>NC_071505.1:122503491-127503491 GCF_027887155.1 Malaclemys terrapin pileata | reverse complement strand
TATATTTTATCCATCAACAGCCGCACATGAGCCCTCCTGTGTCAGCAGCACAACGTGAACCCTTCTCTAGTGTAGGATAAAATCTGACAGTGAAGTGTAGCTCCAGATGGAGATGGTTTCATGTGGGTCCAACCCCCATAAAAAATCAAGTTTGTGTGCACAGTACAGACATTTTCAGTCATATCATGAACAATATGTAAAAGTGACCCTAAATCCAACTTTAAAAAAGATTTATTTTTTTAAAAGTTACCTATTACATCAGATTTACTCAGGGTTCCCTCTCTATCAAGTTTTGTGTAGACGATGTTTGATAAGCTATATTAGTCAACAATAAAAGTAGTACTGCTGTGGACACATTTCACCCAGAGCCCAAGTTCACAGACTTCCTATTAAAAATTTATGAAGAGAAATCAAACAAAAACTAGACGAGAAATTCAAAAGGCCTAAAAACTAACTCTGTGCAAAATTCCACACCAATCGGAAACCAACTTTTAGGACAAATCAGGAATGAACGCCCACTTTTAAGCCTATTTATGCCAGAACTATGGAGCCACTATGTGGCACCTCCATAATAGATAAAAATAATGGACATTTATATAGTGTCATTCATTCTGAAAGACCATGAAGCACTTTAAGAAACTATATACATACAGGTGCACCAAAATTCAGCCACCTCTGGCGCTTAAGCCAGCACACAGCAAAGGCAGGATGAGTTTTCCTCAAAACGCTGGACAAATGTCTGCTTGTGTGAAAAGTGCCCTGGGGTCTTCAATGTCCCCCATGCAACGGTGATTGGACATTGGTTTTTAAGATCTTGTGCAAAAGACGGAGGCACACACCTTCTAAACTTCATATCACTCAATTTATCTGCCTTGTAAAGATAAAAGACTCAGTCAATGCAATTAGAATCTGAAGTTGTAGATCTATGGAGCCCAAAGGTGACAAACCTGAAACTCTGATCCTAAGCCAACCCCTCTTTCAGCAAACAGAAAGAACGGGTAAACAAAGCTCTCGAAGTATTTTAAAATAAAAAAGGTAGCTATTTTTAGCTGCATTTATTGAAACTGCTTCCTTATCAGGAAGCATGTAGCTGGGAATTACTGTCTGCCTACATCGGAAATTCTTTCAGAGGCACAAAAACCCAAAAAGGAAATTTCCCTTCAAAAATATACTGTGTATTTTTGTTGCTGGTGGGTTTAAAATAAAAAGAGTCAGTGCTTCTGACCAGGTCACAGCCCCACTGGGAGGTCTGCACTGCAAACTAGAAGTCTTTAAGACACCTGAGGGAAACATAAAAGTCTTCCAAAGCACTGAAAGAGAAAAGTGCTGAGAACTCATTAATAAGTTTTTTAAAAAACCCTGTTTCTCTAGTACATGCAGCACCATTCCTTAACCACACAGCATCTCCTTCCCAACTATTCATGCACTTAGGGCATATCTTCACTAGAAAATGTCATCACAATTAATCACTATGGTGAAGACCCGAGTTAACACACACAATGACTACGACTGACCAGTTAGTGCAAATCAAGACAAATCGGGTACAGTTTTGTATCAGCTAATTGTGTTTAAAAATGTGTCCCCCATTCCTTGCTTCTACTCCCTCCCCTCCCCACGCCCCATCCAACAGGCAGTGGAACCAGTGCAATTGCACTAAGCAGACTGCCAGGGGTTCCACACCGTCAGTATGCTACAGGGCTGGGATAAGGTGAGGGCCAGCTAGGGGATGGGTGCAGGATTGTTTGCTCTTAGGAGAAAGGTCCATGTCTTCTTAGGTGCGTACATAGTGCCTCACACATTATTGTGAAACACAAATAATAAATAAGACCTGCCCAGTGAAGCTGCAGCTACAAGGATCCACTGGCCAAACCCCCATATGGCAAGGGCTTAGCTGCCTCTGGGTCAAAAACAGCAGTAGTGGCTGGGAGCAATTTACTACAGCCTCAGGGAAGAAGGATTCCATCAGGCCTTCCTTCTACTGCTGCAAAGCCCCCTGGACGAAGCCAGCGTGCTTCAAATTCAAGCAGGAAAGAGTTTGTTGCTTAGGGTTCAGCTGCTCACCAGAATGGACACATTTAATGCAACTGGTCGATTCTTAATTCAGTGTTTCCATTTTCTATTCTATTTAAGTGTTGAACACCTGCTTGACCCTGCTGTAAATGCGAGGCAGGCCTAGCTTTCAGTGGATGAGTGTACAGAGATTGAACCCTGTCAGGCATATGCATTAAACAAATGTAACCAACCTGTCAGGTCAGTGCTAGCCCCGTCTTAAGATTTTTTAAAAGATTCACAAGCAACGAAGTGGTGCCAAGTGACTATCCCTGGTGTTCTGACTCTGGAAAGCCCAGCCATTAGTGGCTATTTATTAACCTGAAACACCATAAACTACAGCCCAGTTCTATAGGATGAATGACTCGTACGTTCAGATTTTTTTAAAAACATGAATTGCAGGCATTTTACAGGCACCGCTGGATCTGCATAAAGCAAAACCTACATTCAAAGCGGTTAATGTCAGCCTCAAGCCCCATAGGAGAAATTCTCCCCTCACGGACCTATGTAGAAGGCCACTAACTTCAATGGGAATTGTGTGCAGGCAGCTGAGGATAGAACTGGGAACTTTGTGTGCATTTTCTAAACTTCCATTTAATTGCTTCACTGCTGGCTAATGTACCAAGCAGGAGTGGAAGGGCCAGGCACCAAGTGTACCCTCCACTGCTGCCCCCACATTGCTGGCACCACCCTATTGAAAAGCCACAGCTATATAAAAGAACGATGCTTTGTGTCCAGCTGTTGTGTGTAAGTTCTTGCCTATTGTACATTTTTGGAAAGGGACTGAGGAAAAATAGTCTCCGGGTAAAGGCTGTGGACTGGAACTCAGGAGACATGGGTTCAGCTCAACCATAGAGTTCCCATGTGACCTTGGGCAAGTCACTGAATGCTTCTGCTATTCAGTTCCCCATCTGTAAAATGGGGATAATAATGCCTCTCAGCCTCGTAGTTCTGTGTTACATACATTAATACTTGTGAGGCACTCCGATGCTATGGAGATGGGGGCTGTAGAAGGACCTAGGTATACGGCAGAAATAAACCCAACCATTAAAAAGGACACATAAGATATTCTGCATAACTTTTAAAAGCTCAATTATTAATATTAACCCTTGAAACCTTGATATTGGAGTTTGGTTCATCCTCACGGATTGTCCTGCCTGCATATGATCATGTGTGCATTAGTTTGTTATTATAGAGCTGCTTGTGAGTGCTGGGCAGTGCATGCTCATTTGACCTTGTAAGGCTGCTCATAACACAAGTTATTTGTTATTGACGGGTGGTCATAGCATGTGTGCTCTATTGTTATTGAAGGGTTCCTTAGCACACGCTGGTTTGTTGTGAAGGATCCCTTAGTCATGGCTTACACACGGTTTCTTGTTTCTTTTTTCATTATAGGGTTATTTGTGAGTGTTGAGCTGCTGACACTGAATTTTTCTTAGGAAAAAATGAGCCCCGAAGCATTTGTTTTATAAAACACAAATGCAAAAAATATACAGAGACATGGTGGAAGAGAGGGTGGAAGGGGAAGAACAAGTTAATTTTAGGTTTCACTGAACTTGACATCATCGTTTTAAAACAAGGCTAAAAATGCTTTAAGCCCAGTAATACCATAAATGTCCTGCTGCTTTTGCTTCTGATTTTTCCTCACACTTTCTAGGGGAATTCCACAAGCGAACTGCTTGAATCCCAAATTAAAGTGACAACACCCTCTTTCCTCTGTGAAGAGAGATTTGTGTGTGCATGTGTGCTTTTAAAAGACTAAAAACTCAGTGGTGAGACCTTCCATGTGTGCAATAGACTGGCATGGCACCACTAGTCCTGAGCAGTCAGTTGTCTGTGCTCTGAAACACAGGGCTCCTATACCCTCCCAACTTTGCCCTGTGAGCTCCCATTGGGGCAAGAGGGGAGAGAAGATGGCATGTGTCTTTCTGTGCATTTCAATTGGAGAGGGACAATCTGGATAACCACAGCATTAACTGGGTTTGTGTCACAAGCACGCGAGACAACAACAATGTGTATTTGCAAACGACTTGCTTGAACAGCAGAAGCCTGCTCACAACGCCTTCCAACCCCAATTTTTAAAATTTTAATTGTGATGCATCTGCCCTGGTGGCCAGATACTAGAAGAGATGGAACCAATTTGGGGTTCACTTCTGCACCCATTTAAGTCAACGGTGACACACATAAACGGGCTCTGGATCAGGCCCTTGGTGGCGTCCCCAATGGCAAGGTGGTTCAACTCACTACCCATGTCCACATGTTACTCCAGAGGAAATTCAAATGAAGATCTTCCTGGTCCATAGGCCACAGCTCTCCCAACTGGGCCAATAATGAAGTCTTGCTCAACCCTAGCAAAGAGTTGCCCTGCTAAGCTTGTTGCAAATTAATGTCTCTCTTTGCATCTCTTCCATATTGATTTAGCACTGCCATTCCTACAGGAGAGAAATAAAGCACTGCATTTTTATCTTTACTTTTCAGAGCTTTATTCCTCCTATGTCTGAGGGTAGTTGTGTGGCTTAATTCATTTATATCTGTCCAGTGTTTTGAAACTGGCAGAGAGAAGTGTAAAATAGTAGCATAACTGCCTAAACAATATTCTGTTATTTTTTGTAAATGTTAAATGTATTGTTTTTATTACATAAACTAGTACTGCATGACAAAGCCCTATGATACTACTACTCTTCAGTCTATAGTGCCTTTTACAAAACACTTGACAAATATTAATCAAGTTCACCTCAGACCTGGGGGAGATTTTCAAACTCAGTGGGGTGTCTAACTGCCATTTGGGCCTTTGAAAATCTATCCCTGTGTGAGCTACAGTATAATCCTCATTTTACAAAGTGGGAAAACAAAGCACAGAGCCCTCGTGGTTAAATCACTTAATTTCCGGGGAGATGTCTATGCTAAGCTTCACACTAAGCCAGGTTCTGAATCAGGCTTGAGCCCAAGCCCCACTTCCATCCACACACAAATCAGTCTGACTCCGGTCAGCAAGCACTCTGTACCTGTGACCTTGGACCCTGCTAGGGGGTGGGGGAGTGGGTGCGTGGGTGGGTTACTTATAGCCTAAATCCTGCTGTAACTCTTGCTCAAGCCCTGTCATTTTGCAGTGTGGTCACAGGTCAAGCTGAAGACCTAAGTCAAAAGATCCGCGCAGCACAGTATGGATGCATTAGCACGGCTGTAAGATCCAGGTCCTGCAATTGTAAACCCAGGTTTACAATGCAGTGTGGACGTTCAAGCATAGGCTTGAAAACATCGAGTCCCCACCAGGCCTGGGCCCTACAGAACTGGATTTACAATGCAGTGTAGACATAGCCGGGGGGGCTCAGCAGCAGCACCAGAAAGAGTGTCCGGGAGCCCCTGACTCCTAGTCCCATGTGCTAATCACTAAACTATATTCCTTCTCCAATAAATTATTCAGCAGTGCCTAGGGGCCAGCCAAACTTGTGGCCCCGTTCTGCGAGGCACTGTATAACCACTGAATAGTACAAAGGCCCTGCCCCAGAGAATGTACAATCTAGCTAGCCAAGACAGGCACCGGGTGGGGGCAGGGGTCTAACGCGCAAACACAACGAACAATGCAATGGCATCACAAGTCATGGTAATGGCAGGACTTTTTTCTTTGGCATGGGTTGAAGTTTAGTTAGAAGTGGGTTAGCTAAACAGACAGAGAAATGATGGGAAAGGGGCCATGGAAGGAAAGGGCATAAGGAAGACAGGGCAGAGGAGTGTAGGCGTGTCTGAGGAGCAGATGCGGAGCCAGGCTGAGATTAAGTGGCTATGAGGGAATGGGCAAACCAGCCAATCAGCACAGGACAGAGAAAGATTACACAAAGGGTCACATCCAAGTCCGGTTAAAATCAATGGGAGTTTAATCACTAATTTCAGTGAGACCAGGCTTAGTTCCAGAGTCATTAATTTAACATTCTGGGCATCTCTCAAAATCCCTTTGTCTTGTATGTAGCTTTTATTTTATTTCACTGAATGTGCGTCAATCAGTTTTGTTCCACAAGGATCCTTCCAAAGCAAATATTTTTATTGCTCTAAATATTTCTTAGGGTGAAGGGTTTTCTTTTTCTTTTTTTCTTCCTTTCTTTCTATATACTTGCAGTGTAACACACTGAAGATTCTAGTAACTAAATAACCATATGTCTAACACTTGGAATTGACTTTTCCAACTGCTAGCCAAAATTGTAGAATGATTAACAGGTGCCAATGGATTAATAAATAGAGAAACATAATTAATAGACATTATATAGAAAAATGGATCCCATGAAACTGTGACTGTCTCTCCTAATCTCCTAATTGTTTCCTGCTTTCCTTTAAAAAAAAATTAAAACTGAATCAGTTGCTCTTAAAAACAAATGATGCATATGAGCAATATTGTGTGGTCAGTAGTAGAACACTCACAATAAACTGATTTGAGATCTGGTAAATGCCTCAGCTTTGCTTCAGTATATACCTGACCCAGCAGCCCTTTAAATGTACTACCCATCACCACCCATTATGGCTTAGTTAATAAACAGATCAAGCAAAACCTCTTTTCACAGAGCGGTGACATCATATGGGCAATTTGGGTGAGACCATAAGGAGTTCATAACCATGCAAAAGCAAATGGTTTGGTCTCACCTGAATCAAGAATTCAACTACTCATGCAACGAGAGATGAATTGGGTGCATACAATGCACTTCCTGATATTTAAATACTTCTCATTAATATTTTCATTGTAGAGAGTTAAAATTAGCGACCCCTCTCTCCTATCCACATGGGCAATGGAACAGTCTATAATTACTGCTACAGCGAGGGACCACCGGCATGTTTAAAGAAGCAAGCAACCTCACTGGCTGAAGATGGACATGTTTCAATGGTGTACAATACTACTACTGTTAAAAAGCACTGAAGCTCATCAGAGCCAATCAGACCCTAAAACCACTAAGGGCTGGAAACTGAAGAGCGCAGAGTACCTGCAACTGCTTTTGAAGTATGTTGGAACTGCAGGTACTGGGCAGCTCTGATGAATAGACCCCAACTATTCTAAAAGCCTCTCTTCTCCCACCACCCAAAAAAGAGAATGCTTTGCATTATGGAGCACAGATATCAGAGTTCCTCTTTACATGGTTTTGATATGACAGCACCTGGAATATTGTGTTCAGTTCTGAGCATCGCAATACCAAACAAGTTGTTGGGAGTTCTAAGAAGAGTGACAACAACAACCAGGGGGCATGAATGATTGATTCATGACTTTCAAAAGAGCTAAATATGTACAGTTTGCCTCACTATGACTAAGATGGGAGACATATGATCTCCAAACATATGAAAGACAGAGAGGAACTGTGTAGGGTGGGTCTAACTAGGAGTATATGAAGTGTCAGGAGGAACCTCTTGACAGTGTGACCTGTTAGATTGTAACCTATTAGCCTCTGAAATAGCCTCTTAAGGGAAGGAGGGAAAACCCTTTGAAGATGAAAACTAAACTGCAGAAAGTAGTAAAGCAGGTACAACAGGGAACAAGGGGATGGGCTAGAAGATGTTAACTGTTCCTTTCCTTCTATAGCTTCAGTATTTCTATGCTTAGTGCTGTAGAAACTCTATATCCAAAGGGGTACAAAGAGATTCATGGCAGGTTTAGAACATTCCATCACAGCAGTCATTGCTGACGATGTGGAGAAGAAGGCAAAATAGCCATTTTATTCTTGCATGGTAAAAAAAATATGAAAAGCTCCTTTAAAAGATGTTTGCCTATGTTTCAGTGCATAATGATATACATAAGGGAAAGGTTTTCTGACCCATCTCTTCTCTTAAGTACTCTGTTTTACACTTTGTCCAGTTCTAAGAACTACTCACCACCAGGGTATCACCCAAAGTGCAGGAAGACAGCACTAAATGGCATTGTACTAGACAGGGACAGGAGCCCTTTTAAACACAGAATGAGGAGAAACTGGATTTTTGTGGCATCCCTCAGGGCAGAAAAGGGATTTGCAAGTACCTCCAGGATATCTATTTATCTAAGTACTTATTAGGCCCCCATTACCACAATATCTGAGTGCTTCACAGTATTTAATGTATTTATCCTCATAACACCCCTGTGAGGTAGGGAAGTGCTATTATCCACATTTTACAAATGGGGAACTGAGGTACACAGAGACTACGCGACTTGCCCAACATCACACAAGGAGTATGTGACAGAGAAGGAAATTGAATCTAGGTCTTCCACAACCCAAAACCACTCACTAATGACTGGACCATCCTTTCCCTCCATCAGCTGTGCAGGCTGATAAAGAAAACACAAACTGCAGAGTTGACTGTCATATTTCAGGGTAACTGCTCCTGAATTCTCCCTCCATGGTCCAGCAAGGACACCCACTCTAGGCTTCCAGCTCTTCAGCTGTCACCTCTGTTGGGTGGAGACACACGTCTGTCTTACTCCTAACTGGGGAATTTCCAGGCTGCACAGCTCCCTGCCTATACTGTAAATTCCCCAGCAAAGTCAGACTGCCTAAGCAGGCCTGCTTTGCTTTTCTCCTCAGAGATGGTAAACAGGTGGGTTACCACATAGCTCTTTCTAAGCCAGCACTTTTATTTTTAAGGTGAAAGCGTTACTGAGAAAACATTTTAAAAACAACAAAAGAACCTACATGTGTGCTAATAAACTTCCCAGGGATCACCCCCTCACCCCAACAAGGGCTCTCGGTGGTTATCACGACCAAAGGGTTTATCGGTAAATTCATGATAGCTATTAGTTCACAATGAGCACCCTCAGCCTTATGGGGCCTCGGTAGGCCAAATCCTTCCAACCCTTCCCTAAGGATTGGGGCCCTCTTGGACAGAAGGCCCCGTCCGTTTGCAGGATCAGAAAGAAGGCCCCATGTCAGTTTTATCTCAGGCTATTTAACCAAAATTCCTTTCTTTGTTTGTTGGTCCTTGGAGAATCCAGTATGAACCAGTATATCTGAGCCTCTCTCCAGGTGCGGGTAGCTCTCTGAAGGTGTTACAACCTGAGCGAATCTGACCAACCACCCCCCACTGTTCTTAGTTCCTGGAGGGCTGTGGTCCCTCCTCCCCCAAGGGATTACATACAATGGCCAACAATGATCCATCAACTTTTTCAATAAGGTTTGTCCAGGATAGTGTCCCATCTGTCACAGTGGCATGCTCGATCTGCCAATAGATGGTGAGGACACAGGGGAAACTGGCAACTACACCATTCTCTGCGTCTACCAGCGGCTTGAGCCCTTGCCTGACATTAATTCTAGTGGTGGAGGACACCAGGTCTTCTACCCTCCTTGCTGATGGGTGGCCGGCCATGCCATAATAGCAGCTGGCAACAGAAAGGCAGAAGTTAGGGGGAATGTTATGAGTATTAGATGGCAGGGATATGTTTAGATGCCTAGGACAAAAGTCTTGTAAGGAAGAATGTGTTTTTTGGAGAAAGGATTTCAGACCCTCACAGTACAAAATTAAGTTTTATTACACAGTGCTTCCATATTATTGGGATGGCAGTAGAAGATCAGAGAGGGAGAGCAAATAAGGGTTTACAGTAGATTTAAATGATAGGGGAGCTCTCCACGCCAGCCAAGGGGGAGGGGGCTCTCCCTAGATTTTCAACAGCACCAAACGCAGCGGCGAGGGAGCTCTCCCTGTACTTGTAGTGGAGAGGAAGTTGCACTTCACTCTTTCCCCTTCCTCACTCTTACTCCCCTCACTTCAGTTCCTGAAGCAAATCCTCTCCCTGTCGCCTGTCTGAAGCCCATTTGCTCACCAAACACTTGGGACTGATTTACAACATTGGAGGAAATTACTGCCCTAATTGTCCTGGCACTATTGGCTGTTACTGCCTTGAGAGTACTCTTAACAATTAAAATAGAGGCATTATTATAGAAAGGCATAAATCACTCTGTCTAAATCCAGGGAGCCCATTTCATATTAATCAAGGACATTCCTTTCCAGTTCCATCTTTTCCCTTCAACTGCAGAATATATTTGAGCCTATTTCAGTGCAGAAGAAGGCAAAACCAATCCCTATGGCAAATTATGCTCTCAATAATACCCATGCCACGCTATTGAACCCCACTGGTTTGCTAGGAGTCTAAATGAAAGCAGAAAATAGCCCTATTAATTTATCTGTTAAGGCTAGAACTGGGCTCTAACTGCATTTTGCTAAGAGTCATTAGACTATGCTATGAGAATAGTTCTGTTCAGTGGCTGTGACTTGAGAACTGTACCAGATCTCCCTGTTGCCTTCAGAAATAACTGTATGAAGGGGGAGTGGGTTTGGGGAAGATCATCAGCTATTTAATCTCAGCCAGGCAAAGCAAAGATAGACTCAAACCATGATCTGGATCTGAACGTCACAAATAGCCCCTATTTCTATTATGGATTGAACTAAAATGACCAATTCAAGCTACCCTACCTAAGTTTTGAGGAAAGTCCAGCTTTGGATCTAAGATACAATATTTGGATCTATCTTTAGTTAATAGAAGAGGAGCCAGCAGGAATTATTAACACTTAGTCCCTGTAGTGGGGCAGCTGCCCCACTCCCACAGAACAGGGTTGAAAGCAGCCCTGGAGAGGGCTGCGGCTGGGAAAAGGAGTGAAAGCAGCTGAGGGAGTAGCTGACCACGGGTGTGGTCAGCTCAATTAGGGCCCGGCTGGCCCTGACAAGAGGCCTGGAGGCCAGGAGCTAAAGGAGTCTCACTCTAGCCCTGGAGAGGAAAGGGCTAGCTGCCTGGGAGCAAGGTAACTGAAGCAGAGTAGTGCTGGGGAAGGGCAAAGGGGAGATGAGGAGCTCCCGCCTGGTAAACCCCCAGGCTGCAGGCAGGCCTTGTTGAAGGCCTATCAAAGGTACTGGGGCTACAGAGATGCAGCCTGGGAATAGGCAGAGGCAGCTGGTCCAACCTCCTTGCCAATGATGAGGGCCATGACAGACTGCAGTTTGTCCCAGTGAGCAGAGCTAGATGATGACTGACAGTAGCCACTGAGGTGAGTGGGCTTAGAGGGTTGGGGAGGGGAGACCCAGAGAGTGGGGGTACTGCTGGGGCAGAACCCTGAGGTAAAGGGGCACCGGGATCTGGGAGGGACACGGGGCCAGCAGCAGGCGAGACACCGGCCTGTACGCTGGAAAAAAAGCTCATTCCCAAGAGGACCAGCAGGAGGCGCCGCACCGGTGAGTCTAGACCTCGCTACAGTCCCACATCCCATTTTAATCCTATTACCCAAGGTCCAGAAAGATTAGTTATCTCTGTATACAGCACTGTCAAGACCATTACCGGAATACCGTGTCTAGTTCTGGTGTCCCTACTTTAAAAAGAATGTTTAAAAACCTGGAAAGGTTTCAGAAAAGAGGTACAAGAATAATCTGAAGTCTGGAAACCATGCATTTTAGTGACAGAGTTCAGAAGCTCAATTTATATATATAGTTTAACCAAGAAAGTTACCCCTTAACCTTTATCATGGGTCTAAAAGTTCCTATATGGGGAAGAGACATTTGATAGTATCTAGCAGAAAAAAGATATAATGAGATTTAATAGGTTGGAAGCAGAAGCTATACAAATTCAGACTAGGAATAAGGCACACATTTTTAACAGTGAGAGTAATTAGTCACTGGAACAATTTATCTAGGAATATGGTGGATTCTCCAACACTTAAAGTCTTTAAAACAAAACTGGATGTCTTTCTAAAAGATGTGCTATAGCTCAAATAAAAATTATGGGCTAGCTGCAGAAATCATGAGGTGACATTATATGGTCTAAGTTATGCTGGAGGTTAGTCTAGATGTTCATAATGGTCCCTTGTGGTCTTCATATCTATGAATTCATCTCCAAAAATCAAGGAATTTCAGCAATATAGTACATAAGTCAATAATAACTATTTGTTGAGAGTCAAAACTCTGGTCTCCAAGGAAGACTGTGTTCCCTGAATCCATGGAGTTTACAATCTATATGACAGACTGATATGGTAGAAGAATCTTCCAAATAAATGTATTGAATAATCTGTAATGATTTTTCACCACAACAAATCAGACTGGTATAGAAATGCGAGGTACTAATGGTAGGGATGCCCTGTGGATTTCAAACACACTTCCCTATCAAAGTTGGGTCAAAAGTTTCCTATCAGAAGGAAATCTTCATGCCAGCTGGTCGAATGGGAGTGAATTTGAATGACAGTTCACACATTCTTTTCAGCAAGCTAATCACATGATATCATCTGGGTTGAATGGCAGCACAGGAAGAAGCAACAGGCAAAAACTCGTGGCTATTCTAGATGCAATAGGAATAGGTGATGTGAATTAAGGGCAAGCTTAGGTCATAATACCTGGAGTGAACATGGAACAAAGAGGGAGGAAGACCAGGACCCTAGAAGCACTGAAAGACTGGGTTCTGTCCCTAGGATGAGGAAAGGACCGTGCCTGAAGGATAATTTAGGGCAGGCATTTAAGATAATGGGGACATTTTTAAAGAAAAAATTTGTCTCATGGACTACCTCCCCTCCAAAAATCTCAATTCTATTTGTCATTCCCACTCTACATCAATCCAGCAGCAACTATAATACAGTGTTACTATCTGTCTTGCCAAAGCACCTGGGGACATGGTGTTTAACAAATTAATAATTATATGTAAACAAGAAAAATTCCACTGGCTCCTTTTTCACTCTGTTTCACCTCTCACTGCCCTGCCCCGCAACCAGCAAGTTACCTCAATGAGATGAGGCTCTGGCCCCACCATCAACTCCAGTTTTGGTCCCTATGTTAGCTTCTCTTTATGGACTAGCAGCACCCTGGTGAGTTCCGTGGTAGGCTCACTCCTCCGGCTTTACAGTTGCAGGTGTTCACACTCTGCAGTGAAGAGCCTGACTGTGACCAGTAAACACTCTGGGGACCATCATTAGTGCAAAACACTCACCGGCCAGAGTTGGAGAAGTACTGACATAGAGCCAAAGTACATCACCAAGTGATCCAACTCTGAGAGATTCATCCCACCCAAGGTGATCTTGCTGAGTCAAATTGATCCCTGGTGTAACTCTACTGAAGTGAAAGTCATGGTTGAATTGAGTCCTCTGCATTTTTCCTGCCACATGAAATGAACGTATACTGTGGAGAAAAGCACGTTTTCGCTGTGTTTCTGAGCAATTTCCTTTGTTCCAAAAAAAAAAAAAAAAAAAAGTGTTTTAAAAGACAAACAACTAGTGCTTTCTCAAAGTCTAACCACGGAGTTCCCCCATCCCATTCTACAGAATAACCACTTCCTCCTCCCTCCTCAATCCAAGAGGTGAGCCACCACTCAAACACTCACGCAGGTGTGCCGGCAGTCTGATCGCGTCTTCCTCCATCCTGATCGCTCGAGGCACTGGGACATGTAGTGGTGACGAGGAAGGGTAATTCACTACTGGGCTCGCTGGAGGTGTGTAGGAAATTCTTTCCTGCTATTAAAAATAAGAAGGCGAGAGAGAGAGAGAGAGGACAATGTGAACTTTGGAGCGGAGGTGTGAAACTAAAACAGGGGACTGGAGAGGGAAGTGGGTGGAAGGAAGGAAGTGTGTATGAGTAGTGGGGGCGAATAGCATTTATTATGCACCAGACTGGCTAGGGAACCACACAGAGTGCAATTTGTCCACTTGCTCTATAGCTCTGCAGGCGTGACATTCAAATCCCTGGAAGTTCCAAGCTTGCAAATTGCAACCAGGGACTAGAGAGAGTTTTCAAGGTGATGGTTTTCATCTTGCTAAGGCCCAATAAGTTTCCCTGGGTTTTCTCAGAAGTTTTCTGAAGGAGGAAGGGGGAAATGACATAGAGGGGAGAGATGGGGAAGATTTTCAAGTCAATGTAAATCTGATAGCGGTGTGTGTGTGTATATATATATATATGTGTGTATGTGTTTTACACACACACTGTCCTACAGTAAATGCTCAAAGCACTACATCTCATAACAGCATAATGCAGTGCTCTGGGCATAATTATTAAATATTTAGCACTTTAAATCTTCAGAATATTTTACCAAAATTGAGTAATTAGTTGATATGCTGTAGTATTTACATTGCTATAGAGAACCATATTATATTGCTGTTCACTTCTGTATTTACTTCAGAGGACTGCAGTCATTTTTCTAAACAAAAAAGAAATCAGCATAATAAAAGGAGCCATTTCCACTTTCTTCAACATACAGTAACTTTGATCTAAATATTGCACAAAACTCGCAGTTAAACAAGATGTTTCCTATTATTATTACTACTCATTATGGTAGTGCCTAAAGGTCCCGCTAAGATCAAGGGCCCATTACACTAGGCACTCTACACACACACACACACACACACACACACACACACACACACACACACACACACACACACACAGAGTAAGACATGGCCCTGTGTTGAACAGCAAGTCCTGCATTGCGATTCATGCAGGCAGACTGTAGTGCCTGCACAGAACCCCATTAAAATCCATGCAGACAGAGCGGTCTGCCCATGTGGATCACACAGCAGGATCAGGTCTAAAAATAGAGAAGATAGACACAGAGCAGGAGAAAGGGATATAACATACAAGCAGAGTGATCAGAGGGATGATTTGCAAAAGTCATGATAGTGCCACAATCTTTTGTTCGTTCGGTTTTATTCCCTAACAAGTTTGTCCAGAAACCTAAGATCAAAACTTGATCTGATCTGGTGGGAAAATTCCTCCATATTCTAAACATGTACTGTAATCACAACTCAAATGATACCCTTTGTAAATAAACTAAGCCACAATATTTGCAGGAGCACAGAAATCATTGCTGAACACTCCCCTGCTGGTTCAACGTGCTATTTCCCAGAGCTGTGCTGAATGCTGACAGTTTTGATGATGGTAGTACGACTAGCACGGATGTGAACAAAAGGAGCTATGCTCGCTCATTTCAAAATTTCAGTAGGGATGCAGTAAAAGCTATCACCACCAAGCCCCTCCCTTACCACAGTGTCTGTCTGATGGAAAAGGACAAACTTACTGGCAAGAAGAAGAAAGTTATTTCCTTTACAAACAATAGCATGCTATGGTACCAGAATGACAGTCTTACGCTCATCTGCGGAACGGAACGCTGGCACTATAACCAATCTAAACAGGGAACGTGAGAGTCCTTCTCATTCCTGACAACATGATTCAAATAGAAATTAAAGCTATGAAAGGAGAAAATTCCAAGGGGCACTGGACAACAAAGGGAATTGAGAGTAGGGCCTTTCACCTTCTAGCCATGGCTTCAAACCAAGTCCAGGGCAATCTGACCTAGATCGGTTAGCTGCTCAGTGGTCCACATTAAATGCATTGTTAGTCTCAGATTCCCCATAAACAAAAATCAACATTCTAAAAACCACCATTACAATTAACATTCTTTAGCATCTTTGCTGGTGGACTCAGCAGAAAGGCCAAGGACCAAGTGTACACAGAGAATGAATGACCCTTACAGGCAATTTAATTTCTCTTTTGGATTGAGGCATATTGGCAGAGCAATGTTGAGAAGGTTCTACTGAAAAAACCCAGGCTTATCTCTGTTCTGTGGAGAAGTGCCATCTCCAGGGCTTTCATTACAGCACCTTTTACCAACATTAAATTCACACCGGATTTTTAGTTAAAAAGCTGGGACATTCTTCCCTGGGGATATCTGACATGGTGAAAAAGCTGGTGGACAAAGCTGGACATGGAGTTTGACTGTTCAGCTTTGATATTCATGCGCCAACCAAAGATGGCTGGTTCAGTGCTTCACATTCCAATGAGGTCCCCACCATAGTACTCCGGGGCAGTTCTGCACTTTCACTGGCACTTTGCTCCCTCTCAAAGTTGGCGCATGCATAACAAATGGAGAGTTGGTAGAAAATGAGATCAGCCACTTCCTAGCATTCCCTGCCGTGATCCACGGTTCTGAACTGCATTACAGGTTGCCATTTTGTTCATGCAAAAAGATATTTATAAAAAAAGAGGAACCCTGCTGAAATAGGGCCAAAATGATGCCTATCCCTGCACAGATGCATTAAATCTGTGGTTTTCAACCTGTGGTCTGAGGAACCTGGGGGTCCACAGACTATGTCTAAGATTTCCTGCACCTCCGTTTGAAATTTTTTAGAAGTCCGTACATGAAAAAAGGTTGAAACCCACTGCTCTAGAACAGTGGTTCACAAAGTGGGGTCCTCAGACACCTGGGGGCCGGCCATGGGTTATGAGGCGGGTCCGTCCCTTGAGGCAGGGATGGAATGTGCCAGAACAGCATTCCGGAACTTTTGCCACATGGAGGACACCATCTTGCTCTCAAATTAGCGCCCTCTGCACAGCATGATCTCACACGCACCGTGTGTGAGGTCATGCTGGCGGGGATGTTCCGGTAGTACCAGAAATGAAAGGGGTCTGGGACCCTTAGTAGGATGCCAAAGGAATTATTGGGGGGAAAAGTCTGGAAACCACTGCTCTAGAGGGAAGAGAGGCAACAAGAAGTCCCTTCCCACCTTAAATGCAGCGTGGGGGCGGGCGGGGAGGGATGCTAGCAGCTCAAGCCTCGCTTCAGCTAGGTACTGAGGCACACGTTTAAACACCTTACTGGGCTTCAGAGAGGAACACTAGGAGCTGCAGAGGCCCCTCCCACTGGACATCAGGGGAGGAATGTATTGGGTATGCCTGTAGCAGGCAGGATCCTCACTGCATTTCCCTCAGCACCCAGGAGGTGCTGTTCTATATGAAGCCATAATGCCTCAAACCACCACTCCCTTCTTCTCCGGACAGCTCCACCTCTTAGAGGTACAATTTAGCCTATGGTGCTTTAAACAATATTTATACCAAAAAAGGCACTTTCATAGAGATTGCTAAGTAAATGTATCTGATCCACTGTTTCCTAGCATCCTATATTCAGGACAGGTAGAAAAGACACCAAAATTTTTATGAAAAAAAATGTGGGCTTGATCATTTTGTCACAGTCAATATTTCCATTACAGCTCAGACTACAATAGCAGATTGTGAAACGGCCATAATTGCAGGGGAGATTTTCAAATGCTCAGGTGGGTGGTAGGCTCCCAGCTCTCATTTGTGGCTTTGAAAATCTCCTCCCATAGTAATATGATGCCCTACTACAGCACCCTTAAGCCAAAGATCAAAGAGACTTTGAAGATACTAGGTAAACCCATTTTACAGATGGGTATCCTGAGTTATAGAAAGACTAAGGCCCAAATTAGCTAAGCAATTTTAGAGCTAAGATGCCTTAAAAAAAAGAACAGCAAGTGCATCCTAAAGTGGAACAGACTTAACAATGGCATCCCGAAAATACAGCCCTCCCTAAACACTGCATAGTTACTACTGGACAGATTTCCAAAGGTGCTGAGCAAGTCAGCAGCAGGTAGAGTTGCTCGGCTCCTTTGAAAGTGAGGCTATAAGCAACTTGGCCAGGTTCACACAGCGAGTCAGCAACAGAGTGGGAAAGGAACAAGTATCGTTCTAGTTCTGTGACCTACCCTAATCCTGTGCTTCAGCCACTACACAACATCCTGGTTAAATACAAATGTGAATGCAGAGGGTCATATTTGAATTGGTTTTAGAGCCACACTTCCAGGATGTGTTTGTTAAATCCATCCCATTTTAGGATGCATTTAAAATCTTCACATCTCCAAAATTACTTAATTGTCCTCTATGGGATCTATAAAATAAAACGAACTATGAAAATTAGGTAGGTATCATCATTTTAAGGTTATGCAGACAGATCCTCAGCTGGTATAAATTCGTGTAGCTCCTCAAGTCAATGGAGTTACAGTGACAGTTTAAAAGGGGCAGATGCTATAGTTAGGGGGAAATAAATAGTTTTGTAATCAATTAATTTCATATTTCCCTTTGCAGTAAAGCCTATAGCGGGTGGGGCTGTGGGGTAGTGGTTAGAGGACCAGATTGGGAATCAGAATGCATGGTTCTGTTACCCAGTTATGCCACTGACTTGTTGCATGAACTTGGGCAAATTCCATTGATTCTATGCAGCTCCGTTAATGAATGTTTGTAAGGGAGGATTGCTAGTGAAGAGTGCTATAAAAGAGCAAAGTGCTATTACATTCCAGATTCACAAGCTGCTGTGATAGACTGGGAATACCGAATCCCACAAGTGACAAAATGATCAGCCTCAAATAATTGCAATCTACAAACAATTTCGAAATCACAGTTCCATAATATTTTGCCTGCAGCCATAAACTCATGAGGAGGATGCACAGATTGGCACAATTCCTGCTGTCTTGGCTTTTGGAAGGCTTCCCTTCAGCTCACAGTGAGCTAGGAAAGTTTCCAGGGAAACCTCACGCCGATTAAAATAAATTAATTCTTTAATTAAGACCCTTTAGGGATATCCCAGCTCTGGGGTTTATTCCACTGTCCCCCAGTCTGTTAGGAGAGAGAACCCAGCAGTATTTGGACATCTAACCAAAGGCTTGCTAACTATTTTAGGGATACATCTCTAATCAGGACAGCCCTTAAGCAGATGCTGAAGTCCCACTAGATTTAAACTTGTGCACATGTTTAAGTGCTCTACTAGGTAGGGATGGATTGAAGCACGTGCTTAAGAGATTCCCTGAATCAGAGCCTAGGATAGAATCCAGGCAACACTGGGTGCCCAGTTACTGGAACCTCCTTAAATCAAAGCACCAAGTGAGGTAACCATAAGCTTTATTGATCACATCTGTGCTGCACAAGCATTCACACACCACTGACTAAACTCCCAAAGTCATGTCACAGCATGCTTGAAAATCTTGGAAAATCCTCTGTGGACAGAGTCTACTGTGGGTTGTTTGAAAGTTTTAGTCAGGAACATGGAGGGGAAGACCACAGGATAAGTCATAGGAGCTGCGGGGGCGGGGGGGCGAGGGGCAGGGAGGGGATCAATTTTTGGGGGGAAGGGGAGCAAAATTCAAGTACACTTTGTACACTTAAAAAAAATCTGAAATTTGGTGGAGTTGCAAATAACAGCTTTTCGCAAGGTTCAAAACTACTTACATTAGGCCCTGTAGCCCCAGAAGTCACAGCCCTAGCCTGTAATGCTCTCCAACTTCCAGTTCCCACAAGGAAATGTAAAAGTCTGACAGTCATATTTTTGTCCCTACACATCAAGTCCACCACGAGCTGCACGCACAAAGGTAGATATGTATTTTTGCAGAAGCGAAACACTCACTGAAGACAATCTAGTACGCAAATGCAAAAGTAGCCCCAATGATAGGACAGTCTGAAGAAGATGGAAATATGGCATTTTGCAACAGAATATTTTTAAATTGTTGAGACAAAGCGACACATGACCTGCCCAGTAGCTTTCAGGATAGCAAGATGGCTGACTTGGCTCAGTAACCCTAGAAAGATATTTTAAAGGCCTGTATCCAAATCTCAATCACTGCATAACAGGCCATTACTCTTCTACATGTAACAATATCACATAGTGCCAGGGCTTAGCTCCCAACAGGGGAAGTATAATTCCAGTTGTCCTAATTCGCTTTACCTGAAAATTCTAATCATCCAAATCCACAGTGTGTCCCTCATGTAGCCATATGTCACTTATTCATCCACTTATAACTCCTCAGTTAGCCTCTTAGCACCTGTTAGCGCTAATCAATGGCTTGGCATTCGGATAGCCGTAAAGCAGATAATTAATAATTCAGAAAAATTATGTCCACAGTGGTTTTAACACAATTTTGGTGTTTTAATAAACTTAAAGTTGTTTATTTTTATCCTTTAGCAAAGTACAAAGTATCAAAACTTCACCTCAAATAGAACTTCCATTTTACTGAATACCTGCTACTCTGAAAATTTCGGATGTCCCCCAGGCCATTCAAATAAGTGGGAGTGTACTGTGTCTGCTTGCCATCCAGTTTGCTGATCTCTATGTCACCCTCCATGCCTGCCTCCCTGCTCTTCCTGTTAGACCAGTGGTTCTCAACCTATTTACCATTGTGGAATGCATATGCAGCTCTCTGTGGTATGTGGGCTGCATCCACACAGTATATATACTACCTGTATGGCCCTGAGGATGTCACATGAGCCACAGCTGTGTGCTGATTGGGACACAAGTGGCCCGCAGGCTAGGGGTTGAGAACCACTGATCTAGACTTTCAAAAGGGTAAAATCTTACTTCTACTTTCCTGATGAGCTTATTTCACCAGTAGGTGGAGACACAGTAATTTGGACTTTGATAGCTATCACACAGAGGCCAATAAGGAGAAACGGAAGGTGTGAACTACCTACAGGGGACATTTGCTGTCACTGCCCTGTGAAGAACAGGACTTCAGACTCCCGGATTCTCACTCTGTCACCACTGACCTCACTCCATGGGCATGGAATGCTTAGTCCTGTGGCTGCAGTGCCGTCCTGGAGTGAGGCTGCACAGGTGTTCCAGCTCTGCTCTTAGGTTGTGAGGAAGGAAAGTACCTCTTTCCTGCAACTGAGAAATCCCCTCAATCGGGGCAACCAGGAATCTTTCCCAGGTAGAGTTGCCAACTTTCTACTCACACAAAACCAAACACCTTTGCCCCACCACCTGCCCTGCCCCTTCTCTGAGGCCCCGCCCCTGCTCATTCCATCCCCCCTCCCTCTGTTGCGCACTCTCCCCACCCTCACTCACTTGCTCATTTTCACCAGGCTGGCTAAGGGGCTTGGGGTGCCAGCTCTGGGGGGGAGGCGGTGCCAGGGATGAGGAGTTCAGGGTGCAGGAGGGGGTTCTGAGCTGGGGCAGAGGCTTGGGGTGCAGGGAGGGTTAAGAGCTCTGGCTGGGGGTGTGGGCTCTGGGGTGGGGTTGGGGATGAGGGGTTTAGGGTTCAGGAGGGTGCTCCAGGCTGGGATTGAGGGGTTTGGAGGGTATGAGGGGAATCAGGGCTGGGCCAGGGGTTTGGGGTGCAGGATGGGATCTGGGTGCAGGCTCCAGGCAGTGCTTACCTCAAGCAGCTCCCGGAGGCAGCAGCATGTCCCCCATCCAGCTCCTATGTGGAAACGCGGCCAGGCGGCTCTGCGCACTGTCCTGTCCGCAGGCGGTTCCCAGACAATGGGAGCTGCAGAGCCAGGGCTTGGGGCGGGGGCAGTGTGCAGAGCCCCCTGGCTGCCCCTACGCGTAGGAGCTGGAGGAGGCACGTCGCTGCTTCTGGGAGCCGCGTGGAGCCATGGCAGGCAGGGTGCCTGCCTCAGCCCCGCTGTGCCACTGACTGGATTTTAACGGCCCAGTCAGCAGTGCTGACCGGAGTTGCCAAGGTCCCTTTTAGACCAGGTGTTCCGGTTGAAAACCTGACACCTAGCAACCCTATTCTCAGGTGAAGGCCATCAGCTTCTACAGAATCCAAGCTTTCATTTAAAAAAGAAAAATACATGGCAGCAAAAGTAAATGTTCCAAGTACAAACTGATTGGAACCAACATGGTGATGTCTGCCTGAGTCTGCAGAGACAACCAGTGCTGCCACCTCTGTCAGCAGCCAACGCTTAGGGGTAAGGTGGAGAGATCTCTTGGGTGTGGGAATGGCAGTTGTTGCTTGGGTGGCTGCTGGTATGAGTACATGCACTGGGCAGGAGGAGGCCACCACACTCACCCCATAGAACAGGAGGCACTGAGTGAGGGGAGATGCTACCACCTGGGAAGGAAGTACCAGGGGCAACCAACCCCAGCAGAGGATGCTGCATGCGGGGAGGCCTCACCAATGCTACACTGGCAAACCGGCAGAGGATTAGCAAAAGGAACAGTATAAATAGGTTATTTGTTGACAGTGGAGCATACCCCACATTCATTGACCTCTTTTGGGTGTGGTGCAGCACGACCTGATAGATTTCTGCGCGGGGAGTGGCATTAATTGGAGACATAGAGTTCAGCCAGCAGGAGACCAGGAGACCAAGCAGCAGAGATTACCTGAGTAGGGGGAGACGGGGCAGGAGGGGGCATGGCTCTGGGGGACCAGTGGATTTCAGCCTGGTGAGCAAGTGTAGCATTGGGTAAATTTTCCAAGCCCTGGCCCTGCACACAGGGTTTGATTCCATGTCCACTGAAGTCAACAGAAGAACATATATTGACTTCAATGGGCTTTGAATCAGACCCTTAGACCATGTTCTCCGACTACATGCAGGGAGGAAGATTAAGTCCTGCAACAGGGAAGCAGGAACTCCGCAGCACTGGAGGGCGAATTAAATCTCCCCCACCTCCCAATTTCTATCTCCTTGTTAATTTCCATGGTGGACTCGTACACATTTTTGATCCCATTACTAGAGCAATTCACAACAAATCTACAGCAGCATAATCAGCACACTACCAGTAATTAGAGAAATTAAAATAAACACAGCTCTCTGGAATGGACCTTATGCAAAGCAGCCCTGGGAAAAGATTAGCATCTCATTTCCTGAACACAGAGAGCAGAGATTGTTTTAGTGACCTTAGTGATTTCATAGAGTTCAGTTCCTCCCTGCCTCCTCCCTTTGGACTCAATCTGAATCTCCAAGCACTAGGGCAAGAGAGCCCTGCCCTCACCTCTCATTCCCTGCTACAGCGATTTCCCGGGCAAATGAAAACCACAGAGGTGCTGCAGTTCAACGCAGGAGGGGGTGAATGCTTTCCCCCAGATGATTACAGCCACTGTTCTAATTAAATTAAAATGCTTCGGACAGCAATATTAATGCATTCAAGTGTTGTGAAAACGCAGCCAACGGAGGTCAACGATGTTGTCAAAAATGCCGTGATACAGTTGCATTATTGTCTGAGAACTGCAAAAATGGCTCAAATTAGCAAATACGAACTAAGACACTAACTAGCTAAACCACACACACAAATGTTGCTTCCCTCTGAGACTATTGCTAATATGTGGGAGAGAAGGAGAGAGAAATACTGTGAGAGGATAATACAAGGTAAAACTACAATATATTATTGAGGCAAAGAGCTTAGTATAATTCAAAAAAGGATTAATCATTTATATGAATAGTATGACTATTATCCACAGATTTGCTAACTATCCACTGCAATATTTCTAAGGGAGAAAGGTCCAGAAAACTGTCGCACTGCACCTTGTGCAAAGGGATGTACAAGACCACAGAACCAGAATGGTAGTATTTTACACCCATTTTGCACTGATGACAACACAAGGGGCAAGGTAGTTGTGAACAGGCCAAGTGGCCGTAATGTATCAAGGCAGAAGGTAACCTGGATTCATCTGCCTGATGTTAAAAAGAAATGTATATAGTATAGCGGTTGCCATGTCAGTCCTAGGATATGAGAGAGACGAGGTGGGTCAGGTGATATCTTTTATTGAACCAACTTCTGCTGGTGACAGAGACAAGCTTAAAAAGAAACTCTCTCTTCCCCCTAGCTTCCTTTGATAGGCATGTGACTGCAAAATGTGTCCATTATTGGGCGGGCTGGGGGGGACAGAGGTTCTTGCACCTTCCTCTGAACCATTTGTTACTGGCCGCTGTCAGACAGGATGCTGAGGTAGGTGGGCCACTGGTCTGATCCAGCATGGTAATTCCTATGTTCCTAAATACCCAATTCCTATAGTGTATCAAAAAAGACTTCAGAGACAGATGCCTTGTTTACAATACAAATGCTTTGCCACTGCAGCTATGCCGGCAGAGCCCCCTACTGTAGGCAGAGCTTATGCTGACAGAAGGCATGTCGGCATAGCACACTGCCTCTCCAAACAACAGCAGCTAAGCCAACAGGAGCACTCTTCTGTCAGCACAGTTGCGTCAACACTGGGGGTTTTGCCGGCACAGCTATGTGTGGTTTTTTCACACTCCTGACTGTCATCATAGCTATGCCAGCAAACCCCTGCAGTGTGGACGTGACCACAGATCGTTAACTGTAATTTAGCGGGGGTGGGAAGGAAGGTTTTAAGGTGTAATCTGCAGAGGGGGAAATGGCTCAGATGGTGGCAGAGAGAGAGGGCTGCACATAGAGAGGGCAGTACAGTAAAAGAACAGGCGTAGACAGCTGCAGGATGGAGAGACGTTTCTTAGTATTTTTTTCCTATCCTTGCTCTCTGCAAAGCGGAGGCACTACTGCCATAAGGTGATTATGCAATCTCGCCTGCATGGGAATCACACCCTGAATGCCCATTAATGTTAATTGCAGTCATGTATACATGGTTTCACTGTAAAATTTCTGGAGGCCGTGAAACCGAGCTGCAAAGACAGAGAGAAGGATTGACAGCACAGTGTCCGGGGAGCTACACAAATCTCAAGCTAATGTGGGGCTGCACCCAATGACTCTTTCCCCACCGTGTCACAAATGAGACAGCGGCACATAGTGGTTTCACTCTGCTACATTTCAGAGTCCTCACTCCAGTACAAACATGCAATGTTACTGCATGCCCAAAGCATCCACAGAACTAACATCATAATTAGATTTCAGCAAGTGTTGGAGAGGCTTTCTCTACTTTTACTGGAGGGAGGAATAACTTCTTTGAAAAGATTAAGTGACACTGCAGGTTACTCCAGAGCAGGGGTCCACAAACATTGTCATAGTGTGGACCACATCTTAGACATTGTCACACGGATACATCCCATCTTATTCGCAATCACATAATATCCTTGTGGCAGCTACAGCTATATCTTACATGGAAGAGTAATCTTAGGAAAGTATTTCATATGTTTTTAGCTTCTTTTGATACTAATTAGCTGCTGGAAACCAAATGGAGAGCCAGAACATGCTGAAATTCTGAAATGTGGGACCTTTTTCAGTAGTGTTAAATGGCCATATTCTGATCTCAGTTATATCTGTGTCAATCTGGAGTAACTCCACTAAAGGTAATGGAATAGTTCCAGATTAACACCAGTCAAAGTGAAATCAGAACGTGGCCCACAGTCTTGGTTTCCTAGCAGAATCACCCAAATTGGCTCCCTACCCCATCTCCCCAAAATCTCTTAATTTGGATCTCAGGGTGATGAGCGCGTATATGCATATCTATTTGAAAACAACTTGTACCATGAAATACAGCAATTATCTTTTGCAAAGTCTGACACACCCAAAATTCAAAGTAAATGCCATAAGGAATTAAAGTAAAGCTGTTTGTGGTCAATCACACACAAATACATCCCAGACCCAGACAACATGAGAAAAATAGTTGAACAGCCTCCCATGCCCTCCACAAAGGACAGCTAACACTCGCAACATGCAATAAGAACACTCATAAGTAACAGGTTTCAGAGTTGCAACCGTGTTAGTCTGTATTCACAAAAAGAACAGAGTACTTGTGGCACCTTAGAGACTAACAAAAACAAAAAGCTTATGCTCAAATAAATTTGTTAGTCTCTAAGGTGCCACAAGTACTCCTGTTCTTTTTACTGATAAGTGAGGGGTTTGAGGGTGAATATCTGGATGAACTTTTAAAACCAGGGAATCGAGCTGCGAGTGCCATTGCTGCATTTTCTTCTTATATAAAACAGGCCATAAAATAGTGTGGTTGCCAAGTCTATGGATCCATGTTTTACCCCATATAGGGATGCCATCTTTAAAAGTTTACCCGCCAGAAAAAAATGGCATTGACTTGTTGCTGTTACCTTGGCCATGACCATATTTTATGACTCTTTGGGCTCCAGCCATAGTTTGCAGGATGGAGGACAACCAACCAAAATTAGACAGTCCTGGGAAAATCATGATGAATGGTAGACCTATGCCTCAGTCCTCATCTCATACCCCCTGACCTGCAGACACTGTGAAGGTAACACGCTCCATCATGAAGTGTGCTACGCATTCTTCAACAGCAACCCCTCTGATCAATTTTTTAAAATGTCATAGAGACTTTCCAGAGGGAATTGAATCGTGTCCTCCCCAGCTTGAAAGAGAATGGCTATGAGGCAAGGCAGGAGAATGGATAGATCCATTTGGGTGTCCATGAGAGCTGAACAGACTAAATGAAGATAGACACACACATGCGTATCCCATGTCCACAAAGGTGTATCTCAAAATGCAATTATCCAAAACTTTCTTGATAAGCTAGTCCAGAAATTAAATAGAAAATTGTTTGTTTGCCATCAGAAAACATCAGAAGGATTAGTAAGGTTACTTGTCCATCAGAAATCCCAGCAGAAGAAACCCCAAGGGAAGACTGTCCTAGCACTGACCTCCTCTACCATACAGAATCTGTATGGAACACCAATTATGGCCTCCCCTTCGTGGTTAGCACTAATTAGCCACCTACCTCAACAAGAACAACATGAGGGAAATGAGGCCAGAAAAAATTGTGTCAAAGAAGAAATGAAGACAATTGGTGAGGTTTCACTTGGAATACTGCAGATGGTATGACAGGCTCTTCATTCTGAGAAGGATAAAAAATAAAAGAGAAAATACAAAGAAAAGGACAAGCATCATTAAAGTCAGAAGGTCTTGTCTTGCAAGGAAAGATTAAAAGAACAACTAAAAAAAGAGAAATATGACAGATCTATAGGCATTGCCAAAAGCAAATAATAATAAAGGAGGGGAAAGAAAACATTGGAAGTTGATCTAGGATGTATTTGAAGAATGGCAAGTTTACATAAGAAAACAGGGAAAGTGCCCTAGTAGTAAGATACTGGAATAACAGAGGAAGAGCCACCAAGAGAGGTCGAGGGACATCAAGGGAAATGGCTAAAATACGATACACAGGAGGAACTGGCATGGGGTGATTTGTACTAGGCATAGGGAAGACTGGCCTTGCTGATGTTCACAGGGTCCCTCCAGGCCTAACCTTTATTATTCTGTACCATATAAATAATCAGTTAGTAATCTACTGCTATGAGAAAGCAATCAAAAAGTAAATGAATCCTTTCCAGATCAATGTATCAGTAATTTGTAACTGTTTACTTTTTCTAAATAACGTTAACAACTTGGACAAGCGCCTGAGACAGAGCAAAATCTTTATTTCCCATAACAGGTGGTTCCCTCCAGCTCAGGCCTGTGGATCTTGGCAGGACATTAAGGATTTTTAAATATGTATGTTGTATGTTTACACAGGCAGTCGGGTCTGGCACAGAACTCTTGTTTTACAATGAAGAAAGTTTTTCTTTCTTCTGTCTTTGAAAAGAGGCTGATGCTTCCTTTCCATACAACCTTTCTAGCAGGTATATGTGACAAAAGGAGAGCAGGAACTGAATTTAACAACCCGGTCTGTGCTTCAGGGATGACAACATGGTCAAGAGAGGACTCTTTATCGGATGCTTTCTCCTCCATTAATGCTGCATGTGCTAATGATTTGACCATTACTAGTAACAAATCTGCAGTGTTCCTGCCTGAAGATAATAATTAATGAACCGAGCAGGTTGAATATTTTGTTTTGTAAGGAGGAGCACTATTAGCAATTGTTTTCCAACTGCTCTGAAAATGAGCGATGCCTTCCAGGTATTACCTGTCCATGTGACATGGTACATCCCACGCAGCCCTTATTCACTTTGGGAATTCCACGGGCACTCCCAGCCCTTGGAAGTGGGAGAGGGGGAAAGTGGATCATCTTCTGTAATGTTGCAGAGCAGGTCTGAGCCAGGAAGCAGAGCAGAAGCTGCTATACAGAAAAGCAAATGAAAGAGTAGTGCTGCAGCAAGGGAATAAGTAGGAACAGTGAGAGGACAAAAGGAAAATGATTGCATTAGAGCCAAAGGACTGAAGTCGGCATCAGGACATATGGTTCTATTCCTGGGTCTGCCACTTACTCGCAGGGTGACCTTGGTCAACTCACTTCATCATTCTGTGCCTCAATTCCCTCATCTGTGAAATGAGGATAATAAGTAATGTGCCCAAGGAAGGCTGCAAAAGAGCTTAGAGTGATTTGAGATCATTGCATGAACAAGTGCAAAGTATCCCTTTAACTATTCTCCTCTCCTACTTTTTCCTGTACACTCAGATTTCATTTCTTTGATTTTTTTATTGCTTCCTTTCCCTTTCTGTTTTTTAATTCCCCAAGTTATTGGTATTTTGTTCTGTAGATGTGCTGTGACTCTGCCCCTGGCAAAAAAGAAGCTCTGAAGTTTCACTCTGCTTGTCCTGTGCTCATTTTGACAAGTGGGCACTCCAGAATCACAATGAACCCGAAACCATAGAAAGAGCCCACCATTTTGGACAATAAGACCTCTTGCTGGATGGAAGTTTTTCCTTGATGCATTTATCCTTCACAAGCTTGGGCACCAGGAATTGAAGCCAGATTGCCTGAATCCCACTCCAGTGCTTTACCACAAGGCCATCTTTCCTCCCTATCCAACTGACCACATATTAAAGCTTGGTGGCTGTTGTTGTTCTGGAAACCAAAGGATGAAAAGGTGAATTTAACAAATAAAATTAATCAAGACGGATGACAAGTACATGCAATCTAAAGCTCTTAGTGGGTGGCATGTCATTTTGCATTTTTAATACCTATTTTAAATGATTGTTCTTATGATGTACATACAACACCCCAGAACACTATGGTGAGGAGGTACATTAGAAATAAAGAGTATTATGTAATTGACTCAAATCATTGGAGAGCCAACCGGGTAGCAGGATTTGGGTATATCTACACTGCAATGAAACACCCACGACTGGTGCATGTCAGGGGTTTCAGAGCCCATGCTTCCGCCCGAGCCCAACATCTACACTTCAGTTTTACAGCCCTGCAGCTCTGTGAGCCTGAGTCAGCTGACACAGGCCAGGCAAGGGTGTTTTATTGATGTGTAGGCATACCCTCAACAATGTGTAAAGAGTGGTATGGTCATATTACAGAATCCTATCTCTTCCTTGTTGTAGGAGCCAGGATGGACATACTACAATGCTCCCCAGAGTGATGTGTGCAGAGATCTAGTTATGAAGGCAGTTTTCTTTACATGACTAAACTGTGGTAGCAAAACTGCTTTAAAAACCAGCATAGCGTTCTGCTAGCGTAGACAGAGAGGGCATCGATCACAGCAACCAAATCAAGCAGGGGCTGTTTAATACATAAACTGAGCTGAGCTGTTAGACTTACAGGAGGTAAAAAAGAAAACCTTACAAAATATCCCCTTTTCCCCCTACAACCAACAATTACTGGGACAAGTGAAAACAGGAACATTACCAATTTTCAGAGACACATGGTAGGTCTCGCAGGCATCAGATTATCTCTTACAACCCCATGGCCTGCCATGTGGCACTGCTTACACTTAGTGGTCTGAGGTTCTCACTATGTGCATATTAGTTAGATTTCTTTTCTTTTCTTTTTTTTTTTGAAGCTGGCAACACAGGCACATGAGTTCTTCTAGCATGATTCCTGTTTGTACAGGACTCACCAAACTGGTTGTGTGATTTTGTGCTGCTTTCTTTCCACGGAGCCCTTCAAAATGCCAGAACAACAGCAAGTAAATAAGAAATAAAGTTTAGTGGTAGAGTTCCAAAGATCAGCGATGGGAATACACTACCAACATTTTATTGCAAATACCCAAGGACAAGAAATCATTTAATATAATTATTTGCTTTAATTTATATTAATTATTTGCATCACGGGAGCACCTAGAGGCCCCAGCCGAGGCCAGGGTTGCACTGTGCAAACACACAGTGAATGACATTCCCTGTCTCAAATTGCTTACAATCTAAATAGATATGGCAGGCAAAGGATAGGTGTGGAAACAGAGGCACAGAGATAAAGTGACTTGCCCAAGGTCATACAGGTCAGTGGCAGAGCCAAAAAACAGAAGGTAGGTCTCCTGACCCTCAGGATGTGTCTACACTACGAGCTAAGGGTGTGATACTGTAGCATAGCCACAGTAGCACAGGCAGCATCAGGAGACACACATGCTAGCTGCCTTGAGTACTTACCCACAGGATTGAGGCAGGTTTGTACTCGAGACAGCTAAGCATGCATTTGCTGCCACTGCTCATGGCTACACTGCTATTTTTAGTGCGTTAGCTCAGATAAGGACTCACATGAGTATGTCTCCATGAGCAGGGAATCACATCCCTAGCTTGTAATGTAAACCTAGTTCTAGTTTCCTCTGCACTAGTCCACGCTGCCTTCCCTACGCACACAGACATGAAATAACACATGACCGAGACCATGCTACTGTATCGGGATATGTTTGCATTGCTTTCAGTGCCAAAATAATACCTAAACAGTCACATAGCTCTGCACATTTTCAAAGCAGTGCACAAACAATCACTGCTCAATCACAGGTGCCCACCCACAAACCTGTTATTAGGACTCTGCGAAAAGTAGAACGGGTCAAAACTTTTGCAGCCGCATGCTTTTCCATTGGAAAATGCTGTTTTGTCAGAATGGAAACTTTTTGGGGGGGATCAAAACAAAGCATTTTGAGAATATCCCTCCATTCTGTTTCAACGTGTTTGGAATGGAACAGGATGATTTTTTATTTTTGAAATAATGTTTGGTTTTGAAATTTATTTGATCTTATTTTAAAAAAATCAAAAATCGTAAGGGTGAAATTGGGGCAAAATGTTTCAACTGAGCCGAAACAACATTTTTGAAAACATTTAATCTTGTGGGAAATTTCAGCTTTTTTTCCTGAGGCAGGCTGATTTTCTTTCCAGTTCCCAACCATCTCTAGTGAAAAAGTTTAAGGAAATGAACGCAATTAAATGTATCAAACTATCCACCCTACCCATAGGGCAGTGGGTATCCACAATTTACTCAGGTGTTGTTATCTATGCTGGCATCGACTGCACACCTTCCCCTCGAATACTCAGGCCCATCAATCAGTTCTCTAGCTGATAGGACAGGGGTCGGCAACCTTGCAGAAGTGGTGTGCCAAGTCTTCATTTATTCCCTGTAATTTAAGGTTTCGCATGCCAGTAATACATTTTACATTGAGCCACTCAGCCCGCTTCCGGTGTGGGGTTCCATCTGCCGGCCCCTGCCAGCTGGGGCCCCGCCGCCGGCCCCGCTCAGCCCACTGCTGGACCCCGGGATTCTGTCCATCCAGGCAGGCCAGGCTGAACGGGGTCGGTGGACGGAACCCCACACCGGCAGCAGAGTGCCACTGAAAATCAGCTCACGTGCCACCTTTGGCACGCGTGCCATAGGTTGCTGACCCCTGTAGTAGGAGCACCCAAAATACCCACATGCTATCACAGAGATGGCTCAGTGTTTCAGGGAGGAGCCTTCATATTAGGCTATGCAGGAACTGCCACAGTAAATGTTCATTTTCATTGGGTTGTATAACCAAGGATCAGATAAAACCCTCAGTAAATGGGCAAAGTACAAGCTTATAGCTGCTCCTCATGGGCCACATTGAACTGACACACCTGCTTCTTTGGCAATAGTTTTCTTTCCCAAAGATTTGGACTTATTTACCTCAGCAGGGCAGGGTAATAATGTTTATATAGAGTCTGTCAGCTGGAAAGACCCCAAGGTGCTTTACAGGTTATGCTCCAGTCCTTACACACAACTGCACGACGGCAACCATGGACATATGGCGAATATTCGGACCGCTCACAGTCATATAAACACAAGGATAAGTATTTGCAGGACCGGAGTCTTGGATACGCCAAACTGTGAACCCTTTACTCACACTGGTGAACAGTTATTCACTCAAGTAATCCCATTTGTGTCAATAGTACTCACTTAAGTAAGTGCTCACCAGTGAGAATAAAGTAGGGCTGCTAACATCATATTTCAAAAATAAGGGACAGTTTCTTAGCACCCCTGCCCCACCCTTCCTCCCGATATTATCATTTATTAATAAATAATATAAAGCAGCAGCACCTACATTCGCCAGGGGTATTTTTGAAGCACTCAGCAACTCACAATCTTGTTGTACAGAGATGAACAAGTAAGGGATGTCCCTTGTAATAAGGGGACTGTTGGCAACCCTAGAATAAAGGGTTCACAATCTGGGCCTCTGTGAGTAATGGTTGGGCTTTAAGAGCATAATTCTCCTAACCAACTTGCACAAACCTCTCCTCCCCATTCTGAATATTTAGAGCCTCTTCTGCACTAGTTTAATATGCAGACATTCCACTGATGGGAGTGGAGGTGCCTAGGAGAATATGCAATAAAAATTTGCAGTGTGGATCAGAGAGAATTACTTACACACACACACTCACTTAGAGATGGTGATATCTGTGATCGGTAGCACTCATCATATCATGCATCAATGACCACAGCTCCTCATCTGCCTGTTGCCTACTAATCCATCTCCACAACGGAACAGACTGCCTAGGGAGGTCATGGAAGCTCCTTCACTGGAGGTTTTCAAAAGGAGGCTGGATAGCCATCCGTCTTGGATGGTTTTGACTCAAGAAATCCTGCATCTTGGCAGGGAATTAGACTAGATGACCTTGCGGTCCCTTCTAACCCTATGCTTCTATGATTTTAACACTACAAAACTGTGAGTGGCTTCCAACAACTATCATTTTTTGAAAGGTTTCCTTTTATCCCCACCGAAATTTAGAATTTCCCTCCATAAAATTACACTGTTCTAAGGCCCAGGATGGGATAAGTCCTTTTCCAGTGACAGGTCTAAGATCAGATATAGTAGAACCTCAGCTATGAACACCTCAGGAATGGAGGTTCTTCGTAACTCTGAAATCTTTGCAACTCTGAACAAAATGTTCTGGTTGTTCTTTCAAAAGTTTACAACTGAACATTGACTTAATACAGCTTTGAAACTTTACTATGCAGAAGAAAAATGCTGCTTTTAACCATCTTAATTTATATGAAACAAGCACAGAAATGGTTTGCTTACTTTATCAAATCTTTTTTTAAACTTTTCCTTTATTTTTGGTGGTTTACGTTTACCACAATACTGTACGGTATTACTTTTCTATATTTTGGTCTTTCTTGTCTCTGCTGCTGCCTGATTGTGTACTTCTGGTTCCAAATGAGGTGCGTGGTTGACCAGTCAGTTCATAACTCTGGTGTTCGTAACTCTGAGGTTCCACTGTATCTCACAATCTAATCTATCTAGCTATATGTGCATGCGCACACACACACACACACACACAGATATATTATATACACATATATACAAAACAAATACATTGATAATTTTAGTTAAAAGGACTGCCTGAAGCATGGCAATCAGGAAGCCGTGCTGAAAGGTATGTGAAAACCCCTCTTATTAGTCGCGTTTTCTCAGGGTATGTCTTCACTACCTGCCTGATCGGGGCTCCTGTCAATGTAGCTAACATTCTTTGGGGAGGCTGTGTTCCTACACTGACAGAAAAACTCCTTCTGTCAGCGTAGGCTGTGTCTACACTACAGGTTACGCCGACATAGCTATGCTGGTATAGTCTCCATAGCGCAGGCATACTGCTAGGATGTTGGGGGCAGGGAATGGGGAGAGGGAAATGGGCACACAGAGCCCCAGGCATAGCCAGATAATGGAGGATCCTGGCAGGGGCGGGAAGGGAGTGCACAGAGAGCCCCTAGCATGCAGGAGGTGGTGAGAGGCATTTCAGGGAGTTCCTGGCAGGATGGGAGGGTGGTACACAGGGAGTTTAGGAGGCCAAGCAGGGGAAGGAGGGAGAATGGAGGGATGCAAGGAGCCCCTGGTGTGTGCGATACACTTGGCATCCACATGCAACAAAGTGAGCAACCCTCTCGTTTTAACTTTAAAAAGCCTGTAAAACAACAACCTTATCATTTATTCATTTATTTGCATTTGGTTCTCATCGTGGGATCGCAAAGCAGGAGGGCTTAAAAATGAATGAGGGTAAACTACAAACGTTTGTGTCCTGGAACAAACATCTGTGGAGTGTCTAAACTAGCACGAACAGCCATGTTAGTTAAGTGGCAATCAATTAATTCAAGTTACTACAGGTCAGCTGCAACTCCAAACATCCCGTTGGATTTTACCAAATAAAGCCCACATTTTTCTGTTCATTGTTCTGGACATGTGGGGCACTACAAAATATGAGGAGGAGCACAGTCTTTTAAAGGATTTGATTCTATTTTTTCCAGCAAAATTAGTCACTCAAATGAAGGCAATCATAAGTTCAGGGTCTGGAGACTCTCTTTTCAGCCAGTGGTTCCATTAATACCAGTTTCTTCTGAACCCGTATTTAAACAAGGATTCCCCCAGTCCTTCAATCCATTGCCCAACCATTGTCACCCTTCTAACTGGTCCAAGGCACAGATTCAGCCACCCTTGCTAATCAGGAGTAGCCCTACTGAAACCAATCATCATGAGTAAGGTTGGCAACATTCTTCCCTGTTTGTGTGATGCATGAGGCCTTTGTTAAAAGATCTCTATCCTTCCATCAAACTGGGGGGAGAAAATCTGACAATCTCATATTTACTTTAGGGTTTGACTGGACTAGAGTTTGTGGTCCTGTAGTAAATGTAAATTAACTGATTGCCAATTAACTCAAATTAACTAACACAACTGTTTATGCTAGTGTACATACTCCACACAAACATTGTGTTCCAGGACACAAACATTTGTAATTTACCCTAGGGGATACTCTTGTGGTTTATTTTATGGCTGAAGCCCCATCCACTAGTGTGTGCATCTAAACCAAATGTTGGGGAATGTCTGGAGTAGCATTTATAACCATGTTAGTTAATTGACTATCAAGTTACTCTGGTTAAAACAGGATCTCAAACTCTTATGAGACACTTAGGGTAAATCTAAATTAAAAAGCGCTTTAAAAATATGATAGTTAATACAGTTTAGCTAACACGTTTTAAAACCCTGGCCTAGACAGGGCAAAGTGTATTTTAATACGTGCTAGCTGATCATGGTGAACACATTTTAAAATAAAAACTTATTTTCCTACTCTAGATATATACCCTCAGAGGGTATGTCTACACTGCAGTTGGGAGCGTGCTCCCCAACCTAGATAGACAGATACGCACTAGCTCTATGCGAACTAGCACACTGAAAATAGCAGCTTGGATGTTGCAGCCCGGGCAGCAGCATGAGTTAGCCACCTGAGTATGGGACCCAAGGGGTTGGGGAAGTTTGTGCTTGAGTGGCTAGCCTATGGCATAACATGCACACTGCTATTTTTAGTGCACTAGCTCATGCAGAGCTAACATGTGTCAGTCCACGCGGGCTAGGAGGTTCATTCCCAGCTGCACTCGAGACATACCTAGTGTTCTTGAAGAACCTGACAGCTCACTTGCGTATCTAGCTAGCTCATTAATGCCAATCAGATAATTAAAGAGACAAGTACTCAGATTCCCACCCACCGTTCAAGTCACAGCCACAGATGTACGGGGACAGCATGAAAACAAAGATCTTTGTTTACTTAGGGCAGTGGTGCAAAACCAATGGCTGCATTGGCAACTTACAAGGGGCCAGAATGCCGGGCCTAATTTGCATATATTTACATAAATTTACATGTGTGACTTTACCAGGTACACACACACACACATTACTTTTATTTGCACTATTGGTGTATACCAGGGGTAGGCAACCTATGGCACGCGTGCCAAAGGTGGCATGCAAGCTGATTTTCAGTGGCACTCACACTGCCTGGGTCCTGGCCACCGGTCATGGGGGCTCTGCATTTTAATTTTAAATGAACTTCTTAAACATTTTAAAAACCTTATTTACTTTACATACAACAATAGTTTAGTTATATATTATAACTTATAGAAAAAGACCTTCTAAAAACATTAACATGTATTACTGGCATGCAAAACCTTAAATTAGAGTGAATAAATGAAGACTCGGCACACCACTTCTGAAAGGTTGCTGACCCCTGGTGTATACAGTGCTTTGCAAAAAGCACATAGAAAGGCAACATAAGCCCTGAAGGCTGAGAACAGGCATTAGTGCTGATACAGGCACTGCTTTTCTGCTGTAACTTCTTGTTCTCCAGGTTTAAGTCTGAGATGGTCACCTCTCTGTTCTAGAGATGGGTCCCAACCAAAATGAGAGCTGAAGCTCTGGAAAAGTTCAGCTCCAGATACACAGTTTGTGTTTGGCTCAGCCCTACCTTGTTCAACTACACAAATGAGTACCTCTAAAGACGCTTGTATAAAAAGCAGTCCCCTTCTGTCCCTGTGTAGCTCCCTCTCACCAAGCACATAGGGCCTGATCCAAAGCCCATTGAAGCCAATGGGAAACCTTACAGAAATTAATTCTTAGGTTGACTTTCATTGGTAGCAATTCAGTTCATTTCCCTCACCCTTGTAGACCCCTCAGTTCTAGCTAAACTTTAGCCTGTTTCTTCAGGTTCGGCTGAAAATAGATCTGTGAACAACCTGAGCGTGGTTTGTCCCTTTGAAAGTGCTTGAACCATAGACCAAACGAGCCTTGAATACTCTTAATCTCGTCACCGCAGGGACAATTACTCAGGACTTCTCTTCACAGAGAGCTGCTGTTAAAATGTCCGTGATGTTTCTTGCAGTGGGTTAAGATTTCAGGTGGAGTGGAAGCAGTGGAAGCAGATGGACTCTTAAGAGGCAGAAATCCTGTTTGCATGCAAACACCTCGCGTAATTAAAAAACGAGGGAAGAGAAGTCTAGAAAACATTATGCCTATGCACAATTCTCTCTATTAAAAAATGCTTTCCATAGTTTCCCAGGAAGAACTAGCAGGTCTTTGGAAGAAATATTGCTAAGTATTTCTTTTAAAGCAGTGACAGCTGCTTCATTGTCACCGCACAAACATCTGGGTCATAGAGCCCTTAATGAATTTTCAGAAAGACGGCAGTTTCAGAACGGGGCAAAACCATGGCACAAGGGCTCAGGGCAGGCCTATTGTTCGGTGGTGAGCTGTAGCTAGCTCTCTTCAGAGTGAGTTGGAAGAAAGAGAGAGAGAATGAGCCTATCTCCAGTGTGGTTGTTCCACAAACTCCCATGCTCATTAGTCAATCCTATCTCGATTCCTGTGCAATGTCTTTCCTAGCGAAACATGAAATCAGCAGGAAACAGAGGTGGTTTATGGACTGCTTGTTGCTGAAAGCAGCCTGCTCATTCTAAACGGCAGTTAAATTCAGTATAAAATAAAGGAGCTGAAGCAAGAAGCAACTTGCACTCTCAGAACGACACATCCTTTGCTCCCAGTTCTCTCTCCCCTTTTGCACAGCAGAATTACTTTCCTACTAGTGGGATGAACATTTAGCTGAACAGATGTTGCAGGGTTCAGGATAGAGGGTGAATTAACATTAGCAGTCAGAGCACATGGGTAATAGCTGCAGAGATGGGGGAGCCTGGTTTTGAATGGAGGACCTCCTGGCCTCGAAGCAGTAACTTCGCTCAATTGAGCTAAGAAAACAGTTGCCATAGGTCAGCTTGAGCGATGCTGGGATCAGAAAATACATCAAGGCAATGAATTATCTGCTGATTAAAGTTGCCCTGGGATAATTTCAATTACTTCCAGTTCTAGGAACCCAGTCTGCTTTTACAGAATCAGGTGCTTTCAACTCTGTAAATCAGGAGTCTGTAACTCCTGTAAACCATGTGCAGAACCTGGGGGCCTTGCTGATGCAATGAGTTAGCACATTGGCCTCCCAATTCTGGAGACCTGGGCCCGGGCCACAGGAAAGATGTTTCCTCCTAATCCTCACTTATCCACACACAAAAGACACTGTGCAGTTTGGCACAATGCAGCATAACCGGCAGTCTCTGTCCTAGAGAAGCCAAACGACTGGAAGAACAGGATGTGCTGCAGGTCAGGATGCAGTGTATTGTGCCGCACTTGTAAAGCTACCTGGCAGCTGCAGGTCATGGACAGAGCTGTGAAGGGGGAAGCTTCGGCCACAGTTGCTCTCATTACGCCTGAGGTGTTTTTAGCCTGTACTACCAGCCTCCCACTTTCATTTTGTCACAAAGATAATTGAAATGAGAGCTTAGTGCAAAACATCCCTTTTACTCCAGTTAAGTTTATGGCACTTTTGGATAGATTTTAAGCAGAAATGCAGCCAGTCACAAAATACCTCACTCTTATACAGCACATTTCATCCATAGATCACAAAGCATTTTGCATACGGTGAGTATCATTATCCTCATTTTAAAAATGGAGAAACCGAGGCACAGAGTGATCAAGTGACTTGCCCAAAGTCACCCAACAGGCCAGTGGCAGAGCTGGGGGAAAAAATATGTCCCAGACCAGTGCTCTGTGCACTAAGTCACGCTGTTCTGAAGAATAAACAGGGTATGTTGTGCTCATTTAAAATGACACACCTAAGTAGTCAATATATTCGTTTGGATCCTGATACTTCAGCTGCTATCAGTGGACACAGCAAGCTGAGCTTCCTGCAAGATTTCAGGAAAAAATTAGGCAGAGGCAAACCATAAAAAGGCTTCAACGTTTGAAAAACAAGGCTGGGCAGGCAGGCTGCAAAAATGGGATCCCCAGTTCATCACCAGCACAGCTCTGCAGGTAGAAGCTATTGTGTCGACATGGATCAGGCATTTTTTTGTTCCAGTGTCATTTAACTTTATTCGGAGGATTTCAGGTGGAGGCCATGACAAAACTAGCTCTGTGGAAGTCCCAGTTCCCCAAAGTTTGGGATTGCTGGGATCCAGATAGTGGTCTGGGCCCCTCCATGCTGGTAAAGCAAATCACATTACAGGTGGGGCCAGGATCTTTAAGGCCTCATCTACACTGGCAAAAATGGGACCTGCAATTTACTGATGTAGCAGGTTCACTGAAGGTACCAAAGGTAGAAGCTGCGGTGTAGACACAGCTCAGGCATTTCTATCACCATGTCATCTAACCCTGCTCAGAGGGGTTTTGGTTCAGGCTTTGATAGAGCTGTGTTAGAATGTGGCTTACTTGGCAAATGAGTTTGACCCGCTCACATTTAAACACTATTTTGAAACCTGTGTCTAGGGAGCCTAATTTAAAAGTGCATGGGCATTCAGGCAAGGGACCACTGGGTGGAATTATAAATTAAAGGCACCAACACCATTTAGTTCTTTTGGGCCAAATTTGTAACAAGACAATAGGAATGAACAGGAAGTTTTCAAGATGGTGAAAGGTTAACAATAGGGTTTCCCAAGGAACCATACTGGACCTGGTGTCATTTAATATATTTAATCTGGAAATGAGGATGAACAATGAGGGGCAAAATCTTCAGAGGACACAAAATATTTAAGGTTAGTCAGGAATAAAGAATGTAGAGAACTCCAGATGGACCTAGCCAGATTAATGACACTTGAACGAGAAACATGATGGCAGATGAACTACAACATTGACAAAAGCTAGGCACTGCACTTCAGAAGGAGTAACCTGAACTAATGTTACACAGTGATGGACTTTAAATTAGCTATAAGCCCTCTGGAAAATGTAGGGTTACCATATCTAACAAATAAAAAAAGAGGACCCTCCACGGGCCCTGGCCCTGCCCATTTCCCCACCCCCAGCCCCGCCCCAACTCCGCCCCTTTCCTGCCCTAACTCCGCCCCCTCCTCCCTCCCACTCTCAGCCACGCGGAAAGGGCTGCCCGAGCGCTACTGGCTTCACGGTTTGCTGGGCAGCCCCCAGACTCTGCACCCCCGGCCGGCGCTTCCCCAGCGCAGCTGGAGCCCGGGAGGGGAAGCGCCCAGCCGGGGGCGCAGGGTCTGGAGGCTGCCTGGCAAACCGTGAAGCCGGTAGTGCTTGGGCTTCGGGCAGCCCCCTTGCCTCCGGACCCTGCGCCCCCAGCTGGGCACTTCCCCTCCCGGGCTCCGGCGGCGCAGGGTCCGGAGGCTTGGGGGCTGCCCGAAGCCGGTAGCGCTCGGCTCTTAAACAGAGCCGAAGAGTCGGGGAGGAGCAGAGCCACCGCGGCCGGAGGCTCTGCTCCTCCCCTGACTCTTCGGCTCTGTTTAAGAGCCGGGCTGCCCGAGCGCTACTGGCTTCGGGCAGCCCCCATGCCTCCGGACCCTGCGCCGCCGGAGCCTGGGAGGGGAAGTGCCCGGCCGGCGGCTGGGGTCCGGAGGCAAGGGGGCTGCCTGAAGCCCATAGCGCTCGGGCAGCTCGGCTCTTAAACAGAGCCGAAGAGTCAGGGGAGGAGCAGAGCCGCCGCGGGAGGGGAAGTGCCTGGCCGGCATTTTCCCGGACATGTTCGGCTTTTTGGCAATTCCCCCCGGACGGGGGTTTGAGTGCCGAAAAGCCGGACATGTCCAGGAAAAAGAGGACGTATGGTAACCCTAATTAAGATCAGTGGAAGTCTTCCCATTGACTTCAATGGGCTTTGGCTCAGGCCTATGTAGAGTATGTTACTTAAATCACATGTATATTTTTTTATACTCCTTTTTATAGAAAATCACTTGAGTACACACATGAGTAATCCTCTCAAACTCAGTGGAACTATTCTTGTACATGTGTGTTTGCAGGACTGGGTCCTTGGTGTGTCTAACTTTGCAGGAGCAGAAAGGGTAATATATTGCCTCTTAGCTTTCCTTTGGGGGTGAACCCCATAGCTAAGGTTGCAAAGCATGTTCAACCACATTGCATTCCCTGTTTTCCTAGGTTTTTTGGTAACATGAACCTTGTGATGGACACTGAGGAGAGCTGGGTGATTGAAGATTCACTCACAACCTTCCCAGCAAATTCATCTTTCAAATTAAATACACAATGCTTGGTCTTTTTTGTTGTAAGCAAAACACCCTTAATAATTTTTTATTTACATAAAGATGGGGAGGGAAGGGAAAGCCAACTTTTTCCATTTGAAAGTTCTAAGCAGATCTGGATATCAAAGCTCCAAGTCTGGGAGCATTCAGATCAAGGACTTTTGTTTAGGCCCATCTCTGGTCAAAAGCACATATAACCAGAGCTTTTGAAACCGTAAGAGACTCAAGCCATGGTAGGTCAAAGCTTAGCACAAGTTTGACAGCAGGTGCACAAAACTCAGCAGAACTTTAGATGGACCAAGCCTGAGTTGTAGCAAAATCTGACATCATGTGTGTTGTGCAAGATCCTGATGATCTGGTTATGAAAGTTCAGCAGAGCTTTGATACAAACCATGTGTCCTGCAATTACCTGGGCACGATGGGGTGAATTAAAGACAAAGTGTCAGTCTCAAACTTGAGTCTGCTTCCCCTCAACGTGCATCACAAATGTCTTGTTACTTAAGGAATCACAGAAATCATAGGACAGGAAGGGACCTTGAGAGGTCATCTAGTCCAGTCCCCTGCAGTCATGGCAGGACTAAGTATTATTAAGACCATCCCTGACATGCATTTCTTTTCCTTTCCTCAGCGATGCCCTGTTATGTGGTGAACTAGACCTCTTGATGCACTGCAAGGGTGAGCAATCCCTTCTGGACTCTACATTTCCATCAGCCCACCCCCAAAATCAAAGTAGTTCCCTCAGAACATGGGACATTCCATATTCCTTTATTTTAATGATTCTGGGTATCTGCTAAATACTACGAGGAGGGGGGAAAGCTTATTATTTTACTTGCTAATTATTAAACATTTTTTATTCATCAAGTTAAAAAGGAGGCTCAATGATAGCTTGATGCTTCCCAATTTGATGGCATCTCCACAAACCCTGATGGCCGTGGGTAGGTTCTGGTCTCTTTCTCTGATCTTTCAACCATCTACCTCCTTTCTCTTCACTTTTCTTTTCTCACATGCCTCTTCACCTCTTTCTAAACTCCCCCCACCCCCGAAACTAAATGATCCCCTTTAACAAATAAATACAAAATAATTTCATATTATTGCTAATACTCTGCATTTACAGTACATGGAACATTACATCTGAGGATTGCTAAATACTTTACAGATATAAATTAATTAAAGCCTCCCAGCATTCCCATGGGTATATGAGTATTTTATCCCCTCTGTGATATAAGAGGAAACAAAGGCACAGAAAGTGCAACCACCTCGCCAGATAAAAAGTCTGGGGCACAGTTGGTCATGTCGTTCTATCTCACAGACCCCTGCTTCAACAATCATGCATTACTCCCTAATGTTAGAAAATAAATCTTTTTTTTTTAAATAAACCTTAAATCCATACACAAGAGCAAATCACTGTTTCTTCCTTAAGGGACCAATCCTGCTCCTACTGAAACCAGTACCAAAATTCCCACTGATTACAATGCGAGCAGGATTGAGTCCTAATTTTGAGAATGAATTTGCTGCTCACAAAATCCTGGGTCTATCCAGTAGGGAAAGAAAAGAAAATCCTCTAGGGATCTGAGACTGAAATTCATTCTCTCACAAGTAGTCCCAGCTGACTAAGTCCCCATGCAAGCGTACACTTTGGACCTGTTCCTATTTAAGTCAATGGCAAACTTCCCATTAATTTTTATGATGCGGGATCAGGACTATTGTATGGATCCTAAAAATCTGGTGGTGGTGAAGGAAAGGGAAGGAATCTTCTAGTGGCTTCCAGCATAAATGATATGCACTCATGTAGAAAATGGAGTTGTAACTCTCTCCCCTCTCTATCCTAATCCCACAAACAGCCCATGACTTGAAATCTCTGGAGGGGATCATTTTGTTGGCACAGCCTATTGGTACTAGTACAAAAGCTAGGCTGGCTGACAAACCTTTGGATTCATTAAAGCAGCTTCCCTCTGCTGACCTAAGCCTGCCTCTTAGTATAATCGTGAAAAATGTTATGCCAGAGCAATTGCAAATATTGAGGCTCTCTTCTGAAGAGAGGCAGGAAAATGTATTGAAATAATCATCACTTTAAAAAAAAAAAAACCCGACGGTGCTTTAAATATTCCTGGCACGATTAATGGGGTCTTTTTGTGTAGCTGTGGTAGAGTTTTTAGTTGGCGAGTGTCCGTTAGTGTCTTTCTTTTTGTCTCTTTCAACATCTACTCAGAGCTCCAGGATTTAAATTTCAACACAGCTCAACATAGAATCTGACAGTCCTGTCAACTTGGGAGGGGGAGGGGAGTGTTTGTTTTCCTCCCCTCCATCTCATGTATCATTAACAGTAATACAGGTCCTGTAAGCCAATTTCTGTCCTCATTTACACCTCTGCAACCCCATTTTTTCCAGTTCCCTCCTCAGTGACACCCGTGTAATCCTATTATAGGGTTGCCCAGGTGTAGTTGGCCCTGTGATCAGAATTTAGCCAACATTTCTGGCGATGCTGCTCAGCAAGGAATAGGGATGTCAATGGGGCTACTCACCTACTTAAGTGCTTTGCTCTGAGAGACCAGGGCTGCTAATGACTAGAACTTTGTCTTGGATCTGGCCTCATCGGGGGATCTGGGCCTAGTTACTGCTCAATAGGCAGCTTCCCTCAATGCAGCAGCTGTATGGCTCATCAGCTTCTCTTCCTATCCTCCCCTCGCAGCTGGGCAGCCCAAACAGCAGTCAGTGCATGTCCCAGATAATCACTAGGAGGAGAAAACAGCTGCTATTTGGGCCCAGGGAATGGATTGGATTATCTAATCTCCCTTTGACCTTGCCATGTGGGGGGATAGTTGTAGGGAGTATTTCTCTTCCACCCATGGGGGGAGCAACAGGGGAGAAAAAAAGGAGGGGTTGGCTATTAGGCTGTGTCAAGCCCCATAATCTTTCAAGACATAAACTGAGTGCTACCACTGACTGGGGGGGGAATTCCCTGCCCCACATACACCATTTCACACCTGACCAGGTGTTTTATGGCAGGGGATTTCACCTTCTTCTGAAGTATCTGATATGGCACAGAGCTGGAGGTAAGATCCAGCGGCTGATGGAGCCCCGATCTGATCTGGCATGGCAAACCCTACATGCCACACATTTTCACTGGGATAGTTCCTGGCTGGCCCTCCCAGGGGAGCAGTGCCCCACGAATGACACACTATAGGAGGCATCTGAAGGGAGCCATCCCCACACCTTTCTGAATTCACCATACAGATATTATCTTAGTCTCTCTCCTCTGCACTTCCACACTTTCAGGAAGCCCTCCTACCCTCATTGTCTAATGGCAAAATGTTCAAACGGAGCTCCCGGGCCAGTTCAGCCTTCCCCTCCTTACCCCTCCCTGCCCCCCAACTCTATAAAGCCTCAGAGAAGCTTCAAACTTGCATCTAGATTCATGTGGAATTCATGGAGTGGTAGGAAAGAGAAAGAGGAAATTGACCCTAAAGCCTGATGTAGAATCTCCCCCCCACCATGTTGCTGATTCCCCCGCCCTTTTTCCCCTTTTCTAATGTAATGGAACTGTGTACAGATCCCTCAATAAAATGACCTGAACTAATCTAAATCAAAGATGAGTCCAATAATATATAATATCCTAGGAGGATAAGCAAATCCAGCAGTGCCAGTGGCAGGTAGCAGCTGCAACTCCATCACTCCACGGCTCAGCTGGCCCTTGGTGGATCCTGATTTTGCATCAAAAGCTGCCACCACTTGGAAGGTGTCCTTATATTCCACACCAATGAGTCAAGATCGACTGTCTCAACCTAGAAAACAGGGAGCAGAGAATGGGGGCACAAAACTGAATTTGGATGGGGTGCTAAAGTTCAGAGCTGCAGTATATTGACAGAGCTGAGTGAAGCTCCTGTACAGATACAGCAAAAGCTGTTATAGAACATATTTGAGGGGCATTTGGCAGAGTTGTGTGGGGCCCCCGGGCCAAGTTAAGGTGGGTACTGGAATCCTAATTGAAGATTTTCACACTTTGATATGTGTTTTCTTACTAAAAATCAATTCTCCCTTTCAGATGTTTGGATAACTACAAAGTTCTAAAAGTGGTTGTTTTAACATGCATATTTATGAAATTAATTCTAAGTCACATTTTCAGTCTAGATATGTCTTTTTATAGTAAAACAAAACAAATCTGCAGTGGTGTCTCCATTTCTTGCTAAGGCTAATGTAAAGTACACTACAATTGCAGATAACCAAAACTCACACACTGGAATCCACTCTCAGGTACAACAACTGGAGCCCAATTCTCCACTGTGTTACACCTTGGGTATTTATTCACACCGAGGCAAAATGGGTGTAAAATGATAACATTCTGATCTCACTATTTTACATCCACTTTATATAAGCATAAATGACCAGGTACAAGGCAGTAGAGAATCAGATCTCTGATCTGTGACCAAAGAAAAAGGTACAAGAGAACTGTAAACAAATGGGAAAAATATGTTTAAGATCAAGTTTAGATGTTTACTCCATGATGTCCCATGTTGTTTGAAGGTATGTCCAGCTGGGGGTGCAGTTCCCAGCTAGAGGAGACATACCCATGCTAGCCACAGTCCCAAATATTGCCCACAGTGACGTGAGTAGCCAAATATTTCTGCTGAAATGCTGACACTTAAATTATCATCATTAGGATTCAGAGTCCACACACTATGGAAACACTCCACACCTCTCTGAGCTATTGCTTTAGTGGCTGACTCAAGAAGACATACGTTAATGTACTATAAAGACCATGAACTTCATTTTCATTTTAATGGAAGCTTAAAATCTGCAGAATGTCTGACTTGCTCAATGTGACCCTCATGGCTGATGTGTGCGTGTTGTACTTCTAGTTTAATAATTCCTCCCTGCTGATAGGAGAGCATGTCAGGCTATCATCATTGCTCCCTGGCTGAAATATGAGAAATTATCTTTTTATTCTTAAGTTACTTCTCTTTGAAGTTAAAATTGAAAGTAACTTCTGCATGCAAGGAAGGAGGGGAGCCATTTTCAGGACTCAGTCATTGAGCAAAGATGATCAGATAATGGTGTTTTTTGGGACTGACCCAAAGCCCATTGTAGCCAATGGAAAGGCTCCCATTGACTTCAGCAGACCTTGGCTGAAGCTTTTTGTTTGGCAGGCAATACCTAAGTAATGGAAAGTAACTATTGCCCAGGGTTAGTGCCTCTCTGTAGAGCTCGTTGGGAAGGAGAATTTTTGCCCCCTGGGAAATTTTGACATTTCAAAATGAATTTCTGATTCAAGCGTTAAAATATTCAAAATGTCATGGACTGAAAAACTCCAAAGAGTTCTGAATCTGAAGTGTCGAGAACAAAAAAGTGTGGACACATTTAATCAAAATGAAATGATTCAACTTTTTGAAATGGCATTTTCGATTTTGATTTTCTCAGTTGGGGAAAGCCAAAAAATGAAATTGAAATGAACATTTCCCCACAGAAAATAGTGATTTTGACAAAACCTCATTTTGTGACAAGAAAATTTTGTCCAAAATGCTGACTAGCCCTCCCCATATCACATAAGATAAGAAGAGGTAACATTTTATAGGTGAAGCAGTGATTAATAAGGAGTGACAACAGACTCCTCTCATGACTTCTGATAGTTTCTTCTGGCCTTTACATCTATTTAGCTATGAAATGACCTTGGCAGACAGATGAGAAACACCTCTGGGCTCTCAGTTCTTGACCCCCACCCTACTTAACTGCCCTTGTTTCATGTCCAGCAGTAATGCAAGTGATAGATTGAGTCCGTTCTCTCTGGTACTGTGTGCAACATTGATGGGAGACATTCTGCAGATTTTAAGCTTTCATTAAAATGAAAATTAAATTCATAGTCTTTATGGTTGTGAAAATACCCTTCCATACATGAACTAACGGTGATAATGTCTTCTTGAGTCAGCCACTGAAACAACAGCTGGGAGAGGTGTGAAGTGTTTCCCTAACATGTTGATTCTGAATCCTAATGATGATAATTTAAGTGTCAGCGTTTCTCTGGCTACTCAGGATTGTGGGCAATATTTGGGACAGTGGGTGCAATTTAGTTAGAGTATTACATCCTATTCTGCACCTCGCCAACACATCTGACCCTTCTTTGGATCTTGTGTTTCATAGCCGCGAGGAGGCGCCCCAGCGGTAAGTGTACCCCGTAACAAAATATTCTTCTACAATTAACTATAAAGGGCACAATCAAGGGGTATCTTTAGAAAGAGAAAGCAAACCTAAGCACATCAGTTTATCAGCTCATCCTGGTACAGCTTCAGCCTGACATACAAGGAGTCAAACTTACACATTCTCCATGCAACAAGAAAATAATACTATCCGTATCTTCAGCGTAACGAACTAACCTGAGCTCTCACTTGCGCTTCTGAGAAGCTTGGCAATTATTGGCCCAAAGAGAAGAAGGGAGAAATGGTTTCCTTGCAAACAGCGACCCAGCCAGCTCCCTCTCCTTCAGAGCAGCAACTGCGAATGATCAGTGATCACTTTTCCTGTAGCATTAGAACTCCTATCCTGCCTAAGCTCAAGGAGCAGTCCTTGTAGGGAAAAGGGAAGGGAATCTTCAAAAGCAGGATTGGATCTGATTTCAGGGACTGTAAATCAGCCCAAAGTCTAATTCTAAGTGTAATAACTTTGCACTTTTGAGAACCCCAAACTATTTTATCAGCAGTAATTCCTACCTGTTAAGTAGGAAATAAGAATACACAGTGTTACAGAGAGGTAAGCTGAGGCAGAGAGTGGTGAAGAGACATTAGGGTAAGGTCACACAGCAAGTGAGCCCAGGAGCCACCAGTAGGACCCTAGAGTCTTGATTTCCAGATCCCCTGCTCAAATCACAATACCACGCCCCCTGCTTACTATGAATTAGTCCTTGAGCAGCATTCTCCTGACTTCTCTCACACACAGACTTCACCATTGCTACTGGGGCTCTGGCAAAACACACAGTGCTGCAATAAAGAAGGATCCCACTTGTGAGCCCCTGCAAACTAGCTTTGGCCCAGTTGCACCACAGTGTGTCACTTTCTGCTTCTGTTTTGCTCCCACAAATAACAGGGAGAGAGTCTAGTAATGGACCTGGTGCAAGCCAGGAATACCAAGGCCTTTTGCTCTCAAAAGAGAGGGAAGGAAATGGGAGAAGAGTTACAGCCAACAGGCAAATGGAAAGCAAGGCACTTAATTAACCAAGAGAGAAACGGAGCAGCCTTAGTACAAAAAGACTTCCATCTGGAAAAGTACATGGACTTCAAGGTCTCTAATGATCCCCAAACTTGTATAATTGGCAAACAATGCACAACAGTAGGACTCAAGCTCAAAAAATGGAGGGAAGAAAGTTAATGACCCAGCCATGCAAGTAGTCTACTACTTATTGCGTACTGGGATCTGTGCATTGCCTCTTCCCCTGGGGCAGCTGCTATACAAACCTGCCATCAATGGGAAATCAAAAAGGCTGAGATTATCCTTTCAGCTGACACCCACATGCCTATTAAAAATAAGTATTTTCCATGAATGGTCCAAAACACTGCCAACTTACAATCACATTTCTATAGAACGCTGTCACTTCCAAATTTCTCTTCTACTTGAAAAAAAAATGACATAAAATAGAGCAGTTTTTTGTGGTGGGGGGAGATTGGTTTTTAAGCCAGGACTTTAGTTGAGCTCCTACTTTGTGACTCAGATAACAGGAGGACTCTGCATCCTGTTGGGATTCAGCATGCTCACTACCACTTTTAAGGTTGTGGGGCCAGTGATTGTAGCACCTTCCAAAAGCCTGAGTGTCAGATCAAAAGCCTGAAATTAGGCTGGGTCTACACTACCCGCCTGAATCGGCGGGTAGAAATCGACCTCCCGGGGATCGACGCTCTTACTCCACCAGCGGAGGTGGGAGTAAGCGCCGTCGACGGGAAGCCGCAGAGGTCGATTTTGCCGCCGTCCTCACAGCGGGGTAAGTTGGCTGCAATACGTCGAATTCAGCTACGCTATTCACGTAGCTGAATTTGCATATCTTAAATCGACTCCCCCCTGTAGTGTAGATGTAGCCTTAGACAGGTGTTCATGCTACAGGCTACCATATTAGAGGATGGGGAATGAACGACATTCTGCAGTACCTGAGAGACAATCTGTGATCGTGTAGCTGCAGAGTGTGGTGTTATGCATACACAAGGGGTCAGAGATCAATTTGTGCATGAAAACTTATATCCTGTCTGCTGAATGCTTAACTTTACACACTCTGTTTCTATGGAATATTAAAGCTAATTTACTTCAGCGACGAGAAACATCATGTCCCTGAGTCGTATGCATCTCTCAAGAATGTTCTTGCATTTTTGTAACCATGTTTTGATAGTGGATGTAGTGTCTCCGTTTTCTAACTCGGACTTTGGAATAGCCAAAGAAGAGTCTGTCCTCTTAGGATCTATCCAGTTTTAAAACTGAACCTAGTGACCGCCGGGGCAGGATGGAGGTGTAACTCCCAGCTCAAGTAGGTGTACACCTGCTAGCTGTGATTGAGTTAGTGTACTAAAAATAGCAGCGTGGCTGCAACACTGGGATGGACTAGCTGCCTGAATACATACTTAGAACGTCTGACATGTCCACTTGCAGCACAGATGTCCCCTCAGACAAGACCATAATGCAAATGTAGTGATTGCTGCTAGTTGTGCGCGTAGCTTTTGTGGACATATGTCCACAAAGAGCCAGACTGAGGAAACTCACTTATGTAGGACAAACAGAAATCAGATGCCAATAATTTGTGGCCTCTATCATTAACCTAGGCTATATCTAGGTTAAAAACAAACAAAAAAAATAGACACACCATATCAGTCCCTTAAATATTCTGGGAGGGAAGGAGAGGGACTGTGTGTGTATAGCTTGTTTTCCATTTCAGCAAGCAGCAGTGTTGCTTGGAAGATTTGGGTCCTATCCTGCATGGTGTGGAGTGCCTCCCGAAAAGTGCTCAGCTTCCACCGAAACCAACAGGTAGTAGAAGATACTTGACCTCTTGTAGGATATGGCTCTTGTGTACTACTCGAGCAACCCAGCTAGTAACTTGGCAGAACCAAATGCTGCCCATTTGCAGCGCAGTGTTAAGCCATATGGTTCAAGCTGATAGGTTTGACTTGGCACATTCTATTGCTCACATCATTGATAGGTGTATATCGTTCTCTTACTATGCTTTCTGATAATTAATAGTGTATTTCCATGCAGGCTCCATTTCAACCCATTAATGGAAGACACTCACTCACCAAGAGTCTGAGTTTCCACCTTATTTAATTGCTACACTGCTGCATTAGATGTATTTAACCGTTTGGCAAAGGGTGTGCGTACACATACACACACACACTCTCTCTTGTGGCTTTATTTGCTCTTTTGGCAGTTCACCTTTCAGTTTCAGTTGCCTGCCATCTGCATTTAAATAAAGCAAGTGTGAGCAGATAGATGCTTCACTTGCATCGAAGCAAAGCTTTATATTCACTGGGTTCTAGGAACGCTTACTGGTAAAGTGTGTTTGAGAGAAAACTCTTGGTGGTTTCAGCCTGGCTACCTCCTTAACTGGTCTCCATGGAAAAATAAATCTCACCTACCCAACAAACACTATTCCTTCTTTCATGGCCCTGACTATTGGCAATCTGTGCAGTAAAGCCCGGGATTGCATGGGCATAGAGTTGGAACCACCAAATCTAGTCAGGGGCCCTCCAGGCCAGAGACAAGACACACTGATGGGGTAATATAGGAAAGCCTGAACGGACATCTCCACTGTAGTACCTGCTCATTGCAGTTATTCAGCAGTGCTAAAATCAAGTACCATGCCAGAACACAGCAATGCTCCATCTAGCCCATTAACATCTCGCTGATAGCGGCCAGGTTTCCCCAAGGAGGTGTTTAGAATATAAAATAAATGCAGGATGTGTGTCTGTGTAATTTAGAGAGTTTTTTCACTTCAAGGTCCCAGAAACACAGACAAGGTTTTCATCTCAAGGCCAAAAGACCAAAAACATCAAGACACTTGATCACGGCCTTGGATAGACCAAGAGACTACTGACACTTGACCAGAGCTCAGAACTGGGGGACATTCCATCCTGAAGCCTGCCAGTCTCTTATGGTTTGCATTGCAGTTGAGCATAGCAGCCCCGATCCCTATTGTACTAGGCACTGTACGCACATAACTAAAGAGAGGCCCTGCCCCAAAGAGCTTACATTCTAAGGACCTGAAGCATGAAAGCTCTTGTAATTGTTTTTATCCAGAAGTGTGAAATGCCAAGGAGATTTCTCAATAACACAGAAGATCACAAAATCCTGGGCATAGCACAGCTCTGTGGCTCAATGGGCTTTTTGCTCACAGGGAGTGTGTGGCTGAAAACGGCACATGGCACTTGAATTCTTTAAGGACCTGATTATTTTTCATGCTCTTCACCAGCCAAATCTGGAGGAACTCTGAAGAGAGGCTACGGTAATTAGAAACAGAACAGATCAAAGCATTTTACACCAAAGGAGGTCAGGGTCAAGAAGCAGAGTCAGGAACAGGAAAGCTCCTATACATTTTCTGAACGGTTGGGATAAGGGTCATCATAAAGGCCCAAACATTTCTAAAAAAATTATTTCTCCTCAAACTTACACTGTCAGGTTTCCACTGCTGAGGAAACCAACAACAACAGAGAGCAAGAAATAGATCACAAGGCCTGGCCCATATTGGTCAGCTTCTAAATGACCATTTCTTACAGAATATTTCTCTCTTTTTCAATGATATTTCTAGGGAGCCCATCACTTTAGTATCTGAGCACTATCTAAACTCATTAAGCTTTGCATAGAGGCGTCCACAGTGGACTCAACAGCTTGCATTTGCCTTCCGAGCTAACTCCTCTTCCCTTCCTTTTATATATCACTCTCCCTCTGCCATACCCATTAATTTCTTCATTCCATTGACTCTCAGTCCTTTGGGTCACCTCCCTCTTGCTCCTTTTGTCCTCCTTCCTACCTCTCCCGCATAACCTGCCACAATCCCATTCTCACCTGTGGCTCAGGACAGGTAAAAAGAAGTACAGACACCAGATCCCTATTTAGATCAGTAGCCCTCTATGTATGGATCTGAGCAGCCTACGGGCTCAGCACTTGTAACAGTACCTGGTGTTTCAGACTAAATATGGATTTGACTGCATGTGGGGAAGGATGGGTTGTATGGGGGTGCTGACTGGGAGGCTGTATGGAGGTCAGGGGGGCAACATTATGGGGTTATTTGACAAGGTTGCCTGCCATACGAGTGGCTTGGACTCAGTGATCCAGGAAGAACCTTCCAGCCCTATATCCCGTGTTCCTATTACATGACAGTCCTTGAAATGCATGGTGTTCACCCAACCCCCTGTCAATTTCACCAGCTCAGCTGGTGACCAATTGCCACTTCTTCAGGTGACCAATCTGTAGGGGCTTGCAAAAACCAGGACAGGACACTTCTGACAGGGGTAAGCTCTGAAAACAAGAACTTCCCCAGTTTTCAGGGACACATGATTACCTAATCTAGTTCAAAAGCATGGAGGATGAATCAATTAATTTTTGAGGAGGGTGGGGCAAGAGTCAGTAATATTGGGGCTTGGTGACAATGTTTTACTGACCTGTCAAAAATGCTAGGGCTGGTCCGGTTCTGGCTTGTAGATTTTACATGCACAGCAACCAAAATGGAGCACACACACACACACACACCCCCGGTTTCTAGCAGCCTCCCTTCCAAATGTCCCTGCAATCTTTTTTAAATATATGAATAAAAATTGTACTTCCATGCTCAGCTTTAAACATGCATTGGAAGCCAGGCCCTGCCCTGAGCAACCCATTGACTTCAGGCTACGGGTATATCTACACTCCAGTATAACACTTGCAGCACAGTCACGGCTGGCCTGGGTCAGCTGACTTGGGCTTGGGAGCTAAAAATTTCAGTGTAGATGTTCAGGCTCGGAGTGGAGCCAGGCTCTGAGACCCCCTGGGGAGGATGGGTTTCAGAGCCTGGGCTCCAACCCGAGCCTGAACATCTACACTGAAATTTTTAGCCCCATGGCCTGAGCCCGAGTCACCTGACCTGGGCTCTGAGACTCGGTGTTATCGGGTTTTTTTATTGCAGTGTAGACATACCCAATGTGTAAGTCAGAGCAGGATCCGACTCTGGGTGAGGAGGGTTTTCTCTCTTTGCACAATATGGACGACATCCCAACAGAGAGATTGTCTGGTTGATGTTCTCATTCGTTATGTCATGGACCCACCTCTCCTCCCATTCACTATTGAATAATCCTTGTGTCAGCCACAACAATTGCTTACATGGTAAATTAAAATTAGGAAAAGCTTCTTTAAACTAGCAATGGGAGACAAATAGGAGAGCCAGCACCACATGACTAATCAAGCATCCACAGACAAATACACATTCTGTAGATCATTGTTGTACCCTACACTACAGTTTGGGAACCTCTGGTCTAGAAACTAAGGAAACAACCTGCCTGCTGTTTGAATATTTTCACCTCATGATATCATTCAAACGAAGAAAAAAAAAAAAAAAAGGTGGTGGACTCTGAGGATAATTAACAAAAAGTCCCCTACTTCACAGGGATGTAGTGACAATAAATACATTAAAAGAATGTTAGGTGCTGAGATACTGTGGTAATGGGGGCTTTAGTATTTCAGAGTTGTCTCCACAGTGGGACAACTACTTGAGGTCTACTCTGCAAAGCAGATGGTGGTGGGTGAGTAGCAGGAGAGGAAACCCAAATGAGCCCAGACAAGATGAGAGAGCTGTTACAGTAGTTTGTTCTCTGCTGCAGCTGGCACTATCAATAATATACCTAATGGTGTAGTTGGCAAAGCACAGATGATCTCTGAACCAGTGAAAATCAGCAGGTTTGGAGTCTGCTGAATAAAGTGGTGGGCCAATGAACCATAAAGTGGTGGGCCTTATCTCTCTGTTACCACCACTTCCCCAGACTATCATAAATAGCACAGGCCGCACCTTTCTCCCTCTGGTGTCTTAGGGAGAACTCCAATGCCTATTTCAGGGAGACAATTAATTTAGCATGTGCATCTTCAGCTCTAGTAGATTTTATCTATTATCTGAGATGCATCATAGGATGAAGACCATCCCATAAGTGGTCCCGGTGTACTGAATACTCTTAGCTCCCATAGGGAAAATAAGACTACACTCTTCTATTCTAGGTTATCCCCCCAGCCATGGTCAGTATTAGTTTATTATACATCTTAGAATTAATAATTTTTCTACCCACAGTAAGTATTCTGAAGAAAGGGCACTACTGGAGAAGCCCTCCTTTCTATGCCATGCTAGCCATTTTAAGGCGACTGTTCAGGTAGCAGTTAAAAGATAGCCTGGCCCTTTTTCAAAATATTAGGGGTTACTTTTGACCAGTATTCTCTCTCCTAATAAGACAGGTTCTCAGACCCAAGATAGCATCTGAGCTACGGCTGAACATGGACATTTGCTGTTTTGCCTACGGTCACTTCAGCACTGGTATTGGAGTTGTTGCACATTAAACGGGTGTAGCTAAGTAGAAAGGGAGGAGGATGGTCCAGTGGGTTAGGGCAGCACACCAGCTTAGGACTTGGAAGACCTGGGTTAAAGTCTCTGCGTGACTTTCAGGCAAATCACTCAGGGTATGTCTACACAGCACCTAGACACCTGTGGCTGGCCCATGCCAGCCGACCCAGCTCCGGCTGTGGGGCTGTTTCATTGGTGGGTAGGCTTCCAGGACCCAGGGTCCTGGGTTCCACCACAAGTCAAGAAGTCTACACACCAATGAAACAGCCCCGCAGCCTGAGCCCAAGGCAGCTGGCACAGGCAGCTGTCTAGTTGCTGTGTAGACATACCCTCAGTCAATCTGTTCCCCATCTGTGAAAAGGGGTTAATAGCACTTCCCTACCCACCAGGGTGTTGTGATAATAAATATATGAAAGATGGTGAGGTACTCTGTTACCATGGTAATGGCGGCCATATAAGTACCTCATATAGAAAGCAGGTTAACACTCTGTATTAAAGGTGCCGAGGTACAATCACAGTCTATTCTTTTCTATCCATTAGAACTATATTAACTCATCTTGAACAAGGAGGCTTGTGCTAGGTTTAGGATAGTGCCCTAGGCTGCATATCCAAATACTGTGGGTGCTGAACCAGCAAAATGCCCCTTCCATCAAGTGACCGCGTAACATCTGTGATGCTCATGTTCTCTCTCCAGCCTCAGCCCAGCAGGGATGAGACACAAGATTCCCATGGCTGGGATTCAAAATGGGAATTGAGTATAAAGGATAAAATAAAGGGAGACAAAAGTGCTCTTGTTAACTTTTCACCATGGGAGCTCTGCCCAAAGGTCTCTGCAAATGAAGCAGTTGCCTGAACAAGGCAGCTCAATTATGGCCAGACGGTGAAAGCAGCAACTTCAGTGCCCGACTCTGAAAATGCCAGTCAGGGCACAACTCCAGCAGAGAAGCTGCAAGAGAGCTGGTGGATGATCATGGGGCTAATATTACAGGGAGCATAGATGTGCATCAGTTCACTGCACACAGACTTTGGCAGGAGGGGAATGCGGGGGGAAAGTAACTAAAGGAAAAAGAGCTACAACAAATACAATCTCCTCCATTTCTCAGACAGGTCATTTTCCGCTCCAACTTTTGTCTTCCCATTTATCATGCACATAAGAGGGCTAACGCTGAAGAGTTCAGAAACATATTTCAAATTAATAGCAATGGGACCTCAAAGACCTTTGGAAAGGCATACTTCAACCCAAATACGACTCCTGGAAGTGAACAATGCCTCTTCCTCAATACCAGACAACTTCTGCTTTTTCAAAGGCTAAGCTGGAATTCCCCTTCCATGTATTCTCTGAAGGGTTTATTTTCACTCCCTTTCTTGAACCTGAAGAAGTACACCAACAAAACTAGCCTCCTTCTAGTCCACTGCCTAATAGACTAGACTTCTTAAAATATTCCGATTCTCACTCAGAACTCTTGCTAGTTACAAATAATGAGAGACCCCAAGAGGGCAGGCAGATGGTTGCTTAGGACCAAGATGGAGGGTTAAGTGTTGAGTACCAGTTTTAATGAGATTACTCCTATGAGACCTCTGGACAAGCTTTTTAGTGTATGGAATTTTCTCTTTTCTTCCCCCAAAAGCTCATTCAGGACTGCATTTGCCATTACCTGAAATTTGGCTCCAGGTTGCAAGATGAATTCTTAACTGGTGGTTAAAGTAGACCAAACAGGAGAGGAAGTTCTCCCTGTTCCCACCAAGGAGGAGGGTGAGGTGTGGGGGAGCTCTGCTCTGCCAAGCCAGTGACAGAAAGGGCAGCTCGCTGTTCGCTGTAGCAGAGAAGGGGGAATTGTGCACCTCCTTCCCGTAGCCTCTGGAGCCTCCAAAGGGACAATTCCCTCCTAGGTGCTTCTGGAATCCTCTGCACACTTCCCTGTTTCTCCCATGTGTACCTGAAGAACGCATCTCAAGTTAGATTTCCCTGCATCTCAGAGGATAATAGTATTAGGGTTACCATTCGTCCGGATTCCCCCGGACATGTCCGGCTTTTTTCAGTTAAAAATAGCGTCCGGGGGGAATCTGTCAATGTCCGGACTTCTCCCCCCCATGCAGAGCGTGCGGGGCTTACAGGGCAGCCGGCCGGATGGTGCCACTCGCAGGGGGCTCCGGCAGCCAAAGCCCTTCCTCCACTTCCCCGCTCCTCTCTCCTGCAACTTGACACCACTCCCCTCCTCTCCCTCCGTCCCTCCCCCCACCCTGCATTCACAGATCGCCGGCCATCGGCTCGGCCTCCGGCAGTCTGGAGCTCCGACCCTGCTCCCCTCCCCCGCTGTCGAGCGCGCTGCTCTGCAGCACAGTAAGGGGGCCGGGGGTCAGAGAAGCAGCAGGGAGGTTCTGGGGGGGGGGTAGTCAAGAGACAGGGAGCAGGGGGGAGGGTTGGATGGGTCAGGAGTTCGGGGGGGGTTGTCTGGGGGTTGGGGGTGTAAGGTTTTGGGCAGAGTACAGGTGGGGGGGCCTCAGGAGGGGGCAGTTAGGGGACAAGGCACAGGGAGGCTCTCTTAATGGCTCTCCATGCGTCTCTGGACCCTCTCAGCTGTCGGGCTTGGACGGAAACATTGCCTGAGGGTAGTGAGAGAATGGGTTATCGGTGAGGTGGGGGTGGGCGTGAGCCCGGTCAATAGGGGCAACCCCTACCAAGATCTGAGCCTTTTCTCACACGCCCGTTAGAGCTCGACTTTATGCTGTTTGGGACCCCTCTTTGAGGAAAGCCTCTGGATTGCAAGTCCAACCGCTACCTCCTCGTGGTGAGAGTCGGTAACTGGCTTGGATAGCCAGGCGGATTGCGGAGGACGAACCCACATCCCACATTCAGTGGGGTGTGGGACGGGGTTGGGCAGCCCCATATGGTGCCACATGGATGCCCCCCTGGTAAGGGTAGCCTCCCCCAGGTACGGGTTGACTCCCCCTGGTAAGGGTAGTCTCCCCCAGGCACGGGTTAGTTTCCCCCTGGAAAGGGTAAGTTTCCCCCAGGTACGGGTTAGTTTCCCCCTGGAAAGGGTTAGTTTCCCCCTGAGAAGGGTAAATCTTTTAGCTATGGAAAAAAGTAATTTATATTTTTATACCGGATTGGCGCTGGACCGGGTTAATAACGCCCCCGCTGTTGGCTTTGATGCCCCGGCTGACAGTGTTAAATATATTAGGGGTGTGATCAGGGTCGCTGGACCAATGGATAAAATGGTGTGGACTATAATGAAGTCTCATGAGCATGAGAGTGAGAATCAAGTCCTCCCAGTGGAGCATGGAGAGGAGGTAGAGGAGAATGTTTGTGATGATCATGGTGAGGAGATTTTATCTATCTTACCGATGGTTTTTACAAGGGACACTTTTAATGATTTAACTATGGACAGTTTTAATCCAGATTTTAAGTATTTAAGTACATTTGATGATCCATATGTTAGGGAATCGGGATATCTTAATGCTCATTTAGTTAATGGGTCTAGTTTATTAAATAGTTTTAGACCAAGTACTGATTTTAATAGGGATCGTCATAAGGATCTTAACAGTACTGGTAGTAATATAAATATATTAGAAAGTAGTTCGTGGAAGGATGGGGTTTTTTATTTAGAGTATCCCGTTGATAGTTTTAATTGTCCAATATGTCCCCAGATATTACCAACATTTGGTAAATGGGCCAAACACATTAATGTGGTTCATAAAAGTAAAGCCATACGAGTTGTATGTAGTAAATGTGGAAAATCTTCTCAATATCATAATATAGCTTGCCACTACCCAAAGTGCATACCCAAGAAGGCGGATACCCCAATGAAGAGCCATACATGCTCAGTCTGTGGGCTTGGTTTTCATACTAGATCTGGATTGAGCCAACACTGTAGACATAGACACCCTGCTGTGAGGAATGAGCAAAGAAAAGAAGATATGGCTGCTAAAAGTAAGATCAAAGAGGGATCAACTAGATCTCGTATATGGACCAAAGATGAGGTTGCGCAGCTTATACAGTTGGAAAGGAAATATATTGGGAAAAGGAATATAAATAAATGTATTGAGAGCGAGATGAGGACCAAAACGAATAAACAAATATCAGATAAAAGACGAGAATTAGCAAAGAAGAAGTTAGTGGTAACAGGAGATAGGGAAGAACAGGAGTACTTGTGGCACCTTAGAGACTAACAAATTTATTAGAGCATAAGCTTTCGTGGACTACAGCCCACTTCTTCGGATGCAGAAGTGGGCTGTAGTCCACGAAAGCTTATGCTCTAATAAATTTGTTAGTCTCTAAGGTGCCACAAGTACTCCTGTTCTTCTTTTTGCGGATACAGACTAACACGGCTGTTACTCTGAAACAGGAGATAGGGAGGAAGTGACTGAGGTAGAGGACATTAGAGTAAATATATTAGAAATTCCGCCCCCAAGAGAGAGGATTTTCCCACTAAAAGTACATCCAGAAGTGGATTTAGTGGAGAAAATATGTAAACGGGGAAAACAAAGTAGGGAGGGAAGAGAAATAATAAATAGTTTAGGGGAAATTGAAGGATTATTAAAGGAGGATTTAACAAAAGCTCTCGGATGGGCAGTGTTGGAAAAATTATGTTATTCATTAGTAGAGGGAAAGGACCCTAGAAATGAAAGTCAAATAGAGTTGAGGAATAAAGGAAAAAGGAAGATGAGAAAGGAGGGGAGAAGGAAGCAATTTAATGCAATTAGGAGATATGCTACAAAGAAAGCTAAGTATAAATTCTATCAACAATTATTTGATAAGGATAGAAGATTGACTCGCATTATAATGGGAGAGCCAGATAAGGCTAAGTGTGCTATCCCTATGAAAGAAATTGAGGAATACTATGTAAATATTTTGGGAACAATTGGACATGGTAATATGATAGGGTGGCCATCATCCACAGAGAATGCGGATAATGATATATTAATGAGTCCGATCTCTGTGGATGAGATTAGAATAGCTCTAAGAGAAATAAGAAAAGATAGTGCTCCTGGCCCAGATAAAGTAAAAGTGAGCAATTTGTGGGATATTTTTAATTTAGACTCCTTAATACTTACAAAAATTTTTAATATATGGTTTCTAAATAGACAGGTACCAGATGAATTTAAGAAAAATAGAACGATTTTAATACCAAAGACACAAGATGAGGAGGAAATGAAGAAGTTAACATCTTGGAGACCATTGACTGGCCGCGTATAGTAACCAGGAAAGGGCAGGTAGTCACGCCTGTACATAAATAGGGGGTGGAGTCCTGGGGGGCAGTTAGGGGCAGGGGTCCCAGGAGGGGGCAGTCAGGGGACAAGGCGTGGGGGGGAGGGTTGGGGATTCTGAGGGGGCAGGAAGTGGGAGGGAGTGGAAGGGGCAGGGGCGGGGCTAGGGCAGGACAGGGGCGGGGCTAGGGCGGGTCTCCTCCCGTCCTCTTTTTTGATTGTTGAAATATGGTAACCCTAAATAGTATCAGCGTGCACATATGTATGCTTGCACTAGCTCTTCGCTGAGTGCACTGCAAGACTTGGATGGTGAAAGTCCTTTCACCTCCCAGACTTTTCAGATCAGCCCTGGATCAAGGTGTCAAATTACCCATGCATTTGAGAAGATGAACCCTGACAGAGCTAATACAATGCAACATACAGCATGTAACTCAGGCCATGTGCCATTAAACATTTGAAAGTGTGTAACCCGCTCTCCTGTCAGGCCTTTCCCATGCTTCTCCCTGGATCCTCTCCCAAAGTCTCCATTTGCTGAAGTCAGTTGATGGTGACACAACAACCTGTGTAGTCAAATGAGAAAAATATTGCCATACCTTTGGCCAGTCATTCCTGGGTTCATAAGCACCCATCCCTGGGAGCTAGCACTCCAGTTGTCATCCCAGGACTGTTAGCAGGAATGGGAAACTCCCCTTCCCTAGAGAAAACAACTAAGGTCAAGCCCCTGCATGCCCTTCTCACCTCTAGTAAAATAGCTAGCAGTCTCCCGTGAGGTCTTAGATACCAACTGTTTTCCTGGAGGAGATGAGGAGCAGCTTGAATTGTTCGTTGCTTCCCTGGAGGGGAGGAGCCCACTGCTATTAATTGACTCAACCATTGGCCTCCACCATGGCTCTGACAAGTGTGCGTCCCCCTCACCTCACACAGCAACTCCTGCTTCCCAATCCCCATCACCCACCCCCAATCCCTTGACAGCCGCCAAAGCCCTGGCTTCCTCGCACAGAACGAGGCATTGGCAGCCATGTAAGTGAAGTAAAACTCAGCATTCAGTCATGTATGGGTTTAATCCCATATCATAAAACAGGCTAGAGAGAACATGCTGTAGCATTTTCCTATCCTAATCAGACAGAATAAAAAGAATCACTTCCTTTGAGGGGAGGGTTCCTGGCACAGATCTCTAATAAAATTCCTAAAAAGCAGGAAAGGTTTCTCCATAATACCTCTCTGATACTGTGCAACTTCTACTGGAGGCTCTCAAAGCGATTTCCATATTTTAATGAAATGAGGCTCACGACACACATGTGAGTAATCTAGGCTTCCCTTACATTGTCATCTTTTTACAGGAAGAAAAAGGTATGTGGCTTACAGATAATGGGCTTAAAGCATCCCAGAGTATAACCCGGCTGATTGGAGAATTTGGCATAGTTCCAGTTTTGCCAATTCATAGATTTTATCATGAATCTCTCAATATCTAGTGCTTTTCCTAGAGTCCCAGATCCTGGAGTCATGTGATTAGAAAAGAATTTCATATTACACTTTTTTAATGAAAGTTTCTAGCACTCAGTTGCAGATAACAGTTTCAAATTGTGACCCCGGTGCACTCATAGATCTCAGAAACCATAAAGCAAATAAAAATAATCGACATTTTACTATTTTTTTAAAATCACAATTTTTAAGCCAATCTTGTTATTTTTGAAGCCTGACTTACGACTTTTGAATGCTTGGGGTTGGCTTTATTGTAGTTCTGTAACATAGTTTGGTATCCTGTCCACACATACTACCTATCTATGTTACAGTCCTGTCAGTACACTGCAGTATTTTAACATGGAAATCCAAAACAGTAAGATGATAGGCGTTATGCTCCATTTAGCCAACCAATGCAGATTGGGCCAAATCAAGTTTCAGTTGAGTTTAGAAACTGTCCTTATTGAAAATCCTATATAATTTAATACAGATAAAATCATTTGTGTTCCATAGGAAGTATTCTTAAAACCTACAGTATTTAGTAGACAATAAGATTCTTTATATATCCATCTATAGCAGTAATATTTGTATTAAATTTTAATAGAATGGTCCAAACACCTACATATGGAAACTGATACCTTCTGAAGAAGTCCTATAGAAAAGTTATGTTCTAGCCTGGGTGTCATCCTAGGCTAGAATTTTATTTTATTTTTGATGTACTCTGGGCCATATTTTCAAGAGAGCCCATCTCCAATTTAGGCACCTCAGTGGCCCGATTTCCAAAAGGGCTGAGCACATCAGCTGTCGATGCCTTTTGAAAATCTGGCAATAGGTATCACAGTGAAAGCTGCTGACAATTTCTGAAAAAACAGCCACTTATTTAGGTGCCTATAGGGTAGCTGAACAATTCTGAAAAATCTCACCCCAACTGTTGGCACTGAGCACTTGGAAATCTGGCCCTGAGCTCTGTTAAAAATCTGGCCCAGTGTGGCTTCATGCTAATTAGCCAGCTGAATTGGTTTCAAAATTTGAGCTGGACACACCTCTGCTTAGCGTATGCTACAACTTTCTCTCTTTACTCTTACTTCCTCCTTCCTTTACCCCGGTTGTTAATCTCATCCGACTGCTGCTTCTTGTCATAGCCTAGACTGTGAGCAATTTGGGGTAGGGATTGTCTTCTGTCTGTCTGTCTGCACAGCACCTAGCAAAATGCATCCTGATCCTTGATGGCCAGGGGCATTATTGCAATACAAATAAGTAGTATTTCCGACCTCTGCTTCTGGCCCAGGATAGGTGCAGCCTAAAGCAAGCAATATCTTAAAGGACCCCAGGAAAAAAAAATGGAGAAAGAAAACCAAATAGTTTAGCTGAGGGAAAGGTGAATTAGAACTCTGGAAAACCCTAGAGAAAAACTACACTCACTAAATCCAACTACAAGAGCCACTAAATAAACACCACAAGTCAACTGTGTGAAAATCAGAAAGTATTTCAGCAGGGCCATTCTAATGCCTATTAGGTACAGGATAACTCTCTAAGGCACACTCTGTGCCACTCATCACAGTATTCCATGTGGCTTTATCCAGTTTAAAGGGCCACCTATCTGCTTCTCATATATAAATCTTCCATATGACATACATGTGATACTATTGTGAGCATCTCTGTTTCTCTCTCTTGCCCCTGATTTGACCCCTTAGAAAACACACATTTTCTTTACCATGGTAATACTTTCAAAACACTGTGACAACTGAGAAGCAAAGGAACAAAGCAGCAAAGGGCTGTGACAAGGAATAATCTTTAGAAAACCATGTTTATGAAGAAACACCTATAGCTGCAGTACCCCAGCCAAAATGCCCATTGGAGTTAAGTACCATTATATTAGAAATATGCAATGTAGTTGTAGCCGTGCTGGTCCAAGGATATTAGAGAGATAAGGTAGGTGAGGTAATGTCTTTTATTGGACCAACTTCGAGCTACATTAGCTCGAAAGCTCATCTGTCTCACCAACAGAATCAAGTGGAGAAGAGACACTTCCCTAGAGGCCACATGATGGAGAGGAATGGGCACAAATCAGAGAGCTTCTATGCCACTGGTTGTCTCAATAAATGATCTGACCTTACATGATGTATCGCAAATGGTATTTAGTTAAGCCTCAAAACACCGCCATGGAGGTGGGTATTATTCCCATTTCATGGATGGAGAAATGGAGGCACAGAGATATCAAGGTCAATACTTCCAGAAGAGATCACTAATTTTGAATGGCTTAAATTTTGGGTGCCCAACTTGAGACATAAATCTCAAATACCCAAAAACTGAGGCACCCAAAATGAGTGGCTTCTTTTGTTTTTACTTGGGCACTGGTGGCATCTCAATCGCTCCTGTTCTCTGCCTGTGGCACACAACAGTTTTGTTTTCTGAGGCCTGAAATGCTTTAGTTTAACCCAAGTTTTGTGCTCAATACTGGGGTAATTAATGTCCTGTGTTATACAGGAGATCAGACTAGATGATCTACTGGTCCCTTCTGGCCTTAAACTATGAACAAAATGGATTTTTAACCTCCTAGGAACCAGATTCTCAGCTAGGCAGAGTTGGCTCAGCTCTTCCTCGAGATAGGCAGAGTGCCATGCAGTTTAGGTAAGGTTTTCATAGAAGACCTTAAAAACTGAAGATCTCTTCAATTTAGGCATTAAAGAACCCCTATTGCATTTTGTAAGAGATGGAGTTTACCGCAGCGTAACAGTAGATTTCATCTCTACTTATAATCATTCTAATTACCTATGCGTTGTTTGGCTGTCTCCCTTCCCCCCCCCCCCCCCCGCCCCAAGGCAATGTAGCTATGTAACTTATTTGAGACACAAGGTGCTATATAAATGTAAATTACCATTACAGTGACTTCCATGTAATTGGGCCAGGCTAGATTGGGATGGCTATTTGATTGTATTGCCTCCCAGGAAACTGACTTAACCTATAAGGATATATAGTGAATAGTAATGACCAATGTGTAATTGGGACAGTATTAGCAAAATTTTGATTCATGAGGATTAATTTTGCTAGTGCTAATTAGTTAAGCGATTAATCGGGTGTTAAATACCTTTGCATTTCTAAAGTCTGGTCTCTTTGGTTTGACCTGCATCCACTGATCTTAATGGGAGTTTTCTGATTGGCATCAAGGTGAGATGAATCAGCACATTAATAGACAGGTTTCAGAGTAGCAGCCGTGTTAGTCTGTATCCGCAAAAAGAACAGGAGTACTTGTGGCACCTTAGAGACTAACCAATTTATTAGAGCATAAGCTTTCGTGGACTGTAGTCCACGAAAGCTTATGCTCTAATAAATTGGTTAGTCTCTAAGGTGCCACAAGTACTCCTGTTCTTTTTGCACATTAATAGAGAAGTTTCCCAGTACAAATTAAGGGGTATATCTTCCCCAAGTAAAGAGTCAGCCTTGGTTAAGGGTGGCAGGATTCTGCTGGCATTAACCTGAATAGTTCCAGGGTATGAAATTTACAAGGTTCCTCATCAAATTGGGGAGAAAAAAATGGAAGTTCCTTCCAAAAAAAAAGCATTGATGAAATAGAAGTAAAGCACTGAAAAAGATATCTGGGAAACTAAAACTCAGGTAGACAGCTCAGCCTTTACGCTGGTCCTTGTACTTAAAATTTAAAACAAAGTCTCTCCTCTTATCATTATAAATTAGCTCCAGACCTAAAACAAGCACCTCTCAGTTGAAGCTCCACACCTTTGAGGATCAGTATTGACATAAATGGGGCTTCATTCAGGCATGAGAGCCATGTACAGTTCATTCCAGGATCAGGGCCTATATCAATCAACACAGTATACAACAACATCCAAGATGAATTTCTTTGTGAAATGTTACCTACGGAAAGTTGCAGTAGAGTGTGGCCTTTGGAACTAGCTTGCATTTTAAGTATCAATGAGATATACATCACAAGTCAAGTTTGAACAAACTCGAATCTGCAAGCTTAACAGGGTGAACCTTGAAAAACAGCAAGGAGAAACTTTCATTTGGATTTTTAAGATAATTCAAACCAAGAGCAGTTTGGCCTGCAAAATCCTGGGAAGCATTTTATCTTTGAAAGAGTCACACTTAGGGTTGCCAGGTGTCTGGTTTTCAACCAGAACACCCAGTCAAAAAGGGACCCTGGCGGCTCCGGTCAGCACCGCCGAATGGGCCGTTTTAAAAGTCTGGTCAGCAGTGCTGCGGGTCTAAGACAGGCTAGTCTCTACCTGCACTGCACCCCAGAAGCGGCCAGCAGGTCCTGCTCCTCAGCTGCGGGGGAGGGGGGGAGGAGCATGGGGCTCCACACGCTGTCCCTGCCCCAAGCACTGGCTCCACACTCCCATTGGGCTGGAACCACCACCAATGGGAGCTGGGGGGGGGAGGCCAGTGCCTGCATGCGAGAGCAGCACAGAGACCCCTGGCCTCCCCCTCCTTCCCACCTAGGAACCAGACCTGTTGGCCACTTCCACGGCACAGTGTGGTGCCAGGACAGGCAGGGGGCCTGCCTTAGACCTGCAGCACCACTGACCAGGAGCTGCCTGAAGTAAGCCCGTGACCCAGCACCCTACCCCTGCAGCCTGCCCCCACACCCTACCCGCAGCACCCTACCCCAGCACCCTGCCCCCGCACTCTGCCCCAGCCCTGAGCCTCCCCCCCCATACCCAGAGTCCCCTCTTGCATCCCAAACCCCTCAACCCTGGGCCCACCCCAGAGCCTGCATGCCCAGCTGGAGCCTCACCACCCCTGGACCGCAACCCCCTGCCTCAGCCCTGATCCCCCTTCCGCCCTCCGAACCTCTCGACCCCAGCCCAGAGCACCCTCCTGCACCCCAAACCCCTCATCTCCAGCCCCACCCCAGAGCCCACACCCTCAACCCAGAGCCCACATGCCCTCATGCACCCCAACTCCCTGCCCCAGCCCGGATCTCCCTCCCACACCCTGAACCCCTCATTTCTGGCCCCACCCTGGAGCCCGCACCCCCAGTTAGAGCCCTCACCCCCTTTCACACTCCAACCCCCTGCCCCAGCCCTGTGAAAGTGAGTGAGGGTGGGGGAGAGCGAGCCACCAATGGAGGGGTAATGTAGTGAGCGGGGGACGGGGTCTCGGGGGAGGGGAGGGGCAGGGCTAAGGTGTTCAGTTTTGTGCTTAGAAAGTTGGCAACCTTAGCCCTCTCCCACACTCCAACCCCCTCATCCCTGGCCCCAGCCCAGAGCCTGCACCCCCAGCCGGAGCCCTCACCCCTCCTGCACCCCAACCCCCTGCCCCAGCCTGGTGAAAGTGAGTGAGGGTGGGGGAGAGCAAGCGATGGATGGAGAAGGGGCGGGGCAGGGCCGGGGCCTCCAGGCAGAGGTGTTTGGTTTTGTGCAATTAGAAAGTTGGCAACTCTAGTTACACTTGTAGGTACCAGATGCTTCTGAGACCAAAGTCTTGTTAAAAAGGGATGAAAAACAGTTTTGTGGATAAAGTAGGCAGAATCTCCAACCCAAGTGTTCAAAAATTGAGTTGGACTCCCAAAAATCATTAGATTGGCTTAAAAGTCAGGAGAGGGTTTTTTTTTTTTTAATAAAAACATTAAAATAAATAATATATTCTGGGTTCTTCTGCTTTTTGATTCTTTCTGGTGTGCTCAGGTCATGGTTTTAGGCTCTTATCCACAAACAGGAGAGCCTGAAACTTTCATTAAAAAAAAAAAAAGCTGATTCTCACAGAATCAAATAATTCCAGGAGCTGGGAATTTAAGTAAAACACCAAATATCACTAGATTCACAGTACATTTGCAAGAATTGGCAACACTACAAAAGAGGCTGCTCAGACATTTGATTTCTATTCCTGGCTCTGCAAAAGATTTGCGGTGTGGCCTTACACAAGACACTTCTAATTTCAATACACCTCAGTTTCCCTATCTGCAGTAATACCTACCTGCTTTGGAGGCCAAGGGTTGCAAGGGTTAACTTATTAATATACATAGAGAGCTTCAAACTCTGTATATAGAAAACATAAAGGCAAAGTATTTTTACTAAAAACACGTGTTAGCTCAGAACACCTGGGAGTTAAGGTTGTCTCAGTTAAAGACAAGTATGTATATAAGGAAGAAATTCTGTAGTTTTAAATTAATGAATGTATAAGATCAGCAAGTTGAATCTTTCTCATTTGTCTTTTTAGATTGATTCACAGCGAGTGACTTAGCACACTGGGCCATCTCAAGAGTTCATAGAGATGGTGAGCTCATCTCAAACTTGAGACCATCACAAGCTTTAGGCCACTCTATGTTAAACATTCATAACTTTAAAGGCCACTCAATCTTTAAAAAAAAAAATCAAGACAAGTCTGAATACTATGTGTTCTGTACTGTATCTTAATTATACTTTGCTCAAAGCACCTTACAAAGAAAAATATCATTATCCTCATTTTACAGATGGGGAAACTGAGGCACAGGGCAGTGGCATGACTTTCCCAAGATTACAGTAGTGGAGTCAGGTAAAGAAACACAGATCTCCTGATTCCCAGTCTTGATGTATAAATTGCAAATTTAAAATGATACAGAGAGATCAGATTTTTAAAGCATAAACACAGTAAACATGAAGGGTTGGACCTTAACTCTGTGTTTCCTGACTCCTGAAATCTTATTTTCTCAATGACATTGCTGACTTAGGCCCAGATCCTGCAAACTCTTATACATGCTCAGCTTGATTGTCTTCCTACTCGACCGATGTTAATTGGACTACTCAATGTAGCATATTAAGCAAGTGCATCAGTGTTTGCAGGATCAGGGCCATGGCATTCATTTTTTCCCCTCACAGAGAATGAATTTTTATAAATACACACACACACACACTTGATGCAAACCAAAAATGTATCAATATAGAAGTATACGCGCACGCCCCCAAACAGCCATTTGAGAGAGAAATTACTGTGAATTTGTATTGATTGAGAGCAGACAAGCAAACACTGTAATACCAGAAATTCATCCCCAGAAGTCCTTCCTAAATCTTCTTATAGTGCTTTTCTGGTGAGGTAAGAAGTCTCAGCTACAAACAAAGCACTTTCCTTCACTCCCTTCTTTCTGGCTGTCCATGGTTCACCACACTAGTTGCTGTGGAATTTATTGCACGCTGACTTGCTCCTTGTTGGGGGAGGGAAAAGCCCTAACAAAATACTTATATCTATAAACAACACTGCTTCCAGTTCATAGGTTCCTAATGAAATGCCTTTGCCAGGCAGACAATTCAACACTGAAACATTTGCTGTTTACAGCAGCAAGGTACAAGACAGTGTCGCAGAAGACTTCTAATACAATGTAACGCTTGCTTATATGCTGTTGAGTAAACACTCCACACTACAACCTGGCATGGGGCTATAGTGAAATAATGGATCGCACTGGAATGGTTACACCATCATTTAGAGATGTTCTTTTGATTCCAGTTACTGACCTACAATTAACTTTGAATCTATTCTGAATGAAACAAATGTCCAAAGACAGTGACACTAAACAATCACACAAAGAGAAAAATTATCCAGAATGGTTTAACTTTTAAAGGAATATCATCTATTTGAAATTCACATTTCTGTCTGAAAAGTTCCTCTTCAGTACTTAAGAGGAACAAGTAAAAATGATTATAAACAGAGAAGTCAGCCAAAAAAATCTTTTTTTTTTCATTTTGTTTATTGTGTGCATGTAACAGCACTCTGTGTATAGTTGGACTTAGGGTTTCCCTTGTATAGTAACCAGTTTCTCTCTTGCTAATGAGATGCTTGTCAGTGTCAATGTGAGAGCAGAAAGACACTCATAAAAATGCTAAGGGTCTTTTTAAAAATTCAGGCCATGGTATTTAAAGAGGGCTTTTTAAAATGAGTCAGTTTTAAAAAAAAAAAAAATCAATTTGATGACATCCCTTTAAGCATAATGAAACACTTCCATATTTTCACTATTAGCATGATGGAGTAAGAAATACACAAGTAATATGTGGGGGACCAAGTGCGCTGTATCATAAATCAATTAGACTTTTGTCACTGACTTATGTGGGAGCATGAGCAAGCCTCATTTATTTGGAAGATGCCCCATTTCTAACACAAAGTAATGAGCTACTTTGCAGCACTATTGTTTTTGGTATAGTAGTTTGTGATCTCATCTCCAGTAAGCATATATAATGTTTTTATGGGATTTGTTAGAAAAATCAATGGCTTAGTTAGAAGTACAGATTTTCCCTGTATCAAAATGTTTTGCCATACTATTAAAACACACAATACCCTACTATCTAGTTTGCCTATCCATGTTATGAAAAGTCAGATAAACTACATTCTTTATGCCACAGGACTTCACAGGACACTGTTTACCCAGTTTACCCAGAAAGAGAAATTAGCCCAGAAGTTTTCAAATTCTAGTTGTATTGCACAGAATCCAAGACTATCATCATAAATGTGCAAACATACAGGACAAAAAGGGTTCCATTGTTTTCAGTGGGATAAATAACTTTTTATTGCTGGCTGTTCAACCTTTAAAATGCTATGCCAATCACCGTTTCTTTCTACCCATAGACTATAATAAAATGTTTCTGAGCAGTAACAGTTATGAACACATTCCTATCCAGCTTGTGAGTGAAACAAAATGACTCCTTAAGAAACAAAAGTTATTAAAACATAAATGGGAGGAGAGGTAATTAAACAGAAATCATTATCTATATGGATCTGCTGGATAGGAAAGTTCTGGACAAGAGAGGATACTTTATTTTTTTCCACTCTCAGCTTTATACCGCCTCCAACTTAAAATGGGAAACTTCACCATGTAGCATGTTCAATAGGCCAAATCACAAAGAAACGCACTGCTCAGGCCCCTCACAAGGCAAAGTGTGCTGCACTCTGCTCTCACAACACTGCCCTACATGTTCATAGATGAGAGCCACAAATCAGTTGATTAAAAAACAGCACCAACCCACTGCTTGTGGAAATACAAATCCTGCATCCCTTCCACCACAGCAAACTTCCTACAAACTTTAGAGCAGCAGCAGCCTCAACAACAAAACCCAGGATCTCCAAACTGTAAGGAGCCAGGTAGCAGGTATTAATTTAAACCATCCACCAGGAACGAAAATCACGCCTCCAACTCTAAACTACTTCTACACTGAGTTCCCCCCACTGTATTCACAAATACAGAAAGGCATTCCTGACTGCCAAACTGCAATGCTAGTCCCCCCCCCCCCTTTGTGCCGTGGAAATCAAGATAGTTTGAGACTTGTTTATAGTTGTCAAGATGCCGTGCACGCCTGGGGAAATAAATAAATAAATAAATAAATAAATAAACAAACAAACCAACCCTCACCGATCATCTTTGAAAATTAAAAAAAAAAAAAAAGCAGATACATTTTGCACACTGTGAAGATACCATATGTAGGGCGTTTGCATATCAAACACTAGTGCAAGCGCAACGTGTTCAAATTTGCGGTAAGTTATTACAGTCTAAGAAAATAGGTCTTTCCTGATCATGCTAAACTATCATTTTCATAAAGCAAATGTTTCTCTTTATATTTCTGCAGGAGACCTTTATTTTTCCCCTCTCTCCCTCCCTACTAAAAGCACAAAAAGTTCACATTCACTCTTCGTGTTCATGGACAATCAGACACCAGGTTTAACCAGTAATCACTGAGTATTTACTGCCAAAACTCAACCAGCAAACAAACAAAACAAGCTTGACTTCCCGGCTCGCTTATGACAAGGATTTAATTGTATATTTAAAGAAGAAGAAAAGGAAACAGATAGCAAGGTTAAACTAAAAGGTAACGCACAACAGCAAAAACAAGCTGCATCTTTCCCCCCCAAACCCGGTTCACACACCCCTCCCAAAAGAGAGATCAGTTAGAAATATAACCACTGCAATCTTCCACGCTGCAAACATTGTCTGGATCTAGGCAGGTTTCAAAATGGGAAAATGGGTTTTTACCTTGATGCAACACTGAGCAGGAACCTCAGACATGTCTCACAGAAAGGGGGGGGAAAGGAGAGAGAGATCAGGAAGTTCTCAGTTTTTTTCCACTTTCCTTTCCTCTCCCCAACCCAGAAATCCTTCACAGACAGACGTAATCATTTAAGGAGAAGTTACTCCAACCATCTTTCCAAATAACCCCAAAGATCCTGCAGATCTGCCCCTAGGAGAGGCAGCCCGCATAGTTTTGTTGTGATGTTTGGTTGCTGGTTGGTTTTTTTTCCCTTTGAAGGAACGGGTGACTATGTTTGATTTAATTTGCCGGTGTTATGTTTTGAGATCTGAAGGGTGAGGCTGGTTTTCTTGCTCTCTCCCCCTCTCCGTGAATGTTTTCCTTCCTGGAAGAGAGAAACTGAAAGACAGAACTGAGAGAAAGCTCTTTGCTCATTGATCTTGAGAGTTTCAGGGCTGAAACTGACGTGAATTCCCAGCACTGAGCTCTGCCTCTTAAAGGAGCCCTGCCACCAGGAAATAAAAGCTCATGTTACCGTCAGGCAACAGGGAAATAAATGCAGGGCAAGGTAGGGGGAGAAAGAAGGGGAGAATCTGCTGACACAAAAGGGTGTCCAAATTGATGGTGAAACTAGAGAAGGGAGGGGGAGTTTAATAGTTATGTTCTCAAACCTGGTGCAGACAAAATCAACAAACCAGGAAACAAGAAAATGGAATAATAGAAGAAGGAAAGAAACAGATTGTTTTTATTGATAGTTCATTGCCCGAAGATCTGTTAAAATTTAAACGCAGAAACATCTGCGTGGAGGGGAGAGTCAGGCTTGGAAATTGTTACATCGATCTTTGCTCCAATAACTGTAGAATTGTGAATAGCCTTCCTCAACCCCCTCAAAAATTACACACCATTAACAACGGTAAAGTGTGTGTAGAGGGAGCGAGGACTAAAGAAGAAAATGGATCACAACGTGAGGATCAAAATGATTTGAGGAAATAAAACAATAGGCTTTGTTCTGCTTGCCGAACGTTGCCTCTTTAAGAAAATCTACCAGGAAATGGGAGCTCGGGTTACAAACTGCACACAGGGAAATCTGGGCAGAGAGGTACACACAAGAGACAAAAGCATGAAGGGGTAGTGAAGAGATAGAGGGGATAAGACAAGAAAAGAATCCTTTAGCCAAAGAGACAGAGGGAGAAAGAAGAGGGGACATTATGCAGTAAATCAGAGGTGGAAAAGTTCCTTACCAGAAAATATTTATTTAGCATAAAAAAAGAATGGATAGTAACACTTCCCCTTCCCAAAGGAGAGAACTAAACTGCCTTTGGCATGGGTTAGGTTTCAGGGCTGTTCATTTTAAAGAATTGGCTGCTGGCTTGCAAGTGAGTCTTTAAATGAAGCATAATGGCAATACAAGATGTTAAAATAAATGTTTTCCATTTGATTGCAAAATCAAAGAGATTAAGAGAAGAGCGAGGCGGGAGAGAGTTTAGTTATGTCCTCAACTCCCCAGGGCTAGTCTGATATTCAAAGCCCTATTCCCAGCCCATTGAAAAATGGGGTCTGGTGTCTCAAAAAATTTTTCCCCCCCTAGAAGGGAGAGGGAAGTTGTCGTTTACTTTTTATTGTTTTTTAATCTGCATTGGCAGGAAAATGTATTAGATTAGTGACTGGGTCTCTTCCATTCTATATGTTAACTGTTCATATAGCTATAAAAGTAGGTTATATTGTCTTGTATCTGACTTATTGAGCTATAAGTCTATCTATATCATGTTGTATGTACACACTGTCTGTCTGTCTAGTTATTTATCTAGGACAGTATTGCCAACTCCTGTGGTATTGCGGTAGTTTTCTTAAAGCGCCAGATCCTGGAGTCATGTAATTGCATAAGAATCTCAGCTTTCATCTTTAAGTTTCTAGCCCTCATGCTTTTCAAGAAAAGACTGACCCTTAAAGGCTCACAAAACATATAAGGCAAGTAAAGAGAACCCAACATTTTTTAATCGCATGATTTTTAAGCAAATGCCAAAATTTGGGGCTCCTGATTCCTTATTTTTGAATGTTTGGTGTTGGACATGGGGCTTCCACCATGTCCCTTTGGAGACTATTTCATGGTCTAACAGGTCGCACGGCGAGGAAGATATTTGGGCTACCTTTTCATTTGTCTAGTTTCACCCAATTACTCCTAGTTCTATCGATGTATTATACTGATTGTACTAAACCATTTCTCTCCCTCCTGGATATTGGCGCCTTTCAAGTACTTGTACCCAAATATCACATCCTTTCTTAGGGCTTGTCTATGCTTAAAATTCTACAGTGGCACAGCTGTGCTGTTGGAGTGCTTCAGTGAAGACACTACCTATGCTGACTGCTGGGGTTCTCCCATCAGCGTACGTAATCCACCATCCCACGAGGGGGTAGCTATGCTGATGAGAGAATTCCCCCATTGACAGGTTTCAGAGTAGCAGCCGTGTTGGTCTGTATCCGCAAAAAGAACAGGAGTACTTTCGTGGACTAGAAGCTTATGCTCTAATAAATCTGTTAGTCTCTAAGGTGCCACAAGTACTCCTTTATTTGGGCATAAGCTTTCGTGAGTAAAAACCTCACTTCTTCGGATGCATCCGAAGAAGTGAGGTTTTTACTCACGAAAGCTTATGCCCAAATAAATCTGTTAGTCTTTAAGGTGCCACCAGACTCCTTGTTGTTTTTGTAGATACAGACTAACACGGCTACCCCCTGATACTTGACAAGTACTCCTGTTCTTTTCCCCCCATTGACTTAGCACTGTCTCCACCAGAGGTTAGGTCGGTTTAACTGCATCACTCAGGGGTGTGGATTTTTCACAACCCTGAGTGACATAGTTATATTGACCTAATTTCCTAGTGTAGACCGGGCCATAGTCACTGGATTTAGTTCTTTTCCTCTTTCATTCTTTCCCTCAGGCTAATAAACTGCCAGAAACGAAAACTTTAGGGAAAGTTAAAATAAGTTGCCAGCTATCAAATTATTTGACTGAAGCAAAGAGGATAATATATGGGGTACCTTTGGAGATTTAAAAAAAAGCCACAGGAAAAGAGTGGTAGTAAGCAAACAGTTAATTAGTAAGTAAGGAGGAGAAAACATGCCATCAATAGCAGTGCTGGTTACATTTAAGGGCAGGACTTGCCTGAGAAACTAATACTAGGGCAGCATCAGATATTTAGACCCAAGCCATATATCCCCCTTTCCTAAGGTGCTATAAGTGCCAATGATATAGGCAAATGTTTGTAAAGGGAAAATGAGATGCAGTAAATGTGGGAGTGAGCATTCCTGTGGAAATTGTGTAAAAGGGGTGGAGGTCAAGTGTAGTAACTGTGGTGGGAATCTGTCTGGCACACAGAGGCTGTATTGTGGCAAAAGAGACAAGCTAAAGAGATACAAAAGACAAAAAATGTTATCAAAATCTTGTGAGGAAGCTGTAACTAGGAAAAAGAAGAGCAAATCAGCACAGGAAAAGGGGAACTGCAGATGCAGCCTCATTCTATAAAAAATATTATAAACCCTGCAGAAGGAACAGGTGATAAAATATTAATAGAGAAAAAGAAAGGTTTATTGCATGTATGATAGAAGTGATAAATTGCACATCACATACAGGGGGGAAAATCAGAAAAACTGAAAATTATAGCCAGGGTCATGGAAAAATACTTGTGTCTTGATAATCTGTTAATGGATCATTTTCATGCAATCTTGAATGAGGGCAATAGTGAAATATGACTAGTGAGGGAATCACAATCTTTTGCTGGAATGTGCACAGTTTGATAGCACATTGTCAAGAACAAAAAGAAAATACACTAAAACAGATCTCATATGTATCTAGAAAACATGGTTGGTTGAAAAGTTTGCTTTGAAAATTCCAGGCTTTTAGACAAGACCAAAAACTAAGTAGAGATGGAAGTGTTTGTACTTTCATAAGGGAATGATTAAATTACACAGAAGTAGAGAATGAAGAAATAAGTCTCGAATATAATGCTGTTGAGATCCCAGTGGAGAGGAGAAATATTTCTTTAAAGATTTATAATATCTATAACCCTTATGGGACATTATAAAGCTCAGAATTACAAGAAATAATGAAGAATGCTAAAAGACCATATATATTTATTTATGACTGTTTAGGTCACATATATAACTGTGGGAAAGTAGGACAACTGATAGTAATGGCGCATGTCTAGAAAGACTCATTGATGAAAATAATCTAGTGGTTTAAAATGATGGCACCCCCACTAGACTGAATGCAGCAGATGGTAGGTTTTCTTCCTTAGACCTGATATTGCAAGCAAATGCAACTGGGAAATATATAAGGAAGAAGGAATAGGGAGTGATCATTTCCCTATACTTATTACTTTTCAAGGACGAGGTAAGGTTGAAAATAGAAAATTACCCACCTTAAATCTTAAGAAAACTAACAATGAAAAATACAATTAATAGTGAAGATCTAATAAAATATAAAAGAACTAAGGCCATAGTACAAACAAAAAAAAGAGTTGGAGAAAGTATTGTGGGAGTCAAATAAAGATAACAAAATATACAGGCAAATTAGAAGAATGAGTGGATTTCAGACTGAGAGTAATCACATCCCAGCTCCTATTGGAACTGACAAAAAATAGTTAGAAGTTTTGATAATGAGAATGAGAGAACAGATGTTTTTAGCAGAAATTTTCTGAGGGATGAGTAATGATGAAAATCAAAGTGTAGTTTTGTGCCACATTAAAAGACAATGCATTGAAGAGAGGTATAAACCTATATGCAGTGGGGGAAGCATGAAGATACTATACTGAATGAAAAGTTTTATATGCAGGAACTTGAGAAAGCTATTGAAATAAACAAAAATATGTCCCCGGGCAAAGATAATGTCTGCAATATAGTGTTCAGATATCTTCCTGAAAGCAGTTTGAGGATACTTTTGGAATTCTATAATATTATATGGGAACAATGAGTGATATTGGTAGGGTGGAAAGATGCAGTAATAATTCCAATAAGAAAACCAGGCAAAATATGCACAAAAGAGGATGCCTATCGACCAATTGCCCTTATGTCCCCTGTCTGGGTAAAATTATAGAGAGAATGGTGAATGACAGATTGGTTGTCTATTTGGAAACCAATGGCATTATATTTAAGGTGCAGAGTGGTTTTAGGAGAGGAAGATGCACCATTGACCATATTGTTAAATTGGAAACTGAAAAACAAAAAAATATGAAAAAGAAAGGTTTCATGATAGCTATCTTTCTAGATATTGAAAAAGGATACAGCATACTATGGAGGGGAGGCTTATTGTACAAAACAGGCACAATCGAGGTAGAAAGGATGGATGGATGGATGGATTAGAGAATTTTTGAGTAAAAGGATCATGCAGGTCAGAATTGGGAATTTTGTATCAACTATATATAACATTAACACTTCCCTGCTGTGTTCCATTTTTATCAGTCAGCCCTTATTGAATATTATGGTAAATGATCTTTCAAAATGAGTAAGTGCTGGGGTAGGTGTCACTCTATTTGCAGATGATTGTGCTTTATGGGTTAGGAGCAGAACCTTGAGATGGCAGAAAAGAGACTCAACAAAGCATTACAAGAGACTTCAGGTTGGAGATGTGCTTGGGGTTTCAAGTTCTCCATTGCTAAAATGAAAGGATTGATCTTTACAAAAAGAAAAGCTACTAAGGAATGTAAACTGTATGGGTATGGAGAACAAAAATAGTTAAGAAGTTTAAATTCCTAGGGGTAATATTTGACTAAATTACTTTGAAAAACTCATATAGGATGTTAAAGAGGAAATGCAAAAGAAGGATCAACCTGCTTAAAAGTATTGCTGGGACTTATTGGGGGGAAGATAAGAAAACACTGCCAGTGGTATAGAGCCTTGATCAGACCAGTTATTGACTATGTCTGCCAAGCTTTTGGATCAGTTTAAAATCAGAATTAAAAAAAATAGATTTAATGTAAGCACAGGCAGTATGAACTGTGTGTGCGGTGAAGGTATTACAACACTCATATGTGCTACAGAAAGCGGCTAGTGAAATGCCAGTTACATTATGAATGAAATTAGTGGACCTAACTTTCTGGGCCAAAATAATGAGAATTGCAATGATGAAAGTACCAAACAACTATATGAGGATTGTTGGGAATTCAACAGGTGACCTCTAGCACACAATGTTAAAACTCCATATGCCATTTGAGTTAAAATGTGGATGCAGTAATTAAAAGACAAGGAAAAGCTAAACAAAGTCAAAACTTTTAGTCCTGGGCAAAATTCGTTACAGATGGAAAACCACAAATCCAAACGTGGATTTAGATTTATTTTATAAACTTACAGGTAAAAAGGGGACCAGTAGGTATAAAAAATGAAGTGTACCAGCACATAGATGAAACGTGGAGTTGTTTTAGTCAAATATATATAGATGGGTCCAAAAAAGGAAAAAACAGGAAAAGTAGGGATGGTATTGTATACCAGAATTAGTACATATAAAAGAATATCTGACTTTGTAGCTGTCATGACAGCTGAACTAGTAGCAACCATGCTAGCATTAAACTGGATCTGGGATGTACACCCAACAGCTGCGGTCACTTTTTCAGATTCAGTATCAGGCCTCCTACCAATAAAAAAGGGTGTCTCCATATAGAAGTGATTTAATGAATGAAATTATATATCTAATAACAGATTTAGTGCAAATGGGGATACATGTAGCATTAACTTGGATCCCAGCACATATAGGGATAACAAGGAATGAAATAGAGGACAAAACAACTAAAAGCACTGTAAGAAATGGAAGGACTAACATAGAAATACCCCTGAGTAAACAGATATTTAGAAGCTAGTAGAGAAAAATTTAAAAGGGGAATGGCAAAAAATGTGGATGAAAAAAGAGGAAGAAGATTTTTTTTTAAATTGTGCTCTAGAGTTGAGGATAATGACTTACCTCAGGGCCTGGATAGGAAAAGTGAAGTGATTTTATTTAGAGTACTAAGCGGCCATTGTGGTTTAAACACAAAACTTTTTTTTGAATAAATAAACACAAAGATGGACTATGTGTGCATCGTACGGTGGAAAAAACAACTGACCACTTTCTATAGGTCTGTAAGGGCTTTGATCAAGAAAGGGAAAAGCTTTCTGGGGGATTTAAGGGGCTTAAAGTAAGAAAAGTTACATTACATTATTGAGTAAAAATATTGGGGAAATGGGGTTGTATTAGAAAGGCGCTGTTACATTACCTGACAGACCCAGGGCAGAACAAGAGACTATAAACAGCTAAGTGTTTAGGAATGATAGCTGGTGGTAGAGTGACAAGATGTCCTGATTTTATAGGGACAGTCCCGATATTTGGGGCTTTGTCATATATAGGCACGTATTACTCCCCACCCGAGTCCCAGTTTTTCACACTTGCTATTTATTTGGTCACCCTAGCTGGTGGTCCAGTCAAGTCTATTTTGCCAAAAAGAAAAATTCTGTGAGTTGTGTCACAGGCAGTGAGTAGGCTGCTGTGGAAGGCCCTGAGCTAAGGTCTGCAGGAGTCTGGGTACTCCTGGGAGCCCGGTGGTCTATGCTGGAAAAGTGAAGGACACAAGGAACCAGAGCCCAGCAGGGGCTGAGGATGGTACTCTGTCCAGGGCAATTAGTCTAAGGGCCCAGTGCTCTATACTAGAGCCAGAAAGACTCCCAGAAAAGGACTGGGAACAGGGCCCAGAAGGGAAGTGCAGAAAAACATTTTTAAGAGAGTTTTTAGTTTGGGGTCCACAGCTAGTGAGTCTGCACACCAGCTTAGACTGGCTGTCATCCACATCCCCTCTGTATAAAGACAGTTCTCCAAATGTCTATTTTCCTGCTTCTTTTCAATAGCTGTGTAAGAAGGGGTACCATGGTCAAAAGTTCGTAAGTGTCTTATGCACCAAAGTGCTTCAGTCACTTTTGAAAAGTCAACTCCTTAAGTGCTTTTGAAAACTTTATTCAAGATCTTCATTGCCACTTAAGCTGTCCCCACCTCTTTTCTGGGTTTGTTCTTGGTCCTGCAAAGTAGCACAGTCGCTCAGCCATTTCTGAATAATTGATTTCACATCTTTTATTAATGAGCCCAAATTCTCTCGAGTATTTCTTTTTTCCCCTCTTGTCTATTTACAAAAAGCTCTTGCATTCCCCAACACCCCATTGTTATCATTAACGTGTTCTATTCTTTTGCTGTCCTTATCTTTTCCCTGCCTTTATCTTTACCCTGCAGGACTTAACCAACTCACTTATTTAGTTAGCTTTTCCTAGCTCCATTAGTGGTTATTTTTTGCCTTCAAAACTTTGAGCGCACTTGCTGTTTCTTACTCCATTACGTTTTCCTGGTAAACTGTAGTTTGTTGTGCTTTAGTTATTCATTCTGTTTGGAAACTTCAGTCTTCTTCCACACTCATAGATTTTAATACTTTGTCCTATTGCATTTTACTCAAAAGGACCCCCGGTCCTGCATTGAAGTCCATAGGGGTCTGCAAGGGTCCACTCACGGAGATTCAATGACAGGATCAGGGTCTTAATGAACAACATGCAATAGGAAAATATTAAAATAATTTGAGTGTGGGGAAAATGGAAGCATACCTGCAATTAAGGCATAACAGACAACTTCTCCCCAGGAAAAGTCAGGTAAGTCAATAAGGCTTTGCATTGCTGCAAGACTCTTCCTGAGTAGATCCAATAGCAGAATCAGCATTTAGAATCTTCATTCTCCCCCAACTTGCTTTCTTGAAACCTACTAACCTGTAAGTCAGTATTCCAGGAGCCCGGCATGCTGTAGTCAAGTTGCTCATGGTCATAAGTACTAAAGTTGCCTTCATATCCTCAGTCAATTTCTCCCTATTGGTAAAGAGTTCGTCTACTCTTGCGGTCGGAGTCTCTGGTGCCTGGATCATGATGTTGTTCTCTATGAACCCTAAGAACTTCTTTGAAGATCAGCTGTTGGTCTTCCACAAGATGTCTGAGTCGTTAGTTAGGTGTGCGGTATCCTGGAGCTTGGAACTCTCAGACTTGAAGCTTTTCATTCTTCCTCTCAGAGGAGCCTAAGTCTCATTGAAAGTCAGTGGGTCTTAGGCTTCTATGGCTAGGGTGACCAGATAGCAAGTGTGAAAAATTGGGAAGGAGATGGGGGGTAATAGGACCCTATATAAGAAAAAGACCCAAAAATTGGGATTGTCCCTATAAAATCGGGACATCTGGTCACCCTATCTATGGCCCAGATCCTAAAAGGTATTTAGGTGCCTAACTCCCACTGAGATCAATGGGAGTTAGGTGCCTGAATATCTGAGGATTGGGGCCTCAGTCACTCACCTCTGTTCAGCCATCATGAGCACCACCTCCTACTCAGATACAATCACTCTTCACTGGGACTCTGGGTTTTCTTTCTCATGCTGTTGCCACCTCACATGAGACCTCTGAGCACACTGCATTGTATTTATAGTGGGTGGTAAATATGCAAGAGCTGGGGGCTAAAGGGCGAGGATCCCTGTCATGACTTGCTCTGGATAAAGTCAAGCAGATGTTATCTGATGCCCCAATGACAATTTTTTAAAAAAAGAAACAAACCAAAAGACTTAAATAGCTCTGGATGCAATTTAAACAGAAGAGGAGAATGAAATAGGACTCAGCAAGATGCACTCGTAAGTAAATGAGAACAAGCATGGTTGGGATATGGACCATATTTCAAAGTGTCTAGTTGGATTTGTTTGTGCTAGAGGTGAAGCCCAAAGTAGCACCAAGAGTTCAAGTCACTGAAGCATTTCCAGTCCACAGAGCCTTTTCAAGTTCCAGCTTCATCAGAAAGAGCAGAAGACACCGGGAATGGATGATCTACCAAGGAGGGACAGCAGCTGTGGATGGAGCAGCTGGAAGAGGAGAGGTCAGGTACAGGCTGAATCCTGACTCTGGCCCTAATAGTAGGGGCAGTAGCCACAGGAATTGGGGAGCAGGAGAACTGATGGAAACCTGCCTCAAAGGGACAGCAGTGGAGAGATGGCAAAGGATTTGGAAAAGTAGGTGAACCAATCAGGGTAAAATCTTCTCATTTGACCTACTTTAACCACGGTGTGCTTGCAGGTGTAAGTAGTTAGAGTGGAATTCTTTGTGTCTTTTCAGATACACATGGAATCTTGCCAGTCAAAGTCTGATGGTATGAGTGGAATCAGGGCCGGCTCCAGGATTTTTGCCGCCCCAAGCAGCAAAAAAAAAAAAAGCTGCAATCGCGATCTGCTTTACCATCGCTGCTTCAGTCTTCGGCAGCAATTTGGTGGCTGGTCCTTCACTCCGAGAGGGAGTGGGAGACCTGCCACCAAATTGCCGCCGAAGAGCCGGACATGCCGCCCCTCTCCGTTGGCCGCCCCAAGCACCTGCTTGCTCGGCTGGTGCCTGGAGCCGGCCCTGAGTGGAATAAAGCTGTGCTACGGATAATTGGCTTAATCCCTGAATGAGGCAAAGCCCGGGTAGGGTACACAAAATTGTACAAGAAATGAGCCAATGGTCTGCAGGATACATAGGGTGGGATTACATTTGCAAGCTCTTCTCCATAGCTATGAGGGCTAGAATATTACTACTTAAAAAAAATGAAAGCTCAGTCATACAGAATCACATGACTCCTGGACCTGGACCTTTAAGGAAAACATGAGATATGATGAGACTTGCAGTAAAGCTGTGATAGGCAGCAATACTACATTCCATTAACCTGTCTGTAGCGGGGTGAATACCCGCTCCAGCCCTGAAGGGGTTGGAAAAGTCCTGCAGAGGGCTGGGGCTGTAAAGGAGCAAAACCCCAACTGATTGGGGAAGTGGCTGCAGCTGGGGCCATGCCTCAAACTGAGCCACTCAGCCTTATAAGAAGGCCAGGGTAGCCAGAGCTGAGAGTCTCCCTCTCACAGGAGAGAGAGACAGGCCTGGCTGCAGGGAGCTCACTGGGGACCTAGAGTGAGGCAAGGCTGGGGAAAGGCCTTGGGGGCTGGGAAGCCCTAGGCCATCAACTCCCCAGGCTGCAGGACCTGGTCCTAGGCCCATATAGGTATTGGGGTTGCAGAGGGGCAACCTGAGGGTGGGTAAAGGCAGCCACTCCAAACCCCTTGTTGCCTGTGATGATTGGCTGATAGACTGCAGTCTGCCCCAGGGTGCAGGGGCTAGATGGTGACTGGCAGTAGCCACTACTGAGGTGACATTGGGATGAGGGTGGGGGTTCCCCTGGGTGGGGAGACCCAGAGAGAGAGTGAGGTACTGCCAGGGGGGCAGCACCCAAGCCAAGGGCACCGGGGTCCGGGAGGAACACGGGGGCCAACGACAGGCGGGACACCTGGCCTGCAGAGGGAGCTCCGGATGCTGGGTGAGCTAATTCCCATGGATAACCAGCAGGAGGCGCCACAGGGGTGAGTCCATGCCTGATTACAATGTCACATTCTAAACCAAAAAATTACAACCAAAATTAAAAGCTCCTTGTCAGAAAAAAACAGCATGAATCAAGTGTCTTAAATTATTTTGGCTGGTGCGTGTTTCTCTGACATCTTTAATATCTTCCAAAAGAACTTTATAGAGTTGACGCCAAGTTATCAGCCTGGAGATCGCCCATATTCTGTAATGTTCTCACCTGCTGGTGCTTTATTGTGTTGTATCGCTCCATGGTTGGTGACAGGATTACGATTATCATGCAGGTTATAAACTGTAATGTACACGCTCTCATGCAGGTCATTGTAATCCTCTGTCTTGCTGGCCGTAAACTGGTGACATAATTGTTTTGCAGCCAGATTAACATTATCTAGGAGACTTAATACACACAGTCCAATCCGAGCAACAACTTTGTACCCACAGTATCTGACCACACACTTGCAGTGTGTGCCCACTATCCCTCTGTATGTGAAAAATCCCATGCCAGGGGTGAGTGCTGAACACACGCAAATCCCATTGAGCCTGTTTCTCCACTCCGTTAGATTGATTTTAAGTGGTGTATCCCCACTAACTTCAATGGAATCACAGTGGTGGAAAGGAGGAGACTCCAGCCCAATGGCTTCAATGGGAATAGAGGGCACTCCGCATCTTGCCAGATAAAGCCCCAGGTGAATGACATTACCAGTGTGAGCGCAGCACCTAGGGCACAACTGATTTATCTGCTTTGCTTTTCAATAGTTCCAGTGATGTCATGATGTAGGATTTTATAGCCTATTAAATCATACCTGGCATTTATGGATCTAGTTTAGTGTGCATGCATTAAGGATAGGCAGTAGTCTCTCCACAGTCTGGAGGCAACCAGCTAAGGTGGCAACTGGTTCCTATTTTAAAGTCATATTCTGCATACCCACACTCTTTTGCTTGGAAAATTGATTTATTCTGAAACTTGCTAGATTTATTCTGAAGACAAAGGTTTCTGCAAAGTATGGGAGGGCAGGGAATCTGTCAACTGCTTTTTGAGCTATAGATCATTACAAATACCCTGATTTGACATGGACTTTTGTCTAACATTTCTTGTACCCTTTCTGGGTCAATAATGATTAGTCACTGCCCGGAGAGCTTTGCCATTGACTTCAGTGGGAGCAAGATCAGGCATTATATGTGAATGTGTGTTGTTCTCTTCTGGTTGCACCTTAGAAAAACAAAGATATTTCCAAGGGAGACGGTTAATATAGCCAAGAATGATGCTCAGGTTATGGCCAATGGAGGCAAATGAGCAGTCTATGCCCTGGTCTACACTACAAGTTTAGGTTGAATTTAGCAGCGTTAGGTTGATTTAACCTTGCACCCGTCCACACGACCAAGCCTGTTTTGTCGACTTAAAGGGCTCTTAAAATCGATTTCTCTACTCCTCCCTGGCAAGGGGTTTAGCGCTAAAATTGACCTTGCTGGGTCAAATTTGGGGTAGTGTGGACGGTATTGGCCTCCGGGAGCTATCCCAGAGTGCTCCATTGTGACCTCTGTGGACAGCACTCTCAACTCAAATGCACTGGCCAGATAGACAGGAAAAGCCCTGGGAACTTTTGAATTTCATTTCCTGTTTGGCCAGCGTGGCGAGCTCATCAGCACAGGTGACCACGGAGTCCCAGAATCGCAAAAGAGCTCCAGCATGGACAGAACGGATCTGATTGCTATATGGGGAGAAGAATCCGTGGAGGCAGAACTCTGTTCCAAAAGGCGAAATGCCAATATATTTGCCAAAATCTCCAAGGGCATGATGGACAGAGGCTACAACAGGGACACACAGCAGTGCCACATGAAAGTTAAGGAGCTGAGGCAAGTCTACCAAAAAACAAAGGATGCAAACGGTCGCTCCAGGTCAGAGCCCCATACATGCCGCTTCTATGATGAGCTGCATGCAATTCTAGGGGGGGTCCCTACCACTACTCCACCACTGTCCGTGGTCACCTGGAAGGGGGGGAGTCTCACACAACAGGGATGAGGATTTTGTGGATGAGGAAGATGACGATGAGGAGGAGGTTGAGGATAGTGCACAGCAGGCAAGTGGAGAATCCCTTCTCCCCGGCAGCCAGGAGCCATCACCCTGGAGCCAATACCCTCCCAAGGTGGGGTCCCGGACCATGAAGCCGGAGAAGGCACCTCTGGTGAGTGTATCTTTGTAAATATAATACAGGGTTTAAAAGCAAGCGTGTTTAATGATTAATTTGTCCTGAAGACTTGGGATGCATTTGCGGCCAGTATAGCTACTGGAAAAGTCTGTTAACGTATCTGGGGATGGAGCGGAAATCCTCCAGGGACATCTCCATGAGGCTCTCCTGGAGGTACTCTAAAAGCCTTTGCAGAAGGTTTCTGGGAGGGCAGCCTTATTCTGTACTCCATGGTAGGACACTTTACCACGCCAAGCCAGTAGCAAGTAGTCTGGAATCATTGCAGAACAAAACATTGCAGCGAATGGGCCCGGGCTTTGTTGGTATTCTAGCAACATCCATTCTTTATCTCTCTGTGTTAGCCTCAGGAGAATGATATCATTCATGGTCACTTCGTTGAAATTTGTTTAAGGGGATATTCAGAGATGCCCGTTCCTGGTGGGCTGTTTGCCTTTGGCTGAAAAGAAATCATCCCCACTGTTAGCCACGAGGTGCGGGGGAGGCCCGTTCATGCTGAGCTGTTCGCGCTTGGCCGACAGGGATCTTCCCTGATACTAGCCACGCGGTGGTGGTGGCATGGGTGAAGCAATCATCCCAGAGAATTGGGCGGGCGGGGTGGGGTTGGATTGTGCTGCACATTCACCCTAAAACCACAGCCCCTCCTTTTAAATGGCCAACCCAATGGGCTTTGCTTGGTATGGGAAAGGAGGGCGCTGCTGTTTGAAACCGTTCCCACATGTTATGAAGGTTGAAGAAGCCGAAACCTTTTGCCTTACCATGGCTGTCTGCAAGCCAAATTCTGTTGCCCAGCCGAGCGTATGTGATGTCTCTCACCAAACCGGCAGGCACTCAATATAAGAGGCAAAATGTGACCTTGTACCAAAGCACACGTGCTATGTAATGTGAATCACTTGATTCAGTGTGAAATAGTCTTCCCTTTATTCTCTAAAATGTATCTTTTTAAATACTACTCTCCCTTTTTTTCCCTCCCACAGCTGCAAATGTTTCTACGCTCCCCCTATTATCTCCGTCCCAGATGCTAGCGCAGATTAGAAGCCGAAAAAAATGCACTCACGATGACATGTTCTCAGAGCTCATGCAGTCCTCCCCCACTGAAAGAGCTCAGCAGAATGTGTGGAGGCAAACAATGGCAGAGTCCAGGAAAGCGTTAAATGAACGCAATGAGAGGAGGGAGGAGCACGCTGAGAGGAGGCAGGATGCAATGCTGAGGCTAATTGGGGAGCAAACTGACATGCTCAGGCATCTGGTGGAGCTGCAGGAAAGACAGCAGGAGCACAGACTGCCGCTGCAGCCCCTGTATAACTGCCTGCTATCCTCCCCAAGTTCCATATCCTCCTCACCCAGATGCCCAAGTACGCGGGGGGGGGAGAGGAGGCTACGGGCACCCAGCCACTCCACCCCAGAGGATTGCTCAAGCAACAGAAGGCTGGCATTCAATAAGTTTTGAACTGTAGTGTGGCCTTATCTTTCCCTCCTCCACCACCCCACCCGGTGCTTCCCTCCTCACCCACCCCTCCCGGGCTACCTTGTGAGTTTCTCCCCTATTTGTGTGATGAATTAATAAAGAATGCATGATTTTGAAACAATAATTACTTTATTGCCTCTGAAAGCAACGATCGAAGGTGGGAGATCGGTTGGCTTACAGGGAAGTAGAGTCAACCAAGGGGGCGGGTTTTCATCAAGGAGAAACAAAGAGAACTGTCACACCGTAGCCTGGCCTGTCATGAAACTGGTTTTCAAAGCTTCTCTGATGCGCAAGGCGCCCTGCTGTGCTCTTCTAACCACCCTGGTGTCTGGTTGCTTGTAATCAGCCGCCAGACAATTTGCCTCAACCTCCCACCCCGCCATAAACGTCTCCCCCTTACTCTCACAGATATTGTGGAGCGCACAGCAAGCAGCAATAACAATGGGAATATTGGTTTCACTGAGGTCTAACCTAGTCAGTAAGCTGCGCCAGCGAGCTTTTAAACGTTTAAATGCACATTCTACCACCATTCTGCACTTGCTCAGCCTATAGTTGAACTGCTCCTTACTACTGTCCAGGGTGCCTGTGTATGGCTTCATGAGCCATGGGAGCAAGGGATATCCTTGGGGACCCAGCCTAACTGTAGGCATTTCAACATCCCCAACGGTAATTTTCTGGTCTGGGAAGTAAGTTCCTTCCTGCAGCTGTTCAAACAAACCAGAGTTCCTGAAGATGAAAGTGTCATGGACCTTTTCTAGCCATCCCACGTTGATGTTGGTGAAACATCCCTTGTGAGCCACCAGTGCTTGCAGCACCATTGATAACCTTGCGGTTTATGTACTGGCTGCCAAGGTAGTCCGGTGCCAAGATGGGGATATGTGTTCCATCTATCACCCCACCACAGTTAGGGAACCCCATTGCAGCAAAGCCATCCACTATGACCTGCACATTTCCCAGAGTCACTACTCTTGATAGCAGCAGCTCAGTGATTGCTTTGGCTACTTGGATCACAGCAGCCCCCACAGTAGATTTGCCCACTCCAAATTGATTCCTGACTGACCAGTAGCTGTCTGGCATTGCAGGCTTCCAGAGGGCTATGGCTACTCGCTTCTCAACTCTGAGGGCTGCTCTGATCTTTGTATTCTTGCGCTTCAGGGTAGGGGAAAGCAAGTCACAAAGTTCCATGAAAGTGCCCTTATGCATGCAAAAGTTTCGCAGCCACTGGGAATCACCCCAGACCTGCAACACTATGCGGTCCCTCCAGTCTGTGCTTGTTTCCCGGGCCCAGAATCGTTGTTTCATGGCAGGAACCTGCCCCATTACTACCATGAGGTCCAAATTGCCAGGGCCCATGCTTTAAGAGAAGTCTGTGTCCATGTCCTCATCACTATCATGATCATGCTGTTGTCTCCTCCTCACCTGCTTTTGCAGGTTCTGCACATATTGCAGGATAATGCGCGAGGTGTATACAATGCTCACAACAGCAGTGGTGAGCTGAGCGGGCTCCATGCTTGCCATGGTATGGCATCTGCAGGAGAGCAGAGTTGCAGTGGAAGCGGTGGATGACAACGGATGCCACGAGAATAGATATTTATACAGAACAACGAGAGGACCTGCAAGGTGGATTCATGGCAGCAGAAGAGCAGAGTTGCAGTGGAAGTGGTGGAGGATGACAGTTAGCACCGCGCACATTTCCCGAGGAAGAACACACGTACCCAGGAGTACACGACAGACAACATGGAGAAATTCGCTATTGAGACAAGGGCAGAGTTGCAGCGGAAACGGTGTGTGATGACGGTTAGCAGTCCTACTGCACCGTCTACTGACAGCAGCGCCAGGACACAACAGCAGCAGTGTTGGTGAGCTGAGCTGAGCAGGCTGCACGCTTGCCATGGTATGGCGTCTGCACGGAAAAAAGGCGCAAAACGATTGTCTGCCATTGCTTTCACGGAGGAAGGGGCGACTGACGACATGTACCCAAAACCAACCGCGACAATGTTTTTGCCCCATCAGGCATTGGGATATCAACCCAGAATTCCAATGGGCAGTGGAGACTGCGGGAACTGTGGGATAGCTACCCACAGTGCAACGCTCCGAAAGTCGATGCTAGCCACAGTACTGTGGACGCACTCCGCCAACTTAATGCGCTTAGTGGGGACACACATAATCGACTGTATAAAATCGCTTCCTAAAATCGACTTCTATAAATTTGTCCTAATTTCATAGTGTAGACATACCCTTAGTTGAGATGGGGTAGGACCAGTAGTTCTCAACCTTTTCCATACTGGGAGACCCAACCCAGCTAGCTGAGATCCCCTGCTTCCATTTAGCAATACAGGAAGGGACAATGTAGCATGACCACCAGGCACCTGTTTGCAACTTCCAGGTTGAGAACTTTGGACTTAGACAGATTTTTGTGGCACTTACCTAAAGGAAGTTGTTTAAGACTTAAGCTGAGCTAGACGAGACAGGCCACGATGGTGGACAGAAAAGAGTTATTAAGCAAACAAATGAAACAAACACACAGCTGAGTGATGGTAACAGAAGTTAAAGGTAGAACTAAAACAATGGAGTGGGAAGAAGTAGATAATCAAGAGTGGAAAATCAAGGGACGACCCTTTTAGGATTGCAAAGAGGAGGAGTCTTGGTTCAGAGGAGGCACCATCAACAGATAGAGGGAAGGGGGGCTGGAACAGTCTGACAGAAGCATAACTTTGATAGGTGGGAACCAGAAATTCCTGGATAAAATTGTGTTCTAGAGTGGCCCACAGCATGGAAGGCTGCACTGTGATAAAAGAGAGGGAGAAGGAACCTTCATGAGCAGAAAGAGGGAAGGCATCAGCAATATGGAGGACAGATTTGCCTAGGCTGTGGCCAAAGCTAAACCTAGATTTTTTTAAAATGGTCAAAACTGCCATGTGAGAAATGAAGAAATAATATTTAACTCTGAGATGGCGCCTTTACAAGCGGTAATTAAATGTTTACAACACCTCTGTGAGGTAGGTGAATAACTACTCCCATTTTAAAGCTAGGAAAACAGTGACCATGCTGTGAGTCAATTGGAGAGCTTACATTAGAATTCAGGAGCTCCTGGCTCCCAGTCGGCTCCTCAAACCACTACACATTGCAGCCTCCTTGCTGGGTGAGGAAAGAAGGCTAATTTCCCAAGCACTTTGAGAGTGGGACAGTTAGAAATAGCCTAGGGCTGTTTCTAGAAAGCATCAGTGCTGAGGGTGAATTTCTAAGGAGAGGAGTGGAAAGGCAAATTCAGAAAAGACTGGAGATGAAGTAATTATTGGTATCCGTGGTTATGGAGGGAGCAGGGTTGAGGAAACAGAATCAAATGATAGGGAAGGAAAAGAGGTCAAAAGATCAGATAGATTTCTTAAATGGCTGTATGGCGTCTGAATGGCCTGGAGTTGGGGGAAGAAGAGGAGGAGAAAGGGAGAGGAGAAAAGTGGAATGGGAAGAGAGGAAGCAGAAAATAACAATGGGAAAGAATAAGGGGAGGGAAGCTGTTCAAAAGGTGTCATCTGTTACAGATAGAAATGTACTTGGCTCTTGTAAAGCGCTGGTCATGTGTAGATTTCAAAGCGCTTTACAGAAGAAGGAAAGTATCAATACCTCCATTTTACAGGTGGGGGAACTGAGACATAGAAAAGTGAAATGACTTGTCCAAGGTCACATAGCAGAACAGCAAAGCACAAATTATTACTATAAATGCTACCTGAAAGATGAGTAGGACGGAGTCATTCAAGGGACCGGAGTAGATGACCTCTCGAGGTCCCTTCCAGTCCTATGATTCTATACAATTCTGAGTGGGGTGGGACAGAACAGAAAAAAAAGTTTGTTATAGGATGTATAATGCCAACTAAAATGACTGTTGAAAGTTTGAGGGTTGGCTCCTCTGTGCTTTAAGCTACAGGCTAATGAATACCCGCATGCATGTGCACACACTAGCTCTGCCACTGATTTGTTATGTGACCTTGAGCAAGTCTTTTCATCCCATTTCCCCATCTATAAAATAGGGATTCTACTTCTCTTCTTCACAGTGGCTTCACAAGACTAAATTCAATAGTATTTCAAAAGCACATTGAGATCCTTGGCTGGAAGGGGCAAAGTATTATTACCAGCCTCCATCTCAAATGGAAAAAAAAATCATTCATGCATCTGATGGCCTCTATGCTCCCCACTGCCAACCTCAAGACACTGCTAGGCCATTTCATATCAGAGACCACTGCAGGGCTCACAGCCACAGCACACATACCAGAATCAATAGAAAGGGAAAGAAACCCAGAAAATGGGCTGCCTAGCACTATGGGTAACATTTTCAAAAGTGTCTAAGGCCCAATTCCTCAAAGGTATTTACACACCAAACTCCCATAAATAAATTGGAGTTAAGCACCTAAAGTGGATATTGGCCTAAATCCATTGACTTGAAATGGGATTTAGGCACTTAAATCACTTAGGTACTTAGGATTTAGGATAAAATTTTCCAATTTTCAAAAGTGCCTAAAGCCCAGATCCTCAAAAGCATTTAATTAGGTGCCTAACTCCCATTGATTTCAGTGGGATTTAGGCACCTAAATACCATTAACAATCTGGGCCTAAGCGATTTATGGGCCTAAATCCCATTGATTTGTAACCCCATTGATATGTAATCCCACTGTAATGAATATTTTTTTTTGCTATTTTCACTTTTTGTTGCCTTGTCAGAGAAGCATTAATGTAGCATAAGAGAAGGAAGATGATGGGGGGGAAATACTAACAATGAATCAGAGAGTGATATACAATTATTACAAAAGAAGAATAGAAGGGCCATAATGAAGCATATTTTCAGTAATCTTAGTTTGGAATCAGTTAAAAATCTCTATTATTTGAACTTTATCACCTTTCCTCTCTCTTTCTCTAGTTACTGATCTTCTTCTCAGATCCAGAGCTTGCCAAGCTGATTTGCGGTAGCCTCATCAGAGATGTACAGAGTCCTCAGACTACTATCAAATCTGGTCAGAGGGCAGTTGTCAGTGATGTGTGACATGGTCTGTCTTTGGCCACAGCTGCATGGGGGGGTACTCTCATTGGCCCCAGGTGTGAAGACTGGCTGCACATTTGTTACGCTTATACAGAGCACACGAGATTTTTTATAGAGGAGAAGGGAACACGCTGCATTTATTGAGAATACAGCAGATAGCATATGCTTTTTAGTTACACATACACACACCATGCATACTGTTTCACCAGTTGAAGTTATAGTTACCAGTCCGGATCAACCTAGTGGCCAGCTAGGTTGATCACGGGTAGGGAGGAGCCAGGTTCCGTTGGTCGCTACATGATGCTCCGGGGAAGTCTTGGCAGGACGAACCCAAAGTTTCATGGCAAAGCACCCTGTTTATATAGTGATTTTTTTTCATTGGGACCAATGAGTTTTGCTCCGTTATGCTGTAATTAATTGTTTGATGAGTGCTGGCTTTTTTAGTTGTTTTTTTATTTTTTATTACAGCTATCTTGTCCCCATTGATAGGTGCCTGTTTTATTTTTAGAGTTGTTAATTTGCCCTTTTTTGACATTTTAGTAGGAGTGTGTTGCAGCCTTCTGGCACCCTTGCGGTTTTTGTTTGTTTGTTTTTTGGACATTTGGTTTAGCGATGGCCTTTACACTTATTTTTTAACACATACATTTCTTATTTACACACAAAACAGAATTAATTTACACAGAACATTTTGAACAGGAACATTACATTGCAATGCAAAAGAAAGACAATCATTGCATTCTTTTACTTATTTTAAAATGCTAAACCTACAACAAAGTGGTGACCCTTAAAGGTCTGTCACTGCCTTGAAATCAGTCCAGACACAGATTCTGGCTGATGTATCTTTACCAATGGCCCATTAGGCCATTCCTTTCTGTTATTTAAAAAGGGTGGCTGGCAGGATATGATCAAATCATACACCAATACATTTAATACATGCTACATGATTATTCTTTATGCTTTATTCTAAATTATATTAATACAAATATAAAATCCTACTACTACACATTGCGCTTGGCTCATTCAAAATCAGTTTAGGGCCCATGAGCGGCATGGCAAATCAAAGCTGGGTACATAGGTAGCCAGGTCAGTTATATGAGACTGGTTTTGGATGTCAGCTGCAGACCATTCTTCATGCCACATGGACGTTGCAGAGAAATGTGGGCAGGGCAAGTGGGCTCACAACATGTGCCTCAACGGAAAGCGTGCACTTGGTGGTGGAAAAGGTCTGTGTATAGTGGTAGGCTCAGGTTTTCCCTGATCTTCTCAACCATTCTGGCTCTAGCAACCTTAAGGCAGATGTGTGGAGGAGTGATATTGCATAACACAGAGACCCATTGTGTGAGTTGAATCATACCATTTATGGTGCACATTGTTGAGTTTAGTTGTGTGTCAATCAATTTGACGCGAGATGAAAGGAGCCAGACCACAGCACAGTATTCTGCTGCAGAGTAACAGAGGGCTAAACAGGATGACTGGCGACTTTGAACTTTTGCTCCCCCGGAAGTGCCAGCCAATTTGCTTAGAAGGTTATTACACATCTGACCTTAGCCATAGTTTTCTTCAGGTGGTTAAAATGTGTGAGAGATCTATCTAGGGTTACTCCAAGGTAGACTGGGTGGGATTCATGTTTCAAGAGATGTCCATTGAGAAAGAAATTCTGTTCTTGGTGTGCTCTGGCATTGTAAAGATAGAACACACTCAAAACTGTCTTGGTCAGACTTGGTTGTAAATGCCACTGACTACAGTATTCAGCCATCTTAATCAAGTCAGCATTTAGGGTGTCTTCAAGTTCTGGGAATGGCCGTGCTTGGATGCTTAAGCAAATGTCATTTGCGTATGTGAACTAGCACCACTGGATGAGCATCAGGTAATTTGTGTACAAGCTGAAAAGCATCTGAGCCAGCACAGAGTCTTGCAGTAGACGGCTGGTTTGCCTTTTCCATGCGCTAACTCTGTCACCCATGTGCATTCCAAAATGTCTGTTGTGGAGGAGAAGGTCAACAACTTTGGCTACCTATGCTGGGAGTGCTTTTGACAATGTGACTAAGCACCCCATGTGCCAGACCAGATCGTATTATGCTGTTAGGTCCAGAAATAGAGCTCCCAGCTTCAGATTTTTCTAAAAAAAATCTTTTTTGATGAATGTTTTCAAAGCCAGCACTTGATCTGCTCCAACCTTTCTGAAAGTCTGCTTGCTTCCTGCTGAGTATTCACTCCACTTCTGGGGAGATGTCTGAAAAATAAGACACTCTAGCATCTTGAATGGCACAGACAACAGATATATTTAGTCAATAGCTGGCAACATTATATGTCTCCTTTCTCCAGTTTCAGGAAAGCAAAGACTTTGGACATTAGCCATGTCTTCCAAAGTTACTCTTCATTGACCACTTGCAGGAAAGACTCGCCTGAAAAAATTCGGGGAATACATTCTAACTAATACACCCTTCTTGTTCCTCTTCTTTTGGGACCATTTTTCTCTAGTTGTACAGTGCTGCCACTACCTGGATAAATTCAGTACCACAGAGCTCATTGGGTGAGAGTATCTTGAACTCAAACATCTTCCTGGTATCTCCAGAAGATAAAATAAATGCTGCCTTTCAGTCAGAGGCGGATTAAGATTTATTGGGGCCCTGGGCACAAAGAACATTGGGACCCCCCACATCCTGCCCTGGGCACAAAGAACATTGGGGCCCCCCACATCCTGCCCTGGGCACAAAGAACATTGGGGCCCCCCACATCCTCCCCCACCAGGGGGCCCTGCCCCCTGCTCCTCCCCTTCCCCCAAGACTCCACCCCCTGGCCTGGCTGGAAGCCAGGGCCAGGTAAGAGCTGCCCAGGGAGCCCGGGCCACTATGGGGAGCCCTGGATCCTCAATCTGCCTTAGGTGGTGCACTCTGAGGGGCAGGGACATGGGCCAGGGCTGCTCTCGAGCACTGCAGTCCCCCACCCAGGGCAGGTGAGGACCATGGGCTCCCCACAGCTGCCCAAGCTCCCTGGGTGGCTTTTACTACAACCTCGGACAGTAGTTCCCAAACTGTAGGGGGGCACAGAGGAACATTTGGGGGGTGCAGTGGGGCCTGGGTCAGCTCTACAGGGGATGGGGAGTGAGCGCCACCCATCCCTGCTCTGTCCCCAGCTCTGCTCCGGCCGCACCCCAGCCCTGCCTCAGCCCCAGCCATGGCTTTGCTCCTGGCTGCGCCCCAGTTGGCAAAAAGGGGCTTGGGGAGGTGGGGTGAGCAGCAGGGCTCAGGTCAGCCCTGCGCAGGGGAGGAGGGGGCTTGAGCAAGTGGCTCAGGCCAGCTCCGCACAGAGGGACTGGGGGGGGAGCGAAGGGAGAGGGGGCTCAGGCCAGCTCCACACAGGAGGAGGGGAGAGGGAATATACTCATTCATGAGTCTCTACACATGCAGGCTCTGTCTATCTTCTGGCTTGGCTGGGTGCAGGGCCTAAGGGGGAAGAGAGGGAGCAGGGCAGAGGAGCAGGGCTGAGGGGCAGGGGGGAAGGAGCAGCAAGGGGCGGGGCCAGAGTGCCAGCATTCCTGCAGGGCCCCTAAATTGTCCGGGGCGCCTGGGCATGGGCCCCGTCGGCCCATACAGTAATCTGCCACTGCTTTCAGTGTACTCAGGAGGATGGAGACAGTGATTTACTCCCTCCTAAGCTTCTGTACACACCGTCTGCTTTGACTGCTTTGCTTTTATACATGAATTTAGTACTGGTGAAGGACACCAGTTGACAATTCTAAATACTGAAGTCCTCAGTCCATCAATCCATCCGGCAAACACAACAAGCCAGCCAGCAAGCAATTTTTCTCCCCACTCTGCAAAGGTGTCTGAATCCTGTTTTAAGAAGGACTTTCTATAAGGGCAGGATAGTAGTGGATTAATTTGAAGTTAAAGTATTAGACAGGGACTCGGAAGATCTGAGTTCATTTTCTTGCTCTGCCACAGACTGTGTGTGTGAGACCTTGCACAAGTCACTTAATCGTTCTGTGCCATAGCTCTTCATCTGTAAAATGGGGATAATACTCCCTCCTTACCTCACAGGGAGGTTGCCAGCATGAACTCATTAATATTTGAGAATATGGCCAGGGGGCCCATAAAAGTACCTAGTTAGATAATGTTATCTCTAGTACGGTTACCATATTTTGAGTGTCCAAAAAGAGGACACTCCACGGGGCCCCGGCCTCACCCCCAGCCCCGCCCCTGCCCCCCGCCCCAACTCCACCCCTTCCCCAAAGTCCCCGCCCCAACTCCGCCCCCTCCCCTGCTTCCCGCAAACATTTGATTCGCGGGAAGCCTGAAGCAGGTAAGGGGGGGTGGGGGGAGGAGGCCCCCCCGGCGTCTCCAGCCTGGGTCGGCTCGGGCCCTGGGGTGCCGGCCCCGGGTCAGCCCCCGGCCGAGCACCCCCAGCCCGCCCAGCACCACCGGCCCAGCCCAGCACTGCAGGTCCGGCCCCGGCCCAGCACCGCCGGCCCCTGGCCCCGGCCCGGCCCCCGGCCCGGCGCCCGGCCCCCGGCCCAGCACCGCCGGCCCGGCCCCGGCCCCCGGCTCAGCACCCCCAGCCCCCGGCCCAGCACTGCCGGCCCCGCATGTCCCGATTTTCCCGGACATGTCCAGCTTTTTGGGATTTCCCCCCAGACAGGGATTTGAGGCCCAAAAAGCCGGACATGTCCGGGAAAATCCGGACGTATGGTAACCCTAATCTCCAGATCATTCAGTCCCTCATATCTGTACTGGCACTGGTGCTGTGGTACCAGAAGTGGTGGTGTTTGTGCTGTGGATATCTGTTCACTAGGAGTCACATTAAGACCCTCAGTTCATTGCACAGAGACCACCAAGCAGTCACTGGATGGTAGCAACAGGACTGTAAAATATTTGCAAAGGCCAAAGTGCTTGGAATATGAGGGCTTTATAGCATTCTGTTCTACACTCAAAAGAATGAGCCTATTTTGAGAATAAAAACCCCAACCTTTCATCTGTTTGTTTGTTGTTGTTGTTGTTTTTAACATAAGAAAGCAATGCAGGGAAAACAAGCACATTTCCAAGAGAAAAGAGGTACATTCAGGGCAAAAGGTGGCTTCAAAATTCAGATTGCAAATTCAAAGTTGGTTATTTTTGGAGTGAAAATGCATACTTTGCATTTTATAGGAAAGTGAAGTTTCGAGGGGCATAAAATGCATACACTTTCCTATAAATTTTTTGCCAGTTTTGCACATTTCTTGGAATTATTATGGGCACTACAGTCATAACGAGGCTGGATTCACACCACTGAATGAGCGGTGAAAAGCTCGATTGTTCATTACCAGTCCCTGGAGATATCCAGTCTTTCCCAGTGCATGAGGCAGGCAGGGGCTACACCTTGCTGTGTCCAAGCACACCTCTGCAGGGGCAGTGAATAGCACAAATGGCCCTGAAAACAGGGATTGGATTGGGCCAGTGCATAGTAGTCAGGGCCAGTGCAACCACTAGGCGAACTAGGCGGCTGCCTAGGGCACCTAGTGGTTGAGGGTGCCTAAAAGCCCGCTCAGGCGAGGAGGTGGAGTGGAGGTGAGCTGGGGCGGAGGGGCGCGGGGAGGGCCGCCTGCAGTAACGGGAGTGGGAGGGGCACACAGGGGAACTGCTCCCCGCCCCAGATCACCTCCACTCTGCTTCCTCTGCTGAGCACACAGCCCCTGCTCTAATTCTCCAATCAGTGCTGCAAGCCTGGAGGGGAGGAGAATTAGAGCGGCACCAGCGTGCTTAGTGGAGAAGGCAGAGCAGAGGTGAGCTGGAGTGGGCTCCCCACGCGAGGTTAGCTGCCGCAGGGGGAATGTCTCCGGGCGGGGAGGGTTAGCTGCCACAGAGGGGGGGTTAGCTTCTGAGGGGGGGGGCTCCCCGGGCGGGGTTAGCTCCAGAGGGGAGGGTTCCTCTGGTGGAAGGGGCAGGTGGGCGTGGTTAGCTGCCGCAGGGGGGGCGGCGGGCGGGGTTAGCTGGGTGTAGGGGTGGCGCAAGGTGGAAGTTTCGCCTAGGGCGTGAAACTTCCTTGCACCAGCCCTGATAGTAGTATGGCTTATGGGAACTTCTCCCAAGCTGCTGTCTTGTTCTTGTCTTCTTCAGAATCTATTCCTTAAAGTAAATCTTTAGTTGTTATGATTGTGAAGAAAATCTTGAAAATGTGAGCTGAATGTAACTGATGCACTGATGTCTATGTGAGCCTGCAGAGAGGCCTCTGAAAGTGGTGAACTGACCAATGCCTTTTAGAGTATATCTATACTACAGCCACTACAGTGGCATAGATACAGCACTGCAGCTGTGCCACTGTACCGCTGTAGTGTGGACGCTTCCTACACTGATGGAAGGTGTTTTCCAAAGATGCACTTAATCTACCTCTCTGAGAAGTGGTAAATTGGTCCAAGGGAGAATTCTTCCCTTGACGTAGCCATGTCTACACTGGGTGTTAGATCAACCTATATTGCAGAGAGCACAAATTTTTTCACAGCCCTGGGCAAAATCAGAAGGTTGATCTAATTAAGTGTAGCCCAGGTGTCAGTGAGGGATTAACTCAGATGCTCAGGGATGACCATTTAAAGGCTGGTCTACACACAGGTTTTGTACTGGTAGAACTATTTTGGTTAGAGGTGTGATTCTCCTACTAAGATAGTTAAACCAGTACAAGTGTGGATGGAGTTATACTAGTATGCAGGTATTTTATACAGGAATAGGTTGTTCCCCCTTACTGTACAGGCATAGATATATTGGCATAGTTAAAGCATTACAGGTTTTATGTAGCAACAAAGCCTATGTGTCAACATTCTCATGTGAGAAAAGAGAGGGAGGATCACAGATCTGCACAATTTGTGAATGATGTCTCAATTGGTACCACAAGAGGGTGGCATTTGGGAGATGACATCATTTCCCCCTGCCCCAGGCAAGAAGCGGTTAGCCCAAAGAGCCTATTACAGCCCATTGGCACATCCAAGCCCTACCAAGGGGAGCCAAGCTCAAGGAACTCAGCTGAGCTTAGAGCATGCCCAACCATATTTGAACACCTGCACAATTTCCTGGGAGCACAGGACAGCCAACTCTCCTGATTTTTATCATGAATCTCATAGTATTTCTTAAAGACCCAGCTCTTGGCATCATGTGGTTATGTGAGAATCTCAGTTTTCATTTTTAAAGAGAGTATCTATTGCTCCTGACTGCAGAGAAACTAGAAAATGTGACCCATAAAAGCTACAAACCAGAAGGGAAATAAAAATAATCCAAAGTTTCTTAGTTTAAAAGTCTGATTTTTTAAGCTAATCGTGACTTTTCAGGGCTTGACTCATGATTTTTGAATGCCCGGGGTAGGTACTGTGAACAGTGCCTCATTTTGGTGAGTCACGTGGATAGAGATTTCAAGAGTACCACTCTCTTTTTTCTCCAATTCACCCCCTATTTTACAGGGACCCATCCCCATTATTGCAGAGCTCAGACCAGACAGATAAAATATGAATAGTTTCCATGTAAGGGGGGTGGGAGAATGAAAGATTGAATACATCCTTCCACACCTCTAGTGCATCCATAATTCAGCCCAAAGTTCACGGACAGGGAGACTCCAATGGTAGAAAAGTTTGCTACACCCTTTCTACTAGTATAACAAAGGCCACTGCCCACAGCCCTCAGACAAATATCTATGGAGACACTGGGCCTGATTCTCCAGTGCTTTTTGTAATGAACTGTATCTTCATACATGACCATGACTGCCAGCAGAGATGAAATGTGGGACATTCAGCACCATAAGTGTAAGCCCCTGTTGCTTGAGAATCCCTTTAGCTTAGTCACAGGGGCCAGCCACGAGACGGGGACACCTTTATATGTACTAGGTCAGTGTAGGACATATTTGCCCCACTAGAAAAGTTTGTCCCAAGCAGCTGAGGTCCACACGCGGTCAGATCCTACATGTGTGCCATCTGTAATTGATGCTGTGTTCATCAGCAGGGACAAGAGCACAATGAAAGTAATCGGTGTAGCTGCTGGAACCTGCTGAGTTAGAGACATGCTTCCATGCTGCAGGCCAACACTTCCACCTTGTGGAGCCATCTGTACCTGTGACTAGTGGATGTGAAATGCTATCCAATCAGAATGGTGTTTCTATCCATTGGTCCAGGCTCTCATCTCTATTACACCAATGTTAATCCAGAATAACTCCACAGATTTCAGTGCAGTGACTCTGGATTGATGCTGGTGTAATGGAGATCAAAAACTGGCCCACTTCATACTCATGTAAATTACTACATAAGGTGCAAGGCAGTGGGGAATCAAGCCCATTATGCCTTACACAGGCATCACTTATTTGTTTTGTTTCTTTATAAATCCCTCCTCACAGGATCCAGTCTCTCATACAGATGTTTAAAATCTGCCTAACTAGACATAAAATACAAAAAATGACTTCTTTGTCTGAATATAAACTCACAAGATATAAATTAGGCCCCTCAACTGTTGGAAATGGTCGACATCCATCTTGATTGCATTGGCCTCGTTAGCATTACAAAAGTAATTTTCCCTCTCTTGATATTCACCCCTTCTTGTCAACTGTAGTCCACGAAAGCTTATGCTCTAATAAATTAGTTAGTCTCTAAGGTGCCACAAGTACTCCTGTTCTTCTTTTTGCAGATACAGACTAACACGGCTGTTACTCTGAAACTTGTTGAGAATAGTCCACCTTAATTGAATTGGCCTCATTAGCACTGACCCCCCCCCCCCCACTTGGTAAGACAACTCCCATCTTTTCATGTGCTGTGTATATATATATTACTGACTGTATTTTTCATTCCATGCATCTGATGAAGTAGATTATAGCCCACAAAAGTTTATGCCCAAATAAATTTGTTAGTCTCTAAGGTGCCACAAGGACTCCTCGTTGTTTTAACTAAAGCTTGACTCAGTTAAACACACATACCACAACATAATCTACTACCAAGAGAGATCAAGATCATTCATTATTAACACTTCTGATAGAATCAGAAGAAGATAGGCTGTACTCTGATTGTCCTTACTGCTGTGAGTTTGTTCTCTTTTAAAAATACATTAGACTGAACAATTAATGGAAACTACAATGCTACACTTGTAAACCAGATACCAGAGCAGATTCTGCAACTCTTAATACTGCAACAGCTCCCCCTAGTTTCCACAAGAGGAATTTGTGCGTACGGGCTGAATACGAGGGATTCTATTTCTGCAGATTTAGGGTATATCCAGTATTGCAGTGACTTTCAACCTTTCCAGAATACAGTACCCCTTTCAAGAGTCTGATTTGTCTTGTGTGCCCCCAAGTTTCACCTCACTTAAAAACTTATAAAAATCAGACATAAAAATAAAGAAGTGTCACAGCACAATTGCTTACTTTCTCATTTTTACTGCTTAATTATAAAATAAATCAATTGGAATATAAATGTTGCACTTACATTTCAGTGTATAGTATATAGACCAGTATAAACAAGTCATTGTCTATGAAATTTTAGTATGTACTGACTTAGCTAGTGCTTTTTATGTAGCCTGTTGTAACACTAGGCAAATATCTAGATGAGTTGATGTACCCTCTGGAAGACCTCTGCATATCCCCGGGGTAAACGTACCCCTGGTTGAGAACCACTGCACTATTGTACCCACCAAATGCAGCGAGGGTAGGGCTGGCATGTCCTTTGTACCACCATTTCACCATGGCTTAAATCTCCCAGAAGGGGCTTCCTCCAGTATTGTGGAATAATACTAAGACCAGACAGACCTAATTGAAAATAGAGCTAAAATATATTTACAAGAGTAACAGCATCTCTATTTATATAGTATCTTTGTCTTCAAAGAGCCCCAAATGCTTTACAGACTACAAACCTACACTTGAATTCCTGATTCAGGCCAAAATCCTATTGGCTGCAAACCAGTGAGTTGAACTATGCAACCTAGAAAAAGACTGAGAAAAGAGATGAGCCTTGTAGGGTGATTTAAAAGAAACCATATTGGAGTGGGGGAAGGAATGTTACAAGTTCAGGAGGATCCCTTGCAGAAGACACCTGCCACCAGCTCTTTCTAATTAAACCTAAGTGCTACTAGCTCAAGTGCCTTGTTTGATGGCCACAGCCACATTATCACACTGGGAAAGAGGAGTTTCTCAGACAGCCAGGACCCAAATCACGTAAAGCCTGGTCTACACTTAAATGTTTGCCAGCAAACTATGTCAGTCAGGGTCATGAAAAAATTACACCTCTAACCAATGTAGCTATACTGGCAAATAAGTCCTTTGCCGGTATTGCTTATGTCATTGAGGGAGCTGGTTTAACAATACCAGCAAAATTATGGTTTTTTTCGGTATTTGTTGCATCTTCACTTGGGTGCTTTGCTGGTATAGGTATACCAGCAAAGTCTTTCTAGTGTAGATAAGGCATAAGATTTTATAGGTCAAAACTCAGTCTGGTTGAAAAACGGTATCTTCCACTTTTAAAAAAAAAGAAGAAAAAGAAAAAAATTGTGGAAATATTTTTATTTATTTATTTTTGTTTTAACAAATGAAAAGCTTTGTCTTTAATTCACATTGCAATGAAAAAAATTGGGGAGGATCAGTTTTATGGGGTTTCCTCTTATCCCCCTAGAAATGGGGAAAGAAAAAAACAAACAACAAAATCCGTTTCTATTTGATTAAATTTGAAACAAGTTTTCATTTTAATGAAAATTTTCAAATGATATGAAAATATGCTGCAAACATTTTTATATGTTTTGAAAAGCCATTTTGTAAAAAATACATATAGCAAAACAATCTTGACCTGCTCTAGTAGAAACCTTAAATTATTCCCAGAAGCCAAATGATGGACAATGTAAACTATGAAGTAATGATGTAATGTACTCCCTATGAGAAATACCTCTTAATTATATATGAGACTATTATAAATATCAAGTATCAGGGGGTAGCCGTGTTAGTCTGTATCTACAAAAACAACAAAGAGTCTGGTGGCACCTTAAAGACTAACAGATTTATTTGGGCATAAGCTTTCGTGAGTAAAAACCTCACTTCTTCGGATGCATAGCATCCGAAGAAGTGAGGTTTTTACTCACGAAAGCTTATGCCCAAATAAATCTGTTAGTATTATAAATATGGATCTAGATGGGAGTTCAGGTTCCAAACCCAGCTTTGCTCCGTAGTTTGGTGTCTTGGATCCGGGTTTTGGTTTGGGCCCCATCTCTGCTTATAACTGATTCATTGAACAGCGAAAGGAAGGGAAGTTCCCTCAGGATTTTTTATAAGAATGATTTATATGAATTTATGAAGACTCTTAAGGGAGGCTGTGAGAAAATTCACTGTGAAGTAAGAGCAATGTAAATTAAATTCATCTTACAAAATGAGAATTTATAGGGGAAATGTTATAATAATATAGAAACTTATGTAAGTGTCTACTGAGGGGAAATTGTAATAGCCCTCAGTCAGGACATTTTAAATCTATTTTACATGTGAGTGAGTCTACCATGCCATACCACCCTTTATAAAATCAATTTTAATATTCAAACATCTTAATATTGGTCCTTTCCTCTCCACCTGGTAAAAATTGTCGCATTACTGTAGTATGTATCAATGTAGAGGACAATTTGAATTGGTGTAATCTGGGAGAAGAAATCTCATTTGCTGACCATCCTTCCAGTTTATAACACTCCAGTCCCTTGGGCACATTCCTGCTGCTCTATCAGGAGATTTGATGTTGTAAATGGTTCCCCAGCATGGTAGTTTTCATAGAGTAGGGTGTATCTTCCTTCGTAAGCCAACAGGGGGATATTAAGCATTTTGATCAACTGGATCATATTCTGATTCTGTGGTTCTCAAACTGTGATCCATGCACCACAAATGGTCAATGAAGTTCTCCTTGATAAATCACAGAAGTAAACATTTGGAAAAACTAAGGGTTTGAGTGTAGGGATATTAACAGTGATTCCACCAAGTGACAGTGATCCCCCCATAATTTGTCCCCCACACTTTAAAATCCAACAGTTTCACCAAGTAAACTTGTAAGCTACTGTCTGTAGAAACCATTGATTGTATCTGTCCTGTGAAAGATACTTTATTACTATGTAAAACTTACAAACAAGTTAATTAACTTTGTTCTTGAAGTGAACACTATGTTACCACCCTGATACAAGGTAAACAAATGCTATAAGCCGTTAAGTGCCTTTCACTTCCTTGTAACAGCAACGGCTCCTAGGAACAGACCCCCACCCTCTGTGATTAAAGGGCCAGGAGTCTCAAATGAATTAGCACACACCCCGAAAGTGGTGGAGACAGTAAATTAAAATATAGTTAAGATATGGAATGTATGTTGATGAATGCTTGATGTACATGAATTGTTAGGGAGGTGTCAGCCTAGAAAGGGAGTATCCATGGGCCGAAGAATGTGTCAAGTAGATCACCAGACAACCCCTGGAGGGTAAACTGGGATCCACCCCATCACCTGGAAGGATGAGAAACACAAACTTTGGACAGTGTGGAGCCACCAGGAATGTGCCACTTTGGACAGTGTGGAGCCACCAGGAATGTGCCATCTGCTGATTGAGTCAGCAACAGCAGGATGAAACAGCTCCCATAGACTAACATAGGAATTAATTCCTATAAGAATGGACTCTAAGGGTATGTCTACACTACAAAATTAGTTCGAATTTATAGAAGCCGGTTTTATTGAAATCGGTTGTATACACCCGATTGTGTGTGTCCACACAATAAAATGCTCTAGGTGCTCTAGTCGGCGGACCGCGTCCACAGTACAAGGCTAGCGTCGACTTCCGGAGCATTGCACTATGGGTAGCTATCCCACAGCTATCCCACAGTTCCCGCAGTCTCCGCCGCCCCTTGGAATTCTGGGTTGAGATCCCAATGCCCGGATGATGCAAAACAGTGTCGCGGGCGGTTCTGGGTACATGTCGTCAGGCCCCTCCCCCCTCGTCACAGCAACAGCAGACAATAGATTCGCGCCTTTTTACCTGGGTTACCTGTGCAGACAACATACCACGGCAAGCATGGAGCCCGCTCAGCTCAGCTGAGCTCACCGTCACCATATGTCCTCTGGGTGCCGGCAGACGTGGGACTGCATTGCTACACAGCAGCAGCTGCTAACTGCCTTTTGGCAGTAGACGGTGTAGCATGAGTGATAGCCGTGGGGCTGGCAGCCGTAGGGCTGCATTGAACCAGCCCCTTGCCAGGCGATGGTATATTATGACTGGTACCCATCGTCGTCGTACTGGTGTGGCTGTCAATCATGGCCACCTGGGCAGACATGCTACTGTTTCGATGATGATGGTTACCAGTCGTAATATACTATTTCCTGCCAATTGCCCAGTATTGTCTGCTAAGCACCCAGAAGAGGCCGAGGGCGATGCTGGGTGCTGGCGGACGTGGGGCTGGCAGACGTGGGGCTGCATTGCTACACAGCAGCAGCCCCTTGCCTTTTGGCAGATGATGGTATATTATGATTGGTACCCATCGTCATCATACTGGAGAGGCTATCACTCATGCTGCACCGTCGGCTGCCAGCTTAATATGTAAAAAATAGATTTGTTCTGTATTCATTTGCTTCCCCTTCCTCCGTGAAATCAATGGCCTGCTAAGCCCACGGTTTTCAGTTTAATCTTTGAGGGGACCATTCTGTGTGACAGTTGTTTGTGTTTCTCCCTGTTCCTGTACCTGTACGCCATGTCGTCACTCGGCCCTCCCTCCCTCCCGCCCTCCCTCCTTCTCCTGGTCCATCAGATACTACTTTCGCGCCTTTTTTCAGACCAGGCGCCATAGCTAGCACTGGGATCATGGAGCCCGCTCAGATCACCGCGGCAATTATGAGCACTATGAACACCACGCGCATTGTCCTGGAGTATATGCAGAGCCAGGACATGCCAAGGCGAAACCCGGACCAGGCGAGGAGGCGATTGCAGCGCGGCGACGAGAGTGATGAGGAAATTGACATGGCCATAGACCTCTCACAAGGCACAGGCCCCAGCAATGTGGAAATCATGGTGTCACTGGGGCAGGTTCATGCCGTGGAACGCCGATTCTGGGCCCGGGAAACAAGCACAGACTGGTGGGACCGCATCGTGCTGCAGGTATGACACGATTCCCAGTGGCTGCGAAACTTTCGCATGCGTAAGGGCACTTTCATGGAACTTTGTGACTTGCTTTCCCCTGCCCTGAAACGCCAGGATACCAAGATGAGAGCAGCCCTCACAGTTGAGAAGCGAGTGGCGATAGCCCTGTGGAAGCTTGCAACGCCAGACAGCTACCGGTCAGTCGGGAATCAATTTGGAGTGGGCAAATCTACGGTGGGGGCTGCTGTGATCCAATTTGCCAGGGCAATGAAAGACCTGGTGATAGCAAGGGTAGTGACTCTGGGCAACGTGCAGTCAATAGTGGATGGTTTTGCTGAAATGGGATTCCCAAACTGTGGCGGGGCCATAGACGGAACCCATATCCCTATCTTGTCACCGGAGCACCAAGCCACCGACTACGTAAACCGCAAGGGGTACTTTTCAATGCTGCTGCAAGTCCTGGTGGATCACAAGGGACATTTCACCAACATCAACGTGGGATGGCCAGGAAAGGTACATGATGCTCGCGTCTTCAGGAACTCTGCTCTTTTTCGAAAGCTGGAGGAAGGGACTTTCTTCCCGGACCAGAAAGTGACCGTTGGGGATGTTGAAATGCCTATCGTGATCCTTGGGGACCCAGCCTACCCCTTAATGCCATGGCTCATGAAGCCGTACACAGGCAGCCTGGACAGTAGTCAGGACCTGTTCAACTACAGGCTGAGCAAGTGCCGAATGGTGGTGGAATGTGCATTTGGACGTTTAAAAGCGCGCTGGCGCAGCTTACTGACTCGCTCAGACCTCAGCGAAAAGAATATCCCCATTGTTATTGCTGCTTGCTGTGCGCTCCACAATATCTGTGAGAGTAAGGGGGAGACATTTATGGCGGGGTGGAAGGTTGAGGCAACTCTCCTGGCCGCTGATTACGCGCAGCCAGACACCAGGGCGGTTAGAGGAGCACAGCAGGGCGCGGTGCGCATCAGAGAAGCTTTGAAAACGAGCTTTGTGACTGGCCAGGCTACTGTGTGAAACTTCTGTTTGTTTCTCCTTGATGAACCCTCCAACCCCCCCCCCGACCCAGTTCACTCTACTTCCCTGTAAACCAACCACCCCACCCCACCCTCCCCTCCCGCTTGCATTGGCAATAAAGTCATTGTTTTTTCACATTCATGCATTCTTTATTAGTTCCTCACAGAGGTAGGGGGATAATTGCCAAGGTAGCCTGGGATGGGTGGGGGAGGAGGGATGGAAAAGGACACACTGCATTTTAAAACTTTAACTCTTATTGAAGGCCAGCCTTCTGATGCTTGGGCGATCATCTGGGGTGGAGTGACTGGGTGGACGGAGGCCCCCCCACCGTGTTCTTGGGTGTCTTGGTGAGGAGGCTATGGAACTTGGGGAGGAGGGCTGTTGGTTACACAGGGGCTGTAGCGGCGGTCTCTGCTCCTGCTGCCTTTCCTCTACCATACGCTCGAGCATATCAGTTTGATGCTCCAGCAGACGGAGCATTGCCTCTTGCCGTCTGTCTGCAAGCTGACGCCACCTATTGTCTTCAGCCTGCCACTTGCTCTGTTCATCCCGCGATTCAGCCTGCCACCTCTCCTCTCGTTCATATTGGGCTTTTCTCATCTCCGACATTGACTGCCTCCACGCATTCTGCTGTGCTCTATCAGCGTGGGAGGACATCTGCAGCTCCGTGAACATATCGTCCCTCGTCCTACGTTTTCTCTTTCTAATGTTCACGAGCCTCTGCGAAGGAGAAACATTTGCAGCTGGTGGAGGAGAAGGGAGAGGTGGTTAAAAAAGACACATTTTAGAGAACAATGGGTACACTCTTTCATTACAAGGTCGCATATTTTGGCTTGCAGGCAGCCATGGTAGGCCACAGTGTTCTGGCTTTTTTAACCTTCTTAACATACGGGAAAGGTTGCAAACAGCAGCGCATTTCCCATATCAAGGATGAATTGGGCTGTCCATTTAAAATGGGGTTTCAATGTAAAAGGAGGGGGCTGCGGTTTCCCGGTTAACATGCGGCACAAACACAAGTAAACTCCCCCCTCCCCCCCCCCCCACACACACACGATTCTCTGGGATGATCACTTCACCCCTCCCCCCCACCGAGTGGTTAACAGCGGGGAACATTTCTGGTCAGAAGAGCAGGAACGGGCGCCTCTGAATGTCCCCTTAATAAAATCACCCCATTTCAACCAGGAGAGCTTTCTGGAGATGTCCCTGGAGGATTTCCGCTCCATCCCCATACACGTTAACAGACTTTTCCAGTAGATGTACTGGCCGCGATTGCCAGGGCAAATTAATCATTAAACACGCTTGCTTTTTTTTTGTAATGTTTACAAATAGTTACAAAGTTACACTCACCAGAGGTCTCCTGTGTGCCTTGAGGGTCTTGGGTGAGTTTGGGGGTTACTGGTTCCAGGTCCAGGGTCACAAACATATCCTGGCTGTTGGGGAAACCGGTTTCTCCGCTTCCTTGCTGCTGTGAGCTACCTACAGTACCTCCATCGTCATCTTCCTCGTTCCCCGAACCGTCTTCCCTGTGTGTTTCTCCAGTGAGAGAGTCATAGTACACGGTTGGGGTAGTGGTGGCTGCACCCCCTAGGATCGCATGCAGCTCCGCGTAGTAGCAGCAAGTTTGCGGCTCTGCCCCGGACCTTCCGTTTGCTTCTCTGGCTTTGTGGTAAGCTTGCCGTAGCTCCTTAATTTTCACGCGGCACTGCTATGTGTCCCTGTTATGGCCTCGGTCCTTCATGGCCTTGGAGATCTTTTCTAATACTTTTCCATTTCTTTTACTGCTACGGAGTTCAGCTATCACTGCTTCATCTCCCCATATGGCGAGCAGATCTCGTACCTCCCGTTCGGTCCATGCTGGAGCTCTTTTGCGATCCTGGGACTCCATCACGGTTACCTGTGCTGATGAGCTCTGCGTGGTCACCTGTGCTCTCCACGCTGAGCAAACAGGAAATGAAATTCAAACATTCGCGGGTCTTTTCCTGTCTACCTGGTCAGTGCATCTGAGTTGAGAGTGCTGTCCAGAGCGGCCACAATGAAGCACTGTGGGATAGCTCCCGGAGGCCAATAACGTCGATTTCCGTCCACACTACCCCAATTCCGACCCGCAAAGGCCGGTTTTATCGCTAATCCCCTCGTCGGAGGTGGTGTAAAGAAACCAGTTTAAAGGACCCTTTAAGTCGAAAGAAAGGGCTTCGTTGTGTGGACGTGTCCAGGCTTAATTCGGTTTAACGCTGCTAAAGTCGACCTAAACTCGTAGTGTAGACCAGGCCTGCGGGTACGTCTATACTTACCTCCGGGTTCGGCGGTAAGCAATCGATCTTCTGGGATCGATTTATCACATCTTCCCTAGACGCGATAAATCGACCCTGGAAGTGCTCGCTGTCGATGCCGGTACTCCTGCTCCGTGAGAGGAGTACGTGGAGTCGACGGGGGAGTCTGCCTGCTGCGTGTGGACCCGCGGTAAGTACTTTGTAGTTCAAACTAAAGTACTTCGACTTCAGCTCCGTTATTCACGAAGCTGAAGTTGCGTATCTTAGTTCGAACTGGGGGGTTAGTGTGGACTAGCCTTAAAGACTGAGGACTTTGAGTCTCTGGTTCTGCTGCCAACCTCCAGGAGCATCAGGTGCACCTGACACGGACTCGGCTCCATCCTCATGACCAAGATACCTGGCCAGTAACTTGGCATGAGCAACTGCTAGGCTGGTAACTATAACACCTATAGAGAACTTGAATGAATGATTGTGTGAATGAATATATATATATATTGTGACAGACCCAGACCAGTGGGGTACAGGAGTCTGATAGAGGACAAATATACTGGTCACTGGATGAGTAGTTTTCTGTTCCCTGAGTGACCAGAGCAGGGGCTGTACTAGAGTAATCAGGAACCTACTAGAACCAGTTAAGGCAGGCAGACTAATTAGGACATCTGGAGCCAATTAAGAAGAAGCTTCTAGAATCAATTAAGGCAGGCTAATCAGGGCACCTGGGTTTTAAAAAGGAGCTCACTTCAGTTTGTGGTGTGAGTGTGAGGAGCTGGGAACAAGAGGCGCAAGGAGCTGAGAGTGAGAGGGTGTGCTGCTGGAGGACTGAGGAGCACAAGCGTTATCAGACACCAGGAGGAAGGTCCTGTGGTGAGACTAAGGAAGGTGTTTGGAGGAGGCCATGGGGAAGTAGCCCAGGGAGTTGTAGCTGTCATGCAGCTGTTACAGGAGGCACTATAGAGAGCTGCAGTCCACAGGGCCCTGGGCTGGAACCCGGAGTAGAGGGTGGGCCCGAGTTCCCCCCAAACCTCCCAATTGACCTGGACTGTGGGTTCTTCCAGAGGGGAAGGTCTCTGGGCTATTCCCCAACCCACATGGTGAATCTCTGAGGCAAGAAAATCCGCCAATAAGCGGAGGACCCACCAAGATAGAGGAGGAATTTTGTCACTATATATATAGATTCATAGATTCTAGGACTGGAAGGGACCTCGAGAGGTCATTGAGTCCAGTCCCCTGCCTGCATGGGACTGGAATAAGTAGTGATAGGAATAAGTGGTCAAACAATGTTGTTTACGTTTATCTTGTGCTTTATTATATTTACAATAAATATGGCATTCCTCTTAATAAGATCCTGCTGGTTTTTATTCTATTGGTATAACATTTGGTGTTCATTTGATACCAGATCCATGAAAGGCTCTCTCCCTTATGAAATGGTCTAAAGAATGGAGAACCACATTACTAATTAGGTGTTTCTATAGTACATTGGTAGATCTAGAAGGGGTGAGATAGGAACCACTGAATTTCAGTAGAATTCCAATTTTGGCAGAATTTAAACTTTTTTTTTAAATTGAGAAGATCTTCTAGTTGTGAAGAACATCTTCCAAATATGAACCAATACTACTCCCTGACTTTGTCAAGCTCCACAAGTGGACTGACTGTCAGACTAACTTCATATTGTTTTTGGATGAAATTACAAGATTGGTTGACGAGAGTAATAATGTTGACGTAATATACTCAGACTTCTGAAAAGTGTTTGACTTGGTACCACATGACATGTTGATTAAAAAACTAGAATGATACAAAATTAACATGGCACACACTAAATGAATTAAAAACTGGCTGATAGTTTTAGGATTTAATTGTAAATGGGGAATTGTCATCAAGTGGGTAGTCTCCGGTAGGATCCTGCAGGGATCGGTACTTGACCATACACTATTTAATGTTTTTTATTAATGACCTGGAAGAAAACATAAAATAATCACTGATGGAGTTTGCAGATGAGAAAAAAAAATGAAGAGGACAGATTACTGATTCAGAGTGATTGGGATCTCTTCGTAAACTGGGCACAAGCAAACAATATGCATTTTAATGTGGCAAAATGTGAAGAATGTAGATTATACTTACAGGATGGGGGCTATAACCTGGGCAGCAGTGACTCTGAAAAAGATTTGGGGTGTTGATGGATAATCAGCTGAAGCTCCCAGTGTGTTGCTATGGCCAAAAGAGATAATGTGATCCTGGGATTCATAAAAGAGGGGAAGCTCAAGAAGAAATACAGAGGTTATTTTACCTATGTGTTTGGCACTGGTATGACCATTGCTGCAATACAGTGTCCAGTTCTGGTGCCCACAATTCAAGAAAGATGTTGATAAATTGGAGAGGGTTTAGAGAAGAGGCACAACAATGATTAAAGGATTAGAAATCTTGCCTTATAGAATCAAGGAACTTGATCTATTTGGCTTAACAAAGAGGAGGTTAAGGGGTAACTTGGTTCCAATCTGTAAGTACCTACATGAGGAACAAATATGTAATAATGGGCTCTTTAGTCTAACAGAGAAAGGTGCCAAGCTTTAGCCCTGCATAGGGCACCAGGGCTCTGGGCTTCAGCCCCCTGGCTCCAGCTTCAGCCCCATGGAGAGTGCCAGGGCTCGAGGCTTCAACCCTATGGAGAGGCACCAGGGCTTGGGGCTTCAGGCCTGTAGCTCCACTTCTGGTTTCAGCCACTCAGGGACACTGGGGCTCAGAGCTTTAGCCTCACGGGGAGTGCCGGGGCTCGGGGCTTTAGCTTCACGGCTCCAATCCCAGATTCAGCCTGGCAGGTTTGCTGGGACTTAGGGTGCCAGGCTTCAGCTGTGGAGCCCCATGGCTCCCTGAAACCAGCTCACAGCCCCCCAAGGGGCCACAGGCCCCTGGTTGAGAGCCCCTGGACTTGAAGACCTCTCAAGGTCCCTTCCAGTTATACACTTCTATGTATTCTTTATACATGTGAAAAGTCAGTTCTTGCTTTTGTTTGTGCTTGTAGTTGTAAAAAGGAAGAAGGAAATAAAAACCCCAAAGCACTGAGCTGGGACTCAGGAGACCTGGATTCTCTTTCTGACTCTGCTACTGACCTGCTATGTGACCTTGGGCAAGTCACTTTCCCTGTTCTGTGCCTCAGTTTCCCCATCTGTAAAATTGGAGTAATGATATTGACCTCCTTTGTAAAGTGCTTTGAGTTCCGCTGATGAAAAGTGCTAATTAAGAGGTAAGTATTATTACAAAGGCAGAAAGGTGTGTTTTTCAATTAACTGAACTCACCTTAACACTCAGGTTGTAGACACAGTTTAGCGCTTTTTAAGCTAGGTTCCCTCTAGCCTAAAATAGGACCAGCTCAAATAATTTAAAAAGGTCTTAAACTATGTATGGGCTTTTCAATCAGGTTAACCTAACTTAGTTGAAAAATACATCCTGTCTAGACATGGGCTGAATGTTCCTTGTGAAATAATTCTAACATAGTTATAATTCCTTTCTGGATCCAGCTGTTGCAAAATATTAGAAGCCCATTTATGTTTTTTTAGGAAAAGCTCCCCAAAAAACATCCTTGATTTTTTTCCCTAGGTCCAGTTTTGTTGTACAGTGTACTTCACTCCAGGTTTGCTATGTATGGTTTATAATGAGATTAGTAGAGTGAAAAATCTTTATGCGATTTAAATAAAGAGTCTCCTGAGTGTCTGGCATTACAAATATATTCTTCTGCATTTCCCTGGGGGCACTGATGTTGCATCCAGTAATTGTAAAGAATGTATCCGTGTCATATTACCAGGCATTTGATTTAATTTTTAAATTGGGCAATTTCAACTCTTCTTTGTTTCTACCATCATGTAATTTGGTTGATTTCAATCTGTTGGGTATTTGTTTTCCATTTACCACAAAAAGGCCAAAGCATTTCTTTTGACATTTATAAAGTAGTTATATGGAAAGTCAACTGACAGTATTTGGGGGAGTATTTAGTTGTGATGCTCTATCCTCTTTATAATACTAATCTCACCCCATTAATTTAGTGCTGGTGGGTCTTAATTCCTATAATTCTGCAAAAGAAAAGTTTGGATGGCTAATCCCCAGTTGCATTTTCTAACCATTTGTTTATTCTGATTCCTAGACATTTCATACTTTTACTGATCCATGTAAAACTGTCACTTTTAAATAATGTAGTCAGGCTCAATTCAGAATGGTAAAACTTCTCAGACTATTTGCCCTTTATACACTGATATTTTGCCAAATTTAGGTCTGGTTCTGCTCTCACACTAATTTCAATGGAGTTATTCCTGATTTACATCAGTGGAGTTGACAGATCAGAAAAAGACCTTCCACTATTACTTCCTGTGTTTCTCCTATTGATAGGGTAGGATCTTGCATTACTAACTAGATGTCGTATGAGTTTATGTTCCTGCTCTCCAGGGTTTATGCTCTTAATATAATTTTTGTTACTTCTTATTACTCTTGCTAGTAGTTCCAAGGCTAAAGAAATACAAAATGGAGATACTGTTCAGAGTAGCCTGATTAGGCACCTAAAGGCTAAATTTTCATTCATTTGTACTGAAGCTGGTAGGTCAGTCTATAAGGGCCCGCGGATAAGGGCCAAATTATGCACTCAGTTACGTGATCATGAACCTGGAGTAATGCCACTGACTTAATTAATTCATAGATTTTTGAGACAAGAAGGGATTATTATTATTTATTATTAATAATTATTATGATAATCTAGTCTGACCCGCATGACACAGGCCATAGATTTTTGCCTTGCATCTAGCTCAACAACTTGTGGTTGTACAAAACCATGTTCTTTAGAAGGACAGCCAGTCTTGATTTTAGACTCCAAGTGAAGGTGGATTTTCCACATCACTCGCCAAACTGTTCCAATGGCTAATTACCCTCTATGTTAAAAAAAAAAAAAAAAAAAAAGGTGTGTCTTACTTCCAGTTTGAACTCTAGATTAATGCCAGTGTAAATGAGAGAAGAAAGTGGCACAATGTATTTATAGGATTTCATAAATTTCTTAGCAAACCTAAATCACTATAAATGCTGCTGCTAAGTATTTCTATCACTCTTTATATTTTTATTTATGTATTTAAAGGCAAGGACAACACAGTTTTTGGATCCACAGCATAGCCAACCCCAACCATTAAGAGTCATCAGGCAGGCCCCCAAGAATGATGAGACTGGAAAAATAATAAATTTGTGGTTTTACTTTTACCTTCTGGTGTTTGAGCCTTTAGGGTTCACATTTTCAAGCTTTTCTCTACAATGAGAAGGACTTTTTAATTAAGGAAAACTGAGATTCTCATGTAATCACATAGCACTAGGAGCTGGACTTTAAGAAAAACAGGAAATATTGCATGCATGAGAGTTAGCAACACTTGATCTATGGCTTCCTATAACTCCTTTAACTAAAAAAAACTTGTACCTTTCACATCATGCTTGAATGTTGTTTTCTTGCCTGTCTGTCTTGTTTAATTAGATTGCCAATTCTTTCATGGACTGTCTTTTTCCCGTGTTTGTATAGTGTCTACCACAATGGGCCCTCTAGGCGCTATCAGAATACAAATAATAAACAGTAACCACTAAAGGACAGATTTCTGATGCTATTTAGGAGTCTACAGATGCAGAAAGGTGCCTAGAGAAATTTTTGAAAAGCTGGAGTTAGGTACCTAGGCCTTTTGAAAATCCTACTAGGTGCTTTTCTTCATTTTTAGGCACTTTTAAAAACCAGAGCTTTAGTGACTAGCAAAAGATCACACAGGAAGTCAGCTGGGAATTAAATTTCCTTATGCCAATGCAGTACTTTAGCCACAAGACACCCCTCCCTCCAGCCTGCACTACGTGCCCTGGTTGACTTTCCTTTTTTGGAGCTTGATGCTGGAAGGTATGAATGCCTTTTGCCAAGCAGTGAACACTTTCAACTCCCATTGAGCTTTCCTCCTCTCTATTTTCTATATCTATTTTAACTGTGATCATTCTATTTTGCGCATTTAAAAAAAAAAATCAAAGCCTGTATCCGCCAAGTGCAGAATTTTGGTAAGATTTTACAAAGATGTTGATTTTCATTGGATCTTTCTCAGATTCAGTTTCCATACCTCAGATCACCCTGGAGGTTTCCTGAATTAATAATTGCTTTGTAAATAATTTCCCTTCCGTTATCTGAATCATAATTATGTTCCTTTAATTTGAACATGAAACAGCTTTTTTGTAATATTTGATTTAGCTCTAAATTTTTCATTTTAATTTCAATAACACTTCAATTCTTTGGGGTGTCTAATAACAGAGCTAGATGTTCTTCAAACATTCAGGGTTTTTATGGGGTTTTTTTTTTTTTTGGATGGGCTCTTCTTATGTACCTTTGCTTGCCTCTCATAAACTCCTTAAAATATGAATCACCTGTAAACCCCTTTAACTAATCCTTCATTATCTCAAATTAAATATTTTTCTTATCTGTAATATTTTGTTTCTCTGTAATTCTCTAACACTTAGATAACACCACTGTTTTGGTTTTGGTTTGAAACACTTTTTAAAAAAAATATAATGGTGCAGTTTTCAAAAGTGCTTTTCCCTCCATTTGTAAACTAGAGCACTATCTACTGCTGAAAAATGCTAGATTGGCCTAATCCAGAACCCATGGAAATAAATTGAAGGTTTCCTATTGACTTCAATGGGCTTTAGATCAGGTTCTATAGGAGATTCTTATTGTTAGAATAGTAGTATTAGTCTTATGAAAATACGTGCTTAACTTGGGAGGGGAAAAAAACTTTTTAGTAATACTCACTTTTAAGTCATAGTTTTGCCCAGTTCCACTATTAATCTATATGCTTCAAGATATAAGCTAATTGCCAATTGAGATCAGGAAGCAATTCCTCTGTCAGCTTCACAGTATTGCAGAACTGGCTAGATGTAGTATGTGGGTATCGGGGGTTGACATTCCTTCTGCTGAAGTATTAGACACTAGCAGCGGGAAGGACCATATACTAGAAGGATAATTGTTGTGTAATTCCTATTCTATCTTCTATATCCTGATTACCCTTATTGGTTCTAAATATGTCCTTTGTAGTCATTCAAATATAAATTGGCTGAATATCCATAAAAACAGAAAATAAATCACATACCTCAGAAGAGCTGTTTATGTATAGTTACCACTTCCATAAATTATTTTTATTTGGAAGGAAAAGTGACTATCAATCAATATTTGGCAGTATCTGCATCCCACGGGGCTTAAGCAATCAAATATTTTCACATCCCTCTGTGCCATGTGGTTGCTATTAATACAGTCACAATATCACCCCATGCAAGTTGGGGAAAATTAATCTTTAATGACTTTTGCAGACTACTAATTCCTCATGAGCAATTTCCTCAATTAATAACTAACTCAATTATCTGATAAAGTCAGAGAGTTATAATGTGCAGAACATACCATATTCAGTAAGCCAAGACAAATAGCAGTTGGTCATTAATTGTTACATAGAATCAATTATTTTCAAAAATCTATTTTGTGATATCAATAGTTCTACTTTTCATCCATTTAGTATCATTTTCAAATCCTGATTCCTCCTGGTGTCCTCCTCTTCTTCCCTTGATCTGAGCAAGTCTTTTACCAGCTTATCATAGGACCTTTCAAATACTAGCCCCCCTGAAGGTGCCTATAGTAGTTGACAGTATAGAATTATGTCTGGCGGAAAACAGGTAGAGTTCCAGAGGGCCGTCTCAGAGAATGTACAAAGTAATAACAATTCTGTAATGAGCTGGTTGGTATCCTCTACCAAATGGAAGTAGGCCTGTTAAAGTGTAAAGTCTTGCAGTTATAGCACTGGGTTGGCACTCTAGAGCTCTGTGTTCAATTCCTTGCTCTGCCGCAGATGGACTGACTCACTCAAGGTCAGACGAACAATCTAGCTTGGGCAGCTTTTCAGCAGTTATACACTGTCATAATTCTATTGACTTCAACAGAGCGATAATGGTTTAGACCAGCTGAAGCTGTGCCTCTCATTCCCAGTTCCCCATGTACAGCGTGAAGACATTATTGTGTTATTATTAATATTAGGGCATGTAGAGCTTTAGTTAGGACTCGATGCTTCCTTTGTTGTCCATCTCCCCCCAGCCCTCTATCTACTATCTATTTATGGGTGTAAGCTCTTCCGGGGAGGGACTGGTTTTTACTGTATGTATGTACATTGTGTACCACAATGGAGCCCTGTTTTTGGTTGGGGCCTGTCTGTTCCACTGTTATACAAACTATTATTAATATATTCAAATGTATGTCATAGGTCTTAAAATCATTTGTGGAAATTCTCCTTTAGCTCCACTTATAACTGAACTTTTGGGAAAGAAGGAGCTGGATTCTGTCCCTCCTACTGCCATGGATTCTGAGTGGTTCTAATGTGCAGCAGAGTGACATCAAAGCTTTCACGTGAATGCATTTTTTTAAACACTTTTATGTACTTATCACATATTTTATCCCAGGATATTGAATTACTTCATAAACATTTAATATATTAAGACACACAGCACCTCCTTCAAGTAGGCTTTATTTAAACTCATTTTATTGTTGGGGAAACAGGCACAGATGGGTTATGTGACTTGTCCAATTTCACAGGATGTCTCAAAGGCAGAATCAGGAATATATCCCAGCATACCTGACAAATTATTGGTTCTTTTTTCTAGACAAACTACCTTCCTAAAGGCAACCATGCTTTAAAGTACAATACCCAAGGTCTGATCATCCAGGTCCAATGTAGTGAACTACAGGCTGTTACACTCTTCTTTGGCTTGTAATCCTTCAGAAGCCCCCCAAATAGCTATATTCTTTCAGATTATAACAATTAAAAGACCGTCTGTTTTATGCATATTTTGGAGCTCTCTGTATGTACCTGTGCAGACCATATGGTTACTGTGAACTCATCAGAAATTGATACGAAGTTGTCACAGCCAAAGTATTATCAGGAATCAGTATTTTCATCAAACTGAATCTTAACAGAGGCAATGAAAGGTGTCAAGTATCAGGGGGTAGCCGTGTTAGTCTGTATCCACAAAAACAACAAGGCATCTGGTGGCACCTTAAAGACTAACAGATTTATTTGGGCATAAGCTTTTGTGGGTAAAAAACCCCCACTTCTTCAGATGCATGGAGTGAAAATTATTGTCAACACTGGTTCTCCACTTCATGTGTCAGTATAACAATGCCTGCATCTGTAATTTTCACTCCATGCATCTGAAGAAGTGGGTTTTTTACCCATGAAAGCTCATGCTCAAATAAATCTGTTAGTCTTTAAGGTGCTACTGGACTCCTTGTTGTTTTAATGAAAGGTGTGTTGGTTCCATCTAGTGGCTGCAGACTAAACAAGCAGACATCTCTACACTCTTCTTTCAACAAAGCCAGGAGAAGTGAAGCACCTAAAATACTTTAAGGGTATGTCTACACTGCATGCACACGGCAGCAGTATGTAGGATATATGTAAGTACAGACTGCAGTTAAAAGCAGGCTGTGTCTCTGCTGCAGTGTGTAGCTACATGCAGTAGTGACAGGCTCTGACATGGACGAGGTAGTGGGGAAAGGCTCCAGCAGGAGGAGTTGCTAGAACCTTTCCTTCTTGCCTCCCCCAGCCAGAGCCTTTTCCCCTGCTGGGGCCTTTCCCTGCAGCAGGGAAAGACTCCAGTAGTGGCACACTACACTGCTAAAAATGGCGTATAGACAGGGGCTTGGGCATGTGGAGAGCAGTGTAGGGTACATACCCTAAGGTTCTGGCATGTGTTTACTCACCTAAGCAGTGCCTCACCATCTACACTGCTATATGTACCCTTGCTAGGGGTGTGTGCAGTGTATGTACTCTACACTCCACCATAAGGAGTGTTCAGTGCAGATGTACCCAAAGACCACCCACCCACCACCACCACTACTAGGCTTTGATCTCTTCTCTCTTATTTTCCCCTTGCAATGTATTGAAAATCAGCCACTGCATTTCGTTTTGGTGTTCACATAATTGTCATATGTTAGGATTATCAGAATTTGGGGATTGTCGCTCTCATAAGCTGGAGAGGCAGTGTGGCCCAATGGTTTGGGTACTAGACTAAGAGGCAGGTGTGACGGGTTTGGTCACAGAGACCCCCTTGGGACTGTCCCCTGACGTGCTGGAATTACCTCTGAGCCTGTTTTCCCTGCCAGCTTGGGACTCCAGAACCCTGCCTTGTTGAGTCAGACACGCTAGCTTGCTGCAGCACAGACTCAGGTCTGGTCCACGCCCCCACAGTTGCAGACTTTAACCAAAAACTGCTCAGCAGGTCACCTATCTCCAACACCCAGACACCGAGTTCCCAATGGGATCCAAACCCCAAATAAATCCGTTTTACTCTGTATAAAACTTATAGAGGGTAAACTCATAAATTGTCCTCCCTCTCTAACACTGATAGAGAGATATGCATAGCTGTTTGCTCTCGCGGGTATTAATCACTTACTCTAGTTCATTAATAAACAAAAGTAATTTTATTTAGTATAAAAAGTAGGATTTAAGTGGTTTCATGGAATAACAGACAGAACAAAGTAAGTCACCAAGCAAAATAAAGCAAAAATACACAAGTTTAAGCCTAATACATTAAGAAACTGTTTACAGGTAAAATCTCACCCTCAGAGATGGTCCAATAAGCTTCTTTCACAGACTAGACTCCTTCCGAGTCTGGGCCCAATCCTTTCCCTGGTACAGTCCTTGTTAGTTCCAGCAGACATTTTAGGTGGAAAGCAGGGGTGTTCTCATGACTGGCAGCCTACTTTGTTCTGTTCCTTTTATAGCTTTGGCACAAGGTGGGAATCTTTTGTCTCTTTGGGTCCCCACCCCTCCTTCTAAATTGAAAAGTACCAGATTTAAGATGGATTCCAGTATCAAGTGACATGATCACATGTCCTGTGAGATCCCAGCCTCCATTCTTCCTGGGCTGGCCCACAGGTACACAGGAAGGTTTGTAAGTAAACAGAGCCATTTAGAACCAATTGTCCTAGTCAATGGGAGCCATCAAGATTCTAAATCACCATTAATGGCCCACACTTTGCATAATTACAATAGGACCTCAGAGTTATACTTCATATTTCTAGCTTCAGATACAAGAATGATGCATGCATACAAATAGGATGAACACACTCAGTAGATTATAAGCTCTGTAATTATACCTTACAAAAGACCTTTTGTATAAAGCATATTCCAGTTACATCATATTCACACTCATAAGCATATTTCCATAAAACATATGGAGTGCAACGTCACAGCAGGATACCTAGATCTTCTTTAGAAACCAGCCAGAACAACAGTACATAAGTAGCCAGGCCTTGCACATTTGTGTATGGTTAGTAAAAATTATTAGTCAGAATGCCATTTGTGAGGTTTCTACAAATTTTGTTTACAGAGCAAAAATTACCAACTAGTTGTAGGGATGCATAGCTCCCGAATCGCCAGCCCATGGGCGCGGCAAACTGCTCCCATGGCTACGAGGCAGGAGTGACCTTCAATCCAGCGTTTGTGTTTGGGAAACTTATTTGGCTGATTTGATTGTTTCCTCGCAGCTGGTGTTCACGCGCTCAAGAGATGGGTTCGTTATCTTATGTGCATGTACACTGCCTGGCTTTTCTATGCGCAGGAATGTAACCACTAAGAAGAGTTGTAAACAAAGTAAGGAGAGAAATAAAAACCCCAGGAAAAGTTTTCCTGGGAGGCTTTTTGCAAGAGGCTTGTAAAGCTCTCTGGCTACCACCAAACCTGGCGTTCTGTTTCCTGCGTCGTCACCACAACTAGTGATGAACCTGGGGTCCTAATCCAGCAATACAATGAAATGCAGTGACTGCATAGGCCTAGTGAAGGAGATGCTAAAAGGACACTGCAGCCTTCAGCCACTGGGACTGAGTGAACTAAACATTTGTGGGGAAAAGAAAGCTAAAAGTGTCTAGCTCTTTAGGGAAAATGGACTGGCTTGATAGCTCAGAGGACTGTTCCACCTCTACCAAGAGACTGGAACAGAATATAACTGAAAAGAAAAAGGTGGTGGTTTTACTAAGGCTATGTCTACACTAGTACTTATTGCAGTATAATTTATGTCACTCAGGGGAGTGAAAAAGTCACCCCCCGTGAGCCACGTAAGTTACACAGACCTAAGCACCAGTGTAGACAGCACTATGTTGGTGGGAGAGTTTCCCTACACCCTCTGAAACAAGGCTCAGTATCTCAATCTCAGCCACAGAACACTAAGCCCTCCAGACTCTCCCCCCCACCACACCATTTGGGGACCGTCTAGCACACTCTTTCAATAACTGGAGTGCCATAACAATGGACAAGTGGGAGCTGAACCTCAGCCACTCTGGCTATACAATAATTTGCATCTTTACCAACCCCCTACTCCCCACCTCTCTATGGCGACCACTTTTCTCAAACAAGAGGTGAATTCCTTACTGGAGGGAGGAGCAATAGATATGTCCCTCTGCAATGCCAAGGGCGGAGAGGGTTTTACTCAACCTACTTCCTGATCCCCAAAAAGAAGCATGGTTGGAGACTAATCCTTGACCTCCACCATCTTAACTGCTTCATTCACAAACTCAGATTTCACAGCGTCACGTTGGCAGCGATCTTTTAGCAAAGGGCATGTGATTCACAGTTCTTAATATGATGGACGCCTACTTTCATGTAGACATTCATCCCTCTCACAGATGCTTTCTCAGATTCATGGTGGGCTCCGACCATTATCAGTATAGAGTTCTCCCCTTCGGAATAGAAATCACCCCCAGAGTCTTTAGCAAGATATTCTCAGTTGTAGTGGCCCATGTCAGACATTGTGATCTCATTGTCTTCCCCGTCTTGATGACTGGCTCCTTGTTGCCACGTCCCGCCAGGAAGCCTATGCATCAACTTCCATGATGCTACATCTCCTCTCTTCACTGGGAGTCAGCGTAAATATCGAGAAATCTGTTCTCAGCCCCCCCCCCCCCCCCCCACACACACAATCTCTGGATTTCATCAGGGCAACCTTAAATTCTATCACCCCAAGAGTGTACCTGCCTACGGCCAGGTTTCAGACAATGAACAATATCATAACTCATGTCACAATCAACCCTCGAGTACTGGTCAAAATGTGTCTGTCTCTCTGAAGTCATATGGCCTCATGCACTATGTCACTCTATTCGCAAGACTCCACCTTCATTGCTTTCAAGCTTAGCTGCAGTGGGTATACTCCCCAAGCTGTCATTCCATGAACCTCATGGTGATAGTTCTGGCTAAGGCATTGTCTTCCCTACTGTGCTGGACAAATCTGTGACAGGCATGCGTTTGCATCCCCTTTCTCCCTTCCTCTCCTGACAGGACCATCATTATGGACACATCCCTATTAGGTTGTGGAGCGCACATGAACAGTCACATGGCACAAGATGCATGGACATCTCGAGAGGCCAGAATGCACATCAATATCCTGGAGCTGTGAGAAGTACAGAAGTCATTTCCATGCAAGTCATTTCTTCCATTCTTCTGCACTCACCATGTCCTTATAATGTCAGACAATGTTACATCTGTCTTCGACACCAACAAGCAAGTGGGAGCACGATCCGCCTCCGTGTGTGCAGAAGCGTCAGCCTCTGGAACTGGTGTATCAGCAATCAAATCACCCTATCCACAACCTATCTCCTGAGGAAGCAAAATGTGCTCAGATTCTCTCAGAAGATATTTCTCAGTCAACCACAAGTGGGAGCTCCATGACCCTGTAGTGTGTACTCTATGGTGAACCCCAACCAGCGATCTGTTTGCCTCTCAAGCAAACAGGAAATGCATCATGTATTGCTCCAGAAAAGTCCTAACTCCCCTCGCTCCTGCCAGGGCGAGGTTTTGCTTCTTACTTGGTCAGACCAATTCAACTATGCCTTCCCTTCACTACCGCTCCTGCCATGAGTTCTACATAGAATCTGCCAGGACAGAGTAAGGGTCATCTTGATCTCCCCCTTCTGGCCCAGACAGTTCTGGTTTCCCAACCTCTTATGCATGGTTTCTATGAGTCCCGATATTCCTCCAATAAGAGTGCTGTGGTCAGATATAAGGACTCTGCCTGGGTTTCCCTTGTTTGTGTATTTTGGGAAGAATGTAGAAGGTCCCTGGGGTAGGTTCATGGGGGATGAGGTTGTAGAGTTTCTCTTGGAGTTGTTTGGGGAAGGATTTGATGATATCCTTAAACTCCTAGATAAATTGTGGTATGGGATCTTCTTTGAGTTCTTTATAGTCGGTGGTGTTGGAGAGTTGTTGGTTGGCCTAGCTAATGTAGTCATCACAGTTGGGGGACTCTGATGGCTCCCCCCCTTTGTCTGCTGGTTTGATCACCATCTTGTGGTTGAATTTCTGTATAGCTGTCCGCTCAGCAGTGTGGAGATTGTGGTAGATGTGATGTTTGTTAAGGATTTCACAGTCAATTTTTTTTCTGAAGCAATCAGTGTTATGATCAACATAACAATGTTATGATCAAAGAGTGTGGCTTTGTCCACAGTGGGATGTCCAGTCAGATGATTCTTTTTTCTTATGACAGTCGGAGGGAACATGGTAATTGTGGGTGCCGTCGTCATTGTTGTGAAAGAATTCTTGGCAGAGTTGGTGGAAGTATTTTTCCAGTTCTCCACGTGTTAGTATGGTATAAGGTTCTGTTGTGGTACAGAAGACCAGTCCCTTGGAGAGTACAGATAATTCAGCTCCAGTTAGGGGTAGTCTTGATAAAATTATAACCAAGCTTCTTAGCTCAGGACCCTTTCTCCCGGTATCCAACAAGTATTTCCTTTGTTGCTTTAGGTGCCGTCAATGTGATGGGCATGGGGAGAGAGAGGGTCCTGACTTAAGGAGCTTGGTCAGTAAGACCACTGGAAGCATGTGGTGAGAAAACTTTACTTTGAATTTAACACGATTTGAGTTAGGCACTAGTTGTGTTTCATGTAACCATTTCTGACTTTTATGCCTCATTACTTGTACTCACTTAAAATCTATCTCTTTGTAGTTAATGACCTTACTTTATTGTTTTATCTAATCCAGTGTGTTTAAACTGAAGTGTCTGGGAAACACTATTTGGGATGGCAATTTGTGTGCATATTATTTCTATTAATAAGAAATAATGGACTTTATATAATTTGCATTGTCAAGAAGAAAGCTGGGCAGTACAGGACATACATTTCTGGGGGAAAATCTAAGACTGGGGGATGTTGGGGTCACCCTGGAGTATAACCAATACTGGTGAGAGCCTGAGTGTAACCCAAGTGTGGCTGGCAGGCTGCAGTTACACACAAACACTCATGTGTGGCTGGAAGGCTATTTGTGAGGAGCCCAGGTGGGAACTCCTTCAGCAAGGCAATGCAAGGTACCTAATGGTACAGGGCAAGTGTGACACAGCTGCTCATAAGTCTGGATTGTAATCTGATATGTCACAGCCATGTTGATTCTTCCCTAGTAAATCATGTTAATCTGTGTGTCTGATAATTCTATTCTTTACAATTTGCCTGGTACTGAAGTTAGGCTTACTGGCCTGTAATTGCCAGAATCATCTTTGGAGCCTTTTTTTTTTTTAAATTACGGTAGCTATCCTCCAGTCATCTGGTATAGAAGCTTATTTAAGTGATAGGTTACATACCACAATTAATAGTTCTGCAATTTCATATTTGAGTTCTGACAGAACTCTTGGGTGAATACCGTCTGGTCCTGGTGACTTAGTACTGTTTAATTTATCGATTGTTCCCAAAATTCCTCTATTGAGACCTCAATCTCAATCCACAGTTCCTCAGATTTGTCACCTAAAAAGAAAGATTCAAGTGTTGGAATCTCCCTCACACTCTCTGCAGTGAAGACTGATACAAAGAATTCATTTAGCTTCTCTGCGATGGCCTTGTCTTCCTTGAGTGCTCCTTTAGCACCTCGATCATCCAGTGACTCCACTGATTGTTTATCAGATTTCCTTCTGATCTACTTAATTTTTTTTTCTGTTAGTTTGAGAGTCTTTTGCTAGTTGCTCTTCAAATTCTTTTTTGGCCTGCCTAATTATACCTTTACACTTCACTTGCCAGAGTTTATGCTCTTTTCTATTTTCCTCACTAGGATTTAACTTCCACTTTTTAAAGAATGTATTTTTGCCTCTATCTGCTTCTTTTACTCTGTTCTTTAGCCATTGTGGCATAACAGATATTACCTCATTCACCTTGTCTCTCTCATGATTTTTTTTTAACATTTCGGCTTGGCCAGAGGTGTCGCATGGAGCGGTATGCTCAGTAACACTCCTGAAGCTGGCTGCCCTCACTCTGTGTCCTTCCCCTCCCCCCCTTCCTCCCCTCCACTATTGGCAGGTACAGGTCATCTCTGGGCTGGGCAATATTGCTTTGGTACAATCTCCAGTGCTCTCTCTACATTGAAGCTTCTGCTTTTTTTTTAAACAGTTCCCTCTTTTATTATAATACATGAAAAAAGCTCTGTGCATGACTGGTTCATTTCAGTTCTTTCACAGCCAAACCAGGTGGCTGGGACTCCTTCAGTTTCTCAGTCTTCTCCTTGGGCATGGCTACACTTGCAGATGTAGAGTGCTGTGAGTTAAACCAGCCCTCGGAGAGCACAGTAGGGAAAGCGCTGCCATGTGTCCACACTCTCAGCTGCAAATGCACTGGCGTGGCCACATTTACGGCATTTGCAGCGGAATTGGAAGCTGTGTATTATGGGCAGCTATCCCACAGAGCACCTCTTCCCATTCTGGTGCTGAGGCTTGTGGGAAGGGGGCAGGGGGACGGGGCATTCTGGGTCCTGTCCCAACGCCCTGTGATGAATCGCTTTGCATCCCAGCAATCCCTGTGCTTCCATCCACATTTGGCGCCATCTTTCAATGTTTTTTGTACTGCGCGCTGTCTTCCCTTTTGGTCTGCGGGAATGGACCTCGAAGTGCTGAGGAATATGCTGATGGGCCTCACCAGCACGTCGCGAATGGCAGTTGAGTTACTCCTTAAGCTACAAACTGACAGTGAGGAGTCCGACGATGATATCGACTCGAGTAATGCATACAACACGAGATTGCTTGTGGTATTCACGGACATGCTCACTGGAACGCCGCTTTTGGGCTCGGGAAACAAGCACTGAGTGGTGGGATCACATCGTCATGCAAGTCTGGGATGATGAGCAGTGGCTGCAGAACTTTTGGAAGAGAAAAGCTACTTTCATGGGACTGTGTGAGGAGCTCGCCCCCACCCTGTGGCACAAGGACACGAGATTGAGAGGTGCCCTGACGGTGGAGAAGCAGGTGGCTATTGCAATCTGGAAGCTGGCAACTCCAGACAGTTACCAATCGGTTGCTAACCAGTTTGGAGTGGGAAAGTCGACCGTTGGAATCATGTTGATGCAAGTTTGCAGGGCCATTAATCGCATCCTGCTCAGTAGAACCGTGACTCTGGGCAACATGCTTGACATTGTGGCTGGCTTTGCACAAATAGGTTTCCCTAACTGCGGAGGGGCGATAGATGGGAAACATATTCTAATTCTGGCACCAGCCTACCTAGCCTCTGAGTACGTTAATCGAAAGGGGTATTTCTCTGTGGTTCTCCAGGCGCTTGTGGATCACCGTGGGCATTTCACTGACATTAACGCAGGCTGGTCCAGAAAGGTGCATGATGCACGCATCTTTCGGAACACTGGCCTGTTCAGGAAATTGCAAGCCGGAACTTTTTTGCCAGACCAGAAGATCACCGTAGGGGAAGTCGAAATGCCCATTGTGATCCTTGGAGACCCTGCTTACTCTTTAATGCCGTGGCTCATGAAACCCTACATAGAGAGCCTTGACAGCAGCAAGGAGTGGTTCAACAACAGTCTGAGTTGGTGCAGAATGACTGTGGTGTGTGCTTTTGGCCATTTAAAGGGTCCCTGGCATTGTCTGTATGGGAAGCTGGACCTGGCCAATGACAACATCCCCACGGTTACATCTGTGTGCTGTACCCTCCATAACATTTGTGAAGGGAAGGGTGAAAGCTTCACTCAGGCATGGAACTCGGAGATTCAACACCTGGAGGCTGAATTTGAACAGCCAGAGAGCAGGGATATTAGAGGGGCCCAGTGTGGGGCTGCAAGAATTAGGGATGCCTTGAGGGAGCAATTTGAGGCTGAAAGCCACCAGTAATGTTTGGTTCCCTGCACCCGAGTGAAGTGCAGTGGTTCCAATGTTAGTAGGAATCTGTTTTTTCTACACTGACTTGCAGTGCCTATTGTTTTCCTGGGCTAAGGTATCTTTTACTTAATGCAATAATAAAGAATGTTTTCAAAGCCAAAAAATCCATTTATTGAAAAGAAACACAACCGCTTGGGGAACAGAAAGGGAAAGGGGGTGGGGTGGGGAACGGTACAATCACAGATTTGCATATGTCCTGTTATCATACTCAGCCTTCCTGTCTGGAGTGCTGTGCAATGAGTGCTGCACTTATGGCTGGCTAAAATGCATCGTGATGGGGGTTGAGTGCAGTGGGTAGGGGTCATAGTTTGCAGGGCTGGGTGGTGAAGCTTCAGGTGTTGGAGGCAGCTGGTGGTGATAAGAACCTGGATGTTGAGGAAAGTGGGTTGTCGGTGACATGGGGGCACAAAGGAAAGAGTTTGGGGATAAGGCTGCAGGGGAGGGGGGTGCAGGCGTGGAAGTGCTCCGCCTGCATTGCTACGAGCGCCTGTATTTAGTCCACTTGGCGCTCCCTAATGCTTAGCAGCCGCTCCGTGTTTTCATGCCGGCGATACGCATTCTGCTGGCGGACCCTCCTTTCACTCTCCTGCCACTCCTGTGCTTTTTGATTTTCATTAAGGGACTGCTGCTTTACTTCATGCAGCATGTCTTCTTTGCTTCTATGTGGCCACTTCCTAATTCTTTGGAGTCTTTCGGCTGTTGATAACAAGGACAACTGAGATCTCAAGGTTGATAACAAGGACAACTGAGATCTCTGTAAAGCCAAAATGCAACACTTAACAGAGGCAGCGTTGTTCACACCAGACAGAGCAATGATTCCCCCATACTTAAGGGCAAGCACAGTCTACACAACAGCAGAAATTGCCCATCCCAAAGCGAGTGCACATAACTCACAGGAGCCCCCAAAAAGGTGAGTAAGCACAGGGGCAAGTTTCACGGCTGTACTGTCCTCTGGGGTTCTGTGTCTTGGAGAGAGCCAATAGCTGCAGGGGGGCCCTATACTGAACACTGTCCCCACATTTTCCACAGGAGTTTGTCCTGGAAGATATCTCGCTGCTGAGGGTGACCTGGGAAGCAAGGGAGGGTCTTCTACTACAATGCGGCTTCTGCCCTGGCCCATATGCAGCTTGCCTATGTGCAGCAATGGTCCCCCGCCCCTCGTGGCACAGTGGCGTGTACATGTTAGCCTGACTGGGACAAGGAGCACAGTAGCTCTGCCAAGGAACCTGCGCAAGCAGATTGCCCAGTTTCTGCATGAGACCTTTGAAGAGATCACTGAGGCCGATTACCGCGATGTGAGAGAGCACATCAATGCCCTATTCCGCATCTAGGCATGCATGCAGCCCTAACCCTCCTCGCCCTAAGAGCCTGCACTGAACAACTTCCTTCCCAAAATAAAAGCCACTTACTGGGCACCTCCTCTATCTGCCCGATGGTATCATAATTCCTATGGCTGGAGTGCAGCTGGGACTGGACAGCTTCCTCCCCCAAACACTGATGAGGTTCAGCACCCCGCCATTGCTCCATACTGGGGCTCGCCTGGCACGTGGCGGTGTGGTCACCTGGAAAGATTCGCTGAGAGCACTCCATGCCTTGCTGACAAAACAGGAAGGGGATTTTCAAAATTCCCAGAGAATTTAAAGGGCGGGCCTGATGGTTGGTCACCTGAGGGCAGGGCAGTAGAGTTCAAAGTGATGACCAGAGTGTCTAGACCAGGCATTGTGGGACACTTCTAGAGGCTGATCAGAGCACATTAATAGACCAGAGTGTCCACACTGGCACTGCAGTGCTCCAGCTGGGGTGCATCAAGCGTTTTGCTTCTCATCGAGGTGGATTACCAGGAGTGCTCCAGCCGTAGAGTCCGGGTGCTCTACGTGCCTTGCCAGTGTGGACACATCATGAGTTAGGGTACCCAGGACTGCTTTAATATGCTCTAACTCACCAGTGTAGCCAAGTCCCTTGTCTGTGATGAGCAGTGTGTATAGGTACTGGCTTCAGCAGATCTTGAATTTCATGATTTTTGTTCTTTTTGATATTAACAGATTCTGCATCCTTCCTCCTGGCTGTGATCAGGAAGTCTTTAATTTCTTCAGTTTTGTGTGGCGTGGTGATGGGCAGAGCTCCAGGCAGTTGTTGCTCAAGCAGCCACAGACATGATGGTGAAAAGCTTGCAAAAGGAGGAGTAGTGTGAAGACATAGCAAAATACTAGTATTATCACTGGACTATTGAGTTTGTTGAAACTGCAGCAGCAGTGAATTACGGGTCTGAATTTTCTCAACATTTTCTCAACATAGACACCCTGAAGATGTATGTATTTCTGGAATGTAACCCAACCCTGAACAATGTAGTCTCCTGCTGAAGTCCCTGTTTAACTTTCAGCTGTTACATGAACAAACAAAAAACAAACACCTGTTTAGTTACTGTGATTTGCATTGTAATGGTTTTCAAAGAAAAAGAGATTAGAGCAGTTTCACATGCCAAATAGGTTAATTGGTTTGCATCAAATAGTACAAGTGACTTAGGCCTTGTCTACACTGGCTCTTTATAGCGCGGCAACTTTCTCACTCAGGGGGGTGAAAAAACACACCCCTGAGCGCTGCAAGTTTCAGCACTATAAATAGGGTGACCAGATCAGAGATCTAAAATATCGGGATGCGGAGGGATCGGGGGGGGTGGGGGGAGTCGGGGGTAAGCTTAAAAAAAAAGGGGGGGCGGAGCAAAAAAAAAAGAGTTTCAAAGGGGCCGGGTGTGCTGGACCCAGAAGCAAAGCAAAAAAAAATAAAAAAATAATAAAAAAAAAATTGGGCAGCCATGCTGCCCTAAGATTGGACGGAATGCCGCCCCTTAGAATCTGCCACCCCAAGCACGAGCTTGCTCGGCTGGTGCTTGGAGCTGGCCCTGGCTGGGAGAGAGCTCATGCTGCGACTACACAGCCATGTTAAAGCACTGCCGCAGTGAAGACATGTCTTCAGTATTATTGTGTGTGTGTGTGTGTAAAACTTCTTGATACTAAATGACTGGTTAACTTCATTAGTTTAATCTTATAACTCTGCATTGTTTAAATGTTTAACATTTAAATTTCTTCCTTTATGGATTTATCTAAATTTTCAGTTTAACCACAAATGACTTTTCTCCTCAATGTGTGTTTACCTACCCACTGCTCTCTCTTTTCCCCCCCAAACAAACCCCATTGGAAATGAACAAAACTTATTTACTTGCTTGGTCCTGCACCATCATTTATTATATCAGCTCCGCTCTGCACATAGTTTATGTTAATTAACTGCTGCTTTCATGGCCAGCAGAAGGGATTGCAAGAACACAGTGTTGTGTAGGTCCTACATAAACAATATTATTTCGGAATGGTAGCACTCTTTTCTTCCTTCTTATTTAAGTTATAGCTTTGAAACACACACACACATGCATGTGCACACACAAAACCTGAGGGAAATTTCTGACTATATTAGTGTTCATTGAAGGAGTCCATCACAATAATTTGTCTAGTTGGGGATTGTGGCTATGGAAAGAGATACATTAGATGAATATAACACCATTGACTTCAGTGGTGCATTTGAAGCCAGAGTGTGTGGTTTGGGTTTGTTTGTTTTTTTGGTTACACTCTTATACATGCGACCCACAAGCCACGTGTGCCATAGCTTTTGTTGGTTATATTATACTGGCTCAAAAGAACCATCTCGGGACTAATGGGATTTTTACATTTATTCTGGGCTTTCACCCATTGTCATCAGACATCACCGGTGTGGTGTTTTGCTCTGTTCAGTGTTGATATAATAGTCGGCGGCGTGCGTGTGTTCCCTGTGTGCTGCCCCGGCTCTGCGCAGATAGCTGACACAGCAGACCCCGAGAGAACCCCTAATGACCACAGACTCCGATAAGGTACGAAGGCACCCGGCCAGGTTTATTGCCAAACGAAACACAGTCTCTAGCTCCCTGGATCAGATGTCTACAGTTCTGCTAGTTCATATGTGCTCCCTGACAATGGACTGGCTAGGTCAGTGGTGGGACTTACCACTGTCCCCTAGGCCAGACAAAGACAACTCTTCAGGGGTACACTTTTATACACAGGTACAAACAAGTTACACATCTCTCCTGACGTGTAGAGGTGCAACCCCTCTACATGTTAGGGTGCCGCCTCTCACTTTGTACATGTTGGTTCGAACAAAACTCTATCATATTACGCTCCTGTCCCTATCTTTAGGATGGGTCAGGCTGTTCCTTGTTATCTATGTGGAATGTGCTTGTACTGGAATGTTCTGGTACCTTTCTTGGAACATGTTTATATTACTAGTTCTTAGTACCGTTTAGGTATGTGTATAATTACAACATCAGCCTTCTTCTTGCCAGTTTCTGTGAGCAGGGCCAGCCTCTGGCTCACAGCTTAACTTTGCTTTATGATAACAATGTCTTGACCATTACTTTAGTTCAGGCCTTAGGTCTCATACCAGGCTTCTGATACAAGGGCTTATGTTTCAGGGCCTCATCTTACCACACCCATTACCTGCATATAAACATGTTTATCCTAATCTTCACTGCAGAGGCCAGGGTCCACCCAGGGCTTGGCGCTGACTACTTTTTGGCCATGCCCCCGGGTTGCAATGCCACTCATTAATATTCAGAAGGGATGGGTGTAAGGACGCATGGGCCAGGAGGGTCAGGCTGCTGCTGGGGGTGGTCAGGGCCAGAGAGGGGAAGAGGAGGGTCAGGCAGAAGGGGCAAAACTCTGACACCCTCCTTTCCCGAGTTTAAATAGCCTTCTGCTGTGCCTCCTACACTGTATGTTCAAGCTGGTACCAACATCTTTCTGGTTTGCAACTTGTATCCCTTAGCTTTAGATCCAGGATAACTTTATTCTGTAAATGAGAGGAGAATGTCTCCCCCACCCTCAATTCTACAAATGGGAATGATTAAACGCATGTCTCAGAAAAGGGCAAAGGCAACTGTATTTCAAAAAGTGGGGGTGGGAGAGCACAGGACCTTGAGCATTGGCCTGCTAAATCAAGGGTTGTGAGTTCAATCCTTAAGGGGGCCATTTAGGGATCTGGGGCAAAGAATCTGTCAGGGGCAGTATTTGGGCCTACTGTGAAGGCAGGGGACTGGACACAATGACCTTTTAAGGTCCTTTCCAGTTCCATGAGATAGGTATATCTCCATATTAAAAAAGGAAACACTGGGTATAAAATGTCCTTCACCCTTCCTACATACTTTGCATGCCATAACTTTTTGATTTGCTGCCTTAAATCACTGCCCTGCCGCCCATCCCCCAAAGGCATACTTTTCTGCCTTCAGTTTCGATTCTTTTCCTCAGCTGGACGGGAGGAGGCGCCTGATCCGCCCACGAAACCGAGCGAGCGGAGGGAGGGTCTGCGCAGTCAGTAATCGCCTGGACTCGAGAGCAAGCATGTCTGACCCTGCGGTCTGCAGCTTCATTACCAAGGTCTTGTGCTCTAACGGGGGGCGGCTGGAGTACAGCAAGATCCCCGAGCACGTGGGGCTCTCTGAGCAGCAGCTGGAGCAGATCCTGCAGGATGTGGGGCACGAGAGGTTTCTGGTGCACCAGGAGTTGGGCGGCCGCTGGGTGATCGCTGTGTCCCCGCTGCGGCTCTGCGTCCGCAAGGAGTGTGCGGGCTGCGAGCGCCTCCACTTCTGCAAGCTCAACCTCATGGGCAAGTGCAACTTTGGAGTCCGGTGAGTGTAAAGGAGGGGACGGGAGCTACGAGGAGGAAGAGCGGGGAGGGGAGGAGGCTGGCACCGGGGGCCACAGTGGGGGAGGGAGTAGAGGGACAGGCACTAGGGTGCAAAGAGGGGGAGGGGAAGGGAGCAGGGGGTTGTTCCAGGAGCAATAGTGGGGGCGCGGCTAGGCACCAAGGTGCAAAGTGAAGGAGAGGGCAGGGGATCTCTGGCAACACAGGCAGTGGGCATGGTTGTTGTGCCTTGCACTCCTGATACTGTACTCTAGGCTGGTAGGTATGTAACTAAGGGAACCCCTGTGGTTGTGCTGAACAAGGGTGGATAAAACTCGATTATTTATATACATAAACATCAGGCTTTTTAATTTAAATATCGTTTTCTTTTTTAAAATTGAAATAGTTGAAATTACGATGACCTATATTAAGGCCTAAGTATAATCTGTTCATTTAAATTTAAAGTGATGAATAATATTAAGCCGTGCATGTTTGCAGCTGAAGTTTTAAAGAAAGTCAGATGGACTAGACCAGGGGTTCGCAGCCTTTTTCTTTCTGAGCCCCCCCCTCCCGCTACAAAAACTCCAGGGCCATCTGTGCGACCACAAGGGTTTTCTGCATATAAAAGCCAGGGCCGGTGTTAAGGGGTAGTCAGCAGGGCAATTGCCTGGGGCCCCAACCCACAGGGTGCTCCACAAAGCTAAGTTGCTCAGGCTTCTGCTTCAGCCCCGGGTGGCCCGGACTTCAGTCCTGCATGGCAGGGCTTAGGCTTTCTGCCCTGGACTCCAGGGAGTCTAACACTGGACCTGCTTGGTGTACCCCTGAAACCTGCTCCCCAGGGGGCCTGAGACCCTGGTTGAGAAACACTGGACTGATGCCCTCACGAGGTCCCTTGCAGCCCTACATTTCTGAGATTCGGTGAAATCATTGAACAGGGGCGCCATTTCAGATTTTGGTGGGGAAAGGGGCGCAACTTTAACTGTGATTCCAGAGGCTACTTGGGCACCTGAAAACTCTTGGGTTTTTTTTGCAGATAATTTAGATACGGTATTCCTATCCGGTAATTTCTAATTCCTATATCAAGAAAGAAAATCAAATAAATATTAGATCCACTCAGTTCTAATACTGAATGTTCTGACATCTTGTGTCAATTCACTTAAGAGACACTGGTTAGGTTTACAAATGTGATGTATATTCTTACTTTGTTACTAACTCTTGCATACAACAATTGAAATGGTTGTAGAAAAATCTAGGTTACTTTCCATCACTTTTTTGCAGTTCATTAAGCTTGGAATAGCTCATTTAACTTTTGGAAACATCTTCCTCTAGGGCATGTCCCCGTGAGTTTATACTGCACCTGCCTGGGACTGTTGGTGTGTTACCTCACTATAAATAGACTAGAAACTGACTTTAAATAGGAGTGAAATTGACTCATAGTCTCTTTCATAGTATTGTCAACCCCAAATATTCAAAAATCATGAATCAGGCTCACCAAAAATCGTGAGATTGGCTTTAAAATAATGAGATTATGTAAAAATAATAGATTTGATCTTTTTATTTACATTCTGCTTTTTGAGCCTTTACGGTGCGCTGGGGTCACATTTTGAAGCTTCCTCCACAGCCACAAGGGTTAGAAACTTCATTTTTCTTTAAGAATGACGGCTGAAATCATCACATAGCTACTCGACTCCAGGAGTTGAGGATTTAAGGAAAACAATAATTATGAGACTCATGACAAAATCACAAGCATTGGTAACACTGTTTTCACTTCTGTTTAAAGGCTAGTTACTTTCCAGAAGGGTCTTAAACACAACACTACAGTGATTGAGTTGCAGTTTTCACAGGAGAATATTTTAAACCAAACACCAACAAAATTTCATGTTTTAAAATTGAGGAAAAAAATTGAGAGTTTTGAAGTATATCAGGGCCACTGAAGGCAGGAAAGGAAAATAAACAGGCACAGGAGCTCTGGGCAGCTCTTCCTCTTGAAAGAAAGTTGGAGGGTCCAATCTTCTAGTCCTTAATCAAGTAAAACTTCTATCGCCATCAGCGCCTCCGCTTATAGATATGTTATCACATGTTCACTGTGATGTTAATATGTGATCAGTAACTATACACTATATTTATATATCTGAGCCATTTTACTCAGAGTTACATATCTTGTATGCATTGGCTCAGGGACTACATTTTCTGGCATATCCTGAACAGTGCTGAGCACATATAGTGCCCAGTGAATAATACAAATCATGACAATAATTGTTGACTTTCTGGACTCGGTGGATGCAATTTCTGTTCTTCTGAAATTGGCCTGAATACAGCTGAAACACTCAGAAGTTGAGGTATAATCACATCTGATACTCGGACGACACTTTCTCATTCCTTCCTTTTCTCAAACTCAGAACAAAAAATGACAAAACAAAATGGTTTTCAGTTAAAATCTAAAATTGCACAGCAGGCATTGCTGTACAACCCAGCCTGGGGCAGAAACTGCCATCCATTGGCGTTTAAGTTTCTCCTTTCTGTCTGTCTCTGTGCTGCTTGAACCACAACATCCTTCTCAATCACCTGGGATCAATTGCTGGAGTCTCAGAGAACTGGCCTCCCTAGTTTTGCTCCTATCTGAGTCCTCTTCTTTGCAACATGCAGCAGAGAGAAAGGGTGGCCCAGTAGACCGGGAGATAGCCCTGAGAGACCTGGGTTCTACTCCTCTCCCCCTGGACTTCCTGTATGACTTCAGTTCAAGGCCTTAGGGACAGAGTTTCAGAGGGTTTTAGGCACCCAAAGATGCAGTTAGGCATCTAGTGGGGTTTACAAGCACCTAACCTTCTAGGCATTTTTGAAAATCCCAGTAGGTGCCTAAAAACCGTTGAAAATCTGTCCTTTAGTCTGTGTTCCCCTCAGTGCCCCATCTATACAATGGGGATAACAGCACTGCTCTGCCTCACTGTGGGGCTATGATGTGAGGCACTCAGATACTACGGTGATGGGATACCACAGGTAGAGTGGGAACTTCTCTAGACTATTGCTATCCCTCCCCTGGGCTTTGGCCCCTTCTTTTCACTCCCCCATCTCCCTCTTTTCTGAATGTAAACTTGGCTCAGAAGGCTTAGCTGTATTAATTCTGAGTCTCTTCAACACCTCCCTCCTCCCCCAGGGATTCCTGTTTTACAGGTTCATCTAAGGACTTCCAGACCCTTAAAAAAGACCCTTAAGAAAGGACTGGAAATTACATTAGCTTAATCGCCCTGCCTCTGTTTGTAAACAAAAAACTGATTCCCTGCCCCAGGGGCACAAGCTGGGAGAAGCACCTCTCTGCAGAACTCACATTCCACACTAATGCTGTACAGTTAAGCATTCTGCCTGGGAGCCCACCTCCTGTCCTGTATGAAACTCCTTACTTGGCGCCCTTGCCATTGAATGCGTGGGAGTCACTAGCTAAACTGGAGCCAGTGTTTGTTAATGACCTGCTGATAGTTGGAGCCTCATCTGCAGGTGCAGAGAGAGTATTTTCTTCATTTCAGTTTATCCAGCTAGTTAATTCAAAGTTGAGAAACATATTGAGAGTTGAAAAAGCAGGAAAGCTTGTTCTTTAAATCTGAATAAAATCCAGGTTGTAAGAGCACAAGATCTACCAGTTCTAAAATCTTTAAGGTCACCGTGACCAGAAACAATTAATTTAACTGACTGAAAATTCACTAACTTCCTTTGTTTAATAAATCAGTTAGTCTTAAACACAAAACCTGTTTTGATAAACTTATTTTTCTTATGAATCCAGCATATTTTAGATAAATGTATTGAATTCCAATTTTCATCTAACTGCAACTTGATACAAATCATAAGTAACAATTACAGTCTAGTAAATATGAACTGTTATTTACCATTTTATTGATATAAAATGTATGTTATGGATTTGAAAAAAGTATGTTAAGCTATATAATGTCTTAAATGTGTATAGATGTAGTGTACCCTCCTTAGCAAAAAGAAATACTAGATTACACCAACTAATGAGAATCAACTTTATCTTCGGGGGGGAGGGGATTTAAAATGGATGATTTAAATCAATCCACCCTGTTCTAAAATAAGACACGGAGGGCCCAAAATTTAGAGGATGGAAAGGTTGCTTTATGTAGAGTGGGGAATTGCCATAGAACAGACCCATCTAGTCCAGTATCCTGTCTCTGACAGTGGCCAGAACCAGATGTTTGAGAAGAGAGAGAAGCCTGCAGTAGGCAGAGATGGTATAATCTGCCCCACATTAGGTCTTACTCTAATTTCTCATAGTTAAATTTGGTTGCATCATTGCTGCATGAACCTCTCTCTCTTCCCATACTGTTTTTAGCATTAGATATAACAACTCTGGATATTCTTGTTGTTCATATATGGAACGTTAGTGCCCTCGTGGCCACGATAGTCAGCTCTGCAGGCAGCTCTGGCCAAGAGATGGCGCATGCAGGAATGCAGCAGGAGAAATCCCTTCCACCCCAGGGGCACCTGTTCCAACCTCCCCCGCCACTGAACACACACCCCCACAGGAAAAGTACCATGGATATAACAAGGGAAATAATTATTTACAGAGGGATGAGAGGCGAAAAACAACAAGGGAAAATATAGGGGGAGCAGTAAGACATGGCTGCATCCAAGCCAAGGCCCCACAGGCCCAGTGGTAGCACAGTCTGGAAGGGCAGACACAGAGCAATGTGTCTGCACACAGAGTTCAGGAGTCCTGAGCAAAGTTCCAGTCCAGTTGTGAGTCTTGGGTGCGCCTGGTCGTCTTCGGCGCCAGTGAACTTTCCCCCAACAAACCCCTCCGGTGCCTTCTTCTGCTGCTCTCTGCAAAGCCACACAGAGCGACCACCTCCCCACTTAACTAGCCTGAGGCTAGGTCTATACTACCCGCCTGAATCGGCGGGTAGAAATCGACCTCTCGGGGATCGATTTATCGTGTCCCATTGGGACGCGACAATCGATCCCCGAATCGGCGCTCTTACTCCACCAGTGGAGGTGGGAGTAAGCGCCGCCGACAGAAAGCCGCAGAAGTCGATTTTGCCACCGTCCTCACAACGGGGTAAGTCAGCTGCGATACGTCGAATTCAGCTACACTATTCACGTAGCTGAATTTGCGTATCTTAAATCTACTCCCCCTCTTTAGTGTAGATGTACCCTCAGCCTCCCTCCTTGATCCCAATGCAGAGTCCCAAGCCCCAGTACTTGCAGCTCTGGGCAGCCGTGATACTGGGTCCAGTTCCAGCCTGTCCTTCTCGGGCGATTCTTCCCTGGCACAGTGCTCCTCCTGGCTCCTGTCCTGGGCTGTGATCGGCCCTGTCCGTCTCAGGCTTCAGGCAGGTTCTCTCTTTCACTTTTCCAGGTCCTGCAGGCTGCCTCTCCCTCTCCTTGGAGCTCCAGCGCTGCCCCCTGAAGTTTCCCTCCTTTTTTCTTACTCTCCCTCTCCCCCTTAGGAAAAAGATTTAAAGGGGCCATGCATATAAATATCCAATCCCACCTTGAATCTTGCTAAATTCTTGGCCTAAATCACATCCTGTGGGCATGAATCACACATTGTGTGAAAAAGTTTTTTTTATTAGTGTCGAATTTGCCACTGTAGCCCATAAGGCTAGCCTAGCACCACCTTTCAATTTAATTGAATGTCCCTTGTGCTGGTGTTATGAGACAGGGCCAACAGACTTTCCTGACCCATGTATTCAGATCATTCATTATGTGATATAATTTTATCATGTCTCCTTTCTAATGTAAATAAACGCATTCCTTTCAATCCTTCCTCATGAGAGTTTTTCTGTGCTCCCTAGTTATTCTCACTGACCAGCTCTGAACCCTCCCTATGTGGTGACCTCTACTGCACACATCACTCTAGATGAGGGTGCATGTCACAGCACAGCTTCTCCCCAGTTCCAAAATACACACTGCCTCAGGCAGTGTCTTTCAAGGAGGTTTATTTTCTTAATAAAAACAAGTAAACAAACAGATAAACAATCTTCCAACTCCATCCTCACTTTGACGTTTCATCCCGCTCAGGCAGATTCCCTCTTCTGACCAGCTCTGCCTCCTCTCTGGGACAGCAGCCACCTCAGGGCAGCCTTCTTGCTCCAGGGGGCCCACCACAGCTCCACTCTGCTGTGGTTTTCCTGCCTCAGGCACAGGTGCATAAGGAATGGGCTCCTGCTGTATGCTCGCTATGTCCCTGATATGACTCTGCTTTAGGGTTGCCAACTTTCTAGTCACACAAAACTGAACCCCTAGCCCCGCCCGTTCCCTGAGGCCTTGCCCCCTTCTCCCTCAGTGGCTCTCTCTCCCCCACCCTCACTCACTTTCACTGGGCTCGGGCAGGAGGTTGGGGTGCAGGAGGGGGTGAGACCTCTAACTGGGGGTGCGGGCTCCGGCGTGGGACCAGAAATGAGAGTTTCAGAGTGCAGGAGGGGGCTGCGGGTTGAGGCAGGGGGTTGGAATGTGGGAGGGGGTGAGGGCTCTCAGGTGGGACCGGGGTGAGGGGTTCAGGGTGGGTGGGGGCTCTGGGGTGGGGCAAGCGGTTGGCGTGCAGGGGGCGGGAGAGTTCCGGACTGGGAGTGCAGGCTCTGGGCAGAGGCTGGGGTTGAGAGGTTTGGGGTGCAGGAGGATGCTCCGGGTTTGGCAGGGGGATGGGGGGAGGAGAGAGTCAGGGCTGGGGCAGGGGGTCCGCGGCGCAGTGGGGCTAAAGCAGCCTGGCTGCCTGTCCTGGCAGTGGCACTGCACATTCCCAGGAAGTCCCACAATCTGCATCTTATAACATTATTGTTGTTTTACATATATAGGGTGATATTCAAATCTATTCATTTCCTTTAGGTTTATAAAGAAGTAGACAACATTTTGATAAAATGTGGATAAAAACTGTTCCTGGGTAAATAGTTCCTCTTTTCTTAGGCAATGCAAACTTTTTCTTAACATAGGAATTTTTAACAGGGATTTATTCTACAATAAATTATCCAAATTCTGTTGGAAAGGTAGGTTACTTTGGGTTTGTGTTGGAATAACCCAGAAGAGAATTTGACTCTAAGGTAGGGTAACCAGATCACCCAGGTCAAATATCGGGGTGGGGAGGCGGGGCAAAAAAAAAAGTGGCAGAGGAAAAAAAACAACCCAACAAACCTCCCCTCCCCCTTCCTCCACAAGCGCTGGAGGGAGGCCCCGGAGACGCAGGGGGAGCACAGTGCCGTGAGTGAGAGTCCGGCCTGGCCCCGAACAGGCAGGACTCAGTCGGGTGGTACTGGAGGGAGAGGAGGGGGGCGGCCCGCGGGGCCAGGCCGCGGCTGTTCTCCCCCCCTGGGCAGCGGGACTCGGGAGCAGCCGCTGCTGCAGCTCCCACTGCCGCAGGGGGGAGGAAGCAGCCGATGGCCAAGCTCGGCGGCTGCGGCTCTGGCGCCTGGGCCTGAACCCCCCGATCCCGGGCCTGCTGCGGTGACCCAGCAGCGCGCATGCTGTGCCCAGCCCTTGGCCAGTCGCATCTGGGCTGCTGCCCAGCTGGTGCAATCCCATGGCAGCCCCGGAGTGGGGGCAGCAGCCCCCCGCCCCGCTCGGGTTCCACAGGGGAACGAACAGGGCTGGGCTGCCGATGCCTCCGCTGCGGGATTGCACCAGCTGGGCAGCAGCCCAGACGCGACTGGCCAGGGGCTGGGCGCAGCGTGCGCGCTGCTGGGTCCCCGCAACAGGCCGGGGCTCGGGGGGTTCGGGCCCAGGCGCCAGAGCCGCAGTCGCCGAGCGCCATGGCCACTTCCTCCCCCCGCGGCAGTGGGAGCTGCAGCAGCGGCTGCTCCCGAGTCCTGCTGCCCAGGGGGGGAGAACAGCCGCCGCCTGGCCCCGCGGGCCGCCCCCCTCCTCTCCCTCCAGTACCGCCTGACTGAGTCCTGCCTGTGCTTGGGGCCAGGCCGGACTCTCACTCACCCCGGCCCCGCTTTCCCCCTGTGTCTCCAGGGCCTCCCTCCAGCACTTGTGGAGGGAGGAGGAATGGCGAGCCTGGGGAAGAGGCAGGGATTCGGGGAGGGAGCCAATGGGGGGAGGAGGGGACGGAGTCGGGGGTGGGGGGGCGCCAGCATTTCTGGGCTCCAGAGTATTTGCTTGTTTGTCCAGTGTCCCAACCTAACATTGGTCGGGATGCGGGACAAACAAGCAAATATCTGGACAGTCACGATAAAATCGGGATGTCTGGTCACCCTACTCTAAGGGTAAAATCTACACTTAAATTTGCATGAGTATCACCCTTTGAACCTATCCTGCTCTTGATTACACACACTCCTGTTGCTCTGTTGACTTTACTGTTTTCAGTTTATTCAGTGCAAGTAGGATTCCATGCTGGCCCGGGAGCCCATACTCTCAGGCCTTAATGCGGAATTAGGGTCTTAGATCATAAACTCCTTAAGACAGAAAATAAAGTCAATTTGTTAATAGAACAGCAGGCAAACCTGTAGCGTCGTATAATGTTGATATTTGGAGGGGAAAAGACTGCAGGAAACAAGTCTTACGCAGGAGAAGGGGCAGATCAATAGCGGCATGTGAACCGATGGTTCAAAAGTCAATGAGACCGTCAGAGGGTAAGCACTGAAGAGTAGTTAAATTGAGCAGTGACAGGAGAAGTTTTATTTTATATATTTTATTACTGAGGTACACATAGTTAAGGGCTTTACTGAGTCACATTTCAGACTAACAGTTAGCATTGTTTCTGGATCTATCCTAGTTCCCTCAGCATTCCTGATTATCTTTCGTTGTCATTCATTCTCACTGCAAATGGCCTATTGTTGCTCTCAGATAAACAGATCCCTTTTAATACATTATTGTCCTGATGTCTTCCACCATTTCTCCCCTCCTTTCTTTGTACACAACCCATAAGATTGGGTTCTATATTTCTTTAAACATTTTCTAAATCTTTCCTCTACCTTCCTTGTCAGCGAGGTGCACCACGTCCTTGTCCTATTCAACTCCTTTCTCTATTCTGAATTCACGTTTGAACTCTTGACAAACTGTTGCTTCTTTCTGTGCAATCATTCCATACCACTGCAACCTTGCTTTTGCAATGTCCTTCTCTGTACTCTGTAACCACCACCTTCTCTAGCCACTTTTTTTCTTTCTAAAATAATCTTCCCCATCTGCTGTTCTGACCATGTCACTCTGACTCACTTCACAAGCTTTCTCTCACCATCCATGTCATTTTCAAGCCCCTTGTCCTTGACTAAGCTCTGCACAAGTTCATTTTGTTTCTTATTAGTAAGGATACAATTTTGTCATAGAGGTCATGGGATTCCATGACTTTAATGGACTCCGTGACTTCTTGAGCTTCAGCCCCGCTGCAATGGCAGGGCTGGAGCAGCTGTCTGTCCCTGCCGGAGGAGCAGCAACCAGGGTTGGGTCACTGGCCAGCAGTCAGCCCCTAGGACTGGAGCAATGGCTGGGGCTGGACTGGGGCAGAAGCCGTGGCCAGGGCTGGAGCAGGAGCTGGCAGGGGTGCTGGAACAATGTTTATAATGGGGGTGCTGAGAGCCATAGAACTAAACTGTAAACCCTGTGTCTGATGGAAACCATTTCAAGCCAGGGGGTGCAACAGCACGTATGGGGGCTGGGTCAGCCACCAGGGCCAGAGAAGCTAACCTGAACTCCTCAAATACTCCCTCCCAGTGCAACGGACCCCTCCAGTGCCCCCCCAACTGTACCTCCCCAGTTCCCTCGTCTCCCCTCCCCTGGGAGTGTCCTCTATTTGGGAATCTCTATATGGTAACCCTACGGGTGCAAGGCGGAAAAATGAGAATCGATTAAAAAACTGGAGGGGCAGACTTTTCCCCCAAGATGTGCCCAGCTGGCACATGTGACCCAGCCAGACGGAGGCACCCAACAAACTACTTTCAATGTGCTGGGTACATAATTTTTTTTTCTTATCAAAACAAGTTTTGCTTTTAAAACTGACTTCTTAAAGAAAAGCAGTAGTATCTGCTGTTAGTGAATTGAACTGATTGTTTCTGTGGTCATCACACCCTTCAAGCTTTTAGTAGATTTTATCCTTTCACGCCTCGTTTTTATGCATAGATTGTAAGAAGAAAACAAGCATCCCTGCATTTTCAACTCCAGATTGGTTTCTTAACTTTGAATGAACTAGTTGAATAAACTGAAAGAAAGAAAGAAAGAAAGAATAATCTCTGCACCTACAAGAGGCTACTGGTGTCAAAAGCTGGTTTAGCACTTCAACAAATGCTGGTTGCAGGTGCTTAGCCAGTGACTTTAATCAGCTCAGTGATTTGATAGGAAACTTACTACTTAATTTTTTAATTTAAATGATTTTAATAGATAATTTAAAATAATGACAATCTATGTTAAGGCCTAAATTTACTGAACAATTTTAAATAGGTTTATTTTTAAAAATAAAACTAAAATTTAATTTAGATCAGATTTAAATAAAACAATTTTAAAAAATTCATTGTTTGTTTTTTATCCACCCTGCTTAGGGCATTAGCCTAGGACTTGGGGAACCTGATTCTGCCACAGACTTCATGTGTGACCTCGGGCAAGTCACTTAGCCTCTCTGTGCCTCAATTCCCCATCTGTTTTAAAAACAAAACAGGGATAATAGCATTTCCCTAGCACACAGGGGTGTTATGAGGATAAATCTATTAAAGAACCTGAGCACTTCACAGTCTATGGTAATGGAGGCCATTATATATAACTAAGATAGATTTCTTGCTAGGCTTCCCTTGTTCCCTATGCTTCTGCCAAGCTTCCTTTCTAGTCTCATGTCTGTTTCCTTCTTCCACTCTCACCTTCCTTGCTTTAGGTGTGGTTGCTCTTGTAAGCCACCCAGGTTAAAGATCAGTGTATTTGATCTGAATTTTGTTTATTCCTTTCCAGGGCATGTAAATACTCCCATGATATCTTCACGGATGGGAACCGAAAAGTGCTGAAGACCCATGAAGTCAGTGGCCTAAACGAAAATGAGCTGCGGGTCCTGCTCCTCCAGAATGACCCTTTCCTCCTGCCTGATGTGAGTCATACTGATTTCTTAAGGAAAGGCTGTTTGCTAAATAGGTATGGAAGAGGTGAGAGATGATGCTAAACTAAAGCGTGGAATTGGATGTCAGGGAACTTATTTTTTTTTCCCCTTTGCAACTGATTCACTGTATGACCTTGGCTAAATCATCTACTCTCTGACTTAGTTTCCACGCCTATATAAATTGGAGATAAGAATACCTACCATGAAGGGCTGTTGGGAGGCCTTGTCTACGTTACTAATGCATTGCCAGTATACTGTACCAGCAGAGCCCTCTAGTGTAGATGGGCCGTATGCCAACAGCAGTTTGTTTTTGTTTGTCAGCACAGAAACACATCGTCTCTGAATGATCTTAACTATGCTGATAGAAGCCCTCCTCTGTTGGCATAGCTGTGTCTATGGAGGGGGTTTGGCAGCATAGTTACGTTGGCTGGAGGGGGGTGTCTTTTCACACCCATGGCTGACACAGCTGTGCCAACGAAACTTTGTAGTGTAGACCCAGGCTTAGTGATGTTTTGTAAAATACAGTTTTGCTGGAGGGTGCTTGGTGGCTACAAGCAGGCATGTCTTTGAACTATAGGTGAGCATTGAGACTGATGGGCATGTTAGCTTCCCTTCGTTCAAGATAAATAGCAAAAACAATTAAACTCCTTTTATGGAGTAAGAGAGCTGGGGACAGTGGATGCCACCATTCAAGGGACATGCAAGTCTGATCAGAAGCTGAGCTATGTGGATGGCAGGGTTTCCCTTGGGAGCTGGTTGCAAACACAGGGGCTATGTATGTCCGAAGCAGACAAGACAAGAAAAAGCTAGGAGACAGCCAGGGAAGCCCTGGTAGGTGGCCCTGGAAGGAAGCGTCTTATGGGCAGCATGCTGGCTAGAAAGAGGCTTGGAATTGTGAGTAAGAAAACTGCCTGTTTGGTTGGTTGGTCCTGCTATGTTCAGAGAACCAGGACTTTGGGTACATTCTTTGTAAATAAACAGGGTTGCACCCTATAAGACACATCTGACGCTCATCATCAATTTATCCTCCTAACGGAAACAATCTGCAAGCCCCAAATATCAGCTAACTGTTTGGGCCAAAAAGGCCAACAGTACTTTGAAATCCAAAGATGGTTCTGTAAAAATATTATTGCTTTCTGAAAGCTTACAGTAGGTTTAGATGAGCAAGGAAAGGTGGTGGCGGGGGGAGTTTGCTTACATCTTATTCAGCATTGAAGTTATGCAAGGAAATGATGACAGAAAAGTTTCTATTTTTAAAATTATTGTGTCCCTCCTAGAATAGAAAGGGTCCGTTTTAGGGCTGTCCAACACCCTGACAACAACAACAAAATCCCAAACACTTCCACCTCTTTAGTTCAGATTTTACAGTTAGCATTCAACCCATACAAAACAGATCATGGACACTTTTTCTGTGTAGCCATCTCCATAAATTCAGCCATCTTGAAAAACAAAAAGGGGTTGTGCTGAAGATGCAATGGACAGTGAATATGCACTCACTTGAGTTAGAAATATATTTGAATACTTTTAGCTCCTTGGAAAGAATATCAATATTTGCATACAAATCTCTTACTCTTGGGGGAATTCTGCGTCACTTGTGCAATGCAGAATTTTGCAGAAGTTAATGTTGTGCACGCAGAATTTCCTTTCCCCTACAGAAATGGGCTGTAGTGCTGCTAGCTGCCACGAGGGACCACTGGACTTGGCAGAGCCCAGCTTGCACGTAGAAGACGCTGCCAGGGGGAGGGAAAGGGAGTTAGAGGGTTCCCAGCATGCCCTGAGGGAAGCAGAGGGTGGCACGCAGGAAACTCCGTGCAAGCCTGGGACCGAGCATCAGGCTGTTTCTCCCTCTCCCAGAGCCCAGGGATTCAAAGGAGGGGGTGGGTGTCTGGGCTGGAGGAGCCACGGCTGGACTCTAGGGGGAAGGCCTGTGGTTGGGCTCTGGGGATGAGGGGTTGTGGGTATCTGGCCCCCTGGCTGGCTCTGGGCAGGGGGGAGGAGACAGAGAAACAGGAACTGGGTTGTTATAGTAGTTCCTTTAATTCTCTACTTCTGGGGGAATTTTTGTGTGTGTCTGTATTGTTACAGACATACTTGCTGACAGGTATTTTGAAGTAAATTACCAAAATAATTGAAACTGGCATGATTATATAGTGTTTTTTTCACAAATAAAATTTGCAGAATTTTAAAATATCTGTGTGCAGAATTGTTAATGTTTTGTTGCAGAATGCCCCCAGGAGTAATATCTGCTTTTACGTATCCTCCCCACCACAAAGGCTGGACCCAGCCTGATTCAGTGTCTTCAATCAATTCCCTGCCATTGCCAAGGCCTTGGGCATAGGGCCCACAGGAGTCAGTTTCCTGAGGACTGAAATGCTTTGGTCTAATTAAAGTCATTGGGCTTTCTGAGCCAAAATGTATATGTTGTGCTATGCAGCAGATCAGACTAGATGATCTAATGGTTCCTTCTGGCCTTGGAATCTATTAAACAAGCAGCAACCAGGACAGAAACATGAAGAGAAACCACACTCCCACCTTTCAACAAACCCATTTATGAATGAGTTAAGATACCAGCACCTGGTCTATTTACTATTAATGAGCTTGAAATCCTAGAATGATTGTGAGTCTCATGGATTTAATGTTCTTTATCCTTTTTTACCTTAATTTGTCCCCAGAGACTTGTTATGTGTGCTTTATTTGTCATCTTTGTGAGAGATGTGCCCTTGTATTTCCTGGTTACTTTATCTCCTTGATGCTGTGTTTGCATTTGCTGTGGAGACTGTCAGATGATTTGCCTGCAATTTTCCTCTTGTGGTAACTGGTGCCATGAATTTACTTTGTACAAATTTTGTGAAATCGCAACATGTGAAGGATAGACTGTAGGCCAGCATGATGTCTGGTTTCCCCTCTGCATACAGCCACAGCTTCTCCCATATATAGTCATGACTTGCAGTCTTTTCAACAATTCCAGTCCTGTTCTATAGAGGAATACACACATCTGCCAAAACAAAAATCTAATCCAACGTTGTGTAAGGACATCCCTAGTTGGCACTGGAGTTCATTAGACTTTTCTTACTGGTCTGTCAGTTTCTGCTGGAGGACACTAGCCCCCCAGAATCCCTAAGCTGTGATAGACTGGTTGATCCATTCTAAAATCTAGTTGTCAGCTGAAACCAGTTAGCAGAAGTTTCAGGGAAAAAATCCTAAGGATACTTCTTTCAAAATGGGAGGCTTCAATAAATGTCTGTCAAAGCATGAATGTCTGTTAGCCTGGTGCTGGAGTCATTTTAAAGTACTGTGAAAGGTTGGTTGACATGTTAGGCCTTGGCTACACTTACCAGGTAGTTCGACGGCTGGAAATCGAAGTTCTGGGTTCGACTTATCGCGTCTAGTCTGGACGCGATAAGTCGAACCTGGAAGTGCCCGCCGTCGACTGCGGTACTCCAGCTCGGCGAGAGGAGTACCGCGGAGTCGACGGGGGAGCCTGCCTGCCACGTGTGGACCAAGGTAAGTTCGAACTAAGGTACTTCGACTTCAGCTACGTTATTCACGTAGCTGAAGTTGCGTACCTTAGTTCGAATTGGGGGGGGGGTAGTGTAGACCAAGCCTAAGAGAGGCAGTTTTGTGAGTAAATAAGGGGATGGAGTGAGATGGTTGAACTGCTAAAGAGGGCAAAAGTGAATCTGAGATGGGAAAGTGACAGAAACACAAAAATATGTTGCCCCTAGCAGCGGAAGGTGGGGAAGAGAGATCCTCCTATCTGGAGAGGAAAAACCAGTAGCAGCGAGCGTTCTATACAGAAAATACTTAGGGTCTTCTAGCTTTGTACTTAGGCAGTCAGATCAGACATGTATCACTCCAAGCATAACAGCTTTCTCTATACCGAGCAGGTCTTGGTCAGGCTTCCAAAAATAATCCGTGAATCATTCCAGCTTTTCTGGTTTGTATATAGCCCACATCACTGAGCATCTTCTGAAAGTGTATTAATAATTATAAGAGTTAGATAATTTATTATAGTGCTCTTCATCTGTAAATCTCAGAGCGCTTTACAAAGGAGTACAAGTATCATTACCCACACTTTACAGATGGAGAAACTGGGGCACCGAGAGGGGAAGTGACTTGCCCAATGTCACCCAGCAGGCCAGTGGCAGTGCTGGAATGTCTCTTGGGTCCCAGTCCAGTGCTCTATCCATCAGGCCAGTGTTGTGCAAATTAGAGGGTCTGACCCCCCTTGGGGGGGCCACAAGAGGTTCTCTGGGGAGAGTGAAGAAACTGGGATCCCACAGGACCCACTGCTGTAATAGCAGGAGCGGGATACAAATAGAGTGGGTATTGCGGGGTGGGATGGGAACGGGATTAAAAAAATAGTCCTCCTGCGCCGCAAACAGCACGTATGCCCTGGCCAGCAGCTGCTGCTCTTCGTCCTGCCAGCTCTGAAGATAGCTTCGCTGCTAGCAGCAGTGCAGAAGTAAGAGATTACTTCAGATTACAAGAAATGGAAGGGGGTGCAACAAATTCCATGAATGGTAAAGGGGGGAGGGTGCCTGGAAAAGTTTGCACACCACTGCATTAGGCCACTCTGCCGTTAAGCAAGAAGAATGGCATCTGTCGCATGTTTTCTGTTTTTTGGTTCCCCCCCCCCCCTTCCTCTTTCAGGATAAATTGTGTGGGGATTTTTTTCTGCAATCTCTGTACACAGAGGCAGTGTTGTAGAAATGTCTTGTCGTTGGAGCAGAAGATGGTTCCAAAATCCTGTGGGATTTTATTGTTTAGCCTTGGAGTGGTCTCCAAGAAAACTTTGTCTCCTGCACAGGCTAGAACATAAGGACGGCCATAGTGGGTCAAACCAATGGTCCATCTAGCCCAGAATCCTGTCTTCTGATAGTGGCCAGTGCCAGGTGCTTCAGAGAGAATGAACAGAACAGGTAATTATCAAGTGATCCCAATGCTAGCTTCACCTTTAGAGTGGAAAGTTCCATTCTGCCAGAGGAGCAGAGCTTTCAGCCGTGGCCGTGGGTATCCTGGCCCCAAGTCATTGAGTGCCCCCTCTGTTCAGTGAGCAGACAGAAAACAAGGATAATGCATCTCAAAATGTACTCTTAGTTTATTTTGGCAATGTTAGTTTTCTCTCTAATTATTTGATGTACTATTTAACTCTTTACAGCAGTGTTTCCCAAACTTGGGACGCCGCTTGTGTAGGGAAAGCCCCTGGCAGGCCGGGCCGGTTTGTTTACCTGCCGTGTCCGCAGGTCCGGCCGATCGCAGCTCCCACTGGACGCGGTTTGCTGCTCCAAGCCAATGGGAGCCACTGGAAGCGGCAGCCAGTACGTCCTTCAGTTCGCACCGCTTCCAGCAGCTCCCATTGGCCTGGAGCAGCGAACCGCGTCCAGTGGGAGCTGCGATCGGCCGGACCTGCGGACGCGGCAGGTAAACAAACCGGCCCGGCCTGCCAGGGGCTTTCCCTACACAAGCGGCGTCCCAAGTTTGGGAAATGCTGCTTTACAGGAACATACTCTAGTCATACTTGGCATTTTCTAGCACTTTTCCCATCCAATGATCTTGCTACTAGATGTTGGTAAGAGACCGAATAGCGTTCTGTGTTAAGTAGGGAGACAACCTCATATGTGTATGACTTGTAAGGTGTGGATCATTTACTTCTCAGTCCAACTTAAGAAAGACCTAGAAAAAGCGTAGAACAAGCCTGTTAAAAATGCAGTCATCTGAGCAAAAAGGACACTTGGCCTTTGCAGATTAGAATTTCATGTTTTTAATTAGTGTAACATTGAGGAGCCTTAGTCATGGATCACAGGACTCCATTCTGCTAGGCGCTGCACAAACAGAAAAAAAGACAGACCCTGCCTCAGGAAATGATACTCTTATGCAACATATTGTAAGCTGAGTGAGGTAGGGGCCATCTTCTGTTCTGTGTTTGCACAGCATCTAACACAACGGGAGCCTGGTCCGTGACTGGGGCTTCTAGGCCCTACTGCAACACAAATAATAAACAACATATAAAAAACAGTTTGGTGTGGCCAAAAGTGCCATTGTTAGAAAGGTTGACATGCCCTCTGGAAACCTCACATGACTTTGAAATCCATGAAAATTCTTTAAAATGTCTGTTCTCGGTGACCTTCGACTCCAGAAATATGCCTAGGTTACAAAATCAAATTGATTATGGGTTTTGTTTTATTCCCAACTTGTCCATTACAGAATCCATATGCAGGTTGGGTTAAGAAAAGCCTAATGACTGGAAGGGGAAAAAAAAGTCTCTTAGACATTTCTCCTTCCTCCCTCCCCAGGTATGCCAATTCTATAACAAAGGTAGAGGACCGCATGGGACTTGCAGCCAGCAAGACAATTGCAACAAACTCCATGTTTGCCGACATTTCCTCCGAGGAGAGTGTAGGTTTTCCAAGTGCAACAGATCCCACAGGATTATGGACAACAATGTGCTGAAGTTGCTGCTAGCAGAAGGATTAAATATTTGTGTCGCAAAGAACATCCAGGTTATCTGTGATTGCAAGCATATCGAGTTCAGCACGGACGTGAGCCGGAGGAGAAGTAAGTGTTAACAAACAAGTGTAAATTGTAGCATGAATGATGCTTCCTCCTCCTCCCTTGGATGTGTTGGAGGCTATTCTTGACCTACATCTCTGTGGGATTTCACCATTCTTTTCTGCTTTCAGTGCCTCCCCTACACGATAGACCTACACCAGGTGGAGATAAAAAGAAAGCAAATGCTGGGAATCCAGAAGAAATTGAACCTAAGCCTACTTCCATTACACCAGCCTCTACATCACATGAGCCTACCCCACCAGGTAAAACTATATACGTGCCACTTAGTTTGTATGTTGAACCATCTTTTCTGAATTTCCATTTCCTTAGTTCTTGAGCGTAGGCTGGGTATTGACATTCACTTCCTCCTCTGCCTTCAATAGTTCTGCTCACAAGAATGGATCAGACAGTGGCTAGACCCTATCACAGACCATGCATCGGAGAGCACTTCTAGGCAATATGCATCAGTATCTTTTTATACACGTAATAGTGATTGTTGTACAGGAAGCTTCTACTGAGGGCTAGTAATAGAATTTCCAGTTCACTAGCTGGAATGAGCGTGTTCATTTGTAACAATTACTAATAATAGATTATATAAGTAGTAGGATGGTGGTGGGGAAAAATACAGTTTATTTGCATTGAACATTAAGGCCAAGTCATGAGCTCATGTAAACCAGTATGATTCCATTGAAGTCAACCAGGGAGGATCCAGTCTAGTGGCTGCTTTACATTTGTGTTATGATGCGGGTCATGGTGGGGTGGTGGAGTGCTAGAGCGACACCTGGAGCTGAGAAGTGATTGGAGCGAAGATAACTACTTTTTATCTTTTTGGTCTGTTAACTACGCGGAGCTAGTAGAGGCTATTGCAGAGTCCTGCTCTCCTTTCCCACCTTTTTTCCTCACGGCTGAAGACTTCTTTGTTTTTAATTTTCATTATAGCCCATCTGTTGGTGGTTTGGCAGCTTGTTAGTATGTCAGTTAAATCATCTCACATTATGGTTTACTGTTGTGGATCTCTGTTCCCCCCATCTCTTGTCCCCAACAAGTAGAGTATAAAATATAGTTATACATCTTTGTTAGCTGAGAGGTTGTGTTGAAGCCCGCTCTGGGATATGAATAATGTAGTAGAGAGAGAGAGATCCTGGTGCAAGACGTGCAGCCTGAACAGGCAGCAAAGTCAGGCCATGTATCAAAGCAGGTGCTTACGAGTTCACTGTCCAGTACTTGGCAATGGTATGGCTAGCGTTGCTAAAGCACCGGCACTCCTAAGAAGTACTAGATACTGGGTATTCATAAGTAACTTGTTTGTGTCCATGTATAAAAGAGAAATCATAGGAGGGGCACCTTTGTCCAACCTAGGGGACAGCTGAGACTCCTGCTGCTGACTGACCTGGTACCATTGTCATGGGCATACGTGTGTTCGTGTACCTGTAACTCCTATAGAGAACTAGGTCTGTCCTTCATGGACAATAAACGTGACCTAGCGCCTTCGCCACTGAACCAAGCCTGTGGTCTCTCTGGGTGGTACTGCTGAGGTCGGCTAAACCGACTACGTGCAGGGCTGGGACAGAATAAGGAAACACACACACACACACACACACACACACACACACACACACACACACACACACACACACCCCTCTGACAACAATACAAACAAGTTACGTATTAAACTTCTGACGTGATTCGTTACCAGCCTGCACCTTGTACCTGTTGGTTCAAACAAAACCTCTCCATCCATTATCCCATCATCCTTATTTTAGGAGAGTTCGATGCGTCCCTGTCCCATCTTCAAGGAGCGTGTTTATGCCGTAACTCTATGTTGAGGTAGGCCTGTGCTAACCTTCTGGAATGTGTTTGCATGAATACCCAGTGTCTAGTACTACTTAGGAGTGCCTGTGGTTTAGCAACACTAGCCATACTATTGCAAAGTTCACGTAATGGACAGTGAACTCGTAAACATCTGCTTTGATATATGGCCTGACTTTGCTGACTATGGTTCAGGCCTCAGGTCTTACACCAGGCCCCGTGTTCCAGATGTGTGCACGCTCGCGCGCGCGCGCTCTTTCTCTCTCCTACAAATAGTAACTACTACTAAGCCTCCCTTCCAGGTTCCTGAAATTAATGCCAGTGGTGTCAGTTAGTGCTGTGTGGGGCAGCCCTTACTTGCACCAGGCCCAGGCTCTGAATCAGGAAGCTGCAACCAGCTCCTTGCTGCCTCTCCGACAGAACCGAGAATCAAGACAGTCTATTTTTTTCTGTTGCAGGGTGTTTTGTTGTTTGGCATGAGGAGATACGTTTGATGTGATCTAGACTGTTCTTTCCCACAGGTGTCAAAGCTGTTCCTTCTATTAATGTTTCTGGGACCAGTGGAATTAAAAAATGTGATGAGATATGCCTGTACTATATCTGGAGGTACTGCAAACATAAAGGTAAGTCTGACTAATGGTGTTATCCATTGAATGTCAACAGGAACTGCCCTGTGCAGACTTCATATCTCTACTAGTAATGGGATATGGAAACTTTCATATCTGGATCACTGGCTTAATGGTGGTGGTAATGATTCTCCATCCCATATCTAATGCCTTCAAGGTGAGTTGGTCTAAACCATGGACTAAAAGCTGTCGCAGTTGTGAAGAGCTTCAGAGGAAAAGCCAAAGGCTGAATAGACAAACACTGATGCGCCCTCTGTCTTAGAGGTGGGCTCTCCCAATCAGGGGTGAGTCATGCTGGTGGGCCTAGGTGGGGGAAGCTTGCACTGTCATTGCTTGCATGTTTCTGTGGCTAGAGTAAGTCAGTCTCCAGGGCTGCTAAACCTAATACTTTTGGTGAGTTAATTTTTTTAAAAGATAAAAATCGGAGAAAGATGCTGTTGTCAGACTTGAAGCATAAGTCCTTGCAGACCAGTACCAGGGTCTGATTACAGCCATGTTCATTTCCCATTAAGCCCTTTACCATATGGCCTGAAGTAGCACAACACCTAGTTCCTTTTATATGAACCAGCTGAGTTATGTCAAGCTGCTTCTGTTACTGATGTTGCTGATTAAAGTTGTATAATACTGAAGTAAGTTGCCTGGGAACTTATGTTTTTGTTTGTGCCAGACTCGTACTCCAGGAAAGATGTGAAAGATGGTTCTACTAAGGCTCTTTGTCTAGTATGCAGAGTTAGTCAGACAGCCCTCTCCATGTCTTGGTAATAGGATTCCAGCATTTGTTTTTAAAATATTATGCCTTTAAAGGATTGACCCCTTCTTAGCTTTCCAACATACAGCATCATGTCCTAGAAATGAGCTCTGTCCAAGAACGACTAGCCATGACTCCCTCTGGAGTGTCTCAAGGCCAATGCAAACGCTGTCTACAGGAAGGAACTTGACTTTCACGCTGCCTCTGTGAGATTGAGTGAGATTGAATTTAGTGGTTTGATGTAAATGCAGAGGAGACAGAGCTGAATGGGGAGTTCTCCTTGCTCGGGCTCAGATTCTGGGCATAAAGAGATGGGCATAATGGCTCTTGGGGGCAGGGAACATCTTTTTCTTCTGTGTTTGTACAGCGCCTACCACAGAAGGGGCCTAGTCCATGACTGGGACTCCTAGGGACTACAGTGATACAAATAATAAACCTTTCCCCACTCCTGCTCTGGCTGCATAATGGACGTGGCAGTATTGCCCGTCCTGCACTCAGGGACGCATATGGACTTCTCTTTCCTTACTCCACTGAGGGCACATGGTGGCCCAAAGAGAGCAGGGAAGAGGCAAGGCCTATGGCTCCATCCAGCCCCAACACTTTTGCCTGCCGAGCAAGCGGACTGCCTATGAATTAGTACTCTGCGCTCTTGCTGGTGCTTTCCCTTGGGTGTTGCAGTTCATACTGCCCTGTGCTTTGGGCTATGCCTAAAAGGCACAGTCAAGCCTTCAGTGTGTTCACCTTTCTGGTCCTGAAACTCTTTTTAAGAAACTGAGGGAGAAACAAAACCAAAAATAGCACCAGGGTTTCCCTGCTGTAACCTGCGTGCTTAACCTTGTGAGAGAAACTGTGCTTACTCCTCTTGCGTGTTTGGGGCTGAGCTGATAAATGTGGAGTCAGACCTACGTGACACAGTGATAAACAACACTGCTGTCACACGTGCCAGTGTCAGTTGTCAGGGCAATATCTAAGCAAAGAAAGGTGTGTGGACTCAGACTTAAAATCAATAGTGCAAAGAGCTTACGCTGCTTTGCTAGTTAGAAAGGGCATGTTTCAACTCTTCCTTCAGTTTTACTCTAATCTAGCTCTGAGTTCAGTGGACTAACTTTTGATTTACCCCAGTGTATATGGAAAGCAGAATCAAATGGAAGGGGAGAAGGCCAAAGAGATCATAATAAAAATGCATTGCAGGGTTTGCTGCTTATTCCTGCTCCTCTCTTGGTTCATTTCAGTGTCCTGCTATCAGTCTGCTCTAAGGTTATGTGAGCTCCTTATCATGTTTGCTCTCTTTGCAGATGACTGCAGGATGATTCATTATCATCTGCCTTATCGATGGCAGAGGTTTGATGGAGTCAATTGGCTTGATCTTCCCAGAATGGAGGTAGTCGAAAAGGCCTATTGTGACCCCAAAAACGACAGGTATAATAATGCTTAAAACCTCTTTGCTAAGCTCTGTAAAGGAGTTACATAGCTTTGGGGTAGCACAAGGATAGTCCATCTCTCAGTTTCTGGTTAACTCTTTTCCTCAAGAGAATTTAGGGCATGAATGCTTGATGCCCATAGATAAGACTTTTCTCCTGAAAGCTGTGTGTTGACCTCTTAAGCTTTTGCTAGAGACTTCTCAGTAACATAAATGGTTGCTGAACAGGATCTCTGAGAATATACAGAGAGACTGTCTGAGCGTGCATAGGAAAAGAGAGAGAAGTTAGACAGTAGATAGCTTCATGAAAATGTTTACCTGTTCTTGTGGTAAGTGGAATAACCCGTAGAGGAGTTCTGCCTTGCTATTGAGATTATATCGGCTAATGAAACATGTAGCATTTGGTGCACAGACTGGGTGTCTAATAACATAGAGTTCATATTGAAGTTATTACCAAGCTTCTCCTGGACCAGGGGTTCCCAAACTTGGTTTGCAGCTTGTTCCGGGTAAGCCCCTGGCGGGCCACGAGATACTTTGTTTACCTGAGCGTCCGCAGGTATGGCCACTCGCAGCTCCCAATGGCCGTGGTTTGCTGTTCCCAGCCAATGGAAGCTGTGGGAAGTGGTGGCCCACTCAGGTAAACAAAGCGTCTCGCGGCCCACCAGGGGCTTACCCTGAACAAGCCGCGAACCAAGTTTGGGAACCCCTGTCCTAGACTGTTTTTATGGCTGTCAGTCCTCTATACAACCATTATTTGGAACTTGCCTGGAGGAATCTTTTATGAAGTTCTCCATTGTGAAGGATGGTAGATCTTATTCATAGATAAGATAGTCATAGATATAAGACGCAATAGGAGTGTTCTCTAGATTCACCCACTATCCTATTCATTCCTTCTCTGCAAGCTCCACTTTCGACTGACACATCACTCTGATCATGGAGCACTGGTGCTCTCTGAAGCTCAGGAGTGGCCAGATATGATTGCTTGAGAGTTCTGGCCATAGCCTATCCAGGAACAAAGGATTTCTGTTCTGTTTTTATAATGCCTGTTCTCAGGCAGCCCGGAACAGGAGGCTTTTATCCATCTTTGTCAGGCAAAGCTCACTTCGAGGCACTTTGCCTGAGCCAGCCCAGGCTTATTTTAAGTCAAATTCCAAAGCGTCTCAAGGATTAAAATCCGACATGTCCAAGTGCAGCTTGAGGGATAGATGCAGCCTACAGAGTCCTCAAATGTGGCCATTCCCTCCATAACTGCAGCATGAGAAGAATGCTGATCAACTGCTGCTGATCAACTGCAGGTTTTTATTGCTGGTGAACTCCAACGCTACACAATTTATACTCTTCTGGCAAGGAGGATACAGACACAAGCAAATACTAGCATCATGTGCATTTGTGGTTCATTACAAAAAACATGTATCAATAAATTAGGTGTAGCCCCAGACTTTCTAGAAAGTCAGCAGTGATGCCCCTAGCATCACGTAGTTTGCATGCTCTGTGTTAGAGATATAGACCGTGTTAGCTCTTTTTGCGGGGAGTCTAGTCACAAGGATCTGAAGCTCCTGAATCAGAGCATGCCTGCGTGGGGCAATTTTCTGCCTGCCTTTCTTAAGCAACCTTAACTAGAGGCAGTGCTACTAGTTCCACCTATAATGTAGAAATTTGGAAGCCCTTTCAACTGGTGATCAAAGAGGATAAGTATGCACAGTTAGCACTGGTGTAACTCTCTGAATTTCTCTCTCTAGCGTAGCAGATCAGAACATCAATTTCAGGTCAATTACCTCCTCTTCTGCTTTGCTTCGACGCCTCTCCACACCATCATCGGTTACAAAACCCTCCAAATTCATAATGACAACAAAATGGATTTGGTATTGGAAAAATGATCTAGGCCAGTGGATTGAATATGGGAAACAGGTGAGCACCTTGTAACGTCCATCCCCTCTTAGCCACTTCTGGAGGGATGTCACAAATACAGTCTCCTCTGCTATATAGTAACCTGTAGATATTGTTTATTTGCTTTTGATTTATAAAACAATGGGTCCCGTGCCATGGCTTAGTTAGTAATTAATAAAGCCAGATTGACTGTGGGTGGGTATTTATTTCTGGCAAAGCAAGCACTATAAGCTTTTATAGATGTCCCCTCAAAAAGGCATCTGATAAAATCTTGTACCAATTTCTCTACCCTTTCCCAAAATAACATGAGAATAGCTGAGACTTGCATCATATCCAAGAGGCTAAGAGATCTAAGCATTAGCAGACTTAGTGATGGGGAATCATATACAAGATTTATGCGGCATTCATGAAGAATGCCCTTCCAGTAGCATGCTTTTTCCCTTTTTTATGTATTATACAGAAGAAAACTATGTAAAGAGAACATTATTAAGGTTGCAAAGGCAAGCACTCCAAAATTAAGAGAGGCCAGAATGAAAGTTGCATGTACAATTGTAATTTGGCCCTCTTGTACGTATGAACTGAAAGAGTCTTTAACAACATGACCACATACTATTTTTCCCATAGGATTTCAGCCTCAGAGAGCGCTCAGGATGGATGGTGGTCAATGAAGGGGTAGTTATTCAATATTTATTTATATTATTTTTATTCAATCTGTGGGGTGAGGTTTTATTTACTGTACACTGTCCAAACCTGGCACTTAATAAAGAAGTCTAAATTTTCTCTGTGGATTTTCTGTGGCTCTCATGACTATAGTATGTGAATGCTTCGTAACATTAATGAATTAATCTTCACAAGACCCCTGTGAGATGAAGGGATATTATCCCCATTTTACAAATGGGGAGCTGAGGGACAGAGAGCTTAAAACTAAAATTGTCAAGTGTCCACTGATCTTTATACTGGCATTTCCTAATTTATTTTAATATATGGCTTTGTAACCTTAACGTTCTCTTTATGTAATTTTCTGTATGTAATTTCCTATTTAAAAAAAAAAAAAGGCAAATTGACAAAAGAAAAATTTCTCATATGAAACCATATTGAGCCTGTCATAGGGTCTCTACACCTCATGCTGGTTCATCAGCCAAAGGATTAACAAAGCAACTGCCTGCCTGCTTAGCCAGAGCTGATTGGCAGCCCCAAAGCAGCTAGATAAAAGGGCTGCAGGGGAAGTGGGTGGGGCAGCTGCAAGAGAGATGATCCCTCCAGCAGACTGGTGAGAAGCTGCCAGACAAACCAATGCTCCAAAGAGCGATAAACAGGGCAGGAGGCTGGCAAGATTACAAAGGTAGGAAGTGGCTGAGAGAACAGCATGGGACTGAGAAGGATTGGTTCTCGCTGTTCCAAACCAGGTCCCTGAGCTGGAACCCAGTGGAGTAAGCTGGTTTAGGTTCCGCTACCACCTCAGCCAGGGATTTTTAGAGAAGAAATTCCCAAACCCAGGAGACCTAGGGCTGATTAGCCCCTACTGAAGCCATGGAACTTCTGCTGTCCCATTATCCTAATGGGGGAAAAGACTATTGAGGACGTGGCCAGGCGGGATTGGGTCTTAATAAGGACTTGACAAATGCAGAGTTGGGTTTGGCAGCATAAGGGGGAGGGAGCCAAGTGGGTGTAGTTCCCCCTGCCACAAGAGGATGCCGACACACCCCCATATTACAGACTACAACAGGGTTGGACCAGCACAGACATCTACCACTTGAGCTAATGGAGCAATTGGCAGCAGTAGTAGGCTGTTAGCCTTATAAATGGACCTCCCTATAGAAGGCGATGAAAGATCTACTTTGCCAACAGATTACACGTGCATTTTCTAGACAGCAGAGGAACATTGGGATTTGGGAGTCCTGAGTTCTGTTCCAGATTGTGGAAAGGAGTGTATCCTAGTGATTTTAGACTCTCTTGCCTTGTCCCCCTCAGCCCATCCCCTAGTATATTTCCCACACCTGTCCCCGCCCACTCTGCTCTTCACAGCCTGTTCCTGCTTCCCTTTTGCATGTGATTCAGGCTGCTTCCTCTTCCTCCATCCTACCTGGGCACCAGCAGCGGAGCATTCAGAGTGCAGGAGAAAGTTGTTCTCGTTCAAATGCCTGGCACCAAAGTTGACCCTGACATCTGGGAGGAAGGTGTGCAGGAAAACCCTTTGAGCCCCTGTCGTCCTCAGTTAGAGCATGCTCTGTTCAGACAGAATGTTTGAAGAAATTAGATGCCAAACTAGTTACAAACTTCTACAGCGCATGTGAGCTTGTAAAAATGGCAGTATTCAGAAGCTTATAAACGTGGCCAAATTCAGGTGGATTGTCACAAGGACAACCTCTCTGATCCAGGGCAGTCCCCCACCCTGCCAAATGTCAAGTCTCTGCTCCCAAAGAATGAGGGCTGTAGAGCTTCTCAACAAAATGATTTTAAGAGTTTATTAATAATGGCAAAATGTTTTTTTCCCCCATCCTAATCTAATTTTCCAGAATGGCTGAGCTGTTTTTGCTAAACCTTGAATAGTTCAGCCTCCGTTAGACTCCTAGCATGGGAAAGTTCAGCCCGAACAGTTAAAGTTATAAGCAACTGGAAAAAAAGGGTCTATAATGGAGTGTTCAAGCAACCTAAACTATGGTATCCCAGCCAGCTCCATCTATCATAAAGAGATCTCTGCACAAGCAGCTATAGCCTGGCACAGGAATAGAAATGTTCTCATAGCTTGTTCCCAACCAGTAGCAGCTTGAACTCCACAAGGTAGCTTGTAGGGGCCCAGTATCACTTCCAGAGCACATTTCCAATTGAAGACAATGGGAGCTGCAGGTTAGAGGACAGGTGGGGCTTTTGGCACTTCAGATGGCACGGAAAGCAATTGGGGTCTGTGGGACGCTAGTGATCAATGGTGAAATGGTTCAGTTTAACATCGGACGTGGCATCATTACATTTCAAAGATAATGCCTCATGGAGATGAGTGTGGCATTTCTCATGTCCAGAACTATTCCGGGTGGGTTTTTTCATTGTATAGATTTTTTGGAGGGGTGCGGTAGGGTGATGACATCCTTTCTTATGCAGCACTTTTGAGATCTATGAACGGTAAGCACTGTAAGTGCTAAGTATCACTATCCGGTTATTTATTTTTCCTCAGTCTCATTCTCCCACAATCAACTCTGTAATTTCCTCTATGCCCGGAGCAAACTTCCTGACCGTGTGCTTCCTTCAAAGTCGCTTCCTTAGTTAGTTTTCCAAAGTTGACCTCCACTCCTCCCACTATATTTTCCCACTCTCAATCCTGTGTTATACCGGATATAGATGTGGCCAGGGAGTTGTCACTTTATTTACCTGTGTAGGCCCAGGCCCACTAATGACATATAAGCAATACAGTTTTTTTACTAGCAGAGATCAGAATCATGGCTCTTGTTTATCAATGAATGAAAAAGGCAATTGTGCAATCTTTTGTCCTTCCAGATGGGTTTAACCATTATTTTCCCCCCACATTTCCATTTTATAGGATGGACTGCAGGGAGCTTCTGCGCTAGCTTCTGATGATTTGGAGAATTTATTTCTGGCAAATCCAAATGACCTCCTACAATTTCAGGCTGGTGCCCAACAATACGAGATCAATTTTAAAGGTACTGTTCCCCTTTCATTTCAATTGAACACAATGCATTATAGTTTATAGTTAGTCTGGTGGCTTTGATATGCTACGTTGCAGTACTTTTCTGGGAGAAGTGTACAGAGGGAGACTGCTGCAAATAGGGCCATCTGGATAGTTTTACGGTGAAGGGAAAATAGTCCACATATGCCGGGTGGAATGTTGTAAGGGGAGAAGGTGTAAATAAGTATGTGGGCAAATTAATGACAGGACAAGGAACAAATTAGACAAATTGGGCAGGGTTAGGTGCATGAGGCGGGGGGAGGGTGGGGGGGAAGGGAGAGATTTTAAAGATAGCTTTTCCCTCTAGAGTAAACATGTGGACGGCCTCATCTAACCAAAAAAGAAATGATACTTGACCAGCCGGTGGTTGTTTTTTTTGCTATGATTATTACTTATGATTTTGTTTAAGATGGCTCTGTTTGCCTGAGAGCATCACGTGCAGCTTTTTCTTCTGCCAGATCCTGCAGCCTTAATTCTGAGCTTCTGACAAGTCTACGATGGGAATACTTGTAACCCATCACACATCTGTAGTTCTGTCTGGGGATTTCCATGGTTTACAGTTATTTCTGAATTTCTCACAACATTCCTGTGGCTTATTATTATAATGCCCATTTTGCAGAAGGATTACAGAGGGTGCACAGAAAGTCAGTCAACCTCTTTCAGCACTCCACTACAGAGTTGTTGACTTCACTGCAGCCTTAAATGGGAGCAGAAGACAGGAGATGAGGGAGTGAGCCCTTATTTAAATACATAGTAAAGCCACGAATTGTCTGGTAGATTTGAACATTTTCCATGCTATGAAGAAAGAGCGTAAGTGAGATGGAAGGAGCAAGTGATTTCTGGAAAGATAGGTAAGCTCAAGTAAGAGTCATAGGGAAGGGACAGAGAAGATTGAAACAAAGGGCTGCAGAGACAGTGGTTGCTAAACAGACAAAAAGTTCAACTGCCACATTCCATCAACAAATGATTGTTTTTCCTCTCTGTGTGTGTGTGTGTGTGTGTGTGTGTGTGTGTGTGTGTGTGTGTAAAATACATAAAATAATTTTTTTTTTCTTTCAAGAAATGGTCCAGAAAAATGTCCGCTATCAAACTCAAAGAGAAGTCCGCAGGCGACCAAAGTTCGTGTCCTCGGAAGATGTGAAAAAAATGAGGAAAGGGTACTCAACGATGCATTCATTTTTGTTTGTTTTTTTTCACTGTAAAACGAAATGCCCCGTATGGAATGAAGTATCAGGGGGTAGCCGTGTTAGTCTGTATCTACAAAAACAACAAGGAGTCTGGTGGCACCTTAAAGACTAACAGATTTATTTGGGCATAAGCTTTCGTGAGTAAAAACCTCACTTCTTCGGATGCATAGAGTGAAAGTTACAGATGCAGGCATTATATACTGACGCATTCTGTATGGAATTGTGGCTGCATATGGGGAAGTTTCTTGATTCTCATAGATAATTCTGGTTCGCTGATTGCCATAACGGTTGGTTGTACTGCAATGCAACTGTTCTTGTTCACCTCAATATACTGCATGCTGTGGTGGAATCATATAACACGCTGCTGGTTTACAAATAGTTGCAGCAGTGCCACAATCAGTGTGCAACACTGCAGTTCTCTGCTGCATGAGCAAGAATCTGTCTGTTCCTGTGGCATATGGTGTAAGAGGAGATGGGAGTATTGATGAGGTGGAACTTGTCTTTTACAAAAGCATAGTAAGAGACCAAGGCCTCGTCTACACTACACGCTAAGTCGGTGTCACTGCAGTTGATGCAGTGACGTCAATTTAGCGGGTCTGGTGAAGACACGATACGTCAACGGGAGAGCGCTCTCCTATCGACTTAATTAATCCACCTCAATGAGAGGCGGAAGCTCCCGTCTACATAGCATGGTGTAGACACCGCTTTAAGTCGATGTAAGCTATAATACTTGCATAGCTTAAGTAGCGTAACTTAGATCGACTTTCATCACTAGTATAGATCAGGCCTAAGAAATGCTGCCCACCAGAAACGGGACTAATTCCTATTGGGAACCTAGTTACATGATGATATTTAATTGGCAATCTGCAGTAAGTAGCAAGATTAAATCTGTGTTGTCAAATTCTTACAGGGGAAGTGACCAAAATAGACTTATTCCAAGGGGACCCTGTCAGTCTGGGAGAAGGTTCATGACAGGAGTGGAAGTACCATAGACTCATTCCTGATTTTCTTTTTGTTTGCAAACAGCCAAAGAGTGACTGATCCTCCAGATCAAAACTATCCTAGAAACTGGGACAAATCAGCACTGCCTGACGTGGGATACAAGGTACCTGTGTTTTCTCCTTTTTGCTCCAGTGAGATTGGGTTGTTCCTATACAGGTTCTTTTGATGGAAAGGCACTGAGCCCAAAGGAACATGATAAAATGTTCATGTCTAGTGAAACATTTGCCATTTGGGAATATAGTTACAAAGGGCCAGATTTTAAAAGCTATTTAGGTTGCAGGTTGGTGTCTAGGCACCTCTGAAAACCCCACTAGGCACTGTACTCTCATTGATTTCATCTGCATCTCTAGGTCAGTGGTCTCCAAAGTGGGTTGCGCAAGAGGATCCTTGGGGGTGCACGGCAGGAGGAGTGCACGATCAAAAAAGTTTGGAGACCACTGCTCTAGGTGACTGGGCCAGATTTTTAAAAAGTTATTCAAATGTCCTGAGATTGCCAATATGGGTGCTAGTTGAGTTGGTGGGTTTTCAAACAGTATGTTTACATGGCAGGTAGACCCCTACGGCTGGCTCGTGCCATCTGACTTGGGCTCACGGGGCTCAGGCTAAGGGACTGTTTAATTGCAGTGTAGATGTTTGGGCTTGGGCTGGAGCCTGGGATCTAGGACCCTCTGAGGTGGGAGGGTCCCAGAGCCTGAACATCTGCACTGCAGTTAAACATGGGTTTTTAATTGTAGTGTAGATGTACCCTGAAGTTCACATCTATTCAATAGGAACTGGACTGAGATTACCAACTCTTGCCACATAGGCCACCAAAGAACCATCATATGATGACGGTATGGTCATTACTAGGTCAAGTTGCCCCTCTGTTTTCATATCTCTTCAAACAAATACAGTATTAAACATATAATATATACACTAAGAAATGAAGCTAACAAGTAAGAGCAGAGCTGTTGGACATCTAGGAGTTTTTACCAACAGTTTTGATGGTATTTGCATGTTGCTTCAACAGATGGATCAAAAGAAATACTGGAATCATCTAGCTAATAGTTATGTGGCTAAGGAACAGACCGAGAGTCAAGCACTTGGATACACCGTGGTTTTGTAGTTCCTCCTTTAGAGAAGGTTTAAGTGCAGGCTCCGCTACCAGCTCTGCCACAGATGTCCTATGTGAAATTGGCCAAGTCACTTGGGCACAGAATAAGTGGGAGGCATCCAGGAGCTGGTTATGGATTCCTGATTCTCAGACTGTTTTTATTGTAGCCCGAGCTCCATGGCACTAAAAGCAGTTTTTGGGCACTCTGCCAGCTGGTGATAGCCAGAGAGCAGAGCTTTCCAGATGTTCACACTCTTTGCAGTTCTTCACCCCATATTCCCAGGCTGTAGTGGGAAGTGACTTAAGAGCAGACTATGCCAGTTCTATGCCAATTGTCCCTTAGGCTGTATGGACCAGATTCGGATCCTCTTATTCATGTTGGATGGTTTCGTTTACCATGAATAACTTGTGGCGTAATGTGCTACTCTACACAAGTAAGGGAATCAGAATCTGGGCCTGCAGTAAAGTTGACATCAGTGACAAAAAATAAGTCTTTGCTCCTGTTATCCCTGCCACTGCAACTGAGGGGGAATTAGGAAATTCCTCCTTGTGTGTTATCAACGGAATTGTTAACAAAGGCTGGGATTTTCCAAGCAGCCTATGGTAAGGTGCCAAATTCCCTTTAAACTCCAATGGGATTTGGGAGCCTAATTACTTTTCCCTTTCAAATCCCAGCCTAAAGTCCAATCAGGTACACCTGTGCTAAGCTCACTGGAGACAATGGGGTTGCACAGGCACACAGAATTTGACTGGCAGAAACATGTTATTACTGGTGGTTAGTGATGTGAGAGATTAAAAGAATCCAGCTTGCATTTCAGTCAAGTACCTTGTCTCAGTTGACACTTTAAGAATTGATAATACTTTGCAGTTATTTAACATCTTCCATCTTAAAGTGCAGGCCAGGTAGAAGCATAATTGATCTGAGATTGATCATTACCTCTCTGACCATAAGGCTTTTCTTTCACAGTAGCAATCCTCTGCTTTCACTGTTTCATGATTGGCTGGGATTCTGCATGCCTCTGTGGTGGCCTTCACAACATCTGACACCTCAGCCTTGATGAATTTCCTACACTTCAGACATTGGCCTTGCAAACTATTGTGGAAAATCTTGCTACACTGGAAAGGATGCTTTTTTATAATTTTTTTTTTTTTTTTAAAGTCTTCCCTGTTTAGTATAAGGTCTTCTATTTTCTTCCTCCTTCACACATAATATTGGAGATTGCAGTATTTATTCTGTAAAGCATTTTGAGACATGAAAAATCCTATGCAAAGTAAAAGTTTATATATCTATAATCTATATCGGGGTGGGCAAACTTTTTGGCCCGAGGGCTACATCTAGGTGGGGAAATTGCATGCAGGGCCATGAATGTAGGGTTCGGGGAGAGAGTGCAGGGTATGGGAGGGGGTGTGGTGTGCAAGAAGGGTCAGGGCAAGGGGTTGGGGTGCAGGAGGTGTGTGAGGTGTACAAGGGGGCTAAGGGCAGGGGTTGGGGGGCAGAAAGGGTTATGGAGTATGGCAGGGGGGCTCAGGGCAGGGGGTTGGGGTGCGGGCTCTGGCCCGGTGCTGCTTACCTTGTGCGGCTCCAGGGTGGCAGCGACGCGCAGTGGGGCCAGGATGGGCTCCCAGCCTGCCCTGGCCCCGCACCGCTCACGGAAGTGGGCAGCACCACGTCCCTGCGGCCCCTGGGGGAGGGGGGCAGAGGGCTCTGTGCTCTGTTCTCGCCTGCGGGTACCTCCCCAGAAGCTCCCATTGGCCGCAATTCCCCGTTCCCAGCCAATGGGAGCTGTGGGGGGGCCGGTGCTTTAGCTGTTTTTCTCCCAGGTATCTCTGGTCTCTGTTGTCCAGACGCAACTGAGAGTTCCATTCTCTTACTTCTAAGGCAGAGAGCACTGGGCAAGTGAACCGCACAAAGCAGCGAGTGGTGCATGAATAGGGGAGCTGCCAGGAAAGCCTGGGATGGTAGCATGATGGAGGGCGAAAGAGGCTTTCTGGGTAATACTGAGGCTAAGGAAGGGGTGTGAATTCCTTCATGGAATAAGCAGTATGGAAGATGCTGTTAGTCTGGATGACCACAAAAATGCTTTTATTCTCATACATGCACAAAATGAATAATTGTGGTTGCATGGTGCCAGAATACAGTGACATGATTCACATTGCTGCACTGTCCAGCAGTTCTCTTGTCACAAAATATGGATCTACTGCGTTGTGAAATATGCCGGGCTCAGCCTAGAGGAAGTTCTAATTCGTTAAGTGTGTTTTGCGTGATCTTGATGAGTTATATTGTGAAGTTATATATGGCTTTGTAAAGTGTTTTTTGCATAAAAGAAAATTGAGTTGCAATTTTCACACTGGTAGGCTTTTTAATCTAAAAAATAATTCTAGCCACTGCAGCTTGGATCATTCTAAAATCCCATTAACTGATTTAAAAGATTTGTCCATTCAGAGGTTGTCCAATATATAAATATCTAGTAAACAAAAGTAAACTGTATACAGATAGGATTTAGATGTAGCACAATCAGATTTAACTTACAAAATCATGGACATGTTTGAATTTTCATTTCTGATTATGATAGAGCTGACAAAGCTGCTGCTTTCACCAGGCCTCCCAGAGCAGCCACTGCTCCGTTTTAAGATGCACCGTTGACACGTTGGAACTGGGGTCTTTCACTTCAAGTTTTGATTTCATATTTGCCCTAGGCAGCAGTGACTGAAAAATTGTTACCAACTCATGTCTGTGTGGTAGCCCTGTGTTACAGGAGTCGGTAGTCTCAGCCTAGTTTATAGTTGACCGGTCACCATCTCAACAGATGAAGTATGGAACATATACAAACACTTGAATTCATCTCTCCTCCATCTGAGAGGTCCTTCCCAAAGAGAGAGGTACGCTGCACAGAACAGAATGGGGGAGCTCACATAGCAACTATCTGGGCTGTTCCTCTTCTGTGAGTGGATAGGATTTCAAGCACTACATAGGCTCAAAAGATCGACCTTTGGTCTCACTGGCTCTGCCTATGAAAGCGTGGTCACCCCTTACACCCAGTTGAAACTTTCTGTAACCTTTGGCTGTGGTTTGGTATTTTGTAGGCAGTGGCGATCACTAATCCATCCTCTGAATACACTGAAATCGAGACCCTGTTTAAAAGGACAATGAACAATTATGTTATCCAGAGAATAAGGAGGATTCAGAACCCCTCCCTTTGGCAAGTCTTTCAGTGGTTTGTATCTATTTTATTACATTCCCCTTGTTATTGCCACAACTAATGTAGTGAGTCTCATAACTTCCAAGGCTGTCTCCTGGACATACAAGCTGGTGACTGACATTAACTCTGGTGGTTACCCAGTGTGGTGCTGAAGCTTACTTTAGCTCTGTTACTTAAAGGAACTCTCAGAAATATCCCTCAGTCCTTTCTGGGGCTAATTAGCTATTCATTGTTGAGGTGCTATTGCTGCCGAGCTTTAGCGCCCCCTCCTGGAAAAGGAGGCTCTAGGCAAAGCTGCCGACTCTGCATGGAGTAGCTACTCCATGAAAATTAACAGATGGGACTGGCACGCACAATTGGGATGCAAGTACATCTGTGTTTACTGAATATTGAATTGCCCCAATAGCGGAGTCTTCACTGTTTGCACAGGTTCAAAAGGAGACTGTATCCCTTAATAAGTCTGCTGCAGTGGATCTAGAGTGTCTCTTTAATGAGTATTTTACAAATGTGTCACACTCCTCTTGGGGCGAGGTTCCTGAAGGCATATTAGGGGCTTCTGGTGTAAAACAGCCAAACTACATTGAACTACAGTCCTCGAGGCTTGGGTTATTTGTTACTGATGTGCTCTAGTTCCTTTTGGATTTTAAATATCTACAGCATAGTTGGCCAATTAAGAACAGCAGCAGAAACGTTTAATAAGAGTGCTTTGATGCAGTGGCAATTAGGGGTGGGGAGAGCATATAAGACCTTATCTAGATAGACAGAGAACATTTCCCCCTCAAAAATAGTTTGGGTTTGGCAATGATGGAGCTAATAGTCTAACCAAGCAATAACAACAATTGCTAAGCAGCAAAAAAGAGTTTGCTAGAAATGGTTTGTTTTAACAGAACAGACCTTGAAAATAATGGACAGCATTTAACACAACCTCAAAACTAATCTTAATCCATTTGCCTTGTAGCCTTTTCCACGTTCCCTTTAGATTTTTATCAAATGTAGGGAGGCAAGAACCCAGTCTCTCTGTTCCCCTTAACTTTGAGCCCTTTCTGCAGGATACAATGTTGCTGACTTGCACAGTAAAATGATTTCTGAAAATCCAGATGAGGCTTTGACAACATAAATGTTCACACTTTTAAAATTACTGTCTCTTTTTTCCATCTTCCAAGTAATTTTCACTGCCGTTCCCAGACTAGCAACTCTAATTTGACTGCCAGTGGAATACAGAAGGTGGCTGGAAATCTCATCCATGTTATAGTGTGTCTTTAAATATATTTTTCACATCAGGCAAAAAGAGCAGATGAAGAAGAAAAATGGAGGGAAAGATGTAGATGAGAAGCTTCTGTTCCATGGAACCAACAGTTCCCATTTGGAAGCCATCTGCAATCACAATTTTGACTGGAGAATCTGTGGGGTCCATGGAACAAACTATGGAAAAGGTGAGGAGGAAGTGACTGCGTATATGAGATCACAGACTTTCTTTAAAGTACCCAGTGATGATGTTACAGTGGTAATTGGTCTTTATAAGCTGCAGTGATTTGTTTTTTTGTGCATGGGGGAAGCAATGGGAGGGAAGCTCCAGTGTTCCTTCAGGCTGGAAAGGAATTGGTTTGCATGGGTGGAGAATTTGATATGGGGTTGAGAGAATTAATTTGGGGGCTGAAAAAGAATTGTTATATTGGGGGGTGGGGAGAGGGGCATGTTTTGATTCCTAGGAAGTGTAGGGAAACTTGCCAGTCCATTACCTCCTTCACCTCAGCAGGGGGGGAGTTGAAGAAGATGGTAATTCTCTGTCAGATGGAGACAAGAGGTCTCTCCTCCTTGTCCCTCCATGATGCTGGCTTTTCTTCAACTCTTAACATTAATTTTTTCCCCTTGTGCTATACCTGTTGATCTAATGTCTTACTCTTCCTAGGCTATTTTTCTTTACTCTCCCTTTCTATCTCACTCCTTCCTAATTCAGCCTGCTCTTTACTTCCTCTTGAAATTAATGGAAGTTGTATGGCAAAATCCTTTAGCTGTCTAGTGTGAAATCTCCACTAAACAGAAAGTTCACTTATTGAAACTTGAGTCAAATACATCCTAATTATTGTGGTGTGCTAACTCTTTTGTGCCTGATGTATAAAGTACACCATACACATCCAGTATCCTTACAGTGCCCTTTTTTGTCATTGCTAGGAAGTTACTTCGCCAGAGATGCTAAGTATGCGCACTGTTATAGTCAATCTCCTGCAAAAAGGAACACCATGTTTGTGGCTCGAGTTCTAGTTGGAGACTTTGTTAGAGGAGACCCAACCTACGTTCGTCCCCCACAAAAAGCTGCTGATATGCTCACCTTTTACGACTGCTGTGTGGACAATGTGCTGGTTCCCTCCATTTTTGTCGTCTTTGAGAAGCATCAGATTTATCCAGAGTATATAATAGACTATAGTGAAGAAGAAAAAAAATGTTTTGTATCTTAAATAAGGGAGAGAGCCGTTTGTATCGCTCACTGCAGCATTCAGACCTAATTTTACATGTTTTTAAGGGTTTCCTATCCTGGATTAGATTGTCTAATAGTCATCTCTCATTTTTAATAGAGCACCTTTCCAACTGTTACATCCAAAGAATTTGCTCCTTGAAGGAGGTTGGCAGGAGGAACGTCCTGCACACTAGGCGATTACTCTTTTTCATCCAACTGTTGACTTTCACTTGTTCATAGTATGTAAACCTTAGGGTAGCCCCACATAGGAGGGGTCAGAATTGGGGATGTGGGAGTGGAATAGTGTGATTCTTCTTTGTGCAGCAACAATCAGCTTTGGAAATACTGACTAGAAAGGATTTCTCTTGAGAAATATGTTCAACTGAGAGAAAAATTGTCAACTCTAGTTTAATATAGTTGACAACTTGATTGTAGGCTTACGGCTTTTCGATTTTGTAGCGCTCCGAATGATGAGTCATTCAACTCTGATGACTTTACTGAGGTGGCTCTTTCCCTTACCTACCCTATCATTTCCAAGAGACCTGTGAATGAGTTTACTGTGGATTTGACAGGGTGGTGTTCTTGGAGTACTGTATGTCGATGTCAATATTTTAGATTAAAATCAGTAACTAGACAAATAAGAAGTCTGTTCTTTTAAATTGGTGTAATGAATAAGGTCTCAAAAGGAGGAGTTCCTCCTGCTGCACAAGCAATGTCAACCTAGTGGTTAGAGCAGAATACTGTCAGCCATGGTTCTGTTTCCAACTCTATAGCAGATTTGCTGTGCAACTTGATCTGTAGGTAGGAAAGCTGGAGGTAGACCATACCAATGGACCGTCTGGGAAAAGGCATGTCCCAGAATTTGTTGTTTCAGTTGCTAATGATTACATGCATAAATTTAAAGGCTTGGTTGAGATTCACTTGAAACCCTTGCCTTTAGTGTATTACGTTTTCCACATGTGGATATTTGTCCAGCAAATGCTGTAGGACAGAAGTAATGTCTTGGGGTGCTTTGATGTTTTTCTGTCATGCAGGATGGACAGTAATTTTCGTTGTGCCAGGGACATCACATGACTTGTGTAGAGTGAACGTCTTTAAAGATGTTCTTCATCACTCTGGTGCAGTAGAACGTGCTCACTCGACAAGAACTCGTTAGTTCCTCATTAACTATGTCATCTTCATTTTCTATGGCCAGTTGTATGCTAGGAAAATTACCCACTGCTGACAATGATGAGCCAAGCATAGTCATAACAGTGTTGTAACTATTGCTTCTGAAGTGGTTTGGGTCTTACCAGATTTTTCTGGTCTACGTTTTCTTATAAACCATGTTTAGCATTACCCTGTGTCAGCAATGGGTAACTTTCCTAATAGTGACCAAGCATGTTTTAATAACAGATCTGCAGTCTGTTGAGCTCTCATTCAAGGGGTTTTTTGGTAATGAAGATCACATTTCCATCATCCCCTACTAACTTTCTAAGAGCTCACCTTTTGGGCTGAAATGCTCTGCTCAAAGGTGAATCATTTTGGCAAGAGTGAGCAAACTCCCTGCAAACTCCCTTGGCTGGTGGGAGGGGAACACTGCTACAGCAAGAACTACTGAAGTTTATAATGTGGCATGTTTGACGACTATTGCATTTTGCTAGGCTTGGCGGGCGGGAACTGGTTTTGAATTTAGTCAAGTTGTAACCACATCCTGGGCATGGGAGTTAAACAAATTCCAGGCTGGAGATGCTTATGTGAGCTGCTGGGAATTGACAAGCTTCCACTGAGGGAGAAGGATGTAAGACTAGGAAATGAAAATGCAGTAAATGTCTCAAGCCTTTATACAATCAAAGAATGTTTGTTTTCAACCTTTTTAAAAAAAAAAAAAAAAAAAAAAATCAGAAATACAGAATCTAGTTATCCCTGGTGGTGGAGGACTTGTTGGAGGCATTCCAAGATGTGTATTGAGCGCTTTGACACCTCAGCTGAAGGGTGAAGAGGTGGAGGTTGATTCTGAAACACTAATTTCTCCCAAATGTTCACTAAGCTGTGGAGTTTAGTATTTTTAGACACTTATTTGATCGAGTATAAAAATCAGTTCTATTACTCAGCTTTTGTCTCTTGTAATTAATTAATGTCACTAGACTAATTGCCACAGAGTCAGCTACAGTACACAAGACCTTCATTTATAATGCAAAAAACAAAGCTGGAGAAACATTTGACATACCTTTCAGGCCCTCTTTACACATCAGAAAGGTGGGGGTGGGGAGAGAGACAAATTTACATTTTCTCCTGTGTTACTCATCATTAAAGTTCCAAAAGAAATGTTAACTCTGCCACATTTCACATAGTGTATATTTCTATTTGTCTTTTGTTAAATGTGTATTGTAATTAAGGTGACCAGATGGGATGAAGAAAATATCGGGACACATTTTTGGGGGGGCGGTCCTGCTGGCAAGAGGCGGGGGGAGGGAGGGAAGCGGAGTCCCGCTGGCAGAGGGGAAAGAAATAAAAAAAAAAAGGCGGAGTCCCGCCGGTGGAACAAAAAACAAAACAGGAGGGCGAAATATCAGGACAAATTGTGTCCCGACCAAACATCGGTCAAGACGCGGGACAAACACCTAAATATCGGGACAGTCCCAATTTTATTGGGCATCTGGTCACCCTAAATGTAATATGTTGTAATGTAAGCTTATGCCATAATCAAACAGATTGGGCAATATAGCCAGTTAATACTGCTATTCCAGGCTTTTACTTTTGTGTTTCTGGACTTTGATTTGATCTGGGCAACTGTAGTGAGACTTCAGATAATTCTACATACACAGCTGCATCAAACAGAACAGTTTGTGTACAGAAGTTGTGTGTAACTGAGCTTTGTAATCACAAAATGTCTTTTAATAAATTGAATATCAAATTATGATTGTCAGATATCTTTTATGTTTAATTATGTGGCATTGGGGACACTATCTTCTATGAGCAATTGCTTTAGACAGTCATGGAAGAAGCAAAAGATTGAGAGGAAGCAACCACTGTTCAGAAGGGGGAAAATGTTCTGGCAAGGGCTGGTCAATAAGTAACTCTTTTGCTATAGATTTTACACACACACACACACACACACACACACACACACACACACACGCTACATTGCTGATTTATTTTTTATTGTTATCAATACAGTGCAGTGTAGATTCATTTTGTAAGATGCAAAAGTGCCTAAGTGATTTGATTTAGGCACCTAAGTCTCATTGACTGTCAATGAGTTTTAGGTGCAGAAGGGCTGGATTCACAAAGGAACTTGGATGTGGTGATGGTGAGCGTCACTGTGCCTCACTTTAAGTCATCTTGAAAAATCACTGGGATTCACAAAGCCTGAGTTTGGTGCTTCAGCTCCCTGCAAGGTGAATGGAGGGAGATAGGTGCCTCCGAATGGGATTCGCAAAGGCTAGCACACCAGGCAGTTCCCTGCCTAAGTTAGCTAGTGGGAGATGTCAAAGCGATGGATTTGTTCTAAGCCCCACCCCCTCCGAGTTTGGGGCTGAAAGACAGGCCAGCACTTAAAATATTGCATTGGCACAGCTGCACCACTGTAGCATCATCAATGAAGATGCTGTAAACTGATGGGAGGGAGCTCTCCCATCGACATACTTAATCCACCTCCCTGAGAGGTGGTAGCCATGTCAGTGGGAGAAGCTCTCCTGCTGACATAGCGCTGTCTACACAGTGGGGTGTCGGTACAATGACCTCACTGGGGACGTGGATTTTATATGCCTGGGTGATGATGTTCTATCGATATCAGTCTGTAGTGTAGACTAGACCTCAGTCTGAGCTGGAGGGAGATGCCTCCCTCTGCTTAGGATTTGCAGCTGACAATCCCTTCTTGGTGTTAGGCCCCTATTCTGTTTTAGCAAGAAAGCAGGGTTGGGGAGGGGAGACCATAACTTCTCTAACCACTGGGCAGAGACTCACCTGGATTGCAGGAGACCTGTTCAAATCTCACCCGAGGGGGAAAAGGGATTTGAATAGGGATCTCTGACACCCTTCCCCTCCCCCTCCCTCGGGGAGTGTTCTAACCAATGAACAACGGGATATTCTTCTGTGGGGAGGGGGGACCCCCTTCAGTCTCTCTTGTTTCATCATTTAGTCACAGGGGAATAGCTGCAAGAATCATTGGGCCAGAGGGAGAAAGACCGCACATATGAGAATGAGACGGTAGCCTGGGGGTTAGTGCAATTACTTGAGAGGTAGGAGAACCAGGATCCCTACTCCAGTGACTTAATTATTTAGCCATACTTGTGGAATAACTTCAACAAGAGAGTTAGGGAACGTCACATCAGAAATATCCTATAGCACAGCAGCTAGGGCACTTGCCTGAGACCCCTCTTCAAAGCCTTTCTCCCCCTTGGGAAGAGATGGGTGTGTGTGTGTGTGTGTGTCGGGGGGGTGGAATTGAACCAGGGCTCTCCCACATCCCAGGTAGTAGTCTAACCACTAGCTAGGCTAAGAGTTGAGTACGGTCTTCCTCTCTCTTCCCCCTGCTCCCTTAGAAATTCAAATAAAATTCTATTCAAATGGGCTTGGCTGTGGGCTGGAATCAGGTTAAGACTGTAAACAAAGGCCAACTAAGATGCTAGGGGGTAAAAAAAGCAGGTATCCAAGAATAAATTAACATTTATGCATAACTTGAGGGATTTGCCATGTATTTTGGGTGCTTTCTGCTACTACGTTCACATAGTATTGACTATAGATCTGCAGGGGATTTCAAAATCTAGAGAAATCATCCTGGGGAATTAAAAACACAAAACCAAAAAATCCTCCATAGGCAACTGGTGTGAGGAAGAGGGAAGAAGTCACATCAACCTCTTGGTACCTCTGGATAACCTGAACACATCAACCACAAACCAGTATCTTGCTGCATGGGGCCTTGGTCTTACAAAGAATTAGGAAGAAAAGTCTGACCTCCCATCTACTGGCCATGTGTAACCAAAAAGCTAAGGTAAGTGGGCTTCTTTACAAGAAAGGAATACCATGAGTAACAGGCTCACACTACCCCATTCCCCCTTGAAAGTCTATAATAAATAGCAAGTGGGAAGGCTGACAAGGACAAATTCTTGTAGGGTTTATCTAGCCACTCACTAGCTGATTGTGACATCAGCTTAAATGGGGATAACATCCATCAGCTGGAGTCTTGGGAGTGTTCTCACAGCACTCCAGCCACTGGCAAAGAAGAGTAGTGAACAGAATTCATAGGCAGCATGAACAGAGCCCTGCATTCCCCTACTATGGAATTCTACTGCCACCTAGCATGCATTAGGCACAAGGAGAAACCCCAGAATCGCTTCTGCAGGCAACATACAACCAAGCAGATGCTTGTTCGGGCTACTACTCAGACTTTTGCTTCCAAAATGAGTGACCATAGCTAAGCCAGAACATAGAAAAGGGGTCATTACATCTCAGTAATTCAATTTGGCTAATGGCATGCTATGAAACACAGCTGGATTGGTTCTCAGGCTAACTGGCTTGCTTTCAGAGGCTGGGCTGTAGAACATATAGCATGGGTCAAGGAATCTGGAATTAAATTTCTTCATTTAACTGAATATAGCCTTTTGGTCCAACTATTCCCGGGCTCAATCCTGCAACATTAGCTGCAAATACAGCTCCTCTCCCCCACCCCCGTTAAAGGAAACATGCAGTAACAGAAAACTGTACTCCCTAAAAAGATTTTTTTTTTAAGTGGTAAATTAATAGCTAATTATATAGTTAGGGTGCCACCCACTAAAGTCCTTCGGCACTAAGTCCCATTTTTTAGGTGCCACTGCAAGCTATAAAACTGCTGCTTGGCTGCCACCTTACCCCATAGGTGCCTAGGCACAAGGTGAGTTTAAGTTTTTGCAATTAAATTGCTTGAGCACCAATGTTTCTGCCTCTGGGTGTGCATGCTGTTGCCTCACACTAGGCATCTAGACACCTAGCGCTCCAGAGCAATTCACAAACTGGGGAAGATAGTGCTTCCACCTAAGTCAGAGAGGTGGAGGAGCGGCTCCCTTAGGCATGCTCAGGACGAAGTGGGGGCGGGGCAGCTTGAACTGGGACAGGGTCACCCGCATCTTGGGTACATACCCTCTCCACTACTCCGGTAAGGTTATAAGAGGTCCCGCTCCACGCAGCCGTTTTATTTCAGGCCCTGCACACGACTTAGGTGGAGGAGCACCTAATGTCTCCCAGATCAGGGCTTGCTAGCAGCACTAAGTGCCTCACAGCAGCCCAGACTAAGGGGACCTCTACAATGCAAAAAAACCAAAAGCCTACAGAAGCAAGTTTCAGAACCTGGGTCAAGTGACTTGGGCTTGCGAGGTGCGTGCTGCGGGGGCTAAAACTGCTAGGGTAGTGGTTCCTGCTTGGGCTGCAGCCTGGGCTCTGAGACCCAGGGGGGCTGCTATATGTTAGCCTCGTAGTCCGAGCCCCGCGATCCCAAGTCAGTTGACCCAGTCTTTTTTTCCTTTTGCAGGGTAGATGTAGCCCTAGTCACCTAGGTCTGCAAGAGAGCCAGGGCATAGGACACAACCCTATCATCAGCATTTCCCACTGGTTCACTTAAGCAAGGTGCCACCTATCATGCTGGCTTTGTGGGTCACATTCTCAGGCACCTCACTCTTCTCCCCCTTCTGTGTACAGGGAATCTAGGCACCTAACGCAGGCTGTGGATCCCAGGGTTGTACCTGTGATTTTCTAGGTACCATGATGCTCAGCATCCTAACGCCCTTCACGGCCCCCACCCTTGTTCCCTAGCACTTGACAGCCAACACCTGCCAAACATTGAGGCTAGCCGGCTAGGTATAAGGTTTTGTTAAAACTTAAGCAGGAAACAAGGCGGAAGGGAATGCTGGGAAAGGGTCAAGGCAGAATCTCTCCGGTAAAGCTGAGTGGCAGTCAAATTAAGAATAATGCGGTTAGCTTCATTCCATCTTGGCCAAAAGAGACTGTCTGTGAATGTGACCTATGGGAGCTCCCACACAGCAGACACTGCCTTGCCAGCATAGAACTAAGACATCAACTCTCACTGGAACAAACAAGGATTCAAAACTGTAAGGTACTGTAAGTGCCAGTTTCTATGGCATACTTCAGTGGGAACTACAGCTCCGCAGTACCCCTGAAATTTCAGCCACTTTTATTTAGGTGCCTCATTTTAGATATCCATGTGTTGGCCTTTATCTTTAAGGCTGAGCTAGCTCACAAAGTATTGAGTGATTACCTCAATTGGTCACTAGGTGTCACCTGCCCTCTTCAATACTAACTTCATGCTTAGCAATAACATGTTGGATCCAGTGGCACCTCTATTTTTACAGCTGTAGATCTTACAGAAGAAAGATTAAAACTTACTGGAATCTTTCAGTCATGGGTATGGTGATTAGAAGAGCAAGCTTCTTAATACCGTTTGTTTTACCTGCTCAGAGAAGGGTAAGAATTTATTCACTGAAAGCTAAAGTAAATAAATACAGGAAATTGTCATAATTTTTTTTTTTGAGGATATCTGGGTGAGATTCTGCCTGCAGGTGCATGAATGGCTTCTGTCATTGTCTCTGACATTGATGCACTCTGATGTTTGGCAAGTCACTTTACCTTCTCTCTTTTTCAGTTTTCCCAGCTTTAAAGTGAGAGTAATAGTCACTTTGTGCAAATACTCTAAGATCACATGAAATATTTCCTAGAACACCGTAGCAAACTATTTTATAGGCACAGTATCTATCTGTAAAGGAATACCTTCTGTAAAGAACAAAGGCGTTGGAGTTTATAGTAACCTATTTCTCAGTGGTGAGTTATTGCTGCGTAGCATAGAGTTCAAGTCCATCCTCTGTGATTCCTTGCTGGAGTAAATAAGAACTGTGCATGCATTTCCCTTCCATGTATTAAATGCTTCTGTGACAACATGGTCCCACATGTTTCTGCTTGGAATTTCCCTTGGACAAACTAAGGGAACAATTACGCAATATGTTTCTAGAAAGCTAAACAGAAAATTGTTTGGGAATAAATCATGGGGGTTTTTTCAGCGTGAAGAGACATTCCTAAATCTTTTATTAGACATTACACAACCACAGTCAAGCAAGTTATTGGGATAACTGAATGTGTGTCTTTCATGCTGCTAGCCCCTTAAATCACTTCATATGATTTTTCTCTGAACTCTCCAATTTATATCCAACTGATGAGGTGCTCAGAAGGGAACACAGTGTTCCACCTGTGGTCTCCACAGTCAGCTCCTCCCCCTCTTCGCTTATGCTTCAAGAGATCTGCCTGGGGCGATGCTGCTATAGATTTTTTTTATTAAGACTTGGCATAATCATGGCTTTCAGGAATGCCTCCTACCCTAGGCTGCAGTGCCTCAAAATATTCACCTAAGAAGAAAATCAACTACATTAAGAGTGGGATTTTCAAAAGCTCCTAAATGATTGTTTCATTGGGACTTGTGCCCCTAAGTCGCTTCCCGCTCACAACCCCGGGCGGCAGGGGGTCCACCTGTGAGCAGGGGGGGGCTGATGGTCAACAAGCAAGGTAAGTAATGCAGTGTCTACAGGACTACTGCACTGCCCTAATTATCTCCACCTAAGCCCTACGCCTCTTGCGGAGGTGGAGTTATGAGGTGGGTGTAGTGGGCGACTTGCATTGGTGGGAGATACGTTGTAGGGTACACACTTACAGAGTTAGGTCACTGTAAGCTGCCTTACATCAACCTAACTTTGTAGTGTAGACCAGGCTTCAAAGGTACTGAGGCATTGCACTGCTCAGTGTTGCAATGCCTACACCCCGTCTGGCTTGCCGTCTAGTGGAATCCTCAGCTCTGAGCTATGCACCTAGGCTCCCCACACAATATGTGCATGGGGAGAGTTTGAAACCTAGAAAACAGATCCTTGGAAGACAGAAAACCGAGTGCAGAGGCAGGGGTGAAATGCCAGGGAGAGGGGTGCAGGCACCTGAATGGCTGACAACGTACTTGGCTTATGAGCCAGAGACAGGCAGCTCGCTATGCTTGGGATCCTCAGCCACAAGCCATCTCCTGCAGTTAGGCACCGAAGAGTCGTCAGCCAGCAAGGCAGCCATTACATTAATAGCCAAAACAATCTCTTTCTGTCTCCTGCTCATGCTGGATACCTCTCTCAAGCTTGCCCCCTTTCCCTGTGCACCCCAGGCTCTATTTGTGCAGGTGCTGTGTCCCTCCCACCAAATCTATGGCCTGCATCCAGCCCTTCTGCAGGGACTGATAGGTCTTAAGTGTGGTCATACTATGCCTACAGGATAAGGCCATGCTGACAGAACAGGCATTCCCCTGCCTAGTTTTGAGAATCCTGCTTCAGGCCTGAGCTGCACATTAGCTGTGGGATGATGTCAGGGCTTAGGTGGCTTTGAAAATGCCAGTTGGTACAAAGTTAGATGCCTACAGCATTTGGGAAATTTCAGTGGGGTTTAAATGGTGGACTTCAACACCAAACTAGCTTAGAGGATCTGAGCCTTTGTTCTTTAGGGTTGTATTTTCAAATGGCAAGTTTAGCAACATCACTTACTTTAAAAGAAACAACATGCAACTAAAATGCTCTGAAAGCACAAACAAGGCTAAGGTGGTATCAGGATCAAGGCCTGACAGGCAAAACAAACCTGAAACAGCTCACTGTGTTTAGGGTTTATAGACAATTCTTTGAACAGCTGTTTGATAGTTTAAAGTTGGGACCACTTGTGTCTTTCCCCTCCCCCCCTCTTTTTTTTACATCTTCTGACCGTTGCCAGGGTAATTTACAGAAGGAAGAGACCACCCTCCTTGCCTGATATTCCTTGTTAAATAGGTTTCAGTCTCAAATCTACTGTCAGAATGTGGTAGCCATCACTAAGCACAGAAAAGGCAGGACTGTTATCAACCTAGTGCTTTTGGGTATGACCACAGTACTGTTAGCACACCTGTTCTCTGAACTAACCATCTCTCTAATGAACGAATGTCCTTGTTTGTGATAGAAGTCTGCCTGTTAGATGAACACTATTGGTATTTTGTGGAGAGAGAGTACAAGTTCAGAACTGTAGCCTTCTGCAACAATTGTGGGCTGTGGTGGTAGGAGGAATGATGCTTAGTTACAACATAAAATGTAAACAGCAGCTGGAGAAGTGCTTACATCAGCTATAGTCAAACTGTACAAGTTCAGCGTAGGGTCAACTTCCCTCCGAGGCAGATAAAGGTAGTACCATGCAGTTTCATCTGTATGGGACCTTAAGGAGAGGTTCTGTTTGTTCTACAAAAAGTGTCAACATTAATATCCATGCAGAAGGAGGTACAGCTGAGGCCAGTGTCCTTGGACAAGTTTTCACTCCCCTGCTGTGTATGTGGTAGTTGCTTCTCTCCACCTCAGCTATGGCTGCATTTCATTGGTGCTGTGGCTGCAGTTCAAAGAGCACTTTGGGATTGTTCAGCATAAAAAACTCATAAGTATTAAGGTGGTTACAGTTCACTCCAATTTGGCAAAGATTAACTATGCAAAGAGTAACTATGGATCTAGAACACGTAAAAAATCACTGCAGATTCATTCTAGGAATAAAGGAGTGGGGTGATGGCAGAGAAAGATAAATGTAAATGATAATCTTCTCTATCTAGCAACAAAAATGCCTAACACCTGTTTAAGGAAGACGGTTCAGGTGCCAATTCTCCTTCTGAAAATGAGTCCCAAAATGGGATTTGTTTGAGGAACGGAGAATAATGTTGCTCCACTTGATGCCTTAAATCCTTAAGTTTCCTTGTACAGGTGGAGCATATAGAACAGCTTGACTTCAGTTCTGCTAAAGAAAGATGTACACTAAATAAAACCCAGTATGGAAAATATTCAAAAACTGCACAGTTTCATATATTAGTCACTTTGGTGATGCCTAAGTTCAGAAAAAAAAAAATCAATCACCATCTCCTTGAATTTAATGAAGTTCTTTAGGATACTATTAGGAATGCCATAAATCACATTACAAATGTAAGAGCAAAATTTATGGCAATGTAGGAGTAAGGTATCAGTTCAATGCTAATCAAAGGAACACAGTTACATACGAAAAAAGATCTATACTATGGGTAGGCAATCTATGGCACGCGTACCAAAGGCGGCATGCGAGCTGATTTTCAGTGGCACTCACACTGCCCGGGTCCTGGCCACCGGTCTGGGGGGCTCTGCATTTTAATTTAATTTTAAATGAAGCTTCTTAAACATTTTAAAAACCTTATTTACTTTACATACAACAATAGTTTAGTTATATATTATAGACTTGTAGAAAGAGACCTTCTAAAAACAGTAAAATGTATTACTGCCATGTGAAACCTTAAATTAGAGTGAATAAATGAAGACTCGGCACACCACTTCTGAAAGGTTGCCGACCCATGATCTATACAATTCTTAATAGATTGCCCAAAGATTTTTCTAACACTATCCACTCGTTATAAAAATGTGCCACATTATTAAGATATAACTTCCATTAAAAATTCAATAAGAACATCAAGCAGTCAGAAGTTTTGATTAACAACTGTGAAACCGTTGACTTGCAAGATCAGTTGATATCTGTATGACTTTAATAGCAAATGATACAAAATTATGCCTTTGAGGAACTTGAAGCCAAATCCTGGAACCTGCAGGCAGGTCAAAAGGACCTAGCTACATGCTGGGTAGTGTCACTCTGGCATGGCTGTGTTATGTGTGTGGTAGAAGCCCTCATTCACCTTCCCCCAGACCTTTACTGCAACTCCATGGCTGAAGCACCCCCTGCGGCTACTGCTGGTCTATAGGAGAAGACTGTCAGTGGATTCCTTGGTTCAAATTCCTGCTCTCCTCCCCCACCTCTACATGCATTAGGAGCTCAATGGAGCAGAACTGCATGGAAGCAAAGGGTTCCCAAATACTGCCCTTATTTGCAGCAGTGGTTCTGTGGAGCTAGGGCCTTCTATGGTCATGGGGGAAGAAGCCCAAAAGTCACTTTGAGCCACCACATATTAGTTCACTTTCTACACATTTTGGCACCATTTATTCCTCCCTAGTACATCCCACATGTCATCTTTTTTCAAAGGCTCTTCATGTGACAGCTCAACCCATCCCCTCTCATGTTCTAGAATAGCAACACCACTGCCTACTTTGGCAGTGCACAACTTTATAATAGCAGTGTTATCCCGCAACATGATAAGCATAAGACTGATACGCTCTCCTGAAAAGCAATGGCTCAGCATGCTTTAAACTAATGATTGATATCTACTTCATTTGCTACTGTTGCCCTGCAAAACACAGCTAGGTCAGAATCTTGCTAGAATCAGAGATGTCCAGAAGCTCAAGCAACGATGCTGAATCACCACAACTAGCTTCCCAAAGCTCAGATATTTAGAAGATCTGATATGGCTGCTGATGCAATATTTTCCCTATTTTGATTCTGTTAAAGTCATAGAAAGCGACTGATTATTGTGCTGATTATTATTTCCACGGGAATAACAGATTTAAGATTTATCCCATCGCATGAACAGCTGATGCCTTCCGAATAAGTCGCTCAGTCAATGGTGAATTTGGTCTCAACCCATCACGTTCTGTCAGGAGGCATCTGAAGGAGGTAAGGGGGGGGGGGAAGGGAAAAAAAGAGACCTTAAATACAGTGCTCAAAATCATAACAGCAGGTTTTTCTGTTTCCTGGTTTAGTAGTCATGTGTCATCTGAAAATAAGGAACTAGCTGCAGCAAATAGGCTGGTCAACATTTTAGTTGCTGGCACTTTCATGAGTTATTCAAGGAAAATCAGTGTAGAAAACAGAACAGCTATGTTTTTAAATGCCCATATTTATGCTTTGACCACAAACACCACAATGCAGGACATATACTAAGACAGTGAACTTCCCTTTCCCATTTCTAACCCTGTTTCACATGTTCCCTGTTTTCACAGCCACGTGGCAAAGCACAAGAACTCTGTGAGGTTGTGCTAAATAATCTTGCTCTCTTCCCATCAAGATCCTAAAAGCTCCCTTGTTCCAGCTCACCTTCTACCACTAACCATCCACTCCTGCTCTGATACCTCATAATCCTTAACCATAACAAACATTTGAAATAAGGGGTCTCATACATAGACTACCCGTTCATATTACAGTAACTCCTCACTTACCGTCCTCCCATTTAATGTTGTTTCGAAGTTACATCGCTGCTCCATTAGGGAACATACTCGTTTAAAGTTGTGCAACGATCCCTTATAATGTTGTTTGGCTGACTTTACAAGGGAGCATTGCACAAGTTCCTCTTCTCCACCTCCTCCCCGTCCCTTCCTGCCTCCCAGCACTTCCCCCACCGCCAAACAGCTGTTTGGTGGCGCTTAGGACTTTTTGGGAGGGAGGAAGCTGCCCCCCCCACCCAGAACGCAGGGGCTTTAAGGGCTGCAGGGCCCTGGGCTAATGGGGCCCCGGGGCCCTGGCCTGCAGCTCTAAAGCCCCTTTTGGAATGCGGCCCTGCAAGCATGGGCCGGAGGACACAGGAGGAGCAGGGGCAGCTGCGCAGCCAGCGGCTGGAGAGAAGCGGCGCTTTCCCCTTCAAAGCGCCGCTTCTCTCCGGCTGCTGGCTGCGCGGCTGCCCCTGCTCCTCTTGTGTCTTCTGGCCCGTGCTCACAGGGCCGCATTCCAAAAGGGGCTTTAGAGCTGCAGGCCAGGGCCCCGGGGCCCCCTTAGCCCAGGGCCCTGCAGCCCCTAAAGCCCCTGCGTTCCGGGTGGCCCTGCCTGCTGGTGTGGGGCACAGCTCCCAGAATCACGGCCATGGGGGCGGTGCGGCACAGCACCACCTGCACACCCCCTGCACCAAACAGGAGCTGCCCCAGGTAAGTGCTCTGCGCCTCCTGCCTGCCCCACCGCTGAGCCTCCTCCCACATCCCCACCCTGAGTGCCCTCCTACACCCTAACTCCCTCCCGGACCCTACACCCCCAGCCTTGAGCCCCAGGGGTAAGCCAGGGGCACCTCCCCACCACAGTACAGTACTGTACAGAATATAATGCCTTTTGTCTGCCCCAAAAAAATTTCCTTGGAACCTAACCCCCCACATTTACATTAAAACTTATGGGATAATTGGATTCGCTTAGCATCGTTTTACTTAAAGTTGCATTTTTCAGGAACATAACTACAACGTTAGGTGAGGAGTTACTGTACTTTTAATGGTCCATCCCCAACTAATGTCTGCATGTTGTCTAGTTTTGATCATAAGGGCTTTCTGATAGGGAGGTAGAAGAATAAAATGAGCAAGGATCTCGTCATATCTGGGAGGCTGGAATGATTTTCATTACTTAGAAGCTAGGAGTCTGATTTTCCACTCATTTACACTTGTGTTAATCAGGACTAACTCCAGTGAAGTCAGTGGAGCTACTCTGGTGTCAAACTAGAGTAAGAGAATCTGGTCTTAAGGCTGCAATTCTTTCTGCTGGTCAGCACAGGTAGCCTCCTTCAATAGGCCTCAATATGGGGAAACGCATCTGCTACTCTGCTCACGTGAGCAGCTCTTGTGATTTGTGCCAGACTGCACAACAGAGAGCTGAAATATGGCTCGACAATAACTAGGCTTGGCAGCATCCCACTTTAACTGATAACTGTCGGCAAACATCGATTTCAGGTGACACACTGAAACCGGGGGCGTGAGGGAGGAAGAATCAATTGGTAGCAGTCGGTGCCTGCAGGGATCGGGTGCCACTGGCCCAGTGGCAACGCAGGGAGGCCTCTGTAGCTCTGCTGTCATGGGAGTGAGGGAGCAGGTCCAGAACAGCGCGGCTGTATAGGGCTGCCTCAGGGCCAGTGAAACCCAATCCCTGCAGGCACAAAGTGTGGGGGGAGGCAACTATCCTGGTGGGGCCAAGCAGAGACCCCCAGCCAGGACTGCGAGGAGGAGGACTAGGAGCCCCTGGCCATGGGGGAGGCCACTGCACAGCTGAATAGCTCCTGCTAAAATGCATTAAGTCCTTTGCGGCCTCACTGTCACGTCCGCTCTGCCCTGCCAGGACAGCAGCCTTGCCCACACCTTGAGCCGGCAGGGATCGGGTGTCACTGGTCCTGTGGCCATGCAGGTAGCCCTCTGCAGCTCCACTGTCACGGGTATGAGAGAGTGGGGCTGTGAGAGTGGAGCAGCAGAAGGCTCCCTGCATTTATGTGGGGCCAGTGACACACTCAGTCTAATCTCCACAGACAGAAGGTGTTGGAGAGGCTGTGGTCGTGTTGGCCCAGTGGGAGGGGAGGTCACTCCACTGCTGAGCAGCTCCTGCCCAGGGACAGCTCCCAGACTCCTGACTGGTGTGTGAATGGGGCAGTGACACCTGATCCCCACAGGCACAAAGTGCGGGAAAGGCTGCAGTCCTGGCCCAGTGGAGCAGAGACCCTCCAGTCAGCACTCTGAGGAGGAAGAGACCACCCTGTTGCTGAATAGCTCCATGTCCAGGTAGGAGCCATTCAGCAGCAGAGCAGCCTCCTCCGTGGCTGGGGATGCATCCTCCTCCTCGCAGCCTGAGCTGGGGGTCTCTAGGATCCCAGCCAGGATCCCAGCCTTCACCACAGTTTCTTGTAGCTGAACTATCGACTGCCAATGAACTGACAACATTGACCAGCCCAGTTTGTAGCAGCTGAACAAAGTTAATATTTGACAATTGCTGCAGATTGTGCCCTAAAAGATTAAATGTAATACTACATAGCTTTAGTTTTGCTAGCATATAATTTTACTTACAATTTACAATGTTTAAAAATATTGACAATTTCTGCTTTCATAAATACTATTTCTATTGATATATATCATGGAGTCCAGAAGTCCATATTTTAGCAAGTGGTACTCACCTGGCCATGTTCTGATGGGCTTTTGATTTGCAATTTAAAGCAGCATGGATCAATAGCTGGTTGAAAACATCCCTCTGACAAGAGAAGTCACAAAAATGAACATAAGTTAATATTTAGTAATAAATGCTGCAAGTGACAATTTCTTGGTTTCTAGGGGCTGGGTAAACCCATCCAGGAGGGATCTACTTCTCCCAACAACATTAAGCAGCTGAGACACAGTATTTATTATTTGTAAATTTGTCTCAATTATCACAAATTTAGAAAAGGAAAACTAAAAGGGAAGTGTAACACATGAAATACAAACAAGCCCTACCCAAATGCAATTAAAAAAACCCTTCAACCCCTTTACCTGAGCATTGCTGCCTCCGATCTGTAAGAGCTGGTAGCGAATTGGATAAAGTAATTCTACTGTCTTGTCATAATTTCCATTGTCAAACTCTATCAAAGCCTGGCAAAGTGGCAACCCCAACTTCGGAGCCAGCTCCAGCTCATGGTCTTCACCAGGTGCTCTGCAGAACAGGAAAGGAGTTAACTGCCAACTAAGCAGAAGGTCAGACTGCAGCACTTGTATTCTTTAGTGCTGCTCTGTCATCTCCTGCAGCATGATACTGTCGGCGCAAGTTAGTTTCACCGAGTTTAAGGAACTGTGCTACACGGAACCAAATCAAACACACACTCTGTACATTTTGCTAAATAAATGTGGAGGTTACTTACATTACAGTAACTGTGTTCTTAGAGATGTTTTATCCCTAAGGATGCTGCTCTGCAGGATGTACATGCGCTTGTGCACGCTCAATCAGAGACTGCAAAGTAGTTTGCAGGCCTGCACAGAGCAGTGCCTTGCGTTTTGAATGAGGGTATATAAGGAGGTGCAAGCCGGCTGCCACTCAGTTCCTTCTTGACCATGAAGCCAGAAGATCCACAGCAGCGTGGAAGGAGGGTGGAGCACTCATCAGGACAAAACCTCTCTAAGAACTCAAGTTACTGTAAGGTAAGTAACCGCTCCTTCTTCGAGTACATGTCCCTGTGGGTGCTCCATGGTTGAAAACTCCCAAACAGTGACTGAAGTCCAGTACAGTTTGTAGGACTGCATCACCAAAGGAGGTGTCATCTTTGGCAGAGGTAAGATGGCATAATGCTTGGCAAAAGTATGGACAGAAGACCAAATAGCAGTCCTGCAGATTTCTGCTATGGGAACATCCTTCAGTAGAGCTCCAGAAGTGGACTGAGTGCCAGTGGAATGCGCTGTTACTCAGGAAGGAGGCTGCACACCAGCAGGTCAAGATGCAACCCAAAACCCACTTAGACAGCTTTCAGGTGGAAATTGGTTTGACCTTTCTTCATTTCTATGAATGACACAAATAACCCAGGAGAGGCCCAAAGGTTTTAGTCCTGTCTAGATATAAGGCAAGGGCTCTTTTGATGTCCAAGGAATGGAGGCATACAGTTTTGGGCAGAACACTGACAGGGGAAGCTCCTGGTTAACATTATATTCAAAGGACACCCTTGGGAGAAAGTGAGGGGGGCATCGTATGAGCCTCTGTCAGGGTACATCTGGCCCACATCCATCCAGGGATGCTCAGTCTTTGCCCACCCTATCGCAGCCAGATTCCTGAAGGGTCTACACAACATGTTTGCTTTGATTTGACACCCAGTTCTACAGTGGAACCCCAGCCTGGTTCTAAATGCCCTAAGTAGAGCTCTCTTTGAGCCAACGGCTGTCTGCTCCCTTCCCCACCTCTCCCTCAAAACTTCATTCCTAATTGCCATCACCTCAGCAAGATGAATGGGGGAGCTGAGAGCGCAGATGGCTGACCTACCATACACCACCTTTTATAAGGACAGAGTTATACAAGGCGCAGAGATCAGAATAGTGTTAATGCCCTGGACATTGCCAAGTGGACCTCTTGGGCAACCGGCCTCTGAGAAGCCAGTTGTCCAAGTATGGGAATACCCATAGTCCCCAGTGGCAGAGGCAAGTGGCTGCCACTGAAAGAATCCTTGTGAACGCCCTCAGGGCTGTGGACAGTCCAAAAGAGAGAACTCAATATTGACAGTGATCTGCCCCTATTACAAAACACAGAAAGTGCTTGTGTGAGGGGTGGGTGGCTACATGAAAATAGGTGTCCGGTAGGTTGAGGGCAATGAACCAGTCTCCTGGATCTAAGGATGGGATTATGGTAACTAGTATCACCGTTCTGAAGTGTTGTGTTAGGACACAGTTATTCAAGGTCATGAGGTCAAGAATTGGTCTCCACACTACATCTTTCTTGGGAACAAGGAAGTAACAGGAATAGAACCTTCTTCCAATGAACTCTAGTGAACCTGGATCTAATGCTCCCAGGAGGAGAAGAGAATGAACCTCTTATCTTACAACTTCCTCATGAGAAGCATCCCTAAAGGGGATGGGGAGGGAGGAGTGGAATGGAAGTGAACAGAGTAACCCACTTTGACAACCTCCAATATTCACTTGTCTGAGGTGAGCGATTCCCAGGCTGGTAAGTAGTGGAAAAGTTGGTCTCCAAAAGGCAGGGTAGTCATACAAGAATTGATCCGATGGAGTAGGCTGCTTGATGCCTTCAACTGAGGTGTCAAAAATGCCTTTTATAGGGAGCATCTGGTTGAGTGGCCCCCGTTTTTGTGGTTTCAGCAGTCTCCAGAAGCGCTCCTGAGACTTAGGGAAAGCGTGGTGATGGTACTGGAATGATCTTGATCTTTGAGCAGTTTGGGATCTACTAAAGTGCCTTTTAATCACAGGCACATAAATCCCTAGTGACCGCAACATTGCTCTGGAATCTGTGTGTGTATGGAGGGAGGAGTCTGTGTGTTCACTGAAGCACTTAGGCCCTTTAAACAGCAGGTCTTCCATTTTATTCTGTACTTCTCTCGGAAGACCCAAGGACTGGAGACAGGATGCTCTTCTCATGATCACCACCATGGCCCTGGAGGCTATCTCAGCCGCAGAAGACCAGCTGGCAGGAAGTCTTTTGTAACCAGGGGATAAACTGAATCTTTCTGGTCTTGTCACAAGTGCTCAACAAAGTGTGTAAACTTGGAGTATGTGTTAAAGTTGTGTTTTGCCATTCAGGCTTGGTAGTTGGCAATACAAAATTGGAGAGCAGCTGCTGAGTAGCTCTTTCCTCCCAGCAAATCCAGCCGCTTGGATTTCTTGTTATATGGAAAAGGCCTAGAGAAAGATTGACTGCTTCTCTCGTTGGCTGCGCTGACTACAAGAGAATTGGGGCTGGGGTGGGAGTAGTATTCCATTCCTTTCGGTGGGATGTAGTTTGAGGTGATGTGCCTTGAGAGCTAGGGGCTACAAGGTTCAAACTCAAGTGCTGATCGTCAGAGTCCTGCACGCATGGGACCCCAGCAACGCGCGAGTGTTCAGAGAATACGGAATCGGTCAACGCTACACTCAGCTGATGTGGCAACTCATGGTGACGGATGCTATCAGGTGGTCAAGGGACATCTATCTAGAACACATCACCGGACATCGGCAATACCAGGAGAGATGAGCTGGAGTGCCGATGAGAAGCGCAGTCGGGAAAGTAACTGAAATATTTCCCTGATGGATTGCATCTTCTAACGGACAACCTATCCTAAATTCTCAATTATTGAGGGACAATCTTCACTTATTGCTATATTTGATTTCCACAACCAACTCTCTGTATAACTTTTTATGAGTGATGTGCCCGAATATTTGGATGCTAATATCTAAATTGTATCGTTAAATTTATTAATCTTATTTGGGTTATTGCTGATTATGTACTATATGTATTGTATTACTTTTAAACCAACCTTTGTACTTTTGGATAATTTAAGCACTATACCCAGCTGTACAGACACTCTTTTCTTAACCTATGTATTATATAATTTTAGCATTAGCTTTAATAAAATTTCTTATCTGCCCACTTACACATTAATAGCATTATGGCAGGTGTTTGCCATAGAGAGTATGCGGGCGATAACAATGCCTCATCGATGGGTTAATATTCAGGATGTCCACCAAGGAACGTTTCAACTCCTGGATTTCCTCAAATGGGATTTGAAGAGAATCCACTAGCCTCTTCATGAAGTCCTGAAAGGCTTTGAAATCACCAGTGTAGGACTGCAGTGGTGGCATTATTGCCTCATCCAGAGATGACCTTACAGAGGGAGGTGAGATGTACTTGACCTGAAACTCTTCTCTTCCTGTATATCATCTGGTACCTGAGAAGTGCGCAGTACCGTGATGTACAGTACCAGAGGACAGTCTGCAGGTACAATACCAATGACTTTTTCTCAGGTATCCAATAGTACTGGTCACTGTAGGGATCCCCTGAGTCACAGCAACCCCACTGGGGAGGGGGATAAGGGAAGGGACTCCAATGAAAACCATAGTCACTGAGCCTATGGTATTTGGTAGTACCCTAGAATCCTCTTCATGAAAGGGATTCACGTGAGTAGGATAGTATGGTACCAGGATAACATCCTGAACTGAGATCTCTGAGTCCCACGAATCTTCCTCTGAGCTAAAGGGGGGATGGCTCTCTATTGTCCTAACCAGGCTGGCGACTTAAGCAAGTCTCAACTTGCAGCTGTCAGGGTGGTACTGGAGAGGTGGCTCTAATAAATCAACTCAGTATTGGAGACTCAGGCTCATCAGAGATTATGAAATCCTCTGAAGAAAGGAACCTGGAAGGAGGTGGAGGTCTCTGATAGCCTTCAGACAAAGTGTGTGTCGGTACTGGAAGTGGAAATGCTGACTGGTGAGATGGAGGCTGTTGCAGTACGGAGGTGGTTGTAGAATCATCTCTCACCTCAGATGTACACTGAGCTGCCGGTGCTGGGGCATAGATGATCCCTTGCAGTGCTGCTATACACACAGGGCTGTCAGTGGTGCAACCGTGGTGGTTACTCTGGTGGTAGATATGTTGTCCAAGTGGGACTTCTTCCACAGTACCAATCCCTCCGTTCCGGACTCAGTCGGTGCCTCTACTGTACCCTTACAGAGACAAGAGGTCTCCCGAGAGCGGGTTTAATGGTTTATACCTCTCCAGGCAGGGAAAAGGAGTATGTTTCTTCTTTCGAGTTTTATTCTCTGGGGCCATAACCAAGACTACAATGGAGACCAAGGCGACCTGTGACATAGAGATCAATGCACCGGGGGGGTGAGGGGGGAGCAGACCTCTCCAGAGTTAGATCATGTTCTATTAACAGGAGCTTACATCTAATTTCCCTGTCTTTTTTTACTCTACCCTTTAAACCCAGACAAACCTTTCATTTAGAAGGATCCTGGGAGTCCCCCAAACACCACAGGCAACTTGAGTGTCTGTCACTATGGGGAAAGGACTGATGGCAGTCTGACAGGGCTTATAACCTGGGGGTTTGGGCGTAACAAGTTGTGCTCTGGCACAAAAGAAAGGTCCATGAAGAGAGGAGAAGTCAGGAAGCCCTCCTTGCCCCTGCAAGCACAATAGTGCTAAATAAAATAAAGAGTAACCAAATGAAACTAAATAGAGAAACTATAAAATAATGAAGTAAATAAGAAATTAAGGATTCCCAAGGTGAAAGGCAGGAAGCTGAATGCTGCGGACAGCAGAATGCTCCATCTTGAGCTGCAGGTGGTTGAGAAGGAACTAAGTGGCAGTGGCCTCACCTCTCCTTATTTGCCCTCATTCAAAGCACAAGACGCTGCACTGTGCACGCACTGGCCCATAGACGCTACTTTGCAGTCTCTGATCAAGAGTGCCGGGGAGCGCACATATCCTTTACAGAAAATCCATGGGGACATATACTCAAAGAAGAACCTTATTCGCTGTAACTTTAAAAATTCTGAAATCTTAAGTATTTTAATTGGACAAGTGAAAACATCCTTTCTATAACCTCTTTTGACCTGAGTAGTTAGCCAATCATCGGGGGCCTTGCAGGTTGTTTCCACTCAGAGGAGATATTGATGATAAATAAGGCTAAGATTTAGTCAGGGGTATTTTTAGTAAAAGTCATGGACAGGGCACAGGCAATAAACAAAAAGCATGGCCCGTTACCTGTCCCTGACTTTTACTATAAATACCCCTGACTGAATCTGCTCTGGGGGCCCCTGGGCACTGCTGCTCTGTGGCTCCAGGGGGGCCGGTGGCTGGCCCCTGCTCCGGTGGCTCACTGCCTCCAGGGACCGCTCCTGCTCCGGAGTTAGCTGCCCGGGACCGCCCGAGCAGCAGCCAGTGTTGCTGGCCCCAGGGGTGCCTCAGCAGCTGGCCCCGGGACCACCCCTGCAGGGGTCAACCACGCTGGCCACTGCAGCTGCAGAAGTCATGGAGATCCTGGAAAGTCACGGAATCTGTGACTTCCGTGACCTGCAGGACAGACTTGCAGCCTTAATGATAAAGTCAGATATTTCCTGATGCAAACCTGTTTATTAACAAGAACGTACACAGAGTCCTGTTTCCCTCAACACAAAAGGAAACGAACATACAACAGAAGCCAGTTTTTTTGCTCCATATTCCCAACCTCTTTTTCCAGCCAACCCAGCACTCGACCCAGAAAGCGCTCTCAGATTTTTCTCAGAGTCATGCTACAAGAGCTTTTCTGGATGTCCTTGGCTTTTTGATTGCCTTCTCTGTCAGAGTGCCACTCACACCCACCCACCCACCAATATCCAGCAAACCTTTGCATCCACAAAGCTCAGTTTCTGACCAGCTTTGCTTATGGCCTGTGATTTGGGCAATAGCTCCTGTTGTTTCAGTTATCTTATTCCAAAAGGAGCCTAACTGATTCTTACATTATCCTAAATAAAAGGCAGGTTTTACACCCAGCAACTTCAACAGATTTCACCCCACCCCAGCACAACACAATGGAGAATTTTGTTTGCACACTGATCCACCCAAGAGCGGGGAAAGAGTCAACAGGTTAATGACCCAGTAGAACAGATTATTCATTAATCCAGTTTATTACCAATTCCCAGTATAAAACAAAGGGAAACGAAATTAAGCTGTGCCTGTCTGTCTTATGGAATATAGGTTTCTGTTTAAAATTTAATTTGTATAGTTATCTGTTGTCAGTTGAAGCATTTTCTTAGCTCTAGATTTGTTAGTATATGACCATTAGAAATCTTTATAACAACATAAAACAGCTTAACCCTGTTGAAATGGAGTGCTAAATTTATGCTACTGAATTTGATGAAGGAGCTAACCACAAATAGCTGAGAGACAGTACTCCTAAACTACTTGGAATGTCAGCTAGTTGGCCCAGGACTGTTTTTTTGTTTTGTTTTTGTACAGCAGGGTCCTGTTTCATGACTAGGGATTCTAGGCACTATAATACAAATGAATAATGATAAAGAGGCACACTAAGTTTATGAAAACTCACAAGGTAAAAATGTATATGCAATGTACAGCTGCAAGCAAAGAGAATATACAAATATATCTTTAAAATCTTCAAATTCATCCCATGTCTATAATAGAAAGTTTTGAAAATATAGAGCAGGCTGTTGGATGCTTAGAATTTTATGTTTAGATAAAATAAACAAATACAAATAGTTTCTAAAATAGGTAATGTAACTTATATTCTTGACATGAGTAACTAGTCCAGTTTAATACATCTTGGCTTAGTAAACATCAAGTTTAACTGGATATTTAGTTTTTCAAATATGCCTATTCATATCAAGATATGCTTTATAATGTAAATAAAGTAAAAATAAGTTTTATAATGGTTCGGACTATTGCAATGCACAGCAATTACAACAATGACAATGTTATAATAAAAGATGTAAAGAGAGGCAGACAAGCAGAGCAAAGTACTGTAGCACTGGGTGAAGGGTTAGCAGTACTAAGTGTAAACTCATTAAATGTTCTACAAAATAGCCATCCACTAAAGTTTAAGTTCTACAGCTCAGACAGTAGCTATAGAAAAGAAAAAAAAGTCCATCATGATCTGCTAGTAGTAGGCAAACCAGATTACGCGGTTTTTCAACTCTACATTTCTCACATTTTCTTCTTAATCTCTTAAAGCCTCAGTGGATCATATTCACAGAATGTGAATCAGAGTTGTTCTGCAACTTTATGTCCAAAACAAAAATCCATCACACTTGATATTAAGGTTCCAGTTCTAAAAAGGGTAGCAGGCATTACTCTTTTTTTGGAAGATTGTTAGGCCTTGTCTACACTACGAGAGTAGTTCGATTTTACTTAAATCGAATTTTTGGAATCGATATTGCAAAGTCGAACGTGTGTGTCCACACTAAGGACAGTAATTCGACTTTGTGAGTCCACACTAACGGGGAAAGCGTCGACATTGGAAGTGGTGCACTGTGGTCAGCTATCCCACAGTTCCCGGAGTCCCCGCTGCCCATTGGAATTCTGGGTGGAGCCGCAAATGCCTTCTGGGTAAAAAAAAGGTGTCCAGGGTGCTTTTGGGTAACTGTCGTCATCCGTCCATAACTCCCGCCCTCCCTCCCTGAAAGCGCCGGCGGGAAATCAGTTCGCGCACTTTTCTAGTCAGTGACAGCGTGGACGCCACAGCACTGCGAGCATGGAGCCTGCTGCAACCATCACTGCAGTTGTGGCCGCTCTCAACGCCTCGCAACTTATCATACACCTTTCCCTGAGGCAGATGCAGAAAAGTCAGGCGAGGAGGCTACGTCAACGCGGTGATGGCCTGAAGTCTGAGAGTAGCACAGACCTCTCAGAAAGCAGGGGACCCAGCGCCGAGAACATCACGGTGGCAATGGGTCATGTTGATGCCGTGGAAAGGAGATTCTGGGCCCGGGAAACAAGCACTGAGTGGTGGGACCGCATAGTGCTGCAGGTCTGGGATGAATCCCAGTGGCTGCGAAACTTTCGCATGCGGAAGGGAACTTTCCTGGAACTTTGTGAGTTGCTGTCCCCTGCCCTGAAGCGCAATGACACCCGGATGCGAGCAGCCCTGACTGTCCAGAAGCGAGTGGCCATAGCCCTGTGGAAGCTTGCAACGCCAGACAGCTACCGGTCAGTCGCGAACCAGTTTGGGGTGGGCAAATCTACCGTGGGGGTTGTTGTGATGCAAGTAGCCAAGGCAATCGTTGATGTACTGCTGCCAAAGGTAGTGACCCTGGGAAACGTGGAGGCGATCATAGATGGCTTCGCAGCGATGGGATTCCCAAACTGCGGTGGGGCCATAGATGGAACTCACATCCCTATCCTGGCACCGGAACACCAGGCCAGCCAGTACATTAACAGAAAGGGCTACTTTTCCATGGTGCTGCAAGCACTGGTGGACCACAGGGGACGTTTTACCAACATCTACGTGGGATGGCCGGGCAAGGTTCATGACGCTCGTGTTTTCAGGAACTCTGGTCTGTTTAGACGGCTGCAGCAAGGTATTTACTTCCCGGACCACAAAATAACTCTTGGGGATGTGGAGATGCCTATAGTCATCCTCGGGGACCCAGCCTACCCGCTAATGCCCTGGCTCATGAAGCCCTATACTGGCGCCCTGGACACTGAAAAAGAACTCTTCAACTACCGGCTGAGCAAGTGCAGAATGGTGGTGGAGTGTGCTTTTGGCCGTCTCAAGGGGAGATGGAGAAGCTTACTGACTCGCTGTGATCTCAGCGAAACCAATATCCCCATTGTTATTGCAGCTTGCTGTGTGCTCCACAATCTCTGTGAGAGCAAGGGGGAGACCTTTATGGCGGGGTGGGAGGTTGAGGAAAATAGCCTGGCTGCTGATTACTCACAGCCAGACAGCCGGGCGATTAGAAGAGACCAGCGGGAAGCGCTGTGCATCCGGGAGGCTTTGAAAGCAAAGTTCCTGAGTGAGCAGGGTAACCTGTGACTTTAAAGTTTGTGTATTGAGAAGCTAAACCTGCCCCCATTTCTTTGCCCAGTTAATGTTGACTATCCTATCCAGTTACATACCCCCTTCACCCCACTTCCAACACACATTTCAAAATAAAAATAGTTCTACTTTGTTAAAGCACACCGTTTTCTTTAATACTGTATTCGCGGGAATTTTTTAAAACTGGGACGCAGACTGTGGTGCGGAGCGGGTGTACTGTAGTGGCGCGAATGCAGCTTCTAAACTCAAGGATTGACAGGCTCCGCTGCGGTGGGATGGTTGTTTCAACGGAGCCTGTCACCCCTCCTGATAGGGACTGTGTGTATGGGGGGGTCTATGTGACTTTGTGGCAGGGGGAGGACGGTTACAGATCCCCTGCTGTGTGGCTCTGTGATCCTGCCTAAGGACCGCCGCTTAAGATCTGTAACTGCCCTCCCCTGCCACAAAGTCACAGAGCAACCCACCCCCCACCACATAACATGAAAACAACCTCCCAGACTAACCAGGGTAACTAGTCACTGCATCACTGCACTATGTATGTGCCCTGCTGCTGTGCCTGCCCCCGACTATATACCCTGCCAAAGGTGACTGTCCTGTCGAATTACCAACCCCCTATCCCCCCCTCCTGCAAAAGAACATGATGGAAACAGTAGTTAACAGAAACGTATTTTTTATTATCAACCAAACATGGAACTGGGAAAGTGAAACTTGGACGGGGGCTTGTGTCAGGCGGGAAGGAAAGAACTTGTCAAATTTTGGGGAATGAGAGCCTTCTGCTGCTCGAGCTCTCTGCAGGGGTGGAGTGAGAGTTAGCAGGGACTCTGCCGCCTCTCCTTCTGTGCACTTTGGGTGAGGGGAGTATGGGACTTGGTGGCGGGGGAGGGCGGTTAGAGATGGACTGCAGCGGGGCTCTGTCCTCCTGCCTCCGTTCCTGCAGAACATCCACAAGGCGCCGGAGCGTGTCCGTTTGCTCCCTCATTAGTCCAAGCAGGGTTTGAGTCGCCTGCTGGTCTTCCTGACGCCACCTCTCCTCCCGATCCATGTTGGCTTGGTGCATTCGGGTCAAGTTCTCCCGCCACTGGGTCTGCTGTGCTGCCTGGGCTCTGGAGCAGGCTATAAGCTCCGAGAACATGTCCTCCCGTGTCCTCTTCTTCTTATGCCTAATCCGCGCTAGCCTCTGGGAGTGTGATGACAGGCTAGGTTGTGAGACAGTCGCAGATGGGGCTGTGGGAATGGGAAAAAGGGAGTGAATTCCTCAGAAAGATAAATGTAGTTGTGAACAAAGAACATAGTCTTTCTCTGTTAACAAGACCATGCACAGCACCTCTCACATGCGCACTCAGCACAAGGTCGAATTCTCGGCCTTCGCATTCAGTGCCTGGGGTCTTGCACAGCACATTTGAGAACCGTGTCAGGACAACGGAATTTCTGTTGCAGGCAGACATGGTAAGCCGTAGACTTGTGGCAGCTTAAAACTTTAATATTAGCAATGGCCTCATTTCACATTGAAATCAATGTCAGTCCCTGCTGCCAGCAATTCGGCAAGCAGGAAGTCTGCTCCTGTCCCACACCCTCGCGGCTGTCCCCGGGAACGATCCCTTTCGGCTGCCCCTCTCCCGCCTCCACCGCGTGGCTGCAAACCAGCGGTTACAGTTCTGTAAAGGAACGGCAAAGCAGTCCCAACACTAACATTCCCCTACCTCATTCAAAGCAGGTCATCATGAGCGACATCACCCTCATGAGGATCTCTGACAGCGAGAAAGAGAGAATGCTCCGGGAAAGCCTGCAAAGACCAGGGCCGTATGCCGCCATGCTGTGCAGAGCAATGATTCCAGAGTACTTGATAGTCTCGTGGCGTGGCAACGTGTCCTACTACGGAGGACCCAATAAGGCCGCTCTCCCCAAGAACCTAATGCAGCGGATTTCCAATTACCTCCAGGAGAGCTTCCTCGAGATGTCACAGGAGGATTTCTGCTCCATCCCCGGACATATAGACCGCATTTTACTGTAGCTGCTGTAGCAGTGACTAACCAGTAGAGCGGCTTGGGCAGGACAATCATGCAAAACCGGACATTGCTAGATTTTTTTTCAATAGTTGCACTGCCCATGACTGAACCGTTAAGCTAATCAAACTAATCATGAGAAACCCATTTTTTAAATTGTTAATATTCCTGTTCTGTTACAAATAAATGTTTAGATTTTTACAACACTTACTGGCTGATCCTTCCCCAGATTCTGTGTCCGGGGTAACGGCTGGGGAGGGTTGGTAGGGGATCTCTGTAAGGGTGATGAAGAGATCCTGGCTGTCGGGGAAATCAGCGTTGTGAGCGCTGTCGACTGCCTCGTCCTCCTCATCTCCTTCCTCATCTTCCCCGTCCGCTAACATGTCCGAGGATCCAGCCGTGGACACTATCCCATCCTCAGAGTCCACGGTCACTGGTGGGGTAGTGGTGGCGGCCGCACCGAGGATGGAATGCAGTGCCTCGTAGAAACGGGATGTCTGGGGATGGGATCCGGAGCGTCCGTTTGCCTCTTTGGTCTTCTGGTAGCCTTGTCTCAGCTCCTTGATTTTCACGCGGCACTGCGTTACATCCCGGCTGTATCCTCTCTCTGCCATGTCTTTAGAGATCTTCTCGTAGATCTTTGCATTCCGTCTTTTGGATCGCAGCTCGGAAAGCACGGACTCATCGCCCCACACAGCGATGAGATCCAAGACTTCCCGATCAGTCCATGCTGGGGCCCTCTTTCTATTCTGAGATTGCACGGCCATCACTGCTGGAGAGCTCTGCATCGTTGCCAGTGCTGCTGAGCTCGCCACGATGTCCAGACAGGAAATGAGATTCAAACTGGCCAGACAGGAAAAGGAATTCAAATTCAAATTTTCCCGGGGCTTTTCCTGTGTGGCAGTTCAGAGCATCCGAGCTCGTACTGCTGTCCAGAGCGTCAACAGAGTGGTGCACTGTGGGATAGCTCCCGGAGCTATTAGCGTCGATTTCCATCCACACCTAGCGTAATTCGACATGGCCATGTCGAATTTAGCGCTACTCCCCTCGTCGGGGAGGAGTACAGAAGTCGAATTAAAGAGACCTCTATGTCGAACTAAATACCTTTGCGGTGTGGACGGGTGCAGGGTTAATTCGATGTAACGGCGCTAACTTCGACATAAACGCCTAGTGTAGACCAGGCCTTAGTGATTTCAAGAGTTCAATAAGTTGCTTATAACCATGACTTATCTAAAACACTTTCTACTGTGCTTATAATCATCTTTAACACAACTGTAACATGCTTTTAACATCATTTAATCACATAGTAACCTTTTATAGACCATTTATAAATGGAACCATAATATAAAGGCCCTATCATTTTTCTAATGCTATGTATAAACCATCTCTATTTTTAGTAAGCTGTGTTTAGGGTGGGGGAGGGTTGTTGTTTTTCTCCCTCCAGAATACTCTACTCTTCTGCAAACTGAAAGACAAATCACATGCTCTCCCTTTTTTTTGTAAGTGAAAACAGCTGCCATTGTAGGTGGCTACCTATTTGCTAGTCCTGTCCATTTCAAAGTGTTCTGAGGTACCTTTATGCCACAAATGTCTTGCATCTGGCCCCAAAAGGTAAGAAGTAAAAAGCACCAATTGGCTCAGATTGTACACTGAAGAATGAAGGGAAATCAGTTTCACCCATCGAAAATTTGTGTACATAAAACAAAATCGGGAAAAATGTAAGAGTGGATTGTCATTCTCATACTGCCTGTGATGGTGATCAATAGCAAAATAAGAGCAAGAAATATTTTTTTTTCCATACATAAACAAGGACGTGATAAATATTTTTCTATTTTGATGAAATACAAAAATATTAAAATTAGTATTGAAGAATCAAACTGCCAAATCTTAGCAAAATTATTTTGGCAGCAGTTTAAACTCCATTTCATGTAAAAATGATAATTTGTTGTATACCTATAGCAAATATAGGATTATCAATATGGACACTTTATAGATATCTGGTAATGAATACAGAACAATGTTTTAAATTGATGCAGCAGAGCAAAAAGGGCCCTTATAGGTAGTTGGCTTATTTTGTAAAGTTTGTTCACTACTTTACAAGAGAAATGCCTCTGTTCAGCAATGAACACTTACATCCCTAGTATATACCATTGTAAGGAAAACAACCCTGTTTACAGGTTAAGATGCCACAACCACTCAAAGCAAAAAACCTACAGTGCTGGGATGAGGATGCTGTTCTCTGACAAGATTAAATACACACTCTAGACAATTACACACACTCACGGTAAAAAGTAACCATTAGGAAATCCTTATTGTATAACTTCAGAGACAACACCCTGCTGAAACCAGAGTTCAAGTTATAACAGCCTAAACCAAAAAAAAAAAAATATTATGGTACCTAGCAAACTGGAAGCAATTAATTATAATACTAATAAACCTTGTAATGGGAAAATATTTATTCAGAACAACATTTTAATTCACTTGCTTACTTGGCAAGTTCCTGAAGAGTTGTTAAGAGCTCATTGGTGGTTTTGTGGTCTTTGGCTCCTAGCGAAGACATGAGAATGTGGACATCATTGAAAAACAGAACATGATCTTTGGAGTGTTTCTTTGTGAGTTGGATAACTTCATTCCACCTGTCTCCTACCTTTACACCTAGGAGTAAAATACGTGATTTAAAATAAGACTCCACTGCAAAGCAATTTCTTTAGCATATATTTCCAGTTTCATTCAGCCTTGTAAGCTTTAAAAAGCACCTCTCAACGCAGCAGACTTTGTAACTAGCACTCAGTGTCGTATCTCCCACTTTTGAGCAAGTACTTTATTGCTTATCTCCAAAACCACCTTCGGTCACTGATGTCCTGTACCCCTTTAGATAAGGTTCATGGGATAGATGACTTCCCCCGAACACAGATGAAGGAGGATAATGCCCACAGTTGTCATTCTGGATCTGTCTGTGGCATTTGATTACTAATACTGGACTGCATATATAAATATGTGCAGCATGACTGGCTGTAGCAGAGTTCTGTGAAAATTATTATTTACAATTTAGGAACTAGTATTTTTTTCTGGAACTCTAACTTCATCTTCACTTTAGAAAGTAAAAACTCTGCTGGCTGTATATTTAGTCTCATGGAACTGTTCGAATAATGCAATACCTACAGTGGACTACTTATTTCAAATATCAAAATTAAGAACTAAATATTAGTGTTGGCTTGATATTGACTATAAGAGCAGCCAATAGCCGTTTAACAGTTTATATGTATGACCTTTTAAACTGAGGCTGAAAAACAGATCTCTGGGGACAGAGAAAGTGAAATTTGCCAAAAAAAGAAAAACGTGATCTATGTTAACTTAGTTGAATGGAACTCTGTACTCACAGGAAAGTAATAAACTCTAGGGAGAAATAATGGTAATGCATGTTAATAGAAACTTAAAACTCAGCTCCCAAGAACAGCAGCTCTTTCAAGTATTTATTCTCTAAAATAACCCACTGCTCAGAGTTGCTCTATATATTTTTGTAAATCTTCTTCTGCATGTTGGAGCACAAGGAGGAGTTTTATCTTACTATTTTAAGAAGCACAAGTACAACAGTTCTTTACCTTCCAACTGAAGCCGGTACAGCATGGAGCAGTTATCTACTACATCTAGCATACTTCCACTGGACATGCATCTGGGAGCAATCTGCAATCAGAAAGCATTCTTAAACTGCATTACATATATTTAGGTGGGAAGTTAATTTGAGAGTCAAACTTACTATGACAGTTCAAAATTAATTCTGTCTCTTTACTCTTCCAGATAGAGCTATTTTGTTACAAACCTAATCACATCTTTCAGAAATAGAACAATCCACACATAATATTCATATTATTTTCTCTCTGTTTTCCCATTTATAAAATCAAATACAGTGAGTGTGAAAACTGCTTTTTCCTATGAGCTCTGCTTTCCCAAAATGGAGCCATAAGTTCTACTATACTTTGCAACAGTTACTAGGTAGGACAAGGTATTTTTGTAAAGTTTAACACCAAAACAGACTTGTTATGCTGACTCCTAGTTAATTTACTGTGAATTATTTTAGAAAAATTCCTCTAAAGTTCAAGCAGGAGAGAACTTTAACAAGTCACCCAAAAAGGAAAAGACCTGACAAAGGAAGTTGGAGCCAAACTAGTAACTGGCTTGGTAGTTAATCTGTGAGATCCAGTCTTAGTCATGATACCTTAGACCTATACAAAAACTATTTTACAAAATGTTAAACTTTAAAAAATTATCTATATTTTCTTCTGGTGCCCTTAAGGCCTCTTCATAGCAACTAAGACAACAGGGTATAAAAGTGGTACCAATACAAATAATTGGAAAACACTAAAAAAATTAGTAGTTTCTAAAATGTGGTCTGAACAAAATAAAAATAAGTTGGTGTGATATAAAGGGTTTTTTTAGCACTGGTGTAGGATGACCTGTATAACTTGTATGTAATTTTCCCAGTTGAGTTGAATAATTTCTCTAAAATGCCAATTAAACACTTAAAAATAAAACCAGAAAATGGTATCACACTTTTATATATTTTGTGTCATATGAAGAATGAGGCAGGTGCACTCTCTCTCATTGGAACGTCTTTTCATTAAAACAAAATTGATTTATACTCACATGATTGTCATAAATTGTCAAAGCCGCTTCATAATCACCCTGTAAAAGCAAAGGAGGATTGTGTGATGACCTTTAGGATACAGTATCATAGCCAATGAGGTTAATCTGAGGCATGATTATTGCTAGTTGTAAACTTTTCCCAGTGTCCATAAGTGACTGGCTTATTTCTTCTTCTTCCCAATATCTAATCTCAGTATCTGAAAAAAGAGCTCCCGAAATCATCCTGCATAAAAACATAGTACGTATTGCAATCCAATACGCTCGATAGAAAAATGTTTGTAAAAGATTTCAATACATCTGAAATACTTTTAATAGGGAGAATTTAACAACATAAAATCTCTGATTCTTTAACATAAATGGCCCTATTGGTCAGTCTCAGGTAATTTTTGCAAACTCCAGCCCCTTACGTTCTTTTTGCTGGCAAACTTTGTATTGAATTCAATGGGAATTTTGCATATGCAAAGACTACAGAACTGGGTTTTCTATCACAAAATTAGTGAATTTGCTTTTAATGTAATATTTAATTGTCTCAGCTCAGTAATTTCTCTACATTCCCGTACAGATTATTTTAGATTTTTTCCTTCTAAAATATCACTTTTGAAAACACTTTAGTAAAGCACCAAACACCACAAATTATACTGCAGTATATTCATAAATACATCCAAATATTAAGAAGGGAATAAAGCAGTCCATACCCTTTTGCTCAGGACTGCCTGCTAATATGAGATTATTCATCCACCTGGAGCATACAGCATATAGATGTAGAAGTGTGCTCCTACCTTTTCAATGAAATACAAAGCCCAGTGCCAGTAATTATGGCAAGCAAGCATGTCACAGTCCTGAGAAGAGAGAAAAAATATTTTACTTCCAATATAAACTCATATTCCAGCTGATTTTATATGGCACTCTTCTCCTGCAATAAATCAGAGGGCATAATAGATCAGTGGATATTGGAACCAAGGAGCATACACGATTGTTCCATTCTGAAAACTAACTATGGAACCCTCTTATTCAATACACTTGCTCCTTGTGGGTAGAGACACACAAATATGGAATCTCACAATACAAGTTCTACAGAGCCACTTTTCAGAGCAGAACTGCATTTTGACTCAGACTCTACCTCATTCTGCAACATCTTTATTGGAAAACCTCCAAACTGACAGGACTAATTTCACACCTTTCTGTCCAGCCACAAGCTGACAGCATAAGGTCAAATACTCCTCTCCATCACACTGGCACAAACCCATTGGAAACAGCAGGCTTCCACCAGTGTAACAGCCAAGAATCTGCGTCAACAATACATCTAGGATAACTCAAATAAGCACAAAAAAATCACAAAGACTCTAACCCCCCCTATTCCTGCACAGCAGGGCGGTTAAAATTCATCTTATCACAAGGAGGACAATGTGCTCATTTAAGAGGTGACCACTGCAATATTAACCTCTGAGAAGCACCCGTGTTCTCAGGATGTCAGCATTTTATGATATTTACATAAGCCAGTAGTTTATCATCACTTGTTTAATATTAAGCTGCAAAAGGATTACTGAGTCAGATGGTTACGCGTCTGACATAAAAATGACATTACTAAATTCGGCCTATACAATAATCTGTCTCAAATGTCATGCAGGTAAGATTATTGGGTCCCCCTCCATGAATAAAACATAGCTGCTTAGTGCTGCCAATTATGAGTGTCATACACAATTAAACTGTAATTGCCCAAGGCAGTGCAGTCCTGTGGGCTGCTCTAATTCAGAGGAAGGAAAAAAAGGGCAAACTGCTTTATTTCATTAGTGGAACAGTTTGGGTGAAGAGAATAAAACAATAAAATACAGAGCCACGCAGCTCCTGAATGTGTTGGTCAAAATAAAACTAACCAGCAAGAAAGTTCATGCAAAATCTACACCTCTCTTCCTGGGGAGGATAGAAGGTAAATTTTCAAAAGCACCTAAGTGATGTAGGCACCTACGTCCTATTTCCAAAAGTGAACTAGCACGTAGGCCCCTAAGTCACTTAGGTGCTTCTGAAAATGTTCCTCAAATTGTCTATTGTTACATTTTTAGGGTGTTCTTGTTTGTTTGGGGTTTTTTGTTGTTGTTCTGTTAAAGTCATTCTGCAAGGGGGAATTTAAAAAGCCCTTTCTAAAATGACATCCCTGAACTTTGAATGAGCACTCAGAAAGATTTCTGTTTATAGTTCCAATCGTGATATTCCTAATATTTCTAACTTCAAAAAACAACCCAAAAACATTTTAGACCGTTTTTATACAACTCTGCTCCTTGTGTATAGTGGAACTCTCTAGTGCTTGGAGGGACAGTATGCAAAGTGTCTGCCTGTTTGTGTGTTAAGCGATTACACCTACCACATAGCCCCTTGAAGAGGGGTCTGAAGGTTCCCATTTTCGGAAGGAGTTCTGGGAAAGGGTGTGCTTAAGCTAGGGGGATACTCTGGAGGTCAGTGGTGGTCTTGGGGGCATAAGTCAAGTGGCCTTTGGGGCTTCGTTTCCACAAAGAGGTAACAGACTGAGAGTTGGTGCTCAGGAAATGTGTCCAAAGAGGGGAAACACTGCTGCAGCCTATTGAGACCAAGGGAAGCTAAACAAAGAGGGGGAATTCACTGTCTGGACCTCTCCCACAGCAATCTGTTGAGTGTCCAAAAGGCGCACTGGACTAGACCTGTGCCAGATGAATACTGTATAAGAATCAAATAACAGCAAAAGGTATAAGGCCCTGCCATGCCAATCGTAGGAGTCCTCAACCGCCCCCTGTTAATTTCTTTACTGAACACCTCTTTTTAAGTCCTTTTCCAAGCCATTTATCTGGTCAGTGTATACCTTCCCTACAGAGTACCTGCACTGGACATCTGCCCTACATTTAAATAATGAGTTGCGACATACGGCCTACCGCCCGTCATGTCATGCATGAACAGAGCCCTTCCTGAACCCACTGCCGGGAAGGCGAAAAAAAACCCAACTGCACCCAAGCCAATATGGTGGTAAGGGAAAAATTCCTTCTCAGCCCCTCTAAAAATGGGGCAGTTAGCATAATGCCCACAGCAGGCACTGACCAAACCTGGTATTTTTCACCTAAAAGAGAGGGAGGGTGGGTCCTGCTTCAGCCTTGGTCTGTGTAAAAGGCTCGCAGCACCGTGCTGCCCCTTTTCAAATCCTGCATTCCCAGGGGATGGGTCAGTGACCACTCTGCCCCTTTTGCAGCAGTTTTCATCTATCCCCTCCCCCACCCCCAGTCATAAAGCACTATTCCCTTCACTCTCACTCGGCCTGCCAGCCAAACATCCCCCTGCTTAATGCTGCAGGGCGGTCATTGCTCAAGATCCAAATCACAAGTGGGATGTAAAATGTTTGACCTACCAACATTGGCCATGTCTCTTTAAGACTTAAAATGTCTAATCTTCTTGTGCTTATGAATTGTAAAACATTTTATATGTAAGATCAGACACTGGTTGAAGACCAGGATTTACCACAATATTTCTAGGTAAAATAAGATGAATTGAGGAGAGGATAGAAATGCTGATCCCACTGAAGTCAATGGCAAAAGAAATTCAGTTGATCTTAATTCTCTTCAAAAGTAAATTAAACTGAACCAAATTAAGACCACTTTGAGAGTGTCCATACAGGCATTTAATGCAGTTTAACTAATCCATTTTAAATTCACACCTTTAGTTAATGCAGATTAATTTTTCTGAGATCTCCATGCAGACAAACTCTCAGATTTACACTGGTGTGAAAGAGGAGAATTTGGCCCCTTGTCTGCAATGTTTCATCTCAGGACAAATTCTGAATGGCTGAATTAGAAATCTTAGAATTCTACATCAAGTCTTTACAATGAAAAAGCAGTTCTCAGTTTTTGTTTTCTGGCAACATCTTACACAGGATTCTTACTCCTGGTTTTCTGTTAGGGCGAAATCAGAAGTGAGAATCCTTTGTGAATGGTGCCTTCAGGGAAGTAGAATTACAGGTAAATAATTTTCCATTCTCTTAGGCGTGCTGGAAATCTTGACTTCCATAGATGTCAATGGCAAAACTTGTATTGACTTCAATGAGGCCAGGATTTCATCTATTTCCTTTAAGTGTCTTTATCCGGGCCAAGAAAATAGAAATATCGAGGGAGGAGGGGTAGCTAATTTTTTTTTTAATTGTGCATTACCAATCTCAGCCATAAGTGCTGAGGCTAATTTTTTCATGATTAATACCAAGAGTGAATTTCTGAAACGTGGAACTGTGGTTGTATTTTCTGCCTGTTTCCCAAGTGCCACGAAAAAAGGTTCCACACTGAAGCAGCAGCTTCCTCTTCTTTGTGAAAGTATTCCTGTGAATTTTGTACTAGATCTGATGAAAAGCACATAAAGAGGAATCACTAGTATTCAGTGGGAGGGGAAAAACCCCACAGCCAGCAATTTCAGAGGAACTGTTAAGGAAATTTACCTTCCAGTTGTTTTCAGTTTGCTTCATAAATGTCAACCCATTCTTCAGGTCTGCTTTCATTTCATTTATGTGTGCTATGGTATGGACAGACCATGCATCTGACTGGTTTATAGCTAAAGCCTGATGGTGGGAAAAGAGAAAACACCATGATGTGTACTGGGTAGATTACAAATAGCTGTACATACTGTCACTAGTACAGAAATTGAAGACTATTTTCTCAGGTACAATAGGTATTAAGTATATCCTTGCTAATAACTTCAATCATATCCTGTGAGACTGGTTTCAGCAGAAACGGGAAAAACGTTTACTGGAGTTCACTTGTTGGCATCTGCTTAACAATGATTAAGAATTACACAGTAGTTTTAGAGAATGAAGGCCTTAATCAAGACCACCAAATTACACTTCATCCTACAAACTCTCCTTACACTTCAGCCTCAGAAGAGTCACGTGGCCAGCACAAAGCCATCCCCACACCATCCATATGGTGAGCATATGAGCTGATCACTTGCTTTAAAAGAAAATAATAATACAATTCCTTGCAGTTAACCACTTTTCCTATAACAAGAACAAAGGCTTCGCTAGCTTCTGAATATCAGATACATGTATCTTTACCATTCCAACAATTCCCACTCATCTGTAAAAATTTTCCCCAATTTCAATTATTGACAATTTAATATAAAATAAAAGATTTAATTTTTGTTATTACTTTCAGCAATCTGACACGTAAAAGCAGTTTGGCAAAAAAATGAACCTTTGAAAATACACCAAGGTGTCAACTGATTCTATTTGTGCTATACTTTACATAGGTTTCTCAAATTACAGGGACCCTTTGTCATACGGATATGTTGCCAGCTTTTCATTCCCACTGCAAATAATGAGATCATCTTTATAAAGCATGAATGAGGTATATCCAATTTACCAAGGCATTATACAAGTTGCTCATCAGGTTAACCTACTGTACTGCTGATATTCTGTGACCTCCACTAAGATTTGATGGCAAGTGGACACAGGTCTCATATATGCTGTATTTCTCAATGACAAGTTTCCATTTTAGTCTCTCCAGCTTGCGTAGCAAGATTCTTTCTGATCTCCACTCTCATTCTTCCTCTCCCCCACCAATCTTGAATTAAAAAAGCCAGCAAAAACTGAAGAAAAAGGAGAAATCTCCTTTTCTGAGTTTTTAAAAGCTAACACCTATAATAGCAAAGTCATTATTATGAAGATGTAGCACAAGAATAGTTATGAATTTCAGTACAGTTGCTTACTTTTGTTTAGTTAATTTTAAATGGTCATAAACCATCTCTCGCAAACAAACATTTGCATACTAAATAAGAATAATAATTTAAAACCTTTTAGTACCAATGATGTCCAGCTTACCTCACTGGCTAGCTTTTCAGCATGATCAAAAAGGTTAGTTTCCATCAGTCCAAAAGAGAAAATGCCTTTCACATAGCTAAACAACAAGAAAAACCCATTTAGCAGTAAGCAGATGAAGCTAATATTACAAAACACATTAAAATAATTTAATACAAAATAACACTTACTACTAACAGTGTAATACCAAATAGTGGAAGAAGGAAAAAGAGCGCAGAATCTAATTGTTTTCTCCTACAAAAATTAGCATATGCAGGAAATGACCAACTTTCTCTTTCCCAGCAAACACTGAGAAGACATGTATTCATGTGTTGTGCCAACTATAAAATCACAGACCTTTGTAAGATATAGAGTACTATTGATTTTCTATTGGATAACAATTACAACTGTATCCCAGGACTGCATTTCCCTCTCAGCTCTGCTTCTCTCTTCTGAAGTCCTGCAATTTACCTGACCCCAGTGAAGTCAATGGAAGCCTCTTTAGCTTCTGACCTGCTACAGAACTAGTAGATGGCACCAAAGACATATCTAGGATTATACTAACAATTTACAGAAAACGTATAAATTTACTCTAACTAACCTAATTTAAGACTAACTCCCTAAAAAACAGTAACTAAATTAAGCTAGGAAACTAGTTAGCGAGCTGTGGATACAAGGAATCTGAAGAGGTTCATGTCCTTCTGTTGCTACGGTTGGAAGGAACTGAGGCAGCACAAAGCACCATGCATCTTTTTATATCCTCCCCCTCAGAATGTTCTGGAACACTGAGGGGAAGGAGAGGAAGGGCACATGAGTGGTTCTATCTGGAAATGCTATGAGAAGGTTTCACCATCTAGGCTGTACCGGCTGGCACATTCCATGAGTGGAAAAACATTGAGGACATTCAAAGAAACAGCTCAGTTAAAAACAATTGAACAGTGGGTGAGTAGGAAAGCAAGAAGAGATGTTAATTCTTATGTGCATATTTTTAAAGCCAGGTTGGTTATTTACAACTCCCTTATCTGTCCTCAGATAAGAGATTACAGGAACAATCAGGGTTTGTGTGCTGCTCCTACAGACACTGCTGGCCAGAGACATCTGAATTTATGCATACAAAGCACATGCACACCAGAAGTAGAGATCCACAGACATCATCCGAAGATCAACTCTTGCATACCTACTAAGTGGAATATTAGGTGTCCAGTGGGGATATACCCGGGCAACAGAGTCTCGCATCTGTGTTTGATATCCCAGATAAAAATAAGTGTCATGGGCAAATTTTAGAGCTAGCATGTCAGTTGGATGGTCCAGCAGAATCTTATCCCATATGTCACAAGCTTTAGGAAGACGGCTAGAGAGAAAAACACATATTAATCATTGACAAGGCCAGCATGACCAAACTGCCTGAATCTAATATTATTTCTAAATTTATACTACTGTGGCAAGTGGGAAATCTACTGACAATTCCCTAGCTTGCAAGAATACTTCTGAATTCTTAGTATACATGACTGCACCATGAAGACAGTTGAACACTTTCTAGACAACCTGTATATGGTATTCTTTGTTTGTTACTAGTAATGCACTGCAACAGGGGGAGGGGAGGGAGTTCCTTTTAGGCCCTGATCCTGCATGTTGATCCATGTGGAAAGACCATTACCTCTGCAGAGAGCCTCACTAAAGTCAATGTGGCTCCACACAGGTATTGGGGTCCAGACATGCAAACCAAACACCATGGATCAGAACTTTAGTGATCTCATTTCTTACCTTTGTTATCAAATATTTTTACTGCTAATATCCCCCATGTGGATAATAAACAAATAACAAAAGTTAATAGTGTTTGATATTGTCTAGAGAATACACAAGCTCAATATATTCCTGTAAACATTCAATTCCCCAAAGTCCTCATTTTTGTGGAGGGCTTCCAACACCTTGTATGTCGTCTCACCTTTTTAGAGGAAACAGAGTCTATAAATAGAATAATAAGACAAGACGGTTGTATTTTTGCTTCTATAGTCCAAGTCTGTGGAAAGTTAGGCTCAACGTTTAGAATGGCCAAAGATTTAGCCTCTTGAGTGGTTTTAGTTTTAAGTCATTATTCCAATAGTAGAATTATTAGTAGGTTTTAAAATACAGAAGACTTTAAACTAATTACATGTAATATACTGGCATGATAGAAATATTTGTCATTATAGTATTGTTGGCTAATTAGATGCAGATAGTTTGGGAGAGCTAAACTTAGGAACCAGTTTCTATGTGTCACTGTGACAGTAACCTGTGGTGACTCTCCAAGATAAAAGGAGGCAATATCTCTTGCCAGCTGTACTACTGAGTGGCACTGCTTTCTATTCTAGATTAAGCATTTAATCAATCATTTAAGTGGAATGAAAGATGCCAACATAACAGTAAAACTGTGAACAGAAAGGGCAACATGCAACCATGCTGTACATCGTCTGAATGATAAAACCAAACCCTCTTCAGCCCTCCCCTAAAAACCAACCACTTACCCACTGGCAAACATGTCTAGTGCAGACACATGTAGCTTCTCCCTCTCAGTCAGTGGTTGCGATTCTGAGAGTGCCATCATCTTTTTCATCGCACCGTCCAGCTCTTTGTCTAACCTCACTGAACTCCCAGTGCCAATCAGAACCAAGCCATTGGCAATCACGTGTCCCATTGCTGAAGAAAGCAGCATGGAAAAATTTAGACACTATAGGTAATTTAGCAGGTGCAGAAGCTCTAGGCTAAACTATTGAGATAAATTTAAATGAGAGCCACAGGTAGTAGATGGCAGTAGTGCTAGAGACTGGTTAGGATCCCACAGAAGGCCCAGGCAGCTAAGGAATAACCATACATTAAGGACTTGTAGCACTTCAATGAAGACGTTACCTACGCCGATGGGAGGGGTTTTCCCATCAGCTTTGGTAATCTACCTCCGCAAGAGGCGGTAGCTAGGTTGGTGGGAGAATTCTCCCGTCAACCTAGAGTCGTCTACACCGAGGATTAGGTAGATTTAACTGTGTTTGCTGGCAGTGTGGATTTTTCACAACCCTGGGTGATGTAGTTATACTGATCTAATTTTCTAGCACAGACCAGGTCTAAGTTACTAGCAGGAATCTAGAATTTTCCTTTTAAGCAAATCTTTTACTTTCAAATTCTTCTTTAACACCCCTAAACCCCTACCCCCCCCCAAACAACCACCTTGTTATTAGGAGCAGTTAACCAATGCTGCCTCTGTCCCCTCCTTAAGCAGAGCTTGTGATCCTAATTTCTCACTGTACTCTATAATGATCCATGTACAACAGGATGGAATAAAGATCACAGAAACTATTTTAGGACAGGCCAGAGGCAACAACAGAGGAGAATTAACAGTCTGCCCAACACCAGAATAGCAGGGGTGGAGAACACCCTACCTAAGTGCAAGGCACTTCTAAGAGTTACTTTACAATGAAAAGAGGAAAAGCAGATCTGCAAAAGGATTAAGAGAGGTGGAGCAAGAAGATGGGCATAAGGTGGCTCAGGACTTGTGGACCATAAAGCTACTTTCATTGGCTGTGATGTATAAAACACATGGTGCCTTTACATTACAGCTGGAATAGTGCTTCCCAGCTCAGGTAGTTAGACACACACTAGTTCTGCGTGAGCTAGTGCCCTAAAAATAGCAGTGTAGCTAGCACAGGCAATGGCTTGGGCTAGCCATCTGAATACAAACCTATCTGTGAGTACATACCTGTGGGTACATACCTGGGCAGCTAGCCTGAGCCGCCACTCGTGCTACACCCAGCTACACTGCTATTTTTAGCATGGTAAGTTGAGCAGAGCTAGTACATGCCTGTCCACTCAAACTGGGAAGCATACTCCCCACTACAGCGTACACATGCCCACAGAGAAGCACATTCCTTTGGGGCTGCATAGGCCCAACTATCTCTCCACAGGGTAGGGCTGTCTCGATACAGGAATTTTCCCCTCAGCATTCCTTTCTGGGGACAAGTCTTTAAAATTTGGCAAAGGCAAACACCTGCAGAATTAAAGTTGCTATTTTGCTACTGGCAGGCACTCTACCTCTGGTACATTCCCTTCCTTGTTATTTCTGCGCAGATGTAATGTTCACACACACTGCCCAACAGTGAAGCCATATTTGTTTTGTATATGTACAAAGATGTCAAAAAATCTTGATACAGTGCAGGAAGGTGTAAAATAAACGATGATAGCTTTAAATGAAGTGTACTGTAATACTGAATGTATTCTGTTTAATTAGCTAAAATAAAATGAATGCCTGCAAGTCTCAACCCTCATCTTCAGCATCAGAAGATAGTGAGCACCAGAAGATATCCCTTCATCAGTGCCTTCAATCTGAGATTCACCACTTTCCTCTCCATATGCTTTTTCCCTGGCATTAATTTTCCTTTCATTAACCCAGTCCTTCAATTGTGTGTATGAAATAAGTTAACCATGTACAACTACTGTACTGCATATCCAGCAATTAAAAAGTTATACTTACTAAAAGTTGGATCTGCTGCATGTAACTTGGAGAGAGATCCTTCAATGCCCCCTAGACTCTTATCATTGGTCCATGTAGCATACTGTAAAATAGAGTGTGAAACTGACTTGCAACCAAATGAAATTTCCCTCCCACCCCCCATGGTCCCAGCTGAGTGAAATTCAAAAGTAAACAAGATCAATGGTAAAAAGTGAGACTAATTTTTTTCAAGAAGTAATCATCTCTGGCCTGGTCTAAACTACAAAGTTAGGTTGTAAGCTATCTTGTGTCGACCTATTTGTGCATGTGTCTATACTCAAATTTGTCTCCAGCCAACATAAGCAGGGTGCTTATCCCTGTTACAGCGGCACAGTGACACCACCTCCTGAACAGTATTGTGCCATGATCAACCTACTGAGGCTGATGCAGTGCAAATGTGGACACTGTGTGACTTACATCAACCTTAACAATCCTCAGCAGCTGTCCCATAATGTCCGACAATGACAGCTCTGGTCACAATTGTGAACACCACTGATCAGGAGTCACAGAGACTGGAAGCCACCCACTTCCCCTTTAAAACCTCCATGTATTCTTGAAATGCCTTTTCCTGATTGCCCAGCTGGTGAGTACATCTAGCATATCTCCCTTGTTGCATGCATGGATCTCTTGGGCCTGAGGGAAGAGCAGGCTGTGCGGGCACAACTATGGACCTATCGTAGAAACATGGACATCTATGAAGAGATTGCACAGGAGAGGAAAGTGAAGAGGTATGACAAGGATCAGCAGCACTGCTGTGTGAAAGTGAAGGAACTGTGGCAGGTGTATGACAAGACCCAGGAGGCCAACATTCATTCTGGTGCTGAGCGGCAGACCTGGCACTTTTTCAATAAGCTGCATGCCATACTTGGTGGCCACCCTACCAGCACCCAGTAGACCACTGTGGATACTTCTGAGAACCCTAAGACACAGACCCCTGCCATGAACAGCAAGGAGGGGGAGGAGGAGAAGGGGGTCCAATTATGCCATGAGCTAGGATCTTTTTGAGACTCCACCATAGTCAAGAGCAACAAAGAGTCCTGTGGCACCTTATAGACTGACAGAAGTATTGGAGCATAAGCTTTCGTGGGTGAATACCCACTTCGTCAGACGCCAGGTAAAGCACAGTCCACCACACCATATTACTGTGGTTGACCATTAAAGAGCTCTTTCAAGGCCTTCCTCAGCTGCATAGCTCTGAACTGAGCTGTTCTAATGGCCCTTGTTTCTGGCTGTTCACACCAGCAGACAGCCACTACACCTCCATCCTGGCTGCAACATTTCCCCCTTTGCCTCGCACATATTATGCAGCCGCAATAGGCAGCTATAATCTTTGGGATATTTTTCTCACTGAAATCTAATCTTCTGAATAACCCCACCATTGTCCCTTATATCTACCCGAAGCATCTTCAACTGTCATTCTGAACTTGCTGAACTGGTAGTTGAATCTTTCCTTGGTGCTATCAAGGTGTTGAGAGAGTGGCTTCATGAGCCAGGGGAGCAAAGATTAGGGCTGGGTCCCTCAAGATCACTACTGGGATTTCAACATCGCCAACCATAATCCGCTGATCGGGAAAGAAAGTCCCTGCTTGCACCTTTCTAAACAGTCCTATGTTCTTAAAGATACCAGCATCACATACCTTCCCGAACCAGCCCACACTGATCTCAGCAAAGCATCCCCAGTGATCCACCAATTGCACAACCATAGAAAAGTAGCCCTTTCTATTGATGTAGTCTGTGGCAAGGTGGGTTAGTGCCAAAATAGGCAGATGCTCCATGAATGCCACCAACAACCTTGAATTGTTTTTCACTATATATCTCAGCAGTCTGTCCTCAAAGAAACTGTCATACCCCTTCCTGTTACGGTTCTTCCTGCAGCTCTGCAATTACTGGAGGATTGTTTGTCCTGTGGCTGCAGTGTTCATAACAATAGTGCAGAGCTCTGGGGGTCTCCATGCTTCTGTCGGAGACAGCAGATACCAAAAAGTGCCACATGGGTTTCTGAGATTTTAAAAATGGTGTGAAAATGATAGGCTATGGATAACATTATGGGATGGAGAAATTTGCATGATGGGAACTTGACCCCTTGTTCCCAGTCACCCCTTCATGACTTGTTTCTACCCCACCATGCATTGCGAAAATTTCCCAAAAGACACTGCGCTGGACAGTAGCTGGTTGCACATTGGGATACCATACCACACTGTGCATCGATACAAGGTGAGTATGCGCAGTACCAACGCAAGTAGCCAAATATGCATGCACATGAGCGATATGCTAACTATGGTGGCTTTCTGGAAACGTAACTTGCATCGACCAAGTTTGTAGGGTAGACAGGGCCGAAGATGTCATCAGTAATACATAAGGGAATCTGTTTCTTTAAAATAGGATTTTTTTTAACCAGACTCTCCTTTTGATTCATAAAGAGGATAAGCAAACTAAAAATTAGCTGCAATAAACACTATTTTTATACTTGACAGTCCCTTCAAATCACATTTTGTCAAAACCCGGCCATACCCAGTGGCGGATTAGCCACTGGGCCGACGGGGCCCATGTCCAAGGGCCCTGGCCAACTGGGGGCCCCCGGAAAAAATCAGCCTCTACCTGAGTCAGTGTAGCGTCAAACATTTTGCAGGCCTCATTACTAGTGGTGGATAGGGCAAGTCCAGCATCCTGCCAGGCCTATATAAAAAACAAAAAGTGAGATTGTTTATAAATACACTGATTTTCCAGCTGTCATGTTAGCTGAGCTCTAAGAACCAGAACAGTAGATTTCTGGCAAGTGTTTCATCTACCTAAAAAATTTACAGGAAATTTTGAGACGCATGTAAATCTTTTACTCCACTAAAACTATGTTTGAGGAATCCTCTTAATGGGGATAGAGAGGCCGGAATGGTAGTGGAAAAAATGGTGGAAAAAAGACAAGGGAAATTGCACAATACTGTGTATTTGCCAAGGACCCAGATATGCTATAGTTCTTTTAATTTTAGTACCATTCTCTCTATAAACCGCAGTAGTATGCTAGTCCCATCACTTCAGATATACCCCTTTCAAAACGGATATGTGGTAAAACAAAATTCTTGCTTTGCTTCTTGTCAAAATCAACAACCCCAATGACACCTGGAGCCAAATTATTTGCTAGTTTAAGTCCACTGATATCAACTGAGTTACACCAGCAAAGAATTTGACCTAAGGATTAATTTATAGGAGCTAGTAGGGACATTTGATAAGGCTAAAATACAACACACAAAGAAAGAAAGAATTAGGCCATGCACAGTTTTGCAAACAGATTATATAACAGCCTCATTATATAAACTGCATGGTAAACATCTCATTGTGATAACTGAAGTTTTAGATCCACCAGGGCAATACTAGGAAGACTGAAAGAACACCTCTTATTGTCTGGATGAGGCGATGTATGCTTTACACAATGGTGTGTTTGGCTGTGCAAACTGCTTCCTGACTGTCCTTAAGAATATTCCTAAAAGAATCCCAATAATCAGATGAAAAATCCAATGATCATTCCAAAAATCCCTCATCTGCCATCAGACTACCTGCGCAACCTTAACTCTGCTTCCTTGTTCATATGCATACTTTCATCACATACTATTTCTTTTCCACAGGATGCATGCGCAAGGGAGCAGAATTAAGGTTGCATAGGAAACCTTAAATATGCCAAATGATTGATTTTGCAACCTAAACATCTAACTTAGTTTTTTGTATGTAATCTATATACACTGACCACTTCCCACTCTCCGTTTCTAGAATGATCTCACTTATGCCTTTAAAACTGTAAGCTCCTCAGGGCAAAGATTCATGTCTTACACATTTTATCCACTGTATAATGCTAGGCAAACTTAAAGAGCTATACAAATAACAGTAGTCAAAACCAATTTTTCTTCCATGACATAGAATTTATAAAAAATACAGATGGAAAGACCTGGAGCCATTTAATCCATTTTTCTGTGAATGAACCATATTTTGCAATTGTTTGTCTAGTTTCATTTTACAGCTTAAACTATTTTCTGATTTCAGCTGTGAAACTCAAGGGTGAAAATCTGAAGCAAGTAGCAGTAACATCTATTTTTATTAGCATTCTCAGGATTTCCTCATCATGACTGGATTAAAGGATCACCTGCAAGTACTTGAGTGTTCAAACTACAAGTCTAAAAAAGCTATATTGGAATGTAAATGTATATCTTTTAGTTTAGCGTTTGTATTATGTCTATGGCAAAAAGGAGCAGGAAAGCAATTAGGCTGTATATTACAGTATACAGACACTAACCCAACTTTGAAAAGGGAGCAGATCAAAGCACACCGAGGAAATGGTATTGCGCGGCAGTGACAGACATAATACACAACAGGTAGGGTAGATTGACACCCCAGCGTGTCACAAAAATCAAGGTTCACATAGACAAGCCCTTAGGCTTTCCCTGCACTAGCTTCATTTCAGAAAAAATATTCCACTGTTGCTAATGCTAATACACCTCCATTAGCCGTGGCAAGCATGAGAACGCTAGTTTAGAAAAGGTGCCCCCAGCAGCCAGCATTATAACCACTGAGTGTTACATAGTGTCTGCCCTAGTGTTCCCAACATTGCTAACACTGGGAGAGCTGCATCAGTGTTAGCAATGACAGGAAACTTTCCAGGGAGCAGGCTAGTTTAGACAGAACCTATGGGGAGAAGCCGGTACCAAGTGTTGCTAGCCACAAACTTTGTTGGGAGCTGGAGTGAAAAGGGGGGGGGGGGAATGCAGGCAGGATCTGGGCAGATGAATCCTCTGCTTTCTCTCCCTTTCCTATGTGCTTCAAAAGGCCTCCAAAATGACAGAGAAGCCCCTGCCTCCAGGGTTCATTAATACATGACAGCAGCAGCATGACACCTTTTTCTTCCCTTCCCCTTTATATTAGCCCACTTGAGGCTATAACGGACTCTGAAGCTCACTTTTTTTAAACAAAGCCATGACTGAGGATATAGCAATATTTTAAGCCTGAGTCAGCATAAAAGTTGCAGGGCCCTAAAAGCAGCATAAAGATATTGGGACCTACACCACAATCAAGCATCTCAGAAAGTAACGAATTTGGGGAGACAAGACATGCGAAAGAAACTCAGCAAGGCCCCGATTCAAGGGTAGCAAATATAATAGAGAAAAACTTGATGAGGCTGTGCCTGTAGTGGAGACAGCGGAAATCATGCTGGAGGCTTCTGATCCCCTTTGTATTTCCTGAAAGGGGTCTCCCTAACAGAATTTTTTTCAAGCTTCAAAAAAGGTTTAATTTTCCCTATCGTAACTGATTATAGGATTACTGTTTACTTTGAATTACACAAGCGGCAGCTTTATCTAGAGGCCAGACTCTCAGATTCTAATCAAACAACTGGATACTTTTCATAAATGTTAAATACTTGCTTGAACAAACTACAACTTTGTGAAACTTGCATTTGGAAGAATAATGTGAAATCTGAGACATGCAATGAAAGAATAGCAAAATAAACAAAAATGTGAACACTATTGGTAATTAGCATTTGCACCTAGCCCTTTGAACCTTCAGAATCAGAGCTGGTTAAAAATGAAATAAATGTCCACTGGCTTTTAAGAAACAGAGACTGATTAGTACTGAAGGAATGTGACATGTGCAATTAAGTGTTTATAGAAACACAGGAGAGAAATATGGGGAGTTTCTGTTCCTTTATGTAGAAGAGTGCCCTGACATGTTCACTTTGCCTAACAGCACCAAGGGACTCCTTTGTTAACCCTGACCAGTGCAGTTTCAGCCAATAATGTTTTCTGAGATCACATCAGAGTAATAGTTTTGCACTGTATGCTGCATGTTAAACTCTCCTCTCCAACCCCCGAGGTTGTGCCCGATGACCAACATTTCTCCCCCACAAGTTCAGCTCCACACATTTCCCACCCAAGATCTCAAAACATTTCATTCATACACACAAGTCAGAATTACAGCCTCCCTGCGAGACAGATCTCACTTTCAGACGGGGACTTGAAGCACATGGAAGCGCTTGCATGACACAGAGCTGGGGAAGGGACTCAGGAGTCCTGACCCTTAGCCCCGCGTCACCACCACCCCTGGTTTGCACCAGGCAAACATGGGCGCGGGGCAGTGGTGACAGTCTGTGTGTACTGGGCGGGGGGGCTGTCACACCAGCACGGGAGGGCTTCTAACGGGGGCTGGGGAGGGCGAAGCTCTGCAGGGAGCCGGGCTGAGCGATGCTTCGCCAACTGGAAGAAAGAGCGTCCCCCCCAACCACAACCACAACCACATACCCGCACCCTGCAGAGCCCCCAGCCCATCGCACCGCTCCCCGCTCACCTTGCAGTCTCTCAGCGGCAGCATGTTCCCAGCCCTTTCTCTGCCCCTCGGGCTGCGGGGTCGGGCCAGTCTCCTCGCCCCCAGCAGGGAGACGCCTCCCCGGGCGGGGCGGGGCACGGGCGGCTCCGCTGAGCGGGCAGCGGCCCTGGGGACGCCGGGGGTCAGAGCGCCGCGCCGCGCCCCCAGCCGGCTGCGGGAGAGCCCGGGCGGGGTTGGGGGCTGCCCCCGGGTTCCCCGCACCCCACTCGGGGGTCTGGCCTAGCAACGATCCCTGCGGCTGCTGCCCGGACAGCGCCTGGGGGGAGCCCGATGGGATGAGCCCCGCCAGCCGGGCCAAGACGAGACCCTGTCAGCAACCAGGCCCGGCCCCGGCCTTTAGCCCCAGATCAGGGAAGGGAGGAATTTGGGCGCCACGTAAAATGCACGCAGGGGGCTGCAGGTGCTGGCTGGAGGGCTGCCCCGGGGCCTGCAATGGGGGGAGGCGGGGTGTTTCCGGGCTCCTTGGCTGTAATAATTGGGAGGCCCCAGCTGTGTCTGGGTCAGGGATCTTGTCGCTGGCAGCCACTGCGGCAGTGTACTTTGACAAGCTGTGCTCACATCTTGTTATTCCTTTGGGGATATTTTCCCATGTAACTTTGCACGCAACAGCGCAGGGCCAGCTCAGAGTAGACGACCACCTTAATGGCTTGCGTTTGCTGCAACCAGTGGCTCAAGTGCACCAAGGACAGGAGTTTTATGTTGGCTATTGGAGTACAGGGTGGCTGCAATTTGAACTGCTACTGGGCGGGGGAGGGGGACTCGAACATTTTGTAGCTTCTGCAAACTGACTTTATGCCACTAATTAGGAGGCCCCTGTATGCCTACTTTTCTTCACAGAAGCTCCCCGAGTGCCCCCTCCCATTACCCTCTATTTGAGGAGCTCTCTGCAACTCCCTCCAACCCAAGGCCCCCCCTCTCTCCAGGGCAGCCTGCTCTTAACTTTTTTGCCGCCCCAAGCAGCAAAAAAAAGCGTTGCTCCGCCGTAACACTCCCCCCACCCAGCGCCACCCTGCCGAAACACCCCCCCACCGAGCGCCCCCCGCCGAGCGCCACGCCGCCGAACAGCCCCTGCCGCGCTGCCAAACATCCCCCACCAAGCTGCTGAACCCCCCTGCACGGAGCACTGCCGAACAGGGCCGGCTTTAGGAAGTGCGGGGCCCGATTCAAACAGTTTCGACGGGGCCCCGACAGGGATGACTTAAAAAAAAAAAAAAAACACGTTAAAAAAAACATGTGGGGCTTGTACTCACTGGGCCACACTCCTAGTCTTTGGCGGCAGGTCCTTCACTCACTCCGGGTCTTCGGCGGCACTGAAAGACCTGCCGCCAAAGTGCCGCCAAAGACCTGGAGCGAGTGAAGGACCTGCTGCCAAAGACCTGGAGTGCCGCCGGGTGAGTAAAAATTAAAAAGGTGCCTCTAGCCAGGGAAGGGATTCTCTGCCACTTGCCCCCCACTCTGGGCGACCCTGCCACTGGGCGCGGGGCCCTCTTAAGCGCGGGGCCCGATTCGGGGGAATTGGCCTAAAGCCGGCCCTGCTGCCGAACACCCCCCGCCAAGCTCTGCGCCGCCGAACACTCCCGCTCCCCATGGAGCGTCACACTGCTGAAGCCCCCCCCTGCACGGAGCGCTGCCGAAACTCCCGTGGAGCGCCGCGCTGCCGAAACCCCTGCCGAACACCCCCCACCGAGCGCCGTGCTGCTGAAACCCCCCCCCTGCAAGGAGCAGCGCCGAACACCCCCTGCAGAGCGCCGCGCTGCTGAACCCTTCTCTGCGGAGCGCCGTGCCGCCGAACACCCCCCGCCGAGTGCTGCGCCGTGCTGCCCCCCGCCACCCCAAGATTGGCCGCCCCTTACCAGGTGCTGCCCCAAGCACGTGATTGGTTGGCTGGTGCCTGGAGCTGGCCCTGCCTCTCTCCCGCCACACCTCAGTCCCCACATGCCAGTGGCTCTGCATATACCTTCATTCCCACTGCCTCCCATTCTCTGCTTTCTGTAGGCATGCTCAGAGGCAGCCCTCAGGTAGAGATATGTTTATGAAAGATTGTAATTTGGAGAAGCTTCCTCGTGGACTGTGTTGTGAGTATGAGAATTTAGAGGCAGGAGCTGGGAACACCACATGGCTGTGTGCAGCATTTCACCAGAGACGCTCCTCAGTTTGTTTTATTGAAGTTTTATTCCTTTCTCATTTACTGGTTTGTTATTTAATGAACTTCAAGATCGTTACATGGTGTTAGAAGTGCTGAATGAGAAGGAAACAGCAGTCATTTTGAAGTTAACTCCTGTGTTTGCAACTGAAAGCAGACAAAGCGAGGCACCAGAGAAACACATAGACTATCAGGCACAGAGGCTTTTGCACATATATGTGGTAAGCACAATAGTAACTTGACTAATTTAAGAGGGGAAAAAAGCCAAAAATGGATATGTTGCAAAGTAAGTTCCCTGTAAGCTGCGCGGCCGCACAGCAGGCTATCAAGGGCTGCGCAGGCAGGGAGAGGAGCCCCTCCACCAGCCCAGCCCTGCCGGAAATGCCGCGGCCCAGGAGAGGTGCCTCTCCCCCAGCCATGCCGGAGCTGCCACAGCTTCGGTGAGGTGCCTTTCACCTGGCCCTGAGCTCCAGTGAGAGAGGGCTGGGGGGAGTCCTCTCTCCCCTTTGCAGCCCCAGGGCAGCCTGCACCCCAAATGCCTCATCCCAGGGTCCGCACCCCCCTGCACCTCAATCCTCTGCCCCAGCCCTGAGCCCCCCCTCCCACACTCCGAACTCCTTGGCCCCACCCCCACCACACATCACGTCCATATTGGTGTACATAACAAAATTCATTCCTCACATGGATGTAAAAAAATAGAGGGAACACTGGTTGCAACCTCCATCCAGTCTGCAATTGTCAGGCAATGTTGCAGAGAACTGGAAAAAATTCAGAGATTTTAATTGTATTTAGTAGCCATAGGGGCAGAGAAGAAAAATGATATAGTAAAATCAATCTTTTTGCATGTTGTTAGGGAGGAAGCATTGGATATTTATAACAATTTTTAAGTTTGAAGGTGAAAGCATGAAGTAAAATACTGACTAAATTTGAGGGACATTGCATGCCAAAAAGGAATGAAACCTTTGAGAGAGAGAATTTTTTTACATGCATGCAAAAAACTGAAAACACCATAGAGCAATAATTAATCACAGAATTAAGAAAACTCAGTAAAATCTGTGATTTTGGTGAGCTGATAGAGTCTCTGGTCAGAGATAGAATCATTTGTGGCATTAAATGTGTTAAGAGACAGACTGCTCCATGAAGGATACTTAACTTTAGAAAAAGCTCTCCAAATATGCAGGGCAGAAGAAACTGTGAAAGCACAAGCCAAAGAGCTGAATTCACTAGAAGGGGTTATCCATGTATTAAGTACAAAAGAATATAGCAGAATAGGTCAAATCAAAGAATTGAACCACTCTCTATGAAAACCACTGCTAAGGGGAAGACTGGGTACAGATGGCCATGTGGAAGGTGTGGATCACAACATCGCCCTGAACTGTGTTGCCTATGGGAAACTCTGTCATAAATGTGGGGGAAATAATCATTTTTCAAAATGCTGCAGATCCCAAATGTAGAAAAGTCAAGTACATTCAGTTAAAGACAATCTGCTTGAGGAGTTTTTCATAGTGTACTGGGATCCACCAAGCCTGATGAGAGGGACTGGATACTGCCTATGACATTGAATGGAACAATTCTTCTACTGAAACTGGACACAGAAGCTCAGGTTAATATTCCGTCAGAACAAGATTATAAGACACTGAAAATAAGACCAACACTGGGACCAACAACAAAAACAAAAAAGTAACTGGTTATTGTGGGATAAATATACCAATGAAAGGGAGATGCACTGCTAGCATCAACCAGAAAAATACCATTTACAGGCTTCCTTTCATTGTAGGGTCAAAGGAGGTGACACCAATTTAGGCCTGGCTTTGTGTGAAAAATTTAGTCTGGTAACATGGGTGCTCTCACAAGAAGATCATATTGAACCTGGCTAGGAGGCACTCTTTTGGGAATATCATGACTGGTTTCAAGGGTTGGGTTGCTTGCAGGGTGAACATACAATCCAGCTAAACAAGCAGGTCTTTCCAGTTATCCATCCATGTAAAAACGTGCCATTTGCACCATGATAAATTCAAGGCTGAGCTTGCAAGGATGGAGGCACTGCAAGTAATACAAAAAATTGAGAGGCCAACAGAATGAGTGAGCTCCCTAATCATCATGAAGAAAAGTAATGGCCAGCTACAGATATGCTTAGATCCCAGAGATCTCAACAAGGCTATAAAAAGAGAACATTTCAAACTACCAAGCAGACAAGAGATTATGGCTCAATTTGCAAATGTTCAATATTTCTGTAAATTTGATGCATCGTCAGGGTTTTGGCCACTAAAATTAACTGAAGACAGCTCAAACTATGCAAATTTAATACCCATTTGGAAGATACTGATTTTTATGCTTACCCTTCAGCATAGCTTCAGCACCATATTAATGGTGTTGACACTTCAATGGATGGCATCATCATCTGTGGCTCAACAAAAGAGGAGCATGATTGTAGATTTAGGAAGTCCTGGATGCAACCAGAGCAGCAGCTTTGAGAAAACTCCTAGAGAATAAAAATGAATGGTATTGGGGTGCCGAACAGGAGGAATCATGGGAAAATTTAAAACAACTGATACAAGAGCCAGTGTTGAAGTTCTATGCACCAGGAAGGCCTATTAAAATTTCAGCAGATACTTCAGTCTGGATTAGATGCAGTGATTTTACAGAAGCATGAGGATTGTTGGCAACCAGTGGCATATCCATCCAAACCACTGATTGAGGCAGAAACCAGATACACACAGATTGAGAAGGAGCGACTGAGACACACTTTAAATAGAATATCCTGTAACCCAACACTTAAGGCCTTTTCCACAAAGCTGGGAATCCTGGGTTCAAGTCCCTGCTCTAAATCAGGCAGAATGGGGATTAGAACGTGGGTCTCCCATGGCCTGTACAAATGCTCAAGGGAACTGCCCCCTCCTCTTTGTTGGTTATTTATTTATTTTGCAAGAAGGACTGACCTGGCTTAGGTGCCTACTGCCAGGAAGGGGTTCACAGCTGTGAATACCAAGCTGAGCAAGCTGCCTCCCTCTGACTGAGACTAATCCCTTTTGTGGGGCAGGGTTTAGTCCATGCTGCTCAGCATGCTAGTTTCTGTGAATCCCTCTTTTGAGGCACCCTGGATGGGGAACTAACTTGGGGCTGTGAATTCATTTGGACAGTAGCATCTAAGTGTTGCAACATCTAAATCTCCCTTGTGCATCTAGTCCTTAATTCTGTATTCTTCTGTGACAGATAAAGGTAGTACCATGCAGTTTGCTCTATGTATGTAACATTGGTAACAGTCAGAAAATGATCACATCACTGTCTGCGTTGCACAGATATTAGAGTTGACACTTTTTATAAAAGGGGGTAGAGTTTGGCCCTATATCCTTGGACAGGCGCAAGCCTAGGACCCAGTGACTGACAACCATCCAAGTTTGCTGATGACACTAAACTGGGAGGAGTGGTAGATATGCTGGAGGGTAGGGATAGGATACAGAGGTAGACAAATTAGAGGATTGGGCCAAAAGAAATCTGATGAGGTTCAACAAGGACAAGTGCAGAGTCCTGCACTTAGGATGGAAGAATCCCATGCACTGCTACAGACTAGGGACCGAATGGCTAGGAAGCAGTTCTGCAGAAAAGGACCTAGGGGTTACAGTGGACGAGAAGCTGGATATGAGTCAACAGTATGCCCTTGTTGCCAAGAAGGCTAATGGCATTTTGGGCTGTATAAGTAGGGGCATTGCCAGCAGATCGAGGGACGTGATCGTTCCCCTCTATTTGACATTGGTGAGGTCTCATCTGGAGTACTGTGTCCAGTTTTGGGCCCTACACTACAAGAATGTGGAAAAATTGGAAAGAGTTCAGCAGAGGGCAACAAAAATGATTAGGGGACTGGAGCACATGACTTGTGAGGAGACGCTTAGGGAACTGAGATTGTTTAGTCTGCAGAAGAGAAGAATGAGGGGGGATTTGATAGCTGCTTTCAACTACCTGAAAGGGGGTGCCAAAGAGGATGGAGCTCGACTGTTCTCGGTGGTAGCAGATGACAGAACAAGGAGTAATGGTCTCAAGTTGCAGTGGGGGAGGTTTAGGTTGGCTATTAGGAAAAACTTTTTCACTAGGAGGGTGCTGAAGCACTGGAATGGGTTACCTAGGGAGGTGGTGGAATCTCCTTCCTTAGAGGTTTTTAAGGTCAGGCTTGACAAAGCCCTGGCTGGGATGATTTAGTTGGGGATTGGTCCTGCTTTGAGCAGGGGGTTGGACTAGATGACCTCCTGAGGTCCCTTCCAACCCTGATATTCTATGATTCTATGATTCTAAGTTCCCTCTGTGATGCTGATGTCAGCTCTGATCAAAACCGTAGGCTCAACTGAAAACTGACAAACTCACAGTTGGAAGTCAAGTCAATTCATTTGTGTAGTAGCAGATCAAAAGACTGTTAAATGTGTGTGAATGTGTTTGGTGTTTAAACTTCATAAAATTAATGAGATTTTGCATGCATTGTTTTCACTTATCTGTATTGTGTTAGTAAATATAACACCCTCCTCCCCCCTCCTGTTTAGTGTGCTTGTGTTCTCCCTACCTCAGCTATGGCTTTATTTCATCGGTGTTGTATGCAGACAGTTCGCACAGCACTTTGGGATTCTTCAGCATAAAAAAATCTTACATTTTACTGTGGTTACAGTTCATTCCAACAAAACAGATCTGAGCAAAGACACCATGAATCCAGAACATTTTTAATACAAGAAAAATCAGTGCAGACTCATTCAAGGAATAAAGGATTGGGTGGGCGTAGGGAAAGATAAGTGTAAATGACAATTTTTGCAGTCTGGCCACACATATGCCCAACAGTAGTGTAATGGAAGTTTTTGGTGCCAAGTCCACCTCTGAAAATGAGTTCCCAAAATGGGATTTTGTTTTTTGTGGGATTTGTTTTGGATGGGTGGGTGAATATGAATATTGTTGCTGAACTAGATACCATAAATTTTAAATTCAAACAGCATGGCTTTCTCTCACACGTTTGGTGCATAGAATAGCTTGACTCATCCCAGAATTCTGCTGAAAAGAGATCCAGATTGAATATATAAAATAATCATAAACTACAGTTTCATACACGTAACTAGTCACTTCCTTGCTACTGCCTGAGTTCAGAAAAAAAGGATCATATCACTGAATTGAACAAAGGACCATAGGTAGTATTAATTATATATAAATCACATTACATATAAACAAGGTAAGCATTTAGGATAAAAATCACATATTTTTCTTATTGTATATTTAATAAAGATCTTAAATTCAATCAGTAAAAACTTCATACTAAACTGTGAAGTTGTCAACTTGCAAAATAAAGTCATACAGGCATGATCTTGAATAGCCAACAATTCAAAATTATATTTTTGAGGAACCTAGAGCCAGGAGGCAAGCCCAAGGATCTGGGCTGCATACTGGATAGTGTGTGTGTGGGATATCACTGTGTATGAGTGATATGAGTGTTCTCCTACCTTCCCCCAGGCCTCTGTTGCAATTCCAGCACTGGAGCACACTATGTGGCTAGTGCCACTCCATAGAAGACTGTCACCTGATTCATTGGTTCAAAACCCCAATCTCCTCTCCCACCACTGCATGCATTAGGAGACCATATGGAGTGGAGCTTCATGGAGACACAGGGCTCCCACATCCTTCCCCTATTTGTAGCAGTGGTTCTGTGGGGCCAGAGCCTGCTGTGGTTATTGGGGTGTTCATATAAAAGCTCTATCCATCCCAATCTAGTATTCATGTACTCGAATAGCAACACCACTGCCTACTTTGGCAGTGCACAACCTTGCAATAATAGTGTTATCCTGCAATCTGATAAGCATAAGACCGATGCGCTCTCCTGAAAAGCAAAGGCTCAGCATGCTTTTAAACAAATATTGATATCTATTTCATTTGCTACTGTTGCCCTGCTAGGCACAGCTAGGCTACAATCTTCCAAGAATTAGAGGTATGCCAGAAACTCAAGCAATGATGCTGAATCTCCAAAAGAAGCTTCCCAAAGCTCAGATATTTAGAAGATCTGGTATGGCTGATGATGCAGGATTTTCCCTATTTTGATTCTTTTAATGCCATAGAAAGAGACTCATTACAGTGCTAATTATTATTTCCACGGGAATAACAGATTTAAGATTCATCCCATCGCATGAACAGCTGATGCCTTCCGAATAAGTCGCTCAGTCAATGGTGAATTTGGTCTCAACCCATCACGTTCTGCCAGGAGGCATCTGAAGGAGGTAAGAGATGGGGGAAGTGAAAAAAAGAGGCCATAAATACAGTGCTTAAAACTATAGCAAGTAGGCTTTTCTGTTTCCTGATTTAGTAAGTCATGTGTCGTCTGAAAATAAAAAGCTTGCTGCAGCAAAAAGACTGGTAGATGCTCACGTTTCAGTCCCTGGCATTTAAAAGAGTTGAAAATGAAAATCAGTATAGAAAACAGCACAGCTACATTTTTAAATGCCCATATTGTGTGCCTTGACCACAAATATCGCAATGCAGGACATGGACAAATAAGAGAGTGATGTTCCCTTTCCCATTTCTAACCCTCCAACTAATTTTCCCTATTTTCACAGCCACATGGCTCTGAAAATCACACAGCAAAAGAACTTTGTGAGAAAATAATCTTGCTCTCCTCCCTTCAAGATCCTAAAAGCTCCCTTGTTCCAGCTCACCCTGTACCACTAACCATCCACTTCTGTTCTGATATCTCACCTCATAATCATAATCCTTAACCATAACAAACATTTTAAATAAGATGTCTCATACATAGACTACCCGCTCACATTACTTTAAATATTTTTCCCCAGTTATTTGTATTTTGTCTAATTGTGATTTTAAAGTTTTCTGACATGGAGATATAATAAGAAAATGAATAAAATGAGCAAGGATCTCGTCATATCTGGGAGGCTGGAATGATTTTCATTACTTAGAAGCTAGGGGTCTGATTCTCCACTCATTTACACTTGTGTTAATCAGGACTAACTCCAGTGAAGTCAGTGGAGCTACTCTGGTGTAATAGAATTTGGTCTTAAGCTTCAATCCTTTCAGCTGCCCTACACAGGTAGACTCCTCCAAAAATTTGAATGGGCCTCGGTATGGGCACGTGAGTCTGCTCACCTGCTCATGTGAGCAACTCTTGTGATTTCTACTAACACAAGCCTGGCACAATGGAAAGCTGAAATATGGCACTAGAGTAAGTTAGATCCCAAATAAACTGCATGTGGCATCATTATAGTATTCAGCTACTCATATATGTTTTATTTTATAATCTATAAAGTATATTGTTCCATATGTAAATACAATGGTGCCATACTGGAAGAGAAAGTCTTTTATAGCTAAACTTGTAGACTGCTAATAAATTGGTCAAATCAAACAGCCAAGTTTGTGTAGCTGAACAAAATAAATATTTGATAATTGCTGTAAATTGTGACCTAAGATTAAATCTAAAACTTTGCAGCTTTGTATGTACTTACTACACATCATTTTACTTGTAATTTACAATGTTTAAAAACAGTTGCCATTTGTGCTTTCATAAATTGTATTTCTATTTAATACATATCATGGAATCCAGAAGTTCTGATTTTTAGCAAGTGGTACTTACCTAGCCAGTTTTTGATAGGCTTTTGATTTACAATTTAAAGCAGCATGAATCAATAGCTGGCTGAAAACATCTCTCTGAAAATATGAGTCACAAATGAAATAAGTTAATATTTGGTAATAAATGCTGCAAGTGACAATTGCTTAGATTCTGATTAGTTAAAATTATCCAGGAGAGAATTTCTTCTACAAACAGTATTAAGCAGCTGAGACATAGTACTTCTTATTTGTACATTTGAATGTTAGTGGTAACACGAAAGCCTAGCAGATGCTACTCAAAGACAAACAAGCCTTACCCAAATGCAATTTAATAAAATAACATTCAAGCCCCTTACCTGAGCATTGCTGCCTCCTATCTGCAGGAGTTCGTAGCGAACTGGATAAAGTAATTCTACTGTCTTGTCATAATTTCCATTGTCAAACTCTACCAAAGCCTGGCAAAGTGGCAACCCCAATTTTGGAGCCAAACTAAGCTCATGGTCTTCACCAGGTGCTCTGCAGAACAGGAAAGGAGTTAACTGCCAATGAGCAGAAGATCAGACTTCAGCACTTGTACTCCTTTTAGTGCTGTTCTGTCACCTCCTGTTGGAGCAACTTAATTCCATTGAGTTCAAGGAATAGTGATACACCGAACAAAACACCTCACCCATTAGGTACATTTTGCTAAACAAATCCTTATTTGTTGTAACTTTAAAAAATCCTGAAATCTCGCATATTTTAATTAGACAAGTGAAGACATCCATTCCATAGTAATGTTACCCCATTTGACCTGAGTAGTTAGCCAATGATTGGAGCCTTGCAGGTTGTTTCCATTAGGAGGAGAAACTGATGATAAAGTCAGATATTTCTTTGAGGGAAATCTGTTTATTAACAAGAATGTAGAGAAAGCCCTGTTTCCACAAACACAGTATGAAACAAACATACAACAGGAGGCATTGCTCAATATTCCAAGCCTCTTTTTTCAGCCAACACTCTACCCAATAGCTCTCTCAAATGTCAGGGTCACACTACAAGTGATGGTTTGGATGTCTTTGGATTTGTGTTGCCTTCTCTGTCTGCCTGTCTCTTTCTCTCTCTCTCACACACAGGCACACAGACAGAGAGCCCTCTCCATCAAAACCCACATAGCTCATCTCCTGGCCTTGCATGTAGCCTAGGTTTGGGTGGTGGCGTTACAATAAAAATGTAAAGGTAGGTGTGGACAAGTAGGTGAAAGCACTGTGCAGAGGTTGGCAATACGAAGTATAAATTCATTAAATATTCCACAAAGTTTCCATCTATCAATGTTGAAATTCTATAGCACATATAGTATGTATCTAGAAGAAAAAAAAGGCTGTTACCATCTGATAGTAGCAAGCAAACCAGAGATTACTGTTTGGTAGCTTTACATTTTTCACATTTTCTTCTTGATCTCTCAAAGCCTAAGTGGATCATTTGCACATGCACCAGTGCTGTTCTGTTCTTTTATGCAAAACAATACCCATCGCACTTGATATTAAGATTCCATTTATAAATAGTTTCTAAAAATTGTTAATTGGTTAATAGACTCATAGACTCTAAGGTCAGAAGGGACCATTATGATCATCTAGTCTGACCTCCCGCATGATGCGGGCCACAAAACCTGACCCACCCACTCCTGGAAGAATTCTCTCCCTTGACTTAGCTGTTGAACTCCCCAAATCATTATTTAAAGACTTCTAGTCGCTAAGAATCCTCCAGCAAGCGACCCCTGCCCCATGCTGCGGAGGAAGGTGAAAAACCTCTTTCCCAACCTGTCTATTTCAGGATGTTCTGTGGCACCTTTATGCCACAAATGTCTTACATATAGCCCTAACGGGTCAGAAAGAGAAAGCAATGACTGATTCAGTCTGTACTCTGAAGAAAGAAGGGAAAGCAGTTTCACCCACAGAAAAGTTGTGTACATAAAACAAAAGCAGGAAAAATGTTGTGGAAAAAGAGTGGAATGCCATTCTTATACCGCCTGTCACGATGGTCAATATAAAAATAAGAGCAAGAAATTTGTATTTTAGACATAAACAAGGATGTGACAAACATTCTATTTTGCTGAAATACCAAAATATTCAAATTTGTATAGATGAACCAAGTTGTGCCAAAATTATTTTCACAGTGCTTTCAGCTCAATTTCATGTTAAAATGATAATTCATTGTACGCTTATAGACATTTTATAGATATCTTGTAATGAACATTGATTAAAATTGGTGCATCAGAGCAAAAGGGGCCTTTACAGGTAGTTGGCTTATTTTGTGAAGTTTTCTTAATGCTGTAGAAGAAAAATTCCACCTTTTTGATATGAAGAGTCACATCTCTAAAGTACACCCACTGTAGGGGGAAAAAAGTGTCTACAGGGTAAGGTGCCACAAGCACTCAAACTCACAGGACCTACAATACTCAGACAATGATGCTGCTATCTGACAAGATTAAATACCCAATCTAGACATTAAATGCCCAGTTTAGACACGCTTAAAATCAAAAGTAATAAGATTTGCTAATCTTAACTTCAGAAACACTACCCTGCTGAAACCAGAATTCTGGGTAGGACGTCCTAAATCAGAGAAAAATAAATTATGGTACTTAGCAAACTGGAAGAAATTAATTATTATACTAATATGCCTTGTGATGAAAACAAATATTTATTCAGAACAACATTTGAATTCACTTGCTTACTTGGCAAGTTCCTGAAGAGTTGTTAAGAGCTCATTGGTGGTTTTGTGGTCTTTGACCCCAAGCAAAGACAAGAGTATGTGGACATCATTGAAAAGCCAAACATGATCTTTGGTGTGCTTCTTTGCAAGAGGGATAACTTCATTCCATCTGTCTCCCACCTTTACACCTAGGAGTAATATACATGATTTCAAATAAAAACTCCACATGCAAAACCATGTCTCTTGGCATATACTCCCAGTTTAATTCAGCATCATAAGATTTGATTACTAGTTTAAGGAACCACCTCTGGACCTGTGTCAAAGCTCTTTATTGAGTATCTCCAAATATACCATCTGTAACTGATATCCTGGATCCAATTAGATAGGGATCAGGCCTAATAATAAGATAAATCAGAGGCGGATTATGGGTTTGTAGGGCCCTGGGCCAGAGAAAGTGGGAGCCCCTCCCCACCCCTTCTGTCTACAGTCCCCCTGCTCCCACCCCCAGCGCTCCTGTGGGGAGTTGGGTCAGGACACAGGGGCTTCCCCCGCCCACCCGGTGCTGCTGCTGGGGAACAGGGTCAGGGCGTGGAGGCTTGTCCGGCTCTACCTCCCCGGTGCTCCGGTCTGGGAGCGGGGTCGGGATGCAGGGGCTTCCCCCTGCTCCCCAGCAGAAGCGCCAGGCAGGTGGGGGGAGCAGGGCAAGCCCCCGCGCCCCAACCCCGCTCCCCAGCAGTAGTGCCGGGCAGGCGGAGTGGGTCAGGGCAGCGCCCATTTTTCCAGGGGCCTCACAATTTGCCAGGGCCCCTGGGCACAGGCCCCGTGGGCCCAGTGGCTAATCCGCCACTGGGATAAATGACGTCCTCCTGAACACAGATGAGGGAAGATAATGCCCAAAGTCATTATTCTGGATCTGTGTGGGGCATATTATTACTAAAGCAGATGGCAGATGAGTGCACCATGACTAGCTGCAGCAGAGCTCTGTGAAAATTATTATTTACAACTGTGATGATGTGGGGACAGTCTGTCCTATGAATTCTGGTTGATATTATGAAGTTGTATCATTAAATTGCTGTATCAAGGAAAACCTCTGTATGTGTATCCACCATGAGCGGGCAGAGTTGTGTTATGTCTTCCCCAGACCCAGGACAATGGGAAATACTTAATGTTAACTGAGGTGCTTTGAGCAGGCAATAGATATGCCTAGATAGTTTGCACAAGGTGAGAAAAGATATTTCTTTCTTGGGAGTGGGGGAGATCGGAGCACTGGAAATTTGCCAAAAAGCAGAACAAAGAAAGCCAGGTGTTGGAAAGGTGGCATATAAATAGGGAATGTTTGCTGTGAGACACACAGTATCAGGCCGTGTTGGGTAGTAAGAGAGGAAGGGCATGGAGCAACCAAGAACACAGAAGGCAAGCTGGGCTGAAAGACTCCATGAGGAGCAGCAACCCAGAAGCCTGATGGGGCAGGGAAGGGCAAGTAGGGTTTACTATGAGCAGATCTGTGTATTTCTCATGCTATGAAACAAAGACTCTTAATGTGTTAGTAACCTATGCAAAGGTCTGTATGTGTTACATGCTTTACAACCATCATAGGCCCTGACCCTGAGAGACTTCAACTGTAAGCCAGAGGGCTCTTATCTTTGGTGGGATTCTGGGACTGGGTGTGTGTAGGTTGCTGGGATACCAGGGGGAAAAAGGGGTCAGCACTGGTCCTGGGGACTAAGGCATAGGGTTACCATATGTCCAGGTTATTCTGGACATTGCCTCTATTTTGAGACTCCGTCTTCTGTCTGGGCAGATTTTTCAAATAACAGGAAATGTCTGGGATTTTTGCAGAGCAGATACTGCAGCTCAGAAAGCGCCCTGATTGGTCCCTCCCCTGTATCCGCCGCTGATTGGACCATTCCCCTGCAGCCACAGCTTCTGGATCCTGCCCACCCAGACCCCGGTTCCCAGCCCTGGGGAGAGGGTCCATCAGGAAAGTGCTGACTGATCACAGAATCATAGAATATCAGGGTTGGAAGGGACCTCAGGAGGTCATCTAGTCCAACCCCCTGCTCAAAGCAGGACCAATCCCCAACTAAATCATCCCAACCAGGGCTTTGTCAAGCCTGACCTTAAAAACCTCTAAGGAAGGAGATTCCACCACCTCCCTAGGTAACCCATTCCAGTACTTCAGCACCCTCCTAGTGAAAAAGTTTTTCCTAATATCCAACCTAAACCTCCCCCACTGCAACTTGAGACCATTACTCCTTGTTCTGTCATCTGCTACCACCGAGAACAGTCTAGCTCCATCCTCTTTGGCACCCCCTTTCAGGTAGTTGAAAGCAGCTATCAAATCCCCCCTTATTCTTCTCTTCTGCAGACTAAACAATCTCAGTTCCCTAAGCCTCTCCTCACAAGTCATGTGCTCCAGCCCCCTAATCATTTTTGTTGCCCTCTGCTGAACTCTTTCCAATTTTTCCACATTCTTCTTGTAGTGTAGGGCCCAAAACTGGACACAGTACTCCAGATGAGACCTCACCAATGTCAAATAGAGGGGAACGATCACGTCCCTCGTCTGCTGGCAATGCCCCTACTTATACCGCCCAAAATGCCGTTAGCCTTCTTGGCAACAAGGGCATACTGTTGACTCATATCCAGCTTCTCGTCCACTGTAACCCCTAGGTCCTTTTCTGCAGAACTGCTTCCTAGCCATTCGGTCCCTAGACTGTAGCAGTGCATGGGATTCTTCCATCCTAAGTGCAGGACTCTGCACTTGTCCTTGTTGAACCTCATCAGATTTCTTTTGGCCCAATCCTCTAATTTGTCTACCTCTATATCCTATCCCTACCCTCCAGCGTATCTACCACTCCTCCCAGTTTAGTGTCATCTGCAAACTTGGATGGTTGTCAGTCACTGGGTCCTGGGCTTGCGCCAGTCACCATGACAGGGAGTGACACTGCGCCCCATCTCCAGTGAGCGCCCGCACCACAGGTACCCCCTCCAGCACCCTTAACTGTATCCCCTTCCCTGCCCCCCCCCCCGGCAGTATCCTCTTTTGGGGAACCTGAAATATAGTAACCCTACAGTAAGGCAGGTGAGCTGATGAGCTCTATTTCCATGAAAGGATAACAGACTGAGAATCAGCACCAGGATATGTACCAGACACACCAAGGGAGGAAACACCACTGCAGCCTATTGAGACCCAGGGAAGCTTAAAAACACCCAGGAATCCTGACAGCAGTCTAGTGAGGGTATGTCTACACATGCACAGGTCTACCCTTCACCTTCGCTGGGTCTCAGAGCTCAGGCTCTAGCCTGAGCCCAACTGTCTACACAGCAATTTTCAGCCTGCGGCCCCGAGCCCAAGTCAGCTGTCCCGAGCCAGCCTGGATTTTTTATCCCTGTGTAGATGTACCCTGAATGACCAAAAAGAGGTGCTTGATTGGATCTGTGACAAACAACTTAGGAGGTAAGCATTTTTTTTCTGGAACTCTCGCTTCATCTTTGCGTTAGAAAGTTAAAGAAAAGTCGGATGGCTGTTTACATAGTCCCATGGAACTGTTGGAATGATTGGTACTATATCTACATTGACTCCTTATTTCATCAATATCAAGATTAAGAACTAAACATTAATGTTGGCTTGATATTTACTAAAAGAGAAGTTAATGGCTTTTTAACAGCTTATGCATTTGATCTTTTAACATTAGGTTGAAAAAATTAGATCTCTGAAAAGAAAAATGTGACCTTTATTAATTTGGTTGAATGGAATATTGTAGTTGCAGGAAAATAATAAACTGTAGGGAGAAATAAAGGTAATGTTCATTAGTATATACTTAAAATTCACCTCTGAAGAACAGCTTCTCTTTGAAGATCTCTTCTCTAGCATAACCCACTGCTTGGACTCGCTCTGTATATTTACCTAAATCTTCACCTGTTGCATTTTGGAGGACGAGCCTTTCACCTTACTCTTTTAAGAAGAATGAGTAGACTGAAGCAGAAACTAATAGTTCTTTTACCTTCCAACTGAAGCCGGTACAGCATGGAGCAGTTATCTAGCACAGCTAACATACTTCTGTTTGACAAGCATGCAGGAGCAATCTATAATCAGAAAGCATTCTTATGTTGCATTACCCATATTTAAGTGGAAGTTAACCTGAAGATAAACTTACTTTGACAGTACAAAATTAATTCTATCCTCTTACTCTTCCACATATAACTATTTTTTAACAACCCAAATTGCAACTTTCAGAAATACAGCAATCTAAAAATAATATTCATATTATTTTAACTGTGGTGTTTTTCCATTTATAAAATCAAATATAGTATGCGAGAAAACTACCTTTTCTATAATCTCTGATCTTCCCCAAATGGACCATAAGTACCTCTATTACTTTGCAACAATCACTAGGGTAGAACGAGATATTTTTGTAAAGTTTCACACCAAAACAGGCATGAAGAGACCTGTTATACAGATTCCTGGTTAATTTGCTGTGGATTATTTTAGAAAGATTCTTCCGAAGTTCAGATAGCAAAAAATTTTATAAGTCACCTAGAAAGGAAAAGACATGACTAAGGAAGAAGCCTAACTAGTAATTAGATTAAAATCAGATCTCGTAGATTAATTACCAATCATGACAGTTTAGATTTATAGAAAAACTATTTTACATAATGTTAAACTTTCAAAGATTATCTTTTTTTCCCCCTGTCTCGCCAAGGCATCTACATAGCAACTATGGCAGCATGACTAAAGATAACAGGATATGAAAGTGGTATCAATAAAAATAATTGGAAAACACTAAAAATATTTAAATAAAAAGTGATATAAACAACATTAAATATGATGGTGTGAGATAAAGGGGTTTTTGGCACGGGTTTAGGATGACCTCTGTAACTTCATTTGTGATTTTGCCAGTTGAGTTGAATAGTCACTCTAAAATGCCAATTAAACATTTCAAAATAAAACCAGAAAATGGTATCACACCTTTATATATTTTACATCAAATACAAAATGAGGCATGTGCACACCATTTCATTTGAACAATGTATTTTCACTACACCAGAAATGGTTTATACTCACATGATTGTCATAAATTGTCAAAGCAGCCTCATAATCACCCTGTAAAACCAAAGGAGGATTGTGTCATGACCTTTAGGATACAGTGTCCGTAAGTGACTGCTAGAGTTCGGTAATACCAAATTTTTAAAAGAATATCAGTGATCCCATCAATAAATGTCCATGTGCAACATACCCAGATTAGATATGGGAGAGGTGAACAAGTGGGCTACCTGATTATTATCTATTATGTGTATTATAGAGTCTAAGAAGAGAGTACCTCAAGTCATATTACATAAAAAGCAATTATACATAAAAATAAAATAAACTCTAGAGTTATTTTGTGGCTTTTATCCAAAACTTAATCAAAGAGCTCTGAATAAATTTAAAGGAAAATTCAACGTGGATTAATACTAAATTTACCACGCAAAATTATCATGGAAATCTCATTTCAGTGGATGTGCAAAACAAATGCAACATATAGTACATGTTAACACATGGGTATTGGGAGAGGAGCCGTAGGAAGAAAAGTAACTTGGAGAAGGTTTCAATAAAGTAAGGAAGGGGTTTGCTTTATCTTACCCTCTCCAGTTAGGGTGTAACACGAAGTTTTGTATTAATTAACTGCTAAATTGGGGCAAGTTACACTCTTTGTCATTAACATGTATTGCCTCACCAACTCATACTGCTTTGCCACTTACATACCACCATTTATTTCCCTGCTAATTTTTGCCCCCAAGATGTTAAGTGCTATTCTTATTAAATCCAAAGAAAATATATATTGCAGCCCAATAGGTTCAGGATAACATACACATATTTGTAAAGAGTTTAAATAGATCTTAAATATTTTAAGACTAGGGGGAAATTAACAGCATAAAATCTCTCATTTCTTTAACATAGTGGCCCTATTGGTCTCTCTCATGTAATTTTTGCAAACTCCAGACTCTTACATTCTGCGTGTAGGAAAAAATTGTACACCTCTACCCTGATATAACGTGACCCGATATAACCAAACACCACAAATTATACTGCAGTATTTCATAAAAACATACAAATAGAAAGAAGGGAGGAAAGCAGACCATACCCTTTTTGTCAGGTCTGCCTGTTAATATGAGAATATTAATCCAACTGGAGCAGATAGTATATAGATGTAGAAGTGTGCTCATACCTTTTCAATAAAATACAAAGCCCAGTGCCAGTAATTATGGCAAGCAAGCATGTCACAGTCCTGAGAAGAGAGAGAAAATATTTTACTTCCAATTTAAATTCTGATTTAAACAGATCCAGGGCATCCAAATCTGAGGGCCTAATAAATCAGTAGATATTAGAGCCAAGAAGCTTAAACTGTTGTTCCAGTCTGAAAACTGACAACAGCACATTCTTACTCAATAGACTTGCTCTTTGTGGATATGTAGAGAGAGACAAAGATGGAACCTCACAATTCAAGTTCTATAGAGCAACTTTTCAGAGCAGAACTGCATTTTTAATCAGACTCTACCTCATTCAATGGCACCTTTCTTGGAAAACCTACACAGACCAGACTAACTTCACGCCTGCCTTTCCAGCCATAGGCTGACAGCATAAGGTCAAATACTCCTCTCTGTTACACCAATGGCAGATTAGCCACTGGGCCCATGGGGCCCATGCCCAGGGGTCCCCACCAACTGGGGGGCCCCTGGAAATAATCCGCTGCCCGGCAGCAGAAGCCCGGAGCCCCAGCCACCAGGCAGGCGGGGCGGGGGAAGTCCCCGCACCCCGACACCACTCCATGGCTTTTCCCCGCCAGGCGGGGAGAAGCCCCACCCACAGCCCCCCCGACCTCATCCCCGGCCAAAGCTGTGGGATAGGGGAAGCCCCCCCCGCAGAAGCTGCACGGCAGCAGGGGAAGCCCCAGCACCCGGATCCCAGCTGTGGCCCTGGGACTGGAGGAGCTCTCACTCCCCATTGCAGCCCGGGACTGTGGCAAGGGGTCAGAGCTTCTCCAGTCTTGTGGCCTCAGTGAGGGGCAGAGGGGAGAAAGGAGCAAAAGGGGTTGTGGGACTACAGTGGGGAGGTGAAATGGGGGGGACCCTTGGTGGAACAGGGGCAGGCCCCACCCCCAGGGAAGGGGCAGAAAGGGGTGGAGCTGTGGGCAAGGCCACAGGCAGAAGGGATGAGGAGGGACCCCCCACTTGCTCTGGCCCAGGGCTCGGGAAACCTTAATCTGCCTCTGATTACGCTGGCACAAATCCACTGAAGACAACAGGGTTGCACCAGTGTAACAAACAGGAATCTGAATCCACAATATATTGGTGGCAACTCAGATAAGTACAATAATCACAGACTCTAAAACTACCTATTCCTGTCCAATGGAGAAGTTAAATTTAATCTTATCTCTAAAGGAACAGAGTGCTCATTTTAGTGGTGACTACTTCAGTACAAACCTCCGAGATGTGAGAGAGTTCTCCGTATGTCAGCATTTTATGTTGTTTACATACGCCAGTGGTTTATCATAACTTGTTTAATATTAAACTACAACAAGGACTCTACTGACTCAGGTGGTTAAAGGTTAGACATAAAAGTGACATTAGCAAGTTTGGCCTATACAGTAATCTGTTCCAAATGTCACGCAAATAAGATTATTGGTCCCTTCCCTATGAATAAAATGTAGCTTCTTAGTGCTGCATAGGCTAACCTATAAGAAATGCCTAGGGGAAGGGTGTGGCCTAAGTGCACCCCTCAAAGGGATTTAGGCACCTAAATCGAGACCAGTGCAAGGTGCCTCCTTCAGCTTGGGAATCACAAGCATGAACCCTTTCCTGGAGTTAGTGCCTAAGTCCTTTCTTGCAAAAAGCTGTTCTACTTTGTACAAATAATTAAAGTCACTGGGCCAGAGAAACAGTCATTCTCATTCTATAGCCCAGAGGTTAGGGCACTCACCTGGGATGTGGAAGACCTACGTTCTAATGAGTAATTATTTATATAACGTGGAACAGCTTCAACAGGAGAGACTGAGAGAGACCCACCCCATAATATCCCATAGCCCAGCAGTTAGGACCCATTCCTGGGAGGTGGCAGACCTGGGTCCAAATTCCAGGTAAAGTGGGGATTCCAACCAAGGAATCTCCTAGATGAATGCTCTCACCACTGGAGTAAAGGCTGTAAGAAGGTGGCAGCACCTTCCCGCACAGGCTGCATTTTATGCAAAGCCCAATCCAGTAGGCATGCTCTGAGCAAGCCTGCTGAATTGGGCCCTGCAGATGAGATAAGTAGGGCAACGCTAGTCTGAGGATCCTGCTGGTGCTTAGGTGTGAGCTAGGTGTCCAGTCATCGGAACACAGTGGACCGTGAATATGCCCACAATAGAAATGTAGGTTCCTAGGGGACATTTTCTGCAGAAACTTAGGCACCATGGGACTTTAGGTATTTACAAGGTAGGCGGCAGCTGAGAGAGCACTCTGGTGCTTTTGAAAATTTCACCCAAATTTTCTATTTATAGTTCATTACAATTTTGTTTGTTAGTTTTGGTGCCGTGTTTTTGTTTGTTTTGTTGCTGTTGTCCTCAAAGTTGATCAGCAAAGGGGAAAAAAAAATCTCTCTCTGAAATGTGATATGCCTGAACCTTCAAGGAGCGCTCAGAAAGCTCTCCGTCAATAATACTGATCTTGATATTGAAGATTTCTAATTTTTAAAAACAAGCAGAAAACAACCCCAAACCTCTTTAGGCCTTCTTGATACAGCTCTGCCCCCTGAGTAGTGGAACTGTCAATTGCAAGGATAAAGCTCATTCCTACAGCAGACAGACCTTTCTTGGAGCAAACTCCTGGGGGTTGTAAGAACCACCACAAACTTCACGACCTTCTATTCCAAGTGCAAGGTGCATTTCTTTGATACCTTTCCTTCACTATCAAATACATTGCATACAGCAGACAAAAGTTAAAAATCTACACACAATTTTCTGCCTGAGGAGAAAGAAAGAAGGAAAAGACCCACATGACAGATACTGGTTATGTTATTTAGTTCTCAATCTTTCAGACTACTGTACCCCTTTCAGGAGTCTGATTGGTCTTGCATACCCCCAAGTTAAAATCTACTTGCTTACAAAATCAGGCATAAAAATATAAAAGTGTCACAGCACGCTATTACTGAAAAATTGCTTACTTTCTCATTTTTACCATAGCATTATCAAAATCAATTGGATATAAATATTGTACTTAAATTTCAGTGTATAGGATAAGAAGCACTTTAAACAAGTCATTGTCTGTATGAAATTTTAGTTTGTACTGACTTCTCTAGCGCTTTTTATGTAGCCTGTTGTAAAACCAGGCAAACATCTAGATGAGTTGATGTATCCTCAGGAAGACCTCTGTGTACCCCCAAGGGTACACATACCCCTGGTTGAGAACCACTGATTTAGTGCATTACTGGACCATGCTCAGATGGATATGATATAAGAACATGAACAGAAAAGGGCACAAGCACCATTTTCCTTTCCTTTCCAGTCAATCTTTTAACATCCTCCCCTCCCCAAAAGCAAACACAAGTTGAGGTCTTTTACAATCTTGCTTTGATTGTGTCTCCCTACAATTCATTCTATGTTCACTAATCTTTTCATGAAGTAGTTTTGTCAAGTCCCTCAATTTATTCTTAAATTGCTGATCTTAGGCTTAGTAGAAAGCTCATAAATTTCACTTTACTGCCTGCATATCAGAGCAAAGGGCCCATAGCCACAGCAAATAAAAGCATCCTATGCACATATATATTGCTCATGATCCAAATCACAAGTGGCATGTAAAATGTTTTATCTACTGGCCACCTCCCTTTGGGTATGTCAAGCCCGTGCTTGAGCCAGGGCTCAAGCCTAACAATCCTTGCACCTACACTGCAATTGCACTAACCCAGGGTCCCAGGACCCTGCAAGACTGGAGGATCCAATCTTGAGTTCCGACAGTAACCAGGGTCTGAGCACTATTCCCTCACAGTGTAGACACAGCCCCGCTTGACTCAGGTCCCAAGAGTCAGCCAGAAGTATCCCAATTTCATGGGACAATTTCCTTAGTCCCCTCTATCCCAACAACCTGCAATTCACTCTATTGAAAATGGAAGCCACCACTCCCTCTTTGCAAATGGCAACAGCTCACGTCAGCATTAACCCATTCTCTCCGGATCACTGATCTGCAAGCACACTATCAGAGAGCCTCCTGGGTTTGCAATGGAGAGCAAACTGATGAAGCCTTTTGCAAAATGAGCTGCTTCCTGGTAATGTGTGTGTGTGTGTAGGGGGGGCGGGGGGGGGGGACGGACACAAAGCTTTCCCCACAGTGCACCATGGTCCTAGGGCTAGAGTGGCCACATTTTGGGGTGGGGAGGGGCAGCATTAGGGACTCTGGACATGGTTACTTTGACTCGGGTCTGCACTCTACTGTGTGGAAGCCAGAGCCTTAGGGTTAAAATATAATGTAGATCAGAGGTTCCCAAACTTGTTCCGCCGCTTGTGCAGGGAAAGCCCCTGGTGGGCCGGGCTGGTTTGTTTACCTGCCCCTTCCACGGGTCTGGCCGATCGCGGCCCCCAGTGGCCGCAGTTCGCTGCTCCAGGCCAATGAGAGCTGCTGGAAGCAGCGCGGGCCAAGGGACGTACTGGCCACTGCTTCCAGTAGCTCCCATTGGCCTGGAGCAGCGAACCGCAGCCACTGGGAGCCGCGATCGGCCGAACCTGCGGACGCGGCAGGTAAACAAACCATCCCGGCCCGCCAAGGACTTCCCTGCACAAGCGGTGGAACAAGTTTGGGAACCACTGATGTAGATGCTCAAGCCCAGAGTTCCCTAGCATGGGTCACCTGACTAAAGCCCCACTAACCATGGGCTTACGTTGCAGCGCAGACATACTCAAAATGTCTAACAACTCTGATGTGCTTATGAATTGTGAAATATTTTTATATGTAAGATCACATGCTAGTTAAAGATGCCTTCAGAACTTACCTCAATATTTCGAGGTAAAATATGAGAACTCATAGAATTTTGGGTGAAATCTTGGATACACTATAGTCGATAGAAAAACTTTTATTGACTTCAGTGGGACCAGTATTTCACCCATTTGCTTTAAAAGTTTTTATTTAGGTCATTAAAACAGAAACTTCGGGGAATGAGTTTGGAGTTGTTGGGGTTTTTTTGTTTTAATTGTGTATCACTAATCTCAGCTATAAACACTGAGGGGAATTTTTGGATGACTAATACCCAAGGTGGATTTCTGAAATATGGAACTGTAGTTACATTTTCTGCCTGTTGCTTCCAAAGTGGCATGAATGGAGATTCCATCTTGAAGCAGTAGTTTCCTATTATTTGTGAAAGTCTACAAATTTCATTAGGAAACAGATCTGATTAAAAGTATGCTACATAAAGAGGAATCACTAGTATTTAGTGGAAGGAGGAAAAAACCCACAGTCAGCCACATCAGAGGAACTGTTAAGGAAATTTACCTTCCAGTTGTTTTCAGTTTGCTTCATAAATGTCAACCCATTCTTCAGGTCTGCTTTCATTTCATTTATGTGTGCTATGGTATGGACAGACCATGCATCTGACTGGTTTATAGCTAAGGCCTGGTAGTGGGAAAAGAGAAAATAGCATGATGCATACTAGGTACATTACAAATAACTGTACATACTATTGCGAGTATAGAAACTGAAGAATGTTTCTCATACATGATGGGTATTAAGTATATCTCTGCTTATAACTTCAATCATATCCTGGGAGACTGGTTTCAACTGAAAGAAGAAAAAAAATGTTTGCTGGATGAATTCACTTGCTAGCATCTATTGAACAGATACCAGTTGCAAAGTAGTTTCAGAATGAAGGCCTGAACCAAGACCACTAAATTACACTTCATTTTACAAACTTTCCTTATCCTTCAGGCTCAGAAGAGTCATATGGCATGGGCAAAGCCATGATTTATGTCCATCTCATACCCTCCAGATGGGGAGCATATGAGTTGATCACTTGCTGTAAAAGAAAATAATAATACGGTTCCTTGCAGTTAACCACTTTCCTATAACAAGAACATGCTCTGCTAAGTTCTGAATATCAGACAGCTGCATCTTTACTATTCCAACAATTCTCCATTCATCTGTAAATCCCTCCCACATCACCCACAAATTTCATTTGCTGTCAATTTAATGTAAAATAAGAGATTTAAGTTCTATTACTTTCAGCAATCTGGCAACATCTAAGCAGTTTGGCAAAAACATACAAAGATGCCAATAGATTCCATTTGTGCTATAATTCATGTAACTTTCCTATTTTACTGGAACCCTTGGTCATGTGGTTATGTTGCCAGCTTTTCATTACCACTGCAAATGAGATCATACTTATAAAGAATGAATGACATATACCTAATTTACCAAGGCATTATGCAGAGTGCTCATCAGATTAACCTATTGCATGTCTGATATTTTACTAGGGGGCTGTTACCATTCCTAAGATTTGATGGCAAACGGACACAAGTCTCAAATGCATTTCTCAATGACAAGTTTCCATTTTATTCTCTCCAGCTTGCATAGCAAGATTCTGCCTGTCCTTCACTCTTATCCTTTCCTCCCCCTCCGATCATGAATTTAAAAAGCCAGCAAAAACTAAGGAAAAGGGGGAAATCCCCTATTCTTAGGTCTCAAAGGCCCATAACCTACCATAAGGATGTGGCACATGAACAGTTATGAATTTCAGAACAGTTGCTTACTTTTGTTTAATTTATTTTAAATTGTCATTTATCTTCTCTCTCAAAGGAACATCTGAATACCAAATAAGATTAAAAACTTAAAAACCTTTTAGCACCAATAGTGTCCTGTTTACCTCATTGGCGAGCTTTTCAGCACGATCAAAATAATTAGTTTCCATCAGTCCAAAGGAGTATATGCCTTTCACATAGCTAAACAAAAGGAAAACCTCATTTAGAAGTAGGAGGATAAAGCTAGTATTGCAAAGCACATTAAAAAATTTCAATACAAAATAATTCTTCCACTGCACCATATTAATACCAAATAGTGGGAAAAGGAGAAAGTACACAGAATCTGATTTTTTTCCTACAAAAAATTAGCATATTGAGGAAATGCCCAACTTTTTCTTTCCCAACATACCTGGAATGGGAAAATATATGTATTCATGTTTTGTGGTAACTACAAAAAAAAAAAAAAAATCACACAGAACTTTGTGAGATGCAGAGTATTTTAAAGAAATCAAGTACAGTATGTTTACAATATTCAGTGCATATATTTCCAAAGTATAATGTTGTAGATATTGTATCATTTTCCCAATTTAATATATTTTGAAGTGAAAAGATTTTACAGAGAGGCGAAAAAGGGTACTTTATGTCTGGGTAATGTAGCAGTTTTCTTTCCTACTGAAGCTCTGCAAAGTATAATAAAATAGATACCAGTGCTTATTCCCAGACAAAAAGGAATCATTAAGATGCATTTAATTCATTACTTGCACTCATGATATCAGAATACTGTAGTTAGTCAGAGCAAAAGCTTGAAATTCTTAAGTTTATATTGGACATCTCAAAAAGTCAGAATTTGCTGTTCTTCAGAGAATCCTAACTCTGCCTACTATGTTGTGTGTTCTCCACATGACACTGTTGGGTTCCCATGCTAGATACATCAAATACTGTCAAAGTTTTGTCAGCTCTTTGTCCACTTTCTGGAGTGTACTCACTGCAACTAAATGCGGTGGGTCTTTGTGCAGGCAGCAGGAAAAAGGGGACAGGGCTCCTTTAAGGTCCCTACTGTATTTGGGTTATGTGGAAGGGGAAACAGGAACAGACTTACCCGACTGGAGCAAACAGAGAAACAGGAACTGGCCAGATTTGGGGGAGTGGGGTGCACGAACCCACCGGAGAAGGGGAAGGTATTTATACCCTGTGTATTCCAGAAGGATGTCTCTCTCTCCTCAGTCACTGTCCAGCAGCACTCACCCTCCCATCTACGGGAGCAGACTTTTTATGATTTGCTGTGGACACTGAACTTGTCGCTTTTTCTCTTTTGGGGCTGGGAAGGAATTATACCCTCACTGCCAGATTGGCTGAGGCGTGATGGGTTTTTTCTCCTGCCTCACAGCAGGTCAAAGACCCAGTGGGACAGGAAGGAGTCAAATGTCAAATTTAGTAGGTAGCGGATGTGGCAGGAGTCCAGTGCAGGTACTTGTTACAGAGGGGATACCTGGTAAACAGGAGTTGGAAGTGGACCTAAGGGAAGGCATAGCTCAGGAAGCTGGGTAAGGGGTACTTGGGGCTCCTAAGGTCTGGAATAGAAGGGAGACAACACCCCCTTTTTTCCAACTCCTCTTAACCCTCATATGAGAGGAAGGTAGTAGGGTCCCAGCAATAGACTGGGAAGGGAGAAGGCTGACAGCTACCCTCCCAAATAGGCAGAAACAATTAACAATGGCCTGAACAATTTATTGCCATGTATTCCCAGATATGTAAAGCAAATAAAATTGTGACCTAATTAAACCACATCCATAGCACCTTGTCTTTCTTCCTGCATTGCTGAGGTAACAAAGTAAGTTTGTTTTGGAGGAAGAGATACAGTATGCTGGTCACAAGGTTGTATTCATACAGCTTATAGTGTCAGGGCAGGAGCTGGTTGCATATGGATGCTTTGTACATCTACCTCTGTATGTCAACCTGTGTATCCACTTATAAATTTATCTCTGCACTCAGCTCTAAATTTCTTTTATAATTCAAAGTTAAAATCCTTTCATGAGTTTAACGCTAGTAGCTTTTTTTGCCTTTCAAGAGTTTGAATTTTTTGTTTAAAAAGACCCAAAACCTGTTCTAAAGCATGTTTGATAAGTAACTGATATGTCAACATATTTAAATTATCTTGCATTAATTCCAGAAGACCAAACTGGATCATCCTGCAGCATTTCATGACGCACCAGAAGTTTTAGATGGGTGCAGCACAGCAGCCCTCTTCCTGAGAGAGCTGAGTCAGCATGTACACTTAGTTCTTAAGTTAGGCAGCAAGCAGGCTGAACTAGATTTCCTCATTGCACAACTCTTTTTAGGAAAATCCCAATTCTTATTTCAGAACAACGGTTTGGCAGTCCAAATTAAAACCGGGTCCCAGGGCTGCATTTTCCTCTCCCAGTTCTGCTTCCTTCTTGTAAAGTCTTGCAGCTTAGCTGTACATTCTTTTGAATAAAGACCCTGGATACAAAACTGGCCCAACAGAAGTCAATGGGAGTTTTGCCATTGACTTTATTAGGACAGGATTTCACCCCATGTCTTCATATATCATTTGTGACATTTTTGAGTACTATAAATTAATCAACATCATCAATGACCCATTCAGACAAAATCTCAGTTAAAAACAACTGACCAATGGGTCAATAGGAATGCAAAAAAAAAAAGTTCATTCTTATACGCATATTTTTAAAGCCAAGGGTGGTTAGTTGGCACTCCCTTATCTGTCCTCAGGCAGTGATTGCAGGACTAATCAGGAAAAGTTTGCAACAGCCACACACATTGCTGACCAGTAGGGTTACCCATACGTCTGGATTTTCCCGGACATGTCCAGCTTTTTGGGCTCCAAATCCCCGTCTGGGGGGAAATCCCAAAAAGCCGGACATGTCCGGGAAAATCGGGACATGCGGGGCCGGCGGTGCCGGGCCGGGGGCCGGGCCGGCGGTGCCGAGCCGGGGACCGGGCCGGCGGTGCGGTGCCGAGCCGGGGGCCGGCGGGGCCGGGCTGGCGGTGCTGAGCTGGGGGCCGGGCCGGCGATGCCGAGCCGGGGACCGGGCCGGCGGTGCAGTGCTGAGCCGGGGGCCGGGCCGGCGGTGCCGAGGGTCGGGGGTGCTCGGCCGGGGGCCCGGGGGCCGAGCCGGGGACCGGCAGTGCTGGGCGGGCCGGGGTTGCTCGGCCGGGGGCCGGGCCCAGAACCGGCAACCAAGGGGCCGATCCGACCCAGGCTGGAGACGCCGGGGGGGCCAGACTGGGCCGCGCCTCCTCCCCCCACACCCCCCTTACCTGCTTCAGGCTTCCCGCGAATCAAATGTTTGCGGGAAGCAGGGGAGGGGGCGGAGTTGGGGCGGGGACTTTGGGGAAGGGGCGGAGTTGGGGCGGGGGCGGGGCTGGGGGCCCGTGGAGTGTCCTCCTTTTGGAGGCTCAAAATATGGTAACCCTACTGACCAGAAGCTTCTGAACTTATGCAAAGCAGAGGTGGAGATCCACAGACATCTGAAGATCAACTCTTCTAAGAGTTGCATACCTACTAAGAGGAATATCAGGTGTCCAGTAAGGATAAACACGGGCCACAGAGTCTCGCATCTGTGTTTGACATCCCATGTAAAAGTAAGTGGCCTGGGCAAATTTGAGCGCTAGTATGTCAGTTGGATGGTCCCGTAGAATTTGATCCCATACATCACAAGCTTTGGGAAAACGCCTAGAGAGAAGAAAAAATATTAATCATTGACAGAGTCAGCAAGACCTAACTGTCTCAGTCTAATATTTCTAAACTTATACTACTCTAGCAGGTGTAAGTGAAAAACCTAACAGGAAGTGACAATTTCCTAGCTTGCAGGAATTTTTCTTAATTTCTAATATACACGATTGTTATATTGTCTTCACAGAGTATTTTCTACACAATCATGTATATGGCATTCTTTGTTACTAGTAATGCACTGTAACAGAAGGGAAAATGAATTACCTTTTGGCCCTGATCTTGCATGTTGAGCCACATGGGAAGATCCTCACACCTGCAGAGAGACTCACGGAAGTTCATTTAGTTCTTCACAGGTGCAGGATCCCGCCATGCAAACTGAACTTGTGGGGTCAGAGCTTTAGTAATTTCATTCCTAACCTTTATCAAATATTAGCATAAAAGTATTTTCATATTGACAGAAAGCAAATAACCAAAACTAATAGCGTGCAATATTTTTGACAGGATATGCAAATTCAATATATTTCTGTAAATGCTCAAATCCCCAAAGTCCTAATTTTCTGGGAGTGCTTCCAACTATGTATCATCTCTCCATTTTAGAGGAAACAGAGCTTGTGGTGCACAGGGGCTATAAAAAGAAGAATAGGAAAAGACTCCTGCAGCCCCAGCTCCATGGGATGCTATGCTCAAGTTTCAGCATAACCAAAGATTTACCCCCTTGAGTGATTTTAGTTTTAAAAATAATTTAGTCCACTATTGGAATAATGGTAGGTTTTAAAATACAGAATGCTTAAAACTAATTAAGTTTAGTATGCTGGCACCATAACAATAATTTTTATTATGATATTGCTTGTTAATTAGCACAGTGATGCATACAGTCACTCAAGAGGACTGAAAGAAGCCAAGACAACAATAAAAATGAAAATGAAATAGCAACATGCAACTACACTATACACATTTTGAATAACAAAACCCTCTCCACCTCTTCTCCTCTAAAAACCAACCGCTTACCCACTGGCAAACATGTCAAGTGCAGAAACGTGTAGCTTCTCCCTCTCAGTCAGTGGTTGCGATTCTGAAAGTGCCATCATCTTTTTCATCGCACTGTCCAGCTTTTTGTCTAACCTCACTGAAGTTCCAGTGCCAATCAGAACCAAGCCATTAGCAATCACATGTCCCATCGCTGAAGAAAGCAGCATGGAAAAACATTAGACACTAAGAATTGCAAGTAATTTAACAGGCGCAGAAGCTCTAGGCTAAACTATAGAGAAAAGTTTAAATGAGAGCCAGAGGCAGTAGATGGCAGTAGTGCTAGAGACTGGTTAGGATCCCAATGGAAAGCCCAGGCAACTTAAGGTACATCTTCACTGCAACGAAAGGCCAGACTCAGGATTGAGCCCAACCCCCTTTCATCTGCACACAAATCTCTCAGACTCAAGTTTGTACTTAGGATCCTAGGAGCCTGCAGGGGTGAAGGGTTCAAACCCAAGTCAAGCCAAGACCCAGGATTCAAACTCTTGCTTTGTAATGTAAATGCAGCCTCTTGACTCGGGTCCTGTGAGTCCACCAAAAGTATCCCACAATCCTCTTGGCCAATTTCCTTTGTCTTTTCTATCCCAAGAATCTCCAATCGACTGCAGGGAAATGGAAGTAACCCCTCTAAGTTAAGTGCAGCAGCTGGGTGTCAGCCTTTAACACTTCCACTGTCTTCTGAACACAAAGCTGCAAACACCATCAGAGAGCCTTCTGTATTTGCTGACCAGGAGAAGCCTTTTGCAAAGTACGCTGCTTCAGGTCACAAGAGCACAGCCAGATTTTGGTAAATCCCTGGTGAGAGGCCAGCAAAACAGTGGACTTTAGTAAGAGTACAAGGAATGACCATACATACCAGCAAATAGAGAAGAAGCTGGCAGTGTTGCAAATTTACCAAACCAGTGATCACTGCAGGGAGCAGATTAAGTGGCTCAAGACTGAGTACAGGAAACCAGGGATCACACCTCAGGCAACATGCCTGTTTTATGAGGAGTTTGACCAGGTGCTGGGCACTGTGCTGAGCACAGAGCCAGCAGTGGTGCATGATGAAGTGATCAGCTGGGATGGCACCCTGCTGACCCCAGAATCCAGCATGGCGACTGATGGGAGCCAGCAGCAAGCGCCGAGTGAGACCAGCAAAGTGACTCTGTTGCTGAAACTGTTCCCAAAGGAGGCTTTTGGGCAGAGCACCAGCAGCACATCCTGGGGCCATATTTGGATGACCTGTTTGATGCACCTCTGAGGAACAGTCCACTGTGGAGCCTGCAGCAGCCCCAGAAGGGACAGAAGCCTGCACTGAGCTATGTGAGACAATAACCCTCTGTGTTTTGTCCTGTTCCAGACCCCTTGACCTCCATTCACTGCAGTACCTCCATAGCTTGCCCACAGTGCAGCAGAAGCCTGGGCCGACGTACCTTCACAGACCATTCCAAGTGGAAGCATTTCTGTGATGAACTTATGGTTAAAGTTCTAAACAGGGACAATAAGCAGGTCCAGTACCAAAGACAGAGGGACTTATGGCTAGAGGAAAAGTATGGTGAGCAGCAAGAGGAAAGGCTCAGGCTTGTTGTATATCTTGAGGACAGGGTTTCAGCATGAGACCAAGCACTTGCTTCACAGTTCCTGGAATAGGAACAGCAGCTAAGGGAGGAGGATAGAGCTCAGCAGAAAAAACTGTCTGAACAGCTTATATCGCTAATGGCTGCAAGAGTATCGGGTCCTGCTGCAATACCTGCACCATGGCATGAATCCCATGCATGGTACCCTGTGATGCAGTCCAAAAAGAGCTTGAAAAACTCCATGGCTGGGTGGCCCATGCAAACTTGCCCGATGCAGCTCTCCATATTTTCCCATGCAGCACTCCCCACCCCCAGCACAAAGGGCACGGCAAACAGGGAAAGGAGGATGGGCGGTGGGGGGTAGCGGACACGCAATGGTAGGGGGCTTCAGTCTTGTACATAGTTTCACTTTTTGTACTTGTTCATGCCCTTTTTTATTTTTTCTGTAAGGTTCTGTTACTGGAGTTTTGGTGTGGTAACGGCAGCTGGCCTGCCTGGCAATGGGCGAATATTGTACTTTTCTAATACATGCTTATAAATAAAGCTTTTTATTTAATCAATATAGTTTATTGCTATCACTGCATCACATCATACTATGTGTATTTAAAATAATAAAGGTAAACACATGATCAGGGACAATTAGGAATTAGCATGCAAACACTATTACATCAATTTGAGGTTCACCACTTTCCCCACCATTCATTTTTTCCCTGTCAAGTGATCACTTTCTTTCATTAATCCTATCATACTCATCAGCCAGCAGGAGGAGATTGCATAGCAAGCATTGTCTCCTCCAGTCCCTAAGCACATCAGCATCCTCAATATGACTGAGATCCAAATCCAAGCATGTACCCCCAAGTTACTATTCATTTTAGTAATTACATTTCATAGTTCATTTGAAATACATTTTTTCAGCCCATTTCTCATGTTTGCCTTTTAAAAGAGATTGTCCTAAAGGGAAGAAAAGGGCTATCTTGTAGAACATAAATAAAAACAATCAGTATATTTTCAGGACCCACCCCTTATGCTTCTGCGTGTGATACTCCGGGGGGAATTCTGCGCCATATTCATACCTTACACAGATTTCTTGGCTCCCCCGCAGAAAAATGGGTGAGCCAAGAAATCTGTGGGGAACACATGCCCCTTCCACAGCAGCCCAGGCACATCTGCTGTGGAGAGACGTTAAGGGGGTGGGGCTGGGCACACGCCTGCGTGGGAAGGAGTGAGAGAGACTCACTCTGTCCCTCTCTTCTCTGTTGCTGCATTCCGAGCTTGGAGCCATAGGGCTGTGTGAAGCAGGCTCTGTCCCTGAGGCAGAGCAGAAATGTAACAACTAAGCAGGCAGGGTGCTAATGTTCCCATTGTTAGTTAATTGTTCCCATTCTCAGTCAATTAAAAAGCAACAGAGGGTCCTGTGGCACCTTTGAGACTAACAGAAGTACTGGGAGCATAAGCTTTCGTGGGTAAGAACCTCACTTCTTCAGATGCAAGTAATGGAAATCTCCAGAGGCAGGTATATATCAGTGTGGAGATAACGAGGTTAGTTCAATCAGGGAGGGTGAGGTGCTCTGCTAGCAGTTGAGGTGTGAACACCAAGGGAGGAGAAACTGTTTCTGTAGTTGGATAGCCATTCACAGTCTTTGTTTAATCCTGATCTGATGGTGTCAAATTTGCAAATGAACTGGAGCTCAGCAGTTTCTCTTTGGAGTCTGGTCCTGAAGTTTTTTTGCTGTAAGATGGCTACCTTTACATCTGCTATTGTGTGGCCAGGGAGGATAAATGAGGACACAAGTCAGATATCAGGAATGGCAATATACAAAAACCTGTAGGAGAACACTTCAACCTCCCTGGCCACACAATAGCAGATAGAAGAACAGGAGTACTTGTGGCACCTTAGAGACTAACAAATTTATTAGAGCATAAGCTTTCGTGGACTACAGCCCACTTCTTCGGATGCATATAGAATGGAACATATATTGAGAAGATATATATACACACATACAGAGAGCATAAACAGGTGGGAGTTGTCTTACCAACTCTGAGAGGCCAATTAATTAAGAGAAAAAAAACTTTTGAAGTGATAATCAAGATAGCCCAGTACAGACAGTTTGATAAGAAGTGTGAGAATACTTACAAGGGGAGATAGATACAATGTTTGTAATGGCTCAGCCATTCCCAGTCCTTATTCAAACCGGAGTTGATTGTGTCTAGTTTGCATATCAATTCTAGCTCAGCAGTCTCTCGTTGGAGTCTGTTTTTGAAGTTTTTCTGTTGTAATATAGCCACCCGCAGGTCTGTCAAAGCAACATTCTACTTTACAGAACACCAAACGCCAGTAATGTAATTTAAATGAAAATCCAGGATTATAACTGGAATGCAGGGTAATGGTTAACAAGCATTTGTAACTTAACTTCCATGTGTTTAGGAAATGCTGGATAGTTATTGTGATTTTTTTTCTGTATGGTAGTTTAAATAAATTACCAAAATAAGTGAAGCTGGCATGATTATATTGCATTATTTTGACAAATAAAATATGCAGAATTTTGCATTTTTGGCACAGAATTCCACCAGGAGTAATATGAAATAAGTTAACCATATAAAATTACTGTACTGTATGTTCAGCCTCAGTGATAACAATTAAAAAGGTATACTTACTAAAAGTTGGATCTGCTGCTAGTAACTTGGAGAGACATCCTTCAATGCCTCCTAGACTCTTATCATTGGTCCATGTGACATACTATAATAAAGAATGAAATTGACTAGAAATTAGGAGAAATTAAGTTTCTTTTCATTGTCCCAACTGAGTGAATTCAAAAGTAACAAGATAAATGGTAACGGTGAGACTAAGTTTTTTCAGATGTAATTATCTAACATGTCATCAATAAATGAGGGAATCTGTTTCTTAAAAATACATTGTTTAACCTGACTCTCTCCACTTAATTAATAAAAAGGGTAAACAATTCAAAAACCAGCTGCCACAAACACTATTTTTATGCTTGTCAGTCCCTTCAATGCACGTTTTATCAAAACTCTTCCATACCTGAGTCAGTGTAGCATCAAACATTTTGCAGGCCTCATTACTAGTGGTGGATAGGACAAGTCCAGCATCCTGCCAGGCCTATATAAAAAACAAGATGTGAGTATGCAGTGTTGTCATAGCTATGTTGGTCCCAGGATATTAGCACCTTTTCCAGACTGAAGAAGAGCTCTGTGTAGTTCAAAAGCTTGTCTCTCTCACCAACAGAAGTTGGTCCAAAAAACATATCACCTCACCCACCTTACCTCTCTAAACAAGATGTGAGACTGTTTACTGAATATACTGATTTTCCAGATGTCATGTAAGCTGAGGTATAAGAATTGAAGGAATGTTACCGGGAATTTCGTTTCATCTACTTACAAAAGTGTACAGGACAACTTGAGAAGCTATGTGAGCCTTTTATTCCACTACAATTATATTTGAGGAGTCCTCTTAGTCTTAATGGGGATAGAAAGGACGGAATGGTAGTGGTGGAAGAAAGACAAGGCAAATTGCACAATACTGTGGAGGATCCAGATATGCTATGGGTTTTGTAATTTTAGGATCAGTGTCTCTTTAACCTCTTTAATCCAGATATGCTATGGGTTTTGTAATTTTAGGATCAGTCTCTCTTTAACCTTCAATTGTATACTAGTCCCATCTCTTCAGATATACCCCTTTCAAAATGGTTATGTGGCAAAATAAAATCCGTGCTTTGCTTCCTATCAAACCAATACCACCAGCGATACTGGGGGCCCAAATTATCTGCTGGCGTAAATCCACGGAAGTCAACTGAGTTATCCCAGCAAAATATTTGACCTAAGGATTAATTTATAGGACTAGTATGGACATTTGATAAGGCTAAAATATAACACACAAACGCTGAAAGAATTATGCGGTGCACAATTTTACACAGCGATTATATAACAGCCTCATTCTATAAACTCCATGGCAAACAACTCATTGCGGTAACAGAGGTTTCAGATTCACCAGGGTGATTTATAAACAGGAAGATTAAAATAAGACCTTTTATTAGCTGGATGAGGTGATGTATGTTTTACATAATAGGGCAGTGGTTCCCAAACTGGGGTCCGTGAACTCCTGGGGGTTCGCGAAATGTTATAGGGGGTTCTCGGGGAAAAATTCCCTAATGGCGGCCAGAGCTGTCCCTAGGGACCCCGGGCAGCATGGGGCCAGCAGCCCAGAGCCCCAGGACTTCCAAGAGCTAAGCAGATCAAAGCAAGCCTGTCTATCACATTGAGGAGATTTAAACTTCAAGACTCCTTATAAGAAATGGAGAGGGAGGTGGATATTTTTTGCTGTTTTTAAAATTAAATAGGCAGCTAGTATTGTTTTTAAAATTATTATGAAGAACAAGTTTAAGCTTTGTTGTAACGTGCGTTGTTTGCATGGACTGCTCAAGACCTCACTGCTTGGGTAGGAGGAATTCTTTGAGTTGGCTTCTTAAATACCTTCATGCTGTTTCACATCTGATACTCCTTGATGAAACATAGGCTCCTTGATACAAGCTACGAAAGTGAGATCTGGGAAGAGTGTTGCCATTTTCATAATGTAACAAAAATACAGTAATGATAATTAATAAATAGTGTGTTATAAGCATGTCATAAAAACAAATTTTATATTTTCACGATCACTGGAAATTTTTACATTTATACTCTGGTAAAGGAGAAAATCTCTGGAAATATTCGTTTTTAGGAGGGGGTTTGCGAGACTTGACATTTTAGTGAAAGGGGTTCACAGGTTGTTAAAGTTCAGGAACCACTGTAATAGGGTGATTGGTTGTGGTGAACTGGTCATGAATGTCCTTAGTGGTATCCCTAAAACAATCCCAATAGTCAAATGAAAAATCTAATGATAATTCCTAATTTGCTATCAGATTGCCCATGCAACCTTAATTCTGCTCCCTTGCGCATATACATACAGTCTTTAATTACATAATATTTCTTTTCAACGGGATGGATGCACAAAGAGGTGGGATGAAGGTTGGATGGGAAACCTTAAATCTCATTTCCTAACTTTCAACTTTGCCACCTAAATGACATTTTTTAACTTTGTATCCAAAAAGCTATCTAAATACACAGACCACTTCCCACTCTCTCTTTCTACACTGTTATCACTCGTGCTATTAAGACTACAAACTTCTATGGGCAGAGACTCAAGTTAATACATATTATGCATTGTATAATGCTAGGCACACTTTAAGAGCTACACAAATAACTACAGTCAAACTCAATTTTTCTTCCATTACATAGAATTTACAGAAAATACAGATGGAAAGACCTGGAGCCATTTAATAGATTCTCCTGCTAATGGAAGAATATTCCTTATATATTTTGCCGTTTTTTACCTAGCCTAATTTTACAGTCTAAAATATTTTCTGATTCTAACCATTAACTCAAGTGTGGAAATTTGAAGCAATTGGCAGAGACATCTATTTTAATTAACAATTTCAGGGTTTCCTCGGTGTGATTGGATTAAAGGTCACATGCAAGTAATTTAAGTAAACTGAGTGCTCAAATTACAGGTCTAAAAAGACTATACTGGAATCCAAATTTACATCTTTTGTTTAGTATTTGTACTATGTACAGAAATATGGCAAAAAACACCAGCAATAAAGAAAGGAAAAGAGGTAGGTAGGCTGTATAACTCTATATACACATTGATAGTAAGACTTTGCCTGGACTAGCCTTGTTTCTGAAAAATATTCCACTGCTTCTGATGCTAACTCCACATAGGGTGACCAGACAACAAATGTGAAAAATTGGGATGGGGGCGGGGGGGTAATAGGAGCTTATATAAGAAAAAGACCCCAAAATCGGGACTGTCCCTATAAAATTGGGACATCCGGTCACCCTAACTCCACAGGTGGTACCAAGCATTGGAATACTGGAGTAGAAAAGGTGCCCTTGGCAGACAGCATTATATCTATCCTGTTATGTAGACCTCTTTGTGCTTTGCCTGCACTGTGTTAGCAATGGCAGGAAGCTTTTTAGAAAGCAGGATGGTGTGGACAGTGCTTATGAGGAGAAGCAGAGACCAGTAGAACTGCTATAAGTTGTATTGCCAGCTATAAACTTTGTATGGAGCAATAGTGCAAATAGGGAAAGGGGTCTGAGCCTCCTCTCCAGGGCCGTCCTTAGGATTTACGGTGCCCTAGGCGGGATTATTAAACTGGTGCCCCTGTGCCTGACTTGCTCTTAACAACACAAACATAAGCTTACAGTACTGGAAAACTTGCCACATGCATGTTATTAAACCCAGTTTAACTTAATTAAGCACACTGTAATGCTGATGGACTAGCACTAAAGAAGTAGCGCTATAGAAAAAATTCTGATTTGACAGAATGATGCAAATAATATAATTTTTTTAATTTGTCAACATTTTATTGGAAATTTATATGAAGAGGTTTTGAAACAAGGATTTGTTTTTAATTAAAAGCAATCTTTCTGGCTTTTTTTGGCTGCAAAAGCAGTAATAATGTCATTGTATGACAAAGACAAAGTGATGTCTTGTTCGATTGCAGGAATAGCAAGACCAGTCAAGCATTCCTGACTCATTGTAGAACGGAGATAGTTTTTAATGAGCTTTAGTTTTGAGAAACTCCGTTCTCCTGATGCTGCTGTTACAGGAATTGTCGGTAGAATACGAGTGGCAATGTACACATTAGGATATATGTCAACAAGTTTGCTGGTATGAATAAACTGTACAATGTCCATCACCGATTTTGCATGTGGCAACATTGGTGACAGTGTCCTCAATTCTTCGTACACTTCAAGTCCATTTAAATCAAAACTATCACCGTGCTTCAGGAGGCTCTCTAGGTTCTTGCGCTGTGACCTTGAGCTAGTGTGAAGACACCTCACAAGGCGCTCCGCCCTGACTGAGACACAATAGAGTTGGAAACCCATGTCATTTTTACAAAGCCACTTTTTAGTTTAAAATGTATAGTGGGCATCAGTCTTAATGTTAGTTACAACACTATATCAACCTTCTACTGTAAACAGATCAATGGCATTATCCAGTTTAATAAGCTGGGTTTCCAAGCAGTGGGGAAATATAACCCCTAGTTTTACTCCTAGGTAAAGCACAAAGTGACCAAAATGAAGTCAGCACAGAATCATCTCATCTAGATTAAGGTAGCACAGAAATGTTACAGAAGTCCTATTGTGCCTCATTTTTGTTTGGAAAGACATTAGCAATAGTAGCACATTTTGGGCACTGCCAGAAATACATGATAAATCACTGCCTCTAAAGTTCCATCAAAAACTGACATTTTCACAGCTCTAGCATGATCTGCTACACAGATTCTTCACAAGGAAGTGTCCCTGGCCTTTTTAACTCGTATTAACCATGTCTTTACTTTATGAAAGTTGGACAAAACATTGTGAAAATGTAAGACATTGGCTGCCCAACCTCTGGGCTGGCAAAAGCTATACTGACTCACTGGGAAAAAAAGCAAGAGAATCTTAGTACAACATATGGTCACTCTATACCAGGGGTCGGCAACCTTTCAGAAGTGGTGTGCCAAGTTCACTGTAATTTAAGGTTTCCCATGCCAGTAATACATTTTAACATTTGTAGAAGGTCTCTCTATATGTCTATATTATATAAATAAACTATTGTTGTATTTAAAGTAAATAAGGTTTTTAAAATATTTAAGAAGCTTCATTTAAAATTAAATTAAAATGCAGATCTTATCAATTTAGTGTGATCCTTTCCTGAGATCCTTGTCTGGGGTTCCAGCCACCAGCCCCACTCAGCCCACTGCCGGTCTGGGGTCCAGCCGCTGGCCCTGCTCAACCCACTGCCAGTCTGGGATTCCATTCACTCAGCCGGCAGCAGGCTGAGCGGGCCGCTGGCGGGCTGAGCGGGACCGGCTGGGGGGCTGAGTGGCTCAGTCCGTTGCCAGTCTGGGGTGCCGGCAGCACTCAGCCTGCTGCTGCTCTGGGGTTCCGGCTGCCGGCCCCTTGCTAGTCGGGGTCCCAGCCGCCGGCCCCGCTCAGCCTGCCACCGGCCCCGCTCAGTCCGCTGCCGGCTGAGTGAATGGAACCCCAGGCTGGCAGCGGGTTGAGTGGCTCAGACGGGGTCTCAGCCACCGGCCTGCTCAGCCCATTGCCAGCCTGGGGTTCCTTGGGGGTCCCCAGGCCAGCAGCAGGCGCTGAGTGGGGCCGGCGGCTGGGACCCCAGCTGGCAATGGGGCAGCAGCCGGAACCCCAGAGCGGCGGTGGGCTGAGCCGCTCAGCCCGCCGTGGCGTGCCATCAAAAATCAGCTTGTGTGCCACCTTTGGCATGTGTGCCGTAGGTTGCTGACCCCTGCTCTGTACACTAGTAAGGGGATGAGCATATTACAGTTGTTGGAGGGCTCTATTTAGCAGTAACAGGGCTATAGGAAAGACAGTCAACATTTTTTGTTTCTCTGATGAAAACTGGCCCACTCCCTGCCCCAAACCAAACTTGTCACAAATAATTGTCAACAACTTAATTTTCTGTTTTTGGCTAAGATATTGATTTAAAAAAAATATATTGAAATTGAATTTAGGGATTGTTAGCAAGCATTTTTGGCAAACAAAGTTGTTAAATGACAATCTAAATGGCAACACAGTACTGCTTTCAGGCTTGGCTCACCCCCCAGCCTGCTGGTCCAACAGCTGCAGTAGAGGAGGAGATAGGTGGAAAACTGCAGGACCCCAAAATCCACCTCTTGGGGTGCAGAGTGGCAACAGCAGCAGCAAACCCTCAGGTCCGATCACACACCAATGGGCACCGCCGCCAGCCCAACGGACCATGGTGAAGTTAGCACAGCATCTGATCTCAGGGACGGGGCACCCATGGAGCCACAGCAGCTCATCCTGCCCTGCGCAGCTCCCCCCGGATGAGATGGATCACTGCCAGCCCGGGGGAGAGACGCGCTCCCCAGCTAGGGTGACCAGATCCAGATGTCCTGATTTTATAGGGCCAGTCCCGATATTTGGGGCTTTGTCTTATATAGGCACCAATTACCCACACCTAGGGTGACCAGACAGCAAGTGTGAAAAATCAGGACGGGGGTGGGGGGGGGGGGTAATAGGCAGGGCTGGCTCTAGGCACCAGCAAAACAAGCTGGTGCTTGGGGCAGCACATTTTTAGGGGCGGCATGGCCGGCGCCAGAATGCTGCCCCTAAAAATGTGCCCCGGCCACCCTAACTCACCTCCGCTGCTACTGCCACGGCGCGCGAAACAGCTGATTCGCGCGCCGCTACTTGCCCTCCCTCCCAGGCTCTCAAACCTGGGAGCGAGGGGGAGCAGCGGCGCGCGAATCAGCTGTTTCGTGTGCCGCGGCGGCTCGGGGTCTCCCCCTCCCTCCCAGGTTCTCAAACCTGGGAGGGAGGGGGAGATCCCGAGCGGCCGTTTCGTGCACCGCTGCTCCCCCTCCCTCCCTCCTAGGCTTGAGTGCCTGGGGGGAGGAGGCAGGGCTGGGGATTTGGGGAAGGGGCGGAGTTGAGGCGGGGCCGGGGGTGGGGTAATTAAATAAGGGGGGGGGGCAAAATTGTTTTTGCTTTGGGCGGCAAAAATCCTAGAGCCGGCCCTGGTAATAGGAGCCTATACAAGAAAAAGACCCAAAAATTGGGACTGTCCCTATAAAAGTGGGACATCTGCTCACCCTATCCCAACCCCCGTCCTGATTTTTCATACATGCTATCTGGCTATCCCCAGCCCAGCCACGCGTGACCATTCCAATCCTGGCTGGCTGCCGAGGAAGTGAGTTACTTTCACTTTCATTCCTCAGCAGGCAGCCAGCTAGCCTCCCCCCACCCCCAACACCTCACAAAACCCAGCCCTGCCGGAGGGGAGGAGAGAGAGAGAGAAGGGTGCTCCTTGCGGGGGAGAAAAGGGGAGTGCTCCGTGGGGTGTGGGGGGGAGAAGAATGGACGTTATGGGGGACAACCAGGGGCGGCTCCAGGCACCAGCGCAGCAAGCGCCTGCCTGGGGTGCTGTCTGCCGGTTGCCCTGAGGGTGGAGCCTGCCTGCGGGAGGTCCCCCGGTCCCGAGAGGCACCCCTGTTCTTACACACCCCAAATACTCTCTCCAGCACCTCCCAAATACCATCTCCCAGTACACACACACACCCCTCCAGCACTCCAAAATACCACCTCGAGCTCACCCCCTCCCCCCGCAGCAGTGTCCTCTATTACGGAACTTGAAATACAGGTGGGGTCACCCTAGATACAGTTGAATTTTAAAGGCAGATGTTTCTGTTCTACCTCATGGAGTGACCGCAATGGGGCCAGGCTCTGGAAGTCTCAATGAGCAACAATTCCAGCTGGGTCCCCAGAGGTAGTTCCAGAAGGGCGGGGTGATTCCCTGCACAGCCTGGGCAGAGGCAGCGTTGCCCTTTTCTCTCCCCTCATTCCGAAGGCTTGGCCCGGACCCATGATACAAGGTTGGATGAGCTGGGTACACGCTGGGAAAAGCCCTGAGTGGGGGGACTCAGGCTGGTGCAGAGAGGGGAGCAGAGCCCGGAGGCCTCCAGCCTGGCTCTCTCTCTCCTTCCCCTCTCCACCTAGTACCTTGTGTACCCCGCTGCGGCTGGGCTGAATCTCGCCCCAGGGGGCCCAGCCGAGGGACACCCCGTCTCTCTCTCGCTCTCCCGGGGGTCTCTCTCGGAGTCAGGGTCACCGTCCACTGACGGAAGAGGTGCCTGGCGGTTGCGGGGAGTCTCGCTTGCTCAAGTGGAGATGACTCCGTCCAAGGCAGAGTGGCGCCTGCCGACATTCCCCGCTCTGGCGGGGTCTGTCCACTAGCTACCTCGTCCCTGGAGCGCAGGGTCTCGCCTCTGCCCCACACGGAGGGAGCCCTCATTGCTCAGTGTATAACAGGGGGGTCGCGCTTAGCCTCCTGTACAACACGAGCAAGAGCCTTGTGTCCAGCAAGTATAAATGGGAGTGGTTCCCCCCGGGCTTTGTCTGTGGGTCCGGAAGCCCAGGAGGGCGCCACCCCTCACTCCCAGGCTGGGGTGGCCGCATGGCTGGAGTGAGACTGCTGTCTAGCCCTGTCTACACGGGGGACAGAGAAGAGGACACGGGGGCACACATCAAAGCTCCTCATCCCTCACCTATGATATGATATAGGAGCACAAGCCCCATGGACTCTCGCCCTCGGTTTTACAATTGTACTTCTTTTTTCGTGTGCGTTTTTTCTTAATAGTTATATTTTTACCTTTTTAATATATTTTACTTGTATTTCCTTTTTTATTTTATTGTTGTATATATATATAGATAGAGATATAAAGTTTCTTTTAATTTTATTTCCCCTTTTATGGTTTTTATGTATTTTACAATTCTTTTATTTTTCAGTTTTTATTATTTTACTTTTTTTAAGTCTGTTAATATTTTTGTATTTTATTCATTATTACTATTTTAAATTTATTTTGCACTTTTTATAAATGTATTATTTTTTCTATTTTTTATTCTATTTTATGTGAATCGTATACTGTTGTCCAATCATTTGGGCTCCTATCTTCTCTCACTCCAGTGAGGATCTTCAGCCTCTCACCCCATCATGGTCGCCGCCCCAGCCAAGTCTCTTTGTCCCCTGACTCCAGCCAGACCCTCCACCACCACCATTCCAGCCCATGGTGCTGAAGTGTGCACCCCCTGGCTTGAAGTGGTTTCCATCCTATGTTTACAGATTGGTTCACTGACTCTCAGCACCCCACTATAAAAATTGTTCCAGCACCTCTGATCCAGCCTGGTCCCTTGTCCCAGGAGTCAGCTGACTGGTGTGGGGGCCAAAGGGCTGAGCTGGGTTTTACAGTTCAGTCAACATAACCAAATAAAGCATGTTTGTAAGCCTCTGTGAAAAAGTGGTAGCCTAAGGGAAGTTAGGCACCAACTTCTTTTAGAGCATAAAGTGCTATAGAAAGTTAACAGTACTCCTATGTTTTACCCCACCCATAAAACTTTGGCTGTTTTATCAAAATGTAAATTAATGTGATCATTTAACATAACTTGCTTAAATCTAAGGAATGAGGTTAGTCCATATAAGGGACAAATTGTCAAGGCCCCAGGGCTCACATAAGTCAGGGATGGGCATTGTTTTAAGAACATGAATAGAATAGAATCTGACTCCTGGTTAGGAAGAAAACAATTCAGTGATAGAGTGGGGATACACAACTGGATACACAACTGCAGTTATTGCTGTAGCTCCATAAGCAGGCTGAACTGACTTATTCCCTGCCCTCCATCTCTTCTCTTCCCCCCCCCCCCCCCCCGGTAGATGCATAGGGAATCTCCTAGCATGGGCCACCTAATTCGTCTCTCCTTTCCTGGACTAATCCATGACCTCAAAGGAATAATTGTCATCTTATTACCTCTTACTAGCCACCAAGAAGGCACACTGGATGCACAAGCCTAAGCACAAATATTCCCTTTGAGTGTAAAGCAAGTGGGTTTTAAATATCTTTTAAAAAACAGCTCTGACAAATGCTGCATTTAATAAATCCCTTTGCAGATCAATTCCATCAGCCAGGGAAAAGTGGTTTTACTGAACAGCCATTATGGATAAAAGCAAGGGGAACAAAGGAAATTGCACTGCAGAATTGTGAAGGAGTGGGGAAGCATGACAGATGTAGCTACAGAATAAGTGGGAAATAGGGCTGGCTCCAGGCACCAGCTAAAGAAGCAGGTTCTTGAGGCTGCCAATACCAAAGGGCGGCACTCCAGCCGCTATCGGGGCGGCACGTCTGGGTCTGCAGCGCAGTAATTCGGTGGCGGGTCCCTCAGTCCCTCTCGGAGCGAAGGACCTGCCACCCAATTGCCACCGAAGAGTGGAACGGCGCAATCGTGCTGCCGCGGCTTTTTTTTTTTTTTGCCACTTGGGGCGGCAGAAAACCTGGAGCCAGCCCTGGGGACAACAAAGGATACTGGTGCCAGAGCTGCCGAGCCTGCCTCACCCTCACACCAGGGGAAAGAGTCACACTCACAGGTGAGTTCCTTCCCCCACCCCTCCCCTTCCCTTCCCAGAGACCCCAGCAGCCAATCCCCTCCCTCAGACTGTGCTGCATTCGGCTCTCTCTAGGACTCAGCAGCCCTGCTGTTAAATGCTCCACTGCTTCCCGTCTGTCCGGGCTCCGGGCAGAGCGGTGCCCCCAGGTAGCGTGGTGTCCTAGGCAGTTGCCTGTTCTGCCTATGGCTAAGGACGGCCCTGCTCCTCTCCCTTTCCAGCTTTCCACTATATGCTGAAAACTTTAGCCTGTTTCACTCTCCCGCATTTCCCATTATAGATATTGTGCTTGATCATTAACATTCCCCCCACCACCACCACCCCAAAGCCAGCTGAACAGGACACACACAAAATTTTTCACCCAAATGTCTCAAAACATTTCACACACACAAGTAGCAACACAGCATCCCTGTGATTGTTTGCACTTTTGTAGCCATGTTGACCCCAGAAAATTAGCCAGACAAGGTGGCTGAGGTAATATCTTTTATTGGACCAACTTCTACTGATGAAACATACAAGCTTTTGAGCTACAAAATAGAAATTGTACGGTGGGTCATGAATGCTCACAAAATTGGGGTTGAGGTGCAGGAGGGGGTGAGGGCTCTGGTGGGGGGTGCAGGCTCTGGGCTGGGGATGGGGATTAGGAGTTTGGGGTGCAGGAGGGTGCTCTGGGCTGGGGCTGAGGGGTTCAGAGGGTGGGAGGCAGATCAGGGCTGGGGCAGGGGGTTGGGGCATGGGGAGAGGCTCAGGGGTGCAGGCTCCGAGCGGCGCTTACCGCAAGTGGCTCCCAGAAGCAGCAGCAAGTCCCTTCTCTGGCTCCTACCTGGAAGCGCGGCCAGGCGGCTCTGCGCGCTGCCCCATCTGCAGGCACCGGTCCCTGCAGTTCCCATTGGAGCACCGGATGGGGCCATTGGAGTGCATAGGAGCCAGAGTGGGGCCATGCCACAGCTTCTGGAAGCTGCGTGGAGCGGCCCCCGACCCTGCGCCCTAGCTGGAGCGCCAGAGTGGGGCAAGTCCCAGACGCTGCTCTCCAGTGGGAGCTTGCGGGCCGGATCTGGCTGGCGGGCTGTAGTTTGTTCACCCCTGATGTAGCTGGACAGCTTGCCTCTTTCACCACCAGAGGTCTGTCCACTGAAAGATATTACTTCACCCCCCTTGCGTGTCTGGCATCCCTGTGAGACAGATGCACTGTCTGTTATCCCCCACTTTAAGCCAGGGAGCCTGAGGCAGGGAGAAGTGAAGGGCTTGCAAAAGGCAGGCTGGGGCAGAATTGGGGCTGGGACCCAGGAGCCATGGGGTAAGTCACCACCACAAAACCCTCCGTGATTGCGGAAAGCAAACGGCCGCTTGTATTCATGGTATTTCAGAACAGGCGGCAGAATCGCCTGTCGGGAGGCTCAAGGGTCACTTGGCGCTGCCCGCGCCTGGAACCGGACGAAGCCGCCGCTCCAGCTCCCGTCCAGCCCCATGTCTCTGTGGGTGCGGGGGCAGGTTGTGGTGTTTGTTGGGGGGCGACCAACCAACCTGCCCCACGAACTGCACCTGGTAGGAAGAGACCCCCCCCGCTCCCCCCAGCCCATCGCAGCGCGCGGGCCCCAGGGCGGCGGCGGCGGCGGCTCCCCCCTCACCTTGCAGTCTCTCAGCGGCACCATGTTCCCGGCCCCTTCTCTGCCCCTCGGGCTGCGCCGGGCCCGCCCCCAGCAGGGAGACACCTCCCCGGGGGGCGGGGCACGGGTGGATCGGGCTCCGCGGAGCGGGTAGCGGCCCCTGGAGGTCACAGCGCCGCGCCCCAGCCGGCTGCGGGAGAGCCCGGCTCGGCCCGGCCCGGCGCCCCAGACCAGGGAAGGGAGGGATTTGGGCGCCACATAAAACGCGGGGGCGGGATAGGGCCGCACCGGGGGGCAATGGGGAGATCGGGGGCTCCCGGCCGTGCCGGGGCGCGGGGAATTCCGGGCTGCGCAGCGGCTGCTCCGTGGCAGTTGGAGCCGTTGGAAGATGTCTGTTCCCGGGCCCGGGACCACCCCTGGGCCCGCCACCGCCATGCCTCCGCTGCTGCTCCGCGGCCTCCTCCTGCAGCTGCTGGGCTGCTGCGGCCCCCCGTGCCGGGCGGCTGCGGGCCCCCGGCGCTTCCAGCTCCCGCCACTGCGGGTCACCTGCTCGGGCCCGCACGGACGCGTCTATCGGCGCCAGGACAGCGAGGTCTGGGCCTCGTGCCTGTGGGATGGGCCCATCGAGCTGCGCTATGCGCGGGCCCCGGGAGCAGTGTCAGGCGCCCAGGAGGGAGAGACACAACTGCCGCCCCCACCGCGCTGCCGCTGGTACCGGGACGCGGCCTGGGTGCAGGACACGTCTCGCTGGTCAGGCAGGGCACTGCTGGGACCGGGCCTGGCTGGGGGGGGCCCTGCTCCACCCTGGGCCTCAAGCCGCATCACGGTGCAGTGTGAGTCGGCCTCGTGTGCCGTGCCTACGTGTCTGCACCGCAACCTGAGCATCGAGGTCTCCGGGCAGGATGTGCGGCTCTTCCTGCTTTGGCCCCCGCAACCCCCCATCCTGGAGTGGCAGCCCGTGCAGCTGGGCTGGTGTGCACGCCTCAAGAGCTCAGCCTGGCGCTACCGCTTCAGCAGCCGCGGGGGCAGCCCTGCTGCACTCCTCATTCCTAGCAACCAGCACCACAAGCTGCTCCCACCCGCTGCCTACCCAAGAGCTGAATTGCACCAGGTCTGTGCCTCCTACTACAGCTACCGCCTGACCGTGCACTATACCCGCCGTGGTCTCTACATTGCTTCAATCAGCATGGAGCGGGGGCCTCAGATCAGCCTCAGCCTCACCCTGAGGGTGGAGCCGGCTCTGCTGCATGTCCTCAGTGCCCACTCTAAGCTGTTTAGCCTTCCTTACCAACCCCTCAGCCTCTCCTGGAGGCTACAGCCCCTTGGCCCCAGGACACTGGCATATAGGCTGCTGGACATGCAGGGGACGGAGGGCTGGTCAGCCTCCTATAATCCTTATGCCTTGCGGAGCAACTTCTGTGCTGACTCCATGCCCCGGCAGGCTAGTGAAATGGCGCTGGCCAGCATCTACTTCCATGTTGATGGAGAATGGTGTGGGGATCTAGCAGGGGAGCTGAGTTTCTCCAATGCTACGCTGGGCCTGACAGTGAACAGTGAAACTCCCACCTACCTCACCCTTAATGCCCAGAAGACCAAGACTGGCACTTACATTTTTAGCCGCAACCATGGACTTTATTACACCACCCAAGCAAACAATGCCAGTGCCCCTGATGATGGCTTCAACACCCATTATATATTCTTCCAGCAGCAGAGCCTTTCCTTCTTGCTCACGATTGAGTTTGTGAGGTTGCAATGGTACAAGTTCAACATGCACTTGTATCTGAACCGGAAAGGAGCCCTGTTTAGGTCTCTAGTGGACAGAGATATAGAAGTCCACATTTTCAACAGTGGTCCTTCTTTTTTGCGGAGTTTGATCTACATTGTGTGGTTTATTCCTGTGCAACATCCGATGCTGCAGTGTGAGTGGACCTTCAACCTGCAGCTGTTTGGGTCAAGAAAAGAGTACGTCATCCAGAACAATACTTATACTTATGATGATCATGTCAGAAATGCAGCCCGCTTTGTCCGTCGCTCTGTTTTACCTTTTAATCCTGCCCTATACACAGGGTTTGTGGCAAAAGTGAATTGTACCAGAAGTGGACTTACACCTGCTGTTTTAAAAGTCACAGTCAACACTTATGCTTCAAAGGTCATGGAGTCACTGGTGTCTTGTCAGAAAAAACCTTGTTTCATAGAGCGTTTGAGAATCCAGAAGCCTGATCTTGTTTACCCCATCATACGTACTAAAAAAGGGTTACAACTTATCCTGTATGCCAAATTGCAAGTTAACTGCACGGATCTTGTACGTACAGAAGCAATCTGGAAAATCTATGGTGTTCAAAATGTCACGACTATTCCAGACTGGACAAAACCTTTAAATCCACCCCTCATCTGGAGAAGACAGATGCTCATTTTACCAATTCCCAGCTTTAGTTTAGATTATGGCTTGTATCTGTTTAATTTCTCTGTTAAAATAATTGCATCTGAGGGTGTTTTGGAAGGCTCAGATACAGTTTTTGTTCAGGTCGAGAAGAGTGACCTGGTGGCAGTCATTGCTGGAGGCACCTTCCGGACAGTGGGGTTTTCTGATCATTGGACTCTGGATGGATCTACTTCCTCTGATCCTGATTCAGTGGACCGATTAGAGGGGCTCACATTTACTTGGTACTGTACAAAACGTGTATCAGATTATGCAAACATGACAGTGAGTACAAATGGGACCTGTCATCCAAACCAGGTAGATTTGAAATGGATAAAGTTTTCTGGTCCTACTCAGACTGTTTTGCCAGAAACCCTTCAAGGAAATACTGTGTACCATTTTCGTTTGGTCATTCAAAAGGATAACAGAAAGAGTTATGCTGACCAAACCGTAAGTGTGAGGCCTGGATCTCCACCTGTTCTGAACGTTATATGCATTGAAAATTGTGGTAAAATTCTAATTCCAACAGATAGATTTACATTGTCTGGAAAATGCCTAAACTGTAGAATGACTAGTCGACCAGTCTATCACTGGTCACTTTTTTCAGCAAGTTTCACTGAAGTTAAATTTGATTGGGCTTCCAAAACTTCAACAGGGAAGTCTAGTGCATACCTGTCTATACATGCTTTAACTTTTATGAATATTGCAGACCGGTCATACACTCTTCTCCTAAAAATAACCACTTGGGGTGGTAGGTCATCAACCTCCAGGCACTCATTTTATGTAAATTCTCCACCTAGGATTGGAAAGTGTACTGTCAGTCCAACCAGCGGTGTTGCATTCCTGACAAAATTCATTGTTCAGTGTAGTGGATTTTCAGATAAAAATTTACCTCTTACATATAAAGTAATAGCAGCCTCAGATTTATTGAAAAGCAGTAGAATAACTTCTTTAGAGGAGAATACATTGGGGACAATAGTGTATTTTGGCTATCAGCCTAAAACTCCTCCATCTTTTCTCCCCATTGGTGTACCATCTAAGAAGTATACTTTGACAATCTATGTTCAAGTGTATGATTCCCTTGGGGCATTTTCCCAAGTAACTTTACACACAACAGTGCAGGATCCAGCCAAAAGTAGACCGACAGATATTATGCTTAACGAACTGCTTGCTTTAACCAGTGGATCAAGTGCACCAATGACAGCGTTGCTTCAAATTAGAGATTATTTAAATGTAGGATATTTGGTTTATATGGTTGCCTCAATTTTAAATGATATTAAAACTGCACCAACTATCCAGGTGTCTAAGGCTGAATTTAGGGAAAGCCTTCTTAATCAGTCTTTGAGTATTCCTACTGCCAATGTAATGGAAGTAAATCAAGTAGTTGCTTGTATTTCGGAATTAACACAGGAAGTCACTGAAGTAAATAGAGCGTCACAACAGCTTGCCATTCAAAAATTGAAAGAAGTGAGTGAAGCACTAAAAGGGTTCAGGGATAAAAGCCTTGGGTCTGAACAAGCAGAGCTTCTGAGCACTGGTATACTAACAGGCCTGTCCAATGTCCTGAAAGCTTCTCTTTTAGACCTCAACAATGTCAATGTGCATGCAGTTAAACAAACCTTCTCCGTCATGGAGACTTTAGCAGAAATAGTTTTACAAGGCAAAGTCCCTGGAGAAAATGAAACTGTAATGGAGGCCAAAAGCTGGAACATTAATTTAAAGAAAGATGAAAAGTGGGATGTCACAAATACTTTCTCCGCCAAAAAAGACTGCAAGAATTGCTTTTATCCAACACTGAAGCAGGGGGATCATTCGGAATTGCCAATAGATGCTGTGATTTCTACTGTATTTTATGAGTTTGAAGAGAACCCCTTCCCTTGGTTGGCATATAGGTCAGATATTGTAACAACAGTCACTGGGTTCAAAATGACAGGAACCAAGGTGAATGGTGACATAATAGGGATCATGCCTGCAATAGCAGAAGTGATTATTGCTAGAAAAGACAAGAAGTCTGCCACTTTTAAATTGACAATAGGGCCTGATAAAACCCTCCCAAAAACAACTGGAGGATTTAGTTTTGCAGTGGACAGAAACTCCAAGGATGTATTTATCCAGATTTTGACTAAATTAAAAGTTTCTTTCAAGGTATTTATATACGTAGGTGTTAATGTCACCCACACCTCTCCTATAGTTTCTTTTTTTGCTTCTCACAATGAGCTTGCAGTTGCAAGTGGGAATAAGTCAAATAACATAGATTGTGCGATTAAGGCTCCTTATGTTATCTGTCTCCCACAGTCACTGCTGAGGGCCACAGCCCCAGGCAGCGGGACAGATAAATGGAACATCTCCATTATCTTGCAATCACAATCTATTGTAAGGTACAGAAACAACAGATTGGTGAGCATATCCCTTTTTAATGCTGCCTGCTTAGACCTAGATGGAGTGCAGAGTCAGTGGAAAGAAGGTACATGTGTTCTTGGCCCTCTTACTAGCTGGCAAAGGATACATTGCATCTGCAAGGTGAAGCAGCGCACCAAGAGAACAGCAAGCCGCACCATACCCAGTTCCCCCAAATTCAATATCAAGTTCTTGGCCTCCAAAGTATTTGTGATCCCCAACCCAGTGGATCTGGAAAAATCCCTTTTAGCAAAAATACACAAAAACGCAGTGACCCTCTTAACAGTGCTTTTCATTTTTTTAGTCTATTTTCTCCTGGCTGTCTGGGCCCTGAGAAAAGACCGGACTGATAAAGTTAGCAGGGACAAAGTTATAGTCCTGCAAGACAATGACCCCTTTGATAAAGTGTGCTACTTGGTCACTTTATACACAGGCAGTCGCTTGGGAGCTGGAACCACAGCAGATGTTTTTCTCCAACTCATAGGCCAAAATGGCACCAGTGACGTGCATCACTTACTGCACCCGAATTATCCGTCATTCATTCGAGGAGGCATTGATACTTTTCTGCTAACTACCAAGAATGATTTAGGAGACATTTATTCCCTTAGGGTCTGGCACAATAACGGAGGTTCTTCTCCTGACTGGTTCTTAAGTAGAGTAAAAGTTGAAAATATGTATACTAAAGAATTCTGGCTGTTTATTTGCAGGAAATGGCTTGCTCTCGATAAGGACGATCGCTTACTAGAAAGGTCATTTGTTGTTACACACCCAAGAGTACCTTTGGCCAAAATGGACTATTTTTTTATAAATATTGCCAATGACCTTGTAGATAGTCACATATGGTTATCTGTTTTTGCTCAGGTTGTCACTGGCTCTTTCAACAGACTCCAAAGATTATCTTGCTGTTTAGCAGTACTATTGTGTACCCTACTTATTAACATTATGTTCTTTAATGCCGATAAGAATAAAGAAGTTGTTTCAATACACTTACGATATTTGATATCAGTAATAATAGGAATTGAAAGTGCTTTGGTTACCATCCCTGTGCAAATGATTATAACTGCCTTGTTTAAGTATTCACAGAAGGAGCCTTCTCCACGTAATGCAGCTCAGAATCACCCAAAGGAAAGTTCACCCTTCATGTCTGGAAACCTTAGGAACTGGAAGGAACGTCTGCAAAAATGGTACCTTGCAGAAGCTTCTACACAATCTGTGAGTAGCAATTCTCTAGAGAACTGTTCCAATGCTAATGATTCGTATAGTTTGCAATATTTTGGTAAGAAAAGAAAACAAAGAACACCAAAAATGTGGAGTAATTGCATAATCTCTGAGGGTGCTGCAAATGCAATTGCAGCAGAGGAGGAAAATGCAGCTGATACTTCAACTGCAAAGGCTAAAACGCAACAGACCCAACCGCCAAACTCCAATTTCAGTAATAATTATGCAGAAGAAAAGGATGCCAGCATTCAGAAAGAAAGAAAACCACTAAACATCCCCTTCATGCTCTTTCGCAAAAGGCCACAGATAACTTTTTGTTGGTGGTGTGTCTATGTCTCTTGGATATTGGTCATAGTTGTAGCAGGGGTGTCATCATTTTTCATCGTATTATATGGTCTGTCCTATGGCTACAAAACTTCATTAGAGTGGCTTTTAGCATCAACAACCTCATTTTTTGAGAGTGTGTTTCTTCTTCAAACTCTAAAAATCATTCTTTTCTCAGCCCTGAGTACAATTTATCCAAAGTACTGTGAAAACATCCCTTGGTCAACAAGGGAAAATTTCCTTGAGATTAGGTTGGATGAAGTTACTATGGATGCAGATGAGATGAGAGAGATGCACTATGAAATTATCAGACTCAGAGGCACCAAGCAGTATCAGCCCTTAGAAGAGGATGAAATGACAATCATGAGGAAAAGAGAGAAAATTAAAAGCAAAGTTTTCATCTTCCTAAAGGACATTGTCAGTCACTTTGTCTTTTTAACCCTAGTATTAAATATTGCCTATTCCACAGAAAACACCAACAGCTTTTACTACAATCAAGTTATTCATAAACAGTTTTCTCTCAAGCTCTCCAACGTGGACAAACTAGAACACATTTACTTGTGGGTGAATAATGTCTTTTTGCCTTTGATCCACAATAATCACCAACCAACTTTTCTTTCTGACAGCTGGTCCAAAATCCTAGGTTTGCCAAGGATGAGGCAAGTAAGGGCAAAAAGTACTGAGAAAAAATGTTTCCATCCTCACAGCTTTGTAAATAAATTTGTGATCAGTAAAAGCCATTGTCTTCATAAATATGGCAGTGACCCTGAAGAGAGAGGAGACTATGTTGGGTCCTGGACAAAGGTTGCCAACAGATCTGTTACTAGTGACACCGGCAACTATGTAGGGTTTACATACCAGTCAAACAGAAATCAGTGGGTGTATTACTCATATGGAGAATTATACACATATGGACCAGGGGGATACACTTTTTACTTCTTCCCTGCAGAACAGCGGCCTAATTCAACAAAAAGGCTGGATGTTTTACAAAATAGCAATTGGCTTGATGAAGAGACATGGGCTGTGATTATTGAACTAACTACATTTAATCCAGATGTACATTTATTTTGCAGCATCTCGGTCATATTTGAAGTTTCTCATTTTGGGCTCATAAACACAAGCTTGTCAGTACATTCTTTCACGCTCCCAATTTTCCAGCAGCAAAGCAGAACACAAATTTTTGTGTTTATAACTGTTCTTGCTTTTCTCCTCATTTATATCATGGATGAAATTCACATCATACGCCAAGAAAGGACAAAGTATATTAAAAATGTTTCCAACTTAATCAATTTTGGTCTAAAGTCAGTGTTTTTCTTTTTTGTTTTTCTGCAAGTCATCAAATTTAAGATGGGGGCTGATATAGTAAAGTTTTACTTACTTAATCCAAATGATTTCATTCCTTTCCATACAGTTTCTCACGTAGATCAGACCTTGAGGATAATTATGGGCTTTTTGGCATTTCTCATAGTTTTGAAAACTCTCAGGTATTCCAGATTCTTTTATGATGTGCGCCTGGCACAAAGATCCATCTTGGCAGCTCTTCCTGGAATCTGTTCTATGGCACTTGTGGTGGCAGTGTACTTTTTTGTATACATGGCTTTTGGCTACCTAGTGTTTGGCCAACATGAATGGAATTATAATAATATGATTCATTCAGCTCAGACTGTCTTCTCCTATTGTGTTTCAGCTTTTAAGGACACTGCTTTTACATCCAACCGGTTGCTGGGTGGTCTTTTCCTAGCCTCCTTTATGCTGGTGATGATCTGTGTCTTGATCAATTTATTTCAAGCTGTGATTATGTCTGCCTATGAGGATATGAAACAACCTGTATATGAAGAACCATCTGATGAAGCGGAGGTGATTACTTTTCTAGTTCATAAGATCAGAAGGATATGGTATTTTATCACCTGTAGGACACCATCAGCAAGTGATCCAGATCTTTTAAATAGTGTACTGTATGGGCAAGCTCAGAGGTATAGCCACCGACACTTAGGGCTAAAGACCAAAAAAATAAATGGCAAGAAAATGGTTTATCTTGTCATATGAGTAATGCAGATTTTTATGTGCAATAAACAATTTTTTAAAAAACAGTATAATAATAACAATAATAATTTATCCTCTAATATTTCCCAAATCAGTGCTCATAAATACTCTGAGTTAACTTGTGACATTAGGGAATTCTCAACATACAGCCACTCACTATTGGTCCTCCTCAGATTTACCTCAGAATCCTTTGAGACAGTTTCCATAGTATTTTAAATTAGGCATCAGTTCCTATAACATTTCATAGGCAGCAGGTCAGGACTCAGTAGTTTATGGGGTCACCCTTGCCTTGGACAACAAGCCACCTGAAAATGGCTGAGCAAATCCACTATAATGGAAAACTAGAAATGGACAGGGAGCAGGGTCATGGCATGTATACCCCTGCCCAGAAACTGCCGGTAAAGCTTCTTCATGAATCATAACCTAAAGGATGAGAAATGTTACATTGAAAGAAAAGAGAGGACAATTTATAATAATTTGATTTGGCAAGCAAAAAAACTGTTTCAAAACTACATTTCCCTAACAAAGACAATTTAAATACAATACTATAAGGTTCTTAAAAGAATCAGCAAATACCTTTGACCTATACAATTTGCTGTGTATTCAGACTGTGCATTTAGTGGAATTCTGATATATTTTGCTACTTTGTTTGCATGTTGGCCAATATGTTAAGTTTTACTAAGTAATGAATGTCAGATAATTGGGTACAGGTGAGAAGAAATGACTTGTTTTCTCACATCAAGCATTATTAAATACATAGACCTTTGTTAGAAAAAATATATTTTCTATCCCTGTAACTTGTTTGCTGTACAAAACTGATGTACAACAGATCCCCTCTCCCTCAATTCTAATTGTATGTGTTTTCATTGTATGTTCAACTTTTGCATGGAAACATTCTCCTTAGTTGAGTCCCTGTTTAGCTAATAAACTCCAGGTTCCCCCTTCTGTTCAGAAAAGTGGCGTTTTACTATACTAAGCTTCTGACATTATTGTATATTCGTAGTCTATTTTTGATGTGAGTCAATTATACAGTATTGTGGGAACACATTTTATACAAGTTTGTGTTTTAAATGTGTATCTTATCATAAACATTCAGGAATAAACCAACCTTTAAACACCTCCTTAGAACACTTGGCTATTTCTTACCAATATAACTGCATACATATACCAAATTCTGTTAGTAATTGGCATTGAATACAGTTTCAAATGTCTTCCTTTGAATTGATAGTTTGATAGATCTTCTGGATGCATCTACAGCAAATGCATATATACGTAACTCAATCTAGAGGCATGACTGCAGCATTCTCTCTTTCCTCCTCAGGGGTGTGGGTTCTGGGTTCACCTATCAGGCCGCCTGGTGCCTCCACCGAAGGAAACTCCTTCTAGTGCAGAGAACATAGAAGGCCTGCGCCTTGTAAAATATTCATCACCCAATCTCATAAACAGGAGTGTTAGAGCACCAAAAAAAACCCTATCAATTCCCAGAGTGATAAAACAGTAACAGGGGCTTTATTAGGTATTGGAAATTCAGGATAGGGGACAATGGAAAAAACAGAATGGGATAATAAAAGACAAAATGAATAATACATAAATTCTACCCCCCATCCAACATTTACAGCCAATATATACTATACTGCTCCCTCCCAGCACGTGCCTAGGCAAATAGTGATTTTAGGCGCAGTCTGTGATGGGTGGTGTAGCACTGAAATCAGTAACCATCTTAAAAGACAATATCAAACTAAATAAAGAAGGGTGTTCTTATAAGTATCCACACCAAGGATGGTTGGATCATCCTTGTGACTCTCCGGATTCAAAAGTGCAGTTAGGTTGGCTCTTGGTAGCCTCACTGTGACTCCTCAGTCTCCTGGGTTTCTGGTCGCTGCTACAATGACACTGTTCAATGTCCCAGAAATTCCATAAGAGCTCAGAGTTTCCCCTTCGGTAGGAATGTGGAGGATAGAAGGGTCCTCCCCAGGTGAATAGCTCCTTTTCTTGCTACACTCCAAACACAAGTAACAGAGGGGTAGCCGTGTTAGTCTGAATCTGTAAAAAGCAACAGAGGGTCCTGTGGCACCTTTAAGACTAACAGAAGTATTGGAGCATAAGCTTGCATCTGATGAAGTGGGCATTCACCCACGAAAGCTTATGCTCCAATACTTCTGTTACTCTTAAAGGTGCCACAGGACCCTCTGTTGCTTCTTACTCCGAACACAGTGCACTGAAAGTGAAGTCAGACCCTTTATTCTGAGTCCTGGCTCATGATTGCTCCCAGTAGTGTTGCCAACTGTGTTCTGGTTCCGCTCTGGACCGAGGCAATCTGGAAAACAGAGTCCTTAGCCTCTGCCATCATTACTGCTGTAGTTCAGGGGTGAGTCCCTTAGAGGCTGAGTGTGGTATTTCAGGAGCAACCCCTCAAAAGACAGTACACGCTCCCCTACATCAGAAAACGTGGGGCTGGTCTACACTGGGGGGGCGGGGGAGATCGATCCAAGATACGCAACTTCAGCTACGCGAATAGCGTAGCTGAAGTCGAAGTATCTTGGATCGAATTACCTGGGGTCCACACGGCACGGGATCGACGGCCACGGCTCCCCCGTCGACTGCACTACCACCGCTCGCTCTGGTGGAGTTCCAGAGTCGACAGTGAGCGCGTTTGGGGATCGATATATCGCGTCTTAACGAGATGCGATATATCGATCCCGGATAAATCGATTGCTACCCGCTGATACGGTGGGTAGTGAAGATGTACCCTTGAGGTCCCCATCAAGAACTTAATTAAAAACATTTAAAATAATACATAATAAAACATCAATACAGACAAACACAATGTCTTACTAAAACCCAAGGACAACATAGAGGTCTTTCCAATACTGGACAGTCCATTCTTGATACCCACTTACGAAGTATCCGAAGAAGCGCTTTGGAGGAGACACTAGCAGAATCCTAGGTTAACTTTACAGTAGGTTTCACCTTTCATCCAGAGTGTCTGGATACAGCTGGATTTTCAGCAGCACTAAGTCATGCATTCCTCATCTCAGGTTCCATGTATGGGTCTGCAACTTCTCCCTCAGTGGGGCTCTTTCTCTATAACCATAGTCATATCTTCTGGATTTTGTGGTGGAAAGAACAGTTCTTCCAAAGGGTTTAACTAATCTATAATTGTAGCAGGATTAGACCGATCAGATATGGAGATTTTGTTGAAACTGGGACTTTAGTTTCATCATAAAACTTGGCCCTTATGAACATCATCAGGCTGATATGCTCATAAACCATTTCCCCACACAGGAAACGATACCCACTATCAGTATATGAAACAACTGATTCTTCAGCTGTAGCTGAATACACTATATCAGGAGATGATACAGTAACACTCTCTTGTCTTTATTTCTTCTCTTAATGACAGGAATTCTTTTGACAGATGTTTTTGGTACAGGGTTACTGCTTGGGGTAAGTTGTCTAACAGGTAGCAGATGGTTCCTGTGCAGAGTCTTGATAGATTCTCTCCCATCCTCAGAGCAAACTTTATAAACAGGTAGGTCCAGTAACTTTTGTACAATGAAAGAGGTGTCAGCCTTCCATCAATCTGCAATTTTATGTTTTCCTGGGAGTCCAAAATTCCTTATTAAGATCCGATTCCCTGGTTGCAGGGCATGATCTCTTATTTGGGAATCATAGCAGGCCTTGTTAGATTCTCTGCATTTTCTTATGGCATCTGTCGCTGTTTTATAGGCCTCCTTCAACGGCTCTTATTCAATTGACATACTGAAGACATGTCTAAAAGTAAACTCCTTCAGCTGACACCTTGAAGCACAAATCAACCAGAAGTCTGGCTTCTCTTCCAAATATTAAGTAACAGACAATATCCTGTAGACTCATTTTTGTACAGTTATAGGCATGCACCAGAAAGCTGATTTGCTGACTCCATTTGGGTTTTTGATTAGGTCTTAATGTGCCCAAACATGTTTAATGGTGTTCTGTTAAATCTCTCCAGTTGAGGGTCTGCTTGGTGATGATATGGCGTGGTTCTGGATTTCCTCACAGCTGCCATTTGCAATAGTTCTTTAATAAACCTACTCTTGAAGTCTGTTCCTTGATCTGAATGGATTCTACAAGGTAATCTATAGTGTACAAACAACTTTTCCCACCACACCTTAGCAATAGTAGTGGATTTCTGGTGCCTGGTGGTGAAAGCCTGCATGTATCAGGTGAAATGATCCATTACCACAAGTATGTTTCCTTGTTCTTAGTATCACTTTCCACACTTAAACAGTCCATGTATAAAAGATCTAGGGGTTCACTGCTGGTGACGTTAACCAAAGGGGCAGATTTCTTTGGCAATGTCATCCTCTGTAGACATCTAAAACAAGCCTTGCAATGCTTTCTCTCATAATTAGCTATACATGACCCCAACAGAACTGGGATTTCACTAAATCAAGTGTCTTGTCCACTCCCAGCTGTCCCATTTCTTCATGGAGCGAATGTAGGACAATCCTCCTAAACTTAACCAGAAGCACTAGTTATTTCTTCAGGGCTGTTGAACATTGACTTGTGCAACGTAACAGACCATTTATGGGGGTAAGCCTACTCCATTATCTTAAAAGAAAGGGTGCATCTTGGTGAGAAGATTACTGACATCTCTGGTTTTCCCTTCTCTAGAGCATAAATAAAGTCTCTTAAACTGTGGTCTGTTTTTTGAGCTTTTCTCAGGGTGGATGTGCTTATCTGCAGTAAAGAAGTCATGACCAGATGGGTGAAATGGGCATAAGTGATAGGGATAACTTCTGGACAGGCTCCCAGTTAGTCACACAGCCTTTACCCCAGGGGCAAGAATCTAGTGTGTCCTGTTCTGAGCCAGAGCATCCACATCAGTGGTGTTCAAATTGGGTCAGTACTGAAGATTGAAGTCCTAAGCAGACAAGGCTGAAAACCATCCGTGCCCTGTAGCATCAAACTTAGCTGATGTTAACAAGTCTGTGGCGTTACACCCCATATTCTTCATAGAAATATGATTATGATATGAATATGGCATAACTAAGATATACTTTATGCAAGATGGCTCATGTAAGTTATCATTGGAAAGGTTATGATTTATTGAATGTGATTATCCAATCTGAATGCATGTATTATTTCTGTATTTGAAGTTAGGAATATTGACTATGTAACAATTACAACTGTGTGTGTACTTGGGAAAACGCCCACCAGACAGTAAGCAATCATCCTGAATGAGCCATTTAAGAAGAAACAATAACACTGTGAAGATACTAATCTCTCTCCTTCCTGAGAGGCATCCTGGGACGTAGCTGTGATACTACTAAGGGCACGTCTTCACTGGCAACATTAAAGCACTGCCGTGGCAGTTTTAACGTGGCATGTGTAGTTACGGCAAACCACCTCCACAAGGGGAATAGCTCCCAGCGCTGGGAGCGCGGCTGCCAGCGCTGGTGCACTGTCTACACTAGCACTTTACAGTGCTGAAACTTGCTGTACTCAGGGTTTGTTTTTTTTCACACCCCTGAGCGAGAAAGTTGCAGAGCTGTAAATTGCCAGTGTAGACAAGCCCTACGTTAGGTGATAAGATCACCTGATACAAAATACCACCTTTTCTATGCCAACAGAAGAAGCTCTCCCATCAGCATAGGTAGTATCTTCATTAAGTGGTACAGCGCTGTACGTGTAGACAAGCCCTACTCTTCTTATCAATCAAAATCCTGTTGTAGTTAGAATCCCAGCAGTGCCTCCATTTTGTAACCCCATCCTGAGGCATGGCTGCAGCCTCTCCCTTTTCTCCTCAGGGATTTGGGTCCTGGGTTTGGCTATAAGGGCATCCAGTGCCTCCACCCAAGGAAACGCCCCCTAGTTCAGTGAACACAGAGGCCCTGAACCTTAGGAAAATATTCATCATCCAATCTTGTACATAGGAGTGTCAGAGCACAAAAAATAAAATTAAACACCTACCACAATTCTTAGAGTGATAAAACAGTAACAGGGGATTTATTATGTATGGGAAACTCAGGATAGGGAACAATGGAAAAAAAGATTAGGATAATAAAAGACAAAATTAACAATACATAAACTCTAACCCACCCTCAACATTTACAGCCACACTGCTCCCTCCCAGCACTTATCTACTCATATGATGAGTTTAGACACAGTCTGTGATGGGTGGAGAAACACTGAAATCAGGGGCCAGTTTAAAACACAATATCACTAAATAAACAAGGGTGTTCTTACAGCGTATCCATACCAAGGTTGATCAGATCATCCTTGTGACTTTAGATTCAAATGAATTAGACTAGCTCTTGGTAGCCTCACTATGACTTTCTCCTCAGTCTCATGGGTTTCTGGTCTCTGCTGCAATGACCCTGTTCAATGTCCCAGAAATCCTATAAGAGCTCAAAGTCTCCCCTTGGGTAGGAATGTGGAGGATAGAAGGGTCCTCCCCAGCTGAATAGCTCCTTTCCCTGCTACACTCCAAACACAGCACACTGAAAGTAAAGTCAGACCCTTTATTCTGAGTCCCGGCTCATGATTGCTCCCAGTAGCTGTCAGTTCTATCTCTGGCCTGGACCGAGGCAAATTGGGAAACAGAGTCCTTGGCCTCTGCCACCATTACTGCTGTAGTTCTGGTGTGAGTCCCTTGGAGGTTTGGTGTAGTATTTCAGATCACCCCTGTGGCACTCCATTATGCTTCATAGAAATATGCTTATGAGTTTAAATATGACATAACTGGAATATATTTTATGGTAGATATGCCATGTACCATATCTTTGCAAAGGTTATGATCTACTGAATATATTCATCCTATTTGTATGTATGTACCATTTTTATATTTAAAGTTATGAATATTGGCTACGTACTTGTATCTCAATGTGTTTGATTCTAAGTAGTACCAGTGAAGCATTTGGCCAGCTTATTGTGAAGGGACTCTTCAGATTAAGTGCCCAATCAAGATTGTATTTTCTAAATGGACAATAGACCTGAGGAGACTCCAGTCCACATATGAGGAACCTTCCTGGGAACGTTCAAGGTAGCATGTGAGCAATGGCTGCTCTACCGGTAAAAAGCTGAATCATTCATGGACATGTGACTTGCCTCGGTGGCTACAAACTCCATCTTGTTGCAGTAATATTGCACAGAACAACAAAGGGGTTTCCGCTGAGAAGATAAAAGGCCCTGGAAGCCTCTCCATTTTGTCTTCATCTGGCTCAAGAGATGGCCTTTCCACCCCAAAGAGATGCCTGAAGGAAACTGGGACAAAGGACTGTAACTACGGCAGTGTGAGTGATTGCTGGACCCACGCCATAAACCACAACGTTGGTCTGAAAAAGGATTGGGCGCAGACTAGGAAGAAGTCTAGTCTGTGAAAGAAGCTTACTGGGACATCTTTGAGCGCAAGAGTTACCTGGATTCAGTTTCCTACTGTATTAGGCTTAGACTTGCGTGTTTTGTTTTATTTTGCTTGGTATCTTACTTTGTTCTGTCTGTTATTACTTGGAACCACTTAAATCCTTCTTTTTATACTTAATAAAATCACTTTTGCTTATTAATTAACCCAGAGTAAGCAATTAATACCTAGGGGAGCAAACAGCTGTGCATATCTCTCTATCAGTGTTATAGAGGGCGGACAATTTATGAGTTTACCCTGTATAAGCTTTATACAGACTAAAACTGATTTATTTGGGGTTTAGGCTCCCAGAAAGACTGAATACTGGGAGCTGGGAAAGTCTCTGTTAACTAGGAAGCCTCTGAGCTGAGTGGATCTCAGTTTCAGTGAACTGCAGGGGGGCATGGCCAAACCCCTTGGTCTGTGCTGAAGCTGACTGAAGTGTCTAACTCAGCAAGACGGGAGTGGAGTGATGCCTTCTCTGACAGGGGGGTTTGTTCTCAGTGGTATCCCAGCACATCTAATGACAGTCTTGAGGGAGTTTCTGTGACCCAACCCGTCACAACCCCCTCCAAAGGGGTTACATGTTTTTACTACTATGTGTCCCTTCCTCTTTTCAACTATGGGCCAATTGTTATGACATTAATACATATGAAATCCCTAAAAATATCTTCCTGATTTCTGAATTTTGAGTCAAACACCTCTTTGGACTTTAATAGGCTTTAATATTGATGCAGCAACTCATGGTGTCGATGCCATTAAATGGTCACGGGACCTCTACACAGAATACATCACTGGACATCAGCGATACCAAGAGGGATGAGCTGGAGTGCCGATGAGAAGCACAGTAAGGGAAGTAACTGGTCTACAATTTTTGAGAAGTCATCTGCTTCAGAGATAAAATGTGCTGTTTATTATGATGTGCTGAATTCAGATATGACAATTAAAACAACTGATTGGCTACTGTTTCTAAGCTATTTAAGTTTTTACATTTTATGTCTATGTATAGATAGAGTTTTAATCATAAATTGTAAACCTAGGTCTTTTCATGTGTTTATGGTTGCTTTACATGATAATATTTCACCTGTCCTGTTTATGTAACACTTTAAAAATCAGCAAAAGGCTTATATAAATAAAATTTATTATGAAACAAAAGGCAAAAAACTATTATGTACATAGTTTAGTCCTATTCAGTGTCTACTCCGCGCTTCTTGGCTTGTCTCTTGTATTCATTAAATGGAGCATCTCTTGTCATTGTCCAGCAATAGTCTGCAAGCATTGATGGGCTCCATTTGCCCTGATAGCGTTTCTCCATTGTTGCAATGTCCTGGTGAAATCGCTCGCCGTGCTCGTCGCTCACTGCTTCGCAATTCGGTGGAAAAAAATCTAGATGAGAGTGCAAAAAATGTATCTTTAGTGACATGTTGCAACCAAGGCTTTTGTATACCTTGAGGAGGTTTTCCACCAACAACCTGTAGTTGTCTTCCTTGTTGTTTCCGAGAAAATTTATTGCCACTAACTGGAAGGCTTTCCATGCCGTCTTTTCCTTGCCACGCAGTGCATGGTCAAATGCATCATCTCGAAGTTCACGAATCTCAGGACCAACAAAGACACCTTCCTTTATCTTAGCTTCACTTAACCTTGGAAATTTTCCACGGAGGTACTTGAAAGCTGCTTGTGTTTTGGCAATGGCCTTGACAAAGTTCTTCATCAGACCCAGCTTGATGTGTAAGGGTGGTAACAAAATCTTCCTTGATTCAACAAGTGGTGGATGCTGAACACTTTTTTCCTCCCAGGCTCCAATGACTGTCGGAGTGGCCAATCTTTCTTGATGTAGTGGGAATCTCTTGCACGACTATCCCATTTGCAGAGAAAACAGCAGTACTTTGTGTATCCAGTCTGCAGACCAAGCAAGAGAGCAACAACCTTCAAATCTCCACAGAGCTGCCACTGATGTTGGTTATAGTTTATGCACCTCAAAAGTTGTTTCATGTTGTCATAGGTTTCCTTCATATGGATGCATGACCAACTGGAATTGATGGCAAAACGTTGCCATTATGCAGTAAAACATCTTTAAGACTCATCTTCGATGAATCAATGAACAGTCTCCACTCATCTGGATCGTGAACGATGTTGAGGGCTCCCATCACACCATCAATGTTGTTGCAGGCTACAAGATCACCTTCCATGAAGAAGAATGGGACAAGATCCTTTTGACGGTCACGGAACATGGAAACCCTAACATCACCTGCCAGGAGATTCCACTGCTGTAGTCTGGAGCCCAACAGCTCTGCCTTACTCTTGGGTAGTTCCAAATCCCTGACAAGGTTATTCAGTTCACCTTGTGTTATGAGGTGTGGTTCAGAGGAGGAGGATGGGAGAAAATGTGAGTCCTGTGACATTGATGGTTCAGGACCAGAAGTTTCATCCTCTTCCTCTTCCTCGTCTGACTCAAGTGAGAATGATTCTGGTGCATCAGGAACCGGCAGTCCTCCTCCGTGGGGTACTGGGCGTATAGCTGATGGAATGTTTGGATAATGCACAGTCCACCTTTTCTTCTTTGACACACCTTTCCCAACTGGAGGCACCATGCAGAAGTAACACTTGCTGGTATGATCTGTTGGCTCTCTCCAAATCATTGGCACTACAAAAGGCATAGCTTTCCTTTTCCTGTTCAACCACTGGCAAAGATTTTTTGCACAAGTGTTGCAGCATATGTGTGGGGCCCACCTCTTGTCCTGATCTCCAATTTTGCAGCCAAAATAAAGGTGATAGGCTTTCTTAACCATAGTGGTTATACTGCGCTTTTGTGATGCAAAAGTCACTTCACCACAAACATAGCAGAAGTTATCTGCACTGTTCACACAAGTACGAAGCATCTCTGCTCACTTTCGCTAAACTGAAATGTGTCCCTTTGCAAAATCAAACACTGACAAATAAGAGAGCACGACACTGTATGATTTCTAGAGCTGATCTAGGGCAATTTATTCAGCAGAGTGATGTAAGCTTCGTTATGATTGCATCATCCATGACTTCTAGGAATAACATGATGCAATTCATATCATGTATGACGCAATACCATCTTCAGATTGCATCATTCATTCATTGTTTTGCCTAAAAAGCAAGTATTGTCCAAACCAGTCATAAATTTATTCATAGATCCAGTCAAAGATGTATTTTAGTCATTTCTGGTTTAAATTGAGATCCCTTCCCTTTATAACTCACTTATTCTCTGTCATTCCCAAGTCAAGGGTCATATATATTGACCCAATAGCATATCTTGAAAACTAGAGCCAATCAACACTTTTAAGCATCATTTTCGTTCTCAGTGACCCAGAATTAGTAAAGTTTGACTACATTTATTTCAGAATCATTTTGGCTGTAGAGCAGTGTAATTTATGCCTAGTTTCTGATCCCTTTATGCTGTCTGAGCAGTGGCCTTAGAGTAAATGAAAATCAGACCCTTTACCTGAAAATTAGAGATTTCTATATCCATGGACTAGTCTACACTAGAAGCGATACAGCAGTGCAGCTGCGCTGATGCAGCTGTGACGCTATAGCATGTCAGGTGAAGACGCTCTATGATGACGGAAGAGAGCTCTCACATCACCATAATAAAACCATGTACGCAAGCGATGGGTAGCTATATTGGCAGGAGAAGCTCTAATGCCAACAGAGTGCTGGCCACACAGGCACTTAGGTTGGAGTTACGTCAATCAGGGGGTGCCTTATTCACACCTCTGAGCAACATAAGTTATACCGACATAAGTGGATGAAGTTTAACAAAGACAAATGCAAAGTGCTCCACTTAGGAAGGAACAATCAATTTCACACATACAGAATGGGAAGAGACTGTCTAGGAAGGAGTACGGCAGAAAGGGATCTAGGGGTTATAGTGGACCACAAGCTAAATATGAGTCAACAGTGTGATGCTGTTGCAAAAAAAGCAAACATGATTCTGGGATGAATTAACAGGTGTGTTGTGAGCAAGACACGAGAAGTCATTCTTCCGCTCTACTATGTGCTGGTTAGGCCTCAACTGGAGTATTGTATCCAGTTCTGGGCACCGCATTTCAAGAAAGATGTGGAGAAATTGGAGAGGGTCCAGAAAAGAGCAACAAGAATGATTAAAGGTCTTGAGAACATGACCTATGAAGGAAGGCTGAAAGAATTGGGTTTGTTTAGTTTGGAAAAGAGAAGACTGAGAGAGGACATGATAGCAGTTTTCAGGTATCTAAAAGGGTGTCATAAGGAGGAAGGAGAAAACTTGTCCACCTTAGCCTCTAAGGATAGAACAAGAAGCAGTGGGCTTAAACTGTAGCAAGGGAGGTTTAGGTTGGACACTAGGAAAAAGTTCCTAACTGTCATGGTGCTTAAACACTGGAATAAATTGCCTAGGGAGGTTGTGGAATCTCCATCTCTGGAGATATTTAAGAGTAGGTTAGATAAATGTCTGTCAGGGATGGTCTAGACAGTATTTCGTCCTGCCATGAGGGCAGGGGACTGGACTCGATGACCTCTCATGGTCCCTTCCAGTCCTAGAATCTATGAATCTATCTTTTGTAATCAATAATCTTATTTTACTGTTTACCTTTACCAGTGAGTTTGCCTGAAGTGCTTGGTAAATCTGCTCAGGTTTACAAAGGCTGGTGTATATCCACTTTCCATTGATGAAGTGTGAACCAATTAATAAACTTGCATTGCTCAAGAAAGGGTCTTGAACAGTGCAAGATGGTATTTTTCTGAGGTACAAGGCTGGGAGCTGGGGAGATTTGGCTGGTGCCTCTCTCTGTGTGGTTTCATGAGTTGCTCTGGGAGCATTCATGCAATCTAGCTGGGTGAGGGGCTCCACATGCAGTTGTGTTGAGTGATAACAGTGCCTGGAGGGGTTTGCTCCTTGTCACTAGCAAAGCATTGAGAGAGACAGCCCAGGCTGGAGAATTAAGGGGGCACAGTGGTCCCACAGTCCCAGGCTGCACCCAGGGGATCCCATCACCACTATCTCGACTGGATCACCTTTGTCCAAATGCTTGTAGACACCCTCAAAGAATCTGAATGGATTGGAGAGGCATGAATTTACTTTACAAAAGCTGTGTTGACTCTTCCCCAACATATCTAGTTTATCTATGTGACTCATAATTTTGTTCTTTACTATAGTTTCAACCAACTTGCCTGATTCTGAAGTTAGGCTTACCAGCCTGTAATTGCCAGGCTGGAGCCTTTTTAAAAAATAGGCATCACATTAGCTACCTTCCAGTCGTGTGGTACAGTGACTGATTTAAGCGCTAGTTTACATACCACAGTTTGTAGGTCCACAATTTCACATTTGAGTTCCTTCAGAACTCTTGGGTGAATACCATTTGGTCCTGGTGACTTATTACTGTTTAATTTATCAACTTGTTCCAAAACTCCCTTATTGACACTTCAATCTGTACAGTGCCTCAGATCTGTAACCTAAAAAGAATGGCTTGGGTGTGAGAATTTCCCCCATATCTAGGGCCCTACCAAATTCACGGCTATGAAATTCACGGACTGGGAAATCTGGTCTTGTGTGTGCTTTTACCCTATACTAAACAGATTTCACACAGGAGACCAACGTTTCTCAAATTGGGGATCCTGACCCAAAAGGAATGTGCAGGGGGGGAATCAAGGTTATTTTAGGGGGGTTGTGGTATTGCCACCCTTACTTCTGCACTGCTGCAGGTGGCAACACTGCCTTCAGAGCTGGGTGGATGGAGAGTGGAGGCTGTTGGCCAGTTGCCCAGCTCTGAAGGCAGCGCCGCCAGCAGCATCGCAGAAGTAAGTGTGGCAATACCATACCATGTCATCCTTACTTCTGCGCTGCTGCTGACGGGGGCTCTGCCTTCAGAGTTGGGCTCCCAACCAGCAGCCACCACTATCCAGTTGTCCAGCTCTACCCAGCAGCAGTATTGCAACCCCCCCACAACTCCTTTTTGGGTCAGGACCCCTACAATTACAACACCATGAAATTTCAGAATTAAATAGCTGAAATAATGAATTTTACGATTTTAAAAATCATATAACTGTGAAATTGACCAAAATGGGCTGTGAATTTGGTAGGGCAATGAAGACAGATGCAGAGAATTCATTTAGCTTCTCCACAATAGCCTTGTCTTCCTTAAGTAGTCCTTTAGCACCTCAATCGTCCTGTGGCCCCATTGACTGTTTGGTAGGCTTTCTGCTTTTGATGTATTTAATACTTTTTTTTGGTGGTTTTTGTGTCCTGAGCTAGTTGCTCTTCAAATTCTTTCTTGGCCTGCCTTATACTTTTACATTTGACTTACCAGAGTTTTTGCTCCTTTCTATTTTTGTCACTAGGATTTGGCTTTCAGTTTTTAAAGGATGTATTTTTGCCTTTACCTCTTTTACTCAGCTGTTGAGCCATGGTGGCATTTGTGGTCCTCTTACTGGTTTTTTAATTGGGATATACATTTAGTTTGAGCCCCTTTGATGCATGTTTTAAAATAGTCTCCACACAGTTTGCAGGCATTTCACCCTTGTGACTGTCCCTTTTAATTTCTATTTAACTAGCTTCCTCATTTTTGTGAAATCCCCTTTTTGAAGTTAAATGCTACCATTGTGGGTTTCTTTGGCATTCCCCTCCCATGAGTATGCTAAATTTAATTATATTATGGTTACTATTACCAAGCGGTGCAGCTATATTCACCTCTTGGACCAGATCCTGTGCTTCACTTAGGACTAAATCAAGAATTGCCTGTCTCCTTGTGGGTTCCAGGACAAGCTGCTTCTAGAAGGAGTCATTTATGGTGTCTAGAAGTTTTATCACTGCAGCATTTTCTGAGGTAACATATACCTGTTTAATATGAGAATAGTTGAAATTATTATTGTGTTCTCTGCCTTTGTAGCCTGTCTAATCTTCCTGAGCATTTCACAATCACCACCTGGTCAGGTGGTCAGAAGTATATTCCTACTGCTATACTCTTACTATTCAAGCATGTCTATCCATAGAGATTCCATGGTACAATTAATTCATTTAAGATTTTTCACTTTGACCCTATCCTTTCTTTCACATATAGTACTACTCCCCCATGGGCATGACCTACTCTGTCATTCTTATATATTTTGTACCCTGGTAGTACCATGTCCCCTTGATTATCCTCATTTCACCAAATTTCTGTGATGCCTATTATATCAATATCCTCATTTAATGCTGTCATAACTATAAAGGGAAGGGTAACAGCCCTCCTGTGTACCATACTATAATCCCTCCTGGCCAGAGACACCAAAATCCTTTTACCTGTAAAGGGTTAAGAAGCTCAGGTAACCTGGCTGACACCTGACCCAATGGACCAATAAGGGGACAAGATACTTTCAAATCTTGGTGGGGAAGGGGGGGCTTTTGTTTGTGCTCTTTGTTTTGGGGGTTGTTCGCTCTTGGGACTAAGAGGAACCAGACATCAATCCATGCTCTCCAAATCTTTCTGAACAAGTCTCTCATATTTCAAACTTGTAAGTACAGCCAGGCAAGGCATGTTAGTTTTATCTTTGTTTTCTCAACTTGTAAATGTACCTTTTACTAAGGTGTTTACCTCTGTTTGCTGTAACTTTGAACCTAAGGCTAGAGGGGGTTCCTCTGGGCTCTTTGAATCTGATTACCCTGTAAAGTTATTTTCCATCCTGATTTTACAGAGATGATTTTTTACCTTTTTCTGTCATTAAAAAGAAAATTTAATTCAATTTAATTTAATTTTTAAGAACCTGATTGATTTTCCTTGTTTTTAGATCCAAGGGGGTTGGATCTTGATCCACCAGGAGTTGGTGGGAGAAAGGAGGGGGGATGGTTAATTTCTCCTTGTTTTAAGATCCAAGGGGTTTGGATCTGTATTCACCAGGGAATTGGTGAAGAGTCTCTCAAGGCTACCCAGGGAAGGGAATTAGCACATTGGGAGTGGTGGCAGCGGACCAGATCTAAGCTGGTAGTTAAGCTTAGAAGTTTTCATGCAGGCCCCCACATCTGTACCCTAAAGTTCAAAGTGGGAAAGGAGCCTTGACAAATGCCAAGCACTCTAGTTCACCCATCTTAGTATTTAGATTTCTAGCATGTGTATATAGCACTTGTACATTTTGTAAATATTCAGTTGCTTGCCTTCATGAGTTATATTGAAATGGGACTCACATATCAGTAGGTAGCCATGTTAATCTGTATCCATAAAAACAACAAGAAGTCTGGTGGCACCTTAAAGACTAACAGATTTATTTGGGCATAAGCTTTCGTGGGTAAAAAAAAACACTTCTTCAGATGCATGGAGTGAAAATTACAGATACAGGCATTATATACGGACACATGAAGAGAAGGGAGTTACCTCACAAGTGGAGAACCAGTGTTGACAGGGCCAATTCGATCAGGTGGATGTAGTCCACTCCCAAAAATTGATGAGGAGGTGTCAATTCCAGGAAAGGCAAAGCTGCTTTTGTAGTAAACCAGCCACTCCCAGTCCCTACTCAAGCCCAAGTTAATGATGTTAAATTTGCAAATGAATTTTAGTTCTGCAGTTTCTCTTTGAAGTCTGTTTCTGAAGTTTTTTGTTTAAGTATGGCTACTTTTAAATCTGTTATAGCATGTCCAGGAAGGCTGAAGTGTTCTCCTACTGGCTTTTGTATGTTACCATTCCTGATGTCCGATTTGTGTCCATTTATTCTTTTACATAGAGACTGTCCGGTTTGGCCAGTGTACATGGCAGAGGGGCATTGCTGGCACATGATGACATATCGGCATGGGTAGTGATCGATCCAGCGGGGATCGATTTATCGCGTCTAATTTAGACGCGATAAATCGACCCCTGAGCGCTCTCCCGTCGACTCCTGTACTCCAGCGCCGCAAGAGGTGCAAGCAGAGTCGACGGGGGAGTGGCAGCAGTCGACTCACCGTGGTGAGACACCATGGTAAGTCGATCTAAGTACATTGACTTCAGCTACGTTATTCATGTAGCTGAAGTTGCGTAACTTAAATCGATCCCTCCCCCAGTAGACCACGGCTAAGGAGTTTACCTGTAAGATCATGAGAGGCAGAGGTGAATCAGTAAGACCAACAACTTGGTTATTATTCTTATTTGTGGAAATCTTTTATACCACGTGGTCACTCCCCGTTCCCATTGTCGACATCCTCAGCTTTGCTCCTGTTCTGTTTGTTCAGTGTCCATGTACCAAATGTTCAGTGTGAACCATTTTTCTTTCCTTTTATTACTTGTGTTTTGTTTTTATTTTAGCCTCTGGTTTTAATTAGGAGAATGCCAGTGAAATAGATTCTTGTCACAGGATAATCATCTCTTGCCTCTTGTGCAAAGCACTGACACACATTATTCCCTCCATGGTGGTGCTTACCTTGCTCAGTTTCTCTTAGGAAAAGTGCCATGGGATCATTACATGTCCATGTAGCGCAAAAGGCTCCTGGTTGTTCAAGGTCTCGTCTGAAAGATCCCACACTATGCACTGCTTTGTAGTCAATGTAATCTCCCTCAAACAGACAAAGAGATGAGTAAATCTTATTGGGATTTGAATCTATAGTACTGTTCCAGGGAGGTTATGTAGTTCATACTTGCATTTTAAGTCTCTAAATCATTTCCTCTGGGTTTCCCTGCCACTCCCTTCTGTAACAGAAGTATGGGCACTTTGAAAAGGAGCAGTGTTCTAGAGGTTAAGACAGAGGCTAATTTAAACTGTTCCGATTCGTGGGGACTGGCAGATGTAATGGAAGAGGGAAACGCAGCTCCATAATTATACAGGAAAGCAGAGAGTCCTAACCTTGCTGTCCTAAATTGTTGTGTAGTATTGCCTGTGAAATGTTAAACAGCTGCTTCATTCTGTCCCAGAGGTGGCTGTGTGTCAGTGGTGGGTAAAATACCTATAGAATCCCTTAATAAATGAGTATCTGTAAATTTACAGGTGCAAGCCAAGCTGATATAACCAGTTTTAAATGGATATGTGTGTCCACACAGAGATTTGCACTTGTTTAACTCTTTTTTTTTAATAGATTTAAGTTAAACCAGCACAACTTCTGTGTGTGGGCAAGCCCCTACAATGTACAATTTAATACATGGCTGTTTCTCTCCACCCGTGTACAGTTTTTCTAGTTAGTAGACTCAATGACCACACAAGCTTAAAAACTAGGGGAGATTATTTGTTTTATTGAATTTTTTTAACTTGGTTTACTTGGTTAACAATTGCAAACAGTATAGCTCTTATGACATTGGAGACCAAAATCTGCTGCATTATTCTAGAGTATAGCATGAGTTACACCATTGTAACTGAAACAGAATGAAGCCCTGGTATTCAAATTAGGAACTCTGCTTTCAGTACTTCAAGTTCAAAATAACAACACAAAGTCACAAATTACTGGGAAATTTCTGACAATATAAGAGAGTCTATCAGTACTGAGGGAATATAATGAATGGAGTAATAACTATCACAGAGAAGTCTTTGGTCAATTAAAAGAACATAAGAATGGCCATAGTGGGTCAGACCAAAGGTCCATCTAGCCCAGTATCCTGTCCGCTGACAGTGGCCAATGCCAGGTACCCCAGAGGGAGTGAACCTAACAGGTAATGATCAAGTGATCTCTCTGCTGCCATCCATCTCCACTCTCTGACAAACAGAGGCTAGGGACACCATTCCTTACCCATCCTGGCTAATAGCCATTAATGGACTTAACCACCATGAATTTATCTAGTTCTCTTTTAAACCCTGTTATAGTCCTAGCCTTCACAACCTCCTCAAGCAAGGAGTTGCCTCTTGCATCTGTGATTCACCCCTCCCCTCCTTTGGGGACACATGCACATCATTCAGCACATCAGTCACATCTGTAATCATTATATGACGTTTTAGGTAATCTGTTAGCTGATATGTTTCTACTAGGCCTACGGAGCTCTGGAAATAAAGTACTTTTTCATAAATATGTATGGCATACCCAACTTTGTCTTCAAGTTGAATATTACATCAGCCTGTTTCTGTGCCTCGGGGATGTGGCTGGGGCTGCATATCCCAACTTCAGACATGATAGCCCAGGGATAAGAGATGCCGTCTGCTGAGATTTCATCCATAATTATTTCATCATTTGTTGACGATTTGACAAAATTCAGTGACCAGGATCTTTTTAATAACTTCAACAACTGTAACATATTTCAGGCTGAAATTGTGACCTTTTACTTCTTGGGATCTTATTTGGTTAAAATGTACAACCTTGTTTAACTTTTCTAGCCTAATCCCTTGATATTTATTCATAAAAAAAATCTCTTGACCTCAATATTTGCAATTTGAAATGGGATATTCATTGGCAGTTATATTAGTACACTTATGATCTGCAATCGTTTCAGAAATCACAGCTATTCCTTTTAGACAATTAATGTTGTTTATGATAAGAATGATCTCTTTCAATACTCAACAATAATTTCCTGGAGATAATTTTTTTCCACATTAACACTATTAACAGTTAACCCTTAAATAGTGCCCATAAATCTTGATTAATAAGTCATTTTAGGAGTGAAATCATTTGCATTATGATCTCATATTTTCCATATTACAGTGTAGAAAGATTATTGTAAGATCACTATCATGAGAGCACTTTACAAATATAATGGGTCATACCCTGATCCCACCAATACCCACGCCCAGAGTAAATGGGCTGCATGCTAAGGAGGCCATACGCTTTGGAGAGTTCAAATTCCTCCCTCCGGGCTACAGAGCAGCTTCAGTGTAGCTCTGCAGCTGCTACTGGAACATCAGGTCTGTAGCAGACTTCACAGCTGCTCTATGTACATGGAGAGGAAAGGGGCTGCTACGTCCAATGAATCTACAGTCATAGATACATGGGCTCCAAATCACTCTATCCCAAATCCACTCCCCAGCATATTAAGAATAGGGAGCCCTCACTGGGCCCTACAGCCTGCTGGGGGCGGCACAGACCCCAATGGGGTTCTGCATATGCTGGTTCCCCTGTCTGTGCAGGGGCGGTGGCCGTGACAGCGTTGGTGGTATGAGTGTGTGCACGTGCGGGATTCCAACGTTGTATTTCAAAAATGAAGGGACTGCATCTCTATCATTATCATGATTATTAATTATTATTATTATTAATAATAAGCAGTACTCACCTACATTTGCCAGGGGAATTTCTTGCTGCTTTTTGCAACTCCCAATCTTGTTGTACGGAGGTGAAGCACGGGACAGGTAATTTTCTATTTTAATAAGGGACATCCCTTGTAATATGCGGCTGTTGGCAACGTTGATGATGGGGGGGGGGGAAGGGAGGGCGTCATAGTGGTTCTGGTGCATTCTGGTCCTGTGTAAGGGAAAGGCTGGTTATTTCGCCAATGTAACACCAAATATTACAGAATAAATAAAGGTTTGGCTCCTCAGTGTATTCCAAAGCAGCTGAGTGCAGCATGGGGATATAAACTTCTGTTGAATTTAATTCACAAAGTGACTAAGAAGTTTGGGATGTTGGAAGTTTACCAGACTGGCAGATATTTCAGTCATTTGTCTGTGCAAAAGATCTATGATACTAGAAAACTGGCAGAAACCAATGACTTATATCTTGTACTTTTGTCTCCCGTGTTTAATTCAGATTGGTATCCTCTAAACACACACATACCTGATCCAAAGTTCTCTAAATCTTTGAACTGAAAATACACCACCATGCAGATTATTTGGATTCTAACCTGAAGCCCTGGACAGGTATCTCCATATATAATTTAGGACTCTTGCTCTGCTACAAAGCCCTAGCTATGCTTGGCACAGCAGCAGTTTGATCCGCCCTGTTGATGTTGACTGAACACTGCTCCTTTAAAAAGCCTATGATGTCATCATGGGTAGTGCACGTGAACCAGGAAGTGTGCAGCTCAGATACTGGCTGCAGCCAGCAACGCAACAGTAGCAAGTTGCATCCCTGCAAGAGGGTCTATTGAATTTGCAGGCGTATTTCAGTGTTAAGTTTCCATTGGGTTATTAGTAACAAAGGTAAGTTTTATTTTTAAAACATTATCAATATGGACAATCTCCCTTTTAACTTGTAGTGCTACAGCCTGAATACACAGCAGCACCTTGGGTTCCTAATGCTAAGTAGATTCTGACACACTGCGTATATTGTTTGTGTCATTCACAGTTTATGCACAGGCAGCTGGCACTGCCTAATGGAGTTAGAATCCATATCTCCTAAGTGAATGGGCAATTAGACAACAGTTAGGCATTGATGCTCATTCCAGTGCCTTTAGTAAGAGATACTGATGTGGGTAACATTATGAAGGATGTAGATCTCTGTCAGTATGGGAGGCTGTTGTAAGTGATGAAAAGGTACCTTTGAATAGGAGAAGGCCACAGAGATGTCAGGATTTTCTAAACAAGGGCCCCAAGATATCTCCCTCTTTTCCCAACTCTTGGTCCTGGGAACAGTTCTGGTTATTTTTATTGATTTATTTAGTTATCTCTCTTCTGGCCATGGAGACCCATTATTTACCAAGTTTATTTCTGTGAAATTGTCTCCATGGAAAGAATTGGAACAGTTCATATTAAGCTGGTAGGGGAGTCTTTACACATGTATTACAAAATGCCAGCAAACTATGTGTGGTCTGCTGCTAGGTTTTGCATTGGCAGTGGTATAACTATTTCAGTTAGGAGTGTGATTTTGTTTTTAAAATGGATATAATTATACTGGTACACCCCTAGCTCGGACGCAGTTATACCAGTAAAAAGGTCCTTTATATCAGTATAGTTTATTCCTCCTCCTGAATGGGAATAAATTATACTGCTCTAAGCTTCTTTATACTAATATAACTGCATCCATGTTAGGGGATTATACTAGCATAACTATACTGGTATAATTAAAGCAGTACAATTTTTAAGTAAAGACAAGCTTTTATCTGCACTCAGGGTCCCCAGTCCTACAGTGCAGTGAAAAATGGTGCTCTCCCTTTGCTCTGGCTGAGGATGTGATGTGGTTTCCCAGGATAGGGAACAGCCCCAGCAGTTGGCACATTGAGCATTATCATTTCACAGCCTAGGAACTGAAGTGCGAAAGTGAGAAGAATTGTAATGCTCCTCCCCTCAAACCAATGCAATGAAGCAGGAGCCTGGATGCCCCACTATATAGGGGCACATCACATCAGTCTTGTGTTTTTTAGGGAGTGGAAGAGGGTTTTGCTGAAAAAAAAAAGCACTAATTCATGGAGACAGTGTGAGAATCCGGAGACATGGATTCTATATGGTAACCTTTGCCATTGATTCACTGTGTAACCTTAGCCTTACCTACTTTACAGATGGGAGAAATTGAGGCTAAAGGAAAATTACTTGTCTTGTAACTCTGATTCTTTGAGATTATTGCAGAATTATCACTCTTGGGTCTCAAGCCTGCTGGAGGCTAACCAGAGCTAGCTCAGCACCTCTCCAATACATTAGCAGATGGGAACATTCCAGCCATGCAGCATTAGTGGTACTTGGCCCATTAGGGGCCTCAACAATCAGTTTTAAGCCAAAAGGTGACATTTTCATCTATGTAGAGCCATAAAAAGGCCCCATCCGCTCTCCTCCTTGGCTGTGACCAAGGGAGATGAAGCAGAGCTGAGGATTGGGCCAAAATAACTTTTGGACAGGGTAGAGGGAAGAATTTGGACACCTCTACTTCAGAAAATAGGTTGTGCAGATCTAATGGTGAGTGAAACATCCCTAAGGTTTACAGTAAAAGGTGTTCTGCCTCAGACAGTGGCGATAACCTATACTAAGGTCACATCTTATCTAGGTCACACAGTAAAATATGGAAATAAACAATTGTCAGACCTGGTTCTTTTTTTGACAGCAATACCCAAGAAACTGTTGTTGAAACAAGCAGTTGGACCTTAATGCCTGTGTACTGTCCCAGGCCAAACAGCTCAAAGGATCCCTAAAATGAGGGCTGGGGAGAAGAACCTCCCCTAGATGAGCAGACTGGCTAAGCACACTGACAGAGGGCTGAATAAGGGCATTCAAGTGCTTTCTCCAGAGCACCTTAAAAATTCACAACATGGGGGGCTTATTTACAGGGTGAGACTAATTCATATATGGATTATGTGGGTGGCTACCGAAAACAGAGATTTGCTTTACATCACTGGGTGCTATTGGCACTCAATCTTGTGAGCTCAGGTACTGGCACAGTGAAGCCATGGCAGCATGAGCTTCAGCATGGGTTGTACAAACCAACCCAGAACCCTTGGTAATGCCTCTTGGGGCTAACCCATGCTGAAACTCACACTGCCCTGGCTTTACTGTCCCAGGGCCTGAGCTAGCTGGATAAAGGCTAGCATGGGTAGGTCAGCTCGAGCTGCAATCACACCTAGTGACTGCAGTCTAGACATATCCTAGCTCAGCAGGTGTTGAAGTAACTAGTCCATGACTGAAGGATGTACAGTACTCCATTTGTAAGCCATACTGAAAGAATGACTGAAGTTTTGCTGCAAACTTTTTTCACCCTATTTACAAATCCTTCTGGCAGACTTCTTCCACGAAGGCTTTGAGATGCTTGTTCAAGAACCCCAAACTTCCAGACGTCTCTCAAGGAAAGGGAAACTCAAAAGTTAGAGTGGAGAGAACATCCGTGTTCTCCTCAAATATACTTGGCCAGATTCCTATCTTGATGGGACTGATCACTGCTATTTGAGACCCAGCTAGAATGAGTATGTTCCCTAGCTCACATGCTAGAGTGCTTGGCTATACTAGAATAGGGTTCATGTACTAGGGAAATGGATGGAGTATATTAGTCATGGTGGGTGTATGTGGAAAATTATATATGTAGGGATATAACTTCACTATGTATTTCCTGGCTTTCAGTGTTTTGAGTTTGGCACTATTGCCCCTTAAATACTTTTCATAATTTTTTTTTTATATACACTTATGGGTATTTAACCAACCAGGCAGCTTTTCAGCTGTAACTCAGGGTACGTCTATACTTATCTCATGGTCCGGCGGTAAGCAATCAATCTTCTGGGTTCGATTTATCGTGTCTTGTCTAGACACGATAAATCGATCCCGGATCGATCCTGGAAGTGCTCGCCGTCGACGCCGGTACTCCTGCTCGGCGAGAGGAGTACGCGGAGTCGACGGGGGAGCCTGCCTGCCGCATCTGGACCCGCGGTAAGTTCGAACTAAGGTACTTCGACTTCAGCTACGTTATTCACGTAGCTGAAGTTGCGTATCTTAGTTCGAAGTGGGGGGTTAGTGTGGACCAGGCCTAAGTTCTTGCTACTTAGTGGATGGTGTTAAGCAAACCAGAGAACATCTCATTTAGATTTTAGTGGAAAGGGCCAATCTCTTCTATATGCTAACTCTGAACTTCTCTCTAGCTACATAGGAGTTCTAGCATTTTTTAGCAACCGCCTAATAACATCCACACACATGTACTCTTTTACATCACTGGAGCGACGATTAATGCTTGCCAAGATTATTTTAACAATGCCAGTATCTTATTTCTCAACACATTAGGTTCTCTTTTGTTGCATATTTCTGCTTTAAAAAAATCACACCGTGATTTTTGCAGTTTGGAAAGTGTTAAGTTTAGATTGTGTTTAAGACCAGTGGTACTTTCATCTGCATTTGTGTGGCCCACTGTAGGTATTCTTAAATGGTAACCTGGAGGAAGGCGAGAACAAGCACTGTGATAGAGCATTCCTACCTTATTTTCCACCAGGGAAATTGCTTTAACAAAGCTGTCATAAATTAACTTCAATAGGGACAAAATCAGTTCAAGCAAGGAGGTGGCCTGATGCTGTACCACCCTAACATGCTGAGAATTTTCTGAGCTGGTTTAGTTATGGGGCTTAGTCTATCTCTTATTCCTACCACGTGCCTCCCCTAAAATTTTCACCCTTGAAGGGAATGATGAGGGGACAAACACTTGAGCTAGCAGAGAATCCCTATTAACAGTATAGAGCCAATAACACACAGTTGAGCAATTCTGATTCTAACCACTAGAGGACATAGGTACATATACACCTCTACCCCGATATAACGCAACCCGATGTAACACGAATTCCGATATAACGCAGTAAAGCAGTGCTCCGGCGGGGCGGGGCTGTGCACTCCGGCGGATCAAAGCAAGTTCGATATAACGCTGTTTCACCTATAATGCGGTAAGATTTTTTGGCTCCCAAGGACAGCGTTCTATCGGGGTAGAGGTGTACTGTATACACACTCACCACTTAATTACAGTATGCTGCCGCATTTAGCCTCATCATGGAATCCTCCTCACAATGCACTGAAATTCTTCTCAGTATATATACTCGGAGATGCCTGCCTTATCCAATTTTCTTTTTAAATGTTGACGTTCTCTTTCCCTTGTTAAATCTTAAAGAAATATATACATTGACTCTGCAGCATCTAAGGAGACACATTTTTGAGCTGTAGCTTGTGTTTTAAAAGTTCTTTACTCAAGGAAAGGATTTGATAGCATATTTTACCAACCCCCTTGACTCGCTTTGCATATTCAAAGATTCTTAGGACCTTTCAGTTACTTCGCTTGCTTTCATGTTTAAAACTGTCTTCAGGGCTAGTCTGATGGCGTTCTGGATTGCATGTCATGTTGCCACTTGGGAGACATAGTAAGGCTAGCCCCAGGCTCTCTAAGTAGTGGGGCTAGGGCATGCTGTGGTAATACACTCAACAGCTAGAGGGAGGCTGTGCATTGCAAGTGAATAATGGATAGCAACACTGAAATAGCCTCCTATCCTCAGGGAGTCAGACACTGCAGATAGAGGGAGACAGGAGGATTTAATTCCGTGAAATGATCTCCTGGAATGAAAGGATAACTGAAAGTCATATGATGGCTATGCTCCAGTTGGCCATTATTCTCAAATCCTGACTAGTTACCCTAAATCAAGGTAGGGCAGGGGAAAGGAAGGTCTGTATTCATATAGGAGAAGTAGGGAGACAGCAAAGAAATGACCTACAAATACCTGAATGGCATCAACAGGAAGGAGCTGGGCAGGAAGGGAGGGAATTGTTCTGAGTGAATTAACTAGAAATAATGGATGGAAGAGAAAAAGGCTTTTAATAATAAGATTTATTAAACAACAGATTAGCTTTCTAAGGGAGGTGATTGCATCCCCAGTGCTGATTTCTGGGTTAGACAAAGTACTCCAGAGTAATTCTTCATTAGCTGGGCTAGGGACAGGGGACCAGCTCCCACAAGGTACTGAGCAGCTCCTGCACTCTTGAATTGAGGACACTGAGCACCTTGCAGGATTAGGCCCTGAATGTTCTTCTGGTAGGTCAGCACTATCTGTAAATAATATGGGAACACCCTGCGTGGAAAACCAAGTCCCCAAAACAGACTTAATTTGAAAGGATAAAGGTGTGTCAGTGCAAAGTTTTTCTTGACACCCTATCAAATTGTTTATCTGTGTGGGAACAATATATGTCTCGTATAGTTTCTCTAGCTCTTCAGTCACTCAGGGCTCCTCTGAAGGATCAAGAGTCAGTGCTTAAAATACACACTGTAAAGACCTGTGCTAATGAGAGCAGAAGTCTAGAAAGTCAGATTCCTTACGGTCACTGACCCTGACCATTTAATGGTGATTTATTATTTCTGGCATGCTTTACAATCTTACCAGCACAACGCTCCAAGCAGAGCAGCTCAGAAGTTTTTAGGAGCCCTGAGAGAACTGCATTTAGATCCATCCAAATCCACACAATACATCAGTCAAGAAAACATTCCCTTATCCCTCCACTAGGCTAAACTGTGTCTTAATTATAAGTGTTTTCTTGGAATTGAATTAAAATATATATTGCACCACCACAGCATTGGGGCACCTCCCCCCACCAGGTTTCTAACTGCACTTGTAGCTTGATGCTACAAGGTGCTGGGCACTCTGACCCCAATCCAGTAAAGCATTTAAATAAACATCTGTTGAACATTAAGCACATGAGTAGTTGCATTCATTTCAATGTATGTACTCACATGCCTAAAGTTAGTAGGTGCTTAAGTCCTTTACCTTAGGACCAAAACGCTCCGTGCCTTGCAGAATCAAGCTGTAAATGACCAATATTAACAAGTTTTCCATTAACCACAAGCTTGCCAGATAGTATTACACATCACTGGAACACGGTGCTTCTTCAGAAATTCCCTATTGTCTGAGATGATGTGGGCATTTTAAAGGAGGAAACAGATACCAACACCTGGAAAGGTTTTGAGTCACTTTAGGCCACTGCTTCAGCTGTAATGATTACTAAGGGTTTATTTTTAAAATGTTGTTCCTCCTTGGGAGCTCTCTGCAGTGTCGAGAACTGTGTCCTGCCCAGCAAAGGAGCAGTTTCTGGTTGATTCGTCATGTGTTGTGTGGAGAGAAGATACTATTCCCTGATAGCGAATTTGTTAGCATGGCCATTTTACAGTCCGTCTCACTGAGAAAATACTAGAGGACGTTTGGTCAGGGTATGAGGCTCAGGAAAAATGCAGTTCCAGTTGCACCAGCTACATCGAGTTTCATGTAAGTGGCTCATTGCTTTGACTCCAATGGAAGCAGTATAGGTTCACCTAATCCAGTCACTGCCTCACAGGCAGGATCACATGATTTTCAACTGCCGTAGCCAGAAATGTTTCTACATATATATCATTCCGTCCTCTTTAGTAGTCCCTGAGCCATGTCTATTCTAGATGCCAGCAACTCCTTTCGGTATCTAATCTTTTTCAATTCAGAACCCTGAGTTATCTGGTCTTTTAATCTGAACTCACACACTCCACAATCTGAGACCCCCCTCATAGATACTGTAATTTGATTTTATTTAATGCCTTACTTCAGACGGTTTCAGAGTAGCAGCCGTGTTAGTCTGTATCCGCAAAAAGAACAGGAGTACTTGTGGCACCTTAGAGACTAACAAATTTATTAGAGCATAAGCTTTCGTGGACTACAGCCACGAAATGCATCCGAAGAAGTGGGCTGTAGTCCACGAAAGCTTATGCTCTAATAAATTTGTTAGTCTCTAAGGTGCCACAAGTACTCCTGTTCTTTTTACTTCAGACAATCCTCATTGGCCCACTGTGCATTCTTTACCACTATTTGAATGATTGTTTAATTTGGTGACCCAAATTGCACACAGTACTCCAAATGAGATCATAGAATCTCATTTGGATACAGGGAGGTATTTGTTTTGCTACTAATTACACATGGAGGAGTTTTTTGGTCATCTAAAATGAAAGCCTCACAACAGATCCTTGAAGTGCATTTTGTACATAGCTGACTTTAAGAACCTTTGCTTGAAACAATACATTGCACATACACATCCCAGATCTAATCCAAAAATCTCAAAGCATTTAAAGGGTCTCACTGCCCCTATGAGGAAGCTAAAAGATGTAGAGGGCTCCCACAGAGATGAAGTCATCTCAGGCATTGAAGATAGTAGCATCATTAGAGTATGAAGTGAGGAATAGGCTGTACAATTGATACTGCTGGGGAATTTTAGTTACAGAGGAATAAGAGTCTGTTCCTGAAGTGAACCCTGTTTGGGAGAATGATATTAACACCCCTAAATCCCCAAGCTTGCATTGTGATCTGTGTGGGAAGAGTGCTGAACCTGTGTGGAGTCTCCTTGACCTCAGTCCATTGTGATCCTCGCAAGTGCAGGATTCAGCCCCCTTCCTCCTTTGGAAAGTGTCACACACTATTTAATGACAAGTGCGCAGGATCCCCTTCTTAATTCATCTGAAAAATAGAACCTCCAACAGCCCCTGGCTCCCTCACACTTTGCTGGGACACTTCTACAGTACTGACCCCAAAAGAAGGGTCCAAATCACTAGCACCAAGGTGAGTGTCGGGGGTGGAGGGGTAATCTGTCACCAGGGCCACCACTTCTCCCTGGAGCCAAAGCATATGCTGCAACAACCAGTCTCAGTCAAGGAGGTTTGTGCTTTAGACAGAGGTTGGGAGGAAAAGAAAAACCAACAAACAAACAAAAAAAAAGACCAGAACACAGTCCTAACTTCATTCTTGGCCCAGGTTTCAGGGCCACCCCTTCTAGGGGTCTCTTGCACCTCACACTGGCCCCTTCCAGTCCCCACACCCAGCTAGCAGGGAACAGGTTGGCAGTAGTATTTACAGGCAGTAACCCTAGGGTGACCAGATGTCCTGATTTTTGGGTCTTTTTCTTATATAGACTCCTATTACCGCCACCCCCTGTCCCAATTTTTCACATTTGGTGTCTGGTCACCCTAAGTAACCCCCTATTCCAGCACTCCTGCAGGCAGTAACTAGACATTTGGTGTCCAGTCAGTACTTCTGATTGGACACGGTACATGTCCCCTTTTGACCAGAATTTTTGGTTGAAAACCAGACATGGTAACCCTAAGCCTCAGTCAGCTCTGCTTCCTCCCTAGGACAGCATCTACAGGGCTATTTCCCTGAACCCCTAGCGCTGGGGGACCCACCACAGGTGCTAATACCACTCCACTGTGATTTATTCCCCCACACAGCTGGCACTAGCAGCCCTTTATAGGACCAGATGCAGCCCAACCCTCTTTAATTAGCTGGACTAGGCTCACCTGCTCCAGTCTAGGGACGCTGGGCTAAGTCTATCCACAGAGACCAGCTACCCTTTGACAGGGTCTTGTTCAGTGCTGACCCAGCCCAGATCTCTCAGGGTCACAGTACAAGATGGTACTGCTGTTAGACCTGAAAGGGTTAGGGGTTAGCAGTAGAAAACTGGAAAAATAGAACTCATTTTTGATAACTTTCAAATATGGCATAATAGTCGTGCCCATGGAATTGTGCATTTGTACATGCAAGTCAGGCAACCTGGTGTGCAACCAAGTAGCCAGGTGTGGATGTGTGTTAATTTTGTGCATACACACATACAGTGCCAGTATTAAAATTGGTTGCATGTGTCTGATTATATCACAATGCAATCTGTAATATGCATCAAACCAAGCTTTTTGAAAACTCAGAAAGATGTGGCCTGGGTTGACAGTGAATGGAAACTAGAGAGAACACAGTTCTTATTGTTGATTAGTCAAGATTTTGAAAAACACGTGCATAAAGTTAGGCCCCTACAGCCCTTTTTAGGCATGTTGGCTGAAATTTTCCAAGCTGTCTGGGGGATTTAGACACCTAGGCTGTTCAAATCCTCAGGGAGCTTTGAGAAATCTAAGCCCTAAATGAGCAGCTTGCTTACTTTAATGGGAGCTGCTGGGGGACACAGCACTTAAAAATCAGGCCACTTGTGTAGGAGCCTAAATACAGCTTGAGGACCCTAGCTGTAAGCACTTATTGGTTTTTTAAAATTAGGGGGTAGAGGGTATTAGTTTTCAATGTGAGAAGAGGTAAAAACATGATCTCCCTTTGATGTTTACTCTTCAGACTCTTTGCGCTGCCATCCAAAATTCTTCCTCTGATATTGGTGAGGCTAGATAGGACTACTGGAGTAGTTCAGTTTAATTACCTTTCATAGGTGCTCCCAATACTGCATTTTGAATCTAAAAGGATGTGTTTTCATGTATGTAGCTTTATAGATGGATTCCCGCAAAGAAGCCCAGCCGAAAGGAGACTTTGAATGCCAACTATGTGGGCTAACAGCCCCATACAGCTATTATGGGCAGAAACCCCCAAACACTCATTCGGTTGTGTAAGTACAATCTCTTCTGTGGTAGCGCTCGTTGAACGTATTTGGATTTTAGAAATCTCACACTGGGGAATGATGCAATATTGCACAAAATGCCCTGTATATCAACTAATTGGTGCCTTAATTAATGCCTGGGTTAAATGCATGTGGTAAACCACATTTTGTAGGGTTGTTTAAAATGTTTTCTATATAATATATAAGATCTTTAGAAGTGTATCTGCCTGAATTAGACAGATCTCTGCTAGAACAGGTAGGTACAGCATGGCCCAACAACTATGCAGTCAGAGTTCAATCTTGTCAAATGCCAAGCTCTCCAGCAAACCACTTACCCACGTGCTTAACTTCAAGAACATGAGTAAATCCATTGAGTCCATCCAAGTCAATGGGACTTAAGGTTAAGTACGTGCTTGGTGCTTGGCTGGGTTGAGGCCAGATGGCTGAGCACAGTGTAAAATGTAACAACTGTTGATCAGTACCAGCTTGGCCTGGCATTGGACCATGACTTAATGGGAGACAGTCTTGCCTCATCAGGATGGTTCCCATATATGAATCCAAGTGCCAGTAGGCTTCTAGTCTTCCTCTAGTCAGAAGAACGAAGAACCATGTTTTTGCAATGGGGACATGAGTGTGAAGCTAAAACTGGGTTAGTCAGTGAAATGGCAACATAGTACCAAAAAAATTACTCCCCATACTCTCCTTGTTCATGTTTTTCTGTTCTGCTATTTCTAACGTAAGCTAGGCAAAATTCAGGCTAGAGCAGAAGACCTGCCCAAAGACCAGGATTTGCATCAAATAAACCCTATGTTAAGGGTGTAAATGAGTCTTAATGAATACACAGTGCCTTGCCTGGGTGTAATTAATTATTTGTGGCCTAGTGTCCTACAAGGCTTATAGACCAGCTTTTGTACCCAGAACTAATGGCTATAATGCTTTAAATTCCAGGATAGTTCAACATTTGAGTAAACACCTCCCTTCCCCCACATTACCAGTTACATAAAAAGGGCAGCACAGGGGTATAAGACGACTTTTGGGTTTTTCTGTTGTCCATTTCACTGTGAATTTATTTCTTATTTAAATCAAACTCATCCAATAATGAGCCAGTCTTGCAACGCTGTGAGCTAGGGTTACCATATTTCAGCAAGCAAAAAAGAGGACGGGAGGAGCCCCGCCCTAGCCCCGCCCCTGCCCCTCCCACTTCCCGCCCCCCCAGAACCTCCAACCCTCCCCCCGTTCCTTGTCCCCTGACCCTAACTGCCCCCCAGGACTCCACTCCCTATCTAAGCCTCCCTGCCTCTTGTCCCCTGACTGCCCCAACCCTTATCCACACCCCCACCCCCAGACAGACCCCTGGGACTCCCACGCCCCATCCAACCACTCCCCACCCCCTGACAGCCCCCCCCCCAGAACTCCCAACCCATCTAAACCCCTCTGCTCCCTGTCCCCTGACTGCTCCGATCCCTCTCTGCACTCCTGCCCCCTGACAGCCCCCCCGAGAACTCCCAACCCATCTAAACCCCTCTGCTCCCTGTCCCCTGACTGCTCCGATCCCTCTCCCCACTCCTGCCCCCTGACAGCCCCCTCCCCAGAACTCCCAGCTCCCCACCCCCCCGCTCCTTGTCCCCTGACTGCCCCCTCCTGGGACCCCTGCTCCTAACTGCCCTCCAGAACCCCACCCCCTACCTAAGACTCCCTGTTCCTTGTCCCCTAACTGCCCCCTCCTAAGACCCCCCCCAACTGCCCCCCGGGACCCTACCCCCTACCTGTACCCTGACTGCCCAAAACTTTCTCCACTCTCCCCAAAAAGCCCCCCCCTGTTTCTTGACTGCCCCCTCCAGAACCTCCCTGGCCCCCTTACCCTGCTGCTCAGAACAGGGTGTTGGGCTCTGTGCGAGCCGAGCCGGACACATGGCTGCGCTCCCCAGCACAACAAAACCCGGTCCCTGGCCCTGCACAGTGCTGCCGGACTGGGCTGCAAGGGAGCTGCCGGCTCAGAATGCAGGGCGGATCCGGCTCCTCTACAGCTGCTCCAGAGTCCAGCCCGGGACTTTCCTGCAGCCCTCCCAGCTGCTCGCTCTGCTCTGCCGGGGGACGGGGGGAATCCCGGACATTTTGAGTGTTTTACAAATTCCCCCCGGACGCTATTTTTAGAACAAAAAGGAGGACATGTCCGGGTAAATCCGGACGAATGGTAACCCTATGTGAGCAAACACATAATTGACTTCATTGAGGAGCCATCTGGCACGCCTGGGAAGACCAAGGCCTTTGTCTTTCCCCCTCCTGAAGCTGCCAACTTCTTGAAATGCATCACCTTAATCCTCTTGAGCAACGGGGTAGCCTGAGCTGGTAAGAGTTAAAACAGGAGTATTTTATATCACTATTTTGCTGCCTGCCGACAGCTCTTGCCAACGAGAGTTTGAATTTTAAGTTTACAGGAGTGACATAGCTAGGAGTAGTAAAAGCATTTATATGTAAATGCAGAACTTTTGAAACAGACTCCAAATTAAAAACCGCACAGTTGAACGGCCTGAACTGAAACGGTGTTTAATTTGGCTATGTAATAGTAAAAATGTAGGTTAAAACAATATGGTTAAAAATTGTGTGGAATACCTATTACGGCAATAATAATGAATCAGTTGCTAAGAGATCTTCAAGTGGAAAGAACAGACACAGGTTGAAATTGTTTTTTTAAAGCATGGAATTATTTTCTTTTAGCCTCCTGGAAGAAAGCTATGTCATGAAAGATCCTTTCGTCCCTGACAAGGACAAATTCCTTATCCTTGGATCTCAGTGCAGTTTGTGTAACAGACGGGTGTGTGTGGGCACAGTAAGTAACATGTGATACATGGTGCATTTTTTGCACTCATTTTTGTTCCAGCCTATTGGTGAAAGATCAAACAGCAACAGGGGAGAACCCAAGAGTCTGTATGTTTGTTTTTGTTTTCAATGAGCTACCTTTTTTTCCTGCCCATTCTCATAAACATTGTTCCATATATTAAATGAGAATGTGTACAAACTTGCTGCAGGTCATGCTTACAAAAGAATGAAATCCACACTCCCAACTGTAGCGCTCTTTCAGTGAGTAGAAGTGCTAGGGAGTCATAGATCTCTTTCCAAACCTTCAGATCCCTTTGTGATTACAACAGACCATGGGACAAATTCTGCCGCCTCTTTACTGTCCCAGCAGTGGATCTGGGTGATGAACTTACCACAGCTTGCTGGACTTGTCCCATCCCCAGTGCAGCCACAGCATAGGGCCTCCATAAGTCCTTTCTGTTGCCCCTCTTGCAAACCCTGGTGTAGGAGTCCTGCTGGGGTGGGGGACAGAGCGGAGATTGGAACATGGTGTGATAGCACAAATGGGCAATTGAGACATTTCAAATTCTGATGCAAGGCAGCATTTGTTGAGGAAGCAGATGAAAATACAGAATATTGTATAGGAGAAAGATAGTGAGGCCAAATTCCTCCACGTTCCATTGATCAAGGTAATATTGCAGGAATGTAGCATAGATAAATTTGGGCCAGCGACAGTGGGTCAAGTTCAAGTATAACTCTTTTGACTTCAGAGAAGTTACACCAGGGATGGATTTGGTTCCCTATGTTCACTGGGGCAAAATTAAGTCATAACAACTACATGTTTTCTAAGACTTTCTCCTTATAGCTTTATTTCCCCTTCTGAAATTCTCTTCCATTGCTTAGATTTATGGAAATCAGAAAATTATCAGATGACAAACTGAGATTTGTTTTTTCTTCTGAAGACTTCAGTCATTTGAGGGCTTCAGTGGGAAATGGATTGAACCCTTGAAGCTTTTTGTCTGCAACTGAGTTATTTAGCAATGTAAAGGAATAAATCAGGCACACTTAACTGAGTATATCCCTAAATTCAGGATACTTTAACAGCTGATATACACAAGATTTTCAACTGGCATTTTCAATTCCACCAATTAAATTTATCACAGATTTGGAGTTTCAACCAAACACACATTAGTAGGAAAGTGGGAGCTACCATTTGTAAGTTTAAAGGATTAGTGCAGTTTATTAAGTATTTGAATTCATTTGGGCATAACAATGCATTAGGCATTTAGGCCTTCTGTTAGAAGCCTTTTCTAATAGTCAGAGGGTTGTGGTTCTTTTAGGAATATTTTTCTGTATGAGCTTTCAAGATTTTCCTAGATATTATCTTTCCTAGCAGAAACCTGGAGATTCTCAGTGATAGCAATAAACATGCCCACCTGAATAGCTGTCTTTTGCCTGTTCAAGTTAGCTAAATCAGTGGGATCAGGGCCACAAGTGTGCAAGGAAGTGGGAATATCTACTAAACTGGCCTGACTCAATATAAAGCCAAATGTGTGAAGATGGTTATCAAATGCATTTAGCAATAACACTCAGCATTTCTGTAGAACTTTTCCAATGTTACCTAACTAATCCTTTTGATGTCCATGCGAGACAGGTAAATATTCCTCTTTCATGTAGGGGAAACTAGGACATGGAGAGGTTAAGTGACTTACCCAAGGCCATATGTGGAATCGGACCTAGGATTAGAGCTCAGGAGTTTGTGGCTCCCAGACTTGTTGGTTAATAAACCTCTGAAGCTAAAAAAAGCCACACTTCATTGGGGCAGCGTGGTAAAGAGGCAGATCAGTATCAAGGACAACTTTTTTAGTAGCAGGTTGCTTTCAGTTCTTCTGTTAGTTTGCAATGGGACAAAAGAAACACCTGGCAAAACCAGATCTGGCTCCCCTTAGGTGAGACCAAAAATGCTGGATTTAATTTGTTAGCTTTCATTGTCTGGATAGGTCTGTCAGCTTTTAGCATCAGATAATCTGGAGATACCCTTTAAATGTATCAGGCAATAATGGGTTCACTTTCAACTGGAAAGTGAAAAGGAAAAAGCCAGAACTTCAGAATACAGGCTGAATATTCTCACTAGCCAAGGTGTTCACTGTACTTCCTTAATCTATTTTCCTAGTCTTAAATCTCACTGAGGCCATTTGCTCTGATGTGATTTACAGCACACGTTATACTAGTGATAATATTGAGAGCACCGTGTGAGATACTTTGTTTGAGTCAAGCATTTGCTTGAGCCTGGATGATTCCCGGACTATTTCAATCAAAAATAAACCAGCAGAGGAGCTATTTGTACTCTGTTGTGGGTTATGAAACTTAACAGTAATATCTTTAAACATCCCTGGCCAATGTACCTCAGTACGGTGTACAATGCCATGCAAAGAAAGCAGTTTTAAAACCCCTGGGGTCCAAAAGGAGAAGTGATAGATAGATAGATGGCCAACTGCTTTTTTTGCCTCTCTCTTTACAAACAAGGTTAGCTCCCAGACTACTGCACTAGGCAGCACAGTATGGGGAGGAGGTGACCAGCCCTCTGTGGAGAAAGAAGTGGTTCAGGACTACATCTCTACTCTGATAAAACATGACCCGATATAACATGAATTCGGATATAACACGCTAAAGCAGCACTCTGGTGGATCAAAGCAAGTTTGATATAACGCGGTTTCACCTATAACACGGTAAGATTTTTTGGCTCCCGAGGACAGTGTTATATTGAGGTAGAGGTGTATTTAGAAAAGCGGGACGAGCACAAGTTCATGGGGCCGGATGCGCTGCATCCGACGGTACTAAAGGAGTTGGTGGATGTGATTGCAGAGCCATTGGCTGTTATCTTTGAAAACTCATGGTGATTGGGGAGGTCCTGGAAAAAGGCTAATGTAGTGCCCATCTTTAAAAAAGGGAAGGAGGAGGATCCGGGGAACTACAGACCAGTCAGCCTCACCTCAGTCCCTGGAAAAATCATGGAGCAAGTCCTCAAGGAATCAATTTTGAAGCACTTAGAGGAGAGGAAAGTGATCAGAAACAGTCAGCATCGATTCACCAAGGGAAAGTCATGCCTGACTAACCTAATTGCCTCTTATGACAAGATAACTGGCTCTGTGGATGATGGGAAAGCAGTGGATGTGTTATTCCTTGACTTTAGCAAAGCTTTTGATACGATCTCCCACAGTATTCTTGCCAGCAAGTTAAAGAAGTATGGGTTGGATGAATGGACTATAAGGTGGATAGAAAGCTGGCTAGATCATCGGGCTCAACAGGTAGTGATCAATGGCTCCATGTCTAGTTGGCAGTCGGTATCAAGTGGAGTGCCCCAAGGTTCGGTCCTGGGGCCGGTTTTGTTTCATATCGTCAGTGATCTGGAGGATGGCGTAGATTGCACCCTCAGCAGGTTTGCAGATGACACTAAACTGGGAGGAGTGGTAGATACGCTAGAGGGTAGGGAGAGGATACAGAGGTACTTAGACAAATTAGAGGATTGGGACAAAAGAAATCTGATGAGGTTCAACAAGGACAAGTGCAGAGTCCTGCACCTAGGACGGAAGAATCCCATACACTGCTGCAGACTAGGGACCGAGCGGCTAGGCAGCAGTTCTGCAGAAAAGGACCTAGGGGTTACAGTGGATGAGAAGCTGGATATGAGTCAACAGTGTGCCCCTGTTGCCAAGAAGGTTAACAGCATTTTGGGCTGTATAAGTAGGAGCATTGCCAGGAGATCGAGGGACGTGATCATTCCCCTCAATTCGACATTGGCCTCATCTGGAGTACTATGTCCAGTTTTGGGCCCCACACTACAAGAAGGATATGGAAAAATTGGAAAGAGTCCAGCAGAGGGCAACAAAAATTATTAGGGGGCTGGAGCACGTGATTTATGAGGAGAGGCTGAGGGAACTGGGATTATTTAGTCTGCAGAAGAGAAGAATGAGGGGGGATTTTATAGCTGCTTTCAACTACCTGAAGGGGTTCCAAAGAAGATGGATCTAGACTGTTCTCAGTGGTACCAGATGACAGAAGGAGTAGTAATGGTCTCAAGTTGCAGTGGGGGAGGTTTAGGTTGGATATTAGGAAAAACTTTTTTTACTAGGAGGGTGGTGAAGTACTGGAATGGGTTACCTAGGGAGGTGGTGGAATCTCCTTCCTTAGAGGTTTTTAAGGTCAGGCTTGACAAAGCCCTGGCTAGGATGATTTAGTTGGGGATTGATCCTGCTTTGAGCAGGGGGTTGGACTAGATGACCCTCTGAGGTACCTTCCAAACCTGATATTCTATGATTCTAAGCCCTGGTCTACACTGGGGGGGCGGAGGGGAATCGATCTAAATTATGCAGCTTCAGTGAATAACGTAGCTGAAGTCAACGTACTTAAATCGACTTACCATGGTGTCTTCACTATGGTGAGTCGATTGCTGCCGCTCCCCTGTTGACTCTGCCTGCGCCTCTCACCGAGCTGGAGTACAGGAGTCGATGAGAGCGCTCGGGGATCGATTTATCGTGTCTAGACTAGATGCAATAAATCGATCCCCGCTGGATCTATCGCTGCTTGCTGATCCGGCCGGTAGTGAAGACATACCCTAAGTGGGCAGATGTTATTTTGAGGGTATTTTGCAAAAGAAGGAAAGCTGAACAGATACATATTTGGAAAGACTCGGAAGTGAATTTTGCTCCTTAATGCTCACCACAGCAAAGACTTGAGTGGGGGCATGATGGTGGGATTCTTAAACGGTAGATGGTAATGGACTGCTGACTCCCAGCAGGACAAACATCAAAGAAGGAGATCTTGAATACACCCAGGGTCTGCGTCTTAGAGGACTTAAGAACCAGTATGATGCAGAGTCTTGTGATTAAAGCAATGGACTTGGGAAGCCTGGGTTCAATTCCCAGCTCTGCCCCAGACTGCGGGTGTTATCTTAGGCAAGTCTCAATCTCTGTGGGCTTTAGTTCATCATCTCCAAAAAGGGATACAATGCTTCCTTCGTGTCTTCTTACCTTGTAGGCTCTTCAGATCAGGAATTGTCTCTTGCTGTATGTAGGGACAATGCCTAGCATAGTGAGGCCCTGATCCCAGGTGTGACCTGTCAGTGCTACTAGAATAGAAATAATAGCAGCAGGGCCAGTTTAAAAACTGAAAATCACCACTCTGTCAGTGGCATTATAAAGAATGAAGGGCAGCCAGGGACAGTAGGCTGTCTAGATGGTATAACAAATACACTGGAAAGCCCCATCTCTGAGACTTGGTCTGAAAATGTATGGGTATGTCCTAAAGTGATACCCATTGAATGCATGAAAGGACCAATTTACTTAGTACCTGTAAGAAAACCATATAAAAAGGCATATTATTTATTAACCTTGAAGAATAATCATTAGCCCCAAGAATAATCCACCAGCAATACCAATGCTAGCTCCATGCATGAAATCCCAGGAGGAACCTAGTGGTCTACACCAGCAGAACCATAAACTTTGGTCCCACTACAGGGCAAAGAAACAGATGCATTAATAACCTTGTCTTCAAGGTTGGCCAACTTGTGCATTGCAAATTGGATTAAAATATCCTACCTATGCTTTCACCTCTTCCTTTATAACAAGTATCTGTCTAGAGCCAACTAGGTCAACATTTTTGGGCCTACAGCATTGGCTAATCATCTGTGAAATATGCCAGATCCAAGAGTCACCGCACAATAGAATCAGGGAAAACATTGGCCTTATTCACCACAGATGTGGCAGTACCCCAGCAAAAACTCAAGCAGGAGCAATCTACATGGCCAACTCCAATTTAGCTACAAGAGTTTTCTCCCCTCAATACCACCTTTTTCTCCCCCCAAAGAACTAATTTAAGAAGGCAGTGGTAAATGGATAATTTTACAGTTGAATTAAACTGTTTTAGATTCCATTGTTCATCAATAAAGCATTTCTGTGGAGTTCACCACCACAATGTCTGTGTATCTGGTTCTGTGTCCATGGCAACACTACGCATATAGATCAGTACAAAGAATAATACATTTTGTAGTGGGCTGTGGACCACAGTGTAGTTGAAGTTACAGTAAAGCTGGGCACTGCCATAAGAAATGGTGTCTCTCATAACCTCCTTTGTGGCAATGGTTAAAGACCACAATTGCCTTTAACCCTTAATTGGGGTTGGAGGGAGAAAGCTTCCTACCCCACTGAATGAACCAGGAATGATCTCTCCATTAGTGGGGAAGCTACGTGAGCTGAATGGAGGAGGGAGAACACTGAATACAAAGTATGGTTTATAGCAGTGTTTCTCAATGACTGGATCATGGACTGGTGCCAGTCCCTGAGATCTCCCTGACACAGCTTAGGAAGGCAGCAAGCCGCTCCCTGGGATCAAAAAGGTTGAAAAACACCGTTTAGCAAAGCTGTAATGTAACCAATTCCATTTTTCTATACTGCTAATTATACGTATATTTTTACAGGAATGTAGTCTATTCTACTCAAAAAGGTTCTGCCTCCCCTGCGTTAATGAAAACCTACAGGAGTTTCCTTTGGAAATACGACAAGACTTGGATAAAAGGAAGTCTCATTCAAAATCCCACCCCTCCAAAAAAACAGATGCAAGAACTTAAATTAAGAACAACTGGAAGAGACACTGCTCAGAGGTTTTTTTTTGTCTGACCTAAAATGTAGATTTTTGCAAAGATGATGTATTGGTAGTAAATTGCCTAAACAAGTATTTTCATGACAGTTCTTTAAGTTAATTTGGATTTAGGTATTCCCACTGAGTGTTTGCAATGCAGGCACTGCAGCACTGGGCTACTGCAGGAGAACCAGAAAGGGAAGCCTGTGGTCACTGACCAGGTTACATGTAGTGCAAATATTAAACAGCATAAAGGTTGGAAAATAAGTCAGAATTTTACAGTTTAAGTTTTCATGAGCTAGCGTTAGACATTTACGTGCAAGTGTTATTAAAAATACAGGCAACAGTCTCAGTAGTTTGTCAGGATAGTGTGACTGAAGACGATTTACACCAGCTGAGAATCTGGCCCATAATAGTTAACTTGACAATATCACTTTACTAAGGTTATGATAGACAAAGAACCTGATGCCTTCTGACTCTTCCTCCTCCCTCCCCCCCCCAAGTTTCTGTTCTACAGCACACGATCACAGAGCATATCAGAATGGATATTCATAGAAAAGTATGTGGTCTGGAGGCCATTGCGTCAAGACTAATGCCACATGATGACTTTTGCAAGCAGATAAACTTACAATGGAACATATCAGCTGATACTTACAAGACTGCAGCCACTTTTCACTCCAACTTCCAATAAAGTGGAAACAGCCTTGGGGAGGGAAGGGGAGGGGAGTGGGAAAGGATTCCTTCCTAGGTACAGCGTTTCCTTTACAAATTAGAAAAAGAGAATGCTTTCCAGATCATTTTTTGTTCTTGACTGGACAACATGATTTATTTGGAAATAATAACTTGCATGGTGTCCAGTATCAGGGGGTAGCCGTGTTAGTCTGTATCTACAAAAACAACAAGGAGTCTGGTGGCACCTTAAAGACTAACAGATTTATTTGGGCATGAGCTTTCGTGAGTAAAAACCTCACTTCTTCGGATGCACTTCTATGCATCCGAAGAAGTGAGGTTTTTACTCACGAAAGCTCATGCCCAAATAAATCTGTTAGTCTTTAAGGTGCCACCAGACTCCTTGTTGTTTTTGGAAATAATAAAGTTCATCCAGTATACTCTGTCAGATTAACCCTTGTCTGTCTTGGGCAATTAGAGAGACATTCAAGAGAGATTTAAATTAGGCTGTGCGGGTTTAAACAATTATTATTGAAATGATGGCCTTTATTGATTTTGCTTTACTTGCATGGGATATTTTATAGAAAAATTAAAGTCAATGTGAATTTTAACCTGATTTTTTTTTTATAACAAGTAAATGGTTAATTTGCCAAAATAATCCATTACTAACTGGAGTTAGCTGTACCAAGTGATTTGTTTGAGATCAGTGTTGAATGAAGAGTTAGAGAGATGAACACTGACTGCAATATTTTAGTCTACTAAGGGCTGCAGATTAATACTACATTGACTAACGTGGTCAGATACTAGTATGTTGACAGCAGTCTGAGTGCTGAAGTACCCACTGATTCACACAGTGTAAATTAAACAATCAGATGATAACTTTCACTCAGGGCTGACCCAGGCCAGATTTGAGCTAGTGGCCTCGATCAGGGGTTCTCAATCTTTTTCTTGCAGAGACCCCCTCCACAAAATGCTATAAAAATTCCACGGACCACCTGTGCCACAACAACTGTTTTACTGCATATCCAGTAAATTAAAAGCCAGGGCCGGCATTCAGGGTAGCAAGCAGGGCAATTGCATGCCACAGGGGACCCCGCAAAGCTAAGTTGCTCAGGCTTAGTCTTCAGCCCTGGGTGGCGGGCCTCAGACTTCGGCTTTCTGCCCTGGGCCCTAGTGAGTCTAACGCCGGCCCTGCTCTCGGGTTTATTTTGGCAGTCCCCCAGAGGGCCCCAAACTCCTGGTTGAGAACCACTGGCCTAGAGGTCAAACTCCAGAGCTTATTACTATTCCTCTGAGTCATCTAGTCCCACAGAAACCAGAGCTTTGCTATCTTAACTAAAAAGTGTACTAGTCAATTCCACATTGCTTGTGGGAACAGTAGTGTCCAGTCATTCTAAAGAAATGCAATTTAAACAGCAGGGCCTCTTTGATCAGTACAGTACCTGTTTATTATAACGATATGAAGGTGGCTTCTGCTGTGATATCATCACTGGTGAATAAATTGCAAGTTTGAAGTCAGGTGGTTACAACAAACACACACAGAGTCCAAGGGCTACTCAGTGCAAATACTCACAAGAATAAGGCTTGTAGGATTGGACTCTTAGGCCTCCCACAGTCCTGGAACTGGTTCTGTGTGGACACCTTTGGAGCTACATGGAGTTCCATGGAATGCAGCAGGGCTCCAGTTAGACAAAGATGTTTGCTGACCAATTGCAGGAGCAGGTTTAGCTTGCAAACTTCTGAGTGATCAGCTTTTTATGGGAAAAAATTGCTTTTGCATAGCATCCCACATTTCTACAGCATCACCCAAACAAGATCAAAGAATGTACATGCTTTTGCATTATCTACACTTGGGTGTAAGCCAGAACTTAACCTTTTGGATTTCCTTCTTAGTCAAATTTTCATGGGAAAAATTGCATTAACAGAAGGTTTTCCTATCCAGAAAAAATAGATCTGGAATGTTAAACTTACCAGAGTGTAAAACAGACCATTTTACATTTCAAATTTATGTTAAATGTCTACAGCCAGAAAAAAAGCTTTGAAAATTGTAGCTAATCTTGGGCGGGTAACTAAGGCTCACCTAACACTAAAACTAAGGTTGCAAAAAGCAGAGAGAGATACAGGATGGGAAGGTAATAATGTACTTTTCGTGTTTAAAAAAAATATAGTAATTATGTATTGGTGTCTGTCAGCTTATGTGAAAGTGGATGGTAATTTTCTACCAGGAGGGGTCCTTCTAAAAGACCCTGAAACAAAGGGATTTTAACACAAATTAGACAGCATTTAAAACAGAAGGGGTGAATGGGGGAAAAGAAAGGCTGCTGTCTTGAATGTAGGTTTCAAAAGGACACATCATCTTAGACATGTTGAAAGAACAGTTTTAAACCATCATGCTTACAGTCAACCCAACCTTTTTTTAAGCAATTGTCAATAGTATCTGGGATAAAAGAGAGTAATGTGAAAATCCTAACGTTTTTAAACAAACTAGTTCATCTTCTGGTACAGCACATCAACAACAACATTTCATCATTGGCCCTGCACACACAGCTGCAGTGTTTTGCACATAGAGCATAGGATTGTAGTCATTCAGGTTTGACCCATCTGCCCCGCCTCAAATGGAGGCATGGCTAGAACAACCTTAAGTGATCTGTGATCCTGTGCTCCAGGTTGCAATGGTTGGCACTGGGCCCAGTCCCGCAGGACAGAGGCCACCACTGCAGGGTGAGTGTGAAGTGGACTCGCTCTCCAAACTCTCCCCCACCCTGCACTTTTTGGGACTTGCTTTCCCCCCACATCTTTGCTGTGAAATTTACTAAAAATGTCCAAGCCAAAATCATAGGACAGGTACTCTCCAGGTGTAATTGTCTTACTGCCATATACAAGCTCTAATAGTGGCAGTCTTGTTCTCCCTACTGAATGAGTTTTAAAGCCCCTGTGTCATTTTGCATATGGTTTCATAAAACCGCCGACCCCACGTCTGTGATTTCTCAGCCACATGACCAGATTTTCAGAAGCTGCTGCGCAACTACAGCTCTCATTGGTTTCAGTGAGGTCACTGGATGTTCAGCATTGCTGAAAGTCAGGCCACCAACCACCACTCATCACTATGTGGTTGGAGAAGCAGCATGCTTCTCCAGCCTCTGCGACGATTTCTCTTCAACATTCTTCTTGCCTAGCTAATAAATGCTCCAACTTTGCCAGGAGTGACCTGATGATCAGGGATCCTAGTTTTCAGTGATAAAAAACAAAAATTCTTCAATAATCCCCCCCCCCCCCCCATAAAAATCCATGTTTTCCACAATTAAAATGAAACACTGAACTTTAGTTTCCCTAGTCACTATATATAGAGATATCAGTTGAACACAATGTTTTATTGATATATTTACTGTTGTAAAACACTGGAATGAGCCCATCACATTGTTTCTTTACTGTTGTCAATGGTCCTACTGTTTCAGCCTCTTGTTTTTGTTTCTTTTTATGTTTAGTGCTTTCCATGTGTTCAACAATTGTCTGCCTTCGAACGTAATCTACAGCCTACCGTACAGAACAGCACATTACCAGCAATGTGAAATTTGTCCTTTGCAAGCTCAGTGACAGTCTTTAGGGGTGATTTTTAAAGTTTTTGGCATCTTTTCATAACTTTAATTAGTCATATCTGGAGGCTGCAGTGAAATTTGAGATGCATTAAAACATGAACTCCTATACACCATTGAGTAAGCTTTGCATGCTGGAAGCAGTTAATTGGAGTATGTTTAGCTATGTAAATTTAAAGCACATTCAACAATCTACCACAAGAGGGGGAAGTTGCACACATTGAACAAGACGTGACACTGGTACTTTCAGTAAAACTTAGATAATAGTTAGTTTTTTTCACAAAATGTTAAATGCCACATTTTTCCAGGGCAAACTAATTTCTAGGATCTGTGCTGATGATGTAACAGGATATTTAGCACTGAACAAGTGAGCTAGAGCAAAGGTCCAGGCAGATGTGATGATATAAACTAGATCTGGGAGAATAATGACTTGATTAAAGTTTTTTCTAGTTACAAAATGCAAATGAATTCAAGCAACTGTTCTGGCTATTGGTAATTACCCTCTGGGATATTTCAGGGGCTCTCTTCACTGTTATCCAAAATAGGGGCCTGACCTTGCGAACACTACCCAGCATAAGGCCTGATTCAAACAGTCATCCCTATTCAACAAAGGACTTAAGAACATACTTCATTTTAAGGATGTGCTTAAGGGGTTAGCTGAACAGGGATGACTAGTATGTCATTAAATGCTTTGCTGAATTGGGACCATGCTGCTTACTAAACATAAGTAGTCTCATTCATTGCAGAAGCAGCCTATCACACAAGCGCCAAGGTTTTAGATAGGATGCATTTTTCTAAATACACTCTTGATATTGTTCTTTTAAAAGCTGCTCTCACAGTGCATAAGTCGTATTATGTAATAAGCATACTCAGCACGTTTCTTTATTAGTACATCATGTTACCATGAAAGATTTGGGCTCCAATCCTGAAAACACTTGTTTATATGCTCAGCTCCACACATGAGTGGCATCACTGAAATCAGTGGGATTACTCACTAAGCATTTAAGTGATTTCTGCACTGGGGCTTGCATATCAAAAGCTTGAAGGAAAAACCACTAAGATAAAGCTCTATTACAAATTAAACCAGTTCTATTGTAGTGGTACGGGATGTTGCAAAGGAACACGTTTTTTCCAGTGATACCTATCAATCTTTATCTGACAAAGCTTCATGAGATACTAACCTAAGCAAGCCCTGACTCCTGCAAACACTGATTCACGTGAACAGCTAAGTGAGTAGTTCCACTGAGTTTAGAACAGAGCTAGTCACATGTGTAAAAGTTATTCATGTGTATATAAACATGTATTTCCAATTTGGACTTTCAGCTCTTTCTGATTAAGTGCTGGATGCAGTCAGCAGAGGGTGGCAAAGCTATTTGCTATAAAAATACAGGACACTTTGTGATCACTGTGGATGTGTCTTATCACCAAGAAAATCAAACACCATTCGTGATGCACCACTCATTAAAACTTGTGATCCAATTTTAAAAAATATTTTATTTTTAAACCATTAAGGCAAAACCATAGCTTTAAATTAACCATCTTTACATTCATCAGTCTTACAGTATGACTTTTTAAGCGCATATGGTTCTTACAAGTCATGACACAATCACTAATCAGCTCAATCCCTTATTCTTAAGGAGAGAAAAATCAGAATGTAAAATAAAAATTAGAAAAAAATAACTCAATTTACAGGCCTGTTTCCAGTCTGTTGATTCTAGAACAAACATTCAGGATCCATTATATTTAGTAATTAAAAAACTTGTTTTTGTTGCTTGTAGAAGTGCAAAAGACCTCTTAACTTTGTCTTTCCTACAAGTCCCTATGCTACCAGGGCTTTCCATTCCCTCTTAAAACAGCACCTGCACCGTTGTGACTAAAAAGTACTAGGGGATTTAACCTGAGTTACTGGTACTTTACAGGAAGACAATCACTCCATGATAATTATTTTTGACTCCTCACCACTAAGCAATATCTGCTACTGATGAGTTTGATACATTTTTCACTACACTTTTGTATATTAAATACAAGTAAAAGGCACCCAAGAAAAGTTCCAGACAACTGGAAACCCTGACATAAAATGTTTTTTTACATCTATATTTGTGCTGAGTTAACCACTTATGACCCCCCACAGGTTAGGATTTTAATTAACGGCAGCATTGACAAAAAAATGATATTTTTTTTTGTGCCGCGTTGGATACTATAAGGTCATTCTAAAAAAATTAAAATGACCACCACTATGCAAGTACATTGGTGTGTTACATTAATAAAAAAATAATTCAGCAGCTGTTTCTACTCCAGTTTCACTACTTTTAATCTGCAATTTAGATCCTTTGAGAAGTCAATAAAACTGATCTTTAGTGTTTGACAACATTTCTTTTGTGAAATCAGTAATATTACAACTTTGACTATTTCTCTGTAATTACCAGGGCTGCCCGGGGGGGCGGGGGCAAGTGGGGCAATTTGCCCTGGGCCCTGCAGGGGCTCCGCAAGCCCTGGCCCTGCAGTGGTCCGGGTCTTCGGCGGCATTTCAGCAGCAGGGGGCCCTTCAGTGCTGCCGAAGACGCGGAGCGACTGAAGGGCCCCCCGCCGCCAAAGACCCGGACCACCACCGGGTGAGTACAAGCGCCGCAGCTCCCCCGCTTTGCCCAAGGCCCCCTGAATCCTCTGGGTGGCCCTGGTAATTACCAAGGAAATAAATCAAGGCTTAAATGTTCTCTTTCACTTCTGCAAGCTAAGGGGAATACTTAGTAGCTGTCTGTGGATCAAGGACATAGAGATGGAATCCTGGCTCATCAGCAATGCTTCCCTCACACACTCACCCTGTGGGAATCAACTCCAGGAGTGGGAATGCATGAAAGCCTCTTTCCATGGCATCATTCCCCCCTTAACCCATTAATGGTGGCTGGTTGAGCATTAGCCACCCTGATTAGTAAAAGCTTCCCGAGTCGAAATGCTGGGGAATTTGGGGGGGGGGGGGGGTGTGTGTGTGTGTGTGTGTGTGTGTGTGTGTGTGTGTGTGTGTGTGTGTGTGTGTGTGTGTGTGTGTGTGTGTGTGTGTGTGTGTGTGTGTGTGTGTGTGTGTGTGTGACACCATTCTGCTTTACTGTGGAAATCAGGAGGCAATACAAAGAGGTGGGGCCTCCATAAAGGCTTCCATGTGGCAAAATATACCTATACTAGGTAAATATATCAGCAGTAAAAGTACAGCTATGATGTATTTGAAGTTGACTTGTATACAAATCCAGCAATTTTGTTTCAGAAATCTTACAAAGTCAAGTTAGGGGGAAAAGAATAAACAACAGAGAGTGGATACTTTTACTGAACTCATATGCAGTCAATTAGGATGCCCCATTTGCTTACTGTCAGTGTTTCAGCTGGTTAACATTGTTCCAAACCCAAGTACTGTAGCCTCCGGGAGGTAAACGATAACATTCCGAGTCACCACATAATCTTTTACAGTAATCATAAATCAGGATTTGTCAAATGTGTGTAACAATTTGAGCCAACATGCATATCAAGAGCAGCATATACTCCAAAATGCTTAAATGACATTAAATAAATTGGGCCAAATCTTGCAATCCTTACTTAGGGCAAGTCCTGCAACTAATATTCCTGTGAGTAGTCATTACTTAGGCAAGTAGTCCTAATGGGTACAAGCTTCTCACATTGTTGAGGATTGGGACCTTGGTGTTTACCTTGGCAAATCAGCAAGACTGAAGGATCTGGCCCTGTGTCTTCAGCATTAGCTATTCTGTTGCTCCATTACATCTTTCCCTGCAATTGTGATCTCACAGGGAGACAAATTTAAGAAAGGTAAAAGAGGCCAGGATTGAAATAGATTAAGAAACTGAAAGAAGCCTTAATAAAACTATTAAACACATTGATATTGCTTAGAAAAGCACCTTGCCCCTGGGATGGTTTTAGTTAACAGGAAAACACATCTATTATACAGTTGCAGTATAACATGACATAGCTAATGTAGGTTTTACTTTACTGCTGCCACAGACTGTTAATCCAGTGCAGAAAAAATAGATTACCAAAAGAAAACTTAGTATATCTTTTACAAATAAGTTCTTAATAGAAATTTGACACATCGATGAACACAGAGAACTTGGATGATAATATATCATCTACAATTTTAAAGTTGCATCAACATTATAAGATGTGATATTATGTACTGCAAACAAAACAGCAACAAATATAAATCATGGCTAGAACAATTAGAACATACTGTGCTTGTCCTGGGTGTCATTTTTGAATTCTTCAGAATAAAATTTAACCATTACAAATAATTAACTTCGTGTCTATGGCCTGATCCTGCATCAGGATTTGCTAGAAGAGATCCATGCAAACATGGAATTGTACCTTAGTCACAGGATGCAGAATCAGGGCCTATATATAGATTGTCTTAGTCTATATCAAAAGCAGTGGTTTTCAGCCTCCCTGGGGTCTGCAGACTATGTCTAAGGGGTCTGTGAAAGGTTGTCTTTACCATAGAACATGGTTTTCAACTTGTGGTCAATGGACCACTGGGGGTCCGCAGACTATGGCTAAGATTTCCAAAGAGGTCCATACCTCCATTTGAAATTTTTTAGGGGTCTGCAAATTAAAAAAAGGTTGAAAACCACTGATCTAAAGTATTGGAAAAAAGGAATGTTCCTACAGAAAAATTAACAAACAACTTCCAAGTTATTGCATATTTTAATTACTTAGTTTTCATTGTATAGTCAAACAGTTACATATTTTGAAGTGTCTAAGAAATCATAGTTCAACCTCAGTGTGGGTGGCACCAAAATTATTTTTTATATAAACAAACAATAGGAGAGCTTTATTCCTGTAAAGCCAAAAATCAACTTCTCACAAAATTTAAGTATAAATTATGAGAGAAACTTAGGTCTACAGGAATTGTATAGAAACGACCTCTCTTTAGTTTTCCTACTAGGCTTGTAATTAAACAAAGTACTGCAGGCAATGGAAAGATGAAAGTGGTTCTGAAGTCCACCCTACACCTTGGCGAGTTTGAGCCCCAAACCTTAATTATGTTAACAAAATATTTTACAGCTACAGTTTATCCTGTGCCAGACTTACTTGTATCAAAAGAGAAATAAAAGGAAGTCTACATTCTACATACAAATATTTTCAAACCTTGTTTACAACTGCAAATGCTCATGCACTGATGTATCCCAAAGTTTTGCACAACACTTGCCCTCCACCACCCTGTGAACTACACTTTGGAGCAATGAGGTGCTCCAAGTGATGCCTCATCAGCCAAATTAGTAACGGAGCAGCTGAACTCTATAAGGAGACTGTCTGAGTAGTATAAGAAGGAAGCTACCCACGAGTGTTCTCTCTTTGGGGAAGGCTTGAGATCTCCACAGATTAGAAAAGATCCTACACGAGGAAGAGCAGGGGGGAACACTCAGCTGGGGCTTGGAAGTAGTAGGGAGAAGCCTGAGGGAAACTATCAGGGAAGAGGGACCATAGGAGAAATCCTATTAGCTCTGCAAAAAGAGCTGGTGGGTGCCTCTGGACAGAAAAGGCCTGCAGCTTCTGGGGAGGGAGTAGGAAGGCAGAAAGTCCTTTGAAAAGGAGTAAGTTTGTGGGGAGGGAAATAGCTGACGCAGGCAATTTGGAACAAGAAACCGATAACCCCAGTGTGGATGGGGAACAGCAGGCAATGCTGAGGTGGCAGGGTGGCTCATGACTGTTTCTCGGTGAGAGAAGAACAAGAGTCCAGAGAGACAAACTATTGGCTGAGACTGTGTTAGTTTCTGTTTAATTATTGGAACCCTCTGGATGAGGGCTCTAAAATGGTAAAAGTCTGGCTCAGGACTGATTTATACAGATGGAGTGGAAACTGAGGCAGAGTCCAGGGCAAGGGAGCATGACAGTCCTTTATATAGTTTGTGGCAATTAAGTCCACAAACAAATTAATAGCATCTTTAACTTGAGACCTTGCGGCCTTTACTCATAAAAGTTTTCACTTTGTGACTAAGGGTTTGCAAATCAGGTCCATAGTGGTTCACTTAAATAATTGACATTTTCTTTAAAGCTTTTGTGGTATAATTTACTAAAAGTTTGTCTTGCAATTATATTTGTATATTTTACATATGGAAGTTTAAAGAAACACTATCACATTCAGTTTAAAAACAAAAGACAAAACTGAACAATACCAGTAATCTTAGTTCAAACTTCATATTGTAATTTTAACCATTCAGTACCTGATGGTTAACAAACCTGATTAAGCACAGATATTCAAATTTGAATGTGGTTATTAAAATAGCACTGAGGTAAGTTACAGGCAAGCCTCAGACTGTGCCTTTCAATTCAACAAGCCTTAATAAAGGATTATGGCTTTGAATGAAGTACCAATTTTATGACATTCAACAATTCATTATTTTATTATAAAAATAGTACAATGGCTATAAATGCATTTAAATAACTGATTTTTTTCTTTTTTAAAAACTTTGAGATAGAAGCTTTGTGACTGAAAATTAAGGGACAAACTGAGCTGAAACGGAAGAGGACCAGAATAATGTAGGTAGCTGCAATGCAATCTTCTCCAACTGCTTTGTCTAAGACTTCTTACCGTAAAGCTGACCACTAGAAATGAAAGACAACACAGAAATGCTAGTTCAGTGTGCGACCTAATTCTAGCAATGAGTAAACCTTCACAGATTTAGTATTTAAGATAAACACACATTTAGATACTTATCTTAACCCCTTGAGTTTACAAACTTGTGTTAGAAATCTCATGAGAATGGACTCTGGTACAATTGCTGGTATTTCCTAAATCTGTTTGGGCCAGAAATAGTGCAAACAAGCTCTTTGGCAGGATTTCAACATTTTAGCAGCTGGTTGGCACCAGAAACCCAAAGGCACAGGAAAATGAAAATTAAGGCACTTTTAAATGCCAAAAAAGTTCAGTTTGAGTAAATGGAAAACATTCTGATTGGTCGTCATTTTAATTTTAGTGCATTTAAAATAGAGATGGGCTCCTGAAATTAAGGGATATGTGGATATCCACAAGTAACTTCATTTGTATTAATGAGGGTTGCATGCACTCACTTTGAAATTAGAATAAAGCTTTAAACAGAATAACCAAATGAATTAAAATTAAGGTTATACAATTTCCCCTAGAACCTGCTGCTAGTCAGAGTAATGATGTATCAAACAGGCCAGCAAGACTGTAATAGTGTTCTCTTTTAAATAAGACCACTCTCTTGTATAGAATTGATTTTTTTAAAAAAACCCTAACACTTGGATGTTTTGACTCCTTTGTGCATGATGAAAGTTGCTCAGGAATCTGTTAGCACTTAGTCCAAACTGTAAACTTTCACAAAAGCCATCTTGAAAATCTAATTTGTTAGTGTCTACTGTGATAATCTGTTGAGGTTAGGGTGACCAGATGTCCCGATTTTATAGGGACAGTCCTGATTTTTGGGTCTTTTTCTTATATAGCCTCCTATTACCCCCCACCCCCTGTCCCGATTTTTCATACTTGCTGTCTGGTCACCCTAGTTGAGGTAGCTGAGCTAAATCTGTGAAAAATGTAATGCTAAAATAAAGTTCTGTATATCAATACTAAATTTACAGTTGAGATTATTGTTCTGTGCCTTATATTCTTTGAAGGCAGTATAGGTATCTCTGTAGTGCACTTAGTGGAATCTCCCAGAATTTTAGGATCTGTTAACATCTTGTTCAAGTTTCTGTAACCCTCGACAAATACTTTTTGTACATATATTTTAAATGTTAATTTTAATTGTAGCTCTTTAAAACACTCATCAAAATTCAAATAGTTATGGGAACTATCCAAAACATTAGCCGGTCTTGAAATGCAACTGCTGTCTTTTCCTACTTAAAAACTTTTAGATGTTTGATGAATGAATTTCTAGATCAGGAACTTTGCTGACAAACAAAGATCCTAGCTGAAATGCAAAGAGGCTCTGGATATGTGCCATTGCTACTGTTGTCATCAGGTTCACACCAAGTGTGCTGTTCACTGTTACACACATGTGGGTGCTGCATACATCAAGAATACCAAAAGAGATGCCGACCACAGCTGTAGAGACCACCTATAGGGGTAGCACTATTGGTGTTAAGTGTGAAAGTTCATAGGCATGGGTGCTGACGTACTCAGATGCTCGTAGTCATAGCATATACAAGTGGAGGTGGGACAGAGTACTGCCTCACCTGGGGAGATGTGGGGTGTGTACAGCTGCTATTTAACTAAACAAGAGCATTAGGGAGGTTAATAGGTTTTGCTCCACCTTTGTATTTAGTATCAGACAGAGAGGCACCAGGAAGACCAGGGTTTATGAAAGGAAGGAAGGAAAATGAGATGGTTTCACTCAGCAGATGAGGTGAGAGTGGACAAAACAAAAAAAAGTCTCAACTATCAGGCAGCAAGGAATTAACTGTTAGGGCTCCCAACAGAGCAGGAATTGGCTGATGGTCAAAGACTTAATTATGGGGACTACTATTAATCAAACACAAGGCATATACCTAAAACTGAGTCAGCTGCATCACACCCCCTTACAGGATAAGCATTCTGAGGAACAAATACTTTCATCTAAGCTTTATAAACAGTAGTAACTCCATATGCATATCATCTACCTGCTGAGGCAATTCTAGCATTGCATTGAAGTCTCTCTCTCTCTCTAGAAAGTGCTGTCCTTGCTCAACCATCCAGGCAACAAAACATCACATTTTATCCCAAATGGAAAAACCAAAAATTCATCATTCACTGTAATAGTTATTCATTCTGGGCCAAACCCTACCTCCCTTTCAATGGAAGCACAGCAACTTAAGGTCAGTGGAATCACTGTGATCCTTCTGCAGTGCACGCATTCTGGACAGCACTGAACTTTACTCCACACTGGCTTCCTCCAAAGCAGTGCAGAATAGTGGCTGGTGGTAGGAATGGTGGGGGATGGGCAAGGGTATAGCCAGTGTGACAATGGTTATGTTGCTCCACCAGTCTAATCACCTGCATGGAGAAAAGTGGGTGTAATGGGTGCTGCTCAATAGAGTAAGAATGCTGCCTTTCCTGACTCCCATGGACATTTACCTGAGCAAGGTTTGTTTATTTTAGGCCTGTGCGAAGGTCCAGAATTTGGACCTATATGAAAGTTGGAAACAAACAGAGACAGTGTACTGGAAATGCAATGAACCCCAAACAAGTCTGAAATAAATTTCCAGAAGGGCAGATAACAATAGGAAGTTGAAGGATTTTAAAAGATCCAGAGCATTTAGGTCCATATTTAACTTGAGAAGTCAAATGTTGGCAACTCTTATGATTTCATTACGAGTCTTGCAATATTTGATATTTTATTTAAAGCCCCATCTTCTGGAAAGAAGTGATTATGTGAGAATCTCTGCCTTCATTTAAGTTTCTAGCCCTCAATCTTGGGAGTAAAGTTTGAAAATGTGACCTAAAAGCCCCTAAAAGACCCCCCCCAAATCCAAGATATTAGTGATATATCTTATAGTTTTTAAGCCAACCTCATCATTTTTTGGCATCTGATTCATGATTTTTAAACATTTGCAGTTGGCAATAGGAAACATTTTTAGTAGCAGAAAGTACCATTGCTGAAATCCTCTCATTTTTCTGAAGTCACAGTGTACTGCAATAATACAAAAAGCAGATCATTTCTCAATCCACTGTTTTCTGATAAAACTTGAAAATCTATTCTCTAATTCAATAGATAAGGTAGGTGTCTTATATCCATACTTTTCACTGCTGCTGGTTGTGAAAAAAGAAAAAATGGCGGATGGGAAAGGTAGCATGTATGTCATCATTTTGCATATATGCATTCTTTACTTTTTCCCTCCCCCAAACACATACACCACTTTGAGCTGTGTGTGCCTGAGAAGTTACATAAGCACAGAAACTGGAATAGATTCTAAACACACTGATGGAAGTATAGATACTTTGTTTTTAACACTTGCAATGTCTAAGTTGAAAAAAATCACTAATCATCTTACAATATGTAAGGCTCAAATGACCAAAAGCCTAACTGTACCAACAAGGCTCTAGCAGAAACAAGTTCTATGATGAAAACAGAGATCACTGTTCTGTGTTCTGGGATTTATCAAGCCTTACTCCCAAGTTGATTCTGTTAGTGAAGGTTTATGATTCTGAAGCCTTGAAACCATGCTGCAATAAAGCAGGCATGAAAACTGACCCTTTTTCAGCCACAGAAAGTATTACTATGAAAGTATTGTCAAAATTGGCTGTCAAGATCGTTGTTTTAACACCGCATAAAAAAAGATCAATAAACTCTCAGGGTAAAAAGGAAAAGATAGATAAGAGAGCAGGAGACTGTCTTTAATATATTAAACGTTACTCCCAAAAGAAACTCATGGCTAGCAGTTGTTTTCACTCTTTATACAGTAGTCTCTGAAAAGTGGCATGATGGAGTTCCATGTCTATTATGTTTCAATGATTTTCAGATTAGATGGGCTCAGTTTACTGTAACATGATTGTTCTAACTGCCAGTCAAGCTGTGTTAGTTTGGCTTTATTTCACCAGTAAGAAGTACACTGTGGCTCAGATTCTGCCCTCAATTACATGAAACGATTTTCTCCAAGCTGTGCCCTCTTTCTTTACAACTGTGCAATCAGTGTCTACAAATTCTGCTTTCTGTACCTGTTGCCTCCAGTGTAGTAGAGTAAAAGGAGGGCACAATATAGTGCATTTGGAATTTAGTTAATAGTTCTGTTGACAATGTATGAAGAGGAACAGAAGGCAGTTCACCCAGCTGGATCGGCTCCGAGGGGGTAATATAAGCAGAGAATGTAAAATAATATTTTTTATCAGGACAGTACAGTATGTATGACTTTGAATACATATTGGGTGCAGACCTGTTAAGAATAAAGGTGTCATGTTTATACAATCACTTTTCAGAGTAGACCACCACCTGAAGCTATTGTATTCTGACAATCTGGAATTCAGCTTCCTTGGGGCAAGAATCAGACTTCTGGGTGACTCCCCAAGTCCTGCTAATTCAAAATGGCATATTAAAATAAAAATTTCATCTTCAGCAATTAAGACTTCTCCAAGATGCACACAATATACTACATCTCCACCCAAAAGGGACTTTTGCCTAGTTTCATTAGAACACTTTTGAAAAAGCATTCCCCAGTTATAAAGTACAATTCACTAACAAGCATCTTGCTAAAATATCTTTGACATATTTTATAGAGTCTTACACTTTATGGCCAGAAAGGACCACTAGATCAACTAGTCTGACCTCCTGTATATCAGAACACCAGCACCACCCAGGACCCACACACTGATACTTTGGTTGGTCTAATTTTGGTCATTGGGTATGATATCCCAGGAGACTACACTATTATGTGCCATAGGCAGAGAATAGACGGGACCAAGGGGCACCAGTGCCCAAGGCTCCCACAGTGGCAGGGAAGTGATTATGTGAGTTACACCATGGTAATCCTTTAATTAATTTTTTTTAAAGACTCTTTTTAAAAGGTTAATCCTAAAGTTACTTAAGTAGTACTATTCCTCTCATAATTCAGACAGCAACAAAGTAAATATCTTTCAAATAAATATACCTGTGCACGTATAGTTATACCCAGCCACTTGATACATCTAGCCTGACTCTTGTTTGAGAAAAAAAATTGAAAGTGCTAGTTGGTTCTCAATAATGAACATGAGAGTATTTAAACCAAGAGTACATAATCTATAGAAGATAGTGCATGTATCTTGAACAAATTTTGCCCTATTTGGTAAATTAATACTCAATGACTAGCCCAATACAGAATATAATTTTGATCAATCAAGGTCTATTTGTTAGTCAACAGATTCAGATTTGTTAAACATCTACTTGTTCAGTACATTTACATTCTCGCTAACCCTCAAATTTCAAATTAACCAAAGCTTCTTATGAGCAAATTAATGAGCACTACGTAATTTCTCTAAAGTACTTAAAGAACCCACGACAAAAGAAGTGTGACATTCCAGTTATCTACAATTTAGATTTTTCATGTTCTGGAATTCAGCACAGCAGATAACTGTACAAAGTAATTTTTCTCCCATCTATTATTAATATTGCTCTTGGCTTTAAATACTGTGGAAAAAATTACAAAAAACTCTTAATACATATCGCTGTAGATTTCTTGTAATAAAGGATGCAAGAGTGCATCAGATTCAGTCTTTTTGATTATCTGAACAAGTTGAGCATGCTCTGTGACAAGCTGTCGGAGGTCAGCCATTTTCTGGAGGAGTTTTGGGAAGAGGAAGATGTCATCGGGATGGTTGTTTTGCAAGTGAAGTTTTAGTACATGCACAATGCCCTCCTGCATCTTTTCAATGTATTCTACATTTACAAGACCAGGACGATCTGTTCTCAAAACAAACAAAAGAATACACGTCATATAATCTTACCATTGTTCACATTTTATCTGCATGTAAGGCCTGCTCCAGGCATCCACTGAAGACAATGAGATTATTTCAATCAACACCAATGATTTTGGAGCAGGGACAAAGTAAAATCTTGTCATTAGTAAATTTTTGAAACAACTGAATAGCTATGGAATACTCTCTCAGGAGTACTGGTACAGACTAACTTTATTACATAAATAAATAGATCCTCATGACTTTTGCCAATGTTATTTCAAGATGGGCTGAAGAGAGAATTCTCCATGTGACTCAAAAACCTTCTGCTATAGTACAGTGGAGATGTCTAGCCTGGATATCTGATTTTATGTTCTCTATATGAAGGTTGTGGCATCTCCAACCCAAGTCAGAAAGATGAATAAGATTAAGCATTTGTGTGTTTTTAATAAGCTCTTTGGAACAGGGAAGATATTTTACTGTGTTACTACAGTGCCAAACACATTGAGTCACCAATCTGGATTGGTACTTGATAGGTATTACCATAGTGCAATCAGTCATACAGGAGGCTGGCAACACCACTTATTATTAAGATTATGAGAGACTTCCCATTATCAGAACATGTTTTCAGTTGCTCATAACTTTGACAAATATGTGGGCTGAAATTTTCCATGCCAGATGCGTGCCTCATGCTGGAACTTCAGCTGTTTCCAAGTATGAGGCTGGGAAAAACATATATGTTGTCCATGTTAAAAAAAAAAATCTTTTCTTTGGAAAAAGATATAGCACACCTGTTCTTTGGAACAGGGATTTCAAATTTGGCAAACGAAAGGGAGGCCTTTGTGTTAGGATGTTGGAGAAGGGGAGATGGATCTGATGAGGAGCCTTGGTACACGGGGACAACTGGGACTGTCTGGGCAAACAGACTTGGACAAGGCACCTCAGAGAGGGAAGGTGACAATGAAATTGGATACGGAGCCTGGATGGGGAAATTTGAACTAGGAGCATCAACTGGAGGCTGTGGTGGGGGAAAGAGACTGATTAGATGAAGAGCTGGTAGAAGTGAGGCGGGGGTGGGGAAAGGAGGAACGGGGACTGGGTATGGATGCTGAAGGTGACTGGGACGGTGAGTCCAGAAGGGCAAGACTATCATTTGCTGGGCAAGGATACGCCTCAGGAGTGAAGATAGACTGGCTAGGAGAGGACAGGAATGGGACAAGGAGCCAGGATGGGTGTAAGCATTATGATTAGGCTTGGAAAGATCAGACTTTTATCAGGAAATTTGGATTTCACCATACACACACGAAACAAAAATGTTTCCATTGATAATAATCCAAATTTTCAGGCAGGCAGAGCAAGAAAAATGCTGTCCAAGAGCTTAAGAGTTTGATTTAAGGATATTTATTTTGTATATTTTGACATGAGATGTTGACAATTTGTATTTTAACTAAGGCTGTTGATTAATAGCAGTTAACTCACGCGATTAACTAAAAAAATTAACTGCGATTTAAAAAATTAATCGCAATTAATCGCACTGTTAAACAATAGAATACCAATTGAAATTTATTACATATTTTTGGATGGTTTTCTACATTTTCAAATATATTGATTTCTATTACAACACAGAATACAAAGTGTACAGTGCTCACTTTATATTATTTTTGATATTTACAGTGCAAATATTTGTAAACAAAATAAATAGTATTTTTCAATTCACTTCATACAAATACTGTAGTGCAATCTCTTCATTGTGAAAGTGTAACTTACAAATGTAGATTTTTTTTGTTACATAACTGCACTCAAAAATAAAACAATGTAAAATTGTAGAGCCTACAAGGCCACTCAGTTCTACTTCTTGTTCAGTCAATTACTAAGACAAACAATTTTGTTTACATTCACGGGAGATACTGCTGACTGCTTCTTATTTACAATGTCACCAGAAAGTGAGACTACACGTTCACCTGGCACTTTTGTAGCCGGCGTTGCAAGATATTTACATGCCGGATATGCTAAACATTCATATGTTCCTTCATGCTTAGGCCACCATTCCAGAGGACGTTTCCATGCTGATGATGCTCGTTAAAAAATAATGCGTTAATTAAATTTGAGACTGAACTCCTGGGGGGAGAATTGTATGTCTCCTGTTCTGTTTTACCCTCATTCTGCCATATATTTCATGTTATAGAAGTCTCGGATGATGACCCAGCACATGTTCGTTTTAAGAACACTTTCACAGCAGATTTGACAAAACGCAAAGAAGGTACCAATGTGAAATTTCTAAAGACAGATAGAGCACTCGACCCAAGATTTAAGAATCTGAAGTGCCTTCTAAAAATCTGAGAGGGATGAGGTGTAGAGAATGCTTTCAGATGTCTTAAAAGAGCAACACTGATGCAGAAACTACAGAACCCGAACCACCAAAAAAGAAAATCAACCTTCTGCTGGTGGAATCCGACTCAGATGATAAAAATGAACACGATGGTCCGCTCTGCTTTGGATTTTATTGAGCAGAACCGCTCATCAGCATGGACGCAGGTCCCCTGGAATGCTGGTTGAAGCATGAAGGGACATATGAATCTTTAACGCATCTGGCACGTAAATCTTGCAATACTGGCTACAATAGTGCCATGCAAATGCCTGTTCTCACTTTCAAGTGACATTGTAAACAAGATGCGGGCAGCATTATCTCCTGCAAATTGTAACCAAACTTGTTTGTCTGAGCGATTGGCTGAAGTAGGACTGAATGGACTTGTCGGTTCTAAAGTTTTACGTTGTTTTATTTTTTGAATGCAGTTATTTTTTGTACATAATTCTACATTTGTAAGTTCAACTTTCATTATAAAGAGATTACACTACAGTACTTGTATTAGGTGAATTGAAATATACTATTCCTTTTGTTTTTTACAATGCAAACATTTGTAATAAAAAATAAAGATAAAGTGAGCACTGTACACTTTGTATTGTGTTGTAATTGAAATTAATATATTTGAAAATGTAGAAAACATCCAAAATATTTAAATGCTATTTATTATTGTTTAACAGTGCGATTAATTGTGATTAAATTGTTTAATCGCATGATTAATCGCAAATATTTTTAATCGCTTGACAGCCCTAGTTTTAATGGTTATAAAGCTTTAACTTTGACTCTAAGTCTACTGTCATTAAATAATTATTGCCTGCCCCTGCAGTTTCCCACAACTATGAAAATTGAAAGTGATAAAATAAAAATACTTACACATCAATATTATCCACTGAAATTATATATAAAAATAAGCATCTGCCAAGCCTAATTATGATACCGTCTTTACTTATATGATCACATCTCCCCCCCCTCACTCTCCTCCCCCCAGGACTCCCTCATTCAGTGCATTGGGTGGCTGGTGCTCACTTAATGAACAGCTATTTAAATATTTTGTTTTCTCCTTGTTGTTGGGTGTGTGGCCCCGGGCCTTATTTGCTGCCCACTATGCATACCCTGCCCTGAAGACAGAATTATTAATTTCTTCATTAACTTTTCTGTAGTACTCATAGTATCTGAGTATCTCACAATTATTAGTGAATTTATTTTAACAACACCCCTGTGAGATATGGGGATATTATTATCCACATTTTACAGCTGAGGACTGAGGTACACAGAGATTACAGTCAAAGTATCCACTAATTTTGGGTGCCCAAATTTGAGACCCCAGGCCTTGATTGTTCAGTGTAGCTAGAATTATAGAGCATTTATTATGTTCAAAGCATAGCTTCCTTTTACTTCAATTGTAGCTGTAAGTGCTCAGTTCTTCTGCAGATCAGACCCAAAGATCTCAAGTCAGGCACCCAGAACATGAGGCGCACACACAACTAGTGACTACCTGGGAAAAGACTGGTTTGAGTGACTTGCCAAGCATCACATCAGAACTCTTTGGCAAAGGCAGGAATAGAATCCAGTTCTTGAGGTTAACAATCAACTGCCCTAACCATGATACCATCCTCTCTCTTCCTTGACCGTCTGTCTCATTCACTACACACCTTCAAACTTCTGTAACAAATAAAGCAGGGCTCCTGCTCTCCTTCGCTACACAGCCCTGCTGCATCTCCAAAGCACTACCTTGTGCACTGAATGAGGCAGGGGTCCTGTGAAAAAAAAATGCCCATGTGATCATGTATTAAAAACTGGATCATATTAATATGCACAAGAAGGTTGAATTAGAGTTGCACAGGCATGGACAATTCCAGCATTTTCTAACTTTTGAGTGCTTGAGTTTACAACCTTAATGTTTTTTAACAGTTTGTGTACAGTAAAAAAATAATGTTCACAGGGTATATTGGGACTTTTGTCTTATAGTAAATAATGATGGGGGGACGTTTGTGGATTGTACTTAGAGGGTATCAGATCATAAGCTGTGGTACATTGATGACAGTAAGAAGTTGGAATGTTGGGGCAGAGGTTTTTGGTCTGCACATTAAATAAAAGATGGAAGATGCAGGTTGGGCAGGTGGCTTATATGTAGTGAAGGAATTGGTGCAGTATGTTAAGTATGGGTCAGTACAGTGCGATATATGGCTCATTTTGTGAATATTGGGAGAACAGGTGAAAGGCTGTCCTGTTAATATGGGTGGATGAGGATCCAGAGATGGGAGGGTAAAGTTTGTTGTTTGGAGCACCTTGACTGTGCATTTTCAAATGTTTGTGAGGAGTTTTAAAGTGAAACCTTAACTCTGATTTTTTCCATTCTGTTTATTTTAAATTACATTCTTTTATGCCCCCCAAGTTATTAAATTTAGCGTGTAAACAATGTTGGGCAGTGGTTTGTTTGAGGTCGTCTGTGAATCATCTAGAACAGTGGTTCTCAACCTTTCTAGACTACTGTACCCCTTTCAGGAGTCTGATGTGTCTTACATACCCCAAGTTTCTCCTCACTTAAAAACTACTTACAAAATCAGTCATAAAAATACAAAAAAGTGTTGCAGCACACTATTACTTTAAATATTGTTCTTACATTTCAGTGTACTGTATGTAGAGCAGCATCAACAAGTAATTGTTTCTGTATAAAATTTTAGTTTGTATTGACTTCACTAGTGCTTTTTATGTAGCCTGTTGTAAAACTAAGCAAATATCTAGATGAGTCGATGTACCCCCTGGAAGACCTCTGCGTACCCCTGGTTGAGAACCACTGATCTAGCACAACTTTAATAGAAAGTATTTATAATCTTAACTCAAATTTAAGAACGCTATTTTCTGGAAATAAAACATTAAAATTAAGGTCACAATCCTGCAATATGAAATGCCTGGGCAGAATGCTATGGCTGCGCAGAACCCTTTGATTTCAATGGGGGGTCCACTCACATGTACCAGACAGCAACGTCAAAGCCATAATTTTATTGGCCTCTAAGGATGAGATTAGAAGAAACAGGAATATCTAACTCCACTATCAGTCCCGTATTGTTGTATTTCTCTGCCTGTTTCAGAGTTTAGAAATATTTCTTCATGCCCAACCCTATTCTTCAAGGAATGGATACTCTTCACATCCCACTTTTAAAAGTCCCAAGGCACCAATCCAATGAAATGTTGTAAATGGGCAGACTCCTGTGCAATACATTGCAGGATTAAGGCCTTAATGAGTATGTGTCTTGTACCAAACATAATTTAACATGAGACAAACATTTAGTGGCAGAACTGAATTGTCATAATTCCATAAACTGCAACAAAATATACTTTTCCATTTTTAAATTACTAAATGATGGGAGTGAAATCATAAATATTACTTCAAAGAACAGATATTTATCTCTTACCTCCACAGCAAATGATAGCAGCTACAAAAAGCGATATGTCACTATCATCCAGCTCCAGTGCATTGAATTTCATTGCAAAATCAAACTTCGGCTCCATAATATCACAAAATGGCTTTCTTAGGCTTTTCAGGAACTCTCGAGTTATAAAGCCGTTTCCATAGGCTACCAGCATCCCATCTTTGTTCATTACAGAAGCTAGCATGGCAAAAATGGCTTCATAAACTCCATATTTTAACAGAGTCACCTGATCATTCAAATCAAGATTTGAGAAGCCAGGGATAGATTTGGCAAATTCAGTAAGTTCTGTTACAGTCTCTACAGATGTACACTGGCAACAATGGAAGATTCGAACTTCTGCTTCCTTGTTCTGGATTCCATTGGCTACCAGTTTTGCCACCAGAGTCTTCTCTGCCATACACAGTGTTTCCATGTCATGTATAACAAATGGCTACAGAGAAAGGTACCAATTAATCCATTTACAAAATAAATATTTGAGGACTATTTCATTCCCCACACTGATCAGGCTTTAGCCATTAATAAACCCTGAATTAAAAGGATAAGGACCAAATTGGTAGTACTAATTTGGCATTTATGCAGATGACATCCTGTGATGATTTGAGAAATCTGTCTCTACAGCTTATGAATTCTGGTTGCAATGGTCAAGTTGTTCTTATGAAAAACACTATCATGGAATGTCTCTATGTCAATGTGTATCCGCCATTGCTGATGAACCTATCACAACTCTCCCAGGCCTGGTCTAAATTTAAAACTTAGGTTAACATAGCTATGGCATGCAGGGGTGTGTAAACTCCACACTGTTGAGCGCCATAGTTATACCAACCTAAACTTTGGTGTAGATGCAGCTAGGTTGAAGGAATGCCTCTGTTGCTCTAGCTATCATTCTCTGGAAATGGAATTCCTACAGTGATGGAAAAACACCTTCTGTCACTGTAGCCTGCCAAACCATAGCTATGCCACTATAGCACAGTCATGACCCCAGGCTAGAAACAGTGGAGAGTAGAACAGTTAACATTAATGACTGTGCTCTGACTGGTCAATAGGTATACTAAGGAGGTTGGCTGGAATGGGGACAAGTTACTTCCTCCAGCTCATCTGTAAGGAGTAAAGGGCTTGGAGAATGTAAAATTACCAGAAGCAGGTCACAAGAACCAGCGACTGGTGGTGGGACATATGAACTTGAGGGACTTACAGAGCCATCTAGGAAGTTTTGGGCTGGAGACAGGGGAAAAGTCTGGCATGCTTTCATAGTGGGAGCAAGGGGGTTTAGCTATGCGACCAACCAAGAATAGAGAAACCAAGCTGACCTATGGAGGGAGAGGCTCTATAAATCAGAAATCAAGCCATGAGCTGCAGAAGGAGGATCTTTGACATCCCTAGAGTATCCAGACCCCAGTCCAAAGAATTATCTGGAGTGACAAGAAAACATGTTGCAGGGAAATGTGTGGAGGATGTATTATTTTAATATAGCTCTGTGTATTTTTTATGAGGTTAAGTAAAGAGCAGTGGTGGTTTAGAATTCTTCACGAAGTCTGTCCGCATGTTTGTTATGTGTTGCACCTCTCATGCGCTGTTAAAAAGTTAGCCTCTGAACCCAAAACACCCACATAGCTACAGTTCTGGGAGAGCGTGTGTTAAAGTTATGCAAAGTTTAAAGGGTAAGCAGTGGTCCCCCAAGGGCTGGGCAGTTGGACTACAAGGTCTGTTCTCAGGAGGAGGTGCTAGACAAAGGGTCTGTACACCAAGAGTGTGCCTGGGACCCACAGCTAGGGGCAGCACATGGTCTCTGTTCAGGCTCTGATGGCTTAAAGCACATGGAACCCAGTTGCTGGAACCCTCACAGCAGTCTGGTGAGCAGTCAAGACGGGGCATTTGACAAGATCTGTGACACATCCCATTCACCTCAGTGGGATATTAGCTATGTAAACGCTAAGGACTGCGGGATTTGACTAAGAGGAACTAATTTAGTCATTTAAACATAGGTTGGCACTTTACATATTTACACAGTCCTCTTACAACTATCAGTAGAATTGGACTTTTGTATTGTTCTTGTACTTCACTACTGGATTATTTATTTAAAGTTATATCTGTGCAACTGATCTTCTGCAGGAGCTCTAGCCATTACTCCTATTTAAGGTTACTGCTGGATTGTTATTACAGATAATGATTTTCAGGACACTAGAACAGTGTCTCACAACGTAATAAAAATATTCAGCACTGAGCAAGAACTTTCTCCTCTCCATGAATGAGGATGCTCTAAATAAAGAAATCTGTGTACTGCAAACTGAGGAGATGATTCCTTCAAAAATTAATTAAAAGCCACAATTTCTTAAACAGAGTGATCAGAGCTCAGGAAAATGATAATCAGACTATAAGGCCTCAAAATATTTTTGACGAGCAAGAATTACAAAAAAGGGCTATCCATTAAGAAAAACTAGGTCTATAGAAGTGGACACCAGTTATAAATCTGGTTCCTTGAGTTAATCAAAGTATTTCCCATCTAAGGTAAGTAAACCATGTGAAGTCCTTAAATCCTTATTCAATTCTCCTTCAGGTAAAACTCTCCTTGTAGTCAGTGAATTTTGCTTGAGTAAGGACTTCAAGATTTAACTGAGAGTGAAAAGGTTAATCTCTATTTAGATAACTGTAATATATACATTTTTCTTAGGAGTCAGTGACATCTCATTGGTACTTGTCCATCTTTGATCTGCTTATGGTAGCTACACTCTACACTATTTCATTACTTCTAAATATTATGAACATAAAAAACTTCATGGGGGGGGGAATAAAACACCCACGTTTCTAAACCATTAAAGGTTTAACCTATTTTTTTAAATACTGTGGGTCATTAGAATTTAACACTTTTTCAGTACGAAATGCTGTTCTTTGAGGGTGGTGTGTGTGTCTGTGTGTGTAAGTACAAATCTATTGCCAAATCCATCTTGGGACCCAATGTTACTACTGCTACCTTGTCTCTAGGTAAAAGAGCTTGAAATTTCTGAAAATGAACTACAGTTGTGCCAAGAAGAAATGGTTACTCACCCCGTGCAGTAACTCTGGTTCTTTGAACTTATGTGTACTACACTCCAAGTTTGCTAGTGTCCCCTGCGCTTTGGACTGGAGATTTCTCATAGCTGTGTCCATTTGGCCTGCACATCTGTGTTAGTCAGTCTCGTGCGCAGTGCAGTTGTTACATAGGACTGTGTGGGAAAACTGCCCTCAGTTCCTCCTATATTGCGGAGCCCCATGGCCAAGAACTCCGAAGCAGAGGGGATGGAGGGCAGGTAGTGGAGCACCCATCAGGGAAACACATCTTGAAGAACCACAATTACTGCACAGGGGGAGTATCCATTTCTTCTTCTTCAAGTAGTGTTCCCATGGGTGCTCTAGGTGACTATGGAGCAGTGCGCTCTAAGGTGGAAGGGGCTTCGGTGGAAAGTACAGTGGAAAGTACGGTGGAAAGTACAGTCGAGCTGAACGCAGTATCGGGGGTGGAGTCATGAGTTATTGCATAGTGTTTGGCGAATGTATGGATGGATGCCCTAATAGTGGCTCTATAGATGTTGGTGACGGATAGGTTTTTGAGGAAGGCCGTGGAAGTGGCAATGGACCTTGTAGAATGAGTGTATAAGCAAAGGTGGTTGAATGTTACAAGACTGGTAATGAGTTACTGCAGTCTGATATCCACCTGGAAAGCCTCGGGTTAGAGACTGCTGATCCTTTTGATCTGTCTGCTATCGAGACAAATAACTTGTCTATCTTTCTGAAGGGCTTTGTTCTGTCTAGACAAAAGGCCAGAGCTCTCCAGGGTATGCAGCACTGTGTCCTGGGAATTCAGATGTGATTTGGGGTAGAAGACAGGCAAACGAATGGGCTGATAGAGATGGAACACAAAAGAGATCTTAGGTAAGAATGCAAAGTGGGGCTGCAGTGTGACCTTGTCCTTAAAACACTGTGAAGGGGGGATATGCCATTAGGGCCTCTATTTCTCCAACCCACTGCACCATCAGGGATGCCATCTTCATTGCAAATGGAGCAGTGAGAAGGTAGCCAGAGGTTTAAAGGTCAGTCTTGTGAGGCATTTCAGGACCAGATTGAGGTCCCATACTGGGGTAGGGAGTTGGACCAGTGGATAAAAGGTTTCCTATCCCTCCAAGGAATCTTGCTGTGGTCAGGTGGGTAAAGATGGAATAGCCCTATATTGGGGGGTGAAAAGCCAGGATGGCTGCCAGGGAGACTCTTATGGAGCTCATCAAGGTTTTCAGAGCTAGGATGTAGTATATCCGGAAATGATGATGTCATTGGTGAAAGCTGCCTGCGGTCACACCAATTGGCAAACCGCATCCATTTTTCAGAATACATGTAGTGAGTAGCTTGTTTCCCGCTGTGTAATATCACTCTTTTTACGTCCTCTGAGCAGGCTGTCTCTAATCGCATGAGCCATCAACAACCATGCTTTGAGACCAAGCATCGTGAGATTGGGATGAAAAAAATCTTCCTGCACTCTTAGAAGAGGAGATGGGGAGTGATGCGGAGAGTGATCGGAGGGCAAACAGATAGCTGTATCAGATAAGAAAACCTTGTTTGCCTGGGCCAAGTCGGAACTATTAGAATTACTCTGGCTCCGGCACTCTTTATTTTGAGCATAACTTTGGCTATTAGGAGAGTTGGCAGGAGTGCATACTGTAGGGTTGACCACCACTGAAGGTGAAAAGCATTCCCTATGGATTGGTGACCCAATCTGCTCCTTGAGCAGACGTGGCAAACAAGTCTATCTGGGGGGTACCGTACTGACAGAATCTGTGATGTAATATGTTGGGGTTTATTTCCCACTTGTCATCTTGGAAGAAGTGTCTGCTGAGACACATTCTGAATGTCCAGGAGATAGGCTGCTGTGATAGTGATCTGGTTTCATATGCACCAGTTCCAGAGTCTGGGGTAGTCCTCTCTGCCACAGCCCTGAAGCAGCCTGCACCTCAAACCCCGCATCCCCAGCCCCACCCCAGAGCCCGTGCCACCCCACACCCCAACCCTCTGCCCCAGCCCTGAACCCCCTCCCACACTCCAAACCCCACCACCACAAATCACCTCCATACTGGTGCACATAACAAAATTAATTCCACACATGGACGTAAAAAATTAGAGAGAACACTGGTTCAAACCCTCAATCACCACATCAAAATTGCTGCTTGGTGTGTGAGGCAAGAGGCTGAGAAGTGGATGGTTTCCTTCCCTGAAACCTATGCCTTCTCTGGTGTGGCGCATACATCCTCTAGGAGGGAAGGAATTGGACGGGGCATGATTTGAGGGCCATCTGAGACTTGCTGAGTTTTGTAGTGTATGTAGGAGTATAAATGCCAAGAGAATGCAAAGTCACTCTAGAATCCCTCAGTGGTTGCAGAGACTTGTCTGTACTATCTGAAAACAAATTAGAGCCATCAAAAGGAAGGTCCTCAACTGTATTCTGAATCTCCTTTGGGAAACTGGACAGCTAGAGCCAGGAGGCTCTTCTCATCACCACCACTGTAGTGAGTGAATAGGAAGCAGTATCAGCAACATCGAGGTTATCCCAGCAAGTAGTACACCACCCACAACAATTGCCTGGAATTGTTCCCTGTGTTCTGCCAGTAGATGATCGACAAATGATGTTAGCTTGGTAGAACTGACATGGTTGTACTTTGCTATCAAAGCTTGATAACTGGCAATTCTAAATTGAAAGGAAGCTGAAGAGTAAGACTTTCTCCCTAGTAGGTCCAAGCGCTTATGGTCTTTGTCATGAGGCATGGATTTAGCATGGTGCTGCCCACCACATTCATTCACCGCATCCACCACCAAGGAGTTAGGTGAGGGATGGGAAATAAAATCTGAGTCCTTTGCTGGGACACAATACTTCTTGACCGTTCTTTGCAGGTAGGCAGAATAGAAGCTGGAGTGTGCCAGATTATCTTTGCTGGTTCTAAAAGAGCCTCATTTACAGGTAAAGCTATGCATGCCAATGAGGGTGAGTGAAGGATATATCAAGCATCTTATGATGAGGCTCTGTAACCTCCTTGAGGGGAATCTGCAACTCTCTTGATCAGATCCTGAACATGTTTTAAATCACCCACCAGTGATTACCAGAGCTGAATCACTGATAACCAGGTCTAGAAGCTATGCCTTAGACCTGGTGTAGGCACAGTGGTGAAAGGAAAGAAAATGCAGAGGCTGTACTGACAGCGAGGTTCCCTGCTACCCATTGAAATCACTGAAGACCCTGGGTGGAACCTAGAACAGAGCACTGCAGAAGTAACAGCCTGTGATCAGCAGCAGCAGCAGCAAACAGCCAGTTGCAGAGGCAAACAGCAACCACAGAGACATTGCTTGATTACGCCTCTCCCCTTTGTTCACAGGGGTTCACCTCCGACCCCAACATACCTCTGAACTCTTGAGTCTTTGCTAACCAAGGACAGCCAACTGTGAGTAGGGTGCAGTGGAAGGGTGTGAGAGATTCGTTAAACAGACATTTGTTTGTTGGACTTTTCCACCACAAGGTGGAAAACTTAGGCAAAGGAAACTGCTCAACACATCGTGGAGTCAGGTTTTGCTTATGGTTGCATGCTTTTGAATGCAGTTGTGGTGTTTTCCCAAACTTATGCTTGGTTCCCTTTCCCTTTTATTAAAAGTTCTCTTTTGTTATACACAGACTTAGTGCTTCCAAATGGGGAAATATTGCCTCTCAGAGGCACCCACGGGTTTATTGGGTGGAAGCTTGAGCTGGTTCTGTTTTGAATGGTTAAGAAGAACCCCTCAATACTGAAGCTGACTCTTGTTGCTGCTGACTCCACTTCACATAAGGGTTACACAAAGAAAGACTTTGTTAAATAATTTAAATCCTCCTCTTTCGCATGTACTGGGGGAAAATATATTTTATTTATGAATATACAAGCTCTGATTCTCCACTGTCTTGTTCATGTACATCTACCCCAAGTAAGTGCAAAATGCTATCATTGGTATGAACAGAAATTTCTAATTTGGCAATTTGTACATCTATTTTGCACAGATATAAATGAATACACAAAATGCAAGGTCTAGAAATTCAGGTCTACTGCACCTACAGTAGATATGTAACCAGATGTCTTGATTATAACTTATGAAAAGTTTGTGAAGTACTGTGTGAAGGTCCATACTATGTGTTTTAGATTTATGTAGGCCCCTAACCTGCAATGAAATTAAGCACATGCTTAATTTAAGGCATGTGAATAGTTCCATGGAAGTCAATGGGACAATTTATGTGCTTAAGTGCTTTACTGACTGGGTACACACAATGGGATGGCAGAGAGCTAATGTATCAAGGATCCCACAAGAGAAACAAATATTACACAATTTCCTACAAAAAAGTAATAACTTTGGTATTCCTGAGTAAGAATCAGATAGCGTTCACCACTTAATATAAGAGACTGGCTAGGTTATATTTTAAGAAAAATAAACTCCATAATAAAAATCAAATTCCTTTTCAACCTTGTTCACTTGTTCAAAGGAAACCATACAATTAGAGTAGGGAAGATGTGTGTACCAGTGGCTAGAGCTGGAAAATAAGACTCTGGAGACCTGCATTCTGTTGCCAATTCTGTCACTAAGTCACTCTTTGTGACCCTGGATCAAGGCACAATCTTTCTATGCTATGGTTTCCCCATTTGTATAAATGCTGATAACAATACTTACCTCTGAAAAGAACTTTGATATCTGTGGATGAAAAGTGTTCTAGAAATTCTAAATTTTATCACCATTATCATAGTCTTAATAGGAAATAAGTACATTTCCCCCCCAATACTAAACCAGGTCAGAAGTCAGATATCACATTTCATTTTCTGATAACTAATTTACTTCCCCCACCATTTAGCCCCTTGTCACACAGTGACACTGACCCTTTAAGAGGGAGCAGCACACTCCAATTTGGCCGATTAATTGGCTTTAAAAGAGGGCTCTTGGGCCCTAGGGAAACAGAGATCTGGTGAGTCAGGGCTGCCTGAGAGGAGAAGCTTGAGTATGAGATAAAAGCTGGCACAGACTATATGTGATCCCTGGGAGAAGGCAGGAGAGCAGCAGGAGGGGTTTGTTGGCTGGCATCCCCGAGCCAGCGAGCCAGGGCAGTAGCACTGAAGGCCAGGGAGCAGCAGAGGGAGTTGCCTGCTGGCCCTAAGCTGAAGAGTCAGAGCTAAAGGCCAAAAGCAGAGGAGGAGCTTACCTGCCAACATCTCCAGGGTTGGAGAGCTGAACCCAGAGGAACAGAGAGAGGGCCAAGGAGAGTGAGGGATGCTCCCCTGGCAAGAGAGGCTGTGGCTGTTTCTGCAGGGAAGAGTGGGGTTGCACGCTAGCTGAAAGGGCTGGGGTGGCTGTCCAGGGCCAGAGGAAGAGCAGAAGACTGACAGGGTCTGAGTGTGGTCAAAGTGGCTGGTGTGTTGTATAGGGCATATTGAGGGACTAGATGTTGGGGATCTTAATCACTATTTAAACTGAGTGTGATAAATTAATTTTATGTTGGGACTATTGTTATGGACTATTTTGCATAAATTTTTAATAATAAACCAGTCCAACGGAGGGGTTTTATTGCGAGAGCAGAGTGTCCATGGAGTTAGTAGGTTATGAGAGGGGGAAACCTGGGTTATATGAAGCAGGGTGCCACAGCCACGAGGGAGTGCTCAGGAGGTGGCCAACCCTATTATGATGCTCTACATCATTTAGTAGTTTACTGTGATCTTTCATTTACAAGTTAAGCACAACTTTATTTTCTAAAGCTTCCCATTATACTGATCTTACATATCAAAGACCAGATTTACGACAGGTACTACTTTTTCGTATTTCATGTCTATCCCGTAGTAGTACACCACTTATTCCTAAATGATTTGCTTAAGAATTCTACAGTTCATTGCATTAGCATCAATATATTTTAGCTCTACAATAAAATTAAAACAAAAACACCTACTGGATTGTTATTGGTTTTCCCTGCAAGGATGACTCTAGCTTTGACCTTGTTCATATTGAAGTTTTTCAGATAGGCCTCATAGATTCTCTTAGCAAGAGATTTAAGATCTGCCATTTCTGAATCTTCCACATCTTGTTCACCTGTTAGAATTTCTGCTTTCAACTTTGCCTTCTCAGACCTTGGCATTCGTCCAAAACGAATTGCTGGTAAAAAGACAATTATGAAACAAATACATAAATTCTATACAAGTCCATACTATTTTTTCCTCCCTGAATACAGCAGTCAAATTTCTATCTAGAAGGAGTAATGACTAGAGGTAGGACATGCTGACTCTAATAAAGCCATGAATTAAATAAGACAGCCCTTCCCCGCATAATTACTCCCTAATTATTAAATCACCAATCTCCAATGAGGATAATCAAATGTCATGCTTCAGAGCATAAGCTGATAGCTGCAGTGGTCCAGAATTAGTGCACTCCGCTGTATGCAGAGGGGAAAGGGCAATGTACTACTAACTGTTTGCCTTCAGTTGAAGCATCCTATTCTAGCCATAGCTGTTGGCAGGAGACTAAACCGGACTAGATATTTATTTAATGATTATACACTTGCTGTGAAAGATTGGAAAGCAGCCAGTAGACATACGTCCCATAAATAAAATTTGGAACATTCAGATCTAGTACGATCCCAAATTACGAAATACACTATATTTTTAAATCCTCAGAAGATATGGGGTGCTTGAATACAAATAGATTAATCCACATATAAAACAAGCTCCAAAATGCAAACAATGTCTTCCACATAAAGAAATAATAGAATAAAAAGTTAAGAAAAGTTTTTTAAAATAATATTAATGACAGTTGCAGTCAAGATCCCTACATTTCAGACACACACTAAGTATTTAACTGTAGATTTATTCTGCTTGATGACTAACAAAATTGAAATGATTTTAAAATATTTAGAGGACCAGACAAACAAATGGCAACTATAAAATTAGGATATATTTTCTGGAAATGAAAGGCGATTTTCTGATGACCCTAATAGTAAAAGTGAACTAATACATACTTTTAGTGACCATTCATTTTGTTGATCAAACTGAATTATACATCAGAGGAGAAATCTCACAAACATGCATTCTTAAGCTTGCCTTCAATATTTTTTTCCTCATTCCCAGTTAACCATGCTCACATGCCTCTTCCGCACTTAATTTTTGAAAGTGAGTCTTTTGGTTTTTTGGGGAGGAAAATGACCTTTAAACTAGTCCATACACCGTGCACCTAAAACATGCTTACTCCAGAACAGAGGAAAAGGAGGAAAGCAAAACACAAAACAAACGAACCCCACTAATTAGGCCTTGATCCTGTACTGAGAACAAAATCCTGCACACAAGCGTTCTCAATGCAGGATCAGGGCCTCATTTTAATACACTGTAAACACCTGAGACTGAGGGCATGGCTACACTCGAAACTCCAAAGCGCTGCCGCGGGAGCACTCCCGTGGCAGCGCTTTGAAGTGCGAGTGTGGTCGCGCACCAGCGCTGGGAGAGAGTTCTCCCAGCACTGCAGGTACTCCACCTCCCCAAGGGGATTAGCTTACAGCTGGGGCACTGTTTACACTGGAACTCTACAGCGCTGAAACTTGCTGCGCTCAGGGGGGTGTTTTTTCACACCCCTGAGCGAGAAAGTTGCAGCGCTGTAAAGCGCCAGTGTAGCCATAGTCTTAATTCTGTAACCCTTGCTCACACAAGTAACTGTGTGGAACCACTCATGTGAGTAAAGTTATTCACATGCCTGCTTGCGGAATTGGGAACAAATTATTAAGGGCACTCTTACCTACCATTATGTGACATTCCAACTGAAAGGCACTTTTGAAAACGACAGTATTGGCACTTATTACGATTTTTTTTCTGAATTTTGCAGGTACGATCACATTTATCATAGATGAGTTTAAGTCGAATTGTTCTCCTAAAAAATCCCTGTAAAAAGTTTGAGAGAACATTATATACTGTCAAAAATGTGAGCTAATAGTCTTCCAATAAATCTTAATCATACCGCTACATTTTCTCTTTTCTTTCGGTCTTATTTTTCTACAGCTGACACTTACAGAAACTAAAGGTAAATGTTAATAAATTAAGAGTAACTTAATAAAATACATAACATTTAGTATTAATTAATATTAATTTATTAATATATTTAGTATTATAAATATAATACAAGATAAAAATAATCTTATTTATAAAGATAAAAATAATTAAAGAAATTATTTAAGATAAAATAATCTTATTAATTTTAAGATAATATAAATATGTTCTTATAATAAGATAAAAATAATTAAAGGAAGTACGATCTGTCAAAAGGTAATAGCTTCCTACTTCACTGAATACAGCATTACATGGAGGCCAGATTCTCACCTGCACTGAGTTTATACTTGGCCCAGACAGAATGTGGGGGGGTGGGGAAGGTAGCGTTAAGCCTCCTTTCTGCACTCCTGATCCTTTGCAGGCTGGGGGGGCCAAGATGACTCTTAATGTACTATCACAGCAGCCTTTAAGGATCAAGCAGAACAACCATGCACTGTGCCCTGCACCTTCTGCCCTAGCATACCCTTTGCCAGCCCCCTCTTCCTGTCAGAAAGAATCCTCATCTGCCACACGTGTCCACACATCCGCAATAGATGGTTATGTGCAGGAAGAGCACATGTTAACAGCACAAAGGGTTGGGGATTCACAGGAAAGCGCAAGGGTGTAGAGGAAGAACTAAGGATAGACACCTGGGCACCAGAGAAAAGCCTATAAACAGGGGCAGCCCGTCCATATAGGTGAACCAGGCAGTCGCCTAGGGTGCCAAGTTAAATGAGGTGCCAAATTCGAGGGAAAAAAATCAAATGAAATTAAAAAAAATGAAAAATATGGAAAAAATACAAATAAAATAATGAAGATGTCATTTTAATTCCCGTGCATGTATGGAGAGAATATGAATTATAATTCATTTCTCTACATTTCTGAGAATTTATTAATAGGTCAAATCTTTTATTTACTGCAAAAATAAATAATATTTTAGCGATTTTTTTTTTTTTTCAATTTGCGACGTGGGGTCAAGATGATCCACTCCGCAATTTTGATAAGCAATAACTTAGCCACAGTGAAACACATCCGACAGCGGCAAGAGCTGCAATGACCCCTAACTTGAATATACATCAAGGTCGCATAGCCAGAAATTCATGTAGAGAGGAGATATTGCAAGATGATACATGTCAAACGGTCATTTTAACATATGTCACAGGTAGATGGTTAAGAATCGAGCGAATACTGTGGAAAATTGTGTTTCTTGGTGCCAAAGAATAAAGGATAATGTCTTTCAGCATTATAAAGCCAAAATGTGAGTATCTTTAAGCGTTATTAAACCTTAGCATTATTATCGGGCTGTATAATTATAAACTTTTCTTTGTTATAACTCAGGGGGTAGCCGTGTTAGTCTGTATCTACAAAAACAACAAGGAGTCTGGTGGCACCTTAAAGACTAACAGATTTATTTGGGCATAAGCTTTCGTGAGTAAAAACCTCACTTCTTCGGATGCATAGCTATGCATCCGAAGAAGTGAGGTTTTTACTCACGAAAGCTTATGCCCAAATAAATCTGTTAGTCTTTAAGGTGCCACCAGACTCCTTGTTGTTTTTGTTATAACTGGTTCACATATAATAAATAAGGTCCATAAAAGAAAAGTAACAGTGTTAACCAGTGGTGAGCTGGAGCCAGTTCGCACCAACCGGTTGTTAAATTTAGAAGCCGGTTTAGAACCGGTTGTTAAAGGGGTGGGCAAACTCCGGCCCACGGGCCACGTCCGGCCCATGGGACCGTCCTGTCCGGCCCACCTGAGCTCCCGGCTGGGGAGGCTCCCCCAGCTCCTCCCCCCATCCCCGCAGAGCCTCAGCGTGCCACGCCGCTGGTGCCAGTGATCTGGACCGCTCCTGGGCAGCTCTGCAGCTCCTGCTGCTTTGAGCAGCATGATAAAGGGGTGGGGTTGCGAGCTCCAGTAGGCCTCGCAGCATCCATACACGCTGCCCTGAGCAGCATGGTAAGGGGGCTGGGTCAGGGCTAGAAGGTTGGGTTGGAGGGGGCGGAGGTTTGGAGGTTCTGGGGGGCGGGGCGTAGTCGGGGGGGCTGGGTAGGCATGGGAGTTCTGGGGGGTCTGTCGGGGTGGATGGGGTCGGAGCAGTCAGGGGACAGGGAGCGGGGCGAGTTGGGTAAGGGGTGTGGTCCGGGGGGGGGTCTCAGGAAGGGGTGGTCAGGGGACAAGGAGTGGGGGGAGTTGATGGGTTGCGGGTTCTGAAGGGGGCAGTCGGGGGCAGGACCTGGGTGGGGGTCAGATACGGGGGAGGGGGAGGCACGTGGGGCTTGTACTCACCAGGCAGTTCCCTACCGGGTCTTCAGCGGCACATCCTTCACTCGCTCTGGGTCTTCGAAGACCCGGAGCGAGTGAAAGACTCGCTGCTGAAGTGCCGCCAAAGAACTGGTAGGGAACCTGTTCTTAAGATTTTGGCAGCTCATCACTGGCGTTAACGCTTAATAGACTACGAAAGTGATGACATCACACTCCAAGCAGGTAACCGTGAGGAAGAGGATTACTTTCCAAACAACCAGTGTCAGGTTATAAAGTCAAAAAAGGGCATTTTGTTTCTGTGTAAATGCTGTAACTAACTGTTTTAATAGGTAAGTGAGTGTATGTTACTAATCATTGAACCTTTAAGCAGTGAAAAGACGTGTTGCGATGGCTGCAATGTGGTTTAAATCACTAACCATGTGGTGCATCAGCCATCATTAATGCTATAATACTTGCAGTTGGGAGCACAGTACACAATATTCAAATGTCCCATGGCAGAAAGAGGAAAAAGAAAACCCTCATGAACCGAGTATCGTAAACGAAAGGCTGAGAAGGAAAAGGACCAAGCAAAACAGCAGGGATCCTTCCTGAAGTATCTTCTCTTTAATCCAAATAAAGATGGAAGCAGTTCATAGCATCCAGATGAAGGAATTTAACTTGGAGAGGAAGTTAACTCATATCCGCATGGAAGCAGTTTAGAACATCAAGATGAAGGTATATTACTTCAAGATGAGAGTAGCTCACATCCACAAAAAAGCAGTTTGGAAACTCAAGATAATGGAAACTTACTTCTAGATGAAGGCAGCTCACAGCATCAGACTGATATGGAAGTTGAGAAAATTTATTCACCTTCAGAGAGACATGCAGAAATTGAAGTAAAGTAGAAGGAAGAAAGGATGAGGAAGTCACAAACAAGTTACAGTATGGGGACCCAGCTTCATGGCCCAGATGTGATGACAGTGTGCGGCAAATATTCGTGGAACATGGATCTGAACAAGTTCATGAATTTTCCTTCCCTAAGGAGGGAAATAAAAGAAAATTCTCTGCTCAGCATTACAAGAGGAAACTCTTTAATGGGGAAGAAATTCATCGAAACTAGTTACAATATTCAGAGTCGAAGAACTTTGTGTTTTGCTTTTGCTGCAAGTTGTTTAGAAATCAAGCAATTGGTACATCATACTGAAAATGGTTCAAAGGCCCAAAAACATATCTTAAATTCTCTCTTCACATGAAAGAAGTATTTGGAATGTTTTCAAAATTGGAAAGAACTTGAATTATGATTGAAAAAAGAAAAACTATCGAAGAAAATTTACGTGTGATCAAGGAAAAAAGAATATTGGCAACAAATATTAGAGCATCTGATTGCTTTAGTGAGAGTTCTCAGTGGGCAAAATTTAGCATTCCTCAGCTATGGTAGAAATGAAAAATTTTACACTCCGGGTAATGGAAACTTTTTAAGATGTGTTGAATACGTACCTTTTTTTGATCCAGTCATGAAGGAGCATCTATGCAAAATAACTGATCATGAAACACAGGTTCATTACTTAGGAAAAATATACAGAATGAAATTATTCAAATCCTAGCAAATGCCATTAAAAAGAAAATTGTAGAAGCTGCCCATTCTGCAAAATATTTTTCAATAATACTGGACTGTACACCAGATGTGAATCATGTTGAACAAATGACGATCATTCATTTTGTGGATATGGAAAAGTCTGCAGAGGAAGATAATGTTGAAGTGCTCATAAAGGAACCTTTTTTGCATTTCGTATCACTGAAGGAGACCACTGGAGCATTCATGTCTGAAACTATTCTACAAGAGCTTGAAACAATGTCATTATCTGTTGAAAACTTACGTGGCCAAGGCTATGATAATGGGAGTAATATGAAGGGTAAAGACAATGGTGTGCATAGGAAAATGATGGAAATCAATCCTAGGGCCTTTTTCGTTCCTTGCAGTACACATTCTCTGAATTTGTCTGTCAATGATGCTGCTAGATGCTGTTTGGAGGCAAGTAGTTTCTTTGACCTGGTGCAACATGTTTGTGTGTTTTTCTCAAGTTCAACATGCCATTGGGAGATTCTGACTCACCATGTGAATTATCTAACTGTGAAACCACTTAGTCAGACAAGATGGGAGAGTCGCATTGATGCTTTGAAGCCTCTTCGCTACGAACTTGGAAACATTTATGATGCCCTAACTGAAATTTCTGATACTACCTTTACTGGATCATCTGGCAACACGGCATGTTCAGATGCAGAAGCTCTTGCAAATGGCCTTTCCAAGTTCAAATTTGTGACTTCACTCATTTTGTGGTATAAGATCCTTTTCGAGATTAACCTCACTAGTAAGCAGCTTCAGGAAAAGAACTTGAACATACATGCTGCTATTCAAAAACTGAAGCAAACTAAAAATATTCTGGAGGAATTCAGAAGTGATGAAGGATTCGAAAGAACACTGGTATATTCTCTCGAGCTTGCTGAAGGAACAGACTTTCCAACAGAATTTGAATGAGAGCCAGTTCGCATTTGGCAAAATAAACAGCAGTTTTCGTATGAAGGACAAGACACACCCATTCAGAACCCAAAACAAAGGTTCAAAGTGAATTTCTACTTTGCAGTCCTTGATACTGCTATTCACTCGGTTGACGAAAGATTTCAACAGATGCAGCAGCTAGAGTCGGTATTTGGCTTTCTATATGATATCCACAGCTTGCAAAAGAAAACAGCAAAACAGATAAGAGAATTTCGTATAAAACTGGAGTCGGCATTGACTCATGAAAATTCAAAAGACATTGATGCTACAGATTTGTGTAGTGAGCTTCAGGTTTTTTTAAGATGACTTAAGAAACATTCCACTCCTGAAGAAGTACTGAGTTTATTTGTGAAAATAAACTCAGTTTTTCAAACATTTTTATAGCTCTACACATTCTTTTAACTTTGCCAGTTTCCATAGCTAGTGGGGAAAGTAGCTTCTCAAAGTTAAAATTGATAAAAATATATCTGCATTCAACAATGGTGCAAGAGAGACTTGTCAGACTTGCCACAATGTCAATAGAGCATAAAATAGCTGGAAAACCGGATCTAAAAGAACTAGTAACTGAATTTTCAAAACTTAAAGCAAGAAAAATCATGTTTTAAGAGCACAGCATGTTTTTTATTCGGAGTGTTTTGTAACTACAGGTTAAAGTTCATTGAAGAGTTTTTTTTATTTCTTTCTATGTTGGATGTGGTGGTAATGGCAGTTAAAGCAGGATAGCATAATGGATGATTTTGGATTTGTAATAATAAAAATTATAATTAACATGTTTAATGCATTTTTATTTGAAATTGGACTGAAATATCATCTAGCTGCCAGGTACAAATCTATTCTGAAAATTTTGTGTCTCTATGTTATCTGATCTCAGAAACATTGGTTGGACAGACGGACAAACCGAATAATTAAGCCTCTGTTTAAAAAAAACAAACAAAAAACATTAAAAGGAAAAATGGGCCAAAATTTTTCTAAGTTTACCAAAGACCTCAGTCTAGATCTGCCCTTGGGGTTTGGGGCACCGACTGCATGGGTCGCCTAGGGCGCCAATTGCTGGCAGCTAATCTAGGGCTGCCCCTGCCTATAAATGATCTTACCATGATGTTCTGAGTGACACTGCAATGAAATACTAGTCTCTACAAACATTGCTACACAGCGCTGTGTCATGATAAGACATTGTGATGTGTGAAGCAAGATGTTGCCAGCATGTCATGAAGTGCCACATTTGATCATGACCTAGTTCTCTAACTCTAGAAGAATGAGTACAAATCTTCAGATTCCAGAACATTAATCCAAAAAAACTCTACATTTGAACCTTATTATTAACCTAGAGTTAAGGCTGAGTGATTGTAAAATTTTTTGAATGTTTTAAAATTGCTTCACTTTCTCAAGTCCTGTTATGTGATGCAGAAAAAAATAAAATAAAACTAGACATACATTAGAAAATAATCAAAACATAAAACCTTTATATGTTTTTGGTCATCTATCCTATACTTCAAAGATTGATGGCAAGCATGTTTGGCTTCATGACCATGTACTGGCTCCAAATTTATAATAAGTAAAACACTGTACTAAAAGCGATTCAGGTAGGATATGGTGGTGATAAGGCATTCAAGATTTGTTCATTGGAAAGATAATGGAAATGTATCAAATTCACATGGTTCCCATAGCATATTCCCAACACAAATAAAACATTAATGGAACATTTTTTTTATTCATTTTAAATTATTTTAATCTCTAATGATAACTAGTTCTTTTCACAAAAACACTACTTATAATCATCATCAACTGCCTTTCTTGAAGAAGTTCTAGTGTCAAATTATGGTACCAGACAAAAATACTTCTTGAGAAGATCACAAGTGACTATTATTTAAATTATGTTTTCTTTTTACAGCTAGACTCATTTTAATTAGCCATTTACAAAGCAACTATGTTTTTTCTTCATATAACCCTGTAAATAAAGCAATATGGTTTAGGCTATTAAAAAAAAAATCAACTGTACCTTACAACCTTCACAAGCATGTACTCCATAATGGAAGCCAGAAGCTTTGTCTCCACAAATTCTACATTCAATGTTTAATGCTCCACTGGGTGATTCATCTATGCTACCTGGAATTGTGGCAAAATTAATGGATGAAGGACTTGATGCTGGTGAAAGTGTGTCTAAAAGAAAAAGGAACATTTCATAAATTCTGTACTACCAAAATCAGTAGCAGTTCTGTGATAAACTCTTTCCTATGTGGATGAAATTTATTTTAAAAGTCTGCAATAAAAAATCATTACATGCACTATTAATTTAAACAGTAACAAATCTGTTTGAAAACTAGCTCATACTTCTATTAATAGTGCAGCAAACAAATACAGGGTCTGTACTAGAATTAATAGAAACTAATGTCGATGATACACACAATGCACACACAAAAGGATATGAGAGCGAAGAGCCAGAACCAAAGAAGTTGTAGTGGTATTTCAACAACAGTTCAGTAAGTATACACAGAAACTCTAAAATAATTTAAATTGTGATCCAAAAGTATCTAACTAAAGTTTTGAAATCACTTGTTAAATGAATGACAATTTAATGTTTGCAAGGGAATTTATTCATTATAATTCTCTGCAATTATCTATTTTTCAGATGTTTTACTGGTTATAAAATAATGTAAGTTGGAAATGGAAGAGTGGCATTGGCTGAACAGACTGATCCATATTGCTGGGGCAAAGCCCATGGACCAGATCCTCAAAATAGTACCATAATGCCCAGGCAGCCAATGGACCACCCTTTCTCTATGGTTATAATCAGCACAAACGGACATTACATCTTCTGCCCAGGATACCTCCTGACATGTGCTTTAGTTTAGCCTACTCAAGTCAGAGTCAGACTTCTTGTTATGAAAAGACAGTGAACACACCTTCCTGGTTAAAGCCCCCAAGTCAGCAGAACATTTAAGCACAAGCTTATCTTTAAGCATGTGTTTAAAGTCCCATTTTAGTTCAGTCGGACTACTTGTGAACTGGGGCCTAAGATAGGAGATATTGAGCTTCTAGTGCCATTCTGAAGAGTTTGCCTTTACCAGAGGAGTGAAAACAGGCCATATGATTGAACTGCAGTGAGGTTAAAGAGAAGCTTCAAAAGGAAGACAAACTAGGGACTATAATGTAGTAATTCTGGCAATCAAAACCTTCTTTGAATGACTACGCTGCCTCACCTCTCTAAATGTGAGGAAAACAATACTCAATAACTCCGAAATAGTGAAATAACCAAGCAGAAACTGTCCAATGCTCATCTGTAAAGTTTAAACATCTTGCAAAATTAAAATGCTTCACTTTGAACCACCTCCAACAAAACCAAAAAAACTCCCCATAAGAACAGAAGAGTTGCCATACTGGGTCAGACCATGGTCTATCTTGCTCAGAACCCTGTCTCCAACAGTGGCCCGAACCAGAGCTTCAAGGAGAGCATACAGAACAGGGCAATTATGGAGTGATTCTGGTAGTCAGAGGTTTAGGGTTGCATCCCTGACCATCTTGGCTAATAGCCATTGATGGACCAATCCTCTATAAACTTAACTTGTTCTTGTTTTAACCAGTTATACTGCTGGCCATCACAACATCCTATGCAATGAGTTCCACAGGTTAGTTGTGTGTTGTATGAAAGAGTACTACTTTTTGTTTCTATTAAACCTGTTGCCTATTAATTTCATCAGGTGACAAATGGTTGTTGCACTGGGTGAAGGGATAAATAACATTTGTCTATTCACTTTTTCCACATCATTCATGATTTTATAGACCTCTACCATATCCTCACTTTGTCGTCTTTTTAGTCTCTCCTCATATGGAAACTGTTTCATAACCTTGATTACCTTTGTTGTCTTTCTCTGAACTTTTTCCAGTTGCACACTATCCTGTTTTGAAATGGGATGATCAGAACTGGACACAATATTCAAGGTGTGGGCATAGCATGGATTTATATAGGCTCATTATGATATTTTTTCATCTGATTTTCCATCCCTTTCCTAACAGTTCCTAACATACTGTTAGCCTTTTTGTCCGCTGCTGTGCATTGAGCAGAAGTTTTCAGAGAACTATCCACAATGACTCTCTTTCTTAGGCAGTAACAGCTAATTTAGACCATTGTGTATGTATAGTTGGGATTATTTTTTCAAATGTTCATTACTTTGCACTTTCCAACATTTAATTTCATCTGCCATTTTGTTGCCCAGTGACCTGGTTTTATGAGATCCTAGGAGATAGAGTTCCCCCTTTCACAAACTCATCCCTAAGGGATGTCTCCACCCCACCATGTGCTTCTCCGCATCAATCCTCTGCAACAGTGATACTCAATAGGCAGCCCGTGGGCCAAATGTTGCCTGCCAACACTTCCTGCGTGGCCCATCAGCTCACCTTTAAAAAATGTTTATCATTAAATTCACAAACAGAGATGTGCTGTCTATCATTTGCCTTCTTTAGTAACTTACTTACCCAAGCAAAAATTAAGCACTGCTTACTGGATCTTAAGTTCTTGCGATAGCATCGGCTATGATTGAGCTAGGATGCCATCCATTTTTTCATTACTGATGGAAATAGAGTAAAAAGTGAGTGAGAGTGAGAGTAAATGTTGCGAAGTTGACAGTGAAAACCAAACTTTTAACCCAAACTGGACAGCGGATTTTCTTTTTATTATCCCACCTCATTTAAATGCAAAACCTTTGGTGTTTAATATGCCAAACCACTGTATCCATCTGTAAAGTCACCAACGTGAGGTGCCACTTTGAATCAAAGCACAGTAATTTTAACACGTCCTATTTTCCTGGCAGTGTTGCAAAACATGACAAAATTGAAAATCTGAAGTCTTTGTATCACACTTCAAATGTCATTTTCACATCAGTTACAGTACAGGAAAAAGCAACAGCTGCTTCTCTTCAGATAATGTTGGTACTAGCTAAAAAGAAAAAGCCTTTCCTGGCTGCCGAGCTTGTGAAGGAGTGCACGTTGGAAATGCTGGAGGAGCTTTTTGCCAGAGATAAAAACAAAGATGACATTGTGAACTGTGTGAAGCAAGCTCCCGTGTTTGATTCCATAGCAGTGTGAATATTGGAGGTAATTTACAAGAATTGTTTATCATCACTGCTTTCTGATTTAAAAAACACCAAATACATGCCTCTTGCAAGCGATTTAAGTGACATGGCCCAGATATTGCGGTTTGTTAGATTTTTATGATGGTGAAATTTTCAAGGAAGAATTTTTGTGCTTAGTACCATTAGAAACCAAACCACAGGCAAGATCATTTTTGAAAAGGTAAAAGGCTTTTTTGAAAAAAAAAAATGGTTTAAATCTGCAGAAAGTAAATCTGCTTGTTACAGATGGAGGTCCCTCTATGATAGGGGAAGAGAAGGGATTTGCTTCATATTTGGCAGCGATACACCCTTCATTAAAAACACTTCACTGAATCATTCACCTGCGCGGTAATTCATTCCTGCGCGGTCAGTTGTCTGGGAACTTGGGAAAAAAACAACAATGGGTATTGTGATGAGATTAGTGAATTACATTTGCTTAACTTCTAGCTTGCAACATCGTCTTTTTTAAAAGTCTTTTACAAGACATTTCAGCTGAATAGTGACCTGTTGCTGCACAATGACGTTCGCTGTTAAGTAGGAAGCATGTGTTAGAGAGGTTTTGTGCTCTTCAAAAAGAAATAACCACAAGACCAACAAGGTGTGAGAGTTTTTTGAATTTATGAATGATGTCCCCTCTATGTCACAAATAGCTTTTTTGGTGCAATATATTGGTCACTTGAATTGCCTCAACTTGCAGCTCTAAGGCCATACAAACAGCGTCGGAGATCTGAAAAAGTGTGTGCTTTCAGAACAAAACCTTTCAGACAAACTTAATAGGAAAGATGTTGCACTTTCCCACATTGTATGTTGTTGCTACAGATGAAACTTCACTGAAAATGATGCAAGAATTCCTAAACAATCTGATTGCAAATTTTTAAATGTGATTTGAAAATTTTAAAATTCCAAAGGATTCGCTTTTGTTTGTTCATGATCCATTAGTTGTCACTGCCGGTGGACCTAGCAAAGAACTGAAGAAAAGAGCATTCTTGATAAAAGCAAAGAACATTCTTGATTAAACGGATGAAGGTACCTTTCAATTAGAAATTGTAAAACTCCAGAGCTCAGATGTCTTGAAGGCAAAATTCAGAGAAGTGAGACTTTGTGATTTCTGGATTCAATATGCTGACCAGTTTCAGAATAGCCAGAATCTAGCCATCTATCTTTTAACAAAGTTCAGATCAACGTACTTCTGTGAATCTGGGTTTTCTACCATGACTATTAAAAACCAACACTGCAATCATCTGGCAGATAAGCATCTTCACCAGTGCATGCACCTTGCCCTGACCTCCTACAAACCTTGCCAGCGATCATCTGTTACTTCTCCCATTAGAGTTTGCCACAAACACAGGTAATAATGTTGATTTATAAACTTTGTTAAAAGATAGAAACACTAATACTTATGTTGCAATCAAGGTCTTTATTTATTGGCAGTTGAAGTTTTTTTGTTTTGTTTTTGTTTTTTTAATTTTGTCAGCCTTTTGCGCAAATGGTCTGCCTCATCATAAAATTCTCAAATCAGCCCGCGGGTAGATCTAATTGAGTATCACTGTTCTAGAACCTACGCTCCACCAAACTTGAAATTTTCTAAAGCTAGAAGACTTCCTTATATCTTGCAGTACATTAAGATTTTACCAAATTCAGGGGTGTTTTATTTGAACAAATACATTAAAACAATTATATGAATGTAGGTCAAGGGATATGATCTTAGAAACAGGTTAATTCAGAACTTGTATTGCCAACCCCAACAACCTCAAAAATCTTGTCTCAGACCACCCAAAATTAATTAATTATTATTATTTTAAAAGTTGGGTTCCTTTTATTTGTCTTCCAGATTTTGAGCCTTTGGGTTCATGTTTTCCATCTTTTCTTTGCAACCAGGAAGGCAGTAAAACTGTAAGAGTTGGTAACACCATGTCACAAACTCAGATGTGTTACGTCTTCTGTTTTGGCCAGAAGGATCCTGTTTTTAATCAGCTTTCTGAACTGTTCCTGCACAGAAGTTTGAGAGCTAAGGAGATATTCTAGGCTGCATCTTTATGATTAGGGCCACTTTTGGCAGGATTTCTATTGTAAATGACACTTGCTCTAGGCTACATCTCTGATCGGTCTCCCAAGCCATCCCTGAGTGACACTGGGCAATGCTCTAGCCATTTCTCCCTTGTCACAAGAACAAGCATACAGCAGCCACAGCTTCCGCCCTCCTGTCAGGGAACAGTAGGTGAGGTCAACCAAAGAGAAAGGAGAAGCCAGACCTAAACACCCAGATATAGCAGCTCAGACAGAGCACTTCCCAGTTGATGGCAAGAAGCAACCAGATCTCCTTGATAGCGGAGGGCAAGAAGCAGTCAGCAACAGGGGCTAACAACCCAGCCACAGCCTCATATGCATCCACTCCAGGCCGAGGGGAAACAAGGCACAGCTTCCAGAGTTAGTTGGACACTGGTCTAGGGAAATACCCCAGTCAGCCAGGATCATAAAAATCCCTATGTTCCTGAAGCTCATTCCATGCTGTAGCCTTGGCAGTCTTATGTTCTGGTAATCAGGACATTTGCTCTCATTTATGTAAATAAGTCATGTATATTTACTCAATAAGAAAGCTAGGACATTAATTAATTTGCATAAACATGCCACATTTATGCACCTTCAGCATTAAGATCTGTGATTTCAAACACTATTCTAAAGTAACTTTAATCTTCTTCTCCTTGTCCTCCAAAAGTGGGGGGGGGGGGAATCTCCTATTGTCACTATTGGATAAGCAAAAATGGTACACAATAACCTTAATGGCAGCACTACAGTCCTCATTTATGCCTTGTATATAACAAAAACCTCACGTAGTCAAAGATCTGAGGATTAATGGCTCTCTGCCTTAATAACTCTCTCAGATGTGTTACTAATATCAACAGAGAAACCAACATTTAAAAAAGGGCATTTTGGAGAGATGAAAAGTTACAGACAAACCTTTTCACTTAACTTAACACTAGCTTAACTTTTTAGCAGTCAGAATGACGAATCTACTTTTGGCACAGATTTTACTATACATATCATGTATGTTATAAGAGTCACACAGATTGTAGTTCATGGGACTGATTCAAAGACCGCAAAATCAGGGGAAATTTTTTTGAGGTATTATAAATATTATACAATATCTGCTAAGTTAGGGGGGAAATGCAGCTACTTTTGTAGTAACAGCTGTTGTGATTATTTTGAAAGATACTGGTAAAAAATGGTGTACACTAAAGGTAGTCAGCAAAATTTCATTTTAAAGGGCGCACAAATTTATACAAACCAAGCCAACATGCTTTTATCTCCACCTCATCAGTGAAACCAAAAAAAAAAAATTTTAAATTTTTGTTTGAAAAATAATCACTTTTTCTATGGAGTAACATTTATCTCACAAATTTCAGGCTGGAGTTAATTTATAGACATTATAAACAGCTGAAAGGTTTTTGTTTCCAGTGTGATCTATACATCTGAAATAGCTGTTGTAATTTAAAGGAAGGATTTGCTTAGCTCAATTAAATACATCTTATCTCAACTGATGAAGATTTACTGTATTCTAAACTCTTACCTGTAATGACTGATCCATCAGATCCTGGACCATTTCCCAAAGACTGGAGCTCTGTTACACTTAATGCTCCAGGGCTATCATCACCAATAGACAGAGATGTCCTGTATGTTTTCCACGTCTTGTAGGAACTCTCTAGATAAGGGGCTTCCGAGATCATCCTCTAAGGGGGAAAAATTGGTTTTCTGTGTCCACCATTTAATCCTCATATTAGACTGTTGAAAAAAAAAAGATATACATATATAACACATTTAAACGCTCTACAAACTGAAACAATTACATACAGTGTACAAAATAAGGGAGTCCATAATTTTTAGTAAAATATTTTGTACTAAAATGTTTTTTCAGAAGCATTGTGTAAAATGAAATACTGACACGATGGCAAAAATCCCCATAGATTGACTACACAAAGAAGATTATGGCTAAGTAAGTGTCTATGTTGCCTTCTCCCTCTCTTCTGCTGTTGAAAGTGGCAAATTATGTTTCTGTAGCAGACAATAAGAATTTCAGCCTGAACTGTGCTAGGTAAATGGCAAATGTCAATAAATAAATCTACAAATTATGAATAACCATACATCAAAATACTTTACTTAGGGAATAGTTAATCCACAGCTGTAGTTTGACAAGGGTCAGAAGATGTGTATCAGGTGCTCTCTTCATCCCTCCCAAATTTGTTCAGTATATCCTGTGATACGGCAGAGATCACAACTTTACCCTATGGTATAAACCTTTGGGAAATAATGAGCCAAACTCATTCTGGGTGCAAACCTGCTGAAGTCAGTAAAGTTACATTGGAATAACCTCACGCCTGATTTCACATTTTTAAATTTTCTTTAGTTGAAACTGCCAGAAAAGGAAACAATGACACATACTGTATAATGTTGCTACTCACACCAAGAAATACTGCTACTAAAAGAAGCTGGCCTTTGAGGCTGAAACTAACCTACACTTAGAGCTGCATTTTCTTCAACTAGTGTAAGAACACATACTAATTCAGTATGCCCATGCACTGAATGTTCACTGCTGGTTACAGAAAAGCTCTGTTTCTTCATGATGACAAAAGTGTTGACATTTACCAACATACCACGTTCTTATCAATTTTTACATCTTCTCAGTTAAGAAGAAAACTGTGGTATATGCTAGCAAATGAAGTTTTAAATACATACACACAACCCCAAAGTCAATTTCTTATTTGACATTGTTAAAAGTTGTGAATATCTTTAACAACAAGCAATTTATGCTTGTTTTGAGTCACTCAATTTCCAACTAGAACCACAGAACAATACATTCAGCTCATTGAGTTTTGAGCATTTATCTTGGGAGAAATTTTTGTTGTTGTTTTCTTTTGCATGTAACTCAAACAAAGGCAGAGTTATGATTGACAGGCTGTGCTGATTGCTGGGGATATATCTTTTACAATGCGAAGGACAATCACCTTTAAAAGTCTAACAAATATCAGAAACACTCAGAGAGGACTAGTCACGTAGGAGTCTGGCCCATCAAAGTTGTTCCAGAGGTGTAATTGAGGGTAGATAGTGATTCAGTATGGGTAACATGAGTCTCTGCAAGACTAAACAAGTTGTTTGCAACAATGCACACTGCACACAGTTTTTACTAGTGATCTTTAATTATCAAAGAGCTTTTATAGTACTGCAGTCTCGCAGATATTCATTATACTTTCCAGAAGTTCACTAGCATATAGAAAAAAAGTCTATAGTGTTTTCCAGTGTGTGCTTATTATACCAAATTACATTGTAAGGTAAAAAATGTAGAATAGGAAACAGCAATTGAAAAGTATATATAAAGTAATTTGTATGCTGTAGCTTGCAACCTTAACATAGGACTATCTGAGCAATTAATGTCATTTACAAGGTTTGCACTGGCTTTCTGTCAAATTCCACATTAATATTAAAATCCCCCAATTCTCAAGGAGATCCCTGAATAACTGTGGTTCATCTTACTTATCCACACTCATGCATTCTGATCATAATGGATGACTAGGAATACAGATTCTAATCCTTAAAGTAAGGGAGTATGCTTCGAGTTGGAGTATGTGTCCATAAATTAGCGTATTTGTTTTCCTCTAATTATGATCTGTATGACTTTGGGCAAGTTACTAAGCTTTTCTCTGCTTCTATCCCCACCCGTGAAACGGAGAAAACACTGGCCAACTTTGTAAAGCATTTTCAGATCCACTGACAAAAGACATTATACATAAAGGCGAAATATTTTTTAAATTGGGATTTGTTTCCCTGATCAGCTTGCCAGGAAAGTTTGGCTACTACTGTGGGGTTCTCTCCTTTTCAACCCACATAGTAATGTATAGCACTGGGTTATTTTAAAAATGCAGGGTCTTCCATAATCAGTGGCCTAACTCAACATGTATGTATCTGGAGGAAAAGAACTAGTACAGACACATAGATATAGGGCCTTCACTCAGTTTTCATTTGGTCCACATCACACCAATTGGGTATTTTACCTGAGTAAAAAACTGGTTAAGGAATTCAGTATTTGGCCCAGAGACTTTACAATACAAGCTTTTCCAAGAAGCACATTGTTCAAACCAGGCCAGGGAAACATTCTGTGTACCAGAAAACTGAAAAGAAACTGCAGGTAGCAAATTGTAAGAAGCATGTCTCCAAATGGCTGGTGGTACGAAGAGGGGAACAGCATTCAAGATTTATTTATTTAGGTGACAAAAAAAAAAAAAAAAAAAAAAAAAAAGACAGCGGCTGAACTGCCAACTCAAAATATGGAGACAACTATTATTAAAAAGCTGCTCTACCTTACATGGGTAGGTGGTTTGGTTGGGAGTAGGAAGTACTGCTTTTCCCTGTCTAGTTGCCAGACATTTCCGAAAAATGGACACTTATTTTGTTTGTAGTGCTAGATTTCTTGGCAAGATTTGCTCCCTAAAGCTAGGCACAATCCATTTAATACAAACAGTATTACAAATAGCAACAGAGAGTCCTGTGGCACCTTTAAGACTAACAGATGTATTGGAGCATAAGCTTTCGTGGGTGCTTATGCTCCGATACATCTGTTAGTCTTAAAGGTGCCACAGGAAACTCTGTTGCTTTTTACAGATCCAGACTAACACAGCTACCCCTCTGATAGTATTACAAATATAAATCAATTTGACAAAAAGAAAGGACAGATCTTGAAATAGTAGCAACTCATCTCTAAGTGCATTTGTCTTACAATTTATAACATTTAAGAACATCTATGCTACAGAATGAGACTGGGCAAAGAAGTGATGACAAATTAAAACACCAACAAGGGTCACCTACAGTCTTCAGCTTAAACCTCTCCAACGCATCATCAGTGATCTACAACCCATCCTGGACAATGATCCCTCACTTTCACAGACCTTGGGGGGCAGGCCAGTCCTCGCCCACGGACAACCCGCCAACCTGAAGCATATTCTCACCAGCAACCACGCACCGCGCCATAACAACTCTAACTACAGTAGCCGTGTTAGTCTGAATCTGTAAAAAGCAACAGAGGGTCCTGTGGCAACTTTAAGACTAACAGAAGCCTCAAGGTTCGGTTTGGGGACCCATTTTATTTAATCTATTTATAACTGACCTCGGAACCGATTGCAAGAGTGGGCTGATAAAGTTTGCGGATGATACGAAGGTGGGAGGAGTTGCAAATTCGGAGGAGGATAGGGATATTCTGCAGGGTGACTTGAATGACCTTGTGAATTGGAGTATCAGAAATAGGATGAAATTTAATAGTGAAAAGTGCAAGGTGATTCACTTGGGGATGACTAATAACAATTTTAGTTACAAGATGGGGACGCATTGGTTAGAAGTAACGGAAGAGGAGAAGGACCTAGGGGTCCTTGTGGACCGCAGGATGACCATGAGTCGACAATGTGACGTGGCGGTGAAAAAAGCCAATGCGGTCTTGGGATGCATTAGGCGAGGTATATCTAGTAGGGATAAGGAGGTCCTGCTTCCGTTGTATAAGGCGCTGGTGAGACCTCATTTGGAGTACTGTGTGCAGTTCTGGTCTCCCATTTTAAAAAAGATGAACTCAAACTGGAACGGGTGCAGAGAAGGGCCACTAGGATGATCAGAGGAATAGAAAACCTGTCGTATGGAAAGAGACTAGAGCAGCTCGGGTTGTTTAGTCTGACAAAGCGAAGGCTGAGGGGGGATATGATTGCTATCTTTAAATATATCAGAGGGATAAATACAAGGGAGGGAGAGGAATTATTCCAGCTTAGTACTAACGTGGACACGAGAACGAATGGATATAAACTGGCCGTGGGGAAGTTCAGGCTTGAAATTAGACGAAGGTTTCTGACCGTCAGAGGGGTGAAATATTGGAACGGCCTTCCGAGGGAAACGGTGGGAGCGATGGACCTGTCGGGTTTTAAGATTAAGTTAGATAAGTTTATGGAGGGAATGGTTTAATGGTAAAACATAGTAGCCAAGGAAAACCAAGCGATGGTATGTAAATAGTATAATGGCCAACAAGGGTCAGGCTAGAGACTCTTGCCTACATGCTCGGGGTCTTACTGATCGCCATATTTGGGGTCGGGAAGGAATTTTCCTCCAGGGTAGATTGGCTGAGGCCCTGGAGGTTTTTCGCCTTCCTCCGCAGCATAGGGCAGGGATCACTAGCAGGAGGGTCTCTGCCAATTGAAGTCACTAAAACACAGGATTGGGGACTTCAACAGCAGAGTCCAGGGAAGGGTCTTGTGGCCTGCAGCATGCAGGGGGTCAGACCAGATGATCATAATGGTCCCTTCTGACCTTAAAGTCTATGAGTCTATGAGAAGTATTGGGAGCATAAGCTTTCGTGGGTAAGAACCTCACTTCTTCAGATGCAAGTAATGGAAATCTCCAGAGGCAGGTATAAATCAGTATGGAGATAAAGAGGTTAGTTCAATCAGGGAGGGTGAGGTGCTCTGCTAGCAGCTGACGTGTGAACACCAAGGGAGGAGAAACTGCTTCTGTAGTTGGATAGCCATTCACAGTCTTTGTTTAATCCTGATCTGATGGTGTCAAATTTGCAAATGAACTGGAGCTCAGCAGTTTCTCTTTGGAGTCTGGTCCTGAAGTTTTTTTGCTGTAAGATGGCTACCTTTACATCTGCTATTGTGTGGCCAGGGAGGTTGAAGTGAAGTGTTCTCCTACAGGTTTTTGTATATTGCCATTCCTGATATCTGACTTGTGTTCATTTATCCTCTTGCGTAGTGACTATCCAGTTTGGCCAATGTACATAGCAGAGGGGCACTGCTGGCATATGATGGCATATATAACATTGGTGGACGTGCAGGTGAATGAGCCGGTGATCATGTAGCTGATCTGGTTAGGTCCTGTGATGGTGTTGCTGGTGTAGATATGTGGGCAGAGTTGGCATCGAGGTTTGTTGCAAGGGTTGGTTCCTGAGTTAGAGTTGTTATGGTGCAGTGCGTGGTTGCTGGTGAGAATATGCTTCAGGTTGGCGGGTTGTCTGTGGGCGAGGACTGGCCTGCCTCCCAAGGTCTGTGAAAGTGAGGGATCATTGTCCAGGATGGGTTGTAGATCACTGATGATGCGTTGGAGAGGTTTAAGCTGAGGACTGTAGGTGATGGCCAGTGGAGTTTTGTTGGTTTCTTTTTTGGGCCTGTCTTGTAGCAGGAGGCTTCTGGGTACACGTCTGGCTCTGTTGATTTGTTTCTTTATTTCCTTGTGTGGGTATCGTAGTTTTGAGAATACTTGGTGAAGATCTTGTAGGTGTTGGTCTCTGTCTGAGGGGTTGGAGCAGATGCGATTGTACCTCAGTGCTTGGCTGTAGTCGATGGATCGTGTGGTGTGACTGTGGTGGAAGCTGGAGGCATGAAGGTAGGCGTAGCGGTCGGTGGGTTTTCGGTATAGGGTGGTGTTAATGTGGCCATCGCTTATTTGTACGGTGGTGTCTAGGAAGTGGACCTCCTGTGTAGATTGGTCCAGGCTGAGGTTGATGGTGGGGTGGAAGCTGTTGAAATCATGGTGGAATTCTTCCAGGGTCTCCTTCCCATGGGTCCAGATGATGAAGGTAGCGTAGGTAGAGAAGGGGCATGAGTGGACGAGAGCTGAGGAAGCGTTGTTCCAGGTCAGCCATAAAAATGTTGGCATATTGTGGGGCCATGCGGGTGCCCATGGCGATGCCACTGGTCTGGAGGTATATATGGTCATCAAATTTGAAATAGTTGTGTGTGAGGATAAAGTCACAGAGCTCAGCAATAAGTTGTGCTGTGTCATCATCAGGAATACTGTTCCTGACAGCTTGTATTCCATCTGTGTGTGTGGGATGTTTGTGTAGAGAGCCTCTACATCCATGGTGGCTAGGATGGTGTTTTCTTGGAGGTCACCAATGCATTGTAGTTTTCTCAGGAAATCTGTGGTGTCACGGAGATAGCTGGGAGTACTGGTGGCGTAGGGAGTCCACATATCCAGACAGTCCTTCAGTGAGAGTGCCAGTGCCCAAGATGATGGGGCGTCCAGGATTTCCAGGTTTGTGGATCTTAGGTAGTAGATAGAATAACCCCAGTCGGGGCTCTAAGGGTATGTTGATTTGTTCCTGTGTTAGTGTAGGGAGTGTCCTGAGTAGATGGTGCAGTTTGTTAGTGTATTCCTCAGTGGGATCTAAGGAAAGTGGCCTGTAGAATTTGGTATTGGGGAGTTGTCTGGCAGCCTCCTTCTGGTAGTCAAACCTGTTCATGATGACAACAGCACCTCCTTTATCAGCATCTTAGATGATAATGTCAGGGTGGTATCTGAGGCTGTGGATGGCATGGCGTTCTGCACGACTTAGGTTATGAGGCAAGCGATGTTGTTTTTCCACAATTTCTGCCTGTGTACGTCGGCGGAAGCATTCTATGTATAGGTCCAGACTGTCATTTCGACCCTCAGGAGGAGTCCATGTGGAGTTCTTCCTGTGTTGGTGGTGGGAGGGTCTCTGTGTATCAGTGCGCAGTTCAGTGTTATCTTGAAAGTATTCTTTGAGTCGGAGGCGGCGAAAGTAGGCTTCCAGATCACCGCAGAACTGTATCATGTTCGTGGGGGTGCTGGGGCAAAAAGAGAGTCCCCGAAATAGGACAGACTTCTGCTGGGTTGAGTGTGTAGCTGGATAAATTGACGATATTGCTGGGTGAGTTTAAAATTAAAACAGATGTACTAGACCAGGTGTTGTGGTAGCTGAATGATACTGAGACTAACAATAAGAATGATTCAATCAATCATCATAAAACTATCCATCAATTGGATGCTACCACAGGCGATGGTCATGTTCTGACTAACGTTAGTCTGATTTGCTGCAGTTCCACTCAATTTATTTCTATACATTACATTGTGATTTTAAAAAAGATCAACTCAAGTGTCATCTCGGAGTTTAAGGATATTGTCTTCCATAAAATCATAGCCAGTTATCACTGGTGGATACACAGGTGGCTAATCTGGGATCCACAACTGATGCAGACATTTCCCAATGGAAAGAGTGAATCTGGATTGTTGAGTTGGGCTGTGGCGCATTCTTTCCTCCTTTCCCATTTTTCCATGTCCTGTTATCTCAAGATACTAGACTCCTTGCCACAAGGTCTTTTTCCATTTTAGTCAGCCAAGGGCTTGGGTCTCCCATGAGTTTATGTCAATATTGCACTTCTTTATGTTGGCTTTAAGGGTGTCTTTGAAGCACTTTTTTTTTTTTGGCGCTTCCCCCCATCCCATTGGCCATGGCTCAGTTATGAAAACATGACCTGCTTCAGGAGTTGATTTTCCTGGCATTTGAAGAACATGACCAGCCCAATGGAGTTGGTGGAGGATGATCACACTTTAATGCTGAAGACTTTGGCCTAGGACAGAACACTGATGTTGGTGCATCGGTCATTCCACTTGACTCAGAAGATTTTTCAGAGGCACCGTTGATGGTATCATTCAAGAATCTTGAGGTGTCTACTGTACTTGACCAGGTTTCAGCACCGTACAAGAGAGAAGGGATAACATCAGCCTGATACACGTGAAGCTCTGTTTGATTCTTGATGTAACAATCTTTGAAGATTGTTTTCTCAAGAGTCTGAAAGCTGCACTGGCACATTGAAGGCAGTGTTGAATTTCATCATCAGTGTCAGCTTTCTGCAACAGACAGCTGCCGAGGTAAAGGAAGTGCTCAACATTCTCCAGGGTCTCTTTATTGATCTAAATTATGGGAGCAGGATCCTGGTGATTTGCAGCCTGTTGGTGGAGTACTTCATTTTTCTTGGTGTTAGGTATGAGCCTGAGTTGGTGGTAGGCCACAGAGAAAGTGTCGACTATTTTTTTGAAGGTGCCCTAAACACAGTCTGCCTTGCCTCCCCCCGACTGGATAACCGTGTCCAGAGGTATCACCTAACTGTGGTCGAAACTAAACAATGAAATTTGGAACCTGGAACGTTCAAAACCTGATTGACAACCTGAAAAGTAACCGTCCAGAGCAAAGAACAGCAATTGTGGCCAGAGAACTCAGGAGGCATGACATCAACACTGCTGCACTGAGTGAGATCTGACATACAGGAGGACAGCTCAAGGAAAAAGGTGGTGGTATAACTTTTTTCTGGAAGGGAGAAGTGACAATGAACGACGAATCTATGGGGTTGGTTTTGCTATCAAAAACAAAATCATCAACCAACTCTCGGAATTACTTGTTAGCATCAATGAATGACTCAGGACCCTCGGTCTTAAACTTGGCAAAAATCAGCATGCAACACTCATCAGTGCATATGATCCAACCCTTGATGCTGATGATGAAATCAAAAGAAAAATTTTATGCCAACCTTGACCGAATTCTCTCTGCCATCACCAAAGAGGACAAGTTCATACTCCTTGGCAATTTTAATGCAAGAGTTGGACATGACTTGCAGCTTTGAACTGGCATGATCAGAAAGGAAGGAGTGGGCAAGACCAATTCCAACAGAATTCTTCTCCTGACCAAATGCACGGAACACATATAAATAAGTATTACTCCCAGGAAAGGTGCCAGACAACTGACAACACTATATCTGAGCTTTCAATGTCAATTCAGGCTGTCCCACATGAGTCAACCTCATTGAAGAGGGATGAACTTAAAGGATAGCTCAGCTGTTCTATTAAGAGTGTCCAAACAATAGCCATTGTGATTAATTGTAAATATTTATATAATATTAGAACCCTAATACAGAATATTAGAGATAATTACGTTATTTTAAACATGGCCCTGAGGGGTAATGATTATTAAATAGATGGTCCCTGTTGATCTAATGTAATTTGAAGCGGTTATATAAAAGTGAATATCTCTTTACACACACACACACACCTTCTTTGAAAATCATATTGTTGTCAGTTGTATAACAATATTCTGTGCTCCTGCAGGAGGGTCTTATCTTTCCCTCAACATACAGCTCACTTATGACACAATTGGTCATCAGTCTCCATAGAAGGATCTTTATTTCACTTACAAAACCCATTGAACTAATCTGGCCACATCACTAAGAAAAATAAAATTTGGTGCTCACCAGACTCAGAGGTGATATAAGAGATGTACAAGACACAGTAAGTTGTCATAAGTCAATACGAGTATAGCTCAGATGCCCAAGGGGGCATAGTTATAACAAGAAAAGCAAATAGCAGCAGCAACATAAGTAAGGGTTATAGAAACAGCACTATAGTTAGGACTGTGCCTAGAAACATTAAACCTAATGCTTTGAGCCTGAGAGGCCATACACTAAATGAAGGTGGCAAGGATGGTCATCATCATTATCAATAGACATGGATTTTATGGCTAAACCAGCCATACATGTTCAGAACAGTACTTCCAAACTAAAGGAAACTCAGGTGTGACGTAAATTTGAGGCCTTGGAAAGACCGCACTTCTGTAACAGAAACCAAATGGGCTGCATTTATTTGGGGTTAACATCACTGTTATTTTCTGCCAATAGCTCTGATCTCTAGATTCCTTGCATAACTTCTGTCCTAGCAACACCTTCCAATTTAGTATTATCTTGAATTTAATGTGCTGTTTACTACTTCTTCTAGCTCATTAGTAAATATGTTAAATAAAACTAGGTCCAACACTGGTCCCTGGGGGACTAGACTAGGCACCTCACCTTTTACTAGGTACATCATCAAGCATTATTAGTTTAGTTAAGGAAATTCTTCCACAAAAGAAATACATAGGAAACAGAGGGTTACACTGCAATCCCCCCTACATGGCCATGCAGTGAAAGGAGGGAATAAGGAGCCTTTCCCACTTGTGTGGCCCATGTATGGACAGCCCAGAGTAACAGCATTTATGCTCTGGGAACTACAGGGGATGTTCCGCACAGAAGTGACTCACAAGAAATGGGTTGGGGAATGGTAGGGAATAAACAGATTCTCTTTCCCCACTATCTGCCAGCCATAGAGCTGTCTCTGTATGAGAGGGAGGTCATATAGCAAAAGTACTCTTTCAGTGTAACTGGGAAGCCCAAGCTCAATGCTACCTGAAGCTCCCAACGCAAGGTGCACAGCTCTGTCTGGCTCCCAGGGCAGGGCTGTGGCACGCTTAGGCCACAGCAAATATTTTTGAAAGAATGAGTAAGAGGATACAGAAATGCAAGTTTGATTACTTAAAATATTTGTTCAATAGGAATGCAAAAATGAAGCTGAGATGTCAGCTTTAAAACGTATCAATATATGTTGCAACAGCTACTTTAACACAGTGCCCAATAAAAATCCTGTCTGCAGAATTCTTTTTCACATTCACATTAATATTTAAGTTTGCCAGTCCTTTTAGCTGAATTTATGGAAGAAGATTACTATCTAGTAAAAATAGTAATTAAACATTTAGTGGCTTAACTGTTAAATTACAGGCCCTTCTGTAATACTTTCAGAATTACAGCAACTTAATTATTACAGCTCATCAAGCATAGCTGCTTAAGAAGTGATTAACAAATCACTCTACATATACATACTGATCTCATTATAGAACAAATTATTTAGAAGTATGTACACTTTTATTCTAGTTTAATTGTACAAGCACAGACGGGCTCTACACTAAAACTTCTAGGAATTCCCTCAATAATCCTTTTATTATCTAGGCTGTTTTGAATGTAACTAGTGTCTGTGTATATATATGTATACATACACTCATGTGCAAGTTTCACGGAAAAAGATTGTGATCATTACTTAAATGCAATTTCACACCCCGCAAGTAATTTTTTTTTATTACACCATGCTTTAATACAGATACAAATCAAAGTTCCTCATGAAATTATTGCTTGAAAAGAAAGAAAAATCTGATGTACACAACTGACATGAAAATACCTAGCTCTCGTCTCTGCAAACGTCAGATTGCAGGATATTTTTGTGAAGAAGTCACAAACATTGGGAAGCAGTCTGATTTCTCCCACAAAGTCTGATTACAAAATGGGCAGCTATTAGATCAGTATGCCATATCAGGCAAACCCTGACCCGCACCAATGGTTTCTTTTGCTCTCAGTTTAATCCATACAATATGACAGACTTTTCCTTCTTGTCACAAAAAACTGGTAAGTTAAAAAAAGGTGCTAGAAAGTAGACAAAATAGAACATAATCGGACACAGTATAAAAAAAATCCAGCATGCTGTGGTTTCAGAGGCACATGTGTTTTCTTCAAACTCCATTCCAGCCTCCTGTACTCAGTGTTACTTTCCTTCTTTGCTAAACTTTTAACACTTGTCACTGTCGGGATAATCCATGTTGGGAAGCACGTCTCTAAGAAGCATAATCAGTGGTAACAGTCTGGATTTACTGCATAAACAAACAGATCCTGTAAAGGACTTGCTTGCAACTAACGAGGGTAAAGTTGAAGCATTCGTTACTAGACTATAGGTAACAGACCTCCAGGTCACTTACTTTGTGAACATTGTTGCTGAACAGAGCATTTGGTGCCAAAGCCAGTAGGCATTCTAGACAGCTGTAGACATTTATATGAATAACGGCAGCATCTACAGTTACAATAGCCAGGTTCAAATTACAAGGTATATCTCAAACTACCTGCTTCAAGGCATAAGATAATCACCAGGTAAAGACAAAATTTTGCACAATTGCGAGCATCATGGAAAAGTTTATTATTTCACCTGAAGTACAGAGCACTGGACAATCAGTGAAAGGATGGAGTTTTCTCTCCCCAATCTGGGAACTGCCGTAGTCTTAGAACAGTTCTCTTTACTTGGAATATTTGTATATAAAATGACATTCATTGTATACATTGCAAACTTTCACAGAAGGAAGAGAATTCATTATGGATAAGGTGAAATAATTAAAAAAATTAGTTCCCCTTCTATGGCTGCCAATAACAATGTTAAAAAAAGAAACAGCTTCCTAATATTTTTTGTTTTCACTTATATTGCTGAAATTTTTTTTTTAAACAATAAGATGAATAACTCAACCCAGCATTTAGGCAGGTCATAAAGGACAGTTACCTGTTCTGTAACTAGCGTTCTTCGAGATGTGTTGCTCATGTCTAGGTGTGCAGGCTCACCACGTGCACCTGTGCCGGAAGTTTTTCCCTCAGCAGTACCCGTAGGGGAGAACACTGCTGCAACCCCTGGAGTGGCGCCTCTATAGCGCGCTATAAGGGGAACCGCGTGCTCCCTCCACCCTCAGTTCCTTCTTGCCAGACCAACTCCGACAGAGGGGAAGGAGGGCGGGATGTGGAATAGACATGAGCAACACATCTCGAAGAACGCCAGTTACAGAACATGTAACTGTCCTTTCTTCTTTGAGTGATTACTCATGTGTATTCCACAGTAGGTGATTGCAAGCTATGTCTGATGGAGGTGGGTAGGAGTTCACAGACTCCCTGGCTGAAGCACAGCTCTACCGAAACAGCGGCATCCCTGGAGTGGGAGACGATCGCATAGCGCGACATGAACGCGTGTACAAAGGCTGACGATGAGGCCCGAGCCCTTGTCGAGTGAGCCCTTATGATAGGTGGTGCAGGAACCCCTGCTAGGTCATAGCATGTGTGGATGCACGATGTAATCCACCGGGAAAGCCTCTGGGTGGAGATCAGTTGACCCCTCATGTGCTCAGCTGAAGCAACAAAGAGTTGCGAAGAGCTGCGGAACAGCTTAGTCCGATCAAGATAAAAAGCCAGTGCTCTACGCACATCAAGCGTATGGAGAAGACGTTCCTCGTTAGAGGCATGAGGTTTGGGGCAGAGGATAGGCAGGAAGATGTCCTGGCCCATGTGAAAAGCGGGGAACACCTTAGGGAGGAATGCTGGGTGAGGGCGGAGCTGAACCTTGTCCTTGTGAAAGACTGTGTAAGGGGGGGTCGCAGGTCAGGGTCCTGAGCTCCGAGATCCCCGGATCACGTTTCCCCCCCTCCCCCCCCGGAACAGAACCTATGGCAATGGCGGTTCTGTCGGGTCGCAAACAGGTCTACTTGGGGAGTGCCCCACGCTCGGAAGAGCTGGTGAGTGACCTCCGAGTGGAGCAACCACTCATGTTGGGAGGAGAAAACCCTGCTCAAGCGATCGGCCTGTGTGTTGTTGATGCCTGGCAGGTGGAAAGCCTTCAGGGAGATGTCGTGGGCTATACAGAATTCCCAGAGGCTGAGGGCTTCCAGTCAGAGGGTCGAGGACCTCGTCCCGCCTTGCCTGTTGATGTAAAACTTCGCAGCAATGTTGTCCGTGAGTACTCTGACCACCTTGTCGCGCAGCTGTGAGCCAAACGCCACACAGGCTAAGCATATCACCCTGAGTTCCCTGATGTTTATGTGAAGGGACAGCTCCGCAGCTGACCACACCCCTTGGGTCTATGAGTTCCCTATGTGGGCCCCCCAACCCAGGTCCAACTCATCGGACACTAGGTCCAGTGACGGGGTCAGGTCCCAGAAGGGAATTCCCTGGAGCATATTGGCCGGGCAGGACCACCATTGTAGCGTGGTGATCACCCATGCTGGTACTGAGAGGACCTTGCCCAGTTTGTCCCGGGCCTGGGAGAACTCGGAGGCCAACCAGAGTTGGAGGGGCCTCATCCGAAGCCTGGCGTGGTGGACCACGTACGTGCACCCCACCATGTGGGCCCAGGAGCCGCAGGCATGTCCTGGCTGTGGTGACGGGGAACTCTGTGTCAGAGGCTATAAGCCCCTTCAGGGTCTGGAACCTGTCCAGGGGAAGGAAGGCTGTGGCCTTGGAGGCATCCAGGAGAGCGCCTATTAATTCTATGCACTGCAGCAGAACCAATGTCGACTTGGCCTCATTTACTAGGAGGCCTAAGTCGGCACACGTAGCCAAGAGCAGGTCCACGTGGTTCTGTACCTGGGACCGCGAGCTGCCCTTGAGCAGCCAGTCGAGGTAGGGGAATATCTGTACCCCTCGGTGTCTGAGATAGGCCGCCACTACCGCCATACACTTTGTAAATACTCTGGGCACGGTGGATAGGCCAAATGGGAGGACCGTAAATTGGTAGTGGTCCTGTCCCACTAGGAAAGAGAGGAAGCGTCTGTGCCCCTCGAATATATAAATATGGAAGTAGGCGTCCTGAAGGTCCAGGGCCGCATACCAATCGCCGGGGTCCAGAACGGGTACGATACATGCCAGAGAGACCATGCAGAACCGGCATTTTGCCATGAACAGATTGAGGTCTCGCAGATCTAGGATGGGCCTAAGCCCCCCTTTCGCCTTGGGGATCAGGAAGTAACGGGAGTAAAACCCTTTCCCCCGGAACTCCCCCGGAACCTTCTCCATGGCTCCCAAGCTGAGGAGTTGACCCACTGTCTGCTGTAGCGGGGTAAATGTGACGGATCCCCCTTGCCATCTGAGCGAGGGGGTGGGAGGGTGGGGGTGAGAAATTGTAGTGTGTAATCCTGGGAAATGGTGTTGAGGGCCCATTGGTCTGATAAAAGCAACAGAGAGTCCTGTGGCACCTTTAAGACTAACACCTTTAAGACTCCAGACTAAACACAGCTACCTCTCTGATACATTGGTCTGATGTTATTTGGGACCATTCCGTAAGGAACGCACACAAGCGGTTGCTGAAGGCAAACTTTATTGGTAGGAGGGTCCTCTTGGGGGTCACCGGGGTACCCTCCTGCAACCTGTCAAAACCGGCTCTTGCCCTGCTGCTTGCCCCTGGAGGGCCTAGGCTGCGGGGCAGAGCGAGATTGCCTCTGAGGTCGCCTCTTTCGGGTCTTGGACCTCTTGTAAGCGGGCTCGTATCTTGGCTTGGGCGCAGGGTCTTAGGCTTTTCCTTGGGCTGGACGTAGAGTCCGAGGGTTTGAAGGGTAGTACGGGAGTCCTTCATGCCATGGAGCCTCATGTCTGTTTGTTCTGTGAACAGGTCCTTGCTGTCAAAGGGAAATCCTGCATCACAGACTGCGCCTCCGCGGAGTGTCCAGGCAGCAGTAGCCACGATGCCCTGCGCAGGGACATGGCCGAGGCCAGAGACTGAGCAGCCGTGTCAGCTGCATCCGCCACCGCCTGCCGAGCAGCCCCTTTTGCAGCGGCACCCTCCTCCACCAGCGCCTTAAAATCCTTCCTTTTGCGCTCCGGAAGGGAGGGCTCGAATTTCGGCAGTGACCCTCACAAATTAAACTCATATCGACTGAGGAGGGCCTGGTGGTTGGCCACCCGGAGGTGGAAGCTGGCCGACGAATAAAGCTTCCTGCCAAATGAGTCCAGTCTTTTAGAGTCTTTATTTTTGGGTGTGGGTCCTGGTTGACCCTGTCTTTCCCTATTATTTACGGACTCCACCACTAGGGAGTTGGGGGCCGGGTGGGTTATAAAGGTATTCATGCCCTTTCGTTGGCACGAAGTATTTGCGTTCTGTCTTTTTCGATATCGGGGCGAGGGAGGCCGGCATTGGCCAGAGGGCATTGGAGATGTTAGCCACCCCTTTCGTGCAGCGGGAGGGCCACTCTGCCGGATACCGAGGATGAGGGCACGTTAAACAGTAAGTCTGAGGGTCCGTTCATCTCCTCAGCTTGGAGTTAGAGACTGGATGCAACTCACTTTAGTAGCTCCTGATGAGCCCTGAAGTCCTCCTGCGGTGCGGAGGGGGATGGGGCTGCAATTTTGTCATCCGGTGCGGGGGAGGGGGCTGGTACGGGGCTCTGCACGTCGGCCGGTGCCATGGGATCTACCCTTTGGTCGGACTCCTCGTGTGGTGCCGAGGATCCTCGGAGATCTGGATAGTGAGTCTGAAGGAGCCTCCGATGCCCGTGCTATTGACTGAGGGCCTTGCTGGGCGTGCACAGGGGGCCAGGGGCTCCACTGGCACCACTGGCCTTGCCATGGGGGCCCTTGCCATTGACTCTGGTGTGGCACCGGCAGCACCAGCTGGTCAGGTTGGCCCAGCTGAGTTGTAGGGCGCTGCATAAAGGTCAAGGTTACCAATGACCTATGGGTGCCATGGGAGCGGTACAAGCGGGTGTATCAAAAGCGATGTCTGCCAGGGGACTGGGACTCCGACGTCGACGAACGGTGCTGCCTCGAGCTGCTACTCCTCAAGACGCTTCGACGCCTGGATCTGTGATGATGTGGAGCTGGCGATCCCCGCCGGGAACCGTGGGCACGGTGCCTCGAGGTGAGAGAGCTGGAACGTGACTGGCGATGGCACCCGTGTCGGGAGCGCCTTCGGTAGCTATGCCGAGAATGAGAGCGTCTACGGCGTCTGCCCCTGTCCCGCCGATACTTTGTACTCGGCGTGGAACGGTGCCTAGAACTCCGCTCCGACAGCACCCAACCAGATAACCTGTTGGGCGACGAAAGCGGAGGCTGGAGACTGTGTCTTGACAGGACACTGAGTGGCAAGTGGCCCAAGAGCGATCCCTTGACCGGGATCTGTGTCGGGTCAGTGTCGACTGTCGAGAACCCAGCGGTGGCTTGCCTCTAGAGCGGGCTCCGGGTGCCGGCAGTGCCCCGGGCACCTGCAGAGTCATAATGTCTGGCCGCCTGCAGGGCCTCCGGCATTGAAAGCATGCAGACGTCTGGAGAGGCCTGAGTCAATGCAACTCAGGCTGCTCCGCTCAACCTGAGTTGGAGCTCTAGAGCCCGGGGGGAACTGGGGCTGCCCGACACAGGTCTAGCCTCACCCCTTGCTTTCTCTCGACGCCTTCGAGAGGACGGGGCCTTTCTCTGCTTCTTGGACGGGGAGCAGTGCCGGCCACCGGACAGGAAGCGGTGCCAGCCACCGGAAGATCTCTGTGCACCTAAGACAAAGTGCCCGGTGCTGATTCCACTTGGCGCACCGGGGATGGAGCCAGTGCCGACTCAATGAGAAAGACACGAATTCTAATGTCCCTCTCTTTTTTAGTTCTGGGTTTAAAGGACCTGCAGATCTTACAGCGGTCGCTGATGAGAGATTCGCCCAAGCAGCAGAGACAGTCGGCGTGCGGGTCACTTCTAGGCATCGAACGCCTGCAAGACTTGCATGATTTAAACTCTGGGGCATGCCCCGGCCCAAACACTAACTAACTAAGCTGAAACGGAGGGTGGGGGGAGCGCGCGGCTCCCCTTATAGTGCGCTATAGAGGCACCACTCCCAGGGTCGCAGCAGCGCTCCCCCCTACAGGTACTACTGAGGGAAAAACTTCCAGCACCAGTGCACGTGGCGAGCATGCACACCTACTGTGGAATACACATGAGCAATCACTCTAAGAACAATATTGACTACAGATCACATGCAACTCAATTACACTCCCTTCTCCTCCACCTGCCCCCTTTTCCTCCCCAACACACTAATACTATATTAAAAAAAACATTTAAGCTGCAAAATCAAGTACTTGAAAGTTAGGAAAAAAGACAGAATTTAGGTTACCCATGCAACCTTAATTCTGTCCGCCTGCATGCATACATTGTGATAGTCTTTAATGACAGAATCACACACTACTTCTTCAAGAGGATGAATAGTGAACTCAAACTAAATCAGCATTTTTAGAATCCTCAGTGAAGCTTGATTTACAGGACCAGTTACATTAGCTAGATACAGGAGATCATTTACTTGAGGGAATGCAGATAATTCCTTGCTTATGGGTGAAGGGGATATAGATATCCCCCAACCACTAGCTGGGAAGGGATGGGGGGAGCACCTTCTCTATGTGATATCTTGGGAGGGGGACAGGGGAGAGAAGGCTGGTGTGATCCACCTTGTGCCCTTGAGAGGCTGTCTGTCCTGGGGTTCCAGAAGAGTGTGTGAAGCTATTGCTGTGATAGTGGCAATGTTGGCCTGATTTTGGACTAGAATATTCATGTTCAGTTTCAATTTTGGCATGCATGCTGAAAAAAAAAAATGACAGAAAAGGCATAGGAATACAGCTGTTCATCCAAGGTTTGACAAGCTTTTGACAAACCACAGGCAGGTTTCTGTTAGAAACCTGGCTGACTTGCTGGGGACCTGAAGGCTTCCAGGAACCCTGAATCTGAGGTAACCCTGCCATGACGACTGCCCTGGGAAAACCAGGACTTCCAGACTCCCAGGTGAGCTGACTCCCCTCTCTGCTGCATGTCTGATTAATGATTGGCTGGGTCTGAAAGATACAAATCTTGAAATACAGAAAGAAATAAGTGGAAGTTTGGTAACTTCCATCTATTTCTTTATCTAAGGAAGGGCAACAGCTTCATCAGAGAACTGAGAAAGGTTTACCAATCATCTTTACTTTTCTCTCTCTCGCTCACTCAGCCAACTAAATTTGCAGCCTGGAAGTTTGAACTGTGCTGTAGCAACATAGAGGGCAAGAGAGTGATTAAGGATCTTAAACTTAGCACAAATAGTCTTCCAGTTAAGGAAACTGATGGGAATTGGAAGTGGACACTCCAGGTGTCAGAATTTCTCTCCTTTGGTAACTGTTGCAGCTCAGTTCTAGTTCAACTTTCACTCTTTTGGTTCATGTGAAGTCACCACTTCACTCATTCTCCAGTTATTTCTAATATAAAAAAATAACCAGAAAAAAATATCTTTTAAAGACGAAACCTTCCAAGTCCCTTACATCTCAAAGGAGTGAAAAGGGTACAGGAAAGTTTTTTCCCTTTTGTAGCTCACCTTCAAAAGCAAGAATACAGGCGAACTAGAATGCCTGTCAGTAAGGGAATACCTATGTAACTCACATTAGCTGAAATGTAGGAATAACCAATGGGATACCAGCACTCCGGATTATAAAGGTATGTATATAGAAAATAGACTGAGGTTGCCAAACTGCTAAAAAAAGGGTTCCCTATACAATTGTATGAAAATGTTTAAATGGAGATAATCATAAGGTAGAATCTGTATGGACACAGTTCTAGGACTAACTACAATAACCTAAAAGCCATATTCATATGATATTAACTTTGAATTTCCTGACTTTTACCATAAAAAGAGTCAGTTTTTCGGGTTCCCATATCAAATGCTACAAAGCTTCCTGTAGAAGAAAGATCATCAAGAGTTTGCTCACAATCACAGCTTCAATACATGTAAACAAACAGAACAAAACCTAGGATGAATTTTGGCTTCTTAGAGCTACATCACAAGCAGCAGAAACTGTCTTCTTGGAAGACCAACCTTCAGCAGCTGAAGACTACATCAACCTGCCAGAGTTATCAGGCAGGCCATAGAGCACCACAAAGAAATACTCCTTTGGGGACACACATGCACATGCAGGTCAACGGACACTGCTAAGAAACACTTCAGGACTCAGGCTCATGGCATGTATGCGCGCCCACGTGTGGAATACGCATAGGGACCATCACTTGAAGAAACACCCCTTTCTGTTTATAAATGAGATCTGGTGTCAGGGGAAAATGATATGCATATGGGTCCCATCAAATGCCCCAATAGAATCCGGGAACCCCGTGTGTGCAAAGCCATCAATCTCGAGTGTTACCAAGTTTTACAACCTGGTGCAATGGAAGCATCATGATTTACTCTGAACTGATGTTACTCGCACCAAAAATAAAATCTTGTGTGTTGGAAACTTGAGCTTAGAAGCAGCATGTGGCTCAAACAGAGGGTTCAGCAGCTTGGTAAGAGTGCATTAACATCCCGTGAGATTACTTTAAAAAAAAAATGATAAATGGTAAATGCAACAAGTTCCGCAAGGACCTGGCGAGCAGGGACTCAGCTGTAAATTGTTTACCTGCTACATGTTGAGAAACAGTAATAAATTCAACCAGACCGACATGGATATTTAAAAATTGTGACTATATAGTTTATTTAAGACAAGGGAAAAGATTCATATTGGTTTCACACCAGACTAAAATTTTTTTCACTGGTTGTAGAGACTTTCAAGTAATTAACATCATGGATGAAGTGTCTAAAATCTTGGAATAGTTAAACTCTAAGGAGTTGAGCAAACAGGGCCATATCCTGATTTAGGATGTAGAAAAATATCCTGGTTCTGAATTACCAGATGTGATAAGACCTTCAGCTTGTCCACTACCATCCCCTACAGCAACAGGAACCAGTTTTGACTTGGTCAACAAGGTGCTATATAAATTATGCAACCTTTGTCTCGGCGCTCCAGGGACCAGCCATACAGGTCTATCACCGACTTGCCAAGCCTGCTTGCAAGCATTCTTACTTTCTGCTTTCCTACACAGCAGAAAAAAACCCTGTTCTTTCTAGATTGTTTGCATAAAAGAATGTGGGCCAGTTGTCTGCACTGGTGTCATCCAGTCGTGGAGCTCTAATTGCATTCAAAACTGCTCTCAACTCCATGACAATTTGTGTGGAGACTGGAGGCAGGGTTTAAGTGACCCTGTGTGGACTCACATCAACCACGGTACATGCTGCAGTGGTTCCTATAATTAGGAATGGAGGGATTTTACTTCCATTCTACTAATATGTTTTTCATTAACTCTCACTAAGTCAGAACATCTTGGCAAGAGTCCATCAAGCAGTGGCGCTAGATAGTTAGAATTTTGACGCTCAAAGACTATGATGTCATCAGACAGATCATAGAATAAAATCAGAATTAGAAAAATCTTATTTGGTCATCTAATCCAGTCTTCTCTTCATCTCACCTACTTTTCCAAACAATGCTGAATTTTTTACTACAGTATATTATCAAATGCCTTGTTCAAACCAATGTTTAGATGACCCATCACCATTGTATACTTTTTAAGTGCTGTTCAGATTGACAATACACAAGTATTTGCAAAAAGTGGAAGTACATCACTAAGCATTTTGTGAAAACAAGCAACAGGGACACCAGACCATAGGAAAAGTACCTTAAACCACCCAATCTTCTTTCAATTGTTTCCAGTTCAACCCATTTGTTTGAAAAGTTGAAAGTGATGGCCTCCTACAATTTTTGGTATAAGGAAGGAGCAGGAGTAAAAAAACAACAATGAAAACCCAACCCTGTCTTTCTCTCTCACTGGCGTAGACCACGACTTCTTTATGTAAGGGGTAGTGGTCTCTTGGAGACTTCTTTTTTTCCAGCAATAGGGTCAAATACTATTTAATCTGAATTGGTGCTTGAGAGAACACTTTGCTGGAGTTTTCCCCGAAGTCCAACCCTGTAGTCCAACTGACTACTATTTGAGAGGGTAAGGAACTACATTCTTTCCCAAAGGAGATCTTCTGATGTGCAATTTATTTGCATAACCGTTCTAGACACTTTCAAATACCACTTGAATTCTTCTGCTTGGATTTCTGTTGACATGATACTTGCAAATCCTGAAGCGCTGGCAATTTGTCATGTTATTTTTCTCTTGGTGTTCTTGTCCTTTTTATGGCTCCCTTTAGGTTTTTTTTTTTTTTTTTTTTTTTTTTTTTTTAAAGTTCTGGTGCATACTTGAGAACTGAGTAGGCCAGTTCTATATCCATTCATAAGGTTTGATGCATACTGTAGTCATATGATTACATCAGCTCAATAAATAAATAATATATGGTGCAAAATGATAGGTTTCTTTATTCCTCTTTTGCATATATTAGCTATTAGGGCTCCAAAGAAAATACTAAAGATGTATTCTTTTTAAAAAATGATGTCATGTTTGAGGCTGTTAAGGGCTCTGGTTTGGGAATATGCCCTACTAACAAAAAGAAAAGAGAACACTTTGGCAAAAATGTAAAGTTGCTGTAGTATTGCACCACTCTGCCTTCAGCAGCTATAAAAATATGATTTCTACTTGTGCGTGAGTTAATGCATGCGAAACTGTCCGACCATGCAAGGGTCCCCATGCCACAACTGACTACAAATACATAGCTGAAATCAGTCTGGCTCACCTTTGTGTTAGTATTGTTAAAATAGGTATTAGAATTGTTTAATATTTAGACTTTATTGAATGCCTGTGAGTTGCAGCATGCATAATCTCACCTATAACATGTGTATCCTATACTGTAAGGTAATATTAGGGTGTTCACATTGTAAGCCTCTGTAACTGTGTAAATCACCAGACAGGAGAAAGACATTAGTATGAAATGCTGGTCTCCAACAGATGGTGTTATGTCCTGCCCAACAAGGAAAACCCCATCAACACCAGATGGACTAGAATGGAAAAATATTAAAGAGAAAAAATATTAAAGAGAATATTACAACCCCCCACCCCCCAAAGATAAGGCTTGCAAGTGAATTTCTCCCATCAGCTGAGTTTACAGCTCAAAGCACAAAGGGGGGAGGGTGTGGAGGAATGAAAACCCCTAACAAGAAGGAACTGGATCTCACTGCTGCTTGGACTCTGGGGACAAGTTTTCTTGGCATAAGCAAGAGATCCCCAGCTGCTTAGCCTGGTAAGACAAAGGCATAGATCTTGCTTATTATGGCAGCCTCTAATACCCTTAGAAACTTAAAATTATAATTCATTTGTGTATGAATGTTTACCTGCTTTAACCTTGTAAATAACTCTTGTTTCCTTTTTCTATGTAATAAATCTTTAGATAGCTTATTATAGGATTGGCTACAAGTGTCTTTGGTGTGAGATCTAAAGTGCAATTGACCTGGGGTAAGCAACTGGCCCATTGGGACTGGAAATAACCTAAGTACTGCTGTGATTCATGATATAAGGAACCACCTATCACAAAGATTACCTGGCTTACCTGGGTGACAAAACAGATCAGAGTACCCAAGGGGACTGTGTGACTCCATGTTAAGGCTGTGACAGCAACTGAGGAATTTACACTTGATAATTGGTTGGTGAAACCTAGGTATAGAACTCTCAACCAATTTGAGGTTTGTACCCTGGTTCTTAATAGACTACCCTGAGGCTGGTACTCGTGCTCTTAAGTCACTACTGGTTGGCTTGTCAGCATAAAGATCCTGCACATCATATTAACAGTGTAGAAGACTAAACTGTACACAACTTTAAAATAAAGAACGTTAAGATTATTTCTCAATTTCTACATGAAAACAAAACAGGTGGTTAGAGACAAGTGTACCAATACCATTTTCTGTAGCTGTGATCCTTCTCTTCCAGCACTCAGTGCCCTCTGATGCGCTCTCTCCAGTTCAGGCACAATTCTCAATGTAGCACCACCTACAGGACCCTCCCACCAGCCCCACCCCAACTGGATTTTTCTGTTCTACTAGTTTCCTCATTTCCCCTCTCCATATGTACTTTTTCGGAAACTCCTCCTTCTTTCCAATGTTGTTTCAGGTCCCTATCCCCTTACAATGTCCCTAATACTCAAGATCCTCCAGAACTAGAGCCAACCCCAAGTGATTATACTTGATTAAAACAAAACTCTTGTTCTAAAAATCTCCAGTTTACCCTAGCAGCCATAAAAATCTCATAATTAAACTTTTTGAAATGCAAAATCATATATAAACAAAAAGCATGCCTCTGCGCACACCTACTGGATCAGGCCCAGCACGAGTTAGACAGCTGAATGCTTATCTTCCCTTGGTTCATGAATCACTGTGGGGCTCAGGCGGGAGTTAGGAGTCCTGAGACTCAGAGTGAGGCAGTAATGAGCATGCTTAGAGGAAGAAACAGGCAACTAAGGAACTTTTTACTGCAGAAATGTAGGCAGAGTGAGTTTAGGCACCTACAGGTTCCAGTGGGAGTTTTCTGAATCACAGTGGAGCCTAGCTCTGAGAATTAGCCACCTAAGTCTGGGGTTTAGGCACCAAAGCACTTTTATGAATGCAGGCCAGTGAAACTACTCAACTGTGTAATGTTGTGCACGTGCTTAAGTCTTTGGGGGATCAAGTTCTTCAATGGCAAATGGTAAATACAATCTGCATTTCAGTGGTGATTGAAATTATAAAGAGTTTACCAACAGAATAATCACTTAAAATATGCAAAATGTAAGCCCTCTGTAACACAGAGGCCCATACTAATGCTAACCAGCAAAAGGCTCACTGTTCTTTAAAAGCAGCTCCCGTCTCAGACCTGACAAACTCACTACACAGAATACACCATTTTCTATTTGAATCTCTCTTCTTTCGTAAAATAAATTTCCTTTTGTTTTACTATACTCCAACTCAAGGCTCTGTGTGATACAGGAGCAGTGGACTAAGGTAAAACTTGTAAACTGGGCTACACTGCTTCTTTGGGGACAGAGAGATTTCGGATATCTATGAGTATCCAGCGGTCAGGGGCTAGATACTCCAGAGGGACACACTGAAAGGACTCGGGGGGCTGAAGTGCATCTACTGTCAATCCACAGGGAAAAGGCAGGACTGGTATAGCTCACAAGAGAGTGCTTGAGTGGCTGAACAGGCTGGTTGTGTCTGGGACCTAACACCCACACAGGAAGCAGGTAGCAACAAGGTGACTCAGAGCCCAGGGTGCCTCAAAAAGCATCACACCCTCCAATTTTGCTATGCTGCTTTAAAGGAAAAATGTGCATCTTACAGTGCATTTTTATTACATTTGTTAAAAATAAGTTCAAATGGCATTGCAATTTTAAATCCACCTGAATAAACGAACTGGGGGAAATGGGTTATTTCCCCATTAACAAAGTTAACCGCATTGTTAAATATAATCAAACAAAACCACCCTAGATGGGGTATTAGTCTAAAAGACATTAGAATTGTGAAATGTACATAAGATACAAAAGCGTCTTGGTAATTCTTACCGACAACAGGAATTGTAAAGTGATTTTAGAGAGAGTGTATTGATTTTAAAAAGCCATAAAATTTTGTTTACTGAGTCTAGGATTCCAATTATTTCTGAAATTGCTTCTTATTCAACCTCTAATATTTTGTACCAATATAATACTTTTCAGGCCACATACATGTGCACAGATATCTAAAAAAATGTTTACTCACAAACTAAATCTGAATTGAGAGGAACACATTTTGCTTTGTCTTTGCAAGTCATTACTTTCATCAGCACTGGATGTACAGTACAATGCAGAGATTATTTACTGATTGTCAATCCTATCATTTATTCTCAGAACTAAGAATTCTTGCTGCACTAAAAATAAACATTACAACATTACTTTTTGACTTCTAAATTATGAGTACCAAAAATTACACAACTTATAGCTATATAATCAAAGATGAATCCTTTGCTGCTACACAAGTGTACAACATGAAGGCTTTGTCGGCATACTTACTTACTATGCTTACATGATTGCAGCCATTTTAACTAACATGAAAGGAAAGGAATTTTCTGATGGTAAAACCCACTACATCTCACCTTAGTGTGGTACAACCCTAGGCCTTGGATTACACAACATGATCACTACAATCCTTCTTTTCTGCAGAAATAGAGATCAGGTCAGGAGGTGCATCCATATCATAACGGAATCCTAAGCTAGATGCTTAGGGAGATGATCATGGGAAAATACCACAAATTCAGATAGCTGCTGTTGTCCTTATGTTAAACTCCCCCACTTATCTATAGATGAGCAGGACACACTCAGCTCACTACTAACTGGTCAGGGAACAGCTCCACTAATAGAAATTTTGCAGTATCTCTTGAACATTTGACTTCAGACCTCAGAACATTTGAATGCATTTGTGTAAGAAAGTTTCAGTTCATATTGGTGGACCAAAATAAGTTTCACTGTGGTACTTAATACAATCATGATGCAGTATTTTGTAGATATCAAATAGCTGTTAATGATTTATTGGATGATTAATTTTCCCAGTCCATTTTGTTTACTTAGATCATAAAATTGTAGAAGTGGGAAACATGTTTTTAAAGAATTACTTAAATTCAGAATATTATGCAAGTTATTTTTAATAAGTAATAAAAGAAAGTAGTGTATTAATCTGTTGTATAAGACTATGCAAGTATAGAAAGCAGGAATTTCATCTACCTTTATTCTTAGCTGTTTTAATATACATTAAGAACAACCTTGATATGGTATAAGAGCTTAGAGAGCATATTTCCACATTGGGTACTGACCTTTTTTTATTGGCTATTCAGAAAGTGTGTTCCACTTACTGTGGTTTGTAGAATGCATTAACTGTGCTTGGGAAACCTGATGTTATTTTAACACTTGAAATATGTTATAGCTGTTGAGGGTCCTTGTTTTTGCCCCTCTAATCTCATGCTCCATTAGGTGAAAAGATTATTGGCTGTCCTTGGAAGAGTGGTTAAATATTCACTTTCGGTTTAGGACTTCTGACCTGAAGGCAAAAACTAGCTTTGACAGACAATCCAGTGGCAACATTTTTCTGAATAAAGTTCTTTGGATTTTGTTTTGTTATAGTATTTATTAATTCTTGTTCTATTTTTTATAATAAATAGTCACGGAAAACTAAGAAAAAGATGCATAGGTAATCTGTTTAAAACAATATGCTGTTTTAAACAGATTGAACTATGCTGTATTTTAGGCTACATCCACACTACAGCACTTACAGCGGCGGAGTTGTGGTGGAGACGCTCTAAGTCGATGGGAGAGAGAGCTCTCCCGTCGACTTAAGAACTCCTGCCTCTGCGAGCACTGGTAGCTATGTTGGCAGGAGAAGATCTCCCACTGACATAGTGCTGTCTACACCTGCATTTAGTCGGTATAACTTAATCGCTCAGGGGTGTGTATTATTCATATCCTATAGCCACATCAGTTATATCAAAGAAATTTATAGTGTAGACAAGGACTCAGCTTTCTCACTCCTTTGGCATTAAGTTCATTACTTTCAGTATCCACCATACTTAAGAGCTTTTATTCAATCTTTCCACTCTTACCTACTCCCCCACCCATAACCAGAAACTGCAGTCTAGTCCCTGCTTTCAGATCTGATCAGCTATTGCCTTAACAGCCCTCCCAAACCTCTGCGTTCAGCACCTCCTCAACCCAAAACAGCCCACTACTGCAGTCAATGTTTTCCTGCTCCCTCCCCTACACACACACACACACACACACACACACACAGTGCTACAATTTTCTCTATTGCTTTCATCTTAGCCTCCCCTCCAATAGTGCAAATTCTTTTACTTCTGGACAATCACACTTTCTCTGTCATCCAATGCTGTAATTTTCTCTCAGCTCACTTCACAGTAGCACTCCAATATTTAGCAGTTTAACTCAGTACTCTTTCCCAGCCTTCACTTCCTACCCCCAGTCCCCAACTTCAGGCCTCAGTCTTAACTTTACCCCTTCATCCTTAATCTTCTTTCCCAGCTGACTTCTTCCCTCCCCCACTGGCATGCCAATCTACTCTCAGATCATCATCTTCTTCCCCCCGGGTACTCTAGTCTTCTATCTCAGCTTCCCCAGTCTCTGCACAGCTGCACTCTTCACACCATCTGCAACCTCCTGCATGATTCATCACTAAATTCTACACACAAGGATTATTCACAATTTGAAAAGCTACAGTGGAATTTACATCTGTTTCTGGAAAACACTTAACAAGACTGAGCAGAGAAGGACTGCACTGTGTACTTTGAGGTTTTATACTACTGGTAAATTGTATTCCTTTACCTACTGATACTAAATGGCACACTTGATTTCCTCAATTCAGTTTAGCAACAGGATTATGTGCTAATAGAATTACCATCTTTCAAACAAGATACTACGTGAAGGTCCTTTCTGACCATTTGTTTTGGTGGAAGTTAAAGATCCCATAGTAACTTTCAGAATGAGGCAGGGTAAATCGCAGCGTTCTAGCCATCATTCTCTTCCCCACGCTAAACAAATTCTAATGTCCAAGGCTATAAAGGCTGCTTGGTTTGCTTGTGTTCTCACTGTACTGCCAGTTTAACTCGTTTCTTCATAATGTTCTTGTGCAGAACACAAAACGGGAGCCTGCTGTTATACTATGTTTAAATAGAAATAATTTGTTAAATACAAACTTTCCTTGCTTTGTGGAATGTGAAACCAAATTCTCCCTTTGAATGAAGTCTTCTGTGTAAGAAAACACCCATTTTGTTTCCAGTAAGCTAAAAATCTTAGCATGAGAAACTTTCCTCTACCATAAACAAGCTATTGGAAAATAAAGTTTACATTAGAATTAGCATTGCTGGACTGATCGTTGATAAGCACAAGTGTAATGAATCCACATTTTTTAGCAAATGGACACCAAATAATCACACTTTCAAGCAACTGAGATGTCAAATAGAGGATAGGGTTCTTGGATACATGACATCATAGTTCTATATCATGTCACTCAATACAATACAGCGATCACAAGACTCATGCCACTCCAGAAGTAAAAGTGTCAAAGCATAGCCAGTTATTTCACTTACATCTTAGGTCTCTGCTTATCCATTGAATTATTTGACGGGTAATGCCTCACTTCTTAGATAACATGGTATCGGTTTAATGGTCTCACGGTGCTTTATAAAGGTGGTCAGTATTTTAACCTCATTTTTATAGATGGGGAAACTGAGGCACACAGCTGAAATGACTGCCACTGGCTTCCCAAGTGACCTCAGGCAAGAGCTGGGAACAGAAACCAGGTTTTCACTGGCCCCAAACATTTGTACAATAGTTTTTATTCATTTTACTAAGCCATTGCAGCTGATAACATTACGGTTTCAATTTAAGATTCAGACCCAGGACTGTGTTATAGGCCCAAAGATGTTGGCTGAAAAGTTCAGTTCCATTTGATACTTGTGTGGGTAGCAGAAAGAGATACAGGATACCCCCTCCCATTTAAACAAAAGGATTATTTTAAACTATGCAGAAGGGAGGTAAAACAAGTGATTAGCTACCAGATGAACAGACCCTTATACGGAATGTTTCTTTCAGGGCAATAGGACTTTTCTTGTAACGAGTAATGCAGCAATTTTATAGCTCCAGTGGGGTTTGTGGGTGCTTGGTACACCTGAAAATCAGGCCACTTAAATTTAGGTACATAAAATTCATATTTAGAAGCGTAACTCTTGGCAATCAGGTTTGAAAGTGTTGGCCCATTTATACAGTCTTATCTCTAGTGGTGAGTGCACTGCAGAAAAGTTATATTGTTGCTCCTTCTTCCAACTCGAGTATGTCATTCTGACACTAGTGTCACCCCTTGCCAGTAGTGGATGTCCAGGGCTTTGCAGGTCAGCTTCCTAGTGGAGGATAAATCAGCAATACAGAGTCTGGATATACTCTAAATGTAACTTGTTTTATTTACACACATACCCAAGTCCTCAAACACAGATAGTTGTCTTGTGGGAACTGGAAACACACTTTGTCTCAAGAATAGACTCTAATCAGAGACCAAGGCAGAAAGCGAAGTCTCTTACTATTCACACAGCTCCCTCTCCTTGGACTATTGCCTGTACGCAAAATCTGCCATATCAAAAATGAACTATCACAGCATGTCTTCCCAAGACTGAACATTTTCTTACATACCAAGAAAAAGAACTTGGAAGACTACATGTAAGAGCACCACCTACTGATGCCTGCTGCAACAATATAATTTATGACACAAGATGGAAGCTTAAGGGTACGTCCACACTTGGTGGCAGGCAATCGATGTTCTGGGATCGATTTATCGCGTCTGGTTTAGACGCGATAAATCAATCCCGGATCGATCCCGGAAGTGCTCGCCGTCGACGCCGGTACTCCAGCTCGGCGAGAGGAGTACGCGGCATCGACAGGGGAGCCTCCCTGCCCTATCTGGACCCGTGGTAAGTTCGGACTAAGGTACTTCGAATTCAGCTACGTTATTAACTAGGCACTGTACAGACATACACAACAAGAAGACTGTTCCTGCCCAAAGACCTATCCATATACTATAAGTCATTTCAAATTATCAATTTTTATTTTCAATCCAAATCATTTAGGTTACCCTTACGAAGCAAGAAGTCCCACTGATGCCACTGGGACTATTCATGAGAGTTCCCACTCACCAAAGCAAGTAAAATGATTAATAAACTGTACCTCAGATGAGTTTTGTAAGAACTTACTCTATAATTGGCTCATTTGCATATAATACAGCAATTATTATTCTCTCTCTTACCACATTACCAGTAGGCGAATATTACTGATCCTTTATTAAAGGAAGTACACGCTGGCTTCCTTGTGTGTTTCAGCAGGCTGGAGCCATCTGCCTACGCAGCCTACCCACACTCAAAATTTCGAATTGCCATCACAGCTCAGCAACTTTTAACTGCAACGTGATAATTTTACATTGTGAACTCCTTATGGCAGGGAATGTATTTTCTAAGCTTCCCATTCGGACTTAAAATATAAACTCAAACATCAGTTCATTCAGTTACAGATCGCTGGCTCTGTAGTTTGTATTATCATTTGTATGGGAATTCATAGCTTGATGCACAAGTATTTTGAAAGCTATTCCATATTGTTAACATTTCCACAGGCATAACCTAAAACAGATTTGAACTCATAACAATTGGTTTAAATAAAGTCCAACTTTGTGTACTATTCCTATATTAACAGATTCCACTTCTAATCTTTTGACCTCCAAGTTAATGGAGATGTCAGAATGGCTCTCTTTCCACAACTCATTTATGTACATATTAAAAACACAAACATTCAAATAACAAATATTACCCTACACCTAGGTCTATTATCAGAGACACTAACCGAACACAACAGTGAGCTTTCCAAAGAGATTTTTAAAAATTTATAAAAAACACTTTTATATCAAATATTACATAAGCAGAAATTATTAAATCTGGTATGAAGAAGCAGAATCAGGTTTGGCAATACTTCAATGTATAATATTTGTACACTACAAACTACAGTACACCTAACATGTATTTAAAAAAATAAATAAAAAGCCAAATTCATATTTAATACTTTTAATAAAAGTGGTGATGTAGGGCTCTATCCTGAAGAGGGCAGAGCACTTTCACTAAAAAGGTGTTCAGCGTTCTGTCAGATCAGACCCACAGACTTAAAATTTCATTTTATAGACTTGATACCATGAGGTCCTCAATTCTAGTTGATTTAATAAAAAATTAAACACATTCAGAGTTTCACAAAAACCAAGCATTTACCTTACTTCTGCAGAGGAAAATAAAGAATTGCACAGCAACAGGTATAAGGAAGCCAGAATATCTATTTACATTCATTCACCTCCTTTTCACCCTTCAACTATTTATTTACATTTCTTGCTCATATTTCTTCCCTTGTAAATTGATTATACATGTTAACTACTTTGTACATAAATTCTTCCTCAACTGTTTTCTCCCTTAAACCTTCAAAGGATGCTGTTAAGGTAGTTCTCATAATTTATAAGAATAGATTTTACTCACTGTTTATAGCAACCACTTGGAAGATTGAAACAGAAATCAGCTGCCATAATCTGTTCCCCTTCCATTTCATGTGCAGACTGGTTACTGTAGAGCTCTTCATAAATTCTGGGCTGTTGGTGTTTTTTCTTTAAAATAAATAAAATAAATAAATAAAATCAAAATAGTGGCACTTTAGGGTATTTTTTTCTTCAATAATCTCAGAATTTACAAAATGACTTAAGCAGGGAAAAGTACTTGTAGTTTCAGTGGTAGCCGTGTTAGTCTGTAACAGCAAAAAAAACAGGAGGAGTCCATGTGGCACCTTAGAGACTAACAAATTTATTTGGGCATAAGCTTTTGTGGGCTAGAACCCACTTCATCAGATGTATGAAGTAAAAAATACAGAAGCAGGTATAAATACATGAAAGGATGGGGGTTGTTTTATGAAGTGTTAGGTCAGTCTAACAAGATAAATCAATTAACAGCAGGATACCAAGGGAGGAAAAATAACTTTTGAAGTGGTAAGAGAGTGGTCCATACCAACTGACAAGAAGGTGTGAATAACAGTAGGGAGAAATTAGTATTGGGGAACTTAAGTTTAGGTTTTGTAATGACTCAACCACTCCCAGTCTTTATTCAGGCCTAATCTGATGGTATCTAGTTTGTAAACTAATTCCAGTTCTGCAGCTTCACGTTGGAGTCTGTTTTTGAAGTTTTTTTGTTGAAGAATTGCCTTTTTGAGGTCTGTTATTGAATGACCAGAGAGACTGAAGTGTTCTCCTACTGGTTTTTGAATGTTATGATTCCTGATGTCAGATTTGTGTCGATTTATTCTTTTGCGTAGAGACTGACAGTTTGGCCAATATACATGGCAGAGGGGCATTGCTGGCACATGATGGCATATATCACATTGGTAGATGTGCAGGTGAATGAGCCCCGGATTGTGTGGCTGATGTGGTTAGGTCCTATGATGGTGTCCCTTGAATAGATACAGTATGTGGACAGAGTTGGCACCGGGGTTTGTAGCTGGGTTTGGTTCCTGGGTTGGTGTTTTTGTTGTGTGGTGTGTAGTTGCTGATGAGTATTTGCTTCAGGTTGGGGGAGCTGTCTGTAAGCAAGGACTGGCCTGTCTCCCAAGGTCTGTGAGAGTGAGGGATCGTCCTTCAGGATAGGTTGTAGATCCTTGAGTGTATCTTTTCACAGATTCTTCATACTTTTGCAGACCTCAATCAGATATACTTCATCTGCTTGCTGGAGAACATATACCTAGTTTCCGCTAGTATTTTAAATAACTACAACATTGAAGCCTTAATCACTTTATAGTATTGTCAACTCTTGCAGTTTTATTGAGAATCTCATGATATTTGGTATTTTTATAAAGCCTGAGATCCTGGAGTCAAATGATTATAGAAATCCCCAGTCTCTAAACCTCATGGTTACAGGTAAAAATTTGAAGACATGAACTGAGTGAACCATAAAAAAACCTCAAAAACATTGAAATTAAAAATATAATTTAAAAATATTACATGACTTATTACCCCTGGGGGAATTCTTCACCAAAAAATTAAAAATTCTGCGCACAAGATTTTAAAATTCTGCAAATTTTATTTGTCAAAACAACACTATATAATCACACCACTTTTAATTATTTTGGTAATTTATTTCAAAATACCTGTCAGCAAGTAACAATACAGACACACAAAATTCTCCCAGGAGTAGATAATTAAAGAAACCCCTATGACAACCCAGTTCCTGCTTCTCTGCCTCCTTTCCCTCAGAGCCCAGCCGGGGGCCAGACACTCACACCCCTCTCTCCCACAGCCCCCACACCCCCAGCCCAGACACTCACACAGCCCCTGCCCCCCAGACCCAGCTGCGTGCCCCGTCACAGCCCAGACACTCATAGGCCCTACCCTTCTAGAGCCCAGGGATTCAGAGGGAGAAACATCCTGATGCTGGGTCCCAGGATTGCACAGAGTTTCCTGCACGCCACTGCCTCCTTCCTTCAGAGCATGCTGGGAATTGCAGCTACTGGGAACCCTCCAGTTCCCTACCCCTCCCCACAGCCTTGTCTTCTATTTGCAATCTGGGCTCTGCCAGGTCCAGCAGCCTCTACTGGCAGCCAACATCTCTGCAGCTCACTTCTGTGGGGGGAAAAGGAAACTGCACACCTCACATTAATTTCTGCAAAATTCTGCATTGCACAGTGGTGCAGAATTCCCACCGGAGTAACTTCTTAATGCTTGAGGTTGGTAATGCTACTTATGCATGTGTTTATATTTATATGAGTAGTCCCAATGAAATCAATGGGACTACATAAGCCTGTCAAGACCCACTAGCATTCTGGTTGTCCAATAAGGCAATCAAAACCTTCCTTAATGAAATCCTTGTGGCATTCTGCTATTTATCTATTACCAACCAAAAATGCTTACACCAACATTAAGCATCTTTCTTCAGTACTAAAGATTATATGTAACCACACTAGTAGCTTGCGCGCACGCGCACACACACATTCTGTTTTTATAACAGACCTTTGGAATACCAGTCACACCCCTAAGATAGGGTTTTTTTTAATTTTCACACACTTTATAATACCTGTTAAAAAACACACACTCCCACCCACGAAAGATTATTTTAAAGTAAATAATGACTTGATTAAATCCACTCCCTTATCCACCCAACCCAAAGGGGAAAACAAATTGAAACTGAGCCTTTAAAGGTGACTTGCAAAAGCTGCTTGAAGATTAAATTTAAAATATGTAAAATACCAAATTATTAATAAAAATGTTTTCATTTAAATTATAAGCACCTTTTAACATAAAATATTTGTAACTCAATCCTTATACCTGCCAAGACAAGTTAAGGGTTCTATGTTTTTCTTGCAACAGACGTTTCTTTTGAATGGGAAAAAGAATCTTGAACTCAAGTCTCAGCAGGAAAGTGAAAGGAGAAAGCAACTGAAAAATAAAAGTATTCCAAGTGTTGAAATTTTGTAGGAAAGGGATTTTTCTGGAATCACACACCATCTCATCCTGAGATCACTGTAAACCACTCTCCAGAAGAAACTGGAAATGGCTTGCTCCTAGAATTGTCTGCTATTCTGCTAGAAAACAACATATTTTATATTTATGGCACATACCAGTTATAACATTCATAGCACCACTCAGACAGCCAGAAAACATTAAAACATGACAATATGAAATCACAAATGGAACACAGCCACTGCACCGTTCCTTAAACTTCATAGCTCCTTTTAAGAAAAAGGGGGCATTTTGCAGCTAATGTAACATAGAAGGGGGAAATAAAAACTTAACCTATTTGACCATGCAAATCCTGAAATCAAAAATCCCTACTCCATCGGATTATAGAGGATGTGATTATTGCAATTCAGGGCATCAGCTGCCTGGCAACACTCTCTCTCTCTTTTTTTTTTCTCTTTAAGTGACTACCTCAAGTATTCCTTCCCTACATGGCGAGGGCAAGCATGCTGCCTGTGCAGTGCTCTCAAACAATGCTAGCAAGAGACCAAGGTTGGTTTCAGACTTTCATCCTCACAAAATCGAAGTGGCCATATGGCTGTATTAAAAGTCACTAACATTTGATGGCTATTTGGTGGCTTATTTAGGCAAATCAACAAGTTTCCTAGCAGAAATATCACAAAAGCCACAATTGGCACCCTTGTGTGACAGTGGTCTCCAGAGGATGGCAAAATACCGTCCAAACTCAGACTGAAGCTCCCTACATTTTACCAGAACTGTTCTGGCTGGTTGATATGCTCCAATCCCATATATAGCATAAACATTTAGTTACTAATAAAAATTGAAAAAGAAAAAATTCTACACACATTCTCTAACTCGCATGCACAGATTTTTTTTTTTTTTAAACAAACAACTTTTTGCACACTTCCTTACGTGCACAGGATTCAGACAGCGGCTTGGAGTACTATGGAGGTCCCAAGTACCTTAATTCCAAATAATCCCACTTGACATATCCTGCCCAACTCCTCTCCCCCTGGGGAGATATTGAGCAGCCGTAGGACAAGCTGGAGCCTGACGATTAAGTCAAGCCCCTTAATGCCTACTTCCACTGCCCCGCTTCACCTGTTGAGCCCTCAGACAGCCCCGCAGGTAGCAGGGGACACGTTTTTCTTGTCAAACCACCGGAGCAGGCCCAGGGTTTAGCAGCAGCTAAGGCTGACGTTGCACATGTAGGGCAAAGACCCGCCGACCTCCCACCTACTCACGCGGCGGACACACGACTCCTACCTCGCCAAGTCACTCAGCCCCTCCAGCCCCGCACCTTCCCCCAGGTGCGCACGGCGCCTCCCGAACCAGGAAGAGCCATTCACTTATGGATGCAACACGAAGGGGCAGCCTGGGTGCCAGGGCATCGAGCCCCCTGCGGCGCCTCCAAGCAGCAGTCCCCGTGTCCAAGCCCATCGACCTCTAGGGACACGCGCCGACCTCTGCGGGACGGCCGGGGCCGGCTTGGGACCGCCGGGGGACTCCACGGCGGCGGCTGCTGCTGGCGGGGGCCAAGGCAAAGTCTCCGCGAAACACCACCGAGAGCAACCCCCCCCGCACACACCAACCGAGCCGTGGGGCGGCGAGAACGCGACACCCGCCCCGGGACAGGGCAAGGCGGCGAAGGGGCCGCGGTCGCCCCACGACACTCGCGCCCGCAGCTCGCGTGGGAGGGAGGGAGAGACGGCGAGCCCGGCCGCCCCCTGAGCCCGAGCCAGGGATCCAGGCTGCCCTGCTAGTACCGTGAGCGCCGCTGCCCCGCCACGGCGCCGGCCCCTCGGACGTCCCGGGCCGCACGGAGGCGAATCAGCCGGCGGCAGAGTTCTGGAGGCGGCGAAGTTCGGCTCGCGCTCTCAACCGTCCCCGCTCCCGGCGCGCGCGAGCCCACCAGCCCGTCTCGCGCTGGGTCGGGGGAGGCTGGCTGACAGGTACCGGAAATGAGGCACTGGCACACACCTCCCGCCACGGCCGCCTGCGATTGGCTGCGCGCGGGGAGCGACTGGGGGGGGGGGGGAGGAGGGGACGGAGTGTCCCGGGCCGGGAGCCCAGATCCCGTGTGGTGTGACCCGCCCCCGCCCCGAGGCCCGCTCCTCCGCAGCACCCCGGTTCCCTGACCCCCACAGCATGACAACCCCTACAGCCCCAGACAGTGGCACCGCAACGAGGGGTGCTGCCGCACCCCCTGGCTTGAAGCAGTTTCCATCATACACAGGGTTTACAGCTTGGTTCAATGGCCCTCAGCACCCTCATTATACAAATTGTTCCAACGCCACTGCCCCCAGCAGCACAACACAGCTCACCTGCACACAGTGCAATAGCCCAGAAACTACAGCGACACTGCCACCGTAACCCACAGCACACCTATCACACCCCTCCAAGCCCAGCGTCCACCCTATAGAAAACAACTGTAACACCCCCCACCATGCTATTTTACACACACTCCCCACCCACATACACTTTTAAAAACAAAGAATGTCTGGTACAGGCAGACACTCTGCATCCCATGTAACCAACAACCCCCACTGTGATGATCAAATAGCAAGTGTGAAAAATCAGGACGGGGTGGGAGGTGGAGGTACTAGGTGCCTATATAAGACAAAGCCCCGAATATCAGGACTTTCCCTATAAAATTGGGATACCTGGTCACCCTAATCCACACTCCCTCATGCACAAGCACCAGTGCACACACCCCACTTGCACCCAACCCCCACCAGCCATACCACATACCCCAACAACATACATCAGCCTAAAACAAACCATAGAGGAAGTAGGAAGAGCAAAGGCAAAACAGATTTGCCAAAAAGACTTTAACAGAGGCAGACAAAACTGGCATGCTGAGTCCGGAAAAATAAGTGCAAAGATGTAATCAGTGTAAACTCTGTGGGAACAAAATCTGAGCTCTTTCTCTCTCATCCTCCTGCCTGTTCTATTTCTGGTGCTTGGTGGCCAGATATGAAACATTCACATGAGGCAGTAATGCCAGCAGACTCTGCAGGTCATAAGCAAAGATTATTCTAATCTATTCAGGCTCCTATACAGGCCCTGGTCACTGTAGGATCTGAGTGTCTTCCAGCCATCCATAAAGTGATGTCACTAACATCTGTCACATCAGGTCTGTCACTGAATGACCAGACAGGTTAAAGTGGGACCTAATCACATCAGCCATACCATCAGGGGCTCGTTCACCTGCACATCTACCAATGTGATATATGCCATCATGTGCCAGCAATGCCCCTCTGCCATGTACATTGGCCAAACCGGACAGTCTCTACGCAAAAGAATTAATGGACACAAATCTGACATCAGGAATCATAATACTCAAAAACCAGTGGGAGAACACTTTAACCTGTCTGGTCATTCAGTGACAGACCTGCGGGTGGCTATATTACAACAGAAAAACTTCAAAAACAGACTCCAACGAGGGACTGCTGAGCTAGAATTGATATGCAAACTAGACACAATCAACAAAGGATTGAATAAGGACTGGGAATGGCTGAGCCATTACAAACATTGAATCTATCTCCCCTTGTAAGTATTCTCACACTTCTTATCAACCTGTCTGTACTGGGCTAGCTTGATTATCACTTCAAAAGTTTTTTTTCTCTTACTTAATTGGCCTCTCAGAGTTGGTAAGACAACTCCCACCTGTTCATGCTCTCTGTATGTGTGTATATATATCTCCTCAATATATGTTCCATTCTATATGCATCCGAAGAAGTGGGCTGTAGTCCACGAAAGCTTATGCTCTAATAAATTTGTTAGTCTCTAAGGTGCCACAAGTACTCCTGTTCTTTTTTCAAGAAAGTTCTGTCTCCCTCACAGGCCAGCTTTACCTTTATTGTAGAGTTTCACTGTCACTGAGAAATGGAGTTGTTGACTAGAATCCTTCTCCCAAAGCTTTAGGCAATCTTTTAGATATCCTGGACCCCAGCCATTGAGCCCCTTTAAGAGAAAATGTGAGACCTTGAATTTGACATGATATTCTATGGGAAGCCAGTGTAGAAAGTGAAGGAGTAACCCTTGTTGCTGAATAAAGGTGCTCCAACATCCTGTACTAGTTAGAGTAACTTAAGGTCTGAAGGCTTCATGCCATTGTTGTAGTCCAAAGGAAAAGTGACAAAGATGTGTCTAACTGAGGCCAGGTCCTCATCTGCAAGGATGGAATGATGTCTCCTAGACAACTGGAAATGGAAGAAAAGCTTGATTTGATGTGAAGAATTGCTCTTTGTAGTTCAAAAGCCCATCTCTTCCACCAACAGAAGTTGGTCCAATAAAAGATATTACCCCTCTTGTCGCTCTCATATCCTGGGACCAACACAGCTACTGCAAACAACATATAATTATATTGTACATCCATGACAAAAGGTATCCCAAATAAAAACTTTTAACAATGTATTTATTCCAATTATTGCATTTTGTTTGTTTTTTCCTGTATGAAAAATATTGTACTTTGACCACCTTTCTCCCTTTATTCACTGGATTCAATGGACTTACACTGGGGTACAAGAGAAGAAAATTTGGCCTATTCTTTCAATTATGGAGTACTTTGGCCTCCATCCTGCATAAACATATTTATATGCTTAATTTTACCACTGTGCATGAATAGTGCTGGGTGGGACTACTTGTAGTAAAGTTAAACATGTGTGTAACTTTGCAGGATTGGAGCCTTAGTTAGCATTCAATAGATTGCATGTGGATGAGTATATCTGACCAATTGTAATGCAACATTTTGTTATTGGGGATTTTCTTCCATCACAGTTTAATAAAGGATAATAGGTAAAAAGTACAAGTGATATGAACTGATAAAGAGTAAAAACAGTTAAAATGCTGTCAGAAAATGCTTGTTCATATTTAAAAAGTCATTCAGAGAGTGTTGATGTTAACACTAATATTTATATTAATATCGTACTTTTCCCCCCCAAAGAATTTCAAAGCACTTAACAAATTAAGGGCCACATCCTGGCCTCCAGTATGACCCTTTGCACTACCCTTAGTCTGCTCTAAATTGTCCCAGGGCCAAGCCAATATACAGCTGCCATCAGTATTCAGGGCCCATTTCCATGAAGAGACGTCTGAATAGATGTGCTTTTTATTCAGTCCTATTTATTTTTGAAGCTTATAAGGATAGCTTATTCAACCCAAGCTGGCTAAAGCTTTCCACAGATAGAAAATTATAGTATATTAGTTTTTAAGAGTTGATTGTGTGTCTGAAATAAGTAAAATGAGACCGATTCTCCCCGTTTGATCTGCCCAGGTAGTTGTGGTCAATGGGGATGGTCGCATTTTCAGTTCCTTAACTGACCTTTAAGGAAACAATAGTATGTCATTCTCTGAATAGGGTTAGATGATCAGTCTGGATGAATGCTCTGACCAATGGAGTTGTACAGCAACCATAGGAACATTTCAGAAAAAGCTTATTGTAGATGCAGTTCTATAGACTGTCAGTTCTGGAATTTACTTCTAAGACAGCTACATCAGACAGCATTTTGTCATTTTTAGGGGGAAATGCAAGAGTGTTTAGACTTTCTCCTAACCATAGATGTTGGATTTCTGGTGACAACTAGTCTCTTAGCTGACTATCCTGTACGTGTGATTTCCTGAAGATGACTGTGTTACAGAGGTGTGGGGACAGAGATTATTGAGTCCTAATTGGGGAAGTGTTTTCTTGTTTTTGGTAAATTGCATTCACGATGCTCAAACGACAGTGACACATTTATTATACAAAAATGTGTATAATAAATACATTAAAAATATTCTGCATTTAAAATGTTTATTTAATCTGAAGACCACATTCATTCCTTTGGAGCCTATTTGTCTGGGATAGTTACATATTTACAGAAGTTTTGCAGTGCAGATTGTTAATTTGATCAGATAAGTACCTGTTTGAGTTTAAATACACGTTATTAACCTTATTAAATACCCTTAAAATCCATCAGCTAAATGTTTATTAAATTTAAGAAATCTGACATCACTACATATTTACTGATTTAAAAAGAAAACCTGAATTGAGCTAATAAGCCATAATTAGTGTTGTAGTCAGTTAATACAGATCAACATTTTGCAACACATTATCAAACAAGTGGTTAGACTTGTGCACTAACCAATTTTCCAACATTAATAACCTGGCTGGTCCTGACACAGCCTGAACCACTGGGTCATGAGTAGCAGCTCCCTAACACAATATTTCTGATGGCAATTTTAAAAATCAACAATGTAGCAGGTATTAGGGTCTTGAAACAATGATATAGAAATATATAGAATAAAGAGTAAATTCAGGACTCTGCACAAAAAGTGTATAATTGGGGAAAACAGGCATTTCGTGGCACAAGCTTGCAATGTGCTAGCTGCTCCTAGAAGGTGCGGAGCACCTTGTAGAACTGGGCTTGATAAGAACAACACAACCTAAACTATGTGCTGCTGTTTGTTCTGTCAAATCTGGGGCAGATCCATTTTTAATATACAATGGGCTTCTTTTTTGGTTGTCTAGTGCAGACAGGGCTTCCTAATTTTTTTTTAATTGGCCATAACAAAGACTCTCATAAGTAAAATAGATTATTTCTCACATAATGTTAAATTTTGGCAGGAACTGCAGAGTCTAAACAGCATATCCAACATCTTTATGAGCAGAAATACTACATATATTTTTCCCATTTCTCATATCCAATTTGTGACTGCAACATTAACAAATTGCATGTAGATCAGCATATTTGACCAATTTGTAATGCAACATTTTGTTACTGGGGTTTTCGTCTGTCACAACTTAATGAAATGAAGACTCTTTCCAATGTATATATTTTAATTTTTATTCGGTTATTTCTCTTACATGAATATTTTTGTCCAAATTATATCTGTCACAAGTTTAAAAAAAAGTCTGATTGTTAAGAATTGGCAAATGTATCCAAAATACTTTAGAAGAATTAATATTCCACGTGACGTCTTCAAATGTTGAATCTTGCACTAGTTGATTGTAAGAGGTTTAGAAATCACTTGTAGACAGGTCCCTAGTAATTATTACTCTGAGGAAGTTCATGCGTGGATTATTTCAGCTAGTGTGTGGAACATGTTGCATCAGGTAGGTATATGCCACAATGGTTTCCAACAAGAGTATGCAAATAATTGGAGTGTAGGTTTAAAACCTAACTTTTCCCCCCCAAAAACATGCCTTTTTTTCATATTGATAGAGCAAAGGCACATTGAGCATGCCTATCCATCCTAACACTCCTTTTGGAAGACAATACTATCCCAGTATAGCAAATATACAGGCGTGTATCAGATCAGAAATGGTCTTACGGCTGATCAGTGCTGACAAAAAAAAAACTTTCCAAGATTATGAGAGCCATGCATCTGAAGAAGTGGGTTCTTTTACCCACAAAAGTTTATGCCCAAATAAATCTGTTAGTCTTTAAGGTGCCACTAGACTCTTCATTGTTTTTGTGGATACAGACTCACATGGCTACCCTTCTGATACTAAGAAAGATTATCTCATGCTCACATGACTCATTTTACTATGACAAGTCCTTGATAAACCTACAAACTAAGTTGCAGGTTTCTACAAGTTTCTTTTTTCACAAAGATATTGCAACATCAGAATTTGTTCATGGTGTATGTCATAATTTATTTTTGTATTTATGTTACTATTTTCCCTCAGCCTCCACAGCTTTAGAAGACCACAGTGATGAAAAACGTATTACAGTGTTGAATGTTATGTATATTGGAAACAGCAGCTAGCAAAAAAGCCGGGTAATTCTGCAGAAAATTAAGGGGCTATCGAAGACTGGCAACATGATGTAATCAATAGTGGCTCCATGCATCTGAAGAACTGAGTTTTTTACCCACAAAAGCTTGTGACTCCATGCAACTGAAGAAGTGTATTTTTTAAACCACAAAAGCTTATGCCCAAATAAATCTGTTAGTCTTTAAGGTGCCACCAGAATTTTCATTGTTTTTGTGGATACAGACTAACACGGCTACCCCTCTGATGAATAGTGTCTCAGTTTAATTCCTTGCCACTAGTCAAAGTGCAGTTAATTGCTGCAGTTTCTATGAAAAATACATTTAATATTAATAATGTGCTTTCTAATCATAACTGGTTAAATTCACCACTGTGCAGAGTACCTGCACAAGGTCTATGCACCACTTAAGTCTCACAATTGTTGAATACACCTTTTGCTGTCCTTCTGCATACATATAAATGACACGTATTTTGCACAAAACTATATTAGAACACACACACACTCTATGGTATCCAGCAATTGTGGGAAACACTTCACTGATAACAGTTGCTTCTCTTGCCATTTACCAATAGCAGCAAGTTATTAGGAGAAAGGTTCCACAGGTTCCTTTCAGCATGATGCAATTCGCATGGCCTCATGTGCTGGTACTCTTCAGTAGCTTCTCAGTAGGTCACATAACTTTTTGGTATGCTTCTTTCTGGATGAGTTTATAGTCCTCATCCATCATATTACTTAGGTTTACCTGTAGTCTAATTATTGTAGCTCTTTCTTATTCTCTACGCCTTCCTCCCTCTTCTCAGCACCATAAATAACTTGTATTTTTACAAAGCCCTTATTGCAATCATAAAACTCCCGTTTCATGTTCTCTTTGTTATTGCTTTTGTGCATACTGAGAGGTTGATACTGGTAATGAATTTAAATTAAATAATGGTCATGAAGAGACATATTTCTTACTGCTATAAGCAAATGGTTCCTGATCTGGAGACCTTATAAACTGGAGTAATAGAAATGGGATGAAATTTAATAGTGCAAAGTGCAAGGTCATGCATTTAAGGACTAACAAGAATTTTTGCTATAAACTGGGGCTGTATCAGTTGGAAATGACAGAGCAGGAGAAAGACCTGGTTGGTCACAGGATGACTATGAGTCACCAATGTGATGTGGCTGTGAAAAAGGCTAATGCAGTCCTAGGATGCATCAGGGGAGACAGGGAAGTGTTACTAGGGCTGTCAAGCAATTAAAAAAATTAATCACGATTAATCGCACTGTTAAACAATAAGAGAATATCATTTATTTAAATATTTTTGAATGTTTTTTACTTTTTCAAACACAACACAGAATACAAAGTTCACTTTATATTTATATTTATATTTATTTCTTATTATAAATTTTGCAATGTAAAAAACAAAAGAAATTGTATTTTTCAATTCACCTAATACCAGTACTGTAGTGCAATCTCTTTATCCTGAAAGCTGAATTTACAAATGTAGAATTATGTACAAAAAATAACTGCATTAAAAAATAAAACAATGTAAAATTTTAGAGCCTACAAGTCTACTTAGTCCTATTTCTTGTTCAGCCAATCGCTCAGACAAACAAGTTTATTTACATTTACAGGAGATAATACTGCCCTCTTTTTATTTACAGTGTCACCTGAAAGTGAGAATAGGCATTCACATGGCACTGTTGTAGCCAGTGTCACAAGATATTTACGTGCCAGATGCACTAAAGATTCATATGTCCCTTCATGCTTCAACCACCATTCCAGGGGACATGCATCCATGCTGATGACGGGTTCTGCTCGGTAACCATCCAAAGCAGTGCGGACCGACGCATATTCATTATCTGAGTCAGATATTTCATTATCTGAGTCACCATCAGAAGGTTGATTTTCTTTTTTGGTGGATCAGGTTCTGTAGTGTCCGCATCAGAGTGTTGCTCTTTTAAGACTTCTGAAAGCATGCTCCACACCTCGTCCCTCTCAGATTTTGGACGGCACTTCAGATTCTTAAATCTTGGGTCGAGTGCTGTAGCTATCTTTAGAAATCTCACATTGGTACCTTCTTTGCGTTTTGTCAAATCTGCAGTGAAAGTGTTCTTAAAATGAACAACATGTGCTGAGTCATCATACGAGACTACTACAGGTGAGTCTCATCTTACGCGGATTTAACATGCGTGAATTCAGCTATGCGTGGTTGGCAAAAAAAAGGGAAAAAAAAGAGAAAAATAACAATTTAAATACTGTACCTTTAGTGCAGGTGATTCTGCCCGCCATTACACTCAATGTAATTTTGACTATACGCGATTTTCGCTTTACGCGCTGACAGCAGAACATAACCCCCGTGTAAGATGAGACTCGCCTGTATAACATGAAATATATGGCAGAATGCGGATAAAACAGAGCAGGGGACATACAATTCTTCCCCAAGGAGTTCAGTCACAAATATAATTAATGCATTATTTTTTTAATGAGCATCATCAGCATGGAAGCATATCCTCTAGAATGGTGGCCGAAGCATGAAGGGGCCTACAAATGTTTAGCATATCTGGCACATAAATACTTTGCAATGCCGGCTACAAAAGTGCCATGCGAATGTCTGTTCTCACTTTCTGGTGACACTGTAAATAAGAAGAGGGCAGCATTATCTCCTGTAAATGTAAATAAACTTGTTTGTCTTAGCAATTGGCTGAACAAGAAGTAGGACTGAGTGGACATGTAGACTCTGAAGTTTTACATTGCTTTGTTTTTGAGTGCAGTTATATAACAAAAAAAATCTACATTTGTAAGTTGCACTTTCATGACAAAGAGATTGCACTACGGAATTTGTGTGAGGTGAATTGAAAAATACTATTTCTTTTGTTTAACATTTTTACAGAGCAAATATTTGTAATAAAAATATACACTTTGATTTCAATTACAACACAGAATACAATATATGTGAAAATGTAGAAAAACATCCAAAATATTTAATAAATTTCAATTGGTGTTCTATTGTTTAAGTCTATTGTGATTAAAACTGCGATTAATCATGATTAATTTTTTTTGAGTTACTCGCGTGAGTTAACTGCAGTTAATCGACAGCCCTAGTTAGTACCATTGTACAAGGTACTGCGGAGACGTCATCTGGAATACTACCATTCTGGTCTCCCATGTTTAAGAAAGATGAATTCAAACTGGAGCAGTGCAGAGTAGGGCTTGTAGGCTGATCCAAGGAATGGAAAACCTACCTTATGAGAGGAGGCTCAGAGCTTGGCTTGTTTAGCCTAACCAAAAGAAGGAGAAAAGGCTGAGAGGAGATATGATTGCTCTCTATAAATACATCAGAGGGATAAATACCAGGGAGGAAGAGGAGTTATTTAAGTTAAGTACTAATATGGACACAAGAACAAATGGATATAAACTGTCCATCAACAAGTTTATGAAGGTTTTTAACCATCAGAGAAGTGGAGTTCTGGAACAGCCTTCCAAGGTGAGCAGTGGGGGCAAAAAAATCTAACTGGCTTCAAGACTGAGCTTAATAAGTATATGATGAGACTGCCTACAATGGCATGTAGCTGGTCTGACTGCTAGCAGCACATATCTCCAATGGCTGGTGATGGGACACTATATGGGGAGCGCTCTGAGTTACTACATCAGGTGTCTGGCTGGTGGATCTTGCCCACATGCTCAGGGTTTAACTGATCACCATATCTGGGATTGGAAAGGAATTTTCCCCCAGTCTGATTGGCAGTGTCTCTGAGATTTTTTGGTCTTCCCCTATAGCAAGGGGCATGGGTCACTTGCAAGTTTAAACTAGTGTAAATGGTGGATTTTCTGTAACTTGAAGTCTTTAAATCACAAATCGAGGACTTCAGTAACTCAGCCAGAGGTTATGAATCTATTACAGGAGTGGGTGAGTGAGATTCTGTGGCTTGCAATGTGCAGGAGGGCAGTGTAAAATGATCATAATGGTCCCTTCTGATCTTAAAATCTAGGAGTCTGAAATACCTGGGAGGTTCTAGCACTACAAAAAGTTTACCATCTAAAAAGATAAATACATAAAAAGTACCTGCAACAAACAAAAACTCACACACATGTGCACACACACAAAATAAATATTTCAAAGATGCTATCCTTGGTCACAAGTTGCCTAGTGAAGGTTTGATGTGAGCCTGAACAATATATACACCGCATCAAACCACACAAGATTAATAAACATTTTTTAAAATGAAGTATTGGCATATATTAGGAAAGACTACTTACACAATAGGTCAAAATCCAAAGAAAAAGATAGTTATCTCAAAATCATAACTTATAACATTGATCAATCAGACCACAATACATAGATCCTACAAGACATTTCAGTCTAAACATTTCAAGTTGTAAATCTATTTATAGACAATAACTGCATTTTTATAAATCTCTTTTCTCCTATTAAAATTACAAAAGACAAGCATTATTTGTCAACCTAAAATCTTCAGTTTCATCATCTTGGCCATACTATCTTGATAATTTAACAAGATATTAATACTTTTTTTTTTTTTTTTTTTTGAGGACAAGTGATCCTTTTGATGTATCAAAGCATTTATATAAACACTACTTAACTTCTAAAACCCTGATTCTGTGATCAGCACATACACAGAATAGCTTGTGAAAATCAGTCCTTAATTAAATATGTAACTTTAATGGACAGACAATTGTGATTTTAGCATCTAATTTAATAGTCATTTTTCAGAAAATTACATTTATTTTTATATGCTTGCATTTCTCCTGCTACATTGGGAAACATGAATAGATATTTCTCTTGAAAGGTAATTATTTCATCCTTCTTAATAAAAGCTAAGATTTTGTCTCTATGAAAAATACACTTAAAAATTACAAATGTGTGACAAAGTTTCTTTCCCACTGTTAAATTATTCATTACTACAGCTTGGAAGGCTGGAAGATGATACACAATTATAAGAGGCATTGGTCGATCCAACTTCTTATCTAATATCTATTAGAAAAGATTTAGTAAAGTGATAACTATGTTAGTACCATTTAAACCAGGGGTGGGCAAACTACAGCCCAGGGGCCACATCCAACCCTCCAGACATTTTAATTCGGCCGTCAAGCTCCCGCCGGGGAGCAGGGTCGGGGGCTTGCCCCACTCCGCGCAGCTCCAGGAAGCAGTGGCATGTCCCCTTCTCCAGCTCCTATGCACAGGGGCAGCCAGGGGGCTCCACACACTGCCCCAATCGCTGCACCTGCAGCTCCCATTGACCGGAAAAAACAGCCAATGGGAGCTGCAGAGGTGATGCTTGCGGACAGGGCAGCGCGCAATGCCGCCTGGCCGCGCCTCTGTGTAGGAACCAGAGGGGAGACATGCTGCTGCTTCTGGGAGCTGCTTGAGGTAAGCACCCCCCAGAGCCTACACCCCTGCTCCCCTCCCATGCCCCAAACCCCTGCTCAAGCCCTGATCCCCCTTCCACCCTCCGAACCCCTCGGTCCCAGCCTGGAGCACCCTCCTGCACCTCCATCCCCTCATGCCCAGCCCCACCCCAGAGCCCGCATCCCCAGCCGGAGCCCTCACCCCCCCTGCACCCCAACCCCCAATTTCGTGAGCATTCATGGCCCATCATGCAATTTCCATACCCAAATGTGGCCCTCAGCCCAGAAAGTTTGCCCACCCCTGCTTTAAACCCTCTTTCAATTCTTATATTCAAAGAACAAGAGATTTATTTATAAAATTATTGGTTTAAATTGAATAGCAATATTTTCTTAAGCTAGAGTACTGGACAGTGTTAAGCTAGAGTACTGGAAAGTGTTAATATTATTTCATTCAATTGTCATGTGATCTTGTTCCTTTAAACACTGATGTTCATTTGCAAAGACTGTTAGTCTTCTGATGCCAAGATTATGGACAAAATATAAAAACCTAGCTAGATAAACAGGGGCTTTGCAACTTCAGGAATGAAAACACTTAACTTTTAATTTAAAAAAATAAATCAAAGTAATTAAAGGTAAACTCATTAATTATACTTGTCTGGTGCAAATTTGAAGCCGATACTGCAGAGGACTTATTTATAGCTGAGATCGTCTTAATTCTACTCACTCTACTCTAAAAAATTGTACGTGTGTTTTTTGCTGGCAGTATTTCTCTGGTGATTTATACTGTTTAGGAGCCATTGATTATAAACAAGAACAATCTCCCAAAAAGTAAGGCCAAGAAACAACCAATAAATCTTGGTGGGGAAAAAATATACTATAAACAAACTGGATGTCACAAGTTGCAAAGCACCCTAACCAGTCAAAACTACATAGAAAATATCTCAGCTAGTCATGCATTGTATCCCCACTAATCACAATCCCTTTTCAACTTAACTTCAGAATAAGAACACAGTCCCGCGTCAGTAACAATAAGTCAGAGAAAGGTGTACTCTCTTGTAGCCACTCCAGCAGGGACATCCTCAGAAGCAGACAAACCTTCATGCCAGGAAGCTAAGGCCTGGTCTACACTAGGCGTTTATGTCGAAGTTAGCGCCGTTACATCGAATTAAGGAGGCAGCCAAAACAATCCCACTCAAAAATGCACAACAGTTTCTGCATATCATAAAATATTGTACTATACTACCTGGTAAATATCTTGTACCAATTACTGGAATTACCAGTAGGAGTTCAGAATAGTAGCAGGACAATTATGCTAAGCGTGGCATTCTGTGAAACAGTGAGTGCATCATTGTAAATAGAAATATTTGCATTAAGTAAGCAGCACTGAGTAACTCAACTTTTGCAACACCAGTTACATTGCATCAGACCACGCTGAGCATATTTAACATGTTTAAAAAAATTGGGAGACTGGATAAGATGAAAAGACCATTAAGTTTCTCCTATTTTCAGTATGAAAGAAAAGGGAAAACCAAAAATTGAAATTTTTGGTCAAGTTTTCATTTTTGGAAAAAAAAAATGGGGGGGGGAGGACAGAGTCTTTGTTTGTGGGAGTTGTTTCCCCACACACACACACACACAAGTTCAACAAATTTCTACCAGCTCCAAAAATAGTGTTTCCTTCTCCCTAGTAGGAGGTGATTTGGGCGGCTCTACTTCTGTGTCTTTTCCTCCTTCCTGAACTCATTGGCTAGGAGAAAAAAGTCTAGCAAAAAGATTCACCTCTTATACATTTTCACCCCCCTCCTCCTCATTTATGTCCTGATTCTGAGAGGTGCTGAGCCCCCATAACTCCAGTTGACTTTAGTGAGTGTTGTGGGTGCTCAGCATCTCTCCGGAGCAGAATCATTGGCAGAAAAAGTAAGTTTCCTTCCCTCCAATATTTTTGGTTTTAAGAGAGGGGGCCAAACACCAACAAAGTTCAAATTTGGATGTGGCCTCCATATCTTTTAAGAGCTTAACTCCTGAATTTTGGATAAATTTGATTTTGAAATCTTTACATACATTTTGCCGTTTAACCCCATTCCCTACTTTCCTCTTCTGCCACACTCGATTGGAAACTATAACTTCAAGAAATGAATGAAGTGGACATATACTTGATTTGCCTTATGAAATAGGCTTAAAATTTCTAACAAAATGGCCAAGGGTCAACTGTGAATAATATAGCTGTGGCTAAGACTCAGAAACTTCAGAAATATCTGGGAACATCAGAGCTCCTACACAAATGTTGTGGTCTGTATTTTTTAATAAAAATTAGTGTGGTGTAAAGAAGAAAGAACAGACTCCTATAATTATTTGTTAAAGTAAACACTATTAAGTGAAATGCAAGTCTTAAGACTCAGACAACTGAGGAAATCCTTTGGCAGTCTAGGGAAGTTGAATGATGCCTCCTGGTCTATATTCCTGTAGCGGAGAGGTCGCCTGCTCTGGCCTAAAAGGGCTTAAAACAGCCCAGGAGAGGGCTGAGGCTGGGAGCAAGCAGTTCCCAGGCTGATTGGGGGAAGCAGGCTCAGCTGTGGCCACGCCACAATCAGGACTCAGCTGGCTCTTATAAGAGGGCAGTGGGCCACGAGTATAGAGAGAGAGAGAGAGGGGCCTGGCTGCTGGGAAGCTCAGGGTATCTAGAGTGAGGCAGGGCTGGGGAAAGGCCAGAGGGCCTGGGGAGCTCCAGGCTGGCAACTCCCCAGGCTGCAGGGCCTTGTCCAAGGCCCCATAGGGGCACTGGGTTTCAGAGAGAGGCAGTAGGTCCAGACCCAACCTTGCCTATGATGAGTGGCTGACATTGCAGTCTGCCTCAGGGTGCAGGGGCATGTTAGTGACCGGCAGTAGTCTATCACTGGGGTGAGGTGGGGATAAGGGGTGGAGATTCCCCAAGGAGGGGAGATCCTGAGACTGAGGGGTGTATGGCCAGGGGGCAGCATCCCAGATAAAGGGGTACTGGAGTCCAGGAAGGGACATGGGGGGCCAAGCAGCAGTGGGACACTGGCCTGCAGAGGGTGCTAGCTAATTCCCTGAGAGACCAGCAGGAGGTGCTGCAGGGGTGAGTCTGCATGCTTACAACTCCCTTATGACAGAGGCTAATGGGATAAGTACTTGTTTTCAAGTATCTCTTTCAAATATTGGGCCACTTAAATATGCTTCAATCAATCTCCCTCAGAGGCCTAAATCAGTGATGAAATTAAACAGTTACAGACAATACATTGCGGTCAAGATTTTTCAAAAGCAGATAGTGATTTGTCTCCCCAAATTGAGAGATATTAAAGGGGCCTGATTTTCAGAGGGTGGAAATCCCCTTTAAGGCATTTTCTAGCTGGTACCCAAAAATGATTAGTTACTTTTGAAAATGTTGGCCTATGTCTTTACCTTGCAGTCCCTCTCACTCTTTCTTTTTGGGAGTGATTCTCCACTCACTGAAACCAGCGAAAGTCAGGACGAATTCCACTTGCCCTGACACCAGTGAACAAGTTAAGCTCCTAAAAGGACCATAATGGCTGTCGCCTGTATGGAAACTTATTACATTCTGAGTAAAGTTAGTGCAGGAGGAAGAGTGTTAGTAAGTTTCAAAGACTGTCCTTATGGATGGTATTTGTGCAGCTAACAAACATACCAGGTGGACTCCCTCAGAAGCCATTTTAAAGTGAGCTGGAGTCCAAAAGAAGATGGGCAAGGATTCCCTCGCCTCTTTCCCAAACATCCTACAGAACTGAAAGGAGCCTTTGGCCTGAAAGAAACAAAGAAGAAGAATGATGGCAATCCTTGGAACTAGTTATGAAGTATTCAGAGGACTCGGAAAGAGACCATACTATAAACATGGGAATTCCTCTGTCTGGAAAGTCTAGAGCTTTTTTCCCCTCTGACTTTAGCAGTAGAAGCCATTTTGGGAAAGCAAAAACCTATCTGGCTCAGCTGTTTACTTAATTACTAACTAGCAAAGATGACTGATCATTCCTCTCAATGAAGTTTCCCATAGAAAGAAACAAATCCTACCTTTGCTTAGACCTGTGGAAGGAAGTCATATCACAAAACTTTTCCTGGGAGGGCTATGTATGTGAAGCAGCTTTTCTTTTTGGTGGGAGAGAAAACCCATATTTAGTTGTTTTTATAGTTGTACTAAATTGACTGCATGCAGTGTTGGTGCAGCTGCTCCTAGGATATTAGAGAGATAAGGTGGGTGAGGTAATATCTTTTATTGGACCAACTTCTGTGGGTGGGAGAGACAAGCTTTTGAACTTACACCTGAAGAAGAGCTCTGTGTAAGCTCGAAAGTTTGTCTCTCCCACCCACCCACAGAAGTTGGTCCAATGAAAGATTTGCCACACCCACCTTGTCTCTATCAAATTGACTATGGTGCCTAATATATACCTGTGACATCAGCATGTGACCATTCAATGAATATTTTTTCAAGAGTTTGATGTTTATAGCTTGATGTCTCGCAGGAGCAGTATAGTGTGGGTGGAATTCATACAGAATCCGACACAGTTGCAATGATCTGTCATCTACTTGTGCCGCTTCAATTAATTGGTCTAATCTTATTTTAGTAAACTCAGTTCTTGGTTTCTCTAACTCACTTCTGAACACATTATTAGCTAGTCTATCAGTCACAACAGCTCTACTTTGTTAAAAAAAACCCCAAGGGGCATGATTCTCCATTATCATGGGTATAATACCCACTTTGTACTGATGGAAATCACTACACAAGGTCCATGGCAATGGACAATCAATCCTCAGGACTACAGTAATGATGCCAAATATGGTAGTTTACCACAGAAGTTATGATTAAAATCACAGAAGTGCTTAATATGGTTATTCGCATGGTGGTTTGAGTGATTAATATAGATTTTTTTTTAAACTAAGTTAGTCCATCTTGTTTTTAAAACTTTACAGAGAGACCAAGCGGCATTTAAAAATAATGTTTTAAGAGGGCTTCCTTGGGCCTCTATTTAATGTAGTCCCCTTGGGAGATAGAGAGTGAGGTACTGTGAATGGATGCGGATGCCAAGTACAGAGAGAAATCGTAGTGGAATCATGGCTCCATAAGAATTTGCTCTGCTAACTCTTTGAATTCTAGTCTCCTGTTATATATTCTAACTCTTAAAGGTGCAGTTCATAACCTTTGCATATGTAAGACAAACTTAACTAGCTTGTGGCTATATTTTCAAACAGTATGGCATTGAGAACTAATGACACTGGTAAACATCTGACCTCTAGTGGTAACTTTAAACACTAATAGCTATAATGCATGCCTTAAATAAGGGGAAGGGTCAAGAGAGTATTGAGCTTGTTGCTAAATGAAGGACAGAGCAGAATGAAGCTGTGGAATGGAGTAGAGACCTTACCTTGCTAATGGCTTTGTTAGTTGGAAGTAAATACATTTAAATACAAAGATTACTGTGTTCAGAATCCCATTATTTTCTGTGAGACTTTTATTTGTGACTCCGGAGAGACTAACTCAGTTTAAGAAATATGTGCATTATGTAGGAATGTTCTAAAAGGTTTTACATGTCCTTATGAAGAGAATTTGCTTAGTGTAGTCAAAATGAACTCCATTTCTGATGATGCCACATCTCCACCCCATGCCACACTGTCATTTAAAAATTTCCCAATGGAAATTCACAGTACACTGTGCCCTTGGTACACTGGAGCCTTACTTCCTATTGGGCTAAAAATACAGTAGCTCTTCTACAAACAAGGCTCATTAGTTTACTAATTGGCTGGCTAATCCAAATATTAAATCCCTAACAATGAAAAACATTGTTTTTGACCCATCTCTGGTCACATTTTAAGCCATCAGTTTTTGAGGTTTCAAGCCAAAAGATTCTTCCACAAGTTTCTGTATGAATACATTTTTTTCTATTTTACAACTGTGGACGCTTCAGACCAGCCACATCTTTAATTTCATGTATGTAAGAAGCAGCATTCCCTCAAATTTTTCCTGCCCATGTGCGGAATTAATTTTATGTGCACCATGTGTGAGACACATCACCTCCATATTGGTGCACACAACAAAATTCATGTGGCGGGAGTGGGGCCAAGGGGTTTGGAGTGCAAGGGGGAGGAGGGGAGATGAGGGCTCCAGCTGGGGGGAAAATATTGTAGAAAAACTTTAGCCATTTAAATGATCACATTAAAAAAGTCATAATTAAGGGGTAAATCAATTCTCTCCTAAGGTTTATAAATCCATGCCTGACTTCTGAACTGGGGGAAAGAAATCAGGTCAGCCCCAATTGTATATTGTTTAGTTTGACTGTTTAAATGGCATTTCCTATATGGCTCTATTTTTGGTCACATTAGGAACAGCCATTTAAACAGTGAACTTAGCCTGATATGAAAGGTTTCAGAGTAGCAGCCGTGTTAGTCTGTATCCACAAAAAGAACAGGAGTACTTGTGGCACCTTAGAGACTAAAAAATTTATTAGAGCATAAGGTTTCGTGGACTACAGCCCACTTCTTTGGATGTGCATCAAGTACTCCTGTTCTTTTAGCCTGATATGACTTTTTAAAAAAAACTTTGTTATATGATAGAACTGTTCTGTTCATAACTTGGATTTTGTTTTAACAGAATATTTTCTCTAGTGCTTTTCGTTCAGAAGGTTTCCAAAGAGTCAAGTTCTATTATGTCTATTGAGTCAAGTTCAAAGTCTCTGTCCTTATCTTCAAGGTGCTCAGCGGCCTAGGCCCAGCATACCTAAGAGCTTGTCTACACAGGAAGTTAATGCAAACTAACTAAACATAAATTTCAAGTGCATCAAGTCCCTGTGTGGAGGCTCTCATTCGGAAGTAAAAGTGGCCTGGGTTTGCTTTAGCTTAATCCACTTCTTGGTTGAGGGCAAAGGGCTGAATCAGCTCAGTTAACATAACTCTAACTTGGTTTGGATTCACTGCTATCAGTCTTTCTTGCTGAATTCAGTTGAAATTAATGTTAATTCAAAGGACCACCTGTCTGTTACCTTATTACTTTATAATTAAGGATGAGGGAAAAATAATCCCAGGGAGGAGCTGTTATCTGCAATATTACATTTTGATTTAATCAACAGGTACAATCACTCTCCTTAACCTGGCCACTACTATCTGATAACAAAAACTTCTCTGGACTTATTCGTTCAGCCATTTCTGATCATTTTTCCAGGCAGAGGAAGTGTTGCACTGCAGCTTTCCTTTTCCAGTTTGGAGTCTTTCCAATATCTGATGAGCATATTAACATTGCTCCTGTTCAAAAACTGTAGCTTGCCAGTTCTGTTTTTAGTTACGTTGCTATTTATAGTTAGATTCCTGTGTTTTCTCTTGTGAAAGCCTCGCAGTTATCAGACACACACAAGGATATATTTTTATACTGTTGGCCTTGGCACATTAAAGCTGCACAATTCTAAAATGCCTTGTTCCAAAATACCTTACACGCTTCCCAAAAGAACAGCAATGCCCCATTTAATAGCTATATGAAAAATATTGTGACAGACACTTGGCGATAACTATAACTTGTTTCTTGGTTTTTAAGGCACAGTATTTAATACTTAATATAATGGGTCAAAGGCAATTCAATAAGATTTTAAACTTCTTTACCATATTGTAGGTTTTACTAAACATTTGTATATGTAGAGAGGTTGTTTAATCTTCACACCATTGGGAGCCAGGAATCCCTGTGTTCTAATTGCTCTTGTGTTATTCAAGTCATTTTACTTCTCTGTGTCTTGGTTTCCGCATTTAACATATAATAATAATACCATCTGATAAGGGGCCGTGGGACAACTTATCTATTAATGCTAAGTGTGTCAAAAGGTATTAAGTGCCAAGTATTCCTATAGGGACTATATTCATACGTCTTGTGTAATTAAGACATCTTCAGACATTTCATGAATGCCCCCAAGATGTGTTCATACCTATGAATGCACACCCTGGACTGAGATTCTCTGAATCTTTCCTATACAATCAAACACTGCTTAGGGCATGAACAAGAAGAGTCTTTCATCCCTGTCTATCCTGGGCTGCTCTTTGCATATCAAGTCCCATACATTCTCTCGTCTGTCTACTGTTTGACAGAGAGGTTTTTTAGTCGGCCTCTTTTGCACATTCTTCCAGCTGCCCAATGGCATGCCTACCACAGCAGATGCTCTGGCTTCAGTCTCAACATAGCCCAAATATTTCCATTTTCTTTTCTGGATAACTTTAGATATAAGGGATTATTAAATCTCTAACAAATTATGAGATTTGTCATATACATTCTATTTAATAAGTAGTCTTTTTTCTAACACATTTGCTTTCAAAGGCATTTAGGTGTCTGTCTGTCTCTAGTGGTTTTAAAACCCTTATGTTACAACAGAAATAACATTTGAGATAAAGATTCATAGTTTGGTCTTTAAGTTAGAGATTTTCAATGGCCAAATCTTGTTTAGGCTGGTAAATGCAACCCCACTTATAAAATGCTACAAACAATTGGAAATGTGAGCCACTGCAGGAAATCTGCATGAAAGTCTTTTCTTGCACTAAAGGATGCATTTTGTAAAGGGGAAAAAAATTCAGCACTTTGCAGCTATTGCTACCAAAATGGTTTTAATTTGTTTAAATTACATTTTAGGCCTAGTCCTAAAAGGTGTTGGAGTGCGCCCAGAGATCCTCTACAACCATAGATTTGTCATCCTTTCTAAACCCAACCCTATTGCAGAGATTTGGGAAATGGTGCAGAGGAATGCACTATACACACTATCTGGAGTGGCTCACACACACGAGTACCAACCTCAGGGCAGACTGTTAAAAATCAGGGCACAAACTCCAAACTGGTTGTGAGTTTTTCACCAACCAAGTATCAAGTGTGAACTCCTCAGGCACTATAGCAGGGGTCGGCAACCTTTCAGAAGTGGTGTGCCGAGTCTTCACTTATTCACTTTAACTTAAGGTTTCGCGTGCCAGTAATACATTTTAATCTTTTTTAGAAGGTCTCTCTCTCTAAGTCTATATAATATAGTTGTATGTAAAGTAAACAAGGTTTTCAAAATGTTTAAGAAGCTTAATTTAAAATTAAATTAAAATGCTGATCTTACGCCGCCAGCCCACTCAGCCCGCAGCCGGCCTGGGGTTCCATTCACCTAGTTCAGCAGCGGGCTGAGCGGGGCCTGCGCGATCCCAGCTGGCAAGGGGCCGGCAGCCAGGACCCCAAACCAGGGGTGCAGGAGCTCCCGTTTGGTGCTCAGGGTGAGGGTGGGGATGTGGGGGGGATGCAAGAGTCAGGGCATGGGGTGTGGGGGTGCAGGAGTCAGAACAGTGGCTGGAGGTGTGTGAGGGGGTGCAGGGGTCAGGGCAGAGGGCTGTGTGTGTGTGTGGGATCGGGTCAGGGCAGAGGGCTGGGGTGCTTGGCTCATGGGGGTCAGGGCAGGGGGGCTGGAGGGGATATGCCCTGTCCCCACCTCTTCTCTGCCTCCTCCCCGTAGCAGCAAGCACGCTGTGGCTCAGCTCTGATCCTCATCCCCCTCCCAAGGGCAATCGGCGGGGAGGGGGAGGGGCAGGAAAGCACCACGTGGGAGGGAAAAGTGGGGGAGAGGGGAGCTTGGTTGCCGGCATGACCAAGCTTCTACCTCCTGCCCCCACAGGATAAATCAGTGGGCGGGGGGGCTGAGTGGGGCCAGGACCCCAGCAGGCAGCAGCGTGCCATCAAAAATCTACTTGCGTGCCGTCTTTGGCACGCATGCTGCAGGTTGCCGACCCCTGCACTATAGCAACCTTAACAGAGTCAGACAGTCCCTTGCATTACTCCTCTGTATCTTGCCATCCTGTAAGCTTGCCTTTGTGATAGATGGTCCCTTACATCCAAAAAACAAGCAGCAAAAAAACAAACAAACAAAAAAAAACCCAACCCACAAATATTCAGGTTACTCCCAGTTCCAGAGGACCAGTCACTTATGAGTCAATTGCACCTTTAGATCCTATATCAAAGACAACACTTGTACCCAATTATATAGTAAACTAATGATTTATTAACTAAGAAAAAGTTATTTATAAGGTTAAAGCATTTAAACACACACACACACAAATGAGTGACAGTCCATGAGTGACAGCTCCAAAAGGTGATAGAAGTTGCTGTAATAAGCGAGCTCTGTATGTCCTTTAGGGCTAACCCAGGCCAAGCACTTTGCTTATACTTAGTAAGCCTTGCCCCTCAGAATCCAAGCAGTGTAAAGACCCAACTTCTTCCTGTCAGAGATTTTTATTCTCTTTTCCCAGAGTTCAAGCTGATGGGATGAGTCTTCATGCATGTCTCCTCTTCATGGGCATGAGGGGAGCAATCAACAGTCTTTTTTTCCTGTGATGTTCCACAATGCTTTGTCTGGTGTAGGGGTTCTCAAACTGGGGGTCGAGACCCCTCAGTGGGTTGTGAGGTTATTGCATGGGGGGTCATTGTAGGACTAGATTGATAACTGGTATAGGAAATGTAAGAAAGAGTGACTCCACAGCAGACCCCAGAATTTGGCCTAATCATTAGAAAGAAATATGCGAGAAAGAGTCCTGTGTGTTGGAGTGGGAGTGTGATTGTATGTTTGAATGAGGAATGAAAAATTAAAGGTTGAGGTGCCAGCCTTAAAATAAGACCGTTTGGCTGAAGAACGCAGTGGACGAGAGAGCCCGATAACCCTGAGGGCATACTTGCCCCAAGGACAGGAGGGCTGAAGAACAAGATAACATTGTCATTTTGTCATTGCAGTGCCATCTGCGTGATTGACTATCACCTCAAATGTGAGAACAGTGATTATCACTTCAAACATGAGACCAACATGATGAAGCAAACCCTATAAACTTGTATGAGGATAAATCCCTATAAAAACAGACCCTGAAGACTGAGGACTTTGGGTCTGATTCTGCAAACCAACCTCCAGGAGCATCTGACAAGGCCCTGCTCCACCCTCATGTCCAGGCCACCTGGCCAGTGACTTGACATGAGCAAGTCCTAGGCTGGTAACTATAACAACCTTGCAGAACTTGTGTGTGTGAGTGAATGAGATGTTATAGTTATAACTGATTGCTTACTCTGATTCTTTTTGTAGTTGCAATAAACACGGCATATTGCTTTATCCCCTTTAATAAGATCCTGCTGGTTTTTATTTTCTTGGTATAACATCGTGAGCTGTCAGCCTCCACCCCAAACCCCGCTTTGCCTCCAGCATTTAGAATGGGGTTAATATATTAAAGTGGTTTTAATTTATAAGGGGGGGGATTTGCACTCAGAGGCTTGCTATGTGAAAGGGGTCACCAGTACAAAAGTTTGAGAACCACTGGTCTGGTGTCTATGGACCTTCTTTTCTTGGGCTGGAGAGAATACCTCCTATGATAAACTAGTATTTCACACTTGGTAATGCTTCTTTCCTGGTGCTTTTACAGTTTCAGAGAAACTTTTACCGTTAGAGAACTTTCAATATTACCTTATAGTATCTGTATCCCATGTTTTAAGTGAGATTCATGCACACAGCAACTTACAAGCATTTCATAAAGTCTAAACACATTTTCATAAGCCTAGTACACCTCTACCCCGATATAACGCTATCCTCAGGAGCCAAAAAAATCTTACCGTGTTATAGGTGAAACCGCGTTATATCGAAACTTGCTTTGATCTGCTGGAGTGCACAGCCCCGCCCCCCCCCGGAGCACTGCTTTACCACGTTATAGCCGAATTTGTGTTATATCGGGTCGCATTACATCGGGGTAGACGTGTATTATTTTAGCAATACTAACACACAGGTGAGCCAGACAGGTTTTCAGCTATTCATTTTTCAGTATTCAATTTAAGTCTAGGGAATCTGGCATGAGCTGGTATCTGGCTTGCCAGCATCACAGGGGGCACAACTAATTTTTGCACATCTGCTCTATCCACAGCTCCCCTACATAGGCCCGAGGAGAGACGTACATATTGCCTTGAGGTGGCCCTCTGCATACTAAGGGAATTTCATGCCTAAATAATAGTTTTATTAGATTTCATCCTAACATAGATAAATTGAAAAGGAGAGAGATTATGTCCTATATCAAATTAATTGTTAGAATGAAATCTTTGGGAAAGGATTTCCATTATTGTTAAGCCCCTTAGTTTTCAGTTTAAACCAATTTTTACCAAAAAATCCTAAGTTTTATACAGTATTTTGTTTTTTTTCCTGATTTTCACCCTACTTTTGTATCAAATATATTAAAAAATAACTTGTTTTATTAGGAAAATACAAAACCTTGCAACTTTTAGATCATGAAGCATTCAACAGTGGAAAAGTCGAAATCTCAAGCAGCTATGCAAGAAATTAAGCAAAGCCTTCATACAAAACTTGAATTCCTGATTGAAAAACTGCAACCACTACATAAAGTAAAGAAGAAATTTGAATCCAATTCTTTAACAGACAGCACATTTTCTAATCAGGGCCGGCTCCAGCATTTCTGCCACCCCAAGCAAAAAAAAAAAAAAAAAAAAAAAAAAAAAAGCCGCGATCGGCGGCGGCAGTTCAGCAGCAGGTCCTTTGCTCCTTGAGGGAGTGAGGGACCTGCCGCCCCCGAATTGCCGCAGGTGCCACCCCTCTCCCTTGGCCGCCCCAAGCACCTGCTTGTTAAGCTGGTGCCTGGAGCCGGCCCTGTTTCTAATACAGAGGTGTATGGCATTCAGGTTAACAATATCTCTGCAGAACTTTCTTGCAAAAGCACATCTAGGGAGATTCCAGAAAACACAGATCTTTTCATGTCTATGTTGCCAGTCACTGAGCAGGACAATCTTGCAAAAGCTTTCAAAAGTTTTTAGGGAGAGGTGTCAAAGAAGTGGGAAGCTACTGTCACTCGCAATATGTCCCCTGAAGTTTTTTTCACAGCGAATCATCATTCTGGAAAGTCATTATGCTGTTTGACTGGCATCGTAAAAGCATGGCATCAGCAGATCAGTTTAAAGCGTATGCTCATATAATCACCCCCTTTGTGGCTTCTAATGAAGAAAGTGCAAAATTGGAAAGTGAATTGTGCCTACATGGCAACGCCTTCCCCAGACAACTGCTGCACCACTCCTCTTGAATTCTGGAAAATCCATCACACCAACTTTCCAACTTTGAGCTGCGCTGCCTCTCACATGGCCTCTCAGTATCCCACTTGGCTCATTTGATGTGCAAAGAGTATTTTTGAAATTTGACTACATCCAAGACTGAAGGAGAATGGACCTTGGAAAAGACTTCTTAAAGATTGCTGCAAGCCTATCTATCCTCTTGGCAATTACACTGAAGGGCTTCACACAAGACCACGAGTGTTTATAAATATTTTAAACTATTGGGCCCAGTTATTAAATGCAAATATTTATAGGCTAATAGTTCTAAATCTAAAACAGTAAACTGTTTATTCAAATGAAAAGTTTTATTTGGGGATTAGAGTGTTTTCTTAAACTCAGAGTTGGCATTGTGTTCAGAGTTCTGTTTTAGTTCTGCAGCAAACTACATTGAATTCCATTAATCAAAACATTAATCTACTGAATACTTCCCCGTCCTTCCCTCCATGAAAATAACCTCGATATTTACCCAGAAAAATTAAGTTCCCCCGACCAGTTTTCAGCCGTTTGTTGTAATAAACACCAATGAATTCCCAAGAAAAATTAAATAAAATAACCAAAACTGAAGGTTTCTAGTTATAGTTCGCCACTCTTTAGTCAATACTATGTAAAAAGATACTCTACAGCTGATCCAATAAGGTAAAACATTAAAAATTGTTAGCAATGAATTGCTCCCAGTTTTGCTCAAATGAACAGCTGAAAAAAACTCATTTTTGCTAGAGTTCAGATCCTGATCTAACCTGTTTGAAAAAGCAAAACTGATTCTGAAATTTTGATTGACCCTTAGAGTGTGGAGTATTTGGATTCAGCTCCCCAAAGACGAGCTTATTTGGAACCAGGGGCTTGGTTAGGTCCAGTCTCTAATGTTGCTAGGATACATGTGTTCTATCTGATTAATTACTTTTAATAACTGATGTGTAGTGTCATTTTGGTAAGGTATATTTGCACGGATTAGTGATCCTCAACCTGTGGTTCTTGTGCCATTTCTTGCTCTTGTGGAATTCACATTTTGATCATATCTCCTTCTCACTTCATCAACCACAAGGACACATGGGAGGACAGACTAGAGATTGTGTGGAAGTGTGGGATTAACCACCCATGGACATCCCATTCTGTGCATTGCTCTTCAGTTTAAAACATTTGTTCTGAAGTGATAGTTTTCTATTTGACTCACTGTCAGATCTCCCTCCTCCCACTCCAGATCTTTATAACTATGCTGTTTGCTTACTTTTTAATATTTAATTCGGTTTTTAGTGTACATTTAGTGCTTTGTGATTTACATAGTGTGAATGGATATTAGTTGTCGTTGCAAGATCCTGAGAATATTAGCTCGCATTTTATTAAGACAGGATCAGAGTCTGTCACTGTTGTTCATTTTGAGTAGTACCTTACTCCATAAGTAATCACACAAATCATTGGGACAGCTTGTGGAGTAAGGGACTTCTCAATTGGAGTAAGGGTGGCAGTTTCAGGCCTACTGTGATTTTAAACACTTATTTTGCCTTCAGCAAATTTCCCATAATGGATATCATGTTACTTTGAATTAGGTTGGTGAACAGAAAGAAATGCCTCTAATCAAACCCCATATATCATCTCCCACTGCTACTTAATACTATGAAAGAGAGAAGCTTTGAGCCACAGGGTCAGGCATTTGTAAAACACCAATGCAGCTACTACTGATGCCATCTAATGGTTCAAATTAAGTTTTGCAAGCAAATGGATGCAGATCTCTTCAAATCCTTTTCTGTTACATCTCAATCCTCAGCCCAAAAGACTCTTCCCCCCCATCTCATTCAACCACCTCAAAGCTTTAAATAAGTCAAAAGGGAGGATGTGAGATTCATTGGGACTATACAGTACAGTATTTTAAGCACATCTTATAATTTAAATTTCTGGTGTAACTTCATGCACTCCAATACAGTGGCGACAAGGATGAATTTAATTCAGTACTTTGTCAAAACTGAAATTTCAAGTATTGCATAGTCATTTGGCCTCAGCGACCATGAAAGTACTGACAACTGAGTTACAATGACTTCATGGAACAATTTTTAAATAATGATCCATCCTAAAATTGGTTGTTTAAAATACATTAAGGATATTTAGGTCAGGAGTTCTCAACCAAGGGTACACAAAGGTCTTCCATTAAGTGCATGATCTCATCTAGATATTTGCCTAGTTTTACAACAGGTTATATAAAAAGCACTAGCAAAGTTTTGTACAATTACTTATTTATACTGCTCTCTATACTGAAATACAAATAGGATATTTATATTCCAGTTGATTATATAATTATATGGTAAAAAGGTGAAAATAAGCAATTTTAGTAATAGTGTGCTGTGTCATTTTTGTCTTTATGTCCAGTTTTGTAAGTAAGTAGATTTTAAGCGAGGTGAAACTTGGGGTATGCAAGACAAATCAGACTCCTGAAAGAGGTACAGTCGTCTGGAAAGGTTGAGAGCCACTGACTTAGGTAGCTGGTCAATTTCCAGATGGTGAATGGCTGGGAACTCACTGTTTAAGGGAGGGTTGTTTGGTGGTGAGTGAGGTAGGTGGTAGAGAATACGAGATCTAGGGTAGGTTTCTACTAGCTGTTGAAGTGAGGCATCTTGTGTGTAATTAATTCCTGCTGTCTCCTCATGGTGGCAGTAGCCCTCTGGCAGCATGGTTTGAAGATAAGCAGTATCAGCTTAAAAGTTAAAATTATTTTAGGGCTAGATTCATCAATACACTGTCTGCTTTACCTACTCTGGCACAGTAGAAAGCAACCAGAAGATATAAGCCAGATTCTTCCTCTTTTCTTTTCCCAAACCATATTCCCTTGCACACATCTTGCCCCAGTTTGACCTTTGCTCCTGTTCCCCACAACACTTTCTCCATGCACCATCCCTCCTCAGTTTTCCCTCCATATTTGCCCTGCTGAGTCGCTCTTGTGCAACAGGTAGTTTTTGAATTTAAGATTCATTGTTTTGCCCTCATTCTTCACACATGAAAATTTCCTATCAAAGGAAACTGGAGAAATCTTCCATGAAGATGTATCCTCTTTCACAATAGCTGCCATCTTCCATTGTTCTCAACTGGACTTAAGCTAAACTGCTCTCAGGTGAGGGGGTGGCTCCCTATGCTGTCATAGGCCACCTCCCATCTTGTGGGACTAAACAGTCACTGCTGTGTACTTGACTCCATCATATACCTCTGGCTCCCAGCTCCACCCTCTTATTAAGCAGAGTACAGCTCCAGAGACTAGTGCTTGGAGCTACTTGGCTGCAGCTGCTTATAAAGGTGTGACACCTAGGAATTCTGATAAGAGAGTGAACTTTATTTCTTGGCCCCAATCATCTGACCTGGGTTAGGATTGCAAAAGTGTAATATACTCCCACCACATGACATGAGTCAGTGTTTACTGACATCAGTGGCTGCTATTACGTAAGTGAGAAAAGGAAGCTAGTAGGAATTAGTGTTCCTTGTCGGGGGGGAAAAATAGTTTGTCGTCTATGTAGGTTACGTTTGTGTAGCTTTTTTAGGACTTCTGCCACTTGTGTCAGTGATGCTTCCAGAATTTTTGCCTTTCCCCAACCATTTTTCCTCTCGGATATTAGTGCTTTTGTTAATATTAAAGTTTCAGCAGTTGAATATTAAAGTTCAGGAGATTTTCCTCATTCTTACTTGGTTTCTAGTGTCTATATATGTCAATCAGAATATTATTTCTGAGTAACTCAGTTTCAAGAGTTATTCAGTCTTATTTTCTCTTGTCCGTTGCCACTAGTCCACATCTCCCATATGGTTGTCCAGAGATTTATACTTTTCTGATCTGGGCTCCACTTTCTTTGGCACAGACATCATAGATGACTGTGATACATAGTCTTTAGTACACTTTATTGTATTGCATAGTCTCATTATCAAAAACCTCTGAGAGACTTCATACTAAAATCCCCATTTGCAGTAGACATCCCAAGGTGAGGTAGGGTCAGCATACTAGAAGGCAACCCTATTGCTTGAAGAAATCCGTATTAGTTTCATTTTTGTTTGGAATGTTTACAGTTTTTTAAGGCCACAAAAGGTTTCCCATGACTCAGCAATAAAAATAATGGCGTGCAAAGCAGACCAGAGGCCAATATGTGAATATTTTAGAGCGGTGAATTGCAAATATTTTCATAGCATGGACCTTATCTTAATACAGATTAGTCCTATGGATACCTCTTTGTCCCAAACTCTGAGGACAGTACTCTAAACACTGAGCTATGGGATATGCCAAGGTGCTCTTTCCCAGTCTCTGCTGTTGAAGCTGTTAAATAATGAAAATGAATGGAGCAAAGGGACTGGACCCACCTCCTAGTTGGGTGTCCTAACCTCTGGACTACAGGGTCATTCTCTCACATACTCTCTTTCTGGCTCAATGACTAAGCTGCTCCACTGTGGGCAAATCCTTAAACAGAAGGGTGCTGCTTTTCCTTATTAGGGCTGTCAATTAATCGCAGTTAACTCATGCGATTAACTCAAATTAATTGTGATTAATTGCAGTTTTAATTGCACTGTTAAACAATAGAATACCAATTGAAATGTATTCAATATTTTGGATATTTTTCCAGCTTTTCATATAGAGTAATTGAAATCAAAAGTGTATTTTTGATTACAAATATCTGCACTGTAAAAACAACAAAAGGAATAGTATTTTTCAGTTCACCTCATACAAGTACTGTAGTGCAATCTGTCGTTAAAGTGCAACTTACAAATGTAGATTTGTTACAGAACTGCACTCAAAAAACAAAACAATGTAAAACTTCAGAGTTTACAAGTCCACTCAATCCTACTTTTTGTTCAGCCAATCCCTAAGAAAACAAGTTTGTTTACATTTAATAGGAGATAATGCTGCCCTCTTATTTAAAACGTCACCAGAAAGTGAGAACAGACATTTGCATGGCACTTTTGTAGCTGGCATTGCAAGTTATTTATGTGCAAGATATGTTAAACATTCATATGACCCTTCATGGTTCGGCCACCGTTCCAGAGAACAATGCTTCCATGCTGATGGCACGCTAAAAAAATAGTGTTAATTAAAGTTGTGACTGAACTCCTAGGGGGAGAATTGTCCCCTGCTCTGTTTTACTTGCATTCTGCCATATATTTAGTGTTATAGCAGTTTTGGATGATGACTCAGCACATGTTCGTTTTAAGAACACTTTCACTGCAGATTTCACAAAATGCAAAGAAGGTACCAATGTGAGATTTCTAAAGAGCTACAGCACTTGACCCAAGGTTTAAGAATCTGAAGTGTCTTCCAAAATCTGAGTGGGACAAGGTATGGAGCATGCTTTCAGAAGTCTTAAAAGAGCAACACTCTGATGCGGAAACTACAGAACCCGAACCACCAAAGAAGAAAATCAACCTTCGGCTGGTGGCCTCCTGCTTGCTGTGCAAAGGGCGGGGAAGAGGGATGCTAAAGTCAGGGTGTGCCCATCCCCCGCTCCTGCCCCCCCATACCTTACCTCCACAGGGGAGGGGGATATGACAGGGCTCAGGACAGAGGGAGCTTGCTGGTAGCAGCTGCTGATCTACTTAAAAAACCAATGTACTGAGAGTGGGGTCAGCAGACTTAAAAGGCAATGCACGTCTCTCTCTCTCTCTCTCACATACACACACACACACACACACACACACACACACACACACACACACACACACAGTCTCTGTCTCTGCCATGTGGTCTCCCCTCCCTCCATTCGTGCTGCCTTGTAAAGTGTGAAGCTACCTTAACAACGTTTTAAACCCTTGAGGGCTCAGCCAAGTACTAGTTCATCATTTAGCAGGAAGGCATTACCTGGGAAGTATTCCACCCTCTTACTCCACCACCTCAACCAACCTTCACAATCATTGCTGTGTACAGTATTACATTTTTAAAACTTATACTGTGTGTGTATATATGTCTGTATTAAAAAAATATAGTCTTTTGTCTGGCAAAAAAAACCTTCCCTGGAACCTAACTCCCTCCATTTACATTAATTCTGATGGGGAAATTGGATTTACTTAACATCGTTTCGCTTAAAGTAGCATTTTTCAGGAACACTACAACATTAAGCAAGGAGTTACTGTATTTCTTGTTTTTTTGCAGTGCAAATATTTGTAATAAAGATAAAGTGAGCACTGTATGCTTTGTATTGCATGTTGTAATTGAAATCACTGTATTTGAAAACGTAGAAAACATCCAAAAATAATTAAATGGTATTCTATTTAATGATGCAATTAATTGTGTGATTAATGACTTGACAGCCCTACTTATAACTATTATGCTTTGGCACCCACTACCAACAAACAATTAGCAGAGTAACTTGCGATTCCAGCCCACCTAAGAGTGGTCACATTCTCATCTTCCTTTCACTTTAAAGAGTGATGCTCTTGCCTGGTGCACTGAGGCCCAGAAAGAAACATGCCTGACTGATTGCATGTGGTAAGCCAATCAGTCCCTTTTAGGTCAAAGATTGAATTAGAGTGAGTCATTAACCCACCAAACCACAGCTCTGGTTGAAGGTCTTTTTCCTTTATAATCTGTAATACTGAAGAGCTTCCTCATAGCTCCAGCCCAGTAGCCTGCTTTTAATTTTGATGTGTCCCCCTACAATCTAATCACTCAGACCCGTATTTAGAGTGGTTCAAAAATCACTGCACTGTAGAACATAAGATATTAGGGCTGAGCACACCCAATTCAGAAAGTTCCAGTACTTCCAAGCAGGGGAGTGCTTGCAAATGGTGAACAGGCCTTCAATAGTTACTCTCCAATACTGAGTCTTTAACAGGGTGCAAAAAAAAAAAAAGCTACAGACCATGCTCCTTCCCTCTCAAGATGGTGTGTTGTTTGAAAGTGTGTGTAAGTGTGTGTGTGTGTGTGTGTGTGTGTGTGTACACACACACACACACACACAGAGTTTGAAGTCGTACAGCATGCCAAGGTTGTCTACTTGTAACAAGAAGGTTCAACTAGGCAATTGTAAGCTGATGAGATGTCATGTTTGTTCACTGTCCAGCTAAAGTGTATGAAATATTTCACTATTCGTGACCTTTTAGTTAAGGGTGCCTGCTGCTGATCGATAAATCTCTACAAGCTCATCAAGCTTGCGAGAAGCATTGCCTGCAGCTGTTATGCTGCCTTCTGCAACAAGTCTCCAGTCTTGCAAGGAGTTCCACACAGGAGTAGTGATCACTGCAAGAATGGGGCCTAATTGGTCAAGGATTCAGTAACAGGTAAATCAGATTTCAAAAGTACTTTGCATTAACTGTCTCTAAAGAAACGCTATTCAAAACGTAAAGGGACACTTCCAACTTTATAAATGCTAATGAACTCTATACTCAATAAGCTCAATTTTATAATAATCTAAAGACAGTTATGTTTAAGCCTACTGGGATGATCAAAAGTACTTAAGTGAATTGATTTAAAAGGGATTTAGATGCCTAACTTGCTTAGGAGCTTCACAAAAATCCCATTGTAGCAAAGCAAGACTCACCAGTGCGGCACCTCCTGCTGGTTGTCCTGGGAATTAGCTCTCAGTGTACAGAGTTCCTCCTACTGGCCGGTGTCTCGCCACAGCACATGTGGCAGAGCAGGGGTGCACCTAAAGTTCTTTCCCCTGAGAATGAGTGGATGGGGAGAGTAGGCGGACTCTCAGCTGCATCGCTGTATGCATCAACCAACGGAGCTCTATGCTGAGCCCCATAAAATGGGGTCAGAAATTATTCCTTTCCCCCCATCCAGTGCAACAAGAGAGCCCTGGAAGGTACTGTGTGCCCTTAGTCTGTTTACCAATACACCATCCCTTCCTCAGGGCTGTGCCTTAAAGTCATAATCTAGCCCTTAGTTTGTAAACATTTCTGGGTGGGGAAATTAGTGGTTTTCTATATTGTAAATTGCCAGGTACATTTTTGGCATTATATAATTAATAATTATATAATACACCATGTATTACCTAATTTTAGAAATGTTAAACCATAAAAAGAATATCCACCCATGGAAAAGCGTCACTTGCAAAAGAATGCAGATTTCTGTTTTGCTCATTGGTTAGGCCAGGCGTCTCAAAATCCTGGCCCGCGGGCCATCTGCAGCCCACAAGCCTCCTTAATGTGGCCCGCAGTTTTGGGACCTGGTCTCTCCCTTGGCCCCACCTGCCGCCCCCAGGCACTCCCCCCGCCCCCAGGGGCCCCGGCAGCTCTGCAGAACTGAGGAATGTCTGCCTGCTTGCTCCAATGGCTGCCGGCCCCTTCCTGCAGCCCAGGGGCAGGACTGTGCCTCTGCTCACTGACCCTGCCATGCTGGAGGGGTGGTGCCTGGGGGCAGTAGCGCACAGAGGCCCACAGTCCACCCCACCTTGGAGCCTCAGGTAAGTGAGTGACATTGACCCGCTGGGAGGATTTGAGGACTGGCACTGGCCCGAAGGTAAATTGAGTTTGAGACCCCTGGGTTAGGCTAAAACAGCTGAAACCTGCTTGAGATTGAAAAGCTGTGAGCAGTAAACAGGCAAGCCTGGATCCCCACATAATGTTCAGCTCCACCACTTCAACTTCTTTTGGTCTCTCTCTTCCCCCCTCCCCCGCGAGATCATGTTTCTTCATGTACTGCCTGTCTTAAAAGCCATCATAAATCTACAGACTGTACTAAAAATAACAGAAGGCACTGTGTAATACAAGGGGCTATGATTCCATTTAGGGGGGGTCAGGAGGCACCATAAATCATCTATGGAGAACCTTCAGTTGAGAGAACAAGAGCATTGGGGATTGAGACAGAGAGCAGTATTCTGGCTCATGGCAAATTCTCCTCAGAGGCCTAGTAACCACACGACTCCTCCACAATTGGTCAGATGCTAAGCTCCTTTGGTTTGAAATGAACACACCCGCCTCAATATTTCTTTTCCTACCAGTAAAAAAACCAAACAAACCCACCTACAGAATCAACAGATGCACAAGTGAATTTAAGGAGGGGACTGAATTAAATGAATGTGTTAGGGTTGAGAAGGAGGAAAGCTGCAGTGAACGGAATAGTGTGTGTGTGTGTGTGTGTGTGTGTAAGAGAGTGAAAAGGTGTGAATGAGTGGATATACGCCTTGTGGTGTGAGAGCTTGTTTTAAATAACAGTACACTCTACCAACATACCTCCAGTAGGTCAGGAAAGCAAGGGAAAAGATGGCCGTACTAAAGGACCTCTACAACTCCAGCAAATCTGAGGCCTAGAATGGGGATTGTAGGGAGGAAAAGAGGCAATGAGTAGCTATCTAAAAATGCTTGTAAATTCACATTTGGCTTTTTAGTGTTGTTAGATCTATGTAGTATATTTCATGAATGATGATTGTATTTTAATTGTGGAGTACCTGAGTATCATGATGTTGATGGCCGGGGCGGATCTATGGTTTTTGCCGCCCCAAGCACAGCAGTCAGGTGGCTTTTGGCGGCGTGCCTGCGGGAGGTCTGCTGGTAATGAGGATTCGGCGGCATGCTTGCGGGAGGTCTGCCGGTCCTGCGCCTTTGGCGTACCCGCCGCCGAATTGCCAGCGAAGCCGCGGGACCGGCGAATCTCCCGCAGGCGTGCCGCCGAAGGCAGCCTGACTGCCGTCCTCACGGCGACCGGCAGGCCGCCCCAGGCACGCGCTTGCTGCTCTGGTGCCTGGAGCCGCCGCTGTTGATGGCTTTATAAATAATTCTGAAGAGGTCTGGAATCTTCAATGCAATTCCAAATTGGGACAAATTCATCCCTGGTATACCATGATTTGAATCAAAGCCCCATAAACTTTTGCTGTGGCGCATCCATGATCCTCCCCCCCGCACAAATTTACCATCACACACACATACCTCTCTCTTCATGTTGAGATAACACATGCACCAAGACATAGTTCTCTAAACTAAGAGCTGTGAAAAAAATTACTCATTCAGCCAGCAGATGTCTCTGTACACTTACCTAGCCACTGCTTCGTCTGCTACATCAGCTTCTTTTAATTAATAGAGAGAGAGAGAGAGAGAGAGAGTTTTGTGCAATTCATTTCATCAACACCTCCACACCCAGACAAATGTAATGGAGAAAAAAACATAAGAGGACAAAATGATGTTCTTTACACCGTAGAATTCTGTAAAGTGACTGTTTCATTGAAGCTACATGACATTTTTAAAGATTTTCTACTTACATTTACATCCTGTTTACAGTTACATTTAGGATCAAGACTGTGGCATGTTTGTACTTTTCTTAGATAGCCACATGCTGTTTTAGGCCCTTGACCCTGCAGTTGGGGAGTGGGCAGACTGCTGCACCTATGCGGAGATACTTACACAAGCTATGGCATTATACAGTTCAGTTTGTGCCTAATCTAGCCCCCCATTAATCCTCAAGAGTAAATTACATAGAGCAACATTAATATAGACTCATCTTCAGCTCTTCGTCTTTCTCTCTTTCAAAACAAAAGCATCTCCCAATCCTCCCCCATATACTGATGCCATTTCCCCCATCTCACTGAGATCAACATTTTCACCTCCTTCCCATTGTCAGTTCCCTTATTCACCTTTCCACTGGTCCTCTCATGGATTCCCACAGATGGGCATTCCTGATTGACTTGCCTCACAGCTGTGAGTTCCTGACCTGACAGAACCTTCAGGAAATGGGGGTGAGTCGGCCATGTAAAGTGACTGCCTGAGGCATCTCCCCATTGCTAGACAACTCTCCCCAGTTTCCAGAACTAGAAAGCATGACCTGCTCTCAACTCCCTAAATATGCAGGTTTCCTGGTGTAAAAGTGGCCAGTTTGCTAAGTGTTACTTTACATTAGCAGGAATGAAATATTCTTTAAATATAATTGGAGAGCTAACACTTTTTACCATCTCTAGTTCCAATGGGAAAGATTTCCAGTTACAACAGTCCCTTGCGACATGCTGCATTACAAGAAGTGCTAATTGGCACAGGGACAGAGAGGAAAATATGGCCTTGTCTTCACTAGGGAAAAAAAGGTGTGTTTTTACCTCGTGGTAAAATGTTGTAAAATCCTAGTGAACACAAATTAGTTTGTAGTTTTAACACAGGTAGGTCAAGATAAACCCTGAGTTCACACATAGCATTTACCTCAACCAGTTACCACATGTGAAAGCTACAAGCTGCATTCTCTTCATTTGGATTTTAGCATGTGTTAGTAGTTATGCATTAGCAAACATGTGGTAAGAACATATATGTGGTGTCCACACTAGGACAAAAGATAGTGCAGTCATGACTGCACTATACCAAGTAAACTGTAATTTCCCCCTCAAAAATACATTTTTCGTTTAATCTTGCAACAGCTGTTATCTTGTGTGTGGCTGTGCAAAATACCATAGCTGTCCTTTAAGAAACAAAGGGGTAGTGTGAATTGCAGATATATTACCACCTACTGAGGATGTCAACATTTTTCATTCAATATTTGAAAATACAATATTTCATTGAAAAAAAATATGAAACTTTTGAGTCAGTTTCATTCCCCCCCCCCCAATTTGATATTTAAATGAAATTTTGAATGTTGGCTTCTTTCCCCTTTCTGCCCCTGAATGAAATAGATGCATGTCTAGGGTTTGGGAATTATTTTGTAATGTGTAATCTTTTGCCATTGTATAAAGCTTTCAAAACTTCCTCAATTTTGGAAAAGTTATCCAGTGGCAAAAGGATGAAAATGAACCTAACTCTGCCACTAGGTAATTTTTTCAAAACCTGGAGACCTTTGAAGAGTTACGTAGTTGCAAAAGGAAAAATGAAAAGACAAAAACAAATCCAGAATGCCCTTCATGTTATTGCACTCAGTGGCAAAAACAGGGTGGAAAGGGGAACAAAGGAAAATGTGAAATTTTGCACACAAAAAAAATAATGGTGGCTATATTTTGACCAGCTCTACCATACGTCCAATCTCAACAGAAGTCACCGTAACAAAACAACAAACCAAACCCCCCCACACCAAAAAAAATACCCTGGTGCAGTCATTCCACATCTTATTATCCAGTAGTCATTTGCAAGCTCAGGAAGTATCTTTTGAACAGATGTAAGAGACAGAACTGCATAAAGGTTACATCAGCAAGACAGAATGTGTGGGATGGGTGGGTGTGTGAGTGAGTGAGAGAACAACCCATCTGGGAAGGAGTGTGAAGATGGAGATTAGGCTGAAACACCTTGGTCCCTGGAGTGCAGTAAGCTATATTACACACTTAACAGTTCCACCACCCACCAAAAGTGAGATGTTCTGAAAAATCTGTCTTGTCATTTGATATAGATTAAGCTGCCATTTTTCACAATAGACTAGAGTTCATGACAATTACCTTGTGTGTGAGCAGAAACTATTTCACTTCCAGTTGAGATGTTTACATTGAGAACAATACAAAAAAAGCATTTTTATTTAATTGTGTTGATTCTAAGTGCACGGAGTGTTACTCCCTCTTCAAGTGTTAATTACAAACATGCACTAATATGTAAACTGCTGCACACTTTCCTCTGATTCAGAGACTTTTTTTATACACACTAAAACATTTATTTGCATTCTAATCTTTCACTTGGGCTCCTTGAGGGTGAAGGTTTTATTGTTTACAGTTGAGTATACCAGCCTTGCTAGCCTGACAGAAAAATAACCTCTCTGCCGAGAGCCTCAGGCCCTGGCTGTAGTACAAAAACTTGTCCGGGAACCTAGTTACAGCTTGGTTGTCTCTTAACCTGCTTGCTCATATGGTTCCAATTTTTAGTGGAATCTGGACAGTAACTGTATTCCATAACCACACAAAAATTGTGGCATGATCTGATTACCATGATATGATTTACAAAAAAGGGCAGAACATTCTAAAGTGCCTAAGTGACTTAGGAGCATAAGTCCTGTTGAAAATCAATAGGAATTGTGGCCCAGATTTTTTAAGTGTGGTTAGATGTTGCTCCACTCAGCACTGCAAAGCCTGTGTCATTTTGACAGCAAAGTCCCCTTTTCAAAAATGACAGGCATCTAAATCCCTTTGCAGATCTAGCCCAAACTGCCATTTGAGGCACTTAAGGCTAAAATTTAGATCCTGAAAAACCCTGGTCAGCTGTCACATAATCCCGTAGACGCCTACATTCTCCAGGTGCCTTTACATCAGTGATAAAATCCCCTAGGCACCTAAATTTCTGCCAGTGTGCAAGCTGCCTCTGTCCTGATACCCAGTGCTCAGCTCATACCTAATCCTTGGTGGGCTCCTCAAACTAGGAATTCCCCCACCTCTGCGCTACCAGATTTCCTCCCCCAGGGCTGCAGCTCCTCGCCAAGCCAGCATGTTCAGCCTCCAGACCCCCCCTGCCTAGGAGCCAGACCTGCTGGCCACTTCTGAGGCGCAGTGTGGTGCCAGGACAAGCAGGTAGCCTACCTTAGCCCCGCTGTGTCACTGACCAGGAGTCGCCGAAGGTAAGCCCGTGCCCCAACTCTGAGCCCCAACTCCAAGCCCCAGCCCTGAGCTCCCCCAACCCAGAGCCCCCTCCTGCACCCCAACCCCCTCATCCAGTCTCACCCCAGAACCTGCACCCCCAGCCCAGAGCCCATATCCCCTCCTACACCCCCACCCCTGCCCCAGCCCCAGCCCAGAGCCCTCTCCCACATTCCAAATCCCTCAGCCCCACTGCTCAGCCTGGAGCCCCCAGTTAGAGCCCTCACCCTCCTCCCACACCCCAACCCCCTGCCCAGCCCAGTGAAAGTGAGTGAAGGTGGGGGAATGTAGTGAGTGGGGGGTGGGGTCTCAGGGAAGGGGCGGGGCTAGGGTGTTCAGTTTTGTGCGATTAGAAAGTTGGCAACCCTAATCATGAGCACAGCCAGGGAATGAGGCATGGGTTTTCCCTCTGCCTTCGCCCCTGGCTGCCTCCTCAGAGCTCTCCTGGTAGATGTGGCGCACCATGCCTGTCATCTCCTCATTGCTTTGGGTGTTGATATCCAACAGCACCAGCAGCACAATTATTGTATTGTATATTTTAATGTTGCTGGTCATATGCAGTTACATCTTGTATATCAGTTTTTTCCTTGTCTTTAGATTACACATGAATCATGATTAGGTGTTTAATTAGCCTGCTTGATACTTTAGGTGTTTTCTTACTTTGTGCTTCTTTAAATGCTTTATATATTAATTCATTTCATTCCATAAGGTATTTGTTTAATTTAAATATATAATTCAAAACAACAAATCCTAAATCTTATATTAAGGCTCACAATTTGTTTGACACTGGTGCTGTAACTGGAAAAAAAATTAACTAGATCAAGCAATGCCACAACTGACGCATAGTGGGTACTAATGTGTTATCAGTTGGATAAAAGGTAGCGTCATAAACCTCAGAAATCCCTTTCTAGGGGGACCATTGACTGTTCTGCCTTGGGGCCTGGAATTGCTGTCGGCGGGACGGCCTATGTGTGCCAAAGGCAAATAAGTATAGACAGGGTTGGCACTACTTATTATGGAGATTGCCTGATCCTTCCCATTAGCAGACCCTGTTCTCTGTTGCTTATAACTTTGTCAGACTTGAACCATTTGGGCGGAGATTTTTCATGCCAAGGGTTTTACAAACAAACAAAAAACCCACCCCTTCAACCCGAGGCAAATTTCAGCCCAAATGGCTCAGCTGTTTCCAAGAACGAGGCTAAGAAAAAAAATAAAATGCAGTTTTGCCCATGTTAAAACTATTTTGGTGACCTTTTCTTTGAACAGTCCTAGCGCCCTCATGCTTTTGAACAAGGACTTCAAGTTTGGCAGGGTACGGCCTTTGCATCAGGGATGTGTAGGGTGACCAGACAGCAAGCGTGAAAAATCGGGATGGGGTGGGGGATAATAAGAGTCTATATAAGAAAACGACCCAAAAATCGGGACTGTCCCTATAAAATCAGGACATCTGGTCACCCTAGGGATGTGTCTTTTGCAGTCCCCATGAAAATCCACCCAAATAAGGTAAAGTTATAAGCCTTTGAATAGATCCGTTTGCACTTGCTCAGTAGAACTTCTTAGGTTTTTAGCAGCTAAGTTCTCCATGGCTTCCGTCTGTATTTTACATGTTCCAACCCAGGGCTGAGCAGAACTAGGCCTGCAATTACACCTCTGGGCTGGTGCAGGTTGCCTGATTTGAATGCACAGAGGACAAAAGCTGAATCTGGGGGGGGTCAGGGGGGGCGGAGAAGGGAGATTGGGATGAAAAACCTAGTGGGGAGACTGGCACTGGAGGCTGTCAGGGATGAAGGAGAGGGAAACTGGGACTGGAGGTTGGGTGGGAGACGGACTGACTGCAGAAGGAGTCTGGGAGCCAGGGGGAGCAACTGAGACTGCTTGAGAAGGGAGACTGGGACAGAGACAGGAAGGAAAATGAGTGGGATTGGGAACCAGGGATTTGGGAGAGAAGATGGGAGACTTGGATAACAAGCTGGATGGGGAGACTGTGAAAGGGACTGGGAACCAGTGTGAGGGGTTGAAACAAGGTGTGCATGGGAAGGGAGACCGATTTGATGAAGAGACACAGGGCAGAAGGAGGACCGGGACTCAGTAGGCAAAAAGATGAGGACAACAAGCCAGGGTGCCAGACACAGAGCTTGGACAAGGGCCTATGGTGATGAAACTGGGAACAGGAGTCAGTTGGGATGGAAAATGTGAGTGGGGGCAGGGCAACTGAATTAGGACAAGGAGCCAGGGGGAACTGGCACTGGCTGGGCTAGGAGACAGAGGCCTGTGCAGCGGAACTAAAGTTTCCAATGCTGGTGATGACCCATGTAGGTATCAATATCATGCCCCACGATGGAATTTTTTCTTCATTTGGCTTTAAAAAACGCCCAACCCCAAACCCTAGAACAGTGGTTCTCAAACTTTTGTATTGGTGACCCCTTTCACACAGCAAGCCTGAGTGTGACCCCCCCCCTGTTATAAATTTAAAAAATGTTTTAATATATTTAACACCATTATAAATGCTGGAGGCAAAGCGGGGTTTGGGGTGGAGGCTGACAACTCGTGACCCCCCCCCATGTAATAACCTCGTGACCCCCTGAGGGGTCTCAACCCCCAGTTTGAGAACTCCTGCCCTAGAACATTACACATTAAAACTACACTATTAAGGGTACAAAGTTAAGCACTCAGAAGGCCGTTAGAAGATACCAGTGTATGGTTGCCTGCACAACCTTAATTTGACCCCATTACACATCTGCATTATTGCAATCATTTACACAAGCTATGATGTCCCAAACATGGGATTACCACCTCGCTGCGTGATTCAGAACCAGATGATGGGTGACGAGGGAAAAAGCTATTATTCAGCCACAAACAGCAATAGAAATGCAGAAACATCCTAGCTATGCACATTGGTAGCAGAATTGTTTACTTTTCTTCATAATTACTGTAATGAAAGTCTCTAATGGCCCAGTCCAGTTCTCAATGGGAGTCCTTCTATTGACTTCAGGGTTTTTTTTGGATCAAGTCACTTACTGCACAAATGTGCTTTTGCAGCTCTTGTGAGGCTACATTGCACACAAGGTCCCTATGTGAGCTCATATGCACAGTTATATTATGGCACTAGTTGCTGAAGAGTAGCATAAGCCTGTGGAAAGGATGCTATTTGACATCTTAATCATGCACTGTGGAAGGGGGGTAGTTTTTCAGATTCTTTTGTAATGATGTTTTCTTCAGGTTCATGTCAATAGGTTGATGACTAAGGTTTCTCCCCTCTGAAAACCTTGCTAATGGATACCCCCCTTTCTGCTGTAACTAAGGTTATATATGAGAACTTACATTATTCCCATCAACCTAGGTATTGGTTTTGGTTTTTGGCATTCAGCCATAAACATATATTTCCAGGAACTGGCAAACACTGTTCTCTTATATTAACTATTAGTTAAAGGGACACCAACAGCCTTAATTTCTAGAATCTTTAATTACATGCTATTTTTTTCACAAAACCCCTGCCTCATTCAGTGCACAGAATGGACCCAGCTGTGGGGATTCATTCAGGTTGTCTAGCGAATGAGAGTGTGGTGCAGAATTTGGAAGGTGAGTGGTGACCGAGGCAAGGGACTGCAGGAAGAGACGGGACAGGGTTAAGGTAGTTGAATGCTGTGCTGAAGAAATGGTTTCTGTCCCTGTCTCTGCCATAGAGTTCCTATGGGATGCTGGTCAAGTCACTTAAACCAAACTTCTCCCAAGTGGTCCTCACTTTCTAGGTGCCTGACTTGAGACCCTGGGATCTGGTTTGCAAAAGTGCTGTTCGTTCCCAACTACAACTGAAGTTTATAGGCACTGTGTTTTGTATATACCAAGTGCTATAGAATACTAAGTACTCTGAAAAAATCAGGGCACCCAAAGTTAGCAGATTCTTTTAATCTTAAGATCTGTGGGCCTCAGTTCCAAATCTATAAAATGGGGCTAATAATACCCCCATATCTCATAGGGGTATTGTGAAAATTCCTTTATTAATATTTGTGTAGCACTCAGATCTACAGTGATGAAAGTCATAGAAAAGCCCATGAGGAAATGAATAATTCTGTCTTCAATGTAGGGTTTGAATAGTGAGCAGTAAATAAGGCCTGGAGCAATGTATTGAACAATAAGCACCCTCGACGCTGCATACTGACTGAGGCAGGGGCCCTGTGGAAAAGTAGTATGCTATCGTGTGATTAAAGACTGTATCATAATGCTGATAAACAAAGGGGCCAAATTACAGCTGCACTGGCAATCTTCACCCTGGCATTTCCTAACTTGAGTGCTTGACTTTGCAGCCTTAGTAATGTTCTTTTAACATTGTGTGTGTAATTATTTATATAGGGGGCCATAGCCCGTTAGGTTTGACACAGACAGGCAAAATGGCATGGGCCATGCCCTTAGGCACTTACAGTCTATGCAGATGACACAGACAGCGAGATTACTGAAGAGTGGGCTTTGACATGTATCTTGTCAGTTGTAGTGTTACTCTCTGTTAGGGACACTAGGGCTTGTAGCTCTCTTGGAAGAAGAGCAGTTTCAGATGGGCTGTGAACAAAGCCAGGACAGCAGACAGGGTTTTTCCAAGCACAAGGGGGCACATGGAAGAAAGTTCATTGACATAGAAAAAGGGTCACAAAGACAGTGCTTACTTGTGTGGCTTGGACTGAGCAAATAGGGTGAGGAGGAGCGATGAGAGTGGAGAGGAAGGCAGGAGTTGTGGTGCACAGGCCCTTGCAGGCAAGGACAGAAAGTATGAATTTGATGTAGTGGGTGTGAAGAAACCAGTCCAAGGTACAAAGAGGGGCTGTAGATCAGTGGTTCTCAACCAGGGCCCACTGGGGAGCTGTGAGCAGGTTTCAGGGGGGTCTGACAAGCAAGGCCGGATTAGACTTGCTGGGGCCCAGGGCAGAAAGCCAAAGCCCCACCACATGGGGCTGAAGCCAAAACCTGAGCAATTTAACTTCATAGGGCCGCCTGTGGCATGGGGCCCCAGGCAATTGCCCTGAGTGCTACCCCCTAACATTGGCCCTGGCTTTTAGATGCAGAAAAACAGTTGTGGCACAGACAGGCCATGGAATTTTTATAGCATGCTGTGTGTGTGTGGGGGGGGGGGCGGGAGAAGGGCTCAGAAAGAAAAAGGTTGAGAACCCCTGCTGTAGATGATCAGCATGGAGGAGACAGTAGATTTTGGCTTCAAAGTTCCGTTGTCAGTTACACAGCTCCTCTCCTTCCCCTTCAGTTTTTGGGTTGTGCAGAGCAGGGTAAAGTGAGGAGGGCAGATTTGGTCAGTTACAGTGGAACAGGACAGAGGGTGCCCCTGAAGAATGGATGACCTGCGTCTCTCTCTGTAAGACTATGTTCTTTGGGGCAGGCACAGACTGATTGTGACTTTGCAGTGCTACTCGAATAAAAATAATAATTTGGATGAACTGGAGAAGCAAGAGCAGGTGTTTAGAATCAAACAGATTATCTGGGTGTGCATGAGGGGTTTGGAGGTGGGAATGGATAGAAAAGGACCCCTGTTTGTTGGAGGAAGAACCTTCAAGACTTAGGGACAGTATCTACACCGGGAAAACCGGGGAGAAGAGTAAATAATCACACAGCAGCCACAAGCATGGGGGACAAGGAAGATGGTAGATTTGCTATTGGTAAGAGGGGAAGGGTGGGGAATAAGGTGAGCAGCTCCACTCTGATTGCTGCTAGGGGAGAGCAGGCAACAGGGTCAGGCTCAATCCCCATGGTGCCTTGTGACCACAGCAGGCAGTGGATCAGTGGGCTCTGGGGACGGAAGCAGAGGTAATAACCCACTCCAGGAAGTGGAGCAGAACAGAAAACAGAATGTCTATCCCACAGGAAATTCCAACATTTCTGTTTTCCCCCCTTTTGTCCCAAATGAGAATGAAAAGTCAAAAGGTCAAAGTTTACCCTGGAACAAAAATTCCAAAATGTTTCCAAAAAGATATATCAAAATGACCCTATCACACATTTTGTTTTGATAATGTCATTTTGATAATATCAAAATAGTTCTTCAGTCTCAAAATGTTTTAATGTAATGCTAATTAAAAGTGTAAAACCAAGTCAAAATAATTCTGTTTCAGTTCAAATAGTTTTGAAGTTATTCTGTCAAAAATGTAATTGAAGTTGATGCCCTCCTGTAAATGGTCCTGATATCAGCAAAAGAGTCTTTTTGGACAGAAAAACTATTCCATCAAAATGTTTCAGTCAACTCCACTCCCAAGTTGTGGGGTGCAGTCCATTCTGGTTGGCATTGGAGAAAATGGACTCAATCTCCTAGATCCCATTCAGATAAGGAGTAGAACATATAGTGGCTTGCAATACACAGTATAATCAGTTTTATTGTCTCAAAAATTACCCTTACCCTCCTTCCCCTCCCTCCCCCCATGGAAAACTGGCCCCATTGAAGTCAGTGGCAAAATTTCCACTGACTTCAATAAGGCCAAGATTAATAGGTAAAAGTACAGGTGCTATTAGAGAAAGATCTGTGCAATTTGTCTATGACTACAGCATTAATCATGCTGTTACGTGAAAAATCTAAATGTTTTATGAAGACATACATTAGAAAACTAAATGGTCTCTGATGTCAAGTTGTGCAATTTCTCTGTCTGTTGGGTAACTCTCAATGTGCTTTCCTCTAACCTAGTTTGTGCCACAAAATAATATACTAATTCAAACAGAACAAATGCTGGCAGGATTTTTTTTTTTAAAAAGTTCATTTTCCAGTGTGATTCCAGTTCACACTACTTGCATTTTTACACAAACCATTTATAATTTTGGAAAATATTCTGTGCCATAACATTGTTCTTTAAAGCTTCTATTGCAATTTCCATAAGCTGTAATTACACCTACTGCTTAGGACAGACCACATCAACTGCAGGTGGGGAAGCTAAATGTAGCCCCTTTTTGTATTTATTGTAGATCTTAGCAAAGAGAATTGTATAGAATTTTTTGGCCCTTCCTTTTAATAATAGGACTGCCAGAATGACTAGAATCTGAAAACTCACAGCTCATTACCAAGAACAAAATGCTGATCCTAGCAGAGCCAAACGATTTTAACAGAACTTCACAGAAGAGATCTAGCAGACTGTTGTAGAATGTGCAAAGCAGTTCCCAGCCCCTTGCCCCTTTCTCCCATATTTGACTATACCAAGTGTGTGATGAACTTGGGAATTTCATACCCAGCTGTCCTGAAAAGGATCAGGACATTTTAAGATATTCATAATATAAGGTGTGACTGGGATTGCAATCTAAGATGTTCACACTACAGCTGTGACTCTGTGCATTACACTGTCAGCAGCACGAGTACAGAATCGGTGGTGTGGCTCCCTCAGCCCTTAATGTGTGGCTAACATCAGTGACAACAGTTTTAAATTGTGAGAGCCTCTTTAAAAAGCAAGAAGGAAAAAGAAAATGGAAGCCAGTATCTCCAGCAACTGTCAGACTTGCAGAGATTTTTTTCCTTCCTCCACCAACTCCCAGCTTCCCATTCTATGGACTCAAATCAACCACATTTCTAACCATTCTTTAAAGATAGTAATGAAAAGTCTAATCCAGTGAGGCGTTGAGTGTCATCAGTTACAACCAAGTCCAGAATTATGCCATTTGATGTCAAGTGAAATTGAGGGGGCTCAGAACCTCACAGGATTCGTTCCAAATGTAGTGATGTGTTTACTACACAATTTACCGAGGGCTTGTCTTAACGTACGGCACAACAGCAGTGCAGCTGCACCACTGTAGGGCTTTAGTGAAGCTGCTTCTCTGCTAACCAGCGAGCATCTTCTGTCAGCGTAGTTAGTCCACCTCCCCGAGAGGCAGTAGCTATGTTGACAGGAGAAGCTCTCCCGTTGACACAGCGCTGTCTATACCAGGGTTGATCAGTATAACTACATTTTTCACACCCCTGAGCAATGTAGTGATACCGATAAAAGTCTGTAGTGTAGACCTGGTCTTAGAGGAAGATGCTCCTTTCACTTTGGGCTTGTCTACATGGCGATGCTCAGAAAAGTTAATGCAAATTAACGTTTAAAGTGGATTTGTTAAACTGCTTTAACTCTGGGTGGACGCTTTTAGGCTGCATCTACACTAGCACTTATGTTAGCAAAACTTGTGTCACTCAGAGGTGTGGGAACCCCCCCCTCCCCGAGCAACATAAGTTTTGCTGGCCTAAGTGCTCAGGTGCCCAGTGCTATGACAATAGGAGAATTTAATGTGGCTACCTGAACAATCTAAAGATAGCAGTGTGGCTACAGCGCCATGGGCTAGTCGCTGGAGTACAAACCTATCCAAGACCACTTTAGCTCATGCCATCCACTTGCGCTGCTTCAGCTGCACTTTAAAAAAAAAATTGTGCTAGCACAATCAAAGCTACCTGAGCTGGACATTACACCTCCAACCGCACTGGAGGCTTGCCCTTAGATTATTGAAGCCATGCATTTTCAGGGTGCGTCACTGCACGTCCACCTACAGCAGTCTGGCTGGAATGGTTCAGCAGCTGGGCAGATAGGTGTGCCTCCACTACGGAAGTAAAGGATAGAGCCTACGGTGAGCAAACATGTAACAATTTTAGGGCCACTTAACCATGTGCATAACTCATTAAGTATTTCCAGCATTGGAGCCTGTCACAGGGTACTCTCACCACTAATGCTCCTCTTCACAGATGCCCTGGGGATTAACTCCCTCCAAGTCCGACGGCCCCTTCCATTGCTCATTCGCATGCCCCGCAGCCTCTTTCTGCAATCAGGGATGCTCTCTCTTCATAGCTTTCACCTCTGGTCAGGTCCAACCCCCGTTTCCAACGTCTCTCCATTCAAAACGGCAGTTTTCCCTTCAGTGCCCAAATGGTGCCATTTCCCCAGTGGCTTGTAGGGGAATCCAGGCCCATCCTCTATGCCGGGTTCCAGCTCAGTGACCCTCTAATCAGCAGCCAAGGTCTGCAATATCCTACCATACCTCACCTCTCTCAGGCTTTCACTCCATCAGCCTCCTAGATAAACCCCTCCTTCAGGGCTTGGATCCCCTGAGGTTTCTACTCTCCCCCTGAGTGGGTTGATTTCCTTCTCTAACATCCAGAGAGCAGCTATAGACTCCCTCACTGCAATGCCCTTCTGCTGCCAACTTCCTGGCTTTATGCTAGCCCCACCTGTTTCTTCTCAGCTGGGCTCCATCTTCAATCAGACTTCCAAGCCCTGGCTCTCCCCCAGATACAGCCTATCAGGTTAATTAACCTATTTTAACCTCCTCTTCCATGTGTGGGGTGGACACCCCATCACAGGGCCATAAAAATAATTGGTCTGTTACATTCACCGAGGCTCCCATTTTAACAACTGCTATCCTTGCTAATGATAATCCTTTATTTTCTTACACTAATAACCAATGTTAGTGATGGAAAGTGAATTGCATTAACCTGACAAAGCAGAATAATAAAATAATAATATTGCCATTTCTTTCAAAATCTACTAATTTGGTAATGTAATTGGCCGAGGGAAGCAAGGTCTAACACTCAACTCGACGGCATTTCTCTGTCTGTCTGAAATGTGATAATTGACTACACATCAAAGAGTTGTGTGATGGCAACCTCCCAGCATAACAATATCCCCATCTCAGCTCTGCCCTTCCTTCCAATATAGTGTAAAATGTTGGCACCCTGAATGACTTAGCTCCCAGACAGAAATAAAAGAAACAAGAATGGGGCCGGAGGACACACAAAGGAACCCCTGGCAGAGGGAGAAGTGCGAGGCACACACAACATCTGGCATTGAGGGAATATGGGGGGAGGAACAATGGAATTAGGGAGGGGAAAATGAGGGACACACAGCTCCTGTCATGTACTGGAGGAAGGAGGGTGGGGGGACACAGAGCCCCAGGCCTTGCTGGGAAGGGGGGCATGAGAGAGAGGGGGAATGAGGGGGACAAACATAGCCCTGGCATGGGGGAGGTTATATGTGGGGTTGGCAGGGAGTCCCTGAAATAGAAGGGGATGGGAGGGGGCACCCACGGAGCTCATGGTGGGGAATGGAGGGATGCAAGGAACACCTGGTGTGTGCAATGTGCTCGGTCTATGGAAGTGGCAAAGTGTGCGATCGTGTTGTCTAATCTGATGTTGGTTGTTTACGTTGCATTCTGGGAATAACAGAGCTTGTCCGGCCAAAAATCTGAACTTCACTTTTGATTTGCTCAGTGTTTGTGTCTTCCTTTGTGTTGCATATGACTGAGAAAGGTACAGAAGATTGTGATAAACTTCATTTCCATTCCAGTCTGTAGTTGAGGAATGCTATATAACCAAAGTTTGTTGCATTGGTTGTATATGAACAGTGCATAATAATACACTTGCTTTTTAATGTTATCCTTACTCTTCCAGCTGTATTCAATGTTCTGATATAGCATTTTACAGTGAAATAAGGATGGTTTTAAAGTACAGGACTAGGATTCAAGGACCATGGCTTCTAATTCTTTCTCTTTCACAGATTTCCTGAATAAAACACTCTGAATCTGATTCTTAAAATATTCTCAACAGGCCTTTATTTTCTGCCCATAATTTTTCAGGTTTAATTCATGGCATTTAGATATCTAGGTAGCTGTTTGTTGGGACCAATTAACTACATAGCCATTTAAATTCTGTGAAATGAGTCTGTAGTTAACTGCACAAAATTAGTCAATGCATGTGAGGCCCTTTACCACCTGTGCCACAATTCTTTAACTATAAAATGAAGATAAAACTGACCTAAGACACAGATGTTGTGTCATTTAATTCAGGAGTGTTTATAAAGTACTGAGAGATTCTTGGAGGGAAGGCAAATTATTATATTGTTAAACATGATGCAACTAGTAAAGTTTGTTGCACTCAAATGCCAAAATCATGGATATATGCAAATCAAGTATGTGAGGTTACAGTTCTTCTGGAATCCATTCCCATGATAATTTCACGCAATTGAAATGAACCAGAAATTAAAGAGACCGGGACAGACAAACTTCTGAACAAACAAAAACTTGATTTTATTGAACGTCTTGGGATAAATCGGACTTTAAATGTACTCTCAAAAACAAACAAATTTGCAGGCAGTTATTTATTAATTTAGCATAATGTGATTAATAAAATTAAAAAGCTGCTCTGGGCAGGTTCATACCACAGTTATGTTTAGACTTACTTTGCTGGTCATGGCCGGATATTTAAATGGTTGCTTTGCTTAGAACTAGAAAGGCTCAAGAGTCCCTGGAGCGCTGTAATGCTGCTCACCAGGGAAGGCAGTAGGTTGTATAGTTATCTCCTGATTGGGGCAAAATCACTACCCTGAAACCACACAACCTACTACCTCACCCTGCTAGAGCATAAGTAAGTTCTTTTGAAGAAGGTTAGCAATTCAGTGGGCTTTGCATCCACAATCCCCAAGTAGAAATCTCTTGTGCTCTAATAGTCCATATATCCTTTCTTTGTTACCTATAGAAAGAATAGCACACTTACGAACTTTGCTATCAGTCCTTCCTGACAGTCCCGGTGCAAACTGGTGGAATGACTCAGTAGAAATAAGAGTTTCAGTCAGCAAGGACTCTTCCTCTCAGTGTAATGTTTGTAACAAGAAAGTAAGATAAATCAGCAATCAACGAACAGAAAAACTCAATAATGCTAGCATCATCGCTCCCGAGGTGGAACTCAATTTCCCAAAAGGCATGCTCTCTGTTTTGGGTCCATTTCTGCCCTGCACCTTAAACTGCCACTGCCACTTGTGCAAAGTGGGTGCAAACTGCCACCACGCTCCAATGGTAACATTTTATGCGCACTTTTGCACTGGATGTAAACGACTGCACATGGTGCAGGGCAATGGAGAATCAGTCCATCTGTCTTCCAAGTGGCTACTCTGACGGCCTTTCCCCTGAGCACATATGCTAGGGGAAGGGATGCAGAGCTGGAGTTAACCCACTGTTCACTGGAGATCATTCATTACCTCTGCACCCTGTCATACATACTCCCAGTGACTCACTGAAAATAGTGAAAATTCAATTGGTTTTTAATATAAATTACAGACATTGGAGCACTGTATGAGTGCTAGTCTAATAGCAGTAAGAGTTCAACGGCAGATTCTTACTAAATCCTCTGATGCTGGGGATGGCAGTACAATCCAGTAAATGGCTGTGAGATGCATACTAGGGAAACCCAACTTTCGGTATTAAGGGGCTAATATTTTAAAATATCCAATTAAAATGTCCTTTCTAAAATGGAATCCTCTTATTAGATCACAAAAGAGAACATTCTTTATACAAGATACTCTGGTAACTGTGACTCAATGGCCGGTTGCTCTTCTGATACCACGATGTTTGCATCCTTCGGCCTCCATCCTGCAGTGAGCTCCATACAGGTGCAGGTTCTGCCCATGTGGAGCTCATGCCAATATCAAACTCTAGTAAGCAAACGCTACTAGCTAAAGTAAAAGTATTTTCATATTTTGCAATCTGACGAACTTTAAAAATAATTTCAGTGTGTTCAATGTTGGGGAAAGGTGCTGAAGTGACATTCATAGAAACGAACATTCTTATTTATCTCTAGATAGGTATCATACAGGCAACGGTAGTTCAAACTCCCATAACCATCCAGACAATGTGCTTCAACCATAGCCCTATGAGACCTATTACATCCAGGGTTTCAATATTTCAGTCTCCAAAGGTTAAAACTTAATATGATTAATTTCACAAATTTATTGCTAATAGACAAGTAGAATGTCCTACAATCCCTACCATAGCTGTAAAAAGAGCCTGACATCAATAATCTATAATATGCTTAAACTGATGAGAGAAATTCGAATACAGAATTCCAGTACTTGTTAAAGTACCTCATGAAAAACTTCTAAGGCATAGACTAACTAAAGCTAGTTTTTGTATTCTATTTGAATCCAGCTGCAAAACTGCAAATGAGTGGAAGAAGCCAGGGACAATCCCACTTAGAGTATTTTTGTTTTATATTTTGAAGACACATCCAGCGCTGATATTACAGCCACTTCAGGAAAGACAGTAGATTGTATAGTTATCTGACAGGCAGGGTATAACCCTAAAACTATACAACCTACTACCTCACCCCAAAGGACAGTCAGACTGATCAGTTGAAACTTCAGTAGTCTTCCCAGATAGTTGAACTGCATGTTGATGACCTAGAAGACAAAAAATTCTAGAGAAAAATATTAATGGTTTGGAATTTGAAATAGAATTTCTATCTATTAGTCATTTTGCTTAACTAGATGCAGTGTGATGTCTGAAACACATTTAATGGACATGCAACCCTTAAAGTGATGTCAGAGGCATGAGGAAACAGGATACAGCATTCATTGTTAATAAATGCCACTTTTGTATGTCCAGGTCTGACACAACTACAAAACCAATTTTTCCACTTTCAAAAGGCATCATCACTAATACCTAGAATGCTGATGCTGGTTTAGTGATCTTGTTTTATAATGCACCTTGATAATCCTTACCAATCTTAATAGGCAACAGATGAATTTCCCTAATTTACTTTCACAAGTACTGAATGGATAAATCCATAAGACTGAACCAAGAATTTGTCAAGGCTATTAGGAAATTTTATGGCTCACTTAAACAAATACACTACCCTCCAAAGGATAGTAACACGCTCTGAATCAATGGCCAAACTAAACATTCCCCCTGTATTACATATGCTTTGGTTACTGTGACTAGGATAATTGCCACCGTAGTATAATTTATTCCTAATCTCACACCTATGCTAGAGTTTGAGGCAGCTGTTAATTCCCTCCACCATCTGGCCTTACTGAATACAACACCTCTCATTCAGTAAAACCTGGGAGTGGTAGAAATAACTGCGATATCAGTCCGAATTCTAGTATAAACACTGCCTTAATAAATAACCAAACCTTTTAAAAATCTATCCTAATTTAATTACTTTTAATGTCTCCAAGGTAATTTTTATTAGACAATAAATTAAGGAAAACAATAGACGATCACATAATAAACTACAATCAGAGAAACCCAAAAGTGTATTTCAATATAAACCTGGTCTCACCCCATAGGCACTCATCCACACTAGGTTTTCTTGGGGATAAGCAAACGGGTCTTCTGCTTCCAGCATAATCAATATTGGGACTAAAAAAACCCCCCAAACACATACACATCAACTTCACTCCACTGCATATTGAAAGGAGTAAGAGGAGAAAGAGCACAAAGAAAGACAGAGAAATCTCATAACAATAAATGTACATCTTCTCATGGAGAATCATGCATAGCAATCACTCCCTCACCCAATATTATGCCAATGATAGCTCAAGGGACAGCCCCACTTTAAAAGAGATAGACAAGAGCCAGAGTGCAGTGCAAAAAAGGTGTATTTTTTTTTCAGGTGTACTTCAATAATGACCGCACCACATCTGAAGTCAGAGGAACATTGTCTGGGCTTTATGGCGGGCTGGGGGAAGGTCAGAAACTGCTGCAAACGATGAGTGGTGGTTGGCTTTGCAGCACTGACTCACTCCCTGGGAATGTGAGGTCAGAAGGCTATAAAGGAGCAAGCCCTGGGTGTTGGAAGCTCTTTCTCCAAGCAGCAGGCAAGGAAGCACCCACCCTCCCTCCCCTAGAGGTGGCGAATATCGGGTTGGGTTAGGACCTGCTGTGGGCACTGTGCTAATCGCTCCTTTTTAGGGGGGCTGGAAAGCAATTTTTCCCTCGCCACCAGATTGGGTTTGATGGAGTGAGTTTATTTCATCTTCCCCACAGCGGCTGTCAGGGAGGACCTTCTCTGGTAAGAAGAAAAGGTGGTAGGCTAGATGTCGCAACTTATTTTGTAAGGGTGGGGTGGATGTCCAGTGCAGGTCCAATAGGGAAGGCATCCAGTGACCAGATAAATGGGCTGGTAAATGACTTAAAAGGAGGTGCAGCATAAAGGAACAGAACAAGTGTGGGGGTTTGGGACTCCTATGATTGGTACAGCAGGGAGCCAACTCCCCCTGTTCTTAACCCTCCTATGAGGGGGGTGGATGGTAAGGTCCAAGCCATGGGTTGGCTGGAGGATCTAGATGGAAAATGAAGGGGGGCTGGTGGAAGCCCCGAGTAATGATTTGAATAAACATGGATTTGCCTGCCCTGTACACTTTATCTGCCAGGTAGTCCCAGACATCTATATAATAAAGTTGCGGCCTGATTAAAATCCATATCAAGTGTCTCCTGTCCTTCTTTCGGTATAGCCGGACAATAAATAGGTGATTTGTAACATAGCACTGCAGGGACAACCTGAGTCATCAGCTACATCACCTTCAAGAGACAAACACACTTTCTAAAGAGCCACAGAAAGGAAACAAAATGCAGATTTCTAACCAAATCAGACAATGTGTTGATCTGTAAAAGCCAATGTTATGTCATCAACTTTAAAGACTATTTCACTGTCGGAGACTGACACCATATATGAAAAAAGGCAGCTGAATACTATGAGTTGCACAGTGTGCATATTTGTTGCATGAAGTGCTGACGATGCAATTCTCCATATTCTGACAATTGGACAGGAGGAGCTATTTTATAACCCCAGAGTTCACATATTGTACTAAATACACAAATATTTAATGTTTTGTTATTCTTTTAGATAATTAAAGAGATTGCTATAATATTAATATTGTAACTGACCAGAAAAAGGAAATTAAATAACATTTGACATGTACACTATATAGAAGCAGTAGCATTATATATTTCAGTGTTGTATTACTGTAGATTTGTGTACAGTGGTGGCAGAGGATGCATTGAAACCAAGTGCAAAAAAGAACTGGAAAACTCTGAGACTGAAAGCATTATGGCTTAGCACTGCTTTTTAAATACCTAAATCCCTTGGAACTGCAGGTTCAAATTTTGGAAAGGCCAACTCAATCATTCAGTCTTCCTAAGGTAAGTTGTGCTCCAGGCAGTAGAGAAAAGCAGATTGTATGAATTATTTTAAAGAGATATATGGGAATTTGTCTTATACCATAAAGAATGAAAGTTAAAAACCATGTAACTTTTAGACGTGACAATCCTTTGAGCTGGCTGCCCTGTTTAAAGCAGTGCCGTGGACCAAACAATCTGGCATTAAAAAAAGGTATATTCACTTCAAAGTAGTGGAGTAAACTCCCAGGTCTGGAAAGCTACAGCTTCAGATCCAACCTTTCAGGCTGATCCCTGTGACTATAATAGGCTGAATGGAAACCCCATATCTAAGCATTGCTAAATTTGGGGAAAGTTTGGACCCAGATTGATATTTTACAGCTCCGACCCCTTTTTATGATGAGACTGCACAAATGTATTTTTTTCCTCTGTTGAACTTGTGAGTCATTTGGAAAACAAAACAAAATGTTTCATGACAATGGTCACAAAAATTTGATATGTTCCTTTTTTTTTTAATAGAAAAATATCAAAACTCTGAATGTTTTGACCGTCCGTACTTGTGTTCAGTTTATTGTCCAGCAGATGTAATTAAACGTAACTCTACAAAGCCTCTCCTCTTTGTAATAGTTAGATACAATATTGCCCTAACACTGTGCTTTCCTGTGTGAATTCATTATGGGAGGGAGGGGGAGAAATTGATTTATGATTCAGTTTCCCTACCTGTAAAATGGGGGAAATAATATGTTACTTAACTATTTTACAGGGGTGTTGTGATGATCATTAGTAAAATGCTTTAAAAAGGCAAAGTGCTTTAAAGATGTATATATTATGGTTATTAACAGTTCAAAGCATTCACAGGCAGACAACAAGATGAAACTTAAAAATGTGCAAAACCTTTATTCAAAAATTTAAAATGATTATTGTTCCGTTCTGACAAGCTGCTCATGAACTTATTGTAATTGGCTAACCCACCAAAAGAGGATAATCTTTACAATATTTAGGACCACAAAAATGCCTATTTATTGTCTCTGTATTAGGGAAACATGCCTATAAAATAACTGTTGGGCAAGAGTTACATTTCCAGTTCAACAACTGTTTCCAACTAGGAAAAATTACATTGGCATGTGAACCAATGGGAATAAATATCTCGGTCAATTTTAAAAAGCTACTGAGCCAGCATAGTTATTGCTGTGATGTAACAGGAAAGATGACAGTTTTAAAGTAGTTTTTTTATATAATTCAATGCTTTCATAATGAACAGACTGGGAAAAACAAAAACGGCCTTTTGTAATTATAAAGCATCTTCCATCTGAAGAGCTCTATAGGATTTACAACTGGGAAGCTTCACAAGGCCCCTAGGAGGAAGGTAAATACCACAAGTGTGCACCTTAGGAAGACTTTTTTAAAGCTTCCACGTGGGAGTGATTTGGTGTAGAGAGGCTACTTGAGTTGTCAATCTGGCAAACTTCACCCACAGCAAATTCACTCAGTTTCTTGTAAATATTTTTAAAATGAGTATAATAAAAAAACCCCACTGCAGTCTTATCCTGTGAGAAGCAAAAAGTGCTTCACAAACATGGTTAAATAAGCCATGCAAAACACCTGTGAGGTAAGCAACGGATCTATAGAGATTACTTCATTCACCACTGAAATGCAGCTACTTCTGGAGTGGCAAATAGCAGCTGTTTAACGGCATATGGAACACTACATAACAGTTTAGGATGGGTGGCGAAGAAGGATACCACATCCAACTGAAATTGCAGGAAGGATTAGGTAGACACAATGATATTTGACCAGAGCACAAAGTTTAACATCCCTACTGTGAGGAAAATGCTATGGGGTCTTCACTGATGACATATGGTCAGGACATTAAGTTTTATGTCTCATCCTAAAGTAAGTATGAAATTGTTTTGCACTAGAAAACACAGGAACACAATTCTGCTGGCGAAGACCCTACTCACTTAGAAAAACTTCCACTGACTTCACTGGGAGTTTTCATGAAGAAGAAACATTGAATATGGTAGGGACTTGATCCAACGTCCACTGAAATCAATGGGAATCTTTCAAGTGTCTTCAGTCGCTTTGGTTCAGAATTTTAGGCCCCAATACAGTAAGACACTTAAGCTTTATGCTTGGGATTAAGTGTTTTGCTGTATTGAGATGTTGTCATGACCCCTGGGTCGTGAACCCAGGCCTGCAGGATTCACTCCAACCCTCCACCTGGTGGCCTGCTGACAATGGCTTACCTGGAACTCACAAAGCCCAGTCCCAGTGTGAGACTCCACCCTGAGGTCCAATTGGCAGAGCTTTGGAGAAGCTGATTGGCCCACTGGCCCTACGTAAGCCAGCAGCAGGAACCGGAAGTTGTCGGAACAACCTGGCTCCACTTTGCTCCTTCAGATTGATTTCCTGGCCTTAAATGCTTGGATCTTCAGACATATGGTTTTTTTAAATAAATTCTTCAAAAGACCACCCTTATCTAAAATGCACATTTTAATTACTATAGTAAAAAAACTTACTTCCAAAGTCTTCCTGTCTTTTCTGTCCATCCATTTCTCCCTTCTCCCCCTCCCCCCCCCATTGAAGGAAGCAACAGCCCTTTGCGTCCAGATAGCTGGACAAAGAGTTTCCCTTTCTTTACTTCTGACTATCTGATGAACTAGTTTTAAGCAAAATCAGTACCTTAGTAAGATATAAAATCCTTTGTTATGCCTAAAATCTTTGGAAACATATTTTTTAAAGTTGGTGAAATTTCATAAACACGTGTATTGTTATGGATATCACACACAGTAAATTAGTGTTCCCTTTTTCTAAAAGCAATGAACACTGTTATGAACACACTAAACCTCTGTGACTGATTAATTTAAAATAACGTCAGTTTCAGTGAGTTAAATATGTAGTAATTTGGAATGATTACTTTATGAAGGCTTAAGAGTACATTTAAAATATAAAATCAGCTTAGAAATACTGATTAAGAAAATGTAAAACAGAGAAGAGCTGCATCATGTATTCCATAATATTTAATGTTGTATTCAGCAAGACAGCTGACTCACCCTTACTACAAAGTTTTTGCAAATAAATGTCTGACAAACTTCAGGGCATATCAAAAAACCTGTGACTGACATTTTTTATTTCCAAGTTTAGTGCTTTTAATTAGGTTCCTTCTGCATGTCCATTCTGCGTGAGGGAGAGGGTACAGGGGTCTCTGCAGGGAACTGTGACTCTCTGCCACCATGAGGCGGGCCGGGCGTCTTGTTATTCTTTCTGCCTTGTCCCTCTGCCCCTGCCGGGCTGCAAGCTCAGGCTGCCGTTGGGCATAGGAGCACCAGTTTAATAATAGGGCCCCATAAATCCTAAGGACGGCCCTGGGGGTGCCAAAAAGCCCTGGGGGCTCGCCGGGGGGAGCCGCCTTCTGGAGGCACTGGAGAGCCAGAGCATCAGCGGCGAGCCCCAGCCATGGAGGAGCCGGCGCAGCGCAGGGGGGCAGGAGCCCTGCAAAGGCAGCAGCACTGCTAGTGGGGAGCAGCCGCGCCCCCCTGCCCAGGCTGCGGCCTGGCGCCCCCCGGGGGGCTCCTGCAGACTGCAGCAGATGCATGCAGGCAGAGGCCCCTGTGTGTGCCTCAGCTCCCCACTCGCCACACTCGGGCTCTGCGGCTCCCGGGCATGTGAGCCGCTGCCTGGGCGTGGGGCCCTGAGCCTGCTCCAGGAGGGGCAGTGGCAGTGGCTCACACTCCTGGGAGCTGCAGAGCCCGAGCGCAGCGAGGGGGAAGCCGGGGGGGGGGGCGCACGGGGGCATCTGCCCATATGCATCTGCTGCAGGAGCCCCTAGGAACCCCCAGAAGGCAGCTCCTCCCTGCCAAGCTGCTGCAGCAGCCCAAGCCCGGCAAAGCCAGTGAGTGGACTTGGGGCGGGGGCCGCCGGGGTGGGGAGGGCTCCCGGGGGGGGGCTGTGCAGGGTGGGGGGAACCTGGTCTGGGGAGCAGCCCCTGGGCACGGCTGGGATTTGCCCCTCAATGAACCGATGTTATGGGCGGGGGTGGGGGCGCAAGGTGGAAGTTTTGCCTAGGGTGCAAAATATCCTTGCACCAGCCCTGCAGGTGTGTGCCTGAATCAAGATCCCCACCAGAAACTCTGCTGTCTCCTCCAATCTCTGTAGATCCACATCTCAGCCCTGAGAGCCCATTTCCTTGGACCCTGTGGTAGAACTACTGGAATCCAGTGGTTTCATGATCATCCTGACAGTGGTAGATCGCTTTTCTAATATGGCTCACTTCATTCCCTCAATGGGTTTATTGTCCACAGGGGAAACCACCTGGCTCTGGATAAACAACCTAGTCAGTCTTCATGGACTTCCAGCTCATATCACTTCTGACTGGGGTCACAGCTTACTGCTCTGGCATGAGTCCTACATTTATTAGGAGTCTACATCAATGTACCCTCTAATTTTTCCCATCCATGTCCGGAATGAATTTTGTTATGTGCACCAATATGAAGGTGATGTGTGGCAGACTGTGTGCCTTGTGCTTCCTGCGCCTTCAGCTTGATCTATTGGCATCCTGACTCAGCTTAACTCCTGGCATCTGACTTGTAGTTCCTGATCTCCAGTTTGGCTGCTGCCGCTGACCCTCCGGTATCCTGACCCAGGAGACTCATGGCTGCAGACTCTGGTTCCAACTGCTAGGTCTGGCTGGCCATGATAGGCATTAAGGATCAGATTCAAAACCACTGAAGTCAATGTATTTTGGATCAGGCCCTAATATGTACCGGAATAGTGTTTTAGAAGCAGTCCACCTGCTCATATGAGACAGAAAGTCCAATAATCAGTTACTTAATCATATTTTTTTCTAGTAAACTTAAGGAGCCAAAATCATCCTCTGTGTAATTCTGGCTAATAAAACTGGAGTTACATGAGGAGTTAATCTGGCCCCAAAAGCATATATACTGACACCTTTTTTTAAAGGTAAGTATGTCATTACATGCCTCTCCCATATCAACTAGACCAATTTTATTTGCTTTCATAATTATACAGGATATTAGATGTACTGCAGCATGGTCCTGTTTAATAGGTTAGTTTTATGTGTGCACTTCAAGAGAGTGAATCAATGCCAGTTACCAATTTGGTGGAAAGGAGTTGGAAAAGGGCAGCAATTATGAAATTATCTAGAAAACGTGTACAAGTTAAACCCAATACTGTGGTTCCCTAAGTGACTCTGAACTCTTTAATAATTTATGTATGGAAGAACAGAGGCTTTAGTGGTCCTAAAAGCCTGAACATGATATCAGTGTTAAATATAAAGGCAACAAGGTGTCAAAATATGGAAATATGTTAAGTTAAATAATACCATCTGTGATGATCTCACATACTGTAATTTGATTAATGGCCTGAACCTGCACAGGGTCACTTACTCCCATATGGAGTCACACTGAAGTCAATGGAATCCCTTTGTAGGAATGGGACCTAATTTATGTTTTCACAAAAGAAGCATAATGGATCCAAAAATACAACTTTGCTCATAAGATGGTTTTCAAACTGTTGAATACCAAGTCTAAAGCAGTTCAACAGTTTAAAGGAAGTGGGCCAGATCCTCAGTTGGTGTAAACTGGAATAGTTCCAATGGCTTCAGTAGGCAGCTCAATCTATAACAATGTTAATATTTAATACAAAATCTCTGTTAGTTCTATTGGTGTACAGTGCCTAGAGTGTTAGGTGCTTCAAAACCTGAATTAAATAGAATAAATCCAATTATATTTCAAAATAACACTTTTTCTTAAACACTGGGCCAGAACCTTAGCTGATGTAAAATGGAGTAGCTGCACTCGTTTAAATTGTATTTAATTATTGTAGTTATTTCAATTTACGTGGCACTTATCTAATGCTCTAGGTGTTGTAAACCAATATGCAATATAATAATTAACATGCTCAGAGACAGAACTACCAAGAGCTTCTGCAAAAAAAAAAAAAAAAAAGCCACCGAATCATCAGGACTGATCAATGCCTCCTTTGAGCGTTCCTTTTTTTTATTATTCAGCTCATAACAATTTAACGGGACACTTTAAGCTTTATAAAGTAAAATTGTTTAATTTATTATGGGCTATTTGTTTTATACGATTTATCATCCATGAATTTTCTAGCATAATCTTTACGACTACTTACTTATCAGTTGATTTGTTGCATTAGTCCTGATGGGATTTCTGCCCAAATATAACATTGCTGCCAAGCATGACACGTACGACTGATAGCAGCAGCCGCAGAACAAGCTCACGCTCTCGTGTGTTTCTGTGATCTCAATGGTAGAAAATGATGATGATCAGATGGTAGTTTTCAGAAATCAGAACTAGGCCAAAATTCAGAAGAGATGAGAAATCTATAGAGAAAATGACAATGAGAATATTTTTATTAAAAAAATATTTCAAAGGAATTTTCGACATTTTGCACTGAACAAAGAAAAAGAGACAACTGGATGGTTTGGGAGCCAATGCTGCAGTATACGGAAATGAGATCGGTCAGATTGTGCCGATTCAGGAATGAATTTGACCTCTGGTTACTAAAGAGGTTAAGAAAACGAATCAATTATGTTTTCTTTTGTTAGAATTAGTTAGCTAACTATAATAGTTAATAAGATGATGGGATTGATCCTTATACAGCAGCCTTCCTCTCATAAGTGCTTCCCAAATATTAAAAATGATCTTAATATTCCACTGAAGCAGCTAAGGGTCATTATCCTCATTTTGCAGATGAGGCAACAGAGGGACAGAAAGATTAAAATCTAAATATTCCAAAATGTCCAGTAATTTTGGGTGTCCTATATACTCTTAGGACCTGATTTTCAGAGGAACTGAGTACTCACAAGTTCAACTACAGTCACTGAGAGCTGCAGGTGCTCAATATCTCTGAAAATCAAACTTTCAGTGTAAAGTTGGGCACCCAAAAAAATCAAGGCACCCAAAATCAATGGACATTCTTGAAAATGTTGGCCATAGTGACTTGCTGTATGTGAACAGACCAAGTGAGTTGCAGAGCTGGGAAGCTCAGGAGCCCTGATTTAACAACCCCCGCCCCCCAGCCAGTAGACAAAACTCTTTTTCTCTTTAAAATATCCCGCTCTCCTCTACTCTGTGTCAACTTAAAAACTGTTGAAACCATGACCAGTTCCCATGTAGAACACACTATATCAAATTTAGTGCTAGCATAATCAGACAAAACTTTTGTCTGGTATGTGACGTCAGCCATAGTCCAAAACTCATAGCCTCAGCACTCCTCCCTCCAATAAACAAGACAGCACAACCTTGGGCACATCCTCTGTTGGTGTAAATTGTTGGTCTAAATCTGTGCCCCCTAGGTTGCAACTCCCACAACAGAATTGTAAAACTGAGTTGCACATTTCTGAATCATCACGTTTCCATGTAATTATTCAAGATCTGCTTTGGGAAATATTTGTAAACTCCTCCTTTTAGGGAAAAAAATGCCTAAATGCATTGAGTTTGATTAAAACTCCCATTGCTATAGACAACTAATTCTTCCTCTTCATTCCCTGTACAACAAGTGGGATACATGGAGTGGAGAGATTATGTCAAATGGAGACAGAGAACCTCAAAATAATACTGGCGTGATGTCCTGCTACAGGTCCGTCACATCTTACGCTGGAGTTACGTTCTGCAGTCAGCGCGTAAAGCGAAAATCGCGTATAGTCAAAATTACATTGAGTGTAATGGCGGGCGGAATTGCCTGCACTACAGGTACAGTATTAAAATTGTTATTTTTCTCTCTTTTTTGTTTTTGTTGACCGTATAAAGCTGAAATCACGCATGTTAAATGCACGTAAGATGCGACATAACTGTACTGTGTTGCAGTGTATGCGTTGCAGCTAATATTTCGTTGTGTTCCAGCTTTGAAAAATCAAATGTTGCTTTAAATCCATCCCCTGATCTCAACCAACTTGTAGGCACCTTATCTATCAACATTTCTCTTTGGGAAACATGAATTTTCATGCTGAAAATAACTTATGCACCAACACTTTGAAAAGTTTTTTTTAAATAATGTAGAATAAACCAGTATGTGTAAATTCAAGTTAAGCACCTAAGGGATATGCAAGATAAAGAGCATCCCAAGCCTCAACAAGCAGCTTACAATTATTTTCCAGCAATGCAGCCACACTAATATTTCCAGTTAGTGGAAGAAAAATTCTCTCCCCTTTGCCTCACAGTTTTCACCTTATGCTTTGCCTATTCAGAGGGCCTAATCAAATGAGAACAAAGGATGGGAAAACAAGTAGTTTGGGGACACAGGACTAGACTAAGTAGTTGCTTGCTAACCCAATATTAGATTTATTTAGCATAAAACTCTGGCATCTATACTTCCATCAGTGCATGTGCAAATCTCCTATTAGCACAAATAGCATGGGTTCACTTACGCACTGCTAGATAATAGCCTTGTATGACAGCAGTTGAAATGAAGCCCATCCTACACAAATTATCCTACTTGAAATTATTCCCTTAAACCCTCATGTGTGAAATATTAGCAACACAACCGCCAATATGTGGGATTTGTCTGTTTTAGAATTTTGTTATGAACTCAAAAGTCTTAATTCAGGTGAAGCTGGCCCTGTTTATGGGTTCACAGCATCTTATAAAGCAGTCAGGTGTCATTGTGAAACTGGGAGAACTTCTGAGGCTTGAGTGAATTTTGTTTTGTGCTCTTGGGATTGTTAAACCTGATAACTCAGAGCATAACTTATGGATGAAATCTCAAATGGATCAGTGCTGAAGAAAACATTTGTATAAGCCCCTGCAATCCAAAACTGCTGAGTTTTGCCCAGCTCTGGTTATTTCATAGAATAATAAGATTGGAATGGACCTCGAGAGGTCATTTAGTCCAATCCCCTGCACTTATGGCAGGACTAAGTATTATCTAGATCATGCCTGACAGTTGTTTGTTTAACCTGATCTTAAAAACTTCCAATGATGGAGATTCCACAACCTCCCTAGGTAATTTATTCCAGTGTTTAACCACCCTGACAGTTAGGAAGTTTTTCCTAATGTCCAACCTAATTGCCCTTGCTGCAATTTAAGCCCATTGCTTGTTGTCCTATCCTCAGAGGTTAAGGAGAACAATTTTTCTCCCTCCTCCTTGTAACAACCTTTTATGTACTTGAAAACTGTTATGTCCCCTCTCAGTCTTCTCTTCTCCAGACTAAACAAACTCAAATTTTTTCAATCTTTTCCCACATAGGTCATGTTTTCTAGACCTTTAATCATTTTTGTTGCTCTCCTCTTGACTTTCTCCAATTTGTCCACATCTTTCCTGAAATGTGGCACCCAGAACTGGACACAATACTCTGGTTGAATCCTAATCAGCATGGAGTAGAGCGGAAGAATGACTTTTCATGTCTTGCTTAGAATACTCCTGCTAATACATCCCAGAATGATGTTTGCTTTTTCTGCAATAGTGTAAGTTTTGTAAGTTAGTGGATTGATTAAAAAAACATTAAAGATAACAGGAGTGTCTTCCTTAACTTAAGTGGGCTTTGTTTCAAGCCCTAAGTATCTAACATTTAAAATAATATAAATAATAGTACTTGCAAAGTCCAGAAATGGATACCATTTATAGTCATTGCAATTGTTCAAAGACAGCACTTCACCGAGGCCAAATTATTGCTGTCAAACAACAATGTAGTGCTGGGAGAGAGGTTCCATGGTAATGGGTGTCAAATAAAAACCAAAATAGAATGCAAACAAATTCTGCCCGAGAACTCCCATACAGGAGGTATCCATATTTTTCCTGGGCATAGCCCACTAGTGTTGCTGCAGTCCAGAAGGAATTCGGAGGAGGTATAGCAGAACAGGTCTGGTGACATGGCTCTTGATGTCTTTTGTACACCAGACAGCAATGGGAGAGCATCACTGATGGGAAAATATGCTGAATTTTTTGTAAGTTGTAGCAAAGGCCTCTACTGAGTACTTCCCCAAGTGCAGCTAGAGGCACTGTCTGATCCTGTCCTCCAAAGGCATTATGCCTCCAGGCACATCTGTTTGCCCAGGGCACCTCTTCCCCCAGATCTGTGTGGCAGTGCCTGTTGCATGCAGCCTTAATTTGGCCTTACGTGTTTTTCTTGGATAGCTCAAGGATGACATCAGTTAATTTACCAGGAACATTATTGTTAAATTGGATTCCCCCCACTTTTTCTTCTTTTTATGTGATCAGTTATTGTTTTTCTTTGGTTATCAGCAGGTGATCTATATGTACAGTAACAGCTTTGTAACCAGGGTGTTACACTCAGATAATGGCTCAAATTGTGTTATGATTAAAAAAAGATGTTTGTGCTTTGGTCATGATTACTTTATCTCTGCTGCAATCTGTTATTCAGTGCACTTCAGACTTGGAATAAAATAAAGGAAAAGTAATCAGCAGTGTATAGACTTGTATATATTCTGTACAACCTGTTGATATAGCCACACCAACATGCAATCCAGACCTAGATACAGAAGATGATAAAAGTTAGGAGACACAACACAATAATGTACTGTACGTTATAAGGACCCAATTGTTACCCTCAGTCACCTGTGGTAGTACTTTATTTCCCACATAGTCTCATGAAGCCAACGAGACTACTTGTGGCATATGGGACTACACAATGTGAGCAGAATTGTGTCCCAGGCCTGTAGGAAAGTTTTAAGAATCAGTAAAGGATGAAGGCCTGATATCAATGTGGCAGTTCTCAAAGTGGGATGAAGCCAGATGCACCAAAGATGGGACTTCCTTGACCTCTGGGGGAGAAGGTGTTTACTGCATGGGGCTCTCAGAACACTTCTGGATGATCTATCCAGATCATGATACTGGTATTCAGCTCATTTGCACAATGGGCACTCTTTGTGAACTAGAAGTAAAGTGTTCAGATCCTCAGTCACAAAACTGTGTCTGTTTTCAACTCTTTCTGTAACTTTTTGTTTTCTCAGGTGACTAGGGCTCTAAATGGACTTATTCAAGTGTAAGTCTTTATATTGAGAATAAAGCTTTTAGTAGTTAAACATTCATTAACAGAGTTAAACCACAGCTTCAGGTGATAGAGAGTAAGCAGATCTTTGCCAGTGTTCAATGGTGTGTTAGATTCTTTGTGTCAATTATTCATGATGCTGTTGCTGAAGGCTCTAATTTTACATAAGTGAAAGTCACAAGGGAACTGTTATGATGCTCGGCTAAGAAGAGCACAAAAAAGAACATTATATCAGTCTGTACTAAAGATGTAGTTAGCTATTATGTTTTGGTATTTTGGAGTCAGTCTTTTAGAGTGGAAATATAAAATCTTTTTCAGAAACAGAGTTTCTCTGAGAGTGGTAAATGGAAAACTAAAATCTATTTGCTTGTAGAAACATTAAATGGTCTCTCAGACCAGTTTCTTCTTGTCTCATGTTTCCCTACAAAAACCCCTAAATGTGAAAAATGTTGACTTTCCCAAAATATTTGCCACAACACCCTAACATTGTATAAAGCATAGCTACTCATTTTTATTTCAGTTTAGATAACTTTGCTACCACCCAGTTATATTCCCCAAGTTCCCATATCTTTCAAAAAACTACTGAAAACCCATCTATCCAGCACTGTGTCAATTTGTATTTGTTCTGCAGTGTATTGTATATATCTATCCTTGCCTTCAGAAGGTAAGAACTTTTGGGGACGAACCCACCAGTAATTTGGTGCCTTTTACCTATTGTATATCATCATGCATGCTTATGGGCACTTCATCTACACTACCTGGAGCATCAACAGCAAACAGTGCATAAAATTAATTCTAATTCAAGTTATTTCCCCCCACTCATAAAAGTGAGACAGTAAAGTAGTACAGTAATTCTGGCCCATGTACTGGAAGTACACCTCTACCTCGATATAACGCTGTCCTCGGGAGCCAAAAAAATCTTACCGCATTACAGGTGAAACTGCATTATATTGAACTTGCTTTGATCCACCGGAGTGCGCAGCCCCGCCCCCCCAGCGCACTGCTTTACCGCATTATATCCGAATTCGTGTTATAACGGGTGGCGTTATATTGAGGAAGCGGTGTATTTGGACATATTCCTGTAGGAAAAATGATTTTGAAATAAGCTTCAGGCAAAAAAAAATCCATGATAGATGTAAATTAAAACATACTTCTCCCATACAATGTGAAATGTTCTTTCTCCTGTATAATATGAAAGTAGGTCATGCTTTGGTAAGGCATTTCCCTACTTTTTTTCCCCTTGATGTAAATACATTGAAATACTTTCTAGGAGAATACTTTAATTATTCACCAAATTTTAATCTTTAAGAATGATAAATGAACAAATATTCCCCTTCCCCTTAATGACTTTATAGAATCACGGTTATAAATATCTTTTTCTAATCTAGGTACTCAGGTTACAGCCATTTATATTTTTATGGAGAATATGTTAAATTGTTTTGGGCAACTTTTCTTCTTTTTCCATTCCATGCTTAAAGAACGACATAAAAACGTAGTTCCATGAATAATACAACTGAAATACATCCTGAATGGCTGAAAAGATTGCCAATGCATAGTAATGTAGTTTAGTTGATTTTAAATTACGGGATATAGTAGAAAGCAAATCTGTAACATAATAGCCAGTCAAGATCAATTTGACATCTGTAGAAGACAGTCAGTCACACGTTGCATAGTTATGGATCTTGACCACATAATACTATGGACAATTAAAACACTTAATCCTATGAACTATTCTGGGACTGACTGATTTTTTTTTCAAATGTGGAATCAGGCATTTATTTATCCACCTGGTAACTACCATGTATAGTGTAGCTGAATATACGTCAAGATGTACTCAGTGGGCAAAAAAAGATAGACAAGTTTGTATCAACTGTGTTTCCAGAAAAGAACAATTATCAACAGTCTTCAACAACTGAGACAAAGCAGCCAGTACTACTACCAAATTGTCCACTAGGTGTCACAAAATAATCAGACAAGCAGATGAGAAGCAATTATACATAAAATGCATCAGTGTTCTACATGGATGAAATGCTGCTTTGATATGAAATCTGTTTTAAGAGCAGATGTGGCAAAATGTCATGAATCATATGAATATACATACTGTCAGAAGTATATGGGAACCTGTGCCATGACACACAAAAGCTGCTGTTAACCATATTGTATGCCATGTAGTGGATTCACATGCAAGAATGTAAATGTTCCATCAAATATAGTGTTTCTGAATCAGACATGCAGTGTTGGCAACTCTCATGATTTTATTACAAATCTCACAATATATGTTCTTCTTGATGCCCCAGCTCTGGGAGTCATGAGATTAATTTGAATTTCCCTTTCATGACCCCTCCACCTCCCCAAAAAGCAAGTTTCTAACATACATTGTTGCAGAGAAAAGTTTGAAAACATGGACCCCAATGGCTCAAAAAACTGAAGCTAATAAAAAGAACCTTTAAAAAAAATCATGTTGAATGTTGAACCCTTGGGATTCACGATACTATACAAATATGCATGCATCAGATGTGTGTGTGTGTAAAGGCTGAAGGTGGGGGAACTGTCAAAAAATTCGATAGTAAAGGTAAATGATGCCTGAGTAATGGCCAGATAAGGGACAGGGGCCTAATCCTAACTCATACTCATGTAGTCTTATTGAAATCGGGCACCTCGGCCCCAATCCTTCCATCAGATCTGTGCAGGTGAACCCTTGCGCCCACACAGAGTACCACTGACTGCACTGAAAGACCAAACCTTGTGTTATAAGAACAGGGACTTCTGTTTCCATAATGAAGACTATGGTTTCATAAAAGACACATTAAAGTTTAAGGGCCTCACTAACTCCTGTGTCAACTGTGTGCACTTATCTGTGCACACAAATAAGCTTGCCCTTTTTTATATTTATATTTATAGGCTAGGTACATGCCATATGTTAAATTAAGACAGACAGGGCAGATGAAAGGCAGAAAAGCTAAAACTCCCTCCACCCCCAAAATTTCATCGTGATATGAATATGCAGGCAGTGTTGCTACCTCTCAAATGAGATTTTAAAAAGTTAACCACAAATAATTTTAAAAAATCCCTCATCATTGAATGAACAAGTGCTTTAACATTATATTCTAGCTTTTTAAATGTGTTATTACAATTGGTTATAAAAATTGCCACATATCTAGTCATACATAATATATTACCTGTATATGTCTATATACTATGTGCATAGGAAATATTAGAGCAGGCCAACATTTCTCAAAATGTTGAAATTTTAAAATTGATTTTTTTTTCAAAATTTCCTCCCCTTTTTTGATCAGCTCAATTAAATCCAAACACCCCTATCCACGCACATACACAGGACCAAATAGTCTAAGTATAAATATGATGTTTTCCCAATATCTTTTTATCATTAAGATGACTTTGTCTGAATTGTTAAAAACAAGTACGTGGTCCTGCAACAGTGCTTCAGAAAAATTTTAAAAAACCATAACTTTTAAAATGTCAGTGATATTATTTTGGTTTTGAGAACCCTGAAATGGTCTCTGTTTCAACATATAAAGTGAAATCCTCCCCTATTGAAGTCAATTGGAGTTTTGTCACTGACTTCAATGGGGCCACAATTTCACTCAGAGTATATCCATGCAGATACAATTCACAAGAAAGACCTCTGAGGTAAGTATTTCCTGTATAAATCCCAAGCTCTTTTGACTGCTAATGGAATTAACATCTACTGATGTGCAATATTATTCATTCCAATCTGCTTTTCAGCAGGTTTTCCACTACTGATCTTCCATTGGCCCATAAAGTCCAAAAATCAGACATACCCATTTTATTCCCAATTATTATGATTGTATTGATGGTTGTGTATTATATATTTTGTCCAGATTATTAATTAGCCATGAAAGCTATTTATTTATTTTTTACGTTGAAAGCTAGTCCATAATAAACTTCACTGCCTTTAAGTACTTAAAATAACATAAAAACAGCCTTGGGAACGTGAATGTATAGCAAATGTGTTTTGCTTTACCTTATCCCTTGATGCTATAAGTCTAAAATTCCTAATACTGAAGAAAGGCAGTCATTCAAACCTCATGTCAAGAAAGCCTGAATGTCCATAAAATGAGATTAATTCTAAGCAGCAGTCTACAAGGATCCCAAATTTGTATAGAAAGGACTTATAAAAGCACAAGAGCTAAGGTTTAAATGTCATAATCATCAGTTTTTCACTTACAATACATGAATTTTAAATGGCATTCTGAATAGCCATCAAATATTAGTATCATGCATTTTTGTTTCATCCATCTAGATTAATATTAATATTAGAAATGGGCATGAACAAATACACCCAGATCTGAACACTCCAAAACTCTGGGAAGTTTGTATTCAGGTGAGAATTTTGTCGCTCAGGCTGATATCTGGTTATTACTAAGCTACATTGACTTTGAATGAGAGGCTAGACTTGGCCTCTATTCATGAATGAGCACTGGGAAGGAATTGGTTAATCATTGTTCGCCATCTGCTTTAGCGAATCAGCACTTTAAAGAACCTCTGCTGCAGCTTCTGTAAAACCACAATGCACAAAGAGCGATAAAGGAAAATCCTGTTTTCAACTACATTTTTCTTCAGCACACACTAGAATGGTAAATATTTTGTGGTTAACCCCCTCTCACTCTCTCACAGCACTTTCCTCTGGACAGTGGTCTCTGTGGTGCATACCACATCATTTAACATTCCCAATAAAGGTGTTGCAATAGCACTGTGGAGGAGCATTAGTGGTCTGCCTAATAGCAACTTACTCATGCAAAGCCAACCCATCAAACCACAAGGTCACCTTTCACATGGAGCTCAATAATCTGGAGGCCCTATCAAAGCTGCCACCTGTGGCCTTTTCCGTAGTACGCACAGTCAGAACAGAAAGCCACAGTGAAATCTTAGAACTTTTTGTGCTTTCACTTTTCTATTCCAATATTCCTTTATCTCATGCAAACCAGGGTTCATAAGCTACCAGCCTCAGGTCTATGTAGTACAAGTAATAACATGGGGTCCCCCTTTGTATGACCTTGTTATTAAAAAAGAGTGATGTACTGGCTTTTTTGGTCAAAAAATGGACCTGAACCCAGAGGATTCTTGCATATTCCCCAGAAAATTATGACTATTTCTGAATCTATCTATGTAATTCAATCAAGACCAAATTCTGAATTCCTTATTCAAACAGAATGCACATTGACTTTAATAGGCATACTGCCTGACTAAGGACTTCAGAATTTGGTCCTCTCTCATAGGATATGTGGTAGAGAATCAGCTCATCTGGGGTGCTGCATTTCAGCTTGCCTTCTCCTTGTATTATGGAGTGACAGTAGCTACTACATAGTTGAAGTTGCAGCTGAGTTTCCATTATAAAATTCATTTTGGCTCCTCTCTAAAATCCACAACAAAAGTTATATTCTCTCTCAAAACTGGTATTTTATATCTAAGGTTGAGGGGAAAATTTTATGGTAAATTTGAAGTGAAATTTTTTTTACATAGTGCACTCAAAAACAAAACACTGTAAAACTTCAAAGCCTACAAGTCCACTTGGTCTTACTTCTTGTTCAGCCAATTGCTAAGACAAACAAGTTTGTTTTCATTTACAGGAGATAATGCTGCCCGCTCCTTATTTACAATGTCACCTGAAAGTGAGAACAGGCATTCACATGGCACTGTTGTAGCCGGTGTTGCAAGGTATTTACATGCCAGATATACTAAACATTCATCTGACCCTTCATGCTTTGACTTGTAGGCACTAAAGCTTTACATTGTTTTGTTTTTGAGTGCAGTTATGTAAAAAAATAATAAATCAACATCTGTAAGTTGCACTTTCCCTATAAAGCGACTGCACTATAGTGCTTGTATGAGGTGAATTGAAAAATACTATTTTTAAAACCTTTTTTTACAGTGCAAATATCTGTAATAAAATGATAATATATGGTGAGCACTGTACACTTTGTATTATATTTTGTAATTGAAATCAATATATTTGAAAAGTCTCACAAAGAGATTCCAAGCATGATGGGAAATGTCCCCCTGATTTTCTCCCCCCCCGCCCCAAGCCATCTGCACTTATGTATTCCCCATAGGAACATAAGAACGGCCATACTAGGTCAGACCAAAGATCCATCTAGCCCAGTATCCTTGTCTTCGGACAGTGGCCAATGCCAGGTGCCCCAGAGGGAATGAACAGAACAGTTAATCATCAAGTGATCCATTCCCTGTCACCCATTCCCAGCTTCTGGCAAAAAGATGCAAGGGACGCCATCCCTGCCCATCCTGGCTAATAGCCATTGATGGACTTATTCTCCATGAACTTATCTAGTTCTTTTTTGAACCCCATTCTCTGAAGACTTCCTGAGGAATATAGGAAGGGATTCTGACTCCTGCAGACCTTATGAGATCTGCATGGAGTGTGGGTATATAGCTTGAGAGAGTAGGTGGCTCATGGCAGAAAGGCAAGAGAGGCATCAACCCCCTTCCTGAGGACCTACTAAGATCAGCAGAAGAGAAGAATCTTTAATAAGGCTTAGAAATCTCATCACCAACCCACCCGAAGCTTTTGGCTTATTGAGCCGCCTTCTCCCCCTCTTTGAGCTTTAGGAGGATCACCAAGACCATCCCAGCCCCTCACAATCCATAGTAGGCTTTTTTTTATCAGACACAATCCTGATGAGCCTTCCATATCTATGGAGAGTGTTCCAATTTACTACAGGTAGTGGCCAGAAAAGGGAGCAACAGGTAGGCAACTGCGAGCTGCCTAAGGCTCAAGTCAAGGTAAGAAAGGAAGAAAGAAGGAAGGATGGTTCTTATGGTTAATGCAGACACCTGCGGTCTCGAGACCTGGGTTCACTTCCCAGTTCTGCCACCGATTTCCTTCATGACCATGTATAAGTCTTAGGGCCAGTTTTAGGCACTAAAATAAGTGTGCAGACTCCTGCCATCCAAATTTTGCCCCTCTCCTCAATTTTACAAATAGGGAGCTGCAATTCTATACACCCCTTAGGCTCTAAAGGAGAGGAGCCCTGATCCGGAGGGCCCATATAGATTCATAAGAGTAGGACTCCCACAGGAAGTCTGCAGTGTCAGTTTGCTCTAGACTGTGCTGGGGGGTTGGCTTTAGTATTGGGGGAGTGCAAAGGGCCCATTTGTGCTCCCTTCCTCAACTGGGCCCATGCATCTGCCCCAATGTGTTTGTTTCACTTTTAGGTATGTAAGTGATAAAGTAAATAGAGAAATACAAATCTGAGACTTTTAGACAGAAGGGGATTTCATCCCCTCACTGAAATTCAGGAGCTGTTCATTGATAGTCACAAGCCGCTTACAGAGGAAATCCAGATCCTGGCTTTGAGACGTTAATACTGGCATAATAAGTCTATACTCGAACTATTCTCTCAGTGTAAATTCATCCCTCATGAATGTCCGAGGTTCAGCATAATGCCACCAAATATCTTTTGATCAACAAACAACAGCAATTTCTGTAAACAAATCATGATATTCAGCTTGTTATTCCTACTCCATGAAGTCACTAAGTCAACATTTATTGAAGTACTAATCATAGAATCACAGAATATCAGGGTTGGAAGGGACCTCAGGAGGTCATCTAGTCCAACCCCCTGCTCAAAGCAGGACCAATCCCCAACTAAATCATCCCAGCCAGGGCTTTGTCAAGCCTGACCTTAAAAACCTCTAAGGAAGGAGATTCCACCACCTCTCTAGGTAACCCATTCCAGTGCTTCACCACCCTCCTAATGAAAAATTTTTTCCTAATATCCAACCTAAACCTCCCCCACTGCAACTTGAGACCATTACTCCTTGTTCTGTCATCTGGTACCACTGAGAACAGTTGAGCTCCATCCTCTTTGGAACCCCCCTTATGGTAGTTGAAAGCAGCTATCAAATCCCTTCTCATTCTTCTCTTCTGAGGACAAAACAATCCCAGTTCCCTCAGCCTCTCCTCATAAGTCATATGCCCCAGCCCCCTAATCATTTTTGTTGCCCTCCGCTGGACACTTTCCAATTTTTCCACATTCTACTTGTAGTGTGGGGCCCAAAACTGGACACTAACTTGTTTCTAACAAGGTTCAGTAAACACTACACAAAGTTCAGGGCAGGAAGCAAAGGAGAATATGGCATCCAATTGGAACTGTAGGGGAAGCTTAGTTAGGAGGAGTTTGAATGTAACATTTTATTTGAATGGATTCTAGGGCATTTAAGTACATGTTATATGCATATGATTTGGGTGGAGTTTTGGTAAAGATATTTTAAAAATGCATCATTGAAAAAAATCAGAACTATTCCTGGAATGGAGGAATAGCCAGGGGCATGGACTCGGATGCCCCACGTCTAGGATGGTAGCATTGCATCAACATTTAATACGCACATTCATTCCTGGGCAGTACTGCATTAACACTTGGTTTCATCCGTTACTATTCATCATTAGCTTTGTCTTAAAATGATGTTCCATCTCTCTATATTGAAAATAAAATGTCCTATGGTAGCATGACCTCAAAACTCCTAGGAACACTATTTGCACAACTGGTGGAGAAGGAAACAGCCCTGAGTAAAGGGAAGAGCAATTGTCTGCAATTTATTGCTACATACTGCAATCTGTTTGATGAGTGGGGCTTTTAAAAAACAGGAGTAGTTATGTAATATATAGTAAAAAGATATTTTCCAATAGAAACATTATAACGTTTCCTTTCATTTGAGAAGACAGCTTCTACTTTGTTTTTTGAATTAAAGCAGCAATATATTACCTGAATTTTGTAAGGAGAATCAAAACAAAGATACAGCAGGCATACAAAAGCAAAGCCTACAATAATTCATTACCGGCAGTCCTTGTATTTACAGAAGGATACATTGGGAAAAGATTCATGTAGTTTCCCTATCAACATTATGCAGAGAGAGAGAGAGAGAGAGAGAGAGATCATATTAAATGACATTTCTATCAACATTTTAGGGTTAAGTTGCTCAATTTATCAAGGCCATCTGGTGCTGTTTATGGTGGTCTTTTGCATTGTATATTTCAAGTTTTTCTTGTTGGAGAAGTGTGATCCATGCTTCACACTTGCTGAGAGTATTATGTCTTTTTTGCTGTTAATGCTATGTACAGGAGAATGGAGAGCTGATAATATGCACATTCCATCTATGATGGAATGAAGAATCCACTAAGTGCAGTGAAACAGTCACTAAAGCAGGATGGTAAGAATGGTCTTATGTCTAAAGGACTGGATAGTGGGTCAGGAAATATGGGTCCCCTTCCTGGCTATGTTACGTACTTCCTGCATACTTAGAGCTAGTTACTTAACCACCCCCCCGTGCCTCACTTTTACCATCTGTTAAATGGGGATAGCTACTTCCCTACCTCACAGAGGTGTTATGAGGCTTAATTCATTAATGGGTTAAAATTCACTATTGTGTAGATGGCCAATACAAGGCCTATGCAGCACTGAAGTCACACTTAACCCCTCAAAACTTATGTAGAACTTGAGTGGTGTATAGCTTGTGTTAGCTCCTCTTTGCATAAGGTCTGTTTTCACTCTAATGTTCATAAAGCCCCTTCAGAGCTTTAGAAGCCACTATGTAAATGCAATATATTCATATTATTGTTATTAATTTGAGAGATACATCTCGTTAGAAATGCTGTTTTGTGTTCCTAAGATGGTAAATTTGCAGGATCACAGTACTCCTTATTAAACAGTGCAAAACATTTTATAGCAAGAGGTCTTAGAAGCATGCTTGTTTGTAAAGAATACAAATGAGATAAAGAAATGATATTCACTAGAGGGAGTCTGTCAAAATACACCTCTACCCCGATATAACGCTGTCCTCGGGAGCCAAAAAATCTTACTGCGTTATAGGTGAAACGTGATATTGAACTTGCTTTGAACATCCGGCGTGCACAGCCCTGCCTGCCCGGAGCACTGCTTTACCACGTTATATCCAAATTCGTGTAATCGGGCCGCGTTATATCGGGGTAGAGGTGTACAACATGACCACACTGATTTAATTGAACCCACAATATGATTATTTTGGAGCCTCATTGATGATTGTAATGAGATGTTGTCTTTTTGGCCTACACAACTGCCATTATTACCTATAAAAACAGAAAATGAATACTTTAACATGATCGTTAATTTAAAGATATATATGGATGCCCGCTTTGGCAATTAGCCAAAATATGACATCATGCCTTGATGAATAAGACTGAAGCAAAAGTTCAGAGGTTTTTGAGATGCTGCCAAAATCGTTTTTGCATTTGATTGCTGGAAATAATCCACTATGAATGTCTATGCAATTGCAAGAAATTCATCTGCAGTGTGATTGTCATGCATACCTTGTCAATTCCTCTGTATAGAAGACCAGTCGAACTTCTTTCATTTTTTTAATTTCTATTAGTGAGACTTCCATAGATAGCTTGACACAGATTCGCAATACATCACACTTCCTGTTTAGAAAAGAAAAGAAAAAAGAACAACATTTGAATATCACTGGGAGGAAAAAGGCTGAAAAACATCGATAGAATTGTTAAATGCAGACCTTTCAGTAATGTTTTCCACATGTGTGAAATTTGTTCCAGCACAAGATCAACGCATCACTTAAATCCCATTTTGAAGGCTTTAAGTGGGAAAAATGATGCATAGGCCTTGGGCTGGCCCTCCACATAGGCAAGTATTTTACCCTGAATGAAGCACTGTGATTTGAATTTTCTAAAACTATTGAATTTAGCTGCTATAAACCCTGAAAACCTCAAAAAAAATTTTTTTTCAAGTCTCTTGTACTTATGCAGCTAAAAAGTTTTTTTTTAAATCCCAACCAGACAAAAATGTCCCAACCAGTCCTTCCTGTTATCAGCATGGATAACTTGTTTTTAATCCTTAAAAAACAAACTTTCAGTACACATTGGAATACACAAAATAACAAATAAAAGGAACTGCAGTCAAGTTAATCAACCAAGCAAGAGAATTCAATGCAGCCTGTATAAATGATTATATGTACTGTTCAGCAACATGTCATCATATTCTCAGTAGCTTGTGATATTGTTATTTGTGGATGATACTTCTGAATAGGCTTTCATTATATCTACCTATATAAATCACTAATTATACACATAAATACACACACGCTGCATGTTGAAAAGTGAAATGTTTTTATTCTCCTGCATTTGGGATGACCACATAACGCTACAGCAGCAATGTAAAGCTCTGTGTACGATTATACTGGGTCATCCCAAGGAAGAGAATTTACAATTCCATTCTTCCTCTTTTCATCATGTTGTATTCCATACATATCCACATGTTGTATGTTCCGATATTCACTCCAATTAACTCTGCTGTTCCGTTTTCTGAAAATCATTTTTTTCAGTTTTTTTCCCCACATCCCTCTGCCCACAATAATGCTACTCAGTGTGTCCACAATTACACATCCAACTCTCTTTGGAAGATTGAATATATAGTTCCTGCAAATGGGAGACATCTCTTTCTCGGCACTCATATGGCCCTTATCACATAGCATGGCAGAGCAGGAACTGAACCCAAGTCACTTGAATTCTATCTCAGTACCCTATCCACTAGACACTTCCAAGCAGGTGTCTACAGTATGATCCTCTAATAGAGTCAGCTCTTTAGAGAATTTTCTAATGCCCTGTCTACACTATAGTAACACTACATTTAAACTAGAGAGACCTACAAGAATCTACAGATTTGTAAATTAATTTATTATTTTCATTCCTGTCAAACCAAGAAACTGTGATAGCCCTGCATTAGTGTAATTAGTCCCAACTAACATGACATAATTACACACACCTGCTGCTTTCACACACTCCAAATTCTTTCTATATAATCTAAAATCAGGTGACTGAGATGACCCAGGTACTAAACACTTTGAGATGAATCCCGACGTTCTGTAAGTAGGCACATCTCCATTTAAGTCCATAGCATTGCACCAGGTCTGACTTTGGACCATGATTGTTTCATTCAGGAGGATGAACATATTTTGATGTACATATCAGATTACTGTGTTGTTATTTTATAACTGTATTTAATGCTACAGTGGTGTAAGGTAATTTACAGGGAGCAAAGAGATGTAGTGAAATCCTGGTTCCATGGAAGTAAATTGCAAAACTCATAATGATTTCAATAGGGCCAAAATTTCATCCATGTTTCTTGCCCTTAGGAGCTGCATCCTGTATCCTAAGGCAGTCAGAATACAACTGACTCCTCTTGGAAAGTCCTTTATGATCAGATTTTCAGCCTGGATATCCCTTTTGTACACTACCATCACTGGAAACTGCCTTTAACAGGGAGACATCCAGACAAACACCATGACAAGGTTTCCGCCATACTCGTTCTTTTAGGGTTTCTCTCTTATTCCTCCACATTTATGTCTTTTCAGAAGAGAGAAACATGGTAATTTTACCTTTAGCAGAGCATCTGTTCTAAAAATGCCAAATCTTTTTCAAAGCCATTTTGGCCAATTTTACATCATGTTCTCACATGCTTTGTTATCAGATGTGGTTTCATATCCATATCAACCTCCCCATTCCTCATCTCAGTTTCTGCAAAGATATCACCCATGTTATGTTTTTTTAACCCCCCCCAACCTTCCAAGCTCTTTATTCCAGTTTTGCTTCACCTGTTTCATTATTGCTCTTTCCATTCCATGAGTTATCTTGGTAGTTGTCTGGCTATGTTGAAAGAATGACAGGAGACATTAGATATGGGTTTAATCAGGCCACAACTTTATTATTAGATGTCTGGGACTAATCCGGTGGATAAAATGTGCAGTGCAGGTGAAAATCCCCATAATTCACCAAGGGGGGGGGAGGGGTGAGTGCTTTTTTCAGCCCCCGGCACCTTTCCATTCATGTCCCTTCAGCAGATCCACTGCTAGGACCCTCCAATTCCAGCCAATTCGGGGGCAAGCTTCCATCAGCTACCCCCCTTTTCATCCAGGTCCCTCCAGCAATTCCCTTGCTGGGACCTTACCAATTCCAGCCAATTCTGGCGTGGGGGAGGGGCTTCCACCAGCTCCTCCCCCCCTTTCATCCAGGTCCCTCCAGCAATTCCCTTACCGACCACCCCGCTTGTAGGAGGGGTTAATGTGGACTATAATGATGGGGGGTTGGCTCCCAGTGTACCAATCAGAGGAGTCCCCAACGGCCCCCAGTTTGCTCAATTACCAAGCACCTCTCCTTAATTCCTTTTCCAAGCCATTTATCCATTCTTTTGTGCCTCAATTTATGGAGTACCTGCACTGAGCATCTGCTATACACTTAAATAAAATGTTGCAACATATGGCCTACTGCCAGTTATCTTGTGCATGAACGGAGCCCACCTGAACCTGCTGCGAGGAAGGCAACCCCCTTCCCCCTCACTGCACCTGGTCAATATGGTGGTAAGGGAAAAATTCCTTCCCAGCCCCCCCTTAACGGGGTGGCTAACGTAATGCCCAGACAGCTATAGCTAAACACACAGCATATTTCTGACCTAAATAGGGAGGGAGGGTGGGTGCTGCCCAGCCTGTTCCGAGTGAAAGAGTGGAGGGGCCAGACCCAGCCTGACCTTTTTAAACCCCTCATTCCTAGCAGTTTTATGTCCCCCCCCCCTTCTCCCCCAAGCCAGAAAGTATTGCCCTCTTCTCCCGGCCAGCCAGACAACTCCCCCCCCGCCCTTCCCCCCACTTAAAGTGCAGGGTGGTGAATCTCCCACTTCTTTCCTTTGACTGCCCTCTTTTATTCTATCTGTATCTGTAGTCCACTTAGGTACTAGAACTTACTGACTTATTCTTCTCATAGACTTGCCATCTTAATAGCAAATTTTTACTTTTCTTCTCTGGTCAGATCAGCTCCTCCCCTCCTTGCTTCTGGCAAACATGATACTCTGCTTCCTATTTAAATATTTAACACACTGTAAAATGTGCCAATGTATCTGTTTGCCCCATTGAACAGCTGGGTGTATCCAATTTGTGTATTTTTAAAAATAGGATAGAATGGTCTCCAAAACTGAGGTGGGAATCATTTGGATCAGCCTTAGTCAGTCATGTGCACATAGAGAATCCACAGGCTGATACTCTGAAGCAACATGGGGTTGAGATATCACTGATAAAGAAACTCTTCCACCTTAACTACACTAAATAAGTACAGAGAGGGTATATGTTGCTGTAGTTTCCTATAAAGATTTCATAGGCATGGGTTTGGGATTGCCATGTTATTACAGTAGGGGACAACACTACAAATACATGAGAGTAAATTTACTCATATGTGTAAGTATTCGCATGATCAGGCCTTTAATTTCTCTTTCAGAATTTTAGGCATAAAATCAAAAACTAAAACCCAAAAATCTACTCCTTACGTTTACATTCCTAGTAGTATAATAGAGATTGCCAGATATTTTTGTTGAAACCATCAGAATGTTTGTAACAATAAACACAGGATTCATTCTTTTGTTTCCTGATTTAGAAAAGCGTCTCTATTCAGTAAAGCATGTGCTTAAGTCCCATTCAACTCAACATAAACGTGTACTTTCTGAACTGGGACCTTGGTGAACATCAAAATTTATTGTTTCTCAAGGTAAATGAATCTTATTGTTCAAGAAATATTACCTTCTTTAATGGGAATTATGTGAACAATGTGGAAAAAACAGGATGCTATACTAAGCAAACAGCAATGGCATATCAACTATAGTATCTGAGACATGAAAGTGACACATACTGAGACTAGATAAAAACAAAAGAAATACAGAGACAAGCCAGACAGCTAAACAATTTGTTCAAGGAAAAAATCCCAATAATTAATACACAGTATGCAGCCCAAGCATTTAACACAATAACTTATTCTGTTTATTTAATATCGGCACATTGTGGTATTGAAGAGAGCAGGATTTAATTTTTAGCCAAAGCCCCACAGTTAGTTGGTGGCTCTTCACTAATCCATTGTACCAAAAAAATTCTAAACTTCAGCTTTAGGATTAATGGCTGAGAGTGGAAATCAATGTGGAATTTTAACTTAAATGGAGTAAATAATTTTGGAGGCGAAAAGGTTTGAGCAACCAGAAGATGAAAGAAACTTTCTTATCATTGACAGTCTAAATTCTGCAAGCTTTTGCATGCAAACTTATGAATTGCTTGGATTTTTATTTGTGTTTGTTCCATTCTTAAAGTCGTATCTGAGAAGTATCTGGACCAATTGATCAGTTTGGCCCCAAAGAGGCATTTTTAAAATGAACATTTACAAAGAAGAGAGTATTCATATCCTTTCAGTATCTCCTGTATCTATAAAATCCAGCCTGGAGGGAGGGAGGGAGGGAGGGATATATATATATATATGTTAGTGAGGGCAGACTTTTCCTCTAAAGTTGAATTGATATATGTTTTCTCTCTCATAGGTACTATATGCAATTCTGACTGGTACAGTTCAGGTATCCCTGCTGTAGGAAAGGGTCTCAGGTATATACCTTGCAGGGCTTACATTTTTCCTATGCATGAGTCCCAGTTTTGTAGAGAATACAGCACCTTCTAAGGCACCAATTCTTCAAAGACTTATGCACATGCTTACTATATGCACTGACAATAGTCCCACTGAGACTTTCCACAGTCTGTAAACTTAACCTTGTATAAATCTTTTAAAGATCAGGACCTGAATCTGTTAAATTCCCCCCTTGCACGAAAAGTTTCTCTAAGGTAGATCACAGGCAATTTTCAAAGTATTTTAATATTTCCCCAGTGTTTTTTTAAATCAGTATTTGTAAAAAGCCTTTTGGGGATAAACTGATGACTGTGTAAGCAGAGATCCAAGCAGAAAATGCAGATTTTAGTGATACTTGCCAAGTGCTACAGATCACCATTCAGGCCAGAGCTATTTCTTGATTATGTTCCATGTATTAAGGGCATGTGCAAAAGAGCTGTGTTTGCACCCATTTGTCTTTATAGTTTTACCAAGAGAAAGAGGGAATGTGCTGGAGACCATGGGAGGGAAATGAGAGGAGGAGGAGGTTTATTTTTGTTTTATCAAGGAATGAACCAGGAAAGAAAATAAAACAGGAAGCTCCCTTTGATTTGTAAGAAGAAAATAAGAAAGGCAAGGGCACCAAGAAATATCCACCCACCTCTTTCCTGAGGCAGGCCAAAGATAGGATGGGGAATGTTTAATTTCTTAGCCTCTTACATCAGCTCCTACACTAAGCAGGGCAAGAAAGTCAAGCAAAGGGACCAAGAAAAGTGACAGCATAATTAATCAGAGGAGAATTATGCCACTACTAACACTAAGTAGACTTAGCATCCAAATCAAATGGAGACAAAATTTGTTCTCCTATCGGTGCTCACAATTCCCTCCCCCATGGGAATTGTGTACATCAGATACAGGCTTTTGCTCAGAAGATTTAGTTAGGGAATCTACTTTTGACTTTAAAATAAACTCATTCAAACAATGTAGTGCATAAATATTTCTTTACTGTTCTTTACAGGTTGTTTACAGGATTATCTCAATTTTTGCAGCAACCCCTCTCTCTCCCAAGCCTTAAAAACACAACCTAAATGACGATGCATTTACCTTTTGTAATGGGCAAAGATTTGAAATGGCCTCCCTGTGGCTGGAACATATGGAGAAGGGGAGAGGGAAAGTATAATATATGCTAAATAGGTATCACCTTGCATTGCACATTGCAGCCCTGATGGTAGCCATTTTTCACTTGGATAGCCAGCATGGTAAAGATTGTTATAAAAATAAAAAATGACTAGCTTTTACAAAGCAAACTGGAATGGAATGCCCATTCCTAGAAGGGAATGTACTAAAGTCTAGCTGAAGTGTACAGTGTCAGAGGACAGTTGTGCTCTTTGTCGTGTATGATGACTTAAAAGAAAAGTCTGTTGCTTTCTTTGGACCTGAAACAAATCCTTGGGTTTTTTGGGGTTTTTTTTTGTTTGTTTTTTAAGTCTATTTGAGAAGCATAGTGTTTCATAAAAAACAAAAACAAAACAAAACAAAACAGTTATGTGTTTCTGGGGCCAAGGCCATGCTCGGATAAGGAAATCTGCTTCAAGTGAAAAAGCATGTTCTAACTGGATCAGAACCAGCTCTTCCATGATAGCTCAGCACATATAAGTCAGTTTTACACTTTGTGACAGCAGCATAATGCAGAATGCCAGTTAGATTGTATGTCTATCCCACAACGCGCAATGAGGCAGTGTACCAATGCTTCATTGTTTTGTGACCACAGAACATTCACTGTGTGGAAAGAAAAGAGTCTGAAAAGAGAAACTATGATTTTCTAATTGATGCAAAAACAACAAACCCCCACTACTGTTTCCATTTGACTCCTTGAAAAGCAGCATGTAACTGTTTTATAAGGGCTTCCCACCAACACCAGTATTTTTCAACTTATACAGTATTCCTCAACTGACCCTTAAAAGGCGGAACCCTTCTGTCCCACTTTTACATTCGTTATTTTTCCTTTCCCATGCAGAATGTTGATGTTTAAAGTGAACCATAAACGCACCACAGTGCTAATTTTCACAGCCTTAACACATTCTCCCTCCCCCCATCTACTAGGTTGGTGGGATTTTTTTTCTTGTCGATTTTTGATATTTTTGTTCTCACTCATACATTCCAAATATCCTATCCATGCCACCTCATGTGCTGGTTTAAACTTTGTGATGATAGTCCAAAGAATATCTTCTTAGCCATCTCCTTCATTGGAAAATCTTGAGATCTATAACCACCAGCAAATACTTATAAAGAATTAAAAGTAGTTGGTGTTGGTGTTTCATTGCCATGAAATGTTTCCCTCTGGAAGTTTATTCAGAATGATAACCTGGCTTATGCTGACCTGCTTTAAAGTCCAATGTGTCATAGGAATATTTCAAATGTAATCGGATTCTTGTAGACAGTCACAGAATCACAGAAAACGACTAGTTCCGTATAGCTATTGTAATTAGATATTTTAAAAATAATTTCCCCCATTTATAAAGCTATCTGTAAGCTGTAATAGCATCCACATGAAATGAGCACAACACTCATTCTCTCATTTGCATATGGCATATAAACATTTGTTGGATGAGACATTTAGACAAAGTCCTAAACACTATGGGAATTAAAGATCCCATGAGTACTTTTTGAAAGATATGGGGCTCACAGAACTGGGCCTTATATTTAGGACAGAGAATCTCATTGCCATGGGATAATGATCATTCCTGCACTAGATACCATTTGCTATATCATGCTTGCTGGGTCTTTTTGCTCTGTCATGACTATGAGCAAAAAGTGATGAATAGTTCCTGGAACAATCATGAAACAGTAACTTTTACTCATTGGGAATGTGGTTAAGAGTTAATACTCTGCTAATTTATGGTTTGTCATATTGCTAGATGATGGCTTAATAACAAAGGAAAAAATGACCACCAAAAAGGTGACTCAATGCATGTCTTCCAACTGACTAATAAGTTACACACTAACTACATGCTAGGTTTCATCCATATAACAACAACAAGAAAAAAAGGAAATGACATAATTCATGCACATTTTTATACAGGCCTATTAATTCCATGAAAACAAAGCAAAAGGAAAGGCACTTCTGATACCAAATGAACATTTACCACTTTTTCTATTTAAAGTTAATTATACTGGGTGGGATTGTCAAAAGTTTTAACTCTGCTCCTATTGAAGCTAATGGAAATTCACCCCACTGACTTCAACCACAGCAGTGTGAGGCTGGTGCTCAGACCAGGTGCTTTTGAAAATCCCATCCGGTATCTATACTCTTCAATTTCCTCTCTGGTATACGCACATCTCATTTACAACACAAAAATGGTTCCACACAAAAGATCCGCAAAATAAATGCAAACTCTGAAAAAATGGGCTTTGGTCTGATGCAACATGGGAGACGTTGAAGCAAAGACATTTCTGTCTTCTAAAGTACCTTATTACAAATTCTGCTCGATGAATTGTGCTGCAGGGCTCCATATCTCCCCTGAATCACAGTATTGGCAGTACTTTTTTGTTCTGAACTGGTTTTATCTTTTCAGTCAGCCAGCCCATGGCTGGTTACTACAGACATTTTTTCTCTCCTGGTAAGCCTGAACTTTCACAGGTCAGTTTTATAATACTTTATGGATGATGTTAACACTTTCTGCAAATTTTCACTATAAAGACCAGCCTATTGCCATAATGATATGCAACATTCTGTCTAAAAGGATTCAAGGATTAGTGGCCCAAAATTAGTGGTGCAAAAAAGATTTTATAAAACCAAAATAATAATAAATAATACTACTTTGTGATTTTATAGCATTTACTATCTGAGGATCTCAAGCACTTTGCAAATAGCCATCAAAACGTCCCTCGGAGATACAATAGGAGCTATTAAAATCAACATTTGTCAAGTTACCATAAATATTTCCTATTCTAAGTATAACTGTGGAATCACAGATACTACGTATGGTAACTACTAGAAACCCTCACTTTTTAATGACCACCACCTATGGCTTCGAGTCTGCAAAGGCTTACACATGTGCTTCCCTATATGCATAATAAGCCGCCCAACTGACTAGAATAGCACTACTCACAGTGGGTAAAGTTAAGCACATGTATAAGTCTTTGCAGGATTGCAGTCTTAGTTAGGTATTATTTTCCATATTTTTCAGTGAGGAACTGAGGCATGGAGAAGTTAAGAATGACTTGCTGAAGCCCAGACATTAAGTCTATGAAAGAAATGGGAAGAGAATGCATATATTATGACGTCCAGTTCTAGCATAAAATTTGCAAAAGCACTGACACGACTTAGGATGTTATGTCCCATTTTCAAAATTGAATGAGGCACTTATGAGACTAAATCTTATTGAAAGTTAATAGGACTTAGGTTAAAGTCATTTTGAAAATGAGACTTAAGCTCTTAACTTACTTAAATGCATTTGAAATTTTTACTCCTAGAGTTTAAACAAAGAGGCATCCCTTCTCTTCCAGAATTTGCTTGAATACAAATTAGAAATGGGCCTGATCTGTGGTATTTCCTGCAGAATGGTGACAAAGGGTAATAATACAGGCCCATATGTTCCAAAGATATTCATGCTGAAAAGTGTAAAAACTTACCAAAAACCATTCCTTGAAATTCAGTACAAAAACTTAAATTTCCTCTCTGGTATGTCGTCATCTCAATTTACAACACAATGGTTCCACACAAAAGATCCTCAAAATAAATGCAAACTCTGAAAAAGTGGGGTTTGGTCTGATGTAACATGGGAGACGTTGAAGCAAAGTCATATGCATGCCACCATGGGAAAATGCAGTAAATTACGACAGAAAACCGAGATAAATTAATACAGCTTTAAGCAATATTAAACTTGCTATAAGCAAAAATCCACTCCCTAGGGTGGCAAACTATAAATGTATAAGCATAAAGGGATCATTTGCAAATGGCTGAGATGTGTGGGCTTAATCTCAGGCTGCAAGGTACTTGGCAAAATGTGCTGTACATTTCTGTCTTCTAAAGTACCTTATTATAAATTCTACTCGATGAATTGTGCTGCAGGGCTCCATATCTCCCCTGCACCATGGTATCGGCAGGACTTTTGTATTCTGAATTGGTTTTATCTTTTCAGTTAGCCAGCCCGTGGCTGGTTACTACAGACATTTTTTCAGGTAAGCCTGAACTTTCACAGCTCAGTTTTATAATACTTTGTGGATGATGTTAACACTTTCAGCAAATTTTCACTATAAAGACCAGCATATGGCCACAGCTACTAAAAAAATGCCCAACATGAATTATTTCTCTGTAACAGTACTATAACTACAGGCAACTCCATGAAAACAATGGTAAATCTATTGGGTAGGATTATCCCTCAGATCTGCATGCGGAGGGTCGCTTCACATACAAATCTTCTTCATCATAGATGGATAGGGGAATGGCAGGGAGTAGCACCATCCTCTTCTATTGCAGACCCCACAGAGCATGCTGGGGAAGATGGCAGAAACTGTGTGGTCCGAGGGGGGTTGGAAGGCTGTACATTGTTTCTCCTGTCCCCTTCCCCCGGACCCACAGAGATTCTGAGAAATTGATTATACAACCTGGAGCTCAATTATTTTTTTTCCGTGAATTCATTTCTCCCTGCCCACCCGTCCCCAGAGGAAGCTGGAGTCACACTGCCAGGGTTGGGGGGATGAGGGCTAGAGCAGCTGTGGAGGCATATGGCCTCTGAGCGATGGTCATAGCCTACTGTGGATGTCCCCAAATCATTCCACACAGACCATGTCACAAAGGAGGGAACACCTCCCATCTCAGACAGAATCGCTTTCAAATATACTCAGAATGTACAGTTGTTCTCTATAGATATAAAAGAGGGATCTGGTGGAGGTAAACTTTCAAAGTAGAGTGTGTGGATTTAACTACATGACTTCCCATGAGATTAAGGAGTAACTTGGATAAGATCCTTGCATAATGCTTTGAAAAGTTGCACTGTAGTGTCATAATTGTACCAATTTCAGACACGACTTCTTGAGCAAGTAATTGTACCTCCAAAGCTACATGGCTTTTTGTAGCTATATAGTTAGTGTCATGTAGTAAATTAGCAAGTTGTAGCCATCCTCTATGGGCCAGATCCTTAGCTGATGTAAATCAGCATAGGCCCATTGACAACAACAGAGCTACATCGATTGAAACCAACTGAGAATCTGGCCCTAAGTGTTTTGTATAACAAGTAAAATACCACCACCTTACTCTTACACAGTGCTTTTCATCTTTAGATCTCAAAGTGCTTTTACAATGGAGGTCACTATACCTATTTCTACAGATGGGGAAACTGAGACTCTGGGAGGGAAGAGACTTTCCCAAGGTCACCCAGCAGGTCAGTGGGAAATTGAACCAATATAATAATCTCTTAATTGCAAAAAATAAATAAATCCCAAACCCTGTACATGTCACAAATCACTATGGCATGCTGCAGCAGTACAAGTGCACGCAAAACACAGCTACTATAAATAATGTAGCACCAATGACGATAGTGCAGCTAACAAGGTATTTTCATTCTCTCTCTTTGTGATTTACAATCTTTACAAATGCGGGCTATTGTTACTCATCCATATCTAGTACTAGGATACCCACTGCATTATACATTTCCATGAAAAAGGCTTTGGAAACAAAAATAGAACATAACAGTATTTAGTGTGAGTTGTGAGACTAATTTTAAAAACTGCTAATATAATTGCAGACATGTCTCCTTTTAGAATTTTAATTCTATGCAGCTGTAACAGTACCTGCACAATCACACAGCAAGCAATACCTGCTGATTACTATTTGCAACGGGAGCATACTGGAAGGCTCTCTCCAGACTGGGATCAAAACCAGGCTAATTACCAAGTATGTTTGGGCCTGGTTGTTAACAGTGAATGAACACTGTTTCTGTGACCAGTGGGAACAATTGTTTTTTCCTGAGACCTGTGCTAACTCCTGCCGTTACTCCTGCATGCAATCCACAGCATGGTACTATAGTCATGGTGCTAACAGTACTTACACAAATTATCCCCGCCATGCTAGTCAGGGAAAGTGAGCTAGATACTAGAAAGAAAGAAAGAAAGAAAGAAAGAAAGAAAGAAAGAAAGAAAGAAAGAAAGAAAGGAAATATGAGTCAGTGGGTTCATCTAGGATTCTGTTCCCATTGTTTTGAGTCAGCAGTTGTACCCCACAATACTGTAACCAAATATTATTCTAGAACCTCTTTTTTTTTTAAAGGGGGAGATATATGGTTCTTTCTGAGTTAAACCCATTTTCTGGAATGTACTGAACAAATATTTTACAAAAGGGAAAACAGTTTACTTTGGAGTAATGTTACTGTTGAATGATTTGTAGTGCTCATCGCTGAATGATAGAACAGCCATAAGGGCTATATTTTACAAAGGAGTCTCACTGTTGGAGGAATTAAATTTATCATATGCAGAAACAGGAAAATAATAATAATGATTATTTTGCCAATTAGATGAATAAATAGTTAATAGGATAAATCTGCCATGCAAGTTTATGTCAACGGCATTTCCTGCATGGACACCTGATAAAGGAGCAGGCATGTCAGAGAAATCCATACTTAATAAGGCTATGCATTTATGAGGTTTCTTTTGAATCACAAAGTCTGGGTTAGTCAATGAAGCTTTCAAACTATCTGACTTGAAAATTAGGGTTTGGCAAGGTCCACTGACATCTGTTTGCTGCCACTTTATTTAGCCTCCTTCTACATTCCCTGGAGGTATCACATACAAGCTGCTCTGCAGTACCACACTAGAGCAACTGCAGACAGAAGGGAATGTAGACGGACATGCAAAGTGTTTAAAATAGGAAGCACAGGCTCTGTGCTGGGGGCTAACATAACAGGTGTCTATATACTGGGAGCTTATATTAATGAGGCTTCTGTTACACATGTACTAGACTGTCGTCAGTCTTTTCAGAAGTAGATGGGTATTTTGGTTAAAGTCAGACAGAGTAACCTCATAGTAACCTCTAGTCTGGCTCACAGCCACTAGGGAGGATTCTGAAGGACTGTCCCTTAGTGCTGCATTGATTAGATTTCTTCCCATAATACTTCCAGTGTTTTTGCTCAGTAAACCTTACTGACAATTGATTCTAGAATAAAGGGTGGTGGGGGGAATAAAAGCTGATCTTCTTGTGAAAATGGGCCATAAAATTAACTAGGTTCCAAACATCAAACAATTCTTTTTGCTCTAATACAGCCAGAAAACGAGAGCCTGTGAAATACATGGGGGGTGGGGAAGTGGGGGTGGGGACAGGGAAATGCTGAAAAGACACAGTCCTAAACCAAAGAAAAAACAGCCAACAATATCTCCAGAATCAATACAATGTTCAAATTGAACATTTAAACACACAAAACCCAGGAAATATGAAAGTCAAAATCCCCTTGAGCAATATTAACTCGGTCATACGCTACATAAGAAACATTTTCATATTCTGTTTTTGTTGATAGATGTATATTTTAATACTTATTTTCACATGCTATTTGTGTTCATGAAAATATATTTAATACTTTTAATACCATACTCTGACTTTATGGTGCATTTCCTGACTTTTATGTGTTGTAGCATCCAACCTCAACATTGCGCCAACATAGGATTTCATTGGGAGGGAGGGTGTTATAAAACAAACAAATAATATTTTTTAAAAAATCTATGTCCACTCAAGAAAAGTGGGGCTTGGAACCCACGATGTAGCTAGAGGGGTTGTGGTAGTGCTTGTTTTGCTGAGGATATTAATCCCAATGCATTTGGGGTGCTTACAAAAATCACAAATGCAGTTTCTATAAATTGTTTTGAAAGCCTTAAGTGCACATATGCCAGATGGAAGAGTCAGTCAACTTGTTAATGTTAAAGTATAGTTAACTTGTCTAGAGGAGGAGACATGTGAATGTACAATTAGTTACATTTCCAAATTAATTTTCATATAAACTGGAGTCTGGCACTTCATAAAACACTCTTCTTTAAAAAAAAAAATCAATTGAATTTGCAGGCACCAGAATTCAGCAGAAAGGTCCATCAGACCCCCTGGGTCCCTTCTAATGCCACCTTTCTATTTTGGGTTTTTTACAGCAGGCCAATATGGGTCTTCCATAGATGGCTGACATTTTCTTCTATATGCAGTAGGTTGGTCTAATGCAAAACCTGGGACTTGCATGGCTCTGCTGTGGCCCTGGACAATTTTTGCTGGACAGAGCCCCTTATTTGTTTTTAAAAAAAATAGCTGGCAAAACAAGTGAAAAGTTGAGAGTTCTCAAACTAATAAATGATAAGCGGGGAACACCATAGCTTGAGTTAAATTATTGTCTAGCTATTAATCAAAATTTTAAGTAACACATAACTACTCTTTGTTACAAAACTCACCTGGCTGTTAATTCCTAGAAGAAAAAGCAGGATCTTACTAATGGAAATTAACCTGCTAGGCAGAGTTAAAGAAAAGAGAACTAATAGACTGTCATGATTATAACTAGTTGCACTGGAGATGAATGATGCAGTAAGTAAATTATAAATTACATATTACTTACAGTGAGATGGCAACAAATAAACAAGGGGCATATTGTACTAAAGAAAGTACAAGTAGTGGGTTTGTATTTTCTTTTCCAATAAAATACAGACCTACAGTACAACATCTTTTTATTATGTAATGCATCTCAATATGTATCAATATACTATGTAGATTGCTGAAAATTCATCAGCCTCATAACTGTATTTGGATACTAAGACACAACATTTAAATAATCTATTCAAGTGTTAAACATGTTTGCATATTTGGGACCAATGGAAGTAGGGAAGGGAACTAGCACCAAAAATATCAAATACTCTTTGTTAAATGGTTTACATACATTTAACATCTATGAGACAGTGGCAATGACCTCTAAAGTTGATGTTTATCTTGGGTTTCACATCATTCAAAATATTTTAAATTCATGTCTTGGGTCACATGCATACCAAGAAGGGAATAATCAGAAACAACCCGCCACCCTCCAATAAAAAAAGGTTATCGACATACAAAATCTAACACAGATGCTGCTGCTAAATGTTACCAAGCCTTACTTCGGGTATTGTATTCTTTTGTTTCAACAACTGAGATGATTATTTCTGACACTTTGCCGTTAAATATGAGAAAGGAATGAAAGACAGCTATTCACTTGGCATAAGCTTACATTCCTGCCCATTACTGATCAACAGAAGCCTGTTGAGTTTCTAAATACTGTACAAGTAACAGCAAAAAAGGGTGCTGTAAGCCAAACTGCTTGCATCTTCATCCAGAATAAAACATTCTTACTGAAAAATCCTAAAAAGCCAGGATAAGATAAAATTGAGCATTTTTCAATAAAGAAAATAAGTAAACAAACAGACTTACATTTTTTCTCTGTACGCATTATCTAAAAGGTTTTGCATGTGCCCTGAGACCTTTGAATAATTGGGGTTGCAATGTAGCTTTAGAAATATACCATACTTTAAAAAGACCAACATTGTAAAAATAGCACCTCTGAACATTTCAAAGGTAATTTAACCTACTGAGTGCCATAGCCCTGTTACCCCCACAACACCATCCTTTCAGAGGAGGCTCAGAATGAACATTTGGAGTCCTGCACAGTAATTGACTGTCCACTGCCACTGATGCATGCAACTCATGGAACTTGTATGACTAATTCCAAAACACATACTAAAACATACCTCATTAAGAGCTTGGCACTTTCTATTATAACACAAGCATGTAGGTTTTATGAACTATAAAGATCCACTGGCAGCAATGACTCTGGAGTGAAATACAAATGAATTATAAGCATCAAAATCTCTGAAAAGTTTCTGCAAACCTGCTCACATATATATTCGAGAATGAAACATTCTTTCAGAGATGGTGTCAGAAAAAACTTGTCAGGAAACTAGATGACAGTTTTACAGATTTCTCCCAGTATGGAAAATTACAGTCTTTCCCTCACTTTGGGCAGAACATTGATCCAGATTCTCGTCTTAGAATTACTGGGAAGATAGGATAGTAGATGGAGAGACTTCTTAGATCTAGAGGTGGAAGAACTAGCTCGTCTGATTTTGAAAGCATTCAGATATGATTGGTTTTGTAAATTCGACTCAAGTACTACTGGGTTGATGTTCTGCGCAGGAGACAACTACGGAAGATGTAGCTGAAAAACAAATGTACAGATACTGTGAAACAGGTTCTGGGTGAAGTGAGTGAGAAAAATCTGAATGAAAAAAATACAGTTGTTACTATAAAAATCTTTACAGTTCTCTTTGCATGTAATTACCTTACCATAGTATTCAGGAAAATCCCCATGACTGGTATAGGGAATAGACTATAATCCCTATGCTGAGCGTAGAGAAATAGTACAGTGGTAATGTTAAGTAGGCAAATGAGAGATGTATAAAGATTTTAAAGCTGACCATGTCTAAGTTGTTATTTATTTGTATAGCCCCTATCAGGATCGAGCCCCTTTGTGGTACGCACTGGACAAGCACAGAAAGATATGGGTCCATGATGTGAGATTTTTCAATCTAATTTGAAATAAGATGAACCAAAGCCCCAATCCTGCAAATGACAATGTATGTGCGCAATTTTACATATGTGAGTATTACACTGTCCTCGACATGACGTCTTGTGTGAGTAAAGTTAAGCAGGGGCGTAAGTGACAAGCGAGAATAACAAACAATGTAGAGGAATGGGGAAGGGAGGATGAGGGTACTGATAAGGAGATCTCACAGATACAAAGATACATTATTGCATAACTTGTGGGTTCTAAATAATTGGAAAGTTCTTTTTTTCCCTTTTATAAACAATTAAAATCAGTCATGACTGACTGTTGTTCAACACAGGCATCACTGGCAGGCTGATTTCTTGTAGACATTACAGAAAAAGTGGTTCTTGAGGAGGGATCTGAAGAAGAAGAAAGTACTGGATTTACAGATTAGTTTGGGGGTGTGTACAGTTTACATTTGGTATCTCCTTGTACCAACCTAGCTTTTTGAGGAACGTCTATTCATAATACATTAACCATTTCCCCCTTTTACTACAAAAACTTTTCTTAAAAAAAAAATCTTCCTTAGGGGGGAAAAGGTTTTTAAAGTTACAGGATATAACTTTTTTGTATAGCATGAACAGCATGCTAGACATTTAAGAGAGAAGTAATACAAAGGGGAGTATGGTATTTGTCCAGAAGAGTTTACAGTCTAAGGCTTCATGTCTGCAAAGCACTCTGTGCAGGTGGATCGCTTCACCAGAGCTCTGGGCAGATGCAGAAGTCTGCCCATGTGGAGCTCTTTGGATGATCAGTGCCTAAATAGGTTGGCTAGTGGCAACATGTCACTGTCTCGTATTGCTCCTTGCTTGTGTCAAAATCCACATCTCTTTTTGATTTACCTAGTGTGGAAGGGTAAATTTGTGAAGAAGGTTGCCAAAGTGAAAGCTCATCTTTGATAAAACGAGTGTGGAAGTGACAATAAAGACAATATTTAAAGAAATGCCATTTCATTGTCGTTGGTTGTTCTTTGGAGTATGGTGCTACTTGATATGCTTGGCATTTAAATGTGATCCTAACCAGCCTTTGAAGTCAACATCTAATTAAAACAAATGGGAGATGTAGTTCACAACTTTAATAAAAATAATTTGCACTGTTGTAGCATCTTCTGTTGAGGATCTCAAAGTAATTTATAAACTCTGCTAGGCAAGTAGTATTCCTCATTATACAGATGGGGAATTGAGGCATTCTGTGATTCCATGTGACCTTGGGCAAATCACGTAAAGTTTGGGGGAGAGTCAGGAACTGAATCTGAATCCCCTAACTCCCTGGTTCTTGAACAATATAAACAATTTTCTGAAATTTTTTTTGCAGCTTACATGGCAGCTACGGTAGCCATGGCAAGTCATCTTTTCAATGGAGACGGCTATAAATAATATTCCATTTAATTAATTCTTTTCTTAAATGAAAGCTTGGTATCTGAATGGAAAAAACCTGCACATACTGTATTTCCGGGGAAACCTTCAAAACACAAAGTTGCAATTTTTGTGCCCCTCCTCTCAGGAAACTACTGGCTCTCTTCACAGGGCAATCTGCCTCATTTGGTGAATTTACTCCCTGTTACATAACTCCAAATCTTGCTTGCAGCTCTGAGTCTTTATTGTGTGTATGTGAGAGAGAGAGAGAGAAAGAGAAAGGAAAAGAGTGATCCCCGAAGAACTAGTTTAACGTGCTTTATTTTATTACTGTACACACAATGTTCTGAGGTGTTTGGCACTCAGGGCTACTACATAAAAATGATTGATTGACTGATTCCACTTTAAAAACAGAAGTACTGTACTGATACTGGGAGTAACTAGCTACTATTATTAAGATATGGCAGAATTTTAAAAAGCTTTGTATCTGCATCCTACTGTGCATGTAAAGCATCCCTCACCATCCTCCCTCTTATCCACGTACATGCAAAAGGTGCTTTTTAATGGTTTATAAAGGAAGCAAATAAATGCCATTAAATTGATTCCTCACTGGTCTCCCAACACACTAAATGCCATGTCCGTAAGATAACTGTAACGATTTCTTACAAGCCCTTTTAATTTCTGTTGTGCGTTTTTAGAGTGAGACTTAAAAAGACAAACGCTTGCAGCAAACTCAAACTGCACTATTTTTTTAAACATTATATATAGAATTCCATAAATATTACACATACCCTCCCGGATGTTGCTCTATGAAAGAAACTTAATTACAGCTATTTGGGGGATTTTGATTTTTAAAAATCTTACATTCTGTAGATGAAATCCTGGATATTAAAGAAGCTGCAAATAATATTCAGAATGAATGACATAGTTTGGTGGCCTTGTGCGATGTAAGCAGGTTCTGATTCAGAGCTGGGTTAGAGGCTACAGCTACAGGGAGATTCTGCCAGCAGCACATTTGTGCCAACAGAAAAGAACAGTTGATGGCATCTACCCAAGGTCAGCTCCTCGAGTTCGGGAGCTGGTCTTCTTCCAGATACTGTAAAGTCGCTTGTTTAAATGCAGCCAGTCGGCAACAATTAAGCATCTAAATAAAACATGCAGATTTTGTATTCCTATTGAAATCTCCTCCATGCCATGCTGTTTATTTTCTATTTCTCACAGTCTTCTTTATCCACCAATCAGCTACAAAATGGCGGTGAGAGCAAGGCAGACATTTTGTCTCATTAAAAGCTAAACAGAACAACCAAAATGCACTGAAAGAAAACAACCAATCCGAGGAGCCAAAACGAGATTGTGACAGGAAATATTAAGACTTCGAAAAAAGTTCTTTATATTGATTTGAGGTAAATTTAAAACAAAACTTAAGTAAAGACCCAAAACAACTATGCCCTTCCTACCCCCACCAAAACACCCTCCCACAGCCCAGGTACAGTACAATCTGGGTTCCCCTTCTTGGATATTTTTGTTACATGAGTTCGGTTCTCTACATATCTTAGCCATGCCCAGCTCCAAATTTAGTGTATGGCATATGGGTTCTGGACCACCCAGTGACAGTGACTCAGTCACTATAATCTTAACCACATTCTTCCTTTGCAAGTCCAGGCTAATGTTTTCTATTACACCTCAAGGAACTTTACATTTTTCAGCACAGCTTTTAAAACACTTTCACCAAAACCAGCAAATGCATTTTTAAACAATGGAACCCCTCTCAATGCATGCCGATAGTTTTTAATCTGAGCTAAACTATCTAATGGGTAATGAGCCTGCACAACAAAAACACTGACCAAGCCAATATCATAGCTCTTAAAAGCATAAAATCTACAAGCCAGGAAACACTTTCATTGTCTGGAACTATGTAACTACCAGACTTTGACTAGAGTTAATATGTACAGCAATTGATGAATCCAAAAGAGCAAATATGCTAATCTTTAGGAAACCTAGCAAAGCACATGCTACTTATTAAGGATTTATGTACCGGCCAAATTTCAGATTTAAAGGTTCAGTCGTTTTTGCATTATTCCCTCAGGAAAAAAGGTGCAAATTTTTTTTAACTGAGAAAACTGTGTTTTTGTCACTCTCCTATAAATCACAAAAGGCTAAAGGGATTTTATTCAGACCCACTTAACCATACCAGATGAACAACATGACTGGGTTAATGTTACTTAGATAAGTGTACCTTAACATTTAAAAAACAGTAACACCATACGTTGTGTGGAAAAGACCTTTTTCAAAAGCTTCTATTTGCTAGTGATTTACAATTTAATAAATAATATTTTAAAGTTTATTTTTATACTGACTGAACAGTTAAGGAGTGATTCATGTTGAGTGGAGAGGTCTTGATGTCAGAGGTGACTGGGCCAAAGCAAGAGTTTTGCTCTCACTCCCCTCTCCTGCAAACTTGAACCAGTCACACTAAAATGTGGTGATGTGAGTTGGGGTTCAGCAGATGGGAGACTGAACTCCAGGAGCCTGTGCCCGAAACATGGACAGGCAGTGAGACCTAGCTACATGGGGAAGTGGCTGGTCCAAAAGAACCAAAATTGGATACCAGTTCTTGGAACACAGGTAGCAGGGAAAGGGTCGGCTATTTAAAAAGAGTGGCCAGCAGAGCGAGTCTTGAGACCATGTCCCCAGATGGTAAGTGGAAGGAGACGTCTAATCAATTACTGTGACTGGCCGAGCAGGAAGAACCCAACTCTGGGACCACAACCCCAGAAGGAGGGAAGGAGAAGACATTTGGATTCTGAGCAGTTAGCTTTGTTCGCGTTCAGCAAGGACACACCTACCAATAACATGGCATGCTCCTGTACATTTACATGTGAAAAATTTCCAGGTTGCATATTGAAACTTTCCTACTAGGTTCAGGAGGTATAGGAGGTAGAAGAGATTTTAACGGGCCAGACTGCAGCTGGTGCGCAAAGGGAGAAGAGGTGAAGTGCTATCACAGTCCACAGTGCCAGTGGAGACAGGCCTATCAAGCATGAGCATATGGTGCACCTTGTTAATGTGTGGAAGAGCTCCCACTCCAGACTGTGCTTCACTAGAACCCCTGGAGGAATGCTTCTGAAGAGTCCAGCTGCTGTGAAACCCCTGATCACTCCAGCACGGGCTGTAGCTTAAAACACAACAGAGCCCTCTGTGTTTATGAAGAGATGTTCTTCCCTATAACATTTGTTTTCAATGTTCCGTTTATCTCTCCAGTGGTGCTAGCAGTCCACAGGAATGCTATGACAACAGGTGGGACAACTCTTTCAGAACTTGAGCAGTGCTGCCAAGATCAGGATGCCTGCCAAGCTCAATACACATACTGTACATACAAAGGTCATGAACCATCTCTAAAACCACTGATTTAAAAACTATGTTAATATCAGCTCCACTTTGCTTTTGCTACCAAAATCGCTAATTCTGAAAAGCTGGTTGGTTCCAAGTTTTGTTAAAACCTTGAAACAGTGAACTTGTTCATGAACCTTGGCCCCAAGAACCCATTGGCATCAGATTTGTATAATTTTTGGTGGTGCCCAGAATGGTTCCAAGCAGAGCTGTCCCATCCATAGGACTGACCGGGGTAACCGCCTCAGGCCCTGCGTTTTGGAGGCTCTGTGCTTCAGGGGGATGTGGGGTCCAGGGTGGCCTCTGGGTCTAGCGGGGGCCTGGTGCCAGCAGCAGCAAGCGACCAGGCCGCAGCCTGCCTCGCTCTGCCCCGCTGGCTCCTGGAGTTGCTTGGGGGAGGGGGCAGAAACCGGAAAGAGGCAGGGTGGGAGCTTAGGGTAAGGGATGGAATGGGGGCAGAGCAGGGGTGGGAATAGACAGGGCAGGGGTTTGGGGGAAAGGGTGGAGTGGGGACGGGGCAGAGCGGGGTGGGCTGTGGCCGGGTCGCTTGCTGCTGCAGGCGCCAGGCCCCCTCCAAGCTGCACTGGACCCCGCATCCCCCTGAAGTGTGGGGCCCCACAAAGCAGCTGCCCCAGTCTGTCCTATGGACGGGACAGCTTTGATTAAATATAAGTGTAAGCAGAGTCAGGATGAGCTCTACGCTGACATCTGATGGTGAATTATGGCGAGTGTGGAAAAGAACTCCAGGGGCTGATCTTGTTTGCATAGGCACACCCACTCGCCTGGCAGGAAACAACAGCAACTCAAAGTGGTTACTTTGGCTGGTGTGGGATCCCCAAGTTCTCTGTTATTGGGGCAGGAAGAATAAAGTTTTGTTACCCTGATTCTGTGAATCAAGGGCAGTGAACCTGTTGTATGACAGAAGGACTGAGTGAGTTCTTCACCATTACCTAAGTAGCACTTGCTTGACAAGGGGCATGAGTTACAAAAGCCAGTGAAGGGAGAGAGGATGGGGTCAGGTATTTATATCTGATGGTATGGGCCCTCTTTGAGGGGTTGAAACACCAATTGCACTACCTCCTCTCTCCACTGTTGAATGTCAGAGCTAACTTTGATTCCATTAGGAGTCTAGTTACAGGCTGCTGAGCTGAATTCACTTTGGGCTAATGGTGCACTAGCACTGGGGCTCCCCTACTATTGCTAAGAGCTGAAATCACAAAAGAGCTTAAAGTTATTAAGAGCTGAGATCACTGAGACTGTGACTAGTGGGGGAGCCTGAAGCTATATTGCTAAGCGGCTGGTGGAGCAGCTAGCAGAGTGGAGCTGAGCAACTCACAGGTCGGTGAGCAGGGTGGAGTGGCTGGAGAAGCAGCGAGCAGAGCGGAGCCTTGTGGGAGCGGCCCAAGGAACAGCTGAAGTGGAGCAGAGCAGAACTGAGCGGCTCACAGGTCGGTGAGCAGAGCAGAGCAGCTGCCAGAGCAGTTCATGGACGGCGGGAGCGGCTCACAGGACAGCTGGTGGAGTGGAGCGGAGCAGCTCGTGGAGAAGGCTGCGGCGGAACCCCACGGAGAGGCAGCCAGTCGGCCTTGGATCACGTAAGGTGCCCTTAACACCCTGCGTGCCTTCCCCCCCCCCGCTTGAACTCTGGGGCTGCACTGACCAGGGACAGAGACTTGGGGGGGTTGTTGGACTTTTGGGACTTTGGTGATCCTTGGGTTGCCGGACCCAAGAGACTTTGGGGTTGTTGGACTTTTGGGACTTTGGTGATCCTTGGGTTGCCGGACCCAAGAGACTTTGGGGTTGTTGGACTTTTGGGACTTTGGTGATCCTTGGGTTGCTGGTTTCAAGAACCAAAGGGAAAGGACACAGCCCAATTTGCTGGGGTGGGTTTTTTTTGCTCATGAAGCCTGTTTGTGTTGTTTGTCCAATTTAATGCTGATGTTGTTTACCTCATGTTATTAAACATTTTCTGTTACACTCAGACTCCGTGCTTGCGAGAGGGGAAGTATTGCCTCCTAGAGGCGCCCAGTATTGCCTCCTAGAGGCGCCCATGTAATTGTCCCAGGTCACTGGGTGGGGGCTCGAGCCGGTTTTGCATTGCGTTATTGAAACGGAACCCCTAGATACAGAACCCGGCCCTTGTTGCTGCCAACTTAGATGGGCAGAAGGGTTACATAAGCCCAAACATTGGTGGAGCCGGGCCCATATTCCTGAATATTAAAGGAGCATGGGCACCACGGGCCCATATAATTCGCCGCCTATGTAAGAACCATGACCTTTTGAGCAAAGCTAGCCCTAATTTAAGTTTTGGGAGGGTGGTGATGGGGGGAGGGGATGGACTTTGAGAATACTTAAGGTTTCACACTGAAAGTGTGGGAAACTCATGATTTCACATGATTTCATAACAAAGCCCAATGAAGTTCAGTGGTTTGAATGGTTTTTCACAAAGAATTGTTAGGTTCTTTGAACTTGAAACTCAAGCAAAATTCGGCGACAGCTCTACCAGGCCGCTTCATTCTTCGGTGGCAATTCGGTGGCCGGTCCTTCCCTCCGAGAAGGACTGAGGGACCCGCTCCCGAATTGCCGCCGAAGACCCGGACGTGTGCCGCCCCTTTCCATTGGCCGCCCCAAGCACCTGCTTCCTGCGCTGGTGCCTGGAGTTGGCCCTGAATGTTTCCCACAGAGGCAAAGCTGGCTCAAGGGGCTCATAGGCCCCACTCTTCCCAATTTTTCGCACTCCGTGACTGTCACAGGCAATCTCAGCCTTTATTTTTTTTAAAGTCAGTCTCTAGCCCTTTAAAATGTGGAGTTAGCATTAGAAATAAAACCAGTTGCAAGGCTTTAAAGCTTGTTACTGTGTTCCTTAAAACTTCATGTTATTCAGACTCTATTGCAGCTGCCCAGGGCTGGCTTTCAAGGCCCATGACACTAAAGGCCAGGGGTTCTTCAGAGATTTGTGAGGGTGACACTACATCAGTTCACAGCTGTGTGTGTGAGGGAGTTTTGAGGGGACTACCTGAACAGTTTCCTTCTCATCACTGCCAGCAAGCTGATTCACCTAATTTGCTGACTAGCTGAAGTCTTCTGGTTGTAAGAAGGGGCAGTTTATAAGCATGAGAGGAGAGTGGTCTTGAATGTAAAGGATCTATACATTGTTATACTTGCATGGTAATCAATGGTCTGACAATGACTTCTTCTGTAGTTTGGTCAAGTTATTTAATGTGTCTGCTTCGGTTTCTCCCCATTTTAAAATGGGGATAATAATATTCTGCCTGATGGGGGTTAGGAAACATTAATTACTTAATACTTGAGAAAAGGAATATACAGGTATTATTAATATTAGAGAGATGTGGGGGGTCTTGGATGAGTATGGAACATAGGTGGAAGTAAGAGGGGAGAATGGAGGCGAAAAAAGCACAAGGGAGAAAAGAGAAGAAAGGGATTAAGGGAGGCAAAAACAATATGGGAGAGGACTAGTAACAGGAAAATATAAATATGAAAGGAAAATGAGAGGAGAGAAGTTGAGAGAAAGAAGAGAATAAAGAACAGAAAAGAGCAAAGAGAGAAAATGGTTTGAACATGAACTTGGAATGTCAGAAAATGGGGACAAAAAGCAAGAAAAGACAAATTATATGTTAATTCATTTTTGTTTACTGAATTTTCCTGGCAAACAGTGTGTACTTTTAAGAGTGGTAGAATGGGATGGAGCACTATTTTGAGCCTGGATGGAATATTAATATTGCCAGCTACTCTGGATTCTATTGTTAAATCACTGGAAGAAGAGATAAAATAAGCCACATTTTGCTACCATGTTTATAGCCATCGGACTTCTGCTTTTTTGGTGAGCTGTCCCTAAATATTTTTAAACGTTGGCATTTATGTCCAGATCCCAGTACAGAGAACTGGTTTCCAATTCTTCTGCAGCACAGGAGACACCCTGAACAATCACCCATTAATATAAAAGAGCCTTTAGTCTAGTACTAGATCCTGAGGAGTCATCTCAATGGCTCTTCCCAGAATCCAGAGGCCACATGTGTGCCTAATGTGGCAATCATTGCATACGGGATTTGGCTTCGCTTGGGGAAAGAGGGGTGGAAAGTGTCTTGCAGGCCCACCTCAAAATATTTAGGCTAGCCTTGTTACTGCTTATTTCTGTACCCAGCCTCAGCAGGACTAAGGTCCTTTGAGCCAGGATGCTATTTGCTAATGCAAGATTTCAATGGCCACATATACGCCCAGAAATTCAGATGCTACTATTGGGAATACAGAATTGCTGTGATTTCAATGATGAACTGGGATATATGAACTGGGATGAAACTAGACTTGTAAATATTGTCTGGAATAAAAAGGTCAACACTACCACCCCAAAGTGTTTCTTAGTTATTTTCAAAAGTATTAGAGTTACCATAACAACCTAATGTATCTTTTTATATAAATTCCTTTTCTCTTCATCATTTATGTAAGCACTGTTGCCTTGGCAACTAAAAGAATTGTTTTAATAAAGCAACGCCTTTTTATTTTTTTTCAAACTGCATGTTCCTGTAAGATTTCACTGAGAGAAGGCTCATCACAACCCTCTCCACTCCCCAAGACACTCAACAATGGAACAAAAGAAAAGCTAAGAATAATGAAGGAGGAGACCTCTTATCACCTCTTCCCCACAATAAAACTCCTTTTGTAGACATATGTGGCCTAAGTCTAAAACAATGTGAAATTGCATGCCCATTAGTCATATGTATACTGTATAGGGGATGCCACTAAATACTTAGTATGTGCCACTCCATATTGCCTGTGCTCTGCTATTGCCTGAGTATGGGAATCCACCTTGAGGACCTGGGGTAGTGGATGCTGAGTGTTTAATGGTGCCAACTCTATGCTGAAAAAGCTGCATTAATATATGACCATGTCTTTGTCAGCAGCCTCTACCCAGGTTTCTGGGGAAAGGAAGAATAAAAGACACAAGTGCCATCTGAAGCTCTCAACGGTTTTGTAGTGGGTTCATAAGGTGCCAGAAATGCCAAAATGCAGTCCATGATTTTGACATATATAAACACCCTGGCCCCCCATCTGTGTTACAGCTCTCCTCTTCATCCATAGACAGTAACACCTGTCTCTTAATTTATTTGACATCTTTCTTCCTTTGCACTCTAAATTTAGGATCAGATTGTACTCTATCTTACTGCATGTTGAGGGGGATATCTGACTGATCTGGAGTAGGTAGAACAGAGGAGAAGAGAAGTGTGAAAGCTTTAAATATATATATTTATGTATAACGTATATATTTCACGTCTCCCCTCTGTGCTACCCACCCCAGGACAGCCAAATGACTTCCTTCTAAGTGAAGTAACATGGAGTACAATCTAGCCCTAAATTTAGAGTGTGAAGGGAGAAAAAATTCAAATAAAATAAGATACAGGTGTGGACGGGTGTTTCTCTCTGTGGGTGAAATTCACTCCCCTTGCAGATTCCCGGAAGGTCTATGTACCTCTTAAGTTCTATTTTGAGGGCTGGTATAGAATGTAAGTGGGTCTTAAGCGTGGCAAGGGCGTTCATTAGCCCGCTGCACAGGGATGAATTTTATGTGAAAATGGTACCAACTAGGGATCTAAGTACAGGACTGGGTACTATTTCCAATCCCTGCTGTGACACTGATTCCCGTTTGTGTCCTTTGGCAAATCACTTAAACTCTTTGTCTCTATTTCCTAATCTGTAAAATGAGCATCACGATGTTACCTGCAGTATGTTCTGTAGATGTGCAGATGACAAATACATAAATTTAAGGAGGTGCTCACACAAAGTTGTTGTAGCCATGTCGGTTGAGGATATTAGAGCCTAGGTGGGTGAGGTAATATTTTTTATTGGACCAACTTCTGTTGTGGAGAGATGGATGCTTTCAAGATTTCACAGAGCTCTTCTTCAGGTCTGGGAAACTTACTCAAGTCCCTTGAAATATGTGTTAACTACGTATGCTAAACAATCTGTTCCGACTTGTATTTAGCTGTGAAACTCTAAGTAAGTTTTCCAGACCTGAAGAAGAGCTCTGGTCCAATACAAGATATTATCTCATTCACCCTGTCTCTCCAAGGAGGAGCTCAGACATTACAGTGCTGGGAGCTACATAATTATCTATACAGACAAGGTTGGCTTGCCAAATAGTTTACATTTTAAATGAGTTTGGAAGATGAAAAAATTCAATAAGTGCTACATGAGGGTCCGATCTTCCAGGCAGACATTGAAGTGAACATTGACTTAATTAGAATTACTCAGCTGAGTCAAGTTAGGTGCGTCTTTTCAGGATCCTTATGCTGTAAGTAATTATTATGCTATAGCTCAGTCTTGGTTACAAAGATAAGGGGCTATGCTGATAAGTATAAATGAATAGGGGGCGGGTAGGAATTACTGATTAGGAGAGATTAGAAATAACTAAATATATACACACTTTGGTTTAAAGATTTCTTAGGGAAATGAAGTGGCATGATAAATCTTCAAATATTTGAAAGATATAAACATCAAGGTGAGAGAGAAAGTACTTAGGATTTCACAAGGTAAAAATGTAATTATGAAAGGGAAAAGTTAGGCTGAATATTAGGAAAAACATTGTAACAATGACTATGTATATTTTACAATATACTAGTCACCATAATAGTCTCCAACAGATGTGGTAAAAACCTCATTGCTTGGGGCAAGTAAAACAGACTGGGGAAAATACTAGACTAATAATTTTGGAACTTAAAAGATTCTCAAATCAATAGAAACATATCAACTCCAGGTCTGCAACAAAACTTTCTTTATTGTTTTTCTATAGAGAGCTAGACTTAAGACAGCTGTCACTTTCCCATAATTGTTAAGGGAGGCTGTTGAGATGGTTTATTCATACAGAGTGAAATTCAGTTATCAAAAGAAGACATATGTACCTTATGTGGTGCATAGGGCGTGTGCTGGCCACTCTGCACAGGGGTGAATTTCATTCACCATGCAAAGCTAAAGAGAATATAATACCTAACAGATTATGTACAAAAGGGAACAAGCCTGCATTGTCAAGGGAAATGGACCTGAATAACCTAACAGACTTTTTCCATAGCTAGCTTCTATAATTGTGTAGTGAACATCAACAGTTCTCTATAGACTTGCTACAGGCTCTCTCAAATACAGTACAATAACAGCAGTACTGATTTACATTAATGGTATTCTATAGGACTTGTATGGAATGAACAGTTCAATTTAACAGTTTCCCTTAAAATTAGGACATGGCAGTAATTGTCTCAAATCTGCCTCTCTGTAAATGAAACAACAATAAAGAAAAAATGCCAATGACTTGAAGCATAATGGCTTAGGGCTCGTCTTCAGTGCAACACTGCCTTGAGTTGCCACCTTGCCTCTAGCTAATCCAATCACTCTGTGCAGCTCAAGTGCCATTTCTCAGTATGGCTGCTCATACTCAGGCTAGAGCAGCCACATTGCCAAACAACACTGGATCCAAACAGGGTATGTCTACACTGGAGCTGTAGGGTGTGATTTCCAGCTGGAGTAAACATACCCAAACTATCACGGATCAAGCTAGCACACTAAAGATAGAACTGTAGCCAGGGTGGTGCAGGGGGCTAGCTGCCTCGAGTACGATCCTGCCTGAGACTTTAGGTACGCAATCAGGCCACTAGCCCCTCCTGGTACTCGTGCCACTATGACTACACTTCTATTTTTAGGGCACTAACTCAACCAGAGCTAGTATTAGTATGCCTATTCGAGGAGGAAATTACACCGCCCAGTTCCAGTATAGACATACCACAGCGTGTTTGGGTTTGCAGCTGATGAATTGTGCCGCAAACAAACTCGAGCCTGTAGTCTTTAGCTGCATCTTTACTGCATTACTACCTTGAGCATCAGCAGCACTGGAGTTTCAAGCCATCCTCCCTTAGAGGCCAGTTGGCTTGAGTTTAAAACTCCATCCAACTCAACCAGGAGACATCTGTGTGTGGACAGGAGTCGAGTCAGGGGCAACACTTGAGCTATACTTTGAGCTAACGTTGAAGGGAAAACAGGCCCTTACAATACACCCACATATGATTTGAGGTTTTAAATGTTCCTTTTCCCCCATAAAGTATTTATTTTCAGAACTACTTTTGCAAATAGATAAACAACAGTATGCCTCTAATTTTACATGGAAGGTTGCTTGTTAAAGATATTTTTGAATCAAACTTTGCATAAACTTTACCATATATATTTTGATGTCCCTAAAAAGTTTCTTATGACACATGACATCTTTCTGAATAGGAATCCTATACAGATTATTTGGATTAGAGTTTTTTTTAAAAAAAAATCCTATTTATAAGAGATTTTTGTGTACAGAGATTTAGCTTTTCATTTCTGTGCAGCAGTAAAAGGGTTAATTTCGCATCTAAATAGGAGTTTGCCTTTAATAAGAAAGCACTAAAGCAAGCCAACAATAATAAAGATAAATGAATGCCATTATTTTGCCTTTTGTCAATATTTTTATAGTGACAAATAGATCAAACACAAGATATTGTTAAGGCTTTTATTTCCCCCTCCCCTTTGTAAATCATAAATGGTTTGGTATATTTCATTTCAAAATAAATTCCCAGTGGACTCGTCTAATACGATGAAATAAAAAAAACCCTCTGCTGTATCTTAGATGGAAAAGTATACAACTGCTGTCTTCCTCCCCTATTCTCTAGCTGTTCCTCTTTCCCCATAAGCTAACAGAACAGAGCTGTCTGCCTGAATCAAAAATGCTTCATGTTCCCTCTTGAATTAAAGTTAATTTCTGAGACTTCAAAATACTTGAAGCAACATATACATTTCAATCAAAATGAAAGATTTTATAGGCTCTATTTGTAATTATATATTCCAGGACCCAAGTATATTCTGTGCTGCACAAATTTAGCTGGCATACACATGTGAGAAGAGACAGAGAATTCACCTCCCAAGCATGAACTCAGTACTTCCAGGGTATGGTCAGTTTGGGAGTAGCTGTGTGTGTATGAGAGAGACAGTGTGAGTTTAACTTTGTGCTTTGTGTGTGTGAGTGAGACGGGGGTTTGAGGTATGCTTGAAGACCCCACAGTCTGCTATTCTTGAACCTGTTTCAGCTTTAAAACAATCTCTTATACAAGGTCAGAAGAAATTTTTGACCACTGAGCAATATTCGTAAACAAGGCCAAATTAACTTTTCCATGCAGCTGCAGAAAGGCAACAGCTCAGTGGCCAAATTCCCAAAATACTCCCTTACAGTACTGGTCAGTGGAGATTTAACTTGTAGACTTAAGACCCCTGAATGTTTTCCCCCCAGAATTTTTAGTCTGTTTGGGTTAGATATAACTTTAGCAGGCTCCTGACAGAAAGGTACAGTATAACTGCTAACTAAACTCAGCTGGGAGGGGGTACATTCAGATAATGTACTTTTTTTTTCTTTTAAAACCATTTGATGATAGAAGTTTCTTTCCTGGAAATTGATTTAATATAAACTGTGAATTCTGATCCATCTGGAAATGGAAGTGAAGACAGTGGCAGTGGCAGTGAGACAGCCTGGAGTTCCATTTGGATTGGATTACCATCATGGACCCAATCCAGAAGGGCAGTCCATGCTGGGCTGCTTCTTTCTTTCATACCTTTCTGTCACTGAATCAGAGCACAAAGGTTTAAAACAAAGGGAAAAAAGCACTGGGAAGGAACTGAAAAGGAAATAGATATATATTTTTATTGGGAGTCTCTTCTTGATAAACTGTTGCTCTTCCAGCTGTCTCCAGGCTGTAATTATGTCTATCAGCAGGATGAGAGCTCACCTTCAGTAAGAACATGCTAGGGGGTCTCCTTCAGTATTCACAATGTAGCCAGCCCAGCATCATACCTAAGTGCCAAGTAGGGCTGCAGATATTCTGCAAAGGTGGCAAGAGTGGAGCCAAATTATTGATGAATGGGACCCTATGTTCTAACAAATCTGTTGGGAAAGAGTGACATTCAGTATGAACACAAAATATTTTTACATCTCAGAGAAGTGAAAGCCCAATTTCCAGCTCCAAAAATGATTATGAGTTCCAGCTATAGCATGGAAACGGTTTTGGTTACTTAGCATGTGTGTGAAACAATTGATTTTTTTTTTGCTGTGTTTATTTTGGAGCTTGCTATTTTTGAGGTCAGAGTTTCTGCTGAAGGAGGAAACCATATCTCTAGGGTATCAGGAATTAAACAGAGGAAAGAAAAAGCCATAGAGAAAGTAGCTGCCTTAAATAGGCAACTCAACTGTTTTGTTTCCTTCCTTGTTCAGCCTGTAGTCAGAAAAGAACCTTCAGTGTAAACATTAACTCATGTTTTAAAAAAAAAATGAATGTAATATTGAATTTCACAGGAGTTCTCTTTTAACCTCTTTTCTGCTGAAACCCTTTTGGTACTGCTGTGCTTTAAAGGGACTATATAGGATTACTATAGGTCAGTTTTTGCCTCGGGTTTAGTTGTTAGATTCTCCAGTATCTTACACAACAAAATGGGACATATGTAAGGCTGACTCTCTGCACAAGAGTGAATTTTACCCAGAGGGACAGAGAAATTAAGAAATGACGGGCAAGAAAGAAAACATGTTTTCAGAGACTTGAACAGACAGGAAGAGTCAATGAGGCAGTTAGATGGAGGGCAGCTGTTGCAGAGGACATGCCTCTTGCACCAACAGTGGTGACATTCCATGGCAGGGCACAGAAGAGAGACCAGTGCTAGAGGAATGGTGCAAAAAAGGAGGAGAAAGAAGACAGACAAGATACCTGGAGCAAGGCCATGGAGGGTAAGAGTTGAGCCCGTTATTTATACTGGTCTGGAATCACTCTCCATTTGCATGCATTTGAGAAGGTCAGGGAGGATGTACAGTATATTTGACAAAGTAAGTTTACCCCAGAGACCAGCACATATGTGTATGTGTGAGGGGGTTGCTTGGCACATCCCATAGTATGGGGGATGCTGAGATACCTTGCACCCTTTGGCAGTTCCAGGAAGCACTGTGCTAAGGTAGGCATGATGCCTTCAGAAGCTCTAAGGGAGCAGGGTACAACATGTGAACACCTTTGCACAGCATAAAGAATGTGTCCTCTCAAGTGAGGCCAGCTCTACTGGTTAATGGGCTGGAGTGGCAGAAACCTTCTTTGAGGAGGCTATTGCAACAGTCAGTACTAGCTCTGAGCAACCTTTACACACTGTGAGCATAAGGACTAGAATTGTGTCTGGTCCCTGCCCTGGGGCACAGATCAGGTGAGAAGGGGACATGCTGTGTGTCCTCCACCCTCCCCCTTCTAATACACGAGATACAATTTGCCCCTTAGGTTTTTTTTTTTACACATGGTAGTGGTAAGATGTAGTGGTTAATGTGAATTCTTTCTTTATTATTTGTACTACTGTGGTAGAGTCCAATGGCCTGATCAGGACTGAGGACAATGAGGAGTAACCTCAGTACTCAAGAGAGTTTTAGATGTTGAAAGAGAGCAAAGATTGGATCTGAGAAATGTCATGAGGAAGGAGTGGCAAGATTTCCACACAACATGTCTGTGTGGGCAAAAAAAGGTAGGAGTGAAAGATGAGTCACAGTCTATGGTGCTTTTTGTCAGGGAGGATGGTGGCACTGTCGATACTGACAGACAAAATGGGGAAGCCAGGAGGGTTTTAGATGAAGGGAGAGAGTTCAGTTAAGCCATGTCAAATTTTAGTTGACAAGGAGACCTCCAGAAGGAGATGTAAGAAGAATGGATTCTACGGAGGAGGACAGATCAGCAGTGGAGAGGTTTAGATTTTTTAGTCAGTAGTGTAAGATGGTAACTGAAGCAACGTGAGTACACACTATCCCCTAGAGAAAGTCTGTAGAGATTGAAAAAGAGTGGGCCAAGAACAGGGCCCTGTGGGACTGTCATGGAGAGTGGCCACACAAGGAGGACAACAAAGGAACAGCCAAAGAGGTTTTTCTGGCCTCAAGGATTAGTCAGTCTATAAACCCTGGAAGCCAAACTTTGCTCCTATGACTATCAGTACCATGGTATTCCATGTTAAATCAGCCCAGCCTAGTTAGTACTGCAATACTACATACACTGCACCTTTCATGTGTGGATCACAAAGCTTTTGCACATTAACTATGCTTCACAGTATCTCTGTGAGATAGGTATTGTTATACCGATTCTACAGAATGGCAAATGAGGTTCAGAGAGTTGTTCAAATGACTCGCCCAAGATCATGTAATGGGGAGTTCTGACTCCAAGCTCCCTGCTCTAGCCACTAAACTAAGAGAACGGATTTTGTCTCATCATAGTCTTTAGAATACTGGAAATAAAAAAAAAATATGATGAGAACCCATGCTCCATCGTACAGCATCCTTTTCACGTTAGAAATTGTTTGTATATACATTGATACAATCTCTCTGAAAAGTACGATTAGGGATCCAAGTTTACCCCCGGTATATATGAAAAGTTTGGCGTCAGATTTCCACCTTAAATATATTATGCTGTTAGTTTTCCTTCAACGCAAACTAAGCAACTCTTAAGTTCTGAGTGAAATAAGCAGATACAAGCTAGCATGAGACACAAAATAATAACAGATTTAAGTAGTCACAGAATTATATAACAAATAGATACCATGTTAAAAAGCAAAGGCTTTTGAAACAGATTAAGAGCCTGCAACCCATATTTAAACTGTGAATATGCAAGGACTAAGCATGCCTTGGGACTTGTGTTATTTGCATACATACTGTTCCAATCAATCAATATACGATTGTTAACGCTACAGACAAAACAACAAGAGACGCCTCAAACAGTAGACATTATTCAATTGATCTCTAACACAAGAATCTTCTTCCTGACAAGCTGTGTAATGCAGGTTTAACAAGAAGGATGTTGTAACTGAAAAATGGAAATGAAAGAATGTAGATCTGAAAGCAAGTAGCCTGAGAAGAGTGGTGCACAGTACCAAATTAAAAAGAGATTGCAACATTAATGGACTTCAAAGCTTTACAGAAATTTAGACTATACCAGCATATTGAAGCTAACTGTACTCTGCAGGACTGTACTTGGTTTGATTCTCTATTCTATCAAAAATATGAACATTGATCAAAATGTGAACAATCAACTATTTATTTTAAAAATATTTTTTTAAAGAATGCCTTACCTTTCATAAAGTAGAAAAGTCTGTTTTTAATGAAAAATCAGTTTCCCGGTTGTTTGCCGCTAACCTCCAGATCTATGCTGCAGCACGGTCCCTTTTCTGTTATCTGTGACATCAGAGCAGGCACATGCCCAAGGTAGTTGAGAGTGGATTCTGGTTGGTACAACTTCTGAGGGCCTAAAATTAAAAGAGAGAATTTTTCTCAGAGTTACTCTTATCCTCTGTGTGTATAGGAACATAAGAAATGATACACTTGATCACACCAGTCACCCCCCTTATACAATATCCTGTCTCTGATAAAGCCAGTACCAGATAATTCAGTGGAAGGTGCAAGTAAGTGTAGGCAGTTTAGAATAACTGAAGAAAAAAAATTCAACCCCTCCTCCCTTAAAGATTAATGCATGCCCAGAAGCATCAGAGTTTAGATCCCGTCCACATTTTGATTTCTATCCTGTTTTCAAATCAAAAGCTGCCAAAATTGGTCCACTTTCATGAATTTGAAACAAAATGCTAAATTTTGTTGTTTCTGAATTTCATTGTTAATAATTCACAAAACTCTCCCCAAAAGGAAGAATGCCACAGTCAGAATTATCTACAGCATTTTTACCACACCTAAGTGTTGCTTGGAAGATTCCCATCCAAATGTAATGCTCTGATGCAAGTACCAACGTGGCCCAAATGTGCTGATGTGGTAAGATCAGATGGGACGTCAGCCCAAAAATGCCGGATCATCTTCTACAATATATGCTAGACATAATGGACTAAATCTGCCCCCGTCGTCTTTAATAAGTGAGGTCCAGCATTACAGTGGAATTTGATCAACAATTCAGCAACTGTTCAATGCCCAGGAACTGAAGATTCCACAGAAAGGGTACAGTACTCTGTCTCGTATAATGATGTTAGTTTCACATTCTGTTTTTCATGATCAATTAGTTTCTAGGTTTTCAAGTGATGTATCAAAAGTATTTAAAATAAAGAAATCACATGGGATGTAAATAATGAACTGTTGGGAAAAGAGAATCATTTACCTTTTGAAACTTAAACAATAGATTATACACTATACTTTGTGCTCTGGAAATGATCACATATCAAATTCCTTCCTAGCAATGTTTAAAACTCAGCTGTTATGCTGCAAACACATTTAATATTCCACCACTGGATTGCCAAATCTGATTCTAGCCATGATAGAGTAATTATAATCACGCTGAACACTATGTATCAATGTAACTGAAGTGAGAAAAAATCAACCTCCCTTCTCTTCTGTTGCAAAATTGTTGCTAAGGTTGGTTTAGTCACAAGAAACTAGGATTACACATGTTAAATAAAGACATGTTCACACTTCTGTTATAATAATGGTTCTTTATTTCATAAACAACTTAAGTATGGCAAACTACCTTTAGAAAACATCTGCTGGAAGGTAAGAGTTGATGCCAAAAACCTTTAGTGGAAGTCTCTGATTGTCTTGTGTGTAAATGTATCCAGGATGTAACTCTTTTACCCCTTTGGTGATTAAACTCTCACTTTGTATACCTTCAGAAAGTGCTGCAGAAACACATTTCTGATTCTTCACACATGAGAGTTATGTGCAGGAGTGACATTCCTTCAGAACTTTAGAAAATGTGCCAAATTTGCTGCTGACACAAACAAGTTGCACGCCTAGATTGGAAATGTGTATGTCAGCAGTGAAATTGGCCAAACATGTTTAAACAGACCTTTTAATTAAAAGCAAAATGCAGTTATCAGATGGCGTTTGATATGCATTTATTGCTTTGGAATCTGTGACACTTCCAATTCCTGGTAATGATATGCAGAGCTTTTTTGGCAGAGAAAATAGAGCTCTTTAGTACATCATCAATACATTGTATGTATTAACCACATGTTTTTTGTGTCCCCCCTCAGGTGTGAGTTATTAAAAAGAGTGTTAATAAGATGTAAATAACCCCAAAGCAATGCATTCTTACTTCTCTCTTCGTATATGTATGTGTATATATATAGTTTTAAAAGCAAGACTTAGGACAGTACTAAAGAAATACATTAAATAGCATTGCAGTAATTGTTTAATACAACATCAATAAAATCAGCAAAAAAGTTCCAGAAAAGTTTAGTAGATATTCTCCACCATTACAATGACATACAGTTGGCCCAATTCAGCCCTCAAAGTCAATAGGAGTTACAATCCTGTAACTGAGTGCGAAATTGGGTCTTAATTCATGTGGTACTACTATATACACACCATAGATTACAGGCACCAAATACATAAAACTTTGGCTATTTCTCCAGGCATTGCACTGAAAACGCAGCCCAGGATAGTTATGAGTCAGATGATCAGGAGTGAGGGGTCACTAAAATTACCTTCTTTCGCAGAGAACATGGAACATACCTCTCCCAGACTGTCAGTGTCTTTGGGCAGGTACAGTATGGTACGGCTATAAATAATGAAATATTTTTCACAGAGTGCTCTACGGCACTTGTTTTAAGAAAGAGAAATAGTATTTACTCTTCAAAATGAAATACACATTCCAAATACTGTTTCATACACATTCAAGCCCTCTCAAAAAAGGGAAGCTACTTACCCTTCGTAATGAGTATTTCAAAATGCGGGGTCTCTATCTGTATGGCACGGTGGGTATGCATTCACTCCATGTGCCTGAGATCAGAGAATTCTAGTGTCCATTGGTCAGTGCCTGCGCCCTTGCTCTCCTTGTGCTCTGTGCTGGGAGTATAAGGGGTGGTGCGGACTGACGCCTCTCTAGTTCCTCCTCTTACCACGAATCAGAGAGGTCCAAAGCAGAGGGGAAGGAGAGTGGGTAGTGGAATACAAGGCAGGAATACAAGAACTCCAGTTACGAAGAATCAATAACTTAATATTTTTCTTTGCGTGCCTCTCCTTATGTGTATTCTACTGTGGGTGTCTGACAAGCAGTACTCAAATAGAAGGAGGATCAGTTCCGGACACCGGAGATTCCAACTCAGGCCAGGCAGTGGTAAGAAGGAACTGGAGAGGCGTTGGTGCGCACTACCGCTTACACTTTTGGCACCTACCACAAGAAGAGCAAGTGTGTAGGTGTGGAACAATGGAGCACATGCATAGCCCTAGTGAAATATACATAGGGACCAGCACAAATTAGTAACCTGTGAATAAACTATTACACTGTCAAGTTAAGCAGGCCAAAGTCTACTCTGTTTTCTTTCCCTCATATATTTTGGTTTACAAAGTAAATATAATTATTTGTATAATGCTGTACCACAAAATCCGAATACCTCTATGCTCTTTTATTTAAAAAAAATATTGTAAATAAACAAATACTCAGCTTCCCCAAGCAAGCCCATAGCAACAAACCAGCTTATGCTATGGAGGAATAAAAATTTCAACCTTTTAATAACAATAAAAATGTTTTGGCCACTGTATCAATCCCCACCCCCCAAAAATAAAACATATCCTTACTCTCACACACAAAAAACGCATCTTCCAGAAGATTAATTGTCATCACCTTCTTGCTCCTCCTAAAGTATGTGTCAGTGTGTATACAGTATGCCCACATCCTCACCTACAAAGAGGAAGTTTTTATTTCACAGAATATCTTAACCCTAAGCAGAATTTCACTATAATAGAAAGAGCAATCTGTGTGTAGTGCAGTGCAATAAAATACACTAGGCATTTCTCTCCACTTCACTATACAGAGTTTCACTATATCACAATTCATTGTAAGCAGGTCCTAATGTGTATTTATCTATCTATGCACATACATACAAAGCAAGATGATGTGCAATTTGCTGTATTAATCTTCAGTAATATGAATCATGGAATTGTCTTTGTTAAGATGACAGCCTGCCTTTACCACTGTACATTACTGGTAACACAGCGACAATGGTAAATGGATTTCAGTTAAGGACTAAAGAGACAAATGGCCAATGAATGAAAAACGTTTAACTAATTTTCCTCTCATTGCAAACAATGAAGTCAGATGTGCTTTCTGTTACGGTGTGGATTACGGGCACTAGTGGTTCTTCTGAGGCATAAAAAAGGAAAAGAAAAAACCCCACAGGGGTAGGGACATGACGGGGTATCAAATGGGCCGGTCAGAAACTGTCTCAGCTCATCTGGGGGGGACACACCCCAGTAAGCAGATGCATGATATTGCACAGCTGCTACAGCCTAACTTAAAGTTCTTCCAGTGGCTGGGGCCAGCCCTTGCTAAGGCTGCCTTCTTTAGCTATGCAGGTATAAAATACATTTAAGGGCATGCATTTAATCATAGCAGTTGTTTTTTGCAGTGTCTGTACATTCAGGCATGCTTGCAAAACATGTTTTGGTTCTCATACAGCACTTTCCTGCCACAATGGTGCAACAGGACGCAGGATAGAACAAATGCCACCTCCAGGTTAGACCCTGTATGAATGGGGCGTGGGTGACACAATGCAAGCTGGTTCAAGGGGTGAGCTTCAAAGCAGTGCAAAGGGCTCCAGGAAACTTACATTGCTTCATAACCTCTCTGGGGTTGATAATGGCATAGCAGACGCCTTGTCTCATTTTCAGGTCTACAGATTTCTGGAGCTGGCACCAGAAGCCAGCTGGGAACCCAGGCAGATGCCACTAGCGCTATGGAACCTGGATGTAGAATGGTTGTCACTGTGGTGTGGAGATTGGTTGCTCCATGCACGTGGCAGAGCTATGAGAGAAGTTTTAATGATTTCATGCAATTTCAGGATCAGGAAGGCCGGTCACAATATGGCCCATTAGAGAGGAACAGGTGCTGCGGTACATGCTGTCCTTGGCAACCTGTCAACTGGCATCCTCCACAATCTTGAATTGCCTTTCTGCCATTACATTTGTCAGTAGGCTAAATGGTTATTCCTGATCCTTGCAATGGTTTTTTAGTTTGATGGGTTTTGGCTTGGTGGTCGCATACCGTTGGCCCCAGGGTGGATTCCCATTATCCCATCACAGTTTACATGCTCAGGGATCTCGTGCAGATCCTTGGCACCGTAGTCATAGTAGACAGGAGGTGGCCTTGTTCAGGGCAGCATTCTTGATAGCAATTTTTGGTGCTTTCAGGATCAGTGAGCTAGTACCTGGGTCTGGTAGGGACTCTATGAGAAGGGCTTTGGAACTGCATGACGTACAATGGCATGAGCATTCAGTGATACTACACTTGCGAAGGTCAAAGACAGATCAAGTCAGCCGGGTTGAATCTGTTATCCTCTGGGAGGATGGTGAGCCTGGGGTCAGCTCCGTTCAGGCTTTGAAGGCCTATAGGATGATATGGCTGAAGGGGGAAGGCCCCCTTTTGATACATGGTGATGGGAGTCCCTTCACAGCACATCAGTTTGTTATCATGTTGAGACGGGGGCTGATGAGGTTGGGGGCGGCCAGCCCATGAATTTGGTCCCACTCAATCAGAATCAGGGCAGCATTAATTTGTTGTAATCTCATTACAGATGTTGGACGACCGGCCATACAGACGGTGGTGTGGATCTGCGGGCACAGTATTGTCTTTTGGGCCCATATGCACGCGTACAGATTGCCTGAGTGTTTGCAGCTGGATTTTAGTGATGAAGCGATACTCAGTTGGCATGCAAGGAGGGACATGTCATGGAATCAACTAATACCACTGCCATATGCTGTGTGGGCCAGTCAGCGGTCACCAGATATAATTGTGGTGCATCTTGGGGAAAATGATTTGGGAATGCTTAAAGGGGTGGAACTAATGCTCAGAGCAAGGTGGGACTTGGGGGGTGATCCTTGAACTTTTTCCAGGAGTTAACATTGTTTGGTCAGACATGCTTTAGCACAGGGCCTGGCGGGAAGCCATGAGCCCCCCCAGCGTGGACAAGGCAAGGAGGTCTGTGAACAGGAAGGTGGCCAAATTCTTTGGGACCACAGGAGGGGCAGTAATTTCACATCCCTGGCATAGTATATGGGGCAGCAGAGTTCTTTTGGAAGGATGGGGTTCACCTGTCCAACTTACGTGCTGTCATGTTTTTAATGGATATAAAAGACGGCATTAGGAGATGTCTGGCAACCCAACTGGGTGTGGGTAGGTGGCAGCCACGTTAATTGCTGTTGCCTCCTTGTGGTGGATGTCCAATGCAGGTACTCCATAGGGAAGGTATACAGTGACCAGATAAATGGCTTGGAAAAGGACTTAAAAAGTGGTGTTCATTAAAGGAATGAATGATTGGGGACTCCTATGATTGGTACGTCAGGGAACCAACCCCCCCATTCTTATAGCCCACTTTCACCCTTCTACAAGGGGTGGGTGGATGGTAAGATCCTAGCAATGGAATTGTTGGAGAGACCTGGAGGGAAAAAGTGGGGTTTGGTGGAAGCCCGCCACCTGGGGTATGGTAAGGTCACAGCAGTGGATTTGCTGGAGGGACCAGGATGGAAAAAGAGGGGGAGCTGGTCAAAGCCCGCTGGGTAATTATGGAATAAACATTGGGTTACCTGCACTGTACACTGTTATCTGCCGGGAATCCCAGACATCTAATAATAAAGTTGCGGCTTGATTAAACCCATGTCAAATGTCTCCTGTCCTTCTTTCGGCATAGCCAGACAAAGGGATATTGTTGACTCAAAATATCTCCTTTCTGTCTCCAAAAAACTGCATCTCTTATGGTTACAAATAATCCCTGAGATTACCATCACAGAAAGAAGTTATTAGTGGCTGTGGTGGGGGGAACTTCTCTATTGTTTCAGTTAGTTCACTCTGTACACTTGACAGCACTTTTTTCTATCAGGTTACTCCGTGATAGGAAAAACAAAACAAAACAGGCCACGCTATTTAAAGGGTACAAACATTAGAAATCTGATTTTTTAATTATTCTATTTGGGGGAAAAAATCAAGCGGTCAGTGTCCTTTTAGTTCTCACATGCTGTTAATTTTGTGCCAAGGCATACATCTACAGAAAAATTAACTGAATTTCCTGGTCAGTTTAACTTTTTCCCAGGCAATACTAGTTTATAAGGGAGGCATCCCTTTTAAATATGTTCTCATTATTTTCTACAGGCCATGTAAGTGCTTCTTCACTGGAAGTACAGTGCACTGCCCTGAGAGTATAAACTGGGTACATGTCACTATATAATAGTAAAATAATGGTAGCATTTATCGAGTCTAACTCCACCAGAACTATTAGTGCTCACAAAATACATCTATATACCTGTATCCCTACACAGAGTTCCCAGTATCTGCAAGAAAACAGAAGAGACAGAACAAGGAGTAATGGTCTCAAGTTGCAGTAGGGGAGGTCTAGGTTGGATAATAGGAAAAACTATTTCACTAGGAGGGTGGTGAAGCACCAGAATGGGTTACCTAGGGAGGTGGTGGAATCTCCATCCTTAGAGGTTTTTAAGTCCCGGCTTGACAAAGCCCTGGCTGGGATGATTTAGTTGAGGTTGGTCCTGCTTTGAGAAGGGGGTTGGACTAAATGACCTCCTGAGGTCCCTTCCAACCCTAATCTTCTATGAATCTTAAAAGAAAATTCAATTTGCATGAAAACCACTCACCAAAGCAACATGAAAAATCTGTCCTGGTTCTGTAGGAAAAGTATTTTTTCCAGAACTTGCCATCAGCAGGCCAACAATATACTGCCCACAGACTCTCAGAAAAACACAGGCCAACTCACCTTCTTAAAAAACTCTTCAATATCACACACAAATGAAATGAGGTTTTGTTTCAACTGTAATTTCCCACTACACATGAATTAATTCAACAGTAAAACAGTGTAATAACTGCTAAAGCTTAAGACAAAATCTTAAATCAGTTTTCAATTTCTGCTTTCCTTTGCACAATCGTTATTAAAAATAATCATAATCTCCCAAAATGCAAATTCCTTTGGTATTCCACTATATGTGTACGAATGAAGAAAGCCAGAAAAGAAACATGGAGATAGGGAGGAAATGACATTTAAAGAGTCAGAGTCTGTTAAACAAGATGACTCAACAAATATATTGTGCTGTGTATGTACAGTAAATTTAGCAAAATAAAAGTCTCCAAAGGCCAGTGACTTTCAAAATTACAAATAAAATTCCATCTACAATAAAATCAGCATCTTTATTATTTTGTGCTGTCTGTTGCTTTTACTTGAAACATTCAGCTATGTTTGCTAGGGCATTACATTGAATTTACAGATATTTTATTATATGCACCATGATCAATATATTCACAGAGGATGTGTCAATATGGACTAGGCGACTGCACATGCAACTGGGAATCAGCAACTCCTAAATTCTACTCCTGACTCTGCCCCTGTATGTGCTGAATTCCAGTCCTGAAAGGATGAGGCCCACATTTCATGCATAGTTAAATGCTTTTACTTTATCTTCACCAATAACACTAAGAACTTGGTTCTGAAAATGTTTAGGCAAGTGAGTAAAGTTACACATGTGAGTAGCCCCACTGATGTCCCAGTGGTCCTCCCTGGCTAGTCACCATGATAGTTCTCTAAAAAAGGGTCAGCAACCAAATGAAGTCATTGCCATGACCATGCCCCATCTCTAAAACAACTTCCAATCCTACCACTAACTGCAACCAGCCATGTTAGCCTGCATGCTGGTCTGCATCCTGAAAGTCAATCAAATCGGCTTCCCCTCTCTTCCTCTCTCTCTGAGAGGCCCAGGCAAGCAATACCCAGCTTAAAGGCCTAGGATGAAATAGACAAAATTTAAAACCAATAAGTAGGGTCTTATCAAATTCATGGCCGCGAAAAACGTGTCATGGACCATGAAATCTGGTCTTTTGTGTACTTTTACCTTATACTATACAGATTTTACAGGGGAGACCAGTGTTTCACAAACTAGGGGACCCAACCCAAAAGGGGAGTGCGGGGGCAGGAGGTTACAAGGTTATTGTAGGGAAGTCAGAGTATTGTCACCCTTACTTCTGACCTGCCTTCAGAGGTGGGTGGCCGGAGAGCGGCGGCTACTGGCCAGGCACCCAGCCCTGAAGGCAGTGACCCACGAGCAGCAGCACAGAAGTAAAGGTGGCAATGCCATACCATGCCACTCTTACCTCTGCGCTGCTGCCTTCAGAGCTGGGCGGCCGGAGAGTGATGGCTGCTGGCCAGGGGCCCAGCTCTGAAAGCAGCAGAGCAGAAGTAAGGGTAGCAATACCATACCATGCCATCCTTACTTCTGCGCTGCCGCTGGCGGTGGCGCTGCCTTCAGAGTTGGGCTCCCAGCCAGCAGCCGCCCCTCTCCAGCTGCCCAGCTCTGAAGGCAGCGCCGCCACCAGCAGAGGTAAGAGTAGCAGTACCGCGACCCCCCCCCACAATAACCTTGTGACCCTCCCACACACAACTCCTTTTTGCGTCAGGACCCCTACAGTTACAATGCTGTGACATTTCAGATTTAAATATCTGAAATAATGAAATTTACAATTTTAAAAATCCTATAACTGTGAAATTGCTCAAAATGGACCGTGTTTTTGGTAGGGCCTTACCAATAAGAAATATTAACATGAATAAAAAACAAACAGTGGGTACTGATTCACCTCTCAGTTGGGGCTTATGCCCACTTAACTTTGTTGGGCTGAATTCTCCTTAATTATAGCAGTGTAAAACAGATGTACCTTCATCAAAGCCAAAGAGCTAATATGATGTAAAACTAGCATAAGGGAAAAACTGAAAATATTTCAGGCTCACTGACAGTCGGGCTCATTGACTTCAGTAATATTGCTCTCAGTTTACTCCCATGTAATTGAGACCTGACTTTCACTGTAGCAGGGTGCTGGTGCAAAAGCACCTAATTAGCTCCTGCCCAGTCAGCTCCAATCAAGGGAAGCAGATTGGGGCTGATGAAAAAGGCCTGATGCCGGCCTGAGAATTGGCAACACTTGCTGGCCTGACAAGCCAAGGGCTACAAAGGCTGGGATGGAGCCAGAAGGCAAGGGGCAGCCAGAGAGAAGTCAGTCAGGGGGGGAACTGGAGGCCAACTAGCTGAAGGCTGACTCTGCCTGTAAAAGAAATGGAATAATCCCGTAAAACTTGTAAATAGCTAGACACTGGTGGTGGGATAACTGTAGGTAAATAAAGACACGGGTGTTACACAACCCTGAAGCCTCTCTGAAACTTATTGGGGCAGCAAGCGGGCCCCAAGAAGAGGGGCAGGTTGTGAACCCTGTTACACTCACACAAAAAAAGGATTAAAAAAAACAAACATATTCCTACAATGTTTGCGGACACTGTTGAATTTTAATATGCATGAGTAGCTGAAAGTGATATGCCTAGAAACTACAAACAAAACTGAGTCTATTCCATTCTATTTTAATCATTCAAGCAGAAAGAAATGCAAAAATAAAACACATAGTACATAATGAAAAATAAATCTAATTTTAAATAAAAATACTTTCATTTTTAATAATTTAAGAGGGTGTTAGTAACACAATAAATAGATAGGGATGTTTTTGTTTTAATATATAATTTTAACATGACAACAACTGTTTAAATGGTATTTGCAAGTTCATGTAAATATTTTATTATGCATTCTACATGGCATTTTGCTAAGCGATAATTTTATCCTTATATTTATTATTTCTACCATTTTCACAGAAAATGAAGGCTATTAAAGGTAAATTTAATTTCAAAAACTTAAACCAATGTCAGAGCTATAATGTCTTCTTTATTCTACATCCATCTCTGCTTTATCCAGGACTATTTTCATCTGCAAATAATTCCTTAAGCTATAAATGCACAGTAAGATACATAACATACTGCATAACTGAAATGGCTTCCAGAAGGAGAATGAAAATCCAAACTGTCATCTCCAACTCTGTTTCCCAGTGACACTGAGGCAGAGTTCCACAAATAGCTGGAAAGTTATATTAAGTGACTGTCTGATGTCCTGCCAGAGTCTTTGATAGTCGTCCAGAGTACATAGGTCAGATATTGTTTATTTATAGAGAAGATAGGCACTGTTTAAATCATCTGAGATTTTAGTAGGTTTTAAATACTGTACTGTACATTACATTTTTGGTAAAAGGGGCACAGATACATAAGATGACTGTAGAAACATCCCCTTCCCAGTTAATATGGCAGGAAAGCACTAAAGCACATTTAACTGCATCCTTATTCAGGACAGCACTTAGGAATGTGCTTAACTTTGATCATGTGTTTAAGTCCCACTGACTGGTATTTACACCCGCACACCCACCATTGGTATTCCCATAGAAATGTATACATTCGTTTGAAAGAACATCTTTATCCCTCCCTTTCTCTCTTGTCCATTTAGATTGAAAGGTGTTTGCAGTGGGGACTGTCTGTCTTATTATGTGTTTGTATAGGTCCTAGCACAACTGCACCCCGATCTGACTTGGGACAACTAGATGCATAAAATAACCGAATTTCTTTTTATGCATTTTCAAAGTATATTGAATGAGATGCCTGCTATGGTATGTATAAACAACGTGACTTGCACTCTTCTCTGCTGTAAAATATTCTATTTATCATTAGCAGAGTAGCTGGGGGTCAGGACTGTTGGGCTCTTATCCCAATTCTGCCACAGACTCGTATTTTGTTCAAGTCATTCTTTCTGCACCTCTGCTCTCCTATCTGTAAAATTGAATAATGCTCACCTTTCTTAGGAAGGTGTCATGTGGTGAACTTACACTCACAAGATGCTACAGAATGACTGTTACCCTTTGTTTTGTAATGAAGATGGAAAAAGAGTGCATCATGTGATTTCTGTTTTAGGCTGTCAATAATATCAGCAAATCAATCTTTGTTTTGGGTACATAACAAAAACCAGGATTTTTCTGTTAATTTGACCTTTTCTTCTGATTTCAACCACATAAAGTACCAAAACAGCATTATTTAATACGTTGAACTTTGGTTCCTCCCCACTCCTCCCCCCAGCTCTCATCATATGAACAAGCTGGAAAATTAAAGTGTATTAATGCTTCTTTCTCTTGGCATTGCTTTTATTTTAGCTTTGCAGATTTTCAAACTTGACAGAGCATTTAATAAGACATAATAGAAACGCTGTGTGTCAGTTCCAAGAATGAGAAAAACACTCAGTTTTAACCTGTCTGAAACACAGCAAGCACTTGCAAGAAAGAATCCTAATAGATAGAATTACTTACGCCTTGTCTTCGCTAAAATATTTCTAATATTGTATCAGTTCTAACTATGATATTGGGCATTCCCATGAATGCCCATAAAGTCAATGATTTTAAAAGCTTAGTTTTGATTACTATTTTGTAATTATATTTATTTTGATAAAAACAACATTTTACCAAACTGAAATTTTAATCCATTTCTATTTTGGCTGACAAAAATAGCCTCCAATGCCCCTTCTCATGCACCGAACATGGTCATTTTTGGCCAACTCCATTGTCCCTCTGGTGCTTACTTTTTTCTGGTGTCTTGACATTTTCTGATGGCCCATTACCCCAACAATTCACTTCCTTTTGCTTTTTGCTCCACGCCGTTCACTATTATATAGTAATTTCACCCTTTGGCAGCTCTCAGATATTTCTTATTTCCCCTTTAGAGGCTCCCGTATTTCACTACTTACCACTAGGTGCTCATGGCATTTTCCTATCCTCTTTCAACCACTCTACTGTTCTCATTGGTCCCCTCCACAAACACAATAGCTTCCTATTTCTGTTTGAGCTGTTTCCTTCCCTCTCAAACAAAGTCTTGCTTCTTTTTTTAAAAAAATAAATAAATGATTGGTTTTGTGTTAAGGCACTAGGTATGTTGTTTATACATACCATAGCAGGCATCTCATTCAATATACTATGAAGTGTCTCTGGGTTGGGATGAAGAATCCTCCCTTGTCACTGGGAGACGAGGTCTGGAAACAGCAGAAGGTGGACCGGCTGAACAACTGGAAGAGATCGATATACCAGAAGGGTTGCCAATCCTACAGGATTGTCCTGGAGTCTCCAGGAATTAAAGATTATGTCATGTGAGGAAACCTCCAGGAATACGCCTAACCAAAACTGGCAACCCTACGTACGGCTCTGTCTGGTCTGATTTCCCTAATGTCTCTGAGGATCAAGGGAATAGGCCAGGATAATGTCCTTTGGAAGTTTCTATTCCCCTTCTTGGATATTAGGAAATATCTGGTGTAAAGCCTATTTGCTGGTGTTGCTGAGGAACCTCCTCTACAGAACCCTTTAAAAGAAGGGAGCCTATCACCTCCAACAGGAGTTTATAATGAGAGAGTTTATAATGTGAAATTGAGGGAGCCTTCTGTGATATTGGATCAAGTAACCATCCCTGATGTTATCTAATACCCAGTGATCAAAAGTAATCTCATACCAGATGTTGAAGAGGAAAGAGAGATCAGAACCGAAATGAAGAGAGAGAAGTATATGGCTCTGAAGCATCCTGTCAAAAGTGATGTTTGGGAGCTAATGGCAAAGATAACATATGGTGAGGGATCCTACTTCTGTATTGTGTACTTTTTACAGGAGCCATTTTAGAAGAGGCTGGAGGTTCATATCACCTCTCAGGTTGGAGACACTGTTGTTGTTGAACAGTGGGAGACTGTCTCTGAAACCAAAAGGCTGTGTAATTTGGCTTTCAATTAGTCGTTAGTTCATGCTTTGCTGCACATTGGGCTACCCACATTTGCTATCCTTGCCTGTCAACTGCCCTTCTCTCCAAATCTTCCCATTTCATGTTGATGTCGTTCAGAATTGTTCATTTCCATGTTATTCGCAGTCTTCCTTTTTTTCTTCTTGCGTTTTCTGGTTTCTGTTCAAGGGCAGTATTTGGTAAGCGTTCTTTTTCCATTCTCAGTACATGTCCCAGCCACTGATGTCTTCTTTTGTAGATTATTTGTGAGAGGGTGCATTGTCCAGTCATTTTTCTGACTTCTTCATTCGTCTTCCTATCGCTATATGTTATTCCCAATATTCTTCTCAGAAATTTGTGATGAAATACATCCAGCTTTTGTGTATCTTTCTTGGTAAGTTGCCATGTCTCACTGCTATATGTTATGATGGCGATAACAATTGTTTTGTATATGTTCAGTTTTGTCTTGAGGGAGATGTTTTGAGTTGCCAGATGTTTTTAAGTTTTCCAAATGCAGTGTTTGCCTTCCCGATTCTTCTTATTTCCTCGGAACTAGTACCGTCTTGGCTGATGGTACTTCCAAGATACGTAAAATTGTCCACCTTCTCCAGTTTCTCTTCAATTTTGATTTCTGTCCCTGCAGTCACCATTAAAATGACTTTATATTTCTTTGCATTGTATCTCAAACCTATCTTCTCTATTACTACTTTTACCTAGTCTGTGAATTTTTGTAGTCTGTTGGCATCTTCATTGATAAGAGCGATGTTGTCAGCAAAGTCTAGATCAAAGTCTAGATTTGTATTCAATTGAATTGTTGAATTGAATTGTTCCATTTTAGGCCATATGTATCACTGTTTTAATCCATAGTCGATGACCAGCATAAACTTTAGTAACAGATGCAAATTGGGAGGTGACTCTCTATGGGCTTGTCTAGACGGGATGTTATTACATGACAAGCCAGGGTGTGACTCTGCAACACACTGGTTTGCTGTGCAGTAACATCCCATGTGGACACTGCTACAGTGCAATAAAAGTTCGAAAGTGCCCATTGATGAAGTACCATTTCAAACAGCAATGTTCACTGCTGTGTAAAAGTGTCCACACAGGACGTTACTTCACAGCAAGCTAGTTCACTATAGATCCACACCCTGGCTTGACACACAGTTACATCCCATGTAGACAAGTCCTTAGTCTTGAGCTTTTCCAGCATCATCTGCCTAACCACTAAAGAGGTCAGAGCCCTCAAAAGTTAGGCCCTTAATTGGCTTCTGACTCAGTTTGAAGCCAGGCATGATGTTTGAAGCTCTTCTCAGAGCTATACCAGTGACCATCTCTCTCACCATTGAATCTGAGGTGTCATATATTAACGCCGGTGCCAAAGACAATATCACTGTGTCAGGTTTTGCAGTATGTCAGAGAGATTATGAACTTCCAAATTCAGGGCTGCATAAATAACTGAAGAAGGCCCTGCATAATACCTTTCCATTTCCAATGGAGTATTGGTTAAGGAAGCCAAATGGGATCTCCAGATTGGACTGGTAGAACTTTCATGGCCAGTTCTGAGGGGATCCAGTGTTCTTCTGGGATATTTTGGTTTGAAGCCAGAGGTGAATATCACTGCATAGAGTCAAGCAACAGAGGCAACGCTAATAGCATCAACGGAGGGGTGATGTTCTCTGATAAGAGGAGAAATCGACTGTGTCAGAGGTATTAGCACTGGTCAGGTAGCTATATAATTAAGCAACAGAGACTGACTTGAGGATTGAGTGCCAAAGGTGACAGTGAAACCAGTAAGAAGTCCCCAAAGGAAACATGTGCCAGTGGCAGAAATGCAGAGTGATGCTTCCTCCTCTTCTCCTCCTTGGACTCTCTGGAACATGTAGCCTTCTTTTGCACCAGAGCAGCAACAGGCAGAGATCTGGAAATCTGTCTTTTGGTTATGGTGTTGACTTTAAAGCTGCCAAAGGAGGCTGCAGTGCCAATGACAGTGCCGACAGAGATGGCAGTACTGCTGCAGACTGTCTAGATGAAGCTTGCAGTGCTGGACCATGCCAGGTGGGAAGCTTAGCTGCTAATGCTATTTTGCCTTGGAGAGGTGGATCTCAGGCCTGATATCGAGCCTAGTGGATAGAAGAGGAATGCACTCCCTTATGAAGTCTGAATTGATGATGTCATCCTAGCACAAGTGCATCCTCGCTACTGCACGCTCTCCCCAGTGAACCTGGCTTTTCTATACAGTTCCACAGCTCAACGCCAGCAGGAATGAATTCTATTAGTGGGAATGCACAGAGGCCCTTGAAGAATAAACTTAATTTCTTAACTTCCCTTCATAATTAAAATATTGAAGAGCCTTTATATTCCTTGTTGCTAATTTCCATAATATCCCCCTTTTACCGCATCAATATCCTTTCTACAAGAGTGTGTACAATACTCTTCTGCACAGTGAGGTAGTGAATGACTAGAAATAGTTAAACTGGCTGTAATAAAATAATGGAAACCACCCCAAACTCAATCTCAACCTGACATTTTGGGTTTGAATAAATGTTAATTACAGTTAGTCAAAAAATCAACAAGAAATGTTAAGGGCATTTTTCAACAATTTTTACTGTCTTTATAAAAATTTGTTCAAAAGTTTTTCATTGTCCAAACATTTCTAAATAGCCCCATAATTGGGTGTAAAAACATTTTTTAAACTTTTTAAACTTTTGATTAAAAAATGTCAGGTGTTCCTTTTCATTGAAAATAATTTTTTTGGCAAAAATTGAAAACTTAGGAAATTTCAACCAGTTTTATTCATTATGCAAGTGTTCCATTTCAATTCTGTCTTGTTTTCATAACACTGTACTGTCATTGATTTTTAAGACCAGAAAGGGTCATTATGATAATCACAGGTCATATATTTCACCAATAATTCACTTCTTGGTTCTAGAAAGGACAAGAAAACAGAACTGACAGAATAACATGAAAAAGGCAATTCAGTCTCTCTCACAGTATTTCCAGCATCACCAGAAGCAGATAGCACCAAAAATCTCATCAGAGAACCTGTTCTCAAAAGACTATCAATCTAATTTTGCAAACTCAACAGATTGAGCTAAATAGCCAAACTTTTTTATACTTCTCTGAACAGACGGTCTGAACCATGAAGAAAGGGCAGTAGGGTTTGATTAAAAATATGGGAAATGCGGGAAGGAGGACACAGAGATATCACAAATAGTATGTGCCATTTAATAAACTTTAAGACAGTTAAGAGTTTGTTTTATTTTTTAGGTAGAAATTTTAAAATGTTGGATTTTATAATGGATTATAATTCTACCAACTGAAATTGCCTTTAAGTAGACTTGGCAATCAATACTGCCATTTATAGTCCATCATAAATGCTTTGGTTGCAGTGCAGCACAAAGGAGGTAGTCAATTACTTGGAAACATGCTTTCAGTTTCGGTAATGGGAGGTAATTTTTAACATTTTAAGGAAAAGACTGCATTGTTTAGAGTGAAGACGAGAATTTTGCCTCGTCTTCGGTCTAAACAATGCAATAGTTTCTTTAAAATGTTAAAAATTACCTTCCATTATCTAAATTGAAAGCATTTTTCTGAGGTTTTGGCTAGGCAGGGTTACCGCCAAGGGGTCAGGTATTTCAGTGATTTATTTCACTTGAAGTTAAAGTAACACTAGTTGCTATTTCTTTGTTTTTAGAAATTTAGGGGGGGAAATCTAACTTTTTAAAGTTTGGTGTCCCACCACTCATATCTTTTTGATTCTAGTTCTTCTAAGGCTTAAACCAAACTTCTGCTTTTCATAGAGGTCCTATTGGAAATGCAACCACATGGAGACAGATGAGAAAAAGAGGTCTGGATTGAGAAGCTCGCGGAAGCCAGCAGCAATGGTACAAATCTGGGGCCAGATTCGGTGTTGCATCTCTCAGGAGGCAAAGATGGCTTTATCTTTGTGCCTCCTGAATTCCAGGCTGTTGTAGATACCAGCATGACCCCCAATGAAAATGAGAGCCTTCAGTTTATAGAAGCTTTATCCAGCTTCTTAAGAGCTGCTCCAAAACCCAGAATTGCTGTGGAGGACAGTGTAGGGATGCTATTACACTCCTCTGCTGGTGGTAGTCTCCTGAGGGACTTTGTAGCCCTCTTATGCCCAAGTGTTGTAAAGGGGCCACAGCAGGGGCTGTAATCTTACTCCTGATCTTTAAAATTTAATTCTGCAGTGAGATCTGCTAGTGAATGGACTCTGTAGAGGGGTAAGGATCTGTGCTATTTTGCAGGAATGGCACCTTTGGCCTACACTAAATGTTAATGCTATCTAAACAATTTCATCAGAGGAATTTCCAAAGCAAGATCACAATTTAACATGTAAATCAACACCTCTACACTATTTTAAACTCCAGACTTTGTAAGAGGTTCTTATTGTTAATATACATGGAGGAGTCCTGCAACAAATGAAATTTTGAGACTAGCAAACCACTGATAAAGTTAGTGCAGGCTATTTTGGAAAGACGTTGAGCAAGGGTTTGATAATTTAAGACTAGAAGGAGTTTTTCACAATAATTAGGAACAGTTATTGAGGTCAACAGTTCAGAAAAACAATCATCTTTTTAGGAATATTAAGTGATTTAAATAAAATGCACTGATGGGATGACAATCTATTCATTATAAATTATTAATGTCCCAAAATTACTTTAAGTAAATTGTTGTGAATCAGAAATGTTATTTCTCTGAAAACTTTCCATTAGGGCAGTTGCAAATAATTTTGTTGTATCATAATTGTATTTTATTTAGAGAAATGGATACTGAGATACAGTTAAGAAATAAAAACTGTTCATGATGACAAATATTGTTAACTAATATTTTTGCTGAAAGGAAAAAAGTAATTTGTTTTCTGCAGTAACGGGTTACTCATAATTTTACTGTGCTTGTCTGATCACCAGTCAAAATTCAAACATAACAAATCTCCTAGTGCTGTAACCATCAGCTCATAGAACATTAAGTAACCCTGGAAATTAATCATGCAAATTATTTTGTGCTTGAACTGACAACCAATTGTACCACCCATAAATATGGTGTATGTGTTTTATTTTAGGTTACTGGCTATTCTCATACAATATACTTCATGTTTATTGTTAATAATGTTAGTTCAAGGCTCTCTTTTTCTTTCTGCTTCAAACTGTAGCTTCTGCTCAAGAAATTACAGAGATGATTCGTACAGTAATTTTTGCATTATAATCACTTTGTAATTGACATGTGACTGAATAATTTTTATAAATAAAGTCCCAACAGTTAAAATTGATTTAGACATGATATAATCAAGCCACTTGAGGAAAATTATAATACTCTAGTATTCCTTTTCAAAGTTTACACTCGAGGGTTTTGGCAACAATTGCTCACTGTGCTAACGTGGGTGCAACTCCAATAGTGGGTGTGAGAGTGCAGAGGAAGCTCTTAAAGCTTCTGGCATTTTTAACACCTTGTTTTTTAGACCTGCTTTGAGGAGGGTTAGACAACTTAGTGGTAAAAATACTGGCAGTCTGTGGGAGCTTTATAGTATTAATGGCCTGGTTAAGAGTTTACCTGAAACTTCTTATATAAGCAAAACTGGATAAGTTATGGATGGCGCACCCACCATTCAGCTTTCACTCTCTATTTGTTATGTATTGTTATTTTTAATTATTTCCATATGGTAGTGCCTAGAGACCCCTGACTGAAATCACTGTTCGATCCTGCCAGGGGCATGTGAACACATAGTGAGGAACAGCTCCTGGCCCAAAGTCTAAACTTTGTCTAAACAGAGACGAGAGCAACAGAGGATAGAAAGGTAAAATGAGGCACAGAGGGTGAAGTGACTCGTCCTAGGTCACACAGCAGGTCAGTAGTAATCTCAGGAGTAGAACCCCAGTGTCCTGAATTTGAGTCCATTGCCTAACCAAGTGAACCATTCTGCCTGTCCCTTATTTCAACCGGTTTTGATTGAGAATCTTACTCTTTAAAATATTTTTGGTATTTTAATACAATAACACATCTTGATACATTTAAGCTTCTGATCACAGGAAGGAAACTGGGTGACATCCCAGACCGATTTCACATCAAACCATGGTATTATGTGGGGTCTTAATCCCAGAACACTTTCACCTTTAGGTGAGTGAAACAGCTATTCCCAGTGTGTGACAGATCCACAATAACTGACATGCAATGACCTAAAATACCAAGGAAGCCCCATGGTATGCTTTGCCAAAGATGGTACGTTTTAGCCAAGGAGTTACAGAAGTACACTGCTCTGTGGTATAAAGGTCATGGAAGTCCCAGTGTGCAAAGGGGGGTGAATACTGCCCATAAAGATGGGCAAGAAGACAATACTGTGTTCCACGTTTCACAGGATGACAATGTACTCCACAGTGGATGTTTGGGTTCTGGGTTATTTTTTATTAATAATATTATGTAGCAGTTTCATCTATACATCTCACGTACTTTACAAAGGGAGGGTAAGTATCAATATTCTCATTTCTGAGATGGGGAATCTGAGGCTTAGAGAGATGAAGTAACTTGCCTCAAATGACACAGCATATTGGTGGCAGAACCAAAAACAGTACCCAAGTCATCTTTTCAAGCCCAATGCCATATCCACGGGAGCACACTTCCCCCATATATAGTCAATAAAATATGAATACAAAAAATAGCAGGCATTCCAGTACTAACTGATTGTGAATATTTGTTTGATTCCTACATTACTCATGGTGTGAGCCTTCAGATACGTACTACTGCATGCTTCTTAGGTGGCAATATGTGGTACAACTTTTTAATTACAGTGAGTTTTAGATACTAGCAACATATCTTAATTGCACTTCATTATGAAGTATGTTGTTTTGTTTAAAATACCTAATAAAAAAGAACACTGTACTTAGAATACAAGATTGAAATTTTTAGTAAAATACTGACCTTCTACGCACTCCTTATTGACTTGAAGTTCATGCAATCATTTTATTCTACTTTTGTATAAAACAGTTGACTCTGTGTATTGCACTGAAGAGACACTCAAGAAGTAAATTGTTCAATATCAATAACCAAACTTCACTAAGTGCTACACACACTTTTAACTCCTTCTGAATCTTGATGAAGCTTAAAAATAATACTATAGAATCAACTGTCAATTTCTTTTGTTTCTTGTCCTCAACCTGAGATTTCCTGATTAACTGTATGTTTTATCTAAGTCCCTGATTCTGAAAAAAACTTACACATGGGTTTAATTTTAATCATGTGAGCAGTCCTATTTACTACAATGAGGCTATTCACTTCAGTTTAGTTAACCATGGATGAAAATGTTATCAGGATTTGGGCCTAATTTTCTAGCATATAACCTTATTCAAAAACTATTACTGCTATATTTAGAATATCAATAATAATAAGTTAGAGTCTGCACTTATATAGCACACCTTTCATCTCAGGATCTCAAAGAGCTTTGAAAATGAGTCACTATTACTATTCTTATTTTAGAAATAAAACACGCAGATTGAATAGATTACTGTTTCAAATTGATCACCCTACTTTTCCCTATTAGTAAAACAAAATTCTAGTTTGGTATAATCCAGTGGTTAACAACCAGTGGTACTTCTTTGCAACTTACTCCTGGCACAACCTTCATATCCTAATGATAAACCTCTGCTCTAGGGCCTGAAGTCCTGCAACTGCCTAGCTCCCATTCAGTTGAGTGTGCACTAACGGATCAAATTCACCTCAGTGCAGATGCCCTTTGCACCACTTAAACCCCCAGGAAAGTCCTTAATGCACAGCTTTAAACTGGGTCTTAAGTGGTACACAGGCCATTGTGCTGCCCTCTGTATTGAAATGCATTTCACCTTAATCCACTGGTTTAACTTGGGAAGCTCCAAACCCTTGTTATACTTAGGACCTGATCTCCACTGTGTTCAATGGGCACTAACTTGGCCCATTAGTTAGTAACAGGGAACCTAGTGAATTCTGTTTAAGTGAGAGTCAGAAAAGAAACTAGTTGACCCACTCATTCCTGTGATGCCTCTGCTATGCTCATAGGAGTGAACGATGGTACAAATGTATTCCGCTAGTAAGTATACATAGATATCATTGAATATCCACAGGGGTCCTAATCTGCTGAGTTTTAAGGCACCACTTTTACCCAATAAAACTAGGGTGACCAGATGGCAAATGTGAAAAATTGGGACGGGGTGGGGTGGTAATTGGTGCTTATATAAGAAAAAGCCCCAAATATCAGGACTGACCCTATAAAATCTGGACATCTGGTCACCCTAAGTAAAGCAATCATCATAACCAGAATATTAAAATACACAGTGGTATTTAGACTAAATAACCCTAGTTTTTTCTCCTTTTCTCCTTTTATTTCCATTCATTTATACTGTATTTCATCATCACCATTCATGAGTTAATGGAAGCAGTTTTCTTCAAGCTCATTACCATATGTGCTTGTACAGTGCCCAAAACTACGCATAGAGTATTGGTGAGTATAGTGAGCTCAGAAATACCTGAAAGCCTCTCAATGGATTCTCAGAAGCCTTTTCTTTGTGTGCCTTGATTTCATCTTGCCAAATAACTACTGTATCTTTTTGGGTGCAATCTGAGACAGACATACTGTGGGTAAGGGAAAAAGCAAACTTAGTAAATGTGAATTTGGTAGGAATTTAAAGAAGATCTAAAGCAAAAGCCGACATATCATAAAATAAATATTTAAATTCTGTTCCGTTCCCCCCTACTGTCTGTTTCACTGACCCAACATTTCATGTGGAGTAGATAAACAAGAAACTCTAAACAAATTGTGTTGTTTCATAGAGAAGGATGTTTTCTTTAAAGCATATGGATTCTAGCAAAATACACTCCACCCTAATTACGGTGACCATATTTCCCAAATGGAAAATGGGGCCACTCATTCAAACCCTGCTGGCCCCCTCTCCACTAGGATATCATGGATGGATTAAACCTTGCCAGCCTCCACGCCAGGCTATCACTGGTCAATTGAACCCTCCCGGCTGTCTCCACCTCTGCACGGGGCTGGCATCTCCGCTCGCCTCCCCCACATTCCTCCTACTGCACTGCATCCCACTTTTTTGACAAAAGTGGGCATTTGTCCCTTGTGCTCTGGCAAACTGATCAAGTTGGCCAGAGCAAATGGGACAAATGCCCTCTTTTGCCAAAAAAAGTCAGGACAGCCAGGACAGGGCTTAAAAAAGAGACTGTCCTGGCCAAAACTGGACGTATGGTCACCCTAACCCTAAATAAAAATATTTCCATTCTAGATTCACCTTTCCAGACAAAAGTCTTCCTCTGAGTTACTTTGATAAAGAGGCCGAATACTCTGTCAGTGTAAATTAGTATGGCTACGTTGACTAGAATAAAGCTGCACCAGTTACCAGCAGAGAATTTGGTTCCTATGTGTGTAACAATCTGTGCAGGATTTCTTTAACTAGATGAAAGTAAGCACAATGTAGAAACTATTAGGTTTACTATTACTGTAGAAGAGTTCCGTGTTCTCTCTATAAAGTATCTAAGAATTGTCTGCTTAATTTTTCTTAAAGGAAAAGGGGGGGAGGGATAGCTCAGTGGTTTGAGCATTGGCCTGCTAAACCCAGGGTTGTGAGTTAAATCCTTGAGGGGGCCACTTAGGGATCTGGGGCAAAATCAGTACTTGGTCCTGCTAGTGAAGGGCAGGGGGCTGGACTCAATGACCTTTCAAGGTTCCTTCCAGTTCTAGGAGATGGAATATCTCCATTTAAAAAAAAATCATCAATGTATTAGACAAAGACTAGTCAACTATATCTCTGTATCATAGTTGCACACAGATTTGGAGAAGAATGGAGGTGAGGAAGTGTCCTTATGTGTACCTCTGTTTTTCTTTCTCCAGCCCATCCTTTAATGTCTTTTTTGCCTCCAAACTTTTCTCTCATCCATCCATGGGCCCTGTGCCATCGTGACCATACTTTTGATGGCTGGTCTGGATATGACTGCCTCAGAAATCAAGTCAACTTTGCTACTATCACTGGTACATCAGTGAAACCCACTGGCATTAGGCCATCTGGCTGGTGCAACTGTCACTCATGTATTATAAACCTTCTTAGATTCTTTGCATGGATCTACCCGTGTCAGAAGGAACTGTATACATAAGGTATCACTTTATGACTTGTAACATTTAAAAAAAAATCATGATTATTATAATTGCTTATCTTTAAATATTTGCCAACACATTTACTATGATCAATTAATTATCATTCTAAATTACAAAAATGCCAAGAAAAGGGAAATTTATTATTTGTGGATAATATTTAGTTCTTCAACCTTTAAAAAAAAAGAGTTGGGTGAAGTTAAGTGCTCATTAAAGTTGAACAGCACTAGTTACAGGCAGGTGCCATATAAACAGGAACTTTATGGCCTCCCCCAATGGGCATCAATCCTAATCTGCAACACACTTGCTACTCCAGGTCTGGACTGCTCCTCATCAGCAAGTGCCAGTCATAACAGACTGTACAATCATTTGTTATGTGTTCAAAGATCACACATGATTTAGGCCTAATTTAAATCCAGTTTTAGTGGTGAAAGTCTGATGCATCAACTCACAGTTTCAACTACCCTGGTTCTCTAATGATGAGCTTTCTTTTCATTCTTTCAAAACACATTTTGCTTTTGGTAATTTCTAAATTTGCAAACAAACATATATATTTAAAATGTCTTTTTAAAAGAATTACTGTGCACGTGAAGTACTTTTCAAAAAAGCTTTCATTGCATGTCTGTTATTTTGGATTTGTCACACACATTCACACAGGCCTAAAATGTTCAAATGGGACAAGTGATTTTGGGTGCCTCACTTTGTGGATGCTGAACTTGAGATATTTTAAAGGGAATTAAAGAGGGTGTTAAGCAGCTTCTAAAGATCAGGCCTTCTTAAGGCGTCTCAAATTGGATACCCAATACCACTCATTTGTTTGTAAAAAAAAAAAAAAAAAAAAAAAAATTAATGGAGATATCCCATCTCCTAGAACTGGAAGGGACCTTGAAAGGTCATATATAAGCCATGATATCGTGTAATGGCTCTGAAGTAGCTATTGCAAGCAGTATACTAAACAGCTTTACATCTTAGCACCACATGGGCTCTCAGAGCATTTTATTTACTTAGGGCTAAATTCTGCCCTTATTAACAGCTATAAACCTCATTGACCTAAGCAGTGAAACAGTAGAAGAACTGGGGAGATAAAGGAGAGGGTGTGGCCTGGCTTGCTAGAGGGAGCCTACAGAGAAGATTTTTATGGTTGTCAGATTTTCTATAAAGAAGTGGGGAAGAAGCAAGCTATGGGACATAGGAACACTTGACAAAGCCATAGAGTAACCCATTGAGGCTTAGAAGCTCCAATGTTCTTAAGGATTATCAAAGATGACCTCCCATCTAGGATACAAGAGGGAAATGAAGAAGAGGAGGTTATTCACCTTGTGGAAGAAATACAGTGATTGCACAGAGTGAATAATCTCTACTTCTTTGAATAGTGATCCCTATGGGTCCTCCACTTCAGATGACTTCTGAGCAGTATCCCCAGAAGGAGGAGGTACTAAAGACAGAACCGCACAGCCAACTGCCGCGTCATATCTAGAGGCATGGAACAAGGCTCAGTGTTTGGAGAAAGTATGTATTGAAGACCACCTGGTGGCTCTGCAGATCTACGTTACTGGAACATCTTTAAGTAGGGTCATAGACGTTGATTGTGACCTTGTAGCATGGGCTAATACCCCAGCAGGAGGCTGGGCATTGACAATGTCATAGCAAGCGATAATACACCATGAAATCCACCTTGGTAGAAACAGTGGCTCCATTAGATCTACCTGCAATGGAGATAAAAAGTTTAGGAGACTTCCAAAATGCTTTGATCCTATCTAGATAGAAGGCCAATGCTCTTCTGCCTTCTAAGGTATGGAAAGAAGCTTCCTGTCCTAGAGCTATGTGGTTTCAGAGGAAAAAAATGGTAAACGGATAGTCTGGTTCAGGCAACATTTGGACAACACCTTACATACAAATTTTGGGTATGGACATAGGAAAAAAACTTGTCCTTGAGGAATACCATAAAGGGAGGCTCCACCATCAAGGCCCCAATTTCTCCAATTCTTTCAGCCTATGTAATGGCTATTGAAAAGCCTTCTTCGTAAACAGATTCAATAAGGAACATTTCAAATGGGAGTCTTGTGAGACTCTGAGAACTAGATTAAAGTCTCAAACTGAGAGGTGGTCTATACTTGATGGAAGAGGATCCCCTGTCCTTTAATGAAGCTTACTATTGTATGATGAGAAAATATGGAGAAACCCTTTAACTGGAGAACGAAAGTCTGTTACTGTAGCCAAATGAACCTTGATCGAGCTACTTGATAAACCTGTTTCCTTCAGTTGTAGCAGGTAATCCAGGATAAGCAAAAATGAAGAAGATTCAGGTGTGAATGTTCACACCAATAGCTAAATCATTTCCACTTCTGTAGGTAATTATTATGGTGAAAGCAGCAAAGAGTCCTGTGGCACCTTACAGACTAACAGATGTTTTGGAGATGGTTAGGTTCTTTCCTGCTGTTTTATAACACCTGCAGTACCTCTTCAGAACAAGCAGATTTTATCCCCATGAGCCATCAAGGAGCCATGTCTTGAGGAAGGGAAGTTCCAGTTTGGTATGAAGCACTTGGCTGATGTTTTGTGAGAGGAGACAAGGAGTGCACAGAAGATTGTTTGCTGGTCCAGCAAACAATCAAAACAAGTAAGGATACCATTCTTGTCTCAGCTACATTGGGACTATCAGGATAATCCTGGCTTTGTCCTGCCTGATTTTGTTCATCACAGTTAGAATTACAGGTATTGGTGGAAACATGTAATACAGGCCCTTCATCCAAGAAAGGAGGAAGGAGTCCCCAAGGGATTGGAAGCCAAGATCCCTTCTTGGACAGAACAGATGACAGTTCCTGTTTGTAGTGGTGGCAAAGATGCTCACTTCCAGGCACTCTCAAATTTGAAATATTTCATCTAGGATTCATAGATCCAATTCCCATTAATAGTCCTGGGAAAAGCACCTGCTGAGGGCATTGGCCATGGAGTTTTGTACTTTGGGAAAATACTCTGGTTGGTATTGCTGACTGGAGGATGTTCAGTAACTTGTGTTGCAATTCCTTAACTTCTTCGAGTGGTATCTGAAGGGAGTCTGCCACTTGTTTAATGAGATCTTGGCCTAAAGTCATCGGCCACAGACAGTGGTGGGGGCATTGCCGCTTTGTTTGGTGATGATGAGATGATGGCAATTTGAGGGGTAGCCTCCTTATCTGCCTTAGTATCCTGTGTCTCAAATGTCTCCTCCTGCCGGGGAATGGTCTGAGGTGGGTAGAGTTTGTGTCTCCCTATCATTCCAGTGAGCTAAGCTCGGCGCCCTCAAAAACTGCTGTCTGTAAGCAGCCCCGGGATCCCAGTATGCCCATTGTGGAGTTCCATACAGGAGAGGAGGTGACATCCATTAAATTTGTTCTTGTAATTTGTGGTAACTTCTCTGGGCTTCCTCTTGCCTCTGTGATCAACATAGAAGGGGGTGAGTGGGAGACCCCTGCACAGAAATAGAAGAAGTTGAATGGACTGAAAGGAGGCCAAGCTGAAAATGGTGGCGAGCCAGGAAATACTGGTGACAGACGAATGTCCAGTGACTGAGCGAGTCTCAGTACTGAGAGGCATTCAGTACCTATGTGCAGCGGAGACTACAGTTCCTATGCTACAGTTAAGTCCTTTGAGTACCTATATTCTTTAGGTACCAAATGGAATGATGGTCACTCTCAAAGTGAATGGTACCAAAAGTTTAGATTGCTCTGACAAAGGCTTCGACAGAGGTGGATACTTTGATTTACACGGTACCAAGGGATTCCTCAAGGTGGGTACCAGAGGTAGGATTGTGTCCGGTGGTACTGTTCTGGAGGAATGTCTCTCCTTGCTGCTCCTGACACACCCAGATGGTACCAAAGATCGCTCAGAGTCTTGTTTGCTCTTAGAATATCTATGGGGTTTCCTGGCTCTGCGGGTACTAGAGAAACCTGTAGCCTGAATGTTACTGGACAGAGAAGTCAACAGTTCTGAGACCACAGACCCAGTGAGATTGAGATCTTTTAAGAGCACACTCCTTGCGAGGTGAGTCAGAGCTCCTCTTCCTAGGACCTTTGGAGGACTCTGAAACCTTTCCTTTTCTGGGGCAGTCTAAGCCGATGTCGGCAGCTTGCTGGATCTGCCTGGAAACTGATGTACAGGGGGATTCTCCTGACCTGGCTCTGAAGCAGGGCGAAGGGAATGCTGCAACATAAGAAGCCTCAGCTTGTTTTCTCGGTTCTTCTTCTAGCCCTGGACATAAGGGCTAAACAGAAGCTACACTTCTGTGGAATGTGCGGCACTCTCAGGTAGCGAATGCACTTGGAGTGGCCATTGTTAACAGGGATGATGTCTCAGCAAGTGAAGAAGTGTTTGAGCCCTGAAGTCTGTTTATAGTCACCATTTACATATCCAATGCACTGAAATGCTGAACTCCTATCATCCTTACAGAAATGCAACTTCTGTGAGTAGTACAATTGTCTAAAAAGTGTTAGCTGTACAGCTTATGGAAGTTTTAGTAAGCTGGATGGATTTCTTGTGGGATTCTACATAACTATACAAATACTTCAGCGAATCATTGAAAATTCCTACTACTATTGTGAGATTCCCATTGCCTAAAAATATAGCCCTCTCAATCATGATTTCATGTCTGGAAAAGAAGTATCTATTCTTCTTATAATTTTTTAAAAGAAGTAGACAAGGTTGGAGAGGCTGGAAATAGGGGATTTAGACTGCTTTATGCTCCCATTTCACGAGTAGATGATAGGTTTTAGCATGCTTACATGATAAAGTCTTGTTAGTTAGGGTGTTGTTACAGCTGCCTTCCCATTTAACTTGCTGCTATTAAAGCAAATATAATCATCCTAAACATGAATTGGCCAAACAGAAACAAGGCTCTTTTTGCATCCCCTGCAAAAGAAATCTGTAAATGGGAATAATATTACTACCTTACAGGCGTGTTGTGAGAATAAACACATTCAAGATTGTGGAGCACTCAGATACTATGATAATGGAACAATATAAATACGACAGATACAACTATGTTCTGCATGAAACAGAAAGAACCCAGCTTGACATTTAGACGCCAGGCTGAGTTTGCAGGACTGCCAGTTAGAGAAAATGTCTTTTTACCTATACGTTTAAGCAAATTTAATGCAGAATCAATAAGACATAATAAACGTGAAGTCCACAATGTAATTTTTACTAAGTGACTTTTCAGAGAAGAATTGCATCATAAAAAATATTGTCATGAATACAGCCACAAATGATAAGTTTTATAGTAGCTTTACCATGGAGTTTAAGTCATCTGCTCTGGCTGAGACACTCACCACTAGAATGCAGAATATCAATCACTTACACTATCCAGAAGTATTAGCACACCACAGATTCTAATTAGGAACTAAACACAGTGTTATCTAAAATGATTCAGAGAAGGAGTAAGTTGATGCATGTTTTAGAAATCCTTCTTGTTGCACAGTAGTTAGTGATAATACCCACCTCACAGCTCATTAGCAAATCAAAATATTACACTGTATAAATATTACTTTGCTCTTTTATGTGTAACAGAAGTCCAGGATCTCAGGAACCTCCATTACAGAGTAGATGTGATTTAGTTATATTGGAACATTGTAGAAAATGGAAAGCAGACCTAATTGTCCAAAAACAGCAAGAGGGAAGCCAATATACTGTATACTTTGGTCCTCCCTCTGCACAACTAGCACTACTCAGCCTCAGGACATTCGAAACTCTGGAATATCTACTGGCAGAACACAAAGAAACTATATATTGTACAACTCTGTACATGAATTCTCAGTACCTCACTGCTGGATTTCTTTTCTTTCTTTTTTTTTTTTTTTGAAAACAATACAACCCACTATAAATCTTCACAGCACTAACTTAAAGTCTGACCAGAAGGCTGAAGAAAACTGGCACAGAACTGAAATCAAAAATATAAATGTTTAATAGCAAAAGAAGGATATGAAAGGACATGCAGCTGTTTTTCTGCACAATTTCTCAAAATGGGAACTGGAGAGCATGTCACAAATGTAGACTGTGCTCTCACTTCTACTTGAGATAAACATTTATACTCTATTCATTTTAAACAGGAAGACATAACACTAGGACATGACCTTTAATTTCACTGAGCCTGTGAAAGCAAGCCACCCCAGCTCCACTGCAATGCAGTTAAATATCTAAGAAGAGATGCATGGTATTCCACTGCTTTGTTATTACAGGTGTACTTGATTTTACATTCAATGAGGAAGGTGTAGTTTTATGGCTCTGTGGAAAAATCTTTAAAATGCTTGTATCTAATGATGCCAGATTGGTGTTGGAAAACATAATAGGAAGATAAAGTACTGAAGAAATTATCTACATGCCAATGAACAAGCGGTTAGGTAAATAATAATAAACCATACATAAATAGATTTGGTTTCTTTTTAGTGTTATTACAGATGTGTGCCTACTTTTATAAGAGTAAAGTTCTGATGCTTAAACACTAACCCTCTAGGTTTCTGTAGGCTGAAAACTGATTGAGTTTATGGGATATTTACAAAGATGAAGTAAGATTAATTTACAGGGGGAAACATATTTTGAACAGTCATAAACTAGTTTGTGTGGTGAACTTGGTACTGAAATTTGTTTCTTCTTTGTAAGTTTCCCCCCCCCCCCTCATTTACTCCATAAAAATGAAAGCAGAAAAGTTATTAAAAAGTGGGCAACTAAACATTTTGGTGAGTCAACAGACAAGTATTTATATAAAGCATTTGTTAAAATAAAGAATGAAATAGGACAAGTTTTCAAAAGTGACTAGTGATGATGGGTCTTTCAGTTTTTTGGGTGCACAATTTGAGACATCTTAAGGAGAGGCCTGATTTCTAGAAAGTGCTGAGCCCCTTTATGGTGTCAAGTAGTGTAACCAAAAATGGAGGCACCCCAAAATAACTGGTCACTTTTGAAAATCTTGACCACCCACCAAGGTTTAAAGAAAAGTTCTCCATTATCTGTTATGAATAGTTTGTGACACATGAGAAAAAGCAAGAAAGATAGAACTATGCACATAAAGGGTGAAATCCTGGCCCTATTGTGCAGTTTCCTGGAGTATAACTGCCTGAAGTAGGAGCTCTGCTTTCGTTTAGTTTGACCTCTCATCATGAGGGGGCCCCTTCATGAGCTACTGAGGGCTCAGCCCTGGGTTACTTCCAACACTGGTTGTATTAGAGTTATGCAGTCCCAGAAACACACAACTCCAAAAGTCAGTGAATCACTCAAAGTAAAACTAGCTAAACATCTACCTATGTAATCAACATGCCTGGGAAAATATGTGTTTTTAACCACATCAAACCATACAACTTTACTCTGCATTTTTCATAAAATGGGAATGTGCAAATGCCATATTGTATACACTAGTATTTATAATATGTCATCTATGAAAAAGAAACTGCAATATTAGCTTATATAAGAATAAAATATGCCATTACAAGTATAACATTACAGTTTGCACCCAGTCCCCATAAGGAGCTTGATCAGATCCAAATACGGCTGAACTTTTATCAGACTTTTGTGAGTTAAGTCCATCTCTAGATAAAATTTAATTTCTTAGCTGTTGGGAAGGGTTCCAGACTGCAAAGAACATCTGGAAATATTTTGCCTTTCTATACAGCTTTCCATCTGAGAATCTCCAAGTGCTTTACAAATATGAATAAATTAATCCTCCATATACTAACACTCCTCTGAGGCATTACTATCCCAATATTGCATATAGTGAAATTGAGAAACTGAGAGATCAAGTGATTTATCAAAGGTCACACAGGAAGCATGTGGCACAGCTGGGAATAGAATAGACATCACCTGACTTCTCATCCTGTGCTTCAGCCACAAGACCAACCTTCCTGTCTGGAAAAGTGTGTAGGATGTGTGACAGATATTTGTCTTCTGTGTTACCTTTGAGGAGCAGAGCTGAATGAAATTTTAATAAGAAAAGCCAAAAACACATTCACTTTGTTTCAGGTTTTGTTACTAATCCAAAACCTGAAAAATTTGCTGAGGCTTCTGAAAATTTTGATGCATCTAGGTTACATTTAATAAAAATTTGAGTTGGAATGTATAGTTCCGAGTGAAAACCACCCAAAACTTAGCTCTTCATCATTTTGACCTGAAACAAGACAACATTTGATGGTTTAAGCTCATAAGTGTGAAGATTTAGAATCAATTGAAACCAAATTTAAAACAAAACTCAGGTGCTGCTGAACTGACTTCCGGCATTACCATGGTTTAAATGTTTACTAATATTAATAGTAAACTAATATTGAATAAGAAAAATAAAAATAGGTTCAGCAACCCTCCTCCCCCCCATAAACAGAAACTGCTTAGCTTTGCTAACTTCTAATTGGGAGAATTACAAAAACAACAGTAAATTAAGCTAATTCACTATAAACTCTTCAAGGGCAGGAACTGTGTCGTACTGTATGTTTGTATAGCAATGGGACCCCCATCCTGTCTTGGACTCTACTGGACATCTTGGCACCACAGTATTACAAATAATAAAATTGTGAGGCCTAGTATTAGTACCCAGGTGAATAACGCCTCTACAAAATCCTCAGATGCTGACCATGTCACCAGTTTACATCTGAGCAAAAAAGACTTTGGCAATGTCCATGTTTGATTTTAGCATCAATTCTGGTTTACTAAAATTTCATTTATGGTACTTATGTCCTCCATTAAAGTGTTATTTTAAATTAAATGCATACATTTGCCCCAATTAATGTGCAAAATATTGTGTAAATTAATATGATCCAACTACAAATGATTTTTTTATGGATAGAGCCCACTGAGGGATATAAAATGAGTTGTAATATTGATTGAGTTGTGAAATTAATAGTCAGTAGGAAGGACAAAAGGAAGTACTTTACATAACACACAGTCAACCTGTGGAACTCATTGCCATGGGATGTGAAGGCCAAAGACATAACTGTGTTCGAAAAAGAATTAGATAAGTTTGTGGAATATAGGTTTGTCAATGACTATTAGCCAAGATTATCGGGGAAATAATCCAATGCTCCAGGTGTCCCGAATGACAGGGGATGGATCACTTGATAATTCCCTTGTTCTGTTCATTCTCTCTGAAGCACCTGGCATTGGCCACTGTCAGAAGACAGGATACTGGGCTAAATGGACCATTGGTCTCACCCAGTATGGCAGTTCTTATACTGAACAATAGTATTGTGAGTTTGCAGGTGGGCAAAACACTATGGTCGTACAGTAGGTTGCAAGATGTGTAAACCAGATGTTCATCTCTGGTTCTACTCCTTTAAGGTAAAAAAAGGTTTAGTTAATTCTGTAAATCAATAGCTATTCGTGTAGGCTAGTGTGGGTCGGGTGAAAAGCAGCTCAAAACCATGCAAGAAAATCAGAGTTTCAGTTTGGCCTCAAAAATATTTTAGTAGGAACATCATCTTTAAACACATATACAAGTATTATATATAGGGCCCTACCAAATTCATGGCCATGAAAAATGTGTGTCAGCCCATGAAATCTGATCTTTTGTGTGTTTTACCCTATGCTGTACAAATTGGGGGTCCCGACCCAAAAAAGAGCTGCGGGGGGGAGGGGGAGGGTGGTGTCACAGTATTGCCACCCTTACTTCTGCGCTGCCTTCAGAGCTGGGCGGCCAGAGAGCGGTGGCTACTGATTGACAGCCCAGCTCTGCAGGCAGCAGTGCAGAAGTAAGAGTGGCAATACCATACCATGCCATCCTTACTTCTGTGATGCTTCTGGTAGTGGCTCTGCTTTCAGAGCTGGGCTCCCAGCCAGCAGCCGCCACCCTCCAACTGCCCAGCTCTGAAGGCAGCGTTGTCGCCAGCAGCAGTGCAGAAGTAAGGGAAGCTGTACCACAACCCCCCCTACAATAACCTTGTGACCCTCCAACTCCTTTTTGGGTCAGGGCCCCTAAAATTACAACACCGTGACATTTCAGATTTAAATAGCTGAAATAATGAAATTTATGATTGTTAAAATCCTATGACAATGAAATCAACCAAAATGGACTGTGAATTTGGTAGGGCCCTAATTATATATAATTTCACATTTTTGGTAAGAACTATGTTTATTGCACAGAGAACAGTAATTTTTCCATAAATAAGTAAGGCCATAATCTGGCAATTGGATCTGTGTGGATGGATCTTTGCAACCCCACAGATTTGATGGCAGGATCAAGGATTAGAAAAGCCAGAAATAAACTCCTAATATGAGTATTACAGAACTACAGCACCTGGCCTTGCCAATACAGTGAAGTGTCCTTTTTCAAGACACCCACTTATCCAAATGCCTGATGAATAGTTAGTTAGATACGTTAGATGAATTTTCAAGTTCAGATTAAAAATAGGCATATTCTGGTAGCTTTTTCAAAGTAGTCAACTGTTATTGCATCAATTTGACTTTTTTGTTTGTTTGTTTTTGTAAATGTGGGTTTAGAATTTTTAATTTTTTTTTTGGCATTTTGGGGTGCTATTTTTGAATTATTCCAATTAAAATTGATTTAGTTAAAAATGTAAAGCATCACATGGCTCTTTTGGACTTAAATAAATAAATAAGCATCTCTACTGTCTGTTAAAGTTGTTCTAAAGCAGTAAAGGTCAGCAATGAAGCACTGTGTCCACTACTGGTAGAGACTTTTAATGTCTGCTGTTGGCAGCCATCACTTAAAAAAAAGTCACTTGATGCCAACAATCTGGCTAATTATCTAAACTTCTACTTTTGGTCAAGTAACGTCTCAAAGTATCTGGGTTCTTCAGGTTCTCCTTGACCTTGGTTAATCTAAGGCCTGGTCTACACTACGACTTTAATTCGGATTTATCAGCTTTAATTCGAATTAACCCTGTAACCGTCCACACAACGACGCCATTTAATTCGATGTAAAGGGCCCTTTAAATCGATTTCTGTACTCCACCCCAACGAGCGGAGTAGCGCCAAAATCGATTTTAGCAATTCGAATTAGGGTTAGTGTGGCCGCAATTCGATGGTATTGGCCTCCGGGAGCTATCCCACAGTGCATCATTGTGACTGCTCTGGACAGCAATCCGAACTCAGATGCACTGGCCAGGTAGACAGGAAAAGCCCCGCGAACATTTGAACTTCATTTCCTGTTTGCCCAGCGTGGAGAGCACAGGTGACCACAGATACCTCATCAGCACAGGTAACCATGCAGGCTGATAATCGAAAAAGAGCACCAGCATGGACCGTGAGGGAGGTACTGGATCTGATCGCTGTATGGGGAGAGGATTCAGTGCTTGCAGAACTTCGTTCTAAAAGACAAAATGCAAAAACTTTTGAAAAAATTTCCAAGGGCATGATGGAGAGAGGCCACAATAGGGACTCTGAGCAGTGCCGCGTGAAGGTCAAGGAGCTCAGACAAGCCTATCAAAAAACAAAGGAGGCAAACGGTCGCTCCGGGTCAGAGCCGCGGACATGCCGCTACTACGCCGAGCTGCATGCAATTCTAGGGGGGGCTGCCACCACTACCCCACCTTTGTTCGTGGATTCTGGGTCGGGGATAGTCTCGACGCCTGAGGATTCTGCCGATGGGGTAGAGGAGGAGGAGGAGGAGGAGGATGAGCTTGCAGAGAGCACACAGCACTCCATTCTCCCCAACAGCCAGGATCTTTTTATCACCCTGACTGAAGTACCCTCCCAAGCCTCCCAAGCCAGTACCCAAGACTCTGACCCCATGGAAGGGACCTCAGGTGAGTTTACCTTTTAAAATATAAAACTTGTTTTAAAAGCAAACGGTTTTTAATGATTACTTTGCCTGACTTTGCATTCGCGGTCAGTTCAGCTACTGGAAAAGTCTGTAGCTACTGGAAAAGTCTGTTAACGTGTATGGGGATGGAGCGGAAATCCTCCAGGGACATCTCCATGAAGCTCTCCTGGAGGTACTCCGAAAGCCTTGCCAGAAGGTTTCTGGGCAGTGCATCCTTATTCCCTCCTCCATGGTAGGACACTTGACCACGCCATGCTTGCAGCAAGTAATCTGGTATCATTGCCTGACAAAGCCTGGCAGCGTATGGTCCCGGTGTTTGCTGGCATTCAAGCAACATCCGTTCTTTATCTTGTTGTGTAATCCTCAGGAGAGTGATATCACTCCTGGTAACCTGGTTGAAATACGGGAACTTAATTAAGGGGACAGAGGTGGCCGTTCCTACTGGGCTGTTTGCCTGTGGCGGAAAATAAATCCTTCCCTGCAGTTAGCCAAGCGCAGATGGGAAATTGGCCCTGAGTTTTTCGCGTTTGGCTAGCAGGGATCTTCCCTGTTACCAGCTACGCGGTGGGGGGAGGGTACCGTGATCATCCCAGAGAATTCATGGCGGGGGGGGGGGGTAGTTTGGTGCCTGCAGGGATCTTCCCTGATACCAGCCACGCGGGGGGAGGGGTACCGTGATCATCCCAGAGAATTCATGGCGAGGGGGGGGGTTAGTTTGTTTTCTGGTGCTGCTGAATGTTAACAGAAAAACCGCAGCACTCTACTTGCCTGAAGGGGCCCAGACAAGCCCCACCACACTGCCCCCCCCCAACTGGCTGATTGGCCAGGCTTCTGCAGCACTGTACAAGCTATGCTTGGTATGTGGGAAAGCACGGCGCAGAAGCTTACCATGGCCGCATGCAAGCCAAATTCTGTTGCCCAGACCTGTGATCTCTAGCAGCAAAGCCACAGGCACTCAGCATTAAGAGGCAAAATGCGACCTTGCACAGAAATCACATGTGCTATGTAATGTGAACAGTGTTGGTCACCGTGAAAGAGTATAAGCATTGTTCTGCAAAATGTAGCTTTTAAAACAATTCTCTCTTTTTTCCCCTCCCTACAGCAGCTGCAAATTCCTCAAGCCTCCCTCCTCCATCCCGAAGGTTATCACAGATAAGGCGTCGTAAGAAGAAGACGCGGGAGGACATGTTTTCTGAAATTATGCAATCCAGCAGGAGTGACAGAGCTCATCTGAATGAGTGGAAGGAAACAGTTTCAAAGTATAGGAAAGAAGTCAGTGAACGTGAGGAGAGGAGGGACCAACGTGAGGAGAGGAGGGACCAACGTGAGGAGAGGAGAGACGATCGAGATGAGAGATGGCGGCAGGAAGACCAGAGGATGAAGGATGCAACGCTGGGGCTGCTCCGGCGTCTGGTGGAGGTTCAGGAACGGCTGCTGGAAAACAGACTGCCGCTTCAGCCCCTGTTCCACCCTCCCCCCTCCCCATGTTCCGTATCCTCCTCACCCAGACGTGTAAGAACGCGGGGGGGGGGAGGCTCCGTACACCTTCCCATTCCACCCCAGTAGACAGCCCAAGCAAAAGGCTGTCATTTTTTTAACCTTTTCTTTGTGGCTTTTTCCTTCCCAGCAATCCTCCTCCCAAATACCACCCGGGTTCCCTCCCTCTTTTTCTAATCTATTAATAAAGAATAAATGATTTTTAAATGATAGTGACTTTATTTGGTTTGAAAGAAAGATGGGGGAAGGGGCAGGGTGGGTTCCTTACAGAAAATCAGTCAGTAAAGGGGGAGGGTTTTCATGAAGGAGAAACAAACAGATATTTCACACTGTAGCCTGGCCAGCCATGAAACTGGTTTTCAAAGCTTCTCTGATGCACAGCGCTTCATGGTGTGATCTTCTAATCGCCCTGGTGTCTAGCTGCGCGTAATCAGCAGCCAGGCGATTTGCCTCAGCCTCCCACCCTGCCATAAAGGTCTCCCCCTTACTTTCACAGAGATTGTGGAGCACACAGCAAGCAGAAATAACAATGGGGAGATTTCTTTGGCTGAGGTCAGAGCGAGTCAATAATGAACGCCAGCGACCTTTTAAACGGCCAAATGCACATTCTACCACCATTCTGCACTTGCTTAGCCTGTAGTTAAACAGCTCCTGACTCCTGTCCAGGCTGCCTGTGTATGGCTTCATAAGCCATGGCATTAAGGGGTAGGCTGGGTCCCCAAGAATAACTATTGGCATTTCAACATCCCCAACGGTTATTTTCTGGTCCGGAAAGTAAGTCCCTTGCTGCAGCCCTTTAAACAGAGTAGTGTTCCTGAAGACGCGAGCGTCATGAACCCTTCCCGCCCAGCCCGCGTTGATGTTGGTGAAACGTCCCTTGTGATCCACAAGTGCTTGCAGCACCATTGAAAAGTACCCCTTGCGGTTTATGTACTCGGTGGCTTGGTGCTCCGGTGCCAAGATAGGGTTATGGGTTCCGTCTATTGCCCCACCACAGTTAGGGAATCCCATTGCAGCAAAACCATCCACTATAGCCTGCACATTTCCCAGAGTCACTAACTTTCGTAGCAGCACCTGAGTGATTGCTTTGGCTACTTGCATCACAGCAGCCCCCACAGTAGATTTGCCCACTCCAAATTGATTCCCGACTGACCGGTAGCTGTCTGGCGTTGCAAGCTTCCACAGGGCTATCGCCACGCGCTTCTCAACTGTGAGGGCTGCTCTCATCTTGGTATTCTGGCGTTTCAGGGCAGGGGACAGCAAGTCACAAAGTTCCATGAAAGTGCCCTTACGCATGCGAAAGTTCCGCAGCCACTGGGAATCGTCCCAGACCTGCAACACTATGCGGTCCCACCAGTCTGTGCTTGTTTCCCTTGCCCAGAATCGGCGTTCCATGGATAGAATCTGCCCCATTAACAACATGATCTCCAAAGCACCGGGGCCTGTGGTTTCACTGAATTCTGTGTCCGTGTCCATGTCCTCATCATGCTTGTCACTGCGCTGCCGCCGCCGCTGCCTCCTCTCCTCGTTTTTCTGGTCCTGGCTGAGCATAAACTCCACGAGAACGCGCGAGGTGTTTGCAATATTCATGAGTGCTGTCTTGACCTCAGCGGGCTCCATGCTTGCCGTGGTATGGAGTCTGCAGTGTTCACCCACCCAGGAAAAAAGGCGCGAAAATGGTTGTCTGCCGTCCGTTGCTTTCATGCAGGGAGGGAGGGAGGGAGGAAGTGAGGCTGTACCCAGAACCACCTGCGACGATGTTTTTTGTCCCATCAGGCACTGGGATCTTAACCCACAATCCCAATGGGCGCGGGAGACTGCGGGAACTATGGGATAGCTATGGAATTGCTACCCACAGTGCAACGGTGCAGAAATCGACACTAGCCCCGGTACTTGGACGCACACCACCGAATTACTGTGCTAGTGTGGCCGCACTCATTTCGACTTCATACAACCTGTTTCTCAAATCCGAATTATCTAAATTCGGATTAATCCCGTAGTGTAGACATACCCTAAGTACAGATCTGGATATGCCACACAGACTATATTGTTTGTGTTGATCTCCTCCTGATGAGGAGTAAATACCAGGTGGCTGTGGTGGGACACTTAGTTTTATATGCTGCCTTCAGCACAGCTAATCATGAGGTATTGTAGACTCGCCTACGACTCCTAGAACTGTTGGCTTTCTTTTCTCTCAGAGAGATCCCATAAGTTAGATTGGGCCATTGCTTTTTGTCCTAAGGAATCTCTCATGTGGGGCTCTGCAGGGTTCCATTTTGCTCCCCTTCCTGTTTGGTGTGTCAGTAAGATAAATAAGGAGACATGATTTATCACACTTTCATTGTGCTGATGACACCCATGTCTATACCTCAATCTTTTCCAAGCGAGACATGGCTCTTGAATGTCTTTACGGTGTTTCATAGAGAACTGGGTTAGCTGTCGGAAGCCCAATTATGATATGACTGAGATGATGGTGATAAGATGCAGGAAGCAACCAGATGTCACAGAAAACATATTATAAAACTGCCTCCTATATTGCACGTGTGCTTTCCATTTGTTTGCATTATCAGTGTATTGTAGGGTCTCAGTTACTGTTAGAGAATTATACAGCTGCCGTGACCATACTTTTTCCATCCATCTGACCTGAGGATTGTGTTTGGTTCTTTCAAATGTGGATGTCATTACTGTGATCTGTGCCCTGTTTACCTCAAGATTAGACCACTGTAAACAACCCAGAAACTGAACTGGGTACAGCATGCTGGCCCCCACTTATTAATTTGTGTAGGTTGCCATGAGAATATGACACCAATTTTCTACTGAATATTTATCAGTTTGAGGGTGGAGATACAGGTGTTGATTTTGAACTGTAAAGACTTAAACAGCTTGGGATCTCCCTATCTGAGAGACCGCCTCTCTCTGTGTTAAAGCCTCAGTACAAAAGAGAAGGAAATGCCAGAAAAGGAAATGCCAGAAGGATGTGGTTTATGAGCTGCCCAGAACTGCATCAAAGGGCATGAATCTGGTGGAATCTTACCCCATGGTAAGACCCATATGGGGCTTTTGGAAGGGCTGAGCTTAATAAGGGACGGTTCTTGTGGTTTAAATAGGGTATTTGAGTTTTCTTCTCTGGCCAGGTATCACCTCTTCATTATTAAGAGAGTTCCTCCTTAAAAAATGGGAACCTTATCACAACGATCTACAGTCTCCTGAGTCACATCTAAGCTTTTGTTTTAATATCCAGCTTTTATTGACTGCATCTCATGTGTGGTGCAGTGGAGTAGCACAACACACTTTCACATCTGGAGACCTGGAATGAAATTATTTAATTATTATTAAATCCTGGGTTAGGTCATAAGTGTAAACCTGTAGCCGTCTTTTCTGTCCCGTCTACAAAACCACCACCGCTCACTCTGGCACTTCAAGCAGTCCACTTGAGAAGAGGTGTTCCAGATGTGGACTGGGATGCATCAAGAAAGCTCTGTGTGGAAATGTGCGCAATGCCTGTCCTCGTTATGTACTGCTTCAGTGTATCAGTACTTTATGTACCAGTACTATTAGTTCTTTGTTTTAACATGCCACACTTACTCACACTCTTTAAGACAAGAAACACAAATTTAAATGGACAGGCTAATGCATTCAGGTCCAGCCTCTCTATAGCAGTATTACTTTTGCAGATACCAGTGGAAGGGAGATGAACTAGGCAACGCAAGATGCCCTTTCCGGCTTTATCATAGTTACCTGATGGAAGTCCTGCCATAACTTATTCCCAGGACACAGCTCCCAGACAGAGGACATATTAGATATCAGGAATCATTGGGTGAAATACTATGCCCTGTGTTATGGAGAAGCTCAGAGTAGATGATTATAGTGGTCCCTCATGGCCTTAAAATCTCTGGGTGAAATCCTGGTTCCACTAACTTCAATGGAGTCAGGATTTCAGCCTATAAATTACCGATGTACCACATTTCAGCCAAAAGCCCAATCTAAGATTCTAAGAATATTTTTCCACTCTCCAAGAACCAAAATAAAGACAAATATATTCATTCTGAAGCAGATTCAGGGAGGACAAGTGCACTCTGTGCTGAGTTTTCCCAAATGCAGTATTTTTCTATTTCATATTGTGCCATCTCTGTCATATAATACCCAGTTTTGACATCAGTTTTATTTTCCCCTCTTTCCATTAAATAGCCTACCCTTAATATTTTCCTTTTATATTAACTTTAATACTTTGGAAATCAAATTAATTCAAAGAAAGCATAAAGTCTAGTCCAGTGTCACAGCACAGTTAGTTCATTAAATAATACTAGTATTTGAACTTACCATTTCCATTTTTGGAGAAAAAAATTAATTAATTTTAACTGGGCTTCCAAATGGGAGCTACATCAGCACTTTCAGTTTTAGAATTATTGCTCTTCTTGAAAGCTATCAAATAATTCCTAATTATATTTCCTCAGACACAAAGTCTGAATGTATGCACAATGCTAAATGTACAGGGGTCACCATTAAATTCTTTACAATTTTATCTTTGATAGGAATTAATGTTGCTATAATAAATACCACGAATACTGGGGTAATATTAAATACTTGCAAAGGTAAAAATGTAAAGGTTTTATTGGCAACTGCATAATTTTAAATAGTGAAAGACTTTTTTAGAGTTCACTTTAAATTGAAAGGTTTCAGAGTAGCAGCCGTGTTAGTCTGTATCCGCAAAAAGAACAGGAGTACTTGTGGCACCTTAGAGACTAACAAATTTAAATTTTTTAAATTGAAAGACTTTTTTAGAGTTCACTTTTAATGTACATCATTAATTGAAGTCTCCTTATAATCTCCATGTGACAAATTGTATAACCCATGATTTATTCCAGCTAAATTTTCACATTTATTAATGGATGTTCTGAGTTGAAACACTTTATCCACCAGCAGGTTACCAAGACAAATACTATATTTAATTTTCCAGAAATCCTGTTTGCCTGGTTTTATTTGGGTGGCAACATTTCGACAGCAAGAGCAAATGACCCACATCTTTATAGAATAAAATGGGAATAAAAAAAGAGAGGGATGCTGTGGAAGTTAATGGCCTGAGACATCCAGGGGGACTTGAAGGAGTATCTTGCCAGCTTTAGTGGTTCCTGGCTCCACCTACACCTGAAATGGACATGCCCCCTTTTCATTCACAGGGCTGCAAACTTTGCTCCTTTATGCCCCTGCTTACTGCCTGAAAACATCAGGCCACAACAGATTATTTTTTTTCCTCATGTTTAATTTCCTTCTGTATCACTATACAAGTGTTTCAATATTTCTATGCACAAAGGGATTTTTAGCCTGTGAATGAGACACCTAAGGATTCCAAGCTGTAAAAAAGTGCATCTTGCCCCTTAAGAATCTGCAGCCTGCTTGTATCATCTCTTAGGGTGAAAATCTGCTATTCATATCCAATCTATTTAGTATATTAAGTTTAGTTTGCATGTTTTTGTTTATTTGCTAAGTAATCTGCTTTGATCTGTTTGCTATCACTTATAATCTATCTTTTGTAATTAATAAACTTGTTTTTGTTTTACCTAAACCAGTGAGTTTGGAGTGAAATGGGTGGGAATCATAACTCGGGGCAAATGCTGTTGCATATTCCTCTCCACATTGAGTGAGGGAGTGAATTTTATGAGCTTACGCTGTACAGTTATCTGTGCAGTGCAAGATGTTATAATTTTGGGTTTATACTCCAGAGGGGGTGTGCGTCTGGAGAGCTGGCAGTTGCCTTAACTGTAGCCTTCCTATGCAGAAGCTGGTCAGAGAGCCAGCATGTAACTGCAGCTGGGTGTGTCCCTACCTGTATGTATACTGGTGAAAGTGTAGGCCAGAGGGCTTTGCAGCTTGTCACAGCAGTACAGTGAGAGGGAGCCCTAGCTGGTGGATCAGGCGCTCACTGGTATCCCAGTTCCAGGTGTCACCCCGGGGAGAACCCATCACAATGTGTATACACATGCAGCTCAGAAGCCTGATCCAACTCCCTGTGAAGTCAGTGGGAGTCCTTCCACTTCCTTCAACAGAAATTGGATCAGGTTTTAAGAGAGCAAATCTTCAGTCTAGAGCTGGTTGAAATAATTGTTGCAAAGAGTTTATCTGTAAATGCATTTTTCATATCTGGTCAGCTCTTATCGATGTCCAAAAGTTATTCATCAAATAATCTAATGATTTCCCCCTCCCCGTGAATTACATCATAATTTATTCACAAATATTTTCCTCGTGAGATCAGCTGCATTTCAGTCATAATATGCAACCAAGATTGATAGTTTAGCACCATATACTGATTATGCTGTGGTTTATTTGCTTTTTTCACATACTTTTAGGTTTTAAGTAGCTTTTAAAGCGCTATCAAAAGTCAAACAGCAGTGCTATGTGATAACTCTTTGGTACAAAGAATCAGGGTTTTCCAAAGCTATTTGCTATTTAAATATACAGTGCATTTTCTTAACTTTCAACACCTTCCACTGCTTTAACTGTTATAAGTACTCCTGTGGGAATTCTGCGCCACTGCGCAATGCAGAATTTTGCAGAAATTAATGTTGTGCATGCAGAATTTCCTTTCCCTCCCACCGAAATGGGCTGCAGAGATGTTGACTGCCACTAGGGGTTGCTGGACCCAGCAGAGCCCAGCTCACAAATAGAAGACAAGGCCGGGGGGAGGAGGAGAGAACTGGAGAGTTCCCAGCAGCTGCAGTTCCAGAACACCCTGAGGGAAGGAGAGGGTAACATGCAGGAAACTCCGTGCAAGCCCAGGTCCCCCCATCAGGCTGTTTCTCCCTCTGGATCCCTGGGCTCCGGGAGGAGGGGTGAAGGGCATGTGAGTATCTGGTCTGGGGGAAGGGCATGGCTGGGCTCTGGGGGGGAGGGGTGTGAGTGTCTGAGCTGAGGGGGGGGGCCCATGGCTGGGCTCTGGGGAGGGAAGGGGGTATGAGTGCCTGGGCTGGGGGGGCATGGCTGGGCTCTGAGGAGAACGGGTTTGAATGTCTGCCCCACCCCACCTGGGCTGGGGGGGAAAGAGGGCAGAGAAACAGGAACTGGGTTGTCATAGTGGTTTCTTTAACTCTCTACTCCTGGGGGAATTTTTGTGTGTGTCTGTATTGTTACAGACATACTTGGTGACAGGTGTTTTGAAATAAATTACCAAAATAATTGAAACTGGCATGATTATATAGTGTTATTTTGACAAATACAATTTGCAGAATTTTAAAATATTGTGTGCAGATTTTTTAAATTTTTGGTGCAGAATTCCCCCAGGAGTATATAACTGACCCTTTAAAAGCTAGATCTAGGCAACTATGTTAAAAGAACGAGGAGTACTTGTGGCACCTTAGAGACTAACAAATTTATTTATTTATAAATTTATTTATTAATTTGTTAGTCTCTAAAGTGCCACAAGTACTCCTCGTTCTTTTTGCTGATACAGACTAACACGGCTGCTACTCTGAAACCTGTCAATATGTTAAAGAGACACCATTTAAACACACTTCTATGAGAATTTTTCTTATCTACTATTGTTAAAACTAATATGTAGGTACACTGTATAAGAAAGTGAATAGAAAAATATTTTGCTATTTGTTCAGTTTTCAACTTTGTGCATTTGACTGCACTTTGTGTATAATCAGCTTCATTGCTTCCCCTGTAGAGTCACTCCGTTGGTTCCCTGACTGTCTGCATGAGTCTTTTACACTGAAACATTTATAAGTTAGAAATATATGACTTTAAAATAACAAAATTTGGCATAAGAACTCAGGATCCGTTGTAATGACTGAAATAATTTTTTAATTCATTTTTTGTTTTAGCCTGAGTAGATTTCAAAATCTGATGACCTTGGTGACTGGAAATTTTGGATGCCTGACTGAGACATTTTAAGGAAGCCTGATTTTCAGAGTGGGTTTTGTAAACCAGTTTTTAACAAATATCATCTATGACTAGTGTAGTCATGTGCAACTGTGTTAGCACCCTAAATATAATACAGGATAACACATTTTAAATGTCAGTATAGATTCAGATCAAAAATAGTGCCGTGTCCTTTAAAAATGTGGCAGACAGGTGCCTACTAACTCAAAACAACATGTACACTACTTTTTGCAGCCTTGCTAAGTGATTTCAATGGAGCTGGTGAGATGGCAGGTTTTGCTTTAGGTTTGCTGAGAGAAAGGCTCTCTTCGAGGCGAGAGCTAAGGACTGGAAAACCTCAGATGTTTTGTCTATGAAATTAAATAACTTACTTGTGTTTGTTCAAGTAAGAAAACTGCATCAATCCCTCATTAAAAGAAAAACAAAACAACTAAAACCACAGTACCTACCCATAGTAGGCAAAAGCACATACTTTGATAAAAAAACCAAGGCATATCTGTTTTAGCTACTGCGCCAATAACTGAAAGGCATAAACTAAAATAATTAAGGTAACTGAAAATGATAATGGAGACCCAACCCAATTCTATTCCTAGTACAGAAAAAAAATACCCTTGCAGTTAAGGCTGAAAGAATCTATCATGTTCTTGAACAAAAATGTACTGTAGCACAGTAATTTGATCAAGAAATACACAGACACTGGAAAGCCTGGAAATTCAAAGCTGAGATTCCATTTTACAGAGTCCCCAAACACATTTGTAAATGGGCAAATACAGAGTTACGGTTACCCAAACCACGTTAACTACATCCATTTAGGCTATCATCCATTCTTCATCACTTCTCTGTTCCTTGTAACAACGACAGAAATTTTGTTGGTATTGTATCCAAGAGCTTTTCCTAACAGCTTTAAGTAGTCATCAGCCTACTGATGAGTTGAACATGTGTGATGGATAGATTAAGATACCTCACAGTGTCTGATTATTGTCTGGATGGCACTATGGGGCAAACTTCAGATTGTTTTGATGAGCTAAACAAAGACTTATAAAACTTTTGAAATATTCTATATTTTTTTAAAGTGGAACCTTAACTTTGAATTCTTAGGCTTTCTGAAAATTATGTTCAAGAAAACTGCAGAGTTATTTCAAAGAGAGTTTGCTTAAGTAAAAGTGACAAAGTCTCTCAATCTTGACTGCAGATAATTTTTTTTGCCTGGGAATTTCCAGAGGCTTTGTTTAAATCTGTCAAATCATCTAGCAATTTCTATTTCTCCTTCTCCTGCAGGGCTCCTGGATGAGACAATCTGTCTCCCTACTACTCATGCCCCTGAGGAGCACCTGAACTCTACAAGAGAGAGATGGATCTGTGGGGAAATTATGCTGAGGGGAAATTGTGCTCTAATGGAGGACCTAAGGTCTGAAAAACAGACCAGTTGCTTTCTAGGAGCAGAGCCTCAAACTCCATAGAAACAGAGCTCCCCTTCATTCCCTCCAGCTGAGCTTAGTTGCTTCACAGATTCAGAGCTGTGAATTTTTTCCTTGTTTATAAGAAGGAATCATTAGAAAGTATGTACCTGCCTGAAGTGGGGTGTTAGGGTGCTGTTGGGTCATCCAAATTTGTTACATATGTGAAAACGTCAGTTAATACATGAATAAATGAATAACCAACACTTCACTTGCACTACTCCTCACAAGGACCACTGGAATAAAACAAACATGAAGTTGTTAGGATAAACCATTGTGAAAATACAATGTGCCAAAAAACAGACTTTTTTTTTTTTTTCAAAAAGCACAAACATGTTAGTCCAATTTGCCTAAAACTTAAAAAACAAAACAAAATCTCCGCTGAACAAACATCTGGCAATTGAAATTATGGAGCAAGGCTAAAAGTGGGCTTATAATAGGAAGCTAGGTTCAACCTTAACTACAGAGAAACTAGCCCCTCACCATGATGAATGTTGTTTTAAGTTTTTCTTAATAAGTAGGATATTATAATTATCAGAAAGATACTCAGATCCTTATGTGTTGTACTGTGGAATAAGTGGCACAGATATACAATTTATAATGGCCAAGAGATGGGTCCTGATTTCCAGCAATGCTCTTTAATGTTACTAGTGCAATTCAGAGTCTGCAAATAATTATGCCCATAGATCAGGTAATTAGAAGGGTTCCAATTGCACTCATAGTGAACTGTAGGCACAATTATTTGCAAAACTGCATTCATGAAATTAGAGTGGACTGAAGCTTGGTTAAAAAAAATCAAGCCCTTTCTCTTGGAGGTGGAATTTTTAACAAGGTTACAACTTTCTTGACCAGTCCCTACTGAACAAGTTAGAATCAAGCCTTTTGCAGTTCAGAAATGAGAGATCCTGTACCAAGGTATGGTACTTGTTTTATCACAACAAAGACTTCACAAGGTGGAGTATAGTCCACTCCTCAGTGGAGAAGGCACAGTGTTCAGATAGGACTCATAAAAGGTAAAACAGAGATTTATACTAAAACCCAACAATATGGAAACTTTGTGCACAATCTTGCAATCCCCAGTCAACCAAATAGTCCCACTGAAGTCAATGGCAATACTATATAAGTAAGATTTAAGGACTGCCTAGTATTCCAGTAGAGTCAATATTCTGGAAAACTTCAGTGACGGTACTATTGTGTGATTCCCTCCCCGCCCTGAACCCGAACCCTCCTTGCTGTTGGTGTCTGTAGACAATCTCCTCAATAATCTCAATTCAGGGGATGTGGTAATTCATGTGCCAATTCTCTCTCAACTGTCCCGGGTACAAAAGACGAAAAAGGCAGGCTAGACATTTGCTCATTCCTGGACTGTACAGAACGGGGCAATGTATGCTGCAGGTGGACTACCAGATTATGTCCATCCTTCTGTGAGCTAGTGAAGCTAGATACACTGCTGATCTGCGGCACATTTGCTGACAATCCAAAAACAGCTGGCTGGTCACATAGTGCTGATCTCCTCATTTCCAGATGGTAAACAACATTTTCAGCATCTAAAAAAAGGCTAAAAGTGCACTATGCATTTGATGAATATTTTCATTTAACCATTGGCGCAGTGATGTTGTGTGGTTGCCTGTGGAAGGGGAGTGGTCTGTGTGATCGTGCCAATTTCACATTCATGTCAGAAATAAAACCTGCATTCAAACTTCAGCAAAAGCGTGGATTCTTTAGGACCCTTCCCACAATTTAAACAATTTACTCACAGTCTACAAGATGTCCTGCATACGAATTTCATCAAAAGGCATCAGAGATCCCACATCCATGAGGTCCCCATATCCACAAGATACCTTTCTTCCTTGCTCTTCTTGTTATGTGTATTATCAGTCATGACATTTATTACAGTTCTCGATAGGACACCTCACGAAGAAAGTGTTCAAAGAATTTACAAGCCACACAAGAGCAGTAAGAATTGCAATCCAGGCAGGGTTCTGGAACAACTATAAAATGTCTAAACCTACCCTTTTAAAAACATATCCAAAATGCCCCTTTTCTAAGGCAGGCTGAGAGGAGATAGCCCTCTTTATTAAAGGCTCAATGTTAAGGAAAATACATACTAGCAGACAGTTAATCTTTATGGACCAGATTCTCTGATATAGATGCCACTGCTTTGCACTGCATAGCTGGCGTACTATGGCCTTAAACCGGCACAAAGCCAATGTAGGGCTCTTATTATACTTTCTTGTCTGCATTTTACATTGGGGATGTTGCAGCCAGGATTACTTTAGAGCTGCCTCATGGGGGGACCAACACAGTGCAGCATGTGGATTGGGGGAGTGGAAAAGTGAGCTTTAAGTCATCTTTGCAAAACCCACTTGACCTGTGTTTTGCACAGATTATATATGTGCTAAGATCTGGCATCATATCTATATTATTTTTTCCCAAAAAGTTCCTAACAAGAAGCTGACTATAACCCTCAGTAACAACCACAAATAGTAAGAGTTTTACTGCTGCAGGGAATATTTCTGTTAACTATTGGGGAAAATGCTGTTACTAGAAGAGTAACTGGATAATGGAATAAGCTGCGAAAGGAAGTTGTGGAATCCCTTTGGAGATAAGCCAGAGCTGGCTTAGTGATAATGGAGTACATTCTGTCATGATACAGTGAAGCAGTGTGGAAGTCATATCCAAACTGAGGGCCTTATCCTACAAGATGGTAATCATCTCTCAGCTTTCCTTACAGAAGTGATCCCCAAATGATTCTTTAAAAAATTATGACAACCCAATAGGCCCTAGACAGCAGCACCTACAAAGATGCACCGCAATTCCATTCGAATAAGGAATTCTTTTGGAAGGTAATTTACCAAAACACCTAAAGAAGTGTAAAGCTACTGGCTATAGCAGAGTCCTCATGACTAAAGAGTTTAGTGCCTATGAGAATAGATCCAAATTTTACCCTTAGAAATCATTTTGCTGATAAACTGAAGTGTGTCATCAACAGCATATGCTACTTTTTCTAAAAACAAAATCTGACCAGATCAATTGAGAGTTTTTATTTTTGGTTTTGGCAGATCCAGTTCAGAAAAGGTTGCAAAATCTGCAATCATGGGGCCTCCTGGATACCTGGTGTGCATCCTGCCAGTAATAGGTTGACATGTCAGAATAACGTTTACTGTTTCTCTTCCGTTGCCACATCTTGTGCAGGACTAGCTGCTTGGCCCTGCACAAGATGTGGCACTGGAACAGGATCGAGTTGCTTGGAGCATGTGAAGACAATAAATTGAGCCCCCAGTAAATGAGGGTATCACTTTTTTTGGTGGCCCAGTTGTGGCTACCTCACAGATTCTCACCCATTTGTTTTCCAGGAAACCTCCTTCTACTACTCCCCTACCCTTCTTGTTATAGCTTTCTCCTACCATGTGAAAGAATTGAGGGCAGGGGCAGGTGGGGAGAGAAGGTTTCATAATGAATATTGGTCACTGCAGCTAAGTGGATGAGGAGGGCCCCCCAACAGAATGCCTTTGAAGGGAGCTCTAATTTAGCTCTAGTTTCACTAGCTGGGTAAAGATGCAGTGACAACAATCTGCATTAGGGTACCCAGCTCGCACGTTAGCAATAATTTAACAGTCATTTGATCTTCAGTGTGATGTTTGTCAGGGATACCCAACCACTATCACTTCTCTTCTTGGTTTTAACAATCGGATTGCTGGTGCAAATAAAATACAAAGCTTCAACATCTAGGCGCTTTGAACGTCAGGGTTGGATAACACACTACGATTATATGTTGACAACATTCTTTTATTCATTTGGGTCCTTTCATCCGTGACACTCTACGTATAATCTCATAGAATGAAAGGTTTTGGTTTTGTGACAAAATGCAAAATTAATCATCTTAAATATCCAAATCCTCACTATTGTATCTTCCAGTGCAATAAAGTAACACTGTTCTTTTGTTTCTTGTCTTTCTTAACTATCTTGAGTAATATTTTAGTTTTGTTTTAAGAAGAGATTCATCCCCTTCATGATTCATGTTACGCAAGTGGACATGAGCAGAGAGCTGACATTTACACGTGTCGGTCATGTTTCAAATAACATACAAACATAAAAGAGGCTATACTGGGTCCATCTAGCCAAATAACCTGTCTTCTGACAGTGGCTGGTGCCAGACGCTTCGGAAGGAGTGAAAAGAACAAAGCAATTTGTCGGGTAATCTATCCCCTTTCATCTAGCCCCAGCTTCTAGCAGTCAAAGGTTTAGGGACATCCAGAACATGGGTTACGTATCTGACCATCTTGGCTAATAACCATTGAAGCTCCATGAGCTTAGCTAATTCTTTTTTTAACCCAGTTATACTTTTGGCCTTCATAACATCCACTGGCAACAAGTTCCACAGTTTGACTATGTGATGTGTGAAGAAGTACTTTCCTTTGTTTGTTTTAAACCTGCTACCTATTAATTTAATTGGGTGACCCCTGGTTCTTGTGTTATGTGAAGGGGTAAATAACACTTCCCTATTCACTTTCTCCACACCATTTATGATTTTATAGACCTCTATCATATCCCCCTCTCAGTTGTCTCTTTTCCAAGCCAAACAGGCCCAGTTGTTTTAATCTCTGCTCATATGGAAGCTGTTCCATATCCCTAAACATTTTTGTTACTCTTCTTTGTACTTTTTCCAATTGTATTACTCATTCATTAGCCCATTCGTTTATAAGCCGACCCTCCAAGATGGTTAGGTAAAGATAGCAAAAAACGTATGACCCATTCATAAGCTGACCCTATATTTCAGGGGTTGGCAAACTTTGACTCCCGGCCCATCAGGGTAAGCTGCTGGCGGGTCAGGACATTTTGTTTACTTGGAGCGTCTGCAGGCACGGAGCCCCTCAGCTCCCAATGTCTGTGGTTTGCCGTTTCCAGCCAATAGGAGCTGAGGGGCTCCGTGCCTCCAGACGCTCCAGGTAAACAAAATGACAATATATTAGATATTCAATTCAATGATTCCATAGAGTTTAAAATCATCAAATTTGGATGTAGACCCATTTATAAGCCGACTCCCGCTCTTTGATGCGTCACTTTTTTACCAAAAATATTCGGCTTATGAACGAGTATATACGGTATATCTTTTTTGAGATGAGGTCACCAGAACTGCAAACAGTATTCAAGGTGTGGGAATACCATGGATTTATATAGTAGCATTATGATATTTTCTGTCTTATTAAATATCCCTTTCTTAATGGTTGCTAACATTCTGTTAGCTTTTTTGACTGCTGTGACACTGAGCATATGTTTTCAGAGAACTATTCACAATGACTCCAAGATCTCTTTCTTCAGTGGTAATAGCTAATTTAAACCTCATCATTTTGTATGTTTAGTTGGGGTTATGTTTTCCAGTGTGCATTAGTTTGCATTTATCACCATTGAATTTCATTTGCCATTTTCCTGCCCAGTCATCCAGTTTTATGAGATCTCTTCGAAACTCGTCACAGTCTGCTTTGGACTTAACTATCTTGAGTAATTTTGTATCATCTGAAAACTTTGCCATCCTCACTGTTTACTGCTTTTTCCAGATCACGTACGTGTACAGGTCTCAGTACAGATCCTTGGGGGACCTTCTTCACTGAAAAAAATTAAAATTTATTCCTAACCTTTGTTTCCTATGTTTTAACCAGTTACTGATCCATGAGAGGACTTCCTCTTATCCTCTTACTTTGCTTAAGAGCCTTTGGTGAGAGACCTTGTCAAAGGCTTTCTGAAAGTCCAAGTACACTATATCCACTTGTTTGCCCCTTGCCCACATGTTTGTTGACACCCTGAAAGAATTCTAAATAGATCAGTGAGGCACGGTTTTCCTTTACAAAAGCTGTGTTGACTCTTCACCAACAAATTGTGTTCATTTATGTGGATGATATTTCTGATAACCAGTCCTTCTCCTATCAAAATCAATGGAGTCTTTCCATTTACTTTAATAGGCATTGCATCAGGCTATAAGAACATTGTTTCTAGAAAATGAATACTTGGACTTTTATTAAAAATAATAAACTGCCGCAATTTGATATGTTTGCTGTTTGGAATGTGGCCACAGGATGTATGAATTCCCAATTATGATCTTTAATATAATGACACACCCAGTGAAAAATACACCTGTTTTGCTTTTTTCAATCATCTTCCATTGATTATTGATGCAAACAAGATATTGGAGAGACTGAAGATATTGCAAAATTGTGGAAATATTTGGCATCCATACTAGTAATTTATATATGTATAATATTTGTAAGCAAATAGTATGAATACCATCAAGATACTTCAAGGGAATATGCCTCCTCATTTTTGTTCCTCTCTTGGGAAATGAAATTCCCTTCCTTCTTTTAACCTTTCAACACCACCCCCAAAAGTCTTTCTGTTTTCTCTAGTTTTGGAAGTAGCTGAGATTTCCCCCTATTCTGACAGAACCATATTTCTACTTTTTAAAGGAAGAATTTTCCCCTTACTTTGTAGGAGACAAAATATTAGACAACTGAGCAGAAATATAGCTATGTTTAGAGGACCTGTTTTAAGTTTACAAAAAAAACCACAAACCTAAGCTAAAAGAAAATTATTAAGGTTGCAAAGTCATGCACTCAAATGTTAGCAAAAGACAGAACTAAGCCTATTTTTCCCTAGCCTTGGTCTTGAAAACAGCTAAACTGTTTTGGCTGAAGTTTTCCAAAACAATTCAGCCTGTGACAGACACCCGAGCATGGAAAATTTCAGGAAAACCTTTAAATCTGGCAAAGTTATAAGCAACTGAAAACAGAGTCTTGTAATGGGAAGTGTCATGCAACCTTAATAATAGGGTATGTTACCAACTGATTATTATTCTGGTTTAGTATCACCATCTTTAAGTTGGATGGGAGGTCAGTACCTTTAAAATAAATTAGATAACTTGAGGACACTACTTATTCTTTATGTTACCTACACTATTTATATTCCAGCATGATCTTTCTCTGGACAAAAGAGGATTATCAGCCATTTCCTGTGGACTGCAAAGGAGCCTACACATAAATGATAGGCTTGCCAGAGGGATTTAGTATTGGATCAACTGCACTGTCCATTTTCCATATGTATTTCTCACCAGCCAAGTTTAGATCCCTGGTGTACAAAAGAATCTACTTTTTCACAGATGGGTCCAAAGCTCTTGGTATGAATAGTTCAAATTATATAATTTATTGTGGAATTATAAAGAATATTGCAGCTGAGAGGAAAAGTAGTGCAACCAAACGTGTCTCCTGCTGTAGACACATTTAAATTAACTTCAAGAAATACACCGTGTTGTTGTTGTTGTTGTTGTTGGCATATTAAAGAGACCAGGTGGGTGAAGTAATATCTTTTATTGGACCAACTTCTGTTGGTGAGAGAGACAAGCTTTTGAGTTTACAGAGCACGCTTCTTCAGGTCACATGAAGAATTGCTCTGTGTAAGCTGGAAAGCTTGTCTCACCAACAGAAATTGATCCAATAAAAGGTATCACCCCTCCTTGTCTCTCTCACAAGAACTATAGCATGCACTGCACCCACTCTACCCCTTTATTCTTGGTTTAGGGAGTTAAGCACATGCCTCCACGCAACCAAGGGCTGAAATGCCAGTGATCAAAGTAAGTCTGATTTTATGTTTGCAGCTGTTTTCAAAATGCTTCATTTCTCACTTTACAGCAGGTGAGACAAGTTCAGATACACAAACTTCCTCTTCTATTTAGATCCGTAACTGTGCTGTTTCAATTTGTGGTTGTTGGGAGACTAGACTTCACCTATGCAGAAAACTTGAGGCATAGAAGAACATTTTTTCCTCAAGAGTACCCAAGGATATTTTATTTTAGGGAAGATTTATTGAACAGCAATGGGATTGGAGGTGTTCTGCAAAAGTCTCTTATGAATACCCAAGAAAGAAGCGTTAGAGGAACCATTTGGAGAAGAAAATACATCTAGAACTAGGAGAATACTGAATGTAATATATCTAACCCCAGAAACACTGGCTAGTTTTTCAAGCAATCAGATTATTACTAGGAAAGTTGGGGTATCAAAAAAAGAAAGAGTACTGGTCTGCTATTCAATGGGTCAATTCTCGCTGTATGTGTTTTGGAGATTTAGTCCCTGCAAGTATCTATTTTAATTATTTTTAGGAACATTGCTGGGCATTGTATTTAGTTTTATTGTTTACCAGAGATTCCCCCCCCTCCCCCCAAGATTGAAATTCAACATTTTGTAGCTGGCCAACCCAAGGCCTATGCATAGAAGTTCTCAAAATAGATTACCCCATTTTTAATAAACCTAATAAAGATAATGTTTTAAATTTATTTTCTGCCCTTGCTTTAAAATGATGTGTATTTTTGGACTAACATATATCAAAAGGCAGCAGTATACTTTGCAACTTTGTTAATAAAAAAAGATACTCCCACTTTGGGCCTAAATTTACCTCAGGCCCAAACAGTTCTAGTTATAACACGATTCTTATTGTGAACTATTTCTTTTCTTAATTTGATTTCAGGGTATAGACAGTGACAAATCTCAGGCCCTAGACACACCTCTAACAGATCATTAAAAATATAATCCAAGTAAGACAAAAAACACCAAACTAATAACCTTTCTGCACAAATATATGGCTTAACAGTGTAACTTAAGGGTCAACATCTTCAAGCTTTTTTGAATGAAGTGGAGTTAGGGAGTTAGGGAATTAACAACCAGAGCCAAAGGGTCCTCACAGAGACTGCTTTCAAAGCAGTTCTCGTTCTTATAGATCAAGCAGTTCAGCATCAGGCTCTTTGCTGATGTCAACTGTTGCAGTAATGCCCAAGGAGAGAAGTGGCCTGTTAAGTAAAAAGACCCTACAGAACTTAGGGCTTTGGTGTCGAACACACTGAATCAAGAAAATGAGTCATGTATAATGTTGCTTATGTTAGCGAAATTAATGCTGCTGTAAGCCAAGCTTCCTATACACCACAAGTTTTATTGTGTTCATCTTAATCTATATTTGGGCCCTGGAAGACAGAGAAATAGTGTCAATGGATTTACAGACAGATTTATTTATTTACAGAGATTTCTATGGATCTTCATTAACATAAATGTGGGGTTTGGGTGTGCAAGAAATGTAGCTCTGGACCCATAACTGGGACACCTACCATTTTAACCAACTGCATTCAGAATGATCATCAGACAATATGGATGTATCTCCTTTTCTTACAGAGATACACAGGAGGGGCTAGCCAGATAAAAAATACAAATGTGAATGATATTGTGAAATGATTAAGTAATCTTGGCTCTCAATCCTGCAAATACAACCAACTACAATGCTTTCTACGATGGATAATCCCGTTAATGTTAACAAGAACTGGGAATATGCAAAGATTGAGGGTATGCTTCTGGGTGTATGACTCTTATCTGTGTTTGGCTATAAATAAGTCCGTTGTCCATAAATCTATAGACATTGCTACTTTGTCTGCCAAGGCCGAAATATGGAAGATATAAAATGAGCACTAAGGTATAATTAGAAACATTTTAACATTGGAGTGAATGGAAGCACAAGCTGTAGCATACACTATGCCCAACAGTGAATATTTACAAGATCAGGTCCTTGGTTTGTTTTTCCTGAATGTATGAACTTAGTAATAAGCAGGAGAAATAGATTCAAGAATATGGAGAACTCTGTGTACTCTTATGAAACCATACTCTCTCTCTCGCTCTTTCCCTCCCATCTCTCTATATGTTAACAAAGCCCTAAGATGCAGAGATAGACAAAGGCCCAGATATTTAAAAGTATTTAGGCATTGCAGCACTCAGCAGTGCAATGCCTGATTTAGAAAACTTAATCTCATTTTCCAAAGGGATTTAGGAATACAGGAGCCTAAATCCCATGGACTGTCAAGGGGATTTTGGCTCCTTAGTGCCTAAATCCTTTTGCTAAATGAGACTTAGGGTCCTACATCAATTAGGTATTGCAATGATGAGCCCAGCAGCACCTAAATACCAGTGGGACAAAGTGTCTTGTTGAGATTCACAACTAATAGTACTTAACTGATATATAGACCGTTAAATACGGGGATTCAATTTCACCCACTAAACATAGAAAAATGGATATGGCTATTGGAATTGGATATTACTGTTCAAGTTATGTATATTTTGACATAAAACTTAATTCATGACAAAATTAAAATTAAAACAAAAATGCTATGAGCAAAGCAAGGGTAATTCTCTTGTGCAGTGCAGTGCAAATATTTTTGCTACTTTTGTAAAATAAGCAAAGTAGGATATATTGCATTGTTCTGTGATGATAATGAGCCTTTTTAATACTGCACTAAAACTTTTTTGTGAGGATTAAACATTTTTTATTTTGGTATAAAATACTGCAAAATAAAGATAATGGGAATTTATGTATTTTCTGTTTTAAACTGCACAGCAAAATATTTCTGCAATTATCTTAATCTACCTCTATCTATGAATATCTCTACATAAGAATATTGTGGAAATAATTTTGGAATTACTGTTGCTTCCTTTTTCATTTGTGGAAAAAAATTACAATAATTTTCTTAAATGGAATTGCTTCGGGGGACACTTTGGCATAGATGTGCATACACAAACCATCCCTTCTCTACTCTATCATTATACATCCAAACTAGATATCTACTTCTGCTTTAGGACTAAGTTCTTTTCTTACCTTTAAAATTTCAAAGCAGCTTTCCCAGAATGCCTGCAGATAGTGTCAATGAAAAAAATCTTCCCTCATTTTAGGTTTCAGTTTGTGTCTTAGATGAAGATTGAGATGTGGTTTGTTAGTTTAAAACAGGAATAATTATGGTGCCATAAATTTCATGTTCTTTCTAGGGAGGTTGCGCCCATATCTTCAGACTAATATACTGAAATTTCAAAAGAAAGAAAGCATCTCTCAGCAAAAATAAACTCAGAAATATATATTGAAATTTGTTCATCAATACCTGAAAAACCAGATTCTGGGAAGAGCGAAAATGCTACACACCTGTTTTTTACATTTTTCAACTTCACAGGATGAATTTTCTAAAAGGATGCTAATATAGGAGGTCCAAATGCTGCATTTAGATACCTGAATATACACTTAGGCACATACATGTCTGTTTTACATGCATACGTGCAAAAATGAACATTCAAACATACTATATAGGCACCTACATTTAAAACTTGGGCCCCATTTTTGAGAGCTTGCGTTGAGGTAGGAATATACAATGTATTCTTTAGTGCATAATTTTAATTTCCTACAAGCAACAATTCTTAAAGTATTCTTGGTAGGGAATTTTTATTCTTCATTAGGCCTTTTATTAACACACTGCCAGATCTTTCTCTAACTGCACCCACTCTCTTTGTGATCACGCTGTGTGTAATGACAGGTCTGCCCCAGGAGATTGTAGTTATACTATGGAGCAGAGAGCAACAGATCAGCCAGCGTGCATATAAATTTCAACCAGCTAGCAATACCAGTGTGAGAGAAAACATAAGAGAATAGAAATTATCTGCACTGTAAAATGGAACAGCAGTATTGTTTGGTACTGTATGCTGCATGCATTCCAGCAATGTGAAAGGGATAGTCCATCTGTTTTACTTACATGTGAAATAACACAGTAAACCTGACTTGTTACTGCTGTACTGGACAGTCCAGCATAACCTTTTACTTGTGGATTATCTGTTGTGCACCTGGTCTTCCAAACAACTGTGCTTCTGATGATGATAGTTTCTCCCTGTTTTAACTATATATCCTGTAAATTCAAGTTAGAGATTTACTAAAGAGCCCTGTTCAGGAAGCCAGAATAAGGAACCTGGAATCAACACCACAAGCTTATGCAAGACCCAGATACGCTAGATAGCTACTGGTTGAAGAATGATCACATTTTTTAACTAGACATAGGACATAGTCACAAAGCTGAGGTCTAGATTTTAATTCAGACTTTCCCGAAACTCAAGAGAGTGCAGTCAGGTCTGATATTCTGGGTCAGACCCATTCTTGTTTCTAGTGCATATGTGGAAACCCAACCCCAGCCAAACACAAATGTCACAAGCAGAGAAGAATTCAACTTGATTGTTGCTGCCCTGCTCATGCACAGATATTCACAGACAACTGCGAGATCCACAAATGGATCTCCCTTTTTGTAGAATTTAGTCTTCAGTGCTTATACAATCTGAGGTTTAAAAATGAACAGGCTCAGTCAGGACAGATTAAAATAAATATACAAAACCTCACTGCATACCTTTTTTGGCCACCTGAGATTTTTTTAAAAATACCATTGCACTCACCTGACAAATTATATGGTACCAGTTTGTTTAATTTCACCTTAAAGCAAACAAACTAATTACAAACAACTTAAAACAGCAGCTTATACTTTAATTACTTCACCAAGCAGATAACAGAAGTAGGTTCAAATATAATTTTAGAAATATACAAACATTGATCATTGCCTGGTTTTATAAAGAAATAGGTGAATGTGTGTCTCAAAAATATGGGACTACTAGAATAGATTAGAGCCTGATCATGGTGTTACCAACTCTCAGAATAATTGATATTTGTTTTAAATTCCCAGCTCCCAGAGTCATGTGAATAGAGGTCTTTCATTCTCAGCTGCCTTCTTTCCCCCTCTACCTCCCCCGCCCCCAATCTCTATTCCTCATGGCTGTGGAGAAAAGTTTCAAAATGTGAATGCTAAGGGCTCAAAAACCAGATGGAAAATAAAAAGAACCCCAACATTATTATTAACATCTTATGGTATTTAAACCAGTCTCATGATTTTTGAATGAATGTTTGGGGTTGGCAATATTCTGACCTTAATCCTGTATTCCATTCCAGGGGCTGCCTTGAGCATTGAACGTCAACTGTGCCAAACTGTGTGATAATTTTGTGATACAGATTAATGTCTGCCATGGCAGGTTCAGACCTTGAAATCCATTTTCACTTTGGACCCAGATCTCTAAAAGTAGGAGTCTTGTGTACTAACCTAGAGCCTAATTTATTAATTTTTTAAAATGAAAATTCAGTAAATCCTAAAGCAGTAGTTGCTCATTATGGCCACAATCCTACAATGTGATCAGCAATGTGATCTGCATAGTCAGATTGCTGGGCTTGCATGGAACCTCAGTGAAATCAATGGGGCTCCACACAGCTGTATCAGTTTGCCTGCACAGATCTCAAAACAGGAGGATTGGGGACTAGAAGTGCATCTGGATGAATGAATGAATAAATAAATATGTTTTACTGACTTTTTTCCCCATTAAAATGAGGGTCATGATGTGTACATGGCCTACCTAGGTTTTTCTTTTTCTTGTTTGTGTTTTAGCGGCTCTCAGATGACATGCTGCTTTTTCTTTCTTTAAACAGATGGAAGTCATGCTCCTTGTTCAGGTAGGTTTGTATATTATCAGCAAAGAACGAGGCAAGCCAGAGCAACAACTACTGGCAGTGCCACAGCTACTGGCAATGCTTGAGTCTGATAGCTAGCAGAAGAGACATCATGTAGCGGACAAGACAGGAAAAAAATGATTGGTGGATGAAGTGCATCTCATACAAAGTTGTCAACAATGGGTGCACATAGACCAGGAAAACCCAGCTGCAGATGGTCACCATCACATGCACCTTCATACAAATGACACAACAGTGATCAACAGATAACTGGTTTTGCCACATCCATATCAGCTTGCTGCGTGTTAATGCAATGCTGATTGCTTTCACTTCAAATTCTGTGCTTACTGACCATCACTGGGTCATCTGCATGCTAGTGTGAGCTGATCTCTACTATCACATTCTGCATCTCCTCTCAAGAGCCTTCATTGCCTCTGTTCATTCTTGCATGGCCCATTCTCTTTGACACCTCTCTATTGCCCAACTGGTCATCAAAGATGCCTTCCTAACCCCAGTGGTTGCCTTCTTTGAGCCATATATGGTGCTGCGCAATTGAGCCCAATTTTAACAAACATTATGGAGTACAACAGCCAGTTCTGAAATGTAACTGTCACTGTCCAATGCATGGCCCTGTTAGTGTATTAACACACATAGTAGGGAAGGAACAAAATTATCTTACAAAATGTTTCCTATTATTAACAAAATCTAATTTTTTTCTGACGATTTTTATGCTTTTGTCTATTCAAGTATTGTTTCTAATACTGATGCACATTTCTCACATTGGTCAGATCAGCTGCTCAAACTGCCCCTGGGTAGAATGTTATTTAGTTGGTTTCTTCTGCATACCTCCCATATTCTCCTCTCCTAAACGGCACAGTTGAGATCAGAAGGGCTGTGTATAGTGGTCTGGGGCTTCAATGGACAACACAAAGCCAGAACTGCCATTATGGCAAGACATTTGAATGAAAGCCTATGAAATAGGTCTCTTCCATGTAAACACACTCACTAAAGAGGCCCACAGATCCAGCAACTTTGGTGGTTTTATAATACCCAGAAATTAAAGATGCCATAAAGGTGGCACATCAACACACCTACGAACCTAGTATTTATAGGTCTTTAGGGCCTAAACCTTCTACGGTTTGACACTGTACGGCTATACAGGAAGGACAGGAGAAACTGGATGTGGTTTAATCAAGAAGGCCTCATCTCTCCTTTCTTTAGCTCCTGCACAAAAGCTTTAAATTCCAACGCTTTAGGTATATTTTAGTAATTAACATACATAATTATAAAAAAATGTAGTTAAACTTGTAGAAGGAACCACTCTTATTAGGAAACATACCGTCATAACAGACTGCGCCAAAGTAACCCTGAACACATTTAGCAAAATCTACTACACTTCTGTTGTAAGACCAACATCTTTCAGCAACTAATTTTCACCAATTCCTAGCATAGTTTTCCTTCGTTTCTTTTTCTTCTCAAGCTGCCCCTAAACTTCGTTTTGCTAATGTATGTTTTTCCCCCCCTGACAAAATAAGGTGGACCAAATGCATTCCTAGTTTTGTTACCAAGCTATTAGAAAGTTGCAACAAGATACTAGGGAGTTCTTAACTCTGGCAAAGAAACCCCACAGACTCTTTTAAAAAAAATCCAGGTCCAACCCTGCCTGCCTATCTGTTTTTCAGGTTGACAGAGACCTGCCTCAAAAGAAAAAAACCCTCCTTATTATGTAGGAGGACCAGACCATCTGCAGTGGGCTTAGGGAGACCATTAAAAAAAAAAAAAAAAGGAGGAGGAAGGTCCGCAGCTACATTTGCAGATCCTGAGACCCAGGAACTGGCAGAGAGAGAGAGAGAGACTGTGGGTGAAACTGGGCGCAGGGTGTACAAGAATTGTCATTGCACAAGGAAAACTTCTAAAAAAGTACAACAGCATCAAGATCCGAGAAAGCATGATAAAAAGTGAAATAAGAAGAACTTATGAAAAAGTTTTCCGAAAGATCTTCTAACCCTAAGATGGCTAAGGTAGAAAGAGGGACGTGGAAGGTAAGGAGGAATGATGAAGCCATTCTGGCATGGATAGTCCACAGGAGACTTTGCCGGCACCAAAAATTACTTTAGAGGCAAATGCCAGAAGCTGATAACAATGGAGAATCCAGAAAAGTTGTTTTTTTTCTTTTAAATAAACAAAGCTAGTTTGCTAAAATAGTTTTGTAAATTCTCATAGCTCTCACAGTATTGGTACTGCACAAAATAGTTAACCTGCAGTAACAGCTGTTTGAATGCATATAAATCAGATTATTCTGTGTAGGAGACAGGGAAAAATGATTTTATTGTAAAGGATACTACATGCGTATGCATGCCCGAGCTAGAATAAATGCATAAACCTCAGAATAATAATCAAAAGAGATAATTATAATTTTTTAAAAGCCAAGAAAAGAAACATAACTGTACCATGACTAGGCAAATCTTAGTAGCTAGCTATAAATGAATGTGGTTATAGAAACTTTTCCTGAATTGAAGAAACGTAATGATTTATGTCCCTACTCAAGCCAAAATTATTGTAAGTCTTTGTCCCATTATATGTAACTTTTTTGGCTTTTTGTAAACACTATGGATGAAATCTTGGCATCATCGAGGTCAACTGCAAAACACACATTTATTTCAAAGGGGCCAGAATTTCACTCTCAATAGGAGCTTATGAATAGTCTGATGCTGCAAACATGCTTGTAATTACCTTTACTCACGCAAGAGGTCCCATTGACTTTGAAATGACCACATGTGTAAATGAAGTTACTTATGTGTCTGTTTGCAGGATCCGATCCCTACCACAGGAATCATTTTCAAGGTGATTATTTAAAAATGCTCTGCATCTACCATGACATCACCGCTGCTTTACTCATAAAAAAATCCACATGCTTAGAGAAATATTGCAAGGGTGTCACATATAAATTTAGTTTGGTACTTAAAATAAAGGCCATGTTGTGTACATATATACTTGTATATCTAAAACCTACTGCACATGCACTCTACCAAATAAAATAAAAGGCAACACCTTGTTATAAAAAAATGTGTGCCTATCTAAATACATATTTATGCTGATGCAGGGAGTTTAGGGTATTTTCCAGATTGTTCTTGTATCCAAGTGCAACCTGCTTATTTTGACCTCAGTTCTTAGAAATTGTTGATGCCACGATAAAAATATGCTCCATGTTCCAAAAAGCAACAAACAATTCTAATGACAGAATACTCCATCTGTGCTGTTAGAATGTACATTTTCAGTCTATAGCTTATATATGTTCATATGAATATAAATAAATGTTGTTATGCTTTCTTTTAAAAAAACATACAGTTGGAAATGCACACTGTACAACCTATTCTGTATCTTGAAATGAACTATAGGTTTTAACAAAAACAACAATTAAAATATTTTTGCTAATGACCATGTTTTTATCGCAATAGCACATAAGCACTATTATTTTTTTCTTCCTTATCTATTTCTGAGTGTATATTTTATCCTTAAAAGTAAGGGGAGCTTAACTAAAATTCTCTAAAATTACCACCAGAAAGGAAGGATAAAGAATGCAAAGTAAACTGCATTATTTACAATATGCTGTCATACTGAATTAAATGGATTTTTTCATCAACCTCATACTCTGATGAAAAGGTATGTTATAGAAGAATTCATATTCTGGTCCTTTCAATGTCTCTTGTATCTTCACTTTTTATGTGACGCAATTGTGGAAAAACACCCACTGGTACCGGTCGGATGAAAATGGCAGTCTTTTCCTCTACCAAGATTTGGTACCAATTACTTTGTATTTAGAAGCACAATATAAAAGACAGTGCTGATCTGTTTCTGAATTTGTATCTTGATTAAACTGTTAGACTGTGGCACAAATGCAGAGATTACCTGATTTTAAAAAGTTACTTATTAAATAATCCAAGAAATGTACAGTAGTACATATTTTAAAAATCTTCTAATTAATTCTGTATTTTATGTTTTTATTTTACATTTTGGTTTTATGACAAATGGCACTATTCAGATATCATAGAAGCAGAAAATCATTTTACAGAAGATAATATTCAAGCTGTAAACTCCAAACAAAAAGTCTCCAAGAAAAGACTGTGCTGAAGCACTTTAAAACCCAAGTGATGGGCACAAACAATTAGTTATTTTATCATTTTCTAAAATTATTTTAAAATATTTTTTGTCACATATATAATGAAACTCAAAGGCCCAAATCAGTTCTCAGTTACAATGGCATGAATCTGAAATAGCTGCACTGAAGTCAGGGGCATTCTTTCAGATTTATCCCAGAATTTGCTTTGAAGTTGCTAAGGTTAATTCATTTTTCCCTTAATAGCTTGAATGTTTCTATATATATTTCAACTATCTAGAAGTCTAAAGTTTAGGATTATTACTTTAACCATTGTTCTTGATTACAGTAAAATGAAAAAATATCAACAAAAGCTGGCTGAAACAAGAATATGTTCTCAAGGGCCCAACCATGCAAAACTCCCCAAAAGGAATTTTAGAACAGCCCCTAATTATTATTAAACCCTCAGTAACATACAGTATATAGCATTCTCTCCATACATATGTAAATATCCCACAAAAAGCAATTGAAATAAATTTTCAAGCCATGTTTTCAGGATGCTGTTTTTCCTATAGCTCCTACTATTTTTTCCACCATTGTTCTAATATATGCTATTACAATTTTCTAGTTAATTTAATATACTGATTGTCAGAGTAAGAATGTAGTTTTGCAAAACTTGTAAATGGTTTAAAATTAATTAGTATGCACATTATTCCAAAATTTAAGGTAGATGGTGTATACTTTGTGTATGTGTGTGTGTGTGTTTGCTACATTTATTATAAGAAGAAAATCAACTTTTTATATTAGTCAAAAGAAGGAAATTTATTTAAATTTTTTTCTCAAGTTTTTAATATGAAACTTGGCTGCTATAGTTTTTTTCCCACATAAATCAACCCTTAGCTCTTTTGAACTGAAACAATATGACATGATTATTGTGGGAAATTTTATTGTTACTGAAATTTAAAACTTTCTGTACCCAATTCTACATTTTCTGTAAATCAAAACCCTATTTCACTCAGGGCTACAATTAAACAGAGGAAATCAAAGACTAAGTTCCAAGCAAGTCTTGCTATTAATCATTGGAAGAACTAGTAGTTCAAGTACTTTTATTGCAGTTTCTTTCTTCTTGAAAACTACATTTTAATCTACAACTTCAACTCTTTAATACAGACTGCATCGCAGATGAGGCAAATTAAATAAGTTATACTATAACAGTATAGTATTGCATACAATTTAGTATAATACAATAGCATTGCATTACAATAGTCCGTACATGACTCCAAAAATAAAATTCTGACTAACTATGTAACCAGAGTTATTTATGGACTTATTTTCCCCTCTAAACTCAACAGTCGCTTGTTGAAAAGTACATATCTGACAATGTTTGATCTGACACAATACCACTGGACAGTTACTTAGGCCTGATCCTACAACCATTGAATTCAATGAGTTTTGCCCTTAACAGCAATGGATGCAGGCTTAGGCCTGTCACTGAATGTATCTGAATTGAGTTTCTGGGTGCTTTTTTTTCAAGTATAACTTAAAAATAACACTTGATATGAACATGAAAATTCATGTCCAATGGGTTTCTTATTTAAAGAAAACCACAATAAGACATATTATTTAAACAAGAACAACAAAAAGTAGTGATGACAATGCACTGGACATATGGATTTAGGATAAATATTTATTTAAATACCCCCATCCCACAAAACAATACTAACTTTCATTGTTTAACAAAAAAACCCATACTAGACTTTAGAGAAAATAGAATATGCACTGTTAGAATAAAAAGATTAAAAAATGCCTCACCATGTCATACTGATAATTTATCTTGAAAGTTATTGAATTACCAGTCCCATACTACGTGTGTCAGTAGTAGCATGACAGTAGAGTTTTGCTTTGCTGATTAGAATAAAGTGAAATAGGTATATTATTCACTATGACTGTAGATTTATAGATTTCTGGTCTATTGGATCCTTTTACTGGATTTCTAATTCAGTGCAGACTTGAACTGAAATATCCCATCACTGCTGGAACTGAACTCCTGGTGTGGCCAGTATCTGTTTCTTAGAATATAAAGTTCAAATTCCAAATCTGCCAGTCAGCCTCTGAGACAGTGTACTATCTTGCAATGAGTTTCCAGATCTCCAGTTCAAAGCATGGTGGAGCAAGTCAATCACTTTGAATGTACCACCCATCTAACTGAAGGAAGGGGAAAATACAACTTTGTCTTCTTTTCTGATTTGAGCTGCAGGCAGACTATATAGGAGATGCATGCGGTAGAACAATCACTGCAGCCATAGTCTTGCCTACTAATAATTTTGGAAATATATCCATGGGTATTCTGAGATGAGGAGTGAAGAAAGAAAAAGTGAGGCAAAGTCAATTTAAAAAAAATACAGGAGTTTAGGACAAGTGTGGAAACAGGACCAAAAAAAGTCAAAACATGCTGCCTTGACACAGTCATAAAATCTGTCCAAATGAACAGCCCAAACTAATAGCCTTCATCCTCCCACTACTTTCCTTCCTTAGGTTCCTCACACTCCATTATTCCACCTCATCTCAAATTGGACTTTGAGCTCTAAGGTGTAGGGACTGTCTCTACCTGAGTATTATACAATTTTTAATATAATAGCGACTGTAACTGGTACAACAATACAAATAAATAATTATAATCTTCTGTCAAATTTTCAGAATTCTGAGTGTCCAATCAGAGACATATAGGGGTTGATTCTTAGAGGAGCTAAGAACCCAAAGCTCCCAGATGAAGATTTTTAACATCTCTGATAATCAAGCCCTAGATATCTCATGTGCAGCATCCAAAAATTAGTGAACACTTTTAAAAATTCCAGCTATAGGCTTTCCATATTTTAGTTTATAAATATAAGAAGCCCTATTCTCAAAACAGCTCTCTTTATCTACTCACTGAAAATATCCTCGTTATTTAAGCAAAGGGCTAATCCTGTAGACTTCATGGGAATTTTTCTGGACTTGACTGGACTGCTGATGTGTGTAAAGCCACATAACATGCATAAGTGTCTGCAGGATCTGGATATAAGTAACGTACTCAACAGAAAGATTAATTTGTTGTTAAAATAGTAATTAATAATACACTTAATCTTAAACACTAACTTAAAAATGTTATAGGTTTTGCTGGCGTGAAGCTGAACATACTGAGGAACTACTGATGCTCCCTTCACTTGGTAAAATTCTAAGCACTGGTAAGTCTGCTTTTTAATTATATACATCACATGTGTGTCTGGGGGCACTCTTCAGTGCAGCTGTGCCCTCGATGAGAAAAAAACACCACCACAAAACTGGAGACAGGGTGATTGAGGAAGCCTGTTCATTTGAGCTGAGTGTAATTTGCTACACAATGCCAAAACTGTATCGACCAAGCACTCTCGCTAGTTCTCCTAGTACTAAACAGTTCAGTTTCTAACAGGAAACATAGGATGGGTTACAATACGAGGCAGAAAAGAATGGAGTTATCAGGAAAAAAAATTCAGCAAACAAAATATCTAAAATATGTCAGAGGACTTTACTTTTAACAAGTTTCCTCCCAGATGGCTACACTAGAGGAAACATTTGAAATGCATCCTGCAAAGGACATTTTTGTAATCAATTATCTCATTTATTTCCATATGCTTTAATAGAACGTTAACAGCATACTGTATTTTAATGAGTTGTAAGGAACTATTCTACACTGGAATAGGATTGGATTTGGTGATTTAATAGATCATTTCTATCTCCAGCTCTTTTGATTTAGATTTAGATTTTTGATTTCAGGTACCTGTGTCTAGAATGCCACATACCTTGTAATCACGCTTACTGCTTATATATGTACAAAACAGAATAATTTTACAAGATGGTGGTGGAGAATAGAAACATGCTAGCTTAGGAAGGGCACCAACTAATCTTCCACCTATGAACGTTTGGTTTCATAGTCCACTTTAGACCATGACTAACACTGATTTTTAGGAGGAAGAGGAGTATTCTTTTAGACCCCATCACAAAACCATCATATACTTTTGTATGACTGGAAGTGCCTACCCAAAATAAACCAAGAACTAGAATAGCAGCTGTAGTGGAGGTAAAGGTTGAGATACTTTAGCAGCCCTGTGCAAACTAATGTTGTTAGTCCCTCAATTTCATGAGCATTAGTTTCACTCACACATTTCAAAACACCTTACACCTTTCCTCCCACTAAATAAATAAATAGAAACCACACATTCTACGATATACAACTTAGCATTTATATATCATGCTCTGCATGTTCAACCATTAACTATTTCTCATAACAGCCCCGTGCAAAAAGTAAAAATTATTATCTCCACTTTACAGGTGGGGAAACTTAGGCAGAGAGGTGAAATGACTTGATTGAGGCTACAGCAAGTCAGTTCTAGAGCAGGGTTTAGAATTTAGGCTCTCTCAAGTCCCAACCCTTTGCTCATGCTTCCAGATCACTGGCACCAAAACACACCCATATATGTGAAATTATGGCCAGGTTCTAACTAGTGTGCTCCACTTTGTTTATGGAAATTGGAATGGCAAAGAATAAATCTCACCATGTTTTTCAAAATAGCACCACAATCTCTTTGTTGGCCCAATCATACAACCAGCCCCACTGAAATCAACGGGACAGTTAGGTTGCTCACAGTAGTAAGCACTTTACCCAGTAATAAGTGTTTACATGTTTAGGTCCTAAAGAAGAAATTCTCCCCTGTGCAGAGGGCTAGAATATGGCCTACGCAATACATAAGTTGACTTTAGTGAGACTTAAAAGATGTATAGGCCTGGAACTGGCCCTCTGCGAAATGTGTAATTTCACTCTATTAGAGTAACTAGTACAGTAGTAACCAATGGCTTTTCTTTTTAAAAAAAAACCTAGTGCTCAGAATTTGTAACATTACAGAATACTGTGAAATGTATCTAAGAAAAACCTCTTCCAAAATCACCTGTAGACTTTTGTGTTGATGAAAGTGTGTCACATGAACCAGTGAGGAACTGTAACCAACTGCACAATTCACTGTCCAACTAGCCTTCAAAATTCATCTCTAAATGCAAAGATGATTTTAAGAGCTTTTGTTTGTTCTTTATAAGAAATTTTAAAGTAGTGTTCAGAATTAGAAAGTGCTGAATTTTTCATGAATTCCTCTCCAGGGAAGCTTATTAGCTGCTTTTTATTGAAGGTTTTATTTTGGATTTGATTACTTTTGCTGAGGAACAGCCATATGACCACAGAAAGTTACAATTTCTGATTCCTTTTTGGAATTTAATACTTATTCACTTATCCTCTTTTTTGTGTACTCTTCACTATATTCTGTTCAGCAGATATCAGAAATACAAAGACCTAAACCAATAAGATAGGATGGAATTTTGATGGTCATGTATCTAAGAAGGAATTTTGTAAATGGCCATAGGTTTTAACTGTATGCAATATGGCCCTACCTTACTCACAAGAGAAGACCTATTTTGGGAAAAGAATGTACACCTCTACCCCAATATAACGAGGTCCTCGAGAGCCAAAAAATCTTACTGCATTATAGATGAAACCACGTTATATCGAACTTGCTTTGATCCACCGGAGTCCGCAGCCCCGTTCCCCCTCCCCCCCGGAGCACAGCTTTACCGCGTTATATCTGAATTCGTGTTATATCAGGTCACGTTATATCGGGGTAGAGGTGTATTTCTGTTTAATTCTTGATGTTCTTTTTAACTAGCCAGAGCTGCAGATACTGATATATGGAGTATGGTATGACATGCTGCTGACTCTCTAATTATGGAATATGGATGTACAATGTCATCAAAAAGTGTGAGATCATCCTTCGTATGTTACAGAAGTCATGGATGAGAAATCCCTTCACAGTAAAGTGAAGCAAAACCTCAACTGGATGTGCTACCCTGCATCCGGCATGGCCTGCTCTCCCACGCCAGATACAACTTTCTGCTCACCTGCTGTCACACCCCAAATTATTCCTCTTTTTGTAGATTCAAGAAAGGGATGTTGTTTGAGGTCACTATACCAGGCTATGGTCCAGCAAACTGTTCCTTGCCTTTTTAGCCTAATCAACACTGTAAATTATCACTCATAAAAATGATTTTTGGGGCCAAAATACAAATACCTGACAATTAATAGTTTTAACTTGTTAAACAAGAAAAACTGAACTTTTATCGGTTTTCCAGAGGTAAGTCAAAGACTTACCATTTTAAATAAATATTTTACATATTCAATATGATTTTACATACATGTATATTCACACACATATTATATAATATTCAAATTAAATTAAATTTACACACAATGAAAGCGTGTGTGTCCATATATGTGTGGATCTATGTACATAAATGTGCGTGTATATATGACGGCAAAGATGCACACATACACACACAGATACAGGATACACACATTCTAGTGGGGTAACTTAATTTTATTTGAATTAATATTAAGACATTCCAGTGGAACTGAAATTTCAGCATAATCATTTTATTTATGATTTAAAATGTAAATCCATACCTTAAATCCATCATTGTAAATCTTAAGTTAAGAAACAACTATATAGGTGACCATTTCAGCATAATTCTGCCTTCTATATAATTTAAAATGAGAAATTTGCATCCATTTGGAAAAAAAACAGCCATTAACTTTGCGTCATTTGATTATATTCACTGATAAATTATGTATTTAAAAATTAAATTTAAAAAAATCTAAACATGCTGTTTATTTAACAGAGATGGAAGAGCTAAAACTTTCACACAGCATTAAAAAAAGTTGCAGCAAAGTTGATAAGGAGAATAGATGACCCTTGGGTCTTTGGGGCCTTAGGCCTTCCTTTGGCCTTTTAATATAGTTTTCATCCATTCTGGTGCATATTCATCCCACACCATGAACCTTACAACACAGAGATGCACATTAAAGGAGGGAGAATATGGATGCCATGTCCTCTAAAACAAGACAGCAGCATTGTGGCACTCCTTTGTTTAAATCAGTCAAACCAGACAGACACAATATGCACTCTGTAAGTCTAGACAGCACTTAATATTAGTTAGATGCGCTTTAAATGCTCTCTTCATTCAAGTTTAAGTTTCCTGTATCAATCATTTAAATTTAAGTAAGTGTTACTCTGATCCAAATCTCATTGACGTCCATTGGAGGTTTTCCACTGACTTCAATGGGCTTTGGATCAGGCCCTAAAGGACCAGACATCATTTTTCTACAAACGAACCAGACAATAAATATAAACTGTTGTGTGCAACAAATGTCGATATGCAAAATCGGATCAGGATTAAAAAAAAGACGGTAAATGACAACAAACAGAGAACAAGAGCTATATTATTAATAATACTTTTAAAATCAGATGTGGTATACAGTAGGAAGAATAAAGTAATTCTAAAATAAGACTCCTTTGTGTATGAATGTAAAAACAAAGATACAGACCAAGAGTGTGTGAATGCAATCAAATAGTGTTCCCTACCCTTTTGCACATTAACTGAGTTACAATTAAAAACAACACAAAATACCAAAAGGCTGCCAAAGCATTCAGAAGATTAAAAAGGCTTTTGTGTATCAATAAAGCACCTACTAGACTGAAATTATTAATTAATTATCAATTCAAAATACTGCAAATATTTGTAATTTTCCATGTTGATTATACCAGGTAGGTGAAAACTTAAGTTTTAAGCAGAAACCTAATATACTTTGTGTTGAAAAACAATGACAGTCTTTAACAAAAAACCAAAACCAAAATCCAACAACCTTCCAACCCCCGCATAGTGGTAGAGGACATATACTGACTTGAATTATGAATGCAAAGTGGCTTGGTGTACCATGACTGCAAAATACCAAAATACTACCAAATATTTTTCTATTCAGCCATCCCCCCAAAATAAGTAAATAAAATGACACAAAATCAGTCTGTTTGCAGTTTCTTTTTAAAATTTTCAACCAGTTCTTTCCAGTATGTTTTCCTTTTTGTTTAAATTAGCAGAAATAAGGAAAAAATAAAATAAGGAAATAAAAAGAAAACAAACCACAAATGATAAGCATTTTTCTAATCCTACCATCTAAACAGATTTGCAGTTGTAGTTATACACTGTAGCTCATATTTTCTCTCAAAAATGTAAACAGAAAGCGTATGAGATTTTTTATCACTAAAAATGAGGATGTATTTCCTCTTCTTGATTTTTCCATGAAATACGGTGAGAAATTCCTGTCTTTTTTCACTATATGAAAAGATACCATCTTGACCACACAGGTGTGCATGAGCATATGCACGTACATCATGCTTAGGGTGACCAGATGTCCCGATTTTATAGGGATAGTCCCGATTTTTGGGTCTTTTTCTTATATAGGCTCCTATTACCCCCCACCCCCATCTCGATTTTTCACACTTGCTGTCTGGTCACCCTAATCATGCTAAATACAGACAAGACTTTAGCGAGCTAGAACAATGTGCAGAATTATCAGTCAGCAGTGTATATATAATCAACCAAGAGCTATAGAAAATGAACACTTTCTAAATTAATATTTAAATAAGTCCTATTACTTGTAATAAAAATAATATTTTTTTAATTTTTTTCTCTTACAAAAACTATGATCAGTGTTTGAGGCGGTTTATTTTTCTATTTTTTAAACAAGTCTAAAAAAAGCATGTCATTTGAATACTTCTCCAAGATCAGGAAGGAACTGGATGTTTCTCCGGCAAATAACTGGACATGAAGGCTAAGGTAATGGTAGTCTTATAGACAGCCAAAATTCAATAAACAGTAATTCAAAGGTGTCATTAATATTTAGAATCCTTCCAAAAAACATTACTCTAATTTAAATAAAGAATTCCTTTGTAGGAAGCCACAGCTTTAATTATGTTCCTAATGAGAACCCAATGCCTCTCCCGCTTCTTCCTAAAACTCTCATTTAGTGCACCAAGGTCATGAAACTCCCTGAATCCCCCTTTATCATTTCTGGAACTATAATTTACTCACACAGTGTCTTTTAAGAAATATTTGGGAATGACATTCCTGAATAAATTCCACCAGACTCCTGAAAACAGTGAGAGGGAAGAGAAAGTCAGTCTAATGGTTGAATCATAATTTAAAACTGCTACGTACACAGGCTAGATCCAAAACCCACTGAAGTTAATGGAAAAACTTCCAGTGATTCCAATGAGCTTTGGATCAGACCCTTTGTTTCCAGAGGTCTGACATAACAAGTTTCAAATTTATTGAAGAGGCAAGAGTGTGTAAGGATTAAGTAATTAGTAGCACTGAGTTTCAGAAAATAATGGTTCTTTATAAAGACTACACAAAATAATGAGGGTTTAGATTTAACCACATACTTTAAAAGAGATTGAACTATGAAAGGGCCCAATTCTGCAGCTTTCATTCACATGTGTAGTCTCATGAGTAAGGCCATCAGGAGAGGGAGCCAAAATCAGAGTTTTGTTCTATCTTACTAATTAAATGATGTACTTTACAACAATCCTGATCCTACTTGAAGTCACTGGGAATTTTGCTACTGACTTACATGGCGGCAGGAGTAGCCGTGGTGTATAAAGGGTTTCTTTCTTTAGAAAATCATACATGGATTTGTTCACAAACACTAATATATAGGTAAGATTTACAAATGGGCCCCACAAAGCATATAAACAGATTTATTGTGCCCACTGACTTGCAGGCATGCAAATGCCAATACACTAAATCTTGATGATTGTGCACAAGGGCTTGATCTAAATCCCATTAAAGTCAATGGATGTCAGTAGATTTTAGATCAGGCCCATAATTACAGGCATAAGCAAACAGGGGTTTACACATGCATTAGAGTTTGTGCTAATGTAAGCTTGCAAAAGTTTGCACATGCACTTAAAAATCTAGCCCTGCTCTTTTATATATACCTATTTGCCAGCACCTACTTACCTATGCATGTCAACGGTGCCTACCAGAGTGGTTCTGGGTATAAGTACTACTCCATTGTCTAAGTGCTCTTCCTGCAATCAATAGTTTATCTAGCCGTATGCATGAAGAATAACTGAATGAATATCTTTGCCCAAATCAAATACCATATATAGTGTATCAACACACACAGAACACGTTTCTTCGTCTTCAGTTGTACAGCATGTACCGTTTGAAGAATGAAACGTATCGGTGTTTCTAATTAAAATGTAGTTTTTGCCAGACATAAACTATAAAAATCAAAATTAAAATTGTGACATGGTGTTGCATTGTTACAGATCCACCAGAACAGCCAGTTTAGCAAAGAGTGATGATTATCTACACCTGTTTCGAGCCGAAAGCAAGTGATGCAGTTAAGAAGCAAAATGCCTCATTAGAACACATTTCAGATTTTTGAAGTGAAGGTGTCACAATCATAGACCTGCCCACACCTTAAGCAACCATGTGCAGGAGGGACTTTAAACCTTGTGGTTCAGCCTTGGAGACACCACAGCTTGATTATGTCACAAGAGCCAGTGTCACATGGAATGAAGGCAGATTACAGTGAAGTCATTCTATTTGTGAGGAAGTCACTGAAAACATACCACTGATTCAATGATTCTATGTTTTATATGCAAATCTCTTCAAAAGAAATCTAGATGGAAGAAAATATTCCTTTCACTTCTTTTTAATTTTATTTTTAATCTCTAAAGAATGTTTAATAATATTTGGCATGTGTCAAAAGAGGCCAGGGCACTGTCTCTGTCTATGTCCGTATGAAATAACCTAGGATTTATATCGTATCATATATGTAATAGGGGCAAGAACAAGGAACTACAAGTATCATTCAGAGAGATGCCTCAAACCAAAACAAAATCAAAACACCCTCCTTATTTCATACTGGCCCAAATCCTTCAGGACTCACCCAGGCAAAATTCCAAAATTTTCAAATTTGCCTGAGTAAGGACACCAGGGTTTGGCTCTTAGTGATTTAAGTACAATTTATTACCTTTGAAAGTAATTACCCTATCATAATCCATCCATTTGTGTAAAGTATTGTGTACTTTGTTCATTTTGTTGTATTGCAATCTACTCGTAATCTTTTACATAGTATCTGCTCTCTGTTCAGCACTTCACATTATTCAGAATCCTACGACATATTTACCTTTTGCTGTTGCATCTCCTTCTCCCCATATATCAATAGTATTTGGTAGAACAAATATTTTGTAATGGGATATGTGGAATTTGAAAAGGGAATACTGGGATTTTTGTATGTATCTTATTTACCTGCAACACTATCAACAAGAACCAAACCACTTTTAGGAGGATTAAAAAAAAAAATTAATAACCTGTTATAGACAACAGCATACCCTAAATTATTTAAAAAAAATATTTAACTGAAACTATTACATAAAAACGCACAACTTGATTGATATAAAGAAAGATATATTTTTAATTATGGAGAGGGTATTGTCCTTGCATTTTACATCTATATACCACAAGCTGCAGCTCAATACTTCGCAGTCCAGTATAAAACGTTTTAACAAGTTAAATATTTTAGCTCCTGAGCATAATTCCTAATATAGCACTAATCTGAGGGTCTTACTGAATAGTTTTTATTTTAAATATTAGTCACAAATAATTTGAAACTTAAAAACTTGGATGAGATCAGCCGCTTAATGAATAAATTTTCATCTCCCCTTCATTGGATTAATGTACAAAATACATGATTTTATGCCTTACTAAATCAATTCATAGCATGCTCAAGAAAATTTTCATTATGAAATAAACCAATAATTCTGCTTTTATTACCTTTTTCATATCTATAATTTATAGCGAATCATCTAGAACATAACAATGCAAGCTAATTTACTGTAAATAATTTTATGTTTCTTGTAAAAATACTTATCAACAATAGAACAACAACAGTATTACAAGCTAGTGAGAAAAAAAAAACAGATATAGGACTATTAAGGTCATGTATCATGAAGCAGTTTGAATTTTCCTTGGTGTGAATTTTATTTTAACTACCATTTTCTGATTTTATAACTACTACAAATAGTATAGCTTAAAACTCCCCAACTATTATTCTATTTGCATTGTTCTATGGAACTTACACAGGCCTCTAAAGTAATACTTTGAAGAATTTAAGTTTAGCTCTTCTACCATTGAGTCATACATTGCTGAACTCCTTTCTTGATCTATACAATTCACCAATACATACTCTGACTGGTTTGAGTTTAATCAGCTTTACTACTAAAAGTTATTAGTTGTTTTTTGTTGCCATAAAAGACTCCAAATGCAATGCTATTACGTGGATTGTTTCAATCCAATATTGGCAGTGGCCTGAATTTAAAACTAGCTTTGCACGAGTTAGTTGCTACGTTCTCATTATTTTTGTTTAAAAAATAAATCCGTTCAGGTTTAGTTGTGTTTTTTTTTTTTTTTACTTAAATGCACTGACACAAATAAAATAAAAATGAGCAACATTAAAATATTTTACTAAGCCGTCATATTTTGCAATGTAAAGGAAAGCATTTTCTGTTACAAGCCTATACAGAAGGAATAGGTTTTGCATAAAATGTCTTTGAAGTACATTTCTTTCCATCAGAACAATGATATATTCTCGTGTATTTGCACATGTACATTTTACTTGGCTGCATGAATAATACAAACTAAATATGATATCCGCCTTTTCATAGTACTGATATATCTTAAGTGTGCAGAGTTTGCCAAATTGACAAAGTGTTTCAGGGTTATGACAAGAACATCTACATCCACATGCTGTTTTGATCTATAAATGGCATTACATTATAAAAGTATTATACTTACATAAATTCCTTCATTAATATTTTGTGCCCCCTAAACTAGGACAATTCTGAGCATTCAGAAATAATACATATGAAAGCAGAAAATACGTATGCCAAAATGCACATTGCTAAGACAATCAGGAAAATGTAATCGTAGTGGGATGCAATTACCTATGGTCATCACTGAGTAACATTCAAAACTATCAGTTAATAAATGCACGTATGCACACGCGCAAACACACACACACACACACACACACGACAAAGGCTAATATAACTCAAGATTAGCTGTTTTTATAATAGGTCCGAACATAATTGTCTAGCAACTTATTAGTAATTAAAATAAAAATCTGAATTTGCACCACACAACTTTGTTTTGTTTCTTTTCAGGTTTGAGCTTCCTTCTGTTTAAAAAAAAAAAAAGACCTAAGGGGGGAAAATAAAAAAGTGCCATTCAACAAAGAAGCTACAGTGCAATCAATGAAGGCAAGACTGGCACAAGTCCTAGAACATTTGCATTCAGAAATAAATGCTGTGATCAACCTTTGTCTGGTTTTAAACAGACTGGTGAAGGGAGGAGTAGACTTGAGAGGGAGGGAGAATGAACCCCCCAAAATTAATAACTGTACTGCATACTTAATAACCTGCAAGTGATCATTTTAAATTAATCTGAACCTTGATGGTCCAATATGTATTGCAGGTTAAAAATAAATGAATATGTAGTCAAAAGGCAATCTCCTTATATCCACTAAGAGTTTCTGAAACTTAATTTTCCTACTTGGTAATTACTCCAGTTGTTCACTCCATTGTGGAGGCAAATAAACGTGAAATGTTACCGCATATCAATCAGATGCATCTAAATGATGAGAAAGAATCTTACCCTGTGAATGGTGGGAAACAAGCCTCAGGGACCAGATATGGAGAGAGGATGCCAATATGTTCACCTTGCAGTTCTGCAGTCTCCTGTAAAAGCAGATGGAAGACACTGAGTGAGCTCCATGGTATTTCTTGATTGTGCAAGTGCATGCAGGCCTGGAAGAAGGGAAGGCGGTCCTTACCTAGCAACGGGTTCCAGCTTTTCGTCCACATGCTTTCCCTGCCACAACTACCCCTGGCTGCCAGCTCCCAGCAACAACAATAGGAGACTAAAGGGGTAGCATGAAAAGAAGAGAGAGAGAAAGAGACAGAGAGAGAGAGAGAGAGAGAAGGGGAGGGGGAAAAGAGAAGCGTGTTAAGCTTGTCTGGTAGTTAACAAGTCTTGAATGAAGAATGTTAGCAAACAGACAAACAGCATGTCTGATGCATGCTAATGGTCCTGGCTTCACCACTGACACTATGAATAATTCAGTAGTCCAAAAAAAAAAAAAAAAAAAAAAAAGACCGCCTTATCTTTTCAAATGCCTATAGAGAGGATGAATAAAAAAGTATGCCTAAACTTTCTCCTTTTAGCCTAATATCTGCAGATAAAATTCAACAGAAAGGCTGGATAGCCGACAACACTTCTACCAATGTTGCCGCTTACACATTTCCAATTCCTATTTTTGTTGACTATTAATTTTCCCCGTTTACCGCCTATTTTATTCCTTTTGTCTTGGAGCTGGCACCTGTCCCAGAGACAGCATTTTACTGCACACCCCTTTTCCCTCCTAAACAGTGAAAGAAAGGGAGGGGAGGGACCCTGCAAGGACAAAAAAGCCCCGCAGTATTTCCATTTCAGCCACGGTCAGATTACAAGGGGGTTGGAGGGCTATCATCCATCCTTGTTCATGTGGCACAGATACCTGAAGCAATTAAAAAACATACAGAAAGAAAGAAGCTGGTTCCATGAGCAGCACAAGGCATTGGCACTGAGAAAAAAATTTCAAATAAAAGCCATCATTCTCACAGCATACAAACTAGCAAATCCTGATTCATTGCTCAGTCAAATAAATCAATTTCTTTAACCAAGACGGAAAAAAAATGGATCAGCGGGGGTGGTGGTAGAAATACTTGTAGCTTTAACCTCAACATTGCGATATACTGTACAGCCAAGCACAGCACCGAAAACAAGAAAAATTAGTCCCATTTTTTTTTTTTTAAAGGAGAAGGGTTAAATAAAGGAGAAAAAAAGAAGATCCTATTTGTAGCATTTTGAAAAGTTCTGCTCTGGCAAAGGCTGTCTGAAGAGGAGGCCCTTGCAGCAGGAATGCAAGCTGCAGCAGAAACCTTTTTTCATAGTCCAATCTCCCCCTTGTGAGCGACTAGAGCAATCTGGCTAAGAAAGAGGAGGAGTATATGAGCTAGCGAAACAGAGAAGACTAGAGCTGATGATGAAACAGAGGCACGGCCCTGCGTGAGCAGGCTAGTTTTCATCATACGCAGACACACACACACACACACACGAGCGCGCGCACGCACATACACACACAGTGCAAGCAGGCATACAACAATGAAATTAAGCACCCCTCCATACAGTAACACTTGCTTCAGCTCTCCTACATTTGCCTCCAAATCCAGCAAAGCTATTTTTCTTTAACACAATGCAGTCTTGTGTTTAAGACGGGGGTGGGGAAGGAAGGAGGGGAGAAGGGAGAGACACAGCAAAGGAATTTTAATGCATGTACAATGTGACAATAAGTTTAAAAAGGCAGTTTGTCAAATTAATCTTTTAATTACAGTTTTTTTTTTCATGAGAAAATATCTGCAGGGATAAAAAATATGAGGTTCTCTTTCCAAAATAATAAAACAAAATGTAGTTACAATATTAAGCCATCCATAAACACCATCAAAATGCAGCACAGAAAAATCAGTGTAGTAAATGGGGATTTAGAAAAAGTAAATACGGTATGTGACAAAAACTTAGTGATTTTGTTTTCTCATGCCCTTACTTCTAAACCAGCTGCACAGCCAAGCTGAGGCTGCTTGGCCCTTATAACTATCTTGGCACAGAGTCAAAAGCTGATAAGCATTTGGGCGAGACAGCTCAACTGCTGTGCTGGAAGAAAAACAGCTGCCATGATTGCTGTTTGATTGAGAGCGCTTACACACACACACACACAAAAAACACGTCGGACGGCAAAGAGGAGCTACAAATGCCTGAGGATTCAGCTTTAGAGGATCAACACACATTTTCCTTTAAAAATATATAAGTATTATAAGGTTTTTCCTCTCTCTTTCTCTCTCTCGCTCTCTTTTAAGAAAATGTACTACGTAGAATTGCTTTTCTTCTTCCCATCCCCCCTTCAAAACCTCAAGCAAACTCGAGGAATCATGCCAAAAGTCCCGTTGCTAGTTACCAAGTGCATTTTTTTAAACGTCCCTTTGATACTTCTTTCCCTCATGCTTGCTGTGGAATATGCAAGTGAGATAATCTTTCCATTACTTAGAAAAGCAATTAAAAACAACTTTCAGTTGAACTTTCCTTTTTATTGAGGGGGCAAAAGAAGGGGGGGAAGGGGAGAAGAGGGAGAATATTTTTTCCTCTTCCCAGAACCCAACATTTGGCTTTTTCCATTTGTGGCAGATCACTGTAACTCTATTGTAAAACAACTTCCTGCCCCTTTTGGCTCAAGTTCCAGAAGCTGCTAGGCTAAGTTCATAGCACAAACTTTTTTTCTCCTTGCCGAAGAAGCAAGACAAAAAAATCCTTGCTAATTATTTTGCCCTCTTTTTTGCAAATGGATTCATAAGATGAATTTATTGCAGTCCCCTTAACAATGTTACAAAAGAGACGTCCGTATACCAGCTGGATAATTCATAAATTTAAAAGGTGGGGTTATTATATATATATTTTAAATTATTATTTTAAATTGTAAGTCTTAACATCAGCACTGATAACATGCTAAGCTGCTTCATCTACTGTATTTAATTTGTATATCTATCATAGCTCAGATCGCTGGCTTAGTGTATGTAGCCCCCCCGCCTCTACTTTTCATCTGCTTTTACACTCTAAACTAATCTGTACCTCTCCTCTTCACTCTCCCCACCCCTCAATTTATCCTAATGAAAATACCCATCCAAAACCTCCCTCTCCCTGCTAAAAACTAGATGTTTGCAGTTCTCTGGTGCAACCAAAAGGTAAAAAATAAGGCCTCCACAACTTGCTCTCTCACACTCTCTCTCTCTCTGTGTTTCTCTCATAGCAACAGCATTTCCTGGTACGCCTGCTTTGGCATCCATCAGCATTTTTACCCGTCCAAGTGTCCTTTTGCGTCACATCTCGCCATTTCAGTCAACCAATGAATTCTCCCTGTTGTAATAATATATGTGTGTGTGTGTGTGTGTGTATCTATATCTATATATTCTGTTATTAGTATGTTCAAAAAATGTTTTATATGCTTTCCTTCCAAAAATGCTGTCAAATTGTTCGATTTGCCCTACCATGGGGGAAAAAAGAGATCTTACACTATTCAACCTGAGGGTGTCTCCTCCTGAAAGAATTTTACCATAAGAAAAAAGGGGTTAGGTGATTAGTTAAGGAAAGCCATAGTTGTCACTCTGATTTAATATTTATTCTGCTTATGCCATTATCTCTATCATGGCTGGACTTTAAACCAGCTATGAGGTTTCATGTAATTAGAAGTCTATACAATATATTTCAATGGTCTCATGAAATACTCCTGATAAAAATATTTAATGAAGTTTTGTTCATTAAAATGTGGATTAGGAAATAGTGTCAGGAAAAGAAATATGATGAAAAAAAGAAAGCTGAGATGTAACATTTTATTCCCTTGCAACAATCGGTTTCCCTCCCCAGAGACTTCTCTCCAGCCTTCTCTGAAAAACTCACTATCCTGCAAAATGGACTAAAGGTATTTAAAGTCATAGCTTTTCCAAACGGCAGTCCCATTTTCATTTTTTATAAACGGAATGACTCAAACATACAGTATTTCAATGGTCTGACTTACTGTCACTTTTAAAATAGTTCAAGAGATTTTATACTTAACACTGTTTAAAGACACCATAGCTTCGGATACTACCATTCAAACTCCTAGGATGTACTCTGCCTGATTGCTCACTAGCAAAAGCCATACTGCTAAGAACCCATATTACACTAATTAAAACCACAGCCCCTACTGTACTTGACAGTACATATTTTCCTGCTACATATAATGCAGTATACTGAAAACCATCTTCCCTTTTTCAAACATAACTTTTATCGCATTTGATCTATTAAAGCAATGCATCAGCCAGCTCTAGAAAGTCTAGGGCAGTACATGTGGTTTTCTACACAATGAGCCATAGCTGAGCTGAGCTGTGCTGTGCTGCATCCTGAATGACTACTGAAATATTTAAAGACTCGCTCATATCCAACTTTCTCATACAACCTCAAAATCTTGAGAAAGTGCTCAGTCAACCACTAATATTCTCATCAGGATAAATATTTCTTCATGAAGCCAAATATATGCTTTATGGTCTACCCTTACCAATTTTTTTAACAATATGAAACCACAAAATGTTTTTAATATTTGTTTTTGGGGCATCACAATGCAAAATGTTTATGTGACTATCACAACACAGGATGACAAAACATCCAAATACTCTCTTCTATCCCTCTTTTTGCTGAAGTAAGATCATGTTTAAGAATCATGAGCCAAGCCTGTAGTAGCTTATAAATGATATGTCCATTGCATACAGAGTGCATACATGCAGACACATGTGCCATCAATTCAGACAACTTCCTGACAGTTAAAAACTGAAAGAAAAATAAACTGTGGACTCTAAACCTATTGGACATTAGAACTATTTTTATCCAATTTCTTATTGCTAACGTTGAACATGACATTTACTGTGGCATGCATTTGTCAGCACACGCAGGCAAAAGTTATAAACCCTTTACAAAAGAATGCAGATTATATTCCACTGTGTATCCAACAATTTTTGTACCGTTCACACAAATACAAATATTATTTCAGATTTTTTTGGAATGGTTGGACTAAATTATCCAAAGATCTTTGCTTTCAATTATGTTAATTCTCTAAATGCATGTTAGTTTTTGTTTCTCAACATCTGTTGATTAATTCCTGTCCATTTTATGTCAGAATAAAGATCTCCCTCTTCTCCATCTTCCAATTTTTGATAAAGTAAGAAACTGAAGACAATTAAGCTCATCTTTTTTCTGTATCTCAACTGGGAGAACTTTTGGGGGATGGAGGAGAGGGGGACTAAAATGAATCTCCATTATGCAATTATGGCTGCAAATGCATAGTTTAACAATCGTTTTAATTATCTGAGCCCTTACATCTGTTACCATAACCCTAAAATAAGAGTGAAAGTAACCAAATTTTAAATCACTGAACAGAAAAAATAAGGTTTAGAAGAGATAAGGACAAACAAACAAAATTTAATTCTGTACTCTGTTCTTATTGGAGCAAGGATTCAAAAAAAGGAAGTGGAAACATTATTTTAAGTCCATTATCTATGAATGAGTTCAAAAATATAAATAGTTAACACGAAGGTGATATTTTGATATTAACATTATTATATATTTTTATAACCTTTTCTTCCCATTTATCACAAGACCAGTCTGTAGGAAACACAATATCAAACCTCCTCTTTTTATCCCTTCTGTTTGTATGCTTATATTTTTAATTCACAGTAGGCTCTCAGCTTACCTAAAACAAAGATTTAACCTTGGTTCAGTGTAGTAGAGGTACCAAAACTAAATTTAGATTTAAAGAAACAGTGCATTTTTTTCGTTTTCCTGTACACAATAACTGAATATTTAATAATGGGTAGCACTTAATTACCTCATATATATATATATATAAAAATGAAAATGCATATAAATTGGAGAAAGCTAACCCAATCGAGCAAATTATTTTTCTACAGTAAGTCTCTGCAGAAAAATTTAATTGCTTGTCTTAGAAACACATTTTTTAATAATGTCCAAAAATATTCATTTTTGTCATAACTGACAACACTGAGAATGCTTCCTATATAACAGAAAGTTTTTCTTTTTAAAGATACTTACCAAAAGTTAAAAACAAATCTTAAAAAAGCAAAGCAGTCTTACCCATTGTCCGCTTAAGACTCAAGGTGACTTACAAAATCAAAATTACTGTATATTTTACAATCTGTTCAGTATTTACATATTGTACAGTCCTGTTTTAATAAGATTCTGACTAGTCTTGTATAACACCCTTTAATGTCAATGTAACAGTGGCAGTTTAGTCATGGGGAGAAAAGACCCCTAAATACCTATACACCAAATAAAGAAAATTTTGAAATAAGTGTTTCTGAATGTGTAAAGGTGGCTTGAATAAGAATGCATTTCAAAGATATTTTCCTTCAAAACATAATAAAGCATTTTGCAAAAACATTTCCTTCATTATACTGTATTTTAACAGGAATGTTTTATAGAAAACTTGGCATTAAAATGGTATCAACACAAATGAAACTCTGGCAGGAGGACAATTTTTTTTCAGGAAGAAAGCATTAAACAGTGCATTGCATTAGCAGTTTTAAAAAGTGTGTTAAGCAACACATTTTTGGTTCTTTTGTAACTATTTTTAAATGTACATAGCCGTGTGCTTAAAACTGACAGTATCAACATTTTGTACTATGTACCGTATTGATGAATGATCACACCACAAGCATAGAATCAAAATACAAGATTAAATGTTGCTTACTGGCTTCTGTTTAGTTGTCATAAATATGCTGCAAAGTTTTCATCTGCTAATTTCATAGCAGTGTATATCTGTGATGGAGGGCTAATCTTGAAACTAAGCAACTATATAAAGTAGTGTATTTTTTATTTTTAGAGGACAAGGGACTATCTGAACACTTACAGCACAACACATTTTATTTTACTAAAATTTAAATCAGTAACTGCACAGCACATTTTTGAAATTCAATATGGCTTTTCACATTTACACTAGGATATATTAATTCATGGTCTGATGAACTTTAATTTATTTTTAATGCAGGGACTGGACTATATAGTTTTACATTATAGATTATGGCCATTGTGTGATAGTCTAAGTCATTTCCTTTAATATCTTTTAATAGAAAGCAATATAGCATAATACAATATAAGTTAGTTTCTATATAATGTATATAAAACATACATGTCTGCTCTGAAGTTTTCTGAAGGTCCTGTCTACCATGCTCACCCCAGTTTGAGTAGTGCCAGGTGTCCCACTGAAAGCAATAAATATTTTAAAAATATTAAAAGTCAATCTACAGAAAAAAATCTGTTTCCTTATTTTTGAGATTTTAGTTGCAATAGTTTATATTCCCAAATTAGCTAAACAATAAAAATTATCATAGATATTAGGATTTACAGTATACGAATTAGCAATTTCTATTAACAGTGAAGGCATCTATGTATCATTATACAGAACAACAGAGATCCATTACACGTTCCAGGACTCTATACTTCATGAATAAAATATATTATTACTAGTTGTTAAAATGTATTTTGCAGCGGACTCTTGTAGTATTTACTTTTTCTCCTTTGATTGTTGAGGGGGCATTGTTTGTTTTACAAAGATGTTTTTTATTATGATTTTTAAATATAAGAAATAGAGCAGACAAGTTACATTTTTTAAATAAACATCAAGGGGCCAAATTCTGCCACCCTACCTTACTCAGTGAGTAGCCCCACTGCAATCAACACACAATTAAAGGAGATGAAATAAATGATGCGAAGGCCACCTATCTTGACAGCTACTGAATGTCGTATTTTATGCACCAAGTTGAATATCGTAGAAATGTTAAAAGATCTCTATTATACTGTACAATAATACTTTTACTCCTTCACTGGTGACTGACATTACCCAGTTTTTATGCTGTATATCTTCTGTTCTATTCTAATGCCTATGGCAATATTTCTACCCTGATATCACTGGTGAACATAGGGCCAGAGTAAGTGGTTTTTAAACAGAACTCTCCACTGATTTAAATAGGAGTTCTACTTAAAATGTTATGGTGTTTTAGCTAGCCTACAGAAACAAATTCTGAAGAAGAAAAAGCTCACTGTTAAACAATACATGACAAGCTGCAATAGGTTAGCAAATATATGTGCTTTAATTTGTAATGAAATCCACAAAAACAGGATTAAAATAATTTTATACTGTAAACTACCATACATTTTCAAACAAGATAGTAAATTCTCTGAGAATAAGGTTGCAATATTCTAGATTTCGCATCTTTAAATTATAAGGAGAGGAGTAAAATTTTCAACAAAGGTAATTATAATGGTAAATGAGAAGATAAGATACTGTACCAATTACTATAAATGTCTTTAAACAAGAAAACTTCAGTAACATGTGGATGTGCATTACAATAAAACATACATTAAATAATTACAGTTCTTCATTTATTTACAGATATGTATATTTATGCAAGATTCTGCAAACACGATTTAACATGTTATCCAGTTGCAAATTGATTATTAATATTGTTTATATATTATATGTTTAACCTTAGTTTTCCAAGCTCAGTTAAACATATATTTCTCTTTAGCCAATTTATACTATAGTAAATGATACACAAGATACATTTTAACTTCATCTAGCTAGCTTTGGTGTATAAAAGGTTGAAACTCAAATCTGAAATTATAAAGAACAAAATATTTAGCAGTGGTGGAATTAAATCCTCTTTCACAAAAGAGAATCTCCTAACAAGTACTATGTTGACACAATATTGTCAAAGCAGTAAAACCCCATCCCAAGAGAAAAAATAATCCCTTTATACATGTTATTTTTACCTAATTAAAAATACTTTAAAATAACCACAAATCTTTTCACATTTTAAAAGGCTATGCTTACTTTTCAACACAGATAGCAATTATGAAAGCTAGGTGTTGATCAAAGATCACCATAGTCATTCAACCATTTTTATAATCTGTCTTCTATTATATTATCAGAGGGGGAATTTATTTTTCTCCTTAGTCATATTATATGTACCAATGTTATCAAATGTTAGCAATTTCAGCCATCATCATAACCCTTACACTTAGTAATGAATATATGAATGGACTTCATACTGTATATATGGACTTCATACTGAATGTGATGAGGTTCAATAAGTATGATAAAATACACATATATGATCAGATTTTTTTAATATATAAAGGTGTACTCACACAGAAAAAAATATACAATTTCTAACAAATGTACACACTTTTTTCATATTTACAGATATGGTAGAAAACATATAAAGAGCATTAAGAATTGGAAAAAGAAAGGAAATGTGAATACTAGATCAAATTCTGATCTGAGTTACACTGGTATAGATTCAGAGGAGCTGTGCTGATATTGACTCTAATGATGGATTCACATCAGTGTAACGGAGAGCAGATTTAGCCAAAAGGCTTCAACTCAGCCTATTATATTTTGGAACTGCAACATGTATGGTCCTATAGAAAGAAGTATCAATTACACAAATCAATGTTGCATATAAATATGTTTTTTTTCAAATGTGCTACAATACCAACAGAAAACAGAATTTCCATTCTTCTGTGATATTGCAGCAAATCTTAAATGAATTGCAAAAAATATTGTTTCCTATTAATTCTTATTTTAGTTTTATTGAAAATTAATCAGCATGCATGTAATTTTAAATGTATTTGATCTTTTAATAAAGGTAACTGCAGCATAAAATCCAAACAAAGTTAACAGAACACTTGGTGTAAGGAAGATTTGCCACAAACTTTTGCTATGCTACATAAATTGATAAAATGTATTAATTGGCATCATCAATAAAAAAAATGCCATGAAAACCTGTTACCAGATTTATTCAGTCAACAGTTATTTCAAAATAATTCCTTTTCAGCATACTGAAAGCCCTCAGTGGACATTAGTGACAAATACCATGCAAAATCTCAATTTTAAAAATTAACCATTTTCTGCTAGGCATAAATCCATCTCTTAAATTGCAATAAGATAGATTTTAAATGAATGAGAGATAAATTCAAAATTGCACCTTTCAACATTTTTATTTTAACACATTTATTTTAGCTATAGCAATGGTATCCCATCATTTTATTGGTCCACCAAACAAGTTTCAAGACAACTGTACTGTAAGTTAGCTAGTGAAAATGAGTAACATCATAAAGTAATCTTGCATAATTACACAAACACCTTTTGTCTCTTGGCAACAAGGCAGTGAATACTTTTGGTAGAAAAACAGACTTCTCTTTGACTTATTTATAAACACATCTTTTTAGAGAGCTTTTTATGCTAATACTAGTATCATAATTGTCCTTTAACATCAATATCAATTCTGTGATAGGAACAGAAAGAAGTTTACCATAAACTGCTTTAACAAAACACCATGCTGATATTTTATTTCTAAAATGTATGTGTGTATTTACACACATCCACTATATATCCTGCATGTGTGTGTATACATATATTTACACACATGCAGCATTTAACCAATGGAATATCTACAGTAACACAGAATTATATATGTCTACAAATTTTTGAGGCACTTCATAGTGTAAGGCCTGCAGTATCATGTCCTGGGTATACAGTCCTATTTAATATAAATAACAGTATTTTGCTAATATGACAAAAATTACTAATATAATTTACAATTTTTTTGTCAAAATATAAATACAAATGTGCCCTTTCTTAGTCCTAATTCCATCTCACTTTTTTCCTTACTATACTAAAAAAAATCTGAATATTATCATGAAACTTTCAGGAATGTTTTTGACCTATATTAAACTTAGACAATTTCAAATAAAGAGTGTAATGCTTTTTACACATGGCACCTGAATTTGTGCATGTACTGTTCCCAAAAGCTAATAACTAATGTCATCACAAAGTAACAGATTATAGCACATCAGTAATCTTTTAACCCTTGACACTAATTTAACCCATTCATTACTAGATCCACAGTATATGTAAACTTAGCTATTATCTAAATTAATGGCACTTGAGATCTCATACATTCAGGAGCACTGAAACAATTAAGGCAATTGGCATAAAATCAAACATTTTTGTCTAATGGGGTACTGCACAGTGCACACCTACACATCCAGAACAAAATTTTATTCTCAGGTCCACACAACAAAGCTCAACGACAATGTTCTGTTCTCCTTTTGTGCACAGAACTTCCACTGGCAACACTGATGAGTTTTCTACATGTGTCAGGAGACCAGAATATCAAGATTGAAATTAAACATGTGGATCCTCAGAAGATAAATTTTATTGTGTGTTTTGTACTTATTCAGACACTGACACACAGAAAGATGTGCGCGCATGTGTGTTATTTACACATGGAAAGATTTTTATAGGAAAATTAACCAAACCCATGCCAGTTTGACACTCTCTGTACTCATTCTGAGTGTAGCCAATAAATGAACGAGAATTTAGGTCAGTCCAAAAAAATTTAAACTCTCAAAAAATATTATTCTGTGTTTTAATCACTGTATGCTACATTAGCCTTTGAATATATAGGCCCTGGTAGAAACATTTTGTTATCCTGTCAGAGAATGCCATTTGAATAGCGTATACTATTTTTCTCTACAAAGCAGATCTGTTTAGGGTGAATCTCTGCTGTGGAAAATACAAGGATGTAATTCTCCTACTGCAGAAAAAAACAGAAATGACAGCACTTGTACAGAATACGATTTTATTTTCAGAGATGTAATGGCAGAAACATAAATAGCACATTTGAACTGTGCTATTTTCTATATACTTCTGTTATTCATAGAAAAATAAATATAAACATGTAAACATATAACATGCAGCTACATGTACACATGTAGCATTTTAATTCAAATAATTCAAAGGTAAAAAGGCCAAAGGAACAAATTCCACCCTGGGGAAAGTTGACACATTTCCATTAATTTCAACTGAATTGTGCCCAATTATAACAGGCCTAAATGTTTACCAGGCAATTTAGCGTTAAGGAAATCCCTCACCTCCCTAACAAAAAAAAATGAATAGACTCGACAGTTTTCGTATTAAACCCAAAACCTCGCCAAACCCCAATTCTAACAGCATTTTTTCCCTCCTTTTTCTCCACGTCAACTACAGTGAGAATAACTACTCAAGGGACCAACAAAAGTCAGTTGCATAATTCTGCTGGCCGTCAAAATAAAGGTAAAACAAGAGTGAACTTAATACATTTGGGGATTGTTTTGAAAAGGGAGTCTCATCTTATGAGGTTGCTTAATGAGACTGGCTCTTGCATAAGTTTAACTGTCTAGATCACATTCGGAAATCATTCTGACACTATAATGTTGTTAAAGTGCTATGTATATTTATTTTTGTAATTTGTATAACATCTATCACTGTAATGGCAATTAAACGTCAGATATCTTGAAGGAATCCCAGCCTTGCTATTGAGATCTACAATGTATATGAGATGTTTAAATCATTACCAGGGATGCCAATACTACAGAATCAACTTAACACTTGTAATGGAGTGTTTGTCACTTTCGTGCACCCTGCCAGAGATAATGTTCTTTTTAAAAGAGTGAAAACCACATTTGAATCAACTCCTAGGACAGCATGTTAAAAATTCAGAAGGCATCTCAGTAAGAAAACCTTCAAAATGTCCCCACTCAGTTCGATGATTTAAGAGGTGGCATCTTTCAGTATGTACTAAAACCCCCTTACTACTAAATATGTTATACTGGATAGAGTATTTATTGGGAAAATTAAAGTTAATTGCAAGACAGCTCTTAAGAAAAGAAATACTTGTTTACTAACAGAAAGTAAGTCCCTAATCTTAAGTGACATTGTCAGTTCAACTGAGGGTCCCAATTTTGTTTTTAAAAAGAAAGGAGCACTTAGAAAACCTAAGATTGGCAGAAATGTTTCCTTCATTTTTCTAAAAATTCCAGTTCTAGAAGTCTTTTTGTTCAGAATAAACATTTCCCTATAGCAGTGGTTCTCAAGCTATTTATCATTGTGGGCCACATCCAATACTACCTGTATGACGCTGAGGATGTCACATGGGCTGCAGCTGTGTGCTAATTGGGCTGCTGGTTGAGAACCACTGCCCTATTGTCTGCAACCCAACATTGCATCACTGTCCTAGTGCATTAGAACCAAAAGGTGAAAAATCACTAAATGAACAATAAGGCACAGTGAAACTCACTCATCTATTTTCACTCTACGCTAAATACACAGCAAAAAGGCAAACAATATTGCTGCCTATATGCAAAGGTAACTCTTTGTATTTTCAATATTCATTATTTTAAATATAACTTGTTAACAGAGGGAAGGAATTTAAATATATATGATTTCTGATCTGACAGTGTTCCTTCTATTAGGCAACATTTAAAATGGACATAACCCACATTTTTTAAAATTCTGATTTATATGAAAGCCTCAGTTATTAAACTGAAAGATTTTTAAAATCTAATTTATATTTCATGATTTAAAACTATTTTATTTTTCACTTCTCTTCACTTGGACAAAGAAAAGATATTTGCCCATTTCAGTGTTGTATGTAGTCAGTTTTACTTGCCGGTTCTCATGTACTAGCACCAGGCTGTGCTTGCTTGATTCCATAGCTGAGCTGTTTTCATTAAAATCAAATAAAAAATCATAAGCATTCTATGTACAATGGGTTTTGTTTAAATCATCTTATTTTCTTTTGTTTTATTACTCAATCCAAATTTTGGACATAAAAGTAGTTGACAGTCTCTATTTGAATACATACAATTCCCAAAATATGTTCTTTACTTTGAAAAACAAGAAACTTAGTTTTTTATTTGAGATTGATAGAATTCAAGAAAAGAAAATTTTAAAAGGCGAGAACTAAAAAGAGCAGTCTGTAATAAATGATAGATTATTTGCAATCTTGTAGAAGCATTACATTTTCCGGGCTATATTTTCCTTTGTTCAAAAGGCAACTATAGCATACAGCCCAGTCACATGGAGTGTGCTGGTGAGGTCTGCAGCATCTGAAAGAAACTGGCCCCTGTAACTGGTACACTCCCCCGCCTCAAGGAGAAGAATCCTGCACAATTGTCAAATCTATGTTGAAAATCCACTGCTCCAACCTCTCTGTCAACCCCTGCCCAAAGCACCTCACTGTTCAATTGCTTTTTGGAAGTCCCAGCATAATTGTGCTCTACAGTACATTGGGGGTCTCTCACTTCTGCACAGGCTCTCCATATCCTCCTCCCTACTCCTGCCGCAGTATTGCACGAGATCCAATACGGTCCAGGCCTTCCCTCCCTACACACACACGATCCAGTATGGCTCAGGCCCTCCCTCTCTCCACACACACACACACACACACACACACACACACACACACACACACACACACACACACACACACACACAGGCATGAACAAATGCAAGCAAGCTTTGCCCACAGTATGCTAATGACACAGACATACAAGCACCTAGTACAAGGTGTAGGGCTTATTACCAGAGTGGTCCAATTGTAGTCAGTAGAAATACTCACAAGTAGCAAACATTACAGCAGTTAGTGTTGTCAGGCTCAACTACTGTTGTCAGGCTCAACTAGTGTTGTCAGCCAACAGCAATATAATGGACGCAATTCTCTGCTCCATTACACCAATTATAGCCAGCATACTCCATTGTTTTTAAGGGAGTTACGCTGGTGTAAAAAGTGGCATAACGGGGTGGAGAATCAAAGTCAGTATGACTAGATCTATCAAAGTTTGAGGGTAAATAATTATTTTAACATATTTTAGCCCTGAGCCTGCACTTGAATCTATTCTTGTAGGTAGGTAGGTAGATGTCATAAAGTTTTATATACTGTTTGTTATTTATTTTTATGAATGTAACATTATAAGTTTTTTTTTATTCCTTTGTGCTCAATTTTAACCCTGCTGTGTTTTAAGCAACTTGGTTAAGTCATCAGAGATTAATGGCTTATCTTTGGAAATAAGGAAAAATTTGTAAGACCATATTTTTATTCAAGATATATATGTTCACAGGTTGAGTAATTATTTGGGGATCTAACTGTTTTATTTCATAGATTTCAGTGATGAATGGAGAATATCATACAGAAGAAACAGATGAATGTGGGTAACAGAACATAATATACATCTTTCAAATGTATGAAATATTTTTTTCTGAAGGAAATATTATAGCATTATATTAAATATTATAAATTAGCTGAAATAAATTTCACAATGATCACTGGTCACATTAAGCAGCTAAAATGATACATCAGGTTCTGCTTTCAGACTGCGAGTAAATCAAGAATAACCTTTTGAAGTCAAACAGAATCATATTGCTGTAAAACCAATGCAAGTGAGAGAAGAATCTAGTCCACTTATACACCGGCTTTTACATTTTACATCATCATCAACTCCATTTTACATGATCCTTCACTATTTAGGGAGTTCAATGGGTGATTTGACAAAGTAAGGACAGTACCTTTGTATGGTATATCCCGTACATGTTGAGGATGTCTTGGGCATAAGGTGATAAAATCTGACGGAGTACGCTGTCACATTTCTTTGCAAGATGAAAAACTGTGCATATTTTGAGATAAGGTCTCTGTCCCAAATGTCCAGATTTAGTATCTCAGTTACCATATTTTAGGATTCACTTTTTAGACAAATTTAGTAACTTTCTCTTATCTAATAATCTCTGCTTAGAAAATTAAGATTAGCAAATTCAGAAAATAATGTTAAAATAATTGCAAATTCTTTACTGCCATTTAAAATGTGAACTGATGTAAGATTTTCAAATCAGAGAAATAAAGCACTTGCAGATGTTATACTGGAATTAATTGAACAATGTATTTTTGCCAGGACAAAGCTAATCACAGTGAAAAAGGAGTAATTACATACATATTGGTAAATGAAAGGGTTAATCAATTTTGTTAATTTGTATTTTATTGTTTGGTATAAGTACAAATAATGAAGAGTTTTATATGAAGTAAACATGATACTCTGCCATTCTATGCCAGCACGTGCCTAAATTAGTTCTCCATTTTGTGGTGGCCCTTTGAGAGCAATTCCTATTGAGAAGTGAACAAAGGCCATGACCCCTGGGTCAGAGTGTAATGCAGGAAGCATGACCTTCTCTTTGTTCAGAACAGCACTATTTACTTTGCCTAAGTAAAGATCACCAATACATTAACTAAAGAGGATTAAAAAGGTCATATCCCTAGGGATGTAGCTCAGGCAAGTGGCAACTCTCTTTAATCACCAAATCATTTGACTTAAAAAAAAAAAATACAGGAATACCTTATTCACTTTAGATTCAATAAGATATCATTTTAAAAGCAACAAATACATTTTTTTAAAAATCTAAAAAAATCTCTTTTAAATATGTGCATCTCTGCGCTGTTAGCAGATACAATTTTTTTATTTTTAAAAGAGCCAAACGTATTTTAAATAAAAATATAATTCTCCTCCATTATCTTTTGATAGGTTCTGAATTGATTTGTAAAATTGTGCACATATCATAAAAAATAATTATTAAAAAGTAACTGAAAACTTTTTGGTCTGGTATCATATGAATTTATACTTCTGATGTCTTTTTAAAGTGCACTTTAATACCTAGACATTTAATATAAAATATTCAATTTGTAAAGGACAAATACAATTTTTATTAGAAATTTCTCATCTTGCTAGTTTGGCTTAAGCAGGCTAAATTAACTACTATAATTTTAGGTATTAAATTTTACAAAATGTTAATATTTATTTATAACGTTATATGTGAACGCCGTTACTGATAATGTCTTACCCAGGGGTCGGCAACTTCTGGCACGCAGCTCGCCAGGGTAAGCACCCTTACGGGCCGGGCCAGTTTGTTTACCTGCTGCGTCAGCAGGTTCAGCCGATTGCGACTCCCACTGGCCGCGGTTCGCCGTCCCAGGCCAATGGGGGCTGCAGGAAGTGGCGCAGGTGAGGAATGTGCTGGCCACGGCTTCCTGCTGCCCCAATTGGCCTGGGATGGCGAACCGTGGCCAATGGGAGCTGCGATCGGCCGAATCTGCTGACGCGGCAGGTAAACAAACTGGCCCGGCCCGCCAGGGTGCTTATCCTGGCAAGCCGCATGCCAGAGGTTGCCGACCCCTGGTCTTACCAAACCATGGAACCAACTCTATTGTATTTACATTTATGGGAGGCAGTGTAGCCTAGTGGAAAGAGCACCGGATTGTCAGCTCAGGAAATCTGGGATCCATTCCTGGCTCTACCACTGACTTGCTGGGTGACCTTGGGCAAGTCATTTCCCTCTTTTGTGCTTCAGTTCCGCAATCTGTAAAATGGGGATAACGATACCTCCGGTATAAAGCTTTTACTTCGAGATCTCTGGGTGAAAAGTACTATGTAGAAGTATCACTATTATTTACTACTCTGTAGTTTAATTTCAGCGAGCTTATTTCTGCCTTCATGAATTACTTGTGCGGTAAGGTGCTACAGAGGGTGAATAAGGCTGATAGAGTTGGGCCCTATACAGCACTGAATTTTTATAATTCAATGTACTGTGGATATCTTAACATTGTACATTAAGAAACATAACACCATCCTGTCTTGCAATATATCAGCAGTACAATACTATTATTCATCATGATCCAGGTGCTCCCACCAATTACACAGCATGGAGAGGAGCCAATGTATGAGGAAAAGAGGTGAGAAGAGTGTATGGAGGGGAGCAGTGCCTACAAAAAATGCTCCCACTGCTCCACTATTGCACAGAAGCTCTTTTGAGTGATCTTTACACAGTTGGGGTTCCAATGGCAATTGATGGGATTAAAGGCCTGGCAGGGGACCTGCACTGGTAAAGAGCCTATAACAGTGAGTAAAACACCACAGCAAAAACCCAGAGGTTAATTTTGGCTATAATTAGCATTAGTTATTCAAGATGCCCATGAAGAGGTTTCAGAGTGTCCATCTCAAGAGAGAGTGAACTACTGGCACCACCAGTAAAGGAGCTAGCTAGCCACATTGTTAGATGTGAGGAGAGACCCAAAATTCACAGATATCTGCTCCATACATCAAAGTTGGGGCTAGAGTTTCCTGTGTAACCCTAATCTGCACATTGCAGGCCCTGCCTCTGCTTCTTCCATGAGGCTGCTACCCCTATACAATAGAGGGAGGATGTTAGGAAGATGCCTTGCAGTTTACCTCAAGAGGCTTCATAAGTAAGTTTTTCTTTTTCACAAGGTTTTCCACAGGTGGTGCCCATACATTTCATGATACTCCAATATTGCTCTAGATAATGACAGCTGTTCCCTCCTTCACTCACATTCATTGCCTTAAGGTCCTCCATCTCAACCTGTTGTCTATTCTCTCTCTTCCTGTTAGAGCAGTAAGACTCATTGCCATCAGGAAAACTTAATAGGAAGCGCACCCTCAGTTCACTTGTGCTATTGGGAACTAAGCCTCCAGATAGGTTTAAGCAGCTTCGAAGTGGCAAGCGTAAAAGGAGAAACTTCCACAAGACACTTCCCACTATGGACGGGTGAAAGACTGGCGCCTTCTCCCTGAACCGCTGAATCTGGAGGCACACAGCTCCCAATGATTTAGTTTTTCAAATCCAATATAAAAATATTGAGCCTTTTATTATGGAGGGAGACAGGAAGAAAAGAGTGGAGGTGGAGAGCCTTAATAGACTACAGGCTTGTAGGAAGAGGTCCAATGTTGCTATCTAAAGCAGAACAGTCATCTAGGGAAAAGCTGAAAGGTACATATGCATTATGTATTTTAAAATAACGGACATGGAATCACAGAGCCATATTGTGCTATTGATTATTAATCAGAACTTCCCTCAACTTAAATGAAGAATTCTGCTTATAGCTATGGAAGGTTATTTAGGCATACCTTAACACAGTTAAAAAATCCAAGGTATTTATACCTTAAAAGAGAAGCAAGATGGCAAGGGGGAAAAAACCACATACGGTAAAAATGTATTGTACAAGAGATTATTTGAAGCAAACAGGTATCCTCGTCCAAAAACTAAAGTGCAGTCCATGTGAAGCAGGTAGAAAGTAGCATAAACTCTTGTGGGTAAAATTTCAGATAGAAATTAGGAACATAAAGAGGGAATATGAAGATTAAAAAAGCCAATGACAAAAAAAAATTACTGATGACTATGGGAAGCAGGAAGCCTGTGAGACAAATGGCAGGTCTGCTGGAATGCCAGGAAATAAAGGGAGCGAATAAGGAGGATAAAAGGCATTGCACAAAATATTGATTATGACCTTGAGCTATTTGCTCACACACAAGAGTAAGCACACCGTCTCTCACTCAGCTCCATGACCGCATTAGCTCAGCTTCTTAGTCAGGGTCCCGCAGCAGCACTCCTCCTGGCAGGCAAGTGTGAGGGGAGTGGATGGAGCTTTAGCTTTCTATCCCTCCCCCACCTTCACACTGGCCAGGAGGGAGGGGGAGTTAAGCTGCATCCCAAAAAGCAGAGAAATAAAATACTCCTCCCCAGATGAAGGAAAACCCAGGGAAAAAATATGACTGTATGAGAGACAATTCTTGCCCAGGCTATTTTTGGGATGGAGCAGTTTCCACACTGCCTCTTACTCTGGGCTGAGCCTAATGGTTTAATTTTGTCTTTAAAAATTCTTTGTGCCAGTCTCCACCACAGAAGACAATGGGATGACACCTACCCCAGACCTGGACACCTTTCTGGAAGATATGCTTTAACCAAACACAAGTTACCGGGCTCAATGCAGGGGTAACTGGGTGAGGTGGCCTGTGAAATACAGGAAGTCAGACTAGCCTTAAACTCTATTAGCCTAATTTCTCAGGTAATAAAGGGAGAGACTGTCAGACTGTCAGAAGTTAAGGTGCATCTATATCTATCTATACACACACACACACACACACACTCTGTGAAGACACTCAAGAATGAAGAATATGAGTTTCTAACATAAAGTCTCTCATATCAGTGAATATACCAAAGTGTAGCAACTGTTGCACTTATCCTTTAAAAAGACGAGGGATGATCTTGAGAATTACATGCAAGTGACCCGTACTATTACTACCAGGTGAACTGACTAAAAAGATTGTTTTTATAAAATATTATAACTTTTATATCAAAATGAAGATTTTATAATCAGGGGAAAACAGCCTGGGTTACAAAAGGGAAAAATGTGCCTCTCTTACCTACTAGCTTTCTTTTACCAGGTCAACCAAAGAATATGATATCATTTATGGACTTTCAAAATGTACTTCGTAACAGGCTGCAAAGGAAACAGAATAGTCATGATTGAGAGTTGGGAGTACTGTCATGAATTAGAAATCGGCTAAGAGATAATAAACAAACAGTAGGAATAAAAGGTCAATTTTCAATAGGGTGGAAGTTTAACAGTGTATGCCCTAGGAATCTGTATTCAGATCAATGTTTAAAATATTATGTAGTAGTCTGCAAAAGTGGGTGAATGAAGTAGCAACATTTTCAGATGACTCAGATTTAGGTTACTCAAGATCGTGAGGAACTTTAGAGGGATCTGACAAAGCTAGCTGAATGTGTAGCATGGTGGCATAATGAATTTCAGTGTTGACAAATGCAAGGTAATTCATATTGCTGGGATCTAAACTAAGCATAACCATTGAAGAAAAAGAACTGGGCAGCTCAGCGAAAACCTCATTCATTCTGCAGCAGTGGTTCAAACTCAGATCGTTAGGCTGCATAAGGAATAGGGCAGCAAGTAGTACTGCTAATGTTTGAATTCCATTATATATTAATCAATGGTAAATTGTTTTTAGTTCTTGTCAACTATCTAAAAAAAAAGTAACAAGAGTGCAGAGACAGGCAACAAAAATGATTTAGAGGAATCAAAAGATATCCATATAAGGAGGGAGCAGAAAAACTGAAACTGTTTAGTTTGGAAAGGAGATGGATAAAAGGAGACATGACAGAGATACACAAATTACTGTACTGGGATATAGTGAATAGAGTGTTCATATATTTTTCTCTAAGAACATTGGGACATTCAATTCAATTCAATTAAGGCAATAAACTAAAAACTTATACAGTGAATTTTGTTTAACAAAGCACATAATTAACCTGTGGAACTCATTGCCACAATATGTCATGGGGGAGTTCAATAGGATTCAAAAGGAGTAGGCCTTTACATGGATCATGAGAATATCCACAGATAAGTTAGATAGGATAATTATTTTTAGAAGGAATATAAACCCATATTCATCAAGGCATAATACAACCACTGACTAACGGACTAAGAAGAAATTTCCCATCTGGACATGTTATTCTAAAGCAGTCCACCATGGGGTTTCTTGCACTGTCTTCTGAAGTGTTTGGTAGTAGCATTGTCAGAGATAGGATATGGGATTAGATGGACCACTGATCCAATTCAGTGTAGTATTTCCTATGTTCTAATGTTTTTCATGGCCAATGGTAATTAAAGAAAAAGGGAAAAGACACTTTAAGTCATTGAATTCCTCTTCTGTAGCTGAAGCATACACATCCCTGTAAGATGATGCTTCAGACAATACACTGATTCTATACTTGAATTTAACAAAAACTAATGTTTTCTTAGTTTATTTTGCATTGAAATAAAACAGGAAAAAATAACTAGAATTAATGTAAACTATGGTGACATGGTTTCTGATTGAACAATACATTAATTTATTATTATTATTATTGCTAACTTTCCCCCAAACAATATTTGCACTGGGCCATTTTATAACAATAAGAGATTTAAGGGTGTGTGACATACTGGGATATTTCCACATGCAGGATGACTTGCAGCATTTGGCTTTCAGTCTTATGTCTAACAATTCACCCAAGCTGTGATAATACCTGACCACAACCCACACACAGTTGCACTCCCCTAAGAACAAAAAGACATAGAGCTAAGACACGATGTGTTCAAACATAAGACGGGAGATAGGGAGGGGGTGGAATACACACACACACGTCAGTAGCTATACAAATGAAGGCGTCTCATCAGCTTCAGTTTTCCTACTTATATGAGTAAAGCTACTCATGTACACGTTTGCAGGATCAGAACTTTACCTGAGCATTTGTAGTACTGAAGAAGATAGTGAGGAGGTAAAATTCATGCTACTGCAGACAGATAGCTTTAAAATGTATCTCCTATCTTAACACATTTAAAATAACCATTATGGAGAGAGAAAAAAATCTTTTTTTTTTAAATATATATTTCTTTTTAAATGTAATTCTCTTGTAGTCCAATCCCTCAACTTTTATATTCCTGCAATTGATTTCAGGAAAATACTGAACTAAAGGTTTTGATTGTGATTGGAGGTTTTGGTTGTTTGTTGGCGTGGGGTGGGTGGGTGGGTGTGTGTGTGTGTGTGTGTGTGTGTGTGTGTTTTGTTTTGTTTTGTTTTGTTTTGTTTTGTTTTGTTACTTGCTAATAAAGGGATCGGATCCTGCAACAGTTCTGCACTGGAATAAATGGGAATAAGCATGTGTGTAAAGATAGTAATGTGTGCCATTGTTTGCAGGATTGGTCCCCTACTTGATAATTACAATAAATAACCACTTCCTTATCAGTGTAAAAAACTTGGCAATGTTTTCATTTTGATTTTTTTTTCTGTAATTAGTGAAACAGTTGAGAGGCAAAACAAAATGTAAATGAAGCTGCCACTCTGAAGCCAGAACAATTGACAATCTTTAAGAATTTACACCAAGCTATATTAGGAATTTTGACATATTGCTTTGTTTCTAGTAAAAAGTATTTTTGCTTCATCTATAGCAGAAATTGTAGCAGGTTTTCATTTTGTAATGAGCATGGATCAGATTTTCAGAAGAACTCAGACACCTCCTGTTTAGGTACCTAAATAAATAGCCAGAACAGCAACAACAGTAACATCCATTTTTCCCAGCGAAAGATAAACACTTTTTAAAATCAGATGAGAAAATTGACATTTTATAATGCGCAGTAGATTTTGTGTAATTGATTTAACCAAAAGGTAAATCCATACTGTGTTTAAAAAAATATTCAACTCTCACTACCCCAGTGAACATTAATACATTAAAAAAAACATGTTTGTTTAAATCAGGAGTAACTTCATGAAAGCAATGGAGCTGCACTGTAGTGAGAGTAGAATGAGGCCCTCTCCCCTTTTCTATAGTTTAATTTTAAAATGATCCCTATTCCATAGGTACTGAAGGAATTCATAATTCCAGAAACCTTTCCAGAGAACATCTGAGAAGCCCAGACACCAAATACAGAAAACTAAAAAGTGGACATGATAATTTTCATTCCTTTAGTCAATGGGGTTGTATGGATGTAAATAAGGTCAGAATTTGTTTCATTCACACTTGATAAAAGCAAAGTGATGGGCCAAATCTTGCCTGAAATAACATTTCACACAATGCCACTGGTACAAGTTACAGTGTATTGCATCATTTCTCTATTTCAAATTACATTTTATGTTACTGTAATTATAATTAATGTATTTTTTAAAAATAGTATAAATAAAATATTGTGCACTCTATCATTTATCTTCTTTACATTATACTGTATGTAATGTTACATTTAATTCTATTAATCAATATTAAATAAATATAATTAAATTTCTCAGGCAAACTAGAGAACTTGAAGATCAACTCCAAATATTCAATAACAACCCAAACCTACAATTCTTATGGGTAACTAGCCCATCTTAATTCCTGTGACTTAATGGACAAATAAAGATTTTAATATTCAACTATCATTACCTCAGTGAACATTAATATATTAAAAAAAACCTGCTTTTTCTTTGTTTGGATTTAAAACAAACCATGTAAACATATACGATACACAGCTTCCTGTTTTAGTTTAAATGTTGAAAAATGAGCATACACTTTGACAATACAACAGAAATGTTAAGAATATATCATGAAGAGATAGTCTACAGATATATACTACATATGATTATATTCACAAACATACCAAATTTAAAGATTCCTAAAATCTTATTGCATATTATTTAGCTACTCCAATATATTTCTAAACCCCACAGAAAACTAGTGTAATTTTTTTATACCCACTTTCTGTATTTATAGTGGAGTGCATGGTTTTATCTATTTTTTTAAATACTAAAAGGTTACTGACTAAAAGTTTACAATTGCATTACATAACATTACATATACTGTACTTTTTATATATATATTTGTCCTTAATGTACAAGTTATTCTCCTTTAAAACTCAAAAATAGCATATGGGTCTCAGCATACTGAAGTGCTCTGCTTTGATCCCCTCTTCTACTTAGTACAGAATTTAAATAAGTTCTATATATATAGACTAGATATAAACTACAGATACACATAAACACTGTACACACTGGGGGAAGGAATGACAGTATTTTGCCTAACCAGTGACTATAACATTCCCCCTAGCTGCCTCCCTACTCCCTAGCCCCCAAATTCCCTGTCAGAACGGGACTTTTGCTACATACTGTTTGCATTCAAATACACAAAGGTGGTTTGCAAGAAACTGACGAAGAAATCCAAGGGTTAATGAAAAAACAGAAGGACAGGAGATCTTTTAAGAAAAAAAAATGTTCAGCAGACAAAAAGTGAACCCAGAATTTAGTGTCTAAGTATTGCCTGGATACCAGTGAAGGGTCTAGGCAGACTTGGGTTGCAAGGACTATCCCTTTAAAATCAAACCCATAGTTCCTGCACTGTTTTCCCCTAACACCACATTCAAACTGTGACTAACTGCCTCATTATGCTTCTCCTGGCACTTTCTGAAGCAAACTTATTGTACAATTCTACATGGCACCTAAAATCAAGGGGGGAAAAGGGCTATTTTCCCTATACAACAGCAGTCCAATAGACAACTTTTTATCAGTCTAACACATATGCAAAATCCTGCATGACCAGTAAGAGCATTTTTACAATCTGTGATGGATAACAGGTGAGAAAATATTTTTAAAGCATGAGTTGGGGCCATAAGAAACCTTAGTTACTGAATGAAACACCTATAAAATCCTGCAAGGCTTGAAATCAATGGAGGTTTTACAAAAGAAAGAGGAGTGCCAGATTAGGTCCCTAAATTAGTTTTATGTAGAAAACATATTTCTTAATATTTATTTATAAATTGTAGATTCCTCATGTAAAGAAAATAGAGTTCTCAGTAATAAAATAAATCAAAAAACAAATAACCAATTAATATATCAAAAACATATTATTTACAGCTCTTTAAATAAAACATGAAAACAATTAAAGGGTTTCCAAAGTAACTATGTCTCCAAAGAGTAATAAAAGTCTCAGCTTCTTTCTAATTTTAAGTATAAGAAGCCATTAAGTGTTATTAAATATTTAGTAGAACAATAATAATTACTATGAAGCTTTAACCTTGCCTTTGATTTTCTTAAATTTTCCTCTAAATGTTGATTTATTGATATTTTATCCTTTAGTCACACTTAGCAGAACTTAAACGGTTAACAGAATTTGTGGGATGTAAGAATACCATATTTCAGATTTCAGCTCTATTTAGAAATATATTTTTCTTCATAAACTAGAGGATATAAATGCAGCGAATGATGATGTGTTAATGAAAGGGTTTCTTAGGCTGTGCCCTTTATTATCGACACTATAGAACTTGTTAAACTACTATAAACAGCTAGTCCAAGTGTATGAAATGACTTTGCCACGTTGTCTGCTTGAGATATGTCCTGGATGTATTGTACACTTAAAGTCAGATAGGAATTCTTAAAAATGTCCTGATTAAAGTAAGAAAATGATTATCAGCCTTCATTACTGTATCTTGCCTGAATCATGTTCTCCTTTATTAGAACTATCCTTCATCCTCTCTTTCAATCAGCAAAATCCCATTGATTTTTGTGGCAGGGCTGTAAGAGCTGCTTGCAGAACAATAGATACATTTTTCAAATGACTTTGTTAAACTTTATCCCACAGGCAAACACATCAAAAGTAAACTAAATAATTTCTTATGAAATGTAAAGCTATTGTTTTTATTACATTTTAAAATACCTCCAAAATAGTTTTATCATTTAAAATATTTCATTTATCCTCTTGCAAAATCAGAATTCTCAACATCAGGGAAGAGCCTTTTTTTCAAGGGGGGGGGGGGAGAGCTGAGAACAGCAATTTGCAGACCGTTTTTTTCCTTGACAGCATTTAGCCACGCCTCACTCTGGCCCTTCCTCCAACCTCTGCTAACCTAAAAACCAGCGCCAACCTGGCAGCCGGCCTTATATTCAAAAGTAAACATTATTCTGCCATTTTTCAATGTTGTTTATCATATTCCAATCTTCCTGCCCTTTTTTTCCTCACTGTAGCTTAAATCATTGCCTCTACTCCAGTTTGTTTCACTTTGAAACTACAAGACAAAGTCATGCTTTTATCTAACATGGCAAACTTGTAACTGCGCTATAAGGATTTTACCTTCACACAATGAAACTGCAGACTATTCTAGAGGAAAAAAATTGTCCGGCATATCTTTAAATGTTCTGCTCTCCTAATATACAGAATGATTTGTTCTTATCCACACTACAGAAACAGTCTGGTTTTGGAACAATACATACATCTTTCAAAACCTGTAGCTGAAATAAGAGACCTGACTTTTGCTTGCATCTTTTTCTCTTTTTTAATTTAACCTCAATAGGAAGCCTTAAAAAAAAATCTAAACACCACCGACTGAACATACTATTCTGCACTTGGCTCTTTATTATCCTTTTCCCATCACCCATCGATCCTGTCTTTCTTCCTACCTCCTCCCCTCTCCCCAAATCTCCTCCAGATAAAAAGGGTCTTGAAAATATATGTATATAACTTCTTGGCTATTATTATTTTTATATAGTCCCACTGTATTAAATGGGTAGATCACATACCAAAATAAAAACAGAAAGAGGGGATACTGCAATTTTAATCCTAAAAGCCATCACCTTAATTTTCCCACTGCAGCAGATGCATACTGGCAAACCCTTCGCGACACTGGAGAATTGCTCCTTCCTATTAAGGTCTTAAGAGTGTAGACTAAACAACGGCCATGTTGTCAGTGCTTTTCGCTACCCTCATGCCCTGTCTTATCGGGTGAGAAATTGGCGGTATGCCAATCCTACTATTGCAAGGCTGGTGTCAGTCAAGGGCAAAGGTTTTGGGTTTTTTGTTTTATTTTTTAAAATAAAGTCTCCAAAAACCTCAGCAACAATCAGAATGATGTACAGATTCCCATTAATTGCAGCATAATCAGGTAGCAGGGTTTAAGGATTTTTTTTTCTTCTTCTTCTTGTCTCTAAGCACTGTAAACTACAAATAACATGGAGTGGTTTAGTCAAAACAGTCATGTGCAAGTAGCCTGGCAAACAAAAGCCTTTATTTATTTATTTAGTTCACGCACAGATAAGGAGGAGCCTTTGTGCACATAAATTTCACACACATCAGAAAGGAGATGCCATGCTGCTTTCTGCAGGCTGACACAGCTTGTCTTGAGACGCCACAGGACAGCCTGGAGGCTCATTAATAATTGCGGATGGCTTTCCATTTCCATATTTAAATTGTGAAGCAGCGTATGATTAATTAAGAAGAAAAAGGCAAAAAGGAAAGGCCTGTGCTTTCTGTTCAATCTGACTTGCCAGAAAGGCTGCCTGCTTTAACTCTTTGTTTGCTATATGCATGGATGTCAAGAGAGTTTGCCAGAATCCTTTGCTCTGGTGGGTTTATGGGAAACTCAAAATGAATATTAATTATGTTATTTTCAGCAGTTAAGCAGACATGTGAGTCCTTTTGCAAATAGCCACGTACTAATGAAGAGACTTTACTGCAGTCCATTTCTCTTTAACTTTTTTTTTTGAAAAAACAAATTACTTACAGATTTCAGCAAGACTGTATATTACAATATTTTCAGATGGTGGTATTAAAAGATTATTTACTATTTTATGCAAAGAGATATTGCTATTAAAATCCAGTAACATTTATAATTTAAACTCATCTGAGTGGTCTAAGGCAATGAAAATATTTAATACTGGAACACTGTGACTAACTTGAGCCCAGAATCTTACAGAGTCTCATTAAATATAAGCTATGGCAAGTAATAAAGATACCATATACAGATGTGAAAATATTTAACAATAACTTACTAGAATGTAAACTTCAGATTATTCTGTTTTTCCAAAAGCATACAATTTCCAGATTTGACTGCTAGAGATGTTTAGGGGGAAAGGCTATAATTCTCACCCACTGAAATCGTAAGTAACATTTCAACCAAAGGTTTCAGAGTAGCAGCCGGGTACTCCTGTTCTTAGTTCAACCAAAAACATTCAAGTGCTGGATTGATTCAGCACTTTGTACTATTACTGAGAGAGAAATCCAGGGAGTCCTGGTCAGCCTGCCCATAGGCCAGGGCGGGTAAACGAGTTCCAGAGGTTATGAGCTCCGTCTCTAAGACGAATCTACACACACTGCACCTGGGGGTAAAACTGGGGTTATGCCTCCAGAATACAATTTCATTAATACTGTCCCTATGGGAAGCTGAACATGTCTGAATAGTAATCAGAACACATTCAGATCTATTTCATAGCACATCCATTGAAACAGGGAGATAGAAGGGGAGGATATGGTTGAATCTTATGAGATGTCTCACGTAGCTCATCAGTGGCAGGATTTAGACTCTAGTCATGTGACTTGTGTGATTCAGCATTTTGCAGTCATATTGGAAAAAAACAACACCTCAGTTCTCCTCACTGTTGCTACTGTGTTAATTTCCCTGCCCATCATAACTTCACATTTTAACCCTTTTATTTCTACAGGATTCCAGATATTCCTGAATTTCATCCTAGTCTGAGCATCTGGGTATTCATTCAACCTTAATGCTATTGAAGTACTGTTGACCAATATATGGCACTGTGCAGCAAAAGTGAAAACTTTAATTCCTCCTGGACTGATTTTGACTCCATGCAGAAAAGCACTTAAGCACATGCTTAAATCCATCCTTTTTCAACTCTTAAGCATGTGCTTAAGTTCCATTGACTTAAACATGTGCTTCACTTGAAACATGTTCCTAGGTACTTTTCTGAATCAGGGCCTTAAAAAGGAACAATACTAGTAAGACGATGATGGAGTACTAGAAAACAGACAAACCATTATGACAGTGCACTGCTTAGAAAGAGGAAAGGGATAAAGAAACAAAAATAAACAAAAATAAATGTATGTTAGCCATTAAAGTCTGCCAAGATTAAGTCCTTCTATGCACATTACTTATTGGATTTACTACAAAATGCAGATCTGCATATCAGGGCACTTTTGTCAAGAGTGGCTTCTCCTTCCTGAAAATCATATCCTGCGCCAAACTGGGCAGTACTGATATAGAATACCATGCACTGAGAATCAGAACTGATCCAAATAAGATATTTTAGTGTGGAGCAACATTTCATAACCAACATAAATCTAGCACTCATTATAGCTTATGGGAGGAAAACTAAATCACAAGTTCCAATAATTCCCCACCTGGTCACACAGCATGTGAACAAATTAAGAATTACAAATTAAGAATACTCAAACAACCTGATCTGAAGTCAATGGAAAAAGAGTCCTGTTGATTAAAACAGCTTTTAGATCAGGGCAAAGGAATACACTTAAACCTCATCAACATTATGATTTTTTAATCATGTATTAACCTATAGTTAAAAACAACTAGCAACAAATGCCTGTTCCTTGTCTACACTACAATTTACCATTGTGTCAGTTTAAACATGATTGCAAACCAAATTGGGTGCAAGCCCTTAGTGAACTGCTATGGCACTGAGTAAAATTTGACAGCCATTTGGAATTCATACTTTAACACTGTATCCTCAATTGTCCATATGAAAACCAAAAGGCCCGATGTTCCCCATATATCTCGCTCCAATTGTTCTGAAATAAACTATACCAACAGGTACTTTACATAGGATTCCAGAGAGACTTTACCTTGTTACTGCAGATGTACCATTATTCACAGAAGTCATGGGCTTATAAATCCTGAAACTATTTTGCAATTAGAACTTCTCCCTCTGCTGATTCAGCACGTGCTTTCTGTCTAACCCAGCATGCCATCAGTGCTCTCATGATGGTCTTCTCCTCTGTAACTTCTGCCATCTGGAATAATCTGCCTCTCTCTTTCCACCTCTTCTCAAATCTGCCCTGAAAACACATTTTCTCCTTTGTCTATACACTTCTTAATTTATCCCTCTCTATTTATCCCTATTGCAAAACCCATTTGCAGAGACTGAATTCTGGTCATAACTGGCTAGGCAGATGATACATAGGGACCACTTAAAATATAGATAAAGATATTAAGTACCATAGAACACAGAACTCCTATACAAAGTCTAAAGCAATAAACAAGAACAACATCTCTTCAGTAAATAGGACATCAAATTCAGACCTGGTATATATCAAGGCACCTTCATCACACCCACTTTCACCAGATCTAAATTTGGCTCATGGTGCCTGTCTCCCTTATGTGGTCAATTCTCAACTTGGACCTTAAGGAGAGCTAGCACAAGTATGTGTACATGGGGATGGGAATCACGCCCCTACAGTCATACTGTAGACATACTCTGAAGCATTTGGTAACTGGTCAATTACAGAGATAAGATATGGGATAAATAAACATTTGTGGTCAGACCTGCCATAGCAATTCCTATGTTCACATCCAAAGTATTACTATTATATAGAAGTTACTGTTTGGGGCAATCTTGTTATGCATGCTTTGGTTATATTTTACATAGAGCTACCTGGGGCAAATCAGTCAATTCATGCCTACATGAACATCAAGAAAGTTTTCGACATCTTCGCTTATTAGAAGTGATGATAGGTGTACAATACAAAGTGCAACTTGTTGCATCCAACTAGATTGTATTCGTCCTTAATATTGGAATAAATAAATAATAAAATAAATAAATAAAAGGCGGGCAGGCTCAAAAAGTGATCTACTTTTTCAATATATATTTGTTTGCAGAGTTTGTGTAATTTTTATATACTATAATATTGCAATAATGAATGGTGATAAACTAAACTGGTTAAAATGAACAGAAAGCTTGCCCTTATCACTTATTCAATTTACTAAGTGTAGTTGCTAGAACAAACACTTCTTTATGACAAACTGCAGCCACATCTCCAGAAGCATTCCTTATTGTGAAGTTTTATTGTACATGGCTCTAACACCCCAAGTTATAACACAAGTTATTGTGTTAATGCTCTTTTTTCCTTTTTAAAGCACTATCAGCTGCAGCTACCTAACACTCATAAGCAGGCTATAATAATAAACCATTCAGTGCACATAGAGAAAAGATGTTTTAATTTCAGGTTTCTAATTTTTATTTTAATAAATTATGTGATAACATGATTTTAAAATAATGAAAAATACCTTGATAGCGGTAAGACTGCACAAATCAACCACTACACATTTTACAATATTTTCTCTTCCATTTCCTATATATGGTACAAAGAATTTCAAACTTTTCTGTACTCTATCCAGCCTATACAACCTGGCCTTTCACTTCACCATGAATGTCTGTCCAAATCTGGCCAAGTTATAAGCTTTGAAAAACTGTAGTTCACACATACTCAGAGACTTGCTAGAGCTTACGGGCTAAAATATTAGCATGTTCCATGAGAGGCAAGGTGGGGAAAGTAATATCTTCTATTGGACCGACTTCTCTTGGTGAAAGAGACAAACTTTTGAGCTCACACAGAGCTTTTCTTCAGGTCCTCAAAAAAAGAGAAGTTGGTCCAATAAAAGATATTACCTCACCCGCCTTGTCTCTATAATATCCTGGGACCAACACGGCTACAACACCACTACAAACAGAATATTCCATGCTCACTAAGCATGCTTCATCCCCTCACAGCTCCTACATGTGACTGCTATTAGGCATACACTAGTTCCACAGAGTGACTGAACATGCACCAGCCCAGGACTCCAGGGGCTCAGAAGGATTTTCCTTGTCATGGTAACTCCCAGCTCCTCTTGAGCTGGCACCAGAGAGCAGGGAGCCTGGTGCCCAAGCAGCGTGGACGAGGAAGCTGGCTGATTCAAATTCAGAGAGCTCAAAAGCCGAAATTGATGGGGAGGGAGAGGAATAGATTGGGACAAGGAGCATGTTGAGATTGTGACTGGTGGTGCAGAAAAATTGTAATGGGATTGGCTGGGCAAGGAGACTAGGACCAAGATATCAGAGACCCACAAAAGCTTATGCCCAAATAAATCTGTTAGTCTTTAAGGTGCCACCAGACTCCTCATTGTTTTTTTAGGACCAGGATGAGATGACTAAGCAATGGAGACTGGGACAGCAAGGAGAATGCATTCCTTACAGAATTTGTCGTCAGAGTCATAGAGCATACAGCTTTTTTCATACCAGTTACTTAAAACATGCCAGCTCCTTCTTTAGAAATGTGTGTTGAAGAGTATGGCAGTAGGAATGTGCTTTGGTTGCTTTTTATGTGATTGAGCCGAGGGAAGGAGGGAATCTCTGTTGCAATTCCCTTAGTCTCTCACTTCCTCACTGCTCCAACTGTCACCCTTCCTTATGCAGAGTTAGGCTGGATCGGGCTCCTGGGCCACTGAGGTCTTTCGAACCTCTGCGACATCACCTGGATGGGTGTCTGGAGCGTTCCTGGATGTCTCTCTTGCCAGACAACAATGAGCTGAGGTGGAGTAGTGCAAAGCATTAAATACAGGGGAGGCCTGGAGCAGAAGTATTATTAAGCAATAGAAAGCCTAAGCACCAGATTCCACGGCCCCCTTTGCTCTACCCACATAAGGGCCAGGCAGAATTTCAGTCCAGGAGCTCAAGGGAGCACCAAGATTACTCCCTTCCTACCAGCTGGGGGATCATAATGCCCCAAAAGAGGGCAGAGAGAGCTGGCCAGCTCAGCAGGAGAAAACAGTATCCAGAAAACACTCCAGGAAGGAGTGCAGCAGTGTGTATGCTCCCCAAGCACAACAGTAGTGCCAGGTGAGCTCTGTGGGGCAACGCTCCTCCAAAGCAGCCCTTACTACACAGACTATCTGCACAATCTAGAAAGTTCTCTGTAGGATGGAGAAGGGCTCATTTGAAATAATTCTTTCCCCTCTCTAAATTCACACTCTTAATTCGGCAGTTTGCTTTAACTAAATGTAGGGGGCCTGTGTAAATATGCCTCTTTGAAGCATTTAACATTATAAAATCTGTTACACGGCATTGCCAACTCTTGCAAGCTCCAAAAGTCATGCCAATATGCAAAAATCTCAGCTCTTACTTTTTTTTTTAAGTTAGTGTCTAGCCTTCATGGTAATGGAGGAAAGCTTTCCTGGTAAATAATCAGAGTTTACCCAAAAGGATAAAAAAAAGGGTAAATAAACAGAAACCAAAAGGCATTTTAAAAAATGATTTTTAAGACAATTATTATTTTGGGGGGTAGATGGGGGAGGTTGACTCATGATTTTTTGAACGTTAAAGGTTAGCGATACTGATTATGTCATGTCTCCGGGTGCTGGTAATGGGCTATACAGCCTTCCATCTCTAGGTTCCCCATTTGAATCTAGCACAGATTGACTATGGCTAAAGTTTTTTACTTTCGATGACTGTTGAGTGGTCTGTGGGAAGTTAATCTGGTGATTTCAGTCCTGTAACTAATGGAAATGTGCCCACAGAACAAAGTGAGCACCATATATGCTGTGGGAACATAACCAGGCATTTCAAAAAAAGATGGTAGCAAAAGCTATCCATTGAATGAGCTAAACCAAGGATTCATTTATGAAGCTTTGTTAACTGTATATAAAATACTTAATGTCATTGATTTTAAAAAAGTATGGTGTTAAGTCAATGTGTTTTAATAATAATATCATGTGTTGTATGTGGGGCATACAAGCGATACAAAGTAAAAGCAGCATTAAGCAATATAGAGCAAGAAAACTTGCCCTTATCACCACAGAAAAGTTAAATATTTAATATAAGAGAGGTGACATCAGTTGGTGCAGAGTAAGAAAATTAACAGGGATCCAACATCAGGAAGTTAAACTTGACCCCACAGCAGTTCATATGGTGTGGAAGAAGTTTGTTTTCCCTCCTCAAATGCATTGTCTTGCAACAGTAAGGTCTGGAAACCCCCAGACTGATACTGCTATTTGCAGCTGGGGGGGGGGGGGCAATCACATGTGCAGGTGTAATGTCTTACAGACAGAGTTGCTGGCATGTGAATTCACTCTGGGAGAACAGTCTCCAGACTGCACTATATGGTTCAGATGCTAGGATGCTGGGTAAAGTAAAAACTCCCTATATAGTAATAACAAGCATAGAGTGGTGGCTGAAATTGACCACTTCTGGTATGGACCCAGGGACTGTTATTATAATTGGCCTATGTTTTGTTTCACACTTAGTGCACATCTTCACTACCCGCCGGATCGGCAGGTAGCAATCGATCTATTGGGGATTGACTTATCGCGTCTAGTGAAGATGCGATAAAATTGATCCCTGATCGCTCTGCCGTTGACTCTGGAAATCCACCGCGGCAAGAGGTGGAAGCAGAGTCGACGGCGGCGCGGCAGCGGTCTACTTGCCGCCGTTCTCACAGCCAGGTAAGTTGACCTAAAATACGCAACTTCAGCTACGCTATTCACGTAGTTTAAGTTGCGTATCTTAGGTAGAACTCCCCCTCCCCCCCGTAGTGTAGACCTAGCCTCAGATTTCCTCTGGTAATAAATGGAAAAATATATTTTGTACCAGTTTTTAAAAATGTAATTAAAATAAAAACAAAGTTAAAATTACAGGAGGATGCTTTAAAGGCAGAGCAAATTTATATTGTGGCATTACACCCCAGTGTGCTATCCCATAGATGGTGAGCTTGCACCCCGAGGTTCGTACTTTAAGCTAATGTTTATGGTGGTTCAAATGACTACAACTACTGTGGTCTTGGGAATGTGTTGCTGGGGAATAAATTTTAAAAAGGAGAGTGGGGGAAGGAATATAATGAAAATGAAACAAATGATTATGTAGAAAAGAAAAAAGAATGTAGGGCTGACTTGACATGAATAATTAAACATGGGGAAGGCCTCATTTCTTGGAAGACAGGGTTAGGAAGTTAACTAAAGCAGCAGGCTAAAAATGAAATGTTTGAGCTAAGATAAGTAAATAGGCTAGTAAGCTAAAAGACAGAATGTCTGAGCTAGCTAAGACTAGAGGGGGCATACCCAGGGAACCATTTACAAAGAACAAGATATCAATGGATAAGATAAATTGGGAACATAAAGATGAGGTAAAGAGTAAGTCGTGCATGGACAGAGCAGGCTGTATAGGGATTGGTTCCTACAAAGTTACCAAGCCAATTCCAAAAGTTGATGCAATGTAAAGTAAATGCAATGTAATGTTTTAAATGTATATAAAGTAAGATGTTTGCTTGTAGCTTTGGCTGTGTGGTGCCCACAATACCCACCCCTAACCCTGAGTCTGATCAACTCAGAGTATGCCAAATAAAGAAACCAGAGACTGGAGTTGAACTCAGTTCTTGGGGAACTGAGTGAAAGAAGTCTCGGGGTGGGGGAACCCAACATAGTGGTGCCCTAACACTATTATGCCAAATTGTCATCAACTTTACTGGCAATCTCAGCAGAAGGAAAAGTGTGAAAGAACAGGGAGAATGCAGTAACCACTCGTTTACCCCTAGAGGTGGTGTTTCTGGACTGAGGTACATTGGCAGGGCACCATGAGGAAGCTTATATTGCTGCTGCCCATGCTCTACCTGTTTTGGGTGAGCTGAGTGGGGCTGGTTCAGTTGGAGGTGGCCCAACAGCAAATTTGGAAAGCTCCATAGTGGCCCACTCAACAGCATGGAGGCATTGCTATTGCCTCCCTGGAGGAGCAGCTCTGCATTCTGACCTTGGACTGAAGGATGAATGTCATCTTTCCAGCATCCTCGCACCATACCGACAAAGAGCCTCAGTATTTGGGCTTTGGGCAGGTGGAGTGAATTGCACTGTCAGAGCATACTGCAAAATTCATCTGTTTTCTTGAGTTTTTATGAGAAGGGGAGCTAATGGAGGGAAGTGAGGTGTTTAGATGTAGAGATTTGTTATTATTTCAGGGAAATATTCTAGTTGGGATGTATTATGTTTTGTATATTTTTAAAAATTGTTTATGTTTAAAAAAGTATCTATAGCTCCTGGGAATCAATTCTTGATATAAATCTGAACAAACATTCATGCCAAGGTGTCATTTTTGCAGTAACCTTTAAAAGTTTCAAATTATAACAATGCTTTCATTTAGGCACAGACGTAAAGTTAAGAAGAGGGTAAACCCAAAATGTGAGGACAACTGAAGGAAAGGAAGTGGATGAATCCAAAACCAATGAAGAATGTGAAGAATGATCTTGCAACAAGGGCCTGCAGAGGGAATCAGGCAGCAGGCACTTGCATAAGGGACTCTTCCCAAAGGATAGGAGAGTAAGAAATTAGATGAGAGTATCATGTTGCGTACTGCAGGGATCTTAAATCAAGGTGTGGAGAGCTGGGCGGAGATGGGTAATAATTTTCAAACAGATTCACTGTTCTTTTCAGTGGTGTGGCAAATGTTCACCTGAGAGCCAATATTCTGCCCTAGAGGTGTCATGACACAGGCCCAGATTTTCAAACATAGCTCCAGTTTGCAACTAACTCCATATTTATGTTCCTAAATAAAAGTACCCTGATAAGCATGGGCAGCTCCCAATAACTTTTGCAGCTGAGGGTGCTCAGCATCTCTGAAAATCAGGCCATTTTCTATTTAGGAGTCTAAATCTGGATTTAGGTACCTACTTTTAAGCAGCTAGGTTTGAAAATGTTGACCAATGTTTCCTCAACAAGGTTGCAATTGCTGTCCAGTGCCCATAGCCCAGCCCTAGACCCTGAAAGGAACCTTGCTAAATGCAAATTTGCACAATCTTAACAGTGTGTCTAGAGGAAAGCAGTTCTGGAAATTATTTAATTCAACTATATGAAGAGCTGTTCTGATGTTCAGCAAATAATAGGTTACACTCTTTCCTACAACATTTCTTTTCTTTATTTTTACTTTTATTAAATGACTGTAAAACCTCCAAGGAAATTCACTCATGAAAAACTAAGCTCAAATTCCATTCTAGGGTTTGGACACTCACAAGCCAAACAGCTGATTTAAAAAGATGAAGGAACCCAAACTAAACTGAAGTGTTGACTATTTGGCGATTCTGAAAACATTCCAGTGAACAAAATAGCCTTTTTAAACCTACATGTGAAAGCAGCTTTTTTCCCCTTTCTCTCTCTCTCTTTTTTTTAAATTACTGAAGTTTAGTATGTTTGTGATGTAGTGTTCATTTTTGAAAGTCAGCTCTTTTGAAAAGGGTACATTGGCTCATCAGTCTGCAACCTGGTAATTAAATGAAAATTAAATTTGATGAGTGAACCAACCAAGGAAAGCAAGAGAACTCACAGTTAAAGCTGATATTATGTGTTCAATGCACACAGTATATTTTATTTTGGAAGGGGGTGGAGAGGGCAAATGAAAAAAACACGTGTTTTCGGGAGATGGTGATGAGCTTATTTGAGCTTGCATACCAGTGGACAGTGGCTGAGAGCACTGTAGAGATGGCACATAGACTTAGGGTGACCAGATGTCCTGATTTTATGGGGGCAGTCCTGATATTTGGGGCTTTTTCTTATATAGGTGCCTATTACCCCCCACCCCGTCCCAATTTTTCACACTTGCTATCTGGTCACCCTACATAGACTCTGAAATCAACTCATATTCTTATCTGAACAACCATAGAACAGCATTTAAGCATCTCTGGAGCAAGCTACGTCAAGCCATTCTTGACTGGGAAGACAGGTTGGTGCAATATGGGACTCTTAATGAAAATGGAGGAGGGGAAAACCATGATCCTGGAAGACCCCTCCTGTATTTAAAAATAATTCCTAAACCAATGTGGTCAAGCATCAGCTTTAACATAGCATTTCCTGGCTTTTGCTGCTTTTTGACACAACCTCGATGTTATTGAAATATGGCTTTATGTTTATAAAATTTACCTCTAACACAGAACTGCTTGACAAGCAGTGTTTACGCATTTTGTCAGATGTCATTAGTTTTTTACACAAGAGGACACTACAAAGCTCTCTTTCAAACTTGTTTTAGACCAGCGAGGTTATTTGTTACCGAATTACTTTAAAATAAAATAAATAATAGATAAGAGGAGGAAAAAGTAATGAGATCATTGTTAATTCAATGGTATTTCTAACATTTTTACCTTTAAACAAGTGGTCAAACACATTTTGCCTACTTTTTTTTTTATACAGCTATATCTGTCAGGAACTCATGGGCAAGCTTGTACTGGGATCTCCTGGTATCCTGTGTGTTGTAAAATAAATCTGTGTTGGTCTACTCCCAATCTAAATATACTTCTGAATAAAGCTCTCACATGCAGATATAAATCTTGCAAATCAAAATCTGTTTCCAAGAGCTGTAACTTGTTGAATTTATATTTGCAAAACTAACAGGTGATGAAAAACAATACATTAAAGATTTCTTTAACTCTACCATAATATACTTCTGTTAGATCTTAGTTTTACTGAATGATTTATGTCTTATTGGTTTTTCTAGTTTCACTTTTATATTTCCTCACCCACTATTTTAAGATGCATTTTTTTAAATCCAAAAAATACCTACCCAAGTCTAGTTACATGGCTATATAAGGAAACCTCGTTAAGTGAGAATTAGTGAGAATTATGGGGCTTTCACTGCCTATTCTGAGGAAACATATTGACCAAAGGGCAATCTAACCTAGGAAGGTATTACTAAAGTTATGCTTGGAATATAAAGATTTAAAGCTGCATACATGAGGAGTTTTTTTTTTCTGGAGTGCCAAAATAATAGAAGCAGCAATGGTTTTACAGAGCTCTGCATAATAGAGTTCACAGCACACAGTTTATTCAGCACAAAGCAACACAGTATTTAGTTAAACACACTTATGGACAAAGTGTATTACAGATGCAAAACTGTGTGCTCTCTGTCTCTAGAAAGGTGCTAATGTGGATTCAAATCTCAGTATAATAGGGCCTTATGAAGGACAAAGCCATCTTGAAATAGATTGCCTTTATAGAGAACTCTCCCATTCAGGGCAATCACAGAAATTCTGCTGTACTTAATCTGCAGCTACTCACACACAATTACATAAGTGAATAGAAAATCTGAATTATCTGGAGGCAGCTATGGCAACTATTTCTAAAATCACTCAGGGTTTCATATACAATTCTGTTTGTGTAAGTTTAGATATGACCTTTCTTCATCTCTCATTATTTTAAATAGCACAGTGTACTGGCTTATAATATGCTGTTTAAAATTATAATTACTTAACTATAGAGGCCAACAAGGTTGGTCCACGTCGTGCTCGGTGCGGTACAAGGATAAAAGAGACTACAGTCATTGCTCCAAGTTGCTTCCAAGAGAGAAAGGGAAACAGAATCAGTGCCCAAGATGGTTGCAAAATATAAATTGTTATTCAGGTTACAGGTTTCAGAGGGGTAGCCGTGTTAGTCTGTATCAGCTAAAACAACGAGGAGTCCTTTTGGCACCTTAGAGACTAACAAATTTATTTGGGCATAAGCTTTTGTGGACATTAACCCACTTCATACAGCACATGAAAAGCTGGAAGTTTCCTTACCAAGTGGGGGGTCAGTGCTAACGAGGCCAATTCAATTAGGGTGGATGTGGCCCATTTCCATCAGTTGTCAAGAAGGGGTGAAGTGAATTTTTGCTTGTAAGGGAAAAATCTTGCAGTTCTTACTCAGTCAAAACTCACATTTGAACTGGGTTAAAATTGTATAATCTCAGTTTTATTATGAGGAATAAAAGGACATCACTGTTCGAATGTTCCACTTTATATGGCAAGGGGAAAACAAGTTCATGTTATTTTGAAACCCCCTTGAGGTATATACTTCACAAGTAGCAAAATACATTTCTATGATTGCTGTGGCACTGTAAGTTCTTGATATACTGAACAGCGGAGTAAGAAGTCACAGAAACGACGCAAAATGCATCCAGCCTGAACTTAACAGGCAGCTTTTTGTCAATATTTCAATGTATTTCACCCAATAAGCATATTTAGACATTACAAAAGAGTGTAATAATTTTTTCCTCTGATCTGTTCTTTAGGTGTATTTTATTTCAAAAAGGTGGAAAGTTACACATGGTGAAAAGCAGATTTAATGAAAGACAAAACAATAAATTATTCAAAAAACATTTTCCACTGCCCCACCTTCCCACTAAAGTATATGAAATACCTCATGTAAATGAGGTCTGTATTTTTTCATGATGCACCCTGGGCATCATATAACTTTCCTCCTACAGTCAACTTTAACAGCATTATTTTCTGAACCTTCATCAGCATTTGTTTCCTATTGTTTTCTGGGTGGAGTTAAAACATTGCTTTTGATCTGTAGAGCCCTAAATGGTTTGAGACCTGCCTATCTGTCCCCTCAGTACAGAAAAGAGGGAGCTGCTGGGTCTGGAATTTGATCCAATACTTGGTCAGAAATAGCCCAAATCTGTAAGTCTTGGCAGTTAGCCCTAATGTTATCTACTTTCTAGTGCTTCTAAGGAGGGCTGAAGTTATGGATGCGATGGGGTATACAAAATTGACAACAAGCTAAAATATTTCCATGTACAACTTCATAAGCTCAGACCATGGGTGAAATCCCGACCCTGCTGAAGTCAATGACAAAACTTGCATCAATTTCACTGGGACCAGGATTTCACCCTATGAAATGACAGCCCTTATGTGAAAAGGACAATGGATAGTGCAGTGACAAAAGAGCGCCATTAATATCAGAGAAGCATATAAAAAAAACCAGCTTTCTATGGTACACCTTTTCATTACTGTGCGTCAGGTCCTTAGGTGGCAAAAGTCACTGCAGGTCCATTGGAGGTAGGCTAATTTACGTCAGCTGAGGATTTAGCTGTATATATGCAAGGAAGTGAAGACTGACAGCAGAATGGGGGCAGAGTTATGGTAGTTTAGGTGTCTTATTTGAGAAGTGCAACTTCAACTCTGTATTTCCTGGTCTTACATTTGGAAGCTTTTTGTTTTTAAATCCTAATGTTTTCGAAAGGTAACAGGCATTCAACCCACTGATGGGAGCCTACAGCTTCAGCTTCAATGTAACTTTTTTGTGTTAGAATCCTAAACTTCTGTATACCGAAGCAAGGAAATATACAGTGATCTCTGATTCATTCCAGTTGTTTTAGTAACATTAGCAACTAACAGTTAATTAATACATTTCCCTTTTAGTAGAATCAGGGGTCTAACAATAGCTGGGCCATGGTCCAACCAATTAGCACTCAGACCTGTCCAAATCTGAGACCAGCCCAAACCTGAATGCAGAAATCAATGCCCGTGTAGGGTGACCAGATGTCTCGATATTAACAGGACCATCCCAATATTAGGACCTTTGTCTTATCTACACAAGTATACCCCCCGGCCAGGAAAAAAAGTGTCCCAATTTTTCACACTTGCTATCTGGTGATCCTATGTCCACTTGGTTGTGGACCAGGAACTTTTGGCTTGTCTGTAGAATGCCATGGTTGGCAGGGAACAGAGTGGAGCAGCCCAGCCAGCCCTGTTGCTGCCTCTGCCTAGTGCCACAAACTTCTTCTAGCCCTGGATAACTTCAGCAAGAGCCAGGCCCCTGCAGATGCTGGCCAGCCTCCCCATCCCAGCTTAACCCATTCCTGCCTGCAGGGCTGTGGGTATTGCTTCTCTCTACTGGCCAGCCCAGCCCCTGGACTCTTGGCAGTCAAATCCCTTCTCTGCTATAATGCCTCTCTGCACTCAACTATAATATGCAATACTATATTATAAATTATTTGCTTTGAATCAGACCTTTGGTCATTGCCTATCCACCATAAGTTGGGGACTATCCAAATTTCCACTCCTAGCTATGCTCCCTGTAAACTGGAATAAAGTTTAAAAAAAGCTAATTACAAACGGATCTTCAGCAACCAGAATACTCCTGTATTTAAAGACAGGATTCAGATCTGCAAATCTTTATGGCGGTAGTTTCTTTGATATCAGTAAGACTAGTCACATGAATAATGATTATTCTTCACATAAACTTTCTGAGTTGAAAACATATTAAAAAACTGAATGTGTAGTATAGTTCCTTTGTCCCTGGTTCCAGATGTCTACATTTGAACAAAAGTTTTCCTTTTTTAAAACTTTAGAAAAATAGAGTATTAATAAAAATCAGCTTTTTTCTTCTTTTTAGATGAGAGCAAAGATAGCTGGAATTCATCTGTAAATCCAATATTAAAAAAAATAATAGAAAAACCTGTAATATAGCCAGCAGATATCCATTGCTTATAGATCTGGCAGATTCTCACAGATGGCCACAATAATGTAGCTCAAACCTTTAACCATGTTTTTTTGTTGCAGGTAGCAGTCATTCCAACTTCAGTCTCCTTCAGTTTTTGTTTTGTTTTATTTTTTGTGGATGTAGGTTAACACTACCATTCAAAATTTGTTCAGTTATTCAGCTGGTTCAAAAACAAGTGTTTGTGATTAAGGAATACAAGCTTACACATGTTTATAAATGCTCCCTGGTCAGAAGTTGGATGCACAGTGCAATAATGAAGAAATGAAATACATAAACAAAACTTGTGCAAAAAAGAAAATATTAATATTTAGTGCAAACTAGCTGTGTGTGTATTTGAATTGTGGGTTCAACACAAAATGGCATGTTTTCAGATGTGTACCACTCAGAGACATCCATCACTTATTAAAGTCACTGAGGGAGAGGAAGTTTTAACTGTGAGACACTAGATAGCAAAGAAGATTGATACAATATATGTCACTGGTTCAAATCTGGACTGTGTTGGCAATAAATTAACAGTTACCAGCTGCCATATATTCAGTAGTTTTCTATTAATTACTATTAGCATTATAGTGATGCTTTAAGGCTCCAACTGATATTAGGGCACCACTGTGGTAGGCCATGACCTGTTTATAATCTAAACAGACAATGTAGAAAAAGGATTGGAGGGGAAACAGAGCCATAAAGAGGTGAAATGACTTGCCCAAAGTCATACAATTGGTCAGTGGCAGAGGCAGAAATAGAACCCACATCTTTTGAGTCCCAGCACAGTGCCCTATACACTGGACCATGCTGCCTCTCAAAGGCTGTGAAACTGGTAGTCGCAGAACAGTTTTTAATCATCGCACAAAAATCATGAACAGAACTGGCTCCTGTGTTAGCAGCCTCAGTGTAAAACTATGCCTTTGCCCCAAAGGTGGTCCTTCAGGGTCAGAATTTGGGCCCACTGGTGTAAGGCAATCTGGGAAAGCTTGCAATCTCCAAACAGACACTTCTGTGGGATAAAGAGCATCATTAGTTTGGCTTTCATCCAGTACCATCAATTTAGCATCTTTCATTAGCAACAAATTCACTTTACAGGTTGTCATAGTTTTTCTTGTCAACCTTCTCAGAATATCTCATGTGCAAATCTGGTCAGAGCATGGGGTAAGGGCAAGACCACTGGTTGCCTTTGCATTGACACAGTAATGCCAGTACTGCTGGCATTAGCCTTGTACATAGCTTTAATTTATTTTAATTATCTACCTGTCCTGTGTTACTGCAGCTGTTTTGTAGTGTTATAATGCAGGAAACAGTGGTGGTTCCTATTTGATTAATGATCACCATCCCAAAATAGGGATGTGGCAGTAATTGAATAAGAAAAAAGGGTTTAGAAGGGCTGTTTGGTTCTGCAGTTTCAATAATTTTGGGCAGGCAGAATAAGAGAGAGAGACTAAAAGGAGAGGACAAATTAAAATATTCCTTTTAACAAAGCCTATTTCTCTGATAGTGTAAAGACACCATAAAGTGGCGATAAATTACATCTATTTTAAGGCTCCTGCATACTGCCAGAACAATGTACAAGGTCCTAGTGTAAATGAGAATCAGGCCATAAATGTTTTGGGATTTTGGAATTTAAAAAAATGAAAGAGGGGGGAACTGAGATAAGCAGATGTATTTCTGCTAATCACCTAAATCCACAGTATTTACAGAAAATACAGAGTATTTTCTTCATAAATTAAAATCAAAACTAGCCATGAAAGCTTGACATATGGCACTTTGAGCATTGCCCAGGAGCCAATCCCTTTACTTTCCTGACTGAGTAAGGTCAGCCTGTGCCAATGTCTAGATCTGTAATCACTGATATTTCTAATTCTGGGTTTGCATGGAGGGACCAAGAGAAATTAAAAATGCCTCCTTCTTATCACCCTTATTTGAGCACTGTATGTAGGGTGACCAGATAGCAAATGTGAAAAATCGGGACATGGGGTGGGGGGTAATTGGAGCCTATATAAGAAAAAGACGCAAAAATCAGGACTGTCCCTATAAAATCGGGACATCTGGTCACCCTAACTGTATGTGTTTGTAAAAATATAAATGCAACAGTGTTTTTCCTTCACATATCAGTTTGCTTTATTGACTTTGAAGTATTGAACTTTTACCATTTGTGTGTTGTGACATGCACCCACAACATCTTTGTCATCCGACACATGTGACATCATCATCATCTCAGTGTGCCAGGAACCTTCAGTTTCTATGGAAACAATGGCATGCAGTAACAGGCTACTTAACCTGTGTCACCACTGTACTTGTACAACTAGCCTTTCATTAAGACTTTCTGAAAAGAGGTAGGAACTCATTCACATGGCATTAGAGAGCAGTATTTTTACTTCTACATGCAAGCAAATATATCAGAGACTCAGTGAAGACTCTGATGGGTGGAGCAGGAATCCTTGAGCAGATAACCCTTCAAAAGCTATTGTAATGCCCTCCATGTTAAAGAATCCCCCTGAGGACAAACTCATGGAGCACCAGCAGCAACTCTCAAATGTATAAGAGACAACGGCCCAGAATTTTAAAGGTATTGAGGTGTTGCTCTGCTCAGCACTGCCGTGCCTAACTGATTTAGGAGTGTATGTTTCATTTTCAAAAGTGACTTAAGAGCCTAAGTGTCACTGAAAGTGCTTAAATGCCTATGTCACTTTTGAAAATGAGACATAGGCATTGCAACACTCTTTAAAAATATGGGCCAAGACAGCATTTCACAGAGAAAAATAATGCTATGAATCTGCAAAAACTGAATCTATCTCACATCTACAAATAAATTAGATACCAGAACACTCCAGGGTGACCACCTCTCTCCGCAGCAGGGCCACTAGACCCGTTTGATAGTGCCTGCTACCCAATGTAGTCTTGTGGGGTGGAGGAGAAGGAAATTCCAGGGAGACGCTAAACCCAGGGGCAAAGAAACTCTCCAGCTAGCAGGCGCAGATACAGAAACAGCATCTGTTGATACTGACACTGATGATGTCATCAGACTATTTTCTACCGCTTTTACTCTGGACATTCTCTGCCCTGTGTTGACTGGCTTGTTCACTCCAATCTTCTCCTGTCCCCTCCCTGACAGTCTCTTCACCTCAGCCTCACTCCACTTGCCCTCCAATGAACAAAAAAATCATGGAACTAAAAGGAAATTAAACCTTCACTCTGTAATACGCTTTTTCCTTACCGTTTTGTCTTGTCTGTCTTTTCTAACTGGATGGTAAGCTCCTCGGGGACGATCTATTTGTGCAGTGCCTAGCACAAAGGGTCTCGCTCTTCATTAGCCTCTAGGCTCTACTGCCATACAAACAACTATCTGTACATATTGACAGATTTTTTTGGTGTTTACTGAAAAGAACTATGTAAAACTCAGGCTTCTCTAACTTACACCAAATGCTGAACTAGCCTCTGGCTGCTCTGGGATTCGAAGGTGATATACAACCATGTTTACTTCCTCCCCAGCCAGTCCATGGCCCAGCAGAGCTTGGCCACACCAAAGCATCACGGCCTAGCTTCCCAATTAATGTGTAGGTTTTAAAGAGCTATCTGTTTGAGAAGTAACCACCAAGAGCTCCCAGTAAACGAGTGCTCCCAGTAAATACTGTTGTGAATATTTTAGAGTCTCTCTGATGAATAATCTGCCTCGTACTAGGAGGAGGGTGGAAATGAAGGAAGTGGGGAAAGTGGAAGTGAAAAAAGAAAGTGGAAATGGAAAATATAGGTTATCAGAGAATTGGTTCTGTATGCAGTGTATGTAAGTCACAGTTTTAATTTGCGGGTCTTGATTTACTGGTTTTCAAGCACCACATGTAGTTTCTTGTGTGTTGTATCTTTAAAATTACATATGCAAGAGTACTAAAGTATCTCATGCCTACAGAGCCTTCTCCAGGCAGGGATACACTAAGGAGGCACAAAGAACCAACATAGGCCAAGTACACTCATATTGCTGATTTCTCTTAATAAAGAGTTATAGTTTAAACACTCTCAGCTGAGTCTTTGGTGATCCTTCCTGAGTTCCGGTGATTACAGCACACACACAGTAGGAAGCCACAGCAGTTCAACCATGTTAGAGAACAAGATACCAGTTAAGGGAATTGGTATGGATTGGTAACTGGTAAAAAGACAGGAAACAAAGGGTAGGTATAAATGGTCAGTTTTCAGAATGGAGAGAGGTAAATAGTGGTGTCCCCCGGGGTCTGTTCTGGGACTAGTCCTATTCAACATATTCATAAATTATCTGGAAAAAAGGGGTAAACAGTGAAGTGGCAAAATTTGCAGATGATACAAAATTAGTAAAGATAGTTAAGACCCAGGCAGACTGCGAAGAGCTACAAAAGGATCTCTCAAAACTGGGTGACTGGATGACAAAATGGCAGATGAAATGTAATGTTGATAAATGCAAAGTAATACACATTGGAAAGCATAATCCCAACTATACATATAAAATGGTGGGGTCTAAATTAGTTGTTACACTCAAGAAAGAGATCTTGGAATCATTATGGATAGTTCTCTGAAAACATCCATTCAATGTTCAGCAACAGTCAAAAAAGCAAACAGAATGGTGGGAATAATTAAGAAAGGGATAGATAATAGGACAGAAAATATCATGTTGCCTCTTTATAAATCCATGGTATGCCCACACCTTGAATGCTACGTGCAGATGTGGTTGCCCCATCTCAAAAAAGATATATTGGAATTGGAAAAGGTTCAGAAAAGGGCAACAAAAATGCTTAGGGGTATGGAACGGCTTCCGTTTGCAGAGAGATTAATAAAACTGGAACTTTTCAGCTTGGAAAAGAGATGGCTAAGGGGAGATATAATTGAGATCTATAAAATCATGACTGGTGTAGAGAAAGTAAATAAGGAAGTGTTGTTTACTACTTCTCATAACACAAGAACTAGGGGTCACCAAATAAATGAATAGGCAGCAGATTTAAAACAAATAAAAAGAAGTATTTCTTCAAACAACTCACAGTCAACCTGTGGAACTCCTTGCCAGAGGATGTTGTGAAGACCAAGACCATAACAGGGTTCAAAAAAGAACTAGATAAATTCAACGGCTATTAGCCAAGATGGGCAGGAATGGTGTCCCTAGCTTCTGTTTGCCAGAAGCTGGGAATGAACGACAGGGGATGATGATTACCTGTTCTGTTCATTCCCTCTGGGGCACCTGGCACTGTCCACTGTCGGAAGACAGGATACTGGGCTAGATGGACATTTGGTCTGACCTAGTAGGGCCATTCTTATGTTCTTATTCTTATGAGTGAATACATTTTTCTGTTTCAAAATCCTTTTGAAAAATGAATAAACTAAGATAACAATATTACTTGGGCTAATGTTTGGACATCTGACATGCCACAATGAAGTGTGCATCATATGGAACTCCTCTGCAATCAGTAACTACATCAGATTACACCCCTTGCTGTAAATGCAGATATAGAAGTTTTTTGCAGACACAAATACACACATCCATACAATCCCTTAAAGTTATTCCTCCAGCCAAAAATAATACACACATGCATTGAAAGGGAAGAGCTTCTAAGGCACAATTAGGGCATTAAACAAGTAATTCTCATTAATCTTCAAGACCTGAAGAAGAGCACTGTGTAAGCTTGAAAGCTGGGCTCTTTCACCAGCAGAAGTTGGTCCAATAAAAGATCTTACCTCATCCATCTTTTCTAATATCCAGGGACCAACACAGTAACAACACAACAATTAACCTTCAGTGTGAGCTCTCCATATACATGTATGTGTATACACAACCACACACACACACAGTGGTAGTATAATACAAAAGCTTTAATTTACATGAGCTTGGGATGTTGTCACAAATGAGTTATGCAGGCCATTCCAAATAAGTGTTGGTAAAACGAACATAACACCATCTATTCTGCATATGCCAAATATATTACAGAAAAAATATTTTAGGCATGTATTAGATGTAAACAGTTTATTGGGATGTCTTATGTTTCTGCATTTGTAATACACGGTGCCTTAGTTACCATAATTCCAATCATGCAGGAATCAGAGCAAGAAATAACTTTAAAAACCCTCTAAAAATACCTAAAATAGATCTAATACCTCAAAATGTCAATTTTAAAATCTGATATCTCAGGACCTTCAAAAGCTAGAAACAAGAGTGTTGTGTCCCCCTCTGGAAAGCTGCCCCTCCAAGGGTATGAAAGCTCTAGAATGGTATCAAACCTTAAATCCCTGTCAGAGATTTGGAGCATTAGTAGTTGTCCTGCAGAAAAAAGATTAAGGTGATCAAAGATGCATGATAAATTCAGTTTCTCACATGGCTATCTCAACCAGATACAGGATGGTGTATACTGCTGGACAAGAAAGGTATGTGTATAATCAATTCATACCATATAAATATATATATATATCTATATATATCAGATATATAGGTCTATAAGCATACAGAATTTATATATACATTTAATATCAACATTTATGTCCTTTGGGAAAGAACATATTAATTTATTTTTAGTCATTAGGTTTGAAAATGAATAGTTTTAAAGAGAAGCCTCACAATGTACCTTTCACTGCTAAAGGCTCAGTTCACTTCACTTCTCTTGTGTAATTTAAAATGACACACGCACACGAAATGGTTGCAAAATTTAGACCTATGGCTATCAAAGGTAACTAAAAACGAATATTATTTATTTGTGGTAATTATTAACCTAACCTAACATCCCCTTACAGCTACAAGGACTAAGCAGATAACGGAAAATTTGATCTTTCCCTCCAGGAATAGCATTCTAACCCAACCTATGGAATAAAATACTCCTTCCAGTACGTGGCAGAAGCAGGCTTCACCAAGCATTGCGTCTTCCCTTTCACAGACACCCCAAATTTATACAAAGACGTCAGAACTGGCCACCTGCTGGACCAACTCTCCCTGTGAAGTGAAAATCCTTTGGATATGTCAAACAAAACCCCAAGAACACTATATACAATATCTAACTCAATTCTGCATCTGGCATATACACTTCTCCTAACTACAACAAGTGCAATATCAATGCAATGCTTCTTTCTAAAGTTAAAAATATGAAATTTAGAGGGATGATGGTGCCTGCACTTACTACTATGCCTGCCTGTCCTACACATCTGCCATTTGGAATCCCTCTGTGCTTTTACCTTCCCTCAAATGGGGTCCTTTTGAACACACTGCAGCAAGATCTTGTTGTGAACAAGAATCTGGGGTTCCACAGCAATATAAGGAATAAGGAGCGTCAGAGGCTTTCAACACTGTTGATTCACTGACAAGCCACATTACCCTATCTTCAATTCTCTCCACAGTGAAAACCAGTATCTAACCAGGTCACAGAACTAGTCCTTCTGTACACCACAAGGAAGAATTCTAGACCCCCGGGAAGCATGAGACCTGCTCCACAGGTTTACGACTCAAATAGAACAACCAAAGCTATTCCACAAAATAATGCCTTCCAGCCGAATCATTCAAGCTTTGAACCCAGAGTGTCTGTGTTACACAATGCAATATCATTAAGGCACTAGGCTCACCCTCACATCCCAAGTTCATCATTCTGGATAAATAGTTCTTTATTACCCAATACTTTACAGAAGGCATTATGATACCACATATTACACAGAACAAGAACTGTACTAACTAACGGACATTAGGGTAGAACTTCTTAAGTGGAAAAGTTAAATCCATGGCACTACAATGGTACCAAATCCTGTCCATCCACTGTTCATTATGGCTGTCTTTTCTTCATTAGCAGAAGATAAATGCATGCCTAAGACATCCTTTTCCAGAACTAACTACTATTCTACTTACATCATCCTTTGACTGGATCAAATTAAATTAAAAAAAAAAAATGCAGGCCCATCCAGTCTCACGCAGAAAACAAATTGAAGGGAACTGTTGTCCACAACAGCTTCTGAAAAAGAGGCCTAACCTTTAATTTTTTCCATACCAAAGTATAGAATATATCTTACCAAGTATTTATAACTGAAGTATGAATATGCATGCAGGCTTTAAGTGATATATACATATATATACTGTATGTTGTTTTGTTTGAAGTACACCTCTACCTCAATATAATGCTGTCCTCGGGAGCCAAAAAATCTTACTGCATTATAGGTGAAACTGCGTTATATCGAACTTGCTTTGATCCGCCGGAGTGCACAGCCCCGCCCCCCCCCCGGAGCACTGCTTTACCGCGTTATATCCAAATTCATGTTATATCGGGTCACGTTATATCGGGGTAGAGGTGTATATACTTCATTAAATTATAGCAGTATTTCACCATTTGACTTGAGCTGTGCATTTTTGTGCATATCAAATAGAAAATGCTGGGAAAATTCAGGTTTTAGATCTCTAAAGAACTGAGACAAGGTTCTCTCTTAAGAGCATTTCTGTTTCACAATCACTGTAGTTTTAAGATTAAGATTTACACAAGACAAAGCTGGTCTTTCCAGCACACCATTTACATTACATTTTAAAAAATCATTCAGATATTCGAATATGGTAGTATTCAGACAAAAAATGTGTGGGTGAAGTCTCATGTAAATTCACAGCGCAATTTTGTGTCCAAGGCCCACATGCACGGAAATGAAAACATAACCCTTTCTCTACAGGGATCACTATTAAAATATTGACATTTACCAACTACAGGTGTGCACCTGTGCTTTTCTGAATTATTTTCTCACTAAGATGACTGGGGTGTATTGCTTTCAAAATATAGTTGGCAGCACATATAACAACATGCTCTATGGTTCATCAGAACCAGGGTCCTCTCTGGTTAATCACTGATTTGTCAGATGGTGAGTGTGCCTACAATGGGGAGATCTAAGCTATGTTTGTCAGCCAAATTTGCCTGCAAGTCTCCTACCACATCCCTATAAAAGCAGTGGGGGCATGGAGAGGGTGAGGCTAACATGCAAATTTGCCTGTCAAACACAGCTCTAATCTCCACAGCAGAGGCACATATTCCATCTCGTGAGCCTCCCTATGGTTCACTATGGAGTAGCCTTTGCTGGAACAAACCTTTGCTATTCAGGACTCCCACCAGTGACCCGTATTGTCTGCAGGAGACTAGGTGGATCAGAATTTGGATTACGCTCTACCTGTATGAGCAACCTGCAACTATGATAGCCAGGCTGGCAGAGAAATAGAGGCTGACCTGGCTCCATAGCAGAGCTGTGGAGAGCCAGAACACTAGGCTGGAGAGCCAGGTTGCATACGGGTTAGGACCACAGCCTCTCCTGGGTCAGGAAGAGTGGGGTATATGGGAGAAGCAGATCTGGGAAGACAGGCTGGCTGCATCAGAGCATGTAAATACATGGCTATCCATTGGCTTTCCTTAATGCCTATGAAACAACATTATGATGAATAAGGGGGAATAAACAAAACAAAAGTTAACAGTAAAATTTCAAACGTTGCCTACCTCTGAGAAGTGATAACAACATGTGGGTGAAATTTGGAGTTAGCAATGAATCTGGTCATTTAGTTGGAGGGAGACAAGGAAGAATGAGCGTCAGGGCCAAATTTTTTGGGGAAAAGACTGATTTTTAATTTTGTTCTCTGGAAAAGCAAAAAGCTCAACACAATATTAACTACGGAGTCTCTCCTGATGTTTCTAAAACACACACACTTCATTTAAGGTATACATTTTCAACTAAACATATTAAAATGTTTAAGTGTTTTGTTCTTGCCTCTTTTCTACGGCACAAGCAATACAATGAGCAGCTTTTGTTCTTTCCCTCCTCCACTCATGGGTGAACCCATTAAAAAAAACTCTGTTGGCATTGGTGGCAACCTCTGAATGATATGCTAATTCCAGGGCACCCAGCTGCAACTCAGGCATCCAAATAGCGTCTGCCTTCAATTTTAGCCTTCACTTAGCAGTTATCCAGGAGTTTTGTAACTGACCGAACCTGTCTCAATGGAGAGAGAAATAGGAACATGACAGCCGTTTTTCCAATATAGAGGCCTTAAAAAATTAAATATTTTTCAGATCCAATCCAGAAAATTATGTGTATTAAAAAAAAACACTTTTTGTATGAGTGAGCCATTACATGGTATAAAACTATTCCTATTAATGCTTCCTTAAATTTCTAAAAACACTGGAGTTTACACACAAATGCATGTGTATATATGTTTTTTTTTTTTTTTTTTTTTAAAGAATACTACCAAGTAATTAACTTGGCAAATCTGATCCACTGAGCAGAAATTATTTCGAGTTTTGAGAGTAAAAGAACTGTCAAAGAAAGCTACTTCTAAAGTATAGGTTGCACAGTAGAGTCAAAATGACTTAAGACAAAAATATGATTTACAATCATTTATATGATGTTTATGGGGGGTCTTTCCAGGGCAATTGATACCCTTCTCATGGTTCTAAAGACAGTAAAGAATGAGAGACAATTTTTTAATATGTGAGCAGAGAGAAGTTTATTTTTATGTTTGGATCGCAGTCTCGATTTCTTTTCTTTTTGATCTCAAACCATTTCCAAAGCTAGTTATAAGGCGCCTCCAGCATCCTGAATTGCACCCACAATTACGAAAATATTTAAAACCATAGCAAGAATATAGGGCTGTGCAGACACACTTTCTAATTTAGCAAAACACATTTTAATTACAGTGAACACTTTATAGATATCTCACCACTTGCATGAATCTAAAACTAATGCTAAATGAAATTATTACTAAAGGAAATGACTGTTTTACCATATGTGAAATACTCTACTCCCTGTACCTTGTTGGGAAAAACAAGCATTTTAAGTGTTATAACAAGAAGAGGCACTGTCATAGTCATGGTAATTATTGTGGGATTTAATATAGCTGCAAGCAAAGGTACGGTAATAGCCATATATCACAGGGTGTCATAACACAGATCCTTATAAGGATGAAACATACAATTGGGAATATGAGAATATTTCGTAAATATAAGAAAAAAATCAGGATTGGGTAAAAGGCCTGCAGTTATAAATTTTAAAATAGCATATGCCTCTATGTCCATATTGCAACTTTAATAGTAGCTGGGGCCAATGAGACTCAATCCACACTTCCTATGAGGCCTCAATGTCACTCACATATCTGAATTAAATGTTTATTCGTCCAATGATGAAGCTAAGACTCAAATTTGAGTTCGGAGCATGATTACATTTAAGTTTAAACTTTTAAAAGTTCCCCTACTGCATGTTAAAGTCAAAAAAGCAATATGTACCTTTCTGTGTTCAAAGACAAATAGTTAAAAATATTCTAAAAATAAAATCATGGTCACATTCTAGAAATGAGCTGTGAAAACTGACTAGTGTTTAGTATTTGTACAAATTTCCATCTTAAACATGGTTTTGTTATTTGCATGGCTTCCATCAACTGTAGCATTTTAAACGAATACTCTCAACCATATTGTTAAATGGTCACATGCATCTTGGCATGGGTAAGACAATGAACTGATTATACCTCAACATTTATTTGGAGTAATTGTTTGCAGCTAGTGCAGCTGAAGAGTTAAAGCCATGTGCTGAATTTAAATCTATAAACATGAAAGACAGCACCAACCTGGCAGCAATTCATACATTCAAATGTAAACGGGTCTTCTTGGCTGTTTCAAATGGAGGCATCAATGTGAGATTTAGCCACAGTCTCACTAGTTTACAGATGTAACCTTCCTTGTCTATGCAGCCTCTTACTCAAAACAGTCTATGTCTTGCAGAAAACCTCTTTCAATCAGAAAGGGGGAGGGAGTACAGTTTGAATTTAAATGAGAGCATTTAAAGCAGGTTTAGCACATTTTTATACAACTGTAAAAAAAAAATCTCAAAACTCCAGTTACAGCTATGAGACGAACAACCTTTGTAACTGAAATCAATAAGCTCAACTTGAGTTTATTTAAAAATCAAACAAATGGAAATACTGTAACTTTGCCTAAACTCCCCTGGATATTAGACGCCAGTCTCTTTGAGAGACCTTCCCTTCAAAATGTGTTCAATGACACATTTCAATTCCAAAACATAGCTTCTAAGGAATCAAATTACGGGGTGTAAAAGACACATTTATTAAAATAAAAAAATAACACTGTCGCACTTCTGTTAAAGACTAAACATCCTTTACTGGCACTGTGAAAAAAACAAACAAAAACAAATGCTGCATTTTGGCGGATGCTACTTTATTACATTTGTGTTGGAAATATTTGCTTGCAAGCCATTTTCTCAAGATCAGGCAATTGGTTATATCATACCCTAAAATCATTTTAATTAAACATCCTCATATGCACTTGATGTTACGGACGTAGCAGTGTGAATTGTTGTTAGAATGTTAATTTTTAGAATATATCTGTTATTACTCTGTCATTTCAGAAAGGATGAGATGAATGCAGCTTTTGTACCTAGTAGGTGAACAGGAAACACTTCGGGATGTAACCTGCATATATTTAAATACAAGGTGGAAATAATAGAAGGGAGATTAAACTAGTGCAATGTCTTCTGAAAGGACAAATGTTATCCTTTATTCAGCTGTAATACAGTGTACTGGTGAGCACTGCCCTCTCACTGCCTCCAGATGTACTGACATTCGATTTGCTGCTGATTAGTGTGGGCAAAAGAAGAAGGGGAGGGGGGAGGGAAGCTGGCATCAAGTCACGTCCTCCATCTTAGTCCCAGCTGGTACCAAGCTCACAAGAAACAAAGCAACTTCAGACTGTGCTATCATATATTCATGACCAAGAAGAAATATAAAAACCAGCACGTTTAAATTCCTGACAACCATAGAAGAATAGTGCATTGGCATGTTGAATTTTTCCAGCCAGCCTTTGCTGACCTATAAACCTTTGTGACTGGAACAAATGCAAATAGAGCTGACTTGCCTCACAAACTACTGAAGGGTATTCAAACTGAGTTGTGTCTAACATGCTAACAATAACCCACTGTCCCACCCATGCAAAACACACAGTCTGGGAAAAAACAGCTTTAGAAAAGCACTTGACAGACACAAAATGCAGAATGCGTCAGGGAAAACAACCATCTTCCTTCATCACATTTCTTTACCTAAAAAGCCACAATAAAAGCATGGAAACAACATAAAAGTATCTGAGAATCTTTAAAAGTGCACCATCTTAAAATAGTTTGAGAATTTGCAAAAGACAAAGCAGAAATTGCACCTATTAAAGTCCTCTTGAGTTTCAGCAGCCAAATATTGTGACATAACTGCAAACCTAGAGTAAATAACGTAACACTAGTCCAAAATTAATGTAATTTAGTTGCATTCTAGTGAACTGTATTAGAATTTTACTAAATTACACTTTGGGACAGGGTGTGTCTATATTAAAGTACTACTTTTTTTAAAATGATCATTGTCCTTACACATTCTTATGAAGGGACAAAAGATACCCAAAGGCTTTTATTGTAATGGCCTTGAAAAGGTCTCACTCTCAATAACAGTTACAGATGAGGTGGTTCACTTTCATAGATTAGTTGTGGGCTCATCTTTCACTACAGAAAAAACCCAAACTAATGCATACAGTAATACAGAAGATGATAAACTCATGTTCTGTGAAGGAGACAAAATAAGGTACAAGTGGGATGCATTTTTATGTGGATAAGAAGAATATTTTTGGTGGGGAATAGGATATCCTTTGCATTTTCCCTCATGCCTTTAATGCCCTTTTATTTTACCCTCAGATGCTCTATAGAACCACCACCATTCCTGGAGTTACTTCCATTTGAGCTTGTTATGCAAATTCATGTTTTGGGCAAAGCCTTCATTATATCACATATGATACACAACTATTTTATAATTGCTCCCACATTTTCATAATAAATACAAATGCAAGCAGCACCTGGAATAGTTTGTAGATGATTTGGAGCACAGGAAAAAACAAGCACTTTTCTGTCATCTTGCAGCATAATGTACACACAAATTACTGCAACAAGTTTGCAGAGTTTGGACGAGGAAGTGAGGAGCATCTTCCACCTCCCACCCCAAACCATAATATGAGCATGAATTAAAAGCTTTAGAGTGGAATTTAGCAAGGTATGAAAGTGGTTCATTGCCAATTGGCATCAGCAGTCAAAGACAATAGTATAGCTAACTCAAAAACAGGTTAGGCAAAGTCTGCCAATAAGGAACCTCCAATCACAAGCAAAAAATAGCCTCCACACAATGCTGTTAGGTTGAGTTCAAGCAAAGGTGCTTAGCATCCTCAACTCCATTTACTTTACTGGAAGCCAAGGACACTTACAGCCTGCAGGATCAGGCACATAACCTTCTATTAAAAACAACCATCACCAGCTAGCCAATGAAATTCAACTTTCCTTGAAATTACAAATGAAGAAATAGTCCAACCATTCCACGAAAAATCACTGATATTTACTTTGTAATTTAACTTACTCGGATGGCATACATTTCAGTTTTCTAATTTTTTACTTGGTCTTTAAATCCTTTCTCAATGACATCACTGTTGATTAGATTGTTGATTCTATTTCATCTGGGTTTGCAATGTTTAAAATTAGTGCTGGGCCAAAGCATACAACAAGGCAAATATGAGAAGAAGAAAAGGTATGTCTGTCCTCCTCTGACCTGTCTAGATCAATGCTGTTTGCAATGACTGCATCAATGTTGCAGAAATTTGGCAGTGTTTTGTCATGGTGATAAAATCAGGGATGGAGACTGAAGACAAATTATTATGACTCCTGGTCCAGAGGGAATTACCATGTATTTCTGCAGATCTACAAAGGAGTTTGGGGAAACGCTTTATTTAGCATTAACGTAAATGCAGCACGTTCCTTCTACTCATTAAAAAAAATTTTGTGATAAAATTTAAAAGGTAAATGTACAGGCGGATTTTATGAACGCCATTTCAATAAGAAAAAAGTCTAATTTTTAATGTTTTTTCAATGGTTTTCCCACAAATGGTCAGTGATACAATTTCAAAGGATCGCATGAGGTTTTAAAAGTGTCCATAAAATTCTGCGCAGCACTATTAAAGTCTGGGAAGATGGTTAAAAGGTAAATGTGGCAAAATACAAGTAAAAGCAGAGAGCCCAATTCAGCTTTGTAAGGGTAAAATTCACTCTAATACACAGGGCCACCATGATGCCTTATGCGCTTCTTAAATGCCTTACAATGGGATGAATTCCACCAAAGGGATGTTGTTAGCTTCTTACAGAACAGCAGCACTACTGCTCAGAGCAAAACATGGGTAATTTAACCAACAGCCAACTGGACAAGTACTCTATAGCTATTTATTTAAAGGGGAAGAATTATCAGAAAAGTCTGCTATTCTAACACAACTTATAGTTCACTTGGGCCAGCTAATCACAGTTATTCTGCGGGTTTTTATTTTGTTTATAAGCAACAGTTTGTGGTGGATAATCCCAGGAATCTGAGCCTGTGCTATTCACCATTTCTCACTGCATTCTCCGTAAGCCTTCCTACTATAACTCCTGACCTCTTTCCTTTTTTAAAGGGCTGCAAAGGTGACTTCTTATAGTGGGCAAAGTAAAGAAAATGATACATCCATTTAAGGTGTCATGAATGATGTTCAGAAGATAGGCTGGGGCACTCACAATGGATATTCAGAACCTCTGAAAATCCGGCCACAGGAGCATAATGTGACTTTTCAGATGGCTCATGAAAGAGAATTTCACCAATGTTTGCAGAAACAGTTGATTGTTGTACAGCAGTCACATTTGCTGCTTTTCAATAACAGTGATTTCTAAGAAGTTCTTTCAGACAAAGCTGTTTACATCTTAGCTTTGAGTCCAGGCTCAATGTAACTCTCTCCACAAGATCTTTAAGTCTGTTGCCGACATCAATTAAGGCTCATCAATGCCAAGGAATCAGAGCCTGTTCTATCAACCATCTCTCCCTGCTAGCCTTCCTAGCCTTCTTCCTAGCCTTCCCTGCTATAACTCCTGACCTCTCCCTTTTTTCATTCACAGTAGCTAGATATAGTACTGAGAGGTGTACTAGAATTTCACTAAGGCAGAAAGCTATAGCAAATGAGGCAGAAGCAAAAAGATAACGGTCAAGATTTTCAAACGTGCTGAGCTAACAAGCACAAAATCAGGTTACTCACTTAGGAGCCTATGTATGGACCTAGACGCCTAACTTCAGGCTCTCACTTTTGAAACTCATATCCAATGAGCTTACATTTTTTTATAGTGCCTTTCATCCCAAAAGAAACTAAAGCACATAAACAACAAACAGATATAAAAATTATACACCAGGATTGCTTCATCCACCTCTACAGTACAACCGCCTCTGAAAATAAATATTGCAACTGTAAAACAGTGCACAACGACGTTATGTAGCACAGGTCTGCCCCAGGTTTTTGCAGTGGGAACAGAAGGATGCTCTTCGGGTTAAAGGCACTGGTATGGGATTTAAGATCTCTGTTCAATTCCCAGCTTTGCTACAGATTTCCAGGGTGATCTTGGAATTATGTAATCTCCCGCTGCCTAGTTGTCCATCTATAAAATGGGGATAATAATGCTTCCATTCTCCTACCCTTTGTCTATCTTTGGGGAAGACTACTTCTCGGAGCTCCCTGGAGTGAAAGAGAAGCACCCCCACTGCTAATCTCCTTCATGGGGTGCAGCTTACTGACCCCGCTGTGCATATCCCATTGCATGGTGCCATATCCTCCTTGCCTCTTTCAGGGCACTGTGCTCCTTCCCCCTCAAATTCACTAGGGAGGGAACAGTCCCTTTCGTCCCATAAGTTCAGAGCATATGCTGGCTCTTGCATGGGCTACACAAGGGAAAGAAGGTACCTTGCATACTCCCCCACATAAAGTTCAGGCACAGTCTGACCCTCAGTTACTTTATAAGCCTTTTGCTAGTTTACTAAGATCTACTCTTACTAATTTAGTTAATTGTATTAGTTCAGTAAATTGTAAGTAATGGTGAATTATGTATTAACTTTAACTTGTCCATTAAATTGAAGTTAGAATTTAAACAAAAATATCTTTGGGGTGGTGGGAACAGACCAAAACCAAACCAATCCCCACCAGTGATTATTTACTCAATACCAGTCTGGCTGGCTTCACAAAGGACCCCAAATTCAAGTCACAGCATAGTATGGGACCGACTGTCTTGCTTTAAATTCCAGGCTGGAGGGGAAAAAGAGAAGGCCAAGAAGAAAGCTATACCATTCTTCTCTACAAACAGTGGATCCTGAGAGTATGGGCAAGCAGTATAATTAAGGGAAATGTTTCCCCTTACCTAAGATATAAGTACAGTTCAAAGAAAACTTCCAAATGTATAGTATCACAGCTAGAAATGCTGTATACTGTGTTATCCCCTCCAAGATAATTACATAACTAAAATGTACTGAGGGATCTATAAAGTAATAGCAAGGCACATTTCCTTCCCCCCACCCCCTACATAACCAGATCCCCTCTTACTCCTACCTATCCCAGCTGCTGTATGTTACTTCTTTGTCTTATTCACTATATTAATTTGCACATTAATTTGTTAGTATTGTTATTTTTTCAGGGGATGGGGGAAGGGGTAAAGTTGCCTTTACTGGACACGTTAAACATTTCTGCACTAGATCATGTGAAGAACATAAAAAGTTCCATGCTTTGAATGCCACTCTCTTGCAGTGCCCTGGGAAAAATTTCCTCTTGCACTGTTCACTGGGATAAATGCCTGCAGATTTCACAGTGCAGACACACTGTGAGTTTTAGTTTAACTCCCTTGTTTTTAGACATAGGCACTTCATCGTCTATTAAGATAGCAAGAGCAAGTCCTATTTTAAGTAAAGAAATTAGATCTGCTTCGGGGGTGGGAGGGAGTCATATAATACAACACAGATGCCAGAAATGGGTATTTTGATATTGTTGCTTAGAACCAAGATCCTGATCCTGCACTAGATTTGTGCAGACAGACCCCTATACCCAGGCAGAACCTCACTGTTGGTGGGGCTCTGCACAGCTGCAAAATTGGGGTCTATAATTGGACAGTGGATAGACTCTAGTTCAATACCAATAACTGACGTGTCAAAAATCTGACAAAATGGTTTTGATCAGTTTAGCCCAGATAAGATGCTTGGATTGTATTTACTAACGCTGCTAAGGTCTAACAACTATTTATGAGAATTGAACTTGGAGACTATTCTCCCCTTGATGTAAATACAACTCCCTATAAAATTAGATACATGCTTGCAGAGAAGGGCATTTTACTATAAAAACTGATTTAACCAGTCATTTTTGTAGTCCACATTGTATGTGGAAAGCGGACATGAATGTCACCAGTTTAGCACCTGGCATTTTAATTTAGTGATAGTATACAAGGCATTCTTTCCAGATGGTTGTTTTGGTGAGCTTAAACCTCAGGTTTGAAGTATGTAGACTTCCCAGCAATGCTAATTCAGCCCTGCGGAGATCAAGTTATATGCAGTTTACTGTGCATGTAGTCTTTCACATAAGGCCTTAAAATGTCACTAAAGATTTCAATGGTACTTTTGTTAAAAATACGAGGTTGTCCATTTGTCTTTGCCAAAGTATCATCTCCATAATACTGCAGTCTGGTGTTTGCTTGACTACCAACCTCCGTCCCAGGGAAGGGTGAAGTGATTCCTGTATCCACTAGTATATATCTTATTAAGTGCTTCTGGATTCTTTGGAATCAAAAGTGTTATGTAAATAAGAAGAAATTTCTTTTCATATTTTTATAATAAAGTAGTATATTTTTCTACGTATAGTTCTTTTCAAAAGCGTTAAACTGGCACCACCATTCTTAATCAACTGATCCAATCTCTATAGGTATACAGTCAAATCTGAATCCTTTAGCGACTACTTTTTATTCCTGTTAGCCCTGAAAAGCCAACACAACTAAGATGCTAAATTCTATTCCATTTGGTGCATCATCAACCAACTACACCAGGACAAACCCACCAAAGACAATATGGTTACACAGATGTTCATGAAGACAATCTGAAAAAAGGGAGGATACACAGGTGTCAGTAAAGGCATAATTTCAACTGTTGAATCTTTATTATATGTAATAACCAAGAAGGTAAAAAACGCATTTCCTAGTTTGAGTCAAACTAAATTTGTATGGCTGATATCTTTTTGCCGGTACGTCTGATCAGGAGGGGGGAATAACATTTTAGCAGTTTCTTTTCAGAGGAGGGCTGTATTTTAATGTCACTAATATTGATCCCATCAAGAAGATTTCAGACTCCTGTAGTTTAGACAATAATTGTATAAAAGTGTTTAGCGTTAGTACAAAGTCTATTTTTATTTGTTTTTGTTTTTCATTTGATGCACTTCTGTGGCTTCTGCCTTGTCCTGGTCAATATTGTTTTCAATGGAAAACTAAACTAGTTAATCTTTAATTTAGTATGTCACCCTCCAAGAAAGGTCTTTCCCAGTTATGTCTGCTAAAGTTTTTCTAAGAATGAGTTTATTCTTCATGGGTTTTTCCTGAATTGTTTATCTTTGTTTTGCAAGTCAAAGGGGACAGTAGAGTTCTTCAGAAAGACAAGTGTCTGCATCACTCTGGAAAGATGTTATATATTATTTTTAGGGCCCTAAAGCGATTAAAAAATTTAATCGCGATTAATCGCACTGTTAAAGAATAATAGAATACCATTTGTTTAAATATTTTGGATGTTTTCTACACTTTTATATATATTGATTTCAATTACAACACAGAATACAAAGTGTACAGTGCTCATTTAATATTATTATTTTTGATTACAAATATTTGCATAGTAAAAAACAAAAGAAATAGTATTTTTCAACTCAGCTAATACAATGTAGTGCAATCTCTTTATCATGAAAGTTGTACTTACAAATGTAGAATTATGTACAAATAACTGCACTCAGAAATAAAACAATGTAAAATTTTAGAGCCTGCATGTCCACTCTGTCCTACTTCTTGTTCAGCCAATCACTCAGACAAACAAGTTTGTTTACATTTGCAGGAGATAATGCTGTCCACTTCTTATTTACAATTTTACCTGAAAGTGACAACAGGTGTTTGCATGGCACAGTTGTAGCCGGCATCACAAGATATTTACGTGCCAGATGCTCTAAAGATTCATATGTCCCTTCATGCTTCAACCACCATTCCAGAGGACATGGGTCCATGCCAATGATGGGTTCTGCTCAATAACGATCCAAAGCAGTGCAGAACGATGCACATTCATTTTCATCATCTGAGTCAGGTGCCACCTGCAGAAGGTTGATTTTCTTTTTCAATGGTTCAGGTTTTATTGTTTCCGCATCGGAGTGTTGCTCTTTTAAGACTTCTGAAAGCACGCTCCACACCTCGTCCCTCTCAGATTTTGGAAGGCACTTCAGATTCTTAAATCTTGGGTCGTGTGCTGTAACTATCTTTAGAAATCTCACATTGGTACCTCATAGGGAGGAGGAATAGCTCAGTGGTTTGAGCATTGGCATGCTAAACCCACGGTTGTGAGTTCAATCCTTGAGGGGGCCACTTAGGGATCTGAGGCAAAATCTGTACTTGGTCCTGCTAGTGAAGGCAGGGGGCTGGATTCAATGGGACTTTCAGGGTCCCTTCCAGCTCAATGAGATAGGTATATGACACACAAATTCCTTGCAATGCCAGTTACAAAAGTGCCATGTAAATGCCTGTTCTCACTTTCAGGTGACACTGTAAATAAGATCCAGGCAGCATTATGTCCCGTAAGTGTAAACGAACTTGTTTGTCTTAGTGATTGGCTAAATAAGAAGTAGGACTGAGTGGGCTTGTAGGCTCTAAAGTTTTACATTGTTTTGGTTTTTTGAGTGCAGTTATGTAACCAAAAAAAATCTACACTTGTAAGTTGCACTTTCATGATAAAGATATTGCATTATGTTACTTGTAGAATCTCTTGCATCTGAAGAAGTGAGGTTCTTACCCACGAAAGCTTATGCTCCCAATACTTCTGTTAGTCTTAAAGGTGCCACAGGACCCTCTGTTGCTTTTTGAAAAACACTATTTGTTTATCATTTTTACAGTGCAAATATTTTAAATAAAAAATAAGAATATAAAGTGAGCACTGTACACGTTGTATTCTGTGTTGCAATTGAAATCCATATATTTGAAAATGTAGAAAAGCATCCAAAAATATGTAATACATTTCAATTGGTATTCTACTGTTTAACAGTGTGATTGATTTTTTTTAATTGCGATTGATTTTTTTGAGTTAATCGCATGAGTTAACGGCAATTAATCGACAGCCCTAATTATTTTGTTATGTTTCTGTGGCAGTTTTTAAATGGGCAGCAATAAAGGAATTCAGTGCCACGTCCCTTAGACCACATAGAAATATCTCTTACTGAAATATACTTTCCTCTGCTCCTAAAATACCCACCAACAGGTTCTAACTGGTCTACTCAGAGGAACTGGCACTGCCATTTGGAAATGACCCTGCAGTGTAAATTTGTGACTGTCAGACATGTGGTCCAGGTGACTTACAGGCCCATCACATTTTTAAAGTTACCAAAATGCCTGTTACTTGCCAATATTATTGATCTCCATGTAATTACATGCTTGGGGCCATGTCATATTATCATTGGAAAAAATACCAAAAGTGAAAATGATGAAAATATTGGTGATTTCAGTGCACCATGAGAGATGCCAACTTTTTTCTAAGACCTGATTCTGCTCTGCTGAAGTCAATGAGAGTTTTGCTTTTGACTTCAATGGCAGTAAGAGGACACTTCTAATTTCTGACTCTTACTGTAAATCTGGCTGCTGCCGTGGCTTGCAGATCTGGTCTTCCAAATCCCACAGTTAGCATTCAGCCAGTGTTCATCTCTGGGCCTAGAGTTAAGCCTTTTTCTATTAATTCAAGATGCCTTTCCTTGTCAAAGTACTTTCCTTAAGAAGGAGTATCGTTCTCAGAATCACATTTATGATTATACTTATAGTGTCATCTGATCATTTGAAAAAAAAAATTCACAATGAATATTACAAATATATGCTAAATGATGTAATGGGAAGACTGTCTATGGTAGTACAAGAGGAGAAGCACCACGATGTTGTACACGCAGAGGTGCAAAACGCTTGTACAGATTTTTCCACAGCATCAGCATAAAACATTTTGAATAGATAATTAAGATGCTTCCAAACATTGAATTTAACAGCTAAGCAAGACAATATACTCAATTGTTCCACACTGAAACAGTGTGTGGCATGTCTGTGAAGTGGGAGGCATTTCCCACGCCTGCTTGCAGGCTGTAGTAAATCACCTAAGCTGTTCTATTGCACTGCAAGCTTACAGTTTGTCATCATGTACTGCAGGTGTCATGACGGGGGGTGGGGGGGGAATGCATTTGACATGCCTCGCTTTCACTCATATGGATAACCATTAACAAAATATTGCAAAACTACCTCACTTTTATGATAAGCATTTTTCATTTTAGAGTTGTTGTTTTTTACAGGACCACCTGTAAATGAATTTTAAAAAAATAATATCCTTCCTCTAGGCAGGGAGAAAAACCTCACACAACAAACAGCTTCAAGGAAGACAATTTCATGGGCATAATGGTTCAAATTTAACCCTGGAGTAAGACAGTGCTGTTGCATCCTATTATTACATGGATGATTTTGACTAGTTTTTTCCCTCATTCAGGAAAGCGACACAATGGTACACCCCTGCCAGAGCCAATCTTCTGGATTACTTTGCATGCAAACTTCATTTACCTAAATTCTCATAAATGAGCACTTTTCTGTACAGATACACAGCAGAAGCCATTAAAAAAAAATCAACATTAGCCAAATGGTAACCACAAAGTTTCTACTGAGATTTCTTATTTTAAGTATAGGGAAAAACTGTAGTAATCTCAGATCCTACTTTCAGAGTAACAGCCGTGCATCCGAAGAAGTGGGCTGTAGTCCACGAAAGCTTATGCTCTAATAAATTTGTTAGTCTCTAAGGTGCCACAAGTACTCCTGTTCTTCAGATCCTACTGTGTGCTAAGGTTGGACATATGATGAACACAACCTGTTCAACACCCACTTTTAGCGTTGGATAGTATATTTATTTATCCTCTTTGTTTATTGTTCTGCAGCATAACAGCAGCACTGCATAGCCTGCATTCTGCAAACTGATTCATTTTTCTTGTTTAATTTCCCATTGTGCTTTTTTAAGATTGCTTTCATATCACTGCACTTATTTTTGTTTTGGCCTTTTTATTTTCTAAACAAATGCAAAAAAAAAGGGGGGGGGGATATTTTTGTGCCTTATTCAAAGCTCATGTCAGTAGAAAGAATCCCATATTAGGCCTGGATCAGGCCCTATATTTGTCTATCATAATAATTGTTAATGGACAGAGTATCCATGCATACTGTTCAGATTATTCCAGCTTTAGTCTCTCTTGTATACCCAGGATGTACATGATATATATTATTATTAATAATAATAAATAATACATTTAAACCACCTAAAGGCACACATTTTGCTCAGCCTGAAAGTAAAGAGGTTTTAAAACACAGCCAAAATAATTGTCATATTTTAACTTTATTAATGCACAGAAGTATTTCTTGCGTTTGAATCTTCAGCATTCTGGTCTTCACATTTGTTCATATTTATTACTGGGTTCATGACATCTAAATATAGAACATAGAACCAGTTTGGGGAGTCTGCCCTGAGGCTGGCACTCACGGCCATAAACCACTCTGGACATTGTGACAATATCATACAAACCAGGCACTAAGTACTTGCATCAATATATGTACACAACCCCTAATTTTAGTGGTATTTTTAGAGCAGTATGAATTATTTACCAATTGTGTGAAATCCTCTGAAAAGGATAATTTCTTCATTGTTTGGCACAGCAGGGTGAATTAAGGACTCCAATAATCTTCTTAACTCTTGCATGCCTGACTCAAATAACAGATGTTTATGATTCATTGCACTATAGTTTCAGAACATCTATCCTGCAAAACTGTTCTTCTGTCACTGAAAAATATTTTGCAGAGAAATATGCTGGGATGAGGCAATCAGATACTTTGGTAAGGAGTGCAATATAAGTACTTAGATTGGGTAGGTAAATTCTGTTCACCAGTGATAAGCACATGCTAATTCACTACTGCATTTGTTTCTAGTTATTATACCCAGGCACACAAAATGCATTAAATGTATGTAACATGAAATAATGTATCATCTGTCTGAATGTCTCCGTAAAGTATTTTTAAGAATGTTTTGACTTGAGCATGAAGTCTTCCAACTCAATTACAACTTCTTATTATAGGTATCAAAACTTTATAACAGACATTGCAAAGAGTCAATGATATGTATCCCTTTTTTGGGTGAATTGTGGATATTTCAAAATTAAATGGAATACACACAAACCGTATAAAATGATTGCAACTACAATAGTTTTAGACAAGTGAGTCAGTGACAAAAAATAGACGAAGTTCAGCATACTGTTTTTAGAATGAAAGTTACCAATCTGATATATGTGAATTAACTATTTAGACTTGCCAACTTGTATCACAAAGGAATTTAAAGGAATGTCTGTACTTACTGCCAGATCAGAAAGTACACACAAGAAAACAGATAATAATGTCACCCTTGGAGACCAGAAAAATGGAAGATTTGGCATGTTGAGAAGAATTAAGTACACTCCTCAACATTACCTCTTGGGATTCATCTTTCAGAAAATAATTAGATTTAAATTAAATATACTAAAGCTCATCTGGCATATCTATTTATACTTGTTACATAGCAGCTACCTTTCAATTGGCATCATACGAGATCCCCTTCACATAATCTGCATTTCCTGGTCTTCTCCTCATTTTTTAAAAGAAAGACATTGTAAGTGGGAAAAAATTGTTCAGATTTGTATGAAAAGTTAGTTTCACAGCACTTGTTAGTTTAAGAAATGGTTATTTTGCTGCAGATGGAGTGGATTAAGTCTAATGCTCTTAACTGGGCAATCCCAAGTTGTTTCTCCAGCCATAATGGCTTTGCTCATGGATCATTTTCCTGCAGTTCCTGCCCCACACTATCACAGTTTGGGTTTAAGGTTTCATGTTTGAGGGTGATCTTATTACCCATTAAAATAATTTAGTGTGATTTTCAGTGCACGTAAAAATTATTAAAATGACAGATCTAGAGACAGCAGTCCTCTATTTAACTACAGAGAAGACACAGCAGAGGCAGTGACATGGCAAGCTTCGTCACAGTGCCCTGTCTATATAACTGGGCAAGTCAGACTCAGCACACATTCAAGTTCTTGGTCACTGAGTTCAGGATGCCAAGGACTTGGGGGTGGGGGAGAGGGCAATGTGGGTTTTTGAGAGTTTTGCCTGAAAAATTCTCTATTCTATGTAAAGTAATTTCACTCTTGTAACGTTCACATTTCCATAAAATTTCTGGTCAACGGATATTTTACACATCCATTCACTTGTATGTGCAGACCACTGTTTTTTTGCAAAAATTCATGTTTGTGAAATGTGTAGCAGACGTAAGACAGCTGCCATCTTTGTCACTGCTCTTCTGTGGAGAAGAAAAAATAAGAAAAAAATTTACACCTATTAATTATATAATATATACACTACGCCCTATATGCACACTGCAAATGTACTACACAGAGATATAGCAAAATGCTGTGGTATAATGGCTTTATATGTATTATTCTGGGACAGCCACAAGGCTCATGTATTGTAAAGCCACAAATGAGTAATATCACAAATGAGTGCCAATAAAACCTCAATGTCATAACAAGCTATCATGGATTCTGCATACGCTACATATTTTATGGGGAAAAAACCATGCAAAGTATATATTAGAATTAAAAAAAACCATACTGAGATATATTTTAGAATTTAAAAAAATATCTTACATGGTACTATTTTTTGTACCCCTCTGCCTGCAAGGCCAGGATCTGATAGTATCATAAACCCTCCTTTACAGGCTTGGGGAAGAGAGAAAAATGACAAATAATATATTTTTAAAATCAGTAAGTGTAATGCCATATATAGATTTCTGATACACAAAACTCTGATGATATTAAATCTCTATTTCTCTGACTCTACGAGAGCCAGTAACAAATGTTATGTGTCTGACTGGAAGACTGGGACTCAACCCTATATATTGCCATACTTGTTTTATGCCGATCTTAAATGTGTCACTGAGCCAAAATTGAACATTGACCGTTATAGCTTTCTGGGCATTGGGACAATGTAATTTTGGGGAGAAAATTGCACATTTGGATTAAAAAATGAAACAGTTCCCCAGCAGTGTTGTGGGAGTGGGGGAGGGGTGTTTGTTTTATTTTTTAAATAATAAATGTTTGAAGTCACTCAGAGATTTGTAATCATGGAAGTTGTCCCAGGGAACATGGATTAATGGGCAGATGAGCTGGTCAGAGGTACTTGATAAGTATTATTTATCATAGGGGTGCCATCACCACATGCATACCTTAAATATGTGCACAAGCACCTACCAGCACGGAGGAAGCTGAAATTGTTCCTGCTGTGGCCTGGGAAGTGAGTGAGGCTCCCCTGCCTTCTCCCTGCAACAAAGCTCTTAGATCAGGGAGAAAGAAAGCCAGCAGGGATGTAGCCAGAAAAGCAGCTTCTACCAGTCTGAGCAATAGAAGAGCAACAGCCTTTACGTGGTGGATTGAATGAATTGCAGCCAAAATTCTCTGAGCCCTGGGAGAGGGCAGATGGGGGAGCCTGAGACAAAATTAAAGAACATAGGACTGTCCTGTCCAAACTGAGATTACTGGCAAATGTGCCCTCCTTTTGTCTACCCAACGCCCTCTTCCCCAACCCAGTGCTGCCTTTCTGCAGTGGGAGAAGGAGGAGCAGTGGTGTGTTATAACATGCAGAGTCTTTAGTGGATGGCAAGACTTTCCCCTGTACAGAGTAGCTGATAATCCTATGTAAGGATGTGGGTGTAGTTGCAGTGACCAAAGGTCATCCTCCATTTTGTGAGGCAGGGCTCTGGGCTGCACAGTGGAGTGAACATCAGGCTCTGGTTGCTGTGGTCATAGAGCTGTACAATATTTAAATAATAATTATGTTAAAATGCGAGTCCTCTGTGCCTTAATGAGGAGAACACCTCAACCTTTCCACTGCCGTGTCATCTTTTGAGAATGTATCTCCTCCCACACAGGCCTGAGACAAAAAACTAAAATGGCTTCTGATAACCTCCCTTACATAGGGTTGCCAAGCCTCCAGGATTGGCTTGGAGACTCCAGGAATTAAAGATTAATCTTTAATTAAAGATTATGTCATGTGATTAAATCTCCAGGAATACGTACAACCAAAATTAGCAACCCTATCCTTAGATAACCCCCTTCATGACCATGTGAGGTAGGCTCTGGCAATCAGGAATCCTGAAGAAATACCATGTGACTTCACAACCATGTGATAAACACAGCCAGCATATCACACAAAAAACCCAAACCACCAGACAAAAAGTAGTAGATTGTATGGTCTTCAGGGCAGTGACAGCTTCTTTGTTATGTGTCTGTACAATGCCTAGCAATGCAAGACTAGGGCCTCCAGGTACCACTGCAATACAAATAAATAATAATACTGAAATCTTTACTGACTTCAAGTTCGGGTGGGAGAGAGTGGAATTTTGCTCTCCACTTCAGTGAAATTCTTGATGTGAAAAATGTCATATTACACTACATTTTCATGGAGTTACCACAAACATAATACAGGGGAAAATGCAAGTGGTTTTTCATTTCAGTGCCAATATTTTGCACAGCTTTAATGCCCATGTTTTCCTGGAAATGTTTACATTACAATTAGCTGAGAAATGGGGTGGGGGAGGAGGACGACTCTGGAAAATTACATTTTCACTGAAATTTTCCAACCAATTATAGCTTACACAGTAATATAAAATGTGTATTACAATTTATTTCCAAGGATGATGAAGGGAATCATAGAAATGTAGGACTGGAACAGACCATGATAGGTCATATAGTCCAGTCCCCTGTACTAAGTATTATCTAGACCATCCCTGACAGGTGTTTGTCTAACCTGTTCTTAAAAACCTCCAGTGATGGAGATTCCACAACCTGCCAAAGTAATTTCTTTCAGTGCTTAACTACCCTGACATTTAGGTAGTATGTCCCAATGTTTAATGTACCTCTTTCTTGCTGCAATTTAAGACCATTTCTTCTTGTCCTGTTCTCAGTGGATAAGGAGAACAATTTATCACTCTCCTCTTTATAACAATTTTTTACATACTTGAAGAGTATTACCATGTCCATCCTCAGTCTTCTCTTTTCCAGACGAAACAAACCCAATCTTTTCAATCTTTCCTCATAGGTCATGTTTTCTAGACCTTTAATCATTTTTGTTCTCCTCTGGACTTCCTCCAATTTGCCCATATCTTTCCCAAAGTGTGGTGCCCAGAACTGGACAAAGTACTCCAATTGAAGCCTTATACAGTGCAGTAGAGTGGAATTACTTCTCATATCTTACTTACAACACTCCGACTAACATATCCCAGAATGATATTCGATTTTTTTGCAACAGTATTATATTTATATTGTTGACTCATATTTAGTTTGTGATCCACTATAACACCCAGTTCCTTTTCTGCAGTGCTTCTTCCTAGGCAGTCATTTCCAATTGTGTATTCTTAATTCACTCAGAGAAAGTAACTTTATAAAGTGAACTGAAGGTCACACATGCAGTTATCAGAATGAGGATTAGAACACAAATATTTGATTTCCAGGTCACTGCTCTAACTACTAGATCAACCACACTTGCACCTGATCTTGTTATGAAAGTTTCACACTACTCTAATTCAGACTTCTCAAAGGATAAAACCCACATCCACTCTGCCATTTGCAGAATCAATGTCCTGTACCAAGAGAAAGCACAGGGGAATAAGAAAATCTGACCATTATTTATTTTGTGTACAAGAACCATGATGCAGAGATCCCTACCTGCGTCTGACAGCAGTAGAGTATGATTTAAAGATCCCATTCATAATACATTTCACTTTGGGGGCCAAAATGTATGACTCTAAAATATTTGATTTTTTTCTGAGTCAAAAAAATGCAGGCATTTGGTATTCAAACATAATATGACAATGTTCTACATAGGACACTGTTTGAGAAAGAGCATGGAAAAATATTCTTAATGATAAAATTAGCACCATATTTAGGAAGGTCCTATGAGCCGTATGTATCCCCATGGCCACAGATTTAATTTGACTGTTTTCCATTGTGAGGGGAAGAAAGAGAACTCTAGGAAACAACTGTCAAATGAGTTACTTAATGAATGATATGCAAGGAAAAGATGATTATTATGTTAAAACAGAGGGCTAGTCAACATGACCATGCTACATCAGTTACTGGGAGCACTCTCCTGTCGGCATAATTACTCTACCTCGATGAGAGGCAGAAGCTATGTTAGGGGAGAGTGTCTCCTACCGATATAGTGTGGTGTGGACACTGCTTTAAGTCAGTGTAACTTATGTTGCTCGGAGGGGCATAACTTACATCAACGTAAGCGGTAGCGTAGACAAGCCCAAACATAATCAGAAGCTCAAATACCTATCAGAAACACCTCGTCAAGAGGTTTGTATTGCGTAACTGTTACCTCCAAATGACAAAGAATGACAACCACATTTTGCATTCAGTTTCCACTGAATATATAAATGCCTTCCTTTGCTATGTTTGTCTATGTTCTCATGCACAGCTTTCTTCACTGCTAGAAGACACTGGACCATGTAAAAAGTCTAGTTTAGCCAATGTGTTTTCGCTTCCTGGTTCATCTGCTATTGTGGTAAATTGTTCTGCTGCCCTAACCTAGTCCAAAATATTTCCTAATACTGCAAAACAAAGCTATATATGTACACACACAAAGTATAAGTGTTAACCCCTTGCACTTTTTGAATATTACCACAATAGAAAACCACGTTCTGAGCAAGTTTAAGCACTGTACTAATCATTTAAGAAATGTAAAGTATGTGTGTCTGAAACCTCAGCAGGTAGAGTAAAGGTACTGTTGCAGCTCCTGCGGTTTATTCTTTAATATAAATAGTTTCCTAAAAAAAAAATTTGGTTGGTTTGTCAATGTCTTAAAGGCACATTTGATTTAAAGAGGACCAATAAAAATTAGCTATTACTGATCCTGAAAACCCTTTCCTCACATGAGAAGTCCCACTGGGAATAATAGCATAAGGATCAATCACAAGTAAGGATTTGCAGTCCTAAATAGAAAGGCTACACAATACATACACAGAGACCCAAAAGATGGTGATCTACCTTAGGGGCAGTAAGCTGGGTGTGGGGAGAATTAACTGAACATTTTTGTGTTGTTTTTAATTGAAGTGCTAACAGATTTTGTTCTGTGAGTCTTCTGTGACTCTTGTATTCTCTGTTCAAAATGCATCACAGGAAGAAAAAAATCTGATAATGCCAACTCCTCAGTTCTTCCCAAATTCTTCTCCTCCAGTCCTCCTCCTCTTTCCCTCCCCAGATCTTCCAGTACCTCATTCACAGGCTAGGCTATGGTGAGCTCTTTGCTCAGCATTAGCAAATGGCAGCTTTTCCCTCTTTTTCTCCTTCTTTGTCTGCCTGTCCAGCAGTCATGGCTGGAGGTTCTGCCCTCATCCTCTCTGGCTCTCTCACTGAAGAATAGGAGAGAAGCTAAGGGAAGAGTGGGGGGAAAGACTTTCAGCGACTGGCCCTGCTCACCCCTCTTTTGGCCAGTGGCCACTGCCCAAGAAAGCTGCAGCGTAGACTGGAAAGTTGGAGGTTAGGCAGGTCTGGCTGAAGTGCTCGTTAGCACCTTGAAGAAGTACCCTGCCCACTGTGGATAAAATCGACTGCAAATTAGGGTGGCTGCAAAATCATGGAATACACAATGCCCTGACTCTGAACCTAATAACTAGTCTATATATTGTACTGTGACCTTAAATGTCAAACATCACATTTCAAAAACAATTTAATTTGACACTGATTAAACTATGCAACCAAGTTGAATTAAATATGTTCAGATGTGCTTTACAAGCCACAGAATCAGGAGTCTTAACTTCAAAAAAATCCCCTCTAGTTCACATTGATTTGTGGGAAGGATATAAAAATATGTTTTGTAAAGTGTTTATCACACTTTCAAATAAACGCAGATGTGTTTGTGTAACACTCTGAATGTGCAACACTCTACATACATGCACTTGTGTCTATTGAAATAACTGTTCATTCAACTCAGATAAATGCAGATACATTAACTGAACATGTGATCCACCTCTTTGTTAAGCTCTTGGTTAGAAAGCAAGAACTCTGCAAATAGTTATTGTGCTTTGTATTGTAGGATTTCCCAGAAGTAACACATTTCTGTAGAAAATCTCAAAGCCTTGTCTGACAGCTAAGCCCTTGTAAACTAAACTGAGTTCCATAGCACTGTGCTCATACTAACCCCCAACAGGGTTCAAACTGGATTCTTTTAACAAAAGTTGTAAAACACTTTTTAAAATTGTCAGTGCAGTTACAGGCCCTGTTGGCTAAAGCGCAAGACTGGAAGTCAAAAGCTGTGAGGCCAGATCTTCAACCCTGCTACTCCCCTTTGTGTCACTTCAGTGGCACAAAAAGGACCTAGATCATCTTTAAGTCTTTGCCCTGACTTGGAGGGGGGGAACAGGTTTTTTTTTTTTTTAAATATGCTAGCTAACAGGTTTTAATTAAGTGCAGCTGACAAATATCCCCAATGGTATAGGGAGCATGTTGGAGTTTGTCAGGGGCAGGAGAGGACATAGCCACGGCACATTGCACTCTTTCTATCCATCAGCATAACAGCCTCTAGGGGGGTCATCACAAACTGGCCCAATTTAAAGCAGCCCTAAGGCAATGCAACACTGGGCTGTAGGCCAAACTGGCCCACAGCTACCTTCTAGGTTGGGGGAATTAAGTATAGTACTCAGGTATACTGTGTGCTGTTTTGACGTGCCTGATAATCTGGCCCATTAATTCTATTTCTGGCTCTGACACAAACTTATTGTGTGACTTTGCACAAGCCACAAGCTCTCTCTGCCTCAATTTTCTCATCTATAAAATGAGGATAATACTTCTCAGCCTTGTAAGAACCTGAGTGTCTAACAATTCACTAATGTTTGTAAAGTACTTGGAGATCTTCAGATGGAAGGTCATAGGTAAGTGCCTAGTATGGGCCTGATTCTGCAAACTCTTATTCATGTTTAACTGTACTCACATGAGTAAGCCCAACTGAACTACTCATATGAGTAAAGTGAGGCACGTGTAAGTAAGTGTTTGCAGGATCAAGGCCTATATATATATATATTTTGCAGAGTTTAATATTGAAGTAGACAGAGCCTGGCATCTAATGTTTAATATAATAGTTTCTAGGTGAACATTAATTAAAGAAATAAAGTAATGAGATTCTACCACACAAATGCCACTGTGATCGTCCAGAATTGAGGCTTCTGCAAGCTAATTTTCCTCAAACTATGCCCCTCAAGCTGTCCACATTCAACACCCATTTTCTTCAGTTGGCTTGCATTTGCCTGAACCTTTTTCATGCACCAGCTGGTATTTACCCCTAGTGTGACACATTAAAGATAAATTGACATAGAGTATGCCCTATCCCCAGTTTTACACAGATCACAAACACGTCTTAATAAAAACAAACAAACAGAAAGATGCCATGCAACTGATGTTCATATATTTGTGCTTGTGCTTGTTACACTGATCGCTACCTAAGAAAATAAGAGTCTTTTTTTACTGATGGGATGGCTATTACTTTTTTAAATATTTCTTTCAGTAATTATTGAATTTATTCTACAACACATGTTAAAGCTTTTTTGCACTCTGAATTTTCTTTTAAATTTCAATTTCTCTCTCAATAAGGATCAAAACCTGCCTCTGTAACTCAGGCAAAATTCTCTTTAACATCAATGGGAACCTTGCCTGAGCAAGAACACAGGCTTGGTCCTAATTCTCTGTTCTCCTGAATTAGATGAATGCTTGTATTCAGTGACCTCCAGTTTTGCTTCAGCACCTTGTTCTCATCTTCATCCTTCTCCAAGAGTGTTTTTAAACTTGAGCTCTTTATTTCCAGTTCCCACTGTCTAGAGACGAAATCTGAAAGAGCTTTGGCTTTCATTAGCAAATCATAAGAACCAACAAAACCACAAACAAAAAAAGCACAACAGCATGCTTTTCTGCACTGTCACTGCCCACATCTTCCCGGATCTATTTTTTTTTTTTTTTTTACATCAGTGAAACTAGACGATTGAGCTTTAAGAAGGAAGAGAGCCAGTCCTTTCATTTTATAATGAGTGGAAATTCAGTAGTAGCACGAACAGCTGTCTCTTTCAAAGAAAAATTTAGCATCATCTGTGCACTAGTTATAGCCACAGACAGGGAAGAAATACTACCAACCGCAGGTTTCACATCCTCACTAGTGGCGACCATGGGAAATGGTTTTGGTTGAGGGATGGTCCAAAACGGGGTTTTTTTTTTTTTTAAGGCAGGCTAGCAATGGATTTTTTTTTAAATATCATTTTTCACTTTTTCTTTTTAGTTTTTTTCTTAACCAATTCAACAGTGAGAAAGTACAAGAGAGACAGACAGAAAAACAGACAGTGTCCCACATGATAAGATCAATTAGGCAATCATTTTGGACATGTTCAGACAAAGAAGGTGGTCTCCTTGGAAACTGAAATCACATTCACACACACTCAGAATAACTTCTCCACATTCTATTCTCTGTTCTGTATAGCAAACTTGTATGTAAGCTCAGAGGGACAATCAAATATCCAGTGTCTACAGACTTGTCAGCATTTCAAATAGTACAAAACAGGACTCCCAGTCTCCTCTCCAACAATTTTGGCAAAGATCGGGGGATTAGAAGTCGGTCAGGAGGGTAGAAAAGAGGTGGGAGGAGTAGCCTCCAACATTTAAAGGATAAAATTGTGACTTTCTGGAAAACAGGAGGGTATAATAAAACCTCTTAAAATCTCAAATAGCTTCAAATTCCCTCAGACTTGAAATTAAGGGGAAACGGAGCTGGGGAAAGTTACTTCCTCTGGAAAACAACATAACAAGTTTAATACATTTGGGAACTATAGAAAAAAAAAAGATGAGGCGAACTTTGTGCTAAATGTTTGTACTTGTCCTGTAACCCCAGATATTTGGTAACTATTTTTTTTTCAATTTAAAAAAATCAAAAAATCACTGTGCTATAAACCTATGCTATTTGTGAGCCTGCAAGCATTTACATTTGCCATTTAAACTACTGATGAGGTAATTCAGCTCACTTTTACAATCTATGCTCACATTTTCAAAAATTATTTTTAAGATGCAATTGTGCCTCATTGAAAAAAGTTGCTTTATTGCTAATGCAAAAAACGTTCTCAAGAGTGCTATGATACTAAAGCTCATGACAAAAAAAGGAAGAAAGAAATTCATGATCTGACATCTTAAATTAACAAAGGATAGTAATCTAAAAAAGGAGGAATATCTGGAAGATTAACAATTATTTTATCAAGAGAAAACAGAATACACTATTTCTTAAAACTAGGGAAAGTTTATAATATTTCTGAATCATCTATAACATGACCATGCATATTATATTTTTTTAACATTATTTAATAGTATTCCAAAGCTTCATACTGTCCTAATTCTTTCAGTTGACTACCTCAGCACTAAATGCTCAAAATTGCCATCTAAAACCAAGGATTTTTTTTTTTTTTTTTTTTACACAGACGAACAATGAACAAATTATTTTTGATGCTGTAACTCTGCTCACTGTCGTTAGAAAAAGTCATAGGGAGTCATAATTCTGTAGTCCATTCTTAGCTTTGCCACTAAGTAGCTGTGTGGCCTTGGACAAATCACTTACCCGCTCTGTCTCCGTTTCTATGTATAGAGATAATGATACTTATCCACTTTCTCTCTGTTCTTCATCTTAGCCATCTCTGAAACAACATGTATAACAACATGTATCTCTCACAGGAATGTAATGGGGCTTAATTAATATCTGTAAAGGTGACTTGGTACATAGTAGTTGGATGAAAGGCTCAATGAAAGTGTAAAAGAATATTAAAGCATTACTATTTTGTAGTATTAGTTAAAATCTCTTCCTTAAATTGGCCTTGATTATAATTCAGGCAAAAAAGGAAAAAAAATGTATAACTGGAAGCAATTAAAACAAAACAGAGCCAAAGCAAGCAAAGCATAGAAAAAGTAAACTACCCCAAAAAGAAGAATTAAACTTACTACATTCATATTGCATTCTGTACAGTTTAGTTAAGAAAGTGGCTACAGTCACAAAGGTTCCATGCTAACAGCGCTCTCTGGGGCAAGCATGGAACTCCCATGACAGCAGCACTGCAGTTTGCCAGTGTAGCACAGCATGACTGTATATACATACAGTCCCTATGGTTGTCAGGGGGGAATCAAAGCTGGGACCTTTATTGCCAAAAATATAATTTCATACTAAATTGAATAAAAGAAGAACTACTTTAACCATGTGATAATAATAGGTAGTATAGTCACTGGGATCAGCCAATAAATGGACATGACAACCATACATACTAGGGCAGTTCATCACCGTAGCAAGACATTTCTGCTCTCACATGTAACTCCAGTATTGACAGCCTCTTTACTTTTTGCATGCAGATTCAGGTTTGGAGAGGGAAAAATATACTAAAGGCTTAGGAAAGGACAATGTCAGGTCAAATTTGTTCCAAAGTTTAAATTTTGTGAAAATATTATTTTACAGACTAACAGAAATGTTTACATGGAATTTTTTTTGAAAAAATTCAAAAAGAAGCAGTTTGTTTTAAACCAATAAGCATTTCCCCATACAGTGCTTGCACCCCACACACTGTGGGATTGTGCCAGCACAGGATATCCTGAACGTTAAACTAATTAGAAACAAATTATAACAAAAGTGAAAGGACAAGATCCTCAGCACCACTTGGTTTCCAGAGCAGATCGAGGTAAGGAGGATCTTGGTTCTGCTGGCTGCAAGTGGCCCCTACTGGGGCCATTTCTGGAAGCTGGGAATCACCAGAGCACAGCAGAATGCTGCTTTTCTACCCTTATGACTTTGTGCCACCAGAACAAGTACATGACAAATGGAACCAGCAATTGACCCAAACTGAATAGTTCATTTTGATTCTCCGAGCAAAAAGAAATGCTATAAATTAAGCAGTATTAAAATCTAATATACTTTTCATTTTTTAAATTATTTCAGTTTTAGCAATCAAACATGTTATTTTTAACAAAAGGTAGTCATTTGTTTTACAACATATCTTTTTTTAAACTTACACTGACACTAATAAGCACGTTTTTTGCAAGGAATAGAGTCAAACACAAAAGTTCGGCTTCTCTAAAGCTTCAAATTTATGATTTCATCTACTTACTTTTGCAACTACAAGACATCCTGCTTCTACACTGTAACTCAGACGATCAGCCCAACTCCTGCTCCAGTAAAGCATAAATCCCTAACTTAATACAAACTACAGAAGAAAGCAATTTTATTGAAGGGAATATTCTGAGAGAATGAGGCTCCTGCTGATTTCAATGGGAATTTATGGGCTTTTGAGCTCTCCCAGGATGCTCCACAAGTCCTTGAATACAATCTTTATCTTTATGATGTCTGGTATGTTTTCTGCTCATTTTAAATATCTATAAAGGGGTCTGATTTGTGGTCTGATTTTCAGAGCTTCTAAGCACCCACAGGTCCAGGTTTAGGCAACAGAAATGGAGACTGATTTTCACATCTGAAAATCAGACCTCTAAGTTTTTCAGTACAGCTTTAACTGTCTTGGAATGTAAGCCAGCATTTTTGGCATTTCACTTTTTCAGACGTTAGTGAGTGCACCGAGTAGTGGAAATCTAATTTAAAGTAATAGTGCGCTCTCTCTCTCTTTCTAAAACTCTTCAATACAGCTCACAGCTGATTTTAAGTGTTGCACAGAAGTCACCCACATCTGTATTTGCAAAGATTTCAACAAGATCTACAGTATAAAAATACATACAGAACTAGTCATGTTGTCAGACAGTGATATCATAGAATCACAGAACTAGAAGGGATCTTGAGAGCTCTTCTTGTCCAGTCCCCTGCACTCAAGGCAGGATAAAGTATTATCTAGACCATCCCTGACAGGTGTTTGTCCAACCTGCTCTTAAAAACCTCCAATGATGTAGATTCCACAACCTCCCTAGGCAATTTATTCCAGTGCTTAAGTATCCTAACAATTAGGAAGTTTTTCCTAATGTACAACCTAAACCACTCTTGCTGAAATTGAAGCCCATTGCTTCTTGTACTATCCTCAGAGGTTTAACAAGAACAATTTTTCTCCCTCCTTCTTGTAACAACCTTTTATGTACTTGAAAACTGTTGTCATGTTCCCCCTCAGTTTTCTCGTCTTCCGATTAAACAAACTTAATTCTTCCAATCTTTCCTCAAAGGTCATGTTTTCTAGACCTGTAATCATTTTTGTTGCCTCCTCTGGACTTTCTCTGATTTGTCCACATCTTTTCTGAAATGTGGTGCCCAGCATGGGACACAATACTCCAGTTGAGACCGTAAGCAGCATGGAGTAGAGTGGAAGAGAAAGTTACTCGCCTTCTGCAGTAATTGAGGTTCTTCGAGATGTGTCCTTCTGTGGGTGCTCCATTCCAGGTGACGGTGCATCCTGGTGTCATTGATCGGAGATCTTCGGTAGCAATGCCTGGTCAGGACACGTGTGCACAGTTGCTGTCTCGGGGAATCGTTGGAGTCCGTTTGGCACGTGCACGTCCCGATCCCCTCAGTTCCTTCTCCACCATAGCGTCCTCTGAATCGAACTCCAAAGTAGATGGGAGGAGGGTGGGTAGTAGAGCACCCACAGGGGCGCACATTTCGAAGAACCTCCGTTACTGCACAAGGTGAGTAACCTTTTCTTCTTCTTCAAGTGCTGTCCCTGTGGGTGCGCCACTCCAGGTGAATGTCAAGTAGTACCCACTATGGATGGGGGGACTTTGGAGTTGTGTTTTTGGTAGTAGCAGACAGTACTATATGGCTTACTATGGCGTCCGCTTTGGCGTCTTGTGTGACGATGTAGTGTTTGGCAAACATATGGTCTGACACCCATGTAGCGGCTTTGCATATGTCAATAATAGGTACGTAGTGAAGGAATGCTACGGATGTTGACACAGCCCAAGTAGAGTGTGTTCTGATGCCTTTAGGGAGTTCAATATCCTGGATCTGGTAGCATCACTTAATGCAGTCAGATATCCATTTGGAAAGCCACTGTGTTGAAATAGCAGCACCCTTGGACTGTTCAGCAGTGGACACGAATAGTCTAGGGGATTTACGGAATGGTTTAGTTCTGTCCAAAGAGAAGCCCTTCTGATGGCGACAGTATGTAGTGTCGCTTCCTGTGGGTTTTTGTGTGGTTTTGGGTAAAACGTAGGGAGGCGTATCAGCTGGTTGATATGGAAGAGGGACGTCATCTTTAGAAGAAATTTAGGGTGGGGTCACATTGTGACCTGGTCCTTAAAGAAAATAGTATAGGGGGGGTTGGCCATTAATGCACTTATTTCCCCGACTCTTCTAGTCGATGTGATAGCAACGAGGAATGTTTCCTTCATAGACATGTGTAGTAGGGAGGAGATAGCTAGCGGTTCAAAGGGAGGTCTCATGAGTCCTCGGAGGACTATGTTCAAATTCCATGTGGGTGTGGGGGGGTGTACCTCAGGGTAGAGGTTTTGGAGTCCACTAAGGAAGTTTTTCGTGGTAGGGTCTGTGAAAACCAAGAAGCCGTCCAGTTTGGCCTTCATAGAAGGCGTTGATTGCCGTGAGGTGTACTCTGATGGAACTGAGCGATAGTCCATCATTCTTTAGTTCTAAAATGTAGTCTAGGATATCGGGAAGGGGCGTGGTGCAGGGTGTGAGGCTTTTCTGCAAGCACCACATAGAGAATCGTTTCCACTTTTGCAGGTAAATATTGCGGGTGGAGTCTTGTCTACTGTGTAATAACACGTGTGACTTGCTCACGTACTTGGAACCATGGAGGAACCACGCTTTCAGGTGGAGCTTCTCCAGTTGTGGATGGAGGATGCGACTGTTGCTCTGGGAGAGAAGATCCAGTCTCATTGGGAGAGTTCTTAGAGGGCAGATCAACAGGTCTGTCTGGGCCATGCTGGAGCAATAAGTATATGACCTTGGCATTGTTGTCCCTGATCTTGTGAGGACTCTGTGCATCAGTGGAATCGGTGGGAATGCATACATGAGTGTGTCTTGTTTCATGGGATTAGGAACACGTCTCCTAGGGATGTGGTCCCGAGTCCTGCCCTGGAACCGAATAGATGGCATTTGCAGTTCTTTGCTGTGGCAAATAAAACAATCGATGAGGAACCCCATAGGGAGAATAGTTGGTGTAAGATTGTAGGGTTTAGTTCCCATTTGTGTTCTTGTGAGAAGTGTCTGCTGAGTGTGTCGGTGATAGTGTTCTGACACCCAGGCAGGTAGAAAGCCATGATGTCTATGTGATGTTATATGCACCAATTCCAGAGTTTGATGGCTTCTATGCCTAGGGAGTGTGACCATGCTCCCCCTTGTCTGTTGATGTAGAACATGCATGCTATATTGTCTGTCAAGACTCAAATTGATTTGTTTCTTATGAGTGGGAGGAAGAGCAGACATGCATACCCTCCTGCTCTGAGTTCTAGGAGGTTTATGTGCAGACAGGCCTCCATTGTGGACCACCTGCCTTGTGTTGTGTGGTGGTCCAGGTGTGCTCCCCAGCCTATCAGAAAGGCATCTGTCATGAGCATAAGCACAGGAGGATTTTGGTTAAAGGGAATGCCTGTGCATACGTTCTCCCTTTTTGTCCACCACTGTAGCAAGTTCAGCACCTTTGTGGGTGGAGTTACCATCATGTGGAGGCTGTGCTTGGTGGGTTTGTATACTGAGCTCAGCCACCCTGGAAGCACCTCATGTGTAGTCTGGCATATTTCACCACAAATGTGGTAGCCGCTCTGTGGCCAAGAAGTTGTAGGCACATTCTTGCTTCAACCCTTGAGCAGATGACACCGTGTCTATGAGGTGTTTGATGGTGAGGAATCTGGGGTGCGGAAGTGAGGCTCTGGCCAGAATCGAGTCTAGGTAAGCCCCATGAACTCTATTTGTTGTGTGGGTATCAGAGTGGATTTTTGGACATTTATTTGCAGTCCTAACCTTTGGAAAAGAGTGATGATAGACCGTGAGGCCATTTGCGTCTCATCGTACGATCGGCCCTTGATAAGGCAGTTGTCCAGGTACGGGAAAAATATGATCCCTTGTTTGCATAGATGGGCCACAACCACAGCAAGAGTTTTGGAAAAACACTCTCGGTGGTATGGAGGGACCGAATGGTAGCACTCTGTATTGGAAGTTGTTGTGTCCCTCTGTGAATCATAGAAATCGTCTGTGTGATGGATGTATTGAGATATGGAAGTATGTGTCTTGTAAGTCGAGGGCTGAGACCCAGCCCTTTGTTCCAGCACAGGTATTATTGTGCCCAAAGTGACCATCCTGAATTTTTGGGAGCATACAAATTTATTGAGTCTTTGCAAGTCTAGTATGGGTTGCCATCCTCTGCTTTTTTTCTGGGTCAGGAAATAGTGGGAGTAAAACCCCTTTTGTCTGTGTTGTGTTGGAACTGGTTCCACTGCACCTAACTGTTCGTAGTAGGTGCTTGTGAGAGGGGTCCCTGAAGAATGATGGGGAAGCGGTAAGGGTAAGGATAAGGGTAAGGGGGGCATGAAATAAAGGGGATGGAGTAGCCTGACTGTACTATTTCCAGGACCCAGCGGTCCTGTGTGATCTGTTGCCAAACATGGTGGAAGCGTTGGAGGCGATAGCCAAATGGGCAGGTAGGCACTGGTGTTAAGGAGTGGTCGCTCAGACCCTCAACCAAGCCTTCAAAATTGCAGCTTGTTTCCCCAATAGTTGGGATGTGGCTTGTTCCAGCTGGTTTTGTCTGTGTCTAGTGGATCTGCTTCGGTTCCTCCCAGTCTCGTATGCCCTAGACTGTGGGCGGTTGTATTGTTGCGAGCAAGGCATAGAGTTGGTACCGCTTTCTCTTGGAAGGGGGAGTTTATATTCCCAGTGTGCCCAGAGTGGCCCTAGAATCTTTCATTGTGTGAAGGACTTCGTCGTTTTTTACCGAGAAGAGTTCTTCTTTATCAGAGAGTAGATCCTCCACTGTGATCTGCAGCTCTTTAGTGATGCCAGACGATGAAAGCCATGAGGTTGATCCTTGTGGACCACAGCCCTGTGTGTTAGGTTTTCCGGTGGTGGAGGAGAGTCAGGTGGTGAAAAAACTGCATCCTCTTGATTATCGTTGTCACTGTCTGTGAACACTGACTGGTCCATAGGAGAGTTGGCTGGGTTAAAATTGAGCCCTCGGTACCGAGTAGAGGTGATTCTGGCACCAGGGCAACAGAGATGTTTTTGTGTGTAAGAAATTGCTGCTGTGCCGAGAGGTGTGGTGCTGAGGATTTGTGGTTAGATGCTGTTGGCTTGGGCATCTTGTATTTAGCTTTCGCGGGTGCCGGCGGGCCCATTGTGGTGCAGTCAACCGGTGCCGGTGGTATATCTGTGCCAGTGGTGTCAGCGGTGCCAAATTCCTTGTCGGTGCCAGGGTCGGTTGCACAGAAGGCGCCACTTCCAGCACTGGTGCTGGCACCTTTGGTGCCAAGGAGGAGACCTGTCCATTTTGGGGTCTCGACTAGTTATTTTTCTGCAGCGTGCACCTGGTGCTCGAGGTGTTGGGGAAGTTGTGGGTGCTGACTTTTGGGGCTATCGGCTTCACTGGCAACAACCTTGCCGGGGACCATTTCTTTTTACTCGGTTCCCTGTGTGGGGAGGTCGAGGCTCTCTTCCTCTTCTCGTGAGAGACTGAAGCCATGGTCTTGGTCGGTTCCAACCTGGATGGAGAGCACCTAAGAGAAGGTTTTGTTATGCCCATCTCCAATCCTGGTTGGAGAGATTTCTCCATGAGGATCATTTTTAAATGCAGGTCCTGGTTGCGGTGAGCCCTTGCTTTCAAATTGTTGCCGTGGACGCACTTTGATGGGACATGCATCTCACCGAGACATTTCACAGACAACGAATGTCCATCCGAACGCGGCATGGAGTCCTTTCAGGAGCCGCATTTTTTAAAACCAGGGAACCCTGGCATCTCGAGAGTTTGACGGAAGGTCCAAGAACAAGTACTTATGGGGGGTTTGCTCTCAAGGGAGCAGAAAGTTGGAAAACAGGGGATAAAGGGAAAAAATTTGTTTTAAACTATCGAACTATAACTAACTTATCTAAAGGTAGGGTAATAACTGGGATGTTTTTATCTAATTTTTCTCTCAATAGGGGAAGAGGTTCAGCATTGCCCCGAGTTCAGTCTTTAGCCGAGGACATTTTTCTCATTTCTAATCTATTAAATATCCATATCGCATCAATGTCTATACCATATTACTAGAACAGACACATCCAATGCTCTTTAGAAACAAAAATTCACCCCACAATCACATTTTATACATGTACACAATATACACTTCTTCTAAGAGAAAATGGGCTAGACACAAAGTATTGTCTTGAAATCAAAGGGACGTGGAATTTTTTTGAAACACATACTGACGCCTCCCCACTCGCCAATGCAAATATGGGCATGAAGGCTTAACGCCTTCTGAATCCAAGATGCTGTATCCTCAGTGAAAATGAGGACTCTATACATGAACTGGGATTTGACAGACAGCATTACAAGATATTTATTCACAAAAAGTGGTAAAAAAATCTTATCTTTTAAACTCTGTTCTGAAATATGTTAACTACCCTCAGGGAATTAATTCAGTATTGACCATGGGAAAAGTGGTATCTATGGTGTCATCAGCAACACTTCCAATGATTCTTGAGTTTTCCTTTTCGAGCTCTCATCAAAGCACTGACTAGTCCCAATGATGCTTAGTTTAAGAGATTATATATAGGAAAGTAATAATAAATAATGTACTATGAACTACTATAGTGTTTTCCTTTGGAGGATCTCAAAACAACTTACAAACACTAATGAATTCTTCAGAATACTTGTATACTTCATAAGAATGTTATCATTCCTATTTTACAGATAAGGAAACTGAGGCCCTGACAGGTCAAGTGACTTACCCAAGGTCACACAAGAAGTTTGTGGCAAAGCCAAGAATAAAATGTATTTCCTGACTCTCAGTCCTGTTTGTTCCCCTATGTCCTCTCTCATCATAACATCCTGGGGCTGAATTCCAGCCTGGTGCTACTCCATTGTAGTTCAGCTTCTTAACATCAGGTCTAAATTTGACACCCTAGCTCTAAAGATATGGCTCAAAGAGAATTTTGAAGTTTTGAAATTTCTTGAACAACCTTCCTCTTGGAAAAATAAAAAACATTTTTTTAAAAATTAAGAGGCTAGAAACTCAGTGCCATTCATTTGATGATCAAGATTTCTGTTTCAAAAATAAAAAATAGAATAGGTTTGCAATGTATAATATTGAGTTGCTTGCTTGGGTGTATTTTAAATCCCATCACTTAGAATCATAGAATATCAGGGTTGGAAGGGACCTCAGGAGGTCATCTAGTCCAACCCCCTGCTCAAAGCAGGACCAATTCCCAACTAAATCATCCCGGCCAGTGCTTTGTCAAGCTGACCTTAAAAATCTCTAAGGAAGGAGATTCCACCACCTCCCTAGGTAACCCATTCCAGTGCTTCACCACCCTCCTAGTGAAAACGTTTTTCTTAATATCCAACCTAAACTTCCCCAACTGCAACTTGAGACCATTACTCCTTGTTCTGTCATCAGGTACCACTGAGAACAGTCTAGATGCATCCTCTTTGGAACCCCCTTTCAGGTAGTTGAAAGCAGCTATCAAATCCCCCCTCATTCTTCTCTTCTGCAGACTAAACAATCCCAGTTACCTCAGCCTCTCCTCATAAGTCATGTGTTCCAGCCCCCTAATCATTTTTGTTGCCCTCCGCTGGACTCTTTCCAATTTTTCCACATCCTTCTTGTAGTATGGGGCCCAAAACTGGACACAGTATTCCAGATGGAGGCCTCACCAATGTCGAATAGAGAGGAACGATCACGTCCCTCGATCTGCTGGCAATGCCCCTACTTATACAGCCCAGAATGCCGTTAGCCTTCTTGGCAACAAGGGCACACTGTTGACTCATATCCAGCTTCTCGTCCATTGTAACCCCTAGGTCCTTTTCTGCAGAACTGCTTCCTAGCCATTCGGCCCCTAGTCTGTAACAGTGCATGGGATTCTTCCGTCCTAAGTGCAGGACTCTGCACTTGTCCTTGTTGAACCTCATCAGGTTTCTTTTGGCCCAATCCTCTAATTTGTCTAGGTTCCTCTGTATCCTGTCCCTACCCTCCAGCGTATCTACCACTCCTCCCAGTTTAGTGTCATCTGCAAACTCGCTGAGAGTGCAGTCCACGCCATCCTCCAGATCATTAATGAAGATATTGAACAAAACCGGCCCCAGGACCGACCCCTGGGGCACTCCACTTGAAACCGGTTGCCAACTAGACATGGAGCCGTTGATCACTACCCGTTGAGCCCGACGATCTAGCCAGCTTTCTATCCACCTTACAGTCCATTCATCCAGCCCATACTACTTTAACTTGCTGGCAAGAATACTGTGGGACTCTCTAACCCCATAATAAAGAAATAGCTGTTACTGTGAGTGGAGAAAATGGTTTAGTAAAGAGGTGAAAATTGCTCTTCCACTAGAGTCTCATATATGTGCTACTGTACTGACTTTCGGAAAAGCTCTGAAGTGAAGGAAATCATAATGAAACCAAAATAAATGTAATCAGCACAATATAAACTTTACTGTAAATTCAATACAACCAATGAAAAACTCCATCATTCAAATCATAATATTAACAGCTTTAAGTCAGTATCCAGGAAATTATAATATATCACATATTCTCACATGGTCCTGTACCCACATGTTTAGTTACTTTAGTTCTTTACATATGGAAAAAATAAGGAGAGGGTTTTTTTTAAATAATCCGTACATTTTCCATTCTCTTCTAACATGACTTTGTTTTGAGTCAGCTGAACAGACTATTTTTTGCCAGCTTTCATTTGTTTGGAGGAAGGAGGTGGAAGATATGGCTAATCCTGATATATATTTGAAATATTTCTCTGCGTTTTCCACAGAAGAAAAATGAAATGTACTCTGTTAATACTTAAGAGTTATGGGCCTCCTCCTGAATTTCAATGGCCCTCTAAGGCCTAGTGAAATCAATAGAAAGATTCCCAAAGGGTTCAATGAATGTTGGATCAGGCCCCATATGCCTTCCCACATGAATGTTCAAACCAAAAACACATGAGGCAGTATTTTTTCCTCCAAAAATACTTTAGAAAGTTAAACTGTGAATTAAATATTGTATTGACAAGTTCTTTGTTAAAAAAGAAGGATTTTTACACTAATAGCCAAGTACAAGTGCACTTGAACAAATAAAATGCACAGAAACTGAACCCCTAGAGAAGCAGTGCACATTACTTAAAGTATAAAAATGTAAAGATGTATTAAAGATGGGATTATGCAGTTGCAGTTCAGCTAGAAAGAACACTTTAGTGCTTTATCAAATTTGAAACTAGCCAGAATAAATTCATGTCATTTTTTATTTTATATCAGCAAAGAGTGGGATATTTTTTTAAAAAAATCTAGCCATCAAAAGCCTTTGTGTATTTTTAGAAACAAAGCTAATTAATAAATATACAATATTTATTTTTAAAAATTTCAATTTTTTTAAAACTGCAGTTTGAAAAAAGAAACATAGGCCAAAGTTTTCAAGCCTGGGTGTCTTAAGTGGGTACCTAAATACATATTTAGATATTTCAATGGGAGTTACAGGTGCTGAACACCTCTGAAAATCAGCTGTTTATTTAGGCACTTAAAGATAGATTTAATGGTGGGACTTTATAAAGCATTCTGCATCAGCCTAACTCTGCTCCCACGGAAGTCAATGATTGTTTTACCACTGACTTCCACGGGAGCAGAGTTAGGCCAGCACTAAGCAATTCTGAAAATCCCACCCCAAGTGACTAACTTTAGCACCCACATTTGAAAGTTTTGACCTTTGTTTCTATAGCTTTTCATTAAAAAAAATCTTCCCTCACAATAAATTAAACATCGGCCCTTTCCTCATTATTATAACAGTGGTGATCATTTTCCAGTACAACTCTAGGTGAATTTTTGATATCAGGGCAAAACATAGAAATAATTTTACAGTAGAAGGACTAGGACAGAATTACTTAAATGCAAAATTTACAGAGATAATACATCCAAATAAAAATTCTGATTCCAAATTTGCAAGCACTCTGTGTACAGAGCTCTGAAGGACTTCAGTGAGAATTCCACACCAAGGGTTTGCAAGATCAAGTCCCACTCTATGTGGGCAAATGAAGTGGCAAGCAGTATGGCTGTTTAAAGAAAAATAAATACAACTCTAAAAGCAACTCTAAAAACTGCATATTCCTACTGATTAGATCTGTTCCTTGTGGATGTTCCATGTCATATCTGACTAAGGGTGAGTTTTCCAAAGGAGCCTAAAATAGTTAGATGTCCTCTCCTACTGAATTTCAAATGCGGTGGGCTAGCTTAAGCTCCTTTGCATATCCTAGCCTAAAATAATATTTTACTATTCTTTATTCGTCTTACTCTTGCAGAACCACCACAGCTAAAACACACAGCAGTCAGTTCCTTCTTGTGAATCATCAACAGAACAGTTTAATCTGTTCCAATCAGTTATACCTGTGCTAGCCTACTAAAGTCAATTCATGATTAGAAAACAATGGGATTGCATGGATGAGTTAGTGCAGTGGTTCTCAAACATTTTACTGGTGACCCCTTTCACATAGCAAGCCTCTGAGTGCGACCCCCCTTATAAATTATATATATTTAATGTTTTTATATATTTAACACTATTATATATCCTGGAGGCAAGGCACGGTGGAGGCTGATAGCTTGTGACCCCCCCATGTAATAGCCTCGTGACCCCTTGAGGGATCCCGACCCCCAGTGTGAGAAACCGTGAGTTAATGGATTATAACATGCTTTCACTCTCAGTATGCCTTCATTTTTCTTCTCTGCTCACCATGACTCCAAATTTCAACATCCTTCTCCTTCAGGTACTCAACTTTAGAAGATGAGCAGCAACCTATAACCCCAGGAGTTCTCAGTTTGAATTGCAGGGGAAAAACTTGCTTCTGTATTCAAATGGTGTGTGGCTGTGCATATTTCAGCCAGGTATTATATACTTATTTCTTACTTAGTGAGCAAAAATGTGAATGGCAAGTTACAGATATGTCTCTGCCCCCAAAAGTTTATAATCTATATGGACAACACAGTGACAGAAGTCAGTTGTACTGATTTTGTTAAAGTGGTACAACTTTTGTGCATAGACATGCCTCAGTGATGCAGAGGGGAAGCCCATTACTAGCTTCAACCACTTAATTATCAGCTTATTGGAAAAGATTAAATGAGCCTTTGTCTGGCTATACCGAAAGGAGGACAGGAGACATTTGACATGGGTTTAATCAGGCCACAACTTTCTTATTAGATGTCTGGGACTACCCGGCACATAAAAGTGTACAGTGCAGGTAACCCCCTCTTTATTCCGTAATTATCCAGGCGCTTCCACCAGCTCCCCCTTTTTTTCCCCCCATCAAGGCCCCTCCAGCAAATCCATTGCTGGGACCTTACCATTCACCTCCCTTCGTAGGAGGGCTAAGGTGGGCTATAATCATGGGGGGTTGGCTCTCTACCATACCAATCATAGGAGTCCCCAATCCCTCCTCTCCCCCCCCTCACCCCTCCCACTCCGTTCATATAATGAACACCTCTTTTTAAGTCCTTTTCCAAGCCATTTATCCAGTCACTGTATACCTTCTCTATGGAGTACCTGCACTGGACATCCTCCCTACACTTAAATAATGAGTTGCGACATAAGGCCTACTGCCTGTCATGCCATGCATGAACAGAGCCCTTCCTGAACCCACTGTGGAGAAAGTGAAAAAACCCCAGCTCCACCTAGGCCAATATGGTGGCAAGGGAAAAATTCCTTCGCATCCCCCTAAAAAAAAAAAAAAACGGGGGACAGCTAGAGTAATGCCTACAGCAGGTCTAGGTATTTCACCACCTAAAGGAGAGGGAGGGTGGGTGCTGCCTCAGCCTGCTTCCTGCAAAAGGGAGGGTTAAGGCACAGGGCTGCCCCTTTTAAATCCCTCATTCCCAGGGGATGAGTCAGTGACCACACTGCCCCTTTTGCAGCAGTTTTCATCTGCCCCCAACCCCCAGCCATAAAGCACAGTACTCTTCATTCAATCTGCCAGCCAGCCAAATACACCCCCCTGCCGCCCACTTAAAGCACCCACTCAGCCATTCTTCATCCAGAATTCCCAAATAAGCTGTCATAGTTCTCAGAGGGTTGTTCACTCATGTGCCTTTTAGAACACTCTGCAATTCTGACTAGCTGATGGGGATCTGTTATTTCCAACACGGTGCAGTGCTCTACTGTAAAGTTTCACTTTAATGATTCTTTTCAAAGAAAAAAGCCCCCCCCCCCAAAGTTTCTAAAGTAATTGAGAAAACCCACTAATAAAATGAAAGAATATATAAGAAGTTAATACAACCCTTATGGAAATATTCTATAAAATGTAATTGAAGATTACCTTCTATATATATTTTTAATCATCCAATAGAATTTGATTCATCATAGCTATGCTTTTGAATTCTATAGTATTATTAAAAAACTCTACAAAATTCTGTATGTTTTTAGAGTAATTTCTATAGAACCCTAATACATTTCCTAGAACACAATTCTTTTCATCTTGTTAATTTCTATAAGATTTTTGCATAAGGGAATTTTGCCTCATTTATAGCCAGGGACAAAAAAACATTCTGTCTTATTTAGCAGTCCTTACACCTGCAAGCTCATGAGACAACACTTTTGGTTCCCTGATGGTAGGTGTTAATTTGTATTCAAACATGTAACAGACCATCTGATAAGCATTTCCTAAAACTACAAACTGCTACCTCTGGGTGAACAGAAATAAATTCTGTGACCTAGGTGTCACAGCCTAAAATGGTAATTTACAACCATGTTTTGAAGTACAGTTAAGTATCCCGAAGAAGCATGAATATAATAGAAATCATAAGACCAAGTATAAAACTCTGTAAGGCCCTATAGCATCTGAAGAGGATATGAACTGCTTCAAAGATGATAAGCTGATACTATGAGAAATACAATACAGAGCAATAGAAATTTGATCTCACCCACCCCACCTAAAATTTCTCCAAATGTTTAACAGGCCATAGGATTTTTTCTTTGTATATTAAAGATTGCTGAATGAATAAGCAATAAAAGCAAAGTAATATACATCTCTCTCAATACATATTTATAAATCACTATTAAGCTGATACACAAAATAGTTGGGCCAAATTAATCTCTCACATGTGTGTAAATCCACAGAATCTGCATCTCTAAACGCTGGGGAAACTAAAATTAGTATCATGGCATCATTCATCACTGTTGTAACTCCACTGACTTTTATGGAATGACACCTATTATTAATTTGTTCCAATGTCTTTAACAGTCAAATTCTAGTAAGAGAAATGGCAATATTAAAAGGATACCTTCTTACACAGTATTTCTGTTCTTCATGCATCTTTGAATCATATCTGCTTACTTGATCAGCAAAAACAAATTTTAAATTACTGTTGGTACCAAAGAGTAAATATGGCTATGGAAGACAGAACTACATTTTATTCTGCCTTATAGATCAGCACCAAGTTAAAATAACATAAGCAACATTGGCTGAATGTTTATTAGGCCAAGTCCACACTATATAAACTATAGGGGCATGCAGCCTCCAATGACAGAAGGGGTGTTTCCACCTCCCCAAGCAATGGTAACTAGGTAAATGGAAGCATTCTTCCATTTACTTACTGTGTCTACACTGGGGGCTCTATCGGCATAGCTACAGCTCTCAGGAGGATGGATTTTTCACACCCCTGACTGCTGTAGCTATTTTGACCTAAATGTTAAGTGTAGACTAGACCTTTGTGATGATGATGTAAGAAACAAAAACTTGATTTTTAAATTCTAGGCTGAATTGCAGCAGGATGGCTGCACACACACATACTGTTGAATAATTTGTTAGTGGGCTCAAGCTTTTATATATATATATATATATATATATATATATATATATATATATATATATATATATATATATATATACACATACATACACACACACACATACATATACACACACATAAAATCTAGTTAAATCCTAGTTTACAACACTCACAAATTCCATTAACGGTGAAATTGTAGTCAGAAAAGTGATTCTGTTAAATATATAATATGTAGATATATTTTGTGATATCATAGACTTCTCTCTTCTGTGTTCTGAAGGTTTCCATTAAGCTTAGATTCTGAAGATGACAGTACTGATAAGAGTATGTGGTTGAAATTATACCACTTTTTTGGGCTATAATTTCTCTTTAAGTGCAATTGTTAGTGTTGTGAATTGTGATTTAGCAAAATGTTTTTCAGAAGTTTGAACTATTAGCAGATTCTCTAGCAAAAAAAGTGTTTTATTTCAAAACTGACATTGACACTTCAGATTTTAAACTTTTAAAACATTTTATTAAATTTGTATGCAATGCAGCGTCTTCACACTTGCAAAGACATCACAGGAAATAAGACAGAACAACCTATAAATAATGAGAGGATTAAACTTTATGTTTAAAAAGTACAGTTTACATTATAAAAATAATCAGATCCATTTGTAATCTTTGCCCTTTCTGCTAAAGGGTATAATTTCAAGAGTCACAGTATTTTCTGTGGTCTTCAGATTCTAACATTAATGGAATTCTTTATAACACTGACACTTTATAACACAATATCGTATTGTGAATGTATTCCCTTAAAAGCCTTATTGGCTAAGGTTTCACACAAAGCTGCGGTGTCACCCTCTTGACCTCTTCTGAGAAAAAGGAAGATCCACAAGGGACTTTCCAAGTCTGTGTGAGAGCTAGATCACCAGATTTATCTGCAAGAATGCAACCCCACAATCTCAAGGTGGGAGGGCTTTGTCTGGACTGGCAGCAAAAAAAAAAGGCAGTAGTTCCTTTAAGAGTCCCCACTCCCTTTGGAGTTCAGGGGAATGAGAGAAGAAGACATCACCTGAGCTGGTGGAGAGGCCAATGGAACTCAGGTAAACCACTGCTCCCTGCGCACCTTGGGGAGGGTATATAAAACCTGCCACTCAAGCCTGATCCCCCTCTCAAAGGAAAAGGAGATACTGCTATGGAGAGTTTATAGAGCAATGTCAGTCTGGCTGACACTGAACTCCATATTTTTTTTAAACTCAACGCTCCCAACTCGCAGGTGTGGATCCCATCAGGATGACAGAATGTGAGAATCATTTTGCTAGCACAGAGGTGTGGCCACACTGCCGAAGTGGGGAAAGGAGGGCAATCAATGCAGAGGCAGGAAGGGACAAAGAAGAGTAGGAGTTGGATGAAGAAGGGCAGGAGCAACAATGTACGTGGCCATAATGGCCCTGATCCTGCTTTCACTGAAGTCACTGGCAAAACTCTCACTGACTTCAACGGTGTGAGATCAAGTCCTATATTACTGATAGCTCAAGACCAAAGTTTTGCCAGACCATCTCATCTATTTGTTTCCTTACTACTCTGCTTGCATCTAGCATAATTCTTCAACTGAACAGGAATATTGCTGTTACAATTAAAGTATGCCTCTTCCATGGTGACAGACCAACATCACTACCATTTCAATTGCTTCCTGCTCCCAGCTGTTTAAGATTCATACTTAGAAAGAAACATACTTAAAGCAAACTTGAGTTTTCACCTTTTAACCTGACTAAGCAGATTCCCTCTTTAAATAGGAGGAAATCCAGGACTTGGTTAAACGCCTCAGATACTTCAGATTCCTGCAGTTTGTGCAATGGAACTGCCACCCTTTTCAGCAGAGGACACAATGATATTAATCTCTTATGGTTTTCAACTTGGTAGGAGTTTCAAATTAGGTACAGAACTAAGGCATGCACAAGAGGTTAATGAGGTTGACAAATGGCAATTTGTACAAGATCTTAAAATAATGCATTTAAATGTCATAGGTTTATAACCTAAAGTAAATCTTCTCTGTCAGTTTTAATTAGATGGCCCAGCTCCCCCAGACAACTACTACTTTAAAAAGGGACCTTCCAGAGAAAGTTTACATCCATTTAACCTCTGTTAATTCTTCCTAACTAGGACTGGCCACATTTGCAGACCATTTTCTAGCATTCCAGCTGCTATACCTTCCATATTTTTCGCAATTCATAATTTGCCTTCATATTTTTACTAATTACCAAAGCTACATGGTGTAAAACCCTTGTTTAAACATCTCGCAACCTGTCTTCTCCTCTTCCAATTATATCTGATCCTGCAGTGAATTCATATTGTTTAATTTGTAACATAACAATCACTGCCATAGTCTCCCTTTAAGTGCTAATACATGCTTTAGCACACAGACATGAACAGAGGTTGCAGATTAAAATTAGGTACAGAATTAAACTGCTTACAAACAGAAGATGAGTCCATTTGAGAATCCTGATAATCAGCTGCAGCCAGCTGTAAAGCTTGAGTTTCAAATAGCCACTATGCTTTCCAAAATGTCAGTCCTACCAGAAGCAATTATTTATTGCAGATAGTTACCATTTTTTGGTAATGATATTCATACACATATGATGAAAAAATACTAAGTAAAGACTATTCTAATCACTGCCACTAACATTGATCAGAAGTCTCTTAAAATGTTTTAATTCTTTATTTTTCATTGTGTAAGAAGAAACATAATGTATTTGACTTCATAACAATGATTATGGCCACTGAATGCATTTGGCAAGACAACAACTAACCTAACTATTCTCAGGATGTTTTACCAAGAAGCTAATAGAGTGATATTAGCCTGCTTTGGAACACATTTCAGATACAAATGCCTCCTTCTCCTGTATCACACAAATGGACATGCAAACTAAGGCTCAAGCCTACTCTCAGGCAGGAATCACAGCATACCTTGTAAAATCAGTTAGTTCAGTTTTGCCTCCAAACACAATGCCTGAGTATACACACTGTAAGGCATGCACACAGATCTAAAAACACAATCAACTTTTAAAATAGATTAGCATTTCTGGTTTATGAGAGTTTCCACTGGCGCAGTAGGCCAGGTCTCTTAGAGCAGGATTCTCAACCTTTTCCTTTCTGATTCCCCTCCTCCAACATGCTATAAAAACTCCAGGGCCCAGCAGGGAGGAGGGGGCTCTCGAGGCTCCAGGCCAGGGCGGGGGGGGGGGGAGTTGTGGCCTCAGGCATAGGCGTAGTTTGACTTCTATTTTGGGGTGGCAAGGGCCAGCAGGGCAAGGGCCAGCTCCACACATTGGGTTCCGGTGACTGAGGCCACCTTCACCCCCAACTCACCTCAACAATTCACACAGCCTGTCTGGGTTGGGGGGAGGCATGCAACCAAAAATTATAATTCAAAGGGGGAGGCAGCTCAGCTCAAAAAGTTTGAAAACAGCTCATGGTGCAGGGAGGGGGTAGCTAGGGGCTGTGTGCAGGCAGAGGGTTAGCTCATGATGCAGGGGAGGGATAGCTGGGGACTGTGTGCGGGAAGGGTGTAGCTCAGGGTGCAGGGGAGGGCTAGCTAGGGGCTGTGTGCAGGCAGGGTGTAGCTCGGGATAAAGGGAGGGGATAGCTAGGGGCTGTTTAATTGCAGTGTATACATATCCTCATATTGGTACAAGGGCTATATTTTCCTGATGCTCTCCATGGGGCAGAAGCCCTGAGCCCATGGGTGGAGTTGGGGAGACGGGGCATTTCCCCTTCAAACTGCAGTGCTTTACCCAGAGCAAGGCAGTCCTGGGGCAGCTCACACAACCCTCACCTCCTTCTCTCCTCCTGCCCCCAAGGCCTACGCCCAGGCTAGGTCGGAGGTGGGAAGCTGGAGTGGAGCAGTGCGGGGCAGCTGCTGCTCTGGCTGGTGCCATGGAGCAGGCAACCGCTGCATTTCCCTCCCCCCCTATCAGCTGCTGCTGGTGGTGCCCAAGGTTGCAGCTGCTCCTCATCTCACAGCCCCCTTTGACTGCTTGACCATTGTGCCAGCCAGAGTAACCACAGCTGATGTTGTAGCAACAGATATCATGTAGTGAAGTTCCCAGATCTGGCTCAATCCTGCAAATCCACAGATCTCTAGGGTGACCCTGCGGGCAGTGACAAGTAAGATTGGGGCATGCACCCATTCTTGCATCAATGGAGAGTTTGAGAGAACAGGATAATGGAGTGTTTTGTAAATCCTGGCTACATCAGAAGAACATCCAAGGCTGCTTTGAATATAATGAGCGACTGAAGGAAGGCCAGATCTCTGTGAGATTATGACGTCTTGCACAAACTCAAACCACTTTATGTCAGGATTTGGTGCTGACAGCACATATGGAATGCCTTTAGCTGCTCCAAATCTGCCTGTAAGAGGGTCCAGGTTTCTGACCTGTTTAGCAATACAGGTAGTACACAGGTTTGATCGATCCTGAACTTCAGCTCAGTGCAAAGATGTGTTTGTGTCCATAAGCGAGACATGAACTTCATGCAGAGGCAGCAAAAACTATTAATCAAAGAATGTTCAGTCTGCTGTGACCATTTGAAGTCTGCTTGCAGCCTAGGTAGATGAACTCAAATACTTCTCCATAGTACTTGACCCCACCTGCGCCAGGGGTTCTGGTGTCCCAGCTCTGGTCTGCCATAAGATGTTCAATCCCGGCATCTTGGAGACCTTGGAGGGTGGGACTGGAAATCTCGGACTCCAAATGCACGGTAGCATCATCAGTGTAGTTTTGGTTGGTAAACACTTCTTGACCAACTGTGATTGCAACATGTGGACTGGCAAGTTTTAATATCCGGTCGATAACTTGACAAAACAATCCCAGGGCAAGACTGAATCTTTGCTGCACACCTGAGTTTGTGTAGAAACACAACAAAAGCTGTGAACCAGTACAAACGCTCGCACTGGTATGGGTTTGAAGATCGCACACCAGATTTAGCAGAATATTTGAAACACCAGTTCCTTTAAGTGTTCCTATATATGCCACATGAAGCTGGTAATTAAATTTTCAATGCAGCCCTGCCAAAAGCTGGAGAGTAAGGGTAAAGTCCATTGTTGACTGCCCTGTAGTGAAACCTGATTGCTGTAGGTGACAATGTCTGTTAAGAAGTAGCTGCAGCCTACCGAGCAGAATGCGACCAAAGACCTTTCCAGGGCTCAGTACAACAAGATCAACCTGTAGCTGCCACACTTAATGAGAGATTCTTTGCCCTGGTGTGACCGGGGTCCCAGTGGGGGCCAGCCAAGGTCACTCAATTAGGGTGAACTGCAAAGAATGGGGCAGACAATCCCCAAAAAGCTGGCGGATATTACAATACTTAGATTTACCAAGCCAGCATAAAATAGCTTCTTTATTACCTTACTGGTCACAACACAGGTCTTAAAGTGATCTAGCCTTAGGCCTCCATCCAGGTACTTAAGTGAAATATGATGAAGATTCCTGAATATCTTATTTCATCATATAAAAGAAAAGGTTCTACCAATCCCAAAGGATCGGACACATTACCTGCTAGGTTATTGAATATTCCAGATCTTATAGCCAATTCTTATTAACTAAAAGGTGAACATAGACAAGGACTGTTGATGACATATATATATATATACATATATATATATATATATATATATATGAGTAAGGTCAACAATGTAAATACACAAAAACCCAACGTTATCTCCCCACTCTTTTGAGGGTTATTTATTTTTCAGGATGTTTAACCCTTTCTGGCCATGTGTCACAAGCTGTCACACTTAATGAGAAATTCTTTGCCCTTGTTCAGGGACACTATGATGCCATCATTCGATTCTGCTGGTTCTTTGCCTGATGACCTCACTTCTGAGTACAGCTGATGCAGGCCGATGCTCATTGATTCCAAGGCATCTTTGAGCAGTTTGGGTGGAATACCATCAGGTCCAGCGGCATATCCATTCCATAACTTTTGAGTGGCCTTTCATACTACTTAGAGTGACAGAGGCTCAGTTTTTGTCCCCGGATCTTCAGCTGTGCAGTTTGCCAGGTCACGTAGCTCTAGACAGTCATCAGCCGGTCCATGGTTCAGTATGCCTTCATAATGTGTTTTCCATCTGTCCAGGACCTCATCTGTCAATAAGCTGGGAGAGCCGTCTGGTTTCATAATGAGGATGTTAGAAGGCTGTTTATGGCTGCCAGCCAGACACATGATAGCTCTGTCAGCAGGATGCAGATCGTTGTACTTTAGGCTATCCTCTGCTTCATCAGCCAGGGAGTTGATGTAGCTGTAAGATTTCACAGTCATGTTTTGCCACAGCCCAGAAAATGCGTTTCAGCCATTTACATTCTTGGGCATCTCCCTGCTTACATGCGTCTGCCTTTTTTGCTCATATATCAAAGTCCTCTTCAGAAAGCCGAGGATTCTTGCCCAACCATTTGAAGCCGATTGTTCCAGAGGCAGCATGTGATATAGCGTTATATATACCACGTTAGGTGATCGCCCTGTCATCCAAGAGGATACCAAGGTTACCTATCTGATCCTTGATGGCCTGTGTGTATTGCAGGACTACAACAGGATCCTCAGAAAGATGCTGGACTTTGTACTCTTGGTGAACATCTGGCTTGTGAGAAGTCAGAAGAGCCAGCGAGAGCTGAGTGACAACTAGTCTATCTATGGTCTGAGTTTGCTGGTGCTTCTGCACTTCCAAAGACCCGGTGAGATTTCACTGTGGAGCCATTTCTGACAAGCATGTGGTCCATTTCTCTCATGACATATCCACTGTTTGGAATCCAGATCCAGTGATGGTTTTTAAGGCGCCAGAACCAGGAGAAAGTCCTTGGCAGCACAAAATGTCAAAAGCTGGGTGGTGATGTCATTTGGGGAACCCAAACCAAAGGGACTTTTCACATCCCAGTTTGATCGCAGCCAGTCATAGCATTGAAATCTCTGAGCACCAGCAGTGTGCCATGAGGCAGAGTTGATTGGATTTTTGCTGGAAAATGTGTCCTTTTCCACAGGTGATGTGTCTTCTGAATGAGAGACAAGATGGCAATGCCTGAGTACAAGGTAAATAAACTGTCCAGTGCTGATAGAGGAGCAACTGTTCAAGAGATATAGGTATGACACAGAGTCCTTTATCTCCATGAGGAAATGAAAAAGAACATGGAGAGTCAGGCACGGCCTAGTTATGCATTATGCAGTTGTATTCATGCAATGCCAAGCTACCTTAGTACTTGCAGCTCCATGATCATTCCACAGAACAAATGGACTACCATTGATATTAGCCAATCCTCCTCCTTTTGAGACTTGCGAGAATTGGTGGCATTCAGCATTTCTCTGGGAGCAATGGACACTTCAAAGGATTGGACTGATGCTCTCACAATTTGAAACCTAGCACACCTGACTAAAGCTGAAAGATTTAAAGCTCAAGGAAAAAAACTGTTAGGAAAAGGTGCAGACTCTACTGTACATCAGGTCAACATAGTTCCATTATCAGAATGCAGGTGTACATCAGCTATTGATGCATAGCAGAAACAAATTTGGATGAGAAATTGAAGAGCAGTCTAATGAATTCACAATCACAAAATCTGAAAATACAGGGAAGTTGGAAATGCCACAGCTGTCATTGTAATTTGCCATGTACATTGTTGGTTTCCAACCAAAATAAATGTACTGTAGAAACAAAAATCTTAAATGTGTCTCTCCGCCCCCTCCCCCCCTCCTCTTTCTACGTCTCATCTGTCAAAGCTAGAAGCACTAACCACAGACATATTTTGCCCCAAAGGAGAACAACAACTGTAGGTGCACTTAGCGGAAACTTTTAGGTACTGCTATGATTTACTGCCTATCTGTCAATTTGCATAACATTACCAATAGATATTATGTTTTTGTTTTCATTGTTTGTATTTTCTGAAGCTCAGCAGTACCTAATTACCTAGAAGGAAAGGATTTCATATTAGCACAAAGTGTGCATTTGGCTGAAATTAACAATAAAATCATTATTTTGTAAAACTTAATTCCTTCAAGATCATTATTGCTCATTCAATAACATTTGGGGCTGTTTCAAATAGTATTAAAACAACAACAACATTACCTTTGTCCTTCCTCTGAGATGTGGTTTCCTTCATTCTACACCACTACATGTATTCAAACATTTTCAGGCAAAAGAAATTCTCCAACCATAAATATTAGATCTAAAACTTGAGCCAAACCATACATTTAAAATGCTGTACCATATTGCAAGCACCTTTGTGTCTCAGAAATCCATCGAAAATAACTAACATGCAGGCATTACAGAATTGTGTACTCTTAAAACATGACAGTAAAATCAAGCACTCTTCTTAAATAGTACATACTATTTCAGTATTTTACTTTCCCCTCTCTCTTTAATATATTAAGTACTCGAATTAAACATTGCCCTGCTTTACCAATGCTTTTGTGAAAAATTTCACGAAGATGAAAATATGCATTGCAAACACTTGGCAACATGACAAAGTACTGGCTGAACTATAAAGGGACATCAGCTCTCATTTACTAGCCAGTTGCCAAGGCAGTGGGAAGAGGCTGTATTTTATTTGCTATTCAAACTTAATTAGAACCACAAATTTATATTTCAAACTATCAAAACAATAGTGATGTAAAGATGAAAAGTAAAAAAAAAACAAACAGAAAACTGAAGAATTTTTCAAGTTGGTAACTGATTTTCTCTTAGAAATAAATGCCCTTTTATCAAGCTGTAAATAGTTTCTTCGAGTAGAAGCATGCACAATTCAATTTTTAAAGTAGGAAAGACAGTTTTGTCATTTTGGTGTCTTGTCTGTAGCTTTAATGCTCAATCCTCCCATAAAAAGCTCAGACATTATGGTGATGGAACAAGAGAGTTTGTAGTCATGACTTCAACGGCACTACTCACAGTGTATAAAGTTAACCACATAGATGTCTTTGCAGGAATGGAGCTTAAGAAGACAAGCAATATTATCAAGGATGGAGAAGGATATAATCAAAATAGATACCATGTTTATGTATAGCATATTTGTTTACATGTTATGGATATTGTGGTTTTAAAAAAAATAGATAAATAAATGCACAGCAATTATTCCTGACTGCCCCGAGCTTTAACCTTTCCTGTAGGTATCACAGAAAGAAGGGGTCTTGAGGAGGGATTAAAAAAAAAGGGTAGTGGCTCTGCAGATCAGTTCATGAAGAGTGTTTCACATGTAGTGGGTAGCATGGAAGAAGACAAACATGACTGAGGAAAAGGGTTATAACATCACTGGTAGAACAAAGGGGTTCAGTGGTGAAATAAGAGACACCACTGGTTAAACAGGGGCGCGGGGAACCTGTAAAGGGTCTTGAAAGTGAAGAAAAGTTTTAACTTGATACAGTGAATCAGGGGGAGCCAATAGAGAGATTTGAGGCTGGAAGTGAAATGCTTAGAACAATAAGAAAAAGGAAGATCTTAGTAGTTGCATTTTGAATGGAGTGGACGGTTGCAATGCAAGTTTCAGGAAGGTTAGAGAGGAAGAGGTGGTATTTAGATGGAAGATTTATCACCTTTTTTGACATACCACTGTAAATATCTTACAGAAAGCTATAAAACTATTTTACTTGTTGCTCCCTGAAGTCTCATGATAGAGGAAAAGCCGTCTAGTTAATCCGAAAGATCTGAAAGGTGAGGGCTGAGGGCTTCCCCAGAAGACCTCCGAGAAAATTGGTTGCATGACACAAAACTTCCCCCTCCTGAATACTTCAAAAAGATAGGCACTGAGCACTACCATTCCCTATCTGAGGGTAAATCTACACTACAGCTAGAAGGGTGCTTCCCAGCTCAGGTAGACACATGTTCTAGCTCTGCTCGAGCTAGGGCACTAACAATAGCAATATAGCTGGGGGTAGCATGGGCTACAGCTCTGACTAGCCCTCTGAATACAAACCCACCTGGACCCCCTGGGGACATAATCAGATGGCTTGCCCAAGCTGCTGCCTGAGCTGCACCTGGCTACACTGAGAAGTATTTTCAGCATGCTAGCTCAAGCCAAGCTAGTGCATATCTGTGTACCTGGGCTGAGAAACACGCTTCCACCTGCAGGATAGTTGTAACCTGAGAAAGGTCTCCTGAGTTCCCAGCTACTACAGCTCATGGGGAGTGGTAGATAATACAGGGACACAGTGCCCAGGTGCCAGTCACTTCAGCTACCTGGCGAAAAGAAGCACCCTCTTCTCACAGGCAGCAGTAGCTAACTCTGCCTCCTTGTATATGTATATGTACGAGCACACACAGAGACATGTACACACACCCCTAAAGAATTTGCTAGCTCAAAATATGGCAGGAGAAGGGACTGCTGCCTACCCTTAGAGATTTTATGATCATGACACCAGAACAAACAAAAAAGAGCATTCTACGTACTTCATTTCAATGTTTGACTCTGCAACATGGGGCTTACTGGGGAAAACCAGAGCAAGATGGGGATCATGGGAAACTGATCTGGGGACAGAATATCCTCTACAGGCATGGAGATAATGCACAAGCATGAAACAAACAATTTTTAATTTTCTGCACAGAAAATATCTTGTGCCCAAAATAGTGCACTAAGTAAATCAAAGGAACTGAATATACTGATACACACAACCTCTGGCATATGACATGGGCATGTAAGATAGTGCTGGATTCAGAAATTATTGCTTCCAAGATCTGATGGATATAAATGATTTGACAGAAGCCTCTCTGTTTAAAAAAAAAAAAATCAGAGATAACAGACACTTTTCAAAAGAAATGTGTGGCTAAGCAAAGGGTGAACAGATTTAACAGGGTAGAAGAAGAAAAACTTTTTAAAATTAATTTAACTTTTTTTAAAAAAATAAAGTTTTCTTTATCAATACCAAGTAGATTACAGATGGAGGAAGGTGGATGGGTCTCTTTCTCTAAGCAGAGGAGGAGGTAAAAGGAAGTTTGGGGGAAATTCAGGTGGATGGAAACAGGACATTCAACGGAGATTGGGAATGAGCAGGCCACAAAGCAGCATTGCTTTCATGACTCTCTCCCTGTGAATGATCAGAGTACTGTGATAAGGAATAGCAAGATACAGATACAGTAGAAACTGTAAGAAGCCCAAGAAAAATGAAAAAGTAATTAAAAGATAAAGAAATTCAGGAGTTCACCCACTTAGATATTTTAAAGTTATTTAAAGAAATATTTAAACACAGAATAAATTTGCAAGTTCACCATCAAGTGAATGCATTACAGCCCCAAATCTGTTAGTTTCTCCAGTTCTCTATTTATCCCCTCTCTTGCCTGTTTGGCATACACCTCTGTCATGCTGGCATTACTACTTGGCTGTGGTGTGAGAGACTCCCAAGTGCAAGTCTGACCTTTCATCTTTTGTTCTTCTGTGAATGTCCTGAGTTTCCACTAATAAATTTATATGGCCCTTAGTGGGAGTCCTTTTTTGTTTCACACAACATACACAAAAGGATCACAGAGCCATTCTCTTACCCTGAACTAGAAGACACTCCCACAAGAAGAGTTTCAGTTGGAGAATCAGGAGAGTTTTCTTATACAGTGACAAACAAAGTTTTACATTAAAGGAAAAGGGTAACATTATTTAAAAGCTTTGGGCCCAGCCATTGTACAATAGTTCTGTACCACTCTGGTGGCAAAAAGCTGTCAGACTGCTGATTTAACCAGCCAATGGAGATTTCCCCTCTATACAGGGATCCTTAGGACTTCCTCTCTACAGAGGGATCCCCCTGGGGACCTACTAGGATGGCTAGCCCAAGCTGCTGCCAGCGCTTCACTTGACAGCTCCTACCCTTCTCCCCTCTCGCTCTGGCACTTCGCTGGCTGCCAGAACAACCGCAGGGGCTGTAGGAAGTCAATGTAGGTTAGAGCAACCTTGAGGCACCAGGGAACCAAACTGGCACTGAACTAGAGCTGAGTCAACTAGAGGATTAAGAGGGCACAAACACCACCTTTGTATCTCCCTCTGTCCCCCTGACCTGCCCTGACAGCTCCTCTGCCGCAGCTGAGGATGTGGCCCTTTGATGCTAAATTAATCTTCTCCTAACAGTAAAAATGGAATTATTAGTTATTGTATGCATTTATGTGCCACTGAGACATCTCACTTCATAGAAAGCTGGACCTTGAAATTTTCAGCCAATAGAGCCCTCTGGGCTGTTGGAAAACCTTGCAATTTTTATATTTACAGAGGGTCTACAGTGCTTTTATAAATTATCCCAGTAGCAGCTAGATGGCATATTTTTAAAAACAGCAAAATAGGTCAAATATGAATATGGAAACAAAATGCTCTTTGGTGAATAAAAAAGCACCCTATAATATTATTCATTATCAGGCCTTAGTCCTGTTTACACATCTTTTCTCTCACTTTGTGCTCTAGACTCCCACACAAGTGTAAATGTACAGTAAAGGCCACTAAATAAACATTACAAATATTACAAAAATGTACATGTAAAGAACTTTGTGAGAATTCATTGTTACTGACTGACACCACATTTATTGGCCTCAGAATGTCTTGTGTGCTGTCTGAGGTATGCTGGAAAGTGACCCACTGGTCTGAGTATTGAGACATACGGAACCAGTGATTCTACAAATCATGCTGACTTTCTCCAGTACCTCTTCACTATCTTTACTACAGACTAGTCAAAACAACCACCATTCATCTGGACTCTCAGCCCTAACTTTGAGGGTTCAGACAAATCATCTAAACCACTCCAGTTCTGTTTTTAAAACCCAAACTCCATATAGTAAGATAGTTGGAGATGCCAACATCATTTCTGATTTTTGGCAGGTCCTTAAACAATGGTATTTGGTCATTCAGTTCCTTTAGACTGATTTGAAAATCCCATCCTAAATACATTTGCAAAGGGGGCAATTGTACAGTAGTTAAATAATAAAATCCCCACAGAAATGAAACTTCAGTTGAACAGTCAGGGTATAAGCTCTATCTTTGCAACAAAACAAAATAAAAATTGCAAAAAACCCTATCGGTTTGATGTTATATTTCAAAAGTACTGCAGCTAAAGGCTGCCATAAATATGCCAGGATATTTAACAAGACTGAAACTATTAAATAAGGCTTTTGATGGGACCATGATGTATTTTTCCCTTAAGTAATTCAATCTAATGTGTATTTAATGCAAGACAAGTGTTGCCTATAGCTGTGATAAATAAATATGAAAGGATTAAAAAAAAAGTTTATTCATTTGGAGAAGCTAACTGTTACTGCCTGTGCTTCAGAACTTTAACTTCTGGTGAAAAGAAAAACTAGTTGGAGTGAAGACAGCCATGGGCTGTGCTTTTACCAAAAGGAAAATGTAATTTCATTAAATTTAAATAGAACTAGATACCCACCACACCTTTCTATAGGCTCAAACTGAACGATTGTGGAGTGAGTGTGTTCAGCACTGTATAAGACCCAAATAAAAACGACCGTGTCTCAAGCTTCTTGCAATCTAAGGACCAAATCATACAAACACACATTAAGGGGCATAAAAGTGCTGCCTAAATTAAGAAGTCCCATTAAAAGTAATGGGATTATGGATGGCAGAAAATGCATTCCCGCTAGTAAGCATTTACAAGCAATTCCTTAAAAGACAGAAAAAGAGAATACAAGATACACATTATTGCATCACAAACATCACTTCCTGCAGCATTTAAGTGTTCCTTAGAGCTCTTCCCTTCCATCACTGGCCCAGCCCAAGTCTGTTTAGCTTGTGAGATCTGGTGGGAATCACAGAACACAGGTGATATGATGGATGCAGATAGCCATAAACCCTGAAAAATTATCTGCCCCTTGTGATTCTACCAGAGATCTCTTACAGGTAGTTCATTCCTCTTTCATATCTCCACACCTTTTGAACTAAATATATTAGCAGCATATGGTCTTATGTTATTGCACTTTTATCAGCTAGGAAGTGGGCCAAGACTATCTGAATTTTAATTTCACGGGCATTTCTTGAAAATTTTTTACACCTTCTCTCCCTGGGTGGAGTTCTGTTTTGTTTTGTTTTAATAAAGCATATTCCAGACTGGATTTATGGACCACAGGAAACTATGTTTCACACACAAGACATACAGATCCTTGTAGATGGATGTTTGTTTGATTCACATTTATACTACTAAGGCTTATCAGCCCCGCAGTGCCCTGTATCAGATTAACCAGACATGGCCATGGCTAATATTTTGGGGGTTCTTTAAGTCCAGCCAGTGGCAGACATTTCTTTCTAGGTTTGTTTTTAATATTCCCAATGTAGCATATAAAAAAAGTGAAGAAGAATTAAAGACTAGACCATCTGGAAAGCACCTGTTACAATTCGTGTGATGCCATTTGCACTAATATACTTTCAAACCAACAGCAACACCTCTGAGTAGTGAAGGTAGTTGCACAGAAATTCTCAAAACAATGCGGGATACCTAGCCAAAAACTATGCTTTATTCAGAAGGTGTCTAGAATTTTAGGAACATCTTTCTTTGGTCTCCTTAGGTTACCTAGACTCCATAAAGACACCCCTCCCCGCCCCAAAAATTAAAACCCTTCTACAAAGCACAAGCCTGTGAATTAAAAAACAAAAACAAAACATCACAGCAAATTGCCTATAAATACAGGTATAACCAAAAATCACACCTGAAATGTTTTCTTTTCCTCCCAAAGGCACAATACTTGTATAATGCATGCTCAGGGAATCAATTTGTATCACCATATGTATTCAGGAAAAAAAAAGCAATATATGGTTGAATGACTAATACTAGTTCTTGGCTAGCCAAGCTGGAGAGCTTTTCCCCACAATAAACACCTCACTCAAACACTACATGAATCACCTTAATGGCAGGTGCATCCACACTGTCTGCATATAGGCAATGATTATAATACCACAAGGAATGCAAGTTTGATATATTTATCCTGAATTCCAGGGTCACCCCAGCTGCAAAAAGGGAGATGGGGGGAGTGTTCACTGCTACTGTTCTTACCTTGTGTGATGGACCAAAGCACTGCAGTTGGTTCTAGCGAATCCAAATGCTTTTTCCATAGGCACTCTGAGAAAAAAAATACTCATTCACTAAAGTAATGGGTCCACTGAATCAACACAAGTGCAATTCCTTGCCCTTCCCCAAATTGAACAAGAATGCATGATAATAAGATGTATCTAAAATATTTGCCAAATGTGAATGTTTTAATTTTTAAAAGTAAAACAATTCAGATCAGTTATACCCAAATCTCTACAGCACTGCCTGTTTATTTCATTTTTTATTAAGAAACCATGATAAATCTTGCAAGACTCTCCGGGTCCTTCTGTTTTGTAAATTGGTTGTTTTAAGAATAAGAAGAAAAGGGATTGATTTCTTCAAACAAAACTGGATATGTGTGGTGCACTATTGGTTTTTCTCACATTATGACAATGGCCCTTTTTCAAGGATGTGTGTACTGCAGCAGTGATATAGCTGCTGGCCTATCTCCTAACTGGGATGGAAGGGGATGGTTCATTGGTTAGGGCACTAGTCCGAGACTGGGGGGAGACCCAGTTTCAATTCTCTACTCTGACACAGACCTCCTGTGTGACCTCAGGTAAATCTCTTCACATCTCAGTTTCCTGGGGGAGGATAAATACATTAAAGACTGACATGCTCAGATAATGGGGGCCATGTACCTAAATTAGACAGACTGTTGGCCAGGATGCCACATACAAGATCAGCCCTCACAATGAATGGCCTGGAAGCCACACAAATTGGCCTAGGAAAAAAAGTGAGGCTTCTCACTCCTGTTCTGCCTGAGATAACACAGCTGCTGAAGACTCACCTGGATCCTTCTTCATTAAAAAGAGGTTTCAGAGTAGCAGACACTCTATATGCATCCGAAGAAGTGGGCAGTAGCCCACGAAAGCTTATGCTCTAATAAATTTGTTAGTCTCTAAGGTGCCACAAGTACTCCTTTTATTAAAAAGAGGTGTCACTGCTAGTCTCCAACTGAACTACCTTCACTGGGAGATCTGCCAAGCACACATTGCAGCTGCAAGGTTTCCTAGCCTTGGATATATTGCCAGGCAGGTGTAGCAGGTTCTCTAAGACTGTCCAGGTTTTGAAGGACAAACCCAGCATCCCAGATAGTTTTAGTGAACCCCAGAATTTTTTCCAGGTTTCACTAGAAATGGACACAGAAAAACAAAAATAAAGACATCTAATCTATTTACAGCTCTCAAGCTGGGCTGAGTGAAATACAAACATCATAAATGGTGAAAAGTAAATTAGGTATCAACATTTCACTCAACTTGATTGCTTCAAGAGTGGAACTCTACAGATGGAAAAGTGCTATATGTCCAATATAAGAGCTAATCATTACTATGATGAGTTAATATGAGCTTCATGTTGCTGACAGCAATTAAGCTAGTGTGACATGGAGGGGAGCCTTCTCTTGAAAGCTTTCTCCTGCCAGCACCACTTTCTCTCACCTACCACTCAAATAAAAGTAACATCCAGAAACATGCTAGTAGGGGTAGGTGTTTCAGAAAAGGAACAAGTCTGAGCTCTATACAGCATATACTAGGAGATATCCATTAAGTTCTTCACATACTGCTTGGATGGTAGGAAAGTCCTCCAAATTTATCTTGAAAGAACAAAGACTTCCAGTTACTTTTCTGAATTATGAAGGTGGTGGTGAAGGGAAAAAAAAGTGCCCAGGTCAAAAGTAACTAAGGTGGATAATGATGGAGTTATGTGTATTATTTTTATACATATCCTATGCATCTCAGTTTAGTATATATATATATATATATATATATTATCATGCCTGGCTTCACAGAGTTTAATTAAAGGAGGCGGGGGGGGGGGGAACAGGCAAAGAGCAAATGAAACAATGACAGGCTCCATAAGCAGGGCCGGCTCCAGGCACCGGCAAAGGAAGCAGGTGCCTGGGGCGGCCAATAGAAAGGGGCGGCACTCCATCCGTTATTGGGGCAGCACGTCCTTCACTCCCTCTCTTCCTCTTCAGGAGTACTTTGGCAGCAGCTCAATTGGGTTTTTCTTTTTTTCTTCTTTGCCGCTTGGGGCGGCAAAAGAGCTGGAGCCGGCCCTTTCCATTAGGAAACAATGGGGGGAAGGATAGGGCCCTGCCTGTTTCCGTCCAGGATGGCAAGGTTTTCTCTTCACAGGGCCTGAGCATAGACAGGCCATTTGTACCATTTTAAGTCAGACAGTCCTGTTTTCCAAAGGTTGAGAAATCTCTTCTTTCCTCTTTGGCCCTTTTCAAAGTGGGCCACTGCTCAAGCAGTCTCCAGGCCAACTGCACCAGCCGCTGCTCATGCTCTCCCCAGGGCCAGCCGCACTGGCCACTGCTCAGGGAACTGGCCCTGGGACCATCCGAGCAGCAGCCGGTGTGGATGGCCCAGGGTACTGCCTGAGCAGTGGCTGGAGTAGCCATTGTCGTTGGCCCTGGCAGCGGTCTCAGGGCAGCCAGAGCAGCAGCTACTCCAGCTGCCCGCAAAAGCTGGTGCCCTCCCCAAGCAGTAGCCCCTAGATATTAGTGACCTAGATATTCACCTAGTTTTACAACAGGCTACATAAAAAGCACTAGCGAAGTCAGTACAAACTCAAATTTCATACAGATGATGCCTTGTTTATACTGCTCTATATACTATACACTGAAATGTAAGTACAGTATTTATATTCCAAATGATTTATTTTATATGTAAAAATGAGAACATAAGCAATTTTTCAGTAATAGTGTGCTGTGACACTTCTGAATTTTTATGTCTGATTTTGTAAGCAAGTAGTTTTTAGGTGAAACTTGGGGGTACTCAAGACAAATTAGACTCCTGAAAGGGGTACAGTAGTCTGGAAAGGTTGAGAACCACTCCTCTAACCACTGGGCTATGGAATACTCTGATGTGGGACTTCCTCAATCTCTCCTAGATAAGCTGCTCCACCATAATTAAATATTAATTGAGGCAGAAACAGTTAGAATGACTCTATAGCCTAGCAGTTAGGGCACTCACCTGACACGTGGCAGATCCCTGTTCAAATCCCTGCTCTCCATTAGGAGGAAGGGGGCACTCATGGGTCCTGGGTGAATACCCTGTTCACAAGGCTAAAAGTTATGAGAGAGATGGTGGTCCTGCTGCTGCCAGCTTTTGAATAGGATTCACTCTGGTAGGCAGCCTCTGAGCATGCCTATGGGGTTAGTACCCCACACGTGACTTGGGTGGCTGAATGCTTATCTTCCCCCAGTTTGTGAATCGCTCTGGGGCTCAGGTGGGAGATAGGTGTCCAAGCACACAGGGAGGAAGCAGTGTACATGCTCATTGGCAGAAACAAAAGCACCTATGGAACTTTTGCTTCAAAATCTTAGGCACTGAGTGAGTTTAGGCGCCTAGACAGCAGCCAAGCAGGAACTCTGTGGATTGCAGTGGTGCCAAAAAGCAGGACTCAGGCACCTCTGTAAATCACATCCTTATTCATTAAGAACTGGATTGACAGAACCAATTCATTTCACTAAGTTCAACAATAGCTTTCAGATGATAACATTTTGTGAAAAGCAACTTGGACAAGAACAGAACCAGTGATCTAGAAATGGAAAGGTCTGTGTTGGGGTACCAATCCCTACAAGTCCTCCACTGCTCTTCTCCTCTCTGATACTTGGTGTGTTCCTGACAGACACTTTTCTCATCCACTCTTCTGCTTGTTCATTCCCCCTTTTCCTTAGATCTTTCTAATCTCACCTTGACTTCTATCTCTTTCTGTGAGTCTGAACAGGTAGCAGCACAGTCATAATTTCCAAGAAACCTGAGGTGCAGATCATCTGGGAAAGGAGGAAGAAACACAGTATGAAGGGGAACAGACAGGACAGAGGAGTATTTGTTCTGCAGATACTCATCTCCTCCCATACACACACTTCGACCTTTGGGTAGAAATTAATTAAGAAAATCCCTTATTGCTATAATTTATCTGCCTTGAGTTATAAATTCACTCTTCCATGTGATACAAGCAAAGAAGCAGCACTTTGACAGTCATAAACCAAAAGCAAGGTTGTTTATAGCAAGACAGACTCAATTCAGGCCAATGTAATGGTAAAAATTAAACATTTGTCCCTTTCCAATATGCTCCTTTTCCAGTAAATGACAAAGTGACCCTGGGAAGTTGTTTTAATTGAGGAAATGCAGAAGAAGCAATGAGGGGTAGGGAGGGAGGGAGGAGATATATATATATATATATGTGTGTGTGTGTGTGTGTGAGAGAGAGAGAGAGAGAGAGAGAGAGAGAGAAAATTTTCTTCTCCCCATCATCGTTTTGGTGACTTGCCATGGAAGACTGCCATTTGACCTGGAATGGAAGTGTGTGATGGCTGGTTGTCATGTAATTATCAAACCATATTATGTCATGCAAGCACATTTGTAATTTATACTCTGTCTAATCACATCTGTTCCTGCTTCTTGTCATAGAAAGTGACAAAAGATCCAGGTGGCTTTACCAAGCATAGGTTGATTTATTCAATATGATATTAATATTGTAGTATTTTCTTCACTATAGTTTAAAGCTTCCTGCTTTAAGATAGTAGATATAGTAATATGAGAAAAAACGAAATGTAATATAGACATGAGAGTGCACTCACTACTGCCTCCATGATATATATTGCCCAGGCAAAAAATCCTGATATACATGAATTTTCTTTGTGCACGTATGTCCTGCAATCCTTTGTGACGTATGTCAAAGGTCACATTTACTTGTGTGTCTGAGGCAGAATAAAAAGGGTTTAAAAATTAGCTTTGGTGTTTTATAATCCATGTCTTTTACTATTAAACACAAATGTCAGCAACTCAATCATCATATATAAGGTCCAATCCTGCTCCCCTTACAGTTAGTGGGAGTTTACCCATTGACTTAAAGGGGGCTTGGATCAGAGCCAAAAGGCTTATCTACATTCACAGTTGCACCAATGTAGCTTAAAGATTTAGATTTTAAATTGATTTAGTTAAACTGGTGAAAAATGCTGTATGGACACACACATATACAGGCTTACTTTGGTTTATCTTAGGTCAATTGAGCTAATTACCTTAAACCTAAAAAAGGCCACTGTTATTCAGAATAAATGTCCACATAGGCAGTTATAGCAAACTAGAGTGGTATAACTATAGCCGTACAGTAATATTGGTAAATTTCCTGTGTAGACAAGACCTTAGGAACAGATTTAAGCAAAGCTGAAATAAGCCACTCAAACCAAAATACAGTAGAACCTCAGAGTTACGAACATCAGAGTTATAAACTGACCAGTAAACCACACACCTCATTTGGAACTGGAAGTACACAATCAAGCAGCCACAGAGACAAAAGACAACAACAAAGCAAATACAGTACAGTACTGTGTTAAACATAAGCTACTAAAAAAAATGAAGGGAAAGAAGCACTTTTCTTCTGTAAAGTTTCAAAGTTGCATTAAGTCAATGTTCAGTTGTAAATTTTTGAAAGAACAAGCATAAACTTTTGTTCAGAACATTTCAGAGTTATGAACAACCTCCATTCCTGGGGCATTCGTAACTCTGAGGTTCTACTGTAAATGTATCCACACAGGGATTTCCACTGCTTTAACTAAAACAGTTTAGTTAAACCAATGCAAGTGTGTGTGCAAACATAATATATAATATACATAAAACGGTCATGGTCCAGCAAGCTAAAGGCACTAGTCTGTACATGAGAAGCTGTAGTTTTGTTTCTCAGAGTAGTGATTATGTATTGTAACTACAGTAATTATTAGCAAATTCTAGGATATCACAAGACTAATTTTAGTACAGAGAACTTGATTCTCTCAGCAGCTGTCCACTGAGGGGGAAAGGGGGGGGAGACAATGGAAAGGGATGAGATTCAAACTACCTTGGAACCTGGTTCATCTTCAAGGAAGGAGGAACTCGTTAAGTGAGTGACTATAGTCTGCTATAGCTGTTTAATTCCAAACCAGATAAATGCCAATGGTCTGTAACATTAGCAGAAAATCAGCTTGAGAATGGGGCTATATAACGAACATCTTCAGGTATATGGCTCAGGACAGTAGGCCCTCAGGAACAAAAAGCCAAGCACATGAGAAACAGAAGTCTATAATTTTAACAATGTCTGTTTGACCTTTAGTGATTAATATTCAAAAGAGACAGAAGCTCCAAGCTCAGTGCAAAAATGCCTAAGCATCAGCAAACCTAATTTATGTGCACAATTACAATAGCACATGTAAATTATATAGTAGTATGTGCACAAGTGACCATCTAACTTGCCAATTTATACACACAAAATGCCCAGTTTGTACATAGTCACTGTAGTTACACATGTATTTGGTATCATGGCCCTAGCTTCTGCCTGCCCTTTCAAAAAGTAGGGACAGGATTTTCAAAACTGGGTTCCTAAACTTAGATAACTAAAATCAAGATGTAGGAACCTATCTTTAGCCATCCAGTAGTGAAAGCCTTGGTCCAGACTCTTAAGGTGCATTCCAACATTGCTCAGGCTATTGCTTTCTCTGCTTGTGTCTTTAACAGAACAAGGGATGAGGCCTCTAAAAGCAATATTTTAAAACTGAATACAAACGTTAAAAACAAACAGTACTGGATAAGGAACATCTAGCTTGACTGCAGCTTCTGTTATAATACTTGAAGATTAGTGTGACAGACCCAGACCAGTGTGGTACAGGAGTCTGGTAGAGGGCAAATATACTGGTCAGTGGATGAGTAGTTTTCTGTTCCCTGAGTGACCAGAGCAGGGGCTGCACTAGAGTAATCTAGGAACCTTCTAGAACCAGTTAAGGCAGGCAGGCTAATTAGGACACCTGGAGCCAATTAAGAAGAAGCTGCTAGAATCAATTAAGGCAGGCTAATCAGGGCACCTGGGTTTTAAAAGGAGCTGGGAGCAAGAGGTGCAAGAAGCTGAGAGTGAGAGAGTGTACTGTTGGAGGACTGAGGAACACAAGTGTTATCAGACACCAGGAGGAAAGTCCTGTGGTGAGAATAAGGAAGGTGTTTGGAGGAGGCTATGGGGAAGTAGCCCAGGGAGTTGTAGCTGTCATGCAGTAGTTACAGGAGGCACTATAGACAGCTGTAGTCCACAGGGTCCTGGGCTGGAACCTGGAGTAGAGGGTGGGCCTGGGTTCCCCCCAAACCTCCCAATTGACCTGGACTTTGGGTTCTTCCAGAGGGGAAGGTCTCTGGGCTGTTCCCCAACCCACATGGTGAATCTCTGAGGCAGGAAAATCCACCAATAAGCGCAGGACCCACCAAGATAGAGGAACTTTGTCACATTAGTAAATATGCTTTAAGTACTTTGAAGCTTCAAAAATATTCATAAATATTAGTGCTATTAGTTACCAACACAAAGAAGCCCAATACTACAGTTGATTATCAGGGACATTGACAAAATTTGTCAAGACCCCTGCTTCTCTGTCTTGCTGAATCAGATAAACATATCAGTTTGTCCCCAGCTGACTTTTAGCTTCTGTAAAGCAAACTCAAAAACTCACCAACTGGACTGAATTAGTACAATTGTTCAGGAGCTAGATGCTTGATCTGTTTAGTGGTCTGATGATTTATTTTGCCATCAGTATCACTGCATGTCTTTGTTTTCGGTCATCCTTTTCTCATATAAATAGCACTTTTGTCTACCATCTAGCATCAGACAGACCATGTGATGCTGAGGACTAGTTTACTGCACTCATAACCTTCTCCTCTACAGCGACTTCATACTAACAATAGTGTGTTGTTTGTCTGATATAGTTAATACAAAGTGACTATAGCATAGTGCTTGCTTTTGTTTCTTCAGATACAGAAGACTTGGTTTCCATGTTTATTATTTTGAATCACTAAAAAAGGCAGTATAATTCATTAGTATAAACAGTTTTCTTTAACACAATTTAGCTAGTCAACTGAAATTCTTTATGGGATAAGATGTGTTGAGGTTTTTAATAAAATTGTTGATTCTGATGCCTTAACATTTTTTTCAGTCTGACTGCCAAACTGGAAAGTATTTTTGTATTTACAAGTCACAGGTGCTGCAGGTTTCATGGAATTAGATATCACTACATGTCTTCTGTTCCACCTCCCAGTTTTATCCCACCTCTTCCAGCTCTATTCTTCTTTCATGTTCTCCCTCCCCCTTTTCTATTCCCCTCTGCCAAAGCTGTTATCAGTGTCAGGGATTAAGGCATGCAACTGAACCTCAGACCAGCTAGCTCCCTCTCCCTTGCAACTGAATCACAGTTGGCTCACAGCTGAAGCACCTGATTGGCCAGACTGCCTGACTAGCTGGAGGAACCCACAGGCATGCTCTCTTAAGCACAAGCAGCACGATTAGGCCAACAGCTGCTCAAGCTATTCACTCATAGCTTCACCTACTTGTTCCCAGCTCTGTTCCAGCCTCAGACAGTCCTGCTCCTGCCTTACCTCACTCCAGGTAACCTGGCTCTGACCCTTGGCTCCAATTCCTGACTTCTCACTCTGACTCTTGGCTCTGGCCTCCAACTCTTATCTTGGGTTCCTATTCATGGCTACCAACTCCTGCTTTAACCGCTAGGTCTGACTTCTGCTCCAGTCAGTAGGCAAAGCATGACCACCCATGTCCTGATCTCTGACAGTTTGAGAGTCCCCAACCAAAAAGGGGTAGTAGCTTCTTCTACAATAGATCCTATGAAAGCTAACATCTCCTTGTTGGGGTTGGTAAATGTCCTGCTGAATTTACAAACTCAGATTAGCACTCTGCAGGTACAGAACTCTTATTTACAGACTCAAGCCATGCCCCAGGTCCATACAAAATCACCTGATTGGCCAGACTACGTGGAGGAACCTGGCCTCTGACCTATTCCTATTCCTGGTTACTGACTCTGGCTCCAACCACTCATCCTGACATCTGCTCCAGACACTAGGCATCACCTCTCCCATCCTGATCTCTGACAATCAGCTGAAGAATGATTCTTCTCTTCCTCCTCCACATGCAGATTGATCACAAGCTCAAGTGGCAGGCCGACTCCTCCCAATGGATGTAGTTGGCTGTAGCCAGAATTATTCATTCCACTCCTCGGGGTTGGCATTTTTTTTGTTTTGTTTTTCGAGCTGCCATCTCTCTGACCGGCAATAAGCAGGGCTAGAAGAGCTGCTTCTAGTGTGAAATAAGGGGAAAGTTATTCTAGAGGGCAGCTGTGACAGAAATGGAGGAGGAAAAAGCTGGAGCTGTAGAGAGAGACTGCTGCTTGCACAGCACTGCATCTGGTGTTCAGTGCCCATAAAAACTGTGGATCACAAGAAATGCATTGGAGGGAAGAGAAGAGAGGGGTAGTGCATGCAACCCAGATGTTGTAAACCTGTGATGTACAGCTGTGAACAGTATATCCAGTATCACTGTGAACACTTTTTTTTTTAAGGGTCCAATTTAGAGGCATTGGTGGTGAGCTTACTATGCAGAATAAAAGCTGATTGGAAGCACACAAGGATGTTGTCTATTAAAAGCAGGAGCTGGCTTTTGAAAGATCAAATGAAGAAGCAAGTTGGATTTTATTAAATTAATCTGTAAATTAGCAAGACCACTTTTCAGACTTTTACAATTTACTTCTCCATAGCTAAATATTCTCCCCAGATGCGATGGGGTCACATGACAGCTGGTGCTTATGAGAAGTTTGGTCAAAGCTTCCAGAAGTTTCTTGTTCCCCCACAATCACTTAAACACTTATTACAAGACTCCAGAAGGGGTGTTCTACTGCATGTAGCTAACAGCACTTTATTCCCTTCCTCATTTCCACTAACCTGTCATATTAATTACTCCAAATTTAACATTAAAGTCTTTAAAATGTTAAGTTCACATTGGTTTCCTTCTGTTGGATTTAAATCATTCCCCCTTAACCCCCATACATACATTTTAAACACTGATAGTTTTATATCATGTCTGTATATATGTAGGTCTTACATATACTCACATATTGAATAAAACACTGCACTGTAATGCATACGATCAAGGCAGGAGAGTTGTGTGGGCAACCTTAATTTTCACATTTCTTTTTTTCACATTAACTTTTGAATGTTTCACTTTGCAACTTTAACATTTTTTAGAATAGGTTTTATTAAAAGTATTTTCATTATTTTATCCCCCCAGTTAATTTGTTTTAAAAACAAGAGTCACAAGATGGGTGAAATAATATCTAAGGCCTGGTCTACACTAGGCGTTTATGTCGAAGTTAGCGCCGTTACATCGAATTAACCCTGCACCCGTCCACACCGCGAAGGTATTTAGTTCGACATAGAGGTCTCTTTAATTCGACTTCTGTACTCCTCCCCGACGAGGGGAGTAGCGCTAAATTCGACATGGCCATGTCGAATTACGCTAGGTGTGGATGGAAATCGACGCTAATAGCTCCGGGAGCTATCCCACAGTGCACCACTCTGTTGACGCTCTGGACAGCAGTACGAGCTCGGATGCTCTGAACTGCCACACAGGAAAAGCCCCGGGAAAATTTGAATTTGAATTCCTTTTCCTGTCTGGCCAGTTTGAATCTCATTTCCTGTCTGGACATCGTGGCGAGCTCAGCAGCACTGGCAACGATGCAGAGCTCTCCAGCAGTGATGGCCGTGCAATCTCAGAATAGAAAGAGGGCCCCAGCATGGACTGATCGGGAAGTCTTGGATCTCATCGCTGTGTGGGGCGATGAGTCCGTGCTTTCCGAGCTGCGATCCAAAAGACGGAATGCAAAGATCTACGAGAAGATCTCTAAAGACATGGCAGAGAGAGGATACAGCCGGGATGTAACGCAGTGCCGCGTGAAAATCAAGGAGCTGAGACAAGGCTACCAGAAGACCAAAGAGGCAAACGGACGCTCCGGATCCCATCCCCAGACATCCCGTTTCTACGAGGCACTGCATTCCATCCTCGGTGCGGCCGCCACCACTACCCCACCAGTGACCGTGGACTCTGAGGATGGGATAGTGTCCACGGCTGGATCCTCGGACATGTTAGCGGACGGGGAAGATGAGGAAGGAGATGAGGAGGACGAGGCAGTCGACAGCGCTCACAACGCTGATTTCCCCGACAGCCAGGATCTCTTCATCACCCTTACAGAGATCCCCTACCAACCCTCCCCAGCCGTTACCCCGGACACAGAATCTGGGGAAGGATCAGCCAGTAAGTGTTGTAAAAATCTAAACATTTATTTGTAACAGAACAGGAATATTAACAATTTAAAAAATGGGTTTCTCATGATTAGTTTGATTAGCTTAACGGTTCAGTCATGGGCAGTGCAACTATTGAAAAAAAATCTAGCAATGTCCGGTTTTGCATGATTGTCCTGCCCAAGCCGCTCTACTGGTTAGTCACTGCTACAGCAGCTACAGTAAAATGCGGTCTATATGTCCGGGGATGGAGCAGAAATCCTCCTGTGACATCTCGAGGAAGCTCTCCTGGAGGTAATTGGAAATCCGCTGCATTAGGTTCTTGGGGAGAGCGGCCTTATTGGGTCCTCCGTAGTAGGACACGTTGCCACGCCACGAGACTATCAAGTACTCTGGAATCATTGCTCTGCACAGCATGGCGGCATACGGCCCTGGTCTTTGCAGGCTTTCCCGGAGCATTCTCTCTTTCTCGCTGTCAGAGATCCTCATGAGGGTGATGTCGCTCATGATGACCTGCTTTGAATGAGGTAGGGGAATGTTAGTGTTGGGACTGCTTTGCCGTTCCTTTACAGAACTGTAACCGCTGGTTTGCAGCCACGCGGTGGAGGCGGGAGAGGGGCAGCCGAAAGGGATCGTTCCCGGGGACAGCCGCGAGGGTGTGGGACAGGAGCAGACTTCCTGCTTGCCGAATTGCTGGCAGCAGGGACCGACATTGATTTCAATGTGAAATGAGGCCATTGCTAATATTAAAGTTTTAAGCTGCCACAAGTCTACGGCTTACCATGTCTGCCTGCAACAGAAATTCCGTTCTCCTGAGAGGCTTCTCAAATGTGCTGTAGAAGACCCCAGGCACTGAATGCGAAGGCCAAGAATTCGACCTTGTGCTGAGTGCGCATGTGAGAGGTGCTGTGCATGGTCTTGTTAACAGAGAAAGACTATGTTCTTTGTTCACAACTACATTTATCTTTCTGAGGAATTCACTCCCTTTTTCCCATTCCCACAGCCCCATCTGCGACTGTCTCACAACCTAGCCTGTCATCACACTCCCAGAGGCTAGCGCGGATTAGGCATAAGAAGAAGAGGACACGGGAGGACATGTTCTCGGAGCTTATAGCCTGCTCCAGAGCCCAGGCAGCACAGCAGACCCAGTGGCGGGAGAACTTGACCCGAATGCACCAAGCCAACATGGATCGGGAGGAGAGGTGGCGTCAGGAAGACCAGCAGGCGACTCAAACCCTGCTTGGACTAATGAGGGAGCAAACGGACACGCTCCGGCGCCTTGTGGATGTTCTGCAGGAACGGAGGCAGGAGGACAGAGCCCCGCTGCAGTCCATCTCTAACCGCCCTCCCCCGCCACCAAGTCCCATACTCCCCTCACCCAAAGTGCACAGAAGGAGAGGCGGCAGAGTCCCTGCTAACTCTCACTCCACCCCTGCAGAGAGCTCGAGCAGCAGAAGGCTCTCATTCCCCAAAATTTGACAAGTTCTTTCCTTCCCGCCTGACACAAGCCCCCGTCCAAGTTTCACTTTCCCAGTTCCATGTTTGGTTGATAATAAAAAATACGTTTCTGTTAACTACTGTTTCCATCATGTTCTTTTGCAGGAGGGGGGGATAGGGGGTTGGTAATTCGACAGGACAGTCACCTTTGGCAGGGTATATAGTCGGGGGCAGGCACAGCAGCAGGGCACATACATAGTGCAGTGATGCAGTGACTAGTTACCCTGGTTAGTCTGGGAGGTTGTTTTCATGTTATGTGGTGGGGGGTGGGTTGCTCTGTGACTTTGTGGCAGGGGAGGGCAGTTACAGATCTTAAGCGGCGGTCCTTAGGCAGGATCACAGAGCCACACAGCAGGGGATCTGTAACCGTCCTCCCCCTGCCACAAAGTCACATAGACCCCCCCATACACACAGTCCCTATCAGGAGGGGTGACAGGCTCCGTTGAAACAACCATCCCACCGCAGCGGAGCCTGTCAATCCTTGAGTTTAGAAGCTGCATTCGCGCCACTACAGTACACCCGCTCCGCACCACAGTCTGCGTCCCAGTTTTAAAAAATTCCCGCGAATACAGTATTAAAGAAAACGGTGTGCTTTAACAAAGTAGAACTATTTTTATTTTGAAACGTGTGTTGGAAGTGGGGTGAAGGGGGTATGTAACTGGATAGGATAGTCAACATTAACTGGGCAAAGAAATGGGGGCAGGTTTAGCTTCTCAATACACAAACTTTAAAGTCACAGGTTACCCTGCTCACTCAGGAACTTTGCTTTCAAAGCCTCCCGGATGCACAGCGCTTCCCGCTGGTCTCTTCTAATCGCCCGGCTGTCTGGCTGTGAGTAATCAGCAGCCAGGCTATTTTCCTCAACCTCCCACCCCGCCATAAAGGTCTCCCCCTTGCTCTCACAGAGATTGTGGAGCACACAGCAAGCTGCAATAACAATGGGGATATTGGTTTCGCTGAGATCACAGCGAGTCAGTAAGCTTCTCCATCTCCCCTTGAGACGGCCAAAAGCACACTCCACCACCATTCTGCACTTGCTCAGCCGGTAGTTGAAGAGTTCTTTTTCAGTGTCCAGGGCGCCAGTATAGGGCTTCATGAGCCAGGGCATTAGCGGGTAGGCTGGGTCCCCGAGGATGACTATAGGCATCTCCACATCCCCAAGAGTTATTTTGTGGTCCGGGAAGTAAATACCTTGCTGCAGCCGTCTAAACAGACCAGAGTTCCTGAAAACACGAGCGTCATGAACCTTGCCCGGCCATCCCACGTAGATGTTGGTAAAACGTCCCCTGTGGTCCACCAGTGCTTGCAGCACCATGGAAAAGTAGCCCTTTCTGTTAATGTACTGGCTGGCCTGGTGTTCCGGTGCCAGGATAGGGATGTGAGTTCCATCTATGGCCCCACCGCAGTTTGGGAATCCCATCGCTGCGAAGCCATCTATGATCGCCTCCACGTTTCCCAGGGTGACTACCTTTGGCAGCAGTACATCAACGATTGCCTTGGCTACTTGCATCACAACAACCCCCACGGTAGATTTGCCCACCCCAAACTGGTTCGCGACTGACCGGTAGCTGTCTGGCGTTGCAAGCTTCCACAGGGCTATGGCCACTCGCTTCTGGACAGTCAGGGCTGCTCGCATCCGGGTGTCATTGCGCTTCAGGGCAGGGGACAGCAACTCACAAAGTTCCAGGAAAGTTCCCTTCCGCATGCGAAAGTTTCGCAGCCACTGGGATTCATCCCAGACCTGCAGCACTATGCGGTCCCACCACTCAGTGCTTGTTTCCCGTGCCCAGAATCTCCTTTCGACGGCATCAACATGACCCATTGCCACCGTGATGTTCTCGGCGCTGGGTCCCCTGCTTTCTGAGAGGTCTGTGCTACTCTCAGACTTCAGGCCATCACCGCGTTGACGTAGCCTCCTCGCCTGACTTTTCTGCATCTGCCTCAGGGAAAGGTGTATGATAAGTTGCGAGGCGTTGAGAGCGGCCACAACTGCAGTGATGGTTGCAGCAGGCTCCATGCTCGCAGTGCTGTGGCGTCCGCGCTGTCACTGACTAGAAAAGTGCGCGAACTGATTTCCCGCCGGCGCTTTCAGGGAGGGAGGGCGGGAGTGATGGACGGATGACGACAGTTACCCAAAAGCACCCTGGACACCTTTTTTTTACCCAGAAGGCATTTGCGGCTCCACCCAGAATTCCAATGGGCAGCGGGGACTCCGGGAACTGTGGGATAGCTGACCACAGTGCACCACTTCCAATGTCGACGCTTTCCCCGTTAGTGTGGACTCACAAAGTCGAATTACTGTCCTTAGTGTGGACACACACGTTCGACTTTGCAATATCGATTCCAAAAATTCGATTTAAGTAAAATCGAACTACTCTCGTAGTGTAGACAAGGCCTAGACAAAATCATATGGGGGCTCAGGGGCTTAGCCAGGTTCTAAGTGCAGGGGGAGCAAACATAAAAAGGCGCACCCCCCTCAGCTCCTCCTCTGGCCACGCCCCCCTTGGTTCCTCCTCCTGCCACTGCTGTGCACCCCCACTCGGAGGGGCTCGGTCCGGGGGAGGGGGTCGGGCGCCTCCTCCTCCCCCACAGCGCCAGGGCGCCCCGCTCCTGGCGCTGAGTCCGGCGCGACCTAGGAGCCAGCTCCCCACGGGGAACGGAGTCTGTCCCCGTGGCTCAGGCAGGGAGCTTCCAGCTCGTCTCCTCCTGAGCTGGGAGCAAGTGCCAGGCTCACCGTCCCTCCTCCCCAGCAGGGGCTCAGGCAAAGCAGGCTGGCGGCTCCCCCCGGTGGAGCAGCAGGCGCATCCGCCGGGGTTCCGGAGAGCTCCTCATGGCGGAGGTGGGGCGGGAGAACCCCACGGCTCCGGCCGCGTTCCGGGAGCGGGGCGGCGGGGACGGAGGTTGCTGCGTGCCCCGGCTTGTAGCAGGTGTTTCCGCCCCACCCGGGGGGGTCGGCCGGGCTGGCTGACGGACAGGGCAGATTCCTGCCTCCAGCCCTCTGCCGCGGGACTGCAGCAGCAGCAGCAGCTTTCCCCCTGCCAAGCCGAGCCGCGCCGTTCAGGGACCCAGAGCTCCAGCAGCCGCTTTTGAAAAATATGCTGAGGGGAAGCGGCTGCTTCCCCTGCACCCCACTAGCTACACTACTGTGGGGGCTGTGACCTGACTTTTTCACTGGTGTGATCTTAAATTCATCTCCTCCAGTGGTCAAACATTGTCCATGTTGGTTAATTTTTGTGGCATGGTGCAAGGCTGATCTGTTTTTTTTTTCTTTTGCTCGAGTTGGTGAAGAGGATGTTTGGAGATTATACATTTTACTCTGTGGGACCCATATTTCTTATTGTTTGTTGTGAAAACAGCACGTGCTTCATTAAATATATATGCACCTTGAGATGAATAACTCGCAGCATTTTAGAACTCTAAAAAATGAGTTAAGTAATTTTTTTTAGGTAAAAGTTGCATGGATTTGGAAAGTTGCAGCTGTCCAAGTTGTTGCATATGTCAGTTCAGATACACCTCTACCTCGATATAACGCTGTCTTCGGGAGCCAAAAAATCTTACCACGTTATATTGAACTTGCTTTGATTCACTGGAGTGCGCAGCCCCGCCCCCCTGGAGCACTGCTTTACCGCGTTATATCCAAATTCGTGTTATATCGAGTCGCGTTATATCGAGGTAGCGGTGTATTTAAAAGGAGACATATCGCTGATGCTTTAAGTAGTATCTTGATTGCAACTAGATGTCGTCACCAGTGGAGGCTCATAACTAGAGTATTGTGAGATGAGTTGTAGGCTACAATATCCCCAAATACAAGATTTGCATGCAGATGTTGTCTAAAGCTATTGAAGCTCTGGAAGATGCTCCAGTCACTCTTAGCTTTCTCTGAGTTTCATAACTCCAACATATCAGTCAAAGCACTCCAAGATAAATGTGAGTGAACCACTATGAGTCTGACTTGAAGGTCAATATTGTTCTTCCTGTTCTGGCTCAGTACGGTTACCCAAGAAGTTGGGTGACCTTATGCATATTAAATGAAATATTTAAGACTGGCTCCAGAAAAACTGCAAAATGTCACTCTAGTTTTACATTAATGCTGTATATTTACGCAAACAGCCCAAGAAATACCTCAGGAGTCCATTCACGCCCACAGGACATTCCTTGGAGATCTATCAGTATAGATAAATACTGATCATGGCTCTTATTTTCATGGCATTTTATTGGCCAGGCAATTTTTGTACTTTGACAGATAGATGCCAGAGAGTTTACACCTCCCCTATGCTATATGTTTTTGGTTTATTCCATTGGTATGGTCAAATTTTTCATCCACATCTGGATTTCTCTCACACAAGCTCAATTGTATATTAGAAGTAGTGAAACTTTCTATGCATAAACTCTAGAATGTGAAGTGGAAAATATTTTCTTTCTGGCATCAAGAGCAATTTTTGGACATCTCTCCTTACCCCTCTATTCAATACACACAATGTCCTTACCTCTTTCAGAAGATTTCAAATTATTTCTTAGATTGTGAACTCTAAGATGAGGAACATGTCTTTGTAAGTGTTTATGGTGTACCTAGCTTAAAGGTATCTAAATCCGAATTGTGACCTCAAGAGCTAAAGTAATATAAATATCCTCTGCTCACCCTGGAACACACTTCTGATCCTATTTAAAAGAAAGGGTGGGGAACCAATAAGTTGCTACTAGTTCCTTCTACAAACCAAGCTAATGACTCACTCAATGGATCATTCATTTGGAAACTTTTTCTAAGGCATTCCATTAATTATACGGTGGCAGTCCAAATTCTACAATATCGAGTTTACTTCATGTTTCTTCCCTAGACCTCCTGCTTCTGAAGGAATGAGGTTATTTTGCATATATCACATGTAAAAATAGATTGTTAATTACCACTTTCTGATACTGAAGTGTCACTTTACAATAAAACCTTTCAGGGTAGTAGGCTTTAGAGTGACATACTTTAGCACTGAGCTAGAGCCAGTAGGCAAGAAAGCAGGGATTCAAAAACACCATTGGTTTTGGCAATTCAAATGGGAGTTCAGTCCATCTTTTAAGCAAATTTTAGGGGTTCAACCATATTCTGTGATAGGTTGGCACAGAACTGCCTGTAATACCAACTTCAGTAATGAATGCAATTAATATTGATTAAAATATAACTGACTTAACTGAACACTTTTATAGTTAGTGGCTTTCTCTGATCAGAGAAATTACCTATGATTTGAACAAGAATTTTCTCCCTTCAAAGGAGATGTCTTGTATAATATTAATACAAATATAATAATATTCATTATGTTTTTGAAAATTAAACAGTCCAACCTTATACCAGAAATTACTTAAATCCACATCATGGGGGAACAGGAATAGTTCCTTTCTTAGGAAACAACACAAGGGATTCCCAGACCTGACAAAACAGATATGATATTCATCATTTACTTAAATAACTGATTTTTCATTGCAATGCATTATTTGCAGACACTAAAAAAAAGTACTCTGAAGTGACAAGTTCCAGTTGAGGACTTCAGGTCTCTGTGCAAAACTTGTGGGGACTGGCTCAGTGAGGAAGAAGCAAATTCACAGTCCTTAATAAACTAGATATGTAACTGATTTCCTGGTTATATTTAATATTACTGTACATATAGTAAGTCTAAAAAAGTGGGTGGGTAAAAGAATTTACCTTAATACACTGTATTAACACTGTGTAATTTAGTTGTCTGCATAATGAACAACCTGTTTTTCAAAAGACAAGATGTCTTTGAACCGGTTTTCCCTTGTTTTGAGAATGATGAAAATCTATCACGTTATGATTCTGATGTACCCATCTTTACATTAACAAAAAGTCACTTGAAAACTGTGCTTGGATAAAAATATCTATAATTTTATTTAAAAAAACCCAGCAACCACTTGCAGATACTATAATACCATACCCTTTACAGTTAACCTACATTACGCTGTACATTTTTCCTGACATAGTGAAATGTCTTGGAATTACTATTAGTATGACCTCTGCTCAAACTCCTTTTTATCATGTTTGCTGGTTATTTATTTTTTCCCCTTTCAATCAGCTTGGACAATGTACCTAGACTGGTCTGTTTTTAGTTAGTAAGTTTCAACTTCCTGTTCTCAAGCACTATGGACCACAGACACTGCAGGGGAATGTTTATTTCTACAGATTTATTTCCATCAAAAATTCAATTAAAATGGTCTTTTTTAAATTTACAGAGCCCTTCGAACAGCACACTGTCTCAAATTTCATTCCCAAACTGAACATGACAATGTCACTTAATTGTGATTTTTTCCCCCATAAAATGTACATTGTGTGAAGAAATCTTAGTGTTGTATGAACGTAATCTATATATTTTTAATAATCAGTTCGTCCCTGTAAATCTCAATGTTTTTATCGCATGTATGGAACAACATAGGGCAAAATTACTTCTTTAGTTTACTAGGCTAAATACTGGTGACCATTCATTGAAATTTAAGGTTTTTTTGCTTTATGTTTTGAAACTGTTCTCAAGACCTACTGGAACAATCTCTTCCCCAACACTGGCCTTTTTTCTCTTTCCAAATTGGCCTACTTGACAAATGGATCACTCCCCATGCACTGGCCAGAAGAACTGATTGGGGACCCAAAGAGGCTCAATAGCTGCCTCTTCACCACTTCCCCTATATGCCCCCTGCACTGCGTCTATATGGAATAACTGACCCCCTAATATTTCATCAGTGCAAAATATTTCATTAAATAATTGTGTTGAAGCAAAAGCATAATACGTAATGGGCCAAAATCTGAAGACCTTACTCAGTTTTTATGCTCCATGCTGGACTATAGTGGGTTGAATAAAATGATCTAGCGAACTGCCCATCCCTGACATACTTGCTTAAAAGTGGTCAGGCCATTGACTGGGTGGAGCCCCTGGCTTCCTGACCTATGGAATAAAACTGGTCAGAAGATTATGGATTGTATTTTTTAAAAAAACTACAGAAAAAATGTTTCTGATTCTTCCCCTCAAGTAACTCTAGTATTGGAGGGTAATTCAGCCCTACAAATCAAAGGCAAACTGATAGTAGGCAATAGATAGATAAAGCTATTCTCCATCACATTTAATTCACAATTATATTTTTAAGATGTGAGGTGCTGCTGCAAAAATATGGTCTCCAAACCAAATCACTCAGTATCTACAGATTAGACATTTATTAATCAGTCAATTTGGCCCCAATGCAACCACCACAGAAGCTCTAGATTTGTTAACATCTAACAAAAATTGGGCAGCATACTAGGTTCAGGAGACTGCTGATTCCTACTGCCATCATAATTACTAAAGTATACTACAACACTGGAAAATCACCTATATCTCAAAGAGAAAAAATTGGGATACCTCTTCAAAGAGTATGGTATGAAAGACAAAAACTCCACACATTTGATTAAGTTTGCTCTTTACTTTCTGAGTGGTTTGATTAACAGATAACTATACAAAGATGACACTCTAGGGAGCTCTATTGATAGGCTTGGTAACACAGTGCTACAAGACAGTCTACTCCTGGGGGAATTCTGTGTCAAAAAATTAAAAATTCTGCATAATTTTGTCAAAATAACAATATAATCATGCCAGTTTCAATTATTTTCGTAATTTATTTCAAAATATCTGTCAGCAATCTGTCTGTAACAATGCAGACCAAAAAAAAGATTCTGATAATTTTTTTTTGACAAATAGATTCCTTACTAGGCATATTAATACAGAACGTTGAGTAATTCATTTAAATTACAATATAGAATTGTATTTCCTGCACCGGTTAGAAGCAATGCAAATGCTTGGGAGTGTTAGGGGTAACGGAGGAGGTGAGGGCAAGGGAAGGACCCTGGAGTGAACCTGGAGAGTTGTTGGGTGTGGGTGGGAGAAATATGGACCATTTTTTTCAGGGAGGGGGAGCAGGATTGTTAGGGAGTTGGAGAGCCTCTCCCATGCAGACCTTGGCTGATCCCAAACCTCTCCCATTCAGTCAGGCACATCTGCCCCTGTCCCCGCAATCCTGATCCCAATGGGTCCCTGCAGCTCCCCTCCCCCATTCCCATGTGGCCATGCATCCCCACTCCCATTTAGTCCCTGGCTCAACACTGTCACCCCACTACCTCCTGAGCCCATGCCCCAATCCATTTTCCCCTACTAGTCATTCTGAACCCCAGTTGCTCCGCAGCCAGGTGCTGTGATAAACTTCTACTCCTGGGGGAATTCTGTGCCACTGCACACACACAGAATCCCCCCTCCCCAAAATATATTCTGTCCCAGAAGTGCTGCAGTTCGTCTTTTGCCCACCAGAGGTCATTGTGGCACCAGAACAGCCTGCCGCATTCATGCTGTTGGCTGTTCTGGTGCCACCGTGGCCTCTGATGGGTGAAAGGTAGAATTGCAGCACTTCTGGGGCAGAATGTATTTTCTGTGGAAAAAATAAAATTCTGCAGGACACATGAATTCTGCGCATGCACAGTGGTGCAGAATCCCCCCAGGAGTAAAGACAATGAGAGAATGACATCATTACTGTATGATGACAATCTTCTGACTCTGCATGGTATTTTTCTCTAGAATATGCTGTTCCCAGTCAGCTTTCTCTAATTTTCTCTGAATAATTTTGACAACAAAGCACTGAATAAATGTAAAATTATTGAATATTTGATGCAATGAATATAGCCTGATGTTGTCTAATGATTTCTTTGTGCTCTCCCTATATGTTGTATCTTGCCTTATACTTAAACGGAAGCTTTTCGGGGCAGGAATCCTCTTTTTGTTCTGTGTTTGTACAGCACCTAGCACAATGGGGTCTTGGTGCATGACTAGGGCTTATAGGGGATACCACAGTAAAAATACTACTACTAATAAAATTCCTTACCGCATGTATTTCTTATTTTAATAATTTTAAATGTTCATTTTTCTTTACACAATAATACCTTTGACTTAAAAAAAAACCAACAATAATTGAATAAGACTTTTCTAATGCAAGAAATGAAATTACACTGGGCCTGATTTTCAGAGATACTGAGCATCCACAATTCTAGTGGGAACAGCACCTATGAAGATCAGTCTCACCATATTTAATAAATAATTACATTAACAAATAGAAAAAATATGCTATGTACAAGATGTATCTATTTAAACCCACTACATTAAAAAAAAAGTTTCCAGTAAAATGAGTTTCCCTTAAAATGAAGCAAATTAAGCAAGCAACAACTAAGGCTAAATTGGTTCCTTCTCTCCAACTCATTGTCCTCAATAAGTGGATTTAAGAAAACAGAAAGCTAACCCTAATCGTTTCTTGTTTAACTTGCTAAATTTAAATGGATAACTTTTCTAATGTGGCTGTTTTAATAGATATCACATATTTTTATGGGTGAACTGTTTTTTATTTATTTTTATGGGGAGAGGGTTGGTTTTTGTTGTTGTTTCCTAACTTGGCTCTTTGTACATGAGAAATGTTTTTGTTCAGCTAGAATGTAGTCAACATGGATGCAATTAAATAATTACATCGAGAGCTGCTGTTCTATTTTGAAACAGAAAGTTAAAAAGATCCAGTGACATGACTTTGTCCTTAGAAAATTGCAATGTTATTTCTAAAATGGAAAAAAAAAATCCCAAATGTACTTGGCTCTTAATTTTCACCATTACAGAGGTGCCAGATGCAGTTCCATAATTAAGGTTGATTTGAATTTTGCCTTAAAGCAGGGATTCAACTGCTTTGGTATGTACTAAAAGCACAGTGTATATTCCCCAAAATTACAGCACTTTTTCCAAGAGTATTTACAAGTAAATCCATTAATTAGTTTATGATCTAAAAGTAATTCAAAAATGGGTCCTTTTAAAAATTTAGTACCAGGCGTCAGTCCTTCCTTTGCCCGAGTGATCTCAGCAGAATGATACAGACTCTTCAGGCTTCCTAAAACTCACTGAAATCTTGTACATAGGTACATTTAAATCATGTTAGAATTAATAGTCTTTTTTGCCATTATGCTTTATAATTGAAAGTTTCTGCTTCAGCAGAGGCTGAAGCTATTCAGATAATTCTATTAAACTGCCCTCCTTCCAAAATGGCTATCACCTCCTATGGTTCCCAGGGGGATTGAGGACACCCCATCTCCATTTTTCACAATGGGACTCAGGACAGAGGGTCTCCTTAGCAAGGATGGCTCCTGCCTCCATTCACTTGCTCCTCACAGTGTTCCACACCACCACCTGATAGCACTAGGAGCTATTTGCTACCCTGAGGGTAGCTTGGATTCACTCCCATTGAGAACAATGAGACACAGTGGCTCTTTTGAAAGCAAACATCTCATTGCCAGTGAGGACAACAGAAGATGGCAAACATTTAGAAAGAAAGCAATTCTTTATAAGTTTCTCTGAAAATGCACCAGCCTTTGCTGACAGATAAACTTCTTGTTATGAAAAACAATGACAAAAATGATCATTAATCCTAATTCTCCTCCCCCCTCCAAAAAAAAAAGAGTTACCCAGTGAATCAGATCTACTCAGCAGTCAGGGGAAACTAAACATGTGCACATGCAGGAGAATGTGGGATGGAGAAGGATGGAGAAAATTTGGGTGTGTTTTGTGCATGCAGAGCAATTTGGGGTGCAAACAGAAGGGATACTGAGGAACATGTGCACAGGCAAGTAGGGAGCAAAGAAGAGTGACAGACTGAGGAGCACATGTGCAGGGGAACATATGGTGAAGAAGGAAGAAATGTGTTTCCATGGAAAAGCAAAGTTCAAGAGGGAGAGGAGGCTGTTTGAGTGCCCTCACCCATCATTTCCGTATCTTAACATGTTTGGTTTCTTTCCAGTTTAACTTCAATTTTGAATTTTCTTAGTTTGCAATGCTTGTTTTTAGGATATTTAACTCCATTTTAATGTAGATTTTGTTTGGGAACATACATTGTGATAGTCAACTGTTAAATAACTCACTTCAGGGGAAATTATTTCTTAAAACATAGTGTTTGGCCTGAAGTAATGTTGAGGTATTGCTGTCATGTCTGTAGACTATTTCAGGGAGAGCGCAAAGGAATAGCTCTATTGTTCTTTCTTGGAGAGAACCCATAGGGTACTATTGGGCAATAGCTCTTTTGTCTAGAAAATTCTTATGCTGGGTAATGCAGAGTTGTAGTCTGTCACACTCTCCTGTGCAATGTGTATGAGAGAGTCATCTTGGTATCTTCGCCAAATACCAATCTGAATAATCATCTAGCAAAACTTTCCCCCCGCAATTTCAGTTGCATTCTGTATTCTTCACTTCCTGTCCTAGATTGTTGTGCAGTTTGGCTATGTGACCTTAAACAACTGCTGCACTCTACTCTAGATTGACTGTATTTCAGTGGTGGGTGAAAGTAATCATGTATTTAAATATAACTGAGAATACAAATGATATACTATAACTATCTAAAGTTTATGACTTTTTAAAATGTTTTGGGATCTTCCTGAGTGAAAGACTCTCTAAAAGTTATTCTTCATCAATATCACATGCTCTATGATATGATATGTTATCATATGTAACTGTCTGTTTTTTTCAACAAGTTTGATTTAAGAATAGTAAAAAATATTTTAAAAACAGTCATTGTAGCCAGATTAACATTACTGGAAAAAGTCATTAAAGTTTCAAAAATCCTGCTGTTAGAATCCACAATAGAGTTCATAACCTACCTATATTTTCTACATAATTTAATAGAAAAAAAATCAAGTGACACTTTCTCTGTGGAATACTGAACTCCTACCCAACTTTGCTCTGCAAATTTATAAAAAGCCTATAAGAAAAGGTTGATTGCTTCCTGGATTATAACTCTGCAAACCTGTTGGAAATGTGAAAACTTTGCCAAAGCAAAGGAACTCAACTGAAGATTCAGATTTAAAACTGTTGCACTATATACATCCTGCCAGAATTTTTGTTGTATGGAGTAGACAATCATATAGTTAGATGTTCAGAAGTTGTTAAAGTTTGTACAAGGTAGAAAGACTATGGCACAAATAGAACAGGAAATACTGAGCCAATTTCTGCAGTCAGTTACCCTCCACTTAATGGTATTACTCTGTATCTACCCCCAGAGTAATAGAACAGAAAACAGCTCATTGCCTATAATGGAACTGGACTGATTATTCAACAGTATTTTCATGCACACATACTCATTAAATTGCTGATATTTTCTCTCTCTCATACTGTCATATATTGTTTCTCTAGATCAGTGACAAGTTAAACTGAAAAAAATCTGAACTTATGTTTCCACAAGGACACATTTTATATTTTTGTTTGCTTCTTTTTAGTGTTCTAATAAGTCAGTGCCTTAATACTGGAGAGAAGGAGTCTAGGAAATAAATGGTCCTATATACACTTTTAACATCATATTTACACTAAGAAAAAGTGCATTTTTGACATGTTATATATATATATGGAGATATACCTATCTCATAGAGCTGGAAGGGACACTGAAAGTCCAGCCCCCTGCCTTCATTAGCAGGACCAAGTACTGATTTTGCTCCAGAGTCCTAAGTGGCCCCCGTCAAGCATTGAACTCACATCCCTGGGTTTAGCAGGCCCATGCTCAAACCACTGAGCTATCCCTCGCTGTGCTAAAATCCTAGTGTAGGCAAGACAGTTGTCGTTTTAACATGTGTTAGCTGATTGAGGTAAACACTAAGTTCCCTACCTAGGGTTCATCTTAAACAGCTAACATGTTAAAACAACTTGCCCTGTCTACACTAGGTTTAAAACATGTCAGTAGAGCCCTGAAAAAGTTTGCGGATCACAGATCAAATACGGACACACATTGTGTATATGCGCAGGGCTCTACATGTCAGCTAACAAGACTTGAATGGATACATTTTTTACAGGACAGTTTTTCACCTCCTACAATCTTTCTGGGTTGAGGTGGCTGCATATCCCAGAAGGTGAAGGTAAAAAATACAATAAAAATTAAGCTTAATAAAAGTTTTTCTATTTAACAAAGAACCAAATTTTCCAAAAAGATACAATGAGTATTTTTTTAGTTGAACAAATTTTCAAGAAGTGGTAATCTGAAGAGATGATAGAAGACTGTTATCACAGAATCACCACTTTTTAGGTCATCCAAGTCATTCACTATACACCATCCAATGACTACAGAGAATAAGACAGTGTTCATCCATTATATTAGGATATAGCAAGAATATATGATGGTGTGCTGTGGCATGAAGGTTTTATTGGTGTGAGTTTGGGATAGCCATGTTACTCATGAGTGGCAAAATCTCAAATTGGTCATGCAGGTCATCAAAAATCAGCAATAAAATCTTTATACCCCATCACGTATTTTCTTTATATTATACAGTTCAGAGAAAAACTACAGCAGGCACACTTTGAAATGTTTTCACATTCATTCACAAGCAAATCAATACTTCTGGAAATGTCCGTCAGTGGCCGCTCTTCATCCTCCATCTAAGTTGATACAATCCAATTTTCTGCTGTTTTTCCATGAACTGGAGGTGGTTGTAATGCTCACATTGCTAACTGGCAGGCATCCACTCAAATATATTAGCTGTCCTGTAAAGGCATACTGTAGTTGAACTATTGTTTGGTAGCTAAGTCAACTGTTCAGGTAAGGCAGGGAGCAGTCATATTTGTCCATCTTTTCCCATTCAGGCAACTCGCATGACTTTGTAAAATGGCACATCTCAAAATTTAAATATTTTATTTAAAAAGCTAACAGAATTCTTATCCACCATTGGCATTTTAAAACAATTTTCTACTGGGGATCAAGTAATGCAACGGAAGCTGAACAACCTCACCTTCTTGGGTGATCAGGATATTTTATTTACATGCAAGTGCTGCTTTTTTTTAAAAGAAAAATTCTAAAACAGTTTTTCTTCTCCAATATATTTTGACCAAGCAATAGGAACTGAAATTGTCTCCCCGTGCAGCACTACAGCATCCTAGTGTTGTGGTGAGAGTCTACAGAAGCTCCCAAACAACTGCTGCCATGAAGCAGTTAATGAAGCAGTGGATTTTGTAGTACTGCACGTTACTTTATGTATTACTGTACAATAATTTATATAGATTTGTACTGTCCTCTTTTCCAAAGCTTGGTGCTGACCCTTAGGATCTTCATCAATCCCTGGGAGAACTGTATGCATTTTGCAATGTTGCCATTAAAGCATGAAAAGACGGTGGAGCTGAGGCAACCACCTTGGCAAGATGTCAGCAAATCCCACCCATGTCTTTGAGCCATTTTATGAGGGGAGGTTGACGTTTATGCTATTCTACTTAGGAAAAATTATTCCTGCCAATATTTTGAATAACTGGCTTTCACATGTTAATTATGGCGGTTCAAGGGGAAAGTCAATTCTTTCTAGTAATGTCAAGGTTACACTTGATGAGTTCATTCATCACAGATTCATGTAGCCTGTTGCTAATGACAATACAATATTAAAGTTTGTGTTAATGTTTTCATTCAGTTCCTTTATATGCGGTGAACTGGATGCTATGACCATTTTCTATGGTCATTGATATTTATACTTATGAGCTTTTGTGGTTCCTGTAATTATTAGCATGCACGCCATTATTTTCCCATACATTTGCACTCTTTCAATTTCCAATATCTGCTTTATACACCAACTGACGTGATAATGGTTGCAGCTGAGTATTTGGAGAAAAAGCCAAAAGAGACCAATACAACTTCTTGCCATGTTTGTTCACCCTACCTCCTTTCTCGTGGTAGTGCTGTCTGGGTATGCCCATAAACATATCTGCTCAAAAGATTAAAAGAATTTTTGAAATATTCTATTAGTTTCTTAACTGAGAAGAGAATCCAGGTTTTTGAAAGCTAATACAACTGACTTAGTATGTACTGAGAATCTCTGAGTGCAGACTGCTAATGATCTGAGAACTGAAACTGCATAGACCAAAGCCTCCCAGGGATCCCTTTACTGTAAACTGATTGCAAGGAGAAAGAACATACAGATGAGTTTAGCCAAAGCAAGGCAAACACTTTATTAGAATGTACACACACACACACACACACACACACACAATGTAAAATTACATCCTTTTAGAACACCTCTTTCATTCAAAAATCCATGGAAGGACTCTGCAAAGTTGTTTTATAGATCGGTTACACTCTTCAACCGTCAACATTTTTTCCCCAAAGTGATGAATGGCTAGGATCGGCATCTCCTCTTTGGTTTCTTGCTTGATTTGGCAACTATCCTGATATTATTTTTCATCTGATGCCATGATGCAATTCATATCAGACATTCTGAAAAAAATGCATTGATAATTTAGATTTGATAAGCACCATAGCAACGGCACAGGACTATGCTATGATAAAAAAGTTATGGAAGTAGTGCAAAGTATCTGATGGCAGACGCAGTACTCACACAGGTGAAGTCCAAATCCAGTTTATTTACTGAACCTAAATACAGGCAGTAGGAATAGCTATGTGCTTCAAGTCATCATCTGAACAGAAAAACAAAACAGAGGATATAACTAGTGACTCCGACATGCTTTTGATATTAAATAGCTGCACTACAGTAAAAACAATGTTCTACCTTGGAATAATCTGTAAGGGCCAAATACCCTTAAAGGTGGGGCACGAATGCATCCTGGATGATTTTCTGTTGAAAGAATTTTCAATCCACTATCCCTGTAAAAACGGTACATGTAATATGCTGCTTCATTATGGATCTTACATGGGATTTCATTCACGTATCTGTTGCTAGTGATCTATTATGAGAAAGTACATTCAAATATGATGCTAGGACCAGAATGAAACATGTTCACTGTATGTGGTGTATTAGGTCAAAAATCATACAAAACTATTAACCAGTGTCAATCCTAGTTTGTTTGCCAGCACAAAGGCTGTTGTTAAATAACAGTGTTGTCATCCATCAATTGTTCAGTTATTAAGCCTGGCAATGATGACAGAAAGCTACAGTCCATCAAACCAAAATCCCCAAAGCCAATAACATTATCAGAGAGATTAGATGGCTCAGGAAACAGAACTATGATCTCCAGAAAGCAAAGGAAAACACAGAGGCTAGAGTACAAGTGTCACCGCTGACATAAGCGTAACATCCAAGTCCCTTGATGAAATGCAGACCACACTGCAGAAGATTTCCACAGGGGTATCCCAATGCAACCACATGTATTTAGCACAGACATTCATGCTATTCAAGTCAACGGGTGGCATTAGATTGCATTCCACCAGTAATTCTATTACATCACTGAGGGCACTGAAGGATGAGGACATGATGTACATTAATAAAACTAGCTGATCCCTCCTTTGGAGGCTTCAACTGTAAATGAGATCATTGATTACACCTGTACTAGAAAGACTGAGGCAGGAGAGCAGCATAAACTTTAGCAGACTGGAAAAAAAATGTGTATCATTCTTCCGTTACTAGAACTGAAGTATCGTTGTTCAACATCAACTTTTTAGGTCATTTGGCAAAAGAGGCCCTCCTGAACCACTGTCTTTGCAGGGAAGTCAAGGGGGAGTTATCTTTCTATGTTTTGCTGTATTGAAACACTGCTTAGATGATAATAATAAGAGTAGAGGATTGCCTGCATATGATCTGGAGTTCCGTATTCTTCCTCCTCTCAGTGGTGAAAGAGAGAAATGTTGTGATTCCAGGGAAGAGGCATGAACTATAGGGAGCTTGTGACAGAGAAGCAGAGATTCAGGGGTAACAGAGATGACAGGTCCCTTGGATCTCTGAACTCCGGTGAAGTAGGCAGGAACTATCGGTGCCGAGGGTGGAGTCTGTTCCCTCAAGTGCCTTATTCAGTGCCAAGGATTTGGTCAGTGCCAAGAGAGTTGATGGTGCAGAGAGAGTTGACAGTGTCAAAGAACCCCAGGTTGTCTTGGATGAGGCACTAGGTACTGTTATTGTAGCTTTGCACTGTGCTTCTCGGTCCCAAGAGACAGTGTGTCCACCTGTGGTCCTGCCTATTTAGGGTCCCTGAACTTCTGCTTAGCTCCAGTATCGGAGGGACCCAAACAGTCATGGGAGCTAAGTCTCATCCCAATGAAGTTGAGGCTACTGACCTTGCAGGAGATGGCTCCCTGGGTGGCGATGTAGTGGTCCATTTCTTCCCATCTGAGCGGGAAAGAGGATTTCTTCTTGGATGACGAGTGGGGCTCAGCTAATGACCGAGCTGAGATTAATCACTGCACTGTAGTGGTATCAGGGCCAGGGCCTGAGATCCGGCCATAGAGAACTCTCCATGAAAAGAATTTTCAGTCTGAGATCATGGTCCTTTCAGGCCCGTGTGATCAAGTTGATGAAGTGGGTGCACTTCTGTGCAACATGACCCTCAATGAGGCAGTGGATGCACCATGAGTGACGTCACTCTCGGGAAAGGCCTCCTGACAAGAGAGGCACCTCTTGAATCAGGGTATCCTGAGGGAGAGCACTCCCCATTGGGAAAGGCGAGAAACAGGGAATAACAGGGAGGAAAAAGTAACTAAAAAATCTTTTGTAAGGGAGAAAAATAAATGGAAAGGGCTAATTACTACTAGTGAAAGGTAAAGTAATGAAAATCTCTAAAGGAGAAGGAGGTAGAAGGGCTCTGCTCTGTATTCCATTCCATACCAATGGCAGTTGAAAGGGAACTGAGGGCAGTTGGGCTGCACAGCGCTATATAGATAGTGCTCACTGTGCAAGATGGGGAAGAGCGCATGTGTGGCCCAATGGGCACTACTTCTGAAGATCTCCAATCTGAGGCACAGGAGGCACTGCCACATCTACAGAGAAGCGCGCAGAGGGACACCACTCGATGAAGAATTGTAATTTCTTGCAACAAACCAGAGAGTATGCTACCCTGTTGTCTGGTTGGTTGAAAGAACAAAGAAGGAGAACAAAGAAGTACTGGAGGGACCTAGACAGTCAACAATGAGGTTGACGCTACTGACCTCACAGGGGATGGCTCCTTGGATGGCGATGCAGTGGCCTGCTTATTCCCGTCTGAGCGGGAAAGAGAGGATTTCTTCTTGAGTGGCTGTGGCGAGCAGGGGTCAGCTGATGACCAAGCCAAGGGTGATAACTACACTGAAATGGTATCACAGCCAGGCCCCTGGAGAAGAGTCAACATGGTTTTTATAAAGGGAAATCATGCTTCACCAATCTACTAGAATTCTTTAAGGGGGTCAACAACCATGTGAACAAGGGGGAATCCAGTGGATATAACGTACATAGTTTTCAGAAAGCCTTTGACAAGGTCCCTCACCAAAGGCTCTTAAGCAAAGTAAGCTGTCATGCAATAAGAGGAAAAGTCCTCTCATGGACTGGTAAACTGGTTAAAAGATAGGAAATGAAAGGTAGGAATAAATGGTCAGTTTTCAGAATGGAGAGAGGTAAATAGTGGTGTCTGTGCTGAGACCAGTCCCATTCAACATATTCACAAATGATCTGGAAAAAGGGGTAAATAATGAAGTGGTAAAATTTGCAAATGATACAAAACTACTCAAGATAGTTAAATCCCAGGCAGACTGCAAAGAGCTACAAAAATATCTCTCAAAACTGGATGACTGGGCAACAAAGATGGCAGATAAAATTCAGTATCGATAAATGCAAAGTAATGCACATTGTAAAACATAATCCCATCTATACATATAAAATGGTGGGGTCTAAAATTAGCTGTTACCACTCAAGCAAGAGATCTTGGAGTCATTGTGGATAGTTCTCTGAAAACATCCACTCAATGTGAGGCGGCAGTCAAATAAGCGAACAGAATGTTGGGAATCATTAAGAAAGGGATAGATGATAATACAGAAAATATCATATTGCCTCTATATAAATCCATGGTACGCCTACATCTTGAATACTGCATGCAGATGTGGTCGTCCCATCTCAAAAAAGATATATTAGAATTGGATTAAGAGGACTGGGACTTTTCAGCTTGGAAAATAGATGACTAAAGGGGGATATGATAGAGGTCTATAAAATCATGACTGGTGTGGAGAAAGTAAATAAGGAAGTATTATTTACTCCTTCTCATAACACAAGAAATAGGGGTCACCAAATGAAATGAATAGGCATCGGGTTTAAAACAAACAAAAGGAAGTATTTCTTCACACAGTGCACAGTCAGCCTGTGGAACTCCTTGCCAGAAGATGTTGTGAAGGCCAAGACTATAACAGGGCTGAAAAAAAAACTAGATAAATTCCTGGAGGATAGGTCCAACAATGACTATTAGCCAGGATGGACAGGGATGGTGTCCCTATCCTCTGTTTGCCAGAAGCTGGGAATGGGCAACAGGGAATAGATCACTTGATGATTACCTGTTCTGTTCTTTCCCTCTTGGGCACCTGGCATTGGCCACTGTCGGAAGACAGAATACTGGGCTAGATATACTTGGTCTGAACCAGTATGACTGTTCTTATATTCTTAAGAGATGGAAGAAGGCTTGGGAGAGTGTTGCCAAAGTAGCTGAATACATTTGAATGAAAGTTGGAGGATACAGAAAAACAAATGTGACTTGGGATGGGGGAGGGATCTGGGCAAAGTAGGAGAGCACTGTTCAAAATGGAGTAATAGGAGACAAAAAACAGCCAGACAGGGTGTCTCCAAAGACCAGAAGCATGTATTGGGTTGTTCCATGAGCATTCCACTCCAAAGAGGAACAGTCGCTGGATATGCATAACTCAGGGAAACCCAAGGGACATTCGACTTTTGTCAACAATAAAAGTGTCCTGCATGTATAATTAATACACTTTAAAATATCATTTATAACTAGATATAATTAGCAACTATGAAACCCCATGAAAGTCAGGCAGCAACTAGATGTCCTGTGTTAAGGAATAACAGTAACTAACCTCCTTCATGCACCACTCCCCCCAAACAAACCCCACAAAAGGAAAAAAGCAGAGCAACATATTGGGGCAGAACAGAAAACAACGTAATATTGAATGGTGAAAATGTCTGGGTCCTTTGGATGTGCTAATCTACAGGCACATGTTCAGGTTGATGGAGAATACGCATAAAACAGGAATAGTGCTGCAACCTTGGAATAGCATACCAGTGGAATAGCATATAATTGATTGACAGGCACATTTTTTTCATTGATACCACCAATTGCGCAAGGATAATTTTACAGAGCTAATAGTGTAATAGAAACTGATGCAGACCCACAACTTTTATAATGTGCCCATTGTGTTTGAAGAATTTTTTTAAAGTTAATTTACTGGGTTTATTTTTTGTATCATTCAGTTTGTAAAGCAAGGTATGTTAGCTACCATAGGCCCCATTCTTTACTTGCATGTCAGCAATGAATTTTGCCCGGTGAATCTGATCGTGCATGGCTCAGAGGGAAGAAAATGTTAAAATTAAGAAATGAAAAACATTACCAACAGAGCAATAAAAAATTTCTATTCCATGTTGGAAAATGTCACACATTTAAAATTTAATGCCTTGGAACCCTGCTAGGCTAGAAGCTGTCACGGAGTTCCATAGGGAAGCTGAGAAGCTTCTCTTCCCAATGGTATAAAGCTCCCATTTCTAGCAATAAAAGGCAGCAATATCTCGGACTTTAAAACTGATATATATATACACACACACAAGCGGTCACTGGTCTACGAATGAATCTCAACCACCATGGGACTTGGCCAGGTGTTATTTGGTGGAGGAAATTCCAGATTCGGGTGAAGGAGGAGGAAACATTTCTGTGGCAGGGTTTCTTGAAGTTGAAATGTTAGAATAAGTTTTAAGATGCACTAATGGGCAGATAATGCAGCCAAAGGTGCAATTTATCACCTATGTAATTTTATTTACATACGTGGATGTATATACACATATACACAGAGTTTCAGTTCAGTCAGACATTTAAACTGTTACCTTTTTACTGTCACATTCCAGACAATCTCACCACATAAGCAGTTGACTCCCAGGATTACAGTGAGAAATTAGGGTTGAAGCCTGCAACTGGATCCATGTGGACAGTGTGGTCTGCTGGCACAGATTCAGCTGCAGTATCCAACCCTTAGATATTTTTTTCTTTTAAAGATGATGTTCTTTTGTTTCTCCCTGTGCTTATTCCTAAACAGGGTAAATGGAGGCTCTTGTTCCTAGTAAGAGGTATGTAACAGTTTTCCTATAGTTTGCCTGCTATTAGATTGCCTTAATTCCTGTGCTACTAAAAGTATTTTACTGACCAGCTAAATTAAATTATATAAGATGTTTAACCAATCAGCCTTCTACTTTTGCATTTCTACAGATGTCCAAATATTTGGAAAATGAAAATAACTGAAAGGCTTTTTTTAAGAGCTTGGAAAAAATTGCTTGAGAGAAACATCTTTGAGACAAATAGTGATGAAAAACATCCCCAGAATTATCTGTTTGAATAATTCCAGAAAGAGTATTTCTTAACACCAGTAACTATAAAACTAGTAATGCAATTCATGTCTTTACTTTAAACAAAAGCTTTTCAAACATGCGTTATTAAACAGAAAAAAATTAAGCCACAAAAAATTGAAACAAACCCATGCTATTCTTACTGAAAATAATGAAAATTTAATTTAAGGGCATTTAAGAGAGTATGAGGCTACTGACAATATTCAGTAAAAGTATATGAGTCATGGGACAGCTATAAAACACATTTCACAAGTCTTTGTGCTTTCAGCAAACAGGTGTGCAGAAAAAAAAGTTTGCAATTTCTCATTTTCTAATTTTTTTTTTAAAAGCTACCAATGACTATTACAGAAAAAAAAAAACATAAAAAACTAATTGAGCCCTCAAAAGTTACATGGCACACAATATCAGAAATCCTATCATACTAATTAAGATTAAATAACAATAGAATTGTGATAGCTTTTCATTTCTGAACTTTTCAAAAATGCCTATTGTCTTCTGAAGCTATGAATCTTTTCTTTGGGCTGGGTTCTGATAGTTCAACATGAGTGAGGGTAATTGCACAAAATGTTCCTCCAAAGTCAATGGGACTCCTCATGGAGTGAAGTGCCACACAAAAAGTGAATAAAGGTAAAATAATCTGGTCCTCTAAAAACAGCCTTCACAAATCTAATTTAAAAGTTTGATAATACCAATCTATATATGGCCACTACATCAAGATTTTAAAAGTGGCATTCTACAGTCTTTTGTGTAAAGAGGTTACTATTGTACAACTACAACTTAGATCACATACTGTGGCAGCAATTTAGGACTGATACATTGTCTAGGCTGTAGATGCATCTTTTGAAATATTAAATTACAAAATACAAAGTAAAGAGTACACTATAACATCAGAAAATTGTTGAATAATGTTAAAAGTCACTGTACTATTAATCCTACAATGATATGACTTCTTGTATCACAATGTTAAAGGTAGTAATCAACATCTTAGATTATTCTGTGAAAAATATATATCTGACTCAGAAGTTCAAGCTTTGTTCTTTTTTTGTACTTGCTTTTCATTTCATGTTTAATTACCACCTGTTGCATGTAATTAAAAAAAAAAAAATCCCAGTATGTACATTCGCCTGTATCTGTATACAAATCATGCTATTTCATGGTCTTCTGATGTTACATTAATATTTATATTTGTGCATCACAATTAATAAGATTTATAAAAAGCTATCTTAAATTGTCCAAAGCCATACCTGACTTGTAGTCTCTACTAATAAGCATTTCAAAAACATTCAACCCCTACCCCAAAATAAACAAATGAAAAATATTTCACAAATCCAAAATATTTCCGAATTGCTAACATTTTTATAAAATGTGTTTAATTCTCCTACCTGCTCGCTATCTGTAGCAAGTCTCAAAAACCTGATTACTGATGAAGACCACAAAGAAAAAGAATTCATTCAGACTGAGAGCTTTAAAAGCAATTCAAACTTTCTGGATTACATCACTGGAAGCAGTATGTAATTTGTTCCAATTGATGTCATTTGCTCACATAAAGCCATTATTTTACAAAGCACCTCAGCATATTTGCTCTTTCCCCCCTCCCCAAGCCCCAGAACAGACTTACTTGCACCTGACATATCAAATATATACAGGAAAGACAACCCAAAAAAGTAATCAAGCCTGACATTTTTGCACCCAAATCAAATTAATATGTGAAATTAAGGAATAAAATATTACATCATATGAGAAAAGGCATATTTTTGTAATTGAAAATGTAAAAAGCACTTGTTCATGTCCTGTTCATACAATGACCTTGGATAACTCAGATCTGTTCTTGTGGGATTTGCAACTCCTTTCCTGAATGAATTCAAGATGAGGTAATGCCATTTAAAAGAGGCCGAGCAGTGAAACATTACATGTAGAACTCAAACATCCTGGCCCCAATTCTAACCTCTGTAATTATATTTAACTGGGTCAATGGAATTTCTTAACTTCCGCTACTTGCTTCTCTGCTTCTAGATTTAAAAAGTGCCAGGTTCACATGACTAATATATTAATATGCAGTATTTCAAATTATCACTAGAAAAACACTAAAGGGAAAGAAATCTGAATATGTGCAAATGCCACATGGTTAACGGTAAGTATATTTTTGCAGTTCATCTGCAGCGTGGCAAGCAGACTGCAGCCTGATATTCACTGTGCACTGCATACGTACTATTGAACGAGCAGGCCCTCATTGTTTCACTATCCACATCTAAGACAGCAGTCCAATTGCAAATTCTGTTTTTGATTACCAAGCAGTGTTCCCTCTTTTAAGTACTTTAAACAACAGAAATCTTTATGAAGCAATGTAGGATAACAACTTGTTTAAACTGACTTTAGGGTCAATTAAAATAAAGCAACTCTACAGTATGCTTTTAGAATAGAATAAAAGTTATGGAAAAAATATGTTCTGTGTCACTAAAACTGCCAAAAATTATTTGTGTGGAATTTGAAAAACTTTAGAAAAGACAGTGTATAGAAGAAGCTATAAAAGCTGCACCATCACAATCAAATCGTAGTGACACAATACAAGAGTTAAGATTTTGTGTTCATCTTCTGTATGCACTAAGTAGAACAGAGGGCTTGGTATCTATATCCCTCCCCCACAAATACATTTTACTAAATTTCTAAAATCCCATTTACAATAAAACTCTCAGACTATTCAATTCAATAGGACCCTATTCTGAACTACATTTTGAAAGATGACCATGTTATAGTTAACTAATACATACATTTCCTTTACTTATGTGTTCTTTACACAAATCACCATGGAAAATCACCACAATGCAGACTTAGAAGATTGAAAAAAAAAATTCCAAATCCATTTGTTTACCTTGTAAGAGATTCTTTAATTTTAGGTACATGTCCCTTGTTCCTAGAAAAAGGATTGTGTTCACAAGGAACAATTAGGAGTAACAAAATATATTCCCTACCTTTCATATTTTAGCTGCGGGTGAAGGACTGGAGCGTCATGTGGAAATTTTCTTCTATGCCTCAATCCTGTTTTAAAAAAAAATAAATCTTTAGTTTGGAATGCATGAAAGGATGACTCACACACTATACCATAAATTACAAATGCAATCTGAATAGCTGAATTTGTACAAATACATGCACATTTAAACAAAAAAGGCAAATACTGATTGCAATTCTTCAACTTTTTAGAAACTCCTAGTACAGCACAACATAAAAGGGACCAGTATTGTGCACTATTCCAAAAGTGCACATTACTCAAGTAGATTTCAGATGAGGAGTGAAATTAATCTAATTCACTCTTCTTTGTTCCTCTTTTGGGGTTCCACATTCACAGCATATACAGTTATTTGCAGCTAACAAATCTGGAGGGTTAATTGCCATTCTGCTTCAAGAATATACTTACAGAAGCAGTCTAAGGACATTAAAAAAAAAATTTCAAGCTGGAGTTAAGTTTATAACCCCATTTTTAAAAAGTTCGGGATAGTTTCTTCAGTATAATGATCTTTCTTTAGGGAATCAAAATTAACACTTCTGCACATTATATGAGCAGTGAAAGGTCAGAAGTTTTATGGGGAAAGAGTAGTGAAAACATATTCAGAAATTAACCTTTTGTTAAAAGTCTTATCAGAAATCTTGTATTCACAGGGATACAGTTCAGTTCTTTGGAGTTCAAGGATATATGGTATGGACTGAATATGAAAAGTTAGCATGCCCAGAACATTTTCCCTTTTCAGTTAAACCCTAACTTACCTTGCATAGTCAAAAACAGCTAGTGAAACTAGGCTGTTAGAAATCTGAATTCTTTTGTCCACTGTCTTATTTTATGTGCCTACTTTTCCATTCTGCTGCCATCTGCTGGCAGTTGTTCTATTCTACAAAACAGACAGTCTTCCCTGTTGTACTGCTCACGTATCATACAGTATGAACTTCATTTTCCGTGTTCTATGGCCAACCAATCAGGTACTGTTACACTTCCAGGTCAAATATTTTGATCATCAACAGACTGTATCCAGAGGTCAACATGACTTTTCTTGGCTCTGAAAAAGCATGCCTCTAAAAATTTTGTATATAAAAATAGCATTTAGTAATTATAATTTTTACCATATTAAAATGAATTGCTTTTTCAGATCATTTGAATCAAGGGTTTTTTAAAGCACTAATTCAACTTACTGAGACTTTTGTTTGAGCTTTTCAAAAGCACACATTTTATCATGAGGCTTATATACAATCAGTTTCCCATGAGGTTTAGTTCATTTTATGATAATATTTCACTGCTCTTATTAATTTTATGAAAATGGAAGATAAAGTCATTCCACAACAGTAAAGTTCATTGTTGTTGTTTTTTAGTAAATCAAATAGGAAATAAGTTGTTACTAACTAGCTTTTAATTAACTGCCTATCTTAAGAATGTAGTCATGACAAAATATTGCATGTCTGTTGTGATTATTTAAATTGTTAAAATTATAATACTTGTACACTATGTAAGCCATGAGCCATACAAATGATGGGTGATGACCTAATGTAATCAAAGTTATTCATAGCATTTCTATTTAAAAATAACAGAGACTTTCATACAAAAGAAATAAAGAAAAATTTCACTGAAAAGTTACCTCTGACAGCATTTTACTTTAAGGAAGTTTATTACTGTGTCACTATAGCACATTAACAATAGGAAATGCCTCTCTGATTACAAAGAAATTACAACAAAATAGAGATAAGAAATACCACAATAAAGTTGCCTTCACTGTAGATTTTTTTTTAAAATCTTTAAGAAGGTTTATATTAATTTCACACAAACTTTTGAACGGTTATATTAGAGAGGATCGTTCCAAACCTTAACACGGCATGATACACTGTAATATAACTGACTGAAAGATCCATATATGTAGTGCTGCTGTAAGAAAGGCTACAACAGCTCTGCAAGGAGTATGAAAAAGTGTGTTCAGTTACTCAGATTTTTCTTGCAGCATCAAAATATAAACCACAAAAGTTATAAAGGAAATTCCGATCTCTAGCTGCAGGGTCTCATGGTAGCAAACCTCAGTGTTTATCACTGTGAACGTCATACTGGGGTAATAATGCACAAAAAGCAATTTATTTAAAACACTGGAGACAAACCCTTTCTCTTGGCCTACTAACCTGGCTGAAAACTGGGGAACTCTGCCGTAGGAAAATGGGGGAAGAAGAATCCTCCCAGCTTCTCCAACGCAACTACTGTGGTAATCTCTGCAACCCACGTACTCCCCTCCCATGATGCAAGAACCAAAAAGATGCATAAATCGGCACGTCTTCTAGTCCTGACAATTCTTCGACACAAAGGGAGCATCCATGAGGCTTTACTCCAAAACTCTTTATGTGGTTTCCCCAAATTCTATCACTCCCCACTTCCTCCAACTCCATAATACACAGCAGAGCAGGCCAGTTCTGCAGCAAGAATGCATTTCTGCATCCCCAGTAAAAGTAGCAGAATTTGCCCCTAAGAATCCAGATGAGGCTTAAGTGAGTCATAGAGCACGAGCCATCTGCACTTAAGCAAATTTCACTATTTCTGTCCATCTGTACCTACAAATCCGGAGTACATAGACTAACCAGAGAGTTCAATCAAAAGTAGAAATGGAAAACTGCTGGAGCCTCCAACTTCGGTTTCTTTGTGAATGCCACCGAATTATAACTGAAACCCAGACTGCACTTTGGGGAACCCAAGTATACATGTGCACTTCAAGTGCATCATGGAGCAACAGAGCTGAGCCAATAACAAAACATAGATCAACAGTGGAAGCCAGTTTTCACTTTATTATTATTATTTACTGTCTATATCACATTGTTGTCTAAAGGCACAAGAAGCCCACTGTGCTAACTGCTGTAGTAAAGAGACAGTCCCTGCCTGTCTACCTGACAAAGCTAATAATCTAAATTAATGATAAAATGCAAAAGTTGGATGAAACAAATGAGGAAACTGGTAAGGTTTGGGGACAGGGGAAGCGAGGTAAGAGTATTCAACATCGTTCTGCCAACTCTCATATGTTTAAACATATGGTTTTTTACCCACGAAAGCTTATGCCCAAATAAGTCTGTTAGTCTTTAAGGTGCCACCAGACTCCACGTTGTTTTTGTGGATACAGACTAACACGGCTACCCCCTGATGTTTAAACATGCGAATAGCCATTGAAGTCAATGAGAACTCATGTGCTCAAAATAAAGCTTGTGCATAATGGTTTACAAGATTAGGGATATTATGAGCATGTTTCCATGTAAACTAGTTGTGAACACAACGCAATTTGCCACCTGCTAAATTCTTATCAATTACCATGTTCTGTAGGCATCATGGCAGATGTGAGCTTTAACAAAGATTTGAAAGGGGACAATAAATGGTTGTACAATTTTTTTTCAGGGGGGGAATGGCAAAGGTTGATAATGTGATAAATTAATACATCAGATAGCGAGGGTGGGGCCAAGTTGTGAAGTGCCTTAAGGGTAAGGGGTATGGGTGGAACTTCCAAAAGTACTTGAGCATCAGTGGGGATTGTGCACTCTGGGCCAGACGTTTAAAAGTATTTAGGCATTTTAAGTCCCATTGAAATCAATGGAAGTTAGAGACCTAAATACATTTTAAAATGCCTTAACTGCTTTAGACCCTTTTGAAAAGCCTACCCAAGAAGATCATGTCTGATGTCAAAAAGAGAGGTGACATAACAGAGAAAAGAAGAAGATTGGCAGAGCAGTGTTTTGAATGGATTTACAATCTCAGTTAGGAAGCCCTGGTTAGTCTGTGCACTCACCATTATTATTATTTACATGTTTTTAAATTGATTTTTTTTTAGAAATACAGCAAACAGAGAAAGAACTCCAGATTCAGCAGCCAAATAAAATGGAGCGTTCTAATTTTTTTTTATATGGATCAGATAAGTAGCATTTGTGAGGTAGGTTCCCACAGTATACACACTGCAAAACTTCAAAGAAACGAGGAACTCATTTTGATAATAAAAAATTAGGACCATAATACCTTTTTGGAAAATAAAACCCAAGATTCAGAATGAGTTTGGTGAAGTCACGTTAACAAAGCTCTCGGGATGAAATCCTGGCTCCAGTGAAGTCAATGGCAAAATTCCCATTTGGCTTCAATAAGGCCAGGATTTCATCCTTTGCCTGGTATTTGTATTAAAATATATATTAATCTAACCTAATGCTTATTCAGAGGATATTTAAATCACTTGTTCCTGTTTTCAAGATAAAAACACTGAAAAAGTTTTCAAATCTGGAAAAGTCAAGCTGAGGTAGAAGAGAAGAGATCTGTATGCCCACATGGTTATCATGAATGTACAAACACACACCCTTTTCCAGATTTTAGACAAAAGGGGTGCTACGATGCTTCATCCATGCATGAAGCATCCCTCTACTTCACAATTCCCTTGTGTCTGGTATTGAGACAAGTAGTTTTTTAAACCTGAGTAGGATTTACACAGACCAGATGCCACTATAAAAATAAAGCCACTTGAATCTTAATAAAATACATAGTAATGAAAATGTTGTAAGACAGATACTAAAAACATAAAATCCTAACAAGCTTAATCACAATGAAACAGGGTCAAAGCCACCAAGTCCAGATATTTTTGCCCAAAGCCAACAAACACCAGATGTATTTGCATTTTAGTTCTGGAGAGGTGGGGGAATGAACTATCATGAGCATTAGGATATAGTTACAATTGCTGAAAGAACAAGTGTATATTTAATATTTCACAAACATGCATCATCCAGTTTTGTACTGAAACAAACTCATTTTAAAAGACTACAGTGCCTCAAAATCTATGCAATAAAAGAGACATTGACATTTGTTAAGAGTTTAAAAAAAAAAACACTATGGGAGGTTGAGTTTCCCCCCATTTTTTCATTATTTATTTTTAGAGGGACTTTGTGACACATCAGTCCCCAAAAAACACGTCCAGTTAAATGTAGATCCAATAGAAGGGACAAACCTAGTTTTTAAGTCATAGGTATTTGTGACTGTTAATATTTCCTTAGATGCACAAAAGGCTACTGTTCTGTCTCTCTCATTTAAAGGAACATATTTGTGACAAATGTATTCAAAAGTGGAGCAAAATTCAAATAAAAAAATATGAAACACATGGCAAAGAAAACTAAAATAATGCCCTCCACATTCCTCTTATAAATCACATTTACAAAGCATTGAATGGTACCCCACAAGTGGACAGTGTCTTTCAGAGTATTTTCTATGTTATCTAAGATAGTGAAAGCCAGTGTGGCATTCAAAATATACAGGTGTTGCGATCAGATAAATAATTTGCATTTGTGAACTACTCATATTTAGGCCCCGGTCCTCTAAGAAGTTTAGGCACACCCCTCAGGTCGGGCTCCAGGCACCAGCGGAGGAAGCACGTGCCTGGAGCGGCACATGCTAAGGGGCGGCATTCCGTCCATTCTTGGGGCGGCACAGTCTGGGCAGCTTTTTTTTTTTATTTTTGCTTCGGCAGTTCGGGCGGCTTTTTTTTTTTTTTTTTTTTGCTTGGGGCAGCAAAAATGGTAGAGCTGGCCTTGACACCTCTGCACTTGCAGACAGCCCTATTTAACTCAATAGGCATATGTGTTTGCCTAGGCAGAAGCTCCAGTATTGCCAGCCTTAAACATAAAAAAAAAAAAAGAGAAAGAGTCAGGCCTGAAGAAAAAAAAAAAAAAAACAGGAGATCAGCTTGGAAAGTTAATGTTATTGATTTTGGGTCCTTTTATTTACCTTCTGGTTTCTGAGACTTTTCAAGCTTTTTCTAGAACCATGAAGGCTAGAAACTTTTTTTTTTTTTTAAAAAACATGAAAGCTATAATTCACGACTCAGGAGCAGGGACTTTAAGAAAAATACCAAATATCATGAGATACACAAGAAAATACTGAGAGCAGACAACACTGCGTCACAGCAGAACTGGGGTCTTAGTTTGTCAAAGTAAGTCTAGACAGTTATCTAGCAGCCAAATTGCTAATGCAGCTTTACAAAAGTAAACAAAATTACATTTCTGACCCCAAGCATCACTAATAGGGTGAATCATTTGAGCCTTGATGAGGAAAAAATGGCCTTTTGGAATAAGGCTAAAAATTGGTCAGGAATCAAAATTTGCCTGCGTTCCAGGAAATGTACTGTTAAAAAAAAAAATCAGAACAGTAAAAATGTTCAATCTTACTTATGAGCTACAATACATCATTATTATCCTTCTCCTTCTATCTAATTTACTGCATTTCTCATTGTAGTGCTACATATGATCATAAGTGAAAGGGAGATTTAAAATTTTAGTTTGCATTTTCTAACAATTAGAACCTATTATATATTTTGTATATCTGCAAAGGCAAGTTCCTTAAAATTCTTTAGGGTTAACTTTAAAAAAATGTATAAAATGAATAACAATTCCCTGCAGGGGTGATATTCTAACAGACATCACCTTGTAAATCTGCCAAAACAATTTTGTTCCTTTCAGGTAACACTCTTTATAAGTGTCATTATTTAATCCTAACTAAAAGTGGTTACATCTTTAACTGTAACTATAGATTTACTATGCCATTTCATATTAGAATATAAATCCTGATTTTTTTTATACTAGGAAAGTCCACTTTTGGTGATGGGGGAAAAAAAAAGAAAAGGAAAAAAAGACAGTCTATATACAAAATATACCATAGCACAGAGCCTGCCATGAAGACCAGTTCACCTCTGGTGCAAACACACACACAAATCCATTAATGTTAGTGGAGTTGTGCTCATTTATACCAAGTCTGAATTTGGCCCTAGGTTTGACATAATTTTCCCTGTAAGTTTTTCTTTAGTTCCCACTCTTCCCTGTTCTGCAAGTACAAAACTCACGGAAACTCTTTGATACTTCTTTTGTCAGGGTAGTCTTTTCCCATATGGTACAAAAAGGAAACCATGTATAAATCTTCCTGGACTTCAGTTGAAAGAATAGTTATTTTATTGCTTATGGCAGTAAGAAAATAAAATAGTATTTATACTTCATTATTAACTTGTTTTAGTCCTGTAAACATGTATTCCTTCCATCCCCCAACATGAAAATATGGCCCATTCCATAATAGAACTAAAACGTGAAGTATACTAGATACTCCCTATATCCTCCCCATGAAAACAGTCCATTAAATTTGTGTCAGCTGTATTTTCCTGTCAGAGAAAAACCAATCTGACAGACAGGAAAAATGCAGCATTGGTCATGGTTAGCATCAAGAGATTACTGAAAACATGTCACATGCTTTTAAAATTATATGAGATGTTTCTATTAGCTTAGACAAAAAGACTAAGCAGAGAAAGGCCATACATTTCCTTTTATAATTAGCTGCGTCTTTGCCATTCTCCCCTTAATTCACATTTAATATTTTTGAGAAACACTAAGCTCAGACTTAGTCAAGGCTGCACAGGAGGACAGCACCTCCTCTAACAGAAGCCATTTTGTAAGAGGCCACGAGATTCACACTTGTCCAGTCCCCTGCATTTACGTAACAAAATGGTGACCGAGATGGTCAGTGATATTGGTCCTTCTAAAGAGTACAACCCAAATGAGTGTGTGTTTGTGAACTTCTTCCTGAAGCACCCGACAGGATCTTGCTGCTCCTTCTTTGAGGGCATCTCACATAGCCCAAAGATGCAGTGTCTGGTTAGATTAGTTTTGCTCTACAAGAGGGGCAGCAGTATGTTATGAAACAAAGGATCCGTAAGAAGCCGCTTCCCCAGCTCCCACCCAGTCTCAACTGATCATCAATCTGCTGGAGGAGTGCACTGCACTCCTCCCCATTCAGCCTCACCATCCACCATACTGCCTGCAACAGTAACCAGGGCTGGCTAGACCAGGAGTTAGGAGGGAATATGGACCAGGCAGCCTATCAGCGCATGTCTACACTTGGAGCTGGCAGTGTGATTCCAGCTCGCAGAGACATACTCACATTAGCTCTCATTGAGCTAAAAATAGTAGTGTAGCCAGGATAGCTCAGGCAGCGGCAAGTGGCGGCACAATACATATCCATGGGGTTCAGGGTACAACAAACCCATGTTGCTGCTTGCCACTGCCTAGGCTACTGTGGCTACACTATTATTTTAGTGCAAGTATGTCTACACAGGCTAGGAATCAACCCCCTAGCTCATAGTATAGCCATAGCCTCAATGATAGAGTCTAGCATTGCTATCTATAGGAACGTATATGTCCCCCTTTACCATTATATCTGATCACCTCACAATCTTTAATGAATTTACTTTGCAATACCCCTAATAAAGTAGGGAAGCGCTATTATCTCTATTTTACAAAAGAGGCAGAGACCAAAGGTCAGCTTTTTACAGGCATTTTGGCACTTAGCAATACAGATAGGTCCCTATTACTATTTTAGTTAGTGAACTTTTTAACAGATTTACCTGCAAATTCCCAGAAAATGTATTCTGTAATGCAAGATAAAGTGCTGTTAATTGGGGAGAATACTCTGTGTTTTCCAAACATAGCAAAGAGTCTGAATTGCTACTTTACATGCAGAACAGAACTCAACTCACCACTGGCACCTCAATAATGATTATACAGGCTACAGGCAGGATAAGGTCAACAGCTCAACTAATTCTTAAGTGTGACTACTGTGACATCACTACCCTTACTTTACACCCAATGTTAATTCAGCAATCTATTGGTTGTAATGGCTCATCAGTCTGAGGAAGACTGGACCCATGTTTCAAGAGGTCTCAGTGATACATTGTGTGGCACAACTCTCATTGCTCTTTAAAAATTATATGACCAGATGCTAGCCTTGGGCATCAATATTTGATGGAACTGCTGTCTGCTACATATCCTCAAATTATTAGAAATGTCATTACAACATTTTTTAGTTTCTTGTTAGTGTTCACATACAATTTTTAGTCATTAAGCAAAAAACAAAACATGAAAATTCCAAGAGAAAAACTATGTTAAGATGGAGCTAAGGTTGAGAGTACATATCAGTAATTTACAAAAAAAAAAAATACATTATAGGTATTTTGTAATTATCCCCAAACCAAGTGTTACAGAGCTAATCTGTGATCACAAAAGCTAAAATATCTCAATGATAATCATATAGTAATTGTATGGTGTCAGCTGCCTTAACCCTGCATTTCTTCCCTTATCCTGTTTGGATTTCTCTTAAATGAAATTCTGAAATAACTCTGAATTTCCAGGGTTTTTAATGATTGTTTTTGGGATAATTACAGCATCCCTGTAAAGTATTTTAATCTAAATTACAGATGTGTACTATTAGCCTTAATTCCATTTTAACATATCATTTTTCTCTTGGAATTATGAAATAGGTTACAAAATGAGTACCCTAACTGCTGATACAAACCATGGAAAAGATTTATTGTTTATAAGGGTAGGAAATTCTCTATATACTACTCCATTGCTGGCTAGGATTAAAACGGATTAGGAGCATCTGCAAAAAAGTCACTGCTGCAAATAATACACGGAGAGGGGAGAGAAAAGAAAAAAGAGGTCCATAGACAGGTACTTTACTTTTTTACAGTGACTTCAAATGTTAATATTCCTAGGATAATGTAAAGCATGAGAAAACTGACATTTTTATATTTCTTTGAAAGGGTGCCACAATTTATACTAGATTTAACTTCTTGTAATCTCCAGAATTGAAAATGGGTAGTGAGTGTTTTCAATAGTGATTGGTTTTATACAGTTCTATAATTAAATGTTCAATATGGCTGCAGCAGTACCCACTGGAGTCAATGAATACTGATTCCCGTTATGAGACAGGGGTATTAATCTTTTATAATCGTGACCCTTGTCAGGTGACAGGGGCCAGGAAATAAAGTTGTCTCTCTTACCAGAAGTCCTGGATGCCATACCCTTATTACAGCTGCCTTCTATGTTTTCCTCTCAAAGACACCCTTTGAATTGAGAAATTTAATCTCAGCAGAATTTCCTATTTTGATATTTTAAATAAATATGGAGCCACTCTAGCTCACCTAGCACTGCTTCAAATTATATCATCTTTCAGTATTTGCTGGGGAAGGAAAAAGTCTAAAATAGGTCTGAGATTAAGGGGTTGGTTTTGTCCTAATATTAATAAAAAAAGAATTTTATGGTCTTTTAGTAATGACACACCAGTGTACATAATCAGATGTTTTGTATAAGTTATTAATATTGACTGCAAGGTAATGTATTTCAATAGCAATAGTTCTCTTTGTTGTTTGATTAATAACAAGGTCAAACATTAATGGTTGATGTGCCAACTGTACAGCAAAATAAGGCATCTGTTTCTAGTGAACTCATGAGCCTGAGCTAATCCATTAAGAAATAATATTAGTGGGAATTAATGGCTTTTGCAGTTACTTAAACATACCACTGAAACTAAAGGAGTACCATAACTGGAAAACTGTTTATTGGAAGTTTACTGGATTGCCATTAATATAATTCCTAGGGCTGTCGATTAATTGCAGTAAACTCACACAATGAACTCAAAAACTTTATCACGATCAAATAAGTTAATCAAGATTAATCACAATTTTAATTCCACTATTAAACAATAGAATACCAATTGAAATGTATTAAATATTTTGGATGTTTTTTCTACATTTTCATATATATTGTATTCTGTGTTGTAATTGAAATCAAAGTGTATATTATTTTTATTACCAATACTTGCACTGTAAAAATGATAAAAGAAATAGTATTTTTCAATTCACCTCATACAAGTACTGTAGTGCCATCTCTCTGTCGTGAAAGTGCAATTTACAAATGTAGATTTTTTTTTGTCAAGTAAGTGCCCTCAAAAACAAAACAATATAAAACTTCAAAACCTACAAGTCCACTCAGTCCTACTTCTTCTTTAGCTAACTGCTAAGACAAACAAGTTTGCTTACGTTTACAGGAGATAATGCTGCCCTCTTCTTATTTAAAATGTCACCAGAAAGTGAGAACAGGCATTTGCATGGCACTTTTGTAGCCAGCATTGCAAGGTATTTATTTACGTGCCAGATATGCTAAACATCCATATGCCCCTTCATGCTTCAGCCACCATTCCACAGGACATACTTCCATGCTGATGACACTCATTAAAAAAAAATGTGTTAATTACATTTGTGACTGAACTCCTTTGGGGAGAATAGTATGTCCCCTGCTCTGTTTTACCCGCATTCTGCCATATATTTCATGTTGTAGCAATCTCAGATGATGACCCAGCACATGTTGTTCATTTTAAGAACATTTTCACTGCAGATTTCACAAAACGCAAAGAAGGTCTCAATGTGAGATTTCTAAAGATAGCTACAGCACTCAACCTAAAGTTTAAGAATCTGAACTGCCTTCCAAAATCTGAGAGAGACAAGGTGTGGAGCATGCTTTCAGAAGTCTTAAAAGAGCAACACTCCGATGCAGAAACTACAGAACCCGAACCACCAAAAAGAAAATCAACCTTCTGCTAGTGGCATCTGATTTAGATAATTAAAATGAACATGCGTCGGTCCACAGTGGTTTGGATTATTATTGAGCAGAACTCGTCATCAGCATGGACGCATGTCCTCTGGAATGGCGGATGAAGCATGAAGGGACACATGAATCTTTAGCACATCTAGCACGTGAATATCCTGCGATGCCGGCTACAACAGTGCCATGAGAATGCCTTAGAAACAAGAAGCGGGCAACATTATCTCCTGCAAATGTAAACAAACTTGTTTGTCTGAGAGATTGGCTGAACAAGAAGTAGGACTGAGTGGACTTGCAGGCTCTAAAATTTTACATTGTTTTATTTTTGAATGCAGTTTTTTTTTACATAATTCTACATTTGTAAATTCAACTTTCATGATAAAGAGATTGCACTACAGTACTTATATTAGGTGAACTGAAAAATACTATTTCTTTTGTTTTTTTACAATGCAAATACTTGTAATCAAAAATAAATATAAAGTGAGCACTGTACACTTTGCATTCTGTGTTGTAATTGAAATCAATATATATGAAAATGTAGAAAACATCCAAATATATTTAAATAAATGGTATTCTATTATTGTTTATCAGTGTGATTAATCACACAATAAATTTTTTTAATCATTTGACAGCCCTAATAACTTTGAAAAAACCTGCATATTAGGAATTAAGATTTGTACTTTTTCTTGTATGGATTTAAAAGTGGTGAGCTGTCTCTTTTTCACTCTTCTTAGTAATATTGCATTGACAATAAAACATGAGTAGGGTAGGTTTAGTTTTTAAGGGCTTGATGCTACTCCCATTAAAATCAATGACAAAACTCCCATGGAGAATAAAAGGAGCAAGAACAGCACCTAAGTATATATGGGTATTATACAATCTTATGACAAATAAAAACTAACCTGTAAAACAAATTCAATTGGCGAGTAAGAAAGTGGAAGACAGGGCAGGTGGACTGCAGTGATCTTCATGCCTGTGAGGATAGAATCACTGCAGACACTTCTGTAGTTAATTTCTAATTTCAAAATAGTTATTTGAGCATTGGTGGTGAAGCAGCTCCCAGGTGGCAAGACAGTGATGGATACTGCAAATCAAGAACTCGTGAGACACACTACATACACACTAACTTAAAAATGGGGTGACTTTATGTCTTTAAAGAGAATGGCCTGTTTGAAAGCCAATTATAACTAGTCAGTCTCTTTTTTTTTTTTTTTTAATTAAAGAGTTTTGTGAAGGAATGCTTGTTTTTTCTTGGGCTTTGACTGGCTGAAACTCTCATAACAAAATAATATTAACTATGTTGTTAATGCTAGTCCACATTGCCCAATATACAGGAAAAGAACTACATAGAGGATTGGGGAAAAAAATCAATGAAATTCTCTTCTGATAAGCAACTTCTCAGAAAATACTGGCAAAGTCCCCTGACGCTTAAGAACTGTTAGCTTTTGCCTCCTCTCCAGCCAACCCGCAAAACTAGTTTTGATCTGATAGGAAAAGGCCGTGAGCACAGAACAAAATAACTCTGGCAGGATTAAAAAGGTTCTTCTCTCAAGCGAAGTTACTTGGGGAACTAAAATGAGACATAGGACCCTGGTGGGGCATCTGGAGAAGCTACATCTGCCTTGGTCACCATCAAAGGATGGGAGGGCTTTAGGAAAGATAGACAGGAGTGTAAACTGTTTTTTTTTAATTGTTTTTTATTGTTTTTAAAATCCTTCCCCCCCCCACCCTCAATGCTTTGTTCCTACTGCAAAATAAACAATACTTTTGTTTTAAGATGACTATTTTTGTCACTATATACCACTTGTCACATGCTTTCAAAGGGAAAAATCGAAGATGTCGGGACTCAGTCAGAACTGCTAGATAAGAACAATTGTCACACAGGTAACTTAGTCTAGGACCCAGTCTAAGCCTAGGAGAATTGTGAACTTCCACCTCAAGATAGGTAAAGCCAGGAGACCAAACACTTGAGGGGGTACATTCAGAAAGATCAGAAAGGTGATAGGGATGCAGCTAGCCCTGTAACCATGACCGGGCAATACAACAATTTTACCATATGAGGATCATAACAGGATGGTGCCTCATTTGTTCACCCTGAAACTGATCCAGTGGGACTGGCAACATTGTAACTGAGTTCAGAACATGGTGGATACTCCTTAACATGCCAGTTTTCTTCTCTTGGAGAGGAACTTAGAAGGACAATCTGAAGCATAGGAAGTAGTTGGCCATCTCTCCATGCAGTAAGCCTTCACTGATATCGCCCACTGGCTTTTCACTTTGCTTCCCATGACCTCCGAATATTTACGTGAAGTCTCACAAAATTTCTTTCAACCTTCTTCCGAAAGCTAACCCAAACATAGCTCAGAGAGTCCTCTTGCTAAAATACTGGACAAGAAATGAACTATCTGCAGCTATTTTACTTAATGGCTCTTAACTATGCCAACAGGCCAATGTTAAAGGAGCCCTATCAACTGCCCTAGAGGTCCCAGCTTTCTCCTAACTAATTGTATGCAAATTCAGGGGGATCAGAGGCCACAGACTCAATTTATGCTAAGAGTTTATCAGCCCTTAAACTCCAGTCTTCTTTTGTCACTTTCACAGAAATAGCTTGATGTGAGGCTCTTGCCCCCATTCCACTCCTTTCTGCCTCCCTTTCCCTCTCTGTTCTCCATCCTTTAAGTTGGGGGGAGTTAATTGGAGAGATGCACCCACCACTGAAAGTTATTGCAGCTGATGTGGGTGTGATCAACCCGATTCCCTGTAAGCCGGGAAGACCTTCCTCTCCCTTTTGCCTATGCTCAGTATGGGGCTCGTAAACACCATTATAGAAGCAATCAGCCACACCCTCAAAGACTTGGGTGAAAGCCATTCAACTAGTGACCCACCGGAGTATGCTGAAAGAGAAGATAAAACCAGGAATATCCATAAGACGTCTTTAAAAGGCTTTATGGAACACCATTCCCTCAATGAGAAGGGAAGATTTAGCGGACTGAGGCTGAGGTCTGTCTAAGTGTAGCCAACCACAGCTTTACCTTATCAGAGGTTAGTTTATTGATCTTAGACACACTGAAGAGGAGGACAATGCGAACAGCATGGTAGTCCAGGTGATGTTAACTGAGTTCTGCACAGCTAATTTTAACTATCTTGTTCTCTTTAAAACTAATGAGAAGCAAGGTGGTTTCCTGAAGGAGGAAGTAAACTTTAAACAATTTATTAATATTTTATTAACCAGTGATAAATAGATTAATAATTGAAGCCAGTTATGAGTGACCGAGAGGTATTTATCTAGAACGTTGAGATTTTTTGAGGACTAAGGTCACGATTTTCAAAACTCGATGCCTAAACTCAGGTTTTTAAGTGCCTATCTAAGTACCCAAAATCATTGGCCTGGTTTTCAAAAGTGCTGAACACCCAGCTGCTGCCATTGAGGATCAAAAGGAGCTGCTGAGTGCTCAATGCTTTTTTAAGATCAGGCCACTTATTCAGCTCTTAATACATTTGAGTTTATGTTGGGGCAGTGTCTCAAGAGAGGAGGCTGTAGAAATTACAATGCAATTCACCTGCTGGTACCATCAAAGTGGCCTCTCTACTTCAAAAAATATAAATGCCCATCACATCGTACATTACTTTTAAATAACTCTGACTAAATCTTTACTACTTACCTTGAGTTTTGAGCATTCAACCTATTCTATAACTGCTTATAACAGCTCTTTCACTATTATAGATGACATTTGCTATTGAAAAAAATAATTACTGTGCAGTGGTGTGCAAGTTCAAATGAAGTTTGATGAAGTTAATCAGATTCCCCTTCTTTGTTTTGACATTGTTTTCCACTAAGTCACCACAGGAAAAAAAATCAATTTATCATGCAGGTTGCTATTTTTATTCATAAAAGCTTAAATATATAGCTAAACATTTCTAGTCTTCATAAATGTAGTGCAGATATTTCATTACATCTATCAATGAAGACTCATGGTAACCACATTCCTGTCACTGAGCAAACAAGCTTTTACCCAATGGGCTATGTAATAGTACCCTTTGGAGGCAGTGGATATTGATCCAGACCATTTGACTGGATATATTCTTTTATAATCCTGCCCCAGATCCTGAGACAGGGACCAGGAAATAAAATTCAGACTCTTACCAACAGTATTGAGTATCACACCCTGATCATAAGGTGCTCTTCTGAGTACCTGACATGTCCTATTCAGGCTGCCATCAAAGATAAAGTAGGAAGATTTCAAAGCATGAGATCCTCAATAAACACAAGAAACAAAATGCCTCAGGGACCCTCTCTCCTCCACAAGCTAACAAAGCCCTTGTCTTCCCTTTTAGTTTCTGGGCCCCAAAGAGCTACCACCACTGGTTGTCGGGGGGGTGGATGTACCTGGCTTGTGGTTTCAGGTAGGTAGCAGACTGACTGTGCATGACCAGGGTGGATGGGTCATAAAGAGGGTGGAGGGGGGATAAGAGGAGGAAAACACTGTTTGGATAAGGGAAGTAGTGGGAGAATCAAGAGATTAAGGGGTCTTGGAAATGAAGGAAAGATTGCTGGGGCGAGGAAGGGAGGGGGAGATTAGAAACATGACTGAGGAAGAGAACACAATATACTACAATGAAAACAAAAATAGGGTAAGCTACACAAGAGATAAAAGAACAGGAAAAGTGAACTAAAGGAAGGGAAAGAAGGAATGACAAACGCAAAGGTGACATAGTAAATACAATTTTTCTAAGTAGAAAGCTGAATGTTAACATATTATGACAAAGATTTTAAAAAAAACATCGGAACTTAAAGTTAAAGTTAGACTCCATATCCATATTTAGACACTCACCTGATTTTCAGAAGTGCTGAATACCCAACACCATCTATTAACCTGAATCGGAGAGCTGGGTACTTAGCACCTTTGAAAATCAGGATAGTGCCTAACTATGGATTTATTAACCTAATTTTTGTAAATATTGGCCTACAATAACATTCATTTTAGCAAAAAATAACACACTTCAGGGTGAACTTCACCAATCTGAGAGAATCTAGTGGTTTCAGATATAGTCCTCATTTTTAAAATGAGGATTCTAGTAGAATTGGTAGACTCTTCCAAACCACTGGAATATTTAAGGACATCCACTATATATTTGTAAGATTTACTACTTCAACAGGGCTTTAATGTGCATGCCACTTTACATCACATATCAAGACTGATCCCCTGTTCCAGAGAGCATACAACCTTGCAAACACTTATTTGGCATGCTGTATTTACTACTGACTTCAGTAGGGGCTATTCATGATAGTAATCACTGCACTTGTCAGTAAGAGTTTGCAGGATAAAGTCCTAAACTAAGATAAGAACAACAAACAGGAGATGAAAACAAAGTGGAAATTCCTATCTACCTCCAAGCATACACAGTACTGTACAACAGGTGCTGTAAATGTCCCAGAAAAATAAAGTCCCTGCCAAAATAATTTATAATTTAATGGCCCAAGCAGATACAAAACTTTACATCAATGTTCAACTTAAGACGGGAAACAGAGAGGAAGACATGTCCTTATCAACTTGGAGTTTATCCGCTCCAGCCCCCTCTATTCTCCATTGCTTAACCCAGCCCTACCAAAAGTGACTTGTAAACCGAGCTACACCTTCTGAAGAGTGGTTTGCTTGTATGTGTGTTGTGGAGTGGGAAGAAGAGAGGGAAGAAAAAGGCTGTCATCTTTTGAACACATCACATTGCACCAATGGCAGGCATGTCTAAAAAAAAAAAGCCCACTGGGTTGAGTATCTCCAAACTCCCTGCCCCCCCCCGCAAGAACTTTTGTCATCTCTGACAAATTACTTAATATTTTTCCTTTAAATGTATTGCCCAGATTACTTGAGTCTGCCAGTATGATACGGCAGATAAAGAGATCTTGCCATGTTCAGGATACTTGGCCTCACATGTATCCACTGCATATCCAAGTTGCCACCTGAGCAATCGACACTCATATTACATCAACAGACAGAAAAAGACAACAAAACATTCTTCCTTCTCAACAATCTTTGTACTTGCCCCTGAAACCAGTTCTAGAGAAGGCTGTTTCTAGTAACTATGGCAGCAGACAGGTAATGTCTGGGTTACAGGGTAAACGTTAAACTAAAAGCAGGAGAGAAAGCAGATAATCTGTATTTTATCAGTTTAGTGGTCCGTAGGTGCCAATACCCTTATGTGCTCACTAAGTAAACAAGCAGCCAAGCAACCCATCAACTACTCAAACTATTCAAGTTTTCAGTGTTGAAATGTGTGATTAATTATATCTTATTGTGACATTATTTGTTCTACCATGACAAACCCTAATCCAGTTTTGTTCTCCATCTAACTGGCTGGTCTGGGAGCCTTTGTATATGTGTATGTTGTTATTTAATGTTGAACAAGTGAGTTATTTACCCTGAGAGCCATCACAGAAGGTAAGGTTCCTATATAACTAAAAAAATAATCTGCTTTTTGGAATATGTTAGAAGCAACTGACCTTAATGCAACTGACCAAATGAATCCAAAAGAAAACACTGTAAAAGCAGTCTAGCTGGAAACCTCAACAATCTTTTAATCCCCTCTCAATTCTTTGTGTTACCTTAACTCTTCAGGAAATCCAGCATCAAAATTAGCCAATTGCAAACAGATGTGTAGCATATTTTAAACCCTTGTTGATATTCCTGGTTATTAAGATAGAATCCCATATAGCACAAAAGAAGTAAAACATAAAGAGTCAGACAACTAACTGCTTTGAGGCTACTTGATTTACTCAGCTCATGTAACAAGCACTGTATACCAAAAATTACATTGATCATTTTGTCACTTCTGTATCCAAATGACACACATCCTGGGTTTTGCAAGTTGTTGCCTTCTCCGTGGAATAGAATTTAACCTTATTCTTTAAACATACCATGTCTGCCAGCAACTGATCTTTCAAATGCATCACCACTGTCTATAACGACTCTAGAATTAGTTTAGGCACGCAATTTTGAATACAACTGGAGACTACTGTGCTTCAAGGTTGCCCATGTACTACTAAGGAGAATATACAACCAATATGAATTACAGGTGCTTTTGACACATGAACCAGAGGAGATGTATCTGTCCCACAGGGGTCTGTCTTGGGTCCAGTTCTAGTCAATATGTTCATTAATGATTTGGATAATGGATTGGAGAGTATGCTCATAAAATTTGCAGGTAACACCAAGCTGTGAGAGGTGTTAAAACTTTGGAGGACAAGACTAGAATTCAAAAGAACACTGACAAATTGTAGAATTGATCTGAAATCAATAAGATGAAATTCAATAAAGACAAGTGCAAAGAAGTACACTTAGGAAGGAAAATTCAACTGCACAACTACAAAATGGGGAATAATTGTCTGGGCATTAGTACTGCTGAAAAAAATCCTGGATCACAAATTGAATATGTGTCAACCATGTGATGCAGTTGTGAAAAATGTTAATATTCTGGGATGTATTAACAGGAATGACATATGAAAGACTTGGGGGGGGGGCGTGATTGCCCCACTCTAGTTGGCACTGGTGAGGCCTCAATTGGAGCACTGTGTCCAGTTCTGGGTGCCACACTTTAGAAAAGATGTGGACAAACTGGAGAGAGTCCAGAGGAGAGCAACAAAAGTGATAAAAGATTTAGAGAACCTGACTACAAGGAAAGGTTAAATAAACTAGTCTCGAGAAAAGACTGATGGAGGACTTGGAAACAGGCTTCAAATATGCTAGGAGCTGTTACAAAGAGGACAGCTGTACTCCATACCCACTGAAGATAGGACAAGAAGTAACTGGCTTAGCCTGCAGCAAGATTTACATATTAGGAAAAACGAACTATAAAGATAGTTAAGGACCAGAATAGGCTTCCAAGGGAATCCCCATCATTGGAGGTTTATAAGAATAGGTTAGACAAATACCTGTCAGGGACAGTCTAGGTTCACTCCCTCCAGCTTCAGCATATGGAGCTGGACTAGATGACTACTTGAGATCCCTTCCAGCTCTACATTTCTATGAAACATGTTCAACATTTACTTCATCTTCTAAGACTTGCTTACAAGTAGAGTAAATCTGCATTTTCTACTGCTGTCATTTCTTCAGATGGGGAAACTTCCACCTTAGTGTAGGCCCAGAAGTTGGGAGCTCTTTTTAGGGAAAATAAAGGGGAGGAAAGGATTTATAAAAGATAAAATATGAATAGAAGTGTTTTCGTTAAATGAATAGCAGATTAAAAGATTGCTGTACTTATATTTTTACTTAGAGCCTGATCTTATGAACACTAGCCAAGAATAAGGTTTACAGCCAGCATTTTCCTCCAACAGGGAACACCAGAAAAAACAGCTCTCTCAGATTGCAGAACTCAGCAAAGAACTACATCCAATCTGAGTAGGCTGCACTTTAAGCTTTGAAATCTGACTTTCATAGACAACTCCCAATCCATTTTGGAAACCTACCTACATTTCTTAATGCATAAGTTAATGTGTTCTATATATAGCTTTTACCTGAACTGTTAATGTAGAAGGAAGATATGTCATTTTCTTTATTGGCCAAAAGACAGAAAAATATCACTCAAGTGTTATTCGGTTGTTGTTTTGTCTTAAAAATTTAAACAAAGATCTCAGATTGGCAACTGAATATGAAACTAGCTGAACTGCAAACAATAATAGTCTGAAAAAACTGCTTCTGTACATAGTCTAAGAGTTAAATAAGATTTGATTGGTTTGTCATTCAAATGCACATAAACAATTTTATAAAAGGAAATTCATGGAAAAATTAGTGACTGGAGAAATTTCTGGTTCCAAGTTTCAGTTACAAACAAAAATGTACCAATAAAAATTCTAGTTTGGAAAAATGAAAATGCTGTGGGTCCTCTCTATACAGTAAATGAATTGAACCACATGAAAGACTGAACTTTTATATTAAGTTACAGGAGAAAAATTATTACAAAATGCCTCCCCTGTCCAACTTACAGGAAATTGGTATCCATCACTCCCTTCTTGGCATTCAAGGAGAGGCTGACACAAAATGAGGGGAGAGGGCACCACAAGTTGGAAAGTTACTAGTAAATGAAAAGAAAATCAAGTAAAAAATGCCACAGAAAAAATCCTGAAAACACAGGTTCATAACTTACACCACTCCACTAGTTAGACACTGACGTGACAGTCAGTTTTACTAACATAACTGTTCTTAAGCAATATCTTTGGTGTGTATTAAGCACAAACAAGTTTTCTTCTGAAATCAGGCATATCTATATTCTTTTTGCCTCTCTGTTCTATTTGAGCCCAGCCAAAGATAAATTCTACCCTCTACTTTCATGAGTTTCTGTATGTCCACTCTCTATCACTACATCAGACAGCTGCATGTTTCTTTCTCTCCCTCTCCTTCTTAAATCTCCTTTGAAGACTCCAGAGCCAAAAATGCAGTAGATTGTATTCACTGGCCTTCTGAACTGCTAGCGATATCCTTTTGAGGATAAAATAGATTTTCCTAATCCTACAATAAATATGGGAACATCCAAATGTAAGTAGAGACAGAATGGCCATACTGGGTCAGAACAAAGGTCCAACAAACCCAGTATCCTGTCCTCTGACAGTGGCCTATGACACGTGCCCCAAAGGGAATGAACAGACAGGTTATCATCAAGTGATCCATGCCCTGTCACCCAATCCCAGCTTCTGGCAAACAGAGGCTAGGGAAACCATTCCTGCCCATCTTGGCTAATAGCCACTGATGGACCTATCTTCCATGAATCAATCTAGTTCCCTTTTGAATGGGGTTATAATATTGGCCTTCACGACACCCTCTGGCAAAGTGTTTCAGAGATTGACAGTGTGTTCCGTGAAAAAATACTTCCTTGTGTTTGTTTTAAACCTGCTACCTATTAATTTCATTTGGTGGCCCCTTGTTCTTGTATTATGAAAAGGAGTAAATAACACTTCCTTATTTACTTTCTCTATACCACTCATGATTTTATAGACCTCTATCATATCCCCCTTAGTCGCCTCTTTTCCAAACTGAAAAGTCCCAGTCTTATTAATCTCTCCTCATAAGGAAGTCGTTCTATACCCCTAGTCATTTTTGTTGCCCTTTTCTGAACCTTTTCCAATTCCAATATATATTTTTTGAGATGGGGCGACCACATCTGCACACAGTATTCAAGGTGTGAGCATACCATGGATTTATATAGAGGCAATACGATATTTTCTGTCTTATAATCTATCCCTTTCTTGGTGATTCCCAACATTCTGTTTGCTTTTTTGACTGCCAGTGCACATTGAGTGGATGATTTCAGAGAACTATCCACAATGACCCCAAGATCTCTTTCTTGAGTGGTAACAGCTAATTTAGACCCCATCATTGTATATGTATAGTTAGGATTAAGTTTTCTAATGTGCATTACTTTGCATTTATCAACATTACATTTCATCTGCCATTTTGTTGCCCAGTCACACAGTTTTGTGAGATCCCCAGTTCTGTGAGACACCCAACAGCAGATGATATATAAGCAGATACTTTTAGGATATTAGAAATGGTAAACAAACAAACAAAAAAGTCCATCAAGTACGTAGGCACTTCCTGTAAAAGATATATCTCCCATACTTTGTTATGAACCAACTTGTTTTTGTCCACTATTTATCAGTCAGTCTGTTTGTGGGGAAAAAAGGCTATAAAGAGTGAAGTCCACATCTAAGACTTACCCATTTCAGCTGCAAAGGCAATAGAAAATAATTCCATCTGCCTATGTTTGAAATACAGACACAGGCAATACGCCAAACCCTAGGCATGATTTTGGCACATACATTGCCACATATTTTTGTATTTTGTCTTGATAAACACTGCCTCGCCAATACATCCATCTGTCTATGTGAATGAAAATAGCCCTATGCAAACAAGATAGTAGAAAATATACATGCAAAATTTCTGTAAATCTGTTTTTTCATAATTTACATTTGAGGTTTGTGAACTCATAACCTCAACAAAAATAAATTCCACTATGCATTATCAAGTAAGAAGACTGGCTGCCTGATGAACAATGGACTATTGGCCAAATAAGATACAGGTGTAGCTTTAAGAAAAGTTACAGCAGTGAAATATATAAAGTTAAAAATATTTTAAAACAAAATATACTGGCATCAGTTAAACAGAAAAACAGCAGTACCCTTTCAGTGAAACAGAAAACACTGAAATTCAATTGCTCTGATTTGCATCATAATTCAGCCTTGACCCTTGAGATCACAAGGCTAATACCACAAAATTTATCTGTCACAATAAATCTTAAAAAGTGAATGAAGAGTTGTTTGTAGTAGACAGAATGAAACAAAAGATAACAGAGAGTGGGCAGTATGCTTATGACAGTGACAGACAAATCTGCTGGAAGTGGCTTGCTTCACTCCTCTGGGGCTGAAAATTTTTTCAACAGTTTATGCATCAGTCTAATTACATCTGGAAACTTTTGAGAATATTCTACAAATATTTACACACAATGGAAGGCTGTTCTAATCTAAAGTACCTACATGAAGCGTGCAGACATAGCTCCATGTTTCAGATTGTAAGTTCTTTGGGGCAGTGTGACTAGGTATATATATCTGGCTGAGATATATACCACCAAGCTGAGAAAGGGGTTACTGAAGTTCTTTGTAGGAGAGAAAAAATGCCTAACTCCACCAGCTGTCAGTCTTTAGGGAAGGCCTGACAGACGGGCACCATTAGGGAATTAAGTCTTTAAAAGGAAGCATTTGAGTTATATATGAGCTGCCCTTGTGTTGTCAGAGCTGCTGAAAACACTCAATTGCTTGTGGTAGAGAAAATTCTGGGGTTTTATGCATACAAAAAGTGTTGTGGAAAAAATTAAAACCAAATGACATGTTCTGTGACTGTCATTGCTGCCTTTTTGTTCAATGTGAGAGAGAACATCACATCAGTCTGGAGCTGTAGAATATCTATTGAATAAATATTGTTCTATTTGGTAGAACTACATATTTACTCAAATTAAATATTTAATTCTCATACTTAAATATTGGTCTTGTATAACTGAAGAGTTCAACATTCTATACTGAATGAAACATGGGTGAACAGTTATACTACTGCAAGTTATAAAAATACATACAATATATTAACTTTGTACAAATTACTGAAATATTTACAGGGTAATGAAGACTTTTGCTTTACAGCATAAAACAGTAAATGCAGCAGCCTTTAAATGATTTGTTTAAGGTGCCATATACAGTACATGAGTCTGGCATAAATTTGCACTGTTCCAGAGATCTTTGTGAATCTCTCCTTGTCAGCTGTGTTGTATTCTTCAATGCAAAGTTAACTAGGAAATGCTAGCTTACTTTCCATTAAAAAAAAAAAAAGTTATTTTCTAGTCAGGCCTATGGAGGAATTTGTAAATCAAAAACTGGAAGTTATACATTTTTAACTCAGTAACAACAGAAATTGCTTTACAACATGGAAAGCCTGATGCCAATTTTAATTTTTCACTTATTGACAAAATAAATATTAACATACCATGGATACATTAGGAGACTGGCAATGGAATAAAGAGCCTCCCACTTCCAGGACAACAGTTTGAATCCAGTCTGGCTTGGTAGTAACATGAAATTCATACTAAGTGCTGGCTGTTCAGTGATCTGTGCAAAGTGAGTGGATAGTCTGTCTTACTCTTATTAGGACGCCTATGTAAAGCACATACAATCACTACATTTGGCAACTTGATGAGTAGTCTCAGCAGAGAGGCCAAGGACTGACAGGCATGGGGACTAACTACCTCTCAGTTTGCTATTACCTTCTGTGAGAATTAAAAGTTCACTTTAAAATACTAAATATTCTGTACAGACAAAGATCATCATCTAAATTACAAATGACAAAAGCTTTATCTTGCAAAAAACTATTTTAATTTGTCTTTCCCACAGTTGTACAAATAATAAATATAGTGTAGTGAAACTGTTGAGAAACTAATACTACCGGGAAGAAATTCACCCCAGTTCAGAGACCTTCACAGCACTTAAGCCCTTGGGCTGGGATTTTCACTGATAGCCAATAGGAATTGGGCACTTTACTCAATGAGGCCCCTTTGAATATCCCAGCCTTAATGTTGCCCATGAGTCATGCACGGTCCAAAGGGCCTTGCACAGGGGTCCTTTGCACTGATTTTGCATTTCACTCTCTGCAATTAAGTATAATAGTCTGAAATCTCTTCTGAGAGAGAAATCATCACTGGTTCAAGTTGCAACTATGGAAACTGTACTTTGTAGCTATTTTCCATTGGTGATAGAAGTGCTCTGATCACAGCAGCCTGAGAAGTAAATGTTATTTGCTTCCAGCTGTTCTAATTAAAAGCCTTCACAGCAGTATTCGAAAGAAAAAGAAATACTACTTCTCAAAAAGTATGGGAAAGGCCCTTGCACTGTAGGCCAAAGTTCCCTCTCATTATAAAATCCTTTTTTTTTTTTTTTTTGGTGGGGGTGTAAAAATAAGTTGCAATGATAAGCAGACAAGCAGTATCATCAAAAAGCATAGTGTCGAAAAGCAATGGTTCAAACTCAGTAGAAAGCAATAAAAGTAGTCTGGGTTCTTAATGTTACTTATTTAATTATTGACTAGGTTGGTGGGTGATAACTAGGTTATATAAACATAGACTTTAAAAAAAAATCCAAACAAATAATAAAGTGTCCGGCATTAACTAGAAATATAATTAAGTTACAAACTCCCCACAGAAAATAAAAACATAAGTCTTAACATGTCAATTCAAAGACTACCTTGCCAAGAAATACCTGTCATTTAACAGGTGTCACTATTGTTCTAGGAGTACTTTTCTTATAATTTTCAGATATATTCCTTCTACTACCTACCTATAAAAATCTACCTATTTAGAAAAGCTAATTAACTATCTCCAGCACATTACAGAGCAGAGCAAAGCATATAATACATGGCAGAAAATAGACAAGAATAGATGCACCATTGTGTGTCACATTGGCGTGTTTAAAAAAAAAAAAGAATCCCATACCAGAGCACAACTGGCAGTGTTTAAGACGACTTAATTTAAATTTAATATAAGGACATATATCATATTTCTAAGATATTTTTAGCACAACTTAGAGCTTAAATAGAGCTTTTACTTACAAAGGTCACAGAAAGTGTCTAGGAAGGAAAAAAAATGGAAAAGGAAAACACATAATTCTTGATGCGTAAGTAAAGTCTGTTTGTTCCTATGTACATTGGAGAGATTGTTCAAAATCCATTCCCCTCTGGGGAACCATGACCACTGTAATTGCTGCCAAGGTCAAGGAGACCTAGAATGACTTGTTATATAAGGGCTGGAAAGGCAAGTTAGAGCAGATTCGAGAGAGTTCTAACCTGTGCATCAACATTTTTCTAAGTCATAAAATTCTACAGAACAGAATGCATATGACATTACTTATTTAGGTCTGTTTGACCTCTTTTCCTGCTTTCAAACTTGAGCACAGCCTCTTCCACAATTGGTAGGTTTCCTTGTCCTAATCCCAGATGCACAACAAATTTCAGAAGGGAGAACACTGAATTTGCATAATTAGAATGAGAGCTGCATGGCATCATTCTTGCCATTCAAATACTGTACAAAACTAGGATACACAACATTGAAGGGCAAAGAAAAAGCCAATGGTAATTTTACTTCCTCACAATTTTGGATGTATATTTTGTGTAATTAGTTAACTTTTGTTATAATTTATTGATTTTAGCTAAACCGTCCAAATTTTGACTCGTGGGCTATACAGTGAATACAGGTTCAGTCTCTAGGCCACATCTGTTCGCAAACTGCTGTTAACATAAAGCAGATTTATTTAGTTTGGATGGGGATGGCGTAGGCCTCCAGTGGATTCCAGTAATAAGCTTGTGGTGGGGGAACTATAGATAGCTTCAATGATGGAGTCTGATTCAGTATTAAATTGCCATGAGATAAGAGGTCCCGCCCCCATCTTAAATTCTTTTAAAGCCATCTGTACCCTTTTGTACCTCCTTTAAAAAACAGGCTTGCTGGTGTTCAGAATGTGATTTTCACAGCCACCAAGCATGATCCACACTAAGTCCAAACTTCACTTCAATGCCAGGCAGCAGCAAAAACAGAGCAATGAGTCGGAGCTAGAGATAGGAAGGATAGGCTCTCTCATGCATGAATATTTCCAATGCTTCCTGGTTTCAGTCGGATAGGAAAGAGCCTATTCTCTCACTATTTCCTGCCCAGCTAAAACCAGGAAGAGGCCAGTAAAGCAGGCTTTTTAAATTTTATTTTAAGTTACCCACGCAGGATTTGATACAGGAGTTTACCAGCATTTTCATTTTATCTGAACCAGCCTGCTCCTAATAATGTGTAACCGGCAATAGTGAAACCATGACAGGGAAAAAAAAAAAAAAAAAGGCTCAAGGCTCACATCCCTCTAATGTCTCCCTCCTCACCAATGACTGGATGGAAAATTGTGTAACAATTCCTCAAGTGGTAAGAGCCCACAGCAACCAGCAAGGAGACCCCCCGCCCCCCCCCCAAAAAAAAAACCTGGACCAGAACACAGCAGAGAAAGTCAAAGGAAAAATTAGGACTGATTACAAAGAGGGTAGTAGCAAACTGTCTCCCACAATATTTGGGCTTGTCAACTGACCAAAGCTCCAATCTAGCATAAAGCTGGGCCCTGGGAGTGATAGCCAAAGTGGATGACCTCTAATAACTGCTTGTCTGTTTTAATGCCTTCCAATTGTGGGTGGAGAGAATGAGGTGGTAACCAAAGATTTGAGGAAATAGCATCAATAAGGGTGGGCAGTTCTCAATCACCCTATCAAAGGTAATCCTTGGATAGTGGATGGAGTTGAGTAGGTGCAGCTAATGTAGAGGGAGCTGTAAACCTGGGCCAACGCTACAAAGACACGCTGGAAGCGCATCTTAAGAAAACTGATGTGGACATCACAAACTGGGAAGAGCAAGCCACCAACCAACCCCAATGGCGCCATATCCTCAGTCATAAATATAAAGGAAAGAGCATAAAATCCCTCCTTGGCAGCTGAACTGAATTGCTTTACCTATAAGGGATTAAGAAACTCAAATAACCTGGTTGCACCTGACCAGAAGGATCAATAAGGAAAGAAGATGCTTTCAAATCTGGGGGGGGGGGGGGGGGCGAGGTTCGTTCTGTTTGTGCTCTCTTTGTTTGTTCCCTCTCCGGATGGAGAGAGAGACCAGGCAGGTACAACATCTCCTGAAAACATACCTGAAATGATCCATCTAAGATTGCAAAAATTGTAAGTAAGGCAAGGAAATGAGTTAGGTTATCTTTTGTTTTAGCATGTGAATTTTCCCTATGCTAAAAGGTAGTTTTATTCCTGTTTTTGTAACTGTGACGCTGAATCCAGAGGGGAATCCTCTGTGTTTTAAATCTTATTGCCCTGTAAAATTACCTTCCATCCTGATTTTGCAGGTGTGATTCTTTTACTTTTTTCTTTATAATAAAGTTCTTCTTGTAAGAACCTGATTGATTTTAGTGTCCTAAAGATAAAGGGTCCGGTCTGTACTTACATTAAAGGCAATTGGTTGGTATATTATTGTCAAGCCTCCCCAGGAAAGCGGGTGAAGAAGCTTGGGGGGATATTTTGGGGGAATAGAAATTCCAAGTGACCTGTCCCTGAATTTTTGTTTAAATCACTTGGAGGTGGCAGCAATACTGCCCAAGGACAAGGAAAGGAATTTGTGCCTTGGAGAAGTTAACCTACGCTGGTAAAATATAAGCTTAAGGGGTCTTTCATGCAGGTCCCCACATGTGTACCCCAGAGTTCAGAGTGGGGAGGAACCCTGACATCCTCCATTAGGCAGTGGCCCGCTTTGAGGAGAAGCGCCTTGGCCTTGAAGCTGAAAAGAGAGAGAGAGGAGGAAGGAAAAAGAAATAATTTTCTCCCAGCAGGCAGCTGGCCTGCCACAAAATGTCTGTACATTTCAAGTGGATTTGCAGCTCCAGGATCAGACTCCTGAGTCATCTCAGGACCCATATGTAAATATGTGGTAGAGATCATCCTCAAATCGAGGGATCGCCAATCATCAAACCTGGGCCTTTGTGTCCTCTGGAATTTACATGGTGGTTCAAAAGGACACTGGTGGTAGAATGGCTGAGGAGGCAGTCTCGGCTTGTACACCTGTTTGTGGTGTTTTCTCTTTGGGGCAGGGGTATAAATGCCCAAGGAGTGGAGGACGGTCTTAGAGTCTTTTAGCCAGTGTAAAGATTCATTAGTTTTTTTGTTGAATAAATTAGACTTGAAGGGTATTCAGAATCTCCCTGGGGAGACCTGAGAACTGGAGCAAGACTCTCACCTCATAACTATTGCCATAGCTATCCCTCCAGATCCAATATCAGCAGCATCCACTCCAGACTGAAGAGAACTTTTGGTCACCAGTTCGCCTTCTTCAATGAGGGCTTAAATTGGGCTCTGTTGTCTTGAGTTAGTATGTCCTTAAAATCCAAGAATTTGGTGTAGTTGGTGAAATCATATTTTGCTATCAGGGCCTGCTAGTTAGCAATTCTGACCTGATGGCTGGTGGCCTTCTTCTGTACAAGGTCAAGGCATTCAGAGCCCTTGTCTACAGGTATTGCCTGGGGATGCTGTAGCCTGGATCTGTTGGTGGCTGCTTTATACCACCACTGCGGAGTGTGCAGAGAGGAACTCTATTCCTCTGGCTAGTACAAAATAGCACCTCTCAGTCTTTTTCAGGTTGGGGGTGCAGAAGGCAGGAGTATGTCAACTACCCTGGCTGGTTCCATGATGGCCATTTACTGGGAGGGCCATTCGGCTAAGACTGAAAGATTGCAAGATGTCAAGAAGCCTATGTTGTATATCTTGGACCTTCTCGAATGGAATCCGGAAATCAACCACTCTCTGCAGGAGCTCTTGATATTGCCTGCGGTCATCAGGTGGGGATGGTGAAAGTCGGGCAATTGCCTCATCTGGTGAGGATGAAGATGATACAGGACTTGTACCAGCTCCATTTCTTCTCTCTTGTACTCCAACAAGTTGATTGCTGTCATCTAGGTGAGGGCTCATGGATCCAGGGTGTCTAGCATAATGATTCCATGGGCCCCAATAGGTTAAGTATGAAGGGTCGATTATCAAGGGGTCTCAGGGTACCTAGTGCCCTGGGGTCCGCCTGAACCAGTCATATCTGGTTGGAGGATGGAGCCCAGGCCTTCTAAAGCCTGTGTCCAAACTAACTTCCCTAAGTGATAGTGATGGCTTGTCTGGAGAGAAAGTAGGCTCATCTGGAGCCTCTCCATCAACTGTAGAGTAAGTAGCTTCTGTAGATGTCGGTACTGATGAGTGAATACTCCAACTTGTGAACTGGATAGGGGAGCATCCCCATCTCCTCAAGGTGGTTTCGCCTCTGGTGTCAAAACATCTCTCAGACATGGTGGAATCCCTTCTATTAGAGGCAGATCTGGAAGGGGTTCTGTTCTTGTTTTGTCATGAGAAGCCTTAGTTAATGATTCCTTGGACTCAGCAGCTCTGGCCTCGGCTCCTGAGCTTGTGCTTGGAGGGGAGTTGCTTGTCGTTTGAGGCCAATGTACAGAGGGTTCTTCCTGGCCCAAATCTGACTGAGGTCTCATGGCCTTCTCTATAATGTATTTCCTCAGTCAGAGCTCTTGTCCCTTGTGGATTCAGGGAGGGAAGGGGCTGCAGATGCAGCACTAAGTGAACCTCTGTGAGGCAACAATTAAGTGCAAAGCAGACTGCGAAGAGCTACAATGGGATCGCACAAAACTGGATGACTGGGAAGCAAAATGGCAGATGAAAATCAATATCGATAAATGCAAAGTAATGCACATTGGAAAACATAATCCCAACTATACATCTAAAATGATGGGGTCTAAATTAGCTGTTACCACTCAAGAAAGATCTTGGAGTCATTGTGGATAGTTCTCTGAAAACATCCACTCAATCCACAGTGGCAGTCAAAAAAGCAAACACAATGTTGGGAATCATTAAGAAAGGGATAGATAATAAGATAGAAAATATCATATTGCTGCTATATAAATCCATGGTACGCCTACATCTTGAATACTGCGTGCAGATGTGGTTGCCCCATCTCAAAAAAGATATATTGGAACTGGAAAAGATTCAGAAAAGGGCAACAAAAATGAGTAGGTGTATGGAACAGCTTCCATATGAGGAGAGATTAATAAGACTGGGACTTTTCAGCTTGGAAAAGAGACGACTAAGGGGGAATATGACAGAGGTCTATAAAATCATGACTGGTGTGGAGAAAGTAAATAAGGAAGTGTTATTTACTCCTTCTCATAATACAAGAACTGGGGGTCACCAAATGAAATGAATAGGCACCAGGTTTAAAACAAACAAAAGGAAGTATTTCTTCATGCAACACACAGTCAATCTGTGGAACTCTTTGCCAGAGGATGTTGTGAAGGCCAAGACTATAACAGGGTTCAAAAAAGAACTAGATACATTCATGAAGGATAGATCCATCAATGGCTATTTGCCAGGATGGGCAGGGATGGTGTCCCTAGCTTCTGTTTGCCAGAAGCTGGGAATGGACAACAGGGAATGGATCACTTGATGATTACCTGTTCTGTTCATTCCCTATAGAGCACCTGGCATTGGCCACTGTCAGAAGGCAGTATACTGGGCTAGATGGACCTTTGGTCTGACCCAGTATGGCCATTTTTATATTCTAACAGAACCAATGATGGTGTTTGTCACTCACGGAGAAGGAGCAGGAGATACAGTTCTTAAAACCCAGGATTCAGGGGCATAATCCTTGTCCACAGAGTAAGGCTTCTCCAGCCGAGAAGAAACTAAGCTATACTAACTATATTAGAACACTAGACCTTCAACAAGACTAAAAACTATGTACAATTATATTTACAGGTTCTAAAGAAGAAACATGAAGGTAGCTTCGGACACAGAGGATTCCAACTCATGCCATGTGTCAGTAAGACTGAACTGGAGAGGTATCAGTCTTCACAATCCATTATGTCCTTGGTTCAGGGCATGAGGAGGGAAACTGCACAGGTGCTCATCAGCAGACACTGTTTGTTAAAATTCTCCAGTCTCAGGTGAGTGGAGAGCGTGCATACCTATGTGTGGAATACACACTGGAACCAGCACTCAACGAACTACTAGTTAAACCTGAACTCCATCTACACTGAAGTGATGTGGAAGACAGAAGTATTTCAAAGGATTGGCAAACACTACCATCTTGCCTTTCCTCTATTCCTCCACCAGTAGCCAAGGAAATACATAACTTAGGGGCCATGCTCACCTCATTACTAATTCTGGACAACTAGGTAGTAAGTTACTGCTTATGGCTCAGGCTAGTGAAAAACATTAGGTCAGTTTTCTATGAGATGACCAAGCTACAAGGGTCTGTGAATAATCTCTGAATGCCACAGCACTGCCACTCTGCACCTTCCTTTTTCTCCATATTGCTCTCCAGCCCATTTACTTGGCTAGGAACAGGAACTGACTTCTTTTATTTGCTCAATAGGTCCTTGTTCTATCCCAAAATTTCTCAAAGTCCTAAACTAGCAAACTTATAACTGTCCTCTGTGGGAACTGGTCAAAGCCTGGGTTACACTTGCTTGGAAGGCTTGTGCTATTATTTATGTAGCACTGAAAGTATGCTAGGCACTTTACAAGCAAGTATGAACACAGAATTGTTGGACCCAAAGAGTTTACAATCTTAAAAGAGTGCAGAGGTGAGGCACAAAATAATAGGAAGCACACGAAAAGCAAAAGGACTTCAACAATGACATTAAGCATGACTCTTGTTGGATCCATGTTTTTGTGTATATCTCTCTATTTTGTCAACACTTTTTAAAGAGAGAACAAGGCATCATGAAAGAAGTGTGTTTGAAAGGAGAAACTTGGAGAAGGCAAGACAGATAAAGTCAGGAAGGAAACGCTAAGCATATGGAAATGGATGGAAGAAGGAGAAAACATGAAACTTGGAGAAGGAAACAAAGGGAATGGTCAGTCCTACCGCTTGTATTAAGCAAACTGGACAATTGAGAACAGTAGAAAGAGACCAGGTCAGAGAGATAACGGGAGGTTTAACTCCAGTCTTCATTTGAGACTGTAAAATAATCTTTTGCTGTGTATACTGTATGTATGTGGTTTATGAAGGACAGCTAAACTCCTTAAAATGGATTCCACCTAATGATGCTGGCTTTTGAAAGCAACAAAATAGAGTCATGGATATGCTCTTCAACTACCATCTATATATTAAGACTCATTAAGAACTGTTCTAATACCATTCTTCTATACCCTTAAAAGGAGGAAGAAACTGCATTCCAAAATTAATGAATGACAGCTATGCAAACAGACTTACTCAGAGATAGAGGGCTACATGCAGACATCAACTCAATGGTATTGTATCTTCTCATAGCATATCTGAATTTGACCCAAAATGTTGAAGTAGAAAATAAAGCTATTTTCAATGTGAAGACTTGTTCTATTAGATATCGTGAATTTATTTCAAGTCAAAATAAGGATCACCATTCTCGGAACAAAAAGTAACCTTTCCACTTACAGTTCACCTTTTGCCTGAAGATCTCAAAGCATTTTACAAATATTACTTAAGCCTCCGCACCCCTGTCCAGGAAGTATTATCTTCATTTTACATAAGGGGAAAATTGAGATTCAGAGAGGTAAAGTGACTTGACTAACATTTCACAATAAGTCAGTGGCAAAGCAAGGAATTCTTAACTCCTCACTATCATTACATTGTTCCGATCACCCTCCCTCAATAGTGAGATAAAGTCCATCTATTACAAGCACAGTGCTGAGAGCATATCAACTAACCAGGTACAAAATTTCAGCTCTGCAGTAGGAATGGGGTCAGATCTATCAGTGATGGAAAGTGGAAGAAAAAATGGACAGCCTGTGTGCCAGACAGTTTTATCTGGATGCATGAATTGGGATCTTGTCATGATCCCATATGATCTTAAAATATTCCAGACATCTCTTATGTGAATAAAAGTAATGACTACTCTTAAGGTGCATACGGAAGAGACATGGCAAAGTGAGCAGGAAGGTACATCAGGCAGTCTGGCAGTTCCTACAACATACTTTGATTTATGAAGATACAGGACTCAATCCTGTCCTATGATAAACAGAAATGCAAGGCTTGGAGCTGATTATGCAGATACACAGAGACAACTCTCATTTTGCTCTTAAAAGAAAGAAACAAACAAACAAAAACCATCAACAGCAGTGCATTAATTAAGAAGAAAGCATCAGCAACATTAATTAAGGTTGGGGTGTCAAACCCTGCCCGTTCCTGGGTGAGGAGGTCTGACAGGGCAGACAGACTGATTGGTGGATGGGCGGGCAGACAGTCTGAGTGGATCCGGAAACCAGAACTGTCAGAGTCAGCACAGGCGACAAGGAGGACCATGGCCTGATTGCAGCAGACCTTGCACAGAACTGGCGGCAGGGAGGAGTATGGGGTGAAAGGCGTACCAGAGGCTGCTGTGCCATGGAAGGAGAATGGTGTCACCCTGGGAATCGCAACCCCTAGCATAGAGGGGGAACTTGTGGTTTTCATGAGTGGCAAAGAGGTCCCCATGAGGGGGCCTTAGGCCTCGCAGATGGAGTGGAGAGTGGGGTCATAGAGTTGCCACTTGTAGTTGAGGTACCAGGTCTGGCTGAGTGAGTCCACCAGAGAGTTATGCGTCCCCAGAAAGTATGCCGCGTATAGCATGATGTTGTGGTGGAGACACCAGTTCCAGAGGTGGATGGCCTCCATGCAGAGCGACTGGGACCTGGTGCCTCCCTGTCGATGTATGCCTCTGTGGCAGTATTGTCTGAGAGTATCTGGACGTGCTTATTGCGGAGAAGATATAGGGACGTGGAGAAAGTTAGGCAGACTGCGCACAGCTCCGAGACATTGATGTGCATGCATACCTCACCGAGAGTCCATGTCCCTTGAGTGGCATGGCTACATAGGTGTGCGCTCCATCCAGCTAGGGAGGTGTCTGTGTTAAGTGTGGCCATAGGGATGGGAGTGGCAAACAGGGTTCTGCGTAGCAACTTGGTGGAATTGGTCCACCAGGCGAGGGAGGCACCAACTGAACATGGGACAGTCAGGGCCGAGTCCAGGTGGTTGATATGGGGCCTGCAGAGGAGTCAAAGTTGTAGACAGCTGATGTGGAGGCAAGCATACAGCATCACACGGGTGCAGGCTCCCATGTGAGTGAGGAGGCAGAGGCAGAGACAGTGATGTACCATCATGGGTGGGTTGCAGCACAGGGTTCCCACAAGGACCATGAGGGTGGCAAAGTGGTCCACTGAGAAGACAGCCCGAGCTGCTACAGAATCCAGGCATGCCCCGATGAAATGGATTGTCTACATTGGGAGAAGCACAGATTTCTCCTCGTTGACACAGACGCTGAGGGAGGCAAGGAGCGAGTGGAGAGCAGCAAGGGCTGATGTAGTTTTGGTGAAGGTTGGTGCCAGCAGGAGCCAGTCATCCAGGTAAGGGAAGAGAGTGCCCCAGGCAGTGAAGGTAGGCCACGATGATCGTGAAGACCTTGGTGCAGATCCTTGGGGATGTACTGATGCCGAAAGGGTGGACTGTGAACTGGTAATGGTTGTCACCACACGGAAGTGGAAGAACTTGCAGTGGGCCAGGTGGATATCGATATGGAAGTAAACATCTTTCACAGAATCTTAGGACTGGCAGGGGGTCATCTAGTCCAGTCCCCTGCACTCATGTCATGGGCTCTGAACCATGCCCAGTGGGGAAGGAAGGGAATGACTGATGCAAGTGTCATCATACAGATCTTGTTCTTCCTGATGAAGGGGTTGAGTAAGCAGAGATTGAGGATAGGGTGGAGGCCCCCTGCTTTTCTTCACTATGAGAAAATACAGAAGCCCTTGCCAATGAAGGGGGCAGGTACGGGTTTGATTGCACCCTTCATTAGGAGGGCATCCACCTTGTGTTGGAGGAGGGTGTGGTGGGAGAGGCTCCCTGGAAGCATCCAGGGTGGCTCCAGTGGGAGGGAAAGGTGAGGAATTCTATAGAGTAGCTGTGTCGTACGATCTCCAGGAGCCAAGATCCATGGTGATCTTGCCTGAGTGGTGGGAGAATAGGGCGAGACTGTCTCCAAAGGTGTGAGGGTGGAAGCAACGGGGGGAAGGGGTCGTCGCAGCTCTTGATAGGCACATCAAAATTGGGCCTTCGGTTGGTGCCCTGGCATGACGGAGGAGACAACAGTGGCCGATGGGCACGGACACTAGGATCTGGGGCACCATTGGGCAAACTCATGGTACCAGATTTAAGTGGGCCAGTACAGGGGGCAGGGGTATGGGCGGAATAATGGCTTAGGATGCCGGCAGCAGGGGGCCAGATTATAAATCCCCGGAGGGTCGCCCTACAGTCCTTCAGGGAGTGGAGGACTTCATCCGACTTAGTGAAGAACAGTTTGTCCTCATCAAAGTGGAGGTCCTGGTTGGTGGACTGGACCTCCCTGGGAAAGCTTGAGGATTGCAGCCAGGCCTCTCAGTGTATAACATGGCCTATGGCCAGAGAGTGGGAGGATGTGTCTGCTGCATCTGCCCTGGCCTGGAGGCTGACCTTGGCCATCAAGCGGCCTTCCTCCACTAAGGCCTGGAACCTGTGCTGTTTGTCCTGCAGGATATCCTCCAAGAACTCTGCCAGCTTGGCGTAATTACTGAAATCATACTTTGCCAGCATAGCCTGGTATTTTGAAATGTGGAACTGCAGGGCTGCAGAGGAATAAAATTTGCATCTGAGATGGTCCAAGTATGGACCACCCTATTCAGAGGGGTGGAACTGGAGGAGTGCTGTCTTGCACATTGCATTGCCACATGTACTACCCGTGAAGCCGGGGCAGGATGGAAAAAAGGAAATCAGCCCGTTTGCATGGCACAAAGTAGTGATGTTCCACCCTCTTAGGCATCAGGGCGCTGGATGTAGGTGTGTGCCAGATGCATGCATGCCAGTCCTTGAGGCTGAAAGATGTCCAGAAGCTGAAGGGATTGGCCATGGACGTCCTCCAAGAGGATACCCAAATCAAGGGCCATGCTCTGCAGCAGCTCCTGGTACAGGTGGCAATCATCAGGAGACGAGAGGTTTGGGGTATTCAGATTTTTGTCCAGAGAGGACGATGCTGCCATTGGGACCGGCAGCACTGGGTCACACTCTGGGTCTGCTTCCAAATCCGAGCTGGATGGTTCCAATAGAGGGGCCCAGAAAGAAAGGTGCAAGGCCTGTGAAGGTGGGAATGGGTGGTGATACAGACCCCATGAGGGCCATTGCAGCCAGGAGGTCTGGTCCAGTGGGTACTGTGGGGCGCAAGAATAGGGATATCACTGCAGTGGGACCAGGGGGTAGCCCTTCTGGTGTGGTGGACCTGCCCGGGACAGCAGGGAGAACAACAGCTATTCTGCCAGAAAGCCCTCTGAGTCTGAAGGGGCCTCCACAGCAGCAGGGCTGTTGGTGCAGGCAGTCCCATGACTGCCAGATGTGTGGATCCCGGCCCAGGACATCCACTGGTGTAGGTGGCTGCGGAGCAGAGAGGAGCGGGGAGGACAGATATGGCAGGTTGCAGTGCACCGGGGGGAGCAAGGATTCAGCCCATCCAGGTGTCAAGGGCACAACCCGCTGAACATTGAAGCAGGGGGAGGTGTGTGGAGTGGAGCATGGGGACTCCTGTTGAGGTGTAGGAGCACGCCTCAGAGAGCTGTCACACCGCACGGCTGGCGTGGGAGCAGACAGTATTGGTGCCTCCTTCTTCCTCTTGGCCTTCTCCCCCCGCCTCCCCCAGGTGTGTAGTTGTACCGGATGGTACGGCAGGTTTTGCACACAATATTTCACCTGACCAGGCACAGTTCGGGATGCAAACACTGTGCATCGCAGCAGTCTGCGACAGGGAACTGCTGTGATGTCCATGGGAGCACTTCACAGAATCATAAAATATCAGGGTTGGAAGGGACCTCAGGAGGTCATCTAGTCCAACCCCCTGCTCAAAGCAGGACCAATCCCCAACTAAATCATCCCAGCCAGGGCTTTGTCAAGCCTGACCTTAAAAACCTTTAAGGAAGGAGATTCCACCACCTCCCTAGGTAACCCATTCCAGTGCTTCACTACCTTCCTAGTGAAAAAGTTTTTCCTAAACCTCCCCCACTGCAACTTGAGACCATAACTCTTTGTTCTGTCATCTGGTACCACTAAGAACAGTCTAGATCCATCCTCTTTGGAACCCCATTTCAGGTAGTTGAAAGCAGCTATCAAATCCCCCCTCATTCTTCCCTTCTGCAGACTAAACAATCCCAGTTCCCTCAGCCTCTCCTCAGAAGTCTCCTTCCTGGCCTTGTCATGCTTCGGTGGTGCTGTCAGATCCAGGTGGGAGGTGCCAGTGAAGAGTGGTGCATCGCCAGTTCAGGATCGGGTGCAGCATGGAGCCAGAGCGCTTCCTCCATGAGGAATTTGAGGAGACACAGGTGATGAGCCTTGTGGGTCTGCAGTGCAAAGGACCTGCAGACATCACTGCGAGAAATGCTTCCCCCAGGCAATGAAATTCAGTGGCTGTGCTTGTTACTCACCAAGAACAAGCGAAGGCACAAGGCCCAGTTCTTAAACCCAGAGACACAGAACATAATCTGCCAATGAAGTAAAGGTGGGCCCCAAACGGGACAACTATCTACACTAACTAACTACAAGCTATGTACACAACTAAGAGAAACAACTGAATTAACTTGTATAAAAGGGACGATCGTTCTCATAGAGGCTATGAGCACGTGGAGAGAAGATTCCGACTCCGACCACAGGATGGTAAGAGGGAATCGTGGGTGTGTTGCCCTGCATGTCCTCTTATAACGTTATATAGCCATATATACCTTATAACCTGCATGAGGCAACCTAAGACGCATGTGCAGGTCAGCAGACACTGCTACAGAAATCTTACAGCTCTGATGCATGCGCACCCACATTTAAAATACATATAGGGACCATTGCTCGAAGAAGAATATTTCCATCAATGATAATCGAAATTGACATATAGGGAAAGTAAGGAAAATGCTGCTTGAGAACTTACTAAAGATTGATTTAAGGATAATTACTTTGAGTATTTTGAAATGTGTTGACAATTTGTGGATCAATAGTTATAAACGTTTAGCTTTCTTACTCGGTCTACCATTATTAAATAATTGTCTGACCTCCCCACCATAAATTCCTGCAACTGTGAAAATTTAAATCCCTAAAAATAGGAAAAAATGCTTAAAAATAAACCAATGCTATCAATCAGAATTATTAAAAGTAAAACTAGAATTCTGCCAAGTCTAACTATTTCAGATAGTCTCCAAAGGGGTGTATGCTGAGTGAGTGAGGACCTCCTGCTTGTGCCACCCACCTTTATATGTATTTCCCACCTTTATGTGAGCACCCGCTCTTAAAATCATCTCATTTTGCATATTCCCATAATTCCCTGCTCCACTTTTCTAGACTTTTGGCTCCATTGGTAAAAGCTTCACAATTTGCAAGTGGAAATGGATGGGAAAGAGAATAGTGGTATAACAGTAGCAGCCAATGTATTTCACCAAGTTTTGATGTAATTTCAAAATCCTTTATATTGGTTGGTTCTCTCTGAACAGGATTGGTACAAACTAAAAAAAAAAATCTTTACATAAAAACAAACAACAAACGAAAAATACTGGCAAATGAGAAACAAAAATAAAATGAAGGAAAAAATGCAGACTATAAGGAGCAAAAAAGAGAAAAATGGTCAGAGGTAAATTATATACTTACCCTATCCAATCTCCTCCTTTTTCATGGACATCCTGCAACTCTCCCTTCTTTAAGTCTGATTTCAAGAAGTAGGTGAGGAACAAAAAGAAAGGGACAGGAAGAGTGGCCAGTGATAAGAATTTACAGTTTTACAAAAGAAAGAAAATAAAAGAAGAACTCAATAAATAATAGATAGAAATAAGTAGAGAAAGAGGGGTAATAATGAACAAAACAAGTGAGATAATAGGAGGAGAAAATGACAGGAGAAAGAAATGGTAGAAAGAAGTCATATAACAATTAAGATAGTGAATTTATATATTTGTACTCCTTTATTTTATTGTACTTCTCTGGTAGATATCCTATATCTCTAAGGTTTATTTTGAGTACTTATATTACTGGTAACTCAAGAGTCAAAAATTTAATAATTGGAGGAAAAAGAAAAAAAATCACTAGATTCAAATAAAACTCTTGATCTGATGGGGAACTAATGGTTCTTAGCCATACAGCTCCCACCCTGTAGCATATTTGGAAAATTGTTTCTTGGAATTTTTTTATGCTGTTGGCAGCTAATACAATGAAAATAAGTACATCATACTGCACATTAAAGAGTTAAATCCATTTAAATGCACTGTGAAAAATATCAAGATCAGCAAGACATTAAAAAAAAAAAGCCCTATTTACAGTAACAGACTAAATAACAAAGTAAGTCCATGTGAGTAGAATTTTTTTTCCCATGGTCATTAGGTAGTATGCTGATGCTTGCTCTCACAGCTGGTATCATGTTATAACACATATGTATCCACACACATGTGCTGGCTCCTGGCATCAATCTCCACCAGCTGAGAGTCTAAGAACATCCCCCAAACCAACTCTGCTTTCCTCTAGGTGTAGAGATAATTAAAAGCCCTTCTGGGGAGAAGGAGGGAGGTACGTGTAATATTTCTATAGGTATCATAACCTCAGGTTACCAGTGTGATATTATCCTGCTTGAATGCATAGAGTTAAATCAGAAGAGGCTTTGTTAAGGGGCAGACCAACAGGAACCAAAACAATGGCCAAGTTAAGACTCCTTAAGGGAACAATGGAGGAGAACTATTAGTTAGACTCCCATGAGGCTGGTATGGTTTACTCTTCACAAAGCTGAAAGCCCGGGATCAAAGGAGATCCTAAATGTTAAAAGATGCTGGCTTTGGGAAGGAAGGAGGACGGCCCAGGGAGTGTTGGTGAGAGCTGACAGGCATACAAGAAGAAACACAGAGACAGAAAGAGTATACTTTGAGCAGGACAGTCTGCTTCTCCAAACCAGAGATGGATATTAGCTTTGCTGAGGGTACGTACAAATGATTGCGCTGTAGTTAAGGGAAAATAGAGAGAGAGAGAGAGAGAGAGAGAGAATTTTATTGTTTTACCCTCTTTCGCTTTCAGGGGCAGCTCCTGGTACCAGCGCAGAAAGCGTGTGCCTGGGGCGGCAAGCTGTGGGGGATGGCCTGCCGGTCGCTGTGAGGGCGGCAGTCAGGCATCCTTTGGCGGCATGCCTGCGGGAGATCCGCCAGTCCCACGGTTTTGGCGGCAATTCAGCGGCGGGTACACTGAAGCTGCGGGACCAGCAGATCACACGCAGAAACGCCGCAGAATCTGTGACCGTGGACCGCCCACAGGCATGCCGCCGAAGGCCACTTGACTGCCATGCTTGAGGCAGCAAAAAACATAGAGCCGCCCCTGTTTGCTTTGCATGTTATATACATTTGGGTGAAGGAATAAATAATGCTTTGTTTTAAAGAAGAGGTTTTTCAGTCACTTTACTCAGCTGCTGTCACAGGTCCCTTAGAAGCAAAGGGTTTACAGTGCCAAACTCAGTTGGGTCTGTTGGGTTAATATGGTTGGGGAATAGGCAAGCTGCAGCCCAATGATCCAGTCTAAGAGTGGATCCAAAAGGATCCATCCAGAGAGGAAAGTATAGGATGCCAGTCCTGTCATTTGAAGAGTACACTCAAGAAGACCGAAAAGGGGTCTAAAGCACACCTTGCCATATAACCATGACGCCTCCCAAATACAATATATAATCTAAATCCAAGCCTTGGCTCAACTTGTAGCAGTACTACCTCTACTCCCAGAGGCAGAGCTAGGAGCAGCATAATAGAAGTATGGTATTACTACAATCCTATTGTAGCTCTTTAATCTAGAATCCTGGAAGTACTGTGAAGTCAGCTACTTTTTTATTACACTCATTTCTAACAGTGTCCACTCCATAGCATTTGGGTGCCTTTAAATACATATTCCATGCCCTCCATATTGAGCAAAGCTCTCCAGCCTAGCCTTCTCCTCCACACTTTGTATTCCAGATTTGGAGGAACCTTGCCCATCCATTAGAAAAACATCTGCATGAAAAGGCAAATCTTGCAATGTGCCTTGAAGGTGGCAAAATTTGATCTCAGCTGGAAACAGGTTCCAAAATCATAAGCCCTCCACAAAGAATGCACTATCCCTGGCTCTCATTAAATGTACCCGAGGGCTTTGCCAGGCATTTCATTGCTTGCAGTATGTTAATGCAAGTCCCCAACAATCAGGAAAAAAGAATTTATTAGAGAGAGGCCATCAGACATTATATGAATAACAAATACATTCACGGGGCTGAAACAAAGAAAAGAGAAGAGAGTTTTCAAAATGATTTATTCATTCACAGATTAATAGACTTTAAAGCTAGCAGAGAATACTGTGATCGTCTAGTGTGATCTAGTCATAGACTTATTCAGACCAGGTGATTCTTACATCAAGACCATAGCTTCTGACTGTGCTAGAGCATATATTTTTTACAAAGACATCCAGTCTTATCCAGACATCCACCATATCCCTAAATAAATTACTTAAATGGCTAATTACCCCACTTAATATTTGCCTTATTTCTAGTCTGATTATTCATTAGCATTCTATGGCATCACTTACTGTAATCTGTGAGCATCCATTTGCTAGTTCCTATATTTCTTGAAAGAAAAATAAAGGTTACTTACTTATAACTGGAGTTCTTCAAGACGGTTCTGCACATTTACACTTATGCGTACTGTGCTGCCTTGCAGTAGAAACTTCGTCAAGCAATGTCAGCTTTTTCCCCCCAGCAATACCAACAAATTAAATTGTCTGGTTGATGTGAAAGTCAGATACCACCGTAGGTAAGAACCTGGAATCAGGTCTGAGCACTACCTTGGTTCTTATGAAAAGAAGTGAAAGGAGGATCAGACATAAGGCATTCAGTTCACTCACTCTCCTGGCTGACATGATGGCAATAATGAAAACCATTTTGAGAGATAAATGATAGAGAGAACACTCAGCCAAGAGTTGAAAGGATGGTTTTATCAGTGGCCAGCACTAAATTGTGATCCAAAGAAAGCACAGGATCTCTAACAGGCGGATACACATCTGATAAACCTTTCAGCCAAATAATGAACAAGCAGCTATCTGCCATCCACTAAAGTATGATACATGGAAACGACTGCCAAATGAACTTTTAATGATGAGTTAAACAACCCCTGAGATGTCAAGTACATTCATTATTCCAGAATGCCAGGAATGGAAGAAGATACAGGGAAGTCAGGTTTTCCCTTCATCCATGCCTGAAATCTGGTCCACTTTAAGTGCTAACAGCTTCTGGTGGACTGTTTTCTATAGTTAATTGGTATATCCTGCACAAAGAACATGACTCAAGAGAGTCAAAGTCTGATTGCCATGCTGTCAGGTGAAAGATCTTGCCCTGCTGCTGAGACAAGAGGTCTGGAGACAAAGACACACAAAGATTCTGCTGGACAGTTGCGGGTGATCAGTAAACCACTGCTGATGTGGCCAATTTGGGGCAATGTGAATCATCCTTGCTCTGTCCTGATGTATCTTTCTCACTACCATCTGGATCAGTGGAAAGGGGGAGAAGGCATACATCAAACCCTTTCCCCAGTGCAGCAAGAAAGCATCTGCAAGAAGAGTAGTCTCTTGAGAGGGACTTGGGAGAGGCAATTTTTCAAATTGAATTGCACAGCTTCTTTTTGAATTGCACAGGGGGGAGGGATAGCTCAGTGGTTTGAGCATTGGCCTGCTAAACCCAGGGTTGTGAGTTCAATCCTTGAGGGGGCCACTTAGGGATCTGGGGCAAAATCAGTACTTGGTCCTGCTAGTGAAGGCAGGGGGCTGGACTTGATGACCTTTCAAGGTCCCTTCCAGTTCTAGGAGATGGGATATCTCCATTAATTCATTCATTCATTTCTACGATCTATAGCATCCATTGGTCCAATGTAATTTGCCTCCATGCACTGATAAAATGAGCTAGCCTGTCTACAAAAAAAGGGGGGTAGATTAGTCTTGATTGTTCTGTTTTATTGTTCTGTGTCATAGATGCTGTCAAGGAAGCAGGTTGTTTACATCTAGACCTGGGTTTGAAAGGTCTCTTTCTACATTGACTCTGGAAGGCTGCTTATTTTGGCAAAAATAAGATGATGAAGGCTGTGTGGTGGAACTGTTGCTGGCATAGGAAAGAAGGCATAGAAGGCCACCTCCAACAGGTCATTGAACTTGTGTCCTTTATTTTTTCCAGCAGTTCATCCATCTTTTCACTGAAAAGATCCTTCCCTTCAAAGGGGAGTTCCTTCAGCTTACTCTTGGGGTAAGTCTACACTGTGATCAAAGACCTGCAACACAGCCATGGCTGGCCCAGGTCAGCTGAGTCAGGCTTGCGGGGCTTGGATTGTGCAGCTATAAAACTGCAATGCAGATGTTCAGGCTTGGGCTCTGGGACCCTCTCCCCTCCTGAGGTCTCAGAGCCAAGGCTCCAGCACAAGCCCGAATGCGTACACTGCAATTTTATAGCCTCATAGTCCAAGTCTATGTCAGCTGACCCTGGCCAGCTGCAGGTCTTTGATTGTAGTGGAGACATACTCCTAGTGTGTAGACCTGGAGAGGATGAACAAAGCCATGTATGCTTCCTAATGGTCACAGCCGATGCCAATGCTCTGGCAGCAGAATCCAAAGAATCAAAAGAGGCCCCAAGGGAGTACCTGGCTACATTGTGGCGCTCTATTAATAGCATTTTCCAACCACCTTTGGCGGTCGGATAATTCTTATAAAAATAATGGCATGTTCTCCAACAAATGGAACTGATAGCAGGCCATGACTGCCTGATAATTCACCACCCTAATACCCAGGGTGGATGAAAAGAACACCTTTCCCCCCAATTAATCATTCCTTTTCTCCTCATCAGATGACGTGCAGTGTGGTTGTCCAGATCTTGCCCTGTTACTGGCAGTAGCCACCACCAATGAATTAGGGATAGGGTGGGTATGGAAGTAGGAAACCCCTCAGAAAGTACATGATACAACTTGTCAACTTTTTTGGAAACAGGGTAACAAGACACAGTCATGGTCCGCACAGATTTAGCCAGCTGTAGCTAACCATCCAAAATGGGCAAGAACTGCAGAAAGATTAAGGGTATGTCTACACTACGAGAGTAGTTCGATTTTACTTAAAGCGAATTTGTGGAACCGATATTACAAAGTCGAATGTGTGTATCCACACTAAGGACAGTAATTCAACTTTGTGAGTCCACACTAACGGGACAAGCGTCGACATTGGAAGCGGTGCACTGTGAGTAGCTATCCCACAGTTCCCGCAGTCCCCGCTGCCCATTGGAATTCTGGTTCGAGCCCCCAGTGTCTGCTGGGGCAAAAAAATGTGTCGAGGGTGGTTTTGGGTAACTGTCGTCATTCAACCCTCACTCCCGCCCTCCCTCCATGAAAGTGCCGGCAGGCGATCAGTTCGCACACTTTTCTGGTGATTGACAGTGCGGATGCCACAGCACCACGAGCATGGATCCCGCTGCGATCATCGCTGCAGTTATGGCCGTTGTCAACACCTCGCACTTTATCATCCACCTTTTTCAGAGGCAGATGCTGAGAAATCGGGCAAGGAGGCTATGGCAGCGCGGTGAGAACATTAAGTCTGAGAGGGGCACAGACCTCTCACAAAGCACGGGACCCCGCGCCATGGACATCATTGTGGCAATGGGTCATGTTGATGTTGTGGAACAGCGATTCTGAGCCCGGGAAACAAGCACGGACTGGTGGGACCGCATAGTGCTGCAGGTCTGGGATGAATCACAGTGGCTGCGAAACTTTCGGATGCGTAAGGGAACTTTCCTGGAACTTTGTGAGTTGCTGTCCCCTGCCCTGAAGTGCAAGGACACCCGGATGCAAGCAGCCCTGACTGTCCAGAAGCGAGTGGCCATAGCCCTCTGGAAGCTTACAACACCAGACAGCTACCGGTCAGTTGCCAATCAATTTGGAGTGGGCAAATCTACCGTGGGGGTTGCTGTGATGCAAGTAGCCAACGCAATCGTTGAGCTACTGCTCTCAAAGGTAGTGACCCTGGGAAACGTGCAGGTGATCATAGATGGCTTTGCTGCAATGGGATTACCAAACTGCAGTGGGGCTATAGATGGAGCTCACATCCCTAACCTGGGACTGGACCACCAGGTCAGCCAGTACATTAACGAAAGGGCTACTTTTCAATGGTGCTGCAAGCACTGGTAGACCATAGGGGATGTTTTACCAACATCAATGTCGGATGGCCGGGCAAGGTTCATGACGCTCGTGTTTTCAGGAACTCTGGTCTGTTTAGATGGCTGCAGGAAGGCATTTCTTCCCGGACCAGAAAATAACTCTTGGGGATGTGGAGATGCCTATAGTGATCCTCGGGGACCAAGCCTACCCGCTAATGCCCTGGCTCATGAAGCCCTATACAGGCACCCTGGACAGTGAAAAAGAACTCTTCAACTACCGGCTGAGCAAGTGCAGAATGGTGGTGGAGTGTGCTTTTGGACGTCTGAAGAGGAGATGGAGAAGCTTACTGACTCGCTCTGATCTCAGTGAAACCAATATCCCCATTGTTATTGCAGCTTGCTGTGTGCTCCACAATCTCTGTGAGAGCAAGGGGGAGACGTTTATGGCGGGGTGGGAGGTTGAGGCAAATCGCCTGGCTGCTGATTACGCCCAACCAGACACCCAGGCGATTAGAAGAGCCCAGCGGGATGTGCTGTGCATCCGGGAAGCTTTGAAAGCTAGGTTCCAGAGTGAGCAGGGTAACCTGTGACTATTATGTTTGTTTAAACAGAAGCTGAACCTGACCCGTTTCTTTACCCAGTTAATGTTGACTATCCTCTCCGGTTACCACACCCCGTTTCCCCCCTTCCAACACACCTTTAAAAATAAAATAAATGAAACTTTGTTCATTAACACCGTTTTCTTTATTAAGGATTTCGCGGTAAAAAGTTGAAACTGGGACGCAGACTGTGGTGGGGAGCGGGTGTAGTGATGGAAAGGACACTTCGAAACTCGAGGAATGACAGGCTCCTGCTCCTAGAGCAGTCCGCAGTGGTGGACTGGTTGTTTCAACGGAGCCTGCCACCCCTCCTTTTCGGGACTCTGTGTGTGGGGGCTATGTGATTTTGTGGCGGGGGAGGGTGGTTACAGATCCCCTGCTGCGTGGCTCTGTCATCCAGGCTAAGGACCGCTGCATAAGATCTGTAACCGCCCTCCCCTGCCACAAACTCACATGGCCCCCCCACACAGAACATGAAAACCACCTCCCAGACTGACCAGGGTGCCTAGTGACTGCAATGTGTGTGTGACCTTCTGCTAAACCTGCCCCCGTGTCTGTACCCTGGTAAAGGTGACTGTGCTCTCCAATTACCAACCCCCTTCCCCCCCTTCAAACACACTGTCCTCTAAAAGAACATGACGGAAACAGTAATTAACAGAAACATATTTTTTATTAGGAACTACACAGTTAGGGGATGAAACTGGGACGGGGGCTTGGGTGAGGTGCATTTGGAGGGAAGGAAAGGACATATCAAATCTTTGGGAATGAGAGCCTTCTGCAATTTGAGCAGTCTGCAGGGGTCAAGTGACTGTTTTCACGGCCCCTGCCGCCCCTCGTTCTTGGGACTTTGGGTGAGGGGGGGATGGGACTTTGTGGCGGGGGAGGCCGGTTAGAGATAGAATGCAGGGGGGCTCTGTCCTCCTGCCTCCAGTCCTGCAGAACATCTACAAGGCGCCGGAGGGTGTCCGTTTGCTCCCTCATTAGTCCAAGCAGCGTTTGAGTCGCCTGCTGGTCTTCCTGCCGCCACCTGTCCTCCAGTTTGTTGTGTGATCGCTGGTATTGCGACATGTTCTCCCTCCACTGGGTCTGCTGTGCCGCCTCGGATCGGAAACAGACCATAAGTTCTGAGAACATCTCGTCCCGTGTTCTTTTCTTTCGTTGCCTGATCTGTGCCAGCCTCTGGGAGGGGGATGCCGGGGTAGCTCGGGAGACGCTCGCAGCTGTGGGATGGGAAAAAGGGAGTGAATTCCTCAAAAAGATACATTTTTGCAAACAATGAATATAGTCTCTCTCTGTGAACAAGACCATGCACAGTATCTATCACATGTGCACTCAGTACAAGGTCGAATTTTCTGTCTTCACCATGAGTGCCTGGGGTCTTGCTGTACAGATCACACAAGCGGGGCCGGACAATGGAATTCTGCTAGCAGGTGGGCCATGGTAAGCCGTAGACTTTTGGCTGCTTAAAGCTTAATTTACAGCAGTGCCCTCCTTTCACGTTCCAAGCAATGCTCCTAGCGTTGGCCAGTTCCTGCTGCCGGCGATCCGGCCGGCATGAACTCTGCCCCTGTCCCACCCCTGTCGCTGCTGTCCCCGGGAAAGATCCCTGCATGCTGCCGGCAAATCGTTCAGCATGAACGGTTCGCCTTCCCGCCCCCACCGCGTGGCTGTAAACCGCCGGTTACAGTTATTTAAAGGAACAGGCAATCAGTCCCCATACTAAAATTCCCCTAAGTCAAAGCAGGTCACCATGAGTGATATCACTCTGATGAGGATTACGGAGGCAGAGAAAGACTGCATGCTGCGTGAATGCCAGCAAACACCAGGGCCGTATGCCGCCATGCTTTGCCAGGCAATGATACCGGAGTGCCTGTTGCTAGCCTGGAGCGGAAAAGTTTCCTACCATGGAGGAGGCAATAAGGCCGCTCTCCCCAGGAACCTGATGCAAAGGCTTTCACATTACCTCCAGGAGAGCTTCCTGGAGTTGTCCCAGGAGGATTTCTACTCTATCCCCAGACATGTTAACAACTTTTTAGTCCTTGCCAGTGCAGCTACTGGAAAAGTCTAAGTGCCTAGGGCAAACTAATCATTAGAAACCCATTGCTAACATACCATGCCTATTCTATTCAAAATAAATGTTTAAAACACTTACCTACTGATGTTTCCCCTGATTCACAGTCTGGGTTACCGCCTTGGGAGGATTGGTAGGGGATCTCCATGAGGGTGATGAAGAGATCCTGGCTGTCGGGGAAATCAGCGTTGAAAGCGCTGTTGACTGCCTCGTCCTCCTCATCTCCTTCCTCATCTTCCCCGTCCGTGAACAACTCCGAGGAAGCGGCCGTCGACAATACCCCATCGTCAGAGTCCACAGACAGTGGTGTGGTAGTGGTGGCGGCTGCACCTAGAACAGAATGCAGTGCCTCGTAGAAACAACATGTCTGGGGCTGGGATCTGGAGCGTCCATTTGACTCTTTGGTCTTCTGGTACGCTTGTCTCAGCTCCTTGTTTTCACGTGGCACTGCGTTGCATCCCGGCTGTATCCTCTCTCCGTCATGGCTTTTGAGATCTTCTCGTAGATCTTCACATTCCGTCTTTTCGATTGCAGCTCCGAAAGCACGGACTCATCGCCCCATACAGCAATCAGATCCAAGACTTCCTGATCAGTCCATGCTGGGGCCCTCTTTCTATTCTGCGATTGCATGGTCACCTCTGCTGGAGAGCTCTGCATCGTTGCCAGTGCTGCTGAGCTTGCCACGATGTCCAAACAGGAAATGAGATTCAAACTGGCCAGACAGGAAAAGGAATTCAAATTTTCCTGGGGCTTTTCCTGTGTGGCTCGTCAGAGCATCCGAGCTCGGACTGCTGTCCAAAGCGTCAACAGAGTGGTGCACTGTGGGATAGCTCCCGGAGCTATTAGCGTCTAATTCCACCCACACTAGCCCTAATTCGATATGGCCATGTCGAATTTAGTGCTACTCCCCTCATCGGGGAGGAGTACAGAAATCGATTTAAAGAGACCTCTATGTTAAAATAAATAGCTTCGTTGTGTGGACGGGTGCAGGGTTAATTCGAATTAACGCTGCTAAATTCGACAGAACTTCCTAGTGTAGACCAGGCCTTATAGTGGACACCATACAATCCACGGAACTGTGTGCCATCCCTGGAAGGGGAGCATGCTGAAGTCACCCCCACATGTTCATCTGGTGATAAATCAGGGTCATAATCCATTTCCTATTGCTACTACTCAAAGAAGGGAGCTGCCTACTCACCTTCCTCCTGAGACAGCATATCTGGCATCATCAGCCTATAATGCTGACTGATCCAGAGCAGTCGAATCAGAGGACTGCCAGATTCTTTGCAGAAGAAACTTTACCTCTCCATCCATGTGGACAGTAATGGAAAAACGTCTCCTGGTCCTGCAGCCACACAAGTTCCATTGGCACCAGGTATCTGCGAGGTATGAGGTACAGCACTGGTGAGCGGCTAAATGATCTCTCAACCTCTCTCCTGGAACCAAGGCAGTCAGATCTGACAACATGGCCCTCAGCTCAGACATGCATTACCTTGGGGGCTTGACTGAGGGAGCTGCAGGAATCTGATCCAGCCCTGACAGGGTTTGCAGCCTCTTGACACCCTTCAGTTACTGGGAGCCTGTGGAAGCCCCAGGTACTGGGATGACCTCTTAGACCATGGATCTGAGGACTGATCAGATACAGAGGGTCTAGCTTGAGAGCTTCCCTGAGAAGGAGGAATTGCAAACAAGTCTCCCTGTCCTTGCGGGCTCTGGAAGTGAAGGTCCAACAACAAACTGAACATCCAGAAGGCGAGTGTCTTTCTCCCAGGCACTTGAGGCACCGCATGTGGTCATCGGATTCCAGGAAGACAGCCCAGTAGGAAGCACACCTCTTGAATCCCAGCTTCTGCTTCTTCGATTCTGCCATAACCTGGAACTGGGAAAAACACTAACTATACTAACAAAGCTAGCACCAACTATCTAAGAAGAGAAAGGCACTAGCTCTGAAGAGACCAGGGAGGTTCACATCTGTACAGGCACACAATTGGGAGGAATTCTGCCCCTATACAGCCTTGTCCTCAGAATGTCGGTGATGCTGAGGGCTGGGGTAGGAGGCACAAGAACGCTCTAGCTAACACAGCTAGAAGGAGGTTCTACCACAAGGCAATGCTGTACATGTAAGTGGGAATATGCAGAGCCACTTGTAGGACTGTGACCTTATTTGTGATATATTCGTTCCAGTTGAATCAATAAATACTTTTTAAAAAATTAAAATCTGAGATTATTAAAAGAATAAAGGGAACACTGAGCCCAAGTCTGCAAGGTGCTAAGCACCTGGGCTTCAATGAGAGCTAAGGGCACTCAGCATCAAAGTACGTAAATGCACTGTATCAGTGACAGTCATCCATACTGTATAATTACTAGCAATGTGTTTAAATTAAAATTCCTCCAGAGCAATTAGTGCAGTTTTTTGTTCCCCTTAGGCAAATGCTTTGCCATGCCAAATTGTTCTCTTCTCTCTCAGTTTAGTCTATCTTTATCCTACCCTTTTATAATATCCCCAGGATAAGCTCCTATTGCTACTTGTAAACTGCAATGACAATGCAACTTCCCCGCCTTATAAAGAAGGTTGTAATCGATCAAAAAAATTAAAATCCAGTCAAATTTGTAACACTGTTTTAAGAAGCATGAAGTAGACAGAAAAATATTGAAGACAGAGCACTGCCAGAATAGTATCAATTTTGTTTTGTTCTCAAACATCAGCAGTAGGCCAGAGACAATATCAACTACCCTGAGTTAACAAAGTACAGTAAGCATCATTAGCCATACCTAAAGGAAAAAACAAATTACCTCACAAGCAACTGCAGAAACTCCTAGTGAATTCAACACAGGAGCTCTCCAGGGGCCTACAGTCTGTTAAAGCTACTATATTCCTTTTACAGACAAAAGATTAAAACGTTAACAGCTGTATTTTCAGACAAACTTACAGTTGCTATATGAAATGCTGGTGAACTCATTTTGCTAGACTTAAGCACAGCTTTGTATTCCTACCTCATGTATTTCATGCATTATATTGTACGCATTTACCGTGTCAAAGATTTTGTTTAAAGTGCAGATTTTGTCTTTGTAGAACTAGGCCTTAATGAGCATAGGAATGACCAGGGTATTAGGCTGCTTGTGGATTGGTTTCAATTTAGTAATTACACCTCTTTAAATTAAAGCAGTTTTTGTACTGATGACAAACAAATCTAAGCTCTCACCAACAATGAAATATGATCTTGCTGAAAGGTCTAGGACATTAGCTAAGGCAGAGGTGGACAAACTATGGCCCGCGGGCCACATCTGGCCCACGGGACCCTCCTGCCCGGCCCCTGAGCTCCTGGCCTGGGAGGCTAGCCCCCAGCCTCGCCCCCACTGTCCCCCCACCCCCACAGCCTCAGCGCACTGCACCGCCGGCACAACGCTATGGGCGGCCAGGCAGTGCAGTCGCAGAGCTGCAGCCTGACCCGGTGCTCTGGGCAGCACGGCTGTAACGCCGTCAACCACCAGTGCTCCAAGCAGCACAGGAAGGGAGCAGGGGGGGTTGGATAGAGAGCAGGGGAGTTCGGGGGGCTGGTCAAGGGGCGGGGAATGGATAAGGGTCGGGGCGGTCAGAGGGCAGGGAACAGGGGGGTTGGATGGGGCAGGGGTCCCACGGGGTCAGTCAGAAATGAGAGGAGAGGTTGGATGGGGCAGCAGGGAGCAGTCAGAGGTGAGGAGTCTGGGGATGGTCAGGAGACAGGGAGCACAGGGTAGTGGATAGGGCAGGAGTCCTGGGGGGGCCGTCAGGGGGCGAGAAGGGGGGGTCGGATAGGAGCCGGGGACCGGGCCAGGCCTGGCTTTCTGGGGGGAGACAGTCTCCCCTAACCGGATCTCCATACAATTTTGGAAACCCGATGTGGCCCTCAGTCCAAAGAGTTTGCCCGCCCCTGATCCAAGGCCTTTATTTGTTAGTCTTTTCTGAATGCCCACCATCCAGAGCAAACTTTCCTTTTCCTCTGTTTGCCTTCAAACATTCATCTCAACAGGGCTAAAGCATTCAGCTACTCAATGGACACTTCTAAAATATCTATTTGCACAGGATCTGTTGCAGGGATTTAGGGCTCCACTGCTCCTTTGTCATTTGTTCCTTTCTTCCCCCTCCCTCGACCTTCCCAACAAATATGTGCGTCTAAACCAGAATGGCCTTTTTTTCTTTTTTTAATTTTGTAATTTTTAAAAAAATCTCTTAAAATGAAATATTGGTAGGTCATAAATCTGCCATTGGAGCTTTGCCCTTTAAATTTCAAAAGCAGATTTAAAAACAAACAAAACTATCAACGGGAGGATAATGTTCTAAAAGAGATTGCTTTGCATGCACAGCATATTGCATCAAAGCTACAACGTGTAACAATTCTTACAATTTTGGTATTCGGCTAGAATCAGTAAGTATCAGATTGAGAGGGGTTATAGAAAATTAATAACAAATTAGCCAAATCTAAAAGAAAAAGAATATAAAAACAGGCAAAAAATGTTTATTGCTATTACACCAACACTGCATCTGGAACTCCTTCCCTGTCCCACTGTTAGGTGCCCACCTTCTCTTCATTCACTGCCTTTGTAAAAATTCATTTTTTCTGTAAAGCCACAAATATTTGTCCATATACCAACACCCATTAAAAAATAAAATGTTTTAAATTACTAGCACCATCCATTTGATCTGGTGTTTTAGGGTTTTATCAGCATCTGACATAGGGCCTGATCCTATACACATTTCTGGGTGTAAAGATTTGACTTCAAAAATACTACTCACGTAAGACTTAATGTCTAGTAGTCACTGTTTACAGGACAAGGCTCAGAGATGAAGTTCCTTGGGAAGGGACTCTCTCTCTCTCTCTTTAAGCACAGTGTGAGCATGAAACCACCACCACCTACTCAAATAACCTTTTCACGGTGATTTTACTTATTTTGTAAGTTTTGCCAAATTAGGGGGGGGGTTTATACAAATGTCTAATTCAATTACACAGCTGTCTTCCAGGTATTCCTATCAGACAAAAGATCATCATGCAGGGCTAAATCACCAATAAGAAGGGGCAGCGAGGGGGGAATCCTGGTTCCATGGAAGTCAATGGCAAAACTCCCATGGGACCAGGATTTCACCCAGACTGTTCTTGAGCTGCCCATTGAGCAGCCTAGAAGGGAGACAATGACTCCTGGAGCCACAATCTCCTTCCCCGTCTCCCTGCTGCTCCCAGGAAGGAGTAAACGGTGGCCTATGGCAGCATAAGTTCCCCAATGCACTGGTGCAACTATGCCACTCAGCACATTGAGGGGGGCAAAGACAAGGCTCTGCCAAGTCCCCACCTACCCCTTGCAACAAAATAAAGGGCATCTTATGCCCCCCTCTACTCCCTTTGCACTGGCATGCAAGACAGGGCACAATCAGGTCCCAATGAGCAGATTGATTTAAATCTGCCTAGTAGTCTTCTGGGCTCCACTTCAACAGTTGCTTTGTTGTTGCTGCTCCCCCAAAATATATGCTCAATACTTCCTCCCAACTTGGACCTAAAATTTCAGCCCTACAATGGTCTCATATAGAGATGGCAATGAACAAAAATATGAGGCCCTCAAACTACAGGCAAAGGGCACGAGAGAATGAAGCTTCAGCTCTACCAGACATGTTGAAGACCTAGTCCTCCATTAAAAGGGAAAAAAAAAGAAAAAATGTCAACAATATTTTCATAAAACTACAACCAGCTCCCAGATAATTAACCTTTTCTAGACTAGTGCAAGTAAAATGTACACAAAATTTAAGAAAAAAAACTAAGAATTCCAATAAAACGCTCTCGTGTCCTCTCCTCTATTTTCCTAAGCAACAATCAGCCTCTCCCTGACCCACTTCAGTAAGAGACTGACACATCCTTTAAAAAGATCCTTAAAAAAATAAAGCTCTTTGTTTTTCTTTGTGCAAAGTAATAGTTCTCTCTCTCTCTTTTTTTTAAAAAATAAAGTTTGCTTTAGGTTAAACTTTAAAAATAAATAAATGCAACAGCATATTCCAGGCAGTGCATTATATAAGTACAAAACCATCTCTGAAGTGCTGGAAACATTCAGGCTAAAGACTCAGGCCTGCGCAGCATCCTCATCGTGTGTTAATGATTACACATTCATTCACTACCAAAAACAATTTCCTCTAGAATTATGCACAAAGAACAGTTGTCCACAGTAAAGATTTACTCTGCTTACGTTACAATTAGTTTGATTTTACAATGGCAAAAGAAATGAATGTTTAAAAAAAAAAAACCCACTACAACCTGCAATGTACTAGCCATTTATTGTCTATATTAGACTATTTTATTAATTTATTTCAATTTTCATTCTACACAGAAGTTAGGGAATTAGCATCACTAAAAATTCAAAATCTTTACTTTCTCCACAGAGGAGGTTACCATAATATGCAGGTCACTATGTTGCTAACCAAACTTTTTTGGAAAGGAATTGCCTTTACAAATTCAAGCGGATCTTGGGAATGAGAATTATCCTATCTGGTTTTTTGGCCCTCTCAGGCAATATAATGTGGGCTGTTCATAATCATTTTCCTCTATGTATGCAATAAAATTATATTTTTGGATCCTGAAGCATTTGCTACTTAGAATAAAAATTATATTATGATAGCCTAGTTGCAAAACCACCTGTGAAGTGAAAATGCATAAAAAAGTCATATGCTGTTTTAAAATGGTTTATCTTCTTATAATGCAGAAAATATGAATGCTCAATTTCTTACTGCTGGAGATTTTTCAAATTGAAGTTTACACTAACCAAGATATAAAAGTTTTTTTACATACATACTAAAAGCTAGCCTCACAGAAACCTTTAAAAGATTTCTTTTTTGTTGTTTTGAAGCACTCTAACCCCTTTTTTTGGAGGTGATGAAAAATTGCTCCATTCCTACTTGGAATCCAAAGGAGCACAGGAAAGAACGTCTGAGCTCCATACAGATTCATTTTTATTTGCTTACAGGACGTGGCGGATTCAAAAGCTGGCTTCATTTTTCAGTATCCTTAAAGGACCTAACTTTTTTTTTTTTTTTTTGGCAAGTAGCTTTGTTGGAACTTCAAGTTCAGCCAAAATAGACAATAAAACAGTAAGGAGGCATAATGCCAAAAATGCAAAGGAATCAGTATCCAATCCAGAGTCTAATTCCCTTCCCCCTCCCAGCGATTTACACAGGACGACGTTAAAAAACAGAAAGCCTTCTCTTTGTCCTAAAATGAACTCTCCATATTTTAAAACAGCTTTTGAATATATCAGACCCACTGGAGGCAAGTTAAAAGAATGATATTACTCCACTTGAACTGACAGATTTTTTTTTAAAAAATCCATATGTTTTATCATTATGTTGTTTTGAATTTCATACCATTTCTGCTTCTTGGGAAGAATTCTTGTATGCACTAACAACATGTGGAAACTCTCACACAAGACCATACAAAATTTGATTTAAGAGTAACTTCTTACTTTTTCACAATGCCTAGCCTTAAATCATTCTCCTTGTTGGCAATAAACTTCTACTAGCCTCTGAACTACAAATGTCCCAATGACAGAAAACTTGGAACTCATTTTGTTGCAGAAAATATTTTCTTTGAAATAATACTTTTTTAGAAAGTCAACTACGAACAATACTACAAAAATACAGGCCTTTCTGTGAGGATATGTGCACTGCTCCCTTACAGCTGTATTAGGAAGACAGGCAGGAGGAGGTTGAGGGAATTTCTAGAAGCTTTACAGTCCAGTAGAAGGTATAAGTTTTAGAGACAATACCATTTTGCTTACTGCATAAAGTCCTTGTTAATCTTAGGCCTTGTCTATAAAACAAAGATTTACCAACAGATAGGTCTGCTAGAAGTGGAGGGAAATCATACCCTTTGGCCAATACTGTACAGCTATGCCAACAAAACCCCCACTGCAGCAGATACAACTATGCCGACACACGAGTTTTGCTGGCACAGCTAAAATCATTTGGGGAGGTAGATAGCTATGCCGACAGAAGAACTCCTCCTGTTGATATACACTGCATCTTCATTAGAGGGGCTCAGCTGGCATAACTACCCCAGCATCATCTCTGTAGCGTAGATATGTCCTCTGAAGAAACAAACTGTTTTTGTGCTTCCTTACTAGTGCACATGATGTGGTGTTAGAAGCTGACTTATTTTGAACCTGCATAAATAGGAAGAAAAGAAAATGCCAAAAGATTTTGATAAGTCTATGAGTGGAAGGAGAGCTTTTCCAGAATTCAAATTGCAACTAAGCTTGACACACAAAAAAGGGAAGTACAGGTTAGCGCATTAATTTATGCAATCCAGAATGACGCTGAAATTATTTATTATGTTTTGCCTTTCCTGAGGAAGGAAATAAAGAATAACTATAGCATTGGTATTAAAAAGATTAATGGGCTTGTCATTCCAAGGAGTAAAATACACGAATGGGTGTGTTTTTAACCAAAAGGGCCCAGAGAAACTGTGAAAGCCTTTATAAGGCTGATAATTGTGAATTTAGGTATTAATAAGGGGGCGGGGGGGAAGTGTAAGAGTCTGTCTAGCAGTAGGGAACTTTCAGGAGAATTACAGTCTGAGCTTACTCTGAAACATGTGAGGCAACTGGCAAAGCACAGGATTCTACTGAAAATACCTCACCCTGCAGGAGTAGTGAAAGCATACTGCAAATAAAAAGACATTTCAAAATGGAATGAGAGAAGCATCAGAACATTGCATGTGATATCACTAGGCTCCCTGAGCAGAAACACAACAGGTATGGCAAGTGAAAATACAGGAGAGTCAGTCCCTTATATTTCCAGGCGTGAAAGCATGTGTTGGAAATGTAAGAAGAAGAAAATAAAAGAGGGGGGGGGGGGAGAGACATTCGGAGCATGCCTGTCAAAGCACAGAAATCAGAGAAATAGCCCAAGCTATGGTATCTCATGGGAGTTGTAGTTCCAAGTCCCTCGTGCCTCCACTCTTCCCTATGACTCCTGCTTTCTGGCTCGACTATATTTCCCATAATGTACTGCTATCTCCCTCATGTGGCTGAGCTTTATGGTGCATCATGGAAGTTCCAAGAAGCTTAATGAATCAATAAGGAAAGAAAAGTATATTCTTCCACTGTGGAAGACATAGGGCTAGATTCTAGACCATTCTATGGCCTTTCTGTGCCACTCTGGCAGTGCAAGGGGTCATGCAGCTGGACAACTGAAGATTCTCCAGCATGGAGAAATCCCCAGCTGATATATAGCTAGTGGTGTGCCAGCCCTTCCACCCTCCCTTATCGCTCAAATGCTTTGTAGGGATGTGTCATGGAGAGTGTGACTGGAGTGCTATTGCATTACATTGAGCCCTAACTGTTGCAGCAGCAGCCTTTTGGCTGTTCTTACACTGGTGGCCAAACTGACCCCTGCCAGCCCAAGAATCAAGAAATTGCAAAGGGAGTTGAGAGCCACCTCTGATGTCCATTTTGGGTGCTGTACTGAACAGCTCCACCAGACTATCACCTGAAGTCTTAAATCAAAATTGGATGTCTTTCTAAAAGATATGTTGTAGCTCAATTGGAAGTTATGGACACTGATGCAGGGTGAAAATTTGGGGGCCTCTGTTACACAGGAGGGCAGATTAGAAGATCATGGTTCTCCTTTCTGGCCTTAAAATTTATCAGTCTATGAATGGGGCCATAATATTCAGTTTAATGGGTGCAACAATAGTCTCCTCACTGGAAGCAGCTAGCATATTGGCAAGTTCCACTCCACCCTGAGTGTGCCAAGCCAACAACTTCCATAATGACATTCAGAAGATATTGCTTTCATCACCTCCCATTGGTCTTTGCAAGTGCCCTAGAAATCTTCCAAAGGAAACTGAGTGAGACTCTACAAGCTCTACCAGGACCCCAGGAAGTTTATTGATATGACATTTTAGTCAGAGGAAGCACACAATGTAAGGTTTACAAAAGTGAAGAAGGCAATTGAGGCTGCTGGACTAAAATTAAATAGAGAAACAAATGCTATGACAACTATTGTTGAGCATGTGATTGGTGACAACACAGGGCATATGACCAATGAAGAGGGAGGAGGGTGGATTCAGAAGAGCCAAAGGTACAGTTGAAATGCCATTACATAAAAATGTACTGAGACTGACGCACTGTCTCAGTGTAATAAAATCTTGGAGCAAATTCATACCTTACTTGCTCTGTGAAGTCCAAACTTTTTACAAACCGATTAAAACAGAAAAAGTAGACCTGGGATTAAGCTCAGAAGAACACTTTTGATGATCTTCTAAATAATCTACTGGCAGTAATCCAGTAATTTTAGGACTTTTCCAATTTTACAGATTTCTCAGAGGATGCCATCCAGCTATGGTCTCAGTGGAGTGCTACTCCAGCTGTATGGAAATGATGATTGGAAGTCTGTAGTGTTTTGTTCCAGAGAAAAAAGGATAAAGCATAACGTTCCCAAGATAGTACAGGATTTTCATCAGTTCAAGCTTGTGACAAACTTCGAGGCATTTGTGCTGTTAACAGCAGAGACCGAGAAAAGGTGGTTTTACTTATATACCAGGGAAGTCTCAGTGGCAGCTGACATCTCATCAAGGAATCCCGTTGATCACCAAGATTCTCCTCAGGCTTTGGTTGATGAAAACACACAGGTGGTTGTCATTTGGAGTGACCGGCTATCTTCACTATAGAAATTACAACTCATTAACACATTTGAAAACCATACAGAAGTTTGTAAGACACGATTGCACCAGTTACTTCATAGGGGCCCTCATCTAGCCTGTGATTTCTATGTAACAAGATGTAACAACTAATGCATGGCATTTGTATTGTAGTCCAACTGTCCTTGCAGAACAACAGTTTAGATAGGATACACTAGGACTTTGTAAAATGCTAGGAGCAAGCTGGTACATTGGAATGGTGATCCAATATAGGTCAAAATCTAAAACATAAGGTGGAGTCTTGCAGAATGACCAAAAAGACAATGAGTTAAAAAGCCTCTCATACTCCAGCATTATCTGATAGGCCTTGGAAGAGTTAAAAAGGCATCTGTGTCTTTTTGGCATTCCAAAAGAAAAAAAAGTCATTGATGACAGGCCTCAGTTTTCCAACTCTAAATTCCAAGTGCTGAGGATAAAGCATATTGCTTCCAGCCCCCACTACTCCCCGGTGCAGAGAGCAGTATGGCTCATCAGGTCATCCGTTTATGGACTGATAGACCAGAATGTCACCAACCATAGAGGTAAATCTTTTCCTTAAGTACAATGTGAAGACTGAGACACACTAAACCTAAGAAGTCTCAAGCTTTCCTTTTTAACTGTCAGAATGGATCCCAAAGCTCACCCAAGCCTAAACCAAGAGACCCAATCATGGTAAATTCATCACTGAATGGAAAAAGATACCACACATCATCAGTTATCACTGGACATAGCTGCACTCTGAAATTCTACATGGAAGAAAGTAATAAAGGTACTCGGTACATAAGAGGCAGAATCCTCAAATGGTTACAAATCCAGTTGAATAGCTGTATGATCCAAGTAGCAATGGCACACACACCATAGCCTAACTGAAGAGATAATCCTGCTGAGAAGAGTCCTAACAGGAGTCTACACTTTTGGAATATGAGATTTCAAATGAATCAGACTGAACAAAATCATCCACAGAGTCAGAAGCTAACCAGATCTGCCCATTGACTCATCTGGAGTCTATTTTTTTTGGTAAATATTAATTCATGATAATGAAATTTTATACAAGAAAATAAAGGAGGAGGAGTTATTTATGTATTGTTTCTTCAAATCTTTAGCAGGAATCCAAGCAGGAAGGTCTGAGGAAAGTTCTAGGAGCAATGAAGTAGAGAGAGAGAGAGAGCGAAAGAGTGTGTGTATTTTTAGAGATAATGTTTGTCCTCACTTCAATAAAGCATCTTAGTTCAGTGTTAGAAGAAACTGATTCTTTGTGAGTCACATTCTTCAATCCTACATCAAGGACTGAAAAAGAAAAAGCCCATTCCCATCCCTTATTTATCTATCAACCACATGAGCACACTGCCAAAGAAACAGTAAAATGGTAACTGGCCTCGTGGGCCTATGCCCAAGAAAGAAATCTAGGGCCAGATCAATTGGAATCAGGCCAACTGTCTAGACAGAAGACAGAAAAACAAGCTGGCCAAATTTTGCCATCTGTCTCCACCCTTTTGTAAAGTGAATGGGCAGACACAATTTGTGACTGAAATTGGTTAATTGTATTGAAAAAGAGATGGACCTGAATCCCAATTCCACATTCAAATACCCTGCTACTTGGATGCCCAGATCAAGATCCAGCTTCCAAAATCCACAGGAACTGGTTCAAGCTTCCAGATTCAATAGTCGCCACAGTCACGTCCTGTCTCTAAAAATTCTTCCACAGGCCCAAGACAGAGGCACCTTGATGCCACTACTATTTCTCCCTCTTCACGAGGGGGTCTTTTTGGATGTAAGCTGGCCACTCCTCCATGTTGGGGGCCAAGGAAAGCCACCACCACGCCTGGGATGTAAGATATAAAACTACACACAGAGCAGCACCAATGAGCAGCATTGCTGTCTTCCTGTACCACCAATCCCAGAATCCTTTGCATGGTTGCAAAGGAACAATAAAATGAATTATGGTATTCATTGAGTAAGAAATGGCAGTGGAGACGGCAGCAGGAAGAAATCTGAGAGCAAGGAAATATACAAGTGTCTGTGAGGAACAGTTCTCACTAAACATGTACCATTTAAGTTCAGCAGTTGTATGCAGATTTGGATCCAAACTTTTATAAGGGACTGGATGAAAATCTGAATTATCCAATACTACCTTTGGTGTTATCCAAATCTGGAACCCCTATCATTGCCACTTTTAACTCATCTCTAGATTTAAGATATAAACTTTTACAATTCACAACCATTGGTCTTTGTTTATTTAATGGGGTATGTGTGTAATGAGGGGAAAGGAGAAGTGGGATATAGATCTATATTATAGTTCAAGCAGGAAACTATTAAAACTAGTAAAAAAATGCATTAGAAAAATCACAAAAATCTTGTTGAATTTGTGTGCATTTCTTTGACAGGATTTACAATTTCAATTAAAATCTTCATTTAAAAAAAAAAAAACTTAAGAAGTTCTATTACACTGCTCTACAACCAAAATGCTTCTGAAATAAATGTTGTCAAACTTTACTAATTCTGGGTCACTGAGAACGAAAATGATGCTTAAAATTGTTGATTGGCTCTAGTTTTCAAGATATGCTATTGGATCAGTATATACAACCCTTGACTTGGGAATGGTGGAGGATAAGTGAGTTATAAAGGGAAGGGATCTCAATTTAAACCAGAAATGACTAAAATACATCTTTGACTGGATCTATGAATAAATCTATGACTGGGTTTGGACAGGACTTGCTTTTTAGGCAAAACAATGAATGATGCAATCTGAAGCTGGTATTGCGTCATACATGATATGAATTGCATCATGTTATTCCTAGAAGTCATGGATGATGCAATCATAACGAAGCTTACATCACTCTGCTGAACAAATTGCCCTAGATCAGCTCTAGAAATCATACAGTGTCGTGCTCTCTTATTTGTCAGTGTTTGATTTTGCAAAGGGACACATTTCTGTTTAGCCAAAGTGAGCAGAGATGCCTCGTACTTGTGTGAACGGTGCAGATAACTTCTGCTATGTTTGTGGTGAAGTGACTTTTGCATCACAAAAGCGCAATATAACCACTATGGTTAAGAAAGCCTATCACCTTTATTTTGGCTGCAAAATTGGAGGTCAGGACAAGAGGTGGGCCCCACACATATGCTGCAACACTTGTGCAACAAATCTTCGCCAGTGGTTGAACAGGAAAAGGAAATCTATGCCTTTTGAGGTGCCAATGATTTGGAGAGAACCAACAGATTATACCAGCAATTGTTACTTCTGCATGGTGCCTCCAGTTGGGAAAGGTGTGTCAAAGAAGAAAAAGTGGACTGTGCATTATCCAAACATTCCATCAGCTATACGCCCAGTACCCCACGGAGAAGGACTGCCGGTTCCTGATGCACCAGAATCATTCTCACTTGAGTCAGATGAGGAAGAGGAAGAGGATGAAACTTCTGGTCCTGAACCATCAATGTCACAGGACCCACATTTTCTCCCATCCTCCTCCTCTGAACCACACCTCATAACACAAGGTGAACTGAATGACCTTGTCAGGGATTTGGAACTACCCAAGAGTAAGGCAGAACTGTTGGGCTCCAGATTACAGCAGTGGAATCTCCTGGCAGGTGATGTTAGGGTTTCCATGTTCCGTGACCGTCAAAAGGATCTTGTCCCATTCTTCTTCATGAAAGGTGATCTTGTAGCCTGCAACAACATCGATGGTGTGATGGCAGCCCTCAACATCGTTCACGATCCAGATGAGTGGAGACTGTTCATTGATTCATCGAAGACGAGTCTTAAAGCTGTTTTACTGCATAATGGCAATGTTTTGCCATCAATTCCAGTTGGTCATGCAGTCCATATGAAGGAAACCTATGATAACATGAAACAACTTTTGAGGTGCATAAACTATGACCAACATCAGTGGCAGCTTGTGGCGATTTGAAGATTGTTGCTCTCTTGCTTGGTCTACAGACTGGATACACAAAGTACTACTGTTTTCTCTGCGAATGGGATAGTCGTACAAGAGATTCACACTACATCAAGAAAGACTGGCCACTCCGACAGTCATTGGAGCCTGGGAGGAAAAGTGTTCAGCATCCACCACTTGTTGAATCAAGGAAGATTTTGTTACCACCCTTACACATCAAGCTCGGTCTGATGAAGAACTTTGTCAAGGCCATTGACAAAACACAAGCAGCTTTCAAGTACCTCCGTGGAAAATTTCCAAGGTTAAATGAAGCTAAGATAAAGGAAGGTGTCTTTGTTGGTCCTCAGATTCGTGAACTTCTTTGAAATGATGCATTGGACCATGCACTGCGTGGCAAGGAAAAGACGGCATGGAAAGCCTTCAAGTTAGTGGCAATACATTTTCTCGGAAACAACAAGGCAGACAACTACAGGTTGTCGGTGGAAAACCTCCTCAAGGCATACAAAAGCCTTGGTTGCAACATGTCACTAAAGATACATTTTTTGCACTCTCATCTAGATTTTTTCCACCGAACTGTGGAGCAGTGAGCGACGAGCACAGCCAGCGATTTCACCAGGATATTGCAACACTGGAGAAACGCTATCAGGGCAAATGGAGCCCATCAATGCTTGCAGACTATTGCTGGACAGTGACAAGAGATGCTCCATTTAATGAATACAAGAGACAAGCCAAGAAGCGCCGAGTAGACACTGAATAGGACTAAACTATGTATATAATAGTTTTTTGCCTTTTGTTTCATAATACATTTTATTTATATAACCCTTTTGCTGATTTTTAAAGTGTTACATAAACAGGACAGGTGAAATATTATCATGTAAAGCAACCATAAACACATGAAAAGACCTAGGTTTACAATTTATGATTAAAACTCTACCATCTACACAATATACATAGACATAAAATGTAAAAACTTAAATATCTTAGAAACAGTAGCCAATCAGTTGTTTTAATTGTCATATTTGAATTCAGCACATCAAAATACATAATAAATAGCATATTTTATCTCTGAAGCAGACGACTTCTCAAAAATTGTAGACCAGTGTTATTTGTACTCAAGCAAAAGAAATTTAGGCCCCAATCCTGCAGGCATTTATGCATGTGCTTTGATGAGGCTGCTCATGATAGTACAGTTAAGCATATGCATAAGTGCCTACAAGGCTGAGACCTCAGATAGTTATTTCAAAAAAATTGTTATAAAATAAATATAAAATCATTTGACTTGACTGTAACATACTATGTTTAAATAATTATATCAGACATATAAAAGTAAATCAGACAATTCCTAGTTTCTTTACACATTTTATCAAATAATCAAAAAAGAGAATTGTAGTTGAGTACCTTTTTCCAGTATATTCAACTATGCTACCTTTTCTAGCAGACAATGTGGTAGAATCAATGGGACACCTTATCTAGTGACAATTCAGCTTATAATATGCAAGCTTTATGCCATTATTGGCCTCTTCTATATCTAGAAATAATAGTGAGATGAATATTAAAATATTTTTTCAATGAGTAAATGAAAAAACATACTAGAGTCATATTTTTCTTGTTTCTTTTCTGGAAATATTATAGCTATTGAGTTTACTAGCATAAATGTTCACCAAAACTGTAAATTTTAAAACAAATATTGCAAAATGTTCATTGAAAACAAATTTTGAGTTTGTAACCACAAGAACACACACTGGAAATCTGAGTCTACCAGTTCTGATCATCTTACTGGAGAAAAAAACATGCTATGTGATTTGTGTGTCCAATTAAAAGTGTTTGAATTCCACTACTGATTACTCACAGCAAACAAGTGGCTAACCAAGAATTATTTGCAGAAAATTTTCAGTGAATATTTCTGAACAAATTAATATGAGAAAATTGCACTTGGTTCAAAGATAATCTACAAACACAAAGAATATGTCAACACATCAAGCTGAGTGTGAGAGTCTCAGCTCAAGGAAACAGACTCATACTAGCTCTCATTGGGTTATCACATTAAAAAATAGAACGTGGGCCCTGGCTACTTGCCTAGGATTTTGGATGAGTACATACTGAAGGCAACTAGACCATCCCATCACTCATGCTGCTGCAGCTCCATTTTATTTTTAACACCCTTGATCACAGCTAGTGCAGGTATGTCTCCTCAAACTGGGAAATCACATCCACAGCTCCAAGTGTAAATGTATCCAAAGAGGTGAAATTTGTTAAATGAATTATTTGTTATGAACAGACTCTAATAGACACATAACACAGTAAAAAATACTGCATAGTAAAACTGTGCCTTTTGTTTGAAGTGATTTGTCAAGTTACAATGAAAAGGATTACGAGAAAAATATCAAGAACTTCCATATTTTTTACACTGCTCAATAAGCTTAGCACTATTTACAAGAATTATTTTGTAACATGATTTGGTATACTTTGTTTTAAATGAATGGCAGTATGACAAAAACATCAGTACTGATTATATATTGAACCAGTAAACTAGGGCTAAATTAAACCATAAGCTACAACAGCATACACCTTAGTATACTATTTGGGTGAAATTTTCCCATAGCATGAAAGGCTAATGCAAAGTCCTCTACATCACTGAATTTCAGCATACAGGTTGGACGGTGGTTTCGCTGTTCTCTAAACAAGCGCCACCATAAGCCAGCATGGAAGGGCACAATATGGGTGAGTCAGAGAAAACCCCAAAATTATTTACATTTACACAAATCCAGTTTCCCAGTACATTGTGCAACTGACATGTAGAAGCTGTAATCATAAATTGGAACAGCAACTATTGAGGGCAGGAGGAGCTCTGTAGCTGCCACAAAGCTGCAAATTGGGTTGAGGAATGGTGTAGTTTAACCTCAACAACCATTCCACATTCAGGGCACAGAGAGCCCAAATAAATACCCTGGCTTCGTGTGTGTGGAGTAGATTTCATCCTTTGTCACCAACTCAGATGCCTTACCATGCAGCATAAGACCAAATGGTGTAAGTTATATACTGAGCATAAGGAAAGAAAAATAAACAGAAGATAATATCAAAGGCTTAAGCTCTATTTCACCCTAATTTTTTTCAAGTTCATCACAGAGAAATGCCTAGACTTTCAACATCCTAAGGCAGTTAATGATACCATGTACACCTCTACCCCCATATAACGCAACCCGATATAACACAAATTCGGATATAACGCGGTAAAGCAGTGCTCCGGGCGGGTGGGGCTGCACACTCCGGTGGATCAAAGCAAGTTCGATATAACGCGGTTTCACCTATAATGTGGTAAGATTTTTTGGCTCCCGAGGACAGCGTTATATCGAGGTAAAGGCATAGTCACAAATTCACTGCCAGTGAAATGGCTGGAAAAAAGGTGAACGAGAACAAAGCAATTTAAATTACCTAGTATAGGAAATTGATATGCACTGGGTTCCAGGAGCACAAGTTAAATGCACAGACACGCACTGGCAACGGGCCTGTTATTAACAGAACACAACCCTCAAGAGACTTGAGTTCTGTTTCTAATTTTAAACCCATGAAGTTAAAGTGGATCTGAAATTAGGCAAAACGTGTTCACCCATTCCTGCTCAGAATACCAAAGAGGAATAGGCAAGCTTCAGCCTGGGGTCAGGTGGGAACGGTGGGTGCAACAAATGATTCTCCTGCTTCCCAACCTCACGTGTGGTGAAGTAGACTCTGCAACACCCTCCTACCAGGACAGCACAAAGGAGCAGCTCACACTTTGCATGTTCTTCCTTGAGAGCTGTCAAATGTGAGGGCTTGCTAGCTGTCTCAAAGGCTCTCTTTTGTTAGGTGTGTTGTTTTTAAAGTTTCAAAAAGGTTGCCATTCGACATGGCAAAAGAAACAGTTTGTGGGATAAGGCATTTCCTTTTCTGGAAAACAAGGGTGTCAGAATTTCAACCAATCAAGTCCAGCTGAACATGGATATTATAGGCTCTTTACAATAGATCTTTTTTGTTCTGGGGTTTTTTTGTCTTTTTGACTTAAACCATTTGTGTATATTGCACATCCTTCTATAAGTTGAGCAGAAATCACACCTTTATTTGTGTGTCTGATACCTGTCTTCTGCTTTCCTTCTGTGTTAAACGACACTGTCCTTTATCCAAGAGAGTGGAACACATGATCTCCTCAGAGAAGACTACAGTAATTCCTCACTTAACGTTGTAATTATGTTCCTGAAAAATACGATTTTAAGTGAAATGATGTTAAGCGAATCCAATTTCCCCATAAGAATTAATGTAAATAGGAGGGGTTAAGTTCCAGGGAATTTTTTTTTCACCAGACAAAAAACTATATATATAGTATGTATGTGTTTGTATGTGTGTGTGTTTGTACGTGTGTGTGATATATATATATCACACACATACAAACACACATACATACACACACACAAACAGTACAAGTTTTAAACAAACAATTTAATACTGTACACAGCTATGATGATTGTGAAGCTTGGTTGAGGTGGTGAAGTTAGAGGGTGGAAGAGGGAGGGATATTTCCCAGGGAATGCCTGACTGCTAAATGATGAACTAGCATTCGGCTGAGCCCTCCCTCAAGGGTTAACACATTGTTGTTAATGTAGCCTCACACTCTATAAGGCAGCAGGAATGGAATGGAGGGAGGGGAGACAGCATGGCAGAGAGAGACAGAGACATACAGCCTGTGTGTGGGAGAGAGAGAGAGAGATGCACATTGCCCCTTTAAGTATCCTGACACCACTCTAAGTACATTGCCTTTCTAAGTAGATCAGCAAGCTGAGACAGCAGCCGCAGCCAGCAAGTCTCTCCATCCTGAGCCCTGTCCTGTCCCCACCCTGCTCTATATGGAGAAGGGCTAAGCAGGGGGGTGGGAGGAGGGGGTGAGGGGGACACCCTGACATTAGCCCCCCCTTTGCCTCCCTCCCCTGCGCAGGGAGCAGCTCCAAGGCAGAGGGCAGGAGCAGCACATGGCAGTGGGGGGAGGGACAGCTGAACTGCTAGCAATTGGTAGCCTGCTGGGCGGCTGCCGCACAGGGAACTTAGGGGAGCGGGGAGCTGATGGGGGGGGGCTGCCGGCCCCCACCAGCTAGCTACAATGGGCTGCTCTTCCTGCAAGCAGTGGACAAAGCAGGCGGCTGCCAAACAATGTTATAAGGGAGCACTGTGCAACTTTAAACGAGCATGTTTCCTAATTGATCAGCAACGTAACAACGTTAACTGGGATGACTAAGTGAGGAGTTACTGTATTAATGCCACTCCATGAACGGACTAGAAAAAGGTAGGTGCTAGAAAAAGGCATTGTCAAGCCTTCCACACCATGCCATCTTCTCCTCTCCCCCACGCCACCCCCATTACCCTCTGTAGACTACCCTGGATCACCACAGGAAGTGCAATGGTACATATTATTTAATGCATTAAGCACAGAATGCCAGCTCTGTTAATGACAAAGAAGAGCATGAAACTCTCATTTTTCTTCAGCTCTCTTTCCAGTGAGTTCAGTCAAAGCAAATTTTTTGGCAAGAAAATCACCAAAAAGATCCAGGAATTCAAACATAAATCTAGTATCACGCCAGTGTAAAACAAAAAAACGTTTGAATTAGAGGGACACAGTCCAGCAATTTATACTAATTGTAAAGTGTGTCAAATGTTATGATCAATCTAAGGAGGGATTTCTCTGTGTTCTACAACTTTTTTCTCTCCTCTCCCCTTTAAATTTTGAGGGGAGAGTAGTAGAAGGGCACATACAAGCAGCTTCAACTGAGAGATTTTTTTTCTTTCCTGCTCTAAACCACAAGCACACACTCTGCATCCTCTTAGCTATTTTTAGAAATTGTTTTTAACTGTTTAACCACTTCACAACTTAGGCCTTTGTGGATAAAATGGTCCCTTAAAATGCCAAAAGTGGTGGTAGAATTCTTTAAAAAAAATATTTTGAACACTATCAGACAGGATCCTTTATCTTCTGTGACAAAGGACTTTGAACAAACCAAAAGGAAAATGCTTACTAATGCTAACACAAGATTAATAGATTCATAGAGACTGGACACCATGGAGCAGTCTCACAATAACTGAAAAGACTCAATATTTAGAACAGGATTTAGTAATTAGTGATAGTACTTGGTAGGGAGGTTAGTTCATCAAAATTTGCAGCTGATTTCCGGAGTGGTTAAAAAACTAAAAGGAACGGTTCCCAGGAGTTGCAGACCTGGGAATTTGCTGATGGGCCTGGTGCTCATGGGATAGGGGTAGACCTTATGGCCTTTGTGGGCTGAGCCCCTCCTGCCTCCCCCACACTTTTAGTATCCATGATGCAGCAGCATGAAGCCCACCACAGGCTACAATGTGAGCACGTATACAGGGTTCTAGGCAGGCTTGTACAGCCCATTCTGAATCCTCTACTGCCATGCTATTTTTAGCCATGCTAGCCAGATTAAAGCTAGTGCAGGTATGCCTAATCAAGCTGCAATCACACCTCTGATTAGAGTCTCTGCCCCAAGGAGCATACATGCTAAGATCCTGAAAACACTGGTGCGATTGAGTAACTTTGTGCACCTGAGTGTTTGCAAAGAGGCAACGAGTAACAAATAAGAAGAGGGAAAGGAAAGGAAGGATGAGGTTAACAGTAATAAAATCATGCAGTTACTTAGTTAGCTAGGGTAGAACTTGAACATTTTGATTCATTTGAACTATTAACTAACATTCAGCTCAATAAAAGTACTTTAAATCCACCACTCTGTTTAGGGTTGCCACCTTTCTAATTGCTGGTAACCAGACCCCTACGGCCCTGCCTCCTGCTCTGCCTCTTTCCCCCAAAACACTGCCCCAACTCTGCCTCTTCCCTCAAGACCCCACTCCCATTGCTTGTCTTCCTCACTCCCTCCGTTGCTTGCTGGATCATCTCCACTTCCCTCCCCAACCCCCAGCTGGCTCCCTCTGCTCCAGGGCTGCGATGGGAGCTGCTACAGCCTGAAAAAGAGTTTTCCTGCAGGAAGGAGGCAGCACCAGCTGAGCAGGGGCTGGCATGAGTTAATGACCCGGTGCCTCCCCCCACCACACAGTAATTGGACTTTTGGTGTCTGGTCAGTACATCTGACCAGACACAGCCAAGTTACCCTTTTTGTCTAGACTTTCCAAGTGAAAACCAGGCACCTGGTAACCCTAAATGGCACCAGGACACAGAAGCCAAAACCCGGACTGTCCAGGTAAAACCCAGAGGGGTGGCAACCCTAACTGTTAGATACGTTTTTTTTCTTTTTTAAAGATTCTAGGCCAGATTGTGAACCCCTTAATCCAACCAATCTTCAGTCACTTGCAGGAATAATCCCTATGAAGAAGTAACTGGGACTACTTCTGAGAGTACCTGCTCACCAGTGTGAGCAAGGGATTCATACTCTGGCCCCTGGGATTAAATCTTCTCCTACTGAATCCAACAGGAGTTTTGCCATTGTCTTCAGAAGGGTCAGGATTTCACTCCTGGTGTTTAGGATATGTGTATTAGAATCCAGTTATGGTTTAATGTCTTGACCAATTAAAATAGATTTAATTAAAAATTGCAAAAAAAAAATTAATATTGACCAATCTGTCAAACTTCATATTTAAATTCAAAGTAGTTGTTGAGTTAATATCAAGAAAGTCTTCTAATTTGCAAGGTTTTTCTGCATATGTAAATTTAAAAAAAAAAACAGTATTAAAAAAGTGTTCCTGGGTGGAAACCATAAATACCAATCTGCAGCCCAAAGCAAAATGTTTATGGAAGAGTTATATCCCCTGAGAAGAGATGGCTAACAATGGAAATGATGTCACTAACTTCACTATAGCAAAATAAGCAAAAAATAGCTTAGTGCAAAAGACTCATCCTTTAAACTTGAAAAATCTATACTTGAAAAAGGAACACCAAAAGTGTCAGTTCTTTGAAACATTTACACAAAATAAATACAAAAGATAACCCATATAAAAAAACCTTATTGTTAATCTTTCAATAGGACATGCTGCTTTTAATATCTATCACTATTTTAAGTAATATTTTTATATATTTTACTACACAGCTTCAAAGAGAGGACCCCACATTCTGCTCTGTACAATCTGGATACAATTAATTTCAGAAATATTTCAAATTAGATTTTTTTTTCCCTTGAAGAAATTTCCTGGATCAGTCTTAAAAAAAAAAAAATCAGACTAGTCCTAAGATTAAAGTAAAAATAATGTTCCTCATAAGCACATAATTTAAATCAGTCATGGGTAATTTCTTTGTTTTCGGACTACATATAAAACAGCCAGTGTGAATCTCTTTGTAGTAAGTAATGTATTCGGAATAACATCTGAAATTACAAAACATTTCCAACTATGTAACCATGAAATATCATTCTGAAATTAGCACCTTTTTTAATTTGCTACTTTCTACAAGAACTAGCATTATGATTGGGAACTATGTTTGTAACTGCTCAAAACTAACAAGTGACTCACCTGGATCATCATGTTAGTTACAGAGTGATGTGCACTGTAAATATGTGTTTTCACATCAAGGCAAGAGCCATGTGAAAGTTTATAAGGCCCTGATCCTTCAATCAGATCTGCACAGTATCAGAATTCTGTGACCATGCAGACTGCCAACTGATTTCAAAAGTGCTCTATGTGGGTGCACAAGTCACCTATACAGATCTGATTGCAGAATCAGCACCTACATTCCTAAAAATGTAACAATTACTCGGTTCAACATTTATTATATGTCATTCAAAATGGATTTATTTAAAAACCAAAACATTTTTATAACTGCTTTTCACATACGGCAAATCTAATCCACAGGGGGAGTCACGAACAGGTTTCAGGCTGTGACCATCCTTCCTTTCTTTATAGTAAGATGGGTAAAGGGGTTTCAAAATATTGCATCATGGGGTCACGGTCTAGAAAAGGTTTAGAACCACTGATCTCATCTAATGATTGATACACTGAAATATCTTCCACCCTTCAAATTTAAGCAAAAACAAACAAATACACAAAAAACAAACAGCTGCTCTCCGGAATTCCATGAAACCTCCTCACACCAATTTAGTATTTCATTCATCCTCTGTAGTCATCAATCTTCCTTCTAGAATCCTGCATCCACCCTCCACATCTATCCCCTCTTCTTATAACCCCTTCTGACTCCACATTCCATGAGCTATCCATCTCCAATATTGTGGTCTTTACAAACCCACTGTGTTCCTACTCCCCTTTCATGCCCCCTTTCAATGTTTCCCCTTTTTTGCTATCCCTATTGACATCTATAAACTGAATGAGGCAGGGACTGCAAGGGGGATGGAGAATAATTGACTTATTTATATATAATTAACCCAAACAGGACAAAGAGGAAAAAAGAGCCTCAGAAGGCTTAGTCAATGTAGACGAGACAAAGCATGGGAGGGAAACAGAAGCAGAGAGGTAAAGTGGCCAAGCTGGGAATATAAACCAGGTCTCTTGACCGTCAGTTCAGTGTTCTAGTCACTAGACTACACTGTCTTAAGAGCGTTGTGAGCATGGGTCTGGGCAGGCAGCCCTTTCCAGCCCTCACTCTAGCCCTGTTAGCAAGACCTGTTCTCTGATCCTAATGCCCAGCCTGGTTCCCAAGTTCTATAGTCTCCTGCAGCCCACACCATTCTCTTCACTCATTACATAATGAAACTGTTTTGACACTTAGTTTAAAAAAAAAAGATTTTATTTTGAATTTTCTTATTTAATTAAGGAATTTCCACCCATTAGTAGAAAACAAATGACATGTAATCCTAAATATGGAGCTGCTAATGGATTAGAATCCCAGTTTCAAATAGCAAAAATCATTAGTCTCTGGCTACAGTGCCACATGAAATATTTGCTACTAAAATCATGCAGGCATTAAAGTGGGAGAAGAAAGACAAGATGGTAATCATAATTAAGTGATTTGAGTCAGAAATTTCATGATTCCCCAAAGCTATGGAATTGCTTTGGCAAAACTAGTAACCTCAGTATAGGTTCACCCAGGTGTGAAAATGCAATCCCCTCACCTGTGGTTGCACTTATGAGGAAATTTCTGATAGCAAGCCAATGAGAACAGGGGGGAAAAAAAAGTGTTGAGGCTTGCATCAAGGCATAGCATTTAATCAAAAAGTTTATTTCCCTTATCGCTCCAAAAACTACCCCAAATTTAAACTTAGATTGGAACAGTAGCCATTTTATTGTTCCTCTTATTATAAAAAAAGCTACAGTACTTGGTCTGGTTATCAGAACACTAAATTCCAAAATCTATGGGGTATCCTGCAGAATACAAAGTTAAGGACTAGATATCTTAGAATCTTCTTGGGTAGTATCAGCCTAAAACTATACAGAGATCTCCTAGTGCCCCCAGAGTAAAAAAAATTCAATACACATTGCTTCAAAGGCAAAGACATCAAAACTCAATTCACAAGAGTCAGGTGGCAGGAAATAGTAAGAAAGTGCACAAATTCAGTAAGTGTTTATGCAAAGAGCAAGCTGCCTTTCAAATACCCAAACAATGAAAACCATACCGCAGAATGTACCTACAAAATGTATAGCATACGGGTAGAAATTCATAATATTTTTAGAATACATAGCAACTTTGCTCGCTCATAACCCAAATTGAAAAATGTGTTTCATATTTATTGGGCGCCATCCAAAGGCTTTTGGCATTTTATTGCTATTGCACTTCAAACTCCATTATCCTATAGAGGTGTGCAGGCAAGTTGATACATGGGCATTATATTGTATAGCTACAGCAACATGATGAAGAAGCTTGGTGCATCACACTACACATTTGCTGAGGTGCCTAAGACATGCTCCTGAAACACAGGCATGTTTTGTCACCTCAGGAATTTATATATAGAAATCTGTTTTGTTAATTATTCTAAAACTACTCAGGTGTAGAGTTTGTATATTGAAGTTATCTATTTTGCTGGTTACGCAATAAATTATGAAAACTACATTTCTCATATTTTCACCATTGTCTATTTCAATTATTGAAAAACAATCTTTTGAAATTGAAGTCCTTTAGTCACAGAACACATTCATAAGAGGCAATGGCAATATAAGCTTCCCCAAGCTAGTTTCTCTCAACATCTTAGAGATCCTTTCAGTGGAAAAAGACACCTATGAAATGGAGGGTACTTACCTACATTACCCCTCTTTGTGTATTCCTCTCCAATCTCTTTTGTGGGATTTGGGCAATTAAGATTCGTTTTAATTTACATTAAGAGAGGGCAGCACTGGCCATTGGTACATATCACAAAGCCAACACTTTCACAGGTGATGCTAACTGGCTTTCTCAGTAGTAGACAAGAACTGAATGGATAAGGAGATTGAACTCCAGGCTTCTGTCCAACTTTGACACTATATACTGTAACCAATACTGTAACAACCCCTCATTAGATGTGGTCCATAGAGGGCTTCATTCTCAAGTCTGACAATCTTTCACTTTATTAAACAGCATTATATTTCAAAGCTTTTGTTTGTTTTTAAAGGTATGTGTCTAAGGCTGAAGGAATCAGAATATAGTATGCATCTTAAATATTGATCTTTATTGATGACCATGGTGCCATTATATATATAGAAGATACTTAAAGGACTTCAGAACTTTAGGAGCTATCACATGGATGATTCTGCACATAAGCTTAATTTAGGAAACTATTAAGTTCCTCAAGATGAACTTTCAGAAAAGTTTAAATATTTTCCATAACTGATTACAAGAGTACACAACAAATCATTTAAATCTTTTTCTATCTTGTGTCATTCCAAGAAGTGATTGTTTCTATGTTCAGTGTGACTTTGCTTGTAATAGAACACTTGGATTCCCAATTTTGATTTTAAATGACCGACAGATGCAGTTAATGACTGTTTGTTAAACTATTTTATGAAAAATATTAATACATTTCCAGCTGTGTTTAAAAAAGAACTAAGAAGGGTCCTACAGCTCTCCCCTAAGCAAGCTCCCAGTGAAGTCAATGTAAGTTTTTGTCCATGCAAAGACTGCAGGATCCAGACTTACAGAGTTATCATAGAACATATCACTTACTGTTATCATATTAGATACAAATGGTCATTTAATAAATGCTGACTTGGTCTGGCTGGTGTCAGAATTCTGTTCAACAAACCTTCTGGCCAAGCAAGAGCACCTGATTATTTTCCTTACTGTAAATATCCTTTTCTTAAAGATGCAAGTTTAAAAAAAAATTGAATAAAATCCCTTCTGATCATGTCCAAATGCATCTATTTAGGTTTTAGCAGAAATGTGATGAATAAAGCTTCTCCTTTTTATGGACATCACAAAACATTCTCCCTACTGGGCCTTAGTGAGTACTACTGCTTGCATAACCACACAAAGGAGATTGTATTGTAAATGTTCCAGTGAAAAACGCAGAAATAATGCTCAGAAAAACCTTTCCAATCTGAATGAATAAAATCACAAGTGAATCCACTCATCGCTGCACAGACACTATGTGCAGCAAGTAGTATGAAATGTAAAGCAATGTGGTGGAATTTATTTTAGAGCTGAATTGTCTCCGTTATTAGAATAATATTTTGCTTCACTCCCAGTAACTTGTCACTTTTTATACAGCAGTTGTCAATTTCTTTGAGGAACTAAGCAAGATGTATGTCTAACAAACTGATTAACATACATCAGCAATTGGCTCTTTAGTGCATGTTCCATTATGTTACTATGTTCAGGGCCTACATTACTATTTATATAATACACAGAAGGATGGAGGGCTTCCAGCAGCTACTCACTGGTGGCCATAGTAGCAGTTAAAGCAGCTCCTTCATTGTGGTGGCAGTGTCCAGCCAAGCTGGACAATATCCAGTACTGAAAATTTGAGCCTCTTAATTTCTGACTTGTTAACAGATCAAATACATCAGTGAACAAGAGATAAAATAATAGCCAGCTACAAGAGGAATTTTTATTGTTTAATTTTTCAAAAATTAACTAATTTTGAATTTGAGGAGGACTTGTTTTTTGTTTTTTTTTAAAAACTAACAAGAGGTTTTAATCTAAATGCAGAGCCCTTGCTGAAAATAACCATAGAGAAAAGCTGTGGGTTTATTTTGTTGACACTGTCAGGAATATAAACAGAACTTTCAGGATTAATTATAATCAGTATCACTGTCTGGGTCCATATTTCCTCCACTCCCTCATAGACTCAGAGACCTTTCCCCCAGTAACATAAAGCATTTATTGATGCAGACAGCAATGGTACACTCATTGATATTCACAGTCTCATATTACTAGGCCAATCAATTACATTACCAAAAAACCCAATCAACATTATTTATTAAAATATTTTTTTAAAGTGACAGCAGAGTCTAAGAGTGATGCTGCCACTTGTTTGCATCAGAAGCTATGACCTAGTCTATTTATGTTTTTTGTGGAGGTTGTATTTCTAAGACAACCAAGTCAGACTCACTCCACATGGTTCCGGTGCAACTTACTGTCAAATATAATTAAACAAGAGTCTGAATTATTTCAGACCATAGTACTCTTCAAGGTTTCAAAATACTTTTCTATCTGGATACAACAATACTGCCATATGTTATTTGAGTGTCAGAAGACATCTGGCTATTTAAGCAAGAATTATGATGATGGACCTTGATTTTGCACAGCTTTATGCTCTTAAACCTGAATGTTTGACTTAGTGAAAACACATGTATTTCTCTTTCATGGAGTTTTCATTGTTTCCAAACAAAGAACAGGCTAACACCATCCAAATGATGAAGGTTAGCTGGAAATAGGTAATGAAGGCATGTTTTACACTGGAGGGGTGGGGGGTGTCAATGTAAGATATGCAACTTCAGTTACGGGAATAGCATAGCTGAAGTCGACGTATCTTATTTCGACTTTGATCCCGTGCCATGAGGACGGGATCAACGGCCACAGCTCCCTCGTCAACTCTGCTACCGCCGCTCGCCCTGGTGGAGTTCCGGAGTCAACGGGAGCACGTTCGGGGATCAATATATTGCGTCTAGACGAGACGCGATATATCGATCCCCGATAGATCGATCGCTACCCACCGATCCAGCAGGTAATCTGGACATACCCTTAGGAAGCATTCCTGGCAGAGTTCCACACATGCAGACAGGGCTGTCCCTAGCCATTTTGGCACCCTATGCAGCCCCTCTGTGGGGGGGGGGGCTGGAAGGCTGCCCCCAGGCCTCCACAGGGGGGCAGGAGCAGGCTTGGAGGACGGGGGGAAACCGTCCCCCAGCACTCACCAGCGAAGCGGAGCAGGCTGGGGTCGGGTTGCTCCACTTCTCAATGCCTGGTAAGTGCAGGCCGACCCCTGCTGCAGTCCTCAGTGGAGTGGGGGCGGGAAGAGGTGGGGCAGAGCAGGGGCTTTGGGGAAGGGGTGGAGTGTGGGCGGGGCTGGGGCAGAGCAGGGGTGGGAAGAGGCGGGGCTTGGGCGGAGCAGAACACAGCTGTGTAGGGCACCAGGAAATTTGGTGCCCCAAAGTTCCTGGTGCCCTACGCAGCTGCGTACTTTGCGTATGAGTAGGGACAGCCCTGCATGCAGATATTACGGAACCTAAAATAATTTGTATTTTTTAAATTTAAAGTCTCCTCCCTCACAGAATCTGGTTTAGTTTATTTATGGAACAGAGATTGTGTGATGGCTTAAACATGCTACTATTAGAATAACCTATTTTCTCCTCTTTCTACCATGTAAAGCAGTACATTTTAAAGATCAATACAGTTATGTAAAAGTTAGTTATTCATATTTACTATCAGGCAATAGAGACTGTTACACAGAGGAACAATATAAAGCAGGGTCCACTCCACTGTAGTCAGAAAAGTTGTTGGTAGGTATTTTGCTTTTTGGTTAGCCTAAGAATATGGTATCTGCTATATTTTTACTTTTAGAATTGATAGACGTACCAGTGAAAATTATAAACAGATTCTTGCAATTTTTTTGCAGGAATTTTTACCATGAAGACATCAAGTGGACATTAACTAGCTTAAAAATACCTTTGTTTTATAAGAAGTAGGTAACTTTCATTTAGAACATTCACTTCTGAAGTAAAGTAGAATATTGAAGGTACATTCTATGTTGAGCGTCAAATTAAATAAATAAATCACATTGTATGTACTGTACCAGGAAATATTGCATTTGATATACACTCAGCATAACTGGCTTCAAATAGATTACATCATATTTTTTGGTTTTAACAATTTTACAAATGTTTTTCCAATTTCAACCCCATCTTTTCAGTTACACCTCTACCCTGATATAATGCGACCCAATATAACACGAATTCTGATATAACACGGTAAAGCAGTGCTCCAGGGGGGCAGGGCTGCGCACTCCGGCGGATCAAAGCAAGTTCAATATAACGCAGTTTCACCTATAACACGGTAATATTTTTTGGCTCCTGAGGACAGCGTTGTATCGAGGTAGAGGTGTAAATTATTAATTTAAACATTGGAGATTTCTCATTGTTTAATCTTTTACCTATACAACACACACAGGCATTCATAGCATTAACCCCAAGTTCCCAGACTCCTAGATTTTCCATTTTATATCATACTGTAAAAATGGTTAATAAGATCAGTAATTTCGGGGTTTTTTTCATTTTGACCATCTGTTCAATAGGATAAAGGCAAAGAGGGCTTATTATTAAACCACTCAGTTACTTTCAAACACACTAAAACTTATTATTTGTATATCTAGATTGTTCACCTTCTAACTATTGACTTATGATGTACACAAAAGAATATTGCTCGTACTATCGTAGTGACAAGGACCCCAGTGATGGACCAGGACCCATTGTGCTAGGCGCTGTACAAACACAGAACAAAAACACAGTCTCTGCCCCAAAGAGCTTATAATCTAAACATAAGACAAGAGACAGACAAATACAGACATCTGGGGAAGTACAACAATCAGACAGTATTGGTCAGAATTTATATAATGCTTTTCATCTGAAGATCATGTCAATGAAACTCTTTCAGAGTAAGACCTTGTCTTCACTGACACAAAGGTGGTGGGGGGATTTTTTTTTTTTTAAACAGTGAAATAACTAATACGGGATACATAAAACCCTAAGAGGAGACAAGGCATTTGTAGTGTTTACTTCAAAATAGCTACGTGAGGTCTGCACTATACCCTGCCGCCCATGGTTGACCTCACCTAGTTTATCTCATAGTAAACACTACAAATGCCTTGTCTGCACTATGTTTTTACAGCAAGATAGCTAACATGCCTTAAGCTGAGGTAACTCAAACTGTAGTTTATATCCCTGACAGTAAACTCATCTCAAGTTAAAAACACCACCATACTTAAGTTAATGGATGGTGTGTGTGGTTGTAGAGTTAGGAGCAACATTTTAGTTTATAATTCAAGTTAACTCTACAGTGAAGACAACCCCTAACCGTTTGATACAGTAACAATTTATCAGCAGATTTAAAAAACCATCTGCAGAGTAACTATGGGTTTTTTTAAGTCACATTTAATGTCACTAGAGCATTTATCAAACTAAAGCCATGCTGTTTATCAGATAAAACCACAACATATATTTACATTATTATTATTCTAGGGCTGGTCAAAAATATAATTGCACACACATGTTACACCATATGAGTGGATATGCAAATAGTGAGACATTTGACTAGTTTTAGAGAGAGAGAGATAAAGTCAGGACAGCTATATGGCAGAGAACAAAAAACAGAGCAGAAGCAAGTCAAGGTAGAGATAGATACGCTATGTATCCTCCACATATGGGCTGTTCTTGCAGCAGGTGTACTTTACGTGCCTCTTCACTCGATCACCAAGCCGCACATTTAACCGTTGAGCCTCTTTCATATGAATGGAAAAAAATAACTCAAAACTAGACTTTAGAGAGCAGAGTGAAGGCCCATTAGAAGTCTGTAGAGACAGAAGGAGCCAAGGAGGAATTGCTCTCGTGCTGCTGGCAACAATTAGGAGTTACAAATCAGCCCAGATTTATTAACCCAAAACACTGCCTGAAGAAATGGGGGGAGGGGAGGGAGTGACATGGAGCAGCAGGAGAGGTGTCATTTTAAAATATTCCCTGCTCCTCTTCTTTCATGGTTATTCTTTTCCTCTACTGGATCAAACTTATATTGAAGATGATGGAGAAATACCTCACCGTCCATCAATCACTGAATGCCACTCTCCATCCACCTACCCAGAGCAAGCAACAGGGACTCCCAGAAGAGGAAATTACAGTCCCCAGTCAGCCTAGTCACCCCCCTCCTCAATCCTACTGGCAGAGCCTGCCACAGAGAGCTCCATACCCCTTCCTCACATTGTTTCCTAACAGACCTTGGCAGCCCGCCAGTGTAACCCTTTTCCTGTTCACCATCTCTCTACCAGACAAACACAGCCACTCGCCCCCTTCTCTACCAGTCAAACAAATCATGACACAGCCAAACTCTTCTTATCCCCTATCTTCCAGTTAAATCCCTCTCCCACCCTTTGTCTCCTAGATACCCGTCTCCAGTCACCCTTCCTCCCCTCCAAGTCACACAGTATTCTCCCCCCAGCCAGCCCTGTGCCTCCTTCTCTCCCCCCCTAGACAGACAGACCTGGGGCAGGGACGTACGGGTGAGGAAAAGCACTCTTGAGCTACAAGCCTCTACAGAGGGAGTGGGGCTTCCTATTTTGCTCACCATCTGTGGGACGGTCACTTCAGGATTGCAACTGTCACGATAACGCCACCCCAGAGCCACTCAGCCCATAACAAGGGAGTGGGGATGTTAAGGACCTTCCCCAGGTGCATTAAAAGTGCCTCAACTTCCCACACATGCAACACAAACCCACAGCCCCCCCCCACTGCAACCACCCCCCCCGCCAGAGCCCAGCCCACCCCGCCCAGCCCCACTGCAACCACCGCCCCGCCCCAGCCCCACTGCGCCCAGTCCAAGCACGCCCGACACATCCTTTCTGATAAAAAGCACCCAGGGCCCATCTCCCTGCCCGCCGCAGGCAGCCCCCGCAGCAAACTCCTTCGCAGCTTCTCCCGTGTTTGCACCCCGCGGAGGGGCCCTACCTGCCGCGAGTTGGTTGCGCGCATCCCCCGTGCTCAGCTCCGCCGGGCACCGAGAGCCGCTGCACCCAAGCCCGGCGCCTTCGAGCGTGTCCCCTGCTGGCGGGCATCAGCCCCGCTCCTGCAAAGGGGCGGGCTCCTCCCAGCCGCTCAACTCCACCTGCCTCCCCCCCGAGCCCGGACAGCGCCCCACCTTTCTCCGCGCTCGGAAGTCGCTGCCTCAGCGGGCGGGGGAAGCCGCCTCTCCCTGCGTCCCCCACCTCCGCCCAGAGCTGCGGCCGCAGCAGCAGCACCGCCCTGCACCTGCTGCAAGGTGAACCGAGGGTAGCTACCGAAACAGCGGCGCTCCACGTGCTCTGTGCCACGGACGGCTCCCCCCTGGCTAGGGGTCCTAGCAGGGCACCTCGGCACAGGGGCCCGGCCTGCCCTCACGTGGCCCCGGTCTTTACCTAGTCCCGCCTGTGCTCTGTTGCCAGGTTAAGGACAGGTGAGCAGCCCCTTACCAGCAAAGCCCCCCGCCTGCTACGGGAGCTGTCAAACACACACACTTGCTAGAGCAAGTTTCAAATTTGAGGGCGCGGGAAATTATTTAAGACGCTTCAAACGTGGGGACGCTAAAGACGGTTAAAGGAGGCTTTGAAAGCTTAATGGGGAGTTTTGTACTTGTCAGTACTTCTGATGGAATCAATGTTCACTGGGGAAAGGAGGATTAGAAGAGAACTGTATAAAATAAAAGTCAAATTTAGGGCTAAAAAGGAAGGAGAGCTGTAAGGTAGAGGAACAAATATCAACATTTTATTCAGCCAAATAACTGTAGGAAATTGAATACAATTGACATAGCTCAATCTTTTCATTTTTGTGTTTGGCTTGCTTGCTTGCTTGCTTCTTAGTTATAAGGTTAGGATAGGACTCTGAATTTGTCTTTGCTGGCTGCTTTGTATTTTTAAATAAAATTTGAAACCATCTAGAGGCCAGGGGAGGCTCTTTTTCATATTTTGTGAGAATTGAAGTAAATATATCTGAAAAATAACATTACACTTATAGAGTACCTTTAATCCTAAAGCAATTCACAGGCTATGGCCCTGATCCTGAAAACTCTTATACAAATAGGCAACTTAGTGCATGCCCTTAACACACACAAGTGTTTACAGGCTCTGGGCCTATATATGTATGTCACCAATAAAATGCAGCCTTCTCTGTAATAAAAAGCATGATAAGGAACAGGAGCAGAGCACCTCGCACTATAGTATAGTAGGAGATTTGGGGTAAAATGCCAAAACCAAGCTTTACTCTTACAAAAAGTTCCATGGAACCTTTGAACAGGTTTTTGAGAGGAATCTCATTTGGAGAGGGAAGTTTTGGGTTCTCCTTGCTGTTTAATTTTTGTAATATATGTCAGGCATGCTTATAGGCTTAGATTACCCCCCCCCCCTTTTTTTGTACAAGAGAAAATAAAAACGTTGATGAAGAATATTCAGCACTTCAATTGTGAATGCATCATCCAACAGTAATTACCAAATTACTTTATAAAAACTCAGCAAACCAATTAAAAAGTAAAATGATAGTTCCTGTCTTTCATTTATCAAACCAACAAAATGGTAAAAAAGAAAGAGGGGTTTGTTTGTTTGTTTTTAAGTATATTAGGAACAGAAAGAATCCTAACAACGGTATTGGTCCATTACTAGTTGAAAAAGGTAGAATTATCAACAATAATGCAAAACAGGAAATAGGATCAATAAATATTTTTGTTCTGTATTTGGGAAAAAAATCAGATTATATAGTCATATCATATGATGATCATGAAACACTTCCCATTCCCACAGTAACTCAGGAAGATGTTAAAAAGCAGCTACTTAAATTAGACATTTTTAAATTAGCCAGTCTGAATAATTTGCCTCCAAGAGTTTTTAAAGAGTTGTCCCAAGGAGCTCACTGGACGGTTTGTGTTGATTTTCAATAAATCCTGCAACACTGGGAAAGTTCCAGAAGACTACAAGAAAGCTAATGTTGTGCCAATATGTTAAAACTGGATGACTTGAGTAGCTATAGGTCAGTTGGCGTGACATTGATCCCAGGCAAAATACTGTAGTGGTTGATAGAAAACTTGATTAATATAGGATTGAAGGATAGTGTAACTAATGCCAACCAACATGGTTTTATGGAAAATGGATCCTGTCAAGCTAACTTGATATCTTTTTTGGATGAGTTTACAAGTTTGGTTGATAAAGGTACAAGTGTTTAATTGATCTTATAGACCAGTGGTACTCAACCAGGGGTATGCGCACCCTGGGGGTACACAGGGGTCTTCCAGGGGGTACATCAACTGACCTAGATATTTGCCTAGTTTTACAACAGGTTACATAAAAAGTACTAGCAAAGTCAGTGCAAACTAAAATTTCATACAGACAGTGACTTGTTTTTACCACTATGTACAATACACCGAATGGAAGTACAATATTTATATTCCAGTTGTTTTATTTTATAATTATATGGTAAAAATGAGAACATACAATTTTTCAGTAATATTGTGCTGTGACACTTGTATTTTTATGTCTGATTCTGTAAGCAAGTCGTTTTTAAGAGAGGTGAAACTTAGGGTCTGCAAGACAAATCAGATTCCTGAAAGGGGTACAGTAGTCTGGAAAGGTTAAGAACCACTGTAATAGACTTCTGTGTAAGGCATTTGACTTGGTACTGTTCAACATTTTGATTAAAAATTAGAATGATACAAAATTAATGTGGCACACATGGATTAAAAAGAAGAACAGGAGTACTTGTGGCTGTCTGACAGGTCTCACACTGTAATTGTAAAGAGGAAATCATCATCATTAAGCACAAGGGATCAGTTTTTGGCTCTACGTTATATAAGAAGAAAACATATAATCATCTCTGATAAGGCTTGCAGATGATACAAACATTGGGGGAGTGGTAAATATTGAAGAGGACAGGTTGCTGATATAGAGCAATCTAGATTATTTGGTAAACTGGGTGCAAGCAAACACTATGCATTTTAATACAGCCACATCTAGGTTATATATCTAGGAACAAAGAATGTATGCCATCCTTACAGAATGGGGGATTCTACTCTGGAAAGCAGTGACTGAGAGACTTGAGGTTCATGGAAGATAATTACTGAACATGAACTCCCAGTGTGACACCCTGGCCAAAAGGGCTAATATTATCTTTGGGAATATAAATAGGAATCTTGAATATGAGAAGGGCAGCTATATTATCTGAGTATTTGGCACCAGTGTGATTGCTACAAGAATACTGTGTCCAGTACTGGTGTCCACAATTCAAGAAGGATGTTGATAAATTAGAGAGGGTTCAGAGAGAAAAGCCATGAGAATGGTTAAAGGATTAGAAAAATTGCCTTATAGTGAGATTTAAGGCATTCAGTATTTAAATCAACAAAGAGAAGGTTATCTTTAAAGGATGACTTGATTACAGTCTTTAAGTAAGTACACAGAGAACAAAAATTTGATAATGGGCTCCTCAGTCTAGCAGACAAAGATGTAACAAGATCCAATGGCTGGAAATTGAAACTAGACAAATTCAGATTGGCACCAAGGCAATCATTTTTAACAGTGTGGGTGATTAATCATTGGATCATCTTACCAAGGGTTGTGGTGCTTTTTCCATCACTGTCAATTTTAAAATCAATAGTGCATTTGTTTGTAAATGATACACTCCAGTTCAAATATGAATTAATTCAGGGAAGTCACCTGTATGATACATTTGGTCAGATTAGATGATCACATTGGTCCCTTCTGGTTTTATAACCTATGAATCTGTGGAAAACCCCAAAATGGTTTCCTTTAGGTTTCTAATCATATTGGGCCTAATCCAGCTCCCATTAAAGTCAACAGAAAGACTCCCTCTGATTTTAATAAGAGTTGGATTGGCACCATCATACATGGACCAAAGTCTATATATTATAACAGTGCTGAACTGAATAAAGAGTGTATCCTAAAATCATTGTTAGAATTTAAGAAACATATAATAAAGTTAAAAAAAAATCAACAATAACCTGCAATTCTGAGATGCACTGCTCTTTACAATGAATTTGTATATTTGTACTGATTAAGTGATCACAAATAATTTTCCTTTGGAAATTTATGTGATGTTAAGTCACACCACTAGGCCCCTATATACTAATATTATGCTCCAGAAATGTTGTATGTTTCAGACTCAACCTACCAGGTATGTTTAAGATAGGAGTTTTACCTTCTCCATTCATGTTTCAATATATATTTTCAAACATATTATTGTGCTTCATATTTTACTGAATTTTTAAAAATTTATATCTCAAAATGTTTCTTTTATGGTGGTAAAATGTTAATCCCCAAATATGAATGTCCATCCATTCTACATCTAAAAGTCACTTGTTCGGCAAAGATTAGATTTCGCTCACCTCATGCCAGCTTTTCTTCATATATAGGCATCTGCAGTTCAGGAGAAATGTAGCCTAATCCTGATTCATAACACAAAATTATTCAGGTAGAGTGTTGTTTTGGGATAGAGATGTGTATATAAATTAAATTTCTATCTGTGACTGATTGTCACTAGGAGGAACCATCAACTTTTAACCACATTGATTCTGTGGTTTAAATGAAATCTTGCTGCCTAATTTGTAAAGAGATTTGCAATTTTCTATAGTAAAGAAGCCAGTATTTCATTTCTGTAGTCTAGACACATGTATATCTAATACCCATTAACTAGTTAACAGTTGTACATCATTTTGAAAATGTAAAGCATGATGTAGGTGCTAAGTATTATCACTAATAATCTTCTAGCTAAGCTTGAAAATACTAAGCACATTGAAACAGAGAATGTGTTTCCATTTTGTTTTGTTTTTTTGTATTCAGGCATCTATAATGTTATACTCTACAGAATAGTACTGAAATTCTTGCCATTTGTAAAAGCTAAATTGTTTTCCATTTTTAAAGGTGTTTTCATTCATTTATTCAAACTAAGTTTAATCACCAGTTTTTGTCTATAGACATTATTTACATAAGATCTCTGAAAGACTTTTCATTATTGCAAACAAACATTTGTTCATTCGAAGAAATGTATATAGTAAACAACAAAATTCTGCTAACAGTTTACAAATAATACAGTACAATCTAGGTTACCAGAAATGTGGGGATCCATTAGTCTTGCTTCTATCTGAGCCATTATTGATGTACATAGTGTGTAGCTGGAATTTCATATAAGTATGTTAACTGAGATATGAGTACACAAATATTTCACCATCGCCACATTTGATATCTTCTCTGTAACACACATACCCTTGTATTATAGCAAGTGGAAAATGTAATAGTGAAGATCAAATTTTGGCTTTCTTATAACCTCTTTTTCAGTTGCTCGTAGCTTTGTCAAATTTCTTTGGGGCTGAAATTCACTATGCTTGGATCCAGTGCAAAAGTGATTTTTCTTTTTAAGTTTGAGCTTTTTGAATTAAGCAAGAGTGAGGAAAATAAAACTTTTGCCATGTTACAAAGTAAAATTTTTGCAGTTTTATAGCCAGGGCCGGCTCTAGGCACCAGTGTTCCAGGCATGTGCTTGGGGCCGCCCTTTTCAAGGGGCGGCATTCCGGCTCTTTGGGGGCAGCACTTTTCAAGGGGCGGCACTCCGCGCCCGCCCCCCTTTATTTTTATTTATTTTTTTTTTTTGCTTCGGCAGCACTCCAGCTTTTTTTTCTTTTCTTTTTTTTTTTTATTTTTTGCTTGGGACGGCAAAAAACCAGCCCTGTTTATAGCTCAAAATGGTTGTCGTTCAAGACTACAAATGTAGTATGTTTTATAGTTAGGGTGACCAGATGTCCCATTTTTAAAGGGACAGTCATATTTTTTGGGAGTTCTTCTTATATAGGCGCCTATTACCCCTCACCCCCTGTCCTGTTTTTTCACAATTGCTATCTGGTCACCCTATTTATAGTTCATATTCAGGAAGATAACTAGCCCAAGTTTGGAATCTGATTCAGTAGTTTTATAGTGATATATTTTAAAAATTGTAATGTTCATACATGCCTTATTTTTTTTTTAACTACCTGCACTTTATAGTAGCTTGTACGGTTATGAATGTGTGGCAGTATTGAATCTCTTTTGTATTAGGCTATTCTTATCCATATAAATAAGGCCTTAAGTGCTGAGCCATCTTTAGGCAGCTCAGAGCTGGAACTAAAGGCTGCTCATCCTTTAAGGTTGCCTAAGAAGCTGTGCTGCCTTGCAGTGTATGCAGGGCTGGCTCTGGCTTTTTGGCTGCCCCAAGCAAAAAAAAAACAAACAAAGATGGGGCGGCCAGAACAGCAAAGCAAAAAAAAAAAAAAAAAACCTGCGGTGCGGCCGGAGCGCGGGTCCAGGGGGACCGGCTGGGGGGTGGGGGGAGCGGGCGGGAGAGAGAGAGAAGGGGGCTGCCAGGGCTACTGCAGGGGCGCTGCCACGCGGTTCCTCCCGCTGCGCTGCCGCCTGCCGCGAGGGCACTGCTCCGGTAGGCGGGGAGGGAAGGAAGAGGACTGCCCTGCAGGGCGCTCTGGTTCTCCGCACCGCTGCCCCCCCCAGGGCGGCCGGAGCAGAACAAACCATCAAAACAAAAAAAGCGGCCGTGCCACCCAAGGATTGGGCAGAATACCGCCTCAAACAATCTGCCACCCCAAGCACCAGCTTGCTCAGCTGGTGCCTGGAGCCAGCCCTGAGTGTATGCCAGTAGCAGGGCCGGCTCCAGGCACCAGCTTAACAAGCAGGTGCTTGGGGCTGCCAAGGGAGAGGGTCGGCACCTGCGGCAATTCGGGGGCAGCAGGTTCCTCACTCCCTCTAGGAGCGAAGAACCTGCTGCTGAAACTGCTGCCGCCGATCGCAACTTTTTTTTTTGCTTGGGGCGGCAGAAATGCTGGAGCCGGCCCTGGCCAGTAGCCCTACTCATGATGAAAAGTTGCAGCAACATACAGGGGACCTACAACAGATCTAAGCAGCAGTAGTTAGCCGGCACTATTTGCAGCAATGTCATGTGGTTGCACCCCTGTTTCTCCACTACCTGTTGCACTCCCATTCCCCAGGCTCAAATCCATGGAAAGACTTCTACAGGGCCTACAAATGATGTCTGAGAATGCATCAGAGCAACTGCTCTCACCCCTCTGTAGATTTTTGACCGCTTTCTTGGCATATTGTGCTACCTTCATTTCAGGCAGGGCAGAGTATAATGTGTGGCCCCTTACTTGTAAAGGTTCTTTTAAGTACTTAAAGGCAAAGTTAGAGCTCAATCTTTAGTTTTATATTCACTCTTAAAATCTTTAAAAGATGTCATTGCTCCCTAAGGGCTCCTTTAGCATTTCACATTTAAAAAAAAAACCATGGTTGTGGTGGTTGTTTTCTAAAGCCACATGTATCACAGTTGACTTGAAAGTAATTATAATGGAAAATTCCTGGGATCTTGAACACAAATCCTTTAAAGCCAGCTGGTTATAAGCAATCCAGCATTGTCTCCATTACATTCTGGGGTGGGAAACTCAGACCACAACTTTTGTAACAGGCTAGCTAATCTCAAGCACTGTGCTCTTGGAATGAGAGGCTGGTGTGAAGTTTCTTCAGAGGAGCTGCTGGAAAAGATGAACACCCTGGGATGTTATAAAGAGAATCCTGAGAGTCATGCTTTTTGTTACGGTCATGATGTAACCAGTGCCCTTAAGAAATCTAATGATTTTATTTATGCAGTTGTCGTATGCAGGTGAATGGTATCAACGTAAAGATTTTTCATTAATGCTTTTTCCTTAAATTTCAGAAACATTGGTAAAACTCAACAGATTGAAAGGTAAAATAATTTAAATTATGTCAATGCAATCCTATTTCTACAAGGTGTAAAACTTAATATCCGGTAGCACAGGCATATTTTTTGTTAATTAAAAGTAAAGGAATTCAGCACTTTACACTTGAAAAAATTGTTGGAAATAAGGATAATTACTTACAGTTCCAAACTTCCAGAGCCAAATCCTTTTTCTTTACTCAGACAAATAGTTCTACTGAAATCCCCTTAAAAAAAAGTTAGAGGGACTTCTTGTATAAGTAAGTAGAGAATGATTTGACTAAATAATTTCAAAATCTTTATCTTGTGCAGTTATAATAAATTCCTTTGGTTTACAGATGGTATTAGAAGGCCTTTATATATATACACTGGAACTGCTACCCAGGGTTTTATGAACCCAAAGCAGTGGTAATTTAACTTTATTTTTTAGGCGGTATCAGGAATAAATAAATGAGGACATAGCTTTTTTTGTCTGATAAATGACTGGTACCAACCAGAGTTCTTTTATCTAAAACTACTTTTTTATTTGGTCTTAAGCACACACACATATATAAGAACGGCCGTACCGGGTCAGACCAAAGGTCCATCTAGCCCAGTATCCTGTCTATTGACAGTGACCAATGCCAGGTGCCCCAGAGGGAGTGAACCTAACAGGTAATGATCAAGTGATCTCTCTCCTGCCATCCATCTCCACTCTCTGACAAACAGAGGCTAGGGACACCATTCCTTACCCATCCTAGCTAATAGCCATTAATGGACTTAACCACCATGAATTTATCTAGTTCTCTTTTAAACGCTGTTATAGTCCTAGCCTTCACAACCTCCTCAGGTAAGGAGTTCCACAAGCTGACTGTGCGCTGCGTGAAGAACTTCCTTTTATTTGTTTTAAACCTGCTGCCTATTAATTTCATTTGGTGACCCCTAGTTCTTGTATTATGGGAATAAGTAAATAACTTTTCCTTATCCACTTTCTCCACATCACTCATGATTTTATATACCTCTATCATATCCTCCCTTAGTCTCCTCTTTTCAAAGCTGAAGAGTCCTAGCCTCTTTAATCTCTCCTCATATGGGACCCATTCCAAACCCCTAATCATTTTAGTTGCCCTTTTCTGAACCTTTTCTAGTGCCAGTATAATATATGCTATAACAATAGTTTAGAGCACCCCAAACATTATAGTTACCCAAAATCCAAGATGGTTTTGAGTGATTACCAGTCAGGCTTCCAGGGCCCTCCTTTTGTCCTGCTGATAGGGAGTTTAGGTGTCAGTTCCTTGCCTGAAGCAAAGCTCCCTCGGACTGTTCTGAGGTGTTTACTTTTACTTAATTTTTAATAGCTAATTTTTACAAAATGGATAACTTATAGTAACCCCTTGTGTGTTACAATAGTAACCCTACTGGGTTACCAATGTTTTTAGCTTTAACAAATCACTTATTTTTATTAGCAAAACATTTTTAATATTTTAGTTATAACAATAATAAATTATATACTAAAGGCACTTAAAACCAAGGTTGGCTATTTAAATATTTTTTTATTTCTATAGTATATTAATTTTTTTTTGTTTTAATTAGCAAAACTGCAATTATGCAGCTGGTTTGGCCTTGCCTTTCAGAGTCCTAACAATTATTCCTTGCTATGTGGTATTTGGTTTTCAGCTAACAGTAGCTTGACACACAAAATGGTTGGCTACAATTATGTTAAATTTAATTTTCTCAGAACAGAACAAATCTTCAGTCAACTAGGACTTCACCATTGTCTTTCCGCCGCACATTATGGTCACTAAGATCTTCCAGCTAGTAAATAAATTAATAAATTAAATAATGGAGATATCCTATCTCCACAGAACTGGAAGGGACCTTGAAAGGTCATTGAGTCCAGCCCCCTGCCTTCACTAGCAGGACCAAGTACTGATTTTGCCCCAGATCCTTAAGTGGCCCCCTCAACTCACAACCCTGGGTTTAAGCTCAAACCACTGAGCTATCCCTCCCCCTAGTAGTGGGGACAGAACTCCGATATTTTTCTAGAAACTCAGGACCCTGACTTGAGCTCTCTCTTTTAGCTATAACACAACTGAGTAGTATGATCCCATCCAGCAGAGCTATCTCATTACAATATTATACCTCTTCTAAGGTGAAGGGATGTCTGTCTGTATATCCAGATAGATATACATATATTACACACATTTCCACACAAAGGTAAATTTTTTCTTTGTTCTACTCAGGTGCTGAATAGTGAGACAGGGGCACAAGAATCCTCTTCTTCACTCCCTCCCAAGCATAGGAGTCTGACAGAAAGTTGGCCGTGTGCTTTCTTGTCACTAGCTAGCTAGCACTTAATGGCCCCAAAGGGCTGTTAGAGAAACAAGCTGAGTGAGGTAATAGCTTTTATTGTACCCACTTCTGTTGGTGAAAGAGACAAGCTTTTGAGCTTACACAGAGCTCTGCAGAGTCCCACTGAAGTCAACGGGATTGCACATGGGTGCTGTGGTCTATGATCTGCTTGCATGGATCTGACTGAAGGATTAGGGCCAAAGTCTTAATCTGTATTTCTTTTAATAATACAATAGTCTAGAAACCTCTAACACCAGACTTTGCCTTCAGCCCCAAAGGATGGATAATTTGTAACCTTTGAATACAAATAATAGGGTGATTCTGAGTGAGTGGCAGAGACTGTTCCTGCTCTTGTTCTCTTTCTAGTCCTCTTGCTAACCTGCTTCAATGTTCCTTACTCCCTCAAACTGCACAAGATTATACAAACTTTTAAACACAGAAATTAAAATCCAAACGTTGTCAGTTTAACAAACCAGATCAGGTTATTATATTTATTTGATTATAATTTTAAAATATAACCAAAAGTTACATTTTCACACATTGGAAGTATAACTTTTCTACTACTGTTAAAGTCATTGAGAGTTTGCACATTTTGAATGGTTTGGAATAAAAACTCTGTTGTACTGATTAAATTCAGGATCGACTATAGGGTGGATTGTGTCACAAGCATGACTAGAATATCATGTCCCGAAGAAGGCTGGGGTGGAAGAACCTTTAGCTGGCATTAAAACAAGATGCCAAAAGAATTGCATCCTCTACTTGTTGCACTAGTAAGACAGACATTATTAACCTCATCCAGGTGGAAGCAAAGGAAGCCAGAAGCTTGAAACTATGCCTATACGTGGTTTAAAATGTAGACATTCAGACACTTCTATTGAGCAGCTGCTAATTTGATTGTAAAGGAATGGAAATATGCTTGTGGGTAAACAATTCCATACCAGATTTAAGTGCATATTTAAGTGTCCATGCTGCTTGGTGCCTTAAGTGGTTGGCCCCAATTCAGATACAGTATACAGATTCATCAAGGGATCACTCAATAAAATGAACAGTAGGTACATTTAGAATCAATAAAAGGAAATACTTTTTTTTACACAGCAGATAGTCAGCCTGTAGAATTCACTACTCAAAGGGGTCAGTGTAAAATACTGTAGCTAGATTTTCAAAAGAACTAATTAATTTTATAAGCAGTAACATTTGTAGCTATACATTTTAAATTAGGAGTAATCACATCTCATATTTCATGGCTTAAATTGATCCCTGCAGGGGTTAGGTTGGATTGGAATACACCATTGTTCTAGTGGTTAGGTCCATTACAGGAAGAGATTATTTTTCATAGAAAAGTGAAACAAAGTATCAGCCGTTGCAGGAGGCAATATACTTTATTTGCTATATCGACTCTAATGCAGTATGGCAAAATTCTATGTTCACATCAATCTAGATTGATTCACACCTATGAAGTAGACTAAGAGTTACAAAATTAGGGGAAAACATGTCTTTTGTTTTGGGGTGGTTTATTTATTTATTGTACTACTATGCACAGGCCTATTGAAAAAATTGTCCCTCTGCTGGGGCAATTACAATGTGATTAAATAAATATAATGCAACAGATACAATGGGCAATCTGGAAAAATGTGTTAATTTAGGTCCCAATCCTGCACTGAGAATCTTGTGAGCTGAGACCCGCACTTAGAGTGCCCCACTGAAATCAATGGAGTCCTTCTAGATAGTTTTTGGGATAGTGTAGAATCAGGGCCTTAAAATAAAATTAAATAACACTTTATCAGAGTGTTGAGAGCACTTTGAGCAACTCGTATTGAATTAGGCTGAGGATCGGAAAGATTACCAGTTAAATGTCTGTTATTTCTACAGTGGTTGTGCTTAGAGGCCCTGGTTGGGGATCACGGTCTTGTGCTAGGTACTGTACTGATATTCTTCCTCTGATATTCATCCTGCCTGAGCCTCAAGCTAAAGTGCAAACCAGCAAACAGCATAAATATTGAAAAAGTGCATTATAAAAATTCTTCCATTTTTAATATTCTAGACACGTGCTCAAAACACACAAGGATTTTTTATTAAATATGGCAGTGTCATTTTAAATCGAACAACAACAAAAAAGAAAGGTCCAAGAATACTGTAATTGTACAGCATCAATTATCAATCAAGGAAAGCCACCAAATGTTAATGCTATTTGGCCTGCTGCACAAGAATTAATTGGCTGGAAGTAAATCATATCCACCTGTGGGAGAGATCTTCCACTGATATAAGGAGAAGGATAGAAACCACAAATGTAACAGGTTTTATTTTGTGCTATCACATTTCACAGCACTAAAAACATATGAGAGCTTTATAAAGATGAGTTTACCAGGTCGGCCCATTGTCAGGACCCATTTTGCTAACATATTGGTTTTTAATAATAATTGGTCTATAACAACTTACAATAGTAACTCAAATCGACAGTATCTACAAAGTTTAAGATCCAATATAATTCAATTAAATACCAATCTAACAATTTTTATGTAAATTATTTTAGTCCAAGTTGCACATTCCTTTATCTCATGGGGCTCGTTCTTAATTTCCTTTTCTGTAGCTTTTCTACGGCTATACTACATTTTGGTAATATTACCACTGAAGCTGAAGAAATATTTCAATTATTAAACCTACCAGAAAATTATAGTTAGATTTATCTCTGTTTTAGTCATATAACTTTGCTTTCTGCTGACTTTTCAAACTGCTTTTCCATAAAGTCTAGACATTTCAGAGAGGATGCCTATTATTGTCCTGCTGCATTGTCTCTTACCAATGTATTCCTTGGGTGTTTTAGTAGCATTTGGCCATGCATGTTCATTATAGTGGAGGCTGTTAGCACCACCTAGTAGTAAGGGTGCCTGACACTTCCCACTAGAAGACTGTTTTCAGTTGCTTATAACTTTGCCAAACTAACTATTTGAGCTGAAATTTTTTCTATGCCGAGTGTCTGCTTCTGACCAAAGTTTACTGGAAAATTTCAAAGGCACCAGAGAGCATGGGTGGCTAAGGAAACTGGGAGTGGTTGGGCAAAGAGTCTGGGACATGGAGCCTGTGGGGCGGGGGGTGTGGAAATGGATAGACAGATTGGACCCCCAAGATGGAGTTTTGAACTGGGAGCCAGTGGGCACAGAGAATGAGGGGTTGTGTGTGAATGGTGAGGGATAGAGAGATTTGATGAGCAGCTGGAGGAAGGGGGACTGGGACAGGAAGGGTGAGACTAGGATTTGCTGAGCACAGAGACTGGGACTGACAAGGAGTCAGGGGTGGGAAACAGGGACAGGTCGGAGGGGGAGAAGGGAACACTGGTGGAGGGGGGGGGAGGAGAAAAAGAGAGGCAGAAGGGTCTCTGCCCACCAGAGCACACTGCCCTCCAGAGCCTGGAATGGAACCCAAGATTCCTGAGTCTCACCATTCCTCTGCTGTCAGCAAATCAGTGAAACCCACTTGCAAAGCATCTTGTCATCCCCCACTAGTGCTGATCCACATAGAGGATGACAGCCTACTACTGCCATCAGTTTCTCTGTTAGCTGAAAGTAGCAGAGAGCTATGTGGTCGATCTAAAGGTTCCCATTCTGCCAGAGCCGGCTTCAGGGTTTTGGCCGCCCCAAACAGCCAAACAAACAAAACAAAAACTGCGATCACGATCTGCTGTGGCAATTCAGCGGGAGGTCCTTCGCTCCGAGCAGGAGTGAGGGACCGTCCGCCGAATTGCCGCCGAACAGCTGGACATGCCGCCCCTCTCCGAGGTGGCCGCCCCAAGCACCTGCTTGGTAAGCTGGTGCCTGGATCCAGCCCTGCATTCTGCTGAAGACCTATGTGGGTGTCAATACCATGCCACGTGATGGCATTTGGGGGGAGGGAAGGGAATTTTTGTTTAGATTGCTTTTTTAAAAACCTGGGGAATTATACACAAAAATCACATTAAAAACACTATTAAGTTTGCAAAGTCAAACTTTGGAAGTTTGGAAAAGCCAGAATTAAGGCTGCGAGTGCAACCCTGTGCATTTGCAGTATGAAACACACAGTCTTCAATTACATAATCATACTATTTTTTCCACAGGACCCCTAGTTCATTCAATGCACAGGATGGACCTGGCTCTGGGGATGAATCAGAATAGTATACTGAAGGAGATTGTATAGTCTGTAGGATCGTGACTTCATTTAGAAGTTCGAAGGTGTGTAGTGAATGAGGTAGAGGATTGCAGGAGAAGGAAGGATGGTCTCATGGTTAAGGCAGTTGAATTCTCTAGGCAAGTCAGTTAAACCGAACTTTTCCTGATTGTGTATTCCTCATTTTCCTGACTGACTCACTCACTGGGATCTGATTTGCAAAAGTGATGAGCACTCACAGCTGCAACTTAAATCAATGGGGATTCTGCTTTGATTATACACAATGCTAAGTACTCTGAAAAGTCAGGGCCCAGGTGAGGATACTGGATTGTTTTAGCCTTAAACTTTCAGTCTCTCAGTTCCTTATCTGGGAAATGGGGATAATACTACACACTTGTCTCACAATACTACATCCACCCCCTACCTGTTTGTTGCCCCAGTCATGGCATCATGTCTATGAGCTCATCTACACACAAGTTTCGCTATACTTTAGGTTTACTGGTATGGTTAAAGCAGTGCATCCACACTAGTGCGGATGCAATTATATTTGTGTAGCTTAAGACAAGACATTTATACCAGTATAACTGTGGTCACACTAGGGGCTTGTACCAGTATAAGCATGTTGGTAAAAAGTCAATCGCCTAACTGACAGTTTTTATACCAGCAAAAAGCCATGTGTAGACCAGGTCTAGTATTATATTGCAAGCTCTTGTGGACATATTTATTCAGTAGAAATACAGGTTTGGGTGATGTAAAGATAAATAACAATATTTGGAAACAGAGTATTAAGGGTCCTTTAAGTTTTCCCAATAGAAGGAATATTTCTCCATGTTTACATTGTATCTTCTGCACGTCGCTTTCAATCTAGTGCAGACTGCTGCTTCTGAAAGCATATTCTGCCTCCCCTTTCTGCTGTAGAACTGTACGTTAGATACATGGGAGGCAGGTCAGGCTTTTTTATTTTGTTGGATCTACTATAGTGCTCAGATGTCCCTTGACAGCTTTTAAAAAACATCCTGACATTGTAAAAAGATGTAAGAGCAATTTTGCCTCATGAAACAGATAGGAATTTTCATCTGGCAGACCAAAAGCACTACCAATAGATCCACTGGTAATTGTACTTCTGTTATATCCATTATGAGTAAAACAAACTTTCTTTAATCAAGGCAAATGCACTTCTCCATATTCATGCCAAGTTTGACATTTTAAAAAGACAGTCAAGTTTGAGCAGAGCCAAGAAAAAGCCTGACACATTTTTCAGGTGAAAAACACTTTTTCCTCTCATTTGAGTAACTCAAAACCAGCTAAACAGATTTTTATGAAACATTAAAAAAATATCAATTCAGAGTATAGAAATGTAAAGCCATCTTAAATTCTTTGAGTAAGTTATAAAAAGCTGAAAACAAAGGTTTAGAATGGGAATGCCACCAATGCAACCTTAACTTTAGCATGGTTACCATAAAGAAGTCCCACAAATGTCATTTAAAGATTATCTATACGAGAATGGTTTACATGATTTTACTTTACTTCTATTCATTTGACTGGACAGAAGGTACATTTTTCATTAACGTAGCAAATTTGAGTAAAAATAATTTTGTAGCCCTATTTTGTTAAATACCATGAGGCCAGCAGTTAATTCAACATCAATTAATGAGTCAGCCTATTTAAACAAAAGATATCAAATGTGCAGTCAATAAGTCACAAAGGAATGCATCTTAGGGTACATCTACACTACAGCGGGGAGTCGATTTAAGATACGCAAATTCAGCTACGTGAATAGCGTAGCTGAATTCGACATATTGCAGCCGACTTACCCCGTTGTGAGGACGGCGGCAAAATCGACTTCTGCCGCTTTTTGTCGGCGGCGCTTACTACCACCTCTGCTGGTGGAGTTAGAGCGCCGATTCGGGGATCGATTGTCGCGTCCCGACGGGACGCGATAAATCGATCCCCGAGAGGTCGATTTCTATCCGCCGATTCAGGCGGGTAGTATAGACCAGACCTTAGAAATAGAAACAACAGACTCTAGACCATCCAGGATAAAATTTAGCCGTACAGATGCATCTAAAATATTAAGTCAGTATAATATTACTGTAAACATAATATTTACTGGAAGGGACTGAAAATTTTTGTAATTATAATAAATTATTAAGTGGGGAGAGGCTTTCAGAAGCACTTAAGAAATTTAGGAGCACAAGCCCCAGTGGCAGAGTTGGACTGTGCTCTTATATCACTTAAGGATTTTTGAAAATCTCCCTGTACTATTTCAATAATTGTGGTGGTACTGTTTGAAGCAGGGACCCTAGGTCAATGGGAACTGCACTGTGACCACCAAACTCATTTTACATAGACCTCTGAATAGCTGAGAATAGATTTCAATGTATAGGGCTTCCTCTTAATGTTACAAAACAGAACTGGCATGACCCTCCCCCTCAATTATCTGGGAAAACTAACCACCCCCCCCGAGCACCTGTAACAAAGGAAAAAACTTTCATTAAATGGGAGAGGGAACTTGGGGGAAAAGGCCATAATAATGATTCAAAAGCATATAAACCATAAGTAAAACACCCATTCCACAGTATGTTGGACAGTGTCCTTCTTACCTTGTGGTCTGAAAGTCTGATAGTCAAGTGTCCCTTTAACCCACGACTCCCCTTTCCCTCTGCTGCACTCCTTTGACAGTTGGTTGTCCGAAGTCAGTGAAGTCTCATGGGTTCACTTCCCATCCCTGAAAGGGGGAGAGATTGTTGAGCAATGTTTCTGCAGGTGTTGTTGCCCACTGTTATCTCTACCGTCTTTGCCGCTGCTCACTGCTGCCTCTGCGATACCATGTTCTGAGGTTCTACCACTTAGCCCAATTCTTAGTGATTTCAGCTCTTAGAGGGTTTACTGGGTAACAGGGAACCTCACTACTACCACAGCCTCTGTGTTGTCATTCACTGCAACACTGTCCCCACACCAGGTCTAGAGCTCTGCCCTTACACCTGCTCTTCAGTGATTTCTGCTCTAGTAATTACTAAGCAGAAACAAGGACTCTCAATTGAGTCTGGACAGCTCTATCTTTAAACAGCGGAGAGACAAGTGTTAAATGATATCTAGGGCTCTTTAAACACAGGCCACATCACTGGGTAGGAAAACCTGGCCCCATCTGCTTCCGACTTTCAGTTGGATTTGGCATCACTATCCCCTGCTTAGCAAGTGAGATTAAAGTTATGGTGACCCCCTCACAGAGGGCATGCTAAGTACAGTTATGCTTCCCTTTCTCATACCCCTGCAATCAATGCTAACTTAAATTGTAACCCCAAACAGCCAAAATTGATCACTTTGGCAGTGCTGTTCTGTCTGGTGATCACCTAGGAAGCACAGTAGGTGAGTCCATGAAAATACAGTCTGCTCTTGGTGTCTTTTCCCCCCAGTTAATCACTAGATGTCAGGGGAAAATTCATTCAGACCTTACACCTGCCTGGAGGCCATAGTCAGAGATGAAGTAAAGTGCCTGCCCCAAAGTGCTTACATTTTTGATGCTACAAGATGAATAGGTTGGGGAAGAAAAGGAGAAGGACAAGAGACATCTTGTGTGATCTGTAGGAAGTAGGTGAATGAAACAGGCAGTTCCTCAGGTCCTGAGAGGACAAAGAGAAAGGTCCCAGAATGTAGTCCAAGAAAGAAAAGGTTCAAATTAGGCTTGTGTAAGGAGCCTATCATCTAGATGAGGGTGAGGGAAACAAGTAAGAGTACCCAAAAAGGGGAACCTCAGCTCTTGGATTGCAGCAGGGACCAATTTGTGAGTTCTACTCTACAGAGGAGAAACTCAGCAGGACCAAAAATGAGAGATCTCTCCATCACAGATTAGGCCTAAAGACTTTAGGTTCCAGATTTAGGGAAGGATTTTCACAACCAGGATTGAATTAAGACAACATGGGGCCCCACTGTGATCCCAAAGAGGCAGGAGCAGCAACATGGACGCCTTAACCCTCTCTCCACTCTCCCTCCCCCACAAAGGCCATGGGGCCCCCAATACTTATGCCAGGCCGAAAGGTATACCTGGGAGGGTGGGTGGGACTTTCTGCATTCTTCTGCTACACACCGCAACCTCTGCTGCAATGGTATTGTCAGGGGTTGGGAGGCTCAGAGTAGTAGGTCTTAAAGTTAACACCGCAGTTGAGATGGATGGGGCAGTTCACACCTGTCAGATCCGTTGTTACAGACTGTCTGCAGACTCACATAAGTGTTCAGTACGGTCATTCCTAAGCATTCAAATGTCATGAGTCAGGATCCAAAATCTCCTGATTAAAAAAATCCTCATTATTTTAATAATAATGTTGGGTTCTTTTTCTTTGTTTTCTGATTTGAACCTTCAGGTTATACTCAGGTCACATTTTCATGTTTTTCTTCACAATCATGAGAGCTAGAAGCTTATTATTAATTATTATTATTTATAAAAGAAAACTGAGATCATGCCCTCATCATGAGAGTTCAAGAGCTGGGGGCATAGAAATGGGTCTAACAGGGTGACCAGACAGCAAGTGTAAAAAATCAGGATGGGGGTGGGGGGGTAATAGGACCCTATATAAGAAAAAGGCCCCAAAATCAGGACTGTCCCTATAAAATCAGGACGTCTGGTCACCCTAGGGCCTAAGTGTCTCTATCTTTAATCTGTCCCTGCTCATAAACAAAGAGCTTTTCCTGTGATCAGTCAGTTATTAGAATTGATGATTGTGTTATGCCCATTAAAAATGTTTGTTGTTTAGTTTAACTAAACTTCATTGAATTACCCTTATTCTAACTAACCAGTGCCTTATCATGGCCAGTGTGCAAGAGAGGGGTCTTCTTATTTAGGACAACTGCATGAGAGGGTCTTGAGTGAATTTACTGAATATCAGATACCTACATGGCTGTGATAGTTTGGGTGCCTACAGTGCTTGCCATTGGAGGTTTAAGTCATAGTTATCATGGCTACTACCCATGAAATTGCTGTGCACCACTGTTCAAACAAGATCAGGCTTGGGCCTCCCTGGAGCAAGAGGAGGGAGGTCATTACCAGTCTTTATTATATTTACAATTCATAGCTAATATATTGATCCTTTGCGGCTAGCAACTAGTATTGTTCATGAAATTAGCAAAGTCTGGGAAACTATTGCAAACATGAGTAATAAAACAAGTATATATACACACAATGGTTGGATAGGAGGTAGAGCTCATATCACCTTTTGAAAACTGAGAGGGCAATAGGGAATTAGATTTAATGATAGATATTAGGACAATACAAATGGTGGAATGTGGGGTGATAAGATCCAACACTCTAAATAGTCAAGTCTCAGTATTGTGAATTCCTTATAGTTTAGAGGGTAGGAATTTAGTAAATCCATAACAAACAACCATGGCTTTATAGGATATGGGCAATGATCCTGAATATGGGTTTTAACAATGTCAGGGTCCAGATAAGGATGAATTCTTGCAATGGTCCAAAGGTGTAGGCAGACAGAGACAAGGCAGGCATGAGAGAAAATTAAGGGTCAAGGAAAAATCCAAGATTTCCAACCTTGAGCTCAAAATTAAGAATTTATGTCAAGCATATCCACCCTATTCCATGAATGCTCTGAATAGCATGACTGACTGACAATAGAACAATTCTTTGCTAATATGGTGATAAGTGCTTTGGCAATATAAACATGTACAGACAGAGTTTCCAGACAGTAGGAGTATTTTTTCAGAAGACAGTACATTAAGGAATACTGTCAGGCAATTCTGATTATATTGTATATTATCCAAAGTGCTACATTCTAGAAGCACAGTTACTGGCAATGACAAAAAACATGTCAATGCCCATCAGCTACAGATAGGAGTCTGTGTAACAAATGGTCTGATCTGCATAGGGGGACTCCAATGCTAAAGTTTGTCAGACAGACTAAGGTCTCTCTCCCCCTTAATCAGCCTTAGATTTTTTTTTAAAATATCATAATCTTGATAGAAATTATAAACTGTAATCCACATTTGTTTTGCAGTGAAGAGCCAAATCTTAATTCTTTTACAAAGCTCATCTTTTTTGCTAAACATTTGTGAAAGAGAGGAGAAGTGCTCATCTAAGAGGGGGAATTGTTTTAGAAGCACAAGGACTAAGGGTAGGTTATGTTAAATTGCTGCACTTAACTTAAAAATACATATATCAAGGGCAGCAAAAACATATGGACAGGCACACTTTTGGCATCTTTGTCAAATCTAAAAAAAAAGAATGTTTTACTACTATAAATCCAGAAAAACTCCACTGACTTTATCACAATTACTTTAGAGATGTAAAAGAGATCAGACTATGTCATGGTACACAAATCATATTACACAAATTCCAGCTGGAATATGGGGTTGGAGACAAATAAGAATGTTGTTATCTCCCTTCAGGATTTTAATACACTGAGAAACCCTTTTTAACTGAGTTGACATGATGGTATCGAGTCAGCAGATCTTTATAATATTCACACCTGCGCTAGATGCGAGAAAATTATCTGTATTAAGACAATATTTAAAAACACACATTTTCTGCAGTTATTTAGGGGTTAATTACAAACAACTAAGGTTCATTATACATTCTAGAATGTTGTTCTCTGAGACAAAAGGAGCTCTCATTTGTTAAATGAAATTGCATTACTCCCCTCCCACGTCCCCCCCTCATCCAGGACTTTCTTACCCTAGCCAACCCCCCCTATTGAGAGTTAGTAATTAAACACTAAAGCCTCTCAGTTTCTGCAGCACTGCAGGGGAACTCCTCCCTGTAATAAGCTCCAATTACTGGCTGCCACTGCAGTTGATGAAGGATTATCCTCTCACTCAGCTACGGCAAACTCTAGAGTATAATCTTCAATTAGTTCAATTCACGTAGCACACTGGCAAGCAGGCCACTACATTTCCCACGATTTACACAAACAGCCTTTCTTTGATACCCCCCAACACTGCACAGATGGTCCTGGGACTGTCTGTTGCAAAGTTCAGTGCATCTGGCCCCTAAACCCACCTAATGCAGGCAGCAAAACAAAGAGGGCAACTCAAGCACTCTATAGTACCTATTTGTTTCAGTAACAGCAGGCTTTTTTAAAAAAAAAATTATTCAAGGAGTCAGAAAACAGGTGGATAAACAAACAAACAAAAAACTACCAACACACATTTCTGATCAACACTGTTACTACCTTTAGTCATTTTTTAATTATATTTAAATACAAAAAAATTCCTATTTTAAAATAATGTAAAAGATCTGCCTTAAACTGGAAAAAGCCAGAAATGTCAGAGTTAAGGCTGTAACTCCATCTTTTAGCGCTCCCTATTGTGATTAGGTACTGCAGATGTCTTCAAACAATGGCTGATTCCATATGCCATGCGTGCTCAATACCTAGGCAGAATGGAAGAAGCTGAAGACCCAGCTTCAGCCTGAACTCCGAAATTCCTGGCTTCCTCATATTTAAGACTGAACTGTGATGTTATGTTGGGTTTTATGTCTTAGTCCCTTTGTTTAACTGATGAATAAAAAAAAAAAGCTGTATTTGGAAAATATTTGAGAGCAGATAGAATGAAGTCTAATTGCTTTTTCATGTTCATTTTTGGCCTAATTTTAAAATGGCATATTACTGCTTTGGTTAGTGTGACTGAAAGATTTGACTATTTGACAGTTGTTAGATAGCCTATGGTTGATGATCTCAGTCCAGTTCAGGGGACAGTTTAATAAACTATTAAAAAAAGACACCATCACATTGACCTTCTAGCTGCTGGTCTGAGAGGTGCAAAGGACTGAATGGATGCATAGGTTGATCTACCCTTTTATCCAGCCAGAAGTTCTTTCCCATTAAGACCGGGGCACATTGGTGTCAGCATGTTAGGAAACCTGAGCTGCTGTTGCTTGTACTGTACCTATTCTATGTATAGAGGCCTCCACTCTCCAGGCTGTTCGAACAAAATTCACTTTTAAAAAAAAATGTTTTCAGTCAGTTATATTCCCATGATCATATTCTTAGATGTTGCATTAAAAAAAAAAAAGACATTTAAGTACATATATAAAGCCTTTACTCCCTTACTCACACTAAATAGCAGGGCCAGTCAGAGCGGGGGCCAAGAGGGCCATTTGGCCTGGGCCTCAAGCTCAAAGGGGGCCTCAAATTTAGACACTTGTTAATTTTTTGGCATTTGATAAGTTTTGCAACTTGTTTTTAGGCGCATCCCTATCAGACCAAAATGTGACACACTCTCAGCTTAGAGCTGCAAATTTAAGCAAATAAGAGATGTGATTTGGTAAAAGACAATTTTTTTTAACTGATATATATGGTCATATTAAAGAGTTAAAAATGTTCATAAATACTAAAAAATGTGTTGGTTCTGATGGCACAAGATCAGACCGTGATGAACATGTCCTCTCAGATCAGCTGATTATATAAACAAACCACTACTAGTAGCTGGTGCTGGATCAAGTGTGTGTTAAAAGGTAGAGAATTGTTACATTTTAGTGTCTTTACAGTTTTATGTCTAGTTGACTAAGGAATTATGTGTGTGTGAGAATTCCTCATCTTCATATGGTTGTTGAAAGAGGTGACTGGTTGGTTGGTTGGTTGAGCCCTAGCTTGGTAGCTTGACCGTCATCATAGGCTTTTGTAGTCTAGGCCCAGATTCAAGGTGAAAATTGGTGAGGACAATCTTGTACAGCGAGTTTCATGAGGACACACGTTTGAAGTTTTTGGACATTATCCCTCTGTCGAGATCCATGTCTGTGATTACTATTTTTATATATATATTATTCATCCCTTTCTTTCAGCTCAACCTGTTATATTATACCTTGCGTGCTTGAGTTTTGATTCAGTGATAAGGATAACTTGTCTTTCATTTTGTGTTCTTAATTAGTATTCCTTTGTTTTAAGTCTTTTCAGCATTTGTGTACATGTTTACTGTAGAAGATTTCAAATATAGATAAGCTACTTATTTACAGCAGAATATTTCAAGTGTGGATAGGCTACATATTGACCAGATAGATCACTATGAAGAGGAGATTTGAAAATGGTGCAAGCAATAGACGGCAAAAACAACTGAGTGAAACAGCAGCTAAGAGCTCAAAGCCAATAACTTCATTTCTCAAACCACTGGAAAACACACCTCACCCAACAAACAATGCTACAGATAATGAAAACTCCGCAACTGCAACAGGTGATATTTCAATGCCAATTCCTGAACATGAGGACAGTAGTCAAGAAGGAGATGTGCCACCAACAGTAACAGATGCAGCAGAAGATCCTGTGTATGATCAAGAAACTAAACAACAGGAAGATCTTACTCAGCAAGAGTAATTCATGAGTACTACAGTTTTGACAGTGACTGACACCAGAATTATTGACAAGAGCAATGCTGCCCAAATGCAATCTTTTCTTCAAATTAGTTGTGTTGAAATTCCAAGTAACCTTCCACGAGATGCTGATAATCATGCTTTCCCTACTCGTCTGCTGACAAAAACTCTTCCAAATGGTGAGACTACCACAAGAGACTGTTTTTCCATACTCCAGCATAACCAATCTCTCTTCTGTGAACCCTGCTTCATTTTGAACAAAAGTGATGCAAATGCATCTGTTCTCTCTGATCAATCAGGATGGAGCATCAGAGGTTGGAGGAAGTTGAAAGACAGAATACCATCACATGAGAGTTCAACATCACACAAAAAACTATGTTGCATGGAAATCAGCCAGTAGGGCAGCATCAGCTGAAAGTTCAGTTGATAATTTACCCTTGACTGAACTCTCTACAGAAACTAATAACTGGAAAAAACTTTTTGAGCACATCCTGAATGTCATCCTTTTTCTTTCTGACAGGGGATTGGCTCTCTTTGGTTCCAGTCAACGTATTGGTGATCGTGCAAATGGAAACTTTCTAGGCATAGGTGAGCTCCTCAGCAAATATGACCCACTTTTAATCAGAGCATGTTAAATGTGTTCAAGCTTTTGACTCTTGCAATTCAAGTCCATTATCTCTCCATATGCATACAAAACGAGTTTATTGAGCTGTGTGGGTAATTCGTACAAACAAGAATTCTTGATGAGATTCGAAATGCCAAGTATTTTTCCAATCATTGTTGATGCCACTCCAGATTGTTCTCACAAGGAACAGACTACTATGGTTATTCAATAGGTTAGGATTGCAGACAGTTCAAAATTTTCAACTGAAGAAATGTTTATTTTGTTTGATAATTTCATGAGAAAAATTGGAAAAGAAATTGCTGCTCAAGTACTAGCAATTCTAGAAGATTTTCAAGCCTGCATTGGTCAAGCCTAACACAATGGATCTAATATGGCTGGAAAGTACAAAGGTGTACAAGCAGTTCTGCTTGAGCAGAATTCAAACTGTATTTTCTCCAGCTGTGGAAATCACACATTAAACCTTGTAGGTGTTGACTGTGCTGAACCATGCAAGGAGGCAATTACTTCATCTGCTGAACAGTTCCAGAGTTACAATCTCTTCAGTAGCATTCCACAAAGGTTGGAAATTCTGAAGCAGTATTTTCCTGTTTCACTGCATGGGATGTCCAAAGCTAGATGGTCTGCATGGATTGATGGTATTCAACCAGTTGTGCAGCATTTGAATTCAGTGAGAAAGGCTTTAAATTAGCTTAAATCACTCAATCTCACTGCACAGGCCCAAACTGAACTTCAGTCTATTCAGAAGCACATGTCCAAATTTGAATGCATGCTGATGTCATCTTTGTGGATGAAACTACTTACAATGATCCACCAAACTAATCCGGTAATTGAAGCACGCAATGCTACACTTGATGTTGAGAGGGATAACATTGAAAGTCATCAAATGACATTCAACAGATTCATGAACAATGGGATGTGATCCTGAGTCCAAATTAGTAGCACAGAATATTGGCATTTCATCTGAGTTCTCCACCAATCACAACTTACCTACTGAATCTGATGCCGAGCAGCATTATAGGGTCAAGGTCTTCCTTGTCATCATTGACTCTATTCAATCAGGTCTTACATGTCAATTTGAGTCACCGCAACTAATTTGTACCCTTTTGGGGTTTCTTTGGCAGTTCAACAGACTGAGTAATGAAGATCTACTTTCTGCAGATGGACAATTTCAGCAACAGTACAACAAAGAAATCTCAAAAGATCTGTGACGAGGTCATCTTCCTCAAACAAATATATTCCATGAACTTTAAATTGGATTGCAAGCCAAAGGAATTGCTTCAAGAAATATTAGAACTTGGACTCTCTTAGAACTAGGATGTTTCCTAATATCACAATTGCATTGCGTATTTTTGTCAGTTTGCCTGCATCAGTGGCTTCAGGTGAACGCACCTTCAACGTGTTGAAGCGGGTAAAGAACTATCACCGTTCAACTATAGGACAAGAGTGTTTGAATGGGCTTGCCATGCTTAATAATAGCAACTGTGACATTGTACAAAAGCTAGATTTCCCCCTCAATAATTTGTGCAAATGCACAGAAAGGCTAGAAAAGCATTTGTTAAAGAAAAAAATATTAAAATTATCTCTCTCTCTTTTTTTTGGCACCTTATTTTGTTTTCATGTGTCGTCATTTTTTATTTTTATTATGGCTAGGAGCCTCAAAAGCTGGAATTGGCCTGGGCCTCTCTGGACCTCTGAGAGGGTCTGCTAAATAGGACCATACTCCAAAAATAGCTCCAGTGAAATGAATGGGACTTTTCTTAGAGTAAGGCACTAAACAGCCCTGATCCAGCAAGCTCATAAATGCAGATAGACTCAAGTGGAGCCCAATTGATTTCAGTGGGGCTATTTGGAAGCACTAAGTCTACCTGAACATGTGACCTTATAGGACTGGAGCCAGCATGACCTAAGGGTGGTAAAATATGGCCCTTGCACAATATTTTTTTTTATACTGACAGATCACAGTAACTTTTCAAGCCGTATAGATTTTTCATGCTTACATGTACTTAAGTCATATAGTTTACATACAGTTTACTCAGATTGTATTTTTCTTGCCATCAACTGCTCAAGAGTTGAAAATGAGATTTTGGTCTCTGTCCTGTGAAGTGCTCTATGTTTCTTGCAGTGTTCAAATAAGACTATTCTGCTTCAGAAGTTGGTCCAATAAAAGATATTACCTCATCTTTGTCTCTCTAATAATCTGCTTCAAAAATTCTTTACACTATTGCTATAATATTTGTATTCAGTGCCATAGATGTGCATGGTGCTTTATACAGAGGAAAGAGATATGGTTGCTATCTTTAAGGAATATACAGTTTACGAAGGTATTTCTCATGCTAGAAAGTACTGCAGCTACTAATGTTTGCACTGCAGGTTCCAGTCTCTAGTGTAAGTTCCTTAGGCTAGACAGCTTGTACATAGCCCAGGCACAACTATGGCTCTGTACAGAAATGTTAGAATACTATCACACATCTGAAGTAGAACAGACTTCCCTATTCCCAATGGACCTCAAGTTTAAGGAATTTTAGGGTGGTGGATTTCTAGCATTTAGCAAGTTTTCTGCACTGCACAGTGAAAAAAAGCAAATGTGTCAGTGGAAAAACTGAAATTAATATTAATTTTTATTGAACTCTGAAAAACCTACAAAAAGCAAAGAACCCCACTCCTCTGTTCTGCACACACATGTGCACAGGGTGCAATTTTCAAACATGGGGAGTTAAAAGGACATTGAAATCCCCCAACTGGATGCTCAAATTGGGACACAGGCACATAAAAATTATAATTATGTCCCTTAATGCTGCCATGAATATTCAAATGTGGGCATCATGGGTTGAAAGAGCTATTCCTGCTGCCTGAGCTTGGGCAAGTCATTTCATCTCTTTGTGCCTCTGTTTCACCCTTTGCTTTGTCTTTAGGGCAGAGACTGTTGCTTGTTGGGTGTTTAGCACAGTGGCGGCCCAATAGCTTTCTGGACTTCTAGGCACTTGTGTAATGCTTATAATTATTAAGAAGAGAATTTTTCCTCCTCAAAATGCTATGATATCTGAATCTTGAGCAAATTCAGAAGAAACTAAAAATATTAATAGGAAGAAAGGAGCTAGTAGCCACTCACTTATATTGGCAAGTCTTGGGCAGAAAGAGGAGTAGGCTAGGAGTCATGATGTCCATATCAGGTCATGATCCAGATGAACTATGGAGGATGGAATGGTTCAGATACCAGACAGCCTATCTTGCATGTGTCCAATGCCTCCTCTTCTTGCACAAAGAGAACCTCAGCTACCCCATGGAGAGGAAGCAGTAAAAGAGAGGAACTTAAATGTGGGAAGAGGAGAGGCCTGTAATGTTGACTTTAAAATTCAAAAAGAATGACGTATTTGACCCTCCTCAATCCCAATATCAAAATGGCAAAACTTTAACCATTAAAAATTAAATTATGTGAAATGGAGTTTTAAAGGCAGAAATTAAAGTGTATGAACCAGACAGGAAAGGTGCACCAGGTGTAGGTACTTGTTCGGGGGTGGTGGTGATGTATGCAATGGTTGGATCTAAGTAGCATTTAATCTTGATCCAACTGTGCTAACTGAATAGGTCCTGAAGGACAATAAATAAAAAAGGTAGTATGGACCACGAAGGGCAATATTCTCAGCCCTGCTCCACTGCTTGTGTGCCTCTCAAGTAAACGCTGCTATAACATTCCTTGCCAGGGATAAGCCCCACTGTTAGGGAGACTCCAGTAGATTCAAAGCTGGTGAAACTGGCACTCTGCAGGAGGAGGGCAGGTTGGCTTGAAGCAATAGTTCACTGGGCCCAGGGCAAACTTAGGCCCACATCCCATCCCGCTTTTCTTAAAGAAAGAAAAAAACATTTTTCAAATGGCATAGATAGTCTTTATCATTTTACTTTTCTGTCCTTTTTCACTGCGAAATCATGAATGAACTTAAATCATTATTCTGTTTTGTCTATTGAGTGTGAACTTGCAAGAGAAATTGACTTTAAGTGCTCCTGTGCCATAGTAGTTCTGCCATTTTTGTTGAGTGTCAGCTTGCTGAAACTTCTTTTGACTACTGCCACAGTCACTGCCAATGTGCAAAAAATTCATAAGTCTATGTATATCAGAAATTAGCCAATGAAAGACCTGAAGATGAGGTGAAGTACTATTTCAGTGCTTTCATTTCTGATTGAGCTGTATCAGAGGGGTAGCCGTGTTAGTCTGAATCTGTAAAAAGCAACAGAGGGTCCCGTGGCACCTTTGAGACTAACAGAAGTATTGGGAGCATAAGCTTTCGTGGGTAAGAACCTCACTTGCATCTGAAGAAATGAGGTTCTTACCCACGAAAGCTTATGCTCCCAATACTTCTGTTAGTCTCAAAGGTGCCACGGGACCCTCTGATTGAGCTGTGCATGTCAAATTAAATTCGAGTGCATTCCAATGGTTCCAGAAAACCTGAGAGATGCTTTGTCAATGGACAGACAGCATCAGCACATGCACTCCAGTACGTATCCAACTGGGAATGGAATGACAGTATATCTTATTCAAAGCAAGATGTAAGGTAATATCCAACATGCTTTCCAATATTGCTCTCCATCTTGCAGCTTCTGTAAATATTTGTTTTTGAATCTCACTGTCTACTTCACGTCCACCTGACAGCAACTACTTTAATTCCTTCCACTGGCGGTAGCACGTTTACCAGTTCTATGCTCATGTCGCATTATTATACAGTTTGCTCCATTTTTTCCACAATGGCAAAAACCTCTCACTTTTTGCCAATATAACGCATTGTTTATGTTTGTCTTCCCCTTCAGAAAATAAATAGCCAGTACAGTGTTTGGTAGGTAGCACTCCAAACAAGCCAGTCTCCTAGACTCTTCTTTGTTGTTGGAAGTCTTATGTCTGAGAAGAAATTCAGGAAAATTATAGCCATCAACATCTTTGGGCATTGATGTCACTACCTTCCATATTTCTTTGAAATTGGTATTCTAGATAAAACCTTTTTTTTTTTTTTTTTTTTACACACAAAACAGAATCTGTAATATGTTTAGGTCACAATCCTGGATCTTTAAAAAAAACAAACAAACGAACACCACCACCTCCCCCTCCACCCATGATTCATTAAGTAATGCAGCACTACTCTCTCCTGCTTCTTGCAAACCTGCCTCGGAGACTGGTGGTGGTTTTACTTAACCTCTTTGGAAGTCATTCGATTAGAATCATGATTCGTCTGGCTGCTTTTCCATCATAAACTTTCAGTCTCTGTACTGAAATCACCTTCACCTTGCTGTTTTCATTCATCCAGTTCCCCCATTTGTGCTTTGCTTGAGCCAGACTGTTGAGAGGCCTTGTCTGTCTGGAAAAATTGGAGGACTGACTGATATCCTCTAGTTTCTTTTCTTTCCGTTTCTTTAAGCTCCTGATGGTTCTGGCTGTCTGATTTGTATTTATAGCCAGACATAGCAGTATGGCACATATTAAATGATACACCAGTGATAAATGCCTTCTTGGCACTCTAGTGATACTGTTCCGTCCCTTGGATCTGATCTCAATTCTTAGCCCTTAGAGGCACCTGGAATTGTGCTTCTAAAACTGCTTCTGATTGGCCCAGGTAAATCTTGCAAGAACTTGTGAGATCTGAATGCCACATAGATACATAGGTACAAATATACTCACTGAGATTATATAGCTAACATTTAGTCAAACAAACATTTAGATTTTAGCCTGAATTCCCCCCTCCCACCCATGGTGATTAGCTTATGATCCTCTGCTTAGGCTTCTTGTGCCAGCATGTATAAGGATATTCCAGGACTGCCTACCAGGTCCACAGGTTACCTTACGAATCTAGCAAAGCAGACAACCATTGCTTGCTGTAGCAGACAAAAAACCACTGGTAACTCCAAGTTCAAATCCAAGGAACAAAAGTTTATTTCAGTATAGGTACAAAATGTCACAGCCCAATGATCAGTTGCGGATAGCCGGCCAATGAATTGACTGCCTGTACACAGATGAAGGCTGTCCACAAACAGAGGCAAAGATTAAGTTCTTTGTTCACCTTAATACCCAAAATGACACACTGTTTTTAGCAACACCCCCTCCTCTGATTTGTTATATAATAATATGCATGACCAAATATGAAATTACACATTACACATGCGATTATCTACTTATTAACAATAACAAAGCTATTAATCTTAGCATTTGACAGGGACTTCCCTTGTTTACTCTGACTGTTTTCATTGTCCTGTACCCAAGTAAGAGACATTCCAAAAATTAAATATGATATTTAGAAAGCAAGAAGGCTTTGTTTATACTCCTTCCCAAAAGGCTTATTGATCACATTAAATTAGGCCATACATATTGTATATGCATTTGCATATTATATATATATATATATATATATATATTTGATCCATTAAGTACACTTAAACCCTTACCATCTTACATGAGGTAAGTTCACCTAATCAGTTTCACTCCTTTACACTCTCCCAATTGAGACCTCATTGGTCCCCAAGAAACAACGTATAGGCATCACATTCTTTTGCAAAGAACAGCTTTGATTTTGCATTATTGGTTTTAGTTACCAGTATTTGAATTACAATTCTCACTTGGCAATACATTTTAACAATGTTATTACAATTACAAGCTAAAGCACAATGAATATATATAGGAACATATTCATGCATTGGCATAAGTTCATATGTTAAATGTATTCACAATTTTGTTCCAGATGCTAGGTAAATAAAAATTTGCTATGTTTTGTTTTTTTTAACTGTCTCCCACAAGTTGGTTATCACACTTTCCTTCCTTTTAAATACTATTACTAAGAGATTAAGGCTTAATGGAGGAATAGGCACCATAAATTGTGGGTGAATATCATTCCAAAATTCTGCCTTATTGTCTTATACCTTAAACCTTCATTAAGCTTGGTTAATGTTTAAATGGTACCTTTGTTAATTTTAAACACTTTGCCTTCTTTCATACACCATGCCATAATAGAGCTTTTGCAGGTAAGACCAATCCAACCATAAGTAGTATTATGATTTAAGATACATTTGGTGTTATTACTGACAGGAACCACGTCCACAGATCTTGGATGCCAATTTGACAGGTAGACTGAGCTGTTTGTGCTCCCTACCACTCCACAAAGTGCATCGCTGCATCACAGGTGCAAAGAAAAGTAAATTTTAACTTCTGGCAACATTCCAAATGGGGTTTGACCCCTGGATCACTGTTCACCAACATATGTACCCATGGTAGGTATCACTTTATCATCACAGTATCATTAACCTGCTATAATTGCCCCTATAGAGAATTTGACTTACCACACATTTTTGGGTCAAGGAAGTTAGCAATTGAATTTTTTAATATTATTGCAATCAAATTAGAATTATTACTGAACACATTTCAGAGGTTACCATTGCAGAGGCATACACAGCCAAAGTGTCCAAAATATAGGTATTTTTTTGTCTTTGTAATTTGGTTTAAATAAGAATAACTGATGAAATGTGGGATAACTTCCTGCTGAAGGTCAATTAATTCTAGCCCCAACTGAGACAGCAAATAGGCTTGCTGTACGTGTCATAACAGTTGAAACATTTGTGAAGCTCCTCCTGTTGCATCAATTATTTCAATAATTTTACCTACAGTTAACGTTATCATTTGGGCCAACATTTTCATCATCTGCACATCTATAATTTCTTCCTTTGTCCCATCTAGGGTTGCCAATTTTGGTTGAATGTATTCCTGGAAGTTTCATCACATGACAATCTTTAATTAAAGATTAATCTGTCATTCCTGGAGACTCCAGGACAATCCTGGAAGGTTAGCAACCCTAGACAAATCCTAATAAGGATGGGACTAAGAACTTGGTTAGCTCATGTTTGATATTCCCACAGAAATTTAGTGTCGTGTATTAACACCAGTACCAGCTAATGCTAACCACTCACTGAGATCCCTTTTCTGTCTTATGGGTCCTTGTTCTTCCTGATCCAATGCAACCTAGATGCTCTTCTAATCAATATTCAGGGCTGGGCTGAGAATCAGAGAGCTGTAACTGGCTGCCTGACAGCTCTGCCTCTCTGCTGCACCCAGCATAAGCTGAATGCTGCAGAGAATCCTGCCCGAAATCTTTTAACATATGTTAGCCAACACAGAGTGTTGTGATACACAGAGAATACTATGAGAGGGGACTGGTGTACCACAAACTTGGGGTCCAGCACTGTAGACACAACAAGCATTAGTCTCCAAAGCCTCTACCTGAAGTGGGTCCCCATGAACACATACACTTCCTTGTAACGGGCAATTACTTTAATAGGACGGGCATAAACTAGCCTACCTTGAGTGAGAGCAGTCACAGCAAGAAGCAGCATGAGCTCCTATTGTCACACTGCCTCGTCAGTCGCTCACTTTACCACTACTTCTGAGGACATAGTTCATGGTTCTGTAGTAGGCTGAGCCGCTCTTTTCTAGTGAATTATGGGAGAAGAAGTCTGTTCTTGATGGGTGTAGAGAGGAATTGTGGGAAGGCATTGGTGGACTAGTGGCATTCAGGTACAGCTAGCCTGCATTTTCAATAGAGTAGTCCTGTTAACAGCTGCCAAGTTGTGCTGACTTGAACTATTGCCCTTGATAGGCCAGCAAAGTTGAGTTAAAAACACCACCACAATCAAGTTAAGGATTTCTGCCAGTGGATAGGACTCAAGTTAGGAGCGATACATGAGTGAGTAATAACTTTCAAGTGAAGACAGGTTGAAAGAGGTAGAAATACCCTAGTCACAATTTCTAGCCCATCTCTAGGAACCATCCTGTCCAATTAAATCTAAATTTAAATTTAATTTTTTATACATTTCCTTTTGTTTTACTATAACTGAACTCCAGGGCTGTGTGAGATACAGGAGCAGTGGGCTAAAGTAAATTGAGCTACACTGCTTCTTCGGGGATGAGGATCTGGGATTTCTGTGGATATCCAGTGGTCAGGGGCTGGATACCACAGGGGGACACTTTGAAGGTACTCAGGGTGGGGTGCATCTACTGCCAACCAGCAAGATTGGGATAGCCCAGAGGAGAGTGCTCGAGTAGCTGGCAGGCTAGTTGTGCAAGGGAACTAAGACTTCCTCACTCTGGAAGCAACTGGCAACAAGGTAATTTTCATCCCTGGGAGAAGTGTCACAGTAACAAACTGCCCAGTAATGGCTAGATCCTTTCCCATGAGGTCAGTCAGGTTAGCAGAAGGTACCCAATCATGAGCCAACAGTTTCTTGCAATACCCACAGTTACCTTTGTGAGACGCTATTACTAATGTTAATGTACCACTGATACATAGAACTATCCCTGTAGTTTTCCCTCATATTACATAACAATATGTGTTAAACTGCTATTAATTTAAAAAGGGATCACTGGCTACAAGTGCTGTGTTGTTGTTATGGTAAGCATAGTGTAGGAGTGCATGGCCCACCCTCCCCATCAGTCTCTGAGAGAGGCCATGTCCCCTCAGGTCCTAGCAAGACAAGGGGCACTGGAGAATTAGCAGTCTCTAAGGCGCTGACCCTCTAGGCAGGGCCAAGCACCCACCAGTTTAGGGGCTCAGGCCCTCTAGGCAGGGCTGAGTGCCAGCCAGTCTGACGTCTTAGCTCTTACAGACAACAGAGAAATGCAGGCCTCTTGGCCTAAGGTAGGGAGGCTACCACCTCAGGAATGGCATTGGCAGCAGGGGGCATGGGAACCTGTGCCCACTCTACTTTACCAGGTCCCAGCCTGGGGCCCTAACAGTGGCAGAGTGTTCCACCACTAGGTCAGCAGGTACCCAACAGAAACACGCTGACCAGTTCTGTGGCAATAGCAGAACCGGCCTAAAGTCGGATATCCCTGGGCTACTTCCTACACTCCCCTCACTGTGTACTTGTATCTCAGGGTTGTCCTCCATCTCCCCAGGGTACATCACCAACAGCAGTCCCAGTAGCTCCTTGCATCCTGGTTGGCTGGCAGCTCTAGCAGTTCTGGTGAGTCCTTAGTGCTGCAGACATCCTCTTCAGGCTCCTGCTCCAGCAGTGGGTGGGAAGTGTCTGTTTCCCTCAGTAACTCCAGCCCAACTGAGCTGCTGGGCCCACCCTTTATACTTCTTGTCCCACCCCTCTGCTTCCAGCTGGGTGGGTGTGAGTGTCCTGGCTCCACCCACCAAGAAGTGGGCAGGAGGTTCCTCCCTGTTAGTCTCAGGAAGGCCACACCCCCTCCCTACAATAGTTTAACACTATACTCAGCTACATAAAACCACAAAGGTCTTAGAAATATTAGGCACAACACAATATTTGAATATTATATTTCATGTTGGAAAAAGTGTTTTCTTGTGTTTTCACTCCAAATTCTTCTAAAACTTAGTTGAAATATGTGGCACAAGCAACATGTAACAATGGGTGGCAAATCGGGGATATTTACAGGTTCTTCATTATGCCATAGGGTTCTTAAAGCTTAGGTTCAAAATATGGTTTGGTTAAAGGTGACAAATTTTTACTCTTTAAGATGCTTTGTATATTTATGGTGCTATAGACAAATAAGCAGGAGTAGGGTGTGGAAGTAGAGCAAAAACTGACGGGGATTTGAAGGGAATTTTAATGCAAACAGGTTGGTTTTTTTTGGTCAGCAAGAGTCAGGCTAGCTGTTAGCCTAATAACATGAGATTTGTAGAAGCAAGAATTGTGTAAGGCAAATAATAAAAAAAAGTGTGAGAAGTTGTTGCAACCTTGTATAGATAAGTATGAAATGTAGACTAGAGTTTAAATAGATGTAAAAAATAAAATATTAGGATAACCTATGTATAAACAAAATGCAGCTGTTGCTCATTATTGTATGTAACAAAAGGTATAAATGCTTGCTGTAATTGTTTACCTGGAGAGAGACCTGCCTAGAAGGGGGAAAACCCTGTGTCCTAGTGCACTCTCTCCCTCTATGCAATTGCTTAAAAATAAAGTATCTAACTTTGCTCCACCCAACCAGAAAGTAAGAACTGTTTTTTCCGACCAGGGAGTTGAATCTTGGCTTTAGGGGCTTGTAGTGAAGTGAGACTCACCAGCAGAGCACCTCCTGCTGGTCATCTCAGGAATTAGCTCTCCAGCATACAGAGCGCCTCCTACTGGCCAATGTCTCACTTGCTGCTGGCCCCACCTCCCTCCCAGACCCCAGTGCCTCTTTACCTCAGGGTTCTGCCCCCAGCAGTACCCCCTTACTCTGGGTTTCCCCTCCCAGGGAAACTCCCAACCCTCTAAACCCACCTTGCCTCAGTGGCTACTGCCAGTCATTATCTAGTCCCTGCTCACTGGGGCAGACTGCAGTCTGTAATGGCCACTCATCATTGGCAAGGGGTTAGAACCTGCTGCCTTTGCCTGTCCTCGGGCTGCCCCAGTACCTTTTCATAGGCCTTCCTCAAGACCTGCAGCCTGGGGGTTTACCTGGAGCTCCCCAGCTCCCTTGCTCTATTCCCCAGCACTGCTGTATTCCAGGTACCTTGCTCCTAGGCAACTAACCCTTTCCACTCCTGGACTAGAGTGAGACTTCTTCAGTTTTTGGCCCCCAGCCCTCTTATAAGGGCCAGCTGGGCCCTAACTGAGCTGGCCAGAGCTGTGGCAGCTTCCCCAATCAGCTTAGCTTGGCTGCTTTTAACCCCTGTTCTCCAGGAGTGGGGCAGTTGCCCCACTACAGGCCTGCTGCCTAAAATTGATCTTGTACATAGGAGCTTCTCCCTCAGCTAAGTGAAGGGAGGTGGCTTACAAAAATCCATCAGAGGCTTTACCTGCAATCACAGCAGCATGCTTGCAATATAAGTGGTGGTTGGAGGAGAAATGTGCTGCTTTTCCACCACACATTGATATTACCTGGGGATAAAGGGAGAGCATTGATTCCTCCTCCTCGGCTAAATGCAGAGGGAGAGCTCTCCCTGCCTTCTCTAAGCAACATTCCCTGCCCAGTTCCTCCTCCATAGCTGCTATGAAGCTGGTATGGAAACTGCGTCTTGCATCCCTCCCTCCTTAAGCAAGTCAAGCACACCTTGACTAGGAAACACTGGTGTAGTCAAAAACCCTCAGTCACAGACCCATCCCCACTTCCAACACAGACCCACTCCTTGCCTCTGTAGATCTACTACCAAGCACATCTCCATAGCACACAGGGGGCACAGAATGCCCCCATGAGACCTCTCCATCTCTCATTCCTCCTAGTATAGTGGTGATGGGCTGACTGCTTTGTGTCTGCAGACCCACTTAGCCCAGACAGAAAGATTGCCAGCCGTTGCAAATTGAGGGAAATATAGATTGTTTGCAGCCATGTTGGGCCCAGGATCTTAGAGAGACACGCTGAATGAGGTGATATCTTTTATTGGACCAGCTTCTGTGGGTTAAAGAGACAAGATTTTGAGCCCAGACCTGAAGAAGAGCGCTGTGTAAGCTTGTCTCTTTCACTAACAGCAGTTGTTCCAATAAAAGATATTACTTCGCCTGCCTTTTCTCTCTGCATTATAGATAAAAAAAAAAAAAAAATTGTTCTTTTCAAAAAGAAGCTATACTCATTGAACAAAGAATGGCTATGAAGGCGATACCTCATAAAGAGACTTAAGATACTAGACATTGTCGGAATTGCTTTTGTCACTGAAAGTGCTGTATTACTGTATACTGTACCCTTAACATACCATACTGTCAGGGAAACTGGATGCCTCAGAACTAGGTAATAGAATGTAGAACCTTCATCTAGGTTGCCTGCTCAAAGCCAGTTCAGGTCATGCTGTGGCCAAGTAGAAGGGCTAGATATCTAGGACTACTCCTTCCTCAGCAATGAAATAAGACAAATGTGCTTTAGTAATGGGGGCGGGGGGGGAGGAGGGAAATACTTTGCTAAGAGAAGAACAATATTTCTAGATGACCAAAGGCAAAAAAAGTCATATTAGATAGAGTTGGTCTTTCTGAAAATTAAAGTTTAAGATGATTTTTCAAAAACTGAACAAGTATTTAGTCTTCTAAACTCCAATTCAGCAAAGCTTCAGGCATCTACTCTCCTATTTAAAGTTAGGCACATGCTCAAATGCCTTGCTGGATCAAGCAGCTGTTAAGATAAATATTGGAAAATTTTACACAATAAATCATCTAAAGATGATGATGGATTGAGATGCATGAAAAAATTAGATATTTTAAATGAGTTCTAAAGTTGATGATGTAGACAATTATAAGGCTTGTTTTAAACAATGCTCTAAGTTTCATGTTAACACTGTTCATAGGAAGTAAGCCTAAGGAGAAGTCAAGTTGTATATTCATATCTGAATTTGAAAGCAATGGAGGGTTCTGCTTAAAATCACGGCATTATAAAAGCAAAGACCTCCTCTGTGCTATCGCATCAAAGTGCAACTTGCTCTCTCTATCCCCTCTTGGAAATACAAATAATTCATGATGTTTATGACTGAGAACGTTTGTAGAACTTTAACAAAGTTTGCAACCAACATCAACTGCATAAGAACAGGGGCTTTGTTAATCAAGATGCAGATGTAATTTATTCCATGTAAAACCATCATCACAAATATTGTAAATGCCATGGATAATAAGTGACAGTGCAACAATAAACAAAACTGGCTTTGTTCCACCACATAAGAGCGAGGTGACCCCTCTCTGACCTATTTGTTTTTGTCTAAGGGACAGAAATGCTCATTTAGTAGTTTGAAAGCTCAACAGAAATTGGATGAGAAAAATCTTATGAGATGGCACTTGTTCGAAAAATAAACCTATAGAAATATAAGAAGTGATTGTGATGCTGGCAAAACAGCTGTGAGCTCTTGCCAAGGCTTTAGGTCTCAGCTGAGTACTGACAAGTTTATTGCTGGAAATCAGTCTGTTTCACCTGTTTGTTAGTATGGTTAAGATGGGTATTGAACTTATAACAATGTGTTTAGACTTTATGAAATGCTTATAAGTGGCTGCATTAATGTCACTTATAATGTCTGTGTCCCATGCTATAAGGCAGTGGTTCTCAAAAAATTTTTGTTGACGGATCCCTTTTCAAATGCAATTTTAATCATGGGCCCCCAAATGAGAAACCAATAAGTGTGTACTTCATATAAGCACATACTATTAGCAATGTTTTAAGAAAAAGAGTATAAGAGTACTTACAGATATCACTGAGATGGCTGTGCTGGCTTCTTACTGCACTGGTGTGATGGTTGATAAGCAAACTTGTAAATTATACCGCTGTAAGTATTCCCTTCTAGCATGTTTGCTATATAACTGTGGAATGTGTGTTCTGAACTATGTAACTCACCAAACAAGAAAAAACAAACAAACTTTACCTAATGCAAAATGCTAAAACCCTATGAACAGTATTACTTCTTGCCCATGAGGAAGGGCTATCAAAATTAAAATGGGCCAAAGTCTTTATATAGAGACTTTCCTAATTGCCCCTATACACCCACGACACTGTACATGCAAAAAGGTTTGGTCCAATCATCTTGAATTCTGGAAGAGGGAGATGGAAAATCTTCCTTCTCTCTTTTGCTGTTTGGACTCTCAGGGCTGGAGCTACAAAACAGAAGAAGAGAGCCCTAGGGTCAAACTGGGTTAGCTCTAAAAGACATTCAGTGCTGAATGATTGCTGAAACTTTGTCACCTTTTGGAACCATAGACTGTAACTCACTTGTGTATACATGTTTGCCTGCTTTAATCTGTCAATAACTCTCATTTCTTATTCCTAGTTAATAAATCTTTAATTTACTATAGGATTGGTTACAAACATTGTTTTTGGTATGAGTCCTGAGGTACAAATTGATCTGGGGTAAGTGACTAGTCTCTTGGGACTGGAAGCAACCTGAATCATGTGATATATTTGGGGTATAGCAACCAATTATCACAAGGTCCAGATCACCTGTGTGGCAAGATAGACTAGAATGCCTAAGGGGACGTCTGACTCCGTGGTAAGGCTATTATAGTACTTCAGGAGTTCATATTTATTATTGGGTTGGTGAAATTTAATTATAGAACATACAACCCGTTTGGGGTGTCTGCCCTGCTTTTTAACAGCCTGCCCTGAGGCTGGCACTCACAGCCATGAACCACTCTGGACAGAGTGACTGATTAGAAAAGAAGATATGAATAGTCCAGAAAAACAAATAAGAACAAATGGTGGAAAAAAGGAATCTGATGTGCTTTGCCATTTGATTGTTTGATATTCTGGTGAATATGTATATGGACTTGAGAAGTTCAAGCTATGTATGTGAACAATTCCTTCCAAGGAGCACATGATGGTAGATTTTTCCTTCCTTTTCCCATTTAAAATATGTCATGTCTCATTTGCCCACCCCTCCCCTCCCCCCCACTGGAAAATACTGCAATACATTCAGTATCACTGGATTAATGGAATTTGCTTTTTTTCTGCTTTGCTGAATATTTGCTTATTTTAAAATTTCTATAGGAAAGTCATGTAAAGGATACTGAATGGATTTCAGTGATTTGAGGATCATCACTGGATGGAAAAGAAAAGGTCTTAGAGCTGATCTAATTTCCTTTAGGAATAAACGTCTCCATATAAATACTCTGAACTACTCAATATGCAAGTAAATCAGGGTAACAAACCTTGCTGCAGTTCAGGACTCAGAAACAAATATAAATAGTTTGCTTTGTGTCTAAACTGAAGACAAGTATTGGATCTAAAGCTTTTTTAACGTAAGTGTCTGATATAGTATATTGCGATGCAATCGTTTAATTTAATGTCACTTTTAATTGTTTTAGACTAAATCAAATTGTGAGATGTAACATAAAATGAAATGGCATGTGGTAAAAGCACACACAACTGTTTCCATTAACTTTTCATACATTGTTCAGGTAAGCTCCTGGCCATACTGACATCTATGAGACTTTTGCCATTGACTTCAATGATGCCAGGATTTCACCCCTATAATTTGGGCACTGCTTTTTTTAAAGCTACTGCACCAGAAGTTTGATATGATTGACAGGAAATTTAATTTTTCCAAAAGTGAGCAAATCAGAGCATCACATGATTTGTTCAGTACTGCTCAAAAATGTGCAAATACAAAGCAGAGCTGTGACTACAATAAATTCTGGGGGCACGAGAAAAATATGAGGACAAGTTCTATTCTGTTCAGACAACTTTATACAACTGAAACCCACTGTACTGGGGAAAAAATAGATCTCAAATTACTACAGAAATGCTTTCAGTCCCATGCATTAGCAAAAATGCTGTTGGGGCATGACAGAGTGGAGGGTGTGAACAGGTGAACCTGCATTCTGATCCCTCAGATGCTAATTAATTCCCCAGAGGAAGCTGATTGGGGGTAATTATCTGATCAGGCTGGCCAGCTGGGTAGGATAAGGAGCCAATTAGCCCATCAGCTCAAGTCTGATAAACAGGCACAGGAAGGAAGTGCTGAGGGAGGGGATCAGGGCTGGCTGAGCCATGCCATGCTCTCAGTGGAGTAGGAGTTGGTCTCCTCAGGCTCTGAGGAGAGGGTCATAGCACTGTAGATATTGTAAATAAACTGGTGCATAGGGATTGTTGTGGTAATGGTGGAGGGAATTTAAAATAAAAGTACTGTGAATACATAACCACTGGAGTCTGTGCAGTTTCTGTGGGGAAGAAACAGGAGTGAAGTTATGCCCTGTTATGGGGGGGAGAGGGGGGTGTTGAATTAAAAGAATTAGAATCATAAGATTTAGAATACAAGATTCTCAAGAAAGTGATTGACTCACAGGATGGTAGTAACTATTCCATTGTGAGATCTTTAGATAGTCACTTTAGCTGTAATGTTTATATCCAGGAAAGGAGATTTAGTGTGAATCTTTAGCTATGGCCCATAAAGAGCAATATTTGCCAATTTACTGCATGCACAGAAAGATTACCCTGCTGAGAACTTGGGGCACTTAGGAGGAAGGGTTTCATCCTGTAGCAAACTTCATAGATGTTTTGTAAATAATAGAGAAGTGGCCAAAATCTGATGTGCAGTTCCACCAATGGGGGATTACTCCAGGCCCAGAGGAGGTCACCACCACTCTCCTTTCTTTATGGCCAAATGGGAGGGAATCCTATATTTCTTTTATGTTGTAACATGGGATCCTAGTATGGAAAAGGGTGAGAATCACTGCTTCTGATTTACAGTACATTAGTGTATCTGAGTTTTGCATCTGACCCAAGAATTTTTGTTTTTCAACATGAAACTTTCCTAGGTGGTCCAGAGCATTACAAAATGGATGTGTGTCTGGTTGAAGAAAGATCCTTCTAGAATTAGGAATCCCAGGAGGGAATGTGCTTTTAAAAAAAAAAAAAAGTTTTCTACTGAGAAGACAATGCAGAGTTTCAGATTATAAATACATTGGGACAAGGATTGTGTCTTGTCATGTGCTTGGAAGACAGCTTGGTCATTGTGAGTAGTACTGTAGAACTACTACAATCTAAACAATAATAGGTTTACTAGAATCTCCAAATAAATTATTTTTAAAAAGGCAGTCTGGAAAGGTAATCAATTGCATAAAAGAACATCTTATTTCCCACTTCAGGGAGCTCAGGATTCCAATGCTGGTATTATCTTGGGTTCTAATCCACTGTTAAGGAGCTACTTCTGATAGATCAGGGGTGGACAAACTATGGCCCAGGGCCTGCATCCGGCCTTTCAGACATTTTAATCTGGCCCTTGAGCTCCTGCTGGGGAGTGGGGTCTGGAGCTTGCCCTGCTCCGCGTGTGCCATGGCTCCGCGCAGCTCCCAGAAGCAGTGGCATGTCCTCACTCTGGCTCTTACGTGTAGGGGCAGACAGGGGCCTCCGCATGCTGCCCTTGCCCCAAGAATCGCCCCCGCAGCTCCCATTGGCCAGGAACCATGGCCAATGGGAGATGAAGGGGCAGCACCTACGAACGGAGCAGCGCGCAGAGCCACCTGGCCACGCCTCTGCATAGGAGCTGGAGGAGGGACATGCCACTGCTTCCAGGAGCTGCTTAAGGTAAGTGCCACCTGGAACCTGCACCCCTGATCCCCTCCCATGCCCCACCCTCCTGCCCTGGCCCTGATCCCCCCCTCTCCAAACTCCTCAGTTCCAGCCCATAGCACCCTCCTGCACCCCCAACCCCTTATTCCCAGCCCCACCCCAGAGCCCGCACACCCCAGCTGGAGTCCTCACCTCCTCCCGCATCCCAACCCCCAATTTCATGAGCATTCATGGCCCATCATACGATTTCCATACCCTGATGTGGCCCTCGCTGTGATAGAAGGAGAGACAGGTTTCCTTTAACATATCTGTTAAGGTTTAAGGTGTATAAATATAGAGAGTTTATGTAAATGATTTAAAAACCTAATTTGCATAATCTAATTTAATAACCTAATTCACTGCTTTTTACATAAATGACCAAAAGTAATTAGTTTACAACAAATTTAAGTTCAGAACATAAAGCCCACTGTCTGTTTCTCCATCCATCCATCCTCAGTTCTTTCTAACTTTCTTCATCTCAATCACAAGTACTGATTTTTTCCCTTACTAGAAGAGGTCCTGGGAGGGGCCTGAAAGCTGTTCAGCAGATAGCTCACTCCTATATCCACTATTGCACCAAGTCATCTCTCATGTGGGAATCAAGGGTCATGTGTAATGCAACAAAGTTGAATACAAACTTTACATGTTAACAATAAGCAAGCAAAATCTGTATTGTCCAATGAGATGCACAGACAAGGTGCCACTCAGAGTGTTCATGGGGGAGTTTAAAGATCTGGTGGGGTATTGGTCCTATCTGCACAAAGACTGGGCTGTGAACCTAAATATCCTGGCCACATTTCAGTCGGGGAGGGAGAAATCTACTCCCTTACTTTCCCTTAAAATTCTCTTGCAGTTGCTTTTCCCCAGCACAGCCACCTAGGTTTCCCCCAATCAGCAACCCATTTCATTACCAGATGCCGCTGCTTGTATTTACTGAACGACAGAAGCCCACTACCAGAGATGGTGTTCCCTTGCTTCTTCCAGACCTATGGCTCTTTCCTGTTACAAGCACCTTGCTAGGGCTGGCTTTCTTTGTACCTTTGGTTCTAGGGTTCTCTCAAGTCATACTCTGCTGCACCAGGGCCCCAAGGATAGATGTGAAGGTGGATAATGAGATCATTTCCTCGACACTTATGGAGAGAGCCACCCAAACGTGGGCGGGGGGGGCAACATGGGAAAAAGCACAAAGGTACTTTTTTGAAAATTTAACAAGTGGACAATGCAGTCTGGCATCTTGGGCTGATCAGAGGCAAGAGTTGACAGCTCAATAGCAAATCAAACATGATAGGCAGAGTGGGGATAGACTGGAAAGGACCTTGAAAGTGAATACAAGCAGCTTATGTTTGATGCAATAGAGAAAGGGGAGACAGTTGGAGTGATGCAAAGAGAGGACTGACATAATCAAAGTGATGGGCTAGGAAAATTATTCTGGCAGCAGCATCCCAAGTGGATATCAGCAGAACAAGTTTGCATTTGTCAATGCCAGAGAGAATGATGTTGCAGTAATTGAGACGCAAGATGAGGAGAACCTGGACAAGAGTTTTAGCTGTGTGGATGGATAAGAAAGGTCGTATCTTAACAATGTCATACAGAAAGACTCAGCAAGATTTAGGTATCGCCTAGATGTGAGGACCAAACAACATGAGGAGGAGGCTACAGGCCCATTGTATTGCAGTCTCAGAGAAAATGGACCCCTGTAATTACCATGCCAAGTGCCACTCCCTGCCTGTTATCTCTCTATTACAAATGGTGAAAAAAGGGAATTAAAAATTAATGTCAAACAAAAATACAGTAGCTGTGTTGGCCTGATACTGTAATAAATAAAGGCCAAGAAATTGGAGTAATGTGGAATCTCATAACCTCATTTTCTATATATTGTAGTCTTCCTGATGGAGCAGTTATGGGCGGCAATCTATGACTAGAAAGAGGTGGGGAAAACAAAAAGCCCTGACAGTGCTCAGTATTTAGTGGATCTGGTCTTGGCAAAAACAACAACACACACCCCCTTTGAACCCCCCAGATTCTAAGAGAATGTCTACAGTGGAGCAGGGGTGTGATTTCCAGCTCAAGTAGACATATCAGACCTAGTGCACAAATAATAGCAGTGTAGCAATGGCTGCATGGGCAGTAAGATGAGCCAGTCACCCTGAGTACAATCCCATATGAACCCCTAGATCAATGGTGGACAAACTGTGGCTCTTTTACAGTTAAAGTGCAGCTCATGGAGCTCCCCCACACACCTCCCCCATTCTCCACCTACCAGACTTGGGGTGGGGCTGCTTGGGACCTGTGCCTTACAGCAGGGTGGTGGGGTAGTGGCTTTTGCCCAGTGGGGAGGGTGGTCTCAGGGCTTCAGCCCTGCGGGACACACCTACCAGGGCTCAGGGCTTCAGCAGCAGTGGCACTGAAGGTCTGAGCCCCATCAGCTGTGCCCTGGCTCTTGAACTTCTGAAGATTGGCATGTGTGACTCGGCAGGTCAGTAAGTTTGGCCACCCCTGCCCTAGATATATATTCAGGGCAGCTAGCCTGTCCTGCTACCCATACAGCTGTGGCTACAGTGCTCTTTTCAGCTTGCTAGCTCTGACTGAGCTAGTGTGGGAATATCTACTGAGCTGGAAATTACACCCCTAGCTCCAATATTGACGTACCCTTGATGGCAATGATAACCCCCTTGATTTTAGGGACGGAAGGACTTACTTGCAATTAAATTCTTAAAACTTAGAACAGGCATTGGGGCACTTCAAATAAGATCGAAAATTAGCCACACAGAACTGACTCTGCAAAGGGATTTGTGTTCTGTGGAATGTCCTGTTTTCTACAGGTACCTAAATTACTCCATCGTAAGCTTTGAAAGTTGAGAGAGTTTTGATACGAATGTGGCCTTGACAGTTTGGAATGAAACCTCTGAATTAGTCTCAGAAAAAGCTGTCAGACTCTCCTAGTGCTTGAAATCTAAGAACACTAAGGGGCCTATTCTCCTGTCATTTATGCCACATACAGCTTTGGGTGTCATTTAAAGCACGAGTCATCTTGTCACTCCCAGTTTATGCAAATCAATATTCTTCTACTAGAAAATGAACAAATCTCACATTATAATTGTGCAGAAAAGGAAATAAGGTTGCCTCCGAACATGGGTCATTTCTCCATATGGACTAATTATTGACATTAGTTCTTCTAAAAGTTTAATTTAAAAGTTTAGTTCAATTTCCTATCTCCTGCCCCCAAAATGTGTGTGCATAAGCAGAAATCAAGGCACTATTAAAGTGGAGAATATGTAGACCTATTTTTTTTTTAAATTACACCCAAGGCAAATATGCAATCAGTGTCATTTTGCAAAGTTTTAAATGCAGAATACATATATTTACAAAAACAATATATGTATTCTGCATCTAGCCCCAGTGATGTAGGGATCTGCAACTCTATTCTTCTCCCTAGCTAGGCAGGATAGTCAGCTCTCCCACTCATTCTCCCTGTAAATTCCCCACAGTGTCTTAAGCCCCCCTCCCCCGCCAAACGACCACCGCCCTACATTCACTTAATCCCCATTTTTCCTCACTTTCTCTTCAGTCTCCTACTCATCATATTCTCCTTCCGTGCCACATTCGTCAGTGTGCTTCTTTCTACCCCTAGCATCCTCCTCAACTACATGACCTGACTCCTCATAACTTCTGGAGCAGTTCCTTACCACATTCTTCCCTGTTTTTTCTCTCCCCCACAGTCCCATTCCTTGGCTCCTCCACGTTCTTCTGTCCTCTGCCTGGCTTTCACATGGTGATTAACGGGCCACCATTTTCCCTGAAGGCAGCCTGGCTTCAGCCCCAGTGAAAAGCTGCCTAACTTTACACCCTGAGGTTTAATAACTTTGGAGTACAATTGCTCTTAGTGCTCATGCTAAGAGTGTTCATTATCTGAATCCCTATGTAACCTATCAAATGCTCTGCCATTAAAAGATCATAGTAATAAATTACATTTTTGGAGAGAGAGAGAGAGAGAGAGAGATTTCCTCCCAAACTGTGTACTTGTTAATATTACTTCCACCTGCAATTTGTATCAAGTCGAAGACCTTAAACTGCATTAATCAGTAACTATGGTATTGGTTTCATAATACATTGTTATTTTTAAATTTCACGTAATGTGATGCTTTGAGTTTTACAGCAGTTCACTTGTGCATACCTACCAAACAGGGGTGAAGTTTACAGTACTTAAATGCCAGATATACTGGAAACATGCTGTATAACAGGTAATTGGTTTAATGTGTGCTAATCCCTTTGGATGGTGATATGCGTTATAATCCCTTGACAAGGCAAGAAACCTATTACATGAATGAGAAACCCACATGGAAAACAATGACATAAAGTGCCCCAAATTTTCTCTTCACACTTATACCTTCATTGATGGCATAGCATAATTAAACCCAGTTCCTGCAAGGGGTGTTATATGGATTAAAGCTGTATTTCCTCTATTTCTGTCATTGCTAACACAAGTTTGTTCCAGTTCCCACTGTAATCAATTGCAAAACTTCCTCTGGTTTCAATGACAGCAGATTCAGGCCTATAATGAAGTTACAACTTATTCTAGATTTGATGAGTCAAATTCTACTTTCCTAGGCATTTGTGTAGTTGAGAGGAGATTCTACTTGATAATAAAAATAATTATGCAGGAATTTAGTGAAGTTTCATACTACAGTGAAACAAAACAAGAGGGATCAATTAAAAAAATTGTGAGTAAACATAAATAGAGCAAGTGGACTTATAATGAATGTCTGCAGTGGAACAGAGTCAATCATATACATTAACCCTTAACATCATAATTTCCTAATTTTGAGTACTTAACCATGAAACCTTAATGCTGTATAATAGATTCTGGAATCTAATTGTGTTGAATATCTGTTTTGATACAAACCCCCTGCAATTCACCACCACTGTAATTTTCGTATTGCTTCAATACATGGTACATATTGAGTAAACGTAAGGGCCAAACTGAACTCTGGAACAAAGATAGGTAACTCCATTGAAATTAAACTACTTACACCAAGATTGGCGTATGGCAACAGCTCTTCATAATTTTCATTTCCTAGCACAGTGCAGCTGGAACTTCTGTTTTAGTTAACTTAAAACCTCTTTTAAAATTTCATGTTAACCACTCATTTTGGATAGTTTTCACACAGTGAAGTTGAATACGGAACATATATTAATTAAATGTATAGCACAGTAATCTCTATACAGTGTGTGTCTATGATTAAGTTTGTTCAATAAATAGATAATGCAATGCATCTATTAAAAGAAGGAGAACCCACATGTGACATACTGAAATATTATTGTTTCTGTAATAAGATTAACTATCCATTTATACCAAGAATATTTAAAAAGATGGTACTATTCTTAAATTAATTCTAGCAATGAAATAAACCTTGCATTATACCAGGCATCTTTTGCATAGCTTTACTGCTACCGTCCCTCAATTGTTTAAATATCCAGTGGACTCTGCACACGGATCACGGACTCCCAAAACTATTCACATTAGAACTCCCTTTTCCATACCACAACCATCAAACCCCCACCACTTAGGCAGGGCCACCCTCCTGTTTAGTAATAGGGAAAGGGCAGGGTCACCATGTGCCTTATCCCCCAGTTTGAAAATCCCTGCAGTATATATTTCAGTATAGACAAGTGTATACATAAAGAAAGCAACCTCCCTCAAGAGTTCATCTTGACTCCAGAGCATACCACTTATTTTACTTGTTTCATAAGAGGTTTCCATTTTCATTTTGATCTGACTACTATTATGGCCCAATGGATGGATCTCTGATCATTTTGATCCTGTATCTAGTACATTCTTCCATGCTCTTGAATATTTGTGTATGCCAAGTCTGACACCAGTACCAGTGGAAGCTTAAAGAGTGCAGCAAGCTTTTCAAGCTTGTCATTAAGTGTAGCATGCCAGAGGCCAGCATTTTAAGTTTTGGTCCAGAGCACCAGAAAGGGTTAATCCATTACCACTTCCAGGACTGTAATGGACTTTCTGGCACTAAAGAAATCAAACTGGTTCTGTTCAGAGTTGTTTTTATTACTTGGCATACTTTGTTCCCTTTAAGTTTTAGTGGCTCTTCTCCAAAATAAACAATAAGCCAAGGAGAGGACAAAGCTTGAAAGAAAAAAGTGCTGTATAAATCAGAATATAAATCTCTTCAAAGCACATCCTGCCTAGTTAGCATCAAGTTCCCTTCCAAACAGAAAAATAGGAACTGCTCGCAGAAATTTGAGATTTTCAGGCCAGAATTTAAAGAGCTCAACTTCCATTTAGACACCAAATTAAGTGACCAGCACATTGAGTGCGGAGCTCTTCTGTGAAATCTGTCTGTAAGTGTCACAGTGGGAACTGAAGTCTTCTGAAAATCTGACCCCAATTATGGGTGCACTAAGCCCTTGAAAATCTGGCCTCAAATCCATAACTCTATGGCACTTTAGAACATGTGGTGGAGAACAAAACCAGAAGGATAGACAGATGACCTAATAGATCTTTTCCAGCTTTGACTTCTATGAAAGCTATTGTCATTAACAGAAAGAATTGCATTATATTGGATGTTTCACCACTGCTTGCAATTATATTCATAGGAAAGAGGGTTAATGGCTATTTATTTCATACTAGAGATGATTGTTTGCAGTGTTGTTGAAGCCATTGGCCCAAGATATGAGAGACACATGGTAGGTGAGTTAACAGCCTCTCTTAGACCAAAACCACCTATGGTGATGAGAGGGGTAGGTAGTTGAAAATGCACCTCTCTGAGGGGCGGTAGCTAGGTTAATGGAAGAATTCTTCTGTCAATGTTATATGATCTACACTGGGGGTTAGGTTGGCCTAGTTATGAGTTTACACCCTTAAGAGATGGAGCTATCCCAATGTAAGATCCCAGTGCAGACCCACCCTAAACTAAATACATGCTGGGACAGATTGAACCCCTTATGTTAAACACGCTTGCTGTAGGCAACCCCTTAAAATGAAGGGGGCAACTAAGGTTTAGAAACCAGCAGGTTGTGTCAAAAACTGTTGTAGTGAGCCATGAAATCAATCTTGAGTCCTGGTTTTTAGTGTCTAGAAGAGTTAAATTCCCAGGCTTGTCTTCTGAAGTGTTGTGAAGGTTTCCTTTGAGGATGAGATTGAGAGCTCAACTATGAAGTGATAGCTTTGTGAAAAGTGTTCACCCACAGATGAGATGGTGTTTTTAATCTTTTATCATTTTTCTGAGTGAGTTCATTAGAGAGTGTAGTGATTGGCTGTTTTCACCCACATAGTTGTTGGGGCATTTGATGCACTGAGATGTGCGAGTTTACATAATGAGTTTTGCCTTATTAACTGTTCCTAAATCTACAAACATTAATACATTCAAGAAATATGTTATTATTCTAAACTTTTCATTAATTACTTCTGTGAATAATCCCAAACTGTGAATATTATAGTAAAATTCAAAATTTATGCTGTGAATTATGGAAAGACTTGTGCAGTTAGACACACTGAATATTGAATTATACATTTGAAGGTTCACACTGTATGGGTTAGTTACCCTTATATAAGTCATACAATCAAGGAACAGAAATAGTGCCATGTGATTTATTTAAATAACAAAACACACGGCAAATTGCCAACTGATTTTATAATCAAGTCCGCACTATGAAGTTCCCTTTTGGCAAATAATGAAGCATTTGATCTAAAAATGCACTTTCACAAGGATTTGCACTAGCAACACTTAAGTGCACAAGTGTTCCCGGAAAATAGTGAATCCAACTGAATCAAAATTTACCTTTAATAAGAAGTTTCATCCCTGGAATAAAGAGAGGTGTTTCCACTGCTGCTTTCTCCAGCATTTTCTGCCATGGGAATGCAGTTCTAAAATGTGGCATTGTCTCCACTGAGGGGTAGCTGCACCAGTGCAAACTAGACCAGATCAGAAAATGGAAGTCCCTTCCCATTTAAAAAAAAAAAAAAACAAAAACAAAAACCACCACCTGGAATAAATTTCTGTCCTGAACCACGATAAAAGGTCAATACTGCAAAATTTTATCATGGGAAGAGATTTCATGGGAAAGTTCCATTTTGGGAGACCTGACACTGAATTTTTTAGCTTTCTGGCTGCCCTCCTAGAAGACTATTGTTAATTTCACTTTCAGGACGGGAGTGGACAACATCTTATCCTGACGTCAATTATTTTGGCAAAATTGAAGTTTTGCAACAGAAATTTTCAATTTCGGGAAGAGGGTGTTTCCCATTGGAAAGTCTTTTAATCTAAAGGTTTCTGACCAGTTCTAGCACAAACTGTAGTGTACATAAGCTATGGCTTGCACTGGTGCAGTTTTCCTGCTTGAAAATAGGGTAAGTTGCTCAAGGGCAAACTGTGGTTTTCCCTCTATGCATAAGATTTGCATAGGTGCAGTTAAACACCGGTGGCTGGCCACCGATGTCTGAATGGGGGATTTGTCCCAATCACAGTTAAGGCCTTTATCTAGAGATTTATAGGTGTTTTAGAGGTGTTCGCTTCTGAAGCTGCACTGATATATGCACAGGGAGCGCTATAGTTTTATGTAGGGAAATGCACTCACCGGGGCTCTGCTTTTAGTACCCGTGAGTTATTGTCTAGCGAGGAAAGGATTTGCTTGGGGTTCAGTTCCTCCTTCCTAGAAACCAGGTTGTCTGTAGCGTACCAGTTCCTGACAAACAAAATAAGAGTTCCTTGTTGCTGCTTATCTTGAAGCAAATAAGACAGATGACCCTGAACAGAAATGGGCCATTCTCTTGATAGTCTGAGGGGCCAAGACATTCGGCATTATACGATTGCATATTGCACCTGCTTTGTCCAAGATCAAACACATACAACAAAATCATAGCTTTGCTGAAGGCACATTTCTCACTTACACCAGTGGTTCTCAAACTGTGTGAGTAAGGACCCCAAAGCCCAAGCCCCACCGTCCGGGGCTGAAACTTGAGGGCTTCACCCCTGGGTGGTGGAGCTCAAGTTCTGCCCCATCCCCCTGCTTGGGGCTGAAGCCCTTGAGCTTTGGTTTTGTCCCCTTCCTCCCTGACCCTGGACAATGGGGCTCAGGGGCAGTGGCGCTCAGGCTTCAGTCCCCCGTCTTGGGGTCATGTAGTAATTTTTGTTTTCAGAAGGGGTCACACACATTAAAATTTGAGAATCCCTGATCTACACCATCCGTCATGGTTTGGAAATTTCAATTTCATGAACGAAGTCAACGAGTTGATGACTGCATTGATGCCTAAATTGCCGAACTGCATCCGATGACTGAACATGGTAACTCTGATAATTTTCTTAATGACATGTTGTGAGATGACCTTGTCTGTGGAGTTCAGGCTGAATCACTTCAATGCCGTCTCCTTCCTGAGCTGAATTTGACATTTGCCGTCATTCAGGAAAAGGTCTTGATGTCCAAAACAGAATCACTGCACACTAAGGAAATTTATGTCATGACAACCAACATGAAGGCTGGCCATCATGATTAGAAAGATGATTGTCCTCGACAAACAATGGGAAACTCAATCACATTAATATCATTGGACAAGTTTAATCGTCTAAACATCTACTTATGCTGCAAAGGACAGCATCAATGCTCTGCTTGTAGATTCAAAAACTGAGAGTGATTCAGCAAAAAGAAAGGTTACAGCGAGAAAGTTTGTCAATCAGAGGTCAGTGTAAGGATTGAAGTAAAAGGACTGTAATAAGCATTCTCATCCTCAAGTATCAAACAAACTCAATGGTTCCTTTGACAAAGATATCAAGAAGCTTTTCAATATTCAGAGCATCTGTGACAAGGAATCTTGAGGTTCTGAAATGTTCGCAATAGTGTTCATCAACAGCCATGACTGCAAAATGGAAGTAGACTATTGTTCTGGAGTATTGATCATCACTGAAGACACATTTTGTTGGGGTTTTTTTTTCTAATGGTCATCCCAACTTGTCAAGTCAGTCATGCAACCTTCAGCACTACAATGGACAAAATGTTGACCACATCACACCTTCTGATGTGAATGTTTGCTACAGCTCTTTCCATGCAAGATGTCCTTTTGTGACGATGAGAGGCAAACATAAATGTCTCTTAGGTAGATTCTCTGTTGGAAATCAGCATCCAAGGTATCCATGTCATCAATGAAGAGCAATTAAGAAAGATTGTTGACAAATTCCCTCAAGTGTTTTCTGAAGACCTGGGAGTTTACAAGGGGCCACCAATGTTGTTGAACTTGGATTCAACAGTCATGCCAATCCACATGAAGGTCAGAAACATACCTTTTGCCTTACGAAGATGGATGCAGAGCTAGAGCATCTCATTGCACAGGGAATCTTTGAGCCACTTATGCATACAAAATGGGCTAACTTGACTTTACCTGTACTCAAGCTGAAGGGCAACATGTGAATCTGTGGAGATTACAAGATATGAACAAGACACTAAAAGTACTTTTACCTAGTGCCCAGGGTTAACCAGCTGCTCACTGCTCTTGTTGCAGGAAGAGTCTTCACAAAACTTGACTTTGCCCAAGCATGTCAACAACTGATTGTTGATGAAGATGCTGTAGATGCACAGACGAGTATCACTCATCAAGAAGTATTTAGAGTCAAGCGTCACTAGTTTGGAATTCCATTTCATTGGCAATTTTCCAACACTTCACGGAAACTCTACTTTCCAGAGTTCCAGGCACTGAACCATATTTTGGCAACATCTTGATTATGGGATAAGCCAGGGATAAACTTGCCGAGTGACTTCAAGAAGATGATGTGACAATTCGAGAAGTCAGGCATTCAAGTCAAGAAAGAAAAGTGTGAAATTGAAGCTATAAGTGTTACCTTTTTGGGTTATTGCATAGATGCATCTGGTGTCCACCTGACAGAAAACAAGGTATGGGTAATCCATGATGCCCCAATCTGAAATCCAGACAGGAACTTCAAGCATTTCTTGAGGTGTGTGATTCTTGTCCGGGAGCATGCGAGCCATTTACACACATTAGCGTGACTAGGGACAGTTGCCGGTGAGCCTGGTGCCTGCCCCACTGGGCAGGGGGTGGTACAGCCACACCAGGAGAGCTGCCCAGGCTGCAGCCTGGCTCCTGTGAGCAGTGGCCTGACATGCTGCTGCTCTCACTGCTGCGGTTCCTGGCCCAGTCACTAGCCATGGCCCAGCTGGTCTCGCTCGTTGTCATTAGCTCTGCAGATATACGCTTTATATTCGCAGATATCCTCATCCATGGATATAAATTTTGTGTCCACGCAACAGGCTCTAACAGAGAGTCCCGTGGACCTTTAAGACTAAGAGATGTATTGGAGCATAAGCTTTCGTGGGTGAATACCCACTTCGTCATACTCTGTTGCGTTTTACAGATCCACACTAACACGGCTACCCCTCTGATGCTCTAACAACAGAGCATCACGCTAAGTGCTTATGACTACATGCTTGTCCACAAGCCAGGAAAGTAGATTGCCAACACCAATGCACTGAGCCAAATGCCGCTACAGATGCCAGGTAGTGCCATTCCTCCTCCAATGGAAGTTTTGATGTTGGACTCCTTCCCTGGCTCACCTCTTAGGCCAGCCAGGTCACAAAAATGACTGCCATGCTGGCATGCATTCTCAACTGGGTGTGGAGGGGACAGCCCGCTGGGAAACTGCCTGTGGATTTCAAACCATTTTTAAACTGTTAACATAAAAGCTTTCCGCCCCTAAAGGATACCTCTTGCGGGGACATCACGTTGTTATTCCTGAAAGAAGTTGCTGTGTCATCTTAGCTACACCACATGCAGCACATCTAGGAATTGTGCACATGAAAGCGTTGGCCAGAAGTTGTCTGGTGGCCCGGAATCAACGCTGACATAGAAAAAAATCAAATGCGTGTAGCGTATGCCAAGCTACTCGACATAACCAACTGAAAGCCCCAACATTTCCCTGGGTAGTAACTAAGAAACCATGGTCAAGAATCCACATTGACTTTGAGGGACCCTTTCAGGGAAAGAACTCTGATCATAGTAGACTCTCTGGAAATCCTCAGAGTGATCTTGGTCTCATCAAATGTCTTCTGCAACAATCACAGATCTACATCAACTGTTCACAACGCACGGGTTACCAGATATTATCGTGCCTGATAAATGAACTGCTTTTACCTCTGATGAGTTCAAGGACTTTGCCAAAAGTAACCTCATTGCTATTGTCACCATTGGTCCACACTGTCCCCAAACAAATGGTAAGGCCAAATGTATGGTGTAGAAAACCAAAGATGCCATAACGAGGATTGAGGGAAACTGGCTGAGAAGGCTTGCCAGGTTCCTCAATATGTCACTCCATGCCTGACTACTGGAGGTAGCCCAGCTGAGATACTCATGGGACATCTTAAAACATGCCTCAACCATCTCAACCCCATGCTATCTGAGGAATTACAGCACAAACAAGATCAGGCTCTGGATTCCTCCCTGTCATTATCTACCCTGCATTCCTTCACACCACAAGAAGGTATATTCACTAGAAGTTATGGAGCTGGACCGAGGTGGGTTTCTTTAACATCAAGGTCACCTGTCCCATCTCATACAAGGTCCAGACTACCAATGGACAAGTTTAGCATCACCACTTTGACCAGCTGAGAAGACGCTCATCTCAGAGACTTTAAGGTCAGAAGGGATCATCATGATCATCTAATCTGACCTCCTGCACAGTGGAGGTCATAGAATCTCACTCACCCATTCCTGTAATAGACCCCTAACCTCTGGCTGAGTTACTGAAGCCCTCAAATGATGGTTTAAAGACTAAGTTACAGAGTATCCACCATTTATACTAGTTTAAACCTGCAAGTGACCCATGTCCCATGCTACAGAGGAAAGCGAACCTCCTCCCCCCAGGGTCTCTGTCAATCTGCTCCAGGTGGAAATTCCCCCTTGACCCCAAATATAGTGATCAATTAGACCATGAGTATGTGGGCAAGTCCCATCTCTGAGCAACATTACTCCAGAGGAGCCTTCAAATGTGCCTCATCTAGAGCCAACCATCGATGCTTCATTACCAGTACCGCCTTCAGTCTCTGACATTTTGAGCTCAAAGGTGCTATTTGAAGGAGACAATGCTCCTGACTTGCCAGGGATCAAATTGAATCACAGTCACCAAAGACACCTGCCCTGCTGAGCATTATAGAGAGTCCGCAGCGCAGAAGAGAGCACCCACGATGGTTGGATGATTTATGTTGCTTAAGGGGAGAGGAGTGTTATGTATGCATAATGGGCACTGTAGTTTTATGTAGAAGAATGCACTCACCAGGATTGCTAGTGTTGGTTCCCGAAAGTTGTTGTCTAGAGAGGAAGGAATTCATTCGAGGTTCAGTTCAGCTTCCTCCTTGCTAGCAGGTAGTTTGTCTGTAGTTTTTCTGTTCCTGACGTAAACAAAATAAAAGTGTTCATTGTTGCCGTGACTGAGTAATTACACAGGTTCCTCACCACACAAATGCAACAAGCACATTCTCAGCTTCCCTACCCATGCCCCTTCCTGGGCCATCATCATCCTGTAACTGAGTAACCTCCTCCCAGATGCCCTCTTATATGTCCTGCAAGTGGCTGGCCCCTTGGTTCGCTTTCCCATCTGAGTCCCCAGTAACTCCATGGAAGCATGTGCTCAGGTCTATTAACATAATTTATTAAAAAGTCCCAAAGCATAGTCTATATCACACCAGTATAAGTAGTCTTCAAAAGGACATATCCTCTTGGCCATTTTTATAACACATACCACACAGACTTTGTCGGCCCTCCTCTGTCTCTCTATCAGGTCAGCCACCCCAACCCTTCCTTCTAGTGGGAAACCCCTCTCTTAGCAGCAGGAACTCCCACGGCCTCTCCACGGGGAGCCTCTCATGGTTCCTCATTCCTCAGATGCCCAACTCTCCACTATGGAAACACCATTGGATAAGCCCCTCCACCTCTCCCCCTTCCCTTAGGGATCTCTGGCCTTTGACTCCAGCTCTGTGGTTTAGAGCCAACAGGCAGCTCCTTCTGCTGCCACCACCCTCTCCAACCCTCTGGCCCTGGCTCCTTGGCTTGGGAATACCAGCCATCAAACCCCTTGCTGCGCTCCTATCTTCAGCCATCTTCCAGGAACCACCTTCCCTCTCTGGTAAGTCTCACCTCCTGCTTGGTCTCCTGACTGTCTGCTCTGACACACTGGATCTTACCAGATCTCTGATAGCTCCATAAATGCTGCCCCACCCTCTTAATTGACCCAGCTGGGAGCACCTGGACTGGAACAGAACAGCTGAGCCCAGTTTCACGTAATGGTCCAGCTACCCTGTTACACGTTCACTTTTGGGTTGCTTTGGCTGTCACCCATGCAGCTTACACCACTCATGGCCCACACCTCCTCTTCTGGATTTTCTGCCATCATGAGCTCATCAGCTGAGGTTCTCCTAGGAGAAGCTCTTGAAACCAGGGAGCAAACAAAGCCCAAAATTCATGGGTTTTTAGGTCAGAAGGGACCATTATGACAATCTAGTCTGATCACCTTTGCAACACAGGCCATTAATTTTCTGCCACTGATTCTTGCATCAAGCCAACAACTTGTAGCTGAACTAGAGCATATCAAGCTCTTTATTCTGTGAAGTTCTACAGCTTAGTATTGGGCTGCAGAATGAACATTCCTGCTAAATGTAAATCTGATCTGAGGAAAGGCCTTCTTAGTTCGGGCTGGTTTCATTCAGATCAGTATTAAACACCACACCTCACAGCCTCAATGCAAAGCATTTAATTACTTTTTCCAACACATTTACTGTCATATCTTGACAAAGTAGTTTACTTTGATTCAAACTAACTAAGAGTACCTGTTCCATAGTCAGCTCACTGCAGCTCAGCAATGGAGCTGCTCTGTTATCTAATGCAGCTTAAATACCAAATCCTATGGATTTACATTAAAACTAAACCAGTCTAACAGCAGGTGTTGATGCAAACTGAGAGGAGATGTGCCTTCTCACTATGATCCTCAAACTTGGCAGTAATATGCTACACTATTGAGTCATATCTGCTGCTTGGGGATAGAATGAAAAATTCTCAAAGAAGCTTCACTTTTTTCTGTATTTCTTTGGATACACACAATATCTATGTATTAGCAAAAGTTCTCTCCAGAGATATAATTTTCTTCCATAACTCATCACTATGATGTCCTAAACCCTGAATTAATTCCTGTGATTAAAATAATTGTGATGTGACCAATACTACATTATTGTATCACCCAATAAACCAGAGAGGCAGCTAGTTATGGCCCCAGTCCTGCAAACACTTATGAACATAATTAAATGTTAAGTACATGATAGTCTCATTGACTTTCTTCAAACTACTCATGTGTAAAGTTAAACACATGTTTGCAGGATCGGGGCCTATGACAAAAAATAAAACTAATTACCTATGGCTAGCTGATTAATTAGCAATAACGGAAAAGGAAATTGATGAAAAATTGTGGATCAAGTTAATTGTGATTTAGTGGCAAATTATATATTCGCCAAAGTTTTTAGAGTGTACCAGACATTGAAAGTAAAAAAACAAACAAACAAAACAAAAACAAAAAACCCAACCCAGTATGGAGTCCATAATTAAAATGATCAAAGTTTCTTTCTGTGCTACTGATTTTATTTTATTATGTTGCATTAGCAGATAAAAGTTATTTAAAAAATCAGGGTGGATTCACAAAACCTAAAGGAGCCCAGTTTTTATGTTGCTGCACAAGCTAAAAACCACAGCTTAGTATTAAATCTTCTTTTTAAATGGAGCTGAAGTTTAGTAGCTACCTTCATTCGGTGACCACATCTTCTTTTGCATCGTATAGAGATTGTTAACTGGAAGATATAACCGCAGGGAATTTAAGCAGCTGTTATGTGGCTAACCACATTATGCAGGAGGCCTGTCAGGTGAAATACATAATAAGACACTTTGCAACTTCCCTGCAAAGACTGCTGTCATACAGTATGCTTCAGTATGTCACTTTTCATATATTAAATTACTGCTGTAACAAAGCTCCAGGGTATGTATGGATATAGAATTGTCAATATCTACCAGGTTACTGGTGAAAGGAAAGAGGATAATAAAAAGCAACAGATACTAAACAACTAAATATGATTTTTCTTCAAACATATTCATAAACAAAGAATCATGGGAATTATTGTGTAACAAACCCCTGAGTGCCACCACTTTTTCTGTGGCTGGATCAAATGTTTTCAGAAAAGATTTTAACCAAAACACAGTGAGCCAAATTCTCATCTGGTGTAAATCAGATTAGTTCATTTGACTTTAAATCAGTGAAATTACACTGATTTACATCAGCTGAGGATCTGGTCTGGTAAGTGCTCATTCTCTGTATGTTTATAGTAACCATTCATTCACCACTGTTCGCTGATTTTCTGTAATCAAGAACGGGCAGCATGGAAAGAAACTATCCGTGTCCTCGTTCACATTTGTCAACCTAAATTAAAAAAGAAAAGACCATTTCACAGGGGGGAAAAAAAAAAAAAAAAAAGGAAGACTTTCTAGACACAACCCTCCCCCCTCCAAGTCCCTAATTTTTACTTTGCTGAAACATTTTTTTCCTTTAAAACACTGACAATAGAACAGCACAGTGCATAAATTATCTACCAACATTTAAATGCTATAAATAAAGATTTTGGGAATAAAGTAGATACACACAGACTTCTTAAGTGGCCCTCATTGGAAGAAAGAACAGGAGTCCTTGTGGCATCTTAGAGACTAACAAATTTAATTGAACATAAGCTTTCGTGGGATGCATCCGAAGAAGTGGGATGTAGCCCATGAAAGCTTATGCTCAAATAAATGTGTTAGTCTCTAAGGTGCCACAAGTACTCCCATTCTTTTTGCGGATACAGACTAACACGGCTGCTACTCTGAAACCTCATTGGAAGGTATTTTCTATTACTTTTTTACTGCAAACTACACTGCTCTACAGCCAAAATGCTTCTGAAATAAATGTAGTCAAACTTTACTAATTTTGGGTCACTGAAAACGAAAATGATGCTTAAAAAATTGTTGATTGGCTCTAGTTTTCAAGATATGCTATTGGGTCAGTATATACGACCCTTGACTTGGGAATGGCAGAGGATAAGTGAGTTATAAAGGGAAGGGATCTCAATTTAAACCAGAAATGACTAAAATACATCTTTGACTGGATCTATGAATAAATCTATGACTGGGTTTGGACAGGACTTGCTTTTTAGGCAAGACAATGAATGATGCAATCTGAAGCTGGTATTGCATCATACATTATATGAATTGTATCATGTTATTCCTAGAAGTCATGGATGATGCAATCATAACGAAGCTTACATCACTCTGCTGAACAAATTGCCCTATATCAGCTCTACAAATCATACAGTGTCATGCTCTCTTATTTGTCAGTGTTTGATTTTTGCAAAGGGACACATTTCTGTTTAGCCAAAGTGAGCAGAGATGCCTCGTACTTGTGTGAACAGTGCAGATAACTTCTGCTAGGTTTGTGGTGAAGTGACTTTTGCATCACAAAAGCGAAGTATAACCACTCTGGTTAAGAAAGCCTATCACCTTTATTTTGGCTGCAAAATTGGAGATCGGGACAAGAGGTGGGCCCCACACATATGCTGCAACACTTGTGCAACAAATCTTCGCCAGTGGTTGAACAGGAAAAGGAAATCTATGCCTTTTGTAGTGCCAATGATTTGGAGAGAGCCAACAGATTATACCAGCAATTGTTACTTCTGCATGGTGCCTCCAGTTGGGAAAGGTGTGTCAAAGAAGAAAAAGTGGACTGTGCATTATCCAAACATTCCATCAGCAATACGCCCAGTACCCCACGGAGAAGGACTGCCGGTTCCTGATGCACCAGAATCATTCTCACTTGAGTCAGAAGAGGAAGAGGATGAAACTTCTGGTCCTGAACCATCAATGTCACAGGACCCACATTTTCTCCCATCCTCCTCCTCTGAACCACACCTCCTAACACAAGGTGAACTGAATGACCTTGTCAGGGATTTGGAACTACCCAAGAGTAAGGCAGAGCTGTTGGGCTCCGGCTCCAGACTACAGCAGTGGAATCTCCTGGCAGGTGATGTTAGGGTTTCCATGTTCCGTGACCATCAAAAGGATCTTGTCCCATTCTTCTTCATGGAAGGTGATCTTGTAGCCTGCAACAACATAGATGGTGTGATGGCAGCCCTCAACATCGTTCACGATCCAGATGAGTGGAGACTGTTCGTTGATTCATCGAAGACTAGTCTTAAAGCTGTTTTACTGCATAATGGCAATGTTTTGCCATCAATTCCAGTTGGTCATGCAGTCCATATGAAGGAAACCTATGACAACATAAAACAACTTTTGAGGTGCATAAACTATGACCAACATCAGTGGCAGCTCTGTGGCGATTTGAAGGTTGTTGCTCTCTTGCTTGGTCTGCAGACTGGATACACAAAGTACTGCTGTTTTCTCTGTGAATGGGATAGTCGTGCAAGAGATTCACACTACATCAAGAAAGATTGGCCACTCTGACAGTCATTGGAGTCTGGGAGGAAAAGTGTTCAGCATCCACCACTTGTTGAATCAAGGAAGATTTTGTTACCACCCTTACACATCAAGTTGGGTCTGATGAAGAACTTTGTCAAGGCCATTGACAAAACACAAGCAGCTTTCAAGTATCTCCGTGGAAAATTTCCGAGGTTAAGTGAAGCTAAGATAAAGGAAGGTGTCTTTGTTGGTCCTCAGATTCGTGAACTTCTTCGAGATGATGCATTTGACCATGCACTGCATGGCAAGGAAAAGACGGCATGGAAAGCCTTCCAGTTGGTGGCAATAAATTTTCTCGGAAACAACAAGGCAGACAACTACAGGTTGTTGGTGGAAAACCTCCTCAAGGCATACAAAAGCCTTGGTTGCAACATGTCACTAAAGATACATTTTTTGCACTCATCTAGATTTTTTTCCACCAAACTGCGGAGCAGTGAGCGACGAGCACGTTGAGTGATTTCACCAGGACATTGCAACAATGGAGAAATGCTATCAGGGCAAATGGATCCCATCAATGCTTGCAGACTATTGCTGGATAGTGACAAGAGATGCTCCATTTAATGAATACAAGAGACAAGCCAAGAAGCGCCGAGTAGACACTGAATAGGACTAAACTATGTACATAATAGTTTTTTGCCTTTTGTTTCATAATAAATTTTATTTATATAACCCTTTTGCTGATTTTTAAAGTGTTACATAAACAGGACAGGTGAAATATTATCATGTAAAGCAACCATAAACACATGAAAAGACCTAGGTTTACAATTTATGATTAAAACTCTACTATCTACACAATAGACATAAAATATAAAAATTAAATATCTTAGAAACAGTAGCCAATCAGTTGTTTTAATTGTCATATTTGAATTCAGCACAGCAAAATACATAATAAATAGCACATTTTATCTCTGAAGCAGACGACTTCTCAAAAATTGTAGACAAGTACTATTGTAGACAAGCATTTGATGGAAGAACATAGGTTTCAGACTCTGATTTAGGCTAAACAACTGATCCCACATGATTTTACGCTTCTTGCACAATCCTTTTTCTTGTGTCTTGGGTGACTAGATAGCAAGTGTGAAAAATCGGGACAGGGTAGGGGGTAATAGGCACCTATATAAGACAAAGCCCCAAATATTGGGACGGACCTATAAAATATGGACATCTGGTCACTCTACTTGTGTCTCATGTTGAGTTTGTATCTGACATTATTATTATTATTATTATTATTATTTATATTTACTACAGTACCGCCTAGAAGCCCCAGGACCCATTGGACCAGGACCCCATTCTGCTGCGCTTTGTACAAACACAGAACAAGATGGTCCCTGCACTGAAGAATTTACTATCTAAGTAAATAATCTAAGCAGTTGAGAGGTACTGCATGCACACAACTTTTAGCTCCACTGAAATAAATTGATCTGGGAAAACATTTTGGAGAGATCGGAATGGAAAAATGTCAGATTGTTTCCCTTTTACACAGGAATTTGCCTGAATTACATAGGAATTTGAATGAGCGGTCAGAAACAGAGCTCTGTAAAGGCAGCATCCCCAAAGAGAGCATCAGCTTCCTGCAGTTCCCTACAGCAAGCAATCCCCTCTGGCAGCTGCAATAGATTGCGGTCACCCAGGCCAAGTGGAGCCATGGCCAGGCATGCTCAGTAGAAGGCAAGGTTGTTGCTACTGCAATACCAGACCTTTGACTGAAGGATGAGTAGGTAATAAAATAAGATCCTCAAATGAGGCAGGAGGACAAACACGGTTAATGCACAAAATGATTTGGAACATATCAGTATAGAATGTATGGGCTTGGGTTGCTTATTATTTTTAAGTGTCTGAAGTAGACATACATCATGTGAGGCCTTTTTGAATAAGGGCCAAGATTTTTCAAAATGAACTTCTATGGAAGTTGGTAAACCCATCATTTCTTGCTGTCAATGGGGGGGGGGGGCAAGTCAGACAGCACATAGCTTTGACCCCACCCACAGCTCCCAATCCACTGTAGCCCCCTCCTGGAGCAGCTGTGATCCCCAAGTGTGGTACAGTCCATTTGCTTCTCCCACATAATCGGCTCCCTGTCCCACCTTAGAACCAATGGACCCTGCGTCCTTTGTTTTATCTGAGCTAACAGCAGGTGTCAGCCCTCATGTTTCTGGTTGCTGGAGTTAACTGGATTCTCAGTATGCAATACCTAATGGCCAGGTGAATAAATTAATTAAATGGCAAAAAAAATTAAATAAAAAAAAATCCCTACGTTAATGCAGAGGTAAAGTTCCTTGGTAGTATGTCATCCCCTTGCAGGATGCTGAGTTGAACCAACCTCAAACTTCTGAGAACCAGGAAAAGCAGAGTTAAGGTTGTGTGGGAAACTTTTTAAAAACCTTTTTGTCCTTTAATAGTGTTAGATGGAATCATGTGGGTCAGAATGAATGGGTTATAAAAGGAGACAAAGAACTGTTACTTTTCAGCAATTGTGGAGTTGGCAAAGTAAAGATGTGTGTTAATGGGGTTTATTGGAACATTGCTGCATGGGCAACCTTAACTGTGCGTTTCCTGGATTTTAGAAGTTTGAGATTTGCTCAGCTCACTGTTCTGCAAGGGGATGACCTACCCACAAGCAACCTTAACTCTGCATTAACATAGGTTTTTGTGTTTTTTTTTGCCACTGAATGGCCTAGTTTTTTGAACAGGAAAAGGTATGTTGTTGGTAGGAATTAGTAGTCATTTAGGCAGTAGCACATATATCATGTTCCACAATTTGCCAGCCAGACCCTGCTCTCCACATCATGAGGGTCTCACAAGCCCTGCTTCGCCAAGCTCCCTAGCCATGCCCCTGACTCCTTCACTGCATTTCCCCCTCCAGCCTGGTCCCCTCCCCACTACTGTAACTAGGCTCCTTCACCACAATCAGGAAACACCTCCCTGAAGTCCTCACTTCCATGTATACAAGCATTTCTATTGCAATTACTTTCCGCCATCCTAAAACCCAATTCACAGGCAGTGCCTTAAGTGAAGAACAGCTAAGTTATAGTGGAATGTTGTTCCTGGTTGTGTTTCAGAACAGGTGGAGTGTGGAGTTTGTGGCCGGGGTGGCGAGAGAAATCACAGCCAGGGTTTCTGGTCCAAAACACTGAGAGTTTTATGTTTGAGAGAAAGATCCTCTGACTCCTGTCCAATAGATGCACCCCATCTCCAAGAAACAGTGAGCTGTCAGAACTTGCAATGTTTCTGTGCCATACAGCCATGAGCCCTCCAATTTCCTGATTAATCTTCTTCCAACACTTATTATTAGCTTTCGTATGGTGTCTGTAGCAATTATTCAGATGCTCAGCCAAATCAGAGAAAATTATCTCAGTTCCTGGACACAAATCTCTGATGCAGTTAAAATCTGCTCTCATACACTGTATGAGGTGTATACTAGGAATAAGGCCAAGATTATTTCTGCCTGAGTGAATCACCACAATGTCTAGTAGCTCACAACCCCTTAAGTCACTAGTTAAATGCTGCAGAGTGGACAAAACATGATGCCAACACAGGCCTCCTGCCTCTACCCAAATCAGCCTGTAGTCAGCAGTCCCCATGCATGGTATACTCCTTGCTCTCCCACAACCTCATGATCAAACAAATCACCCTGAATCCACATGTTGGCAATTCTGGCAGTGCAGCTATTTCTTTTTCGTCAGCAGTCAAAGTACCTGCGCTGTCAGTTCCTAACCTCCACGCTATATGTTTTTGGAAACATCACATGAATCTGCCCCAAGATCAGGAACCATCCAGGGGCTAGTAAAGTACAGATTTTCTCAACCAATCCAAGGCTTACCTACCACCTATCCCCATTTCCTACCCCTTACACAACCCCTCTCCCAGTCCCTGTTGTGTCCCCCACTCACAAAATCCAAAGTCTCAGACTCCTCCCCACCTGATATAATAAAAATGTTGGTTAAAGCAGTTGCTGATTATTCTGTTGTGTTCACAGGACCTCCCCATAAAATAAAAACATGTTATGTTAGAAGAGAGACTGGAAACTTGTAGCAAGCAGCATGAGTTATCAGATATTTATTGCACAGGTATACAAAGGTTCAGATTAGAAATCTCAATGGCAGGGTGTTCACTGGGGCAATGGCATCACCACATTTCCCTCGCAATAATATCCAGGCAACTGTAACATGGCTGCATAGAAACCTTTTAATGTTTTTTTTCTTGACTAGTGCATGTACACTGTAAGCTTTCCAGACTGTACATCTATACAATCAAAGACTTGAACAAGTTTTTAAATATGGTTCACAGGTTGGGTGTCCCAAAGATTTAGTGGGTGCCGTGCAGAACCTTGGGTAAAACTTGACTCACTGCAGCCCCAAACCCTTTATCCTTCCCAAATGTGGAACATTAGTGCCCCCTGAGGCACACCAATTTAAAAGCAGTACAATAACTTTGGATTTTCGAGCACTCACAAGAGTTGAGCTTTAAAGCATATAAAATTACTGGAATAGAAACCATCCAGCTATTTTTCTGTATTGATGCATGTGCACTGTTTCATTGCACATTTTCTTAAATACCGTTCTCAGTTTAAGTCCCCCAAAAATTTAGTTGGTGCTATGCACTACATAAAACTTGACAGGTTGAGATAATTTTCACCCACATCACAGCAATAGTTTGATCTCTAGATCTGTGCAACCTCCCTCCTCCCCAAAACACCTGGAAACTTTTTGAAAAATAGCTATTTTTTTCCAGAGCTTATATTTCTGCAATCCCTAGCTCAAAGGACCCCATGCTTGGATTGCTAACCCTATTCTGCATTCTCCTGAGGAACACCAAATTTTAAAGGAATCTGGATAAGCATGTTGATTTTACAGGATTTAGAAAGGTTAACCTTTAAACATAAGTCATGACACAACCTGAACTATAGTGGAGCTGCTGCACCACTATAATACATAGCCCTATTGCCTCTATGATGTTAAGAAGTAAAAGGAATTAAGGACCAACTAATTATAAAAGGGATAACACTATTAGGAAAAAGGATAGGGTTAAATTAACAAAGAGACAAAGATAGGAACTGGGATAAGAGAAAAGGCAGGAAAATCAAGGGGAACAGATAAATGAATGAACAAGTTAAACCCACACAGTAATCAGATCCTCCCTCAAATAAAAACATCCAATTTAATAACTAAATGTAATCAAAATGCCACACAGAATATAAAGGCAAGTGGGTGCAAGTCCAGACTTTGTCCACAAGTCCTGGATGGTCTGTGTGCACAGTTTTTTGGTTTGGAGCTCTACAGGTAAAATGGAACCATAAAATAATCAAATAGACGTTGCAGGCCTGATTACTGCTTGTGTACCACATGGTGTCAACACACACTCCTTCGACAATAGGTCAGCCTTCACCTGGATGTACACCTACTGACCAGGAGCTCCTCCCCTCTGAGTCTTAGCTAACTAGCTATGTAAGGAATCATCAGCACTCACTCTAAGGCATTTCACTGCAAGGCACATCCCTCACTGGGCTGAGTAGGCTCCAGGTTGCTCACACCTTTCCCTTCCCTTGGCTTCCAGAGTAAGGGAGGCCTAACAAAGTGAAGCAGGCTGATGCATCTCTCCCTGCGGATATGGAGCCTGTGGATTCTGTCTCCATGCTGGGCACAGCTTATGGTTAGTGACGGACTAGCTTCTCCATATCTGATGCTTTTGATAACCAAACTGTTTCAGTAACAAGTAGCAGAGGGAGATGTCCCACTAGGAGCTGGGATCCTCTGGCCAAGGGGCAAAATGGAGTTCTCTCCCCTGCACTAGAGAGCAATTGAGGAGCGGTCTCTCCTTCGCCTGCTAGCAGCAGACTGCCTGGCCCCAAACACTATGTCAGTCCTTGTTCAGAGCACACATCTAGACAGAGTCAGCCATGTGCAGGCTATCCAGGCATGCCAATCAGGCCTCTGGATTGGTAACTCCTCTTCTTCTCCACTGTCCACCCTGCCACACCTAGGGTGAGTTTCAAGAGTTAGAGTAAATAGATCTCCAGTAGAGGGGGTGCTATAGTATGATTACAGCATTACCAACTCTTGCAATTTTATCATAACTCTAGCAATTTTGGGATTTTGTTTTGTTTTAGCTACCTCATGCAAACATGATAAAGGTGCCTACAAGTCAAGAATTTTCCCTTATTCAAAATGGCCACTATCTCCCATTACTGTGAATGGGGGCCAAAGCCAGCATTTCCATATAGCCCATCTTCATGTGGAAGTGAAGCTGTCCTTCATAAAGCTGGCTGCCATCCCGCACTGTTTTCAATGAGATTGAAGCCCTGCCCACAGGCAAAATGATTGCCACTGTATGGTTCAAGGGGGCCAGATGGGACATAGGGAGTGTGAGGAGCAGCAGACACACTATGAAAAGTGGATGGGGAGAAAGAGGGAGAGCAGGAGGCAGATTTCAGATTTGCAGGAAAAGGGGGGCAAAGGTGGGTATCCGGAGCAGGGGGAGCAGGGGTGGGGAGGGGAAGGGAAGGTCTGGAGCAGCAACAGGTGGAGGGAATGAGGGCATGCTGCCCAGTCTCCGGCACAGAAGTGCGTGTGTTTTGGCGGAAGGCAGGGAAGTGATACTTCCTGCAAAAAGCTAAACCAATCCCATATTGTTATTGCTTATTATATCAATCATCGATATAATTCTTTAATATATCTAACTCCACTCTAAAAAAGTAATATAAGTTCTGTGTGTAAGTGTGAAGCGTGATGCATTAAATAGGTTGGTGATTCTAAAACTATTTATCCTCTAGCCGTTCCATCAAAAAACAAAACCAAAAAACTCGGAGGGGAGGGAATCAAGACAGGAATAAAAAATGGATGGTTGTTCCCCTATCTCAGGGGTGAAAAGAAGGTAATTTGAGTATCTATCTCAGCAGCCAGGGAGAGGCGTGTGTAATCTTTGGGAGGCATAGAGTTTACTTTACCACCCATCTCTTAGTGCTTCAACACAACAATCACATAGACCCCCAGAATTCAGTCTGAGGATTTTCAGCAAAGATTGCACAGGGGCAACCTACCCACAGTCAAGTCTGAAAAGAAAAAGGCGAATGAACTTAAATAAAAGAAGAACAGGAGTTCTTTTGGCACCTTAGAGACTAACAAATTTATTAGAGCATAAGCTTTCGTGGACTACAGCCCACTTCTTTGGATGCATAGTCCACGAAAGCTTATGCTCTAATAAATTTGTTAGTCTCTAAGGTGCCACAAGTACTCCTGTTCTTCTTTTTTGCGGATACAGACTAACACGGCTGCTACTCTGAAACCTGAACTTAAATAAGTACCAACTCTATAAAATTTTATAATGAGAAAGAAACATGGTAATAATAGCTTAATTTCTATTAAACAACAAGACTACGTCATGATCTACATATATTATCTTCACAGTTATACATAAATATAAACAAAGGAAAGAAATTAAATCTTAACCGCTCAGGCCCCACAAAAATGCAGTGAGAAGTGACTCAGAGTTCCAAAAGCATAGGTTGAGTTCACCAGAGTGTCAATTAGAGTCTTTGGCCTGGTCTACACTAGTGGGGGGAAAAAAAATCGATCTGAGTTACACAACTTCAGCTACATGAATAACATAGCTGAAGTTGACGTACTTAGATCGACTTACCGTGGTGTCTTCACGGCACTGAGTCGACTGCTGCTGCTCCCACGTCGACTCCGCCTGTGCCTCTCGTGGAGGTGGAGTACAGGAGTTGATGGGAGAGCGCGCGGAGATCCATTTATCATGTCTCGACTAGATGCGATAAATCAACCCCTATTGGATCGATCGCTGCCTGCCAATCCAGCGGCTAGTGAAGACTTACCCTTTGTTCATCAACTCTATACAGGTCTGCTGAGCCAAAAGCACTGCAATATCTTCTTTCCTCCTCTTGCTCACAGAAATCACCAGTTGGAACCCACGCAAGCTCTTTCTCCTCTTCTGGTCTGCTGCAAAATGATTAAGAGTTAAGGAAAATTAGCTTGCTTTCTGCTCCTGTGGCTGAGAAGCTCCCAGGGCCGTCCCTAGCCATTTAGGTACTCTATGCAGTCCCCCCCTGCAATTACGATTCAGATATTTTACTGAGGCTGGTCAGGAAGGGGCAGGTTTTTCGGTACTTTTAGTTAATGCTAACAGAATAGTCTTTTCATGCTTTAAAATATTACTACATATACTGTGTATGTCTCATTCAACACATTGTCACTACTGTTATATCAGATTAGTCTCTTGTTCTGGTAATAATTCCTCACCTCATCTTGCTAAGAATCACTGGGTAAGCTCTTTGTCCCACGGGTGGTCTTTATATCATCAGTTCAAAATGACATTTGACAAGGCTCCATTTAAATAGGGCACTCCATTCAAATAGGTTAGGCAATAAGAAATGACAGGCAGTGCATTGCTGGACGATTATTGTATGCCTTGGTTGGTGTCAGAAGGCCAAAGGGCAAGTGACTTTAACCACCCAAGAAGGGCAATAATCTTCTAGTAATGTACTGCCTGGAATTCCTATTGAGATTATAGCATGTAAGCTCCAGAAAGGAAAGATGGGGAACAGCTGAGAGATGACTGAGCACCAATCAGGGAGCACTGTTTGTGACCAGGATTCTAAAGCCATTTCATAATTAACAAAAGCAAATAAACCCCACCTTATTTAGAAGCATAACTTGAGGCACTGTTGTGACAACATTGGCCTTTGTCTATATATCCAGCCAGTAGGAGCAGAAGCAGCAAAAGGAATAACCTCTGGACCAGGGGTGGCCAACCCGAGCCTGAGATGTACATTGCCAAAGAGCCACAGTAATATGTCAACAACCCCCCCCCCCCGCATCAGCTCCCCTCTGCTCCCAGCACCCCCCCCCCCCCACTGGCAGCCCCACAGATCAGCGCCTCCCGGCTCCCTCCCTGCACCTCCCAATCACCTGTTTTGTGGTGTGCAGGAGGCACTAGGGGGGAGAAGCGAGGGCATGGCAGGCTCAGGGGAGGGGGTGGGAAGAGGTGGAGTGGGAGCAGGGCCTGTGGCAGAGTCAGTGAACACCCCCGGCACATTGGAAAGTTGGTGCCTGTAGCTCCAGCCCCAGAGTCGGTGCCTATACAAGGAGCCTCATATTAACTTCTGAAGAGCCACAGGTGGCTCCAGAGCCACAGGTTGGCCACCCCTGCTCTGGACATTGAGATACCCTCCTACAGTTTTGACTGGACTTTCTCTGCCCTGTGATGATTGGCTGTTTGCTCCCACCTTCTCTCTCGCGCACATTCTCTTCACCTCAACTTCACTCCACAGCTGCCCCTCTTCCCCCCCGTTACTATCTTGTCCCCCTCAACCCCCTCCTTTTCTTTTCCTTTCCTTTAGATGATCCCTTCCTAACTAAACCCATCCCCCTGCCTCCCAAAAGGAAAAAACTGTGGCACTAACATGGCATTTGATGTCATCCACTCTGCTTGTGTGCCATACCCCTTCTCCCATCCTGTTTGGATTGTATTGTAAGCTCTTCAGGGCAGGGCAGAGGTAACAACTGGTCCCCATTTTTGGTTGATCTTGAGGCACTACCATAAAACATGAATAATAATAATAATAATAATAATAGTAAATCATGAAAACTGATGTAATTGGATAGCTTTAGCTTTATCACCATGACCATAAAGTATGCTACTGTAATAGAATGTACTACATACATCATTTTTTTAATTCTTGCAGCTTCAGCAATATAAACTTGCTCTTTACACGACCTACTGATGTAGTAAAATGTTTTCCCTTCACTTACAGCTAACATTGGAACACTGTGTATGTCATAAATAATCTCAGATGCCAAGGAGACAGTGTAGTTTCATAATAAAATAAGGCAGCCATGAATTTTTGAGTTCTAATCCTAACTCACTGTACGGCCTTGAGCATGTCACACTACCTCGGTTTCGCATGTGTAAAATTAGGGATGATAATACTGACCTCACAGGGATAGTGTGTAGACAAAACAGTTAAAGTTTCTACAGTACTTTGAAGAAAAAAGAACTATATAAATTATTATTATTAATAACGTATTATGATGTTTTTTCTTTGTTGGGGAGAGAAGGTCAGAAGTAGGAAATAAAGGCTCTCATACCATTTAACTTCCATGGGAGCTGGATTGAGACCTACACCAGTATGATTAAGGGCCAGATCCATCAGCCACTAAAGTTAATGGAAAGACTCCTTTGATTTCAATGGCGCTAGAGCAGGCCTGTAATGAAGTATGCTTAAGTAAGGAGCCAGGGTAGCAGTACAGGAAGTGAGGCATAGCCTCTCCGCTAGACTTGAACCCAGCAGGGAGTGTCACTTCTGTGGTACTCAACTTTGAAAAGTTCCCTTAACTTGATGATAGCATATTTATCTAAGCAGAGTTAAGCAGGTTGTTTCCTAAATTCCTAAAATTTAGAAGTAGGGCTGCCATGGTGTAGGACACAACACCCTCCCATCCGCATAACCTCAAAGGCATCCGAACTAAATGAACCTCCCACTCACCAGCATAACCACAAAGGACACCTGTTCCACACTTATTTTTTGCAACCGTGTAGCTGAAACAAAGGAAACCTTATTCTGGGATGTATTAGGATGAGTGTTGTAGGCAAGTGGAGTAGTAATTCTTCTGCTCTGCTCTGTGCTGATTTGGCCTTAACTTGAGTATTGTGTCCAGTTCTGGGCACCACATTTCAGGTAAGATGTGGACAAATTGGAGAAAGTCTAGAGAAAAAGCAACAAAAATGATTAAAGGTCTAGAAAACATGACCTATGAGGGAAGATTGAAAAAATTGGGTTTGTTTAGTCTGGAGAAGAGAAGACTGAGAGGGGACATAACAGTTTTCAAATACATAAAAGATTGTTACAAGGAGGGGGGAGAAAAACTGATCTCATTAACCTCTGAGGGTAAGACAAGAAGCAATAGGCTTAAATTGCAGTAAGGGCGGTTTAGTTGGACATTAGGAAAAACTTCCTAACTGTCGGAGTGATTAAGCACTGGAATAAATTGCCTAGGGAGAATGTGCAATCTCCGTCATTGGAGATTTTTAAGAGCAGGTTAGACAAACACCTGCCGGGGGTGGTCTAGATCAGCGGTTTTCAAAACTTCATTGCTCCGTGACCCCCTTCTGACAATAAAAGTTACTACAGGACCCCAGAACGGGGGAACAAAGGCTGAGGCCACCCAAGCCCAACTGACCGGGAGGGTGGGGGCAAATTTGAAGCCCAAAGACTTGAGCCCCAGGCAGGAGGCCTGTAAACTGAGTCCCAACACACAGGGTTGAAACCCTCAGGCTTCGGCCTTGGATGGTGGGGCTTGGGCTTCAGCTTTGGCCCTCGGCCCCAGCAAGTCTAAGCCTGGTGATCTCATTAAAATGGGGTCCTGACCCACACAGTTTGAGAACCACTGGTCTAGATAATATTTAGTCCTGTCCTGAGTGCAGGGGACTGAACTAGATGACCTCTTACGGTCCTTTCCAGTCCTAGGATTCTTTTAAAATAGTCTGCTTACCATCTTGCTCTTTTAATATGTCTCGAACTTTTTTGTTTCCCTTTTGCATGCACTGCAATTATCCCATTTCATTCCCACCTCTCAGTTGTCCTGGACCCAGTTTACAATCCCATAAACATTCAGTTCAGAGCACAGGATTCCTATTGCTGTCACCTACAGAATACAGCTCACACAAAGACAGGGACTGATGCTTCAAAGACAAAATTTTACCTGGGATGATGTTAAATTATTCTCTTTAAGGAGATAATCCTTCAGTGGTTTGAGCATTGACCTGCTAAACCCAGGGTTATGAGTTCAATCCTTGAGGGGGCCACTTAGGGATCTGGGGCAAAAACAGTACTTGGTCCTGCTAGTGAAGGCAGGGGGCTGGACTTGATGACCTTTCAAGGTCCCTTCCAGTTCTAGGAGATAGGATATCTCCATTAAAATATCAATTTGAACTGAGATCAGCTGATTTATATCAGCTGAGGATCTGGTCCATGGACTTTAAAAACAAAAACAAAATGACCCAGAGTTTGGTTACCTTCCAAACTTATGTGAGATAGCAGGTCTCTCTAAAAGGAGGATAGCATCAGAGTCCAGCTAGTTGTCAGGACAAGATGCACGTAAAAAAAAAAAAATAGTAAATGTAGCCAGGTCCTTCACATCATTACTTGCTTTAAAAACCAGCCAGGACAGAGAATGCAGGGCTCTGGCAGACATAATATGATCATGGCTGCTCAGTCTAGTAAACAAGCGTGCTGCAAGCTGCAGAGGAACATCGCAGGAAGCCTGACTAATTACCCAAGAGGAAAGCCTTCCTGCTGAAGAGATGGCATTTGTAATGTTTTACATGTGGCCCATCTAAACCCATTATTGCATAATATGTATATCCTGGGACAAAAGTGCAACCAACCTCTGACTGGGCATCATGCCATCTGAACAGATGGGTAAGAATGTAGGCAGCCAGGAGCCCATGTATGTGCATTCATTGTGGGTATTGAGAGCAGGATTACTAACTGGAAATATCCAAATGGCTATTCATTCTGAACTTACACAACCATGGATTTGGGGGAGGGGGAGAATTATTAGAGTTTTAATTATTTTAATACAGAAAAATGAAAACCATAATTACAATCATCATGTACACAGAAATATAGACTACACATCGGTCTCTCACATGCACACGCTGAACAAGACATAACCAGGATCATTCCACCTGAGATCTCTTTTGTCTTTTCCCAGATTTGCCATGGGCTAGATTCTGGCCAGCACTTTTACAGGCACTGCACGTGTGTATGAGAGTGAGGAGTGTAATTTCCTGAACAGCCCAAGTAAGGGTTAATCAAAATTGCAGCCCTTTTGTTCAGGGGAGTGCAAGGGCTGCTACCAAGATATTTTTCTCCCCCTCATTCTCCCCAGAACAGCAATTCACAAGAAAGGCAGCTAGAAGGGTCATGGAGTGGGCAGAACTGAGGACCCATCCCCTCTGGTGTCAACCAGCACAGCCGACTGGTTGGTGAGGTAATATACTGCACTCTGTAATGGGGAGCAGCGATTTGTGTATTCGCACCTGCACCAAGAAGCTGTGGGAGACCTTCTACCTTCAGAGGCACAGTGTCTCTTGGTACATGCCCTAGGGGATAGAGGGAAGCAGCACCACACTGCACCAAAGGCTGCAGCTAAATTACACAAGTTAGAACCTAAGTGACTTAGACTTATGTTCTGTACCATTGTTATACTTCTGTTTCATTAGATTTCTGACAAATAGGGACACATTCTGGCTTTTCACTGGAAGGAGAAGCCCTGAAAGTGGAAGCAAAGATGTAGTACTGAGATAGCATATATACAGTGGGGGCAGGGGGCAGCTGTGCCACTTCCTGGGACTTTAGGAATGAGCAGCATTTGCTTCCCACTGCATCAGCTACCAAATAATAGCATGTGCCCCTGGTGATGGGGGGGAGGGGATTTGCTGCTCCTCTAAAGGACCTTGACTCCTTGGGACTGCAGAGGCCCACCACTTTAGATGGGCACTCAAGAAGCTGAGCATAGCATTCTGTCTGGCTTCTGCAAGCATGTACTGGGGGAAGCAAGTTTTCCTGAGCATTATGCCCTCCCTGCCAGTAGGACAAGGTCTAATTTAACCCTCTGTTTCTTAGCAATCCTTTATCAATACAACTGAAAGAATCTAAACATTTTTGGTTTGCAGTGGCATGTGGACTGTTTTTCCTGGGTTTGTTTAGTCATTTCACAGCCCCAATGAATTTCTCCTGGTTTTGGCTCCACTCAGAATTTTTTGGCAAACCTGGCCTCATTTTCAATTTGTAACAAAACCAGGCAAGTATTATCTAGCTTCAAGCTTCATTACAAGCATTTCACACAGCCCTATTTAGAAGGAATAATTACTGGTCTTATTTAGCAAATAGATTATACAAATCCCCTAGTAAATAAATTGTACAATTCAGAGGAAGGTAAGTGAGCCAGATTAAACTGACGCATCTATTTACTTCCAACCGGTAGACTAAAGGACAGTGACATATCAGGTCTATTAATTCAATAGTTAACCCTGCTTCAATTGCAGCTCCTACCACTGCAGATATTGCATCTCATCAGTCCAGTACAATATTTGTATGCAAATGTGTTCATTACTCAGTCTGATTAAAATGATTGACCCACTGATGTTTTAAATATAATTCTTTGCACTGCTATAGGGCCTTCCCTGGGAAAATTTCACTGTACTTAGTTGTATCTAATGAATTCAGCCTGCAGTCACCCATAAAGTATTACTACTCCCATTTAATAGATGTGGAATCTGAAACAGAAATTAAGGCTAAATCTTCCCAAACCTATGTGGCCAAGATTGGCAATTTAGGTTAGAAAGGAGTTAATGGGTTCTTTGGGTGCCCTTACCATGCAAGAGACTTTTCCACTGCAAAAGTGTAGCCCAGACTGTGCCAATGATGAGTTGCACCTACTTCAGAGCAAAGAGCATCTGCTGTCTAGCTTCGCTGCTACTGTGAGATACTGAGGCTAGTCTATCTGAGCCTGTTACCATACATGCCAAATTGCTCTTGCAGTGGCGGAAAGAGATGTGGGTTTTACTTCTGCTGTCTGTGTAATGTGAGGCAGGTTAGTGATTTAATGGCAGGGCTTGTGATCCCTGTCTGGTTCCAGCATCTGTTTTCCCCACTAGGTCTTGTTTACTGTATTTCATTATAGAGCAGTAAGAATGCTGTGTACAGGAATAAAGCCTAGCTCTTGATCAGTAGATCTCAGGTTGCCTGATGAAGAAGGTCAGCATCATTATCCCCATTCTACAGCTACAGAAACAGAGTGGAGAAATTACTTGGCCAAGGTCACTGAACGAGCCAGGAATAGAACCTGGTCTCCTGAGTTCCAGTCCAGTGATTTATCCACTAGGATTCAGGGTTTCCTTAGTACACATTTGTGTGTAGATACTGCTTACTGGGCAAACTTGCCCATTCCGATTATTCTTTATTATTAGTGGAGTAAGACCTATGGGCCCAGTTTGAGATAAGGGTAGCATGTGCTAGACACAAAACACACACACTATAAATAGACAAGACCGACACAGGATAGTAAAGAGAATAGTCACACAGAAGGGAAGTGACTTGCATATGGTCACCCAGCAGGTCAGTAGCAGACCTGGGAACAGAACCCTGGTCTCCTGCCACCACTCCAGTGCCTTGTAAGTTCATCTAGAGAGGCAGACAACCTGCTGCAGCAGGCAAACCCCTGCCCATGTATTCCCCTGGTCTTCTCTCATTCCTGGCAACAACAACAAAACAAACAAACAGTATTCTTCTCCCATAAAGCATCTAGCACCCCACCTTTGCAAAGATCCATCCCTCCAAGCACCTACTCAAAGTTGCACAAGAAGGCAGTGGCAAAGTTGGGAGTTGACGGATGTCGACTGTCTCAGTGTTCTGTGAATCAACCGCAAGATCATCCTTCCTTCCTTTTCACAGAGTCTGTCTCATACACACATCTGTTCATCCAACAGCCTGGCCCCAAAAGGTTTCTATATTTATCTATTCTTATTATAGGAGGAGAAGAGACATGTATAAATTACACATGTGGTGCTTCTTATTTTAGCTGAAGTTTCCAGTGGGCTTAGTTGTTTTGGGATAAAGTCCCAGGCAAGATTTGTTTGCTGTGTTGAGTGCCAAACAGAGCTGTAAGTATGGGCAGTGGTTTGCTCCACTTAGATGAAACAGTTCATAGGGTCTAATGAAAGGAAAGAAAATTCCAGCATGAAATAGCTGATTTAAAGCGCTAAGTCTCACTGCCACAGTTTAAGGGTATTTGCTAATACTAATCTAGCTTGCAGATAGACAAATTCAACTTTCAAAATTTAGAGCTATTTCTACTAGAAAACCCCAAAGTTTGGCTCTCAAAATTTAGAGCTATTTTCTACTAGAAAACCCCAAAGAATTGGTTACAAAAACCAATTCCAATTTTGCAGCCGACTCCTAATATGTACTCCCTCAAAACTTGGGGGGTATGTAAGATCCAAGTCCATAGGTTTATGGTTCTGGTCCATCTCCTGTTTCTTCATATATAGGCTGTTTGGTAAAACTCAGAAAGAGTGGCTGGGATGGAGACAGATTATAATGAAGTGTTACCTCACTTCGTTATCCATGTGGGGCATATCAAATAAAGCTGGCCATGCTTCACATTAATATCCTTGTAGTGAACATGCAAACCTGTCCCCAGCCTTCTGTAGGATTCTACATGGAGCAGGAAAATGGGAAAAAGCACGAGGGGATAAAAAAGGAAATAATTAGGGCTGTCAAGCGATTAAAAAAAAAGCCCAATCACTATTAATTGCACTGTTAAACAATAATAGAATACCATTTATAAATATTTTGGATGTTTTCTACATTTTCAAATATATTGATTTCAATTACAATGCAGAATACAAAGTGTAAAGTGCTCACTTTATATTTGTTTTTATTACAATTATTTGTACTATAAAAATGAAATAGTATTTTTCAATTCACCTAATACAAAGTACTGTAGTGTAATCTCTATCATGAAATTTAACCTTCCAAATGTAGAATTATGTACAAAAAACCCTGCATTCAAAAACAAAACAAACAATGTAAAATTTTAGAGCCTGCAACTCCACTCAGTCCTACTTCTTGTTCAGCCAATCACTCAAACAAGTTTGTTTACATTTGCAGGAGGAGATAATGCTGCCCACTTCTTGTTTACAATGATCACTCAAAAGTGAGAACAGGTATTCACGTGGCACTGTTGTAGCCAGCATTACAAGATATTTATGTTCCAGATGAGCTAAAGATTCGTATATCCCTTCATGCTTCAACCATTCCAAGGGACATATGTCCATGCTGATGATGGGCTCTACTCAATAACAATCCAAAACAGTGTGGACCGATGCATGTTCATTTTCATTATGTGAGTCAGATGCCACCAGCAGAAGGTTTATTTTCTCTTTCGGTGGTTCAGGTTCTGTAGTTTCTGCATCTGAGTGTTGCTCTTTTAACACTTCTGAAAGCATGCTCTACACCTCGTCTCTCTCAGATTTTGGATGACACTTCAGATTCTTAAATCTTGGGTTGAGTGCTGTAGCTATCTTTAGAAATCTCACATTGGTACTTTCTTTGCATTTTGTGAAATCTTCAGTGAAAGTGTTTTTAAAATGAACATGTGCTGAGTCATCATCCAAGACTGCTATAACATGGCAGAATGAGGGTAAAACAGAGTAGGGGACATACAATTTCCCCCCCCAGGAGTTCAGTCACAAATTTAATTAACACTTTTTTTTACTGAGTGTCATCAGCATGGAAGCATGTCCTCCGGAATGGTGGCCAAAGCATGAAGGGGCATACGAATGTTTAGCATATCTGGTACATAAATACCTTGCAATGCCGGCTACAAAAGTGCTATGCAAATACCTGTTCTCACTTTCTGATGACATTGTAAATAAGAAGAGGGCAGCATTATTTCTTGTAAATGTAAACAAACTTGTTTGTCTTGGTGACTGGCTGAACAAGAAGCGGGACTGAGTGGACTCGTAGGCTCTGAAGTTTTACATTGTTTTATTTTTTAATGCAGTTATGTAACAAAAACAAAAAACCCTACATTTGTAAGTTGCACTTTCACAACAAAGATTCTACTACGGTACTTGTAGAAGGTGAATTGAAAAATACTATTTCTTTGGTTTATCATTTTTACAGTGCAAATATTTGTAATAAAAATATACACTGATTTCAATTACAACACAGAATATATTTAAAACTGTAGACAAACATCCAAACTATTTAATAAATTTCAATTGGTATTCTGTTTAGCAGTGCAATTAAAACTGCGATTAATCGACAGCCCTAGAAAGAATTAAATCCAGAGAATGTGACTCCAAGTAAGAATGGTCTGAACTTGCGGGGGTTAAAAATATGCTCCTTATTTTGTGTTTACATTTGATAACTGCAAAGCATTCTCAACGGATATAAATATTTGTAATGTTTGAACTGTAACTTAACAGTTGACATGTTATTACAGAAGAGTTATATATATATATATATATATATATATATATATATATATATATATATATATATATATATATATATATATATATATCAGAGTTACTAAAATCTATATCTATATAGTTTGCCCCATCATAAAAGTGAAGTGACCACGTACTAGTGAGAGGACTGCTTTAAAAATATTGTGCCATATCCAAAGACCATTGAATCAATGGGAGCCCTTCCTAGGCTTCAGATCTTGTCTCCTTTTATTAATAAAAATGAATGGATACAAATTGAAACGGTGGGAAGAAGAATTGAAAAAGCATTTTTAAAGCATGAGGCCAACACTAGCTTGCTTTACCAAGTCACCTTGTTCCCTACTGATGGGAGTGAGTATGGCAAGCAAGATTTGGCCTTAGAAACTGAAACGTTAGGTGCAGAAAAAGAATGCTTTGGGGGCTGGGAGGTGTGGGTCGGATCAGAATAAATGCCATGGAATTTCAGATACCATTTGGGGCCTACTACCCCCAGCTTCCAATGCAGTCAACGGAAAGACTCTTATTGACTTTAATTGCAGTTGGACCAGTTCTTTACAGTCTGATCCTTTACCATTAAGGCCAATAGGAATTTTGCTACTGACTTCAATTGGAGTTGAATTGAGGCTCTGAGCATGACCTTTATACACATGCCAGGCATTTCAAAGGAAATGAGGATTAGAGGGCCAAATGAATTATATCAGTTTTTAAAAGGGAGCATGTTAGCTGTGCACACAATGGGGAAGGATTATGAGCTTGTTATGTATTGTTTGCAAATCTGATTTCTTTCAAGTTTTATATAATACTCCAAAACTTCTGTCATTATTCTTGAGGTTAGTTCACAAACAAATGTTGATTTCTGTCATGCCATAAAGAGTTTAAGGATTTGGATATGTTTTGATAAATCTTTTTAGCATACGTGGGCCTGAATGAGAATACTGGGTCTGAACCCTTAAAAACTGGGGGAAATTTGGATCAGGCTCCAGACTGCTTAACTCAGGACTATCTCTGTAAAATGGATCAGAAGCAGAAAAAATGGCTCCAGATGCTAAAGTTAAGGTCAATATGTAAATAACCTCAAAGTTAAAGGGTACCTCTACCTTTTAGGGCTGGTTGCTGCTGGAAAGATTTACTGATAAGAATGCACAATATGATTAATCTAAAATACATTACCAGATATGAACAAGCAGATTACTTTGAACTTGGTGGTTTTGCTCTTCAGTTCATGCCAGCCAAAAAGTTTGCCAACCCACATAAATTCTTCAGTGTCAGTGTTTAATATCAAGGTGGCAGGATTAGGAGTAGTTACGTAGTTCACTCTTTAATTTTACTTAACTGCTTTATTATTCTTAGACTACTTCTATACATAGCTAATTCCTTTATTATCTGAGGGGGCATGTTATTAAACTGAACCACTGACCATTGTTTGGAATAAGAACATTGATGGGAAAGTACTTTATTCTATGACACTCTTCATGCATGAAGCCTCCTTCCTGAGCTGATCAGCAAGGCCACTACTCTCTCCTCATTCAGAGTCCTCCCAAAGACCCATTTCTACTTTTATAGCTACAAGAAGTTTGATGACTAATAAGAGTGGAGAGGCCATAAGGGATACCAACAACATTTTAAAAATTAGATATTTGGGTTATTACCAACCTGTGAAAAATCACTTTGACTGCTTTATTTGTTTGTTATGTCCTAACCCAACATAAAACAGAAGATTCAAGTTTCACAATATTTCTAAAAAGCAGCATAATTAAAGTATATTACAAATTAGGCTAAAGTGGCTTGGTCTATCAGTTGACTTCTGAACACAGGGCTGTTCATAGGTCAGAAGAGTGCTATAGCAGTAGCACACCAGCAATCTGCCCAAGACAAGTTTTGTATAAGAGGATTTATGATGAAAGGCTTCTCTTTCTCGGAGTTTGTTCTCTCTGCCATGTGATCTCTAACTACCAAGCACAGCTGTTTCAGGTTATTTCTATGTATGAAACAGGGAAATAAAAAAAATCACAAGCCTGTGGAAAACTAGGTTTTAAAAAGTGGGGAAGGAGAGTGCAGGATGATTTAGGGGCAGGAGTGGCGCCAGGTTTTTTGCCACTCTAGGTGGCAGTGCGCCTCCTTTGAGCATTCGGCGGCGGGGTTCCTTCTGCTTCACGTCTTCGGGGCACTTCACTCGCTCCGGGACCCGCCGCCGAAGGACCCGCCGCCAAATTTCCGCCGAAGACCTGGAGCGGAAGGACACTCCCCCCCCCCCCGCCACCGAATTTCCGCTGAGGGTGGCAAAATGCGCCCCCCCCCCCAAATCCTGCTGCCCTAGGCGATTGCCTAGGGTCGCCTAGTGGAAGCGCTGGCCCTGCTTAGGGGACTGATGATGGGATCTAGTGCCTTTCACCTCTAAACTGACATCTTAAATCCATCTCAGGTTGCTTGTGACTGGTGGTACCATGCTTGTGGTACCATGAGGTGGCCTATTAAAATGAGTTGTTGTTTAGGTCCACACCACAAAATCTTCCCCACAGTCAGCACCCACTAGCATCCTTGGCAATCTCAGAGAGGCCAAAAGCTGAATGGACATGAAGAATGAACCATCCTTTCTTGACTAAGTATGGTCTCTGATTAGGAACTGAGGCACATTGCAAGAAAAAATATTTTCAGGCCTGATTCTGCCACCCTTATTCAGATTGAATATTAGCTTACTCCATGAGTAATCCCACTAAAATCAAGGGTACCACTCAATGCCAGTAAGGCTGGCAGAAAGTGACTCAACAAATTCATCATATTCTTGTAACATGTCAGCTGCATTTAATCACTAATCCCATGTTAGGTAAAACTCTGCAGCATACTGCAACAGAAGAAATGCGGCTGAACTTAATGATTTACAGTTTTCTTCTCCCCCTCTGCCCCAAAAAAGGGTCTAATTCAGGGGTAGGCAACCTATGGCATGTGTGCCAAAGGTGGCACACGAGCTGATTTTCAGTGGCACTCACACTGGCCAGCTCCTGGCCACCGGTCCGGGGAGCTCTGCATTTTAATTTAATTTTAAATGAAGCTTCTTAAACATTTTAAAAACCTTATTTACTTTACATACAACAATAGTTTAGTTATATATTAGAGAGACTTATAGAAAGAGTCCTTCTAAAAACGTTAAAATGTATTACTGGCACACGAAACCTTAAGTTAGAGTGAATAAATGAAGACTCGGCACACCATTTCTGAAAGGTTGCTGACCCCTGTCTAATTCTTCTCATTTTTAAAAAATAATTTGTGTTGAGATTTTATTTATTTATTTGGGGGGGGGGGGGGGAAATCAACCCATTTGCACCTATAGGGTTAAAAAAAAAAAAAAACCTTAGAGTGGAGAACACATTTAATTAAGAGATTTGCAGCCCATGAAATTACAGCATTCCCTAAAGTGTATTTTTACTAGTGGACAAACTGCATATACATAGTTAAAAGAGAAGCTAAAGCAGAGCTAAATAGCTTAGCATTGTCTTGTAAGTTACCACTCCAATATCCAGTCCACACATCCCCTTGAAAAATACTATTCTGATCTAGTTCTGTTGCATGCTAGATCTATGAAATTAGTGTGCTTTTTGGAAACTAAAGTCTGATGTTCTGCTCTACCTGCCCAGCCTCTATGTGCTGATGTCCAGATAGAGGACCATGAAACCGAGGGATGAGATTTCCCTCCCCCCCCCCCCCCCCACACTTTTGCTTTAAAATGTTTTAATTTCATTAAATATTTCCCTTTCATTTGTCACCTTTTTCACAGTTCAGCAACTGCTTCTGTAGCTCCCTGCTCAGGATCAATGAAGGGCACCCCTTCTAGGCTCCCAGCTCCTCAGCTGTCACTGTCTTGGGTAGAGGCCCACATCTCTCTCCCTCCTGACCAGGATTTTGTCCAGGCTGCACACTTCCGTGCCTACATTGTGATATTCCTAGTAATTCAGACTGCCTAAATAGGCCAGCATTGGTGCTTTGCTTTCTACCCTGCAGCTATGAACAGCAGTAATTACCAGCAGTTCTGAGTTACCACACAGCTCTTTATAAGCAAGCACATTTATTCTTAAGGTGAAAGCATTACAGAGAAAACATTAAACAATAAAAGCCTACGCATATGCTTTTAAAACAAATAAAAACCCACCAACTTACCAGAGGTCATCCCAGCTACAACCTGGGTCTCTGGTAGGTGTCAGTCCTTCAAAACCCACAAGTGGGTTTTCCCCATGGTTAAAAGTTTATAACGGTCTCAGAGTCTGATCTAGACCAACCATAACAGTTCAGCTTTTCCTTTGTGCAGCTTGAGCTTTGATCTTGGCCTCATGGAAGAGGTCAGCAGACAGTGGCCCATTTCTCATAGCATAGCTTCAAAAGCCTGGGGTTTTTTGCATAACAGGATATGGAGAATATGCATTCACCTCCCCTTAGATATTACCCAGGAAATCCAGTTCACATGTATTGTCCCAAAAGCCCTCTACTTAGTGGGGAAGGAGACCTAATAAGCGAAGCCATCAAGAAGGCTGAAATGTTTAATGCTGATTTTGCTTCAGTCTTCACTAAGGTGGTTAATTGTGAACAAATAGTTAACACAATGAATCATAACAAAGGGGGAAGGAACGCAAGCCAAACTAAAGCAAGAACAGGTTAAAAAAAAATTTAGATAAACTAGATGTAATTCAAGTCAGCAACACCTGATGAAATTCATCAGAGGGTACTTTAGAAACTAGCTGAATCAATCAGTCTCAGAACCATTAGCAATTATCTTTGAGAAACTCCAGAGAGTGGAGGAGATCCCAGAGAGCTGGACAAGCTTAGTACCTATCTTTAGAAATGGAACAAAGTCCCCAGGGAATTATAGACCAGTCAGCCTAACTTCAATGCCAGGAAAGATACTGGAACAACTTATTAAACAATCAATTTGTAAGCACCTCAAGGATAATAAGGTTCTAAGGAATAGATTTATTTAAGGCATGGAATCATCAAGAACAAATCATGCCAAACCAACCTATGATCTTTATCTAGGGGCCATGGGAGGCAGTAGCTGTGATATACCTTATTTTAGTAAGGCATAGGACACAGTCTCACATGAGATTCTCATAAGCAAAATAGGAAAATATGGTACTTATAAGGCAGTTATCCAACCAGTTGGATAACCAACTACTCTGAGTGTAATCAGTGGTTCACTGTCAAACTAGGAGACCATATCTAGTGGGGTCCAGCAGAGAGGAGTCCTAGATCTGGTATTATTCAACATTATTTAAGTCATTAATTAAAATAGAGTGGAGAGCATGCTTATAAAACTTTGTGAATGACACCAAGCTGAGAGGGGTTGCAAGCACTTTGGAGGACAGGATTAGAATTCAAAGTGACCTTAAATTAGAGATGCAGTCTGAATTCAACAAAATGAAATTCAGTAAAGACAAGTGCAACATACCGCACTTAGTGTCATTCTTTGAGGTGCAATCCAGACCAGTCAGAGGTTGTGTTGCCAACTGTCCTGTACCCCAGAGTGCCTTAAAATGCTCTGCTGCTGTAGCTCCCTGTCTGGATGCTCCCAACCAGCATACACTGAGTGTCTGTGTTAAGCAGCCCTGGTTCAGCAACTGATTCCAGCAGCCTGATTGTTACACCACAGCCACACTCTGGTCTCCACCAGCCAAGTGACCCATACACACATCCCACTTTTGAATTTCCCCCAAGCTGTCTTCCCTGAAGTGTCCAGCCCTCTCTAACAGCAACAGTGCAGAACTGCAAAAGTAAGGGTGGTGTGTGCCTACAAGATGTATAGCACAGCCCACCCAATTTTCTGTCTAGCCCACCTCAACCCTCCCACTGGGAAGAGGCTGGCACTGCCCCTAGAGAAATGGTTACAAGCAAAGAAAGTGCTTGCGAGTGACTAAGAGTTAACAAAAAACTATAGGCTTGGTTCTTACCACACCTCCTTCCAGCAAGATAGCTGCTCACCTTCTTGGTGGGGATCTCCCACAAAGTACAAAATGCTTGGATCTGTAGTAGAAAAAGAGCCTGAAATATAAACCCTTGTATCAAAGGCCTGGTATGAGGCCTAAGCTAGAGTAGGGGAAAGCTTTGCTAATATAAAGCAAAGTTGCAAAAGTCAGGCTGTGAGCAAATGTCAGGCTCTGCCTGCTTGTAAGTTCACAGAATCTGGTGAGAACAGGACTAATATTGCAGAAACACACTTTCCAGAAGAGTGGAACCAGAACATCCCCATGTAAAGGATGGTACAAAAACATATCCCCAGGGATAACAGGAACACACTGACCCCTCCTAAAAGAGAAGGTCAGAATGACAATGTGATGTAGAGAGAGGTTTTAAATTGAACTATCACGTACAAGGAGATGGGTAATAACTAGCCACATCAGGGGGCAGTAACTAATTGTGTCAGAGGCAGTACATAACTTGTTTGTATCAGAGTATAAAGAGGTATCTCAGAGAACATTTTGGTCCAGCCGAGGGGGGAATGGAAAGTCCTGCCCTTCACTAAGCTGCCTCCAATGTCATGGGCATACAGGTCTTAGTATCCTTGTAGAGTCTGCCAGGTGCTATTACCATGTTTTGTCCACAATAAACCTGGCCTGGTGTCTTTGTACCTTAATGGATCTTGTGATCATTAGGCGATTTGCTCAAGCTCTGCTGTGCCAGCTGTCTGTGCAGAGGTGGGGCAGCACATAGGGAGCACACACACACCCCCCTGAACATCTAACAGAGTCCTTTGCCTCCTTTGGTGAAAGATAGAGGGGCAAAGAACCCAAAGTTGTATAGTCCAGTGAACCTTAGAAATGTATTCTTCTGAAGGGTACATTAATAAATAAGGAAAGTTCATTAGTATATGCTTAAAAAAGGAGCCAGGTCTGGAAGATGATGCTCCCTGCTAGCTCCTCTCACACTGGTGGTTGCTACTGTGCAAGTTCTCTCTCCTGCTATAATCTCTGATATAAATTAATAGCCCACTGAATAATGGCCACACCTGGTTTGAAGCATCAGCCTCTTTCCTTTGTCTCTGGAGGAAACCTGTTCAACTCCCCAACATGTCTGGCTTAACACCTTTTAGGGCTTGTCTACACTGGCACTTCACACCCCTGAGCAAGAAAGTTGCAGCATTGTTTAAAAAACAAACAAACAAACAAAAAACCACACTCCCGGTGCTGGTAGCTTCACCTCTTGTTGAGGTGGTGTTTTTTTTTTTTTTTTTTTTTTAAGAGCACTAGGAGAGCTCTCTCCCAGCACTGCACCACGACCACACAAGTCACGTTAAAGCATTGCCGTGGCAGTGCTTTAGCGTTGCTAGTGTAGACTAGCCCTAAGTCACAGACTTTAAATCATAGTATCAATGACGATCCATAATTTCACATGCAGCAATGTTATATATTTTACAATGATTTTTTGACCAGTGTGTTCTTAGTTTTCAAATGAAAAGGCATGTTCTGTACAAAAAAATCCCCAGAGTGCATCCTGGGACCACTGTGCCCCCTTAACTCTCCAGCCTGGACTGTCTCTCTCAATGCTTTGCTAATGACAAGCAGCAAACCCCTCCAGACCCAGTTATCACTCAGCACAACTGCATGTGGATCCCTACACCCAGCTAGATTGCATTAATGCTCCCAAAGCCACTCATGAATCACACAGGAAAAGGTACCAGCCAAATCCCCCCAGCTCCCAGCCTTGTACCTCAGGAATATACCGTCTTGCAAATTTATGAATTGGTTCACCATTTCATCAATGGAAAGTGGATATACACCAGCGTTTGTAAATCTGGGCAGATTTACCAAACACTTCAGGCAAACTCACTGGTAAAGATAAACTGTTAAACAAAATTTATTGACTACAAAAGATAGATGTTAAGTGATTGACTTTTTGCCTGAGTTAGTTATCAAAATAAAATATAAGCACACAGTCTAAACTCTCAACCCTATTAGACTGGGCAACATCTAAATTAAGAAGTTTCTCACCCCAATGGATATTGCAGTCCTTAATATACAGGTTTGTCCCTTAAACCTGGGCCAGTCTCCTCTGTTGGAGTCTTCAGTCCCCTGAGTGTCCTTGTTGCTTGCAGCATAGGTGGGGGAAAGGAGAAAGTGGTCCTATACTTGGCCTGTGTTCTGTTTTATATCCTTAGTCCTATGTGCTTGGAGAACCCAAGTCCAGGCATGTCTGGTGGGCATTGCTGAGTCACCTGGTGAAGCAATACCCTGGTGTGTCACCTGTGAGTGAGTCATTGAATTGTAACCCCTCTGCTGGGCAATGGCTGGTGATGTCTGTTCAGCACCACCCAGGCATTGGTTACCTCTTCCCTTGTCATGGTCTCTGGAGAGCTAGTATCTGAGTGCTTCCCAAAACCACAGCATATTTTAGTGAAAACTATACAACACAATTCTTATAATTTTATATGCATTAATGATGCACATTTAGATGGAATAATGTGTTTCAGCAGATCATAACCGTTCCCGATATCTCACATTGCATGCTCTATATGCAATATCACAATTATATATACACACACATGAGGAATATGGGGGTTACAGGGCACTCCCCCTGAGGTATAGAGTGTCACAGGTGTATTAAGAGGAGTAAGACACAGGAGGTAATTGTCACACTCTATTCCACATTGGCCAGGTCTCAGCTGGAGTAGTGTGTCCAATTCTGGGCACGACACTTTGAAAAAGATGTAGACATATTGGAGAGAGTCCAGAGGAGAGCAACAAAAGTGATACAATCATTGGAAAACTGGACGTATGGAGGAAGGCTAAAAAAGCTGGGCATGTTTAATCCTGAGAAAAGAAAATTGTTATCAGGTCCCCTTTCAGTCTTCAACTATGTTAAGGGCTGTTATAAAGAAGACTGATCAATTGTTGTCCATGCCCACTGAAGGTAGGGCAAGAAGTAATGGGCTTAATCTGCAGTAAGGAAGATTTAGGTTAGATATTAGGAAAAACTTTCTAACTACAAGGGTCATTAAGCTCTGTAATAGACTTCCAAGGGAGGTTGTGGAATCCTGATATTGGAGTTTAAGAACAGATTGAACAAACACCCGTCAGAGATGGTCTACATTTATTTGGTCCTGCCTCAGCACAGGGAGCTGGACCTGATGACTTTGAGGTCCCTTCCAGCTCTACATTTCTATGATATGTTATGTTGCAAGCATCACCATGTGCTGTTTAAAGTCAGCATCCTTCGAACGGGTAGGTGCTGCACTTTAACAATGGGTGAAGTGATCCCTGTATTTGGTTTGTAATCGCTTCATGCATGGTGGGATCTTTGAAGTAAAGAGAGAAAAAGTGCTTAATAAAAGTCCATTAAAAAAACAAAAACAAAACCACACACACCCCAACCTCAAGGGCCTGATCCAAAGCTCACTGAAGTCAATGGAGAGAGGAGCTCCCCATACCAAGATGGTATTGAGATCTTTTAAAGTGTACCATTTCACAGAGTTTCTAAACTCTTCATGGCTTAAAATTAACACACTAAAGCATTCACATGGCTGAATAAGATTTAATGTGAACTTATGTTAAAAGGCTACCCAGTTAAGAGCATATCAGTATAGATGTAATGTTATTCTGCTCCAATTCACTATTTTTCTAGACCACTGCATTTTTTTCCAGTGCCAATGCACTCTAGTGGACTGACCTTTCTGTTGTACTTCTCATGTTCCAGACATTTGGAGGTCCACGTTCTTTGTGCTGTAGCACTACACAGCAGCCCTGAAGGACTTTAGATCTTGAAGATTCTGCTTCAAAATTCTTTGTATGTGATACCAATCTGCTATGGTTAAATGACTTGAAGGCACAGTAATATGAAAAATGAACTCTGAAACAGTTCTGGGAAGAAGAAAACAAGGACCAGATTCTCAGCTGGTATAAATTGACATGGCTCCATTGAAGTCAATGGAGATGCATCGATTTATACCAGCTGAGGATCTGGCCCTACTTTATCAGTAGCTTGAGTTCTTCAAATGCACTGCCTCTGTAGGTGCACACTCTTGGAGTTGTGCGACTGCCTGTGGGCCTAGAAACATTATCAGCTAGCCCGATATGAGGCTGCGGGCCTAGATTGAGTGTAAAAGACTCAAGTTGGCCCTGCTCCCTGAATCTTTTCCCCCATCTGCAATAAAGTTTCCGAGGACAAGGAGTGATGTTGGAAAAATAAGAGGCATTATAACCAGAAAACATCAGTTACTAAATAATGTAAATTTCTTTTATAAATATGCCTTCATAGATCCTCCCGTTCCTGGACTCCATGTGTATAAACAGTTTCTATTACATCAGTAAACTTTAAACAATTTTTTTTTAAAATGGTTTCAGCTAATATGACTTTGCTGGCCAGTGTAGAAAGAGCTTAAACTTTGTTAAAATTAAAAAAAAATTTTATATATATATATATATATACACACACACACACACACACACACCTCACATCTGGGTCATATGTTTAAAAGTGACTTAGCCTACATAGGCCCTGCTTACAAGTTGGTTTGCACTAAGAACAAAGTGAAAGAGATACATTTTTGAGGTGACCCACTCAAATGAAATAGGGACTGAAAAAGTCATAAGACTTGGCCTCTAAACAAAAATGTGGTGGTAGTTTTTGCTGTAGCTACCTAGAGGTCTCAGTAGAATTGGGTACTTTGGGTTATGTGCACCCTGCTGGTTTAATGGAAATTCGTAACTTGATCTGTGTTTTTTGAGAATACATGCAGAAGTTATAAATTACTTTCAAGCTAGACTAAAGTTGTTGAAAGTAGTAGCTTGTTTTGTCATAAATTGTGCAAGCTAAGAATAACCCAACATGGGCACCGACTGTCCCAACTATTCAGAAATCATGAGTACCTTAACTTTTTTAAAAAATGGGTTCTTATTTGTTGTCTGGTTTTTCAGCCATTAGAGTTCACCTTTTTAAGTTTTTCTCCACATCATGAAGGCTATAAACTTACTCTTCAAAAAACAAAAGCTAAGATTCTGATGCCAGTCACATGACTTCAGGAAGTCACATGGAGAAAAACTCCACATATTGCAAGATTTGTGATGAGACCATGAGAGTTTGCAACACTTCTAGTATTTTTAAATGGTTGCCCACTGCAGCATTTTTTATTTTTCTTATAGAGTTTTGTTGGGTCAAATATTACTCTACCCAGTACCTCCACACCCATTCTCCAAGGTGAAGTGGAGAGATGTTCCCAGGAACCATGCCATTGCTGCTGAATTTCTGAATGGGAGGCCTTAAGAGGCCCCTAGCAGCACCAGTCTTGTCCAGTGTATGAAGAGAAGAAAGCCAGACAAAACAAGAGCTTCCATGACCTTTGCCCCAGCTAGGTAGGCCAGAGAACTCATTGTACTAGATTACTTCAATGTGCTGTGGAGAGAAGATCTGCACAGAGAGATTGTGATACAAGAGATTCATGCTATCCTGGCAAGTATGAAGGAGGCTGTAGCAGGGTGAATACCTGCTCTGGTCCTGAAGGGGTTGGAAAAGCCCTGCAAAGGGCTGGGGCTGGGCAAGGTAAAACCCTGGCTGATTGGGGGAAGTAGCCACAGCTGGGCCATACTCCAATCAGGCCCCAGTTGGCCTGTATAAAAAGGCTGGGAGCCAGGTGCTCAGGAGTTTTTCTGCTTTCAGAGGGAGAAGGGCCTGACTGCAGTGAGCTAGACACAGGGTACATGAGTGGAGCAGGGCTGGGAAAAGGCTGAGGAGCTCCAACCTGGATAGCCCCAGGCTGTGGCCTAGTAGGAGGCCAAAGGGTAATGGGGGTTGCAGAGGGCAGCCTAGGCCTAGGCCAAGGCAGCAGGTCCAAACCCAACCTTGCCTGTGATGAGTGGCCTATACTGCAGTCTGCCCCAGGGAACGGGGGCTAGTTGGAGACTGGCAGTAGCCTTATTCTGAAGTGAGGTAGAGATAGTGGGTAGGAGTTCCCCATGGAGGGGATACCCTAGTACTGAGGGGTGTACTGCCAGGGGGCAGCACCCCAGATACAAGGGCACTGGGGTCTAGGAGGGACATGGGGGCCAGAGGACAGGTGGATCATGGGCCTGCAGAGGGTGCTCTGGGATGCTGGAAGAGCTAATTCCCAGAAGTGACCTGCAGAAGGTGCTGCAGAGGTGAGTCTGCTCCTCTACAGAGGCCAAAAGATCCTGCTTCTCTGAAGACATCACTTCATCAAAACCAACCAAAGGGACTATCCCAAATAGTAAGCAGCTGTTGTCACCACCTCCTCACCACCTGCTTTGGGAGCTGACCACTCATTACAGAGGAGTGGGTGGAGGGGAAAAAAGGAAATTAATCCAACTAATTCATGGCAGTCTCTTAAACCCTGAAGGGGCAGTAAGAGCAGAACGTGGCAATCATGCTGCCATCTTAAAGTTCAGGCTATTCATGCAGCCATAAATGCCCAAATCCCTACAGGTTTGTACCATAACAACATGTGAAAGGCACCTACATCTCTTCAGGCTGGAGAAAGACAGCGAAAAGTGCCTTAGTCCATTGCTGACCGAGCTCATTAACACCTTTCTAAGGGAAGGATTCTGTGACGAAGTGGGACTGTTCTTAATGTTTCCTCTGAATACTGTGTGGGTGCCTCAGTTTCCCCTATGCATTTCTTAAGTCTCCAGGTGGTGGGGAAAGGCCAGTGTGCATAAATCACTGATACTCTGTTTCCCTGGCAACAAAGGCCAGGGCCCCTTCCCCCCTGCAAGGAAATAGCTAAAGGTGAACAAAGATCAGGTGACCTCCTGGCCCAGGAAAGAGACAAAGCTGAGAGAAGGAGGGGCTGGAGGGGGTTTGAGAGTTGGAGCTACCTGGGGACTAGGAGTGAGGGCAGACATGGGTGTCTGGCTCTCTGAACCCCATAATGGACCCGGCCAAGGGATCCCGTTCGCCGCTGTACCTACAAGCTCTGTTTTAGACCGTGTTCCTGTCATCTAATAAACCTGTTTTACTGGCTGGCTGAGAGTCACGTCTGACTGCGAAGTGGGGGTGCAGAACCCTTTGGCTTCCCCAGGACCCTGCCTGGGCGGACTCACTGTGGGAAGCGCACGGAGGGGCATATGCTGAATGCTCCCATGAGGTGAAGCCGTGTGAGCTTCTTGCCCTGAGGACAGTCTGCTCCAAGGGAGAGGAGGCTCCGCAAAGTCCTGACTGGCTTTGTGGGGAGCAGTTCCAGAGCATTGCCTGGGGACTCCGTGACAGATTCCACCTCCCTCCAGCCACGTTGAGATATGGGATAGTCTTAGCTATTCAGAGATGCTGAAGAGGTTATTAATTCAAACTGCCAGAATCCTGTGGCTATTAGGACTCAGGGAGAGGCAACCTTAGATGAGCGAAATAAATCAGCTTCTGGGTATAAAGAAGCTTTCAAAACCAAGTAGTTTATTTGGGAGCCTAACTTGAAACGCTGAGTTTTGAAACTCTTGACCTCAGTTTATCAATTCATAAATGGGGATGACATTTATACCCTCTTTTGAAAAGCACTTTGCGATTGCTGGATGAAAATCACTATGTATAAATACAAAATAGTGTTATTTCCAATTTCTCCCCCATTCAAAAAAAAAAAAAAAAAATAAAAAAAAAAAAAAAAAAAAAACCACACACACACACAAAAAAGTGCAATGCTTCCAAAAAACATACCCTGCCTCCACTATTCCATAGGGGAGTCCTGAGAGGTTACTGATGTTTAAAAAAAAAAAAAAAAAAAAAAAAAAAAAAAAGGGGGAGAGTGAATGATCAGGCATATATTACATATATTACCTCTTGGTTAGTAAGTGAGAAATTAAAAGAAGTTCTTTCAATGAAACATTGATTCTGGAAACAGATTACAGGAAATCATATCATTACCACTAACTTAAATTATGAGTATTTATATTGCAGAATTATACCAATCTCTCAAACACAATGCCCTTCAACCTTAGTTCAAAGAAAGTTTTATCTAAGCTTTAACAACAGAGCTGAAAATAATTGAGATGATATGGGCAGCATTATAGCTGCCCATTTTCATCTTCTTTAAAAGCAGCTCTATTGCATGATGGTTAAGGATCAAACTAGGATTATGTGGAGAATGTTAAACATATTCAAAACAGATGCAATATTTTGGTATAACAGACATTGCACAGAGCCCCAACTCACTTTGGTTAAAGTTCTTTGCTGCATGTGTTGTTGCTGCTAAATGAAATCATGCAGCAGATGAATTCATCATTTGAGCAGCAGATTGCAAAAAAATGAGTTGCCATATAATATGCTGGTTAAAAATACAAAGTGGCAAAGGTAGTTTATGAAACAAAAAATGTTTCAAAATGTCAAATTCCAGTGTTTCTCCAGGGCCTCAATCTTGCACCTGTTAAGTTTACAGAAGTGCTGTCATGGTCTTCAATGTAGGCTGGATCTGCTCCCATGTGTGGGAGGACTAACAATGTATACCAGATTTTTCTGCCCTTTACAAAATTAGATCTAGCTGTGAGATGTCTGGATCTACTCCTCAGAGTTCATGCAGCAGCTGGGGATACATTTAAGCATCTTTTGTTAAGTCAAGTTACCTTTCTCCTCCCCTTGCATTTGCTAGGAATAGTTGTTTCCTTTTTCTGAACTGGGACCAGCATTATCTGAATCCAGTCTATGTCTGTGCAGTAAAACCATGTTCCCACAGATGAACTGGAAATCTTGTTCTACAATGGATTGTCCTGGACAGTATGTGGAAGGGTCACATCAAAAATGTACAATAAATCACATACAGCAGGAAGGCTAACTATGACCATATAGTATTAGGGAGAGGACATGTTGTGGTACTCAGATTGTAATATGCTAGTATGTGCTTTTCTATGGCATTCAAATAGAACTCCTTCACAGTTTTCCACTTTGGCCAATTAGATTGCTTCCAAACACTGAATCATATAGCCCTAATCTTATAGCCCAATATACTTAACTGGTATGTATTGAAAGATTATGTGATTAAAGGTAGACCTAGTTTCCTTCCCAATCTTTTCTAGTCTGTACCCCTCTTTCCCAGTTTTTTTGTGCCTGAGTTAAGCCTAGAGTTTGTTGGGAAATGGAATTTCCCTTTTGTAGGAAATTCCAGCACTGAATTTGTTTAAATTTTGAATTGGTCTGAAAGACAGATTAGAGTTTCCCATAGAATGAAATTAAAAAAAAAATTGATTTGGGAATATTAAGTTGTTTTGTTTTGATAGTGTCAAAACAAGAAATAAATATAAATTAGACAGCATTAAAATATTTTAATCAAATAGAGAAGTGGAAACAAAGTGAATTGAAATGTAATGTTTCCACATTATCTAAATGAAACAAGAAAGTTCTAAATAGACATTTTTCCTGGCAAAAGTTTAGTCAAGAAGTCACCACATTCCACAAACAGTTTACATTGAGGACGTGGGATTTTTTTGACAGAGAACAAGAGTCCTATTGGAAATTTTTTAAGTTGTTAAGCAGCAGAACCCTGATGTGGAAGCAGAAGAGACATAGAACTGCCTGTGGAAGGGAAGCTGACTTTGCTGCTTGTCAGATGTGCAGAGTAGAGCTGCTCCAGGATTTGCCTTCAATCAGTGTGGCTGGATCATTTCCCAGGGTTGGAGGTGGAAAGGAGAAAGCCCAACAAACCCTCAGACAAACAAACCAAAGATCTATTACTCAGAAGCCCAGCCCTGCTGGAGGTGCCCCTTCAGTAACCGTTGGGCCAATGCAGTGGCTAAAATACTGCTTTGGGGGGGGGGCAAATGAGAAACACCAGAATTAGAAGTAACAGATTCCAAAAATGCCCTCTGGCTTCCCAAATCCCAGTTTGTCTCAGATGTATAGATGTGTATCAGAAAGATTCACACTTCCAGGCAAAGGGCCAGAGCCAGGCATTTGTTGCTGCTCGCTCTTCTTGAGTGAGAAAAATCAGAGGGAGTCACCAATCCAAAGTTTATGCTGATAAATGCAAGGCTAGTCATAAATAAAATCACCATTATGACCGGATCTTCAACAAAGCACCTAAGCTGGTAGGATGCTTGTAGTAGCCATAGTTCAGTCTACCTTGTGCAGCACATCCCTGGACACTAGAGTGATCAGTTTCTACAAAATGGGGGACGGGAGAGAAAGAAGAGGAGTAGCAGAGGTGGCACTGGTGTACTACATCAGATGCAGGGGACTTCCACCTCTAAAGAGTCTGAGTCCCTAGATCAGCAAACACTTTCAGCATGTACTTAAGTGTCTTTCTGAATAGGGGTCTTGCTGTGTACACCTTAACTTTGACCTGAGATTTATAGCTTATGTGGTAACTTCAGAAGGCATTCAAGGTTCTTCAGACCCTTACTGACGTCTTACTGGGCATTGTAGAGCCAGTTAGATTGGGATGCAGGTGATCAGACCTAGTGGTCAGAGCAGGAGTTGGGAGTCAAGCCAAGGGTCAGGGTCAGAGCCAGAGTCAGTAGACTAGGGTGGGGCATAAATGCAGGGATGTGGAACAGGACAGGAAGGCAGGAATCAGGAACAAGGTAGGGCTCCAGAGTAAAGGATTCACCAACTTGCTCGGACAACTTCCTGTGCCTCCTTTGGTCTTAAGTAGTGAGTGAGCCAATAGGACTGGCTGGACAGCTCTTCCAATTGGGAGTTTTGTAGGCAGTGCCTATAGGGAGCTAGGGTCCACCAGCCCCCACTCCCTGCTAGTAGCAGTGAACTGTCAGATAGTGGCTACAGTCAGAACTGCCTAGGGACCCCCTGGACCCAGGTTTGTGACCTGTGATCCCTCCATTATTGGCAGTCTCCAAGACTCACTTTACCAAAAGACTTCAATATTTGTTTGGATGTGATCCATGGTGGAAATTCCCATGGTAGCCATAATGGCTCTCTTCTAGATTGTGTGTTGGGGCAGTGGCTTGTCCTAAAACAGGTGATTTTTGGTCTAGGAGTGTATATTGGAGAGCATAATCTCATCTCCATATAGAACCACTCCAAGCACAGATCAGGGCTCTCATCCCTCTCAGAGATGAGGAGCAACCAAATGGGTCCACACCCCCTAGAGACTTATGGAACCCAAAGGCTTTCAAATTCCCTGTGGAAGAACACTACCCACCCCCAGGCACCATAAATTGAGAGTTTAGCACTACGCAATTGCTCTCTGTAATTCGTAATCATTCATGCACTGGCTCTTTTAAACAATACCTCCTCCCTGCCATCAGTGTTGTAATCCTCTATAGTTTTGCCTGACAACCTAAGACAGATGTAGTGTGATGACTGGAGACTCACTTTGAACCAGATTTATTGCTGCATCAGGAATTTGTACTGTGATTGCAAAGCACGCAGACGGAGGTTTCTTATCTGCTCAGGTTTGATTAGCAGACCTGTTCTTTCATCTAATCAGCTAAGATCCAACCACAGACCCAAGTACCTTCCACACAAGGAAGAGTCAGAGTCTCCTCGGCCCCAAAGAAGCTGTCAAAGTGTAAGGGTATACGCACACCACTCTCCCTAAGGGAGCTGAAGGCCAGTTTCACAAGCAGAAGTCTTGAGAGCCAGTGGCAACCTGGCATGCGCAAGAAGTGTAATAGTGCCCAAAACAGTTTGATGGAGTGTGAAATTCCCAAAGGGGCTCTGACAGCCTAAAGGGACATATACTTCAAGTCCTTAAAACTGTCCCTGCCCTTATTTTTAGGGTCCGTACCAACTAATACAAGCTAAAGCTAAACAAATAACCATTGGCCTAAGCAGGCTTCAAACTTACAAGCAGTGTGTTACTAACTGAGGACCCAAGAGCTATTCAGTGGGGCCAGAATTTTATCACACGTGTCACTGAACTGCAAGTTATCAACTGTTAGCAAAAACAATGGCTAATTTCCTCCCAGAGCCTTGCCACGTACTAAATGCAACCTGTGCACATAGATTTCCTGCAGCACAAACACCCAAGACACAAAGTGGCGATCAGAAAAAAGATCTTGTTAACTGTCAATAACCAAAGAAAGTGAATGCAGATGCAGCCATAGCTTTCATGGCCATGCTCAAACTATAGGTGCTCTGAAGCAATAGCAGGACATTTAACAAAATTTAAAAGCAGATTTTTACCAGCTAAAATGCTGTAGCTCAAAATGTAATGGCAATGAAAGGGGTCAGGCTCTCAACATCCCCATCCCAGATATATGGTGGCTAATCAGGTCCCTGCCTCTCTGTGAGGGCAGCCTCCCTGATGGGTGCCCCCACCCCTGCTGCTAAATCCCAGATGATCCAGATTAGGAAGAATTAGAATCCAGCTTAGATACCACTGTCATTTAACATGTAAACCAAGAAAATTAGATTAGTAAATCACACAGGCCTGGTTTGTTACACAAATCTACCTACCTAACCTAAGAAGTCTAAGAAATCAGCGCAACAAACTAAGATGCATGTTTGCATATTCCCCAACAACAATTATGTGTCCCTGCTGGTGAGATGTTTTCCACAACATCTGTGGAAGCTTTATCTATTTTATTATTTTTTCCTTTACAGTGTCTTCTATCTTAGGTCTTTTAAGAAGAATTGGAGCAGTATTCTTGCCTTTAAGATCTGAAGAAGTGCTGTCAGCATCAGATACACCTCTTGAGACTAACAGCCTAAAACAGTTTTCACATTTCCTCTTGACACTAGATAATGATCTGTGTGTCAGTCATTCTGTACACGCATAAAAATCTTGGCTCTGGAATATTAAGTTGTTGTAATCCCTTTATCATAGCTACTTTGAATGATTTCTAAACATGGCCCAGATCCACACCAGTCACTTGCACAATTTAAAAAAACATCTTTTGCAAGATATGGTTTACTCAGAGTATATTAAAGCAAGTCTCAGTTGCTTGTATGCATCAGCACAGCCAATGGAAAAAAAAAGCAGCCATCACTAAAGCAATATGACAAGGTGAATAAATGGAAAAAAGGTTCAGCATTGATTAAGAGCAAGTAGAAATCTAAACATAAGATGCTCAGATTTCACATACAATCCCTGGATAATGGACTTATTCTTAAAAAAACAAAAAACCAAACAAAAAAACCCCCACCAGTTTATAAAAGGTACATTTAATAAAGTTTCCTAGATAGAAAATATTTTCTGATTCCTCACTGATAAATATATCAGTGGGGATTTGGTTAACTCAGTGCTTCAAAATAGATTTTAAAGATGGACAGAGGGAACACTTATTTTAAAGATTGAAAGAAACTAGCTGAAGCTTTGATGCAGAATATAGGCTAAATTCTGCTTTGTTACACTATGTAAAGTCTGGAATAACTCCAGAGAAGTTACATTTGAATTATACCAATGTACTGAGTGCAGAAATTGGGTCTGTAGCTTTATAGATCTAATTCATCAGGGGGCCTAATCCAACTCTCCCTGAAGTCCATAAGAGTCTGTTGACCACAGTGGGACCTGGATTCATCCTTAGATGAAGGACAGTGTGCCAGGAAACATATGGAGAACTAGAGTAGGCTCAGAAATCAACATAGAATATCAGGGTTGGAAGGGACCTCAGAAGATCTAGTCCAACCCCCTGCTCAAAGCAGGGCCAATCCCCAGACAGATTTTTGCCCCAGATCCCTAAATGGCCCCCTCAAGGATTGAGCTCACAACCCTGGGTTTAGCAGACCAATGCCATCTCTCTCTCCCCCTCCCCCATACCATAAGACAGAAGAACTGTTTCATGGGGATAGCCCTGACTGACAATGTTTTTTATGATCTAAAATATGCTGCCTTTCAACACTGGAGAAAGAATTCTACCCTACAACTTTATGCAAAAAAAGTTCCATGGATGTCAATGGGAGACAGAAGCAGCACAAAGTAGTTATTTGTGCATGTAAGTGTCAAGTAAAGAAAGTGTTTAAGATCATCAAGAGGTGGAGCATTGTTGCTAGAAGATCACCATTTCATTGCAGGGGAGACTTGAAGGGAAATCTAATGATCAGAACTCAGTTTGGAATAAGCTCTTGAACAGTATCGCTGCCATAAAATACGGAAAGAGAACAGAAAAACCTCAGATATAAGCCTTCATGTTGGATTTTTCTCTTATAGATGTTTGAGAGATGGAGAGAGAGAGAGAGATTTCAAAGCTGATGTTTAATGTTGATTGATGACAAGTCTGTGCCTAGAATTAAAGGCAAAATAGCTTAAGCATAGTTAATTCCTGGTCTACACTGTAGATTCCTTGTCTACCTGGGGGGGGAGGGGGTGGAAATTGGTCTAAGATACGCAACTTCAACTACATGAATAGCGTAGCTGAAATCCAAGTATCTTAGATCGATTTACCTTGGGTCCTCATGGCGCGGGATCGATAGCCACGGCTCCCCCGTCGACTCCGCTACCGCCGCTTGCTCCGGTGGAGTTCCGGAGTCGATGGGGAGCGTGTTCGGGGATAGATGTATGGCGTCTTAACGAGACGCCATATACCGATCCCCGATAAATCAATCGCTACCCACCGATACAGCAGGTAGTCTGGACGTACTCATAGTGAATATATTACCTCCTTAAAAATGCTGTCAATGTAACTCATCTTAAAATCAGATAAATGCTGGTCATTCAAGTACGAGCAGGGCTGTGTCTCCGGGAGGGGGGACCTGGATGGGGTAAAGGGTCCAAGGCTGGGGCTGGCAGCCAGGACCGTGGGTGTGGGGCCAGCAGCTGGGACCCTCGTAAAACCTGGACGTGCTGCAGCACCCCCCACGCCCTAGTTCCCATGCCTACGTTTCCTCTGGTCTTTTCAGTTGGAATCTTCCAAATATGTATTTAAAAACTACCTTGTTGCATTCCAAGAAGCCTGAGGAAATTCTGTTGAATACAATTTATGTATGTTATACAGGAAAGGTGCTTTGGAAAAATATTTTGATGTACAAGTTTTAGGAAATTTAGGCTTAATGTGAGGTATACATCATTCGTGAACTAGGCACTTAATTTTTATTACCTTGGTTAACTTAATTGCTTTATAACTGCTAGCAATTTTTCATCAAAACAGGGGATTAATTTACCACTTTCTCTCCCCCCCCCCACCCCCCCATTTTGCTCCACTGGAAAGTATCGTAGATGTAGACAGGAGATCATTGTTGTATGGTGGAATTTGTGCTAGCAGTTTTACTGTACAAAAAAAAAAAATGCTGTAAATCAGTAGAATGATACAAGAGCAACACTTAAGGACATGGATTGAATGGGACACTGGATTAATGAAGATATGTCTGTGTATGGAGATCTGGATTCAAATGTAATTTAGGTGACTGACAGTCAAGTTATTTATTTCCATTGTGGTAGTATGAGCGAGTGTAATAGTGCCTACTCTATTCTGATCCATCAAAAGATGGGACCCACCCTGAAGAATTTACTGATTTTAGGGCAAGTCTACAGGCTCTGTTCTGCATTGCTTACCCAGGGGCACAACCAGAATTTTGCTCAGGAGGGGTTCCAGGTTACCTGCCTGGCTGCCACCAATTTGAGTGGCAGTGTCCCTGCGTGCTAGGTCACAATGCCACTCACTGAAATCTGCCTCAGGCTTTGCCCTCCTGCTCATCCATCATAACAAGGAGGCAGGTGGGTGTGCCAAATTTGAGGAACTGACATTGCAACACCATTCAGATATGGCCTGGCCCCCTCCATCGTCCAGTCAGGGTCCAAGGTGGGGCCTGGGCCCCCTGCCCAGCTCCAACTCCCATTAGCTATGGTGAACACTGCAGCTGTTCAAGCAACTAAGGAGCAGGCCCCTAGTACTCACTGTTCGGACAACTACTACAGTTTATTTTCTCCACAAGAATGTCAACCACCAAAATTTTGGTCCCATTCCATTTATTCCGATATCCCCTCACATGAAAGAAAAATAGGTTACATACAAGGAAAAAGTAAAGCCCAAAAGGAAAGAGCTAATGCAATGATTTTTTTCCTACAAATGTTAGAAAATGTACATAAGGTAAGGTTCTTTAAAAAAACAACAACAACACACCATCCTTTTCTGTGCCTACAACTACGCACAGGTCCAATTGATGTTATTCAGATGACTATGTACAGTATCAGACATGCAGATAGGTAGATATCAAAACAGCATTTATTATACCTGTACTGAATTGTGGTTACAATAAAAGAGGCCTGGTTAAGGTGCTCGCCAAACATCAGGCCCAGAGTAGGAATATATTTTGTCACTTTTACAACTGTATTAAAAATATGCATTCAATAATATCTTCCCTATCCCTTCCTTCATCCTTATAAGTAAATCATGGCTAGTTTGGTAGTACTTTTGCCTCTGAAGAGGTAACAGGTTCAAGTCCTGGCAGGAAGATGCTTTTCTTCTGATGGTTGAAGCTAGGTAACTTGACTTTCTACTTTCTTTGTACTACCCCTTTAAAATACTACAGATTCAGTGGGAGCTGCTACTATTTTCTGAAACAAAGTTGATGCAGCCTGGTTCTTACTGAAGACCCATGCTGTATTCTCACTTTTGTTCTTTGTTTTGTTGTCTCCCTTAATGAAAGGGAGATCTACACTGGAAGGATGGACGGAAACATCCAACACTTCTGATAAGTGAATAAACCCAATCCCTCCTGAGCCCAGTTTAGTAGGTGAAAGCTATTTTTATATAGTGCCTAGGGACCCTAATCCTAGGCCAGGGCTCCATGGTGTTAGGTGCTGTCAAATGCATGACAACAGTCCCTACACTAAGGAGCTGACAATGTAAGATGACAGATGGATACAGAGTGACTGAAAGCAAAACAAGCAATAGCAGTTTTTGGCAAGAGAAAAGGTAATCTGCGTCTCTTGGCCAACGTTCCTTCTCCATAGTAAGGCAGGTGTCAAGATCCAAACAACTACAGGTACATGATCAAGTTTTGCTTATCTACACACACTAGCTCAACAGAAAAATGTAGCTGTCCATGGAGATATCAGATCCCTTCATATATTTTCCCACAGAGAGAGGGGGTTGAGGGTCCAAAGGGAGGGAGGGCAAACCTGTATTGACTTCCCAACGCTAAAATCCCCTGCATCTCTGAGGTTCTTCAGAGAGTTGGACTTTCTATACTACGCTTCCAGTGCCCTTCTTCATGGCAGAGCCATTTCAAGCCATCATCTATGAAGGGAAAGTGATATGGAGAGCAGTTCTTCTACTTCTCTCTAATGCCCCACAGAGAGAATTCTGCATGCTGAGAGAAAGGGAAGATGAAGCTGAAGAGGCTGTAACCCTCTTCCTCTCCCTTCCCTTAGCTTGTGAGTCTCCATACTCAAATCCTCAGTGCTTTGGAGATATTTTGTTTCTAGCTCCTCTATAACCAAATTCTACTCTGTTCTTCAATAAAACTAAGCTAAAAGGCCTGATGAGGCAATGCTGCTGGAATACACACATGGTGTTTTGTGCAATGGAAGAGTTAAGATTATTTTCATGAATACTAGAACACAAAAACTGTGAAAGTCCAGCCATCGTGTTGACTTCCAAGTTTTATAGATATATTTGTCTTTCATATTAGTAAACATCTGAACGAAGATAGCACGTTGTCAGGGCCTAACAAGAAGCAGCCTTTCTGATGACATCTGAGACATCGTTGCTCTGCTGCATGGATGTATTTGAAACTTAAATGCTATTTTGTAATGTATATCGTAAAAGGACCCAGTGCTGCTCTCACTGAACTCTGAGTGTTTTGCCATTGACTTCAACAGAAGTCAGAAGCTGCAGCAGGGCCAAAATGTGCTTTGACTGGATTGCTTCCTACAGTAATGTGTGTGGGGGGGAGGCGGGGGAGGGGGGAATTCTAAACAAGGTGCTGAGTATTTTCAGCTTCCATAAATGGCCCATTAACTTCAATCAAGACCAGTGTGACTGATGTTCATAATCAGGTTTCTGTATATTTAGCAATATGTATTATGTATAGAGAGACAATGTATTTCAGAATATCTTGGTGAGCAGCTACGGCAGCCTTTAGAGCTGTTTCCTACAGTATACCCAAGTACCTTACTTGGTATGGGGCCCAATGCCATTTAACTTATTGATGCAAGTTTAATTTCAAAAAGGTGCTACTCAATGAGGAGTAAGGGTGATAGAATTTAGCCTTTTAAAGAGTTTAGAATGAGTAGATAAATAACTAGCATGGGTCAAATCCTGTTTACCTATAATAAAAGTTATAAAAATTAGTTATAAGTTACTAAAATCACTATTTAATATAAGTTATATTGAGAAGACTAACTCCACTGGCCTGAGCTATGTTGCTAAACATTTCATTGTTTGGGGGTAGGGGGCGGAACCCTACAGAACCCCAGATCTTTTGCCACACCTTTTGTTTAAAAATATATATATATTTGGTGATATTGTGCATCACTGTGGGCTTTAACTTCTATGTAAAGATTTTTAATGCAAACAGAACTCGATGGTGGATGTACTCTTGGAAGTTACAGGCCATTCTGATTTGTTCAGTTATTCTTTATAAAATAAAAATAAATGGAGATATACCTATATCATAGAACTAGAAGGGACCCTGAAAGATCATTGAGTCTAGCCCCCTACCTTCACTAGGAGGACCAAGTACTGATTTTGCCCCACATCCTTATATGGCTTACTCAAGGATTGAACTGGGTTTACCAGGCCAATGCTTAAACCACTGAGCTATCTGTCCCCCTATGCTTTTTTTTGTGCATGCCTTCTTCTAGTTTTCTAGTGCTTCTCTCCCTTCTTTTAGCAGCTGCTACTGTGCCCTACACATTAACTTTGAAGCTAGCAGGAGAAGATTTCCTTTAAGATTGTGCCAATGACCTCCACAGCCTGATAGATTCACTTGGCATCCTCTCAAAGATTAAGTGCATCACCCTCTCTACTGAGTCACCCCAAGCCCAGCCAGATAGACCAAGTATACTTGGCTGCACTTCCAGCTGCTCAGTCTGATTTTATTTGTCTACAGATATTCATCACCAACTCCTGTTTACCAGAGGGATTTTATGTTGGTGTGTCTAGGGCGGAAATGGGTGTTGGGAAATGTCACCAATACATTTTTTTTCCTGGGGTAGTCAAATCACTGCCTCATTTTTCTATGAAAAATAAAAGGATAGTTGTGTAGTTAAGGCACTGGGTGGGACAGAGGAAATCTGGTGGGAGTATGTGGCTCTGCTGCAGAATTCCTGTTGAGCTTGGGCAAGTCATTTAACCTCTGACTTTTTACAGATGGGGAAACAAAGATAATAGAACTTCCATTCTTCTACCCTTTGTCTGGATTGTTTATTTAGATCACAAGTTTTTTTTTGGGGGGTGGGGGGGTGGGGAAGAGTTGAGGCCAGTCAGTCAGTCTGTCTGCACACTGCCTAGCTAAGCAAGGCCCCTATCTTTGTTGGTGCTGCTCAGACCATTGTAATATAAATGTTATGAAAAATAAGTCAAATTTGTAGCTGTCCATGCTAAAGAGTAAGTTTAAAAAAAAAAAAAAAAGCAATGTCTGTGTGTCATTATGTGCATACCGTTATGGTAGGATTCACTGCATGGCACTTTTACAGTCTTGTAAGTTTTTTCTTAGCATGGGAGCAGAGCACGGTCCTTGAAGAAATATCTGTATTGCTGTAGAGGTGAAATAGTGTACGTGCATTTTGGGGGTTTGGAGGGAGTTTGCTGTCTGCCTGAATCTCTGTAACTGGAGTCAATTCCTGGGGGAAGAATTGTCCCATGGAAGGCAGACCTTGGTTGTTGGACTAAGATCCCTGAAAGAGGGGGATTTCCTTTGTGTTGTTTGTGACCACCAGATTCAAGGGCTGATGTAAATAAAACAAGTGCTAAGAAAATTTCTAGACTCTGCCTCACTGATTTCTCTGTCAAGGGAAAACTGTAAGGCCCTGCAATGTGCTACTTCTCAGCAGATGTGCAGCCATACTTGCATATATGCAGATTGACAAATTGGATGAAGTAATTTCTTCTTGGACCATCTTGGCTCTCTAATATCCTGGGACCAACAGGGCATGCATACATGCAGATACACATGCATTGTGCTGTAGGTATGGTTTATAAGCCCCAGTTGAGGCTTTTTATAATGTTCCTCAAAAAGTGGCTCTTTAGGTTGAGGTTTTACCTTGGGTGTTAATTCCCCCTCTATGTCCATTGGGAAAAAAATTTGCATATTATATATATATATATATACACACACACACACACACACACACACTCTCTCTCTCTCTCTGCAAAAACGCTATGCTAGCACAATATGGTTGCGATTATAAACTCTCAAACATTATAAGGAAACAAAGTTATGGAACCAAAAATAAAAGTAATGGATTCTTATTAAGACATGGAAAGCAACATCATACTGAAACAAGACACAAATATGATGCATTTACAGCATGCCCAACTTACAGTTGCTATGGGAAACCTAACTTTGAATTTCCTGAATTTTGTGTTTAAAATCTCAAACCATGTGCCCCAGGGTTTTGCATTACATAGGCACAAACAAATGCAGGTGCTCAAATAAAATAGTTCCAAATATTTGACGCCGTTCAGAGAGCCCTAAGTGACCCTTAAGTTTAAATACAACCAGCCAAACTTTTATCCCAGACACTTAAGACAGAAAATGCGGTAATGTCACGCAAATGTGATCCAGTGACTTAATTAGAGCCAAGTTAGCAAAGACAGGCAATAAATCGTTTGAGCTTCCTTTTTGTGCCTCTGGATGAAACCTTGTTAACTTGCATCAGAGTCAGCAATCCACATGTGAAACAACTCGTAAGTCTTTCAAAGAAAGGACGCTGAGGATCGGTTTTAAGGGAAGAGGGCAAACATCAACCAATTCAGGAACCCAAAGAGAAAGAGTTAACCTTCAGCAACATACGAAAGCAATTCAGAGACACGAATCAGTAACCGGCCTTTGAAGGAGCCTAGCGCCCTCTAGTGGAAGAGATCCTACAGTGGAAATTTCCTTTAGAAACCATCTTTATTTTAAAAAGTACACACCTATTTAGGGTGGACAGCAAATGTGAAAAATCGGGACAGGGGGTTGGGGGGTTAAATAGGAACCTATATAAGAAAAAGACCCCCAAATCAGGACTGTCCCTATAAAAAAATCGGGACATCTGGTCACCCTACACCTATTAGATGGACTGTCTATGTCTCACAGTGATGAGAATTAATTTTGCAGAACAAATCCGGGTTCACTGCTCTTTGCTTAAGCCTGTTGCTTGAGGTACGCCCATACATAGTTCTGGTGGGTGATCAATACACTCATGGAGCTGGTAAAGGTATTATGGATGGGTGAGGACTTTTTGTATTGTTTCTGTGATTTTTAAACTTCTGCGCTCGATTTCAGGTTATTCAAAAGCGAAATACGATCTGGGGAAATATACCGTCTCGAAAACCAGGCAATGAAATAAAAGAGACTGTAGACTGCTAGCAAGATCACACATGCAGTGTGACAAACAGCTTTTAAACCCGTTTGTCCATTTTCTGCGTCTGTAGAAAGTACTAGCTAAACTATACTAAGATCCAGGCAGGAAATATTTTCTCTAAATTGTTTTAATATTAAAGTGACACTGGAAAAATATTGAAATAGGAAGTATTAAGTCTCAACACTTCTCTTCGTTATAGTTTAAGAAAAACCTGAATTTGTTATACAGTAAAAACAGTCCTTATTAATTTCCTTAAAACTGGAAACATCCTTCTGTTCAGAAAGGAAAAAACCCTCATGTTTTTATAGCTTTAAACTGGAAAGTGTTTTGGTTAAAAAAAATTGAGTTATTTTTTTACCAAGCATTTTATAAATTTAACTAACTACAACGTGTGTGTGTGGGGGGGGAATTGGATAGCAAAACACAGGACCATTCATTTAGTAATCTACCCCGAAAATCCTTATTGTCGATTTAATACAATTTAATAAAGCAGAATAAAATGGCAGGAATGCAGTGTCTCAGCTCATAAGCTATTTACAGTTCAGTTCTAGTGCTGAATAAGGTGGCCCAATTTCCAGTAAATACAGCCTGCGAACCCAAGCTTATATTTGAGACCTTTAACAAAATGCAATTATGCAAAATAGCTTTGCACTGTGTGGAAGTGGAAATCCCCATTGTGCACGCACGCAGCTCTGGGATATTCGGTGTAAATACACGAGAAGATGCTTTTCACAGAGAAACTGTCTAGTGCATACTTTTAGGACGGAAAATTCTTCATTAATAAATTTTTAGTAGGTAAGGTGTTAATAAGAGTTTTAGCCCTGATTTGTGTGTATGTCTGTTCCTCTCATGCTCCTATTCACGGACACCAGGAGATTAGCTTGCTTCTCCGTTTAAAGACCTTCAATATAAGTTTTTTTTTCCCCCCTCTCCTCCCAATAATATATTAGAAAGTTTGGGAAAATAAACATCAAGTCCCTTATGGCCGTTCTGCTTCTGGACAGTAACCAAAATGCTGTGAGATTTCTTCAAGCAATGCGTTTCCAGCATAAATACGATATCCAAATTAAAAACCAAATAGATCTGCTTTCCAACCGTGGAACATAATAAAAATGTAACGTATGTACACATAACATATGCGGCCTTTCATCAGAAATAGGGATCTAACAATTTCAGGAGGGAAATCTGTGTTTCCATTAAAGGTCCCAATCCACAGCTAATAAATATATTCAACCCAAACTGTCACCGGCTATAGATAGGAAGGATCACGAGCAAGCAGATTTGGCCTATTAATATAAGGCAAGAAGAGAAACAAGTCAAGACCATCCGAAAGCCCAGAAGACAACGCGGGGCATTACCTTGGGGAGTGAATTAATGAGGAACGTTTGAAATGCAGTAGTTAGAAAGTTCTTTAGTATGCGCGCAAGTATGTTGCGCGCCATTTCTCACGAAGCAAAAATTTGGAATAATCGCCTGGTATAATTTTGCTGCGCATTTTATTTAGTAAATGGAATCACTAGTAAAATAGAAAAAAAAATGTGAATCCACAGGGTAGCTGTGCACTCGAGGCTAATCAACATTATTGATTGTAAACTTTCAGCTGCTGCGTGATTCTTTGTTTCAAGTCACAAGAGCACACAGGATCTATTTAAGCAACAACTTTTATTTTAACTTTAAAAAAAGGTTAGAAAGTATTAAGAGATAGTCCCGAAACTGCTGGTACCATATATTACTCATAACAAAGACAGTATGGTCAGGTTATTTTACTGAAATATGATCAAATGTGTATGCAAAATGACATTCAAGATTCACTAGGAATACATTACTATATACGTTTAACAATGTAAAATTCATAACAGGACTATAACGTTTTAGATTTTTATACTTAAAATCAAACTAATTCATCACTGTCCTTAGAAAGAACTGGTCTGTTTTTAAAATTTACTCCAATAGATTATGCGGATAGGTCAGTATTTCTACACAGGTTTCAGAGTAGCAGCCGTGTTAGTCTGTATCTGCAGAAAGAACAGGAGTACTTGTGGCACCTTAGAGACTAACAAATTTATTACAGCATAAGCTTTCGTGGGCTACTGCCCACTTCTTCCGATGGGCTGTAGTCCACGAAAGCTTATGCTCTAATAAATTTGTTAGTCTCTAAGGTGCCACAAGTACTCCTGTTCTTATTTCTACACAAGATCTTTAACTCAACCTCTCTGTATTTTTGCTTTATCAATTTAGAATTTAGGCTTCTCTTCGGTGTTTATTTGTATTCCTATTTTAAAGGCCCGATCCTGATCCTTTACTAAGTCAATGGGGGGGGCTTTAAGAACAAAAACCACATAATTTGTCCGATTCTTCTTCCTTAGTTCAATCTAATACGCTAGTAACGATCCAAATACATACTAATTATCATGAGTTGTTTTTACACACTAATATAAACAACCAGACTGAGCCCGATCATACCCTTCTTAGGCAAAAACTTCTCTTCAACTGGAAATGAGTTTGACCGCATGATTTATTACATAGGAACAATAATATTTTTCTGCCCTCTTTGCAAACATCTTTGGCTTGTATAGCGCTGAAGGGGTTAGGAAAACTCCAGTGATCAGAGAAAGAAGACATACATTGTACTGCATCATTTAAAGGCTCTGTCATCTCCATTCGCTTGAGGCTCAAACCCTTCAAATCAAGTCTGATTGAGATCTGTATTCATGTATACAGGCTCACACCCTTTTCAAAAGAAGATGTTCACATGGATAACTTCAGGGTGGGTGGGGGGGGAGACCATGTGGATTGATTTGGTTATTACTTTACCAACTCGGGAAGAAAAAAAAAGAAAAAAGAAATGTGCAGCCTTATAGTCTAAGTAGACTACCCCTGTTATTCACTCATGTTTTAAAATGAATTACTACTATAAGGACCTACACTATTAACTCTCCACTAATCCATGGGAGGAATTATTTACCTAAACACTTTGCCAGCTTCCATTAATTTCCAACTTTAATGGGGCTTTGTCCAACGAAGTAGTGCAGGATGGTGCTCAGAGTTAGAACAGGCAAACATTTTAAAGTGTAAATACTAAAAGTTAGGCTCCTAAATCCATATTTGGGCACCCAAAATAAAGTTGTTTTCATAACTGCTGAGCACCCATCTCACCTGTTTACTTCCATGCAAGGTGCTAGATACCTAGCAACTTGGGGGGAGGGGGGAGAGAATATCAGGCCTAACTTTCAGCACCTACTTTGAACATTCTGGTTGTACGATTTTTCAATACAGTTCTGAATTCAGTATATCAAGGTCAAGAGATGAGACAAACTGACACTGGGCCTACAGAAGCCATGTGCAAAAGCTACAGCATGTATGTAACATACCATAATGCAAGCTCCTATTGAAATCATAGATATAGGATTTACATCTATGGTCCTGATCCTGCAAAGTCACACATGCTTAACTTTATGCATTATGAGTGTTCCTACTATCCACAATAGAACTACGCACAGTGTATAAAGAAGTTAAATATATGTTGCAGGATCAGGATTTACAACAGTAGCTCAGTATCAGAGCCTAAGGAATAATGGATCTAGATCAGAATTTTACAAATAGATCCTATGTTTCTATAATGGGTTGAACTAAAAGCTCTGGGATCTCAATACCCCTGAATTTGAGGTGTATGAATCAAGTTCTGGGTTTAGACTGAAAAACTAAGATCCATCTCCAGTAAAAATCAGTTCCATTAAACTCACATGGGATTTGATGAAGCCACAAACCTAATACAATTTCAAGGAAATGATAATTTTTAAACAATCAGACCCATAAGCTCATTCTGCTTTGAAAGCCAGCAGGAGTTTGGGTATGCAAAGGAAGCAGGATCAAGCCCATACGTTTTTCTTTTATTACTAGTCTAAGATAACTAATAGATAAATGAATATAAAAAAAGCAATATTTTCTATATGTTCTTAGTAAAGAGATTAAGGCTCCAGTTCAGTAAAACACTTCAACATGTGGTTAAATACTCTGCTGAATCTTTGCTTTTATTTTGTTCCCATCTTAGAGGGAACCCTTTATTTGCCCATTTTTCACAATTTTGCTTATTTCCTACTCAAGGAAGCACCTACCTATCAGGGTGTTAAGCCTCTTCGAAATGCCTAAAATAGATAATTCCATGTTTAAATAAGAGTTTGATCTAGGATTTAGAGAGATGTACAGGGAATAGATATTTTTATGCAGTAATTTCTTTAATAAAATATTAAATACACTGGGACAAATTCACCAGACATTATTCAAAGTTAATGAAGTTACTGCAGGGCTTAGAGTGCCAGCTCTTCAGGGAAGGGACTGTGTGTGTGATGTAACAATGACTAGCAATATGGGTTAGAACATGGTTCCTAGAGGCCCCAACCAAGAATCAAATGCAAGACAAATTAACATTTTCTCATTCTGAAAATGCCCTCATTATAGTGCATTTCTGATAGTAGCCCTTCCTCTGACTAAAGATTGTGATGTCAAACTGTTACGTCACTGTGAGCTCCAACAAGGAAAAATTAAGCTGTGATGGAGAAAAAAAAGTCCCACTTCAAAAACAGTTTGGGGGTTACATGAAAAATCAGTGTTCTCACTCAGTTATGCCTATGAAATATCTTTCAAGGGCCTCAAAATACTGAGTGTTTCATTACTCAGATGGCAAAGAATGGAGAGGGAGCCTCTGAGTTTTCACACATTGATTAGTGAAATTAGAATTTAATAAGTTATGCAGGTTAGAAAAGAAAAAAAAAAAAAAGAGAGAGAGAGACCCCACATCACCAACAGAAGAAGATCTTTGAAATTTGGGAGTAGGACCCATGTAGGCCCTAATTCTGAGTGTCTCGCACACCTAAAGAATAAGGTAAGATAGGACAGTCTCACAACAAGACATTCGCAGGAAAAGATAGGGTTTTGCTTTTTTTTTTTTTTTTTTAATTAAATTGTGACTTCATGGTAGTTGTGGCTTCTTCAGCCTGGGAAGCCCAAAGACAAAATTCAGATCTAGATCTGGATTTTTAAACACACTACAATTTGAGGGCATTTGTAGCTCAGATTTATATTCCGTGCTCATGGGGGGGGGGGGGGGGGGTGTTCATTAAACTTGCATTGAGCTCTGTGTTTAGAAATTGACCTCACCTTTCTGGGCAAAGTTCATGGGTGTTCACACCTATCATTTGTAACTTGCAGTACTGTGCTGATACCTGCAATTATAGTTTATGATTATAGGAATTTATTTTTTCATGTCTGCATAGCCTGTTTTAAATACACATATCCTCCCATGAGTCTCATGATAATTAATGCTTTCCTTAAATGGGTCCCTGTGTGATAATTTCAACCATCATTCTTAAAGAAAAAAAAAAAAAGAGTAAGTTTCTAGCCCTCCTGGCTGTGGAAAAAGCTCCAAAACGTGGCCCCAGTGCAGACAAAAGGCAGAAGGCAAATGAAAGACCACCAAATCTATTATTTTTACAGAATCTCATGATTTTAAAGCCAAGCTCATGATTTTTGGTGAACCTGACACGATTTATGAACATTTGGGGTAGGCAAAACTGCTTCGACTTCTGGACAGGGGTCTTCCCCATAAGGCTAAGTTGGGAGAGAGTGCAGAAGTGCCCTGCCCGGGTCTTTCCCGCCCAAGCAGGTGGGGAGTTACTGCCCCTGGCTACCCTGGGGCTGAGTCAGGAATAGTGTGTGTGTGGGGGGGTCTAGCCTGCCCCACGCCCACTCCTGCTGCTGGTCTAGGGGCACGTGGGGGCATTAGAAGAGGGGAGGATGTGGCGCCTTTGACTTCCACGGCAGGGAGCAGCCGCCAATCAGCCTTTGCAAGCAAAGCTGGGCTTCTGCGCCTTTCGCAAGCCGAGACCTTCCCCACCCCTCAGCGCAAGAGAACGGGGCGGCTGGGGGGAGAAGGGGGCGTCATCTGCTTCCCCACTGGCCCCCATCCCCAGAGGGGCAGGGAAGGGAGGCCGGGCGGGGATTGGGTTGCTCGGGAAAGGGCTGCGGAGAGGCAGGAGCAATGAGGCGGCAGCGTTCCGCGGGGAAAGGGATTCGGATTGGAAGGGAGGCGGTGCCTGCGCGGAGAGGAGCGGGGGTAGCACTGAACTGGGGGCTGCACTTCATTCTCCCCTCCCGACGGCAGGCAGCCGCCTCGCTGCACTTCGCAACAAGGCGTCAGCGCCTCTGGACTTGCCTGAGCGGCGCCTGCAGCTGGCCCTGCCCTCCCCGCACAGCTGCTCCTCCATGAGTCAGACAGGCTGCAGCCCCGGCGTTCAACGCGCCCTGCCGCCTCTACAGCGCCCTCTAGAGGCCGCGAAAGCACCCCTAGAGTTTGGCAGGCTAGGAGGGGTGGGGTTATATTTCCACAGCAGCCCCCTCTATGTCGGGTCCGTCCCCTCGACCCCCAAAATCAGGGTGTGTGTGTGCATGCCTCACTACAGAGACAGCTGCGTGCTTGCCCTGGATATAGAGTTGCCAACTCTGATTGAAGCTATTCCAGGAGATCCCCCCCCTCCTCCCAACAGGATAATGTCATTTTCTTAAAATATCCTATTAAAATCTCCTGGATTGCTTTCAGTAGTCACTGGGAGATGGTTGCCAATTCTGGGAGACTCCAGGCCAATCCTAGAGGGTGTCCCACCCTCTCTTTCCTGATAAAGTCTAGAGTCAGAACCAGCTGTGAGGAAACATTTTGTAAGGTGGCACACAGGTCCCATGCCCAAACATGTGCATTGGCCTGTCCCTAGGCGTACCCTGATATTGAAGGGGTGCAATATGTTTCAAATTAGTTAGCTGGTGATCAGTTACAATAAGTCTGAAAGGCTGATGCATTCTGCTTCTCGCAGAAAGCGTACACCGCACATTCCAGAATATTCTCTCTGCAGGGACTCAGAGTTTTTGAAGTCAAACAGCTAGAGGCTCCCTCTGCTGGCTTCAAACAGTCTCTCATGTGCAGATTTAAAGCCTAAGCAATTTCTCTCTCCCATTTTTAGCCACAGTAACAGATTGTTTACACGTAAGGGCTGGAGATCTTTCTTTGAGCCTGTGGAATCAGTCATATGTCAAGGACAGACTGCTGGTAGCTCTGCAATAGTCTTGCTGTTTAGTCATCAGGGTTTTTTCAGAAAGTGGCAGGCCGAAGGGGAGCAGAGAAAAAAAAATGTTACTGACAAATTGCATAATAGTTTGGGGGGGGGGGGGGGGGAAGGAGAGAGAGAAGAGGAATCTTTTAAAAATGGATGCAATTATGACTACTGCTTGTGAATTTCCCTCTTTGCATTTGCACTATGCTTTCTGTAAAATTTCTCTCCTAAGAGATGGAAACTGGCTTGCATGCCCCTGCTTTGATTTAGAATCTGAACAGTTTACAGACATGAAAGGTGACTGGAGCAAAACTAGAGTGAGTTTATCACAGTAGTCTATGTGAATGTCCCACAAATTAGGATGCAGGGAACAGTCAACATAGAAATGTTTTAATTAGCTTATTTGAAAAAAATATTCTGTGTAAAATTCCCATGGTACTTCATAGTTCAGTGAAGATATATTGGACAAGTCTCATTGCAGCCTATCCAATCCATAATTTTAAGTGTTCTTGATGTCACAGAATAATGGGTTCTAGGATATTTTCAATGAATCAAGGAGTACTAAGATGATTTCCAGGAGGAAAAATAAGTGAGCGGAGTTCAGTTACAGTTTATTTCTGTGCTAAACTGCACTAATACCATAGTTAGTGAGGCTGTTCCGTATAGAAATATGGGTTTTACTGATTTTTTGTTTTTAGGCCCTGATCTTTTAAGCATTTTATGCCTGTGAGTAAATTGTTTGCAGGATCAGGGCCTTATTTAAGATCACCTTTAAGAAACAAAGATTATTTGACAATATAATTTTGACTCAAAGTTCACACAGTGTTATGGCTTCTTTATACTACAGAAAAAAGTTAATTTGTTTGGATTGAGACAAAAATAAAATGGGTTGCCTGTCTACAACTATAATGCCCCTGCCACACAAATTTACAAGAACAAAAGTAAGAGTTTAATTGCAGCTTACCATCCAACAACTAGCAGAATGCAATCTCTTGCAAAATACAGGAGTCCCCTTCACTATGTGGAAGTAACAGTCATTAACTCCCCTTCCTCTACCTGCACAGGTTGCTGCAGATGTACCTTGCAACATGCTTTGAAGGTTAAAAGGCTAGGACTGTTTTGCACTAGGAAGAGTTGGGGCTAACACCACACTCCTCAGCATCATGAACCAAGAGTTTTAAAACCAGGCTGGTACCTATCCAGGATGCCATTGATACCTAAATCCCAATCTCCTTCAAAAAGGGAGTGTGTTCATTAGACAACAGTTGCTGTTTTGCCACCAACTCCAGTATTGGGGGGGGGGGGGGGGCGGAGGTGCATGCACACTCCCTCCTAACACCACCTACAGTGCACAAGTGAAGCACTGACAATGCTAGTCAGTAATACCACCATGGTCACACCACTGACTTTAAAGGCTTATGTACACTAGAATGTTCTTCAGCTTTAACTATTCTACTATAGTTAAAGTGGCAACCCCTTCCCTAGATCAGACACAGTTGTGCTAGTATAAAAATTGTTATAACTTGTTCTAGTTAGGGAACTAAAAGTAAGTTGCATCAATAAAACTGCATCCACATTAAGGTTTAGACAGGTATAACCATATCATTAAAAAAAATAAAAAACCCTAACACACACACACACACACACACACACACACACACACCTGACATACTTATACCAGTGTAAACTAGACCTTTAAGTAAGCAGAACCAATAAGGGTTGGAATGTGAGTAGCAGCGGGCCTCAGGGAAGCTAGAAAACCAGACAGCTTCTATAACACGTATTACTGTATATATAACCGGAACTTTCAAAATCTTTGCTTTGGATAAACTGTAGCACCATCTTGTGCTGAACATGGGAAAAAGCTACATTTACCATTCTTAAGCTGATTGACGCTGTCAGTCACTAGTGTTTTGAGCTGAAGGTATGTTATCAAATCAGATGGTCTAAATTAACATTGTGACTACTGCTTAATCATCAGTTCCTTCAATGAGTTAAGGAAATAAAATCTCAAATTAGAGTCTAAGAACTACTGTCAGCAGCAGGGGGAAAAAAGCTTGATTCCACTGTCAGCAGGACTGAACCTGAAGAACAAGGAGTGGTGTTACTTTAACAAGTGATCTAAGTGGAAAAAATGTAAGTGCTGAAGGCAGATTTAAAAATAAGAAGACAAAGTGCTAGAGGTCTGTGAAATGGGGTAGCTTGGATTCTTAAGAGGTTTAGTGAATTCTTCATTTTGATTCATGCCTTTGAGTCCAACAGTCAAAGACACCCTCAAGGCAATAGGGATGGGTCCATTAAAGAACTATTTTATTTAATTTCAGACTAGCAAAAATGCACCATAACATGTCTCAGTGCACATACAACAGCTAACCACAACTTTTAGCCCCTTATTCACAGAAGAGTTTCTTAAAAAAAAAAAAAGAAAAAGAAAAATAATCTGCATCCACCCTTGGCAAATGCCCACAAAAAGAGATGGGCTTCATACTCTAACAGCCAACACGCAGAGACTGACAGTGGAAGAAGCAACAGAAAGCATGAGTGAAATTGGTGCATCAAGGAAAATCCCAAAACATTTTATGCATGTAGGCAAAATCATCATCATATGGTAATTAAGGATATAGAACCTGGCCATAGCAAACTTTTCCTTGTTTGGGCCAAGGGCAGCCATTATCATCAAAGAGAAAAGAAATAGTATTAGCTGCTGGTTACTACTTTTCAAAAGATTGAGCTTATTTTTCCCTGGGGAAAACTTCCCTATTACAAAGGCCAAACATCCTTGATTCTAAATGTAACTTTTACAATCTAGGAACAAGCTGCACCATTGTTAGAGAACCTGCACACTCACATCTCATGGTGACAGTCATTCAAAACAATAGGAGGGAAGAGGGAAAACACCACCTCTCCTCTGCCCACAACCCACCAAAATCCTGATCAGACAATTATTCTGTGATGACATGATAAAAATAAATAAATCAAAAACAGAGAAATCAAATCTCTAATAGCACCTTCTCCCTATCCTGATGACACGATATTAAATTCACTTGAATAAAATAGTGAGATTCTATTGTCTTCATTTCTGTAATATTGTCTACATTTTGTAAACTAGGCCTGAATTTGCACAATGGGGTTATTTGCACTGGTGTAGCTACATTGACATAGATCCAGCAATGCAAATCCCTAGCATAGATGCATTGCACTTGTGTAGGGGTCGGCAATCTTTCAGAAGTGGTGTGCCGAGTCTTCATTTATTCACTCTGATTTAAGGTTTCGCGTGCCAGTAATACAGTAACGTTTTTAGAAGGTCTTTCTATAAGTCTATAATATATAACTAAACTATTGTTGTATGTAAAGTAAATAAAGTTTTTAAAATGTTTAAGAAGCTTCATTTAAATTTAAATTAAAATGCAGAGCCCCCAGACCAGTGGCCAGGATCTGGGCAGTGTGAGTGCCACTGAAAAATCAGCTCACATGCCACCTTTGGCATGCGTGTCATAGGTTGCCTACCGCTGCACTAGTGGATATGCTTTGCACTGATGTGGCTTATTCTAGTCACACTCCAATGAAGGAAGAAGCAGGTAAATGAGTCTGCTTGCACCCATCTCCTTTCCCCTTGCCTGCATAGTGATCAGCTCCTCAAAGTGTTGCTTTAGAGCCAAGTCTTGTGTAGGCTGGGAGAGGATGGACAAAAGGGCTGCTCTTGGACTGCATGGAAGGAACAGCAACAACAGCAGGAAGGGGAGTAGGGAATGAGTGAGGGTTCTTCTAGGTTCTCTTGACCTATGGATTTTGCCGCTCTCAGTTGGTAGGGGTGCAACCCACCAGCACCTCCTTGTGATCCCTATTACCGAAAGGATCGCATATGGTTTTATGAAGATTGGGAACTGTAGTGAAGGGAAAATGGGAGGCAGAAAAATTTAGCAAAAAAACCCTAATAAGACATTTAGGCTTGTGTTTTGGTGAGAATCCAAGTACAAGATGATACTTTTAGTTTGTGTGGTCAGTAGCATCTTGTAAACTCAGAGGAAGAAAACCAGCGAGTGGTAAAAGCAGTAACAATTGTTGAAAGAGAAATGGAAAGCAATAGATTGAACAAAAGAGGTACAAATGAGACCAATTAAATGAGTTGTTGAGATTTACATAGAGGCAGAAGTATTCAGTTAGTCATACCATCAAAATTCTGTGTGTGGAAGGTTGTTTGCCATAGCATGCATGATGCCTAATATGACTCAAGAAACAAAGAAATGAAGGTAGAGTATGAGCCAATAACTGCTTTGGCATAGGATGAAGGTGCTCACAATCTCCTTTCAATAGATGGCCCACTGGTAGAGCAGTGGCTTAGATATAGAACAGGAGGAGTATATGTTACACTATGAAGAGTTTTACTTACACACAAATTTGGATGGGTAATAGTTCTTGCTGGGACATGGTAGCTTTTGACTGAGATGTTTGTCATTTGTTTATCTTAATTGAAGGTACCCTCATCACCCTGAACCATTTCCCTCCATATGTTTCTATCTACTTTTCAGCATCATTATCTGAACCAGGTTGAAGTTCACTTTTCAGCCTCTCTCTTCCCACTTCTCTAACTCATTGGGGAAGCAGAAAATCTTTTGTATTTAGCAATTGACACATCGAAGAAGGGTGACAAGATTATACCCAACAGAACTCCACCTGTGCGCCCTCAGACAGGATTGAGTAAGTTTATACCACCCTTCGGTGCATCTCTGAGGAGAAGAAATGGACCCAGTGAAAACCCTTCTTTTCCATACCCACACAAGGCTCCCTGAATAAATCATCAATACCATACAGTCATCATTATCAAAAGCTACTGATATATCTAACAAGGTCAGCAAAGACACATTACCTGTGTCTACCTCTATAAGGAGGTTGTCAGCAACAGTTAACCTTTTCACCTATATTGTAGCCATATATGTAATCAGACCAGGGGCCAAAGACACATATTATTCAATATGTGACAATAACACAATCATTTCTCCTAAGAGGAATTGAGGAGGGTATTAATTTCAAGAGATGGATTTTTGAGGAGTGGGCTCACCACCAATTATCAAAAAAAGGCTGCTGACCTGCCTTTATCTACGGGAGCATCAACAATCCTGGTCTGTAATGGGCTCAAAACATCCCCATTGGTCTTCACCAGCCATGACAAGCAAAGATTCAGCTCATGGGAAGTTGGTCACAGCTTCAGCACATCACATTTAGCAACATTTGAAGAAAGAAGGAAGATGGTGTATTTATAACTGCTTGCTCTGACATGGTTCCCCTGGTATCAGACGAGCTTGTTGGACTCAAATAACCTTTAGCCCAGTGATTAGGAAGTCACCCTGGATGTGGGTTCAATTCCTCCCCTCTGCTTGGTGAGGAGAAGGAATTTGAGCTTTAGTTTACCCATCTCTCAGCTGAGTGCACTCAGGAAAATGGACATTCTCACACTCTCTGGGCCAATGCATATTTATATAAAGTGGAACAGCTTCAACAGGAGAGATTGAGACACTCACATCAGAATATCCCATAGACCAGGGGTTGGCAACCTCTGGCACGTGGCTCGCCAGGATAAGCACCCTGGCAGGCCCGGGCCAGTTTGTTTACCTGCCGTGTTGGCAGGTTCGGCCAATCGCGGCTCCCACTGATCGCGGTTCGCTGCTCCAGGCCAATGGGGGCTGCGGGATGTGGCGCGGGCGAGGGATATGCTGGCCACGGCTTCCCGCCTCCCCCATTGGCCTGGGACGGCAAACTGCGGCCAGTGGGAACCGTGATCGGCCGAACCTGCCGACGCAGCAGGTAAACAAACTGGCCCAACCCACCAGGGGCTTTCTCTGGCGAGCCGCGTGCCAGAGGTTGCTGACCCCTGCCATAGACTAATGGGATCTTGGGTGCCTCCAGTGTTAGGCAGCAGCAGAGCAAGGGTTTTGAGGATCTCAGTGGCACCTAAATTTTGCCTTTAGGTTCCTAAACTGGGTGTTAATCACCTAAGTCTTTTTGTGGAGTTGGGCCTTGGTCTCTACAGAAATCTTGTACTGTGGTTATTCAGAATCTGATTAAAATCAAACAGTTAAATCATCTGGAATTGAAGCATGCGGTTTTTAAATGTTCCATATGTTGTTTATAACAGCACAAAATACCACAGGGTGTGTATTAGCACCCCCATATTTAACTGAGTTGGAGCCAGATAAGATATCCTGCAACTTATGCAGATAAAAGAGAGGCTTAGTATAATGCAAAGGGAATGTAGGAATGATTTCTAGATAAGCCATCCTTGTAGTTCAGTGATTCTAAATTGGACACATGTGAGGAGACTAATCGTTATTTGCTGAATTGTTGAAAGTGATTTAAGGGGGTGAGGGGGAATGGTAGTAAGTCTTTCTAGAGTATTTTCAAACTGTGGACGATCATCATGTGTGATATGGTCATATAATAGAACTCTGACTATTCCATTTTTGTTGTAGTTTCAGCAAATTAGAAGCCAATGTGATGAGAGAAAGATTGAAGGGAACTAAAGTGTTAGAAAATAGGACACAGTACTAATGGGAAAAGAGACAAGAAAAAATGAGCTATGTTAGACAGTTAGTTTTGCACACAACTTTAAGGGAGAAATCAGTGGGCATTTGTTTCTACCCAGAAATCTGCTTATTGAGAACTTATGTATTTAAGAGTATAAGCTCAGGGTTTATGTCTTTGTTTTTAAACATTACTTTAACTTTCAACCAAATTTGCCATTTCCTAGTAGACAGAAAGAGAGAGTTCAATGATAGCTGGATAGAGCAGATAGGCTGCTGAGCAGACCACATCCTAGTGTTTATGTTAGGGCAGCATCAGCATTGCCAACCCAGGTATTCAAAAATAATGAGTTGGGCCTCCACAAAATCATGAGATTGGCTTAAATAGCAGCTTTTGGATTCTTATTTGCCTTATGGTGTCATTGCCTTTTGAGGGCTGAGAGGGATCACATATGTTTTCAAGCATTTCTCTGCAACCATGAGGACTAAAAACTTGCTTTATGGGGGGGGATGGGGGAGTGTTGAGATTCTCACCTAGTCAGGTGAATCCAGCACCTGGGGCTTTAAGAAAAAGAGCCAACATCACAAGATTTGGCAATATAGCAGTATCAGCAAGTAAATAAATCCAAAGCATTGGAGTTTTTTTTTTTAATCAACTTACGCAAAGCTGAAATAGCACATATTTTGAAATCAAAGAGGGCACACACAGATGTGCACTGAGACAAGCTATTTGAATTAAAACAGATTAAATCATTACAATGTAAATTGTGCATAAACAAGCCTTAAAAAGACTGGTACTTTAATAGAATGTTGATGAAAGAATCATTTAAAGCATTATTTCTAGCAGAAGTAAATGTTTAAAAGCCCAGTTACAAAATACATAACATTTCCCAAACCATGTAATCATTATCAAAATGTACCTTTATTGTGTTGCTGAAGTTGATTAAATATGCCATTGTGGGGGAAGCAGCTGTTACACTGTTTCTTGAGTTGACCATCCTTCTTATAGGAAGCACTTCCTCTGATGGAGAATAGCTTGGATGGAGCTTTTATATCTGGGAAGGGATATGTACTTTGACCTTAGACCCTGTGCTTTTCTGGGAAATTTAGCTTAGGAGGCAGGTGGCCAATTTTGTGTCAGGTTTGTCTGTTTGCAATTAGTTAAATTAAGGATTTTTGTGTAATGAGGTGATGAGTTACCTGGTCAATTTGCATTCCTGGGGAGTAATTTTTTTTCTAGATGAGAAAAAAGCTTTGAACTCTTTCAAATCAGGGATTATGGGTAAGATCTTCCTATATGATGAACTGAACTGTACTGAGTACATGGGGAATTAAGCTCTAGTATTGCTGGAGGGAATGGGAGAGTAGGTAAGAACCTAGATGTGAGCTTTGGGCTACAAGGCCCAGACCGTCAAAGGTATTTAGGATCCGAAGGATGTGGGAAGGAGCTGTGGGTTGAGGCAGTGGGGTTGGAGTGTGGGAGTGGGTACGGGCTTTGGGCTGGGGGTGCAAGCTCTGAGATGGGGCTGGGGATGAGGGGTTTGGGGTGCAAGAGGGGGCTCCAGGCTGGGGGTGGGGCTGAGAGATTCAGAGTGTGGGAGGGGGCTGCAGGTTGTGGCAGGCAGTTGGGGTGAAGGAGTGGGTCTGGGGTCTGGGCTGAGGGTGCGGGCTCTGGGTTGGGGCTGGGGATGAGGGGTTCAGAGTATGGGAGGGGGCTCTGGGCTGGGGCAGCGGGTTGGGGTGCAGAGTGGGTGACGGCTCCGGCTGGGGTGCAAGCTCAGGGGGGCAGGGATGAGGGGTTTGGGGTTCAGGAGGGGGCTCCAGGTTTGGAGGGGGCTCAGGGCTGGGGCACGTGGGTTGGACCTCAGGGCTGAGGTGCAGGCTTACCTCCGGCGGCTCCTGGGCAGCGGGGCTAAGGCAGGCTCCTTGCCTGTCCTGGCTCCATGCTGTGCCCCGGAAGTGGCCAACAGGTTTGGCTCCTAGGGAGGGGAGCTAGGAGGCGCCGCACTCTGTTCTCGCCCACAGGCACAACCCCCCCCCCAGCTCCCATTGGTCACAGTTCCCGGCTAATGGGAGTGCGGAGCCGGTACTCGGGGCAGAACATCACACAGATCCCCGCGGCGCCCCCGCCTAGGAGTTGGACCTGCTGGCCACTTCTGGGGCACAGCATGATTCCAGGACAGGGAGGGACTAGCCTGCCTTAGACCCGCAGCACCACCAACTGGACTTTTAATGGCCCAGTAAGCGGTGCTGACTGGAGCCGCCATGGTCCCTTTTCTGCCCGGCATTCTGGTCGAAAACCAGATGCCTGGCAACCCTAACACAGTGACCCAAGATGTGAAAGACTGTGAAAATCCTACCTCAGCGCCTCATCGTGGTGCAGTGGTGACCCTGGCCATCTGACAACTATGGTATCGGGGCATATACCCTGGTAGGTCTAACCATGCTACAAAGGTGTCGGACTATCCAATCCAAGGAGAGGGATTGCTCTCTCAGAGGAAAGAGCGTTTTTTCTTCCCCTTACAGGTTGAAGGCTAGCTAAGCTTGAGGAGGTATGTATGCCTGCCCACCTAGCCAATGGGATGGCTTAAAGTAAATTGCTAAAACAACACGAGTAAATGGGTCTTAGTTCCCTGCGTGTCATCAAAGCATTCTTCGGTGGTGGAGTGGAAATTGAGCGACGAGAGGTTGCTAAAAATGTCAGGTGCCAGGCCAACATGGAAAAGGACAGCCCTCGCTGTGTGTACTTACAATTGTAGGTCACTGGCGAGGGAGGAAACGTTAAACCATCTGATGGAGGAGAAGAAAAAGATAAGATGCGATATCCTCAGTATCTGCGAAACCTGATGAAAGAAGGAGTTGGAAGTCAACTGGAAGGATGGAAGAGCTGTGATGCTCGGAAAGGGAGATGGCGCTAGAAACGTTGGAGGAGTCGGATTTATCGTCAGTAAGGATTGGGTTTCGAAAGTCATATCATGCCAGCTAATATCATAACATATTGGTGTGCTGCATCATCAGATGGAGTCAAAAGCTATCCTCAAGGTCATCCAGGCCTACGCTCCCACAAGTGCAAGTGAGGACGAAGAAGTGGAAGAATTCTACCAAGAGCTCGAAAGAGCCCTCGCGCAAAAGTCCACTTACACTGTTACAATGGGAGATTTCAACGCTAAGGTCGGGTGAGGGAAAGCTGGTGAAAAGTTCATAGGGAGATACGGCAGCGGCAAAAGAAATGAAAGAGGAGAAAGGCTGGTAACGGTGGCAGAAACAAAAGAACTGTATATGGCAAACACCTGGTACAAAAAGAAGATTGCAAAAAGGTGGACATGGATCGCGCCAAACACGAAGAGTAAGAATGAAATTGATTATATTTTAGTCAATAAAAGGCGCATTTAGTCAATAAAAGGCGCATGTCTCTGTGGTGCAGCCCTTCAACACTGGCAGTGACCATCGCCTGCTTAGAGCGAAGTTGATTTTTGATGAAGTAGTGGAAAAGAAAGCTTTACAAATGGCAAACAGGAAACAGCGCCTACGACATTCGATGAAGCAAAGCTGAAGAAAGCGATTTCTGGGTTTGACTGGAGCCAGATGGAAAAGTGTGATGAGGACTATAGTATCTTTGCTGACAAGCTGAGATGTTGCATAAAAGCAGCTGAAATTGAAAAGATGAAGAAGGCAAAGGGAAGAATCTCAAACGAAACAAAAAGCTTGTTAGAGAAGCGGAGAAATATGAAAAGGAGCTCGGATAACAACCTATAATAAATAAAGATATCCTATCTCCTAGAACTGGAAGGGACCTTGAAAGGTCATTGAGTCCAGTCCCCTGCCTTCACTAGGAGGACCAAGTACCAATTTTGCCCCAGATCCCTAAGTGGCCCCTTCAAGGATTGAACTCACAACCCTGGGTTTAGTGGGCCAATGCTCAAACCACTGAGCTATCCCCATAACAGCATTGAAGAACAAGGATGGAGAGACAGTAATTGACAGAGCATGGATGGGGGAGGTCTGCAAGGACTTCTATACAGAGCTGTTCAAGAATCAACGTCCCTCTCCCAACATTCCAAGAGTCAGAAGAACGTGTCCCCCCAATAATCGTCAGCGAAGTCCGAAGTGCACTACACCAGATGAAGAAGGGAAAAGCTCCAGGCAAAGATGGAATAACATCAGAAATGATTTCTGCAGGAGGTGAAAAACTTTGGAAGGCCCTCGCTTTAAGATTCAGTCGATATCTCGAAGAGGAAAATACCATCAAGCTGGAAGGAGTCAAATACCAACTTGCTGTACAAAAAGGGGGATCAAGAAAATCTTAAGAACTATCGCCCTATATGCCTGCTCTCTCATATCTATAAACTCTTTACAAAGGTGATAATGAACCCGACTCTCGCAGAGTCTGGATGAACAACAGCCGAGAGAGCAGGCAGGATTTCGAAGAAATTTCAGCATGATCGACCATATATTTACCCTTAGCCAGCTTCTAGAAAGAGTGAGGGAATACAAACTCCCACTGTGCATTGCTTCCATAGACTGAAAAGGCCGTAGATAGCGTCGAGTTCAATGCAATATTAAAGGTGCTCGCAGAGCAGGGCATAATATGCAGTACATCAGTTTGTTACAGGAAGCGAATACTGGATATACAACAGACATTATTCTCCTCGAAACTCCCCTCTGCATCCCAATTGAGAAACGATTTCACCAAAACTATTTACCGCCTGCCTTGAAATGGTTACAAACAAGATCAATTGGATGAGTGATGTTAACATAAATGGAGAACAATTATCTCATCTCATCTTCGCGGACGACATCGTACTAATTGCCAAAAGCACCAATCAACTGCAGAGCATGCTACGAAGACGCGACAAGAAAAGCAGTCAGGTCGGTCTGAAAATGAACCGTTGCAAAATGAAATACATGCGATCAGATGTCTTAAGAAAAGCCTGAATAACGGTAACAGGAGAAGAAATGGATCAGTATGTATATTTGGGCCAAGAAGTTAATATGCGCCAAGACATGAATGGATAACTCTCGAGAAGGATTCGGGCAGGACAGTGTGCATTTAATTCCATCAAGGACGTCCTCAAAAGAAAAATCGACAAGACCACACATACAAATATCTTCAATTCAACAGTGCTGCCAGCCATGCGGTATGGCAGTGAAACCTGGGCACTGACGAAGAGAGAAGAACAGCGGTTGTCAGTAGCTGAAAGGGCAATGGAACGAGCTATGTTGGGAATTTCCCTTCTGGATCGTATCCCAAATGAAATGATTAGAGAACGCAGCGGTGTGAAAGATATTCTCATGGAAAGCAGATATAATAAGTGGGCCACGTAGCACGGTTCACAGACAATAGGTGGACTGCAATCATTACTGAGTGGTACCCACGAGAACAGAAAAGACAACCTGGTGGGCCTCCAAGAAGATGGGAAGAGGACATTGTTAAACATTTAGGATGAACGTGGAGAAGAAAGGCAAGAATGCGAGAAGAATGGCGGATGTGTTGTGATCAGTGCAGTCTTAACGACAGCTGAAGACTGATCGATCCAGGTGATCCAGGTTTTTAAGAGGACTGTATAATTTAATGATAATACAGCCTGTTTGTACCCTGGATCTAAAGGCATAAATAACTGAAAGAGCCCATCATCCACTGGAAAACAAAGACACCAGGAAGTCTCCAAGATAGGAATTAGAAAAAAATAAAAGGAGCGCTTCATTTTTATCAGAATAAACTTCTGAATTCTGAATTTGATTGTAAAAATGGTGCTTCAGTGTAACTGTTGATTTTGAAAACCATAGAATTTCCTAAAAAATAAAAAAGAGGTTACACTTTAAATGAAATGAAAATCATTGGTACAAGATTATGCTATTCCAGCTGAAAATACTGGACAAATTTTATTTTATCTTCATTCTGGTGTAAATGCCATTAAACTCAGTGTAATGCACTGCATTCAGCAGTTACACTGGGGTAATTCCAAGGTATCAGACAGCAGAATTTGGCCTAGTATATTTACGTCATTGTAATATATTTATTGAATTATGGAATGAAAGTTCTCTTTGAAGTATCACAAAATTAGGTGACCCCTCTGGCCTGTCTTTGGATCTCTGATTAACTAGAAGTTGTATAAACACTCCAGTTACAAGACGATTACATATTTCTTCTATATGAGGAGGGATAGAAGTGTTAGCCATTACAGTAACAACATCTAGGTCTTATACAGTGCTTTTCATCAGTAGATCTCAAAGTGCTTCACAATTGTTAATCTATTTAATACCTTTGTGAGTTAAGGTAGTATCATTATCCCCATTTTACAGATGGGAAACTGAGACACAGAGAGGCTAAGGCCCAGATCCACAAAGGTATGTAAGCTCTTAATTGATTTCAATAGAAATCAGGAGCCTACATACCTTTGTGGATCTGGGCCTCAGTGACCTGCTCAAGGTCACAAAGGAAGTTTGTGGCAGAGCAGGGATTTGAACGGAGGTCTCTCAAGTCTCAGGCTAGTGCCCTAATCACTGGACCATCCTTTTTCTCAGTATGGAGCAATTCACTTCAACAAATGAGATCCAGAGACATCTGGTTCAAATGGTGCTGTATGAAACCCAAGTAAGTATTGTGGAGAGGCTAAAATTCTCCAGTTAGTCAATCTCCATCCCATTTCAGAACTCCTCCACCAGGAAGACATACTTTTATACTCTGCCATGCTTTTATGAAGGATAGAAGAATACTACCAGGACAACAGCTAAGAGCAGAGTCATTCGTTAGCCCTCAAATATATACATGATTCCAATGATATATATGCATAACTTTAAAGGCTCCAGCATCTATGTATCATGCAATGCGCTTCACCACATGTGCAGGACAATCAGCTACTGCATAATGTGTGGAGGTGGAGGAAGGTTCAGGGATGCCATTCACATACAGATGCAGAGGAAAACAAGGCCTGAAGTACCCACAGCCTATATTAGACACACACCGCCAATGATGGCAAGCAAAACTGGAGAAGAGAAGAGAGGACATATGAACAAGGCTAGGCCCCAATCCACGTAAGCATACATTTAACTTGAAGGATATGAAGGGTCTTCTTAACTCAAGTAGGACTCTTCACATGCTTTAGTGCAGACAAGGCTGGCTCTACTGTTTTTGCCACCCCAAGCAGCGCGCCGAATTGCTACCCCGGACGGCAGGGGCAGTCCATGTGCCGTTAGGGCGGCACACGCATTTCCACGGTGGTGGCACTTCGGCGGCAACTTCTGTCTTCAGCCGGAAGACAGAAGCCGCTGAATTGCCGCCGCAGGCAGGTGAACATAGAAGCTGCCGCCAAATTGCCACCGCCGCGGAAACGCGTGTGCCGCCATAACGGCACACGGACTGCCCCCACTGTCCGAGGTGGCAATTCGGTGTGCTGCTTGGGGTGGCAAAAACACATGGACTGCCACCCCTTGCAGATTGCCGCTCCAAGCACCTGCTTGGAATGCTGGTGCCTGGAGCCGGCCCTGAGTGCAGAGGTGTCAAGCATTTGCCTCCCTCCCCTCCCATATATTTATGTGGCCTGAACGACATCTCAGCTTTTATTTTTGTTTTTAAATACATTTTTAGCCCTTATATTTGTGAACAAAACTTTCCAAATGGGAACTAAGGGTAAACCAATTCAATGCTGCCTTTCTGAGTCTACAGAGAACCTAAAGTAAAGGCTAGGAGAGCTGTGAACTTCTCTGTCTTCTGTTAATCTCATTGGCATGTCAACTAAAATGATGACACTTTTACGTCAACATTAACTATTTCACTGTTGATTATTTTAGCAGATGGAATGAGGTGAGGGGTAAAAGGGAAGTGGAAGATGGCAATTGCTGCAGGGAAGAGAATGCAGAGGGATAAAAACAGAAGAGGTGTAAAGACAGGGAATAGGGAGAGAAATAGGAAGATGGGGAAGGAAGAGAAACAGAGGGCAGATAGAAAGGTGGCCCAAGAGGGGATATATTTTCCTACTGAGTGATAGGTGCTATATAAAAGCCAGATTCCACCCTTGATCTTTGTGCAAACCTTCCATTGACATCAGTGGGCATCCTGCTGTGTACTGTGGGGTGTGTGCCATCCTAAATTTTTACCTCAGCCTGTGGCCCATAACTAAAAGTGGAATTCAGTCTTCTCCAGCAAATGTGTTTGACACCCTTTTGCTGAAACCAGGTCTGGAAGAAGATGGCCCTAGAATTAGGAGCGGCGCCAGGGTTTTTGCCACCCTAGGCGGCAGCGCTCCTCCTCAGAGCATTTGGCGGCGGGGGTCCTTCCGGAGCGAGTGAAGGACTCGCTGCCAAAGCGCCCCGAAGACGCAGAACAGAAGGACCCCCGCAGCCGAATTGCCGCCGAGGACAGCAAAATGCCACCCCCCAAATCCTGCAGCCCTAGGCGACCGCTGGCCCTGCCTGGAGTGGAGGTTGGCAGCCCATGCTAGCTGAAAGAAGTGAGCTTTAAGGAGAGATGTGAAGGCAGAAAATGAGGTAGCTAGCTGCACAAGCATAGGGAGCAGCCTGACAAATAGCACAGAGGCATCAAGTAGAAGATGAAGAGTGGGAACACAGGTACTATACACATATGCAATTAAGCATAGATAGTATGTAATTATACATATCTAATAAACATGCATAGGCATTAAATATTTATACATTACACATATCTAACATTCACGCATAGCATTAAGCACTCATTAACATACAAGTTAGCTGACAGAGGCCATTAATCTAGATTTACTGAGAATTATTTTCTTCTTAATGCAGATATACATAACGTCAGGTGTTTCTTTTGCTGTTAGAACTGTCACTGAAATTGATGGGATTACTACATGCGAAAAGAGCACAGGAATTAATGTCCATTGGGGTTATCTGGTTGCACCAAAAGAATACACTATACCTCCAAAGATTAAACACTAGTCATAGGAAAGATCAGGTATAAGATGCTAGCCTGTTTTGTCCTTCTTATTTCCACTTTCCTTATTTTAACCCATAGCTGTCTTTTTTTTCTTTAATTTTCATCTCTATATTTTCAAGAAACATTTTTGTATGTTTTTGTTTTCTTAGAGCTAGATAATAATTCCTCATCACCAATTGCATGGAACAGCAGTGCCAGCCAGTGGCTAGATCGGATAAATGTAGATGGGTATTCCTCTGGCTCACCCAGGCCTGTGACAAGAGGTAAAGGTGCTCCAAGATATAAGCGGTTACCATGTTCCTGCCTGTTATATGTTGAATCTAAGCAGAGTTATACAAGGAAAGAGGAAGCAGCTGCAAACCAGGTTCCCATAGGGGAGGGATGTATTCTCTCGCCTCCTAGCCAGCTGAAGCTTGGATTGTTATTATCCAGTAGCTTGAATTGATTTGTTCTGATTTTAAGTCTTATTCTTGGAAATAAAGTAAGCCCTGAGAAAAGGGATGTGACATGACCTGTAACTGGCATTTTAAAGTTTCTTTCCTCAGCTGGTAAGTCTACACACTGGCTTATGAAACCCTATGCTTCTCTCCGCTTTCACAAGCTGAAACCCACAGGTGTGAGCTAAGGAAAGTGCCAGGATTGTCCAAAACCTGTGGACCAGAAGCAGAGCCATCCCTAAGGAAGGGCGAATCGGGGTGACGGCTTCAGGCCCTGCGCTTTGGGGGGCCCCGCAGGCTGGTGCCGCATGGGCAGCAGGTGAACCGCTGGCTGGGGGAGGCTTAGGCTACCCCCCAGCCCAGCCCCTTCAACCTGAGAGATAGCGCACCGGGAGGGAGAGCGCACGGCAGCTCTGCAGCTTTTCCAGCCCCGGGAACGTGGGCAGTGTGACCCCAGCGCCCTGGAGCCCAGCAGCACCACCGAAGCGAGGCCCTCGGGGGGGCGGAGTGTGCGGGGGACTACGCCTGGTTGTTTGGAGAGGTACCGCCTCTCCCAGCCTCCCCTTCCCGCCCCCGGCGCGGTCGGTCCGGGAATTGACATCACTTTTGCCCCAGGCCCCGCACCCCTCTAGGGATGGCCCTGTCCAGAAGCACTGGTAACTAGGACCATGCCAACAATATTTTACCATAGTCTCCCTTAGCCAAACTCTCAGGGCACTTCAGAGCTCGCTACTACAGACTAGGTCTGTGGTAACTTGTGTAGGTACCTTCTCCTAGCTATGGGGGAAACCCCTCTGACCCAGGATGTGTGTGTGTTTGTGGTGGATCTGGGCTACAGAGTTGGGGTGTTACCCCAGAATTTGGACCAAAAGGCACTCCAACAATGGTTTTGGGACACCAATTTGAGAGCTCTCAAATTCGCACTATACCTTGCTCCATCCATATGGGTAGAAAGGGGTTAGCTTGCCCTATAGGAATTGCCAGGGTATTATCAGGGGGCTTATCTCTGACTCCCAGAGGATTCCCCAGAGCAGGCTAATCCTGCTAACCCTTGGAAGGACACTGATACAGCCTTCTGCTAAAGGATGGACATCACAAGCAGTAATTCTTCAAAAACAAAATCATATGTATTTAAAAGAAATAAGTAGTTACAATATACGTAATAAAACACGAAAAGAAGAAAAGAATACATAGCGCATAGTAAAACACAATAGAATGACCTTTAAAAATCATATAACAAAGCAGCGCAACAAAATAAGACACACAATACACAGGATATATACAGACCATATAGCAGTTACAATGTTGCTGGGGTCCAGGACAGAAAGTTGAAGTCCCACCGCATGGGGCTGAAGCCTGGAGCCCAGAGCCACGCCACCCGGAGCTGAAGCAGAAGCCTGAGCAACTTAGCGTTGCAGTGCCCACCCGTGGTGTGGGGCCCTGGGCAATTGCCCTGCTTGCTACCCCGTAATGCTGGCCCTGGCTTTTCTATGCAGAAAACCAGTTTGTTTGTTTGTTTGTTTTACTTCAACAGTTGAAATCCATATATGAACTTGTGAGTACTGATTTGAGAAGACCCTTTGGGGTTTCAGCCTCAAGAATGTACCTAAACTAGCTTAGATATAAACAGAAAACTTCTGGTTTGGAAGTAAAAATAATTTTCGCCGTTAATCTCCTATCATGTCCAGTAAATTAATTTGAAGAACATTCTGCATAAAGCTGATTATATATGGGATGGGGTCGGGTTGGGCAGTAGATTTATTTTTAAATGGACACCATCAGGTCAGATATGGCTTTAAATTATTTAAGTTTCGTGATAAGATTTTAATATAATTTAAGATCAATATCAATGTTTCCATGATTATATATATAAAAAAAATCAATGGAACAACTAAACAACAACAAAATGTTTATAACCAAGACGTTACAGAATTATGCTAGTCAGAGAACCAAAATGAAGTGAGGACTAGAAAGTGTAGCTGACCAGAAATAAACCTAGAATTAACTAGTCTCTCTTTATTGTCCAAGCTAAGAGATGAATATGTAAACTAACACCATAAACCGTAACTCCTGAATTATAAGAACTTGCTGTTCCCTTTTCATCTGAAAAATAAAAAAAGTATTTTATACTGCTTGACCACTAACAACTGAACAATAGAGATACAAGGTGGGTGAGGTAATATCTTTTATTGGACCACCTTATGTTGGTGAGGGAGACAAGCTTTCCAGCCACACCGGGCTCTTCTTTAGGTCTGGGAAAGACACTCCAAGCCTATGCACACCATACTGTTTAACCATTCTAGCAGTGCATCAGCACTTTTAGCTAAATAAGTCCAGTCTAGTCATCACAAACACCAAACAGTCTGAGGATGAATAATGTCTGCAAACAGAGAAGCTCTAATAAATAATCATTTGCACTTTCATGACATTTTAATCCCTAGCTATCAAATCACTCTACAAAGATGGGCATCATGGCTTAGCAGCCTGAGGCAAACTGAGCTCACTCAGAGGGTCAGTGGCAGAGCACTACTCCCAGTCCTATGACGGGGACCATTCACAGATCTACTCTGCCATATTTCAGAGGATATCAGCCAGGTACCTGACCAGGGCTATTTAAAACCCCACCTTTCACAGTGTGTCCTAGACAGTTAATTTGTCCACCCAGCATTGGGTACGGGGAGTGGGTTGCAGAGTGATAAATGGGAACGGAGGAAGAGGAACAGCTGTTCCTGTTATTTAGATCTGATTATTTAAACTGGATAATTAGTCCTCTTGATCCATACACATGCTTATCAAAAATCCCAGACAAAAGGTGTCAAGAGTGTGGAGCTAAGCAAGAGGGGAAGTTCCAAGATTAATCCTCCTGCCTCCCTCTTTTCTCTTCCTCTTCTTCGTTTCTCAAGATAAAGGCCCTGTTTAGTGTTGACAGCTTGTCAACACTAAGCTGCTCCGGTGGACACTTCCTTCCTCTAGGTGGCAGTGTTATCCCATAGCTCGCAGATGCTGCCCTGTGAAAAGCAGAATATTTGCCTTATTTCCATCAGGGGGCGACGTGCATCCAACCCAGGCTCTGCCCCCAAAGGATACTAAATGAATTTTGACGGGTTAGGAAGCCAAATTCTTGCGAGATATCTACTTTCACCATCTCTGCTCCTGCCACAGTCCGCTGAACATCTCAATTACCTTTTTCAGTCATCCCGGGTCATTCCAGAAAACGTGTTAACGTTTTCTGTCCAAGCAAGGAAAGGACTTTTGCATCTCCAGTGTGGACCACCCATCTACCCGAGAGCTCCACCACTACAACCACGTTCAAAAACATGCCCAGCAGAAAGGCTAGGTCTAAAACCCGGGAGAAGGCGGGGTAAAGGAGTCCATAATTACAATTCTGTTCTGAAAAGGTCTGAGAATTACAAAAACCTGGCGGGGGAATGCAGATTAAAGGACGTTTTCCTAACAATTCTTGGTTGAAGATTTTAGGATATGAGATATAAGCAGTGTGGATCAGAATACGAAAACGGTTTTACCCCTATATATTTTCAAAAAGGGACCGTGCTCTCTTTTGTGAGAACATAAACTTAAAACAGTTACAATGAGCATGTCAGAAAATCAATAAGACTAAGATTGTCCAAGATATTAAAAAACAGCATTAAAGAAAGACGTGACTGATGATTACATATAAGGAAATATGTATATGAAGTGCTCTGGGGGAGGGCTGGTTGCCTATGATAGCCAGCTCGTTGATTATTAAAGAATGAAATGTGAGGCATGTATGGGGGAAAGACAGAATGGTTTTACTGATCAGCAGCGAGAGATAATTGAGCTCAGTCCTGAACAAAGTTAGCAGGCTCGGTCTGTCATTCCTCCCTCACTCCACAGGAGCTAGAGAGATACGGAAAATCAATACCTCTGCACGGTTTTCCTTTTCTTGTTTCACTTTGCTCCCTTTCTGTGAGCATTTTGTAGCACCTCGCTGTGTTCATACCTCCTACAAAATAGATGTTCTTTTCAGTAGCTCTCTAAGGGTTTTAACGAGATCTGCTAAGTGGGTGCGCGAAAGGGGTTACCATTGATCGTGGCTCAGGGTACGAAAATCCAGACATTATTAACTAGTTAATCTTTTGGGTCATCTAGAAAACTATGTACAGTTTTCAAGTATATATAAGCAGCACAGATTGATGCATTTACAAAAATGTGTTCTCAGGCAAAGGAAGATGGCTTACAATCAGTTTTGTGTTCACTATCTGCTTTTGTTTGTCACTGCCTGCTTTTGTTTACATTTGTATCGGTGTGTATTTCGCTGTTTCTCTTTGTAAGGTGCGGATAGCTTTATAGGTTTCCGGTTACTAAAATTATATGCGCATGTGTGTATATGCATAGGTGTAGGTATATATAACTTACACAAACACAGAGATGAGTATGTATGTGAGTTATTTATATATGCATATGCCTACAGATGTATGCATAGACACAATACACATATAGTACAGTATATCAGAACAAACATTCCTACAGATTGTGGGAGTAAATGGAACAGATCTCAAAACCAGTGAGATTTAAAAAATTCGACGTCTAAACAGGCTTGAGTATCAATTATTGAATATAAATTGGGAAGTATTAATCTCTATGCACCCTGAGGCAGACCGAACTGGATAACTTAAACCTCGCTAAGAAGCTGGGTATTTCTTAAAGGAGGAAGAATGCTTTCTTGTTTTGCAAGACTGTATATAACTACCACCCCATTCAGTGATAGGCGTGTCTACAGGTATACACACATTCAGCTCTCTAGCAAGATACAGATATAGACACACACTAAATTGTACAGCATATAACGACATATACACAGACATGGAAGAGCTGGCTTTCTTCGCTTTAAAAAAAAGTTTTAACCATCTATTTTGCAAAATAAATAAACAAGCTAGCCACACTGCTCCACGAGAGACAAATGTTTTAGTGACTGCTTTATTGCATTACATATGTGTGTGTAAAGGATGAGATGCGGTAGATTCTGACACGCACACACGGGCGGGGGAGGAGGGGAGGAGAAAGAGAGAGAGAGTGAAAGTGTGAGAGTGAAAGAGATCCTCCTCCTACCTGGAGCCACAGCTTGCAAGATACGTGGTGTCACCTGGGGAAGTCAGAACAAGTAAAAACACATTGAACTTGAGGGCTCTATGAGGTAGTTGATCAAGATCAGGGCTTGCTCATTTTCTCTCTCAGACGGGCTGTCCTGGGTTTTTGATTTGCCTTTTTGATAAACTCTTTCTGTCCCCCCCTCCTTCCCTCCCCCCATTATCAGAATCAGTTTTGGTCACCATGGTTTTAGAAAAAAAATCTTGTCTGAACGTTGTTGAGTTTTTACAGTTCGACCGGCTCCGTTTTTGTGTAGCCTCAGACATGCTCTTGACTGGGATTTAATCGGCAGAGATCAGTTCTACTTTTTGTGCATTTTTTATGGCTCAGTCCATTCTCTAGATCATGCACAGAAACTTTCGAAAGTGGATTTTCTACGTGTTTCTATGCTTTGGAGTCATCTATGTCAAACTAGGGTAAGTGATTGTCCGCACTAATCCTCTGGTTTTTGGATCAAACTTGTGAACAAAATATATTGCCAAAAATGTGTGATATTTGTCTCCCCGTGTCTTTGAAGACGTGTTGAGGCTTCACATCCATCAGCAAAACAACAGTGAAAATGTGTATTTCTTTTAAATGCCTTATTGTGATTCTAATCAGAATGCCACTGCTTTAAAAGAGACCGGCGAATAGAAGCTACAGTAACTTTCAGTCTGCAGGGACCAGTTTGGCCGTGAAGGGAGATTTTTGGATTATTTTGGATTATTTAATCGAATCTAAATATTAGCTCTGGCATACAGTCCCTCAGAAACCTGACGGAGTTAGCTCAGCCACTATTGATGAGATGAGACAATAGAGCAGAGTTTAAGTAGTCAAAGGAGGGGGGGGGGCGAGGGAAAATCCCTGGTCTGAACCTGCTCTCAGGGATTTTTTTTTATGCAGGCCTAGACACAATTTGCGCTTCTATCCATCACACAGACGTGTTGAAATTAACTTGACAACTGGCCCGTCTACCTCTCTGATAAAACAACCCTGAACCGCACCAGGAACCAAGGGCTATCGCTGCAGTGTTCTGCTCATTGACTGCAGCCATTCCAGACCACATTTTAGCAGGGCTATTGGGGAGTCAAATGTTTGCTTGTTGTTTGACCACAATGATCTAGATCACTATGTTATTTTAGTTGCCAAGTTTCTCTCTCTCACTCAGTCACCTGTATGCCCTTATTAATATTGCTCTCGCAGTAGGCTGACTTGAGTTGTATTTCCACATTCCTGAGTCCCAGCCGAGTTCTTACCTGTCGAGCTGCAAACTCTTAAAAGATCCTGCCTTAGCATAGCTGCGGGATTTTTTTTTAAATGATCAAGAATGCATAAGGTGGGTTGTAATCTGAAAATTCTTGCTTCTCAGTTTGAAATCAATACAGGTGTGTGGGGGGGGGGACAGGGAGGAGCTGCAATTATATTAAAGTGAGGATAATTGCACTGAGTGCAGTCAGAAAGACTCAGTCATACAGGCACTGCACCACAATCCAGCATAATGTAGAGTATCAGAGGGGTAGCCGTGTTAGTCTGGATCTGTAAAAGCCGCAAAGAGTCCTTTGGCACCTTATAGACTAATAGACGTATAGGAGCATGAGCTTTCGTGGGTGAATACCCACTTCGTCAGATGCATCTGACGAAGTGGGCATTCACCCACGAAAGCTCATGCTCCAATACGTCTATTAGTCTATAAAGTGCCAGAGGACATAATGTAGAGTGCCTCTTGGTAAAAGACTAGGGTTCATCTTCCACCCTGATCCACCTCCCTCCAAGACATAATGTTATACAGCTTTGGAGCACAAACTACATCAGCCATCCCTTACCCTCCTCTTCCTTTGATATTGTTTTACACACTTGACTTTTTTAATAGAGCCGCACCACCTACCTAACATGATATTTTGTGTTGCTCCCTGCAAGCGGAGCAGCTTCAGAAAGCAGTGCAGTACTCTGCAGTGCAATGCAGGGGCAACATATCATAGAGTTGAGGGTGGGGGGAAGGAAGGGCAGAGGGAGGAAATCCGTAATCAAGTGAACAGAATAGCAGAGCATTAAGATCACACAAGGGGAAAATCAGCTCAAAAGGGCCAGTTTACTGATGGGAAAATAACTAGCTCAAGCACTGCTTACACTCTCCCATCATCCAGCTAGCCATCTCGAAGGAATCAGAGGGCTGTAGATAATTGGCATGAGGAGAGGATGCCCTTATTTACAGTGGGATAGGAAAGCCAAGAAATGTGGCCCAATGGACTGGCTTTCCGGAGTGTTTCCCGCAGGTTGCCTAGTGGGCAGAAGGTAGTTTTTTCCCCAGGTCCCCATTACACATAGCTCAGCTATTCGCAGGTGTCGGTTTAACCAGATGTTTCAGAGTAGCAGCCGTGTTAGTCTGTATCCGCAAAAAGAAGAACAGGAGTACTTGTGGCACCTTAGAGACTAACAAATTTATTAGAGCATAAGCTTTCGCTCTAATAAATTTGTTAGTCTCTAAGGTGCCACAAGTACTCCTGTTCTTCTTTTAACCAGATGTGTTGTCTTTACTGAAATGGATTCAGGGTACAGAACTCCAGTAACTGCATGTGGCAGGGCACAGGAAATAAGTGTAAGATTGCCCGTTAGTAGTGCATTAGAAAGACAATATAGGTGGGATAATAATATCTTTTATTGGACCAACTTCTGCTGGTAGAAGTCTAAGCTGTTGAGCTACACAGAGCTCTTCTTCAGGTCAGGGGAAGGAAGCAGAGGGTACGTTAAGAGAAAAAGCGAAGCTCCACTCAGCAATAAGAAAACACTGAAAATAACAACGCGAAGTTGAAAGAGTTACAACTATCCCCTCAGACACTACCGTAAAGGGACCAGATAGACAGAATCGGAATGATTGGGTATCTTTCACGTTGCTAAGGATCTTGCCTTGGCAGAACAGCGCCTTGCCTTTAATCGACTTTTTTCTGCACTGGCCTATATGCATACAGGGGGAAAGTTAGCTGGTACTATTTCCCAGGGGTATCTGCTGGATATATATACGATTTTTCCTGAAAGCCTACTCTGGTTTTGAAGCTTTTTAGCATTTTTTAGCTGTTTTTAGCTTTTCATTATAGCTAACCAATTTGTGTCATCATGTAATATAGTGCTAACATCTGTCATCCTTAAGGTTTAGATTTACACCGTTGTAAATGAGGAACGAATTTGGCCCATATATGTATTCAGATATTAGATACCACAACGATGAGAACACTGTACATGCCTAGATAGCTAAAGAAAGAGATCTCTCACGGCGAAAAGACAAGACCAAATAGTTTGCAGTACAAGGGAATGACTTTGTTAGACTAGATTCAGTTCCATAGTGGCTTTATAATTAAATGAACAGAAGATTTGGAATATGGTAACGTCTGGAGGGGCAGACATTTGTTGTTAGACATTAAACATGCAACTTTAAAAAAGAGAATTCAGAACAAAAACAAAAGGATATTGATGAATTGTCCCCATAACTAAAAACGAGTGTGTAGCAAGAACTGTAAAACCTCGTATAGAAACTCCATCAGATCTTTCACCATTCCTTTAAGGGGATGATGATATTTCACTTTCCCTGAACAATAGCAGAGAAATTTGCTCTGAGATCCTGGGCTACTTCGAGGCTAGACATGTGGGATGCAATTATTTCCTCTTTCATCAAGCTCTGGAACTACCATTTTGTTGAAACTATATCCTTTGGCTGTAATGATACCTTTTTGGAGTCAGGTTTTTGCATAGAAAGGAAAGGATGGGATGATAAAGTAGCAGTCTGCCTTCTAGTGCTTTTGGGTTTAATTTGCAGTATGAATACGAGTGTTGTTTTGCCAACATAGCAAAGAGTTATTTGCAGTTATTTTATTTGCTATGGAAAAAAATACTAAAACCTTAATAAAGTGTTGCAAAAGCTCCACTTAAATAATGAGAGGACGCTGGCAAACTAAAGCCTCAGAAAGGAAGCATCAAATACACATTTGCCTACCCAATGATGAATGTGGAAATTGGGTGTCAGCGCTTTTAATTTAACGAAGAAACTGGCATTTGTCATTAGGACAAGAGGGTATAATTCCGATCCAGCAGTCTTCACTTAGGCAAAATTGCCATTGACTTAATTTCCATTCTGTGACTTGACTGAGAGTTTTGCAAGAGTGACGGGCACAAGATAAAGCATTACTTCATATTGAGAACCAATAATGAGTCCTCTCCTTAACTATTTCGCCAATTATTTAACACAGGAAATCAGAGGACTGAGCATGGGGAGATTTCTGAGGTATTCACATTTTAAATACTATTGCATTGTTATGGCAAACACTTCACCTGAAGCACCGGAGACAAAAATAGGAATAATCATCGTTTTATCCTCAATTGAGATTCGAATTAAAAAAATAACAAAATGAAAAAACCCCAACCCCTCAACTCAGGCAGGTTAAAACATCTCATATTTAAGCAAGCATTTCCTTTAGTTTTCAACCAGGATTAAAATATTACTGTCAGATATTGCAAATAAGTATTGCCCGCAAAAGTTGCATAACGACAGAGACTGTTAGAAAAAATGCAAATTAAAAATAATAGCAGTACCACAGCTGCAAATGAAAAAGTAAAGTCTGAGAATAATAGATACAAGCTTTGTAAAGGTGGAGTCCACTGATGGAACTCTGGGCTAAATTGAAACCAGTGCTGTCAATGTGATGCTTCCTTTCGTTTTATTCTCTCACAGAGAACAGGTAAGGAACATATTTCAGCACTGGAACAAAAGAAAACAAAATTGACTGTGAATGGAAAGTCAGAGTAACATGCGGGAGGGGGCGCGAGGGAGAGAAAGGAGGTCGAAAGCCCTTTAACTATTTGATAACAGTGGAGCCATTTATTTAATCCAGTGGAGCCATTTAATCCATTTGGATACATTCTGGGAAGATGATTCCTCCTGTAGAGGTGGATGCCCTGTTCACCAGGTCGCAGCATGAAACTATAATGTGCTGGCTTTTCATGTCACCTCGCAACGGCATAGGGCACATATAGTCTGGCGTGTCTTCATGATCTTGAAATGTTGCACCCTTGTCTTTTCAGCATCAGTTAATCTAGTAAAATCGGGCATGTGTTTGAAAAGGCGGGAGGGCATTTTTTTCTCCTTCTAAGCACATGTGATCAATAAAAATAACTGATGAACAGAAACCGAATGATGGTTCTGTCTGAACATTTGTTTTGCTATTGTGGCAGTATACAGAAAACGACAACGAAATCGCGCCTTCTTTGGAGGCGCTCTTCTAAATTACATTACTCGTGGACATAAATAGACTTCATGGGTCAGATCCTGCAGTCAGTGGGAGCTTTGTCTGCGTAAGCTGTCCCGGAACGGGATAAATGAATTTCTTGACAGTGCTTTCCCTGGTTGAATTAATCTATGGAACATAATGATGGTGTAGCAGATACACAAACCTTTAGCTTATTATCCTTTTCCTGCGCTCTATCACTACTTGGGGAACTGGCCACATCTCAAATTTTGTAACTACACAAATAAAATGCTTCCTGTTATACAGAAACCACATGGGTATTTGGGCTTAGCATTTTATTTATTTTCTAGGGCTTTGCATTGTATTTAGTAGATAGCAAATACTCACGTGGTTTCAATGTACGTGGACTCCAGGCACCTTAGCTGTAAATGAAAATAAACTGCATCGCTGCTCTGGAAATCCTATAAAGTTTGATCCATGATAACTAGGTCTGGCCAGCAAGAATCAAGCTATTGATGCTTCATCTTTTGTTAAAGATGAAAGAACATTAAAATGCATATTTTAAAGCGTACAGGAAATAATCAGATTTAAATAAATAACGAAGATAGAGAGCACTTAATCTCCGGGCTAGTCTAAACAGCAATTCCAAGAAGGGTCCAAATACCGGATAGCTCCTAAACTTTAATAATATTTTAACTACTGTAGTCAGAGACTGAACATTTCAAAGCAATCTAGAGGATTTACACACACCTCTTCCATGTAAAATCAATGGGTCTAAATCCCGTGGACTATTTCTACATTTCCACTCAGAATCTTTACAAAGGCTAAATGAAATGTTGTCATCTTATTCTGATTTCAATAGTAGCCATCACGAAAAAAAAAAAAATTATTGACAGTAGTGACAGTCTATGCCTTCTCACATGGCTTGCCAGCCAGACAACTGCAAATTCTAGACAACTCTGTTGTTGTGCACCATACTCTAACTTCTGCAGGACATACGCAATGAATATTATTTCCGTGAAGAAATTAATTCTGTGCATTACAGACATACTTCAAAAGGTTTTACCAGGTTTTGATGTACACTTATTCTGGACATTTTGCACTCAGAGCAAAAGAAAGAAACTGAAGCTCGGAGTAGGCAGATAAAAGAGGGGAAATAGTTTCTTCAATACTGTCTCTGTGTCAGGCTCATTCTATAGGATGGTGTTGATAACCATTTCACTGCTGTTCTGGCTCTGGTATGTTTAGAGCATACTTGTTTGTGGGAGAACAACCGGTACATGCTCAAAAATGTCATATTTGGGGTTATAGATAATATAATCGTATAAACTACAACACCATTTTATTACAAGGAGGGTATTCGGTTTTAAAACACAATAGGAGCAAATGCATCTCTCGTTCACACACACACAGAGGGAAGTTTATGGAATTTAATTCCACTTATTTCTCGTTTTACCATTTCGTAGTGTCACTCCAAAAGAATAAATTGCATGACTTTGTTTTGTTTTCTAGAGTGTTAATCTAGTCATGTATTGTAAATTAACGCTATAGATAATACCGGTCCTAATTCTACAGTTACAGATGTGCAAATCATGTTAGTTTCAACTACGCCAGGTGAAATGTTACCACCTCATTCAGTAGGTTTTACAGTACCAAGTGGGGAATGTTTACTGTTTAAACATGGATCTGACTCTTCTTTAAAAGAGGAAACATTTTAAAATATATCTGAATGGTCAATCTGTAAAAGCATGCTAGAAATAAAATAAAAAAACCATTTGTTATAAACTCTTCTGATTTACATTTATCATAGTTACACGTAATTAAATCATTACTCGCATACATATAAATATGTATATGAGAGAGTGGGATGGAGAGCGGAACGTATATATGTATGTACTACAAAGAAATATGATAATTTAGAGGATCCAACTTAAACTTTAAACCCTTTAAACAATGTAAAGCGTTCCCCCTTATTCCCTAAGATTATATTTTTCAAGCTGTTAATTATACTAACGGATGATATTAAACTTGTAGATGAAAGTGATTAAATAAAACAAAAATAGTAACGATTCTGATAATATAGGTAGAGAAAATGTAACTATTTTAGACTCAGTCTGCAATCTTAACGTCATTTGGAGGATTCCTTTATTGCATAACAGACACCCAAAGATATTTAGCTACGTGTTCTCAAGAGATGCTTTCACGATATTTGGAATACCCAAGTTAAAGAAAACTCGTGCAATTATTTGGGAACTAACATGAGAAAACACATAATTTACATATGGACTAAAGAAAACTGTAAAAATGAGAGACCTGGTGTTTTTCCGCTGCATTTATGCTAAAGTACCTGCTATACATATTTCTCTCTCGGGGCTCCTTTTCCAATTCCAATTCTTGGACTCTAACGTGTCTTTCTTCCCCACAATTCTCCTCACTAACAAATACAGTGCCCCATGATTTTTCCAAATAAGGGAAACACCCAACAGCGCAAAAAGTGAGAATAATTGTTCATCACAAACTTTTCACTGACGTATTAGTTACTGGCTGACTTTGCAATACGTTCAGAAACACGTTAGGTGTAATATTATTTATTACCTAATCCTATGAAAACATAATAATGTAGTAAACAGCGAGAACATTGAGAACATACGTAGACTGCCTCCAAGTAATACAGGGAAGAGGGAACTAAACAGCAGATGAAACTGCTCCTCAAACTTTCATCTTCTGATAAAGAAAATCTTATTCTACGTGAAATGTGAGCGGTGTGTGCGAAGATGCCTCCTGAGCCGCTCAGAGATACCAGGCATGTTGGCAAAGGACTATAACCCCCCCAAACAAGCTACTTCATTTTCTCCAACTCCCCCCACCCGAACTCCAAGCCAGTAAAAAATTAGGATTCAAAGGATTGCCTGCTTGTTTCTTTTTTACTCAGGCGACTATATAAACATTGGCTTTCTGAAAGGACCCTTTGAAATAATGTTTAATTTTCAACTCAGGAGGCTATAATAACAGATCCTTCCCTCCACCAGCTTCTCTCGCGATGTTTCAGATGGGGAGGGGGGCAGCCTTCCATAATAAAACAATGTAATCAAACTAAGTTTTGCGTTTGTAGCTGCCCAGTCCCCTCAGCATCCTCTAACCACGAGCTTTTGAAATAGTGCCATCTACACGGCACCGGAGCTCGCAGCCTGCAGCCTACAGAGCGGATGATTTGTTTAAAATACATGATCAAGTTGCTGAGGCTTGTTTTCAAAGCAAGATGTATCTGGAGGTCTCAGGCAGTGCACACAGCTAGAATGCAGAGCTTTGGCTAGATCAGTGTCTTTCCATTGTCATCCTCCCCTTTAAAAGAAAAAAAAAAAGAAAAAAAAAGGAGGCGGATTGCAGTGACTGACTGCCCAATGGCAGCTTGGAGTCTCAGGAGAGTTAGAGAGAAAAGAGAGAGAGAGAGAGAGGCACTTTCTGCCATCCAAATCCCTTAAACCATCATCATTCCAACAAGCGAACCCACTCTCTAACAGCTTCCAACCACTGAGACATGACAGGCAGCATTCCAGAACCAGAGGCAACAGCAGCAGCAGCAGCAACATATACGCTTTAGCACCAAGGGGAAACTAGGCACAACAATACAAACAAAACAAACAAACAAACAAGCCCCCCCACGCCCAAGGGACTGGATTCCAACTCAGATTCAAGCAAAAAGGCCACAGCTGACACCAAAACGGGTGGGGAATAACGATCTGGGGGGGCCAGAAAGGAATAACCAAGGAAGCGAACTCCAAGAGTATAAACGGGATTCAGCCATGCTCCTTTTTTCATCTCGCAGTGTTTTACTCTCAGTGTATTACCCTCAGATTTTCCTCATCCTTACCAGTGGGAGTTACCTGTAAGTGATCCAGATTTTTTTTTTAATACTCTTTAAAATGACCCCGCTAGCTACCTGGGGGCGAGTTGACAGAAGGGAGCCGGGATACATAGCGTTGTAGCAGGTCTGTGAAATGTGTGATGATACTGATGTTTTAAGTCTGTCAGGGGGGGTATGCAGCCAGGTAGCCGGAGAAGCTGGTTGATAGCTGCTCGTTTCTCCCCAAGGCGGGATGCGGATTTACCTAAGACCCGGCAGAGCACAGACCACAGCTCTCCATATCTCCGAGTGTTTTACGCTATCGTGGGAAGGTCACAGTTTGTCAGCTCTTGAATGATGGGGAAGCACACCTGAACTCTTAGGAGGAAAGAACATAGGGTCCAGCTTTTCCCAGAGGAATTGCAAAAGCCTCCGGAAGGGCAATATCTATTTATGTTCTTAAAGGGGGAATATATATATATATATATATATATATATATATATATATATATATATATATATATATATATATATATATATATATATATATATATATATACATACAGACCTAAGGTTATACAGCCCGGGGCATCTGTATAGACTAAAGCAGAAATCATCAAAGCCTGTGAAAACAAAGGTAGGGTTGGACAAATGCACCTACCGATACGTTGCTATAACTGGATGCTTTCCCAAATGAATGATCTCTGATCTGATTTAGGAGTTAGGACTGGCTCCAGAACCTTTCTCGTGGTCGGGGGAGGAAGGGGCTTGGGAGGGGGAAGGGTGTGTGGGACTGGAAATAGTTTCGATCTTTAAATAAAATCCCTGTAATCACATATGTGCTTTCTTGGCTCCTGTTAACTCTGGAGTGAGTGCCGGCGCTGGTGGACCTAAAGGTCTCTCATCAGGTTGGCTAGCTGTCCCTGGTTTTAGGCTGTCAGGTGTTTCTGACTGAAAAAAATCAACCTCAGGAGTGGACCCCATTAACTTTCCTGTCCGCCTGAAAGTCATCTCGCAGGTGGCTCACACGTGGAAGGGGCTAGAAACTAACTGCGCCCTGGATGAGAGCAAAAAATGTCAAGTGCCTCTGATCGCCCAACGCCACCTGCGTGCTAACCACATGTAATGTGGAGAACAGAAGTAGCCGAGCACAGTTTTAGGGTCCGATCGTTGAGCACCTTGAACTCCACTGACTTCAATGGAGGTTTGGCACGTCAAATACAAAGAATGTAGGATCGGGCCCGTGGCTGGGTCTGAGGGACATAAAAGACGCGGTAGGCACGTTTCAGTAGGCAGCTGCCGGGGTTACCTGGCTCTGTGGTTGAGGGAGGTTGCGAGGGTTTGCCAAAGACGGTACCAGTCCGTTCAAGAGATCTTGAACCTGCACCCTCAGCCTAATAAGTAAAACATGTTTCAGGATTCCTATTTCACGCTCACTTCATATTTACAGTGTCCTGATCAGTCTACGTTTTTTATGATGCCACGACTTTAACTTTTGCCCTCTGAATTGTGTGTGCATGTGTAATTTTAAGATGTTTGCCCTCTTTCCGTTTATATATATATATATATATATATATATACACACACATATATATATACACACACACACACATATATATATATATATATATATATATATATATATATATATATATATATATATATATATATATATATATATATACACACAGTTTATATCTCTAGTTTCTGGTAGCCCATGGAAAAACATAATCCTCCACCACGCAAGAGAAGAAAGAATAAACACACCCATCAAAAGAAACTAAACATGTCTATTTCTGCATTCTTAATTCTTAATGAAATGCACATGCCTTGGCTACTGATTTTTAAAGACGCTTGATTTATGGAACCATGTTCGGTTTAATTTAGTTGGATGCTATTGATCAAACCAAATAGCTAAAGCTCTCTGTTTTTCCCATGCGGGTCATGTCTACTGGTAGGTAACCACTTGCTTATAAAATACAGCATTGGCTTCTTTTCTAGAAGGTCAAAAGTTATAATAAATAAATAAAAAAACCCTTTTAATATAAACGTAGCCATATTTTCTCAAAACCGTAGGAAATTACTATCCTACAAAGTTTTCCTTCTATAAATAGTTCAAATCTTGAAACAAAAGTTTTAAACCACACACCAGATGCTGGGATGCTGGCGGTTTCCCTTGCTGTGTGACATAATTATAAGGTCCGAATGCAAAAGCTATAGAAGTATAATAATAATACTAAGGCAACTGCTGAGGGGGAATACAAGGGAAGCAAGGCATGCTTTATTTAGAGCTAACTACTTGGAGATCTTCTGAGCGCTCATCTGTGACCATGAGGATTTGCTGGGGATAAATAATGCCCTCTCCCTTCCCTGTGCCATCCCCAGTTCATCCTGTGAGTCAGGTCACTTGTTCCGCTGCCTGAAATGGACTTGGGGAGTTAGAGCGAGATCTGAGCCTTGCTCCCTATTGCAATCAAGTAGAGCAGAAAGGAAAGGGATCAGGAGGTGACACATAACAAAGCAAAGCCGAAATCAACAAGCACGTCCCTTGATTAATAAATCCGTATGAACACAGCCTTGTGTCCTGCTCAGGCTAAACAGGAATGTAATTGCAATCCACACATCTGTGTGCAAGCAAGACTTCGCTCCTTTCCTCTCCAGCCCAGCAAGAATATTATTTAAACGCCTGAAATTCCTCTGTTTCCATCAAATGCATGCTAGTATTAGTTACCCTGACTCTTTGTGTAGGGTCCCAGACAATGGGTTTTGCGGTTTTTTTTGTTTTTTTTTGACAGTTAAAATAGAGAGAGGTTAGTTGAGTGCCTACTGAATTTGGGTTGTTTATCTTGTGGACAAACATATGTCTCTGGCTTACTAATGATAGCGTCTGAAGATTAAAGCATGGTAGAGACTGTTTGAGTATTACCTACTGGGGTCTCTTTCCGTTTGCATTTGTGTAGGGAGGCTGCTTCTCCCGTTGCTAAGGGACTGCCAGTGATGAGGTTCATTTTGCTACGGATCTTTCTATTCTAGTCTGATACGCACAAGCATATGACCGTTGTAACTGCTTCTGCTTATAAGAGAATTGTGTACTTTGTACTGAAGGATGCAAAACTCTGGCTTCACGAAGACGGGGTGTATGCCTGTTTCTATGCGGGCACCGCGTTTCTGTTTCAAAAGGCATACAACAAAACCAACGCAATCAGAACAAATAGTGTATTTCTAACGTGTTTTAGTGCACTGTAGGCTCAGTGATATGGTTTCATTGCTTAGTCGAGCAAAAAGTAGGTTGCAATTAGTTATAGTCACAACTGGTTAGAAAAGGGACATCTTATCAAATACATCTGTATATGGTGAATATGCTATATGGCAAAGTTGTTATTATTTTGTTGTTATTATTATTGTGTCCATGCATCATAATAATTGGGACCTCTGCACTATTGTAAACATTTGTGACCAGAAACAATTCGTTTATGATTTTTAAAAAAGAAACATGACTCAAATACAAATAAACTGCTGGTAGGCAGATTTTGGAAAGACTATGATAAATTAAGCATGTAAAATAAGAGAGGTTCTTAATAATATCAATCAGATTAGTGTAAATGTCCAAGAGACAAAATCAAGCATAATACAAGGTGGCACCTTTTCCTACAATGGGGATATAGATAGTTTCTTGGTAGCATCTTCTAAAACAAAGTGGTTGTATTCTAATGTTTGGAGGTAACATCTGTGTAATTTTTTTCACTATTCACCTTCGTATGGCAAGATGAATGCATTGTTTGGGGATTCATTTCTTACAGCTTGTAGAACATGGGGCTATGTACTGATATAGGAGGAGAGTTTGTCCAGTCAGAGATTTATTTGCTGTGAATGGGAATTACCCTTTTGAACACAGAGTAACAGCACAAGCCTTCATGCTGATCGTACATTAAAAACCGCAAGAAAGAGAACTTTCTACATTAGTGAGCAGCACTCAGTGCTGGCTGATTTCAAAATGTAGGGAGAGAAAACTGCCTCTGTATGAGTTTGTTAATATTCCTGATGTTGTCACTTCTGATACCCTAAAACATTGCAATTCCACATCCTCTGCTACTGGGGCTACTACATACTCTAAGGGGATAGGTTAAAGGGGATTTCTTTTGTTTTTTCATGCAGCAATAGGAAAATAATAATTCTGAACCCTTAAAGATTAGGGCTGTTGGTCACTAAAGATTTTCATCTGCTGTGTGTAGGTTTGTAGGGAGATGCACACACGGCATGGTACATTAGATAGGGTACTGGATTTGGATTTATTCCTGGCTCAGTCACTAAGATGCTGTGTGATCTTGGGAAAGTTACTTCATCTCTTTGTTTCCCCCGCTCACACTTTGTCTATCTTGTCTATGATCTTTGGGGTGTTTGCACAGTGCCTAGCACAGTTGGGTCCTGATCTCTGTTGAGACCTCTAGACACTACTGTAAAACAAATGATAAATAATAAGAGGCTTTTGAATGAGATTCGATACTGCATGGTTGTTGTGGGATATGTTGTCTTAGAGACATAGGGAAACTCACACATCAGAAGAGAGTGGCCTTTCCTAACACACACTACAATAAATACTTTCTTGTGAGAGAGATAGTTGAAGATGACTTGCATGTCCCTCACGGTGTTATTTCTTTTAATGGACTGTTCTCACTCACTAAAGCTGTCACACAGAGATATGAAGCCTAATTTCAGAAAAGTTGAATATTCAACAGCTCCAGCTGAAACCAGTGGAAGTGTGGCCTCTTAGCCCTTCTGAAAATGAGGCTCCAATTTCTTTTAGAGGTCGGCCCAAACTAAATACCTTGTTGCTTTGATGAGGTTTGGAGCCAGATTGTAAATCTATGACTGGCTCCTCTCTTTGTCATAATCTAGGCCCAAACCCCAGATTCTGAACTTCAGGGAAATTCAATTATGGATCCAGACTTTAGACTTTTGATATACACCTAACAAAACAGAAACAGTAGATAATCGAAAGAGTCAAGTGTTAAATAATAAAGAAAAGGGAGTGGCTACATTCATTGTTCATAATCTAGGATGGCATCCTGAAATTATTACACAGACTGCTTTGGGGAGATATTAAAATAAATATAAAATCATTTTAATTATTCAGGTGAGCAGGGAAAATGGTCTAATGCAAGGATGCTAGCATATAAAATAAAGAAGGAAAATCCTCTAGAAGAAAATATTTTGGAAGAAAAGTCAGAAGCCAAACCAAGAAGGGTTAGGTTTACATCTAGACTGGACAAATAGAGGTTTTTATATGGTAAAACCAAAAACCATTAGATTTGTCCATTAGTATGGCATTCCAAAGATAGCATGTCACAGATTATTTTCTGTTCTTGGATATACATGGCTTTAAAAATGGGATTAACCTACTGTCAGAACAGATTCCTGACCCCCAAAATATAATAATTCTTTAGTTCTCCCAAGTCATTGTAAAGGAACATTGGGAACAGCTGTTAGATCAAAAGGTTGCTACACTGCATCTGTTCTGGAACCTTTCTGTACAGAGCTGGTTACCCTGGGCTAATTTTTGCAGGCCATTTCTCCACTATCCTACCCTTTTGCACGTAGCTATGCCCTCAATGTATGGCCAACACGCAGAAGTAGTTCCTCCCGCCAGGCTGGCAGGTACACCTGCACCTGCTAACTCCTTGCCAGGTGGCTTGTGGCTGCTCATGGTCCATCTGTCTGCTCGATTCTCCTTGCTGCTTGGCTGCCTCTCCTCCCATCCCTGCCTCTATAGCTCCACCCAACCCTACCCTCAAATCCATATTTAAGCACACACATTTTATAATTTTGGCTAGAGCATCTAACAGGAGAGAGCTATGCACTATGTGGAAAATAAACAACAGAGATTCCCCATTATAACCTTAGAATAAGATTTAGAGTAAGCCTAGACCCCTATCTTGGATTCCAAGATTTCCATGTTCTTGCAAAAATCTCCATGTTCTTTGAGATATTTGGATTGTACCATATTAGCGAATAGCTGGCATGAATGAATATACCGGCAAACAGTTAAACTTGTAATTGAAAGCTGCAGAGTTAAGCCCTGGGCTGCATGGGAGGCTAATAGAGATCAGGAGCTCAGGCAAAACAATGCAATCAAACAAAAGACAAGGCCAGTGGATTCTCAGTAAGCGTTTTAATTCCCCCAAGGGTCATGCAGTTCTCTCTCTCTCCCTCCCCACTCCTTTCTTCCCCAAAGGTAAAATAATAGATCCCTCCCTCCCTCCCACCCTCAAATGTGGATGGTCAGGTTGGGTTTGCAATGGGCCTCTATATTCAGCAATAGTCACTCATGACAAAGAACATGCATTGTAATTTTTATTTCCACTAATGGAAACATGGAGGAAAGGAGGACCCACATTCTGGATGCAAAACAATGCTGCAGATTTAATTTAAAAAATGTCCATGTCTTCTATCCTGATCATTATGTTCACCAAATTGGTAGGATAAAACCACAGTCCTCTATATAAAGCATTGAGAAATCTTTATCACATCTCCCTCTCAGGTTATGCCTCCACTTCCAAAAGGGTGTTTTCTTTACAGCCTATCATGGGGCAAGTGCACCCCATCTCCCTTTGAGGCGGGATAAAGGTGTCAAGGCCCCACAATTATGTCCGCCTGTCCGCCCTTAGCCTGAGGGCAGTACAGCCTAATGGCTGAAGTCAATATACTCTCACTTGGGCTGTGTGGCCTAATGGCCACAGTCAGTATGACTGACCTCCTCAACCCAGTTGTGCAGGGTCAATACAAGCACCCTCCCACTCGAGCCGTACAGTAGTGGCTAGAGTCTATAAAGCTGCCCTCCTCAGCAGGGCTGTGCAGCCTGGTGGCTAGAGCTGGGGAAGTGGGCTGCCACCTGCGGCGGTGTGTGGTGGCCATGGTAGGGGCCATGGTAGGGGTAGGCCTTCCCACTCCACTGGTTCCCAGCCCAGGTCCCTGGCAGTGGCTAATATGTGTGCCACTGAGACAGCGGGGAATCTGGCTGAAACATGCTGACTCAAGATCCGGTTCAATAACTGGTCCAACATCAAGTTCCCCTGGGCTACTTCCTACCATTTTTCATGATGCTATGGTCTGGACATCTTCAGAGCCTCTGGCTTCCTCAGCCTGCACTGCTCCCAGCAGCTCCAGCCTGCCTTGGGCGTCCGCAGGTATCTGGGTGCCTGCCTGGGCCTCGGTGTCTCTGGCTCGCGTAGTCTGGGGTTCGAGTTGCTCCCAGGCTGAAGCCTGTGAGTTGCATCCTTCCTCTTCAGCGGTCAGCCTAGAATGGCTGGGCTGCTCCATTTTATACCGAGCCAGCACTTGGACCTGCCCAGTAGAGGGGAGGGGGATGTGGCTTTCTCTCCCCAGATTGTGGGGTTTACCCCTTCCTGTCCAGTGTGGGGCAAGTACACCCCGTCACACAGCCTGAAAGCTACATTGCTGTAAAATCCTAGTGAAGACATGGAGCTGGTAGTTTTTAGCATGCTGCAGTTAGGCAAGGTCAACGTTACAGCCTCGTCCAGGGTTGGCCTCATTTAGCTACTTCATGGTTATAAACTACAGAGCCTTGTCTCCACTAGGATTTACAGTGAACTAGCTAAAATGCATGAGTTATCTCACTGTAAAAACACACCTAGTTTTGGCAGTGAAGACATGGCCTCAATTGGAGAGCTAATGTGTCTTGTCCAGGAAACAGTCTGAAGCAGTAGAACAGACAATTTGTATCCAGTTATCAACTGCACTTTTGATATTCATTTTCTTTTCAACCAATGACCATAGAACAGATTTAAGTGGTAGCTGAAGCCTCACAAAGGGTAAAATTTACCCTGTACAAAAATCCAGCAGAAACCCTATGCAGCAGGTAAATCCCACTTAAGCATTATGGGTGATACTTAGGTATTGAATTGGCCCAAAGTTCCTATGGACCAGATCTTCAAAGATATTTGAGTGCTTAACTCCCCTTGAAAGCAATGAGAGTTAGGTGCTTACACACCTTTGAGGATCTGGGCCAAAGTAACCAGAAAAAGGACATCAAATGGGATTTCAAGAGTGTAACTGAGAGCACATATTAGCCTTATACATTCTAAATGTGGGATAAGAACTGACCCTGGTGAAGTGGCACCATGTCCAGTAGTGACTGTTACTGTGCCTCTAAAATGTTCAGCCTGTTACAAGAGATGTTTAGCCACAAAGCTGCCATTAAACTCAATGGGGGAACACTTCATTTTCACAGAGTTGCATGGAATTCAGCCACAAAACTGCCAGTGTCTTTAATGGGAGTTCTGCGGTTTAATCCAACACAAAATCTATGGGAAATGCTGGTGCCTAACTCCCTGCTGCTGACCCATTCCTGGACTGAATAACAAAACTATTCAGGAAAACACCTGCTTCTTGGGAGGCCATTTGTTACATCACAATAAATGTGCAAAACTATGGAATAGCCTTACCTTGTGTCATCTTACCGTCAAGGGCCTAATTCTGATCCCACCTGGAGCCTGATCCCAATCCCAATGAAGTGAATCAGGAGTAACGTCCGGTGAAATCAACCAGGTTACTGTGGTGACATAAGAGAAGACTAAGAGCCAATGTCAGCATGATTCTTGCTCTTCTAGTATTCCAGGATAGCTTTGACACAGGCTACCATATTATGGAATAGGAATATACAGACAAGGCATCATTAATAGAAGGCTATTCCTCCATGTCAGACAAAACCCCAAATCAGTTTTTGGGTTATTGAAATAATCATTATGGCTTATGGAGCCAGTATGAGCTAACATGAAAATAGTGCATTTTTTTTAAGGGGGAAAACACTTCAAAAGCATTGCGGCATTTGTTCTTTATGTGCAAGGCATTGTGGGGCAGTGCACCCTTCAAGTCTGGAAGTAAAGACAAGCCATAAAGATATAAATACTGTCTGTCTGCAAGTAGGGCATGGAAAACAATTTGAGGTGTCTTTCATTTATAATTACTTAAGCATTGCAGGCCTGGAACTGGATAATAGATCTTCTTTCCTGGTTGAAGTGAGACATAATTATAAAATGCTACTAATATTTAACATTAGTGTCTTTCATTCAAGGGTCTCAAATGAATTAATCCAACATTCATGTGAACTTGGCAAGGATCATTTCAGCCACCATTGGGGTGGAATGCAACAGCTGATTAATAGCACACAACACCACAGCACATACGCTTAAGACAGTGACTATCCCCAGTTGAAACAGAAGGAAGAAATTAGGAAAACCCAAATACAATGAAGTGGGTTGGAATTTGGTGATGATGATGAGATAAACGCCCCTAAAGAGGCAACTTTGCCTAATGGGTTAAGTCCTGGCCTAGGAACCAAGAAGTTCTGATTTCTAATGCTGTCTCAGCCATTGAATAACTGTGGCCTGAGACAAGTCATTTAACTTATCTATGCCTTAGTTTGCCTCATCTTTAACATGGAGGTAACACTGACTAGGGTGGTTTTAGAATTAGTGTTTGCACAGTGCTTGAAAATGTAAAAGTGCAATATAAGTGCGAAGTCATTACTTTTACTAAGATATCCAAGGAATCATTAACGACCACAAGTGGTTGGGTCTGCACTTCCATTTCTCATCTGAAGCATGGCACCTCCTTGCTGGTGCAGTGGCACAGCACTAAACCAGGGAGAAGGGTGGCCACATGCTGATATCAGCAACATTATTTCCTGTTGCACATAGCTGTTGTATGGAAATCTCCCATCCAAGTATTGACATAGTCAGATCATGCTAAGCTCACAATAGATGACAGAATCACAGTGCAAGATGGATAGCATAGGACTGGATAACAGACATGACATGGTTAAAATAATTTTGAGAGGAATGGCAGAATCTCCCATGACTCTACTGGCAGGATGCCAATGAGCCATGTGACTATTTGGTTAAAAGAACCCTCTCAACCATGAGATCATTTTTTGTTGTATCTCTTTCTTTTCTAAACTTAAAAAAAGAAAAGAAAAAGAAAACAAAGTTACCACACAAGTTTCTGCAATAAAGTTATATTGAAGTTGGATGACATAGGAAGATACATTCAAGAGAATTCAGAGAAGGGAAATGGTGTTCTTAAACAAACCTGCTGTGAAGGGAGTCCCAGAGCATTGTATGACTTTATATACTGTATGATGATCAATACTGCCATACAACAAAGCAAGATAAGGATGGAGAATGGGACTTAAATCTGAGTTTTGGCTATTGTTGCCTTAAAACCAGACCTGTTGTGAGGGGTAATTTTAATATAATAAACCTAACATTACTAGGTATTTGTATAAATAGAATGGGCTAGATCTGGCCCACGCTAATTTCCTCTTCATTCCTAAAAGAGATATTAGCATTTGAGTTTTGATTTGTTTTCTTTTATTGGTGCCCATCACCTTATTATCTGAGTACGTCCCACGTTAATTAGATTGACAAAGCAAAGTCCATAGCAGACTTCAGGGAGTCTTTTTCTCTTCTCCCTTCTCTGATTATGGGAAGCTCTGCTTTGGGAGGATAGGGCTGGGGTCAGGTTATTGTCATTCTAGTTATGTTGGAAAAGATTTATCAAAGGGCAAGTTCTTGCACTGTGACCTAAAGGTCATCAGACTCTGGATTAACCTAATCTCCTCTGGAAGTTTATTCCATAGCCAGATCCTCTCGACCAAGAATGCCATACCTCTGGGCTCTTACCAGAGTCTTGTCTTGTGCTTTATAATCTGCATTGTCCTGAGGAGTTCAGCTGGCTTGGTGTAGACCGTGATATGGTCTCTAATGTAGCTGTGACTTGCTCCATTAATTGCTTTAAGGATTAGGACCGCCACTATGAATTTGCAGTGGAAGTGGACTGGGAACCCAGGGAGGGACTGGAGCACAGAGGCAATATGCTTATAGCAACCTAGCTAGTGGAAGAGGGCAGTCAGCTGCATTCTGCACAAATTGGAGCCTTTTTCATCTGCAGCTTCAGCGAGTTACAGCAACCCTGTCTGGAGGTGATAAATGCAAGCATCACTATGGCCAAGTTCTCATCTCTGAGGAAAGGGCAAAGGTTCTAAATGGGCAGCAGAGGATTTCCGTAGGTGTTCAGGTTTTGTTGGGGGTTGTGCCCAGGGTGGCAGAAGCCATGATTGGAGTGTGCTGAGCTCAGGCAAGCCTTGGCTGGACTAATGACCCTTAGGAAGCCATTGAAATCCTTCATAGTATAGAGTAGTTCTGAGACTGCTCTAAACCATAAGGACAGGTCTGCTGTAGAACTAGCCCTATGATTGTGAAACCACACATGGCTACTTTGCAGCTCCCCCAAACAGCTTCACTTATGACCACAACTGAGGGTTCAGCTCAATGTCTACACACTAGTATTAAAGAACATGCTTCCAGTGGCCTGTGTGTGTGCATGTAAATGCACATAAGATCTCACGAAGGCCAGACTACTCAGCTGAATAATTAAGCAACAAGACTTGGCAGATGACATCTGATGAGATAATCGTACCCCTGGGGCATTAGAGGCATAAGGTGCAGCCAGGTGCCACTAATCTTCCCATGGGTATGATTTTCTTATGGTAACCACAACCTCAAGTATTGTCATCTTGCTGTTATGAAATTCATTCAGCGTAGGACCAAAGGGACGATACTCTTGACATCTTTAATTTGTTGGTATTGCAGTAGCATCTAGAAGCCTCCCGATCAGCGATCCCTTGTGCTAGGCACTGTACACAGATATAGAGAACAAGACAGCTTTTTCTCATTATTTTTCTTTTTTACTCTGCTCAACCAACAGCAGAGTGAAGCAAGGGTCTAGAATAAACACTTCTCTTCTTCCCACTTACACTCCAGTTCAAACACTGGCTCAGGCGTAAACAAATGAGTGAAATAAAAATCAGTGGGACCTGCCACTTCATTTAAGAAATGCCACTGACTTGCAACATTTTAAGCATGTGACACCTGAGAGTCCCGAGCCTTTCATTTTACAGCGGGTGCCATTAAAAAACATGCAAACATTGCACCACATTATTTGACCTCTAAGTCTCACTCACTATATGCTTGCACAGAAGCTGTGTGTGCAACAGCAGATAAATGACAGCTATTACACAGTGGAAAACATTCATATAAATCTCACTTCTACAGTTCTTATTAAGGGCCCTGTGCTGTAAGGTGCTGGGGACCTCCTGCATGATAATTAGCTCCCTTCAACTCCCACTGACATGAACAGGAATTGGGGCCCTTCGTATCTTGCAGAATTGAACCCCATGTCCTTTCCAAGTAAAACAATCACTGACTTCAGTGAGAGTATTATATGTATAAGTACAGAAGTGAGAAAGAGACAGCATGGTACAGAGGATGGGCTAAGTTCTATTTCCAGTTCTGCCAAGGGCCTACTCTGTGACCACATCACTTCATCTCTCTCTGTGCCAGTTTGTTTTCTCTGTTTGGACTGCAAGCTGTTTGTGGCAGGGTGTTCCACGCCCTAGCACAGTGAGGCCCTGACCTTGGTGCTACTATAATACAAATAGTGTAAGCTCTGACCTAGTGGAAATTTTGGCTAAGTAACTTTGCAGGATTTGGCCCACGGTGTTTTGTTCTTCATTAAGATGTTAATTGTAAATAAATATTAACATATAAAATCAATGAGGAAGATGTCGTATGTGGGTAATGATGAATCATGCTTCTGGGTTAGATGCTGTTCAATACATTTTATCTTAGAGGAAGTAAAAATTCGTTTAGAGGGAACTTAAATCCTTATTTTGCCTTTCTTAGTATCACATAAATATGCATTCCAAGGAGTATAATATCTTTGCCTACATGATAGCCCCTTAGTTGCTACCGAATAATTAAGAAGTCAGCTTTAGCTTTATGACAGTCGCTGGCACAGGTTATGTCCACTGTAAGACATCTTCAGAGATAATTAAAGTGATGACTGACAAAACTTAATGCAGTGAAAAGAATTTCTCTCCCCATGTACCATTCCTAAAGGCTGCTTGTAGACATTTTATCAAATCCATCCCTAGTGTAACTTCTTTGACTTCAGTAAATTGCACATGGAATGATCTTGGCCCCTTATTTTTGGAGAATGATCCTGAAAATTTTTTTTAATGATTTTTTTTTGGTATGTATGTAAGTGAATTTAATGCTCATGAAGGGTGCGGGAATCACAGCCCTGGAGCCTGAACCCCTCTCCTTACCCACAAAACCAGTACCCACAAAACCAGTACAGCACAAGCAGAGAGTGTGAGAGCTTCCCCAATCCACCTCATCCTTGTGCCTCATCCATGACCTAGAGGGGTAACCTCTAGGCATGAGTGGGTAACTCAGTCTCTGTGCTTATTTAATCCTTGGCCAACCTGCACAGACTGACAATACGGGTGCCAATTGTGGTGGTGGTTTCTGTGATGTGGATAACTGTCCACTGGGAACTGGATTAAGACCATCAACTCATTTCAAGTACTTTAGGCCACAAAACATTTGCCAAATGGTAACAATTCTTTTGGTCACTACTAACTTGGCCCACGTTTGCATCAGTGATGAAAGGCTCCATAACCCAATACCAGTCCCCCAAGCCATTCAGTTTTCTGGAATCATTTAAAAAATAACAATGTTATGTTGTCTACATTTTCTTTGATGTGCTGTTTTTAAGTGCATGAATTGGTCATTTAGGTGTACAGTTCTCATTATGTAAATATTTAGGATGCAAGTAATGGAACAGATTTTAGAAGATGGTAGTGACACACAGAGACCACTGGTCCAAACTGAGCCCTGACATATGGGAGATATTCTCCCTTGGACTTCAATAGGAGTTGTGTCTGCTTGCACCTGGGTTGTAAATTTTATCTCATATAGCTGAGTTCACATCTGGGCCCTCAGCAGGGAAATTTTCATTACAGCAAAGAAGATTCTATTTTTGTATTTGTTTGGTCTTGTTTTGCTCTCAGATAGCTAGATCTTTGCCTGCAGATGTACCAACAGCTGATTTTACAAAATATACACTATCTACAGCTCCCATTTCCATAGTATCTGAGCACAGGCTTTAGGGTATTTATCCTCATAACAGCCCTGTGAGTAAGGAAGTACTAATAGCCTTGTTTTAGAGAGAGGGGACTGAATAACACAGAGACTTGCCAAGGTCTCTCAGGGCAGGCTAGGGTTCTGAACCCAGATCTCTGGCTAAAACCATCAGGGCTATCCTTCCCTGATGCACAGCTGAAGTTGGAGTTGGAGTTATACATTTAATAGAAAGTGAACTTTACTGACTATGTACTTACATTAAACAATAGACCAGGACTCAGAAAATACCTTGGGACCCTTGGGTTAAGATCGGGAGGGAAGCACATAGATAGCATTGCTGCTGAAGTAGGTTCATGCTGACCTTTCCGGGCTAATGTGAAGTAGTACAGTAGTGCAGCCAGCTCCTTCTAGCAGAAAGAAACCATAAGAGGTGATTGGGGTTTTTTTCTAGGGGGTAATTTACATTTGTTTGTGTTGGCACTAAAACACTACTTTGTCTGTGTAAGTTACTCTGGGCAGTGAGTTTTCTGCTTGGGTCTTCTCTATCAGATGCAAAAGAGAAGCATGCTGTGATATCAAGGGGGCATTTGTTAAGCTGGAGTGTCCTTGTTAGGACCCATTATTGTTATGTATTTTCGGTTTCCAAAGTTAAGGGGAAATGAGACACAAAAGGGTGTGTGTGAGAAGGTTATCATACATGCTTTGAGTGTGCTGTGAAGCTTTAGACTTAGTGTTTTCTACCAGCCAAGAAGTACCAGTAACCTACAAATGCACACCTCAGTGTGGCTTATTGTTATTAGATTATGGAGAGTTCATTTTAAATGTATTTTTATTTTCTTCTTTTTTAGAAAATAAATAAAACAATTATAGAGGGTTCATGCAATGTATCCTTCTACTATGAAAAATAGTTCCTGATAGGAGAAAAGGAAAGAGCAAGCAGATTAAATAAGCCTTTCTTCTACAGTTTTGAATATATTAATCACTTAAAAAATTAACCCATTCCCTCTCTCTTGTTCAGGTTCCCTGGTCTCTTTGGGGTCCTTTTCTCCTCACCTCCTATTCTCAGAAGCCCAACTGCCCTTTCAGCAGCAGTTCGCAGCCTAGCTGCCAATTTCAACTCTCTTCCTTCCATAAGCACTAAGGCCCCAATTCAGAGCATTTAATAGCATATTTGTTCAGGACAGCACTTAAGCACAGGCTTAAAGCTAAGCAGCCACTGAAGTGGTGCCCTGAATAGAGATGGACATACGCACACGATTAATTGCTATCCAAAATTGGGCTAAATTTAGCTTTGACACTAGAAAGTGAATTACAAGTGGGCTGAAAGGGCTGCACCCTACTGACAAGTTGAGAGCCTGGCCCTTTCAGGGAGCAGGGACATTTACACTCTTCAGTTTTTCTCCTTCAGACCCTTACTCTTTACTCTTTCTTTGTTATTTATCAAATGCCAATTGTCTTTGTACATGAAACAAACTGCCTTGCCCAAAGAATTTACAATCCAATCCAATTTAAGGCACCTGCAGAAGCGAAGGTGGCATACTGGTGATGGGATGTGGTGTGGGTAGGAAGACAGTGGTAGGTGGGAGAGGAAAGGGGGGCTGTACGTTCAGCACAGGGAGGGAAGAGTGGGTAGAAGATAACAATAGGAACAGAGACAGCATGCGGTTGGGCATTCAAGAGGGAGGGAAAGAATGGGAATCCCATATGTAGTGGGACAGAAAGGAGTGGGATGATGAAGGGGAAGGGAGCTGGACAGTGAAAAAGGCAGAAAGGGACATGTGGACAGCTCTTGGCATGTTCAGCTTCCAGGCTGATCATTGTTTTGCTTGAAAAAGAAAGAGTGTCTTTTGGTCAGAAGACTTGCTGCCTGAGATGCTCCTTCTGTGACTCAGGTGGCCATCTCAGTTGGGTACGGGTCATATCCACTGAAGTTAGCAAGGACTTCCCTTTGTAGCAGGCAGGGGAAACAAGAGAGGAACGTAGGGAGCACAAAAGTAACAGATGAATGAAACAAAATTGGCAAAATTTTCACCAAACCCAGCATTGTGCATTTGGGCAGAGGATTTTTGCACAGCGGCTCAAACAACAAACTCTGTGGCTGACTCTGCAGCTGCAGAATTTAAGGGCTCTGATTAAAAAGACAAGGAAAGGATAGACCCTGCATGCAGAGGTAGTAGCAATGTTAGGATTATCTAATATAAGCCTTTTAGGGCCGAGACATTCTTGTACTATCTGTCTGTACAGCATCTAACACAAGAAGGCCCCAACCTCTCTAGGTACTCCGGATAGGTGCCCCTTTTATTATTGTAGACATCCAAATACAATAAATGAAATAAAGCATAATCATCATAAGGAATGTCTGAGAGATTAGTTGTCGAGGGTGAGGTCACAAGGGAGAAGCCATGATTTTGTGCCTGGGTAAAAGTGAATTCATACCATTACAAGAATACTGCAAGGTTCTGCAGTAATGGCAAGACATCTGTGATAACACTGTTGTAAAATGTGGTGATGCTTCTGCTATAAAGTAAGTCTTTCAGGAAGTGCAGAGATGCTATGCTTTCTGTACACTCTTCATGCAGTCTTTGGTTTCCTGGGACCCAAATCCTGCTGGGGACAGAAACAAAGAAGCCCAGGATTGGGCAGTCACAGGATACAGCTCTGTAGAGCAGTAGGAAGTTTACCACCTCATTTCCGTACATAGTTCTGTTAATAACAAAGGGTTTATCTTGACACTGGTCTGCTTGTCAGTAAGACGCTACATGGCATCAAGACTGGAAGGCACAGCATGCTGGAAGACCCATTGAAATGTCTGCTACAGAGCTTGTGCAACTGAATGTAACTCCCCTCACCAGCTCTGAGAATCAGGGAAAATGCCCAGTATGCCTGGAAACGGTAGAGACAACAATTTGAGCTGTATATGAAAGACACTAAGGCAAATAAACTGGAGGATGAGCAAAAGATTGCTCAGGCGCAGAAGCTCTAGATATCTAAAATTCATTCCATATAGGTGGTGGATGGGGATGAAAGAGAAAGAGAGGAAATCTTTGCAGAAATAATGAAAATGTTTGAGGATTGTTGTATCTCTAGAAAAAAAATGTTACTTATGAGAGATATACATTTGGGATGAGAACACAGAATGAAGAAGAAACAACAGATGAGTTTGTCAGTCCTGTGATTATAGAATACTAAAAGACTCTCTCATTAAAGAGCAGATTGTCCTGGGGCGTAACAATAAAAAGGGACATTGATCTGTCACTAGAAAGGCAATATGTATATGCCAAATAGCAGAAAAAAACAGAAACACAAATAAAAAGCCTAGAGAAAGGCAGAGACCGTAGGACTGTGGGTACTATAGTTAAACAAACAAGGGAAAAGTTCACAGAAATTAAATTGGCCAAGGAGAGAAATACAGAAAGCAAGAAACAATACCAGTGATGTGGCAACCAGCATGAGTGTAAGAAATGCCCAGCATTTGGGTAAATCTGTAAAAACTGTAATGAACCCATCCATTAAGCTAAAATGTGCAAAGAAAGCAGGAAGGTGCCTGTATTAAGTGCAGGAAGGTATTCCTCAAGTGAAGAGCTGCTCTTAAGCACAATAATGGAGGTCACTGAAAACTCAAAAGGGCTAATTAAAATGTGCACAAATGGCACATGTGTAACATACAAGATAGACACTGAGGCATATGTAAATGTGATAATAGAAACTGAAATAGAGAGTGGGTAAAGAGCACATGAAAGTGGAAGAGTCAAAAGTGTCTGTCTGTGAAAGACTACAACAGAGGAACAATTCTGACATAGTCTAACATAGTGAATGCCAGTGAAAATAAGGGAAGATCAGAGGCTAAAATAGGGAAAGAACAAGTTAAAAATTACTTAGACAAGTTAGAAGTCTTCAAGTCAGCAGGGCCTGATGAAATACACCCTAGAATACTCAAGGAGATGACAGAGGAGATATCTGAGCCATTAGTGATTATCTTCAAAAAGTCATGGAGGACGGGAGAGATACCAGAGGACTGGAAAAGGGCAAATATAGTACCCATCTATAAAAAGGAAAATAAGGACAACCCAGGGAATTATAGACCAGTCAGCTTAACTTCTGTACCCGGAAAGATAATGGAGCAAATAAGCAATCAATTTGCAGACACCCAGAAGGCAATAAGGTAATAAGTAACAGTCAGCATGGATATGTCAAGAACAAATCCTGTCAAACCAATCTAATAGCTTTCTTTGACAGAGTAACAAGCCTTGTGGATAGGGGGGATGACTCCAGTAAGGCTTTTGATACTTTCGCGCATGATCATCTCATAAACAAACTAAGGAAATACTAAAAAAAAAACAACTAAGGAAGATGGAGCTACTATAAGGTGGGTGCATAACTGGTTGGAAAACCATTTCCAGGGAGTAGTTATCAGTGGTTCATAGTCAAGCTGGAAGGGCATATCAAGTGGGGTCCCTCAGGGATCAGTTCTGCTCAATATTTTCATCAATGATTTAGATAATGGCATAGAAAGTACACTTATAAAGTTTGTGAACAATACCAAACTGGGTAGGGTTACAAGTGCTTTGATCTGAACAAACTGGTCTGAAGTAAATAGGATGAAATTCAATAAGGACAAATGCAAAGTACTCCACTTAGGAAGGAACAATCAGTTGCACACATACAAAATGGGAAATGACTGACTAGGATGGACTACTGCAGAAAGGGATCTGGGAGTCATAGTGGATCACAAGCTAAATATGAGTGAACAGTGTAACACTGTTGCAAAAAACAACAACAAAAAACAAACATTATTCTGGGATGTATTAGCAGGAGTATTGTAAGCAAGACACGAGATGTAATTCTTCTGATCGACTCTGCACTGATTAGGCCTCAGCTGGAATATTGTGTCCAGTTCTGGGCACCACATTTCAGAAAAGATGTGAACAAATTGAAGAAAGTACAGAAAAGAACAACAAAAATGATTAAAGGTCTAAAAAAACATGAGGGAAGATTGAAAAAAAATAGGTTTGTTTAGTCTGGAGAAGAGAAGACTGAGGGGGGACATGATCACAGTTTTCAAATACATAAAAGGTTGTTACAAGGAGGAGGGAGAAAAATTGTTCTCTTTAACCTCTGAGAATAGGACAAGCAGTGGCTTCAATTGCAGCAAGGGCAGTTTAGTTTGAACATTAGGAAATACTTCCTAACTGTCAGGGTGGTTAAGCACTGGAATAAATTGCTTAAGGAGGTTGTGGAATCTTCACCATTGGAGATTTTTAAAAGCAGGTTCGACAAACACCTGCTGGGGATGGTCTGGATCAGTGGTTCTCAACCTTTCCAGACTACTGTACCCCTTTCAGGAGTCTGATTTGTCTTATGTCCCCCAAGTTTCACCAAGACATAAAAATCAGACATAAAAATACAAAAGTATCACAGCACACTATTACTGAAAAGCTACTTACTGTCTTACTTTTACCATATAATTATAAAATAAATCAATTGGAATATAAATATTGTGCTTACATTTTAGTGTAAAATATTGTGACAGACCCAGACCAGTGGGGTACAGGAGTTTGGTAGAGGGCAAATATACTGGTCACTGGATGAGTGGTTTTCTGTTCCCTGAGTGACCAGAGGAGGGGCTCCACTAGAGTAATCAGGAACCTGCTAGAACCAGTTAAGGCAGGCAGGCTAATTAGGACACCTGGGCTTTAAAAAGGAACTCACTTCAGTTTGTGGTGCAAGTGTGAGGAGCTGGGAGCAAGAGGTGCAAGGAGCTGAGAGTGAGAGGGTGTGCTGCTGGAGGACTGAGGAGCACAAGCGTTATCAGACACCAGGAGGAAGGTCCTGTGGTTAGACTAAGGAAGGTGTTTGGAGGAGGCCATGGGGAAGTAGCCCAGGGAGTTGTAGCTGTCATACAGCTGTTACAGGAGGCACTATAGACAGCTGCAGTCCACAGGGCCCTGAGCTAGAACCTGGAGTAGAGGGCGGGCTTGGATTCCCCCCAAACCTCCCAATTGACCTGGACTGTGGGTTCTTCCAGAGGGTAAGGTCTCTGGGCTGTTCTCTAACCCACATGGTGAATCTCTGAGGCAAGAAAATCTGCCAATAAGCGCAAGACCCACCAAGATAGAGGAGGAACTTTGTCACACTATATAGAGCAGTATAAGCAATTCACTGTCTGTGAAATTTTAGTTTGTACTGACTTCGATAGTGCTTTTTATGTAGACTGTTTAAAACTAGATGAGTTGATGTACCCTCTGGAAGACCTCTGAATACCCCCAGGGATACACTTACCCCTGGTTGAGAACCACTCGTCTAGATAATATTTAGTCCTGCCATGAGTGCAGGGGAATGGACTAGATGACTGACCTCTCAAGGTCCCTTCCAGTCCTATGATTCTATGATGGGAGAATGAAAACAATAAAACAAGTCTGTGGTGGTATGCAGAGACAAGCAACCAGTTTTGGGCCTATGCATGTGTGAGATGCTTGGTCTCATTAAGAAGAAGTATACCACAGAGAGACAAAAAGATTACACCAGAACCAGATATGAAAGAATGAATAGCATCATATGAAGATGTATTCACAGTAAATGGGTGCCTTCCATTGACTTACAAAATAGGGTTAAGAGAAGATGCAGAACCTGTGGTACATGCTACACAAAAAGTTCCACAAGCCTTAAGAAAGAGGTTAGAAGAGCTGCAAAACATGACAGCAAAGGATATCATTCAGAGAATAGAAAAAACAACAGATTGCAGTTACTAAGGCATGAACCCAGAGAAAAATAGGTGGGGGACTACAGCTAGGTATTGCCCCTAAGGAACTGAACAAAAACATAAAAAAGAGAGCACCTCCATTGGCCCACAAGAAATGAACTATTGTCTGAGATGGCAGGAGCCCAATTCTTTAGCAAATGAGATGCTTCACAGGATTTTGGCAGATCTCTCTAGACATTGAGAGCTCCCAAAACTATGCTTTCTACACATGTTTTGGCAGATACTGCTTCCTAATACTGCCTTTCCGAATATGTTCAGTTCCAGAAGTATTTCACTGTACAATAAGCTAGATGATAGAGGATCTAGCAGGCATGAAAGTATGCACTGATGACATAATAATTTGCGACAGCATGGCCATTGAATATCAGGAAAGACTGAGGAGAGTACTGGAAATTATGGGAGCTAACAACCTTAAGCTGAATAAGGTCAAACAACAGAAATATCAGACCTGGGAAAGAGATTGACTTCTAAGGGAATCTTGCCTGATGAATCAAAGATTCAAGCAGTTCTGAAAATGCCAAGATCTGAAGATAAAAAGGGAATTCAAAGGCTGCTAGGCATACGGAATTATGTAAGCAAGTTCATACCTGACTATACAGCTCCCACATCTCACTTAGACATCTCCTCCAGAAGGTCATTGAATAGGCTCAAGCAAACAATATGTGTTTTTAATATGGCTACATGTAAATGTATATATCTAGGAACAAAGAACATAGGCCATCCTTATAGGATGCGGGACTATATCCTGGGAAGTAGTGACTCTGAAAAAGATTTGAGGGTCATGGTGGATAATCAGCTGAACATGAGCTCCTAATGTGATGCGGTGGCCAGAAAAGCTAATGCATAGATGCATAAACAGAGGAACCTCAAGAAAAAATAAAGAGGTTATTTTACCTTTGTATTTGGCACTGGTGTGACCAATGGTGGAATACTGTGTCCAGTTCTGGTGCCCACAATTCAAGAAGGATGTTGATAAATTGGAGAGGATTCAGAGAAAAGCCATGAGAATGTTTAAAGGATTAGAAAACATGCCTTATAGTGACAGACTAAAAGAGCTCAATCTGTTTATCTTAACAAAGGTTAAGGGATGACTTGATTACAAAGCATAAGTATCTACAGGGGGAACAAATATTTGGTAATGGGCTCTCCAAACAAGCAGAGAAAGGTATAACATGATCCAATGGCTGGTAGTTGAAGCTAGACAAATTCAGACTGGAAATAAAGCATAATTTTTTGACAGTCAGGGTAATTAACCACTGGACCAATTCCATCACTGACAGTTTTTAAATCAAGATTGGATATCTTTCTATAAGATATGCTCTAGGAATTATTTTGGGGAAGTTCTACAGCCTTTGTAATACATGAGGTCAGACTAGACTCACTAGATGATCACAATGGTTCCTTTTGGACTTGGAATCTATGAATCTCCACAAGCCCATTGAATGGGCATGGTTGCCAGAGCATGAATGAGAGTACAATGATTTAACGTGCATTCTGACATCAGCTCCAGTGCTGCAATGTTTTGACCCATTGAAAGACATCAAACTCTCCACAGATGCTGTGATTGATAGTCCTGCTCCCAGCCCTCCTCAGTGTCATGGAACTGATTGGTTGCCAGCCTCCCATGTATCTAGGGCTACACCAGCTGCAGAGAAGATGTAGGCACAAATAGAAAAAGAAACACTAGGTCTGGCATATGGATGGACAAAATTTCATGACTTTCTCTCTGTCGTAGCTTCAAAGCAGAAACTGATCACAAAACACTGACCGCAGTACACAAAAAGGTACTTGGAGAAGCACCACACGGATATAGTGACTACTTTTGAAAAAACAATAGTATGATGATTCCTGATGTAGGATGATTCCAAGCTGGATGCCTCTTGGGAATGGCAAACACATTCTCATGAGTATATGCTCCATCTGTCAGTGCACAGCCTGATAATCTGGAAAAGTAGTAACCATGCATATTAACATGATAAAAGTGTCACATGTTGTATCTCCAAGCATATGGGATGAAATGGAGACAGAAACAGCCAAAGATGAGATGCTTCAAGCAATGATGTAAGCAATAATAAAGGAGTAAAACATCACCACTTCCCACCTGCTTATTCCCACTATAAAGATGAACTTTCAGTGTTCTCAGGAGTGCTTTGGAAGGAGACACAAACAGATTCCCACAATGATGAGAAGGAAAATACAGGAATGAATACATGAAGGGCACAATACACGAAGGGAATGAAGAGCTAGAGAAGTGGTATTCTGGCCACAGCTGAATAGAGACATTGAAGAAATGGTGAGCAGGTGTTGAACACGTCAGAAGTATAGAGATTCCCAGCAGAAAGAAGGGATGGTTACTTATCTGTATCGGGAGTTCTTTGGGATGGCTCGGCATATTCACATTTATGGGTACTGTGCCAACTTGTGGTGCCTTGAGGTAGAACCCTCTTCTAGCAGTGTCAGTAAGAGTGCTCTTGTGCTCCAGCCCCCCCCCCCCCCCCAGCATCCAGACCTACTGAGGGCGAGGCTATATGGGGGGGAGGAGAGCGCCCATGGCACCTCAGTTCCTTCCACTGCAAAGCCAGAGACACAATATAAGGAGTCTGACAGAGAGGGGCAGTAGGGTGGGAAATGTGAATATGCAGACCCATCTCAAAGAACTCCAGTTACAGATATGTAACCTTCATTTCTTCTGAGTGGTTATGCATATTCCCACATACGGGATAGATTGATATGCAGTGCTGAGACTAACCTGGAGGTGGGAACACAGTTCTAACTGAATAAAGAAGGAAGCACTGCCTTGCCAAACCTGGTATCCACCCTACAAGTCAAATCCAGAGCATAGTGCTTGGTGAAGGTGTGTACCAACGTCCAGGTTGCGGGTCTGCAGTTCTCAGAAAAGCAAAGGAAGTCACCACAGCTCTAGTGGAATATGGCCAAATTGAAGGAGGCACAGGAACTTTTGCTAGTGTGTAACATTCAGCAATAAATTGCTTAATCCACCAGGAAATAGTCTGGGAAGAAACCGTATGCCCCATCTTGTTCTTGGCACACAAAACAAACAGTCTAGACATTTCACAAAAGCTTTTAGTTCTGTGCAAATAATAGGCAAGAGCCCTTCTGGCATCCAATTTACGGAATACAGGTTCTCCTTTATTAGAATGTAGCTTAGGGGAAAATGTAAATTAATAGACTGATTAATGTGGAAGTCAGACACCACTTTTGGTAAGAACCAATGATCTGGTTTAAGGACTACCTTGTCCTTAGGAAAAGCAGCAAAAGGTGGATCAGCCATGAGGGCATTCAGCTCACTCACTCTCCCAGCTGATGTAACGGCAATAACTGAAGGCCATTTTCATAGATAAATGATTAAACGAACACTCAGCCAATGGTTCAAATGGAGATTTCACCAACATGGTTAACACTACATTGAGGTCCCAAGTAGGAACAGGGTCTGTAACAGGAGGGTATATATTTGATAAACCCTTCATAAACTTTTTAACTGAAGCATGAACAAACAGCCATCTACCATCAACTAAAGTATGTTATGCAGAGATGGGTGCCAAATGTACCTTTAACAATGAATTAGATAACTCCGGATTGTTTTAAATACATCGAGTATTCCAGAACAGAAGGAATGGAAGCTGATAATGGAGGATCAGATGTGTTCTGCATCTGTGCCTGAAATTTGGACCACTTTAGTAAGTAACAGTTTCTAGTGGACTGTTTTCTAGAGTTAACTAGCATGTCTTGGCAGGTGCCTTCTTTAAGGTGCCACAGGACTCCTTGTTTTTTTTTTGTGGATACAGACTAACACAGCTACCTCTCTGATACTTGATAGCATGTTTTGCACAGGTGAAGAACATGACTGCTTAAGTGCAGACAGTCAAAGTCTGATCACCCATGCTATCAGGTGAAGGAACTGAGGGTCTGGGTCAAAGATCCTGCCCCCATCTTGGGACAGAAGATCTGAAGACAGAGGGAGGCACATAAGGACTCCTCCAGACAGCTGAAAGAGATCTGTAAACCACTACTGATGTGGCCAAGCCGGAGCAATTACCATCCTTGCTCTGTCCTGATGCAGCTGCCTTATTACCTTTTGTATCAAGGAAAAAGGAGGGAAGGCATACATCAGACCCTTTCTTCAGCACAGCAGGAAAGCATCTGACAGACAATTTCTGCTTGCTCTGGAATGGAAACGGTGACACTTTCTATTGAACCTCATCATGAACAGATCCACAATTGGTCAATACCATCTGGAAAAAATGGTCTGAACCAAATGATCCTTCGGCGACTGCTTGTGCACCTGGGAGATTTCCCTGCCAAAGCGATCTGGAACTATATTGTTTTCCTCTTCCAGATTCATTGCTACAGGCTAAATCTTGTGGCAGACACACCAGTCTCAGAGATTTATTGTCTCTGCATACAGTGGAGTGGGCACCCTCCTGCTTGTTGATATATTGTGGATATATTGTCTGTTATTAAGCACGCTGCCTTCCCCTGTAGATGCGGGAGGAACGATCTGAGCATCAGGTAGACAGATCTCAGTTCCAGTCTGATGATGTGCAATGTATTTTCCCTGAAAAGACCAGTGCCCCATAACAGTTAAGTGACTCAGATGTGCCCCTCAATCATTGATTGACACATCCAAAGTCACCATCCAGGATGGACCCAAAGGATTGAACTGCATACTCCTGAGTACATTCATCCAGCTTGATCACCAGTCTAGAAAGGCTATGATGTTCTGGGGCATGGTGATCTGATGCCTCTGATCTGAGGCAGCTGTAGACTGTCCTGTAATTGACTGTAGACCTGGGAAATCCAAAGTGTTGCATAGGTCTCATTCTCAAATGGGCACACGGAGTCATGTGTGTTGTGGCTGCAATAAGCCTTATGAAACCATGGAAGAACCTTACTCTCTGTGTGGGTCAGCTTCAATAGGCATTGTTTCATTCTGGGAAACATGTCTTCTGGGAGAAAGGCTCTCCCTACTACTGAGTCCAATATGGCACCTACAAAAGGGATCATTTGTATAGGACAGAGAATTGACTTCGGAAGGTTGAGGAAAATCTCTAGGTCTGAGAAAAGGCTCAACAGGTCCTTATGCACACTGGCCTTCAGGAGTCAATCATCAAAGTAAGGGTAAACAAGAATACCCTGCTTCCTCAGTTATGCCGCTATCATGGAGAGGCACTCATAAACCCTGGGTGCCGTGGAAAGGCCAAATGGGAGCACCTTGTACTGGAAATGATGCCCAGCCACCATGAATCAAAGGTACTTTTGATGTTTTTGACTAATTGCAATATGGAAATAAGCATCTTTAGGTCAAGAGTCACGAACCAATCCAGAACCAACAGTGAAGGGATCCTGGAGGCCAGGGTCAGCATATGGAACCAAAACTTCCAGATGTACTTGTTTAATTCTCTCAATCTAATATCAGCCAAACCCCACACATCCTTCTTTTGAACTAGAAAATATCAGGAGTAAAAGCAATGACCCCTCAGGAAAGTTGGAACTTCCTTGACTGTTCCTATTAGAAGCAACTTCTCTACTTCTGCCAGATGAATTGCCTCATGAGTGGGGTCCCTGAAGAGGGACAGGTAGGGGAATTGAGGGGAGGCAATCTTTTGAATTTTATGGCGCAGCCCTTTTCCACAATCTCTAAGACCCATTGATGAGATGTAATCTGCCTCCATATATTGATGAAGAGGGCTAGCCTGTCTCCAAAGGAATGGGTAGAAAGGTGCTGGTTGTCTGGATCTAGACTTGCGATTGTCTTGTCAAAACTGAGGCTTGGTGTTTTGGAATGAGGAATGATGAGGAAATGAACTATTAGGGTTTGGAACCCTCTTTGAAAGGCCTCCTCCTGTAATGACTCTGAGGTGGCAGGTTGTTGATATTGTTGATATCTTTGACGGGAAGAGAAGTGGGACATTGAAGGCTGGAGATAGTGCTGCTTCTGATACCCTAAGGAGGAAGTGGAGGGCCTCCTTCGAGTAGAAGAGATCAACCACAGAGATCGGGCTGTTGATCTCATGTTCTTGAGTTTTTTAAGAACTCATCAGTTTTTTTCACTAAAAAGATCTTCCCCTTTAAAGTCTACATAGCTAATGAGAACTGAAGTCATGTTTGCCTCTGGATGGTCACCAATGCTCTGGCAACAGAGTCCAAAGCATCCAAAGGAGGCCCTGAAGAAATGTTTAGCTGCTTTCTGGCCCTCCAGTAGATGATGTTTGCCAACCTTCTCCTATCAGCAGGTAAATCTTGGAGGAAGGACAACATTTTCTCCTATAGATGGAATTGAAACATGGAACAGGCCATGACTACCCAATAATTTGCTACCCTCATATTGAGCTATGAGGATGAGAACAGCTTTCTCCTAAGAAATCCATCTTTCCCCCCTTCTTTATCACCTGTGGTGGGGTGGAATTCTCTGATTCTTGCCCTTTTGCTGGCAGCAGCCACCACCAGCGAGTCAGGCATGGAGGTAGGGTATGGAAGTGGGAGAACATTTCAGAAGGTATCTGATATAGTTTATTCTCTTTCCTAGAGATCGGTTGACAAGAGGCAGGGCTGGACCGTACCGCTTTGGCCAGCTGTAATAACCCATCCAGGATGGAAAGTGATATCCTACTCTTGGCTGCAGCACCTAATATATAAAATATCAAATGGGAAATCTCTTCCACTGATATTGCAGGGAGATTCAAGGTGGATATAATTGATCCACCAGATCCTGGAACTCCATAGCGTGCTTGGAAAAGGAGGAGGCTGTTGCCACCTCCATATGTTTGTCTGTCAGCATCTCAAGCTCAAGGTCAGTTTTTCAACTGCTCAGAAAGAGGGGCTCTCTCTTCATCCTCCTCGCTGGACAGTGCTATAATGTGTTTAATTAACCAGCTGATGGGGGAGAGGCAGACAGTTAAACAAGAAAATGTATGGCTGTTCCAGGGTTGTGTGGTGAGTCGTTGGCAACTGTGGAAAGTGAGGATCTGTGGAGCTATTGCCAAGTTATATGCACATTCCCTGAATAAAAAGATTATTAATGCTCTAGGAAGTTTGAGTACGTCTGGTTTACACTACAACCTATGGTGATGAGGTAGAACTGAACTCAAGAATGAAAAAAGAGGAAAAGAAGTAAGTCTGGGAAGTTATCTGTAAGTAAGGCCTAAAACCCCTTACAGACAGGGTAAATGGCTGCAACATTTGGGACTATTTCACCATTTAATTCACAACACCAAAACTGGGAAGAATATTACCTTATTTTTCCAATGCAAATGATATTACAGGTGAAGGTCAGAAGAAAGCTATCATACACAGCAGTGTAGAGGCCAAGACTTACAGTTTTATGAGAGACCTTTTAACCCCTGAAAAGTCTGGAGATAAACCTTTTAATGAGCTAGTCAATCTGTTAAAAAAACATTTCAGCCCAACACCCAGTGGAATAGTAGAATGATTTAAGTTTAATTCTCGGTCAAGGAAATCTGGGGAGACAGTAGGAGGATTTGTGGCAGAACTGAGGATGTTCTCTCAAGATCATAATTATGGTGTGACTCTGACACAAATGCTAAGAGACAGATTAATTTGTGGCATTAATGATGACAAAATGCAAAGGAAATTACTGTCTGAACCACAGTTAACATTTGAAACAGCTCTGAAATTGGCCCAGGCTATGGGATCTGTAAATAAAAATGTACAGGATTTACAAACACAAGCCACAGGAGTTGGGATGATGAAAACAGCATGCAGGAAACACAAGGTATTATACACAATTGCAAGGCAATCTGGGAAACAGATCCAATCCACTAGCAGAGAGTGTTACTGCTGTGCATGAAATCACACCCCAATGTTCTGCAGATTTAAAAATGAAAACTGTCACTTTTGCAAATTGACTGGGCACATTCTAATAATGTATTGAAACCAAACCAAGAAATCAGACACACAAAATCAGGATACAATGCCATAGCCATGCTACCTTTCATGTACTTGAGGAGGAGAACAGTATTAAAAAAAAAAAGGGAAGTAGCTTATGCTATCTACAGTACAACTGATCTTCTCAGAAGATCATTGATTTTTCAGACAAAGGAAATGCAGTAGATCTAATCTATCTGGATTTCAATAAGGCATTTGATGCAGTTCCACATGGGAAATTATTAGTTAAATTGGAGAAGATGGGGATTAATATGATAATTGAAAGGTGGTTAAGGAAGTGATTAAAGGGGAGACCACAAGTGGTTATACTGAAAGGCTGGAGGGAGGTTACTAGTGGAGTTCCTCAGGGATTGGTCTTGGGATGAATCTTATTTAACATTTTTGCCAATATGGAGGAAGACCGGGATATTATACAAGAATATCTGGACAACCTTGAAAACTGGAGTAATAGAAATGGGATGAAATTTAATAGCGCAAAGTGCAAGGTCATGCACTTGGGGAATAACAATAAGAATTTTTGCTATGAGCTGCTGACTGATCAGTTGGAAATGACAGAGAAGGAGAAAGACCTGGGTGTATTGGTTGATCATAGGATGACTATGAGCTGCCAATGTGATGTGGCTATGCAAAAGGCTAATGCAGTCCTAGGATGCATCAGGTGAGGTATTTCCAGTAGAGATAGGGAAGTGTTAGTATCATTGTACAAGGCACTGGTGAGACCTCATCTGGAATATTGTGTGCAATTCTGGTCTCCCATGTTGAAGAAAGATGAATTCAAACAAACAGTTGCAAAGAAAGGCACTAGGATGATCCAAGAAATGGAAAACCTACCTTATTAGAGGAGACTCAAAGAGCTTGGCTTGTTTAGCCTAACCAAAAGAAGGCTGAGGGGAGATACAATTGCTCTCTATAAATACATCAGAGGGATAAATACCTGGAAGGAAGAGGAGTTATTTAAGTTAAGTGCCAATGTGGACACAAGAACAAATGGATTTAAACTGGCCATCAACAAGTTTAGGCTTGAAATTAGGTGAAGGTGTCTAACCACCAGAGGAGTGAAGTTCTGGAACAGCCTTCCAAGGGGTGCAGTGGGGGCAAAAAAACCTAACTAGCTTCAAGACTGAGCTTGATAAGTTTGAGGGAATGCTTTGACAAGACTGGCTACAATGGCATGTAGCTGATCTGTGACTGCTAGCAGCAAATATCTCCAATGGCTGGTGATGTTGATACTAGATGGGGACAGCTCTGACTTACTACAGTGAATTCTTTCCCAGGTGGGTTTTGCCCACATGCTCAGGGTTTAACTGGTCACCATATTTGGGGTCAGGAAGGAATTTTTCCCCGGGTCAGATTGGCAGAGACCCTTGGGGGTTTCTCTTTCCTTTGCAGCATGGGGTATGGGTCACTTGCAGGTTTAAATTAATATAAGTGGTGGAGTCTCTGTAACTTGAAGTCTTTAAATCATGATTTGAGGACTTCAGTAACTCCGCCAGAGGATATGGGTCTATTACAGGTGTGGGTGGGTGAGGTTTTGTGGCCTGCAATGTGCAGGAAGTCAGAGCAGATGATCATGATGGTCCCTTCTGGCCTTAAAGTCTGTGAGTTGATTGTCAAATGGGTTAGCTAAATGGGCAATTCAGTCATGTAAAGAGAGTATTAAAAGAATATCTGGAGGTACTACAGATATGAAAGTGTCTTGTTACCTGTTTAATTGTCAGATAACACCACAATTAAGCACAGTCCTATCCCCAGCAGAGATGTTAATAGGAAGGAAACTAAGGGCAAAGTTATACCTTATGCATCCATATTTAATGGCAAAAATACAGGAGAGGGGAAACAGGAGCAAAAGCATCAACATGACAAACATGCTAAAGAATGTGGTTTTATTGTTGAAGAAGCATTTAATACTAAAAAAATTGGTCTGGTTTCAATTGGATGCCAGTGACCATTCAAGATATTACAGGACCAGTCTCCTACACAGTAATTCTGGAGGATAGTAAGGTTGTGCTCTGACTTGTGAATAAGCTGAGGGAAAAGGATTGTGGTTAACTCTGGAGACATTAGTACAGCAGCAATGGAATTGCCACCTGAGAATGCCTAATTAGGTTCATTATCAGTTTCTGGAAGTCTGGAGGGATGGTATTCAGACAGATTCTTGGACAGAATGTTCAAGTTACCACATCACTGAATAACAATTTTGAACCAAAAGTTGATCTGAAAAATGCAAGATTGGTGTCAGTAGTACCTGTTGCAGAGGTTGACTTGAGGCATTCTATATGGGAGAAGTGTCCACCTACCTATTTTAAAAGATTATACAGTGTATCAGTGACCGAGTGCCTATTTATTTATTTATTTATTTATTATTTTCAATTTGAAATGCATTGTTGATTTTAAGTTGTGTAGTAAATATTTAAAAGGGGGAAATGTTATCTGTGTAATAAACCAGCCACTAAGAGGAAAGGCAGATAGTTAAACAAGGAAATGGATGGCTGTTCTAGGGTAGTGCGGTGCGTTATTGGCAACTGTGGAAAGTGGCAGTCTGAGGTGCTATTGCCAAGTTATATGCTTGTTGCCTGAATAAAAAGTGTGTTAATATTCTAAGAAGTTGGAGACTGTCTTGTTTACCCTACAAGAGACAGAGTATCTGGTGCCATTGTCTGTAGTGTCACTGAATCCAAAGGGATCAGCTCCGAGTATCTTTGGGCTCTCATATTCTTTGCAGATGACATACCTCTCCATCCATATGCAGTTTAACTGAAGAGTCCTGAGATGGCCCAAAACTGCCATGGTTCCCAGGACTGCCAGTCTCCCTAACAAACTGGATTTGGGAACGTACCAGAAGGGGATGGGCTGAAGGGTGGATCGAACCTTGCTTCATGTCTTTGCTTTCTTTCTCTATCCTCCTCTCCTGAAAAGGATCCGGATCTGAGGAAAGAGGATATAGGAGATAGCAACAAATCTGAAGGTGAGAATGGAGATCCAGATGGAGTCCTAGAAGGAGGCAGCAGGAAGTGTTCTGGGAAAGATCCAGAAATGGGATCTGGTCTCTTCTTCCCAGCAGGAGACAACAAAGGAGACCCTGGAACTGAAGACTCCTACTTTCTTTTATGTGCTGTGTGCTTCACACCTGGATCCAAGAGATGTCCCAGAGCCAAAAGTTGGGCTTGGGTTGCCATAATGACAAAACTCTCTGGAACCAAAATAGAGGTTGTTTCAGGAAATGATAGCATGTCCAAAGGTTTAAACATCATTGGATCTGAAGATACATGTGAATGAATCTCCTTCATTACTGAAACTGAAAGAACAGGTCTCTGCTTAAGAGCAGTAGAGGTCCTATCCAAATCGTACAGATCCAAGAGTTCTGATGTGTGGTAACTGGCACTGCCAATATTGGCCATCTTGTTCCTATGTTTCTTTTTCCTTCGTGCAGCCGCATCCAAGTTTGAAGGTGCTTGTGGCCCTTGTTCAGAGGCACCACTTGTCTTCATCTTCCAGGATCTGGAAGAAGCAATTAGAACTGACCTTGGTCCTGCAATGGCAGGAGTGACGTCAGGATTAGATCACTCTCAGGAATGTGGTGTGGCACCAATGATGGCTGAACTGGTCCTCGACCTTTCTTCTGGAAGTGGGGTGGTGGGATCTGATCACGAGACCCTTGGCTCAGACATATATCGCCTTGTGGATTTGACGGACGGAAATGCAGGAGCCACATTCAGCCCTGACAGGGGCTGTGGCTTCTTGGAACCCTGCAGTTGACTGGAACCAACTGAGGCTACTAGGACCAAGGCTGACATTTTAGAACTTGGAACCAAAGTCTGAATGGGTGCAGAGGGTCTAGCCTCAAGGGCTTGCTTGAGCAAAAGGAGCTGCAAATGAGTTTCCCTATCCTCATGGGCTCGGGGGGGGGGGGTGGAGGTACGACAGATTGAACACCCAGACAGTGAGTGGCCTTGTTCCAGACACTTCAAGAAGTGCATGTGGTTGTCTGATCCTGGGAAGACAGCTGGCAGGAAGCGCAGCTCTTAAACCCAGATGTTCTGGTTTGTTCGGTTCCACCGTACCCCGGAACCGGGGAAATAACAAAACTGCTCACTGACTTTTTATATAAACTAACACTGATTCACTAGCTAGAAGCATACAAAACTCCAGCTTCGAAGAAACCAGAGGTGTTCACATCTGTCCTGGCATGTGCTTGGAAGGAACTGAGATGGAGAAAGAACTCCACCCCTATATAGTCTCGTCCTCAGTGCATCAATATGCTGAGGGGAGAGGCTGGGGTGCAAGAACGCTCTAGCTGAACCTGCTAAAATAGGGTTCTACCGTAAGACACCACAAGTGGCACAGTACCCATAAGTAGGAACATACAGAGTCACTCAAAGAAGAACCATTGGTACCACACAAAGAACTTACAATTCAGTGGGACACAGCTGGAATAGACTTGTTCACCCTGGGAAGACATGAACACCTGGTTATAATGGACAACTTTACCAGTTTCCCAGAAGTAGTCACACTTGAAGATATCACAGCAGCAACAGTTGTTGAGCACATTAAATCTGTATTTGTACATTATGGAATTCCAAGAACAGTAAAAGCTAACAGCCCACAGTTCAAGACTAGGGAATTCCTGGACTTTATTAAGATGTACAACTTTCATTGTGAGACATCTAGTCCAGATTTCTTCAAGATTATGGATTAGCTTCATGTGGAGTACATATAGTGGAGAACTTGCTCAGAAAAGCAATTGATGCAAGAGATGTATATTTAGCACTACTCAACTATAGAGCTACACCACTGTAATGTGGAAAGTCACCTGCTAAAATCTTCTACAACGGATGTATAAATACTCAATTACTAGATATGGGACAAAAACAAAGGATGACTGAGGAGTATGTGATGGTGAGGAAAAGACTGGGAAAGTACAGTCAGATGAAATATTACAATAAAAGAGCAAGATCTTTCCACAGATAAAAAACAAAGACTCAGTGAGAATTTGGCAAGATGGGCACTGGCCAGTCAAGGCTACCGTGATCAAAGAAGAGTCACTTCACTCATAGCCAGCAATCACAGACGAAGGCAAAATCTTACAGAGGAACTCGTAAGCATCTACTTGGGATACTTGACCAAGATAAGTGAAGTGAGAGCAGACATACAAATTGAAAACAATTAACAGACTGCCCCTGTTTTTGATTGTAAGACTAAACAGTCTGTTACAAACAAGGACTTGCCTAAGGAAGGTTTCCAGTACAGCTGAAAGATTGCTGAAATGCCCTAAGAGACTGATTGAGACATGTTAGGGTTATGGTATAGCAACTTTAAGGGCTTTTCAGTCAGTTAATATATTCATCGTTTGTTAGTGTTTTTAGTTCAGTAAGGAAAATTTGAGAAGAATCTAAAAAAAGGGAAGATGTGCTATAGAGTAGGTCCTCCAGGAACCGTAGAGATGCCACTTATCCTATACATGCTATGCAGTCTTTGACGTCCTATGGCACACTTCTTGCTGGGGGCAGAAACAGAGAACCCAAGTTGCAGGCTACAGATACACAGAAGAACAAAGTTTGTTACTTCATTTCTGTACATAGTTTCTGTTCCAACAAAAGGTTCATCTTGACACTGGTCTGCTCACTGAGGGATCTCTTGCCTTTGCCCGCCGCTAAGACTTGAGTTCATATACATGACTATCATTGCAATATAGTATAGCATTATCAGCTGCACTATTGGGGATTTTTTCCTCAAAGTTAAACTGAGCTTCCTTCTGCACAACTCTATAACTCTCTTGGCGGAAGTTAGACATCCTATTGTACTTTATTCCCTGTGCTTTTAAAAATCACTGATTTTTTGACTAACATTCCCTTCTCAGTTAACTAGGTTCCAGTTGCTAAACATGTATCTGAGCTTTTGCTCAGCACATAGCACTGTGTTTTCTTACAGCATCAATGCACAATCTGTATCTAACTGATTGCTTTGTAAAGTACTTTGAGATACACCTTGAGTATGACAGGCAAGATACAAACCCAAGTGCAGTACTGTGCACTCTCATCTTCTTCATAAATACACTTATTTAGGGAATTCAGAGACTGAAGAAAGATTCGGGAAAATTTCACGTGTAACTAAGTGAATTTTGTACCTCAACTTTTTTGCCTGGTTTCAGATTTTGTTGCAAAACTATCATACAGCTCTGCTAGAAATGCAGGATTTGTATACAGTTATGTGTTTACAATATACACATTATGGGACTGATTTACAAAAGTATCTCTCATTAAGAACAAATATGCTTATATATATATATATATATATATATATATATATATATATATGCACAGACAAATGTTTAGATACTTTGGCTACTGTATCTTGTACTTCTAGGGAGTTTGCATCAAACTGCTTAAAATATAGACAGCCAGATTCTCAGCTGATGTAATTGGAGCTATGCCAGTTTACACAAGATGAGGATCTGGTCCATAGACTACAGTGTCCAATCTTTCTCTTTCTAATAAATGAAAACTGATAGAGAAATAACACATGAAGTATCTACTGTAAATTATTTCCCAGCTTAGTCAAATGAGGGTCAGAAACCCCCTTCCCATCCCTGTCAGAGGGCTCTCTCCTCTTTGACTAAATCTGCTACTTTTCACTTTCACTGAGATGTGATGTGATGTATGCACAGACAAGCAGGCAAAGAGATTTCAGATACTGTGGCAATAGGCACATTATAGACACCTAGATACACAGTCACATGCCCAGCAACACATGCTTTTCACACACGTGCTCTCAGCCAGGCAGAAGAGTAAATGCTAACTACAGTGCTTCCAAGTTGAGAACACATGTCTGGGCATACAGAGAGAGTAGAGGTTATTATAACTCTGGACAGCAAACCACAAAGGCATTCAAAGAATCACCACCACAACATTTTACAGAATATTATTACAACTGCCACCAGCAGCTCTATCAGAAATCTGAAAATTGCAAAGGACAAAATTTAACTACTGAGAGGCAAGGGAATGTTCAAATTGCATGACAGCTAGCAGACAAATCTCTCATCGACTAGCAGAAAAACCAGCATTTGCCCAACACCCTGCAGAATACAAGGGGGAAAAAACCTAAATATTGGAATGTTATTAGTATATAGCTCTCTCTTTATTAGTTCTACATACACAGTCATTATGTTTTTTTGTATCTATTCTCTCTCTCTCTGTCTCCCCGACGCATTTAACAACATATATCCTGTATGGACCCTCCAAAGCTCAGGACCTACCATTGCATCCAAGGGTCTGAACCAAAACCCTGAATTCAAACACTCCTATTACTTTGGGAAAGTTTGAATCGCCTCTGAGTTTTATGGCTGAGGCCCATCTCTACTATTAGGAAGGGAGGAAATAAATGGTCGTGTGGTATGAAGATTTTATTGGAATAGGTTTGGGATGGGCATGTTACCAATAAACAAGATCTCAGGTGGAGTTAAATTATGTGGCAGGGGGCCTAGATATATGTGACAGGCAGAGCTGGCCTTACCTGGAGGTGAACTGAGGCGACCACCTCAGGTGCCAGACTGGGGGGGAGGGGGGCACCACTAGGACCCAGAGTGTAGAAAATTGTGTCTGCTGCTGGTGCATATGTATTCTCTCTGCTCTAGATGCACAGAGATGGTGGAGTGCTGTGCTGGAGGAAGGAGGGCACAAGAGACATAACAGGCAGGCAGGCGAAAAGGTGAGAGGGAATAACAGAAAGCAGCAGGAGCTGCAGGGAGAGATAGGAGGAGGAGGAGCCTCTTATATACCTCTCTAGCACCCCAAGGAGCCTGGACTGATTAACACCAGCTTCTCAAGGAGCTTCCTGTTTCCTGCTGCTTCCCTACACCCACTTGAGGAGAACAGGCAGTCAACTGAAGTAATAGAAGCCAGTTAGGCCCTTAAGATGCTGATATCTTCCCTCACTCAGGCCCTGCTACCAGCCTGCTTATTTGTCCCCTTCAATTGAGTGTTGAGAGCCATTATAGCTGGCACAGAACAGAGGTCATGAGTGAAAGAAGAAAACGCCCCTCTGGGGCAGCATTCATAGACTCATAGACTTTAAGGTCAGAAGGGACCATTATGATCATCTAGTCTGACCTCCCGCACGATGCAGGCCACAGAATCTCGCTCACCCATTCCTGTAACAAACCCCTAACCTATGTCTGAATTATTGAAGTCCTCAAATCGTGGTTTAAAGACCTCAAGGTGTAGAGAATCTTCCAGCAAGTGACCCGTGCCCCATGCTGCAGAGGAAGGCAAAAAACCTCCAGGGCCTCTGCCAATCTGCCCTGGAGGAAAATTCCTTCCCAACCCCAAATATGGCTATCAGTTAAACCTTGAGCATGTTGGCAAGACTCACCAGCCAGCACCCAGAAAAGAATTCTCTGTAGTAACTCAGATCGCACCCCCATTTAACATCCCATCACAGACTATTGGGCATATTTACTGCTAATAGTCAAAGATCAATTAATTGCCAAAATTAGGCTATCCCATCATACCATACCCTCCATAAACTTATCAAGCTTAGTCTTGAAGCCAGATATGTCTTTTGTCCCCACTACTTCCCTTGAAAGGCTGTTCCAGAACTTCACTCCTCTAATGGTTAGAAACCTTCATTTAATTTCAAGTCTAAACTTCCTAATGTCCAGTTTATGTCCATTTGTTCTTGTGTCACATTGGTACTAAGCTTAAATAATTCCTCTCCCTCCCTGATATTTATCCCTCTGATATATTTATATTCAGAAAAAGAAAGAAAGCAAAAGAAGCTTTTCTATCTAAGCAGGAAGGATCTCTCCTGAGATACATAGACACAAATGTTCACGGTGAGCCTTCCGGCCCCAGTGAGGATGTGAGTGGTGAGGAGATGCCTGATCTTCCAGTTAGTCAGAGTGCAGGTGACCTGGCAGCTACTGCAGCATCCATATCTCCATCTCAAATGGCTGTAATCGTGCACATTCCTGAAGAAAAGTGTAGATCAGAGAAGAGTGTGGTGGAGGTGCAAGAAACAGCTGCTGCTGAGTTTAGTTCTTTAAGTCTAGATGATCCAGGACTGTGGACCCACTTGAGCAGTAGCCTGAGGGACTTCCTTGTACCGCATGGGCCACAGCAAGTGAAAAACTTCATGTTCCCCAAAGACAATGAAAATAGAAGTTTCCATCCAACACATTACTGGCATGAAATCCCCAATGGTGACAAAGTGGAGAGGCCATGGTTTATGTACTCAAAAACTCAGTATGCTGCATACTGTTTTTGTTGCAAACTCTTCCAGTCCAATGTTCCAGCCGCATTGGCCCCTTCATCCAGCAATGAGAAAAGAGCCTGGAGATTTCTGCTCAAATTATCAGCTGCAAAATAGTTAACAACACTGACCATTCAATCAGATTTCAGGATGCGCACCCGGCTGATATAAACAGGGCAGCCCACACTTTACCCAGAACTGTTATTTCAGGCTGTCTGCAGGCTCAGGTAAATATCACCAAAACAGTTATGGTATACTGATATTTTGAAAGGCTTGAGACTTAATTTTTTTAAAAATAAACATTTAGATTCTGGAGCACAATTATGCAGCAATTTACAACTAATTTTCAATGATGTGTCCACACAACCATATTATACATGGGGTCCTGTTCATGAGTGGCAAAACCACCAGAGACTTATGCAGACTGGTGCCAAAATAATTACCATATCATGATGTCCTCTGCACATGGGGAACAGTTTATAGAAAGAATATTCCAGAAATGCTTGAGTGAGTTTTTAAAAGTTTGATTGTTACTATTGTTCACACCCCTTCTCCCTGTAAAACCAGGTATTTTTAGTACCACAAGTTCAGAGGCTGGTCTTGTGTGTGAGCCCAATTGAATTAGCGACCGCCATGTTGATGACTTAGTGATCAGTGCAAACCAGGAAAATTTAGTTCAGCATCCTGCCAGCTAAGCTTTGTCCCAGCTATATAATGCTGAATGTGATTTATTCTGGACTACATTACCTAACTCCTTTGTTTACCATCGTGTTCAAACACAATTACATTTTTAAAAATGTAAACCAGCCCCAACTATACAGGCCACAAAGAGAGTGAAAATATGTAACTAAAATAAGAACTTCTAAAATGATCTAAAGCAGCCTACCTGTAATTGATAATGCCACAATTTTAACGTGCAATATCTCACAGGCTGTATCTCTTTGAAAGGGGTAAGAGGGAATTCCCACAAATACAACATTATAAAGCACCCATTTCTGGCCATGATGGTTTGTGAAATATTAGACCTTAAACCTGTTATTGGTCCAGGACTGAGCATTACCTCTTGACCTGGGAAATTCCACATTTTAGGGAAATATGTGTGTATATGTTTGGTGTTTCTAGAAGAGCTGCTTGTAGGGCTGAATTGTTAGAAGTTGTCCCAGCAGACATGGATTAATGGTAGGTACATGGTAACTACAGCTGCAGTCAACATGACTGCTAAGGTGCTTAAAGTTAAAAACTTGCTTAAGTACTTTATTGGATTAGGGCCACTCTGCTCAGCACCTTGTGGAATCAAGCCTACAGCTAGGGTGGTTTATGTGTTAAGAAGCAGAAAGTTGAGTGCCGTCATCAACCACTTTTAACATATTATAATTGCACTTCCCAGAGTGTGTTATTGCTGCTACAGATTGGTTTTTGTTACATTTTTCTGACCGCATCCTGACTAGTGCAGTTATGTTAGAACTCTGCACTTTCTCAGAACCTTAGACAATTAGGGTCAGATTTTCAAGAACTTAGCACTTTGGCTTCTGAACTCTTTAGAAAATCTGGTCAAAGCTGTCAGAAGGGGGGATGCTGGCCCTTATTTAGTTCCTGAATAAGATTGGAGCTTTTTAGAAAATCTGCCCACAGCTGCGGATAGACTTAGAAATCTGTCCCTGAGCTCTTCGGAAAATCTGGCCCTTTGACTCCTCCTTTCACAGTCTGTCTCAACTGGCCATCCATGCGACTAACAGAAGCCTTGTAGAAGTAATCAGCTTCAATGGAAGCCTTGAGGATATCTCAGACACATACAGGCACCTATATCCATGATGCACATTTAGGTAAATGGCATAACTCAATGACTATTAGCCAGGATGGGCAGGGATGGTGTCCTTAGCGTCTGTTTGCCAGAAGTTGGGAATGGGCGACAGGGGATGGATCACTTGATGATTACCTGTTCTGTTCATTACTTCTGGGGCACCTGGCATTGACCACTGTTGGAAGTCAGGATACTGGGCTAGATGGACCATTCGTCTGACCTAGTATGGCCATTCTTATGTTCTTATAACACACACTCCCACTGGCTCTGCTTACAGAGGGGACATGCCTTCCGTCTCCATCCCAGCTGTCTTTGTTCACAAGAAGTATATACCCCAACACCCTCACTGGCAGTGCCTATAGATGGCATGGCCCCTCACTCTCCACCCACAATTAGCTCTGCTCGTGGGAGGGAGGCTAATGGGAGGAAAGGGAACACCCTTTCTCCAACAGTTCTGATTAGCAGGTGCTGTTCATTTTTTAAATTGTTTTCTACGAGTTGGGTCTGCACTTTCTACTTGCCAATACAAAGTAACCTCTTGCAGTGTCAACCTCCAGCACCAGAGGAGTTTGCTTCATCCCTGTCCCATGAACTAATCAAATAGGGAGAGGAAAGGGAAGGCTGTAAGGGAGTATATGCATGCAGTCGCCTGAGTGGGACAGGAGCACCATCCCTGACCATCATGTACCTGCACTGAGAGCTAGTATCACCACTGATTTCTTAGGCACATGAATAAGTGACATGTTACTATCCTGGAGTGCTACTATCACATGCTACAGTGAGCACAGTTACTTCCTATGGATGTGACCCAAAGCCCTAAGATTCTCATGGACTGCAATAGACTTTGGATCAGGCCCTATCTGTTTTATGAGATTGTTTTAGTGAGGGAACTATATTCTTCCAGATCCTTCACTATGTGAGACCTGTCTGATTGACTGGAGGCGGGAGGAGGGTGTTTCCTCTGAAAGAAAATAAACGTTGCCACTTTTGCAAACTGCATAAAAGTCAAAAGCTAAGCCATAAAAGTCAGTGCATCTCTGAGATTAAACTACAGCCTGTTATTCAAATGCAGAATGTGGTGTGAATTAGATATAGAGAAGTTTGGCTATAGAAAAAGGCCCTTCTCTTCTCTTCTCTTCTCTTCTCTTCTCTTCTCTTCTCTTCTCTTCTCTTCGAAGACCATACATTTTATGACAAGCCACCCTCCGCCTAACCAGTGAAGACTAGTGCACAAAAAGCAGCATTAAAAACTAGTGATATTCGAAACTTGTAGATCAAAGTGCCCTGGATATTAGGATAGTTTGGATTCACACCGGAATCCAGATCCAAAATCCATGGCTCAGACCCATCTTTTAATGGAAACTGTGAAATCTGGTTGTCAGTCCAATAGTGACAATATGCAAAATACTCTACAGATATGGGTCCTGATCCTAAAACTATTGAATTCAATGGAAGAACTCCCACCGATGTCAAAAAGCTTTGGGTCAGGCACATAAGTGCCTGACAATGCACACACAACATCAGAATGCATTCCTGGAGGGTAGTGCACCTCCTACTCATGCTGAGTAGTCCCTGACTTCACCAGAAGCCCGAGTCATTTCAATGAGGCTCCTCCCAGAGTAAGGGACAATTCACAGTGTGAGTAAAGGTGGCAGAACCTGGGCGATGTAATGTATTGATTCTGTTTTGTTTTAGAAATGAATTGAACACACATTCGTATATGGGTTTTTTCCTTTGAAAAATGTATAATAAAAATAATTAATTATAAGAATTATTTCAATATAAGGGGACAAAGCAAAGAAGAGCAACTGTATAGTGCAGTCCATTTGAATGTTTGTTTATAGCAGTTCCCAGTGTCTACAGAGAAAGGGCCCAACGCAGAGGGCTCCTGAGCGCCTTTGCAGAGAGCTGAGTTCCCTCAGCTCTTGTTGAAACCATTGAGAGGTAAGCTGAGCATGTTGCAGATTCAGGCCAAGAGAGTGAGAAGGGAGCAAGATACAGTCCCAGATCTACAAAGGTATTTAAGCTTGCAATGTAGAACAACATGGGTCCACTTACATCATCCCATCCATGTTCCTGTACCAGGGGAAGTTCTCCTTGGCCTCTTGTGTCTCGTTAACAGCTCATGGAGTGGATGGAGTGGGGTGGAGAATAAGCCCTGATGTTGTTATGTGAGATTTATATGGGGGGATTGATTCAATGGCTTTGTGGGGAGTGGGGATAGAGTTCCTATGGATGTCGCAGCACAAGTGTGCTGGAGAGATCCTTGCTGTGGAAGTGAGTCACAGGGAGGGGCCAGATACAGAAAGCCAAAACTGGAGAGGTACAGAGAGTGGCTGGGCAGGAGATGAGTATCACGGAGGAGCAGAAAGTTACTGTCTGAGCCATATGGATTGTACAGATACTTATATTTACTGCAAATCATAGAACGGGGAGGGACCTCAAGAGGTCATCTAGTCCAGTCCCCTGCACTCAAGGCAGGACTAAGTATTATCTAGACCAGTGTTTCCCAAACTTGTTCCCCTGCTTGTGCAGGGAAAGCCCCTGGCAGGCTGAGCCAGTTTGTTTACCTGCCGCGTCCACAGGTTCGGCCGATCGCGGCTCCCAGTGGCCACGGTTTTCTGCTCCAGGCCAAAGGGAGCTGCTAGAAGCGGCCCAGGACGAGGGACGTACAGGCCACCGTTTCCAGCAGCTCTCATTGGCCTGGAGCAGTGAAACGTGGCCAGTGGGAGCCGCGATCGGCCGAACCTGCGGACACAGCAGGTAAACAAACTGGCCTGGCCCGCCAGAGGCTTTCCCTACACAAGCGGTGGAACAAGTTTGGGAACCACTGATCTAGACCATCCTTGACAGGTGTTTGTCCAACTTGCTCTTAAAAATCCCCAATGATGGAGATTCCACAACCTCCCTAGGCAATTTATTCCAGTGCTTAACCACTCTGACAGTTAGGAAGTTTTTCCTAACATCCAACCTAAACCACCCTTGCTGCAATTTAAGCCCATTGCTTCTTGTCCTGTCCTCAGAGGTTAAGAAGAACAGTTTTTCTCCCTCCTCCTTGTAACAACCTTTTATATACTTGCCAAAAAGATTTTAGAAACAACAAGCTGCTGGAGAGTTGTAAATCAACACATTTCTCATGGGTTATAGAAGAAGAAGTGACCGAGAGAGAAAGAGGTAACAGGAGTGTACATAAGGGAAAGGTTACAGTGGGGGTGACATAGTGGAATATGGATTAGTAGCAATTCCTTGGAAGAAGCAATAAAATTAAATGCCAATTCCTCCAGAACCATAATGTGATGGAATTGTTCTTGTAGCCCCTTCAAAAATGAAGGTTCACCCATCGCTGGATCTTACAATCAAAGAATAACATTGCTCTATTTACTCTGGTACTCTTTCCATAAGTCACTCAGCTTTGCACACAATGTAGCTTCATAGGATACTTTTTGGGGGATGGATTGGGGGTAAATGCTGCTAAACTTTTTTATCATTATGTTGCTTTGTTTAGTTTCTGTATGGCACATTTTAGGAGGTTTGCATTTTACGGTGAAAAGTTCTAACAGTGTGTGTGTCATTCTGGAAACTCTAGCAATGTGGGAGTCAGTGTTTACTGCTTTCTACTTCACTGCAATATATTCCCCTTCACAAAGAACTGCTTCTTATACTCTGCTCTGGATGGTTGTATTGTTGTAGAGATTTATTTCTGTTCTTTCCCGGACAAATACACTATGGCGATGTAGAAAATAGTGAACATAATACCAGACTTCTTAAATACCCCTCTCCTATCAAGGTTCTCTGAATGCTACACACACATTAAAACAGATATGAAAAAAAAATAATAAAAATAAATCTTTGAAAGCAAGAAAGAGTAATACAATGGAGAGCATAATACAAGGGTCTTCCCTTCATAGAGTTAAAGGGAGGTTTCAGTGTTACATAGACCTGGGGTAGGCTCTTTACACAGGGGGTGAATTTCACTCAGACCTGTTAATGTTGCTTTAACATCATTTTCTGTTTGTAATATTAAATATATGAACTGTTACATTTAACAAATTAATTTATTCCTATGAAAGTCTGATAATTAAGAGTCTCATTGGCCAAACTTTCCTGATATTACTCTAATGACTTCACACATTGGTTTATTTTATCTCATTTGCCTTTTGAAGCTTAATCCTGCTAGCCTTACTCACATGAATAGATACATAGATTTGGCCTGTTACATTGGACTCCTTTGCATTAACAATTCAATAAATGAAGTGACATATTTGGATGCCTTTGCAGGGTGAAAAAGAACTATGTTGTGTTTCATGGAGGAAATAGAAGCTTTCACAGGGCTAATTAGAGTTTTTCCACATAGCTGATGGAAAACCACTAACTGATTTCACACTGCAGTTTAAGGAAGACCACATCCTGCTTATAAACTCTCAGTTAGATCCTAGCCCTTGACACCATAAGCCTTGTTATAAGAAGATATATTTTAGATAAAGACATTTGAGCTTGTTGTAATTTCTACAGTCAGTTATGCCACCAAGAAAGAGCAGGCCAAATTCTGTGCTTTATTGGAGGGAATAGAGAGCTATGGGTGTAACGAAAGAGAGAGTTTAAATGGTTCTTTGGTGAGGGGAGGGGAGAAAAAAAATAATACAACAATTTCTGGCTTTTAAAATCAGCTTATAAACGCTGCAGTCTGCAAGACATCTTGCCTGAATTAGGCTAGGGGGAAATGAAAAGAGTGATAGCAGACACAGAATATTTTGGAATACACTGACAGTGAGAGTGATGAGCATAGGTGGGACAGGGATGATAGGATATAGAACCTTTCCTCTTAAGGTCATCCAGCTGAGTTCGGTTCCCACTGGACAGGTATCTACATCACAAAGCCACCCTCACAGCTGGCATTAAATTCAGCATGAGTAGGAGGTGCACTACCCTCCAGGAATGCATTCTGATGTTGTGTGTGCATTCCTTGTTGGCCATTTCTGCACACAGGCCAAGGAACAGGCCCCAGAGACTGAATAGTCATCCTTAGAGAGAATACCTCAAGGTTGTGGCTTAGGCCCTTAGGGTTGGCAATGTAGTGAAAACTTACACAGTCATTACCGGTGCAGTACTTGTCTTGTAGACAGAGGATGTCAGTCTTCAGGGCTACCATTCCTTCACAAACACTCAAAGATGGTGGGTGTTGCAGGCTACTGGGCACCATCTAATCCCTGCTGAATAAAGGGCCCTAGCAAAGCTACTCAGAGGAAAGGTAGTAAGACTGGCTGCTGGAGGAAGTGGGGAGAATGCATTAGGACCCCACATCCAGGAGCCACAGAGCTGGGTTGAACCTCAGCTAGGGAGGTTTCAGTTTGCTTTCTGATTCCATTAACTTCATTTACTTTCTTGTTACAAACACTAATGTCTGAAGACCAAGATCTTGCTAGGGGCATTTTTTTTCTCCTGCTGGGTCATTCCACCAGTTTATACTGGTTGCTTATTCTGACCTGAGACTAAGAGGGTGGGGGGGTGGAGAGAGTTATCGCTAACTCGAGTTAACCCTAATAATTCATTAAACCACATTAAACTTCCATTATTTTTATAGGTGGCTTGTTGAATAAGAACCTCTAAGATGTTATTTCCTGTAAGTCTGCCATCTTTAGTAGTGGAGTCAGACCAATGTCCAGGTCAAGCATATTCTTGTACTGGGATGTGGGCTAAAAGTTATCCTAGCATTGACTTTAATCTGAATATAGTCCTCAAGATCTGGCCACTTGATGGAGCCCTTTAAACTTTGGGTACCCAGGCTGGTCCATCAGAAATACCTTAATGAAGTCTATGACTTTAAACAGTGACATGACGAAGAAAGTAGTTTATTGTCAGACTTGCCATGTTAGTAAGGAGAGAGTTTAGGATGTGATTGTTGTGCTCAGCCAGGTGAAAGCACAAGGACAGTTAACAAAACCAAAAGAGGCAGATAGACTCAAGATCTTTTTTCTAAAAAACATGCCAGAATTTTAACAAGCATAATTAATGCAATTTAACATACAAGTAGAGATATTCACCTCATTCTTTAGTACTGCCTTACTTTTATGCTGCCAACCTGTTGAATATATACATCAGCTGACAGCTTAGTATTAGCCTCTTGTCTAGAAGCCCCAGCTGAGATTGAGGCTTTGTTGTGACAGACAACCTATGAATACATTGTGAGAGATAGTTGCTATCCTGAAGAGAGTCTAGGCAGATGAAACAGAGATTGGGAGGGAAACAAAGGCCCAGAGAACAAGGGAAGTGACTTGCCCAATGTCACACACCAAGTCAGTGGTACAGTCAGGAACAGAACCCAGCTGTCCAGATTCCCAGTTCAGCGCCCTATCCACCAGAGCATATTGCCTCCATGATAATGATTACATAACATAGGTATCTTGCTGTCCTTGCTATCTGGCAACGTCCTGTCTACATCTTGACTGCCTGGCCACCCCTCTTTCACTTCTTTATGGTGTTTCCTGCTGGCTGGCTGGTTAAAGTATATGTTCATGATGGAGCAAACTGTCTCCTTTTCCATGATTGTTAAAAAAAAAATGTCCAAGGGAAATGCCGCTGGGTGTTCACTAAAAATGTTTAGTTTGTTGGATGATCTGACCTATTATCTTCCAGAATTGACAGTCTAGTAATATGACATCTCATTCAGAAAGATAACACAAGTGTAAATGTGATGGAGTACATGCATCTCCCTGCCATGCGGTGTCTAAGACCAAATAAATCTTCCAGCCCTGTTTAGAAGTAGGAAGTATTTAAGGGAATGTGGAGATTGGTTGAGCTGACAGCACTGGATCCAGAGAACTTCATCTAAATGTGTAGTATCTGCTCATTTGTTTGCTTGTGACTAAAGCTGTGCATCAGTTGATGTCACACACTGTGGTGCACGCAGAGCTACCTAGTGGTCAAAGCAGGAGTCTGGCCTAATTTTCAGAGCAGAATCAGCAGACAGAACTGGAGGTGTGGTCAGGAGACAAGCCGAGGATTAGTACCAGGGGTCAGGACTCAACCAAAGGTTAAAGCTGGAGTCATGATCAGGAGATGAACCAGTGGTCAGAGTGTAGAGCAGCTGGCTCAGGTGCCAGCTCCACAGCTTTATGCCACTGGCAAGTTCCCTTCCACCAGGGGAATTGGCTGATGGTGAGTTATGAAGTTTTTCATTCTGAAGCACTTTACAAACATAGGTCATGATTCTGCAAACACTTATACTTAATGGCAAAGACTGCACTTAACTTTACATACTGTGAATATTCCCATGTGGCCATAAAGTCATATACAAAACTGCATCCAGGGCTCATACCAACTCCCAGGTAAAAGCACCCAATCCTGGAGTGACAAACACCAGCTGTTTAGCAGGGCACAGCAATAATACACAACAGCTTAGACAGGAAATGAAGAATACATTATACAGTTAAAACCTAAGGGAGATTTGGGTAGACAAATGTAATTACCTGATTTTGCAACAGCACTACTCTTATAAAAAGTGCCAGGACAACTTGGACACCACGAGAGACCAGGGCTTCTGTTTTATCTCTCAGCCAATCAGCTACATCTTCAAAAATTACTACATGTACAATCATCCATCATCATCTAAATTCTAGCATGAAGTATGCCATAAAGACATTCCATAGCTCCAGAAGACCTGATTTTGGGTTAGGGTGGGCTTGTATTGTTCTGTTCTACAACAAAGACACTGATTCCTGTCTGGAGTTTGGGAATTGGTTTGTGATGTTTGGACTGTATTGTCAGTGTAATGCACCGTATGGATTAGTTATCAGATCCTGCATGAGGCTGTAGTTTTCCGAACACCCAACAATAAAACAAAACAAGGTGGTTTTCTTACCTTAGCACTTATGTAATGCAGAAAGAATGCTGTGGAATTTTTTTTCCTAGGGTGGGGGAAGTTTTGAAGCATGAAAAACACAAGAGGCCAGTTTAAGAGAGTCTAAAGTATACTTTAAGACATGGCATTAAGGTATTATTTTATAATAGCTTTTAGTGAAAGCATTCAGAACATTCACTTTTATTTGCTAAAGTTAATTACTCAACAAATAAACACGATGTACACCCACTGCATTTATTTTTTCCTTTATAACACAGATCATTAAAACATTCTTTAAATATTTTTCTTTAGGATGCCTGAGAAGTAAGAATAAAAGCTTCTTGAGTCGTGTGAGTCAACTTGGAAGACATTAGTTACTGCAGAAGGAGACTGGGGGAGGATATATTTTGAATGGTGATTTTGCAGTTTATGGGTGCTCATGGAGTGGGCCTCTTCACACAGACAGCTTCAGTCTCACGGTCAAATTTCCCCCAAAAGTGGGAGTTCTGTTGACCCTCTGAATGGGTGGCCAGCTCATCACAAAGATTTGTCTGTCAACTCAGTAGATTTGTGACAGGGGTGAATGGGCCAGGTTAGGGACTGAACCCATGACCTCCTAATCTTATTGCATGGGTAGTGCCTCCTAGGCTGTTCAATGGTTATTTGACCCGGATGAGCAATTTAGAGGAAAATTTGACCCATTCTGGGGATTAAGGGTTCAAGGAAATCAAAACCCAGTGTTCAAACTTACATTTAACTTCAGCTCTTAGGTAGCGCTATATCTCAATGTGACACTTTCCAACATACCATTTGTGTCCTGCCATTACAGTCATCTCAAGCCTAGATGCCATAGGCTAAACTTTTAAACCTACAGAATGCATCTTAAGCCTTTCATGTTTGGGCTGGCAAAACTTGACTTTAATGGTGCACTTCACTCCTATGGAATAATGTAAGACATTAGTATCCAGACAGTTTAATCAGTTTAGTCTTCAGTAACAATAAAATGCTTTGACATTGATTAGAAAAATGTAAACATTGGTTTAAATCTGTAAGTATTTATTTAAATGGCATTGGTAACAGGGTGCACAATGTGTTGAATAGGGTATCCAGGAATGCTGACATCCTGACTCCTAGCTTTGCAGTGTTAAAACTGGCGAGGGAGAGAATCCAAAAAAGTGCCCAATAGTTTGGATGTTTAATCCAAACTATCTGAATCTCTTGAGTCTACAAAACTGGGATAGTCAAGTAAAAGCTCTCCAATGAGATTTCTCACACTTTTGGTCATGGTCAGAGCCCAAAACTGAAATAAAGTTTCTCATCCCAACATGTCAAGACCTTAGAAAAGGTTCTTTTTCACTTTGTTTTGAGAGACAAAAGAAGGTTCAGTGACGCTGGAGGTAAAAGGTTCTTAATTTCTCTGAACCAGTTCACATATCCCTTGTCAGAGCAGCCTCCTTGATCACTACCTTGATTGATCTGAAATATTATGAGATCAAAACACCTACGAACTGATTCTGCTGTGGCTCAATGGCAAACATTTTTCTCTTAAGTAATTCTAGTGACTCAATACCTCACCAAAATTTGGTTTAGATTTGCCCAGACTCTGTTTACTGTTAGAAACTAGGGTGTTTAATAGATAAGAAGTTCTTCAAATAGAATTGTTACACATAAGAGTTTTGTATTTTAAATATTAATTAATGATCTCTTCTCTCCCTGCCAAGTAATAACCTGTAGCAGACATCAGAAGCTTTTATGTGGATTTCAGGCATAGGCTATGCGATCCACATTTCCATGCACTTTTGTTGTTCTCTCTCTCCTCCCTCTCCCTTCCAGCTCACCTTGCCTCCCTCCCCGTCAGCCCAACATATCAGATTAGATGCTGCAGCCCCAAAGTAGCAGCAAATAGCTCCATAATTATTGCATAACTGGCACAAATCACCTGCTACTTGTAGTGGAACATTAAACTTCAAGATACTTGGGGTGGGGCAAAGGACCCTCCCCCACAGAGTGGAAATACTTCAGCAGGGGCCCATTTTATTCAGCTATCAGTAGCGTTAACACTGGCATGAAAAAGGCTCATCACAATATAAAGAACAAATGGTAACTCTTCTTTTGCCCTCCTCCTCTTCATCCTCCCCGTTCTTTCCTCTCATCTATTTTCAGATTCAACCCTTTCTTTTTCCCTATCATGCCTGTAGATAAGATATAGCAGTCTTGAGGCCACAAGTTACAGTAACTATACTTATTTTTATTGTAAAAGTCATACTAATTAATTTTAAAAATCAGCTTAACCCACTTGGTGCATCTTTCATCCAATAGTGCAGTGGTTAATTAAATACAGGCAGTAACTGGCTACATCTCTCTTAATTGGGATGGACTGTCTGCTCCTTAAAGCTGCCGGAGATAGTCAGTACAGCAGATAATTCCCTCTATTTAGGTGAGCTCTCCACTTGTAAAAGTCTAGTGGAAGTGGAGCTGCTGCCTCCTGTGGAAGCTGGGCCTTCTACCCCACGTGCAAGGGGACGGAGGGCCAGGTTGAGTGTGCTCTGGAGAGTGGCATGAATGGGATAGGAGGGTAGGGGGTATGATAGATCAGAGTTATACTGCACCCACTCCTCCTCTGGTTTAAGGTCCCGGGAATAAGTTAGAGCTGCAAAGAGGCAGCTCTAACTTATGCTGGCCCCAAGCAGCCCTGAATCAGTGATCCACAACCAGCTCCCTGCTGCTGCTTCTCTCCACTACATCCGAGCACAGGTTGGACGGAGTGGGAAATCAGAGCCAGTTATTCCATTCTTGTCAGTCACATTTCTATAGCTGGTATTTGTTTTTGCAGCCAGGGCGATGAAATACATTTACTGGCTGCAGTCACAAGGATTCTAAACAGGCCTCTCTCTATGTTCAGCTGCAGTAAATCAGGCCATTGCCCTAATACGATCAGACCATGTATTTAGGGTTATATCTCTGAGATAACTCGTGGATTGAATTTCTTCCATTGCACTATTAAATTTTGAGACAATCCCAGACGATCTGAGGCCAGATCCCAAGGAACAGGGAGCTGCAAAGGTACCATACAGCCACCTTGTCCTATCCCACCCTCTGGCTCATGCTGATCCTAACTCTGCTGTACCAGAGGATCCAGCCCATAAAGAAGAGTCCCTAAATATGGCCGCCCCTCTGGCATTTCGCTGTGAATTTTGTGTTTATTTGGTTTTGAAAGACTGTGTGCGAATATCTAATAACAACTTCCACTGCTATTTTCTCCATGCGCGGCGATTTGTACGGCTCACAATGGCTAGCATTATATCCTTCCTATCCTTTACAGTCTCTTGTGGTCAGTAATGCTCTGTAGTTCGGTGAAAAACGGGAACACAAGGTACCTTCCCCTTCAAAGATCTGACTATCTTGTCATATTTTTACATGGCTCTTTCTTTTGAGGAGAAGTCTAGATTAAACAGTCTCCAGCTTTTGTGATTTTATAATATTTTAACTGAGTCCATTGTTTTTTGCCAAGGCTGATTCAATTTAAAAAAAAATGTGTTTCTGTATAAAGCAGTGGTTCTCAACCTACTTATCATTGTGGGCTGCATATACAACTCTCTGTGTTACGTAGGCCACATCCACACAGTATATATACTACTTGTATGGTCCTGAAGATGTCACATGGGTGGCAGCTGTGTGCTGATTGGGCCACAGGTTGAGAACCACTGGTCTAAAGGGATGAATGCTGTTATTTGTTTAAGCACCAACCATAAAGACAGATCCACTTTGAAGAGTTTACACTGGGAAAGACAGGCACATAGGTCTCAATCCTGAAAGGTGCTGAGCACTCTGGCACTGGTCCAGCCAAGGACTTAAGCAAGTGTTTAATTTTAAGCCCCACTGATTTCAGTGATACTACTCACATGCTTAAAGTTAAGCACATGCTCTGCTGTATTAGGGCTGGAATGCTCAACACCTTGCCGAGAGGCAAAGTGTCTTGCCCAAGATCACAGAGCAGATCAGCGTCAGAGCTGAGAATAGAATTCAGGTCTCCTGACTCCCAGTCCAATGCCCTTTTTAGTAGACTGTGCTACCTCCTGGGAACCCTTATCACATCATTGAAAAACACAAATAAAACTGCTGGAATCCAGATGCACCATAGCAAAAAACTGCATATAACTGTAGTGGTGGAGAATCTCAAAAGTATTGCATCAAGAAGCAGCATAGAACTACTCCCTAAGCCTTTCACCACCTCACAGTGATTTGCAAAAGACTCAGACCTCAGACACACACCCAGCTTAGACATAGCCAGCTCAGGAAGAATAACAGAGATGCAGAATTTTTATGCCTGGGCCAGAAGGCACATACAAAATCCCCTCTGGAAAAATAAACCCAAATGACTTCTGCTAAACCTCCTGATCACCTGAGGTGAGCTCAGCCAATCAGGAACTAAAAGAAATACTGTGTCACTTTTACCATTGGACTTACATCACTTCAATCTTAAAATAATTTTACTGGCACTGTGTACTAAACCCGACTTGTTTGCAGAAAATCCATGAACTCAAAACAAACAAACAAAAAACATTCAGAGTGCTTTGAATTTTGCATAGAATGTTTTGCACTGCTCCATTTATTACCCTGAATGCTTTTTCAGCTGTCAGCAATGTCACAACAATACTGTTGTGTCTGAGTTCAGGTAACAAATCTGAAGTTTTGGGGAGTGCTTGAGGGTGCACTGAGTAACAATTAAAGCCCGGTCGGTGCCCATAATCACATGAGCACCCTTGTGTACATGAGCAGTCTCATTGACCTCAACTGGATTAGTCATTCAAGCCAAGTTAAGCAGATTCTTAAATTATTGCAGGATGAGGACCTAGTTTTGCATAATTATCAAATTATTTCAATTTTATTGGCTGCAGAGACTGCAGACATGGGACATAAAAGCAGTTTGCAGTTCTACTTACAACAGGTTATGATGTTGCAGGTCTAGAAACTGCGGTCTCCAAAGTTACTGAGCAGACCCTGAAAACAAAGGGACAGATTAGTGATTAGTGAACACACACCTACAAAATTGTTTTATTTAAATTATAGTTTGGTTACATACTTGCTCATAAAAAAAAACTATGCAGCAATAACAACAAAAATCCATTTTATTGTTAGTCAGTTGGATAAATAGTTATGGGAATTGTAAAAAATATTACGGAGTGTGTCTCCAATCTGTTGGATGTTATCTGCTGGGGAGCAGGGCCCCAGCTCCTTAGATATGTACGTTTTTGACATTTATTATTATTTGTTTATGTAGGGCCAGATTCAGATACTCTTACTTAGGATGAGTAGCAGTTTATTTCACAAGTCGTCGTTACTAAAGTAAATTGGACTGTTTGTGGAGTAAAGTACTACTCAGTTTCAGTAAGGGTGGGAAAATCTGGCTCATTAGGTATAATGATAGAACACCCATGTTGTTGTTATTAATTATTATTATTTACTATTTGTATTATCATAGCACATAGGAGCCCCAGCCATGGAGCAAAACTCCATTGTGCTAGGCGCTGTGCAAACACAGAACAAACAGACACTCCTCCTTACCCCCAAACAGTTTACAATATAAGTCAACATGAAGCGTTTTGGTTCAATAATAGTCATCACTAGAGGCCTTGATTATAACAAAAAGGGGGCAGATTATGCCCTACCCTGTGCTGGCTCAGCTCTGTTGGCTGGTGCACTGGAATGGTGGGTAGGTACAAATCCTTGACTCCAGCATTCCTCACCACATCTCACCTACTCCTGATCCACCTATGTGGCTGGAGTAGCTGCAGCCTTGCCAAGGCTGCTCTCTCCCTTATACTGCACTAGGGTAACCAGACAGCAAATGTGAAAAATCGGGACAGTGGGTAGAGGCTAATAGGAGCGTATATAAGAAAAAAACCCCAAAATTGGGACTGTCCTATAAAATCGGCACATCTGGTCACCCTACACTGCACAGGGGAGTATGGACAAGTCTTCTATTTCCTAAACTTCCCTGCCTAGCTATTTAGGGCAAGAGACAATCTTCTTGTCAGCATTACCATAGAAACTGAGCATATATTTGTACAGGTTTTTTTGGATCCACCTTGTAGAATTTGATTGCAAATTATATTCTAGCGGATGGTTGAAAAAGGCCTTTTTTATTAGCCGTATGCATCAGGAGAGAATATTTGTGCTACAAGAGGGTTGCTGTGCTGGGCGGATGAGTGGGTGTTCCTTGGCCACTGAGGCTGTGGCTTCTCCCCTTTTCTAAGATGCAATGCAGAAGAGGGTCTGTGTATGCAATCCGCAAAGAGAAAAGACTGACGCTGTTTACATCTGCATCACCAACAGCAGGACCAGAGCTGCCTCTGCACCCAATCAACAGATGTAGTTCTGTTGTTTAAATGAGCTTGTGCCTGAGTCATCATTCAGGAACTCTGCCTGGCTGTTCTAACCTACTGATAATGTCGTGTAATGGTGTTAGCTGTGTAATATTGTTTTAAGTGTTAGAAAAATCTTGGGAAGGCTAGAAGACAAAGAATCCAGCATTGCGTTTGAACCAAATGCTAGAGTGGTTAGAAGCCAACCAATCTGAGGCCCAGATTGTGACCTGACAGTCTGCTTCATGAAGGATAGCGCCTAGCTGTCTGACTCTGGAAGAGATCAGAGAGAGATGTGTGACTCTGGGAGTCAAAATTCATTTCTTGATTCCTCCTTACTCAAGAAAATAATCTACTAGAGGTCTATGCCTGCAGATCAATCTAAACTGGTCTGGGCTATACCTGTTCAGTGATGGCTGATGTATTGTGCAGAGTGAAATTAAGGCTCCATCCACTCCCTGCCCCTGCTTACCCACTCCCTGCCTGCTTACATGGGACAGGGAACAGTGGAGGCTGCTTTTCTCCCAATGTGATGTAAGCTGCTCAAGGAAACAAGGTGAGGACCTTGCACCCCCTCTCTCCTGTGCAACAGTATATAAGGCAAGTAACAACCTTGCCTGGAATGTGATCTCAGAGCGGGGGGGGGGGAGGGGGGCACAACAAACAATGCCACTGTTTAAAACATGAGAGCCACTCCTGCATTAGGAATATGCCATTAAGTAAAGACAAACAGCATTATTGGTTTTTGGTTCATACCACAACCAACAAATGAAAAACGGAATAAATCTAGACATAGTCTTCCTGGTATAGTCACAGAATCAAGAAGCTAGTGGCACTGACAAAGTGAATGTAATTTTTTCTCTTATTATCCTATAAATTCAAAACCTCTGTCTCTGAGTCATCATGTTGTCAGACAGATAGCTTGATTGGTGGCTATGTATCAGCACAGAAACAGCAACCTCCAGCAGTCATTTAGACCAAATTACATATTGTGTGTGAGGTCACTTTTCTTGCTTAAAGGAAGCCCTCAGAATATAGTTTGGATGGTAAATGAAGTTTCTTGGCTGTATTTTAAAGTCTCATTGATGCTGTCATCTGATCATGCACTGCAGATGTATCCTTCAAGTTTTCATAGAAATGTTAAAATTTCCAGAATAATGGCTCAGATCTTCAGCAGATGTAAATCAGCTTAGCTCCTTTTACTTCATATTTGCTGACTTTTACTGACCGCTGAGGATCCTGCCTAATAAGTAAAGAGCATTTACCTGAATCATCAGGTTGGAAAGGCAAAAGTATTTCTTCTCCCATTGCATATTCAGACTCAGATATCCAGCTCTATTCACATGCCTAAAGCTCCCACTGATATCAATGCGAGTTCCGTGCACATAAGAGCTGAATATAGAAATCAAGATATATTGTATGCAAGTGAGAGAAGAATTTAGCCCTAATATCTGCTGTATTAAAAATAATATTGCAAAAAACATGAATTTCTGCTGTAAAACAGGCTCCACACAGAGTCCATCTTTAATGCTTCAAGAAAATACAAGTATGTTCCCTGCTTTTGAAAAAGTAAAGCTAAATAATGTTTCACAATGAACTATCCACTGTTTTTATCCATGTCTGTCCTTCAGCCCACTGTCATAACACCTCAGGATGTGATCTTATTAGTTGTCACAATTTGAGCAGGACAATGTCTGGCCAATTCTTGGATAGCAGGATTTCCTCCCCTTTATCTTCTATTTGCAGCTTTTTCTGCAGGAGGGAGCAATCTGGTCCAGACTCAGGACATACATTCAAGGATGCATTCCAATGAAGTTGAATGAGGATTTTGGGGCTAATAAGATTTTGGAACATATCAAGTGATATGAAGTATACTTTCTTGCATGTTGGACTGTCTTCTGTCTAGAGGCGTGAGAAACATGGCTCTTCTCTTCAATGCCACCCAATCGCACTGTGCCTCAGTTATTCTCCAGCAAGATCATGTGCTTTCTGTCCCATCTATGTCTTCCACTACAGAGAAATACCATCCAACTGTCCAATGCACTTGGTGCAACTTCCTTTTGGAATAAGCGTGATCTTCTTTAAGGATGACGTAAAGCACAAATGAGGTAGAAAGCAAATAATAGGAGTAGACTTCAGTGCCAACTGAAAATAGTGAGTTGGTGCACTGGTATTCAGGAAATGGTACTGACATTATTGAGAGTTGAGGGTGCTTGGAATTTTGCAGGCGTGGCCCCTGTACTTATAATATGGAATCTGGACCTATGGGCTTTTCCTAATGGTTGAAATGGTGGAGTCTGTAAAAACTTATTATATACAATATGCTTAAGAATAAATTGTATGAAACAGAGATTCAAATTTGATTTTCTTTTGATTCCTAGCATCAGGTACAGTTGTTGGCTTTAAAAGGGGGCTAAATAATTTTATGTCCGATTATGTAATGTATGTACGACCAATATATTTTAGTTACACCTGCTCAGAGAAGTGCAAGTAAAGCTCATGCTTCAACACCTTGATCCCTGAAAGGGTCAGGAGGTAATTTTTAGCCCTTCACACTACATTGCATAGTTGTCCCAGTGAATTAAAGGGAAGTTACTGCTTTCTCTACAGCATCAGGCATAGACCACCTATGACAGATATCAAAGGGCAGGATACTAGACTTGATGGACCATTGGCTGACTCTGATGTGACAAATAAAATGTTCTTATGAACCCAAAATTGTTTAGTAATCAGAGTTTCCAAACCATGATTATTTTTAATGTAGAATTATGATTTTATGGATTGTGATGTGTGAATATTTTCAGTCAAACAATTTGGAATGCCAATAAAAAAAGTGAATATAAACAAAAAAATGTAGTTGAGTGGAGGAGAAGAGTCTGGGATTCCTGCCATGAGAGAACATTTTAGGGTCTAGTCCTGCAAGATTTACATCTGTGAAAAACACCATTGACTTCCATGAACCTACCCAGAGGGGCAAATGTTTGCTCACACAGATCAATGTGGAAGATCAGATCCTAAACTAGCATACGATAACTAAGATTTACTGAGTTAAGATTATCATCCGTCATACCCCTTCTTGAGAAATGGACTCTATCACAAAGTGAGGGTTCTGGTTTTGGATCAGGCCTTGGATCATTGCTCTATTCTGTACAAAACTGAAAATGAGAAAGAAACCCACTGCTTTACGTTCTGGAGAAAACAGTACACATTTCCAGTTTGACACGCAGTGGGTCAAACCTGTGGGTCTCCTGGAAACTGACCCAGTTGATAGGCACTTCGAAAAATTACCAAAACATACTCCATTCTTTCATTTAACATAGAACTGAAGGACAACCCGACAGCTGCCTAGCAGAGATTGGGTTTAAATAAATTAGAGATGGATAGTGTCTTCTAGATAAACTAGTCCATTCTCTTCTCAGGGCAGGATTAGTCGTATAGCATACTATCCAGAGCTTTATCCAGCCCTGTGTTATAAATAACTCAGGGATAGATTCTGACACTCTTTCTTACATTGAGTGAATAACGCCATTGATTGCAATGGACAAGGTTATGACTTTAGGCACAGAGCCAAGCACCGCCCCAGGGGACACCGTGACTCAGATGCCTCTCAGTCATAGCTCCTCCCCACTTCCGCCTTGCTCTGGGAGGTATCAATTTACTGCTGGTTTATACCAGGAACAAATTACCAAACCCCTTCTGCTAGGTCATATGTGGTTAAGAGGGTGGAGCCCATGCTCTTTCCACTCCCTGCCCACCTGCTTGGGGTGGGGGGTGGGGGTAATTTGGTGTGGGATAACCCCTTTCTCTTATGCACCCACATCTGAGTTCTGGGTAGCTTGCACAAGGTTGCAAGGGCAGTTAGTAGGCTCTCTCGCTCCCTGCCATAAATATATAATCCAAGCCACAACCTAGCCCAATGGGACTATTTGTGGAGTTAAATACACTACTTAACATGAGCAACGGTGGCAGAATCTGCCCTATAGTGATAGGACTTTGACATCTCCCTGTGGTCTAATAAAACTCACCCATTGGAGTGTTTCTCTTGATATTCAAAAGATGGGCTTTTTTGCAATGCATTTGCTAGGATCCTAACGATAGTGCATTCAAACATGGATTTTATATTCTGTAAGGTGCAATCATCCGGAAGTCTGTGAAGCAAGGGACCTGAATCCACCTCTTGTTTGAACTACTGCTAATTGCTAGGGCATAGATTGTGACTTGAGGTGAAGCCCTCAGCAATGGGGATGCATCGGCTGCACCGCCAAAGGCGTTGTCCTGGGAGGCATTGTGACTCAGAGGCACACCTCTTGAGACACAATTTCTCCTCTATTTCCTCCTAGGGAGTAATAATTTACTGCTGGTCTAATTGCAACAGCCCTTGCCAGCTCATCTTGGCTGGCTGGTGTGTAAGGGGAGTGAATCCATCGCTCTGCCCCTCTCAACCAATCTGTTGCATGTAACCAAAGCAGGAACATCAGGAGAGTTTTCACTCCCCCTTCCCCCTTGCACAGGCATGTTGTCCACCTCTGCCCCCAGTGTGACTCATCCCTCAAGTCTACCTACCCTACTAGTTCCATTTTGGAGTGGCAGGTGAATGATGTTACTTAAATGAGATGGTATCTGTCTGGCCATATCACTTGCACTCACTTTAAATTCTCTCCCTCCTGTGTATTGTAAGCAATAACATTGCAATGGCACCAATTTCGAGAATCAAGCTGGAGCTCCATCCGGAATCAGCGCACCACAGGGCAGAACTGAGCAGGCTTATTTGATTTCCATTTCAATATCACATGTACTGAACAATGATTTCTTGAAGCCTGCTGTGGAAAACAAAATTGAAAGCATAAATATATGCAGATGGAATTCAGAACTGGGAAAGCTTCTGCCAATTTCTGCAACTTATGCATGCTCAAAATATTTACTTAGGAATTCTTAATTAAATAAACCATTCAGTAGGGGTGTTCTGTTTCAGATGTGTCACAGTGTCACCACAAAATATGTCAGCGGTTCTTTCTAACAAAGATTCCATTATAGAGCTTTTTATCAGACACTGTGGGGTAAGTTTTCAGTACAGTGCACAGGGATTTTAGCCATGCAACTCCTCTTCTAATGGGATTCGTGTGGCTAAATCTCTTTATTCCATGCTGAAAATGTATCCCCACCCAACAGCAACCTAAGGTTAATATTGAGCAGCACAGTTTGAGGTGATATCACAGAAACCAGAAGGGCATCTAATCAATAAATAATCAAAGACTATACAGTCAGGCTGGTCTACTGGTAAGTCTTATGCATTGTACTGCTAGGCAGCAAGGAATCCAAATTAGCCTGGTGCTTTAGATTCACTTGGACTTGGATTCAATTGCCCCAGGAGCACCACAAAGGAAGCTAATGCACCATGATATCACCCCTTGATTGGCACGGGGTTAAATGCCATTTCTTCTAGTGGCATATATTTTCTGAAACAGAGTGGTAAAAAGTAAGATTTTTTTAAACAAAAGTGTATTGGCTAAACATGAACTAGATGTAGTATTCAGAGTAACAGCCGTGTTAGTCTGTATCCGCAAAAAGAAGAACAGGAGTACTTGTGGCACCTTAGAGACTAACAAATTTATTAGAGCATAAGCTTTCGTGGACTAAGTGGGCTGTAGTCCACGAAAGCTTATGCTCTAATAAATTTGTTAGTCTCTAAGGTGCCACAAGTACTCCTGTTCTTCTTTTTTAGATGTAGTATATCTGTATTAAATGCCTTGACCATTTACTATCTCCGTTTGACATCTACTTTGGTTAGATATTTGTCAGAGCCAACCCCCTCAGAACTTTGGGGAAATTCAGATGGGGATCTGGGTCTGTATTTCAAGGCTTGGGAACACCTTTAAGGTTTACATATTTTTACCTGTATTTTATCATATGTTAAAAATTCAGGTTCTAACAACAGTAAAAAACATTCTCTCTGACAAGGTGTGTAGTTATTTTGTTTTCATTCTTTTTGCTGTAAGGCTGGCTGGATGGATAGGATTTCTATATTTGCCAGAATAGTTCTGACAAAGGCCCTGATCCTGTAAACACTTATTCATATGATTAACTTTATGTACATGAGCTGTCCCATTGACCCCAGTCAGACTGCTCACATGCACAAGACAAACATACATGTATTTGCTGGTTAGGGGAATGAGAAAGCAACCTACAAAACAGCAGTAAATCTTTCTTATGGTAGGTAGCAAATGCTTATGGTAGAGGTTTAAATTTGTTCAGAAACATTTACACAATTTTGCATGAAATTTTACAGCTTTCCATTTCACATACTTTTTCAGCCCGCACATTTCTGTGAAATTTCAAGGGACCATAATATTTGTATGACTGGCTTGTAAAATTCACTTGCTCAAGATGCTATGGTTTTGCATAAAACTTTGTGAGAAATTACTATGAAAGCAGTGTGGTGGAGAGGTAGGTAGGTAACAAAACTGTTTTGGCACAAAAATTGGAATTATTAATAATATTGCTTTACATGCTTTAAAAACAGGCAATTTAAACAAACAACCCCCCTTTTGTTAAGAATATATTGCTTATATCTAGCCTAGGGGGAACAGTCATGACTGCAGATTGATTTAAAAAAAATATGAACACTGAACTTGAGGTTTCAAAATCATGATGTGAATCCAAACCTTCACATGCCCTGTTTAGATTTGGCTTGTTGTAGGTTTGAACTTTAAACTTGTGTCCAAACCCAGAGTCAGATCCAGAGTTCTGGTTTTGACCTCTCTTTACTTATAACAATAAAAAAAATCACTGCAAGCAGTTCCCTGTGAATTAATGATTAAGGTGTAGGTTCTTTACCTCCTCTTAACCAACCATGATTATTAATCTCTAAGAGCTGTCACATGGTTCCATTGGTATTGCTTAAATGGGTATTTCACATTGATGAACAAATGTAGAACTCAGAACTGTGCACACATTATCATCGTACAGTACGGTTACAGCAGAAATCTGAACAAAACACTGCACTCAGGATTTCCTTGTGGTAAGACTACTGCTCCTGGAGGAAAGATTAGATGGCAGACAATGGCTAAATGTGGCATGTGGATTTTGGTTTTTTGACAGCTGGTATAAAGCAAAACACTCTCAATCCAGTTACAGATGTAGCATTTAACCTGTCAAAGCCCAAACATGCAACACAGCCCTTTAGCATGCGTGACAAACACACAAACTGAGGGATGCCACAAGAAACAGCAGACAAGGAAGCATGAAATGCTGTTGGGTGCATTTCTTCAATATAAATAAAGTTTTCCAAAATCTCAGTTTCGTGATTCAGCATTTCTGTTGGCAATAAATTAGAGTAACAATTTAACAGTAAGCTAACAACAGGTCTGAGGGATACGCTGGTAAATTTAGGCTGAAGAGAGAGGGGAAGTCCCTTGAAGTACTACTAATAAAAAAACCCTAGTAATTATAGTTTGTATTTATTTGGGGAGGAGGGATAGCTCAGTGGTTTGAGCAGTGGCCTGCTAAACCCAGAGTTGTGAGTTGAGGGGGCCACTTGGGGATCTGGGGCAAAATCAGTACTTGGTCCTGCTAGTGAAGGCAGGGGGCTGGGCTGGACTCAACTCAATGACCTTTCAAGGTCCCTTCCAGTTCTAGGAGATGGGATATCTCCATTAATTTATTTTTATAGTATCTTTCATCAACAGTATCTCAAACCACTTCACAAGCATTAATTAATTAAGCCTCACAACACCTTTGTGAGGCAGATAGGATTCTACTTATTTTACAGATGGAAAAGCTAAGCCATACTGAAGAAAATCATTTGCCTAAGGTTTGGTACAGAGTCAGTAGGAATACAGTTCTGCATATCAGTTCCAGGCGCATACTGCTAGACAGTAGTGAGGTGAAACCAATGCACATCTTTAATGCATGCGTAAACACTATGGCCAAAACTGTCCTTTGATTTTGGTTGCCTCAGGTTTTGGGTGCCCAAATTGAGATGAGGTCAATGAGAGCTGCCAAGGGCTCAGCCCTTCTGAAAATCATGTCAAAAGGTGTCTCAAGTTGACCACTCAAAAATGAAGGCACCAAAGTTATAGGCAAAATCTGAAATGTTTGGCTAACGAGAGACATATAGTGCTCTCTGAGTGGAAATTTGGCCCTGTAAAATCAGTGGCAAAATTCCCATTGACTTCAATGCAGTCAGAATGTCACCATTTTTGTACATACATGGCTGTCTTTGATCCAAATTATAATCTTGGGTGCCATCATTTTTGAGGCATCTTTTGGACTTCATATTCAGAAGTGCTGCAGCTCTCATTGACACACATACTATATAGTGTGCGTGTTTGTGTGTCGGACTGCTTCTAGTAGTATAACATAGGAAACAGAGCCCACAGGAGGGAAAATTCTACAACAGGCCCACAATCTCTACTGTAGGGCTCAAAGCCAGCCAGAGCCAGTCTAGAAGGCACTGACTGGAGAAGGGGCATGCCCAATGCACCTTACAGATGTGCTGAAAGTGCCCAATCAGCCCCATCTTCTCATACAGGGAGCCCTGGAAACAGTTTAAAGTGTAGTTTCGCCCTGAAAAAATGACTATGTGAGATCATCACCTTCTTCTTCAGCTATTCTGCTCCCTGTGTTTAATGTCACATCTGCTTATTCCAGTGAAAAAACTAAATGTTTACTACCAGCACTGCAGAAACAACACTGCTGATCTAGATTCTTTTTAGACTTGCCCACCATCAGCAGAACTGTTGACTAAATTCCTATAGTGATCCTGTTGACACACTATAAAAGGTACCTAGTTCACACTGATGTAGTCCCGTTTCATACAGGACTACATTAATGTGCATTAGGTTCCTTTTAGAGTGCACCAGCAGGTCTACATGAGGCAGTTAGCGCAGAACATGTTAGAATACTCTACAATTCAGACCCTCCTAGTTCATGTAGACAAGCTCCCAGACTGAGTTTGCAGAGCTGGCAGTTAAATACTTGTAAACTGAGCAAATTTGTTCTGGAGTCATTAGGATGAATAAACATGGAACCTTGTCAGTGCTATTTATAATAAGTCATTTTCAGAGTAGAACCACATTTGAAAGCCGCTCTCCGCCATTGTCTTACATTAAAGCAAATCCCTTGTACGAATCCCCCCGCAGTCAACTGTGGTTTTAGCAGTGATCCATCATGTAGTTGCATTATTTATTTATTTATTTATTTGGAAATTCATACAACAGCATTTTGTTAGTCACTGCAAGCGGCCTCTGACTAATGCCCTTCATATTAAAAGGTGTACGCTTTGGAATTTCATGTGATTGACTGTACACAATGCATATAAAATGCCTTTTCATTATTGCCACTTGAATTGCATAAAAGGACAAGACCTGGGAATTATCACAATTCAGAAAGGGATTCCCAGCATTTTAAAGTGATCATAACAAACAACCAAAGTGCAAATGTTTCTAGCCCATAATTCACCAGTTATTCATGGAATACATTTTTTCTCATTTTAAGCCTTTTTGTACTGCAACATGATCATACTATACACACTGTACCTACCAGTATCACACGTCATGATAATCAGAGGGAGAAAAGCCCTATAAACAATGAAAGAAAATGGATTAGTTGTTCTGTAGTATTGAGAATTGCCTGAATCCTAAACCAAATATTCAGGTTTCTTTGCTATGATCCAAATTCTTCTCTAATTTTCACAGATTCATAGATTTTTAAGGCCAGAAGGGACCATAATGATCATCTAGTCAGACCTTCTGCATAACACAGGTTGGAGAACCTCACCCAGTAATTTCTGCATCAAGCCCATCACATGTTTGAGCTACAGCATCTCTTTTAGAAAGACATCCAAGTCTTGCGTCAAGGACGTACACATTTAGAGATTGTATATTGTTAGTTAAACAGAGATGGGCCAGAACCAAAACCTGGTTCAGAATATGCCAGAATTTTGGGGATTTTTGGTCCCATTCTAAACTTTGTGTCTGGGCCCCAGCGCCACTGAACTAAAACTCCCAATCTGAACCTTCATGTCTCAAACTTTGGGAGGGGTCAGATTTGGATCCAAATTTTGTACTTCTTGTCCATCTCTTTTAAAAAGGAAATATGGCACAATATGCTCACATTAACTCTTCTCTAGTATCCTAAAATTCAAATGATTCAACCATATATAAAAGCTGTGGATAAATTTAACGGAACGTCAATTTAGAAAGCTCTGTCAAATTGAAGATTAAAGGTAGAACTGGCTAAAACTCTAAATCTCTGTTCTGTGGGAAATTCAAATATTTTGTTTTGGTGAGTGCTTCATTTCAATTTTATCTTTTTGACTATATTATCTATTATATTATAAAAGTCAAAATGATAAAGTTAAAACAAAATGCTTCAACCTTATAGAATCAAAATGTTTCAATAATTTGTAATTGAAAATTTTGACTAAATTAATAATGTTACTGCTAAATGTTTTGATTTTGTCAAATTGGTATTTTTCTGTGGAAAACTTCTGTCAGAAAATTTTTGACCAGCTCTAATTAAGGGCTACACTGTTGCTGCCCTGAATGAGTGTGCAAGGTGGTAGGGGAACAAGATCATCCTTTTATGGACCCACATAAGAAGCAGTTTCAGATCTTGTGATCCTTGGGCCACATCCAAGTGCCCCAGCCCTGTCTCAGGGTGTAACACCTACTTTGCTGAGATGGTCAACAATGGTGTTTGTTGTGAAGGTGGTCGACACTTGTCTTCTAGGAAGTGAACTGAGACCACCAACATTTTTTCAGTGCACAGTAAGCTATTGGTGAGCTAGCTTGGTAAATGACCCAGAGAGCTCCTTCCCTGCAGTATGAGGAAGCGTCCAGAGAGGAAGCAGCCATTAATTGTCTCCCAGCACTCCAGTTTGCATAGGGATAGGGCAGTGGGGCTGGCTAGCTCTGCCAGCAGCTTTTACCGGGTTAGAGGAAGTTTGTCTAGGTGCAGTGGGGCATGGAACAGGCATAACACCTCCAGGCACCACCTACCCTCATTAGTCTCCTTAGTGTGGCTCTGAATTTAAGAAGCATAATCTAGAACGTTTTCATGGCAACTAGTCTGGACATTCCTGGCCATCAATTCTAGCCCAGGGGTAGAATAACCTAAGTCACTTGGGAGCTTAAGTCCCATTTGCTAGAGTGACTTGGGAGCCTAAATCTTAATAAGTCTTTTGAAAATGAGACAGGCTCCTAAATCACTTAGTCCACATTGAAAATTTTATCCCATGTCTTATTTAAAAAAAAAAAAAAAACATTGCCGTACATGCATCAGATAAAGATGTTGAAAAATGAATTGGAAAATGACAGATGTATGGTCTAAACTGGAAATCTTGTCAATCTTAAACAGTTAGTTGGCTTACATTGGGCAGATGCAAGGTAAAGGCAGTCTTCAGAATGAGTTGTAACTCATGAGCTATTGCTCTGAAAATATATTGAAGAATAAGAATGACACAAATTTCAGTTATGGACGTTGTATGTTGGTGAGCATGTTGGTCTTGATTAATACTCATAAACTTCCATTATTTGCTCAGTACGTTAAGTTAGTAGTAATGGGCAACAATGTTGGTAGAATAAAGTCATTCTCTAAATTTTATTCTGTGGTTTAAAATTAGAGGTGGGTGAACTGGCTCTGGTAAATTAAATACTGAGGCTGAACCTAAGCACAACACTCAAGATGAACGTGAACCTTTGAGACTCTACAAAGTTCAATGACCTGTTGACTTACATTTTTCATTATTACTTTTAACCTCTCCTTACTTCCTGGTTTTATCTGGGACCAGATGCAGAATTGCCAATATTCTGTGAATGAAGCTGTTCATGTGGGCTTTCTGGCCCAAATGAAACCAGGAATTAGGGTAACCAAATGTCCCGATTTTATAGGGACAGTCCTGATTTTTGGGTCTTTTTCTTATATAGGCTCCTATTACTCCCCACCCCCGTCCTGATTTTTCACATTTGCTGTCTGGTCACCCTACCAGGAATTCCTGGAAATTCTGCAAGATTTCCAACCCCAATTGCCAGACCAAAGCAGTTGGGATAAGTCTGCATAATTATAGGAACCAAACTTCCAAACATTTTGCTGTTTGCCCATTGCCTTGTCAGCCACACTGCAATATGGAGCAAATAGAGTTAATGGTCTCAATTGGATTCTAATGCCTCTTTCTGCTTTTCTTCAGAGCTTTGTCATCTGTGGTGGCTTTAGGAGCAAATATAATCTGCAACAAAATCCCAGGCTTGGCCCCTCGGCAACGAGCGATCTGCCAGAGCCGCCCTGATGCCATCATAGTGATCGGAGAAGGGGCACAGATGGGAATCAATGAATGCCAATATCAGTTCCGCTATGGTAGGTGGAACTGCTCAGCGCTGGGAGAGAAAACAGTCTTTGGACAAGAGCTTCGAGTAGGTAAGGGATTCTTTAAAATAGTGTTAATAATAATAAATTGGGACTGCTCACCTTTTGACTCTCCCCTTTCAGTGCTTTAGTGATGTAATGCTATAAGGCATTTACACGCCACACAAAATAAACCAACGCACCCTCCAGAACAACAGGGGCACTTTTTCTGATCTTAGCTAACCCTATTTTTAGTAATTGAAAACATCTAGAGATTTCTAGGTTGAGTCTTTCATTATTCATACCAATCCACACATGAAAATGACTAGAATATTCTGTAGGGGCAGCAGTCACCTGCGTCTATTTCATCCCATAATTTCATAACAAATTTGTAGGCATTTAGGACTTCAGGATTGTTACTGTGCTGCACACTCTGATGAGTCAGAATTCCACAGTCATGCTGGGAATGGAACTGAAATCAGCTCCAAAAACACAGACCCCAACAGCAATAGGAGAATCTCAATTAGCTGTTAGCAATACATTGCCTATGATACCCAGCTGACCATCCAGTACAGAGAAGTGACACAAAAATATTCTACTCAGATTTTTATCATGTGAAGATGACGCTACAAATTATCTGAAGTGAAAAACATTAAAAAAAAAAAAACTTGGTATATAGGACCATGGCCTAACAAACTCTTACAGGATAGTCAGTATCATGTGTTATCACTTTCCACCAATTCTATGTGTGATATTATTTCATGAGGAGAGATCTTACAAAATAACTGCCTATATCTCCAACATTGACATTGTCACTGTCATCTGGTCAGATATCTTCTCCCTTTATCTGTCCCTCAAAAGCTGCCCTAGCACCATCAATTGCACAGTTTGTTGTTTACATGCAAGTGTGTGGGTTTGTTGTATCTGGTTATCACAATGTTGCATTGAATCAATGTGCTAGAAAGAAAGCATATAGTCCCACACGTCCCTGAAAATACTACAGTCCCCTTCCTTTGTGTAGCTGTAATATATCTTCCCTGGGTCAAATTCTGATCTCGGTGATATCTGTGCTTGATTTTAATAATGGTAGTCAGTCACATAGGGGAACCAAAAGTCGAATTTGGCCTGTGGTGTTCAATCAGTGATTTTTGTAACACTGTGAAAGAATGACATACCTTTATTCACTGCCCATGTGAGGAATGAAGGGTTCATATGTAGGGTGACCAGAAGTTCCGATTTTATAGGAACAGTCCCGATATTCGGGGCTTTTTCTTATATAGGCGCCTATTATGCCCCACCTCCTGTCCTGATTTTACACATTTACTATCTGGTCATCCTACTCAGATGGTGCTTGGGTTGTCTTGCGGGAGGAAGGCCTTCCCTCTAACACTAGTGAGGAGTGAATCTCAAAAAGCTGATGTTTGGTTCAAACAAGCATTGATCTGAATGTTCACCCAACAATTATGCAAAGCCTTTGAGTTTGACGCTGGGCTGAAAATCTCATGGGCACGATGGGCTATTTCCCAAACTGCTGTAAGCCAGTATAACTCCACTGACTTTAGTGGAGCAGATTTATACCAGCTCATTGTGTCTTGACACTTCCACATCACACAAAAACACAGAAGTGCAGAAGAGTGCAAAAATTGAAATAAATGGGAGAAAATATTATCTGAACTTTTCTGGAGCTCAGAAAAGGTTTGGCTGCATTTGAGTTTGGCTAGGGGAAGGTCAGGGGTGAAGAGGTATTGCTATATCTGAACTCGTTCACTCATCCTTTCCAAGAATTTTAGCATTCATGCAATCTCACTTGTCAGTGTTTCTTTCTACACTTGTACTAAGATATTTCTATGTTCATCCTGAGAAAAGTTTTTCTCTTTTAGTTCCTTTTACACTTGTAGCAATTTTCTGGTCATGCAAAATGGCTATAATTTTGTTGGATACCGGCATAATCTTTCATTTCTCTCACTGTTGCACAAAAAGAAGGGCTCCAGAAGGGGAAAGAGGTTGACAATCCTCAAACTAGCAAACCTCCAAGTGATGGGGGTAATTTGAGTTTTATCCTTAACATTAATTGCATCAGAATGACATCAAGCCACCTAATTACACAGACACTTCCTTGCTGCTGCCTACTGGGGAGAGAGAAATGCCTGAACCTCTTCAAGTGCTAGTGGTTTGGGGGATTTAATGTTTAAGGGGAAGCTTTTCTGCTATCTCACTGACATCTGTTGTTCAATGGTGAAATCTTGTTACACTGTTGATAGTGAAGCTGCCTGTGACTCCACACCTGTAGAATTTCTTCGGTATAAATTCTATTTTATTTATTAGATTCGGTGCATCCCAATAGGGCTAGCAAGAGACCTGGCGAGGTTTAAATAGGTAAGCACACTTGAAACACTGAGCAAGCTTTATTGAGTATATTAGAGAGAGAACATCCTGATAGGGATGGACATTCCAAAAATTTAGCATAAATAGAACCAGATTGGGAGACTGAATGCTGACTATATGAACACGCATTATTACAACCTGAAACAAGGACAGCAATGAATAAGAAGAACAAGCAAAGTACACAATTGGGCAAAGAATTCACAAAAAACTTATCAGCCTCTTTTTTTTTTCCTGTTCACATAGTCATATTTTGCTTACCCTTTGCCAAGCCAGAGGCAGTAGGAGTCAGACTATCCATGCCAACATGTGTTAACCTAATTCCTTTGTTCTGGCTGAACCAGGAGTATCTGGTTGTTGAGCCCTATCAATCTATTTACTTGTGCTTTGGAACTTAAACTGGGGTGTGAACATGTGATGGTTTTGCAACTTGGGGCTTGAATTAAGAAATTAATGGTAATAGTGCACATAGGGGCAGCTGCAGCATTCAGAAGCCGAAACTGATAAAGCCCTGAGGGTTCCCAATTTATCAACCCTCCCCACCCTCTGCCATGGCAGCTGCCGTTGCTCAATATAGATTTCCTAGAAATGTATATATGCCAAGTATAATAAGTGCTGCACTGAAGTACATATTCAGGCAGTCAGCCTGACTGGAAGTCCATTCTGACACACCTTCACTGCTATTGTTACCAGAGCTAGCTAGGTTAAAGCTAGCTTAAAGCTAACTTGGGTACATCTAAGGTTCTGCAATCACACCTCTGATTGCAGTGTGGACATACCCTGGGTAAGATCCTTCAACACTCCCTTCCTGCCAGTTGGCTCATACTGCAGCTATTCCTAGTCCATATGTCCCTGCCCAGCTCAGTTTCAGACCAACACAGGTTGGGGTAGAGAAAAGCATTCCCCCCTTGATGGGGATGGGATAGGGAGGTAGTTCAATGGAAGGAGAAAAGTCACCCCCCTCTACTTGGGGTGAAGGAAGAAGATAACTGAGGGTGCACCACACCTTGATTGGGCAGATGATAGAATATTAGGTCATCTCCCTTGATTTGGGGTTGAAAATCATGGGCCCTTATTCCCTGCTTAGAGGGAGAATATTGTAGATGGCCCTTGTTTGCAGAGTTTGTGGCAGATAGTGTGTGTGTGTGTGTATGTATGTATGGAAAAGTAGGCATATATGAGGCACAATGTATCTATCTATCTATCTATACACACACACACACACACGTGTGGCAGAGTAGTATGCATGCATGCCTGACGGAGTGCGGAGGTATATATCTTGCAAGGCATGTGTGTGTTGTGTGGCAAAGTGTGGGTATAAATGAGTGGTAACATGAATGGAAAGGCATTAGCGATAGAATGGACTAGAGGAGTGTTATTCGGAGACTGAGGAAGTCAAGAAAGAAACAGGGGGAGATTGGGGTGGGGCACAGAGATAAAGGAATGAAGGAGGGCAGTGAATAGGGAAAAGGAGAGACTGAAGAAGGAATGAGAGAGAGGAAGATTAAGAGAATAGAGGGAGGAAAGGGAAACTGAAAAAACATGGAGAAAGAGGGAGAGAACAGAGAAATCATAAATGAAGCATGAAAGCGAAGAGATGGAACAACATGTAGCTGAAGCATTAGAATGAAGACAGAACAATGAAAGGGGAGGAAGGGGCACACACAGATGTACAATAAAAGTAAAAGCAAGAAGAAAAAATCTGAAAATGGCTTAAGAAGGCTCCAGAGGTGATCCAGGGAATTATAAAATGGTAAGCCTTACATCTGAAGCTGGTAAATTAGTTGAAATAATAATTACAAACAGAATAACAAAACACCTGGAAATTCATGATAACATAGGGTTTAACCATCATGGAAAAGGAAAGTTGTGACTCACAAATTGCTTAGAATTCTTTGAATCTATTCATAAAATGGTGAATAGAGGAGAAGTGGTTGACTATTTAGGTGGGTGAGGTAATATCTTTTATTGTACCAACTTCTGTTGGTGAGAGAGACATGCTTTCAAGCCCAACAGAGCTCTTCTTCACCCACCTTGTCTCTCTCCTATCCTGGGACCAACACATCTAAATAAATTGTTTGTAGTGTTGTTGTAGACTTTGCAAAGGTCTTTGACAAGGTTCCACACAAGAGGCTACTAAAGAAACTAAGTAGTCATGAGGCGAGAGGCAAAGTATTGCCATGGAGCAAAAACTAGCCAACACACGAAAGCAAAGAGGTGATTAAATGGTCACTTTTTATCATGGCAAAATGTTAACAGTGGACGTGCCTCAAGGTTCCATACTAGGTCCCATGTTGTTTAATATATTTATTGATCATCTGGAAAGGGTGCGAGTAGTGAGGTAGCAAAATGTGAAGATGACACAAAGTTATTTAGGTTAGTCAGGGCCAGACAAGAATACGAGGAACTTCATAGAGATCTAAACAAGCAAGATGAATGGGCAACTTGATGGCAAATGAAATTCAATGTCAATAAATGCAAAGTAATTCACATTGGAAGGAAAAATTCAAACTACTCATACACCTTTAAGAAAGGAATGTGGGTGTTACTGTAGACATCTTAACAAAGACCTTGGCTGAAGTGCTGCTGGAGGCAAAAAAGGCAAAGATGGTGCTAGGATGCCGAAGGAATGGGATGGTGAATAATATGGAAAACATAATGCCTTTCTATAAATCAATGGTGCAGTCTCACTACTGTGTGTACAATACAGGTTACTCCATCTCAAAAAGGATATTGCAGAACTAGAGGGGATTTGGAGAAAAATGATGAAAATGATCAAAGGCATTGTGAAACTTTTATATAAAAGAGGAATTGAAAGGATTGGGCTAGTATACCATAGAAACTAGATGACTAAGACAGGACATGATGAAAGTACACAAAATAATAAGTGCTCTAGAGCTTCTGTTCTCCCTGTCTCATAACACGAGAACAAGGGGACAGTGAATGAAATGAAGGAGCTGGGAAATTCTAAACTAATAAAAGGAATTACTTTTCCAAAGGGCATGTAGTTGAACTGTGATACTCATTTCCACAGGAAGCTGTTGAGACCAAGAACTTCACAAGATTCAAAAAGGGATTGGGTATTTATATGAATAGCAAGAATAGCAGAGCTATCATAATAAATGATAAAAATTTAGAAGGGATATAAAACCTCATGCATCAAAGTTTAAGCCAATCTCTGTTAGAGACCAGGATGAAACATAATGTGGGGGAGAGATTATCCCACATCAGACTACTGCAGGGCTCTTCCTCTGGCCACTGCTGGAGACTAGATAGATCTTGGGTCTGATCCAGTATAGCCATTCCTATGTAGCTGAAAATATTTTAAACTTTTGGATGTATGAATATTGATTAATACATTGTTCTTTAGGAAACTTTCTGAGACCGGAAAATGGGTTAATAGTGCCACTTAGTCCTGGACGAATTCTGAGTCACTGTGTGTGCACAGAATTCATTCCCCTCCCGCCCCCCCCGCAGATTTCTTTGCTTTCTAGCAGAAAAATTACTTCTGGAGGGGAAGCAAAGGAAAGCTCAAGAGCGGTCACGTGCCCCACCCCAGCAGTGCAGGCAGGTTGGTTTGGGTGCCTGGAGCAGCCGGTAGAGACGTAAATCACCACCAGGAGGGGGGTGCATGTGTGTGAGAGAGAGAGACACTCTGTCCCTCTCACTTGCTATTGCAGCATGCTCGGCATGGAGGGGCAGGGCTTCGGGGTGTTTCTGAGGAGGTAGGTGTAGTAGGGCATGCTCTGTCCCCTCAGACAGAGCAGAATGTAGCAGCCTGACTGCTTAGTGAATTATTCTCACTGTCTTTGTGAATTCCCCCAGGAGTATAAAACAGTGTAAATGTTTTAAGGATCCTTTACATTGCCAGAGTGGTGTAAAAGACAGTATGGTCCTATAAATGCGTATACTGCTTTAGTGATTAGAACTGGTCTAAAATTTTGGACTGAAAAAATTTCCTATCAAAATGTTCAGTGAACTGTTTGGTACTGACCTTTCTGGAGATGGTCAGTAGCCAATATAAATTGTGAGTCTGATTCCCCTGCCCTCAGTTGCCTATATTGTAACACTGAGCATATGGCTGCACATATTTGTTGAATAATAACTCAAAATAAAGGATCAAACCTAGCTACAATACTATTAGGCAAGGGGATTTGCTCTCCACTCCCATTCTCTATCCATTGTATTGTAGTTTAAATAAATTACTGAAATAATTGAAACCAGAGTGATTATATTGCATTATTTTGACAAATAAAATATGCAGAATTTTGTGGAATTTTAAAGTATTGTGTGCAGAATTTTTAATTTTTTGGTGCAGAATTACCCCAGGACTAGCCACTGTATCTTCTTTGAATTTCACCTCAGGATTAAAATTTAGGAATGAGTTTTAAAAGAGGTGTTGGAGGCAAAATAGCTTTAAAATTAAAGATATTAAAATTAATGGATGATGTGTGGTTAAATCTCTTGCACGGCTTTGGAAAGCTCAGCATGGACACTCAGTTTCTGTAGATTTTATTTCTGTTCCTTGCACCCTTATGAAACTCTTACTGAAACTCTCTCTTACTGTTTGTTTGTACAATGTCTAGGACAATCCTGATCTCAGTTAGGGACAGGAGGCAGTAGTGTAATACAAATAAGAAGGAGTGGTGCATGCAGAGAAATTGATATTTTATTGTCTGCCTTTAAAAAGAGTACCCATGCTTTGTTTTGAAAGAGACTTTAAAATCTCTCCATTGGTGTTTTTAGTGCCATACCTCTCACCCTGAAGCTCACTTATCACTGTTTGCAGACTTTTGCAAAAGGGGGGGGGGGGTGTGTGCAGCCAGCACCCAAAGCCATGAATTCAAGTTTGTAGCTCAAATTCTGGGCAGTCACTAAACATTTGGTGGAGACGGCTGTTTCTTCCCAGACTTTACTGCCAACCACAGGTGGGAGGAAAAGAGCAAGCACCTTCCGGAATCTTGCAGTGCCACCTTTTTAATGACTGGCAAGAATCCTCTTCTTTATTTCCATGGATGGGTTTCATAGAATCAAATCATAGAATCATAGAATATCAGGATTGGAAGGGACCTCATGAGGTCATCTAGTCCAACCCCCTGCTCAAAGCAGGACCAATTCTCAACTAAACCATCCCAGCCAGGGCTTTGTCAAGCCGGGCCTTAAAAACCTCCAAGGAAGGAGACTCCACCACCTCCCTAGGTAACGCATTCCAGTGCTTCACCACCCTCCTAGTGAACTAGTGTTTCCTAATATCCAACCTGGACCTCCCCCACTGCAACTTGAGACCATTGCTCCTTGTTCTGTCATCTGCCACCACTGAGAACAGCCGAACTCCATCCTCTTTGGAACCCCCCTTCAGGTAGTTGAAGGCTGCTATCAAATCCCCCCTCATTCTTCTCTTCTGGAGACTAAACAATCCCAGTTCCCTCAGCCTCTCCTCATAAGTCATGTGCTCCAGACCCCTAATCATTTTTGTTGCCCTCCGCTGGACTCTTTCCAATTTTTCCACATCCTTCTTGTAGTGTGGGGCCCAAAACTAGACACAGTATTCTAGATGAGGCCTCACCAATGTCGAATAAAGGGGAACGATCACGTTCCTCGATCTGCTGGCAATGCCCCTACTTATACAGCCCAAAATGCCGTTAGCCTTCTTGGCAACAAGGGCACACTGTTGACTCATATCCAGCTTCTCGTCCACTGTGACCCCTAGGTCCTTTTCTGCAGAACTGCTACCTAGCCATTCGGTCCCTAGTCTGTAGCAGTGCATGGGATTCTTCCGTCCTAAGTGCAGGACTCTGCACTTGTCCTTGTTGAACCTCATCAGGTTTTTTTTGGCCCAATCCTCTAATTTGTCTAGGTCCCTCTGTATCCGATCCCTACCCCCTAGTGTATCTACCACGCCTCCTAGTTTAGTGTCATCTGCAAAGTTGCTGAGAGTGCAGTCCACACCATCCTCCAGATCATTAATAAAGATATTAAACAAAACCGGCCCCAGGACCGACCCTTGGGGCACTCCGCTTGAAACTGGCTGCCAACTAGACATGGAGCCATTGATCACTACCCGTTGAGCCCGACGATCCAGCCAGCTTTCTATCCACCTTACAGTCCATTCATCCAGCCCATACTTCTTTAACTTGGCGGCAAGAATACTGTGGGAGACCGTATCAAAAGCTTTGCTAAAGTCAAGGAATAACACAGCCACTGCTTTCCCCTCATCCACAGAGCCAGTTATCCCATCATAGAAGGCAATTAGGTTAGTCAGGCACAACTTCCCCTTGGTGAATCCATGCTGACTGTTCCTGATCACTTTCCTCTCCTCTAAGTGTTTCATAATTGATTCCTTGAGAACCTGCTCCATGATGTTTCCAGGGACTGAGGTGAGGCTGACTGGCCTGTAGTTCCCCGGATCCTCCTTCTTCCCTTTTTTAAAGATGGGCACTACATTAGCCTTTTTTCAGGCATCTGGGACCTCCCCCGATCGCCATGATTTTTCAAAAATAATGGCTAATGGCTCTGCAATCTCATCCGCCAACTCCTTTAGCACCCTCGGATGCAGCGCATCCGGCCCCATGGACTTGTGCACATCCAGTTTTTCTAAATAGTCCCGAACCACTTCTTTCTCCACAGAGGGCTGGTCACCTTCTCCCCATATTGTGCTGCCCAGTGCAGCAGTCTGGGAGCTGACCTTGTTCGTGAAGACAGAGGCAAAAAAAGCATTGAGTACATTAGCTTTTTCCACATCCTCGGTCACTAGGTTGCCTCCCTCATTCAGTAAGGGGCCCACACTTTCCTTGACTTTCTTCTTGTTGCTAACATGCCTGAAGAAACCCTTCTTGTTACTCTTAACATCTCTTGCTAGCTGCAACTCCAAGTGTGATTTGGCCTTCCTGATTTCACTCCTGCATGCCTGAGCAATATTTTTATACTCCTCCCTGGTCATTTGTCCAATCTTCCACGTCTTGTAAGCTTCTTTTTTGCGTTTAAGATCAGCAAGGATTTCACTGTTTAGCCAAGCTGGTCGCCTGCCATATTTACTATTCTTTCTACACATCGGGATGGTTTGTTCCTGCAACCGCAATAAGGATTCTTTAAAATACAGCCAGCTCTCCTGGACCCCTTTGCCCTTCATGTTATTCTCCCAGGGGATCCTGCCCATCTGTTCCCTGAGGGAGTCAAAGTCTGCTTTTCTGAAGTCCAGAGTCCGTATTCTGATGCTCTCCTTTCTTCCTTGTGTCAGGATCCTGAACTCGACCATCTCATGGTCACTGCCTCCTAGGTTCCCATCCACTTTTGCTTCCCCTACTAATTCTTCACTGTTTGTGAGCAGCAGGTCAAGAAAAGCTCTGCCCCTAGTTGGTTCCTCCAGCACTTGCACCAGGAAATTGTCCCCTACACTTTCCAAAAAATTCCTGGATTGTCTGTGCACCGCTGTATTGCTCTCCCAGCAATTAAAGTCTCCATGAGAACCAGGGCCTGCGATCTAGCAACTTCTGCTAGTTGCCAGAAGAAAGCCTCGTCCACCTCATCCCCCTGGTCTGGTGGTCTATAGCAGACTCCAACCACGACATCACCCTTGTTGCTCACACTTCTCAACTTTATCCAGAGACTCTCAAGTTTTTCTGCAGTTTCATACCGGAGCTCTGAGCAGTCATACTCCTCTCTTACATACAATGCAACTCCCCCACCTTTTCTGCCCTGCCTGACCTTGCTGAACAGTTTATATCCATCCATGACAGTACTCCAGTCATGTGAGTTATCCCACCAAGTCTCTGTTATTCCAATCACATCATAGTTCCCTGACTGTGCTAGGACTTCCAGTTCTCCCTGCTTGTTTCCCAGGCTTCTTGCATTTGTGTATAGGCACTTAAGATAACTCATCGATCGTCCCTCTTTCTCAGTATGAGACAGGAGTCCTCCCCTCTTGTGCTCTCCTGCTTGTGCTTCCTCCCAGAATCCCATTTCCCCACTTATCTCAGGGCTTTGGTCTCCTTCCCCCGGTGAACCTAGTTTAAAGCCCTCCTCACTAGGTTAGCCAGCCTGCTGGCGAAGATGCTCTTCCCACTCTTCGTTAGGTGGAGTCCGTCTCTGCCTAGCACTCCTCCTTCTTGGAACACCACCCCATGGTCGAAGAATCCAAAGCCTTCTCTCCGACACCACCTGTGTAGCCATTCGTTGACTTCCACGATTCGACGGTCTCTACCCAGGCCTTTTCCTTGCACAGGGAGGATGGACGAGAACACCACTTGCGCCTCAAACTCCTTTATCCTTCTTCCCAGAGCCACGTAGACTGCAGTGATCCGCTCAAGGTCATTCTTGGCAGTATCGTTGGTGCCCACGTGGAGAAGCAGGAAGGGGTAGCGATCCGAGGGCTTGATGAGTCTCGGCAGTCTCTCCGTCACATCATGTATCCTAGCTCCTGGCAAGCAGCAGACCTCTCAGTTTTCCCGGTCGGGGCGGCAGATAGATGACTCAGTCCCCCTGAGGAGGGAGTCCCCGACCACCACCACCCTCCTCCTCCTCTTGGGAGTGGTGGTTGTGGAACCCCCATCCCTAGGACAGTGCATCATTTGCCTTCCAATCGGTGGAGTCTCCTTCTGCTCCCTTCCCTCAGATGGGTCATCTAGTCCACTATCCACATTAGTACCTGTAGAGAGAACATGGAAACGATTGCTCACCTGTATCTCCATTGCTGGTGCATGGACGCTCCTCTTTCTCCTTCTGGAGGTCACATGCTGCCAAACCTCTTCACAATCCTTCTGTCCCTGCTACGCCTGCTCTGAATCTTCAGAACATTGTGGCCGTAGAAGCATCTCTTGACGTCTGTCCAGGAAATCTTCATTTTCCCTTATGCAACGCAGAGTAGATACTCGTTTCTCCAGCCCTCGAACCTTCTCTTCCAATATGGAGACCAGCTTGCACTTTGTACAGACAAAGTCGCTTCTGTCCTGTGGAAGAAAGACAAACATGGCACAACCTGTGCAGGTTTCAACAGCTGATCGCTCACCTTCCATATCACCGTCCTCTTAAGAGCTTCCTCAACTGTTGCAGGAACTACTCAGAGAAACCTGTAGATGAAAGCCTCAGTGAGCTCTCCCCAAGCGAACTCCCAGGCAAACTCCCGCTGTTAGCCTCTGCTGTTCGCCGTTTGACATCCCTTTTCATATTCACTATTTGAGAACTTGCAGATGAGTGTGACTGAATGCCAGTGAAGATTTACTATGAATAAGGGAGCTGTACAAACCTTTTAATTGTGAATTATGTAGCCATTTTCACTGGAAAATTTCTATACAAATGAGAAAAAATGGCTTAATATCCAAATTATTCTGCTTAAGGATGAACACAGATGCCACAGCAGTCTTTGGTTAAAGCTATGTAAAACCCAGAAAAAAATGGCCTGATTTTTGGGCCAAAACTTGGGCCATATTTGCCAAAATGTACATTAGCTCTGTGAACTTTTCACTGAACCGGCGTGGTTTCAAGCACTTCTTAACTGACTGATGTGGAATATGGTGGGGTTTTTTATGGTTTAACACAAACTCATACTAAACTTGGCAGTTTTGCTTTGAGATTTCAGGTTTATTTGAAAGCAAAACACAAGCTTAAATGGGAGAATTGTCAAACCACATGAATTATAACTGATGAAAAAGGTCCACATGACCCATGCAAACTGAACCAGATGAGTTTCACCAAGGCCTGTAAAGAATTCATGATGTTCATGTATTTATTTATTTGTATTAGTAGAGTAGCAACTAGAGGCCCTACTGTGCCAGGTGCTAAAAAATGTGGCTAGGTACATAAACTTGTATGCATACCAGTTCATATGGGTAATATAACTTTAAATGAGGGACACAGAAATATCGGGCCAGATCCTTGGATCTGATTGAGCTCACTTGGGGTTGCAGAATCAGGCTGTTCTAATTTATGCCTGGCTGCAAAGGCACCCAACAGGTTTTTCCAGCAGCTGGGGATTATTGGCATGCCAGTGCGCTCCTGACATGCCTCTCCTTTGGCCATGCTCCGGCATGACACATACACCAGGGAAGGCCAGAACGCAGTGGCACGGCGCCAACTTTTGAATCTTAAGACACCTGGGGATTCTACAATGCAGCTGGCTAGGCTAGCTCCACCGCTCTGTAGTATTTCAGTGATTTCAGGCTATATCAGAGCCAGGATCTAGCCAATTGCATTGAGAACATTGCAAACAGTTTATACAAAGGGAAAAATGATGAATACACAACAATTATGTTGAATTATACAAGTGAGGCATTCAGATTTGAATGGATCTGTTACTGCAGTTAGGGACAAATGAAAAAGTGACCCAGTCTGGGAGCAGAAGCAATGAATTTAGCAAGGCTGATCCAGGGGAATGAATTAGCAAAGTAATTGCATAGTTTTTGTATACTTATAGCTATGACCTTCTCCAAAGCCACGATCCCCCAGCCAATATCTCATCCCTTGGAATGCCCACTTAATTTGACCCACCTCCCACGCCGCTCAACATTCTCCCATTGGACTCGTCCGCATACAAATTGAGCTTTGCTGAATCCCTTCCCTCCCATTCTCACAGCAATGGCTGCATACGACACCCCTTTGGGCTGCTACCACCTTACCCACTGCTTGAAGGCTGATGTTCCGATCTCTCCTCCTGCTATACATCGCCACCTACCTGCCAGTGAGGTTCCTTTGTGTGCCAATTGATTCAGGAATGATCCAGTTAGTTATTTTTAGGCAGTGAATTATTCGTTGATTGGTATTATTCAGAATTATGAATGCTTCCATATTTGAGACCTATCCCCAAAAGAATCCCCCTCCTCCCAAAACCTATCTCAAGGAAAAGCCTCTTGCCCCAAAGGCTAACAAACTCTGACTCTATCAGATCATTGGTGGAAGGGAACTCCAGACTAGAAGGCTCATTTGCCACAACGGTGCCTTGACATAAAGGCAATTTCTCACAAAGCTAGGATCTAAAGCAGAGCAGATTTTATAGATCATTAACAACACCTGGAAGCAAAAGAGGAAGCCAGGGCAGCCTCTGAAGCATAGAGCCAGAGTAAATGGCAAAAGTGAGATTTACTATTGTTCTTTGAAAGACGATTATGCAAGATAATGCTTTGTGTATTGACCATTCCCTCTGAAACTCTAAGTATTGCATGGCTCATAAATTACTTCTCTTATCAGGGGTAAATCCAGGGCAAAAATGAGGGTTGGAAGATGAAAGTGTCTGTGGAGGGTGTAGCTGACAAGATGTCAGAATTGATCTGCAGATGACCCCTGTGCCAGACCTGGAAAATGATTGGCTTTATAATTGTTCATCTGACTGTATTTCACATCTCTGAATATATTTCAAGGAAAACCTTTGAGATTTGGGGTGGGGGAAACTAACTCAAATGATTGAGACAGCCACCTGATGGTTGTAAAGAATCAGCAAATTACAGGGCAAGAAACAAGGGTATTTTGAAGGCTTTTTACATCTATTAACTTTTGTGTGGATTTGTGAATCTCTGACATCTTGAAAGAATGCCTGTGAGATGACATTAAGCTTCTCTACAGTGTGTGGTTTAAGAGAATAATAATGTCTGCAGAGTTTAGAATCCAGCCCTCTCCCCCCCCACACATCGCTCTCCCATCTTCTGCCCTACCCTAAAAATAAAAAAATAAAAGGAAACGCTCTACGATTTTAAGGACCACAGTAATCAGGGCATGGATTTTATTGCACCAATGTTGCCAGGTGAACCAAATCTTGTAAGCCACTTGGGAAAAAATGGGCACAAAACAAAGCAGAACATTTGCATATATACAGTAGATAATTAAGATGATGATCACAATTACAAATTGTGAGTGAGGGGAGAAAGGGGAAGAAGCTCTGCACTGCAGAGACCAGTAAGAAAAATGGTGACTGTCTGGACTCAGTGTGATTAAATCCATATTGGATCTCAGAAAAAGTTTAGGAAAAAATTGTTTTGGGTACACAGGTCTCCAAAGAGAATATGGAAAGTGGGCTCAAGATGTGTCAACAAGAGCTGGTAGTGTGGGGAAATTAATGGCATGTTATCACACATGTTGTAGGAGGGCCAGACAATGAGTTGTTTTTGGATGCAAGCCATAGATAAGCTTGATTTAGTTCTGGATTCAGGCTTGCAGATGGATTTAGTAATCTTTACTCTTGGCTATGATGGGAGTTTAACTGACATGCCAAATATTCATAAAAACTCCTACCAAGAGTGTTGCAAGTAGTTGCAAGTAGTCAATGGTATTATTTTCAAAAAAGAAATCCATTGAACTAGACACATGCATACAGTACAATGGTGCTCTCAATGAGCTAGTCAATATGAAAAGCATGCCTTTTCATAAAAGTGGAAGACTTCCAATAGATGAGGACAGTCAGCACTGATAGAAATCACAATCACACTTGTCTTACAGTGCTATCAGCAAATCAATAAAATGAGGAACCGTAAATGAATCCAAATAGTTTGGCTTAATGTGGTCAAACTTCTACGTTTCTGTTTTCCTTTCCTTTTCTTGTGCCATTTCTTTCTCCTTTCACAGTCTCATTTTTATTTTCTTATTTACTGGTTATTTATATGTTCATTATACTTAATACATGTTAATATGTCAGATTAATTGTATGTTTATTATAAGAAAATCTATCTTTATGTATTTCTATTTAAGCCAATAAAACAAGAAATGTAAATAGTGGATTCTCTATAACTTGAAGTCTTTAAATCATTAATTGAGGACTTCAGTAACTCAGCCGGAGGTTATGGGTCTATTATAGGTGGTGGTGGTGGGGGGGTGAGGTTCTGTGACCTGCAATGTGCAGGAGGTCAGACTAGATGATCACGATGGTCCTTTCTGGCCTTAAAGTCCATAAGTAACATGGGGAGAAAAAAGGAATCAGAGAGATGGAAACAAATCGGAGCAGTAATTAGATAATTTTTAATGTAATACAGAGTAGGACAGACTTTATCAAAAGAAAGAGAAGAATCATCTTTAACATAGAAGTAGGTGCTATAGTGATGTAGGCATTTGTCAGTCATTTGGGGACTGGATTGAACCGTGGGCTGCAATATTTATCTGGATCTTTTCTTATCTTCAGATAAGTGGGAGTCCAGCCTATTAACATTCAAGCAAACCATCAGTAAGAAACTTGGTCTCAACAATCTGAACTTGACATCTGAATTGGTAATATCAAGTGGCTCCCGTAGTTCACCTCAAGAGGTGGCTTCTTAAGAAATCACATAAATTTTCAACTCTATGACATCAGCAAAACTATGATATTTGAAATGTCATCATAAAAGCATGCAGTGCATATTCATTCAATTTAAATCTCCACTAATTCACAGCCTCCAGAAAACAACATGGTGCCAGCCTCAATCAAATCTTCAACCTGAGTTCATAGTTATCTAACAGCAGCTAGATACTGGGGGGGCCTTTGTACAAAAATTGATGTTTACCATGATATTTGCAGTATTTCGTTTAGTTCAAATAGAAAATAGCATAAATAACATGACAAATTTAACAGCTGTGGGTGAAAAAAATCTAGTTCTTAATGGATTCCAGTCTATATACTACAAGATGCAAAATTCTGGAACTTTGGAATAATCTTAGTGAGAATGTTTACAGAGAAGTCCTTCTCTTAATTAGACTGAATCAAAAAATAGCGAGACACCACTTATAACAGAGACAGGCAGACTGGGTTGACTGTTGAATAGAAACAGAAATAAAAGTTGGGGTGACTCTCAATGTCATCATTTTGCAGCAAAAACATAAAAGTGTCTTTAGTACTCACTGCAATGTCTTCTACTGATGGCTCAAAAAACGCACTTCTTTCCCTAATCAACATTTCTCCTCTGGGTGCAGACACAAAGGCAAATGATGAATAAGGATCAATTGTGTTTGCAATGTATTACTGGGACATATGATTTCATGTAAAGGCAGGCACCTTCCATAGGACTGTACCTTTGAACTCCTAAAAAGCAGTAGAAAGTATGTCAGACCAAAGAACTTTCCCACCCAAAAGAACAGTGAACCCACGGCTTCATTTTAATTGCTCAAGTAGTAGTAAATTGGTGCAAAGCGGGCTAGCTGCAAATTTTAAGTTCTCTCGTAAGCATGAAGACTCTCCTTAGAGTGTAATTTAAGACCACTAAGGAAAACTGGAGTGTAAAAGAGAAGGTAAAAGAGGAGGATACTCGTTTCTGATTTATATTGTCTTGGAAGGAGTTTAAGAGAAGACACAAACAATCCATCCTTTCTGGCAGAAAAAGATGGGTATTCTTTCAGGGAAGCGGCCAAACTACAAGGTACCTAAACCTTAGTAAGAAGATAGACCACTTGGAAGTAGTAGTCATTTGAAATATTCTAGGATTAGGTAAGGAAAAGCATCCCTTATCTTTTACCAATGAGAAATATTATTCTGCCATAATGAGAGTGATAGGGTCAGGCTTCTCAAATTTTGGAAGGTTTTCTTCTTTTTTTTTTAATACTAGGAAACAGATCGTTATTTAAGCATTTAGTCACAAACATCACAATAAATTAAGGTAATTTTTCACAGAGACTATTTAGAGGAGAGAGTAAATGTTCAATATAGGATTTTAAAACCATAAAGGCACATGTCCAGGTTGAGTATCGAATGGCAGGAGATACTGTCTAGCAAACAGAAGTGAAGATTTTTGGATTATATTTCTAGTTTTGCCACCTAGTCACCCTGTGGCTTTGGACAAATCACATTCCAAATGTTTGAAGAGTGTCCACTAATTGTGGGTGCTTCAAATTTCAACTTGAGACTCCTATCCCCAGATTTTCCCACAGGCTGAGTACCCCTACCTCCAACTGAAGTTTAATGGGAGCTGCAGGTACTCAGCATTTCTGAAAATCAGATCCCATGAATCTGAAATTGGGTACCCCAAAACTGAGGATTCAAAATTGAGTGAACCTTTTTGGAAATGTGAGTATTAATCTTTTTGTACTTCAGTTTACCAATCTGTAAAATGACAACCTCAAGGTGTTAGTGAGGCTGGATTAATATTTATGAAATACTTTGAGATCCATGTGTGAAAAGGGACTATGAAAATTCTCAGTTTTATTTTTAAGAAGTGATTCACTATTAGTAAAGTTTTGGCTGACTTTATTAGAAACTGTGCTCATCTGGCTTTATTCATATCATCATCTTTTCCTATCTCTCCCCCTCCCTCCCTACTATAATGGAATTCTCTATAGACCAATCATTTTCTCCTGATCCTTAAATAAACATTTAGTTTATACACCTTGCCTTCCTCTGCAATTAATTTTGTTAAGATACTAATAGCTATTTAAACTGAAATTCAATAGATTTTGTTTTCAAAGGTTATGAGTTTGAAGAAAAGTATAGATTGTCTTTAAAGAAAATTGCATTGACTTTCATTAAAACAGATGCACATTTAGCTCTTTGGCAGAACTCTTGCTTTAAAAGCAGAGATCCTGGTTCTAAATACAGTAGTAAATTGTTCATATAATTACTTAATAAGCATTGTATGAGTTGCAGGCAACTAGAAAGTGGTAAAAGGGAGAGTTGAGCAACATTTGGAATATCCACCCCAGGGCACATTCAAAAATTTAAATATTTGTTTTCATTCTACACCAGAACAAAAAGGTGAAATTTTGTTCAATGGAAAATTCTGCAAAATTTTTATTAGGAAATACTGAAACATTTCATTGTGACATTTTTGACCAAAACAAAACATTTTGACATTCCTGACATTGAAATGTTGCATGTTGATCTATTGGACCAACCCAAAACATTTTGTATCAAGTAAGTTCAACATTAAATTGCCTTTTCCCATTATTGAGTTTTTCCTTGGGGAAGTTGTAGTTTGGCAGCCTCCCTAGCCAGACTATATCTCAGATGATGCACCCGAAGTAATGTGACTTCCACGATGCCTCACACAGCTCAAGCTGAAGGAAATCCACTTTACATTATGGGTGATGATGTGCTCCAAGGAGCCTAGTGCATAGGAGAGAATGGAGGCTCAAACTACAACTCCCACAAGGAAATGTGCTAACAGGGCAATGCAGTTTAATGTTTTGTTGAATTGATTTGAATGGAAAATTTCAATTTTCCAGCTATTGCATTTTTAGACTAGCTGTAGTGGAAGGTCTCTGGAAGCAGATCAGTGTTCTGTATAGAGTGGCATTGTAGGCAGATTTCAGAGTAGCAGCTGTGTTAGTCTGTATCCGTAAAAAGAACAGGAGTACTAGTGGGAAGCGGCGGCCAGTACACCCATCGGCCCGCGTCGCTTCCCACAGCTCCCATTGGCCTGAAGCAGCGAACCACAGCCAGTGGAAGCTGCGATTGGCCGAACCTGCAGACGCGGCAGGTAAACAAACCGGCCCGGCCCTCCAGGGGTTTTCCCTACATAAATGGTGTCCCAAGTTTGGGAAACACTGCTTTAAAGCATGCTGACTGTCTGAGTCACTTCTGATGTCATGGTCCTACCCGCCAATGAACTGCACGATAACATGAACTTAAATTATCAGCGTAAACTCTCTCTCTCTCTCTCTCTCTCTCTATATATATAAAATCATAGACACGTAGGGCTGGAAGGGACCAAAAAGTCAGCAAGTGCAGCCTCCTGCACTGAGGCAGGACCAAATAAACCTAGACAGGTGTTTGTCCAACCTGTTCTGTAAAACCTCCAATGACGGAGATTCCACAACCTCTCTTGGAAGCCCATTCCAGAGCTCAACTAGATAATAATCCTTATAATTAGATTTTTTTCCCAATATCTAACCTAAATCTCCCTTGTTGCAGATTAAGTCCATTGTGTCATGTCCTACCTTCAGTGGACATGGAGAACAATTGATCCCTATCCTCTTTATAACAGCCCTTAACATATTTGAAGATTGTTATAAGGTCCCTCCTTCCCCCCCACCCCAATGCAGTCTTCTTTTCTCAAGACTAAACATGCCCAGCTTTTTAAACTTTTCTGCATAGTTCATATTTTCTAAATCTTTTATCATTTTTGTTGTTCTCATCTGAACTCTCTCCTATTAGTCCTAAAGTGTGGCACCCATAATTGGACACACTACTCCAAGGCTAAATAGGGTGGTACTTCCCATGTCTTACATATAACACTTCTGTACCCCCCAGTATGGTGTTGGCATTTTTTTGCAACAGAATCACATTGTGACTCATGTTCAGTTTGTGATCCACTATAACTCCCAGATCCTTTTCAGCAGTTAGTACGCCTAACCAGTTATTCCCCATTTTGTAGTTGTGCATTTGTTTTTTCCTTCCTAAGTCCACTATATTGCACTTATCTTCACTGAATTTCATCTTGTTGAATTCAGACCAATTCTCCAATTTCTCAAGGTCATTTTGAATTCTAACCCTGTCCTCCAAAGTGCTTGCAACCCCACTCAGCTTGGTGTCCTCTGCAAATTTTATAAGCATGCTCTCCACTCTATTATCCGAGTCATTAATGAAAATATTGAAAAGTACCCGACCTAGGACTGACCTACGTGGGACCTCACTAGACACACTTTCCCAGTTTGACAGCAAAACATTGATAACTACTCTTTGAATACTGTCTTTCAACCAGTTGAGCACCTTGCTTATAGTAATTTAATCATGCCTACATTTCCCTAGTTTGTTTATGAGAATGTCATGTGGCACTGTGTCAAAAGCCTTACTAAAATCAAGCTATATCACATCTACTGCTTCCAGGGCCGGCTCCAGGCACCAGCATTCCAAGCAGGTGCTTGGAGCGGCAATCTGCAAGGGGTGGCAGTCCATGTGTTTTTGCCACCCCAAGCAGCACGCTGAATTACCACCGCAGACAGTGGGGGCAGTCCGTGTGCTGTTACGGCGGCACACACGTTTCCGCGGCAGCGGCAATTTGGCAGCAGCTTCTATGTTCACCTGCCTGTGGCAGCAATTTGGAGGCTTCTGTCTTCCGGCTGAAGACAGAAGTTGCCGTCGAAGTACCGCCACCGTGGAAATGTGTGTGCCGCCCTAACGGCACATGGACTGCCCCTGCCGTCCGGGGCAGCAATTCGGAGTGCTGCTTGGGGTGGCAAAAACAGTAGAGCCGGCCCTGACTGCTGCCCCTCTATCCACTAGGCCAGTAACCCTGTCAAAGAAGGCAATTAGGTTGGTTTGGCATGATTTATTCTTGAAAAATCCATGCTGGCTGTTCCTTAGAACCCTATTATCCTCTAGGTGCTTACAAATTGATTGCTTAATAATTCAATCCAGTATCTTTCCAGGTATCAAAGGTAGGCTCACTGGTCTATAATTCCCTCTTTATTCCCCTTTTTAAAGATAGGTATTATGTTTGCCTTCTCCAGTCCTCTGGGGTCTTACCCGTCTTCCAGGAGTTCTCAAAGATAATTGCTAACAGTTCCAAGATTGCTTCAGCTAGTTCCTTAAGTACCCTAGTTTGAATTTCATCAACTTAATCAATTTCTGCCAACTTCAATACATCTAACTTATCCTAAATATTCTTTAACCTGCTCTTTCCCTGGCTTGTGTTCATTTACCCCTTGTTGTTAATATTAATTGTGTTAAATATCTGGTCACCTTTAACCTTTTTAGTGAGGAATGGAGCAAAATACACATTCAACACCTCAGCCTTCTTGGTGTCATAAAATATTAGCTGTCCTTTGCTGATAAATAGAGGACCTACACTTTCCTTTGTCTTTCTCTTGATCCTAATGTAATTAAAGAACAACTTCTTATTCTCCTTTATGTTCCTTGCTAGGTGTAACTCATTTTGTGCCTTAGCCTTTCTGATTTTGTCCCTACATGCTTGTGCTATTATTTTGTTCTCTACCTCAGCAATTTGTCCATGTTTTCACTTTTTGTAGGATTCCTTTTTGATTTTCAGGTCATTGAAGAGCTCCTAATGTAGCCAAATTGACCCCTTCTTATTCTTCCTATCTTTTCTTTGCATTGGCATGGTTTGTAGTTGTACCTTCAATATTGTTTCCTTGAGAAACTGCCAGGTCTCCTGAACTCCTATTTTCCTTAGATTTTTTTTTTGTCAAGGAACCTTAACTACCATTTCTCTGAGTTTGTCAAAGTCTTCTTTTTGAAGTCCATTGTCCTTATTCAGCTTCTCTCACTCCTTTCTTTTCTTATACTTATGAAATCTATCATTTCATGATCATTTTCACCCAAATTGCCTTCCACCTTCAGATTCGCTACCAGTTCCTCCCTGTTGGTAAGAATCAAGTCTAAAATGTCTGTCTCCCTGCTTTGTTCTGAAATGAAAAATTGTCCCTAATAGATTTCAAGAACTTACTGGAAGTTCAGTGTTTTGCTGTATTACTTTGCCAACAGCTGTCTGGGTAAAGTCCTCCATTACTACTAGATTTGTGTTTTGGATATTCCTGTTATTTGTTCTAGAAATGCCTCATTCACCTCCTCTTCCTGATTGGTTGGTCTATAGTAGACCTCTACCATCACCCCTCTTTTTTGCCGTTTTTAGCTTTACCTAGAAATTCTGAATTGGTCTTCCTCCCACCTCCTTCTGCACCTCAGAATAAGTGTATAGACTCTTGATGTATAATGTAACACCTCTTCCCCTTTTACTCTGCCTGTCCTTCCACAACAAGCTATACCTTTCTAATCAATATTCCAGTCCAGAGACTCATCCTACCAAGTCTCTATACATATAGGGCTGGGGCTCAACCAAAACCTCATTGATGAAATAGTGGCCCCAGTGAAGTCAATGGGAGTTGTGAACACACCTGACTTTTGAGTGGGTCCAAAATATAAATGCAGATCTGAATTTCAATGTGATTCATAGCTCTAAACGTTGGGAAATGGAAGGCTGAAACATGGATTTAGTTTCATATTTTCAGTCTGGGCACAACTCAAATTAAAAAAAAACCTCTTTAACATTAAATTTAATTTCTTTTCAGAAATACATATTCACAGAGTCAGGTGGTAACTGATGTTATTGTAAGAAAAACAATTCATGGTAAAATAAAAAGTAATGCAGGTAAATAATTAGTACATTAATAAATTAAAATCTATGCATATTTGGGGGGTACTAATGATATTACAAATCAGTTAAGCTTTACTCTTGTGGTTTCTAGGTTGTCAAAATCTCTTCCCTAGAATTATAGATGATAGGTTTGGTCATCCAGTCCAACCCTTTACATCGAGCAGGAAAGACTAAACATAGCATTACAACTCATAGCTACATGTGTAGCATCCTCCCTTTTCTTCTCTGTTGTTTCACATATATCCTATTTGGTAAACCACACGTTCTTCAATCAAAGTGTACTAAGCAGTATCTAGAAATAGAATGAAAAACACAACATAATGCACCATGAATTTATACACATGTTGCAGAATAATGATACAATGCAAATAAGTGCTACATGTACACAAGACTCATCTTTTCAGCTACCTCTTTGGCTAACATAAGGCATTTTCTTTCCTTTCTTGAATAAAATAAGAGAAAAAGAAAATGACTGCATCAGAGGTGTTTGTGTATATGCCTTGTGCATATTCACTCTTATGTGTGAGACAATGTACAGAGAGTGTACTCTAATTGCATTACATCATATTATTCAGTAACTGCATTTAGTGATTAGTACATTTTGATTTACAAACAAATGTTTTACCATACCAGATCACTGATCCATTCAGCCTGCTACTCTGCCTCTAGCAATGGACAGTTCTGTAGAATCCAAAAGAGTCCACAAAATGAACTATGACAAGTGGCAAGGTTCAGAGGGGTAGCCATGTTAGTCTGGATCTGTAAAAAGCGACAAAGAGTCCTGTGGCACCTTATAGGCAGAATTTCCTTCCTGAGCCCTGCACTTCCTTTTAGCTAACACTCTGTGTGGCTCTGCAGCATGAGATTAGATTACCCTTACCTTTATTTCATTTTTGTTTGAATAATATACAGTATAGCCATCACCATGACATCCAAATTATTATTATTAGGGACATAAAGGAACAATCATCGAATCAGACTAAAAAAAGGAAGAGAGAATGAGAAGGCAGTGCCATAGAACACTTGAAAAGATAAGCCTTGCATTGCATTGTACTCTGAGACATGCACTGCACTTTCAGGGTTGCTCTGTGCTCTGAGGCCCCAATTCAGCAAAGCACTTGAAGTCCATCCCTGTTCAGCATATTTTTAATTTTAAGCACATGCTGAAATGCTTTGATCCATAGGAATATCTTGATGAATTGGAGTTTTCAAATTAACAAATTTGGGAGGAGATTCTCAGCTGGTGGAAATGGTCAGTTTCTGCCCCTTACACAGAACTGAGAGTCTGCTCCTTAGACTCTGGTCAGAACTGACCTTAGCATTTTTGGGTGGGCCTGGGAAGCACCTTTTAGTCTCTCACAAATGCATCTTGAGGATTTGGGGATGGGTAAATAAGAGAATGCTTAGGGACAGAACCCCAAACAAATTTTAGGTAAAAGCTGTGTTTGGATGGGCAGATTCTGTTTAGAAAACTGTTTGCACCCCAGAAACCCAATGGGTACACAGAGGGAAGGGAGGAGGAATCTGCAGCTATTCATACAAGAAATGCAGACTGGCTCTGAAATCAATTCATAATTAAAAAGAAATTGCCCTCAGGTTTAAAAGCTTTGCGCAATATAAACACAAAGTCAGGAATGCATTTTACCCATGGGCAATATTTTATTGCTACTCCTCTGCCTCCCGGTGACAGCAGGAAACCCTGCCCTCATCCAGCTGAACCTCCATCCTATTCAGGGGAGGTTTCCATGCAAGGTCGTGTTTGACAGGGTCAGCATTATCTTGCGGGTTCTGAGGGGAATGATGTCACAGAGAGTGGCAATCCTGCTTCTGCCACAAAATTAAGGGGTTTCAAACCACTGAGGGAGAAAAAGTGGTGAGTTCTAAAAATCTCCCCCACCTTCTGTTTTTAATGTCCATTTTTGACTGCTACCCATGAAGCTTTGCCACCTCTCCGTGTGCTGTTCAAGGGGATGATTTGGCCCTCAGATAAGGTTGTGTATATACACTCCATATGCCAAACATGGAAGTTTTCCCTTAATTAATGTTGTCACGTATAGTAAGCATACACCTTTAGAGACCCCAAAATCACAAGAAAAGAAATCTTAAATCTGAAGGTTTTGTGACAAAGCATTAAATGCCACAACCCCGGTGCTAACTGCAGATTAAAAATAGCAAAACAACCCACCACTGATATCTGAGAATTTAAACGCAATTGGGAGTTCAAAATTAGCACCAGACTGAGCTCCTCTTTGGCAAGGAGCTGACATACACTTCAACTGAAAAAGCAGCCACAGAACCCACCAACCAATAAAGTTGCTTCCCCGCACTACTCGGTCTGAGTTGCAATCTAAATTAAATGTATTTGAAACGTGAATCTGTCCATCAGTTATACTATACTGTTACATTTAATGTTGAGACTGTTTTCAATCTTTACAATGGAAGCCTTTAAGCTGTTACAACTTTGGGTAACTTGAGAGAGAGAGTGAGTGAGTGAGTGTGTGTGTGTGTGTGTGAGACAGACAACTTCAGTAATGGTGAATGGCTGTGGGACAGTTCAACAAATGGCAGTGGTCAGTACAGGGGACTTGTGGAGTGGTGTTTGGTAAGGAGGTTAGTTCAGAGTACTAACAGATGGTTAACTCGTGGGGACATTCATGGGGTAGCATTGATGGGGATGTCAGCATTATGGAAGGTTACCAACACCAATAACACAAGCAGAAATGTGTGGAATCTTGTGATAGGTGACTAATAAAAGTCATGGTGTTTAATGAAATGTGGACTGGTTTTCTCTTCTCTCTATGTATCAGCATTTCTGGTAAATGAAGATCCCCCACTAGTGCTCTGCTAAGGTTTATAGACACATTTTTAGATTTTCTGTAGTGATAGCAAAGCAAGATCTTCCTTGTATTCCACATTGATTTGATCTAAATGTCATAGTATGATAACTAGGACAACAACATGAACAAGACTTGGGCATGTACTAATTCCCTATCTTCCTTTTCCCCTAGTTTCTCAAGACAATTTAAAAAGACGTAGGCTATTAGCAATCTCCACCCATAAACTATAAAAGATTAGGGAAGAAAAAAAACATTGTGTTGATTGGATTTTCTCCATTTCTTTGCAAAGACCTGCAATATTGCTTTGTTTTTGATAGGTATGCTTTATAGAATTCCATAGAAAAAGAACTTGAAATAGTATTAGGGAATTGTTTTTTAAACCATGATATGACCAGTAAAGAAGAGTTTGAAGTAAAAGTTGCTTTTGAGTAAAGATCAACAGCATCATCAGTATTGATTAAAGGTTGATTAAACTTGCTCTGAATAAATAAAATAATTCTTCTCCCTCTCTGTCTCAATCTCCCTGCCAAAGCCCAAACTGAACTGAAGTTCAATAAATTCAACGAACTTCCCTACCTTTTCATTTTCACCTGCTCCTGCACTTCCTGGTTCAATCTGGGGAAAGATCGTTTTATGGTTGAACCACAGATTGGGAAACCTGGGTTCAATTCCCAGCTCTGCCACAGACTTCCTGTGCTACCGTGGGCAAGTAATTTCACCTCTCTAAGCCACAGTTTCCCTGTCTTTCACTTCAGATGATAATTCTAATCTCAGTGGGGAGCAGTGAGGCTTAATTTATGTTTGTAAAATGCTCTGACATCGTCAAATGAAAGGTGTTCTATAAATGTAATGTCTTCTTATCTGAACAATTAGCAGGAGGGCAGAAATACCATGAAAGGGGTTGTTCTCATGGACTTTGTGCCCTGCCTGAAAGCAGGACTACTGTAAAATCCCATGAGAAAACCTGGTCTAATGAGCTTTCCAGCCCAATTTCTGTAGGCAAGAAGTTTGTATACTCTCGATCAGTATTCATAAAGACAGAACTCTACTTCACAAAGTTTGCCTATTACTGGTATTTGTAAGGCATGTACAAAAAATAGAGGATAGAACAAAGGCCACAGGGAAAGAAACTAGTGATTACTGTATACTCACTGTTCTATCTCTGTGCTGTCATTCTCTGAGTAACTCTTACTGTCCAAGAGATTCTTTTTCTAGCTACTGGTGCACAGTGACATTCTGACATTAGCAGTGAGGCTTGAACATTTTCTCTTTTTTTCCTTTCTGTCTCTGATTTACTTTTACTTCAGCACTTCAGTAATGCTGAAACCATGTTCCCTTCGCTTTTGTTTGCTTTTCTCTTGTCCATTCATCAACTGTGTTGCTTTATTACAGACACTGTAATATTAACTACAATATAAACAGAAGCTCTTAGCAGGAGAGTTAGCTGGGATTTCCCTGACCTATTACACAACAGGATTTTCCACAGCAACACTTTTTTATTTGTTTTCGGGGATTAGTGGCAATATTCCACATACTACTGACATAATGAGGCATAAGGTTCATACAAAAAAGGCCAGAAACTGATTTTTTAAAGGATCCCAGACATACTGCATTACTGGGGATGTACACTGCAATATTGAAAGGCGATGGATTATGCCCAAAGTTGAGAGCCGAGTAAGGCTGTCTGCAGGTCTTTATTTCCATGTGTACAGTACCTTGTAGAAAGTTAAATTCAAAGTGATTGCCTTGAATGTTTTTTATAGCATGTTGTCAGTTTATGGTACACAGAGTAACATTACATCACGTGAGAGAATAAAACACAACTTGGTACAATGTAGTCTAATCCAGACTTTTCACGTGAAACATTTGTTTTGTTTTGGTTTTAAGACATTTGCCTTTCAAACTGGTTTGTTTTAATTAGAGATCAACCTGAACCACAAAAGATGGATTTGAACTTTCCCAGAGTTCAGTGGTGTTCAGATCTGGCTTTTGGTTTGGCCCATCATCGAGAGAGGGGTCAGCTGCAAAGTTCAGATCTGGAGACAAATGTCGCCAAAGTGTGGGGCTGTTGAGATTGTTTGGAGTTTTGATTCAAATCCATCTCTAATTGTAAAGGTGGTTTTGGAATAGAGAAACTTGCTAAAACTTTTTTAAAATGGTTATTTAATTAGTGGCTGGAAGTTTGGTGTTACTATAAAACCAATTATTTAATTGTTAGTATATCACCGAAATGGACTGGGTGTACTATTTCTGGTGAGAGGTGGGGTCAAACCACAAAGACTGGGTCCAGGCCTCAAGTCTGAACACCCTGAAGTTCTAGGGTGTTTGCAGCTGAGGTTTGGTTAAAGCAAGCCTCATCTCCACTTCTGAGATATTCCTCCTGAAAAACATCTGGTAGTTCTATGCAGACTAGAGTATTATTTCCTCATCCTTTGAATGGTTTAATTTCTAGATTAAAGGATTCTGAAGACTGTTAACTCAACTTCTGTATCTACTTGTCTCTTGTCTTTTACTGAAATTATAGAAGACAAGAGGGGTAGGGACCATCCTTTTGTTCTGTGTTTGTACAGCATCTAGTACAATGGGGCCCTAGTCCATGACAGGAACTCCTAGATGTTGCCACAATAAATTAAAACATTTATACAACTGATCTGAAACAATGACTGCATATGGGCATATTGGTCCACATAAAGTAAGAGGAAACCCAATCTGTTTTCATTAAGTCTGAAAATATTCAAACAACTGTTTTGTGAGTCTCCTCACTTCCTAGTCCAGTCAGTACCAAAGCATAGGAGCTGAAATAGAGTACACTCCCATTTATCCAAATATCCTAGTTATCCAAATCCACATTGTGTCCTCCATATAGACCTAAGTTAGTTAACCACTCACTAATAACCTCTCAATTACCATCTTGGTGTGAATGAATGGCTCTGTACTTTTAATGCTTAATACTTGGTATTTATTAAAGTAAAAAAACAACTTTGAGTTTATTAAAATATTAGAATTGTATTAAAGTCACCAGGGATATAATTTTAATACAGTTCTGGTATTTTAATAACTCAAAGTTGTTTTTTTACTCTTTAATAAGTACAAAATATTAAGTATTAGAAGTACAAAACAATTGATTAGCACTAATAGATGCTAAGAGACTAATTGAGACGCTATTAGCAAGTGATTTAGGGCTTGTCTTCACTACCAGGGTAAGTCGATCTAAGTTATGCTACTCCAGCTACGTGAATAATGTAGTTGAAGTTGAAGTAGCTTAGGTTGACTTACGCTGGTAGTGAAGACAAGCCCTAAATCACTTGCTAATAGTGTCTCAATTAGTCTCTTAGCATCTATTAGTGCTAATTAGTGCTCAGTGTCTTCACTGAGCTGCGTCAATGGAAGACGATCTCCTGTCTACTTATCTTACTATTCTTAGGGTGCTGGAGTACCGAAGTCGACCAGAGAGTGCTCTACCATCGATTTAGTGGGTCTTCACTAGACCAGCTAAGTTGACGCCCGCTGCATCGATTGCAGCAGCGTCGATCTCTCCGGTAGTAAAGACAAGTCTGAACTAACATAGGCCTACATGCAGTGAAACTGCTGCTCAAAATAGCACTTCTGTCTATCTGAACACCCAGTTATCTAAGTTTTGGATGTCCTCCAGGCCATCCAGATAAATGTGAGTATAATGTACTGCAAAAAAAAAAATTGCTCGTGAGATTTCTAGACCCATTTTGCAAACCAGAGGACTGAATAAGCACCCAAACTTTTGTGTGTTTATCCAAAGTAATGAATGGTACATTTATTCTTTTAAACTGAGAAAATGGTATATTTATTTTTTTAAAGTGGGAAAACATTTCCACAAATATTTGTTCAAATTTGAAAGCAAATTTTGATTTGACCCTATTCAAAACCCATTCTTGCTTGCTTTCCACAAAATTTGACTAAGTTACAATGAATTCTCAAGAGAAACAAATTTAAAGCTCAAATTTAAGGACATTCACATTGTATGTTCATTTGTAAAATTTGCAAGTCATGTTGTGTTAGTTATATAAGCCATCTATCCAGGCAACAGAAACAATAGCATATAACTTACGTAACCACTTGACTATTCACAGCACACTGTGAATGAAAAATCTGAAGAATTCATCACTGAAGAAATCTGAGAATGATTTCAAACACCAACAACTGAGAATTTTGTGATACGTTCACTATTTATAACAGAAAAAAAGCTAAATTCAAATACATTATTTGTTGCATATTATTCATCCATCACTGCATGTGACATTCCTTATCAGAAAATAAGACATGGTGACACCCTAAACAAATATCTGTCTCAGATAGCATGGGCTTAAAAAGATAAATATCCCTAAGTTATGCAGAATGAAATGCCATTTTATAATTCTTTAGAAGACTCTATTAGAACCTCCTGATCACATCCTTTTTCTGTAGGATTAGAGCTGAAATCCAGCATGAGTTTTTACCTTAAAAGTTTGGTACTTACCTGCCACCTATTTCAGAAATTTCATGGCTGGGCAGAAGTAGTGTTTTTCTTTTCAGAAACGTTTATTCTTTTTCAGACCTAGGTGGAACAGAGTAGAATTATAATATGACAAGCTAGGAAAATTTACTAAAATAAGTGTCACTGTATGGAGCATAATCTTTTCATCCTAATTATTAAGACTAATAGAGGACCTTTCTGTTTTTAATCTAATATTTTCTATTTTCCAAAACAAAATATAATACAGGATAATGTAGAAATATTAAGTTAGAATGGATGCTATCAGCATTTTGGGGCTAAATTCTCATTTGCACTAAGGTCCCTTTACACCACTGTAGCAATTAAATGTATACTCACTTTAAAGCCCTTTCACACTGTCAGACTGGATAAAGAGGTCTTAGCGCAAATAAGAATCAGTCATGTTATGTTTATCACATACTGATATTTACCCATTCCTTATATACCGAATAGGTAATACTGCAGATACTGCAGTAAATGAAACTACTGCCAGGAGTTAACTCAAAATTTCAGTGGCACCCAGTTAAACATTTAAATTCTATAAACACAAAGTACTAGATTCTGAGCAGGTGCAAAAATCAGTGCAGCTCTGGCCCAAAATGAATTTTTCTACAACACCTACTGCTAACTGCATGACAGCCAAATGATATGTTCAATACACATACTACAACAAATACAGTAATTATCTACCTCTGAGAAAATGCACCATATGCCTTGAACAATTCTACTTTGTTATGCTGGCTAATCCTAAAAGTTACCATTTCAATATATTAGCCAGATCTATAAAACCATCTTATCACTCTAAATTCTCATTGTATTATACCTTTGCTGTACAGACCTCTGTTATGTAGTTTGCATTGAGCAGATATAGAAAGGCATGACATTTCATCCCAAAGTGTATGCACTGTAGAAGAACCCTAAAGGAAATTCAAACAGTTCACATCTAGTGCTCAAAATCTCTAAACGGTTACTATGAACTTTAATTCCAGCCTTCACCATTTCAACTGTTCTCAAATTTGTTCTATGGAATATTGGTTTGGTTGCATGACCCTCGCTAGCAGATTTCCAACAAGTTCCTAGCCTATAATTTTCTACCAATGCAATGTTACAATATAGGGGACTGATTCTTCAGTCCTTACTCAGACAGAATTGTCCATGGACTCCCACTGTCCTCTAAAATTAGTATTAATAACCTTTTAAATTTTGTTTTTGCAGACATAGAAATCTTTCAATAGGCAAGACCATCTTGACACCAGTAATATGCTGAACCCAATGTGAACAACTTGTGAAAAAGATTACTAGCCTTTCTTTCTTTAATCAGCTATTCTAGAGTGTTCCTCTCCATTAATTAGTGGAAGAGGTATAATACACTATATGTCTAAAAAGAAACCACTTGCCTTATAATTGGGGTTAACTTTGTATACTGTAAATTCAGGCATCTCATTTGAAATCAGCAGTATCTCACACATAGAAACTTTCGAGAGGACCGGATTTCCTTGTGATTGCAATTCCATTGTAACTGTTTATGAAAGGAGGTATTTGCAAAATCTAGACATTTCAAGGACTGCACTAGTGTTCATAGGACTTAAAAAAAGAATTCGTGGGCACAGGCCAGTGCATGCACATAAATACTTACACCATATAATAAGGTGTTAGATTCTAGAATCTTGCACCAGGATGAACAGCCATTCTGCTGTTTCACACTGGTTGCCAGACTAAATGTATCGCATTAGCCCCAATCCAGGATACAAAAGTATTAGGCCATGTCTACACTAGCACTTATGTCAGCAAAATTTTTGTCTCTCAGGGTTTTTTCACAAAATGTTTGTGAAAAAACCACACCCCTGAGCGACATGAGTTTTGCCGGCATAAGTGCTCATGTGCACAGCGCTATGTCAGCAGGAAACGTTCTCCCGCCAATATAGCCACAGCCGCTCGTTGAGGTGGTTTTATTATGTCAAGAGGAGAGCTCTCTCCTGTCTGCATAACATGGCTACAGCAATCTTACAGCAGTACAACTGTATTGGTAAATCTGTGCCGCTGTAAGCTTGTAAGTGTAGACTTGGCCTTAGAGTGTCTTTTTGAGCCAGAGGGAATTAGGGGTCAGGGCCGGCTCCAGGCACCAGCTTAACAAGCAGGTGCTTGGGGCGGCCAAGGGAGAGGGGCGGCACGTGCGGCAATTTGGGGGGCGGCAGGTCCCTCACTCCCTCTAGGAGCAAAGGACCTGCCGCCGAACTGCTGCTGCCGATTGCGGCTTTCCCGCCCCCCCTCCCAATTGCCGCTGCCGGTCGTGATTGCAGCTTTTTTTTTTTTTTTTTTTGCTTAGGGCGGCAGAAATGCTGGAGCCGGCCCTGCTTGGAGTCCTGCAATATTAGAAAAAGCCAGCTTCAGAGAAAGCTCTGGCAGGAAGTTTATATGTGTTGTTATTTTAAGTCAATAATAAAAGAAAAGCTTTGACTCTATCCAATGTTGGTGTAGAGTGTTAAGCGCAGGGTTGGAACACCACCTGCTTACAGTCTATTACAAGGCAACTTCCTAGTGCTGCTTTTTCCTAAAACATATATAGATCAGAACACATACATACTACAGCTGCTAAATCTCACAGTGTCACATGCAGGCATTCCACGTAATAGAACAAATCCAGTCATTTCACATGGTATAGGGTCTACTGGATTCAGGATGACCAGATGTCCTGATTTTATAGGGACAGTCCCGATATTTGGGGCATTTTTTTATAGGGGCTTCTGTTACCCCTCACCCCCGTCCTGATTTTTCACACTTGCTATCTGGTCACCCTAACTGGATTCAGGGCTGGTTTTAGGGCTAGGCGGTTGCCTGGGTGCCAAACTGCTGTGCCGCTCGGTTTTTTTGTGTGACTCTGCCCCTGATTTACTGGCCGAATGGGGGGTGGGGTGGGGAAGAGGATGAAAACATTTACCACCAGGACAGGCAAAACAGCTAGGATTGCTCCTGACTGGATTATTCCATTAAATTTTCTCAGGTGCTGAGGTCAAATGTATGGTACAGCTTTTCTTGTGGATATTTGATTTTATCAACAATGTATATGTTTCTGCTAAAAGTAAATTCTCAAGTGGGGAGAAATGGTTTGCAAATTGGTGACAGCATTTTGTTACATGACTGACAATTTTTTTAAGTCTAAGAGTGCACTTTGAAAGCATAAAAGAGGACAAAATAATTAGGAGGCATAACATCATAACAGTTTGACAATACTAATGACCATGTAGTAGATCATTATTAGGGTATTATCGTTAAGACAGTATAGGCATTTCTCTTTTTCAAATTAACTACACCTTTACATTCCTGTGCTATTTACTAATGATCCATACCACATATTTGTTCACTTTCTTCTAAGACTTTATGGGCTCTAGAAAACTCTGAGCAATTACACAGAGGTAAGAACTTATATGGTTTCCATCACCATAGAAACTGAGCACCATACAATTTCAATGTATTTATCCTAGCAACACCTCTGGGAGGTAGGGCAGTGCCATTATCCCTATTTTACAGATGGGTAACTGAGGCACAGAGAGGCTAAGTAACTTGCCCAAGATCACACAAAGTCTGTGGCAGGCAGGGAATTGAACCCACGTCTGCTAAGTTCCAGACTAGCACCCTAACCACTGGGCCATTCTTTTTCTCTTCAATAAGCCTTACTCCTGATAGGAAGGATTTTTTTGTGCTTAAGCCATTGGACTGGAATTCAGGAAGTCTGGCTTCAGTTCTCGGCTCTACTACTGATATTCTGAGTGATGCTGGGCCCCAATCCTGCAAAGAGAATCATACAGTTGGAAAGCTCGGTGTGCTCAGATAGTTTTCTTTGTTGGATAGAGGCCTTAATGTCTATGCCTCAGTTCCCTGCCCGTGAAACAGAAATACTATTTTCTTTCTACCACACTCCGTATGTCGTCTATTGATGGTCAGCTCTTTGTGGCAGAGCCTGACACAATGATTAGCACACAGGAACACCAAATTCAGTTGGGGGTCTCTGGGTGCTACTGCAATACAAATGATAACAACAATTGTACTGGACCGCTAAAAGACACTGCACAGACCTATTCAAGTAACACTAGTGATCTGACCAAAATCTACAAAAACAAGGCATTTCGACGTTAGAGCTGCCATTCCATTCTGAGCACACATTAGTGTGCCTAGAAACCGCAGTTTAATACTTAAAACTATCCTTAATTCAGGGATCCTTTTAAAAGGTGTTATTTAACATGTTTCTGCAGCAAGCGCCCAGGTGTGCATGGTGATTTACAACACAATAAAGACATGACCACTGCCCTGAGGAATTTGTTTTCCCGGTTACACATGACATAACATAATACAGAAAAAGATGACATCGTGCAAATGGCAGTGAAGAATACATAAAATAAGGTTCTGCACAGTATACATCATTTCATCATCGTTTCATTGTGATTGTTTTAATTATTACAATATTTATTTAATTATTTAAATTAAATAAAATTAAAGTTGTCAGAGCAGACGGTCCATACAATATGAGCCAATGATAGGGCTCAAGGCTCCAATTAAAATTAATGGGAGTTGACAGTGCTCGGCACTTTGCAGAATTGGGTCCATAGTGACTCAACTATAACGAAATGACATTTATGGTAAAGTAGAACAACCAACCTAGACTGTTTTTATTCATGAAGAGCCAGGTTCTACAAGACCTTCACACATGGAACTCCCATTGACTTCAGTGATTTTGTGTGTCTCATTAGCACGGTCCTGTTACAGAGCATCAGAGTTTTTAAGGAGACGCAGCCAAGTTGAAAACTAATCTATTGTAAAAAATGGTGTTAAAAGTACTACTGCTGCCCTGAGTCTCTCTGCCAATTTTTGTGACATTATAACCATATTTTCCTATTTTTAAATGCTGTTTTCTCCGCTTTTGCTGTGTGAAATGCCCATGCAAAAAGGGAAGTTCCATGCACAGAGCACTCACAGGACTGTACGCGCTGTTGATCGTGAATGAGTTAGTACATTTATTACTACAACATTTGGTTTTACATAGTCCCTTTAAGAATATCAAAGTGTTTTAGTATGCAGTGTTGTAGCCGTGTTGGTCCCAGGCTTCCTGAGGGAGGCAAGTTCCTTGTCCTGCCTCTTCGGCCCACACTCCACACCAGCTCTGCCCCAGGCCCCACTCCCATCCACCCCTGACTCACCACTCACCCTTTCACACACACCTCCCCGTGATCCCCCGTCCGCTCGCCTCCTCCCCCGGCCGTCTGCCGCTCGCCCACTTGCTGCTTGCCTTCTCACCACCCACCCCGCTAGACCCTTTCCCCGCCCACCACGAGACCCCACCACCACCTGCTGTGCAGCTGGCTCGCCTCCTCACCTGCCTCTGCCCCCCCCACCTGACACCCTTTCCCCTCTTTACCTTAAAGCACTAATAACATTCCCCAAGGGAACTGAACAGGCAACAGGTATAGCACAATTGCCAGATAGATTCTCCTCTGCGCGGCAGGGGGTTCGGTGTATGCTGTATAGAGAGAAACAAAAAGCCAGGCAGGCTACCTGTGCCCAACTGAAGCCTAATCTCTCCTTTTGAAAAAGTGCTTGTCATTGACAGCCTGCACTAAGGCAGTAGTTTAATCACCTTTCTTACACAGAATTCCCTGCCAGACTCATTTACTTAAACTGGGTTTGAATAAAATGACTAGATCAAGAAATAAATTCACTGGCTATGTCAGCTCCTCCTTGAGCCAGATTAGCACTTACTTCTTCTGGATACAGTGAATAACTGAAGGGTAGTCATTTGGAAACTGCTTCTAACCCCAATAACACATTTTCCTACAATATAAAAGCCAGCTGAATGTGGCCAAAGGCTTCCTGAGCCTTGGCAAATGCCTGTTAAATGGCTTCATTACCACTTTAATGGCCTTTTAACAGTTTCAGTGATCTCTGCTACTAGGTCTCCGGAAGGCTTTTTCCATGCGTAGTTACTCAGGGATCCCCTCTGCGCGTCTCCTCATGCACCCCTGTCTGCCACTGACTCCCCGCTTGCATTCTCACACACACACCATGCCCCACAGGGAGTGGGGGGTGAGGAGAGATGTGGCCGGCAGCTGCATGGACCTCCAATGGGGGAAAGGGATGGGATGGAGGAGAGGAGGAAGATTCACCCTAGCAGCAGCAAGCGGTGGGAGCCTCAGGGAAGGGTCAGAGCAGGGAGGGGAAGAGATGGGAGTGGGGGATACCACGGCCCAGATGTTGGGTGGCAGGGACAGCTGTGTTAGGGGAGGCAGTGCCTCCCCATGCCTATTATACCAGCTGCCCATGATCCCAGGCTATTAGAGAGACAAGGTGGGTGAGGTAGTATCTTTTATTGGACCAACTTCTGCTGGTGAGAGAGACAATCACTACACTCTCAAATGAACTTACACAGGAAAATGATAAAAGACAAAACCATCCCATCACCTGTGGGTGAACACTTTTCACAAAGTGATCACTCTATATCTGACCTCACAGGAAACCTGCACAACACTTTCAAAAGACAAGTCTTGGTGTTTAAATTAATAACTTTGCTGGACACTAAAAATTATGGACTGAACAGAGACACTAGATTCATGGCTTATTACAATAACACACTACCAACCCCCTACCAGCTGCCTTTACTCCCTCTTTCTTTCTTCCATAACTGGATGGGTGTTAAGGGGCCACTTCACCTTGAATGGTCCCTTGAAATATGTGTTAACTACTTATGCTAAAAAATCTATTCCCCCTTGTATTTTGCTGTGACTCTCTGAGGCCTTGGCTACACTCACGGATTCACAGCGCTGCCGCAGCCAGCAGTGTAGTCGCGCTGCCAGCGCTGCAAGAGCTCTCTCGCAGTGCTGCAAGTACTCCACCTCTCCGAGGGGAATAGCTTGCAGCGCTGCGAGTGAGCGTGCAGCGCTGCAGGCGCTGATTACACTGGCGCTTTACAGCGCTGCACTCGCTGTGCTCGGGGGGGTGCGTTTTCACACCGCTGAGCGCAGCAAGTGCAGCGCTGTGAATTGCCAGTGTAGCCAAGGCCTGAGTATGTTTCCCAGACCTGAAGAAGAGCTCTGTGTAAGAGAAAAATCTGGTCTCTCACACCAACAGAAGTTGGTCCAATAAAAAATATTACCTTGTCCACCTTCTCTCTCTCTCTCTAAAGTATTTTAAGGCTTACAGTTTCTAACTCTCTTAAAATCAGATGTTTCAAGTGGGGAACCAAAAAATTGAGGCATCTCAAATCATTAGTAATTTTCAAAAATGTGGTTGTGGAAATATTATGCCCCACAGCAAGTCATTAGTAGAGCCAGGAATAGAAGCCACACAGGAGTCTCTCCCTGTTCCAACTATTACTTTACAAATTATGCTTTAACGGTATTAGCAGCATTGTAAAAACACAGCAGACTGTGACTGGGACACTCTGCACAGACTGTTCTCAATAGTACAATGCATCTGGAATCTTTCCCTTACATTTTAGGCACTGTATATTATTTGAGTCATGGACCCTTTCACTCTTTAAACGAGTGCTTAGCACCATGTTTTGATAAACCTTTGACAAAGGAAACCGGCAGTGCTTTTTGGATCAAAACTTTGCATTGCAAATTACCTCTATTGTAGGAATGAGACATAGGTTGTCTTTTAGCTCTGGGTTAACAAGAACAGTTTGCAAAAGCAAGTGAAAGATTGAATGTCTGTATTTTAAGGGTGAGATTTTTTAAAAGCACCCAACTCCCTTAGGTATTTTAAAAATCTCACCCTAAATTCACAGCTAATTCACCTACCTCACATGAGCTGTCGAACAAAGTCCACCCAATAACAAACTCCCAATGCATGGACTAGACCACAACAGAATTATGCACAAGTTAAAAAAGAAATGTTGACAATAGCTTTTGGTTGTGAGCGGTTTATTGAATATGATTTGGAGGCAAATTATTTGAGTTAGAAACAGACCATAAATTGTTGAAAGCCATATTACAGAAGCAATTATGCAAATCACCCTGTAGAAGTCTCGGCCGAGGTTCTGCCCTCAGCTGGGCTGTGGGGTATCCCACCGCCACGCTCTGGTCCACCGTCAGTCCTGGTCCAGCGGTAGCGGGGGATAGCAAACACACGGTTAGGGGCTGAGGCCCTTAAGCAGGGGCTGAGCCAATAGGTCAGAAAAAGCCCCGGGCCCTCAATCAGGGCGGGGCAGCAACCACACAGTGTGGAGCTAAGGCCCTCAAGCAGGGGCTGAGTCAGTGGTTGTAGCAGCCCAGGCCCTAGGTCAGGGTGGGGCAGCAATCAAATAGCCAGGAACTCAGGCCCTTAAGCAGGGGCTGAGTCTATGAATGAGAGGTCCCAGCCTCGCTAGGCCAGGAAAAAGGGGGAGTCTGCCACCCAAGGGGTGGGTGGCAGGGGGGACGCAGGCCCTCCCACTCCACTGCGTCCCAGCCCGGGGCCCTAGCAGGGGCGGAAACTCGCTGCTGTCAGTGGGGATCCTGGCCACAACACACTGACATCGGTTCTGGCAGTGTTACAGCCAGACTGGGGTCAGCTGCCCCCGGGCTACTTCCACACTCCTCCTCGTAGGGTACCTGTGCCGTACTAGTGTCCTCGGTGGTCTCCACGAGCATCGGTTCCTCCGGGTAGGTAGCGAAGGGTAGGTTTGGCTCCTCCTCAGGATAGCGGGAAAGGGGCAGGCTCGGCTCCTCCTCAGGGTAGCTGAAAAGGGGCAGGCTCGGCCAGTCCTCCTCAGGGTAACGGGCGAGGGGTAGGCTCGGCTGGCCTGGTGAGTCAGCAGCCTGCTGCTGTCTCCCAAGCGGGAGCTCGGCCACAGACGTCTGCTCTCTCGGCCGGCTTGTTCTCCACTGAGCTCTGCAGGCGGGCTTTTATAGTTCCGGGTCGGCACCGTGACCTCCGAGGGGCAGGCACCAGACCCGGTGGCTGAGCCCACATTGGTGTTAGGGGAGGTTCAGCCCTCAGCAGGGCTGTGGGATATCCCACCGCCTCGCTACACACCCCAAGATTAGAAAATGATCACGAACTTGGAAAGTACTAAGTAAATGTGAAAAAAAAAAACAGGTATAACAAGCAGGTTCTTATACAGTTATGTCGCATCTTACGCGCATTTAACATGCGCGAATTCAGCTTTACACGGTTGGCAAAAACAAAAAACAAAAACAAAAAAAAGAAAAATAACAATTTAAATACTGTACTTGTAGTGCGGGCGATTCCGACTGCCATTACACTCAATATAATTTTGACTATACTCGGTTTTCGCTTTACGGGCTGACTGCAGAACATAACCCCAGCGTAAGATGAGATAGACCTGTAGTTGACATACTTCCAAGAGTACCTATAAATAGTGAAACCAAGGGGCGGCAGGAAGAGAAGTGTGACGTAAATATTACCCATATATTACCCATTTTTAAAAGAAAGTCTGACAAACCCAAATGAGCAACACAAAATTACCCAATTTTACAAGAACTTGAGAGAATTATTCTAGATGAATGGCCAACAGAAAAACCCAGCATCTCCAAGCATAAAAATGTATTGGGACTCTAGGGATGAAAATGCTGCATAGGATGCAATTCTGTACATAGGATATCATGTCATAATACTACACAGCCTCAGGTTTGAAATACTAAGCATCATTCGCAGTCCCCACCCATACATAAAATCTGCAATAAATACAAGGAACAGAATGCAAAAGACCCACTGAAACCACATGAAACTCCGACTGCCATTTGTCCAAAGTCAGTGCAGATTTATTTGAACTAAACAGGAAACAGTCTCCAAGGACTACTACTGATATATTTTTTTTTGAACTTCAGCTGTTACATATCAAGTAGCAAAGTTTGCATGACACAGGATTCAAGATGAGTTACTCACAGATGTTGGACCGCATTTTCAAGTGGCTCATTTTAGCAAATCTTTTTGATATATCAGTTCAAGCACACCATACTTCAAGTCCTTACCATGCACAGTCAAGTAAGTGAACAGCAAAAGTAGTGCAATGTAACAAACACCTTGACTAGAAAAGTGCCTAATACATTCAAGAGATCCATATTTAGCATGCCTAAAATGTCACTTAACACCTCAGAATGCCTTATTAAGATCACCAGCTCCAAAGTTCTTGGGCAAAAGATCAAATTCTTAATATCATCTTCTAAAAGTTTTTTTGAGACAGAGTATGTCTACACTGGAGTTGGAGGTGTAATTTCCAGTTTAGGTACACACGCCCATGCTAGCTCGATGAGAGCTAGTGAGCTAAAAATAGCAGTGCATGGGAGGAGGGATGGGCTAGTCCTATTGAGTAGAATCCCATCTGAAACCCATGATGCAGACTTGGGGTGGTTAGCCCTTTCTGCTGCTCTCACTGCTCTGACTACACTGCTAATTTTAGCCCGAGTTGGAAATTACACCTTCAAGTGTGTTGACATACCTGCAGACAAGTAATACTACAGTAGTTAAAAAAAAGACTATATGCCAGGAAACTGGGGGGAAAAAAATACTGTAACAAAAATGCCAAACAGTTACTCCATACTGCAACTGGGAGGGAATATTAGATTCCAAACAGAAAGTGTCTGGCAACATGTCCAGGTAACATCTATACAATCCACATCAAGTTCATCTGTTCTGTTCAAGGAAAGCGCTACAGGATATGGTGCACTGACAGGAGTAACACATGCTCACTCAGCCACTGACAATGAAAAACACCAGGAGCAGCAAACAGGCTCCAGATGGCAGGTCTGTCTCAGCAGCTGAACAGGCATAAGCAGAAAGAATTGTTCTAAGAACAAGTTTCCGTATGATCAGAACTCCACTGAGGTTCAGAGTTAGTGGTTATTGACAGATATATAATAAGACGCAAAATAATCCTCTCATCTGTCAGGAAGTTTGGGGTCACCTACCTTGACTCCACTGTAGAGGTCTCCCTTTGTGTGTTTTGTTAGCTGGCAGTATTCATTTGTAGTTGGGTTTTTTTGTTTTTTGTTTTTTTCAGTTCAAGTTCTAGTTCATTTGATGTGATTGCTTTTTTGAAAGGGAAGGTGTAACAGCAATCATGGGATTCAGGGGATACTGACTTGTGACAGGGGTATAACTTTTGTCAGCTTGACCCTGGTTATATGACCCTTCTCAGACTGGCATGAGGACTGTTAAATTGCGTGGCTTTGATCTTCCTCTCTGAGATCCAATGTGTACCCTTAATTCAACTGTTCTTCACTTGACCACAAGTCAGGCATCCTGAAATTAACACTTAAACGGGTTGGTCTTCCACAAGTCTGTAGAGAGCACTATCTGGCTTTTGAACAGCATAAAGAATATGTATATATTCTGCTGACTCAAATAGGTTATATAGTTCTTACCTTGTTGAGTTATTTGACTGTTGTAGCTGTTTCCCTTAACCTTGGTTCTAAAATCACATTAAGACCATATTGTGGTTGATTGTGGTGATATAGTATGTGTTGATAGAGAAAAGGGAGAACACAGTCTAAGGGGATATATTATTGTCCCTCTCTTTTTCCTAATTTTTGAGGTTAGAAGGGGAAGTTTGCTAAAAGTTATTCAGAGGCAGCTAGAAATTCCTTAAAGTCTGAAAGTGCTTTAATCATTTGACACTGAAGTTAGAGTTGTGGGTACCAAATAGCAACCTTAAAGAAACTATATCCATCCTTGTGTCAATCTTTTAGATTAAACTACTGAAAATGCAAGGAGACAAAAAGACCTGATCCAGAGCCCATTGGAGACAGTGGAAAGACTCCCATTGATTTCTGTGATCTTTGGATTAAGCCCAAAGAAAGGAATTTTTAATATTCTCTCTCAAAATTTCTAATGTGCTCTTCAAAATGGTAAATAAAACATCAGCCATAACATTATGAAACGCACTAAATTTGCCTGCAAAGATCTCCATCCATCCCTTCCTCGGATGCTGTTGCTTAATTTTAGTTTAGTTTTTTAGGTATATCCATTGCCCATAAGAAATTATGCAGGATTCTTCTTTGGCCTTCATCTGGGAGGAAGACACGTGCAAAAGGATAGGTTTTGCAATAAACTCAATCTAGGTCTAGTACTGCATCCTATTGACTTTTACAGGAATGTACCACATCATTGTAGATTTTACAAATCTATTTTGAAATTAATTTTGTTTAGTATCATTGTCTTGTTAGTATAATATGTATACAGAGGCTTGGAAGGATTTGATTTTTATGAGTGAATGTTGGTAAATACGGATTTCACCATGCACATGTAACACCGACAGACCCTGGCTGGATTGAACCTGGGACCCCCGGAGCTTAGTGCATGAGCCTCAACTGCATGAGCTAAAAGCCATATGGCTGTTAGTTAAGGCTGTAGAGCAGACCCATTAATCTCTCTCTAAGTGGTCTCGGTGCCACTAGATGGGACAGAACACCACACCCAGAAGGTGTGTGGTTTACACACACACAGACACCAGCAAAAAATATATATATTTCCACTGACAATATTTGAAATTAATGGATAGGCAAAGTAAGTAAAATGCTGCTTCAGAACTTATTAGAGTTTGATTTAAGAATGTTTTTATATGTTGACAAGTGATGTTGGCAACTTGCGGTTTAATGGTTATAAAGCTATAACTTTTTGAATCTCAACAGCTACTATCATAAAATAATTATTTTCTGACACACACACCCAAAGCTTGTTCCCCATAACTTCCCACAAATGTGAAAATTTAAAGGATAAACATTTTAAAAATGCTTAAAACCCATAATTTTGTGCATCTGTGAAAATTTAAATGGATAGACATCTAAAAAATTGCTTTAAAATAAACAGTTATTAACAATCAAAATTATTTAAAAAAAATTGAATTCTACCTTTGCTAACATGGCTAATCCAACATTAGCAAAATTACTGGCTAAAAAGTGTATATCACATAGTCTAATACTTCAAGTTAAAATAACCTATTTTCAGTGGCATCCTTTATTTACTTAGTTCCTGATGAAACAATTCTTTGAATGATGTATGAAATAAAAATATTTAGGAAAAAACAGTAGTAAAAGTAGCCTGTAATTCAAACAGTTGAACTCAAAACCCTGCAGCCACAGCTGAATGATCAAAATATCTATTTAGTATATATGAGCCTTTCCTGAGTGTGGTTTTACTGTGAAAATATGCTGCGATGTATATGTACACTCAAATGAAGTAAACTATAGCAATTATGGAACTTGTAATAATTTCCACAATGGACCATACTAAGTGTAGTGCTATGTTAACAGTCTAAAAATTAGCCAGAAATTACATAAATTAGATGTGGACTACAGGCTGGTCCAAGATTCCAACACAGAACAGATAGACTGCTCTCACCCCATCTGTCAGAAATAGTTGGCTGAGGAAAATATTGATCCTACATCCCTACTCTGTCTAATCAGGATTTACTTATGTTAATGGAGAATTGAGGTCTTATCAGGCTTTGTTTCCTAAAATCATTTGAAAGTAAGAAGATAGTGTGTTATATCCACAATTTTTTATTATACTTGTTAAAAATCTGCAGTTAGAATGCAAATGTTGGTAGATGCACACATATAAATGGTATTGACCCAGTGTGGAAGGCACACAGCAAATCCAACATGCCCTGGTAAATTGAAGGGTCACCACCTCTTATTGCCTTTACTTAAAAAGATTAAATTCATTTTAGGTTGTGTTGAGGGACATGTTCTAGCTGAGCTATCCAATAACACCATTACCATTCTTTGTTTTCAAAATTCAATTAGGAATTGGATTTTCTTCCTTGACACCAGACAAAGCATTTTTTTAACCTTGTTTTTAGTTGAAACTGATGGTACTCAAAGATAACAACCATTATTTAAAGTCACATTGGTGGGCATATAATAATAACTTGATTAAGAGTTATGGGAGGGGCAAGCGGTTGGGACAGTCTAACCAAAGTATTAATGAGATGACCTTATTGTTTTTTTCTGATTTACATTTTATAATAAAAGATTATTGATGACCACAGCTGAGAAGGTTGCTAACATGCTGGCTTAGACTAATGTTCAAGATGAGGTTCACAATATCTTCTGTTTCAAAAATCTCATTCTATGCAGGGTACGATGTATTAACATGCTAAAGGAGTCCACTTCACAAACCAGAAATGAGTCCATTGTATTCTAGAGCTGCACTGAGGTGGAACAATGGTCCTTCCATCCAGTCAGTGGGGTTCCCAGTTTGTACTATACCATGATTGCAGTTAATGATCATTGTCATGGCTCTCAAGTGGGTGAAAGAAACTTCCTTCTGCTCTAAAAGATAATCAAGGGTGTAGTGGAGGGAACACAGAATATCCTTCAGTTTACCACAACTGACTTGAGGGCTTGTGAAAACTCCTGGACAGACCAGTGACAAAGTGGCCTCTCTAAAATGGTGTATCTTCTGCTCTGGCAATGTGTTAAAGTTGAGCTTAAAAATATTTTTTTTAAAGTCTGTTCGCAGTCCATCTCCGGGTGAATATAATAGTTGGCAGACGTGGTGTTGCTTACAGCAACAGAAAGGAATGTATTTATTTATTCACTTTTCTAATGCACTACTCCCATAGTGTCTGAGCACCTTGCAGTCATTAATGGAGCAGAATCTCCAGTCTGCCAAGTTCTCTTTGTGCCCTGCTAGTCACTTCCCATGATTCCTTCTGCCCTCTACACTGCCCTTCCTTTTCCCACTCCTCTGTCCCCATTACGTCCTCTCCTCCCACTTCTGTCTGCTTACACCATCTCCCACTATATATAGTTCAAATAAAAAAACCAAAAGCTCCCAAGGAAAATAAAATAAAGAAAACAAAAACAACAATATCCCAAGGAACTAATGTGATATTTGCCATCTCTTTGCTTCCCTGCCCCTTGTCTGGCTTGTCTATTTAGACTGTAAGCTCTTTGGGGCAGGGAGAGTGAATGACAGAGGGGGGGGGAATGGAGTGAGCGGAGGGCAGAGCCTTGGGGAAGGGGTGGAACCTCAGGGAAGGGGCAGGGCAGCGGGCGGAGCAAGCGTGTTTGGGTTTGTGCGATTAGACACTTGGCAACCAGGGCCGGCTCCAGGCACCAGCTTGCCAAGCAGGTGCTTGGGGCAGCCACTCCAGAGAGGGGCGGCACGTCCAGCTATTCAACGGCAATTCGGCGGACGGTCCCTCACTTCCGCTCGGAGCGAAGGACCTCCCGCCGAATTGCCGCCGCAGATCGCGATCGCAGCTTTTTTTTTTATTATTATTTTTTTTTTTGCACCGTTGGGGGCGGCAAAAACCCTGGAGCCGGCCCTGTTGGCAACCCTAGGCTTTTACCATGGCTAGGCTGTGGCCCCCCAGCCAGACCCAGATCCAGGTAAGACCTGTGCTCAGGCAGCTGCGGGGAGCTGCGGACCCTCCTGCCCTGGGTGGGCAGGGGGGGCCCATGAGGCGAGGACACAGGCCGGGACCTACTCTCGACCCCCACACTCCGGGCAGGTGGAGGGTCAGCGGAGCTCCACAGCTGGCCAGGCCACTGATGCCAGCCTGGCCAGGAGAGTTGGGGCCAGGTCCATCCACTTTCAAAAAGTGGGAGGGCTATGGCCCCTTGGCCCTCCTATTTTGGCACCCCTGCCTCTGCTCTAAGTTCTACCGCAATATAATTAATAAATAATGATAAAAGTAATCACTAAAATATCACCATGGAGCTTGGGACACTGCTAAACATCATCTCTAAATGATCCACAGCCTCATTCTCGCTTGAAGATAGGGAAAATCTGAACTTGTCTAACATCTAGTTAAAAAATAGCCCATTTTCTTTCTTCTTCCTTTTCAAAAATAAATAGATTTGGTTGAAATGTAAAACAATAGTTTTGGGTTGAATGAAATTCTGGGATTTTTTAAAATATATTTGAATTTGTTAAAATAAAACTAAAAAAAATTTTCAAACAAAAAGTAATTTCAAACAAACAAACAAAAAATCCAAACAGTGTATTTCAAAAATGTCTAAACAAAATGTTTAGATTTCTTTGGATTTTTTTCCCCAGAACGGAAAAAAAATTGGCAAAATCAAAATGAACTAGCAAAACATTTTGGTATAGATAACCCTGAATTTTTTGCTGAAAAAAAGTTTTGATTGAAAAAATTTGCCCAACTCTTCCCCTGTGGGGTACGTATTACTTTCTACTGGTTACAAATCGGAAAGCTGAGGTAGAGAGATGAATTGACTTGCCTTGAGCCACAAAGATGGGTTTACATTTTAGGATCTCCTTGTTTGGCTCCCATGCCTTTCTCTAATACTTATATATTCTGAGATTAGACACAGGTGGTGGGAGGATTTTCTCTCTACTTTATGTTGTATCAGAAATCTGTCAATGCATAAAAAAAAAAACCCTAAAACAACCCAAAAAAACTAAACCCACCACAATTAAACATTCGATTTTCTTTTTATGTTAATTACATTGAGCAAACAATTAAAAGGGGCAAAAACAAATGTAGGACCCCATCATGTACACTGCTATGTCTCCTTATACTTCATTGAAACACCAGGGGTTGTAGGTGCTTTCAGGAAGCTGTCTATGAATAACTGAAATGAATGAACAAACAAAAAAAATGCCCTGTGCATGTGCTATTTAGAACCACTAGGACTAGGGTGACCAGACAGCAAGTCTGAAAAATCAGGACAGGGGTGGAGGGTAATAGACACCTATATAAGACAAAGTCCCAAATATCAGAACTGTCCCTATAAAATCAGGATATCTGGTCACCCTAGCTAGGACTGTTGTAAATCCTAATATGAAAATTAAACAGTTTATGAGATTATTTCTATTTTTTCCCCTTGAAGATTTGTTTTGCTTTGTATCTGTTAGGCCACTCAAAAAGTAACAGTCAAAGCTTTGTGTGTGGGCATTAAATCATTTCAGTAACATGCTGTGAATTCCTCTGCAGTAGCAGTATAGGGGTTGGTCACCAAAGGAGGAGGAAAATGATGATGGCAGAAGTTTTGCTGTTGAATGTGAACAGAGAAATCAGAGGAAGAAATGTTATAAACAATAATAGGGCAGTACAAAGTGTTCTAATCCAACTCCAAATGAAGCCCAGGGAGTGTCTTTTGGTGGACTTAATGGGAGTTGGATCAGGGCCTATTCGAGAAGTAAACAGCTGTGAAAAACCCCAGACCAACTTCCCAATCCGGCTGTACACCATCCCGCAACCCTCTCTCAACCAGCCCGCATTCCCCAGCACCTCGCCCTCCTTGCCATTCCAGCCTGCACAGCCTGGCCATCCTTCCCCCATCACACAGTCCTGCATGGTTCCTCTCAGCATCATTCCCTCCCATTTTGGTGTTCCTGCTACACCCCATTCACTGTCTTCATTACATTCATTCCGCACACCCACTGAATACTGGAATGGTGCCAGTCACAATTCTTTGACACATTTTCTGACCAACATATACACAATGTGTAACTCGGTCCATGGGATATGTGCATGGGTCAGTTTACCTGGTCTGATTATAAGGCCTTCTACCTTGGTTTCTACTTAGCTCCCCCCAAAATGTACACAAATGGTTCAAGTGTATCCACTTACTGGAATCTGGTTTATTTCACAAAACAGAACAGCTCAGCTCAACTCAAGTCTTCCAGTCCTCTTCCCCAGGCTTACCTGCTCCTCCAACTAGATTTCACAGCCCCTAAGTCCTCTCAAAACCAAGCCTCCTTCCTAGCTTCACCCAAAACCTTTCCCAGACAAGTCTTCTGATCCTGCTCCCTGCAAGTATCTCCCACCAGATGTTCTACCTGGCTGGTACAGAGTCCCTTTCCTGACCCCAAGTTTCCCTTATCTGTCTGGGCCAGCTCTCTCTTAAAGGAAGCCTCATCGCCAGGTTGCTGTCATGTGATGCTTTCACCTCACATAGCTGCCAGTCAAGGTCTTGAAATGTACTGCAGGGATGGATGCATGCACTCCAGGCTTGTTACAAGATGCAGCTGGGCACCGTTTTGTCTAAGTATTGGGATTTTAATGAATTCTAAATCATGGATGTCCTTGCTTTCTTAGATAGGTCTTGCAATTTTCATGTTATTTTAATTTAACTCTTGTCATCTGTATATTTTTGTTTTTCAGTGTCCACTGAAGTGATGAGGCATCTTTTCATATATTGAGTTTCAAGAGACATTATCACCTAATTAGGACAAGTAATGATACCATAAAAGCCATTACTAAACTTTGTGAGGATTAAGACAGTATTTGCACGACAGCACGTCAGCTATTTCAAAGTATTCTTTAGAAAAGCCCCTATTGAAATCAATCTACTATGAATATAGTGCTCTGAAATGCCAGTAGTTCCATACTCTTAACAAACTGCACCAAGGTACAACAGAATTTGGATTCAGAGGATTGGTGGGGAAAGGCTGCAGCTTTATTAAGGCAAAATTGAGAGTAAATTAAAGTGAGCAACAATAAACATAAAACAAAAGACCATCCAGCCTCCAGAAAAACCGCTGCTCTAAAATCTACATCTTATGGTCATCTCAGGTTTTAATCAGTATTTATCATCACTGACCAGCTCTACCTGCATCCTAATAAGGATGTATGGACAGCCTTCTCCACTTGAGTCCTATCCTTGTCACGACACACTTGCCACCTTACTGGGCATGGTATTTGTTAAACCTTCACAATGTACTACTTTCCCAGCATGCTGGGAATTACTGGTAACTCTTCTCTTCCTATAAACATCCCCAGCAATGACTGGCCTGCAACCCACTTGAAATCTGCACAACCTCCGTGACCTCCTCTCAGTGAACAAACCTGGGATAAACAACATTTATGATCCTGGTGAAATACTTTAATTAACAAATTATCTTGCCTCAAATAGTGCAGCCCGCACTGGCCAAACCCACTGCCAAAGGTACCTCAATCTAACATAGGCAAAAGGACTGTTATATGGCTGGGACCTGCAAGGTATGTGGGCAGCTGGTCACTAGACCCCAGTGCAGCAAAACACTTAAACATGTACATAACTTTTTAAGAAGGAAGAGTATGGGCTATTGACAATGCTACCCTCCTGCTTCTGAATGAATGCATTGCTGTACATAATGTATGTACTTTGTAGTAAGCACTGCCTTCTTCCAAACCTATCAGCTGTTGGTTTCTCTCCACAGGAAGCAGGGAAGCAGCATTCACCTATGCCATTACCGCTGCTGGGGTTGCACATGCTGTCACTGCCGCCTGCAGCCAGGGCAACCTCAGCAACTGTGGCTGTGACCGAGAGAAACAGGGCTACTACAACCAGGAGGAGGGCTGGAAATGGGGAGGCTGCTCTGCGGATATCAGATACGGCATTGAATTCTCCAGGAAGTTTGTTGATGCCAGAGAAATCAAAAAGAATGCACGGAGGCTGATGAACTTGCACAACAATGAGGCTGGAAGAAAGGTATTCTAGATGGGAAGGGAATGGGATAACATGCTCTCTGGAGGGTGGGGGGTCCTTTTAATTTGCAACTGAACTTAAGTGGGTCTGGTTATAGCGAGCAATGCCCCCAGTCTTCACCCTCCTTCTAGCTTGTCATTCTGCGCCTATCTCAAGGTTATCTGATGGTGTTTAATGCCTATATTTGTTTTACAGATTCAGAAATGAGTTTATGTCAAAGCTCCATTAACTACTCCACAGTTTATGTGCCTCTAACCATTTCTATTTTCTTAGGCCCCCTTCCAAGCTCTCTTGAAATTAGACATGATCTTGCAGGACTTGTCATTGGTAGTGCTAAATCTTTGCATTTTCTCTCCTTGGAAAAAAGCTAGCAAGAGGTAAAGGGGATTGTGGTGGGACATGGAAAGATTTCTATGTTGCTGAACTCCAACAGCTCCATTAGTTACTCATTCCATCCAAAGGCAAAATGCTGCTTCAAGTATGCCTCTAATCAAATACATATTTTGTAGCAAATGCATAACTGTCAATTGCACATTGGTGGAGTACATATAACAACATGATCACTAGACAAGTGTTACTTAATCTTTGGAAGAAGACACACGCTTAAATGTCTACAATCATGATTTAGCTGCTTGCCAATAAAACAATAAACTTACTGGAATTATGCCAATTTACGCCAGTTGAAGATCTAACTCCACAGCTCCAAAAGTTTGCCTTTACAAAATTAAAATATACCCTTTTCCATAATACATCACCACACTCAAAAGAGATTTTATTAATTTTTTTTAAATGTTTTCAGCCTAAGAAATAAGGGTACTCATTTTCCAAGATGAAGCTGCTGTATATGAATTGAATGGTATTATGTATTCTACTGCAGGGGTTCTCAACCTTTTTCTTTCCGAGGCCCCGCCAATATGCTATAAAAACTCTATGGCCCACCTGTGCCAAAACAACTGTTTTTTGGCATATAAAAACCAGAGTCAGTGTTAGGGAGTAGCAAGCAGGGCAGCTGCCTGGGGCCCCACAAAACTAATTTGCTCAGGTTTCAGCATCAGTTCCGGATGGTGGGGCTCAGGGCCACAGCAAATCTAATGCCAGCCCTGTTGGATAACCCCCTGATGCCTGCTCACAGACCCCCAGAGGGCCACGGACCCCAGTTGAGAACCACTGTACAGAAAGAGAATTTCAGTCTATCATAGACCAGAAAAAAAATCAGACATTATTCCTTGCAAATTTCCTTCCCTAAACAATTGTGTGTTTTTGCTGTCTGCTGCTCACTAGCTATTGTATTCCACCCCAGAAGTAGCTCATTTTTGATGGAGGCTGAAGCAATTCCTGTACATACTTTATTTTGAAAGACATATAGTAGCACTCAATCCATGCACAAAACTCTCAGAGGTTGCAATGGGAGCTCTGTACAAAAACTGAGGGCAGAATATGGCCGTAGTTTGTAAAATGCATTGAAATCAAAGGCATTATATAAATGCAAGAGAAAGAAAGAGAAAATGGAGTGAATGATTTAGAGTGTGTAATGGGAACTAGGAATTCGTGAACAGGGGAGCGCTGGACATTTTTATGCCATAGGTGGAATGCGGGAGGCAAATCACCTGGAGTGCATGATGGAAGGCATCCTTAAAAAGGGTAGATCTCTATGTGTGAAAGTTGTCCTGACTGGTGGGGGTGAGGAGGGAGGGCAGCCAGGACATGGCCCCAGGCCCAATTGATGCTGCTAGTCTGGGGCTGGTCGTCTCTTCTTTACTTCAGCACTTCATGTATCTCAGAAGACATGTATTGGGTTGTACACCCAGAATAATAAAGCTAGTCACTGAATTTCTGAAGTAAAGCACTTATTTGTATTATAGTAGCGTCTAGAGTCTCCAACTGATATCAGGGTCCCATTGTGATAGCTGCGTTACACACTCATAGTAGATGGTCCCTGCCTTGCCAGCTTACAATTTAAATAAACAAGCCAGATAAAAGGCGTGAGTGGAAGAGGCTGAAATGATTGGCCCAAAGTCACACAGTAGGTCAACGCAAGGCCGGGAACAGAATCCAGGGCTCCTGACTCCCAGTCTACTGCCCTATTCTATACTAAACCACACTGCCTGTTCTAATTAAGCAAATAACAATAATTATAATATAAGGTGAAACTTCATAAACACGAGGAAAGTAACCAAAGAGCTTCCTAGATTACCAAATGAATACTTCTGGAAGGAATTTTCAGGAAAATATATTTGCACTAGTATTTGTGAGGATTTCACTTTCTGCAAACATTTTGGCAAACTCTAGGAATATGTGCCATTAATCTTAACTTTTTGTTAAAAGGTCAAAACAATGACCAACTCTCACGGTACATCTCAATTAGAAAATAGGTTTCTTGTTTGCTTGCTTAGTAGGGGAAGGAAAGGAAGATCAATTGGTAACAGAAATGTAACACTGAATCTTAACCGCCTTGGACTTTTGGGAAGTTAGATCCATCTCTACTTGATTGTTCTAGATGGCAACATGGAATATAATTAATCCCTCTCAAAGTTTGGAGGAAGCCTGGATATGATCTTCATGGCTCAAGAGCTTACCTATTAAGAACCAATATGAATACAACCTTCAATTGCTCTGAACATGAGTCAAAGACAATTAATACAAGACATCATTTGTTATGTCACTTATCTTCTCCGCCTTCAGAATTTGCCAACTACGAGCTCCGTTCTCTGTAGCACTGTCCGATGAATGGAATAGCTGTCTGGGTGGTATTATGGCTACCTACCACAGAATCACTGTGAAGGAAAGGGTGTAAGGAATCCCTTCCCTACCTACAGCCTGATCCAACCCCTCACTGAAGTCAATGAAAACATTCTCATTGAGTGCAATAGGCTTTGGATCAGGATCTAGGACTCCATCATTTGGATGGCTGCATTCCTGCGGAGACTGGTTAATATTTTAGGCCCCAGAGGCAGCATTGAGAAGAATGAAAGTCTACACATGAGTGGAGTCTTCCAAGAATGCTTCCAACTCTCCTGATGGAGCGACACACCTGCTTTCATATATAGCTAAATGGCTCTGGCTCTTATAACCATAGTAGAGTCTATAACGTTTTGCTAATAGGATAGCCCTTGAAAGAGACAGATATTTGGGCTTTTCAGATTTTTGGGGTTTTTTTTAGCTGGACTTTTCTAATTGCTCTGCATTGCACTTCCAAGTATTGTTCAAATTAATAGCAAGTTTGTGAATTTTCTTATAAATGACAAAGTTGACATCAGTGCAGTTTGGAAGAAATAGCTACCTAGGACTGTTGATGAATAATGTGCTACTGATGGAAGACCTGAGCTCTGCTATAACACATCACTGAGGTGTGTAAAATACTGAAGTACCTAACTTAAATGTAATTTTTGAAATGACTGCTATAGATCAGAACAATCTGAACCCACTCTCCCTTCCCCCCTTAACTGTACCTGGAAGTCTAATGCAAGTGTTACTGTGAAAGGCTGGAAATCAATAAAAGGCTTGGTGCAAATCTGAGTGGTTACAAAAGTTGTTTGTGGACAAAACTTTGATATAACAACTAAAAATTAAATGTTCATAAAATCCAATAAACTTCTGATGCCATTTTATGAGCGATGCAACTTTCTACTATGTATTTTAGGAAGTAACTGTATTATGGAATTCAGAAAGAGTAACCTCTAGGAACATGTGCCATTAATCTTCACTTTTTGTTAAAAGGTCAAAACAATGACCAACTCTCACGGTACATCTCAATTAGAAAATAGGTTTCTTGTTTGCTTGCTTTTTAGGGGAAGGAAAGGAAGATCAATTGGTAACAGATCACTGCTTTTACCAGACAGATGAAAATAAATGTTTCCAACTGTTTATCAATCAATTAGGTTCTTATTAGATAGTCACTGTGGTTATGTGGAGAAAATATTGGGCTATTTTTTTTCTTCCAGAAATACACACTAACACTGAATGCCAGAAGCTCCATCCCCAAATTTAGTCTTTTGTAATGTCAATGGGTTTTTGTCTGAATGCCTGGAAGATCACATCTTATTTTATAGTTGAAAGAATGAGTGTGGAGGGACAAAAAATGTTCAGTGTCTCTTTAAAACAGCTTATTCAATTACTTGGGACATTTTCGTATAAACAACGACTATTTCTCACAGCTCCTGGAGCCACAGAACTGTGGTACTGGGAGGGGTTTTGGCTGACATGATTTGGCTGTGGCACAGCTAATGAGTTTATTTGTGGGTTATCATTTATAATATATAGTATCTAAAGAAACAATTTTAACATGAAGTGTTACCTCAGGACAAGAACACCCTATGTTAACTGTAATATTTATGTCCCAAAATAGAAGGCCCAGTCCCGCAAGGTGCTATTTCCTAAGATATGCAAAGTACTCTCAATTCCCAGTGTCTTCAATGAGATCTGAGAGGGTCAAGCAGTTCCCAGAAAAGCATTCAAGATAAAATTTTCAATAGTGCATAGGTGACTTCGGAACCTAAACCCATTTTCAAAAATGATTTAAGGCACTTAGGAGTTTAAGGGCCTTAGGTTCCATACACACTTCTGAAAGTGGGATTTCAGTTCCTAATTACTTAGGTTCTTTTGAAAAATTTACCCTCAATGACTTGCAGAATTGGGTCCACCACTTGCGGATACATTTTTTACCCTATAGGAGACGAACTACTTCACTAGACATCCATTTTGAATAGATTTGTGAAGGAAAAAGGCTTTGGTAATTTTTCTTAGTAGCTTATTTCCCCCACTCAAATTCATCTGCAGAAAAATATAAATCCAACTTTTGAAAGGTTCAGAGTTACAACTTGGATTGGTCAGATGGACAGCTAAAGCTTATCCATATTTACATAACATAACTTGAGTGTATTTCTTGAGTCTGAAAACCTTGGCTCAGAATCTCTTATGGGGGGAGTTCTTTTGCTCCAATTAGATGGAAATATAGCTTCTTGCCCAGTGTTTTGGCCATTTTGCTTGGAACCAAAAGAGGAAAAACATAGGGGGGAAAAACCAAATATTTCAGAACTTACAAAAACATTCAATTCGAGAAATTGACAAAGGTTTCTGGGGGTTCAGTTTTAGTATTTATACCCATACTTAGTATGTAGTGTACACACATCATACACACAATAAAATGGTCATTATTTCTTGGGATTGTGGTTTATAGTCAAAATAATGGGAGGACAGACACAATACTTTAAAAACAGTTTCCATTTATTTTTACTTAAATTTTTAGTCAAAAGATTTAAAAACAGTCAACCAGCTGTATAGGTGGTTGAAACATTACACAAGCAAAATGGAATGAAAAACTTCAAACAGATTTTTGTGTGCATGTGTGTATGTGGTGGGGGGTGTTCCCCCCCCAAAATTTGAAATTTCTAGAAATAAGTCATTGAAAAATTGAATTTCAGAAAATTTTGGTTAGTTTTATCACTCAAAGCTGAGAAATATTTCCACTCAGAAGCTATTTTCTGTTTACCTGCTGGGGAAGCTGTCCAGGAGAGGTCTATCTGCAATGGCAGGAAACAGTTGTAGGAGCTGGTGGATAAGGCTCTATGGCTCATCCTTCTATGGCCCTGGCAAGAACAGCCCTTGTTTGATGGGCAATAGTTTTTGGACTCCACTCTTATTTCCCCCACTAAACAGGAGACTTTGGGTCAGGGGAGGGAGGAATGGACCGCCTTCACCGGAAAGTCTTGTTGGGCATAAGGGGGAGATAGTAAACTGGGTTTTATATTCTCTCATACCACAAAATATAAGTATTGTGTGGCTGGGAGGTGAGGGTTCAGGGTAGCTCTACTTCTGACTGGAGAACATTACGAGCAACCGTCAGGCTGAAATACCCATATTTTTCATGCTGTTGCCAGATCATATGAGACATGACATGGACCATTACCCTGCTTACATATGCTATTTTTACACACCAAAATAGTGACCCGCTATTAACAAACGAAACATTAGGGGCCTCAAGTTATCACCATAGAGCAGTAATCATTGTACTAGTGTTACAACCTCTCTCTAATTGGGTGAACCGTCATCTCACAGATGCTCCTTGAGATTGGCAATCTGATGGCATTACTAGCTCCAGACCTGTTCAGAGATAAAGTTATAAATAGTGCCCATTCCTACCTCAGAAGCAATAGGCTGTAATGGCCCCACCCTCTCCAGTCTCAGGGGAAGTGATGATATACTAGTATATGGAATCAGAATCCATCTCTCTCTCTCTGGATGAGTATTACCAAAGGCAAGAGTCGATCTCTTGCATATTTTAACAGAAAAACTGTTTGAGTTTTCTATTTCTTTGATACTGCAGTTAAAAGTAATATGGGTTTTGTTACATTCGACATCTGGTCCAAAAATGTGCATTTCCACCAAAGAAAACACAAATCAGGAAGACCAAGCCAAAACAAACACACACAAAATATTACAATTGTTTTTCATATTTTATCCAGATAGGATTTTTAATAGGTATAGAAACTGTATCTGATATAATGCACTTGGGCCTAGATTTGAAATTTACAAAATGGGGCTTGGTTTTGCATTGTGGGGGAGACGGGGGGTTGCATTTTATTCAGTCAGAAACTAATTCTCTCTGTAAGGCTTGTCTAGCTGACTTGAGGAGGGCAACACTCACAATTGCATTTTAGTATATTATTTATATTGGTGCAAACTCTGTAGAATAAAAATCTTTGCCATTATATTTCACAATTCATGTCATAAAATAGCAGTAGTAGTTAGAAAATTTTACTTGGCAAGACCCTATTGGGGCTGGAGTGGGACTGCCCATGGAAAGTGGATCTAAAGAATGCTCTAATATTAGTCTGAGGCAGCAAGTCAAGTGATGGGAATTTGGTTTGGGAAGTAGATCTTGCTGTAAACTATTCAAGGTTAGATATGAGGCCCTGACATATGACAAATGGAATTTTTGAAGGAGAGAGTCATGCAAGCTAATGATTTTTAAACTTTAATCAGGTACCCAACCTGGCAGGGTATGTTAAATCTTAGTAAATCAGTACCTTTAAGGTTCAGGGTCAGAACTACAATGGAAGTTTTGCTGAGACAAACCAAATCAGACGGAAAAATAGGAAGAGAAAGATCAGTTTCTCTTCAGTCACAACAGTGAGTACACTGGGCCAGATTCTGCCCTCTTTGCTCACGTTTGGTAGTACCTTACTATGCAAGTAGGAAGCCAGTGAGGATACTCAAGCAGTAAGGTAATACTCAGCATGTGCAAAGGTGAGAATTGGGCTCTTAATGAATATGAATACTGAACACAAACCACCTGGGGAAAGGGAAGAAATATTATTTTGGTTGGGCCTTAGGTTCCCTGGCTTCCAATTTTGTGGGCAAAGTTTTGCACCCACAAATAACTGTGGGCACACATTACAGCATTTAGCAATGTAACTACCTGATCATTGGGCCTGAACACAGTGTTGAAACCCCAACCATTCAAAAAGCATGAGCCAGCACCTCCTCCCGCAAAAGCATGAGATTTGCTTAAAAATAATGAATTGATACATTTTGGACTCTTCTGGGCTTTCAAGCCATTAGCGTTATATTTTCAAGTTTTCTCCACAATCCTAAAAACTAGAAACTATTTTTAAAGGAAAGTTGAGATTCTTGTATAACAACATTACTCCAGAAGCTGGGGCTCACGTGAAACACCAAATATTGCAAGACCAATGATAAAATGGCAAGAGTTAGCACCACTGTGCATATCAGGCGGCTAGCCGTATAAATGATGTTGTCGGAGTCCAGCATGTCAAAAAAGATCACCTAAAGCTCTGGACCGAGGACGTGGGTCAACAACTCCCCTCTTCAGGCACCATGGAATTTTCTACCATAATGGGAAAACTCATCTGTGAGAGAGAAAGAATTTTCTTGAGTGCAGGTCTGAGACCATGACACAAACTCTCGTAGGAACTAAGCATACTGACAAATCTCACCACCTTCTGCTCCAAGTGCAAGGTGCACTTTGTGTACCTTGCTTTCTCTAATATAGCAGCATGTACATTTAAAAGCAAAACAAACAGTTAATTGTCCCTTGGGGAGAGAATAAGAGGGAGAATGAATCATGGTGACAGATGTTTAATGCATATCTGGAAGGCACTCGCATATTACAGTGACCTAAGGTGAGGGTGGTATAAAATCTATATAGACTAGAATAGGAGTACCATTTCTGTCCACAGCTCATGTTTGATTTTTGCTGCTGGGTTATTGCTGATGACTGTGGATATGTTGATTAATGGTTGAAGCTGGGATTCAGGATTGGTCTGTTATCTGGTTTCATATTTAAGAATTGTCACCAGTGCTTACAGCAGGTGCTAGGTGCTCCTTTTTAATGGATGTGTATATGTCTAAATTATAATCGATTATTTTTAAGTACAAAATGTATACAATAAAATTGGAGTCAGGAGTGAGGGCCTTTGAAAAAAATCAGGCCCTTTATATTTATATAGCGCTTTTCATTTGGAAAGATCCCCAAACACATCACAAAACATGTACATCCCGCACTAATGAAGTGCTGCTGCCTCTAGGATAGAGGGGGACAGGCACTCAGGTCTGTGCAGAGCACACTGTCCAACAGTCAAGGGGTAAAAGAGACGTTTTGGCCATGGTCACCAGCAAAACTCCTACCCTTATCCTAAGAATGAAATGTCCACACAAAGCAAACTGGCCCCCAGGGCTGGAAGAACTTCTAGCCTAATGCAGTAAACTGCTTGGAAATCAGCTTTATCTACCATCAGAAGAATGAAGGGCTAACTTGACAGTGACTCAATCTGAGCCTGGTTCCTAAGGCTGGATTCAAGGAGCCTAAGGTATTTTTGAACCAGATACTTAGCCCACTTGTACTTGCTACGATATGTTGGCAGAAGAGAAGCAAAGCTAGATATTCTCTTTAAAAATGAAACCCCAGAAATTTGGAAAAAGAAAACATACAATTTAAGTGAAACTCAAACAACTCAGGAGAGTGCCCTCTATTTGCAGGGCTAACCAAAGTTCTACTGCATTTATTTTAAGGCCTTTATTCTTAAGCAGTAAGCACTTTTTGCTTCCCCTCTGCTTCATTATGCTATTGTACTCAGATTTCGGCCCTTTTGTCCTCTGCCCATTTCAGTCATGGTCTGGGATCTGCTGTGAAACCACTGAAGGAGATAGGTTGCACTAGTGCTTCAGTGGAGCTTGGGAGCTCATATTTCTTGTCCATCATCTTGCTGCATACATACAAGGGAGAAAGATTGGTTTATTTTATTATTAGGTCTGGATTTTCATGAAAAGTTGATGATGACTGTGGGCCAGATTGTGGCTGGGTTTGCACCAGGGATTCAAGGGGCATACGTGGGTAGAATTGTTGGGAGCATAAAGGCCTCTATGGGCTGCTATGTTGTCTCCCCCGCAACCTTGTACCAGATGTGGGGAACAGCTCCACATCTGCTCTCTCCATCCTCCCCCCACCCCCGCAAAAGAGCTGAGTAGTGTAGCTCTGCTGGTGCACTGAGGGAAATATCTTGTGCCACATACATGCCAGGCACAGGTACTTGGACTGCAGAAAAGTGTATACCCTAGGAGGCAACTGTGTCCAACAATCACAATATGCCTTTGAGTTTCTCCAGGGATGGCACAAGAACATGCGGCCTTCTGCTTGGGGCTTGTGGGAAAGCCAGAATTGAGCCCTGGATAGGTTTCCAAGCACATGGGGCCACAATCCTGGATTGGAACCTTTAGGCACTAATGCAACATAAATATTAACTGATAATAAAAATAATGTTCCTGTTTATCTTTGTGTTTGACTCTTAGCTTCACAGGACCCTTTGTGGATCTGGTGCAAGAACCATGTTTATGGCCAGCCATTGCCTGGTCTCAGGCTAGATCAATTGAGGGTGATGTTCTAGGGGTTTGGCTGGTCAGTAGGTGGATATCTAATATAGGCTGATGTTTTAAGTATGTAATGAGCAGAGATGCAATGGCAACTACAAATAAATTATTCAATGAATATTAGAGCTGATCCAAATATTTAAAAAATCCAATTTTGTTTAACCTTTTTGAAAAAAAATGCAATCAACATTTAATAAAAGAAAAAAAATTAGTGATAAATTTTGTTTTTTTGATTTTCCATTTTCAAAATAAGATTTCAAAAATGAATTTTTTGGTCAGTATTGCCACATGGTAGGTTTCCTCCTCGTTTCTCCCCCTCCCCCCAAAAAAATCTCATATTGATTTCAAAATTTAAAAAATTAATTTCAAAACTACTTGAAAGCAGAAAAAAACATTTTTTCTGATAAAATTTCTTATAATAAATGTCACAAAATCTTTTGAAAAACAAGTTTTTGTGGCAAACAAAAGAATATTTATTAAAAAGGCATATACAAAATTTCAACCGATTTTAATAAATATTAACTATAAACAATGATTTAGGCAAATTTTAGTATATTTTTTTTCTCCAATAATAATATGTATATATACACATACAGGTTCTTGAAGAGAGAATGAAATTGGAATGCAAGTGTCATGGTGTTTCAGGTTCCTGTACAACTAAGACCTGCTGGACCACACTTCCTAAATTCAGAGAGATTGGATATATTTTGAAAGAAAAGTATAATGCTGCAGTACAAGTGGAGGTGGTACGGGCCAGTCGGCTACGACAGCCAACCTTCCTGAAGATCAAGCAGATCAGGAGTTATCAGAAACCAATGGAAACAGATCTGGTGTATATCGAAAAGTCGCCCAACTACTGTGAGGAAGATGCTTCCACGGGGAGCGTTGGTACCCAGGGGCGACTCTGTAACCGCACATCTCCTAATGCAGACGGGTGTGACATGATGTGCTGTGGAAGGGGTTACAACACACACCAGTACACGAAAGTATGGCAGTGTAATTGCAAATTCCACTGGTGCTGCTTTGTGAAGTGCAACACGTGCAGTGAGCGGACGGAGGTGTTCACCTGCAAATAGTGGCCTATGATTAAATAAACAGAACAAATCACCACAAGTGAAGAAAGTGGAGTATGACAGACAACTACAGCATCATTTTGCACATCTACGTTTCTTTGGGAAAAGAAATCTCTCCCCACCACTTATACTTCTAAGGATGATGCATTTTGGGCTGGCTGGCCGTTGTGACTGCAATGGAAATAAGGGCAACAAGATTAAGGTGATGTTGACAAACACATGCAACTTTTTCTTTTGTTTGTTTTTTACTGCAATTTGGGTGTTGTAGAGTTTTCCTATTAGATTTTTAAGTTATACATATCAGAGAAGCTGACTGAATTACAGATCCCAGGAGGGTTAAAGAAAAAACACTTTTTTCATATTTTACAAAAAAAAATAAAACCCTGTGCAAATAAGACTTTTTTTTTAAGACAATGAAACTTCCACTGAAAAAACCAGCAATATTGCTGCAAAAATATTAATTCTAAAAAAGCAGGTATAGCAAAAACTAAGACTGATAGTGAGGCAAAAAATATTAAAATGGAAAAACTCCACTATCAGTTTGAAAAATAAAATTCGCAAAATTACGTCAGCTGCCAGTGACACTGGAACCCTATGAATGAACATTAAAAAATATTATTTATGTTTTTAATAGTATCAAAAAATTCTAAGCACTAACGGGTAGCTATGTCTTAATTCTGTACTAAATGTAAACTTATTGGAACTCTGACTTTATGATTTTTGTATTTGGTTCTCCCTAAGTTCTTCAATGCTACTGATCTATTGTCACTCCACTACTAGAGAGTTCAATTACTGTAGGCCTTAAGCAATGATCAGAATTGAGCAATAAGATCATGCAAAACTGTGGTTACAAATGCTTGATAGAGTGGTTTCCTGCCCATCCCCAGATAAGAACTAGCATTAAGATTCAGAGGTGAGGCAGGGAGCACCTATTTTCATCTTGGCATGGGTAGTTTTAAGGCACAAAGACATGCTTCAACAGGTATTAAAGGTTTTGCTTTGAAGAGAAATGCCATAGCAGGATCTTTCAAGCAATTACACTTTCTTTGCAAGAGTTACAACATCCTAATAATTCCCAGCACAAACTTGCCCATTACTAATATTGTGAAAGAGCTTATGCTCACCCTAAGCTAGGAAATTAATAAAATACAGTAGCTGAACTCCATGTTGCTACAATCTCTGACTCATGATGGCTTCATTAGCGTACCACACAAAGCTAATAAATTGCTGATGGGTTAGTCTGGGTTACTTTTTAAATGTCATCATTATTCTAAAGTTGGCAACAGTATGTTACTCCCAGCCCCCGGTAAATATTTGGAATGTTAAGAAAGAAGTTGAATCTTTATACCTCTGTTCAACTCCAACTCACACTCCCTTTTCCCCACAAGGAATAATTTTTTAAAATCTCTATTCAGATTAGTATTGTAAATCAGAGTGAATTTAACCACAAGAGCCAGATATGCCCAGCTGCAATAAAACCGCTCCCATAAACACACAGCAAGTGTAATTTGTAGCAAGTGCCACTATCTGGCTGGCAGGAAACATGGATTAAATATTGTCTAGTTACTGTAATCTGGACATTCAGTTTTGTTTTTCAAAGAGTCATCTAGAAATTATTCCTAAACTTTTGGGCCTCCATTTTCAAAAGTGACCAGCGATTTTGAGACCCTGAAAGGGACGTGACTTTCAAGTGTTGAGCACCCATCGTCTGAAAATCAGGCCCCTTTAAAGAGTCTCCAATGGAGCACCTAGAAATTGAGGCACCCAAAATCACTTATGAAAATCCCAGCCCATGGTCTAAATCCAGCTCTTGAATAAATGAGCACAACTCCATTGAAGTGGCTGCCCCCAGTTATGCCAGAACCAAGCTATACAATTTAACGTCCCTTTTGATTCATGGGTATTGTTGTTAAACAATAATTATATACTGTACTTTCAGCTCATTCCTGACAAGAAGCAAATAAAGCTCCCATGCACAGTAATGCACAGTCATATATGGTACTACATACTGTAAATATATTAGAATAGTATTTGTTAAGTACAATTGAGGAATCCAATTAAGTTATATTATTGTATATCGTTTAAATGTCTATAGAGTATTTTAAATTATTGTGAACTACACTGAGTAAAAAAAATTATATATTATAACACCAACCACCCCAAAAAGTGGACCAAAATGACACTTTCTCACCCACCCCCTATTTTAAATAGCTACATCAGCTATTCTTCATGTTGATGTTTCTACTGTGGATTTGACTTCCAGAATATAATGTGTCAGACCATCCTATAAAAGTTTTGCTCATTTGGGGTGGGGTGTTCAGAAAGGTACATAGCACAAAGCAGGGGCTGACCACAACAATGCATGGACTTTGCTCTATGTAAGAATAAAAAACAGTTTAAGTGTGTTTTGGTCAGAAAGCGCCATTGCCCATACTGAATTAAAACACACAAAATGACATCAAACCTATTAACAAAGGCGTTCACAAAAGCAAATAGCTTATGAATAACTTTTCTTGGAAAAAAAAAGTAGTTCAATGTCAAATAGCTGTGACAATAGGAGGTTTGAATGCTCCCAGCGACACAACATGGTTTACAGTAATTTGCAATGACAGAGCTCAGAATACTGTATGTTATTAAAGAATTTTAAGAACAAAGTTTAATTTGTTTACTACGTTAATGTTGTATAGCAAACAAAAAACAAAACGTGAAACGCATTTCTATTAAAACTTAACTCTCCCCCCTTCTAACCCCTCTCTTCTTTTGTTTTGGTTAACTTATCTCTTTTAAACAATATGACACTTAAAAACAATAACAATTTGGGTTATAGCCTCCTTATGAATGGCACGGTGTATGCTCCCAAGTCTACAGCAGCTGTATGCGTGTGGGTCAAGATATCAAAGGAAGGTCCTTGCATTAATAAAGTCCAAAGTCCTCTATGTATACTGTAGATGAGCGAACACAGGAGGATAATGAGGAACATACAAGAAGTCTGTGGACTTTGTAGGTCTTGACAGAACAAAGGACTTCAAGTTAACAGGATTATTCACATGCTTAAAGTTACACACATGTTTAACTACTTTGCTGAATCAGGACCTAAGAGGAACTTTTATAAAATTAAACACTTTGGTTAGAGGAGAAATAATCTCCTTGATACGTATGCCATTAGTATCTTTTTGTCTAAATCTAGACAATATGATTTGTTGTCATATTTTTCCCCTCAGAGAAGATATCTAACTAGATATATAGCCAAAGTCTGTGTAAACTAAACCCATAGTAACTTCATGGAAATGAATCAATTTACTCTGGGTTTACACTAGGGTAAATGTGAGTAGAATTTGGCCCACAGATATCAGAGAGAATACTGCACCTTTTAACTACATCATGAGAAACTTATTAACAGAGTTGTATGAAAATTTCATAGTAAATTATAATAATTACATTTCTACAACAAATCTGGAGAGTACATGAATCTCATCAAAAGTTTTGTAAAACTTTTAACAATCCTAAAACAAGTTGTGAGAGGAAGAAGGTGCAGGAAGCCATGCGGCTCCAATCACATTTTACTGTGAATTTTTTTGAATTTGGGCAAACCTAAAACACAAAACGATATTGGGGATGGGATGAGGGTCATAGAATAAAAATGCTCCCCTTATACTTAGCTTCCCTTGGAAATAACTTGATTTTATGTATTCCTTTTGGCCATGGAGAAAAGATATCAATGCTTCAACTCTTGGGAACTGAAACCTCTGAGATCTACAGAAATCTGCTTCTCTGAAGCTTGAAACAATTAGCAAACATGGCAATTGTCACAGCTGGACAGAATGGCTGCCCATTCCACTTTTGATCATTAAGAGGTATTATTGTAATGACAGTGTCCAGAATGAACTTGGAACTGTAAGTATAGGAGCAAACACCCAGCATTTTTTTGTCAGAATCACAGCAATAAAAGAGGATGCAGCGTATATATACAAAAATCAAACTATATCCAGGGGCAAACATGGAAGTACCAGGGGAAGAAAGTTGTTATACCATATTGTAAGTTCATGGTATTGATTTTGCCAGACATTTACTGCACACAAAACAAACACAGGACACGCAGAACTTCAAATGCAGATTTTCTTCCTCAACTGCAAGCCCCTGTTTGCATCTCTGCAAACTCAGAATGTTTTCAAAACAAGGACACACACAAAATGGGCAAGTATTTTCCTTTTGGTGTTTGAACTGGTGTCAAGAAACTGGAAGGGGCTCTTAATGACATGGGAGGATGGAGTTGGGACTTTCTTTTATTCATTTCATTCTTTCCAAATAAATGTATGGGTTCATTTTGCAAAGTTGTTTCTATATAGATATATATACACATTTATATATAGACACACACTGTGGTGACCAGATGTCCTGATTTTATAGAGACAGTCCCAATATTTGGGGCTTTTTCTCATATAGGCGTCTGTTGCCCCCCACCCCTGTCCCGATTTTTCACATTTGCTATCTGGTCACCCTGACACACACACACACACACAATTTTTTGTTTGGTGCAGAACAAAGCCTGCCGTTGTCATTTAATTTATGGTTGGTAGTGGTGAACAACTCCACAGGGTACCATGGCAGAAGAAATAACACTGCTGCAAATTTCAAAGTTAACTGCTAAAGGACAAAGCATTGGTTAATAGTACACTCTGTTTTCAGTGATAGTGATGCATTACTTACTAACCTTTTGGAGACTTCAGGGCCTGATTCTTATTTACACGAAGGCCCCTTTACATTGCCCTGTGTAAAGGGGCCTTAACATTGGTATAATTCACTCCCACTTGAAGGCCCATTTACACCAGCAGAGAGGTGTAAAGGGACCTTACGGTACATGAGAATCTGGATTTATAGAGTTTAAACTATAAACTGGTAGATATGTATATATTATTTTATAGTTGGTCCAAACCAAATCCAAAACATTGACTTTGGGAATATTCGGATCTAGATCCAAACTTTCCACCTCCCACTCCAATTTTATATGTATTCATAAGCATTCATTTGTCTAGCAGTCTGGAAAATGCCAGTATTTTAAGCCCTGATCCTGCAATTGGATCCACATGAGTACAAGGGTCCCCCCACCCTTCCCATGCAGACCTGATTACAGGGTAAGGGCCTTAATGATTAACTCAGGCAGCTGTGAATGAAAAGGAGCCCTCACCATCCCAAAGCAAGAGCAGGACATTTTATTATATGCATGAACCTCTTGAGTGTTAGTTTATTTTCTTTAGATTTCTAGCATTACTTTGGATTTCTTGGTGTACCCCTTGTTATCCAACATGTTCGTTTATTAATTATTATTGTTGTTGTTATTTATTACTTGTATTAGTGTGGCACCTAGAAGCCCTAGTCATGGACCATGAGCCCATTGTGTTAGGTGCTGTACAAATATAGTACAAAAAGACAGGCATGACCCAAAGAGCTTACAATCTAAGTTATGGTCAGGGATGGATGCAGGATGTGCCAGTACAGTTCTGGTTATGTGATTTCCTTTACAACCCTACTCTTGTCTCTTCCTTCAACCCTATATCCTTGGACACTATGCACAGAAATATTTCACCACAGAAATAATTCAAGGGTATCTTTGAAAGTCGGACCAATACTCCCCTAGACAATAAGACTGTGTTCTTAAATGTGGTTTTCATGTAATTTCCATTGCAAGGATTTGTGCCAGGTGAATAAATTTAATCCTAATGAGTAAATGGTTAATTAGTACTGTGAAACTCAAATGCATTCAAACATAAGCTTAATGCTTTTCTTTTCTAGGTACTTTGTCAGAGTGTTCTCATGTTGCATTAGTTTATATGTCTTCTCCTGAACACACCAGAATGTTAAAATCCCTACTGTTAAAGACCCAGGCATCAGCTACATCCAGTAACCTGCATGGGCTGTAGCCTGCCATTGGATTTTAGGATGGCTTATAACCCAGACATGTTAAAATGATAGTATGTTATTAAGACTTAAAGACTCGTTTCTTAGTGAATTATTTTTACAGCAGAATTTTGAAGTTAATGATACTCAATAGTTATATGTCACTGATGCTACTGTTCGTTGCACATCAACTTGTTAATCGTCCTAACACCTCTTTGAGGTGGGTAAGTAAATATGATTAAAGATGAGAAAACAGTCACAGAGAGGGTTTAAGGGCTGTGTTCTGGCTCTTACATTGTGAAGAAGGGAACCTCTGACATGGCAGTTATATCCCTGCTACAGACTTCCATGGGATGATGCCACAGCCATTCATAAAGGAGCTTATTCTCCATTCCACAGATATTCAGAGGAATTTCCATAGCACTGTAATGTCTGTAGAACCCGATTGGTGTGATCCCTTTTAAACCCCATGGAACTTTTCTATAAGGTCATCCCTTACTGCTTTTCATTCCAACTGCTAGGAACCAAATGATGCCTGCCCCTGGGCAGGAGTGCTACAACACAGTACCTAACGTTAACCTAGCGCCTGTCATCTGTACAGCCCACAGCACGTTACAAAGGAGGCCAATATCATTATTCCCATTTTACAGGTGAGGAAACTGAAGATGAAAAATGGCTCTCTGAACCCTTTCCCCCCATCCAGTTTACTTGCATAGGAGGAGGATGCATAATTTAGTGCTAAAGTGACTTGCTAGGGACCCAAGCAGGAGTCAGAGAGAGAGCTAGGACTAGAATTCAAAGCTCAAATCCACTTACTGTGGTTATTGAAAAGCATGATGCCAAAAGACCTGCCGTAAATTTATTGTCCAGTGCAGTAAACCCAATCTTCCTTAGCTTTCTAAAATAAAATATTAACTACGTACTGTGTCCCATTGGCCGATAACAATGCTGTGTGATAGCGTGAATTCTCTTTGTGCTCATTATAATCTTTTCAACAGATACTTTCACAATCAGACAATAATCACTAGCCAGATATAATGTACTTAATTGCTATAAATGTACTAACAGAGTGCAATAAATGATTTCTTTTTTAATAGGCCAGAAGCAATGCAGCAAGACAGGTTTGTCTACCCACCACATTTTGTTCCAACATTTCTGGCACAACGGTGCATCTGGTATCAGATACTCTTATGGAGAGTCAAACAGTAGGTTAATGTAAATATCATAGAAATGACGTTTTGTGTTAATATTATGTGATATAGAATATCTGTTGTTCTCAAACAGGGATGGGGAGTTAGTTTCTTGTGCAGTAACAGAATAGTCTTTTAGTGTTTTTATTTTTCTCTTTGTGGGTGGGGGTGGGAGGAGTGATTAACCAGGTACATGGGTTAATAAAAGGATTTTTCTAGGCTTCTAAAAGAAAAAGAAGTGTGAACCCAAGTGAAAAATATTTGGAGATGGCTCCCTGTGAACTGGTAAGAAAATATGCATTTTGGCAGTTTCAGCTGAATACCTGATCCGAACCACTCCTGAAGGAATGAGGAAGTGTGTTTGCGGTCACTAGTTTCTCTGTCCCTGACATCCAGTACATAATTACAGGGCTACATTTCAGCTAAGTTAGGACAAATAAACTAACAAGAGTTTTATTCCCCACATGTTTCTTATTCAAGTGTGTTCAGTTATAAATAGTTGGTTCTAATGGTATTTGCTAGTCAAACAGAGCCTCTCCTAAGTAGCAATAATACACTGTATTCCTATTACAAACCACTGAACAAGATTATCTTATTCTGACTGAAGAACTCTTTACAGCAACTGCCACCTGCAGTACACTAGATTTGCTAATAATTGCATCCATCCACACATCTTTATGCTGCCCATAATGATTATGCTAGAGTCAGCATAGTACCTAGTCATATTCTAATTTTCATCTCCACAGCACATTGCATCATTTACTTATTCTGTGCTCAACATGCCTGTGGGGAAGTTATTACCCCAGTGTTATAAATGGAAAAGCCAAAGCATGAGGAGTTGGGATTCAGATTACACTGGTCCACAATTTTTGAGAAGTCGTCTGCTTCAGAGATAAAATGTGCTATTTATTTTGTATTTTGATGTGCTGAATTCAAATATGACAATTAAAACAACTGTTGGCTACTGTTTCTAAGATATTTAAGTTTTTACATTTTATGTCTATGTATATTGTGTAGATAGTAGAGTTTTAATCATAAATTGTAAACCTAGGTCTTTTCATGTGTTTATGGTTGCTTTACATGATAATATTTCACCTGTCCTGTTTATGTAACACTTTAAAAATCAGCAAAAGAGTTATATAAATAAAATTTATTATGAAACAAAAGACAAAAAACTATTATGTACATAGTTCAGTCCTATTCAGTGTCTACTCGGCGCTTCTTGTCTTGTCTCTTGTATTCATTAAATGGAGCATCTCTTGTCACTGTCCAGCAATAGTCTGCAAGCATTGATGGACTCCATTTGCCCTGATAGCATTTCTCTATTGTTGCAATGTCCTGGTGAAATCGCTCGCCGTGCACAGTTCGGTGGAAAAAAATCTAGATGAGAGTGCAAAAAATGTATCTTTCGTGACATGTTGCAACCAAGGCTTTTGTATGCCTTGAGGAGGTTTTCCACCAACAACCTGTAGTTGTCTGCCTTGTTTCCGAGAAAATTTATTGCCACTAACTGGAAGGCTTTCCATGCAGTCTTTTCCTTGCCACGCAGTGCATTGTCAAATGCATCATCTCGAAGAAGTTCACGAATCTGAGGACCAACAAAGACACCTTCCTTTATCTTAGCTTCACTTAACCTTGGAAATTTTCCATGGAGGTACTTGAAAGCTGCTTGTGTTTTGTCAATGGTCTTGACAAAGTTCTTCATCAGTCCCAGCTTGATGTGTAAGGGTGGTAACAAAATCTTCCTTGATTCAACAAGTGGTGGATGCTGAACACTTTTCCTTCCAGGCTCCAATGACTGTCGGAGTGGCCAATCTTTCTTCATGTAGTGGGAATCTCTTGCACGACTATCCCATTTGCAGAGAAAACAGCAGTACTTTGTGTATCCAGTCTGAAGACCAAGCAAGAGAGCAACAACCTTCAAATCGCCACAAAGCTGCCACTGATGTTGGTCATAGTTTATGCACCTCAAAAGTTGTTTTATATTGTCATAGGTTTCCTTCATATGGACTGCATGACCAACTGGAATTGATGGCAAAACATTGCCATTATGCAGTAAAACAGCTTTAAGACTCGTTTTCGATGAATCAATGAACAGTCTCCACTCATCTGGATCATGAACGATGTTGAGGGCTGCCATCACACCATCAATGTTGTTGCAGGCTACAAGATCACCTTCCATGAAGAAGAATGGGACAAGATCCTTTTGATGGTCACGGAACATGGAAACCCTAACATCACCTGCCCCGAGATTCCACTGCTGTAGTCTGGAGCCCAACAGCTCTGCCTTACTCTTGGGTAGTTCCAAATCCCTGACAAGGTCATTCAGTTCACCTTGTGTTAGGAGGTGTGGTTCAGAGGAGGAGGATGGGAGAAAATGTAGGTCCTGTGACATTAATGGTTCAGGACCAGAAGTTTCATCCTCTTCCTCGTCTGACTCAAGTGAGAATGATTCTGGTGCATCAGGAACCGGCAGTCCTTCTCCGTGGGGTACTGGGCGTATAGCTGATGGAATGTTTGGATAATGCACAGTTCACTTGTTCTTCTTTGACACACCTTTCCCAACTGAAGGCACCATGCAGAAGTAACAATTGCTGGTATTATCTGATGGCTCTCTCCAAATTATTGGCACTGCAAAAGGCATAGATTTCCTTTTCCTGTTCAACCACTGGAGAAGATTTGTTGCACAAGTGTTACAGCATATGTGTGGGGCCCACCTCTTGTCCTGATCTCCAATTTTGCAGCCAAAATAAAGGTGCTAGGCTTTCTTAACCATAGTGGTTATACTGCGCTTTTGTGATGCAAAAGTCACTTCACCACAAACCTAGCAGAAGTTATCTGCACTGTTCACACAAATACGAGGCATCTCTGCTCACTTTGGCTAAACAGAAATGTGTCCCTTTGCAAAATCAAACACTGACAAATAAGAGAGCACGACACTGTATGATTTCTAGAGCTGATATAGGGCAATTTGTTCAGCAGAATGATGTAAGCTTCGTTATGATTGCATCATCCATGACTTCTATGAATAACATGATGCAATTCATATCATGTATGATGCAATATCAGCTTCAGATTGCATCATTCATTGTTTTGCCTAAAAAGCAAGTCCTGTCCAAACCCGGTCATAGATTTATTCATAGATCCAGTCAAAGATCTATTTTAGTCATTTCTGGTTTAAATTGAGATCCCTTCCCTTTATAACTCATTTATCCTCCGCCATTCCCAAGTCAAGGGTCGTATATACTGACCCAATAGCATATCTTGAAAACTAGAGCCAATCAACAATTTTAAGCATCATTTTCGTTCTCAGTGACCCAGAATTAGTAAAGTATGACTACATTTATTTCAGAAGCATTTTGGCTGTAGAGCAGTGTTATAGCACAGGATTCTTGGGTCCCAAGCACTTTACTCATACCATAAGGCTTGAGTTAACTTCTGCCTGCAGATGCACACACTGGGCTCCATTGGCTTATCTAGGAGCATGACCATTTTAGAGGTATCTCATAGATATGAGCCAACCTTCAATCAGTATGATCTGAAATAAGAAGCAATGACTCATATACAGACTACACTAATGCCGCTGGATGATTATAGCTTAGTTATAGATTTTAAAACCATTTAACATTTAAACAGAACATTTTCCTTTTAAAAATGATTATTTTTAATCTTTAAGTATTCATTTATTAAATTTTGGAGTCTCCAGTCCTCCCGCCCCCTCCCCTCCCCACACCTGTAACAACGTTAACCCTTAAATTGTAGTATCCATCCTAATTCTTAGTACTTTTGCAGATATGGGATAGACTGATTAAAAAGCTGCTTCCAGTCTCCAAATGCCCGTTTGGTAAAAATTACCTGAACCATATACCAGACATAAAGCGCCAACTGTTCAAAAGTGCCTCCACATGGCCGCCATCTGTGCAAGCACAATTTCTATACGTTACTACTTGAGTCTGTAAGTGACAGAATTTTCATATGCAAAACACAAGTCATACACTGAAGTGTTAGAATTCATCTCCTTTGTGCGTAGGTTCAAAAACATGTACACAAACGGAAGTGACATTGTTGACAAACTAGCCTGAAGAGACACTTTTTCCAAGGACCTCTACCTGCCCTTTAGAAACTGTGGCTGCAATTTTGCACATGTAAGCTTTTGCATATAATAGTAAGTGGTAGTAATACTGGCAGGAGGCCATGAGCGACAGATTGAATCAGAGTATCACAAGGATGGTAGGAGGCAACGGTTGCCAAACTGGGACTTTCCTTTGCTCCAGAAAAGATTTGGTTCTGGTTAGTTCTCATTTTAACTAAACTTGTTTACATGGGCCCAGACTAGATGCCTCTCTTTTCTCCAGCTGCTTTATTTGCAGCTCCATCTCTTTTTAGCCACTTCTTCTCCCTTGTACTTAGACCCCTGTGTTATTACATCCAGGCTCCCACCTGAGAAAAACAAAAAAGGAGCCTGCCGTCACTATTAACAGGGATCTCTACAAAACAGTGAGGTGCTTGCCTATTTTCCATCAACCCCAGTTCAGGGAGAAAGCAAATGATCTTAACATTCAAAGATGGATGTCTGCCGGGTAAGCATAATGAGTTACCATGAGATTTACTGGGTTGGCTTAGACTTTCTGCCCAAGATTTTTCAAAGATGACCAGGGGATTTAACACAACTTCCATTCAAATCATTGATAGTTGAACACGGGGGGCTTCCGCCAGCCCTCCCTCTTACCCATCCTGGTCCCCAGCCAACCCACTTTGGGACCTCACCATCCCTGCCCATTGAGGTTAAAGGGGGGGCTATAATGGAGGAGGGGGTTGGCTCCCTCCCATACCAGTCATACGATCCTTGAACACCTCGTTTCTGCTCCTTTAAAGAATGCCTCTTTCAAAACCTTTGTGACGGGTTGGATCACAGAAACCCCCTTGGGAGCTGCCACCTAATGTACCAAGACTACTTCTATTCCTGTTTTCCCTGCCAGCTTAGGACTCCACCACCCTGTCTTGCTGAGCCAGACACTCCCGTCTGCTCCAACACAGACCCAGGGTCTGAATTACTTGCCCCAAAGCTGCAAGTTTACCTGAAAACAGCTCACAGAAGTGTGCTTGTCTTTAGCACTCAGATGCCCAACTCCCAATGGGGTCTAAACCCAAATAAATCCGTTTTACCGTGTATAAAGCTTATACAGGATAAACCCATAAATTGTTCGCCCTCTATAACACTGATAGACAGAGATGCACAGTTGTTTGCTCCCCCAGGTATCAATACAGACTCTGAGTTAATTAGTGAAAAGTGATTTTATTAAATACAGAAAGTGGGATTTAAGTGGTTCCAAGTAATAACAGACAGAACAAAGTAAGTCACCAAGCAAAATAAAATAAATTGCGCAAATCTATGCCTAATCAAACTGGAAACAGATAATCTCACCCTCAGAGATGCTTCAGTAAGATGCTTTTTTCTCAGACTGGACACCTTCCAGGCCCAGGCACAATTCTTTCCCCTGGTACAGCTCTTGTTCCAGCTCAGGTGGTAGCTAGGGGATTCTTCATGATGGCTCCTCTCCTCCTCTCTGTTCTGTTCCACCCGTTTATATATCTTTTGCATAAGGCGGGAACCCTTTGTCCCTCTGGGTTTCCACTCCCCCTCACTGGAAAAGCACCAGGTTAAAGATGGATTCCAGTTCAGGTGACATGATCACATGTCACTGCAAGACTTCATTACCCACTTGCCAGCACACACATATACAGGAAGACTCACAGGTAGAACACAGCCATCTGCGGACAATGGGCCTGGTTAATAGGAGTCATCAAGATTCCAAACCACCATTAATGGCTCACACTTTGCATAATTACAATAGGCCCTCAGAGTTATATTTTATGTTTCTAGTTTTAGATACAAGAGTGGTACATTTATACAAATAGGATGATCACACTCAGTAGATTATAAGCTTTGTAATGATACCTTACAAGAGACCTTTTGCATGAAGCATATTCCAGTTACATTATATTCACTTATTATCATATTTTTATAAAACCATATAGACTGCAACATCACAAACTTAACCAATCCATTTTATCCGATCACTGTATCCCTTCCCTATGGAGAACTGGCACTGGACATCTGCCCCCATGTTTACATAATGAGTTGTGACATCATAGCCTATCTTCTGTCCCATATTCACCCAATTAAGTCCCCCCGCCTGTGGGGAAGGCTAAACCCCTCCCCACTTCACCTTGGCCAATCTGGTGGTGCAGGAAAAATTATTTTCTAGGCCCCTGAGAAAGGAGCGAATAGTGCAGCGCCACAGCGGATCCTGACAAAACCTAGTATTTCACCATTTCCATGGGTGGGTGGGTGCTGTTCTGTCTGGTGCACATGACAGAGCTTTTCCTGTTCCAGCATGGACCCATTTTGCTACCCTTTCTCTTCTGATCACCTGGGGGCTGGGTCAGCATCCCCACACTGACAGCGTCTGTCACTGCAATTGAAAGTAGCTCCCTGGCTCTCTAGCCCTTAAAGTGGCACACACTTTTCCCAAGAAGTCAGATAATGGCCTCCACCGCTTAATGTGCAGTGAGGTCATTACCAGATGCCCAGAGAGATCTTCCCATAGAATTAACTGTAATCTTGTAGCAAAGAAATATAAATGTATTACAGGCATGCTGTCAAAATGTAAACATTGTTCCACTCTGAACGCACATCTGTGGATTGATTTATGTTTTTTTTTAATATTGTAATTTATTGCATGTCCTGTCAAGTTCAAGAGTCTGTGCCAATGTCACTTGTTTTGAAGCTTAATTTTCTCTACTTCTCCCTCCAACTAAGTTCTACATCATTGTTGTGTCTTGGGTTTCACTTTGCGTAATTAACTGCATGTGATGCTGCGATTTCTTAGTGTTTTCTCAAGAATGGACTCTGATCATTTGTAGGAAATAATCCGCACTGTAACATGGACAATATAGTTGTACTTCCATAGAGGAGAAGAGGTTTCACAGCATGAGGTCTTTGGGGCATGGAGTCTGTTAGCTCTTTAGTACACTCTGCAATGCAGAGGACTTTGATAGTGCCAGAAATATAACAACAATAGGTGGAAATTTCCTCATAATTGTCTCTAATTTTAGTCATAATAGGGCCGTCTCTGATTGGAAGAGTTTCCATCGTGGCATGACTGGGCTGCAGATGTGTGTTCTATCTTTGAAAGCTTGTTTCATGGCCAGGAGGCATTGTGGGAGACCAGGACTGAGGGACTATTATGGGACAAAATAAGAGTGTTAAACGCAGGTTCAATTCCCTTCTCCACAAGAGGGCTTGTCTAGACAATGTGGTAATACACACTATGGGGAGTGATTTCTAAAGCACACTAGTATGTTGCGCCTTAATGGTTCCACGTAGACCCTGCTGGTGCGCACTAATAGTTCCCTATCTATAATCAATAGGTAATGTTCTTCTTGGCTAGAGTGGAAAGGAGAGTCTTCTATTGCTTCCAGTGTCTTCACTTGAACAGCGGTACATCTGGCCAGTTGAGCAGTGAGGCTGACAGGTCGGTAAGGAGTCCTGTCTAGTCCTCATTGCCCATAAGGTTGATGGCTACAGTACAGGGCCTAAAGAATAGAGGATGTGAAGCGAGGAAAGAGATTAGCATGGAATCTGGAAAGCTGCAGCTCTGACCTTGTATCCTTGCTGGGTGGATGTTAATGATTTCTTCCATATTTCACCCCATCTGTTTTGAAGCTAGTTCGCATTAAGAGATTTAAAAATGCAAAACCTGTTTTCTATGTTTGGAATGATGATTTTTTGACCTCTGAGGATTGACACAGTGAACTGGAAAGGTGAAACATTCAGGACAATAGAAAGCATGTAGGGAATAGGTCTGGTATTTACTTCCTGCTTAAGTATTTTTGATGTGCTCTGTGGCTGGAATTGTCCGGGGCATCATCTGATTTTTAAACAAATGTAAGATGTGGCGACCTATATTTTGAGAGGTCACTAATGATTTGGGGTATGTGACTAGACATCCTGAAGGGGCCTCATTTTCAGAAAGTGCTGAGCACTGCCCTCTGAAAATCAGGCCCCCTTGAAATGTCTCAGGTTGGGCACCCAAAAAGGTAGACAGCTAAAATCACTAGTCATTTATGGAAAGTTTAGGTAAGAAACATCTGCTTGCAAAAATGTTGAGATTGGCGATGTCATTTTAAAAAATATTAGAGGAGATGGCAGTTAGATTTGTGTGAAACAGCTGCATGATACTTCTGCAATGAGAAAAATATGGCCAGAAGAGCTGAGGTCTGTAATTAAACAAAGCTATGTCTTATTAACTGTGCTAACGTTCACCATTCAGTTCTTAAAAAGAAACAAAAACAAAAAAAATGAAGTTTAGACTCTGCAATGCAGAATGTTAGCATCCACCAATTGACACCCTACAAATTAACTCTTAGTCCTCCCCTATAATTTTGTATGACAAAATATGGCTCAGACTGGTAATAGGAATGCCAGTTACCTCATGAGTTATTTTGCTACTCCAGAATACCATAAAGTCTAAAGGTAAAATTTTCAAATGTGCCTAAGTGACTTAGGAGCCTAAATACCATATTCAAAAGTTATTTAGGTCCCACTGACTTTGACTTTTGAAAATTTCACTTTAAATATTCTATTCAGTTTTGAAAATCTCAAACTGCAGTTTTAAAAAAGCCACGTATATTTATCATCATTTCTCCACTGCATCAGCCCTTTGGTAAAATATCTATATAAAACAGTGATGAACATCAGATCTCCAACACTAATGTCAACAGAGAATCACAGTGCAGAAGATAAAGCTGACACACTCATACAGAAAGGAAAAGTTTTTTAAACACACTTTTGTGAGATTACTTGAAGCTTAAATAAGAAATAAACTGGAAATAACTGAAAATATTGTGCCTAAAAGGAGAAGTAATATCTTACTGAATCTGCTCAGGATGCAATCTCAAAAACTCTGAGACCTGTATATGTGCTACTGCCAAGTAACATACCTGGATACAAATGTATTCACATGCATAACACTGTTAAAAAAAAACAGTTCAAGTGAAAGTGTGTTTCAGTGGAGTCTAGTAATGTTAGGCCCTCAGAAGGGGCCTCCCTACGGGATTGGGGAGCAGGCAGATAATAAACCTTATTTATTCCACATTCACACCCCTTTCATACAGCAGCAGAGTCCGGAGATTAGAACAAAATCTTGATGGCTAGTCAAGGTCTGCTTTTAATTATAAGGTGTGGGAGCCGGCACTGCACACCTCTTCAAAATCAGGGCTCTAGATCGATGTGTGACTTCAAATTGCAAATGTGTGAAGCCTTTGGCTTTAGTTGCCTACATGCAATGCATACTTCATTCACTAGGCCTTAGTAGCCTATAACATATTACATGAATATATAAATATATATATATACATATTCCAACAGTAACACCCAATATTACACTTTCTTGACAAAGATTTTATACCTATTTCGTGTTGTGAAGAGTGTTAGGTATACAGTGCTGGTATACATAAGTCTTTGTAGAGCTTGCAAATACAGTGTTAACTCTACTGTGTAGGAACCAATGTTTGTAGGTTGTTTTTGTGGGGGAGGTAATAATGTTATGAATAGTATATGTTAGTTTTATAACAGATTGTAGATGGAATCCTCAAATAGAAAGTGGGATTTTACAATCTCCTAGTCATTTATTATTTTGACATTTGCATATATTTTTGCAAATTTCAGGGAAACAAATTTGCGTGGATGGTGACAGGTGGGAGGAGAGCAAATATAGGAGAATTATATGGCAGGGAAGTAGTTGGATGCCTTAACCTTTAATTGTCAGCCATTTTCAAAGTCGAATTTTTTGTTATGGGGTACAATTTTTGCACAGAAAGCATATTATTTTTGAGTGCATGCTGGAGTCGACTGAAATACACTGTCAGGGTTATCTCTGCATAACTGAAGTGAATTTCCCTTTTTAAAAAAAAAGTTGCAAAAATTAGACTCGTGTTACCTAAGATCAGCAGGAGGATAGTCCAGTCCCAAATAATGCTATGAGAGCCAACAAAACTGGGCTGCCTTTCTGGAGACTTTAACAAATCTATAATATATGTAGATGGCAGGGGGTGGGCAATTATCCCTGGGTGGGATATGGTGGTCATGGATGGTGGAGGAGGAGAAGGGAGGTTTCTGGCCACAGTGAACATTTTAAACATGTAGGCCCATATCCACTAAGGTATTTAGGCCACCTACTGCCCATTGAAATCAATGGGAATTAGGTGCCTAAACACCTTTAAGGATACGGGCCTTAGGACACAATTCTCCCCCCATCTGTTCAGATGCAGCGGACTGCTGGAGAGACACAAAGAGCTTCCTGTTCTTGCACTGGTTAGTTGCAGCAGACATTGAGCAGCTGGGGCCTACAATATCATGGCACTGGTGCAGTGAAATGTGAGTGGAATGGACAGGACAGGAAAATCCAGCCCTTAATGTTTAATCTTGATAATAGGCCCTGTCCTGTTTTCCTGACTATGACTTCCTGTATCCTCCTCTAGTCTTCTGTATCCCTACCATATGCCTCAGTCCCAGTCCCCTACCCTCAGTCCACATCCCTCCCGATCCTCTCCACTCTCCATACTCCTTCCTGAACTCATGCCCTTCTATGCTTTTCACTGTCAGCCTGCAGTCAGCAGCAGTTCAGATTTATAAACTTTTATTAAAAAATTAATCAGTGTGAAAACCGCCCTGTATGAGTGCAGAGCTAGTCAAAGGCACCACTAATGGGGGATGGAAGGAGGAAAACAAAAAGAAATAAAATACGGCATCCTGCCACTTTAAAGAACGTTTCTCCAACTTGGCCCCATAGCCTCTATGGAGAGTCAAGACCAAGCCAGTCCAAATAAAAGCCCCAAATGGCAAAAGAATATGCAAGATGATCAGTTTCCCAGTTTTGCTTTGCTGCTTGGTTCCAGGCCACAAATCTTCCTAACCCTGTTTCCAGGCGGGGCTGGGGGGAATCAGAGGTCAACGGGGAGAGATGGAGAAGAGGAGCATTTCTGTGCCTCCTCTTCATATATCTGCCTTCCTGAATCCACACTTAATCCATTCCCTTCCTACCTCACTGTATGCTCTATCATATGCTCTTTAGATTGTGTACTTTTGTGTTTATTTCCCCCCCATAAAAAGTAACAAAACAAAAACCAAAAGATTCTAACCAACCAACCAGCCACTACTACACTAAAAGATTATTCTTCTGAGGAGGGGCAACCAAACAAAAAAGTTGGAGCTTGTAGTCTACTCCATTTTGGATATGTGATGAGCCAAAAACACATTAAGAATATTTTCAAAAAGTCAACTGGGATTAAAAAATAAATAGAAAACTACCGTAAACTAAAAAAATGAATGAAAGCTAGTGAATGCTCAGGACTTTTGAAATTCAGGCAGGTGTTTAAATATGGAGTTACCAACCAAACTTTGAGCTTCCCCACCAAAAAACTTCCCTGAAAAATTCTATCCTGAGATGACATATGGTATTTGAAATTTCCAGGGGAATGGTTTCTTTTTGGGGAAGGGAGGGAGGGAGTGTATGAAAAAACAGGCTTCATAAAACGTGTGTCAGCCGGGCTTTTCAAAGTTTGCAAAGCTAGGCCCCATCAGAGTCACTATAAAACTAATGCTGTGCTGATACACATCTTTCCCTGTATCAGTAGCCACAGTAGGACAGTAACTGAAAATAGCTTTGCTTTTCCCCCCACCCCCTTTTACCAGGCCTGCAATGATTTCTGCATCCCCAGAGAGGACAGGTGACAAGAAGTTTGGGTTCTGATTCAGATTCCAAGATTTAGATGTAAAGTTCAGTAAAATCTGAGCAGGACATTGATGTGGCAATGTCTGCATGTTGTGGCTCTGACTCACGAGAACACGTGCTGACCAGGGATGGAATACTGGTGGCAGAGATAAGCTATATGTCGAAGCTCCCAGAGCACAGAGCTCTTCTAAGGCAACACCGCAATAATGTCACATTATTAAAAACTATCTAACTCAAATCTATCACATTAGGCTCTGCTAACTTGGAGAGAGTTGGTTCATATTTCATTTTTAAATGTTTGCCCAAACTTGGCGGAAAGTTTATTTATTTTCAAGATCAGGGACAAACAAATGCAGAGTTAAAGTGTGAATGTGCTGTAGTGAGAGCACGTTGTTATACATCTTCAACAAAGATTTCAGAATCACTCTGGTACCAAGCAGAGATAAAGTAATCTCAAAAGTTAGCTAACAAAGCAAATACTTCATAGGTAATGGAAGGTGCCAGGAAATCAATACAAGGGAAATCCATCTACTGCCTTAAACAGAATGGAAATTGTTCTCTTGGAAGGCTGCCTTTAGGTAAACAAAGTTGTCACCATCAAGAAGGAGGAATCGTAGAGGGGAAAGTCCTACCTTCCAGCATGCTCCACTATACAGCTAAAAACTCAGATGGAAGGGATTGTGTTTTCACACTCAGGGCAGGAATAAAGGGTTAATTTTCCAAGCTATTTTAATGTAAATATCGTAGTAGAGTCCACAACTAACCAACCATGCCATTTTATCTAAGATGACTGCCAGAGAACAAATTTAATGCAATGCCTTTCAATTACTCTAAACATTGGATAGATCAGACACTCATTCTATTTAAATGGCCTTACCTGGTGTGGTCTACATATCTGTCCACTGCCATTAACCAATACGAACATTTGTCTCTGTTAACATAAATTTGTTCACTTGAATTTGCCTGCCTGTTCTATTATGGGTGATAACCTAGTCAGATTTACTTTAGTAGAGTTTTGCAAAATAATTAAAATGGTACAATGAATATTCTCATTCAAATAAATGAGATAAATACATGACATAAAAATTAATCTCTCACATCCCATTGAATTTCTACAAATATTGAAGAATTGGGATTACGACTTAAGTTCTGATCCTGAAATTCCTTGCACATGGGCAGACAGCTATGCCAACACACAGCCCCAGTGACTTGAGGATCAGATCCTTAGTTAGCGCATTTTAATTCCTACCCAGCTCTGTGCTAGTTGACGTTGACCAACTTTTGGGAACAGTTTAATCCATGGATTTGTGCCTCTTTCTCTTTGCAAATCATCCACAAGCAGACTTTAACTTTTATTTGTTGGTCAAACATTTTCAGGGACTAATTAATGCAAATCTCTTTCAACCCGTGAGCCGTGACCCTATTGGTTGTGACAGTTTCTTATTTGTTATTCATATGCTGTGATTGGTCACCTAACCTACATAAGAGGTGACTCCCAAACCCACACACAGCTAACAGGATGGACATACTAACACTTTTCACACAAATACTTATGCAGTGGTTATAGCTGACTGAAACAGGGTTTCAACCCCACCAGCTAAGGAATTGTGAAGGAGGAGCGCTCTTATCCCACAAGCCAGGGAAAGCAGGAGGACCTCTCCCAATGCTTTTAGCAGTGGAGGAAGAGCTGCATTTCTCTCTCTAGCTTCCCCTTCCGTTAGCCACTGTCCGAATGTACATACATTCACCTGCCAGTGCATATTCACACAAGTATTCCCAACATTTTGCTTTCCACAAACATTCTTGGAACCAAATTAATAGAAGCTACATTTGTACTGCCAGTTGTTCATGAAAAGCAAACACCAGGGTTCACAAGCATGGCCAACGTGAATTCATGGTGTCATTCAAACAAATGCTGGCAATTATTTGTTAGTTTTTCAGTATTCACACAGCTCTAGCGCAAAAAAAAAAAAGTATTTTCCTATGGCATAATAATGAGGGGAGGAGCATCATTTTAAAAAAATCACCCTAAGGAGCTTTTGTCGAACTTCAGTGGAACTACTCAGGCGCTTAAAATTAAGAAAATGCTTAAGTCCTTTGCTGCATTGGGGCCAAAGTGTTCAACACCTTACAGAACCAAACCCTTAAACAATAAGGACAACAATACAACAGGAAATTTATATTGTCAAAGAGTTCTACTATCCTTATGGCATTCTCCTCTAAACCTGATCACTGTTCAAGTAATGTTTCTATAGACTGTCATATTCGGTACATAGAGTACTTAATTCAACTCATGTCGTTTTCGCCACCTTCCTTCAAATTGCAGAATAGGAAAAAAGCCTCTCTGCCTACAGCAGTACCCTCAAGTCTTTCGGTTTGTCTCTGGCACTCCACTTTGCTGTGAAGTAACTGGAAATGCATTCTGGGCATAGGCATACAAACAGTCCGATTAAGTCATTTCATAAAACTGAACAATGTTTACACCAAGTTCCTGTGTGTCACAGTGAAATACTTTACCTGTTAGGTTTCATCAGCATTACACAGAATGTCGTTTCTCTTCAGAATGAACGATGATGGCTATTTATCTACAACTGGAGGGATCCACACTGACATTATAGCCATCTAGCATACCTCCAAAGCAGCCTTTTGATTTGAAGTTGGTTTTGATCATTAGAAATATCCTCTTCTGTCTCTTGTTGATCTTCTCCTTTGAAGTAGAACAGCTTCTGAAAAACTCAAAGGTGAAGAACATATTGATAGATGTTCCATTTTATAGCAGCACAATCATTACCTTTTAGTAATGTAGACTATTTGGGGGTAACAACATAAAATGGGGGACTGGATGGACCAGGCATCTAGTAATGAGATAGAAAGCCTTGGAGGTCACCATTTGGAATCTAGCCTTTGCTGGTGAGAACCAAAAGCTATTACCACCTACAAGCTGTTTTGTAGCCTGAGTGAAAAAAGTTGGCAGTCTTGAATCAATTTCCATATGTCCACATAAAAGTTAGTACTAACTGACACTCTTGTTAGTATGAAGTGTAGTTGTAGCCGTGTCAGTCCCAGGATATTAGAGAGACAAAGTGGGTGAGGGAATAACTTTTATTGGACCAACTTTCTGTTGGTGAGAGAGATAAGCTTTAGAGACTGAAGAAGAGCTCAGTGTGGATCCAAAGCTTGTCTTTGTCACCCACAGAAGTTGATCAAATAAAAGATATTACCTCACCCACCTTGTCACTCTTGTTGGTAGCCTCACTAGCAAGGCCAAGGATTGAACCAGCCAAGGAAACATTCCACTTCTAAGAGAGATCCTTTTGGCTCAGGTCCGGGGGCAGGTCTATTCTGTACCTATTTGGAGGATCGATAGAGATTTACCAGAAGGACGTCAGGCTGATTTTCAAAGATTTCAGGTACCTAAATATGTAGATAAGCTCCTTGTGGGATTTTCAAAAGCACCTAAGCAGGTTAGGCACCTAACTCCCTTTGAAATCAGTACTTTCAGCCTGCACCTTAAAAAACACTTAATTAAAACAAAAGTACCCTATCCCAAATGTAATGGCACTAATTACAAGGTAATTATCCATTATCAGTAATTGTCTCCTGATAACAGTGCAATAAAGTTTTGTCATCCTTGTATAATGGGTGCCCTCTAATGTGTCACCTAGAGTACTTCAAAGAAAACAGATGGCATCATGACATCATATGTTGCAACAAACTGGACAGGAATTGATCATTTTATGTAATCAAACAAACTGCTATCATAATTCACCATCAAACTGCTGGTTCTTTCCATCCAGATACACGTTAGCAACCTCAAAAAATACAACTTTTAACAGTTCGCTTTGGGCCTGATTGTGCAGTCATAGTCTAGGCAGAACTCCCACTGCTGTTTCTTTCCAGTCCAGATTTCACATCAGCTGACTGCATTCTGCTTCCCTAAAGAAATTGATCATGGAATTAGGATAGGGAAATTATTCTACACAATCACTCCTAAAAACATCTCAGTACCATTGCTGATATAGAATGGTTACTACATTTCTAGCCCAGAGGTCACATTTCAGTGGAAAGTGAAGTGATTCTTTTATGTGCATTGCTGCAATTGGGAGCCTTTGGGATAAAAATTGCTATAATAAACGTAAGGTATAATTATCATAATTTGTCATCTCAGTGAATTTATACTTTATATCTTCCGCTTAATCAGGAAAACACTTGATGGGATGTCTTTCAGGGAACTGATTTAGCCAAAGGAGAATGAATATCAATGACTGCTGCTTAATCAAAATGGTATTAGCATAAGTTCCACTTAATGAGGACATATTTGGCTAGTGCCCAGGGGTTAAGTGGTGTTGAACCAGAGCATTACATACAAGGTAGGTGTGAAGTTCCAATCTTTTAATAGTGATCTAACCAAATAAAAATGAAATGTATTGAATGTCCATTTCAGTCTAGCACTTTTTACTCAATACAATATTTTACTTATTTTAAGGTTTTGGTGTTTTTTTTTAAGTTCTCATCCATTTTATTGTGATGAATATGACACTCTGTGAAACAGCCTGTATTGAGGGGAATACTGTACTCTCTTAACCTCCTGTTCACCTAAAGCTGGTATCCAGGTCACCAGGGGAACTTGTTTTCTTTTTGTATTAATACTACAATGCACAGGCTCTGCCACATAATGAAAATGCATTTCTCTTTTATGCATGTGTAAGCTTTTGTTTTGCCATAAATGCCCAGATTTAACTCCCAACTTCAATATTAGCAATGCTACATTTCCCTCCCTCTGCCTGTTTGCAATCTCAGCAGAAAACTACTTTAACTGTCTGGCTTCCTGATACTGCACTGCTGCAGCTATTGTCACCAAGGAGTTAAATTCAAATGGGGGCCAAGTGCTGTTATATATATTTTTTTCTCCCTCTTCATATATGATGTATATTAAAGAATCTGAAAGATCTGCATGAACAGTATGAAAGATTTTTTTCCTACAGTGACATAGAGGGGTTAGAGTTCAATGCTCTCACAAAATATTTAATCTTGTGAAATGCCATTTGTACTGTCACTCTTGTATATACTTGCTTTGAAATTCCTAACCTTAGATTCTTCTATGGAAAGGAATATAGTGCACAAGTGTTCTTACCTTTGATATACTATAGGATCTAACAATATTTAACCGGTGAAGTCATTTTTGTTTCCAAACCTATGTCTCAAATATGCTTGGGAACGTGGAAATTCACAATGCCCTTATTCATGACATCAAAATCAGTTCCATGGTAACACATTGTGATGACAAAATACACAGATTGCAAGGTCACAAGTCACACTTAAGAACAAGCAGGGGAGAAATTGTTAGTTTAATGAATAACATTAGTCAATCCCAATAAAAAGAATAAAAATAAAGAGAAACAAAGTGTCTAAAGTAAATGCCCTTAAACGCACTTCAGAACCATTTCATCTTAAAGTTAAGTAGCTCTTCAAATGTAGAAGGGTGCCACAGATTTTTCTTCTGCAGCAAATGGGGGTGCACTTTAAAAATAAAGTTTCTGTACAATAATGATTCCATTGAATATCAATGCCTTCCCTCCAAGGCTATAATGAAAAAACAACGGGTGTGGAAAATTCAATACAAAAGGAAACTAACTCAACTAGGGATGTTAACTTGAATTTTCAAAATGATTAATGATTTTGGGTACCAACTTGCGACACCTTTAAAGGCACTAGATTTTTAGAAATGTCTAAGCACCTGAAAATCAGGCCTATTTAAAGTGCCGCAAGTTGGGCATGCAAAATTGCTAGTTGCTTTTGAAAACTGAGGATCGTGTAATTACTTGGTTTTTGTTCAAATAATAGGAATGTTTATACTACATCCAGTCAGTTACTTACAATATGCAAAAGAATGCCAATATTATTATAGATTCTGCAAAAGTTGGCATTTTAAGTAATTTCTTAATTGTTCTGGATCTTGTAACACAAGCAAACAATTATGATTTATATTACATTATTGCCTAGAGGTTCCCATTGAGATTGAGGCCCAGTCGTGCTAGGCACTGTACATACCCATAAGTAAGAGAAACTTCCTGCCCAAAACACCCTACAATTGAAATAGATAGAGTATGCAAGCAATGAATGCAAAGAAAGGCACAGAGAGGTGAAGCGATTTGTCCAAGCATCAGAAAGATTGCTCAATAATATTACAAATGCACTACCCTCATCAGACCTGCTTTCTATCTCTTTACAGCAATGATAGGCTAGATGCAGTGGGTACAAGGTGTCTAAAAAAATATTTATAGTCATGGGAACGTTCTTATATATGGAATGTTTTGAATGCCAGGTGTTTGTTCCAGGCAGTTACCTTAGAAAAAGTAACAAAAATACAATGTAACCAATACTTCATTCTAACTCTTATGGTCAAAAGCTTCTATTTGAAATCCCAGCTGTAATATAGTGCTCATAATCTATCCAACATGATTGTCATACAATTGGCAATATTGGTCTAATGCTCACCACAGTCTGAGAGGTCAAGGGAGAGGGGAATAGATTTCCTTTAACTTCTGGCTTAAAGAACATCTTATTTTTATTAGAAAGGGGATTATTTTTTTTACGTTGTCATGGCAGACAGTCCTATCCCAATACATATATAAACAGTGACTATATAGCCAAAAACCAAACTGTTACTTTAATTCTATAGTAAGAACCTTGGCATAGTTTTTCCATATATCAAAGCAACATATTTTAAATGCTGCAGTCCCTGAAAAAAAAAAAGCCATCGGTTGCAGTATCCTTTTTTTTAAAAAAACGCTGGCATAAAATCATAGGACTATTTAAAAAATAAATGAAAACATACTTTGATACAACTCTACAATTTTTAACATACTCTTGGGTTCTACCAATCACCAGAGAGGGACATAAACGTCCATCTATATTATATGAAATTGCTTGATTGTGACATACATACATACCACAGGTGGGGGTTCTTCTTAAATTGGTGCCTATCATGTGATGCTTCATAAGCAAAGAATAGCAGGCCATGCTGCTTTATTCAATTGGGTTATGCTTTTACTCTTTCTCCCTGCATGTGAAAAGCATAACAGAGAACTAGCAGAGCAGAAGTAAGATGTGTTTTGTTAGTTGTCTGAAGCCCTGGGGCCCGGAACCGGATAAGTCCTGATATTATACCCTGGATTGAGCAAAATAAATCCATTTTGTTTCCTACAAACATTTAGCCATTAAAAAAAATATGAGATAGAAAAACAGACTTTGCTGTCTGCATGCCTTCTTGTAAAGCTCGTATTGTGAAAGTGTCAGAATCATTAGCTCATTGGCATATATTTTGCAAGCTAATGCTTCTACTTTAATTCTCACTGGGGACTGCATGTCTGCTTTTCAAATAAAACCCAGACTGAAGAAGGTGAAGAGAGCTTAAACTGACGCTGCTAATGCTCTGTAATGGCTGATAGCACTTCTGGATATGAATAATTATGAAATATCAGGCAAAACTGATATAACCATAGATCCCTAAATACCTACCGCAATACAATCCGCCAAAAATAATCTGTGTATATTAAAAATGTCTGATATAGGTTTGTAGTTCATTTGGCCCATACAGAGCAGTGGGCCAAATAGTGGTTCAAAATAAATGAAGTGCAGGAAATAAGTTGCAATATGAAATTCCTTACATGGAAGGAATGAGGAATGTTAGCCTTTCATAGAGCTACACTGATGAATTTACTACTGATTCACAGAAGAGACTCAGAGCAAGTGATTACAAAAACCAGGCCTATAACAGTGCCTTTCTATTCTCAAAACCTGGTCCAAAATAGTTACCCCCTCTCAAAAATACATTGCTGGTGAATTCTGATGTACATTAAAATCAGAGGTTATCGGTAAGAGACATAATGATGCAGGCAGACAGCCTCATCATGCAGCTCTATGTATAAGCCTTGTTCTTGCAACACAATGAATACTCTGCCTAGACATGCATAGCCCAGGTCCATTTTTCAAATCTCTCTCACACACTTCAGTGCTGACACACATACACTCTTTCCCTGTCTTCAGTGCTAAAGAACAACAGGGTTTTATTTCATTTGAAATAAAGACAGTTTAGAACTGTACAGAATTCAGCCATTCACATTTGCAGGATTCCTGTGAACTTTGTGTTTGGTTCCAGGTTGTGGGGCAGAACTAGAGCTGAGTGAATAACTGATTTTTCGGTGTGAGGGCCTGTCGTGGGGCAGGTACACCCTGTCACCCTATGGGGGGCAGAGGCGTAGCCAGCTTCTCAGTGCAGGGGGAGCAAACATAAAAAAGGCACCCCCCCTTGGCTCCTCCTCTGGCCACGCCCCTCCTTGGCTCCTCCTCCTGCCGCTCCGCGCCCCCCCCTTTGCTTCTCCGGCCACGCTGCGGCCATGCTGTGCCCCCCCTCGGAGGGGTTGGGGGGGGGCCGGGCGCAGGGGAAGGAGTGGCGGGCGGGCACTGCTCGCTTCTCCCGGGGGCTGGGGGGAGCAGAGCAGTGGGGCAGGCAGCAGCTGGCGGGCAGATCCCCTCTCCCCAGCAGCTTCCTGGTTTTTCAAAAGCGGCGCCTGCCGGGCCGCCGCTGGGCTCCTGCAGGCAAGGGGGGTGGGGCAGCACAGCCGGACTCCGGAGGAGCCATGGGGGGGGGGCAGCGGGCGCGGCCGGAGGAGCAAAGGGGCTGGCTCCTCAGCCAGCGTGCCCCACGCTCAGCGCGGCCTAGGGTGACCAGACAGCAAGTGTGAAAAATCAGGACGGGGGTGGGGGGTAATAGGATCCTAGATAAGAAAAAGACCCCAAAATTGGGACTGTCCCTATAAAATCGGGACATCTGGTCACCCTAGCGCGGCCGCCTCCTGCGGTGGCTCAGGGCTCGGCAGCCGAGTGCTCCGCAGCTGGTGGGCAGATCCCCTGTCCCCGGCAGCTTCCTGCTTCCCTCGGCCGCCTAGTTGCTCCCTTTTATATCCGGATTCCAGCTGGAGCATGCCCAGCAGAGCTGAGGGGGCGTGTCTTCTTCAGCCCACAGAGTGGGATTAACCCCTGCTGAACCAGTATGGGGTTGGTAAACCCCGCCAGAAGGCTAAACTGAAAAACCTGAAAAAAAATCAGTTTTGAACCAAAACTGATTTTTTTCCCAGTTTTCTTGATGAAATAAAAACAAAAATTTCATTTCGGATAAACAAATCCCTAAAATAAAACAAAAAACCAAAACTAAACACCTTTTTTCTGAGTTTTCAGTTAGCTTCAAAGGTGTTTTCAATCCAACATTAAATATTTTTGGTTTTTAATTTTGTTTAGTTTTCAAGTGTTTTCACCCTTTAGTTATTTTAATACATAGCCAAATTTCTAAATGAAGCATTGTTTGAAAATGAAAAGTTGAAATATTTCATTCTGAAATGTTCAAAATGAATCATTCTGACTTCCAAAAATATATTTAAAAAAATCCATATTTTTCCATCCAAAGCTATTTGCTGAATTCATCCTGAATTTGGTGGTTCTCAAAATTTCACCCAGCTCTGTACAGAAGAAAAGGTGATTCCTGCTTCCAATCCAAGTAAACAATTTAGTTTCATTCCTCAAGTTATACCAGTGCAACTTTCCCATGTAAACAAACTTCATAAATTTGGTGTCATACCAGAAACACTTCATAAAGTATCTATAACTATACCATATGAATAAGATATTTTTTAACAAGTTAAGATTTTTTACAATGTAATTAGCTTCTGTCATAGATTTTAATTATATTTAATTATATGTCATGTTTTGCAATTAAGCTTTATAATTTTTTTTTAAAGTTAGAGTCTGGGTAAAATATTATTTGTAATTTTAAAATAGTTTAATCAATTGCCTTCAAACTTTAAATAAACAATACAAAATTCTAGTCTACCCAGAAAATAGTCACCAAAGTACTTTTCCTGGCCAAAATTATAAGGTGAGTGAATTTAGAACTAATAATGGAACTCTGAATGAAAACGTAATGATGGTGCTGCTCCTGAAGTGATCCATATTCCAGGTAATTTTTTAAAAAATAACATGTTACTAGAGCTGGGTGAAAAAATAAATGTTTGGTTCAGGAGCCAAAATGTAACACTCCTACCCCAACAAATTTGGTTCATTTAGAACTGTAACTGACTTGTTTTCAGTTTCTTTGACAAAATGAAAAATCTGAAAAAAATAATTTTGGATCAAACAAAACACTTCATACAGTCTGAAACTTTTTTTTTTTTTTAAGTTTTTATTTCATGTTGGGTCTTTTTTGGGGGTGTTGACCTTTATTTTTGTTCTACTTTTTGTATAAAAGTTTTGAAACAAAAAGTTTAACCACTTCATTTTTAAATGGTCAAAATGAAATGGTCTGACTAAAAAAAATAACCTTTTTTTTTTCTGGCTGAGCTTCAGTGCCCCCCAAAATGAATTTTTCACTGAATGTACCATATGCCAAAAAATAAATAAATCACCCAGCTGTACCCATAACTCAAAATCAGTTTTACCTATTTTCTTCATACTTTGCAGAGTACATCCACTGGATGCCATTCTACAATAAGTCCATGGCTATAAACACACATACCCAACGCAGTTAGTAGCTATACCACACAAACTGGCAAAATCAAGACCAGAAGCCTCAGAGCTTAGATCCAAAACCACAGGTCTCTATTGCGCAAGCTAAGGAAAACAATATCCATTATAATGTTGAGGTACAGCAGCGTTTTAAGTTCTCTCTAAGCTACCACCTGCTGGTGGGCACACTGCTCTAACTTTAAGAACTACAGTATGTAGAATTGTTAATAACTTTGCTTAATTATACCTTCTTTTCTGTTATGCATATGTTTTCAAGGGAATTGAGATATATGGAAAGTTCAAAGGAGCACTAACAAGACATTTTTGAGTTAAAGCAACACAAAGAGAGCAGGGAGCAAATTTCAAATCAGGGTAACTTTCTAATGTCCAGTACCTTAAAAACAAATTTGACAACTTTTCTTCAAACTTTGCAGAAAAGCTTTCCCTACTCTACAGAGTACAAGATTGCCAGACAAACTTTTAGTAGTCCTAAGAAAACTAGTTTCCAACCTCTCATAACTTGTTTTTCGAGATGTGTTGCTCATGTCCATTCCAAGCATGTGTGTGCATGTTGCGTGCACAGTCGCCAGAAGGTTTTTCCCTCTAGTGGTGCCCGTCAGGTCGACTCAGGGACCCCCAGGAGTCACAGCTTCATGACGCTGCATATAGGACCCTGCCAACCCGTCGGCTTTTCAGTTCCTTCTGGACAGATTACTCCGACAGAGGGGAAGGCGGGTGAATCTTGGAATGGACTTGAGCAACACATCTCGAAGAACAACAGTTACGAGAGGTAGGTAACCGTTTTTTCTTCAAGTGCTTCCTTATGTCGATTCCAAGTAGGTAACCCCCAAACCTGACCTAGGAGGCAGGGTCAGACTTTATGGAACCACTGATTGAAGCACCACTCTGCTGAATGCTGCATTAGCCCTGGAATGCTGGGTAATGGCATAATGAGAAGTAGAAGTGTGGACTGACGACTATGTCGCTGCCCTGCAGATTTCTTGGATCAGGACCTGGGCAGGAATGCCAACGAGGAGGCCTGCACCCTTGTAGAATGTGCCATCAGTGTGGGGGCAGGTGTCTTTGCCAAATTGCAACATGCCTGGATACAGGACGTGATCCACAATTAAATTCTTTGAGAAGACACCGGGAGGCCCTTCATCCTGTCTGCTACCACAACAAACAGCTAGTTTGATTTCCAAAACGGCTTTGTCCGCTCAATATAAAAGGCCAAAACCCGCCGAATCTCCAGGGAGTGGAGTCTTTGCTCCCAGCTGTTAGTATGTGGCTTAGGATAAAAGACTGGGAGAAAAATGTCCTGACTGGCATGAAACTGAGAGACGACCTTTGGGAGACAGGCTGGGTGAGACTAAAGCTGCAGTTTGTCCTTATAACAAAAAATGGTGTAAGGAGGGTCGGAAGTAAGGGCTTTAAGCTCAGACACCCTCCTAGCTGGTTATTGCAACCAGGAATGCCACCTTCCATGACAGATCAAGCAATGAGCATGTTGCTATGGCCTCCAAGCGGGGGAGGGGAGCATTAGTCTTCAAAGCTCCAGATTAAGATCTCAAGCCAGGATCAGTTGCCAAACTTGAGGGTATAACCTGTCAATACCTTTGAGAAAACGACCAACCATTGGATTGGCGAAGACTGAGCGGCCTTCCACTCCTGGATGGAACGCCGAAATGATGGCCAGGTGAACCTTTATCGACAAGACTGACAAGTCCTGCTGCTTTAAATGGAGCAGATAGTCCAAGATAAAGGGTATTGATGATAGTGTCGGAGAGGTACGACTCTGCGAACACCAGACTGAGAATCTCTTCCACTTGGTCAGGTAGGTAGCTCTGGTGGATGGTTTCCTACTGCCAAGGAGTACCTCCCTAACGGTTTCTGAGCATGTCAGCTCTACTGGGTTTAACCATGAAGCTTCCAAGCTGTAAGGTGGAGAGACTCGAGATTGGAATGCTGGAGCCGGCCATGGTGCTGGGTGATCAGGTCTGGAACTAAGGGTAGGGTGACAGAGTGTCCACCAGCAGCTCCAGAAGCAAGGTGTACCAGTGCTGGTGGGGCCAGGCTGGCGCTATGAGCATCACTGAGGCTCCTTCTCTCTGGATCTTGAGAAGATCTTGTGGACGAGTGGAATAGGTGGGACCGCGTTGAACAGGTGAGTGAGCCCGGACTGTGATTCAGGAAGGTAGGGTGCCTCCAGGTGTATTGAGTGCGCTATGCAGAAGTCCCAGAGCTTGAGGGTTTCCTGACATAGGGGAGAGGAGCGTGTTCCACCCTGTTTATATAAAACATAGCTGTCGTATTGTCCGTCATAACTGACACACATCTCCCTTCCAATTGAGCTTGGAAGGTCTGGCGTGCCAGACAAACTGCCCTCAACTCCCTGACATTGATGTCAAGAGAGAGCTCTGCTTGGGACCAGAGGCCCTGAGTCCTGAGCTCTCCCAAATGCGCTCCCCACCCCATCACTGTCACAGCAAGGGATGTGGTCTGGAAAAGGGAAGGCCTGTTCACACCGCTTGCAGACTGAGCCATGAGAGAGACTCGAGAACCTGCGGTGGGAGTGTGACTTACCTTGTCCAGACTGTCCCTGCCTGGCTGATATGTCGATGCCAGCCAGGCCTGGAGAGGTCTGAGCCTCAGCGTTGCATGTTGCATTATGTACGTACAAGACACCATGTGTTCGAGGTGCTTCAAGGAATTCCTTGCTGTAGTAGTGGGGTATTGTGTGAAGCTTACTATAATGTCGTGGATTGTCTGAAAATGAGATTCTGGCAGGAAAGCTCTGGCTTGTCTTGAATCTAACACTGTCCCTATGAACTCTATTCTGTGAGTGGGTGTGACATTCCCCTCTGGTGTTATCTGGACCGGTGATCTGCTAGGTCACTCCAGTCCTTGACTCTGGGAGCCAGCCTTACCCTCCTCTGCTGTGAAAATCCCAATTCCTGGGCAGTTCACACACTGCCTCTGGCATGTAAACTGCTCCTTGGATTGCACAACTGAATGACATTAGTCAATATCTCTGGTCCCAAACACAACCCTAGGAACCTCCGTCTTGCTATGTCCAGTTATGCCCGCTGGATGCCGCAAGCTTATATGAGTTCATCAATTTAAGAAATTGATATGTATCAGGCTTGTTATCCCAAGGGGAGTCTCTGACCCACTTCAAACCAAATGCACTGCTTCACGTAGAATAAACAAACAGATTTATTAACTACAAAGATAGATTTTAAGTGATAATAAGTAAAACCATAAGTTAGATTTGTTCAAATGAAATAAAAGCAAAATGAATTCTAAGCTGATCTTAACACTTTCAGTGCCCTTACAAACTTAGATGCTTCTCACCACAGACTGGCTGGTTGCCCTTCAACCAGGCTCTCCCCTTTGATCAGTGCTTCAGTCGCTTGGTGGTGATGGAGGTAGATGGAGGTAGAAGAGAGAGAGAGCATGGCAAACAGCTCTCCCTTTTATCATGTTCTTTCTTCCCTCTTGGCTTTGCCCCCCACCCTTCAGAGTCAGGTGTGCATTACCTCATCGTAGTCCCAAACTGACCAAAGGAATGGGGGGTGACTCACTCGAGAATCCAACAGATCTCTTTTTTTGTTGCCTAGGCCAGTGTCTTTTGTTCCTGTGAGGCTGGGCTGGGTTTGTCCCATACATTCCCTGATGAGGTGTGAACTGCCCCTCTGCTCTTGGAGAGTGTTTGCCTGGGCTTGCTTTAAGCCATGAGGACACATAACTATATACATGAAATTACAACCTATGACATTACTATAACATTACTGTAACAACAATGCTCAGTGCATCATGAGCCTTCCGAAGATACCTGACATGACAAACTTTGCATTGGATACCACACAATCATTTTATAAGGATGAACATGGGGGAGTAGGGTGTTCCCATGAGGTACAGAATGTTACAGTGGGGCATAGAGTTGATGTTTGTACATTCAGCAGGAGACCTGTCGAAGGCGGACCTTATCATGCTGACATGTTGTTCCATTTGTGCCTTGGAGTGGTCCCTGACCAACAAGTCATCGAGGTATGGGAATACCTGCACCTGTCTTTTTCTCAGGAAGGCGGTTACGACTGCAATGCACTTGGTGAATACTCAAGGGGCTGCTGACAGGCCAAAGTGGAGGATTGTAAATTGTTAATAAGTGCAGCCCACTACGAATCTGAGGAACCTCCTGTGGGATGGGATTATCAAAAAATGGAAGTATGCATTCTTCAAGTCGAGGGTGGCATACCAATCCCCTGGATCCAGGGAAGGGATAATGGTGGCCAAAGAGACCATACGAAACTTTAGTTTCCTCATGAACCTGTTGAGGTTGCGCAGGTATAGAAGGATATAGCTTGCTCAGGAAGGACAAACAGGGAAAAAACCTCATCCACCTCTTCTTCCTGGTTAGGTGGTCTGTAGTAGACCCCTACCATGACATTACCCTTGTTTTCACCCCTTTTATTCTTACCCAGAGACTTTCAACAAGTCTGTCTCTTATTTCTATCTCAATCTCAGTCCAAGTGTATATATTTTTAATATATACGGCAACACTTCCTCACGTTTTCAGATTGAATGTTTTCAGTTGAATTTTTCCTGTTTTTATTTTTTTGATGAAAAATGAAACTTTTCCATAGAAACTTCCCATCCTCCCTATTTTCTGACCAGCTCTACTTAGGAGACTTAGGCCAGGTCTATACTAACAAGTTAGATCAACCCAGCTTCGTCACTCAGGGGTGTGAAAAATCCACACCCCTGAGTGATGTAGTTAAGACAACCCAACCATCGGTGTAGGAAATGCTAGGACGACTGAAGGATTCTCCTGTTGACCTAACTACTGCCTCTCAGGAAGATTAACTACAGCAATGACAGAGCCCTTCCCATCACTGTAGTGAATTGTTACATCTAGACTAGAATAAAAGACCCAGAGCATAGAATCATAGAACCGGAAGGGATCTCTCAAGGTCATCTAGTCCAGTCCCCTGCACTCATGGCAGGACTAAGTATTATCTAGACCATCCCTGACAGGTGTTTGTCTAACCTGCTCTTAAATATCTCCCAGGATGGAGATTCCACAATCTCCATGGGAAACCTCTGGCCATTAGGAAATTTTTCCTAATGTTCAGCCTAAACCACCCTTGCTGCAATTTAAGCCCATTGCTTCTTGTCCTATCCCCAGAAGTTACGGAGAACAATTTTTCTCCCTCCTCCTTGTAATAACCTTTTATGTACTTGAAAATTGTTATCATATCCCTTTTCAGTCTTCTCTTCTCCAGACTGAACAAACCCAATTTTTTCAATCTTCCCTCATGTTTTCTAGATCTTTAATCATTTTTGTTGCTCTTCTCTGGACTTTCTCCAATTTGTCCACATCTTTCCTGAAAGGTGGCACCCAGAACTGGACACAATACTCAAGTTGAGGCCTAACCAGCGTGGAGTAGAGTGGACAAATTACTTCTTGTGTCTTGCTTACAACACTGCTACTAATACATCCCAGAATTATGTTTACTTTTTTTGCAACAGCGTTACACTGTTGACTCATATTTAGTTTGTGATCCACTGTGACCCCCAGATCCCTTTCCACAGTACTCCTTCCTAGGCAGTCATTTCCCATTTTGTATTTGTACAACTGATTGCTCCTTCCTAAGTGGAGTACTTTGCTTTTGTTAATATTGAATTTCATCCTGTTTTCTTCAGACCATTTCTCCAGTTTGTCCAGATAATTTTGAATTTTAATCCTATCCTCCAAAGCACTTGCAACCCCTCCCAGCTTGGTATCATCCACAAACTTTATAAGTGTATTCTCTATGCCATTATCTAAATCATTGATGCAGATATTGAACAGAACTGACCCAGAACTGATCCCTGTGGGACCCCACTCGTTATGCCCTTCCAGCTTGACTGGGAATGGTTTTCCAAACAGTTATTCACCCAACGTATAGTAGCTCCATCTAGATTGTATTTCCCTAGTTTGTTTATGAGAAGGTCATGGATACAGTATCAAAAGCCTTACTAAAGTCAAGATATACCATGGCTGGACCGAGTCAGCTGGCTCAGGCTCATGGGCTCAGGCTGCGAGGTTAAAAATTGCTGTGTAGACATTTGGGCTCAGGGTGGAGCCTGGGCTTTGGGACCCTTCCCCACCATGGAGTTCTAGACCTTGGGCTCCAGCCAGAGGTGAAAGTAAGCCAGGACGGTCCGGGACGGCATACTGGCAAGAGCCAGTACACCATATCAGACCGGCTTCCCCAGGTGGCAATTTAAAGGGCCTGGGGCTCCTGGCAGCGGCTGGAGTCCTGGGCCCTTTAAATTGCCTCCAGAGCCCCACTGCCAGAGCCCCCGGGTAGGAGAGGCAGCTGGGAGCCCCGTGGCTCCGGTGGTGATTTAAAGGACCTGGGGCTCTACTACGGTAGCAGCGGCTGGGAGCCCCTGGCCCTTAAAATCACCACCGGAGACCCTGGCCACCACCACTACCCCGGGGGCTCTGGCAGTGGGGCTCCAGTGGTGATTTAAAGGGCCCGGGGCTCCAGCTGCCACTACCGCAGTGGAGCCCTGGGCCCTTTAAATCACTGATGGCTCTGGCAGTGGGGCTCCAGTGGTGATTTAAAGGGCCTGGGGCAGTAGTGGGGGTCTGAGTCCCGCTGCTGGAGCTCTGAGATAGCAGCGGCAGCCGGGAGCCCCTGGGTCTCCGTCAGCAGGGCTCCAGTGGCAATTTAAAGGCCCCAGGGCTCCTCTGTGGTAGGGGAGGCCAGAGCCCTGGGCCCTTTAAATGGCCCTTGCGCCCCAGGACTCCCAGCTGCCTCCGCAGCTGGAAGCTCCTGCAGTGATTTAAAAGGCCCGGGGCTCCCAACCGCCACTACCACAGCCGGAGCCCTGGGCCCTTTAAATCTCGATTTAAAGGCCCCGCCTCTTCTGGTTGAGGACACGCCCTTTCTGATTGAGGCCCTGTCCCCCTGCTCTGGACTCCGGCGTACCGGTAAGTCCTTTAAGTTACTTTCACCCCTGGCTCCAGCCCAAGTGTCTACACAGCAATTTTACAGCCCAGCAGCCCCTGTGAGCTGGAGTCAGCTGACCCAGGTCAGCCATGGGTGTTTAATTGCTATGTGGACATACATAGTGTCTACACTGAAGCAGTACAGCAGCAGAGCTGCAGCGCTGTAGCTATGCCACTGTAGCAGTTTAAGTATAGACATAGCCTAAGTCACTTCTGAAAATGGGATTTAGATTCCTGGAGCCTAAGTCCCACTGAAAGTCAATAGAAATTCAGATCTTATGTGCCTCAATCATTTCTGAAAATGAGACATAAGTGATTTTGAAAATTTTGCCCCCTATGTATAATATGCAGCCCTTGTGGCTCTACCATAGAGATGTTTCTGAATTTCCAGTTTAGTGGTGAGAATGGGGAGAAGAAAATTCATTGCCCGGACCCGACATGGATTTGAAGTTGGCTTGAGGGCTACTTTTACAAAGGGGTATCCATTCATCTTCACATCCTCAGGTTTATAATAATGAATGGCTGCAAAGATCCTGTGGGTGTACCTCATAAGGTTGCATTCACATGGTGACTGTGCCTGGCCATAAAGGACCATGCTAAATATCTCTAAGGAACCTGCTCAATATAACTGGGCGATCCCAAGCCTTCTTTATATATTGGACCTGGCAAAGTGTCATCCCCCTACTCTATCCTTCTGTTTTTAACCTTTACCCATTATTCTTTAAATATGGTACCAAGTTTTTTGAGAAGTTTATTAGTTGTAAAAAGCCCAGCTAAATATTGAAATCTGGGTAGCATCTTCATTCTTGCTATAGCTATCTCTGTATAGCCAGTAAACTAATTTTAAATGTAATTCAGTCAATTAAGTCTTAGTAGATTCTAACAGGGTGTGGCTGAATGATGTCAGGATGCCTGATGGGGCACAGTGATTGCATAAAGCTTCCTTGAAGCCCTCCACTTTCCTCCTGAGCTACAAGCAGCTCAGCTCAGAGGCAGCCCAAGGTCTGGGCAATGCGAGCAGCCAGAAAACTTGTTTCGTTTTTTTCTAATCTCTGTTTCTTCAATCCTGCCTCTCAATTCTATTGGGAAAAAAAACAACTTTTTTTAAATTAAAAGCAATGTGGATCTTTCAACAGATATTCAAATGGTTCAAATGTTTAATACCACAAATACCCAGGAAAAGGAAATTTTAAGCCTGAATGTTTGAATATTGGTGGAAAGCAAATTTCAAACTATAAGTTCAATTGGAACATTCAAAATGTGTGCTATTCAATCTAAATCATCCAATCTAGGTACAAAAAGCCATACCCTCTGAGTTATGTAACTAACAGTAAAGTTAGAAATCCATATACCACTAGTTCCAGTGTAATCTCTTTGAGCTATTCAGACAGGAAGAAGGTTTGTGAAGAAAACTGTGAATAATTTCAAATAAATAACATTGAGAATAACCTTGACAAACAAATATAAGAATTTCACAATCTGCTTCGCAAATGGTAGAGGTGGAATTTGACAAATTAATTATTGCAAATTATTTAGCTCTGATCTAAATCTGAACCACTTACTTAACTTTAAGCAGATTCTTAAAGTCCCATGCAAGTCAAAATGGGAGTTAAATACGCGCTTCAGTGCCATCCTAAATAAGGATGTAGATAAGCTTAAGTGCTTGCCTAAATTTAAATATTAAAGAGCAGGTTTGGACCTTATTTTACTTTTCTGTAAAGAATCTGTAAAGAGATGATACAGTCTACATTTGGGTTTTTTCAAATATACCACCATGTGTTTACCCTCAACTAGACTATTGCTTCTGTAATTTTTTGTAGATATATCCCTTAGCAGGACTGAGGCCTATAATGTCCTTTGCTTTCAACAATTATGTGAAGAATACTCCTTTTCACTAAATATCAAATAAAAGTGAATGTTAGTTAATTTTTAAAGGAGTATTATCAAAGATTGAGGTCCAAAAGTTCAAACAAACACCTCTCCACCCACAACATACTTTATTGTGTATCTGTTCTTACCCCTTCCATTTTTGGCTAAGCTAGATTTTATTGTAGTATCTATATATCTCTACAGGACAAGGAATCAACATGTCTTTTGTGAACCAGCAATGTTCTGTCTTAATCCTATAATAATTTACTAATGCCTTTCATATTTCTGTCACTAGCATTTAAGACAAAACTTGGCACAAGGGCCTTAAAACATAAAACAAGGTATTGCAAAACTGGTTAAAAGTGAGAACAACAGAAGAGGTTTGCCTATTTTTAGAGTAGTAACAAAACAAATATTTATTTTTACTCTTAAAGAGTTTAGATGACTGAGTTTCAAGTCTAAGACATTTTGGATCAAGGAACAATCACAATTAGGATTACTTGGCAATTACACCAGGGTAATCAGCCAATTATTTTGCATGGAGATATGCTACTTCTATCGCTTTAACCAAAAGAAGGGCATTGTATTGAATGCCAATGACCCAACAAGCAGCTGCTTTTGGCAGGCAGCCATCCATCAACCCCTCCACAAAAATCTATGGTCAAAGCAGCATAATGTGCCCCCTCCTGCAAGAAATTCCAGTGGGTGTAGATCTGTGGTAATTTTTGTTTAGCTGAATGTTAAACTTAATAGAAACTAAACCATTTTATTGGCTCCACACTTGATCCTTTCTGCTTTTCTATATAGTACCAACCAACTGTATTAAACCACAGTTTCTGATATAACCGATTAAGCACTAAGAATGAGGAAACCAAGTAGTGCACAAAATCCACCAGGGAAGTTAGCTGGACAAATATTTCCAATTAATTCTGCTATTGTAGGCTAAGTTCAGTCTCAAAATGGCTCTGTAATCAGAAACCTAACAGCTAGCCAGCTGGGCTCAGAGCGGTTATACTGCACTGCATTCAGTCTGGCACAGCAGAAGCACGTACTGTGGAAAGATGTGGTGGGGGGGACCACAGATATGTGTGTGTGTTTCAAGACTGGAATCTTGCACAATACAAGACCTTTTGAAGCTTTTCAGAGATAAAGAGACCCATCCCAGTGGTCAGGGCTTTCACCTAGGATGAGCCAGGTTCAACACCCCACTCTGCTTAATTCAGGACAGGGATTTGAAGTTAGATCTCCCACATCCTAGGTGAGTGCTCTAACCACCAAGGTATTGGCTGTTCTGGGATGGGTCTCTCTTAATCTCCCCTGTTGGAGCAGTTCCACTCTGTAAAATGAATTAAACATTCATTGGGCCAGAGAGAGAGAAACTGACTCTACAGGCCAGTCATTAGGGAACTCACCTGCTACATGGTACCCTGGATACAAGTCCTTTTTCTCTTTGATTTTGACCAAAAATTCTATTCTGGACCTAAGAAACCTTTCCCATCTGAAATTCATTGAACCTGGTACATTCCCATGAAAATTTTTACTTTGAACAAACTGTCATTTTCAAAAAATTCCGGACCAGCTCTACAGCTAATTTTAAAATGTTAGCATGAACTACAATATGTTTGGTAAGTATTCAGTTATGCCCTGGAGTTAAATATCAAATCCCTACTATAAGAGATGTTTACCACAAAAGCCTGCCTATATTTATGGTGCTTATTTCTTTCTCTTAGATTAAGAAAAGAGAAAATAATGTTGCACAGAATTTCCATCCTAACCTGAGCTGGTAGCTTCCTAATAGAAGCCAGTATTACAGTTGCTTTTTATATGCAAGTGATCAAATTAATCTAATGAAAATCTGGGACAATACAATCACAGTTCTGTGTAGATTATAAGAGTTTCCAAACAGTGATCCTCAAGAAGGCCAAGATTTACAATAGAAGGCTAAAATTAGGCTCCTAAATCCATATTTAGATATGTAAATAAGGGCTGAGCACCCAACAACTTCTACCCACTGGAGAGTAACTACACAGATCTGACCTTAAACTGAAGCTGGTGGGTGCTTAACACTTATTCAAAAATAGGCCACTCATTTACATACATATGTACTTAAAAACTTTACTTTAAATCCCTATGTTTGAAAATATTGGACCTAATCTATTAATATGGAACTAGAAACAGCAATGATGGGGTGAGGGACATCCCAAGCAATACATTTCTTCTTTTAAATGAATGTCAAAAGTTGTATGCCTCCCCAAACAAGCGGACTTAAAAAAAAACACTGTCCAGTACTCAATAATCCCACCCAAATATTCCATTCTACCCTATATATTTGTATTCTACTCATAACTATTTGACCATTTTGGGGGCAAGGAGTGTAAGGTTGTAATTGCTATCTGAACATTAATAAAATACAATTTAAAAAAACACGTTATCACATGGGCATGTGATACCGGCTTACTTTCCAACTGCATTCACAGTGACCTCTAATTCTGCACTACATTTATCTGCTCAGAAATATTATTATTATTAATTTGAAATGGAAGTCCCACTTTGCCAGGCCCTGTGCAACCACACAGGAAGAGAAAATACCTGCCCCAAAGAGGTTAAAAACTAAGTAAGACAGATAAAGGGTGGGAAGGTAAACAGAGGCGGAGAAGATGAAGGGTAACATTTTAAAGTGTCTAACGATATGTCCCAGTGCAGCTGGGAGCATGTTTCCCAGCTTGGGGAGACGGACATGCCCTAGCTCTGCTCAAAGTAGCAGTGTAGCCTGGGCCTCAGCTCAGGTACAAACTCAGGCTACATTGCTCTTTTTAGCACACCATCTTGTGCAAAGCTGGCGTGTCTGTCTACCCAAGCTGGGAGGCAGCCTTGCAGCTTCAACGTAGACAGTCTCCTACATCATAAAGGGTGCAAGTCCCATTTGCTTTCAAAGATGTTTCTGAACATTTTTACCTCTAGTGAGTTGCTCAAGGTCACGCAGCAGGTCAGTGGTGGAGCGGTGAATATGAGTGCCAGTCCTAAGCCCTATATACAGTCTTCTCCAAGATGGCCTGAGGAAAAAAAATCTTTAAATACCAAGGATAACCAGAATGTGAACATAGACTGAAATTAGACCGGAGACAGAGAGAAAAAAATAATAATTTGACAGGGCTGCTGAACACAAACGAAATGGTGCTGGTGCTAGCATAGGCCTCAGCATCCAAACCACTGAAAAGGAAGCCATGGCAGCAAGGCTCATAGAAGAAATAAACTCAAAAGTGGATGGGAGGGGGAGAAGGATGTAAAAATTGTGCAATCGTCACTACAAAAACTATCCCAGAAGGATTTAGTGCTCAGAGGAATAAACTGGTAGTTTATCTGTGTGTCATGGAACGAGGCATAACTGACGACGCAGTGCAGGCTCAAGATTAGAGAACTGCAGGCTTGGAAAATGAAACTCATTTAACTAGGAGAAAATAAGGAACAAATGTTGGGGGGAATCAGGCTCAAGTGTCTTTCTGTCTCTGATGTAGCCAAAACTCCCAACTTTGCAGAGCCCTTGGAACCTTGGCTTCTCACCTTCGTGGACATTTTTATCCAATATGGTAACTGAGCAAGTCTACCATACTTTATGTTACAAGAAAGGTCTATAACCACATAAGTAACTAACAGGTAAGGTTCAATATCTTACAACCCTGACCTGCCAAAGCAAATGAACTACATGTGAGCCTCTAAAGCAGGGGTCAGCAACGTTTGGCACGTGGCTCACCAGGGTAAGCACCCTGGCGGGCCAGGTCAGTTTATTTACCTGCTGACGCGGCAGGTTCGGCTGATCGCAGCCCCCACTGGCCGCGGTTCGCCGTCCCGGGCCAATGGGGGCGGCGAGAAGCGGCGTGGGCGAGGGATGTGCTGGCCGCAGCTTCCCGCCGCCCCCATTAGCCCAGGACGGCGAACCGCAGCGAGTGGGGACCGCGATCGGCCGAACCTGCCACGGCAGCAGGTAAATAAACTGGCCCGGCCCACCAGGGTGCTTACCCTGGTGAGCCGCCGACCCCTGCTCTAAAGGCTGCATTAAAGCTGAAGATTCAGTCCTAGATTTGAAAAGATCAGCTAACATATACAAACAAAAACCATTATGATTTTCTAGGATTTTTTCTAATTATCCCCAAAGAATCAAACAGGCTTTAACCTTAAGAAATGTGGTTTTCAGCACCAGATACCCAGACTATTTGAAAAGACATCCAAACTTTCACAGAACCTGCAGAGGGCTTATTGTTTGTCACCACGCCCACCTCACGTCTCAACAAAAAGCTAAGCACTCAGTTCATGTTATGGATGTAACTCACCTCACGCCCTGAGGCCAGCACAGGCCTATGGCTCTCACAACAGGGCTGAAGTGGGACTTACATGGTGAATAGGCCTTGTCATGGTTCTCTGCGTAGGGATACATTTCACCTGATGAGTAGGTCCCTTATTATTTCCTGTACCCCATGCTGGGTAATACCTTGAGAGGATTCCATTCACATTAAACTAGACTGGCTTTTTATTAAAGCAACTATTGACAGAGCTGCTCCAAGTACATTCCTAGCCATCTGCTAACAGACTGCCTGCCTGGTGACTCCTCCAAAACTCTTCCCTTCTGAAATCCAGGCTCTTCCCTCCAGGTTCCGTGCCACTGCTAACACCTACTACTGAAGTAGTTCCGTTGAAGTCAATTGTGAATAAGGGTGGCAGTTTTAAGCGCTAAGGCCTGGTCTACACTATGAGTTTAGCTCGAATTTAGCTGCATTAAATCGAATTAACCCTGCACCCGTCTACACAACGAAGCCATTTACTTCGACATAAAGGGCTCTTAAAATAGATTTCTGTACTCCTCCCCAACGAGGGGAGTAGCGCTGAAATTGACATTGCCATTTCGAATTAGGGTTAGTGTGGCCGCAATTCGACAGTATTGGCCTCCGGGAGCTATCCCACAGTGCACCATTGTGACCGTTCTGGACAGCAATCTGAACTCGGATGCACTGGCCAGGTAGACAGGAAAAGCCCCGCGAACTTTTGAATTTCATTTCCTGTTTGCCCAGCATGGAGAGCACAGGTGACCATGCAGAGCTCATCAGCACAGGTAACCATGCAGTCCGAGAATCGAAAAAGAGCACCAGCATGGACCGTACGGGAGGTACTGGATCTGATCGCTATACGGGGAGAGGATTCCATGCTAGCAGAACTATGTTCCAAAAGACAAAATGCCAAAACGTTTGAAAAAATCTCCAAGGGCAAGATGGAGAGAGGCCACAATAGGGACGCACTACAGTGCCGCGTGAAAGTTAAGGAGCTCAGACAAGCCTACCAGAAAACCAAAGAAGCAAATGGAAGGTCCGGGTCAGAGCCACAGACATGCCACTTCTACGCTGAGCTGCATGCAATTCTAGGAGGGGCCGCCACCACTACCCCACCCCTGACCATGGATTCCGAGGAGGGGGTAATCTCAGCCATGCCTGAGGATTCTGTGGACGGGGAAGATGAGGAGGAGGAGGAGAAGGATGACGAGCTTGCAGAGAGCACACAGCACTCCGTTCTCCCCAACAGCCTGGATCTTTTTCTCAGCCTGACTGAAGTATCCTCCCAACCCTCCCAAGGCATTATCCCAGACCATGAAGCCATGGAAGGGACCTCTGGTGAGTGTACCTTTGTAAATATAAAACATGGTTTAAAAGCAAGCTTTTTTTAATGATTAATTTGCCCTGAGGACTTGGGATGCATTCATGGCCAGTACAGCTACTGGAAAAGTCTGTTAACGTGTCTGAGGATGAAGCAGAAATCCTCCAAGGACATCTCCATGAAGCTCTCCTGGAGGTACTCCAAAAGCCTTTCCAGAAGGTTTCTGGGCAGTGCAGCCTTATTCCGTCCTCCATGGTAGAACACTTAACCATGCCATGCTAGTAGCAAGTAATCTGGTATCATTGCATGACAAAGTCTGGCAGCGTATGGTCCCAGTGTTTGCTGGCATTCAAGCAACATCCGTTCTTTATCTTGCTGTGTTATCCTCAGGAGAGTGATATTGTTCATGGTAACCTGGTTGAAATACGGGAATTTAATTAAGGGGACACAGGTGGCCGTTCCTACTGGGCTGTTTGCCTGTGGCTGAAAAGAAATCCTTCCCTGCAGTTAGCCAAGCCGGGGTGGGGGGGAATCATTGGCGCTGAGCTTTTCACATTTGGCTAGCAGAGATCTTCCCTGATACCAGCCACGCGGTGGGGAGAGGGGTAAAACAATCATCCCAGAGAATTGGAAGGGGGGCGGGTGTTAGTTTGGTTTCTGCAGGGATCTTCCCTGATACCAGCCATGCGGTGGGGGAGGGATAAAGCAATCATCCCAGAGAATTGGATGGGGGGGAGTTTAAGTTTGGTTTCTGCTGCTGCACATTAACAGGAAAACCGCAGCACTCAATGGGCTTTGCTTGGTATGTGGGAAAGGAGGGCATTGCTTTTAGGAAGGTTGCAGAAGCCGAAAGACAATGGCTTACCATGGCCGCATGCAAGCCGAATTCTGTTGCCCGGACCTGCATCTGTGATCTCTAACACCAAAGCCGCAGGCACTCAATATTAAGATGCAAAATGCGACCTTGCACTGAAATCAAATATGCTATGTAATGTGAATAGTGTTGTTCACCGTGAAAGAGTATAAGCATTGTTCTGTAAAATGTATCTTTTTAAATACTTCTCTCCCTTTTTTCCCCCTCCCTCCTGCAGCTGCAAATTTTTCAAGCCTCCCACCTAGGTCCCAAAGACTATCTCAGATAAGGTGGTGAAAAAAACAGACGCGAGACGACATGTTCTCGGAAATCATGCAATCGACCCACGATGAAAGAGCTCATCTGAATGAGTGGAAGGACACGGTATCAAAGTACAGGAAAGATGCCAGTGAACGTGAGGACAGGAGGGACCAACGTGAGGACATGAGGGACCAACGTGAGGACAGAAGGGACCAATGTGAGGAGAGGAGAGACGCTCGAGATGAGAGGTGGCAGGATGCAACGCTGCTGCTGCTGCTGCGTGAGCAAACCGACATGCTCCGGCATCTGGTGGAGCTTCAGGAACGGCAGCAGGATCACAGAGTGCCGCTGCAGCCCCTGTATAACCACCCTCCCCCCTCACCATGTTCCATAGCCTCCTCACACAGACGTGTAAGAACACGGGGGGGGGGGGAGCTCCATGTACCCTCCCACTCCACCCCAGTGGACAGCCCAAGCAAAAGGCTGTCATTATTTTGAACTTTTTTAGTGGCCTTTTCCTTCCTTCCTATCCTCCTTCCAAACCCCACCCGGGCTACCTTGTCAGTTCTCTCCCTCTTTTTATAATCAATTAATAAAGAATACATGATTTTTAAATGATAGCAACTTTATTTCCTTTGAAAGCAATCTGTGATCGAAGGGGAAGGGTGGGTTGCTTACAGAGAATGAGTCAATCAAGGGGGCGGGTTTTCATCAAGGAGAAACAAACAGAACTTTCACACCATAGCCTGGCCAGTCATGAAACTGGTTTTCAAAGCTTCTCTGATGCGCAGCGCTTCCTGGTGTGCTCTTCTAATTGCCCTGGTGTCTGGCTGCGCGTAATCAGCAGCCAGGCAATTTGCCTCAGCCTCCCACCCCACCATAAAGGTCTCCCCCTTACTCTCACAGAGATTGTGGAGCACACAGCAAGCAGCAATAACAATGGGAATATTGGTTTGGCTGAGGTCTGAGCAAGTCAGTAACGTGCGCCAGTGACCCTTTAAACATCCAAATTCACATTCTACCACCATTCTGCACTTGCTCAGCCTGTAGTTGAACAGCTCCTGACTACTGTCCAGGCTGCCTGAGTATGGCTTCATGAGCCTTGGCATTAAGGGGTAGTCTGGGTCCCCAAGGATAACTATTGGCATTTCAACATCCCCAATGGTTATTTTCTGGTCTGGGAAGTAAATCCCTTGCTGCAGCCATTTAAACAGATTAGTGTTCCTGAAGACAAGAGCGTCATGAACCCTTCCTGGCCATCCCACGTTGATGTTGGTGAAACGTCCCTTGTGATCCACCAGTGCTTGCAGCACCATTGAAAAGTACCCCTTTCGGTTTGTGTACTGGCTGCCCTGGTGCTCTGGTGCCAAGATAGGGATATGGGTTCTATCTATCGTCCCACCACAGTTAGGGAATCCCATTGCAGCAAAGCCATCCACTATGACCTGCACATTTCCCAGAGTCACTACCTTTGGTAGCAGCAGCTCAGTGATTGCTTTGGCTACTTGGATCACAGCAGCCCCCACAGTAGATTTGCCCACTCCAAATTGATTCCCGACTGACCGGTAGCTGTCTGGCGTTGCAACCTTCCACAGGGCTATCGCCACTCACTTCTCAACTGTGAGGGCTGCTCTCATCTTGGTATTCTGGCACTTCAAGGCAGGGGAAAGCAAGTTACAAAGTTCCATGAAAGTGCCCTTGCGCATGCGAAAGTTTTGCAGCCACTGGGACTCGTCCCACACCTGCAACACTATGCGGTCCTGCCAGTCTCTGCTTGTTTCCCGGGCCCAGAATTGGCGTTCCACAGCTAGAACCTGCCCCATTAACAACATGATCTCCAAAGCACCGGGGCCCGCGGTTTGAGAGAATTCTGTGTCCATGTCCTCATCAGTCTCGTCGCCGTGCTGTCATAGCCACCTCCTCCTCACCTGGTTTTTCAGGTCCTGGTTCAGCATAAACTGCACAATAATGTGCGAGGTGTTTACAATGTTCATGACTGCTGTCTTGAGCTGAGCGAGCTCCATAGTTGCCGTGGTATGGCGTCTGCACAGTTCACCCAGGAAAAAAGGCGCGAAACGGTTGTCTGCCATTGCTTTCACGGAGGGAGGGGGAGGATGTACCCAGAACCACCCGCGACAATGTTTTTTGCCCCATCAGGCATTGGGATCTCAACCCAGAATTCCAATGGGAGGGGGAGACTGTGGGAACTATGGGATAGCTACGCACAGTGCAATGCTCCGGAAGTCGACGCTAGCCTCAGTACATGGACGCACACCGCCGAATTAATGTGCTTAGTGTGGCCACATGCGACTTTATACAATCGGTTGCCCAAAATCGAATTCTGTAAATTCGGCGTAATCCCGTAGTGTAGACATACCCTAAGTGATACAGAAGACTAAGAAAGAAGTGGGAAGAGAAATAAAATATTGAGATATTAAATAAAGGAGGAAAGAGACGGGAGGCAAAGCTACTTTTACGCCCCTTAATAGCACTTAATTCAGTTTTGGAAAAATTGTTTCATCTTTCAAAGAGCCCCACTATGCTAAAGCCACCTCTACACGACAAACTTATGTTGACTCAAGTTACGCGGCATGCAGCCGCCACAGTTAGTATATCACTTGTGCATGTGCATACTTAGCCCTTGTGTTGGCAGTGCATGTACTCACCAAGAGCACTTGAATCGATGCTGAGTATGGTCCCCCATGACTAGGTATCCCACTGTTCAACTCGCCACTGTCCAGCACATTGTCTTTTGGGACGTTTTGGCAATGCATGATGCGGCCGAAACAAGTCACTCAGGGGTGACTGAGAGCATGGAGTCAACTTCCCAGTTTGCAACTGTTTCCATCCCATAATGTCATCTGTATCCCTTTTTTTTTTTTTTTTTTAAATCCCATAAATCCGCATGACACTCTATGCTGTCTGCCATCTCTGACAGAAGCCTGGCGCCTGCACATCTCCACACTATTGTCATGAGCATCAGAAACACAGGGCACACAATCCTGAAGTACTTGCAGAGCTGCAAGAAATGGCGTGGGGATCATGATGATTCCTTGGAGGACAAATTGCTATGGGACATAGCGAGACCAATTCCAGGTTGTTGGCAGAGTTCATAAAGCAGATGGTGCAGCACCACTTCTGGGCCCGAGAAACAAGCACTGACTAGTGGGATTGCATTGTAATGCAGGTTGGGGATGATGAGCAGTGGCTGCAGAATTTTTGGACATGCAAGGCCACATTCCTGGATTTGTGTGCCAACTCCACTCCAGCCAGCCAGTTTGACAGCGCCAAAGAATACTTCAACTACTGGCTCAGCAGGTGCAGAATGACCTTTGGTTGTTTGAAGAGATGCTGGCATTGTTTACTCACAAGACTGGATCTCAGTGAGAAAAATATCCCAATGGTTATAGCTGCCTGCTGTGTCCTGCATAATATCTATGAAGCAAAGGAGGAATGAAAAGCAGATAGCTTGGTTGTACCACTCATAGGCGCTGACTTCGCGGGTGCTCTGGGGCTGGAGCATCCACGGAAAAAAATTGGTGGGTGCTCAGCACCCACCGGCAGCTCCCCATAACCCCGCCCCACCCCCCTGCTCCAGCTCACCTCTGCCTCCTCTGCGAGCGCGCCGCCGCATCCTGCTTCTCCCCCCTCCCTCCCAGCACTTGCGCCGTGAAATAGCTGATTTGTGGGGCAGGGAGGGAGGGGGGAGGAGGGGGAACGTGGCGCCCTGGGGGAAGAGGCAGGGCCGGGGCAGGGATTTGGGGAATGGATCCAATAGGGGCAGGGAGGGGGTGGAGTTAGGGAGGGGACTTTGGGGTGGAGTTGGAATGTGGGTGGGGCCAGGGGCAGGGGGACGTGGGCACCCACCGGTACCAGAGAAAGTTGGCGCCTATGGTACCACTACCACTTCTAGAACGAGTAAATTAATTATAAGTCAAAAGATGTGTCCTGCTACTTTGGGGGGAGGGGATCATCCCTGTTATTTAAAATTAAGCTACACACTTACCCAAGATTCCTTCCCCTGCATCGGGCTCGATTGTGCTCGACTGCAGGGACTAGCTGGAGTGCAGTAGAATCAAAAACACATCCTGGATTTCTGCACACTTGGATCCCCCACTTGCCAGTCACCCATACTCCTCCTATTTGTCCTCTAACTATGACTCCTCCTCACTGTTTACAGCAGGGGCCTGTGACTCGGGCTCCTCGGTGGCAGCCACGGTGCTGGGGGCGGTCTCTGCTGAGTATGACATGCAGCTCTTTGTAAAAGTAGCAGGTCTGCGGCTCAGCACCGGATCGATTATTGGCCTCCATGGCCTTCTAATATGCCTGCCGCAGCTCCTTAGCTTTCACAAGGCACTGCTGCTGGTCCCTGTTGGACCCCTCCTCCTGCATCTCCCAAGCAATCCACTGTTAGATGTCCATTTTTCCTCAGTTTCTACAGTTGTTTCTACAGGCCCAGAAGATCCAGGATCTCCTGTCTAGGTCAAGCAGGGGTGCTTCTGGAGCATGTAGCTGGCATGGTCAGTTGGGCAGCTGCACTCAACAATGGAGAGCTGCTAGGTGTGCTCACCAAGATGGGCAATCATGAAAAAGAATTTCAAAAAATTGTGAGGCTCTAAGCGGGGGGGTAAGGGAGCTTCTGGTCTCTGTGACCTCTGGGCAGAGGAGTTCACAATGGTGACTAGAGCAGTCAGTGTGGGGCACTGTGGGACAGCTGCTGGAGGATAGTAACTGTCGACACAAGTAATGCAGTGTCCATACTCGCACTGCATTGACCTAAGTACATCGACCTTGGCTCTGTGCTGCTTAAGGAGGTAGCACTATTAAGAAGGCATAACAGGGCACTTAAATTTGGCTCTGGCCAACATAAGTGAAGACACATGCACAGCTAGGTGTTTGTAAGCTCCTTTGTGTCGACCTAACTTTGTAGTGTAGACCAGGCCTCAGGCTTTTATACTGTTATTCTGGAAGATGTTAGTGGACACTGTTGATCTATAAACTATCACAGATGTGATTAAAGCGGATAGGTATGCTAAGTACCCTTCTTTCAGGCTAAACGGCAGGAGTAATTAAGCTCTTTAAATATAGTTCTGATGGCTGAACTGGGGCACAGAACTGACTGGAGGGGCAGACTTGGAAATTGGGAGCAAGGACACTTCCAGCTATTGCTTATTTCCATATGTCTCTGTGGTGGGGAAACAGGACTTTGTGTACATTCTTTGTAAATAAACAGGATTGTACCAAAGAATATGCCTCAGGTGTATCATTCATTTCTCCTCCTAACTGAGAGAAACCTGCAAGACCCTGAATATTGGCTAACAGCTGAAAGGGGCAGCAATATCTCATATTACTGTACAGCAGGCTAGGAAAGTACAGCATTAAGGCACAGTAGTATTTATTTTAGCTAGTACAATGCAGAAGTATAACCATATACAAATATGTACGTTTTGCACTAAACTTACAGCTAGAAGATTAATACCATTCAATACAACTGTTCCATTAAATGGGAAAGGATGTGGTACAATCAAAACTAGTAATTCAGTTCATTACAATTTTAACCTTTCTATGGACTGTTAATCCTGCTGTTTCACTCGTTCATGGGTCTGCTGAATTGCATTGCTCCACGTGGGAAAAGGAACTAATGTTTTCCTCTTTATCTTTCTATTTTGTGAATAAAGTCCACTAAGGGCTCAATCCTGCAACTGGCTCTGTTCAAATGGAGATGTCTGCCACGTCACAACATGTCTCAAAATCAAGGCTTAAGGGGTAAAGCCTCGTCCCTGCATTGTAAAAAATGTATAAATTACCTGAACTGTAAACCAAAGTGACAGAGATGTTTGGAATTAGTGGAGACTGCGGTTCTTTAGTTGAAAAAACTCAGAGAAATGTGAAGTAAGCAGCATAAAATTTCAGAATAGTTCCTTTGCAAATGTTGGTAGTAAACATTTCATCAAAAATATTGCAAGGAAGTTCAGTTAGCCCATGACGAGATAGTGTGACAGACTGTGAGACTGCATTCTCCAATTAAACTTTGAAAAAGAGGGATTTTAGTCCTGCTTTAATTGCCACTCTAACATATGGAGCTGCAACTGATACCTTCATAATAATGTTATGCATTGGTGGATGAGAATGATCGTGGAGTCATAAAACAATGCAAATAACTGCAGACAAAGCCCATGTTAATCCTTTGGTAAAACTTGCTAGTGTGGATCCGCATACCCATTTGGACTTAAATTGGACTCTTGACAGGTGTAATGGTCCTGGCTAGTAGATCACATTGCCAGATTGGACTAGCTAATGCACATTTATTAGGTATGCAAGGGGAAACTTGAAGTAAATATAATGGAAGTAAAGAGAAAGAAGACCAGGATTTGCCTGATAATTTCAACCGTAGAACTGTGCTGAAAGTTCTTATTCTGAGCTTAAATTATTCCTCCATTGCTACTGAAAGCTACTGTGCCACACCGACTGATTATTGTGCACACTGTACATTAGCACCGCAATGAAGACATTCAGTAGTCTGATTAAAATAACATCTTCTAATTCCCTTTTTGCTGTAATTTATAGTCTCTCTCCTTTGGCTGAACCTGCCAGCCATTCTGGAGGTGAACAAAGAAAATGTGCTAAAGTTGCCAATTCTGGAGCCTGGTATGAGAGAAAGCTTTTGTTTTCAGAGGTTGTATTTACTCTGGAGACAGTTAATCAAAGCTCAACCGAGCATTGTAATTCTTCTGTTACTTTCGTGTGGGTATGAACTCTCAGTGTCTGATCCACATGACTGTCTTTCAAATCCCTCAATAAGCTAACTCAATTGTAACTTACACCCATACTGGGTAAGAAAGATTCAGGCTTTTTTCAATATGGCTTTGGATAATTAAATTACATCACTAGGGTTATTGCATTTCGTGTTAGTACCAGGGACACCAGCTAACTTTCAAACTAGCTGAAATGTGTATCGAGAGCAATTAAGCAGAAATTAATTGCACATCAACCGCCCAAAAGGAAAGGGTGAAGAGGGAGGAGAGAAATAGCCAGTGCCTCAGATCATCAGGCTTATGAAATAGGTACAGGACAATTAACTGAATGAGACACTAGAACATTTACTTTAAGTATTTGTTATCCACAATCCAAAGACAACTGTCAAATTAGCATTCAAAGAGGATGGATAGTTCAATTACCAAAAGTTGTCCTCTTGGGCTAGTCAACTCATTATTGACTGTGGAACCATTTTGCACTTCCATGTCCCTAACAGTCTGCAACCATAATAAACAGTAAATTACATGTTGCACATTTTGAATGAACAGCTGCTCATTCATTGTTCTTTTTTTCGTTTGTTTCATTCACAAATTGCACAGAAAATAATGTAAGTCTGTTATATAATTTTTGACAGAAACAGATGGACTAAAACACAAATCCTGTCAAGTTAACAGAATGATATAAAACTACAGAATAGCATCAATAGATACTCCATTACCAAAGGTTACATTTTCTCTAAACCAAAACAAAAAGTACTCTGGAGCCCTCTGGTACTATTGAGAGCTTGAGTAAAACTGAAGTCCCGATAAACGTAGCAAGAATTCACTGATAATTCTCTGAATGCTCATTTCAATAAAGAATTTTTTGAAGCTAAAGAGAACTTACTGATACAAAAAAAATTTAAAAATTTCAGGTGCAAATACGCAAGTACCTTTAAATAACATAATTGAAATACTTGATAAACACAGAGTTTTAAATGTAGAAAAGGTCTCTTGTAGGCCAACACTGCTCTGGCTGCCAGTTATCCTAGACATAGGTTTAATAGAAATTTAAAGTTTGTTTTTAAACTGCTATCTAGCTATAAAAATGCAAAGCAAAACACACTAGACCTATGCAAAGTCTCCTACGCACTGAGTGCGTGTATGTATCCAGCACAGTACATGCCTTACGGACAGTGAGGTCCAAAACATTGGGACAATCTCCTTGGAAAGGTTGCTGCCATATTTGGCCCAGCTCTGGGTGGTCTCTAATTGTATTGGAGAGTTAGTTTCACTACAAATGATTTAAAGTATTTAGTAGCTCCTTGGGGGTAGAGGATAGCTAAAGAAATTGGATGTTTAATACAGGTCCTTTTCTATAACCTTCACTGTGATGTTTTCCCCAGTCATGCACCACCACCACCTTCAACTTGTTTGGACTGAAATTTAGCCAATTAACTCCAATTTCAATCAGATATGGAAACTGAGGAAAAAACCTCACCCTGTACAGATCAGGTAAGCACCAATGTACATGGCACTGGACTAGACGTCAGGAGATCTGGGTTCTCTTCCTGGCTTTGACACTGACCTGCTGTGACACCTTGGACTTTCACTGCGCTGTGGCTCTGCTTCCTCTCCTATTCTTGTTTGTGTTGTCTCTTTAGACTGTAAGCCCTTGCAGGCAAGAACAGTTTCTTACTATTTGTATGTACAGTGCCACGCTGAGGCCTCTCGGTACTACTGTAACAAATAAAACCAATAATATTTATGACATTACAACACAAACTGCATATCATGGTCCGCATGAACAGGAAGGGCAACAGATCAGAATACAGAAATATCCACACCTCAATAAGAAAGTGAGGCAGAAAAATAATTGTCTCACATGAGCTTCCATGTTCCCAAACTCTGGTCTGCAGAGAATGACCTGGTCACATGGTATTAGCTCCTCCTCCTCATTTCCAGATGCAAAATTGAATTGAAAGAAAGCCAAATTTGCACTACCTTCCTGATATTACTTGCTACCACAGAGGTATCTTGTATGTTCAAAAATGGGAGGGGAGGTGAACCATGAGATGACTTCTCTTTTAAAATGGGGTCCACCCTATGAATAAAATTGAGAACTGCTGCGCTAGGATCTCTCAGAAACGTAAGAGAAGAGCCACTCAAGCACAATTCCGCATACCCTTGCCAATGTCTGCAGCTGCATCAACAAAAGGTCATGGTCATTTGTAAAGAAGCCTCTTGAATCAGCTTGGACACATGACCTTTGTCTATCACCAGAAGGAGATCATGGACTAATAAGACCAGCACAGTTTCCACTGCTCCCCTGTAGCAGTCTCACTTTGAGACTGAGTTTATTTGCTTTTGTTGATTGAAGTCAGGCCTGTGTCAATATTTGAATGAAGGGTTTTTGTAATTAAATATAGACAAATGCAATCAGACTGCCTGTGTTTGAATCTTAATGCGTTACCATGTGTACTGTTTGACACTCAATACTGAATAGAGTAAAGCAACAGATTTTAAACCACACAATGTTAAAAGATTCTAATGCTTTATTTCCCGTTATGGCCGTGCTGCCCTCTACCAAAGGCAGTGTTTTGAGCTATTCACTTTTCATTAGATATTAAGATGGTTCTACTGGAAATCTAGGGTGAAATCCTGACCCTCCTTAAAGTCAATGGCAGAACTTGCACTGACTTCAATGGGGTCGGGATTTCACCTCTTAGTATCTACAGTAACTCAGCTGCATAAAATGGATATTTGAGACCTCAAAGTCAAAAAGCAATGGGTGGCAATCATAAAGAAGCTGTTTTTCCCAGGACTCTCAGAAAACAAAAGAAAAATAAATAAAATAAATTCAGGAATATTTTAGCATTTCATTTCTCCAGCCTCTCTTCATAAGCAGTTACAAGCCTGCAGAATTTCCCATCTCCAGTGGTTGATAATATCATATGGTGATTTTTCTACACCCTACTTTCCCTGGCCTTTCTTAGGGCTGCTACAATTTCCTGTTGGCTTTGGATTTGATCTGTGTTTTTCTTGGCTGAGTTTGCCTGAAAATGTGAGGCTATTTCAGGCTAAAGTGTTTTTTTTTTTTTAGGTTTTTTTTAACATCTGCTTTTCAACCCCTATGGCCGCACCCCTGTTCTTTCCACTATTCAGCCCAGTAAGCATTTTTTTTACGTTATTTATTTATTTCTGTGTCCAATTGAAACCATAGGGGTATTTGAGGCAGGCAGAATATAATTACATGTACTGAAATTTGGCAATAAAACTCAAACTCTGTCAAAAAGTGCCACAGAAACTTACAGCACAAACGGTCAGCGCCTTGGTTTGACACATCATCCAAACCAGGGATCTTCCAGCCATGCAGTCCCACTTTAAGTCCATACTGGGGCACTGCTTCAGCACTGGAAAAGTGCCACTTCTCATTTCCTGCAACATCTGGTTGATCCTTAGAAGTTTTCCTTCCACAGCTTTTCCTATTTGGTTTGCAAGATCTGATGAGCTCACAGCATGAGGTGATATCACCATGAATGTGAAAGACTATACTTCTTGCTGCCCTCTTTCCTTCTCAGGAAACATTCCAAGCTTGCCATACTACAAATTTACGTGGTATTTTAACAGACTGTCTATATCTCTGTGGACATCTGAGCGTGTAATTGAAGGCATTTTCTAATATTCAATTAGTGATATTTTTCAGCTGGAATGACACTAACACTGTAATCATGCTATTATAGGGCACATGCATATTTTGATGTGGTCTTTTTATAACACACAAAGCAATGGCATCATTTTGTCCAACTGAAAAGCTACACAGTGGCATTGAATCTAAGTTTTTCCACTTGCTGAAATGAATCTTCTGACTTAGAAAAAAGAAAAAAGAAAAACCCTAAGTACATTGAATACAGTAAAAAATGGCATTTCTAATTGGCCAAAAGCTGTACTCAGAAACGCAATAAATGCAAGTGAAAACTGTAATTCCTACAGAATTACCCAGTCTCTCTCACCAAGCAGAAGGGTATATGGGAATTACTGGATGTGTTGTGGATGAAAGCACAGTGAATGTGAGCAATGTTGATTAAAACTGCAGTCCTTTTTACTACAGGAGTGCACGTATTGAAGTACAGGTACCACAAAATTATCCCCAAGTAATGATTCAAAGAAATGGGAAACAATATTGCTTTGGGGCTACAGTAAAGAGCTGAGTGTGAGGCGATCTGGACTCTATTCCCTGCCCCTGCCTGCCACTGACTTGCTGTGGAAATCTCTTAGGCCCTGATCCAACAAAGCACTGAAGCATGTGAATAGTCCCCCTGATTTAAGTATGTGCTTAAGTTCTTAGCTAAATTGTCTCTACCACTGGGTTAAAGTTGAAAACTGGAGTCTAAGGGCCCATGCATGTGGACACCCTTTGAGAACTCCAACTGCATGGATGATGTTTGGAGATTTTTAAATGAAAATCTATTATGAAGAGAAAATATTTGATTTGTAATAGTAATTGTCTAACAATGCTCCATCCAGTTACTAAAGAACCTGTGATCTGACTATTCTGGACAAGACTAGTGGGCGCCAAGCCCCCCCATTCCATTTCAGAAATTAACTCGTACAAACATCTAACTGGCACTTGGAACGCTCTAACTCTATGAACAACTTGTCAGAACGAAATGACTGCACATGTGCTCATATTTCATATCCCTGCTGTTATTGCTCACCTAACTTCCATCTGTCTCTCTCACCAGGCTACAGTTTTGAGTCAAATAAGGGCTTGATGGTTTAGCGATGTAGCTTAATTTTGGGCTCAAGGTGCAACTACATGGATTATTTCATAGATTCATAGATATTAAGACTAGAAGGGACCATTAGATCATCTAGTCTGACCTCCATTATAATACAGGCTATTAAGTTTTACCCAGTTACCCCTGTATAGAGCCCAGTAACTTGTGTTTAGCTAAAGTATACCTTCCAGAAAGGCATCCATTCTAGAGCTGAAGACATCAATAAATGGAGAATCCATTACTTCTCTTAGTAGTTTGGTCCAATGTTTAATCACCCTAATTTGATCATTTGCTTCAGTTACTCCATCTATAAAATCAGACTAGAGATACTGACCCACCTGTGTACAACTCTTCAAAGGCTTTGGATGAAATATGCAAAGTATTTTATCTCTGCCTTTCATCTCTTGCTGGCTTCTTTCTTGTCCTACTAACGCTGCTTTGATCTCATTTTTGGCCAGTTTCCATGCCATCTCTTTTGGAAAACTTCCACTGCTTCATGGCCAGGTTTATTTTATGCCAAAATCTCTTAATTCAGATTTACAAAATGGGTGACTTATTTAAGAACCTAACTAAGAGGCCTAAATTTTGCATGTTTCTCCATCAATGGGAGTTGCTGGATGATCAGTACTTTGGAAAAGTCAGATTACTTATTTAAGTGCCTAAAAAGGCTTTAGGAGCCTAACTTCAACACATTTGTTCAAAAAATTTGGTGAAAATGTCTCCACCTGGAAATATTATTCCATGTATTTGGTACCAATTGCCCAAATTATCAAATATTTGACCTCTCCCGCAGCAAGCTATTTGCTTGTTGGGAGGGGAACAGGTGGAAATGGACATGGGATAATATATCTTACTCTTATTTACAGTAAATGTACTTTTGAATAAAGATATGAAGTAGTAAAAGGCCAGCACAGATAACTCCCAGAGCTAATAAATGACAGCCAGAAGTCCAGAAAGCAGCTCTGTAGCACCATCGGTGCGGGACTGCATGGACTAAATTCTGATCTTTTACAACATTGTAAAACTGGAGTAACTCCATTGAAATCCCCACAGTGGTTACCGTTCTTTATCATATTTACCCTTTGGAGAGGGATTTTTAAAGGCGCAAAATGGCAGCTGAGAGTAGGATCCTGCTCCCACTGAAGACAATGGCAAATCTCTCATTAATGTGAATGGTGCAGGGTGAAGTACCCAGTGACTTTCTATGTCCTACTATGCTGGTTCCAAATTTCTATCTATTAAAGGTACTTATACATCCACCCCCATCCCATAATATCTAAGAGCCTCACAATACCCCTATGATGTAGGAATTATTACCACAATTTTACAAACGGGGAACTGAGGCACAGAGAGACTAAGTTACTTGCCCAAGGCCACACAGGAAGTCTGGGTTTCCCACTTCCCAGGCTAGCACCTTGACTAGTGAATGATCCTTCCTCTCAAAACCACACTCTATCATCAGTGCATCATTCAAAGCTACCTCTGGGCTGGGGCAGACATACCTGGATCTAATCTCTTCAACAAAAGGATTTAATTTGCATATTAAAACTCTCCCCATTTTAAGTCCATTTAACAGACAGAACTCCCTATGAACTTCTTGTTCGGGGCGGGGGGGAAAAGGGGTGAGAAAATATGGAACTGATGACTAAATTATTGCCTGCCAATGCTACTGGGCTGGGAACAGTCTTGTTACAGGAAAGTCTGATTTTTATCACCTCCTGCCAATAAAATCTTGGAAGATGGCCATTATAAATTCAGAGGACTAGCTCAATGTCTACTGAAAATGGATATCATCGGATCTCAAAGAAGCTTATTCAGTGTGGTTACAGATGAAAAAAAGTGGTCATAGGTGTGTGTGTAATGTAGCTGCCACTCTTCAGCTCAGAAGAGTTATTAAGGATTTAAACACTCCATGGATTAAAACACAACTATTGTCTTTGGTTCATCACATCTGTCTTGTTCCAAGGATTTCATGAATAAGGCCTGGTGATGGTTAGTTGGCCAAAAATGTCATCCAAAACATTTTCCATTAGTGACACCACAGCTAGATGGTTTGCATAGCAGTAGACCAATTTTTGATGCTTCTCCATGTCCAATGTGACATCTCAGTAAGAGTCTGATCATCTGTTGAATGTAGAAATGTTTTATAATGAGTCATATCTCTCAGCTAGTCACCAGGAGATGAGACGAGATCATCCATCAAATATGGATGTCTGAAGTTTATTTTTGCAGTAAAAGGAATGAAAGAGCCATCATGGGAGAAGGAAAATTAAGTTGAAAGAAACCACAAACTTGCCCCTTCCAACTCCCCACATGTGGGATATGAGTCTGGCTGTGCTAGTGATGGCTTCCCTCTGGTATGTTATAATTTCTTCTAGTTGATGCCAGTGAGATATGATTAATAAACAACACTGTGTTAAAGAGTGCACAACTGCATATTCACTTCTGTAGACTACGACTTGACCCTCTTGAGAGATATAATAGTTTTGACATTAGTGCTGGGGGGGGATTAGTGTTATAGAATTTGGGATAGATCCTCAAAGCCTTAGACATGCACCTTCAGTGCTCTCAGAGGACAACATGCTACCCCAATTGTTGGAAGCCCTCACTGAAGTCAGAAGAAAGTTACCTTAGTGTCATGGAAAGCAATCATGGCCCAATATTTTTCTGAATCGTCAAAACAATCAAAAGGCTTTGACGTGACAAAAGGGCACAAATCACAGCTCCAGTGGAATCCACGGATAGAGTTTCATTTACAGATATTTTTTCTTCCCTTCTCTCCCTCCCCCTCTTCTTCCCTTTTTTAATCATGTCCTTTCCCTAGTGTCCTCAAACATCCCTGTCTGAGTTTGGTTCCTTTGGAACAGAGCCCTTACATAAAAAGTATCTAAAGCCATCTTCCTTTTAATATAATACTGACGTTCATAATCCTCCGAGGACTTAAAAGAAAAGAAGGAGTAATATTAATTATGGGAAAAAAGCTTTAGTAAACTGCAAAAGGTTTTTGATCTGTTAAAATCAAATAAAAAATTCAACCATTTGCATAACATTTCCCAGGCTAATCCCCAACATAATTCAAATGAGATGGCTTACCGTACAGAAAATAATACGCATTCTTTCTATGGGACCAAAACACAAGGTTTTGTTTATTTAAAATAATTGCAGCTGTGGGATAAAGAGCCTCAGCTGTACCAAACAAATAGTTTTTGGGCAGATGTTACCACATTGTTTCCATTTTCCCATTCATTTTTTTCGTAATGAAAAGCATGAATAAATATGTAAAAAAAACCCAACAAGAAAACCTGTTCAATTGTTGGGAGCCACCATGTCAAGTGAACTCCCTATAGAGGGTATAGGAAGAGAGGAGAATAAGGCAACAAAAAAGGATAGGGTGGAAGATCAGAGGAGAACTTCCTCTCTCTTTCCCAACCATGCTCTGAACATGGTTTATTAACTTTCCGTAGGGATGTCATCTGAAAAGGTTTCTGCATGTTATGTCTTCTAGGTCCACAATACCACAAACATCCATCTACAAACTGCAAAATATTTCACTGAGGTCTGATGAGAGGCTGATTTAGCTTTCTCATCAGCATGAGATGATATTTCTCTTTCAATCAGGAAAGAGATCTTGGAGTCATCGTGGATAGTTCTCTGAAGACGTCCACGCAGTGTGCAGTGGCAGTCAAAAAAGCAAACAGGATGTTAGGAATCATTAAAAAAGGGTTAGAAAATAAGATGGAGAATATCTTATTGGCCTTATATAAATCCATGGTACACCCACATCTTGAATACTGCGTACAGATGAGGTCACCTCATCTCAAAAAAGATCTACTGGCATTAGAAAAAGTTCAGAAAAGGGCAACTAAAATGATTAGGGGTTTCGAATGGGTCCCATATAAGGAGAGATCAAAGAGGCTAGGACTTTTCAACTTGGAAAAGAGGAAACTAAGGGGGGATATGATAGAGGTATATAAAATTATGAGTGGTGTGGAGAAAGTGAATAAGGAAAAGTTATTTACTTGTTCCCATAATATAAGAACTAGGGACCACCAAATGAAATTAATGGACAGCAAGTTTAAAACAAATAAAAGGAAGTTCTTCTTCACACAGCACAGAGTCAACCTGTGGAACTCCTTGCCTGAGGAGGTTGTGAAGGCTAGGACTATAACAGGGTTTAAAAGAGAACTAGATAAATTCATGGAAGTTAAGTCTATTAATGGCTATTAGCCAGGATGGGTAAGGAATGGTGTCCCTAGCCTCTGTTTGTCAGAGGGTGGAGATGGATGGCAGGAGAGAGATCACTTGATCATTACCTGTGCACTCCGGCGGATCAAAGCAAGTTCGATATAACGCAGTTTCACCTATAAGCAGTAAGATTTTTTTGGCTCCCAAGGACAGCATTATATCGGGGTAGGGGTGTACTACAATGTATTATTATAAATTCCTTTCTCCATATCCCATTGTAAAGGCAGACTGAGCCACTGAGACATTCAGGTCTGCAGAATTCCATGGTATTGCTCTTAATCTACTGAATTCAGCATTGGGCTTCACAGAAGCACTGGGTAGCTGTTCAGTGTTGCCCAATCTTGCAATATTTGGTATTTTGCCCTGCTCCTTGAGTCTTGTGAATACATGAGAATCTCGACTTTCATTTTAAAAAGGTAAGTTTCTAGCCCTCATGATTACAGAGAAAAGCTGGAAAATGTGACCAGAGTGTACCCTCAAGGCTCATACACCAGAAATATTTTTAATCTCATGATTATTGATGTCTGACTCATGATTTTTAAACACCTGGGGTTGGCACTACAAGGTAGAACTAACAGGGTCAAGAGAATAACTTTAACCTTCTCTTTCCAAGAATTTACATGGTGTAACCTGTGAACTATTTCCTCCCTTGTTCTTGATATAGTCTGTACCACACTATATCCATGGCTCCCAAACAAAAAAAATCCATGATTCCCTCAGCTCTACTGTTGTGCCTTGTAACATCCATCAGTGCTTTTCTTTTGTCTAGCAAATGGAACAAGCTTGGAAGCCTTATTTTCAGATCTGCTGAGTGCACTTAGCTGCCATTGATTTCAGTTCTGCTGTGGGTGCTCAGAACTTCTGAAGATCAGGCCCTTGACTTCTATTATAGAGGGAAACGTCATGACTTGAGTTCATGGGGTCCTTCAAAATGCCCTAAAATTTCTACAAGAATCAGTGGAATTGTTTACATCAAAGGAAAGCAGATAGTGCTATAACCTTTAAAAAAACCTCCTCTAACAAGTATTATAATAAATATATGTTTTAATAAGCAAACTTAGGAAATGTGGTCTAGATAAAATTACTATAGGTGGGTGTACAACTTGTTGAAAGACCATACACAAAGAGCACTTATAAATGGCTCACTGCCAAAATATGAGGGTATATCTAGGGGGGTCCTGTAGAGCAGTGGTTCGGGGCCCCATGACAGGGCACGATCTGGTTTCAGGGGGGCTGCCAAACAGGATCAGTGTTAGACTCACTGTGGCCCAGGGCAGAAAGCCGAATCCCCACAACATGGGGCTGAAGCCCAGAGCCCTAAGACCTACCACCTGGGGCTAAAGCAGAAGCGTGAGAAACTTAGCTTCTCATTGCACCCTGTGGTTTGGGGCAGTGGGTAATTGCCCTGATTGCTACCCCTTAATGCCAGCCCTGGCTTTTATAAGCAGAAAACCAGATGTTGTGGCACAGGTGGGCCGTGGAGTTTTTATAGCATGTTGGGGAGACGGGGGGCGGCTCAAAAAGAAAAAGGCTGAGAACCCCTGCTGTAGGGGGGTCAGTCCTGGGTCTGGTACGATTCATTATTTTCATTAATGAGGTGGATAATGCAATGAAGAGTATGCTTATAAAATGTGCAGATGACACCAAGCGGGGAGGGGTTGCAAGCACTTTGGAGGACAGGATTAGAATTCAAAACGACCTTGAGAGAACTAGAGAATTTGTCTGAAGTCAACAAGATGAAATTCAATAAAGACATGCAAAGTACTCCACTCACGAAGGAAAAATCAAATGCACGGCTACAAAATGGAGAATAACTGGTTAGGTGGTAATACTGCTGAAAAATACCTGGGGGTGATAAGTGGATCACAAATTGAATATGAGTCAATGTGATACTGTTGCAAAAAAGGCTAATATTCTGGGTGCATTAACAGGAATGTTGTACATAAGACACGGGAGGTAACTGACCTGCTCTGCTCACGGCTCTTAAGGCCTCTGCAGGATAACTGGATCCAATTCTGTGTACTGCACTTTAAGAAAGGAATGGACAAGCTGGCAAGAGTCCAGATGAGAGAAACAAAAATGAAAAGATTTAGAAAACCTCATTTAATAACAGAGGCATTTGGTTTCTTCCATTAGAAATAATGTAAATCAGGGTAGTTCCACTGAAGCCAGTGGAGCTACACCAATCTAAACCAGCTGAGCATCTGGCCCAATATCTTTTCTTCCTTTCCAAAAAAAAAAAAAAAAAAAAAAATTTCAGCTAAACTACCCTCACCTATCCAACCCTCCACACAGATTCACAAGGCAGTAAGATGGTGGCCAGCGGGGCTGGGTTTGCTGGCGAGGTTCCTTAGATGGATCCCAATCAGTCTGGCTTGCTGTCAGACTGTGCCAAAGATCACTCCTCAGGCTCTGACTGGGAGGGAGGTAGTTTCCGACATGCTTAGGCTCCAACTGATCACTGTATCTGGGGTCAGGAAGGAATTTTCTCCCAGGTCAGATTGGCAGAGACCCTGGGGATTTCTTGCCTTCCTCTGCAGCATGGGGCATGAGTCACGGGTCACTTGCTGGTTTCAACTAGAGTAAATGGTGGATTCTCTAACTTCAAGTCTTTAAACCAAGATTTGAGGATTTCAGTAACTCAACCAGAGGTTAGGGGTCTATTACAAGGAGTGGGTGGGTGAGGTTCTGTGGCCTGCGATGTGCAGAGGTCAGACTAGAAGATCACACTGGTCCCTTGAGTCTATGAGTTGCACCCTCCGCCTTAGGCTGAGCTGGGTGAAAAGCAAAGGGCCATTCTTTTGTGTAGCTGGAACAGATACTCACTGGCAGAGACTGCCAGGAGTCAGTCCCAGTGGCAGCTCTAGCTCTCTGTACAGGAGTGGAGCATCACTCAGTGCAAGTTGCCTGTCAAGGCCTGGATGCACCATCCGTTATCTCTGGCTGGGTCGCCATTTTCCCCCTGTGGTCTGCCAATCACAACAACGGGTGGCTGACACTCAGTCTCAGCAATTACAGCCATCCTTTGCTACAAAGACTGTTCATTTTCCTCCTTTATTTGTTTACATTCTTGCTGTTTATTAAATAACTTGAAGCCAGTGAACTATAAGCTATCCTTAGCTGGTGAGGAGTCGTTATGAGCATCCCCTGGGACATATCTGTTTACTGTGTAGCCACATCTCATTTCCTATTCTGCCTTGACAGCTCCTTTAGTGAACTTGAAACTTAGAAAGCAAAGTTTGAGAAGTCCTTAGACATACAATAATGCTTCACATCCAAACATCTCACAGGGATTTCGCCTCATGGCAGGGAATAGGTCCTAGTGTGTTAGTTCAGTGACAACTGCACCAAAGATATTAAATACATAATGAAATAATATTAAGTAACCCTCACAAAATGTTGGCTATATTTAAAAGATTGGGGGAAACTGACACACTGAGAGGCTAAGTGCCTTGCTCAAGGTCACACAGCGAGTCAGTGCCATAATCTAAATGTTTAGGTTGACACCCTCACTGAAAAATATGTCTGTAGTCTATTCTTGTCTTCAGTTCCTTATTGCAGGTTATGCAGAATGAATACTTGGTGACTCTCTTGAATATCTTGCAACATATTTATTGTATTTCTTCAATTGAACATTAAAATACACAGTGTGTGCATATGTGCTACCTCTTTCCTGGACATTACCAAGCTTGTTACTTTCCCTGAAACTGAACAATACACAATACACTAGCAAACATGTCACAACATACTAGCAAACTAGGTGAAAATCTAGTGGACAGTTTGCTGGAAAGTAACATTTGCCAGTTTTCATTTGAAAGAATTTGAGGGGGGATCAAACTTCATAAAAGTTCATGTATCCTGACACACTTGCTCCATTTATATTTCTGAGACGTAAACATTTTCCTGAGATTCAGGCTACTTTGATATTTTTGGAAAATCCACTACACAGAAAAAAGACACAATGCAACCATCCCATGTTTTTTCTGCTACTGGTTTGATAAAGGGGCTTAAAGTTTGAAGTGGGGGAAGAGCCTCACCCTGGCTACACTGATTTGCAGAGGCAGCCTTCCAAAGGTAATATTCTGAGTTCAGTTCCTGAAGAGGGATGTTGGGGTTTTGTGGTGGGGAAAAGCTGGCAAACCTGACTCTGATCTGTAAAAAAATCTTCCTTCCCCTTACACATTTATTGGCATGTTTTCACACCTTACCCACTTTGTGAGATTCTGTACAGTAACATGATGCTGTCTGGTGTTTCAAATTTTCAAAGGTGCAGTCGTGCTTGAAGGAAACCCGCTTCCCTCAAAACCAGAAAAAATTGGACCTGCTGTGATTGGAACCCTACATTTCTCCTGACTTGTTTTTCATAGGACTGTGCCACTTATGTGTGTTCTAACATATCCTCCTTAAATCATGAAAAACACCATATCTAAAGCTTAATGCCATATGTCCTATATAGACACATGAGGCATATTTCTTTTTTATTCATATTTTATTGGAAGTCTTACAAAGCATACAGAATAGATGCCAGTACGTCAAATTCATCATGCCGAGCCTTGATTATGCAGCCCTGAAGCCTTAACACTGCCATACGATCCTTCCTTTCAGGAAATAAAAACCAAAGACCAGTTTTCCCTCAGGACCACTTGTGGGTATATGTTGAGGCCCTTATTACCAGAGGTTCCTTGGATGGGATTTAATGTCTGAAAGTTCCTCACATAACTATTCACTCATCATAAGGTACCACTCAAAGTCTAACAGTTCAGTAAAAAGTGAGAGCACCACTCCAAAACCAGTGGCGCACTCAGCCAAGCTGTCTGGTTCCAACATAGCAACAGTTTTCTTTCCACTGACCATTGGTGAGGGGGATAAGGAGAGGGAGAAGTACATTTTATAGATATGTGTATGTGTGTGTGTGTGTGCATATGTGCGTGTGTGTGTGTGTAATCATGACAATGAGCAAAATGATCTAAAGATTTGCTGACGTAAGTTGACATTATGTATATGAAAGCAATGTGTTATTCTCAAAAGAGCATGGCCTATCACCTTAACTGGATTTACTTTACATTGAGAAATAAAATAGTTCCTCAGAAACTCAGAATGTTATTCCACGGCAAAATAGTAATTAAAAATAAATAAATCGATCAGACTCTCGTTGGCCCAACCTTTCCTCCTAGAGTGTTGTGGTGTAAATCAAAGCAGTTATGACAGTCCTTGAAATTTTAGATGTATTTACACATGTTTGGGCTGCCTATGTTTACTCACTCGGGGTTTCACTCCGCCACTTGTTAACGTATTTGGCATGCTCTCCTATAAATAAAACTAGCATTTCAAAGGAGAGCCATTCTCCATTCCCTCTTTATGCATAGGGAACATGCCAGAACTATGTTGAGGATATGGAATGAGATCACTCAAGAGCAGAGTCACCACGGGCGGGTAATGATGAGGTTACCCCTATGCTGTGCGTTGATGTATTCCAAACCCTCATTATAGTTATGATATATTCACATGGACATAAAAACACATCTTTTAAACTGTTCCTTGGTCTTAACTCTACTCATTGTGTTGGTGAAGCCACTGCTGCAGTGACTTTCTGCTGACGCTATGCTAAATAGGCTCTTCATGGCAGTAAATAGGAAAAAAGGAGAAGGGAAGGAATGGAGGAATATGGAAGGCAAGAGAGCGTCAGGAGGGAAAAAAAGGGGGAAATGTTTAAATAGGGTCCTACCAAGTATTTATAAAAAATAACAAATTTAGAACAACAATCAACCTTCATTTATAAATACTTACAAGAAAGCAGCAGTGCGTTTAGGGCATGGTCAAAAGCGTATCAAGGTAAATGGAAACACACTGATTGACTTCAGTGGGCTTTGGATCAGGCCCTTAATCCCCGTTTTCCTTTTCTGCAATTTTGCCCTGACAAACACGTGGATTTTGAAACTCAATTTCGGCCCTGAAGGTTGTGGGTTGACCAGCATGAATGAGGTTATTCAAGATATGCACAGGAATCATCTTTTGTCTCTAATGTAGACAGGGCCACTTTTACTGGCCATTCTTAGAGACAAGATACTAGACTAGATGGACCTTGGGTCTGATCTACCATGGCAGTTCCTATGATCCTAACTTGCCTCTGCTGCAGTCAAAGCAAAATCACTGTATATTAGCTTTCCTGTATTTTAATGTCATGGTAACAGAATAATTAAAAAAAAACTAGATACTGTAAAAGGGGATAAAACATTATACAAACATTCTGCTATATTTTGCTTTATTGACATTTATCACTGAAATTCGTTGCATCTCCTAGAACTTGGAGCATTTCTGGCTGCAGGAGAGTCAGCTCAAAATTTATTTCAAAGATTATCCACCCAAGGATTAAAACAAGATGAACTGTGAGCAACATTTACTATTTTCTATTATTTAGAATTCATAGAGTGCTTTGAAAAACGCAACCAGTATTCATAATATTTTAAAATTAAATCAAATAAATTAATCTCTCAAGTTAGATTGCTAAAGATTTCTTCGTAGGAGCTGTATGGATCTGTGAAATACGTGTTTGCATAAAGTGACAGGATTTGATTTTTACCGTAAAACAGAGGAGAGTCATTCCTAGACCAGCTCTTTTGGAGAAGATATGTCATTGACTTCTTGAAGAATAGTGACTTGAAGAGGTCTTGGGTTGGGAGTTTTAAAAGCCATTGACTTAAATTGGAGAAGAGTTAAGCCAATGCTGAGCACTTTCAAAAGCCCTCATGTTGATTCCTACTGTCACAACTGATGCAAATAATGGACTAAAACTGCCTCGACTACTGTTTTATACTCCTCCTCTTTGGTTTGAACAAAGATAAAGACCTTACCCATACATATGTTATTGGGAAGAAAGAAAAGCACAAAAATATAACATTAGCTTAGTTGACCTATTGAAATAATTGGGGTATTCTGCCATTCTATGCTTTTTCAGTAATTGTTTAATTTCCACAATGTAATGATAAAATAGTGACATGTAACTATGCCTAATGTTTTAACAAATATTGTGGCAGATCATAAGCTGGTGTAAATTATCATAGCTTCACTGAAGCCAGGGGAACACTGCCTGAGGCTCTCCCCCATCTAACTTATATCTTTAAAACAACAATCTAGCACATGCTGCAAACATCATGCGTCTCGCTATCATTACATCCTGTACATCAATTCAATAAAGACTTTTGCATGTTGTCAGTGTGACGATCATCAGGAGTACAGTCCAACTCCCACTGAAGTCAGTGGAAAGACTCCCATTGACTTGACAGGGAGCTGGGTGAGGCACTAGATACAAGCAGTTGGGCAACTTTTTAAAGTTTTTCCCTATATATAAGGCTCATTGCACTCCCCCCCACTCCTACTGAAACAAAACCATCTGTGGCATGGAAACATGATAACCTTTCTGCACAAAGAGCAATTTATTTATTTATTTATTTTAAATTTGGAGGAAATAAAAATTAGCTTCTTAAACAAGGGAAATGTACATTTATCTTTCTCTGTTTATCTTACATATTTTAGGGCACCCATTACTGTTGTAACTGAGCTCCAGCATGGAGTACGGAAATCCTGTACCCAAGCTGAAATTTATTAACACCAAAGCTAACGTGCCTACCCTAGGTGAAACATACCACATGTGGTCAGGATTGGATGAGAACACAAGGCTCTCAAACCTTATGATGGGACATTGGTAGCATACTGAAACAGGAAAAGTGATACTTTACAAAATCAGTCACGGTCACCAATACCAACACCAGCAAGATCTTCCATCCAGGAGCTAAGTAAGCTTGACCATGGTTCTCTTATGAAATCTGAGGTGATGACAGATGAACACTATCAAAGTTTTTGGGTATTATTTAGATCAGTGTACTTATGAATGGAGCACTGACAAGCCATAAAATATTGCAATAGGATACCCTAGAAGCGAGGAGATGGAGAAAACACTAACACAGCTTCCCTACGACTAACCACCACATCAAGTCTCAAATAGGATCCAGCAGTCTCCTTCTACACAGATACCCTCTTCACTTAATTACAACAGGCCCAGCACCTCAAATGACCTTTCTGCTGTATCAAATCCCCCAGTTCACATAAGATAATAAGTGGAGGCTGGCAGTAGATGACACTGTCATCTCTAACAATCAGCTAAGGTGAGAGAAGTTCAGGGAGACGCATCTACTGGTGAACTGTTATGGGATTGTTTGTGAGGCTGACAAGTGGTGGTCCAGGGGAGTAGGAGCCATGTTGGTGAGTTCCTCAACACCTTCTCGCCTCCTTGGGTTGGGGCTCTTTATATGAACCTTTGCCATCTTCAGCTAAGGTTTGGTTGAGCCTTATTTTAAACCATACCCACTCTCCCACCCTCAGTTACGTCACTGCATTTGTTGTGTTCGAGAAGTGTGTGTGGTTTTACACAGGGGTCAGGGATACTGAGTGGGAGATGGCATTATTTTCAGACATATCCCAATGCATCACATTGTTTATATAGAAAATTGAAACAGTTGGTGAGAGAAACTTCGACTTTACCATCTTGGAACATTGTCACTGACTCACATTTCTATTACCTAAGAGGGGTCTCATCCAGTGGAACAATCATTTCCAGTAGTCACATATCTTGCATTTTTCTTCATTATACAGCCTCTTCTTCCTCAATACCTCTCTCTCTCACACACACACGCACCCCTTTGCAAGAGATCAACTTCAAGACTAAGTAGAATGAGCAGGAAAAATAAAACCTACTAACTCAAATGTGTGAAATGAACAATTTTTTTGTTAAAAACTGCAAATATAGATTTCGGTGGTATCTCTACTAGTAAGTTAGCATCATTCTACTTATTTGTTAAGTGCTTCTATGCTTGGTGCTGTACAATAATGCTATGAGGTTGTGCATTTAACATGAACAATTCTTCTGACATATCAATGTTTGCAACATAGATTTACTTGAGAGTTCAGTTGTATAATAGATAGATAACATAGTATGTTAGTTTACCAGTAAGAATGGGTAAATACCAGACAACTTGAACCTATGCTCAAAATAAACTGAGTGTTTGAGTTTCCAAAACATTAAAACTATTTTCTCTTTCATGTTAATGTATTTTTCTACTTCCTAATTTCAACCAAAAGTACCAAGGAAAAGGCTATCTTTATGGTGTTTCCAACCTAGCCACAATCTAGAAGTGCAATAAATCAGGCAAGAAAGACTATTCTCATGAGACTTTAAAGCCAATTTCTGGATCAAAGAGGTTTCTGAAAAGTTAAATTTTTGGATGCATATCTGAACTAAGATATATGAAGTTCACTACTTGCTAGTAGTCTAGCTTTTCACCTCTACAGACTTCAGTTTAAATCCTGGTTTAGGTCACAAGGGAAAATGAGTTTCGTGGTTTACATCCTAGTGGATTTCTGTCAACATCACAAAGCCACCATGCAACTCGGCACAACTGGCAAACTCTGCTCAAAAGAAACCCAGGACTGGAATAACAGAGGTCATTCCAGATGAGACAGAGGTAAATTGGCATATCTGTGTGGGGAAATTTACACAGCACCTGACACATACTAATCCAGACTCCAGTCAGTGCTGCTACTAATTCATTAATTTATTTACTTAGATTTATTTTCAAAGTGCCTATTCAGTCCAAACATTAAACACAAGCAGCAAATTGGCACAGTAATTCAAGAAAGCAAATGAGGGCCACAGTCTTCCATAAAAAATGCCAACAGAAACAACTGATATGGTACCTGGAAAGCATCTTAAATTAAATTATTAGTGTTGTGTTTTACCATTAGCTTCACAGAAAACAAGTTTTAAGCAAATGATTAGAGGAATGGAAAAATTTCTCTCTGAAGAGACATTAAAAAGAATAGGGCTTTTTTATTTATTCTTTATTTGAACACAGCTAACGTAAATAACAAAGATAACAAAAAGCAGAGAGTTATCTAACCTAAAGTAGAGAGCCAATATCAGATTTTCCAACAAGGTAGGTAAAATCAAACTTCTTCATTATTAAGGGCAAAGTCAATTTTGACTGGCTGAAGAGATTTGCCCGTACAAGTAAGTAATAAACCCCAGTTTGGGGTTCTTTGTAAATTAAGATAATAAACTAATCTCCAAAATTATTCCCTTCAGAAAAAAGAAGTAAGTAGAAGATAAAAGGGAGTGTTGAGAGGAAAAAGAGGATCAAAGAAAAGCCTACAAGGTAAGTAAAAGAGGATAGGAGAAGAATGATAGGACAGGGAGAAAAGGGGAGAGAGAAAGGGAAGAATGGGACTTCTTTTACCTCGGAGAAAAGTACCCAAATAACAAATGGTACAAAGACTGGCATACAGTATTTGAGAATCTGGAGAAAGATTTTGCAAAATTTTTCAAAGAAAAGGTTGTCAACTGATGCTTCCTCCCTCTCTTTTGCCCCCACTCACTCTTCTCTACTGCTGCATGATCCCTTGAATAATTTGTTTTCAAGTGCTTACAACACATTGGCAAATAAACAAACAAAAACAATAATAATCCTTATTGTGTCAGGTCCTAAATTTGGGGTGTCTTTGTTTAACTATTGCAGCATTATAAATTAGAGGGGGAGAGAAAGAATCTTAATTTTCTTTGATAATACAAAAAAGTACCTTTCCCCTCACTCTGCCATCAGTCAAAGAAAGGGATTTTTCTCAGGCTTTGCAGAAAAATTACTGTATGGATTCAGACCAAAGGTATAAAGGTTTTCCCCCAAATGAGAATTTGAGGGAAAATTATAAGTAAGTGAATGGAAACATGGACTTATGAAAGTTTTGATGTAACTTTAGCTGTATAGGCACCAGTCATTATGTGACTGTAGAATTTACTGCAGAATTCATCCCTGGCTGAAGAATTGTGCTCCAAAAATCTCAGCTTTCATTAAACTAAACAAACAAAACTTATATGTTTCATGCCCTTGTGGTTGCAAAGACAACCTCCATAAATCGAGCTGAGTGTCAACAAATACAGTGCTGTTTTCCTGAGTTTGCAGACAGCCTGACAAAATAGCCCTGAGAAGGTGTGAACTATCCCATTCATCTCAGTGAAGCATTAACTCTGAAAACTAAAGTTAACAAGTGGCATGTTAAAAACTGGAAATGTGAGACTATAAAACAAAAATTGAATATAAAACTGAATTCTGGGGCTACTGTATAATTCATTTTCAAATGTAATGATTTTAAAACCTAAAGTTCTTAAAATTTATCTGAAGTTGCCACAGAATTTTCACATAGAGCCACAGACTCTAGGGAGATGGCTGCAGCATTGAGGTCCAGCTTGCTATAGACCTACATGCCTTGACTATAACTCTCTCAGCCAGTGAAAGCTACGGTATATTAATAAATCTTTACATTGTACATAAGATTAATAAATCTTTACATACATGTGTACAATGGCTTTCATACGAGAATCTCAAAGCACCTTATAAAATACTAAGATTCGCAATACTCCTGTGAGGTAGGTTATAAATCATATGAAAAAATGGGCACACTGAGAAAGACACAAGTAGTGACTTGCTCAAGGCAACACAGTGAGTCAGTCAGTTGTGGAGCTGGGAATAAAACCCAGCTCTCCATTCCCCTACACAAAAAATGGCATTTCTTCCAGAGCAGGAAAATTGGAAGGATTAAATAATCACACCACTGCCATGGGGGGTAGAGGGGGGAAATAACATAAGCAAAAAGGTGGCAAACACAACTTCTTACCCCAATTTAAGTGAGAATATATTAAAGAGCCAACAGGTCTGAAAGACTGGTGAACCTGTGAGAAAAGGGAAATGATCTGTAAGCTGTAGCCATCAGTGCTGTAGAAGAGAGAAACAACAACAAAATTGTCACAAAGTGGGACCGATTGTAATTGCAAAAGAGTAACTTTTCCAGAAGGGTTAAGAAGTAAAACTATTGTATCAGGATTGTGTCAAAACAAGAAACATCCTAAAAGTGATAAAATTTAAAAAGGACAAAACCAAAAGTGAACCCCACACTTCTGAGGGGTGTGTCAGAAGAGCTAGAAGAATCACAGATACAGAGATATGTTATGAAACCTCTTTAGAATTAGGGTCAGACCTGATGGACTGGAGAAAGCTTACATGACCATCTTTAAGAAGACGAAGAGGGATCCTTATGGATCACTCCATTTTCATCCTCTACTGGTCCACATTAGGAGGGACCAAATTTAGTCCTGAATTCCCATCCCCACATACCTGTGCTTCCCACTTTTACTATTTACAAGGCTGGTTCAAACTCTAACACCTTTTATTTAAGAAGGGTATTAAGGAAGGTCTAAGAAATTACAGACCTGTAAGCTTGGCTGCAGTAATGGAGAAGACAATGGAAACACTAATCAGGAACCGAACAGGAATGCTTGGAAAATTGTAATTTAAACAAGAATTGATGGTGTGAATTCACAAAAGAAGGATCAAGCTCCAACTCAGATAGAATGTTTTTCAAGCGGTAGAAGTTCACAGAGAGGGAAGCCATGCATAAAAGTTAGCTACCGACTTAGGTCTTTTGTGTGATGTCTGTTCAAAAGCTTTCGTCATCTACTAGGCCATTAACTTTGGTGTCAGGAATGAGCAACTACAGATAAAGAAGTGGCTGCTGGTTATTGATGACAATGTGTATTTAGGATTGGAAGCAGTTTAGTTAGAAGGAAAGAGATCAGTAGTTTACATGCCATAAGAATGGGAGTTAAACCTTTCCTAATAATATCATAGATAAATTATATTGGTGAAGAAAGTTTAAATTTGTTGATATCAAACTGACATTAGGAGGGAGGGAAAAGAAAAAATTCCCTGTGTCTTGGCTAGATTAAGCTCAAGATTTATTCAAAAGTGAAATAAAAAGTAATGCACCAGAGACCAAACAATACGTGAATAAAAGATATTATATTTTAATGGGAGCAAATGATGAAAGTGAGCATGAGCGTGAGTGGAGGTTAGTAGCAGATAAAATACATTTAAAACTCACATAGCTGTGATATAATTCAGTGAAAAATAATGGAATAAATAAGCAGATATAGCAAACAATTTTGACAAAACTATTCTAGCACTATACATGGGACAAACACTTGTTTATTTTATAGGCTTTTTTATTTAATGGCAGAATTTGCAATACTGAATGCAATTCTGGTCCTATTATGGTGAAAGAGTATCTCAGAAATACAGACACACCTAAAAACAAGCAAAATGATATAGAAACATCAGGGTGAAGCAAGTCAGAGAAACTACAGCAGCTCTGAATGCACTGGAAAAAGAGGAGATGCAGGCAGAACTTCACTGATCAGGACAAGATGACACAGACATGTGAATGGATTTAAGGTGGCAATTCACAACTTCATTAACTTTAATATTAAAAGGAGGATGGACCATCCCTTTAACTATCAGACATTAATTGAGTCCAGTGTGGGGATGAATGGCCTCATGCTATACAACCAAGAAAACAGGATTGACACCAATAACCTGTGCTGCCAAACACTGTTACTAAATTCACGAGTTAGCCCACTGCTGAATCTCACTGCCCTCCCACTGCAAAGGGGAAAGAGAGACAACCAGGAATGAGTGTGGGGTTTAGGGCCAAATCTCTACCACTTAATTCCCGATTCAGCTCCATGCTGTGAGTCACCACCCTGTGAAAGGGGATGAGGGTACACAAAAGGGGGAGCTCAATCTGCAAGGATTTAAGAACTCTCTCTTGATAGGCTAACAAGGTCCACCAATTCATCCTGGGTTCTGTGCTCAGGCTTACTCCAGGTTCTGACCCCTTTAGCCCTCTTACCTGCTCTGGACACAGGCTGCAAGTTATAACTATATTTATCAATATCCACTTCTCCCCTCCTCTTTATTTATTTATTAAAACCCTTTTATCCTTAATCTCACCATATACCAGACTGCCCAGGATGTTGTGAAGAAAGGAAAAAAAACAAAAACCACCAGATGTCTTGTCAATCTTGCCCAGAAGGAAAAATGCCTTCCTGACCCCTAAAGGTGATGCTCCATTTAGACCCACCGTGAACTGGAAATCCAGTTGTGGCAACTTCACCACCAATAGGACAGGGCAGGTGGGCCGCTGTCAGTAACTGGAATTGCTGTTATGTGCCCAGGAATGTTTGAACACACAGGGAGTGGGATTCACTTGAGCCACTCAGCTCTCTCATGCCCCAATGAGTGGCCAGGGGAGGTGGAGCTCTGTTTCAATCTCCCAAGCCCCAACCCCCAGCCTTCACCCACTCACAATTCCCACATGGGTTCTGTGCACAGTGGAAAATGTAGCCCAACCAGGATGCCTGGTCTGTAGAGAAGAAAGGGAGCATAAGGTACATAAATCTCAACTCCGATAAGGCACCATTATGAATGCTCCACTTTCTCCCTTCTTGGCGTGGGGAGAGGGTGCATCGTAGTAGTCCCTGGCCTAGTGCATTATGGGAGAGGTAGTCCTATCAGACAGAATAGCTGCTAGAAGAGAATGGGAGCATAAGAGGTACCCAAACTACATAAGTCCCATGAAGCACCACAGTGCCATTTTGAAATATTTTGGTTTTCAACTGAAATATTTCACCAGCAGTGTAAAAAATGTCCTCAGAAAAGTTTTTAAAATGTTCAGTTTTGTAGAAGTTTTCCATAGGAAAAGAAAAAAAAAATTCTAACCAGCGCTATCAGCAATTCATTATAGTATTCTTCCCTTTAAATTGGCACTAACTTAGTGTCCCACCAGCAGGCATGGAATTAGGTGGCACTGGACTATCGGTGGTATTGTCTTTTGGGTGAGAATTAAATAGAGGTCTTGATCTCGTGTGGTCATTACAGATCTCATGTTTTTTGCAAGAATAGCTTTGCTGAATGTGCTCTCCTGGCCAAAGTCTAACTCGGGCAAGTATTTTATTGTTAAGTTCCATATGTAGTTTAAATCAGATACACTATCTGGGTCATTTCTAATCAATGGCTGCGTAGTGTTGCTGTGCTGCCACTTTCACCTCCAAGATGGATGAATTTTCATGATTGGTGAAGTGATCCCCAGTACTTTGGGATTGTGTGGGATGATAGGAACCATGCAAACATAAAATATCTTTGTAATGCACCGATTTAGGCCCTGATTCTGCAACTGGGTCTGCATGAGTGGACCTATACACCTGCGTGAAGTTCCACTGAAGTCTGTCCTTAAAGAAGACAGTACAAGCACAAGCTAAGAAAGGACTGAATACTAAAGGAATTTAAGCAAAAATTAGTCACAAAGAATATATAAGAATGTAAGTGACCAAGACCAACAATAAGTGTCATGACTAGCCTAAATATCTTTGCCAAAAAATAAAACATTAGATGGAGTGGTATTACTGGTGCCACTGACTTGAAAGAATGGTTAAGAATGGTTAAGAGGGGCTTCCTGGTCGTGGGCCATGTGCTTTCTTCTGTTGAGCAGTATAGGTGGAGCTATCACAAGTAGAAAGACAACATTCATCATAGATTATAACTAACAAATGCATGCCAGTCATGGGTGTAGCATGTCTGGGAATCACCAAGTTATGTACTTCAGCCTGCATTTTCTACTCATAAAGCAATTCTGTTTCCACTACATACTACTTAACCAACAGACATACTTCAGAACATAAAACCCAGGCAGATATCTGAACCAATGCATTTCTTGGAAACAACCTTCCAGCATGCAATACTAATCCAATTGCCTCAATGCTTACACGGGGTGAAATTTTAGCTTTGTTGAAGCCAATGGCAAAACTCTCATTGGCTTCCTTGGGACAGGATTTCACCCACAGTGTTTTCATGACAACATCTTATTTGCAAGAGACCGAGAGAGAGACTGAGAGAGAGGTATTTTAATAGTCACTAAGTTGAAATTTTAAATAAATGATCTCCATGTAGATTGGAAGCACTGATTGTCAAAATTAAAAAAAAAATAACAGCAACAAATAATTAAGAGATATGGGTCTCTCCCCCACCTCACCAAATGATAAAAATGTCTGAGTGTGTAGGGTGGGGAAAAGTGAGAATTAAAATCCTTGGGTTTTATGCCTCTGTAACTGCAAATCAGATGAATTTAGATGAAATTTTGTCACTGGCTGTGGCTTTAATGAGGACCAATTGCTTTGCCTAATTAAAAAAACAGCATATCTTTTAAAACCAAAAATATTTCTGCTTAATGACACACAAAGGCAGCAATTTTAAGTGGCTAAACTTACTTGGTGTACAGCCTCAGTGCACCTGCACCTCAGCTGGATTTAATCTATTGAGGACTATATTTAGAGGCCATTGCAGGATTTTAGACTGGAAACTAAATAGTGCCCCACCCAGTCATGTTCCAGTCCACAAATTACTTTAACATTTCAGTGAGGAAAGAACAATGATATTCTGTGGGTTAAAGAAATCCATAGACGATAAATGTGTTTTTGGAGTTAAAAAAAACAAAAACAAAAATAGAAATTCAGCTGACAAGAAAAATAACTCGTTCATCTGGTCTGGTATGGCAAAAATAAAAACTAAACTGACTGATGCTTTTGATGGTGCTATAAAAGCTTCAGATATGTGCTAAGTAGATTAGCTAAGTAAAAATAGATTCAAACAGGATTCTGATCAAAACCAGAAAAGTCAACGATAGTCACAATTAAGAGGTGCTACCTTTGTATCTTTTATCTCATTCATACATATATGACCATGGAGTATGTGCCAGGGATGGCCAAACTCACTGGCCCTCTGAGCCGCATACAACAATCTTCAGAAGTTTGAGAGCCGGGGCGCGCCTGCCGGGGGTCAGGGCTTGGGGCTTCAGCCTTGCGAGAGGCACCTGATGGGGTTCAGGGTTTCAGCCCCACTCCTGCTGAAGCCCCAAGCCCCAGCAGGTGCGCCCTGCTGGGCTGAAGCCCCAAGACACCCCCCCACCCCCGCTGGGCAAAAGCCCGAGATCCCCTTCCCTGCTGGGCAGAAGCCCCTACCCCACCACCCTGCTGCAAGGCAGAGGTCCCAAGCTCCCCACCCCCAGTCTGGTAGGTGCAGAATGGGGGGTTCCACGAACTGCACTTTAATGGTAAAAGAGCCACATGTTGCTCGCGAGCCACAGTTTGACCACCTCTGGTATATTCCATGCAGTACATACCATGTAGTATATAGATTCAAGTCAAGATCTTCAGAAATGGGTGCCTAAAGATTGGCTCCTAAGTCCATATATAGGTGCTTTAACAAGTCCGCTGTAGAACCAACCAGCAGCCAAATTGTTGCACGCAGATAGGCTTCTAAGTCTATATATTTCCCACATCAGGAACTTGGAAGCTCATCACTAGAGGCACCAGTTTTTCAAAATCTTGGGTCATATTTCCAAGCTTACTACAAAAGGGCCTTTCAAGCAAGGCCCTAAAACTGAGGTGTTATCAAAGAGCCCATGGCACTGTCTAAAGGGTGGGATTTGCAGTCTCACTGGTTAAAAATTCCTTTCTCCCACACTTATATAGTGCGTTGTGTACAAACTGATTGTCACCACCCACTAGTAAAGTTGCTGCATTTCAAAGACTCTGTATGTGCATCATTTATAAAACACATATCAAGCATTACGTTGAAAGCGAGAGATGCTGTGATATTCTATAATGACCCCATCTGCCTTTTAAGGACCCATTGCCACTCAGCACATCAAGGTGTCTCCTTAACATTATTGAATTATGTCCTGTTTTGACAAGTTGGAGGATTAATCCTTTACTGCAAAATGCTTGATTTTTGAAGGTTTGCAACCAAATCTTAGCTTTCCTTTCACCATAGATTTTCATAACTGAATTACAATTGTATTACAATGCACTACATAGCATGTATAATTTGTCTGGTATTTATTTATTTTAAAGATTTTTTCAGTTACTTTATCAATATAGAAAGTTAAATATCTGATATGGAAGATGCAGATTCAAACAGTGAATCTGGATTCATGTATCTTCAGGATGGCAGTAAAAACAACATCCAGCTCATTTTAGGATCAATCACTTAAAATAACATAACAGCAGAAAGCAGATAGGAGTGAATAATGTAATGTTGCATTGTCATGCTGTTTGTTATGATATTGTGGATTTTCTGTCAATGCTTAACCTCCAAAATTAAATATTGTATAGTTTTCTTTCTAGACCTAATCTAATTTATTTTACTTTGCACTACTTTTATCTTGGATTTAGCTTTTCTTACTCTGGATTCAGCTAAAGTCACATTTAGAGCCATGTAGATGATGGATCAGTTTCTTAATCCTAAAGGGCAATCAACCCATAGAAATAAGAAAAACCTGCTGTTAAGGATTTACCCATTAATATAACTGATCACAAAGAAAGATTTAAACTTGCATCATACTAAGAAGTAAAACTGAAGCAATGTATATTTGAAAATGTAAACTAAGTTAATCCCTTATCTACTGTCCAGTAAAATAGTAGGACATCAAGGAATATAAAGATTAAATCAAATTCTTGTAGTGTGAGAATGTGCATATGCCAAATAAATCTGGAAAAACAAACTGTGGACTTATTTGGAGTCTGAAATTTTTTCAGACAGAATGTAAGAGGGTCTTTCTATTAGTGACAAGTCCTTTCACAGGTCCCATTCAGCAAAAAGGAAGGAATGTAAAAGTACCGAGTCACTTCTGCATCCTCTGTCACCTTCTTTTTCTTTCCCATGGCACATCTTAGCCAGAAGTTACATTGTTGCAGTTCATCTTTATTTGAACAGCTTTATGGTATTCTGGAGTAGCAAAATAACTCATGAGGTAACTGGCATTCCTATTACCAGTCTGAGCCATATTTTGTCATACAAAATTATAGGGGAGGACTAAGAGTTAATTTGTAGGGTGTCAATTGGTGGATGCTAACATTCTGCATTGCAGAGTCTAAACTTCATTTTTTTGTTTTTGTTTCCTTTTAAGAACTGAATGGTGAACGTTAGCATAGTTAATAAGACATAGCTTTAATTACAGACCTCAGCTCTTCTGGCCATATTTTTCTCATTGCAGAAGTATCATGCAGCTGTTTCACACAAATCTAACTGCCATCTCCTCTAATATTTTTTAAAATGACATCGCCAATCTCAACATTTTTGCAAGCAGACGTTTCTTACCTAAACTTTCCATAAATGACTAGTGATTTTAGCTGTCTACCTTTTTGGGTGCCCAACTTGAGACATTTCAAGGGGGCCTGATTTTCAGAGGGCAGTGCTCAGCACTTTCTGAAAATGAGGCCCCTTCAGGATGTCTAGTCACATACCCCAAATCATTAGTGACCTCTCAAAATATAGGTCGCCACATCTTACATTTGTTTAAAAATCAGATGATGCCCCTGACAATTCCAGCCACAGAGCACATCAAAAATACTTAAGCAGGAAGTAAATACCAGACCTATTCCCTACATGCTTTCTATTGTCCTGAATGTTTCACCTTTCCAGTTCACTGTGTCAATCCTCAGAGGTCAAAAAATCATCTCCTCAACGGGACCCTAAACCTCTTGAGAAAGGCTACTGACAAATTAGGGGAGATCTTTGATTTTTTTTCTCATTGCCTGGTCCATTATTTGGTTTCTCCCTTCAAAGTTGGAAAGTATCTAAGTATTTTTTCTCTAGCAAGCAAAGAATTGAATTTATGGCATTATGTGCTGGATCTATATTATGTACACTAGTCAGAGCATACGGTAGTAAATTGTGCTGTTAAAAATAAATTAAGTGCAAAATATTTGAAACATAGAAAACAGGTTTTGCGTTTTTAAATCTCTTAATGCGAACTAGCTTCAAAACAGATGGGATGAAATACGGAAGAAATCATTAACATTCTACCCAGCAAGGATACAAGGTCAGAGCTGCAGCTTTCCAGATTCCATGCTAATCTCTTTCCTCGCTTCACATCCTCTATTCTTTAGGCCCTGTACTGCAGCCATCAACCTTATGGGCAATGAGGACTAGACAGGACTCCTTACCGACCTGTCAGCCTCACTGCTCAACTGGCCAGATGTACCGCTGTTCAAGTGAAGACACTGGAAGCAATAGAAGACTCTCCTTTCCACTCTAGCCAAGAAGAACATTACCTATTGATTATAGATAGGGAACTATTAGTGCGCACCAGCAGGGTCTACGTGGAACCATTAAGGCGCAACATACTAGTGTGCTTTAGAAATCACTCCCCATAGTGTGTATTACCACATTGTCTAGACAAGCCCTCTTGTGGAGAAGGGAATTGAACCTGCGTTTAACACTCTTATTTTGTCCCATAATAGTCCCTCAGTCCTGGTTTCCCACAATGCCTCCTGGCCATGAAACAAGCTTTCAAAGATAGAACACACATCTGCAGCCCAGTCATGCCACGATGGAAACTCTTCCAATCAGAGATGGCCCTATTATGACTAAAATTAGAGACAATTATGAGGAAATTTCCACCTATTGTTGTTATATTTCTGGCACCATCAAAGTCCTCTGCATTGCAGAGTGTACTAAAAAGCTAACAGAGTCCCTGCCCCAAAGACCTCATGCTGTGAAACCTCTTCTCCTCTATGGAAGTACAACTATATTGTCCATGTTACAGTGCGGATTATTTCCTACAAATGATCAGAGTCCATTCTTGAGAAAACACTAAGAAATCGCAGCATCACATGCAGTTAATTACGCAAAGTGAAACCCAAGACACAACGATGATGTAGAACTTAGTTGGAGGGAGAAGTAGAGAAAATTAAGCTTCAAAACAAGTGACATTGGCACAGACTCTTGAACTTGACAGGACATGCAATAAATTACAATATTAAAAAAAAGGTTGTGACGTTGCAGTCTATATGGTTTTATAAAAATATGATAATAAGTGAATATAATGTAACTGGGATATGCTTCATGCAAAAGGTCTCTTGCAAGGTATCATTACAAAGCTTATAATCTACTGAGTGTGATCATACTATTTGTATAAATGTACCACTCTTGTATCTAAAACTAGAAATATAAAATATAACTCTGAGGGCCTATTGTAATTATGTAAAGTGTGGGCCATTAATGGTGGTTTGGAATCTTGATGACTCCCATTAACCAGGCCCATTGTCTGCAGATGGTTGCGTTCTACCTGTGAGTCTTCCTGTATATGTATGTGCTGGCAAGTGGGTAATGAAGTCTTGCAGTGACATGTGATCATGTCACCTGAACTGGAATCCATCTTTAAGTTGGTGCTTTTCCAGTGAGGGGGAGTGGAAACCCAGAGGGACAAAGGGTTCCCACCTTATGCGAAAGATATATAAAGGGGTGGAACAGAACAGAGAGGAGGAGAGGAGCCATCATGAAGAATCCCCTAGCTACCACCTGAGCTGGACCAAGAGCTATACCAGGGGAAAGAATTGTGCCTGGGCCTGGAAGGTGTCCAGTCTGAGAAAAAACTTACTGAAGCATCTCTGAGGGTGAGATGATCTGTATTCAGTTTTATTAGACATAGATTTGCGCATTTTATTTTATTTTGCTTGGTGACTTACTTTGTTCTGTCTATTACTTGGAACCACTTAAATCCCACTTTCTGTATTTAATGAAATCACTTTTTACTAATTAACTCAGAGTATTTATTGATACCTGGGGGAGCAAACAACTGTGCATCTCTCTCTATCAGTGTTATAGAGGGTGAACAATTTATGGGTTTATCCTGAATAAGCTTTATACATGGTAAAACGGATTTATTTGGGTTTAGACCCCATTGGGAGTTGGGCATCTGAGTGCTAAAGACAAGCACACTTCTGTGAGCTGTTTTCAGGTAAACTTGCAGCTTTGGGGCACGTGGTTCAGACCCTGGGTCTGTGTTGGAGCAGACGGGAGTGTCTGGCTCAGCAAGACAGGGTGCTGGAGTGCTAAGCTGGCAGGGAAAACAGGAATAGAAATAGTCTTGGTACATTAGGCGGCAGCTCCCAAGGGGGTTTCTGTGATCCAACCCGTCACAAAGGTTTTAAAGGAGACATTCTTTAGAGGAGTAGAAACGAGGTGTTCAAGGATCCTATGACTGGCATGGGAGGGAGCCAACCCCCTTCTCCATTATAGCCCCCCCTTTAACCTCAATGGGCAGGGATGGTGAGGTCCCAAAGTGGGTTGGCTGGGGACCAGGATGGGTAAGAGGGAGGGCTGGCGGAAGCCCCCTGTGTATATATTGAAATATTATGGAATTATCTGCACAGTACACTTTTATCTGCCAGGCACTCCCAGACATTTAAGAATAAAGTTGCAGCCTAATTAAACGACATCCAGTGGCTCCTCTCCTTCTTCCAGGATAGTCAGACAATACAAAGACTTAAGTCACAGCTCTAGCCTCCACCCATGTGCAATAAATAAAATGGCTTCACTTGACATATTGTACTTTCAAAGCCAACATTGGCCAGGGACTCCTACTCTTCCTACTGTGTAACAGAAAGTCCACTGTGTGTGCATTTGACTTAGATCTTATATGGCAAGGGAGATACACCTCTACCCAGATATAACGCGCCCCAATATAACACGGGTTCGCATATAGCGCAGTAACCCTGGGGCTCCGGCAGCGGGGCTCGGGTGGCACTTTAAACGGCCCAGGGCTCCGGCTGCTGGGGGGAGCCCCAGGCCCTATAAATCACTGCTGGAGCCCTGCCACCACTACCCCAGAGCTGCGGCAGTGGGGCTCGGCTGGTGATTTAAAGGGCCCGGGCTCCCCGCAGCGGCCAGAACCCGGGGCTCTTTAAATCACCACTGAAGCCCTGCCGCCACTACCCCGATATAACGGGGTTTCACCTACAACGCAGTAGGGATTTGGGGCTCCCGAGGACTGCGTTATATCGGGGTAGAGGTGTAGTGGTAAACAAGCATAAAAGGGCAGACATATCATTAATATCTAGCCAAAGTACAGTCATGAGATTAAAGTCATTAAGCAGACCTGAGTATTTTTGCAACATTATACAGTTTTTCCACCTGTTGGAGACCTGATTCTCCCCTGCCGTACACCTAATGTTGTCATTCCAATCTTTGCAAAGTAAGTGCAGAGAGGAAGTTAAATGCTACCATTCTGATTTGATGTATACAGCTACAGAACGTGCCAGGCAGTGGAGAAACAGGCTGTATTGCTGAGTTTTCAATAAACACGTCTTGAAGCAAAAGTGCATAGGGCCAGATCCTCAGCTGATGTAAACTGGCTTAGCTCCAGTGACTACAATGGAACCATGCCAATGTAAATGGATGCATGTAAAATCAAGGAAGCCGTGGTAATTTACACCTGCTGAGAATCAGGCTACTCAAATCTTCCAACTCAGTTTAGCCCTATCCTTGCCCCAGCACAGAGATATCGTTGATAGAATTATAGTCTAACATCTGTTTTGGTGTTCAGCCCTCCTGATAAACCGCCTGCATTTACATGCTACTGCTCTAGAAAGAGAATGCAGCCTGATAATCCCCTCCTTCTTCTGCTCCTCTGGAGGTCAGATTTATTTCCCTTCAAGAGGCAGCAGGTAATTACCCCAGATTTAATTATGAAGCAAGCTAATATGGTTTAGCTTCAGTCAAATAATATATGCTGCCAATTTAAAAACAGAAATCATAAAGCATTATAATCCATACTGCAGACACCTAAATGACTGCAGGTTCCTTCAACACATAATGTAAACACAACTAAGCCTGCTCAACATGCAATGGAATCTGCATTAGTAGCAATACCCACCTGTTCTCCTAAATTGAAAGCTGATATATTCACCATGAGGCTATTTTGTTGGAACTATTACTTCAGAATAACAAATATGATACCCCATATTGTAAGTTATCAGTCTCCAGTATGGATCTATTAGCTAGCCATAGTCAGGGAATTTGACATATTTTCTTTTAATACTCAGCAATTATAATACTTACTACATTTTAATTCTTTTAGCTGACTTAATAAAAACTAGGGTCACAGTCACAAAATTAACATTTTTTTCTTGTACCATGCCTAAACCTAAGGATTATCTCGGAGTTCTTTCTAAAATCATTCAGTGGGCCTCTTTGTAACATTTTCTCTGCATACATGACAGATGGAGAATGGGTGGTAGCACCAGTGGGAATTTTCCCTCTGTAATTTTCTTCTATACATAAGGCCCGTGATGTCCACGATAATAATATATGGAGATATACCTATCTCATAGAACTGGAAGGGACCCTGAAAGGTCATTGAGTCCAGCCCCCTGCCTTCACTAGCAGGACCAAGTACTGATTTTTGCCCCAGATCCCTAAGTGATGCCCTCGAGGATTGAACTCACAACCCTGGGTTTAGCAGGCCAATGCTCAAACCATTGAGCTATCCCTCCCCCCACTATAAAAAAAATGAGGCTGTAAACTGTCACTGTGGAAGGAAAATGGGGCCCTGATCCCTGATTGTATTATGGTAATGACTATAGGCCCCCAAATAAATAACTAATGCTTCCTTAACTACCGGTTTGGGGACTTCTTTGTCTAAGAACTTTCTATATCCCAAAACATACATATACATACATATTAAGAGAATATTTCAGCTGAGTAAAGCCTCATACCACAGTATCAGGTATTCTTTTGGACAACTCCCCTGTGCATGTAATGCAGCACATAAACTAATGATTTATTTGCATGACTGGAAAAAAAAAATCCTGTTGCACAAGGCCCTGGGTCTTTAGTGCCCCCTGTAAAATAAAAATTACAATACCTCTTGGTCTGGAAAGCAATGCAACTTATTCCTAACAGTGCTGAATGTTCAATATTGTCCTACTTACTAGATGAGACATGGGAATTCGTGTCTTTTTTTAATCTACTCCAGAAGAATATTAGTCATAACTATTGTCTCGAAATCAATGTTCACCAGACTTAAGGAAGAGTATTGAAGTCTGACATGCTGGCAAACCACAAAAACTGAATGTTAAATCAAACATGATCATGTAGCATACTAGTGAAAATAAGCTATTGTACTTCTGAGAACTCTTCTACTTTGTGGAGTTTTATATTCATTATTTAACTCTCTGGAGAAAAAGACAGTACAATTATTTTACCTGGTGGTTTATCTCAAAAGCGCCAGAGCTTTGGCTTGAAGATGCAAAACATGACAGTGATTTTTGTGAGACCCAAAATCAGGCCTTTTTACAGCATCTCAAGATAGACACCCATATCTTTACATACAGCGAACCAAAGATGAGAAACTTCTAGATCCAGTTACTACTAATTAATAAAGAGGCGTCATCAGTCAGTATGATAGATTTACTCACTCTAGTGTGACAGAGTGAATTTCACCCCTCTGGCTAGGACACCACATGATCTATGCATCATTTAAGTCCTCGTAATAGGGCTTAAGTGGAACTTAATAAGCCTTGTGTTGTTGGCCCTCTGTATGGGGGTGAATTTCACCCTCGCTCTTTTTTTAAATGGATAATATACATTGTACATTTTTAGTTTAGAGGGAGAAACCACTGCTACTTGAGTTGAAAGAGTGACTAGCAGTAGACAAAGATTCCCACAAACTACAGCTTCTGGCATTCCTCCCCCCATAGCTCCCACCCCTTTTAAAAAGAAAACAGGGCAATAGCTTTCAACGATCATCTTTCCATGCCTTCAGTACAGAGTGCATAGCATGTCAATACTACAGTCAGATACGATGGAGAAAGAGGGTTTAGACATGCATATAGACAGGAGAGAGACAGAGATTTACCTATCATAAATGCAATTCCTATATAAATTACTGCCAGGCTGAAATCATATGCATCAGCTCAGGCAATTACATAAAATACTCAAGCCACTTCTTAAAAATCCTAATTTACCTTATTTAGGTAGATAATTCCAGCTAGTCTTCCTCATATCTAGAAGCTACAGATATTTCTCTCAGATATACATCTTGTTCTCGGTGCTCAAGCCATTAACTCATCATAGGGTCAGTTGTAATGAATGTAACTTATCCTGGCAAGAATCAGTCCATATCATTGCATTTCCTATGCAGCTGCTCTCAACTCTATGCATTTCCAAAGACTGGAGCCTTCAATCAAAACAAATTGTTTGTTTCTTTCTGACCACAAGAAGTAGTCTGGTTTTATTGCTCACTTTGGCTAGGTTGTCAGGGTAAAAACATTCTACAGTGCTAGGAACTCCACTCAGAATTCTCTTGAGTTAAAACCATAAGGTTGCAATTTCAAGTTCTGAACTCCTGTATGATTTGTAGACACTAGTATGTCCTACATTGTTCTAAAAGAACACATGCAGATTAAGTTTAACTATTTTCTTCCACTTCTCTACTGTCCTTAGCCATAGGACCAGAATAAGACCTTAGAAGAAATAAAATTTAAAGAGTTATTCTAAGTCTCCCTGGTTCTTGTTCTTCCTAGCTGCTAGGTGCATTGGTCTTAATCCTTCTTCTCATTATACTTCATGCTCTATTCTGTAATGTTATTATTCCTTACACCCTCTAACTCACCACTTCCATCTCTTCTCCAATTTCCTCTGGAATGCCTCCTCATATTTTAAAAACATTAAACATCAAGAAATGCATGACAAGTAAGAACTCATTTCAATGTCCGTTGAAGACAATGGAAGAACTCCAATGACCATTTTAATATTGATACCTTTAATACTGATACCCTGATCTTTTATTTCCATCTCTTCTTCCACTTGATTTGTTGCTCTCCATCACTGTAAGTGTGAGGGCTTGTCTACATTACCCACTGGATTGACAGGCAGCGATTGATCCAGCGGGGATTGATTTATAGCATCTAGTCTAGACGCAATAAATCAACTGCCGAGCGCTCGCCTGTCGACTCCAGTACTCCACTAGGGCGAGAGGCGCAGGCGGAGTCGACGGGAGAGCATCAGCCATTGACTTACTGCAGTGAAGAAACCGTGGTAAGTAGATCTAAGTATGTCGACTTCAGCCACGTTATTCACGTCGCTGAAGTTGTGTAACTTAGATTGATCTCCGCCCCCCACCCCTCCCACAGTGTAGACCAGGCCTAAGAGTTAGACTGAGCTAGTTTTAGCTGTAAGGGTCAAGCACTGTTCCTTTCAAGTGCCTAGCACACTTATGTGCCATACAAATAATATACAAATTGTTTCAGTAAATAAATCTCTGATTTTTTAAATCAATTTAGTTCGCTAATTTGTTGCAGGAATTGACTGAGCTAGTGTGCCAATATTTTACTGTCTCCATGCCATAAAATCGACAAGAGTAGGTCGCTGTTTTTGTTTTTATTTTCTTTCAAATTTAATAATTTCCCCTTTTATAAAATGCCAACATATTCTTTTAAAACTGTAAGACTGGCATCAGCCTGGTTGTGATCCAGTGCCGGCTCATAGTCAGACAAGATGAGTTAGAATTGGGCTTGGACAGATTAGATTTTTACTGGTAAATGCCAGTTAATATCGATTTCACCATGCACAAAAAACAAGAGAAAAAATATTTCTATCGATAGTAATCTAAATTTACAGATAGGCAAAGTAAGAAAAATGCTACTTGAGAACTTACTACAGTTTGACTTAAGGACATTTACTCTGTATATTTGACATGTGATGTTGACAATTTGTGTTTTAACAGGTATATAGCTTCAACTTTTTGAATTTCAGCGTCTTCCATCATTTTAAGTTGCCTGACTGCCCCCACTGGCCCACGCCCGCAACTTCCACCATAATTTCCTGCAACTGTGAACATTTAAATTGATAAAAATCTTTCAAAAAATGCTTAACAATAAACATTGATATTATCCATCAAAATTATAAAAAATAAAAATAAAATTCTCCCAAGTCTCATAACTTTTTTCTTACAAATGATAAAAAGCTATTGGCACCTTTTTTCACTGCTCTAAATCATCTCAAAGGGTCATCGAATTTAGAAGGCTAAGAGTTATTTCTTCTTCTCTGTTTTGCAGGAAAATTGTCATTCTGCACTGAAGCTTTAACATTATAGTTTTTTTTTTTCCCTCATAATTTCTGCTTCTCCACTTTCTCCAAGCCTTTGCTTCCACAGAAGTCACAGGTATTGTTTTAATGCAATTGAGGATACCTTCCCCCTTCCAGTTACACCGTGGATACTTGAAGATTGATTTATAGGAAATGCTATTCCAGAGATCAAATACAAAGCAGCTGCGGAACTTTGGCATGGAAGACTGTATAAATGCTACCAAAAAGTTAGTCTCTGCCTCAGCCTAATTGGATGAGTATCAGAGGGCCTCGTCAGAAACTAATAGGCAAAAAATGAAAGAGTTTATTATGTCACATAAAGGAAATGCTGCAAACTGCAGTAGAACTTGGGTATCAATCCTATTTTATTTTTTAACAGAGGAAAATTGCAAATAGAGAAAACAAAACTGTGCAATACCCATTACCGGGTTGGCTTAAGTTAATTGATATTCAGTGTGGTCAAATTTCTAGGAGGGGGTCCTCTACTCAACATTTGCTACACACTGTCAGTTAATTAAGGACATTTTTGGAAGTGCTTCTCTATTCTTTGCTGTAGCAGTCTCCCCAAAATCCTGTTGTTGCTTTGAGGTCCTTGTCTTGAGATGCCTAGCATACAATATGAGGCACTGAAGCATACATAGATCTTTCATCTTGAAGTACTACCCTGTTAGCCTGATAACTGTGAAATGGCACAAAGGATTGATATTAATCAATTTTAATTGTGTAGCATTAAAGTACTATTTTTATTGTGTCATCATTTCCATACTAGCTTTTTTCAAGAAAAATGATATTTCTAGCTGCAAACCCTGTAAAGCTCAGCCTAGAATCTGAATGTCAAGCTGTGTTTTTCCTTGCTCATGTATCACTACCAGTAGTGAAGATTCTTCAAGCCAAATTCTGCACTCAGTTGAACTTGGGCAACTGCTTGTCTTCAGTAAGGTGGCAAAGGTATAATGAAGGGCAGAATTTGGCCCCGCGAGAGCAACATAGTTAACAATTCTATTGATCATTCCAGTGTCAAAAGAGCACCATTGGTTCCACAATGCTCATAAGAATCAAAAGTAGTGAACACTCACTTTAGTCATGGCAGCACCAGACAGGGCTCTGAATGTGCACAGGGAACAGACAATAGGAGGAAAAATGTGACATTTTTATAGATTATTTTTCAGAGTAGAACTATCCTTTGAAACACAGGGAACACTTGAGTGGTTCTGATAACAGGTAATGACTAGTAATATTGTGTATACGTATATGAACCCACATACTATACGTATAAATGTATATGCACGTGCTACATATATATATTATATTATCTTTGTCTACACAGAACCCTTTTAAACACTGTGTACATCACTGGAATGCAACCACCTCTGGGGTGAAACTCTGAAACAGCAACAGTTTAGTGGAGGATATGAGCAATGTATTATCCTATTAAAGCTGCATGAATGCAGGTAGGTAGAAAGTAATTACTCTGGTTGGTACCTGTGCACAACACCAGGGTTTCTTCTTGGACGGGGGGAGGGAAGGAAGATGGGATCCTTAGCAGCAATGAATTGTTAGGATCTCAGTTTTACATTTCATCTGAAAAGTGGCACTTCCAGCAATGCTACTAACAATTGGCCCCTGAAGCATTTGTTCACTTTTGTACTGATTCACAAGGAGGAACATGCTACCTTTTGGATCATCAAATCCACTCAGAATATTTTCGGAGTTGTCTAACCTACCAAGCTAAGTACTGACCCAACTCAATCCTACTTAAGCTGTTGTGGTCTGATGGAAGCACATCAGAACGTGCTATAGCTAAAAGGTTCTTGTCTAATGTTTCCTCGTAGTGGCTCCTTATGAACATAAAAAGAATATCCTATTAAAATAAAGTTATCTGACTCCTTGAAAGAGTAAAGTGGTTGGGAACTTTGCCTAGTTGTGCTCAGGAAGTCAACCAACCACTCCCGAAAAGTAAATTGGGCTCTGACAAGGAGAGGAAACCAGATGAGTAAACAACTTGCAGGCCTCTGAGATAAGCGGTGTTTACATACAGATAACCTTAAATTTAGCTACTGAAATGAAACCACATATTTCCTGTCTCCTAAACTTCTCTGATCTAGACTAATATCTTGATAGCTCTCATCAACCTATTTTCAAAAAAAAAAAAAAAATCAAACAGAGCTTAGGTACATGTTGCTCTACCTTGATCTTTTATGGAATAAAAAAAAGAGAGATAAGGTAGATTAAACAAGGAAGTCCTCCGGCTGTCTTCTAGTTAAACTACATTCTGAACAAAGTTGTCTTCTTATCCTCCCTCCCTTATATTCCACACAAAGCATTTCACTAGAAAACTGAATTATATTCAGAATTTTCCTGGGAAGGTTGCACTTATGAAAAATTAACCTCCTGGACTCCAAACATGATGCAAAGATTAGACTCCCACCTACCTGTACATACACACAAGAGTTAGTGTGTTAGAGAAACCAAATTTCCACTCCTCAGTTTATGGTATTAGTAACAAATCTATGCTGAAAAAATATTTTAAGGAGGATTTTAACAGTTAACAGCATGTCCCTAGCTGCTGACATAATACCAATATTTAGATCAAATTCAGCTACACTAAATAGTGTTACAATAGTGCCTGGCAGTGTCAAGGTGCAAGTGGATGTTAATGTAATTTTACACATACTTCAAGGGACCTTTATACTGCCCGTGTGGTGTAAAGATAGTATTAAAACATAAACTTAGTATTACTAAGAAACAGGACTAAATTTCTTCAATGATACAGGAAAAGCAAAATACTGACAGAGTATTTACTTTAAAAAAATATGCTTCAATGTGAAAGTCACCCTTAAAGCAAGAGGATTGTTGCAGCTAAATCTTAACAATGACAAATCAAACTGGGTACATCAGAACCCAATAACACAAGACCCTAGACATAGGCAGGTTAAAAAAAATGGAGCAGTGGTATCATGATACACTAATATAAGAGGAAATGCCAGAGAATATATGTGATGCTTCTGGAGATGTATGTGCACACTGGAATTACTGATATTCTCTTCATATTCACTGGAGACTGTTTAGTGGTAAGAGATATTAGCATTTATATTAGACCTGGTCAAAATAAAGACAACAGATTAATAAAAAAAATAATTTTATTTTTTTCATTTTGAAATGTTCAAATCTGATGCATCTGTTTATTTAATTTTTAATTATTGCAAATTAATAAAGAGCACTCTTTTATCCCTTTAAAAGTTTAGGATGAATTTAGTGGGCGTAAAAAGTACCATATTTACAGTCCTAGGACATGCACCCGTAGGATTCTTACAGAATGGATAACTGTACATCTTTCCCACATACAGAAGAACCTCAGAGTTACGAACTGACCCGTCAACCACAAACCTCATTTGGCCCAGAAATACTGTACACTATTGGGCAGCAACAGAGACAAAAAAAAAAAAAAAGCAAATACTTACAGCACAGTCCTGTGTTAAACAAACTCCTAAAAAAATAAAGGGAAAGTTTAAAAAAAGATTTGACAAGGTAAGGAAACTATTTCTGTGCTTGTTTCATTTAAATTAAGATGATTAAAAGCAGGATTTTTCTTCTGCATAGTAAAGTTTCAAAGCTGTGTTAAGTCACTGTTCAATTATAAATTTTTGAAAGAACAACCATAATGTTCTGTTCAGAGTTACAAACATTTCTGAGTTACAAACAACCTCCATTCCCAAGGTGTTTGTAACTCTGAGGTTCTACTGTATGCCCAAATATATTCTGGATAGACTTCTCAAATATTTAAGACATAGAGCAGTTTTCACAATCATTGAGTTCTTGGACTTTCTGCTGAAAATGAAGGAGTTGGACTTCATGATATGGACAGCAGGACCAAGGCTATCTAAGAGAGCCTCTTACATAAGCCTCCGAACAGGCAACACGTGATAATGACTGTTTGAGCTGTGGTGGGAAAACGTTCACAGATATCAACAGAAAGAGGAAAAACTTCAGATGCTCTCCTTGTAGGCTTAGGAGAAACCTCTCAACAAAGAACCACTATTTTTAAAACAGAGGTTTGAAAGCTTAGATGGAAACGACTAATCAAACTCTCAGGTGACCTGTGGAGAGGCAAAAGGTGGGTATTGCTATTGTTTTAGCTACTTTTAGGGAGCACAATGTGATGTCAGATTTGAGGAGGGAGGAAGGCAAGATTCGTCAAATTTCCTCTTGATTAAGAAGCACAATACCTCTGTGGGCCAGAGGAGCAAGTAAAGGGAAGCATAAACGGGTAGATTACATCAGCATCAAATATCCTTCTATGGGCTTCATAGAATGGCTTAGCGTGGACGCGTCGCAGCATGGTTCATTTCAGCATTTGCACTTCTGCATATACCAATACATCCGTCTAATAGTAGCTTTGACTGAAATAGCCTGTAAACTTTTATGGAAGTATCACAGTGACTGAGTATGGTAGATGCAACAGCTTCTACTAGTTGTCCTAGAACATCAGAAATTATTTTGCTATTTCAGTTTATTTTCAGATTGCATAAAAGTCACCACCTACCTGATCTTGCTCTGTTTTTACAGACTTATTATTAAAGAAACATTTTATTAGGTTTTAAAGTTCACTTAGAAACACTGACTAAGTAGGACAGGGATGAAATTCAGACAGAAAAAACTTAAGCCATCAGGAAAAGCCTCCATATTTTGAGAGGTCTTATACAGTGGAAGAACGTCCCAAGAGAAGAATGAAGAAAGTCCATTGTTTGAATGTTATACAAATATAGTGAATAAACCAGTGGAGGTCGTACTGTGTAGAGAAATCATATATTGGCAGATTACCTACACACAATTTATTCTATTCTCTGAGTGCATTTTTAATACTAGGATTCTGATGAAACAAAGCGTACCAATGGCATTGCCTCATTAACTGCCTTAAGTGTACTGTATTAGCATTTCAGTCTGAACATGAATCACATTTAATGTGTTTGCATCAAAAGGTGAATTGTTCCCACAAAAGTTCTACTAAGCTCCCCAGTCTTCCTCTAAAAATAAACAATTTCTTCTAAATCCTGCAACTGGGGATACGCTGGCTTTACATAATACAAACAAAATATGAAAATCCAATCAGGTTTCTAAATATTGACACACATTTTAAATACTGTTTATGAAACCTCAACAGGATAACCCCAAATTTCAGAATTTAAGCTAAAAGGAAAACAATACATTCAGCAACTCAACCAGTAAAAAGTTTGAAAGTAACTTTTAACACGCGATTTACCTTTATTAAACCTTCATTCCTGTCCCACATTCTAAAGTAAACAGCATGCCAAAGCTCAAAGGAGCAGTTCGCTTGTAACCAGTTGCGATGACTCTTTCTCCCACTTGGAACTCCCATTTTTATTAATCCCTGGTAACCGTTGTTGCCTTGGGGTTCCCTTGCTTTAAAAAAATGGGCACTGGGTGCCTTTTGTCCTTTTGCACCCCTGCAGCCTGCCCAGGAACAGGGATTAGCCTCCCTTCAGAAACTCCCAGTATTTTAGATAACTCTACTGGCCCAAAGAAAAATAACAAAGCTTTGGCTGCTCCTGGGCATTTAAAGCTGAAACCAACAGGAGAGGGGGAGAATTTTCACAACAAACTGTGTTTCTGCATTCTTTCCCAGAATTCATGGAACAGAGAAAACAGCACAAAGTACCTAACATGCCAAAGCTGGTCATTATTAATTGCACAGTTAATCAAACTGCAGAGGCCACATATAAACCAATTAAGCAGAAACTTGGATTTACACCACACTTTTTTTTTTTAAGTTAGTTTTCGCTGATGTAGTTAAATACTAGTTCTCACTTTCAAGATATATGGATGGGCATGTGCCATGACATACGCATTTAATTTTATGGGGATGATATTTATGGTGAGTGACAGGAACTGTTTTAAAATATTCAAACATTACATAAAATAGAAGGAAACACCCTCTCCACTGCAATTGTACTGAGCAAAGCTTGATCAACATGTTGAGAGTTTCTCAATACAGAGTATTCATTATATTATAACAAAAATAAGAATTTAACCAATTTAGGGTCACAAATCCAAGGGTTAAATTGCACGATGCGGGAATTTATTTTGTTTTAGATCTTCATCCAGCCTTTTATTAAAACACTGCTAGCTACGCTTGCTATGAACATCATAACAGGCCAAATATAATGGGAGTCACACAGAGCTGGGCAATTCAGCGATGCTCCCAAGACAGCAATCTTGCCCCCTCCTGAAGGAGAACCCCTCCCCCCCAGGGTGCTTTATTACTTCTTCATAGCCACCAAAATCTCTTTTCTCTTCCTTCCCCTAGGGCCAAAGTTTAGGATGCCTGTCCTCCTGGCTGCCCTATATGGCAGCTAGAGCAACAAAGATAATCTCATGGGACACACTGTCTTTCCTAACAGAGGGAACTGAGGATTGAATGGGTTGTGAGCTGTGCAGAGCTAGTTCTCAGATAACTCCTATAAAACAGAGCATCAGCAGGGAGAGGGTGGGCCCATCAGCATGAGGAGGGATCGGCTCTCCACATCAATCTACACAAACCTGAATGTATATGATCATTGACAAAGGTGGAGACAGATCCCACTAGTCTCCTCCTGAAGTACACTCCTTGTTCTGATGCACTTGCAAGAGCCGCAGGCTGCAGTAACCCTTGCAACCTCTAGAGGGAGAAAGAGAGCAAGATGACAGGAACAAACACTCCACGGGTTTCCTGTCTCTTTCTCGATGAAGTTCAAACTCCTTGGATCTGCCCCACCAGCAACACAGTTCTCACTGCTTTTTTAATCTCTGAAGCATCATGTAAAGTTAGGGTGCTATAAAATGTATCTTATTAATAAATATCCTCAGGGAGACAGATAGGAGAGGTTCATTTATTTGAGGTCCTCATTTCTTGGAGCAGCTGTACCATCTCTCCAAGCCCCGTTCTACCCTCAGGATTGATCAGCACAGTGAAGAGCTGGTTTATCTTGTGAGCGAGTGGCATGTGCACTTCTAAGTCCCAGGATTTGCCCTATTGTGCGTAATACTATGGCTACCCTTTGGAAGAGTATGGGTCCAATTCTCCTCTTGCTTACACTGGAGTAATTCTGCTGATATTAATGGGGTTACACCAGTGCAAAGCCAACATGAGACGAGAACAAGCCCTCGGGTAATACAGATGAGTGGATCAGGATGGGGGGAGAATAGGACAATGGACAGCTGGCATAAACATGTAAATTTGAGAGGCGTGATGTTCTAGTGGATGAGACAATGGGCTGGGACTCCAGAAACCTGCTCACCAGCTGTGTGACTTGTGAATCATTTTGTGGTGCCTCTGTTTCCCCTCCCACCCTTTTTCTGTCTTATCTATTTAGATTGTAAGCTCTTAAGGGCAGGGACTATCTCTCATTATGCGTGTACAGTGCCAACACAATGAGGTCCCTATTTTGGCTGGACACCAGCACAATATAATTAATAAATTGCTAGCTGCAGTTCTGCCTTCTTCTCCATCTCTGAAAACAAAGCAAGTCCAAAAACATTCCCCCTCTGTTTATATGTACAACCACAAGGCATGGTCCTTGGAAAAAGCACCACATGATTCCGCTCTCTACTCCCCAATTTTTCCTGCCAATATGAAGAAAGCATATCCTGAGTGTGAACCAGAGATATAATAAATGCAATGCAGCTCAAAGAATAACAATAGTTTTCTCAGCCTTCTCATTGCAACATTGGCACCACATGGGCAAATCGAAGTCCAGCAACTAGTGTAATATACAGTAGATACAACGTAAGTAATAAAGGGTTTGAAGGCTGCATTTTCAAGGTCAACCAGCTGGCAATCCATTAGAAAGTTAAAATAGTGTGGAGAAACTGAGAATCCAATCATTGCCTTCCAAATGCAAACCCAGCATACTGTGATTATTTTTATCTTCTTACTTACAAATAAGCCAAAGCTTTATTTTAAGACTTAGTTGCTCTTAGGAAGTAACAACAAGTATAAGCCACAGTCTTAGTGTAAACTATTGGCTTTCAGATGGTTTTGGATACCACTTCCAAAGTTGCATATGGTGGGCCAGGGATTTCACGGGTGGAACTGAGGGCAGAATTTGGTCCAGTGTCTAACATCAGGTTAAAATGATAATGATAATGACGAGTACAGCACATTTTTGCCTCAAAAATCATTAGTTTCCCATCTTAAACCTCCAGATGAAAATGCACTTAAAAATATGATACTAAAACAGCCCAGCCATGATCCGGACACAAAATCCAGTACTACAGATGACACGCTGGGAAAAATAAAACAAAATTAACATACCAATCCTTGTGGCTGGACCACTATACCATTACTGGCATTTTGCTTATGTAGTGATTCCATTGGTGTTTTGCATTACATGGCAAAACCATAGGTTCCCCTTCTAAGAAAAGAATTGCTTAATGTGCCAAATGGTACATCTGGAGAGCAGTACTGCCAGCATCCTATGATAAAAAATTATGAATCTGATGCCTGCTGGCTAGGTTTCTAAATGATGCGCCTCACGATATTGCTATTGAAAACCATATTCTGGTAACTTCTTATTGTCTAAAGCTTTCAAGCGGGAAAGCATCTTACATTTATTACTGTATTGGCTTTTTTGAAGGGGGGTGGGGGCAAATCCTGCAGCTGCAGGGAAGACATTTGTGGTTTTGCGAGATAATGTTTACGGTTTGTGCTTTGTTTTTGATTTTAATTAAAATGTTCTGTTGACCTCCACTGTTATCAAGCACAGTGGCTGTTTGAGCTTTGAACAAATAATGCAAAATGAAGCTTTTTTTTTTTTTTTTTTTTTACTGGCATGGATTTAGAGTCATATGATAAGGCATGACATGGAGATCAGAGAAAACAGAGGGGAAGGACCTATTAGGTCATTTATAGTCCAGTACAGAATGGTTCTCTGAAGTATAGTACACTACTGCTGTGTGTAGTCTAGACAAACATCCAAAGCAGTGACTTCCGCTACTTTCCTTGGAAGGCTGTTGCACAGTCTAAGGCCCATGTTGGGTAACTGGATTCGTAAAGTCATAGAAATATAGGGCTCAAAGGGATCTCATCCATCTCCCTGCACTGAGACAGGACCAAGTATTATCTAGACCATCGCTAACAGGTGTTTGTCTAATCTGTTATGCAGGTGGATCTGTGTGGAGCCACATTTATACCAGCAGGGCTTCACATGACTCTGCCCATTCAGATCCAGTTGCAGGATTAGAATCTAAGGGTACATCTACACTACAGCGGGGAGTCGATTTAAGATACGCAAATTCAGCTACGTGAATAGCGTAGCTGAATTCGACGTATCGCAGCCGACTTACCCCGTTGTGAGGACGGTGGCAAAATCGACTTCTGCGGCTTTCTGTCAGCGGCGCTTACTACCACCTCCGCTGGTGGAGTTAGAGCGCCAATTTGGGGATCGATTGTCGCGTCCCGATGGGACGCAATAAATCGATCCCCGAGAGGTCGATTTCTACCCGCCGATTCAGGCGGGTAGTGTAGACCTAGCCTAATAGTGCTCCGTCAGGCAGGTTTTCCAGATGTTCAGCCTAAGTTTTCCCTGAATTAATTTCACCCTATTCCTGCTTTTCAGGTGTCTCCTGCCCATCGAATATCTGTTTCAGATTATTTCTCACCTGGTATAATAGCGGAAAAGTTTCCCAAACCTCTCCTGCATCAGTGTTCTAAATCTCCTCAGGCCCTTTGGTATCATTTCTGTGAACTGGTGTTCACTGCATCTTCTGCTTTAGTTTCAGCCTCAAATTTCATTCATGCAGGGACAAGTTCTTCCCACTCCACTGAGTAAACTCCTTATTTTGCAAACAGCCCCACTGAAGTCAATGCAACAGTGTGTGAAGTAAAGTAACTAACATGAATGATTATGGCAGAGTTAGGCTTCTGTAAAGGAGCCACTCAGAGCAAACAAAAACAAACTCTCTACTCGCAGTACTGCAGGCTGGGAACTTGCCGTTTTAGTCAATTGCATCACAAGAGGCGGGAGGGGTAGGGAAGAACGCCAACTATCTAAACAGGAACCAAGGGAGGGGTAGAGCATGGCTCCATGCCATAATACTAAGGGCAACCCAGTTAACTTCCTGATGACCACTTTAACTATATAGGCTCATACTGTTTACTGCCAAATCCACAGTATAGTGAAGATTGCAAATAAAACTTGACCCAAACAGGAGCACAAATGGGAGTTTTGTGAGAGAGTTTAGAGAGGGAGTGTGAGAGCCAGATACACTTAATAAACATTCTCTAAACATAGGCCAATAACCACACCCCAAGCCTCCCTATGCACAAACGAACAAACCCAGCAAGAGTAAAAACAATGCAGGCAGAAGTCCAGCAGCAGAGTCAGGGGCTATCCAGTTTATTGCACTGAATGCAGCATGTATGATTACCTGCTTTGTGGGCAGGTGGCATGTGTGTGCATATGGTACAAGCATCTCATGGCCCTCAGAGACCAAGTACAGGCTCTTGAAACCAGAGTGGCTGAACTGGAGGAGCAAAGGGAAACAGAAAGGTACACAGATAAGACTTTCAGGCACACAGTAGAACGGTCCCACCCCCACTTTGACAGTCTCTGAGCTGTTGAGGAGGATGAAAGTCGCAGGGAAGAAGAACATCTTAGTTGGGATCCTTATTCCAGTTGACCTCATAGTATCCTCTCTCACTGAGGATACACCTCCACTTATTGGGAAGAGCAAGGTAATAGTAATGGGGGATTCAATTATTAGAAATAGTTGGGTTTGTGGTGATGGGGAGAACTACATGGTGAATTGCTTGGGTGTGAAGGTTGTGGACTTCTTGAGACATCTAAATCAGCGGTGGGCAAACTATGGCCCACGGGCCGCATTCAGCCCATTGAGCCTTTTAATCCAAACCTCAAGCTCCCACCGGGGAGCGGGGTCAGGAGCTTGCCCTGCTCCGCACAGCTCCTGGAAGCAGCGGCATGTCCCCGCTCCAGCTCCTACATGTATGGGCAGTCAGGGGGCTCCGCATGCTGCCTCCACCCCAAGCGCTGGCTCTACAGCTCCCATTGGCCAGGAACCATGGCCAATGGGAGCTGTAGGGGCAGCGCCTGTGGACAGGGCAGCGCACGGGGCAGCCTGGCCAGTGCCACGCCTCCCTGTAGGAGCCGGAGGAGTGACATACCACTGCTTCCGGGAGCTGCTTGAGGTAAGTGCCGCCTGGAGCTTGCACCCCTGACCTCCTCCCACACCCCAAACCCCTGCCCCAGCCTATATCCCCCTCCCACCTGCTGAACCCCTCGGTCCCAGCCCGGAGCACTCTCCTGCACCCCAAACCCCTCATCCCCAGCCCCACCCCAGAGCCCACACCTCCAGCCAGAGCCTGCACCCCTTCCCACAACCGAAACCCCTGCCCCAGTCAGGAGCCTCCGCCCCTCCCCCCCGCCCCCCGCACCCTGAACTCATTTCTGGCCCCACCCCAGAGACCCTGAACTCATTTCTTGCCCCAACCACCAATTTCATAAGCATTCATGGCCCACCATACAATTTCCATACCCAGACGTGGCCCTCAGGCCAAAAGGTTTGCCCACCCGTGATCTAGATAGATCTATGTGCAGTGCTGGAGAGGAACTGGTAGTCGTTGTATAAGTAAGTAACAGTGACATGGGGAAAGGTAGGAGAGAAGTCCTGGAGGTCAAATTCAGCCTGGTAGGAAAGAGATTAAAGTCCAGGGCCTCCATAGTAGCATTTTCTGAAATGCTTTCAGTTCCATGCACAGGTCCAGGTAAACAGGCAGAACTGCAAAGCCTCAGTGCAGGGCTGAGACAATGCTGTTTGGAGGAGGGATTTAGACTTATTAGGACCTGGGGAACATTTTGGGAAAAGAAGGAACCTATATAGTGCTCCATCTAAACTTAAAGGGAACCTGATCGCTGGCATGTACAATTAAAAAGATCATAGAGGAGTTTTGAAACAAAGGGCTGGGAAAAACCAACAGGTGCAGATGAGCATATAATTCAGACAAACATTGCTGAGGGGAGGATTTATTAAAGGGGATACACTATATCTTAGTACAGAGGAGAGGATAGAAGTTGATAAAGTACAGGCAGGAGCTGAAGAGAAAGTCAAATAAATAAGTCCCGTTCGATTACATCACAAGAATGCAAACAGCAAAATATTGATAAATGTTATAAGTGCTTGTATACAAATGCTAGAAGTCTAAATACAAAGAAGGGTGAACTTGAGTGCCTGATATTAAAGGAGGATATTGACGGAATCTCACATAACACACAAACCAGGGGTCACCTTCACCCAATGAGATTAATAGACAGCAGGTTTAAAACAGGCTTACGGAAGCACTTCTTCACACGACACACAGTTAACCTGCGTAAGGCTATATCTACACTACAAATTTAGGTCGATTTTATTTAAGTCAACATTGAGCCTCCGATTTAAGCAAGTAGATTCTGCATGTCCCCAGTATGCACATTGTGTCAGTAGAGCGCATCCTCACTAGCAGGGCTTGCATCGACGTATGGAGCGCTGCACTGTGGGTAGCTATTCCACAGTGCATGGAGCCGAGTGGAATGTTGGGTTGGGCCTGCAATGGCTAATGGGACCAAAACATTTGCATGGGTGGTTATGGGAACAGGGCATTACCCTCCCACGATGATACTCCCTCCCTTCCTTCCTCCCTGAAGTCAATGGCAAACAAACCAAGCCTTTTTTGCTCCTTTTTTCCTAAACCTGGGTTACCCACACAGATGCCATAGCATGGCAAGCATGGACACTGCTCAGCTGTACATTGTTGTTGTGAGCATTACGAACACCTCATACCTTCTCCTGCAGTATTTGCTCAACCGAAGCAGGAGCCGCTGCACGGAACAATGTGATGCCATGCAAGCAGCCCTGCTGGAAGCCATGGAACAGAGCAATTTGCAGATACTAGCTACTGTTGCGCACCACCTTGACACGGTGGAGCGCCACTTCTTGGCCTGGGAAACAAGCACCACATAGTTATGCGGTTATGGGATGAAGAGCAGTAGCTGCAGAACTTTTGAATGCGCAAGACCACTTTCATGGAACTGTGTGAAGAGCTTTTCCCAGCCCTGAAACGCAGCAATACTAAAACGAGAGCTGCTCTGACAGTTGAGAAGCGAGTGGCGATAGCTCTGTGGAAGCTTGCAATGTCAGACTGCTACCAGTCAGTGGGGAATCAATTTGGAGTGGGTAAATCTACCATGGAGTCTGCTGTGATCCAAGTTGCCAGGGCAATCAATAGACTTCTGTTAAGAAGCGTAGTGATTCTGGGCAACATGCAGGACATATTGGATGGTTTTGCCGCGATGGGGTGCCCTAACTGCGGTGGGGCGATAGACGGAACGCATATCCCTATCTTGGCACCAGACCACCTTGCCAAAGAGTACATGAATTGAAAGGGGTACTTCTTAATGGTGTTGCAAGCGCTGGTGGATCACAGGGGCTGTTTCACCAATATCAATGTGGGATGGTCGTGAACGGTGCATGACGAGCGCATCTTTAGGAACTCTGGTCTGTTCAGAAAGCTGCAAGCAGGAACTTTCTTTCCAAACTGCAAAATAACCATTGGTGATGTTGAAATACCAATCGTGATCCTAGGAGACCCAGCCTACCCCTTGCTCCCATGGCTCATGTAGGCGTAACACAGGCACCCTGGACAGCAGTAAGGAACGGTTCAACCATAGGCTGAGCAAGTGCAGAATGGTGGTGGAATGTGCCTTTGGACATTTAAAAGCCTGCTGGCGTAGTGTGCTTACTAGGTTAGACCTCAGTGAAAGCACTATCCCCATTGTTGATGGTACATGCTCCATAATATCTGTGAAAAAAAGGGAGAAAAGTTTCTGACAGGGTGGAGGCAGATGACCTGGCAGCCAATTTTGAGCAGCCAGACACCAGGGCAATAAGAAGAGCACATCGAGGCGCACTGCATCTCCGTGAGGCTTTGAAAACTAGTTTCATCAATGACCTACAGTGATGTGATACTTATGTGTGTTGTTCCTTACCTACTTGTCCCCTTCATTGCATGTCCTCCCCTGTAAACTCCACCCCCGCTAACCGCTGTGTGCTGAATGAATAAAGAGCCTTTTCTCCTCAATCCATTACATTTTATTGTGCTCACAAACACAGAGACAGCAAAGAAAAGTAAGATAACCTGGGCAAAAGGGCTGATAACACTGATGGGGGGGAGGGGAAGAGAAACAAGGACAGCTTAACAATCAAAGGTGTGGGAATGGTCGCCTTCTGGTCCTTGTACCCTCCCCTGGAGTTGAGTGCAAGGGATACTGGACTCCCCCCCGACCTCCCACATCCTAGGACATCTGAGAGAGGAGGATGTGGAACTTGGCGAGGATGGCAGCAGGTTCAGTGGGACTCTAGAGTCCAGCTGCCTTTCTTGAACCTCAACCAGACACCTCAACATGTCTGTTTGCTCCCTCATAATCCGCACCATCTTGTTCTGTGTGTCACGCTCGTGTTCCCTGCATGCTCTCCTGTCCTTGTGATCCTTGTGCAGGCTGTCGGACAGTGCAATCCTCCAGGCGCTGAGCTCTGTCTTGTCACTCTCGGAGGTGCAACATGTCCTCTCGAGTCTTCTTTTTCTGCCTTCTAATCTGGAAAAGTCTGCCCCGGCATGGAGGATGCGCCCACGGACAAGGTTTCAGCTGCAAAGAATACAAAGCACAAGGGTACATGGTTTCTGGTGCAAAATTAAATCTTTTTATAAAAGAAACACCCCCTCAATACACTTCCCTGCAAGCCACAAGCCGCTGGCTACTGCAAGAATTGGTTTGCTGCTACAGCCATGATGAGTGAGGCCATAAGGCATGGATGAGAGGTTGCAACCTCAGCACAACCCCCTTTCCCATAGCAACCTGGATGGTGCTTGAGGGCAGGCACCAGCATAAAGCGCCACAAATAGTTTGATTGTTACAAAAGCGGCACCGGGTTGGGTGGGAAGGGAGACGAATAGGGAAGTGTCGCACCCCCTTTTAAAAATGCTGGCTGCAATACCTGGCCATGGCACACTTGGGAAAGTGTGGTTGTGTGACCCAGTGTAGCGGGGTGGTCACCCGCTCCTGCCTTAAAAGGCTTAAACCAGCCCTGGGAGAGGGCTCAGGCGGTGAGAGGGCTGCTGCTAGGAAAAGCAGCAAGCCTCGGCTGATTGGGGAACCAGCCACAGATGTGGCCACGCCCCAATAAGGGCCCAGCTGGCCCTTATAAGAGGGCAGTGGGCAAGGAGCACACAGAGACTCTCTCTCTAACTCCTGAGAGAGAAGGACCTGGCTGCCTGGGAAGCTGAGGAGGGTACCTAGGGTGGAGCAGTGCTGGGGAAGGGCAGAGGGAGCTGGGGAGCTCCAGCCTAGCAAAGCTCCAGGCTGCAGACCAAGCTAAGGGCCCACAAAGGGCACTGGGGCTGCAGAGGGGCAGCCCAGATATAGGCAGAGGCAACTGGTCCAATCCCCCTTGCCGATGATGAGTGGTTTACAGACTGCAGTCGGCCCCATGGAGCGGGGGCTAGATGGTGATTGGCAGTAGCCACTGAGGCAAGGTGGGGATGGGGGGTGGGGGTTCCCCTGGGAGGGGAGACCCAGACAGAGGAGGTACTGCGGTGGGCAGAACCCCTGGGCAAAGGGCACCAGGGTCTGGGAGGGACACGGGGCCAGCGGCAGGCGAGACATCAACCGGCCTGCAGAGGGCGCTCTGGGCTGGAAAGAGCTAATTCCCCCGACAACCAGCAGGAGGCGCCGCGCCGGTGAGTCATTGCCCCGCCACACCCAGAATTCACCAAAAAGGGGTAGATTACTTAGTGAATTGCTTGCAGTTTAAGGGCTAGCATTTAAAACATCCCGTTTCTCCTAGGTGACCATATGCGATATCACTCTCCTGAGGGTAACAGAGGCGGAAAGGGAGCAGATGCTGCAAGCATCTGGGTACAGACCTGGTCCTTATGCTTCAATGCTGTGTGCCACAATGATGCCAGAAGAGTTAATACTGGAGTAACACAGGAAAGTGTCCTACTGTGCTGGACGAAATAAGGCAGCCCTTCCCAGAAACCTTCTGCAAAGGATTGCAGAGTACCTCCATGAAAGCTTCCTAGAGACCTCAAGGGAGGATTCCTGGGCCATCCCCGGGCACATAAACAGTCTTTTTCAGAGAGCACCCTCTGCATAGCTGGAGTGGCCGCTGATAACTTCTATCCAAATTTTTTAATTCAGATTCAACATTAAAAATAATAGGATGTAACTCCTACTGTTTGATTGAAAACGTGTACTCACCAGAGATGCCTCCCCCAGCATCACGCTCCATCGACAAGTGGTCCTGTGAGGGGATGGGATCCAGAGTTAAAAAAAGTTCTTGGTTGCCGGGGAGAATGGATCCTCTGCTTGCCTGCATTCTCCTCCTCCTCCTCCTCCTCATCAACAACGTCCTCCACATTGCCTGAGGTCGCCCAGGGCTCCTTGGCGGTATCCACGGAACGTTTTGGGGTCGTGATGGGGTCGCTGCCTAGAACCGCATGAGGTTCCTCATAGAAGCAGCATATCTGTGGCTCAGAACCAGAGTGACTGTTCACCTCCCTTGTCTGCTGGTATGCTTGCTGAATCTCCTTTATTTTCACACAGTACTGCTGTGTGTCCCTGGTGTAGCCCTTCTCCCCCATGCCCTGCGCGATTTTGGCATAGATGTTAGCGGTTCTTATGCTGATTCGGAGCTCTGCCTGCACAGACTCTTCTCCCCACACAGCAATAAGATCCACTACCTCGTGTGTGCTCTATGCTGGAGCGTGTTTGTGATCTTGAGCATCCATTGTCAGCTGTGCTGATGAGCTCTCCATGCCAATCAAACAGGAAATAAAAATTCAAAAGTTCCCGGGGCTTTAACAGGGGGGCGGCCGTTTCTTGTGTACCTGGCTGAAGTGCAGTGGAGTTGAAAGTGCTCTCCAGACACCTCCTGGAGGCCAATTCATTCTAATTACACAGTGCAGTGTCTACACTATACCCATGTCGATGCATGGATGTCGACTGAAGCGCTACGCCTCTCACGGAGGTGGAGTACAGAAGTTGACTTTACAAGCGCTTTAGGTCGGCGGAAGGGACTCGATAGTGCAGACACATACATTATTAACTTGACCTAACTTTGTAGTGTAAACCAGGCCCAACCAAGGGAATACTGTGAAGGCCAAAAGCATACCCAGTTTCAAAAAAGAATTAGATAAGTTATATGGAGGATAGGTTCATCATTGGCTATTAGCCAAGATGGTCAAGGATGCAACCTCATTCTCTGGGTGTCCCTAAACCTCTGACTGCCAGAAGCTGAGATTGGATGACAGGGGATGGATCACTTGATAATTGCCCTGTTCTGTTCACTCCCTCTGAAGCAGCTGGCCCTGGCCACGGTCTGAAGACAGGATAGGGGGCTAGGTGGACCATTAATCTGACCCAATATATCCATTCTTACATTCTTACCACTGACCCCTGTGGGACCTCAATATACATCTTCCCCAATTGTCTATACCGTCAGTCATCACTACAATATGCTTATTTATCTATCTTAGCTTTCTCTGGCATTTATCCACAAACTCATGCACCCTGGATGCCCTCACCAACTAATTTTGCATTTCTATAAAAGAAGTAAATATTTGCCTAACGATTTATTTATAAAGACATGGTGCTTGCTGCTGATGGTGTTATTCTCCAAATACAGTGTTATTTTTCATCTTAGCTTTGCTCCATTATTTTACTAGGCATTGGAAGTTATACATATAAGATGGTAATATTCGGTATCACTCTTTACCCCTTTCTTGAAAGATGATGTTTGAAATTTGATCTTATATAAATAATTTCCCTCCTTGACACCTTTTTAATTGAAATCAAAATAAATAAATAAAGAATTATAAGCAGCTTTTCTATAAGAGCGGGATGACATTTTACATTTGTACGCAGGCTACTTAACAACATTTCAATACATTTGAGAAACTGATACCTAACAAAGTGACAATACCTTATATTGTTTTTAGTGGGGGCTTTTGACATTCAAACCAGTGCCAAACTTTAAATCCAGCTCTCAGCTCTGGAATCTTTCAGGTTCTGTTCAATTGCGCAATTCCTATTTCAATGTCAGACATGTCACCTAGAACTGTGATTCACTTATAGTTTATGTTTGTGAGCTTCTCCTTTTAAATATTTTAAGTAGTTTTTAAAATAGCTATTTGTTTTTCCTGAAAGATAATGTAAGAGAGAAAGAACAAAGATCACAGACATAGCCCATTATTATCCTAAGAATAATGCAACAGTTCCATAATATTTAGCTTTTAAAGTAGGCTACATTACTTACATGCTTTCATAGACCTAAGCAGTTCCAAGCACACAGAAATTAAGTGACTGGCCTAAGGTCACACAGAAAATCTGTGCCAAAGCCAGGAACTGAACCCAAATCTCCTGTTTCCAATCATGGCTGAACCACAAGACTATCCCTCTTTTTCCAACACATTGTATTTAGCACCTATGCGGTGCTGTTTATCCTTCAAGTGCTTTATAAATAGAAGTTCTCACCACACCTTTTCAGTCATTAATTGTCCCCCCTCCATCACATGACATATACAGAAACTGAGCAAGAGAGTTTAAGGGAGAGATTCTCAGGGGTACAAATGGCACTCAGTCACCTAGCTGCCACTGACTCAAAATGGGAGTTGAGCACCTAACTTTGAACATTCACCCCCCCCCCATGTGACTTGTCCTTGGCCACAAAGGAAGAGCTGTGACTACAGAGCAAGCAGGAGTTCCATGTCCTGTGTTCATACCATTGGATCACAGTTCACTCTGCCAAACAGGAGATTCTGACATTAAATTGTTAGGCACTCTGTTTAAACCAAATAAAAAAAATTTTCATGTGCCAAAAAAATCAGAAGTTAAATGCATACTTCTGAGGAACCCTCCCTTCTCCATAATCGCAGGAAAATAATACAACAAATTAACATGGAAGTCTAAATTAAATAGCGAGTCACTTTAGAACTGGTTACTTCACCCCCACCCCTTTTAATTCCTTAATTTTCACAAACACGCACATGTTTGTGATTCTATATTTAAGTCAACATTGCACTAGTTCATTGAGATTTGTTTCTGTTAGTTAGATTGGATGGCATACATTGGATTGACAATTCATAGACTCATAGACTCATAGACTTTAAGGTCAGAAGGGACCATTATGATCATCTAGTCTGACCCCCTGCATGCTGCAGGCCATAAAACCGTCCCTACCCCTTCCCTGGACTCTGCTGTTGAAGTCCCCAATCCTGTTTTAGGTGACTTCAATCGGCAGAGACCCTCCTGCTAGAGATCCCTGCCCCATGCTGCGGAGGAAGGCGAAAAACCTCCAGAGGCTCGGCCAATCTGCCCTGGAGGAAAATTCCTTCCCGACCCCAAAAATGGCGATCAGTCAGACCCCGAGCATATAGGCAAGAGTCACCAGCCTGACCCCTGTCAGCCATTATACGATTTACCTACCATTGTTTGGTTTTCCTTGACTACTATGTTTTACCATTAAACCATTCCCTCCATAAATTTATCTAACTTAATCTTAAAACCAGACAGGTCCGTCGCCCCCACCGTTTCCCTCGGAAGGCCGTTCCAATATTTCACCCCTCTGACGGTCAAAAACCTTCGTCTAATTTCAAGCCTGAACTTCCCCATGGCCAGTTTATATCCATTCGTTCTCGTATCCACATTAGTACTAAGCTGGAATAATTCTTCTCCCTCCCTTGTATTAATCCCTCTAATATATTTAAAGATAGCAATCATATCCCCCCTCAGCCTTCGCTTTGTCAGACTAAACAACCCAAGCTCCTCTAGTCTCTTTTCATACGACAGGTTTTCCATTCCTCTGATCATCCTAGTGGCCCTTCTCTGCACCCGTTCCAGTTTGAGTTCATCTTTTTTAAACATGGGAGACCAGAACTGCACACAGTACTCCAAGTGAGGTCTCACCAGCGCCTTGTACAACGGGAGCAGGACCTCCTTATCCCTACTAGATATACCTCGCCTAATGCATCCCAAGACAGTATTGGCTTTTTTCACCGCCACGTCGCATTGTCGACTCATAGTCATCCTGCGGTCTACGAGGACCCCTAGGTCCTTCTCCTCTTCCGTTACTTCTAACCAATGCGTCCCCATCTTGTAACTAAAATTGTTATTAGTCATCCCCAAATGCATTACCTTACACTTTTTACTATTAAATTTCATCCTATTTCTGATACTCCAATTCACAAGCTCATTCAAGTCTCCCTGCAGGATATCCCTATCCTCCTCCGAATTTACAACGCCTCCCACCTTCGTATCATCCGCAAACTTTATCAGCCCACTCCTGCAATCGGTCCCGAGGTCAGTTATAAATAGATTAAATAAAATGGGTCCCAAAACCGAACCTTGAGGCACTCCACTAGTAACCTCCCTCCAACCCGACAGTTCACCCTTTAATACGACCCGCTGCATTCTCCCCATTAACCAATTCCTTATCCACCTCTGGATTTTCATATCGATCCCCATGTTTTTCAGTTTAACCAATAATTCCTCATGGGGTACAGTATCAAACGCTTTACTGAAATCCAGGTATATTAGGTCCACCGCATTTCCCTTATCTAATAAATCCGTTACTTTCTCAAAGAAGGAGATCAGATTCGTTTGGCACGATCTGCCCTTCGTAAAACCATGTTGTAATTTATCGCAATTGCCACTAACCTCCAGGTCCTCAACTAGTTTCTCTTTCAGAATTTTCTCTAACACCTTGCACACTACAGATGTTAAACTAACAGGCCTGTAGTTACCCGGATCACTTTTTTTCCCTTTCTTGAAAATAGGAACCACATTAGCTATTCTCCAGTCTAACGGGACCACCCCCGAGTTTACAGATTCATTAAATATTATCGCTAACGGGCCTGCTATTTCCCGCGCCAATTCCTTCAATATTCTCGGATGAAGATCGTCCGGTCCTCCCGACTTAGCCCCATTAAGGCAATCAAGTTTTGTTTCTACCTCGAATACGGTAATCCCCCATCCCGAATGCCCCTCTGTAGTGGTGCTAGTATCCCTAATACCTTCATTGGCCTCATTAAACACCGATGCAAAATATTCATTGAGATATTGCGCCATGCCTAGATTGTCTTTAATCTCCTCTCCGGCAATAGTCTTCAGCGGTCCCACTTCTTCTTTCTTTGCTTTCTTCCTATTTATGTGGCTGTAAAACCTCTTACTATTGCTTTTAATTCCCCTCGCTAGGTCCAACTCTACACGGCCTTTGGCCTTTCTCACTCTATCTCTACATTCTCGGACTTCACTAAGGTAAGTTTCTTTACTAATCCCTCCCCTCTTCCACTCTTTGTACGCTTTCTGTTTTTTCCTAATCACCCCTTTGAGTCGGTCGCTCATCCAGCTTGGTCTAAATCTCCTGCTTTGTAATCTTTTTCCCTTTTTTGGAATGCAGGCCTCCGACAGCTCATGCATCTTTAACTTGAAGTAATCCCAATTCAAAGCAAGATACTGTACTTTGTTCAAGGGATGGCAGACAACTCAGATTAAAAAAAACCAATTCCTAGAGTTAGGAGTTTGCTGAGTAACAATGGAAAAATTACTTATTCTGGATTTCATAGCGCACCCCTTTTCCTGAAAGAAAACCCATTACACCATATAGAAAGGAGAAGTTAAATGAATGACACTCAGACAGCCCTATACAAGGTTATTTCCAGCCTTCTCACCATCTACCCATGTCTTGCACTGGGCCTGTACACAGTGCTATAGAATACTAACACCTTTCTCAAACTCCCTTTTCGCTCTCCAGAATCTCAGTTGTTACTTCAAAAGAAAAAGTAAGTCTTCAGCAGTTATGGGTGTGATAAACCTCTTAAAAAGTAACCTGAATGTAACATGGCAATATTTCTACCTGGGATGTTAGCTCAGATGCCACTGATGAAACCTGAAATATCAACATTATTAAATATTTCACTGCTGAGTCAGGCATGGAAGAAAGCACAGTATGTTATGAAGATCTACAGTCTATTCTTGAGTGACAGCTCATTTAGGTGCCACATGTGGGTAGGCTTAGGGAATAACACCACTTTCCACACACATTCCTCCCCCCAAGGCCAAGGAGCTAAACCCAAGAAGCCCAGCAGTGCCACATTAGCAGAGCCTATGTGTGTATCCAAAATCCGCCAAGGAGAAATCCAGCGTCCATGCATGATCATATTTTGAATATCTCCACAGTCCACCAACACCAGTGTCTCATTCTTGTATCTCAAATGAATGGAGCTTATTTTGTGGGCAGAGCTTCAAGCAGTACTGCTTTCTTCCTCACAATTTGACCCGTCTCCAGCAAAAGGCAAGGGAGTTGTAGGATGAATAGGGCAGAATTAAGAAAAATACAATTATCATTAAGCAGTTACTTTCACCTTATAGTGATCATCTGTAAATATTACTTTGGACTTTCATTACTGGAAAATATTACCTGACCATTTGTGTGTACATAGTGTACGGAATATGGCAAATGCCAAAGTCATGTTAATTTGAGACAACTGAGAAGTTTTAAAGATAACCACAGAGCACCCCCACCTTTCCCAACTTGAGAAAGAAATGCCTTGCCTTGTGCTACTATAGCAAGCTGCTAGGTGGCATGCCATAATATGGAAGACAGGCGATTGTTTGTCAAGTGTGGTAGCACTGTCCAGGGCGGTGCTGATCCAGTGCTGGAGGCACTTTTTACCTTCAGTGAATGATTGCAGGACTCTTCTTCTAAAGGCTGAAATCATTGAGACAAACAGGTCTAGTATGAAAACCTACAGGTGCCGTCAGCCGGCTCACTGATCTCTACCTATCATCCAACAAGGCTCCACACCATTACTGTTCTTTTCAAGGAATGGAGACTGGACATTTCCTGGTGATGGACTATCCCCAGTTCCACAGCATATCCTGTGATATACCCATGAAAGCACATGGGTATATCACACCATGCACAATGGATTTTGGGATCTGTTATATCCCAAAGTAGCATGCTCCTAAATTGAGAGCCTTCCAGACACTTCTGCAACAATCCAATGGGGATAGTCTAGGCCAACACCCAGTACAGTCACAGCTGGGGACCAAGTTCAACTTTTTGAAATGGGAGAGGGCAAGAGGTTGGGCATTTTCCATGAAGAGTCCTTGATACAGGAATTCATTCCTTCATTGTCTGGTCTTAAATAGTCTGAATTTGTTGACCCACCAGGCATGCTGCAAAATCCATCTATTTGCAGGAGGATAATGCAAGGGTGAAGGGTTGTATCTTGTGCATTTCATTGTCTGGTTGATATCATGTGTGTGTGAGAGTGTGAGACTGTTTTTTCTCCAGTTTTTTTTTGGGGGGGGCGTGGGGGGCAGGTGGGGAGAGGAGGGGAGATGTGTCACAATAAATAAAAGCAGGTACATGCCTGTGGTTGAACAAGACATGGGGTCTGGTGGCTGGAAGCTCAGGGAGTGACCCACAAGTAAACTGTACACTCAGAGAAAGCATCCCCAGGCTGACCTTCTCACCAGCTTCCATCTGCTCTCCTTCCTTTTCCCCAACACACACATTCCCCACAGTAACAAAATGTCCTTGGCATGACCCACATTTCCAGCTGGTAAAGTCCTCCGGCATCCCCCACTCCCTCAGAAGGCATCAGTTTTCTATTTTAAAAATATCTGGTTGCCCTAAACTTACCTCATTATAAACAAAGGCAAACAAAACAACCCAATATAGCTTTTACTGTGTGGAATAAAAACAAAACACTTCAAACCCAGAGAAGTTTCCAATAAGTCACTCATTGAAATTCAGGAAGAAAAAAACCCCAAAGGGTAAAAATACCCCCACGTATCCAAGTTCTCTGAGGCCATTTCTTTCCCTCATCTGTGTTCCATCATCTTCTTCCTCATCCAAAAAAGTTGTGGTGTCCGTGGGAGTATGAAAAAAAAAACATTGATGTGACCACTGAAAGGAACTCTCTGTCTGGCAGGATAAAGCCACGTGTTATCCAGTCAGTCATCCAGACTGAACAATATTTTAAAATCTTGAAAAGCACACTGAGATTTGTGTTCTGTCTCTATGCAGCAATGTAAATTCCATGGGAAACAACTTCTGATTGGCCACATACTCAGATTAAAATATACCACAGCATGTTGTAGAGCATCCAGTATTATCCATCTCCAGTTTTTTGGTAATCCAGGCAGAAAAGAATGTTTGGCTTCCCCTGTCTCAGAGACCCCAACCCACCTGATGTTCATTAAATTTGTTATCTGAGGGCAATACGAGTTCTTAAAGCTTTCACAATCATCTAGCCCATTAAAATAGCTCCATTCTTAATTGAGATTTCAATACCTTCAATTTTCTTCTCAGCCTCTTCTGTTTTAGACATGTATAGGGAATTAGTCACTGTACAGTGTAGGTACCAAACCACTCAATGTTGTTTCTTGGAGTATCAACCGAAATTTCTTTTTCAGTGACAGTACTTAAACCTAGAGTACATCATATTTCTAAATAACGTCTGGTTATACATATCACACATACGCTCAAGCCCAAGAAAAAATGTTTATGGCTGGCCTAAACCGAATAGTCATCCAAGCCCAGGACCATAGCACAATTTGTGCCACTCTACTAAAATCCCTGGCTAGCCTTGGGTTACTTTGCAACATCTTCCACTCTCAGGAAGCTTTCAAACTTTATTGGAAACGGCGTTAAAAATGGAGAAAAAAAGATCCAACAGACTCTTCTATTGCATGTCAATATGTACTTAGGTAGCTCCCAATCCATGATGCAACATAACTGTCTCTCTCTTGTTATACAAATACACCACTTTATTGTTTAAATTGTGGATCTGTGGATGTTCAGTAATCTAAGCCAGAAACATCCCTGTTGATGGAAAAAGTACCTTTCACAGTCAGCAAAAAATAACAGTAGTTCTAGCTGTAAATCCAAACTTAAGGTCCTAACTTCAGTTAGGTGGCCAGTATTGAGCCTAAGTTAAGTTTTTCTCCCCCAGAAAGATTACTTATTGGTATATACTTCATTAAATAATAACTCTACTCTTAAGTGTATGCCTTGTTCTTTGTGTGGCAATTTTAATAAAAAGATTTAATAATATCGAACATTATGCTGCTCAAAATAGAAAAGTGGAATAAATGGACCTAATTATCAGAAGTATTGTTTTTAAATTGTATTTACAATTCTTCCCATTGACGCAAAGGAGTTCAAATGTGCATTTGTAGTGCATGGTGCCACTGGGTAGCTAATATAAGGAGTTTACTTACTCCCTAGATAACTGCCACAAGAGAATGGAATTACTCATTAATGTGTCAGTATGCATTTAGAAAGGATTTAATTCATTTGAGAACTGTATTGGTAACTTGCCAGGAGTCCAAGCACTATATTTACCTGAAAATGTATTATATTCCTTATGTACTTCACAATGCTGAGCATCATTGGACCTGATTCAGCAAGGAACTTAAGCATGTACCTAACTTTAAATGTTTGAGTAGTCCCATCAAAATCAATGGGATTACATACTTGCTTAAATTAGGCATATGCTTAAGTACCTTGCTGAATCAGGCCCAATGATGCTCAGCATTGTTGTGAACTGGGGTCTTAGTTAGGGCCTGATTTTCAGAAGTGCCAAGCAGCTACAGTTCTAATTTAAACCAATGGGAGCTTTCACTGCTCAGCATTTCTGATAACCAGGACCTTAATGTTTCTAAAGTACATGGAGCTCTGCTGGATGAAAGGTACTATAGATATACCAGGTATTACTACTGTGACGGGTTGGATCACAGAAACCCTCTTGGGAGCTGCCACCTGATGTGCCAAGACTACTTCTGCCCCTGCCTTCTCTGCCAGCTCGGGGCCCCAGCACCCTGTCTTGCTGAGCCAGACATGCCCATCTGCTCCAACACAGACCCAGGGTCTGAACCAAGTGCCCAAAAGCTGCAGACTTAACTGAAAACAGCTTACAGGAGTGTGCTTGTCTCTAACACTCAGATGCCCAATTCCCAATGGGGTCTAAACCCAAATAAATTCGTTTTACCCTGTATAAAGCTTATGCAGGGTAAACTCATAAATTGTTCACCCTCTATAACACTGCTAGAGAGATATGCACAGTTGTTTGCCTCCCCAGGTATTAATACATACTCTGAGTTAATTAATAAGTAAAAAGTGATTTTATTAAATACAGAAAGTGGGATTTAAGTGGTTCCAAGTAGTAACCTACAGAACAAAGTAAATCACCAAGCAAAATAAAATAAAATGCGCAAATCTATGTCTAATCAAACTGAATACAGATAATCTCACCCTCAGAGATGCTTCAGTAAGTTTTTTCCTCAGACTGGACACCTTCCAGGCCTGGGCACAAGTCTTTCCCCTGGTACAGCTCTTGTTCCATCTCAGGTGGTAGCTAGGGGATTCTTCATGATGGCTCTTCCCCCTTTGTTCTGTTCCACCCCTTTATATATCTTTTGCATAAGGTGGGAATCCTTTGTCCCTCTCTGGGTTCCCACCCCCTCCTTCTCAATGGAAAGACACCAGGTGAAAGATAGATTCCAGTTCAGGTGACATGATCCCATGTCACTGCAAGACTTCATTGCCCACTTACCAGCACACATGTATACAGGAAGACTTGCAGATAAAACACAGCCATCTGCAGTCAATTGTCCTGGTTAATGGGAGTCATCAAGATTCCAAACCACCATTAATTGCCCACACTTTACATAATTACAATAGGCCCTCAGAGTTATATTTCATATTTCTAGTTTCAGATACAAGGGTGGTACATTTATACAAATAGGATAATCACACTCAGAAGATTATAAGCTTTGCAATGATACCTTACAAGAGACCTTTTGCATGAAGCATATTCCAGTTACATTATATTCACTCATTAGCATATTTTTATAAAATCATATAGACTGCAACGTCACAACAACTACTACTTCTTTCAGGTTAGTTTTCAGATGAGACTCTCTCTCTCTCTCATATTTTTTTGTTTCAAAAGAAGGTTTTAAAAAATGGTTACTAGCCTTTCATAACTATTGTTCAAGATCTGTTGCTCATATCCATTCCATGCTAGGTGTGTGAGCACAGCCTGCACTGTTGCCAGAGATTTTTCTCTTAGTAGTATCTATAGGGCCAACTCTAGTGCCCTCTGTACTCACGTGCATATGCGCCGGCATAAGGGGTGCTGCTGTCCCCACACCCTGTCAGTGTGTTCCTCCTTGGCGGAAGGAGTAGGAGGGCACGTAATGGAATGGACATGAGCAATACATCTAAAAGAACAACAGTTACGAAAGGTTAGTAACCATTTTTTCTGCTTCGAGTGCTTACTCATGTCCATTCCATGCTAGGTAACTCACAAACAGTACCCCCGGAGATGGGCTCGGAGTTCACGGATGTGCTGACTGTAACACCGCTCTCCCAAAACTGGCATAGTTTTGGGCCTGTTGGGTGATGGTGTAGTGGGACGTGAAGGTACAAACTGATGACCGAGTTGCAGCTCTGCAGATGTCCTGGATTGGTACCTTTGCGAGGAACACTGCTGACAAAGCCTGTGCTCTTGCGAAATGAGCGGTCATGATGGCTAGAGGCAGGACATTCGTCTGCTCATAGCAAACTCAGTTACAGGTGGTTATCCAGGACAAGATTCTTTGGGTTGACACAGGCAGCCCTCTCATCCTTTCTGCTTTTGCTACGAAGAGTTGTGTGGATTTGTGGAAGGGCTTAGTCCTCTCAATATAAAAGGTGAGGGCCTGCCTAACCTCCTACGTATGAAGCAGTTATTCCTCAGAGCTTTTGTGAGGTTTTGCGAAGATGACAGGAAGAAAAATGACCTGGTTGTTGTGGAATTGTGACACTACCTTTGGTAGAAAGGCCGGATGGGGGCGCAGTTGAACCTTGTCCTTGAAGAACACCGTATAAGGAGGTTCTGACATTTTGGCTTTGATCTCAGAGACCCTTCTGACCGAGGTGATTGCCACCAGGAAGGCGACCTTCCAAGAGAGAAGCAGTATGGAGCACGATGCTAATGTCTCAAGGGGGGGCCCCCCATGAGCCTCGACAGGACCAGGTTTAAGTCCCATGGGGGCGGGGCTGACTCTTTCCAGCCCCTTGAGAAACCAGACTCTCATCTCATGGGAGAACACTGACCTGCCATTCACTGGAGGGTGGAAGGCTGAGATGGCTGCCAAATGAACCTTAATAGATGAGAGAGCCAAACTTTGCTACTTTATGTGGAGTAGACAGTCCAAGGTAGACTGCAGAGAAGATAGAGATGGAGAGAGATTTCATTCGGAGGCCCAAGTGACACATTTCCACTTGAACAAGTAGGTTGCACTGGTGGAGGGCTTTCTACTAGTGTACTGTACTGATGCTGTGCTGTACCTGAGCCAGTCGTTTGATCAGCCAGTTGTTAAGGTATGGGTATACTTGCAGACCTCTGCACCTGAGGAAGGCTACTACTGCCATACACTTCATGAAGACCTGTGCGGCTGCTGATAGACTGAAGGGGAGAGCAGTCAATTGGTAGTGGCGTTCACCCACTACAAACCTGAGAAATTTTCTGTGGCCATGGAAGACAGAGATGGGAAAATAAGTGTCCTTTAGGTGGAGGGCACCGTACCAGTCTCTTGCATCTAGGGAAGGAATTATGGAGGCCAGGGAAACCTGCGGAACCTCAGTTTCTTGTGATATCAGTTGAGATGATGCTTGTCCAAAATGGGCTGTAAGCCCCCTTTGGCCTTCAGGATTAGGAAATACCAGGAGGAAAACCCCTTCCCTCTCAAGTCTTGGGGAACTTGCTCTTCGGCTCACACACATAGGAGAGATTTCACCTCCTGGGCATGGAGTTGCTCGTGAGAAGTGTCCCTGAAAAGGAATGGAGGTGGGAGGGTGGGGTGGATAAAACATGGAGGGTGTAGCCGACTGTTACTGTACTCAGGCTCAATGGTCTGACATTATATATGACCACGCTGGACTGAAAAGTGGCAGACAGTCCGAAAACAAAAGCAGGGAGCGGGTCTGGAGTGGAGACTGGTATAATGCCCTCGGACACACAGGAGTATCTGGGAGAGCCTGACTGGGAGGCTGAGATGGAAGGAAGAGGTTGGTGTCATTTGTAACCCTTCCCCTTTCTTTTGTAGGGGTCCTGCCTGGGAGTCGCTGTGAACCAGGAAGGCTGCTGGGGCCTAAAGTGCTTCCTGGACACTGGTGGTATGTAAAGGCCTAAGGAATGAAGGGTGGCTCGCGAGTCCTTGAGGCTGTGAAGTTTTGAATCAGTCTGCTCTGAAAACATGGAGTAGCCCTCAAAGGCAAGATCCCAGACAGACTGTTGAACTTCGTGAGGGAGGCCAGAGGACTGGAGCCATGAACACCACATCATGGTGATTGCAGATAGCCCTGGCTGCTGAGTCGGCCACATCCAGAGGTCCTGGCCACACTCTTGCCCTCCTCCAGGATGGCCATGAACTCCTGCCTCGACTCCCGTGGAAAGGAGGCTTTAAATGTGATAATGAGCCCCATCCATTAAAATCATACCTCCCCAATAAAGCCTGTTGGTTGGAGATACCTATCTGGAGCTACCCATCAAATAAACCTTTCATCCAAAAAGGCCTAGTCTCTTAGCATCTTTATTCTTGGGGGCGGGGGGTCGGAAGGGTTAGCGCTCAACTGCTCCTACCTGCCCTGCTCATTTGCTGCCAATACTACCAGGGACCCTGGGGGCGGGGGGATGGGAATAAAGGTATTTGAACCCAACTTGCCAGTACATAGTATTTCTTCTCTGCCCTCTGAGGTGGGGGAGGGGGGAGAGAAGGAGGCGTCTGCCACAGCCTTTTCATGGATCCCATCACCACTTCATTGATGGGCCAGGCCACTCTGGAGGAAGCAGTTGCAGCCAGGATATTGATCAGGCTGTGTGCTGACTCCTTAAGCTCCTCAACCTACAGACCCAGGCTCATGGCAACTCTTTTCAGGAGGTCCTGGTGGGCCCTGAAATCATCTTAAGGGAGCAGGTTACTTGGTCCTGCAATCACATCATCTGAGTATGAGGAGGTGACTTGCACCGGAGTGGGGCTTCCTCCTCTTTCTCTGCTTCCACCACATCCATTGAGGCCACCTCCTGGACATCAGCACCGAGGTTGGTATTGGAGTTGGTTTCTGGTGCTGAACGGGAAGGGCCAGTAGCCTGCCTTTCTAAACCCACCATGTAAGAGCGGTGGGAAGGAGGGCCCAATGCCAGGGGAAAACCCCAGGGATTCCAGTATGGTCACTGCATCGGCCAGTGTCCCGCTGGCCAGGTGCCGGCAGGAGGGCTGGTACGAAAGTCTGGTGGAGCGTAGACTGGGTACTTGTACTCTGAAGAGGATTCTTCCCTTGGAGACCATGGCGGAGCAGTACTTGCTTCTGCTTCTGGGTGGTGCTGGGGATCTGGGGACTGGCAGCAGGTCAGTGACCACTATGTCGTGATCATGGAGAGCTTGTCCCGAGATGGTGCCAAGGTGGCCAGAGCTGGGAAGGAGCTCGACGCTCCTTGCTCTTTCCTGTCCCTGGTTGCCTTGGCTGATGGGGGTCCTTGTGGAGTCAATCAGATTGGGAGAGACAGCAGGTCCTTTGCTACTTGGAAAGCCTCCCAAGTTCAGGGAACCATCCGATGCCTGGCACTACAGCTGCTTCTGAGAGGCGGTGGGTCCCGAAGCAGACTCAGTGCTCTAGGTGGTGTTGGCGGTGCCATCCGTGACTCGGGGAAGGATGAGTGGCCCAATATAGGTCTTACTGTGTTGGTCACTCCCCGCTTGTCCCTCTTCTGCACTGAAGAGCACCCTCTTGGTGCGCTGCTTCTTATGCTTCTTCCTTGACACCAGAGATGGAGAGCACGGTGCCAGGGGAGTGCTCTGCATGGATACTGAAGTGCTTAGTGTTGATTTGGAACAGCGTGGCTCTGAGACTGGTCTGGGGGAAGTCTCCATGAGAATGGCCTTAGCCAAATGTCCCTGTCCTTCCAAGTGTGAGGTCTAAAGTCCCTGCAGATCTGAAGCTTATCTTTAATGTGAGTTTTCCCCAGATACTTTAGACAGCTAGAGTGCGGGTCACTCACTGGCATCAGCAAGAGGCACAAGAAGCCCAGGGACTGGGGCATCCTATCCTATCTCCTAGAACTGGAAGGGACCTTGAAAGGTCATCGAGTCCAGCCCCCTGCCTTCACTAGCAGGACCGAGTACTGATTTTACCCCAGATCCCTAAGTGGCCCCCTCAAGGATTGAACTCACAACCCTGGATGAAAAGTCTCTCAGCAACAGGACAACTATGTGCACAGCTATGTACACTACCTGTAACTATCAGAGGGGTAGCTGTGTTAGTCGGGATCTGTAAAAAGCAACAGAGGGTCCTGTGGCACCTTTAAGACTAACAGAAGTATCGGAGCATAAGCTTTCGTGGGTGAATACCCACTTCGTCAGACGCATGGGTATTCACGAAGTGGGTATTCGCCCACGAAAGCTTATGCTCCAATACATCTGTTAGTCTTAAAGCTGCCACAGGACCCTCTGTTGCTTTTTACCTCTAACTAGGAACTATATACACTAACTACAATAACTACACAAACTATGAACAGAGAAGAGTCCAAACCAATGGGAAAGAAGCCTTGCCACAGCAAGAAGGATCATTCCAGCAACCATCACGGGCAGTAAGAAGGAACTGAGAGAGTGCAGGGCTGGTGGCACCTCTTGTACTGGCACATATGTACGTGACTTCAGAGGGCGCTAGAGCCAGCCGTACCGATACCAGTAAGGGAACAGTGCACACAAACCTAACATGGAATGGACATGAGCAAGCACTCACAGAAGAATCTGCAATGGCAGGTGGGTGAGTGGCTCTCCGAACACTATGTTGGTTATTAGGCAGTTATTTGTGGTTGACTTTTTTGATTGCCTGAAGAAATTTCAAGGGTGGTGTAAACAGACAGATGTGGGTCCTTTTCTGTTGTGTAGATCATAACAAAGGGAAAAAAATCTATAGATATGACACTAGTGCCAATATTTCAAGCACAGAACTTTAAAGACTGGTGCAGTGCTCTGAATTTATTGTCGGGTATTGACATTTAATTGCCAGACGTAACTTATCAGTTAACAGTTGATATCAACACATCACACAAAAGCGTCTTCAGATATTTGAAGGTTCGTCCAAAAGAGGGTTCAAATAGTTGGTAGAGCATCTAGCAATTCACCCCTTCTCCCAGAGGAAAAGCTCTTTAGAAATTAACCATCCTTACACTGTATACCTATTGCTACCTTCATTTTCTAAGCATCTCATTTAGATTGTTCTTAGCATACCTACTCTGATAAGATTATTGCTAAGGGCCCTTCCCTGAAGCCCTTGCTTGGCAAATCTTCTATTGGAAATTTCCACTGGAAATTTTGTCTGATTAAGGAGAGGGCTGCATGGTTGCAAATATAGGGAAAGATCCTCAGTTGGTATAAATCAGTAGCTCCGTTGATTTGAGTAAACCATGCCAACCTTCACCAGCTAAGAAACTGGTCCTTAATTTTCTACCTCCAGTAGTTTTGTACCGCATATTATCCTAAAGACGAGAGACACAGAATAAAGTTTCCGAAGAAGAACTATGTAAATAAAGCAAGAATAAAATCATAACATTCACTTGATGATTTTATATATTAAATCATTACTGTGCTGGAATTGCCAACTCAAACACTCGTATTTTTTCACTATTTATTTTTCCAGGGGGATTTGTATACATTTATGCCATTTTATTCCAATAAATGGCAAGTTACAGAGGAGGTTTGATTCATGGTTTGACAAAAATTATTTTAAGTGGAAGGAAAGAAGGATATTGGTTTCTGCTTATCATTGCACATCATTCTGCGGTTACAATACTAAATTCAAAATCCATATTTGGTAATACTTTAAACAGGGATAAGGAAAAATGGTGGGGACTGGGATTTGTTTGAAGACCTCCTGCTCCTTCCACCCTTAACAACTTTAGCCCTAGAATCAGCCTTGCTAGTTCCCTCCATTTCAAATTTTCCCCCTTTGCAATAGAGAAATGTACTGAAATGGTGACTTATGAGTACATTCAATCAAATTATCATTATCCACAAACCTTAATCTTCGCCAAGCTACCTCCACAGTGAATGGTTATTTGGGGATACCCTTCTGGGTGGGTCTCTTTTACAGTCTGGCCCCTGAGTGACATTCCTAAGTATCTCCCCCTGGCTCTATCAATTTAGAAGTAGCTCTTTACAGACGGCCACGATGAGCTAGGCAGAGAGTTGCTCCTTCTGCCTGTGTTATACTGTACCACAGTGAAACTCTTCCCTTGATGTACCTAATTCAAGATCAGCAGTGTCTCTGTTACTCTGCTGACACAACCACCTCAAAACAACCTTTTGGTTTAATTCTGTATTTCCAGCTTGTGAAAAATAATTGCCTCTACCTGTGTGGTTTTCCAGGCTGCGCTGGCCATCTGGCAATGCAGGGTTCCACAGGCCCTCCACTTTCAGCTTGGTGTCTTGGAAAGGAGCATTCTGGGCAGGCTCAAATCACCTACCAAAGGCAGGAAAGAGAGGAGGTTATCACCTGTACCCTTCCCTCACTGCTTATTTGCACTGGTCCTGCTTCCTGTTTGAGAGCACTGCCTTCCTGCCTGTGGCATTCTCCCACCTTCTTCCTACCGTTTACATTGCCCTCGGATCTAGCAACCTTAGAACATCCTTTGTGAGCTACTCATCCTCCCTAGGGGCTGGTGAGAAGACAGGATAAAACCAGTGACTGGGAGGCATTGCAAGGAGACCAAGTGTACGGAGGCATTAAAAAGTGCAAGTATCCTAGATTGGCTTAGTTTTAGCCAAGGAGCTTTATTTAGATTAGATAAAATAGATATTTGAGATACTCACCCCCAGCATCATCAACCCCAAGCATTAAAAGATCATGAGATATGATCCCTGTCCTGAAAATCTTATAATCTAAACTCCCTGATCCTGCGATCTGAATCCCTGCTACCATGTGAAGTCCCATTGATTCTACAAGACCCTGGCTCCAGTCATGTGCTTCCTGGCAGCATTTTTCAGAGTGTGCACTGAGTTTGCTCATTAGTTTACTTCTAAATCTCCTTCCTTCCTCCAGACTCCTCTCCTTTTCCAAGCCCTCGGAGAGCTCTACATCTTAATACATTCCCTTTCTGTCACCTCCCAATGTCCTTTTCCCTCACAGCCTTGTTAATCTTCTCCTCTAGTATTTCCTACCTTTCCCCAAAGCCACATATTATCACCATGCCATCCCCACAGAATCTCCCTTCTCCTTTCCCCCTTACATCCTCTCTCTTTGACCCATTCCCCCTCTCCCCCGAAGATCCTCATGTCCTCTATCCCAAAAGTTCTCCCATCGCCTCTCCCTAGGTTCTCTGTTGTCCCTCATCCTTAAAGTGTTGTCCTAAAGTGTTCCCAGGGAAGTCTGTTTCTTCTTTTTCTTCCCAAAATGTGCCCCCTACTCTCTATGATCTATCCTCCTCTCCAGTTCTCCCACTTTTTCCCCGGCCACCACCTTTTGTTCTGATGCTATTACGACTCTCGAGCTTTCAGTTTGCCTCGACATGAATGACTGAGCCTGAATACTCCTGTAACTACATAATCAAGCCACTAACTGCCTTACATGTGTGCCACCCCCACATTTGTGTGCCCACGTAATGAGACATTAACAGCTTAAAAGGTAACTGTCAAATTATAAATCATACACTGCAAAGATTTTTTTTTATCCTGCTACCAATACCCAAGATCAGGGGTGGCCAAACTTACTGGCTATCTGAGCCACATACGACAATCTTCAGAAGTTCAAGAGCCGGGACATGCCTGCTGGGGGTGGGGCTTCATCCCTGCAGGAGACACCTGCTGGGACTTGGGGCTTCAGCTCTGCTCCTGCTGAAGCCCTAAGCCCTGGCAGAGGCTCCATGCGGGGCTGGAGCCCTGAGACCCCCTTCCCCACCTGGCATAAACCCCTACCCCATCATCCTGCTACAAGAGGTCTCGAGCTTACCCTCCCCAGTCTGGTAGGTGGAGAATGGGGGAAATGGGGGGAGCTCTACGAGCTGCACTTTAACGGTAAAAAAGCCGCATGTGGCGGCCACCACTGGCTTAGATTACTAAAATTGAAAGCGTTAAAAATCCACTTTACTTTTCACTCTTTATGACATTTGTCACAGTTCAGGGGAACTGCATCTGTATTTCCCCTCTGTGGTTCTGCCAGGGCACCCACTCTAGGCTCCCAGCTGTCACCTCTCGAGTCCCTCCTGACCAGTGTTCTTCCAGGCTGCACAGTTCCCTGCCTACACTGTAAGGAAGCAAGTCACACTGCTTAAACAGGCCTGATCTTCTTTTCTCCTCAGAGGCTATAAACAACATAATTGTCCATGGTTTTAAGTTACCACACAGCTCTTTCTAAGCAAGCACATTTATTCGTAACATAAAAGCATGATAGAGAAAACATATTAAAACACTAAAATAACCTAAAAGCATGCGAATAAACTTATCAGAGATCACTCCCCCTCCCCCATCTCCACAAGGGCCCTGGTTGATGACAGTCTTTCCAGCCCTTCTCTAAGGATTGCCTCCACCTCCCTCAGACAGAAGCTCCTGCCTGTGGGATCAGGATGAAGGAGGTGTGCTTACTGTCCACCTTGGAATTACATACAATCCCTGGCCTACAATGATACAGAGACTTAATACAGTAAGGTCTTCCAAAGATATTGCAGGTAATTGCCAAATTTGTCCCTTTTTTTTTTTTTTGGCATTTCTCTCAAGCTAGCCAATGAAAATTAGGTAACTCACCTTGTTTATAGTTAGTTTCACTTTTCATATTTGGGCCCCAAATACTGCAGGGATATGGGTGTTTCTTTAGAAAAAGCTGTTTTCATTGAAACTTAAAACATTTCAGAGACATTTTCATTGGGCTTAGTTTGGTAAAAGCGACTTTTTTTACAAATAAATAAATAAATAAATAAATAAATTTGGGCTAGATTGGTGTCGACATTGTTCCTTTAAGTAGGATTTTTTTCAATTATGCACGGGCAGTCTCATATTTCAAGGAAATTTTTTTTTCAAATGTAGCAAATCCTGTTCATTACAGCCTACTTACCTACAAAGGCCCTGATCCTGCAACCGGATTGTTGCCGACAGACTTTTTCACCTGGGTGCAGAGGCCCATTAATATCTGTAGGACTCTTTCTGGTCCTACAGATGCATCTATGTACTGATCTGGATGTAATTTTGAAGTTCAGCCATGTTTTAGTTATAGTGATTCCTGCAGGATTATTTAATACAAGGTAAACAATTTTTTTGTTTGTTTTAAACATTCACACCTCCTAAATAGTCACATGTATTTAAAGTTCCACAAAAAAATTCATCTTCCAGCAGAGACCAAACATGGAAAGTGTCAACCCAAAAAGTTGTTTGTGTAAAAACAGCAGACTAGAATGGACATTGTTTTGCAGCAACCTTAACTACAAAGGCTGCAGCTGCTAAAAATAAAAATAAAAAAATCTCTTCTAAATGTATTTAGTATTGGTGTAAAGAGGCCTGCCTATCTGATAAGTGGGATTGGTAGGCACTAATGAAAGTCCCACCCCCTCACGTGAGGTAAGGGCCACAGAACACAGAGAAGAACAGATTACAGGGAAGAAAGAAGGACAAACAGGGACGGGTGCCAGACTGACAAAGAGGAAGACAAACTTTTTTTTAAAATCCACAAAACATGTACAACCCAGACAGGGTCAAACACAAGTTTCTGCTGCAATACCTTGATAGTGGTATGCCTCAACTCCATTTTGGAGAGACCACCTCTAGAGCAAGAAGATAGTTCAGTGGCCAATTCAATTCTTAGCCTCACCACCGATACTGCCAACAAGGCTGCTAATTATTACTAACTGTGACGGTGGTTTCTGTGATGTGGACAGCCGTTCGCTCAGAGCTGAACTGAGACCACCAAGTCACTTCAGATAGGCCACTAAACAGCCATCTGAGGGTAACCACTAGGTCGCTAGCAACTTGGGTTAGATTGAAACCAGTGACTTGGAGGTGAAAAGGCTCCATATCCAATTATCAGTCCCCTGAGTCATCCAGTCCACCCTCCACAGTTATATAAAATGCTGTGGTAAGCAATATCTAAAAAGTTTTCCAGACATTACATGTGTTCAAAATGCTAAAAATACATATTTTGGAGGGTGGGATAAAAATCAGATCACCCAAAAGTAAATTTCCCCTCCCTTCCCTTTTTTCTGTTGAGAAAAAAAAAAAAAAATCACAAACAGGACTCAGTCTCCACTTGTTTTGCATATAAAAAGCCCCCTTTTGCAGTCTTAATTTATTTCTTAGATACAACTTTAGGCTACTAATAAGAGAGAGAGAGGATTTTTAAGAATAAGCAAGCTTTAATAAATGAACATCTCTCTTTACTGCACTGAAGGGGATGAAAACAAACAAACAAATTAATCCTCCCAGAGGCAAATTAAACAAAACCCCAAACTGCAAGCTACAACTCCCAAGCATTCCACCCAGAGCTTCTCAAACATTACAGATTTGCTATAAGAGGTGTCACTGCCCTTTGCCAGCTGGAAGAATAGTATTTTCAATACAACACTAAAGCTCCAACAGTCTAGTTTTGTCACCTATCCTGGGATCTGACAACTCTCAACAGGGGCTCAGCTAAACAAGCCTCAAGTTTTTAAACAAACTAGAGTTTAATTGAGAAGCACCTGCAGAGAGACAGACAGTCTGTTGGCATTAATAAAAAAGAAAATTTATCACAGTGAATCATAAAGGCAGGAGAGGAGGAGGAGAAAGGCTCCAAACATACGTCATACCTGCAGCACAGTGCTACTCCTTTCATAAAATTCCCTTGAAGAAATGTGTAGGATTTGACTGCACCCCATGAAGAGTGTTTTTCCCAACAAGCTTTTCCCAGGGTGTTGAAAAGCTATCATTCATAAAAAATTATTGAGGGGGAAGGAGGCAGCAAAGGGGAGTTCAGAAGGCCACAGACTGCAATGGAAGCCACAGAATAAGGCCCTCTGTAAAGCACGCACCTGTTTAACAGCTACCACAATAGCTTAACTAGAAAGCTTAAAGCTCCGAACCGGGGGGGGGGGGAAATAAAGAACGAAAGAAAATATAATGAAAGCCTGTTCTGATATCAAAATACATGCGTTAACCCCTGGAGTACTTTATTACACTGAATGACTCCACACTGGCAATGCAGAATATACAGACTGAGGGAAAACATATTCTCTTTTTACTTACACACATTCTGTTCACGTTAAATAGTTGACTAGGCCATGGCTTTTGAATATGTTTTGGGAAGATTTTTTTTAAAGTATAATTTTAAAATACATGCAGATAAAATGCATCACATGGATTAGAGCTGTGCCTATGGCCCAACGGAGAAGGGGTCCTTATTGCACCACATACACAGAACAGCTGAGCCTCCCTGCCTCAAAGCACGTAGTCCAAACAGATCAGACAGACACAGAGTAGGGGTAACAGCTATCACATATAAACTCCCTTGTAATGTTTTGGCACCATGTAATATCGGCTTGCTTGTGCGACTACCGCTTGTAGATTAGGCAGCAGCACTACACCTAAGGAAGTAATATCAGTCAGAGAGAGACACTCAGGCAGAACAGATTTTTCTGGCAATATAGTCGGTGTCTAAAAAAAACCCTGCACCACAGCTGGCAATCAGCATCTTTCCAAAATGTAACTCCTTCACAGTTTCATATAAACAATGTATGGCACTATCTGGTGACTCCTAATAATGTTACATACACATCGTCTGCCATTCTTAAATGGTAAAAATTAAATGGTCAAATATGCTGGCCTAGCTGCCAAGCTCTGAGTAGCTTCTGGAATGATACAGCTCACAGATGTTAGTGAAATCAGAAAGTTATTACTGGGAGGAGGTGGGGCTTTCCCACGCTGTTATTCTTTATTTAAGGCAGAGCCCACAAAATGCCCAGTATGTTCCAATAGAGCTAGCTGGGAAATGCTTTCTGTTCCAGTGAAAAATTTGATGAAAATAGGGAAAAAATTGTTTCAGTTGAGATGTTTCTTCTTTTTTTTTTTTTTTTTGGAGGGGGGGAGGGACAACCCTAAAAATAAAAAAAACTTAAAGTTGAAAAATGCTGGGGATGGGGTGGGGAGGGAAAGGAAGTGAGTTAATGAAAACATTATTTGAAAATGTACATTTCCTGCAGAAATTTCCACTTTAATGCTTTTTCATTAAAAAAAATGGCATTTCAAATGAAAAACTTTGACAAAAAAAGGGGCAGTTCCTTCTCTAATGAACTTACACATTTAAGGACAGACATAGAGGTGGAGGTCAGAGGAAGGGAAGCAGCAATACTCAATTTATATACCAATCAACTTGATTCACTGTAAGCAGCATGTTAGAATTGGATCTATAAGAGGATAGATCTTGCATCTTGCAGATGAGCTCAGGATAATTGCACCATGCAAGCCTCGTGGAAGAAGCCATCATGATGATTATATGAGAATTTGACAAATAGGTAGGGAAGGCTGGAAATGTAGGCAGAGTAAGGAAGTGGACGGGATGGGGAACAATGGCCCCAGCTTCTTTACTCCTGTATTTTTGACCTTCTCTTCTCCACTCCTCAGTGCTCTCACTTGGGCACATATGGTACTATGGGTCCATTGATGAACTCACTTGAAGTCAGCCAACATCTCTCTCAACTTTTCCAAAAGAAGTGAGAGTGATATGTGGTATGCAAAGGGAGTGTGGTCCGGAACGGGGTGGGATAAGATAGAGGATATTGCCCACTCCACAAATGCTAGGAAAAACTCAATTTTTCCCTTTCTTTAGAGATAGGGAATGTTAAATAAACAAAACTCCCTAAACCACCCCTTTCTCCCAACAATTTATTATTGCTCCCTAGGTTTTCTTTACACTCACTCTCCCCTGCCATTCTGTATTTTTTCTTTTATATCTGCATGCATCCTCTCTCCTGTTATCCAAATGTTTTTGTTCAGACTATTCAAACTGTTTAAATCTGTTTTACCCCATTCCTGATTCATCTTGTCTTGTTATTTACTTTTAACAGCAAAACGACTTAAGTATTACATTGAACTTTTCATGCATAGATGTTGCACCAAAGCACTTCAAGAACGTAGGAACGGCCATACTGGGTCAGACCAATGTTCATCTAGCCCAGTATCCTGGCTTCCAACAGTGGCCAAAGTCAGGTGCTTCAGAGGGAATGAACAGAGCAGGCAACATCAAGTGAGTCATCCCCTGTCATCCACTCCCAGCTTCTGGCTAGGGACAGTGAACGCATGGGGTTGCATCCTTGACCATCTTGTCTAATAGCCATTGAGGGGCCTCCCTCCATGAACTTATCTAATTCTTTTTTGAATCCCATTACAGTTTTGGCCTTCACAACATCCTCTGGCAAAGAGTTCCACAGGTTGATTGTGCGTTGTGTGAAGAAGTACTTCCTTTTGTTTGTTTAAAACCTGCTGCCTATTAATTTCATTGGATTACCTCTGGTTCTTGTGTTATGTGAAGGAGTAAATAACAGATGGGGAGACTGGAACTACACACACTATTCAAAGCGTGGATGCATCATAGATTCATGTAGTGGGATTATGGTATTTTCTATCTTATTATCTATACCTTTCCTAAAGGCTCTTAACGTTGTTAGCTTTTTTGACTGCCACTGCACATTCAACAGATGTTTTCAGAGAACTATCCACAATGACTCCAAGATCGCTTTCGTGAGTGGCAACATCTAATTTAGACCCCATCATTTTGTATGTCTAGTTGGGATTATGTTTTCCAGTGTGCACTACTTTGCCTTTATCAACATTTTATCTGCCATTTTGTTGCCCAGTCACCCAGTTTTGTGAGATCCTTTTGTAATTCTTCACAGTCGGCTTTGAACTTAACTATATTAAGTAGCTTTGTATCATCTGCAAACTTTATCAGTTCGCTGTTCACCCTTTTTTCCAGATCATCTATGAATCTGTTGGACAGCATTGGTCCCAATACAAATCCCTGGGGGACACCACTATTTACCCCTCTCCATTCTGAAAACAGACCATTTAGTCCTAACTTTTGTTTTCTGCCTTTTAACAAGGTACTGACCCATGAGACGACCTTCCCTCTTACCCCATGACTGCATGACTTTCACAGCTTTTGGTGAGGGACCTTGTCAAAGGCTTTCTGAAAGTCCAAGTACGCTATATCCACTGGATCATCCTTGTTCACATCTCTGTTGACCCCCTCAAAGCATTCTAATAAATTGGGGAGGCATGAGTTCCCTTTAAAAGAGCCATGTCAATTCTTCCCCAACAAATCATGCTCATGTTTGTGTGAGATAATTCTGTTCTTTACTATAGTTTCAACCAATTGCCTGGTACTGAAGAGAGGTTTACCGGCCTGTAATAGCCAGGATTGCCTCTAGAGCCTTTTTAAAAGATCACAATAGCTAGCCTCCAGTCATCGGGTAGAGAAGCTGATTTAAATTATTTATATACCACAGTTAATAGTTCTGCAATTTCATACTTGAATCTCTTCTGCACTCTTAGATGAATACCAGCTGGTCCTAGTGACTTAGTAATGTTTAATTTATCAGTTTGTTCCAAAACCTCCTCTACTGACACCTCAATCTGGGACAGTTCCCATTTGTCAACTAAAAAGAATGGCTTAGGTGTGGGAATCTCCCTCAAATCTTCTGCAGTGAACACCAATGCAAAGACTTCATTTAGCCTCTCTGCAATGGCATTGTCTTCCTTGAGTGCTCCTTTAGCACTTTGATCTCCAGGGCCGCATTGATTATTTGGTGGGCTTCTGGTTTCTGTTGTACCTTAAAATGTTTTTTTTTTTGCTGTTAGTTTTTGAATCTTTGGCTAGTGGCTCTTCAAATTCTTTTTTGGCCTGCCTAAATAAATTACACTTGAGTCGTCAAAGTTTATGCTCCTTTCTATTTTCCTCAGTAGAATTTGACTTCCAATTTTAATGGCCTCTAACCACTTCTTTTACTTTGTTGTTTAGCATTGGTGGCACTTTTTTGATTCTCTAAGTTTTTTAATTTGGGGTATACGGAAGGTGGTATCACCCCTATTTAACAGATAGGGAAACTGAGGTACAGAGGAAAAATGACTTCCCCAGGGTCACACAGCAATTCAGTGGCACGGATGGAAATAGCCCCTGTTTTCTGACTCTTGGGTCAGTGCCCTAAGCCACTGGTTAGTGATGATGTGTTTTGGTCCAACCCACCACCTGATTCACTACATACATCAAAGAACTAAAAATAGCAATGCAATGCACAGACTTAGCTCTGATCTTACAATACTATAATTACATATCATGAAAGAGCTGTAGCCATTCCATAGATAATGTTGAAAACTGATTTTCCTCATCCCATCTATTACCCTTACTTGGCATCACCCCAAACAGAACATTGGTTCCTAATTAAATTTGCAAAAGTGTATGGAAAGGCCATAACAAGTTACTATAGGCAGGTCCTTGTAGTCCTTATAGTTCAGCCAATAAAGCAATGATCACGTAAGTGCTTCAGTCATAATGTAATTCTTGTATCAAAGAAGCTTTCTCTGTCTGTTCTCCAATTTCTGCATAAGTTAGCTGTACCTCCCATTCTGTCAGAGGTAAAGGACACAAGCTACAATGTATGCTGTGATGCTTGATGTTAAATTGATTTCATGTAAAATTTGATTAACAATTATACAATAAATATCAAAGCATAAATAGAAATGACTATTAAAACTGTTAATCAAATAGAATATTTTTATATTAATAGAACTAAAAAATCCCATGTAGTATATTTTAAGTAAGTTATTTTCAGCTCTCAAATGTCAATTTTTTTTATTGGCAGGGTTTAAAAAAAAAAAAAGAAGTTACTGCAATATGCTTATAACTCCAACTAATTAGCAGATTTACTTGAAAATTCTCTGTACTCAAAAGAGTAAGGGCAGTAAATAGGGGAGGATAAACTACATTATTTATACATCAAAATCTTTTTAATTTCCTGTAGTAAGTGTAAATATGTTAAAATTATCAGCTAATTAACAATACTGATGTTTAGTTTTCCAACTTTAGTTTTCACAGTTGACACCACCATTGAGGATGGGGCAATTCATACTACTCAGAGCTATTGGTTCAGGTTGTCTGCAGAAACAAAGACAGTGCTGGATTATGCTCCATATTCTCAAGGTTTTCTTCATAACAATGAGGGCAAGAAACAATTAAAATAAATCTTAGCCTTTGGAGTATCCATTTAATGATACAGTCAATGAAAATAATATTAACTGGAAATATTAGTCAGTAAACATTGTGGCAGATAGAATTGTTTCTAATAGCTAATAAATCAAAAGCAACACATTAAGGCCTTGATCCTGCACAGGGGTCTGATGGGAGCCCTCTGATCTTCAGTGACGCTCAGCCTGGGGACAAGAGTCAGCTTGCAGGGTTTTAAGTGCAGGCTCCAGGCCTATGACTTAGATTTTGCTGTAGCCCTGACGTTAATTTTCAAACATTAGAAGTCAAGAATTTATTTGCTAGTGAGAGTCAAAAAAAAAAAATAATAAAAAAGGTGATTGAACAAGAAGTTTTCTAAAGAACTAATTTTACAGCAACTGTAACTTAACACATTTACTTGTAAATTCTCAGAAAATTCATTCCCTGCTTAAAGATTAAGTGCAGTAAATTTTAGAAGGAGTCACTATCTTCATGCCAACAGAGAGGTTTAATTCCTTATATAAGTATATAGCAAAGCCTTAACTATAGAGCTGCCACGCTGCATCCATAACACATATGTATATCAGTGAAGTTTTTAGAGTGCTTCAGGATTTATTTGGATAAAAGGCATTATATAAATATGAAGGAATTTTAACTGTCTCTTGACTCCAACTGACAAGAAAACATAAGTTTGATCATCAAATATGAAATTACATAGAGGTTAAGAAACATTCCCTGCCCTAATGAGTTTACAACTTAAGATACACAAGACAATACTTCGGGAAGGGACAGCAAAGAAAGGGTCAGAAGAAAGACTGATAGAATCTTGCAACAAATTGAGTTTAAGGAGGAATACGAAACAAAGGCAGGTGCTTTGACAGATTGGCTCCCAGTCTGAGTCTCCCAACCCAGACTCCTCCCAATCTTCTTCCTTTGCTGCCTCCCGACTCCAAGTTCCAGTTTCGTCCTCTCTGTATGAGAGTCAAATGACTGTCTCCTCCACACTACAGGAATACCAGCAGAGGGAGCACTGAAAACACAGGATGGACGGCCGCCCTGCTGTTAGTTCCTGTTGCCCGGGTCCTAGCAGCCTGCAGAGGCCAGTATAGCAGTAATTGGAGCAAGTGTCCTGCTCAGCCCCTGCAGCCCTGGGTGGGAGCATGTCCAATGCAGATGAACTCTTTAGAAAATTTAGCTGCTGAACTCTAACCAGTATGTGTGAACTGAGATTTTCCAAAGGGTTATATACCTCGGCCTTTCAAAAAAACAAAACAAAAAAACTCTTCATGAATGTTTTTTAGCATGGTCAAAATGTTTTCCCTAATTGTTCTTGGAAATGGCTGACCAATTTTAGAAGACACTTCCAAAAATAAAAAAAAAGATTCAGCATGAGGCAGACATCTGGCATGGAAAATTTTAGCCTGAATGGTTAAAGTTTGGCAAAGTTATAAACAATGGAAAACAGGGTCTGATAATGGGAAGTGTTAGGTAACCTTAGAAATAGCCATCCCTACCAGATCCTGCTGTGACGACTCTCTTGTAATTAATTATAGGGGAGCTGGTCACAATGGCCTACAAATCTTTCATATGCGATTAACTAAGAATGATTCTACTTTTGTGTCTGCATTAAAATATATTATTTGTATTCTTACTGAACTGTAGTCATGTTATACTGTGAAACAACTACTGAGAGATACCGGGAAAGCACCAATAAAAATCTGAAATCACTATATTTTAAGTCTTATAAAGAATTACAAATTTCTTATTCTTAAAAGCAGCGGACATTATCAGAACCTTGGACAGCAGTGTGGGGACTCTGCAAATAAGGGTTTTTGCCTCAGATACCATGGACACTTGTACCCCATGAGACAATCTCAGAGTTCAAAATTTTGCATCTCTCAAATATACAACAGTTATTTTAATAACTGGAGCTTTCTAATACAAACATGAGGTGTACTCTATAATGAATAATTACTGAAACTTTGAAAAAAGGTCATTTGTATATTCAGAATGCCATTTATAATTAAGAAACAGGGAAAATATATACTTTTTGGTTCTTCTCTACAGCCTTATATGATGACAGGTTTTATATTTATTCTTGTATTTTGAGATGTCAAACTACAATGACAATATATTGTAAGAGGATATCAAACTACGTTACCATAAAACAAAACCATACAGAAGAGGGACTTCAAGTGTTTAAAACAGTTTTTGTCACAATTGAACCTAAATTCAGTTTTAATTGCTTTATCACATCAGTGAGATTAATATATTTGTTTAAGCTTCCAAATAAATCAAGAAAGAAAATGACAAATGATTGAATAAATGTTGTGGCCATTACATTAAATGTCTGAATTTTTTTTTTAATACTCATGATGTACATATTATATAGAACACATCAACTCAACATTATTAGATGATCCTGGATACAATTCAGAAATAAATTGAGAAACATTCAAATCTATCTCTCTCAACTTGCAAATTCCCCTGTTAAAATCCATCCACTCATTACTATGAAAATCCCACTTTACTTTTAATAAATAGACCTTAAAAAAAAAAAAACTGATCACTTTTGTTTGAAATTCTTGAAAGCAATAAGATGGTCACAAGACTTGATTTGACTGCTTTGCCTCTCTACAAACTCAATAAGGCTTGCTTTTTTATAACTGATTCGTGTGCTGTATTAATCCTCTAACATATAAAACAAATCTCTTGGAGGCTGGAACTCCATTGGCGGAGGACAAGGAAGCTGTTGTGTTCTGAGAATTAATCCATCCAGGAAAATCAAAAGCCAGCCACTCACAATACAGTAATCAGCATGTTTTATACTATGAAAGCCTTACATTTCCCATTTAGAAAACACAACTATTACTCCATTATGTAATGCCACAAAAAAACCTTTTATTTATTTGTGTTTGTTATTATTTGGCTTATACTTATGGGTTTGTGTATATTCCATTGGTGGGCATACAACCATTGAGTTAAGAAAAGTGTCTATTCCAAACTGGTTAAAAGGAAAAGGGAACTCCCACTGCTTATTCCACAACCAAAGATTTATCTGGATTTGCTTTGTGGACAAGATTTTAACTCATTATAACCCAGAATAGAAAGAAATCCTTTGCATTGTTGTTTGCAAAGAAAGCTCATTTTCTGTCCAGGTTGCATTTTTGTTCATCTTACATTTTCAACACTGCATTATATTATCTAATGTAAATTCTGTAAATGTTTCTAAAATAAATCTGAAAATTGAGATTTTAGAATTATAAGTTTAAATACTTCCATTTTATTTTTTAAGTGCTAGTGCCTTTGACAAATCCTTCATTAAAGTTTTTAAGATAAAAAGCCAAAGATTAAATCCATTTACTTTTACAGAAAAACACATTACATTTATTTTATTTTGAGAACATAAAAATTTAAAGTTTTTTCTTTAACTGCGTGATAGAATTGAGTTGCCATACTTCAGTGCTATGAACGATGATAAACATAGCTGATCTTAAATAACGATTTAACTACTAGCTAAGCTGCAGCCTAAACATGACGTGTAAATTTTATGGGAGTTATCAAGGAACTGGAAACTGACAGTGTAGACTCCACAAAGAACACAAAAAGTATTCCCTGTGCCATTTAACTAGAGATGGTACTGAATCCTATATCCTATATAGCTTTTATAAACTGGAATGCAACAGATGAAGCAATTCAAAAAAATTCTTCCAGTGTGCTGTCAAGACACTTTTCTGTCACATCATTTAAAAATCCCAAATAAGATATTTATTATTTTGTTGTTTTTCTTTAGGCAACACATTTGGGCTTTTGAAATCAAAGAGAACCTTTTCTCTCTTTTCAGTGGGGTAGCCGTGTTAGTCTGAGTCTGTAAAAAGCAACAGAGGGTCCTGTGGCACTTTAAGACTAACAGAAGTATTGGGAGCATAAGCTTATGCTTTGATATGCTCTCTTTGATATTTATATTAGAAAGGAGAAGTGGTAGTCCTACCTTCGTGCATGTGATCATCTTTGTGTTTTTCGACACTTGACTACATAAGATGGCTAAAGAACTAAAAGGGGCTGCAGCCCGATAGCCCCCAGCCTAAAGCCAAACATTGCCTAAAATGAGTGCACTACTGCTGGGCAATAATCTCATCAAGTCAGCTCTATCGACACGTCAGGTGAACACTATAAATGCCTAGATCATGTGTTTAAATGGAAGGATTTCAGCTTCCCCCAATAATTTAGGATGCAGATAAGCATAAATATACATGTCTTAATGTTTAAAAAACTACATTCATTTTCCCTTTGAATATGGTTGTTTAAACTCTCATGCATTTATATTGACAGAAGTTTATTATTCCAAATAAAGTGATGAGTGAAGTGATAGTTGAACATGAGCAATTTAATTTAATAAGACCCTTTTGTGGGACAGAACAGAATTCATTCATAGCAGTAGTATATACAGAGTTAATAAAATTACCATTAGATAATAACTTTTGTTCTGCTTAATTCATCAAGAGCCATGTTCCCTAATTTCTAAAGCAACAGTTCAGAACAAGAAGAGTTAATCATGCACTTTTTCTTCCACCCATCTCATTCATGCCACATTCCACAGTGGCCGGGTCCAACAACAATATAGGAGGGTACCTAAAATGAAGAGGCAGGGCCTTCCATTCTTCTGCCTCTCTTGAATTAATTAACTGGAAATGAGTTTTGTCAATGTTTTGGAAAGGCAGAGGGGTGAAAAGAAACTGCTAGAATTAATCACAGTGAGAAACTACCTCTTCAGCCGTCTGCCAGAATTCAGAAAACCCATGAGAAGTGCAAAATAAAAGGAGAGAGGGCTGAGTTACCATCCAAAGGAACAAATAAAATTCAAATAAACATCCAAGTCTCCAAAATATAGACATGCCCCAGAGCAGAGGAATGCAGCATCTGTTGCCACAACAGCTTCAACTTTGTTTTTAACATACTCAGCATAATGACTGAAAGTAACAAGGTAGAAAAGATAACTTACGAATAATTTAAATACACAGAAGGCAGCATCGTATGTGTTTAATTCAGAAAGTATTTATCCAATCTTTCACTGTCATTGCATTATATAAATACAAATATTTAAACATTCTTATTTATTTTTGAAGTACCGTTTACTGATTCAGCACTGCTGCTTTTAACATATCACAGAAGCGATATCTCATAGTGATTTTTTAACCATCATTATCTTCAGGTATAACAAATGAGATAAGTAACCATTAATCAGTTTCCTGGCTTCATGACACTTTTCCACTAGCAAAACAAAGAATTAATGAAATTACTGCAAATCTCCAGATTTGAAAAGGTTTTTGCATTTGTGGTGTTCATGTGTCACAGTGGTGAATGACCATTATTGTTTGACAATTTCTCTGGAAAAGGTAATAACGCTTCCAGCAGATTGGAACTTAAACTGGAAAAAAAAAATGGAAATCCTAACAGGGCCTTCATACTGTATTATTTGGGAAATAGCCTTCTTTTTACTTGGTGACAATCCTCAAAAAGTTTACATGGGACTGCTCATGAAGTTGGGTTCTTTCTAACAGATTTCAATATTAGCTTCTCATCTCGTTTCTCAATCTCCAAACCCATGTTCTTGAGGATGGAATTGTCTGCCAGTCCCTGCTGCTCCATCTGTGCAATAACCTCTTGGTTTCTTTCGTTTTGCTCAGTGAGATTTCGGATGGCATACACGGCCCACTGATTCACAACTATAGGAGAGAATTAAGGAATTTCTCATTTTACAGACAAAACAGAATGCTCATTTTAATTCTGGAATGACCCCCCCCCCCCCCACACACACACAGATTTCTAAAATGCAGTTTAGTAGAGAAAGATACTTAAAAAGTATGATCCTGACCCTGCGAACACTTGTACACGAGTAATATAGCTCATATGAGGTCCCACTGACTTTAGTCAAAGTTAACCAAGTTTTATCTTGAATTAAAAAAAAAAAAAAGGCAATTAACCTACCAAAAAAAAGGGGGGGGGGCACTCTTGGATCCGCCCTTCTTCCTTTGACACAAAAATTCCGTAAAAACAATTTTTAAAAATCCAATTGAAACTCATGGGAACATTTCTAACACAAAGCTAAAAAAAATCCCACTGCAGTTTTTGCAGCATTGTGCACTCAAGAACCTCAAAATGAAATTAGCTCTAAACAAGACACAATGAAGCTGATTGGCTATTTTCATTTACAAATTCAAAAAAGGAAACAAACATAAATAGTCAATTACATCTGTATTAAAATTGTTCATGCAAATGATAAATGGTGGTGTTTGTAACATAGGAGACTTATTTTTAAGAAACACAATGTTTTAGATTAAATTATACAAGTTCCGTTCCTAGTGCTTGGGTCTCTAGCATAAAACCCACTGACACTCAGAGGACCACTGGTAGGTAGTTCCTGCAGAGATGCTAATGTTTGAATGGACACAAGCAACAACTCATTTGACTCTAAAGCGAGTCCCTTCCGGCTAGGATTGAGGCACGTCAGAGGAATTAAATTTCCAGCAATATCAATCTGGCATCTTCCAAGAGAACTAAAATATTCATTTTTATGAAATGTCAGATGTTAGTCCCAATTCTGTAGTTGAAATGCTATGTTATGGTATCTTTTCCAAGACATCCACATGGGAGACAAACAATTCTGAATAATTTCATTTAAGCTTCACATGTAGAAGGATGTGCCTGTAGGGCACCAGTTATTTGCAACACATACCTTCACACATAATAGAAGGATGCACATAATTTACTCATCTCCTTGAGGTCTTTTGGGCTGGACAGGATCTAAGTACAGAGACATAATATGTTTCTATGGGCATTTGCCTGTGGCAGTAGGACAGGAACAGTATGGGGAGGGTAGGAACCCCAGCCAAAAACACAACACAAGATGAAAGGAAGTCCAATTAATTATTAATTATTTCTGTTGTGGTAGAACCTAGAGCAGAGATACTCAGACCTCAGTGGTTCAGGAGCCAAATTAGCGATCAACATTACCCAAAAGAGCCACAGTAGTGTGAATTGTTTCATTAACAGAGGGAACAAAGGAAACAATGAGAATTATAAGAAAATGCATTTTTACACACACACACACACACACATATAAAGAGAGAGAATACTATATAATAATTTATAGAATATATATTATTCTTATAGCAAAATGACTGACCAAGTATCATTATATCAACCATAATTGATTAATAACATAGTAAAAACATTCTGATTAGTTAATAATTAAATCACAGAGTGTTTTAATATCGTGCAAAGAGCCACTTATGGCTTCCGAGCCTCAGTCTGAGTATCACTGACCTAGAGTATCCAGCCCCGTTATGCTAGGCACTGTACAAACATGCATTTTCTTATTATTCTCACTGTTTCTTTTGTTCCCTTGGTTTTTTGTCTCCAATTAGTGTGTCTTGCCTTATTCTTAGATAGTAAGCTCTTCTGGACAGGCACTGTGTTTCAGATCTAAACTAAGAGGTTATGAGTAATTCATGACGTCAGAGGGTTTCTGGTAACAAGTGATGGCTCTGGACTCACAAGGGGATGCCCAGTACAATGGGGCCCATTATTGGTTCATCTTTAGGCACTACCATAATAAACATGATTAACAATAATAATAGCATTGGCTCTGCTCCCTACCTGGGTACCCAGCTAGATAGGGCAGACTGAAGAGGCAGCTAGACTGATGTCACATAAATCAAAGGATTCTAGACAAACACTTATCAGGTGATAGCACATTTGTCACATATGATTGACTGTATATAGCATCCCTAAAACTGGAGTAGGAGAAATCTCCAGCAAGGGCATAGAATTACACATCTTTTGGCTAGCAGCAATGATTGATACCTGTATTTTAATTAGTGTTGCATCAATAAAACTGCCCTTTATCTTTCAACGGTGTATTATTATTATTACATTAATGCACTGTGAGAACAGAGACTGAAAAGTCCAACAAATGCCAGTTTTTAGGGCCTTTCCCTAAAAAAGTCAGAAGAAGATTTTTACCACCACCTTCCTCTTTCATTTTCGAATTTCTGGCCAGTGGATGGATTTGTATGGGGCCAGAAAAGGATTGGGAAATCAAGACCTGGGTGAAGCTTTGGAGCAGGTAGGTGAAGAACCATAAGGGAGAACAAAGATCTTGAAATGGGAATTCAATAATGAAGAATATCCACTGTTCCTCTCTTGTGAGCATGTCATTATTGCAGTTAAATGAATGTACAAACTATGATGGTTATATAAAGATATATTAACTGGTCATCTCTCACTGTGGGTTACCAATTTTCGCAGTTAGATGAGTATATAAAATAAGTTTACCAAATACCAAGGAAACTAAACCAAATGTAAAGTAGAATCTCAGTCATCAGCTCTAATGACAATAGTTAACAAAATCGATTGGTGAAGCACGCAAACTAATGAATGCTGTGGTTGAGGAGGAGAATCAGGATCACAGTCCAGCAGTACTTCCCTAGCACTATTTCAGGGCATTTAATGAGGGCCAGAAGGTAGCATGATGTTCCCCCAGTGGACTGTGTGAAGCAAGACATCACTCACACTGTTTCTGCCTATGGCATAGAAGCAGAATTTCACCCACTGAGTTCCATCTGAGATATGGCTCTGAATATATCATCCATAGGGAGCAGATCCGCTGAGAAAGGTGGTGAATTTTTTAAGTAGTAATGTTTCTGACCCAAACTATAGTTTGTTTTAAAATATGAGATGTACAGTATTTTTAAACAATTAAAATTTGTATTAATCTTTGCGTTGCCATTATAGGACATGAAGATGGTAATAAGATTAATTCCTTATTATACTTCCTGAAAATGTGTGCTAACTCTACAACAATTCCTATTGATCTATTCCTATTGTTCCCATGTCAAATTAATTTGTGACAATGTAATTTCTTGTACGCCCTCAATAAAAATTATGTGATGAAACCCATTATCATCATCACATGATTTGCCATTAGCGACCACTGTACTTAAAGCTGCAAAGTGGTTTCAATAATATTTTCACTTGTTCATAACTTTCTCCTTTCCTTACCCAGGTTTTCCATTGTACAATTCAGAGCCATGAATATGTATAACTCTCCTTGTTAGCATGCTGAGAGAGAGAGAGACCCCTGGATGGCTGTGTGCAAACCTAGACAGACTTAAGTGTCAGCAGAGATTAAAGTGAGTCCCTAGCTAATATGCACATTACCCTCTTGTTCCTCTCCAAAGAGGGATAGATAGAGAGAAAATTAAACATATTCTAAAGTCTCTAATCCTTCCAACACTTTAAGCACTTTATTGTATACTCAGCTTTAGAAAGAGAGCTTCTGAGGTTTCCATAGTTACTACAAATAAGAGCATGAGCCTGTTTGTTGTGAAACGACATAAAAGAAAAAATGCAGCAAGCATGGTAGATCTGATTTGGTAGGGTTGTCTAGACTTTAAAACAGTACATTTTGAAGTGTCAAATTAATGAATGTTAGGCAAGGAATTGAAGTTTACAGTATCTTTATCACACTGGAGCTTCTATATAAAGAAGGGAGAAATGGAAAGAATAAATCCTTGTTCCTTTTGTGAGAATTTCACTTCTTAGCAAATGAAAATATACAAGGTATACTCAAGATATGTCTAGTTTGCACATATTTATATAACTTTTCTGAACTGAAGCTATTTAATGCACAAATCCCAATATTTAGTTTGATTTATAGAAATGCTCTAGGCTTCCTCAACATAACCAATACATTCATCCTAAATACAGCAATTTAAGTAGCTGTTTAAGATAACCCACTGCAAATCACTCTTGAATAATTTGCCAACCCACAATTCCAATTACCTGGGAAAAAAGATGAGCTTGCACTGTGCCATGAGATTTGTGCTATCTTGAATTAATATTATAAATGATGTGGGTGAAATCTTGACCTTACTGAATTCAAGGGGATTTTTGCCATTGACACGGGGGGGGGGGGGGGGGAAAGGGACAAAATTCCGCTCTGTGTTTTTATTTTACCCACTAAACTTCTGCTAGGGTACATTATTAAATTCTTGTTAGAAGTAGTAGTGTGGCATGGAAACACAAATGCATTATGAAAGCAATCACCACCTTGCTAATGAATTAGTTCAATGTGTTTGGAGTGAAAGATCAGCAACATTATTGAAGAGAGCAGTTTACCTCTCGCTCTCTAACATAGGGGCAAATCCACTCCTACCCACAACACATACTTATGAACTGTTTTGTAAAACACTTTGAGCAATATGGACAAAGAGTGTTATATAGTAACTAGGTATTATTATTATTATTATTATTATATACATCACTTATAGGTCTCTGAATAGGTAGAGTAAATAATTTATGATGAATATCTTTATTGAAAGTATGTAAGTGGATCTTGTGGGTCAGAGTTGAGGTGGCTTCCAAAATGTACATAGTGAATTTTTACAGGTTAATATTGTCATTAGCTAATGTACAGAACTGAATAATGATAAGATAATGAATAAGGAGTAACAAAATATTTATATACATTCTCTTAAGTCCTTTTCATACTTTTTAATTCTTAGATGTTTCACTTAGGTTAAAATATATTGTATGGCGGTTTCTTAATTTTTTTTTAAGGAATAAGGAGCCTTCAAAGTCAAAATATGGATGGCATTAAAATGACATTCAGTATATAAAGTTTTCTTCATTGACAAATTTCTAGCATGCTACAGAAAACTGTTCTCAGCAAAAAGCTCTGCATAGTACCATACTCTAGGTAGTCAGGATGGGGGTGGGGTGGGGTGGAGGGAAGAGGGGCAAGGGAGAGTTCTACCTTTGTACACTTAGGGTGAAATCCTAACAAGATTCCCAGTGACTTCAGTGTGGCCAGGATTTTACCTCTAGGCTTTACACTTTGCAGCAGAAACGTGGCGGAGTTCCTGCACTTTCCACAAGAGAGAAGTCCTTGCTTACACACTCAATGCAGTGTCATAATTCAGTCCCCACTTTCATAGCAGGAATATTCTTTGCACCATATTTTCCAAATAAAGTGTGGAGACAATAAATAAATGATAAATTTAATCCAAAACTGTACTGAAGATGTTTTTCGGCATATAATGGTTATTGATGGAGTTCTACTTTTTACATCTCCTTTTGCCTAATGAGCAAAAAAAGATGTCATCTTTTGTATATTAGTTCCATTATATCGTTGAAATTGGAAGCAGCTATATAATTTAAGTAGTATGAACTGCACAGTAGGAACAGACACAGAAATGCCTTATCAGGAAGCTACATAAAACATTTAAAGATTTATAATCCAAAATGCTTTATATTCCCTTCATGACTTAAAACAGTGGTTCTCAAGCAGGGGTACATGTACTCCTGGGGGTACGCAGAGGTCTGTACAGGTGGTACATCAATTCATCTAGACAGTTGCCTACTTTTACAAAAGGCTACATGAAAAGCACTGGCAAAGTCAATAAAAACTTGAAAATTTCTTACAATGACTTGTTTTATACTGCTCTATATTCTATAAACTGAAATGTAAGTACAATATTTATATTCAAATTGATTTATTTTATAATTATATGGTAAAAATGAGAAAGGAAGCAACTGTTCAGTAACAGTGTCCTGTGAAACGTTTGTATTTTTATGTCTGATTTTGTAAGCAAGTTTTTTTTATATGAGGTGAAACTTGGGGGTACGCAAGACAAATCAGACTCCTCAAAGGGGTACAGTAGTCCAGATAGGTCGAGAGCCACTGACTTAAAACATAAAAAGAAGCACCAAGAAAATCAAAATATAAAGAACAAAAAATGTAAGCAGTTCAACTTCTTAAAGAACTTGTTTGAAACAGGTCTATATGGCTAGAAATTAGAAAAGTTTAAATATAGTACTTGCTAAACGGTGTCTGCCAAGTTGCAGCTCATAATCCAAGTCTCTAGGTGTTCTATGGCCAAGAATAAAATACGAAATGTCACATTAAAAGACTCGCTTCCGTTTACAGAAGTGATTGGACCACAAAGAAAAGAAATAAACACTTTTCCCCGTAAGTCTTCCAGTCCTTTCAGGCATTTTGTATCACAGTCACTTGAAAGATAATTCTTTTTGCCACTATAGAGGTTTTCTAGTCAGCTACTGGCACAATTAGTCACAGTTTGGATCAACAAGCTGTGATTGACCACATGTAGCAGACACTCAGACTTTTAGTCCTTCACTGTAAGCCAATTCTTTACAAAGAACTACAAGTTATTTAATTCTTCCTATGAGTAGATTTCACAAAGCCCCAACTACCATGTAAAGATAGTAACAATTCAATAGTTTTTTTTTTTTTTTTTTTTGCTTTATACAGTATTTTTATTTTGGTTTGCCATTATTTTGTATATTTTTAGCAATATCTAGTGCGTATGACACTGTCCATTTTTTTTTAAAGCTTTTGTGTTGTTACAAATGTTTCTGATCCTACACATTACTGACATTACATCTTCAACATTAGATATTCTTAGGAATTAGAACTCGTACAATTTAAAACCGCTCAGCATGTAACAGTCTTGGCATATTAGCAATTTAAATATTGCACCATTCTAAAGTTATATATTAGCCGTGAAGAGTTTGGGCTACTGGTTTTTTTTTTTTTTTTTTTTAGAGATATCACAGAAGTGGCGATTGGCTTAGGAAATTAAGTTGTTATCTTTTGCATTTAACAGAAGGGAGCTAGTGGCAATACAGTCTCCTGGAAAGAATGTTTTTTTACCTGGATTGTAACTCTTGTTCTTCAAGATGAGGATGCAAACATGTATTCCACTCAGGGGTGTGCGCACCTTGTGCGCCGCAGCCAGAAAAGTTTTCCACAGCAGTATCCGTCAGTGTGGCGCACGTGCTCTGTGGCGCCTCGTGGCCCCTCCCAAGGCTATAAGGGCAGCACTGCCCTCCCAGCTCCTTCGCACTGGAGAGTAGCCTAAGAGTCTGATGCAGCGGGGACAGAGTGTGGGTCATGGAATACACAGTTTCATCCACAACTTGAAGAACCGTAACAATATAGGTAAGTAACCATTCTTTCTTCTTCAAGTGGATACAGATTTGTATTCTACTCAGACGATTCACATGTAGTATCATAAGCGACGGCGCTTGGAGTCTTTTTAAACACTGTCTGAAGTATGACCTGGCCAAAGATCGCAGTCTCCCTTGAAGCTGTTGTGATGGCATAATGATGAATGAATGTATGTATGTATGTATGGAGTATGAGGTCACAGCCCTGCAACTGTCCAGGATAGGTACATCATTCAGAAAAGCTATGGACGTTGCTTGAGCTCTTGCCAAGTGGGCAGAGAGACATTGGAGAGAAGATGTATTGGTCATACCGTAAGCAGTGGTAATACAGAACGTGATCCATCTAGAGGTTATCTGGGCCAAGACCGCTTGGACCTTCACCCTAGCGGCATAAGAAACAAAAAGTTGACGAGACTGTCTAAATGACCTAACTCTGTCTACATAAAAGGCCAATGCCATTCTTGCATCCAAAGTATGTAAATGCTCTCCTTCCGGATCATCATCAGGTTTCAGAAAGAACACAGATAGGTATATCATCTGTTTAGGGCAGAAGGCCAACACTAATTTAATTAAAAACTTTGGGTGAGGTCTCAAAGACACCTTGCCCTTAAAAAAAATCCAAGAGTATGAAGGGCCTGCTGTTACAGCTCACCTACTTTCCTTGCAAATGTGATAGCAATAAGGAGGACCATCTTCTAGGACAAATGTGCCCAGGAGCAAGTAGCCAGTTTCAAACAGAGGTCCCATGAGAGCGGCTTACACTGTGTTAAGGTCCCATAGAGGATCTGATGCTTTTACAGGTGGACACAAGCGAGTAATTCCCTTGAGAAACCTAGTAGCCATAGGGTTGTAAAATACTGTTCTCCCCTGACCAGGTGGGTGAATGGCAGAAATGGCTGCCAGGTGAGCCTTCAGGGAGCTTAAGAAAAGGCCAGAAGACTTCAAATGCAGTAAGTATTCCATAATGTCCTGGATACTCGCCCTCACAGGCTGAATCACTCGAGCAGAAGACCAAAGTCTTCGCTAAATAGGTGGATTTAACTGATTGTTTCTTACTGTTAAGTAAAATCTCTTGGACTGCTGCAGGCAGCTCATCTCTTCCTGATCTAGATATTGAGAAGCCAAGCCATCAGTTGCAAGCTGTTGGGATCTGGATGTAGGACCTACTCATGATGATGCGAGACCAGGTCTGGTAGAGGAAACACAGGTTATGGAAGTTCCACTGAGAGGCTGCAAAGATCTGTAAATAAGCATTGTCTTGATCAAGTTGGGGTGATTAGAATCATCTTGGTGTGATCCTGCTTCAATTTGAGGAGGACTTTCAAGATCAATGGAATCGGAGTAAACGCATACAGTAGGCCTGGTCCCCGTTTCAACAGAAAAGCATCAGTCAATGAGCCAGGGATGAGGCCAAAACTGATGGCATTTCTTGCAGTCTTTTGTACCATTCTTTTAAGCAATTCCTGATATGATTTAAAATCCTCCAGGAGTGGTGAGGATGAACCTGGGGCTCCCGAGACCTCAGGGGAGGGTGAGAATGAATTGCCCGGAGCCAAAGTAGCCTCCTGAGATAGATCTTGTTCGCCCAGTAATCTTGTCGGGCTAGTTGTTAAGTAGGGAGAGCTTCTGGTTGCTCTTCCAGTAGACTAGGCTCTGATGTGGACAGCTCCAGGACCTTCTCCTGGAACTGGGTAGAGATCAAGTTCTGAGGACCTAGGAGCCTCTTAGGAGTTCCCCATAAGCCAGTAGGGCATCAGAGGCCAAAATGTTTCAGTCCATGCTGGCCTTTCCTTACTATGTGACCAATACCCATCATGGTCGAAGGTCTCCCTTTTGAGGTGGTCTGGCTGATTTACTGGACTTTTCTTGCCTTGGTAGGGATAGCGATAAGTCTGACCCATATCTAAAGGCGCCCTCTGAATAAGCAGTCAGCACAGGAGACACCCAACCAGGCAAGGCTACTGGCCAATTTCCAGTGGAAAAGGTAAGGTAAAGTAAGGTCAAGTCAGAACAAGTGGTGGCATTGCAGTTGGTACCATGTCTCAGTTCACAGAAGGTCTAGCTGCTAAGTTTAGTACCACAGTAGGCTATGCAGGAGCACAGTCTGGCTTCAACACCCATGCCAATGAAAGACCTAGTACCAGAGGCAAAGTTGAGGGTGTGGTTAATGCTGACTTTGAAGAATGTCTCAGCCCCAATGAAGTGTGCACCTGAGCACCAGATGGCATAGACAAGCTTAGATTGTCCCTTAACTGATATTGATGCTAGTGTTGGCAACATTCGGTCTCTGATGCCAAAGAAGTTGAAGGCCCGGGATGAGCCAGAAATGACAGCAGCTCCACCAACTTCTACATCAACAGTGAACCAGGGACAGAGAGATGAGGAAGTGAAGGACCTGGTCTATGTCCTGTGTGGTGGTAGGTACTGAAATGGATACCGCTGAAACAGCGTCCACTGGTACCACACTTGACAGCCTCTGTCATGTCGGATCCAGAGTTGACAGTATGTTACCAAGAGTCTCTCGCTTCATTGCCAGGGAGACATAGGCGGATAGTCCAGCTCTACTTTGGATACCTGATGAATCTAAGTGTTGCTCCAATCCACGCTCTGAAGTGAAAGACAAGCCACTCATTGAGCTTAAGTGGCTCCTATAAGTCTTACAGGTCCCTTTGCGTGGAACCCCCGGAGAAGAAGACTGATCTCTCCTTCAAGAGGAATCCAAGTTCAAGAGTCTGTTCAAAGTCTATCATAGTAGTGGTTGACTGTGCATAGACAAAGCAATCTGGTGCCAGTGCAGAGGTAGGCCTCATGGCGTGTTCCAGGAAGTGCTGCTCCAGGTGCAGATCCCTAGAACTCCGAGTATGTTTCTTGAAGGAGCGGCAGATTTAAATTTTATTAGAGAATATTTAAAGAAATAAACGATACAGAAAATTTGAAGCGTTAGTCATTGGTCATTGGGGGTAACATGCAGAGTAAGGGGGTATGTTGGTGTTTTGGGGCTGGGCAGCACACATAGTATATACACACTGCAATGTCCCCAATGAGGGGTGGGTAACCGGTGGGCGGGATCAGGAGACAGTCGATAAACGGTGAGGGTCCACCACCCATACGGGAGGCAGGGACAGTCATGGGTATAAGCAAGCGGGCTGGGTAATGGGGAAGGGGTGACCCTCACGTGGCGGGATTCAGCTAGGTTTGGTGGGTTTAGGGCTCAGGGGATAGGGTCCAGCAGGGGGTGTGTGTGGGTGCACGAGGTCTCCCCGGCTCACTCTCGGTATTGGCGGTGGCCGGTGATGTGCTCGGTGTAAATGTCCCGGGACCAACGGATAGTGTCCGAGACCATGAGGCGTCTCATGAGCCGATGCTACACCTCTCCTTGACATGTCTTTCACCGAGACAGCAACCAAAGTGTGTGGGGATCTCTACTAGAAATAGAGTTCCCACACAAAAGGCATTGCTTGAAACCCAGAGAACACTGCATGTCCAGGTGCTCAGCAACACCTACTAATTACAGTTGCAAATAAACTAGAATAAAAACTGAAAACAGTGAAGAAAACCTAAAGAGTACTAACTACTTACAAAATCAATGAACCTAATAGCTAACTACACAGAAAAAAAACGTAAGGAAAACCACACGGAGTGGTGCAAGTGGTATGAAGGAACTGAGGGGGGTCAGGGTGCTGCTGTCCTTATATGGTTTTAAGAGGGGCCATGAGAAGATGCACACCGCTCCAACAGGTACTACTGTGAAAAACTTTTCCAGCTCCAACGTGCTGGTTGCACACACAACTGAGTGCTATACATATCTATGTTCCTGTACATATGTATGTATGTACATATCTATGAATTAGGTTTTAGGTGTTGTATCTTAAATTCTTATAATGCACTTTGAGCACTCATCAGGCATAATTGTAAAAAACTGAAATAAATAAGGAAGGTCAATAAATTTCAACTAGTGTTACTATTTATAACCTAGTGCTGTAAGTATACATACCAAAACCATTCAATCTCTGCTCCCTATAATCTGCATACATAATTGACATGTATTAAAACCTAACTGGGAGTGATGAAAACCATACAATATAAACAAATTCAATACAGAGAAGAGAGACAGCCAGATTAAAAAATTACAGAAAACCTATTATTTACACACACAGTTCAAAGAGGAACGTTACTTAGTCCTTATCCAGGAAAAAATCCGAATAAGCCCCAACAGTCGCTTTACTTATCTGCAAAGACACTTGATAATTGATTCTACAACTATTAGAACTGAAAATGCCAATATTTATGTTGGCAGAAGTATTTCCCATCTACAGTGGAACAGACTGGTTTAAGAGCCAATGTCACATTGGGGGGGGGGGGGGGAAGAGCAGCAACCACTATATTAACATGCATTTCCAGTATGAACTGCAAGGGAATTTCTGCAGCAGAATGGTTACCAATGAACTCGATCCCTGGTTCCTGCAGGAAAATCCATGAGGGGCCTAATGGTAGGGACATTTCAGGGGATTCTGACAGGGATTTGTCCCTGATCGTACTCCAGAGGTGGGGTTTTTAACCCTGTGCAACAGGCAGGGAACCAAGACCTCTCCCGACTCCAAACTATTCTGGGAGATTAGCAGGAGGTTAGGGCCACCCCTCTCCAAACTAGCTATTTTATGCAATCTCCCCTACTGCTTGGCAGCAAAGCCTCCTGGGATATGCATTATCAAGGCTTCGATAGCAGGCACTTATTCCTAGCATTCTGATCTCTACAGGACTGGAAAAGGGATGACAAGCATGTAGCCCTTTGAATGGATCCAATTTACATATTTGTGCCCACAAAACATTTACTGGTAAAACGAAGTTGAGTCTGGGCTGCTCATGCTGTACGCCAATTTTTAGAATAGTTTGTATTGACCAAGATTTTAAACCATTCCATTAATAGTTTATAAATTAAAAATGTCAGCTCTGCCTGATTTATAGCAGCCCTATTTCACTGTTCCTACAACAGTTTAAATAATTTGTAATAATTACAGTGACAGAAAAGAGATGAACTTAAATATTTTTCTACTCCCATAACTCTGCACATTTCTTCCTACACTCCCATCCCTAATTCACCCCTTAATTCACTTGGCCTCTTTCTCTTACTATTGAATTTACAGCTTTTTCATGTTATCCCTATGCTTAGAACCTTTCCTAATCCCATGTAGCAAATGATCTCCATCTTCTGACCCATTTCTTCCTCTGACATTCCAATGTAGATCTCCTCTCCAAGATATATGGCTTCTAATTTGGGCCCTATTTTTGTTATTACGTATGTCTAAATTAAAATGCAAGTTCTTCAAGGGAGGCATTTTTAATAAATTGCTAGATCTGAAGGCCAGAAGGGACCATTATGATCATTCTAATCTGACCGCCAGCATAACCCAGGCTATAGACGCTCACTCAGTAATTCATGCATCAAATCTTCCTATTGAGTTACTGGCTATCTTTTAGAAAGACGTACAATCTTGATTTAAAGACTTCAAATTATGGAGAATTCACTACGTCACTAGGTAACTTGTTCCAGTGGTTAATTATTCTCACTGTTAAAAAAAGTGTGTCTTATTTTACTCCTGGGGAAAAACTATGCCACTGGGGCGCAGAAGAAAAATGCCTCCCCTCCCTCTGCAGATTCTCTCTGCTTCCTTGCAGAAAATGGTTTCTGTGTTCACTCATTCCTCACAGCAGCTCAGACACTCTGTTTGGGCAGCTGGGGGAGAGGGGTCTGGGGATGCCCTGGGGCGCCCAGAGACATTAGTCCCAGGTGGGCGGGAGGGGAGGGGACGGGGAGGAGGACAGAGATGGAGTTCCCCCTCCCCCTTCCCTGCACAGAGCTGCCAGGGCTCAGTCAGATCAACCCCCAGAAAATACCCCTGAGCTGCAGGAAGGTCTGCACCACAGAGGGAGGGAAGAATTTCATGGGAGTGGGTCTCGGTGTGTGCTCCTCTGCCAAAGCAAATAACGGGAGATGGGGGTGAAGATAACAGCCAATCCTGTCTCATACACCTAGACATATTTAAAAAAAAAAAAAAAAAAAGAAGATTGATGACCATTAACCACAGCTGATGCTCAAGGATGTGTATATAAGGCCAACATGCCACTATAAAACTGATTTCCAAAACCAAACCTTACCAAAATCTGACTGATATACTCCTACTCCAATCAGTCGAAGGCTTTCTCAGAATCAAAAGAAAACAGCAGACAGGAAGAATTGCTAGAATTATCATCATAGATCAAATTCAGAGTTGTTCTGATATTATCAAATAGATGCCTACCAGCAATGAATCCAGACTGGTCATGGTGAAAATATTTGGGCAAAATTACACGCAATCTTTTGGCTAGCAACTCAGCATAAATTTTAGCATCCACACTAATTAAAGAAATAGGTCTGTAAAATGAGCAATTGGTAAGATCTTTTCTTTCTATATGAATGACCTTAATTTTTGCCTTCTTCCATGAATCTGGAATCTTTTCCCTCTCCAATATAAACAATTCAGTTAAAATAGGGACCAGAACTTGCTTTATAATACTTCACAGAAAACCCATCGGCACCTGGAGCTTTATTTGATTATAAATACTTAAGAATTGTAACTTCAAATTCATTTGCAGCAATCTGCCTATCAAGAGCTGCAGTCTCAGATATCTACTTATAAGTTCAGGATTTGGATGTTCTGAAGCATACAAAGTATGGAAAAAGCTAGGTTTCAGAGATCTGTTTGATGCCAGTTACTAAATCTCCCTTTTCATGTCTAATCAGAGGGATGGTTGATTTATCTTGCTTAATTTTAACTTTCTAGCTAAAAGCCTACCAGTTTTATTGCCCTTTTCATAATATAAGTGTTTCCTCAGTCTTGCCTGTTAATCTCATTTATTTTCTTATACATGCTTTCAGGTCCTGTAGATTTATAACTATCTTCCAAAACAAAGTTCTTTAACCAAACTCTCTTCTTCAGGAGCGCTCATCTTTTTGAGGTCTGATGCTTTGTTTATAAAGATTCCCCTCATTACCACCTTTCCAGCATCACAAAGGAATTTTTATTGATCCCTTCCTTATTTCCTTGTATATATTTCTGAAAATCTTCTTCCAGCTCTTTAATTCTAAGGTGGGGGGAGAGGTCTCTTCAACAGCCAGGCCCTTTGTTTTTCTACTGAGTCTCAAACTTCTAATGTAATATATGGGGAGGCATGATCAGTCCAAATGATAACTCCCAGATTAGTTTTTTGACTAAATTAGCCAAGGTCATACTCACAAAAATCATATCAATCCTGGAATAAGATCCACGAGTAGCAGAATAATATGTATAATGCCTGACATCTAGATTCATCTTCTGCCAGACATTCACCAAAAGAAATTTGCACTTGCTCCTTCCACATGCCCTGTGTGTACATCCGATCAATCTAAAGTAGAATTAAACATCTCATTAAAATCCGTCCCCATGAATAATATGCCCTTCCCTAAAACTTCCTAAATCTCTAAAAAACTGATCAAAAAGGGTGGTTGCCCTTGACTGGGAGCATATAATTTGACTAAGGTGAGATCCAGATCTTTGATAAACACATTGAATAGCACTGGGCTGACAACAGAATCCCACTAGAAATGTGCCCATTGGGTAATGACTCCCAATGTGCAATTACTTTTTGATATCTATAAGTTAACCAGTTTTTAACCCATTTAATAGGTATTCTCACGTTCTCTCTCTTTATGTGAGTGAAAAGTACAAGGTTCACTCATCTAGCAGCATTACAAAGAATTAAAATAATGAAAGGACCAATTTTAATATGGAAATTTTGTCTAGTCAAGTATTCTAGAGCTACTGAGCTACAGCAAACATTTAGGGATAGCAGGCTATTTTTGTAACGATGTCTCATATGCCAAAGATTACAAAACTTTAAAAAATTAAGCCATAACCTCTAGTTTGTTTTACTTTTTCCTATACTCAAATCTGTAACACTAGCTTAAAACCATATATATGACACATTCATTTTTGCTGCTTAGGCTGCCAATTTTTTTAAAATTATGACTTACATTTTTAATAGAAACCCATAATTTATGAGTAACTATAAATCTTTTGGTTTCAGATGAGAAAGAAAAGTCACACTCTTGATCAATTTGAAGTTGAATGCTCCACAGTTATGATGTTCAGTTCTTAAAGTTCTCTCTATCACCATAATCCCTTCTAATATTCCTAACAACTCTACTGAAATATTACAATTATCTTACAACTATCAAAGATTTACCTTTAGTTACTGTTATTTAATCATTCAAAACTTCCCAATTTATATCTTTTTCCTTGATATAGAAAAACAAAATTCTTCAGAGAAATTCTAACACGTGGCACTAATTCTATCAAATTGTTATTAAAACCAACCAGCAAGGTGGAGAGTTGAAGCAATAGGGAAAAAGGCACTGTTAACAAGTTGATTAAGTATTGGACAGAGATTCAACTACTGTAGTAACTTTAAGTTTAGTTTTTCTGTTAACTTGCCAGGGAAACGTAAGGGCTTTGTGTGTGTCTGAGCATGTGCCGCGTGTGTATAAAGACAGAAACATGTATACTACTTCAGTAGCTTTTCAAAGCCTGGCATGAAAATCTACCAATCTAGGCAAAAAATCCACTCAACCCATCCTTCATTTTTTATGATGAGTGATAATGAAAACAAGAATATTTTATACTCCCAAGTAGAATAGTACAAGACTGATTTTATACATCTTTCCATCTGTACATTTTTATATCTTTGGTGTGCTAAATATACAGCTGGCTAGGAGAGGATGCTACCACTTCTTTATTATTACCCTCCTCACTGGTAAACTTTTGGCACCAGATCTCATGGACTAGCTAACTTATACCTGAGATGTGTTCATATAACCTGTAACTTACTATTCATAAGCCTCCAGTAGAGTGCAAAGGAAGCTGACTCACATTCAGGACAAAGCTATCTTTTTAGATCTTTAAAATATTCTTCTTTAGAGTATGCAAGTCAGCAAAGTACCTAAACACATGCTTATCTTTTAGCACGTGCTTAAGTCTTATTTACTTCAAAGGGACATAAACGTGCTTAAGTGCTTTAGTTGATTCAGAGTCTTTGGGTAACATTTGTGGCGTATTTTCTGTCTCTGCTGTTACTTAGGATTTTCTAATGCGCTGTGAAACACAAATGATAACAACTGAAGTGAATGAAAATACTTTCAACAGTGTCATGTACACCAGGTGATGTCCATCAGTGTGAGGAAAAAATTTTGAAGCGAGCATCAGAGGAAATATATTTTGTGAAGTTTTTCCTCTTAGGTTTATGTAACATGGCTGCCATTAGTACAAATCAGGCCAGCTTCAAATTGTGCTTCAAGGGAATTTCATGATGATATAACCTAAAACATAAATCTCTACAGATTTTTTTCAGTTTAATTTTTGTTTCATTTTTGGGTGTTTTACACTATTTATTTTTTAAAATAAATGTAGCTGAATTTCAAACCAAATATTTTGAAATGAAAAGTCAAAAAAATTAATTTTCAAATGACCTGTCTAACTTTATTTATATACTGCAAATAGTTTTGGTGCCCCCTCAAAAAAGCAATTTTTTGGTGTGAATTTACTATTCATCGAAAAAAACCCATCCAACTCTAATTGCAGTAATCAAGACAGAAGATGTTGAGGGCCTGTAAGAGAGCTTTAGTGATGGAGAAAGAAAGGATTTTGGAAATATTATGGAGAAAGAAGTAGCAAGATTTGAACATGGTCTAGATGTGTGGAGCAAGCGTCAGAAAAGAGTCAAAGACGGCCCTCAGTTTACTGGCCTAAACAACAGGGAAAATGGCATTGTTGTCAACAGTGGCTGAAAATAGGATAAGGCTGGAAGGATTGGGGAGAAAAGATGCAGAGTTCAGCTTTGCCTATATTAAGTCTGACATTTCTGGAGAGACATGCAAGAAGAGATGTCAAAAAGACAGGTTGAAATATGGAAGGTTGTTGCAGAAGGCATTCCATTCTTAAAACTATTTTTTGGACCACTCCTTTAAAAAAGAATTTTTGGGTCTCAAATTTCTCATGCTTAGTCTCAGCCCAGAGAAGGGGATATATTTATTTATTTATTTATAAAGAGGGCCGAAGGAAAATCAAGCAAGCTATTTGAGTAATAAGGCAGTGAAATATATTTTCTCTGTTTCATCTTTTGGTGCTCTGTAGTAACTCAAAATCCACTTTCTTTCAGGAATTCAAGCTTGTCATGGATTTAAGTCATCGAAAGAGGATTAGGTCAGAGGTCAAATATGACAAAATTTGGTTTAGAAATAGTGAGTTATTAACTTTAATGCCTTACTTTTACATGCACAAGTTGGCGTTTTCGGAGATTATTCTTCTGAAGGGACTTACAAAATTATAATGTGTGCAAGAAGGTCCTCACAAATGTTATAATATACTGGCATTACTTGGTCCGGAGCAGCACAAGTAGTACCTGTGTACTGTGCTAATGGTCATAGTTGGTACTGGTAGGAATTATGAAAAAGGGTGAGGGATTTCAACCACACAGACTTCCAAATATACATCTCTTCCTGGGTGTAACATGGCAGGTTTATATGTTCTAAAGAAGGCTTGAACTTTATTTACTTATTTATTTACTCAGGGTAAGCACAGCTCAAAACCTTTTTTGGTATGGAAGATTCATAGTATAAATGCATCCTGGGATGAACAAACTACAGGAATCACAGTGAACTGCAATGCTTCCAGGAGATCTAGGTTTTATTTTTTAATCTAATTAATCTAATATCCAAGGACATTAATAAGAGGAAAAACAAAATATGATTGCCAGCATCACTAACCGGAGGAATACCATCACAAATTATACCCTCTCTAAGGGTCTCTAAGGTGTTAGTCTCTAAGGTGCCACAAGTACTCCTGTTCTTCTTTATACCCTCTCTAGATGTTATAAAATATAGAACCTTGTGGTTGGGTCAGTACCGGGATAAATACCTCTAAGAAATAACTATATACACACACATATGTATCACCTTTCATCCAAAGACCTCAAAATGCTTGGCAATCATTAACAAATTATACCTCACAACAGTCCAAGAAGTAGATGAGTATCAACTCCATTTTATAGAGGGGTAAACTGAAGTACAGAAGGTTAAGAGGTCTGACCAGCTTCACACTGCCAGTCAATGGCATTTGGGCACAGAACTCAGGAATCTTTACTCCCAACATGATGACCTAATCATTAGACTGCAGAGGAAAAAATAGTTATAAAAACAAGGTATTTTTCATCTACAGAATCTCTTCCCTGAACTGCCAATCACACTTCTCCCCTTGCGGTTTAGTTTTTTCATATTTGGAAGGATTTTGAATTTAAAGGGGAGAGTGCACTCATTTGTCACAGTGACAGGACAGGTAAGAATTATTTGTGCAGCTGGTAGAGGAAGGACATTCTGTATTCTCTCTCTTTCTCCCAAAAAAAAAAAAAATCCTGTAAAAGAAAATAAAAAACCCAAGCTAACTGCAGAATGATGTTAGCGCCTAGAAGACCCAAATAAGGCTACGGCCTCACTATACAAGGCACTGTGCAAAGACACGGTAAGAGACACTCCTGCCACAGACAGTTTACAATCTCAGGAGACAAGTTAAAATGTTGGCGAAAGGAAGTATCACCAGCCTATTTTACATATGGAAAATAGATGCAAAGGGCGTTTGAGGATGGGATTTTCAAAGCTGCCCAAAAGTGCTGGGTGCCCAGTTCTCAATCACTTTGAATAGGAACTGGGCATCTAATTCCCTTAGGAGCTTTTGATAAACCCACTCTAAGTGACTTGCCCAATGTCACATAAGAAGTTGGTGGCGCAGTACAGCTGGGAATGGAGTCTGGACACCCTGAGTCAGAGGCCATTGCCTTTACTACAAAATCATCTTTCCTCTCTGAAGACTGGAAGCCTTACATTTTATCTGCAAGAATATTCACACCCTCTGGCCCCTTAGTGGCAGGAGTGTTTGGGGAGTGGACAAGTCACCTTCCTCACTGAAAGGAGTCTTTGTGGGTAGCAATGGTTTCACCTATCAGCACAGCAACAAACAACACTGCTGAGGTCTGATGGGACCCATTTGAATCCGGCATGCTGGTGTTTCCGCAGGAAAGATGGCATAGTGCAACCACATCTCTCAGGAAGCCCTGTAGCATGGAAGATTGAGGGCTTTACATTTGAGCTGCTCACTATGGATTAGCACTTATATAGAAACCACAGAGAAAGTGTAGCAGCAAGCCGAGATTCTGCCTATTAAAGGAAGGGAAAGGAATCAGCCCTGATGCTCAAAAAGTGTTCAGGTTCCTGTTCAAGGAATAGGTGTAATTTTGTACCAATTCCAGCTCCTGGATAAATCAGCTCAGCTATGCATAAACGCAAGACACATGCAGAAGGATTTATATTAAAGTCTGTGTAGCCATCATAACCAAAAACCTTTCAGAATTTCTGGGTTTTTAAAAATCTCACAAAGGGGAGTTGAATTTGGCAGGCTTGGCAAGATAGTGCTTTCCTTTTTGGCGGTCACCCTTTTTATTTTCTTCCTAGTCTAACCCACTCAGCTGCCATCTTGTTTCGCCATTGGCACTACTGGCCAGAGGGGCCAACCCCTGATCTAATCCACCACATTCAGGGTCCTCTCTTCTCCTTCCAGATCCTGCCTCTTTCGAGCCCACCAGGTTTCCATCAACAGCCTTTACCTCCTGGCTGAGTCACCAACAAATTATTGCTTTCAAACCCTCAAGGAGTATGATGGCAATCAGTACTGGTTTATAAACAACACAGTATTAATAATTCTATGTGCTCAAGAATGAGAGCAGCAGCAACACAGCATGAAATAGCACACACGGTACAGGTGCAATAACCCAGAGCTGCCCCCAAGGGGAGACATGCCCACCAAGACCAGGAGATTTGAGCCTTACTTGTAGGTTGAGAACCACTGGTCTACAGGAAGCAGGGTAAGGATAGTGTGTTTCAAATGGGAAGATCTTGGTTTGTAGACAGTGATTGGGAGAATACTAGTACTGTTTTCTCCCTGTGCACGCACCATGTTAGGTGAAATACTATTGTCCTGTCTATGTCTATGAAAATACAGAATTGAGTAATGCACCTAAAAATTGTTGAACGCATTGAGAGAGTCTGTGGCAAGCTTTTCAAAGAAAGGCAACGTACTAGAGATAGCCACATTTATGTGAAAAAGCCTAACTATATGATGGCGCACTCTAAAAATTTAATAACCCTTCTATTTTTGCTTTCTACTGGCTTCTATTCAGCAATGAGGCTTTTTCACAGTATGTGGCCTGTTTTAGGTTGCACTCTAACTCTGAAATAAAATGTCTGTCAATTCCCCCAAAAGTCTTTCCTGGCATTTTACAAAAACAAACTGCCATTGTTGTAGAGCATAGCAACTTGATTTCTTCTATCTTTAGCCAGAGGTTTCATGAACCACAATTATACTAGCTGCTGCCATGAAGTCAAAAATATTTTGAATCTACCTCTCAGATAACTTTCAGACTGAATATAATGGTAGAAGTTTAAAAGGGAGCATCTGAAAATTAGCTTTTATTTATATTTTCTATATTTTTATCCATTATCCAAACTAAGGGCTCTGTGTGTGTGTGGATTCACAGCAACCACTGGAATAAGAAAGCCTAAAGTAACCACAGGTTTCCCTTTCAATAATGCTGCCAATTCTTGCTTCTCATCAGTGCCCAGCTGCACGATTATTAAAAAAAAGGCAGTCCCTGTTTTTCCTTCAAGTATTACTGCACTTTTGATTACAGAAAATGTTGCCAGACTGGAGTTCATATAACACAGACACTTACTGTACAGGTCATTCAAGTTAAAGAGACTTTCTGTTGTATTCAGCCAGATGTAAAACAGCAGAATGGTAAAAATCTTCATTCCAATACATCCATACAAAATCTGAACACATTTTGAAAAACACTATATATTCAGACCTGTATTTCACTTCTTAGTTTGGAAACAGTTTTGGAAGTAGTGGCTTATTCAACAGAATTCTGTAATGCAGAAATAAAATTCAAGACAATTATAGAGGCGCGTTAACTTTAAATGGCAGAACTTACCAATTGTTATCAAACTGCAATAACTTTGACAGACCAATTAATCCTACTATAAGTATAGGGAAAAAATCTGTTGACTTTTTCCACAGACAACCACTGTCTCTCTGAACATGTGCAGTATGCTTCTGGTACTCCTAAATGCCAGAAACAGAGCACAAAACAAATGGAGAGCAAGCCACAGGGCACTCTATTGCTAATTAAAAATGTATTGAAAAGTCCTCAAAAACATGCTTCCCACCCTAAATAAAAGTTATTACAAAGGTATTCATGGGAAGTTATGGCACAGCAAAATTCTGCTTAGAATGGCCTTTGTCAAGGCAAATCTGAGAAATGCAGCCAAGTATTAAAGTTAAATCACAAAAATAGGCATTGGGACTGTAAAAGTGAATTTTGGGAAATGCCCTCTATATAAAGTTCTCAGGTGTTTCTGTAAACCCCTGAAGGAATAATATTGTGAACAGCTGAACAACTCTTGCAAGGTGACAAGAACTCGGCTCTCAGTGAAGTCAATGAGTGTTGAGGGCATTCTTTAATTTACACAATCTAGCCCTAAATCCTCACCCGACTGCTGAAGGAGTGCAGTTAGAGCTATAGCTAGGAGTGGCTCTATAATTGTATCTTATCATGCATTTATATGATTTCATTGTTTGTTTTTCTCATGAAGTGATTTTACACAAAATGCTTTTTAAATTAAAAAATGGACTATATATTTACACGACATTACAGACCTGATTTTTTTTTTTTTTTTAATCACGGAAAGAAATCATAGGTGTTTAAATGAAACTCAAACTTTCTACTCTTGTGGACAAAATGAAAAACATGCAGAGATAACAATTTAGTAAGATGAAGCCTGAAATCCTTAGGGTTTTCATATTCTAAAGACTTTTTAAAATGATTTTTAACTCTGGCTTCTCCTAGGCATTGTACATTTATAAGAGTGATTAGATTCTGTCAAATGTTTAATTCAGTTGGAGATGGTTATGTGTCCTTTCCATATACAGCAAAGAGTTGAAAGGAACTTAGGCGAATGGTTCTGGTGAGACTGCCTTCAAAATGTATTATGACATCAAGGAAAACGGCAACACAATTACAAGTGATCATGTATAATGAGCTTTCTGTTAGTCTAAAAATCTATCAGAACAGCCACCCAAGTACTTGCAATTAAAAAAAGAAATAAAAAGAAAGAGAAGACAGACCAAGTGTCTTTGGATCAGAGTTGCAATTTTGGCAAAAAAAAAATTTTTTTTTTTTTTTTTTTTTAAAGTGGAAGTGGGCTGGCTGTCTAATCTCAGTAAAGGTGGATTTTTTGCTTACAGACAGGGTAGATAAAATGTGTTCCAAATTGAGGTTGAAAATAAAATCTCCCTAGATTATTATAATTTAAAGATGCACTAATCTGTTTTACACTCATATTTGATCAACAAACATGATCTAGCCTTAGTGCCCAGAGGTAGCAGAATGTACTACAAAGCAGGAGACCAGAAACTAATTCTGAACTCTTCCTCTTGCTCTCCCAATGAGACACGCTGGGAATGTATCACACATGGAATGCTTAGAAGAGGAGAGGGAAGTCAAATTCATGCTGCATAACAGCATTAAAGGAGCACTTGACCTTAAGGATAAAGGTGGTCTCCTGAGGTCTGTACACAAGTGAAAGGGAGGGTGGAGTACATCATTATGAAAGGGCAGGTTCAGGTACTTAATTTCATAAGCCAGGCAGCTTCCAATCTCTTATTTGAAATGGATTCATCACTCATGTGTGAGAATATGATGGTAGGGAGAGAAACTGTGACTAAATATGGTCAGATATTTGAGGCTGAGAAAGTCCTGAAGGCAGTAGCCAAAAATAGAGAATCAAAATAATAATTTTGACCATTTCAGAAAAGTTTGTCACAGCAAAGCAGGACCTTACTACCCACCCACCATTTAAAAAAAAGTTGTTGAATTTTGTATGTTTATAAGAATGCATTTAAGCAATAAGAAGGCAAAACAGAACCAAGTGCTAACTAACGTGAAAGAAAAGGTTAATGCAACATTAATATCCCAATGACAACTCCACAAGAGTGAGAAAATTCAGGGTTAATGTACCCACTGCAATCTGAACACTGCCCCCTTGTGTGTATGCATAACAAGTCTGTGATGAAAGCTCATATTAAAAGGTGTTACTACATTAGATAAATCTTTAAATTCAAGCAAGTGGCATTTCATCCTCGCTCCAAAGTGTTACAATGTCTATAATTGCACTCATAAAAAGTCAATTATATCAAAATGTATGGAAAAATATTACATTAGTTAAAATTTTATAAATAACTGAGCTTTGTTAAGAACATAAAAATGGCTATAATGGGTCAGACCAACGGTGCAATTAGTCCAGTATCCTGTCTTCCAACAGTGGACAATGACAGATGCTTCAAAGGGAATAAACAGAACTGGGCCATTGTCAAGTGATCCATCCCCTGTTGTGGAGTCCCAGCATCTGCCGGTCAGAGACATGGGGTTGCGTCCCTGAGCATCTTTGCTAATAGCCACTGATGGACCTATCCTCCATAAACTTACAAAATTCTGTTTTGCACACAGTTATATTTTTGGCCTTCACAATATACCTGACAACAAGTTTGACAGGTTTACTGTGCGTTTTGGGAAGTACTTATTTTTATTCGTTTTAAACATGCTGCCTATTAATTTCATCAGTTAACCCCTGGTTCATGTGTTATGTGAAGGGGTAAATAACACTTCCTTATTCACTTTCTCCACACCATTCATGATTTTATAGACCTCCATTCTGTCCACCCTTTGTTATCTCTTTTCTAACCTGAACAGTCCCAGTCTTTTTAAATTTTCCATAACCCAATTATGTTTGTTGCCTCTCTCTGTACCTTTTCCAATTCTAATAAGTCTTTTTTTGAGATGAGGCGACCAGAACTGCATGAAGTATTCAAAGTGTGAGGATACCATGGATTTATATGATATTTACTGTCTTCTTATCCATACTTTTCCTAATGGTTCCTAACATTCTTTTAGTGTTTTAGACTTCCACTGCGCATTGAGTGATTGTTTTCAGAGAACTATCCATAATGACTCCAAGATCTCTTTCTTGAGTGGTAACAGTTAATTTAGACCCCATCATTTTCTATGCATAGCTGAGTTTAGACCTTCCAATGTGCATTACTTTGCATTTATCAACACTGAATTTCATCTGCCATTTTGTTGCCCAGTCACCCAGTTTTGTGAGATCCCTTTATAACTCTTTGGAATCTGCTTTGGACTTAACAATCTAGTTTATTTTTGCACCATCAGCAAATTTTGCCACTGCACTGTTTACCCCTTTTCCCAGATCATCTATGAATATGTTGAACAGCAGTCGTCCCACTACAGATTCTTGGGGGAACCCACTATTTACCTCTCTTCATTGTGAAAAGTGACCACTTATTCTTTGTTTCCTATATTTTAACCAGTTACTGATCCATGAGAGGACCTTCCCTCTTAACCCATGACTTTGCTTAAGAGCCCTTGGTGAGGAATCTTGTGAAAGGCTTTCTAAAAATCCAAGTACACTACACCCACTGGATCACCCTTGTCTACATGTTTGTTGACCCCATCAAAGAATTCTAAGAGATTTGTGAGGCATGATTTTCCTCTACAAAAGCCGTGTTAACTCTTCCCCAACGAAGCATGTTCATCTGTGTTTCTGATAATTCTGTTCTTTACTAGTTTCAACCAATTTGCCTGGTACTGAAGTTAGGTTTACTGGCATGTAATTTCCAGGATCTCCTCTGGAGCTTTTTTTTTTTTTTTTTTTTTTTTTTTAAGATCGGCATCGCATTAGCTACCCTCTAGTTAATTGGTACCAAAGCTGATTTAAATGATAGGTTAACCATAGTTATGCAATGAAATTATGATGAAAATTAGAATCCTTTTCACAGTTTTGTTCTTTGTTTTACCATATTTGCTGCAGGTGGATTTTTACTCCAAAGTTAATTTGTTAATCTGAATTAACTTTTTAAAAAATATAAAAAATAAAAAACAAAACCTAACTGTAGTCTAGAAGTTGTGGTCAGGTTTGACTGGACTCTAAAAATGACCTCTGAGGATGGTAAACAGACTGTATTGTCAGTCTGTTCAGGATCTGCACATCACATGTCGGTAATCACGTTGGCTGTAGTCACTGGATCAAATGTTGGTAGTTATCCTAATTTGCTGTCTAGAGATGACTTACCACCTCACAACTGATTGCGACAATTAGTGGGTACCTAAATGTTGCTCTGACAATAAAATTGCCATGATAAAAATCTCTTGGACATTTTTAAAGTAGTTTCCTTCAAGTTATAATCCTCCTGAGTTTTGCAGTTGCTGCTCTTTAGGGATGCTACTGTTTTTAAGCCACAAAAAAGCCCCTATAATGCATCATTTGCACTGTTCATATCATACCAGTCCAATAACCTGCGTCATTAATTGACTTAACTATTTTTTCCCCCTCACATAAATTGCCACATAAGTCTCTAAGTTGAGAACTATTTTTCCACTAGTCAGATTTAATACGTGTGTAAAATTGATGGACTGCTTACTATTCTATCTACTTATTTCAGTTCACTGGACAAGTGTCAATTGACGCAAAAGGTCTGAGGTCAGTTACAATGACCAAGTATGGTCTTAATTCAGATTTCTATTATGAATCCCAATCCAGAGCTCTAACAGTGAACAAGGGATATTGAGGATGTTAAAAAACAAGACATAGGTACCGATTCAAGAAACACTCCAAGTTCACTCCAATTCAGGAAAGCACTTAAGGACATGCTTAACTTGAAGCATGTTACGTCTCACTGACTTCTATGGCATAAATGTAAGCATGTCTTTAAGTGCTTTCCTGAACAGGGATGCTTTCCTGGATCAGGGCCTTAGAGTATGTCTACACTGCAATAAAACATCCACAGCCCCTAGGTCAGCTGACTATGGCTCGGGCAGGGGTGGCTAAAAATAACGATGTAGACATTTGGGCCTGGGCTAGAAGCTGGGGTCTGGAACTCCACAAGGGGGGATGGATTTCAAAGCCTGAGCTTGAGCCCAAATGACTACATTGCCTTTTTCAGCACAGCAGCCTGAGTCACCCAAAAGCCTGAGTCAATTCACACCGGCTCTGAAACTAGGTGCTGGAGATTATTTATTGCAGTACAGTGACACCCTGAGAGTCACAAACCATCCACAGGGTGACAATCCTAGTCCCACTGATGTCAATGGCAAAACTCAAATTGACTTCAATGGGGTAGGATTTAATCCATAATCTCCCTAGAGCATTATCTGACTCTATTTTACGCACAGGCCAAGACAAAACATTCCCAGGAATTTTTCTTGAACGCTTTAAAAATAACGCTACCCAAGCCTCTGTCTGGACGTTGTTCAGCTGAGAGTGAGGAAGGGTCTTATTCTCTTAAGCTATTGATTAAAAAAAAAAAAAAGTTCAAATTGCATTTTTGATGTTATGTTGTACATGTATGTATTTCTCAGTTCATATAGTATTCAGAAACAACACAAGCACAAAACATCAAATGATCAAAAGGGCATCTTCAATTTTACGAACAAGGTCAAAGACTCAGTAATGAAAAATAGAAATTTCTAAGGATGTTCAGGTATTACCCTAACTAGGACTTTTTTTTAAAATCAACTCTTTCACTTTCATGTCCTAATATGAAATCAACTCTTTGGCAGGGTGATTTGTAATGCCTTGTACAGTAGCCTGGAGTATTTGCATTATACAGATTAGTAGGAGCTACCGCAGGGGTAGGCAACCTATGGCACGTGTGCCAAAGGCAGCAAGCGAGCTGATTTTCAGTGGCACTCATGCTGTCTGGGTCCTGGCCACCGGTCTGGGGGCTCTGCATTTTAATTTAATTTTAAATGAAGCTTCTTAAACATTTAAAAAACCTTATTTACTTTACATACAACAATAGTTTAGTTATATATTGTAGACTTATAGAAAGAGACCTTCTAAAAATGTTAAAATGTATTACTGACACTCGAAACCTTAAATTAGAGTGAATAAATGAAGACTCGGCACACCACTTCTGAAAGGTTGCCGACCCCTGAGCTACAGTTTAAGAACAGGTTATACTCAAGATGACCACAGTCAATGATTAAATCTGAGACCTTAATGTAAATCCAGGAGAAAACACCTGTTCAGTGACATTGGATACAACGCTCAACTCCGAAGATTATCAGAGGTATGCCAACACATATATACACCTCTACCTCGATATAACGCTGTCCTCAGGAGCCAAAAAAAAAAATATCTTACTGCGTTATAGGTGAAACCGCGTTATATCGAACTTGGTTTGATCCGCTGGAGTGTACAGCCCCGCCACCCCGGAGCACTGCTTTACTGTGTTATATCCGAATTTGTGTTATATCGGGTCGCGTTATATCGGGGTAGAGGTTTATATGCATACAATGTCCCCTCAATTATGTTATAGGAGAATATACATTATTTAGTCTGTTACCACTTCACTTAAAGGATACAAGGGTTGTTGTCATCAATACTGCAGTTGTCCAGGATCAGTGAAATTCCATCTAATCGATAAACCTGAATTAAAACAAATTTTCTTAATTTAATACAATTCTCAATACTGTTGGCGGCAAAGAATGAAAGAAATAACAAATAGAGACTGCAAAGATACAACAGACCCAGGGCACCTGCACATTAGTTTAACTAAAAGTATGTGATATATGTTAAGCCAAATTATAAAGAAAAAAAGTTCTTTTTAAACATAAATATAATAAAATATTCACACAAATGTACATTAATTTTACATGCCTCCTACTTCTAATATTTGTCTTAATGAGATATATCCTTGTATGGCTCATGCCTCACACACTAAATTGAAAACCTATGCTTCTGAATAGATTAAAAACCCCACGAACAAGTACATTTACATTATGTATATTTACATACTACTGGTGTGAAAACTCTAAGCTTGGTTTTAATTCTGGAAAACTTGATTTCAAACTGAGATTGGTGAGGCAAGCAGATCAAAGAGAGTGCAACCATCTTTTAGATTCACAGCCCAGAGACAGGTTTATACTTTTCTAAACACATTTGCTGTTTGGGGCAGATCTTTCATCTGCATCATTGTAAAACAAAAAAAATCACAAATTTACACTGCACCATGGATACCCTTTTCAATTGTAACTGATCACTAACTGTAAAAAAAAAAAAAAAAAAAAAAAAAAAGGGAAGTGGGGAGAGAAAAGGCTGAAATGTGAATCTCAACAGCATAACAGCAAACAATAACCAAATTAAGAGATTAATTTAACAAAATACCACTTTTATGAACCCCACTCCATACAATATTAGTATAGAATTTCAATGATTACATGAGCAAGTAACAGCAGAAATAGACAGAGACTGTAACTGACATAGCTTATCAGAAAACCCCCCCAAAGAAGCTCTGATAGCTCTTAAAAGCTATTTTAGCACATCTATGCTAACGTACATAACTATATCTAGAAGAAATTGAATTTGTAAAACAAGTTTTAAAATATGCATTCCATCCAGGCTATTTCTTGTGATTTCCACAGGACATCACATATGATATTACACTTCAAAGCTTGAACAAACAGTGACCTTTTAATAATCCAATTGTCATCTGCATTTGCAAGCAATTTTTTACACTCTGTGGCCAAACTCTGATCCACCCAGAACATTACCTTCTATTTTCCATCAATGAAATGTTGAACAGTAACATTAATCTACATCAAGTGCTGTCAACTGAAATAAGTCAGGCAGTTTGTTCAGGTCTGATTAAAATCAGACACTCAAGTGGCATATTAAAAAAATACTCTGTACAAGTAAAATTTAATTAAAAGTCTCAAGTGCTCAATAGTTACTGTGGTACTGATGAGTTTCCTTCAATCGATGGGAACATGAGCAGCAAACTACAGCACAAGCATCAACCTGTCCATATTCATGCAGTAAACAAGAAATGCTAATTACAAAACTCATGAACCACCATTTATATTAGCTTGAACAGCATAAAATGAGAAAATATACAGATAATTAAAACAACTGGGTTCCATTTTTTGCGTCTAGGAAGGCTATGTCCAATTCACTTACTTCTGTAGGTACACCATGAGTTACAGCAGAGTAGGTGTGATGAAGTAAGGCAGAAAGGAACCCTACTGTGTGCGCAAATGAAAGATTACTTTGGTAATGCTTCCTCTGAAACATTCTTCAAGGCAATCTTTGTTTACTAATGTTCATTATATGGTTGAGTTGACTATAAGTTTTTAAATTACAATGGCTCTCCCTCAAAAATATCCATCGGGGCTGGAAAAAAAAAATCTCAAAGAGTATCTTTTAAATCTTGCACCAACTTGGTACAATTTGTCTACAAAATGGGCAGTGGTCATATCCCTAAACTCTCAGATTATGAGCCGCCCCCCCAGCTTTCCCGCCTTACTCCTGGGCAGCACAGTTTCAACAAAGCCACACTAGCATGATTGACCAACTGGTGGTAATCCTTAATTTTCTTCTTTAAAGAGCAGTTCTTAGGCACAGAAGTACCTCTAAGTAATGAATATAAGGTGTGACACCTTTTCTATGGATTTCTACAGAGATGGGGGTGGAGGGGACAATATGTGAACCTCAGCAACCTTACCATCAAGGTAGTATGTAGTGTCCTGGGAAGAGTGTACAGGATGGAGATGTGGGGGAGGGCAGTTGGGGACTGATCAATTTTGTTTGAGAAGGGACAAATCTACACAAATATCACACACAGACACACACACAGGGAAGAAGTTAATGGTTGTTGCCCCCAGCCCTGCAAAGATACAAGTAACTTTTTGCCAGCACTTATGCCCATTGACCTGGATTAGAAGAAGGCGGCAAAAAAAGTAGCCTCTACTTACGTAGTGGTGCCTATTGGTGAACAATTAGGTACTGCACTGGATTAGCATAATGCCAGGTAATTTTCTGAAGGGCTGTTATGTTCTACAGGAACAATTATGCTGGTTTAAGCAATTAAATAAAACTGCAGTCTACATTTAGGCTGAAATCTTGGCCGCACTGAAATCAATGGGAATTTTATCAATGACATTAATGGGTCATAATTTCATCCTTACACCACCTGCGATTTTCACATCAATAAGTACTTGAAATCTTGAAAAGATAATATTGCATCACAATTTCTTGTACTGCTTTCTAGAAAGAATGCCACATTTGACAGTAAATGTCAGTTACTATCAATTAAGAAAATTAACGAAGATTAGACGATTATATAAACCTAATCAGGTAACTAAACACTAGACTCTCGATAAATACTGAATTAAACTGAAGCAACACTTTAAAAATAGTGTAACTAAACAATTATCTTTTAAAACACTGCTCCATAGTACCATTCTATAATGTGAACAATAGTCTGTAATTATGTTTCTTAGGACAATATCAAAATGGTGAACAAAATGGAGAGTCCAAATGTATCACACTTATGAAAAAGGCCTCCCATTCACAAAGGGACTTAAAAAAAGAGACATTGTCAGTTATTTTTCCCTTTTTTAAGCGGGACTTTCACAAGCTATTTATTTCAATGTGTAGAAGTCACTAATCAAAACAATCTCCCCAAATCTACAATACTGAAAAGCAATAATTACACTGCTCTACAGCCAAAATGCTTCTGAAATAAATGTAGTCAAACTTTACTAATTCTGGGTCACTGAGAACGGAAATTATGCTTAAAAGTGTTGATTGGCTCTAGTTTTCAAGATATGCTGTTGGGTCAGTATATACGACCCTTGACTTGGGAATGGCGGAGGATAAGTGAGTTATAAAGGGAAGGGATCTCAATTTAAACCAGAAATGACTAAAATACATCTTTGACTGGAGCTATGAATAAATCTATGACTGGGTTTGGACAGGACTTGCTTTTTTAGGCAAAACAATGAATGATGCAATCTGAAGCTGGTATTGCGTCATACATGATATGAATTGCATCATGTTATTCCTACAAGTCATGGATGATGCAATCATAACGAAGCTTACATCACTCTGCGGAACAAATTGCCCTAGATCAGCTCTAGAAATCATACAGTGTCGTGCTCTCTTATTTGTCAGTGTTTGATTTTGCAAAGGGACACATTTCTGTTTAGTCAAAGTAAGCAGCGATGCCTCGTACTTGTGTGAACAGTGCAGATAACTTCTGCTATGTTTGTGGTGAAATGACTTTTGCATCACAAAAGCGCAGTATAACCACTATGGTTAAGAAAGCCTATCACCTTTATTTTGGCTGCAAAATTGGAGGTCAGGACAAGAGGTGGGCCCCACACATATGCTGCAACACTTGTGCAACAAATCTTCGCCAGTGGTTGAACAGGAAAAGGAAATCTATGCCTTTTGCACTGCCAATGATTTGGAGAGAGCCAACAGATCATACCAGCAATTGTTACTTCTACATGGTGCCTCCAGTCGGGAAAGGTGTGTCAAAGAAGAAAAAGTGCACTGTGCATTATCCAAACATTCCATCAGCTATACGCCCAGTATCCCATGGAGAAGGACTGCCGGGTTCCTGATGCACCAGAATCATTCTCGAGTCAGACGAGGAAGAGGAAGAGGATGAAACTTCTGGTCCTGAACCACCAATGTCACAGGACCCACATTTTCTCCCATCCTCCTCCTCTGAACCACACCTCATAACACAAGGTGAACTGAATGACCTTGTCAGGGATTTGGAACTACCCAAGAGTAAGGCAGAGCTGTTGGGCTCCAGACTACAGCAGTGGAATCTCCTGGCAGGTGATGTTAGGGTTTCCATGTTCGTGACTGTCAAAAGGATCTTGTCCCATTCTTCTTCATGGAAGGTGATCTTGTACCCTGCAACAACATCGAAGGTGTGATGGCAGCCCTCAACATCATTCACAATCCAGATGAGTGGAAACTTTTCATTGATTCATTGAAGACGAGTCTTAAACCTGTTTTACTGCATAATGGCAATGTTTTGCCATCAATTCCAGTTGGTCAGGCAGTCCATATGAAGGAAACCTATGACAACATGAAACAACTTTTGAGGTGCATAAATTATGACCAACATCAGTGGCAGCTTTGTGGCGATTTGAAGGTTGTTGCTCTCTTGCTTGGTCTGCACACTGGATACACAAAGTACTGCTGTTTTCTCTGTGAATGGGATAGTCGTGCAAGAGATTCCCACTACATCAGGAAAGATTGGCCACTCCGACAGTCATTGGAGCCCGGGAGGAAAAGTGTTCAGCATCCACCACTTGTTGAATCAAGGAAGATTTTGTTACCACCCTTACACATCAAGCTGGGTCTGATGAAGAACTTTGTCAAGGCCATTGACAAAACACAAGCTGCTTTCAAGTACCTCCATGGAAAATTTCCAAGGTTAAGTGAAGCTAAGATAAAGGAAGGTGTCTTTGTTGGTCCTCAGATTCGTGAACTTCTTTGAGATGATGCATTTGACCATGCACTGCGTGGCAAGGAAAAGACGGCATGGAAAGTCTTCCAGTTAGTGGCAATAAATTTTCTCAGAAACAACAAGGCAGACAACTACAAGTTGTTGGTGGAAAATCTCCTCAAGGCATACAAAAGCCTTGGTTGCAACATGTCACTAAAGATGTATTTTTTGCACTCTCATCTAGATTTTTTTCCACCGAACTGCGGAGCAGCGAGCGACGAGCACAGCGAGCGATTTCACCAGGACATTGCAACAATGGAGAAACGCTATCAGTGCAAATGGAGCCCATCAATGCTTGCAGACTATTGCTGGACAGTGACAAGAGATGCTCCATTTAATGAATACAAGAGACAAGCCAAGAAGTGCTGAGTAGACACTGAATAGGACTAAACTATGTTCATAATAGTTTTTTGCCTTTTTTTCATAATAAATTTTATATAACCCTTTTGCTGATTTTTAAAGTGTTACATAAACAGGACAGGTGAAATATCATGTAAAGCAACCATACACATATGAAAAGACCTAGGTTTATAATTTATGATTAAAACTCTACTATCTACACAATATACATAGACATAAAATGTAAAAACTTAAATATCTTAGAAACCAGTAGCCAATCAGTTGTTTTAATTGTCATATTTGAACTCAGCACATCAAGATACATAATAAATAGCACATTTTATCTCTGAAGCAGATGACTTCTCAAAAATTGTAGACCAGTGTTATAGACCAATTTACAAATTGGCCTTCCCTCAACAAAAGATGCCAACTGAGTCCTAGAAAGAAAGACAAGTATGTATTGAGTATTATTTAGATATGTTAGGACATGTCAGTTCTGAGAAGTAGTAATTGCTAAATCAGACTGAACACTGAAATTATGCAGTCCAAAAGTTGCACAGCAGAGGTCAAATTCGCTGCTGCTGGCAGATGCGCAATTTTATTGGCATTAATGGAGATTTATCTGCTCACACCAGGAGTATATCATATCTCAGGTGTTTATTTTGTCTAAGGATGAAATTCACCTTTGTGTTGAGGGCCCAGAAAAATGCTCAGTGACTGCATGTGGGATATAGGAGGGGTTTAGCACCCCTGTAGTGCACCGAGGAAGTATGATTATATCCAGTTAGGAAGTTGCATGGATGGGCTTGGAAAAGAGCATTATTTAGTCACCTGTAGCCAGAAGGATAATGGTTGTGTCTGGGAGTTTTAGTTGTGACAGTGGTGAAGAGTAGGGAAAAAATAAGAGGCCCTTAGGCTCTGCTAGGGATACAACAAACCCTCTTTCTCTGTTGGCTGTAGGAGGAGGAGGCAAAAAGGCAAGACTGCCATCCCTCATATTATACCAGAATGCAGTATTTTCTTATAAAGTGCATGGAAGTTGTTATTACTGATTATTACTAGTTTAACATGAACATTCACAAGGCCCAAAGAAAGCATAAGTAACAGGAATTTAGACTACTGCTAGAGTTAAATTCAGACACCTCTAAAGTTGGCCCCATTACTCAGAATGTAAGAGGTGTGTGTGTGTGTGTGTGTGTGTGTGTGTGTGTGTGTGTGTGTGTGTGTGTGTGTGTGTGTGAGAGAGAGAGTGTTACCTACAGCCTCTAGTACAATGGAGCTGGAGTTCCTAATGGTACCCCAATACAAATAAATAAAACAACAAATACCTGTATTCTCTCCAAAACAACCAGGCACATTTATGGTTAAATAGGTGCTAAAGAACAAGACTGTGTTAAGCATAAAAGCATGGTAAGATTAAAAATCCCTAAGCAATTGTCTTGTTGGCAAAAAATTTAATGTGCTGTAATAAGAACTTCTACATGTCTTTAGACAAGATATGCTTCAACAGAAATGGCTCTTCCACTGGAACATGTGTGACTGGTTTTGTTTCTCAGTTCTATCTCTTGCATCATTATTTCAGCTACAGAGACAATACATATTTCACAGACATAGCATGTGTTGCAGCTATGGCACAAAAAAAGGGAACATTTTCCCTGCAAGCAAAATGAGATTATGTGAGTAGCTCTAGTAATCTATGCTAAAAGGCCCCTACTCTCACTGCCGGCAACAAACAGACAAGAAGAGGAACAAATTGAAAGAAAAATTTCTGACCACAAGGGGCTGCTGCTAGTAAACAAGAACTAGAAGAGACACGTCACGAAAACTGACACACACATCTTGTGATCACCAACAACCAATGGTGTAGGAAAAACCAACAACTGCAGCTACTGACTCTCACAGAAACCTACTTCAGGGATAGGGGCAAAATTCCCCTTTCTGCAGAGATTAGCTTCAGTAATTTGCACAATTGGGCCGTAAAGAGAAATACCAAATAGCCATATTAGGGATATGGAAAATAAACCTATTGACTATTTTTACTCCATGGTCTTTAGAACATGGTCCCTAAGAACTGTTATCTGAGATATTAGCATTGATCCTATAACAAAAGGAGTGAATGGATTTAAAGGTGGTCACTTTGCAAACCTTTTTCACAAAGGCTCCCTCTTTTCTGTCCAAGAATTAGTCTGACTTTTGGCCTGATGGACTTTTATTGAAGAGACAAAAGAGACCCCTTGTTAGAGATACCAATGGATTCATTTAGCTACTTTTTGTCCAGACTGATACTTTTGTGACTCTCCAAAAAGGACAAATACAGTTGATCCCAATACAGGTAAAATTTAAGGACTAAAGACTCGATAAAAAGTGAAAGTTATTTTCCTTTTCTCATGTTGGACTGGGGCAGAAGGAATCTCTCTTGATTAATATGGAAACTGGAATTTTTCTCTGAAGATGGAAATATATTTCTCAGGAACAATTTTGTCAGGATGATACGTAATGAATGGACATTTTATAGAAAATGTTGGGATTTCTTCTACCCTTCTGGTTGATGTAGCTGCAAGCAGAAATGGTACCTTCAGTGAAAGGAAATCTAAAAGAGCTCGTGTCACCTTCCTTTCGAATCCGCCATTTGTACCAAATAAATTACGCTGCTGGAGAAGATCAAACAGAATTTGGACTTCATCTGCTGGACTAGTTTTCGAAAATGCCTTCAGATACCGCAGGGAACAAATAATGGCAAGATCCTCACATAGCACGGAAGACTGAACCACAAAAATTTACCAGCCATTGCAACAAAACAAAAAACCCAAAAATAAAAAACACTTGCTTGACCTTTGCCATAATGAATCTTTTTCTCACCTGTCCAAAAAAACAAAAAACAAAAACCCTCACTCCCCCTTGGTTCTGTAGCTCCAGAAGATGTTCGAGAGGATCTGTTATATACAAAGAAGAGAAGGAGAAGGTGCATACATAGCTTTCCGACGTAACAGGCTAGAGACAGAACAGCCAAACCAAAACTTCTATGATAGGCTGCCAAAGCAAAAACTGTAGACATTCAGTGACAAAGAAATCCAGGGAAATGAAAGCCTCAAACAAGAAGATTATATTAAAGATGGATCACAAGGTTTTTGGCCAAATGCTTTTGGAAGCAGCAAGTTGGAATTTGGACATGAGGGAAGTGTTGCTGCACCTCTGAGGACCCCTGTGCCTTGGGGTCTCGTCAACTTTGTTGGCAGTGTGAAGAAGACGAATGCAGCAGCCCTGGCAAAGAGTCTTAAGAAAATAGTAACAGCAGTGGACACAATCCCTAGTCGTCCTGACTGCACTGGAGATGGAATGGCTTTTGTACACAAAATAAATGTTGAGAACAAAATGTATGGTAATTGATCAGAGAACATCTATGTCAGCTTTGAAGACTGGAATGGACAGTGACAGGATAAATGTGTTCAATGACATCATTAAAAACGTAGCGGGAAAACAGAAGGTCAGGCCCTGAAGTGCCGTTGACCAACATTGTATCTCGCCACAAGAGCCAACAATGGCAGCCCATACGTCGGGAATCAGGGCCTGCAGCAGAGCTAATCTCCAGGCGGCCTAGTCAGTATAGCTGCCTGATTGGCTACAAGGGCAAGCAGGCCGCTGCTCTTAAGCCAGCAGCAGCAGCTCCTCGCTGGCTGCTCAATGTTCTGGCCCACCACTGTGCCAGATCCTGCGTTACCTCGTTCCTCCTACTCCTGATTTGCGTCCAGCCTTGCCTGTGTCCTGCCCCTGCCTTGAACCCTCTTCATCTGCTACCCTGTTCTCTCCAGCTTGACCCTCGGCTCCAGCTTCTGACTACTGATTCAGACTCCGACCACGAGGCCTAACGCTCTCTCCGATCATGAGGCTAGACCAGCCTCGTCCTGGTCAGCTGACTGAGTTCCTGGATGTTCTACCAGCAAGACCGCTCTCATCAGATTCTTATACGATGAATGGAAAAAGCCCTATTTCCTGGAGAAAATAGGTGAGAAAACAATGTATGTGACATGCCAGGAACACTGTAACAAGCTCGTCAGAGAAGGGGCATCAAACTTTCTTTAGTAGTCCTCTTCACAAGAAGAGGAAGACACTCAGATGTGACATGCTAAGCATAAGAATGGCTGTACTGGGTCAGACCAAGAATCCTGTCTACCTGTTAATTTCGTTTGGTGACCCCTAGTTCTTGTATTATGGGAATAAGTAAATAACTTTTCCTTATCTACTTTGTCCACATCACTCATCATTTTATATACCTCTATCATATCCCCCCTTAGTCTCCTCTTTTCCAAACTGAAAAGTCCTAGCCTCTTTAATCTCTCTTCATATGGGACCCTGTCCAAACCCCTAATCATTTTAGTTGCCCTTCTCTGAACCTTTTCTAGTGCCAGTATATCTTTTTTGAGATGAGGAGACCACATCTCTACGCAGTATTCGAGATGTGGGCGTACCATAGATTTATATAAGGGTAATAATATATTCTCCATCTTATTCTCTATCCCCTTTTTAATGATTCCTAACATCCTGTTTGCTTTTTTGACCACCTCTGCACACTGTCTGGACATCTTCAGAGAACTATCCATGATGTCCCCAAGATCTTTTTCCTGATTTGTTGTAGCTAAATTAGCCCCCATCATATTGTATGTATAGTTGGGGTTATTTTTTCTAATGTGCATTACTTTACATTTATCCACATTAAATTTCATTTGCCATTTTGTTGCCCAATCACTTCGTTTTGTGAGATCTTGTTGAAGTTCTTCACAGTCTGCTTTGGTTTTAACTTTCTTGAGCAGTTTAGTATCATCTGCAAACTTTGCCACCTCACTGTTTACCCCTTTCTCCAGATCATTTATGAATAAGTTGAATAGGATTGGTCCGAGGACTGATCCTTGGGGAACACCACTAGTTACCCCTCTCCATTCTGAGAATTTACCATTAATTCCTACCCTTTGTTCCCTGGCTTTTAACCAGTTCTCAATCCATGAAAGGACTTTCCCTTTTATCCCATGACAACCTAATTTACCTAAGAGCCTTTGCTGAGGGACCTTGTCAAAGGCTTTCTGGAAATCTAAGTACACTATGTCCACTGGATCCCCCTTGTCCACGTTTGTTGACCCCTTCAAAGAACCCTAATAGATTAGTAAGACACGATTTCCCTTTACAGAAACCATGTTGACTTTTGCCCAACAATTTATGTTCTTCTACGTGTCTGACAATTTTATTCTTTACTATTGTTTCGACCAATTTGCCCGGTACCGACATTAGACTTACCGGTCTGTAATTGCCAGGATCAACTCTAGATCCCTTTTTAAATATTGGCGTTACATTAGCTATCTTCCAGTCGTTGGGTACAGAAACCGATTTAAAGGACAGGTTACAAACCCTAGTTAATAGTTCCGCAATTTCACATTTGAGTTCTTTCAGAACTCTTGGGTGAATGCCATCTGGTCCCGGTGACTTGTTAATGTTAAGTTTATCAATTAATTTCAAAACCTCCTCTAGTGACACTTCAATCTGTGACAGTTCCTCAGTTTTGTCACCTACAAAAGCCCGTTCAGGTTTGGGAATCTCCCTAACATCCTCAGCCGTGAAGACTGAAGCAAAGAATCCATGTAGTTTCTCCTCAATGACTATCGTCTTTAAGCGCTCCTTTTGTATCTCAATCATCAAGGGGCCCCACTGGTTGTTTAGCAGGCTTCCTGTTTCTGATGTACTTAAACATTTTGTTATTACCTTTGGAGTTTTTGGCTAGCCGTTCTTCAAACTCCTCTTTGGCTTTTCTTATTACATTTTTACACTTAATTTGGCAGTGTTTATGCTTTCTATTTACCTCACTAGGATTTGACTTTCACTTTTTAAAGGAAGTCTTTTTATCTCTCACTGCTTCTTTTACATGGTTGTTAAGCCACAGTGGCTCTTTTTTAGTTCTTTTACTGTGTTTCTTAATTTGGGGTATACACTGAAGTTGGGCCTCTATTATGGTGTCTTTAAAAAGCGCCCATGCAGCTTGCAGTGATTTCACTTTAGTCACTGTACCTTTTAATTTCTGTTTAACTAACCCCCTCATTTTTGCGTAGTTCCCCTTTTTGAAATTAAATGCCACAGTGCTGGACTGCTGAGATGTTCTTCCCACCATAGGGATGTTAAATGTTGTTATATTATGGTCACTATTTCCAAGTGGTCCTGTTATAGTTACCTCTTGGACCAGCTCCTGCGCTCCACTCAGGACTAAATCTAGAGTTGCTTCTCCCCTTGTGGGTTCCCATACCAGCTGCTCCAAGAAGCAGTCATTTAAAGTATCGAGAAATTTTGTCACCTCAGGACGAAATGCAGAGACATGTTCCCAGTCAATATGGGGATAATTGAAATCCCCCACTATTATTGAGTTTTTAATTTTGATAGTATTTCATCATCACTATCATGGTCCTGGTCAGGTGGTCGATAATAGATCCCTAATGTTATATTCTTATTAGAACATGGAATTCCTATCCACAGAGATTCTATGGAACATGTGGATTCACTTAAGATTTTTACTTCAATTGATTCTACATTTTCTTGCACATATAGTGCCACTCCCCTCCACCCCCCCGCACAACCTCTTCTGTCCTTCCGATATACTTTGTACCCCAGAATGATTGTGTCCCATTGATTGTCCTCAGTCCACCAGGTTGCTGTGATACCTATTATATCAATATCCTCCTTTATCATGAGGCACTCTAATTCACCCATCTTATTATTTAGACTTCTAGCATTTGTGTACAAGCACTTTAAAAAGCTTGTCACTGTTTATTTGTCTGCCCTTTTCTGATGTGTCCGATTCTTTATGTGAATGTTTCTCATCTGATCTGACCCTTACTCTCCTCTTTTCCAAACTGAAAAGTCCTAGCCTACAAGCCCTAGCATACATCAAAGAATCTTATAAATCCATGGTACGCCCACATCTTCAATACTGCATACGGATGTGGTCTCCTCATCTCAAAAAAGATATACTGGCATTAGAAAAAGTTCAGAAAAGGGCAACTAAAATGATTAGGGGTTTGGAACGGGTTCCATATTAGGAGAGATTAGAGAGGCTAGGACTTTTCAGTTTGGAAAAGAGGAGACTAAGGGGGGATATGCTAGAGGTATATAAAATCATAAGTGGTGTGCAGAAAGTGAATAAGGAAAAAGTATTTACTTGTTCCCATAATATAAGAACTAGGGACCACCAACTGAAATTAATGGGCAGCAGGTTTAAAACAAATAAAAGGAAGTTCTTCACACAGCGCACAGTCAACTTGTGGAACTCCTTGCCTGAGGAGGTTGTGAAGGCTAGGACAATAACAGGGTTTAAAAGAGAACTGGATAAATTCATGGAGGTTAAGTCCATTAATGGGTAATAACCACGATGGGTAAGGAATGGTGTCCCTAGCCTCTGTTTGTCAGAGGGTGGAGATGGAAGGCAGGAGAGAGATCACTTGATCATTACCTGTTGGGGGCACCTGGCATTGGCCACTGTCGGTAAACAGGATACTGGACTGGATGGACCTTTGGTCTGACCCAGTATGGCCATTCTTATGTTCTTAACCATGAATCAGTTATTACTGTATCTGAGGACACTGATGTGCTAATTCTTATCCTTGATTTCTTCAGGGACATCAGCAAAATGTAAGATTTGGCACCAAAAATCAAATGAGTTATATAGCTGTATGTGTGGCTGTTTCCCCCCGGGGTGCCACTTGGAACTGGGGTACCACTGAGTCTGCCTGACCCACCAGCCTGGGCTCCCTTTCACACTGTGGTGCTGTGATAAGTTGCCAAACTCTCCAAGCTTGCTCTTTCACCAGCATACACACAGATAGGGACACACCCAGCTACAGCTTCACACACACACATGCCGAGATCAGCTCTGCATGGGAAGGCTCAGCTCAACCTCCCAGTTGCTAAGGCACGCACGCCCCTCTGGAGTGTAAACCCAAAATTATACTGTCTTGCGCTGCACAGGGAACTGTACAGCGTAAAATCATAAAATTCGCCCCTCCCTTAATGTGGAGAGAGATATACAACAGCTTTCTGCCCCAAGTTATTTTAACACACTGATTTTAGACAAAACAAAAACAAGTTTAAAATCTATCTTTTGTAGTTAATAAGTGATTAGAAGTGATAGCAAACGGATCAAAGCAGATTACCTTAGTAAATAAACAAAAATGCAAGCTGATCTTAACACACTAGATAAGTAGGATATGAATTAACAAATTCTCACCCTGAGTGATATACAGGCTGGCAGATTCTTAAAGCACAAGATGCCTTGGCTTTCCCAGGTTTCCGGCTAAAAATCCCTCTAGCCTGGGACCATCACTTCCCACAGTTCAATCCTTGCCCCTTAAGCCTTTTCAGGAGTGGTGTTGTAGTGAGTGAGGTCCCATCATGATATTTCCTCCTTTTATATCTTCTTCCCACTTGCTGGAAAGCTCTTTTGCTGTGACCAGGGTCAAACAGTTCCCATTGTGTAGTGCTATCTCTGAGAGGTTTCTATTGTACTCAGTTCCTGGGGTAATCCTTGTGCTTGTGTGCATTTCCTCAATAAGCCATTAACATTGTTTGGCCTTTGTACTGTTGTACCTGAAAGTCTGCTTGTGGGTGTTTTCAACCTCACAATATGTTTCAGTAACACATACATAGCCAAACTTCATAATGTCACATACGACAACAGCACATACAATCCAACGAGATATTAATGTCTAGCAGATCAAGACTTTTAGAATGATACCTCATAGGGCATACTTCGTACAAAACATATCCTAATTACATGACAGTGATGAATATTGGGGTGCCAGGGTGTCACAATAAGCAAACTTGGCATATCAATAGGAAAGGAAGTGTGCAGAGCCCTATTAGGAATGGTTGTGATTCTGTTAGTGCATTTGCAGGATGTGGGAAAGTGACTGGCTTAAAGTTGATCACTAGAAAAGAGGCTCCTCCGAGAGCACTGATGGAGCAATGGCAACACTGGGTCTTGTCTGCAAACCTTTTTCTTCTTCAGGAATTCACCTGTAGAATACATCAGCTCAATCAAATATAACAGAGGTGAATGTGCTAAGATGCGAGCTGTTCCAAACTAAGAAGGGAGATGTTGAATATGGCCAGCTGGTCTCCATGCAAAGACTACCTCTACTTGCATGCTCAGTGTGCCATTGACCAGGCTGCTATCTGGCATAGGAGCCCGGAGAAGTATGCTGTCATACCCAGCCCTGAACCAGGGCCTAGCAGGGTCATGGAGGAGGGTGAGTTGACAAAAGAATGGATGAATGGCCCACCTGCTCCTGAGATAGTCTTGAAGCTGACAACTTGTATAAGCATCAAAGAATGAAAACTACTTGATTGCCAGTGCCTTGCAAATGGATTCAAATGCTCTCCAGAACATCATAGGATGCAAACATGTGAAAGCATGAATGAAGATGAGCATGATGTGACAGTATTGAGGACAAGTCAGATGAGGAAGATGATACAAACGGAGATGACATTCCAGTCAGACGCTGTATACCGGATTGTTAGTGGGTTACCCATTTTATATTATTGTGGGCTTGATGTATCAATGTAGTTGTGGCAGAATGTACATCATCAGTGGCACTGAAAAAAGCTACAAGAAACATGGAGAGAGACAATTCTATTACATGATGTAGTATTTACATTATGGGAATGATTTAATTATATATTTTGTCATTTTAGATTTGAAATTAATATGAAATTAACATGCTCCTTTTTGCTTACTAATGAACAATGTGTTGAATAAAAAAATAATCAAAGTGTGTTTCCTTTCATTTAAATAATATAACAAAAATCTGCATATTAGGAATTTTTTCAAAAATTAATGGCTAATTAAAAAACTAGGCTCCGTACTACCACTAAGCACTCTGCAGAAAGATCCACCATAAGTTTTTTATTGCCATGGAGTTATTAAAAGGAGATTTTGCCCACCAAAATGGTGCCAAGAGGCTATTTTTTAGATTTACCTCAAGGACTACAGTGGACATCCTGGGATCCAACAGTGGAACTCTCTTTTGGAAGTGAGCAGACAGACCACCAGCTCAGAGGTGCCGTGAAATCTGCAAACTTTAATTTCTTCCCCAGAAGTTGAAGGTTTTGGCCCCATTGTGAGAATACACAGGAAAATGTGGATCTACTGTGCAGTTAGGACTAAGGACTTAGTCAAAACAAGTAGGCACTGAAAAGCTTGCCTGGCTAAGGGATGAGGCTAACAAGACATCCTAGTTGCTAGTGAAATTTTTCATTAGCGAAAAATATAAGCAAGTTCCCAGATGGACTTGCGTGATGGTTCTCAGGATAGTGAGAACTGCGAGTCACCTTGTTACCTGCCTGCCTCCAGCGTGAGGGAGGCGTGATTGTACTTAACTGATTTCAGAGTAGCAGCCGTGTTAGTCTGTATCCGCAAAAAGAAGCTTATGCTCTAATAAATTTGTTAGTCTCTAAGGTGCCACAAGTACTCCTGTTCTTCTTTGTACTTAACTGGGTATCAGCTCCCTGACACCACCAGCACTTGGTGCTTCACCAACCAAGCCCTCTTCTCTTGGCTATGCCAGCCCTTTCTTTGCTTTGTAGGTTCAACTCTAACTGAAGTGTTCCTCTGTAGTGTCCAGCCCTTTATCTACTGAACACACACAGAAATACCAGGTCTGCTATCCCCAAAGAAAATAGTGTACATGCCAGTTTGTATGATTCAACTCAAGATCAACACTTTGCTTAACATCACAGCAAAGAGTTCTATTTATAGTTAAAACAAGTATATAAAGATTCAAGTGATAGTGAATAAGGCTATTGGAAACAAATTGTTCCATAATAAACAAAATCAAACACTTTCTAGAGACTAAATTTAACAGGTTAAATTAACAAAGATCTGTGGAAGGAAGAGCCCATACCCAAAACACCTCCCCGTGAGCTAGATCATGCAGCTCCCACTTGTGTTCTGAGGAGAAATGTCTGCTTAGAGAATCCTCCATGGCACATGGCTCCCAGGCAGGTGAACAGTAGTCAGGGTGCTGTTCTAAAGGGTGATAGCTTCCACACAAAGCTGTGAGGAGTGTGCTTCTCCCTGTTTGCTGATATAATAGACAGGTTAATTTCCTGTCTAAAGATGTTTCTCACCCCCAATGTTATCTGCAATGTTTCAGCCAAGGTGTCCATTTATTTCCTAGGTGCAGGGTGAAAGTGATTTATTTGCCTTCTACTTATATCCCGCAAAATTCATTGTCTGTACCACCTGTGGCTTATTTTTCCTGTGTACTGCTTTCCTTTTGATTTCACACCTCTCCACACTGTGTTAAGCTTACAAGGAAATTTACATCCGATTGAGACATGGGTGAATAAACAGCTCTTGTCTGACAGAAAATCTGTGTGTCAACTCTGCCACAATACAGATTTTAAAACATATTTACAGCATATGTAACTTGTTACATAGTATCTATACATACATTGCATAATGATATTCATGACCAGTGTGACCCTGGCTTTCATTTAAAACCACACATGACATTCTTTGATGACCCAGAATGTGCATATTAGAAACAGGACATTCCTGTAACCCCCTCACCAGTGGGCATAAAGGGGTTCTTGGGTTACAACTTGATCCTGTGGTGGTTCTGTAGTACGCTTGAGGATTTAAGATAATAAGCCCCTGCGAAAGATGGTAGTATACTTTTAACAGAATGCTTTTTAAAGTGATTCAGCTTTTACCTGCCAATTATGTAAATATGCTAGAACTTTAAACCCTTCCCAGTAAAGGTTGCATAATGCAACAGTCAGAGGGCCGCATTCTTCACTAAGTTGCAGCCTCTTTGCAACTCCTCCCTGTGGATTCTGGTGGTAGAGCCAATGTATCTAGCTCTGCTGGCACAGAGTCAATGAGCCAGAGAACGGGGGGCATAACCAAGGGTCCATTAGCAGCAGTCATGTTGCTTCAGTGGGGCTTTGAGGGCATTCAGTACCTTGCAGGATCAGGCCCATGTGACTTAGATCAGTTGAAACTGCACAAATATTTGATGATACAACCAGTATACAACATTTATAAAAAAAATGCACATACGCTAAAGAATAGATTCTAGTTGTCCTTTGATTATTAGTGCTTGTTAAGATGAAATCTTAACTCTGCAGCAGTACCAGTTTATTTCACATTCCCACCTCCTCCTTTCTGCCAACGCCAGCTTCAATATGTTTGTCCATTCTCCCACCACAGCTTGATCATTTTCTTCCAGCTGTGCCCCTACATCCCTCCAGAACTGATTTGTAAAGCAACCAGTCTTAATCTCATTCACCCCCCCCCTTAAAATCCAGTACTCCTCGACACCTAGTCGATGTCAGCTACGACAGATATCCACTTACTATGTGAATGCAGGGGTGGGATTGGTGGGGGAAGGGTTGAGGAGGAAGAACACAACTTCAACATGCTTGCATTATTTAGGGTGACCAGATGTCCCATATTTATAGGAACAGTCCCGTTTTTTGGGACTTTTTCTTATATAAGTGCCTATTACCCCCCCCACCCCCGTCCCATTTTTTCACAGTTGCTATCTGGTCACCCTAGCATTATTACAATAGTACTTGAGTAGTAACCATGCAATCATGTCTTCGCTTTCTCCCCCCACACCCCAACCATCTCTGTTACCCTTTCATTGGATTATGTCTAATATAAGTCTGTAAATTCCTCAATTTTGGGAGATGCCTAGGCACATGTTTGTGTTTGGTTAAACAACAAACAAAAATACCTATCAATCACTCTGGAAAGATGAGATGTACCACTTATTGTAAAAACGATGTTCACTGTTGTGTTCAGTTTTCCTTTTACTTCAGTTTAAATCACCAGTTAAAAGTGTTAAGAGAAAAAGAATTTTAATTATCAAAAATAAAAGTTGATTTGTGGCAACGGTTTCTACACACAGTCCTCAAAACTTCAAAAGCAGGAAAAAAGACAATGATTTTAAAGCACATCGTAGTTAATACTGATGACTGCTGTATTTCTTGGTACACTTAAGCAGTACGATACAATGGCACATCATGCTGAGATTGCAATGCTGGAGGTGCATCACTAGGCTTGAAGCAGAAGGCAAAACACCACAACCACCCAAGTGGTGGCAATTTCCCAGAATGACACACCCATGAGTTTCCTATTACAATTATGAATTGACTTCAATAGTGCTAATATGTTTTAAATAACTGTAATAAAGAATAATTTATTGAGCATATTTATATCATCCCTAATTCTACAGCCAAGAAAAAAACTGGGAGGAGAAAGTTCCTTGTAGACTCGAAAAATGAAAATAGTAGAAAGACATTATCAATGGTTTCTGCTATTTTCTTTCTCCACGTTCCTATATATACACATGGTAGACAGGATTCTCAAAAGATTTTAGTGAAAGGTGGAGGATAAGTAATTAATTTGCCACTTTATCTGTTAAGGGCTTTGGTTAAGAAATACTATATAACATGTTAAAAACTATTTTTGATAAGAATAATATCTTACCATTACCTTAGGATAATATAGACGAGGGAGAAGTTTTTCAGGAAAGAGATTGTGCAGTAGTCTGTCACCCACTAGAACTCTGGAGAAACTCCAAATATAAAAAGACTGACTTCAGGACACAATGGACTGCTAAAGCTTGACGGTAGTTTAACAGTCCTTGCTGCTTGTGTTTGAAATCACACCAGTCAGGGAAGCCATTAGAAGTCTGCAGCGAGCCACAGAATTCTCCCTCTGTTATTGTAGCGAACGTTATTTCTTATTTAGCAGTGCCAACTTTAATTTCCACATGAGAAGAACTGTAACATTTAGCAGAAAACAGAAAATAATAGAATTGTGATTTGGGTAATTCTTCTATTACTTTGATATCACTATGATGAAATGCTAAGGGAAATTAGAGAGGCTATCAAAATTAAGAACTCAATAATAGTGGGGGATTTCAATTATCCCCATATTGACTGGGAACATTTCACTTCAGGACGAAATGCAAAGATAAAATTTCTTGATACTTTAAATGACTGCTTCATGGAACAGCTGGTACGGGAACCCACAAGGGGAGAGGCCACTCTAGATTTAGTCCTGAGTGGAGCGCAGGAGCTGGTCCAAGAGGTAACTATAACAGGACCACTTGGAAATAGTGACCATAATACAATAGCATTCAACATCCCTGTGGTGGGAAGAACATCTCAACAGCCCAACACTCTGGCATTTAATTTCAAAAGGGGGAACTAAGCAAAAATGAGGGGGTTATTTAAACAGAAGTTAAAAAGTACAGTGACTAAAGTGAAATCCCTGCAAGCTGCATGGGCACTTTTTAAAGACACCATAATAGAGGCCCAACTTCAAAGTATACCCCAAATTAAGAAACACAGTAAAAGAACTAAAAAAGAGCCACCGTGGCTTAACAACTGTGTAAAAGAAGTAGTGAGAGATAAAAAGACTTCCTTTAAAAAGTGGAAGTCAAATTCTAGTGAGGCAAATAGAAAGGAGCATAAACACTGCCAAATTAAGTGTAAAAATGTAATAAGAAAAGCCAAAGAGGCGTTTGAAGAACGGCTAGCCAAAAACTCCAAAGGTAATAAATTTTTTTTAAGTACATCAGAAGCAGGAAGCCTGCTCAACAACCAGTGGGGCCCCTTGATGATCGAGATACAAAAGGAGCGCTTAAAGACGATAAAGTCATTGAGGAGAAACTAAATGGATTCTTTGCTTCAGTTTTCACGGCTGAGAATGTTAGGGAGATTACTAAACCTGGGCCGGCTTTTGTAGGTGACAAATCTGAGGAACTGTCACAGACTGAAGTGTCACTAGAGGAGGTTTTGGAATTAATTGATAAACTTAACATTAACAAGTCACCGGGACCAGATGGCATTCACCCAAGAGTTCTGAAAGAACTCAAATGTGAAATTGCGGAACTATTAACTAGGGTTTGTAACCTGTCCTTTAAATCGGTTTCTGTACCCAACGACTGGAAGATAGCTAATGTAACATCAATATTTAAAAAGGGCTCTAGAGGTGATCCCGGCAATTACAGACCGGTAAGTCTAACGTCGGTACCGGGCAAATTGGTCGAAACAATAGTAAAGAATAAAATTGTCAGACACGTAGAAGAACATAAATTGTTGGGCAAAAGTCAACATGGTTTCTGTAAAGGGAAATCGTGTCTTACTAATCTATTAGGGTTCTTTGAAGGGGTCAACAAACATGTGGACAAGGGGGATCCAGTGGACATTGTGTACTTAGATTTCCAGAAAGCCTTTGGCAAGGTCCCTCACCAAAGGCTCTTAGGTAAATTAGGTTGTCATGGGATAAAAGGGAAGGTCCTTTCATGGATTGAGAACTGGTTAAAAGCCAGGGAACAAAGGGTAGGAATTAATGGTAAATTCTCAGAATGGAGACAGGTAACTAGTGGTGTTCCCCAAGGGTCAGTCCTCGGACCAATCCTATTCAACTTATTCATAAATGATCTGGAGAAAGGGGTAAACAGTGAGGTGGCAAAGTTTGCAGATGATACTAAACTGCTCAGGATAGTTAAGACCAAAGCAGACTGTGAAGAACTTCGTTTTGTGAGATCTTGAAGTGATTGGGCAACAAAATGACAAATTAAATTGAATGTGGATAAATGTAAATGTGGATAAATGCACATTGGAAAAAATAACCCCAACTATACATACAATATGATGGGGGCTAATTTAGCTACAACAAGTCAGAAAAAAGATCTTGGAGTCATCGTCGATAGTTCTCTGAAGACGTCCACGCAGTGTGCAGAGGCGGTCAAAAAAGCAAACAGGATGTTAGGAATCATTAAAAAGGGGATAGAGAAAAAGACGGAGAATATATTATTGCCCTTATATAAACGATGGTACGCCCACATCTCGAATACTGTGTACAGATGTGATCTCCTCATCTCAGAAAAGATATACTGGCACTAGAAAAGGTTCAGAAAAGGGCAACTAAAATGATTAGGGATTTGGAATGGGTCCCATATAAGGAGAGACTAAAGAGGCTAGGATTCTTCAGCTTGGAAAAGAGGAGACTAAGGGGGGATATGATAGAGGTATATAAAATCATGAGTGATGTGGAGAAAGTGGATAAGGAAAAGTTATTTACTTATTCCCATAATACAAAAACTAGGGGTCACCAAATGAAATTAATAGGCAGCAGGTTTAAAACAAATACAAGGAAGTTCTTCTTCACACAGCACACAGTCAACCTGTGGAACTCCTTACCTGAGGAGGTTGTGAAGGCTAGGACTATAACAGCATTTAAAAGAGAACTGGATAAATTCATGGTGGTTAAGTCCATTAACGGCTATTAGCCAGGATGGGTAAGGAATGATGTTCCTAGCCTCTGTTTGTCAGAGGATGAAGATGGATGGCATGAGAGAGATCACTTGATCATTACCTGTTAGGTTCACTCCCTCTGGGGCACCTGGCATTGGCCACTGTCGGTAGACAGGATACTGGGCTAGATGAACCTTTGGTCTGACCCGGTACGGCCGTTCTTATGTTCTTACAGTAGAGGTCTAATAGATCTGATCTTAAGCCCCTGTGGGGGAAAAAAGTTTAACCTACGGTTCATTTTTCAATTAGGCCAACCCAGGTGCAACCTAGACCAAAGCCAGGTAGATAGTAGCTTTTGATACCCACTCTTCTGTTAAGACTCTTATTAATGTTTTCTTTATTACTGTAATTTCTTCCTTCATGGTATCTGTAAGTTCGAGTTCTCTAACTAAAATCTATCCAAAATTCAGCAGGCAGCCTGTTATCTCATCCACCAAAAATAGAATAATCATGCTTCCCTTCTGGTCCTCAGAAATTCTGTTTCCTTTACATTGTTTCCTTGACATTTTTATAAGCCAGCACAAGGTGTCCTTTCCAGTCTAAAATCTTCCATGGACAAACCTCTGACCCCACTCTTTTATTGCCCCAATTCAGCACAACACTTAAGCGTGTGCTTAAAGTTAAATATCAGAGTAATCCATATGGTCTTCAATAGGACTATTCAAATACTGAAAAGTAAAGCACATGCTTAGTGTGCTTTGCTGAATTAGGGCCTAAAATGATCTCCGTGTACCGACACCACGGTGCCGGGTACCGGTTCGGAGCGGTGTGCCAGGGTCGGGGCTAGCGCCGACTCCATCAGGGTGGCCTGGAGCGTAATGTTCCTTTATTTTTTGGTCCGGGGCTTAAATGACTTGCAGATCTTGCATCTTTCACTGATATGGGTTTCTCCCAAGCAGCACAGACAGTTCGCGTGCGGGTCACTCCTTGGCATAAAACGCCTACAAAAGCCAAACGACTTAAATCCCGGGGCACGGGGCATGCCCTGGCCCGGGCTCACTAATTAACTAACTGAAAAAGCTAACTGACTATAGGTACTAATGAACGAATTAACAGTTCTGGGGACAAGCTGCAGCAAAGCTGTAGCTGAGCAGTTCTGACACACCATCACTGGCAGCAAGAAGGAACTGAGGGTGGGAGGAGCGCGCAGCTCCCCTTATACTGCGCCAGGCAGGCGCCACTCCAGGGGTCACGGGGAGCGCTCCCCCCCTACGGGTACTGCTAGGGGAAACACTGCCGGCACCGGTGCACGTGGCGAGCACACACACCTATGGTGGAATACACATGAGCAATCACTTGAAGAAGAACTGCCTGCCTAGAGAGGCAACAGAAGCAGTTCCTTGCAACACTGCATAGTGTTTACTGAAACTGTGTGTCTGGAATTCCCAAGTTGTTGCTCTGCAGATGTCAGTAATAGGAACATGTCTAAGGAAGCTACTAATGCTGCCTGAGTTCTAGTCGACTGAGTTCTCACGCTGCCCCTATTCATCTTGCAGCAGGAAAGGATGCTCTCTGAAATCCATTTCAATAGCCTCTGGGAGGAAACAGCATCTCATTTCACACCTTCCATGAAAAAAAACAAACTCTAGTTGACTTTCAAAACAATTTTGTTCTTTGCAGGTAAAAAGCAAAAGCCCTGTGCATGTCCCTGATGAAATGGGGCTTACGGTAAAAAACAAAAAGATAGATGGATACTCTGGTTGTTGTGAAAGCTGGTACCACCTCAGGGACAAATGTAGGATGTAGTCTCATGGATTCCTTGTCCTTGTGAAAAACTGGGTCAGTCATGAGCGCCCTGGCTCGTCAACTCTTCTGGACAGCAGGATAGCAGCCAGGAATGCTACTTTCATAGAAAGATGTAGTTAAAAAGCAGATACCAGGGGCTACACCGGTCACTTACAGAGGGTTGTTAAAACAAGGTTCAAGTTCTCAGTTGGGACTGGTTTTGCCACTGGAGGGAAATCTTGAATCATATCATTGAGGAAGCAGGCAGTGACTGGGTGGGGGAACATAGAGTAAGTGTCTACTGTTGGATGATATGTGCTGATGGCCACACATGTACCCTGAGAGAACTAAAACAGCCACAAGGATTTTAAGGACACAAGATAGTTCAGTATATCTGGAATCTTAGGGTATGTCTACACTTAAACTGCTACAGTGTTTATAGTATTTCCATGTAGACACTCACTACAGCAACAAGACAACCAGGAGGTGATAGCTTGGTCAATGAAGAATTCTTCTGTCAACCTAGCACTGTATACACCAGGGGTTAGGTCGGCATTACTATATATTTCAGGGATGTGGAGTTTTCATGCCCCTGACGGACGTAGCTATGCCCATGTAAGTTTTCAGTGTAGACCAGTCCTTAGTTTGTAAAGGGAGAATTCCCTATTGGTTACACCAAAGCGTAAATCTCTTCTACTTTGATTTGTAACATTTCCTGGTAAAGTCCTTTCTATTGCTGCTCAGGATGGCCTGGACATGAAACAAACAGGCCTTCTCTAAATTTGACATCCATTCATATACCATGCCCTCAGGTGATCAATGACTGGATTGGGGTAGCAAGTCCATTCTTTGTCCTGGGTTAGCGTTTGGTATATTGGGGGAAGGCGAAGAGGAGGTTGGATGGACAGTTGCAAAAGCACAGGGCACCAAACTCTCAGGCCCAACTCGGCGCTATGAGGATGACTTGTGCCTGGTCTTGTCTGATTTTCCACAACACTCAAGGTAAGAGAATTGGGAGGAATGTGTACTATGGGGTTCTTGTCCATTGTATGAGAAACACGTAACCCAGAGAGTTTGGGCTGCAATCCCTTCTTGAGCAGAACTCCTTGCCCTTGTTCTCAAGGGACACAGAGATCCGTGGAAGGAAGAGCCCATACCCAAAACACCTCCCCATGAGTTGTGTCATGCAGCTCCCACTTGTGTTCTGTGGAGAAATGTCTGCTTAGAGAATCCTCCATGGTACATGGCTCCCAGGCAGGTGAACAGCAGTCAGGGTGCTGTTCTAAAGGGTGATAGCTTCCACACAAAGCTGTGAGGAGTGTGCTTCTCCCTGTTTGCTGATGTAATAGACAACCGTCATGTTGTCCAATAACACCTAGACAGACTGGGTGTGGCTCTGAAAGGAGGAATTGTTTGTAGGCTAATCTAACGGCTTAACTACACCCTACTGATGTGAAGCACAGACTCCTCAAAGGAACATGTCCCGCGAGCAACCTATCCATCCATGTGTGCTGCCCAATCTAATCTAAGAGGGGTGTTTCTGTGTCTACAGTCTTTGTAGGAAGTGGGGACTTGAGCAGCACCCCCACATATACTTTCCTTCTATCCTCCCACCAATGAAGGAAGGCTAAGATTCTTTGGGGAACCATGATTAGCAGGTCAAGACTATGCTTACATTGAGTAGACATTTAGCAACCAGGCTTGTACACATCTGAGGTAAAGTCTCATGAATGGGGTCACAAGTGCTCATGGTCATATGGCGCAACAATGACAGGTAGAATTGCATAAACATTCTGGGGCTCAAACGGATTCACTGAATGAGCCCAGTGACGGAGAGAGAGTCAGCAGGCAAGGATCCTTTGGTGATAGTTCATAGCAGCATTAATGACACTGTCATGAGATATCTCACAGATAGCAGATGACTTCAGGGAACTCGAAACCCCGCTGAAGAACAGCAACAGCCAAGCTACCCTCTCTGAGAGCCTCTCTGTGCCACAAGCTAAGGAAGACAGAAGGTTCTGGAAGTGAATTGCTGTCTAATTAAGTGGTGGAGGGTTTTGGTTTTGTGGAGCATTAGCCCACCTTCTCTAGAGAGAGGGGTCTTTATAGTTTGGAAAGCCTCCACCTCAACAGAAGGGAGACCAATTTCCTTGGGGACAGGCTGGGTAAAGTAGTCAGGAAAGAGTTAAACTAATAGCAAAAGGGGTCTGTAAAAAGAGGAAAGATATGACCACTCATCACAAAATTGAGATGTTGAAAACAAAATTAATCAAGGAACCAAAGGACATGAAGAGAAGAAATTCTTTAAATGCCCATATACCAATGCTAGGAGTCTGGGTAACAAACAAGAGGAATTGGACATGCTCATTTATGAGCATAAATTCTATCTGGTTTGCATTACTGAAACTTGAGGGATGAGTCACAGAACTGGAATGTTAAAATCAATGGGAAGGACTGTATGGACAAAAGTGGGGGAGGGCTGGCATTCTATGTCAAAAATGGCATTACCTGTTTGAGTCACTGATATCTCAGAAAAAAAATAATATTGAATGCTTAAGGATCAATCTCTTAACAGATAAAATATGCAGATAGGGTACTAGTTCGTGTCTGCTACAGACCACCAAATCACACTAGGGAACAGGATGACCAATTCCTTATGCACCTATCTACAATGTGTAGGAAAAAAAGCTGTCTGGTCATGGGAGACTTCGGTTTGACTGACATATGCTGGAGGTCTCATGCTGTCAATACTAAAACATCTTTGGAATTTCTAAACATAATAGATGACAATTTCCTAACTCAGCAAGTGTTCCAGCCAACACAGGGGAATTCTATATTAGAGCTCATCCTAACAGAGAAAGGGGAATTGATCACAAAACTAACAATTAATGGTAGCTTCAGTACAAGTGATCATGACTTGAACATATTTATAATGTGCAAGTAATATATTTATATTGGTGCTTTAACAGGGCCAATTTCACAAAGCTGAAAACAATTATGAGCCAAATAAGCTGGGAGGAAGAAATTAAAATAGAAAGATGTGAATGAATTGGGAACCATTTAAGAATACCTTACTAGATGCCAAAAAGCCACACTTGAGGAAGGAGGCTGCACTGGTTAAAAAATGACCTGGTTTAGAAGGGAAGCGAAGGCAGCTGTTAATATATATATAAATAAAAAGAGAGAGCGAGAGAGAGAGGGATGGAAGAAAGGGGAAGTTGATAGTAAGAAATATAAATCAGAAGTTAAGGAATTGTAGAAAATTGGAAAGGAGACACAAAGAGAAATCTATGGCCAGTAAAGGACAATAAGGAGTTTTTGAAATATATTGGGAACAAAAAGAATCTTGACAATAGTATTGGTCCATGGCAGAATTATCAATAATAATGCAGAAAAAGCAAAAGTTCAATAAATATTTCTGTCCTGTATTTGGAGAACAACCAGATGATATAGTTTCATCATAAGGTGATAACACTCTTTCCATCCCACTAATATTCGTGGAGGATGATAAACAGACGCTACTAAAGTCAAACATTTTTAAATCAGCAGATCTACGTAACTCGCATCTAAGAGTTTTTAAACAGCTGGATTATTAATTGATATTGAGGATGTTGGTTTTCAATAAGTCTTGGAACACTGGGGAAGTTCCAGAAGACTGGAAGAAAGCTAATGCACCATTTTTTAAAAAGGATAAACAGTATGACCTGGGTAATTATAGGCCTGCCAGCCTGACATCTATCCCAGGCAAGATAATGGAGCAGCTAATATGTGATTCTATTAATAAAAAAAATAAACAGGGTAATCTACTTAATGCAAATCACCACAGGTTTATGGAAAACAAATCCTGTCAAATTAACCAGATTTATTTTTTTTATTAGATTACAGATTTGGTTGATAAAGGTAATAATGATGACAGGCATTTGACTTGGTACTACATGGCATTTTGATTAAAAAACTTGAATATAAAATTAACATGGCACATATTAAATGGGTTAAAAACTGGCTAACTGATAGGTCTCAAAATGTAACCATAAATGGGCAATCATCATCAAATGGATCTATTTCAGTGGGATTCAACAAAGGTCAATTCTTGGCCCTGTGCTATTTAATATTTTTATCAGTGACCCAGAAGAAAATATAAAATCATCACTGATAAAATCTGCAAATGACACAAAATTGGAGGAATGGAATGGACAGATCACTGATTCAGAACAATCTAGATTCTAGATCACTTGGTAAACTGGGCATAAGCAAACAATGTGCATTTTAATATGATTAAATGTCAATGTATACATCTAAGATCAAAAAATGTAGGCCATACTTTCAGGACGATGGACTCTATCTGGAAAAAGAGTGACTCTGAAAAAGATTTGGGGGTCGTGGGGATAATCAGGCTAACATGCGCTCTCAGTGTGCTCCTGTGGCCAAAAGAGCTAATCTGATCCGGGGTTGCATAAACAGAGTGATCTTGAGTACGAGTAGAGAGATTATTTTTTACCTCTGTAATTGGCACTTGTGTGACTGCTGCTGGAATACAGTGTACAGTTTTGGTGTCCACAACTGAAGAAGGATGTGGATAAACTAGAGGTGGTTCACAGAAGAGCCATGAGAACTACTAAATGATTAGAAAACATGCCATCTAGTGACAGACTCAAGATCTCAATCTGTTTAGTTTAACAAATGGAAGGTTAAGGGGTGAGTTGATTCCAGTCTATAAGAACCTACATGGGAAACAAATATTTTATAACGGGCATGTCAATTTAACAGAGAAACATAGAAACACAATCTAATGGCCAGAAGTTGAAGCTAAACGAATTCATACTGGAAATTAGGCATACATTTTTTTAAACAGTGTGAGTAATTAATTACTGGTACAATTTAGAAAAGGTCATGCTGGATTCTCTATTACTGACCATTTTTAAATCAAGACAATGTTTTTCTGAAAGAGCTGCTCTAGGAATTATTTTGGGGAAGTTCTAGGGCTGTATTATACAAGAGATCAGACTAGCTGATCACAATGGTCCCTTCTGGTTTTAGAATATATGAATCCTTCATCTGCATCTGTACTAGGGAAAAGTTTAGGCCAGACAATCTAAACAAAGTCAATAGGATTTATATGCTTCATAGAAGTGTGTTTCAAAGCAGCGTCTTGCTAAAGGATGCATTGTATAAACCAAAAAAATAAATCAGGCTAAATACATGTAGGCTATTTTTTAGCCATTTAAATTACAACTAACTGGAAAAGAGGAAAGTTAATCACTAACAAACATGAGATAAAAGTAATTCTGCACAGTATTCATGCAAATTCCCATTGGCTTGAATAGGATTGTGTCTGAATAAGGAGCACAGACTCAAGCCCAACACTGGACCACTAGGGATTCAGTAGTGTAGACTATTAATTGAAAAATTAATGCTTTTTTTTTCTTTTTTGAAGATGAAAATCCTCCATAATCCTTAATACCCGAGTTACTTTTTGCTGAAAAATAAATCTGACACTTAATGCTCTAATAACGTTTTACTGCTCAGATTCCTTGTAACCTTTTCCTGGCAATTCAATTGTTGTTATTTTTAACTACTTGAGACTTTTTTTAAACTCATCTGATCATTATGAAGTTACATTTTTGTCTGATAAAACTCTCTATAATTTTCCCACTGTAGTTTAGGAAAATCTCAATTCACCACTGGCGCAACACAAAAGGATACAGAAAATAGGCTAACTCAGCGGTTCTCAAACTGTGGGTCACGACCCCATTTTAATGGGGTCACCAGGGCTGACTAAGACTTTTTGGGGCCCAGGGCTGAAGCCGAGGCTCAAGCCCCACTGCCTTGGGATGAAGCCAAAGCCCAAGGACTTCAGCCCTGGCAGTGGGGCTTAAGTTACAGGCCCCCTGCCTGGGGCTGAAGCCTTTGGGCGTTGACTTTGGCTCCCTCACCCAGAGTGGTGGGGCTTGGGTGGGCTCAAGCTTCGGTCCCTCCTCCTGGGGTCATGTAGTAATTTTTGTTGTCAGAAGGGGGTTGTGGTGCAATGAAGTTTGATAACCTCTAGGCTAAATTGTACTCTAGGCTAAATTGTACTCTAAGTTATATCAGTGTAACAAATCAGAATTTGTCCCAATGTAGAAGATTTGTTACGTGTAACTTTTATACAAACACAGTAACATACATAAGCAGGACAGAACTGTGAATGCAAAGCTTGATCCTCTTATATATTTCTTACTCTAAGTCCCACTGAAGGTTGAAACCTTTAAGCCAGGGATAGGAGGGGTGAAAGACTCGTCTGGTTTGCAGAGGAAGAGGGAGTAGCGCTTTATGGCCAGCAGGGGGAACAAGGCTCAGGAGCTGCTGCAAAAGGGGGAGTGGATGAGTGTGTTGACACGCTGGCTCATCCCCAGGGCTCAGAAAGGCTGGTGAGTTCAAAAGGGGCAAGCACAGTGGGAGAAGCCCCTTTTTTCCCAGACCAGGTAGAGCAGTGCTGGACTTCGTTTGAAAGGTCTGAGAAATCCACACTTCCCTAGCACAAACAAGGTTCCAATAGCTGACCCCACACAATATTTACTATCACTCGTCTCAAGTGAGCAAGGGCTAAAAGTGAATTTCAACAAAATAATGAAAATAAAGCAAACTACAAAAAATTTAAAAACTACAATGCAAAAGGAGATTAACATGAGATAACAGCAAACAGTTGTTTCACAACCATATCCTATAATTCCTAAGAAATCCGCACATGAACAAGCAAATTATTGCCACAGGTGCATCTAGTCTCTGAACTCTTTGGGGCAGGGAATGTCTTTTCGCTGCAAGTCTATACAATGTTTAAAACAATAAGGTCCTCTCTCTGATCAGTGTCTCTTTGCACTAATCCAATAAAATAATTATCATTATGGTTTTTTGTAACAGAGACAGAAGTATGCCAACCCTCATGTTAGGTGAGTGAGACTGAGGTGAAGGCTGAAGACAAAAGGTAGCCATTTGAACTGACTGACCAGACTCACTGCTCTACTCCTACAACATAGCTTCTGGTTACACAGTAGGCCAGCCCTCCAGTGACACCCACTGCAGTACAAACAATCTAGCCTTTTTAAAAGGGTTTAGTAATTTTTCTCTACATTAATCTAAAGATCTGAACATATTATGATTGCTATATTTTAGTGATAAAATAAATATTTTCCCTGCAAAGGATCAATTTCCTTTATTAGATTACATTTTAGACAGCCTTGTTGAGATTAAAAATCACTTTTATATTTGTATGTGCAAGAATCTTGCTGTTGTGATTTATGTGTCTATAAAAGCCATATATACTATGATATACAATAAGCCAGGCATGCTGTAGCACTAAATTTTATGCTGTAAAGACTACTGATGCCTCAGGCTTTTATGGACGAGATGATACATGAAGCTGCACATGAGGAGATTACATATTAGTTTCTTAATTGACTTTAAATTACAACAAGGGTTTTGTTGAGTGTTTGTTTTTTCAAATGCTTGGCAACCTAGCAACAAGCAAACGTATGCAACTGTGAATGTAAAGAACCCATCAACTAGCTAAATTCACATCTCTACAAAGAATGGAGCAGTATATTTTATATATGAATTTGCAAATGTATAGTTCAGATCGTTTCAGCTATTCCATAATGAATCCTCCTCAAATGGCCACAATTAGCATATAAAAATTTGTTACTAACTATCTGATACTTGGTATATCTTTCCTCAGGTAGGGAGGGAGTCAATCATTTACAGAGTTTGAAAAATTCAGTTTAGTCTTGTTTACACTATATTCCTTTTCACCTCTTCCAACATTTCACCAATTTGATACAGGTCCGGATGTGTATAATTCAAAAGCAACTTCAGGTTGCCACAAGTGAAATATGAAGTGTGCTTGTTGCATAACAGTTTAATCACTTGGAAAAAAAACAACAACAACAACAACAACAAATGAGATATCACAACTTGATGAAGTGGTTGCTACACAAATGCAGTAACTCTTTATGATGTATCACATTTTATTGCACACCTTTCAGAGGCAATATCTTTGACTGGGTAAACGGGATTTAAAAATAATTCGAAAGATTTGTTTCCATAGGACCAATGCTGAGGGTACCCGGATGGGAGATTGTACCAATAAGAGACAAATATAGACAGTTTTCATTTCCACTCCATATTATGTTGTCCTTGCTACCTTTCTGAAACACACTATTTTTTTTTTTTTTTTACTATCAAATATATTTGGCACAAAACGATTCTCTTCCTGGTTTCTTAAAAAAGCAACTTTCAACTGAAGAAAAAATAGTGAATTATAGATCTTAGCAACAGTAAGACAAATTCCTATCAGCGAGTATAAATAAGTAGTTTTCTTTGAAGTTGATTTTCAAAGGGCCAGGTGGACCCTTCACACTGAAAAACCTGCAGAAGCAGGCTGACAGTGAGTGGGGTCAGAGAGAGAGGAGACAGAAGACAGAAAACTCCATGAAGGGAACCTTGAACAGTTTCCCTGAGATTGTTCTGTCAGGGAAGGGATGCCCAAAACCTGAATATGCCCTAGGATCTGTTGGGGGCAAGGACTAAAGGACCATCTTATGCACAAGCCCTCAGGAGCTCTACACCCAGATTTCCTAAGCTCCCTGTTTGACAGAGACTTTTCTGCCCACTATTGTCCCTGAAACACAGAAAGGGACAGTTTGCATTTCGACACTTCTCCCCACAGCGACAAGGGCTAGAAACTCTTTTAAAAATGGAAGTGAGATTCTCATGTAATCACATGACTCGCGGAACTGAGGTTTTAAGATTCTCTCACACACACACACACACACACACACACACACACTGAAACTAGCAATAAAACTGGTAGAGCTGGCAACACTGAGCTTCTTCCCCAGTCCACAACCTTCCCATGAATGGAACTAGGGGAACTTCTGTAATTTAGGTAGCTAACTAGAGCTGGTTGAAAGTTGTTTCCTCTCAGACTATGCTCATTCAATGAAATGTAAACATTTAGCATGTATCATTATCATCAAAATTTTCAACTGAAAAATTATCAAAGCGCTTCATTTCAATAAGGTTGAAGTGATTCATTTCAACTATCATTTTGATTATATTATATTTATTATATTATTTATAATATATCAAAATGAAGCTCTTTGATAAGGTAGCTTCAATATTTTCAATATAAAATAAAAATTCTGAAAAAATTTTTAGGACATTTTAAAAATTCAACATTTTGTTCCAATCAGGAAGAAATGAAAAATTTGAAAATGTTGGAATTTCCCACAGAACTGAAATTCTGAGTTTTGATCAGTTCTACAACTAACATCTCACCCTTCCAAAAAGTCAGGGGGAGAGCCATGCACAAAACATGAACATGATTTTGTCCATGCCAGAGGACACAGCCAACTTCTATTGAAGTCAACTGAAGTTTTGCAATGGACTTCAGTGAGAGCACTTTACGGCGTGGGTGTAGGTGTGTAGACCATTCTAGTTTGTAGACAAATGTCCAACTGCTGCTCACTCCCATACAAATGGGATTAATCATGTAAAACAAGAAGATTTTGGCCCAAAGTTATAAGTAACCTGGATTAGCAAGCAACAATATATTTATCTTAATTTGTGAAAATTACATTTAATTTGACTTCGGTAAATTGACCTCCAAATTTATACCACCTGCAATTTCAACAATTTTAATTGAAATGTATTAATTAGATTTGAATATAAAAATAGTGAATAAACTAAAATTCTTGTACAAATCTTGAAAAACTTCTTGAGTAAAGTGAAACATATACTCTGAAAATATAATTTCAGGGAAAGCCAATAATCTAAACATTTAAAAGACAACATGGCAATGAATAAAAGATAAAGCTGGAAAATTAGATTTACACAAGCCCAGTTTAACAAATTCTATACACTCAAATGTTTTTTTAAAAAAATCAATATCGTAAAGTATATTCATTCACATTTCAATTAGACTATTTACAAAAAGGTATTTATTTGAGTAAAAAGTGATCTATATGAGTACTTGTTTCCATAGTTATTTTTATAATTAAATTGAACAGTAAAACAAACAGTCTTGAGTAATTTTGGCATTTAAGTTTCAAGCTACAACAACAGATTCTCTTTCCAGAAGTTTTCAGCTTTGGATAATTTAATATAATTTTCCACTTTTACAAAAAAATATTTCCAACTGCATTTCATATGTTTAGACAGTTATCATTATCATCCAAATGAGGTTATTTTCTCCACATACATGAACTGAGTCCATTAGTGATACAAAAAGGAAAAAAAAGTTATATAGATAGAATTTATTCTAGATTTCCCCTCCCACAGCCCCAATTTGGCAATGAAACATTTGCAGAGAAATGGATCATATAAGTGGTTGCGAATCTTACCCAGAGATTAATTTATCTTGCATTATAGAATCTCTTTACAATGTATATGAGTAACATGACCTAAATACTGCTTGTGGGAAGATTAGTAATTTAAGATGTACAACAATGCAAATAGTTCCAATTGAAAATGACAACAGAAAAAAAAACCCTGAATTCCAATCTTCTTGCTCAAGAGCCCACACACAGTTAGTTACATTTTGATACACTGATTACAGAAGCGCTCCAGTCTGATCAGATGTTTAATTGAGCAGTGGTACACAAGTGCCTCCACTGGGGATTTGACATATTGCCTCAAAAAAAAGGGGATTGAGGTATAATTTCTACAGTGATCATATCAGGATTTTCCTTTCTCCTCAGAAAGAATGACTGATATGCCTAAATCAGAACTAAGAAGATCATAAACTCCATGTTGGTACAAAAGCCACATTTACAAGTCACAGAAACAAACTTTTATTCTGTATGGCAGTGACATCAAGAGCATAATATAAAAGATAACAATTGCTCTCTCCTATGCCTCTTCCAATGGTTAACTATACACACATGCCCACACACACAGATATTTGAATTGATATAGGAGATGGATTATATTCATCTTAAAATTTAATTTAGTTTTGATATATGTTATATACAATGACTAAGGATCAAACAACCTCCTAGCTATACCATAAATAGGCTTGGCAGAATTCATTTTTTATTTTTTTTTTATAAAATATAAATATAAAAATATGATTATCTGATAGATAATACTTAAGTTTACTTTTTAAGCATATTTTTAGATTTTTGATTAAATAATTATCTGACCACCCTCCCATAATTTGTGAAAATTTAAATCACAACTGTGAAAATTGAAATGACAGTAGACACATTCAAAAAGTTAAAGCTTTATAACCATTAAAACACAAACTGTCAACATCACATGTCACAATCTACAGAGTAAATATCCTTAAATAAAACTCTAGTAAGTTGTCAAGCACATTTTTCTTGCTTTGCCTTCTCCCTTCCCCCACATAACCAAACCATCTTCAAATCCTGCAGCTGCTTCTTGCACATAATCTACAAAATCAGTTGGTTTTCCAGTGTCCTGCACTCATCTTGGTCCTCATTATCTCGACTATTGTGACCTCTTACTCTGGCATCCCTGACACCTTCATAGCCCTTCTGCAGTCTACAGGAAACAGCTAACCAAATTATCTTTCTTGTCTGATACAGTCAACATACACCACCAGCATGAATCCCTGCACTGGTTCCCCTCCGCTTCTGCAGCTTCATATCCAAGCATCTTGCAATAGCATTCTGGGCTCTGCATAACTGCTTTCTCCTTACTTATCTACACTAAATTTTCTTAGATGTTACCCCCAACTCACCGTCTCCACTATGCCTATCTATACTGCCAACCTTAACCCCTGTTCAAGCACCACTGTCACTGAAAACCAACATTTCTGAATTCACATTAAATTTAAGTAGGGCACTGCTGCAGAAAGTCACTTTTTGTTCTTTATATTATTTTATGAGTAAGCCATTGTATAAGTGAGCAGATCAATAAGTGTTGCAACACGTATTTGTAAAATCATTGGATTCAAACTGCCTCAACTCTCACTGGAACCTTTCATTTACTTGAAGTGATGCATTTTACTGGAATCTTTGGTTTATGATTTGAAATTAAATTTCAGTAGAGCACAAGAGGACTTCATAAATACACATATTAGCGGCTTAATTGCTTATTTTTTTAAAAAAAGTTTGCCTTTTGTAGCATGGTAACTTTTTTTTCGCTGCAAGCAATAAACCTAATATACTAAAAGATCAAAACTATTTGAGACACACATGTAATGGACAGGCTCCATCACTGTTTGCTTGTGGGGCGGTGTTAGGGTTGCCAACTTTCTAATTTCTGAAAACTAGACACTAAAGCAGGAGCACCGAAACCTCCCGCTCCTCTGCCTCTTCCTCCGAGGCCCTACCCCTGCTCCGCCTCTTCCCCTGAGGCCCCACCCCGTTTGCTCCTCTTCACCCTTCCCCTGTCACTTGCTGCTCTCCCCTCTCCTCCTTCCTCGTCGCTCCAACCTCTCCACCTCCCTCCTGCCGCCAGCTGGCCTCACACTGCTCTGGGACTGGGACAGGAACTACAGCCCTGGATACAGAGCCTTACTGCCCACAAGATGCGGGCAGGAGGTAGTGACAGCTGAGCAGGGCCTGGCGCCTCTCCACCACACACCCCCACAATACCGTGTCCAGTCAGTACATCTGAACGGACACTATACAGGTTCCCTTGTGACTGGACTTTCTGGTCGAAAACCAGACACCTGGCAACCCTAGGCGGTGGTAAATTATTTTCCAAGATCTGCAATAAAGGCATCTCCACTTACTTATTTAACCAAAGGAGTGAAGACTGAGGTGTCCATTTTGTTACACGGTTACAGACTTAGCATTGATTAAATACTGAAAGGTAAAAATCTGATGGGATAATGAGAGACTGATCAAGAGTAGGCCTGGAGGAAATTGATTAACCTAGAAAAGTACCCCTATTTTACCAAATCCTTCTCCAAATCCCTAGTATGAGAATGACACAGAGAAAGAGGAACTAGTTTCAGTGTACACAGTAGAGAGCATTTCTCCATTCTTATACACGCAGAAGAAGTAAAAACACTTTATTCTTAAAGAGCAATAGCCTCTAAAATGAAATTACCTCAGATTACTGCAGGTCCCAAAGAAACAAACAGCACCATCTTGCAGTTGGGCAGTACCACATTGAACTGAGAGCAGTACAGTGCTGAGTGTTCACAAGTTATAATAAATTCTGATGGGAGAAATTAAGTACTGCTGATTCCATCTGAATAAGCAACTGCAATTCCCTGACATGTCTTTAGTTTTCCTTTAAATTTTCTTTTCCTCTGCCACCTCCTTTTCGATTGCTAAATGCTGTTTTATTCTCTTGCATCCTTCAGGCTAAATCTTGGTTCACATATGGTTCCTAATTTTTATTTTATTTTATTTTATTTATTTAGAGGATGGAGAGAGTCATAGAGGGTGGATTGGTTAAAAAAATGGATACAGACTTAAGGGTCCATTAAAACTACCCCTTGGAAAGGATATTTCAAGTTAAGACCCTCTAATACAGTGCTTCTCAAAGCCGGTCTGCTGCTTGTGCAGGAAAAGCCCCTGGTGGTCCGGGCGGTTCGCAACTCCAGACCAATGGGGGCTGTGGGAAGCGGCGCAGGCTGAGGGATGTGCTGGCCGCCACTTCCAGCAGCCCCCATTGGCCTGGAGCAGCTAACCGCGGCCAGTGGGAGCCGCAATTGGCCGAACCTGCGGACGCGTCAGGTTAACAAACCGGCCCGGACCGCCAGGGGCTTTCCCTGCACAAGCGGCGGACCAGCTTTGAGAAGCATTGCTCTAGTAATTAGAGCTTTGGAGCACTTGAGGAGTGAAAGGATAGAGGAGGGATACAGACAGAGTTAGACACTCTAACCCCATTGAAATTAAATGAGAATTGGGCTGCTAACTCCCTTAGACTCCTTTAGCAATATTCAGGCAGACTGGAATTTTCAGAGATTCCAGTGGGAGGTGGGATTGTTACAATTAATACCTGTGCTTATTGCATATGTTCAGTGATTTAAAACTTGTTGATCAGTAACATGATAAAGAACATGTTTTCCCCAAGAAACTACCATCCTAACTGGTCTCTTTCCCTTACTCTTCACAATGAACCTGTGCACTCTACAACACGCAGTTAATACAATAAAGTGGATTCACCACATATGATCATGTTGCATTACTCTGCAAACAAAATTGTTTCAATAATATTTTGGCTTGTTTTCCATAACATGTTCTTAAATAAATGGTTATTTTGGGATTTTATTCACAAAAAGTGGTGGTCAAGCCCTGAAGTTTGATAAAACAGAAATTCTCAATTATTTTTACTTTAGGTTCCTCATAAAATACAAACCTAGAAACTTTAATAACTCAAGAGGGCCAAAACTACTATACCAAGCCAAGAAAACAGAGATACAAAAGTGACTGACACTGTAAGCTCAGAGGCCTTTAACCTTTCCAGAATTCTGTAACTCTTTCAGGAGTCTGATTTGTCTTGCCTGCCCCCAAATTTCACCTCACATTAAAACTATTTGCTTACAAAAGCAGACATAAAAATACAAAAAAGTGTCACAGCACACTATTACTGGAAAATTGCTTCCTTTCTCATTTTTACCATATAATTATAAAAAATAGGTCAACTGGAATATAAATCTTGTACTTGCATTTCCGTGTATAGTATATAGAGCAGTATATACACAAGTCATTGTCTGTATGAAATTATAGTTTGTACTGACTTGGCTAGCTTATTGTAAAACGAGGCAAATATCTAGATGAGTTGAGGTACCCCTTGGAAGACCTCTACATACCCCTGGTTGAGAACCACTGCTGTAGCTCATACGCAACTATAATAAACATTTAAGCATCTGTAAATGGAGAGGAAAAGAAAACTATTTCCAAAAGGATTCTATGCAAAATGCACAACATTATAAGATCAGCTCATTGTAAAGTCTGATGTAACTTTAAGAAAATAGTACCTGGGATGTTGATTGGGCAAAAGAGAAGAGGAAACTAAAGTTCATACTGAGGTTAAAACTAAGGAAAACGATATGGAAAACTATAATGAAATCCTCTCTGTTGCAATAGTGGAAAATCTATACAAAAACAGTATGTGAGTGGTATCTGACACCAGTAAAAAAGAATTTCTAGTACAAGCTAAGATCTTTGGTGGAGAGTATGTGATCAAAAAAGGCACACATTCTTCCACATATGGTGATCCTGCCACCAGCAAGCAGCAATACTGAGAAAGAATTTAAACAAATGTGTTTAAAAAAAGGTACAAGAAACCCTCTGTATCTATTATACATACTATATTAGAAGCTTAAAATAGGCTACTTTAATAATAGATCTACTCAAAGTAAATGGTTTGTCCAACTTCAGTAAGAATTTTGCACTTCCGACAGTCAGGCCATAAGAATGAAATACCATGATGTGAAAAAGTAGTAGCACTAACAATTCTGTGATGGTGTAGTGATATGTGGGTAATTTTAACAGGGATTTCAATATCCATCACAGTATCATTTTTTCCTTCAGAAACATCAATAAAATAATGTTGATTTCTCTCTCTCTCTAATAATGTCATATATAATTAAATTTATGTCATTTTAACACCTTTACAGACAATTGGATGGCCTAGCCCAAGTGTGTAGTCAGTTAAATGAACTGAACAACACACAATACAGAATGCAAACACTGCCTCTTTTACATAATATAAACTGTTGAGAGAAAGATGCAGTTAACCCAACTAAGAGTTATTTCTGATACCTCAGAATACTTGAGAGTAAAAAATTATAACCTATAATTAAAAAACTAAGCAAGGAGGTATGTATCTTCTACTTAGGAATTTAATTTATTTGACTGTTACAGGAACAGTAAGTAAAGGAGTCTAATGATGACAGCTTGATTTATGAATTTTGACATTTAAAAAAATGGGATTACATTACAAAAAAGAGGAATTCTAAACAAGTCAGATCTTGCTCATATTTTCAGGTTGAGCAGCCTTCATATCAGCCAGACTTCTCAAAAGCCAACAACGTTATAAAAAAAATTTAACTAATTTATTAGACAAAACAGACATTTTATTTTTTTAAATTTTGTTTGTAAGTTTACACCTTACAAAAGATGCACCTGAAATATATTTTCTATCCACACAAGACGACTCTTCCTCTACTCTGAATCAATGGAGAAGTTAAATTTAGGGAAGCACTATTGTCAGCTATAACTGTAAAATGATATGCATCTCAAAACTCAGAACCTACATTCCTTAAGTAATCTTTCCTCTGAAAGAAAAAAAAAAAAAGTATTGATTGCTTTCTATGGAGAGAGTTATTTGCAAAATTAGAGCAATCCCATTCAGGTAGGCATGTGCCTGGCATTGATGTCTAATGCTTTTGGTAATCAAGACTTTTTTTCCCTTGCCTAAAGAATAAAATTGTTTTGAGTCAAACCATTTTCCTGCCCAAGAAATCTCATTGCCTGCCTGCATCGCAGTAGAGCCAAGTACCTAAGAATACAGTCAGGGTCTGAAGTTTACTGACCACTCTCCTTTTATACAATTCTTATGGTTATTTCCATGTGTCTACAAAAAGCATAAGAACCCCAGCAATAATGACTACTGGCCATGTACTCTGCAGAGGGAAGGAAGTTATGTTAACATCATCTACTTCTAAGGCATCTTCTTAAATTCACATTTGTAATTAATGTTTTGTTTTATTAGTTAAAAGCTGCATATTGATTAGAGCGGGTCAGAAAATTTTTACTGAAAAATGAGAAACATTTTTGACTTGTTTCAATATTGACATACTGCTTATACTAATTGTCAACGGCTTTTTGGAATGCCCAAACAAAAATTCCATTTGAGATACGGATTCCCCCTTTCAAAATGAATATATTTTAGCAAAGAAAAAGAGAAAACAATGGTGTTCACACCACAAAAAACTGCACTCTTAATAGAGAAGAAAGAATTAATGGGAGATGGAAAATGAACTACCGTGACACTCTTTAGATGATGTCCCTGAAAATGGACAGGGTAATGTTGATGAAGATAAATAGTTGCTATCCATGATGTACTTGTTCCTTTGCTGAACAGAAGACTTTAGTTTCTAGAGAGTAACTTTCCTTAGCATCATATTCTTTTGTCAAGAAAGTTCCAACTCAGGACACAGAGAATTTTCTAGCTATATGCAACAGCTGAACTTGGCAGTTCTCTTCTGTGCTACTATGCAGACAGCTGGAGTGAAACAAAAAGCCAACTTTCTACTGAACAGGCGGTTGGGGTGAAGGGCTGGGGGCTCCATTGTGTTAGGCACTGTATAATCACAGAGGATAGCTGCTGCCCCAAAGACTGTATAATCTTAAAAAAGACAAAATCAACAGATACAGAATAAATCGTTTATACTCAGTTTTCTCTTTGCAGAACAGACTCGCCGCCCGCATGTCCAACCTGCCTGTCAAACATCGCTTACAGTCCTTGCTCTACCCAAGCACTCCCCTTCTTTCCTCACAACCTCTCAAGTAAGGGACACTCAGTCTCATTCTGTGAGAGACAAAGCAAAAAACACAACTCCTCCCTTCCCCCCCTTCCACAAAAACACCCAAGGTGTTTGAAGGTGGCTCTTGGCAGGTTCCCCTCCGGAGAAAGTTCCATGCCTGTCCCAGGGGTGGAGACAAGTGGCCCACAGGGCTCAGCCTGCCCCCTGGTGTCCTAGATGCGGCAGTTTGACTGCTTCCCCTCCCTGCAGCAGGGGCTAAGAGGGCGGTGAGCCCCACCAGACTATTTAGGTAAAAAGGAGTTTTCACTCCTTGCACAGGTTTGAACTTTGCATATGTCTGTTGCTGCTCAAGCTCTACCAGCACTGAGTAAAAACATTTGGATTTATATCAGACATGTTATATAAGTCAACACTCACATTCAGGGATATCCTGCACAGCCATATTTTTAGTGCCCTGAACTGCAAATTTGGTCGAGACTTTTTTCTTACAACACTTCACCTATGCAGCTTCAGAAAAAATATAATTAGGGTGGCTAGCCTGCCAACAACCTGCTTTAATAATCACATCTCATTTTACAACTTAAATCTCTGCTTTTTCTGTGTCTTAAGAACTTATCACAATAGCAAAAAAAAACTATGAAGACGAAGAGATGTAAACAATACATTCCTAAGAACAAGCCCCAGAAGGTTTCCATCAGAATGATACCACAGGGCTAACACCATACTTCTTTCCACAATGGAGGGATAAAAATAATTTTTCTGAAAACTAAACTACAGGTTTAATACAAGATGCAGATGCATCAAAGTAACAGCAATAATTAATTTTTCCACTCAGAAGTATTGTCCCAAAATTTTCCACCATTGCCAATATAAATCACCTCTTTAATCCCTTGACCTAGCTACTTGCATAGCAGGTGAGCGGATGGGTGAAGGAAGCAGTTTCTGCAGAGTCATTACCCACCTCCCTCTCAGTCTGTGTAGATGGGCATTGCTTCAGCTCTGCCCCCAATGCACCAGGCAGCAGAGCTGCAACAGCACACTGGGAGATGTAGTCCGTGCCAGGTATAGGTGCTGGTGAAGGGTCTGTCTCCCATAGAGCAAGAGGAAATGGGGAGGTAGATTCTGACTTGAGTCACAATCCACTCAGCCTTGTTCCTGGGGCAGTGCAACTGCACTGGCCATACACATGGATAAGACAAACTACCATTTACCAATGAGAGCTAGTGCGTGTATGTCTCCTCAAACTGGCAATGGAAGTACAAGCATTCCCAAGGAAACTGCCTTTGATATTTAGTTGTTCCGGGTACTGTTGCCTTGATATTACCTCCATCCAAACAGCATTACAACACACTGTTCCAATGAAAAAACTATACTGGAAAAGAAATCCTTCTCCACAGGTGGCAGAACCTGAGGCTGTGACCACAAAATAAGAAGTGGAGGACCAGATACAAACAGCCCAAGTAACAGTAGACAGACTCTACTTGGCAATGTGGAATTAGATTAGCTCATCTCACATGGAACGCTCATAAGTGGTCAGATAATAGTTATGGGCTCTGCTGACATAGGCCTGATTTGAGATGGACATAAAATGCTCTATATTTCTTTACTAGTCCTTTGAGCTAGCCATTATCCCATGCTTTTTATTTTCTATCCCATTTATTACTTTTCTGGAAATTGTTAAACCCTTTAACTTTATCTAAGACAATATTGAAATAAAGGAAATAATCCTGAATTTGCTCAAACAAACTGTCTGACTGACCCTAAGAAACAGTCACCTCTAGCCCTCATGAGCCAGAGGGAAGGCTACCATGACACCAAGCTCGTCATCAGAAGATGTGTCATCAGAAGCAAGCTCTCCATAAACGAACACACACCAACTTAAAGCAGCACCAGCCCCTTCCATAATACATGCAAAACTTGCAGACATATCTCCACTGTTAGGATGATCAGTATTCCCCATAACACACTTTTCAACACATCTCCACATCTCCTGTGTTGCGATAGGCATGTGAAGGACCCAGATATCTTGAAACGTGTGTTGTGGAGGATTATGATGTGTTAGGAGCCCTTTGATTAATTTACCTTATGGTGCAATCTGTCCAATTCTGGAAAGGTTTACAACATAATGCAGTTAAACATTACAATATTTTTCATAGAAGGCCTACTTGCCTGCAGCAAGAAAAGCAGGTTCACATCTGGATGAAAATCACATCTTATGCAACACTCAGGAAAGGATTTAATGACTAAAAGTAGGCAGCTGTCCCCTCACTTTCTTTTCATTGTTCTCACTCCATAAAGAAAAGCTAATTTTCCCTATATGGGACTGGCTCCTCAACAGAGTCAGAGGATTCAATATGAGGAGGTTTGTAGACTTACCTGCATCTCAAAAATGGAAGAAAGTTTTTTGGGGGGGAGGGAGGGAGAGAGAGAGAGAGAGAGAGAGAATAGAGAGGCCAACTAAACTGGATTTTTGTTTGTTTTTTAAACATCAGCTGGGTTTTAACTTCCAGAAGTTTTTTAAGAACTGTAGTCAGATGTGAAAGGGGCAGGAAGAACTAAACATTGGCTTTGAGAGAGAGAGATGGACAGAAAGCACGAGGATAAAATTGAAGTAAAACATGTTAAACACACACACAAAATAAAGCCAGTTATGGTAATTATGTGATGTGGGTTTCTTTCATAATTCTGAAGCAGTCCAGCAACATTTCTGCTTCTGCCCTCCTAATACTAATTTTAACCTCTACTGTAGATTAACTATATTATTTAGTCATAAATCACACAAGTGAGTGTAGCTGATCATGCAAGAGACTACATGGAAACAATCCTACCTTGTCTTGGTTTTCCTTATTCTTGTAACACAAATTTCCAATCAATCGAATGAGGTGTGATTTAAAACCCACAGCTGGATGTGAAATTTCTCCCTCTCCTGTCATAGAATGTGTGGCAGTGAAGATATTTGCAGTCTGTTTCCCAGCCAGGTGAGTTAGCCGCAAAGTATCTACATAAGGAAGCAAACAGACATTTTAATACATTACCATATTGGGAACATCACTGCTTTTGATAGCAATTTTCAAAACACTAACATTTCTATAAAAAGCAACGGAGAGTTCTGTGGGACCTTTAAGACTAACAGATGTATTGGAGCGTAAGCTTTCGTGGGTGAATGCCCACTTCGTCGGATGCATGTAATGGAAATTTCCGAGGGCAGGTATAAATAAGCTGGCAAGAATCAGTCTGGAGATAAGTGTTCTCCTACAGGTTTTTGTATACTGCTTCAAGTTTCTTCATGAGGTTGATAGAAGAAACCTCATGGCACCTTTAAGACTAACAGATGTATTGGAGCAACCTCATGAAGAACCTCAACCTCACGAAAGCTTATGCTCCAATACATCTGTTAGTCTCAAAGGTGCCACAGAACTTTGTTGCTTTTTACAGATCCAGACTAACATGGCTACCCCTCTGATACTTAACATTTCTATATAATTCTAGATTTTTCAAGAATGTTGGAAGAACATCAGTTTGCCAATTTTGTTTGTTTATTTTTGTGCTAGGGTTAGGTTAAGACAGCCCTGAAGCTTCTCACACTTATTTGATTTTGTAGTTCAGACACAGTCTCATAAGGATGAGTCCAATTTTCCACACAGGTATCAGAGCCATTAGTGGCTGATGATTCGGACACTCTTATTGATGCTATCCCTTTGTAGTGCTCGGTTTTCAATTCTTTCAAAGCAGAGACTTCTCTGAAACATTGAGGTTTTGCCTCAAACTGCTGCTAACAAAAAACACTTAACTGTCAAGTTAACATTTTTATTCTTAGGCTAAGAAACAAATTGGAGAACAGAATCCATTGCGGTAGTCCTATTGGCTAGCAGTGCCTGAGAACTATAACGGATCACACATGGTTGCAATGTTCTAGTCTGCAGCTGTGTTTAATTAGTCTGGAGATAACTGCGCAGAAAAATCAGACAAAGCTGCTAGCGAAACAAGTATTGGCATATTAACTGGTGAAAGTGCTATATTGATCTCCAACTCCTTGTAATTCTCCTTCTGTGCTGAAATAGTTAAGCATTTGTTAAGGAAGTACAAGTGGATATTTTGTGATTCTTCAAGACATACATAGATGTAAGTGCATTTAAGTGCCCTTACTTAATGGAAGTAGTAAATTATGTATTTGAATTTAATCAGAAAGGTTAGCTATAGGTAAGTGTAGGAGCAGAGCACACTAGCAATCCTCTTCCCAAAGGACATTTAGAATATCAATGTATATAAGCTGAGTAGTATCAGTCTACAAGTTCAAATTAATACGCTGAATGAATGATTTCCTTAAACTGACATCAGACCTTTATGAGCTGTGTTGAAGGCTGCGTGCAGCAACATCAGACTCAGCTAAAGTGAAGAGTTTTGGGGGTAGAAGTCATCACTTGCACACCACTTTCTCCCTTTTGCCTGAGGCGAGGGTCTCTCCTCACTGGCCTGGCTTCTTTTTATTGTGTAAAAATCTTTACTTTTATGGGGAGGCTTGTTTTAAACTGAACTTTGAAGTATCAATTTGATTAATGAGAACTTTTATTCAGTACCTGGAAGTCAAAATAAAGAATACAATAAGTGACAGATGGGAAAGTCCTATTTTTATGTTTGGAGGAACTCGTTAAACACACAATCAGACAGTGGAAGAAAATGAAGCCGTCGTCCTTCACAAACTCATCCCATACAAATAGGACTGTTGAGAGACAGATAAAGGCTCTGCTGGGCAAACAGAGCTAACTGCACTCTGAGCAAGTAGAGCAACAGAACTTCCAGAGACGAATCAAACATTTGAAAATGTAGATTAGTAATTCACTGCTTTTTATTTATTTATTTTATTAAAAGGTCAATCATAATTACCACCAGTTGTGAAAAAAATCATTTTCATATACAGTGCAGAATACAGTTTTGAACCAGTAGTTGGAAAGCAATAGCATTTATTAACTCACCCACAGCTGTCTCAAGCAAACCAGGACAAGTTTGCAGATGTTCCAGTTGTTCATTGTTCGATGTCATTTCACAAAGAACATCAAGAAGCCGAATTGTAACTATTGCTTCCTGTGAAGAAAGGCAACATTTCTGAAATCATGAACACATAAAATGTATTATTGTTCATAAACATGAATCTAAGATCAGAAGGTCTACTGAAAAGCGTGAGCTATCAGCAACATATGACACCATGTCCATTTACTAGTTTTCCATTGTTTCCCCTGAAAATTGTTAAAGATTATATTTTCATTATAAATATATATGAACAAACAAGGGCTTCTTCCAAATAACCATAATAATTAATATATTAAATTATAATCATTTCCTCTTTACAAACTATTGTCAAACACAGTGTTACAACTTCCATGAAAAATCACAGAGAAAGCAAAATAGAGCCGTAAGGGATAAAGTTTTTATTAAAAACACAGTATTTTCCAACAGCAGAAATACAGAAAATTACAGGTTGAGAAAATCACTTCTGTATAAATGTTTTTTCTTTGAGTTTACCCAGTGCGAGTGTCCCACTTTAAAGACACAAACACTGCCTGCAAGACATCAATTTGTTATCCACAAGAATCCTGCATAATTCTGTGGTTGAATGAACTTTGGCTGCGAAAATTTACATTATTCTTGGGTAAACAGGCATTTGGGATTATAAATGCAGTATTTTGGTTAGGTAGAAAAGACAGTCTTATTTGCATATTATTTATTCAACCAGAAAACTATTTCTTGGTGTAGACTCTCACTAGCTAGGTGGATCGTATGGCACTCAGAATTACAAAATCATCACTCAGAAAAGCAAAAAAAAAAAAATATTCAGTGCGGCATGCAATGCCTAAGGACAAAACTGTGACTTTATACATAGCCCTGTGTAAAGGACAATGCATAAGCTACAAACACTCCAGAAGCAGCCGCTTGGAGACACTATGACAGACATCTCTGAGTTACAATTCCTTCCTTGCTTCCCTCTTACCCCGTAATTTGCTGCTGGCCTATACCAGTAGCAAATTATGACAGCCTCTATGCTACCTTGCTTGCAGTGTTGCCGAAGTTGTGTTAGTCACAGGATACTAGAGAAACCAGGTGGGTGAGGGAATATCTTTTATTGGAACAACTTGGGTGAGAGAGAGCAGCTTTCCAGTTAACACAGCTCTGTGTAAGCTCAAAAGCTTGTCTCTTTCACAAAGAGAAGTTGGTCCAATAAAAGATTTTACCTTCCCCACCTGGTCTCTCTATGCTACCTTGATGGTGCTGGCAGATCCAGGTCTATGTCCATTCCCCACTCCTCCCTGCTCACCTGTTCAACAGGTCAACAGGCACATAGCACCTGCTTGTCTACCTGCCAGATTCACGATCCAGTTAGCCCACGCTGGAATGGAAGGGAAATTATCTCCCATTGCTTCCTTTCATTGGCATGTAGTCCAAGACACAATGTAGCCCTAAACTATTGTATACATTGCTTTCACCAGCACAAACCCAATCGCATTGAATAATTATGTGGTTTAGTGAAATGTATTTCAATGACAGAGACAGTATTTGTAACGTTTTCATCCCACATTCCCATTTTGTACTGAGACAGCAGTTTTACTGAAAAACTCTCAGCTAATGTATGTATAAATTGTAGTCATAATAAAAGCTTATGTACTGAAGGGCAAACAAATATCTACAGATATCTGTAAATAGTATTATTGGCACAGAACTTTTAAAGACAATTGTATGTGCAAATATATTATATTACACACAAACATACATAATGTGTTGCTCAAGCAACTCTAGTGAGAGCTGTGACAACACTTATTCTAAGCCACTTTTTTCAGGCATATTTTGTCGGCAAAGATTGTTGGTACAGTTTTGTATGGCTGACATCTGAGCTGTTGGTGTATAAGTATACATAAAGCAAAACTTTTCAGATGGTTTCAATGGTTGGCAGGTGTCTCCCTATTACCCCACCTACTATACACCACACATCCACATCTTCATTTTGCCTTTTGGGGGGCTGAAGGAGGTGTTTATCTGATGGGTAAAAGATTAAAAAAAAAAAAAAAAAGGAACCTACAGTTATGGATTTAGGAACCTATTTAGGTATCAAAAAAAAGTAGCCTGATCTTCAAAACTGCCAAATTCCCAACAGTTCTTATTGAGACCAGTAAGAGGTGTTTGGAAATTAGCACTTTTGAAACATATCTTTCCTGGTTCATTGTCTCCCACATATCTCTTCCCAGAATCCCGCAGCTCTGCATGTCACCTACCATGCACCATTTCATCCTCTGGCTCAGGTGAACAATTGCTACAGCAAGGCCTGATAGGAGGAACATGTCATTTTTATACAAGATATATTTTAATCTTTGTTCTGTTTACATGTAGAAAGAACACTTTATATAACTTAGTAACCCCTCCCCCCAAAAAAACAAAACAAAACAAAAAACATCCTAGATACTCCTCTATAAGACCAAAACAAAACAAAAAGTTTGTAGTACAACTCATTTTGGAGATCTGACTAGCCAAAATGAATTGGGAATATTTTAAAAAATTGAAACAGGAAAAGATTGTTAAAAAACATTAACTTATTTTCTGAATTTGAATAAACTTCCCAACACAGAAAAAAATCCTCTCTAGCCAGGAACAAAATAAGGCATGCAAATTTGAGGGAAATTGGTATTTTTTCGGGTCTGGTGGAGTGTGAAAATGCTAAAGAACAGGCTTATAAACAAAATAAAATAATTTTAATGTTCGCTATGAAGCAGCTGCATAATATCAACTTCTGATTGGCTTGGGATAGAACGTACGTTGTCTGCAGAAGATAGTGTCTAAAGAAAAATACTAAATTCGATTCTTTGCAGGCACTATCCCATTACTTGTAAAATAATACAACCCTTAGGCAAAAATTGAAATATTTGGAGAACTGACAAAAATACCGAGACTACTGAATTTCTATTGGTTATTCTTAGTAAACGACAAGGCACAGTAATTCATGGATTTATCAGGATTTTTCCCTTCTGTGTAGAGACTATTTTTCAGCTATTCTTGCCAATCCTCTTCTTTTATTCACTTATTTGCAACTCCAATTCCAGGGCAGTAAATGATCAATGATAATGGGATTAAAAAAAATACTGAAAATGACTTTTGTGTTTACATCCAAGAAGGACTTAAATTTGTGCTAGATAGGGCAACCTACGATGACAGCATTGAGAATGCTGGTCTACCTCACCTTAAAGCTAAACAGAGATCTTTTTACTGTAAAAACCAAGCATATTTTTTTAAGAATTGAAAACACAGACTACTTGGAAGTTACTGAATAGGATAAAAAGTTGATGGAAATCTCTCAGTATGCTTCCCTTTAATTTAATTTCAAGTTGCCATCTTTTCTGGTAGTAGTCAAGTTCTTTCACTTCTCTAAAAGACCTTTTTAGTCTAACTTCATAAATTCTCCTGGGATAGGCTAGAAAGACTATTCTCCATGGATAGACTGTAGGCTCTCTCTCCCCCATTCCCAGTTTTGCTATCCACTCAACTACCACTTTCTCACAGAGAGATTTCTGAGAGCATTATAAAAGCAGGTTTCCCACATATAACACAATATGCTTAGTATATTTTGAGTTCTTGTACACTTGTAAATATCCTAACACAAGTTTCAGACAGCTACAATATAGTTTAATAGTAATGTACAAAGACATGATTTTTTTTCATTTGCATTTCAAAATAGATTCATCACAGAAGCTTGTTCTTAAAGATGTTTTTTAAATAAATTAGTTTGTATTAGCATTGTTTTAATTACAAGATACTTCTTTCTTCCAACTACACTATTATATTGGAAACCAACATTTTTGACATAGTATGGTGCTCCTCCTGCTGGAAAGAAACTGGTTATGACTTGTAAAAAAAAAAAAAAGTGCGTAATTTCTTTTTAAGTCTTTTTAAACATGCTTTTTCCTCTTTTGTGAGTAGAAGTAACTGAAGTCAGTGAGTTAAAGATAATTGTATCATGGGATGTCATATACATGAGAACTCAAGAAAGCAGCAGTAGTTACAAAATGTTTTGCTAAATGTAGGCTTGGAAAACACATTTTTTCCAAGCTTCACAAGGTAAAGGGTTTTTCAGGTGTTTGTATTAAAAAAAGCATTAAAAGCTAGCTGAAGGTCAGAGAGACCCAGATCTGAGGGCAATACCAATTGACATTCCATGAGCAACATAGGGTGAGAAAGTGTAAGACAGAGGAGGTATTGGTTCTCCCTGTGATAGGTGCATTTTATATTAATTACCTATGATTGTCAGGGGTTTTTACAGCCATGGGGGTAATTGCTGTCTGTACTGTACTGGAGACGGGATTAGAGCTGTGCCATCATACTTGTATACAATGGGATGGAAAGGTGAAAGCGAAATTCCCCAGAAACGAATGCAGGAAAAGCTAGATTAGCAGAGTAGTCTACCTGAAGATGGCAAAGGCCTCCTTAGCCTACACCATGGGGCATGACAAGGCAGAAGAGACCATCTTGGACACTCCTCCCTCCTCAGCACAAAGAGGAAATAAAAAGACACCCAAAAGCTAAACTCTAAATCACAATATGAAAGAGATCGTATTTATAATTAGCCAACTGCATTTTAAAAATTCACTACTTATAAGATGTTTTTAAATGGCTGCATTTGATACTTTACATATCTTAAATATATGTAATTTGTTATCTAGTTGAGCCATTTTTGTCAAAAAACAGGATAAGGTTACAGCTCCATCTATTTTTGTTTCAAACCAATGAAAAACTAGTCAGAAATGCTATTTTTGTTCAGCAAATTTAACTTGGCTTCCAAGGTCCCTATAGAAGTAAGACTATTTGACTAAAATAAAATTCACAATTAAAAAATTAAATAAATAGGAATAGCCCTTGGTAAAACTAGAATAAGTCAAGACATCCAACTCAAACAAAAAATGACCGAAAATAACTAAGTTTTCCACCACCACTTCCTGTGATGTCAAGTACAGAACTATCCTCTGCAAGCACCGAATTCTTAGTCAACATCATGTAGGAGTGAAAAGTCTTCTAAGGAATTCCACCCCATTTCTTGGTAGAGGCAACGCTCACTGTACAGCAACAAATTGAGATTTTAAGAAAACCGAAAAGCTTCAAGAGATTCCTGTGATCTCTTCAGCTGCTTTACTATCCAAAGGAAGTTTGAGTATATAGGCAAGAGATCATTGTGATTTTATGTACATGAACCAACCCACGTTAGCAACTTCAGATTCTAACATAGTGTTCCTGAAGTCTTACCTCATCTTCCGTATTTGCAGCAGAAGTTAATTTGAGCACATCATGACATTTCTCCTGGAAAAGGCTTGCAAGAAATTCAGCATCTTTCAAGAGCACTGCCATTTCCTCACTGGTCACTGAATTTTTCTCACTTATTTTGGCCATTATCAGTTCTAACAAAGTAATCCTGAAATTAAAATGAATAAATGAGTAGGTAAACTTGTTAACTAAATTTACAAAAAGCCAAGGCTAACAATAGATTAAATGAACGTAGTTAAAAACTGTGTCTATTAAAAAAATTCACCTGTGGTACTATCATGATGTCTGGTTTTCAAAATGCAAAGGAGCTTTAGACAGCAATTAACTTTCACCACACGTTCTGAATAATTTTTGCACACCGTTCAACTGAGACAGCCTAGCCAGAAAGGTCTAGTCAAATTGACTTTTTTAAAAATAGCCTGTTCATTTTCTACTTTTGTGCCTGACAATGCTACATAATGAATAGGGAGGGTGAAGAGAAGAATATTAAAATCTCCCTTTAAAGTTACTTTTAACAGAATACACACATATACACAACCTAAACTACTTGCCAGCATCCCTTTAAGTGTGCCTGCCCCTTCATTTACACTTTATTTTGTGTATATAATCTTCTACTAATTCCCTCCTTCCTGATGGAAAACTACAAATAAGCGTGTGTGTTGAGGGGGGAAGGGGCTCAATAAATCAATGAAAAAATATATCTTTGTCTATATAACTGTAATATAATTGCCAAGAGATAGATTGTAGAAACTCTCCAGTCCACATTAATCATTAAAACTCCCATTGAAAATTATGGAATTATCTGAACTAGCACGTAAGGGAACAATAAGAAGACTGTTTATTGCAAAATGTACTTTGGTCATTTACTCTGATAATTATAGTTTAGTTTTATTTCTGATATATCAATTCACAAAGCAAACTTTACACGCAAAAAGGAATAAACAAGTGTTCATAATATGACACCTCACTGCAGCACTCCTGATTAAACCTCTGCTGAGAAGAGAGTGTGGATTAGCAAGGTTCTACTGTCATTCTCTCATCTTGAAAGAGTTTTCTTTATTGAGCACATTCAAGGGCAAGCTCAGAGTTTCCTTTGACTAAAATATTTGCAATTCAGATGTGAGGACTGACATTTAAAATCAAAATTAAATTTGCATTTGAACTACTCCACACAGTTTAATTTGCCAAGTGAGTTGTCACAATGAGGGGGAAAAGAGATTTTTTTTTCCTGTGGAAAAGAATGGTCACAACTCTATTAACCCTGAAAAAACAACTGACCAAGGTAAAAGGCAGGCAGTTCTTCCTGAGTTAATCTCAATATCTCACTAATACAGTGAAGCCTGTTTTAAGCAACCATTCAAGGGACTGAATGTGGTAGGGAACTGTACTCAATACATTGGGGATAAGCTGGGGTGGTCACAAGATAGGAGGTTGTCAGATACGGATCACTTCATAGATTTCACTATAAATCTGATGAGGCCCCATCACAGGATAGGTGTACCATTTAAGGATAAGGTAGGGGAACACATTCCCACCACACTTCCCCATCCACAAACTACCAGAAGTCATTTGCCCAATGTCCCCAAATGTGTGTGAATAATTGGTCAATTTCCATTTTCTGGGGCAACCATGCTAAAAGCATTTTACCATCACCCATTGAAAAAAATGACCAAATTTTAGACTGAGTTTAGCTGGGTTAATGCCCCTCAAGCATATGCATGTCTAAGGAGTCAAGTCATTCACAGATTTTATGGACAGAGGGAACTATTACTATCTGACCACCTGCATAATCCATACTGTAGAATTTCACCAAGTAATTTTTGCTTCAAGTCCATAAACTTGGGTTGAACTTGAACATAGCTTTTAGAAAGACAACCAACCTGAATTTACAAAGATTTTGAGTGATGGATAATCCACCACATAACTTGTTAAATTGTTCCAGTGGTTAATTACCTTCACCGTTTAAAACACACAACTTATATCCAGTTTGAATTTGTCTACCTTCAACTTCTAACCACTGGAGTTTATGATGTCTTTGTCTGGTAGATTAAGGCAATGTCTACTATTAGAAGTCTTCTCATGTAGGTACTTAGAAGAGTAATCAAGTGACACTTCTGAACTTCTCTTAGATAAGCTAAATAGACTGAGCTTCTTAAGTCTCTCACTGCAAGACAGGTTTTCCAGACCTGGAATTATTCTTGTGGCTCTTTTCTCAGCTGTGATAAGGGTGACCAGATGTCCCGTTTTCAAAGGGGCTTTTTTGGGACTTTTTCTTTTATAGGCGCCTATTACCCTCTACACCATTCCATTTTTTCACAGTTGCTATCTGGTCACCCTAGCTGTGATATATTGAGGACTGTGTTGGAATTGTAAGCTATCCATTTAAGAACAGGGTGGAGCACAGAGAGTGGTTCCTGATCTTGCTTGAAGGCCAGGGGATTGTGTGTAGAAGTGTGCAATCAGAGTCATTCTGGAGAAGGCCAACCTAAAACAGGGTGGAGTGACTGTGCCTTTGTCTCATGGAGCAGCTTGCTTTGACTCTTGCTTGTTGTGATTAGTACACGTTATCATTGTAACCTTCCAGAAAGAGTACTTTATGTTTTTTATCTAACTTCTGTTTCTATGCCATGAACATAATTTGAACTTTTTCCAATACAAATTGAACCTAGTTCTTCCTGATTTCGCCTTACTGGCAAGGACATCATGCAACCACTACCATAAAGAGTTCACAACAATCAATGTAACACCGTGCTGCTTTCTAGAGTTTGTAAATGAATGATAGCATTGAAAGTGAGAGCAACCACCAGTGTTAAATCTGAAACATAGCTATTACTAGGTTCTATTCTGGGTGAACATTCAATAGTATGTGTTATGCAGGTGGTCAGATCGTAATAGTTCCCTCTGTCTATAAAAATCTATGAATGACTTGACTCCTTAGACATGCATATGCTTGAGGGTATTAAACTCAGTAACCTCCTCAGTCTAAAATCTGGTCATTTTTTCAAATGGATGTCAATTCTACTCTGAAAGACATTCTGAAAAAATAGCATTGTAGAGTTCTATGAAAGTAAACTGAGCATATTTGATATAGAAAATATCGAGAGAAGGTGAGCCAACATGGGTGAGGTAATATCTTTTATTGGATCAAATTCTGCTGGTAAAAGAAGCTTTCAAGCTTACACAGAGCTGTTCTTCAGGTCTGGGAAAAGTATTCAAAGCATCACAGCTAAATACAAGGGTGGAACAGATTAAGCATAAGGAGTTAACACACATTGCCAGAAATAATTCAAGGTGAAATGGGCAGTTAACACTTCTGCAGTCATAGGACAAAGAATGGTCACTGGGCCATAAACCTAGTGTCTTTATTGAGTTCATGATTTTTAGTATCTAACAAAGATATGAATTTAAGTTCCCAGTCACATCTTTTGAAAGTATTGTGGAGGTTTCCTTTGATGGCAAGGACTAAGAGGTCAGATACTAAGTGATTGTTTTGTGAAAAGTATTGGTCCATAGGTGATAAAGTGTTTTTGGGTGAATTCATTCGAGTGTGTAGTGATTGTCTTGTTTCATCCACATAGTTCTTAGTTGCATAGATGAGGTACACCACATGTTGTAACAAGCATGTGTAGGACCCAGAGATCTTTAAAAGTGTGTTGTGGGGAATATTAATCATTGTAGCAGTGGAGATATGTCTGCAAGTTTTGCATCTATTATGGAAGGGGCTGGTGCTGCTTTAAGTTGGTGTGTCTTTGTTTGTGGGGAGCTTGCTTCTGATGATGAGCTTGGTGAGGTTGGGGGGTTGTTTGAAGACCAGAAGATAACAGATAAGAAAAGATGACCTAAAAAGAGGTTGTTAACTGCCAGCCCTGTGAATTTAACCTCAGATCTTTCCTTCTCGTGCATCTTCAGTACTAAAGGTTCTGCAAGGTAAGTTGGGGAAAGTGTAACTGAGGGCCTAACAGTGATGTCTTCAAATTACACCTTAAAGGGGCTGGTACAAGTGCAACTCATCAGAACTTACTAAAGACGTGAAGGAATATAATCCAGCTGACTATCCTTTAGAAATGTTGGCTCTGCAGTACTAATCGGAGTAAAAAGTAATAATAAAAAAAAAAAACTTTATTTTTATTACTACCAGTAAGCAGATAGGACTCTGAATACAGCAAAGTAGTATGTATGCTGAATAATGATGCCATTTATACTAATTAACTTTTCAAAATAGAAACTGTTTGGGAACTGTTTTACTGCTGAAAATTTTACTAAGGTTTGCACCATTCACTGTGATGTGCTTCTGTGTCCTTTCAAATAAAACCAAAACAGCAAGATGCAAATAATTGAAAGTTCTATCAAACACCTGAAGGTTGGGTGGTTGATTGGGGTTTTTTGTTTGTTTGTTCTTAATTTAAGAGTGAAGGGAATAAAAAAAGATTCAGGGCAACTGGAAGATCTCTACGGGAATAAAAAGATTCGCTATGAAGGAGAGGATTTTCCCTTAAAAAAAAATAACAGATAACATGGTAAATTTGTACACTTTAGTTTAAAAAATTCTAACATGCAATTAGTTTAGAGAACTAATTAGTGTTGTGCATGTTCTACACAGATTTGTTTTAAAGAAACTTTTCTATTAAAATTTCTGCAAAATATTGCGGAATAGCTGAGGAAGTCTCTGGAATTTGGCACATTTCAACTGGCTCTTAAAGAAAATCTTTCACCATATTATTCTGGTTGGATGTTTCTGCAACAATCATCAACAGAGAAATGGTTAACACAAACATTTAAGTGTAATCATTAGTTTTCAGAGCTAGAACATCACTGAGATAGATGGGCAGTTCAGACCACTCAGAGCTACTGTTGCAGGCTATCTGCAGACTTAGGCACGCGTCACCATATTGGGTACATTCAATTAACATTTGAATATTTTTCTTCATAGCTATAAAGGGCAGAAATGTATTTGTTTTTTAATTGAAACTTTAGATTCTGGGGCTCATTACCACAGCAAGCAGGGCAACTCTTTGGCAAGTTCCTCAGCATCACAAGTGCATTGGGCCCTGATTACAGAAAATACCTTGACTAGTGCAAATACTGCAGTTCTCCAATTGCATAAACTTTAGTTCTCTAAGGCAACTGGCAAGTTTTTAAGGGCCACCACTAATTTGTGTACCAACAAATGCTATCAACATAGTTAATTTCCTGTAAACAGATTTGAAATAAGTACATTTAATGTGAAATATACAGCATAAACAGGTAACAGAGAGAGTTTGTATGTATTTGTAAGCTTAAATTGTCATCCCAGACACCTCAATATTGCATCCCTTCTGTCCTCATCCATAAAGTCAGCTTTAACGGACACCCAAGGTGGCACCCTTGTAGTGAAGTTTCTCTGACTTGTCTCAGAATGAGACAATAATGCCCCATGCTCTGGTTTACAATGCCTCTTTTCTGTCCAGCTAAGGGCAGTCAGGACATTTTTACATGCACTGGACTTTTTCTCTCATTGGTCATGTGAGACAGAGAATACACTCTGAAATATGACAAAGGGAATTATAGGCATAAGATTCAATAGCAGAGTTCTGAGATCTTAGTAATATTAAAGATCTTACAAAATATTTTGCAGCACATTTACTAGTACATTATATATAACTCTTAAATTAAAACTAAACTAACCATTTTCAGATGAACTATCTGCACATTTTGATTAATTTTCCTTTTTTTAAGTTTGTTAACTTTGATTGCTGATTTGCAGAATTCTTGTGATTCATAATAGGTGTAATAAGTGCATTGAAAATGTTTGTTCAGTAGGTTGACCAGCTGTAGCAGCATAGCACTTTACTATGACAAGTCACATGCTACAGATGGAATCTGGCAGTCCGACCCCTTTCCAAGAACTGACGAATCAAGCAAACTTTTCCACTGCTACAATTAAAAATTAACAATCTAACTCAGTACCAAATAATCCCACAAAATAAAAAAATATCACTAGTTACACCCCTCAAAAATGCTTGAGGTTTAAAATAGCCACTTTTCCCTTCCGACTGATTGTCTGAGTAGGGACTCCCTGGTTCTGGGGGCGGTAGGAGATAAGCTGTTATTCTTCCCCATTCTGTCAGCCCATCCTCTGCCAGGCACCCTCCCTGCTCCACCTAGTCTCCTGCCCTTCTTACAGTCTTCTGTCCTAAACCTACCCCTATATTTTTGCTCTTTCCCCTATAGTTCTCAACCCATTCCATTCTCCCACTCTCCCTGCCTTTTCATAGTTCTCTGTCCAGTTTTTAAGTCATACTGCCCAGGGAGCTGCCATCTTCTCGGAGGGCAGCCCGACAATAGTCCCACGGAAAACAATGAAGAGATGGGTGACCACCTCTACAGCATCTTGCACCTACAAAAGCGATAGGAGATGGTAGTCAACCTAATTCATGCAATCTTGTGGCTTCTGTCCCACTGATGGTAATGGGAAGGATAGTGGCAACTTTTAATAAGGGTAAAAATATGCAATGTAAAGTGCACAGGACTATGAGAAGCTCAAGCTCTCTCCTATCTAAACCACCTCCCCCCTGCTTATATTGCAAGATTCTCAAGAGTTAATAATTCTAACCTTAAGTAAATTTTACACTTTTCCCCTTGTAAAAACCAGAGTCTTTACAGATGAATATGCTTATTTTGTTTTTTCTAGACTCAAGTTTTCAAATGTGCAATGAAGATCTTTAAAAAACACACTGAGTAATCATAAGCAAATACATGTCTATAATTTTCAACTGAACAGACTGAAGCACACCAACTACCGTAAATCCATTCTATCAGACTTCCTTTTAATTTCTAGTTATCACAACTGTGATACGAACAGCTGAGGATATTTAAAATGCAGCTCTAAAATGTAGCAGGGTGCGGTGCTCTTATGAAATCAAGGCACAAGCATGAAATCTTGCCTTTAATTTTTTTTTTTTTTTTTTTTTTGTATTTCTTTATTGAGTAATGGCGCCAACCTGGATTCTGCAACCCTACATAAATCACTGCCAGTTGTGGCTAAGCTGTAATGTTAACCAACCAATTTAAAACCATTACTGACATAGAAACATGTATTTAGAGATGATGTGCCAGCTACGAAACCACACAGTTTTTCAATCATGTGAACAGGATACTGTATATGGAATGCTAAATACTAAAAGCCACATTGGTTTTTGGGGTTACCTTTCTTGATTGCTCAGTTTGGCATACATGACTTTTACCAGCTCTGGACATTTCAGCAAATGGTCTGTAACAATCAAGAACCTAAAGAACAGAAGAAAAAAGCATTATTGGTTTTACAGTGAAAATGTAGTTATTTCGCATTTCCTCTATGTCTATTTATATTACTGTTTTGGACGTTTGTAATTTTAATTAGTACATGGCTCCTTTCATGTTACTAGTGTTACCTGCTACCTGATACAAACAGTCAACACACCTAATTATTCACATTCTAAACACATCCTCCACTGGGTACAGACCAATCTGTATCACTGCAACTCAGATTTACTCAAGCAATTGAAGGAAAGCTGGACAAGTCTTTTTCCAGTTATAGACAAGAAAAATCTTACCATAATTCAAGTAATAAAACATCAATCCAAGTCTTTATAGACCTCAGCAAAAAGCCAAGATTGAAAATTGTTATACCATTCATCTCAGAAGCAAAGCTTCTAAACCTAACAAATAATCAAGAGAATTGTGCTACATAATTCTTTTTTCTCTTAAAAAATTCTAACAACTCAGAAACACAGAGGGACACTGATTTTTTCATACGTAAAGCAGTAAAATACTATTCTCAGGTTACAAAGAAAACATCTCTGTTGTATAACAAGATCTTAAACCAATATTAGAAACTAACTTTTGGAAGCTGTCAGGCAGTGACTTACAGGTACAGTTATCTTTGTACTAATGCCCACATTAGACTGACTTTCTAAGCCTTACTTGTACCAGTATCTCATCCAGTGTTATGTGTACCAACTATATGGTAAAATGGTGACCTCACTAAATTCACCATATTCACTATCAAGATTCTTGGCTCTGCAAACAAACTAGTTGAACATGTTTATTTTCAAATCAAATTTCTAGCAGCAATGACAACATGCTACATATATAATTAAACATGCTGCATTATATACTTACAGTAAATAGAGTACATTTTATTCAACCTTTGATTACCAATCCAAAATAATTAGACTGAGTCATATGACAAAAACAGGATATCTTGAAGCCCACAAGATGGACTACTGAAAAAGCCAGCCAACTCCCTCTCCTCCCAACTCTCCCTCCTCTCCTTTGCTCCACTTTGCATAAAAGTTGCAGGGGTGATCCACAGCATCTTGTGTATTCAATACATAGGTGCCCTGGAAATCATATGGAACTGCTCCAACCTTAATAAAAGGTCTGTTTGGAATACAAAAACTCAACCAAGTCTGGAGCAATCAAAGAGTACAAGGTCCCGTGACATATATGGGTTTTACAACCCATGATTCATGTTCTATTTACTGAGAAATGTGATTTTTTGGAGGGAGAGGGGGGCACATTTTATAATGGAACTGTTTTCATTATTCGTGCATATAATGGAGGAAAAGAGTACCACCACATAGGTAGACATGAGATTTAAAATGTTGGGTTTTTTCTGATAATGTCAGTTTGCACAGGACTTTTTCAACAGCAAGCTGGAATTAGTAGACTTTTGGGCCCTTGAACCTTATTGCTCCGCACAGCCAATACTGCAAAGGACATTTCTAGCCTGGGATAGCAGACATAATTGTGAGGATCTGATATCTCCATCAATCAACAACATGACAACATGCTGGTGCCATGATAGTCAATGGGAGTTCTTTCAATGGCCCCAAAGGCAACTAGCAATGGTAAGAAAGCTATCTATGCTTAAACTTTTTGCTGTAGCTGCACTTAAAAACCACACATGACCAGAAGTGATGGTAAAGAAATCTGGGACCTCCAAAGAAGAAAGCACAATAGATAGAAATATTATGTATAGTAGACTCTATGCTGCAGTTTAACGAAGGATAGATTTTTATGATAATACAATTGTGATATATTATGTAAATATGCATTAACAATTATGTATAAGTGTTGATCATATGCATGGCTATAGTAATTCTCTACACAGTAATGGAATAATTTACATGGTTTTAGTATACAACTTCCACTGACCAAAATGGAAGTCGTGCACCTAACTCCCCATTATGCATATGAACACCATAATGACTGACTGCACCCCTATAATCACATCCTACATACTACTGTAATAATCTTTGTACAAAATATGCCTTGTGAAGTATCATTGAAAACTAATAACTTCCTGGTCAATAACATCATGGTGAAATGTGTGTAGCAACATCATATGTAAAATTACAAAGCTGAAATTAGGTCTGAAATATGTTCACCACGCAAGTCTGGGTAAACCAGATTTTCAAAGACAAAGGACAAACTGACGCCTCTAGCTAGGTGTCATCAAAGTTGATTCTTTGGAAAGGAAGGGGGACAGGAACAAACAGATCTGCATCTTAGCAAACAGCATGAAAACCTCTTTCACCATAAGACTCCAACCTCACAGCCAGAATGAACTTTATCTAAGGGTAATGCTCAGGAAAATGCATTTCAAAGAGGGACTGGACTATAAAGTGAGGGGCAAAAACACCCTAGGTATCTCTCCCCATCCAGCTCTCACTCTTTCCTTAAGACGACGACAAAAGAAACCAGCCCATTTAACTTCGGGAGAGATCCTGACCTGAAATTTGGTCAGTCCTGTTGCTGGAAGCATGCGGTAAGAATTTCACCTTGAACCAAGTCTAGTCTGTTTTAATGCTTTATACTTGTTTATACTCATTTAAAACCTCTCTCTTTGTAGTTAAACAAACTTGTTTTATTCTTTAATCAAAACTAATCCAGTGTTGTAAACTGTGTGGGTAACTAGGGTAGCAAACTGTTGTATACTGATCTCCTTAGAAGAGCGATGGACCTACTATATCTGAACTGTGTAGGAGAGGGCTGGACGGCGCAGAACACATCTTTGGGGGGGAAGACTAAGAGTGTGTTGGGTCACCCTGCAAATAGTAACCTAGGCTGCTAGAACCCAGAGTGTGGCTACTGGGCTGCCTGACAGGCTGCTGGGGTCAGAGTTGCTGAACCAGGGTTGTCGCTATTCCCCCAGTCACTCAGAGCGTGACCTACATACTGGCAAGCTGTTTGAGAGTGACCCATGTGGGAACTACAGCAGCAAAGCATTGTGAGGCACCCCAAGCTGCAGGGAAAAGGTGACAGACCCTTACTGGTCTCGATTAGACCACGGAATATCAATCACCATAGAAGTACATTTTCCTCAGTCCATACATGGCTCCCAAATTGTAAATTCCCAAGAAATTTAAGTAACCAACAAAACCTGAAGCACATGAACAAGCAAGAAATCCCCTTTCAGCCTTTATGAATAGCAACATCAACACCAAAGGATCTGCATTTAATAGCTCACAATACACCAAAATAGGACTTATTACGATGATGAAGAAATCCACAAAACAGTAGCTGAATTTGCTTTTATGAAAACATACTTCCCACAGTTGGTTTTAGCCTCATGTGAAAATCTCTTCCACCAGTGGGATACAGCAAAATTGCCCTCAAGGAAATGTGTTTTATGTTCCGATTTTCAATTCTGCAGTTAAAGGTTAAATCCACACTTGTAGGCTTTTCAGTTTAGAATTCTTGGATTTTTGTCTTATTCTTAAAATCTGCTAGTACTTGAGGCCTGTCTACACAATGCACCAGCAAAGCACACTAGAGGACTATGATTTGTAGCACTCTCTAATATGCTGTGTAGACCATGCTGGCACACTCTAAATGGTATCTGGTTCACATTGATATAGTCCTGTTTCAAACAGGACTGACTGAATTAACACACTCTAGATACCTTTTAGAGCATGACAGCAGGGGCAGTTAGAGCAGTACGTTACTGTGCTGTACAAATTACACCCTTCTGGGATGCTTTGCCGGCAGTGTAGAAAAACCCCTATAGGTGGTGAAAAGACATCACACTCCTAACATGCATTACTCAATAAAGCATAAGCATTTCAACTTTGTAGAGGTCTACTTTCCCTTCTATGCATGCTAGTCCTCTACACACTGCTAGGAGACTCAAGCCCTAAAGAGAGAAGTACAATGATGCGCAACCCGCATTTTGGACCTTTCTGGTATATGTTTCAGAAAGTGCCTTTATGGATTCAGCTTATAAATATGGACATAGCAGTTCTGTTTGTCTTTCTTGATCCCAAAGTTAAAATTTTCATTCATACCCCCAGATATCTCCACCACCCACATTTAGGTTTCTTCTCCTCTCCCATCCTCCCACATTGCCATTAACTCATGTAGAGTAAGTATAAAAATATTGGAGTGCTAACATATTTGAAGCACACAACACCAAAAGAGATATTAGGATGAGGAGGAAGAGAGGCATGCACAAAGGCACACAGAAACCGCCTTTACGCTGCTGCTATGCATGGAGATTTTGGTGGTAGTGAAACAGGAAAAAGAAATAAAAGTTAAGATCTAAAGACTCCCCACTCTTCTGTTTTGTAGTCTTAAAAAAAGAGCCAACAAGCCTCCCACCCCCCTCACCAAGTTTAAAATAAAAAGGTGTTTGTTTATGACTTGCTAACTGAATATCAGGCAGTTCAGATACACACACCATGCTTCAGAAAGGTTTAATTGTGCTCAGAGCCCAACAGCAGACCCACTGGGATAAACTGGTGACCACTGCAATTTAGTAAAGGAAATGGTGAAAATTAGAATTGTTATATAAACAGAATACAGTAACAAATGAATAGTGTTAAATATGCCAATTTCCTGGGCTGTCTTTAGATTAAGTGTTTGGCTAAAATCCTAAACAAAAAAATCAAGTGCTCACAAGTAGATAAACATAGGAGATGTTCAGTTCAAACTCTTACAATAGCACAAAGGATATATTGTGCCAAACTAAGTTTGAGAGGTAGCCAAGATGAAATGGTATAAGCCACATTTAAGCCCAGTATATGCTAAACATGCCAGATGAGCAATGAGTTTGGTCCAACCAACGCTGGGTGTAAGCAATCAACTTTATCATAAAATGTAGTGCTCCAGATTTAAGTCTATTTGTATTCATTAGCAACCTTACAGAGCAGTGTCTTGCACGTCAGAAAATGGAATGATGGTGATCCTCTTCCTACCACTCTATATTAAATGTTTCATCTTCAAAAGAAGACTTCAGTGAGAATACATCACATTATTTGTATCATTGTAATTCAAACCAAAATACTTAGGAATGAAATAGTAATTTTTTCTGTAGTTTACAATGTATTTGAAATGTAGCATTTGTACTGACAGGGTAGACCATCCAAACTTTGAAGAGAGATTACGTTCATAAATTCTCCTCTTCTGTCCAATCTAAATCTCTAACCACTAATGAAACCAAAAAAACATAGTGCCTCACTAGCAACTCTTAATAGGATTTTCAAAATGCTTTTAAATTATACCCTTTGGGCAAAGACGTATGAGGAACAAAAGTATTTGTTGGCTTTGCATAAGACTAATAAAATATATTTTTTTTAAAATCAATTTACAGGATGAAGTTATTTAATGGCAAATTAAAGAAATGTGCCCTCACACAGTCCTCTAGACCAGATACACCACCCCACCCATCGAAGTACTTCTCACTTACCAAAAGCACAGGAGAAAAATATTAGTGTGCAAGTGCATACACAATACCTTGCAGTACTAAAATCTTGAGGTAACAAAGGCAGAGATCACAATAGCACACATAATATCTGTTCCTCAGAGAAGGATGGTCATAAAAAACGTAACCCCTTGAATAAACTTTTAAGTCTAAAAGACAAAGTTCAGATTAACTTTTATATTTGTTTTGGTTCTGCTGCTGAATCACAGAGTTTGTCTTTACAGTTGGCTAGAGGGTCGCACGCTTTGTCGCTTCTGTAGGCTGAGCTCATTAAACACACCAGGGGTTCCTTGCATTCCTCCACTTCCCCCACCACCACCACGTGAACTACCCTTCCAGACCCCTCTATTTTAGGGACTCCCTGAACCTCTACCCCATCCTCATGCCAAAGGGGTCTATTTGTCCATGTCATGCTCTGGGCCCCTCAATTTCCCTTGGACTGCTCCTGTCTAAGCCTACCTATGTCTAGAAAGGCGCGCACTTTATTGCTTTGGTAGGCCAAAATTCCCAAGCACACCAATGGATTCTTGCATCTCTCAATTCCCTTCCACCCCCAGATTCTTATGTGTTATCCTCCGCTCCACTCTTCCATCCTCCTCTGAGATCACAAGAAGGGTTTTATATGGAAAGGTATTAATGGCTGTCATCCATTGGTTTTGCGATCTACAGACAATTATAGACCTGCTCAAAGCTCTGGACTTTGATAACCAGACATGAGGGGCTCTACATGTCTCATTTTCCTCTCGAGGTTTTCACTAAAAAATGAGCAAGATTCTGCCAACTGGTGCCCAGAACATTTACTGAAATTTTGGAATTAATCAGATGTGGTTTTCAAAAGTTATCATGTACATCCCACACAAAAAGACATGCAGAGAAATACCATCAAGAGGAATGGAAGGCCCCAAACCGTTATCTACACTTGACATTTTTTTGAAAGACTAACTTGTTAGGTTAGCCAAAGCACATTTGCCATGAGTACCTGAAAGAATTGCTGCTGGTATAGGTTTAAGGGAAGCAAATGCACTCCCCATATTTAAAGAAATATTTGTGGAAGTATTCTAAAACTTCTGGAGATCCCCCCTCCTCCCCCCCTTTTACTACCTTCTTTTTCACTCATCTCATAGTGGTTTTCAGATACTTAAATAGGACCTAAAATGATCTGGCTCGTGACCTGTTCTCTCCTCAAGGAAGAAGCATAACTTGATCAACGCTGGAAGAAGCAGAAAGGAAAAGGTTCAGACAACTAATTACGACAAATTTCTTCTCACATAATTACCAGAACACTGAACAGCCACTGGACATTAAGAGAGTGCTAACATTTAAATTCATTCATGCCAAAATGGAAGTTCTGCATACTTTACTAATGTTTGTATGTATATCCTGTGTACTACTCTGCTCTTTCCCTACTGTGCTACATCAACACTGCCAAAAATCAGCATATTCTCGGTGACTGACCAGGGTCACTGCTTTTTGATTTAACATCTGAATTGGATAGGAACCAGAAGGAGCTTCTTAGGTACATCTAAGTTGGAAACAACATTATTCTCTACTGGAGAATTTCAATGAGGCGTCACATACGAAACTCAAATAATTTTCCCCTCTCACTTTTCACAAGAAATGATACAGTAAAAGAGAGGTGAAACAAGACAATGCAAGATCCAGCTGTGCACCTTGATTTATTGGAGAAAGGTTTTCTAAAATTGCTCTTGAATACCAGGGCAATCCTACTGCAAATAATAAATAACTGTTGTAGCACTACAATTAAGGAAATGTTTTCCAATGGTCAGTAGCACTTAAACCCTTAGTTGCATTTGGAACCTGCAGCCTGTGACAGCATGCCAACTTTCCAGGAATTAGAAACAAAATTGTTCTCTGGAGAGTACAAGCCTAATAGAGGGAAGAGAAAGAAATACTCTAATTTGTGAGAGGAGAGAGAAATTGCCAGTTCAGAAAATTTTACCATTCCTGTCTTCTTTTTTTTGTGATTTATATACTACATGCATACTATATAAGGCACTAGATTCAGCACTCTACTGCACAGCTGACTTTCCTTTAGTTTGCCTCAACAGGCTAGAGGCCTGCCAACAGCAGCAGTGCTTTCTGCCCGTGCTTATTTACGTGGGCTAGAACTAAATAACCCCAGGAAAATGGGGAAGGGGAGCCCCACAACCTAATCTTTAAACTCACCATTGAACTGTGGTTTAAAGGAGAGTGGATGTTCAAAAAAATCCTTACATTCACTGCCAGACAGCTGACCACACTTCTACCTCATTTTTCCAGAGAGGCCAAGAAGTGCACTATGCCTTTCCATTTTTTTTTTTTTTAAATGGAGAATTTCTGTTCTTTGCCCTTTAGGGTCAAAAATGCAATCCCCTCTCTTGAAAAACAGACACGTTCCCCCACCCCACCCGCACCCCTCCCACACACACAGAGAGAAAGTGATCGTATGAACTGTACTCCCGTCTCTAATGGAACCACCAAAGCATTTATAGAATAAACAACTTTTAGAATACACATTGATCTTGGTCAGGATGAATTATAATGTAATTTTGTACTACTTTTTCCTAATTATTTTAAAAACACATGTATGCAGGTTCAAGATTTTAAAATTGATCTCATATGGCATCTTCTACATATAGTAGCTTCCCAGCTACAGAACACATTTTTATGTTGATTACTGCAAACCAAAAGAAGAAGAAAAAAAATCTGATTTCTTAATGACACTTCAATTTTCCAGAGCCTAAGGCATGGCTTTCTGAGCTGTTTGCATGTAAAGAAGAGTTTAAAAGGAAAACAACTCTAACAAGTCCATTCATTGTACTCTGCACTGAATTGAAGCACTTACTCTTACTCCTGACTTCTCTTCTCCCCTGGATAGAGAGGAAGAAGAGTGTGCTACAAAGGAGTAGGATCACATGGATGGAGATAGAGAGTACTTGCATCACTGAACAGTATGTCCTCCAGCTGATACAGAAATAGCATTGACTTTTTAAGGACAACTCCATCCAGTTCCCAGCTGGTGACTTTAGAGAGGTAGGGATTGTTGAAAGAAATAATCAGGAGAAAAGAGTCTTATTTTATGGAATATATATTTCTGCTTAAAATATGTTAAAATAGGTATTTGACTTGCTTAATGTATAAGTGTCAAGATTTAAACTTAAGGGTATGAGTGATACCGATATACTATTAAAAATATTCAGCAAAATAAATTATACTCTACAGGGCTGGGAATATCTATTGGCCCATTCATCCAGAACAAGTGGACAGGAGAGCGGGTGGAGACAACAGGGGACGAGGAGGAGCCACGATGTAAATCATAAGGAAAGATTGAGTTGCAAGCTATCATAGTGAATAAAGGAGGAGGAAAAGAAGAAGGTAAAAGTGGGGCAAGTGGGAAAGACTGTGCTTATAAGTTTAAAACTTTCCACAGACAGGAAGGCTCATTATAGGGAAAACTGCTCCCCTGGGCAACAAATCAGAGACCCATCCTCCCAGGAGGGAGCATGCACAGGCATCAGTACTCCTTGGGGAATTTTGTGCCACTGCGCACATCCAGAATTCATGTGCCATGCAGAATTTCCCCCCCTCCCTCAGAGAAAATACATTCTGCTGGAAAGATGCTGCAGTTACTCCTTTTGCTTACTAGGGGCCAGGGTGGCACCAGAACAGAGAGTAACCAGTCCCGGGCAGGAACAGCCCTATCTGCGGACAAGGAAGAGAAAGAAGCTACCTTCCTCACAGCACCCTGCCCGTGAGACCTAGTCAGGAGGCAGGGGATATGGAGGATGGACAGCATGGGACACAAGGGGCTGCTGGAGGGGTCACAGATGGGTTCAGAAGGGCTATTAAGGGATATTAAGGGGTGCAGACTGGGGAGAGGGCTGAATGGGAATGGGATTGCAGGGCCATATGGGGACAAGGAGGAGGGGTGGTTGAGTGGGGGTACAGGACAACATGGGGACCAGGGGAGGGAGGTGCAGGGACACAAGGGGGAGGAAGGGCTGGCAGGCTGACTGGGGGTGGAGGACCACATGGGGATGTGGGAGGAGGTGGCTGAGTGGGGGTGCAGGGACACATGGGGACAGGAGCAGATGTGCCTGACTGAATGAGAGAGGCTAGGGGTCAGCCAAGGTCTACATGGTGGAGGCTCCCTAACAATCCCTCCCCACCCTCCAAAAAAACCCGTTGCATACTTCTCCCACCTACATTCAACAATCTTCAAAGTTCACATCCAGGCTCCTTCCCAGTATTTCCCCCTCTCTCAGCTCCTGTTACCCCTGACTCCCTCAAGCCTTTGAGGGAAGCAGGAAACATGTTTCTGTATTGTAGTTTAAATGAATTATTACTCAGAGTTCTGTATTAATATGTCTCGTAAGAAACCTATTTGTCAAAAGACATTTCCCGAATCTTTTTTGTTGTCTGACAATTGCTGACAGATATTTTGAAAAAAATTACTACAAGAATTGAAACTGGCATGATTATATTGTGTTATTTTGACAAATAAAATATGCAGAATTTTAAAATATTATGCGCAGAATTTTTAATTCCCACAGGAGTAGGCATCAGGGAGCCTGGACTGAGAGCTCCATGCAATGGGTAAAGGGGCACCTCCCTGCACTTGCACATTGCAATACAAATATTTTACGCTCTAGCTATCAAATAAATGTTTAAGCCCTCACACTAGATAGCAAATGGTCTTTTCAGACAGAGGACCAAGACAGAAAATACTGCTGGAAAACAAGAGTTTTTATTGTACAGCTGGGCTTTAGCAAAGAAAAGTAATATAGTATAATTCTGTTAACATCGTTTGTCAAATTACCCAAGGAAAGGTAGGTTAGTAACCTGCAACTGCAGACCTATTGCCCTTGCAGACCCATGCTGTTTGAAGCATGAGTATGTCCTTCAGCACCACAGGCCCTAGAAAGATCCTGAAAGCAGCAACCAGTAGGGCTTTGTACAAGCTCAAATACAGTTCCACACATTGGGCCAGGCTACATACATTTCAACAGCATTCGGCCCTGAAAGCACTCAGTTCCTTCTTATGCTTCAAAATGTCAGCCAAAGGCTATAAAGTGGGTGAGAATACTGTAATGGCCCTCACCCGGGGTCTGGTTGGGGAGAATGTCCTAGCGGTCACGGCTGCAACACTTGACATCCAAGGAGGTTGTGTGGAGGGGAGCCTGAGCTCTCCCACTCCACCAGGCTCCAACCCAGGGACCTTTGGGCTACCAGTAGTCTGGCAACCAAGGCTGCTTAAGGCTATCCTCCATGGGCGCCTTCCTCTCATCTCCCTTCCCTCCCCCACAGGGGTCAGCTTAGTCTAGGACAGGGGTGGGCAAACTTTTTGGCCCAAGGGCCACATCTGGGTATGGAAATTGTATGGTGGGCAATGAATGCTCATGAAATTGGAGGTTGGGGTGCACGAGGGAGTGAGGGCTCCGGCTGGGGGTGCAGGCTCTGGGGTAGGGCCAAAAATGAGGAGTTCAGGAGGGGCTCCAGGCTGGGACTGAGAGGTTTGGAGGGCGGGAGGAGGATAAGGCTGGGGCACGGGGTTGGGGCACAGGAAGATGTCAGGGATGCAGGCTTTGGGTGGCGCTTCCCTCAAGCAGCTCCCAGAAGCAGTGGCATGTCCCCCTCCAGCTCCTACGCAGAGGGGCAGCCAGGCAACTCTGTGCACCACCCTGTCCACAGGTGCCGCCCCTGCAGCTCCCATTGGCCGCGGTTCCCGGCCAATGGGAGCTGCAGGGGCGGCACTTGGGGCAGGGGCAGCATACGTAGGAGCCAGAGGGGGGACATGCCACTGCTTTTGGGAGCCGCATGGCGCCACGGAATGTGCAGAGCGGGGCAAGCCCTGGACCCTGCTCCCCGACGGGAGCTCGAGGGCCGGATTAAATTGTCTGAAGGGCCGGATGCGGCCCCCCAGGCCATAGTTTGCCCATCCCTGGTCTCAGGCCTTCTCCTGGTGGGGAAATCCAAACTAAAAGTAGTAAAAGGGAGTTACCAATGTCCAAGGTCCCCAGGATACTTTCCTCTCTGGTTGTCTCTGGGGTGGGTCCTCCCTTCCCTCAGGGAGGGCCCCTTTGGGCAGCTGTATCAGAGCCTTCAGGCTTCCCTCTGCTTTATGCTGCTGGAGCTGTGGGCTGCTCCAGCTGCTGTGTCTGCTCACCTCCAGCTCTGCCATCCAAATGAGCTACAGTAATTCCCTGCCTTTTAATTCCTCCAGCAGATGGAGCATTTGCTGCAGGTGTGGCAGGGCGGGGCTGGTTGAGCCCAAAATAATCCCTTAACACCTTGTTGCCCAGTGTGGGGTTTGTACACCCCATCACACATACATCTGCCCAGGAAACATTTCGGAGAACTCCATTTACAGAGAGGTAACCTTTTTCTTCGTTAAGAATGGTCTCTGCAGATTACCACTCTCAGGAGACTGATGAGAAGTAGCAGACCCCAGAAAAGGAACAAGACTAAAGGACTGGTCACCACAAACAAGTAGACTGTGAAACTTGTGTAGACTAGGAAAATGAGAGGCAGTTTAAAAATGCATTACCTAACAAGTTAATTAATTAGTTGGTTGGAGTCAACCCTAGAGTCAAGTTCCCAAAAAGAGTACCTGTGCGGAGGTGGGTGGAGCAACTTAGCTCTTAAATTAAGAGAATGATGTTGAGTAAAGGCATGAATTAATCTCCAGGTGACTTCACAGATGGCAGAAACTGAAGCATTTCTGAAGCATGCCACACAAGCAACCAGACCATCCAGTCTTGTTAATTTCACATGGTCACAGGATTGAATACAAAGTCTGATCCATTTACACACAACACAGAGATGACTTCTTTCTTTGTCTTAATTACTGCCCACCAGATACAGGTGCCACTGGAAACATTTAGTGAAGAACTCATCATCCCCAAAGACAAGACCACACAGTATGGGACAGAGCTGTCGCCTCCCCAATAAGTGAGGTAATACTTTGTGTCAGTATCATCTATAGCAATGATCTAAAATACTAAAGCTCTCAATACAAGGGAGAGCTTTCAATGCCAGTTATAGTGTTCAAAATTCCAACACCTCGATGTGGAGTATGGATGGACTCCTTGAACTTACAAAGGCTACTTAGATAACGGGTGGCTTCAGTTTTCAATGCAGAATGGGAATCATAGATGTCCCTGAACTGAGAGTCCCTTTCACAGAGGGAAATGTGAAAAACTGTAGAAACACCAGATGATCACAAAGATGATGAAGAAAGAGGACAGGCAATGGTGCTAGAAGCATCTCTGATTGAAGCAGGGTTTCCAAACTTATGGCATTTTTTTCCCTTGCAAGTGACCTGATCCTTGCTCCTGAATGACATCTCTCTGCCACCTTCTCCTGCCTTTTGATATTCTGGAAATCTAGGCTCTGCCTTTGAAAGAGGCATCAAGACCCTCAAAAGGATCCTCCTAGAACTGCTAAGCTGAGAGCAGGAAGAAGGCCTGATACAACAGCTGCTGCTAATATGGAAGCACTGTGAAGGTACTGCTTGGCTAAAGGAACCTCTCCCTTCAAGACCCTCTCTCTACCAGAACTGCATAACTGCTCCCTACCAGAACTGCTACTGGACTAGAGGGAAAGGAAGGAAAAGAAGCCAAAATCATGCCTGGAAAGAGAGGTTCCTCCTGAGCTCTACCTGAGGACTCCTCTGCTTTCCAATGCGGAGACAGAACACTGGATTCCAAAAATGTGCACAGTACTTGCCAGCAAGTGGAACCATCAAATCACTGGGGGAAAAAAATTACAAGTAGGATATTTGCTTCCCAAGTGTGGGTCAAAGGCAGAAAACCCATCGGTACTGGACTAATAGAGCAGTGGGAAGAAAGAAAAGTTCAGGCAGTGCATTAGTCACAATATTTGTCCTCTCTGTGTCCTAATGGTTGATGGCATTAACTTTAAAAGTAACTTCAGCACTGTGAATATTTACCTGTGTAATTCATCGGAGGCTAAAACTGATGAACACTTACATCTGCTACACAAACACTTTGTATAAATCTATCCCGCTTTAGCCTGCCGCAGACTAAGTGTCCATGTGGACCCTTCTGCTGCATGCTAAAAGCTCCATAGCTCACTTTGATTACATTGCGCTTGGATGCTGACAAACCCTCAACGTTGAGTTGGAGAACTCTTAAAGCTGGGCCGATGACGAGAAAGCCACAGGATTGCACCACTGTGTGGTCTCAACTGCCAGATCTGTCTGGCTAGAGAATCTTGCCCGCATGCTCGGGGTTCAGCTGATCGCCATATTTGGGGTTGGGAAGGAATTTTCCTCCAGGGTAGATTGGTAGAGGCCCTGCAGGTTTTTCGCCTTCCTCCGCAGCATGGGGCAGGGGTCGCTTGGTGGAGGATTCTCAGCGATTTGAGGTCTTTAAATCATGATTTGGGGACTTCAACAGCTGAGTCAAGGGAGAGAATTCTTCCAGGAGTGGGTGGGTCAGCTTTTGTGGCCCGCATCATGCGGGAGGTCAGACTAGATGATCATAATGGTCCCTTCTGACCTTAGAGTCTATGAGTCTATGATCAGAATCGGTCAGCAGCAACCCTAAATGTGATGAGTGGTCAGCTATAGACGTTTGGAATGGTTTCTTTGTTGCTGATCCAACTGTTCAACCATGGGGTCTGCATGATGACCCACTTTGTCAATGTAGTCTCTGTCAGTCAATGGTGCATGTTGTCGGTGAGTGTCAACTAACCAGAAAAAACGAACAGGAGTACTTGTGGCACCTTAGAGACTAACAAATTTATTAGAGCATAAGCTTTCGTGGGCTACTGCCCACTTCTTCGGATGCATATAGAGTGGAACATATATTGAGGAGATACACACATACAGAGAGCATGAACAGGTGGGAGTTGTCTTACCAACTCTGAGAGGCCAATTAAGAGAAAAAAAAATTTTTGAAGTGATAATCAAGCTAGCCCAGTACAGACAGTTTGATAAGAAATGTAAGTATTCTCACAAGGGGAGATAGATTTAATGTTTGTAATGGCTCAGCCATTCCCAGTCCTTATTCAATCCTGAGTTGATTGTATCTAGTTTGCATATCAATTCCAGCTCAGCAGTCTCTCGTTGGAGTCTGTTTTTGAAGTGTTTCTGTTGTAAGATAGCCACCCGCAGGTCTGTCATTGAATGGCCAGACAGGTTAAAGTGTTCTCCCACTGGTTTTTGAGTATTATGATTCCTGATGTCAGATTTGTGTCCATTAATTCTTTTGCGGAGAGACTGTCCGGTTTGGCCAATGTACATGGCAGAGGGGCATTGCTGGCACATGATGGCATATATCACATTGGTAGATGTGCAGGTGAACGAGCCCCTGATGGTATGGCTGATGTGATTAGGTCCTATGATGATGTCACTTGAATAGATATGTGGACAGAGTTGGCATCGGGCTTTGTTACAAGGATAGGTTCCTGGGTCAGTGTTTTTGTTCAGTGATGTGTGGTTGCTGGTGAGTATTTGCTTTAGGTTGGGGGGTTGTCTATAAGCGAGGACAGGTCTGTCTCCCAAGATCTGTGAGAATAAAGGATCATCTTTCAGGATAGGTTGTAGATCTCTGATGATGCGCTGGAGAGGTTTTAGTTGGGGGCTGAAGGTGACAGCTAGTGGTGTTCTGTTATTTTCTTTGTTGGGCCTGTCTTGTAGGAGGTGACTTCTGGGTACTCGTCTGGCTCTGTCAATCTGTTTTTTCACTTCAGCAGGTGGGTATTGTAGTTTTAAGAATGCTTGACAGAGATCTTGTAGGTGCTGGTCTCTATCTGAGGGATTGGAGCAAATGCGGTTATATCTTAGAGCTTGGCTGTAGACAATGGATCGTGTAGTGTGTCCTGGATGGAATATGGAGGCATGTAGGTAAGTGTAGCTGTCAGTAGGTTTCCGGTATAGGGTGGTATTGATGTGACCATCGCTTATTAGCACAGTAGTGTCCAGGAAATGGACCGCTTGTGTGGACTGATCTAGGCTGAGGTTGATGGTGGGATGGAAATTATTGTGGAATTCCTCAAGGGCTTCTTTTCCATGGGTCCAGATGATGAAGGTGTCATCAATGTAGCGCAAGTAGAGTAGGGGCGTTAGGGGACGAGAGCTAAGGAAGCGTTGTTCTAAGTCAGCCATAAAAATGTTGGCATACTGTGGGGCCATGCGGGTACCCATAGCAGTGCCGCTGACTTGAAGGTATATATTGTCCCCAAATGTGAAATAATTGTGGGTGAGGACAAAGTCACAAAGTTCAGCCACCAGGTTAGCTGTGACATTATCGGGGATACTGTTCCTGATAGCTTGTAGTCCACCTTTGTGTGGAATATTGGTGTAGAGGGCTTCTACGTCCATAGAGGCCAGGATGGTGTTTTCTGGAAGATAACCGATGGATTGTAGTTTCCTCAGGAAGTCAGTGGTGTCTCGAAGATAGCTGGGAGTGCTGATAGCGTAGGGTCTGAGGAGAGAGTCCACATAACCAGACAAGCCTGATGTTAGGGTGCCAATGCCTGAGATGATGGGGCGTCCAGGATTTCCAGGTTTATGGATTTTGGGTAGCAAATAGAATACCCCTGGTCAGGGTTCTAGGCATGTGTCTGTACAGATTTGTTCCGGTGCTTTGTCAGGGAGTTTTTTTTAAGCAGATGGTGTAGTTTCTTTAGGTAATCCTCAGTGGGATCAGAGGATAATGGTCTGTAGAATGTGGTGTTAGAGAGCTGTCTAGCAGCCTCTTGGTCATATTCCAATTTATTCACAACGATGACAGCACCTCCTTTGTCAGCCTTTTTGATTATGATGTCAGGGTTGTTTCTGAGGCTGTAGATGGCGTTGTGTTCAGCATGGCTGAGGTTATGGGGCTTTTCCACAATTTCAGCCTTTGCACGTTGACAGAAGCAATCTATGTAGAAATCCAGTCTGTTGTTTCGACCACCCGGAGGAGTCCACGCAGAATCCTTTTTTTTGTAGTGCTGGTAGGGGGGATTCTATGGGTTAGTTCAGAGGTATGTTGGAAATATTCTTTGAGTCGGAGACATCGAAAGTAGGATTCTAGACTAACCAGAGTGTCAACTAACCAGACTTCATGGTCGCCTTAGGGCCTTTCTTTCTGCTGATGAAGCTGCTGTCGGGTGGCTTGGCAAGCACTGCAAACTCTAGAAGAAGTCGTCCACTTCGATCTACACCCATTAAATGCACTACGGAACTTTTAGTGCACTGCAGCAGAGTCCACACGGACAGTTAGTGCATGGCAGGCTGCCGTGGGGTAGATTTACACCTCAACTTGCTGTCATCTAAATGTTCATGTAGACCATCTCTACTTTAGAAAAGAAAATAATGACTACAATTTATAGCCATGAACAAATTGTTATTATTTAAGAAAAGGAGGAAATATTTCCATTACCAAGAATCAGCATTTGGCAGAGCCAAGAGCTAACATGAGAAGAACAAATACAGATCTCATTCATGTGCTGAACAGCAAGTTTCAAACTGCTTTGGACACTCAGATTAAAAGATTGCATTTCAACAAGGTATGCAGGAATTATGTTAACATTAAGAACATTTTTAATTCTTTAAAAAACAGGCAGCCAATGTAACTTCTTGAAGAAAATAGTACCATTTTAGTGAGCCCAAATATAACATTATAGTTGCTTAAAAAGGTTGCTGTGCCATGCGGTAGCCGCGGCACAGAGGCCTGAACTCTTTATTGCAAAGCACTGGCTCTACCGCCAATACCGCGGCTATGTAAATTCGTTGAAGCAATCTTAGTGGTATGTGCTAGTGAGAGTCCAAGTACAGCCCCACATTTTGAATGAATTGCTGACAAAATATTTTTTCAATGTTCCTGCCAAAGAAGCATTACAACAACTCAGTTTTGAGTTAATGAAAACAGAGACAAAAATCTTTGCACTCCTACCTGGCTGCATCTACTGCGTATTTATTTACTATATGGGGAAAGTGGCTTAGTCCTTAGATGTGAAAAATGTTTCTTGGTAATGAATCAAACATGAGCCTGGATCAAAAAATTAAATGTAATAATAAAACTGAGACCGAGGCTACAACCGCAATACACCATCATCTTAAGTTATTGTCAACGTATCCCGGAGCCAATAAAGACAGCATCTGTCTTTCACACATTGAATTGCAGAAAACTGCAGCTCACTTAGTATCTGATAAATCCGAATTAAAGTCGTAGTGTAGACCAGGCCTGAGAAACAGTCATACCAACAAGAATGTTTCAGATACAGAAGACTTATGGGAGAAAGAGTGGTTTATCATCAATGTAAAATATGTTATGAAAGCTTAAACTATTCCAAAGCTATGTTAAGTGACAGCATAGACTGCACATCAGGACCAACACTGAACAAATGATTAAATTTAGCTTGCGGCTAGCTACTTTTTAATCAGAAATATACTTTGATGTTCTAACAAAATAAGCTCTGAATCAGGTCACTCAAAAGAAAGAAACAAACAAACAATTTCTATTTACCCTATAATCCTCATTCACAGTGAGCCACAAGGACAAACCAAGAAACAAACAATTCAAAGTACAGCTATTATGTTATATTACTATAACAAAATATTAGGCATTCCTTGTATATGCAAGGAAAAATATACCCTGAAGTTTGACACTGAAGCAACCTAGTTAACCAAAAATTCAACTGGAGTTCAAAATTATGTTTTTGTCCATTCCATATAAACTTGAATGGAGAGCTGCAAAGAAATTGAAAAGACAGCATCAAAATGCCTGCTTCCACCCACCGCAAATTACTTCATAATCAATAGTGGCAAAAAGGCACTTGGCTGCAGAAAGGGATTTTTGTTTTGATTTTTAACTTTTGAACCTTAGTCGGTAAATATACAAAAATCTGCATGGAAATACCTGCCAGCTTGCTAAAAGTTCAACATATTTGTTTTTCTTCTGCAATATTTAGTATTGACCAAGTACTACTCTTAGAGGTAGTATATTCTCACTATTTTTTCCATGTGAGTTAATAATATCAGATTCTGGGCATTTTATGTGGCCTTTTAAAAACAAAAATATAAATGATAAGCTTTCAATAGCTCTGGCACAGTTCTCATAGGCCAACATGCTTATAGTACATTAAGAACAGAAAAATACAAACTGAAAGGTCCATTGTGGCACTGAGTAGGTATTACAATGATATGAACTGAACTCACAAGCAAGTCTCTTGACATTTCTATTTAGCTTGTAGTTTTACATTTTTTTATTAAAAATGCTTGATTAATTTTTGTTCCTGTTTTTATTATATTCAATACAATCACCAAGTAATAGGGTACTGCTTTTATAGTTTTCCCCTTCAAGAAACATGTTTACCTTTTGGTTCCCCAAAAAAACACTTTCAACTATCCCTATGTTGAGATTAGGGCTGTCAAACGATTAAAAAGAGCAATTGCCATTAATCACAAGATTAAAAAAATAGTCGCGATTAATCATGCTGTTAAACAATAACAGAATACCATTTATTTAAATATGTTTGGTGTTAGGAGGGAAGTGTGTGTGTGTGTAGGCTCTAAAGTTTTACATTGCTTTGTTTTTGGGTGCAGTTATGTAAAAAAGAATCTACATTTGTAAATTGCACTTTCACGATAAAGCGATTGCTCTATAGCACTTGTATTTTTCAATTCACCTCATACTCATCTTTTTTACAGTTCAAATATTTATAATCAAAATAATAATATAAAATGATCACTGTGCACTTTGTATTCTGTTGTAATTGAAATCAGTATATTTGAAAATGTAGAAAATCATCCAAAAATATTTATAATAAATTAAAATGGGTTTTCTATCATTTAACAGTTTTATTAAAACTGCAATTAATCGCAACTAATTTTTTAATCTAGTTAATTTATTTTGCATTAATCACTTGAGCTAACTGCGATTAATTGACAGCCCTAGTTGAGACACAATTTATCCCAACTATTTTCTTGACCTTCGGTATTAATAAGTAAGATCACATTTCTACCATGAAAACAGTAGAGCTGATTGAAAAAACAGAATTTCCATCCCATGGGAAACTGCAATATTTTGACATTTCATTCATCCCAAATAGTGTTTGAAAAGTCAAAATATCAAAACTATTTGTGGAACAAAATGTTCTAGAAAAAAGTTTGATTCAGAAATGTTGAAATGTTTCAGGTATTAATTTCTGCATCTTCCTGAAGGACTGTAGTGTCATAGGACTTGTAATTCTGGCTCCCTCATTCCTCTGTTCTCTCCCCTGGTCCCAGTTCCCTAACTGGACTACATCTGTCTGTATCTTCCCACAGAAAATTTAAGATTTCAATGAAATGCTACTTTCTGACAAAAGTGTGTGTGTGGAGGGTTTTGGTTTGGTTTTGGGTTTTTTTGAACCAGTGCTAACAGATTAATGCTCTAATTTTAGACTATAAATAATTCTTGAGCTGCATAGTTTCAGAACCTTTTGGATAGATGCAAAAAGAAGAACAGGAGTACTTGTGGCACCTTAGAGACTAACAAATTTATTAGAGTATAAGCTTTCGTGGACTACAGCCCACTTCTTCGGATGCATATTTATTTACTATATGGGGAAAGTGGCTTAGTCCTTACATGTGAAAAATGTTTCGCATTATGCATCCGAAGAAGTGGGCTGTAGTCCACGAAAGCTTATGCTCTAATAAATTTGTTAGTCTCTAAGGTGCCACAAGTACTCCTGTTGTTCTTTTTGCGGATACAGACTAACACGGCTGCTACTCTGAAACCTGTCATTTTGGATAGATGGAGATTTGAAAAACTGGGGGCTTATCCAAGGTTGCTTTCCAGATTCCCCAACTTCGAACATTTTAAACAGAATGCTGGCCAACTTGTAAAAGGCCAGCCAGCTTTGAAGAGGCTATGTTTCAACAACAATAGTCCCCTTAAAGGCAGCTGGTAATTGCAAGTCATCTAACATTCTTTTGAGTTCCCTCCATGTGAGGAGTTAAGTTATTCAAGACTGTACTTAATGAATCAGAAATCAGTCCTGCTCAGCTACGGCTACAAAGAAAATTCAATTACTCTTTTGAGGAGTTTTCGATCCCAAATCCTTGTCAAGAAGTAAAAGCCTTTCTACACTGTATTTGTGAAGCTGCTCTTGGGTATAACACAATCATGACTACTCTCTATGACAATATGCAGACGTTAGCCTATGTGCTACCAACAGAAGTGAATATGTGTCTGCCAGAACAGCGACAGTGACACACTTGAATCTGGTGCATAACAGCAGCATCATAACCATTGAAATGAAATTAAATATATTTGCTTTTCAGTGTTTGATTTTCTTGAAAACCACCCTACTTTCTTCCCACTGAATTTTACTGATATGTAAATATTGATGGGTGTGACCAAGTTGTCACAGTGGAAACAATAGTAACAGAAATCTAACATTGTTGCTTGGCTCCTAAATTCCCAATAATAATATCGGAACAATTTGTAAATGAGCAAAATGCCATCATAACAGATAGTTGGGAATGATTAAGTGCAGCCAAGTGTATTTAAAGATAGGACACTCATGTAGACATTTGGAAAGCCTGAGTTTGCATGCATGTGACCAAGGAGATGTGATTTACTGAACGTGACACCTTCTATATTCTGAAAGGGGTGGGGGGAAGCAAACACTCTGCAAGTGCCTTATTATGGACATTGGATTAACCACTTCTGCCTATTATTTCCCCTTCTATCCTCATCTGATGACCTTGTACAATATTTTGCTCCCTACTCATTTGAAGGTTATTCTGACAAAAGACTGTTTATTCTGCTTTTCTTCCACAGCAATTTTGGATTCCCACAGTCACATCACTTAAAGGTCTTCATTAATGAAGCAGAAGTCAACAGAATGAGCCTACAGTGACCAAACAGATAGTCCAGTTGTTTATTTTGCCGCTTTATGTATTCTATAATTACTTTCCCAATAAAAAGACTCAAATAGAAATCTGGTTGCCTGACCCTCAAACTTTAAGATTGCTGTTTGGAAACTGTTTCTGCCCTAAGTAAATTGACCTGGTTATGAAAAAGAGCCTACCCACAAACAATGTTTTAAATAAAATTGGAACAAAACCAATCTATTAAATGACATTTGCTTTTCCTTTAGTCATTCTAAGTCCTTTTGGGGGATTTTCCAAATATCCAGTAAGACCTTACTATCTCTTCCAAATTACAACATTTATATCAAACATAGAAGTTAAATTTTGACTTTAGACATAAACCTTGAAAATAATGAACTACAAAATCTGCAAAAAGATGTTTTCACTATTGAGTATTTTTTCTCAAAACGCCCCCATATTTAAACAACAGTGGAGGTGACAGGATGATCTGGCCCTTAAAGGAAGTAGTTCTCAGTGGTCAGCATGTGGAGAGAGAAGCATCAGTCCTGGAAATGAAGTTCCTGGGAGGAAATTGTGTCACTTTATCTTTAAGAGCCTGGGGGCTAGGTGCCTTGCAGAGAGGACAGGGCAAGGCTCCCCTCTCCCCACAAACCAATGGGGAATGAGCTGGGAGAAGAGGATCAGCATAAATGCTGCCTCCTCCCTCACAGCAGGGCAAATGTCTGCACAATTTAGGGAGTAAGGCGGCTCCGGCAGGGCCCTGAGTTAGCAGGGAGAAGACTGTAGCAGAAGAAGGCTGTTTCCTGGATCCTCCCAGCCTGAGGATTAATTGAGGGAAAAGTGATCTGCTGAGGAAGGAACTAGCTAGTGGCCCTACAGCTGGCTAAATTATAACCCACCCCCATGGAGTGGGGCTGGGGCTCCTGCCCTAAGGAGAGAGAGTGTGACTCTTTCATTGTTTTATACTATGTTCCAGGAGAAGAGCTGGGGAGACAGGCTGTTTGAAGCACAACCCTAGCTCCAGGGAAGGGGCTCTGAGGTCTCCCCTCAACCAGGACAAAGAACTGACTAGGACTCTTACAGGGACCCAAAGTAGGGTGATTTGGGGCAACTCACAAAGACAGCCAACATTTGTAGAAAACTTAATAAACGGGATCCCACAAAGTGGTTGCATAGTCTTAAGCAAACCTAAGTCTTGTCATTGATTGAAAAGAACCCGAAGGGGATGCAGCAGGGCCACAAGGGGGTGTGCTGGAGAGGCTTACCCCTTGGCACTAGATTATTTGCATCCTGATGGAAAGGCTGGAGCAAGAGAGAACACGTCACAAATGCATAATTGAAAACACAGTTTATAGTAACTTATTAGCAAAAATATATAAAGTTGAACATTGTAAAATCACTGATTATATTCTTTAAACTACCCGGTAATAAAATGAAACATCGAAAATTCACAAGCATACCATCTGTGTCCTACTTTTGTTTAATTGTTGCATGTTGCATTAGAACTTTTAAGACATGCAAGAAAACTAATGTATGTAATGTTTCATTGCTGCTTAATCTTACTGTCATACCCCAAGTACTAAAATCTGTGAAAGATTATTTCCTGACTTAGTTTCCACTTCAAAACCCAATATGTTTTAATACATGTTTTTACAAACAGATATTCAAAGAGAGATGGAACAAACAAGCATGCAAACGTAATGTTTTTATTATATGACCCGTAACTCACTCACTAGATGTATGCTGCTCATTTTAGACTCAAATTTATCTCTGTTCCACACAAATTTGGTATGCACATATTGTAAGTTTAAAACCAAAATGTAGAATCAGTACAAATCTGACAAAAATGGTTGCTTACCCTAAATGATAGAATCCTAATCAACCTAGACTTCTGAGTTCAATTACTTCCTATGTCTTCAGTTTTGATATATGTGAACCAGACTTGCATCTTAGTAGTTATCCATGCTATTTAAATAAATCAAAAAGAGATACATACGACCATTCAGACTCCAGTTGCTTTTTATAGACTTTTACAACAGCAAGAGCTACATTCAAGTTCTTATGCTTCAGTAGTTCTCTCACTTTCTCTGAATTCAGGCAGGTGAACAGTACCATACAGCAATAGGTAATAATTTTCTCATCATGGTGATTGAGGCAATTCCTAAAAAAAAAAATTGTTAAGGATCAAGCTGGAATAATGCAGCAGTGGTATTTAAGAAGAAAGGAAACATAAAGAACTTCATGAACTGCGTAAGAGGTGATGAAATAAATGGCACCTATGAAACATATAACCATTTCCAAGTAATCTTAGAGATCAGACTTATAGGAAAATTGCAAAGCTAAAATTAAAATGGAGTTAAGTAAAGTTTTTTTGAAAAAGAATTCCTTTCACCATCAAAAGATAAAGACTTTTTAATATGGAAGAAACAATATAAAATATTTCCTCAGCTTAAGTAATACCTATCCTGCATGTTAGACCCCAAACCAACAAAGTGCTAAGTGCACTTGATTCCCACGAACTTCAATGGAAGTCAGGGATGCCTGGACTTGACAAAAAAGAACATACCAGTAGAACCTCAGTTATTAACACCTCGGGACTCGAGGTTTGTAACTCTGAGATTCCACTATAGTTATCTGCAGAAAGTTCTATGAGGCAGGATATAAAGTATTCAACACAGGGACATTTGTTGCCAATTTCCAGGATATTATTGTGACTCTTAATAATTAGTGTTTTTCTTAAAATTGTAGGTTCTGTATCAAGTAATTACATGAGAATCAGTTTTCATTTAAAAAAAAAAAAAAAATTTCTAGCCCTCAAAATTGTTGAGAAAAAAGTTTGAAACCTGGCCGAAGCACACCGTGAAAGCTCGAACAAGAAAAAGAACCCAACGTGTAGTTTCATGATTTTTAAGCCAAACATGATTTTTTTGAGGCTTGACTTATGATTTTTGAAGCCTTAGGGCTGACAAGGCTGAAACCTCATGCTTCAGGACTTAACTATTACAGACAAGGATGAGACCTAATGTTGAGGGCAGATTATCCCACATCTGCCTACCGTGAGGTTTTTACACCTTCCTCTGAAGCACCTGGTAGAGATTCTGTCAAAGACAGGACACTGGACTAGATGAACCTCAGGTCTGAAACAATATGGCAATTCCTATGTTCCTAAATAAGCTAACTTTTTATTTCTCCCTCTACTTTCTCTCCAAATCCATCCTGTGTAGTCTCCCCCGCACTTCCCGGTTTGCTGAAGATATCTCAGAATACCTTTCTGAGAGACCAGTCAGAGCGACACACATTGCAGCAACCTAGGCGCTGTCCACCAACTCTCCCACCAACATAGCTTCCACCTCTCACAGAAGTGGAGTAATTATGCTGACAGGAGAGCTCTCTACTGTCGCCATACAGCATCTTCATCAGATTGGCATCAGCAGCGCAGCTGCACCAATGTAGCGCTTCTAGTGTAGACCTGCCATAACTCAGTCAAAAATCAGTATCTAGGTCAGGGGTGGGCAAACTACGGCCCGCGAGCTGTTTTAAGCTGACCTGCGAGCCGCACCACGCGGCTCGGTCCCACTCCGGCGCTCCAGCCAGGACCCAGGACCATACCACACAGGTAAGGGAAGCTGCAGCATGGCCCCGCTCCAGCTCCTACACACTCCAATGGGAGCTGCAGGGGCAGTGCCTGCAGATGGGGCAGCGTTTAGAGCCACCTGGCCATACCTCCACATAGGAGCCGGAGAAGGGACATGCCACTGCTCCCAGGAGCTGCTTGAGGTAAGCACCACTCAGACCCTGCACCCCTGAGCCTCTCCCCACGCCCCAACCCCCTGCCCCAGCCCTGATCCCCCTTCCACTCTCCAAACCCCTCAATCCCAGCCTGGAGCAACCTCCTGCACCCCAAACCTCTCATCCCCAGCCCCACCCCAGAGCTTGCACCCCCTCCTGCACCCCTAGCCCAATTCTGAGAGCTCTCGGGCCAAAAAGTTTGCCCACCCCAATCTAGGTCCATGGAGATTTCAGGATGGAACTACTGTCAATCAAGATAAGCATGCCTTAAAATCAAAACTATAAAACACTGTATAGCTGATGTTCACTTTTATTAAAAGCAAACCAATCCCACAAGATATTTCAGGCCAGATCTAATAAAATACTGTAAATAAAAAAAGTCATTGAAAAGCTGTATGTCGTTGTAAGCTTGATCCAGGAATTTTGGCCAAATCCACTCTATAGATATGTAAGTGTGCAATACTTCCTATGTATGTCAACAACATTCAGAGGCTTTTTTTATTTTACTTTCACTCACCTTTCTCCATCCCCTCCTCGCACCAATAACTATCATGTTTAAGTGGCAGCAACTTGAAGTTGGGCAGAGTTAGGTTCTCAGAAATCATCACAGCATTCCACTCTGTAAAGGCCTCTGAACAAGACCTCAGCGATTGACGCAGATCATTTATACAGATCTTGCAATCTCTTCCCAAAGAAACCAGTCTATTGTCAGTTTAGAACAAGAAGGTTTTTCAGGTCCTGACTCCTGAGGTTGAGTAACACAAATGCATCCACAGGATATGGTCTCAATGAGTCTATTCTCGACAGTTATTTTTCAAAGCATTATGGCGCTAGTAGAGTAGCAAATATCATGTACAAAAGATCTAAATAGAACCATAGGGATTACATTAGAAAAACCCATGTAAATGCTTACAAGAAAAGATCTGGGAAAGCGCACTTCCAAATGCTATTCTGGGAATCTCCATTCCCTGCTGCAAGGTTTCCAAGAAACTGGAGGCTACAACGTAAAGCTGAGGAAAAAGAACACATGTTAACAGGAAATTCAGCGAGATATCAAAGATTAATAAACTCTGTGCAAATATCAATACATATCTATACTATGGAAAGCCATCCATTTCAGAAAATTGACAACATTTATGTAGCTCTAAAACATATTTATAATACTATATATATTTTCCCCACATTTGCTTTTCTTATACAGTGAATTAATTTTGTACTCAAAAATTCCATAAAGCACATGATACACCCCAAAATGACAGATAAAACAAATCTTTTTTGGGGAGGGGAGGGGGGAGATGACACTGGCTCACAATTTTATTGAATATGAACGATAGCCACTGCAGAGGAAGGGGTTGGGAAGACTGACCAATGGAAGTACAAGGACAGTAAGTTTGCTGTAGGAAGGAGCAGCAGTTGCCACATTGCAATAGCCATTTTGTCTTTTCCATATTTGTGGTGGCTTTTTTCAGTATTTGATTACTGGGATGACAGCTCTGCTGGCTAGCAGCAGAGAAGTCCATGCACATTCCCTGAACTGGCCATGAAACTAATTCTGAAGCTGCTGGCAGCTTCAGAAATACAGTTCTTGTCCCTCTCCAAATTTCTTCAGTCATGGGAAAATACACCAGCTCATTTCACTATGTGTGGTGCCATAAACAAGAGACAGTAAATGGTGGTGGCAGTAGGGCTAATTATATTGCCTCAGATGGAATGGAGCCCTTCCTACCCTCAAATAAAATAGCAAAGCGGCCAACACCTCTGTACACCCAAGCAGATTTTGAATGGCAGGTTGGAAAGCTTTACCACCTGCCTACAAAGTTATGGACATGTGAACAAGGCTCCAAAGGGGCTGAAAGTATGTACGTCAGCCATGTACGTGACTACAGAACTAGTCTGTCCGTAAGCAGTGGACAAAACTACAGGTAGCACAGAATACTGATGACCACAATAAACATACAGTAGCAAAATACCAGTATTTATTTTCAAGTTCTTTCCATTCCTTCTACCAGTTACATCCCTACCCTCTCGAGAAGAGCTGGCAAAATACAGGGCATTTCCCAAAAACATTCAGGAATATGAATGGCAAGTTCAGTTCACTGTTATTCAGAAGGAAAAATTATATTTTGTTCATAGTAACTAGAAAAACTGTACTGCTGCACAGCAAGTCTAAGAGTAACTACCTTTATGTTGTATCATGAAACAAGGTAACAAGATGGAGAAAATATCATTTTAGCTTATGAAAAATATATTGCAGCAGGTAGACTCTCAACAAGCAACCCCTGCAAACAATCTGATTCACTCGTTACCCACTTTATTTGTAGGTAATTTGGCAACCTACTATAAGATACTCAACACCTTAAGGTTTCACTTCTGGGCTACGTCTGCACTTACAACTGTACATGGTTACCCATGGGTTATGCCTCATTGTCCACATCTGAAGCATGTTCCTGAAGGAGTGCGCACACTTGCACACGAGGGATGTGGGTATGTGCACACCTCTGCTCCGGTATGGGTCCCAAGCTGTTCTACAGTGCAACGTGGATGGGAACAAGAGGCGTGTACCAGGTCACGAGTACTGACAGTCCTCTAGAGCCACTCCCACAATGCACTGTTCCCTTTGCTGTTTGACCCTTACCCAAAAGATATAAAGGTCCCTCCACCATTGCCAATAGCACTGAACACTTCAGATCAGTTCTCCTGTGAACTCTGTTGATCAGCAGTGTCAATCATGGAGCATATTCCAAGAGCTGCCGCCTGCTCTCCGGAGCACACCCAGGTGGTGATCAATGTGTGAGCAGAGTAAACCATTCTCCACAGCTTTGCATGGGTCGGCAGGAACATACAGCTGTATCAGGACATTTCAGAGGCTGGAGGAGGCAGGCATTCACCAGACTCCATCCATGAGGCACCTCAGACTCTTGTAATGGATGGTAAAGGACTCCAAACAATCACTCCAGGAGGAGACCTAGCACATGCCCCTTCTACGATGAGCTGAACCGGGTGCTCTCCAGGGCTGCGAGTACAGAGCCTGAAGGGACTCATAACCCCTCCTCAACCCTGCCAGCCTCATGGCAAGGAAGCAGCAGGGGCCTAAGCCCCAGGAGACTCTGAGGAAGATAAGCATGTGATTCTGCACCTGTATCTAATGGATCCAATTGAGGAAAATCCCCAAGTAGCCTGAGGAGGACCCTAAGCTGCTGCAGGAACCGGAACCCAAGGCTGGTAAATTACAATACACGCCATGTCCCCCTTAAAAATCACCTCTTGCTCCGGTAATGTATGCCTGAAACTCCCACCCCAAAACAACTATTCCCTCTTCTCCACTCTATTCCAACATGATCCCCAAACAAGATACAGATGTAAATCAATGACTTCATTTAAATCCTATGAATCACTATAAAGCATTTAGCAGTCTGTTATAGTCCCAACTAATGAGCAGTCACTGTGCCCGTGTCTGTGCATTTCTCAGCCAGTACAACAACAGTCTCTGAGCTGCGCAAACCAGGGGGAAAGGGAGGGAAGAGGCAGGTTCTGAAAGGGCCCAAGTGAGGAAAGAACAATTTTCTGATACCCGTGCAAAGACCCAACACCACCTCTCTCCCTCCCCACCAGTCTCTCTCCCCATAGAATGGTAGCCTTGTGGAAGGCAGACGGGTTTGCTGGGTTGCTTGCCTACAGGCCTACCTAAGTCTGGGAAGGGAAAGGGAACCATTTGGATATTATAGTGGTACATTCTGCCTGTGACCATTTCAGATATTTATTACCAATCCCAGTCTCTGGTGAGTAGCCTCTTCTCACCCCAAGCCACTCTGCTTCTCCCAATTTCTGCAGGGGTGGGTGAATCATGCACTTCAGCAGTTGCTCAAACACAGTGCCGTGCCTTTTGGCAGTGGAGAGGCAATTGGCTTGCGGTGATGATTCAAAAAATTCAGGGAGGAAAATATAGTTGAGGTCTGATTCGGTTTACCTGGCCCTTTCAATGCTCTTTGCTGGACACAGGGGCCAGACTTTCTGTCAAGGCCAGGGCTCTGGAGGACTGGCTCGTTGCCATTGACAGAAGGGCTATGGCTACACTATAGAGCTTACAGCAGCACAGCTGTACCAATGCAGCCGCAGCACTGCTAGTGCGGATGCTCTAAGCCAATGAGAGAGAGCTCTCCCATCGACTTAATTACACCAGCCCCCCCCGAGCGGCGGTGTCAAGGTACCTTCCCCACTCTGAACTTTAGGGTACAGATGTGGGGACCTGCATGAAAACTTCTAAGCTTAACTACAAGCTTAGATTTAGATTTTTGCTGCCACCACTCCCAAGTGCTAACTCCCTTCCCTGGGTAGCCTTGCGAGACTCCTCCACCAATTTCCTGGTGAACACCGATCCAAACCCTTGGATCTTAACACAAGGAGAATTTAACCATCCCCCCTCCTTTCCCCCACCAGTTCCTGGTGAGTCCAGATCCAACCCCTTGGATCTTAAAACAAGGAAAAATCAATCAGGTTCTTACAAGAAGGCTTTTAGTTAAAGAAAAGGTAAAAATCATCTCTGTAAAATCAGGATGGAAAATAACTTTACAGGGTAATCAGATTCAAAGAGCCCAGAGGAACCCCCTCTAGCCTTAAGTTCAAAGTTACAGCAAATAGAGATAAACACTCTAGCAAAAGCTACATTTACAAGTTGAGAAAACAAAGATAAACCTAACACGCCTTGCCTGGCTGTTACTTACAAGTTTGAACTATGAAAGACTTGTTCAGAAAGATTTGGAGAGCATGGATTGATGTCTGGTCCCTCTTAGTCCCAAAAGCGAACAACCCCCAAAAACAGAGCACAAACAAAAGCCTTCCCCCCCCACCAACATTTGAAAGTATCTTGTCCCCTTATTGGTCCTTTGGGTCAGGTGTCAGCCAGGTTATCTGAGCTTCTTAACCCTTTACAGGTAAAAGGATTTTGGAGTCTCTGGCCAGGAGGGATTTTATAGTATTGTACACAGGAGGGTTGCTACCCTTCCCTTTATAATTATGACAGGCGGTAACTAAGTCAGTGAAAGAAGCTCTCCTGCCGACTTAGCGCTGTCTACACAGGTGCTTAGGTCTGCGTAACTCAAATCAGTTGGGGAGGGTGACTTATTCACATCCCTGAGTGACGCAAGTTATAGCGCCGTAAGTTGTAATGTGGACATAGCCAAGGAGTCAGGCGCAGCTTGGGTTCCCTTCAGGCAAGGGAGGATTGTGCTCTAAGGCAGGAGCAGGCAATGATGAACTGTTTCATGGAGAGGGAGTACATCAAGAGGGAATGGGACCATGCACTAATGCAATCACTGGTACAACTGGTGGGAGAACACTTTTGGGTCCTGACCACCACTGTGGCTGCTGCTCCTCTCCAGGGACAGGCAACACCTTTTTCTCTTCCTCTTCCTCCTCCTGGGATCCAGGCTCCTGGTGAGGCACTGAATCCCCCCACTACCCTTGCTGAGGAGCAGCATCATGGACAGGCAGCACACCCTCCTCCACCAGCACCTGAAATCCCCATCATGTGGAACCCTCCATAGCATGCAGGAGGGGAATGATGAGCCCAAGTCAGTTTCTATAACCCAGCCTGTATTTGGTCCCCAAACTCCACAAAGGCTCCATCCCAGTTTGTCTCCCCGCACAATATTATGCAGCCATTCCCCCTTGTCACATCAATAGGGTGGTTAAGGGCAAGGGTACATCTCCACAGACAGTAATGTATCAGGGGGTAGCCATGTTAGTCTGTATCCACAAAAACGAGGAGTCCGGTGACACTTAAAGACAGATTTATTTGGGCATAAGCTTTTGTGGTTAAAACCCACTTCTTCAGATGCATGGAGTGAAATTTACAGATACAAGCATAAATATACTGGCACACAAAGTCAAGGGAGTTACCTTACAAGTGGAGAACCAGTGTTGACAAGGCCAATTCAGTCAGGGTGGATGTGGTCCACTCCCAATAGCTGATGAGGAGGTGTCTATACCAAGAGAGGGAAAATTGCTTTTGTAGTGAGCCAGCCACTCTCAGTCCCTATTCAAGCCCAAATTAATGGTGTTAAGTTTGCACATGAATTGTAGCTCTGCAGTTTCTCTTTGAAGTCTGTTTTTTAGTTGAAGGATGGCTACTTTTAAATCTGTTATTTAAACCTTCACGTCAGCAGCACTGCTAGGGGTACCCGCATGGCCCCACAGTATGCCAACGTTTTCATGGCTGACTTAGAACAACGCTTCCTCAGCTCTCGTCCCCTAGCGCCCCTCCTCTACTTGTGTTACACATTGATGACATCTTCATCATATGGACCTACAGGAAGGAGGCCCTTGGAGAATTCCACCTGGATTTCAACAATTTCCACCCCACCATCAACCGCAGCCTGGACCAGTCCACACAAGAGATCCACTTCCTGGACACTACAATGCAAGTAAGTGATGGTCACATAAACACCACCCTATACGGGAAACCTACTGACCACTATACTTACCTACATGCCTCCAGCTTCCATCCAGGACACATCACATGATCCATTGTCTACAGCCAAGCCCTAAGATACAACAGCATTTGCTCCAATCCCTCAGACAGAGGGAAAAACCTATAAGATCTTTATCAAGCATTCTTAAAACTACAATACCCACCTGGGGAAGTGAGGAAACAGTTTGACAGAGCGAGATGGGTACCCAAAAGTCGCCTACTACAGGACAGGGCCAACAAGGAAAATAACAGAACACCTCTGGCCATCACGTATAGCCCCCAGCTAAAACCTCTCCAGCACATCATCAACGATCTAGAAACTATCCTGGAAAATTATCCATCACTCTCACAGACCTTGGGAGGCAGGCCAGTCCTCGCTTACAAATAGCCCTGCAACCAGAAGCAAATATTCACCAGCAACACACCACCACACCACAGAAACACTAATCCAGGAACCAATCCCTGTAACAATCCCCATTGCCTACTCTGTCCCCATATCTACTCTAGCGACACCATCAGAGGGCCCAAACACATCAGCCACACCATCAGGGGCTCGTTCACCTGCACATCTATTAATATGATATATGCCATCATGTGCCAGCAATGCCCCTCTGCCATGTACATTGGCCAAACCAGACAGTCTCTACATAAAATAAATGGACATAAATCAGACATCAGTAATGGTAATATACAAAACCCAGAAGGAGAACTCTTCAATCTCCCTGGACAGTCAATAACAGATTTAGAAGTAGCCATCCTTCAACAAAAAAATTAAAAAACAGACTTCAAAGAGAAACTGCAGAGCTATAATTCATTTGCAAACTTAACACCATTAATTTGGGCTTAAATAAGGACTGAGAGTGGCTGGCTCACTACAAAAGCAATTTTACCTCTCTTGGTATAGACACCTCTTCATCAATTATTGGGAATGGACCACATCCACCTTAACTGAATTGGCCTTGTCAACACTGGTTCTCCACTTGTAAGGTAACTCCCTTGTCTTCATGTGCCAGTATCTGTAATTTTCACTCCATGCATCTGAAGAAGTGTGGGGGTTTTACTCACGAAACCCTATGCCCAAATAAATCTGTTAGTCTTGAACGGTGCCACCGGACAGACAGTAATGTTTGCCCACTTCTCAAGGAATTTGATCAGGTGTTTTGATCATTTGTTCCCATCACAAACCGTCACAAACTCTATGTTTGATACATGTCTGTAAATAAAAAGTTACTGTTCACTTCACTTGGATGTGCACCTTGCTTTCCAAGCATGAGTAACATGATAATTCCCATACACTGGGGATGGGGCAGCAGGACTGATTTCTGTAAATGTGTGGTGCTACAGAAATGCAATGAATTCAATCCTACCCACCCCCAACCATAAATTTCCTTCTGTAAAAACAAAAAACAAGAACACCACACACAAAGACAGGGTTCATGACAATGAACTGAACTGTAAAATACCTGTTGCTGTCCAAAGCACCAGAATGAAAATCAGAAGAGATCTTAGCTGAAGCATCTTTATGGCTTTGTTAACGACTTAACTGACAATACAGACAAAAGAAACAGAAGTAAATTAACACCGAAGATATCTGCTTTTACAACTCCTCCACCCACACCAAACAGTCACCATTTGCAACCTTGGGAGTAATTCATGCATAGCTCCTGACAAATGCTGTGAGCAACAGTGTCAGAAAACACGGGGAAGAAGAAATGTGCAAAATCCCTCCCAAAACGTTACAGAACCATTTTTAAATTAATGGACATTAACAATGCTTAACTGTTCGCCATAAAGCACGCTAAAACAGAGTTATTAACATATAACCAACACAATTCTCAATGATGGCATTACATTGCATATACACTCTCCGCAGCACAAAACCATGACCAAAGGTGTTAACCTTGAAAGCCCTCACCCAATAGTCAGTTAATACATTAGCATCAGCTGCTAGATCGAGACCCACAGAAAGATGTTACAACACAAGTACATGGCAATGCTCTACTGAGCTTTTCCAGCAGCACCACACAGTGTCACAATACCGTCCTTCGGAACAGTCCCAAGTCACCTTCTGGCTCCACACTGATCCACAATGTGCAAGCAAATGGCATCACGAGTTTACCTGGCCCATCGAGAACCAGGAGCAGCGTGGGATCTGGCTGGCTTTATCGACTTTGAAAACCAGATCTGTCCTGTGCCCACTTGCTCTAGAAGTATTCCCTTTTAGCCTCAGAAATGTTGTACAAGGCACGGCACGCCACCATAATGCAAATCACATCGGCTACACTGGCATCCAAACAGACCGTAGGCATTGCCAACAAGCTTTCAGATGCCCAAAGACGCACTCCACCAGCATTCTGCAGCTATAGGTGAGGTGGCAATGTCAGGGTATGGGCTTCATGACCCACTCCTAATGTGGCTATGTGGGGTCCCACAAAATAAATGTGGGGACAGAAACACCATGCAGACCTACATTGTTTTGCAGGGGAAAGTCCCTTCCTCCATGATGTGGTACAATCCTGACCTCCTGAGCAACCTGGCATTAGGACCCTTCCCGTGTGTGCAGTGTTGGTGTTCATGAACCAATCCCTGTGGTCCACACTAAGCCTTGAAAAATGAGTGACTAGTAACCATGAATTCACTGGCCCCTTTCGGTGGAAAAAAAAAATCTGGAATATGGGTTCTGTCAACGGCCCCAGCATAGTTCAGAAAACTCATTTTCTGAAATCCCACTATAATTTCAGGGACTTTGGATATGGCAACCACCTGTGGGCAGGTAAGAGTATTGATAGCATGGCAAACCTGTATAACCATCACCGCAACAGTTGACTTCCCAACCCTGAACTAGTTTTCATCTGACTGATAGTTGTCAGGTATGGCCAACTTCCAAAGAGCAATAGCCACCCACATCTGCACAGGTATGTGTTTCCAAAAACAAATGCTCTGAAGCTCAAGGGTTGGTGCAAGCTGCTCGCACAACTCCTTGAAGATGTGGTTCCTCATTTGGAAGTTCTGCAGCTGCTGGCTATCGTTCCAGATTTCCAAAACGATGTGGTCCCGCCACACAGTGCTGGTTCTCCAGGATCAGAAGCAGCAGTCCACCGATATCATTGCATGGCATTCAATACATTTGTTCCACTGGACTCCACTGTATTTTTATTTGCCCTCTCAGTCAGCTATCTTAGGTGTCTCAAATTTTTCTGGACTCATTCCATCCAGTACATGATCTTTTGTCTTGAAAGCAGGAGCGGAATCACATCATCATGGACTTGCTCCATGTCTTCAACACAGTCTGGCAGAAGGGAGAGAAGACTGGGAGCTGCCATCGCTAAATGTGTAAAGGCAGTGTACAGCAATGGCTCTCAACCTTTCCAGACTACTGTAACCCTTTCAGGAGCCTGATTTGTCTTGCGTACCCACAAGTTCCACCTCACTTAAAAACTACTTGCTGACAAAATCAGACATAAAAAAACAAAAGTGTCCCAGCACACTATTACTGAAAAATTGCTTACTTTCTCATTTTTACCGTATAATTATAAAATAAATCAATTGGAATATAAATATTGTACTCACATTCCAGTGTACAGTATATATAGAGCAGTATATACAAGTCATTGTCTGTATGAAATTTTCGTTTGTACTGACTTAGCTAGCGCTTTTTATGTAGCCTGTTGTAAAACTAGGTCAATATCTAGATGAGTTGATGTATCCCCTGGAAGACCTCTGTGTACCCACAGGGGTACATGTACCACTGGTTGAGAACCACTGGTGTACAGTACCAGCAATGTACATCAAGTCAGTTCCCAGTGTCACCTGTGACACACACTGGAATACTGTCCCTGAAATGGTAGCGCTACCTTTGTGTACTGAAAAAGGGCAGCGTGGACATGTATATATACCTATGCACAGTGTATACCCATTCCCAGCACAGCATATGTGGACACTCAGTGCAGGTACAGGGTACATGTGCGATCAGTACACGGACAAGTACCCCAGGGAAGCACCCAAATGTACAGAACCAATACACTAAGTAAATTTGTCTCCAGCTTTAGCACTACTTTGTGTGTTTAGCATGCTAGATTTCCACTATTGTTACAGAAGAATTATTCCAGATTCCCAAGATATTTCATCATGCAAGTTAATATCCAAGACCCCTCCCCCCCATCCCAAAAAGCCAAGAGATGTAAATTAATAAAAAATGAGAATGTCAACCCACAAAGCCCACAAAATCAAAACATACCCTTTTGGCAGTATTGACAAGCGCTCAATAGCTTGGCCTTTATTATAGGTTGGCCCAGAAACTTAAAATTCAATATTCAAACGAAGTTTAACAAATATTACACACAGTGGCCTACTGCAGGTAGTGGGAGCATAGATTGCCAGATTTTGAAAACGTAAAATTCAGAATCTTTTTGAAAGGTGCTGTTCCACCGGGCAACCAGATTTCCTAAAGAAGTTTGGGCACATCTCCCCTTGGGAACAAATAGAAACCAAGCCTAAAATGGGGCCACTTGGATTCAAGGAATAGTAATTTTATTTTTAATGTCTAAAATTTGTGTATTCCTTATGTAATGCATTTTTAAATACATCTTCTCATTAAACGTTGGGTTTTAAATCTCTATCCTCCTCTTTTCCTGCACATCTGCATTTCTTATTTTCTGACCAGCATTAAGCTTCCACTTTTCTCATCCATCTGGCTTACTTCCTCCTGAGTCAGAACTTTGCGAAAGCACAGCAAGTATGGAAGTACTACTCTTCTAGGAAAAATTGCATGGGAGGGCTTCTCGGCTAGCAGAAACCACCAAGGAGATGGATACTGGGGAAATATTTGCAAATCTGTTGGTGAAGTCAGATATTACTGTGCTAAGAGGAGAACTACTCTGAGGAACATGCAAGTAATTTTGCTGCTCTCTGGTTTTTAACGAAGGTGTGGGGCGATGCATCCCAATTCATTTCATTTTGACCATTATAGACTAAGCTGCGATATGAATTGATAAACTAGGAAAAGTTAGAAGAAACTTTTCTAACTTTCTGTTCCTAAGAAACTGGATTGCTATGGACATGGTTTTAGATATGGTCACGAACACCCACGAACTATTCAGCAATCAACACACTTAAATCATAGTCCACACACAGCTGATGAATAACTTGTTTTAACATTGTCTTCGCTTTCTCAAGTTCTTCTTGGAATTGGGAAAGTATACGGGAAGCACACTGCTGATGAACAGATCACCTTTTATGTATGACTTAGAAAAGAATCCAGTAGTGGTAAAAACATATTTTAATTGGTAAAATAAGTAGGCATGACACAGAATACACACAAGTAGCAGAAAAGTGGATTAAATAATGCCATTTTTCATAGCCAAGCAGCAAAATGAGAAGTCCTGATCCTGCAAACTTCTCCTAATGAAAATAATCCACACTCACGAGTAATCCCATTGACTGCACTAAAAAGATATACTTCGGTGGACACTCAAGTCAATGGAACTACTTTGAGAGTAAGGATTATTCAAAATTGTAATTATAGTTATAGGGTCAGGACCATTACCAATGATTCTACACAATAGTTTAACACAGCAAATGAAGACTACTATAACCTATCCCATTTAAACTAATGGGGAATTTTCAGGAGGCAAAAATGTAATTACCCCCGCTTGAAATCTAGCCGTGGCACTGAGTTTAATATGCCTACTATTTGAAAACTTTGGATTTTAAGGCACAGAATGTCAGAAATTCCATCTTAGGTCTCATCTGAAAGATGGATATCAAGCCTCCAAAATGCACTATGTCAACAGCTAGTATTTAATTTCTCTTACAATATTGAGAATCCAGAGACTTGGCTAACAAATTTAGCTGGGATACCAGCATCACCAAGAAATACTATGGTTGTACATGCCTTTCTAGTACTGGCAGGCAAAACGAGCCTCACAAGTTACATCTATTGCTCCTAAAACACCCATCTCCAGCGGTGTCAAGCACTTTTTTCGTCATATGAAAACAGGGTTTAGTCACGCTACATTTGAAATGACAAACGTGTTTTGACCTCTAAGAATCAACATGGTACAAGATCAAACAGACACAAAGTATGTTTGGTATACCAGTGTATGATATTACCAGGAATTTTTTCCAGTTCAGTAATTCTGGAACTGAGAACATCTGAGAAAGACTAGCCATGCTTGTGTAACATGCTTGTAATGTGTGTGTTGCATCTCTCTCTCTCTCTCTAATAGAAAGGCTACGTAGAAGATAAATCGCCTACTATTGCTGCCAGCTAATAGAATTATTCATAGATTCATAGATTCTAGGACTGGAAGGGACCTCGAGAGGTCATCGAGTCCAGTCCCCTGCCCTCATGGCAGGACCAAATACTGTCTAGACCATCCCTGATAGACATATTCCTTTAACTCAAGACGCCTGTGCTATGGTGCTGACCGTCTTGGGTTTAAAAACCCAGCTGATGAAACAAGGTGGAAGCCATTATGTTGGGCATCCTTTTTATTTTTTTAAAGGAGCATTGTACTAACAACAACAGTGAAAGATTTTCCCCAACTTTTAGCTTCCATGCTGGGGGTGAGGTTGATTCTATACCCAGCTATAACTGCATCAGGCTTGATTGCTGTACCACGCTGATGAGTCACTAGATGAAACATCCACAGATGCCGAAATGGACTGAACATAGCAAAACGAGCAGTCTGAAAGCAAGTTGGAAAGCAACTAGTCTGACTTCATTACCATCTATCTTAGCTAAAAAAAAAGTTTCCCCATGCAATAAACCATGGGTTTTTATAAAAACAAAAAAAGTGTATTTCACTTTTTCCTGAAAACGAATGGGCCTTTAGGCAGCTAAAAATAAAACTCCACCCTCTGTTTCCAATTGCATTAGCTAGCATTTGGGAGAGACTACTCATGTAAGATACACATCAAATTTATAAAACACATTATTTTCCTAACAGCAATATACTTGAGAAGGGCTTCAATTCCTCCCACAAACACTGGTGTCCATAGGCATTGTCTTTAACAAATAATTTTGTGGCTGTGGGTACAGCTAAATTTTAATTTTAAAAACCTAACAGTGTGTGTGGTCGAAGAGACTATTTTTAACTTGATGGTCAACCACTACGAAATTACATATGCTGAGATGTCACTTTTGATACATGGATAAACTCTATTTCAGAAAAGATTTTTTTTCCATTGTGATTTAAAGGTTCCTATAAATGGAGAATATGCTCTGGCAAATGCAAAGACTCAGCAATATGCGAAAGTTTCATGATGACACTGCATTCCTTGGGGAGAACTTTCTAGTTTCTATAGAAATCTCTTTGCAGAACAGGGCAACAAATCAAATTAGGTATAACCATAAAACTGAGCCTTTCCATTCTTAATGAACCTTAATATCTGGATATGTAGTCAGGACTCAAAACACAATCTATCATATGTGTGAAGATCAGATATACCTAATTATATAGCAGATTCCTGCCCCATCAGCATGTTTCATAGATTATAAAGCCAGAAGGGATCATTAATATATAGTCTGACTTAATGTATAAGACAAACCACGGGACTTCTCTGAATTAATTCCTAACTGAACTAGAGCATGTCTTTTAGAAAAATATACAATCTTAAATTTTAAAATTGCCAGTGATGGAGAATCCACTACAACCCATGATAAGTTTCTCCAGTGATTAATGTTCAAGTCTCTCAAACTTATTCCAGTTGTCCAACACCTCTGAGATCTCCACTTTGCTCATCTGCTCCAGGACTCTATGATCACATGCACATTTAACCAAGCTCTAGCAAAAGATTATTATTTTTTATTTATATCACAATAGTATCCAGAAGGCGCATAGTGCTAGGAGTTATACAAAACACATATTTGTGGCCCAGATCCCACAATCAACTGCTTCCTTATGCAGCTCATGGCAGGGTCAGGTCCTGTATTGATGAAATTGCGCTCCCACTAAAGTCAATGTACGTTTTGCCATTAACTTCAGTGGAGCCATGATTTCAACCATTACTGTTAAAAAGGTTAGTTTGCATACTAGATTGGTTTCCTTTCGCACCATAAGAATAAGAGATAATATTTCCAACAAGTTTGTTATTTAAAGTTAAAGAGCTATTTAGCAGCTTTTACTTGGGCAGCAAATAGATTACTGGTAATATTTTTGTTCAAAGTGGAATGCAGTTTTACTCAGAATATCTTTTTTGAACCAATTCTCCAGTGTACAACCATTAGATTACTATACATTTTATTTCAAACGCCAGCACACTTCTTGCACCACTTTTGCAATAACATTTTTTAAATGTTTATAGGCACACAATGTTACAGTTTTATGCCAACTGTACACAAATGGAAGCTACTTCCTGGTTGCTAAATATATTAAATACTTTCAGAATTATTACTATTACAACTTAACATGCTATGGAAAGGGCCTTATTTACAGAGAATGGGTGCTCAATCGCTTTTATCTCTTTGGAAAAATCTGACTATACTTTACAGTTGAAGAGACATCATTTGGGGCCAAATGGAGACATCGGCTATCCCCTCTGTCTGTTGAGATATACAACAGAGTACTTGATCAGCTACTTGCAAGTATGCTGCGCAATAGGTATTTTCCCTTTCTTTTTAATACATATTTTAATAAATATCAAGCCATTCAGCCAGTGAATTAGTCCAACCATCCGAAGATGATATATACAGATTCATAGATTCTAGGACTGGAAGGGACCTCGAGAGGTCATCGAGTCCAGTCCCCTGCTCGCATGGCAGGACCAAATACTGTCTAGACCATCCCTGATAGACATTTATCTAACCTACTCTTAAATATCTCCAGAGACGGAGATTCCACAACCTCCCTAGGCAATTTATTCCAGTGTTTAACCACCCTGACAGTTAGGAACTTTTTCCTAATGTCCAACCTAGACCTCCCTTGCTGCAGTTTAAACCCATTGCTTCTGGTTCTATCCTTAGAGGCTAAGGTGAACAAGTTTTCTCCCTCCTCCTCATGACACCCTTTTAGATACCTGAAAACTGCTATCATGTCCCCTCTCAGTCTTCTCTTTTCCAAACTAAACAAACCCAATTCTTTCAGCCTTCCTTCATAGGTCATGTTCTCAAGACCTTTAATCATTCTTGTTGCTCTTCTCTGGACCCTTTCCAATTTCTCCACATCTTTTTTAAAATGCGGCGCCCAGAACTGGACACAATACTCCAGCTGAGGCCTAACCAGAGCAGAGTAGAGCGGAAGAATGACTTCTCGTGTCTTGCTCACAACACACCTGTTAATACATCCCAGGATGATGTTTGCTTTTTTTGCAACAGCATCACACTGTTGACTCATATTTAGCTTGTGGTCCACTATAACCCCTAGATCCCTTTCTGCCGTACTCCTTCCTAGACAGTCTCTTCCCATTCTGTATGAGTGAAACTGATTGTTCCTTCCTAAGTGGAGCACTTTGCATTTGTCTTTGTTAAACTTCATCCTGTTTAACTCAGACCATTTCTCCAATTTGTCCAGATCATTTTGAATTATGACCCTGTCCTCCAAAGCAGTTGCAATCCCTCCCAGTTTGGTATCATCCGCAAACTTAATAAGCGTACTTTCTATGCCAATATGTAAGTCGTTGATGAAGATATTGAACAGAGCCGGTCCCAAAACAGACCCCTGCGGTACCCCACTCGTTACGCCTTTCCAGCAGGATTGGGAACCATTAATAACAACTCTCTGAGTACGGTTATCCAGCCAGTTATGCACCCACCTTATAGTAGCCCCATCTAAATTGTATTTGCCTAGTTTATTGATAAGAATATCATGCGAGACTGTATCAAATGCCTTACTAAAGTCTAGGTATACCACATCCACAGCTTCACCCTTATCCACAAGGCTCGTTATCCTATCAAAGAAAGCTATCAGATTGGTTTGACATGATTTGTTCTTCACAAATCCATGCTGGCTGTTCCCTATCACCTTACCACCTTCCAAGTGTTTGCAGATGATTTCCTTAATTACTTGCTCCATTATCTTCCCTGGCACAGAAGTTAAACTAACTGGTCTGTAATTTCCTGGGTTGTTTTTATTTCCCTTTTTATAGATGGGCACTATATTTGCACTTTTCCAGTCTTCTGGAATCTCTCCCGTCTCCCATGACTTTCCAAAGATAATAGCTAGAGGCTCAGATACCTCCTCTATTAGCTCCTTGAGTATTCTAGGATGCATTTCATCAGGCCCGGGTGACTTGCAGGCATCTAACTTTTCCAAGTGATTTTTAACTTGTTCTTTTTTCATTTTATCCGCTAAACCTACCCCCTTCCCATTAGCATTCACTATGTTAGGCATTCCTTCAGACTTCTCGGTGAAGACCGAAACAAAGAAGTCATTAAGCATCTCTGCCATTTCCAAGTTTCCTGTTACTGTTTCTCCCTCTTCACTAAGCAGTGGGCCTACCCTGTCTTTGGTCTTCCTCTTGCTTCTAATGTATTGATAAAAAGTCTTCTTGTTTCCTTTTATCCCCGTAGCTAGTTTGAGCTCATTTTGTGTCTTTGCCTTTCTAATCTTGCCCCTGCATTCCTGTGTTGTTTGCCTATATTCATCCTTTGTAATCTGTCCTAGTTTCCATTTTTTATATGACTCCTTTTTATTTTTTAGATCGTGCAAGATCTCGTGGTTAAGCCAAGGTGGTCTTTTGCCACATTTTCTATCTTTCCTAACCAGCGGAATAGCTTGCTTTTGGGCCCTTAATAGTGTCCCTTTGAAAAACTGCCAACTCTCCTCAGTTGTTTTTCCCCTCAGTCTTGATTCCCATGGGACCTTACCTATCAGCTCTCTGAGCTTCCCAAAATCTGCCTTCCTGAAATCCATTGTCTCTATTTTGCTGCTCTCCCTTCTACCCTTCCTTAGAATTGCAAACTCTATGATTTCACGATCACTTTCACCCAGGCTGCCTTCTACTTTCAAATTCTCAACGAGTTCCTCCCTATTTGTTAAAATCAAGTCTAGAACAGCTTCCCCCCTAGTAGCTTTTTCAACCTTCTGAAATAAAAAGTTGTCTCCAATGCAGTCCAAGAATTTGTTGGATAGTCTGTGCCCCGCTGTGTTATTTTCCCAACATATATCCGGATAGTTGAAGTCCCCCATCACCACCAAATCTTGGGCTTTGGATGATTTTGTGAGTTGCTGAACAAAAGCCTCATCCACCTCTTCCACCTGGTTAGGTGGCCTGTAGTAGACTCCTAGCATGACATCTCCCTTGTTTTTTGCCCCTTTTAGCCTAACCCAGAGACTCTCAACACTTCCGTCTCCTATGTCCATCTCTACCTCAGTCCAAGTGTGTACATTTTTAATATATAAGATACAAAAACAGATACAAAAATTAACCATGTAAGTCAAACGACTACAGTCCTTCAACTGCAATATTCCAGCCTATCATGAGGCTTACCTAACTGGGGCTCAAAGTTAGGTTTAAATGTCAAATAAAAGTTTTGTTCACATCTGTTTACTGGCTTATTATTAGCTATCCAAGATAAGGTAAATATTATATTATGTTGCTCTCTTATACATTAGACAGTCAGCTTAAAGAGGTTGAGCGTCTATACTAATATTGAATTTGGATCCCTTGAGATCTTACTAGACATTAAATTTTAGTCACCTGTGAACCTTTCAAATGAGAATAGGTATGAAATTTTAGTTTGCCTACTTGCAGTTATCTGTAGATACTGGTAGCATGTTTGTTGACAAGTTGCCATTGCTGGAAAAATCTGACCTGAGAACACTGCATAAGGTGTAGACATCTAATGCTAAATAAATGTTAGTTTCCACCACTTCATCTGGTTATTGACTTGTTCCCTTGTGGCTGCAAGTTAAAGCAACTTCCAGTCATAAAGAGTTATTTGCCTCCTCACCACCATGAATCATACCACAAATACTGATGAAAATGTATTTTCCTTGGAAAACAGTCTGTCTAGACTACTCAGATTGGATGTACAATACATATGTGGGCCTGTCATTTAAACTGATTAAAATACATAAAGTGCTTAACATTCTATTTCTGTAAATTAAATTAATGGATAGCAACTGATTACTCTTCATTGACTACACTGCACTTGCTCCAATGCAGAATGTTGAACAATTTTTACCATCTCCGGAATATAAAGAATGTTGAGCTTAACAGATTTCTCTCTTGCCTCCAAAGGAAAATGATTTTTTAATTTTAAGTTTTTCCTTCCAGATAATATGTAAGCTATAATGCTCATAGAATACATGTACAGTGTCAGGACAATGGTCCTGCAACTGGAAAAGCAATGGCTGGGCAGAATATCACATTTTTATTATAACAATTCATTCTAACCTTACCAAAAATGAGACACTGCCTTTAGGTTTTTTTTAAATCATATTAGTTTTAAAATACTGTATTAAATAAGAGAATTTGAAAAAGCTGGAAGCAATCAATTGAAGATAAATATACTTCAAATTTGCTGGAAAGAGATTGAAGTTCACATTGGGTCAATCTAATGTCAATTAATTAACCTGCAAGATCTCATAATGCTAGGTTTAAAAACAACGACAAAAAACAACTGTTTACCAGTATAAGGTTCAGCTCTCCAGCAGGCACACAATTTTGTACAGCATTAGCAAAAGACATTAAACATAGTAACAGAAGTGTGTTTGGGATTTTCAAAGCTAACGAAGTTATTGCATACTGAATCTCTGGTGTTTAAAAAAAATCACATTTTTCTCTTTTTGAAAAATGCTTCCCATGTTCTCTATCATAGACCATTCTCTATAATTAAAGGACTGGGGAACAACAGATGGAATTCCTCTTATGTCCCCATAAGTAGTGGAAATACATTCCTGGGAATACTCTTCTAAAGTGAAGCACGTGCGTAAGTGTTTGCAAGCTTGGTGCCTATATTTATAGACTTTCTATTCATATTAGAATATTTAAAAGCTTTTTCTTTATTCAACCTAAAATTTAAGTCTACACCCAGTCAAGAGCATCTCTTTAAAAAATTGTTGCATGAAATCAGCAGACCTCAAAGCACTTGGAAGTCTCAACCTGGATTTAAATCATTCCAAGAAATCAAGAAAATAATTAAGAGGATTGACCAACCACTGTGTGTTATTCATGGTATGAAACCATGACATAATATTACACAATACAGAGTATGGATCAAAAAACTAGATTAACATGTAGCATGCCAGCCAGGAAGAACAGTAGTTTCCCATCCTTTATTTTTGGTGGCATATTGCATGTAAGTATTAATTAAATTAAGCCTAATTGCAAATAATGTAAAGTTTATTTTTCTATTTAAGCAGTTAATTGTCGGTTTTCAGTCGTTCTCCGACAAGATGGATTAGATTTATTCTGTCTGGGATTACTTCTGTCGACAGTCAGTACTTATTTACTTGCCTTTGCACACCTGGATTGTTTTAGCACCCAACACAATGAGGCCAATCCAATTTTGGCCTTTCAGCACAACCACAATAGAAATGTTTACTAATGATATTTTATATTCCAAGACTGTTATATTAGTATTGATTTGATACATGCAGATATGTGCAGAAAAATAACTGACTACCAAAAAAGAGTTTGCTTTTTTAATTCTCTATTCCCAAGCGGAAAAACAAATAATTGGTTTCACATATTTATACAGCCACACACCTTCCTTAAATCACAGCCCTGTTAACTGGCATGTCTATTTAGGACATAATTCTGAGATAAATTGAAGGCATTCAACCACTCATAAGATCAAACTCTGAATTGGAGCCACAGGGAGGGAACAGATTCAGTAATAAACGTTTCAGTGACTCCAAACAATGGATAAGTGGCACACCCAGTTTGTTTAAATGATGCATGTCAAAGTTACCTGCAAGTTAGTGATAGAAAGATAAGGGAGATGTCATGTGATTAATAAAAATCTAAAGAATCATAATTTAAATGGTGTCACCCTCTGCAGCATAGCAGGGGGGACTTGTTGCCCTCCCAGCTACAGGTCCTACCCTTGGGTAGAAATTTTGATAATACAATGTCATCAGAAATGAGTCAAGTTGGCTTTTAAATGATACCCCTTTCTCCCACAAACACACGGAACCAAACTTGACAAAACTTAAAACAATTATGTAGATATATGGTCAAGAATTTTTTTTTTAAGTCAACATTTTTAAAATTACACTTTAACAGGGATGCATTGCTTATATTAAAAAAAGACATTGATCTTTGGTTATCCTAGGAAAGTTAACTTTGACGTGTCGGACAGAAAACATTTATTCATCAAAGTCATCATCAGTATTGTCTCTGTCTAGGATACCACTGCTAGACATAGTCACACTGACCCATGTAGCAGTCATACATCTTCATAGAGGGTAGATTGCTGTCCATACATTTGCAGGGTGGTAAGCATCTGATCTTTGCACACAAACATTTAATTATCTGAAGAATCGATTCAGGAGTGCATGGTATTCAGGCATAGCTGGTGTGATCACTCCATCTGCCAAGACCCATTCATGCCCAACGGGGGAAGGTAGTTTTGGATGCAGTCAATCATCGCAGAGCCATTTCATTGCTTTATAATTTGCCCACTTGATAGCAGCTCTTGTCGGGAGCAATTTTTCTCCGGCTGTCAGCTTCTTGGAAAATATCATCACCTTAACACTGAAAGTGTAATAAATATTATTGATCTTCATTCAACATACGATGCCTCCAGTACATTTATGACCCCACTGACCCCATCGGTGACCACCTCAGCTCTTTCAAGCACTTTCAGAGTGTCTTCCCATGCTGAAATCAAATGCCTTCCAATTTAGGTAATTTGGTCTTTCCAATATCAGAGAGGTAGCCGTGTTAGTCTGGATCTGTAAAAGCAGCAAAGAGTCCTGTGGCACCTTATAGACTAACAGACATATTGGAGCATGAGCTTTTGTGGGTGAATACCCACTTCTTCGGATGCATGTAGTGGAAACTACATGCATATGTTTCCACTACATGCATCCGACGAAGTGGGTATTCACCCACGAAAGCTCATGCTCCAATATGTCTGTTAGTCTATAAGGTGCCACAGGACTCTTTGTTGGTCTTTCCAGCCAACCTTCCAGCAGTGTCACATCCTGAAAGAGTGAGGAAACTTGGCAGTGCAGCAGCTTTTAATGGTCTGAGTAATAAGAACATCTCTGAGGGATATACAGAGATTCTGTTCCCCAGTAGCAGGCACAAAACCAGAATCTTGGTGAACTCCTAGGTAGCGTCTCACATACAGCACTAGAATATCTGTGTCTTGTGCAAAAATCTGGAGTTTAGTAGCACCTCTCTGTATGGCACTGATGGCATGCAAGAGAAGTTTAGTGTCAGCCTCCTTGGGGGAACCACAAAGAAACTCCACTGAACAGAGAGAGGCAGCAGCTTCATAATGCCATGCAACAATGAAATTCTTCAAGCACTGTTGCTGCAAGGTATGTGATTACCTCATCCTTCATGAGAGTATGAGACAGCAGCTTCTTCATTGTAACATTGGAGACGTTCATGGAGTCAGTGATTTTGTCCTGGACAGGTGCAATACCATGGAGTCTTCACTCTGGTAATATTTTTAACTGATTCCTGTACATACATGTCAAACACAAGGTGGACTTTGTCATAGGTCGAGTGTTTTCTCCGTAGCCTCAAATGAAGTGTTTGGCCAAATATCAGCCAGTGTTAACAGCTTCTGGTTTGTCAAGAGCTTCTACCTCAGCCATACCAACTATGATTGCTGTGGGAATCATGTCAGCAGGTGCCAGCTTAGGAAGACCATGCAAGACGTTTGTTAGTTTGTTTTATGCCTGGAACATATGCATTGTTCCGTCACATTCAAGGTACCACGGAGAAAAAACGGTTACTCACCTTCTCATAACTGTTGTTCTTCGAGATGTGTTGTTCATGTCCATTCCAATCAGGTGTGTGCACGTGCATGATGTCCGGAAGATTTTTCCCTTAGCAGCATCCATCAGGTCGGCCTGGTCGCCCCCTGGAGTCGCGCCCCCTGGAGTCGCGCCTAATATATAGCCCTGCAGACCCGCCACCCCTTCAGTTTCTTCTTGCCAGCTACTCCGGCAGAGGGGTAAGAGGATGGGTATTGGAATGGACAGGAACACCACATCTCGAAGAACAGTTACGAGAAGGTGAGTAACCGTTTTTTCTTCTTCAAGTGCTTGTTCATGTCGATTTCAATCAGGTGACTCCAAAGCAAAATTAGAAGGTGAGGTCAGAGCTGTCCACTGACAGGAGTACTGCTCTACCAAAGGCCACATCATCTCTGGCCTGCCTAGTAATTGCATAGTGTGCAGCGGAAGTGTGTATTGATGACCATTTCGCTGCCCTGCAGATTCCTGGGTGGGGACTGGAGCCAGGAAAGCTGTTGATGAAGCTTGTGCCGTTATCGGGGGCGCTGGGATCCCTGCTAGATTGTGGCACTCGATAATGCAGGCCACAATCCATAATGAAATGTGCTGTCTCAAAACAGGCTGGCCCTTCATCCTGTCCGCTACTGCGACAAAGAGCTGTACCGACTTCCTGAACGGTTTCGTCCTCTCGATGTAAAAGGCCAGCGCTCTGCGGCCGTCGAGAGTGTGAAGCCTCTGCTCCCTGCTACTCGCAAGAGGCTTGGGGTAGAAAACCGGGAGGAAAATGTCCTTGTTGATGTGGAACTGCGATACAACCTTCGGGAGGAAGGCCGGATGGGGCCTGAACTGAACCTTGTCCTTAAAAACCACAGTGTAGGGCAGCTCGGCCGTTAGAGCCCTGAGCTCAGATGCCCTCCGGGCTGAAGTTATCACCACCAGGAACGCGACCTTGTAGGAAAGGGAGAGCTGGGAGCATGTTGCTAGAGGCTCAAAAGGGATGCCCCATGAACCTAGAGAGGACCAAGATAAGATCCCAAGCAGGAACCGGTTGGCGGACGTGCGGGTACAACCTGTCGAGGCCCTTCAGGAAGTGACTGACCAGGGGGTTAGCGAAAACTGAGCAGCCCTGTACCCCCGGATTGAAAGCCGAGATGGCAGCCAGGTGTACTCTTATAGAAGACAAGGAGAGCCTGCTTCCTGCTTTAGGTGGAAAAGATCATCCAAAATCTGGGGCAGTGAGGCTAGCGCCGGGGGAAAGTCGCGCTCAACTAACCAAACTGAAAATCTCTTCCACTTGGCCAGGAATGTGGCCTTAGTGGAGGTTTTCCTATTGCCCAAGAGAATCTGTCTGATTTGTTCTGAACAGGAGAGCTCGAACGGATTCGGCTATGGAGCCTCCAGACTGTGAGATGTAGTGACTGTAGGTTCGGGTGCTGGAGTCTCCTGTGATACTGCGTGAGAAGGTCCGGGAAGAGCGGGAGGGTAATTGGGGCTCCCACTGACAAGTCTAAGAGAGACGTGTACCAATGCTGGCAGGGCCAGCCTGGGTGCTATGAGAATGACCCAAGCCCGGTCTCTGCAGATCTTGAGCAGGACCTTGTGGACGAGTGGTATGGGTGGGAAGTCGTATAGAAGTTCCTCCCCCAATGGAGGAGGAACGCGTCTGCTGTGGAGCCCGGACTGTGATTCTGGAAGGAGCAGAACTGCTGACACTTCCTGTTGCGTCGTGTGGTGAAAAGGTCGATCAGGGGACAGCCCCACCTCTGGAAGAGCGAAGATGCGACGTCTGGGTAAAGGGACCACTCATGGCTGTGAAAAGACTTGCTGAGGCGGTCTGCCAGCTCATTCTGGACCCCTGGAAGGTACGACACCTGTAGATCAACTAAGTGTTCTATACAAGAGTCCCATAACCTGAGAGCTTCCTGGCACAGGGGAGAGGAGTGTGCACCCCCGTTTGTTGATATAGAACATCGTGGTCGTATTGTCAGTCATGACCGATACACATTGACCTGCTAAATACGGGCGGAATGACTGACACGCTAGGTATACCGCCCTGAGCTCCCTGACATTGATAAGAAGACAGAGATCTGTCTGTGACCAGAGGCCCCGAGTCCTGTGGTCCCCCAGATGAGCTCCCCACCCCAAATCTGATGCGTCCGTCACTAAGGCTAGGGATGGTTGTGGGGCAGCAAAGGAGACTCCTGAGCACACCTGCTGAGTGTCCATCCACCACAGGAGTGAGTCGAGAATAGGACGAGGCAGGGTCACAATCCTGTCAAAGCTGTCCCTGGCAGGTCTGTATACTGACGCAAGCCACTGAAGCAGCCGAAGCCTGAGTCGGGTGTGCCGAATCATGTACGTACAGGCTGCCATGTGGCTGAGAAGTTTGAGACAATTTCTCACGGTGGTGGTGGGGAACTGCCTGAGTCCCTGGATCATGGCGTCGAGGGCCTGGAATCTCACCTGCAGGAGGAATGCTCTGGCTTGGGTTGAGTCCAGAACCGCCCCTATGAACTCTATCCTCTGGACTAGGGACAGAGTCAATTTCACCTCATTCACTGAAGGGGTGGCAGGTCAGCAGGGCTATATATTAGGTGCCATGAGGGCGCAACTCCAGGGGGCGCCCAGGCTGATCCCACGGACACTGCTAAGGGAAAAATCTTCTGGCCATCGTGCACGTGCGCGCACACACACCTGATTGGAATCGACATGAACAAGCACTTGAAGAACTCAAACTTTCCCAAAGACTCTCATATATCAGCATCACATTTGGATTTGACCACCACCAGGAGACGAGCAAACAATGAACTGTCCACAATTGGCTCTGTAATAATCTCTGCAACCTTCATTCTGACTTTCGTCTCTGCACTTGAGCACAGCTTCAGTCTGTTGTTCTTTATTGGAGCCCATAGATTGATCGAGCGTTGGATAATTCTTCAGGTTTTAAAGGCTTCATGCAAGTCGTGACCCAAAGTATCCATTCAATTGACATGTTTATCTATATCACCCCTGAAGACTGCTTTCATCATGATATTAAGGAGCACCAGTCCATCATATGCAAAAGGGTTGCCAGTGCGAGTAAGCTCATTCTGTACCTTTAAAATCGCCCCTTCTGGGCATTTAACCCCACCCAATGAGTCTAGATAGAAAACGGTTACTCACCTCTTGTAATTGTTGTTCTTCGAGATGTGTTGCTCATATCAATTCCCATGAGGTGTGAGTGCGCCATGTGCACGGTCATCAGAAAGTTTTTCCCCTAGCAGCACCTGTCGGGTCGGCTGTGGAGCCCCCTGGAGTGGCGCCTTCATGGCGCTCAATGTATGACCCTGCTGACCTGGCTCCTCCTCAGTTCCTTCTTACCGCCAGTGATGGTTTTTGGAACTTGTTCTGCAAGTTCTACCATGTTTCCCTAGCTTTATTGTTTTCTATACGTATTACTTAGTTTTAGTTGCTAGTTAATATTAGTAGTTAGCATGTGGGCTGGGGGGTTTACCCTCTGTCCCAACCACTTTTCCTTGGGAGGGCTTACATGCCCAAGTCCCAGGGGTTCAAGCCCTGCAAGTCCTGCAGCAAGCCCATGCCAACAGGTAACCCCCACAACGCTTGTCTAAAGTGTTTGGGGGAAGCTCACCAAGCTGAACGGTGCAGAATTTGTAAGGGTTTTCGCCCCAGAACCAAAAAGGAGCAAGACTTCCGCTTCAAGCAGCTCCTTATCGAAGCGGCACTTAGACCTCAGCCTCCTCCAGTGCAGCAAGACCCGGCGCCGAGTTCATCGGTGCATAGCCCCGGCAACAGTGGTGGAAGTGGCACTGTGGAAGGACTCTGGCAGAGACCCGCAGCACCGCCGGTCCCAAAACCGGCGGGATCGACCCAGCACCACTCCCACTCCCTGGCGCAGAAGCGGCACCGTAAGCAAGAGAGGAGCAGCTCTCCATCCCAGAGGTCCACTCCTTTGGAGCCAGCCAATGGGGCGCGTCCTCGTGAGGAGCACCCAGCGCCAAAGTCTGCAGAGACGACACCGTCCACTTCGGCCCTGCAAGTGGGACCGTCGAGTCCAGTGCCATTGGACTCCCTGGCCCAGGTCATCGAGGAGGTGGAACTGCCATCCACTGTGGACATCTTTGAGGCTGCAAGGGTTCTAATCGCCATGACAGTGCCGAGATCACCCACCCTTCGCGCCAAGCCTCCAGTACCACATCGAGTGGCACTGTCTCGAGGCAAACTGGCAATGCTTCAGCCCTTGGCACCGCTGACAGAATCGCAGCGCCGGTCGCGCCAGTGTTCCCACTCATGACGCCGATCCACACGTTGATCCCCGTCGCGCAGCAGGTCCCACTCCCAGCACCAGTCCCGGTGCCACTCAGCAACCCCGCAGAGCTCCAGATTGATTATATTAATCAGCTCCAGTCCATCATATGCAAAAGAGTTGCCAATGTGAGTAAGCTCATTCTGTACCTTTAAAATTGCCCTATCTGGGCATTTAACCCCACCCAATGAGTCTAGATAGCACATAGTTATTTCTGGGGAATTCATCCCAACTATGCTTAATGTTTCATTCAAAATTCGATGGAGTTGTGAGGTTGCAAGAAAAACTGGAAAGAACATTTGGATGATGTGTTATGCCCACTAAACTCAATGATTTGATTTTCATTGCTCTGTTTTCATGTTCTAGAGCTTCATGTGAACCAGATGTACAGAAAGGAACTGAAGATCTTTTAAGAATCCAATTTCCTTTTTGAAATTCATCCCTTGTGTAATCAATACCATTTATCCGTTTCTTGTTTGCCAATGATGGCAAATCAACCTGAATTATTCCTTCCAATCTGTGACGGTCAAACAATTAATTAGGTATCACGTTCTGTGCATTAACTGATAACACAGTACTGTCAGCCAAGGACCACAATTTAACTCTGTGAGGGCTGCATGTTTGACATCCCTGTGATAAAGTACAATTAAAAAAAAAGATTTTTAAATATTTTCTTGAATATATATCTACATAATTGTTCTAGGTTTGTCATGTTTTGTACCAATGTGTTCATGGAAGAAAGGATTTTCAAATGATATCCAATTCGACCCATTTCCAACAACATTGTATTATCAAAATTTCCACTGAATGGAGAACCTGGAGCTGGGAGCCGAGGAGCAGTAAGTCCCCCTCTTCCCCCGCCACCATGCTACCATTTTCATAATGTCATAAAAAGACTGTAATGATAAATAATAAATAGTGTGTAATAAGCAAGTCATAAAAACTAATTTTATATTTCCAAGATCACTCCTTTTATAATTTATGCTCAGGTAAAGGAGAAAATCCCTGGAAATATTCATTTTTAGGAGGGGATTAGAGAGACTTTTTAGTGAAAGGGGTTCGCGGGTTGTTAAAGTTTGGGAACCACTGTTATAGGATAACAAGGTTATAAGGAGAAGCCAGCATGGATTTTTCAAGAACACATCATGCCAAAGAAACCTACTTTCTTTTTTTGACAGGATCACTGGCCTAGTGGATTGAAGGGGGGGAAGCAGTAGATGTGATATACTGTACCTTGATTTTAGTAAAGCTTCTAACATAGTCCCAAATGACAGTCTCATTAGCAAAATAGGGAAGTGTGGTCCAGATGAAATTACTATCAGGGGGGGTGCACAACTGATTGAAAGACCATACTCAAAGAGTAGTTATCAGTTTGCTGTCAACTGTGAGAATGGATCAAGTGGAGTTCTGAAGCGGTCAGTCCTGGGCCCAGTACTATTCAATATAATTCAGCAATGACTTGGAAAGTGGAGTGGAGAGTATGCCTCTAAAATTTACAGATGACAAGCTGGGAAGGTTTGCAAATACTCTGGAAGACAGGATGAGAATTCAAAAACAACCTTGAGAAATTGGAGAATTAATTTGAAATCAACAAAAAGTTCAATAAAGACAAATGCAAATTAAAATCAAATGCACAACAGCTACATAATGAGGAATAACTGGCTAGGTAGTAGTGAAAAGGATCTGGGGGTTATAGTGGATCATAAATTAAATGAGAGTCAATGATATGATATAGTTGCAAAAAAGCCAAGAATGGGAGTAAATTAAAGCATACTACAGAACTGGCTAATATTCTGGGGTGTATTACCAGGACTGTCGTAGATAAGACACAGGAGGTAACAGTCCTTTACCTGGCACTAGTAAGACCTCAGCTGGAGTACTGCATCCAATTCTCAGTGCCACACTTTAGGAAAGATGTGGCTAAATTGGAGAGATTCCAAAGTAGTGCAACAAAGATGAAAAAAGGTTTAGAAAACCTGACTTTATGAGGAAAGATTTTAAAAATGGGCACATTTAGTTTTGAGGAAAGACAACTGAGGGGGCACCTGATAATAGTCTTTAAATATGTTAAGGCCTGTTATAAAGAGGACAGTGATCAACTGTTCTCCCTGTCCACTGAAGGTAGGACAAAAAGTAAAAGGCTTAATCTGCAACAAGGGAGATTTAGGTTAGATATTAGGAAAAGCTTTCTAACTATAAGGGTAGTTAAGCTCTGGAATAGGTTTCCAAAGGAGGTTGAGGAGTCCCCATTATTGGGAGATTTTTACACACAGGTTGGACAAAAAACCTGTCAGAGATGGTCTATGTTTACTTGGTCCAGCCTCAGTACAGGAGGCTGGATTGATGACTGCTCAAGGTCTCTTCCAGACCTATATTTATATGATTCTATAATTATTAGGGCTGTCAATCACAGTTACCGCCTGAGATTAACTGAAAACAAAATTAACTCTAATTTTTTTTTTTTTTTTTAACACCGTTAATCACATACCTCAGGGCAGGGAGGGAGGCATCGGCCGCAGAGGGAACTGACAGTGTCCGGTCACGCGCAGTAACACACTCTGCCTCCCGAGGTCAGGAAGAAAGGAGAGGAGAGAAGTGGCTCCCATCCCGGAGAGGTAAGGACCTGAATCTGCCGTGCCCCATTCCCCCGAGCCTCTCGCTCCGGGGGATACACCTCAGAGAACAGGGTCCTGGTGAGCTGAGCCTCCCTGCACCAGCCTCTCCTCCCCTGCCACATGCAAAGACTCTGAGGTAATATCCAACTTCCCTCCCAAACAAGGGCTCGCTCGTCTGAAGGGAGCCCACCTAGCTCAGTAAAAGGAGGTGAGCCTGGCAAGCCCAGTACCAGAAACCACCCTTCCAGAAGCAGCACCAAGACACCTCCCACACCCTGCTCCTACACAAGTCATTGCTTGCTCCCCCATCCTTTGTCCTCCCCTAATATTGCATGCAGATTTCTAAAATGAAACTCTCTTCCTCTTCGGACAGGAGGTGAGCCCGGTGAGCTCAGAAACTCAACCCAACAGGAGTAGCATCAAGACTTCATCCTTTTTCTGCACAACAGACACCCCTCCCATCTCCAGAATACTAACTTCCAGAGATAAAAAAATCTTACCCCTTCAATAAGCTAAGACTCCTCTAAAGGAGACACCTACAACATAGTACACATAATAAAGACTAACCTAGAAGCAAGAAATAAAAAAAAGCCTCCTGCACAACTCATTTCCCTACTGAATGCTAAAATCTTGAGGTAAAATCTTTCCATATCTACAGCAAGGACTGAGGGGACTTGCAGGCTCCAAAGTTTTACATTGTTTTATTCTTAGTGCAATTTTGTAAAAAAATAATTCTATATTTGTAAGTTCAACTTTCATGATAAAGAGACTGCACTACAGTACTTGTATGAGGTGAACTGAAATACTATTTCTTTTATCTTTTTCACAGTGCAAATATTTGTAATCAAAGTAATAAAATGAGCACTGTACTCTTTGTATTCTGTGTTGTAACACAGGGCGACACAGGATGTAGCCCACAAGAGCTTATGCTCAAGTAATTAACAAATTTTTTTATCTCTAAGGTGCCACAAGTACTCCTGTTCTTTTTGCAGATACAGACTAACGCAGCTGCTACTCTGAAACCTGTGTTGTAACCATAATCAATATATTTGAAAATGTAGAAAACGTCTAAAAATATTTAAATAAATGGTATTCTATTAATAGTGCAATTATTTTTTTTAATCTCACAATTAATTGTTTTAATTGTTTGACAGCCCTAATAATTATCTGAACTCTGAAGCTGTCGGGCTTTGATAAACATCCACCAATATGAAGGCTTATCCAAAGCTATGGAGACATCCACACGCCTTCATCCTCACATACCATCTATACCCCCAAAACAACAGCCCTTTACTGAACCTGCACTTTTCTTGGAAGGAGGCTCAGTGACCAGCTCCTGCTCTCAGATATGCGTGGGAGTGTACAGTAGGCCATTTTCTTCTTTCCACTCAACATCTTAGTGGAAGGTGGGCCTGCTCTCCCTCTTCTGCCACCTTTAGGAAACTCCTCCCAATTTATTCCCTCGTGATGATTCATTTCTCTCTACCGAGCTCGGTCCTGCCACCCCTCAAAGTCCTGCCACCTACCCACACACAGACATGGGGGTATATCTTTTACTCCTGCCCCCAAGTCATCTGCTGGATATTTGTCCAGCATGGAGGGTTCTAAGCAGGCACAAATTGCAGTATAGCAGGCTCCAGTGTCTCCCTCACCACACCTCCCGACTCAGAGGGTGCATCGAGGCAAGAAAGAAATGTGGGCGGAGCATGCTGTGTTCCTACAATGCCCATTAAGGACCACAGTCCACTGGCAGAAATTATAGCAGCCTTCGGACTACTGCTCTCCTCCAGGCAAAGTCTGGCAGAGAAGCAGGCCACTGGGAGGAAGAGCAATTCTTTTCTCCTTCCCCTGCAATACAGCAGGTAGCCAGCAAGAGGAGCTGCTCCTCAGGTTGCAGGGGCATCGGTTTAGAAGTAAAAAGACGACAGCTGGCACTACCTCCTCCAGACAGTGACAGGGCTGATTCAACAGTTTAGGTTTTAAAACATCGCAGAGCAAGGCTCAGGGAACACATTTTCAATCCCTAATCAAGTTCAAATTTTCTTAACACAATTGCCCTTGAGGCCACAGGTTGGATATCACTTCTGTTTTCATAAGAACTAGTTCATGCCACTTATATTCAGACAAACCTGCCTCATCATGACTCTTATTGACATATTTGTGCTAGTGGAGTAAAGGGGAAGTGAAAAGGAAGGAAAGGGCTTATAGCACACTGTGTTTAAGGATCCACAGACATACAGGCATTACTGTTCATTTCAAGCCTCAACCAGACTAACCAGAAGCCATTCTAATTAAACAGACATCAGCAAACTCCCATTTCCCTTGTGCTCCAAATGGATATCAGTCCACATTATAAAACCACCATGCATGAGTCACAAATCAACAAGATCTTGGCAGTTCATGCTAGAAAGTCTCCAAATTGTTCTGTTTTCCATGATCTTGCAAACAGATACACGGGTTGCCTAAAAGCAGCAACACTGACTAGCAGAGGGGAACCCTCATACTACATCCCACCAATCTATTTATTGCTGCGACCATAGAGTATAAATTCAATTTATTTTTTTCCCCTCCCCAGATTGCAGGATGAAGATTTACATCAATTCAGCTCAAAGACTCGCTGCCTTCCGGTGCAGAGATCAAAAATAATTCTCTTAAGTATCACAGAAACTGATAAAAAGAACAGGAGTACTTGTGGCACCTTAGAGACTAACAAATTTATTAGAGCATAAGCTTTCGTGGACTACAGCCCACTTCTTCGGATGCATCCACGAAAGCTTATGCTCTAATAAATTTGTTAGTCTCTAAGGTGCCACAAGTACTCCTGTTCTTTTTGCGGATACAGACTAACCCGGCTGCTACTGTGAAACAGAAACTGATGTAATTTCTGAGATTAAAATATTCCAAGAGTACAGTAAATTGCTAATTTGTCATCCGGTATGACACCACCACACCAGGTTTTAAAGGTACTGTTCCAAAGTCTGCTCCCTGCTACCCCCAGGCAAATCCACTGAAGTCAATGGGGGTGTGACGGTGCTGCCCGTGGGAGCCAGCTGAAGTCACTCAATCAGGGGTGAACTGCAAACAAAACGGGGTAGATAAACCCCAAACGCTGATAGTTATTCCAATACTTAAATTTACCAAGCCAGCACAAAACAGCTTCTATAGTACCTCACTGGTTACTTAGAAGTCCAAACACTGCAGTTCCCTTAAAGCACCCAGCCTCAGGCCTCCGTCCAGACACACCTGTCAGATATGATGATTATTACCGAAAATCTTATCTCATCATATAAAAGAAAAGGTTCTTCCAATCCCAAAGGATCAATTATAAGATCTTACCCAAAATACACACTATAGTCAATTCTTATTAACTAAGCTAAAATTTATTAAAAAAGAAAAAAGTGTGTTGGTTAAAAGATCAATATACATACAGACTTGAATTCAATTCTTGAGGTCCAGATACATAGCAGAGGTGATCTTGTTGCCAAAAGTCCTTTTAGATATAGTCTATGGATTATAGTCCAATGTCCATATTCAGGGTGGCTCCAGTCAATGACTAGGGATCTCAATCGTTGTGGCTTAAGGTTTCCCCCTCTTGAAACCCAAAGCAGATCTGAGATGCAGAAGGATTGTGTTCCAAGGTTTTTATACATTTCCAGCAGCCTTTTGGCCTGAGAAAACAATAGGCTCAACTTTCCTTCTTCTAAACATCATGGCAATTAGCACAGGATAATTTATCCATTAAACAGTTCAGATACAGGTTACCACAACCTTCAAAGAGACATATAGACAATAATTCTATTTCACTCAAGTATCATCATAAATGTTAATATTCCTTTTTTGGTCTTTGAATTAAAGTTATAGCAATAGAAAATACTTGTTTGCTTACATCACAAGACCTGAGCTAGGGTTACCATACGTCCGGTTTTTCGGCACTCAAACCCCCGTCCGGGGGGAATTGCCAAAAAGCCAAACATGTCCGGGAAAATGCCGGCCAGGCACTTCCCCTCCCGCGGCGGCTCTGCTCCTCCCCTGACTCTTCGGCTCCGTTTAAGAGCCGAGCTGCCCTAGCGCTATGGGCTTCAGGCAGCCCCCTTGCCTCTGGACCCCAGCCGCCGGCCGGGCACTTCCCCTCCGGCCGCGGCGGCTCTGCTCCTCCCCTGACTCTTCAGCTCTGTTTAAGAGCCGGGCTGCCCGAGCGCTACCGGCTTCGGGCAGCCCCCATGCCTCCGGACCCTGCGCTGCCGGAGCCCGGGAGGGGAAGTGCCCGGCTGGGGGCACAGAGTCCGGAGGCAAGGGGGCTGCCCGAAGCCCAAGCGCTACTGGCTTCACGGTTTGCCGGGCAGCCTCCAGACCCTGCACCCCCAGCTGGGCGCTTCCCCTCCTGGGCTCCAGCTGCGCTGGGGAAGCGCCGGCCGGGGGCACAGGGTCTGGGGGCTGCCTGACAAACCGTGAAGCCGGTAGCTCTTGGGCAGCCCTTTTCGCGTGGCTGGGAGTGGGAGGGAGGAGGGGGCGGAGTTAGGGCAGGGAAGGGGCGGAGTTGGGGCGGGGCTGGGGTGGGAAATGGGCGGGGCCAGGACCCCGTGGAGGGTCCTCTTTTTTTATTTGTTAAGTATGGTAACCCTACCTGAGCAAACATCTACCCTTGGGATCTCTAACAATGCAGACTTGCATTTCAAAGCTCTATTCATTTACAGATCTTCCTAACCAGTCCTTAAGGTTCACCCATGGGTCAGGTCAATCTGTGAGTTAATTAACTCTTTCTGGCCCTGTCACCTTCCAATCAAATAGTATATTACACTCATAACGTCACAGGAGGTCACACAGGTGTACCTATCTGGGCAAGATTTGGCCTAATGTTCATGAACGAATAATTAGAATGAAGAATTAGTGGAGTTTTACCATCTGTCATCCAGACTTATACAACACAACCGAAAAATACAGAATCTCCCACTTGTGCACAACCACAGATAACTTCTCATTCAAACAGCAACACATCGTCGGAATTAAAATGCACAGGAATCCTCTCACTCCACACATCCCTAATCTACCCTTCTCTTCCATTCTCTAATGCAGGAGGTCTCAACCTTTCTTTTCCCAACCCCCAAAACGGTTATAAAATTTCCACAGCCCACCTGTATCACAACTGTTTTTCTGCATATAAAAGCCAGAGACAGCATTAGAGGGTAGCAAACAGGGCAACTGCACAGGGCCCCATGCCACAGGGGGGCCTTGTGAAGCCCGGATGGAGGGGCTTCAGCCCCATGTGGTGAGACTTCAGCTTTCTGCCCTGGGCCCCAGCAAGTCTAATGCCAGCCCTGTGTGGCAGACCCCCTGAAACCTGCTTGCGGCCCCCAGACCCCTGGTTGAGAACCACTGCTCTAGTGCATATGAGCTTCTTACCCTCTAATATTTACTCTGATCCAGCTGTTGTGAAATGAGAAAAATAAGAAAAAGTCAGGCTTGAATAAAGTTACCATATTCGCTCCGTGGAGCAGACAGCCAATCCATGTGTGTTAACAGAGATGCATCAGACTGAAAACAATAATCTTGGCATCTCGTCAACATGACAGTCACTGCTATACATTACATAAAGCTTAATCTACTATATTAACATTGCAGGTCATGAGTATGTCAAAATCTTTTTTCCAGGCAAGGAAAGAGCAGTGAAGCATGGTTATCTGTGCCTGCACACGCCATCACATATAATTAGAGCAGTGGTTTTCAACCTTTTTTCATTTGTGGACCCCTAAAAAATTTCAAATGGAGGTGCAGACCCCTGTGGAAATCTTAGACAGTCTGCGGACTGCCCCAGGAGTCCACGGACCACCGCTTTGGATGGAGCAGCAACATTCAATTCGCAGAAGCTCAGAGTTTAGTTAAATCCATACATTGTCATGTGCTGATGGCATCAGTCCAGTTCTTTTGTGAAAACCGAAGTGGGCATCAGAACTGTCCCCTCACTCCTGCTTTGCAATCTCGGAAGAGAGGCCAAGGTTTAAAGGCCTCCTCCAAAACCCACTGACATCAATAGGAGTCTTCCACTGATGTTAGTGGGCTTTGGATCAGGTTGTGAACAAACACGAAAACTAACCTCATCCCTAGAGATGGTCCTTCAAGGTCAGGATTCAGACACTTAATTGCAGTGAAACTTGCACTGCTGCAGTCCTTGCTGTAGATGTTCTGTGTATAAACAAAAGATTTCAGTCTCCAGAAATCTTTGCCACCATTTTCCTACAGACAGTGCAGCTGCTCTAGCGCTAGCAACAGTGGAAGCAGTGGTGTAATCAAGGCTGAAGTATTTTTGCTGTGGTTATGAAAACCTACTAAATGATCATGGGCCAACAAAATGCCCGAGTCTTGTCTGCAGCTTACACCATTGTTAGCTCAGTTGCACTTTTGCTGGACAACAGGTACAAGGTTTTCTACTGCAGGTGCACCCAGAAACTGCTAATCTGGCACCTCTGAAAGGCACTAAAATTCACTTTCAATTTATATTTCAATACACCAGCACAAAAACGTATATAATGGTTCTAAGAACTAATCATTAATAGGGCGATCAGACATCCCATTTTTAAAGGGACAGTCCCATATTTAAGCCCTCCTGCAGGTGTCCCAACTTTTTCTTAAAAATGGGCAAAAACGGATCCCTGCTTGCCAGCCGCCCACCCACCAGTGGTGAGTGGGGGCTCCAGTGGCCGACAATGGGGGTGGGTGGTGCAAGGCTGGTGGCGGGGCGAAGATGCAGTGCACAGGGCCAGCCGCTCCCCCTGCTGGTCCGTCAGCGCAGCCCCTGGTGCGTGCCGGGTCTCAGCCAGCAGGGCCCCATCCTGTTTCTGTCTGGCACTGGCTGCGAGCTGCAGTGGTTGCTGAGTGCGGGCAGGTGCCAGCTGGTTACATGTCACCTCTGCTTCCCACCCATCAGCCCTTTATGTCCTTCCCCTCTCACTGTCCTCTTCCCTGCTTTGCCCCTCCCACCCCGAGCCCCGCTGCCCCTCCATATCCCCCCGGCGGGACATGTCCTGCTCCCAGCACTGTGTGGAGAACCAGCCCCTGGTCGGAGCGCTGAGCTCACCAGCAGCCTGGCTATCAGGCGCCTTCCTTCCCCCAGTGCCTCTGGCTGGGACAGCGTGTGCCCCGGGAAAGCCCAAGACCCTCCAGCCCAAGGCACTGGCCAGGAAGAGTTCCAAAGCCCCGCACAGCGCTGGCATGAGGAAGCCTCTCCGCCCTTCAGCTAAACTCTGGAGTGGTGGGGGAGAAGCAATTTCCAACCTGTTCACGCCCTGAACCTGAAGGCTCCTCAGCAACCCACCAGGTAGCACCCTATTCACCCACACTCCAGCCCTGGGTTCTGCCCCCAGGGAGCAGAGAGCTGCTCCGTCCCCTAGACACCCTCCCCTGCTGAGCCACCTCTCTGGCCGGGTTTGCGGAAGCCCCTGAAGTCAGATTCCCTGGGCCCTAGTGCATAATGCATCCTTAGGGCTTAATCCCTTCCTGCCCATGCTGTAGCCCGAGGACAGGAAGCATCTGGGTATGTCGGTGGCCAGCAGCAGCCTTGAGGTGTTAGCTGCCTTTCGACACTGTGAGGGCAGGAAGGGATAAGCTGCTTCCAGCCACACAGGAGCGGTGGGAGGGGCTGGAAGCAGCTCCAGGCCCTTCCCTCCCACACAGCGCCGAAAGACTGTTGCTGGCCACATTCTGGTGTGAACCCTGGCAGAAATCTGGGGAAGGGGGGTGGCATGTGACCCTGCATGACCCCACCACCACGTGTCACCTCGGTGCCAGGTACCGGGAGAGGTGGGTGCGGAGTGACGGGCAGGGAGGGAGTGTGTGTGTCACCCCTCCCCGTGTGTGTGTGGGGGGGGGGAGGGATGTGTGTCACCCCTCCCCAGTGAACCCTGAAGTCTTAAAGATAAGAAGGTAAATAAAAAGAATCCAGCTATGAAGTATTTCTTTTTAACAGGGGCTCAGTCAACTTGATGTTAATTTGAATGTTTGTACAATTGATTGCTGTTGAACTCACTTGAATACGAGTAATTTTACCAGGTGTCCCGTATTCAGCATAGGGAAACATGGTCACCCTATCTATCAAGCAAGAAAGTTAAATATAATGCACTGAATCATAATACCATAATTAGGGGGAGGAAATGCTTTAAAGAAAAAGAGATTTTTAAGTAGTACAACTGTGGAAATATGTAACTAAAATGCCAATACAAGTTTACTTTGACCAGATAATTTAATCAACTGATCTTTAAAGGATACACACTGCAAATGCTACGAAGACCAAGAAAATCCCAGTATTATTTTTACAGATTGGAAAAGAATGAAGGCCAAAGACAATACCAATAGCTCAAGTAAAAAACGCATGATGTTTACATAAAATTTTGATGAGTATAATATATTCATCACACTCCCACAATTATTCCCTGAAAATAATACTATAAATATTATTTTGACAATGTAATTATAGTTTTTGCTTTAACAGTGGTAGCAAAGTACTGGCACCAATCCCCTGTCCAAAAAGTCTAGATACACAAAGCAAAAATCACACGTGAAAGTAGGCAATCCTTAAGATTAAGGCTGTCCCTTTATTATGCGACTAAAAAGTCTGTTAAAAAAAACATCTGGTTTACTTAGGTTGTAAGTAACTGTGCTACCAATAGGCAAAAGGAAACCCCAAATACAAATAAAAGGGAAAGCAGTTTAAAATATTCTCTTTCCGTTTGTGGAAATCATCCAACTGCCCTTTTAGGATTATTCATTAGGAATGTAATCCCCTGAGCTGTGGGTCAGTCAGTAACCCCCTCCCCCACTTTCTCACCCCTGAATAAAAATCTAATATAGACACACATTTAAAGCTGATTCACTCAGTTGCTAACAATTCATGAGATTTGACACTGCACGACAAGTGGAATGGTAAACATTTTATAACACACCCATCATCTCTCTCTCTCCAGGCAATGGAAATCAGGATATAACTTCTATGACTCAAGCAATAAATTTGCAATTTAACAGCTTAAAGGATTTGCTCACAATAAAAACAAAAAAAACAAAAACAAAAAAACCCAGTGCGTCGCTTCTCCACGACCCTTCACAGAGATTAATAATAAAATAAAATAATAATATATAGGAGGAATTTCTGTGGGAAGGGTCAAACTATCAACCTGAGGAGGGCAATTTTGCTTAAGTTCTCAAATAAATAAAATTCAGAAGTCACTGAATTTGAGAGGCTCCAGGAAGTATAATTTACAATTGCATAATCCTTTACTATACTCGCACTGCAATCAAATACTTAAAACCAAATATTCATGTGTGGAGATGCGTGCTCTTTATATAGAGAGGGCAAAACCCAGATCTCAGTTTAAGGCAATAAAAACTAAATGATTTCTTAAACACATTGGGCTAGTGCTAGTTCCTCACTATGCTATTCTGTTCTCTCTAGTAAATTTTTGGACAGGTTTTAGCAATACTTTAAAATATATATTTCCACGCACACAGAGCTAGAGTTAATCTCTCTCTTTAGAAATAGGAATCGGGGGGGAATGAAAGAAGATATCAGGAAAGCAGAAGAGAGAATGAGAGTATTACTCTATCAATGAAATCAGAATACAAACATTTCTGAAGAGCAGAAAAAGAACTTGGATGATATTGAACAGAAACACACAATATGACTAAACGACCAGCTTCTTCTTCAATCTTTACTTCATGTGTTGAAGACTATTTCAACTCAGATTTACATAGCCCACTCTAAATTCCTCTTCCCAGCCAACTAAACTACATTGTACAACCAACAATTCCAAACGACTAGCAAGGGGGGAAAAGAACAAGGTTTTTGTTTTTTTAAATGGGCACGTGAAGTTAAGCCCCTAAATCCATATTTAAGTAGCCTGTAAGTAATTAAGTAAGTAGCCTGATTTTTAGACGTGCGACACACCCAGCAGCTCCTATTGGGTGACTGCAATCTTTCATGTATTCTACAAAATTTTAGGCCTTAAAATCATTTGCAGTGATGGAAACATCGAGTGGATCTGTTTACAAACATGTCTGTTACTTTCAAGAGTCAAAGAGAAAGCTGACAAATCCCATATAGTACTAATAGTTTCAGTAAGGGCTTGCCAGTTCTGGTATTCATCCAATCCTCAAATTCATGCATCAGTTTTTTCCAGATCTCATCAGAGACAGATCCTCAATCCAGATTTCAGATTCTGGAAGCTTGCAATACAATGCCTTGATCAACTCTCATGTCCCTTGCCCAAACAGTCTGCTGAATTTTGCTGGAAAACCATAAAACTGGTTATGGGGGAGGAAGCATATGCTACAAAGAGAAAAAAGATTTTCTACTTGGGCTTCTAACAAGGATCTTTACTATGTCTGGTATCTTCATTCACTAACATACTGAACCATTTCAGAGCTGTTAAAGAGATTGGGCCTGCCTCAAGTTCAATTAAGTTCTCTGTCACTGGCAAATTTTTAAATCAAGATAGTTTTTCTAAAAGATATGCCCTAAGAATAATTTTGAGGAAGTTCTATGGCCTGTGTTATTTAGGAGGTCAGACAAGATGATCACAATGGTTCCTTCTGGCGTTGGAATCCATGAAAGTTCATCTTGTTGGTGTCACTAGGCATCACCCTAAGTAACTAGAGGTGGTGGAAGAGCACGAGAGTCGATGAAGCCCCCCCGCTCTAGGCCAAAGTGAACCAAAGCCCCTGCATGTTAAACTTTACTAACCTCACAGGCCAGCAGCTGGGAAGCAGTAGTAATAAGGCCTGCATGCTTCTGGCTGAAAGGCAAGATAACAGATCAAAGGGAAAAGGACAAGATAACAGTTCAAAGAAGAGTTACTAATGAGCTAGACTTATAGCCGCCAAGATGACTTAACTGCTTAAATGTAATTGCTACTGCTTAATGTAACTACTGCAGAGGGCGGAAGGGGGAGAGGTAGGGAAGGAAAAAAAAAATAAAAAAAGGGAAAAACTGCTTGTCTCAGTGCGCTTGCTTTGAGACATGCTGGTCTCCTAGTGCCTATTCAGAGCTCTTGAATAAACTTTGTCTGCTTCTCCACCCTGGTGTGTTCATTGGCGCGAAGCATACCGGGCAACGAACCCCGCTGTTGCCCCCTCGGGCCCTCTGTGCCGGCAACAGTTTTGACGTCCCTGGGTGGGCTCAAGGCTGAAATTTAGCCTTGCCCGGACCCCTCTCAGAGGTCGATGGATTGCGGTGGCGACCGACGCCCAGCGCGCACCGGTGACTTCATCGGGGGCCTCGGCGGAGACGCAGTTTGATCGACCCCGGAGGGCACAACGGTGCAACGCGCTCAGATAGTGGAGAAGCAGTTGTGGGCGACGGTGAGGAACCAGTCCCTTGGATAAGGTAGGAACAGTCCAGTGGTGTGGACTTTTGCCTGTTAGGACCTGGGGACACCCAGTGTCACCCTAGGCCATGGGGCAGGGACAGAGTACGACAGGCAGGGCACGGTGTACGCCCTTAGAATGCATTCTAGCAAACTGGAAAGTGTTTGACGCAAATCTAATAACTAAAAGTAGATTAAAAAGGTTCTGTACAGTAGACTGGCCTCAATATCAGCTAGAGGACCAGGAAAGGTGGCCACCGGAAGGATCACTTAATTATAACAAGATCCTTCAATTACTCCTGTTTTGTCAGCGAACGGGTAAATGGAACGAACATATGCATGTGCAATTGTTTATGGCTTTATGAAACAGAACAGATATTTTGCAAAAGTGTAATTTGACTCCGACAGGTTCGGTAGTAGCTACTATTAGTCCCCAGAACCCCCCCACAGCTGTAATGGTAGGTCCGGTGTCCCCTTCGGCTATCACACCCCCACCATATAAAGAAAGGGTGTCTCCGGTTCCAGAAATCACCCCCTCGGTGGGCTTTTATCCGTTGATCACCGAGACCGTGGTGTCCAGACATGGCTAGGATAGGAATCAGGCCACTACTATGCAGGTTTACACCCATGTGCCTTTTAACCCAGTCGACCTAGCAGCCTTTAAGGCACAGGCAGGGAAATTCTCCACGAACCCAAGCAAGTTTATCTCAGTTTTTGAAGGGTGTCTGGCCAGCCACAAGCCTGACTGGGATGACTGTAATGTCCTCATGAGGACCCTGCTGTTGAGGGGGAGGAAGAGGAGAAAAAGCCAAAAACTAAAAAGGTTAAAAAAAAACTGTCTGGGATTGGGAGTTTATGAACGATATCAAGCCAGTTTGGCAGAGACCATGTAAGGAGGTCAAAGAAGATGAAGTAACCCTTACCTTACTCCCCAAGAATGCCTGGATAATGACCCTTGCAATTGAGCCCTCAGCCATGCAAGCCCCAGAGTGGAGCCAGTGGAAGGACAAAAGGAGGGTTAAAAAGCAGCTTTGCTGGACAGTGTTGGCCCAGGGATTTAAAAATTCCCCCACCCTTTTTGGCCAGGCCCTGGCCAGAGATTTGGAGGAGTGGGACAATGAGGACAAGGTCCTCCTCCTGCAATATGTAGATGACTTGTTAATTGCCGCTGTGGGTCTAACCCCTTGCCTTAAAGCCACTGTGAGCCTCCTGAACTTGTTGGACTCTGAGGATATCGAGTAGCACGGAGTAAGGCTCAAATTGCCCTCCCAGAAGTACAATACTTAGGGTTTCACTTAAGGCAGGGGGAGCGTCAGCTTTCAAATGAAAGGAAGGAAGCTATCTGCCAAGTTCCTATCCCAAGCAATCGTAAACGGCTTAGGGCGTTTCTGGGTATGGCAGACTTCTGCAGAATATGGATCCCAGAGTTTGGACTGTGGGCTAAACCCTTGTACAAATGCATTAAGGGAGCGGATCATGACCCCTTTCACTGGTCCTCAGAAGCCGACAAGGCATTTAACGTTTTAAAAAGGAAAGCTATTGGACACCAGAGGTTGTACCAAGTGGAATCCTCAAAAGTGGGTGTGCTCGTCCTGGTTTGTTGCTCCAAAGCTCTGTATAGAAGTTATTTTACTGGAAGGGCGTATAATGGCAATGTGTATGTGTTCATTGTTGGGAAAAGGTGTATGAGTGAAGAGTGGAAGTTTCCTTTGTAGGTTAAAAGAAGCCAAAAAGGGGAGAAAGAAAAACAACAGAACGAGTTAACTGGAAAATATAGCTAGCAAGCTCAGTCCAAAGATAAGATGCTGGCCCCATCCAAGGACCTTGTTCACAGCTAACACTTGGCTGACAACCAAGAAAAGGGGGGCCTGAATGTGCCCAAGCAACTATGAGATCTGCAAAACACTGCCAGGCATTAATGAAATGTGTTAGGTTTCTTTTCTCACAGATAAAAGAAGTGCTAACCAAAGACCCTAGCATCCCTGCCATTCATTGAAACAAGGAGACTGAGTCTACGTAAAGTCCATCAACGAAAGACTGCTTTGGCTCCACACTGGAAAGGCCCTTTCTAAGTCCTGTTAACCACCAACACCGCTGTGAAGTGCCAAGGACTGCCTACCTGGACCCATACTTCTCACTGTAAAAAGACCCCTCCACCTCGGGAGAACTCTCCGACTGATGATAAGCCTATTTCTCCTTCTAGCTCTGCTGTGCATTCTGGACAGCAGGAAAAAAAAAAAAAAAGGACAAGGTGAAGTGCTAGTAACCTCCCCCTTGTCCACTGACAGACCTACTGTGCCTTTGGATTTTTCTAAAAGAAGCAAAACCATTACAGGGTGATGTGCTAGTAACCTCTCCCTTGTATGATGTTGAACCACACTGTTTCAGGAAAAGAGAAGAAGGAACACTTGCTTCATTGAAACCACAAAGTCCAGGAATTCCTGACTACAAAAGACATTAAGAACTGACCCTGGTGAAGAAACAAAGAATTATACGCTGGCAGGGAGGCTCTTACCCAGCTTATGAGTAAATATTTTCTAACCTCTGGACTTCGACTCATAGCATCCCAGGTACAGGCTGAATGTCTGCTCTGCCAAAAGAATAACCCTCGACTGGGAGTGTTAGTGCTACCAGCCACTCTGAAACCTACCCCAGGCGCGGAATTGGTTTGGCAAATAGATTTTACTGAGTTCCCCCGAACCCAAGGGTTCAGATACCTCCTCGTCTTGGTGGATCGATTCAGCGGATGGCTCGAAGCCTTCCCATGCCGTAACAACACTGCCGAAACAGTGGCCCTAAAATTTGTCAAGGAGATCATTCCCTGCTTCGGGCTCCACCAGTGGATGAAATCTGACAACGGAACACACTTCAAGTCACAAGTCGTTCAAAAGATATCGGATGCCCTACAGATCCCCTGGAAGCTCTACACGCCATGGCGACCGCAGGCCAGTGGAGCGTACAAATCAGACTCTTAAGCGACACCTCTCAAAGGTCTGTCAGGAGGCTTCTCTTCGATGGCCTGATGCTTTGCCCTTCATTTTGCTCCGCGTCCGCGCTCTCCCTAAGGGCAGATTAGGGCTCAGTCCCTTTGAGATTATGTTTGGAAGGGCATGGCCTCTGAATGGTACACCGGTTCTGGCAGGGGAGTGGGAAATGGGGTACAGTTTCTTATCTCAGTACATGTGCTCTCTGTCTGCTGTTCTTTCTTCTCTCCACAGTACATCAAAAATTCACAGCCTCTTCCACCGGATGCCCCGATCCACTCCTTGCAGCCAGGCGATTCCGTACTCATTCGGACCTGGAAGGACGAGCCTCTCCAAGAGCGGTGGAAGGGACCCCACACAGTCCTGTTGGTTTCCCATACAGCAGCAAAGGTCGAAGGACACAAGAACTGGATTCATCACTCCCGTCTGAAGGCAGTGCCCACTCCTGAACAGTGGACCGTCCAGCTTGCTGAAAAAACTTCCAGCGACGATCTGGGACTTAAACTGTTATTTAAGCGACAATAAGGTTTGCTGGGAATGCCTTGTGCTCCCTTTGTACAGTCGCAGTGCACTCTCCGCGAGAACTCTGAGCATTGGTTGTGTTTATTTTCACAGGGCCGGCCTAACCTGGTGGCCTGGTCCCTTTTGTTTTTAGTCTGCCTGCTATTGGTAATTGTTATTTTGTGGGTATTTGGGGAATTGTAATTGTTAGACCCCAGGGTCACCTGCCCAAAATGGAATCAGGTCCAGGGTCTGCCACTGTGTTACTCTTTGCCATAGGGGCACTCCTCTCATTGACTCCCATTTCCCCCCAGGCACATGCGGGATGGAGAGGAATCCCTATCAACTTAGAAACAAATACGTATGACGTATGAATGTCATACGTCAAAACGAAGGTTTGCTTTGCCCAAGAGTTTAACTTCTAACTGCTGGATTTGTGCCCAGATCCCACATCATGCCGCTGGGTTGCCCTGGAGAGTTGGTCCCCAAAATTGGTCAGACTTCTGTCAAAGGTGGATGGTAACCAAAAAACAGCACCTCTGACAATAAAAGTTTATGATCTAATTGCATCATGGAGGCCCCTTATGGCCTGCACAATGGCTCTTGGAATCCCCACTATAATAGCACTCTTAAGCCCCGGCCTATTCATTTACACTCTCCACCCGCTGGCCTCATATGCGTCCAGCAAACCAGTACAAGTAACCATACCTGGTTTGCAGGCAATAGTACATGTAGATTTTACGTTGGTCCTGGTATAAATCTCACTGTCCCTGTACTAAATGCCACCGGTTGGCAGACCGGCAATGCGTCTTTTACTCTTTCCACACATGCTACCCTACGGGACCGAAGAGGTGACAATGGAAAGGTTAGTTATGGCAAATCATTCTGGGTCTGTGGTAATAGTGCCTACAAATGGCTTCCTCATGGCTGGCATGGAAGCTGTTATTTAGGCTATCTTGTTCCTCCCCTCCGCGTCCTAGCCCAACCCCCCCTCAGGTCGCCCCAGATACCATCGGTCCTTGTATGCCACCCCAGAGCCCATTAAAAGAGACAGGTTTGGTATGATCCTCCTCCCATCCCTATGGGGTGGGACAGCTGACTCAATTTTATCGTAGGCTCTCTGCGTTTCTCACCAAGTTTGCCAATGAGAACCTGGCCATAGAAAAAAGCCTTAACTCTGAGCTTTACCAGCTCCAGTTGCTGTCCCTGCAAAACAGACAGGCCCTAGATTATGTTTTAGCCTCCCAGGGCGGGGTGTGTGCCCTTATTGGGAGTGAACGTTGTACTTATGTCCCGGAAAACTCACAGGACATTAACAAGCACGTCCTGTCGGCCGAACAGGCTTTCAAGCAGTGGAAGGCCCAGGAACAGGAACCCACTCTATTTGATACCCTCTGGAGCTGGCTCCCTAGCCTAGAGGGCTTCGGAGGTGGTCTTGTCCGCCTCCTGCTTACTGGTCTCGTACTTTGTTTCCCTCACCCTAGCTCTCTTCTCATGCCTGAAATGTTTAATGGTTAAAGTATGTACCACCTCTAGAAGTCAAGACACCTCCTTTTTCCCTTTAATCAATGATCCTAAGACCATGGCATTTTGTCCTCAAATTATGAGAAAACTCAAGCCAGTGCCTTTTGAGTGTTCTCAAAGGAGGGAGTTGTTGGTGTCACTAGGCATCACCCTGGGTAACTTGGGGGGGGTGGAAGACCACGAGAGTCGATGAAGCCCCCCCGCTCTAGACCAAAGTGAACCAAAGCCCCTGCATGTTAAACTTTACTAACCTCACAGGCCAGCAGCTGGGAAGCGGTAGTAATAAGGCCTGCATGCTTCTGACTGAAAGGCAAGATAACCGATCAAAGGGAAAAGGACAAGATAACGGTTCAAAGAAGAGTTACTAACGAGCTAGACTTATAGCCGCCAAGATGACTTAGCTGCTTAAATGTAATTGCTACTGCTTAATGTAACTACTGCAGAGGGAGGAAGGGGTGGAGGTAGGAAAGGAAAAAAAATAAAAAGGGAAAAACTGCTTGTCTCAGTGCGCTTGCTTTGAGACATGCTGGTCTCCTAGTGCCTATTCAGAGCTCTTGAATAAACTTTGTCTGCTTCTCCACCCTGGTGTGTTCATTGGCGCGAAGCACACAGGGCAACGAACCCCGCTGTTGCCCCCTCGGGCCCCCTGTGCCAGCAACAATCTGGCAGCTAGATCAGCCTGTTGTCCTATTCAGTTCTCTCAGATTTGCACCCACAATAGTAAAGAGGTTGTTGAGATGGGTTTTTTTGTTGTTTTGTCTGTTAAAAGTCTACTATGAATTTTCTAACTTAACTTGCCCTGTGTTGGACTTAAATCTTTTGCTTCCATGGAGTCAACTTTTGAACCTCTTGGAGCATGGTTTTCAAAGATTATGGTGGCAAGACCAGGGGAAAAAACTTCTTTCTTCGGACACGTCCTTGGGCCCTTACTCCTTATGGGCCCTTACTCAAGATGTTCAATCTGTGAGACAGCACTTCTGCAGCCGTGACCTTACTCTACAGTTACCAGTTTGGGCACCAAGAGCACATGCACTGCAGAAAGAGAGACTCATCCATACAATCTACTCAGACAACTCCAGTGATTAAAGCCTTAGTTAACTCAATGAAAAATCCCTGACAGAGTTTCATTATCTCGACTCAATTTAATTTGCAGTTCTCTCCTTCAATGGGAGCTGCCATCTTAGCATTTGCTACTTTAAACTACTTCAACTGTGACACCTATCAGCCTTAAATCCAACCAGGTGAAGTGCTATGATCATTAAAGCAACAAACTAAGCCAAACACAAACACTGTAGCACAACTGTGCATCAACACCTTGTGCTCATCTAGCTTTTAAATTCCCTGAGTTTGTCTTCTTAGTGTTTAGCCTCCCCAGAGCAGGGACCCTGCCTTACTCCAAGTTCTGCAGAGCAAACTTTTAGGACTCTGTTACACACTTCAGGAAATGTAGGCGGAGAGGAACTGGGGTATAGTCTAACTGCAACTAACAGCATGAACTTAAAGGGGAAAGTTTGCAACATTTAATTAGGAATCTGTGGAAAGGTCTCTAAAGGAAACTCACGAAAGTCACTTCAATAGCTATACATTTTTAAAAACTAGACTGAACAAGATGCTAAGAAATTCTTAGAGGGACAGATAGATAATGAGTGGGGTTGGGTAGCCCAATAGGTCTTTACCATCTCCAATAGCTGTGTGTATGAATTTGCCAGATATTAAGAACTGTTGCAAACAAGATGCCGTGGGTCTTTGGAGAATGAGTTTTCTGACAAACAGACTCGAGATCATCCGAGCTTTTCTAGACTATCCAGGCTATCTTCATAATCTGTGTGATTATGCACAGCTAAGAACTAAGAGCGTGACTAGACAGATGCTATTTTCTCCATTGGTTCTATCTATCTGCTCGTTGTGAGGGGTAGATTAAAATGCAGAAGAATATCGCTATGCTGTTTCTACTCAAGAAAAGAAACTGGAAAACAGTGTTCCTTAAAGGTCCAGGATATTGGGCAACTCACAGGGAAAATTGGTGATACATCAGAAAAAGACAATGCTTTCATCTAAATTATGCCTGTGGAATCTCACCATGGCCCCTACGTAAATAGTATCACACACTTAAAAAAAGGAAAAACGTTAATATTCACATAGCTGAGAAGATGCAAAGCAAGTCTGGATTTAATCTAACCAGGGTTTAACAACACACAGCACTTAACACGGCATTTCCTCTTTTTGCTGCTTTATTCATTAATACATCATTAAAACAAACTTTCCTCCCTACTCCCTCCCTGCCCCCAAAGCAACCACATTGGTACAGTATTTGCCAAGGATACTATATATATATTACTTCAGTGTTTTTTATCCATTACAAATTATAGTACATTCTGAACTTTCCTACTAATATTGCCATACCACACTGAACGACTTAAAATAGATACCACTGGATGAAATTGGAGCGAAAACATACATCTTAAGGCTGATTATTTAAAACAGACTTTTTCGGTTCCTAAAATTCATTTAAGTTACATGATACAGTTTGAGGCGTGTTTTCATAGTGGAATCAACTCAAGAGAAAAGCATTAATTATAATCGAATTCTTCATCCTGCAAGGTCTGAGGGTTTATCTACACAAACACTTTGTTTGCAGCAAGCTGAGTTGTAAATCTAGAGTGCATTAGCCTACCACACAGTCATAATCCTGGCGGACCCTACTGGCACACTAAACGTTCCCTAGTGTGCTTTAATTTACTCCAATTCTAAAGTAAGTTATATTAAAGTGCACTAGGGAACTTTTAGTCCTAGTCAGTAGGCTCCACACAGACAGTAGATTCATATCTCAATTTGCCACAAACTGCGTGTTTGTGTAGACAAGCCCTTAGATTCTGTGCTTACATTTTATCAAAATTCTGAAGGAGATAGGGTCAGATTTTCAAAAGGCATTTAGGCACCTTACAGATGCAGAGAGGCACCTGGGTAGGATTTTCAATTGCAAAAATTTATTTTAATGGATTTAGGTGTCTAATCTGCTAACCTTTGAACATCCCACTAGGCACCTATCTGCATCATTAGGCCCTTAAATACCTTTGTAAATCTGGCCCCAGGATATCATTGCAGTTATGAAATATGACAAGACAGCCCAGAGGGGAGAAACATATCTTTGATAATTAGTAAATGTGGTAATAAAAATGATGGAGAAAACATAAATATAGTAGTATGGTAAACTGATTTAGGTTTAGTTTTAATCCAACTAAAAGCTTCACCCAGTCTAACAGCCCTTCTCTTCACAAGCATTAAGTAGAACCATAAATGCTGTCTTTTGTAAACACATTCTACTTGTGTTATTCCTCAATTTTCACTTAGCCAGCCACCTGGAAAACTCCATTGTTCTAAGGGTTAGAGACACTTTTTCTCATCTCTCTCATTAATTTTCATGGACAAATCCTTTCATGGGCTAATTCAAGTACAGTACTTAACTTCTGACCACATTTTTACATACACACATGCACAGCAAGAGAGCACAGTTTTCAGATTAGTTATAGTGTTATATATTAGTTATATAGTATTTAGCAGTCTCTCTCAGGGTTAGTTTTCCAATTTTATTTAAAATTTAAACTCCTCATTCTGCAAACCCATATGCTGATATGTGTATTAAGGTTAATAAACCATAAAGTAGATTATTACTCTAAATTTCAAGGGCTTAATAATATGGTTTTACAAATTTAAGTATTTCAGCCTCATTTTTCCACCAAGTCAGTTTTCTGGATGACGACGTCTCACTGCTGTTTCTTGTGATCCAAACAGCAGCAGAGTAGCACATGAACATCACAGCACATACCTGGAAGTAACAAGCATCATGCCACACTAGAGTGAGAGTCCTCCCAGCGTTCACAACGCTTTTTGCAATGAGTGCAGTAACACTCACAGCCACTGCAGAAGTTGGCAAAAAAAAGACTCCCTCCTTTCATGACCCTATTAAGGGGTAGGAAAGGATGGTCCTCTCTGCTTCTCTATGCACACTGTTCTCCCTGTTCCTCTGAAGGGGTTAAAGGTGGCAAGTGCTTCCCCAGGTGTCAACCCTTTGGTCCTATCGTTCTCTACTACCTTGGATAGGGTCTATGGGCCTCTGTACTGCCCTATAAGGTTTCGGCTCCCACTGTTTCATGTCCCACTCCTCCTTCCCCCAGTTCTGCTCTTCGCTCCATGGCCTGTGAAGTGGTCGGGTGTGGAACTGAGTGTTCCCTCTGGTCCTAATCCTCTCTCCCCGCTCCATGAAATGGTTGGAGGTTCATCTCCCACGTTCTCCCAACTCCTCCCTTCCACATTCTGTGGAGGGTTCTCCCCTCCCTGGCTCCTCCTCTACTTGACACAAGAATGGGGGCTCTGGTACTGCTCCCTCCACACAGAATCCCTGCGAGTCTCACTAATCTTTCCCTAGCCCAACAAGGGATAGAACAGTGGTGGAAGTGGGCAAGGAATCACCAACAGGGAACTGAAATAATTTGTCTTGACCTTACATCATAACAGTCCTGTGGGAAAGGTCTCCTGGGGTCCACTGCTCCTTTCCAACCTGATGCAGGTGTTTGAAGAGAAGCCACTGGTGGCACCAATTTCTCTCCCTCCACAAGAGGAGAGAGGAACAGCAATCACAGGAGGCAAGAAGACTACCCATCCCTCCAAAGGGAAGAAGGAGACAATGAAGCAGACTGGGAACCAAATGTTTTCTCTCCCAGCCTTCCTCACCACCATGAATGGCAGAGTTGGTGGCCCTACTCATATATACACAGAAAAGCAGGAGAAGACAAGTTATTGAAGTTTACTTAATGTGAATTGAGCAGGGGAGGAGGGGTGTAAAAGTGGTGGTGTGCAAGTGCAGCTGACATAAAGCAGTGCGGATCATTGGGCCAACAGAGTTTCTTCTCTCTGAACAGCATACTTCTCTATATGTCCAGTTTAAGGGAAGAATGGGTCTTGAATCGATTGTTCAGCTATTGGCATATACTGTCCTGACTGGCCAGAGAGAGTGGTACAACTATGTAAAGAGAGGCCACAGCCATATAATTTATTTCAATCCAAGAAACAAATTCTTTCTAGAATGTCAGAGAAAGAACAATGAATATATACTCATTTCTGCATGACAGCAAATCAAGCGAAAGACAATAAGACAGCAAAAGATATTTAGAGTGGAGGCATCATAGGCATTTTTCATTTTTGCCAGTTTAAATATCCTGATAATTTTACTGAAGTTTCCATATATCTTCCCCTTTACAATCTCCAGGGAACAATGGAGGACAAATATTATGGGCCTAGTAAAACAATGTATATGTGAAGGGTTTAGGGCTGGTATTTTCCGGGTGACACCAAGGAGTTAAGACACCAAATTCCCATTGAAAAGTCAGATTTCGGTGCCTTACTCCTTCAGGTGACTTTTAAAGCACCAGCTATATTATATTGTATATACGCATGAGACACAAACTATTCTTAGTCCACCAATTTAAAAAAAAAATACAAATTAGGAAAGAAGGTTAGCATGCCAAGTACCAAATGAAGAACTATTTAGCTTATTTATAGAAAAACGTCAAAAGTTGATTTCAGGACATAATGCTACAATTTATAAAATTGCCACCAAGCAATAAAATATAATAATTTTCAAAATAGTGTAGGTTACACATTACCCAAAATGCATACTCTCTTACCAGCCAATAATGATTCCTGTTCAACTTCTAATTCATGAAGCAACTGGATCAATTGGACAGACACTTCAATCAGACCCAGATTCCTATTATATGGTTAAAAGAAAGAGGGAGTTTAATTTTAAACCTCCTAAGGGAAAAGAAAAAAAAAAAAAAAACTGTATGGAGTTACATCACAAAACATCACATATTGATCCTAATCTCACTGAAGCCTCTCACCTGACTTCAGTGGATGCAGAATCAAGCACCACAGACAAAGTCATACTGGGGAGGACATAGGTCTCTGACACTTGTAAACAAAACGTTAACTTTTCATTTCAGACTGTTAGCATAACCACACTTTCAGTTCTGAGCTAAAAGTTTGCAGTTTCATGTCCCTCACAAGGATTTGGGTTTTTATACCCACCCAATGCATGCTGGGTAGATGTCAGTGCAGCAGGTGCATATTTGGAATGGAGTGGGGCTCAGTATTGTTAGAGATGCTGTCTTTCAGATCAGTCTGTTCTGTTAATCCCTGGAACCTCTCCAGGTGGATATTAGAGATTTGTATTACTTTCCAAACACATTAAGGGATAACCCCAGTTCGATGGCTGACACTTCCTCATTCAATAAGTTCTAAGGATATCACAGGCTGTGTGTGAACTGGTTTCAATGCACAATAGCTACTTCATTTGTCTATAGTCACTGCACTACCACTAAAACAATAGGGAGTTGTTATTTGTATTACCTAGGATTACTATTTGTAGCACCTCGGATCCCTAATAATTATGGAGCAGGACACCATTGGGCTAGATGCAGTTCAAAGAAAAGGCACCGTATAAATTCACATTTTATCTTTAAAGAATGAATTGCTTGCACTATCATTTTTGTTGTAATTTACCTTTAAATATTGAATATGTACCATTAATGTTTTTGTATAGTCATATGCTATATTATATCTTTTCTCATTCTACTCATAGGTCCCAACCCAAAGGTCATTCCTGAACGAGACTGACCAGCCCACTGTGTCCTCAACTCCCCCCTTAAAAACAAACCCGGCTATACTATACACCATTGGCTAAAAGGAAAGCAGTAAAAGCTCATCTGACGGTGTACCCCTTCCCTTCTGAACCACCAGGGACAACTACCTTAGCAGTCCACCACTTGTACACCTCAATGCTCTGAATAGTACCATAAAGCATTACCATCGGAACAGCTTACTTATCATAATGTGTCATATAAAATGATGCTTACTGAAACCAGATTCAGTCTTTTCCCTCTTTGAGCTTCAAAAATCCAAATTTGTTAAAATTTAGTTGGGCATTTCTATAATTAAATGGAAATATTTTCATAAAGTAAAACTTCAGATAGTTTAAGTAGTTATGAAATATGCCATCAATGCCCCAGTATATTATGCACTACCATTAATTATCAGGGTTTTAAAATACCAGACAAAAAATGGCTCAAATCAAATTAAGAACCAAGGGGTTAATTCATTAGGAAATATTCAAAACCATGGAATAAGGGCAAGGAAAATTCCAGGTGGTCATGGATCCTAACTCTAGTTCAGAGGGAGGAATGGAAGACCACCAGCTCAGAGCTTGCCAGAAAAGACAATTAGAGTCAAAGTATTCAAACAGTTCCATAATCAAAAGTTATCCTGGAGGCAGAGAACTTGTGCCAGTAAGCTCTCCACCTCCCATGGAGCACACCACTCTCTCCAGTGAGCAGTGCAAACAGGAATATTTAAGAATCTGTAAATTTAGCTCCAAGCTGAATATTGTTTTTTAAATGTTGTCATTTCTGCATATGTTTTCAGTGATAACTTGGGCCCCTTTTAACTAGGCTTTAAAGCAAAGAGGAGTCCACATGTATGAAACATGAGTTTCTTTGCAGTGAGCCAAGTGAACAAAATGACTTAGGAAGAATGAAGTGACAGCCTCCAGATACTTTCATCCAAGGCTCTTATTTGTTTCAAACCCTTAGAATTCCTTCCTGAAAATCCTTAGTTAAGTATTAGCCTGATTTTAAATACCATCAAAAAGGTTTAAATTTCTAAATTCCACTGATCATTTTCCCTCCATCCACAATTCCTGAACATTTAATCCTGAACAAACTGTGCCTTTATGGCAATTTAAAAAATCACTATGGGCCACACTGTGGCCCATCCCAAGTGTCTCCCAGGATATTTAAGGAGCAAAAGGCTACGCACACTGCCCGTGTACATGGGGATTGTGGCAAAGCCAAAATAGACCTCTACGAATAATCCCTACTATACATGTGTAAAGGCACCTTTTGCAGCCTAGCTACAGCAAGTTTGGCTATTAGAATTCAGTTTCTTGTCAAAATGCATCAACTCGCATTAATTGGCTGCTGAGGCTATCATCAGTCTGGCACAGAGATGCAACCATTGGAGGCAACATCTTTTTTCTTACTCACTGAATAACAGACTCAATAATTAACTCCTACACGGACACTAAACATAACTTCATAGCTAGTCAATGGTCCTCTTAGGTGTACACATCATAGGAGACACCATCAGCCTTGGCAGCATTTTGAGTAGAACTGAACAAAGAATGGATTTTTTGGTTCAAGGGAGGAAGAGCCAACAAAAAATATCCAGTTCAATTTGAACTAAACCCATTTTTTAATTTTTGTTGTCAAATCAAGGACTCAACAAAATTTCATTTGGAATCAACCCAATTTTTTCAGATTGACTTGAAATGATTGAGTTTTTCACCGTTTTGTGAAGGATGAAAAAGAGGTAGCTTTTCCCAATCTCGGTTGAGGTATGCTGACAAGAAGAAACTTGCACGGTCATTGCTATTCTTGTTCCAGGGATACAGGGAATACTTCATTTCTAAGTGGTGCTAACTGACATCTTCAACCTGTACTGAAATTCATTGTAAAAACATTTTTTTAAAACACAACTTTGAGTTTGGACTCCCAAACTGCATTTCTATAACTCATAGTAAATTTACAGAAAATATACACTACCACTTTCCTCGCTTTTAAAATAGGTCATCACACAACTGTGTGCTTCTTATGTTTACACCGCTACCTCAATATAACGCAACCCAATAGAACACGAATTGGGATACAATGCGGTAAAGCAGTGCTCCGGGGGGGGCGGGGCTGCGTACTCAGGTGGATCAAAGCAAGTTCAATATAACGTGGTTTCACCTATAACGCGGTAAGATTTTTTGGCTCCCAAGGACAGCGTTATATCGAGGTAGAGGTGTACTTTACTCCTGGGGGAATTCTGCACCAAAAAATTTAAAATCTACATACAATATTTTAAAATTCTGCATATTTTGTCAAAACACCACCATATAATCACACCAGTTTCAATTATTTTGGTAATTCGTTTCAAAATACCTGTCAGCAAGTATGTATGTAACAATACAAACAACAAAAAAGATTCAGGAAATGTTTTTTTGACAATCAGATTCCTTACTAGGCATATTAATACAAAACTTTGAGTAATAATTAATTTAAACTACAATACAAAACTATATTTCCCGCACCCCTCAGAAGCAATGCAAAGGCTTGGGACAGTCGGGGTAACAGAGGAGCTGAGGGAGAGGAAAGTAATTGCTGGGACGAAGCCTGGCTGTAAATTTGGAGGGTTGTTGGGTATGGGTGGGAAAAGTATGGAACAGGGGTTTTTTGGGGGGGTGAGGGAGGGATTTTTAGGGAGCTTCCCCCATTCAGACCCTGCCTGACCCCTAGCCTCTCCCATTCAGTCAGGCACATCTGCCCCTGTCCCCATGTGTCCCTGCACGCCTTGTCCACGTGTCCCTCCATCCCAGACACCCACTCCCTCCCATCCCCATATGTCCCGACACCCTTCCCCCATCCCCCTGTAGCCCTACACCCCCTTAGCCAGCCCCCTCCCCCATCTCCATGTGTCCTTGCACTCTCTCCCCTCTGTCCCCATGTGTCTCTGTGCCCCACTCAGTCATCCCTTCCCCCACGTAGCCCTACACCCCCTTCCCGTGTTCATGTGTCCCTGTATCCCCTCATCCAGTCCCTTCCCCTAATCTCCATGTGCCCCTCCCCTCTGTCCCAGTGTCTCTGTGCCCCCCTCTCAGCCATCCACCTTACCTCATGTAGCCCTGCACCCTCTCCCTGTGCCGGTATCCTTACACTCCCTCAGCCAGCCCCCTCCCCTCATCTTCATGTGTCCCTGCACCCCGTCCCCATGTGTCTCTATGCCCCCATTCAGCCACCCCCATGTGGCCCTACACCCCCTTTCCTGTCTCCATGTCACCCTGCATCTCCCTCCCCCATGTGGCCCTGCACCTCCAATCCCATTCAGCCCCCACCCCATTCGGGCTCATAAGGGCTAGTGGGGGAGGACAATCTATGACCCTCCAGCATCCCCATGCTGTCTGTCTCCCGACCTGGCCCGACAGGCACTGTGAAGAAGGCACTACAGGCTCTCTCTCTTCTCTATTGTAGCTGGGGCTAGCCAGGAGCAGCTGCTCTGTTCTAGCACCACAGCGCCCTCTGGTGGGCAAAAGGCAGAACTGCAGCAACTTTCCAGCAGAAGCTATTTTCTGCACACCAAAAAATAAATATATATATATGCAGCACATGAATTCTGCGCATGCGCAATGGCGCACAATTCCTCCAGGACTAATAGTTCATCTGTGCAACTATATTCATTTATCCAGGCCCCTAGCAAATAGACTGTAATTATGGAAATTGTGTGTTAAAAGGTATGTTTTTTGTAAAACTTATAAATCTTCATTTTTAAATACACTAAAACTTTTTAAATTACTTTAAATAAATATCGAAGATTTAACTCTAAGAATCTGGAAAATATTTACAAACATGACTAATAATTTCACCTAAATTTATATGTTTCAGAATTTTAGATGCATTTGTGCTTAATGGTTGTGGTGGGAAATAAGGCAACAACCCTTTAAACATTTTGTTGAGTGAAAAGAAGACTACAGTAGTTTGAGAATGTCTGAATAGTTTGCTGTCATAGGATGCAACCACAAAATATTATATAACCCTCATTTTGGATTCTAAGTAAACACTACAGCCTGAAACATTTAAAATGAGGAAGCAGCAATATAGAACATATTTAAACAATCATTTATTGCTATTACCAGGAAATTCCATTCACAGCCTTTTTCAGTTATGCAAGTCTTTAAAAAAAAAAAAATCATCAAACGCAACATCCTCATCTGAACACTATCACAGTATTTATGGAGTTCTGCTATTTAACTTCATCTATTCTGCCCCAATATAGGACAATTGCCATCTCGTATAGAATACTATATCTCAGCAATTCAGTAAAGTCAGGTTTGACAAGTCCCAGAAAGAGTAATTTTTGAGATTTTGAACACCAGTTTCACATAATCCAGCAACCTTGATATAGCTATTTTCTGGCTAGCTTTTACGGTTTAACTAGCTAAATTTTTAACAGCATTTTGAAAATGAGAAGTACTGTAAGAGCAAAGTATTACTGGCTCTTTAACATTTATTTTTACTGTTTTTTGCAAATCCAGAGTGGATGACTGACAATCTAAGAAATTAAAACTAAATTCTGCTTGAAATACACCCATGCAACCGGAAATAAATGGAGATGAGACTACATAATTGAGGGCAGAATCCAGATCTTCACATCCATTAATATTACACTAACAGTCCACATTTGTGGAAGTGTACAATTTATTCCAGATAAAATACATTCAATATTTGTATGTGCTGTCATACGCAAGATGTAAACCTACATTTAAAAAAAACATTAAATCATCCTTCATTTCAAAAGTCAGCTATAGTTGCTGACTTCTAAGAATATATTCCCTATCATATCATTTACAAAACCAATCCACTTAGAAGCTAAAAAATTAAAGTTATCATAAATATTATACTGATCACATAATCAACTTCCATTATTCAGACGATAAAGAAATGAATATTTTCATCACAATCCAGCAACCTTAACTCTGACATATGAATTTTTATAATTATTTTAATCTAAATATTTTCTTAAAGAATTCTGTTAAGTGGGAAATATCAGTTAATATACTTACAAGTCAAATAAGAACACAACAGGATAAAATAAAAGATAAAGCACCAAAACAATTTAAACTCTCCAAAATTTGTGTATGTTAATAAGGATCATAACTATACCTTAGAACATCTTGATTCTTGGCACACCGAACACAGGCATTCCGTAGACATCTGAAACATTCTGCTATAAGCAGCAGACATGTGTCTAGAGTTATCAGTTCCATGGAATCCTTGCAGGCCAATTCCATTTCACATAAGGCTTTAGTCAAGATTTTCAGGAGACTCTGGAACATACTTTCTTCTGCCATTTCTCTGAAATAAAGTATAACTGCAGTGAGTAAAGGAGGGTTATAAATAGGGTGGGGAAATATTGGTTAGACAAGAAAATCTCTCATGAAGCTTATTATTCAAGTCATGTTCATTTAAAATCTAACATTGAAGAGTTGACATAATACTGTAATATATTTCTGCAATAAGAAAACTTAACCGTCACGACACACCAAAGCTTTGAGTAGAGGGGACTCACTATTAAGCGTTAGAAAAATCCAAAAGGCCCATACTAATTTTTTAAGTTATATAAAGTGAACTCTCTATTCCTGTAAAACCCTGCCTTCCCCAGAAATCAAGAGCCTTATTTTAAGATATGCCAAGCATGTACTTAGCAGAGTTAAAATAATTCTGCATTCCAGTTCATCATGAGGACTAAAAAAAAACCACAACAACCTTGTGCATCGTGGAAAATATAAATTTTAGTCAGCACAGTGTAGAAGCCTTCATAAGTCTTAAGTGACACACACCTCTCACTATCCTTTCAACATAACAAACAGCAATCATTACTGAGTACAGGTCATATACTGATTTAGTTTTCATGGAACTCTAAGTAACAACTCTCAGACCAAAAGCAGTCTAAGTCATCCTAACCACATACACTATTACTATATACACAAAAGATGCATAAGATCATTTAGGAACATAGGAATTAGGAATCAACATACTGACTCAGACCAACTGTGTCCAGCACCAGATGTTTTAGAACAGTGGCTTTCAACCTTTTTTCATTTGTGCACCCCTAAAAATTTTCAAATGGAGGTGCAGACCTCTTTGGAAGTCTTAGACATAGTCTGCAGACCTCCAGGGGTCTGCTGACCACAGGTTGAAAACCACTGCTTTAGAGGAAGGAACAAGAAACTACATAATAAAATAACCTGCCCAGAAAGAAGTTTCTCTAGTCCCAGAAAGTTAGTGGAAAGTTTATATCCTGAAACATGAAGATCTAGATCCCTGGTAATCCATTAAATGTTTAAAAGTGTTTAAATCTTACTAAGCCATTGGTGTACATACCCTGTAACAGTGAATTCCACCAGTTATTATCCTTTTTTGTAAATATTCACTTTCTTTTACCAGTTTTAATTTATTGCCTTTCAACATCAATGGATGATCCCTGGCCCTGATATCTTCTGTGGTAACTTTAAGTGTGCATTCCCTGGTTTCTTCCTCCCAAATGTGATCAAGGGTTTGAACTCTCACGTTCAAGAAGGGCACAAGGAAAAGAGAGCACCATTGTGTGGTTGCAACCTTAACTCCACGTTTTCAAAAGCTTTCCATTAACTCCAATGGGCTTTGAATCAGGCCTATACTGATGAAACCAAGTTCTATAAGGAGCTAATACTGTACTTTCACGTGAAGAGCAAAGGGAAAGCAATCTCAAAAAGAGTAGTGGTTAAGACACTGGAATGGAGCTCAGGGATCTGCGCTCAATTCCCAACCTCTTCCACAGACCTCCTATGTGAGTGAATGCAAGTCAATCTCTCTACCTCAATTCCTCAACTCTAAAATGGGAATATTTTTTCTCCCCGCCTTTTGTCTTTATTTAAGTTTGTAAACTCTCCAATGCAAGATCTATTGTACTCTGTGCACGTGCAATGCACAGCACAACGGAGCTCCTATCTCAGTTGGGGCCTCTATGCATTACTGTAATGATTATTATGGAGCAAGGGACTTCACACGATGAGGAGAGCAATGGAAGGAAGAGGCAACTAGTTCAAGATTGACTACACCAACCTGCACTCCTGGGAATGCAAAGGGAGAAAAAGTTACCTTTGTCTAGCTTACCAAGTAACTGCTAGAACAGGCGAAAAACTATGCAATTCTTGAGAATATCTTGCCATGATGTGGGGTCTAAAAAAAAAGTTAGAATTGTAGTTATATGAGTGGAGGTTTCCTCCTATGTACAGGCCATTCCACTCTCATAGAGTTAAAGCAGATGAAGAGAATTGATGCTAAAATGTTATGCTGGAGCTTACACGCACATTTCTCACAAAAGCAGCAAGCATAAATCTCCAGGTCGTCTGTCACACACAGATGTGTGAAAAGCTTCCAGAATATAGCTGCTGGCATATTTATTTATTTTTTCAAAAGTTATGTTTAGAAAGGGGATGAATGTGACAGATTAAAGCCAGTCAGTAATTCATATTTGATACAGTATGAATTCTGGTGAAACTCTGCTACACAAGAAAGTGCAGCATGGTGTCACTTTAAGAACAGAGAGTTTAATTCAATCCAACATCGCCAGCCAGATGCAGCTGACATGGAAAACCAGAATCCAGCCACTTTGACCCTTAGATGGATTTAAGGTGCACACAAGATCAAAGCAGCATTTAAATGCTACATCTTGAGAGAGACAGTAGCAAAATACCTTCTGAGCTAAATACTGGGCCAAAAGGAGATAAAAATGGGGAAGAAATGTTAATTAACACAGGCGACAATAATCATGGTACATAAAGAGATTATGTTTCATTAATGTAATGCTTGACCATTTTTGGTGTAAGTATGACAGAATTAATTATCCATCAAATATCCAGCCATACAGGATAATGAATTCTGTCATACTTACACCAAAAATGGTCATGTCCCCATAAACCAAACCATCAATAAAAAAGTCACTCAATCAGTGTTAATCAGTTAAAGTACAGATAGCTGCAAAATAAAATATTTTATTTTACAATACAGTCAGTGCTATACATCTAGATAAATAACCTGTTCACAATCACTTTCTTTTGCGATCTTATATTTTGGTTGCCAGTTACATCTGAAAACTCAGTTAACAAAAGAAACAACAAACAAAGTAGTAACTAAGGGATATAAAACTGTGCACAATTTGCCCCTCAGTCATGAGAAAAGATAGGAAGGAAAGTGTTTCACTTGATCCATAAGAAGTTATTTTGTTTGGTTTTAAAATATGAAAAAAACACACATTTGACTAAGGCCTCCCACTGACAAGGACATGTGTTGCAACTACTGCCATTTACACACACAAAAATCCAGGAGATTATGCGATTTGGAACTGATGTTCCACAGAATCTCTAAATAAATACATCCACACAGACATAGGAACGTTTTTCCAAACACTGAAGAGACAGTGTCTGGTAAAGGAGCACCCAACTGTATTCAATCCCACGTGTGACAGAGTCACATTTGCTCTGTTGAGTCAAGATGCCATTAACAGGGCAAGTGTTTAAGAGCAGTACACCAATTAAGTTACGCAAAAAATAAAAAACTTTCAGAGTCTGTTAGCAATTCCCTTTATTTTTACCTATGCCATGAGTTGGAATACCATGGAATACAATGTTTGGTAAATTTTCCTGAAGCTAATTTGAGCCACCCCTTTCTAGTATACAATGGTCAATTATTTTAAATTGGTAAAAGACAAGCAAAAGTTCTAAGTACAGATTTTTGGTTTTGTTTTTGTTGGTTTTTTAAAGTGTATTCTAGCTGGTTGTATTGTAAAAAACAGTTACAAAAGGCTTTTCAATACAAATATAAAGACTTATTCTGTTTAGCAAACTGCAGCTGCGCAGCATAGGAATTGTTCAGAAAGCTATTTTAACTGTTCACTGGATCATGAAATTCAAGCTATTGCGATAGCCTATATTATAAACAGAAATAAGAAGTTTTGATTAAAAGGATAATCTAAAAAATAAGAATTTTGTTCAGAAAAAGGTAGCACATCATGATTTTTTAGAATATATTCTAGTAAAATATGAAGATCTGATTATTCTGCCAGTTTCCAACCAACTATTTTAAATGCCAATATTTACAGGTTTTTCTATGTTGCTCCTCACTGTAGACTCTGAGCACCTGCCACACATTAATGGATTTATCTTCCCACTATTAACAAAATATGGAAGTTCATTCCATGTATGTGACAGTGAAGCACAAAGAGATAAATTAGTTTTATGGGTGCTTGCCAGTTCCAGAAGAAGAAAAAAAAATACCATAAATGATGTGCCCAAGGTCACACAACAAGTCTGCAACAGATCCAAGTACAGAACCCAGATGTGGTTCCCAGTATAGGGCTTTACAATAATACCATCATTCCTCTCAAAGCAGTGCTCTTTCCACAGATTAAAAAGTATTTATGTAAAAATATTGCTAACCAAAGATACAAGTAACTATGTGCGTAATCATTTTAAACAGAATGGGATGGTTGGGCAGGCTTAAATCAATTGTAAGAAGTCTGTTAAGAATAGTTTCTGCTACTACACTTGCCCCTAAGCCCCCCAGTCAACGTTTGTGGGTTTACAATTTATTTATTTTTTGGCGAGTGGGTAAACTAAAGTTTTTCCTCTTTCCTGTTGCCATGTGAAAGGCCCACAAACATGCAGGTAAAACAGTGACATTGACTATACTCAAAATGCTGTGGAAAGTACAAAGTTAATGTGAAGAAAAATATTTTCCTGTAATCTGTTATTAAATATTTGTATTACCATAGCACCTAGGAGCCCTAGTTATGGATCAGGATCTCATTGTGTGAGGTGCTGTACAAACAGAACAAAGAAATGGTCCCTGCCCCAAAGAGCTTAATTTTTGATGCTACTTGTAATATTAGTAAGTAAAAACTTCAGGCAGAAGTGTGATTTAAATTGCCATGTTCCTTTAAGCATCACCAAAACTTCATGCATTTCTGGTAAACCTATTACTTCAATAAATAAGAAAGTCACATTAAATTTTCTATATAGACGATCCTGCTCTCCCAGTCTTAGGTTCGCCCCCTTTTACGTGGAAGAATTTCTGTATTAAATTAACTTGTTCTTTTGCCTTTGTTATTGTGAGATGATGTCTACACCGTGCTCTGAAATGTCTAGTTCGGGCTCATTCTGCTTTGCTCCAGTAAGTGTATCCATAGTCAAGAACACTCCACTGATAAAGGGCTATTCACTGAGTGTGACCATGTTACCACCTCTTGGGAGGTGGATTACCTACGCCGACGGGAAAACCCATCCTGAAGTACTACAGTGGCGCAGCTGCACTGCTGTAGCATTTGAAGTGTATACATATCCTTAGATGCACAGCTTGGCTAAGTTTTCTGTCTGAAACATATTTCTAGAGAAAAATGCAGATTTGCTGACAATGATACATTTTGTGAATTTGAGTTAGTTTTGCCAAATTGTTCATTTAGTGAAAAAAAACAAAGAACATGCAAAAAAAAAAAAAAACCCAAAACATTTTGTTTTGACATTTTCTAAATGTTTTGATTTTTTTAGTTCAATGACTTTTTCTAAATCTCCTTCAATTTTATCTTAAAAATTCAAAACCGTTTAAAAATGCTCAAAAAATCAAAATGAAACGCTTTGTTTGACCCAAAATGATTGTTTCACAGTTTTTCAGAACCACCATCAAACCAAACAATCTGTTATTTGTCCAGCTCTACCTCAGATAAGTTCCCAAACAGCAGTATTTAAACACATGCACACACACAGGCAAATGAGACAAACAAACTGTGAAAGTTGCCCATGGTCACACAAAGCAGCTGTGACGCAGCAGGGAATCAACCCTGCATCTTAAGCCCTGTTTCAGTGTCCTACGCATAAGACCAGATAAAAAACTAAGGAAGGATTTAACTAGCAATATTAGGTTTTGAAAAGGTTTAAAAAAAAAAATTGTAGCATGTTCACACTTTGAACTGAGGACACAATTCCCAGCTCACTAGTTCTGATCACACTAGCACACTAAAAATAGAGTGTAGCCACTGTGCTGTGAATGGGCAGGACTAGCTAACCTAACTATTTTTTGCTAGCTCACATCAAGCTAGCGTGCGTATGTTTCCTCCACTTTGGAAGTACACCCCCAGCTCAAAACATAGCCATACCCTAGGTTAGGGGAAATGGAATTTGAACATATAAGCTCAAGAAAATGAATTAAAAAAAAAAAACATGTAGATATGTTAGATTTTTAACACAAACATACGAATAACCTACATTTTTTTATCTTCAACATATGAGTTACAGGATTAGGGGGGACACTAGTTTGTAACTGGATCCACATGGGTCAACCCTTGTACCCAAACAGAGCCACTGAAGCCAATGCAGCTCTACATCACTGCAAGGACCTGCTCATATGGATCCCATTACATGAAAACTAAAATAAAAATAATCACAATTCTGTCTGAATTTTCTTTAACTACATGCCTTGTGTAACATTTAAGATAATAATAAAATGAAGAGATGTCTTTTTTCCATTTGTTTACTTTCAACAGGGCTTTGTTTAATTTCTACAAAAGTTGTCAATTTCACTTTCTAATCTTTCTTTGCACAGGCACACCATCATTCTGGATTGTAACAAGTATGCTCGTGCCTCCCACTCAAAGGCCTTGTCTACATTTGGATTTTAGCTACTAATGTTGCTGCACTGATGCAAACCACTAGCACAGACACAATTTGCACTGCTGCAGTTTACCCCAGTTTCACACCTGTGCTGCTCTAGAGTAAGCTGTGTCTACAGTAGTGGTCTGCACCAGTGGCTAAAACCCCACCTAGACAAGGCCTAAAAGTAATGAAGGTAGCCCTTGGAGAGAAAGATGTGGTTGCTACTGTCTCCCTGAACCAGAGACCATGCAGGGAACAGAGACAAGTGGAGACAGAGAAGCGTATTCTCCCTCACTCCCAGGATCCATGCACAGAGCAGAGAGTACAGGTGGGGGAAGCTATATTTCCCTTACCTATCAGACCCCAAACCATGTGTGATGGCTCGCAGGCCACACGTCTTTCATTAGCAAGGGGCCTAGCAGAAGAAGAGAAGCCCATCTTCATTTCACAGATCATTCCAAGTGACCAGGAAACACATTACTGCTGTAGAGCATTAGAGAAGATAGGGTTGCAAGAGCACCTGCAAGGGGGCACCAGTATATGTCTGGTCCTGTTTTCCTCAGACCCACTCAGTGACCCACCCAGACCCTGGCAGGTAAGCAAAGCACAATGAAGATAAGAGTTTAAGAACTACAACAACAGCTGTTGTGAGCTTTATAGCCTAACATGCAGACTTGGTTTTTAAGTTACATGATTTCAAAGCACCCCCTTCAATGGGGAGCAAGCCCTGAAAGCAGACATCACCGCACAGGTGACAGGATTATCTCTAGTCTGTGGCTACCAGGAGAGGGTGGGGGGATTTAAACTAATCTTGAAAACCAGGCACAGACCCCTCTGCCTCCGATTACAGTCTCACCATTACTCCCGGTCCCCCCCCCCCACACACAGACAGCTCAGACACTGCACTGGCCCAACATCTGCCCCAGCCCCACGCACCCCTGTGGCCAGGAACAGACCAGCTCCCCACATCCAGAGCAGCACACACATACACCAGGCACACCCTAGTACACATACACACACAGCCCGTACAGGTACACATACACCCCATAGCCCCCCCGTCCAGGTACACACATACCAGGTCAGCACCATATCACCGGTACACGTGCACACACACCCCATACGCCCCCCAGTACATGTAAACCCCCAAACACCCCCAGTACAGGTACACAAACACACCCCAGTACAGCGCCATACCACCGGTAAACGAAACGTCCACACACATCCTTACACCCCCACTACACGCGCACACACACGACCCACACACATACACCCCCATGACACCCGCACACACCCCTCCTCGCCGCGCTGACCCCCTGCCCCACACCCCGGCCCGACGCACACCCCCAGCCCCACGTGGCCCGCGCGGGGCCCCTCCTCCCCGCTACCTGGGCCGCGCCTCCCGGAACAGGCCCGTCAGCCGCCGCACGGTCTCCAGGCAGCCGGGGGCCGAGGAGGCCTCCGAGAGCCGCTCCGCCCGGGCGGCGAGTCCCAGCTGCTGGGCCAGAGCGGGCAGCGCCGCCTCGAGCCCGGCCGCCGCCATCGTGCGCCTTGTCCCCGCTCCGCCCCTTGCCCCCGAGCGGCGCGGGGGTAGAGACTGCCCGGGCCCGGCCCCTGCCGCTCCGCCACACGTGGGAGGGCCCGGCGTGCGTGTGCGCGGGTGAGGCACGGACATGCGGGAGCGTCTGCACACTGACGTGTATGTCCCACGTGCGTAGCGTGTACCCCTGGGCGTGTGTGTGATATCTGAGGACGTGCTAAATATGTGTACATCCATGCGTGTGGATATGCATGTGTGCGTGCATGCACGTGTACAGCTGTGCGTTGATAGGGGTGAGATCCTGGGGTTAAATTCAGCCGGAGGCAGCCAGAGTGGAGCTCCAGTAAAGATTTTCAAACCCGCAGGAACCCGTCCCTGACTCGCCCCGAGGCTCTGGGAAATAGTGAGAATTTAAGGCCTGGTGATATCTGTATATGCATGCGTGTAGCTGTGTGTATGAGTGTGCACATGTGTGAGTGCATATGTGCAGCTACGTGTGATACCATTGGTGTTGAGATAAGTGTACATAAAGGCTGTCGATAAATTACATAATGCATTACTGGAGGGCTGGGTCCTTAATTTTGCATGACATAATGTTTGTTTCAGTGTTATAAAGTTTTACAAAGGAGTGGGTAGGTCTTGAAAATCACAGAAAGGTGTTGCATAATTTGTGGACAGTCCCCACATGTATGTGAGAGACATATAGTAATTTTAAATATTTATTAGAAGTAAACAAAAACCCAAACTCAGAGAATGTGCAATTAAGTTTCCATCACCAAATAAAACAGAGGGATGTTTGTTGCTTCAAGCAAAGTACAACTACCATGCAGTCTACCTTAAAGGTAGGCTTGGAAGGATTCAGTTAGTAATTGGTAGACATTGATTTCACCATACACAGAAACTGACAAAAATATTTCCATCAATAATAATTGAAATTTACAGGTAAACTAAGTAAAATGCTGCTTGAGAGCTTATTAGAGTTTGACTTAAGGATATTTACTTTGTATTTTTTAACATGTGATGTTGACAGTTTGTGTTCTAATGACTATAACACTTTAACCTTTTGACTCTCAATGCCTACTGTCATTAAATATTTTTGGATCCCCCATTGTCTGACCACCCCATATGTTCCCACAGCTATGAACATTTAAATTGATAAAAATAGAATAAAATGCTTAAAATAAACATTGATATTAGTCATTGAAATTATAAAAAAAAATAAAATTAAATTCTGCCAAGCCTAATTAAACATACTCTGGCTTTATGCTAATTTTTTTTGCCTCAGATTTCTTACCATTGCCGCCCCACTTCAGCTCAGCAAGTAGCAGCAATGTTGGAAGCTCTGGCCTCTCCACCAGCCGTTCTGCTGGCTGCTCATCAGCCATTTGTTGACCAGCTGACTGTCAGTTGCCTTCTGCTACCACCTGCCTCTCTTCTGTGACCTCAGCACATAAGCGTCTTAGTAATTTTCAGCTCTTTGCAGGTAGGTCCTGCCCTATCTCAAGTGATTTTTAGCTCTTAGCAGGCAGGGCAGAAACAGAGTCTTACCACAACTGATTTCAACTCTGATTGGGCAGCTAACATAACAAAGAGGCTCCTAATGAAACCTATTTATTTTTAATTATTTGAACAATAGGAAGAAACAGATTAAACCAGACTAGGGAAAATCTTCAACAAGGGTATACAGCCTCCTAGATAGGATACCTATCCCCCATTTATTTTCACAGCGCTCTGGCATTTGAGCCCCTGGCTTAACGAGGTTCTTTCAACTGAGGGTGGCCCCCTCATTTGGGACAGGTTAAGCATGGTCCTGCTTTCCAGTATTCCTACAATACAGGGAGTCCTCAAACATATGACACCCAACTTTCATTGGACACCACTTACGACACTTTTCAATTGACAACCCATTTCGCCCCTACAACACTTGTTTCGCCCTTATGATGCTCTACTTGCATAAAGTTAGCTTGAAATCACTTCCTGGTTGTGTTATACTGGTATGGAGCTGGAAGGGATCGCTTCTGATTGGCCTTGAGGCAGCAGAGTAGCTTGTTGCCGGGTAGGGTTGCTGCTTGTTTTTGATTGGCTCCCGGCCCTGGGCTCAGCCAATCAGAATGCTTGAACAGTGATTGGCTGAGGCTCAGCATGTGTGCCATTCTCCCTGGCTTTCCGAGCCTGTGTTGCCAGCATTCGGAGCAGTATATGTGAGGTTTATATGTTTATTTGAATGCTGTTTACAAAATACAGTGTACAGTAAATACATTTGATGTTACAACATCAGTCAGATATTCATTTAGTACAAAAATCTGGATGGTGAAAATAGTGTACCAAGCGTTGGTTCAGGAACCAATTCCCCATTCATACCATTGATTCCTATGGGAAAAGTGGTTTCAGCTTACAATGTTTCGACTTACAACGCAATTCTGAGGACCAAATTGTGTCATAAGTCCGAGAACTCCCTGTAATTACAACATTGGTAACCATATATCACTACCCCTGCATTCAGTACAGGGCCGGCTCCAGGCACCAGGCACCCAAGCACATGCTTGGGGCAGCACCTGGTAAGGGGCAGCGGGGGGAGCGCGGCGCGGCATTCTGCGGGGGGGGGGCGCTCCGGCGGCGCTTGGCGGGGGGGGCGGGCTCCAGCAGCGCGGCGCTCGGGGGGGAGGCAGCGGGGGGTGCGGCGCTGGGGGGGTTTGTTCCGGCAGCACTCTGCGGGGGGAGGCGGGCTCGGCGGGGGGGGCGGTGCTGTAGGGGGGCGTGGCACGGCGCTCGGCGGGGGTTCCGGTGGGGGCGGCACTTTTTTTTGCTGCTTGGGGCAGCAAAAAAGTTAGAGCCGGCCCTGATTCAGTACTAAGGTGATTTGTACCCAACACCAGCTGAAGTTCATCACTTTGACGCCACTGTATCTGCTGAATATATAAGCAGAGCAGGAGCAAACTGTTATGTACATAAACACACCCAAAGTCTCTCCCCCTCCCAGCTAGCTGTCAGGGAAGCATTCATTCAGACCCTGCTTACAAACATATTCCTTTAGAAACAAATTCAATTGTCATCCCTCCTGAGTTAGACTAGAGGTAAACTTCTCTTCCTCCTGCATTAATATCCATCAGTGACCGTCTTGTTTTTCATGATTGTCAATCACCAGGGTTGAAGCCAGCCTGGACATGTTACCTGGGCATGTATCAACAAGTAGTGCTTGAAGGTTACACATAAACAATAAGATTTGTACAAATATCAAGTGGAAATTAGTTAGATAAATAAGAACTATCAGTTGCTATTGATTAAATTAAATAACCAGACAATATAGCCTAACTTTTCACAAACCCCCATGATTTTTTACAACAGTTCCTGTGGCAAACTGACAAGCCTACACATCGAAGTACATTTCAGAGGCTGTCTTTATCTCTGAAAGAGCTTGAAACTTTTGTTTGTTTCTTTGAATTGGAATGGAATCTCAAAACAGGTGGAACAGTTGCCATGAATCAGATCCCAGGTCCATCTAATTGAGTACCCTGTGTCTGACAGTAGCCAACACCAGCTGCTTCAGAGGAAGGTGCACAAATCATTGCAATACACAGTTTTGGAATAACTTGCACACAGACAGAGGTACTTTCTTCATAACCCTCATTAGTTTAGAGATTGGTTTATACTAACTTGATATTCTTGTTATGCATGTAACTGTCCAATTCTTTTTTGAATCTTGCTATACTCTTAGGCTCAGTGATATCTTGTAGCGGTGAGTTTCTCAGGCTAATTGTGTGATCCTTTTATCAGTTGTAAATTTGCTGCCTTGTAATTTCATTGAATACCCCTTGTTCTTGCTTTATGAAAGAGGGTAACCAGAAGTTCCCGATGTATCTTTTCTATGATATTCATTATTTTGCATATTTATCATTTGCTCCCTTAACACCTGTTTTTGGACACCCCCCTCTATTATTGGAACATCCTTTCTGAGGTAGGGTGACAGTATTCCAGGTGAGAGTGTACCATTGACTGGAGCTTATAATATAACTTCTGCGAGAGATATGGTGAACAACATGTACTGAGTTCACCTCCACTAAAAACAGCATTCGGACATGAATTTGGGTAAAATAATCACCTTCACTAGTTATCTTTGATGATTTATGCATAAAATCAGTTTTGAAGTTTTTATAAGTTCATATTGAGTTATGAGTAGATTAAAAAAATTATTTTCAAAAGAGAAAAACCAACATTTCATAATCGTCATTATTTTGTATTTATTTGTATCATGATGGCACCTAACCACCCCAATCAGCAGTTAGGGCTGCATAGTGCTAGGCAGTTTACACACAATAAAAATCCAGTCCCTGCCCCAGAGCTTGCAATCTAAGCAATGTGAGTTTTCAAAGTCTTATAGTATAGCTCAAATACGGCTTGTCTAATACATTTACAAAACTTCACCAAAAAGAAAAAAACTATTCCCTGGCTATAGTGGAATAGCCTTTTTGACAAGTTTTATGCAGGGCTCCCAGAAATAGGTTTTGCATTTTTCTTAGAAGGCCCTGAGGTTTCAGGTCAGGCATTGAGAAATTGTGTCACACTCTGGAGGTTGACAGTTCCACTGTTCTAGCAAAGTGTAGCTGTTGTGGGAGGTCATAACCATGCAGTGTGAGAGAGTTCATCATTATTTGGGCCCCAGCTCTCCAATGTCCCTCATTTTATGGACTCAGACTCACAGAAGAGACCATCATGATCATCTAAACTGACCTCCTGCACATTGCGGGCTGCAGAATCTCACCCTCCCACTCCTGTAATAGCCCCATAAACTCTGGCTGAATTACTGAAGCCCTCAAATCTTGATTTAAAGACTTCAGGGTATGTCTACACTACGAAATTAGGTCAATTTAGTAGAAGTTGATTTTTTAGAAATCGATTTGATACAGTCGATTGTGTATGTCCCCACTGAGCGCATTAAGTCAGAGGTGTACATCCACAGTACCGAGGCTAGCATCAACTTTCGGAGCTTGCATTCTGGCAGCTATCCCACAGTTCCCGCAGTCCCACCACCCTTTGGAATTCTGGGTTGAGCTCCCAATGCCTGATGGGGCAAAAACATTGTCGCGGGTGGTTCTGGGTACATGTCGTCAGGCTCCCCTCCCTTCTTCCCTCCCTCCATGAAAGCAATGTCAAAAAATCGTTTCTCACCTTTTTTCCTGGGTTACCCATGCAGACGACATACCACAGCAAGCATGGAGCCCGCTCAGCTCACTGTCACCATATGTCTCCTGGGTGCTGCTGGCAGACGTGGTACTGCAGTGCTACACAGCAGCATCCCCTTGCCTTGCCTTGCCTTGCCTTGCGGACAACAGATGGTGCAATACGACTGTTAACCGTCGTCGTCATCCCGTGGGTGCTCCTGGCCAGCCTCGGTGAGGTCGGTCGGGGGCGCCTGGACAAAAATGGGAATGACTCCAGGTCATTCTCTTCTTTAAGTTTCATCTAATGGAGATTCAGTCCTGCCTAGAATATCATGCCAGCTGGAGGCTTCTGCCTCAGGCTGCTCTCCCAGTCGGCAGCACCGCGTGGTCGCACCTACCCCAGCCTACCCCTGGCTCATGAAGCCTGGACAGTAGTAAGGAGCAGTTCAACTATAGGCTGAGCAAGTGCATAATGGTGGTAGAATGTGCATTTGGACATTTAAAAGCTTGCTGGCACAGTTTACTGACTCGGTTAGGCCTCAGCGAAACTAATATTCCCATTGTTATTACTGCTTGCTGTGTGCTCCACAATATCTGTGAGAGTAAGGGGGAGACAATTATGGCGGGATGGGAGGTTGAGGCAAATCGCCTGGCCACTGATTACACGCAGCCAGACACCAGGGCGGTTAGAAGAGCACAGTAGGGCGCGCTGTGCATCAGAAAAGCTTTGAAAACCAGTTTCATGACTGGCCAGGCTACGGTGTGACAGTTCTGTTTGTTTCTCCTTGATGAAAACCCGCCCCCTTGGTTCACTCTACTTCCCTGTAAGCCAACCGCCCTCCCCTCCCCCCTTTGATCTCTGCTTGCAGAGGTAATAAAGTCATTGTTGTTTCAAATTCATGCATTCTTTATTAATTCGTCACACAAATGGGGGGATAACTGCCAAGGTAGCCCGGGAGGGGAGGGGGAGGAGGGAAGCACAGGAGTGGGGTAGTTGTAGGGGCAACCCCTAGAATGGCATGCAGCTCATCATAGAAGCGGCATGTCTGGGGCTCTGACCCAGAGCGGCTGTTTGCCTCTCTGGTTCTTTGATAGGCTTGCCTGAGCTCCTTAAGTTTCACATGGCACTGCTGTGGGTCCCTGTTATAACCTCTGTCCTTCATGCCCTTGGAGATTTTTTCAAATATTCCAGCATTTCATCTTTTGGAATGGAGTTCGGATAGCACGGATTCATCTCCCCATACAGCAATCAGATGCAGTACCTCCCGTTCACTCCAGCTGGAGCTCTTTTGCGATTCTGGGACTCCAGGTCACCTGTGCTGATGAGCCCTCCATGGTCACCTGTGCTGATCTGCTCGCCTCACTGGCCAAAAAGGAAATGAAATTCAAATGTTCGTGGGTCTTTTCCTGTCTACCTGGCCAGTGCATCTGAGTTGAGAGTGCTGTCCAGAGCGGTCACAATGGAGCACAATGGTCCCGGAGGCCAATACCGTTAAATTGCGTCCACACTACCCCAAATTCAACCCAGCAGGATCAATTTCAGCGCTAACCCCCTCGTCGGGGAGGAGTACAGAAATCGATTTTAAGAGCCCTTTAAGTCGACAAAAATGGCTTTGTCATGTGGATGGTGCAGGGTTAAATCGATCTAATGCTGCTAAATTCGACCTAAACTTGTAGTGTAGACCAGGGCTCAGTTACAGAGAATCCACCATTTACTCTACTTCAAACTAAATAAATGAATAATGTTACATGACCAATGCCCATGCTGCAGAGGGAAGGTGAAAAAAAGCCCATGTCTCTGTCAGTCTGACCCAGGGGAAAGTTCCTTTCCAACCACAAATATGGTGATCAGTTAGACTCTGAGCATGTCAGCAAGACCCAACAGCCAGATACCTGGGAAAGAATCCTCTGTATTAACTCAGAGCCCTCCCCATCTAGTGTCCCATCTCTGGCCATTGGAGATATTTGCTAATCGTAGTCGTGGATGTGCCACATGCCATTGTAGGCAACCTCAGCATACCATGCCTGCCATACCAACCTCAGCATACCATCCCCACCATAAACTCAGTCTTAAAACCAGTTAGGTTTTTTTGGCCCCACTGCTCCCCTTGGAAGGTTGTTCCAGAACTTCAGTTCTCAGATGATTAGAAACCTTCATCTAATTTCAAGCCTAAACTTGTTGATGGCCAGTTTATCCATTTGTTTTGTGTCAACATTGGCACTTAATCTAAATAACTCCTCTCCCTCCCTGGTATTAATCCCTCTGATGTATTTATAGTGAGCAATTATATCTCCCCTCAGCTTCATTTGGTTAGGTTAAACAAGCCAAGCTCTTTGAGTCTCTATTTTGAGTGACATTATTCATTTTCTTTTCATTGTTACCTATATGTCACATACACCATTTGGTGTTGCCTCTCTGTTATTGTTGTAAATTATTTACATTAGATATAATCATAAAACAGAGGTTATAGAAAGAAGTCTTCAGTTTCACATTCAGGTGAAGACAATTACAATAATCAGGCCTACAGGTTATAAGCACTAATATTATTGTGGCTAAATCCACATCTGACAGGAGAGGACACCATCTTCTCACCAAGCATAGATTGGAAAAAAGGCATGTTTCATGGTTGTGGCAATGTGGGTATTCAGAAGCACTGAAGAGTTCAGGTGAACATAGACATTGTAGTCTGCCTAACCTATTAGTAACTCTTGGAGACAGGATACTGACTCAATGAGCGACAAGGATATTTGGCTTTAGCCCTTGCCCCATGTCATGTGACTGGGGCCAGGAAATTAAGGTTTTGCTTTTTATTCCACTCGTGTGTCACACTCTTGTTACACGGTGACAGAAGCAAACAATCTTTCACCAAAAGGAAGCAAATGAAGCCCCCTGTGTCCTTCTGACTGGAAGGGAACCTGGCAGAGAACTGGGAGAGGTGATTGAAGCAATACCAAATTGTCATGGAAGCAAATGGTATTCAAAGAAATCAGAGGATGAAATTCTCTGTGCTGCTATATGTATCAGGTTCAGAGCCGTTGTAGTTTACTCCACCTCATTTGCTACACACCTTTGAACTTCCACAGTGAATGAAGCAATTCCTAACTTTTGACTGCTTGACATTCCAACCTTAACAATGTTCTTTAACCAATTTTTTGTATGGAATTTATTAATGATGTTGGGCCATTACACAAACTTATAGACGGACACAGTCCCTTGCCGCAAAGAGCTTATCTAAAAAGACAAAAAAAGACACATTTGGAGTAAAAGGGACAAAGCACAAAAGCAAATTGGTCAGGATGACAGTTGACAGAGTTTTGTTAGTTTCATGTTTGGGGGGGGTGCGTTATTGTTTTTATTCATATTATATTTATTATTAAAATGAAGTTTTAGATTTTAGTTTAGAACAAGAAAAGCAAAATACAGGAGGCCGTAAAAATGTGTAAATTAAAGCAGGCCTAAACTTACACATTGGGAAGCTGGAAGATGTAAATTTAGACATCAGCAGAGTGAATGTAAGTAGGTTTACAGGATTTGGAATGTAAGGGAGTCTAAGCAATAGGAAGTGAGTCATCTCCTTTCATGACACCTCTGAACTTGGCTCTATAGCATTCTGATTTTTAAAATGACACATATCAGCTAGGAGATGCCAGTGGAAGATTAATCATTTCTATGACTGTGTGTAATTTGCCCTTTTAGCTTGGCAATAGCCATCTCGCAGGACAGAGCAAAACTGGTGGTGGCTTACCACTTGCCCCCCACACCCTAACTCCCACTTCACATTGTTCTCCCTGCAGGTTACATTCCACACATTTCACAGCTACTGCCTTTCCCCCCACCCAAACTGAAAATATCTCTTGGGCTGCTTGAACTTGAATCCTAACTGACTTCCTCTTGGAGTCTAACAGCCTAACCCTGCTCTCCTTCTCTCCTCTTTTCCCCATAAGAATGCCCCCTCATCCGTATCAATCATATTTTATTGGCTATTTAGGTGTTGCTAAAGTGTAAACAAAACAGAAGCCTCAGCTCGCTCTCAGAGATTGATTCTAGCAAACATTTGGCCAGGATGGGACTTCATTATATTTAGAGATTTATCCCCATACATGGAGAATCCGGTCAGCAAAGAGCTTCACAGTATATATGGGAGAAGCAACAGAGGGTCCTGTGGCACCTTTAAGACTAACAGAAGTATTGGGAGCATAAGCTTTCGTGGGTAAGAACCTCACTTCTTCAGATGCAAGCCCCATATATAGGGCCTGATCCTGCCTCAAATGAAGTCAGTGGAAAAACTCCCATTGATATCGATGGTGCAGGATCAGCTCCACACTCAGCATCTGCCTGGGAATAGAACTTCATGGTGTGTTCGGGGTTTAATCCCCAGAACGTAGACTGGCTGCCACAGCAATTCTTTTCTCTAAAACACAGGACATACACCTCACTGCATACGTGTATACATGTCCCAATAAATAGCCTCTTTTTGTTTTTGTTTTTGCTTTCTCTGTACTATCTGTACATGAGTTGGGGGGCAGGGGCGGGTTGTGTGGCATGTCAAGAGATGGAGAGGCTGCTAGAAAGTAGTGGAATGCTGTGGGGCTGTTTTCCTATGTGCGAGTAGTAGAGAAAAAGAGGGAGAGGAGGGGTCGCTGTTGTGCAGTGTGTGGGCAGAGTGGCGGCTGCCGTGTGTGAGAGAGAGAGTTTGGGTATGGTGTGTTTGTATGGCGGGAGACAGGCTGGCTGTTGGGATGTACGTGGGACAGAGAAAGGGTGAGAGCTAGGATTCAAATTCAGGCAGCAGGAGAAATTTTTCAGCCTAGCAGGAGCTGTGAGAAGTGTGGAATGTAACCTGCTGGGGGTGTGGACACAATAGTGAGAAGGGAGCAGAGGGGAGCAGATAGGTATAGGAACAAACCACTTTGCTCTCTGTCCTGAAAAATGGCAGCTGCCATATGCTAGGTGTGTCTGTTTTTTTTTTTTTATGTTAAGTCCAATACCAAGCTAATGCCATTTTTTTTAATACAAGTTCACATGATTCTAAATTAAAAAGAAATATAAGTGCTGTTTCCCTTCCCCTGTAGGTTGATGCTGGTGTAGTTTAAGGATGAACATGTGCCTATATTAATGTTATGTCACCTTTGTCCACAATGTCAGAAGTGTGCATGGCACTTTACAAAGGGAGAAAGACTGTCACCCCTCCCCCAAAGAGCTCACAGTTTAAAATGCCCATAAGAGGAGATCAGTGTTCAGGAGATAACAGTGAGTAATGGGGATGGAAGGAGGAATGCACCAGGGGCAGCAGGGGAGCCCCCATACCTGACCCTGGTCTCCAGCAGAAGCACAGGGCAGGGCAGGAGAAGCCCTAGCACCAGGATCCCTGCTGCAGCCCCAGGACTGGCTACCTGCTGCGGCCTCAGGGCTGGGGGACCTCCCGCCTCCCACAGCAGGCCTCAGTCATCCCCAACCCCCACCCCCATCTGCCCTCCCCATTGTTTTTAGTAAAAGTCACAGACAGGTCATGGGCTTCCATGAATTTTTGTTTATTGCCCGTGACCCCGTCTGTGATTTTTACTAAAAATAACTGTGCCAAAATCTTAACCTTATTCATGGTTACACAGAGAGGGAGAAACTCCATCCTTCCTTAGATTTCCAAGACTGGGGTTTTCTTTTCCATTTCAATACTTTTCCATTAACTTTAATGGTCCACCATTCTCTTTCCCTAGGTTGTACAATACTAGGTTCTTGGACTTAGATACTATCAATTTAGACTTAAATAGAGACTGGGAATGGCTGAGCCATTATACACATTGAATCTATTTCCCCCATGTTAAGTATCCTCACAGCTTCTTGTCAAACTGTCTTAAATGGGCTATCTTGATTATCACTACAAAAGTTTTTTTTCTCCTGCTGACAACAGTTTATCTTAATTAATTAGCCTCTTAGAGTTGGTTGGGGAACTCCCACCTTTTCATGTTCTCTGTATGTATATAAATCTCCTCAGTATATGTTCCATTCTATGCATCCGATGAAGTGGGCTGTAGCCCACGAAAGCTTATGCTCAAATAAATGTGTTAGTCTGTAAGGTGCCACAAGTACACCCGTTCTTTTTGTGGATACAGACTAACACAAGTGCTACTCTGAAAAAAGTTTTGTGTAAACAACTAACCTGGGAGGTGCCCCTCCCTGTCTAATTGCTTCCCCACAGGACTGAGAGGTGACACTGGAGTTGCAATCTGGTTACAATTATAGTGTATTACACATATATACATTCATAATCATGATCATATACATATCTCGTAATGACCATCAAGTTGAGAACATTACACCCTTTCATAAAAGACCTCACTTGAATATATTTATACACAATAAATTGCATATAAGCAGTGGATTCAATTGCTTATTCTTTGGGGTTCATACCCCTTGTTCTCCCTTGAGGTGTTTGAACCCTGATTATCACAAGTACACTCGTTAGTTCCTAACTATTGTTTAATAATTACTTTTTAAAATGTGTTTAGAGGGAATTAGAGTATTGTTTGAAGAATTGTGGGAAAATGTGGGTTTTGAGGAGGGATTTGAAGGAGACAAGAAGTGTGTGTAATTGCTTTAAAAATAAATAAAAGAAGGAATAAATTGCATGAGTGACAATGTTAGGGATCATTGGATGCCAACATATATGTACACAAATCCATATGCTCCCTTTGTGATGCTTCCCAATATCAGATAGATCATTCTGGTTTGAGAATTTACTTCAGTTCCTAAATCTGCAGATCTGTTTGGCTATTGCAACAATAGCTAGAAATATTTTAGATATCGAACTTGCCCTGGAAAGAAATATTTTTTGGAGAAAAATGCCCTAGGAAAGAAAATTAGAGGAAAAGCATTTGAGCATTTTAGGACGACAAACCTTGGGCCAGAATCTAATAACTGTATTCAAGTAGTAACATACTTCTCAAACAGTCCCACTCACTGACAAAGCCACTACCTGTTCAAGGAAAGAGATCAAAATCTGTCCCGTGATGAATGGGTGAACACTGGAATTACCCAGAGGAAAATCTTGCATGACGTAGCACCATTCCCATCTAGCAGCATCAGTGGAAATTATCAATGCCAAAAATTTTACTAAAATAGGGTGACCAGACAGCAAATGTGAAAAATTGGGACAGGGGGATGGGGGGTAATAGGAGTCTATATAAGAAAAACACCCAAAAATCGGGACTGTCCCTATAAAATTGGGACATCTGGTCACCCTATACTAAAAGGAGAAAAGAGGGATAAAAGATCAGAGAACAAGAGAGAGCAGTGCAGTGACTCAGAACATCTTCTATTTGCAGTTATTCTATTGACTGTAGGTGAAAAATTAGAACAGAGCTTTGAAATGGACCAATAATTTCTGCTTTATTCACCAGTAACCACCTCACACAAGATCTGTCTACAGACTGACATCTAGTGGAGATAAAACAATATTCTGCAGAACTGAATAAAAAAAAAAGTCTGAATTTTACAGTTTTACAAAGTAAGTAATTATACACAGTTCATTCATTAATTTCAATTTATATAGCTTAAAAAGAAGCTTATTGTAGGACCTTTGTCATAAATTAAAAACAGAATCACATAAAAATGGTAAAATCAGCATTATTTCCATTTACCCTACGCCAAAATTAAAACTAACACCCAAACAATAACATATCGGGATTAATTTTTGAATCATTTCTGACAATTAGTCCAATATTGCTTTAAGAAATGTTACTGAAAATACCATTACCAGTTATCAACACAAAACAACATGAAATTATACCTAAAAATATTTACTAAAGTATTCAACAGATTAAGAGCTAGGAACTAATGGGTTCAATCCCAACTCTCCTAAATCATTTACATTATTTGTGTATCGGTTTCCCATCTGCACACACCACTTAATGCTTACTCACAGAGATACAAAGAGAATTAATTTGTTAATTTTGGTCTAGCATTATGAAAAACAAAATCTATATAAGTGTAAAGTCATTATTTTATTAGCACTAGTAGGTGTTTGATTTTTACAAGAAGCATATTAAAGAAGGAACACGAACTAGAATTAGAGTAAAAATAACTTCCTCAGAAGACATTGAGAATTCAGTCACACTGGGCTTCACAGTGTATTTGGGATTTAATCCCCATATACAGGGCTTTTCATTTACTAAACAAGGAAGCCACCAAGAAACTGCTATCAACCACAGAGACCTGAACAAAGGAAAGATACTTTTTCAACTGATATGTAAAGGCATGCCACAAAGTTCAGCTAATTATACCTCTGAAGGGAAGCTTTGAATCTATTCATATTTGGTATTATTTTTCACAGTATCACATTACCAGAGTGAAGATTTTTAATAAGCTTAGTTGTTCAGATGTATTGTTTAAAAAAAAAAATCAGCCATTTGACTTTACTAAACAATCAAATACAGAGATTAAATCAGACAGGCTCATTTTGCATAGAATGGCTATAAGGCTTGTCCTCTGCTGAATTCATAACTTTAATTTAAACTAACTCTCTGTGAACCTTCACGTTATATTAAAAAGTAGCTATTACTTGTGGGAAAGTTTTGCTGGTAGCCAGATAATTCTATTATTTGCATCAACTCCTTGCAGCTCCTCTGCATGCTGAACAGAACAACTTAACTGATGATTTGCTTCCTTTAGTATAGAACTACTGATAAACTTTTTCTGTCTCCTTTCTATACAGCATGGGAATCACAGGGGATTTAGTTGCAATTTTCCCAGCTTACGGCTGGATGAAAGAAAGGCCTGAAGCTGAAGGGGCTATATACACAAGTACTCCAAACTGTAGAGAGGCCCAGACTCTCATCTGAATAAAATAAAAGCTCTGTTCCAGCATGTGTACTATCTATATCGCTAACATATCATTCATTTACTAGTACTAGAATATGTTTTTTTACTAGACACATTACACCACATACTGATCTGTGTACTTGCACACAATCATACAATGTATTGTAAACCTCGAAGGTACCAGATACTTTCCTGTAAATATTCTACAAACAGTAACAAATGACATATTAAAATCTCTGTTAGGGATGGTTGGGGCTACTTTTTTTATTCAACTGAGGCTGTTGATATTCACTGAATACAAATACAAATACTGATTTCCATCCTGGAGAGGGTGGAGAGGGGAGTGAGGTAATGGGAAGAGAGTGTTGGCTAAATGATGACTTGAAGGCAGGAACAGGAACGGGGAATCAGGCACCACGGGATGTGGCAAGAGGTGCTGGATCATAATAAAAAATGACTGGTGCCATGTGGAAGCAGACATTTAAAGTATCTGGACCAGATCCTGTGCCCTTTGAAGTCAATGGAAACAAGATCGAGCCCTTTGTATTTTGTTTTTGACTCATTCATCTAAATATTGGTAAAATGGATGGATTTGTATAAATGTGAATAAAAGGTTTGTCATGTCCCTGACACCACATAATATTATAATATACATGGTGATACAAATTACACATTGGTAAATGAGTATTAGTGATCATACATTAGTAGAAGTTCCAAGATAATGGGGAGAAGGATGAGGTTGTAGCAAGAAAAACAAGACACAGTAAGATAAAGTAGGTCCCCTCAGCCTTTGGGCCTGATTGTCTATCGTCCTTCCATTTTATGCCTGTATAATTCAAGCTCTTTATTTTACACACCTTGGTGGGTTGTTTTTCCTGCTTCATCCATATCCATCCACCCCTCAATGTACAACGTACCAAATTATCCTCTCACTCATTTACTGAGCTGTAATTTATACCTCTATCTGCATAGCTTGTGAATATAGGCCCTAGTTTCTGGAGTATTGTCATATTTTTCATTGGTATATAGAAGTCATATGACATGTCAAAATTGAATCATAGAGGCCTAGTCTTTTTTAATAGAAGACAAAGGTTTGTACAATCATGTTGTTAAACAGGGAATCTGGGAATGGTGTGTGCCTTCATTCCTGAAAGAAAGGAGTGCCTAGTAAAGAGGAATCTATTATAAATCACATTTTTAGTGAGAATGGCAAAGCTGCATAAAACTCTTGCCTTAGGGAATCTGTCTAATTTGTCAGCTTAAATTCAGTCTCCTGATAGAAAACTAGTCTATTCATGCTTCATGGAGACTAATTACCCACAGAAAGAATCTGTTCAGGGAACTGTCAACAATGACTTAGTGTGGCATAATCATCATATGGGATTTCAAAGCTTCCAAAATCAGTGGAGTTCCCCCTGCTCGTTGTGCCATGCCTTAGACATGCATCAGTTCCTTATCTCTCTCTCTCTCACACACACATCACTTCGCAACCTGGTGGGTGGTGTCTCCTAAGGAGAATGAAGTTAGGGTGACCAGATGTCCTGATTTTATAGGGACAGTCCCAATTTTGGGGTGTTTTTCTTATATAGGCTCCTATTACCCCCCACCACCACCACCCTCTGTCCCGGTTTTTCACATTTGCTGTCTGGTCGCCCTAAATGAAGTACCATCTTCATTGGTTATTCCCAATAAACTGAAAAATAGGAAGATAACTTGCTTTGTCTCTTAGGCTTGGTCCACATTGGGGCAAGGATCGATCTAGGAAACACAACTTCAGCTACGAGAATAGCGTAGCTGAAGTCGACATTTCCTAGATCTAACTAAGTTTACTTACTGCAGGTCCACGCGGCGCAGGCAAGCTCCCCCGTCGACAGCGCTTCCTCCTCTCGGTGAGCAGGATTTCCGCAGTCGACGGGGGAGCGCTTCTGGGATCGATTTATCGCATCCAAATGAGACGCGATAAATCGATCCCCGAAGATCTATCTCTACCCGCCGAATCAGGCGGGTAGTGTGGACCTAGCCTTAGAAAGGATTTTCCATTTCTGTGTTATAAATGGAAATAGTGTGCCACTAGTGACAATATCGAAGTGCAATGAATATGAAAGTCAAGCACTATATCTACAGTGATAACTTGCATAAGATTTTTTTGAATGTATAAGGGTAATCATTTCCATACAGTGCACACCATTGTAAAGCGGAAGAAAATCTAAGTGGAGTTACGCGAGATTTGCACCTTATACGTCAGAAAAGAATGTGTTTCTATGGATTTTAGGGGTAATAAAATCCACTCTGAAAATTTTCTAACCTCAGATCATAATTTATTTCCCAAAAGAAAAAAGGAAGTTATATATAATGGAATGGAATTCATCTGCTATTAGTGGAACAAATTCAAAACACCTGCCTTTCCTATTGATATCAGTGGAAGTCTGAGATGCTTAGCACCCCTTAGGATCTAGCTCAGTCCTTAGGTCCTTACTCAGGCGAGTGTTCCTTGAGTAATGGCTGGATCCCAAGATGAACAGATTCCCTACAATTATCATTTTAGTCAATGAGTACAGCAGTGCTCAGTACATCTCAGGATCAAGTCGTCATCCTGCACGGTGCTCAGCCCATAGAAGTAGATTCTTAGAACTTTACAGGATCGGACCTTCAGGAAGGTCTTCAGCATTGTGTCCATTTTGTTTAAAAGGAAACTAGTCCCCTTGCTGAATAAGGCTTAAAACAGATAAAAACGTTGGGTCAGGAAAGGGTGTATATCAGCTTTTGTTTTACAACAGTGGGTTAAAAACAAAATCTTAGTTAAGATGCTATTCATTACCAGAAATCATTGTTGCAACTAAACAAGCTTTGAATATACTGCTGCTGACTAATTCAGACTCTGATTCAACAAAGTACTTAAACGCATGGTTAACTGTAAAAATGTGAATAGTCCTACGAAGTCCCTACAATGGGACTACTCACATGCTTAAAAATAGGCATGTGTTTAAGTACCTTGATGAATCAAGACCCCACTGCTTTATTTGATTCATAAATGCCATCAATAACTAGTAATTTTTCAAGGAGAGCAATAGAGAAAAAAGGAGCATAACTGTCCAAAAGAAGGCACTGTTAAGTGTTTACTTTTAAATAAAAGCACACTTTTGAAATATTAAATAAAGAGGGATTACAATATCCAAGTCACTCCAGCCTATCTCAAAAATAGTGATACGAATTAATGATTTACTCTAGGTTTATACATCTATTTGCTTTGGTATTCATAAAAAATGCACTGTTACCTTAGCGACCTGAACATCACACATAATTTAGTCTATCCTTGATCTAAAGTACACCCTCTTAAGGAAATGCACATAGTTTCTCATGAGAACACTTTTCCCTTTTTCATTGTTTGTAAAGGAGGAAATAATGAATTGGTTTGTCCTGAATGGGCCATTTTTGATCCTTTCTTTTCTCCCCATTACTAATGATATCTGAGATTTAAACACCTATCAACATCTAACTCAACCACCCGATTCACAGCACTCTTCTAACAATACCCTCAGTCTTAACAGAGAAACACCAATTTTACTCATTTTATCAGTCTTGAAATATCATCCACCCCTTTCCAATAAATTCATTAAGCTACAAAAGGCTAGTTTCTTCCCCCAGCCGCCTTTTAAACATGTAGAGTCTGATTCTCCATTGCCTTGCGTGTTGTGTGCTCATTTATACAAGTGCAAAAATCATATACTCTGATATGCTAGCTTTTTACATTGACTTTGCACTCACATGGCTGGATTCATAGTAGCCCTGTGGCCCCCTTTGTGCTGGTGTATATGGCATAAGGGGCTTGCAAAGCAGCTGCATGGCCACTTTTCCAGCTTCTCCTAGGGAATACTGTGGCAGAAGACGACGTCTATGGGAACTGTGGACCCAGCCCTGTGCCCCTCCCCACATAGCAAAAGATTATTGTGCAGAGGATAGCTGAGAAGCAAGTCAGAGTTGGGAGGGAAGGGGCTCAGATAATCTTAAATCCTGACAGGTCTGCACCACTGCAAAATCCCAGAGCAACCATTGCAGCAGGGGCACTAATTAGGGCTGCCCTCGTCTGTGCTGGTGATTGAGGTGGCCCCTGGCGGTTCCTGAGCAGGGAGAAGCACAAAACACTTCTCTTCCTTCCCTGTCTGGCATAGTGCCAGCATGGGGATGAACACCAGGAATGAGCACAGGTATGAATGACAGTACAAGGTGGAAAGCATTGGAGAGACAGGCCTTTAGTGAATTTAATGTTCCTGAGAAATGATGGATGGATAGCCCTAGAAACAATCCACTGAGCAGGTCAGGCATGAGCAATGCAGACTTCTCCACACTACCCTGCCAATATCAAAAACAGCAAGGAGACTTGTCAAAGGATGTGGTTTACATGGCAAATAAAAGTTGATTCCAGATGTTGATTTTTTGAATTAGAGATTTATACAAATGTGCAAGAAGAAAACAAATAAACAAACACAGACTTAAAGCCTCAAAATAGTCACAAAAATCATTACTCAGTATCACATACTTATACCACAATCTTTGCTGAGCACCTATTGACCTCTTGCTCCCAAAGAACTGAATTTAGGATGATCTGGTTCTTCATCTCTTAGCCCATGTTTCTCAAAACCACACCTTTTCAAACCGTCACCTCACTGTGTCATTTTACCTCCAGTAATATCGCTAAACAACAGCATTTCATTTGTTCTGTTGCAGGCAGGGGGTCTCACCAAAAGGAAAATATTTTTACAGAACTACTGAGAGAGAGTCAGTAAATGAAGGTGTGACAGAATGACAATTTCCTGCAATAGCTTGAATGAATGTTTTTCAATTAAGCTAGACTTGACTGAATTAGGTTAATATCTTTGGAGGTCCAGGGTATTAAAAATGCAACTGTTTAGGTGTTATTGTGGAATTTGTATGGTTTTCTGTGGGAACCGTGAATAGGAGAACAGCAGCAGGTGATTAGGCACATTCATTTAGGCTGTAACATCTCCAGAGAAACCTCCCCCTGGAAAAATGTGCATAAACTAGTTCAAAGAGACGAAGCAAGAGGTTTTTGATAAATAGCCTGGTTTTAAACTGGCTCAGGGCCTTCTTCCTGATCCAGCAAATGGACAGGAACCCTGGTTCATGGAGGGCCCCAATCCTTAGGGTACTATTGGAAGGATTGAGCGTACAGACGCCCCCCATGTGACTGTGGGCTTGTTCGGAGATGAAGCTGTGATGCACTTGTAGCCACAAGGAACCCCCTTGTGTGGAGGTTTGAAGGGCTGCTCCTGTCAAAATCCATATTAGAGTTGGGGTTAATTCTGGTAAGCTTATTAGCATGAATGTAGGTCTTTTTATTGTTTTGAATATGTTTTCTCTGTAAATGTTTTTTTAGCTTAAAAATAAAGTGGGTTGCCTAGGAAGTGCTGTGTGTTACCTTAGAACTGTAGGAATTACACCTGTTAACCATCTCTGAAGAGAAAATAAGCAAGTGTCCTTGGGCAAACTGTACTGCAATATACACAGTGAAGGCAGCGAACTGTGCAGCTTGGAAATACCCTGGTCGGAAGGGAGAGAGACATGGGTCTCCACCCAGAAGAGGCAATAGCTGGGGAGCTGGAAGCCTGAGAGTGCGTGCCATTGCTGGACCACGAAGGGGAAAATAACAGTGCAGTTGCCCTGAACTGTAACAGAAGGGAACCCAAGCTGCTAGACTGAATATATAAATTATCTAATTGATGTTATTTGTTCTTTGATATAAAAATGTGCTGTTAATTATCTATGGTTTTTTTAAAACAAACAAAACAGTATAAATTTGAGTCACGCAACCCAGACAAAAAAAAAAGACTAACCCAGCCATTAAATAAAAATAGCTTGTGTATATGGATGAGTTTTGCATCACCGCCAGAACGTTAACAGACTCTGCCAGACCTACCGAGGGTGTTAATTCCAGTCTGTCTATCTACTGGTGCATTTTTAATGAAACCATCATTGTGATATCTGGACATCAAGTATAGTTAGGTAGGCACCCTTTACTAGAAGGGCCTCTGAACTTTAATTGGGAGTGTTCCAGTTGGGAAGATCCTGTGTACTGCAATCTAGCCTTGGAGACCACAACCTCCATGATGCCCTGAGGGAAGAGAGAGACTTTCTCTTCCAGGGAGTGAGTGAGTGAGAGGTGCGGTTGTGGGCTCCATTTTGGGAGAGGAGCTGAGCTTGCTTGTGTGGAGTTCTGTCCATGGCTAGAGCTGCTGCTAGGAAGCCAGAAGCTGCTGCTGACAATCTGCTGGGGCTTTAATTGAGCAGGGAGCCTCAGCGGTGGCTGGTGGCTTCACTGGAGCCAGGGCAGAGACTCTGAAAGCAGTGTGAGTAGTCACCACCCTTGTTTGGAAAAGTACTTGCAAGGGAAGGGGCACAGCAAAGAGACTTTAAGGGATTGTCCATGGGCGGCAGGTATCAAAGACCAGGGCAGGCTAAGCCTCCCCAGACCCAGGCCATGGCCCCGCCCATATTCTGGCATGAGGCCCTGCCCTCACTCCCCTCTACCCTGAAGCAGGCAGAGGCTCAGCTCCAGACGGTGGCCAGGGGCAGCACTGGGGCTGGCCCAGCACAGCTGGGGTGGGCGGGCTGGGGCTCCTCGAGCTGCGGGAGGTGGGGGGGGGATGACTCAGGGCTCCTCCGGTTGTGGGATGGGGCACCTTTGGGCTTGGGCAGGGGGGCTTACCTCCCCAAAGTAGGGGTTCACCCACTATCCATGGAGTTGTCTGAGTCTGAGAAGAGGCAGAGTGGTCTTCTCATCGAACCAGGACCCAAGGTTGCTGACATTTGGTTAAGACAATTCCAATCTTCAGAGGAGTTGTGCAGCTTGTTGCCTTGGCTGGACTGATTCAGTGGACCCACAGGGTGCTGTCTCCAGTTTCGAGATCTTCAAGCGCACCCCCACAAGTGTTTAGAACTCTGAAATCCAGAGCAGTGTGCACTCCAGGGTGGCGTAAATGGTGGCAGTGTAAATGCAAATTAAATTAGTTTCATTTATTACTGTAAACTATATTTGTTAATTTATGTATTGAACTGCTCCCTGCTGATTTTAAATGAGTGGTGATATTTAATCTCAGTCTGTTGTCATCTTTTCTTAAATTGTTAAGTAAAAGTGTGTTAACTTTAATCTAAATGTATATTGTTTATAACTGGTATTTTTAAGTTAGACCTATTGCACAGATTAGTTTAGATTTATTCCTGGAGGTTCCCAAGGCATGCCATCAAGTGTGTACAGGGCCTATCCATGTGGAGGCACCACCAATTTTAATTTCCTTTGCAAGTAAAAGGACTGAAGCTGAGGGGTGGACTGAGGATTCCTACCTCTCCAACATCACCACGGAGATACTCAGTATCTCCTTTACCATCAACAGCATCAGGCGCCCAGGGACACAAGGGAGTGTTGCCCGCTCCCAAGTAACCCAGGGAGGAAAGAAGAGGTTACAATTACATACAAGCATAATTTGTTTATAAAAGATACGTGGGCTCCCTCATTCTGCGATAACTCTCACTAACATTACGTACAAATGTAAAACAAAATTAAAAATGCCACGAACATAGTATACCACCATTTTTTCTCTCTCCCTGCCAGTTTATAAATCTGTCAGTCTTAAAGCTGGTCACAATTTTCCAGATTTCAATTTTTGGCCAAAACTTTTTCCTCAAAATTTTGATTTTTGATGAAAAATGGATGAAAACTTGTGCAAAAAACATTCTGTTTTTCAACTAGCTATAGAGCTTGTTGACATATTCCAATTTTAAAGATTGTGATGAAATTTTTTATCAAAATGTTAATGAGAAGAAGTGATTAAATGTTCATGAAAAATGTTCAGATTTTTTGACTAGCTTCCTCTTAACTAATGATGAAGTGCCTGTCTGATTGGTAAGTCACTCAGTCTGGGAACAGAACACAGCTCAAATATGGAATTGTGACTATCAAAGAGTCAAAGGAAGAGTATTAGGGAACAATATGAGCAATCTATAGATTAAAATTTGTTTAATCACAAAATATAAGAGATGTTAAATTGACTAAATAAATTGTTCTTTGCAAATTGTTCACTTGGCCCTAAACGTAATCACTGCAGTACAAATCAAGAAGGAATTCTCTGGCAGCTGCCTCATCTAAGAGACATGGTGACGGATGAAAAAGCCCACACTGGCCACTGAAGCCATATGGAGATCCAGAAGCAATCTGGGGTTCAGAAGCATCCCTACATTGCAAACCTGGAAAAGTATAGGATCCCGCTTCCAGCACTGGAAGCAGATATCACTCCCAAATATTGTCTGATTGCTTCCTGAAAGAAATGAGAACATTAATTGTATTAGACTGAGTTTTAGTTAGTTTGTCCTATCTTGGCTGGTCATTGGAAAACACAGAAAGTGTGCCATCATATTTGATGAAAAAAATCTATTTTCTCATGACACCACAGCCCATTATTTCATTGGAGAATTAAGCCATTTATCAATATAACAAGTACAGCACTTGCAGCGGCAATGCTACCATCCATAATGTTGCAACAATAGGGGTTGGAAGATAGTTCCACCTTCATGGCCATTCCGTCATTGGCTTCTCCACGGAGGTCTATCAACTAAAGTGCTAATTAATATGGTGACTTTTGTGCTGTGGACATCCGCCCACTAGGAACTGGACTGACACCACCAACTAATTTCAGACAGGCTACCAAACATCCACCAATTATTATTATTTATTATTATTAATTCATATTAAGGTTATGCCTAGAGTCTGCAGCTCCATTGTGTTATGCACTGTACAAATATATAAGAAAGAGATGGTACCTGCCTTGAAGAGTTTACAAACAGATTAACATCACGACCAACTTGCACAAAATTTGAACTAAGGACCTTTAGTTTGTTATTACTAAATCCCTAAGCCATTTAGTCCTACCTCCTTCCTTTCCCAGCACCATTTAAGATTAGTTTTACTACAACATGCAGGGAGCAATACCTATTGCTCTTTTGCTAACCATGATTGTACACATAATCCCTTCATGGCATCATGGAAATTTGGTGCAAGTTATTACTTAGCCAAGTACAGGTGGTCAGCATTGCAAAGGATTCAGCTCATTTAGGAATAGAATGTAGTCTTACTACTAACCCTGTGGAAAGGGAGGCTATAGCAGAACTACTTTAGGAGCAGTCTGTGATGAATAGGGGAATCTGTCTATACAGTTTGTGATCCTGGTTCATATTGTGAAGTTGTTCTTAGGAAACATTGCTGTATCATGGGATGCCTCTATGTCCATGTGTTTCCATCAGATCAGGGACAATGGAGGGATGTTAACCATAACAACTGTACTTTGACCAAACAATGAATATGTTAAGGATTCCTTAATAAGGAAGTCATCTAATGCTTCTTCAAGTTCCTTCAAGGGGATTTGAGGAAGTGGACAGAGCAGAAAAATCACCAGAAGGTGAACATAGGAACTAGTTGTCAGTGGTGGGACATTTAAACTAGAAGACACATAGAGGCACACAGAATGGTTTGGGCAGGAGAGAAGAAGAGCACTGATCAACCATAGTTAGAGAAGGTTATGTGGGATAGAAAGTCTCCATGATTGAGAAGACTAGCCATGTGCAGCAGAAGGCTTTCAGATGGCCCCAGAGGACTTTGACCCAGCCCAAAGAGTGCTCAGAGTTAGTGACAAAACTGAGGCAGAGAAATATGTGAAGGGATTATTTTTAATATGTAACTTTTGGCGCCCCCGTGGCCAAGATGGAGTCTGCTCTGCAGGCAGCTCTGGCCAAGAGAGGGCATGCGCAGGAATGCAGCAGGAGAAATCCCTTCCACCCTAGGGGCACCTTTTCCAACCCCCCCCCCCCCCCCAGAGTGAACACACACCCACAGGAAAAGCACAATGGATATAACAAAGGGAGATATTTATTTACAGAGGGATGAGAGGAGAAAACAACAAGGAGAAATATAGAGGGAGCAGTAGAACAGGGCTGCATCCAAACCAAGGCCCAGTGGTAGCATAGTCTGGAAGGGCAGACACTGAGCAATGTGTCTGTATACAGAGTTCAGGAGTCCTGAGCAAAGTTCCAGTCCAGTTGTGAGTCTTGAGTGCTCCTGGTCATCTTCAGCGCCAGTGAACTTTCCCCCAACAAACCCCTCCAGTGCCCTCTTCTGCCGCTCTCTGCAAAGCCACACAGAGCAACCACCTCCCCACTTAACTAGCTACAGCCTCCCTCCTTGTCCCCAATGCAGAGTCCCAAGCCCCAGTACTCACAGCCCCATGCAGCTCTGGGCAGCCGTGATATTGGGTCCAGCTCTGGCCTGTCCGTCTCGGGTGATTCCTCCCTGGCACAGGTCTTCTCCTGGCTCCTGTCCTGGGCTGTCCCCGATCGACCCTGTCCTTCTCAGGCTTCAGGCAGGTTCTCTCTCCTTCACTTTTCCAGGTCTCCGGCTGCCTCTCTCTCTCCCTGGAGCTCCAGCGCCACCCCCTGGAGTTTTCCTTCTTTTTTCTTGCTCTCCCCCTTCCCCTTAGGAAAAAGATTTAAAGGGGCCATGCTCTCTAAACCCCAAAAGAGTTACAAATAGATCTGTGTATTTCTCATGTGATTAATTAAAGAACAATAGTTGTTTAGAATCCTGTGTGTAGTGTGTTTTACACCTACCACGTGCTGGTGAAGAGTTAACCTGTGAACCCAAGACACCCACATGGTTGGAAGTCTAGGAAAGGGTATGTTTAAGTTATGGAAAGTCTGAGGGAATCAGTACTGGGGCTGGGCAGATGGACTGCTAGGGTTCAGCTTGCAGGACGGGGTGCCAGATAAAGGATCTGTACCGTGAGTGTCCACATAGAATCATAGAACTGGAAGGGACCTCAAGAGGTCATCTAGTCCAGTCCCCTGCACTCAAGGCAGGACTAAGTATTATCTAGACCATCCCTGACAGGTGTTTTACCAACCTGCTCTTAAAAATCCCCAATGAGGGAGATTCCACAACCTCCCTAGGCAATTTATTCCAGTGCTTAACTCTTCTGAGAGTTAGGAAGTTTTTCCTAATGTCCAACCTAAACCACCCTTGCTGTAATTCAAGCCCATTGCTTCTTGTCCTATCCTCAGAGGTTAAGAAGAACAATTTTTCTCCCTCCTCCTTATAACAAACTTTTATGTACTTGAAAACTGTTATCATGTCCCCTCTCAGTCTTCTCTTCTCCAGACTAAACAAACCCAATTTTTTCAGTCTTCCCTCATAGGTCATGTTTTCTAGACCTTTAATCATTTTTGTTGCTCTTCTCTGGACTTTCTCCAATTTGTCCACATCTTTCCTGAAATGTGGTACCCAGAACTGGACACAATACTCCAGTTGAGGCCTAATCAGCACAGAGAAGAGTGGAAGAATTACTTCTTGTGTCTTGCTTACAATACTCCTACTAATACATCCCAGAATGATGTTTGCTTTTTTTGCAACAGCATTACACTGTTGACTCATATTTAGCTTGTGATCCACTATGACCCCCAGATCCCTTTTCACAGTACTCCTTCCTAGGCTGTCATTTCCCATTTTGTACGTGTGCAACTGATTGTTCCTTCCTAAGTGGAGAACTTTGCATTTGTCCTTATTGAAGATCATCCTATTTACTTCAGATCATTTCTCCAGTTTGTCCAGATCATTTTGAATTTTAATCCTATCCTCCAGAGCACTTGCAACTCCTCCCAGCTTGGTATAGTCTGCAAACGTTACAAGTGTACTCTCTATGCCATTATCTAAATCATTGATGAAGATATTAAACAGAACTGGACCCAGACCGATCCCTGCGGGACCCCACTCATTATACCCTTCCAGCGTGACTGTGAACCACTGATAACTATTCTCTGGGAATGATTTTCCAACCAGTTATGCACCCACCTTATAGTAGCTCCATCGAGGTTGTATCAAAAGCCTTACTAAAGTCAAGATATACCTCATTGACTGCTTCCTCACTATCTACAAAGCTTGTAACCCTGTCAAAGAAAGCTATCAGGTTAGTTTGACATGATTTGTTCTTGACAAATCCATGCTGACTGTTATTTATCACCTCATTATCTTCTAGGTGTTTGCAAATTGATTGCTTAATTATTTGCTCCATTATCTTTCCTGGTACAGAAGTTAAGCTGACTGGTCTGTAATTCCCCGGGTTGTCCTTATTTCCCTTTTTATAGATGGGCACTATATTTCAGGGCTTTGGAGCTGTGCTCCAGCTCCGCTCCAGCTCCAGGCAAAAACCTGCAGCTCCACTGCTCCGGAGCTGCTCTGCGCTCCAGCTCCGGGCTTCGCTCCAAAGCCTTGCTATATTTGCCCTTTTCCAGTCTTCTGGAATGTCCCCTATCTTCCATGACTTTTCAAAGATAATTGCTAATGGCTCTGATATCTCCTCAGTTAGCTCCTTGAGTATTCTAGGATGCATTTCATCATGCCCTGGTGATCTGAAGACATCTAACTTGTCTAAGTAATTTTTGACTTGTTCTTTCCCTATTTTAGACTTTGATCCTACCTCATTTTCACTGGCAGTCACTATGTTAGACGTCCAGTTGCCACCAACCTTCTTGGTGAAAACCGAAACAAAGAAGTCATTAAGCACCTCTACCATTTCCACATTTTCTGTTATTGTGTTCCCCTCCTCATTGAGTAACACGCCTACTCTGTCCTTAGTCTTCCTCTTGCTTCTAATGTATTTGTAGAATATTTTCTTGTTTCCTTTTATGTCCCTAGCCAGTTTGATCTCATTTTGTGCCTTGGCTTTTCACATTTTGTCCCTACATACTTTTGTTATTTGTTTATATTCATCCTTTGTAATTTGACCAAGTTTCCACTTTTTGTAGGACTCTTTTTTGTGTTTCATATCATTGAAGATCTCCTGCTTAAACCACGGGGCTCTCTTGCCATACTTCCTATCTTTCCTATGCAGTGGGATAGTTTGCTCTTGTGCCCTTAATAATGTCTCTTTGAAAAACTGCCAACTGTCTTCAATTGTTTTTCCCTTAGACTTGCTTCCCATGGGATCTTACCTACCAACTCCCTGAGTTTGCTAAAGTCTGCCTTCTTGAAATCCATTATCTTTATTGTGCTGTTCTCCCTCCTACCATTCCTTAGAATCACAAACTCTACTATTTCATAATCACTTTCACGCAAGTTGCTTTCCACTTTCAAATTCTCAACCAGTTCCTCCTTATTTGTCAAAATCAAATCTAGAACAGCCTCCCCCTAGTAGCTTTCTCCACCTTCTGAAATAAAAAAAATTGTCTCCAATATATTCCAAGAACTTGTTGGATATCTGAGCCCTGCTGTGTTATTTTCCCAACAAATGTCTGGGTAGTTGAAGCCTCAAAGCCACATAGAGGCCTCAAAACAGCAGCAGTGCCTGGATTCTGTTCAAACACCTGAGGTTTAAAGCGTATGGGGATTCAGAGATTGGATCTCCTGAGAGCAGTCTGGTGGGTGCACAAAGAGAGGTGTTTGGATAGATCTGCGGCACAGTCCAGGAATGGAATTGTGACTCAAAGTTACAATTCTCTCCCTAGGTTCACCTTTGCTGAAGTTATCTGCTACTGGCCCATACCACTAGCAGATTATTTTCCCTTCTGCATGAGATCAGCTGTGCTGGCTGATGTGCTGGCCAAAGCTCTACTTGTTCCCCACCACTGCTAACCCAATCCCCACCCACCTCTGCAGGGACAAGGAGCCTCGTCTCTTCTCAGCATTCTAACTAGCACTGCTGGTAGCCCATGCAAGGGAGTAAGGGAAGGGCCTTACACCCCCTTATTCTCTTGCATGGGTGTGAAAGGAGAGAGACAATCTTGCCTTTAGGTAGCTGAACTAGGTGCTGAAGATGGTAGAGGCCAAATAAATTCCAGATTGTAGCTGGCTGTGAATCAAACTTTATAGCTGGCAATGGCCACCAATTTAAATGCTAAGAAGTGACACATAGAAAGGAAGAGATGGCTGAAAGTTGAAAACTGGAAACTTAAAATACCATTTTTACTTTGTGTTATCATTTTAGGGAGAGGGGTTGATTTTCTGATTGTACTGTGCATTTTCCAAGGTCATCTTAGCTACGGTGCACATGCTTGTGGTTCTCCATCACGAATTCCATATCAGGCCTTGAGCCAATAAAAATAGAAAATCTCTGTATTTGATATATATATATATATATAGTTAAAAAAAATGTTCCATTCACTCCAAACTAGTGTTTTTCTGATAAGTACCACAGTTCTACTGAGCTGTGCCCTTAATAGGTAATATATTATGAAATCACAACTATTTTTCTTAGCTATGTTAAGGTATTGATCACGCTATCTAAATCTATCCAAAACTCATACGCCAAAGTTTTCAAAGTGGGTACTTTAACTCTTTATGGCTGGGAATTAAATTGCCCAACCCCCACTGAATTTCAGTGGGTGTTAGGCACCTTATTCCTACAGAACAATTTGAAGATTCCAGGTTTAATGCCATATTTAAGCACCTAAATAAGTGGCCTGATTTATAATGGGATTTGTTTTTCTTCAGAAGAACGTTTACAGAAAGTAAATTTTTTGCAAATAATCCTATTTTTGTGTGAAGGGTCAAACAAGAAGTTTTTGTGTAGCTATCTGGAAATCTCTTTGATTTCCCTACTCATTCAAATCAGGAAGCAGAAGCAATTCCACACTATGAATAACAAACACTCAAAGCAAATAATTTGCAGACAACCGAAAGGCTAAAATGTTTTTATTATTAACCTTATTCACGTAAGGCTCAATGCTGAATAATGGGGGGGAGGGGTGGGGAATGTAGAAATCTAAGGTTTTTTGTTCACAATTTGCTACCAACAAATAAAAAACAACTACTAAATGCAAAATCCATTAACAAAATTATTCACCGCAAAGAACTTGCCTAGCTTATACCTCACAGCGCTTTTCTCTGAGAACAGGGGTGCTGGTCTGGTTTCTTGGCCAAATTCCAATTAAGGTAATTATATTCTGCTTACCTGAGTCCTCCCTTCAGCTTACCATGATATGCTATATGTCTTACTATCCTAAACTGTTTCTAGCATAGTGTCAAAAGCTTGCTACCTTCCATTCCATGTTGCCTGGCTTTGGGTTTCGTTAAAAAAAAATAAAAATGAAACATACACATAGAGTACTAGGCATCATATTTCTCAGACCTTTAACACTGAAACATGGGAAGAAGTCATATTGTTGCTGAAGCCCAACATTTCCATGATTTTTTATACAATTTAAAAAAAAAACTTTTAATACTCCAGGGCCAGATGTTTCTGCCCTGCCAAACCTGTCAGGCTAGAAAGTGCCCAAACTGTGCTCAGCCTCAAAATGCTGCTGCCTGCTTTTATTATTATATAGGAAACAAATGTCATCTTGGCAGCCTTCTAGTGCCTCTTAAAGTTATGAACCTCGCATCTTAATAATTGCTCTGTGGGTTTGGGGATTATCTGCACTTGACTTAAAGTTCTCGAGCAAACTGAAAAGCTCTTTAAAAGTCTGAAGACTGTTCCTGCAGCTCCACCTTTTGGGAGCTGGGGATCAGCCAGGATAACTGAGGCTGGTTACTTCTGTTCTAGGGAAGGACTTAACCTTGTTGTGCTTGTGGCTGACAGATTAATCACCTGAAAAATGTAAAACCTCTAAAATACTTCATTCTTTAAAGACCTGTCAACACCTTACATAAAGTCGTAACTTCACTCTCTTTTGAGACAATTCTATTTATATGTACTAGAAACTAATTTGTATCATTAGGGACACATACACAGAGAACCTTTACTAACAAGGTTGTATGCAATGTTGTAACCGTGTCAGTACTGGGATATTGCAGAGATTAGGTAGGTGAGGTAATATCTTTTATTGGACCAACTTCTGTTGGTGAGAGAGATAAGCTTTCGAGCTACAGAGAGCTCTTCTTCAGGTCTGGGACAGGTACTTAGGAGTGTCACAGCTAAATACAAGATGGAACAGATAGTTTAGCATAAGTAGTTAGCACATGTTCTAAGGGATCATTCTAACAATCTTGTATTTAGCTGTGATACTCAAAGTACTTTACCCAGACGGAAGAAGAGCACTGTGTAGCTAGGAAACTTGTCTCTCTCACCAATGGAAGTGGGTCCAATAAAAGATATTATCTCACCCACCTTGTCTCTTTACTAACAAGGGTTCATCAAGTCTTTCTGCTTAATCCTCACCTGAAATCATAGAGACAAAGTTCAGCCCAGGAGGAAGAGGGTGTGATTTCATCCACTTGGATCTTTGGAATACAGTGGCATCCACTTACGCCAGAGTTGGCCTGTAATCCTTAAACTGCATGATCATAAATGTTTGTTGCATAAGGGCCTCATCCTGCAAGATGCTGAGAGCCCTGTAGTTAATGTTTAACTTGATTGACTTTAATGGAAGTTCAAAGCATCAGCACCTTACAGGATCAGGTGTTAAACAATCATGATGTCACAAAGAGAGGGGTATATGTGGGGTAGAAGCAAGGGATATGTACAAACCAAAACCAGGATCTGAACACTTCCTGAATGTTGGAAAAATCTGCATCAGGATTACAGCTCAGGTCCATCTCTAATACAAGCAGCAGAAACATGTTGTCATTAAAGAAAGGCTTGACCCCAAACCTATTGAAGGCGATGGAAAGATACACACTGCCTTCAGTGGGATTTGGATCAAGACCATAATGAAGTTTAAGATGAAAAGATAGAATGGAGGCCAAGCATGACCTCTGGAAAAACAGAATTTCAGAAGAATAAATCTCTCTTACGTGATTGTTCCATAATAAAGATTAAGTTAAAAAAGTAACCACAAAACAAACACAATATAAATGCCCCCCACCACCTTTTTTACCATTAACCCGGGATTAAACTGCCTTTGTGTGTAATGAACATTTATTTGCCTTTCTTCACTTTTAATGTTCTTAAACTACCCCCCAGACTTGTCAGCTCCATTTCAGACGGGTAAATATTCTATACACACAGAAGCAATTTTATATATATATATATATAATCATAGGCATGATTGTTAAATTGGTTTCCAGCCGTACAGACTGTGTCCCTCCAGAATCTCAATTAAACGCTTGACAAACCACATGGCTACTCTAATCCCGCTTTAAAGATCGCTGTTAGTAAGGATGGCAGACAGCCTTACTTTTCCATTGGAAGACTCAGAGACCTAGTTTTACTTGGTCTCTGTTTAAAAATACTCTGTTTTCCCCCTTGGCTCCACAGTTCATGTTTCACTTGTAATATTCTGCCTCAGTTCTCTAGACCATGCAACAATCTCTTCTTTGTTTAGCTACTACCTCATTTCTCTCTATTAGCCTTTAATCCCTGTCAAGGTTTCACCTTTGCAATGATGAGGTCACAGCTCACGTTGATTGGGAAAGGAAATCCTGATGATTGTTGCTGACAGAAAGCTGATAATGCTGTTTTTGGCAGCAATAAATTCTCAGTCTCCGAATGAAGACTAATCTTGGAGCTAGGAATCAGCTCTTTCAGTCGTTGTTTTGGACTCATTCACAAATATTTTCCCATGCTCAAGATCCCTGACCTTTGGAGTATTCAATACACCTAAGTTATTGTGTGGAACTCTTTATTTAAGGATACTAATAAGTAGCAATCCATTTGTGAGGGACAGGTAAAAATATGAAATAAAATCATCCATATTATCTCTATCTTGAGTGTGGGACTCTGAGCTACTCATTTCTTTCTGCATCTGGTGTGACAGTAAGGACTAAATTTAGGCCTGTGGTTGAGCTATTCTGTTAGTTTGGTCAGCATTCTCGTGCGTCAAATAATTGTCATTCTGACAACAGGACCTGTGATTTTTATTTGCACTTTTATAGTGCAAAGACATGTTGCACAGAAGAAGCTGAGGTAGGCAGGAGGTTATTTTTTTAAATTTCAAATTAATGTTACCACTGTAGATCCTTATCTTACAAATTCACCATTTTGAATGTATGCTATTATGGTTCACCTACAATGTCCATAAACAAAAAAATATCCATTTAAGTTTTCTCAACAGTTTCAACATCATTCATTGCATACAATCTTCATCAGCATATACCAGCTGTTCTTTTTCTTGTCATGTACAAAGGACAGGAGAATTCACAAAATGAGTGAGTAGCAATGATCTCATAGGAAATCTATATCTATGGAGAAGAAAATGCAAGATTCCACAAGAACATTAAAAGCAAAGTTCTGTAACATTTTCTCTTTCCCTCCGCACTATCCCTCCAGTATATCTTGTCCTTTCAAAAAACACTTCCTCACTTCCTGCTGGCCTATAATCTATATAATGAAGCTTCACTATCAAATGAACTCTCTCTAGGGCAGGTATACCTTGGACCACCCCGAAGAGGAATTCCACATAATGTAGGGTTGATGACTGTATGCTTAGTGTGAGTACCTCAACTCTCCATCACCATCCCAATATGGCTTTTATTTTTGACTGGCCCCTTACCACTACAGTGGGCCAAATCCAAACCTTTTATTAGAATATCCCTGGACTCTGATATGAATGCCGATCCAAACATTACAGCGTGGGTAGCTTTCTACTATAAAATGGGTGTATTTTACTCCCTTTCCTGCTACTAATAACAAAGCTTCAAGCTAGCACGAACAGCTGGTATCATTTTAGTCATGCAATTCTTATATATTCTACTTTTATTTTCTCTCTCTTCTACTGCATACTTGGCCTTACAAAAATAGTGTAAATTAAATTCTTTGACTGAGTTGTGTTTCCAGAATACTCTCTCTCACCAGGTCTTTTGGAGAGAGAGTATCCTGGAATACATTCATGAAGGGGCAGAATTGTTCTGTTCTCAGTAGCTAGACATGCCCAAGTGTGTTTCTATCACAATCCTAAAGTCTAGGGACACCTCATTTACCGTCTGTGCTTGTATGTCACATATTCTTGTTCTTGTGTCACTTTTGTTCCCCCATAAGGTTGATCTTTTCAACTGTGTGCACCCAAGAAGAGTAATGGAAACCTTGCTGTTTGAGTCATTTAACCTTTAGGATTCTGGCTAATCGTGAGGTAATTTAACCTTCAGAATTGGCTCTTTTTGTTTGGAAGACTAGAAAGGCTACGAGGGCAGGGAATGGGAGCTGAATTGAGACTCCTGGGTGTGGTCAATCCCACCATATTCCTCTGGTCTGCCTAGGAGTCTTACCATACTTGCTGCAGGGTCCTGGTCGATGTTTGAAAGCCATTTGGAAATGGGAGAATGGCTCAGGAACTCAACAGCAGATGACGAGCCCAGCAGCTAGTACAACATAGACACTAGGGTGGTGTACTGAGAGGCCAGCTGCTGAGGGTGATAGAGCAGATAGGGAGCAAGCTCCCTGCCTGCTTGGGGTGGAAGTTATTTCTGGGGGATTGGGAGTATGAGGGAGATACTTTTGGGGATAGTGAAGTGTGAGGGAGAGGAAAAGTAGAAGTCAGGGAGGTTGTTCATAGATTCATAGATTCTAGGACTGGAAGGGACCTCGAGAGGTCATCGAGTCCAGTCCCCTGCCCGCATGGCAGGACCAAATATTGTCTAGACCATCCCTGATAGACATTTATCTAACCTACTCTTAAATATCTCCAGAGATGGAGATTCCACAACCTCCCTAGGCAATTTATTCCAGTGTTTAACCACCCTGACAGTTAGGAACTTTTTCCTAATGTCCAACCTAGACCTCCCTTGCTGCAGTTTAAACCCATTGCTTCTGGTTCTATCCTTAGAGGCTAAGGTGAACAAGTTTTCTCCCTCCTCCTTATGACACCCTTTTAAATACCTGAAAACTGCTATCATGTCCCCTCTCAGTCTTCTCTTTTCCAAACTAAACAAACCCAATTCTTTCAGCCTTCCTTCATAGGTCATGTTCTCAAGACCTTTAATCATTCTTGTTGCTCTTCTCTGGACCCTTTCCAATTTCTCCACATCTTTTTTAAAATGCGGCGCCCAGAACTGGACACAATACTCCAGCTGAGGCCTAACCAGAGCAGAGTAGAGCGGAAGAATGACTTCTCGTGTCTTACTCACAACACACCTGTTAATACATCCCAGAATCATGTTTGCTTTTTTTGCAACAGCATCACACTGTTGACTCATATTTAGCTTGTGGTCCACTATAACCCCTAGATCCCTTTCTGCCGTACTCCTTCCTAGACAGTCTCTTCCCATTCTGTATGTGTGAAACTGATTTTTCCTTCCTAGGTGGAGCACTTTGCATTTGTCTTCGTTAAACTTCATCCTGTTTACCTCAGCCCATTTCTCCAATTTGTCCAGATCATTTTGAATTATGACCCTGTCCTCCAAAGCAGTTGCAATCCCTCCCAGTTTGGTATCATCTGCAAACTTAATAAGCGTACTTTCTATGCCAATATCTAAGTCGTTGATGAAGATATTGAACAGAGCCAGTCCCAAAACAGACCCCTGCGGTACCCCACTCGTTATGCCTTTCCAGCAGGATTGGGAACCATTAATAACAACTCTCTGAGTATGGTTATCCAGCCAGTTATGCACCCACCTTATAGTAGCCCCATCTAAGTTGTACTGGGGAAGAGTGGAGGGAAGAGATTGGAGTCTAGTTAACTCAACTTCCATTGCCCACTTTAGAATTAAGGATTAATGTCCTTCATCACTAGAAAATACATTGAGGGAACATGTTCTAGCAATAGTTGGGACTAGATGATCTTGCATTCATTTTCATCTTTAATTTCTGTGCACTTAGATACTGAGATGATGTGCATGACAAAAAACAAAAACTAAACAACCAGATAGACCCACATGAATCCATACAACAAAGACTACAGGATTAAACTCCCCCCCCCACCACCAAAAGTTCCATATTTATCTTTATTCTCAATTACAGATCTCCATATTTTGTACTGTTCACTGCAAATATTGGGCCAGTTTCTGCCTACTCCATACAACCCCATTTGACAAAATTTAGACCTCAACTACAATCCACACAACTCACATACCTTTCACATACACACAAATGCTCCCCAAAAGAGCGTTATGTGTAGTTAGTTAATAGAAAAGAAGACAGGAGATGGTGCTCAAGAATATGCCGCATTGTTCCTGGGTTTTGTAGGACCAGTAAAACTCCTCAATGTTGTGCACTGCAGATGGCTTCCCATCTGCGGTTCTTTACATGCAGCTCTTAACAAACATACCAACTACCATATTACACTGACTTTCATGCAGGCCTTTTATTTCAAAGATGTATTATTTTATTATATCACATTCTTGGTGTTTTAATTAAGAGACAAACATAGCATGGAATCTAAAAAAAAATTTAAAAAAAAATCTATATTTCCCTTGTGCACCAAGGAAGTAATGCTTGTATTGCTTTATCAGAATACTCTGTGCTATTGCTGAAACATACACCTAACCCCGTTCAAATTGGCATTCTGAATTTTGTCAGATGGGTACAAGCAGCAGTTCAACAACTAGAAAATCCTTTAAGGAAGCAAAATTTGAATGCTGAATACCACCAGGATTCAAGCCAGTTTAATCTGGTTGCAGAATGTAATTGAATCATTAAAGTCACCACAAGGTGTATTTTTTTCCACTGAATGTATTACTCCCATTTCAAAATATAATTGCTTAACCTAAAATAACCACAGTGTTATTTTCATAAATCTATTTTGCAGAAGCTAGATAGTATACCTTTAAATCTTTCTTAAGTAATATAATTGAAGGCAGGATCTGGAAGACAGTATAACAGGGTTAATGCCATACCACAACTACTTAATAGCTCTTGGTATTGAGTATGGCCTTGGGTACTGGAAGTTTTACTTAAGAAATATGCTTTTCTAGGGAAAAAACACTTTCTGCAGTATCTTTTAACCCTATTGAATGCATGCATATTTTTTCAATACTTAATTTTTATTTCTATACTGTCTTATTGGCCAAATGTAATGTAACAAATTACTTCAAGATTCTCTAGGTAATCTGATTGCTTACTTCAATTTAGCTGCTATCACCTTACCAATCTGTGAATCATAAATATGCTGTAAATTTACCTATAATGAGTGAGCAGATACTAATATTTATCACCACCTTAATTCCTGGTCTACTGAAACTTCCAACAAGGTTGGAAGGGGGGAACTACCTCAGCTTCCCAGTCACCCAGAGCCATGTTCCCCAACTACACACCTTAAAGCCTCTAGAGAAGTGGCTCTCCAGCACCAGACCTTGCAATGCCTTCAGGAGCATGGCACAGCTGGAAAAATCTATGAAGCTGACAAACACAAATAAGAGTGAATAATAGTAGGCCCTCTATAACCATAATTATTGCCAGACCCTCAACCAGTTAGTTATATTAGTTGCAAGACTATACATCATATATATAGTACACACAAAAATTACATTAAAAGAACATTAATAAGGGTACAACATCAAGCACTCAAAAGTTAGGAAATACGAGAATTATTTCACTACCCCCATTGTCCATATGCATTCTGATAGTCTTTAATTACATGACCACATACTATGGTTTCCATAGGACCTCGATGGAATTTCCATCAATTTCCACAATGTGGCATCATATTGACACTCACATGGTTTTTCAGCAAAGTTGAAACCTAAGGCTCCACCTCCACAGACCGTTGTCACTTCAGCAAATCTAGTAAATAAAAGCATTAGTAGGTTGTTATCCTCAGTGTGGAGCAGCACTAGCAGTGGATGGGACACTTTGCCAGTGGGTTTCACAGATATTTGCAGAGAACAGAGGAATGGTGAGACTCGGGTATCTTGGGTTCCATTCCAGACTCTGGAGGGGATGGTGCTCTAGTAGGTACAGACTCTTCTATCCATTCTGCCACAAACATGACCTCTTCTACCCCATGCCCCCTCATCCCTGTCCCAGTCCTGTCTTGTTCCCACCACTTGGCTTCTCATCCTAATCTCATTCTACTCACCTAGCCAGCCGCAATCTCTACTCCTCAGGCTTCTCATTCCAGTCCCACTCACCTTGCCCAGCCAGCCCCTGTTCCCCCATCCTGAACCGCAGCTTCTCATCAAATCTCTGCCCATCTTGTTCTTCCTGTCCCATTGGTTCTGAGTTCCTGTCTGCTTGCCCAGCCAGTCCCAGTTCTTCAACCAATCTCAGTCTTCCCCACATCTACTGGCTCCCAGTCCTCCCCAACCCTATTTCCCTCCTGGGGTCCCAGTCCCAAACTCCTGGCCCAGCCTTCTTAGTCTTCACCCCCACCCCAAATCCCATTTCCAGCTTCCATTTCCCTGCTAGCCTTGAGTTCCAGAAATTTCCTCCACACTCCTTGTCTCAATCTGTTCCCCAGCCTAACCCACTCCCTCCTGAAGCTCTGGCTCTTGTCCCCTCTGCTTTCAAATCAGGCAGCTTCCTCTTCCACATTGCCTGGCTTCAGGAGTGGGGCACTGAGAGCACAGGAGAGACAGGCTCCTGCTCTCATTTCAGGTGACCAGACCCAGATCTTGCATGACATGCAGCAACTCAGAGCTGCAACTGAAGGGAAAGTCCTGCTCAGCAGTCCCAGGCTGGAGTATGCCCAGTGCAGATGGACTCTTCAAGGAAATAGCCGCCAAGATCTAAGACGTCTCTACTGAGTGTCTGCAAACTGCAATTTTTCAAAGGCTTATTACTTGGCCAAATTTGGGACGATTTTCATGGAGACAGCAGTAGGCACATCTGACATGATGGACCCCCCCTGCCAAATTTCAGATCTCTCCTCCAAAGCAGGGGATGCAAGAGCTGTTCAAAGAAAAGGTCACCAGACTTTAATATGGGGAAAACAACATATTTTCCTAATCATTGTTCTCGGAAACAGCTGAGCTGTTTTGTGTGATGTTTTTGTCTGGAGGGAAAAAAAAAAAAACAGCCTAAGGCAGACAGCCAGCGTGTAAAATTTCAACCCAAATGGTTAAAGTTTGGCAAAGTTATAAGCAACTGAAAAGTGTCTCATAATGAGAAGAGTCAGGCAACTTTAATAAAGGCTCAGGGCAGGCCCTGCTCATAATACATGAAAAAGGAATCAAAAAAGTGATATTTGCTGTCAATAACCAAGCATTTAGTATATTAGCAACACATGTTATTCCTGATCTGTGCATTGTTCTCCACATTTACAAGGGATAACTTAAAACACTCCAAAATACATCTAGGGACAATTAGGATGCTACTTAATTTAGCTGTAACTTTGTTGTAGAAACATATACCTCACCACAAAACCCAAATATATGTTTGCAGATTCCTAGGTGATTAGACCACCATCAACATACATCAGTATTCTAAAGCTTTTGGGACCAGATTTTTTAAAGTAGAGCAATGCCTCAGGGTAGCAGGATTCTCTTGTTGCTACCATCCCTAGAGGGAGCTTATTGGCTAATTCCTGTTGACTCATTGGCATAGGTGTGACTCAGTCTCCATCCTGAGCATATAAAGAAAATGGGAGTAGCCGTGTAGCACAGGTATGGCTTGTAAGTCACATCTTGAGGAAGAGAATTACAGAAGTAGACAAGCCTGGAGAGAGGGCTTAGGCTGGAATTCATGTAGTTTTATTTAGGAACTACTTTTTTGTTAATAAAAAAAAAAATCTCCAGGAAAGATAACTTTTTGACTGCACAAGATGTAACTTTTGTTTACCACAGACTCCACCAGCTTATAATGTCCATGGTCAACCCAGAATAACGTTAGGGCATTTGGACATACAGATTCATCATAATATGAGTCACTGAAATGTCCAAATTCCCCTTTGCACACACAATTTTCTGATTTTGCAAAACAGTTTGTAATAACGGCTCATGCAAAGGTAGGCATGCAGACATGCACTGCATCATATGTCAACCTAGGGTTTCCACTAGGGCTAGTCAGAAAAATTCAGTCTATACTACATGTAGACAAGCCCTTACAGTAAACATCCTTCAGGAAAAAATATTAAGGATATTTAAAAATAAACCACTGAAGTGTATGTTTAAGCATTCTTTATCAGGGTATACTGATTCCAAGGTCATACTGTATGTTATTAACGGTCTGTTACTAATTATCTGTGTTCTTCTAGGCCCCTCATCACCATAAAATCTAAGTGTGTCACACATAATAATGAATTTTATCTTCACAACACCCCTGTGAGATAGAGAAGTATTATTATTGTTATTCTCATTTTACAGCTCGGTAACTGAGGTACTGAAAGATTTTAAGTGACTTGCTCAAGGTCATACCGGAAGTCAGTAGCAGACCTTGGAGTGAATCTAGATCTCCTGAGGTCCTTCTCTTTTATTCAGACTGTTTAATACAAATAGCAATACAGTTATAGCTCATGTTGGCAGAACACTATAGGCAATGTTAACCTGTTGTCAGAACACACAACTCATCTTTCACCAGCTACAATTAAGCCAGAAGCCCCCAAATCAAACTACAGGGTACCTCTTATCTTTCCTTCTTTCCCACAGAGGGTTGCTTTTCTTTCTGTCACTGATCTCTCTACAGTAGGATAGGATATTTCCACCCACTAGTTTTTAACAAACTAACTTAATTGTGGATAACGATAGAATATTACTAATAATGAGGCAGCAGTGTGAATAACTTGATGCCAAAGATAATATAAAATGGTGATGACAGTTCATTGGTGCCAGAAGTTAGCCCATATGTCTCATTTGAAAAGTAATATAGCTATCAGCTTAAGGTGAAGAGATTGTGAGTTATTCTATGAATAGACTTTATTCTACTGTTTAACAAGTGATTATTTGCTCTACTGTGTAGGTGGTTTACACTTGATTCAAATTATGACTGACCTCATATCCTTCAGTTAAGGGTCTGTCAGCATTTCCACTCTAGAATCAAATTAGAGGGGTGGGTAACATAGCCAATTTGCTTTAAACTGAGCTTTTGTACATAGGTTGTATTTTAAAATTTTAATTTAAAAGTGGACAGAGGAATAAACAACATTAAAATGTTTTTTGAGCTGTCAAATAAGTTTTATTTTCATATTCTATGAAAGAATGTGCTTTTGGAAAATATATTTCTTCATTTACCTCAGTATGTACTTCGAAACTTTTCAGCCAGTGAAATTACCAAAACGCCTAGATTTTCAAAAGGTATTTAGGCATCTAACTCCAACTGATGCCTAAACTGCTTAGGTACTTTTGAAAATCCCACTACATGCCTAAAGACATCTGAACATATGGCCCTCAGTGTTTTAAGAACCTAGGTTCCTTTTTCAAAATTGACTTTTGTATTTGGGACCCTAAGTCCCAGTGAATTGCAGTTGGATTTGAGAGTAAAAACATTTAAAGCACCAAAGTGAGTTAGGAGCTTAAGTCCTATTTTCAAAAGAAATTTAGGCTAAGGTTTTTAAAGATATTTACTGTTGCTCAGCTCAGCATTGCAATGCCTAACTGACTTAACAAGTCTAAGTGTCATTGAAAGTCAGTCGGATATAATATCCTAAGGGGCCTTCACTTCTTTTGAAAATGGGACTTAGATACTTTTGAAAATTTTACCCTTGGTTCCTAAATGCCTATGGGCCAGATTTATAAAAGTATTTAGATGAATAAAGATGCAGATAGTTGCTTGTGAAAGTTAGGTGCCATCTGCTTTTGAAAATCCCACTATTTGCATCTTTAGGTGCCTAAATACCTTCAAGAATCTAGCACTAAGTCACTTTTGAAAATGGGATTTAGGTACTTTTGAAAATTTTACACACAGCCTATTATTCTGGAAGCTATAAAGCCCAGCAAAAATGTGTATTCTTTCAACAATTGTTTTGATATTTAAGAAATAAACAAATGTAATCCATTACAAAGAGACATGTATCTCTACCAGTCTAAAAGCATCACAGAAAAAAAAAAAAAAGAAAGAAAGAAAAGAAATAGTCAATCAGCATTTAAACTACAATTCTCCTCTGGTTGAAAAACACAGACTTTAATGAACTCTGAGAATTGACAGGTAAGGTCCCATAGGAAGAAAATGTAAGAGATAAAGGAATTCAGGAGCACTGGCAGTTTCTCAAGGAGACAATATTAAAAAGGCACAACTGCAAACTATTCCATTGCTAAGGAAAGCTAGGAAGAATAAAAAGAGGCAAATATGGCTCCATTAGGAGCTTTTTTAATTACCAGAAAAAAATCAAAAAGGAATTCTACAAGAAGTGGAAAATGGAGGAATTGCTAAGGAGGAGTGCAAAAGAATAGTACAAACATTCAGGGACAAAATCAGAAAGGCTAAGGCACAAAATGAGTTACACCTAGCAAAGAGCATAAAAGATAATAAGAAATATTTTTTTTTAAAACTAGTTAGGATCAAAAGAAAGATGAAGGAAAGTGTAGGTCCTCTACTTAGCAGGGAAGGAGAGCTAGTAATGGACAACATCAAGAAGACTGAGGTGTTTAATGCTGTTTTGCTTCAGTCTTCATTAAAATGGTTAATGGTGACAAGATACTCAACACAATTAATATTAACAAAAAGAGTTAAAGAATATTTAGATACATTAGATGTATTCAAGGAACTAGCTGAAGCAATCTCAGAACCATTAGCAATTATCTTCAATAACTCCTTGAGGGTGGGTGAGGTCCTAGAGGACTGAAGAAGTGCAAACATAGTTTTAAGTTATCTTTAAAAGGGGGAACCAATAGACCCAGGAATTATAGACGAGACATCCTAACTCTGATACCTGGAAAGATACTGGAACAAATTATTAAACAATGAGTTTGTCAGCACCTAGAGGATAATAGGGTTCTAAAGGATAGCCAGCATGGATTCATCAAAAACAAATCATGCCAAACCAGCCTAATTTACTGCGTTGACAGGGTTACTGGCCTCATGGATAGAAGGGAAGCAATAGACATGATATGTCTTGATTTTAATTAGGCTTTTGACACAATCCCCCATGACATTCTCATAAGCAAACTAGGGAAATATAATCTAAATGAACTTACTACAAGGTGGGTGCACAAATGGTTGAAAGAGTAGTTAACAAGGGTTTGCTGTCAAACTGTGAGGGTGTATCAAGCAAAGTTGTGTAGGGGTCAGTCCTGGATCCAGTACTATTGAATACTTTCATCAATTACTTGGATAGTGGACAGTATGCTTATAAAATTTGTAAATGCTATGAAGCTAGGAGGTGTTGCAAGCACTTTGGAGGACAAAAATAGAAATCAAAAAGACCTTGAGAAATTGGAGAATTGGTCTGAATTCAACAAGATGAAATTCAATAAAGACAAACAAAAAGTACTTTATTTAGGAAGGAAAAAAATCAAATGCGGAACTATAAAATGAGAGCACTCCCGTTGATATAAAACCACCTCCGCGAGAGGCGGTAGCCATGCTGGCAGGAGAACACACATAGTGCTGTTCAAACTGGCACTTAGGTAGGTGTAACTTATGTCACTTAGGAGGAGGCTTATTCACACCCGTAAGTGACATAATTTATCTCAACATAAGTAGTAGTGTGCACACTCCCTTACTGTGCCTGATGATAGACAATGAATTTAGGCAATATAAGTAGAAGGCAAGGAGGAAGTAAACAGACAGTGCGTTTACATTTGTGAAAACAGGATCTCAGCCAGGCTTGGCTAAGGACATGCTGCTAAGGACATTTGGGGTGAGATAAATTTCTTCAGACAGAAGGTTAGCCTGTTAAGTTTAGTCTCCAGAAATAATGTTATGATTTTGTTTTATGCATAACCCTTTTATTTCCATTAGCTTTAGTTACTTTCTCTTGGATCTCAAATCTTTGATAAACTTACAATTGTTTTCACTATAAATATATCTCAGGGGTATTATACAAGCAGCTGATCCTGAGTTGGATCATTCAAGCTGGTGTGTACACTATTCCGTTGGGGACTCTGACCGGATGATCAGAGAAATTAAAAACTACCTTACAATAGGAGGCTTAAGGAGATTGGCTTGTTTAGCCTAACAAAATGAAGGCTGGGGTGTTATATGACTGCTCTCTATAAATACATCAGAGAGATAAATACCAGGGAGGGAAAGGAGATATTTAAATTAAGGGACAATGCTGGCACAAGAATAAATGGATACAAACTAGCCCTCAATGAGTTTAGACTTGAAATTAGATGAATGTTTCTAATCATCTGAGAAGTGAAGTTCTGGAACAGCCTTTCAAATGGGAGTTGTGGGGACAAAAACCCTAACAGGTTTCAAGACTGAGCTTGACAGGTTCATGGAGGGATGGTATGATGAGGTTGCCTACAATGGCATGTAACCCATCCACGATTATTATTAGCAAATATCCCCAACGGCCAGAGACAGGACACTAGATGGGGAGGGCTCTGCGTTACTACAGAGGATTCTTTCCCAGGTGTCTGGCTGGTGGATCTTGCAGACATGCTCAGGGTCCAACTGATCACCATATTTGGGGTTTGGAAGGAACTTTCCCCCAGGTCAGACTGGTAGAGACATGGGGTATTTTTCACCTTCCTCTGCCGCATGGGGCATGGGTCACTTGCTGGTTTGAACTATTGCAAATAGTGGATTATCTGTAACTTGAAGTCTTTATATCAAGATTTGAGGACTTCAGTAACTCAGCCAGAGATTATGGGTCTATTACAGGAGTGGGTGGGTGAGGTTCTGTGGCCTGCGATGTGCTGGAGGTCAGACTAGATGATTATGATGGTCCTTTCTGGCCTTAAAGTCTATGAGTCTGCATCAAAAGTCCCAGGTACTCAAGCTAATTCAGTTTAATAATCTTGTTTAAAGGTTGCCGATTCAAACTCATGATGGCCCTTCCACTGGAACCAGCAGGCAGCGAAGTTCACAGACAGAACTGAACTCCTAAATTACCAGTTTTTCCCAGATAAGATATCAACAGTCTACTTATTTTTGAACCTTCTGTCTATCCAAGTTAATAGCCCTTTAGTAATTACTGTTATTCCTTGTACTCCTTTAAGAAAAAAAGAACAGCAGACTAATGGAAAACGCTTAATAGAAGGTGGAGGCGTTCCCATTCCTACTTCAGCAAATAAATCAATCTCAAACACAGTTTTAATGTCAGGAGTGGGAGGAATATATAATTATGGGTCAAACTTTCTAACCTCTTGTTAACAACCTAAGGCCCTGGCCTAGCAAAAAGTATCATGCCAGTAGATCCCTGCACCCGCACAGAGCCCATTACATTTAATGCAGGCACAAGGATTCACTTGCACAGTCCTCTTTGCAGGATTGGGGTCTAATAAATTACTCCTGAAATCCCTCTTTAAAGATCCTTCTCCTGATAACAGACATGCAAGTCATCACAAGCTTCTTTAATACACTACATTCTGTCCCCTGTGGATAAGTTGTTATCTGACTTAAATTCAAGTAACTATCAAATGCTCGGCTCTCATCTGGAAGGCCACATTGATGTTATCTGGCATCACTTAATCCATTTAGATTTAAATTCACTTTGCTGAAATTACTGGAATCAGATGAAAAGGCAGAGGCAAATTATATAAATTGACATCTTCCCAGCACATTATCAAGGTCCTTCTGCCTCTTCCTAGTTTGGCACAACTCCTCTGCTTGATCATTTTCTGGACTTTCTCATTTCTTCCCTCAGTGATGTACTAACTTACGGAAAATCTCCACTCTCATTTTATTTCTTTTTCCACAGTCACCTTCCCCCAGCAACAGCATCTGCTCTTGCATGTTCTTTCTCTGGAATGCGGTGAGCTGACAGGTAACAATTCCCTTACCAGTATCCACTTTCATATTTTCAGTGTCCTCTCTGTCAGGCAAAATGAATCTCGTTCCCTCTCTCTTTAAAATATAAGGCACTGCTTTCTAGCTTGTCACGATCTGTATATGACAACCTTCCGTATGGACCTGTTCCTTCTCCTGTTGAGGTCAATAGCAAAACTCCCTATTAGCAAAACAGAAGGTCATCTTCAGATTGCTAGCCATTCCATTCCGTTTATATCCCAGGTCCTTTGACCAGTCTCTTTCCTCAGCTGCAATACCAACTAGATTCCCTAAACTGTGTTCTGAAGCACCTATCTCAAAAAAAAAAAAAAAAAAAAATCACTGGATTGACCAATGGAAGAAAGGAATGTGGGAATATTAATATATGGGTTTCTTTCCACCAGAACAAGCTATGGTGGAATTTGGAGCTAATGTCTGTTTTGAAAGACATTTTATGAACTTTCCTGTGTATTTACAGGCCAGCTTGAATTCTACTGAGATAAATAGCAGCCCAGGTTTATGGTTGTAGTAAACCCACCAGTGAACTGTTCAAGTTTGATAACTAACTGGATGACTCCCAGTGTCATTATCTTTAGGGAAAATAATTCCTTTTTCCCCTTTGCAGTTGATAACATTATGAATGCAGAGTTAACTGAAACCCATCAAAATTCCAGATTGGAGGGTTTTCTTATGAAAAGAGGTGTTATAATTGTTCATCACAAAAGTTAATGCTGCCAACAAATATGTCATACTTGTTATGTGGGATAGTAGTATTTTCTTTGGCCCTGTAGTTTCTAACATCATTCAGATACACACATTACTTTGTGTTTTGAGATAAGCACTCTCATAACTGCAAATTCTAGAAGTCATGGAGAATATTGTTTTCCATCTGAATTTCAGGAATTTCTTGTGAGCTGGGTGCATTATTCCCTCCAAGTATGCATTCCTCAAATCTGCTTTTTTCTCCCATCGGGATTTCAAACTGTGACTCTCCAATGTTTTGTGGGCAGTTTCTAGAGTTTTAAATTTAAAACTCACTGAGAACAACCAGAACTTTTAAAAATGTAGTTTTGTGGCAAACAAATTAATAAAAATAAATACTTTATCCAAAGATTTCAAAAGGATTTATAAACATATATTAACTAAGCCTCATCACTCCTGTGTGGATTATTTTAATGCACCTCTCCAAATCATCTCTGGGGGCATGAATATATGAGTAAAAGATGGTGTGGAAAGGTTAAATGATTTGCTCACGGTCATCACACCTGGCCTGACCCTGCACCACTACAGTTAATGGGAGTTTTTTCATTAACTTCAATAGACTTAGGATCCATTGCGTCAATGACAAAAGTTGGAATAAAACATAAAAAAGTGTCCTGACTCCCAACTCCTTCTGTTACAACTTCAATCACATTCCCCCATACATGCCAGTTCTCCTTAGTTTCCTAGAGCCATTTGCAAAGCCTCTAATTTTAAATTCTGCACAATCTTCTTTCCAGTTCAGCTGAAGATTTTTCTGTTGAAATAATTCTATTGATTCTCTTGTCTTGCAAAGGGTCTTCAAGAGAAATATTATTTTTGTTGCTGTGAGACACAATTTAATACCATGAATGGAGGTTGTATTAGTTTCTTCCAAGGCCCTTGTTATTTACTCCTTCACATAACACAAGAACCAGGTGTCGCCCAATGAAATTAATAGGCAACAGGTTTAAAACAAACAAAAGGAAGTACTTCTTCACACAACACACAGTCAACCTCTGAAACTCATTGCCAGGGGATGTTGTGAAGGCTAAATGAATAACTGGGTTCAAAAAAGAACTAGATAAGTTCACAGAGGACAGGTCCATCAATGGCTATTAGCCAAGATGGTCAGGGATGGAACCTCATGCTCTTAGTAACCCTAGTGACTGTCAGAAGCTGAGTGAATGCATGACAGGGGATGGATCACTCGATGATAGCCTATTCTGGTCATTCCCACAGCAGCACCTGGCATTGGCCACTGTTGGAAGGCAGGATACTGGAGTAGATGGAGAATGAAAGTCTCAAAAGACTGACTGCTATCTCATCAGGGACCCCTCTGATACCTTCACAGCAGAAACTGAAACTACCTTTATGAAACTCCTCCTACACCATGGCATTGTAAAGGTAGTTTCAGTTTCTGCTGTGAAGGTATCAGAGGGGGCCCTGATGAGATAGCAGTCAGTTTTTTGAGACTTTCATTCTCCCTTATCTCTCCACACAGAAGAAACAATGTAAATGCAACTTCTCGACTAAGTAGTGAATACAAAACAATCAGTAAAAAGCAGTCTCTGGATCCAACAGTCAATTGGCCCCTTTTAAAATCCTTCTGCTGCCTAGGGACGACTATCTCCAGCCTAGACTTGGATCTCATTCTTAACTCCTCTCTATAATCCTGTTTTAGAAAATTGTTTGACTGAAAATCTGGGAAATCTTGTGGCTTTGCTACTCCTTTGCCAATACCCTTCAATTAGAACAATCTTTCAGCCACCAACGCCTATCAGCTAATGTTGCTTGGCCAGGCATCAAAACAGAAAGTCAAACCTTTGTGGCAAATGAATTCAATCTAACCTTTGCCTAGGAAAAGTTCAGGAAATCCCAAGTACCATCTGGCTGCCCTACTGTTAGTCACTCCGGAATGCTTGCTAAGGGACCCATTTTGTTGCACCAAAGTTCCAGCCCCATTTGTATAGCTTTATTATATCAATTTATATCTGATCAGACACCAGAAATTGTGTAAGCACTTCAATTTATAGGGGACAAAAGGTTCCGCTTTAGCCTGGCAGATACAGAGATTACAGCATGGAATACTATTTCCATGTACCACATGAGCCACATCTGAAAGTGTTCAATGGGGAAGAGAGGAATCAGAGGTCAGGTGCAAGGGGAAGCAAGCCAAGAGAAGAGGAAAAAAATCAGAGAACTATTGAAAGCGGATGAGCTGGAAGAAACCCTGAGATCATAAAGCAGCAAGTGAAGGAGCCCATGTATATAATTAGAGGCAAAATGGGGTTCCATATTTACTACTTGAGAAAATGAAGTTTGGTCCAACAGGTGTAGTAAGACATAGGACCAGTCTTTCCACTGACTTCAGTGGGCTTAGGATCAGGCCTCTAATGCAGGAGAGCTAGAACATAAAAGATTAACTAGTTAATGCATATACCCATGAATAAGAACTCGTTGTGAAGATGCAACAGTCTTTCCGAGTGGTGGAGGAAGAAGCCAAGCTGCTTAAGAAGTATTTTATCAACCACTGATTATCTGCATGTAACTAATTACACAATAAATACTGTAAAGCAGGACAAACGAGCGTATGCTCACTATGTACCAACCTACTACAATTTTTCCACTTTGGAAGAAAAAAAACATTCCTTTCTAATTTCTAAATACTATACAGCTGGCCACAGCTGAAGCACCATCTAGTACTTTTTGGTTAGCCTGACTTAAACACATATTTGTAATTTTCAAAACCTAACCTGTAGTTACGGAGTTAGGTTGGTATCCATTACACTGGGGCTTTTTTATCATTATTACAACTTCTGCCCAAAATGTTGGCAGTATCAGAACAATTCAGCAGCCTATAATTTAACTTACTTCTCATCCAAGACAAGGGTGGTCCTATAAGTCTGAGGTCACTGATGGGGCAGGTTGGGAGAAACTTGCATTCTAGTTGCCTGCATGAAGTCTGACCAATGGAATATGGAAAAAGCTTCCCTTTTAATAGCTCTGCCGCTCTCCACCACAAATACAAGGAGACCCTCAGTGACTCTAGCTCATAGAGAAGGCAAATAGGCATGGGCAGCAGGTATCATAGGCCAGGGGAGGCCCTGCCCTCACTTTCCATCTTCCCTGAAGCTGGCAGGGGCTCAGCTCCAACCAGCGGCCTGGAGCTTGGGCCAGCTGGCAGCCCAGCAGTCGGGCTGGTGGCCAGGGGCTGGCGTGGCCAGGGGCAGTTAGGAGGCAGGCAGGTCAGCATCTTGGGGCAGGCAGGCTGGGGCTCCTCCAGCCACAGAGGGGGGAGGGCCTTGGGGCTCCAGCCATGTGGTCTTGGGCAGAAGGGGCCGGGCCGGGAGGGCTAGCCTTCCTGAAGTGGGGGTTCACGCGCCGCCCATGCAAATAGGTTTCAAGTACTGTAAAGCAGACAACAACAGAATGGAGTAGGTACCAACATGGGAAGAGGTATGCAAAGCCTACTTTGTGATAATCTTTAAGACAATATTACTTATTGCTGGTTGGTATCAGAACTAATGTGACTAATTTCCCCCCTATGGATATTTTAATTTAAATCAGTTGTGAGAGTCCATTTTATTAGAATAACTCCAGACTAGAGCTGGGCAATATTTTTCAGCAAAAAATAATGCATTGTTGGGGGATGGGGGACACATTGAAACTCTTTGTGAATTCAGGTTGAATTGGCAAATAGTTTTTCCTGAAAAAAATTGAAATGTCAAAATATTTTGACTTTTCATTTCAAAACAATATTTCATTTCAAAATTTAGCTAATTTGTGTGAGGGGGGGAAAGGGTGAAAAACAGAAAGAAATAAAAACAGAACATTTATTTAGGGTTGAACAAAATGTTCAGTTAGATTCAAAACAAATGTGGGTTTTTTTGTTTGTTTATTTGTTGGTTTTTTGGGTTGTTGTTTTTTTTGGTTTGTCATCTTCATGACAACAACAAAAAAATTCAGGTGGAATCAAACTTTTTTCCCCCAGTTTGGCCCTTAACTGAGAAATCCATTATTTGTTCAGCTTCACGTGGAACCTCTAAAGCATGAACCTCTACTGCTGGAGCCAAAACACCCAGCTGTATTAATTAAAGCTATAGATAACACATTAACTGTTTGTGCAGGGGCCAGCACTGAGATGGTGTGGCTTACACATAACAGTTTTTTGCATCTTTGATTTATGCTCTTACCTTCTTAGAAGCTCCATATCAGAAGAGACTTGTGCTTCACATTGGCAAAATAGCTCCCAAAAATGGATTCCATTTTAAGCAGTTAGTCTAAATGTGGTGCATTGAACTTTAAAAAATACCCTTTAGGAGATCATCTTGCACTAACATGGAGGTGGTGCAGATTAGGTGTGGAACACATTTTGGCGTATGAAAACATCCAGCAGCTCTGTCTTTCCACACTGGCAGCCAAGATAGCTTTTATTTCTGCAGTTACCCAAGATCTACCTTCTGGATTTGCTGAGAGTATTTAGCTCTAATTGTTTAGTTACAAAAAAGAATTGCACAAAGAGGTCAGATTAAGCGGGTGGTAGGGAAAGAGGAGAAAATGAAAGGCGGAAGAAAGGGGAGAATTCAAGGAAAAAGGGAGCGATGGTGCGGGAGTCACGGGGGGGGGGAGATAAGGAGAAAGCAAAAAGAAGCAGGTTTCGGCAGGAATGAAAAAATCTTTCATCTGGTGACTAATAGCAATTTCTAATAACTAACAGTAATTTCCACATAGCCTCACACCTTCTGTGTTCACCACAGGCATCAGGAAACAGTCTCTCAGAAATTAGAAGTGATTGTGGGAGCAACTCTGGAATTTCTCACATTTATAGTTCAGAGAGATCAATCCGCTTCAAGACAACACTGGTAATTTGAGGGAAAGGCATCATCCACAGACACATATGAAGCAGTTGGAACTCTGCTCATAATGAACACAAATTAATGAACATAAATTGAAACAGAAGAGCAAATGAGGATGTTGGAATGTATTCAGGTAGGTTTGAAATCTCTTTCACATTGACTGGGACTGCGAGATATAAATCAAATTTGGGTCCCTCTCTCGTTCATTCTGCAAGAACATCATTTGTTAGCTGACCAAATGTAGCTTAGGCGTTTCTATCAAAACTGCACATGGTTCAAAATCAGGAGCACCGCCAGCTTTTCTGCCACCCTAGGCAGCTGAAGGTCCCGCCCCGAAATGCCACCCCCCCACAGCGGTGGTGGAAGGTCCCGCCACCGAAATACCGCCATGGTCACCACCCCCCAAATTGTAGTGCCCTAGGCGACCGCCTCGGTTGCCTAATGGGTTGCGCCGGCCCTGTTCAAAATCAGCTAGGAGGGAAAGGCAAGTCCTATTTCCAAGGGAAACTGACTCCAAGGTTTTGGAATGAGTATGTACAGGAAACCTCATATGATATCTTTTAAAAGGCAAGCTGAACAACCCAAAGGTAGAAAAATAAAGAATTTGTTCCCCTCATACAGAAATACCTGTTCTACAAATCAAATCTACAAATCCGTTTAATCTGAGGATCAGCTCCAACAATAGTTTAAACAGCAACTTTAAAACAGACCAGCAGCTGACCTATCAAAACTTGAAAGTAGCCACAGAATACAAGTACCTTGAAACAATGCCAGAAGTAGCCCACACTGGGACAGGTTTCATTGATTGTAGTGGTGGTATTGAGGGAGGCTTGAACCAAGCCTCAAGGGCCGAATTTCTATTTATGTTTCAAGGGCCCAATCCTTCAATTGATAGCACATGCTACTACTCCAGAGATAGTCTTCCATTGCAGTATTTCTTCTGGTTTTCCACAGAAGAAATGCAGAGTATTAATTGCTGGTGCTTCCTTCTAAAAAAATCTTAGAGTTATATTGGTTTATAGATCTGATATTTGGAAACAATACATTGATTGTTTCATGGAAAACAATTCAAGGTTTTCTTCTCTCTTATCGAATGTAAACTACATGTGAATGAAGTTACCATGCCACACCTTGTTTCATGTTACCTATAACATACATTTCTCTGGTGCTTTTCCCCCTCCATTACAGTGTAATTTCTTAGCCCCCCAATGGCAGCTGCAAAAGGATTAAGACCATTAGCTTACGTCTTTTTTTTCCCCTTCTTCTTTTTGCTTCTGTAAACTGAATATCAGTGAGACTATTGGTTTGGATATCATTTGTGAAGTAAGTGTACAAAGGCAGAGAGATGAAATCAGTCATTACTGCACAAAACATAATAGTTTTCTTTTCAAAATTTGTCCTTTCTCCTATTAAGTAACAAGTCCTATTAAAATTGATAATGTAGATGTATTAGCTGCTATTTGTATCAAATTAGCTACAGTATACTGACACAGGAAAAAGCTAATACTAATACTTTGCATTTATATAGCACTTTTCACCCACAGATCTCAATGCATATCAGCATTACATTAATTCTATATCTTTTTTACTTGAGTGAATTCAGGAATAACAGTAGTGAAAAATTCCCTGCCTCACCCATGCCAATATGTTTCACACCTAACTTGGAGTAACCACTTGCACTAGAGAATCCAAGGATTGAATGGACATGGAGACTAAACTACTCTTTCAGCTGAAGAGATGTTTATTCCAGGTTAGGCTCATTGGTTCAACTGCCATCAAATGTGCCAGTTATGCACTGAAACCACCTATCCATTTTTTTAAAGTACACACATCATCTAGGAATAGTATTACCTGGGAACATCATATTTATGTTTGTGATGCAATACCAGGGAACCAAAGCCTAAGCCAAATAAACACCAAAAGCTTTCCTCCGGACACATCTGTTAACAGCTAGATTCAAATTACAGCTGTTATATTGCAACTCCACTGAAAGTGCTGAACATACATTAACATTAAACTGTACCTCACATGTCCCTTATCTGTTTCCTCCTTGCTATGATTCCATGGTTAACTTCTACAATGGACAGAACTGGTGGAAGACAGGCTTGAGACACTATAACAGGATGACTTGCCCTTGGGCTGGAGAGCCTGCGCCTAAGACAGCCTTGACTGAGGCCCATCTGAGAGGAATCAGGTGATTCAAATATAAAAGGTAGCTTGTGTGTGTTTGAGCGTATGTATGTGAGCTGGGGGGAACACCACTGACTACAGCTGTGTCTGTAGATTCTGCAGGGAGCAAGAAAGCTCTTACAGAGCCCTGAGCCAACAGTGGAAAAGCTGAAGAACCAGGAGAGGGTGGGAGAAAATGCCCCAGGTAGAGAAGCCTGGGAGAAACCCTGTAAAAGCTGGGGAGATCTATAAAACCCAGCTGGGATGAAAACTACGTGAGTTTTTGTTGTCTGTTATTTTGGATTAATTAAGAGAGAGACCCAGAACTAAGGAGGACTAAATAAATGGGACATCCTCTGGGGATTGTTTGAACCACCTTTGAATTGTAAGTTCTTAAAGGGCCCTGAAGGGGGGGAAGGGAGGCAGGTGCTATAGAGTGACTGCTGGCTACAAGTCGGTGCTAAGTAAGCAGCTAATGTGATACACCCTGGTTCAGGACATGACTCTCTAGGCCAGTGGTTCTCAAACTAGGGCTGCCACTTGTGCAGGGAAAGCCTCTGGTGGGCCGGGCCGGTTGACACACTGCGGCCATGGGGAGCTGCGATCAGCCGAACCCGGGGACGTGGCAGGTAAATGAACCGGCCCGGCCCGCTAGGGGCTTTCCCTGAACAAGCGGCGGCCCTAGTTTGAGAACCACTGCTCTAGGCCAGGGGCGGGCAAACTTTTTGGCCTGAGGGCCGCAGCGGGTTTCAGGAAATTGTATGGAGGGCCGGTTAGGGGAGGCTGTGCCTTCCCAAACATCCAGGCGTGGCCCGGACCCCGCCTCCCATCCGACCCCCCCCCTGCTTCTTGCCCCTGACGGCCCCCTGGACTCCTGCCCCATCCAACCCCACTTGTTCCCTGATGGGGCCCCCCCCCAGAACCCTGTCCCATCCAGCCACCCCCGCTCTCTGTCCCCTGACCGCCCCCCTGCCCCTAACTGCCCCTCGTTGCCCCATCCAACCCCGCCTCCTTCCTGACTGCCCCCCCCCGTGACCCCTGCCCCATCCAACCACCCCTTCTCCCTAACTGCCCCCAGAACCCCTGCCCTCTGACTGCCCCGACCCCTATCTACACCCCTGGCCCCTGACCACCACCCCGAATTCCCCTGCCCTCTATCTAACCCTCCTTCCCCGCTCCTTGCTCCCTTACCATGCTGCCTGGAGCACCGGTGGCTGGTGGCACGGCAGCACCAGGACAGGCAGCCATGCCGCCCGGCTGGAGCCAGCCACACACCGCGCAGCACAGAGCACCGGGTCAGGCTGCCCAGAGCTCACTGCCCAGAGCATTACACTGGTGGTGCAGTGAGCTGAGGCTGCGCGGGTGGGGGAACAGCGGGGGGTGGCTGGGGTAGCCTCCTGGGCCAGGAACTGGGGAGAACGGTCCAGTGGGCCGGATGTGGCCTGTGGGCCGTAATTTGCCCACCTCTGCTCTAGGCAAAGTTTAGTTCCTGATTACATTTGTTTATTAGTGAATGATTACATAAGACTTAAAGTTATATTTACTAGCTTATGATATCTAGATTTTCTTTAGTGAGACAATAATCATTGTCCTCTGTATTTATATAGCACTTTACATGCTAAAAGTGACTCTCAACCCCTGGCTGAAAGGACCCAGCTATTGAACAAACTTCCAGAGGCAAATCCAGAGTGTGACAGTCTTTTGGAATCTCAACAAAGCCTTCCTTTTTGAACGTCTTTCCACCATAAGAATGACACTCACAACATTGACACCCCTATATCCTAACAAGTCCTCTTTCCCCGCCAAAAAAGAACCACCCTACCCCAAGCACCATTTTGACCTAGAAAAGGGACACAAATACTACAGTGATGAGTGGCAGTACAAACCCTTAAATAGCTAGCTAGCTAGTAACAAAACAAACAAAAATTAGGTTTGAAAAAACTTTCAAAATTTTAAAGTTGTTTTTACTATTTAAATTGACCCATTTTTCCATATTTTTAAACGGAAACTATTTTGAAAATGGTTATCAATCAATATTTTTAATTTGCCACAAAAATGGTTTTCAGTCAGCAAAATTTTCAATGACTATTTTAATACTTTAAAAAATTGTGATTTAAAATAAAAACTTTACATGAACACCAAAATATTTCAACAATGTTGACATTTTTTGTGTGAAAAACTTTGTTTTAGGGCTTGTCTACATGGTGCTTTAGTCCACACCAGATGAGTGCAAATTTAGTCCACGCTAGTGTGTCATGCACTAACTGGCTCATATGGCCCCTGCTGGTGCTCACCAAAAGTTCCCTAGTACATGTTAATGTAGTACTGTCTGAAACGGGACTACATTAATACACACTAAGGAACTTTTGGTGCATGCCAGCAGAGTCTGTGTGGGCAAGTTAGTGCTTGCAGACTAAATTTTTCACTGCTCTGGTGTGGACTAAAGCATCGTGTAGACAAGTCCTTAAGAAAAGACCAGTTTTTAACCAAAACAGCTTTGTGTTTGAAAAAATTTGATCGGTGGTAGTGGTGAGGTAGGTAATTAATAGAGCTATGCAGGAATCAGAATGTCCATTTCAAAATTTGTGTTTTGTTCTAAATCAGAATGCAGTGTTAAATTTTGAAATCTTCCATGACTTTTTATTTATTTATTTATTTTGGGTCAACCCAAAACATTTTCTTTCAATAAAACAGAACCTTGTATTAAATTTTCACTTTTAATGTTTTATTATAATTTATAATAGAATATAAAATTAAAAAAACTTCAAAAAGTCATTCCAAAGTGAAAAAGCAAACACATTCTGTTTTGCTAAGGTCCACACAGAATGTTTCATCCTTATTAAAATGCAGCTTTTCTATTTTTTAAACAATATTACATGAAAATTCAAATGGAATGTATCAATTTAGACAAACCAGCATTCTAGCAGAACATTTTTGACCAGCTCTAGTTATTAAGTATTATCCCCATTTTATGGATAAGGTAAAGAAAATTAAATATTTTTCCTCAGGATCACATAGTGTGTTCGTGATAGATCTAGGAATGGATGTTATGACTCTGAAAGAGAACTCAGTGCTCATTCTCCCTAAAGTGTTCTAATGCTCAGTAGTTAGCAAGTGCCCCAGCCAAGACATCACAGCTTGAAGGGGAGCAGGCTCTGATAAACTGGGGTTATACTCAGGCCCAGCTCCCTCTGTGCCTATTATGTAGCCAGAAGCACATACTAAAGGGTGTGCATGCTGATCCTTTTTTTAGGCAGCTGTAAACAGGCACCCCAAAGCGCACTCCCAGCAAGCTACTCTCAGTCATCATGCCCTTTGTTGGAAAAGAGAGCTGCTGAACCCACTATATTGCTGGCTCCACTCTCCCCGCTGCATGCCTGAGACTTGAAAAGACAAGGTTTTGCCCACATTTTTTTTTACAGGGAAGAGAAATAATAATTAAGTTATTGGAGACAAAGACATAAAATATGGATCTGATTTTCTATATAACATAGATACTTTAACTACACTATGAAATAGAGAAAAGTCAGGGATCAGAGCCACAATCAAAGCCATCTGTAGAAAAACTAAATCCAAGCTACTGAAATGTCAAGAGGGAAGTGTTCAAGTCTTCACAGTGAGGCCAGTGTTTTCAAGAGCCCAAGCTTCCTTTTTGTCAATCCAATTTGCACCCCCATTTTTGCATAAACCAAATTTGCACATGCATCTTTTGCACCCACAGTGAACTGTAGACACACACATTAGTACAGAAACACCTGAAGCAAGACCACATTTATTTACAAGCCCAATATATTCTAGGCACTTATTGGAATAATGGCCCAAATGAGCCTTTTCAGATGCACTGTCCCTTGGGCACCATCTTCTTATGTGTGTATTATATATGTCTACTAATTTAAGGAATCAAATGCTAAATCCACCAGTCATAGACATGTGGGTTTGTGCTATTCTTTAGATTTAGATACCAATGAATTGTCTACAATCATCAATATTCATGTTTTTTCATGACATGAAATATGAGTAATAATCTACATTTAATAGCTAAACCAACTATAAATCATTACAAATGGTTAATATAAATTATCTGGAAATAGTCTCTATTGCAATTGTTTCATACTGTCATGTATGTGAGAACCCAAATGAATAGAAGTTGCTTATATAAAATGTACGAGGCAATGTATCATTCTGTGATGTGCGGCCTGTCTCGCTAGGCAGTGGAAGGCGTGGCTCTATGACCACCGGGTGGGATGTTCCATTGAAAAAGCCAGCCTTGTGCTATGCCTGTGACTTCCCTGCATTTCATGAAATGCAAACCTAAGAGAGAGATTCCATAACGGTCAGGTTCATAGTACTGATTCATTACATGTGTTTAGTGACTAAAATAGTCATGAACTGGGTAGGAGAAAGGGATGCTAATGTATTTCATGGGCCAAATTCAGGCTCAGTGTGATTTTTGTGGTGAAGGCAGGAACACATTAAATTTACAGACATTCACAGTAATGTACATATGGTGATGACAAGTTAGTTACCTTGTTAAAGCATTACAGCAAATTAACTATTGTTTCCAAGAGTTACCATATACAATTAGTTATTAAAACTGTCGTTTTAAAACTGTAGAATACCACAGAGTATTTCTCTGCAAATCATGAAATAACTTTTGTCATCATGGCATAGACATATCCGACTATCATATATGGAATGTACTGTTGTGAACACTATTAGGAAATTAGTTTGTGTTTCTTTGAGATATTTTCTTTGGCTCTGTAGCTCTTTAATAGCTCTACTAAGATTACACACGCTATGCAATTTCCCCATCTCTGTCTGCTAATAAATTATAAATCCCCTCAGGAAGTTTTGGGGGTTTGTTTGGTTTTTTTAATGGGAGAATTTTTTTTAAAAAAGGCAAGTTATCTACAAACTGATGAAGATTTTCCCTAGTTGTTTTTCATTCATTATCATCCAAACACTTTGTTCAAAATACAGACCTTGGGCCTGATTCTTGGTGTTCTCCAGCCACTCTGCGTTTCTCCAGTGATGCAGACAGCCCCTAATCAGAGCTTAAATGAGCTGATTCCCGATGCAGAGGAATACCCTGGTAGCAGCTCCTACAGCACAGTGAGAATAGCTAGGCTCTACCTACGTCCCAGTGATTCATGTCTGCCAGCACTGCCTCAAGGGGCAGTGGACAGTCTGTGACAGGCAGAACAACTGAAAGATCTCTCTCATACTGGGGACCAGGCTATAATTAGGGAGTCAAGCCTTTACCCACTTAAAACTTATCTCTACAAGCCTTTTGCTGAATACAACTGTGCCCCTTTAGAGAGCCTGGGTCTATGTGTTACTTGCTCTTGAGCATTATGACTATTCATTATTTACTATGTGACTTATCTCCTAAATCATGTGCTATTGATTCTGTTCCCTGAGTGGATGACAATTTTTAAAAAAACAGAATAAACAGAATAATAATGGTAGTGCATATTCTTGTCAGAAAAACTTTCCCATTTGCACATGAATAAAAATGCCTGTGCTGACATCCATGCAATCAGAAACAACGTCTGAGAAGAAAAATGAACCAAAGGTTTCAAGAACATTTTGAACCAAATTGCAGTGGATTTTGTGGACAAATTCATGAATATATTTTCCCACTGGGCTAGCTCTGATTATTGTCATTCACAGATAAATACTACAAATTATTTTATCTGACTTTATGCAATTTGCAATGGTTGTAAATTTGAATGTCACAGGCTTGGATTAGATTAATAGCTATCCTTTTCTATCATCATTACATTTTTTGATTTACTCTGCTGGCATACTATAAATTAAGGAATGTCATGGTGACTATGGCACTGAGCAATCACTATCTTCATTAGTTGTGAAACATAAAATCACTACTGGATAAGTACTATCATATGACTTCCAGGCTATTCAAAAAGCTGGTTACAATTTTCAGATTATTTGGATACACTGTAAGAAAATAGTTTTCCAGGAAATAGTAGTAATGTCTTTTGCCATCCTCATTTTCAATATTTTATCAAAAAAGTGGGCAGGATAGGAGAGATAAGAGTAAAGGAGAAGGTTGTAGATGAGTTTGTTCATTACTTTGAGCCTAAAATTTATATTTTACTGTACCAAAGGTCTTTCTGATGCAACTAACTATAGAGGAAATGAGCAATCACAAACTACAATCTAGAAAATCGATGGAACCAGTTTTCATGATTTTTGATACTGATGCTATTTATTTTTCCTGCATTGGCAAGGAGGAGAATTGGATGAGTTAATGGATCTTTCTCATCTCCATTTTCTCAGACACTATTAATTCAATATAACAAAGTGGGTTTTTTTGTTTTTTGTTAAAAGAAGAATTTAAAATGGCTAATAATCCCTGAAAACAAGGTATCCAAAAATCTCCTTCAGTTTTTTTTGAATAGTGAAAGGCACCTGCTCTGAATCCACTTGCTACACTAACATCTTTCAATCTAAATATGGGAACTATTTAAGGAGACAGTGAGGCGTGCCCAAGTAGCCTTTGAGAACACTGGACATGTTTTAGATTATCACTGTTTCATGATGGCATCCTGAAAGCCAAATTATGTACAGTAATCCAGTGTTCAGTAATTAAGGTGTAATTTAATACAACCAATCAAATATTCTTTAGTCAAAACTTATATGTGAGAATGTTTTCGTTATAAACTCCCAGTTTGTGCCTGAGGTAGACTGGACTCGTATCGACTTCAATGGGGTTTGGATAAACTAAACTATATGCTAGTTAAAAGGCAAGTGTTTCTGTCTAATAATGGGTGGGTGCACTGGCAGGGTTGTGTATGTGTGTTTCTCAGATAAGCAGGAAAAAGAAGATACATGGGTATTTTCCCACTAAAACTTTTTTCTTCAGGATTCTCAATTACAGACCAAAACAAACATGGAGCTGTTTATTTTCACTTTTGTAATAAAAAGATACATTATTTTCATTACTTGGATGCCCAGAACATACATTCAACATTAATTTATTTAAGAAAGTTTCATTATATTATTGCATATGCTTTGGTCTCGTGCTCAGAAAAGTCTATAGCTTAACATACTAGTTTCTTTACAAAGTTTAAAAATATATATTGTACTGTGCTTTACTTTCTAGAGGTGTTTATCTAGAATTCCAATGTATTGGTGAGTATATTTTGGTTTGGAGTGTAGGCAATATGCTGTAATTCTTGTAATATATTAATTCCAATTAGAGGTTTTAGTTAAGTTGGATCCAACATGCTTCATTTTATTGTCAAATAAGAGGTACAAAACATGAGTGTTTTATCTGATAGGTGCAAAGACTTGTTCCTCTTGCTATCTTTACTTCCTTTTACAATTCCTCTTGTAATTGTGGCCAAACAGCTTTTTTAAATCTTTAGGCAAAGATTTTCAAAAGTGGCAATTGATTTTGGGTGCCCATCTTGAATTAATATAAAGGGGCCTGCTTTTCAGAGGGTGGATATTTTGGCATTTTTGAAAATCAGGCCTTTTCAGATATTTCAAATTGGGCACCCAAAAGTTTGAGGCAAAATGACTCATTGCTTTTTGGACTTTCCTCCACTGGTACCATATATTCATCACAATGGTCTATGGCTAGTCCTTTCTCCCATGTCCTTTATAGCGCTGGCAATCAGGTAAAGGAGCAATAGTTAAGATTTGCCTGAATATTTAGAGAAAAATTTAAATTCACTAAGCAGATGAGCACTTTTATACCATACTTATTTATAAACACAAATCAGGTTCATTTATTTTGCTCCATCCTACATCTAGTCAACATAGCTTGGTACTTGTCTTAATTAAACTATAATCCAAATGTTAAAAAACAAAACAAAAACAACACTATTGGGTTTTACAAACTGGTATATAACATAATAGTTTGTGGTAAGGATTTAGTCTGCAGTGGCTTGCTTGTTTCAGATTTTAAAGCTCTACTAAAACCAATATTCAGACACAAAGATGTGCACATTGACAATGTTACGATGAGAGACAATCCCGTTCACCACATAGTTCATCTCCAGTTTCAGAATGGCATGGAAAGGTCCAACAATGGGCTTCACCTGACGAACTACACCTGTGGCAAAAAACAAAAATAAGCAATGAAGATTAATACAATGAAATCATATGGTTTCTGATTAGCTGTAGATTATATAGGGTTTGTCAATACTTTTGATTAACAATTACATTTACAGAATGTTGGTCTGGTTTGCAAACGTACAAAAAAGGGCTATATCTGCAATGATTATTCCCCTTTCATATTTTGACCAGCTCCTATTTTCAGTACACTGATAATGGAAAAAACACTGAATACTCCGCAGTTACCATCATTTTCTTCCACATTTTGCCCAATCTATGCAAACTATTTTTCTAAAAATAGAACATAAGACATTGATTTGTTTAAGTAAAGCAAGATGCAGATTAAACTGGAGAATGTACAAAGAGATGGATACATATAACAGAACACCAAGAATGAACTTTCCACTCTATTTCGGACAGGAGAGATTACAAGAAACACTAATTAGTACCTGATAATAAGCACTTCTCACATACACATCAATCACCACCAATTTGTGTATTATAGTGGGCCAAATTATTATAAACAATCCCATTGAAAGCAGTAGGATGATGGCTGGAGGGAGGTAAGTATGCAAGGTGAGTAAAGAATGTGGCTATCAGAATCTGTCCCAGTGGTATTTGAAACGTGTTGTTTAATTTTAAAAACTAATCTGTATTGTTACTGCTGATCACATTTTAAATACATCACTTTCACATTACCTCATCTGCACTGGGACATATGATGGACAAATACGATAGTGGAGCAATTAGTTATACTTTTTAAGACTTAATCTTGCAATTTGTTCTGCATGGACAGATGCCTGCAGCCAAACAGAATAGCTGCAGGAAGGCCCTGATCCTGCACCATTAAAGTCATTGGGAGCTTTTCCCTAAATCATTATTACATAGGGTTTGCTTCCATGAACTATCTTATTCTCCATATTAAACACATCATGCAGCTACTGTATTATTAGTATGTGGAAGTTTAAAGTGGTCAAAGACATATAAATCCAAAGCTAACTGATAGACATCAGGAATTTGGTATAGAATCCCCATTTCAAATACTTGATTCTGACAGCTGATGTGCTACAGTGGCATTTGATTTGGTAGGAAATATATAGTTTGAGTGGATTATTTTAGATGTATTCCTTCTAGATCTTAAGAGTTATGTTTCAAAGCATATAGCACAACGTCTTTATGGAATTCCAAAAGAATTCTTATAGCAGTTCCCTAAGAACACATTGGCTTAAGATCTGATGGTGGAGATAAACGTTTGCTTATGTAGGCTGTCAGCACCTTTTTTCTAGTGCAGTGATGACATTACAGCCCTGTCCTGTTTAAATACTGACTAATATCTTCAGCATGTAGTAAAATAGCAAACTTTTCACCACATTCATTTTGCTTGCCATATTTAATGAATACACTTCTTTTAAAGCATCCTTTCCCCCTACAATTTATTTTTTTTAGTTTTCTTGGCCAGCATCCTGCACCTTGTAAAATTGACTTGTGGTGGCAAGGGCTGTGTAGAAAGAAAAAAAAAAAAAACTCTCTGGAATTCCCCTTCCTGTATGGTGGGAAGTGTTTTAATAATACGACATGACATTATTGTGGAAATCATCTTCCATCTCCATTATGTGAATTTGCACTATGGAATCCAATCAATAACATATAATATTTAACCCACTTAATTTCTTACTTGTTTTTTAGTAACGTTCAGATGATAAGGGCCGGTGTTCCTATTTAGTAATCCTTTAATATTTATAGTCTCACCTTTCTTATTAATCCATTCACTCTAAAAGTCAGATTGCACACCGCAACCTATGTAGTTATGCAATCATGTCTAAGATGGTTGATCCTACAGTACAGAACTTCTGAGCATTATGGCTATTATCTGGCTATGCCAAAGGAATGACAGGAGACATTAGATATTGGTTTAATCCGGCCGCAACTTTATTATTAGATGTCTGGGACTAACCTGGCGGATAAAATGTGCAGTGCAGGTGAAAACCCCCACCATTCACTGGGGGCGGGGGGTGAGTGCTTTTTTCAGCCCCTCCACCCCCCTTTCCATTCATGTCCCTCCAGCAGATCCACTGCCCGGCACCTCCAATTCCAGGCAATTCTGGGGGCGGGAGGCTTCCACCAGCTCCCCACTTTTTCATCCAGGTCCCTCCAGCAGTTCCTTTGCTGGAACCACACCCAACCATGCCCCTTCATAGGAGGGGTTAGGGTGGACTATAATGATGGGGGGTTGGCTCCCCACTGTACCAATCAGAGGAGTCTCCAACTGCCCCCGGCTTGCTCAATTACCAACCACCTCTCCTTAATTCCTTTTCCAAGCCATTTATCAGTTTTTTTTGTGTGTGTGTGTGCCTTAATTTATGTAGTACCTGCACTGAACATCCACTATACACTTAAATAAAGAGTTGCAACATATGGCCTACTGCCAGTCATCCTGTGGATGAACAGAGCCCACCTGAACCTGCTGCGAGGAAGGCTAACCCCCCCCCCCACCCCCACCACCACCACCACCACCACTGCACTTGGCCAATATGGTGGTAAGGGAAAAATTCCTTCCCAGCCCCCCTTAGTGGGGTGGCTAACATAATGCCCACAGCAGATATAACTAATCCCCCGGCATATTTGTGACCTAAATAGGGAGGCAGGGTGGGTGCTGCCCAGCCTGTTCCCAGGCTGACCTTTTTAAACCCCTCATTCCTAGATGGTGAGTCATCCACCACACTGACTGCTTTTTCAGCAGTTTTACGTCCTCCCTCCTCCTCCAAGCCAGAAAGCATTGCCCTCTTCTCCCGGCCAGCCAGACAACTCCCCCTGCCCTTCCCCCTGCTTAAAGTGCAGGGCGGTGATTGTAGCCAAATGCCATTACATTTCACCTTTACTGTCTCTTCTGATTCATTCAAATAAGTGCTTACTAAAAGACAGATGAAATTTAAGTTTGCTTTCAGAAGCAGCTGATAGAGGGAAAAAACAAAGGCACAGGGTACAATTTGACAGCTCCTGTATAGTTATTTTGCTGCTACTATAAAATCAAGACTGATCATGGGCCAATGAGTAAATACAGCTCATACGAAATAGTTATGTACAGAAAATTGAAGTGTGATGTTTTTGTTAAGACTGGCTGTGGTAAAAATATGTGGAATGTGGCATATCCTATATTCTTTCAATGTTTCTTTGTTTTTATCTATTTAGATTTGCATACAAAATAAAAACAGAGTGCCCCTGCAATACATTGCAAAACAGAAATAAAATTAAAAAGCCAGCAGAACACAAAACTCCTCTCCTCCAGCAAATATGTAGGAGGACCTGCTTGGACAGGCTTCCTTACAGGTGGTATAGGTGAAGCTGAACTCTCTCTAAATCTGATTTCTGGATAAGCTTCCCTCCTGTCCTACATTAGGGTTTTATGATGTGTGAAAGAAATTAACTGTAAAATGATCCATTGGACAAACACATGCAGGAGGAACACCTAGTGTACAATAATCAGGAACCTTTGCTCATCAAGCGTTTCCATTTCTCCCTTTTGATAACAAGCAATACAGAGAGCAATTGATCCTTTTCCTCTGACAAGCATAGATGAAAACCATACACCAGAGCTGCCGAAAAGCTTGTAATATGGCATTATAGGCCAAAGGCTATTCAGTTACCCAGATTCCTGTAAATCTGCTATTGTTGTCCTAGAAGCTGTTTTGAGAAATCATTGCAGATTATGTGTCATAATTTGTCATCGGTTTTTAAGAAGGATCTAATCCTCCAAGGCCTTGCACTTTCTGCAGTCATTTATGCGTGCAAAGTGCTACCCCATCAGAATTCTCTCCTTGCCTTCACAATGATTGCGGTGCTGTACACCCACTTTGCACAGGGGCAGGTGACTACACAAGGGGCAAAGTGCTTGAGAATCAGGCCCAGTATATTTAATACACACATTTGGTTATTAGTATCAATCACAGTTTCAAAAGCTTTCATCGGGAAGCCCATCCTAAAATGCCACATGCAGTACTTATGACTGCTTTTAAATGAAGCAGATTTAACAGTCACTGCAGCATTTGCACAAACATGTTGTTTCACTATGCATTTTGGCAGACCAAAGGTACAGTTCAGCTTTGTGGTCTGGCTCCTTTCAGCATTTTTAGTTGAATATTAATATTAAGTACAAAAACATACTTTACAGCAACAGGAAGGTTACAATTTTGAACATACACAAGAGTCAAGAATTGCAGGAATAAAGCAGCCAGTTTCTGATCTCACTTACACCAGTAATAGAGTAGCTCTGGTGATTGCAATGGATGATCTACAGCCCCCTCCCTTGTCCCTGAAATACAGAAGTATGCTATGTAAATCCGAGTTAAACAGCTAGCGCAATTTACTCGAGTGCAAGGCAATTTACATAGCTCTGAGTACTACCATTCTCATCCTTGTAAGGTTGCACCCCTCGGGTTGCCAATCCTCCAGGATTGTCCTGGAGTCCCCAGGAATTAAACATTAATCTCTAATTAAAGATTATGTCATGTGATGAAGCCTCCAAGAATATGTCCAACCAAAATTTGCCATCCTAGCACCCACATGCGGAATTGAGGCACACACATTCAAATATTACAGTCACTGCTGATTTTCCTCGGTTGTCTCTTGTGCATATCCCTGATATTTCTAAGGAAACAGCTGCACTCTGATGATTCCCATTAGTATACAACTCCGCATGAGGCTGTGAATTATGAGAATGCTATGGGAGCTAGCTGCAAGTGATGCTCCATTTGTCTCTGATGTTAGGGTCACAAAGCACACGTGAATGGTGACTCCACCTGCAGCTGATTCAGGACAAGTTGTTCACTGTGTGATTTTTGTATATAGTTGCTCTGTACTTTGTCTTGAGCTGACATTCCATTTTACTTCCCTTGAAGTAGTCTATTGATCTGAAGTAACCACTGTTTGCATTGCTGAGTTGGCAAGGGGGGGACCTTCAACCTGCCAGACCTGTACATTGATTTATCTTGTTAAATATGAACAGCGGAGATATCCGAGGCACATTCCAAGATGAGCAGCTTAAACACTGGGTGAAATCGTGGCCTCATTCAGTCTATGGGAGTTTTACCATTGATTTCAACGGGGCCAGGATTTCATCCTCCACATGTAAGTTGGCCTTTGTAACATTCCTATACCCATACCCTAGTCTTCACCATTAGTGCTGTGCTATCACTGCATGTACAATATGTGGACATAATTACCAATCAAAATAAAGGTTTCTCTCTGAGCAAGAGACAGCGAGTAACCATGCTATGCCCAAATTTTCCTTAGAATGCCCAATATATGAAAACACCATAATGTTGCAATCGCCTCATGAAACTTAAAGGACTCTCTCTCTGCTTGCTAGTAGGTACACATGTGCTACATTACTACATGGCAGGCTGGAAACAATGAGAGCCATCCATAATGCCTGTGAAGACGTTTGCTTTATTATCTTACTCATAGACCTTGAGGCCAGATGGGACCATTGTGATCATCTAGTCTGATCTTCCGAACATTGCGGGCCACAGAACCTCACCCACCCACCCTGTACTAGACCCAGTTACTCAGCAGAGGTGATGAAGTCTTCAGACCATGATTTTAAGACTTCAAGTTACAGAGAATACACCATTTATTCTAGTTCAAACCAGCAAGTGACCCATGCTCATGCTGCAGCGGAAGGTGAAAAATCCCCAAGGTCTCTGCTAATCTGGCCTGGGGGGAAATTCCTTCCTGACCCCAAATATGGCGATCAATTAGACCCTGAGCATGTGGGCAAGACTCCCAGACACCTGGGAAAGAATTCTCTGAAGTAACTCAGAGCCTTCCCCATCAAGTGTCCCATCTCCGGCCATTGGAGGTATTTGCTACTAGCAGCTGCAGATGTACTCAAATGTTGCACGTTCAATATGACAGCGCCTACATCAGAAATCAAGGCAATACTAAAAGGTGGGTCATAAACAGGCTCCAGGTTGCACACCTGTTGTGTCTTTTGCTTTTTAAACAGCAAAGATACTATGCATATGAAGAAACCAGATAAGCACATTTGGGTCCCAAATAACCATGTGTACTAAATGTAGGCAGGGGTTTCTCACCACTTTTGGTGTCTTCTCAAACTATGAACTTGATGCAGGAATTACTAGGTGAAATATTATGCTGGCCTGTGTTATGCAGTAGGTCAGAGTAGATGACCATTATGGTTCTTTCTCATCTTAGATTCTATAAAAATCTATTAATCTTTATTAGGGCTGTTGATTAAAAGCAGTTAACTCACACGATTAACTACAAAAAATTAATCGCGATTAAAAAAATTAATCACAATTAATCGCAGTTTTAATCTCACTGTTAAACAATAGAATACCAACTGAAATGTATTAAAATGTAGGAAAACATCCAAAAATATTTCAAATATATTGATTTCAATTACAACACAGTATACAAAGCAGAAAATGCTCACTTTATATTATTTTTATTACAAATATTTGCACTGTAAAAATGGCAAACAAAAGAAATAGTATTTTTCAGTTCACCTCATACAAGTAATGTAGGGCAATCTCTTTATCGTGAAAGTGCAACTTACAAATATAGATTATTTTTTGTTACACAACTGCACTAAAAAACAAAATAATGTAAAACTTTAGCTCCTACAAGTCCACTCAGTCCTACTTCTTGTTCAGCCAATCACTAAGACAAACAAGTTTGTTTATATTTATGGGAGATAATGGTGCCCACTTCTTGTTCACAGTGTCACCAGGAAGTGAAAACAGGCATTCTCACTTTTGTAGCTGGCATTGCAAGGGCTTTATGTGCCAGATATGCTAAACATTCGTATGCCCCTTCATGCTTCGGCCACCACTCCAGAGGACATGCTTCCGTGCTGATGATACTTGTTAAAAAAAAATGAATTAATTAAATTTGTGACTAAACTCCTTGGGGGGAAATTTTATGTGTACTACTCTGTTTACCCGCATTCTGCCATATATTTCATGTTATAGCAGTTTCAGATAATGACTCAGCCCCTGTTGTTCGTTTTAAGAACACTTTTGCTGCAGATTTGACAAAACGCAAAGAAGGTACCAATGTGAGATTTCTAAAGATAGCTACAGCACTCGACCCAAAGTTTAAGAATCTGAAGTACCTTCCAACATCTGAGAGGGACGAGGTGTGGAGCATGCTTTCAAAACTCTTAAGAGCAACACTCAGATGCAGAAACTACAGAACCCGAACCATCAAAAAAGAAAATCAACCTTCTGCTGGTGGCATCTGACTGACTCAGATGATGAAAATGAACATGTGTCGGTCCACATTGCTTTAGAGAGTTATCAAGCAGAATCCGTTATCAGCAAGGACGCATGTCCTCTCAAATGGTGGTTGAACCATGAAGGGACATATGAATCTTTAGTGCATCTGGCACATAAATATCTTGCAATGCCGGCTACAACAGTACCATGCGAATGCCAGTTCTCACTTTCAGGTGATATTGTAAACAAGAAGCAGGCACCATTATCTCCTGTAAATGTAAATGAAGTTGTTTGTCTGAGCGATTGTCTGAATGAGAAGTAGGACTGAGTGGACTTGTAGGCTCTAAACTTTTACATTGTTTTATTTTTGAATGCAGTTATTTTTTGTACATAACTCTACATTTGTAAGTTCAGTTTTCATGATAAAGAGATTGTACCACTGTATTTATATAAGGTGAATTGAAAAATACTATTTCTTTTGTTTTTTACAGTGCAAATATTTGTAATAAAAATAAATATAAAGTGAGCACTGTACACTTCGTATTTTGTGTTGTAAGTGAAATCAATATATTTGAAAATGTATAAAATATCCAAAACTATCCTATTATTGTTTAACAGTGCAATTAATCGTGTGATTGATCACAATTAATTTTTTTTAACAGTGCAGAGCTTGAGCTAGTTTTCAAACCCAAATTTTTCCTTTGACTTTATAGGTAACTCAAAAATAACCCAACAGAGACCTCAGCCTAAGGTTCTGTCCTAAGTCTGTCTGTCCCTATGGGTTCCCACTAGGACTTCTGTCCTAGCTCTCTAATTCCCTCTCCCCACAGAGACATTCCCATTCTCTTGGTGGTTAAACATTCCCTGGTTAGAGCTAACTAGACCCAAATGCCACCATGACTCAGCAGCTGTTACCTTGACTCTTAATGCAGGGTTTTAGCAGCTGAGGCTTAGATAACTTAAACAAATAGCCTTTATATGACATTATAACAGAATCTTATAGTCTACACGTTTCAAAAGCACCTTTTACATATTACATCGTAATTACATTACTACATACAAGGAATGAAGTGGGCTCCCTCCCACCTCTTTCTCTGCAGGCTCCTGCTGCTCCTCAGCCCTGTGCAGAGGTATGGGTAATGAAGAAGAGCAATTCCCTCATCCTTTTAGATTCCAGCCCCACCTCCGTAGTGCAGAGGGTTCCTAGGAAAAGAAGATGCCCTCTTGGCCCCAAAATGAGAAATAACAGAAGGTCTCTTGTTCTATCACTGGTTAGAGTTGCCAGGCATCCGGTTTTCGACCAGAACACCCAATCAAAAAGGAACCCTGGTGACTCTGCTCAGCATCGTTGACCAGGCCATTAAAAGTCCAATTGGCCACCCACAGTAGGGCAGGCAGGATGCCTGCCTAGCTCCCGGAAGTGGCCGGCATCTCCCTCTGGCTCCTAGATGCAGGGGTAGCCATGGGGGCTCTGCGTGCTGCCCCCACCCCAAGTGGAGGCTCTGCAGCTCCCATTGGCCTGGAATTACGACCAATGGGAGCTGCAGGGGCCTGTGGACGAAGAGCCACCTGGCCATCCCTGTGCCTAGGAGCCAGAGGGAGATGTCACTGCTTCCGGGAGCCGCCGGAGGTAAGTGCCACCTGAAGCCTGCACCCCAGCCCCCTGCCCCAGCCTTGAGCCCCCTCCTGTGTATTTCAAGGCAGACTGCCTGGTGGGCTGCCCCAGAGCCAAGGACCCTAGGGGAATAAGTCTCAGAGCCCAGATCATCTGACACAGGCTTGCACTGCAGGGCTATAAAGTTGCAGTGTGGATGTTTTGGCCCCTCTCTGCTCATGAGGTCTCAGAACCCAGACTCCAGCCCAAGCCTGAAGGTCTACACTGCAATTTTATAGCCCCAGAGTCCAAGCCCCATGAGCCTGGGTCAGCTGACCAGGGCCAGCCATTGCTGTGTGGCAGGTATTTTGTCACAGTGTAGACATACTCTGTGGGACCTGAATTTCAGGTATCCCATCTGGCAGGCTGCCCCTGAGCATGGGAGGCTAGGGGTATATCTACACAGCAGCTGAGAGCCAGCCTCCCAACCCGGGTAGACAGGCTTGCACTAGCAGGGCTCAAGCTAGCGCACTAAAAATAGCAGTGTGGAACTTGTGGCTTGGACTTTCAAGCCCACCTGGCCCCCTAGGCTTGAGATTCTGAGCTCCAGCCTGAGCCACAATGTCCAGCTGCCCAGCCCCCAGGGTACGTCTACGCTGCAGTGGGGAGGTTGGCACCTACCGGACACCGTAATTATCACTTTGAAAAGCATCGAGCTTTAAAAGCAATAATTGGATTTTTTTAACAATTTCAAAACCATTTCTTTTCTCCTAAATGCAATATCAGAAACAGCTGACTGATTTGTGCTGAAACTTCACCAAAAAATAAAAATTCATCCTAAAACAGAAACAAGCATGGGAAATTTCAGCCTGAATGGTTTGAGTTTGGCAAAATCATGAGCAACTGAAAACAGGGGTTTGTAATGAAAAGTGTTGGGCAACTTTAACTATAGGCACCACTGTCAGCTTTGCCTATAATTCTATATTTTTGACAACCTTTATTTTTAAGTATATTTACTTATGTACTCTCCCTTTCTCCTCCACATCTATTTCTGTATACTTTTATATACACAATGGCCAAAATTTTCAAAATTAGAGGTAACATTTTCAGAAGGGCCTGAGTGATTTAAGAGTCTACGTTTCATAGATTTTCAATTAGATTTGGGCTTCTAAGTACCTAAGTCACTTTTTAAAATGGGATTTAGGCACTTTTGAAAATTATATCCTGCATGCCTTAAGTTGGCTCCTAAATCCTTATTTATGCTTCTAAATAAGTTGTCTGATTTGGGTGCTCCTTACTTTTGAAAATTAGGATTTTAGAGTCTAACTTTAGGTACCCAGTTTTGAAAATCTTGGCCAGTACTTCAGAAGTGTGCCTAACAATTACAGATATTTATGGCCAGTTATATTCCTGTGAACAAATTCTACATTAGCATACAATCCATGTTAATATATCCACCTATGTACCTAATCCTCTAAACCTGTTACACCCAGGTAATATAGAATATTCAAAATATAACATCAAACAAGAATGAAGGCCTAATTCACAATGCTGTAAGGGTATTATACTATAAAGTAAATGGAAATCTATTTCAGTGTTTTGAATTTTGATTAGTGAGTTGTCGGAGTCATTTAACCATATTTATGTTTGTCACGTGTGGCAGCTCAAGGATGAATGCTATTAATGCAGAGGTGGGCAAACTACGGCCCGTGGGCCACATCTGGCCCAGCCCCTGAGCTCCTGCCCCAGGAGGCTAACCCCCGTCCCGTCCCCGGCTGTTCCCTCTCCCCCGCAGGGCCGGCTCTAGGCACCAGCAAAACAAGCTGGTGCTTGGGGCGGCACATTTTTAGGGGCGGCATGGCCGGCGCCAGAATGCCACCCCTAAATATCTGCCCCGGCCGCCCTAGCTCACCTCCACTGCTGCTGCCACAGCGCGCTGCTGCTCCCCATCCCTCCCAGACTTGAGAGCCTGGGAGGGAGGGGGACAAGCGGCGCCCGTGCCGCGGCCACTCGGAGTCTCCCCCTCCCTCCTAGGCTTGAGAGCCTGGGGGGAGGAGGCAGGGCTGGGGATTTGGGGAAGGGGCGGAGTTGAGGTGGGGCCGGGGGTGGGGTAATTAAATAAGGCGGGGGGCCTGCCAAAATTGTTTTTGCTTTGGGCGGCAAAAATCCTAGAGCCGGCCCTGCTCCCCCGCAGCCTCAGTTCACTATGCCGCTGGCACAATGCTCTGGGCAGCGGGGCTGCGAGCTCTTGCCAGGCAGTGCAGCCGCAGAGACGTGGCCTGACCCGGTGCTCTGTGCTGCGCGGTGGCGTGGCTGGCTCCAGCTGGGCGGTGTGGCTGCCTGTCCTGATACTCTGGGCAGCGCGGCTGTAGTGCCGTCCACCACCGGTGCTCCAGGCAGTGCAGTAAGGGGGCAGGGAGCAGGGGGGATTGGATAGAAAGCAGGGGAGTTCAGGGTGGTGGTCAGGGGATGGGGAGTTGGATAGGGGTCGGGGCGGTCAGAGAGCGGGAAACAGTGGGGTTGAATGGGGGCAAGGGTCCCGGGGGGGGCAGTCAGGAAGGAGGGGGGGGGTTGGATGGGGCAGTCAGGAATGAGAGGAGAGGTTGGATAGGGCGGTGGGGGGCAGTCAGGGAGAAGGGGTGGTTGGATGGGGCAGTCAGGAATGAGAGGAGAGGTTGGATAGGGCGGTAGGGGGCAGTCAGGTGCGGGGGGTCTGGGGGCGGTCAGGGGATGTGGAGAGGTGGATGGGGCAGGGGTCCCGGGGGGGGGGCCATCAGGGGATAGGGAACGGGGGGAGTCGGAGAGGGGGCGGGGGCTGGGCCATGCCTGGCTGTTTGGGGAGGCACAGCCTCCCCTAACCGGTCTTCCATACAATTTTGGAAACCCGATGTGGCCCTCAGGCCAAAATGTTTGCCCGCCACTGTTTTAATGCATGGTTTGATGCCCGCAGTGGTGGTTACCAAGAAATAATTTGTTTTCTAAAGAAAAATAATTTATTAATAAACCAGATTCTATCAGAAATTCCAGAAAAAAGACATGACAGGAGCCTTTATCATTATTGTCACAAATAATTCAAGAGCAATGTAGCTAAATTCCATTAAAATGGTGAGGAAAAATGAAAAGGATCATTTAGCCTTTGAATGATGGAAAAACCTTAAGTAATAAGAACATAAGAATGGCCGTACTGGGTCAGACCAAAGATCCATCCAGCCCAGTATCCAGTCTACCGACAGTGGCCAATGCCTGGTGCTCCAGAGGGAGTGAACCTAACAGGTAATGATCAAGTGATCTCTCTCCTGCCATCCATCACCACCCTCTGACAAACAGAGGCTAGGGACACCATTCCTTACCCATCCTGGCTAATAGCCATTAATGGACTTAACCTCCATGAATTTATCCACTTCTCTTTTAAACCTTGTTATAGTCCTAGCCTTCACAACCTCCTCAAGCAAGAAGTTCCACAAGTTGACTATGTGCTGTGTGAAGAAGAACTTCCTTTTATTTATTTTAAACCTGCTGCCCCTTAATTTCATTTGGTGGTCCCTAGTTCTTATATTATGGGAACAAGTAAATAACTTTTCCTTATTCACTTTCTCCACATCACTTATGATTTTATATACCTCTATCCATATCCCCCCTTAGGCCTGGTCCACACTAACCCCCCCCACTTCGGACTAAGGTACGCAAATTCAGCTACGTTAATAACGTAGCTGAATTCAAAGTACCTTAGTCCGAACTTACCGCGGGTCCAGACGCGGCAGACAGGCTCCCCCGTCGATGCCGTGTACTCCTCTCGCCGAGCTGGAGTACCAGTGTCGACAGCGAGCACTTCCGGGATCGATTTATCGCGTCTAGACAAGACACGATAAATCGATCCCAGAAGATCGATTGCCTGCCGCTGAACCAGGAAGTAAGTGTAGACCTACCCTTAGTCTCCGCTTTTCCAAGCTGAAAAGTCCTAGCCTCTTTAATCTCTCCTCATATGGGACCCATTCCAAACCCCTACTCATTTTAGTTGCCCTTCTCTGAACCTTTTCTAATGCCAGTATATCTTTTTTGAGAGGAGATCACATCTGTACGCAGTATTCAAGATGTGAGAGTACCATGGATTTATATAAGGGCAATAAGATATTCTTTGTCTTATTCTCTAACTCCTTTTCAGTGATTCCTAACATCCTGTTTGCTTTTTTGACTGCCACCGCACACTGCGTGGACGTCTTCAGAGAATTATCCACGATAACTCCAAGATCTTTTTCCTGATTAGTTGTAGCTAAATTAGCCCCTATCATATTGTATGTATAGTTGGGTTATTTTTCTCAATGTGCATTACTTTACATTTATCCACATTAAATTTCATTTGCCATTTTGTTGCCCAGTCTCTTAGTTTTGTGAGATTTTTGAAGTTCTTCACAGTCTGTTTTGGTCTTAACTATCTTGAGCAGTTTAGTGTCATCTGCAAACTTTGCCACCTCACTTTTTACCCCTTTCTGCAGATCATTTATGAATAAGTTGAATAGGATTGGTCCTAAGACTGACCCTTGGGGAACACCACTAGTTACCCCTCTCCATTCTGAAAATTTACCATTTATTCCTACACTTTGTTTCCTTTCTTTTAACCAGTACTCAATCCATGAAAGGATCTTCCTTCTTATCCCATGACAACTTAATTTATATAAGAGTCTTTGGTGAGGGACCTTGTCAAAGGCTTTCTGGAAATCTAAATCCACTGGATTCCCCTTGTCCACATGTTTGTTGTCCCCTTCAAAGAACTCTAATAGATTAGTAAGACATGATTAGACTTACCAGTCTGTAATTGCCGGGATCACCTCTAGAGCCCTTTTTAAATATTGGCGTCACATTAGCTATCTTCCAGTCATTGGGTACAGAAGCCGATTTAAAGGACCGGTTACAAACCATAGTTAGTAGTTCCGCAATTTCACATTTGAGTTCTTTCAGAACTCTTGGGTGAATGCTATCTGGTCCCGGTGACTTGTTACTGTTAAGTTTATCAATTAATTCCAAAACCTCCTCTAGTGACGCCTCAATCTGTGACAATTCCTCAGATTTGTCACCTACAAAAGCTGGCTCAGGTTTGGGAATCTCCCTAACATCCTCAGCCGTGAAGACTGAAGCAAAGAATTCATTTAGTTTCTCCGCAATGACTTTATTGTCTTTAAGTGCTCCTTTTGTATCCTGATCAGTAGCTCTTTGGAGACAGCAGACATAAGTATCTGGGAATTGCCTGTATTCTGACAGCTAGATTGTGCCTGTAGGCACAGTTGTGAGCAAAGAGTAGATTTGGGAAACAGAGACTTCCTTCTGAGGCACAATTCCCTCCCTGATTTCTCCTTACTCTGGGGCACAAGCTGCCTCAAGGAAGCCTTTCTGGGTGTGGTATGGATGGGGCCATAATACCACACCCCTACGTAATAAGTTTAATATGGACGTAGGAACTCTGCATCTTGCTGTTGAACGAATGCACTGAGATGTGCCATCCCACAGCATCTCTGTAAGCATCATAATACTTCAGAAATTGTTACGTAGTTGATGCACTCTCATTCCCATCCCATCATGGTTCACGTCCCTAAGCACCATTAATGAATCCTAAGTAATGATGGTGACAAACAATTCATAGATTCATAGATTCTAGGACTGGAAGGGACCTCGAGAGGTCATCGAGTCCAGTCCCCTGCCTGCATGGCAGGACCAAATACTGTTTTTATTAAAGCACTCACAATCATTACTGTGACATAATGAAACTTTACACACACACACTCACGCACACGCACACACTTACTCACTCACTCACTTTTGGGCAGAAACAATGTGAAAAATTTTAGCCAAGAATGTGCATGTGTGAACAGGGAGCTTAACTATTTAGCAACTTTAACTGTAGTGTTTGTTGCTAGATGAATGTTGTATACTTCCTGAAATACTGAATCAGATAAGAGAGAACTTTTTATTATATTACCTCAACATGGCCTCTTTCAGTCAAACTATACATATCTGAATACATAGTTCACTCTTCGTTATAAGCAATTAGGCAGTAACTAGTTTCAGCCCATAACTAGAAATATGTATGTAGGTTTTGTGGTGTGAGAGAGCCCAGCAATCAAGGGTAAACTGCAGTCCATCATCCTTAGCTTGATCCAGAGAAGCATCTATTTGGGGCTGTTCTTTCTCCTCAAACTCCCACTTACTGGAGTGATCCCATCAATTCTCTGCTTTTCTGAGATAACCACCATTGCAATTTATTTCCCTGGTCCTAAACATCTTGATCTGATATTTGTATAGTTTGATTAAAGTTCTATTTATAAAGAGTTTATAAATGATTAATCAATTGTAATAGATTGCTAAAGAGTCAAACTGGACAATAAGTTGCTTCTAACTATTGATAACAACTTCCACTGACGTCTCTATAACTATGTATAACACATACTACTCCTGTCTGTGACATGCTTATGACTTCTAGTAATCATTTATTAACCCTTTATAAATCATTTATAAATTAAACGTAGGGTGACCAGACAGCAAATGTGAAAAATCAAGACAGGGGGTGGGGGTAATAGGAGCCTATATAAGAAAAAGACCCAAAAATCAGGACTGTCCCTATAAAATTGGGACATCTGGTCACCCTAATGAAACTTTATGTAAAGTCTGACCAAATAAAAAATTATGTCTAAGCTCTTCAGATTGCAATAGAACAAGTCTATGAAGTTTTCAAAATGGGTTATAAATTCTGATAAATTTAGGATTAATGAGTCTTAGTTGCAAGGAATTCACTTCCTTGATTCATAAGGAAACTACATTAGAAATGCCATGCTCAGGGATATTCTCAATTAAAAATGAATCTTACTTTACTAAATGACCATGTTTGATGGTTCAAAAATTTGGGATGCAATTTATTATAAATGCAATACTTCAATTGTTCATCAAAAATTAATTTTATTTACACTTGTGAGCTTTAGAAAGCTTTTGATTGAATAGAAGGACCTGTACTTTTTAACTATAAACAGGCTTCATGGAACTTATAAGTTTTTGGCCAGAAACAAATGACAAATATTTTCAAAGTTATTATCTGTCATGTTAGATCATATAGATTAGGTATTGGGAAAGAGTTAAAAGCAACCTTGGCTTCTAGTGAGGTTTGGTTTGTTTATGAATACTGTGATCTTTATTAAGGGTACCCAATAAATTCAGAAAGATGTGCTCTTATCTTGGTTTTGGCAAACTCAAAGTGGTTTTAGATCTTGGGTTTGCTTTGGGGCCAAAACTTTGCAAAGGGTTTCCAAACTGACAACATAGTGAGATTACGCATGCATAAACTGCACTAACTGAACTTGCACTATCCTTAGAGAAACAAACTATTTTCCACCATTTTCATCTTTCATTTTTTCAGTCCTAAGCTTTTGAGAATTTTATCTGGGTTAAGTCGTTTTAGTTTTTCAGCTGTCACAAAAAGATGGGGAAAATGTCAAGGCTGAATGTTAAAATAAGCAAGCCTAAATGATATACACCAGATATCCCTGTGTGTAGGCAAAACAATCCCTTGTTTAACTCACAATGTCTGTTTATTTATATCTATCATTTTTTATTAGTCCCAGTCACGATAGTCCTTAATGTGTGTGCAATTACCAGTTTTGTGTTTGGGTCCACATTTATTAACATTTGGACCCTCCCAGTCCCATTGCCACATAATCCAGCTTCTGCCAAGCTCCAATACAATAGCATATCCATGTCACCAAGGCAATTAATTATTGTAACCTTAAGCATTTCTTGGCTGTGAGCCACATTATGGCACACAGCAGGACATGACTGTGTGATTCAATTTACCAAGAAAGAGAAAGCACCTAATCCTGAGGATTTGGTGTGAAAGCCCTTACACAGCTAGTCAGTCATTACCTGGGGATGACTGCTGTGTTGTTATTGTTAGCAGAATTTCTGAAGAATGAAGTTTTCTGAGTGATAATGCATGCTAATCCCCGACCAAATTCACAGACTAAGACTAAAGGAAGGGGTCAGTACACCACATTTAACCCCTTTAAATATAATGATTTCTTTTAAGTGAGCCATGGCATCCATGCATCATGCTGGGAAAGATTTATGATTTGGCTTGAGTCTATTATTTTCTGTGTGCAGCTCTCATGAGGTGCAGAAACTGCTGCAGGAATCAGATCATAGGAGCAGATGTACAAACTCAGTTGTAGCAGCACAATCATTAATAATACAAATTCTTTGTAGTTTGAGATCCTGGGCTGAAAAGCACCCTGAAGTGCTTTTGCAAACAGAACCAAAGTGTCTCACAATGCTGAATTCACATAGTGAGTCTGTGGCAACACTAGATTCTGATATCACTTACGCAGGTGTAATTCTATTGATTTATACAGGTGTAAATAAGAGCAGAATCAACATTCTGCTGGTGGTTTTTTTTCTAATGTGTGAGGCTCCCGATATGGCCACGCTTCCTCATATACATAATTTGGAGCACCACCCCTCAGTACATTGTTTAAAAGTTAATAGAGCATATCATACTGTTTGTCTGCATACATAATTTGATCCAGTGACCGACAGCAGTAGTGAAAGTTCCTATGTTCAGTGTCAGTTCCCTGAGTCATTCAGTTTTCCCCAAGTAGGCAGGCTTTTGAATTCCCATTGCAATTCACAGATCTTCAACAGTAAGATTGATTTGTTTGTCGGTTTTATGAAAACTTTAACAGAGGATGACATGTGTTAATGTTTTTGTGGTGTGTTACATCTTCTACATGAGGGATGGAGAGGGAGATAGATCAATGAAGAATGTTTCATTAACTAGCTACTGTACAATGCATTGGGTGAAACTTGGCATCAGACAGATTATTTTGCTTGAGCAGGAAAATAATTATTGCTAGAAAAGTGCACTCACCATTTTTCTTATATACAATGAAAATTCAGCTCCTACTAGACTTTCTTGCTCGTTTCCAGAAGAGCCCTCCAACGTCACACATTTTGGGGGTGCAGGAGAAATGCTTTGACTACTGAATAGGGTAGTCATCAATCATCTGAAAGGGCAGGTTTAGATAATGAATCTAGCATCCAGCCTACAAAATGGCTTCTAGGTAACCTCTTCTCAACGGTGCAGCTATTGATAAGAGAGTCTGGCATACAAAAATGAGATTCTTTGCTGATGGGTTGCTCCGGTGAAGGAAGGAAGCCTGGATGGAAATAGGCAAAACTAGGAGACCAGCTGAAAGGGTGAAAACTGGTCTGTATCTTCTTTCATATAGGGCTAAATAAGCCCTTCTAAAAATCTGTTGAATTACATCATTGCTTTATATGCTGGTTATAGATGGCTTGACTGCTGAAGTTTTGTATTGCAAGACATCATTCATTGTTGCATCACGCTAGTGACACTATAGTCATGATGGAGATTTATTATTATTCATTAATTGTTTGTAATTGTGTCCAGAGAGAGAGAATGCCAAATTAATCTCCCAGTATACCTGGCCCAACTCTCCTTGATTTCAATGAGAGATGAACCTGCTTACACCTGGGCTCAATTTGGCCAAAGAAAAGGAGCTGAAGGAAGATGATTATTGTTTGTATTACAAGAGTATTACAAGATGCCTGAATCAAGACTGTGGTCTCATTGTGCTACACAACACATATCTTATGGGACTGCCCCTGCCCCAAAGAGCTTACAAACCAAAGAGTCGAGAAAGAGGAACAGTGGGAGGGAAATAGAAACGCAGAGAACAAAGTTATTTGCCCAAGGGCACAGAGCAGGTCAGTGGCAGAGTTCAAAACAGATCCCAGGTCTCCTTTGCATTCGGTGCTCCACTCACTAGTCCACTCCAGTGACAGAATTTAATTCAATTTTATACCACACACAGATTTGTGGGGCAGATATGAAAAGTTATAGCCACAAGTCTGGCAAGTGGTAGAACTACAAGTGTATTAAGAAAGAACTTCTCAACAAGTCACACAAAAAACAATATATTTTATGCCACTTATTCTGTTTAGTTTTGGTCTTTTTTCTAAAGCCTCTATCCCAATGAAGTATATTTTGCAATGGTGATAACATGGGAGTAATCATGACACTGGTATGTGCAGAATTTAATTATATCCATAAGGGCTGTACAATGTCACTCTTTATATTATGGTTCAAAAGACACAGCATGAAATATAGTAGCTTGCGAAAGAGCCAAGATATGGATAGTGCTGTAAATCAGGAGTAACTCCACTGAGGTCAATGGAGTGACATTGGTGTAACAGTGGTGTAAGAGAAGAATCAGAACTTTTGTTTGTGAAACACAGGAGCTCATGTTATAGGTATCATGATATTCTCTATTCCTGGACTAATCAAGCATTAACATACCATAAAGTATATAGTTACATTGGATGCCCATTCTCCTCTTAATCCTAGATCTATTGGTGACACCAGAGACCAATATTTTAACACATTTTTCAAGTTGGATCTATTATATATTAATTTCTTGAGGATCCTTCTGGCCCTACATTTCTATGATTCTGTAACTGTACAACTTGAAAAAATTAATGCCTTTATAATAGGCCTATGTTTAGTGCCACAGGCACAATCACAACCGATCAGCTTTCTACTGTCAGAATGCTTACTGAAATTGGTATATTCAAATACCAAGCCAACCTCTCTTAAAAATCTCTACTACTATACATGAGCAAATAACCAACTGAAATTCTGTAAGTGAATTGATTTTGGGAAAGCAGAGCTGTCAGGTGATTAAAAAAATGAATCTGTTCATAGAATACCATTTATTTAAATATTTCTGGAAGTTTTCTACATTTTCAGATATATTGATTTCAATTACAACACAGAATACAAAGTGTACAGTGTTCACTTTATAGTTATTTTTATTACAAATATTTGCAGTGTAAAAAACAAAAGAAATAGTATTTTTCAATTCACCTAATACAAGTACTGTAGTGCAATCTCTTTATCATGAAAGTTGAACTTGTAAATATAGAATTATGTACAAAAAAACTTCATTCAAAAATAAAACAATGTAATATTTTGGTGCCTGCAAGTTCACTCAGTCCTACTTCGTGTTCAGTCAATTGCTCAGACAAGTTTGTTTACATTTGCAGGAGATAACGCTGCCCGCTTCTTGTTTATAATGTCACCTGAAAGTGAGAACAGGTGTTCTCATGGAAGTATTGTAGCTGGCGTCGCAAGATATTTATGTGCCAAATGCGCTAAAGATTCATATGTCCCTTCATGCTTCAACCACCATTCCAGGGGACATGCGTCCATGCTGATGATGGGTTCTGCTCGATAACAATCCAAAGCAGTGCAGACCAACGCATGTTCATTTTCATTATCTGAATCAGATGGCACCAGCAGATGGTTGATTTTCTTTTTCGGTGATTCAGGTTCTCTGTTTCCACATCAGAGTGTTGCTCTTTAAAACAGAGCAGGGAACATATAATTCTCCCTCAAGGAGTTCAATCACAAATTTAATTAACGCATTATTTTTTTAACAAGCGTCATCAGCATGGAATCATGTCCTATGGAATGGTGGCTGAAGAATGAAGGGGCATACGAATGTTTAGCATATTTGGCATGTAAATACCTTGCAATGCTGGCTACAAAAGTGCCATGCAAATGCCTGTTCTCACTTTCAGGTGACATTATAAATAAGAAGTGGGCAGCATTATGTCCCGTAAATGTAAACAAACTTGTCTGTCTTAGCGAGTGGTTGAACAAGCAGCAGGACTGAGTGGACTTGTAGACTCTGAAGTTTTACATTGTTTTATTTTTGAGTGCAGTTATGTAATAAAAATAAATCTACATTTGTAAGTTGCACTTTCATGACAAAGAGATTGCACTGCAGTACTTGTATGAGGTGAACTGAAAAATACTATTTTATCATTTTTACAGTGCAAATATTTGTAATAAAAATAATATACACTTTGATTTAAATTACAACACAGAATACAATATATATGAAAATGTAGAAAAACATCCAAAATATTTAATAAATTTCAATTGGTATTCTATTGTTTAACAGCAGGATTAAAACTGCGATTAATCATGATTAATTTTTTTCATCAAGTAATTTTTTTGAGTTAATCGTGTGAGTTAACAGCAATTAATCGACTGGAAAGCTTTTACTAACAGCAGTAACATTTTTATTTTACATGCAAGAATATACTTGGTTTTGCATCAAATCTTACAGTAAAAATATCAAACAGCATTATTCTTAGCTACATTATACTTTAAAAAACCTTCCTGAAATTTACCAGCCTTTCTGACTACAGGTGGTATTATATATAGCTAAGAAAATGAATGCATAGCTGAGGAAAGAGCTTTATAGTACCTGATAAGACCTCAGGCATTAATAGGACATTAACGCATTCTTCATCTTTCACTGACAGCTGGTTAAAGAGGTATGCAGCAAAAAGTCTGTAAAAGGCTTAAAGAAACCACAAACAAGGTGGGTCTATACTTTCCCCTCCCCACTCTCCCTTGTTAAGAAGTGATTTAGAATGGTTAACACTCTCTTCAGGATGCAGTGCAAAACTGTGCTCAGTGTTAGGAATCCCACAGCATTTTTTGTAAGAGGAAAAATACCATGCTTGGCATTCATTCCAAATATGAATAGGGGTAATAATAGCGGAAGCAACTATCTGCAGGTTAATGTCTTTCTGCTACTAGCCTGGAAGTCTATGCATATCCAGGAACCTATCCGTCCAATCTGGCTTCCTTCCTTTCCACTCCATTGAAACCATTCTCAGCAGAGTCTGGATAACTTTCTCCTCGCCAATTTTCAGGGCCTGTGCTTCAAACCCCTTTGGCCTCTCTACTGCTTTTGATACTAGGGATTGTTGATTCCTGCTTGACATCATCTCCTTCTTTGGCTTTTTCACCATTGTCCGCTCATCACTCTTCCCCTACCTCTCTGGTTGTTCCTTCAGTGTCTCCTTAGGTAGATTCACCTCCTCCCCTCTTTCATTCCTTGAGACATTCCTTGAGAGAGGTCCCTCAGGGCACTTTTCTCTCTATTCTCCTTTTCTGCCTCTCTCTACATCCTGCCCTCAGGCACTGTCATTCATTCATACAGCTTAAGCTCTACACACTGACAACTCACAAACCTACCCCCTGACTGGTCTCCTTCCGCTCAGTCCTGCACCTTAGTAAATCTCACTGACATCTTCTTCTGGGTGTTTTACCGTCAACTTAAATTCATAATGGCTAAAACTGAACACCTGATCATTCCTCCCAAACCCTATTCATTCCCCAATTCTCTGCCATCACCATCCCCCGCATAACTCTGGCTTTAACCTAGGGATCAATATCGACTCCTCCCTGTCTCTATACAAAAACCAGTGGGCAGCAACATCGTCCTAAATTTTTTTTTGAGATCCATTCTTTTTGCTCTATTTATACAAGAAGTACTCGCATGCAGGTCATCATCATCTCACATCTTGATTATTGTAACATTCTCTTCATAAACTAATTGGCTAGAAGGCCAGAGAGGACCTCATGATCATCTAGTCTGACCTCCTACATATTGCAGACCACAGAACTTGGCCCACCCACTCATGCAATAGACCTATAAACTCTGACTGAGTTACTGAAGTCCTCAAATCTTGATTTAAAGACTTCAAGTTACAGAGAATCCACCATTTAGTCTAATTTAAATTTGCAAGTGACCCATGCCCCATGCAGCAGAGGAAGGAGAAAACCCCTTATGACTTGGGAGAAAATGCCTTCCTGACCCCAAATATGGCAATCAGTTAGGCCATGAGCATGTGGGCAAGACCCACCAGCCAGATACCTGGGAAAGAATCCTCTGTAGTAACTCAGAGCTCTCCCCATCTAATGTCCCATCACCGGCTGGTAGGGATACTTGCTGCTAGCAGTTGCAGATCAGCTACATGCCAATGATGCCATTGTAGGCAGTCCCATCATACCATCCCCTCCATAAACTTATCAAGCTCAGTCTTGAAGCCAGTTAGGTTTTTTGCCCCCACCGCTCTCCCTGGAAGGCTGTTCCAGAACGTCACACCTCTGATAGCTAGAAACCTTCGTCTAATTTCAAGTCTAAACTTGCTGATAGCCAGTTTATATCCATTTGTTCTTGTGTCCAAACTGGTGCTTAACTTAAATAACTCCTCTCTCTCCCTGGTATTTATCCCTCTGATGCATTTATAGAGAGCAGTTGTATCTCCCCCCAGCCTTCTTTTGGTTAGGCTAAACAAGTCAAGCTCTTTGAGTCTTCTCTCATAAGGTAGGTTTTCCATTCCTCAGATCATCCTAGGAGTCCTTCTCTGCATCTGTCCCAGTCTGAGTTCATCTTTCGTAAACTTGGGAGACCAGAATTGTAATATTCCAGATGAGGTCTCACCAGTCTCTTGTATAATGGTACTAACACTTCCCTGTCTCTACTGGAAATATCTTGCCTGATCCACTCCAGGGCTGCATTTGCCTTTTTTTACAGCCACATCACATTGGTGGCTCATAGTCATCCTGTGATCAACAAATACACCCAGGTCTTTCTCCTCCTCTGTCACTTCCAACTGACAAGCCCCTATCTTATATCAAAACTTCTTGTTGTTACTCCCTAAGTGCATGACCTTGCAATTTGCACTATTAAATTTCATCCCATTTCTATTACTCCAGTTTACAAGGTCATCCAGATCTTCTTGTATGATATTCCGGTCCTCCTCCAAATTGGCAATACCTCCCAGCTTTGTGTTATCTGCCAATTTTATTAGCATGCTCCTACTTTTTGTGCCAAGGCTATTAATGAAAATGTTAAATAAGGTTGGTCCCAAGATGGATCCCTGGGGAACTCCACTGAAACTTCCCTCCAGCCTGACAGCTCACCTTTCAGCATGACCCGTTGTCCTCTCCCCTTTAACCAGTTCCTTATCCACCTTTCAATTCTCATATTAAGTCCCATTTTCTCCAATTTAACTAATTAATAATTTCCCATGCAGATCTGTATCAAATGCCTTACTGAAATCCAGGTAGATTAGATCTACTGCATTTCCTTTGTCTAAAAAATCAGTTATCTTCTCAAAGAAGATCAGGTTGGTCTGGCACAATCTATCTTTTGTAAAGCCATGTTGTATTTTATCCCAATTACCATTTACCTCTATGTCCTTAGCTACTTTCTCTTTCAAAATTTGTTCCAAGACCTTGCATACAATTGAGGTCAAACTAATGGTCTTGTAGTTTCCTGGATCTAGGGTGATCAGATGTCCCGATTTTATAGGGACAGTACCGATTTTTGAGTCCTTTTCTTATATAGGCTTCTATTACCCCCCACCCAACCCCCTGTCCTGATTTTTTACACTTGCTGTCTGATCACCTTACCTGGATTACGTTTTTTCCCCTTTCTTAATATTTCTCCAGGCATAGGGTTTAATTCCTGAGTTTGCAGATTCATTAAAAATTCTTGTTATTGGGCTTACAATTTCATGTGCTTGTTCCTTTAATATTCTTAGATGGGGATTATCTGAGCCCCCCCCCCAATTTAGTCCCATTAAGCTGTTTGAGTTTGACTTCCACGTCGGATGTGGTAATTTCTACTTCCATATCCTCATTACCATTGGCCATCCTGCCACTGTCCCTAAACTGCTCTTTAGCCTTATTAAAAACGGAGGTAAAGTATTTGTTTAGGTATTGGGTCTGCCTAGATTATCTTTAACCTCTACCCCATCCTCAGTGCTTAGTGGTCCCACTTCTTCTTTCTGTGACAAAGCTCTGTCCTTGTCTCTGTGGGTCCTGCGTTTTCTGATGGATTTTGCTAGCCTCAGAGGCTCACTGTGACCCTCCACTTAACCCTTCTCTCTCTAGAGACAAGGGTCACAGTCTACTGAGCCATTTTCATCATAAGCCAGCGAGGGAGGTGAGGATAAGCTATCCTCCCTTGCACAGTCTCTGTTGTCTCCCAGTCTCAGTGATTAATCAGGGGGCAAAGAGGGGGAGCCCTGGCCTGCCCTCTACTCTGGGCTCCAGCCCAGGGACCCTAATAGTATCATAGGGTTACCATATTTTAATTTAAAAAAAGGAGGACACGCCATGGGGCCCCGCCCCTGCCCCAACTCCGCCCCTTCCCCAAAGTCCCCACCCCAACTCTGTCCCCTCCCCTGAACACTCCACCCCCCCTGCTCATCAAATGTTCGCAGGAAGCCTGAAACAGGGAGGCAGCAGGTAAGGGACCTGGGGCTGGGCCAGTCCAGCCCCCCGGGCCGAGCGGCTCCCTCCGGTGGCTGGCTGACTCAGGCCAAGAGGCTCTGGCCCCCGCGTCTTCCGCCCGGCTCTGCTCGGGCCCTGGCCCTGGTTCCGGCCGAGCACCGACGGCCCCCGGCTGAGCACCGCCGGCCCCTCCCTTCCTATTTTCCCGGACATGTCCGGCTTTTGGGGATTTCCTCCCGGACGGGGATTTGAGGCCCAAAAAGCCGGACATGTCTGGGAAAATCCGGACGTATGGTAACCTAGGGTTACCATATTTCAGCAAGCAAAAAAGAGGACGGGAGGAGCCCTGCCCTATCCCCGCCCCTCCCACTTCCCGCCCCCCCAGAACCCCCAACCCTCCCCCCGTTCCTTGTCCCCTGACTGCCCCCTCCTGGGACCCCTGCCCCTAACTGCCCCCCAGGACTCCACCCCCTATCTAAGCCTCCCTGCCTCTTGTCCCCTGACTGCCCCAACCCTTATCCACACCCCCACCCCCAGACAGACCCCTGGAACTCCCACACCCCATCCAACCACTCCCCACCCCCTGACAGCCCCCCCCATAACTCCCAACCCATCTAAACCCCTCTGCTCCCTGTCCCCTGACTGCTCCGATCCCTCTCCCCACTCCTGCCCCCTGACAGCTCCCCCCCAGAACTCCCAACCCCCCACCCCCCCGCTCCTTGTCCCCTGACTGCCCCCTCCTGGGACCCCTGCTCCTAACTGCCCTCCAGAACCCCACCCCCTACCTAAGATTCCCTGTTCCCTGTCCCCTAACTGCCCCCTCCTAAGACCCCCCCCAACTGCCCCCCAGGACCCTACCCCCTACCTGTACCCTGACTGCCCAAAACTTTCTCCACTCCCCCCAAAAAGCCCCCCCCCGAACTCCCGACCCCCCCCGTCTCTTGACTGCCCTCTCCAGAACCTCCCTGCCCCTTCTCCTGCCCCCTGGCCCCCTTACCCTGCTGCTCAAAACATGGTGTTGGGCTCTGTGCGAGCCGGACACGTGGCTGCGCTCCCCAGTGCAACACACAACCCGGTCCCTGGCCCTGCACAGTGCTGTGGGAGAGGGTCGCTGGGCTGCAGGGGAGGAGGAGCTGCCGGCTCAGAATGCAGGGGGGGAGGAGGAGCTCTACAGCTGCTCCGGAGTCCAGCCCGTGACTTTCCTGCAGCCCTCCCAGCCGCTCGCTCTGCTCTGCCTGGGGGGGAAATCCCGGACATTTTGAGTGATTTACAAATTCCCCTCGGACGCTATTTTTAGCACAAAAAGGAGGACATGTCCGGGTAAATCCGGACGAATGGTAACCCTATAGTATCAGCTATGGTATCTGACCTTTTAGGAACAGGACATGTATAATTCCCTGGGCTACTTCCTCAAGCTCTACTTCACCCCTTCAGGGCCTCCTTCCTTGTGCCTGATATGGTGTGTACAGCTCAGTCTCTCCAACGGCATAACTGCCTCCCACAGCTCCTGACATGCATGCCCACCTGACTAACTGGGAGGCTTTTAACTAGTTTCAGCCAGCCCCTGATTGGCTTCAGGTGTCCCAATCAACCTCGCATCCTCCCTGCCTTCTGGAAAGCTCTTAATTGGCCCCAGGTGTCTTAATTGACCTGTGCCGTATGTGGAACTGGAACAGTTGGAGGGATAAGAACCACCTGGTGACCCTTGCGTTCTTTTCCTTATTCCGCTGCATCCACTGGAGGAGTCCATGGTCCGTCACAAAAGTAAATCTCCGGCCTAAGAGGTAATAACGCAGCGTCTCCATGGCCCATTTGACAGCAAGGCATTCTACTCTACTACTACGTATTTCTGTTCTCTTGGGAGAAGCTTTCTGCTTAGGTAGAGGATCGGGTGTTCCTCTTCTCCCACCATTTGCGACAGAACTGCCCCCAACCCCACCTCGGAAGCATCTGTTTGTAAAATAAATTTCTTGTTAAAGTCTGGGTCTATGAGTACGGGGTTATTACAGAGGACCGTCCGAAGGTCTATGAACGCCCCCTCTGCTGCATCAGTCCACTTCACCATGTCTGGACCTCGGGCCTTCACCAGGTCTGTTAGGGGACTTGCCCTAGTGGCGAAGTGGGGAATAAAACGTCGGTAGTAGCCTACCACGCCTAGCAACGCGCGGACCTCTTCTTTCTTCACTATAAAAGTAAGGTCTGGAACCCCGGACCTTCCCATCCACGGGTATTCCATCGATCTCGGCCACCTCTTTCCTGGCATTATCATATCTGGGGTCCTCCTCCTGGTCCCGCCCGAAAGTCTCTCTCCCGGGACTAACCTGTCCAAACTCCCAGGTTCTTCTTCTTCTGCTTCTTCCAATGGCTCGCCACCGTCATGGCTGGGGGAAGCCTCTGGCTCACCTTCTGTGGTGGAAGTTTCTCTGTTGGCTGCTTGTGTCCATCTGCCTACTAGGGAGGTCTTCTGGCCCTGGGTCATGATCCGGGTTCCCAAGGCCTTCGCGGCCTTCCTCTCTTTTTTTGTCTTCCAGGTCTTTTGGGGGGCTGAGAACAGACACTGAGAAATCTCAGCTAACATCCAAATCCAAATCAGACCCTGGGGGTCTGTAGCATACCCCAAGCACCATCCCAAGGGAACGTCTGGTAGCTTTCTTCTTCTGACTTATGTGACACCTACATCAACCTCCATCCTGTTCATGCAAAACATTGCCACCAGGATAGTCTTCCTGGCCTGTCAACCTGATCAAGTCCTCCTCCCTCCCCATCTTCTCCATGGCACCAAGTTCAGGTTTTGTCTCAGTGCACTACATAAATCTTCTCTTCCCTATTTATCTGACTTCGTATCTTATTGTATCACCCTCCCCACCAATAACCATCTCCCGGCTTTCTTCCACATCTTCCCTGAACTGGTCCATGAAGCTATTACCTTCTCCCCTTTTAAATCCTTCCTGTAGACCCACTTCTTCTGCAAATCCTACAACAAACTGAAACTTGCCAACTAAGACTTCTGCTTTTTCATGCAGTATATTTCTCTCAGAAAAATAAATTCTTTGCACCATCACGATCACTAGCCTCTGCTGAATAACTACATAATTTTACAGATGTTGTCTCTATCCTTCTTCCCCCCATATATGCATGCAAACCATCCCCTCCTCTTGTTGTGTCATATCTGAAATTGGTTTGTAAACTCCTTGGAGTTAGGGGTCATGTCTTTTTCTGCGTCTTGGAAGGTTCCTAGCACCCTTTTGGGAGCTATTAAAATAAACAAATATAATAATACAATAGTTGTAAGAGCAGCAGAGTTGCTGCTAGCAGCACCAGTCTGTGTTCCTGATTTCACCCGCACAAACTAGTGGCCTGAATCCCTACCCCTCTATGTAAGATCAGTTGGCTTTTTCCCTCTGAGCTACAGGCAGGTTGCTTTTCATCATTTTTTTTCTAGAACTAGAGTTATGATCATCTCTAATTTCCACTTGAGACCTATGAAAAATGTTTGAAGGAAGCACAGATAGACCAGACACCACAAGAGGTATTTTAGTTCACTGTTGTTTTTAAGTAGAATTTTGCAAAATGAACAGGGCCGCCCAGATGATTCAGGGGGCCTGGGGTCTTCAGCGGTGGGGGACCCCCGCCGCCAAATTGCCGTCTAAGACCTGGCACTTCAGCAGCGGGTCCCAGAGCGGAAGGACCCCCTGCCGCCGAATTGCCACCAAAGACCCGGAGCAGAAGAAGCTCCAGGGGCCCGGGCCCTGCAAGAGTTTTCCGGCGCCCCTGGAGTGAGTGAAGGACCCGCTCCAGGGGCCTCGAAAAACTCCGTGGGGGCCCCTGCGGGGCCCAGGGCCTGGGGCAAATTGCCCCACTTGCCCCCCCTCCTGGGCGGCCGTGAAAATGAAGCCCTGTTCTTGCTCCCGCTGTTCAGGCCCTGATTCGCCATTCAGCAATGCAAACCTAATCTATCCAGAAAATTAAATAAATGATGACACTTTGCACTCCTGTAGCACTGTCTGCCTTAATCTCAAAGTGCTTTTACATATAGGAATTCATTGAGCCTCAGCACCTCTGCAAGGTACTGTAGATAGATATTATTATCCCCATATTGCACAGGGGGACTTGAGGTACAGAGAAGTTAAATGTCAATCAGGAAGTCTCCTGTATAGCTGGGTATATAAATTAGATCAACTCATTCTTAGATTTGTGTACAAGACCATCCTTCTTCTCCTATATATTACAAAACATATATCTGGCTTATTTAGTTAAGTGCCATTTGCTTTATGTCCTATTGCTCAAAACTGGACGGTTTCCCTCAGGTAAGTGCCATGACCAGTCATAATTCTATACATGGCGTTATTTTTTCAGACAAGAACAAATGTGGGGAAAGAAAACTATGGTAGCTACAGAGTATCAGGGGGCAGCCGTGTGAGTCTATATCCACAAAAACAACAAGGAGTCCGGTGGCACCTTAAAGACTAACAGATTTATTTGGGCATAAGCTTTCATGGGTAAAAAACCCACTTCTTCAGAAGCATGGAGTGAAAATTACAGATACAGGCATTATATACTGATACATGAAGAGAAGGGAGTTACTTTACAAGTGGAGAACCGGTGATGACAAGGCCAATTCAATCAGGGTGGATGTGGTCCACTCCCAATAACTGATGAGGAAGTGTCAATACCAAGAGAGGGAAAATTGCTTTTGTAGTGAGCCAACCACTCCCAGTCTCTAGCTACAGAGTGATCTTGATAATGTTTGTATATTTTTTTAAAGATTTGCCTGAAATCTGTAATCTTATAAGCCTCTCTTAGCATTCAGCTGCACATTTCTGTCTGATAAAGAATGAAACAAAAACCTAGTGACTGTTTGTTTTATCTGCAGTAATATAAACTTAGACATTGCTGATACTGTATTGTCACACTTCTGAAATACAGCAGTGCCACCTACAGACCAGGCTAAATATAGTGCCCCATAAAAACATTTTACTCCACATCAACATTTCAATATGTAAAAAAATACATCAAGGATTTTACTCACAATCCAGAAGGAGAATCCTTTTCACAAGCATAAAAGCACATACATAAATCTGGGCTCCAACCAGAGTATAAAATATACATGCTAAACACAAATAATTGTGGGGAAATATTCTTTTGTTTTCATATATACATGCTAAGACAAAGCAAAGCAAATCTCATGCTTCAAATCCCACGCTTCAGGGCGTAACCTGATCCTGTGCATTTCTTTGTGTCCTATGTACAAGTCCTTTCTAAACCTAGTGATTCTATGGACCCCTCGAATATAGGCCAGAAAGTTGCAACACATGCAGTTATTTACTTACATATGCCTAACTGACAGACCCTCGAAAGACAGCAGCACAATCTGCCAGCAAGGAATCCCCGCCTACTTATATGTTTTACAATTATGAAGTTGGAAAAAACAATACATTTGACCTGCCAATCAATGTTGAAACAGTTACAGCTTCAGTGAAGTACCCGGTAGTTACAATGTAAATGCATTATTATTCACCATAAATTGTTACCATGCTATTTAAACTGTAGAATCAATAAGGAAAGAAGAGAAAAGAAAGCAGCAGCAGCAACTGGAGAAATTTTACCATTAAAATCTTCTATGGTATACTTCTAACTGCTTCAGTTATAATGGGGGAAGGACAATTTTAAAGATGAAAATTTATATTTGTAATTAGATCCATTTCTCAATTGATTTATATTTAAAATTTACCCCAAATTTATACTGAGGCCAAATCAAAGTCTGTAAAATCAGATCAGATGAACCATATGTGACCAGACAGGGTGAATATTAAACTGATATAGACTTGAAAGTCAAGTTAGAAAGCTACCCTGAGTTATACTCCTTTGCCCCTTTCGACCTACATCTTCTGATATTACTGACAGGAAAAGGAACACATACTGTACACAGAAAATACTGTACTCACCCACTGTCATGCCATCCATGTAACGCTTGATGATATCAAAGGAATCCCTTAGATTTCCTTCTGTTATGTCAAATATGATATCTGCCTGGTTGGTTAGGAGCACAGGTGTTATGGCACGAAGGAAAATAATCTCTGTGAACAAAAGCATCACAAAATGTGTTAAAGGGTTTGAAGTCAATTTAATGTGGCTAAGCTCAATACTCAGTCTACAAAATTAATTGTGTTGAGCAATAGATAATGTGCCATTTTATTTCAAAACTGGTAAAACTATTCTTTTTGAATTTGCACACTTAAAAATAGGCAAGGTACCTTTTTTTGGGTGGGAACTGGAGGAGTGCTTAAGGAGATCCCTATTTCTCCCTAGCTTACTATCCCAAGCCACCACAGTCAAAAGCCCTGCAGTCAAAGTCATGAGTCCTTTTAGAGTCTGACAAGACCACTGCAAATATCAATCAGCACTTCAACATGATGTCTCAAGACAACCACAAACTGTTCCCTCCACTGGGGACTGAGTATAGTGCAATGCCTCCAGGACCCTTAAACTGATGGCGTGTGCTGAGAAGAAATGGAGATCAGCCCCTGAACTCTGATTCCCTTTGGTGGCAACACAGCAGTCTTAAGTATGGCCTAAGAAGTTATGGTGGCTGCAGCAGTCCCATGAGGACCACGGTGCTAGCCAAGGATGAGGCAGGTCGTGTAGTCTGCCCCACCCCCTCTCACTCCTGACACATTCCCTCCTCTCTCCTAAATGGAAGGGTTGGGGAGTGGGTAGCACAGAATTTCTGTGAGGGTGAACCCTCAGCTTCCCCTTTAGGGCAGCTCTTGATACTTTCCACTGAGGCAGCACTGCCAGGGCTGAGATTCTGGCTCTCCAATCTCAAATGAAGGCATCGAGGTTTTTTTGTTTTGTTTTGTTTTTTAAATCTCATCTTTCAGAGATGTGACCATTTTGTTTTATGATTCTGCAGTTTTTCCAGAATCTTTTCCTGTGACTGAATCTGGTCTAACGTCTCTCAGTGCAGACAGTGAGAAACCCCAGAAGGCTCTGCGCCTCCTAGGGACAACACCTGTGTATCCGAGATTCTGAAAACAAGTGAGAAAACTGACATGGAGAAATAAGGATCTTCCATGGTGATTAAAACTGCTACAGAGGTCTAAGAGAAACTCCAGCAAGTGTGTACAGGTCTTCTACTGAGATCAGACATACTGGCACATTTGGAGAAAAATCTCGTCTGGCAGGAAGTGAATGAGGAGCCCTGAAGTTTCTTATATAGATTAGCGCAGTGAAAGCCCTGATCTCACAAATTGTTACTGAATGTGCATCCTGCACATGAATGGCACTGAAGACAAAATTCCACCACGGAGTTGTAGGTACTTCCCAGTGAAATCCACAGGAGCTGTACTCAAAGATCAAAATTTGGCATTTACTCTGTAATATTATTTTTAAAGGCTGAAAGTGAATGTTATGCTCATGAAAGGTGAAGGACTGATAACCCACAGGTACCACAAAAGCAACAGCAGCACAAGCTTCCTCATAGTGCCCCTCCAAAGTGCAAAGACTGGCTTGGAGGGAACACTCTCTTTAGGGGGAAGAGGGATGCTCATTTTTGATGAATTGGCCTCTCTGACAAGAAAGCCAGCAAAGATGCCGGTCTGTGGTGATTTTCACAATGTAGAATATTTTATAATAGAAACCATACAGAGACCATCAATTCATTTCACATAATTCACCAAACAGCCATCAGATACTAACACGATTTGGTCATTACTGACTTAGTTTCAAATCCAGCCAATGGCCTAAAGATGCAAGGCAGGCTTTTTTAAAAGTTTCCAAATGATTAGGGTGCACAAAGCCCCCTGGCTTTCAATGAGACTTTGATCCTAACCACATAGGTGCTTTTGAAAATACCCCCAAACAAGCTCTGAATCCCAAGCCACTCTCTTGCTGACATCCTTAGTTTATTTAATGTTAAAATCTCAAATGAAATTTAAAACATTTTTCCAATAGGTCAATAATCATCAATTTAGATTGAAAAAGTGCCACTCAGATTTGCTCTTGTAAAACTTAGGGTGAAATCCTAGCCCCATCGAAGTCAATATAGTTTTCCATTGACTTAAATGGGGTGAGGATTTTACCATTGGAAAGTGGGTAAGACCTCTTTCCTTTTTCATCTAACTCCCACTTCCCCAGTCTTATAATTTGAACAAAGAAAAAGGGGGTTGGGGTCTCTTTTATACTATGCCCACTGTGCACTGCTCTGGCAGAGTAATATAAATTACATTTACACCCACTTCCATGCGCCTTGTCATAGCTAGAGCAGTGCACAGTGGGCATAGTGCACGTGAACATTCAGGCTCAAATATTCTCCTAGACCAAGAACCTGTGAGTGTTTGAGCTCAGAATGATTTTTTCGCCCCACAAAGGTATAAACTCCTGATCCATGACTAGAGCTCCAAGGCTCTATGGTAATAAAAATAGTAATAAATAATTATGAAGGAATAAATGATAGAATTTGGGACTGTGCAAACATTTTACTGCACTGATAGTTATTCTGGCTTTAAGCAAGGATTTCCAGGTGGTTTTTTTTTTAATCTTATAGGCTGGAACAAGGAACACTTACCTTCAGGCTTAGTAAATTCTTTGAATGTGGGTAGTGAAATGACTGTGTGGGAAATTGTGTGGACTGGATCCAACATACAGTTGACATCATTTGGTCGGCAAGACTTAATGCAGCGAATAGTATCTGTCCTTTCAAGTCCAACTCTAAGAGGGAAAACAGATAAATATTAACCATGAAAATTAATTAGTTTGTTTTGCAAGATGGGGAACCAAAAGCTACAATGGATACAAGTATTCATTATTCCCCTCAAACTCTTAGTCAAGTGAAAACCATCCAAACTACAGTACTCTGGAATAATTTGGCTTGATTGATAGTTGCAGTCATGAAATCCTCAAGACTGGATCTCTAACCCTCAGGACCTACTAATTGCAAGGTAAGAAATCCAGTATAAGAGATACCCATGAAAGATAGCTATCCAAACACAAAAGGACCATCAGTTCAGGGCTAGATTCTCACATGGTGTAAACCAGCTTCATTGACTTTAGTAGAACTACAGTGAATTACATGAGCTTAACATCTGGTACACAGTGCTCACTTAGGTATCAGACATTCATCCAAAGCTTAGACAAACTTCTCTGGTCTAGAAATCTGGCAGGAAATATCAGGGCAGGTTTTCTCACATGATTTATAGCACAAGAGCCAAAGGAGTCTTTCTTTCAGTCTTTTCTGTACCTCCCCTTTCCATCCAAATTGAGAAAACAGAGAGGAATGGAAATTGGGTGAGGGAGAGGGGAAAAGGTTAATCAAATTATTCCAAACCCCAAAGGTTTCATTTTGAGTTTGGGGAAATGGTAAGGGTCAGTTCATATTATATCACCACCAGCTGCTCATTCCTACATGCAAGTCTATTACAAATTAAACTACTTTTCACTTTTGTCCAACTAGATTGAATTTAAAGTCACTTATAGTACAAGAACTTCACACAATACCCCGTCTGTGTTCCCTGAAGATAAAAGGGTTGTGCTGAGACTTGCAATGTGACTTTCCCTAAGCCCTACAAGCGATCTCAACTTTGACCTGCCCATTTCTTCACATTTCCAAGCAAAAAAGAAAAGTTTGTAGTCTCAGGATTTCTAGTTGGAGGGAGGGAGATTAAAAGATGTAAAGGGAAAACTTCACACAGAAGCGGAAAAAATAAAAATTGAATCTTTACTTTGTCAGAGACCGTCAAAAACAAAATATTCCTGTTCTTTTCAAATTCTTCCCATGCTTACTCATTCAAGCAAACAAATGTTGCACATGATGATTGTGTGTAAAGCAAAACACTCATAAAAGAAAATAATATGCAATATTAAGGAAACTATATGCTCTGCAGATATAAATTGATACTGCCCAACTGAAGTCAATGGAGCTACACTGATTTACACCAGTTGAAGATCCAGCCCATTATTCTTAATTCAGATTCATACTTTAGGATTATCACTATATGGGTTAAGAAGGAATTCCAATTTCCCACCTCCTACCCATGTTCAACATTGAAGATTTTCCTAGATATGTGATAGGGTAGGGCAGAGGTTCCTTCTGCTTGAAACGTCTGCCCACTTTTGAATGTTAATTCTGGACTTGATGAAAGAGTGGTCTGACCCAATATGACAAATCCTATATCCTTACTCCTGAACTTGTCACAAAGTGTTCAGGTTCTATGTTGAGAAGAAGGAACTTCCAGTTATTCAACACTGTTGATTTCAGAATAAGGGTCTGCTAAATTATACAATTTGGTCCCCAGACTAAATCAGCCCATTTTAGCAAACATCATAAACAGAACAAGGAGTAGGGCAAAAAAAACCCAGACCCTAGTAACTTTTCCCCTCTCTTTTTAGCATTATATATAGGGAAATTTAAGAATATGAAAAATGAAAAACATATTATATTCAGAAATTAGTGCACATGGATCCACAACTCTCTCTCTCTCACACTCACACACACACACACACACACACACACACCATAATACCCAGGTGATCAGATAAGAAAAATAGTCAGCTACCAGAAAAATGCCTACTTCTTTTTCCCCTTTCAAAATTACACTGATCATACAGGATTAAACCAATGCCAAGTTGTAAATAAGATAGTGCTCATCAGGACTAGTTATCACACATGGGTAGAACAGAAGAGGAATAATTCCCAGATTTCCAAGAAGGCACAACACTTGTATCTAGGCTTGGAAAAGGAGATATCGGATCTTAAATCATGACAATATGTGAAAAGGTTATATCAGGTATTTTTTAGAGGTTTCTATTGCATAATATATATAGATGGTCCTTTCCTTCAGAGACCTGCATGGTTGGAATCATGGTGTCTAAGTCAGTCTGGCTTTACTTTCAATAACATAAGGAGTAAATTTTTCACCATGAAGGTAATTAACCAATGGAACAATTTACCAAAGGTTGTGTTGGATTCTCAATCACTGGCAATTTTAAAATCAAACTTGACTATTTTCCCCAAGAGATACACTCTGGTTCAAACACAAATTAGTTTGGGAAAGTTTTATGGATTGTGTTATGCAGGAAGTAATATTAGATAACCACAGTGTTTCCTTCTGGCCTGAGAATCTATGAATGTCTCAATTTCTCTCTGCACTTTTGGGATGCATTAAGAGAGGCACAGCATGCAAGTCATAGGAGGGGATAGTACTGCTCTGCTCGGTGCTGGTTAGGCCTCAGCTGGAGTACTGTGTCCAATTTTGGTCACGAATGTATAGAAAGAATGTAGAGAAACTGGAAAGGATCCAGAGCAAGTGACAAAGATGATCAAAGAGATGGAATTCAAGCCCCCTGAGCAAAGGCTGAAGGAACTGTGTAAGTTTAGTTTGGAAAAGAGGAGATTAAGGGGGGACATGGTAGTGATCTTCAAATACTTGAAAGGCTCCCATAAAAAAGATGGAGAAAAGTTGTTCTCTCTTGCCCCAGAGGGTAGGACAAGAGGCAATGGGTTCAAACTACAGCATAGTAGCTTTAGATTAAATCTCAGGAAAAACTTCCTAATTGTAAGAACAATAGGACAATGGAACACACTGCCTAGGGAGGTCATGGAATCTCCTGTTCTGGAGGTTTTCAAAAGGTGGCTGGATGGTTTAGACAACAAATCCTATATCTTGGCAGAGGATTAGACTAGATTACCTTTGTGGTCCCTTCTAACTGCATCGTCCTATGGCTCTAAGTGGCTGCTTCCCCTTTTTCTCTGTTCCCATTGCTAAAATTCAGGTTCATACTTTGGTTCTCTCACACCTTTGTCTACCTTAACATTCCCTTCTCTAACCTCCTTTCTTCTGATGGCTCTGCTAACTTCTATAACATATCCCAACTACAGCTGCCAATGCCACCATGCTCTTCTATTGTTCTAACCACACCATCTCTGTCCTCAGGTCTCTTTGGGGACAACCTCTTTCTTTCAGGGCCTAGTTCAGACTCCTTATCTTCACTTTCAAAGCTGCACATTGCTCCGACTACCTTCTGTTTATTTCCTTCTCATACTCCTCCTGCACGCAATCTTAGACTTTGCTAAACGCTTTGTGTGTTCCTCTCCTACTTGTGCCTCTTTCCACAATGGCCATTAAGTCTGGAACAGACTCCATCCTGTGTGCCAAGATCTTTGCTCCTTCAAATCCTGTCCTTCCTTTTGGCTTGCCTTTATCACAAATCTCAGCTCCAGCGCTATCTGCTACTTCCTTAACGCTTGTTCAAAAATAAAATAAAAATAAAGACAAATCCAGTTGCTCTGATTATTTTGTAAATAATGCTCCCTTGAATATTTTCCTTTTTTCTTGGGTTGTCATTTTTCTTTACATTGTTTCATTCTCTTATCTGGAAAGAGCCTCGCACATCAATGGTGCTATATAATTATATATACTTTAAAGTTCTAAATAAACTTAAGTATGAAAGCTTTTGTCTAATGCCATAAGATGTGGACCCTGTGTTCTTAAATTACTTGCTCAATACGCACACACAATAAAATGATAGTACACTGTAGCATTTTACAGTACTTTGGGCCAGATTCTTGCACTGTCCTGATTTCCCCCCCAAATTAGTATATATTAATGCTGCAGAACCAATCTTATTTTTGTGTCTCTAGCCAAGATGACTACGGCCTCATGGGGAGCAGCCCAGGTAATGAACTTGTAACCACATACATGTAGATGCCATATATTATCAGTAGGATTAGAAACTCCTTTAGCTTAAGTAATACAGGCTAGTGCTTTCAGTATGTAACGTTTTGATTCTATCGCCACTGGTAGCCCCTTGTACCTTTATAAGTATGTGGTGACAGGCTCATTACAAATTGGCACGTTCGATGGAACTTGATCGTCTGTGAGACACTTGGGATAAGCTTTACTTAAGGAAGCATGCAATACACTGGCTAAATGTTATGATCATGTCCTTATCTAGTTGTTGGCTCACCTTGGGGATATAAGTCTATAACTTACGTGTAATAGTTACTTCTTTAGCTCAACTGGTCAGGGTTTGTGACACTGGTACTGGAGGTTCCAAGTTCTCTCCCTACTGCTGTTCTGTGGTGTCTGTATTTACGTGACAATGGATTATTTTATGCTCACACAAATTATTCCTGGCAGGAGCAATCTAGATAGGACAGGGATAATGCGAGGCCATGACTGAGCAATCATGTTAAAATATGTGGACAGTGCCCCCAGGTCTGTACGGTTAATGTTTTATTCTTGTTAGCTCTGCAGAGTCAGTACAATGACTGGAGAATGAACTAGGGTCTCTACTGGCTCATGCACCAGTAGAATTGCTAAATAAATTCCAGTTGCATCCTCTTCATTGTTGGTGATCATACGGAATTGGAAAGGAACCAGATTTGACTTTCAGAATCCAGGTTTGCTTTTCAGGGTTGCTAGCAAGGGGGGGGGGGGAAGCTCTTTACACTTGTAATTTTATCAGCTTTGATCTGGAAGCCAGAGAAAGAAAATTGACATGGAACCCAACAAAACATCTTTTAATTTGTTTTTTCTCTAGAGACACTTCAGAATATAACCACTTGAGTAGGGAGGTGCTCACTATTTGCTACTAACAAAATGCGCTTACAAGATTGTTGCTATTTTCCCACCATTCGTTTTGACTTGAATGGACGTTCCATGTGTGAAAGGATGAAACAGCCCTAAAAACTTTCATTTGGGGGGTTCGCTTGTATTATACTTAAAAACTAAGGGTCAGATTCTCAGCTGGTGTAAATCAGACTCATTGGCTTCAACAGAGCTATGCTGATTTATACCAGCTGGGAATGAAGTCCTAAATTTTCAAAAGCAACTCCGTTTTTGAGAGCATAACTTAAGACACCTTAAAGGGCTTCGAGTTTCAAAACATGTTAACCACCTACTCTCTGAAAATCAGATGCCTTAAAGATGTTCCAATTTGGACAACCTTAACACAGATGCACCCCAAATCACCGGTGAGTTCTGAAACCAGATGTATCAGTCTGTGCATCTTCAGAAAAGTTCTAGTTGCCCTGCTATACAAAAGCTATCTATGGCCTCAATCCTTTGTGGGTAGAAGTTGCACTGAAGGGCCCCTAGGAACCTCTATTTTGCCCCTTATATAATGATGTGTGCCATATATAAGAAACACAGCCCACATTGAGATGTTAAGTGATGGAGAAAAGTGGAGAATTGTAACAATGATAAATAAATTGCACGTGCAGCATGCAATAGATGAATTGACATTAAAACTTTATTAAAATTGAAGAAAAAAATAAAAAGCCACAGCCAGAGGGAAAAAATAGCCACCGATGCCTGCATGTTAGGGATCAAAGCTGTGCAGAAACAAAGACAAAAAGTTTGGCAATAAATGTGCTGACAGTTCCATGGCGGAAAAGTTGCATTTGAATGGTCAGAAGAAGGTCTCTGGGCTCTCTGATTTGCTGCTTCATGACCACAATACCACTGTAGTTGTTCACTTTTTTTGTGGTGAAAAAACCCTCCTCGTTCCCGCTGATGATGGACAGCAGAATTTTATCCCCAGGGACAGCATTGGAAGGGCCCATGCGGAAAATGTCGGTAGGTACTTGAATGTTGGTAGGAAAAGAGAGGTGATAGGAGGTTATTCTCAAAGGCAGGCTCTGGCACTCCTTATTTTCATTACAAGGCAAGCGCTCACAGCGACTGCAAGAAAAGTGAGAACACAAGACAAGAGGAGGATTAACGTACATTTAGCAAGCGTGGTAGCAAAGGAAGGGGCAGTGGGGTGAGAAATGATATGCTGACTTGCACACTGTATCTATTCTCCAATATGACTCAATCATAATGCAAACAGACATTCATTAAATAAGTATGCACTTGTTTGTAGTTTGTGTTTTTAGGAGAGAGTTATACCACTTCTAGAAGAGTTGCCCTTTCCTCACACTGACTGATATGCTAAACTAGAAAGGAGTCTGAGACTCCTTACCATGGGTGAAATGTTATCTGAACTTAGCCTTCAATTGTCTAGGATCCTCTTTAACAGAGCTTAGCTTCTTTCAAAAACAGTAGATTTTTGTTTTGTGGTCTCATGCCTAGCAAACAAAGGCCTATGTTTTCCCAAGTGACTAGTGAATTCGGGGTGCCCAAGTTCTTGAGATACCTTATAGATCCCTGGTTTTATGAAAGTGCAAAGTATCCACTCTCTGAAAGTCTCAAAAGTTGAAGGCACCCAAGATCACGTCTATTAACTCATGGCAGTGCAGAGGAAGACTCCTGACCCTAACCATGACAATTTGGCCAATTTACTTTGAAGAGGAACTTCTTCCAGATCCTAGCAGGGTGATCAGTGCTACCCTGTGTAACCAAGAGAAACAGCTCAACTCCATGTATAACATTTCTAAACAGGCACCAAAAACCAGACCCAATAACGTTGTTTCTCCAGCCCATGCCCTGGACCAATAAACCTCACACTTACAGACCTGACTCAAAAGGAAATATGAATGGGAAAAATCTCAGTATGTTGCTAGTAGTCTCCCAGACCTGTGCTGACTGCTTTTTTTCTTCCCCCTCCAACTCCCAGCCTCCATACCACACCACATCCATCTGACCGTGAATCTGCCAATCAGGGCCAATCCTGCCCACAACAAAATGCTGGCCAGTCAGGGTGGCAATGGATTGGTGGCCCTAGTCCCACCAGGGGCACTGCAAGTCATGCTCCCCGCAAAGGTAGCAATCTCTTTCCTTTCAGCTACTGAAATAGGTGAAGCTTCTCCTGTAAAATATGACAGACGGGCATACACATTAACATTCATAGCTAATGGGGAATATTATCGTATGCTAACATGTTAATCAGAATCTGCATATGTCATCTGGTGGGTTTGGAACTGTATTTATAGCATTAGAGATTCACCTAAAATGAAGGCTGATTTGAAATTCAGACTAAAAATAGACCCAAACCACCAAGTTCAGTTCTGGATCTGAACTTCTCCATGTCCAAGATCTTAGGATCCAGGGTTTTGTTCCAGACCGCGATAGAGTTAGGGGAAAGACGTGATATTCTGTTCTGGATATTTAACTTCCGCAGAGTTTGCGGTTGTTCAGATACAGCAGTAAAGTTCAGGCTCATCTTATGCACAGCCATTCATCAAGTAAAATTATATGTGACATTTACTAAACTCAATGAGAAAATGAAATCCACGTTTTGGGGTTTTTTGTTTTTAAGTGAGTTAACCCAGTGCGTTGCCATCAAAACATGCAACTCATGTCCTGTGTATGCTTCCAAAGCTGATAAGTACTACATTATTTATTTGCAAAAAATGTTGTTTGCAAGGGCTGCACTCCACTGAAGATTTGCTCAGGCACAAAACCATTACTTGCTTCCTGCCTCGTCCCACTGAATGCTTGGTAAGAAATGTGAGCACCTACTCCATTTCTTCCTATTTGATGCAACAAATAGGCTCCTTACAGGCTCAGATTATATAAATCATAAATCTCTGAGCAAGCCACACTATGCTTTTTGCACATCACCAATGTGAGATGGCCTTGTGCATTTTAGGGCCCTTTGAGTGTATGCAGATTGAATATTGTTGGCAGACTAATTATTTTTAAAAAGCAAGATCAAGAGCATTCTGGGTTCCTGCCGGAACACACAGTATAGTCATGTTCACAACAGGCCACTAACCTGTTGAACAAAGCGTGTTTAATTACATCTAAAACCTGAATCCTCAAAGACTTAATAATGATAAATAATAATAATAACTAGCTCTTATGTACAGCTTTTCATCTTTGGAGCTCAAAAGGAGGTCAGTATCATTATCCCAATTTTGCGGGATTCCCCAGTTTATAGGGAAACTAAGGCAGAGAGAGGAAAGTGACTTGGCCAAGATCACCCAACAGGCTAGTGGTAGAACCTGCACATGCTTATTTTATTCATGTGTGTAAAGAACAGGCATAAGTTGAGGCCTAATTGTGCCTGACTGCTCTTATGATATTTAAACTATATATTGGTTTTTGCATTTTTTCCATAGCGCACAATTAATTTCACTTAAGAAAATTCATGGCATTTAATCTGGTGTTTTTTTGTTTTTGTTGTTTGGAAACGTTGTTAGAAAGGTAAGATGCTAAGTATGAAATCATGGAGAATTTTCCTTCATACAGGTGGCTTTTTGGAAGCATTTACACGTGCATACGCATGCAGAAGGATACAGATGATCCACTCTTCTGCTAAAGTCAAATGAATTTTAAAATAAAAGTTCATGTAAAAAAAAAGCTTATTGAAAGGACATTCTGCTGATTCTGAAATGTTATTTGTGGAGACATATGTCTGTGGCTACGAAGTTAGAATTATTTAAAATTCAAGACCTTTTATCTTATAGTTTGGTGATCCACCCTCCACGCTGCAAACTTCTCTGTGGGTTTAGTGAATGTGTACTGACCGTTCCATCAAATAGCCGCAAAGAATAGTTAGCAAATATTATTGCATTCAAAGTACCAGAGTTCAATCTGGAGTCATGCCCCACAATAACAGTAAACAATGAGTATCTAAATCCCAATGTACTTTCTAGGCCCAACGTTAAATTCTTCCCTTCTGCGGGTAGAAGAAAATCATACAGTGGGCAATTTAACAACCTAGTGCTAGCAAACGAGCAGACCAAGACCAGGGGTGTATATCCAACTCTGTGGTATTGCACTATGGATTAGCTGGCCATAGCGTTATTGAATCCTGCTATCACTAAGTGTCGCTGTGAGTAAAAACACTAAGGAACCTATTTAAAGGAAGGGTTGGAGAAGGGGAGGGATCTGGATACCAGAGAAAAAATGAAAACTGGTGTAGCAGAGCAAAAATAAAACTGCCTAGAGTGGAGCAGTTCTGAATAGCTCTTTATAATTCCTGAAAACCTCTGCAATTACGTTAGAAGCATGGCCCTGAAAAAATAAACATACAATTATTAAAATATTGCAAAAAAACTATGCCTGGTTCCACTCAATTATTTTAGATCGCTGTTTCAGATTTGTTTTTCTTTTAAAATGATATTACTTGACTTAACATTGATCATAAACATTACAGAGACCTTTGTTTTTATGGGCAAAATATTGGTTCTTTAAAGAATAAACCCTCTGCCAAACAATAAAGAGACTTTATTTTTAAGGAAATAATAAAGTATTCTATATCAAGGAAATTGTTAGAAGAGAAATTGTTATGTTGTTCTTAGTTTCTGAGTCTCACTTTCACTTGATACAAAGGCTACTTATACAATTATGATGAAAAGAGTTAAGTACATAAACTCCTCATGCACTGATGAGAGAGTACCTAGATCCTTTCGATGTAAGGCTTTGTACTCAGCAATGGATCTATGGCTCTGTAATTTATTCCACAAATAGAACCCATATCAATATGCTGAATGAAGGACCTGGTGGTACAACCAGTGCTGAAATTTGGCTCTGTTTTTGTGTGTTTATAGGGTGCATATCAATCTCTGCACTCAATAGAGGCATGTTAGAGTCCTCTACACAAGCATGTTGCTATATCCCCATGTCTTCACTATTTGAGTTGGAAGAGTCACCTGACATTGGGCATGGTTTGACCAAGGGGGTAGACTCAGCTCAAAACAACACTAAACAGTATAACATCAAAAAAAAGTTTTGCTTGTTTGTTTGGGTGGAGAGTTTGAAAGGATGTTTATGCCAACCTTAGTTGAAATAACTTGGGTTCTTCAGTATCTGCCACTCTCTGTTCACGAGAGAGCTTACTTAAGAACAAAAGAACATAAGAATGGCCATACTGGGTCAGACAAATGGTCCATCTAGCCCAGTATCCTGACTTCCAACAGTGGTAGGTGCCAGGGCCTAAATGGAGGGAATGAAAGGAACAGGGCAATTTATTGAATGGTCTATCTGCTGTCATCCTGTCCTAGCTTCTGAAAGTCAGAGATTTAGGGACACTTAGGGTACGTCTATACCCAGCCGCTAGTTCGGCGGCTGGCAATCGAACTTCTGGGTTCGACTTATCGCGTCTTGTCTGGACGCGATAAGTCGAACCCGGAAGTGCTCGCCGTCGACTGCGGTACTCCAGCTAGACGAGGAGTACCGCGGAGTCAACGGGGGAGCCTGCCTGCCGCGTGTGGGCCAAGGTAAGATCGAACTAAGGTACTTCGAACTTCAGCTACGTTATTCACGTAGCTGAAGTTGCGTACCTTAGTTCGATTTGGGGGGTTAGTGTAGACCAAGCCTTAGAGAATGGGACTGTGTCCCTGACCATCTTGGTTTATAGCCATTGATGAACCTATCCTCGATGAATTTAGCTAATTCTTTTCTGAACCCATTTATACTTTTGGCCTTCACATCCCCTGCCAATGAGTTCCATAGGTTGACTGTGTGTGGAATGAAGAAGTACTTCCTTATGTTTGTTTGTAAACCTACTGTCTATTAAAGTGCACTCTATTTATAAGAATCACTGATATAAGAATCAACCGCATATAGTGACTGAAACCACTGGGACAAAATCATTTCTATACTAACTAAAATACTCCACTTGTAAGAATCAACCGTGTATAAGAATCAAATCATTCGGGACAGATGTGATTCTTAATAAAGGAGTGCACTGTAATTTCAGTGGGTGACACCTGGTTCTTGTGTTATGTAAAGAGGTAAATAACACTTTCTTAATTCACTTTCTCCACACCATTCATGATTTTTTAGATCTCTATCATATCCCTCCTTTGTCATCTCTTTTCTATGATGAATAGTCCCAGTCTTTTAAATCTCTTTCCTATGGAAGCTGTTTTTTGTTGCAATTCTCTGTCCTTTTTTCAATTCTAATACACCTCTACCCCGATATAACACGACCCGATATAACATGAATTCGGATATAACGCGGTAAAGCAGTGCTCCAGGGGGGGAGGGGGGGCTGCGCGCTCTGATGGATCAAAGCAAGTTCGATATAGCACGGTTTCACCTATAACGCGGTAAGATTTTTTGGCTCCCGAGGACAGCGTTATATTGGGGTAGAGGTGTATATCTTTATGGAGATGGGGTGACCAGAACCACATGCAGTATCCAAGGTGTGGGCATACCATGGATTTATATAGTAGCATTATGGTATTTTCTTATTATCTACCTCTTTCCAAGTGGTTCATAACATTGATAGGGGGTTTTTTGGACTGCCCCTGAACATTAAGCAGATGTTTTCAGAGAACTATCCACAATAACTTCAAGATCTCTTCCTTGAATGGTAACAGCTAATTTAGACCCCATTATTTTGTATGTATAGTTAGGATTATGTGCATTACTTTGCATTTACCAACACTGAGTTGATGAATAACTCATTAGGTGAGTTGTTTCATAATAGCCAGACTCATTAGAGCCAGATACATTTCATACATACACAATGCCCAGATACATTAGAGAGCCAAATGTAGACTGGAAAAGCTTGTAATGTAATTAGAACACAGGGCAAACCATCAGAACACTTAAGTTCTACTTTCAGCTATGCCGTGGACTTGTTTGACCTTGTACAAGACATTTAAACAAAGATTTTTCTCTGCTTGCTTTGTCCCTTTAAAGCATCAGTCATATCAAATCTGGCTTGCCCTGGTTTTGATGCAAGACTTTGGGATGGGGAAGGTGTGTGTATCTCAGAACATGCATGTGTCTCAGAACATGCATATGGTCAGCTCTTCCAACTAATGCAAGGTGTGAGTTACTGAATCTTTAACAAGGATGTCCTTTCTCCAAAAATGTCTGTTAGTCTTTGGAAGCAAAGAGGTTTTTATGAAAGCAAACAGAAAACCAAAAACTTCAGTCTGATTTAAAAAGCCCTTCCATCTAACTTGCTCAGCTTACAGCTTCCTGACTCTTGTGATGTTACAATAAATTGTTTCCAAAATTTCATAAACTTTAAAAAAATAACTGTCACCCCTGCCTCATTCAGTGCATAGGCTAGATGGTGCTCACTGAATGATCAGCTATTCAATATTTTGTTTTCTCCTCACTATTCAGTGTGTGGCCTTAGGCCTTATTTACTGCACACTAGTCAAACCCTGCTCTGAAGACAGAATTATTAATTCCCTCATGGGCTTTTTCTATAGCACTCATCACTATAATATCTGAGTGCTTCACAAACATTAATATATCTTCAGAACTCCCTTGTGTGGTGAGAGGGTGGTATTATTTCCATTTTACTTATGAGGACCACAGAGAGATTTGAGAAGAAAGTTTCCAGTAATTTTGGGCAGGGCCAGCTCTGGCTTTTTTGCCGCCCTAGGCAAAAAAGCCACCCGCCCGCCTCCCTCCTCCCCCCAGCGCGGCAGAGGAGGGCACCGAGCCCGGCCGCGGGCCCGCAATCCCCGACCGGCCAGAGCGCCAGGGGGAGGGCGGAGAGTCCCCGGCGGCCAGAGCACCGAGGGGAGGGCGGCGAGCCCGGCCGGGGCTCTCCGCTCTCCCCGGCGGCCAGAGTGCCGGGGGTAGGGCGGCGAGCCCGCCGCGGCTCTCCGCTCTCCCCGACCGGCCGGAGCACTGAGAGGAGGGCGGCGAGCCCGGCCAGGGCTCTCCGCTCTCCCTGATCAGCCAGAGCGCTGCGGGCAGGGCGGCGAGCCCGCTGCGGCTCCGCTCTCCCCGGCGGCCGGAGCGCCGCGGGGAGGGTGGCAAGCCCAGTTGCGGCCCCACTCTCGGGCCGGAGCGCCCCGCCACGCCGCCCCCCTCCAGGCGCCGCCCCAAGCACGTGCTTGGTGGGCTGGTGCCTGGAGCCGGCCCTGATTTTGGGTGCCCAATTTGAAATGACTAGATTTGATTTTTCAAGGTACTTAGCATAATACAGTACTTCATATGTTCAAAGCACAGCTCCCAATGACTTCAGATGCAGCTGTGAGTGCTCAGCTGTTCTACAAATCAGACAAGTCTCTAGTAAGGCACTGAGAAAACAAAGGAACACACTATTAGTGACCCTGTGCAAAATGTTTAATTTCTGTGCCTGGCCTAGCATCACATAGGAACACAGAGGCAGGGATAGAATCCAGTACTCCATGGGATCTTTCAACTGCCTTCATTATGAGATCCTCTTTTCTCTTCCTGCAGAGTCCCCGGTCTCATTTATTTTACACCTTCTAACTTCTGCAAAAATGAGGCAGGGGTCCTACTGACAACTGCCTCCTTTATCTCGCAACCCTGATTTATCCCCAGAGCAGTTCATCCTGTGCACTTAATGAGGCAAGGGTCCTGAGGAAAAAATAGTATGTGATCATGTAATTAAAGACTGGGTCATAATTAAGGCTGCGTTTTAGTCACGGGTATTTTTAGTAGAGCTGTCAAGCAATTAAAAAAATTAATCGTGATTAATCGCACGATTAAGCGCACTGTTAAACAATAATAGAATACTATTTATTTAAATATTTTTGGATGTTTTCTACATTTTCAAATATACCTATTTCAATTACAACACAGAATACAAAGTGTACAGTGCTCACTTTATATTTATTTTTATTACAAATAGCTGCACTGTAAAAAGCAAAAGAAATAGTATATTTCAATTCACCTAATACAAGTACACCTCTACCCCGATATAACGCGACCCGATATAACATAAATTCAGATATAACGCGGTAAAGCAGTGCTCCGGGGGGGGGGGGGGGGGGGGCTGTGCACTCCAGTGGATCAAAGCAAGTTTGATATAATGCAGTTTCACCTATAACACGGTAAGATTTTTTGGCTCCCAAGGACAGCGTTATATTGAGGTAGAGGTGTACTCTAGTGCAATCTCTTTATCATGAAAGTTGAACTTATAAATGTAGAATTATGTACAAAAAAATAACTGCATTCAAAAATAAAACAATGAAAAAAATTAGAACCTATAAGTCCACTCAGTCCTACTTCAGCCAATCGCTCAGACAAACAAGTTTAGTTATAATTTGCAGGAGATAATGGTGCCTGCTTCTTGTTTACAATATCACCTGAAAGTGAGAACAGGCATTGGCATGGCACTGTTATAGCCGGCATCGCAATATATTTACGTGCCAGATGCGCTAAAGATTCATATGTCCCTTCATGCTTCAACCACCATTCCAGAATATATGCATCCATGCTGATGACGGGTTCTGCTCGATAACGATCCAAAACAGAGCGGACCGGCACATGTTCATTTTCATCATCTGAGTCAGATGCCACCGGGAGAAGGTTGATTTTCTTTTTTGGTAGTTTGGGTTCTGTAGTTTCTGCATCGGAGTGTTGCTCTTTTAAGACATCTGAAAGCATTCTCCACACCTCATCCCTCTCAGATTTTGGAAGGCACTTATCTATCCTTAGAAATCTCACATTGGTACCTTCTTTGTGTTTTGTCAAATCTGCTGTGAAAGTGTTCTTAAAACAAACGTGTACTGGGTCATCATCCGACACTGCTATAACATGAAATATATGGCAGAATGAGGGAAAAACAGAACAGGAGAAATACAATTCTCCCCCAAGGAGTTCAGTCACATTTTTTTAATTGAGCATCATCAGCATGGAAGCATGTCCTCTGGAATGGTGGCCGAAGCATGAAGGGGCATATGAATGTTTAGCATATCTGCCACGTAAATACCTTGCAACGCCAGCTACAAACGTGCCATGCAAACACCTGTTCTCACTTTCAGGTGATATTGTAAATAAGCAGCAGTCGGCAGTATTTCCCGTAAATGTAAACAAACTTGTTTGTCTTAGCGATTGGCTGAACAAGAAGTAGGACTGAGTGGACTTGTAGGCTCTAAAGTTTTAGATTGTTTTATTTTTGAGTACCGTTATGTAACCAAAAAAAAAAATATCTACATTTGTAAGTTAGTTTCATGATAAGGAGATTGCACTTCAGTACTTGTATGAGATGAATTGAAAAATACTATTTATTTTATCATTTTTACAGTGCAAATATTTAATAAAAAATAATAATATAAAGTGAGCACTGTACACTTTGCATTCTGTGTTGTAATAGAAATCAATATATTTGAAAATGTAGAAAAATTTCCAAAAATCTTTAATAAATTTCAATTGGTATTCTATTGTTTAACAGTGCAATTAATCACATGTAATTTTTTTAATCACAGTTAATTTTTTTGAGTTAATCGCGTGAGTTAACTGTGATTAATTGACAGCCCTAATTTTTAGTAAAAGTCACGGACAAGTCACGGGCAGTAAAAAAAATTCACGGCCCATGACCTGTCCATGACTTTTATTATATACCCCTGACTAAAACGTGGGCGGTGGGGGCCTGAGGGAGGGCAGCCCGGGTGCTGGGGGGGAAGCAGCAGGCGGCAGCGTGTGGCCCAGGACCTCTGCTGGTGCAGGGGGGAAGAAGGGGTTGGTGGGGCAGGCAGGCTTCCTACCTGACTCCACGCCTCCCTCCCCCAGCAGCAGCAGCAGCAACAGAGTTTGGGAGGGGGCAGGGACACGGGATGGGGTGAGGCGGGCTCTGGGTCGCGCTTACCTGGAGGGCTCCCTGGAAGCGGCGACATCCCCCTTGCTCAGCTGCTAGGTGGAGGCATGGCCCCCTCTGCCCTGTCCCTTCCAGACTGTCCCAGCCCTGTCTCTTCTCCACCCCTAGCTCCTTGTTCCAGTTCCATTCTCCTTTCCTGCCCAGTCTCAGTCACCAGTCTTGAAGGCTTCTCATCTCAGTCCCAATCTCCTTGCCCAGCCAGTACTGGTGTTCCCTCTCTGGGCTTGCTGTCTGAATTTCACTCTCCTCCTCTGTATACCAATTCCCAGTCTCATTGTTCAGCCAGTCCCATTCCCCCCTACCCAGTGACTCCCAGTCCTAGTCTCTCTCCCTGGGTTCCTCATCCTACCTTAGTCTCTTAGTATCACTGGGAAAGAACTAGGATTGGTTGCTCAATCCTGTAAACTCCTCATCTGATCCCAGCGTGCTCCTGCCCACAGCCAACTGACTCCCAATCCCACTCCTCCCCCACTCCCTCTATTTCCCTCACCAGCTTCCACTCCCAGTCTACACTCAACCTCCCCCCAGTTTTCTTGCCTAACCAGTTCCAATCTCCTCCCCTCAGCTCCCAGTCCCAGCCTCCCCTCTTCCACTCCCAGTCCCCACCTCACCCAGTCAGGTACAGTTTCTCTTCCTACACCCCTTCAGACTCCTTGTCCCAATCTGCTCTTTTGCCAAGGCCCCCCCCCCCCCCCAATGAAGCTTTTTCTCCCATCTGCATTAGAATCAGATGGCTTCCTTCTCCACGCCACCTTGGCATGAGTGAATGTGTGTGTGGGGGGGGTCATTGACAGCACAGCAGATACAGGCTCTTTGCCCTAAATTCAAGTCCCATCTCACCCTAAAGCGGTTGGGAACAGCCATTACAAGGTAAGACCTTCTGAGCCTCCAGCTATAGCCCTGGGGTGGAGCATGCTCAGGCCATCTGTAGCCTGAGCGCAAGCAGAGTCTGGTCAGCACTAACTGCTGTGAGGGGATGGAGAATGCTCAGTGAGGATGGAATCTTCAGATATTTTAGCTGCTAAAAATCAAAGACATCACTGCTGAGCATGTGTGAACAGCAAGTTTTCAAAGGCTTATAACTTGGCCAGATCTGGGTGGATTCTCATGGGGATAGTAAAAGGCACATCCCTGACACATTTCAAGTCCCTGCTCCAAAGTGTGGCAGTGCTAGAGCTGTTCAAAGAAAAGGTCAGACTTATTTTTTAACATGGTCAAAACAATGATTTCCTCCCCCTCTCCTTATTCTTGGAAACAGCTGAACCATTTTGACTGAAATTGCTTCACACTGAAGGTTTTGGAAAGATGCCTGGCATGGAAAATTTCAGCCCAAAGAGTTAAAGTTTGACAGTTATAAGCATCTGAAAAAAGGGTCTGACAATGGGAAATGATGGATAACTTTTAATAAATAATAATAATAATAAATAATAAATATATAATATATAGCTAGCCATAGCCTGATTTAGCGCACACTCCTGATAATCAGCCATAACCATTTTTTTCCCTTGGCTGTGCGATTACCAATGTTTGAATTAATTGTCACACAGAGACCCTAACTGTTATGCAATTCAGAAACAAAAAGTTTGTTAAGGGAGGTTCAGTATGAAGTACCCAAGCAAAAGCAAGATCAAGATCATGGGCTGTTCAGAAAGAGGAGTCAGTAAGAGTGAAATGTGGGCTGGAGAGAGAACTTGTTCACATGCTTCTCACAATTGACAGCCCATAAATGGGAAGGGAAAGACAAATGGAGAAAGACTAAAAGAAGAATGCAACGTGCGTTTGTGTGTCATGTTTATTTTTAAATTAATCTTGACACCAAGAATTTTCATAACCATAGAACTTTGCTAAATCATGTTAGTAGCCTATTACAAATGAGTGAATTTTATAAATTAGGATGTAATTAAACAAAAAAAAGAAATAAGGAATCTGTATCACAAAGCATTCTTTCTTCATTTATTTGGCAATGATAAAATTAATACCCACGATGTCACTTATATAGCACTTTGCATCTTTAGACTTTGATGCAAACACTAACAAACTAATCCTCACAATACTCCTCTGAGGTAAATAAGTGTTAGCCTCATTCCACAGATGGGACATAGAATATTAAGTCTTAGCTGAGACGTGGTGTGTGATGGAATCATGTCTTCTCATTGATTGGGAAGGGAATGACAGATTTATGACCACTGTGGCATGTCAGCCTCTCTCTCTAGCTGATAGAATAGAAACTTACCTGGGCAGGTGCACTTGGGAAGGTTGTGGAACAACCACATGGCCTTCAGAAGGAACTTCTTGATTGCTGATCTGCCATAAAGCAGGTGGGAAGGAGGAGGAGGAAGCCAGAATGAGTCCGGCCCTGGAGCAGCCATAAGCTTTGTCTACACTAGAGAAATTTTGCAAAGATTTCTTCTTATCATTAGCACCATTACAGCTAATGTAGATGGGTTGCTAGCTGCCTGTGACATTTTATACACCATGCTGATTAGATCTTCTCTGAGCAGCACAAAATGAAACAAATACTGGTAGCAGCCAACAGGTCTTCTACACCTGGGCTCCCAATCTTGCTAACAGTGGTGGAGATGAAGTGGTGTTAGCAGGGAGGGGAATTTTTGCAAAATTTCCATAGTATAGACAAGGCTTTAGAGAGAGAACTGCAAGGAAAATGAACCTTTCACTGAAATATAAAAGCAGATAAAGGGTTTGACTTAGCCAATCTGAGGGAAGAAAGGAGCTCCTGAGTCCAGTTGTGGGAGTGTTGGAATCTTGAGGCTAAACATGACCTCCACCACCAGGCTGTCCATCAGAAGCCTACGCTGATAACATCACCTTGTGCGTCCAACTTGGTGTCAATGAGTATGTGTCTCTCTCCATTTGGTGTTATTTGTGACTTTAAAACTTTTAATTCAAGAACCATGAGCCTGTCTCACATGTGGGAGAAAGACCATAATTGTGCGACTGATGGGGTTGGCAGATTGGAGAATTACAAATTTGCAATATGCTTAAATGATGGTGGCTTTAGGCCTGGGGAGATCCCCATCAAGCCAGCCTACTAGAAAATTGAATGTACTTACGTATCTCCTGATTTGCGATAATTTTCCGGGCATTCCAAAGAGAGACAGCGAAAACTGCCTTGGATGTTAAAGCAGGTCTCATTGAATAAGCAGTTATGTGTTTCTGCCACACACTCATTGATATCTGTCAAGTGGAAAAGATAAAAGGGATAAAAACACAAGCCATTCCTCTGCTTGTAGGCCCCAGATGAAGCTCACATGTTAGCTACCATGCAATACAGGGGAGCAACATGATTTTACTACTGGCTGGAAAAAAAACTCCACAAGCGGGTATTCCTCAGGGGCGGTGCATAAAAGATGGGTGGATTTATTGAAGGGATGTTGGAATATATGGTTTTCAGATTGTAAAACATGGCAGGACTGTTGGTTTTTTTTGTATTTTCTAAAAGCAAATGGCAGGGTTAATAAATGACAAATTTTGGTCAACAACCAAAATGTAAGGTATTTGGAGCCCCAATGGCCCCTCCCACATGCAGATAGTCTTCTACTGAGTGCAAGCATTGTGTCAGAAGGGGCTGGGATAGAAACAACAACACTGGGGCTAGCAATTGCTGCTGGAGGAACAACCCAACAGGCTGATGCTGGCCTCAGAGGCTAGATAAGAGAGGCTGAAAGAAAACTCTTGCTCCCCAAAATAAAAACAGCTAGGCAATCAGGGGGTAACAGGGAGGCTGCAGGCCTGCAAAGAAATATTCAGCAGCCTGGGTGAGAGGGGAGTGGGTTGGCAGACCTGTTACCATGCAGAGGTGACAGGTGGTGCTCAGACACTATGATGATTAAAAGTTGAAACAAAATTGTCTGACATTTACCCTTCCTTTGACTCCAGCCCTACGTGTGTGTGTGTGCTGTAAGTGTCCTGAGCCACACATTTATCTCAGATTATCATTATTACTTAATATTGATTCATCACAGCATCTGTAACATGCCAAAAATTTTATACAAGGAAGGTAAGTCCCTTCCCAAAGAGCTCACGGTTGAAGGCCAGACCTACAAATAGAGGTAGAGGATAGGGAAGAACAAATATACAAGTCAGCTTGATTCACTGTAGGCAGCATGGCAAAAGTTGGTCTTTTAATTTAGCAGAATTTAAATATGAATAGGGTGAGGCCTTGCAGATGAAAGCCACTAGGCTGCACCAGGAAGAGGGGAGTATGTCAAGTGAACTAAATGCTTTGTTTTGTGTATGGGGACAGTATGTCAGCCAAACGTATTAGTCTTTGGCACTAGAGTAAGTGCAAGCACCAGTCTCTGAAGAAACCATGTACTTTTCCTCCCTGGCTAGAATGAACAGTTAAGGGGAAACAGGTGAAAGGATTCTGGGTTTGTCAACATGAAAAGCTGTGCTTTACCTTTGCTCTGGTGCCTACCCATAAAACTGAACAATATTTGTTGTAAAGATTTAGCTATTTCTCCAACATAATCCCTAAATAGAAAAAATCCTATACATTTTATAGAGCGGGATTATATTTTTATTAAATACTTAAACCAACCCATTTAATTCTGTAGCATTAGCTGGGACCTAGTTCTCTACTGAATTTGATGGACTGGTTTAAAAATTCTGTAGAAAGAGTATTCTGTTACATTCTTTGGGGCCTTAGAGTAATTTCTATAGTATCCAATTTAATTATTATAGAACTATTAGTTTTGCCCCTACTGAATTCTAGTGGACATAGGATATCTACTAACTTGCCTGTAAGGCTATACGACAGACACATTTATGTTTCCCACCAATTAAAAATGCAATTAGATTTTTCCACAAGCTAACAATCAGATTAGATATTCCTGCACAGTTATTGAACATACCTTGGCAGTTTCGTGCATTGGTTGCCAATCTATAACCAGGAGAGGGACAGGTGCACTGAAAGCTCCCAGGAACATTACTACATCGATAAGAACAGATGTGCCCTCCAGTAGGTAAAGCACATTCATCAATGTCTGAAAAAGAAATCCCCACAATTTTTTTTAAACTCCTGTGAAGCTTGACTAGTTTGCAGCAGCTGTTCTGCTTTATGATAGTGTTGGGTTCAAGAAGCCACTAGCTTGTGACTCAGATTAGTGGGCTGGGACAAAAACACCCGCATAAAGGTAACAAGGGAAGTCTTGGGAAAATCAAAGGCAATATAGAGAACAAGAAGCCAAAAACATAGTTTTGCTATGTAAATAGATAATACATAGTGCTTTTCATCCACAGATCTCAAAGCACTTTACAAAGGAGGTAAATATCATTACCCCCAATTTACAGATGGGGAAACTGAGGCACGGGGACCTGAAATGATTTGCGTGATGCCATCCAGCAAGTCAGCAGCAGAACTGGGAATAGAACCCAGTGAAGAGAATCGCTGTCTAGTGCTCTATCCACTAGGCAACACTTCTTCCCTATGATAAATATTTGGGCAAGACTTGTTTATAACTTGCCACAAAAAGGGTGGTGAATAAAATACTAACTAGAATTTTTAGACATTTATTAAACGTGCTCCAGGATTCTCCAGTGATGAAAATGTGCAAACAACTTAGTTCCACAGCTGAAACCCACTTCCATGTGTACAAAAAGCCTCATACTAAATTTCAACAAAAACCAAAAACTCTCTCTGGCCTTCACATCATGAAAGCCAAGATATCTCCAGAGGCTTGGTGGCCTTATATGAGAACTCAGGTAGCATTTAATTGCCTATGAAAAGCTATGAAAACCAAATGATGAAATATTGTTTTTTAGTGGCATAAACTTAAGATATGTGGAGCTATTTCTTTTTGTTATAATGTCTCTGTTGTCATGGCAAGAACAAGAAAGGAATGCCCATCTCCCATCTTAAGAGATGCCTTTTTTGCATCCTTTGATTAAGTATTTCTTACCTTCACACGTGATTCCATCTATATCACTAAGTTGATAGCCCCGACGACAATAACATTGATAGGAACCATACACATTGGCACATTCTTGGCTACACGGGTTGCTCTCACATTCATTTAAGTCTGAAACACAAAAAATTATCTATAATTAGCACTGTAGATGTCTGCCTTTGTGGCTCCCAACCTGCAGGATTGGGGCCTACATTTCTAAAAACATTCATATTGACTAATCAAATGTCTTTATTAAATAACAATCACAAAAAATATGTATTAGTATTTGTGTCATTGAGCAAGCTGGCAATAAGGGGCAGGAGGAAGCTATGGCCCCCAATCCCCTCTGTACTACCTGTGGTGTGGCGGTGACATGGGAGGCAATCTGCAGTGTACTACCTCCTAGAAAGTTGCTGCCCATCATCATGTAATGTGCCAACACTGGGTTTGTGATCAGCAGTGAGAATCAAACCTACAGCTTGTGGATCTAAAAGCATGAGCCTCTTCTGCCTGAACTGAAAAGGCGATAGTAGCTCAAACCTCTATGTGATCCAGTCACTAGAGGAGGCCAGAGAGCCACACAGTGGAAGGGTGAGTTACAATTGTATTGTTTAATCACAACACTTGTATTCCACCTTGAAAATGACTACAGTGGACCCATTTCTTATGCCAGTTTAATTTAGTCTATAAGAAAACAAAGGAATCAGCCAAACAAGAATAGTAAACAAACTGAATATCTTTCTTCATCATTTTGTGCTTCTCTCTCTTTCTCTCTATCTACTCAGCTTACATAAATTGCATCCTTACCTTCGCATAACCTGCCACCAGTGGAAAGTTTGAAGCCCACAGTACAGCTGCAGTAAAAGGATCCAGGAGTATTCTCACATTTGTGAGCACAGAGACGACCTGAGTAGTGTCTACATTCATTAACATCTACAATGATAAATATGAATAGAAACCAATGTACAGACTTGCTTTAGTTAGCAGTCTAACAAATCACCATTTGATCACAGGAGTTTGATTTTCGTTCTCCGTATCTAAGTTTTACACTGGTGAGTGAATGAATTCTCAGAATGTTAGTCTGGAAACAAAGCTGGTTTTATTTATCATATCCTGGTGCATATCTAAATGTGATAAGCAAAAGAAGGCAGTTCTGTGATCTTTTAGAAGAATGTTTTCACTTTAGGTGCACATCATAAATATCATAAAACCAATTATGCACGCCTTCTCATGATCTTACCTTTTAACATTATTACATTTTAAGAATGCAAATGCACTTCTCTTCAAAATGTCAATAGCTCTTTAATACATTTTTGTACTTATACAAATCATGGAATAATCTAATGCGTTTTCAGATGAAAGAGTTTGTGAACAACTAATAAAATTATCCCTTTAATAAAATAAAATTATAAAATAAAACAAATAAAATGCCACAGTACAATGTTTAAGAAGAGCTTGTATAGTTGGAGTCAGTAGGTGGACCTTACCGATACAAGTTCGACTGATAGCCTCAAAATAATAGCCAAGTCTGCAGTCACAACGGTAACTGCCAGGGGAATTTATACAAACATGTCCATCTCCACATAGTTGGTTAGGTGACGAACACTCATCCACATCTAGAAGGAGAGGGAAATGAATGAAAGGAGGGTCTTGAGGTTAAAGATTAGGAGTGGAGGTAAAGCAATAAGTGCTCTGCTGCCAGCTCTGTCCCACACCCTTTAGTAACTCTCCCTACCTCAGTTTACCCATATGTAAAACATGAATAAAATACTTACCTCAATATTTGTAAAGTGTTTGAGATGGAAGACACTACTCCATACAGGCATGATCCAGCTCCCATTGAAGTCAATACCAAGGCTCTCCTTGCCGTCAATGAGAGCTGGAGCAGGACCTACAAGTGCAAATTATTACTACAGAACAAATATCCCTTGGATCCCATGTAATATGTGGTGTAGGGAACCTGGGCCAGATTTGAGTTTGGGCCAGCATAACTGTATTTGATCAAATGCTAAGCTAAAGCAGCTTTGATTTAGGTGATAAGGCACTGAAGTACGTCATGCACTTACCCTGGGCTTGTCCCCCACCTCCTTGCCCCCGAGTCCCTTTTCCCTTATCATGCTTACTAACTGTCACAAGGAATGAATGGAGATGCACAAGTGTGATTGATGATGATGATGAACCATTAATTATATTTAGCAAAGTGAGAATGGGCCCTATTCTGTTAGACAAAGTCTATTGTCAACTCCTTCCCACATGTCCTGCTTACAAAGAGGACATCTGCTTGTGGTCATGAATGGATTTTGCAAGAAAATGTCTGCCTCGAACTGGAATTTTCTACTATGACTTCAGTTCAAGATTCCAAATTATTGGTCCATAATGAGCTATAGCCAACACGCTGGAATCTCTAATTGGACAAGGATGGTCTCTGAGGCAGAGTAAGGGGATACTGAACCAAACAAAAGTATAACCATGCAGAAGGAAAAGGGGGCTTCTCTTACACCACCACCACCTGAAGTTGTAGCAAGCTCTCTTCTTTGGACCAGCCTCCAGAAAAGGAGAAGTAGAAGACTCCAAGCCTGAAGTCTACCACTCAGGGCTTGTCTTCACTACCAGGGTAAGTTGACCTAAGTTACACTAATCCAGCTACGGGAATAATGTAGCTGGAGTCAACATAGTTTAGGTCAATTTACCCCAGTGTCTTTACTGTGCTGCATCCACGGGAGACACTCCCCGGTCGACTTACCTTACTCTTCTTGGGTAGCTAGAGTACCGAAATCGACCGGAGAGTGCTCTACCATCGATTTAGCAGGTCTTCACTAGACTCGCTAAAGTGACACCCACTGCATCGATTGCAGCAGCGTCCCCGGTAGTGAAGACAAGCCCTAAGAGAAAAAAGAGACTCACCACCTCCTTGTAGATGAAAAAAAGTTCAAGTTATCTGCGACACTAGAACTAATTAAGACTACTCATGTGAATTAGACACTAAAAAAAAAAAAAAAAGGTGAGAGAGAGTTTTTTTATAGAGTTCAGAGACATTTGAATTCTCCAACATTCCATTACAGAGAGATAGAGAGAGCGACATCACTAACCTTTTCCCTAGGTAGACCCTAAAAAACCCGCAAGCATGTTATCTAATTATGACGATATTATTTTGGAATAAAAGCATGTTATTCCAAAACTTCTAAGTGCCTGATTTAAGAATCACTTCTGCATTTTTGTAAGAGTGTCAGAAAGATGCAGACATTGCAGTCCTGTGGGAAGGGAAATAAGCTAAGTAAATAGAGTCTAACCTAGGGTGTATATGCAGAGAAACTTAAGGCAGAACACTAAAGTAGGAAGCTAGTAAGAAATCATTCTAAGAGTTATACTTCCTTAAAACAAAGGCAAAAGTCAACTTCTGCTTTTAGCAGATTCTTAATGCAATTCATTATGTTAAAAGAAAGGTGTTCTTCGTTAACTTTCCTGTGAAGCATTGAAGTAATTCTTGTATTAACCTTATAAACCGATGTAATTACTGTGATTCAGGGATCCCCTGCATCAGGTATAAGCATAATAGTTCACCAAAGCTTGGCATGTGAGGTATCTACTGAGAGCTCGTAGCCCACAGTCATCATAATCATTGCAGAATGTATATACAGATAACATTTAAGGAGTTATGTAACTATACTAAAAATTATGTTCTTAAGGTCTTGGTGTTTAAGTGGGTCACCAGAAGATGACATATTTTGCAAATGCTCCTTTCGGGTAGGAGGCAGCAGACTCTTATCTCCCCATCTAGTCATTTGTGTATTGTATGAGGCCTATTTGCATACTGAGCCACAGGCAAAAGTAGTGACTGAAGTCTACAAGAGAGGAAATTCACAGGATGAAGCAAACAGCAGAGGGCATCCTATTTACGAATAAGAACAAAAGATAGGGCTGATCTATCCTGCGAGGCAAAGAAACACATTGGATCCTTCACCTCGGAGGCATGCTGACAGCACCACTGTCTCATGAAAAGAGAGAGTCACAGTCAATCTCACTGTGATAAGCTGCAAAGATTTTGGATAAGCAACATTCTACAAGACATGAGAGTGTCTCGTTAATTAAGTCTAACCCCTACACTATTTCAGTATATTAATAACATAAAAATGATGTTATTTTATATACAACCATTTGTTTCTAACACTTCTACTCACTATCACTTGAATCTCTGAGCTTTGTTAAATAAACTTAGGCTTGATTTCACTGTGAACATATCTAAGTGCTGTGCATCAAGCAAGGTGGTGAGCTGAGGTGTAGCTGCTAAGCTGGGATGCACTGCTCCTCTGGAGCACTGAATACTGCAAGTATCCCAGGGACCAGGGGCTGGACAGGCCAGGGAGATGCTCAGAGGGCTCAAGGATTGGAGTGCATCTATCACTAGCCTGTAGAAAAACAGCTGGACCTGCAGCACTTAGAGAGAAGGGCTTGTGTTGCCCATGGCCAGTGGAGTTGGGGAGTTGACCCTCGGCCGGCATAGACAAGGGCAGGAGCCAGCGAGGTGTCTGACAAGCCTGGGAAGTCAGGTAGTTTGAACCATTGATCAAATTTCAATTGTAACTTTAATTTGATCATTGTACTGTGTTTTATTTGATTAGCTTTAGGGAAATCAGAAGTAAATTAATTAGTGACATATCTGCTAAGCTTCATATTAGTTTGCTTTTTCTTTTAATAACTCCATAAAAACTAGATTGCATCCTCTCTCAATAATTCAATGTAGGAAAACAACCTATTTAGCAGTAAATACATTGAGTAGTTCCTGGACTTCAATTCCTGGGTTTCAATTATTGGATCACCACTATGGCAGGTCTCAAAAGAAAAAGCGAAGATGACACTATGTAAGAACTGTGCAAAGTAATTTTTATATAGCACTGAAGATATACATTGGGACAGATCCTCAACTGGTATAAAATTGTCATAGCTTCACTGAAGTTAATGGAGCTGTGACAATTTATAGTCAGCTTAAGATTTTAAGACCTGTTATGATGATTTACGTTGGACATAAGTGGCTCACGGGCCTTTTGCTGGTCTTCTGTACCGGAGTGAATATCACCCTTGCTACACTATTTCAGTATATTAATACAAGTAGCAGACAATGCCATTCTGCATGGTCATTATCACACAAACCTCCCAGAATATGGAGGTTCAGAAGTGATTTGAAGGAGGAGAGAGAGGGGATGTTTGCAATCCATCACTTGTGAGGGAGAGCAAGAAAAGAGTCAAGAGGAGGCTTTGGAAGTAGTTGTGAGAATGGCTTTGGTTGAGTGCAGGGAACAGACAGGTTAAGTGAAAAAGTAGATGTGTGCACATCATGTGTTCATTTAGCAGTTTTACTCCATTTCTGCTACTCACCTACACATCTTGTTCTTTCTTCATTGAGATGATAACCTCGTCCACAGTTTGGTACATTTCTTTGGCAGGTATATGAGCCATCTGTGTTAATGCACATCTGTCCAACTGGGCATGGCATGTTAATGCTTAGGCACTCATTGATATCTACGATGACATACAAATTCAATTAAAGAAAACCATCCTCAGTTTACAGACATTTTAAGGTAAGATACTATCCTTACACCCTTAATAGCTTGGGAACCAGCCCTTGAGAGCAGACACATATTTGCACAATTTAGTACACCAAAGTGGGAGATTTGCAAAGGCATAAAGGGCAGGTAATGCCCTAACAACATTGAAAGTCAATGGCAGTTGGGTGCATAACTCCTATTTGTGCCTTTGGAAATCTCCCCAAAATGCAGAAAATAAAAACATGAGCAAAAATGTAACCAACCACTTGTGCACAGAGACTGAAGAGTAGAAGTGCTTATTTGCAAACTAGTCATTTCTCCGTCATCCATGGAATGCCTTACTATTCTCCACAAATGGGCATTTGCTCACTTTTTGACTGTATGATATATGCTCCTCCCTGTCATAAAAATGTTATAAACTTAAAAGACCCTTAAAATGTAATGACATGAGACCAAAGCACCTCAGACTGCCATATCACCAGCTAAGCAGAGTGAGGACTTGCCAAGTATTTCAAGAGGAAATCTCCAAGGAAAGCCCAGCACATAGTGATGGTTCATTCAATGGCTGAAGTTAGAATTTAAGTAGTAGTCTAGTAATCATTGCTCCAGCATGCTGGTACCTGAGGCAGTGTGCTGTGAGAACAGGGAGAAGGTATGAAGACCTGACAGCATGTGGGCATAGCACTTTCTATAAGTGTACAGCATCCTAGCCAAATTCCAATTCAGTTTAGGTAATTGCCGGTCTAAAATTCCCCCTGTGGTTTCAGGTGAAAACCTTTTTCACTCTGTATCCTACATTACTATGCAGTGTTATGGTTTTATGGTTTACTGTCAAAGAGCTGATGTCTTCCATCCCAGAGTTAGTGTGGAATAGAGCAGAGTATCCACCTGGCTTAGGGCAGGATGACTCTGGATGGCCAGGCAGGAGTGGGATTGGTGAATCTGTACCAGAGTACGCTTTACTACCCCTCCCTGTAGCACATGCTGCTGAGCCATGCTCCTGCCTACCAGACCTCATTCTCTTGGGCACATAGAGCACCAGCAGACACTTCAGCCAGCTCTGAAGAGTGCAAGGAGAGTGTCCTACTTTGAACCTGTGGGTTGGAAAGGTAGGAAAGTTCCTGTTCTCTTTCCTGCTCAGCACAATACAGGGCAGCATTTGATGCATAGTTTGTGCAACCGACATGTGAAGTGTCTGAGGAATTCTTCTGGATGGACCGTGGAAGGCACTATAAGGGCCAGATTCACTGCTGGTGTAAAATGGTGTAGTACCACTGAAGCCAACAGATCCACACCAATTTACACCAGCTGATGATCTGTTCCTTGTGTCAGAGATTAGTCTTTAAGGGATAAGTTATCCGACAATACAGAACTGGCTTCATTTTATCAAGTATAATTTTACACACGGATAATTTTGTTTTCAGCCTTGTATTTTTCAAATGTCAGTTTTCAGAAAAGGAAGGAAGGTTGAAAGGAAAATGGGAGCTTGATCACATGCTACCTAATTGGCAAATCCTGTTGCTCAGCAGATTTCACGAGTCCAAAACAGGCTATGCTGCTGAGGGAATTTAAAGTTAAGTTGGGACTTGAAGTGCTACTATCATGAGAAGAGCTGATAGATTTGTAGGACACACCAGACAAATCTATTTAAAGCCTGTTGAAAGCCAATTATTCTGACATATATAGAATTCTAGTTTGTCAGGTTAGATCCTACAAATCCTAGAATGCAAAGTATTAATACCCTTAAACCCAACAGTTTCTATTCTGTCTTTCAAATTAAACCCCACTCCCATCATAATTGACCTTAATTATCATTCCGACCGGTAGTTACATTCTTTACCTGAGGTGGTAAAAATTCTTTCCTCTGAACTATTAATATATGGGAGCTGACTTGGGAAAGCAAGATCTGTTCTATGTAGCTGAACAAACCAGCAAAAGCAAATTCCATTGTAGAGGATACTCTTATGCTAAAGTAATACCAAGCATTGGACTTTCAGTTCTAAACAACGTTCTCGATGTCCACTGAAGGAAGGACAAGAAGTAATGGTTTAATCTGCAGCAAGGGAGATTTAGGTTATATATTAGGAAAATCTGTCTAACTAAAAGGGTAGTTAAGCTCTGGAATAGGCTTCCGAGGGAGGTTGTGGAATTCCCATCACTGGAGATTTTTTAAAACAAGTTGGACAAACACCTTTCTGGAATGGTCTAGTTTTACTTGGTCCCACCTCACTGCAGAGGGCTGGACTTGATGACTTCTCAGGATCCCTTCCAGCCCTACATTTCTATGGTTATGTAAAATCATTTGAATAAAGGGAGAGAAAGTATGTCAAAATGAATTAATATTTTTACAAATCCTGTGTTAGAAGCACATGATAAACAAAAAAGACTTATGTGCTTTTGAATATTTTACCCTACGTGACTGAGTGTCTAAGTCTCATTGAAAGTCAACAGGTCTTAGATTTTTACTGCCTAAGGCCTGGTCTACACTGCGGGGGGGGAGGGAAGGATCGATCTAAGTTACGCAACTTCAGCTACGTGAATAACGTAACTGCTGCCGCTCCCCTGTCGACTCTGCCTGCACCTCTCGGGGCGGTGGAGTACAGGAGTCAACGGGAGAGCACTCGGGGGTCGATTTATCGTGTCTAGACTAGACGCGATAAAACGACCCCCCCCCGGATCGATTGCTGCCTGCCGATCCGGAAGGTAGTATAGACATACCCTAAGTGTCTTTTGAAAAAATCAGACTTAGAATTCTAAATCACTTATGATCAAATTCTACTTTTAATGGGAGCAGGAAGATGATGTAATATATAAAGATGAACATCAGCATTAGGATTGACGTGGAAGGCTCAGACCTGACCCCGTGCAGCAGTATGTTGGCCTACGCACAACTCTAAGAATTCATTTAAGTGACAATATGTCTTACCAATACAGTTGCCTAGCGCATCTTGTATAAACCCATTCATGCACTGTAGCTTGGGTCGGCAACGGAAAGATCCCGGAGTATTCTGACAGATAAAATCGGGGAGGCAGTTATGAGTACCACTCTCACATTCGTCAATATCTGGTACATCACAAAAAAAAAATAGTTAGCAAGAGTTTTACACAAGTTTTTTTATTACACTTAAGATAGAGTTAGGAAACATAGGCCAAATTCATCCTGGGTGTAACTTCATTCATCATTTCAGTGTAGTTACACTGAAGATTAATTTGGCCCATTGTCTTTACTGGAATCTCACAGAACTAGGCAGCAGGCTAGTTCTCTTTATTATCTTATTAAACAACCAGATGACTTGCAATATTTTCACAGTGTCTGAAGCAGTATTTTCTAAGGCCCTGATTCAACAAGGCACTTAAGCATGTGCTAAATCCCACTGAAGTCAATCAGAGTTAAGAATGCGCTTAAATGCTTTTCTGAATAAAGGCCTAAATCCTGAAGTCCTTAATTTTATTAAATCCTCTCTCAGGTAAACTCATCAGGCTTCATTCTCATTTTACACTAAGGCCCCCCTACATCAGTCTGGCTTAACATGAAATGAAGTGTAATTTATGCTCACTTTAAGGCCCCTTTCCACTGTCAGAGTGGTGTAGAAGAGTCTGAGTGTAAATGCGAATGTAGATAATTGATTCTAAAAAGATCTTTGCCTATGTAAAAACAAAGTAAAGACTTCAGGTTTGAGCCTTATATTTGTCATGGGATAAAAATTCTTTGGAACGATAAAAAATGTAGGTATGTTTTAGCAAATTTTTGTGGGAAAGTAGCTCAGTGGGGGAAAAAATGAATTTAAATGTCATGAACATTGAAAATGTTTCCTGTAGGCTTAATAAACCTTATAGAAAAGCCTTCTAGTATTTAATAGGGATAAAACTGATAGACCTCTGTAATAAGGCAGAAGTTTTCTATTTGATTTTACATGACGGTTAAAAACAATAAATGAAGATCATCATTCTGTGTTAATTTTTTAAAAACTTTATCTTTTTTTCAATCAGATATATGAACATTCCATGCAAGTATTAACAAATCTTATTCATAACCTGTATTTGTTATCTTTAAAGGACCCATTTGTGTTTGGTCAACCTCTTATCTTCATCTGTGTGTTTATTTTGTTCAAACTCCAAAAAATGGTAACCAGACATTATAAAATGTACTTAATCCCGATATAAGGTGTCTGTCATTTTTTCCATCGAAAAGGCTTTCATATTTCCTCATGCCATTAATGTTGAAGGATCTGTCCTTTTTCAAATATCAGCTATCATACATCTGGCTGCTAGGTATTTTCCTTAAGGGAAAACATAATTTTTCAAAAGCTGTCAAAGCAATAGTAGAAATTTCTGTCCTGATAGTTAATATAATTCCAAGATGATAATTTGGGAACTCCTAGTAAGAGTTTCCAAAGCACTGACTAGAGGCTGCACTCCTCTTATTCCTATGGGAAAAGATTATTAATGCCTATAGGTGGAATTTTCAATGGCCTAAAACTGCTCTCTCATTTAAGTCAATGGGAGTTTTACCTTTGACTTCAAAGGGAGCCAAGTTAGGTCAACTGAACACTTCAGGGAAAAAAACACTAATTTAAAAAAAAAATTAAATTGTATCACCCCCTATCTCTCAGGGTTGGAAGGGACCTCAGGAGTCATCTAGTCCAACCCCCTGCTCAAAGCTCTAGTCCAACCCCCTCCTCTACAATATAATCTTACCCAAAATATAGGCCCAAGTAGCTGGCCTACATCCTTCAGGGGAGTAAAAAGCCCATCAAGACCATTCTCAGCTGCAGAGAGATGGATTGTTTTCCAGTGGAAGCCAAGACAAATTGGGTTTGTGGCTCATTTACATTTCCCCGAAGAAAGCACCTCAGGCTGAAGTGTTAGATGCTCATATTAGACTATACGACACATCTTCGCCTTCCTCCGCAGCATGGGGCAGGGGTCGCTAGCTGGAGGATTCTCTGCTACTTGAAGTCTCTAAACCACAGGATTTGGGGACTTCAACAGCAGAGTCAAGGGAAAGGGTAGGGACGGCTTTGTGGCCTGCATCATGCGGGAGGTCAGACTAGATGATCATAATGGTCCCTTCTGACCTTAAAGTCTATGAGTCTATGGTATGGAAATACAACTTACACATGTATTTCCAGAAAACAACAAGACACAATAATTTATTTAGCATTTTGGGGCATCATAAATATTGATAAACATCAGTCTCCTAGGTGCCCAGTATGCAGCCTGGGACATACCTTTGCAATGGTTGTCTTCAGTGAGTTCATAACCAGTCCCACAGCTCGTTTCACGCTGACAGCGGAAAGATCCTACTGTATTGACACAAGTTTGTCCAATCCCACAGTTGTGCATCACAGTGATACACTCATTAGTATCTAGAAGTAACCAAAGTGGACAGATAATTAAACAGTTAAAACAAAAGACTTTAAATCCTTGGGAAGAGAAAGGAACAAGGGTCAGCCTTGGGGCAACAGAAACTTTGAACACCCACATGCGGGGTGCATTGTGGATTCCATATCCCACAAAAAAAAGTTACTGCTCTTTTCTGTTCTCAATTTTTAGCCACTCACTGTGTTTTCAACTATAAGGATTCAACATCTCAGGTGGCAGGTCTAGGATATATTGTATTTTATATGAATATTCATTGACTATTGCAAATGGAACGGCATACTTTTACTGCTATCTTCACTCCCAACACCAAACTTGAGGTCTCTCCTGCCTCCTATCCATCTGCAAACCCTCCACCTGCCCCACTGAACTGGTCTCTTCCCAGCTCCTTACCTCTATTGTCCCCAAGTTCACACCCTACCTAACTCAGCCTTTCATTGCCCAATGTCTCCTTCCACTCCCAATATAAGCATGTCCTAGTCACTATCCTGTAAAAAAATCCACAATAAACAAAACACTTTTACCTTTAAGCAACAAACAGAGGCAATCATTTTGTTTCTTTTACCTTCACAGGTGACACCATCAGACAGAAGCTGGTACCCAACAAAGCAGGAGCAGACAACACTGGAGCCTGTGTCCCTACACTGCTGTGTACAGGGACCGCCTCCTAAAAACAGATGTGATTTTTACGAATAAAGTATACAATTTAGTTCATCACACAAAACTGGAAAGATGTCAACTACTTAAACATGAGTGCCCAGCAAAATACAGGATGTTTGACTAGTATGCTCGAAGAATACACTAAGAAGAAAAAAAAAATTAGCAGAAAGAAACCAGCATTAAAAAAAAGTCAACCTTAATCAACCAACATCACAAATATATCCTATTCAGAGTTCAGGAGGAAAGCTCAGATACCATTGTGGGTACAGGGCCAGCGCAACCCATTAGGCGACCTAGGCGGTCGCCTAGGGCACTACAATTTGGGGGGCGGCGACCGCGGTGGTATTTCGGTGGAGGGACCTTCCCCTGTGGGGGGTGGCATTTCGGGGCGGGACCTTCCACTACCTAGGGTGGCAGAAAAGCTGGCGGCGCTCTTGTGTGGGTAATTGTTGGCAAAGCATGATTTTTTTAATATCGACTACTATCCCATAAGAAAAGCTAGAAGGGTCATAATAGGCAAGTCAGACATTTGCCTAATGTAGATACCCTCAGACTGTGAAATGGCCTCCCAGAGAATTGCTGGAAGTTTCATTGCCTGACACATTTGAACTCATCTTTGGAAAAAAGTGATAGAAACGATCCTTAAACTTGTTTATAGTGTAGCCCTTAATAGAAAGAGTGTCTAATGGACAGCAACTCCCATTTGCAATTGGACAGACCAATTCCCCTCCCTCTTGCAAATGAATAACTTCAATCTGGCTACTACAGCAATTGCTGACATGGAAAAGTAATATTAGGAAAGTATATCATTAACACCTTTTAATGTAATTTATCATCTTGAGTCAAGAAGGACAGCCAGCTTTTGCTTTGGCAGGATAAGGGACCTGATGACTCAACAGGTGTTTTCTGTTTCTAACACCTATGGAGTATAACAGCCAAATAGGCAGTATGATAAATCATCGCTTAACTGGCACAGTATCTGTTGCTACCTCTTAAAGCTTATACTGGAATATCAGTCTATTAACTCAAACTTTTTTTTAATCCAAAAATGTATTACTTTATTCAGAAATGTTTGCAGAAAATAATAAATCTCTGATGTTTTAATCTTTTAGATACATGAAACACATGTGACAGGCAGTAAATCAAAATAAGCAGATCATTATCCAAATCAAATATTCCATCCAAGAGGCAGCATGCACTTGCCACCAAAAAAAAAAAAAAAAAAAAAAAAAAATCAATGTACAAGTCATTATTTATCTTTCTTTCATTTTCCTTCCAATTTTCATGTGGATTGTGCAGGTCAAACAGAAATTAGTTACGCCATTTCAGATCTAATCATCTCAACCACGAACAAGGATAGGAACAGAATACACATGTTCTTCAAGCTCTAAAAGTGGAATGCCTGATGCCACTGGGCTCATTGTAACTTGTCTGGACACTTTCAAACAAAAGGTCAAGTATGTTTGGATCTTCTGGAATCAATTTCGGTTCTAGATACAACTGAATAGACTGGAATGCTGTTCAATATCCATGTCAAACTACAAACCATTACAATTGGAGGTTGGGATTTTCAAAGAGGCCTAAGGAAGTTTGAAAATCCCAATCAGTATTTCTAATATATGGTCACATCTTCAGTGGCTGTAAGTCAGCATAGCTCCACTGAAGTCAACAGACCTATGCTGATTTACAGCAGCTGAGTATCTAGCCCATCCTTTAAAAAATATCTCCTTTGAAATTTTTTTTTGTTAATGAGTTAGAAAAATAAATGTTATGAACAAATAAAGACAGCCCAGGCAAAGTGAAACAGCAGCAGATGTAAAATTCTCTACTTCTTAAGGGCAAGAATGTCTATTTCCCTATATGCCCACCCAACAAACAAGGGAGTGTAAGCTGTCCCATTATTCTCCTGTGTGGGCTACCCATATCGCCTGCCAGAGCACCGGGATAAGCACAAGTAACCTGGGTCTGCTACACACCCTCTCAGGCAGGTAGGTAGAGATGGGCACTGTGTAGGGATATTAAAGAAGGTACTAACAGTGATTCCCCAAGAGACAGTGACCCCCTCATAATTTGGCCCCCACACTTTAAAATCCAACAGTTTCACCAAGTACAAAAATCTCTTGGGTCTTCTGTTAAAACTTGTAAGCTACTGTCTGTAGAAACCATTGATTATATCTATCCTGTGACTACTATGTAAAACTTACACACAAGTTAACTGACTTTGTTATACAATGTAAACAAACACTATAAGCTTTTAAGTGTCTTTCACTTCATTCAACTGCTCCTAGGACAGACCCCCACCCTCTGTGATTAAAGGGCCGGGAGTCTCAAATGAATTAGCACACACTCTGAAAGTGGTGGAGACAGTAAATTAAAATATGGTTAAGGGATGGAATGTATGCTGATGAATGCTTGATATACATGGATGGTTAGGGAGGTGCCAGCCTAGAAAAGGAGTATCCATCGGCCAAAGAATGTGTCAAGTGGATGACCAGAAACCCCCGGAGGGTAAACTGGGACCCACCCCATCACCTGGAAGGATGAGAAACACAAACTTTGGACAGTGTGGAGCCACCAGGAATGTGCCACTTTGGACAGGAATGTGTGCCATCTGCTGATTGAGTCAACAACAGCAGGATGAAACAGTTCCCATAGACTAACATAGGAATTAATTCCTATAAGAAGGGACTCTAAAGACTGATGACTTTGAGTCTCTGGTTCTGCTGCCAGCCTCCAGGAGCATCAGGTGCACCTGACACAGACTCGGCTCCATCCTCATGACCAAGATACCTGGCCAGTAACTTGGCATGAGCAACTTCTAGGCTGGTAACTATAACACCTATACAGAACTTGAATGAATGATTGTGTGAATGAATCTCTCTCTCTCTCTCTCTCTCTCTCTCTCTCTCTCTCTCTCTCTCTCTATATATATATATATATATATGTATGTATGTGTGTATGTATAAGAAATAAGTAGTCAAACAACGTTGTTTACTTTTATCTTTTGCTTTATCAGTATATTTACAATAAATGTGGCATCTTTGCCTTATCCCTCTTAATAAGATCCTGCTGGTTTTTATTCTATTGGTATAACAACTGGGCACAGCTGGTACAGAGGAGAATGTTATTTGCATCTCTTAAGGAGCAGGTACAGATTATTTCATCCCTGCTCTACCAGGAAAGGGAAACTGGTGTGCTCCTGGGCAGTACAATATTGTGTTACCTAATACACAAGATTAGAAGGAAGTTGCAGTTTTAGCTTGAAAGTGGTTGGTCTAAGGTTTTTGTCTGACTTTTAAAAGAAAGCTATTTTTCCTCAGCCCAGCCGACAAATAGCAAGAGGTAAAAAGTTCTTTTTGCCATGACTAAATTGTAGCCAATATTTGAAATAAAATGTTTTACAATATAATTGACATTTCTGAGACTACTACATTTCTGAGGGCAGCTATCTTGTTGGAGAAAGTGACAATAATGGAGGGCCAAATTCTGCCTTTAGCCATGTGTGACTAACTCTCAACGAGCTCACTGGGAGCTCTATAAAATACATTTAAGATCTGCAAAATATGCACTTCCATAAAACTCAGAGGGCATGTACAAAATTTAATACGTAAGACATTAAACTCCACAACTTTTAGAGATGACACAACATCCACACAGCCAACCAACTCTGCCTCACCTCTCCCTTCCAGTTCCTTGACAAATATGAAAAGAAATTTGGTGAGATTATGAGCCTCAAAAGAGGACTTCCAGAATAAGGGCCAAACAACTACTTGCCTAAAGGTTATTGGCAGTAGCACCTTACCCTTCCATAGGGAGGTGTCAACAGTCTTTATCAAAACAGACCCACTATCTTCCCAACTGTGTTCATTACAGAACATAAGCCAACTCACATGTTGACTGAAGTTCCCCAAGGCTTTCCAAATTTGCTCATGCATGTAGTACTGAAGGACAGAATATGGCCCAGTGTAACAACTTGATCTAATAAGGGGCTGAAACTTTTTCTGCAAAGCCCTGAGCATCCTCAACTGCCCCTGAAGTTAAAAGGAGTTGATGTGCCTGCGACAGTTGGCACCTCAACACAGCATCCTGGAACCCCCATATTCACCACTGTCATATGATTCTGATATGTTTTGTACAATGCATGCCTTGTGTGGTATCACGGAAAAAGTCTTAATCTGCTGAACCTTAACATCCTCTTGGATTGTGTGTACTACCATTGTATGTGAAGTTATGAAGTATTGCTATAGGTGTTCCTGAAATATGTTGTGAGGTTGGGAAATGCCCACAGCCAGCCTCTCAGCTGCAACAAAGGAGGACCCAGACAGCGTTAATGACCCATCAAGAAGAATCAACTATCCCTTCTCAGAGAAGGGCATGTACACCATGGGGGCAGACTAACCCATGTCACAGCAAGGATCTTTCTTGCAGCTGGATGAAAGTATAAAAGAGTGGCATTGACATCATCACTTGGCCTCTCTTCCCTGCCATCTGAACACCTGGAAGAACATCTGGAAGACAGAGACTTTGAACTGGAGAAGATTGGTCCCAGGCTGGAAAAGGAATCCAGCCTTTGTATTGAGAAATGGTAAGCTGCTTGTACCATCTATTAAGGTGAGAGACTGTTTGATTCAAATCTTGCTTAATCTGTTTAAGTTAGAATTTAGACTGAGAATTTATTTTTATTTCTTGGGTAACACTGATTTCCATGCCTGCTACTTATAATCACTTAAAATCTTTCTGGTGTTAATAAATCTGTTTAATATTTTATCTAAAACAGTGTGTCTTTGGTTGAAGTGCTCAGAGAAGCTCAGCTCAAATTACAAAGGCTAGCATGTATCAGAGGGGTAGCTGTGTTAGTCTGAATCTGTAAAAAGCAACAGAGGGTCATGTGGCACCTTTAAGGCTAACAGAAGTATTGGGAGCATAAGCTTTCGTGGGTAAGAACCTCACTTCTTCAGATGCAAGAGGCTAGCATATGTCCATTCCACATTGAGGGAGGGGAAAACTAAGTACTGAGCTTATACTTGTTAGGCTTCTGAGGAGTGCAAGATGGCACAGCACTGGCATGCAAGACTGGGGAGCTGGGGTGGGGGGGGAAATTGGCTGAAGCCTCTCAATTGATAGTTCATGAATGGCTGGGAGATCATTCATGTAACTGAACTGGGCTGTCCTTGCCTGTGGATGGCTGTGTAAATGCAGTGCCTGTCAGAAGCTTGTAGCTTGACATTAGCATCACAGTGTGAGAGACAGCCCAGACTGGTGGCTTTGGATGGTTCAGCAGTCCCACAGTCCAGGTTGTGCCCCAGGGACCCCGTCACAATGCCTTAAAAAAAGTCTTACATTTATTGGTCCCTAAGAGACTACAAATGAGTTCTCATCTTACGCAGACATCGGCTTAACAAATCCAAAAGAATCTCATATTTTGCAAGATTTTCTTTCCAATAATCAAAATAGCATGAAGGGAGGGTAGAAACAAGCTACCATTTCAGAAAGGATTCCCATGCCATTTGTATTTGCAAATTGCTGGGCTAAGCAAAATGGTTTGGGTGAACCTTGGATTTAAGTTTTGCCTAGTTTTTCACGTTTACTGAAATGATCACACACACAAAAAAAGTCACTACATAAGAACAGTCAGTTAACTCACCTCTGCAGCGGTCATGAAGGTAAGGATCCTCTTGGTCTACTTCCTCGTCAGAAATTTTAACTAATAAGAAGGTTAAATAGACATTAGAAGGGAAAGCAGTTTTCCGCTCACAATAAAATGCTATATACCTGGGAAAAGATTAGGAGCAAGTATTTGTGGATACTTATACCACAGGATAATACCAAAGAATTATTTATTCATTTTATAAACACAAAATAGCTTTTATCTGACAGTTGATTCAAACACACATGCACACAGAGTACACTTGCCAAATGAATGATAGATCATAAGATAAATCACGATTACACATGAACCAAGATTTTCAAATAGGAGTTCCTAACATTAGGCTTCTACGTAAAAGTTTAACCTGATTTTCATTAAACGTGCTGAGCACCCTCAACTTCCATTGACTTCGGTTGCAGCTGCGGGGGCTTAGCAGTTATGACGGAAGTTAGGCTAATCTTATTTATTCATTTAGATTTTATTCTAAAAAGCAACTTCACATCGAAAGGTGCCCAGCCAACTCTCTGGCTACTCTCGGCGTACATTTTAAAACAGCACAAGAAGAGTTGCAACATAAATCATCCAAAAGTACAAGCATGTCTCCTACCCTGGATCCTACTATGACTTGAAGTTGTGCTCTGCTGTCTCAGCTTAATTTTAGTGCTGGTATAATATACCTTGGTCTTTTTTAGGAACATCGCTAATTGACCCTTCAGTGCCTTCTTGACCCTTGACACAGCAAGCTCTGAACACCTGCCCACACTGGTATCCTATCAGTTGGCTCTGCTCACAGCTCTGTCCTTGAACTTGGGCGGTCTTTCCCAGCAAGCAACAGTAACAGCATTTCTGTCAAAACAAAACAAAAACAGATAGTAAGTGAAATCCTAGCCCTAAAGAAATCAATGAGTTTTGCCACTGAATTCAATGGGGCCAGAATTTCACGCAGTGTGTTTATAGAAAATGGTCAGCCAAACCTTTCAGACCCCGATGTTCAAAAGCCCTGCTGTGCTTAATTAGTTAGATCTCAGAACATTTGTAGGGGTCTGGATCAGGCTCTCAAAGAGAAGATGTAAGCCAAACCCAGGCCTTGGATTCAATCCCCACTGTCCTTGATGGTGCGGGATGGGAAGGCAAGAATGGTCCGTGTACAACTGTTGTGATGGGTTCCCCTCCCTCAAATGAGCAGATCCAGATCTCCAGTTCTGAACACCACCAAACTGTGGGACTCCTCAAAACCCTGAATGACTTGAGCTCCACTTCTAATTTAAAACAGATTTTATTTGTCACCGTGAGGATGAGGGGCATTGCTCAGTTTATAAATAAACTGCACACTAGCCTGCTCTCCCAACATCCCCCAAATTCTCACTTAAAAAAATAAAGCACCTGGGCTTAAAATTAACAGACCATAAAGACATGAAAGAAGACACAATTCTGTATAGACCCACCATGATTTAAAAGGTTCCAAAAAGAAAAAAAAAATCCCTCATATTGGAGGCTAACATTTTTAACTTTAGTATTAATTACTTGTATTATGGTATCACCCAGATGCCTCAACTGAGATTGGGGCCCCATTCGGCTACGCACTAGACAAGCACATGCTTCCTGTCCCAAAGAGTTTACAGTCTAAACAAACAAGAGACAAAGAGTGAGGGGGAAACAGAGGCACAGAGAGGTAAAGCGATGCAGCGGGTCAGTGGTAGACCCGAAAACAAAGTCTCCTAAGTCTCATCCAGTGTCCTAAATGCTGGTCCACACATCTCTATAGCAATTATTTAAGAATGTCACTTCTTAAGAACCCAGTTCTGAAATGGGATCTGTTAGTGCCCAGTCCTTCTAGGCATGAGGGTCTGCACTGGAAGAACAGGGGCTTCAGAATCCACTGCAGGACAGAACAAAGGTTGATCCTGAACAAACGGTTGTGTTGATTTTGTTTTAGCCTGAGTTGAAAAAGCATTGCCAAATTGCTCCCTTTTCTCCCCTGCTGCTAGAAAGCTAGGGTGAAATTTGGTTCACTGCAACCAGCATCTGCCAACTACTGCTGTGAAGTAAAAGGCAGATTAAATTTTTTTTTAGAAATGACTTTTATAATTGTTTTTAGCTCAAAAGGAAACAGCCTGCAGCATTTAAAAAAATTAAAAACACAGCTGGAACATAAAATAACTACTCATTATGGACGTTAATGACCTAAATCCCTTGTGTAGTTTCAAGAAGCCATTTCCAACAAAAAACTGAGAACAGTACATTTCTCCCAACACCTGTGAGATATGTGCCTGCCTGCCTTCTCTACTTACCCATATAAATAATTGTACATATGTTTTCTCTTCTGTTCTGTAATGAAGAATTACTTTAAAGCCTGGAGCAGCACAAGGATAAAATAAAGAGATCAACTTTTCCTTTTCTCCCTCACACTCTTTACCTTTAGAAGAGCAAGCTACTCATAAGCAGCCTAACGTGTGCTTCATCTTTTTGTGGCAAATGCCCTGGCCTCATTCTCAACACATCCCACATATTTTCATCTTTTTTTCTGGGTAACTTTAGACATAAGGAGTTGTTGAAATTTCGGATGAGTCTCGGCATTTGTTATAGATTCACTCCATTTAACACCTTGTATCAGAGATGCCAACTTCATGGATGCCTCAGTCCCAGAGCACGCATGAAAAAAAAAATAGTGGATGCTCAGCACCCACCGGCAGGCCCCTACCCCCCACCACCTCCTGCCCATGGAAGATCAGCTGTTCAGTGGCGGGCAGGAGGCATTGGGCAGGAGGGGAGGCAAGGAGTGGGGGCAGGAAGAGGCGGAGCAAGGGTGGGGCTGGTTGATGCGTCAGGGGGACATGGTGGCATGTTCCCCAGATGCCGGGGATTGGAAGGGGCGGGGGGTCCAGGAGCGGGACCACCCCCTTCCAGCCGCTGGGCAGCTGCTCTGCAGCATGGTGGGCTGGCAGCAGGGGGCAGGTTGGCAGGGGGGACACATGTGACCTCCCCTTTAGATCGTGCCCCCCCCCAGTATGGGGAGGCGCCAGTCATCTATGGCGGGGTGTCCTCAGGGGAAAGGACAGAACAGGGTAGGAAGAGGTGGGGTGGGGCTAGGGCCTTGGGGGAAGGGGTGGAGTGGGAGTGGGACCAGGTACAAAGAAGGGGTGGAGAACCCCCCAGGAAATCAGCAAGTCGGCGCCTGTGCCTTGTATTTTCCTGAAGTATTTGCTTTCGAAGGCATTTAGACCTCTGTCTATATATTTGGTGGATTTCCAGCCTTCACATCCATAAGGTGCAAATTATATTTAAGTTGAAGATTCCTAGTTTAGTCTTTAAATTGTAGATTTTTTATGACCAAATTTCTTGTTTAAGTTGGTGATTGCAGCTGCCACCATGCCAATTCACGACATTATTTCCTTATGGATATTCTCATTGACTTTCATGTCACTGCCAAGTTATCTGAATTGGCTCACCGCTTGCATTAAGAAGTAATTTTTGTGTTGGGAGTTGCTGGGGTTCTCATTAGATTTGTTTCATAATTGATTAATCCCACCTTTCTTGCAATGCTGGACAATCTTTCAGTTTTTGTTTGCATGTTGGTTGAGCTGTCCCTTAGAAGAGCAATATTATCAGCAAAATCTAAATCTTCTAGTATACTGTTGCTGATCTACGTGATGCCTCTGTTATATCCATCTACACTTTTTCTCATAAGGATGTCAATGGCAATCCAAACAGGAGAGGGAAGAGAATGCATCCTTGTTTGACGCCAGTGTTTATGTTAAACCATTTGCTCATGTCTGTGTTAACTGTGCATTCTGCATTTGATGTTATGTTTTTTGTTGGATTCCTTAACACTTCAAGATTTTCACTGTGAAGCATGATGGAGGCTGTCAAGTGCTTTCTTAAAATCTAGTAAGTGTTTTTGCCCCATTTGATGCACTCTTCAAAGAGTATCCTTAGGATGAAAATCTGGTTGACTCCTGATCTTCCAAATCAAAATCCAGATTGCGTTCCATTAGTTTTGGCTGATCTGCTTCCTTTATTCTGCTTAAAATGAGACTGAAGAAGACTATCACTGAAAGAAGTGTTACACATCACCAGTTATTGCAATTGCTTCGAATCAATCATGGAAATAATAGAAATCTAAGAAATCCTGCACGATGAAGCAGGATTAGGTACAGCTTGACCATCTAGGTCACCTTTCTTTGGAATTTTGACTTTAATGCCATTTTCCCACTGTTCCGGAGGCTATTTCTGGTCCCATGCTTTGGTGATTTTATTGATAGTCTCATCACAAGCTTTCAACATTTCCCCCGTGACTCTGTCTTCGCTTGCAAGGTTTCCCATGTTTCAACTTTTTAATGCATCTTTCACTTTCGTTTTAATGTTAGATGTTACAACGTCTATTTCTTGGTGTTTAAGGTCTTTGTCAAAGTCAAAAGTTTCTTGTGGCATTGTTCTGTTTAGCACTCCTTAAAAGTATTCTGCCTATCGCTCTCTTTCTGTTACGAGGGTCTTTCCTTGTTTACCTTAACAGGCGCCCAACTGGTCTAAACTTGTTAGTTAGAACCTTGCTGAATTGACAGAAGTGTTTTACTATTATCTCTTTTATCAACCACTTCAACTTCTTTGGTGATGTTATCCATGTATTTCCTCTTGCCCCTTCTTGTGCTGCATTTTACAGCATTATTTTTTGTTTTATACAGAGCTTTTGCTGCTTCTTTTTCAGGAAGAGTTGATGATAGCTTTGGCTTGTTTCCTTTCCTTAGAAGAGCAATTTACACATAAGTATTCTACTTCATGCTTCATCTTTTATGTATATAATTTGACCATATTCAATAGAATCCCTATTTTACTAACTAATTTTGGATTGAGGAGTTCATAAAATTGAACATCTCAATAGTCTATTACTAGATGCTGTTCATAAGTATGGTGCACTGCCTCACTTTCCTCTTGTCCTTCACACCATTGCAAAGCTATTTCAAATGCACTCAAGGCAGCCGAATGTCAAGTTATGACAATTTGTTCTTCATCAATATCATTTTTGTAGTGTGATTCCCTTCCACCCTCCATATCATGAAAAAAATGGTTTATATAACTGCTGGACATTCCTAAAATTAGTATTCATAAAAACCGAGGTTCTCGTGTATTTTGTTTGACTGTATTATGGAGAACTGAAAAACGTCATTAAAAAAAGAAAGGAAGACATTTCCAGCAGCAGCTATAACAGGATTTCTAGCTGAGACTAGAAGATAGCTTGCCATTCCAGCTTTAAGTTACTTCAGGATCACTGTTCATTCTAGGAGAAAAATGCTTTAAGATTTAAATGTTGAGACCTTAATTTCAGATATGAACATATTTCCAAACAAAGGTGGTTGGGTGGGGACAAGGAATAACTTCATTATTATTCAGAATGACTCTTTAGCCATATTGCCACTATCATCACGACACCCGTGCACTAACAGAATTATCCAACGTAAAGAACAGAAGTACTGAAGATTAACAATAAATGCAGTACTTCTAGGTCAAATATCATGGTGTCAATTCTTGCTTATTTTGTTTGGTTGGTTTACATTTTTTTTAAATTAATTTAGTGCTAATGGAAGATGCTGGTTTGAGGCTGAGATCTTCCACAAGATCTGTAAAGAAGAAGTACAGGTGAAAATAAAAGATGATCTTGTGGTTACAGCACAAGACTGGGAGCCTGGAGACCTGGTTCTGCTCCTGGCTCTGCCACATACCGCACTTGTGACTTTGGGCTAGTCATTTATCCTCTCCATGTCTCAGTCCATCCATCTATCCATAAAATGGAGATAACTCACAGAGGCTAGTGAGGCTAATTTAATTAGTGTTCATAAATCACTCTGGGGTCCTCAAATTCATGGCACTAAATAAGTATCATCATCATCATCATCAGAGGATAAGTGCCAGTGCACTTTCCCATACTATTTTGTCCAAGTGCTTCCATCCTATTTTGAAGTAAGCTTGAACATCTATTAGTTTGAAAGTGTAATTCAGACTCCCTGTCAGTTCAGTTCTTGACCTCTTTGAAGACACTGCCTACAAGGGTGACAACTGTGCCAGAGATTTGTTGTAAGGTGGACAACTCCTAGGAACTGGGTTGAGACTACCTCTTCATTTAATGTAGAGTGCTAAATAATTATCCAATTGTAATACTCCCCATCATTGCCTCTAGGTCATTGTTAAGCATGTGATCCAACCTGGATCATATGTGCACCTATGACCTAGAGGTTAAAGGGTCTATTATTTCACCTCTAGTCTCATGAACAATCAAGTTATCAACACACACTAATTTTTCATGGAAAGGAGTAAATATAGGAAGACAAACATGCATACCATATACTTGCTTCAAAATTAGAGACGTATGCAGTAATAGCCTGGTAGTCAGAGGTAATGAGCATCCGAAGCCTCCCACTGACTTCAGTGGGAAGTCACATATGCGCGGCACCTTTGAAAATCAGACCATACATATACATATATTTTCTATTCAGCCCATAGTTACAAGTTTGTAGTTTTAAAATATTTCTTAGTATGACTAGGAATCATCTGATAGTGCTTAGCCAATAAAACCCCTGAATTAACTAAACATAATAGCTCCTTGTTATTTATATCATTAGTTAAATATAAAGAGTTGAACAGCAAATGCTGCATTAACAATGCTTTTGTAGGTTCCTCCACAAGAGGTCTCATCTGCTGGAGTACACACTTCTGTCAGCAGCCGAAAAATAGATTGGACAAAATAAGAATCCAGTGGAAATTTTCACAATTTCTGAAGATGTGAACAATGAAACAAATTATGTCCAGCAGTTCAGAATAAAAAGCTTTATATTTAATAATATAGACAAAAGCTTCTTTAGAAAATGGGAGAATAAGGGCTAAATACTGTTCGTTGGGAAGAGAGAAAGTGCTATGATTTGGGCAGATCTCTGAGCGTTTTAAGGACTATCAAAATTTTTACCAGATTCTGCCCTTTAATTTGTGGATCTAGCTTTTGGAGACACTTGCTGATCTGTACTTCTGAATCTCCTATGCCAGGCCAATGCTCAACCAACATGTTTGGAGTTAGGTTTGTCTTTGGAGACCGATTTTTCTGCTTAGCTTTAAATAGACTTTTGTTTTTGTATCCATCATTTTCTGAGTAACAAGGTGCTTAACTGTGCTCACAGTTATCAACAACTGCAATCCGTGGATGCAAAAACACAGACCAGTGTTTTCAAAATATGCTTCATCTTCTTTCTAGTTGCATGTTCTGGACTCCAATTAGAGAATAGTAACCCCGGTGATTCTCTTACTGGAAAGATCACCAATTTAGCCCACTAATTGGATTCCTAATTAAGCCTGACTATTTTCTAGGAGAAAAAAATAAAAAGACATTCAGTCCAAAAGGTTTCACATGTTAAAGTCAAGTTTAAACAGGAGCACTGAGATAGAAGCCCCGTACGACGCATAATACTTCTCTACTCCAATATAACGCGACCTGATATAACACAAATTCGGATATAACGTGGTAAAGCAGCGCTCCGGGGGGGTGGGGCTGTGCGCTCCAGTGGATCAAAGCAAGTTCAATATAACACGGTTTCACCTATAACGCGGTAAGATTTTTTTGTTCCCGAGGACAGCGTTATATCGGGGTAGAGGTGTACTAACGTTCCTTTGTCATAATACCGTAGTGCATATCAGGCATACTGTCTGGCTCAACATTCTCTAACTCAAAATGTTTTCCATATAAGAAAGTTAAGTACAGTTTAGCTACACAAGATTGTGAACCTCTCACATGCAGTCGTAATGTATTACACATTGATCTCAATGAGACAGTTTGCAGAGTGAGGTACTACTAAACACACATGAGGGTGGCAGAATCTGGCCTGTAATAATTAGTATCATTCCCTCATAAACTTACACATGTGAAACATTGATCTGGTGGTGAGGAACTGTTACTTTAATTGTGTCTTTTTTAACTTGCTTGCAGTGTTGTAAGATATTAGAAAGAAAAGGTGGGTGAGATAATATAGAAGTAATATATTTATTCGTCCAACTTGTGTAGGTGAAAGAGAGATAAGCTTTTCTTCAGGCTGACCTTTTACACCGTCATTTACATGATCATGATCAACTTGATCATTTACATGGCTATAAAACCTTGCTGTTATTACAGCTGTGTCTCTCGTAGCAACCACTGAAAAACACTTTTCATTACAACCCTGTTTTCATGTGTTCATAATTCTTCAAAACATTTACTCCAGGGCTGAAATTTGTCATGCTTTACCTCTCTCTGAATTTTTTGAACACTTTGAGTAAAACTCCTTCAGCCATTACTGAGTTGTGAACGAAGAAGGGGAGGGGGGAAGGTATCTTTCACTGTAAAAAACCCTGATTTTTTTTTTAAAAGCAGAACTGTGTCAAAAATGGCTGAAGTGTGAAAGGTGACTTAGATGTACGCTGCTCGTTTGGTCAAAAAATTATTTTGATTTCACAAAACAACATTTGAAGGTTGCACAGTGAGCAAGTTCAGAGTCATTTTGTTAGGTTAGGAGCATTTTAAAAGTGGATATAATGCACATGCAGCTCAGAGTTTAAACTTTTTTTAAATTGGTTACGATATGGCTAAGACCTCTGATTGGTTTTAAGCTGCTCCCTCCACTTTAAGGGAGATAAAAAAACTGCCTCTCCACAAAAGTGAATGAATGAATAAATAAATAAAATAAATTAATCACATGCTCAAGAAACACAATTGGCTAGGAGAATAAAAAGGGGGTAGGAGGGTTCAGCAGAAGATAGTAGGCACTTATGCTGCTGTCATCAGGGGTGAGGGGGGAGGGCGTCGCTGCACCCCCACGCCATACATGCGCTCACGCCCAGTCCAGGAGGTTTATTCTTTTATAACAAGATTTAAAGAGACAAACAAACAAACAGAACACAGTCTTAAATCAATACCTGGCCCCAGGTTTAAGGGCCACCCCCCCACCCCCAGGGTCTCTGGCGATCCAGCTCCTTGCAACTTCCTAGCCTCTGCCAGCTCTGCTCCCACCTTGGAGCATCAGCCACAGGCTTCCCTGAGTCCCTGGCCCCCCTTGCTCCAGGGACTCACCGAAGGAGTTAGGTCCACTTCATGTGGCCTTTGCTGCCCAGGGCTCAGCCTGCCTCAGGCCTTAGCCTGCCTCAGGCCTTCCTCCTCCCTAGCTGCCTACTAGCAGCCCTTTATAGGCCCAGGAGTAACCCAGCCCTCTTAAATTAGCTGGATTGGGCTCACTGGCTTTTGGTCCAGGGGAGCTGGGTTCAGTCTATCCACAGGGATCAGCTACCCTGTGACAGCTGCCTAATGAATTTTTAAACTGTACTTAAATGTATGTACACATGCTTTGCTACCACAGACTTGGAAGACAAAACAATCTGTAAATACGCCCTTACTTGCAGAAGCCATCAACAGCACCATAAACACTTCAGTGTAACAAAATACCAACAACCCATGAGGTGCTGTTACTGCCTGAAGTAAGACTTGCATCCCCCTGGCCCCTGATTACACCTCCCTCAGCTCCTGGATCTCACTTCTTCCCACAGCCAAAGAAAAAACAACAGGGGGGCGGGCAGCTCAGAGAGGCAGCAGAGGCCACGGGGTTGAGGGCATGAGAAAAAGTGGTGACTGGACCCAGAGCAAATCCATGCTGTGAAGCAAGCCAGAGCAGGTGGATAGGGTCACCTCCCACTGCTGAAAACCCTCTGTAGAAAACAATTAATAATTTTTAGGAGAGGGTTCATTTTGAAGAAAGAAGCGAACTAGATTGTAAACAGGGTAGTGGCAACTGGTCAACCCAAGGTGTCCAAGATGAGCATTTTCATCCTGGGTACAGAATGATGACGACACTTACTTGTCCTCAAAATCCTGGAGATGCTTCAGTTTAAGAGTAAATCAAACTCATGTTAGCCATCATAAATAACAACCGGGAACAGCAGTTCTGAACTCTCACCTTAGTGAATTTGGCTTCATAAGTGGAAATATCATCATGTGACTCACATTCTTCATGGTCATTGGCAATGTTAATGCCAATGGTACAGTAGTGTTCCTCCAGTTTATTACTGCAGCACTGCTCCTGGACTATGCTGTCAATTGAAATGAAGTGAGACCAAAAGGGAAAAAAAAAAGCCTGCTTAGAACAAAAGTATATACATCAGTAACTGCTGCTAATGATGCACCAACCAGTATTTGTACTGAGTTTCAGTGGGGAAATGTTTACTTGGAACAAACATCTTAGTTTTTAAAAAAGCAGCTAAAAGGACTCTTTAGGTACAATCAGAACAAATGTCTAGGAGATACTGACAAAGCATGTCCATCAGAGGACTATCACATCATGGTGGCCTGCAAAGCTTTTCAAGTTTGTTCACTTTTTCAGCTCTCAGACTTATGGTCCATAAATGCTTTATTTACATGTGTCACAACCCTGTTTATATAATTTCGTAAATCAAAATAGTTCCTTCAACTCCTTCCCATGGATAAAACTGAATAAGGACAAACTTCTCCCTCTCCTGACATCACTGATATTTGCATGCCAAGCACATCCCAAACAGCTTCCTCCCCTTTACACATTGCTACATCATCTTGGAGAATGCTGTGACCTTGTTTAAGTTAAAGCAGTTACATTGCTGCATCCCAGTATAGGGTGGGGAAGAGGGGAAATTTCACAGACTAGGAACAGCTCAGTTGACATCAATTAATTAATATATTCACGAGTTGATTGTGATGTTACTATCTCACAGAAGACAAAGTTACATAAGATGCTGAAGACAAAAGAGAGCATCCAAAGGGCAAATTTAGACTGTAAAACTTTTCTTTATTTATATGTAATAGGGGAACTTAAACTTATTCTCTTACATAGATGCCAACAGAAAAAAATGAATGGGTGGCAGACAGCTCCCCTCCACCCCCGCAAGAACCTCCCATCCACTGGCGGCCCTGCTGATCAACTCCTCCCCCTCCCTCCCAGCACCTTCCTCCCACAGCAATCAGATATTCTACGGTGTGCAGGAGGTGCTGAGGGGGTGAGGGAGGAGCGGGGACAGGGTACGCTCAGGGGAGGTGGCAGAACTGGGCGGGAAGAGGGGGTGGAGGTGAAATGGGGGCAGGAAGAGGCGGGGCAGAGCCTGGGGTGGAGCAAGGGATTGAGCACCCCCAGGGGCTGGAGGAAGCCGGTGCCTGTGTTCTCTTACATATAAGGGAGTGTAAGAAAAAAAAAGTCAGAAAAGCACTGCAGGTCGCCTTTAAAGATATTTATTTAGAAATATATTTTTTTCCATCCATCAACAAGTCACCTGAGTCCCTTACATCTATTAAAAATCTTAGACTATAACAGATTTACCCTCATTGTTAAACGTAAAAAGTACTCTCTATTTTTTTTAAATAACTTATTACTAGAATAGGTTAGTAAAATGTTTGCCGGCATAATCTAGAAGCATCTACAATTCTGAAAAGGAATTCAGCCACAACATCCCCCAACGAAACTTAAAAAAAATAAAAAATAAAAACAAAACAAAAAACACCTGTGTCTACTCTGTTTGAAATTGTGATGATGGGGCTAGTTCATCCAACATATTTTCTGAAGGAGGGTGTTAGCTCCTTGGGCAAATAGCATATATGTGATCTTCTCAATTTAGTACAGCTCTGGGCATACTGATGATACTCAAAGCTGCTGGGCTAAATTCATAACGAATAAATTTTATTTGTTTATTTTGCTATATAAAGGTCTCATCTTGCAATGCTTACTTAGGCAAAACACCCATCAGATTTCAAAGTATTATTAGTATACAAATTGGCCAATGTAAATTAACCCGTATTAGTTATTCTCTTGTTTAAAATGTTTCTCTCATCCATTCATTAAGATGTAACAGTCAGCCAGCCAATGACCAGAAACAATACCATGCCATTTAGGTGACTCACTCACCAGTCCAGGAAAGTGTAAGTGCCATACCCAAATCGGTTTCAGGCCCTTGTCTCAGGGCCAAATTTATTGGCTACAGTGCCCAGATGCTTTTCCTCTTCCTTCTCTCAGTTCCCAGAAAGAGGGCAAGCTATTTTTTTAAATCCCCTGCTGAGCAGTGTGACAGTCCCTTAACTCTTTTCTGACCATTTCATCCTGCCACACCGACCAACCACAAAATAGGCCTGACTCAAGCCCACTGAAGCCAATGGAGTCTTTTCATTGATTTCAATGGGCTTTTGATCAGGCCCAGTAGGAACAGTGAACAGTGAACTTCAATCATTCAGAGTCTGAAAATTGTTTGTTCAAACTACTTGGTGAGTATTTATGAATGACAGTTGCAGAGAAGGATAATCAGGATCAGTTCAAAAACAAATCATTATAAAGGAAGGGCTAAATCCATAACGGGAGCGAGGGGGAGACTGGTAATTCCTTTTCATGGAGCATTTGACTTTGTTCCAACATGAGACAGACTCCCAAATTTCAAAATTATCTGGGAAAGGAGATTATCATTTTCTGCCAAACTCTACTGGGAGGCCCAGCTCTGGGGCAGTCTACTTGGCAGCCTGTCCAGCAGCCCGTGACCCTGAAAGCTCAGGGAGAAAGCTGGGTTACGGGAAGCCAAGTACTTGGAAGTTAGGAGCCAGGGCCCCCAGAGCTTCCAAACTCCTGGCTGTCTATCAACCTGCCAGGTGGGTGAATTTCTGGTGGAATTTTGTCTAAATTGAATAATCTTCACAAAGTATTTCATAATGAACTGGCAAATTCTGACCAAAAAATGTCAATTTTTTTCCCAACCAGTTCTATTCATAACAAGTAGTTCAACTAATTTTAAATGTAACTAGTAGTTAAAATTCAACAGAATGGAAATAGTTGAATAAAAATACTATTTGTTAATTATGAGGCAAATTCTCATCCCAAAGCCCAACCAAAGCAGCTGGGCTCAGAGTTGTACAGAAGGCAAGTACCTCCCCCAGGCTGTAAAATAGACAACTGGAAAGTCTCCATGGGGCTGAGCCTCTGACTTCAACTTAGTCTGCCTATGTGTCATCCTCTCCCACTTTCTGTGCACTACCACTGAGAGAGAGAGAGAGAGAGAGAGAGATCGCCTATAGGAGGTCTTCACACTATATAGAAAAGTCAACGTATCTTTAGACTTTTGGGACTGAGACTGTCTCTTCCTAGGTCTATACAATACCCAGCCCCTATGAGCAAAACCTGCAAATACTCCATATTCAGCACTTTTATTGATTCAGTAGCATATGGATAGCTTACAAGATCAGGCCTGAAAATTTAAGATAAATAGTTTTCTGTTGTTCTTTAGATTAATTGAGCATAATACTTCAATCAACTACCAAAATAGTCACCTCTTCAACTTCATCAGAAATGTTCTTTTTTTCAGTAACCACATTGTACAAGAACCTCGTTAAGTTCAATTTATAGTTTTGTTATATACGCTGAAATTTTACTAGGATCCCAAACCTTAAATGTGGAAATTCTAAGAGTACATAGCTACAGAATTGACTTTCACTGAGGATATATCAGAGTTACATAAGTGTTCTGATCTCTGATTTATGGTGGATTTTATCACATTTCATCGGTGTATCACCAACTAAACAAATGTATGTTTTAGACTTTTTTTTAAAACTCTATTTTTGAAACAGATATTTCTGAAAAATGAAATTAACTTTTTAATAACTCATTAATAAGAATATAATCAATTAAAAGGTAACATATGTTTAACCCTGAAATCCCTCTTTATCCTTATGCTCACAGACAAATTTGGCTGAAAATGTAAAGTAATTTGGGGAGTAGATTTAGATTAATTTCAGCAATATTTGGAACAGCATATAACATCCAACTCATGAAAGCCCAAACAACTGAAAAATGTTAAATTAGAGAAGATCAAAGCACCTTAATTTTATTCTATCTTTTACCGGACATTAGATTAATAGATCTGTGAAGAACCAGAGTCATGTGGTTTTACTTTATGTTAAAATTTAACCTGCTTACTGATTTTCACAGAACAACTTTATAGTGAAAAACTTGCAGGTTCGTTTACTAAACAGCTATACCCCCAGAATCCTTTCATCTTCTTTATTATCCTCCCCAGAGGGAGCACTCTTAAACCTGCACGGATTTTTTAATTACCGCTGGTGAGCTCTTATTTCCTTTCATTTCTTTCCATAAAAGCATTAACATTTAACTCTGGTCGTAAGACAATTTCTTTATTTGGTGCCACTGTAGTTTAACCCAGAAAAAAAAAAACCTCATTACCTTACTCCCCTCTCCCTTGACTTATTAGTGTGCCTTGAAACCACTTTTGTGCTATTTATGTGAAGAATTGGAGGTTTTATCTTTGAGTCAATCATTAAGACTAGAAAGATACTGATTCCACTCAAAGAAGTGCTTTGCAAAGACAAGCTATGTTCTCAAATTAAACAGACTTTTGAAACAAAAACATTGCTCTGGCTTTAGTCCTTCTGTCATCCCTCTTATCAGTTCAAAGATTATTGTGTAACATGTATGATTGTAGAAAGATTGGCATACATGTTGAATAAAAATTATTACAGGTCTTGCTCTGTACATTCAGAATGTGAAATGTCTCAGCAATGAGAGTGTAATGAGGTGGAATGGCCTCATTCTGGCACAAAGGGGGTTAACTCATCATGTTGGGCTCAGCTAACCCTGCCCCTTCCCCCTTGCAGGAAGTGTGGTGGCCAGGCAGGAAGCATAAGTGGAGAGCCCTGCAGTTCAGTTGGAGCCAGACCAAGGAAGGATCCAGATGTCCTTCCCAGGGAGCCAAACTGCCAAGAGAACCCATGACTGGCTGTGGCACCCAGTGATGACTCCCCTAAGCCAGCCTGGAGAGAAGGCCAGCCGCTGCCTCAGGAGATGGAGAGACCCAAAGGGAAGTGGAAAGTGAGCCGACAACAATGACAGGAAGTAGCCAAGGGAACAGAGATATTGACTCAGCTGTGTTGCTAAGAGGCAAGGCAGAGACCCCACACTTCCCTGCCAACCTTGTTAAGGGATCACCTGTCGCTTCTAGGGCCCTGAGCTGGGACATCAGGGCGCAGGGTGGGCTTGGGCCCCCCTACCCTGCACTCACGGTTGGATGAGCCACAGACTGCTTGTGTGTTCAGCCCTAACCGAGAAGGCCTGACCCATTAACCGCTTATTTGCTTAGCCCTCAGGCAGGAGGCCTGAGCCACAGATGGCTTTCAGCTTTTAGTCTAAAGCCAGAAGGCTTGATCCACTGCCTGTTTGTCTGCTCTGCACCACGCCCCACCCCTAATCAAGGAGACCTGAGCTATCACTTGCTTAGTGATTCACTTGATTCGGCTGCAAGCCAGGACACCTGAATGTCCAACCCACTGTGAGCACCGATTCCACGCTGCCACCAAACGGGGTGTCCCAGAGAGATACATGCTTGTTGATCACCTGTCAAAAAAATATTAGAGATGGACCCAAACCTAAATCCTAGATCCAAACAGCATCAAACTTCATGAATTTTGATCCAGACCTGACCTTTGTGGCTTGGGATCATCTGCTTATTAAGAAAGATATTTTATGAGCATAAAAAGGGAAACTATGATTATACCATTGATTATAGAGAGAAAATCTTGATGGCATGGTAGGATATAAATGTTTTATCAGCCTAAGTTTGGGATGGGCACATTACTCACAAGATAGGAAGCCATGAGTGAATTACACTGGTCACCCCAAATGAGTATTGATAAAACTTTTACAGCATGGCACACTATCATGCATTCTGAATATACCACATGTTAATGAAAAACTAGCCAAGGAATTTTGTAGAGTTTTAAATATTTCTTTGAGACTTGTTTTTTTTTAAATCCTTTGACTCCAAAGCCACAAGCCTGAGTGGCCCTGATTCCATGAGCAGGGCACAGAGGAAAGTTAAAACATGAAACATCTCCAAAAATGACCCCAAACTTTCTAAACATAAAAATGTCACAACTTTAAAGTATGACATGTCAGACCCTTCCAGTACTAGAATGATATAAAATTATAAAGTCATATATAAAATAGTTAGGCAGCTGGTGTGCTGTGACCACTACCAATCATGCTGACTTCTTTGTGTTTCATTGTTCCCTTGTGTTCTTCAGTCTGTATCTACCTGTTGTCTCTTGTCTTATATCGTAAGCTCTTTGGGGCAGGGACTGTCTTTTTGTTCTGTGTTTGTACATCACCTAGCACAATAGGGTCCTGGTCTGTGACTGGCATTCCTAGGTGCTATCATAATACAAATAAATAATAGTATTAGTTCCCAATTCTAGCTCCAAAGGGGCATTATATTCTGTTATCTAAGTAATGAGGGTTTTTTTAATACACAAACTATTATTGGTCCAGAACTGAATCTCACCTCTAATGCCCTTTGGGCAGGAAGGAGGAGACATTTCTTGGGCAGGCCAATTTTCAAAAATAAATGGCACCTATGTGAAGCTAGTGTGGGTTTGGAATGTTAGAAAATGTCCTGGGGAAAAGGATCAGTGGGCAGAAGGAAGGTGGTCAAAAAATCTGCTCACCCAAACTCTAGGCCTATTATCTCTTTGTACTGTCGGCACGTGTAGAAATTTTGTCCAAAACATTTTTCCCCCCCTCCACCAAACAAATGCAGATTGGGTTGACCAAATCAAGTTGCAAATTCATGTCAAATTCGCCAAATTGTTTCAGTAAATTAAAAAAAAAAATCTTTATAATAATTCCAAAAATATAGGGTTACCATTCGTCCGGATTTACCCGGACATGTCCTCCTTTTCGCGCTAAAAATAGCGTCCGGGGGGAATTTGTAAAGCACTCACAATGTCCGGGATTTCCCCCTCCCCCGGCAGAGCGAGCGGCTGGGAGGGCTGCAGAAAAATCCCGGGCTGGACTCCTGAGCAGCTGTAGAGGAGCCGGAGCCGCCCTGCATTCTGAGTTGGCCTCTCCTGCAACCCGGTCCGGCAGCACTGTGCAGGGCCAGGGACCGGGTTTTGTTGTGCAGGGCCAGGGACCGGGTTTTGTTGTGCTGGGAAGCGCAGCCACGTGTCCGGCTCGGCTGCACAGAGCCCAACACCCTGTTCTGAGCAGCAGGGTAAGGGGGACCGGGGGCAGGAAGGTTCTGGAGGGGGCAGTCAAGAAACGGGGGGGGGGGCTTTTGGGGGGGGGTGGAGAAAGTTTTGGGCAGTCAGGGTACAGGTAGGGGGTAGGGTCCTGGGGGGCAGTTGGGGGGGGGTCTTAGGAGGGGGCAGTTAGGGGACAAGGAACAGGGAGGCTTAGGGGTGGGGTTCTGGAGGGCAGTTAGGAGCAGGGGTCCCAGGAAGGGGCAGTCAGGGGACAAGGAGCAGGGGCGTGGGGAGCTGGGAGTTCTGGGGGGGCTGTCAGGGGGCAGGAGTGGGGAGAGGGATCGGAGCAGTCAGGGGACAGGGAGCAGAGAGGTTTAGATGGGTTGGGAGTTCTGGGGGGGGGCTGTCAGGGGGCAGGAGTGGGGAGAGGGATCGGAGCAGTCAGGGGACAGGGAGCAGAGAGGTTTAGATGGGTTGGGAGTTCTGGGGGGGGCTGTCAAGGGGGCAGGAGTGGGGAGAGGGATCGGAGCAGTCAGGGGACAGGGAGCAGAGAGGTTTAGATGGGTTGGGAGTTCTGGGGGGGGCTGTCAGGGGGCAGGAGTGCGGAGAGGGATCGGAGCAGTCAGGGGACAGGGAGCAGAGGGGTTTAGATGGGTTGGGAGTTCGGGGGGGGGGCTGTCAGGGGGTGGGGAGTGGTTGGATGGGGCGTGGGAGTCCCAGGGGTCTGTCTGGGGGTGGGGGTGTGGATAAGGGTTGGGGCAGTCAGGAGACAAGAGGCAGGGAGGCTTAGATAGGGAGTGGAGTCCTGGGGGGCAGTTAGGGGCAGGGGTCCCAGGAGGGGGCAGTCAGGGGACAAGGAACGGGGGGAGGGTTGGGGGTTCTGGGGGGGCGGGAAGTGGGAGGGGCGGGGCTAGGGCGGGGCTCCTCCCGTCCTCTTTTTTGCTTGCTGAAATATGGTAACCCTAAAAAATATTGTAACATTAGATCATTTTGATATTGTCTACCTGAAACATTTTGATGTTTTGATTCAACACACATTTTTTGTTCTGAAAATTCATTTAAATTTTATTTTAAAATATTAGATATTTGTTAGAAAGCTCAAAAACTAAACAAAACATATTGATTCAGGTTGAACAAAATGTTTTGCTCTAAGCTAAACAATTTTTTGTTTTGTTTTTGGAATGACCTGATTAAAAAAAAAAGGTTATTTGCACAGCTCTAGTCACAGGGGACATATGCAAAAATCTTGTTGCTTTGGAAAGTATTATGACACAGTGAAATGCAGTAGTTTGGTGGCCATTCTGGTGGCATCAGGGTATGCAGGAGACTTGGAACATCCTGACTACAATTGGGCAGCAGAGGCCAAATAGGTCACCTGCATCCATGGGGATTCCAAATCTATTCTGAGATATAAAATCTTCTACAAGTAGGGAGCTCAGACGGACCAGCTCTGAGGTAAAGTGGCCTACTTGCTGCCCAGGCTAGTTATTGTGGAGCAAGAATGAGTACCTTTTCAATCTAACCTTGGCTCCAGCTCATGAAATGTGCTCAGACCCATGGAAAAGGAGTTACTATGGCTGGCAAGTCCTCTGGCAACCAGAGGCATCTTTTGGAGTTAGATCCCAAAAGGGGTTGCATAGACTAGAAATGAATCCAGAGAGCATTCCCTGGGGCTGGCTCTAGGAAGATACATAACAGGCTGGCAGAGTTTGCATGGAATATCTCCCTCCATCTCCTATTGGTAAGTGTTGGCCTGCTGCAAAAGGGTTAAGATGATTCTGCTGCCACACCCAGGTTCAGATAAAGGGAGATGGGAGCAGAAAAAGAGAGGACCACCTAGGGTGTGGGCTGAGCAGTCCTAAGGCAGGAACCCCAGGAGTAGTCCATCTAGGAGGAGGAGTGAGCTTGAGCCTTTGTTATATTGTTATTAGTTTCTTTGTTAATCAAGCCAAAGCCCAGGAAGGGGATACTAAAAACAATACACAGAATAAAATAGATTGGGAAAGGCACCTGCTCACATCCAGGCTTTTCAATATTAAAGAGTCCTTGTAGCATAGATCTACTTTGTGACTGTAAAAGTGGCAGACGGAGTCCATTGTTATGTTGTCTCTATGACTTCCTGATCAAATCTGCTCACTTTACAAGGTGTTTTATTCTCGTCTAACTGCCTGCCCTGCAAGCTCAGCCTGTAATTTGGAAGTCAAGCGGAGTTCCTTCTGGTATGAAAAGAGCTCAGTTGGCATTAAGTCACATAACTTATGGCCAGTTTTTCAAAAGTGCTCAACACCCAGCAGCTCCAACTGTGAAATGTATTTGGGTGCCTAAATAGGAGCTGAACTCTTTTGAAAATCCGGTGCCATTTTGTGGGTCCTGAACCATTCTGAAAATTTCTTTCTAAATTCTATCCCCATTTAGTTGTAAGCTAAACCACCGGGCCTGATTTTGCTCTCATTCACACCTGTGGATATCAGGAGTAACTGCACTGAAGTCAGTAGACTTACACTGGTATAAATGAGAGGAGAATTAGGCTCCTTGACTTCACATTTTGGCCCCAATTACATCTGTGTAACACCACTGTTTAGAATAGGGTTGCACAGATGTAATGAAGAACAGACTTTGGCCCTTGACATTTTGCTTATGAAGTGACATCAGAAAACAATCCAGCTGAGGGTCTTGCTGCTGTATTAGTGATGGAGTGATAACTGGGATAAAAAGTAGTAATAAATAAATAAGTAAATAAATTATTATTCCCAAAACAATATACAGGTAAGGATGCCATTTTTAAATAGTGACTTTTCAGTACAACTGCACTTTAAAAGTTAGTGCGTTATTTATTGAGACTGCAATATACAGTGTCTGTTTATCATAATAGAGTATTTTAGATGCTTAGACTCTTTCTGTATATACACAAGTCAGATATATTTATAGTTAAGTACACTTTTAAGCTTTCCTATGAAGTTTTAAGGGTCTCTGTCTAAAATTACAATATTCAAAAAATAAAATTACTATTCATGAGAATCTCAGCTCGCATTAATCAAATGATCCTTAAATCAGAAATACCCTTGCTTCCAAGTTGTTCAATAAACTTGGTTTCCTGTTTTTCCTGTCTTTGTTTTGTCTATAATTCTTTTCACTCTTCAAGTATTTCCTAAATTGGGATTTAAGTCCTATCTGTCAATTCTTGTGCGCAAGAGACTGCTTTCTATGCCAATATAAATGCAAAAAAAAAAGTCAGAAACAACAGACAGACATGACTGCAAAAGACATTCTTTCCATAACAAAGATCAATCCAACACTTCTACAATTACATAAGGTTAAAGCACTACGCAATTCATTTGAAACGAGAGAAGAGGACAGGGTGATGTGCTTTAAATGGAGAAGTATAAAATCTTCTTAGAAGCTGCCTTTCAAACTACCAACCCTATTATTGTCAGAGCCACAATTTAAGTGTTACAAATTGGTTTAATGGCAAAACTAACATAAAATATTGGTGCCAAAGAAAATATAACACCTCTAATATCTACAAGGATTAGTATAAACACTATATACGTTAAATATTGATAGTATTTTTAAAGTTCAGTGCTTCATTCTTTGGATCACATAATAGGAAATAGTGCTCTCTTAATATCAATGGAATTGGCAGATCTGTTCATCCTTACACTCAAAGACTATTTTTATACATACAAAACCATAGCCAAAACAAGTCAGACCTTCTTATTCCCAGAAATGTTAGCTTTTCTTATACTATTATTAGTACCCTCTTACTTATGCATATAACCAAATAGGAAATACAGAAGTCTCCGTGCTCTGACTGCACTGGAGAAATTGGGTAAAAGATACTCATTTTATATATTGGCTACTGTCCCTGGCTGACTGGTATCCAAGAATTTCTATTGTCATTGGGCCAGATCCTCAGCTGGCATAAATCAATATAGCTACATTGAAGCCAATGAAGCAACACCAGTTTACGTCAGCTGAGGCGCTGGCACATATATGTTTCATTATTTAAAAGATATTAACAAAAATCTTACTCAAAAAATTGCCATGAAACTAAAAGCTTGATGCTCAGATCAAGATGGACTGCTGCATACTAGGAGCTTTAAGTTTTCTTCTTCTCTATGAATCGTGTCTTCATACTGAAAATGAGACTAGCTGTGGGCTGCATAAAAGAACTCTGTGGACCATAAAAGGACAGAGTCTGCCCTTCCCTGCTGTAGGGCTTTGCTTCACAAGTAGTTCCTACCTGAAGAGAACTATGCTACTTAACATGAATAATGGCAATAGCAACTGGCTCAAAGAGTTTAATGAGGTTGTGCATGACACATCAAGAACAGACCGTGCAGGTGCTGAATGCCCATCTCTTACTTTCTCTCTGGTCGGGACATGGTGCAGGCTGTCTACTTACATTTGCTATTCTTTTTGTAAAAGTTAACACATTCATAGTAACATCCTCCAGTTAATTGTACTAGGACTGGAATGGCCATATTTGCTGTGAGAAAGTGAACAGTGAGTTTAAATGGTATCAACAAACCAGAGTGCAGGAATTTGCATACTGTAGTTACAGAAGACTACCATAATGTGATTAACTGCACATATCCATGTTCTCTGATTAGCTGAGTCCATTCCATTTTAGCAAAGTGTAAAAATATACTTCTTGTATACCAATACAGCCACAAAATTTTCTCCATAAGATACAATTCCAGAACAAGCTGTACATCAAGAATTCTGCAAACTTCCCAGTCTCCTGTTGACATACAGATTTCAATCTACCTAGACATTTGCCCCCACTCTCTCCATCGCCAGTCTTTGTGCGCCTCACAAACTCTAATAGATGATATATCTCCAGGCGCAGAGATAAGTAACTAGCAAAAATCTGGTACAGCCAGGAACTGAACCCAAGTTTTTCTGAGTCCTAATCCAGTGTTTTAACAACAAGAGCTCTTTCCTGGTTTGCCTTTAATCTCACTATGACACCTGCTAGAACTGGTTGATTTTTTACCCGAAAATGTTTTCCATAGAAAAATGAAGTTTCAGTGAAATCAACATTTTCCCTATTTTTGGCTTTCTGACAGGAAAATTCAAAACAATTTTTTTTAAATTTCAATTTTAAATGTCATTTTCCCCTTGGTTTTTGGAAGCCAAAGAATTTAAATTTTCCATTTAAAGTTTCTGGATCATCAGAGGTTTGTTTCTCTTTTTCCTCCCTTAAAAAAAAAAAAACAAAAACAAAAAAAAAAAACTTCTGTTCCCTCCTCCTCTCCCCACTTATTTTTTTATTTTTTTTTATGCACTGGAAAAGGGGGGGGGGCCTTAAAATGTGAGAAAGTCTGTGTGTGGGAACCTTATTTCCACTTTTTTAAATATTTTCCAATTGGAAAAAGTTGGAATACTATAAGGAAATGTTTAAAAGTAGGTTTTTGAAATATTATTTCAAAGCTAATTGAAAATTTCCTTGGAAACCGAAACTTTATGGTCAAATCTTTCAAAAGCAATTTTTCATTTTCCAACTAGCTCTAATGATGGTCATCATCATTTTTCACAATCAATATTAAATAATAACATACCTGCATTCTTTGGATTCAGAAATAAATGGCAGAGAATTGCAATGTCTTTTTTGACTTGCCCATTCATTACCACTCTTGCAGCATTTTTCCACTGAATTTTCTATAGAAATGAACAAAAAAAAAAAATCAGAATATTTCATAGGACCTTAACAAACAGTGTCGAGTCTGCTAATAATTACTACAGTTGACAGCCAATTACTTTTTCCCTGTGCACCCTGGCTAAGGTTGAAATGACACACTTATGCAGTAGATAGGGATGCCCAAGTGAGGGGTTGTATTTTAATTATATTTAACATGTTTATTATGGTAGTGCCAACCAAGAGTGGGGCCTCATTGTGCTAGGTGCTGACAGAGTTATAGATGGTTTCTGCCACAAAGAGCTGACCATCTAACCAGACAAGACAGGCACAGGGTAGGGGAAGGAAGAGAACACACAAGCTGAGTGGACAATGTGATGGTAGCAAATGTCATGTTAGTTCCATGATTATTTGGGGATGGGGAGAGTGAAGGGGACAGGATAGATGGAAAGAGGCTAAGAGGGGCAACTGTGAAATGAAGCTGAGGTGAAGAGAATGTGAGGAAGGGTAAGGATTGGGGCCAATTAACACAGAGCAGAAAAACTCCAGTCAACATTGAAAAAAAGTTCTCTGAATGTCCAGAGATCCATTGCTTCCGCTTTGGTTGCTTTTGCCTCTTATCACCTGGAGTCTCTTGCTGGCTCCTCTCTGCAGCCCACATGGTAGGATATATTAGCAGCTTGTCCTGACCTCAACTGCTGCACCTAATTATCCTTAAGCGGAGCAGATTGTAGATACCCTTATGCTTTAATATGAAGATGTAGGACGGGGACTCAGCTCCCAGCGTGCAATAGTCCATTTCCCACCAAGATCAAGATGGAGCACTGAATACTGGAAGGAACCATCATCTCCCTGAATTGCACTCTTTAATGTTGAAGATGAGGGCAGCCATGAGCCACACTGTATAACACAGAGGAAGCATTTGACATCCCTCCTCAACAATATAAGGACGATATTAATTATAAGTGAATTTATGTAACTTCCTGAACATCTAAAATGTTGATTCTTTAAGAGTGTCTACAATCAACTATATATGCAGAACTATTCAGAGAAAGCTAGAGGCAAATTTACATAACATTTTGGCCACTCAAATAAAATAAATAAATAAATAAATAAATATACAGTTGATATAAATCAGAGGGAAACTGATAAAAAATAAAAACAAATCAAGCTAATGGAGATGGTTATTTAATTTTAATAGTATTTGTGCAGAATTACCTGATTTAGCAAACCTAAATACTGTTAATGAGTCGACAAGGGTCACAGGTCTGTGTCATGTGCAAAGGTTCACCACACAGCAGGTATGTTAGAACTTGGACTAAAGCAAGAGTCACATTTTCTTATTATTAGAGTCCAGTCACTGAACAGTTCACTTCACATGCTCCAGGCAGAAATACACACTCTGGAGGAAGAGGCTTGTGATTAGAGCTATTTCTAATGTAAAGTTACTGTTAATTTATCTTTGTTTTATACAGGTTCTGGTTGTTGATTTTTTTTAATTATATAATAAATAAGATATTTTCATTCCTGGATCATGCAGTGATTTACAAAGGAAGGCAAATATCACCCCCATTTTATAGATGGAGAATCTGTGGTGCAGAAGGATGAAGCGATTGCTCAAAGTCACACCTTGCATCAGTGGCAGAATAGGAAATAGAATCCACGTCACCTGATTCCTAGCCCAGTGTTCTGGCTACTGGACCATATTGACTCCCCATATAATTGTCTCCTGGAAGTGACCATTTTCTTCTCCTCCTGTAATGCACCAAGTACATCTGGTGCTATACACAACTCAAAAACAATGGGTGAAATTCTGGCCCCATTGACGTCAATGGTAAAATTCCCACTGATTTCAGTAGGTCCAGGATTTCATGCAACTATCTGAAAGACAGATATGGCTTACAGTACTACAAAGAAAATCAAAGATTTTTCTAGTAAAGATCTGCCTGTGATGGGAGACATGGAAGGGATATATGGAGTCTGGTCTCCTGCCTGGGTGTGAGTGACCCATGTATATGAAGTCTGGTGCTCTTCTCCTGCAAATGCACTGTTAGCAAACACTGAGTGCTTCAGGCTTAATGAAATTTGTTATGAATGACCGCATTTTACTGCTGATGTTTTCAATTAATTTTACCCAGATTGAAAAATGATTCATGTGAAGTGCAGAGCTGGCCATAGGTTTTGCAGGGATCTGCATAAAGTAACATCAGGGTCCTCAGCCACGTTCCTCCTGAAAAGGAGGACCCTTGCCCGTGGCCACCGCTTCTCTCTCTGGCAATACACCCCTACTCCAATCAAGTAACTAGAGAATTTAAAACAGGCCCAGCAATGCCATTTAAAATGCAGACATATGTCCACACAGGGGAGATCTGGACTGCGGAGGGAAAACTGCAGTTCACACTACGGTTCATACCATCCAAAGAACCTGCCACAGCCCTCTTGAGAAGAAAGGGAAGTTAAAAAACAAGCAATACAAAAAAGCCTACCTTGAGGCCATTCTTCTAAAACATAATGGAATAATAAAATGTGGAGAAACATTTTTGGTGTTTTTGCTTTGCTGTTTGCCTTTACAATTGACATTTATAGACAAGTCTACTTTTGCAATATTCCAGAATCTGTTTGCATCTGATTTACTCTCCTGAAGTGAAATCCGGGCCCCACTGAAGTCAATGAGAGCTTGTCAGTGATTTCAATGAGAGTTCTGTCCAGGGGCCAGGATTTCAGTCCTGTACTTTGGCACCAAGAGGTTCTATTAGCTACTTAGAAAAAAGTGGGGGTGAGGGAGATGGGGAAGAAAAGGAAAAAAGATGGATGGAGAACATGTGTTGGTTTTTCCAAACATACTGAGACTGAATTTCTTCTTCCGTCTCTTCTCCATGGATGTTATGGTGTGCTAGACAAAGGCCTGGTTTACACTGGGGGGGGGGGGAATCCGTCTAAGATACGCAACTTCAGCTACGAGAATAGCATAGCTGAAGTCGACATATCTTAGATCGACTTAGATTGACTTACTTTGCGTCCTCGCGGTGCGGGATCGACGGCTGCTGCTCCCCCGTCGACTCCGCTTCCGCCTCTCACCCTGGTGGAGCTCCGGAGTCGACAGGGAGCACATTCGGGGATCGATGTATTGCATCTAGACGAGACGCAATACATCAATCCCCAATAGATCGATCACTACCCGCCGATCCGGCGGGTAGCGTAGACATACCCAAAGAAAGTTTTACCCAAGCAGTGGAAGAAATGGCTTCGAAAGATGTCGACATCTTTCTACTTTTCAATTAAAAACAAAAGATTGATTTCTCCTTTCTAAACTTGAGAGGTATTATGATTAATGGGCTTTGTGAGAGGCTATTATGCAATCAGCTGTTATCAGTCCTGCTGATGTGGATTAAGGCCATGATCCAAAGCCCACTAAAGTCAATGGTGATCTTAAAATTGACTTCATGCGCAAACAGCCATTTTTAGTTAGAGGGAGTAACTATGTTTTGTGTTATGTAGAGATTAAGTAACATTGTAAAAATTGTTTAGGCAAGAATCTTGTTGAAGTGAGAGATAAGGAATGAGTGATTTAAGGGTTTGTTATTCTATGGCTGCCATGTTAAAAAAATTGAATGGAAACATTCTGTGGATTGGTTAAAGTTCACGGGATACCAAATCAGGATTCAAATAACTAGTAAGCATATGGGCTAGGAAGTGCCAGTGAGGTTTATAAAGCAGGAGCATAACATGGATTATATTTTATTTATGTTCCAATGATATAGGAATGGTTCTTTCTGTGGAGAAAAATTTTACCTTGGCTGCCTCTTAACTGCAACTTTTACATCCCTCTCCATTTCAAGCTATGTCTGCCCCACAGTAAATTTGATGTCCAATTCTCATAACTATTCTGCCAAGGAATGGGATGTGAAAATACACCATGAACCTGAATTTGAAATCTTGTCTGTGATAAGAGTCTGGACTTTGGAAAGTCCATGATGTTTGTATTTTATACTGCTGTATTACTTGCAACAGTTCTAAAGCATGTCACTATAGTATTGAATGACTCCAAGTAAGCTTCATAAAAAGATAAAAGGTATATATTTTTAAAATACATAATTTTAAATATATTTTAACATGGCAGTCTTAGAACGTGTGTGTGTATATATAAGTTATTCAGGTGCTGATATAAAAACACCCTTGCTGCATCAGGTCCTCTTCTCTATTACTAAGCTCAAATAAGAAACAGCTATAAACTTAGACAGCAGTGTGAGGGAAATGCCAGCACTGGGATTTAGTATTCAGTATTCTGTGAAGAGTCAATAGTGAAATTTTGGTTAAATAAGAGAATACGATAAGGGCAATTTCCACATATACTTAAGGTACTTTGTATGTGACACTAAAATATGGGTTTAGCTGAATTTTTGAAATTATTAATATTTCCCCCCTTATCAAAGACTGTGCCATTCAATTCAGTTATATTATAATCACATTGTTACTCTGCCAAAATTTTGCTCAGATTTATCTCCCCACTTTTATTTTGCTGAATGGTACCAGATAACATGAAATTTAAAGTTTCATTGTCTGTGACATCTTTGAATGTTTTAAGACATTTAGCTCAGAACTCAATAGCATCTCCCAAAGTTATATAGACAAATTATCAGGTTCTCAGAGAATAGTCTTTTATAAATGACTCAGGCCAGTGGGTCGAAATGAGCTATTTCTGTCAGTAGACATGGATAATTTGAAGAATAAACGTGTTAACTTTTTTCCCCGATTGAAGAAATGTAGATTGAAGTTCTCCTTTAACTCAATAAAAGAAATCAGCACATTAATTTTTCTTTTTTTAGAGTGTAGCAATGCACTCCTGATTATGATAATGAATTAAGAATTACAGAATATCTTAAACACTATACAAACACTAAGCTAATATCACCTCAGTCAGGCTTAGATATGATGCCCAGCTTCCAGTGAGACTAGCCCAAAGGAGAGGAGCAAAGACCAGACCAGACACACCCTGAGGAGTTCTTGTCCATTAGGTCACCTCCTTGACTAGGAAACAATAAATTGATTGTGAAGTAAGGAAAAGACCTGGTCAAAAGCCAAAATAACAACTGGATACACTAGTCTTTACTTAGATTGTAAGCTAGTTGGGGCAGGGACTATCTGTGTGTTCTGTATTTGTATAGTGCCTAGCACAATAGGATCCTAATCCATGACTAAGGGTACATCTATAGTGCAATACAACACCCACGGCTGGCCCGTGTCAGCTGAGTCAGGTTTGTAGAACTCAGGCCATGGAGCTAAAACCCACTTCATCAGATGCATGGAGTGGAAAATATATTAGGCAGGTATAAATACGCAGCACATGAAAAGATGGGAGTTGCTGTACCAAGTGGGGGTGTGGTCAGTGCTAACGAGTCAATTCAATTAAGGTGGAAGCTCAGGACCCCTACAATTACATCTGAAATCATGAAAATTTACTATTTTTAAAATCCTACCACCGTGAAATTGACCAAAATGGACCTACTTATATTGCTTCCTCCCTTTTCCCCTAAAGACACAGAACATGACATTTTGAGATGCTGCCTTGACCTCCTCTCCTCTTCTTCACTGAAATTGCTCTGACAAAAGTTTCTAAGCCACTTTTTTTTCCTAGCAAAAACTTACAGCCTATAATCCTCTCATCCTTCTTGATCTCTTTGCTGCTTCCCTTCCCTTCCTTCAGTTTTCATGGCACCAACCTCCACTGTTTTTCCTACTGTCTCTGATCACTCTTTCGGAGTTTCCTTTTGTGGATCCTTCTCCCCACTTTTATTGATCTTTGGGTGGTTTCCAAAAGGTTCTGGCCCCCTCTTTTCTCCATATATTTTATCCCTGAGCTACCTTATTCACTCACATGATTGCAAATATCTCCATGGTGATTCCTTTTACATCTTCTTCCACCTATTTATATTGCAGTCTGGGTGTCTGACATTTCCTCCTGGATGCCTCACTAACAGCTTACCCTTAGCTCAGCAAAAATAAAGCCATTTATTTTTCCTCCTACACCTTCTCTGCTTGTCCCAATTTCCATTACTGTCAGTAACACAACCTTAAACCAGGGTTCATCTTTCTTTTCGCATATCCAGACCATGTGCACATCCCGCAGTTCATTCCTCCATATCTTGGAGATATGAACTTTCCATTTTATCCCCATAGCTAAAACTCTTGATCATGTCCTGACTATTTTTCATTTTGATTAAAACTTCCTCCTCTGACCTCCTCTATACCTACTTTATTCCCCTTTGGTCCATACATAGCATGGATGTTAAAACTGTCTTCCTCATCTATGATCTGACCATGTCACCGTCCTCTTTGAATCCCTCCATTGACACCACATATCCACTGCATCAAGTTTAAATTTCTTTTTGACCCTTCATACTGCCCGCAGCCTACTTTACTATGTAAAGCAAAGACCCATATTTTATTTTAGAAACTATTAATACAGATGATGTAGAACAGGTTGATTTTTAACAGGAGTATTTATTAAAAACACATGTGAACCTAATATGAAACTTGCAGTTAACTGGCTAAAGCAAATAAATAAATATCCACCAACCTGTTATCAAATTATGCCTAAAATCTGACAAAGTACAAATATAGTGCAGTAACTTGATATGGATTTTCATCTTGGATTTCACAACCATGTTAGATTTCAGTTATACAAATGAAAAACAAGAGTTTACCATGTTGCTATTCTCCGATTACAATAAGATGTCAGGTTTGCTTTAAAAAAAAAAAAAAGTTAATAAAAATTGGAAATTCAATTGAAAACTGTACTTTGGAGACTGCAATCATTTTAGAATTATAGTGTTTATAAAATAACCTTTTAACCACTTCACCCCCGAATTAAGATGAGAAAGCACAGATTTAGGGCTATGTCTACACTGCCCTGCTCTTCAGACTATGGGGTCATGAATAGCACTGCGCACCAAAGCACCGGACTGTAACGCCTCCGTGTGGATGCTTTGAGCATGAACTAAAAGATTCCTAGTTTGCATTAACATTGTCCTCTTCAAACAGGACTCTGTTAATATGCTCTAGGAACCTTTTAGTTCACCCCATGGGGAAATTACTGCACAACACTTTGGTGCACACTGCTATTCATGCCCCCATAGTCTGAACTTCAGGGCAGTGTAGACATAGCCCTTGTCAGTCCTTTATAAGTTTTACTTCCCCCACACAACTCTTATAAGATTTACTACTGAAAAAAGCACATGTAAAAATCATAATCTTAAAATAAAAAACTCATTCCATGAAGTCAGTGGAATTTTTTTTTATTACAAACTATAAGCTCACACTGACTAGACATTTCCAGATGTTGAGTTATGCTACATTATCTGTGTGTAGTACCAAGACATGCCAAAGACCCAGCCTGATGAATTGCTCATTCATTGACTTGACACAATCATGTAAGCACATAATCCAAGCAGAGTAAGTTGTAAGTTACAAATAATATATGGCCCTTGCTGTAAAATCTTAGTCACTATTATAGAGTTTCTAAACTTTATATGGTCTCGAATTTTGCAAAGATTTATGCACATGATTAACTTTACACACTAAGAACAAGTCCTGTTGAAGTGGGTGCCTTCTTGTCTTTGCAGAATGGGATCCTTGGTTATGAGAAGTTGCATTACATTTGATAGCACACACACTAACACCAAGAAGAACAATTAAGAGAAGTGACAGTAACAGGTCCTTGCTCTTGATGTTGACTGTACATATATGCAGAAGATGCAGTTGTATTAGTAATGTGATTATTAGTGTGCATTAAAGCTATTCATGTAAAAAACACCCTAATTGGTCCATTGGCTTGCACAAATAGGTGTTGCTGCAAAGTAATTCATAAAAATGACCTTATTTAATGTTTATATTTATGAAGTTTTAGAACAATCTCTCAGTTGAATTAAAACCAAGATTTCCAAAATGGAAGTTCAATGGAAGGACCTTCAGTCCCTGTTTAGGCATCTAAATCCCATGTTCTGATTTTCAGAAGTGTTTAGTACCCAGGAGCTATCAATGAAGTAAAAGCATTTTTTTTAAATCAGATGATGCATTTAGATGCCTAAATATGGAGTTAGAAGCCAAATATGAGGGATCCATTTCTGATCATCTTGAGCATACACTATACTCACAGAAATATAAATTCAGAGATTTTAAAAAATTTACTCGGTAGTTGAGGTAAAATGTGCAATGAAGTCATAATGTGAAATTAGTAAACATTTTACAACAGTTGTGCATAATAATTTTAATTATTCACAATAGCCAGTAGAATACATCAAAAGCATGTTTTAAATAAATTGTGTTCTGTTGTCTGAACAAACTGAAAAAGTACTGTAACTGCTATCTTCGGATTATCGCAGTAGATATTGCTTTCTTAGCCTTTTTTTTTTCTCCTCCTTCCCTACCTCTTGGAGGGTGGGGGAGGTGTGGAACTGGCTAATGCCTGTCTTTTTAAAAAGTAAAATCTGTATGAATTGCTGACTGTGATAATCATAGAATCATAGAATCATAGAATATCAGAGTTGGAAGGGACCTCAAGAGGTCATCTAGTCCAACCCCCTGCTCAAAGCAGGACCAATTCCCAGCTAAATTATCCCAGCCAGGGCTTTGTCAAGCCGGGCCTTAAAAACCTCCAAGGAAGGAGACTCCACCACCTCCCTAGGTAACGCATTCCAGTGTTTCACCACCCTCCTAGTGAAATAGTTTTTCCTGATATCCAACCTGGACCTCCCCCACTGCAACTTGAGACCATTGCTCCTTGTTCTGTCATCTGCCACCACTGAGAACAGCCGAGCTCCATCCTCTTTGGAACCCCCCTTCAGGTAGTTGAAGGCTGCTATCAAATCCCCCCTCATTCTTCTCTTCTGGAGACTAAACAATCCCAGTTCTCTCAGCCTCTCCTCATAAGTCATGTGCTCCAGACCCCTAATCATTTTTGTTGCCCTCCGCTGGACTCTTTCCAATTTTTCCACATCCTTCTTGTAGTGTGGGGACCAAAACTGGACACAGTATTCCAGATGAGGCCTCACCAATGTCGAATAAGTGCTGTGCTACAAGAGAATTTGCAAACCCAATATATTGTGATAGTAACTGATAATCTGCTTCATTGGTTTTTATCTGTCATTATTAGATTATACATTTTACTGGCCAGGGACCATGTCTTTGCATGTGTTTGTACAGCACCTATCATAATGAAACCCCAATTCTGAATGGGCCTCTTGGTGCTGCTGTAATATCAATACTCATATCACTTGTTTGGATTGTTGCAAAGAACTGGCTATTATTACATATAAAGTAACCACTTTGCCACCTTCACACACCTTTGGAATTCTCCAAAGAACTGAACCAAATTAGAGCCTCTCTTCTGTAAGGAATTGATTTGAAGTAATTCATCTTTTGTAATTTAGTTTTCAGTTAATTCAATTGGTCATCTTTCATGAGAATTAATTTTAAAATACAGTTTTGTATTAAATCAAACCACTCATTTACTGTTCCCTTTTCAGAGGGTGCTGATTTCAATGTAAGTAAAACCTATGATGTTTCAGGCTTTGAATATTCAAGAAGCTGCTGTGCCTTACCTTTATCAGAGAAAAATGGAGTTTAAAACATATCAAGCAAGAAGGTCTTGATTCTAACCAAGATACTATTTCACAATTCATTGTAATGCTGATTTTAAATGTAGGTGGGCCCAGACATCACTGACCACCCAACATATGTAAATAGCAGTGCCAAGTAAATCATTCATTTAGGGCAGTGGTTCTCAACCTGGGGGTCGTGAGCCCCAGGGAGGTCGCAGGACAGGTTTAGGAGGGTCACAAGTCCAGGGCCAGCGTTAGGGGGTGGCAAGCAGGGCAATTGCCTGGGGCCCCACACCACAGATAAGTTACATGCTTCAGCCCCCCAGGGCGGGCAGGCAGGGGCTTTGGCATCAGACTCCTGAAAGGGGTACAGTAGTCTGGACAGGTTGAGAACCACTGATTTAGGGCACAGTATTGCAAGGTACTGAATGCCCTTGAAACTCACTTTCCCCAGGAATTAAAATTAGAGGGGGTACTGGAATTTTAAGGCTCTGTGTATGTAAAACAACTACATTGGCAACACCGGATGTAACAGCTGGCCACTGGGTGGGGAATGGGGGAGTTCAGGGGGTGTGTAGGGAAATCCTTCAGTCTCCAGGAGCTGCGGGGGCTCAGCACTTATCAATTGAGTTTCCATAGGCCGGTCAGGAGGAACTCCGTAGCTGTTTCACTGGGCCCTTTTAATTTCTTTTGGGTATTTAACCACATTCTTAAAAAAAAACACCCTCAAGTCCCTTTCACTCTTTGGGGCGATGGGCTCAGAACACGAGCCAGGATTCCCTGGCTTTACATAGAACAGCGTCTCCTTTAAGCCTCCCGTGTTTCAGTTACCTTTCCCCCTGGCCGCCAGGACATGCCCTCCCAGGGCAATCAGTGTCCAAGCCGGGCACTACAGGGACCAGCTTCCCCGTGCCCCACTGGTGCGGACTCCTGGGCCCAGGCTCCCCAGGGAACAGGCTCCTCATGCCCCGGCTGGGGTGTCCGGCCGGCTCGGACCTACCTTGCCCCGCCAGCAAAGGGACCAAGCTGAGGGGTAGGAGCAGCTGCAGCAGCCGGGTCCCGCGCAGATTCTCCATCAGCAGCTCCGGGAAGGCAGAGAACGCGGAGCAAAGCGGGGCTCGCCTCTCCTGCAGCGCCCAGCCCGCTCCCCCTTTCCGCTGCTGCTTCTCGTGCTAGCCCAGCAGCCGCCTGAGACCGGTTGGGAAGGACCCCCCACTCAGCGGGCTTCCCGGCGAGGGAATTCACCGCCTGCCCTTTTAATGAGACCGCCTGCAAGGGCTGAGCGGAACAGAGCCGCCACTGGAGCCTGGAGGCAGAGACCCTGCTGTTGCTGGGACCCCCTTCTCTTCTGCGCCAGCTTTGCAAGCTCGGGGAACTTTGCAGACACTGAGTAGGAACCTAGTGGCCAATTGTTTGCTTGGAAGGCATGCAGCAAATTCTCTGGATGCCAAGTGCAGGCGAAACCCGCAAACCGAACGAAATGCAGAAAAATCCAAGAAAACCCCCTGGCCCGGCGGAGGGGGAAGGAGGAGGGTTAAACCTCCGGAGACTCTTTTTCCTCGTCTTTCTACAGATTTTCCTCCAATCACAATGTTGTGAATAAGGAGGATTTAAAAAGCAAAGCACCAGTGATGTTTTCCAAAGTCTCAGTGAAACTCATTGGGGGAAAAAAAAATCAAGGTGACAGTCTTATTTGCAATAAAACTAGTCAGCGCTGTGACATACCGATGCTATCTGTAAAAGGTCTCCTTATCTTGTTTAAACAGGACACACAATCACTGCGATCTTTGGTCAAAGGAAGATCTAGGGTTGACTGAATGCATCAGTGTGGCTATGCAGCAGGGTTGCTGCCAGGATTTTACCAGAGAGCCAATGGCACAGGAAACATGGGGGGAGGGGTTGCCCTCCCACACACTTTGGCCCCATGCCTGCAAACACTTAAGCCTGCCCCAACTTTCCTTACATAAATTGTTGACAGTCAGTGGTCCTGAGATTGGGCCCTAAGAGTGGATCTAGATTCACTCTCCTCGTATCACAAAAGAACTTGGGGGTACAAGTTATTTTATTCTATGCGATTAAAATACAGGTTGTGAACCCCATCTGTACACTAATGAGCACTTAGACAAATACCCACATTAAGTGGGACTATCTGCATTAGTAACTGCTGGCCCGTGTAAAGCATTCACAATGTAACCCTTTACTATCTCTCCTCAACAACGTAGTGACCCTCATGTCCCTGTGGAGAAAGCATTTAAGATACCACTGTTTACAAGTATCCAGGTTGTTTCTGCCCTTTTGTTTCTTCCTTCCCTCCTCCTCCTGTCATTGTCTCTTCACCCTTCTTTCTGTGTTTGTGTCTTGCAAAAGCTTTGCATTTCTCTTATTTCCCTTATGTCCATATCTACCTTTTTTCCTTCCCCATTTCCCTTTTCCCCTGTCTTCTCTCTCTCTTTGTCTCTTCTTTTAGGTCCCAATCCAACTCCCACTGATTTTAATGGCAGTTGGATTGGAAACTTGCAGAGTAGACAAGCAGAAGCCCTTTAGATGTTGGAAGGACTTCAGGGGGCAACTGACTAGGATCATACAAAGCCTTGTCTAAAACCTTGCACCAGCTGAATTCAAGCAGTGCAAGCCCCCATGTGGGATCTTGGTTCGGTTCAATAGTGGCTTATTTTATTTTACCTTAAATCTGCTCCTAATTGACTTGAAATAAACTGAAATAAACTTGTTATTTTGATTTATAAGTGTGTCCACACAGCCATTTGCACTGGTTTGACTAAGGGCTTGTCTACAGGGGAGTTATTCCTGATTAACTTTGTGTGTGTGATGCTTTGATTCTGGAATAAGAATGCTGTATTCCAAATTAATTTAATCCATGGATGGAGTTAATCAAGAAAGTTAATCTGCTTTAAATTTACACTCTACTTTATTCTAAAATTAACTTTCATGTGTAGACAAGCCCTAAATCAGTTTAAAAATCACACATTAATGGCTTGTCTATACATAGAGTTCTCTCTGTTTAAGTCCATGTGTGGACACTTATTTCAATTCCTGGCTAAACAGCAGTTCTGGAGAAAAGGACCTGAGGATTACAGTGGACAAGAAACTGGATATTAGTCAACAGTGTGCCCTTGTTGCCAACAAGGCCAACAGCATAGTGGGCTGCATTAATAGGAGCATAACCAGCAGATCGAGGGACATGATTATTCCCCCCCACTTGGCACTGATGAGGCCACATCTGGAGTATTATGTTTCACTAGAAGGGTGGCAAAATACTGGAATGGATTACCTAGGGAGGTGGTGGAATCTCCATCCTTCAAGGTTTTTAAGGCCCGGCTTGACAGAGCTCTGGCTGGGATGATTTAGTTGGGGTTGGTCCTACTTTGAGCAGGGGGTTGGAGTAGATGACCTCCTGAGGTCTCTTCCAACCCCAGTCTTCTATGATTCTATAACCTAAGCTAGACAGATACAGGGCACTCTTATTCCAGAATAAAAGAGAGTGTCCACAGATAGTGTTAGTTAACCCTAACTCCATGTTAGAAGCCCACAATTAAACCGGTGCAACTCTGCACAGAGGCAAGCTCCAACTCTCAGTAATTTCCCATTGTGACTTCATGTAAAACATTTCTGCACTGGTGAGCTTTGGCCACTGTAACTGGCCAGTTGTCCGCTGCCCAAAACAAGCCCAGGTGGCAAATATTGGGTTGAAGCCCCATCGTGTATAAAAACTAGAAGGAATTTTTTTTGTATTGATAGGTGCGTTCACTTACCTAGTTACAAAATTAATTGACAGATCATTTGGGAAGAGTTCACTACAATACAAATTGGCAAGCATGCTTTTTATATCTGGAATCTATTATCCTTTCCTCACTTTGTGATGAAGAGAAAAAAAACTGTTTCATTAAATTGCAAAGTAATATATTCAAAAGTTGCCTGCCCTTCTAAACATACGTGGAAAATATTTTGCTCCCTTCTACTACAATCTGTTTACCAGCAGTGAAGAGAATTAATGTAACAGTTTAAGTAATATTTCTTGAAAACCTCACATCAGGTATGGTCATTTGGAGATTAACGAATAGTTTTCTCCTTTTAGAATGCTCCTAATAATTTTCATAGACATTCCCAGCATAAATTGGCACGGTCACCTACAATCAGATTCAGTGGCCCCAAGCACATATGCTTCTAATTATTGACCCCAAGTTTCTTAGTGAACCTGCACTGTGCACTTAGGGCCTGCTCCATAGCTCATGGAAAGACTTCCGTTGACTACAGTGAGCTCTGGATCAGGCTCGTACTAACTGTAGGACATAAAGACCTATGAGAGAGAAATGTTTTGAATAACTGTAAAGATTCTTAGGCTCAACATTTGATCTATTTTTTTTTTTGCATCTGTTTGCAAAGTCCCTATAATCCTTTGTGTATTTTTAAACTGTTTACAAACAAATGCTTTAGAAGAACCAACATAACTGCTCAGTAAGGCTGAGCTGCTGCAAATGTCACTACAACAAGCCATTATACAATCTGATGGAAAAATCTTGCCCATTTTACATTCCCAAGAGACTTATTATGAAAAGATACATAATGATGTGTACTTGAATTACAAACATAAATAATTCAACACATCCTAACAAATTCATAGCCATCTAGCAGCATCACATTTATCATTATCACCTGCACATTGTGGCCACGCAGAATTTCATGGGGACAGTAGCGATAGAACTCAGAACGTGCCTGTGCAAGGGCATAGGTCCTAACCACCTGAGGTAATGCAGTATCTCAGTTTGTGGTTAGTAGTATTAGACCTATTTCAATACAAAGTTGAATCTGTCCAACAGCAGCAACTGCATGTGTACACACAAAGGTTACAGAGGTTACCCACAACTGCTAAAGGGCAGACCCCTGTGGCTGCTACTCCAGTTTATGAGGCGAGAATATTGTCTGCACCCCCACCATACCATTTGCCACAGTACACCGTGTGCTAGAAGCACATAGAAGGCGCCTCGCCTGGCCTGTCTGTTGTCCAAGGAGCCAGTACTAAGACCCCATCTTACCAAGGGAAGAAGGTTCCAGAGCAGATGCTTCCCTGCTGTCCCTCCTCCCCGTTCACACATTGCCTCAAAGTGGGGCTTAAGTTCTCATAGACTTTAAGGTCAGAAGGGACCATTATGATCATCCGGTCCGACCCCCTGTATGCTGCAGGCCACAAAACCCTTCCCTGGACTCTGCCGTTGAAGTCCCCAATCCTGTGTTTTAGTGACTTCAATCGGCAGAGACCCTCCTGCTAGTGATCTCTGCCCCATGCTGCGGAGGAAGGCGAAAAACCTCCAGAGGCTCAGCCAATTTACCCTGGAGGAAAATTTCTTCCCGACCCCAAATATGGCGATCAGTAAGACCCCCGAGCATGTAGGCAAGAGTCTCTAGTCTGACCCCTGTTGGCCATTATACTATTTATGTACCATTGCTTGGTTTTCCTTGGCTACTATGTTTTACCATTAAACCATTCCCTCTATAAACTTATCTAACTTAATCTTAGTGGTTCAGTGGGCATTGCCTTCACCTTTTGCACCAGAATGAATTTCACAGTGCCCAAATCAACAGTTATCAAAGTAATGAGGAGTCCTTGTGGCACCTTAGAGACTAAAAAAAATTTATTTGGGCATAAGTTTTTGTGGGCTAAACCCACTTCATCAGATGCATGGAGTGAAAAATAGAGTACGCAGTATATATATATATTTTACAACACACAAAAAGATGGGAGTTGCCTTACCAAGTGGGGGGGGGGGGGGGGTCAGTGCTAACGAGGCCAATTCAATCAAGGTGGAAGTGGCCAATTCCCAACAGTTGAGAAGAAGGGGTGAATATCAGAGGGAAAATTATTTTTTGTAGTGTTCCAGCCACTCCCTGTCTTTATTCAGGCCTAATTTGATGATGTCCAGTTTGCAAATTAATTCCAGTTCTAGTTTCTCATTAAAGTCTGTTTTTGAAGTTTTTTTTGTTGAAGAATGGTCACTTTTAAGTCTGTTATTGAGTGTCCAGGGAGATTGAAGTGCCCTCCTACTGGTTTTTTATTACAATTCATGATGTCCGATTTGTGTCCATTTATTCTTTTGCATAGAGACTGTCCGGTTTGGCCAATATACATGGCAGAGGGGCATTGCTGGCACATGATGGCATATATCCCATTGGTAGATGTGCAGGTGAATGAGCCCCCGATGGCACGGCTGATGTATTTAGGTCCTATGATTGTGTCCCTTGAATAGATATGCGGACAGAGTTGGTAACGGGGTTTGTTGCAGGGACTGGTCCCTGGGTTAGTGTTTTTGCTGTGTGGTGTGTAGGTGCCAGTCCTCGCTTACAGATAGCCCTCCAACCTGAAGCAAAGACTCACCAGCAACTGTATTTGATTGTTTTCCTTTCCCCCCACCCTTTATATGCATACTTATTTCCTTAGATTGTAAGATCTTTGGGACCAGGACCAGGCCTTCCTGTATTGCCCCAATTCTACAAACAGATGAGAATAATCATACACAAAAGGGGCTTGTGTTTGTGTAACTCCTAGCACAATCCTGACTGGGGCTTCCAGTTCCAGGCACCTCTATAATGCAAACAAACAACAACAATAGGTTAATGAGATTTCTAAAATGGAAAATCAAAAAATTAACATATATTCTAACATTTTGAGTAAAACTATGCGTGTCCTCTGAGATGTACCAGCTGCCAAAGTCTGGTGGCTCTTTGGAAGGCCAGGATGTTCAGAAATATGTTTGGGCCAATGCAGAAGTAAGCAAAAGGAAAAAAATATCAGCCCTGTTTGGTGAACTCACGGAAATTGCTCCCTACCAGCCGCTCCCAGTTCATGGGTATTACAACAGCTCTCTGTGTCTAGCCAGTTGGGCAGCCATAAGTAAGAACACTGGCTCACAGTATTTGGGTTAGACCTGTAATAGCCTTTTGTTTTACAAAAGAAAATTCATGGGAGTTGTGTGTGCGACGGGAAGAATGAGCTTAGACACTTTCTCCTCCCATGATCACTGGAAACTGCTAGAGAGCAGGACTCCCGAGCCTTATTGGCATTTGACTGTAGGATCAGCATCATCTTCGCTACCCCTCCTAATGGTTAGGATGTTTCTTTTAGAGAGAAGAGTGAGTTTTCAACCCAGTGGGGATCCTGTCTCCTTTTTCCTGCTTGATCTCCAGAATCAGAGCCAGCCTTTGGGGTAGGCTTAAAAAACCCACCCTTTTCTCTCTCTTCGCTGACTTCTTTCCACCATGATCACCCAACTACCATTCTTGGGATACTGGAGAGGATCAACGAAATGATTCCAGATGGAAGGCCAAGCCTTTCCCTATGCCAAAACTTAATTGATTCATTTTATATTAAAGAGGGGATGAAATACAGGCAACCAGCAGCCTCTTCTATTGCAGGAAAAGGGGAACCTAACTGCTTGTGCTCAGGTCGGGCATAGTTCCCAATATGTGTAAAAAAAGGAAAGTTCAGATAACAATTCCTCACAACCAGTTCCTTAGGGCAGTGGTTTCCAAATTTTTTTGATCCCGCACCCCTATCAGTAAAAAATTTTTGAGCATGCAACCCCACTATATGTATGTACTACTATACTAATATATTATGTACAACATACAAAAAATAGAAATTAAAAAAGGAGGAGATAAAGATTAAATATTTTTTTTTAAAAATATTGTATTTTATTTATTAACGGTACAAAAACCCTTTTTGCTCTCAAAACATTAATATTTTTTTAGTGAGAACAATGATTGAATATGCTTCATTATTTCTGAAAATCTTGGTTTAACACTTTGTGATACAGGGGCTTGAAGGTCTGGATTAGGGGTCTGGGAGGGAGTTAGGGTGCGGGAGGGAGGTCAGTGTGGAGGTGCGGGAGGGCGCTCAGGGCTGGGGCAGGCAGGAGGTGCAGAGCACTTACCTGGGGCAGCTCCTGTTTGGTGCAGGGGGTGTGCAGGTGGCTCTGCACCGCCCCCATGGCCACGATTCTGGGAGCTAACCCCCCCCCGCAGCAGGGCTACCCGGAACGCAGGCCCTGGGTTAAGGGGGCCCCGGGGCTCTGGCCTGTAGCTCTAAAGCCCCTTTCAGAATGCGGCCCTGCGAGCATGGGCCGGAGGACTCAGGAGGAGCAGGGGCAGCCAGCGGCCGGAGAAGAGCGGCGCTTTCCCCTTCAAAGCGCCACTTCTTTCCAGCTGGTTTTGAATGGGAAAGTGCAGCTTCTTTCCAGCCGCTGGCTGCGCGGCTGCCCCTGCTCCTCCGTGGGCCGGAGGACGCAGGGCCGCATTCCGAAAGGGGCTTTAGAGCTGCAGGCCAGGGCCCCCTTAGCCCAGGGCCCTGCAGCCCCTAAAGCCCCTGCGTTCCAGGTGGCTCTGCCTGCCGGGGGGGGGAGGGGAGGGGGAGCAGCTTCCCCGCTTGCTTGTACCCTCCATCCTCCGGCCACCCTTTTCCCCCCCCCCACCCCCTACCACCCCCCCACCCAAGGGATCATCTTGCGCACCCCACTTCGGAGATCACTGGCTTAGGGGATAGAGAACTGGACTGAGCCTCAAGAAAGAGGAGTTCTATTCCCAGCTTTGCTATAGGCCTAATGCGTGACTATGGGTAAGTCATAGGACTTCTCTATGCCTCAGTTTCCCCATCTGTTAAATGATATCTCCTTTGCAAAGAGCTTTGAGATCTATGAAATAAAAGTGCCACATCAGAGCTAGTTATAATAAACCAGGGTTCTGGAGCCATTAAGCTCCTCTTTGCCTGGTTGAGAGAGGGGTTGACATATATGCATTTAGGTCAGTTTTGGCTTAATTTCTGTCTTTTTTCTCCAATTTAAAAATAGAATCCTAGTAGTCACCCAAACCAGCAAAATGTAAGTGCTCAAAATAGCCCTCTCATCCCTTTCTCCCAAACTTACAGATATACAGAACATTTGCCAGTGAAACCACATTAAAGCTTCAGATAAATAGCAGATAAATATATTTGTCTTGATAGCTATTCCATGGTTCATATTTTACTTTTGAAATGTTGTTCCACTTATGCATGGGCCAGTTATAATTAAAATCTAGCTGTTGTGGCTCCAAGCAATAGCTTGAGTGAAAGGCAGAAAATAGGATTCATGCAAGATCTCTGCTTTTAGTCTTCTCATTAAATAGACGTCACTCTCCATCTATTCAGAAACAGAAAAACTGTGCCTAAACCTTATAAAGCAGACCACACCCTACCATGCAATAAACTGCATTGAGTTCATTGACTAATGCATTCTGCATATGCTTTCAATGGGGTGGTTAAAATGACACCAGAAAAAGGAGTTTCTCTATGCATAGCTTCTGCTTTTCTTCCCTATTTTTCAGTTTGTGCAATATACTGAATTTAATAGTTCTGCTAAGGACGAGTGATATCCTGGCCCCACTGAAGTCATTGGCAAAACTCCCATTGTCTTCAATGGGGCCAGGATTTCACCCAATAGTACCATTAATTCTTCTGTTCACTAATGTACCCGCACTAGTGCTGTTATTCTTGAGATTTGTCAACAACTCTTTAAAACAGAAGTGGAAATACTAAACTGGCCCTAAAATTTTGCTTTGAAATAAAACATGGTTTCTCCTGATAGCATTTTATTTACAGTTGTAGCATCCTCAATTGTGCAGACTTAGTAAATATCCCACTAGAGTCGTGGCTGCATACAGACCACAGGCTCAGACCCTTTTTTTTTTTTTAAATGATTCGTTATGCTTCAGGGGTAGAAAAATTACGAACTTACACGCGTAAGAATCTAGAATGCACTTTAAAGAGTCCACAGCTGGGCTGAAGGGGGTTTTACCCACAAAAGCTTATGCCCAAATAAACCTGTTAGTCTTTAAGGTGCCACCAGACTCCTTGTTGTTTTTGTAGATACAGACGAACATGGCTACCCCCTGATAGTAGATTGTAGGGGCATTTTTATATTTTGATTTGTTGTTTGTTGATTATCTCAATATCAAAGGAAACATTTTGTTAAGGATATTGTTTTCATTATATTTGCACTGAGACAAGGTGGGTGAGGTAATATCTTGTACTGGACCAATGTCTGTTGGTGAGAGAGACAAGCTTTCAGGCTAAACAGACCTCTTCTTCAGGTCTGGGAAAGGTACTCAGAGAGTATGTCTACACAGCAATTAGACACTCACGGCTGGCCCATGCCAGCTGACTTGGGCTTGCAGGGCTTGGGCTGTGGGGCTGTTTCACTGTAGTGTAGACTTCCGGGCTCAGGCTGGAGACTAGTCTTTAGGACCCTGTGAGTTGGGAGAGTCCCAGAACTTGGGCTGCAGCCCAAACCTGGAAGTCTACACTGAAATTAAACAGCCCTGTAGCCCAAGCCCCAGGAGTCCAAGTCAACTGGCACAGGCCAGATGTAGGTGTCCAACTGCAGTGTAGATATACCCAGAGTGTCTCAGCAAAATACAAGATCAAACAGATAGTTCAGCATAAGTAGTTAGCATGTATTCTAAAGGACTCTTCAAGGTGAAGTGGCCTGTTAACGTTGCTGTAGTCATAGGGGGAAAAAAAAAAAAAAAGGGGGGGGGGTTTAGTGGGTTACAGATTTACAGCTTATTAGAACAATCCAGTGTCTTTATTAAGATCATGATTTTTAGTGTCTAGCAAAGTTATGAATTTAAACTAGTCTTTTGGAAGTGTTGTGCCGGCCTCCTTTGAGGACGACGACTGAGGTCAGATATAGAGTGATCGTTTTGTGAAAAGTGTTTACCCACGGGTGATATGGCGTTTGTCTGGTCTTGAACACATGCTAGTGACATCATACAGGGAGAATTCATAACTTTACATATAATGTTGCTACATACATTTCAGCACAATATTACTGACCAACAAGTTACTAGTTTTCACATGATACCTCACAAGGCACATTTTGTATTAAGATTATTACGTAGTGTGTAGGATGTGAATACAGGTGTGCTTAGGGTCACAAAGGCTATAAACTGTAATTTTATTTCATTAACTTGCTGCAACAGAACATAGATGGCAGACCTTCCATTTAGAACCTGACCTTTGTATTGTGCCTGCCACTATTCAACTGTACATTGCAATCATGATTGACTTTGTGTGATTATGTTTTATGGGGATGCACCAACTATTGTCCTGTTTTTAATCTATCCCCAATAGAATAATGATAGCGTGTTGTTAGCAAACAAAACAAAAACACTCACACTGAAGATACAGTAAGTATCCGGAAATCGAATAAAATTTTCATATTGCTACATAGACCCTAAAAATTCCATATATTATATGTTAAGAAACATAAGCCCAAGATCTCTGGTAAGGAAAACTGACACCAAATCATTACTATGAGACTATAGAGAAAAAAGAAGAATATGACCACACACAAAAATGTCCCAATTTTAAATCCCCCACTTCAGTCAACAGTAAAGCACCATCTTGCAGCATTCTTCTGTACTCCTTATTTATATATTAAAATGTGTAATCCATCACAGACTTTAGCAATTCTGCACTAAAAAGCAAAGGAAGGAGCCACCCACATTTATCACATAATCCAGAATAGAAGAAAGATTCTGTAGAAAATAGCCAACAAGGCTAATAGATAGATTTATGGGGAAATGGCCATTGCTGAGTTATGCTAATGAGATCTGTATTAAACCTTCCCTGCCCTCTTTTTTTCCTCCAGTCTCCCTTAAGCCAATTGCCAAGAATCAAAAGCAAATGTATTCTGCAGAAAAAGCAAGACTAAGTTCAAGCCTGATCCCCAACTCCCATTCAATGGAAGTCTTTCCTTTGAATTCAATGGAAGTTGGATTGACCCCTAAGATAACTGCATGGACTAACACAGAGTTTTACTTTGGTTTTTAGATGCAGCAATCTTCAGCCTGATTTACTACTGGAGAAAAATACTCAGAGCTGACCAATGAGTATATAGTGTGAAGACCATACAATACCTCTGTAGAAAATGCTTACCTACTTCTCAAAAGCAATCTTCAAAACAGTCTCTCACTTCATCCCGCATGGCTGCCAAAAGACTTACATTCCTCATCTAAGCAGGGTATGTGCAGAACTTCTGTAGCTGTGTAAAGAATCTGGTGATACAGAGGTAGCAAACCACCTTCTTTGCAATCTCAGTGCCCATTGCAGGAAACGTTGGGAAGAAGTTACATCAAAATATGGACACAACAAGGTCTAGCAGGAAAGCATGGTCACTCATAAGGAATCTTGGAGCAGCACCGAAATCACCCCTCAAATGTCAGTGTAAAATGTTCCTGAACAACAATTGCCATACACCTACCTAATATGGCAAAAGCCGAGAGGGACCAGCCTTTGAAGAGTCAGTAAAGAAGGCTGATACAGATTGGCTGCACCTTGGCACAAGGAAGAGGTCTTCCAGCCTTCCTCCACTGTGGCAGGGGAGAGAGCACTAAGTTGCAGGAAAAACATGTGACCTCCACAAGACTGCTCTGTGTGTGTGGATGAGAGACTAAATGTGAATCCCAAACATGGCAAATATCTAGCAGGCTGCTGTAGATTTGATGCATTTGGCATTCAAATGCCTCAGGGTGTTCTTTTCAATCACCCCTGTGGCACATGCACAAGACTGTGTCTGATAGGAGGCACACCGTGGTGATTTTGAGTGGGGCGTGGGGTGCCGGATTCACCACCCAAGCCAGAGACTGCAGTGACCATACAGTGCTCTAGCTGCCCTGTGTAGACCCTGCTGTCCCAAGTGGGCCAGCAGGGTCTACACGGGGCAGTTAGTGTGCTGTACGTTCACCCAGCCTGTGGCGTGGGCAGTGACTTCAGCACCGCAAACCTATCCGTGGCTGATGCTGATGACCTGTACCAGCAGCAGCATGAGCAGTGGCAAAAGCAGCCTAGAAAAGGAGGAGCAGCTGTTCTTCACTGGCTGCACCTCCTTCTTCAAGAGGCAAAGTCAGGGCAAATAAGCACAATATCCCTGGGACAGGGCAGCTCTGTCCTGCCCAGAAACCCATGTGCCTTTCCTTCCCAGCCACATCTGCAGCATGCGGTGCTAGACTAGCCCTGCTGCTGGCAGAATCTGGACCAGTCCAATATACTCAGGCTGGGCCTGACTTGACCTGCTTCCGGGGGTGCAATGAGGGAGAGGCCCCGCCCTTAGTCATAGACAGGAATGGGGAGAGCTGGTCAGCATCTCTCCAGTGGGAGGAGAGGAGAGGCGAGGCAGAGGTCCTGGCTTCTCCAATGGAAGGGGAGGAGGAGGAGGAGGAGGGGTCATGCCAACACGAAGGGGGGAACCCTATACTCATGCCCCACTTGCTCCAAAGTTCACCAGCTGCCACTGAATTTAGGACTCATTCCTGTGAGGTGCCAAACATTGTGACCCCCACTCTCCCCCCAATACAGCAAAAAAATTAAGCATGTGCTTAATTTTAATAGTTCTATTAACTTCAGTGGGATTATTCACAGGCCTAATGTTATGCATGTGCCTGGATGCTTGCTGGATTGGGGTTTTAAAGAGTAAAGTGTCCTCAACAGGATCTCACTGGTGCTTTTAGTTTTCTGAGGGATTCTTTGTATGAGACTTAGTCCCATCACTGTTATTCCTGGATGCCTGTTTGGATCTTGTTTTGGAGCTACTATTATCTCCATTTCAAAACTGCTATCATCTGCCAGACTCCATAACAGCACAAAAGAATGTTTTCACAAAACTTTTGCCTACTTCTGTGCTATCATGCAGCCCAAATACTTTGAAGTCTTTTTGTCTTTGTTTTGTCATCTGTTTTGTCTTTCAGAAAAGACATTAACAATTTGCTTAAAAGAATCTTTCTGCAGGACACTTTTAAGCAAAACAGGAAGTAAAAGTATTGCTTCACCTTGTGTTGTTTTCACTGATACCTTCTCACAGATTCTCTTCAACTCAATACTGGAGATGACTAATAATTTCAGTATTTTGTTATTTTGCTTAAAACCCATGATAAATTTTGAAAGTGTGCCAGCTAAAGTGTCTGCTCCTCCAATCCACTGAGCTTAATGCCACTGGGGAGGAATCAGACAACATTCTCTTTTTTTCCAAAGAGCTCTTTGTGCCTTTTCTTTGAACTATTTCACAGAAGAGTTTTGGGGCAGGGTCTATGTTTATATAGAGCTATAAATATATAGGTACAGCTTCCAACACAGTGCGGCCCTGCTCCTTATAGGCTATTGCTGTGATATAAATATTAAATGAAAACGATCATGCTATTTTTACTTGCAGCAGGTGTCAAGAAAAAAAAAATTTTTGATTGCGTCACAGAACTTTCTCTCCATGCAACTGCTCTCTCTGCAAGCATCATGTGGCTCCTCACTATACATTAAATGTAATGTTTTCCTGGCTGCTGGTTACACTACTGAATCTTTATTTCAACAGCTGTTAACAGCCTCCGATCATACTGAGCTGTCTTTATAGAGATAGCTTATTAGTGGTGAGATCTTGCTTGCTGGAAGTTGGGACAGTTCTAATGAGCTGTATGTGTAGCCCTTAAAAGATGGGGCTTGTCTACTGTGTGAGCCTTCACCATTTATGCTAGCAAGCAACTAGCCAGAATGGTGTTGATCATAGGGGGATTTTAATGACTTGTATGCTGTTCTCAGTGCTGCCCACGCTTTCATTCTTGCACTTTTATCTCAAGTCTTGCAAAATCTAGTGTTATTCTTACAGCCCCAACACCTGGATTCATGTGATTACCTGAGAACCTCAGCTTTGTTTAAAAAAAAAAAAAAAAAGCAGCAAGTTTCTAGCCCTCGTGGTTACGGAGAAAAGCTTGAAAACATGACTCCTAAAGATTCAGAAAAGAACCCAGCATTTTAAAATATCATGACTTTAGGGACTGACTCATGATTTTTGAATATCTGGGGTTAGCAGTACTGTGTTCTGTATACCTGGATGGTCATAACTATAGGCAGCCATCCACAGAACTTTGTTTTAAGTGCAGCACCGAAGACTAACAACATGCACAATGTGTTGCATTTGTACTTTTTCTGCTACTCAAGCATGCTTTCTTGACAGGTGTGTGTCCTATTAACCCTACATTTGCCTTCCTCTGTGGTCCTTGATCCCCGTTGTTGTCATCACAATTTACAATATGTTCCCATGATCACTATCTGCTTCTGTGACACAGTGACTGATTTTGAACACCTGGTGCCTGATTCATTCGCTTTATGGTTCCATTATATGGTCACAGGTATATAAAGGGGCCTTGATGTAAATGAGAATCAGGTCCCTGATCTCTGCTATACTATCACCCTGGCTGAGGAACATACTACAGTGGCCCACAGGCAGTTTTAAAGTTACACACCTCTGTGACCCAACCCTTGCTCAGATTGTGAGCTACAGGATATCTGCAGTAGCAAGTTGTGCTCATCTGCTTGTGCACCCCATATAATGCTGTTCAGAATTTATCCCGCATTGCCCTTACACCATTTCCAGTGTGACTTTGCCTGGCCTTTCACACCTGCAATTTCTACTGCTTCTGGTTTTGGTAGTCCCATTTACCACCGAAGCTGCCTTGTATTCATAGACATTTCTATGGTGCTCATCAGCATCGTGTCAGAAGGCCTAAATGTGCTTAAAATGAGTTGCTGCTTTTTCTTTTTCACAGCACAAGGGATTGAAATCTCCTTAGCAATGTTTTGGCTCTGCTGAAGTTACTAAAGTATAGACAATTCCATTTATGCAGCTTATTATTTAAGCACCCTTAGTTATTTTTTTAATAATTGTGTTTATCACTGTAATAAAAAATGGGATCCTTTTGTGCACAAACAAAGCATTGGACAGTCCTTGTCTACACAGACAAGATAGATGCACGATAAGGGTGGGGTAGAACACTCAAGCAGAGTGACCAATGAGATGGTAGGAAGCTCCTTTTTTTGTGGGGGTGATGGGTTTATTTACCAAGAGATCAGTTAAACGGAAATAAAAAAAGAAGGGGGTAAGGGGCACGGATCAAGGGAGAAGAGAGTAAAAGGGGCAGATGCGCAGTGAAACCAAGATGAAGAGACTATGGGGGAGGGGAGGATAGAGTTGAAGCAAACAGCCAGCCAATCAGCACAGGGCAGAGAAAGCCCAGTGAGAACAGAGAACTTTCTACTGTTTGTCCAAAGATCCCCTGCTTTGGCTGCTTCTGTTCCTACCAGCTGGCAATTATCTTTGACTGACTCCTCGCTGCAGCTTTTCCCAAAGGACCACAAGGTGGGGTGGTGAAGAGGAGAGAGACACCAGCTATGTTTTAATGGCCCCCAGGGAGGGGTGTTGGGTCTCACCAGCTAAACCCCATTTTACCCTCTCCCACAAGTGCAGCAGACCCCGCGTTAGCTGTTTCTGCTCCTATCACTTGAGTCTCCAGTTGACTCCTCTCCACCATTAGCAGTAACTCTTCCAAGGATGTGTCACACATGCCTTCTGAAAAAGCATTAATAATTTACCATGTAAATTGCACTGCTAGTGTGTCCCACATATATATGCAAAGTGAGCAAGATATATGCCTCATGTTTTCTTTGGTTAGAGGAATCATTTTGCCAGTTACAGAATGCAGTTCTTTTCTGGTGAAAAAATGCTAGATTTCCTCGTTTTCATCAAACCAGTCTTGGTGCCTATGAGTGGAATATCCTATAGTTTCAGCACATGCACTATGAATGGTATTTTTAAGTTGATCCCAGTGCTCTTGAATGTCAATGATGTTATCAGGCAAGTTAGAGAGTTTCTCAGGCTGGTGTTACTGGAACATCTCACAGCTGGCTTGGTCTTGAAGTGCTTTGACTTTGTGCCACTTTCACTTAGTCTTTGGGTGTCTGTGGTGTGCTGGAGTGAGCTACAAATATATGATTGATCTTACTAATTGATGGTCTGTCCAACAGTGATTGGTACCGCTCATAGCTCATGTTATACCGGTGTCAGTATAGTCTCAGGCTCTGACTATAACATAGTAAAGGAGGTGCCAGTGTTTCAACCAAGGATGTTTCCAGGTGGTCTTAAATGTGTTACCATCTTTAGACAGAGTATTTGTGATGGGACATCTGGTCACCCTACAAGTAGACAGATGAGCAGGTCATGCTCCACACATTTGCTGAGGAGGAGATTATCATTGGGGTTTACATTTCCCACCCCTTCTTTGCCTATTGTGCCACTCCAGAGTTGAGAGTCCTGTCCAGCTCTTGCATTGAATTCTGCCAGGAGGACGAGTTTGTCTGCCTTAGGTGTGGCTGTGAGGCGTTCTATAAAATTGCTCCTTATTGTCTTCCTCATCATTGAGTGTTTGGGCGTCTGTGCTGATGACTGTGGCATATTGGTTGTTGCTAGGCTTGAGCCAAAGAGTCATGAGATGCTCGTTGATCCCCCCGGGGAACTCCAAAAGCTGATTGGTGATCTTATTTTTGATGGCAAAGCCAATCCGGTGAATGCGTCTCTTCAGGTGGCTTTCCTTTCCCAAAGATGGTGTAGTCACCTCCATCTTTCTTAATTGGCCCTCATCGGCCCAGTGGGTCTCACTAAGAGCTGCAATGTCAATGCTAAGTCTTGCCAGTTCTCTGGCAATTAAGGCAGTTCTTCTTTCTGGGCATTCACTGTGCTGATAGTCTATAAGGGTGTGGACATTCCAGGTGGTGAAATTCATTGTCTTCTCTCTCTTCTATGGGTGTGAAATCTGGGTAACCTACAGATGACATCTCAAGCAGCTGGAGTGGTTCCAGCAGCGCTGCCTCAGGAGGATTCTCAGGATCAGCTGGGAAGACCGACACACTAACATCAGCATTCTCTCTGCAGCCAACTCAGCAGTATAGACGCGCAGGTCATGAAACACCAACTCTGCTGGGCTGGCCACTGTATGTACGCCTGACACTCACCTCCGAAAGCAAGTACTTTTCTCTCAGTTAAGTCAGGGCAGAAGGGCTCGCAGAGGGCAGTGGAAGTGCTTCAGAGACATACTGAAAGTACATCTTAAAAAGGGAGGCATCAACCCAACGAACTGGGAGGACTTGGCACGGAACAGAGCACAGTGGCGCCACACCAAACACCAAGCCCCAGCTCACTTTGAGGAGAACAGGCATGCTCATGAGACAGAGAAGCGACAAAGGAGGAAAGAAAGGGCACAACAGTCCAGCCAACAACTATGTCTCCTCCAAGATTACACCTATCACTTCTGTAGGAAAATCTGCAGGACACAAATTGGGCTCCTCAGCTACTTAAAAACCCACCAATGAACCCCCTTGGCAGATGACATCCTCACATCGAGGGATAGCTGAAGAAGATATGAAAAGTACTTCTAGCTATATATGTAACACACAAAGCCTACGTTTGGTCAAAATATACTGTTTTTAAAAAACTGTTAGCTGGTTTTCAAAAGCTCTGAGCATCCACAATCCCAGTTGAAGTCAATGGGAGCTGGGCATGCCCAGTGCTTCTCAAAATGAAGCCATTCATGTATGAAATATCATTGCTAAATCTCAACATCTTGGCTGTTGTCATCTCCTGCCCTGGCAGGTCAGTAGTTATTTTAAGAGCCAAGTAAATAGGGTGACCAGATAGCAACTGTGGAAAAAACTGGACGGGGTGGGGGATAATAGGCACCCATATAAGAAAAAGTCCCCAAAAAAACCGGACAGCTGGTCACCCTAAAAGTAAACAGATAAATAATGTAAAAAGACCTCCAGGAGAATGCAGGAAAAAAATTAAAAACAGAGGTGATGTCATTACCAAAAATGCAAACATATAGGTTTACCTTGGATTAAGATTCTCAGCTGGTGTAAATTAGAATTGCTCCATTGTTGTCAACTAAGCTACTCTGATTTGCAAGAATTGAGAATTTGGCCCATTTTTCCCCTTTGGAAATATAAGATGTAATATTCAGGACAGGAAACAAAAAAAATGTTTCTTCAAAGATCCTCCAGTTCAGCCCTTTAAAAAATAAAATTTAGTAGGTAATCTTAGCCAAAGTTTTGAAACTTGAACTGGAAAGATACCAACCTCCTTAAAACTGGACTTTTAACATGTCATGGTACAAAGCAACTACACTTAGCTGGCACACTTTAAAATATTCTAACATTGCTTGTAAAATCAAATATAGCAGTTGGATTTAAAGTTCTGTTATTACATTTCCAGTCTCTTTTTAAATATCTCTGACAGCTAAAGCTTTTTAAAGCTCTGCTTTAAGTGAAAGAAAAGTTGGTCCCAGATGTCACTAATTGGGAACAGGTTAGAGGAGATGTTTAAACAGAGATGCCTGAAGTTACAATTCATCATGTGGGATCTGACAACAGCCTATTTTATTAGAATCTTTCATTTAGTTTTCACCATAACAAGCTTTAACCAGTACCATGCAGAACATGTTAAAGAAAGAAAATTATGCAAATCTAGGTCTTTTAAAAAGCTGGTAGTGTTTGAAATGTACTATATACAAATTTAATACCTTCTTTTCTATATATAAGATTGGCATATACTTGTACTGAAACACATTAATCAAGGTCTTTTGTTTCCTGATTTCAATTACTCTGTGGCTTAGCTTTTGGATGTTTTACTAATCTTTTAAGGAGTTAAAAAAATCTTTCAGTAGATCATCAGTAAAACATTTTAAGTGCAAAATAATTTTTTAAAACCAAGATTTTTAGTCATTTAGCCTATGATTTAGGCCAGCTTTCGCCGCTGCTGAAGTCAGCAGGAATTTTGCCATTAACTTCAGTGGAGGAAGGATCACAACTACAATATTACAGCTGCATTAAATGGATCAGCACAAACACTTACGGTCCTCTTGTTATGCGTTTACCCAGCACGGTTAAAATATGGCACACTCAATTCTGATTTTAGACAACTCTTATTTCTGTTAAAACAGCAAAAATCTATATTCAGATAATAAGATTAGGGGCCAAATCCTTCCTGCTTTATTCATGCAGGCCTGTTCCAAAGTCTACTAAAGTCAATGGAAAACTCCCATTGAAGTCAGTGGGTACATCAACACTGCCAAAAACCAAAAACAAACAAACAAAAACAAACACACACCACCCAAACCAACCAACCAAAAAAAACCTACCTGCAACAGCAAATCTCAGACCTTGGGTCAACTTACTCAGGTTGACACTATGGGGTTAAAAATTGCATTGTTGATGTTCCTGGAGCAGTGGATCTCAGAGCCTGGGGTTCCAGCCCAAGCAAGAAGATCTACACTGCTATTTTTAGCCCTGTAGCACAAGCCCAGACTCTGAGACTCACTGTTGTGGGATTGTTTGTTTTTGTTTTGTTTGTTTGTTGCAGTGTAGACATACCTAGTGAAGTTTGGATCAAGCCCATGAACAGTTTACTATTTGACTGAGTAAAGTGATCTGGATTTGTGTCCTGATAAGTTTTAAGTGAAGGTTTACACGGAACATGTTACTTTTCTACACTGTGGTTAACAACATCAGTGAATACATAAGCTTTGACGTACTTCAGATTGCAGTCGTTCAATGGCCTGGTTCTCCATTGCCTTGCATCTCATGTAGTGAGTGACACCAAAGCAAAGAAAATAAATCATTAACAAATCAGAACAGTAGTGTTTTATATTTACTTTGCACTGATGCAAAAATGACTACACAAGGTCCAGGGCAATGGACAATCAGGTCCAGTGACTCCTTTACGCTGCAGATCAGAGTAGGAGGGCAAAGCTATGGTGTTGCTTCCAGTGAAATCTGTGGCAAATCTCTTCTGGACTCCAACAAGAGCAGGATCCAGCCCAAGCTGCATGAAACATTTTACATTTCTTGGGATGGCCTTAGCCGTATTTTGTCCTCCAAAGGAAACAAAAAAGTTATCACCAATTGGAATGCACTCATGAATTACTCATCAGCACTGTGTTTGTTATAGTTGGCTGCCATTTAAATGTGTGAAAACTCCTCACTGTTATGAGGATGAACACGTCTATGGTATCATATTGAATATTTCATTTAAGAGGTACAGATTTTAGGAGTATTTTAAATAGTAAAACCTAATTTTCTTCCTCAGGGATTAAGTCCTATGGGCTAGAGTCTCCACAGGCTCTGATTTAAGTACAACTATACTGATTTACACCAGTGAAGGATCTGACCCTATATTTATAAATAGGGCAGATTGGCGTAGCCATTAAGATATTTCCAAAAATACCCCTGGGGAAGTGTTCTTTGGGCAGAGGTTCTAAACATCTGCATCATAAACCTAGTATAAAGAGAAACTGGCTGGTTAAAAACCCTAAAACTATTTCCTTAATTACATTTCTGATAACATCATAAGTTATATCAAAAGTGAAAGAATTTTCAAAATTTGGTCAACATAAAAATTAAGTGAATTTATTGGGGGTGGGGGGAAAGTTGCTATATTGACAGCCTTGGAGATTGGAGTCCACTACATATCCAACAACTTCTGTATGGTCATTTCCCATAGAAAATTCCAACTTTTTGGCAGAAAACTGAAAATTGGAAACGGATTTGGAAATGCCATCATCATGCCTCATGGGGATTTTAGTTAGTGCTATTCCAATTCTTCTCTAGGGACTGGTCTCCATGGCCAGACTACCTCTGCTATGATACACCATGGTCTCCCCTTTTGCTGAGATACCCCAGTCCATCATGGGAGTCACATAGCCATAGTGCATCAAGGAAGATATAGTTCTTGGGGAGCCTGGCCCATAGAGGAGAAGGGGGGCATAAGGCACCCAAACTACAACTCAGATGAGACACCATGGCAGCATTTCTAAATCAAAGTTTGGGAGGGGAGGTTGCCAGAAGTTTGAGATTTACTTTTCAGGTGTTTGTTTTTTTTATATCAAAAAAACAAATATCTAAAGTTTCAGTGGAAAGTATATACTTCATGGAAAATTTCATTTGGATAAAAACTCAATTTTTGATCAAAGAACAATTTTGATAGACACTTTTTAACCAGCCCTAATGGGAAGTGATAATACAATCTTCCCAATCTGTCCTGCTAACATACCTAAATCTTGACCTGGAGACACCCCTTCTAGTAGCGAGAGGATAATTTTCTATGCCCATTTAATCCTTGGCTTCTTTGCTGAGTGTAAATAAGTATGTCAAAGGATGCCCATTCTGGTAGTGTTTTCTGTGATGTAGACAATAGTCCAACAGGAACTGGACTAAGATTATCAACTCAATTGTCATAGGTTATGAAACAGGCTTGAGGGAGTGGGTAGTTTTAAATTTGACGTAATTGTTGCCATTTGTTTTATTTGGATGAGAGACAGTGCTAAATTTTCAAAAGTGCCTGTTTAAGTGCCATTTTGGATAGGGACTTAGAAGCCTAAGTCCCTGTGACTTTCAAGGAGATAATTTTACACTAAAAGTGGATCGGTTGGCTTCTAGTCAGTTTTATTTTCTAGGTCTCAAGCTCCAGTACAATGCAGGTGGGTTCACAAAGTTGATGAGGAATGTTTAAACCTAAGGGAGTGTGGAAAGGAAACCCAACAGCACTCTTTTTATTAGGGTTGGGTGAAATTGGCAAAAATGACACGAGAAAGTTTTCACCAATTCATTTCATGTGACATTTCACGTCCTCACAATTTCACTTTGTGACATTTCAAGGCCTCAGAATAGTTCCGTGATTGGCGTGCAAAGTCAGCTTTTAGCTCAGAATTGCTTCTCTACAAAAATTTGTGAGGAAAAACCACTAGCATCCATCTCTCTACAAGCCATCGTTGTCAGAGAAGATGGAGAAGGAGAAAGGAGCACACGCACATCTATAGTATCCTGTACTACTTATACACACAAACACCCAGGTCAGGCTGGGACAGAAGTACCCAGGAACATACGCATTCTGACTCCACCTCATTAAATGGCATGGAGGCCTGTGATTAGTCTTGCTTGCACCCAGGATTCCCTGCCCCACGAAGCCCCAAGACATCAGTACCATAAAGAGGGGACAGAAGTAGTCAGATTTATTCTGCTATATTGAAGCAGGCAGTGGCCCAGAATAGGCCAGTCTCCGGTCACTTTACAGCTATTTACACTCAGTATAACCAAGCACTGGAGGAAAAGGAGTGGCTGCTGAGTAATTGGGAGATGAGACTATTTGAAAGGAGGCCCAGGCCCATCCAGTAGCCAGTGTCCTGCAGCTGGTGATGCAGGTAGCTAGGGACTTCATGAGGACAAAAGCAGATGATCGAAGTACCTCCTCTACTCTACTACTAGTAGTAGTAAACTTCTGTTCTGGATCTACCACCGTTCCTGCCACTGTGTGCTCTTCTCCTCCTCCTCCACTAAAGTCCTTAGGGATGCAGCAATACCCCTAATGACGAGCCAGATGAAGGAGCATGTAACTTTAATACTGGAATTTTGGGTATGCAAAGTGACAGAAGGAGTTTGAGGCTGAGGGCATAATGCTTATTTCTATAAGAACAGATATAATATTGTTATTATGGTGTGGCAGCAGACAAGCCGACCTGTTTTCTACAGGTTCCCACACTATTCTATCCATTACTGATCCTTGTGATATGCACTTTATGCTTACTAGGGGAATTAAATCCAAACACTGGCATCACTATGATGAGGAGACTCTCTTACTTGCTTCTGCAATTTTCTTCTGCACAACCCAGAACGAGAAGCCCTTCACTCTGGCCTCTCCACTGAGAATACTCTGGTTTAAATGCCAATAGTGGCAGGAGATTTTGCCCCACTAGCAACAGGACTGAGCTTGTAAGTTCAGTTCTATGGGCTCCACCTGACTGCTTTCTGATCAGTTGGAGGAGTGCTTGCCAGGATCTGTCCAGTCCATGATGGAGCAGTGTACAGCAAGGGTTATGGTGGATTATCCATCACTGGCCTTTTTTTAAACCAAACGTGTTTATTTTTCTAAAAAGACATGTTCTAATTCAAACAGGAATTAATTCAGGAGAGTTCTGTGGCCTGTGCTATGCAGGAGGTCAGACTAAGTCATCACAGTGGTTCCTTCTGGCCTTTAATTGATGAAAGAGAAGGCAAGGAAACCAAAGTGGTGCAACATCTTGAAGTAATTTAAATGCATCTTCTACATTTGTTTCTCAGTCAGGTTTTCCAAGGAGAGAAGAAGGACACACCCTACCATGCTGGTCATAAGTGCAATTTCCAGTCACTTCCACTGACTACATTTGGTTCTTATCAAAAGCTGTGCACACAAACACAGCATTCAAATTTGCCATAAAAGGATAAAAAACACCAAGTTAATCCAAAAGTGCTGCAACAACTTTTCCAAATATGCACTGCTCCAAAAACATTCATTTGTTAGTTGTCTTAAAATATGAATTTCAGATAGATTTTCCTATCCTATGCCTGCCACTTTATTAATAGCAATTTTACTTAAATTTTCTAAGTTGACAAAGATAAATATAATTGAAAATTTAACACTGCTTGTGCTAGCACGCTAAAAATAATGTGGCCATGGCGGCAGCTTAATCTAGCCACATGAATACAATCCCGCCTGACTCACTAGGTATGTATTCAGGCTGCTCCTGCCCCTTCCACTGCTTCCCCCCCTCCCCCCCCCCATTTTTGAGCATTGTAGTTTGAACAAAGTTGGCAAGTCTGTCTACATTTGCTGGGAAGCACCCACCCAACAGCAGTGTACACATACCTTGTTTGCTTATGTCAGGTGCTTTTTCTTATTAATATAATTTGTGATGTGGCACACTGTATGTGATTGTTTTTCAGTATAGTGTATGAAACGTGCCCCAGAGTAATAAGGAACAAAATGATGTGTCATAGTCCTGTCAATAGTTTTAACACCTACTTCATTGTTAGAAGCAAAAACCAGACACTGCAGACACCACAGTACATACACAGCCCAGGGTAGGATGCGCAGTATGTTCTATAGCTCACAACATTTTCCTCATTCTTTTACGCTTTTGTGTTTTCAGTATCATGATACAGGAGATCTTTATTGACAGACTTTCTAATAAGATAAGTAATATTCTCTGTAAGGCAAGAGTTTTAATAGAGTTATTGACAAACCTGTACCGTACCTACATTTTCTTATCAACTAGCAGCAGTCTTCTTTAGGTGGGACTCAGAGATTAAGGCTACTAACTATAAGTCATAGTCAGGTGTGAACTTACCCAGCAGCCTACATATGCCAGCTCAGAAACCCTGGTAATGGGCATTACGTGAAAACCTAGAGGAGGCTCCCTGCCCTGTCCCCATCCCTCAGCTTCCCTTCCCTGTCAACTGATCCCCTCCTAAGTAAACTTCCAAAAAGTAAAACTAATGTGATATTTGCTGCCATCACATTGTTCATTCTGCTTGTGTATTCTCCTCTTCCCTCACTCTGTTTATGTAGTACTGACGCATGGTTTCCTTGTACTCCCCTGTCTGTCTCCATCCGTTGTCTGTTGGCTTATACTTAGACTGTAAGCTCTTTGGGGCAGGGACTGTCTTTTTCTTCTGTGTTTGTACAGCACTTAACACAATGAGGTCCTGGTCCATGACTGGAGACCCTAGGCACTATGATAATACAAATAATAAAACAGAACTAGGATAGTGAATTTTCACTAACCTTTGTTGTACAGTATACTTAATGGCCTGATTTATTGCTCAATGTGTTACTCCAGTTTTACACTAATGACATTGTTTTCAAAGGTGCTACACTATCATGAAGCTGAACTCATGAAGTTGAGCAAACAAATGATTAATTGCTAACATGGCCTACATCTGAAACTCAGAGGGGAAAAGAAAAACCCACCAACTTTAGAATTCACCATCCTTCTTAAAGCAAGAATTAAAGAAAATGTTATGTGCTGGATCTATGGTGCATGAAATGTTAATCTAATGCATATGTTTTGGGAATGTCCATTTGATCAAAAATTCTGAGATGAAATACTTGTATATATTAATATGAGTCTGGACAACAGTACTTCTCTAGATCTTAAATGGTTTGGAGGATTTTAGAAATGTATGCATTTGAAAACCATATGAACAATTTCTGTTGAGTCTTAGTTGAACAAAAAAAAAAAAAAACCGCTCAATTGATTCCTCCAAAAAACACATTCTAAAGGGTTACACAATAAGAACTGTTACTTGGGCCTAAGTGAATTAGCAAATGTAGAGCGTATCATTCCACCTAAGTAAACAATCATGTTTCTTGGAAATTTATGATTGTATCAACTGGTTTTTGAAATCTTCATGTTTTACAGTTTTATTCTTACAGAATGAAAGCTTAAACAGAAAAATGATTTCATACCATATTGAAAGTAGGTACTATATTTGAATAGAATACTCTCTTCATATATAACAAAGAGGTTGAATCCCTGCTTTAAGTGCAAAGTCCAACTCAACCTTAACTATGGCGCCATGATCAGTGTCTCCATAATATTGCTTAAAGAGCTCCCTCATTTCCCTAGGACAGAGGTCATAAGAAGAGGTGGTATTGTAGCAGTATTCCACAATTCCTTCTGCCACTTTGCTCCTGGAGATAGTAACTTACTTCTGCATTATACGAGAAATTACTACCCAATGTATGCCACCTCAGCTCTGCTGGCCAGCGCATTCAGAATGCAGGGCCAAGGCCCCATTCTCTACCCAACTGCTACAATAAGGGAAGAAACAGGCATGCAGCACCCTTTACTCCTGGCAAGTCAGGAGCCAAAGTTTGGATAGCCTGCCAGGGGTATAAACGCAGAGGGGACTTACTCTCCCTTGTATAGGTGTGCAGCCCAGGTCAGAACCTAGTCCTAAATGTTCACGTATGTTTGAGTGAATGGGAAGAGACTTTTTACAGCCATAGCTAATATCCCAAACTGAAGAATTCAGCTTTACTGTTCAGTGAGTGGATTTCTCAAAACAGAAACTTACATCTTGGGAGTAGCAAAATGCATGAGGCAGCTTGAACTGAAGATGCTAAACTCTCTTTGAGTGGGAGGAATGGGTAAGTCAATATCAATACACTTGGCTTAGTCTAAGGTTTAACAGTGGCATGCTCATTAAGTTAACACTTAACAGGGAAGAACCAGAATCATTTAGAGCTAATGGAGCCATACTGTTTTACACCAGTGGAAGATCTGCCCCGTTATTAGATCCATCTGTGAACAATTTCCCCCTGTCCTTGAGCACCCCCTTGTGGCTGCCCTAACATATGGGTTGCCATTCCACATATCTTCTCAGGCCCTTAAGGTCTCCAGAACAAGCTCTCTGGCCTCAGTTATACCCTTTCTTGGGGCCAGTTCATTACAGAAACATAACAGAAGTCCCAAACCATAGTCCACATATCATCCCCAGTGTATATAGTCCTTAAAATCGCATGATATCTAGTCCGTTGATTTAGCACGTACCACTGTCACCGGGCGATGCTCTGGAACTATTCCATATGAAGCCAGTCAGGAATCTGTGGGATCATGCCTCCTCTCGGAGCATATTGTCACCAGGGCAAGAAGCTTACACAGTTTCAACTTTCCTGGATCTGACCTCAGAGCATTCAGCATCCTCTTCCACACCGTGCACTTCCCGCAGGGAGTCTGCCCAGGCAGGGTTCCTGGGGAAGCCAGAGGGCCCTGCACCCCAACTCCACAGTCAGATGAGACTCTCAGCCAGCCAGTAAAACAGAAGGTTTATTATTCAACAGGAAGACAGCATAGAACAGAACTTGGTAGCATAGAAATCAGTGACTTTCAGCCAAGTCCATCTTGGGGAGTCCTGGCCAGAAGTCCTGGACTCCCCCTCTTCCAGTCCCCCCCCAAGCAGACTGCCCAGCTACCAACAACCTGACCTCAGACACCCCCGTTGCTCCTCCTCCTTGTCTCACTTCCTGGGCAGAGAGTCACCTGGTCCTCACCAGGTTGCTTGCATCCCCCTCCTGGGTCTCAGGTTACGAAGGGCACCAGTGATAGCATATGTGCAGGCAGCTTGCCCCAGAGGTCTCAGCCAAAGTCACACGCCCCTATTCCCACCACCGAAGCATTGGTGCAGCACACAGGGAAAGTGAGCCACACACAGTATTCATGCAAAACAGTAAAAAGCAACAAAGATTCCTGTGGCACCTTAAAGACTAACAGATGTATTGGAGCATACGCTTTCGTGGGTGAATGCCCACTTCGTCGGATGCATGTAATGGAAATTTCCAGAGGCAAGTATAAATATGCGGGCAAGAATCAGTCTGGAGATAATGAGGTTAGTTCAATCAGGGAGGGTGAGGCCCTCTTCTAGCAGTTGAGGTGTGAACACTAAGGGAGGAGAAACTGCTTTTGTAGTTGACTAGCCATTCACAATCTTTGCTTAAGCCTGATCTGATGGTGTCAAATTTGCAAATGAACTGAAGCTCAGCAGTTCCTCTTTGAAGTCTAGTCCTGAAGTTTTTTTGCTGTAAGATGGCTACTTTTACATCTGCTATTGTGTGGCCAGGGAGGTTGAAGTGTTCTACAGGTTTTTGTATATTGCCATTCCTGATATCTGACTTGTGTCCATTTATCCTTTTACGTAGAGACTGTCCAGTTTGGCCAATGTACATTGCAAAGGGGGCCCAGGGCAGCCTAGGGGATTAGCGGGGGGCCTGGTGTTGGCAGCAGGAGTTGGGCCAGACCCCCCGCACTCACCAGTGGCAGCAGGAAGCACAGCGGCGTGGCCCCAACCCACTCCGCTCCTCCAGCTCCCAGCCCTGTCGCTTGGGGGAGAGGGCTTGGAGGAAGGGCTCAGGCTTGCCCCTGCACTCACCAGCGGGAAGCAGAGCAACATGGCTGGGAGCTGGCGGAGTTGAGAGGGCTGGGCCCGGGTCACTCTGCTTCCCGTCGCTGGTGAGTGTTGGGGCGGGCACAACCCCTTCTGCCGGCTCCAGTACCCCTGCTAATCCCTTGGGGCGGGGAGGGGGTTTGGGGAAAGGGATCGAATGGGGGTGGAGCAAGGAGGCTGGCTGGTGGATGGGGCTGGCCGCTGGAGTTAGTGCCGCATACGGCTACCTAGAGCACCATGAAATTTGGTGCCCCAAATTACATGGTGTCCTACGCAGCTGTGTATTCAACATATGCCTAAGGACGGCCCTGACTGTGGTGAAAATAGTGTATCAAGCCTTGGTTCAGGATCCACTTCCCCTTCATACGATGGATTCCTATGGGAAAAGCGGTTTCAACTTACAACATTTTGACTTACAATGCAATTCTGAGGAACAAATTGTGTTGTAAGTCCGAGGACCCCTGTATTAATGTAAAACTCCCTTATTGCAGATTAAGATGACTACTTCTTGTCTTACCTTCAGTGACTATGGAGAACAATTGATCACCATCCTCTAACAGTCTCTCAGATTTTCCCCTCAGTCTTTTCCCCCCCCCCCACTCAAGATGAAACTTGCCCAGGTTTTTTTTTTTTTTTTTTTTTTTAAACCTTTCCTCATAGGTCTTGTTTCCTAAGCTCTTTATCATTATCAGTTTCAATGTATTTTGCCTGAATGTAGTCTAGTTTATTACATATCCTTTTAAAAAAAAATGAGCTGATGCAATAGAAACGGAGTAAAGAATGTGAACTTCTGATGCGTGTTGCTTATGTCTTTGGGATAATAGCCAGAGTTCAGGCGGCACAGAAGTGTGGAAACCATATGGTACACGTCACAAACACTCTGCAAATGCTGCTGAGAAAACGACTTGAGACAGCAGGGAGTGTGTTACAGTTACAGCATTCTCACCATATGCTTCATCTGTGGGGATGGGGGTTGGGGGGCAGGAGGAGACATGGTAACAAGCTGGGAATCAGAATGCTAGGGCCTCACACAGAGCCTTGTGAGATGCTGTGAATTTTCAAATTTCTGCCCTTTAATGGGCATAACAGTAGATGTTAAAATTAAACAATTATATAAAAAAAATGATTAGGAAAACATACAGCATAATGTTACAATTTTAAGACAAGCCAATTAGGGGCTAGATTGGGTACCAAGGCACAATGTCTCTATGTTGCCCCAGGAGCAGTCCAGGGAAGGAATTGTGGTTCAAAGGGCCACAAATTTCATCATTGACCCTACTCTCGTCTATACCAGCAGCAAATTATAACCGTCATGCCAGTGCTAGTCCATTCAGAGAGTGTGGGGCCAACACTATTTCCCACCAGCCAGCTCTGGGGGAAGAGTAAGTGGGTGTACATCATCCCTTACCACTGCACATCTGGACCTAAGCACTGGGCAGCCCATGCAGGGCATAAAGTGTGGAGAAGAAGGAAAGGGTGGGGGAGGATTACTACATGAGCACACACTCCAAGCTACATTCTAGCCCTCTATTAGCAGTTTCAACCAGGCTTCTAGCCCAGCCCGGTTTGTATTTAAATCAATCCATATGGAACTATAACTCAGGTGCCCATGTCCTCCTAATTGCAGGATAGTGACCTGTAATTTGGGGAGGAGGGGTCATTTTAAGGCAGTTAAGGTCTTTCCCTCAAGATGGAAGAATCTGCAGTAAGGGATGTTTAAAATCTCCCTTCTGGGTGAGGTTTTTCCACCTATCTTTCCCCAGCCCTCCCTCACTAAAATTAGGGTGACCATACTTGCTGAATATGGGACACTTGATAAAATTACTCTTATTCAAGCAAGTTCAATGGCAATCAGAATTATGCAGCACAAACTTCCAAATTAACCTCAAGTTGACTGAGCCCCTCTTAGAAAGAAATACTGAGTAGTTGGATTCTTTTTATTTACCTTCTTATCTTTAAGGCTTTAGGGTTCACACAGGGAGAGGTCACACACACACACACACACACACTTCTGTACACATCTCTCACATGGGAGGGGATGACCGACCCAACCCTCCCAGCCAGGTGCTCTCCACACCTGGCTAGGCCTCCAGAACAGACCCACCTCTCCTTATACCTGGTGCCTCGTCTTCGAGGCAACACATGGGGGGGGAGGAGAAAACACAGGGTCACATGCCCCTTCTCTCCAGATTTCTATCAGGGTTCACACCAGAATATGGCCAGCAGCAGCCTTTCGGCACTGTGCAGCAGGGCTGCCCAGAGGATTCAGGGAGCCTGGGGGCAAAGCAATTTTGGCCCCCTTCCATAAAAAAGGGCGGCAATACATAGAATACTGTATTCTCATGGGGGCCCCTGTGGGGCCCTGGGAAAAATAAACATTTAAAAACCTTCCGTATCTCAGCACAAATCCAGTTTTGAGAAAACTTCTTTTCAAGTCACCTTTACAAGGTATCACTGGTTCTTAGCATCAGCTAGTGCTAAAAGGCACTAAAACTCATTAAAAGGGTTGGACAAGTATTTTCTGTCAAAACTTTTTTTTTTTTGATCAAAACTAGGGGTTTTTAAAAAGCAGGAAAAAAAAATCATGGACAATGTCTGCTTTCCCTCAAAATTTGTTGTGTTTTTTTAATTGAAAAGCTGAAATTAGTCTGCCAAAACCTGAACGTGATTTGGGGTTTCAGAAGTGTGTGGCCAAATATTTGCTGCTTGCTGTGTTTGATTGTTTAAACAAACAATAAAAAAAATTCTGCTTAAAAAAAATCCAAAAACATTTAAACCACCTCAGCTTGTGACCAAATGCCTGAGCCCATCCAGTCAGATTTTTCCAGGTTTCTGATACTCTGCTGGCTTCCTTGACTCATCGGTCTCCATAACTTTGGGTTCATTTAGGTTAGAACATAAGAATGGCCATACTGGGTCAGACCAAAATTCCATCCAGTCCAGTATCCTGTCTGCCAACCGCGGCCAATGCCAAGTACTCCAGAAGGAGTGAACCTAACAGGTAATGATCAAGTGATCTCTCTCCTGCCATCCATCTCCACCCTCTGACAATCAGAGGTTAGGGACACCATTCCTTACCCATCCTGGCAAATAGCCATTAATGGACTTAACCTCCATGAATTTATCTGTTTCCTAAAGACTGGCTCCATGGGATCCTTCACAAACTGGGGACGGTTACTGTGGGTGTGTCTTTAGTATAGACCAGTGGTTCCCAAACTTTAACAACCTGTGAACCCCTTTCACTAAAATGTCAAGTCTCGCGAACCCCCTCCTAGAAATGAATATTTCCAGGGATTGTCTCCTTTGCCTGAGTATAAATTATAAAAGCTGTGATCTTGGAAATACAAAATTTGTTTTCATGACATGCTTATTACACACGATTTATTATTAATTGTTATTTATCATTACAGTATTTTTATTACATTATGAAAACTGCAACACTCTTCCAAAATCTCACTTTAGTAGCTTGTATCACTTTGAATAAGCCCCACCGGTGAGGATATGGAGGAGCAACAGGGCTAGGCTGGAGGGAAGCGGGGGGAAGGGGAAAAGCAGGGAGAAGACAGTGAGAGGGGAAGCATGTAAAGGGTCGATGGGTGGGCAGCAGAGGTGACATGTAACAGACTGCCACCTGCCTGCACTCACCAACCACCACAACTCACAGCCAGTACCAGCCGGAAACGGGACGGGGGCAGGGCCCTGCTGGCCAAGACCCAGCACACAGCAGGTGCTATGCTGATAAACCAGCAGGGGGAGCTGCCGGCCCCGCACGCTGCATCTTCATCCTGCCACCACCTTGCACACCCACCCCCAGTATCAGCTATTGAACCCCCCCACTCACCTCTGGTGGGCACGCAGCAGGCGAGCAGAACCCACCAGTACCGATGTGTGGTGGGAGAGACAGAAAATACAGGACAATTTGCCTGTTTTTAAGGAAAAGTCAGGACACCTGCAGGAGGGCTTAAATACAGGACCGTCCCTTTAAAAACAGGACGGTTGGTCACCCTAACTAAAATGATTCCAGCAGCTGGAGAGGAGGAGCCTGTGTGATGGACAAGGCTTAGCACAGAGGAGAGCAGAAATGAGTCATACTGGGGTGGCAGTATTTACCTCCTGATAGACAGTACTAAGGTGGTGCAGGAGTTGGGGGAAGAGGAAGGAGAGATCAATCTCCTCCTTAACTTGTGAAGATATGTCTGAAGGGCGATTTCTTTGCAATGCATCATATAGCATGAAATATGAGGGTTTCCAAAATAGTTTCCCAAAAAGAGAAGAACTGTCCCTGAAATGGTTTTATCCCCCATCCACCCAGCGCCTGGAACAGTATTCAATTCAAACACTGTAGCCAACACCGTTAGAAAAAGTCCATGCACTACTCTAGAGAAAATTTTAAAAACTGAACCCATATGTAAGCAATCATGAGTAGCTAACTAAATAATGACAAATGCTTTCTACCTTGAACTGCTGGTCACCCAAACACACTTTGGTCCTGCTACAACTTACAAAGCTGCAGAAAGGTAACAGCAGAAAATAGAATAGGTTTGATGTATTCACTGTTTCACCAAGTTTGCAGAACATTTTTACCATTGTGTGCACTGCACTTTTATTCAGTTTCTCTCCCCTTTGCTCCATGTGTCTTCAGAGATTACTTACACCAACCACTTCACAGCGGTTGTCTTTTGCACTCAGCCTTCCTAATGATTTCCAGTTGGACTAGTCAAACCTTATAATCCAAGCAAAAACATCTCCTTAAAGGGCAAACACTGAAAGGCCACTTCCCACTCTCCTCCACAGAAAGAGGGAGAGATTGAGACAAAAAAAAAAAAAAAAAAAAAAAAAGCAGGAGAGAGAGGTAATGACAATTGAGATTGAACACAAGACCTGTCCCTTTATCTAAAATTTAGATTCTAAATTAAAGAAAACCCTCAAAACCTCATTGTTAGGAAATTCTTTGACATTCTCCTTCATTTTGCAGATAACGTCACATGTTCCAGTGCTAGAGTCCAACTCAATAGACAGGGACTGGGCTGCTAGAGGGGCATAGCCAAACCTACCTCTAAGATTCTCAGAAATACAACACTACACATTTGGGGCTGTTTTACACCAGACAGAATGCACCATTTCACTTACAGTCCAATGAATTCTGTCAACTGTGTAGGTCAGAATGGTCTAAAGTCTTCTTTTGAGAGTCAGTTTGGGAATAAATGATTACTGGTAAGAGGTGGTGAATGGGAATGTGCCACTGGTAGATATTCATTATAATAGTGCCCATTATACAAGGTACTTACTACCACTATTACTAAAAGTAAACACTCAAAACTGGACTCTGTCATGAAGCCTGAGTAAACAAGCTGTGTGCAAAGAACCTACCACAGGCCAAAGAGGAATGGAATCCTCCCCCACTACCCGGCACCAGGCTCCATGGCCTCTTCTACAGTTGTGGGCAAGATTGTGGTCCGAGCACTCTTCCTATGAAGGGAATTTGTTCAGTGGATCCACATAATAGTAGATTCATTCCCTATATCTCCACCCAGCCTACACTATCCCTGCCAAACCACTATAGAGAAAGCACTTCTCCACAGTGGCCGAGGGCTTGGAACCCCCCCCTATGACCTTTCCACAACCTGCCTTGCCCACCCAGCAGAACTGCCTCAGTTTCAGTGTATTGGTTATGTTGCTCCTGCGAGTAGCAAAAAAGGACATTGTTGTGAGGCTATGGAAAAACCTAACTTCACATACTCACAATATGCCTTAAGATTGATCCATTATAGAATTGGAATTGTTAACTATGCGCACAAACAAAATTAGACAAGTTCCTTAATCTTTGGAACCCTATTATCTCTGTTATCTGAAGAAATGTCTAATAGGTTAAGACAAAGCAAAATGTTACTCTATCCAGGTTCTTCCTTCTCTGGTAGAAATTACTTCATCATTGTATGGGTTTTCACTTTACAGTATTCATTTTGCCTGGTTTTCTTTCATTCATTTTGCTCTAGCTCTTTCCTTTCACACCTTCTCTTATTTTCTCCTGTCCCCTTCCCTCCTCTGACCTCTGTGTAGCTCAAAAGCTTGTCTCTTTCACCAACAGAAGTTGGTCCAATAAAAGATTACCTCACCACCACCCCACTCTCCAATATCCTGGGACCAACTTGGCTACAGCAACTCTAAACAAGCTCGAAACGAAAAGGTCATTTAATTGTGTCACAGTTCTCAAGGTAACTGCATCTCTGACCCCTTTGTGGCCTCCTTGAGGGCACCCCCACTCAGATCTCAGGGCTCAATTACCTTACTTGGTGCAGGAACTCATGATCCTCTCCCACTAGACTGAGAAAATTAGGCTGCCATTCCTCCTGCCCTTCTCTGTGGTCATGTTAGCAAGTTTGAAATTTCTTCAGCACTTGTGGTCTTGTTATCTCCCAGGACCTGTGACAGGGTTTATCAGAAACCAGCCAGCTTCTACATAATTGCTTTGCTTTGTAAAACAAAAGTACTACAGAGAGAATGGCTTGAAAATAAACATCAAATATATGCCTGTTTTACAAGTGTCAGTCATCTTCCACAGAGACCCTGGTAGGTGTCAAAGTCCTTCAAACCAAGAGTTTGTCCCATCTGGTTTCAATTACAGTTCTCGTATCCAGTGAGTGAGACCCCACTTCCATATCACATGGACCACCTTATATACCCTCAGCTCCTTGTCCACAGGCCCCCCCCCCCAAAAAAAACCTGGTCAAGACCTGAATGCAAGTCCCCTCAAGGTGGTACTTCCTTCTGCAAATTTGTTAATCTGTCTAGAGATTTGCAGTAATTGCCTCCTTGTAATATTAGTTCCTGGTAGTTCATCCTTGCTTAGTGACTTCCCCTTAGTCACTGAATTTCTTGTCCTATTTCAAGAACAGAATTAACTCCTCTCACAACTGGTGAGTAACAATACAAAGTGAAAGGGGAAACGGAGTCACACATTCTTCTATAAAAATAGATCAGACATTTCCCAGTTCTCCACAAATTGTTTCCTCATTCAGCCTGAATAGAAAGTGGCTTTTATGCTCACCAGCTTCAACAAGGTGTCTCCCATCCCCATCAAAACAATAATTTTCACAATGGCATTAAAACCAGTTACCTAGAGCTTCATCTGCTGAGATACTTTATGTTTGTCATTCTCTAGCAGAGGAGGCAGCCAAAATGTGTAGGTCATGCAGTTAACGTTTGGAGCATCTTATTCTGTGGATGTCAATTGTGAATTAGCAAGTGTGGAGATAAAGGCTCACCCCACTCCCAATGGTGTGTTTTTAGATTAGATCTCTTGCCCATTCCAAGTGGGCCCTGGCTATGTTTCAGGCCACTTCTTTCTCTGTTAATTGTCTTCACAATTGAAATCATACTTGCACCTAGTTTAGTCATTTATGCTAGTGCAATGTAGGAGTAAAATACTTCCAAATCACAATGGTAGCATTTTACATTCCCTTTGCACAAGTATAAATGACTACACAGCGAACAAGAAAGTGGAGAACAAGGGTTATTGGAGTGGGGAGGTGCTAACCTCTAGAATTCACTTCCCCCATTGGTCTGATATAGCCTGAATGTGCTGTGCTTAAGGACCTCATCTCCTCACTCAGGCTCTTGCTTGAGGGAGATAAAGGAGTAGGATGGGGAAAGGGTGTGACTGTAGGTGAGTAGTATGTAGATGTTTGACATATGTCAGCTAGTTTCTTAGAACATTTTTGCTTGTATATTGTACAACCTCTTCAAGGTCTGGCAATAGAAACTTTATATATTAAAAATACATAGTATGTCATGAATAGGTGAAATGGACTGAGGCATTTCATTCATTGTTAAGAAGTGTTTTTTAAAAAAAATAAACTTCAAACATTATGTTTAACTTTTCCTCATTGGAAAGTTACAATGTTATTAATTCACCCATGTTGAATCTCTTCATAAAGATAATTTTTGTATAGTACTGTTCAAAGGTCTTGAGGTTTACACACTGCACAAAAGGAGTAATCAACTTAAGACAGGAAATCCTTGTAGGAATATAGAATATGAAAGGAAATTTCTTAGTTATGTCCTGTGAAGCCCCATGTAATCTATTGCACTATACAAATATTTTATAATCAAATTGTATTAACATGTTTATGTAAAAAAGCTGTAACAGGGTGTCCATTTGTGTAAGCAGCAGAAGGTTATGTAAGGCATCCTGATAACGTTTTGCTCATTAATGAAGAAAAGCCTCGGAATTTCAGCTAAGGAATTTCCTCCATCCTTTGGTATCTGCTCTTTCCTTAGCTGTAGAATGAACGTGAGGGATCACTAAAATCATGTGTGCGCACACACACACACACACACCCCTGACTATTCACTAAGAAATATAGTGCTTGATCCAATTCCAATGGAATCAATGAAGATACTCTCATTGAATCCAATAGGCATTGGATTGGGCATTTAATCATTTAAATCCAAGACTATAAATATTATCTGTGTTCAGATCACAACTATTTAAGGATTCCAGAAAACACAGACGAAGGTTTAATTCGATAATTAAACAGATATCTATGCTGTATAAATATGCAATTAGTATTAATATACATTTCTTTCTCAGCAGGTTATTGGAGAGTATACCTTTAATTTAGAAACACAGCCATGCTTAGAGCTTGATTTTCCATGGAACATAGGGGTAAATACAACAACAAAAACTGCCAATGGTATCTAATTTGCACACAACATATTCAATGCCTTGGACTTCAGTGTTCAAATTTCTCTCCCCTACACACAATATTAATTCAACTTACAGCTTGACATTCCCCTCAAGCGAGACAATCAGAATTTGATTTGATTCAGTGCTCTAAAACCTGACATCCTAACATATTAATACTATTATCATGGCTCCATTTTTATGATAAATAAACAGCTTTAGACACAACACTAGCATTTTGTTTGCATCAACTCCCTTTCTCCTGAATCTGAGCAGCATTATGAGACCATACATTCTCTGTTTAATGTGACTTGCCAAGAATGTGAACACCATTTGGGCTACAAGCTTAGTTACATCAGCGCTGAGGCATGAAATGACTTTCCCATTTACTTTAAAAATTTGGAAGTTTATATAGGGCTTTTTAGATTAAAATTAATGACTGTTTATAGTTAGTAGGTTTGAGTTTCAATAACTTATATTTCATAATGGATAAATTGGGAAGTCTTCAGCCCCTGGAGATATCAAACTAATTCATGTGGAAGATAGTTGCTGACCATACAACAATTCTCCTGTTTGTCCTGGAGAAAGACACTAAAAATGTAATTGGGTCACTAGTGTTGCTGGCCATTAGAAATGATAGAAACATAGGATCTGCATACTGGATCAGACTAATAATCCATCTAGTATCCTGTCTGACAGTGACCTGTGCCAGATGTTTCAGAGGAAGGTACAAGAAACTGCATAGTAGACATTTATGGAATAACTTGCCCATAGTGGAAATTTATTTCATTCCTCAGTCTGTTAGGTCCTGATCCAGCAATGCACTTAAGCACATGCTAAACTTCATGCTGGAGTGGTTCCATTGTCTTGATATGAACTACACATTCTGACTTGCTTAAGTAGTTTACTGGATTGGGGACTTAGTGATTGGCTTGTGCCCTTAAACACGGCTGGTTATATACTTTCTAGTTTTTTAATCCTATCAGATATATCCATGTAGAGGAGCAGACTCACCCCTGGCAGTACCCCTCAGTACTAGGATCTCCCCTCCCTGGGGAACCCCCACCCACTATCCCTACCTCACCTCAGAATAAGGCCACTGCCATTCTCCAACTAACCCCCGTTCCCTGGGGCAGACTGCAGTATAGGCCACTCATCACAGGTAAGGTTGGGTTTGGACCTGCTGCCTTGGCCTAGCCCTGGGCTGCCCTCTACAACCCCCAGTACCCCCTTGGCCTCCTACTAGGCCGCAGCCTGGGGCTATACAGGCTGGAGCTCCCCAGCTCTGCTCTACTACAGGTACCCTATGTCTAGCTCCCTGCAGCCAGGCCCTTCTCCCTCTGAGAGCAGAGAGAGACTCCTAGTGCTCCTGGCTCCCAGCCTTTTTATACAGGCCAGCTGTGGCCTGATTGGGGTATGGCCCAGCTGCGGCTGCTTCCCCAATCAGCCCAGCTTTTAGAGCTGCAGCCCTCTGCAGGGCTGCTTTCAAGCCCTGCCAGGCAGGAGCAGGTGTCCACCCCGCTACAATCCCTCTATAGTCTCATCAATCATAAAAACAGACAAACAGGGTAAAAACAAGCTTATGCTCCGGATCTCCATGCTACCTTGTAGCAATAAGTTCCACAGCTAATTAAATATTGTGTAAAAAATAATTAGTTTTAAATTTTTCCTTAATCATAGCATTAAATCTTGACTCCAACGGATCTCATTAGCCAGCCCATTACATGAAACCAGAAGAGATTTTTTACTCCAGTCAGATCTTTACCCAGAAAGTTGTTTGTTACACTTGCTAAAATACTTTGGTGTGACAATTACTTCTAGTGGAGGTAAAATCAGCAATCCAAACATCAAATCCTCCAGAGCAGCTGAAATCTAAACAATCAAACATATTGCATCATATGAATTAACAGTACTCTTGCTGCAATTGAATAAATGGCTAGAGAGGTCTGCTGAACTTTTATATGTTCACTTGAAATTCAGGAACAGACAGTGACCAGTACACAAACAACATAATATCAAATGTGATTAATAACCAGCTGCATCAAATGGTAAAATAATAAACAGAAGAACTGGAAATAAGTTATTTGTTATTAGAGAGACAAGGTGGGTGTGTTAATAGCTTTTATTGGACCGACTGCTGTTGGTGAAAGAGACAAGCTTTTGAGCTACACAGAGCTCTTCTTCAGGTCATGTTAATCACCCCTGGTAAATTGTCACCAGTTTCTAATTTAATTCTAATAAATAAAATAAAAGTTGTCACCAAAGTCCATCTTTTGTATGATATAGGGAAAATTAAGCACAGTGAGATAGTTTAAGGATAGAAAAAAAGGTCACATTCTATCTTTTTCTAAAGCCCTGCTGTACTGAGCTTTAGATTAGCAACTACAGGGTATATCTCCACTGCTTGTTTTATTTGACAGAAATAGAAAATATTGCTTTTGCATAAGTCTTGTTCCCAGGAGGCTTAAATCTGTACTATTTGTTTATGAACATTTTGAATTCCTTCTTTATTTCCAATTGAGGCTTTTCCTCATTCACTCAGATTTATTTCCTCATAACCTGCTTTATATCATAGCACTGAAGCATAGGCCTAGAGAAATCAAATTAAAAACCAACTTTCTCTTCCAGATTTAATGTAACACATTGCTTCTTTTTATCCCCTACGAGGATGCAGAGCCCATTCTTCCTCATGATGTATAAAAATTGCATTTTTAAAACCAAGAACTGATTTTATCAACAACTTTAGGTGGGGGGGGGGGAAGCAAAACTGTGCATAATGCAAAAAGCTGCTCTGTTCATATGCGTGAAAGGGCCTGATGAGAGTGAGATGAATTATTTGTAATGCATAATTTATTCAAAGCTAAAAGTAATTTGGAATATATGCCCATGCATGGGTGCATAAACCTCCCCTTACATTCCTACCCAGATTAGCTGGGCTGGACATCATGGGTAGTGTCCCTGCCTTCAATAGTGGCCTTGGGGAAGACGAGCGCCCCGGCATGAGTCTTGACTTGTTCGCGGTCTCCCATGTTTGCAGTGGCGAGCTACTCTTGACTAGCCTGGGCAAGGGGGATTGGTGCCGGGTGGGGTCCAGCCAGCAGAGCACTGCGCACCGAGGCTGATGTGCTGGGTGCCAAGACGGAACGTGGCTCCGCTGCAGGGCACAGGGCAGCCTCCATCAGCAGGGCTTTCAAGCGTATATCCTGGTCCTTGGGAGTGTGCAGTCTGAATCTCTTACAAATCCAGTACCTCTCTTTAGCATGCGCCTCTTCCAGACACTTAAGACAGCTCGTGTGTGGGTCACTAACCAGCATGGGTTTGTAGCAGGCAGCACACAGCTTAAACCCTGGAGACTGGGACATGCCCCGTTCCTGGGATTAAGTTCCCGATGAGACCTCTACTAACACTAGACTAACTAATTGACTATAACTATTTACAGGTAGAACTGTGAGAGTCCAGAACAGAGAACCAAAGGGAGATTGCAAGAGCAAGGAGTGTTCAGCAGCCATCACGGGTGATAAGAAGGAACTGAGAGAGCACAGGGCCAGCAGCACCCCATATACCAGCTCATGAGCATGGGACTCTAGAGGGCACCAGAGCCAGCCTTACGGATATCACTAAGGGAAAAATCTCTGGCAGCCATGCACATGGGCACGCATATACCTAACGCAGAATTGACATGAGCAAGCACTCAAAGAAACTCCATTCTATAAAACCATGAATTGTCACATTTTTGCTGACATGTTGCAGTTTGTTGGTTATTTGGATCTGTATATTTTATCTGACAAAAATATACTAGTCATTTGTACAAAAGAAAAAATTTAGAAAGGGATAAAGATTTCATACTATTGCTATTATAAACACCTGTTTCATCTATCAATTATTATTATTTTATAGGACCTAGAGTATGCTATGGCTTTCACAGGAAACAAAGAAAGGCATTGTGTCCCCAATCCTGCAATGGTATTTGTGCCGAAGGATACCGACATTCATAAATATTATCATTCCCCTATTGATACTGTAATTCAAAGTAAATCTTTTCTTAATTCTAATTTTATGTCCTAGGTCATAGAACTTCTAGTTCTCAGATCTGGAAAGAATAGGAGTTTAGATCCTATCCTCTTTGTTTTGAAATTTATTTGCCTACAACGTTTTGTCTCAACCACCTGATTTGGACAATTTTCTCTTCTCTCCCTTTACTTTATATAAAGTATACACACTGAAGCCCATATATAAAATATAGGGAGCAAACAAAACAATAGACTGCATGAAATTCTGGCTCCACTGAAGGCAATGGCAAAACTCCCATGAATATCAATGGTGTCAGGAAGAGTTCACCCATTATATCACCTAGTAGCTGAAATCCCGTGCTGTTGCATGGATTTGGCAGTTGGGCCAAGTAATACACCACCTGTGCAGATTCCCTCATACAAAAAGTGAAACTATTGCATGCAAATTCGCTACAGAGTGAAGGTGGGGATTGGTTGTGTTACCTCTTATATCACAATGGTCTTGGACTCTTGGAATGGCATAGATACATACCTTACTGTAGTTGTACATTGCATGGGTATAATTCTTAAAGTCAAAATGGCTGAGAACTTAAAACTTGAACAGTAACAGACCACAAAACCCAGTGATGGTTGAACCTGCTGATATTCTAAACAAAAGCTCTCAAGAATGCTTGTAGCTGTTCCATTGCATCACACCAACTCAACATTATAGGCTTCGGAGTGACAAATCTGGAATCTTATTACTTAGATTATACACATACACAGAGCTGGACCTCAACTATTGTTATTATTTGTATTATCATAGCACCTTGGAGCCTCAGTCACAGATGAGGACCCATTTGTGCTAGGTGCTGTACAAACAGAACCAAAAAGACAATCCATGCCCCCAAAAGCTTACAACCTAAGACAAGAGACAGCAGAGGTGTACAGACAGCCCAACAGGGAGTGCAAGGAAATAATGAATCAGTATTGGTCAGCAGAATAGGCAGTGGTCTCACCACACCAGCAGCATAACTATTGGCACAGTTTTTGTAGGAGTCATGGCAAAGAGGAGTTTTAAATCTGGTTATCTAAGGACTGGTATGTTCCTAACTAAGATTTGATGATTGAGAAGATCTGTGGAACTCTGCTTAAAGGGGTTTCATAGCAGAAAGGAGCACTTCTCTAACTATACAGCTCCACTAGAGTCTTCCCAGAGCTATTTCTATATCTGAGGCCCACAAGATTTCAGACCTCAAACCTGTCACTGCTTCAGGACTGACCACTAATCACCCGGCAGCAGTGTAGATTTGGGAGGTGGGGGTGGATGTAGTTCCTTTCACATATGGGAGAAAGAATAGAACAGTTCTCTGGCAGATTGATTTTAAAAGAAAATGGTGTCTGTCTGAAGATGACCAGAAGCTTGAAGTGGTAGAACTAGTTCTACTGGAGATTACCTGCTTTTTGTCCATTGAGCAAAGTAATCAAAAGTAAATGGCAATTTTCATATGGGTGTGCAGTTTTTCAAATGCATAGCATCACCGTCACACACAGTAACTTGTGATGTCAAATTGTCCACAAAATTTGAGGATATTTTCATCCTTCTTTCTTGTTAGGATGCTCATAATCCTGATGCTACAGCAGAGTTGTTGGTTTTTCAGGCATTCTAACCAACTTTCAGCTGCTGCCTAACTTTAAAGTTCTTGAATACCTCATTATTTTAGTTCAAACTATGCCATTTAATCAAGTGATATGAAGTAACCTCTAAATCACTTTGATGGAAAATAGTCAGAAAATTTAATAAAGCACATTCTTTATTAGATTATATCTTTAAGGCTGGAATATTAATGGATCACACATAACTAGTAATAATGTCTTCCTTTTCGAACACAGATTTCAGGCACTGCCATGGTTCTTAATACCTTGTCAGGCAAAACCAGAGCACATATTAGAATGAGTGCTGTTTTGTTTCAAGTATTAGCAAAGCAGAAGTATCTGGAACCTTGCTAATCTTTTCATCCTTTTGTATCATTGCAAAAATGGCATAATCACACTAGATCATATATTATTACAACAGAATTATTTAAAAGCAAACCTTATCCATCATTTGGAAGGATAAAAGGCAGATAAAATTTTATGTTAAGTAAATTGTGTAATTTTTACTATGACATCTACTGACTTTTGTTTATTTTTTGTGGTTTCTTCTGCAGACAGGATTTTTGTGGTTTTGTCTATGAAGAATTAGGATTGCTAATAGGAAGCCACAGGAATTAGATTTCAGAGCAAGAGTTCATTATAATTTCTACCAAGCAGCATCTTGTTTTGTGATCTAGAGCAGATATGGCAAAGACAATTATAACTGTGGCCCCCTGGTTCCACTTGTGAGTAAAGTAACACATGTGCATAAACGACTGTAGGATCAGGGCCAATACTTTTTAGTATGTGTCACAGGGTGCTCTACTTACCACGGGACAGCACCTCCCCTGGTGGTTCTGGGGATTAGCTCTGCAAGGCAGGAACCCCTTCCTGCAATTGCACTCCATCTTTCTGTAGCCCCCTTCTTGATCCAGGAGCTGCTGTGACCCCTTCATGACACAGCCTTCTTTCCAGGTCACTCAGCAGTATCCCCTTCCAGACCTTGGGAGGCAGGCCAGTCCTCGCCCACAGACAACCTGCCAACCTTAAACATATTCTCACCAGCAACCACGCACCACACCATAACAACTCTAACTCAGGAACCAACCCATGCAACAAACCTCGATGCCAACTCTGCCCACATATCTACACCAGCAACACCATCACTGGACCTAACCAGATCAGCTACAACATCACTGGCTCATTCACCTGCACGTCCACCAATGTTATATATGCCATCATATGCCAGCAATGCCCCTCTGCTATGTACATTGGCCAAACTGGACAATCACTACGCAAGAGGATAAATGGACACAAGTCAGATATCAGGAATGGCAATATACAAAAATCTGTAGGAGAACACTTCAACCTCCCTGACCACACAATAGCAGATGTTAAGGTAGCCATCTTACAGCAAAAAAACTTCAGGACCAGACTCCAAAGAGAAACTGCTGAGCTCCAGTTCATTTGCAAATTTGACACCATCAGATCAGGATTAAACAAAGACTGTGAATGGCTATCCAACTGCAGAAACAGTTTCTCCTCCCTTGGTGTTCACACCTCAACTGCTAGCAGAGCACCTCACCCTCCCTGATTGAACTAACCTCGTTAACTCCACACTGATATATACCTGCCTCTGGAGATTTCCATTACTTGCATCTGAAGAAGTGAGGTTCTTACCCACGAAAGCTTATGCTCCCAGTACTTCTGTTAGTCTCAAAGGTGCCACAGGACCCTCTGTTGCTTTTTACAGATTCAGACTAACACAGCTACCCCTCTGATACCTTCCAGGGTAGTCTTTCAAAGTCTCTCGCCACAAAAAGCATCAGGCAGTCCTCACGCCCACTGCCAGGACGAGGTCCCTCCAACAGTGACTCAGGCAGTCTTCCTGTTCACACCACCACTCTGCAGCGTTTGGTAGGGGAACCCATGCCCACCTGTACTCCGTGTTCCAGTTCAGGCCCTGTTATGAACAGTTAAGGTCTGCATCGACACCACCTTACTGCTCTCACACCAGACTCCTTCTGACCTTGTTCCTTTCCCCCATATCTCAGTGAGTGGGGACTGCAGGCTTCCTCCCTGCCTCCTTCCCATAGTAGTTCCAGACTCCTAGCTTTATAGAAGTTCTGCCTGTTCCCTCACAGGTGAGTTTCCTTTTAATTAACTTCCTCCAGTCTAGATCTCCCCTCTTTACAGCATAACTGGCTGATTGGGACCAGTTGGCCTAATTGCACTTTTGCAGTGTAGGGAGTATGCCAGTTAATTTTCAGGACTGAACTATTTCTTCCTATGTATAAATCTTTGTGGCTGTATTCAGATTGATTGGCTATAGGTGGTTATGGCTGAGCACAACTTATCACGGCTGCTCTTTGAGAAAAGGAAAAAGAAAATGAGAAAAAGTTGTAGTAACCCTCTTTTTTGTGTGCAGGGTGAGAAATTCTATTATTTTGTCCAATCAACTGTCTAGTTCAATCAATGATCTATATACAATTCTGGAGTTAACTGCATAAACTGCAGACAACTATTGTGTTTTGGGTAACCAACAGGATACATCTGTGAAGTGCTTGGAAACAGACTCCGCACACTTTTCCTTTTTTTAAATTAGGGCAAAAAGATAATAGTCACTAAAGCTAGACTTTTTTCTATTAGAAAAATAAGACTATTAAGCTACGTCAAAAAAGCATGAAAGAAAATTAGTAAGGATCAAAGACATCTGCCAATGCAGTGCAGTTCCATCTGATATGTCTAGTGATAACTTTAGAAGAGGTGATTGCATCTGTAGGTAAATTTTTGAATTAATAAAAATTCTCTGTGTAAATGCTTTAAAAATTATTAAAGGACTGACATGTCAAACATACACAGAAGAGTTGGTGCCAGCTACAAAAAACTTGAGAACAAACTGTAAGTGATAATAATGCAGCTACCAAACTTATCTTAATGCATAAACAATAATAGCAACTTAAAATTAAACTTAAATGCTGAATAAAATTAAACCTACATTAAGGCCTGTACATCCAATAGGCAACCTCCTGTTGTAAGTGACCACATAAAGCATTCCTAGGGCTTCCATTATATTTTTTCAGTCTTTTATTGAAAAACAACTCTACTAGGTAGTCAATTTTTGCTAGTACTTTGTGGTGTCACAGAAGACCTATTTCACTCTATTAATATTGGTATTGTGCCACTGTTACCGGAAGATATGAATCCAATTATACTATACCAATGATGTTGCTTTTACTTTAAAACCTTAATTGTTAATTTATCTAAAATCAGTAACTGAGGTTGTGGTCCGCCCTAAAGGAATTGCCAGGGAAGCAAGTTAGTCTTGCTGACCCTTGAAAGAACACGGATACAGCCCTCCAATCAAGAATAGACAAACAAGCAATAAATCTTCAAAAACAAAAATAGTATTTTATTTAGAAGTGAGTGGTTGCAATAAAAGAATAGAAATAGATAGCAGAATGGGTACAGTTAAGAAGGGAATGAAGTGGTGCAACAAATGAAAAACACACTAATACAATAACAATCTTTGCTAATTCTATAGCATATACCAATATAACAATACCTCAATTAAGCATTCAATACTAAATATTTAATACTAAATATCCAGTAAGCGCTGGCCGGGCGGTTACTAGCTGGGTAAGGGAATAGCTCATTCAGACCACAGACACCCACCTTTATTTACAAACAAAACCCATACACTCCTGGATAGTAAATACAAGATTAGACTTACAAAGCCTATCTTTGGTCCTTCTGATCTGTCAAAATTAGAGAGTGTTGTCCGCTGTTGCTGATGGAGAGCTGCTGGCTGCTGTAGTAGTTACTGCTGGTCACTCCTGAGGTAAAGCAGTCCTTAGGTAGGAGAGACAGAAGCCCATTTAGATACTGTGGTGGCCCCCTTCTGGCTGGGTAGCAGAAGCAGCTGTTGCTCGGGGCAATCCTAAAATCCTTCGGTTGCTGCTGCTCAAGCAGCTCCTTTTCAGGCAGCTTCTTCTTTGCAGGGTTCTGCTAATGCTGCCACCGCTACTTCTTAAGCATCTTCTCCTTCTCAGATGTCTTGCAGCTTCTTCTGTCTTCCAGGTCGCCGATCCCACTACAGGGTTTAGCCTGTCGTTCTTATACAGGGGTGAAAGTAATATAAAAGACTTACAGGCACGGGGGCCTGTCTCTGGGCCCTGGAAAGGGGCGGGGCCTTGGGTGGAAGGGGCGGGGCTCAGGGTCAGCCTTCTCCAGCCAGCCTTTCCACGCTGCCTGGTGGCAAATTAAAGGGCCTGGGGCTCCGGCCACTGCCGCGGTAGTGGCAGCTGAGAGCCTTGGACCCTTTTAAATTACTGGTCCCCGGGGCAGCTGCCCTTTTTGCCCTGTTGGCGGCCCGGGGTGGAGGCAAAAGGGACAGCGACATTGCCGCTGCAGTGCTTTAACATCAGCTGCGAACGGGCTGGCACTGGCGGCCACTTCTTATCAGTACACCGTACCAGCCTGTACTGGCCCACTTTCACTTCTGCCCTTATATACTGTTTGGTCACCCAGGCTCAGCCAATCATCTTTCAGAGATTAGCATATGCTAATTTGTCCCCACCCAGTCACATGTACCTATATGTGACAGGAAGTTACATATATTCCTATGGGCTACAATGTAGCTCTATGGGATTTTGCTGAGTCATTCTCCACAGGAAGTGGCACAATACCCAGAAATGATGCAATACTGTCTCCAGATTGCATCATTCCTATACATTCCTATGGGTTCCTATGTATTCCTATGGGGGTTTTCAGCTGACCTGTGTGTGACCCCTAGAGCTATCAATCAAAATTCCCTATTGGAAGTGGAATTTTACCACTGCGTCACAGGAAGTGTAATTATTACATCATAGGTAATGGACCCCTTTGTTCCTTAAAATGGAATCTTCCCCTGGAAATGGAACTTTCCATTATATTACCAGTAGTGGAGTCTTTCATTACATCACCCTATAGCCTTATTCTTAAAACTAATTACTAGTCTAAGCATCCTAACGGGTCCTAACACTACCACCCAATAACACTTGTTATACCCAATTACACAAATTATAATTTTTCTGATTTTTAAACCTCTCTCCCAAGGTTTTTCTGCAAACCTTCATTTAAGGTAGATTTGAACAACTGAGGCAAAATCTTTCGCTACACCACAAAGGACATAGAAAAAACAGAAATTAGTTAAATACCATTATGTTGTATGTTGTATATTAGTTAATTGTTGCCCAGGGAGTAAATGTTTATGCATACATGGCGAGCTAGAGAAGTGAAGAATGAGCATGGAATGAGAAACAAGATGGCTACTGTTGTTTCTATCACGTTTTCAACCATTTACCAGAATCTCAGTGAACACTATTATCTTCGCATTAGATACACCGATTAACTATCTTCATGGTTAAAACATTTTAATAAAAGCTGTGGAAAAATGTAATTTGGATCTAACATATCAAAACTAAGAAAATGGATAGATAGTTAGGTTGTCCATTCCTGAACTGATTTTTTTCTGATTATACAGAAATCTATATGCATTTCTACCTATAAATAATTTCTTTGTCTTGTTGAATATCATCAACCATATTTCTGGATATTCAGCATGGCTGTAGAGTGTATCATTAAAAGTTTTGAGGTCTATGAATTTAAATACATATTATATACTAATTAGATCAATCTTTTACTTTACATGACAAATAACATTTAGGGGCTAAAACATCCATAACTGTATTGTATTAGTGGTTTGCTTTATCTTTTCTGATTTTAAAATAAGTAGTAGAGAACTGGGGCCAAATTGAAGAAGTATTCTAAAAGGATAAATATAAAAAGAGTGTCACTGCTGAGAACATGTGACAAGATCATCACAGGAAAAATGATACATAAAATAGAAATAACTATACATAAAGAGTAGCATTTTTTTCCTCCACCCTACAATTAATTTCCACCATATGAACTCACTTATTTCCCTTGTTGTTTATAATAGCAGACATCAGATATCCCTTCAATATTAATAACAACAGATGAGTCTCTAGTGCTTGCTTATGCTTAACAAAGCCAAATAATTATAGCAGTGGTCCCCAAACTGTGGGGCGCAGTCCCCGAGGGGGCACAGAGGAGCATTTGGGGGTGTGGTGGGGCATAGGCCAGCCCCCCTGTGTGGAGGAGCAGAAATGCCACCCAGCCCAAAGCCCAACTCCATCCCTAGTCACAGCTCTGCTCTACCTTCTGCTCTGTCCTCAGCCCAGCTGTGTTCCCAGTCCCAGATCCACTCTGCCCCCAGCCCAGCTCTGCCCCGCCCTCATTCCCTCTCTCCCCCAGGTCAGCCCCGCCTCTAGCCCCAGCTCCTCCCCCTTCCCCAGTTCATCCCCCAACTCTTCAGTCCAAGCTCCTCTGCTGAGCCAACTGTGCAGTAATGGAGGGGAGGCGCAGACAGATTCCATTACTGTTAAGGGGGGGGGCAAAACAGGAAAAGTGTGGGCACCACTGAAATATAGTAATATTTAAGCACTAATTTGGAGATCATGAATAACCACAACTGAATTTTTGTTACTTATCTAGAAGTATCTCCTGTACCACACATCAATTTATTAACTTAGTACATTGAAATCTGCTGAATTTACCAGAGAATGGGTTTAGGCATTATCATTCAGACTTTTGTGTTTCACCAGGCAGTTCTCTATTTGCACAGCATCTAACTACTGATGACATAATAGAATGATCTGGTGGTCCCTTCTGGCCTTAAACTCTATGACCCAATGGAATATTGGATTTATTGATGCATAGATATAATGAACCATATTCTGATCAGTTCAAATTAAGGGTCATTCCACTGAAGTCAGTGGAGTTGCACCACTGTAAAATTGGTGAGAGATCAAAATCAGGCCCCATAATTCTATGACAATGTTATGTCAGGTGCATTTGTTCCCATTGGACTCAAATGGTATTTTCAGTGATGATTTGCCATGCTTCTCAGTAGATATTTTCATTTGGTTGGAGCTACACTTTAAACCTCCTTCTGGTATTCACATGAGTACTACTAATGTTAATGGAACTACTTGCATGATTAATGTGAACAAAATCTGACTCTTTTATAACATATTTTCAAGTTATATTTAGTTGCAGTTACATTTCAAGGTATTATGGTGAATGAGACTATATGGTGAACATTGCCTACTATGGTTTGGATCAGGTTCTATATGTTGAAAATTTAGCATTACACAATCAGAACTTAATGACTCAATTACATGTCCCTTTAAAGGAACAAACAAACAGCAAGCTTTTATTTCCTTGAAGTTACAATTAGTTCTAATGAAACTGAAACACTAAACAACTCCTTCAAATTTTGTAACTTTCAAGGATGAAATGATATAATTACAGGTCTCTCTTCTCGCTTAACATTTTGACCCTTTCACCTAACTAGTGAAATGGCATTTGCAGAAATATGCTTAATTTCATGATCTTTTTGGATTCCCATGCCTAATACTAATCACTGAAGTGCCAAACATCTTCTAAAAAAGCATCTCAGGCTAAAACGCTTGTTATGAAAACAAGAAAATATGACCCCTACTGTTCTGAGAGTGGACAAGCAGGGAAGGAGCTCAAATATATGTGATTTTCAAAACATCATTTAGATCAGGGGTCCCAAACCCAGTGCCTGCAGGCGCCATGGCACGTGCCAGGGCGTCTAAGGGCGCCCACGTACTGGCAGCCGACAAGCAGCGTCATCTAGAGGCGGCATTTCGGCAGCGACATCTCTGGATGACTCTGCTTGTCGGCGGCATTTTGGCGGCGACGCCTATTGACGTTGCTACTTGTCGGTGGCATTTCGGCGGATGTTCGTTATCTGGTGCCCACCAGACGAAAAAGGTTGGGGACCACTGATTTAGATGCTCAGAGGTCCATGGAATGAAAATACAGAGATGAGGCAAATAAGTACTTAGATAGATCAACAGATCTCGCCTCTGTATATATTTCCAAATATGTAGTTAGCCAACTCATATTCACATGAAAGGGAACGTAATTTATACCTCGCCAACTTGCAAAAGGTATTATAGAGGGCAAGCTGGTAATTGAAAAGGCTGGTCTACATACAATTTTTGTACCACTTTAACTATATTGGCTTGAAACTGGCATCGTTAAAACAGTACAACCGCCTAATGTGGATACCAATACAGCTTAATCTTGTACATTAAAGGAAATAAACTATGCTGGTATCAGGCATCTTTACACTGGTATTACTACATTCATAGTAAAGGTTGTACCGATTTAACTATTTTGGTTAAAAAACAAAAAACAAACAAAAAAACCCAAACAACTAGTCAGTACAAAAACTGTATGTAGAGATTAAAGGTCTAAGGTCTGATCCAAAACCCATTGAATTTAGTGAGAATTTTTGTATTGACTCATTAACAACTGCATTGTTTTTTTCTTTTTTGTTAGAGTGAAGGTATTGCTCCCATTTCCACATTACCTCCACAATAAGCACTAACACCATTAATTTGCATGTATATTCTATTGGGCACATTTATGCTCTTCTTCATCATCTTTACTCGCCTATCTGTATTCATCTATGGATCTAATCTCCTCTTTGGCTACAAGAATCTTGGCTGAAGGGACATTAAAGACACTAATGTGAGTGAAATTATACTAAAGTACAACTTTTTGAAGGTGATTTGTAGTGTTTGTTATGAACATTAAAAATGTTTGCAAGGTGGAAAATAATAGAGAGCTCCCAAGCACTGAAAACACTTAAAAAACCCCAACCCAGTGACCTTAGTGTTTTATTGTTGAAAAACTAACAAGGAATATAGTGACTGCACATAACTTTAATTGGGAGTACTAATAAAATTAATTCAATTCTATTTATTTATATATATAACAATTATGCATAAATATTCAGAATCATTTCATTTTCTTTGCTCTCAACAATAGCAATTACTCCTCCCATACTTCCTCCTGCATTTTAAAATAGAGTATGGTCTCTGAAAAGCATATATGAAGATCAGGTTTTGTTATACTTTTTTAAGTTATCTGACAATCATGCTGTAATCTCAATATTGCTGTAACCTGTAAAAGGAAGGTTTCAGTCAAAATATGAACTTCAACGCAGTAAAAATGAGTAGTGAAAAAATCTGAAATACAAATTAAAAAAAAATATTCCACAATGGGCCAAATTCTTCATTGGGATGGAATCAGACCAGGAATTGATTTGGTCCAATAACTTCTCTAAATTAGCACTCAAATAATCATTTCAGTGTTATTTGCAGTTATTTTCCTTTTCCTCCTGAGAAATGTTAATTGCAAAAATATCCCCCAAACCAAAACCATGAATTAGCAGCAATCTCTATATTTCTCATTAATTATGAGGAATAATAATCATCAGGCTTATGACTTACAAGTATATGCCATCAGGACAATATGGGTTTGTTTTAATGCACAAATATCTTAACTCGAAATTTGGGGAAAAATGTAGAAAAGCAGTGAAAGTTAATCAAACTTTATTTCTATAAACCTTACATAAATTTATATTTCAGAGAGTGGATGTGTCTCATAGGTCACCGGCTAGTTGTATTAAACTGTGTAAAATATTGGCCTGTTGGAAAATTTGAATACACTTCCTCCTGAAGATAAATTTTTCTAGAAATAAATCAAATAGACTCAATTAGTAAATGTTTTAAATTTCTGAACATTTTTAAAAATCAAAAAAATAATGTGAAATACACAATCCTGTACAAATGTATTACACTATATACATTACTACATATTTTAGTTGAATACTAAATCAAAATAAATAAATATAACTCAATTTTCTCAAGTTGACATAAAAATTCTTTTTCCCCCCCTAAAATCATGTTCCCAAAATGTTACTATGCCAGTGTTGAGAAAACAGTATTAATGTAGCCTTAGAATTCTTTCATATTGTTTTAAGACCAGGAAATTGTCAGGTACAGGAATTTCTTGCACAAAATCTAGGCATGCACTGAAAAATCAAATAGTTAAAGACTGGGATTTTGACACTGGCTTGCAGTGATTTTTTTTTTTTTTAAACATGCTCTTTTTAGTTTTTCTTTATCCTCACAGCAAGCACACATATCTGTCCACTGTTAAGCTAGTTTATGACAATACTTCATGGTTCTTTATGGCTGAACTCTGCCATTGGGCCTTATCCTGAGCTGTTGATGGCATAGCTCTACTGAACTCAATGGAGTCTCATCCTTTTTGATTCCAAGAGAGTGAGCTGAATCACGTAGACATATATAGTATTAAGAATACTTTCATTGTATTTATTACCCTTTTCTGACTATTACAAAAGAGAAGGTTAAGGGGTGACTTGATTACACTGTGAAAGTATCTACATGGGGAAGAAATGTTTAATAACGGGCTCTCCAATCTAGCAGAGAAAGGTTTAACATGATCCAGTGCATAGGTGCCGACTTCTAGTTTTCCCTGGGAGTGCTCCACCCCGAGGGCCCGCCTCCACTCAGCCTCTTCTTCCAATGCCCCACCTTCACTTCATCTTTTCCTGCCCCCGCTCCACCCCCTCCCAAGACCCCCACAGCTTGCTGCTCTCCACCCTTCCCCAAGCCCCTTCCTGAGCTACCGAACAGCTGTTTGGCTGCAGCCACTGATCAACTGTTTGGGAGTGCCCCTGATTAGTTCATTGGAGCTCCCATGGGGTTGGCACCTATGATCCAGTGGCTGGAACTGAAGCTACACAAATTCAGACTGGAAATAAGGTGTACATTTTTAATGGTGAGAGCAATTAACCATTGGAACAATTTACCAAGGGTTATGGAGGATTCTCCATCACTGACAATATTAAAATCAAGATTGGATGTTTTTCTAAAACATATGCTCTAGGACAGGGGTTGGCAACCTTTCAGAAGTGGTGTGCCGAGTCTTCATTTAGTCACTCTAATTTAAGGTTTCGCGTGCCAGTAATACATTTTAACGTTTTTAGAAGGTCTCTTTCTATAAGTCTATAATATCTAACTAAACTATTGTTGTATGTAAAGTAAATAAGGTTTTTAAAATGTTTAAGAAACTTCATTTAAAATTAAATTAAAATGCAGAGCCCCCCGGACCGGTGGCCAGGACCCGGGCAATGTGAGTGCCACTGAAAATCAGCTCGCGTGCCGCCTTCTGCACGCGTGCCATAGGTTGCCTACGCCTGCTCTAGGAATTATTTTTGGGAAGTTCTATGGCTTGTGTTATACAGGAGGTCAGACCAGATGATCATAATGGTCCCTTCTGGCCTTGGAATCTATGAATCTTTTCCCCACTTTTCTATCTTTATTCTGCTGTCTATGTACAATGAACATAACGTGACACTTACACAATGACCTCAGCAGAAATTGTCAGTATTTGAGCCATTATTCCAAACAGTATAACTTAGGAACAGTTTTCTTTTTTCCTCATACTACAACATTCAGACATTCGCTCTAAACTTGCAATTTTTTAAAATGCAATCCATGTCAAAACATCTTATGACAAGTACAGCAGGCTCGCTAAGCAATTTTATAATGCCAAGCTGTTGTGTCAATGGGAAAGAGTTTATCTGATATAGATTAACCCCTCTGTTCACTTACTTTGATTTCTGCTCCTGGGAGAGTTGTGCATTAGCATTATCCAGAGTTCTGCGAAGTTCTCGATTTAGTCGCTGTTGATGCCGCTCAAAAAGAAGTTGTGCTCTGGCGGCCTGTATACGTTGCCTGTCCCACTCTGCATTTCTTTGCCGTTCTTCCTCCTGCAGCCTCTGGAGGAATAAAAGAAATGTTTGCTTTCTCTTCACAATCACAGATAAAACAATATTTAAATAGTCTTATTAGCAAATCCACTCATGTGATGAACCCATCTGTCTTTAACGGGCTTGATTCATCCCTGCTATGGCAGAAGGATGAACATTGCACCCTCCTCCACCAGCAGTAGCTGATGTGTCCTGGAGGAAATTCATCCCCAGGGAAAGGCAGGCAGTGGTTTCATTATGCCCTCCCCCAGGGGGTTATACTCAGGGGAAGAAAGCTTTTAATGCAGTCAAAGCTCTCTGTAGGAGACCCATTAAAGGATGGTATCTGAGAAGATTCACTAAACTGGTGCAAATCTGGTCAGACTGGCCATGTTCTCTTCATGGCCAGTGCTATCTACATTTGAGGTTGTGCTGGCAGCTCAGTGTCTCCTTGTAGAAAGGGGGTTGCAGTGTAGTTGTACTACTGTGCACTCCCTCCTCCAGGTGGATTTCAGAGTAAATCAAGCCCATTATCTGTTGTCGTGGCATAATTTTTGACCGAGAAACTTCCTTCTCCTCCAATACACCCTATATTTACAAATGTGTCTATCACTACCTCCAATCATATTCCCCTTGTGCATCACAGCTTTGATACCACCTTTTAGACAGATTCAGAAGAGGCAGCTCTATACTGTGTACATCTGTCAATCAAAATTAAACTGCTTTTGGTGTCTCTGTGAAAAGACATAACACAGTTGTTCAGGGCTGGTGAAACTTAAAAAATTAAGTTAAATTAAAGATGGACAACTCCTTGTCATATTAACTAGCTCCTTTATGATGAACATTAACACGCTGGTATGAAACACAGCTCCTGGAATTTAAAATAATGTATCTATTGACAGATCAGTCTCTAAAAATTACACACAGAAGACTATATTAAAAGAACATTATTAAGGTTGCAATATCAAGCACTCAAAAGTTAGGATATGCCAGAATTAAGGTTGCTTTTGAACCTTAACTTGCCCCCTTATGTATACGAATTAGGATAGTATGGTGATTATGTAATTAAAGATGATTTTTTTCTGAAGGACCCCTCTTTCATTCAGTGCACAAAATGGATAGTGATCACTCAGTGAGCAGCAATTTCAGTATTTTCTCCTCTTTGTTCACTGTATGGCCACATGCCCTATTTACTGCACACTATTTAAACCTTCTCTGAAAAGAGAATTATTCATTTTCTCATGGGATTTCCTCCGGCATTCTGGCTTTCCTCCCTACCCTGCCCATATTCCCCCACCAGTTTACAGTCCCAGCCTCCTTGTCCAAATTTCCTAGTTTCTCTATATCCCTCCAGCTTCTTATCAGATCCAGTGTTCCCCTCCCCTTTCCTGGCTATCAGTCCCCTCCACCATTTCCTTCACCAACTCCCAATTCCAGCCTCCCCTCCTGCCCCCACTTGTAGTGTCCTTCCTGAGCCAGTCCCAGTCTCCCCCTGGCTCTCACTCCCAGCCTCAATTGTCTTGCCCAGCCTGTCCCAGTCTTCCACCCCCAGCTCCCAGTCCCTCCTCCAGCCCCCAGTCACAGGTTTACTCTCTCCCACTCTCCAGTCCCAATCTCACCAGGTTCCTTGTTCCAATGTACTAATTTCTCTCCCCTCTAGTCTGGCTCTTGTCCTTTTGCATTCTAATTAGACAGCTTACTACTCCATGCTTCCTTAGTGTGAGCAGGACAGTTACTGAAAGCACAGGAGGGTCAGACTCCTTGAATTCAATCTAGTGCATGGCCCTACCCGAGCCCAGAACATTGGGGAACAGCAATTCCAAGGAGAGGCCAGCCCCCAGAGCCTTCGGCTGAAACCTGCTCAGTCACAAAGTGGCGCTGGTGCATATGCAGTCTGATCAGCACTAGGAGTTGTGAGGGGATGAAGCATGTTCAGTGAGAATGGAATCTTCACAGATTTTGGCTGTTAAAGATTTTTCAAAGGCTTATAACTTGGCCAAATGTGGGTGGATTTTCATAGGAACAGCAAAAGGAACATCCCTAACACAAAGAATACCCCTGCCAAATTTCAAGTCCCCACTACAAAGCATGGGGGCACTAGGGCTTCTCAAAGAAAATGTTGCCAGAATTTAACATGGCAAAACAACATATTTTTCTCTAGCCTTGTTCTCAGAAATATCTGGACCATTTTGGTTGAACTTTTCCAGACAAATCCATCCTGAAAAAGACGTGTTCCATGGAAAAATTCAGCCCAATCAGCTGAAGTCTGGCTGTTACGAAGCTATAAGCTACTGAAAACAGGATCTTATAATGTGAAGTGTCAAGCCACCTTAATAATTGGCAGTGCTACCAGCCCTGCCTATATTACTACTCCAGCTAATAATACAATAAGCAAATGGGTTTGAATACCAGTTTCTCCAGAACTTGTTGCTGTTGAGTGTAACGTATTGCCATCAACTGATCCTGGTTCATTCCTTTCCATCGATCAGTAATCACACGATGTCGCCCAAACGAACTGGCTGCTTGTTCTGGGTTTTCAGAAAGCAAGTCTCCTCGAAGGAGGTTGGAAATTTCAGCCACATTATCTTCTTCTTCCTGACGCTTTTCTAGCATTTTTCTTTCTGCAAATTCTGCAACCTTAAAAAAAAGTGGATATGGGAAGAGAAAGCTGAGACCATTTTCTTTTAAAAGAAAATCCTGATTTAATACTGCGAGAAAGTTAGTGAATCAATCATCCTATCACTGAATTTTCTTTCCAAACTGCATGTGATTGTCAATAGCATCGTATAAGTGCACTATGTTCATGTGGATTAAGAATGCTGAAAATCTGAAGGGATGTCCCCTTACTGCTTTCATAGCTGGGACCAAAAGCAATTTGGAGAACTAGCTGTATGTTGTAAAACAAATGCCAGAATTATGTCAAAATTAATTCTACATTTATTCACAGACGGAACAAGCAGTCAAGCATACTAACTTGGACTTGTTAGTCAGATGACAGACATCACATGGAAGAAAACAGACTAAAATTCACAATTCTCAGTTACTAGTTCAAACATCCTACATATTCCAAACAAAAATTATATGGGTTTCATGATTAAGCACTCAAAAATCAGGAAATTCCAACATTAAGTTTGCTATGCTCCCCGGTGTGAATGCATTACAATACAGTCTTCAAGTACATGAACATATGCTAATACTACAAATATATTCAAATTATATATGTCCTACCCAAATCACTCAACTCTGGCTACTATCACACTCCTATCACTGTCGCTCCTCAAAACTCCTTAGCCACATGATGACTACAAACATGCTACTCTCAAAATTTGTTTCCTCACTACCATATCAGCCCACATAACTTCAGACATTCAATATGACTTAATTTTAAAGGAGCTGCTCTTAATTGGGGAAGAAAGTAGGATAAGATTTTTTTTATGGGAGGGAGATAGCAGGAAGACTAAAGTTAAATGGAGTGACATAGTGGACAGCGTTCGAAGCGGAGTCGGACTTTGTTCTAGACAGTTCTCTCAGAGGACAAAGGCGAAAAGAAGAAAGGGCAATATAGTAACTTGAGAGAGCTTCCTGTTAATTCAATAATGACCACATCCTGGGCTAATAAAGTCTGAGACTGAACAGAAACAGTTTAGCGATAGGCCTTGAAGTATATATAGGATCGTTATTACCTCAAACAGCAAACAACCTCAAATGATCACGGACATTAAAGCCTGTATAGCTCAATGCAGAAGAAATATTTGAAAAGGAAAGCACCGAAAGTGAAATAACAGGAGAATGTGCTCATTCTGTTTTCATAAAATATATAGCTTTTACTTACTTGATTAATTTTTCTTTCCCAGAATATTAACAACAAATAGTTTACGTGTACTGTGCAAAGTATACGATAAGAAATATCACACAGGATATTTGTTAATGAAATAATAAAAAAGTATCTGACTCGCTCTTATTTTAGAATTAGAATTATAAAACTATTTAACAAATTATCGTTTTAACTTAGGCCTGGTCTACACTAGGCGTTTATGTCGAAGTTAGCGCCATTACATCGAATTAACCCTGCACCCGTCCACACTGCGATGCTATTTAGTTCGACACAGAGGTCTCTTTAATTCGACTTCTGTACTCCTCCCCGACGAGGGGAGTAGCGCTAAATTCGACATGGCCATGTCGAATTAGGCTAGGTGTGGATGGAAATCGACGCTAATAGCTCCGGGAGCTATCCCACAGTGCACCACTCTGTTGACGCTCTGGACAGCAGTACGAGCTCGGATGCTCTGACCAGCCACACAGGAAAAGCCCCGGGAAAATTTGAATTTGAATTCCTTTTCCTGTCTGGCCAGTTTGAATCTCATTTCCTGTCTGGACACCGTGGCGATCACAGCAGCACTGGCAACGATGCAGAGCTCTCCAGCAGTGATGGCCGTGCAGTCTGTGAATAGAAAGAGGGCCCCAGCATGGACTGATCGGGAAGTCTTGGATCTCATCGCTGTGTGGGGCGATGAGTCCGTGCTTTCTGAGCTGCGCTCCAAGAAACGGAATGCAAAGATCTATGAGAAGATCTCAAAAGACATGTCAGAGAGAGGATACAGCCGGGATGCAACGCATTGCCGCGTGAAAATCAAGGAGCTGAGACAAGGCTACCAGAAGACCAAAGAGGCAAACGGACGCTCCGGATCCCATCCCCAGACATCCCGTTTCTACGAGGCACTGCATTCCATCCTCGGTGCGGCCGCCACCACTACCCCACCACTGACCGTGGACTCTGAGGATGGGATATTGTCCACGGCTGGTTCCTCGGACATGTTAGCGGACGGGGAAGATGAGGAAGGAGATGAGGAGGGCGAGGCAGTCGGCAGCGCTCACAACGCTGATTTCCCCGACAGCCAGGATCTCTTCATCACCCTTACAGAGATCCCCTACGAAGCGTCCCCAGCCGTTACCCCGGACACAGAATCTGGGGAAGGATCAGCCAGTAAGTGTTGTAAACATCTAAACATTTATTTTTAACAGAACAGGAATATTAACAATTAAAAGAATGGGTTGTTCATGATTACTTTGCCCTAGGCACTTAACGGTTCAGTCATGGGCAGTGCAAGTTTTGAAAAAAAATCTAGCAATGTCCGGTTTTCCGTGATTGTCCTGCCCAAGCCGCTCTACTGTTTAGTCCCTGCTACTGCAGCTAGAGTAAAATGCGGTCTATATGTGCAGGGATAGAGCAGTAATCCTCCCGGGACATCTCGATGAAGCTCTCCTGGAGGTAATTGGAAAGCCGTTGCATGAGGTTCCTGGGGAGAGCGGCCTTATTGGGTCCTCCGAAGTACGAGACGTTGCCGCGCCACGAGACTATCAAGTACTCGGGAATCATTGCTCTGCACAGCAGGGCGGCATACGGCCCTGGTCTTTGGAGGCTTTCCCGGAGCATTCTCTCTCTCTCGCTGTCAGAGATCCTCATCAGGGTGATGTCGCCCATGGTGACCTGCTTTGAATTAGGTAGGGGAATGTTAGTGTTGGGACTGCTTGCTCGTTCCTTTACAGAACTGTAACCGCTGGTTTGCAGCCACGCGGTGGAGGCGGGAGAGGGGCTGCCGAAAGGGATCGTTCCTGGGGACAGCCGCGAGGGGGTGGGACAGGGGCAGAGTTCCCGCTTGCCGGATTGCTGGCAGCAGGGATTGACATTGCTTTAAATGTGAAATGAGGCCAGTGGTAATATAAAAGTTTTAAACTGCCACAAGTCTACGGCTTACCATGTCTACCTGCAACAGAAATTCCGTTGTGCTGCCCCGCTTCTCAAATGTGCTGTGGAAGACCCCAGGCACTGAATGCGAAGGCCGAGAATTCGACCTTGTGCTGAGTGCGCATGTGATAGGTGCTGTGCATGGTCTTGTTCACAGAGAAAGACTATGTTCTTTGTTCACAACTACATTTATCTTTCTGAGGAATTCACTCCCTTTTTCCCATTCCCACAGCCACATCTGCGACTGTCTCACAATGTAGCCTGGCATCACACTCCCAGAGGCTAGCGAAGATTAGGCATAGGAAGAAGAGGACACGGGAGGACATGTTCTCTGAACTTATGGCCTGTTCCCAAGCCCAGGCAGCACAGCAGACCCAGTGGCGGGAGAAATTGACCGAAATGCAGCAAGCAAACATGGATCGGGAGGAGAGGTGGCGGCAGGAAGACCAGCAGGCGACTCAAACGCTGCTTGGACTACTGAGGGAGCAAACAGACACGCTCCGGCGCCTTGTGGATGTTCTGCAGGAACGGAGGCAGGAGGACAGAGCCCCGCTGCAGTCCATCTCTAACCGCCCTCCCCCGCCACCAAGTCCCATACCCATCTCACCCAAAGTGCAAAGAAGGAGAGGCGGCAGAGTCCCTGCTAACTCTCACTCCACCCCTGCAGAGAGCTCTAGTAGCAGAAGGCTCTCATTCCCCAAAACTTGAAAAGTTCTTTCCTTCCCGCCTGACACAAGCCCCCGTCCAAGTTTCACCTCCCACTTCCATGTGTAGTTGATAATAAAAAATACGTTTCTGTTAACTACTGTTTCAATCATGTTCTTTTGGAGGAGGAGGGGAAAGGGGGTTGGTAATTGGACAGGACAGTCACCTTTGGCAGGGTACATAGGCGGGGGCAGGCACAGCAGCAGGGCACATACACAGTGCAGTGATGCAGTGACTAGTTACCCTGGTTAGTCTGGGAGGTTGTTTTCATGTTATGTGGTGGGGGGTGTGTTGCTCTGTGACTTTGTGGCGGGGGAGGGCAGTTACAGATCTTAAGCGGCGGTCCTTATGCAGGATCACAGAGCCACGCAGCAGGGGATCTGTAACCGTCCTCCCCCTGCCACAAAGTCACATAGCCCCCCCATACACACAGTCCCGATCAGGAGGGGTGACAGGCTCCGTTGAAACAACCATCCCACCGCAGCGGAGCCTGTCAATCCTTGAGTTTAGAAGCTTCATTCGCGTCACTACACTACACCCGCTCCGCACCACAGTCTGCGTCCCAGTTTTAAAACATTCCCGCGAAAACAGTATTAAAGAAAACGGTGTGCATTAACAAAGTAGAACTATTTTTATTTCGAAACGTGTGTTGGAAGGGGGTGAAGGGGGTATGTAACTGGAGAGGTTAGTCAACATTAACTGGGTAAAGAAACGGGGGCAGGTTCAGCTTCTCTGTACACAAACTTAAAAGTCACAGGTTACCCTGCTCAGTCAGGAACCTAGCTTTCAAAGCCTCCCGGATGCACAGCGCTTCCCGCTGTTCTCTTCTAATCGCCCGGCTGTCTGGCTGTGCGTAATCAGCAGCCAGGCTATTTTCCTCAACCTCCCACCCCGCCATAAAGGGCTCCCCCTTGCTCTCACAGAGATTGTGGAGCACACAGCAAGCTGCTATAACAATGGGGATATTGGTTTCGCTGAGATCACAGCGAGTCAGTAAGCTTCTCCATCTCCCCTTGAGACGTCCAAAAGCACACTCCACCACCATTCTGCACTTGCTCAGCCGGTAGTTGAAGAGTTCTTTTTCAGTGTCCAGGGCGCCAGTATAGGGCTTCATGAGCCAGGGCATTAGCGGGTAGGCTGGGTCCCCGAGGATGACTATAGGCATCTCCACATCCCCAACAGTTATTTTGTGGTCCGGGAAGTAAATACCTTGTTGCAGCCGTCTAAACAGACCAGAGTTCCTAAAAACACGAGCGTCATGAACCTTGCCCGGCCATCCCACGTAGATGTTGGTAAAACGTCCCCTGTGGTCCACCAGTGCTTGCAGCACCATGGAAAAATAGCCCTTTCGGTTAATGTACTGGGTGGCCTGGTGGTCCGGTGCCAGGATAGGGATGTGAGTTCCATCTATGGCCCCACCGCAGTTTGGGAATCCCATCGCTGCGAAGCCATCTATGATCGCCTCCACGTTTCCCAGGGTCACTACCTTTGGCAGCAGTACATCAACGATTGCCTTGGCTACTTGCATCACAACAACCCCCACGGTAGATTTGCCCACCCCAAACTGGTTCGCGACTGACCGGTAGCTGTCTGGCGTTGCAAGCTTCCAGAGGGCTATGGCCACTCGCTTCTGTACACTCAGTGCAGCTCGCAACCGGGTGTCATTGCGCTTCAGGGCAGGGGACAGCAACTCACAAAGTTCCAGGAAAGTTCCCTTCCGCATGCAAAAGTTTCGCAGCCACTGGGATTCATCCCAGACCTGCAGCACTATGCGGTCCCACCACTCAGTGCTTGTTTCCCGTGCCCAGAATCGCCGTTCCACGGCATCAACATGACCCATTGCCATCGTGATGTCCTCGGCGCTGGGTCCCCTGCTTTCTGAGAGGTCTGTGCTACTCTCAGACTTCAGGACATCACCGCGGTAACGTAGCCTCCTCGCCTGACTTTTCTGCATCTGCCTCAGGGAAACCTGTATGATAAGCTGCGAGGCGTTGAGAGCGGCCACAACTGCAGCGATGGTCGCAGCGTGCTCCATGCTCGCAGTGCTGTGGCATCCGCGCTGTCAATGACTGGAAAAGTGCGCGAACTGATTTCCCGCCGGCGCTTTCAGGGAGGGAGGGCGGGAGTGATGGACGGATGACGACAGTTACCCAAAAGCACCCTCGACACATTTTCTTACCCAGAAGGCATTGCCGGCTACACCCAGAATTCCAATGGGCAGAGGGGACTGCGGGAACTGTAGGATAGCTGACCACAGTGCACCGCTTCGAATGTCGACGCTTTCACCGTTAGTGTGGACTCGCAAAGTCGAATTACTGTCCTTAGTGTGGACACAGACGTTCGACTTTGCAATATCGATTCCAAAAATTCGATGCAAGTAAATTCGAACTACTCTCGTAGTGTAGACAAGGCCTCAGATCCTGTAAAAACATATTTTTAATCTAAAAATGTAAACTCCTTTGTGATGGGGTGTTTATCCCACACAGGTTGTAAAAGGATTAATATAGGCCTCAGACCAATTAACCAGCCTGGGTGCACCTGGAGGGTGAGCCAGGACTAATTGGAAATAAAGCCCAACTGGGGTAGAGAAGAGTTTTGGCTCGATAAAGAGCTGAGTGAGCCCTGCTGGGGAAGAACCAGAAGAGAAAAGATAGGAAGTGCCCTCTCTCTGGGAAGCAGCCTGCAAAGAAGGCTGAGATTGAGAAAGAGCAGATACTCTTCTCCAGGGATGAACTGGAAGCCTGAGTAAGATGGAGACCCTGATGAACTGGAGCCTGTGGGAAACCCTGAGTAACGGGAGGAGTGTGCCTTGGATCAGGAGGCTGACTGAACCAGGGAGAAGCAGCAGCAGAGGCACTCCTTCACCAAGGTGATTGCCTGCTGAGTTGGTTATATATATATATTTTTGTTGGATTTTGATAAAGGACACTGTGGCTCTGAAAGGTGGGGGAAATTGAGGCAAAAGTTGCTGTAGTGCCACAGCCAGCCAGGAGGGGACAACATGGTGCAGCAATTTTGCCACATCCGGATAAGACACTATACTCTATTTTAGCTCAAGAAAGGAATTTCCACTTTTAGAGAGATTAAAATCAATCAAGCAAATCAAATTCAAAATGGCAGCAGAGCTGAACTTTAGACACATCAGCCACTAGCTCTGCCATCGCTATGTGCAAGAATTAAGGGCTAACTCCTAGTCCCACTCAAGTCAATGGCAATGGAAGTTTTGCCACAGGCTTCATTGTGACCAGGATTTGGCCCAAAATCTACTCCCTTGAAGAATTTTCCCATAAGTCAGTAGCTTTTGATTCTAGGAATAAAGGATTATACATTTCCAAGAAAACAGAAAAACAAAAAACTTTTCAACCTAATGACCTTTATGAACAATTATCTAAAATATGATTTGTGTACCTGATGGGCATCTGTTCTTTTTAGCTAAATAAATAATAGCCTTACTTTAGTGAGCACTTTTAGTTCTGGAGTTATCCCAAAATAAATAATAATTTATAGAAAGGATAATTTGGATGGAGCCTACGTATCATCTGTGATGTCCTGTCCCTTTAAATATTTGAGCACTCTCCCCTCCCACTGCAAAGCACGTTATTGTTAGGCTGGGTCTACACTACCCGCCTGAATCGGCGGGTAGAAATCGACCTCTCGGGGATCGATCCCCGAATCGACGCTCTTACTCCACCAGCGGAGGTTGGAGTAAGCGCCGTTGACGGGAAGCCGCAGAGGTCGATTTTGCCACCGTCCCTACAGCGGTGTAAGTCGGCTGCTATTCGCGTAGCTGAATTTGCGTATCTTAAATCGACCCCCCCCTGTAGTGTAGATGTAGCCTGAGTTTCACTTTTGCAGCTAGAACAATAAAGGGAGCACAGCTTGACAGCTGTGTGCCCATCAGCTCCCTCTATGTCTGTATCTAACTCCTTCTTTGCTGGGTCCAAAAATACAACATTGGCAGCAAGGACCTTCTATCCCACAAGTGTCCAGTGCTTCCATTGCCTGAATAGAACAACAACAACAAGAAAAAGTAAGCAAAGAATAAGACTTTGAAAAAGGGGACAAAATTCACTTCGAGGCACAGGGTGACAGCTTGCTGTTTTTGCTTCTGGGACAGTGTGAACCAGCCATCTAGAGAGGAGGAATTAGGCAAATAAAGATACAACCCAAGATAAAAGTACTGCAATTCCAGCTGGAACTGTTTAGAGCAGAGATGGGGAAGCAGCTATCTTTGTTGACCAGTGTGCAAGCTGGTAGAGAGAGAAACGGCTGAGCCTGCACTGAGAGTCTATAGCCAGCAGAGGGATCCCAGTGCTGCCAAAAGGAAGAATTCTGCATTTTGCAGTATAAGCACACAGCCAACAGAGGGTGATCCAGTGAGGATAGTGCACAGTTTAAAAAAAAAAAAAAAAAAAGGGGGGGGGGGGAATTTCCCTGTGGAAGAGACTTCCAGGAGGCATAAAATTCAAAATGACAGCAATGTTTGTGGGCAATGTTGATGAATTTGATGACAGCCGTGACTCATGGGTGGTGTACCTCGATGTTTTGAGTAATTTGTAACCTACAGCACCATTCCTGACAGACAAAGAGTTTCAACCTTAATGACAATAATGGGTCCAAAGGCATATGGCCTGCTGCATAACCTATTGTCTCCAACTGTTCCCAGAACTGCCACGTACACTGCAATTACAGCAGCAATGCACAAATATTTTTCTCCTATCCCATCGATGATAGCAGAACAATATCGATTTCATCAGTGAAATCAGAGCAGTGGAGAGTTGGTAGCACAGATTACTGTTGCTCTAAGGAAGTTGTCAGAGCATTGTCAGTTTGGACAAATATTAAGTGATGCCCTGCGTGACCAATTAGTCTTTGGATTATGCAATGACCAGGTCCAGGAGATGTACCGACTGTATTAGCACTTACATTCAAGAAGGCTGTTGAAGTAGCAGTTGCCATGGAAACCTTAGGGAAGAATTATTTGGAATTTAGTGTGAACTGGAAAGTTACCTCCTATGTCGGCAAGACAGAGGATCATGGGATCGTAAGGATTTTCCATGTACCCACGGTGCACAAACTACTCATGCTGAAAAGGATTGCTGGGCACGCCAGGTTATTTGCAGAAAATGCCAGAAGAAAGGACACATTACTGTGACCTGCCACACAGTTCAGCAACAAAGGGTAACTGTACATCCAAGAAGAAACCTATGAAGGATGAACCTAAAAAAGGATGGAAGCTGGGAATTCATAATATGGAAAATGGTACGAGCTCTAATGACACTGATCAAGAACCAGCACTACACGGGTTATTGCACGCTGGAGTTAGATATGACATCTGGATCACACTCTTGATTGAAGAAGTTCCTACAAGAATGGAGTTGCCATCTCACTGATTTCTGCATCTACCTTTCACCAGACATTGTCACAAGTTCCTCTGGAAGAAACCTCCAAGGTTCTGAAGACCTATATCGGCAAAAAGTTAGTCCCAAAAGGGGTACGTCAGGTGGAAGTTCAATTAGATAGACAATCAGTCATTTTATCCTTATATGTGATTGAAAGAAAGTATCCATCATTATTTGGCAGACCTTGGCTTGAGAAGCTCAAGGTGAATTGGACAGAAATGAAGGCAATCAAGAAATCACCCCGAAATCGTCAAGAAATACAAGTTCTTATTCAAACAAATTAAGAAGTGCTTAGTACCAGACCTTATTGCACTGAGGGTGCTGCCTTGGTTTAAAAAGCATTATGAATTTGTTGAGAACTCTAACTGCTCCCAACAAAGGGCTAAAAGGAATGCATTGGCGATGTTACTGAAGGCCTTGTGACAGTCTCGCAAAGGACCTAGAGTAACTTGGATAGATTGCTGAGGATATACCAGAATCCAGAATTACTGTTTGCATCTCTGTCACAAATACAGGTGGGGAAAATCACAAGCCTTGCTTGGAGTCAGTGGCTTTAATAACAGCTATCTGGAGAGCTACTGGTTCCCTCTCAACACCACCTGGCTTGGCTTCTGCAGAGGATATGCGTCAGCCAATAAGTCAAAGCTCAGTACTCCTGACTTTAAGCATCAAGGCTCATTTTAAGCCCTCTGGGCCAGCCTTAGGCAAATGTTACAGGAGTCTCCTTGGAGTGCCTTGAGCAGGACTTAGGCCTTGTCTACATACCAACTTGCACCAGTTTAGTTAAACCATTGCAAACCCCTATGTGGACATTTTATTTTGGTCTATGAGTGATTTATTTTGGTTTAGCTAAAATGTGTTTGTACTAAACACACTAAACCAAAATCTGGCTTAACCAAAATTAGCATGTCCACATAGCACTTTGCACCTTTTAACTAAATCAGTTTAAAATAATACCATTAGATAAACTGGTGTAACTCTGCATCTTGACAAGCCGATAGAAGCATTCTCCACTCTTTCTTAGATCTCAGGGTGACATATGGTCCTTAACTTTACAGTTAACTCCAAAGCAGATAATGCAATGGATTGATTGTCCATCACTGACCTAGCCTTGCTGGGAGGACATGGTTAGAAGCCACTGCGTGGTTTCCTTCTTCCTTAGGTCCACAAGAGACTGATGTTCTGCAACGAGAACATAGCGCAAAACAAGAAAGAAAAGCAGTGTGGTTGAGTTGAAAAGATGGTATATCAGGGTACCAAAGTGAATTGCTGAAGCACCGCACAGAGGCACTGAAGCAGACATTGAAGAATGTATAAAAACTAACACCAAAAGTGCCAAGGCATGTTCCAGAAACATGCAAAACACAAGTACTGAAGTGCCACAAACAAAGGTTCTGGAACACTAAAACAGGCACCAAGTGCCAACAAACATTGGCACCAAAGTGCGAGGCAAGCATCAAGCACCCGCAAACTGGCACTGAGCAGACATGAAAGTGTTGCAGACAGAGGCAACAAAGTGCCAAGGTAGGTGGTGAAGTACCACAAAGGAGCGTAGGAGCCAAAGTGCTGCAGCTGAGCACTGACCAAAGAGCCTGAGGCAAATGATCTCACAAAACTAAGGTAAAAGACATGTGGACCTGCCTGAAAGACCTGGATGCAGAAAGGATATCTGATGCGCTATGAGCATGCCACTGAGAATGGTAGGAGCTGAAACTGGAGAGATGCAGCTCCTGCGTGGAGTTTCTTTGTTGACTGAAATCAAGAAGGAACCGACTGGAAAGTACCAAGGATAATGGTTAAGTTGAGCAGTGCTCTACCCCACTACTGCTGCCTGAGGGACCAAAACTCTTCAAGAGTTTGGGAAGTTCCAAGTGCCTCATGATAACAAGCTAAGATCTAGGAGTGAGAATCTTGACAGAGGAGATATCTATATCTATACAGACTATTCTGTTTATTTTAACAAAAGTTTCTCTTATCTTTATTAGCTACCTAACCTGGAGTAGAGAGCCATTATCAGATTATACAGCAATGTAGGTGAGACCAAACTTCTTAATTAAGGGCAAAGAATAATGAAACAAAGACCATTATTAATTGGTTAAAGAGATTTGCCTGTACAATTATTTAATAATGGTCATTTTTTTAATTCAGCCCCAGTTTGGGGCTCTTTTAAAGTAAGATCATAAACTAATCATCATAATTATTCCCTTTTAGGGGGAAGAAAGATGGCAGCAGAGAAATAAAGAGAAAGAAGAGTGTTGACAGTGAAAAGAGGACCAAAGGAAAGCCAGACAGCTACATAAGAGGCTAAGAAAGGAATAATAGGATAGAGAAGGAAGAGATGAGTTGAGAAAATGGGAGAGGTCTAGGGTTTTGGAAGGGCACCACAAAAAAAGATTACCCCAGAGGGAATTTAATTGATTATTCTAATTCTTCCAAAAATGATGACCATATAACCATACACTTATCTTGGTTTTTTTGAGTGCAAATTCTTATTTGTTCCATTGCTACCAAGCTCACCAAATCAGAGTACAGGTCTTGGGAGCTGGGTGTATTTGGAACTTCCCCTGTTGTAGAATTAGATGTTTGGCTATGATCAGAGCTCTACCCAACCAAAAATTCAGAGGATTTCCGTTTCCAAGACAGATTGGTTAGGCCTAGCATGGCCTGGCCAGCCTGAAATTCACCTTGATGGAGAGAAAGAAATTGGCTCAAATATTTATCTCTGTCTTATCTAGAAAAAAATAGATCAAAAGGCAGTCCCACAGCATGTGGTACAAGTTAGTGCCTGCAGCCTTGCAGCACCAGCATTTGTCAGATGTGGCTGCTCCAGACCTGAAAAATCTAGATGGAGTCCAGTGCATCCTCCAAAGGATTTTCTGCTAGATCAATCTTAACCTCAATTCTAGTCAGAAATGGTGTATATTGGAACAAATCTGATTCCACGGAATGTTGGTAATGGAAATTCACAGCTCATGTTCCCAGTCACTGCTGATTGCCAATTTGCCTGATAGGCAGGAAATATAACCTTTTCAGAAAGCTCCAGCAGCCAGGGGGGTCTGAGGCTGCAGAGGCATCTGGCCCAAACTGGTGTTGCAGGGCATAGTTAAATTAAAGGTATTGAGGTTCCTTCTTTGGGCCCAGTTGAAATTTCCCCCTAAGGCGAGGAAAAAGCATAAAGTAATTGCTTTCAGATAGGTGGCTTACGCTCATCCCTTTTTGAATCCAGTCAGGCTACAGGACGGATTTATAGGCAATTAAAATTTTGGAGTTATCTGAATCTAAATGTGATAAGGGATGACATTTAAACTTAGAAGCAACCAGATACCAGGCTTTCCTAATGGTCAAAATTGTGACTATCTTCTCCCCAAGGACACAGCAGAAGTCCAAGTTTAGGGATCATTGTAGTGATGGGTTTCCTCCTCTGTATACAGCCAGGCTGGAGAAGCCTGGGTGTTGTATGGAAAGCTCGGGGAGAGCGCAGGTCAGCCATTGTGTCACTTGGCTCAAGATTAAGGATACACGGCAACGCCTAAGGTTGGGAAGACCTGATTGACAGGTAGCTGCATTTTTCAAAGGATAATTTGGCTTTTGTTCCCTATACCCCACAATAGTCTTAAAAATGTTATTAATTCTGAAAAAGAACAGAAGGGGGAATATAAACTGGCAAGGAGCTTAGATCAAATAGAAGTCTTGGGAGGACATTCATCTTTAATATTTTTAACTCTACCCCAAAGTGATAGAGGAAGGCTTGCCATCTATGTAAATCCAAAGCTACGTATGTGATTAGACTGAAATTAATTTTGACTATTTATTTCATGTTCATAGGAAAGAAGACTCCCAAGAACCCGATTTTTGGCTGCTGCCAGAGAAAAGTATTATCTAAAAGGGCAACATTTTGAGGTTGCCTCAAGAGGTACTGAGAGCCTATGACTTGTGCTTGTTAACTTTGTATCCTGAGATTTTCCCAGACAATTCAACAGTTTATAAATCATCATCATATAAACATATTTTCATCCCCTGGGACTCTATTTTTATACTCCAGATCCCTGGGTGTGCTCTAATTTGTATTGCCAATGGCTCTAAAGTCAAACTAAATAGGAGGAGGGACAGACCTGTCTAATAACACGATGGAGACTAAAAGGAGGGGAAATGTAGTTATTTGTTACAACATGGGAGCTGGAATTGGAGTACAAAGTCTAATCTAGGAATGAGAGAGATCAAATCCAAATTTTTGTAGGATGAGGAACAAATACCTCCTATTTACTCTATCAAAGGCTTTTTCCATGTCCAGTGACAGAACAGCCATCAGCTTCAAGGGGTTAGCACACTGATAAGATGACAAGTGTTGCCCAACCTGTGTCTCTCTTGTATAAAATCCACCTAATCTGGGTGTGCTATGTACCTCACTATTTCTTCTAATCATCCAGGTAGAATTTTAGAAAATGTTTTAATGTCAGAATTGATTAAGAATATTGGTCATCTGTGTCAGGTTTAAGGATGACTGAGATTAGAGCGTTATTCATTGAAGGGGGCAGAGTACTTTTGCCAAAAGCTTCAGTGTATAATTCAGCCATTTTTGGAGCCAGGGTGGCTTTGAATTGGGCATAAAATTCATCTGGAAAGTAGTCTATGGCCAGGGCCTTACCTGATTTCATGTTGCCTAGGGTAGCCATAATTTCAGAGGTATGGAACGGGGAATTGAGCCAAATTTCTTGTTCTTCAGTTGGCTGGGGGAATTGCTGATTTTTGGGTGTGCTCATCAAATAACTGATCATCAGAGGTCTTCTTCTAAATACAAGCATTGGTAGAATCTGGAGAATTCATTAATAATTTTTTAGATTCGTGAGTATCTGACACTGACTTCAGTGAAATGAGTGGGAATTTAGTTTTTAATGAATTCATTCTAAGTCTATGTGCTAATAATTTCCCCACCTTTAATTGCTCGATTCCCAGCAGGCTTGGTTTTAATTTAAACAATGCAAATTCAGCCTGAGCTGAAGTTATTTTATTAATTTCATATCTGAGACTAGTTACTTCTCAGAGTTTATCCAAAGAGGGGTAATCAGCATAGCTGAGTTCTGCCTCCTTGAGCTTTTCCATTAAAGTCATCAGCTCAGTCTGTCTGCTGTTGTTTTGTGGAAGGAATAGGATATTATCCTGCTCCTTAAGTCATTTCTTCCCCACAAACTTTTTCAATTGCATCTAAAAGTAAAGAGGAGTATTAACCACCATCTTCTGGTAGCCTAGTTTTTCAGGAGATGAGAGCTACAGTATCACAGGGGTGTGATCAGAGATCATAAGGCTTTTATTTAATTGTTAATAACACAGCTACCAAGCTACCTGTTGCCAAAAAATAACTATTCTGTGAGTATGTGGAGTGTGAAGGTGAGAAAAAAGTATAGTCTCTACCTGTAGGTTGCTTCAGCCTCCATATGTCCTTTAAACCCAATTCCTCCATCTGGATAATAATCGTCTGCCTAGTGGAGGATGGGGATCACTGAGGTCTGCTTGACCTGTCCAAAAGCAGTTCTAACACTTGTTGAAGTCCCCCACTATAATCAAATTTTCTAGGAAGGAATCAATTTTGAAAATAAGTAATTGAAAAAGGAGGAATCATCTCTGTTAGGGTCATAGATGTTTACAAGAGTGTATGTAATGTCGGCGATGCAAACTTTAACAATTAAGAATCTTCCCTACCTGTCTTATCAGTTGATAGGATTTGTGTGTTTTCAGGTTTTACTGAACAGGATTGACACTCCTGCCCCCAGCCTTGGCTGCTTAATTACTAAAAGCATCACTACCAATCCAAGTCTTTTTAAAGCTTTTTCACCTCAGACTCAATGAGGTGGGTTTCCTTGAGGAATATTATATCCGCTTACAGTTCATTAAAGTGAGACTCATATTTTTCCTTCTTATAGAGTTAATATTCCTTTTTATGTTCCAAAAAACATATTTAAATAAGTTAGCCATAGGTACTCACAGGGGGAAGTGTCCCAAAAAACGTCTTAGGCCATGCCCACTAAGACTCAGAGGTACAGCTAGGGTGAGAAGTCCAGGTTGAAGAATACCTAGAAGGGTTCATAAGGCTGAGAAACGTGGCCAGAAAGGGTGAAGCATCCTGCAGGATAAATGACCCAAATTCAACATTTAGGGACATATTGGTAGATAATGTTTTTGTGTGTTTACATATATTACTCCAGGGGGGATTCTGTGCCAAAAAAAATTAAAAATTTTGCACCAAAAATTAAAAATTCTGCACACAATATTTTAAAATTCTGCAAAATAATGTATATTTTATTTGTTAAAATAACAATATAATCATGCTGGTTTCAATTATTTTGGTAATTTATTTAAACTACAATACAATGGATGAAGGATGAGAATGGGGAGCATTGGAGGAAATCCCCAAACCCCCTCTGTCTAATAGTAATGTAGCTAATATCAACCCTTTACTTCTAGTTATTAATCAACAAATATATGCATCCATATGCTCAGTGTTGCATCATAGCAACTGATGAGCAAGTGAGGGCTGGGGAATCAAATTCACAATTTATATTAGCTCCTGACCATCTCCAGAAAGGTCAGTAGCAAACAATTGATGGAGCACACTTTGATAGGAAATTTTTTCAGTCCAAAAATGTAAACCAGTTCTAATCACTAAAGCACTATAAGCATTTATAAGGCCTCACAGTCCTTTACAATAAGGCACCTTTACACCACTTTGGCAATGCAAAGGAGTCTTAAAAATTTTTTAAACCTGTTTTATACTCCTGGGGGGTTCACTAAGAACAATGGGAACAATTCATTAAGCAGGCAGGCTGCTACATTCTGTTTTGCCTAAGTGGACAGAACCTATCCCATGCCTCCCTCCCCAGAAACACTCCAAAGCCCTGCCCCTCCACGCTGAGTGTGCCGCAATAGTGAGCGAGAGGGTCAGAGTGTCTCTCTCACACGCACAACTGCCCAACCCTCCCGCCCCAGTGGTGATTTATGTCTCTACCGGCTGCTCCGGGCACCCAAACCAACCTGCCTGCACTGCCGGGGAGGCGCGCGTGACTGCTCTTGTGGCTTCCCTTTGCTTCCTCATCAGAAGTCATTTTTTTGCAGGGAAGCAAAGAAATCTGTGGGGGCCATGAATTCTGTGCATGCGCTGTGATGCAAAAATTCCTCCAGGAGTAATATATATTGTTAAAGGTTAATGTAATTGAAAATTTCCTGTCTATACTGGATTCTGTTAATTCAGGGATCAAAGGAAATCTTAACATTTAAATGAACTGCAAATATAGTGATATCACTGTCTTGATTTCTCTTTGAAGTATATAGCAAATCACCTGCAAATGGTGGAAAACAGGCAATTGCTTTATGTTAATCCGTGTAGCTAATTACTGGTGATGCTTCAGAAATAGGTCTCCTTCAGAGTCTCAATGATTGTCTGTTGTTCGCCTAAGAACTCTGAACTGTCAAGAGAAGACCTGGAATTATATAAAAAACCCTTGGGTCATGATCCTTTTTCTCTCCGATCTGCTTGATACTTTATGCATAAAACTGAGATCTCCAGTCCCACCTGGATCACCCTGGAAATGAACATTGTACTGAATCTATGGACTAATTCTAAAAACTCTTTGCTACTCCAAAGCTCACCATCTCTACTATGAAACTAATCTCAGAACTGTACTTATGTTTGTATGTATACTGATCTTTTAATTAATATACTCTTTTCTTTTAAATAAATTTAAGTTCAATTAATAAGAATCGGCTGTAAGCATCTATTTGGGTAAAATCTGAAATATTCATTAACTTGGGAGGTAATGTGTCCGAGCCTTTGGGATTAGTAGAACTTTCTTACATGATGAATAAGATTTTCAGTAATCCTCATCATATTTGACTTAGGTGTCTGGGTGGAAGCCCAAGGCTGGGTTGCTATAAGGGAACTGTTTGGCTTCTGTGCAACCAGTAAGGTATTGTAGAAGCTGTTTTCTGCTGGCTTGATAGAATATTGAAATATCCACCAGCTTTGGGGATTGTCTGCCCCATTCTTTACAGTTTGCCCTAACTAAATAACCTCAGTGTGGCCCCCCTGGGACACTGGTCACAAAGGCATTTAGATGGAGAAGAGAAGCTAGAGTGGCTAGAGGTTAAGTAGGTAAGAAAGAGTTAAGAGGAGGTAGGATAGGGGGTTGTAAAATAAGGCAAAGGCGTGAAAGACCAATGCTCTCAAGTCAGAATGGGATAAAAAAAATCAGGAAGTTAGAGGGGTAGCCTGAATGAACACATCCTCTCTGTTCCACATCAAATGCAAAATATATGAATATGCCCAATCCTGCCCCTTGGTGCTTCCCCACACAAAAGGCAGGAGATAAGGGGGGGAAAGGATGAACATTGCTGAATACATTTTAAATAAGGTTTCTGGGCTAAATGCACATAAATATGCATCGGAGGCTAGAGTCCTACCAGACATATATCTGCTTGTGGATCCACTGAAAAAATGAGGGATGAGAAACAAGAAACTACTTTACCACCTCCTATATACAGGTCGGTCCAAAATCCCAGTGTATGGCTCTCCAATGGCCAGCTCTTTAAAAACACACAGGAAGTGAAATAATGCCCTCATCCCTGTGCACATTACCCAATATCAACATCTGCAATTTAAATAGAATACATTACCAGTATGCTGTTCTTAAAATCATTAAGTAAAGCAACGCTTCCCACACCCCACTCCTCTTCCTTCTGGAAGCACAAAACCAATGGGGAAAAAAGCCCATAACCATTATTAGAAATACAGTCAGGAGATCTGGACTGATAGATGACCAACTGCAATTCGTATAGTTTGTTAAGCAAAGCAATCAACCTGGTGTTTCAAAGAGTGAATAGGATATAGTTACTGTCTCCACTGGAGTCAGGTTGGTCCGGATTCTTGCTCAGTGGGATGTGTTGTGCTGATTTGAGTCTATGAATGTCTGATGGTTCTGCCTGGCTTTAAATATGGGTACAATGGAGGATATGGGAGGTACAGAGCTGAGGTGGGCACTTCTCTGGATCCCTTCACTTCTGACAACAACAATCCAGCATCACAAGTGTTAAATAGCAAATCCCATGGCAATGTAATTTTGGTTCTATAGAAAAACAATACAATGTAGTTCTCTGCTACTCCCAGTTTAGAGAAGCTAAGGGCCTGGTTATCCACCTTGATCTTAAAAAGAGCTTGGAAGGCTATAAAATAGGTCAGTCCTTTCTCCTTGGCCTGCTTCCTTGACATATTTAATAGGGCTCTTTTTTCAATTACCTCCTGGCTGTAGTTGGGAAATATCACTATTCTATGCCCTTTCCAGCTCAGATTTCCTTTTTCTCCGTTTTTTTTTTTTTTTTTTTTTTAAGAATGGATTCTTTCACATTGTGTTTTGGAAAATTTAATATAAATGCTTGGCTTGGAATTAGTCGAGGGTTTGGGGGCTAGGAGCAATGGGTCCTTTCTATATTCAGCTTTGTGTCTGGGTATTAGGAAAGAATCTCAAATAGTGTCTTACACAAAAGTTGTACAGGTCCTTTCCCATTTCCTCAGGGTATCCAACTACCCTCAAATTATTTCTTCTGGACTGTCCTTACAGATCGATTCTATCTTTCAGCTTTTGGATCAGACATGGTTGGTCTGCACGGATCATAATAGAGTTCATATTGTCTTCTAACTTCTGCCTCCCTGATCCTGGAGATTAGCCCCTGCAAACTGAACTGGTGTGCTGCAGTTATGGTTTTAATTTCAGAGATATTCTCTGATACAGTGGTTCTCAAACTTTTTTACTGGTGACCCCTTTCACATAGCGAGCGTCTGAGTGCAATCCCCCTTAGAAATTACTAATACTTTTTAATATATTTAACACCATTATAAATGCTGGAGGAAAAGCGCGGTTTGGGGCGGAGGCTGACAGCTCACGACCCCCCATGTAATAATCTCCCTACCCCCTAAGGGGTCCTGACCTTCAGTTTGAGAATCCCTGCTATGATATTTTCATAAGCAGGATCTGTTCTTCAGCTATCTGCTTTATCATATTGTAGACTTGCTCCAGGCCTACTGTAAACTTACTCCTTCTCGAATGCTGCCATGCTGCCATGCACAGCGCTATCAGAGACCCTCTGATTCTTCACAATTTCTGGTGAGTCTGGGGAGTTCAAAACCAGATCCATTTGCTACTATGATGTTAAAGAGCAGGATGAGCCATGCAGAGACAAAAAACTGTGGTGTTAGTACAAGTGGATGTTGACAGTTTTTAGTGAGGCTGAGCAAAAGCTCCAGATCTAGGCAGACATTTTCCCCTGCTGGCTCCTGGAAGCTGGCCGAGGATATCTTTAGAGAAGTGCATAAAACGTATTTTCTGATTACTAAAATAACATTTGAACTCAGTTGCTGACAAATCTTTGTGGCAACATCATTACTCATTGTACTTTGTTACATGACTTTTCAAAAAAAATAATTGCTCAATTCCTTCCTCTTTATAACCAATATTAATTTACCTGGGTCCTATTAAAATCCTTGGTAGCTGCACAAACAGCTTGTCTGGTTTCTACGTCTTTTCTTTGTAGCTCCATAGCCTTTTGATCTAGGTCTATCCTGTTCTTGTCATGGAGATCCTCTAAATTAGATTAAAACAGAATTTAGTTGATAAGGTTGATCATCCATGCATATATAATTGTCATTTTAAAACAGTTGTTAGCTGATGAACTATTCACATAGTATTAAACAGAAAGCCACCTCATGTATCCCTTTCCAAATTCCATGGCTAAGGTTTGTCATCATAGAATGTTTAATGAGTCAGTAAATTAACATATCAAGCAATCCAGGATAGAAATGTAAAAAACGAATCAAACTTTATTTACTCTTTTGTTCAAAACTTGTTTGGACAATGTTTTTAAAAAATATTGTAACTATCCCCAGAAAACACTTTTTTCAGGACAGAAACTAAAAAATAAATCAGAGCTTCATTTTATCTACTGTAACATTAGTATAAAAGCATAACAAGCACCTTGACTTCATTGAATCAAACATTGAAAATACACAAGCTTTTTTTAAACCACTCAGTCTCTCAATTTCAGGTGTAGAGGGGAAAAGAAGATTAGAAATTCATGGGATCATCATAAGTTCTCAATACAGGTATTTTAACTGAGACGTTAAAACAAGTTCATTTTTGTCAGTCTGTAGAGGATGTCTATGTGAAGTTAAAATTCCAACAGCACTTTTATGAAATGAGTATTGAATACACTGAAATTTTCCTATATCACAGACTGGCATAATGGGATATTCTACAGTTTTGCGAATTATTCACAGTAGAACTTGTAAAAAAAAAAAAAAAGAGCATGAAAATCAAACTTCTACCTTCGTTTGTTACCTGCAAATTTCTGGTCTGCTAATGCATTCTTCCAGTCTCTCTGTTGCTGTAGAGACCATTCTCTTGACTGCTCCTTTTGAAATTTCACCCTCCGATCATGGTTTAAATCTTCTCCTAGAAACTTCTGCAAGCTAGATATAGTACATCGAGGGTCATTATCAGAGAGGCGAGCAGGAGTATCCTTCTTCAGGGCCTGTGGGTCAGACAAATCAAACTCACGCCGAGTTTCTGGCTTCTGAAAATTCTGTTGAAACTCAGTGACAGCTTTGTTTAGGTTTTTGATGTCCTTTTTCTGTCGTTCTTCTAACATACAGATGATCTTGTCATTTTGCTTCATTTCACCAGCTACAAAAAGATTATAAACAAGGTGAAACTGCGAGATTCAAAATGTACAGGGGGTTGTAAAAAATGAAGAATGTGATCTTGAAAAAAAGACTAGAAAATAAATCTACTAGACTTAAGTCATTTAGAAGGTCAAAGCTGGCAAATGATTTTTCTAAGCTGATTGAAAAGCACTATTATAAAACCTCTCAATTTTTAAGAATCACTTTTGGCACCAGAAACTTGCTGGAAAATATAATAAAAAAATATACATAAAATAAAGACAGAAGATAAGACTGCTAATAAAATTAGATAGGTCTATTTTATCACATTTTGTGTAGCATATCAATCCTAGGTACTGTAGAGCAATTCCTCAGCATCTACTACTAATTTGCAGTAGTGACTGAAACACAGTTACTTATTAGGAACACAAGAAACTATAAAAATAACTAATCATGAACTCTAAAATGATGTACCACCAATGATATAGCTTGGAAAAAATACTGGCAAACACCATCCCTTTTTGGAGAGTTTATTGTTAATTCCCTCCTCCAGTTCCAACATTGCAACTGATCCCGTCCCACGGAGTACACAGTCTAACAGTTTAACTATAATTCACAAGTAAATACCATTGCCTCTGTCAGAATGCATGTGTTCTGGAAGTTTCCTAAAGGGCAAATTCTGTTAGATATTGTGAATCAATGCCTGCCAGGAAAATCATGACCAGCAGTGGCTGTGCAGTGCGGAAGCTGGCTACTATATTTTGGCAATTCTTGAACCCACAGAGAGGTTACTCTGTGGGCCCTTTGTAAATGAAACCATAGAGGGGCATTCCAACCACGGTAAACCATGGTGCAGCCTTGAGGTCAGGGGATGTGGTCAGCATAATTATGTGTGTATGCCCCGACTCAGCAATGGCTCCTACTCACAACCCTGGTATAGATTATTTATGTTTCTATCACAAATAATCTATATACAGATGGCTGTCCATAATGAGCACCTCTAGGAGTAAAGAGTTATTGCAATGCATGTGCGTCAGTGGCACAGGTTCTATTAATATTTGCAGAACTGTACAGCCTTCCCCAAGTAAATTGATGAGTACTTTACACCCCCACCCCCGAATCAGATTAATTAAAATACACTTTCCTAATGGCATGTAGCATATACATGATGTAATATAAAAAAAAAATCCAAATATAAAGAGTGGGCTAAACCCTAAAGACCTTATTGATAGAAAACTTCCATGGACTTTAGTGGAAGTTTCACCTAAGTAGGTATGGCAATATTTACCCAGTGTGGAAAAAAAAAATCTTTTCCCCCTCAAGTGATGACAGATATTGTTTCAAAGGTGAAATAGAAAGTATATCCTATTTATTTTTGTAGGTCTGAATTAAGAGGGAAAAACATAATCAGTCATGTGCTCACATATGGACAAGGTTTATGAAATTAATTTATATCTAGAAACTAAATGTGGAACCAAGGAAATACAAATTTGCTCAGATAACTATTACCATTTTAGTGCATATGTATCTTTATTTGCTGATACAGCGGTAGGTGATTCCTACAGCATACGCTTTCAAAATGAGTGCCTAAAGTGAGGATCCTAAGTCTGATCCTTTAAAGTATTATGCATAATTAAGGCTAAGATTTTGTCGTGCATATTTTTAATAAAAATCACGGACAGGTCACAGGCAATAAAAAATAATTCACGGAAGCCCGTGACCTATCCATGACTTTTACTAAAAATATGCATGACAAATAGGGAGCTGCAGGGCCCCCCTTTGCCCGGGGCTCTGAGCTGCGGGGCATCCATTGTCCATGGCAACCAGGAACTGTGGGGCACCCCCACCGCCCACAGCGGCTGAGAGCTCCCAGGACACTCCCTGCCCTGCCCCTGGTGGCTGGGAGTTGGGGCCTCTCAGTTCCCAGCCACCATGGGCAATGGGGGGACCTGCAGCTCCCAGGCGCTGCAAGCTCAAGTCACCGAGGTCTCTGGAAGTCACAGATTCTGTGACCTCTGTGACAAAATCGTAGCCCTATGCATAAGCTTAACTTTACGCACAGGGTTCATTGGGACTACTAATATGTTTTAAGTTAAATTGATTTTCAAAAGGGCTGAAAAGCCAACACTTCCCGTTGTCTTCTACTCCTGGGGGAATTCTGTGCCAAAAAATTAAAAATTCTAAACATATTTCAAAATTCTGCAAAATTCTACATATTTTATTTGTCAAAATAACACAATATAATCACACCAGTTTCAATTATTCTGGTAACTTATTTCAAAATACCTGTCAGCAAGTATGTCTTTAATAATACAGGCAATGAAAAAGATTCAGGAAATGTTTTTTGTCAAATAGATTCCTTACTAGGCATATAAATACAGAACATTGTGTAATTCATTTCAACTACAATACAGAGCCGTGAGCCCCCCCTCCCAGAAGCAGTGCAAAGGCTTGGGGGAGTCAGGGGTAACAGAGGAGTTGAGGGAAAAGGAAGGAGCCTGTGAGTGAACATAGAGGGTTGTTGGGTGTGGATGGGAGAAATATGGAACAGTTTTTTTTGGGGGGGGGGGGCAGGGAAGAATTGTTAGGGAGCCTCCCCATGCAGACTCTTGCTGACCCCTGGCCTCTCCCATTCAGTCAGACACATCTTCCCCTGTCCCCTTGCACCTCTCAGTCACCCTGTGTGTCTCTGCACCTCTCAATCACCCTATGTGTCTCTGCACCCTCTCCTCCAATCCCCATGTGTCCCTGCACCCCCTTGTCCCATGTCTCTGTGTCCCCACTCAGGCACACCCTTCCCCCATGTGGCCCTACACTTCCTCCCCATGTCCCCATGTGTCCCTGTGCCCCCACTCAGCCACCCCTTTCCCCATGTGTCCCTGCACCTCCTCCTCATCCCCATGTGGCCCTGTGCCCCTACTCAGCCACCCCTCCCCCTTTCCCCATGTGGCCCTTCATCCCTTCCCCCTTTCCCCATCTGGCCCCACTCAGCCACTCCCCTTCCCCCATGTGTCCCTGCATTCCCTCCCCTTGTCCACATGTGGCCCTGCATCACTTCCCTCCTGTTCCCATGTCTCTGTGCCCTCACTCAGCCACTCCCCTTCCCCCATGTGTCCCTGCATCCCTCCCCGTCCCTATGCGGCTCTGTGCCTCCACTCCCATTCAGCCCCTGCCCCAGAGTGTCCTCACCCAATAACCCTTATGAACCCCCATTTGTGACTCCCCCCAGCAGCCCCATGTGCCCCACACTGTCTGTCCCCTCATATCCCCTACCTCCTGACCTAGCCCCACCAGCATTGTGAAGAAGGCATCCTCTTCCCTTCCCTATCGCAGCTGGGGGTTGCTCGGGAGTGGCTGCTCTGTTCTAGTGCCACACCAGCCCCTGGTAGGCAAAAAGCATAACTGCAGCAACTTTCTGGCAGAAGTTATTGCCTGTGGGGAAAAAAAATGATGCGCAGCACATGAATTATGTGCATGCATAGCTGCGCAGAATTCCCCCAGGAGTAGTCTTCAGACCACTTACAGAGGTGCCTAACTTTTGGTACCAATTTTTAACATCTTGGCCTATATTTCCACGGCAGCAAATATTCAGTAAAAGACTGGTGGAAACATTTAAAAAGGAGAAAATGGAGAGAAAAGATTGCAAAACAGCGTACAAATGTTGACATATACTAATATAAAATTGTATTCTTTATATAGCAATAAATATACCAATTGTCTCATGTCGTGCTTTCTCATTTGCCTCTTGAATCTTCTTATCATTGATTTGAGTATCCAAAGCATCCTTATCAACCTATTATAATGAAAAAAATTAAACTCTGTAAAAATTATTTATTCTATTGAAAATATTTACTGTTTACCGGCTCTAGTCCAACCTTGTATATTAAAATGTCCACTTGAGCCAGAAATGAATGTATTTGCCTTGCAAAATTATAATTCTAGACAGCTGTGAATTACGTTATTGCCAGTGAAATGGCTTTAATGGTAAATTACAGGCACTTTACTAATTAAAGTATGTGGCTGCAAAAAGAAAATCCAACAATAATCTTCCTGTTTGTTCACTTCATTCTAATAGCAACAGGTACATTCTTATTCCGAAACAAAATAACATTACAAGGTTAGGTTGAGCTCCAATACATTAGATGAAATGTTTCTTCCACTGTAGAGGACATTCCTACTTAAGTTACTTATCTTTCATCCATTTACATATATTAAATAGTTGTAAAGGTTTTTGACACTCACTTAAGAGTTATAATAGTTTTCAGTTCTAAAACATTTGTGCACTTCTGTAAAATGTACCATTTTGACTCAAACATCTGTTGGAGGCGGAGATGGTGGTAAGAGGGAATTTTCAACCTTCACAGTGTGAAGCATGGTGTCTGGTGTTTTCAGCATGCAACTGGGGTTCTGTCCCTGACTCATCCACAGATTTTCTGTGTGATCTTGGCCAAGTGACTTAATCTCTTTTTGTATCTATAAAGGTGGGATAATAATCCTTAATTGTCTTGGTAAAGCACTTTTAGATCCTTGGATGAAAAATGCAAGGTATTAATTATTCTGTATTTGGATTAAGCAAGTGCCCTCAAAACAGATCACAGTAGTAAAAACATATGGTGCGATACTGCCTAGGATTGCTGAATATGCTGATTAGGTGAAGAAACAAAGTCTGATCTTATGATGTATGAAAGCAGCAGAAGTCCTAGAATACCTTCAAATGATAAATAAAGTTCAAAACCATGCAGTACTGGATTCTAAATATAAACTGTTATGAGGAAATATTTGGTTAATAAAGTTCTTCACAATTTCAGTAATAAGTTAAGGAAAAATTAAACATGCTTCCTTTGGTAGATTCTAGGCATAAAATGGACAGATTATACAAATTCTGAACTACTGTACCAGCTACATACCTTCTCTGAACAGTTTTCTCTTGTCCAGAAAATACCCAGAAAAGAACTGTTCCAAATCACACAGATCTTTAGTACTCATCTGAATTGTCCAGAATCCCAACCTGAGAGCATCTGAAATGCTAGTCATTCCACTAACTGCATGCCAAGATATCAATAGAATTGCAGTGATGAATTATTTGCTATGCTGAGGCTTCCAACTGGTTTTTCTAATCTGTTCTTATAATAATCTTTCTTTATTTGTAATTTTACACCTTATTTGTACATATTCATACCGTGTATATGTTAATTCATATTCATTTTTGATTTGGTTGTGTATTTGCATGCTTTTCAGAAATTCCTGATGCTGAGAAGAATGAGCTCTAAATTAAATTAACTCTTCTATAAATGAAAAAAGCTAAATATCTCAGAGCATATTTACAAAGACTGGTAAACATACTTAACCCCGTATTACAGATGAGGTAAGGTGCATAAAGAGGGAAAGTAATTGACCTAAGATCACACAACAAGTTAATGGCAGTTAAGACTAGAGATAAGGTCTCCAGACTCCCATTCCCATGCCAGTGAACCACTCTGCACACTCCCTGCCCTTTTTGATTCAGTCTCTTTTCCAACATTTGTGGAGTGTTCAGAAGTCAGATACTGGCTTGCTTCAAACTTCTTCAGAAGAGGCAGCTAAACAGAACTGATAATATTAAAATCTATGCCCGTATGTAGTATACGGGCACTTTAAAAATGTGACTGGAAGCACGAATATACTGTATATTTTGTAGGCTTGCAGGATCTTTCTACTTTGTGCTATGCTTAATTTCAGCGCACAGGACAACCCCCACTCCGAATGTTATCTTTCACATGGTGAATACATTACACTATTTTAATTAAACCAACAAAAACATTTATAGAATCCTTTGTTAGGTTTATCTTTCATTTCTTATGTTTGTCTCGCCTGCAAATTGATTCAATATACTAGTGCAAAAGTCTTTGGGCCAGATCCTCAGATGGTATAGATCAGAATAGTTCCATTAAGTGGAGATATACAGATTTACATCAGGTGAGGATTTATCTTTTAAACTTTTAAAATCATGTGGTAGACACATATGTCATGGCAAAAGCCAAATGATGAATGTCCCTGTGCAAGACACTGGTCTTCAGTTGTCTAGTTACTTTACCTGTGTGGGCAGACTGTCCGACAATTGCCAAGTACACCTCTACCCCGATATAACGCGACCCGATATAACACGAATTTGGGTATAACGCGGTAAAGCAGTGCTACGGGGGGGCGGGGCTGCGCATGCCGGCGGATCAAAGCAAGTTCGATATTACGTGGTTTCACCTATAACGCAGTAAGATTTTTTGGCTCCCGAGGACAGCGCTATATCGGGGTAGAGGTGTACATGATTTCTTGCATCCTCCTCAGGAGCATCTAGCATTGGCCATTACTGATGACAGGATACTGGATCAGATGGACCACTGGTCCATTTTATTCCCTCGTAACTAAGGATTTATTGAAAATCTAAGTGAAATTATCCTTCCAATGACTCATTGATAGTAAAAAAATTCAACCCTAACACTCTATGGATCAAATTCAGACCAGTCATAAACAGGTCGAATCCACTGAAGTCAATGGACTGAACCCGATTTCACCAATTCTGAATCTAGTTTTATGTGATACTAATAAAAAGTTGTTAATACATTAATAACACTGAAGGAAGTTTATATATTCTAATGTCCCTTAACGGCTGTGAAAAACATGTCACAGACCATGAAATAAGCCCTTCCTTGTGAAATCCCATGTCCCCGGTTCCTAGGAATGCCCCAGCAAAGGGGGCTCCTAGCTCCAGCTGGGCTGGAGAGGGACAGGACTTGTCCATCTTCTGCACAGCCACTCTGGGGGAGTGGGAGAGAGACAAGACCCACCTCCAGGTGCCACCCCCGCTGCAGGACGCTCTGGGACTGGGCAGCAGTCCCAGAGGTTCCTGCAGCTGGAGGAGACTTGTGGAGTTGGGTCCGATCTTCCCTGTGCTGCTGGGAGCACCCCAGCAAACGGGGTTCCTAGCTCCGGCTGGGTTGGGGAGGGACAAGACTTGTCCATCCCCTGCACAGCTGTTTGGGGTGGTGCGGGAGGGAGATCAGACCCACCTCCACCCCCGGGAACCTCCTGTGGCTGCAGGAAGCTCTGCGGTTGCTGCCTTCAGAGTCCAGCTCTGAGGGGGCCAGCCCATAACCCCCTATTACAGGTTTGCGACTCCCCCCCACAAATCTTATTTGGGTTGGTACCCTCAGGGTTACAACACTGTGAAATTTACTAATTTTAAAATCCTATGGCTGTGAAATTGACTATAATGAACCCTGAATTTGGTAGGGACCTACCTATAGGATATCTGAGGCTCTCAAGGGACCACAAACATAATTTAGCCTCATCGCACCTCTGTAAGTTAGTGAAGTCCCCCCCCCCCCCCCCGCAAAAAACAAACTGGAAGAGACAGACACATAATGGGTCTGATTCTCAGTTGTCAGTACCTTGTGCAGTTATTTACAGCAGTGTTGCTATCATTCTGATTTGATAGTGTCTTAAGTCCACCTTCCACTTGCTCTGCACTAGTGTAAATGACTACTTAAGGCAGGGGTGGCCAACCTGTAGCTCTTCAGAAGTTAATATGTGGCTCCTTGTATAGACATTGACTCTGGGGCTGGAGCTACAGGTGCCAACTTTCCAATGTCACTGCTCAACCCCTGGCTCTGCCACAGGCCCTGCCCCCACTACACCCCTTCCCACCCTGTCCCTGGAGCTTGCAATGCCCTCGCTCCTCTCCCTCCCACCCAGAGCCTCCTGCATGCCACAAAACAGCTGATCGGGAGGTGTGGAGAGGCGCTGATCGGGGAGGCTGCCAGTGGGTGAGAGGCACTGGGAGTGGGGAGAGGAAGCTGACGGGAGGCTGCTGATGTATTACTGTGGCTCCTTGGCAATGTACGTTGGTAAATTCTGGCTCCTTCTCAGGATCAGGTTGGCCACCCTTGACTTAAGGTTCAAGGTAGTGGGCAATCAAGCCCTATAGATATAAAGGTATGTTTGCCATAGGGAAAGGCACCAGCAGCTCCCCATTACCTCACCCCTGCCGTACAGCCTTTCACTGACATGAGTAGCTAAGCAACTACACACCGCAGTGTGGACTCTGCCTGCTTGTCACTGTGGCGTGTAGCTACATACACACAAGCCACCGCAAGTGGTATGAGTAGTGTAAACGCAACCTAAATATATACCCACACAGGGGCTGATTCGGTTTCCACTACAGAAAGTTTTGTCCTTGGTTTCAATGGAAGCAGGATGGGCTACACATGTAAGAACTGCAGAGGTAATCTTCCAACACTGGAAATGTTGAGGGGCTGTCTAAATTGGAGTGTGTGCCTTCTAAATATGAGCCCACCCAGCATGGCTCGGTGCTTCCCCGTCTATTACTGGGGATAAAGACACTCACCTTTGTAAAGTGCTTTCAGCCCCCAGGACAAAAACCGCAACACTGTCACTCCTGGGTATTACTGGTCCCTGGACGAAGCCACGTTTCCAGGTATTTGTGGTCCCGATGCGTGATCATTAATTTAATCGGTCCCCATACAAGTCGGCACCCAACAGTCCCGTGGGGGGGGGGGCAGTCCGCCCCTAGACAGTGCCACGAGGCCGCAGCCCCCGCCCCGCTCCCCTGGAAGGCGCCTCCCGCCGGCCGGCCCCGCCGCCCGCTTACCCCGATCGTCCTGACTCGGGCGTTGAAGATGCGGCTCTGCCTGTGCAGCTCCCGCTGCCGCCTCCGCTCCAGCGCAGCCGCCTCGGCCAGGTCCCGCTGCAGGCCCAGCTTGCGCATGGTGCCCGCGGGGGGCGAGGTCCCACTAAGGCCGAACAACGACGATCTCCCGGGGCCCTTATTCCCCGCCCCAGGCTATCGCCGGGCGATGTCAACAGAGCGGGTTGCTATGGGAACGAGCCCTCCCCCCCCCCGATTCCCGCGGTCAGGTCCCGCCCCCGCTTGGCTCCTCCTCCCTGGTCCCGGCTCCCCTCAGAAATCTCGCGAGACAAGCCGTCCTTTCCCGCGAGAACTAGCACGAGGCGGCTTCGTCTCGGTGTCTCGCGCTGCGCTCCCGCTTTTGTGAAGCCGCAGGTTGCCTGAGGGAGGCGCGCGGCGCGGAAGGGGCGCGTGACACCTGCCCACCCCCTGCGCGCGCGCGCACACACCCTCCCACATAACCCAACTTCTCAGGGGAGGGGAGTTTCAGACATTAACGGCCGCCGTCCTCTCTGGGGTCCCGGCTCGCCCCTCCCCGCCGGGATGGGTTACCTGAAGCTGCTGCTGCTGGAGAACTTCAAGTCATGGCGGGGGCGGCAGAGCATCGGCCCTTTCATGAGATTCAACTGCATCATTGGCCCCAACGGATCAGGTAGGGCAGGGCAGGGCAGGGCAGGCCACAGCTCACGGGGCACTGGGGCTTTGCCGGGCTGGGCCCAGCCTGAGGGTCAGACAGCTACCCCACCCTGGGGATAGCGACTCGCCTCCTGCCCACACCCGAGGGGGTGGTGGCTGCAGCTGCCCTGATCCCACCGACAGAATGCCAACTACCCTGCTGGCCCTGGTGTAACCGCAGCGTCGCAAACCCCAGTGTGGACACAGCACTTGGGGTCTGAAGTCAGGGATGCGCTAAAGAGGCCCAGCCCCAGTGTCTACCCAGCTGGTTTTAGCGACGTAGCCCAAGCTCCGCAAGCTGGAGTTCATCAAACTGGGTTCACACCTCCTGCCGCTTGCTATGTAGACATATGTAAAGTAGGCCTGGTCTGGCTGCGTGGTGGTGTCAGGTGGCCCAGGGTGCCTCCCATCTAGAAGAAAGGGCCAAGTCAGGGCCTCGTCTTCACTGATGATAGGTGTGTGTTTACCTTGGGGTGACTAACATGTGCAAGCTCTCCTGCTGTCAAATCCTAGTGCAGGCAAGGCTTTACCAGACCCTAGACTAAGTGGTGGGGTCAGTCTGGGCTTGGGGTGCTGATCTCGCCCTGCTACCTCAGGGCAAACACAACAAGGGCCTTGTCTCCACTGGGGGTTTTACCGCAAGATAATGATCGTGCTCGGTCATCTCATTGGGGGGAAAACAAAACAAAACCTTTCGAAACTGTGAAGACAAAGCCTAAGGTAGTTATCAATGAACCCAGCTTGAACTCTACTACCTTTTTCTACTCAAAACAAAAAACCTTACTTACAGTGGTGTTCATTTCCCTATTAATAATAATAATTAATAATGTAGACAATGCAATGTAGACATGGCTTTATAAACCCTCTCCAGTTGGCGCTGTTGGGAAACACAGCACAGACCAAGCCCAGATGGCTGGATCTATTCTTGTTTTGATCACGTTTGGAGCAAGTTTAACTAAAATGACAGTAAAAACATGGCCAGGTGTTATTTTGCATCCCCTACCACAGCTCAACAATGGGGGATTTTTTTTCATAAACGTGTGTAGAAAAAGCAGTAGATGCTATAACCAAGCTTATCCAAGGAGTGGGACAGTTGTCCAGTGGTTACCGCAGGGGCCTAGGATTTTATATTTTTCATTGCTTTAATTTAACTTAATTTTTGTCTGTTAGTGGATCACTCCTACCCTGTCTCCCACTGTTTCTAATGTTCAGAATACTGAATGAAGTTTTTCAGATACTCATCCAGTTAAATCAGCATAAGTTACATGAATCAGTAGCCAGAAGAAACTCTGATGCTGAGTAATCCCCAACATTCAGTTCAAGAATGTTCTTATTTTTTCCCCTCTTCTGTTATTTTGGAGGCGGGAGGAGGGCAAGAGAGGAAGATACAGTGTAATGTTGAAGTAGTGATTCTGGGAGACCAGAAAAATGAGGGTGCTATCAGGAATGACAGATAAGAGAAAGAGTGAGTGGAGAAAAGGTTGGTGGAAAGATAATGTACTAAGTATTATGAATATTTTTTCTGCTAATATTTCTAACAGTGTAAGGAAATATGAAAAAGACATTCTTTGGAATTCAAGAATCTGTAAGGGTACGGCTATACTTAGCCACTGGTTCGGCGTCCAGCAATCTATCTTCTGGGATCGATTTATCGCGTCTTGTTTAGACGCAATAAATCAATCGATTTATCGCGTCTTGTTTAGACGCAATAAATCGATCCTGGAAGTGCTCGCTGTTGACGCCGGTAATCCTGCTCTGCGAGAGGAGTAGGCAGAGTCGACGGGGGAGCCTGCCTGCTGCATGTGGACCCGCGGTAAGTACCTTTGAGTTCCAACTAAGATACTTCGACTTCAGCTACGTTATTCACGTAGCTGAAGTTGCGTATCTTAGTTCGAACTGGGGGCTTAGTGTGGACCAAGCCTAAGAAAGAGTTCTAAATGCATTATGGAATATTTTGGTAACACTGTCAATGACTGTAGTATGTAGGAAGCAACTGATGATGTCAAGCAAACTGAAGTAAAGGGGGGGAAATTAGAGATGCTTAGATAAAGGATGTAGACCTGGATATGTCATAAACTAAGTATGGAATTCAGTGGTGAAACACTTTTATAATAATTAATCTGTTGCAGACATTGATACCAGCTGTTGGTTATAAATTACTTTCAAACATGTAAACCTCTTTTACAATTTTATTTTAAATAGACGTTTCTTAAATGCATACATAGGTTCTGGAAGACAACAAAACTGAGATCGAAATAAAAGATTAGAAATAAGTAGTCAGCTAAGTATGTTCATACCTATCCAACTCTAAAAAAATCAGAAGTTAATGTTTTTTTGCTCATTTTAAAGGAAAATCAAACATAATGGATGCCCTTAGTTTTGTAATGGGTGAAAGAACAGCAAATTTAAGAGTAAAAAGTGTTCGAGAACTTATTCATGGAGCACACATTGGAAAGCCATTTTCCTCTACTGCAAGTGTGAAAATAGTGTATTGTGAAGAGAATGGAGAAGAGAAAACATTTTCAAGAATTATTCGAGGTAATAGTAGGGTTTTTTTTTTCCAAATATTTTCTGTGCTTGATATAGAAAACTTGCAGTGGACTATTTATTTTTAAATCTTAAATATATAATAATCTGATGGTACAACACGGACTAGTGAATCCTTTGGAATTATTAAGCCAGTTTTTATAGTACTGGTCATGATAGCCAGGTGCTGTAATTATAAGGATGAAAACAGTAATAAAGTAGAAGAGTTAATCAGATGCTAAACAAAATACATGTTATGCTCCTCGCCCTAATGATTGCCCAACTGTGTCTCTGAGAGTTTATCAAAGGAAGTGAGTTCCATGGGGCAGTCTACTGTGAAAGCTATGTTACGGACCCAAGCCCAGATTCTCTATGCTATTTAGGCTCCTGACTTCCATTGAAATTGATGGGAGTTAGGTGCCTAGATACCTTTGAGGATCTGGGCCATGGTTTACAACATTGGAAGCACTCCCAAGGCTAATCCTAATTACTTTTAGCTGAGGTATAGGATTGGTAGCTGTATCTAATGGTCACTGATCATTCCAGTCTTTAAAGGTTAACACCTCGAATTCCACATGGAAAAGAAAAGGAAGCCAGTGCAGAGACCTGAGCAAAGGAGATGCAACTACCCCACGCTACTCAGGAGGAGAGCAGCTGCATTCTGCTCTAGCTCCAGTGCCCGGATGAACTTCAGGGGTAGTCCTGAGTATGTTATGGTAGTCAAGATTGGTATTAACAGGAGTGGCTAATGCTGTAATGTCCACATTAGAGAATAATGGTTGCATTCTGGAGATCATAGAATCACAGAAATGTAGGGCTAGAAGGGACCTTGAGAGGTCATCTAGTCCACCCTCCGTTTTGAAGCAGGGTTACCTAGACCATGTCTAAGCTGTTCTTAAAAGCTTCCAATGATGGGGATTCCACAACTTCTCTTGGTAACCTGTTCCAATACTTTGTTGGCTTGATAGTTAGTCTTTCATAATATCTAATGTAAACTCCCTTGCTATAGATTAAGATAACTACTAGTTGTCCTTCTTTCAGTGGACATGGGCAGTTGATTGCTGTTCTCTTTAGAACAGCCCTCAAAATATTTAGAGACTGGTATCCTGTTCCCCTTTAGTCATCTTTTCTTAAGACTAAATATGCCAAGTATTTTTAACTCTTTTCTCATAATTCAGGTTTTCTAAAGTGTTGATCTTTTTTTTTTTTTTAATTCTTCTCTGAACTCTCTCCAGTTTGTCCATATTTTTCCTTAAGTAAAACTGGACACAGTATTCCAGCTGAGGGCCTCACCAATTCTGAGTAGACTGGAACAGTTACCTCCCTGGTCTTATGTACAACACTCATGTTAATACACCACAGAATGATATTAGCCTTTTTTTGCAACTGCATCACATTGACTCATATTTATTTTGTGATCAACTATAACCCCCTTTCAGCAGTAGTCCTACCTAGCCAGTTATTCCCCATTTTGTAGGGTCCATTTAATTATTTTCCTTCCTAAATTAAGTTTGCATTTGTCTTTTATTGAATTTCATCTTGTTGGTTTCAGACTAATACTTTGATTTGTCATGGTCACTTTGGATTCTAATTCTGTCCTCCAAAGTGCTTTCAACGCTTCCCAACTTGGTGTAATCAGCAAATTTTATAAGCATACTCTTCACTCCATTAATCCAACTAATGAATAAAAATATTGAATATTACCAGAACAGACCCCCGCAGGACTCTATTAGATCAAACCTCCCAGTTTGATAGTGAACCATTGATACTCTTTGAGTATGGTTTTTCAACCAGTTGTGCACCCATTTTATAGCAATTTCATATAGACCACTTTCTCCTAGTTTGCTTATGAGACTGTCAAGTGGGACAGTGTCAAAAACTTTATTGAAATCAAGATGTATCATGTTTACTGCTTCCTCCCCTCCTATTCACTTGGCTAGTAACTCAAAGATAATCTCTAATGGTTCTGCGATTGCTTCAGCTAGTTCTTTAAGTGCCCTAGGGTGAACTTTGTCAGACCCTAACAACTTGAATACATCTAATTTAGCTAAATATTTAATCTGTTCTTTCCCTGTTCTGGCTTGCATTCCTTCCATTTTGTTATTTAATCGTGTTAAGCATCCAATGACAATTAACCTTCTTAGTGTAGACTGAAGTAAAACAGGCATTAGCTACCTGCATTGTGGGGTAGTCAGTTAGTAGCTCTCTTTCCCCGCTCTGTCTATTTAGAACTTCTTACTGCCTTTTTTATGTGCTTTGCTAGGTGTAAGTCATTTTGTGTTGTAGCCTTTCTCATTTTGTGCCTACATGCTTGTACTAGTCTTCTGTACTCATTCTTAGCAATTTGTTCAAGTTTCCTCTTTTTGTAGGATTCCTTTTTGATTTTTCAGGTCATTTAAGAGCTCCTGATGCAGCCCATTTGGCCTCTTATTGTTCTTCCTGTCTTCCTTTCCCATTGGGATAGCTTGCTGTTGTGCCTTTAATATTATCTCCTTGAGAAGCTGCCAGCTCTCCTGAACTCCTTTTTCCCTTATCATTTCTTCCCATGGAACCTTACCTACCAGTTCTCCAAGTTTGTTAAAGTCTGCTTTTTTTTTTAAGTCTCTCTTCCTTATTCTGCTGCCCTCACTTTTTCCTTTCTTTCAAATCATTAAATGTATCATTTTATGATTACTGTCAGTTCTCTTTCACTTTTGGATTTGCAACCAATTCCTCCTTGTTAGTCAGTATCAAGTCTAAAATGGCTGTTGTTCTCCTCTACCTCCGGAAACAAAAAGTTCTCCCCAACACATTCCAAGAACGTATTGGACATTTTGTGTTTTGTCATATTACTTTTCCACCAGATATCTGGGTAGTTAAAATCCACCATTACTAACAGGCCTTATGTTTTGGATATTTCTGTTCTAGAAATATTTGTCATAGAAATGCCTTATCCACCACTTCCTCCTGTTTTGGTTGTCTTACCCCGATATCAACCTTGTTTTCCCTCCGCCCCTGTCTTTTATCTTCACCCAGAGACTTTCCCATGGTTTGTCACTCACCTCCTTCTGGACCTCAGAAGACGTGTAGACCTTCTTGATGTACAAAAGGGGGAACAGGTGAACTGATTAGATAAAGTGTCAAATGCACAACATAAATTAATAGTTCAAATATTTGGTTACATGATACTTTAATTTTATTGTTTCTTCCTTTATTAGGCAGTTGTTCTGAGTTTCTTTTCAATGATAAAGCTGTTAGCCGATCTGTTTACACAGCAGAGCTTGAAAAAATAGGCATAATTGTCAAAGCAAGGAACTGCATGGTTTTTCAGGTAAGCATTTAAGGTACTTGGTAACCTCCCAAAGCTTGAGTGCAGATTGGGAGTGCTGGGACTAGACAGTTAATACTGCACCCTGGTCAGCCAAACAGGTAATTAGTCCCGCATGAATAATAGCAGCCTTGTCCTAGCCTAGGAAGTCTAGGCCATAAAATGGGAATTGCAAGGTTTCTCTGTGTGTTGGGAAATAGAGGGTGTGGAAGGGAGGTAGGGGGAAGCATTATTCATCATGGGGAAACCCAGTAATTTCTGTGCTTCAGTTTATAAGTTGAAAAAGGTCTTCATGTTTTGGATTTAAAAAAAAAACAAACCTAAAATTGGCTAACCACCTTATTTCTGGAGCCAAAATTATTCTTGTCTCAACTTATAATACTCATAAATATGTGGATGGAAAATCTTGTTAGGACATCTAGTTCCTCTTTGACAAGCACGGTTTTTCCTTAAATATGTTTTCCAAAGTTCTTTGTCCTGTCTAGTGTGTATTAATCTTCTTAAAATGTGAACTTACTGCTTTTGAAAGGTGCCATTGTGATGCCTTCTGGTATATTGTCAGTCATCTGGCTACCACCTGTCCTTAAGCAGGAGGAAGCCTTGTCTGTGCCTGCTAGGGGTCAGCCTCCCAACTCTACCAGCCATGAACAATGCAAGCACTCCCCTCTAGGGCTTGCAAGACCCATTGTTTCTCTGCAGGTTGGCAATAGGCATGATCCAACTCTCAAACCCTCTGAGCATCTCTCTGGAGTGTCCAGGTCCAGTCCACTGGGCGCTCACAGTATTCACAGGTTTGCTGCTTCCAAAGAAACAGGGCACTCCTGCTTACCAGTTCTACCTCTGATTACCACTCCTCTTAACAGACAGCACTTATACTAGACTTCACTATAAATAAATTTAACAAAGCATAGAGATTCTAATAATAGCAAGTAGAAATATTGGAAACAAATCATTACATTTATACAACAAAATCAAAACACACTTTCTAGAGTGTAGGCTTAATTATAAGACATGAGAGTATTTTGTTAGAGTATTGCTTTGCTCATGCAAAATCCTTGCAGCATTTTACAACCAAGGTTAGCTGTGACCCTCCTTTCAAGAGACAGTCGTGCTGTCAGCTTGCCTCCTGGGTGAAGGATCCTGTGTGTTTCCTTATATCCCCAGATATATCCTAAGAGTCCTTTGTCTTTAGTAGTAAGCAGGCCATCCCCTTCAGTTTCTTTCATCCTGTGAATTTCCTTTCTGTAGATTTCACAGTCACTTCTTTTGCCTGTGGCTCAGTATGCAAAAAGGCATACATTATGAGGCATACAATACAAAAATGGCCAGACAAGGAAACGGGTGTCTGCTGCCTTTTGTCCGAAAGGAACATTTCTGAGGTATGTCACCTTCTGGTGACTTGTCTTAACTCCAAGACCTTAAGAACATGCCGTATATACTTGATCATAAGCCGGTTTGTTTATAAGCTGACACCTCCCCCCCCCCCCCCCCCAAGATGGATAAGTAAAAATGGGAAATTTTTATGACCCATTCATAAGCCGACCCTATAATTCAGGGGTCAGCAAATTTTGGCTCCCGGGCCATCAGGATAAACCACTAGTGGGCCGAGATGGTTTGTTTACCTCGAGTGTCCACAGGCACGGAGGTAAACCTAAGTAAACAAAGTGTCCCGGTGCGCCAGCTGCTTTATCCTGAGGGGCCGGGACAGCAACTGGTGGGGAAATTTTTTTGGGGGGGGGGGAGGGGGAAGCTGGGGGTCAGGGGAATAACCCTTGTGACCACCCCCCACATGACCCCACCCCTAGCCGGGGACCCCCACACTCTCCCTATCCCATCCTTTCCCACCTTATTTGGGGAGGGCCAGGGGAGGATGTCTCTGGCCTGGCTGGAACTGCTCCGGCAGGCTGGGCAGCGTGGCTGCATCCTGCTCTGGCAGGCCAGACTGGGCGGCACAGCTGTGGCATGGCCACAGCGTGCTCCAGCAGGCCCGGCGGCGTGGCCACAGCCTGCTCTAGGGGGCGCGGCCGAATGGCACAGCTGCAGCCTGCCAGCCCTGGAGCTGCTTTGGAGGCTGTGGGGAGAGCAGCGTGGCCAGAAGCGGAGAGACTCTGGCCCCGCCTCTTCCCTTCTGGCTGTGCTGCCTCTCCTTGCTCCCTCTATTGGGGGGAGGGGCTGTGTCCCACCTTTCCCGCTCTGTACCCGCTCATAAGCCGATTTCCCCCCCCCCCCCCCCGTCTCTGGTGCTTCCCTTTTTTACTAAACAAATTTGGCTTTTGAACGAGTATATACGGTAATTTTTAGATTAAAAGCATAACTCCTTAAATATTATCTGTACATACATTTTGCAGTGAGTATGATAACCAGTGGGCTACTGGCTCTTGGTAGAGACCTAACATGCCATACTTCAGTGAACTATTATGCATATATCCAACCCAGGGGATCCCTGTAAAACCCTGTGAACTCTGCCAGTTGTCACCAAGAGGTCCCTGGGTCACAGCCACTTATTTGACATCACTAGAGACCAAAATCTTTTTATTTATGAAGAAGGTGCCTCACAATATCACCTTCGCCACATTGGTCTATTAATGAGCCCAAATACTCCTCTGAAGAACCACTTCCAAGGTCAGCGTTCATTTTTCTTATCTGTTCAGTTATTGGGCTGTCTATTGAGACTACCAGTAAGGATGCTAATCGTGATAGTGTGGTTTTTGTGAGTTGGAGGTATATATCCACTGGGAAATAAAGTAAAATCATATAGACTATGGAACTATCTGTGAGTAACCACTCTTGGTAAATAGGGAACTATAGTGGATTTGAATTAGTCTTTCATCTGCATGTCACTATGTCCCATTGTTAAGTCTGTTATTGAGTCCTCCAATCCGTTTAGTTTAACCAGATGTTAAATTAACTCCCAAACAATTTTTAAAAAGCATATTATCTTAAAACAACTGAAACTTACTTTCAGTGGTTGATAATGGGATTTGAATTCTTAGTCCTAATCTGCCTCACAAGTCTGTTAAAATACTCACTTCCTGTTTGCAAAAAAATTAAACTGTATTTGGCAGTTAAGTATTTTTAGTTTTATATTCCTTCTAATTAGATATCGTGGTTAAAAATCTCTTCTTCTAATTTAGCTTTCCTTTAAATATAGATAATGAATATCAAAAATAGTAATATCACAGTTACAGAATAAATATATACAGTACTTAATTTTCAAGCTCCACCAACTTGTCTGCTTTAAAAAAAATTATCGAAACAGGGAAGGAACTGAATCTACATTTCATAAACTCTTAGAAATTTTTCAATTGAAAAGCTTCCTCCAGTCCCATAACATAATGGATGTTAGGATAAATATAACACTGTACTTTGTATTAGTGATAACACTTCCTGACTGGAGTCTGTTTCCCAAATTTTAATCTTTAGTATAGAAAAAAATTTGGATGAATATGTAAATTATATATTCTTGAATAGTGAGGTTTGTTTTGTAATCTCTGATTGACTTTTTGCTGCCAGTACTACATGATTCCACAACTTTCGCTTTTTCATATATGGCGTGTCAGTGTCCAATTTAGGTTCAGTGGACTTTTAAGTCTCTGTGATTGGGAGGCTATTGAAGCTAGTGAAATATCATATAAGTTATACCTTGATTTTAAGAAACTGAATAGAACAATATTGCTGGCAATTTCAGATTCCCTCTTTGTACAGTACAGTGATCTGCAGTGCTATGATTCTCAGTGCTACATCTTTGAAACTCTATTCTAGGGAGCAGTAGAGTCAATTGCAATGAAGAAGCCCAAGGAGAGAACCCAGCTTTTTGAACAGATTAGTAATTCATGGGAGTTTGCTGAGGAATATGAGAGAAAGAAGAAGAAAATGCAACAGGCAGAGGGGGATGCACAGTTTAATTATAACAAGAAAAAACATGTGGCAGTAGAACGCAAGCATGCAAAGTTAGAGAAAGAGGAGGTAATTCCAAAAATAACAAAGGAGGTTTTCATATTTAAGAAAGCATATGGCATAGTGGTTGATCCTGCAAACTCTATTAGCATAGTGTGAGTTTATAGGATCAGAACCTTAGTAAAAGTACATAGAGCTTGGGTCAAACACTTCTAATACATTTAAAATAAATACATTTTCCTTGTTTTTTGTGGAAAGTGGTGGTTCTTCAAAAGTGTTTTTTGGTAAAAGCTTTTCCACATAATGTGATTAATTTGTATAATCTGAAATACTTAACCAAAAAAAAAAAATCAGCAAGGAAGACACTACGTTTTCCTGTGGGACAGGATTAATAGTTAAGTATCTCCTGGCAATGTACATCGGTAGTACGTCATTTCTGTATTTCTACCCTTTTTGTACAGTCACTATGTGATGCAGTAGTGGCACTTACTGGGCAGAATGTTTAAAAATGGAAGAATAAACTTTGCATCCAAAAATACTTGGTCTCAGAAGGCTCAATCCTGCAACTTGCCAAACTATGATAGTGAGCTTTGTTCTGGAGGTGTGAAACTTATTGAAACCAAGCTAAACGTCTACATTCTTCTTTTCCCTGGAGTGTTCAGTGACCCTGTATTGCGAAGTTTGTTGCCTGAGTGCATACAAGAGAGGAAAAAAAGCAATTACGATTTACGGTTGGGTGGCATTTATAATATTCAACAGGAAATGGAGTTGAATATAATAGTTTCTAAGTATACTAGGTTCAGTAGTCATAAATATGTTTTAATGAAATAAATGACAATGTATTCTGCAGGACTGGCAATTCTTATAGTAACTACTGCATTATATGGCTGAGTTTTTTGTGATTGGCGCACTTTGCTGGAACCATAGTCACCAGTACTTTAGCTCATTTTACTCTGGACCTGAGATTAGACTGCTAGTGATTAAAAATTCTTTTTTAAACTGCAAATAAAAATTTGCTGTTTGTAGGCAGAGCGTTACCAGATGCTGCTTGAAGAGCTGAAAGAAAACAGGATACAGCTGCAACTTTTCCGACTTTATCACAATGAGAAAAAAATTGACTTTTTGAACAACAAATTGGATGAAAAGAATATGGATGTGAATACCAAGGAAGACTCCCTTTCTTCTGCTGAAGACACATTTAAAGCTAAGAAAAAAGTGCTTGGAATGTTAAATAGAGACCAACAACACATGGAAAAAGAAATGAAGTAAGTTTTCCTATGATAGAACTGAACTGAGATTTTGAGAGTTAGTCTGCATTCTAAGTTACTCTTCAAAATGTATTTCCTGATCAAGAGAGTAGGTGAAATTCTGACCCCATTGAAGTCAATGGGAGATTTCTAAAATAATAATCACTATTACAGAATAAATATATATAATACTTAATTTTCAGCCACTTCATTTGTCACTATTCTCAATAAAACATTATACCTGTTCACCACAACATTGTAGGTGTGGTATAGCATTGTACTTCATGTTTAAACCTCTATTTTCGGTTATATGTATCAAAATATGACCTTTGGACTGAAACATCTCATACTTGGTCCCCACCTAAAAGGTGATTTTATTTATTTTTTAAATTAAATTATCTTGTTCCAGGCTGCATTTCTTGTTTCCCTGAAACACAAAGTTGACAAAAATGCATCTTTTTTTCCCGCCCTAAAGAACCCTAGAAGCGTCATTGAATCAGAAAAGGCCTCAGTATATTAAAGCAAAGGAGAACACTTCTCACCAAATCAAGAAAGTAGATATGGCTAAGAAATCCTTAAAAGATAATGAGAAACACCTTGCTAAACAAGAGCAAAACATAAAAGAATTGGATACCGAGCTGACTGATGTTGAGAGAAGTTGGAGAGCATATGAAAAGAAAGTTGAAGAGGAGATGTTACAGAGAAGAGCAGATGTTGAGCTGGAAGCAAGTCAAGTGAGTTGTTGTAGGGGGGAAGTACTAGACTGAGTGAAATCCTGGCTCTGTTAAAGCTAATGGGAGTTTGCCATTGACTTCAGTGGGGTCATGATTTCACCCATTGTTTTCAAAGAGTGGTTACAAATCCAATTTGACTTAGACTAAATTGCAAGGAAAAAGAGCTATTTGTCCAATAGGATGAGGAGAAATGGTGATATTGCCTTTATTTTTCATCTCTTACAGGTTTATCCTGGAAGCCAACAGACTTAAAATCTATGTCAATTTGTACATAAAAACATCTGATACCTGTAACATCCTATCGGTTTATTTTTAGCTTACAGTTTGAGCAGTTGCTGTTTGCTAAGTGGTCACAGTTAGTCCAGAATATGATTAGCAACACCATGATTGGGCCTCCTTCCTAGAAGGACAAAATGAGGCTCTACTGTGGTGGCTTAACATAACAAGATTTGTCTTTAATGTTTTTGAGGCTTCTTGTGCTGTATGTAATATAGCTCTGCCAACTACATGTGCCTGAGCTTAATATAGTTTTTTAACCAGCAAACAGCTGGGATGGATTAAAAATTTTTTTTATAGAACTGATGAAATGATTTAAGGAGGACAATTCGAGCCTCCCAGAAGTTCAAGAGAAAGAGAGCAGTTTTGAGGAGTAAACTTAAGACCGAGGGGTTTCAAAGTTAACCTTTTAAGATGGTTGGAGGTGGTGTATTACTTCTCTTTAATGTGTGAATCATATCCTTTCCAAAGTAATAATGAAAGACTCTCTTCTAGTCAAATCAGTGACGTTCCAGTGCACAATAGTGAGAGGAGGATTTAATTTAATTTAGGATTTAATGGAGTGGAAATCCATCAACCTCATGAGCTATATGCATCTGAAGAAGTGGGCTGTAGTCCACGAAAGCTTATGCTCTAATAAATTTGTTAGTCTCTAAGGTGCCACAAGTACTCCTGTTCTTTTTGCGGATACAGACTAACACGGCTGCTACTCTGATAGGAGGATTTAGGAGAGCCTAGTCAAGGCATGTGCAGCACCTGTCTGTTTTAAACCCAGTCTCCATGGGGTTCCTTGTGAACTGGGGCTGTGGGTCCACAGCATCATGGATCCATTGTTTTTTACTGGGAGCACAAACAGTACATGTGAGGATAGGATAGTAACCATGGAGCAGCTCTTTTGCTGTCAAGGGGCTATGAGGTGGTGTAAGGAAGGAAGTCTTTACCAAAACAACTTCCCAGCACACAGCCCAATTGCTACAGATAAGATCAGTTCACAGTTCTGATACAAAGCTGTTTTAGGAAGACATCCCTGCATAATTTTCCACTTAGTTCACATCGGGAAAACGATTTCTGCAACCATTAGACCTAGAAACTCTTTCAATTTATTTTATTGTACATTAAATTCTGCATAACCTGATGGGTAAGTTTCCTTCCTATTATCCCTGTGTAGTTTGGGGCAACCCTGTAAATTATGCCCAGCAGGAAAGAGTGGAGGAGTTCCAACTCCTCATTACTGTAGAGATTTGTCAACCTTCGGCATAATTTATAGGGTTGCCCCAAACATAAACCCTTCTGTATACCTCTACAAATTTTCTCCTTGGAGGCTTCCCACATGTCAAAATAACTGTTGTTCGTAAGAATAATTGCTTTACTTTTGGGCCACTCAGCATCTAGATGATGTCTTGATCCTCGCTTTTTTTCAGAAATGTTTATGGAAGCTTTAGTTTGCCTAATCACTTATTTAAAACAAAACTCTAAACTAGACTGTAGGCAAAAAACCAGGAGAATAAAGTTTCGAAACTTTATCTTTCATGGCATCTGATTGCCAATACTTGGCACCATAACTGGATAGTAACTTACAATCTGTAGTTTTGATAAGGTTGTTAATTTGCTAGTTAAGCACATAATGCAGTGAAAATTTCCCTTTATGTTTAAGGGCAGGAGTAATATTTGAATCTGTTTGTACAGCTGGATCGGTATAAAGAGCTAAAAGAACTAGCGAGAAAGAAAGTAGCTACATTGACCCAGCAACTAGAAAAACTGCAGTGGGAACAAAAAGCAGATCTAGAAAGGATGACATTTGATGAGAGGAAGCAAAAAGAAATTGAGGTACTGAGATGGAATTTAATTTTATTGGGGAAAAGAAACCCTGTCTTTCTTTGTCTAATACTTTGTCCTTCCCTGTCATTATAAATTTTAGTATAATTGTACTGAATACATTCTTTATCAAAAAACACTTCAACCTTGATACAATGCATATGTTTGGGCTTCTCTTCTGACAGACCCTACTGCCACATGGCTGGCTCTTTGTCCTTCAAAAATAACTTTACATATCTCTTCTAGGATGTGGCTTAGTGAAAGCCTGCTTACAGTATAAACATCCAGATCTGCAATTATAAGGGTATGTCTACACTACGAAATTAGGTCTATTTTATAGAAATCTATTTTATACAGTCAATGCACTTAGTGGGGACATACACAATTAAGTCGACAGAGTGTGTCCTCACTACCATGGCTAGCATCGACTTATGGAGCGGTGCACTGTGGGTAGCTATCCCACAGTTCCCGCAGTCTCCGCTGCCCATTGGAATTCTGGGTTAAGCTCCCAATGCCTGATGGGGCAAAAACATTGTCGTGGATGGTTTTGGGTACATGTCATCAGTCGCCCCTTCCTCCGTGAAAGCAACGGCAGACAATCGTTTCGCGCCTTTTTTCCATGCAGACGCCATACCACGGCAAGCATGGAGCCCGCTCAGCTCACCACTGCTGTTGTGAGCATTGTATACACCTCGCGCATTATCCTGCAGTGTGTGCAGAACCTGCAAAAGCAGGCGAGGAGGCGACGACAGCACGATCACAATAGCGATGAGGACGTGGACACAGGCTTCTCTCAAAGCACGGGCCCTGGCAATTTGGACATCATAGTGGTAATGGGACAGGTTCCTGCCGTGCAACGCCGATTCTGGACCCGGGAAACAAGCATAGACTGGTGGGACCGCATAGTGTTGTAGGTCTGGGATGATTCCCAGTGGCTGCGAAACTTTCGCATGCATAAGGGCACTTTCATGGAAATTTGTGACTTGCTTTCCCCTGTCCTCAAGCGCCAGAATACCAAGATGAGAGTAGCTCTCACAGTTGAGAAGCAAGTGGCGATAGCTCTCTGGAAGCTTGCAACGCCAGACAGTTACCGGTCAGTCGGGAATCAATTTGGAGTGGGTAAATATACTCTGGGGGCTGCTGTGATCCAAGTAGCCAATGCAATCACTGAGCTGCTGCTATCAAGGGTAGTAACTTTGGGAAATGTGCAGGTCATAGTGGATGACTTTGCTGCAATGGGGTTCCCTAACTGTGGTGGGGCGATAGACAGAACGCATATCCCTATCTTGGGACCAGACCACCTTGGCAGCCAGTACGTAAACTGCAAGGGGTACTTTTTTTTCAATGGTGCTGCAAGGGATGTTTCACCGACATCAACGTGGGATGGCCGGGAAAGGTGCATGACGCTTGCATCTTCAGGAACTCTGGTCTGTTTGAACAGGCGCAGGAAGGAACTTATTCCCAGACCAGAAAATTACCGTTGGGGATGTTGAAATGCCAATAGTTATCCTTGGGGACCCAGCCTATCCCTTGCTCCCATGGCTCATGAAGCCATACGCAGGCACCCTGGACAGTAATAAGGAGCAGTTCAACTATAGACAGAGCAAGTGCAGAATGGCGGTAGAATGTGCATTTGGACATTTAAAAGCTTGCTGATGCAGTTTACTGACTAGGTTAGACCTCAGCGAAACCAATATTCCCATTGTTATTGCTGCTTGCTGTGTGCGCCACAATATCTGTGAGAGTAAGGGGGAGACACTTATGGTGGGGTGGGAGGTTGAGGCAAATTGTCTGGCGGCTGATTACGTGCAGCCAGACACCGGGGCGATTAGAAGAGCACAGCTGGCTGCCCTGTGCATCAGAGAAGCTTTGAAAACCAGTTTCATGACTGGCCAGGCTACGGTGTGACAGTTCTTTGTTTCTCCTTGATGAAAACCTGCCCCCTTGGTTGACTCTACTTCTCTGTAAGCCAACAGATCTCCCACCTTTGATCCCTGCTTTCAGAGGCAATCAAGTCATTATTGTTTCAGAATCATGCATTCTTTATTAATTCATCACACACATAGGGGGAACACTCGCAAGGTAATCCGGGAGGGGTGGGTCAGGAGGGAAGCACTGAGGGGGTGGTAGAGGAGGGAAGGACAAGGCCACACTACAGTTCAAAGCACCTATCTGGTATACATGCGATCCTGGGGTCACTGGGTTTAACTCCCAGTGGTGCCTTGTTGTAGGGCTTTTTTGTGGGGGAGGGATAGCTCAGTGGTTTGAGCATTGGCCTGCTAAACCCAGGGTTGTGAGTTCAGTCCTTGAGGAGGCCATTTAGGGATTTGGGGCAAAAATCTGTCTGGAGATTGGTCCTGGTTTGAGCAGGGGGTTGGACTAGATGACCTCCTTAGGTTCCTTCCAACCCTGATATTCTAAAAAAAAAGCAAAAAGCTTTTTGAATGCTTAGCCTTCATTGCTTGGGCAATCCGCTGGGGTGGAGTGGCTGGGTGCCTGTAGCCTCCCCTCAACCGCGTGGCTAGTATCAGGTAAGATTCCTGTCAGCCAAACGCAAACAGCTCAGTATGAACGGGCCTCCCCCCACCTCGTGGCTAACAGTGGGGATGATTTCTTTTCAGCCAAAGACAAACAGCCCAGCAGGAACGGGGCACCTCTGAATGTCCCCTTAAACAAATTTCCCGTATTTCAACGAGGTCACCATGAATGATATCACTCTCCTGAGGCTAACACAGAGAGATAAAGAACGGATGTTGCTTGAATGCCAGCAAAGCCGGGGCCCATTTGCTGCAATGCTTTGTGCTGCAATGATTCCAGACTACTTGCTACTGGCTTGGCATGGTAAAGTGTCCTACCATGGAGGATGGAATAAGGCTGCCCTCCCCAGAAACCTTCTGCAAAGACTTTTAGAGTATCTCCAGGAGAGCTTCATGGAGACGTTCCTGGAGGACTTCCGCTCCATCCCCAGACATGTTAACAGACTTTTCCAGTAGCTATACTGGCCACGAATGCATCCCAAGTCTTCAGAGCAAATTAATCATTAAACACGCTTGCTTTTAAACCTTGTATTATATTTACAAAGGTACACTCACCAGAGGTGCCTTCTTCGGCTTCATGGTCCGGGAGCTCACCTTGAGAGGGTTGGGAGGGTATTGGCTCCAGGGTGATGGCTCCTGGCTGCCGGGGAGAAGGGATTCTCCGCTTGCCTGCTGTGCACTATCCTCAACCTCCTCATCTACAAAATCCTCATCCCTGTTGCGTGAGACTCTCCCCTTGCAGTTGACCACGGACAGTGGTAGGGTAGTGATAGGGCCCCCCCCCTAGAATTTCAAGCAGCTCATCATAGAAGCGGCATGTATGGGGCTCTGACCTGGAGTGATCGTTTGCCTCCTTTGTTTTTTGGTAGGCTTGCCTGGGCTCCTTAATTTTCATGCGGCACTTCTGTGTGTCCTTGTCGTAGCCTCTATCCATCATTTCCCTTGGAGATTTTGGCATATATTTTGGCATTTCGTCTTTTGGAATGGAGTTCTGCCTGCACGGATTCTTCTCCCCATACAGAGATCAGATCTAGTACCTCCCACTCGGTCCATGCTGAAGCTCTTTTGCGATTCTGGGACTGCATGGTCACCTGTGCTGATCAGCTCGCCACGCTGGCCAAACAGGAAATGAAATTCAAAAGTTCCCGGGGCTTTTCCTGTCTACCTGGCCAGTGCATCTGAGTTGAGAGTGCTGTCCAGAGCAGTCACAATGGAGCACTGTGGGATAGCTCCCAGAGGCCAGTACCGTCTAATTGCATCAACACTATCCCAAATTCGACCCAGTGAGGTCGATTTTAGCGCTAAACCCCTCATCGGGGAGGAGTACAGAAATCTATTTTAAGAGCCCTTTAAGTCGACAAAACAGGCTTGGTCGTGTGGACAGGTGCAGGGTTAATTCAACCTAAACTCGTAGTGTAGACCAGGGCTAAGAGTGAGATAGATACATACTGTCCTCAGTTCCTTCTTACCATGACAACTGTAGTGTTTGGACTCTGCAGTATCATGGTGTGTCTTGTCAGCTCTTTCCTTTTTTCCATTGTAGTTAACTTTCCACCTGGATATTGTTGTGGCTGATTTTTGTGTTCTTGGGATCAGGACAATTTTTTGATTTCCTGCCTGCTTTTGGAATTCAGCTCCAGGGTGTGGATTTTGTGCCAACTGCATAGACAGAAAAGTGAACATTTCTGGTTCCTTATACCATTGACTTATGACAGATCCGAACAAGAAGTGTCATGTGACAATAAAATATTTACATTGCACCAGAGCACTTGCTGTTTTCTCTCTTCGGAAGAAGATTAGTGTCCTGCTCAAGATTCATTCTGTGACCTTTATACCTGGAGACAGAAAGGACAGAGTCCCATTTTAAAGGCTTGCCTTTCCCTGGCAACATCGCTGCAGTTGGGATTTGAGTATTTTTTTCCCAACTCCCTGTGAAAATCTTGTAGTTTTATCAGCTACTATGAAGTGCAGAGTCAGCTGGATGTGGGCTTCTTCATCTTTTGACATTGAGAGAAGGTGTAGATGAATCTTCATATATATTCAGAATACTTCAAAATGGATTAGACTTTCTCAGTGGACATAAGTTTGCTCATGTTCCAGGGTTGGACGGTGTAAGGGCTCGTATCTAACATTGCTTTTTTGGTGCACGCTGTTTCCTTGGCATAGATTTCCAAAGTAGTTGCTTGGATTGCTAATCATCCACAAATACCTTTTTCAGAAGAGCAGTTGAACAGTCATTTTTAAAATTAGAACTCTTCCAACTGTGTGTTTGCCCGGGAAGGGGGGAGGGTACTGCTTTTAATCTTCCACAAGTGAGAATATATAGAGGCAATTCTCTAAGTAGAAATGTTACTTACATGTAGCTATTTTTAGAGTAAAATGACTTAGATACTGCACTCTCTTCTCACTATCCCCACTTCTTTGGAAAGCTGATTGGTCTCCTTTACTTAGTGAATGAAAGAAGCTGAAGCTGTCTCTCTTATGAACTCATATCTGAACATTTGGAGATGTCCATATCCACGTTTAAAAATTTGAGGGAAAGAAGACACATAGCAATACTCCTAGAGTTCTTTGTGGAATTTCACATAAACAGAATTCCAGTAAAAATTACTACCATAAAATGGAACTAATGCAACTCCATGTCCCTGAATTGTTCTGAGCTTTGAAACAATTTTCTTACCCATTATAAATAGAATACAATGGTATGTTTGAATAACTTTCCTCCATTTTCTTAGCTATTAATCAGAACAGCACAACTGCATTTCACAGAGTGAACATACTTTCATTTTCTTCTTTTTTTTAAAGAGACAAAGTTTTACAGCCGATGTCTGTCTGCTTCATGTTTTTTAATATTTGAAACAACTAGATGGAACACGGTATGGTTACAAATAACAAAATATTCATTTCCTTACCTACTTTATAATATTCAGATTAATGAAAGTGAAGGAATTTGAAATCTAATTTCCCTGTCACTATATACTGGACACTTTTTTTGTTTTAATTTTTGTACTTTTATTCAGTTTGGACAGTGAAAAAAGACTAGTAATTTCACTTGCTGGTTCATATTCACTAGTACAATGCTGTGATGTTGGGTTTCAAATTCTGCAGAGAGACACTTGATTTTAAAATTTGAAGTATTTATAAAACAAAGAAAGCAAGTCTATTAGCAGATTTTATAAAACTTTTACATTTGTTTTAAATCCTAAACTTTGGTATTTAACTAAATGTTAAAAGGGTATTACCAAGTAGTATTTATGAAAGTGTCACGATCCATTCACATTGAAGAATCTCTGTACTAATGGGCTTGAAAACAATAGTGTAGATTTGGTAGATATAGTATATTATTCACATGGGAAATATCTATCAACTAAATATGCAAAGTGGCATGCTGTGACTTGACTTCAGTGGATATTTCATGGTTAAGGTTAGCCACATAGCTAAATATCAGTGCCCCACTCTGAAAATTTAGTGATATATAGTATTAGAAAATTGGTTTTAGAATTGTTTAATTTTGTAAATTACATCCTATTTATGGTTGTTTAGGAAAGTATAAAGCAAGTCGTGGAACAGATAGAAGACCACAAAAAACGAATTGAGAAGTTGGAGGAGTATACCAAGTCATGCACGTATGTTTATTTGTTTTTTAAATAAATTAAAATAAATTGCAGTTCAGACACTTTGCATATTATAAAAAAAATTGTTGAAAACTTGCCTTTTAAGGTGTATTTTTAAATGTAAGAGTAATATTTGTCTTGCATTAAATCCTTTTATTTGTCCTTAGTTGTAATTTTTCAATAATTTTGGGTGTTGAAATTGGAATCAGAGGGGAGAGTCATCCAAGACAGATTCTACTGTCCTCCCATATGTTACTTCACACTTTTTTTTGTTTTTTGTGATTTCTTCCTCTCCTTCATAAGTATATGAGGATCGTGTCTTCATTATGGACTAGATTCTGGATTTACCACAAGGTTTGAATAAAAGGGCAGAATGCAGCTTAGTAGTTTTGCTGCCCTGGAAGCAGAATAGAGGCCAGATTGTGAATTAGTCAGTTTATTCCCTGGTCCATATCTTCCTCCTGCCCCTGTTTTGAGTATGCAGAGTAACTGCACCACCTCTTTTGCTGTCACATATTGCTTCCCCTTTCACACTGGCTCAGCTGTGCTGGCTTGTACTTGGATGGATCAGAGGTCTGCCATGGAGGGGGAGCTGCAGCCCAGCGGAGGGATGTTGTGACCCACAAGGCACAGGTGAGCAAGGGAGTACCTTATGCCCTGTGCACGTGTGTAAAGTGGGACATGATTTTGCCATAGACTTTTCAGATCATTTTCGCAAAACTGTAAATTGTATTGATTCACGGTCATGTTATGCCCTCTGTGTGCATGTATCTGAGAGCAGATTTTGGACTCAATTTAGAAACATTTATATTACTGCTTCCAACCATGTGAGTTGTGTGGCTAAATCCCTATGTAACTTGCTGAAAAAATCCTGTGAATAACCAGGAAAATAAATAGAAGCTTTTTTTTATTTATTTGAAAAACATGCATCTAAAGGAAAGCCAAAAAGTATTTGGTTTAACTTCTGTAACGTAGTGGTCACTTATGCCCAGCGTCTGGTCTTTTTAGAACAGCTGAACAAATATTCGGTTAACCACTTAATTTTAGCAAAAGATGACATTGTATAGATGTCAAATCTTCTAAATGGCAGCAGTTCAACTTGTTTGTTAGTAAAATCTGTTATTTTATCATTTGACTTTCATGCATCAAAATCTTGTTTCCATATAAAGATTTTGAGTTCAGCCCAGAGGCTCACACTTGTGGAATAAAATCACTCTACTCATAAAATTAATGAAAAGTTAAGACAATATAATTGGGATACATTTTTCTCACATCTTCCCTTATTTTGGTTTAAAGCGAATTGTTAGCAGAGAAAAAACAACAGGAGAAAGTCCTAACTGATGAAATGGAGAATTCAAGGGTACAGATAGCTCAAGTAAATGAAGAACTAAACAAAATAGTTGGTGAGCTGCAGAATGCTAGAATTGACTACCATGAAGGAAGACGCCAGCAAATGAGAGCAGAGATACTGGAGAGTCTCAAAAGACTTTATCCTGATTCTGTGGTAATTGGATGGATTTATTTGCATTTTTGTGGTTATAATTAGATTTGAGATATGCATTTGCAGTTGTGGTATATGTGGCAGCATGGGACTTTCTGTGGCCATCTGGAATATATTTTAAGTTTCACTCTACACCTCTACCTCAATATAATGCGACCCAATATAACACGAATTCGGATACAACGCGGTAAAGCACTGCTCCGGGGGGAGGCAGAGCTGCGCACTCTGGTGGATCAAAGCAAGTTCAATATAACGCGGTTTCATGTATAACGTGGTAAGATTTTTTTGGCTCCTGAGAACAGCGTTATATCGAGGTAGAGGTGTATTTTATGTATTCTAGGAACACTTGTAAATGGGAATGACAATGCAAATTTTGTACTACAAAAGAACAGTAAATTTATTAAATTCAATCTTTGTGAATTTAAAGAATTAAGTGATTGAACTGACACCAACCTTCAGATTATGAAAGTTAAAAATTAGTTTATATTAGTAGTAAACTTATGTTACTTTTTTGTGACATTGATAAGCATGCTATTCATTCATGACTTTATTTTTACAAATTTCAAATGGGAGTATCAATGTAAAAATTAGAATGATTAAAATTAAGAGCAGCACTGGCATTTCTTGGCTGAGCTAGAGTTTCATAGTGTGGTAGAATGACAGAACTGCAGAGCATTTATTCTAAGGTTGTGCTAGTGTATGTGTGTGTGTATATTTTATTAGAAGTGGGAATGCAATTTTTTTTTAACTGCGAGGAACTTCAGTTTCAGATTATCCTTTATGGTAAATTGTGTGACAAAGTTCCTCTTCTATCTTGGTGGGTCCTGCGCTTATTGGTGAATCTCTGAGGCAAGAAAATCCAACATGTGGGTTGGGGAACAGCCCAGAGACCTTCCCCTCTGGAAGAACCCACAGTCCAGGTCAATTGGGAGGTTTGGGGGGAACCCGGGCCCGCCCTCTACTCCGGGTTCCAGCCCAGGGCCCTGTGGACTGCAGCTGTCTATAGTGTCTCCTGTAACAGCTGCATGACAGCTACAACTCCCTGGGCTACTTCCCCATGGCCTCTTCTAAACACCTTCCTTATTCTCACCACAGGACCTTCCTCCTGGTGTCTGAAAGCACTTGTGCTCCTCAGTCCTCCAGCAGCACACCCTCTCAGGCTGGGTCTACACTACCCGCCTGAATCGGCGGGTAGAAATCGACCTCTCGGGGATCGATTTGTCGCGTCCCATTGGGACGCGACAATCGATCCCCGAATCGATGCTCTTACTCCACCAGCGGAGGTGGGAGTAAGCGCCGTCGACGGGAAGCCGCAGAGGTCGATTTTTGCCGCCATCCCTACAGCGGGGTAAGTCGGCTGCGATACGTCGAATTCAGCTACGCTATTCGCGTAGCTGAATTTGCGTATCTTAAATCGACCCCCCCCCCCACCCCGTAGTGTAGATGTAGCCTTAGCTCCTTGCACCTCTTGCTCCCAGCTCCTCACACTCACACCACAAACTGCAGCGAGCTCCTTTTAAAACCCAGGTGCCCTGATTAGCCTGCCTTAATTGATTCTAGCAGCTTCTTCTTAATTGGCTCCAGGTGTCCTAATTAGCCTGCCTGCCTTAACTGGTTCTAGCAGGTTCCTGATTACTCTAGTGCAGTCCCTGCTCTGGTCACTCAGGGAACAGAAAACTACTCATCCAGTGACCAGTATATTTGTTCTCTACTAGACTCCTGTACCCCACAGGTCTGGGTCTGTCACAATTGTTAAACAGTATGTTTACTTCATTGATACTAAAAATAATTGATAACATTTAGGCTTGTGTTTAAGATCTGATATACATGGGTTGTATTCTTCATTTAGAGGATACAGTAACATTCAGAGCTGTCAGTCAAGATCCAGATTGCTTAAGCTTCTCCCATTTTTGCCACCAGAAAGCTATACTTTGGCCTGAAATGTATATGGCTTTATTAATTGCTTCCTCATCTGTGAAAGGTTGATCATTTCTTAATTTTGTTATCTTAAGTTTGGAAGACTGCTTGACTTGTGCCATCCTATCCATAAAAAATATCAGCTGGCTGTTACCAAAGTCTTCGGCAAGTACATGAGTGCCATTGTTGTGGCTACTGAAAAAATAGCAAGGGATTGCATTCGATTCCTAAAGGAGGAAAGAGCTGAGCCTGAAACATTTCTTGCTTTGGATTACCTTGATGTAAGTTTTTTCTTTTCATCAGCAAATTCAGTTTTAAGATTGCTTAAGGTAGAATTTAAGTTGTATATGGATATATAAAATGTAAGTGTTTAAGCATAAATAAAGCTATTGTAGAGCCATTATATGCCTCAAAAGGTTCTTGACTGCTATAAAAACTAAAACCCTTTCCTTTTCTGCACTGTGTACTTAATACCCTTTATTGTAATTCTGTCCCTTGGTTGCTCCTCCTCATGTAACTGGTTTTACTGTCTTCAATATGTATTAAATCATGCTTTTATAAACTAGTTCCTTAAGCCATATAGTAAAATGGATCTGTCCCTAAACTTGTAGCATTTCAGAGAAAACTACTATAGAGGCCTGCAATTCAGACTCGTCCCCCAGGCCATCCATAGTTTAGTATTCTATCCCAATATGGAAATTTGTTTGCATTGTAGTTTGGCCTCTGAAAGAGCTGAGATACAAAGGTCTGCTATATTTTGAGAAAACATTTCTAGCCTCTTTTTGTATTTACTAATACCATTTTAACATAAATTCAGCCTATTGGAAACCGATTTTATTCTATAGATAGAATACTTTACTTCTGAAAAAACAACAAGGAGTCCGGTGGCACCTTAAAGATCTATGACAGAATCATTGTTCCCATGTTAAAATTGAAAACCTGTTATTTTGCCTTTTAAATTTGATATAAGCAATCACTATTCTAGGCACTGATTCAGGAAAGCAATTATGTGTTTTGCTCAATAGAGATGGATTTAAACACATGCTTATATATGCTTAAGTGCTGTCCTGATTATGGAGGTTTTCTTGAATCGAAGTCCTAATGTTTTTACATAAATCCTAGCATCTTTGTAGATTTTTAATGTTACTTTAATGCATGTTTTGTCCAGTTTTTATTTACTTTAATAAATGTAAATTTTGTCACAAGTATGAGCGAAAATATGGATGTTTGTTGTTAATTTTATTCATACAGTATACTATCCCACCAAAGTACTTGTTTCACATTACGACAGGTTTCAGAGTAGCAGCTGTGTTAGTCTGTATCCACAAAAAGAACAGGAGTACTTGTAGCACCTAGAGACTAACAAATTTATTTGAGCATAAGCTTTCGTGGGCTACATCCCACTTCTTCGGATGCATAGAATAGAACATACATACATACATACATACATACATACATACATACATACATACATACATCTCTCTCTCTATATATATATATATCTATATATCATATATACACACACACACACACACACACACACACACACAGAGCATGAAAAGGTGGGAGTTGTCTTACCAACTCTGAGAGGCCAATTAAGTAAGAGAAAAACTTCTGAAGTGATAATCAAGATAGCCCAGTACAGACAGTTTGATAAGAAGTGTGAGAATACTTACAAGGGGAGATAGATTCAATGTTTGTAATGGCTCAGCCATTCCCAGTCCCTATTCAAGCCTAAGTTTATTGTATCTAGTTTGCATATCAATTCCAGCTCAGCAGTTTCTCGTTGGAGTCTGTTTTTGAAGCTTTTCTGTTGCAAAATTGCCACCCACAGGTCTGTCACTGAATAACCAGACAGGTTAAAGTGTCCTCATACTGGTTTTTGAGTGTTTATGATTCCTGATGTCAGATTTGTGTCCATTAATTCTTTTGCGTAGAGACTGTCCTGTTTGGCCAATCACATTATTTCAGCTACTTCTCCAGAAGATTGTTTTTGCTTTTTAGATTAAGCCCATCAATGAAAAATTAAGGGAGATAAAAGGATCTAAAATGATGATTGATGTTGTACAGACTCCATTTACACCCCTGAAAAAAGTGATTCAGTTTGTATGTGGGAATGGTCTGGTCTGTGAAACTGTTAAAGAAGCAAGACAGATCGCATTTGATGGACCAGTAAGGTTGAAAGTAAGAAACTGAATTTTGTTTCATATGTTTTTTTCATCATGTGGATTGCAATGATATGTTTAATACCATTTGAAATAACTTGTTCTATAAATATCCTACAAAATATGACTAAACTAAAAACTGTCGTTATATTGCTCTTGCCAACTTACACAGAAAGAAACTAAATTCCCTGAAATTTCACATAACCCATCTCTTTCCAATGTGGAATTTTTCTGGGAAGCTCAGAGGGAAAAAGTTAGAAAAGGACTCTTTTTTGCAAATGCTCCTTTTATTCCTTTTGCTTGTTATATTTAAAATGTTTGGCTGAGAAACATAAAATCTGTTTTATTGGCTTTCGTGCAGAGAAGTGCCTTCGTATGTTCTTGAGGGTTTTCTGTGTGAGCATGTGTGGGAGGTGCAGGCAAAAGTTTGCACTGTGGTTGAAAGTCTCCCTACTTCGTTCTGCAGTTCCTCTCCACTGACGATTATACAGCACGATGGTACATGGGGGTAGCTCCCGGTCACGTACCTTCTAAAGTCTACAGAATGGGAGCCCTGCTTTGATAGTCTACGTTAAATCTTTTGAAACAACACTTTCTTCCTGTGGACCTTCTGTACCAGTCTGATTTAAATTTTTGTTGCTCATTCAAAAACAAGAATAATCCTAAACAAAAACAATCTTTAAGTAGTTTTGAGTTGAAAAATGAAGATGGAAAGTATGTTTCACTTGTTATCCAGCTGACACCCAAAAATAAGTATACTTTTTTAAACTAAATTTTTACAATTTTTAAAGATCCAACTTTTAGAATATCTGAAAATGAACAATTAAGGGTTCCAACCATGTAAATATAAAATGTATAAAAATCCCATTTCCCATTCTTGGGATTAATTTCCAATAGGCTATAATGCTAATTTATATTCAAACATTACTCACTGCAAAATAACACTACTTGTGTCCGTTACATACTTCTGTAGCTTGCTCAGTATACCTCTGTGTAAGCAAGGGGTTTGGGACATGGTCCAACTAAGTATGGAGATTACTTATATATATGTCATTACATGCGCTTGTTTGCTCAGATCTCGGTCCATTAGCTGCTAGAGTATTGCAGATGTACAATTCCTAACCCAACTTAGTAGTATTGTTCATTAAAGAAAAGAAAATGTCTTTAATTTTCAGACAGTCTCTCTTGATGGAACTTTATTTTTGAAATCTGGAGTTATCTCTGGAGGGTCAAGTGACTTGAAATTTAAAGCTAGATACTGGGATGAAAAAGAGATGAAAGAAATGAAAGAAAGAAGGGATAGGTTGGTTAATGAACTAAAGGTAAGTCCATTAAATAGGCAATTATATCTTAACACTAAAGGCAAAAATGGAATAAAAGTCATGAATGGGAAGACAGTCTGAGGAACTATTCAGTTTTTGTCAACTTTTAATTTCAAGTTAATTTATTTCATTCCTGATAATTTTATTTTTAATGCAGGATGGGGGTGGCTTGTTGGTCGGAAGTACTGCCTGCCTGTTCCAAGAGGGAATGCAGTGTGACTGCATGCAGCTGAGCCATTCATTTATTTATCTGTAACCCATACTAACAGTGTAGTTTTGTTTCCCCATCTAGTGGCTAGTTTACTATTTCTGGGGAGATGAGACCAAGCTACTTTCTTTGTGGATTACATAGATGGAGAACTGCCTAACTGTTAAGAGCTAGTTTTGCTATAGAAAGTGTTGTGGTATGTTAGGAGCACTTTGTGTCTTTCATCAGAGAAGCTGTTTGAGGCATTGCTATAGTCAAGTGACTAGTGAGAATAAAATTATTAGCATGCAACAGAGAACAATCTTTCATGAATTGTGACTGTAAAACTTGGTTTCATAGCTTCCCTATAGATTTTGTTGGGAGGACCAGAGCAATAATTTATCAATTTATGCCCTTTTACACTAGAAAGTGAACCATTGTTTGAAAAGCATTTTCGAATATACCCCACACCATTAAAACTTAACTCGATTGTGGTCAGCTGGTTTAACTTTGCTAAATTTGTCTAATTAGACACCCTGTTAAATGGAAGTCATTTATGATCATAAAGATTTTTTTCTGGCCTGTGATTAGAGCAATTTACTTTTGAGTATGAAGTTGACTTCTGTTTTTAAAACATACTTTTTAGGTATATTTTCTCAGACAATTTTTGAAATCTGTTTTAGGAATTAATGAAGATCAAACGTAAGGAGACTGACTTGAAACAGTTACAGGCACAGTGCCAGGGAATTCAGACTCGGCTCAAATATTCGCAGAGCGAATTAGAGAATATTAAAAAGAAACACCTTGCTAATTTCTACAAGGTAGTACAGAATAACGAAGCTCCTATTTTTTCCTCTGGTTTTTGTGATCTTAGGTTATAAATTTTTATGCTTAATAAACATTGTAGCTAATACTCAATACAACATCCACAAGCTTAGTAGATCTTATATTAATCTTCTTTGTGTAGTTGTTGGAATTATATTTAGCAAATAGTGGTTATGATTAGAGAATTAATAAAATTAGAGAACAAGATTAAGTACTATATTAAAGCAATGAGGCTTTCCTTTAGGAGGTGTTGCTGGTGTAAAAAAAAAAAAATGAGCTTGACACTCAGCTAAACTTGATACATAGTAGCCCCCCCAAAAATGATGCATGACTCAGTAAGTCTTAGCTGGTATATTTATTTGTAATATGTAATTTGCTTTCCATTCTATAGTATTGTAGCCATTACATTTAAATCAACAATAGTGATTTCAGAAAAAAAGTTGTAACTTCTTAACTCAACACAAAATAAATAGCCATAGTGTCAGAAGCATATATTAATAGTTAGAATATCAGTCATTTTGTTTAAAGAAACCAATAAAAATACTTATTTCCTTCTTCCTCTTTGTAATTAGGAAAAATCTAAGCTGGAAAGTGAGTTAGTAAATATTAAATCACAATATGCTATGCTGAATGAAGGACTTTTACAAAGAACAGAGAAAATTGAAGAGTTTCAAAAGAAAATGAATGAGGTAACACGTTCTATAATGTTCATGACAAATTATGGAGTTATAAATGGCTTTCAGCAACTTCTCTGTAGGGTTGAGAGTGAACTCATGCAATTATTAAACCTTTAGTGTCTGAACAGTAGCTATAGTCTATAGATGTGCTAAAGCACTCCAGGGAACATGCAGCATGCTATACTATTCTACCAGTGATGATATCCTAAAAATTAAAATATTTTAATATGCGTGTTCCAACATCCCATGTTATCAGTTCGTAACCTTAAAATACTGAATCATTTTTATTCAAACCAGAATTTTGTGCTCCCTAAGAGAGTAATGTAGAACAAAATAAAACTAATTTGCAGTTTCAAGTTTCAGGTGGCCTTTTTTCATTTACATAAACACTACAGTTTCCTTTGGAATAAGGAGGGGAAAATTTCCTCTGCTCAAGTAACTTTAAAATATGCTAAAGCAATTTTGCTGAGACTCAAGAAAATATTCACTTTGGGACTGAGACAAAATGTAGAAGGTTTCAATCCAAAGGGAATTACTTTATTAAAGGAATATTAAAACAGAAACTGGAATTCAAGCTTAACTGTAGTGTTTGCCACCATGAAGAAAATATTCTCTATATATCAGAATTCATGGTGGTATAATATAAAGGTTTTATTTGCATCTATTTGAGATTATTGCAATGCTCACACATGTCTCTGTGGATCATCTCAACCCTTTGTCACACCATAAAATTAAGTATCAGAGGGGTAGTCGTGTTAGTCTGAATCCTGTAAAAAGCGACAGAGTCCTGTGGCACCTTATAGACTAACAGACGTATTGGAGCATAAGCTTTTGTGGACATCAGATGCATGTCAAAGTGGGTATTCACCCACAAAAGCTTATGCTCCAATACGTCTGTTAGTCTTTAAGGTGCCACAGGACTCTGTCGCTTTTTACATAAAATTAAGCATTTTTATATGCCACATAGAAATTATTTTAGATTTTTTTTTTTTCAATTTTAAAAAATTAATTGACTTTTTGTATCTCACTACCTATAAAAACAGGTTACTTAGTTACTTGAGTTCTTGAGTCAACTATACAGGGCTTGATAGTTGAAATACAGTTCTCACCAAAAGCACATTTTCCAAGCATGTTGTCATCATTTCCTGTGCAAATAATGTAGTGCTTGATTTTATAGCAAAAGAAAATGTAGATTAAGTATTTCCTAAGAATAGTGTATCTATTGATGGTGTTAAATAAGACTGGATATTGATGTGTTTATAAATTATGTAGTTTTGGGCAATACATTTAACTCTCAGCTGTTTGTAAGAGCTTTTATTTTTCTTAGAGATCCATATTAGCTTGTGCTGCATGTTTTTTAAATTTTGTTCCTCTGATAGGTGCAAAATGGAATACTCACTGTATTTGTATGTGTCCCATTGTCCCTTGAACTTTGTAAGCATAATTTTCCAAATCTAAAACATCTAAAACTCATTTATCTGTTTATTAATTTTGGGTCATATGTGTGGGTTTGATATGCAAACTAGACACAATCAACTCCGGTTTGAATAAGGACTGGGAATGGCTGAGCCATTACAAACGTTGACTATCTCCCCTTGTAAGTACTCTCACACTTCTTATCACACTGTCTGTACTCGGCTAGCTTGATTATCACTTCAAAAGTTTTTTTTTTTTTTTTTTTTTTTTTTTTTTTTTTTTTCCTCTTAATTAATTGGCCTCTCAGAGTTGGTAAGACAACTCCCACCTGTTTATGCTCTCTGTATGTGTGTATATATATCTCCTCATTATATGTTCCATTCTATATGCATCCGAAGAAGTGGGCTGTAGTCCACGAAAGCTTATGCTCTAATAAATTTGTTAGTCTCTAAGGTGCCACAAGTACTCCTGTTCTTCTTTTTGCGGATACAGACTAACACGGCTGTTACTCTGAAACTTGTCATTATGCAAGGCACTGCATTTAGCCGTATGGAATGGAAATCCATCAACCTCATGAAAAAACTCGTACAGATACAGACAGACATCATCTTCCTTTCCAAATGCAAGCAGATGGACATCATACCAAAAGGACTAAAGGTAAAAAATCCATTACAATCTACATATCACACAGACTATGCTGAGAGACTGTGTCACACACTCTCAAAGAAACTGCGAAACCACCTGATCAGCATCCTATACAGCAAACAGGGAAAGATTAAGAATGAGCTCTCAGAACTGGATACTCTCATAAGAAACCAACCTTCCACACAAACTTCCTCATGGATAGACTTTACAAAAACTAGACAAGCCATTTACAAGACAAACTTTGCCTCTCTACAAAGGAAAAAGGACACTAAACTATCTAAACTGCTACATGCCACAAGCAGCCACAACAGTAGTTCCCTTAACCCACCCAGCAATATTGTTAATCTTTCCAGCTATACTCTTAGCCCAGCAGAAGAGTCTGTCCTATCTCGGGGCCTCTCCTTTTGTCCCTCCAGACCCATGAATATGATACAGTTCTGCGGTGACCTAGAATCCTACTTTCGACGTCTCCGACTCAAAGAATATTTCCAACATACCTCTGAACAGCATACTAACCCACAGAATCCTCCCTACCAGCACTACAAAAAAAAGGATTCTGCATGGACTCCTCCGGACGGTCGAAACAACAGACTGGATTTCTACATAGATTGCTTCCGTCGACGTGCAAAGGCTGAAATTGTGGAAAAGCAACATCACTTGCCACATAACCTCAGCCATGCTGAACACAACGCCATCTACAGCCTCAGAAACAACCCTGACATCATAATCAAAAAGGCTGACAAAGGAGGTGCTGTCGTCATCATGAATAAATTGGAATATGACCAGGAGGCTGCTAGACAGCTCTCTAACACCACATTCTACAGGCCATTATCCTCTGATCCCACTGAGGATTACCTAAAGAAACTACACCATCTGCTAAAAAAACTCCCTGACAAAGCACAGGAACAAATCCGTACAGACACATGCCTAGAACCCCGACCAGGGGTATTCTATTTGCTACCCAAGATCCATAAACCTGGATATCCTGGACGCCCCATCATCTCAGGCATTGGCACCCTAACATCAGGCTTGTCTGGTTATGTAGACTCTGTCCTAAGACCCTACGCTACCAGCACTCCCAGCTATCTTCGAGACACCACTGACTTCCTGAGGAAACTACAATCCATCGGTGATCTTCCAGAAAACACCATCCTGGCCACTATGGACGTAGAAGCCCTCTACACCAATATTCCACACAAAGATGGACTACAAGCTATCAGGAACAGTATCCCTGATAATGTCACAGCTAACCTGGTGGCTGAACTTTGTGATTTTGTCCTCACCCACAACTATTTCACATTTGGGGACAATATATACCTTCAAGTCAGCGGCACTGCTATGGGTACCCGCATGGCCCCACAATATGCCAACATTTTTATGGCTGACTTAGAACAACGCTTCCTTAGCTCTCGTCCCCTAACGCCCCTACTCTACTTGCGCTACATTGATGACATCTTCATCATCTGGACCCATGGAAAAGAAGCCCTTGAGGAATTTCACCATGATTTCAATAATTTCCATCCCACCATCAACCTCAGCCTAGATCAATCCACACAAGCGGTCCATTTCCTGGACACTACTGTGCTAATAAGCGATGGTCACATCAATACCACCCTATACCGGAAACCTACTGACCGCTACACTTACCTACATGCCTCCAGCTTCCATCCAGGACACACCACACGATCCATTGTCTACAGCCAAGCTCTAAGATATAACCGCATTTGCTCCAATCCCTCGGATAGAGACAAGCACCTACAAGATCTCTATCAAGCATTCTTAAAACTACAATACCCACCTGCTGAAGTGAAAAAACAGATTGACAGAGCCAGACGAGTACCCAGAAGTCACCTCCTACAAGACAGGCCCAACAAAGAAAATAACAGAACACCACTAGCTGTCACCTTCAGCCCCCAACTAAAACCTCTCCAGCGCATCATCAGAGATCTACAACCTATCCTGAAAGATGATCCTTTACTCTCACAGATCTTGGGAGACAGACCTGTCCTCGCTTACAGACAACCCCCCAACCTAAAGCAAATACTCACCAGCAACCACACATCACTGAACAAAACCACTAACCCAGGAACCTATCCTTGTAACAAACCCCGATGCCAACTCTGTCCACATATCTATTCAAGTGACATCATCATAGGACCTAATCACATCAGCCATACCATCAGGGGCTCGTTCACCTGCACATCTACCAATGTGATCTATGCCATCATGTGCCAGCAATGCCCCTCTGCCATGTACGTTGGCCAAACCGGACAGTCTCTACGCAAAAGAATTAATGGACACAAATCTGACATCAGGAATCAAAATACTCAAAAACCAGTGGGAGAACACTTTAACCTGTCTGGTCATTCAGTGACAGACCTGCGGGTGGCTATATTACAACAGAAAAACTTCAAAAACAGACTCCAAAGAGAGACTACAGAGCTAGAATTGATATGCAAACTAGACACAATCAACTCCGGTTTGAATAAGGACTGGGAATGGCTGAGCCATTACAAACGTTGACTATCTCCCCTTGTAAGTACTCTCACACTTCTTATCACACTGTCTGTACTCGGCTAGCTTGATTATCACTTCAAAAGTGTTTTTTTTTTTTTTTTTTTTTTTCCTCTTAATTAATTGGCCTCTCAGAGTTGGTAAGACAACTCCCACCTGTTTATGCTCTCTGTATGTGTGTATATATATCTCCTCATTATATGTTCCATTCTATATGCATCCGAAGAAGTGGGCTGTAGTCCACGAAAGCTTATGCTCTAATAAATTTGTTAGTCTCTAAGGTGCCACAAGTACTCCTGTTCTTCTTTATGTGTGGGTTTGTAGATATCCATTTTCTAGTCTGGGGAAAGTTTTGCTCTTTCCTTTGTCAGTAAGAGTAACCTGTGGTAGTTGTACTGGTGTGATTCCACTGTATAAATGTAGAGAAGGGAGTAGGATTTCTAACAGGGAATAAGCACTCTCCTCTGTGGGACAGAGCTTAGCTTTTGCAAAAGAGTTTAGTGGCAGGAATGGGCCTGGAGGATCAGCAGCTCTGCATACCCTGTAGCCTTCTCTTTCCCCATAGAGAGTGGGAACCATGGGTAGGAGTATGAGACTAATGTTCCAGTTTGATACCTTGAATTGTCTCTGGAGTAACACTGCTCCTGCTCTGGCACAAATGGCTAAAGTAGGGATTCCTCTCCTCATCCTCTGAAGGTCACCTGCACTGTGTAGTTATTTGGACTTCACACCCACTTTGAAAATTCCCAGTGCAAGTAAATTCCCAGCAGCTTTAAAATACATTGTGTTTCTAAAACTTCTTCAAAATTTTGCCCAATATATAAAAAATAAACTTTTTTAAATTCACGTAAGAGAGGCATCATTTTATAAAAAAGGTTTAAGTGGTTTGTTTGGATTGTTTGTTTAAAGGTTGAAGATGCTGTATTCCAGGACTTCTGTGAAGAAATTGGGGTAGACAATATTCGTGTATTTGAGCAAGAACGTGTGAAACTGCAGGAAGAAACTGACAGAAAAAGGTGTTTTTTCAAACAAATGAAAACTGCTGTATGCATTATCAAAACAAGTACACCGGTAATTTAGTAATTGCGATCCTTCCGACAGTAACTATGCCAAGGCCCAAGAGTTACTGCAAGGTGTCAGATTTTCTCCATCATAACATATCTAGCAATCCTAACAATATGGTAATGTGTTTATTACTGGGAGTTAGCTTAGGTATAGTGTCTGTCTGGGGCTACTACACCAACTGCAATACTAGTCCACAGTGGTGTTTCACAACAAACTGGTTAGATAAGAATATATTAATAATACTGTACATTTGACATTATTACAGTACTACATATACAATATAGCAATAAGCAAGAATAATAGCCTAAAAACTGCCCAGATAAATGGCTTTATCATTACATTTGTGAAAACATTAACACTATTAATCAAGGTGTAGTGGAGGCCAGTCTGCCTCACTACACGAGGTCACACATTTCAAAGGAGAACCAAATGTAAGGATGTAATGTTTCTATATAGGAAGCACCCGATGACGAAATTAGAACTTCAAACAAGATATTTTCAAATTGGTAACATCAACAATAGGGATTTCATTCACATACTTAGGTGACAAAGGACAAGTTTCTTTCTCAAAGAGGAGAGTCAGAAGCACTGGAGACTGGTGTCCTGTTCCAGGATTGGATATGAAGTCTTCCCTTTGTTATCTTATAGACTAAAAACTTGAAATAAAGATTACTGTTCATTTTTGTATCATCTCCTCAGTCAAGCAGACAGTGATTCATGGACCTTAGAGTTGTTAACAGCAAATCATCCTTGCCTGTATTCCAGTACAGATTCCCAGTAACAGAGTCCAATTCCTTTTCTGCACCCAGGTTATCTATTGAGTCGGACATTCTGATATGTTGTCATCTAGGAACTTAGAGGACAAAACACTTCCCTTGCATGTGGTTGAGATTCAAATACTTGTACAGGTTCATAGTTGAACAGGATGTTAAACTTTAGAGTAGCGGACATGCTCCATTTTAAATCCTTGTTTTAGATCTCTGAGAATTGGGGGTTCAGAGGAGAGTGGTTTTAAACAGCTAATAACAGAAGAGTAAAAGGAGAAGCTTTCTATATTGGTCATGAGTACGTACCTTGTACTGAGAAGCGAGAAGAATTAAACTTTGTGTCACTTCTGTTTCTGAAGGGACAAAATATTTGTGGAAGTAGTCATCAGTATACTCTGGACTAGTGTGGGTTTTTTGTTACTATTTTCAGTATATCTGCAAGATACTTCATTTGCGGATTGCATACTTATTTTGCAATGGTCATCCTGTGTCTAAATTATCCTGTTAAATTTAGTATGCTTTTTGCATTTATATTCAGTTATTCTGAAGTAAAAATTAATGGGGTACATTTGCTTTGCAGTCTTTTTTTATGAACACTTTTAAATCAGTGCTACTGATTTCTAAGTGTTGGCCAAAAATAACGTTATTACATTATGTTTGGCCAGACTGGAGTTTGAAAACCAGAAGACACGACTGAGCATTCAGCTTGAATACAGTCGTGGCCAGCTACAAAAGTTAGTGAACAAGATCCACATGTTGAAGGAGACAATTCGTAAGGATGAGGCTGAGATTGTCAGGCTAAAGAAGGTAACTGTTACATTACAATGTTCTATTGCAGGAGAGAAGGAAAATATAGAGAATCATAATTTTAAATGAACCTGATGTTTATTTATAAATGTTCAGAATATTCAGTTGTATACATTTTAACTTGAAACAAATATGTTAAAATAACATGATATGTGAACTGGAAAAAGTCAGAAAATATTAAGAGCAACCTTTACTCTGCTTCTATATGTGCATTACAGGAATGTTTTTAATGACATGAACATGCAACATGAATGCATCAATGACTATAGATAAACATGCAGTTAAAATATTAATAGCACATGGTTGAGGTTCTTTAGCAAGTTTGACTAGTGACAGCTAAACTAACAAGCATTTATATCATGCTTTTCATCTTCAAAATACTTTACACATAGTAAATATAGTCAGCTTAAAATAATTTCAACATAACTGAGCATACAGAATGGCCTCATATTTTTGTATGAAGTAATTTTTAAAGTTGACTGTACATATGGATACTTTCTTTGTAGCTGGCTTTTCTTAAAATTCACTTTTTAATAATGGTGAGCATATGCAGTAATAAAAAGTTGCACATTCATACGCAATTAGCATTATTTTATCCCTTTATATTGATAAAATGTTTATCCACGTGAAGCAGTGAATAGGAGAGTGATGTTGCAGTGTGTTAAATAAAAGATATATATTACTTAGATGTTTATACCACATAAACCTGCTCCATCGTGAGAATGATGCCAGCTACATCTCTATTTTCCACATCTCTCCATTAAAATAAATCAAATCATCATTAAAATATAGCGGAAAGGGTATATTTCTGGAGATGGGGAAAATAATTTTAGCATCAAAATAAAATTTCTTTGAAGAGTTGAAAGCATATATTCTTCTTTTGTGATTAAAATCCTTTTACTTAAAACCTGATTGCATGGGCTGTGAGTAAATAGGAGTTTTTGTGTGAGGTGTGAGAAGGATGGAATCCTCTCTCCAATGCTGAGGGAACTTTGGAAGAGGATTACAATAGCCCATGGACTATAATATAGTCCACAGCATCTGTGCCCCCGCACTCTGTTTTTAGTGGTTTTGAATAGTGGACCCATATAGTCACGAAGCTGCTGGCCATGCCCCCACCTGCACAACACCCCAGTGTCTCCTGTGGATAGGATTGTCTGTGCAGGCTTTCCATGAATGCCTTCTTCCCAGTGCCTTTTAGGCTTCATCCACTCTTACCGAAATCAAAGGCAAAATTCCTATTTACTTCCATATTGTAGGATCAGGGCCTTTGTAATCATAGAGAATGGGATGCTGTTTTAATTTTATCAAAGCAAAGAAAAAGTATCTGAAAGTTCTTTGTGCGTGTGTTGGTGTGGATCTTGCTATATATTCTTTTTGCTAGCAGTGGGGCCACTCATGCATCCTTAGCCTCTTCATGCTCCCATACAAGGACATAAAGGTGTAGCAGCTGTGACCCTCCCTCAGTTCCCTCCTACTGCCTGTGCAGCAGTATGAAACCTAATGTCTGTCTGGCTTGCTGGTGCTTTAATATTGGCTATTCTCATCCAAACTTCATAAATCTTGTGAAGATTCTTTAGAACAGCCTTCATTCTCCTTATTTTAACGTATTGGAACAGAATAAAACCCAAGCTGATTGATTTTCTCTGACGCAAGCTCCCCCTCTACAGACTGCCTTGTACAAGGACATGAAGGTGGTAGACTTAAAATCCACAGGCCTCATGCCTCACTTATCTTATGACATGGATTCCATTTGCATATGGGCACATCAGGCACCTGATCTGGTTTGGCAAATCCCTCATCCCAAGCAGGTGGACTGCACCTCATTCTCCTTTTGGATCCAGGAGTCAAGTGACACACAAGACTGAACTTCCATCTCCTGGAGCAGTCAATGAAGGTGGCATCAGAATCCCGTGGGTTCGAGGACCCTATGCCAGTGAAGCCTGCACCGTCCAGTGCACCACTGACCAGGTGGATGATGCCTAAGAACTCAGCAGAGAATTCTGGGTTGAGCAAAGAGCCAACACAGCATCCATGGCACTGGATTCACCTAGACCTTCAGATCACGCCTCAGACATTGAAACGGCACCGTCTGGAGAATGGGACAGAAGCTCATGGAAATGCTCAGTATGTAGCTCTATGTAGAGAGACACGGTAAGACATTGGGGAAAAAAACCCTTCCTCCCCAAGCCTCACCCATCACTTAAGATGAGTGAAAAAAATAAGAGTGACACCATTGGTACCAGGCTGGATACCAAAGCGCCCCTACATATGTACTGGCACTGGAGGAACAACTGCAACCTATGCCAGATCCATACTTGGCACTGGAGACATCCCTTGGTACCAGCACAAGCCTGATACTGCTGACGTCTTACCCATTGGTGGCATCTATGGAGGAGATACAGCCATCTGTCCTCTATGATTGAGCAGAGAACTGTCCCACATAAGATCCATCAGCGGATCTAAAGACTTAGCCTCTACCACATCAGGATTGGCACTGGGATAGCCCCAATAACCTGCCAGCCACCATATGTTTACAGGATGCTGCCCTGACCGTTCTGGAAATACTGAGGCCTATCATTCCAGGTGTCGAGAAACCACTTGCCTCTAATGAAAAAAGGAAAAGATCCTCCTCCCCAGTGATATCACTGACTCCAATAATACCCAAGTTCCAGGAAGAGTGGGACCCAGAGGTATTAATGCAGCAGCAGCAGTCTTCCTCCACACCCTTGTCCCACAGAGGACCTGTCTCTGTCAACTCCAGATGAAACAGTCATTCCAGCACCGATGCTGATCCCAGATGATTTTAGGGCATTTCAGGAGCTCCTGATACAGATCACAGTCACCTTAAAGATCAAGAAATCTAAAAAATTATTTGCTATCCATCCCTGGGACCGGCCAGAATATCTCTTCCTATAAATGAGAGATCTTTAGATTCAGAAAGAGCGCTGTGGTAAATGCCAGTCACCTACTGACGATGAAATGCATAGAAAAATGATATCTAGTACAGAAGGAATTGAGTATTTCTACTTGCACCTCAACCCCAGTTCCTTAGTAGTCCTGGCTGTCCACGCTCACCAGGAACCCAATAAAAGAAAAGGATCCCAAAAGACTTAACCTGTTTGGATGAAAGTCCTCCTGTGCTTCATTCAAGCTGAAAGTGTCAAATTTTGCCAGGTTGTCCTAACTAAGTACAATTTCTTAATATGGGATGTCATTCAGCAGACCCTCCTTCCCTCCTCTACTCTCCCCGCCCCCCAGAAGAGAGAATAGCTTAATGACCTTGTTACAGAGGGCCAGCTGGTAACAGAGTCAGCTTTTCAGGCTGCATTGGATGTGGCAGATACCACAGGCTGGTCCATGGCCACCTCTGTTATCCTGTAAATAGCATTCTGGCTTTAGGCATTCGTCATGACGTGCAAGCTATAACTGAGGATTTACCATTTGAAGGATCAGAATTATTTAGTGAGAAAACAGCACCCTGTACTCGCTAAAGGACTCCAAAGGAGATGTGGAGGTCCCCAGGAATCTGTATACCTCCAGTGTACCATCGTCAATCACAACACCAGGATAGGCAACAAACATTTCCATATCCCAATCAGTCTAAAAATCTATAAAAGTACAGGAGAGGGTGATAACTCTCCTCGATACCAGTCACGCACAGCGCTGCATTCATGCGTTGCCAAACTTGATAGTTTGGTTGAAAGCTGCACCGACACCAATCAACTGAGCAATCTCTTGAGCACCAGCCTCACCTCATCCCACCAGGCATGGTTGGACATCACCACTAACAAATGGGTGCTAGATGTTGCCACGTGCCTATACCATCCAATTCTTCTCCCTACCCTCTTCCTGTCTTCTTCCTCATCCCTCTTCAGAGACCCTTCTCATGAGAGCCTTTCACAGACAGAATTGTCCTTGTAACTCTGGCTAGTAGCAAAAGAGGAGTTGCCTCAGGAATACAGGGGAAGAAAGTCTATTCTCTGTATTTTCCTATTCCAAAAAGGACCAAAAAACCTTTTTCTTATCTTACACCTGAGGAGGCTCAACAGATACATATGCTGTCTCAGATTCAGGATGGTAATGCTTGCGTGCATCACTTTGAGGTTAAGACTGATTTATGACTTTCAACTTGCAATATCCATACTTCCCTATTGCCATCTCCCTGGCTCATAGAAAGTCCTTCAGATTTATAGAGGGACCCAAGCATTATCTATACAGAGTCCTACCCTATGGTCTGTCCATGGCAATGAGTGTATTCACAGATTGCCTGGCAGTGGTAGTGAGATATCTAAGGAAATAGGGACTTCATGTCTAGCCATACCTAGATGATAGGCTGATCAGGGTCAGGTCCCAGGATGGAGACCAAGACAGCCCTATATTGAATCCTCTCCTTGCTCTCCTAATTAAAGCTCCTAGTGAATTATGAAAAATAGTCTCTCACACTTTCGAGGTGCATAGAATTTATACTCCGCTCATGGTCAGAGTGAGCATACCTGCCAGAAGACAGATGTAGAGCCATTCAGTAACTTGTGCATGATAACTCACACATGCCTGGGACCAGTAGGACACATGTAGGTGTGTCCCTACGTGATGCTGCTTGCCAGATTCCTTCTGTGCCCATTACAGTGGGGTACTGCCCAGCTAAGCATCATTTGAGCACATTGGTTATGGTACCACCCCATATCTTGTGAGCACTTACCTGGTGGCTGGATGTCTCGCATGTGATACTAGAGGTGTCCTTCTTGACCACCTCCCTGACATAGACAAATATATAGATGTGTTTAACCTTTATCCATTTATTATTATTTTATACAATTATTATAGATGTGTTGTAACTTTTATACATTTTAATTTCTTTAAATTTTCATTTGCTATACACAATGACATAATAAGACATAATGTGGTTTCAATCTGTACAAAACTATTGGATGATAGTTTATTGGCCTTTACGATGTATTAGGATAATCCTTTGAGATTAAGACTATATATGCTCTCAGTAAAATTATTTTGGGTGTATGTTTAAGAAAGTACACCTCTACCCTGATAGAACGCGACCCGATATAACATGGATTCGAATATAACACAGTAAAGCAGTGCTCCGGGGGGGCGGTGCTGCGCACTCCGGCGGATCAAAACAAGTTCGATATAATGCGGTTTCACCTATAACGCGATAAGATTTTTTGGCTTCCGAGGACAGCGTTATATTGGGGTAGAGGTGTACCATGAATAGCTCATTGGATATATAGGAATCTATGTAGTTGGGTATTTTCAAGTGCAATAGTTTCACAGCATGAATAGCTTTATAAAGAAACTGACAGCTAGTTTGTTTTACCAATGTAATATGGTATAAAGATTTTAAACCTTGATTCCCTCTTGCTATATAATGGCATATTAGGCTTTTAAAATAAAATATAACATTAAAAATATGGAATTATTTTTATGCAGGCTGAGGAAGAATGTCTACTAATGGTGAATGAAATAATGGAGGAACAACAGCATCTTAAGGATAAATTAATAACTCTCAAAACTGAGGTGACAAAAGCCCAAAATGAAGTTGAGGAATCAAGGAAGAAATTATTAACCCTTAATAGGTAACTACTAACTGTACTTAGGTATAATAATTAGTTTAGTAATTTCATAAGAGGTCAGCACTTTAGAAGCTTGAACCTTTTGTGGGAAGTCAGCTGTCATATTGGATCAGACCTGAGGTCAGTGTAGTCCAGTGATCCAGTCTCCAGCAGTGGCCAGCATGCTACAAAGGAAGGTGTAAGAACCCGTAGTGGGTAAATGTGGGATAATATGCCCACCCCCGATTAGGTCTCATGCTGGTCTCTTATAGTTAGAAATAGTTAAACCTTGAATTTTTGATTAACATTTTAGGGTGATTTTTCTGTGTGCACAGTGCTACACTCAGTGCCTGTCAGGTATTGCATATCTTGAGGGAAATACTAATTTTAGACCGCTTTCTTGTCCTGCTTCTGCTGCTAAATCCTCTTCTGTGGGAACGGTTCCTCCTTTAGTTTAGTCTAGTCTATCTTGTCTTCCCCAATCCTGCTTAATCTGTGTGCATATATTCTCTTTTAGCACCTCCAACTGAATCAATATATGGTCATTATTAGCCATATATTGATTATCAGCCATTGTTCAATCCAGTGACTCATTGCCCTTTTTGGGGATAAACATGTGTGTTAGCTAAGAAAATTTGTGAAATATTTCTCACAGTATACTTTATTCATAAAAAAGTTATAAGAATTCATAAGTTTGATACTCATCTAACAGAATGTATTGTATAACAATAATTATGATAAATAGTTTTTAACTGCCAACTATTAGGATTATTATTCTATTTAGCCACTTATATTTTTACAGTAAATTGATTAGGTGACTTTGAATTGTATTTCAAGTAGAATAAATGCTAGGAGAAGATACTATGTCTGTTCGTGGTTTGAAGGGAAGAAATCTTCATGAGCAGAAGTATGGGCTGGTAGGATAGAGAGTATAGTTGATGTAGTAAGTGTGTTAAATTATGAAAGCTTGAAACTGTTGAACTGTGATGATATATCAAGACTGTTATTTTCCACCCCTCTGGTATTGGTAAAAGAATCCATGTTTGAAAAATGACTTTACTGGTCTGCTTAACTTTAATTCCTTCTTGGTGCTAATGCATTATATAGTACTTCAGATCATTACTAGGACCAAGTACTTACCTTTTAATGGATAATGTAGACTACAGTAGAAAAATCTTTCTTGTTTCTATTAGTGCTTGCCTGATAGTTACATAATTTTAATAATGCCAGTGTTTAACAGATTCATACCTTTGTATGGTTGCAGGGAAATGGGTAAGTTACAAAAGGAAGCTATATCTATTGAAACCTCTCTGGAACAGAAAAGATTAGAGAGACATAATATGCTTCTTGAATGCAAGGTCCAAGACTTGAGAATTTCTCTCTTATTGGGATCACTGGATGAAATCAGTGAAGTAGAGGTACTATAGAAAATACTTATGAAAGATGTACTATAGCAGAAAACATATATTGCTGAAGTAAAATGTTTTTTCCTAATGGCTGACTGCCCTGGTTATATAATAATGTAAAATAATAATATAGGCACTGGCCAAATCCATCTTTATGCAGCCAGTAGAAGGGGGCTATCGCAACATTTTTACACCCACCCACATTGGCAACATCTTATTGAAAATGTATAAAAACTTCATAATACAAAGGCATTGCCACTAGCAACATTGCAAATAAACATTTAAGAGGATGCATAAAGACAAAACTATTACTGCAAAAAATGTAAAACCCAGATTAGATAGGATGAAATTCAGATTTGGATGATTTTCTATTGAGGACTCCTCCTTAGATGATATTCTGACATTTCCCCCCCCATCCTAAATATGAATATTATCTAAATCTGAGCCTCCTTCCTCCAACAGCTATAGAAATAAGTTAAATAAATTAGAGACGGAATATACTCTTAGGAATACTTATGACAGTTTCAAGTCCTCCCTCCTGACTTTCACAGCAGGCAGGGCCATTCGGAGGTTTTTGGGAGTCTAGAGCAAAATCTGAAACTTGGGGCCCTCTGCCGTTCCAAAAAAAATTACCACTGAGGGGAGGCTGGGTCAGGGGATTGGAGGGCAAGCTTATCCTGCAGTGGCAGCTCCCTGCTCTCTGTTTTTGAGAGGGCTTTCAAACCAAGTGATGGTGAGACTCCATGCCAGTTTGCAAAGCTACTTGGTTTCCTTCCCCCCCCCCCCCCCAGCAAACTGTCCCTCTCCCTTGCCAGGTGGCCCTGTCAGCAGGATTGCCTCCGCTCCCACCCCACCCCACCCCCGACTGCTGTGAAGAGTAAAAACTCTTTGCCTTTATCCTTTGTCTTAGTGGGAAAAGAGTGAGAGGGAGAAAGGAAGTTTGCAAGGAAGTTCCCTGAATCCAGTCTTGGGAAAGCTCCTCTGGGTGAGGATAGGCAGCAATGGATGGGAGAGGAGGAAGGAAGAACAAGGGGACGGGGCATTCAGTGGAGAGAAAGGGGATTGGAGGGTACTCCTGGAGTGTCTAGATCGGCAGAAAGGAGATGGCATAGGGTGAGAGGGGGCTGTGGCTGTCATGGAGTAGGAACAAGGTGGAGAACTTGGAGGGGAAGTAGGAATGTGTCACTGATGTGTGGAATATGGGAGGGAAAGTGGTTCTGGGGTACTGACACTGAGGAGGATGGAAGCAGCATGTGAGAGACTGGGACAGAGCAAGAGTAGTAATTGTTGACCTGGGCTTGCAGTGAGTAGGAGGCAGTCTGCTTGTGCTCATTGCCAGCAGCCTAAAAGGAAAGGGAGATCTGTTTATTTTTTCTAACAATTGGCTGGAAGGGATGTTTTCTATTGACTAATATCTCTAGGAGCCTTTTTTGAAGGGGGATTTAAAAACTCCCTGGAAAGCCCAGTCTGACAGACCAGAAATGGTATTAGTTCATTCTAAGTGCACTCTGGACAAATGCACTTCTGCTTTCATGTTAACACCACACCTGCAATTGTTGGATTCTTCAAAGTTCATAGAAAGACAGCATTTTCAACTATTAATACATCTTGCTAATCAACTAGTAAATCATAACGTTTGATTACAGAAGTGTATTAAATAAATTAGAAAAGGAAAAGTTGCTCCATTTTTCTCTCTCATTCCATGTCGTGTAGACTTCGTTCTTTTTAGTTGTTAAAAAGAACACTATATTTCTGAACTGAAAAGCCCTTCATCTCTGTTACAGCTGGGAACTGAAGCAGAAAGCACTGAGGCTACTGCAGATATTTATGAAAGAGAGAGAGCAATTCAGATAGACTACAGCAGTCTAACAGATGATCTGACGGTGAGACCCTTTATTTTCTTTTTTTTTTCTTTTCTTTATAGTACTATAGAATGAAGCTTTCATGCATTCTTCAGCATAATCTTAACCAAATGTTTTGACTGAAAACTGGTAGGTTTGAGATTTGACAGCAGCCATTTCCTGTTAGACATCCTGACTTTTTAGCAGTCTATATGCATTTTATCGATCAGAATATTCCACTTAACTACATTCTATAATTTAAAGTTTTTGTAAAGTGCAAATCTAATGGAGGAAGAACAGAAATTGTAATTTTCCTTCATACCACTGCATTCATGAGGCCCTGCAATAGAAGTCGCATACCTGGCCACAGAACTTTCAAGAGTAATGTTTGGCAGATAAGGGCCTTGTGTCAATTCCCCGGAGTCTTGCATTCCATAGACCAGCGGTTCTCAACTGGGGTACATGTACCCCTGGCAGTACACAGAAGTCTTTCAGGGGGTACCTTAACTCATCTAGATATTTGCCTAGATTTACAATAGGCTACATAAAAAGCACTAGTGAAGTCAGTACAAACTATAACTTCATACAGACAATGATTTGTTTCTACTGCTCTATATACTATACACTGAAATGTAAGTACAATATTTATATTCAGATTGATTTATTTTATAATTATATGGTAAAAATGAGAAAGGAAGCAATTTTTCAGTAATAGCATACTGTCTCACTTTTATATCTGATTTTGTAAGCCAAGTAGCTTTTAAGCGAGGTGAAACTTGGGGGTACGCAAGACAAATCAGACTCCTGAAAGGGGTACAGTAGTCTGGAAAGGTTGAGAGCCAAAGCTATAGACCAAGGATATAAATACTCTGTCTTCTGTAACAATCCTTTGGATCATCTTTCATCTGCTGGAGAGGTTGCAGAATCAGACTTTCCCTTTCTCCATCCTGTAGTTTTCATGAAAGAGTTGTAAATAGTTAAGTGGAGTGGCTTAAATCATTGAGTGTAATATGCACTCAGTCTTTTTTAAGTTCTTGTTCAAGATGACCAATCTGTGGATGATAAGAGTTAAGATACTTTTCTTGTCCCACTATATTTCCTACTGTACATCAGCACAAAAAGGGTGTTTTATGTCTCAGGGAAATATGCTCAGGCAAAGCTGCAATACCTGCAAGGCCCTGCCCCAAAGGACCAAAAATTTTTTCCACACTGCTACTGCAAGAATCTGTAGTAGTGAGTTGGAAGAGCGTCTCCTAAAAAATTCTCCCCATGTACAAGCAATGTGGCTGCTAATCCTTACCCCAGTCTGCTTCAAAATACCAGGCTCAAAGGAGTTGGTCATTGTTTTGTAAAGGTCTTTTATAAAGATGCTCAGGAACAATCAGAATTGGTTCTGAGGGCTAAAAATCCTACCTAGTTCTTCAAATAGAGCAAAGGAAAGCACTTTTATGGTATCAGAAATTCTTCTTCTGCAGCAGAATGGCAGGGTAGATCACCCAGAACTCAAGCTGCTTCACATAACAGAACAGTTTGGCTTAAGCCTTATATGATGGGATGTCTTGGCCTGTCTAAGGAAGTCAAGGCAGAATATTAAGAGACCAGACCTCTCTGCTAAGGGGTGTCATGCTGCCAGATGGAATGTGTTTTAAAAGGTTTTCTCAAGGCAGAGGCCTTTGACCATGCTTCTTGTCCATTTTATTTCAATTTAAATTATCTTGGGCTTTTTTTTTTTAATGTTAAGATTATTCCTGACTATTGCCAAGGTCTGTTCAGCTGCTATTTTTGCTTACCGTGTCCTGATGTAAGGGACCATGATATATTTTCATCTGTGGTGAACCAGTTTGTATAGGATCCTCTTGTCCGGGAGCCTGCTGATTCTATTGGCAAGTAATCCCCTTTTATGACTTTTTTTGTCTTCTGCTTAGGACCTACAGTCTGATAAAGAGATTGAGGCTCATCTGACACGACTGCAGCAGCAAATAGTATCCAAAGAAAATGTTTTATTCAAAACAGCTGCACCAAACCTAAGAGCACTGGAGAAATTGCAGACTGCTAAGGACAAGTTCCAAGAATCAGTAGATGGTAACATGAATCTTCCTTATTATTAACCATTTCTGTGAAAGTTTTCCATCCTGCATAATCATTATGCTGGAACTGGTCCAATTTTTTTTTTTTTTTTTACACCTTTCACGTATTTGAGTATTTCCTTTGTGTTTGTGTCAGAGACTTACTACTAGAGGCCCTGTGTTTTTCCTTAGTTACACTTTTATACTGCCATTTCATATTAAAAATCTTATTTATAAAATGTTGCATCTTATTCCAAATTATTTCTTTAAAACTTTGTGTTCCATCATTAATTCTGTTTGTATCTTCACCAAAAATATCTTTGTAAGCAAGGTATAGTGTATATTCCTTGATAAAAGGTTTATTACATTTCAGAGATGACTGATTTGCTAAGAATTTTCTGCTAATTTCCTTAGAAGCAGCAATCCATGTACCAGTTACCATATCCTTTCTGGAGCTCAAACACCAACATTACTGCAAAATTAGTGGCATGCTGTAAGTAGCACACTACTGAGAGGGCAAGGAATACCACTGCCACACCTAAATATAGCCTTATAAACTGCTATAGAGTTTATCCAATCTAAATATACAACTGAAAAACCTGTGCTCAGGCGGAGCTCCTTCTCTTCACACATCAGTCTGGTCTTGTGTAGGGAAAACTGGAAACATCCAAACAACTTTCTAGGTTTTCAATCTCGGTAGCTCTGGGAGCAAACGTAGGACATTGCCATGTTGCTCATATATGCACTGAAGCTGTTTTCCGTTTATGTTGCAAAACAGATTTCTCTAGTAAAATGCTTATTAGCTAAGATAGGGATTACTAAGAGAATTAAACTAATTTTAAGCTTATTATTGAGCACTTTCTGCAAAGCTAAAGTTAGTTCAATTTATTCTTTCATAGCTTTTGAGGCCAGCAGAAGGGAAGCCAGGATATGTAGACAAGAATTTGAACAGATGAAAAAAAGAAGATACGAGCGTTTCAGCCAGTGTTTTGAGCATGTCTCAGTAGCTATCGATCAGATCTACAAGAAACTCTGCAGAAACAGTTGTGCTCAGGTGTGTAATGTTTTAAAGTACTTGGTTTAAAAAAAGTTTACTAGCTTGCTTTCCCTCAATTATAATTGGAATCATAATAGTGAAAGTTTCATTAACTAGAACAGTAGAATTCACTTTTTTTACTCTCCAAAGATATGTGATGGTTTCAGTCTTGAACATGAAGTTTATGCAAACTGACTAGAAGACAAAGATCATTAGGAGAATCACAATTACATGAAGAAAAGATAGCATCTACCAGTCTACATTTACCTGCAGCTTTCTTCTGTGCAAGGGAGGGATGGACTAATGCGTTCGCTCTTTGGGGAGTTTGTTTATTTGATTTTAGACTTCTGGAATACCATGAAGGATGCGTAAAGTATATTCACTATTTTTGGTTTTTAAAATAAATATTGGTTCACAGATCTAGTGGTGGGTATAGCAAGCATCCAGAACATTCAAGTATCCATATAACCAGTTAACAAGACTATTTTAGATACCTTGACCCTAGCATTTTTGTTTTAGCACTCTGTACACTTCTCTAAATAAATGGGAAAAAAATCACTCTTACACATACCCAGTTCATATCAGAATATTTATTTATAAAGAACTCTAGAACAATTGCTTCTCTGTATGAACTCCTCATCAGTCATTCAGCATGTACTTCTGAAACTTACAAAAGAAAAATGTTACCAGTCTTTCAAAGTAAATTATAGGAAATCTCCCACACAATTTGTGCACAAGGAGTTCAGCAAATTTTTAAGTATTTCTGCAAATGAATTCAGGTTTTGCTCCATACCACAGACACACTTTCCACGCTTTTTCTCCCTCAGAGAGAACGTGAGAGTTTAATTGTATACAGGAGTTTTAACAACATAGATCTTCACCGCGATAATTGATATCTTCCTGTGCCCAGCATGTAAGATATCCTTTCTGGCCTCATAAAACCCAAGTTCATACCCCTCCTTATTGAAGGCGGCCAGGGAGTTAAAGTTGAGATCACTCAGCAGTATTAAGAGTGGGAGATCTGGAATAACCACACTTCAACAGTTAGTTATAAAATAACGTGTGGAGAAAGCCTCTGTGCAAACTTATACCAGTAGCATAGCAATTAGCAATCCCTTACTTGTATTTTAAACATAGTGGTCTAGATCCGGCAACGGATGCACTACAGAGAGTGAGTTGGAATGATATATAGCCTCTGACTTAATTTATACAGTCTCTTGTATGGCTGTTGTGTGTGGTTTTTTTTTAGAAATGTTACAGCCATTTAACAAGATTTTACTCTGTCATTTGTTTAAAAAAAATTAGTGCAAGACAGATTAGAGGTATGGCAGAGGTTGGTGGATGAACTAAAACATAAGGAATGTATTTAATTCCTGCATACCTTCATAATTTAGCTGGGCCGACCAAGTTTAGGGGAAACATAATTATTATAAACGAGTAACACTGGTGAGAGAGCTACTTTACCTCGCAAGTTACTTAAGGTTCTCCAAATCCATATAGGGGCTCTGAATAAAGGATTTAAGTTGATGATGTGCTTTCAAAAAAGGGAATTAGACAATTGTGTCGGGGAAAAGTAAACCTCTCTTCACTACATAGAAAAGTATAAATTTCCTTATCTCCCAGCCAGTGTTTTGTAGAACAGAGCTGACACATGTATAATCAGACAGAGAAATACAAGGCATCTCTCATTTTAGACTGTTTGAAGTCTGTTAAAACACACATGGATATCTGTCATGGCAGATGACAGCTATGTTCTCTGTCTTCAAGTCAAAGATCTCCCTCCAGTTAGAAACAAATACACCATTTACTGTAAACTCTCTATATCTAGGGAATATTGTAATTTTCACTCAGAGAGGGAAGAGGGAACTATCTTAATAGGTCATTTTTAATTTTATTAAGCACTGAACAAAGTTGCAAGAGCACAGAGTGGAAAACCTACTTGGAATGGAGACATCTAGGTAGAGGGTGCCATTTTACTTGCACTGAAAAAGGAGAAAATGCTTGCCAGGATAGAGGATCAGGTTTACATAGATAATACTTCTAATGTAAGAAAATGAATTTTGAAAGCTGAAAATTGACCTAATTGGTCAGTTGTTTGTCTTAAATTTGAAGGGGATATTTCAAGAGATGACATGCTGTCATAGCAGCAGCAGCTGCATACAAGGTTGACTTCTGAGTGACTGTCTGCCTGAAAACTCTCAAAGGACTGAAGAGCAAGCGACTCAAGTAAATTGCTTAGCAATGTCAGAGTAAGGGAGAAAGCAGGCATTCCTGTCTTGTCTCCCTCTCAAGTAAAATCATCAAAGGAAAACTTATTGGTCATTACAGCAGCTCTAGGAGAAGCATACAAAATCTGACTTCCTCTCTCTTGAGGTCTGGTCCACAGATCCTCAGTGTGAGTCATTGCCTGTCTGTAGCTGTAGGGGGGAAAATCAAAGCTGATTGGATAGCTGAGGGACTAGCCCCCACCTTCTGGAGTTCCCCTCATTTCCCTCCCCCCCCCTCCTATAGCTATTGGCGGGTCTGTGGTATCAGCATTGCTTGTAAGAGACAGAATTAAGAAAAATCTGAAGACACAAGTTGTCTCCTGTCTGGAATTGTCACATTTGTTGTCTCCTATCCCCCAACTATTCAGGTTGCAGGCTAAGAGGATGGACAAGAAAGGTCCAAACAGGAAACTGAGCAAGGCTGTGTTCCTCCTGCTCTGTATTCCTGCCAAATGCTGCAAAAGGAGAAGTTTGTGCCTGGTGCAGCTGCCTCATTCACTGGGTTGGAAAGGTTTTGCTTTGTCTGCCTTATCCTGATCCAGGAGCTGGTTCCCCAGGAGTTCCCCACCAGCAAGAAGTTTGATAGCCAGGCTGCAAATGTCTTGAAGGATGGCACAAAAATTGAGAGCCCTTCAGCAACCAGAGGCAGTTACATCAGGGTAGCAACCTGGCACAGGGAAACCATAAGCGGGACCAGCTGAATCTGCCATGGGCAGAGCATGGAGTGGCCAAAAAGGCCATTTGTGTGTATGCCCTCCCACAGTGCATGTCTCATCAGTCCCACCCTCTCCCGTCAGGCAATTTGGTCTCCTTTCCTTAGCCCTGGGGGAAGTCCAGAATTCTGCATGGAGAGGAGGAGAAGAAAAGAATCTCCTTCAGAAAGAAATTCCCTCTTAGGCTATGGAGCTCTTGGATTTGGCATGAAAAATACCTTTACTGTAGAGGCTGCCATCTTGTGAGCCCCAGGAAACAGCTGCAGTGTCCCTTACAGGGATTCTGTCCACACTCAAAAGGGCAAAGATAAATAGATGCCTGTTAACAGAAGAGTTTTGCAGGGCTCTTCATCTGACTCAGGTTCCTAGTGTCACCTCCCCTAAGGAGTGAAAATTAAAGGAGAAAGGGGTTCAAGAAATTACCTCAAACTTAGGAGAAAACTGGCCTGTTTTTCTATGGACAGCAATTCCTCTGACTCATCACCAGAGAGTGCAAGAGCTAATGGCTCTCTTCACAAGATGTTATACGTGGAAAGAAAAAGCATAGTAAAAACTATAAATTGTTTACATCTGGTTCTTTTTCATCTTCCTCCTCCAATTCGTTTTCATTCTGAGCATTGTCCAAAAAAAAAGCTAGAAAATCTGTTCAACCTAAGTCCAAGAGAGGAATAAAGAAGTCAAGAGGAAAGTTAGGATCATCTTCACAAAAGGAAGGTTAATTCAGTCTCAGAGTCTGAGTTGCAGGATGAAGTGAAGCAAGAGGATCTTTTGCCAACTGAATTATCTGAGATGAAGTTACAAAAGCTGATTAGATACTTGGGTATTCAGTCGGATGAGCTAGTGAGAAAAAAATTTGTGGTGGAAGAAGAGAGGACTAGTATAGAAATTATGAGTTTTTTCCCCAACTTGTTCAAAATCTGAACTACACGTTCCCCTTCGTGTCTTTTGGGGGAAGGTAATTAAGGCTGAATGGGAAGCACCAACAAAGTCTGTGAGATTGTCCAGGCATGTCAAAAAAAATTCTACAGCATGCACCATAGCAAAAAGCAGATTGCTCTGTCTACTGTGGGAAGAGAGACCGTTTACTGGAACTAGTCAGTCATTGCTGTCCAAAAGGAGAGGGACTTTTTCCCCAAAAGAACCGAATGACTGCAGACTGGAAATATCACTATGCCATAATGAGGTTTCATCTTCCTCTCTGAAGGCTTCTGCTGCAGCACCATGTTTTGCAAGAGCAGTACTCACCTGGACAGACTGTTTAGGAGTCAGACTGGCCAAAAACTGCCAAGAAATCACTTCAGTTAGATTCAGAGTTAATGAACATCTTAGTGCCTTCAGCATTCATAGCTGATGCAACCAGGGGTGCTTCTGTGTTTTCAGTACATGCTATGGCCTCCAATGTAGTGACTTGATGGCACCTCTGGAAGGGCGACAGACCAGACAAAATCACGTTAGCAACTTCAAAATATTTAGAAGGTTGGGTATTTGGGGAACCATTAGACAAAGTGGTATTGTAGACTTCAGATAAATAAAAAAATGTGACCAAACTCTCAACTCCAAATCTGGGAAAAGGGATAGCTGGCTTTATTTCAGGTCTAAATATCCTTTCTGTGGCTGTTCCTCTAAGTATGGAAGGCAAGACTACAACAAAAGCAAATAGAACAAGTCTAAGCCTGGAAAGGAGAGAGACAAGTCTTCCTGCAGTGTAAATTCCAACACTAGAAACAATCTATGACTACAGTCAAGACAGTTCCAACGAGCAACACCTAAGGGGAGGACTGTTAAAATTCAAGGACCAATGGCCTATCTCCACATTGGACAGATGGGTGCTGAATGTGGTTTGACAGGAGTACATCATAGAATTTTGAAATCATTTTTCTCTCTTCTCTGGTATCTTCAAATCTGCAAAGTAGGTGTGATCTGTAGTCTTTAGTATATTATCTTTCAGGAATCGGTGTAATAGAGAGAGTTCCCGAGGCAGAGATGTTCTCTGGCCACTACTCAGTTTTGTTTCTGGTACCCAAGAGGTCTGGGGAGGACAGAGAAGTATTGGAGACCAGATTCAGTCTGGAGATTTTTAAGTCCATACTGGTGGCCATCTGCCAGAGGGATTACCTCACATCCGTAGATTTGAAGGAGACCTATCTTCATATGCCAGTTCACCAGGTGCACAGGAGATTTCTGTAATTCACTCATGGCACGGATAATTTTCAAAACAAAGTGCTGCCTTTTGTACTGTTATCTGCACCTAAAGCATTCATGAAAGTCCTCAGTGTTCTGGTTGCTATTCTCAGGCAAATGGGGATACAAATATACTCTTTCCTAGACAACATTATAATCAGAATCCTGTCCAAAGAGAGATCCACTCAAGCAACAATCCAAATGTTGCAACAGCATGGATTATAGTAAATTTTGGAAAGAGTTATCTTCAGCCATCTCAGTGCCTTGTTCATCTTGGAGTGTTGATAGACTCAGAGGCCCATAAAATCTTTCTCAGCCAAAATACAGAGCAAGATCAGATCAGCAGTTACCCTTTTGAGGGCGTCCTAGGCCCCCTAATGAGTGTTCTAGGGATGATCATGTCATAATGAGTTTTCTAGGAATAGTGCTAGGAGCAAGCTCCAGAGTTTCCTGCTGTCCCTTCTCTGCTGTTTTCTGTCTTTTCCATCTCCGAAAGTGAGCATTCCGTCACTCGTATTGAAATCCCGGGATTGGTGGATGAGCTCGTGTTGATTTTAGGAAGGATGGCCATGGCAGAGCCAGAGAGATTTGTCATAACAATAGATGCCAGTCTGGAAGGATGGGAAGCATTCTCTGAGAAGTCGATGGCTGTAGGGACATGGTTCTTCTTGGAACTAAAGAAGAGCATACATTTTTCTAGAGATGAGGGCAATAAAATATGCTGTTCAACAACTGGCCTCAGTATTACTGAATGGTGGTCTTCTGGTAATGGCGGACAATGTCAGCGATGGCATACATAAACCATTGAGTGGAAGGGGAGAGGACTCAGGTTAAGGGATCTACAAAAGGAACAGTATCATTGCTGCAGTGAGCAGAGGCTCATCTACAGTCTATCAGGGCCTTGCATATCAAGGGCACCAATCCAACAGTGGGCACCAGAGCTCATTCAGTACACGGGCAGTGAAGGGGCATTGAAATCTGTAAAGTTGCAACTTGGTCATCTGTGTAAACATTGACTAAATTTTACAAGATAGATATTCATCTTCAGATGATGCAGCCTTTGACAGGTGGGTCCTGCATTCTGTGGTGATTCCTTTCTCTGTGATATTATTTTGTTCTCTCCCTAGGAATTTTGTCATTGCTGAGAATATCCCATACTGAGGATCTGTGGCCCTCGCCCTGAGAAAGAATGGGAAAATTTGTGGCGGCTTACTTGAAAATTTCCCCTTCTTCAAACAGATCTGGTCCTCCCTGAAAAAGGCAGATCTGTTTAACTCATGCTTAAAGTTCTCTGCAGTAGTTAAAATGTTCTTGTTGTTCGTAATGTTCTCTTGTTGAATATTTTTCGCAAGATGAGAGATTTGGGGTTTTTTAGTTTCATAGTCCACAGGAGTTAGTGGTGGAAGCATCTTGAAACTGAGGTGGTCTCCTGAAGGTGGGGACTAGTCCCTCATCAGCTATCCACCTAGCTTTGTTTCTGCCCCCTGCAGTTACAGACAGACAATGACCCATTGTCAATCTTTGGATCTTTCCCTTCAAAGAAGGGAAAGTTTTCAGGTAAGAAACCATGAATTCTCCCAATTTGAGGAAGTTACTGCTAAAGTAAAATTTGTGAAGAACCTCTGGAAAATATCTGCATTCAGTTCTTTCAAAAGTCTTTTCCATCTCCAAGGAAGTCAGCTAAGCTTGGGGACCTCTAAAATGCCTAAAACGAGGATGTGAGGCAAGTATCTGGTGTTGAGCAGTGAGGAGCAGCTGAAGATAAGACAGTCTGATCCCCTGAGGAGAAGAAGAGAGTTCAGGCAAGAGAAAAATTTTAGACAGAAGCCTAACATTTATGTTCAATAGAAGAATGGAGCAGTGAGAGACAGAGATTTCCTGGTTTCAGTATAAAAACTTCTTCACCCTCTCAGTTCCTTCTTACCATCAGTGATGGTTGGTTGGAGTGCCTTCCCCTTGACTTGCAAGTGGATAGCATTTTTTCTCTTTATCTCTCATCCTTGTTTGCCTTGTACATAGTTTGTTTAGTAGTTAGTCAGTAAGTAGGTGTTAAGTAGTGTTAGTTAGTAAATTAGAGTCCCAGCAGGATCTTAGCCCCAGGCGGGGCATGCACTGGTCTCCAGGTTTTAAGCAGGTTGTTCTTCTGCCTGCAACAGACCTATGCATATTAGCGACCTCCATAGCAGCTGCTTACCGTGCTTGAGGGAGTCGCGTGTGAAGGACAAGTGTCGTGTCTTATTTGAAAGAATTTTTGTCCTAGAACTCAAAAGGAGCACAACCGCCTACATCCCTTCCAGTCGGCCTGGTCGCGAGTCACCTTAGAGAGCTGGGTGCTTGGCATTGTATCTCTGGGCTACACACTGCAGTTCTTTCCTACCTTGCTTGAAGGACAAGGTGGTACAAATCCTGACAGACAACACCGCCTCGATGTTTTACATCAACACGTAAGGCAGAGCCCAATCATCAGCCCTCTGCCAACAAGCTGTCAATTTCTGGGACTTCTGTGTGCAGCATGCCATTCATCTTATGGCTGCGCACCTTCTCAGGGCCAGAAACGTGTTAGTGGATCACCTCAGCAGGTCCTTCTCTTCTCACCACAAGTGATCACACTGACCACCTCTGGATGGAGTGATCTTCCAAAGGTGCCACCCGCTCCCCCCCGGTGGACTTGTTTGCCTCCTGACAGAGCAGGAAGTGCCAGGTGTTCTGCTCAACTCAGGGGATTGACATAGGCTCCCTGTCAGATGCCTTTTTACTCCAGTGGTCAGGGGGCTCTGATGTATGCCTTCCCACCAGTGCCCTTAATCCACAGAGTCCTCATGAAGATCAGAGAGCACAAGGTGAAGGTAATCCTGATAGCCCCGGCTTGGTCTCGCCTGCAGTGGTTCGGCACGCTGTTGGACATTTCAGTGGCCACCCCGCTGCAGCTGCCTCTCTGGTCAGTTCTGCTGTCCCAGAACCACGGCAATCTTCTGCACCTGAACTTGGCAGCGCTGCATCTGACAGCCTGGCTGCTATGTGGCTGAATGCAGAACAGGAGTACTCGGTCCATTATCCAGAAGGTACTGTTGGGTAGCAGAAAGCCCTGGGCCAGGGTGACCTACCTGACCAAGTGGAAAAGGTTCTGGGGTTTGGACCAGCGTATCCACCCCAAGCAGGCCTTGCTGCAGTCAGTGTTGGACTACCTTCTGCATCTCAAGCTCTAGGGCCTGTTTCTTTCATTGATTAAGGTCCACTTGGCTGCTATTTCAGCCTTCCATCCTCCGTTCCAGGGCAGGTCAGTCTTCACTCATGACATGATGGTTTTTTTTGTTTTTTTTTTTAAGGGCTTGGAGCGACTCTATCCCCACATCCATGACCCTGTCCCTCCTTAGGGCCTGAATCTCATGCTGTCACGACTCATGGGTCCCCCCTTCGAGCTTTTGGCTTCCTGCTCCCTTCTTCTGCTTTCCTGGAAGGCTTCTTTCTTGGTGTCAATAATGTCTGCCCACAGGGTCTCTGAGATTAGGATGCTTACTTTGGAGCCACTCTGTATGGTATTCTACAAGGACGAGGTCCAGCTGCAACCGCACCCAGCTTTCTTGCCCACAGTAGTTTCGCAGTTTCATACATGCCAGGACATCTATTTACCTGTCTTTTTTCCAAAACCTCGTAAGTCAGAGTCAGGATGTCAGGAGAGCAAGAGCCTTTTACATTGAAAGGACTAAGCCGTTCTGTAAGTCGACGCAGTTGTTCATTGCAGCAGCAGACAGGATGAAAGGTCTTCCAGTGTCTGCCTAGAGAATTTCATCATGGATCACCGCCTGCATCTGTTTCTGTTATGATCTGGTGAAAGTGCCTCCACTGGCGATTGTAATTGCCCACTTGACTAGGGCACAAGCCTGGGCAGCGGCCTTCCTGGCCCAAGTGCCTATTCAAGATATTGGCAGGGCCGCTACCTGGTTGTGCATCCACACATTTACATCTCGTTACGCACTTACCTAGCAGGCCCAAGACAATGCTGGCTTCAGTAAAGCAGTATTGCAAGCCACATGACTATGAACTCCGAGCCCACCTCCGTGGATTCAGCTTGTGAATCACCTAGAATGGAATTGACATGAGCAAGCACTCGAAGAAGAAACAACTGTTACCTACCTTTTGAAACTGTTGTTCTTCAAGATGTGTTGCTCATGTCCATTCCATTACCCGCCCTCCTACTCCTCTGTCGGAGTTGTCGTCAAGAAGGAACTGAGACGGCATCGGGCCAGCGGTGCCTAATATACCAATGCATGAGCACAGCATTCCAGAGGGCACCATTGCCAACCCTATGGGTACCACTAAGGCAGAAATCTCCGAAAAATGTGCACGTGGGCACGCACACTCCTAGAATGGAATGGACATGAGCAACACATCTCGAACAAGAGTTACAAACGACAGGTAACTGTTTTTTTTAACACTTTGCATGGGTGCTATTCGTTTTGTAACAGCCTATAAATATGAAAATTACTTCATTTATTTTATTGTCCAAGTAAAATGAAATAAACTAAACAGATAGTGGAAAAGTAAATTGAGATTTTTTTCTTAAAATGAGTGTCTTTAATAACCTGAAGTGATAGTGGTAACAAAGATAAGGAACAGTGTTGAAAATATGACTAAGATGTCAGTCTGCCTTAAATGGTGGTTCTTTGATTGTGATGTCTGTTGTATTCCAAAAGTTTCACAAGATAGATTTTTCTAGAACCACATTTTAGCAATGTCTCTCTTAAATACAGATACACAGTTATTCACTACAAATCAGCCAAAATGTCGTATTTAAACTTTAAAATACAAACAATAGCAACCCTAAGCTAAACATTTCATATGTTTCAGTATTAACTAAATACTAGGGCATGTGTATTTCAGGCATTTCTCAGTCCCGAGAACCCTGAGGAACCATATCTAGAAGGCATTAGCTATAACTGTGTGGCTCCTGGAAAACGCTTTATGCCAATGGACAACTTGTCAGGAGGTGAAAAATCTGTGGCAGCACTGGCTCTTGTGTTTGCAATACACAGGTAATATGGTGAAATAGATTTTACAGTACCATCTTTTTACTAATCTTTGAGCATCAGTGGTATGGAAACAAATGTAGCATAGTATTTTCAGAAGGCATTTTGAACATTTATTATGTCCAAAAATGTATTTTACATTCCTATTCTGTTCTTGACATCACTATTTCTTGGTCAAAATTTTATGGGACAAGCTAAATCCCCAAAATATTAGTATATCTATATAAAACTAATTGACTCTCTTATTTTTAAGTTTCCGCCCTGCCCCTTTCTTTATTTTGGATGAAGTGGATGCTGCACTGGATAACACAAACATTGGCAAAGTAAGTTATTCCTTCTGTTATCTGAAATTAATTTACAGATTGTCATAACTATAAAGGGAAGGGTAACAGCCCTCCTGTGTACAGTACTATAAAATCCCTCCTGGCCAGAGACTCCAAAATCCTTTTACCTGTAAAGGGTTAAGAAGCTCAGGTAACCTGGCTGACACCTGACCCAAAGGTGGAGTTAATTAACCTATCTAACTGACTTAACCCCTTTCACTCTTCCGTGGTGTGGACACCTCATCACAGTTGTATTGCATTAAAAAAGAAATTCCAGATAGATTTTTTTTTTTTAAATCTACCCTTAACTCTGCCTGTTGAGTCAGAGTATGATAGGGGTCTGAGATGTGTAGTGCTGAAATATAATATTATGCTGAATATATAACCACAACTGTAATTTTAATGTTGTACAAATTACTTGAAGATCTTAATGGAAGTGTATGACATGAGATTAATCTGTGAATTGTTGACATCATGATCTGTTCAGCAAGCCTCCAGTTTAGGGTATCTAACCATCAGGCCCTACTTGGCAGATACAGTTTCATCCTGTGCGATTATGTTGACAAGTTCAAAGAGAGCCTCCCACAGGATTAGGCGGAGAAGTTCACCACTCTAATAGACGAAGGCAAGGCGTAGCCAGGGGTGTCCTCCAGATGGCCTGGGATGCTATGGACTTGGTGTCCAGGGTGGTCATCTCTGCAATAGCCATGAGGCATAGCTCCTGGTTACAGACCTCCAGACTGTCCCAGGAGATCCAATCCACCCTGCCGGACCTCCCTTTCGAGGGAACAGGGCTTTTCTCGGAGTTAACTGATGCTAGGCTCCACAGTCTTAAAGACTCCCAGGCCACTCTCTGCTCCTTGGGTCTACATACTTCTCAGCAGGCCAAAAAGCCATTTTGCCCCCCGCCATCTCTGCAGTTATTGAGGTCTTGGGGTTCCCCTCGATCTGGCTCCTACAAAAAGAAGGGGAAAGATGGGTTTTAAGAGATTCCACCAGTCGTCGTCTTGTCAACCTTCCCAGCCTAGTCCTTCCAGGGACCAAGGCAGCCAAAAGCAGTCATTTTGAGGATGTGCCCGAGGACGATGCCCCAGTCACTGTACTGGATCCGTTCCCCGTCCACCTCCACCCTTTTCGGTCAGCCTGGTCCCATATCACCTTGGACCGCTGGGTGCTCGACACTGTCTAATCGGGCTATACCCTGTAGTTTGTAGCCAACCAACCCTTCCAACCCCCTTCCCCGTCCCTCTTCATGGACCCATCTCACGAGCAACTCTTCATTCAGGAGATCAGAAACCTCCTGCACCCAGAGGCATGGAAGGAAGAGGATTTTACTTCTGCAACTTCCTTATTCCAAAGGCAAAGAGAGGCCTCAGACCTATTCTAGATCTGCGGCGCCTCAACAAGTCTCTCAAAAAGTTGAAATTTCATATGGTCTTCCTGGCTTTCATCATCCCGTGCCTGGATCCAGGAGACTGGTACATCGCCCTCGATTTAAAAGATGCATACTTCCATATTCCTGGGGCACCAGTGTTTCCTCTGTTTCACATTGGGCCAGCGCCATTTCCAGTTCACAGGGATGCCCTTTGGTCTCTCATCAGCTCCGAGAGTGTTCACCAAGTGTAAAGCTCCAGTGACCGCTTATCTGTGACGTCTGGGGGTCCAAATCTACATATACCTCGACGATTCCTTGCTAAGGGGCCAGTCCTCGGATCATGTGAGGAGGTATCTCGCTCTGGTCTGTTCCACCTGCCACAACCTGGGCCTAATAATAAATGATAGGAAGTTAACCCTCACTCCAGTGCAACACACAGTTCATTGTGGTGGTACTCAACTCCACTTGGGCCAGAGCCTTCCTCCATGAGACTCTGGTCTGAGCCATGGTAGACCTCATCTAATTTCTGCATGCCCACCTGTTCACCACCACCCACACCTGCCAGAGACTGCTGGGTCACATGGCAGGATGTACTTATGTGGTTTGGCACGCGCAACTTCACCTCAGGCCGCTAGTGGCGTGGCTGGCATTAGTCTATGTCCCCAACCAGCACAGTATGGCATACACCTGCTCTGTACTTTCCCATCCAGTCACCATCCACTTCCTATAAGGGTGCGATTCTTTGAGTCTTCTCTCCAGTGACAAAATGTATACCAGTCTGCAACTTGAATCTTGTTGGATCAACTCTTACTAAATAACTGTTTGTGCCCCTGGCATCCTGCTCTCCGTTACATCTCTAAGAAGGTAACAGACGAGTCAGGGAGCTAGAGGTGTTCATGGCTGACCCTTCCTATTGAGTTTTCCACAAGGACTAGGTATCCATGAGACTACATCTGAAGTTCCACCCTCAGGAGGTGTCGGACTTTCACATCAACTATGTCTCTATCTACCTGTGTTTTACTTTAAACAGAAAAGGTGGGTAAGGTAATATCTTGTATTGGACCAACTTCTGTTGGTGAGAGAGACAAGCTTTCGAGCTACACTCAGCTCTTTTCTCAGACGTGAAGAGGAGCTCGATGTAGCTCACAAGCTTGTCTCTTTCATCAACAGAAGTTGGTCCAGTAAAAGATATTACCTCACCCACCTTGTCTCTCTCCTCTCCTGGGACCAATACTGCATTTTACTTTAAAACCTCATTCTAACATGGAAGAGGCAGCATGACACTTACTGGACGTGCATGGGGCTCTTGCCTTTTACCTGCAGAGGAAGAGATCTTTTCAGAAGTCTCCTAGTCTTTTTGTATTATTCATGGAACATCTGAGAGGCCATTTGCTCCCAGATACTATTGAAGTGGAATTGAGGGTGTATTCTTATTTGACTACAAGATGAATGTCTCCCTTAAGTGAAGTGTGAGAGCACACTCAACTAGAGCTTAAGCAGCATTGGTAGCTTTCCTTTGAAATGTACCTATTACTGACAGCTGCAGAGCAGCAAATTGGAGTTTGGGTCTTATCTTTGCTAGAAATTATGCACTAGTGCAGGGGTTCTTGAACTTCATTGCACCGCGACCCTCTTCTGACGACAACAAAAATTACTACCCCGATCCGTGCCACCCCAGGTAGGGGGGCCAAAGCCCCACTGCCCCGGGGTTGGGGGCAAAGCTGAAACACAAAGGCTTCAGCCCCAGGCAGGGGGCCTGTAACCTCAGCCCCCCAAGGCTGAAGCCCTCAGGCTTCGGGCCTAGACAGTGGGGCTTGAGCTTTGGCTTCTGGCCCCAGCAAATCTAAGCCAGCCCTTGTGACCCCATTAAAATGGGGTCGCAACCCACTTGGGGTCCTGACCCACAGTTTGAGAGCCACTGCGACTAGTGCAATCAGCTGCTGCTGCAGCTTCTCTCGGCAGAGCCGTTCTGCAGTCTGTGTCATAGGACTCCAGGCATACACCTTTTTTAAGTGACACTGCTTGTGAATCAGCTGAAGTGCATTACACTTAGGGACAATCACTCAAAGAAAGGGGTTACTCACCTTGTAGGACCCTACAAAATTCACGGCCATGAAAAACGCGTCATGGGCCATGCAATCTGGTCCCTCCCCAAGTGAAATGTGGTCTTTTATGTGCTTTTACCCTGTGCTATACAGATTTCATGGGGGAGACCGGCATTTCTCAAATTGAGGGTCCTGACCCAAAAGGAAGTCGTGTGGGGGGGTCACAGTATTGCCACCCTTAAGTCTGCGCAGCCTTCAGAGCTGGGCAGCTGGAGAGCAGTGGCTGTTGGCCAGGCACCTAGCTCTGAAGTCAGCGCCCCACCAGCAGCAGTGCAGAAGAAAGGGTGGCAATACCATACTATGCCATACTTACTTCTGCACTGCTGCTGGCAGCGGTTCTGCCTTCAGAGCTGGGATCCTGGCCAGCAGCCACTGCTTTCAAGATGCCTAGTTCTGAAGGCAGTGCTGCCACCAGCAGTAGCACAGAAGTAAGGGTAGCAGTACTGCAACCCCACCCTACAATAACCTTGCAACCCTCTCACAACTCCTTTTTTGGGTCAGGACCCCTATAATTACAACACTGTGAAATTTCAGATTTAAGTAGTTGAAATCATGAAATTTGTGATTTTTTTTTTAAAATCCTATGACCATGAATTGCCCAAAGTGGACAGTGAATTTGGTAGGGCCCTAATAATAGTGTAATAATTTCATATAATAAGCAACCAAAAATCCCACCAAAACCTAAGCATGTGAGCTATCATTCTCTAAGCAAGTGTATGAAAATAATTGTAGCAAAATTCAGTAAGAGCAAAGTCAAGATTGTAATTATGTAAAATAATTTATTAATAACTATTTTGCATCAATATTGAGGCCTACTCCAACTCTTCTCATTGCTTCAGTTTCCTCAACCGTAAATGGTGATCTTACCTGCCATGAGAAAGACCTGAGACACCTTCAAATGAAGGGACCTTTATATATTTGCCAGTGTTTTGAGTTTGTTACAGAAAATAATGTTGTTTGGAAATAGAAAAAATATGCTTAATAAATACTGCATATACTTTTTTGCATATGAACAGGTTAGTATATGTACAGTACTTATTGGGATCAAAAGAGTTTGGGAAAGGTCTGGTTAGTAGCAGCTTGTTGGAGATCTTCTGCTGTAATAAGGCTAGAAGACTTTAAACTGAAAATTGAAAGAAGAAACTTTCCGGAACTTTAAGTGTGTATAATACTAACTCCTTATAAAGTTAGTTTCAGAATGGATTATGGTCAGTCACCGTGAAAACTAGTCAGGTTTTAAAATCTTCAGTTCAAAATTATTTCAATGACTATGCCTACTTATGACATAGCGGATAAAAATGTACACATAGAAGTGTGATTAAAAAATGTTGCTTCTAATTTTCATTTAGAATTTTATCTTCTGTTGTGGTATGATGTCTTCTTAATTTAGCTCTATGCAGTAACATTTTACAGCTAGTGAAAAACATTTTCTGCCACGTAAAACCGCACAGTAATATGCATTTGTAATCTGTATCACATTATGTAAATGGTAACAAGCTGTAAAATTTATGGCTTATACACGGAAATTCTCCTAACTTAAAAACATTGTCAAGTAAAATGCGCTACGTTAACTTTAGAAATGTCACATTTCTAAAGTGGATTGTTTTCATATACATTTTTTAAAGGGTCAAACCTGTGGGGTCATACTGTGAACCTACATCATGTACAGTGTCTTTCTTGGCCGGTTATATTCCCCCTTTTACCCTGCCCATTTCATAATGAATTCTGTCTGCTGAGCAATTCAGCATTGTTCCCTAATCAATTGTGATTTAAATCTGACAGAACCCACTTATCCTAAAATTTGTGGCTTTTCTCCAAAGGTATCAAGCTTCATCAAAGAGCAGGCACAGGAACAGTGTCAGATGATAGTTATTTCTCTAAAGGAGGAGTTTTATTCCAGAGCAGATGCATTAATTGGAGTCTGTCCAGAGGTACAAATAATCTTAGTTATTTTTCTGTCTTGATTTAAATCAAATTAACTTCATACAGCAATTAAACTATTTTAAAAAATTCCAGCTACAGCCAATTATTTCTTAAGAAATGACTCCCCTTTAATGCTCATTTAAAAAAAAATTCTCTAACAAGTATATCAAGAGCTGGGTGGTTCAAATACATTGTTTGTCATTCAGGAACAGTCATCGCTAAGTGTTTAATAGCGTTCCAGAACAAGCTATGTATAGTTAAGTGGTCCTTCTGGTAACTGCATCATCTTATAGATAATGCTTATTTTTAATATATGCTTGTAAACTGATTTGATTCTTCCTCCTTTCAGCAAGATGATTACATGTTTAGTCAGGTACTGACTCTGGATCTTACTGTGTATCCAGACATTGATGACAGTGAACGAAAAGAGAAGCACAGATACAGTTCCACACTGGAATAAAACATGAAAGTTTCAGGGCCATCTGTGAATAACAAAATTGTGATTTCTACAGCCACCTTTCTGACAAGTTTGTAAGCTTTTTGAATATTGCTTTTAAATATTCTTATACAGAAGTCCAAGAATATAGCTTCGTAACCCACAGAGCCATTTCTTAGAATTTGGAGGAGAATAAATGATTGTATTATTTGACCTAGTTTTGTTTAGGGTTTTATGGAGTACATGTTCCTGTTGCGTTACAAATTCAAAATATGCCTTTGAAAGACATTACTGAAATGGCAAAATTCTAGTGACTAGTGCCTAATCTCTTTAAGTATGTTCTTGTTGGTTAGCATTAAGATAAACTATGAAGTCCCATTAATATAAAAACTGATGAATGATGAGTGACTTTTTGAATATGGATGCTATGTTAAATTCATATGATTGCTGTCAAAAAATGCAAACCTCATCTGTTATATATAGCTTTTCAATGTTAAACTATTGAGAATTAAAATGTTGGAAAAAATCTTGAAATGTATAGCATTTTTTACTTTTTATCAGGAAGATTCTCACTACAAGGTTTCAGATGTGGTTAGGTTAAATATAAAGATACAAGTTCTAGGAGTTTAAATGTTTTTTTTAAACTGTATATATTCAAAGAGCTACTCTAGGGAAGGAGACATTATATTCTGTTTCCAACACTTGTAAAAGACCAATCTTACATTTCTCCTGAAATTGAATCCAGAGCTTTCTGGTGCCATGTTCTGTAAGGGTCAGAAACTGATGAGAGACTAGCTCCATATTACATGGCCATGTTTGCCCATCATTGCCAAGCCACAAAGAGGTGTACAGCTTCCCCTCTCCCCCAGTCAAAACTGTTCCTTGGTGGGTTTTCCCCCTACCTTTTAGCGCACAGCCAGCCAGCAAAGTTGGCAGACAAAGTATATTAATCATAACACTTTATGGCCAGATTGTGATACCCTTACTCATGTCCAATAAACATATTGCCTTCCACCTTGTCTCTAAAATTCTCAGTAAATACACCAGTTTCCATTTTAAAAAAATTATAAAAATACCAAAAAAGTAAATTAATTTCTACAATAGCATTAGTAGAGCCAGCTGCATCATTTAATGAATGTCTAGGTTTATGGCCTATTTCCTCCACTTGGGAATCCAGACTCAGTCGTATTCAAAACAGGATTTCAAAGCAAGTTACTTTTTGATTAACTGAATGCATCACACTGAACAGTCACGTTCTAGGTATATCCCTTTCAGCTATATATTTCCATGAGCCAGTTGCAAGTCAGCCCTCCTTATAAGATAACTGAAACATGCATATTCTACTGCCAGTAGCTTCCATAATGGGCCACACAGCAACTCTGCTTTTAATATGCATACATTGAATTGTAAAGAGATCTCATCACTACTGCGATGTGCATTTTTCACAGTGCAATTGTATGGCACTAAGGCAAGAATGGCTGTTTTACAAGTTGCAGTTTTCAGTGGTGTTTAGACTTGAAGAGTCTCCAGTGCTACCTGTTTAAAAAAAGCAAAATTAAATTTACTTGTGATTTAAAAACACTTCAAATCAAATCAATGCTAAGTTTAAATGTGTGTGTGCATGTGCAGTGGAAAGGCAGTTATGTAGTGTTGCTCCTGGGAAAACTAAAAGACAAGTTAAATAGGTTATATCTGAGGAACCAACTGAATGGATGAGATGCTCAGATACTATGATGATCGGAGCCATAAAAGTACCATAGAATAGAGTTCAATAAAAGTGTATTGCACTAATTTTAACCTCTGACTGCTGTGTTAAAACAACCTCAAAACTATAGTGTGCTCGCAGCAGCCTCAGGAAAATGGGTGCAAAAAGCACAGCCTAATCCAGCCACTTAATCAGCCATCAGTATCTGATTGATGCTGATTAAAGAAATATTAATTTTTGTAACACTTTAGAATTTCATTTAAAGAAATGTGTTTGCTCCAGGGCAACACAATTTTGGGGGAAACTAACAAGTTTTACAGGACACCCCCTCATAAAAATGTGAAATCCAAGCTCTCATAATAGAATTTAAATTTGGTAGTCTAAGGACAGGATTCAGCAAGGGTCTTAAGCATGTTTTACTTTAAGCATATGGAGTAGTCACATTGACTGTAGTCAAAGTGGTTAAAGCCTTGATGAGCTGGGGTTTGTAGCAGTTCTCTACTGCACATAATTAGCTAGTGGCCTGCTTTAACTATGCAGCAATGAAAACATCCCCGTAATCTCTACTTGAAATACCAAAAGCATGTCCTGTCCTTCAAACAAACTGAAATATTTTCATTCCAAAGTATAGTAAGTAGTGAAGTGAATCCCAGTCAATAAAGAACAGCCTGTATGCTGCTGGCCACTTTCATTTATATTTTCATTTCCCCCCAATGTTAAGTGATACTAAAAGATACCAGATGACAAGTGAAAAATGAAATATTCATAGAATAGGTCAGATATTTGTGCTTTATAAAATATGAAGATGGTGCCTGCTCCAAGGAGCTTACAGTTTAAGGTTCAGATCTTGTAAGCAGCTTTGTGCTGATAGCCCTCTGGGCATATGGAGCTTAATTGATTCAGTCGAAGGTGCAGGGGCATGCCCACATAAAGCAGCTTGGAAGAGGAACCAGGAATAAGAAAATAGATGAAAAAGGGGGTGGGTGGGGAAGAAATAAAATATGCAAGCAAGTTGTCCGAATGACGACACACACAATGTGCTACCCTTGTTTGCAGTTCTTAAAAATAACTTAATTTCAACCGTACTTTCTACTTAAAATATCTCTTTATAGTCTGTGTCAGTTTCACTTTCAAGTGTTTGAACCCCAGCCTTCTCCAACTTTTAGTTTAGGTATATTTAACACTGCCTTTTTGTGGTGGTGTGGAAATGAATCCTTGTCTATTTTTAAACTTTTACTTTAACCTTAGGGTACAGTCAGAACGTTAGTTTTATTTATTAAATTAGTTTCTAACAGCTTTTAGCAGTTACTCCCTGCTCTTGACTGGGACTAGTAATAGTGAGAATAGTTCACTCTGGGCGAGAAAAAATTGCTAAGAGCAGCAGGCTACTATGGTATATGAAGGTAAACTCTTAATGCCATTCCAAGTTGTTGTTCTTGCCAGGAAGCAGGGTTGTTACAGTCAATGCCAGGTAGAGAAAGTCACTGAAACTCTGGAGTACTGAGAGCCCAGTTCTCTGCTTCCCTCTCCGGTGGTCCTGCGCAGTTGCCCTGCACTTGGGTTTCAAACTTCTTTACAATGCCCAGGTCACCAGCAGAGGTATCAACTGATGCGAACCAAAAAATAAATAAATATGTAAGTCACTGATAGATTTGTAATAAATTGACTATACAAGAAATAGCAGCCATCTGCCAATGATCTAATCCAGTTAGTATTTAAACTGCCCTGCACCCCCTAGAAATGTATTGAGAGATTTTGAACTTTTTAGTCCACTTAAATCCTGGAAATAATTAGCTCTGAAAACTTTTCAGAGATTATTTTTAAGCATCTTGGAATTTTAAGATTATTTATTAGGAGGTGAGAATACCATTATCAGATTGTTTGACTCTCTTAGAAAGATCCAAGTCATTTTCTCCTAACTTTCTCTTTGCACAGTCCACACATGAAGTCCCTGAAAAACAGAAAACTTGAATTAAAAAATACACACAGCTATATTAAAATCTTTCTTGTATTATTTTTAAACACATTATTTCAAACATCACATATTAAGCTACACATAAGTAGTATTGGTCCAGCTGGAAGCTCTTATATTTGGGTCTTGTAACCAAAGATCCTGACTTCTGTTGTGCAGGGAGTGACACTGTACTCCTTTGGCTTGTGGACAATTGGTGCTCCCTCATCCACTACAGCTGGGTTATTCTCATCCTCCAAACAAGGTTTTAAAAATACCTGTTGCTTTACAATGTACTGCTAGCAGGTGGAGCTGTTCAGAGAACTAATTACCTCCACCTCTCCACTATTTCACCTCCACTTTAGCAGGTAGTTCCTCTAGGCGAGTGTTTTTCAAACTGTGGGTCACAACCCAGTACTGGGTTGCGAAATGTAGGGGACTGGGTTGTGGCGACTCTGGTCAGCACAGCCAACCAGGCCATTAAAAGTCCCGTCGTGCTCTGCCCTGGAAGCAGCCAGCAGTAGGTCCGGCTCCAGGGCTCTGAGCACTACCTCCACCCCAAGCACCAGCTCTGCACTGCAGGCTGGGGGTGGTGCCTGCAGGCAAGAGCCATGTGGAGCTGCTTGTGCATCTCTGGCTAGGTGCTGGACCTGCTGCTGGCTGCTTCTGGGGTGCTCCGCAGTGCCAGGACAGGTAGGAAGCCTGCCTTAGCACCCCTGCTGCACTGCTGACCGGGAGCCACTCAAGGTAAGCCTGCACCCCAATCCCCTGCCCCAGCCCTGAGCCCTTCCTGCACCCCAGAGCCTGCATCCCCAGCCCAGAGCCCTAAATGCCTCCTGCACCCCAAACCCCTGCCCTAGCCCCCCCAATCCCTCATCCCCAGAGCCTGCACCCCCCAGCCCAGATGCCTCCCACAACCCAATCCTCCACCCCTGCCCTGAGCCACTCCCACAGCCCAAACCCCTCATTCCCAGCTCTGTTGGGTCAAGGGCATCAACAATTTTCTTCAACAGGGGGTACGTCTTCACTACCTGCCAGATCAGCGGGTAGTAATCAATCTATCGGGGATCGATTTATCGTGTCTCATTTAGATGCGATAAATTGATCCCCGAATGCACTCCCCGTCAACTCTGTAACTCCACCAGAACGAGAGGCGGAAGCAGAATTGACGGGGGAGCCGCGGCCATCGATCCCACGCCCTGAGGACCCAAGGTAAATCGATCTAAGATACGTCGACTTCATCTACGTTATTCTCATAGCTGAAGTTGCGTATCTTAGATAAATCTCCTCCCCCCCCCCCCCCAGGAAGACCAGCCCTAGGTTGCCAGAAAAAAAGTTTGAAAAGCACTGCTCTAGGCCTCCTCTCTGTTGATGAGCAGAATCTTTTCCATTATACTTTTTATTTGTTCCTCTCTGCTTAGTGCCTCCTGCTGGGGAGAGAATTTTTGAGAACAGGAGTTTGCAGGAAACCAGTATGGGATGAGAAAACAGCAGTGTAGCAGGACCAGTTAGGATCCAACAGGCTCCTGCTCACGGCCCAGCTGTGCAGTAGTATGCCACCTCCCCCACTCCACTATATGGCAAGAAAGCCTTAAGCTGTTTAGGGTAGAAATTCAGCAGGAGCATCTTGCTTTACAGAGTCTCCAAGAAAGTTGTTTTGCTGGCTACTTGGTGTTTTAGCCCAAAATGAAACCGCAACAAGGGTTGACTCCAGCAGGAGCTACTTGGGAGTAGAAATTCAGCAGCAAGCTCTGGTCTTTAGGAAGCAACAAGCCAGAGGTCCTTGGCTATTTTTTTCCTTCTGCCTGGGGTGAAATATGGTATCCAGGAATGTCTCCAAGAGGCTGGTATGTCAAAGGGGCAGGAAGAAAACAAAGGACTGAATGCCCCACTTCTTTCAGTCTGCCACAGCAACCAGGTGTTTTGGCCCAGTTGTTCCAGAAAGGGCATTAGCTAATCCTAGTTGTGGTGGTGCTGCCTGGTCTGAACTCTAGTCTCCTCTCTCTGCCAACAACTCAGACACTGAAGCTACTGTTTAAAAAAAAAAAAAAAAAAAAAAAAAACCCTAAATACATCAGGGCAACCTGAGGGTTTTGTGCAGAGGGGGAACAGAATCACTGTTCCCTCAGACACCTGACACTTTCCCACTCCTTTCACTGTGTTCCTCAGTTAGTATCATGTCTGGCCCATACTGTGGGCATGCTTATGTTAGTTAACCCTCTTTTCTGTGCTCCCTTAAGTGTGGCCTAGTCCACATCAAAGAAGCTTATTGGAACATCTCTGAGGGTGAGATTTGCCTGCATTTAATTTCCTACTGTATTAGGCTTAGACTTGTGCTTTATTTTGTTTGGTGGTTTACTTTGTTCTGTCTTATTACTTGGAACCACTTAAATCCTACTTTTTGTATATTAATTAACCCAGAGTATGTATTAATACCTGTGGGGGGGGCAAACAGCTGTGCATATCTCTCTATCAGTGTTATAGACTGTGAACATTTTGAATTTACCCCATATAAGCTTTATACAGAGTAAAATGGATTTATTTGGGGTTTGGACCCCATTGGGAGCTGGGTATCTGAGTGTTGGAGACAGGAGCACTTCTTAAGCTGTTTTCAGTTACGCCTGCAGCTTGTGGGGCACATGGTTCAGACTTGGATCTGTATTTGCAGCAGGCAAGTATGTCTGGCTCAAACAAGGCAAGGTAGTGAAGTCCCAAGCTGGCAGGGAAAATGAACTCAGAGGTAGACTAGGTACATCAGGTGGCAGTCCCAAAAGGGTTTCATATGTCAGATCAGCTGAGCCAGCTATTTTATTGAACCCAGTAGTAGTTTTCATCAAAGGGACATTGGCGGAAGTGTCTGGTTCATACCATTGGCCTGCCCTCTCCAACAACAAGGTTAATGGCTATGTGCACTAAAATGTTAGCAGTAGGGAGGAGAGTGCACCATGATGTTGCACAGCTGTAAAACCACTTCAGCAAGGCTTTAAAGCTTAGAGGATTACAGTATGAGCAAGGGACTTCAAGCATGATTGCTCACATCCAGCTCTGCTCTTCCCCTGCTCCTTAGCCGCTAATGTTTTCTTTTTTTAAATGGCATTCCCACTTTTAAAGGGCAAATCACATACTGGAGCAGCAGCAAAAGCATCAGAATCTGTACAACTGAGAGAAGGATAGTCCAGTGGATGGGTGGTTTCTCTACTGTTTCTGACATGGTTAGTTCAACCCTTCAATAAGATGCCTTTGTGTACCGTGACCAAAAAAGGTAAGAAAAAAAAAACCTCTCCAACGAACCTGAGATTTCTACCCTATTTTCCCCATAAAAATAGAATTGTTTCCAGTTTTCAAGCCTTCCAAATCAAATTTTAAAAAGTCTACATTTGATAGGCTCTCAAAACAGTCTTCCCACATTGATTTTCAAGTTCTCCTGATGCATCCATCTTATCTTCCCACTTTTCCCTGAACTAAAAAGCAGTCAGTGAAGGCCAGTTTTACTTTTTCCTGAGGAATTTTTTTTTGGAGGTGTTCTTTTTTTGGAGGTGTTTGGAGGTAAGAAAGGGACTGGACAAGTTTTATCCAGTGTTGCTTTTGTCCAGGCTTCTGTGGTTACAGACATGTATTCCCTACACCGTGCAGACACTCAGCACCCCCACATCACCATTACCTAGCAATACCTATAGGAGTGACGGTTACACACTAAGAACAGGAGTACTTGTGGCACCTTAGAGACTAACAAATTTAGAGCATAAGCTTTCATGGGCTACAGCCCACTTCGGATGCATATAGAGTGGAACATATATTGAGGACACACACCCACACACCCACCCCACGAACAGATGGGAGTTGTCTTACCAACTCTGAGAGGCCAATTAAGTAAGAAAAAAACTTTTGAAGTGATAATCAAGCTAGCCCAGTACAGACAGTTTGATTAGAAGTGTGAGAATACTTACAAGGGGAGATAGATTCAATGTTTGTAATGGCTCAGCCATTCCCAGTCCTTATTCAATCCTGAGTTGATTGTGTCTAGGTTGCATATCAATTCCAGCTCAGCAGTCTCTCGTTGGAGTCTGTTTTTGAAGTTTTTCTGTTGTAAGATAGCCACCCGCAGGTCTGTCATTGAATGGCCAGACAGGTTAAAGTGTTCTCCCACTGGTTTTTGAGTATTATGATTCCTGATGTCAGATTTGTGTCCATTAATTCTTTTGCATAGAGACTGTCCGGTTTGGCCAATGTACATGGCAGAGGGGCATTGCTGGCACATTGGTAGATGTGCAGGTGAACGAGCTCCTGATGGTATGGCTGATGTGATTAGGTCCTATGATGATGTCACTTGAATAGATATGTGGACAGAGTTGGCAGCAGGCTTTGTTACAAGGATAGGTTCCTGGGTCAGTGTTTTTGTTCAGTGATGTGTGGTTGCTGGTGAGTATTTGCTTTAGGGTGGGGGGTTGTCTGTAAGCGAGGACAGGTCTGTCTCCCAAGATCTGTGAGAGTAAAGGATCATCTTTCAGGATAGGTTGTAGATCTCTGATGATGTGCTGGAGAGGTTTTAGTTGGGGGCTGAAGGTGACAGCTAGTGGTGTTCTGTTATTTTCTTCGTTGGGCCTGTCTTGTAGGAGGTGACTTCTGGGTACTCGTCTGGCTCTGTCAATGTGCTTACACACTGTAGCCCGCAGCCCTTACCATCGCTGTTTAAGAATGGTAGTGCCATTATTTCCACCACCGCCCCCAGCGCTGTCTCACCTCCTGCAGCTAGAGTCAGAGCTTCCCATATGGTATTTTTCTCACGTTTTCAGAAGTTATTTTTAAATAGTTAGGACCCTATAGTTGTTAGCTAGGTTTAGGCTGTGTTTATATAGTACTATACCCTCACCGGGGTTTAAAAGCACTGTCAGTGGGACTAGCCACCCCACTATAATGAACACACACACCTAGGCTGTTTGTTGTGTGTAGGAATATTGCTCCTTTAAACAGGACTCAGGTGGCCTGTGACTTGCACTTAAAACAGAATCTCATGGAGCAAGCCATGAGGCCCGACTGCTTCGGGGGCTGCTGTGGACTATCAGCCCCATCCGTCCTTAAAGCTTATGCAGACTCCTGAGAGGCTGATGAAGAGGACACAAAGCAAATCAGAGCCATTCTACAGCTCAGAGAAATTCTTACCCTTTTCTACACACCGTGGGGAATGTCACCATACTTCTCCTAGTGACAGAGCAGGGCTGTGTACCTGCTCTCCGGTCTCACTGCAATATCAGACTGACACCTAAACTGAAGTTATTTACCTGGCTGTATTCTTTCCCAAGCCACATTCCAATCCTAAGGAACAATGGCTTCATACCTTAGATGTGAAATGGTGTCTGCCTTTTTAATCGGGCAAGGACTAAGCTTTTTTCAATGACCAACAGCTTTTCATTTCTTTTGCAGATATGATGAAAGATCAGCCAGCAGCAGTACAGCAGATTTCCAGGTGGATAACCACCTGCATTATTTAATACAGCTACGGAGTCTGGTGGCACCTTAAAGACTAACAGATTTATTTGGGCAGAGGCTTTCGTGGGTAAAAACTTCACTTCTTCAGTTGTTTTTGTAGATACAGACTAACACGGCTACTCCCTGATACTTTACAGCTTACTGAGTAGCTCAGGCCACACCCTGCAAACTCTGGAGGCTCATTCAACAAGGGTTCAAGTGACTTCAGTGGCATTTCTTAATGACATTTCAAGTTTGGATATTTGCAAGGCTGCTACATAGTCCTACATACACATTTACCAAGCATTATCCTAAAACAGCAGCTTCCAAGTCAGATGAAAACTTTGGGAGGACAGTTCTGCAGATGCTATTTAGGTAGACTCTGAGCCCAACTCCTACAAGTATTATTTGCTAGTCACCTGAAAGAAATAAGTGTCTGCAGCCAGTAGTGAGCTGGAGACGCTTCGTGTCAGTTCACACGAACTGGTTGTTAAATTTTGAAGCAGTTTTAGAACCAGCTGTTAACCCGCTTCCCTGCGAGGGGGACGCTGCAGCTTTGATGGGCTCTGACTGGGATGTGATTAATTCCTCCTCTGGGGGTGCTGTGTTGCAGGAACCATGTGGGCCACCGCCTGGCCCTGGGGCTCCCACTGCTGCCTGGTGGGTCCCCGGCTACTCTGCTGCAAGACACTCTCCCCGTGAGTACCCACCATCCTGTCTCCAGCCAGCCCTGCAGCCCCTGCCCAGCTGAAGCCAGCCCTGACACCCCCTTTGCCCTGCCTCCAGCCTGCTCCACACCCCCTGCCCTGCCTGCAGCCAGCCCTGCCCCACGCCCATCTGCAGCCAGCCCTATGTCCACTGGTGCCCTGCAGTTCCCACAGCAGTAACCCTGCACACCTGCTTAATGAGGGGGGCAGGGAGTAGCTGGGACCTACACATGGGCACACTTTTGGGTGACTAGACAGCACATGTGAAAAAATCAGGACAGGGGTGGGGTGGGGGTAATAGGAGTCTATATAAGAAAGGCCCAAAAAATCAGGACATCTGGTCACCCTCGCACACCCCCAGGGAGTGGTGGGGACCCACACATGTGAAATGGAGCTCATTTCTAGTTCAGGCCCCTCTTTAATAAAAAACTTTAGCTAGGGTTAACATATGTCTGGAAAAATACAGATGTGTCAGGCTTTTTGGTTCTTAAATCACCGGCCAGGAGGAATTTTTAAATTTTAAAAATATAGATATATGGTAACCCTATTGGTATAAAAAATACATACTGTGGCACATCCCTTAAATCAGAACTTTTTATAGGGAACCAGTTAAGATTTTGGCAGCTCATCACTGTCTACAGCCCCTCAAACAAAAAATGGTTACCTTCCTGTACTGCAGCTGTTCTTCTAGATGTGGATGCAGATGAATAGACCAGGCCCCAACTTTGTCCCCTCTGCATTGGGGTCTCTATTCTTCACATTTGGTGCAAAGGAAATTAAGGGATTTGAGGCTACACTACCCTTATATAGCCATGGGGCGGGGGAGGGGGAGGAAGGCCAGGGGGCACAAGTGCCACCTCTACAGGTACTGCTATGTAAAGTTATCTGGCTTTGTTGAGCTAGGTGCACACACATCTCAGTAGAATACCTCTCTGCACCTACACCACATACTGAAGAACAATTACAGTACAGGTAGTCATTTTACAGTATACAAGGTTCACTACTACATGGTGTTCAGGCCTTACTGAGAAGATTTCTCAGTATTTTCCTTGTCCTACAAAGAAACCTATCCCAGTGTGCCAATTTGCTATCTGCACTTCGCTGACACATTTCCAATTCCAGGCAGTATGCTTTGGCTTCCCTCCCATTCCTTGTTTTCTCTCCTGTTTGATGGTAATTCTGATGGCCAGTCTACAACATATCAGCAAGTCATCTATTTCAGAGAGGTGGGTTAACAGCTATACACTGACTAGACCTTTCAGCTGCTCCAGTCCCCCTATTTCATAAGTTTTCAGAGGAATGCCTCAGTTCCCTCCCAGGATCTGGCTCACCTCTAGGCATTTTATCAGGCATTGGTTGTAGTCTAGTTGCCCAAGGAAAGATTTCACAATTTGCATTTCTTCTGGGAACTCCTCAAGTATTTGCTTTCCAGGAACTCCTATTATACAAAACAACAGTAGCTGAATGTGGAAACTGGTCCACGATGGGGATGCACCTCTGTACTCTACATATTTTCCTCATTTGTAAATAGAATTTCCAAAATGGGAAACGAGATTACCTGCTATAATCACAGAGAGCTCAGATAGGCCCCATTCAATTCAAGGCAACTGGCGGTCCCAAGAAGTTCATCAGAACTACTTCCTATAATTCCAAGCAGTTAAGAAGGTGGGTCTCTCTTCTTAAGATGCCCTCTGAATTTGGTTACCATTCACATGAAAAGCAATAATAGGACTTTTGTGGCACACTGGCACTTCTAGTATGTTCAGTTTACTTCATGTTTTAAGTTTCCCTCTAATTTGTGGAGACGTGTTTTACTTCTGGCTACTTCTCATTTGTAATGGATCACACAGTACCAGGTGGCCACTGGAGAGAAAAGTAGTTTACTTACCTACCCATAACTTTTCCTTCTGTGAAATGGCCACCTGATGCTCTATGAGACCACCACTCAGGGCATCACCTAATTTGCATTAAATTCCAGTTGAAGGAGAAATCTCTCATTCCTTCCTGCAGAGATAGATGGAAAAAAATCTTGGGGTTCCCTCATATTATGATCCTGCTTTGCTGTAAGTCTTCATTTCCATTTGTATAATAGATGGTTAAGTAGATTATCCTGCTTAGAGACAGCCAGTTTTTCATAGTGTTTAACAATTAGATGTTATAGTTTGTCTTCTCAATTTGAGCAGTTGGCTGGGGAATTAGAGAGGTAATCAGTTCTCTAAACAGCTCTACCTGCTGGCAATACATTGTGAAACTAGAGAGGCTTTAAAAACAAACAAAACAAAAACACACCCCTCTATGCTTAGATGAGAGGAAGGAATAACCCTTGTAATGGGTCACAGAGCACCAGGTGCCCACAAGGGAGAAGGAAAAAAGTTATGAGTAGTTAAATACATTTTACCTTTATTGGACATAATGCTGACCAATAATATACGTTTGCACCATTTGTCAGAGGATGTCAAATATTCCCTCCACAGCCTCCTCAGAATGAGGGATTCCTCTGGACCTGAGCCACCTGTGGACATTTCCATCATTACACTGGGCACCAGCACCTAAAGTAGGCCCCCACTGTTTGGGCTAAGAAAAGCGGAAGGAATACAATTTTTTGCAGTGATGATTTATGACAAGTCCCATTCCTGAAGCGAGCACACCACCCTTTCAAACACTGGAATCCATAGTTACTGAAGGGATTCCTACTTTGGGATGCTTAGAACTACACACCATGGCACCTGCTTCTGTCCTGGGTGTAAGAGGGAGGCTGTCCCTTTAAAGTCAGGACATCCTTCTCCCCATAGCCTAGAGACTTGTTTCTTGGAAAGCTACTAGCCTGTGTTAAGGAACCATTCTTACCTCCATACAGGATATTTCCAAAGTGAGCAAGATGGGTATTAAGTTTGCTGGTGGGATAGGGTTGGTGGTTAAGTTATTACAAAGAGATAAGTGAATGTGCAATATGGAGCAGGGGTACGATTTGTTTTCGTATTTTCAGTTTCTCACTGCCCTTTGTTTGCTCTCTTCTGAAAGACAGATTTAGTGACTAATCTGAAAGGAACGTGAGCACGAAATCTAGTTAGTTTAGGGAGTTAAACACAGTTTTAGATCCTACACTTGTCCCTAAGCCTCCCTGCCGATGTCTGATTTTATAATTCAAAATGTTCTCTCTCTGCTTGCAGCATGAAAGACACACACAGATAATGGGAAATGAGTAATTAGACACAAAGTACTTTAAAATGTCCAAAGTAAACCAACAGAAGAATTTTTCTCTAACCTTTCAGTTAATTTTAGACGTTATTTGTAGCAATAGCAGTTAAAGAATTCTCAGAAGTCCAATTTTAAGTTGACACTGTTAATGTTAATATTAATATTAACTCCTTTATACCATATGTTTAAATGTATGTCTGATAAGGAGGGAGTTCAGAATTTGCTCATTGATGGATGAACAGATTTGTACCATCCTTGACTTGCCTGACAAACAGGAGATCTAGGGAAGATCAAAGTAAGCAGCAATAGATAGGATTAAAGATTGACGTTTTCTACCTTTTCAGATTGACTATTTAATCTTTGTACTGCTCAGTATTTGTTTGGGGGCAAGAAAACAGTAGCAGTGTTCAGCCCCAGCTCTATGATGGAAAGCGTTCAAAAGAGTGGAGTACAGACGGTTGGCAAGTTAAAGTGACAACTTTTAAAGCAAACTAAGTCTGCACAAAGGTAAATCAGTCTGATTAGCAGGACTCGTTTGCCTTTTATGGCAAATTGAAAGACAACAGTCATCTACCACTACGGCAACTTGTGGGGGAAAACTAGGGAACCCACACAAATTTCAAAATCAAGGAGATTTTCATAGCCAAATCACAGCTCTGCAGTGATCATGTCATCTTATCTCTTACTTAATTTACTGTCTAAATTAGACTTCCTCTGTTATTATTTATGAAAATTGTATTATAAAAATATTCTTTACCCAACAGTGTTGTACTATCCACTCGATCAGCATCTAGAAAGAGAGAACAATTCAACTGTGAACAACTAGTCTGGATATTCTTTGCTTTATATAGTAAACTAAAGCAACAAAAAATAATAGCTTTTGAATAAAATTCTGACACTCCACACCAAATAGTTGCTGGAAGGATATCTTTGTATCTTTTATATAATGCATGCTGCCCACTAAGAGTTAAGCCCTTTTATTTTAGAAATAAAGCATGCTTAATGCAAGTACCTTACAAACACTATCATTATACAATATCCAACATTGGCTTGGCTTTTAAAGGCAGACAGGAAACTGCTCTAGTATTATACTTAGGCAGAATTCTATAAAGTGAGGAGCACAGTAATCAAGAGAACTATCAAACGACAGAATCTGAATACACTGAATTTTCAAACAGATTATCAGAGGACATAACATTTAAAGTAGTCTCAAAATGCTAATACCAATGAGAGAATTTCATCAGTTTGTAACACAATTTTGGCACTGGCACAGCTTGTTCAAAATATATTTGTAATGCAACCTCAGTCATGATCCATCTGCAACAGACCTACCTCATAATTTTGAAAAGCTAGCACATGATCCTGTTCTCTTTCAATCTTGATAAAGAAATAATTGTCACTAAACTTTCTTTAGTCACCTAACTATTGATAATTTGTGAGAAAAACAAAACAAAAATGAGGTGGACACACAGTCACACTCAAAACCCAGGAGACGGGCTATCACACAAAATAAGTGATGTCAATTTCTCACTGCCACTTGTATAATCTGAAAAGCTGCTTTCCAGGTCTGTAACCAATTTAGTTTTGGTTCCTTCTTAACTTTTTATTAAAATCAAAATGAAGACCTGTTAGCCCCATAAACACGCTCAAACTAAAGCCTGAATCCTGAAAGACGCATATGCATGTGAGAAGTCCCACTGAATTTAACAAGATTACTTGTGTGTGTTTTTGCGAGGTTGTAGTCTAAGCTTGCAGTCATTGCCAGTAATGGTTTGATGTGGACACAGCAGCAAAATGAGGAATTAAGTGGCAGAATGCAACTTTTATTAAACTTTAACACAGGGGAGGGTCACTACCTGACCATCACCCATGCTCTCCTACACCAGACATTTAATTGGTTCCAGTAGGGGGATTACAGGGCTCCTTACCATATAATCCATAATTGGTGCCAGTTACTGGGTTCCTTACCATACAACCTGTAACATGGGGCTGGCTCTCCTCAGCCTACCCCCCAGGACTCAGCTCTCTCGAGTTCTAGCACCCCATAAGGGGGACAGACATGCAGCAGGGTGGGGTCCTCAGCCCACAAGGTCTGACCTCGACCCACAAAATCTGAACCTATCGTGAGCCCGAGGCCCATTACCAAAATCCAGTCTTTTACCTCTGGGAACCATTCATTTTATTCTCTTAACCACACTGGAAAACAGACGCAAGTTGTGACAACAAACAACTCCACCCCAGTATCTTAGTTAGATATTAAGCACATTCCTACTCAACCCTCTGTGGCTTGAAGGTGCCATGAAGGTGGCAAAATACTCCGTGGTCCTCTGCCAATTGGCCCATGGGAAAAAAAGTTCCTTCCTGACCTCTTAAACTGGCGATTGGCTAGACCCACAGTATCTGTCAGGCAGCGTTCTCATTCCTGTTTGGGTGAGTAGTGTTGCCTGCTGGAATGGAGCTGGGGAATGGTGGCCAATCAGCACCTTTCTCCCCCAGCTGGCCAGTGGGTTCCAGAGACTACCAGGGGGAACAGCTTCCTATTGTTCCTTGGTGAGTGTCTTCCTCCCTTGCAACTGGGACTGTCCTCCTTTCACCACTACCCCCATCAAGTTCCCCCACCCACTGATGTTAGTGCATGGCATTTTTCCTTTTAATTCAGATTTTAATCAGCATGTTACACTGGCTGTCATCAGATCAATGGTTGGTTTGCATCTGACTGACTAGGCATCAGTTACTGTTCAGACCTTAAAAAAAATTGTGTATAGCACTAGACATACTACTGGTTAAAGGACAGACTCAGGTCCACAGCCAGTATCTGCAAAGATCTGTTTTTCAGTACATATCCCAGTAGTAAGTAATCAAACACATCCAGCCTTTTCTTAAATGTCCTACATACCCAACCTACTGAAGACCTAGAGGTTTCAACAGCATTCTTGGAGAAATCCACTCCTCACCAAATCTCTGTTCTGGAATCTGGCTAAGACTGTATGTTTAGAAATCATTACCCCAATAAGGCATCTGCCTGCACTTCAAATTTTTTTTAAACTTACTGTTTTATAATCAGGTTGACAGAGTTCTAGTCACAACAGTTTAGCAGACACAACTGAGAACAGCTGTGAAATAATCATCATCTGTTACCCAAAGTTAGTTTCCCCTTGTTGATATTTCTCCAAAGTGTCCTGATGAAGGCCACAGTAGAATAAACTTCATCTATGCAGTAACACTTGCTGGAAAGGCACTTCCAAAATATGGGTCATCTTTTTTCTCTCTTCGTCTCCCTTTTTTACTTTTGTATTTTAAAAACAAAGACTTATTACTTCGATAAGTTTTCAATAAGATACAGACTTCATAGACTCAGATGTAAAGATTAATTAATATAGTTCATCTCTCTGCCAATACTGGACCGTTACCTACAGGACATTTTTTAGTTTTACCCTAGTCTAGTTTTAAATGTCCCATGCAATAAGGCTTCACTGCTACCCTTGGAAGATTATTCCGCAGCTTATTCAGTAGGTCAGGTTTTTCCTGATGCTCAGATAAATTGTTCTCACACAGTTGTCCTCCCCTCCACCCACATACACACTTAACTTACACAGGATATGACTATTACCCTATACAAATCTTGTATATCTTTTATGTGTACACCAAACACTCGTAATTTCATGTTCCAACTTCATGCTTAGCCAAGCTATACATATTTGACTGTTAGCTTTCCTCAAGTCAATCCATACAGCCTTTTAAGCATTTTTGCTGTCTTCTCTGAACTCTCATAATGCCTACAACCGAATATTTTATCTGGGGCACTGCACTTAATGAAAGTGAAGTTTGAGAATACATATAAATAACTTAAAGGAATAAATCCTTACAAGAACACTATAGCTGGCAAATACACTAAGCACGCAGGAAATTCAGAGCAAAGGGTAAATTTACAAGAAATCCAAACATTTGAAACTCCAAAAATTCAGTTACAATTTTATTATATTCTCCTACTCTGCATGTCAATCAGAAGCAGAGATTTTCATGCATGCACTCGTAACTACCCATTGGATTAACATCTCAAATCAAGTGCCACTTGCACAAAGAATATACTAAGAATGGAATTCAGTTGCACACAGAAGTTCATTATAAAATAACAAAACAAAAATACCTGGACTCCTCTGCTTGCAGATTTGAGCAGTTAGATCTTGGACATACTCCGGGAAATATTCAAAGCAATCACCATAGGATACTACTTTTATTCCATGCAGAAGCATATCTGCCTGGAGTTTAAAAAAGTGGTCTTCATTTTCTTTAAGCACCAACATATAATGTTCTAAATCTACTTTATTCTTTACAGTATACAGAAAGAGAGCCTGGAATATTTGATCACGCAGAGTCTCTCCACAGCCCACAAACAAGAAGGATTTGGTCAGATACAAATTCTGTAGAACCTCCTGTTAAGAATATTAAAATAACAAAAGAAAAATTTTATCTATATGCCCAAAGACACATGGGTCAAAGTAAAAACATTTTTTAAAGTTTCATACACATAAAAGAAGAAATGGAACACTCAGTTTGGCAAAACACAGTATGTTCTTTAATTAAAGTCACACATACCATTACTTCAGGATCTTGAGTAACATCTTTATATCCTGAAGGATCCAACACCATTCCACAGGGATCTGTATACAAGCCATGAATATGAAGAACTCCATACTTTATATGACCTCTTGCCCACTGAAGAACCTAAAGCAAATCATGCATGTAATATTTACTTTGGATTATATTATACTACTGAAAAAGGGGAAACTATATTCTTGAACAAGTGCCCACACATGTAAAGCACAGTTGATTATTTTTGCCCTTTGTGTACTAAGGTCACAGTATCAGCTATCACTTGCATAAGTTACAGAAAAACCAGTTAAAACTACTAAAATTTTGAAACAGAAGTGCTAAACTGTAGACTGTAAAATGTTCAGAATACAATATAAACAATAACCTTTTAAAGGCTTTTTGCTCTTTTGACCAAAAGAAACTTATTTTAAATCGACAAAGAGCGTTCTAGCTTTTTACAAAAACATAAGACACCACGAGTAAACCAGCTAGAAAAATCTTAACACCCGTCAGACATCTTTGAGTCTTCCTTTCCAGTGTCTGAGTGATGAGCTAATCACTTCACTAGATTAAGTTACATTTGTGATTGTTACAATTACTTCATCCACATGAACTGTTTCTGTAAATAAGAAATCTACCATTGGTATTTTCTGGCAAATTGTATCACATTATTCAAAACGGACAATGAAAACTGTCTGTCCATGTCTATTATTTTACTTCACTGAAAAGCTTTACAGAAAACAAAAAGTAGTAAAGATTTTCAATAACTAATGAAAAAACCTGCAAAAAGTACAAGACAAGACAACTCCTTTCCCCTATAAGAAGTCTTGACAGTTCATTGCCTTATCATACCTTATCCTTATCTTTCAGGTCTAAAGACTCCATGGGTTTACCCTGTTGCTGACCAAAAATTTCAAGTAAATTGTCATAGTTTGTTGTAAGGACCATAGTGCCTCTCTCCATTAGCCTGAGGATTGACTGTAGAACAACAGGATTCTGAATGTGTTGTTCCAAGTTATCAAACACCTCCATTAAGCAATCCTGGAAAAAGTTGGGCTTGGTATCACCTGTGCGCTGAAGGGGAAGAAAAAAAAAAGTGTATAGTTAAAGATAAGCACTGTAACTGCCTTCAGCAGGACAGCAATGATCCTTAACCATTTGTCCCAATACTTTTCTTTAAAAGGAATTTACTAAAATCATGATATTTAGACAGCTCCTATAGTATATAAAATGTTAGGGTTTGAAATGTCAGAGATAAATCTGAATGGCTTCACACATCCCTGTATTATTTATATAGCTCATATAGTAAAGTCATCCACTTTTCTAAAGCTTTGACAGGAATCAACTTGTGCAATATATAGGCCTGGGGGGGGGGGGGAGGGGCTTTTCTGTAGTTTGCCACAGTTAAACCTTCCTCTGTCACTTCCAAACTAAAATATTAAAATGTGCTCCACTCATCTTTTAGCTAATGCCCAAACTCCATGACAGGGTAGACCAGAGGGAATTCTCAATACACCAGAGTTCCATAGACTGCATTGGCTTCCTGATCACTTCCAAGTGCAATTCAATGTGCTGATGTTCATGTTTAGAAGCTGTATACATTAGGGTCCTAGCTTCATGGGAAATCACAAGTGCGGTCATTACCTTTGAGGTCAAAAGTTACCATTCCCTAGATTTAAAGTCTTGGGTGCTTGCGGAGAGTCCTTGTCTCAGGAAATCACTTTTGCTCAACCAAGCCAGAGATTCTTAATCTTCAGGATGAGCTGCAAAGCCCGTCTGTATATGCAGGGTTTTCCCTGAGGGGATTGGAGTATTTTGCTCTCTCTCTCAATGCATCTACTGGAATCATTTCTGCTGGAAGACTTCAGGCTGTTTTTAATGGATTTCCTGAAGAAAACTTCTGTCTCAAAATCAGTGGCATAGATGCACATTGGACATGCGTGGACTTTCCTTATTTGAAATAAATGGAGCTGGGACAACTTAAGGCTATCAATAGTGTCAAGGTCTGTCAACATTTCTGTGCAATCTCTGGTTTCAATCAGCAAAGCTATAAATTCCTGTTTGAGTTCAGAACAACACTGACAGACTGACTTCTCATAACACAAGCAAGAGTCTAGAATAATCACAACTAGAATAATCTGTTTCCAGAGTTTTCAGTGATGTTTGAAATAAAACATTCAAATTAATTCAAGTAAAATTGTATACGTGTGTATACACACACACATACACACACAGAGCAGTAAAACCCCTACACGCCCCTATTAGAAAGGCCCAATTGTGCTAAGTACTGTAAAGTAAAACAGACTTTCTTCCCCCAAAGGGCTCAAAACCTAGGAATACTACTATTATAATAATGTCTTTAAATAATAAGTACTATATACATACTCACTGGGGACATCTTTCTTATGAGATCATGTGCAACTACAAGCAAGTCTCTGTCTTTGATCACTTTTTTGCGGAATTCAGCAACGTCTCCTGGATGAAGCACCTCCAGTTGTTCAGCTGCTTCAATGACAGCTTCAATACAGCTCCTCCATGAGCACAGTGCTGGTATTTCTGGTGCTACAGCAGCACTCACTCCGGTTCCAATTACCAAAAGAAGGTCCCAAGGCTGCTTCCTTATTAGACTTCTTAAAATCTTCCTAAAATAAAAAACAGAAGATCTACATTTTCTACACACTGTATGTTATCTTGTCAAAGTTTCGTAAGATTTTGATAGAAGAGCAATTTAGTGTGTCCATGTGAACTGTTAGTGCTTGTAAAAAGTGCCAGATTGAAAGCACTGGAGTAGAAATGCTCTTTCTCAACAGATCAGCTTTCTCAAAGTGAGAGATCAATGTACTTCAACCCTAACCAAGAGAAACCACCTCTAGGACGAGAGAATGGGTATGAGACCTCCTACTACTCTATCTTTGGCCTGTATGCTGTGACTGCAACTAATAGGACAATTATTGCAAACTGGGCTGATGGGATTTGCGATCAAGAATTGTACTCAAACCAAATTAATTTCACATAGTTTACTTTTACTTAACAGCCATATAATAGCAATAGCTTTCACTCGCTGGATTTAAACTGGCAATCTATCGCCAATTTTCAATCCTTTGGGCCACCAGTCATCCTTTCAGCAGTTCTTTTAAGCGAGCTGTACTTCATAGTACCATTGAAAGATCTACTCAGTATAGAGACAAAGTTGAAATATTTTAAAAAGACAAAGGAATAAGGTTCTAGTTCATCTGCATGTTAATCAAATGCTGCAGCAGACAGTAAATGTATGTACAGTTGTGGTGTGAAAGATAGTCACATATATGCTCCTCTTCCCCTAAAGAACTCCCTCAGCTGTTTTCTGTTTATGATCATTAATTATCTCCTCTAGGCCTATGTTAAGCCTGAAGCTTTCTAAACACAAGTTCACCCAAAAATGTTGCCTGCATGAGCTGGCTCTAGGTATTAGCTATACAACAGCAAGTACAAGGAATTCTCAGGCAAGTCTCATGGGAAGGTTTTCTGCAAAACTAAAAGTAAAAATTGGTCTTTGTAAAGAAACATCTCCATTAGTCCAAAGTCATCCTTGAATGCAGAAAGCTTGGTAAAATGGATAGAATTACTGAGGGACGGAAACCTCATTTTCAATTATATCATGCAATTAAAGAAAGAAATTCAGGAAAGAAGAATTTTTTTTCATTTATTTTTGAAGTTTTGTAGCTTCTCATTAATCTTGGCTTCAGCAGGCAATCTTGAAAACCCTTTTTTTCCTGCTAAAACTGTGCATAGTTATAGAATATAAGGTTACCACAGGCATAATCTACAAAGCTCTGGTTATTTACATCATATGCACATTACAAATTTGAGAAAAAAATTGGTATGATGATCTGATAGAGATGTGGAATATATTTCAATAATGTGGAAGAACTCAAACAATTTGACAAATATTCAACATTAAATTTGGTCTACAATATTTAACTCTTAAAACATCCCTTATATCATGGGTTGGCAACTTTACGCGGCTCGCCAAGGTAAGCACCCTAGCGGGCCGGGCCAGTTTATTTATGCCTGCTGACACGGCAGGTTCAGCCAATCGTGGCCTCCACTGGCCACGGTTCGCCGTCCCGGGCCAATGGGGACGGTGGAAAGCCGCGGCCAGCACATCCCTCAGCCCATGCCGCTTCCCGTCACCTGCATTGGCCCGGGACAGCGAACCACGGCCAGTGGGGGCCACGATCGGCCGAACCTGCCGCGTCAGCAGGTAAACAAACTGGCCCGGCCCGCTAGGGTGCTTACCCTGGCGAGCTGCGTGCCGGACGTTGCCGACCCGTGCCTTATATCATTGCTGGAGGTGGGTAAGCAATTGGGATTTCTAGGTCATATTATCTGAATCTATAAGCAACAAGTTAAACATCCCTGTTGAAATTGCCTCAGGCACAGCAACAACTAAAGTGGCTAAAGAGCTGGTTTATACAAATAAAATACTGCTTTTATGCTCACATTTCTTTCTGCTACAGCACACACAAATAGATTGTTTCCTCCAGGCATAAATGCTACCTATTTCTCACTAACAGCTTAGCCAAGTATGAAACATACTGGCAATGGGAAAGTTATGTTCTCAGGCAAAAGTTAACAGACTTTTGAGCATATGTGGTGCCATTTTTAAACCTTATTTAAAATATTAAAGTTTGGGTATTTTGGGTAGTTATATAAAGTAACCTTCTCTCCCAATAATTTCTCTTTTTTTCTTCACCCAGTTATCATAGCCTGTACTGAAACTATTTTCATGCTGCCCTTAAGCCAATAAAGGGGGACCATCATGGACAGTAATTAACTCAAGAGGCCTTTTCATTGGTGACTTTGACTTTTGCACATTTTTGTTAACACATTGAGTTTTCATATAGATATTTAAAAAAACCCCAACCAAACAAAAACACACACTTTCCATGTTGCTTTGCAGAAAATTTCAGACATTAAGGCCCAATCCTCAAAGGAATCAAATGAGAGGACCCTTATGCTCTCAGAGTTCCACTGAATCTATAAAACTTAGAGGGAGTCTGCCTGTATGAATCCTTTTGAGGATTAGAGTCGAAACAAGTGGGAACTGAAGTAAGACCGTGTACTAAACATTTTGGAAGGCTAAAGCAGCAACTATGATCTTTTCATAAAGGTGCATCTGGAATCTTTAAGCTTCATGCCCACTCCCACAGTTACCTTTGACTCAAGAGTCTCAGTGGGTGATGCCCAAGGAACAAGAGTCCTACCCTCTCTCTCACACACACTAGTTACCATTATATTTACCTTGATTTTTGTTCACTTCTGTTGGTTGTCCTTTCCTCTGAGTCCATCTCTGAACCCTATTTAAAAAAAAAAGTTTAGCAACTATAAATACCTCAGTTTATATATGCAATACCTAAAAAACGCCCGATTACTGCCAAAATTAAATATTGATGTATTTGAAAGTTTCTTTGCATTTTCAATTAAATTAATTTGTGTGTGACTTCTCACAGACAGAGAAACTAATGTAATTACAGAAGAGGGACTTTGATTTCAAAGCTGTCAATTGATTTAAGTGGAGCTATGACAATTTACACCAACTGAGGATCTGCCCTACATCTAGATTCAAGAAGAGAGAAAGCAATTTTTTTATAGTTATATTTGTGCTTTCCTTAACCCCAAATCTGAGTGGCAAGTGGAGGAAAGGCAGTTCATCTAACCGTACATCTCTTTTGCTTTCCAAAATATATAAATATCACATACATACACTCCTCCTCATTTAGGGCAATTGTGAAAGATTCATATGAAAATATTTTTAACAGCTTAAAAAGTGTTTCAGCTCTTACAAAACAATCCCATTAGCAAAGGCATACTACTGAATTTATAAGTCATAAAATACAAACATGATACAGAAAAAGAAAAGAAAATCTCTTCAAGGTTATTTCCTTAGGGTTATATTTAAACATGTTGTGTCTGGCTAAATAGGTAAACTTTGTTCTCAATACTATCCCTTCCCACATAGTCACATTTATTGTTATAAATTCACTGATGTCAACAGTCACCACTAGCAGTCCAGTGAACTATACTGTATAATTCATTATTCCTCCAAGAAGTCCAAGTGATTTCATTTCAGTTAAATTAATCTGCTTTATGAAAATCCATAAGAAGATGAAAGGGTCAAAAATCAGCCATGTTCCCCAAAAGGCTGTTGGTCCTGTAATCCCGTTTACACAGTGAAACAGTCAATATGGCTACTCTACATCCTACCACAGAGCGTTGGGACTACTGGATCCACATAATTGCAAGACTTGCCCAGGACTCATGGAGACTCCATTTGTGCCATGCACAAAGGGTGGAAGAGGCCTCCTAAATAGCTGACCTCCTTACAGTCTCCTGCACATAGGGTGACCAGACGTCCCGATTTTATCGGGACTGTCCCGATATTTCCTTGTTTGTCCCGCGTCCCGACCGACATGCGGTTGGGACACTGGACAAACAAGGAAATGCCCCGGAGCCTAGAGCCCGGAAGTGCTCGCACCCCCCCCCCCGCCCCCTCCTCCCCCGATTGGCTCCCTCCCCGAATCCCCGCCTCTTCCCCGGGCTCACCATTCCTCCTCCCTCCACAAGCGCTGGAGGGAGGCCCAGGAGACACAGGGGAAGCGCGGGGCCAGGGTGAGTAAGAGTCCGGCCTGGTCCCCAGCAGGCAGGACTCAGTTGGGTGGTAGGGAGAGGAGGGGGGCGGACAGCGGGGACAACTCCCACTGCCGCGGGGGAGGAAGCGGCCATGGCGCTCCGCGGCTGCGGCGCCTCCGAACCCCCCGAACTGGGGCCTGCTGCAGGGACCCAGCCCCGCGTACGCTGGGCCCAGCCCCTGGCCAGTCGCGTCTGGGCTGCTGCCCAGCTGGTGCTATCCCGCGGCGGCCCCGGGGCGGAGGCATCGGCAGCCCAGCCCCGTTCGTTCCCCTGCGGGACGGGGGGGCTGGGGCCTGCTGCCCCCACTCCGGGGCCGCCGCGGGATAGCACCAGCTGGGCAGCAGCCCAGACGCGACTGGCCAGGGGCTGGGCCCAGCGTACGCGCTGCTGGGTCCCCGCAGCAGGCCCCGGCTCGGGGGGTTCGGGGGCGCCAGAGCCGCAGCCGCGGAGCGCCATGGCCGCTTCCTGCCCCCGCGGCAGTGGGAGCTGCAGCAGCGGCTGCTCCCGAGTCCCGCTGGCCGGGGGTGAGAACAGCCGCCGCCTGGCCCCGCGGGCCGCCCCCCTCCTCGCCCTACCACCCAACTGAGTCCTGCCTGCAAGGGACCAGGCCGGACTCTTACTCACCCCGGCCCCGCGCTTCCCCTGCGTCTCCCGGGCCTCCCTCCAGCGCTTGCGGAGGAAGGGTTTTTTTTTTTTTTTTTTTTGGCCCCGCCCCCCCTCCCCCCGCGTCCCGATATTTGTCTTGGGTGATCTGGTCACCCTACCTGCACAACTCCATTGCTAGGGTCAGTGGCTCAGAGGTTCTTGTGTCAGCCCTCTACTTCATGAGTAAATCAGATGACCAGATCACATGAAGAACAGAACAGACCCCATTAACAATTCATTATTTTAAATTAAGTATCTACAAGCATTTCTAAGTCACTTATTGGCATAGCATCTAGAAGCACCTATCCCAGCTGAGCTCTTTCTGCTCTAGAAATGCCATAGGCATTTTTTCTGGATTTGTGTAAAATATGTACATATCATTACTACTTCCATAGCATTATGAACCTCCCAACCTGAATGAACTGTCAATATTTTTTATCTTTCTTGCAGTAAGTAGATTCTCAAGTGCAAAGTATAGTACTGTTCTGCTTATACAGTGCTAGCTAAAGAAAGTGCACGGATCTAACTTTCGGAAGAAAACAGAGCAAAATGGAGAACTCAAGTAAAGCTGTTATGATGTCGTCACATTTTTTAACCACCACCCTACATGCCTCAGAATTGGATGAACATTTACCATTTCAAAGTAACCTATGAAAGAATGCTACTGCCAGAGCTCTCCACACCAGCAGTAACCATAGTTCTCCACCTGCCACTATTGAGGAAGATCAAAAGTATTTATATGCCTATTAGAAATTGCGGAGGTTAACCACTTCCTCCAAAATAGGCTCATAGTTTAGCTCACACTTAAGAATACATATGACAAAATGCAATTTATAAAGCTAATTTTGCACACAACTCCAATAAGATGCCTCTGCTCTTTGAAACATATAGTAACTTTCTAAAATGAGGTCATATCAGGAAAGTTTAGAGAATATTTCAGGTTCTGAAGAATTACTTAGCCCAGCCCCATCTATGACAAACAATTACTAATATTATGTTTTTGCTACAATAAAAACAAAACAGTCCAAAACATACCAAGGTGGCGAACATGACTAACTCATTCCCTGAAGACAAATTTCTGATATTTAAGTTATTCAGGAGGCCAATTAAAGGTGTAAAACAAATTAAGAACTTTACCTTTCTGATATGCTATGTTTCACTAGTACAAACACTTAGGTACTCTGCAGGTCTCAAACTAATGAAAATTAGAGTAAGAAAATATTAAAAAGAAAAAGTGTCTGAGATGTCTGCCCTAGAGCAATTTTCTGTGTTACATCTCTTAAATTAGCATTCCTAACATTTCAGGTTGTCATGCAAACTTTGCTCATGACAGTAGTTGCATTTGGAGACGCATAAGGATTTGCAGGATAGGTCCTTTGTAGATCACAGAAGATAGAAAGATAATGACATTTCCTTTTACACAATTCCCTGAAATACAACATGACTGGAGGGCAGAATGAGTTTAAGCTACTTATTCACTTAAATACAAAGGTAAAGTTAAACTACAGTGAATAGGTCAACCTCTTCCCTCAGTTACACCAATGTAAATCCAGAATTAATCCACTGACCTTCATGGAGTTACTCTAGATTTATACTGGTGCAACTAAGATTATGAATTAGTCTGAATTTAATTCTATACTATAAAAAGACTATGGAACCAAGAAAACATTTTAAAACTGAGGGCACTGTACTCAGAATAAGGAAAAATATATATGAAAAAAATGAAATACACTCTACCTCGATAGAATGCTGTCCTCGGGAGCCAATATTTTTTTACCGTTTTATAGGTGAAGCTGCGTTATATCGAACTTGCTTTGATCCACCGGAGTGCGCAGCTTCCCCCACCCCCCGGAGCACTGCTTTACCACGTTATATACGAATTCGTGTAATAGCAGGTCACGTTATATCGGGGTAGAGGTATCAAGTATATGAAAACACAAAGACAGTATGTAAATAACCAATTCTGGTCTCATTTGGTTCCACTCAATCAAATAATCTGCTCCTTCCAATCCTTCCCCTCCTGAAAGCTATTCCCTTGTTGATCTTTTATTTGGGAAAGTATCCCTTTCTGTCTCTCTGCTGGAATAGTGAACTAATAGAATGCTCTCCTTCCAAGAAGTTTTCTTACCAAGAGTAAGGTCCAAAGTACCATCCTACTGCAACAACCTCAAGATGTATGCTGAAAAGTAACCTTTGCAAAGCTATGTCTCCCTCCAACAGCCTTCTCTAGGCAATGTAAACCCCAAATAATCCCAGAACTGCATTTTGGCAGCTTAATTTAACTACATCATAATCCCTTAGAAAGTTCCAAGGCTTCATTAAATTAATTCTATTGCATTGGTTTGCTTTGGTTTTATAAAGAGGGGAAGAATAAATTTTAATTTGGCTGGAAAAGTTCACTGTTGTGGTGCTGAAGGCCCACACTGTGCAACCAGTTGCATGCGCCCAAACACATGGCCCCTGGGGCTTCTTACAGGCTCTCAGGTCCATCTTCATGGAGCTTATTAAAGATTCCATTGCTTAATTTGTTGTTGAGACATATTATGGGACCATTGGACAAAAATGAATAAAAGAAATGAAAAAAGTGTCTGCTAGAAGCACAAAAAGGGTTCTGATCTTAGATGTCACTTCTAGCTCTAAAGTATTTTTAGAATGAAAACATTTTTGCTGCTACATTTAATAACTCAATGCTTCCTTTCACAAATCCCATGGCAAACCATTACCCAAAATGTGTATCATCTTATCACTTGGGGAATTACAGCAGATTCAAAATCTAAAATAATAATCTATTTAGAACAAACCAGATAAAAATCTAGAAAGCAAGATTAGTTTAACAGACTGAGTTTAAGGAGTGACTTGATTACAGTCCATAAGTACCTAAATGGTGAACAAATATTTAATAATGGTATCTTCAGTTTAGCAGAGAAAGGTATAACACAATCCAATGGCTGGAAGTTGAAGCTAGACAAATTCAAACCAAAAATAAGTCATTTATTTTTTTAAACAGTGAGAATAATTAACCACTGGAACAATTTACCAAGGGTAATGGTCAATTCTCCATCATTGACCATTTTTAAATCAAGATTGGATGTTTTTCTAAAAGATAGGCTCTATGAATTATTTTGGGGAAGTTCTATGGCTTGTGTTACACAGGAAGTCAGATTAGATCATGATGGTCTCTTCTGGCCTTGCAATCTATGAATCAAGGGCTTCTCCAGATACATGGGATTTGAGGCAGCAATACAAAGGTAGTAAGTCTAAAATATCTGAACAAGAAAGTATAACCTCTTTACTCTGAAAAATACTGTACTGTACCATAACTCTCTCCATGCAATTTTTGGGGAATCAGTCCGTAAGAATACTGATAACTATAACTGTTAATATATCAGTAACTTTCCAAAATGACTGATTGTGTTATAACACTTTGTATTTACAGTATGCACTACAATACTAGCTGTCAATGTTACCATCACAGTTCCTGCCATATCTTTCTGTTTCGGCCATACCTAATAGCGACTTTCTGCTTCTCAAAAGCTGTGTGCATAAGAGCAAGTAATCTCCATCAGAGTTTAATAGCCATAAGGAGGTAATTCATCACCGCTACTAGAGTAATCTCTGTACCTCTGCCTGGTCTAGCTCCTGACTTTGAAGGATCCAAGATACTAACAGAGGTGATGCTGTTAACACTTCTTCAGTGAACGCCTAGAAAAGGGGAGGCTAGAGCTGGAATAGGAGTTAGTATTCAGTGTTGGTTTCCTGAGAATCAGCTGGCCTATCATATGGCTTCTTCAGGACAGATTGTCTTCTCTGCAGGAATCATCAATTATTTTGATCAGTAGTTGGACCGACTCTTTTTTTTTTTTTTTTTTTAAACACTATCTCTCACTACTCACCCTGGACTGGGTCTCTACTGGGTGACTCATATCCCTGATGTCCCAGACCCTCAAAGTTTCCAGTGCCTCTACTTGTGTGACTGATTCAAACTCAATGAGGGTTAATTGATCCTTAGTATGTATTCTAGCTTGGTATCCTCTCTCCTAAAGATACTGTCCTCTATCTAGTGGATCTCCTTGCAAGTAGGCACTTAGGCTTGGAAGTTGGTTAATGCAATCTGGTTTATCAGATAGCGTGCTAATTGACTACTTGAAAGAGCTCTGCAGCCAATACTTGGTAGAGTTTATAGCAGAGAAGAAAATGCATTTAAGGTGTACCTCCTTCTCCTTCCCCTTCCCCCCACATGCACACTAATTTGCTCTGAAACAAGAATAGGTCAGTATCAGACTAGATAGGCCAATAATCTCCTGCAGGCAACAGTTCCTGTATTCCTCTTTAGGGATAAGTTTCTCAGTCCTACCAGCAGTGATGTAGCCAAGTCAAAAACATTCCAAAAAGGCTCTGGACTCTGCTTCTGAATTATTTCCCTGTTTGATGCCTGCATAAAATGTCAGTCACTCATCTCCCTTCCAAGGGTATCTGCAGCCGCGAGTTCAATTTATGCAGGTTACATTTTTTGTTTTTAACCCAAAGGAAACCCCGCTGAGACGCACAGCCAGCACATTACCTGCTCGGGAAGGACGCTTGTAACAGGAATTCAGTAATGACTCTGCCCAGCTACGTGGTCTAAAAGTAGAAGTCGTAGGGTTGGGGGGCGCTGCTATTTTGACCCATGACAGCTTAACCCCCCCAGCAGCCGTGTGACCTCCGCACGCCCGGAGCGTCGTGCCCCCACGCGCGGGGACGGGCTCGCGCCGCCGGGAGGCCCCCTCCCCCCGCAGGGTCCGGAGCTGCGCGCGCGCGGAGCCGCTCCCAGCAGCGCCAAAAGGCAGTAACGGCCCCTGCTCGGGGTGAGGGGCAGAGAACGAGCCCGCCGCGCGGCGCCAAGCAGGCAGCGCCTGACGGGGGGAGAGGCGGGATTGGCCGGTGCAACGTCCGCGCGCACCGCCCACAAACCTGCCGGGCTCCTCCGCCGTTATCCGAGCGCGCGGCCGCCTCCCTCGCGGCTTCACCCCTAAGGGCGCCGGCAGGAGGGGGCGGGGCCAGCGGCGGCTTCTTCCCCCGCCCGGCTCGTGTCCTCAAACACCGACCCTCGCCCAGGGGTCCGCCCATGGCTTAGCCCCGCCTCCGTGGGGAGACTCGCCCTCTGCTCTGGCTCTAAATACCCTGCAGCCCCCTCCCGCGGTGCAAGTCTCCCCACCGTGGGGCAGGTGCGCTGCCAGCCAACACCGGGACCCCACTCCGGGCGCCTCCGCACCGCGCTAGACGGCTGAGCCTTGACAGCTTGAGCTAAAGGGCCTGTGACACCACTTCGGGGGCAATTCCGCACCACTGCGCAGGTGCGGAATTACTGTCACCCCCGCCCCGCATTGTTTGTATGGGAGAGCGGAAGGGGAGCTGCAATTACACCTTTCCCCCAAGAGGTGGTGCCAAAAGCGAGGACAGCTGCTCACGGCCGGGAGCTGCCAGCCGAGGTGAGGGAGAGGGAGGCTTCCACACAGCGCCCTGCCCGCGGGGCAGGTGAGGAGACTCGGAGTATGGGGGTGTGGACAGAGTGGGGCACACAGGGCTGCTGGGGGGTCACACAGACGGGTTCAGAAGGGCTAGTGGGGGGAGAACAAGCAGGGGCACAGGAACTGGTGGGGTGATAACACTGAGGCAAGGGCTGAATGGGAGTGGGGGTGCAGGAACAGATGGGGGAGTGGGGATGGCTGAATGGGGGTGCAGGGGCAGCTATGCCTGGCTGAATGGAGAGTGGGGGTGCAGGGCCACATGGGGAGAGGGGTAGATGTGCCTGACTTAACGGGAGAGGTTAGGGGTCAGACAAGGTCTGCATGGGGGAGGATCCCTAACAACCCCCCTCCTCCAAAAAAAACCTGTTCCATACTTCTCCCATCCACTCCAAACAACCCTCCAGGTTCACTCCCAGGCTCCTTCTCAGCAATTACTTCCCTCTCTCTCAGCTCCTCTGTTACCCCTGACTTCCCCAAGTTGCTTCTGACCAGTGCAGGAAATGTTTCTGTATTGTTATAATAATTAATCCCTCTCTGCTATTTAAATGTGTGTAAAGGATTGAAAACTGAATGGTATTTTTAGATGTCTAATAGAAACACACTCACAGTGAAAATATTTCCTTTTGCTGAAGGAAGGGAAGTGTAAACACATTTAGAGGAGGTCTGTAAAACTAGAAAGTACACAGCTGGAGGGGAACTGTGATTTTGGAACCTCTGCTTTTTATTGAAAAAAACCATTCACGAGTCTACTGGCCACTTCGCTGAGTATTATTTCTGAAAGTTGTTTGGGAGCTAAAACAGAAACTGTTGTGCAATTATGGAGTTGCTATTACAACTCTGTAACATTTGGAGATACTATTGTCCAAATCTAAGCTCGTGAACTGTCCCTTTCTTATCTCTGAATTGGATCTGAGTTGGGACTTTTCAAAGTCTCCTATATATTAGGAAAGATAGATAAAAACCCTCTTCTCCACTGCCTCATTTCACTATCTCCTTCTTTCCCCTTCATCCTTCCTACAAATGAATTTTTGAATTAAGGAGGCAATATGGTCTCATGGAAGAGCCTCAGATTGGATTCAGCAGATCTAGCTCTGTTGCCATCTCTGCTACTGACTTACTGTGGGAGCTTTGATAAGCCATTTAACCATTCTGTGCCTTGGTTTCTCTATGAAAGGCAGATGATAATATTACCCACATCTGAAAAATGAATTAAGACCTATGGATGAAAAGTTCTAACTATTATTATTAAAGAGGGTAAAAAGAATAAACTGACAGTCTGTGTTAAATAGCAGACATTTAAAACAGCAGAGAGGGATCAATTATTATAACTAGTCAACAAATTAAAAACAAAAACTAATCACCTTAAGCTCGGCAAAGAGATATTTGAGGCTAGTACTAAGGAAAGCATTAGAACTATAAGAAAGCAGGATAGCAATGGAACTAACTGCAAAGGGAAACTGTGAAATTGTTTTCACTAGAGATATTCAAGGTTAGGCTTGACTGTCTGTAGGTTCAGGGATAATTAAATAAGATTGTGAACTCAGAGTATTAACAGTAGGTGGCATATGTTGTCTGTAATGATAAAGAAACATACCTTCCCTAGCAGGTTGTTGTATTTGGAAAGTCACTGTCGGAGAAAAACTGAGTTCTCACTATTTTTGTTTAGGTGCAGCAAGTCAGAGGCTTTATTATTAACTCTCACATGTGCAGAGGAGAGAGCAAGTAGGTCTCTCTCTGGTAACTAATTACAGCAAGCATTTATACCTTTCATTACAGAAATAATGAGGGACAGCTGCATTTTGTTTATACATAGGCCATCTTGATATCTTATTTTCTTACTTGTTTTGACTCTTGCCTACATACAATTAGTTTCTATACCTTATCTACACAAGGTCTTCTACACCTTATCTATACTGAGGTCACAATGACTTCTTACACAGCTCTTTCTCACCCGTCTCACACAATCCTCACACAATCCTCGCTTCTACAAATCTCGCGTTATCAGGGTTATCAGGGTCACAGCTAGCTTGACTCTTGCTAACAAAGACTGTCTCTTGCTAACGAAGCCTGACTCTTGCTAACAACCATCATGCATTGCAGTTCCCTTCTGTCAGTTCTTTTCTCTGCTTCCACAACCCCCCCCTTTTGTACTTCTAGTACAACAAACATTCTCAAATCTCTATTTGCATCAAGTCCTGGACTTCAGATTCTAAATTAGATGCTTCAACCTTAGGGGTTTTGATTGGATGCAATGATAATGCATGATTAGCATGAACATGAAAGGTATTACTATTATTACGTCTTTTACAACAACAATAACATAATCCTAAACTAACTAATAACAATACAAGCAATAACATTCCCATAGCAATACTATAATGGGGTTGTTGTACAGCCTTTGTCATAAAGCACAATACATCATATTTAGTACATAAGGTAGATACTCTATAAGCAGTGTGAAAGGCATACTTTTCTACTTGATATACATTTTGAAGCATGTGAATTTGCCCTTGTACCTCAGAGATTTTCTGAATCTCAGGTAACAATGAAAGCAAGTTTTGAAATCTATCAGATAGTAAGCTAGTCCAATTAAAGGGTATCTGGAACCTAAGGGCTACTTGAAAAACTCTATCTGCAGGCCAGTAAATGATATGATTGCCTGCAGTGGTAGTGAGATTAAAATGTATGTCTTGTGATATGGTGTCATTAACATACACACAGCTATCATTAGCTTGGAAGAGTAAGTGTCCTGTCAGGGTAGTTCCTTGTCCCCTACCCTCCCAGCAAACGTAGTCATAGACAGTGACAACTTCTCCTGGCTTCAGTTTACGTGTACACTGAAGCTGTGGGGGTTCTAATGGCCAAAATGTCCACAGGTTACCTAACCCCATCCAAATGTCAGGTGTAATCCTAGGAGCACTAACTAAAAATCGATTGGGCATACCAGGTGGTCTAATTTCCCAGATGTCTCGATGAATTACCCAATCCCATATGCATCCTCCCCATGGACCCGGCAGGATACGGTATGTGGGAGCCCACACCCCCTGTACCGGTCCATATGCTTGGAAGGAGCACTGAGAACGTCCACACTTCCACCCAGAAAGTTTCCAAGTATGTCTCCATGGCCACAGGTCAGATGGCACTCCTGACGTGTCTGTAAGGGCAGTGGGCCAAGCCTGGTGCTCTAGATCATTCCGAATGGCCATTAGCTGGTCATTCAAGAAATCCTGAATCTCTGAGCATGCTAGATCCCACTGCAATGCCTTCCCAGCCTCAGTGATATTCAATACCATCTCTGTCAGTAACTTCTGGGTCATAGAACTAAGGGCCGAGATAACATGTAACTCACCAACTCCAGCCTGTACCTGGGTTAGTTGTGCTCCAGAAACAAGGCCTATGGCCTTCTCTAGTTGGCCCAATTTCTCATCATTGGAATGTGTAGTACTGTTTGTATCTGGATAAGTTACAGTGGTGGTGGCAAGGGTCAAGGGACTAGTGGTTGGTGTAGTCTTTGTGGTGGCAAGGCGTTTTTGATATTTATCATCTGAAAGCCAATTAGGGAGGGCAGTGCATCCTGAAGGTATCTGTCCATAAGCACAAAGCCCTGATCCTGGAAAGAATCCACCCCACCACTGGACCCCACATTCCCAGGAACGTTCCCCACAGTTCCCTCCTTGCCAATAAACAATACTTCGTTTCTTCCACCAGGGCCAGTTCTTAATGTCCTTTGTAGTTAGAAAGTTCTGGACTTTGGTGGTTTCAGCAGAGCGAGTGTTTCTTCTTTTCTTCTTCAAAAACAGTTGTGATTCACCATAATACCGGGGAGAGGTTACTAGCACTTCACCCTGTACTGGTGTGATTCCTGTAAAAGAATTCAAAGGCACAGTAGATCTGTCAGTGGACAAGGGAGAGGTTACTAGCACTTCACCTTGTCCTCTTTCCCTGCTGTCCAGGAGGCACAGCAGAGTTAGCAGGAGAAATAGGCTGATCAGCAGCTGGAGAATCCTCTCCAGGCGGAGGGGTCTTTTTGCAGTGCGAAGCATGGGTCCAGGTGGGCAGTCCTTGGCACTTCACAGCAGTGTTAGTGGTTAACAGGACTTGGAAAGGGCCTTTCCAGCGTGGAGCCAAGGCAGTCTTTCGCTGATGGACCTTTATGTAGACCCAGTCTCCTGGTTCCAGCGAGTGGCAGGGCTGCACAGGATCCTTGGGTAGTGCTTCTTTCACCTGTGTATAGAAAGACTTAACACATTTCATTAGTGCCTGACAATACTTAAGCATTGTGTCATCCATTAAATGAATGTCCATCTGAGCTAGGGTTAGTGGGGGCGCAGTTGGTAGTCTCATCGGGCGCCCTGTCAGAATCTCATGAGGGCTGAGTCCAGTCTTTCGATTGGGAGTGGCCCTCATACTCATTAGTGCCAGAGGAAGGGCATCTGGCCACTTCAAGTTTGTTTCAGCACAAATCTTGGCCAGTTTATTTTTCAGAATTCCATTCTGGCGTTCCACTGTTCCAGCAGACTGCGGATGGTGGGGACAGTGAAGGTTGTGTTGAGTCTGCAAAGCTGCACATAACTCCTTTACAATCTGTCCAGTAAAATGAGTTCCACGGTCACTGTTGATACTCACAGGGATGCCAAATCGTGGTACAAAATCTTTAAGCAGAAGTTTCACAACAGTCCTGGCATCTGCTTTCCTGCAGGGAAAAGCTTCAACCCAATTTGAAAATACATCCACCAAAACCAATACATATTCATAGCCACAACATTTAGACAGTTGAATAAAATCAATCTGAATATTTACAAAAGGTCCCCAAGGGGGAGGGGGAGCTGCCTGCCTAACTTTAACAGCTTTACCAATGTTATGCTGCTGACAAATCACACATTGTTGACAGTAGTGATGTGCAATGACTGGGAACCCGAACGCACACCAATCTCGGTTAACCGCAGCAACCATCCCCCCTTTGCTCACGTGAGCCATTCCGTGGTATACACGAGCAAGATAGGGCATTAGCATCTTCGGTGCAACCAGGCGACCAGCTGGGGCACGCCAAAGATGGTCAGGGTGTAGAATACAGCCATTAGCACTCCAAAAACGTTTCTCAGCTGCCGATGCAGCTTCCTGGATCTTGGCCAGATCCTCAAGGGAGGCTAGTGGAGGCTGTTCAATCAAAGCACAAGTATATTCAGCCTGAGGTGCAGAAAGGGCCGCTGCTTTGGCTGCAGAGTCTGCCAAAGCATTTCCACGGGTAACTTCATCACGAGGGGTCTGGTGAGCTGTACATTTCACGACAGCTATAGCTTTGGGCAATAAAAGAGCATCTAAAAGAGCAGAGACATACAGACTGTTCTTAATAGGAGAACCAGTGGATGTAAGAAAACCTCTATACTTCCAGAGCAACCCATAATCATGTACCACTCCAAAAGCATAACGAGAGTCTGTATAGATTGTAACTGCTTGATCCTGAGCGAGAATGCAGGCTCGAGTTAAAGCCACAAGTTCGGCCACTTGAGCAGAAAACACAGAAGGAAGGAAAGCACTTTCAATAACAGCATGTGCAGAACACACAGCATAACCAGCAACCAATTTGCCCTTAGAATCTCGCAAGCACGAACCATCTACAAAGTAAATAAGATCAGGATTTTGCAAAGGCACATCTAGTAAATCATCTCTTGGACGAGAGAGAACCGATGTCACAGACACACAGTCATGTGGGTCTCCGTCTTTGGGCCCAGGCAACAAGGAGGCAGGATTTAGAACAGGGCAACGAGCCAAAGTAATATGAGATGAAGACAACAAGACAAGCTCATATTTTGTAAGACGAGAAGTGGATAGATGCTGTGTCTTAGATTTTAACAAGAGAGCAGCCACAGCATGAGGAACAGCAACAATCAAAGGAGATCCTAAGACAATAGATTCAGATACCTGAACAGCAAGAGCTGCTGCAGCTACAGCACGCAGGCAAGGGGGAAATCCAGCTGCCACAGCGTCTAGGGCAGTACTGTAATAAGCAATGGGACGGTGTTTGTCTCCGTGCCTTTGCGTTAATACAGCCAAAGCAAACCCATTACGCTCATAACAGAAAAGAGTGAATGGTTTAGCATAATCAGGAAGTCCCAGGGCTGGTGCACTGGACAGACTTTGCTTGATAGCAACAAAAGCTTGTTCAGCCTCTGGAGACCAAGGAAGAGGCTCAGGGGTACCTGACTTAGTCAGATCCTGTAAGGGTTTAATCATTGTTGCATAGCCTAAAATCCATTGTCTACAGTACCCAGTCATGCCAAGAAAAGTACGCATTTGAGAAATAGTTCCAGGCCTCTTAAAGGAACCTGGAGTGCATGTGCCACACTTCTAGTAAGATAACGGGTACTTTCCTCAGAGGGATTAGAATCAGGGGAGCTACTGGGAGGCTCAGAATCACCTCTTTGTGGTGAAGAGGAGGCTTCTCTCCCAGGGGAAGAGAGAACAATGTGTGCAGCTGATACATGCGGTGGTGAAACTGGCACTGCCGGGTGAGATTCGTTAGCAGACCCAGGCTGTGCAGGGGGAGGAGGCAGCACGGGCTGCTGCTGCTGCTGAATGTTACTGAAGAAATCTAAAATATCCTCAGCAGTTTCCTCCTCACTGTCAGACCTAACTAATTGGGGATAAAGGGGAGCAGAAGGAATTGCTTGAACAGGATTAGGATACACAGGAGCAGAAGGAATCGCTCTAGGGGTTAAACAGCTGGATGCCTTGCATTTAAGCTGTAAATGTTGCACTTGGGCTTTTAACTTTTCCTGGGAGTCCTTTAGACTCCGCACTCGAGACTCGTGGAGTCTCTTTGTTGCTTCCTCCCACCAACAGACAAATTGCTCCCACTGTGTATCAAAGGCTTTTGGTGAAGCCAGAGTTTCTTTAAGGTATTTAAGTTTGTCTAAATCAAAGGTACCTTCTAGTGGACATTGTTTAGATGGATTTGCACGCGTGTAAAGATTCCAATTATCTAAATACCTGCAGGTTTTCGGGCCATAATGTACGTACATGAAATAAGCTGGGGTACCCTTAGGGGGTGAGAGGGAAGACTTAGACTGTCCCCCACCCATTTTCCAATCACACACTCAAAGGGGGAAGGATACCCTGTCCGCGCTAGCAGCTCATAAACTAAGGATCTCTCCCTACAGGGTATTCACACAGGAGTGACTAACGAGGATAGCCATGACCCCCTACACCTCCCTTCAGCAAAGAGCGTCGGCTAATCTCAGAGAGAAAGCGCCGCTTACTCTGTTGCATCCAGTGAGATGGTCAGACTGTCAGTGGCTCACACGGAGAGGAAAAGGGGAGGGAAGATGGGTGCACACACTCCTAGACCCAGGTAGCCTCCTCGCCGGACGATGCCAGGCCGAGTCAACCTACATGGGTCGGATCTCCTAAAGATCCTCTAGTTACCGGGCTTGCGTTAGAGTAGTTCTGGTCACGAGCCAAAAGACTTCGCAGAGTACTCTGGGCGTCTTCCGGTAACACTCAATTCACACTGTGTACACACACACACACACACACACACACAGACTACACACACCAACATACCAAGGCCTTATACCAGGTACTACTCCTGAGTACCTCCAGGTACTATTCCCAAGTACCTTGATGCATCACTTGAGGCGGTAAAAACCCCTCTTGAGGCAGTAACAACTCCTCAATACAGGTGCAAACCCTATGCACCTAGCATATGCTTACAGGGGGCGGCAAACAATTCCCCTATTACGCCGCTCAGCATCTGACCTTGCTGCACAGTCAATAAGTTCGGATGGCGTGAGCCCAACAGGGGCAGACGGCCCCACGGACAGTCCTCCTCCGACACCCCAATAGAGATTTCAAAAGGTCTCTTACCTCTATTGTGGCGCCATGGGGTTCGAAGGGGAACGATCCGTAGCAGCTGCCGTTGCCTCAGTGGGCGTTGCCATCCCGGACGAGCCCCCAAATTGTCGGAGAAAAACTGAGTTCTCACTATTTTTGTTTAGGTGCAGCAAGTCAGAGGCTTTATTATTAACTCTCACATGTGCAGAGGAGAGAGCAAGTAGGTCTCTCTCTGGTAACTAATTACAGCAAGCATTTATACCTTTCATTACAGAAATAATGAGGGACAGCTGCATTTTGTTTATACATAGGCCATCTTGATATCTTATTTTCTTACTTGTTTTGACTCTTGCCTACATACAATTAGTTTCTATACCTTATCTACACAAGGTCTTCTACACCTTATCTATACTGAGGTCACAATGACTTCTTACACAGCTCTTTCTCACCCGTCTCACACAATCCTCACACAATCCTCACACAATCCTCACACAATCCTCGCTTCTACAAATCTCGCGTTATCAGGGTTATCAGGGTCACAGCTAGCTTGACTCTTGCTAACAAAGACTGTCTCTTGCTAACGAAGCCTGACTCTTGCTAACAACCATCATGCATTGCAGTTCCCTTCTGTCAGTTCTTTTCTCTGCTTCCACATCACTTTTGAGAGACAATAGTTACAGAACTCCTTATCAGGAGGCTCATTGATAGTGTTGAAGCGTTTAGACCTGCTACATTAAAGTTCAGAATTCTGAGCTGATTTATATTCCAGACAGTCCCATTGGTTAGTATAGTATTTGGCTCATACCATTTAGATCATTTCAGCCAGATTTTCTGGTAACATTGGTCTCCAATTTTGTGTTTACAATATTCAGGATTAATTTAGGCCACCTCACGTAAGTACAAGATTGTGTCTGAAAATCAGGAAGTTAAATGTCTTGGGGGTACGTCCATACAGCAGGTAGCGATCGATTTATCGGGGATTGATATCGTGTCTCGTTAAGACGCGATATATCGATCCCCGAACGCGCTCCCCGTCGACTCCGGAACTCCACCGGAGCAAGCAGCGGTAGCGGAGTCGACAGGGGAGCCGTGGCTGTCGATCCCACGCCGTGAGGACGGGAGGTAAGTTGGGATAAGATACGTCGACTTCAGCTACAGTATTCCCGTAGCTGAAGTTGCATATCTTATCGCCACCCCTTCTCCCCCAGTGTAGACCAGGCCTAAGTGGCACAAATTATGCCTGCAAATAATTACCAGTGCAAAACTGTACCTAGAAATTTCAGGTACAAAGCTAGGTTGAAAATGTGTCACTTTCCTAAATGGCAGTAGTTTTTTAAAACGTAGTTTTAAAAACTGCTTTTGATGCCACTCTTATTTTTACAGTACTTTTTTAAACAGACTTTTCAAAGCTAATTGTATTTACTGGCATAAAACTCCCTTGCTAAATGACCGCATATTTTTCCTGTCTCTTGTGGTCAATTATGAATCACTATTCCATCCTAAAATTTTGGGATATGGCCAAAGAGGTCAAGAGGGAGAACTGCAGATTCATAGAGGATGGGGTTTGACCATCCTCTTTGCCCCCTTCCTACCTGTAAGAAGGGTAAGGAAGTGGAAACGATAGAGAAGGGTAGTTAGCATTGAACCAGAGTCCCAGTTTGTTGTTAGGAGAATTGTGTTGATAAAGGAGCTGTCTTAAAGACAAAATAAAATAAAAAAAGTGTTCTAAGCTCTTGGGGTTCTTGCAAGAGTAATAGTATTAATTCTGATCAAATTCCAGTTTGCATGATTACATTTTGCCTCTCTAAAACTGTCCATGTAATTTATATTGGACATTTTTCTTTACTTTATCATCTATAAAATTAATGCATTGTTGATGGTGTAGAAATCAAGGGTCCTGCAATGAAGTTTGACATCACTATATCTACAAAGATATAGCGGCCTGAGAATAAGGTCATGGAGAAAACACAAGGTGTATTGGAAAGAGATAGGTTTGGTTACATTCCTTCCTATCACCACCTGAAAAAAATGTATTTGGTTCAATTTGGGGATGTGCAAAATTTCAGGCTAGTAATTATTTTGCCTGGAGCACTTCTCCACTCTCTAGTGTCAGCTCACTCAGAAAAGTATTTGTAGCATATTAATATGCCTGAGTAAACCTCAAGTTCAACAATCTATGTCACCTCCCCTGGAACCTGGTGATAACTCACGTTGCTTGGAACCCAGTGTCACTGTGAATGAAACTCCATTTGGCATTGCATTGTTAGAAAACTGGAACTTTACCAGCTTTAAATAATATGCTGACTGTCTAATAATATTGTGCTAACAGCAGATAAGACTCATAGTTGCTTACTAAATATTTTCCATTGCTCAAGAAGTAAGGTCACCCTCTCCTAGTTTACAATACTTTCTTTTCTTCTTTGTTTTACATTAATTTAAAAAATAATGAGCAGAGTACTACATTATATAGGCACTGTACTTCCTTGGCATAGGACTAGAAAATTATCCAAGGAAAAAATCTATTAGCTTGTGAGATATGCCCCTACCCATATCTATATGGTAGTGATATTAGAAGGAGTGTTAGCATAGCTTTCAGAATCTTGCAATTTGTTCCTGCATTTATTCATTTATTTGTTTATGCATGTCTGAGACAGAAACAACAGTAAGAAATGTAGTGTAAAGTTCAGTAACAAGAGGCATAGTAAGCGAGAGGTATAGTGTGTTGAATGCTGGGGATACTGAACTGAGAAGAGTTCTCCTTTAAGTAGCAGGCAATGAAGGCTGAGAACTGTTGTTATAATTGAGGAATTCAGAGAAAGATGGAGTGCTTAAGAATCAGGGAAAGCCATACATAACTGTGAAAGGGCAGTAAAATGGAGGTGTTTACCAGTTAGTTACCCCTGACCAGACCCAAGAGGGAAGCAAGGTGAGAAGAGGAAGAGGAGGAAGGGAGAAGAGAAGTATGGTGGCTCAACTGACTACTCATTGCTCTCTACCACACAGTGTGCTCAAGAGCCACATTCCGACAGGGTATATGCAGGTGCAACTCCATTAAGATCTTAATATGTCTCAAAAACTTTTACAGACAGACTAAGAATAGATTGTTTTTCCAAAACACACAAATGCAGATGTTCTAACTCAGTAGTTCTCAACCTTTCCAGGCTACTATGTCCCTTTCAGGAGTCTGATTGGTCTTGTTCCAAAGTTCACCTCACTTAAAAACTACTTGCTTACCAAATCAGACATAAAAATATAAAAGTGTCACAGCACACTGTTACTGAAAAATTGCTTATGTACTCATTCTTATCATATAATTATAAAATAAGTCAATTAGAATATAAATATTGTACTTGTATTTCAGAATATAGAGCAATATAAAAAAGTCATTGTCCATATAAAATTTTATTTTGTACTGACTTTGCTAGTGCTTTTTATGTAGCCTGTTGTTAAACTAGACAAATATCTATATGAGTTGATGTATCCCCTGGAAGACCTGCACACTCCCAAGTGTACATGTACCCCTGGTGCAGAACCACTGAATAAAAGCTCAGCTAAGCTTTTTAATACTACAGTAGCAGTGAAGCTGCTGAACCTTATCCTAGTTTGTGAGGGTAGTTTTCCTATAAATAAGGTATACTGAACAGGCATAGAAGGTAATTACTTCATGCCGATTAAACAAAGATTCATGCTTTTACTGGTATACGTGAGATCCTACCAATTTCATGGTGATAGGATTTTAAAAATTGTAAATTTAATTATTTCAGATATTGAAATCTGAAATGTTATAGTGTTGTAACTGTAGGTGTCCTGACTCAAAAAGGAGTTGAGGGGGGGTTGCAGTACTGCTACTGTTATTTCTGCACTGCCCCAGTTTGAGAAACTCTGGTCTCCCCCTGTGAAATCTGTATAATATAGGGTAAAAGCATACATCTTCATCATCTGGACCCATGGGAAGGAGACCCTGGAAGAATTCCACCATGATTTCAACAGCTTCCATCCCACCATCAACCTCAGCCTGGACCAATCTACACGGGAGGTCCACTTCCTAGACACCACCATACAAATAAGCGATGGCCACATTAACACCACCCTATACCGAAAACCCACCGACCGCTATGCCTACCTTCATGCCTCCAGCTTCCACCCCGGTCACACCACACGATCCATCGTCTACAGCCAAGCACCGAGGTACAATTGCATCTGCTCCAACCCCTCAGACAGAGACCAATACCTACAAGATCTTCACCAAGCATTCTCAAAACTACGATACCCACACAAGGAAATAAAGAAACAAATCAACAGAGCCAGACGTGTACCCAGAAGCCTCCTGCTACAAGACAGGCCCAGAAGAGAAACCAACAGAACTCCACTGGCCATCACCTACGGTCCTCAGCTTAAACCTCTCCAGCGCATCATCAGTGATCTACAACCAATCCTGGACAATGATCCCTCACTTTCACAGACCTTGGGAGGCAGGCCAGTCCTCGCCCACAGACAACCTGCCAACCTTAAGCATATTCTCACCAACAACCACGCACCGCACCATAACAACTCTAACTCAGGAACCAACCCATGCAACAAACCTCGATGCCAACTCTGCCCACATATCTACACCAGCAACACCATCACAGGACCTAACCAGATCAGCTACATCATCACCGGCTCATTCACCTGCACGTCCACCAATGTTATATATGCCATCATATGCCAGCAATGCCCCTCTGCTATGTACATTGGCCAAACTGGACAGTCACTAAGCAAGAGGATAAATGGACACAAGTCAGATATCAGGAATGGCAATATACAAAAACCTGTAGGAGAACATTTCAACCTCCCTGGCCAACAATGGCAGATGTAAAGGTAGCCATCTTACAGCAAAAAAACCTTCAGGACCAGACTCCAAAGAGAAACTGCTGAGCTCCAGTTCATTTGCAAATTTGACACCATCAGATCAGGATTAAACAAAGACTGTGAATGGCTATCCAACTACAGAACTCCTCCCTTGGTGTTCACACCTCAACTGCTAGCAGAGCACCTCACCCTCCCTGACTGAACTAACCTCATTATCTCCATACTGATTTATACCTGCCTCTGGAGATTTCCATTACTTGCATCTGAAGAAGTGAGGTTCTTACCCACGAAAGCTTATGCTCCCAATACTTCTGTTAGTCTCAAAGGTGCCACAGGACCCTCTGTTGCTTTTTAAGAAATTAATTAACTTGCATTTCATATTCTTTCATGTTTCATAACAGTAGGCAGTTCCCCCAGTCGCTTTAGCTAGAATTTCTCCTGCACCCACAGCTGTTCAGCAAGTTCTGTACTATTAGTTTGCTGACATCCACCCCAGAGGTTGACTGGATTTAGTGGTGTGGCACATTTTTATGCAATATAGTCTGTAAAGTGCTTTGGGGAAGAAAGGTGCTATCAAAATATAAAACATTGTTATTATACAGGAGCATTGTTTGTTTCTAGAAACCAAAATCTTTGTATGGAACCGACTTTTAGTTATCACTGAGTATGGGGTCAAATTTTCCAAAATGGCCTCTGACTTTGCATTTGTAATGTTGCATGCACGCATAACAACTTGATTTGCACGGGTAAAATAATTCACTGCAGGTGAAAATGTGGAGGCTGGATTAGGATTGCTTTAAAAATCACTGAGTTCTAAACACATTTTCAATCCTGAACAAATACGTGATCTCCCCAAATCACCTGTCACATAACACAATGTAACTAGACAGTGAGCTCAGTATCATCTTGTACCTCCTATCCTGGAGTTGCCAGCGCCCAGACTTGATGCCTTCCAAGGCACACCATAAGTATTACTTGTTTTCCCATTGCATTCCTTGGGGTGGGATTGAGTAGATTGACAGGAGGGGGGAGGATGGAATATAGCTTGCTGTGACAATAAGAAGGTTTTAGGAAGTCAGTCTAATATTTTAAAGTTGCAAATAAACACCACCCTCTGTTCTAAATAAACAACACCCTAGGCAGTCATAGGATAAGAGAGAAGGTCCTCTTATGGGTCAGTAACTGGTTAAAAGATAGGAAACAAAGGGTGGGAATAAATGGTCAGTTTTCACAGTGGAGAGAGATAAATAGGGGGGGTCCCCCAAGGATCTGTAGTTGGAACAGTGCTGTTGAACATATTCAGAGATGATCTGGAAAAAGGTGTAAAGAGTAATTAGTTTGCAGATGACACAAAATTACTCAAGATAGTTAAGCCCGAAGATGACTGTGAAGAGTTACAAAGGGATCTCAAAAAATGGGTGGCTGGGCAATAAAATGGCAGATGAAATTCTGTGTGGATAAATTAAAAGTAATGCACATTGGAGAACAATCCATACATACAAAATGATAGGGTCTAAATTAGCTGTTATCATTCAAGAGAAAGATAGTGAGGTCACAATGAATAGTTCTCTCTAAAAATCTGGTCAAGGTCCAGTGGCAGTTAAAAAAGCTAACAGAATATTAAGAACCATTATGAAAGGGACAATTAAGGTGACATAATATCATAATGCCATTATATAAATGCATGGTGTGCCTACACCTTAAATATCACATGTAGTTCTGATTGCCCCATCTCAAAAAAGATACATTAGAATTGGAAAAAATACAGAGAAGGGCAACAAAATGATTAGGGATATGAAACAGCTTCCATATGAGGCGAGATTAAGAAGACCAGGACTGTCCAGTTTAGAAAAGAGATTACTAAAGGGGCATATGATAGAGGTCTATAAAATCATGAATGATGTGGAGAAGAAGTGTTATTTACTCCTTCTCATAACACGAGAACCGGGGCCACCCAATGAAATTAATAGGCAGCAGGTTTAAAACAAACATAAGGAAGTACTTCTTCATATCACACACGGTCAACCTGTGGAACTCATTGCTAGGGGATGTTGTGAAGGCCAAAAATATAACTGAGTTCAAAAGAGAATTAGACAAGTTTATAGAGGATAGGTCCATCGATGGATATTAGCCAAGATGGTCAGGGACTGAACCCCATGCTCTGGGTGTCCCTAAACCACTGACTGCCAAAAGCTGGGACTGGATGACAGGGATGGATCACTCAATAAATTGCCCTGTTCAATTCATTTCCTCTGAAGCATCTGGCGATGGCCACAGTCAGAAGACAGAATCCTGGGCTAGGTGGACCATTGGTTTGACCTGTACAGCCATTCCTATTGAACACCGTGACAACATGCTAGGGTTGTAAGGATTGGTACAGCATATCTATACTTGTTTTGAGGTACCAATGTGACCCATTCATCTCCACTCACCAGTTTCTCTAAATTTAGCGCAGCAATCTGAAACACATATGCTCTGAAATCCAGTTGCACTGGCACCAAGAGGGGCTTATTAATGTTGTAGTCTTATGAATAACACTAGTAAAAAAAGGTTAAAAGTGAGGAAATGAGTTAAATATGATTGAAGTTGTATAAGCTGAAATTAGTTTGATCCTGGGTTTAGTTTGACCTTTTAGTAAACAAAGAGAGTATGAGCTTATCCTGCAAAAAAACTGAGTATAACTGACCTGAATGTCCTTAAATTATAAAAAGGACATTTGCACCTTTCCCACAAAGGAGCTTATTTAAAAGATCCTTATAAATTGTTTTGTGAGAAAGTATGAAAGAGAAAAGAGCTCTTTCAACGCGGAGGGAAGCAGAAGACTAATGGAAAGAGACAGAGAAAGACTACTAGAAGATGACGGGGAAAAAAATGAAGGGAAATAGAATGTGAGTGAGGTTGAAAGTAACAAACGTAAGTCAGTCTAGCTACTGTACTAGTTAGGTAGCTACAAAGAATATTCAGGGAGAAAACTAGAACTTAATTTCTCAGACCTTGCTCAGTTGACAAGTCAGTACTTAAGTGAGACACAGAATTACCTCTAGATCAGAGAAAGGCATTTCTGAACTTTAAGTATATTATTTAAGACAGCTGAAGTTGTCCACCACTTCCTGCAAAGTCTAGGAATGAATCCATATGGGGAAAGCCATGAATGAACCTAGGACTTGAGACCAGTCAAGGAAAGAGAAACCAAGAAGCAGAGGATCCTGTCCCATGTTCTCCAACCAGCTGCCTCACCTTGTACCTGGGTTCAGAGTAACAGCCGTGTTAGTCTGTATCCACAAAAAGAAGAACAGGAGTACTTGTGGCACCTTAGAGACTAACAAATTTATTAGAGCATAAGCTTTCGTGGACTACAGCCCACTTCTTCGGATGCATATAGAATGGAACATATATTGAGGAGATATATATATACACACATACAGAGATCATAAACAGGTGGGAGTTGTCTTACCAACTCTGAGAGGCAGTCTCTAGTCAAGTGACATCATCATAGGACCTAATCACATCAGCCATACCATCAGGGGCTCGTTCACCTGCACATCTACCAATGTGATATATGCCATCATGTGCCAGCAATGCCCCTCTGCCATGTACATTGGCCAAACCGGACAGTCTCTACGCAAAAGAATTAATGGACACAAATCTGACATCAGGAATCAAAATACTCAAAAACCAGTGGGAGAACACTTTAACCTGTCTGGTCATTCAGTGACAGACCTGCGGGTGGCTATATTACAACAGAAAAACTTCAAAAACAGACTCCAAAGAGAGACTGCAGAGCTAGAATTGATATGCAAACTAGACACAATCAACTCCGGTTTGAATAAGGACTGGGAATGGCTGAGCCATTACAAACGTTGACTCTATCTCCCCTTGTAAGTACTCTCACACATCTTATCAAACTGTCTGTACTCGGCTAGCTTGATTATCACTTCAAAAGTTTTTTTTCTCTTAATTAATTGGCCTCTCAGAGTTGGTAAGACAACTCCCACCTGTTTATGCTCTCTGTATGTGTGTATATATATATCTCCTCAATATATGTTCCATTCTATATGCATCCGAAGAAGTGGGCTGTAGTCCACGAAAGCTTATGCTCTAATAAATTTGTTAGTCTCTAAGGTGCCACAAGTACTCCTGTTCTTCTTCTTGTACCTGGGATTACGCCTGTGCAAAATGAATGGTACATCTGCATTGCAAGCAAAAAAAAAAAAAAAAAAAAAAACCAACCACCACCTAAAACCCTGGAGCACTGAGTCTCAGAGCCTGCATCACTGACTCAGGCTTGTGCTGTGGGGCTACAAATAGCAGCGTAGATATGCTCACTCAGGTTGGAGCCTGGGCTCTGAAAACCGGTGCGGGGGGAGTGGCTCCAGCCAAAGTAGGAACCTCTACGTTACTATTTTTAGCTCCATAGCATAAGTCTCAGGAGCCTTAGTCAGTTGAGCCAGGCTCTGAGACTCACTGCTGCGTGGTTTTTTCCCCCCAGTGTAGACATACCCTACACTTCAAATATTAAAAGCCTAGCTGGAGTAACATCTATGATTGATGAGAACCATGTATGATTCTCACAAGACAACTCAGTTCAAAATCCCATACAAGCCCTTCCCAAGACAGGGAATATCACCATACCACATGAAATAGCTCAAACTAAGTTATGGGCTTGATGCAGAAGTTACTGGGTTTTATACAGGAGATCAAACTAGATGATCATAATGGTGCGTTGTGGCTTTTCATCTTAACACACAGTTAAGAATCCTTGAAAACATCCAAATTCCACAATTGTAATCAGAAAGTTCCTGCAGACTGCAAGGAGAAATAGGCTTTTAAGTATTTAACATCTTGAGATTCACTGCAAAACTTTTGCCTCGGTTGAGCTTGTTGTTTTGGTAAGTGACAATGAACACACTAACCTGAATTAAATGTAAAGAGTTCCATAATATGTAGTTTTGTAGTGCAGTCTGTGAACTGTGCAGAATTGCATTATATTGCAATATGACCCACTTTTTTGGATTCTTGTTTTTAATAGGTGACAAAAGTAGAATTTAGTTTACTACATAGACGGAGTCCTGGATCCCTAGCTTGGAGTATACTGCATACTAATTAGTTTGGGCTTTCCCCCCCAGCAAAAGTCAGCCTTCTAATAAAACTTTTCCAAAGTTTAAGATTTTGTCAAACTTGCGCTTCAAGGGATTTGTAGCCCTTCCAACCCTTTCCTGCCCCTCCCCATCCAATGGATGTTAATGATGCAGATGGAAAAATAAAGAACAGCCCTCTCATGTAATGAGCTAGGGCTGAACATACTCCATGATGAGAAACTACAAATGCCTCAGGTAGTTTCACTTAGGTGTTATTCCTGTTTTTGCAGAAAGATAAGAGTAAAAAAGCCAGACTAACAGGAATTTCTCACAATCATTTTCAGGCTCATTGGTCAGTTTCACTCACTAGCTCTCCCTCCGCTTGCTAAAGCAAATACTTGTACAGCACGTACTGAGATAACAGGACATGGCAAAACTCCTATACAATTGCATTCTATTATAATTGAATGAAAGACTCTAAAATTGACCTGATGTCTCAGAGGGAACTAGCATTGGGATTCAGGGCTTTCCTCAAACTTTAGTAGTTCAATAAATTGCTCTTTGCATCTCAGTCCTGAACATTTCAGCAAACCTAGGGTTCTGTCTTTTGATTTTTCTATTACAAAAGAGTTGTAGAAACAAAGAAAATCATCCCTACCCGAAAGCAGACTGCACAGTGATGTACATACCACAAGTATTTGTCTGGGTAATATTACAAGAAGGATTTCTGACAGCATGACTTCTGGGAAAGAACTCAAGAGTATGCAGTGGTAGTACACGTCTCCGTGATTGTGGGCACTTTTGAGTTTGTATAGTTTACAGCGTTCTTTGTATTGTGTTTTTGTCACAGTGACAAGCTAAACAGATCAGTACTTGGCAGGGAGATTTCCACAGAACATTTAAGGTTATACAGGATCTGGTGCTACTTTTCCTTCTAATTCTGTACTGAGCTAAAGCCCTAGCCTGGGAACAGCGGAGGACTGTGTTGCTAGAAGTTTGTGATTCTGATGAGATATAAAACTGAGCTGACAACTTGCAACCTGTTTCATATGAGTAGCATAGATAACTCCGGGCATCCTAGTTACACACCACCTTGGGTAATTAAATGCTGCCTACCTAGTTTCCTCCTGCAGTTTAAATTGGTTCTAGGATGACCAAACATTCCAATATCAGTGGGACCTTTCTGATATTAGGGGCTTTGTTTTATACATATAACTATACCCCTACCCTGAAAAAAAGTGTCCCAATTTTTCCATACTTGCTATCTGATCACCTTAATTGATTTCTTCTTCACTTCCTGTGTTAAACTGTTGCATAGCATTGCTCTCTACATTAAACAGCCACTACATTCCACCTACAGGTGGCTGCATTTCATAGGTGGGTGTAGTGAAGATGATCTAGACTAGAGCATGTTACATTCATTTAGGATCCTTTGAAATAGAAGACACTGTATAAATGCAAGCACTATTAGGATACAGTCAAATCTGTTTTAAGTGACTGAAAGTGACCAGAATAAATGGCCTAAGAGATTAACAAAATTGCACAGAAAAAAAAAACCTCGCAGATGCCTTCAAGTGGTCTCTTAAGATTGGGAGATGGTCTGTGCTGCAGGTTTTACTGTAAGAGATACATATATAATTACACACACAAAAGTACCTTAAAAGAACATTAAAGTTGCAAAGTCAAGAACTCAAAAGTTAGGAAATGCCCTAATTAAGGTAGCCAGTTCCCTCCTGTTCCAACTGCTTGTCCCAGGTCTCCTTGCCCAGCCAGGCCTAGTCCCCACTCCGGTGGGATACTTGGTTTTCTAGCCAGGTCCCTTTGGAGTCCCACCCCTTCTAGAACATCAGTGTCCTTCAACAGTATTAAGACCCAGATAGTGAACCAAAAAGTCTTCTGCTCCCCCAGGGTCTTCAATTCCATTCTCTTCACCAAGTGACATGAAAAGACAACAACTCATCCCACCCCTATAGCTTTGAGATTTCTGTCTCTCTTCCAGTTCCCCTTTGTTCTATTGTCAGGGCACCATCCCCCCCAATCATTTCCCTCAAGTTCTGTCCAGGGCTGGGTCTAAGGGTGGGCAAGCAGGGTGCTCACACCTAACTTTGGGGGGTAGGGCTTAGCCATTTCAGGGGGACAGCTGAAAATGTTTTTCACCTAGCAAACAAATGGCTAGGGCTGCTCCTACTCTATCTCTTTACGGGACCCGCTACTAAAGTTATTGCCAACTCCTGCAGCTTATTCCTCTCTTCAGCAACTCCACCCAGAAGAAGAAGAAGAATTCTACTCAGCCTCTACCTAATCTTTCTCCTCAGGAGAGAACAGATGGTCTTAGCCTCCTAGGCATACTGAATTCCTTCTTTTATGTCAACCACCCAGCTCCTACCAGCTGGTTTTGATACCAAATTGAGCCTGACTCACCCTCTAGATGCAACAAGGTAAGCTAATTGGGCTCCCAGCCTCCTGTTAACTCTTTATTGGGTTGTATGGTGTTTGTACGCCCTATCACAAAGGCCATCCTCCTGCCAAATATCAAGTCCCTGCTCCAAAATATGGGGACCCTTGAACTGTTCAAACAAAAGGTTGCCAATTGTTTTTTACACGGACAAAACAATGTATTTTTCCTAGACTTGTTCTCAGAAACAGCCAAATAGTTTTGCCTGAAATTAAGAAAAAAAAATCAACCTGGGGCAGATATCTAGCATGGAAAATTTCAGCCCAAATGGCTAAAATTTGACAAAGTTATAAACAACTGAAAACAGGATCTGATAATGGGAGGTCCTATAATGGGCAACCTAGTGGCACTATCAGTCCCATCTAGAATCAGTTTTTTTAAAAAAGCAGCCCACAGAATACAGACACCATAGAAATTCCAAGACTTGCTGCATGCTACTAGCTGAAACATTGTGTTGAGGTATGTTACCTAAGGCATAATTTCAGTGGAGCCAGAGTAAAGAATGCACAGTGTAAAATCCAGCTCAGAATGGGCAGTGCATAGTAAACTTGAACCAAATTAAGCTCTGTGCATATCCATTCAGAATGCTGCTGCAGAGATCATTTTCCTAGCCTGGAGCTTTGAGCATGTCACCCTTCACTGGCTCCCCCTTCTCCACTACATAAAACATAAGCTACTTGTCTTCACTTTCAAGGCCCTTCACATCATGTCTTTTTGTTCTGTGTTTGTACAGCACCTAGCACAGCAGAGTCCTGGTCCACAACTGAGTCTATTAGATGCTATGATGATAACAGTAATAATAATAGTAATAATGATTATCATAATGTGGGGGCTCAAGCTCAGTATGGTAGTGCATGGTGAATCTGAACCAGGATAACTTATCAAATTAACCTGAAATGTTATCAGTCAATTGTAAACTGATTTAAGTGGATCGGGAGTTTGCTCTGATTTAACTAAACGTGTTTAAAATTATTTTAAATAAACTGGTGCTGGTTCTCCCACTAGTGTTCTACAGTGCCCTGGCAGCCTTACAAAATCTCCCAGAATGCACTGCTTCTAGAAGCTGAGCCAGGAATTGTGGGCTAGATGCCCAGAAAGCATTGTAACTGAAGTTATTTAGTACAGTTCTACTGTGAATGTGAAGCAAAACTTAAACTGGTTCAGCACAGTGGGTGTGGATGCACTGAAATATTTTTTCTTAAACTGGTTGTTACAAATGGTTCAATTCTGTGGCATAGATAATGTCTTGAAAATAGTGATTTTAATATTCCACTTCCTGGGGCATGATCCGCAGCTTAGGGAATGAGCTAGGCATGGATAGTGCACCTGTAGCAAAAGGCAGTGGCAACGTTATAAAAAGGAAATAAATGACTTGAATGAACAACTGTCAGAGACAGGAATCTGGTTGCTTTCAGCAAGTCATATTTTTCAATGTGCTTTTTCTTCCACAAGTGTAGTTAGCGTGAATAATACAAAAGGAATCTCATTTATGTTTGTTCCCTCTGTTCAATAATGCAAGTAACAGATATTTTCTGAATGAGTTCTCTTCAAGACTTCAGTGCAACTGGTTACTGCTCTTTTCCAACAGCAATCCTCTATATGAGAGTATGTCAGGTAGTGAGATTGGGAGTGAGCAGGACTGAGAATGATTGTCTTAATCTTCACATATGAAGTCCAGTGTTCCTCAGCAGCATGGGAGCAGATTTTCTAACATCAGGAAAGGCAACATCTGGAGACTGTAAGCTCTTTGGGGTTTTGTTCTGTGTTTGTACAGCACCTAGCAAAATGGGTTCCCTGTCCATGGCTAGGGTCCCTAGGAGCTACCACAATACAAATAAATAAATAATAATAATAGTACATGCATAAGTTGGCTGTGTTGGTTCAGTCATCTATGCCCTCTGTGTCTCAGCAGTTCTTGTGCACTCTTCATAGCAGAAGTCTGTGAAAAGTTCTTTATAACTCTGAAGGCATTTTACACATTGTTGGGCACTGTACCAGGCACCCGATGCACCAGTCTGTCCAGGGAAAAGATCCAAAGGGAAAAGTATCGTATGTAGTAATAGTAATCAGACAAAGACCTTTTGCATGATAATTTGTCATGTATATTACAATATGTTATGTGTGTGGCAACTCTACTTTATTGTATTTATTGGCATATCTACTCTGTACTGTATTTAGTTCTATTCCAGCGATACTGAGACCTCAGTGGTTCAGGAGCCAAATTAGTGATCAACATTACCCAAAAGAGCTACAGTAGTGTGAATTCATTGTTTCATTTACTATAGGACTATTCATATTTAAACAGTATGATGGGAAATATTTAGTTTGTTATATATATATATATTTTTTTTCTGACAGCAAATAAGTTAATAACTTAGTGTTGATAAGTTAATTGGTTAATAACATAGTAAAAGCATCCTGATTGATTAATAATTAAATCACACCAAGTTTTAATATCATGTGCTTCAAAGAGCTGCAGGAGACACATTAAAGAGTCACTTGTGGCTCATGAGTAACAATCTGAGTATCACTGTTCTATACTATAGTATTGATGTGGACTGGTGAATGCAAGGTTTATTTTTGTGTTAAAACAAGATGAGTACTTGGTTTCTGCTATATATAGGATGCCAACAGTATAATACTCAGGATTAGATTCTGTTCCTTTATATACAGCTCAGTAGCACTTTACTCTGCTAGCAGCTCCGTTGAAATGAATGGGGCTAGTTGTGGAAAGAGATAATGTTTTCACCCCTCAGCTCACAGAGAGCCAAGAAGTACTCATTGAGAGTAAGGGTGGTAGAATGCATCTCTCATTTTGCATAACATATAAGATACAGATGCTTTATTTAATGATTCACTTTGATAAAAACTGCCATGGTTTATGCACAAATTTATTTAAATTTGGAGAAAAAAAACAAAACACCAAGGTCTCCATTGAAGTCCTTGAGTTTTATCGTTGACTTCACTGGAGCTAGGATTTCAGTCACAATACTTTAAACCGTTGAAAAGGAAACTCCCAAAGCTCGCATTAAAAATACTTCTGTTTACAATTCATGTTCAAATAATTTGATCTTTTACTTTTCTTTCTGTGCATCGCTCAGATTTCTCTACACCATCCAATCCTGCAGAGTGTATCTTGAGAGGGGCTAAGCACCAGCACCACCCAATGACTTCATTAGCAATTGAAGGTGTTCTACACTTCTCTGGAGGAACTCATCACCACACAGGATCAGTTCCTTAATTAACAATACATGTACAGAATCAATATATGATTTATTTAAAAATGCCCATAGTAAATAGTAAGTAGCTCAAGGCTGGAAATTAACGAGAAAGTAGGTCTCAACTGACAAAGCATTGTTTGGAGTAAGGCGTGCAAATACCACTGTTTATTGACACCTGGGAAACGCTACCAAGCTTTCTCAATCCTCTATCCTGAAGTTAGAATCAGAGGGACTGCTGTTCCCCTGGTTAAAACAAAGGGCATGCTTCTTTGTTGCACTGCATCTAGCGCCAACATTTATATCAATGCAAAGTTAGTGCAAAATTTGTGTAAAAAACTGTACTATTTTGAACAGGTGGAAGTGACTACACAACATGCATCACAAAGGAGAATAAGGTCTGCACTAGACAGCTGTACTGCTTGGACCATTCAGGTATTTTTAAATGGGTATTATCTCCCCTCCACACCCCCCATTGTGGATGCAATTATTTCAGTCTAAAGGTGGTTTTTTTACAGTTTAATGAACTCCCTACAGGAAGGGGAATAATCTACATAAGTAAAAGTGTTTTTCTAAATGATCACAGTGATCCCTTCTGCCTTGTAATCTATAGGTGTAGACCAGGATTCAGGCCCAATGCATTTCAGTGAAATTTGGAGAATGGTCTAAAGGGATAACAAATCACTCTTGTCAAAATGTTTTACTATTTGATCTCTGCTTTTTTATCAGGTCACCCTTCTAGGAAAATAATCCGACTCTTAATTTTTTCATTCAGTTTTTTTCCTTTCAATCCAGATTCAGTTGCATTGCAAAAACATCAGAACATATTCATGGAGGTCATTATTTTATATACAGCATTCATATTTTTATTTGAAAGTCAAAGTAGTTCACATGTTCAAAACTCCTCTGAAAAAAAAGCAAAGTGTTCGGAAGAGAGGAAGGAACCCCAAACCCTTTTTATTACATGAGATAGGTGGGGGTGGAGGGAGCTCAAATTTGTAATGAGTTTGAAAATATTACAATTTATCAGGACAGTACAATGTAGATTATGTGCATTCCATTAAACCAAGGACTTGAATGCAATTTATGAAAATATGGCAAAGGATTGTAAACTGTAACACCAGTGCCACTGGACACCATTGTTAATTGATCATTGGTAGGAATTATTCCCCTAACAAATGAATAACTGCTCCAGAGCAATTGTTGAACTCCCTCTGTTGATATATCACACTCTTGCTATTATGGATTCCATGAAAATCAGCATCATCGTGAAACTGCAGCTGAATTTCCACTGTTTTTATTGCTTTTAAATCATCACCGATTGTCATTTATTTCATTTTGACACAGTTATTACTTCATAAAATCACTGACAGTTACATTTATACGTAGTTGTAAGACTTGAAGACTTGGTACCCAATGATACCAAACATAAAGGGCCTGATCCAGAACTCACTGAAGTCATATGGAAAGCTTCCTATTGACTTCAGTGGGCTTTGGATTCAGCCCAAAGAGCCAAATTCTGCTCACACTTACACCTGTGCATCCATTGAAGTCAATGGGTTTGACCGAGAGTAGAATTTGGCCCAATGTATTTCTATCATTTCCCACTCTCTCTCTTAGTTATAGGTTGTACTTTTATATAATTATGTAGGGGTCTGCCATATTCGCATCTCCATTAAACTCAGACTCCATGTTCTCAATCTATTTTTATTTCAGTATTTTTTTCCTTTTGCCACATGATGATGATTGGGAACCTGTCCTCTGTAGCCTATAAAAGTGATGTTTGTTAATATTACATAAAAATGTAATAGAAATGTGCTAAAATGTAAATGGGGCCAAAGTTTAGATTTGACAATAGGAAGGGCGTGGTAAATTGTGGGTGAGGTGAAGAAAGACAGCTCATAGCCAAGTTAGCGATAACTTAGGACATAACCCCAGGCCATTTTGTAAACTTGTTTGGTTCCAACAAGAGTTTTGGACATATGTAAATGTTCTGGTTGGATGCTATCTATACTGACAGTTATTGGAATGGCATTTACACAGTTGTTAAAGATAATGTTAAATGTTTAATATTAAATAGCCAAAGAGGGAGTAGAAGGTATTTTAATGAAGGTAGCGGAAATATAGATATGGTAAAAGATAGGCTTAATGCTAATTAATCAAGCGTATTATTGTAAATTATTTTTTTAAAGGATAGCACATTAATTTTAGATTAGCATGCTCATCCACCATCAAGATACCATTAAAAAAAGGATTATTTACCCATTCTTCTCATTCAGGGAATGGACACCCCTGGCTGCACCATTTCATTTTGGAATGCGAGTATAAAAATGCAGTGTATGGTTTTATCATACTTCCTGTTTGCTTTAACCATCTATTCTATTTTAAATTTCTGTTTTAAATGAAGTCTTTAATTCTATCACTTATGATGTCATTCACAGTCTTTGACTAAACTAAATTTATCTGTAACCACCCCAGAGCCTCAAACCTAAAGAATTTAATTTGGTTATTGGTATTATTATTTATACTGAAAATACTGATTGAAAATATTTACACTTCCGAGGGCTCACAGCTGGACCCTTTCAGAGGTCTGAGTGCAGTTGCCAAAACATCAAAGCAAATTCTGACAGCTGAGATGAGGCCTCTCAGCTCAAAGCAATAAAAGCTCTTTCAGATCAGTTTTAGTGGTTACTTGACAAGTCTCTTTAGCATAAATGAAAATTTTCAGAGTGGCCCTGGGCACAGACCCTTCGGGAGAATAACTGTCACTATGGATCAATATGCAAACCATGTAAACTCATCAGGACATCTACAATGCCATAGTAGGGCCTGATCCTGAGAGGTGTTGGGTGTTACAACTAGGTCAAACCTAGCAGTTGGAGCCAGAGTCCAGTCACAAGACAGGAGTCAAGAATCAGCTGGGTCAGGATACCAGAAGGTCAGAAGCAGGAGATAGACTGGGGGTCAGAACCACAAGTCAGGAACCAGAGTCAAGATGGGTCAGGATACCAGGAGGTCAGAGGCAGAAAACAAACTCCAGAACCACAAGGTCCAGAACCACAAGTCAGATGCCAAGAAATCAAGGACATGTTGCCACGAGGCACACAGTCCCAAGCAGAGTGGAACCCAGTTGTTCAGACAACTTAATGTTCCTGCTGCCGGCTTAAGTAGGGCCAGTCAGCTGCTTCAGGGCTCTGCCAAATGGACCTCAGGGCGGAGCCTAACCCTCGGGCTGGACTTCATGGGTCCCAGGTAAGCCATTGTCAGCAGACTGGCAAGTTGGAGTGTGGTTGTTCCCATGGCCTCTGAAGACCTAGGTTTGAACCCTGTGGGTCATGACACCAGGGACCTGCAGCTCTCATTGATGTCAATTAGAAGCTTGTGGATTTGGGTTAATGGAAGTTATAGCTGCTCAACATCTCTAAGGATCAGGCATCTAAAATCAACTCCTATGACAGTTAGCACAATGCACCATACATCCTCTCCAGCCAACGTGAAATGTCAGACTCAAAGATGGTGGCCTCTGATTCATGGGTGTAAATAGAAATTCACTACACACAATGAGCCATAGCCCTCAGTGCACCCATAATCAACCATTGCACACCATACAACCACTAACACAGCAGATGTGTTAAAACACTGAGATATAAAGCCTGCCCAAGCACCCTCAGAAATGTTGCTCCTAGAATTAAAAGTCATGCACTGTGGCACTTGTGATATACAGCTCCCTAGCTGCATGTCTCAGGTTAATGATGATGGATTTTTGTTTATGGCACCAAAGTATCTTAGCTAGAGAAAGGCCCAAGCCAACTTGGAACCAAACATCAGAGTTGTTTGGGCCTAACTCTAATGTTAGCTCTTGATATAAAAATTGTCACATTGTAAATCAGGCTATTTACAGTTTTCATTTGATACATTATACATCTTCAATTCTGATTTATACTATTTCTAATTCTTCATGTTCCCTCTTTAATGCAGCACTCATTATTGTAGATATTCTTGATTCCCGGAAAACAATTCATTCAGATCGGTAGTGGTTTTTGTTCTGGAAGGCAATCTTGGCTTGCCTGATTTATGATTTTTTTCCTCCAAGAGCTGCTGCCACAATTAAGCCAACCACCAGCACGAACATACCAACAGAAAGCAGTACCGTGATCACTATCATTCCTCCGGCCCGCCCTAAGAATGATCCATCATATGCTGAGAATCTTGTCACTAAAATGTAAAGACAAAATATTTAGAGAGTTAAAGCCATCGGGGTAGATTTTCAAACCAATGTTTCCCTTTTGTACCCTAGTGTGAGGGTGTAAGTAGTACTATTTAGTAGGGCTGTCATCGCAGTTAACAAAATAATGTAAAACTTTAGAGCCTACAAGTCCACTCAGTCCTACTTCCTGTTCAGCCAGTCGCTAAGACAAACATGTTTGTTTACAATTACAGGAGATAATGCTGCCTGCTTCTTATTTACATCACCTGAAAGTGAGAACAGGTATTCGCATGTCACTGTTGTAGCCAGTGTTGCAAGATATTTACATGCCAGATATACTAAACATTCGTATGGCCCTTCATGCTTCGATTTGTAGGATCTAAAGTTTTACATTGTTTTGTTTTTTGAGGGCAGTTACGTAACAAAAAAAATAAATTCTACATTTGTAAGTTGAACTTTCATGGTAAAGAGATTGCACTACAGTACTTGTATGAGGTGAATTGAAAAATGCTATTTCTTTTGTTTCTTTTTTACAGTGCAAATATTTGTAATAAAAAATAATATAAAGTGAGCACTGTACACGTGGTATTGTGTTGTAATTGAAATCAAAATATTTGAAAATGTTGGAAAACAACCAAAAATAATTTAAATTGATATTCTATTATCATTTAACAGTGCGATTAAAACTGTGATTAATCATGACTTTTTTTTAAATCTCACGATTAATTGCAATTTTTTTTAATGGTTTGACAGCCCTACTATTTAGACATCTAAGCCTGTGGTTTTTAGGTGCATTCAGGTACTTAGGCCTTGTTTACACACAAACTAGCAGTTTGTCTAAAGGTATATGTACACTGCAAACAGAGTTGTGATTGCAGGACAGTCTGACATACTGACATTAGCTTTAATCTAGATAGTGCAGCTAAAATAGCAGTGGATACATGAAGGTACAGAGTTCAGCAAAGGCTGGCAATAAAGGTATGTGCCCAGGGTCCCTGGCATGCCCGCACTGCCATGCTGCCACTTATTCACTGCTATTTTTAGCAGTACTAGCTCCATCAAAGCTAGCACAGATATCCCAGCCCATGCAGCAATCACTCCTCTGATTTCAGTGTAGTCGTACCCTAAACGTTTGTTTTTTTTAAGATCCATAAATTAAACTGGTGCAGTCTCCAGGTGAAATCTCTCAAATAAATTTTAAAATGGCTCATGTTAATTCAGCAAGGAATCCATTTATGCTAATTCAATAGAAGCCAGGTATAAATCAATTTAAGAGTGTCCATGCCGAGCTTTTGCACTGGTTTAATTTAATCAGTTTTTAAACCAGATAAGTTAAATCCATGCAACTTTGTGTGAAGACAAGGCATTAGATATCTAACCTAGTGCAGGAAGTTGGTGGTTACTTATTTTTAAATCTCAATCAGATTAATTATTAGTTATTATTATTTAATCCTTGTACTGTAGTGATGAATCAGGCTAAATGAAACCACGGGCCTGCTTCTCACATGCCTTCCACCTTTTTGTAGCCTTTTACACCTGCGTAAATTAACTGATTAACTGCAAAATACTTCTGGTGTAAATGATAATCCAGTCCCAAGTTTCTGCACAGTACTATGAACTGGAGAGAGAAAGGCTAGTGTTAAAATACCTTTAGCAGCGCAGCTTATTATCCTGTAACAGGGTGATTTTATGACTCAGAATGACAGGAGCTTAATGAGAATGACTGAAGTGACTTTTTCACTATGTTAGGGACTCACCATTGTTTGTTTGTATGGCATCTGACCAGCCTGTGTGAGCTCTTATTACCGCATTTTCATCCAAAATAAAGAAATTTACCCTTAAATAAGCATGGTAAAAAATAAACATTAGACATTCTCTTAAACAGGATCATACAAAATACCACTGTATGTTTAGTGCAGTTGTTAGCTCTGGATTGTTTTTAACCTAGGATAATATTGTCCACCATAATCAATAGCAAACTTTTTTTTATGATGGAAAATTGCTGTCACAGCCTGTTCTCGGTCTTCATAAAGAAGGACCTTCTGACTCCCATCCCACCATTACTTGAAATGGTTCCTTACTAAGATGGGCCCATGTCCAAAATGTTGAATTGGCATTCAGCTCTAAAGCTCACCTATATTTGGCGGGAGGGTTTTTGGACCTAGTGTTTTGGTTTGGTTCTGTCACTGTCTCTTATCACCTAAGAAACTATCTGCATGTTTCAAAACTCTGCATGGATTCGCTCCTCCCTTCCTCTTTGACTTCATATCCACCCATACTCTTCTATCTCCACATTTCATTCTTAATTCATCCATGTAAGTGGAATTCTTTCTTTAATCTCTCTCTGAGTCACTTTACGGGCCTGATTCAAAGCCCATTGAAATCACTGGAAAGATGTCCTTTGAACTTGGTAAGCTTTAGACCAGGCCCTTGTTCTCCACCTATAACTTTTCTTTTTGTCTGAGTTTACAATTATGAACTATCACTTATGGTATTTGGTAATAAGGAAGCTTTCTAAAGATAATGCATTGCATTACTTAGAGCATTTTGATTTTCAGAAGAAGGTGCAATCAGAAAAATAGAAAAACAGTGCATGCATCCATTGCATCTACACAAGCTGGCATTGTACACTCAGATGCCCATATGTGCTTGCAAAATGGGATTCTGCCTCCTTGATTCTTAAGGCTATGTCTACATGGCACTATTGTCAGTCAGGGGTGTGAAAAAAAACACACCTCTGACTGACAAAAGTTTTACCGAGAAAAGTACCAGTATGGACAGCGCTTTGTTGGCAGGAGATGCTCTCCCGCCGACATAGTTACCACCCCTCATTAGAGGTGGTTTTATTTTGTTTTATTTCTCCTGCCAACAAAGAGTGGTGTATCTTATAGTAGAGATAGTCTTAGCTGCCCTAGCCTCAGCATAAGTTAGACTAGGTATGGGGCTGCTGTAACTTGTAACAGTTGGCTATGAACTCTAAGGCTTATCTATAGAGTGTGGCAATGTGAACTAGAGGGGTGCGATTTCTGAAGTGCACCAATATGTTGTGCACTTCTGGCCTGTGTAGACCATGCTGATGTGCAGTATATGCTCCTCAGTGCACATTGTCGTAAATCTGCTTCAAACAGCACTCAATTAATGTGCACAAGGGAACTTAGTTAACACCAGCAAGGTCTACATGATCCAATTAGTGCACAACACCCTGGTGCACTTTAGAAATCACACCCCTCTACCGTGCATTGCTGCACTGTGTAGACAAGCTGTAAGGATCCATACCCAGCTGTGAATTGGAAGAGCCCTTTCAATTCCCTAGCACACCTTCTAGGCTGTAGTGGGGATTGGTTGGCATGGGAGCCAGGTCTGCCAGCTTTATGCCAGCTCTGAACCCACACCCCACTACCTACCACTGGAATTCTCAACTAGAGCTGGGTAAGAAATGGTTTTCCCGTCCTCCAAAAAATGTTGAGATTTTGAAAAATGTTCCCATCCTAAATCAGGACAAAAAGTCAAAATCTCAAAATTTTAATATTTTTAAATGTACTATGATTAGCTTAAATTTAGAAACAAAATGTGGTTTCAAACCAGAAAACTGACAGTTTTTTGCTTAGAAAATCTCAAAACAGGACGCTTTAACAATTTCAAAAGTTTTTTCAACATTTTTTCGAGTTCAGAAATTTGTCAAAACTGATCCTTCCCCATGAAAAGTTTCCGTTTTGACAAGTCAGCAGTTTTCAATTAAAAAACATTTTGTCAACAAATTCCTAACCAGCTCTAGTCTCAGCCCAGCAGCTCTGACCAGATTCTGAATACTTTGCAAAGGGGCTGGAACCAGAGTGGAGAATTTGTCCTGTGTACATAAGAGCCCATTTTTGAATGCATATGTATGTTTTTTAAGAGAACCTTTATTTTGTCTTCCCCGGAATATCTCAATCCTAAGGTAGTTGTGGAGCCTGAAAGGTTCATCTCTAAAACCATTGTGTTTGGTTTCAGTGGGTGTCTAAACAAAATGTATTAAACACTAGGGACCATGAATCAGAAGTAAGTAAGTTGCATTTTTTGGAGTGCACTTCTCCTGAATTATAGTGGAAATGACTGACCCACACAGGGCAGGAAACAATTCTTAAACAACTCTGAGCCTAGCATGTTTTAAAAAAACAAAAACAAATATTTAACCCTTTTTATATTTGCTAGAGAAAGGAAACCCTCTCATGCTTTCATGTTGCCAGCATCACCTTGTGTAAAGAGTACTGACTTACCAAAGTCTAATATTTTAGCCCTACTGAATGCACTTTCATTTCAGTTGGCTCATACGGTACCTGTAAATCGACGATGGCTGAAGGGCTCGATTGCAGAAGGGGCCTTTAGGTTTTTCACAGACTTCTACCCCCACCTGGTAGCCTACGACTGTGATCAGCTTGTAGTTCCCATCATCAATGTCCATGCTCACAAGATCCCTGGCTATTCTACATGAGACACTCTTGAATTCTCCCGCAAAGTAAACTTGGGCAGTAGAGGAAGAGTAGAGGGATTTGATCTGATCGGTGTCTGTCACAGCTTGAAAAAGGACAGCATAAAAACTTCACATTAATCATATGACCAATCAATGCAGCAAGACCATAACCTATTACTGATGCTGTGGTTTGAAGATGTTATCTGAGGGCTCAAGCATCCCTCAGGGGAGTAAGGAACCATAAGGTGCCCCTTTCTCTCCGCTGTGTAGGCAACATGGGTTGTAATGTCTGGGAGAAGTAGCTGCCCTGGGGGTGTTAGTCCCTCGCCAGTGCAGATAGGCGAGGAGTGGATAGAGGATTGGCACAGGATGAGCTGACACAGAGGAGGGGAAGTAGGTTGCAGGAAAAAGGTTGGCACAGCTTACATCCTCCATGGAACAAGTGGGAAACAGGATCTGAATTGGGACTGAGTCATAATTCAGTCCCTGTTCTTTACTCCTCGGCTAGAACAAATATGTCCTGACCCTTTCCCAGGGACAGATTGCAAGGTGCCAACCTAGTCCTCATTGTCTGTATTAATGAGGGAAGAAAGGATGGTGTGAAAATAGAACTGAACTTTGAAAATGATTTTCTCTCCCAACTTTATAGTGTGCACATAACTCACAGGCCACAACCATGGTGCCTCAACTAAGCAACATCGTGACTAGCCAGAGGCCACAGTAGTATATGGACTGAGCAGTGTGGGGATCTATAGGGCATGGATTGGATAACATGTCTACTTGCAGGAAAAACAGAAAAAACTTTACTGGAAATTCTCTTTGAAAAATGTTTCCACCTTTCTTACAGGTAAAAGCTTAAAACAAAAATTTTCTGAGTAGCTGTCCCTGAAGGCCACAGCCATGTTGCAGGGAATGAGAAGCCTCCAGGATAATTATAGGGCACAGATGTGATGCCTGTGTCCTGGCCTTACAGAGCCACTAACGATGCCCACAACCCATGCAGTATGCATGGGATTATGAATAGGGGAGCAAGAAAAGCCCCCAAAAAGAAGCAAGAATTTATTTTTAAAAAATAGAAAAAAAGAGAGAAAGACAGATGAAAAGGAGAAGAAAGAATGGAGACAGAAGAGAGGACATGTCAGAGAGGGAGAACAGGCAGAAAAAAAGATGCCGCACATGTGTCAGAGCATATGGCACAAGGATACAGGTGGACAAGTTAAAAGAATCGACACATTGAAAGAGAAAAATCAAGAATACACCATACCTGGCAAAGCAACTTTATCACCAACAGCCGCTACTGCTGGTCTAATCGTGGTGGGTGTGAATTGAGAGGAAGAAATACACTTAGGAATATTAACAATGAAAGATGAACTCATTCTTGCTGCTAAAATCACGCTCGCATTTGGAAAGAAATCTAGTGCTGGAAATGAAAGAAAGATAATGTTAGAGCAAATTTGTCTCCATGTAAATATATGATGACCAGGAAATTTAGCTAATGAATATTGATATATTTATTAGAGCTGATGGGGAAATAAGTTTTTCCCATCATGAAAAATCTCTGAGGACACAATTTTTTTTTTTCATTTTCATTGACATTTTTCAGGTGGGGGGGAGGGTTCGATGAAAACGAAAATTGTTCAACAAAATGGAAACCTTTTCACAAGAACTTCCTTTTAGTTGAACAGCCATTTTCCACTGTAAAAATGTTCTGATAGACAATTTTGGACCAGCTTCGCTATTTATCTTGTGCTTTTTTTTTTTTTTTTTAATGCTATAGACACTCAAGGAACAGATCAAATGTTTAGGAGAGAATCTTAGTTATCTTAATTAGGTGAATGTACCTATGAAACTTATGGTTTGCGATTACTACTAACGTAACTGGTTTTGAGTTCCTCACTGGGTCTGTGATTGGGAGCGCAGCAGAAGCCCGTCTTGAGTGGGGCATACCTTACCTTGTTCTGTCACAATCCCTCTGATAATATAATTATTGCTTTATATATCTATGTTGAAAAACATAAACAACATCTACTAACCTAAGAACTAAGCTTACTAGCCTCTGTGAAAAAGATGTGCTGCCACTCTGCTAAAGCATCACTCCTTGCTATTTAAAGGAATTGAAGAGTAACGCACTGTTTGATTTTAATAAATTGTTAATCCATTTTAAAATAATCTATTTTCAAAACATAGGGCCAGATTCTCTGTTACTCCAGTCCAGCCCTGAGCACAGGGCCCATTGGAAGCAGGGGAAGATGTGGCTTGAAGCTATGTTTGCACTTCCCTAATTGTGGCCCCAGTCCCAACCCAAAAGCTTTGATGCTTCCATTTTCTAAATTCAATGCCCAGGTGAGAAGCCAACCTCTCTCCAACAGCTATTGAAAAAGAGGAGGATGCTGTCCCTTGAGTCTGTTTGGGAGCCCCATCTTTCCTAGGGGAAAGCCATTAGGTAGTATGTGACTGATAAATTCCTACCCGGTCCTCTGACTCTGGAAAGGAGAAGGAAAATTCCCTCTGACAGTTCACTTCCTCTGTTCTCAGAGCCTTCTGCTATTTTAACCTTCCTGCAGCTTTCTTGCTGCTGTGGTGGAGGGAATGTGAAGAGTAGTAAAGCCTCCACTGCTCCACTCTTCCATCAGCTCTCTTGGCTGCAGAGAGGCTTGGGATTTTGGTTCTCTACCTCTCCCCCAGCCCTACTTTTCAGTCTTCCTCCTAGCAAATAGCCCCAGCACCTGCCACTGCTGATGCCCACTACTTTCCCAAGCAGCTGCAGAATGAATCTCATCTAATTCTTGTCAGCTTCATTGTTGCCCACATGATACTGAACAGCAGCTGTGAAATCTCAAATCGTCGGTTTTCACTCTGTTGCTGCTTCAGGGGTCTCGAAGCAGCAGCAGAAGCACTGGGGCTGTCTCACTGCAGACTTAGGAAGACAGAACTGCAATGGCATACATTCTGTTCACAGCTGGAAGGGTTTCTGCATAACCATAAGGACCAGAACCCTTAAAATAAAATAGAAGAAAGCAAGCTTAGATTCTTCAGAAGCTGTTGGCAACCATCTGGGAAAATTTCTTACTTGCAGTGGACAAGTTAGTTTTTCAAGCTCTCTGTGTGGGTATTATATGGAATCAGTAACAAGTCAGTTTATAGTGAGAAGCATTTGTAGTTATAAAACATTAATATAATAGCTAGTTTAAATATCAGCCTTTATACACTTAAAAACAACTCTTCTGCCACTCACGGAGGTGGTTTTATTATGCCGATGGGAGAGCTGGGGAGACGGGAGATGCGCTGCAGCGGCGCAGCTGCATCATTGCAGCTGCACCACTGCCAGGAGCGCCCCCAGCTTTTCTGCCACCTTAGGCGGCGGAAGGTCCTGCCGCTGAAATACCACCGCGGTTGCGGCCCCCCAAATTGTAGCGCCCTAGGCGACCACCTAGGTCGCCTAATGGGTTGCGCCGGCCCGGACCACTGCACCACTATACGTGTAGACATGCCCTGAATCTAAAACTTAACTTTTGTTTAAATAACCAGATATGTACATTCTTTAAGTAAATCTTTTAATTAAAATGGGTTTTGCCCAGGTTGTAGTAATTTCCTCCAACGCCAGTGCAAACCAGAAAGTGAAACTGACTAGAAAGGGACTACAAAGAAAAATGAATGATCTAGTCTAATTTCACTCTTCAAGATGAGTGAAATGCAAAGTATAAACAGACAGCCTCACTAATGGAAAGTAAATTAGATTTGTTTAGAGTTAGATTTTCTGCTGATCACTTCAGTGATGCCACTCGAGCTATCTGATATGAGTCTCCAGTTCAGCAAGGATGTGTATAAGGATGTGTCTAACTTTAAGCCCATGAGAACTCCCATTGACTTCAATGAGACTACTCATATGCTTAAAGTTAGACACAAGCTTAAGTATGTTGCTGAACTGGGGCCTAAAACTAATGTAACAGAATGGAGAATCAGGCCCTTAATATTCTCTAATGCAGGGGTTCTCAACCCTTTTCTCTGAGGCCCACCACCAGTGCCACAATAACTGCTTTTCTGCATATAAAAGCCAGGGCTGGCACTAGAGGGTAGCAAGCAGGGCAGTCACCTGAGGTCCCACACCACAGGGGCCCCCGCAAAGCTAAGTTGCTCAGGCTTCAGCTCTGGATGGTGGGGCTCAGGGTTCCACACTTCAGCCCCATGTAGTGGAGCTTCAGCTTTTCTGCCCTGGGCCCCAGAAAATCTAATGCCAGCCATGCTTGGCGGCCCTCCTGAAATCTTCTCACAGCCCCCTAGGGGGCCCCAGACCCCTAGTTGAGAATGCTCTAATGTACGGTTAGTAATGACTGGGGTTTTTTTTACATGTGACTTTTAACCTGACGGTATTCCCTTAGTCACCTCTGAGATAAAGCTTGGGCTCTCCTGTGCTTGCTGGAAGACCAGGTACAGCATTTTAGTCCGCCTGGATACCAATGTAATGTGAGCCAGTTCATTGTGCTCTCTACATGGCCTCTGGACATTTGTCCTAATGCTAATTCTTTTTCTTTTTGCATTCTGATGTACTGATTTCAGTTGTATGCAGTGTAGCTCTAGCCCTGTGGGTCCCAGAATATTAGGGAGACAAGGTGGGTGAGGTAATATCTTTTATTGGACCAGTTTCTGTTGGTGAGAGAGACTCGCTTTTGAGCTACACAGAGCTCTTCTTCAGGTCCGGGAAAGGAACTCCCAAGCGTCTGTTCCACCTTGCATTTTGTTACGACCCTGGAAGTCCCTTTCCCCAGACCTGAAAAAGAGCTCTGTGTAGCTCGACAGCTTCTCTCTCTCACCAACAGAAGTTGGTCCAATAAAAGCGATTACCTCACCCACCTGACCTTGCCTCTCTGATTTCAATTTTGTTTACTTTGTTATGCTAAAGACCCTGATCTTTCAGTCCTTAGGCAAAACTCCCATGGAATTTTTCTTGCTTGAGGACTGCCGGGCTGGAGCCAAAGGGCCCGACTCAGCTCCGAATAGAAACCCAGAGCAACTTGATTGGGTTGAACTGTCTTACTTTAGGTTTACACTGGTATCACAGAGAGCAGAATCTGGCCCAAAATGTAAAAATAAATAGTGCCATTAATGAATTACTAACAGTAGATTATATTCTAATACCTCCTTTCATTCAGAAAGAATCAACAGTTATTTAAAGAATGTACTTATCACTCATCAAAGACCTGATCCAACTCCTGTTAAAATCAATGGAAAGACTCTCATTGTTTTCAGGCAGTATTGGTTTGGGCGGTAAATGAACACATTATTATACACATAATGAAATATGCTGTGAGCTTCATTTTCAGAGGCGCTGAGCACCTGTACCTCCAATGACTGCTGAAAATCAACCTCTATATGAATACTGAATTCAGGGTGAAGAAAAGGGTCAAGAATAGGTGTGTTCGACCTTAAAAATGTCACACTCCTATAAAGACTAATAGGATCTCTATCTGCACTACTTGTACTCTAAATTAGGGTGACCAGCTGTCCTGTTTTTAAAGTTTTTTGGGACTTTTTCTTATATAGGTGCTTATTACCCCCCATCCCCTGTCCTGTTTTTTCACAGTTGCTATCTGGTAACCATAACTCTAATGATAACTAAAATGCACATATAGATAAATGAAGTGACCTTACACATTTCTCCTATGCATGTGCACTATTTATCTTCCTTTGACTAAGACAGTGCAGAACATTACCAACAACTTTCCTGCCTTTAGTATTCTATCACCCTTTGGAAACTGGTTTGGGAGCATTCTGATCAGTGTGACAGATACTGCTGAATTACAAGATTGTTACAATATATAAGTTTGTTGCAGTATCTCAGGCACATTTTTCTTTCTTCTTCTTACTAACTACGCCAGGAGAAAGGAGATCATACATTCTGGTACTTTCCTAATACCATTTTTCATTTTGGCTTCAATCTAGATAGTTTCTTTTTGCCTATTATTCATGTAGCATGGAGTTTTAATTTTTTTTCTTTGTTCTGTACACATATCAGATTTAAAGGACAAAATTCTTTTCTCAGTTACACCTGTGTAAATCTAGAGTAATTTGATTTATTATTAACTTTATTATTATTACCTATTCTTATTGTTTTATATAGTGCCATGTGCATGCATGAGCTGTACATATCAGTAATTTTTTTAAGGAAAAGGTATAATTTCTTGCCCACAGTATGTCAGTGGAAGTTGAAGTCCATGGAGATACTTCAGACCTATGCTGGTGTCAATGATGGCAGAATTTGGCCTGAAATGGTTCAAAATTCTCTATCAAATAGAGTTAGGTTTTACAATCGAGGATTCATGTGGGAAATACGTATAAATCTTCTAATAAAAAATTTATTTGCCTGTAAAACTCCTTATATGTATGGCTCTACATAAATAATAATAGCAATATCTGAAATAAAACTAAATATTGCTATATTGTTTCCTGTTCATCTAAACCTGGGTTGCGCTGTTACAGCATCAATTCAGCTGAGCATTACTAAACATAAATACATTAATCCAAAGCATAAAATCCAATGTAGCTTGCTACTACTGAAACAGAAAAGTGGTACTTACAGATTTTGTCTAAACTGGACAGTTGAACAGCCCATCCTATTCCAAGGCAGCCAGCAAAGCAAATCAGCTGAATTAGCTTCATTGCTGTAATGTGAAGGGATTAGTCTAGCTTGGTGGACAACTGAGAAGTAAGTTTCTTGGTCTGTAGATTTTCTGCCTTGGAAAAGTGGGAGGGATTTGCATTCATTAAACAGGTGCATAGAAGGGGGATGGGAGAAAAGGAAGAGAAGAGACAAGGGAGATGCATGTACTAGATAAAGCTGCAATTCTTGTCACACAGTGAGGCAACAACATGGGTGTAAAGGTAATGGGAACTTTAAGGACTTGATCCAGTAAAGGGCTTAGAAGTAGGGGCTTAGGTCCTTTCCTGGATCTGGGCCTAAATGCTCAAGAGAGCAGTGAGAGGACTTCTGCCCATTGGCGATGACCAACCTGCTCAGAGAGCTTTGCATGAGAAATAATTTCTAAATGACATTCAGCTAACTGATCCATTTCATAGAGAAAATCACAACCTAATTTCTTCTTCTTTAAATGAAATAGAGAGAAGATGCTTGTGTTAAAGATGATGCACACAGCTGATATAAAACACATACTGATGAAATAATAACCTATCCAAAACTCTCAGTGCTACCATATCTTTCCATAAGGCACCCAAGGAGAAAAGGAAAGATAAGTGGAAGGTAAAAGAGAACCTATAAACTCTAGGAGTCAGCATTCTAATAGTGGGGAGCTTTGGTTTAGTTAATTTCAGTCAATTTGAGAGGATGAGCTATATCTTTACTCCACTATAAATACTGTATCATTTTTTTTCAGGGGGAGAGCCAAGATTAGTCATTTTTATAATGCAGGGACTGAGGATCTTATCCAGGGCTCCTTTAGGTCTACCTTCAAAAGTTTAACATAACGGGATCTTTATATAGTAGATATGAGTAAGTGATAAATTACCCACTACACAGAAATGTATTCCTACAACTTTCAAACCAAAGGTGGGACAAAATCCATCTAGTAAGCAAGAAGTTTTTTCTCAATATATTATACCGTAGTCTGTAAGAGTAGCTTCTATCTGTACTTTATGCTCAAGAGTGTGGTGAACCCTAGGTACATCAACTTTATTTTTGGAGGAAATAATATACCCATTTTCTTAAATCCCTGAATATTGCTATAAGCCAGGAGGACTGAGGAAGCCTGGATGACATATACTCCAATCCTCCAGAGAAAACTGAGGCATTGGAGGCAATTGCTTAGAATTTCCTACTAGATTTTTGATGAAGCTAAACATAGAATAAAAGTCAAATGTTCCTGTCCACTTTTGGATCTAGAATACTAACCTTAGCTAGGACTGAAGCCCTTCAAGCTAAATGGTGTGGTATATAGGCATTGGTGTTGGAGATTCATGAGTAAACGGAACCAAGTAAATGGAAGTCTGCCCTCTGAGTCTGTAATGAATTGTTGCCTGATATGTCTTTCATTTAAGAGGTAAAAAACAAGAAATCCATTTCTGGTCAATTAGGATCACATGACACAAAATGGAATTGTTAATCCCAGTGCACTAGCCAGATTCAAGTGTGGATAATGTCATTTTGTTCATGTAAATTCCGTTGAGAGTATCAATTGGCGAAATGGTTATTAATAGTTATTTGTATTGTGGTAGTGCCTTTGGGGCTTCACTCAGGGATCAGGGGCCTATTGTGCTAGGCAAACGGATGGGGGCAGGTGAAAGCACCATGTATCAGGAAGACAATTATGATAAGTGTAATAAGCATCAGTCACAGTACACCAGCTACCTCCCCATTGTCACAGTTTTGTATGTCTTTTCCTGCATAGGTCTTTTCCTCTTAAAAAAACTATAGTGTGATGTAATGTAGTGCTGCTAGCAAAGAATGTCTGCCACATTCCACTCCAGAGCTGGCTGCATTCCAGTAGTGGGTGGGTGGGGTTTGAGGTCTATAAAGCATTTTTGAGATGCCTCTGGAAGAAAAGTGTTGTGTAGTTTTAATATTATTTTTCCAAAAACATCAGCTGTGGGTAGCTCTCCCTATATAAACACAATGAGCCAGCAGCTGTTCTAACTGGCAGTTCCAGATGGTCATAGTTCGTTCAGATTGGTTGCTCTTTAGCAGCTAATTACCTTCCCAGCTAAATGTGAGACTTTTTTTTTTTTTTTTTTTTAGGGACATGGTTCATGTCAAGTCTTAATAGGAGAGCAGCAATGTGTGGATCTGATCGTAGAACTTTGTGAATATTTTAACCTTATGACTTAGAAGTTGGGCTAATGGAGCCTCTGTGGCATCAGAATGTGGATTGCTTAATCAAATTCCTGATGATGCTACTGCAGTTCCCTTTCCCATCCATAAATCCTAACTGGAAAGAACTGCAGGCTGTTCCAGACATTCCTTTAAAACTGGTTTCCTGGAGAATGAAAATAGGTACAGTTTGGTCTTTCAAAAGGAAAACCCTGAATTTACATAGTACGCTGGGAGGGAAACCTCTGCCTTCCCATTCAGCATACAACAGACTGCTACTCCCTGGTGTGTACTGTAATACCACATAATCTTTGGTCTATAATTCCTGTAATTTAAAACAGGAATCCGCTGCATTCAGGGAGTTCCTTTTTTCCATAGCCCAGATAAAAGCATGAGACATAATTGCTACTCAATGATTTTATTATGCTCACTTAGGCATTCAGCCCTTGCAGGTAAATACATTGAACTTCAGAGCATTTCTTCAAGGAGCAGCATCAGCACTCAGATTGAATATGGACAGACATGAATGTTGTTTTCTTTCTAAGGGGTCGAGGAGTACACCTTGCAATAACTCACAAATTGAGAACTGTATGGTTTCTGCAAGGGCAGTTGAAGAAGAATTAAAAAATAATCTCCAGATCTACTCTATCCTTGGTTTGTTGGCTGAGATGGGTGACAAAATGTGAGATGGTGCTAATTTTGGTGTGAATGGACTGAGTGTAACAAACTCATCTCACAGCCACATGACTGATAGAGTCTAGTAACAACTTCAGTCACAGCCAGCGTGGGCTGGATAAGAACTGGTGATTTGTGGGAGAGATGAAAGACTAATTATCTCATTATCATTTCAAATAGCCATATAGTACCCCAGCAGGATACTCTCTGGAGCAGGGCCAAGAGAGTCTAGTTCTACCAGGCAAATGTTGCAAGGAAGGATAAGATTCAAGAAGGAGGAGAGGGGGGGAAAAAAGCTGCCACTATCTGACCAGGATCTCAGATCTGAAATTGTTTACCTAGGTTCTATGTTGGTGCCTATTGTCATATTATCTAAGGCCTGGTCTACACTAGGCGTTTATGTCGAAGTTAGCGCCGTTACATCGAATTAACGCTGCACCCGTCCACACCGCGAAGGTATTTAGTTCGACATAGAGGTCTCTTTAATTGGACTTCTGTACTCCTCCCCGACGAGGGGAGTAGCGCTAAATTCGACATGGCCATGTCGAATTAGGCTAGGTGTGGATGGAAATTGACGCTAATAGCTCCGGGAGCTATCCCACAGTGCACCACTCTGTTGACGCTCTGGACAGCAGTACGAGCTCGGATGCTCTGAACTGCCACACAGGAAAAGCCCCGGGAAAATTTGAATTTGAATTCCTTTTCCTGTCTGGCCAGTTTGAATCTCATTTCCTGTCTGGACATCGTGGCGAGCTCAGCAGCACTGGCAACGATGCAGAGCTCTCCAGCAGTGATGGCCGTGCAATCTCAGAATAGAAAGAGGGCCCCAGCATGGACTGATCGGGAAGTCTTGGATCTCATCGCTGTGTGGGGCGATGAGTCCGTGCTTTCCGAGCTGCGATCCAAAAGACGGAATGCAAAGATCTACGAGAAGATCTCTAAAGACATGGCAGAGAGAGGATACAGCCGGGATGTAACGCAGTGCCGCGTGAAAATCAAGGAGCTGAGACAAGGCTACCAGAAGACCAAAGAGGCAAACGGACGCTCCGGATCCCATCCCCAGACATCCCGTTTCTACGAGGCACTGCATTCCATCCTCGGTGCGGCCGCCACCACTACCCCACCAGTGACCGTGGACTCTGAGGATGGGATAGTGTCCACGGCTGGATCCTCGGACATGTTAGCGGACGGGGAAGATGAGGAAGGAGATGAGGAGGACGAGGCAGTCGACAGCGCTCACAACGCTGATTTCCCCGACAGCCAGGATCTCTTCATCACCCTTACAGAGATCCCCTACCAACCCTCCCCAGCCGTTACCCCGGACACAGAATCTGGGGAAGGATCAGCCAGTAAGTGTTGTAAAAATCTAAACATTTATTTGTAACAGAACAGGAATATTAACAATTTAAAAAATGGGTTTCTCATGATTAGTTTGATTAGCTTAACGGTTCAGTCATGGGCAGTGCAACTATTGAAAAAAAAATCTAGCAATGTCCGGTTTTGCATGATTGTCCTGCCCAAGCCGCTCTACTGGTTAGTCACTGCTACAGCAGCTACAGTAAAATGCGGTCTATATGTCCGGGGATGGAGCAGAAATCCTCCTGTGACATCTCGAGGAAGCTCTCCTGGAGGTAATTGGAAATCTGCTGCATTAGGTTCTTGGGGAGAGCGGCCTTATTGGGTCCTCCGTAGTAGGACACGTTGCCACGCCACGAGACAAGCAAGTACTCTGGAATCATTGCTCTGCACAGCATGGCGGCATACGGCCCTGGTCTTTGGAGGCTTTCCCGGAGCATTCGCTCTTTCTCGCTGTCAGAGATCCTCATGAGGGTGATGTCGCTCATGATGACCTGCTTTGAATGAGGTAGGGGAATGTTAGTGTTGGGACTGCTTTGCCGTTCCTTTACAGAACTGTAACCGCTGGTTTGCAGCCACGCGGTGGAGGCGGGAGAGGGGCAGCCGAAAGGGATCGTTCCCGGGGACAGCCGCGAGGGTGTGGGACAGGAGCAGACTTCCTGCTTGCCGAATTGCTGGCAGCAGGGACCAACATTGATTTCAATGTGAAATGAGGCCATTGCTAATATTAAAGTTTTAAGCTGCCACAAGTCTACGGCTTACCATGTCTGCCAGCAACAGAAATTCCGTTCTCCTGAGAGGCTTCTCAAATGTGCTGTAGAAGACCCCAGGCACTGAATGCGAAGGCCGAGAATTCGACCTTGTGCTGAGTGCGCATGTGATAGGTGCTGTGCATGGTCTTGTTAACAGAGAAAGACTATGTTCTTTGTTCACAACTACATTTATCTTTCTGAGGAATTCACTCCCTTTTTCCCATTCCCACAGCCCCATCTGCGACTGTCTCACAACCTAGCCTGTCATCACACTCCCAGAGGCTAGCGCGGATTAGGCATAAGAAGAAGAGGACACGGGAGGACATGTTCTCGGAGCTTATAGCCTGCTCCAGAGCCCAGGCAGCACAGCAGACCCAGTGGCGGGAGAACTTGACCCGAATGCACCAAGCCAACATGGATCGGGAGGAGAGGTGGCGTCAGGAAGACCAGCAGGCGACTCAAACCCTGCTTGGACTAATGAGGGAGCAAACGGACACGCTCCGGCGCCTTGTGGATGTTCTGCAGGAACGGAGGCAGGAGGACAGAGCCCCGCTGCAGTCCATCTCTAACCGCCCTCCCCCGCCACCAAGTCCCATACTCCCCTCACCCAAAGTGCACAGAAGGAGAGGCGGCAGAGTCCCTGCTAACTCTCACTCCACCCCTGCAGAGAGCTCGAGCAGCAGAAGGCTCTCATTCCCCAAAATTTGACAAGTTCTTTCCTTCCCGCCTGACACAAGCCCCCGACCAAGTTTCACTTTCCCAGTTCCATGTTTGGTTGATAATAAAAAATACGTTTCTGTTAACTACTGTTTCCATCATGTTCTTTTGGAGGAGGGGGGGATAGGGGGTTGGTAATTCGACAGGACAGTCACCTTTGGCAGGGTATATAGTCGGGGGCAGGCACAGCAGCAGGGCACATACATAGTGCAGTGATGCAGTGACTAGTTACCCTGGTTAGTCTGGGAGGTTGTTTTCATGTTATGTGGTGGGGGGTGGGTTGCTCTGTGACTTTGTGGCAGGGGAGGGCAGTTACAGATCTTAAGCGGCGGTCCTTAGGCAGGATCACAGAGCCACACAGCAGGGGATCTGTAACCGTCCTCCCCCTGCCACAAAGTCACATAGACCCCCCCCATACACACAGTCCCTATCAGGAGGGGTGACAGGCTCCGTTGAAACAACCATCCCACCGCAGCGGAGCCTGTCAATCCTTGAGTTTAGAAGCTGCATTCGCGCCACTACAGTACACCCGCTCCGCACCACAGTCTGCGTCCCAGTTTTAAAAAATTCCCGCGAATACAGTATTAAAGAAAATGGTGTGCTTTAACAAAGTAGAACTATTTTTATTTTGAAACGTGTGTTGGAAGTGGGGTGAAGGGGGTATGTAACTGGATAGGATAGTCAACATTAACTGGGTAAAGAAACGGGGGCAGGTTTAGCTTCTCAATACACAAACTTTAAAGTCACAGGTTACCCTGCTCACTCAGGAACTTTGCTTTCAAAGCCTTCCGGATGCACAGCGCTTCCCGCTGGTCTCTTCTAATCGCCCGGCTGTCTGGCTGTGAGTAATCAGCAGCCAGGCTATTTTCCTCAACCTCCCACCCCGCCATAAAGGTCTCCCCCTTGCTCTCACAGAGATTGTGGAGCACACAGCAAGCTGCAATAACAATGGGGATATTGGTTTCGCTGAGATCACAGCGAGTCAGTAAGCTTCTCCATCTCCCCTTGAGACGTCCAAAAGCACACTCCACCACCATTCTGCACTTGCTCAGCCGGTAGTTGAAGAGTTCTTTTTCAGTGTCCAGGGCGCCAGTATAGGGCTTCATGAGCCAGGGCATTAGCGGGTAGGCTGGGTCCCCGAGGATGACTATAGGCATCTCCACATCCCCAAGAGTTATTTTGTGGTCCGGGAAGTAAATACCTTGCTGCAGCCGTCTAAACAGACCAGAGTTCCTGAAAACACGAGCGTCATGAACCTTGCCCGGCCATCCCACGTAGATGTTGGTAAAACGTCCCCTGTGGTCCACCAGTGCTTGCAGCACCATGGAAAAGTATCCCTTTCTGTTAATGTACTGGCTGGCCTGGTGTTCCGGTGCCAGGATAGGGATGTGAGTTCCATCTATGGCCCCACCGCAGTTTGGGAATCCCATCGCTGCGAAGCCATCTATGATGGCCTCCACGTTTCCCAGGGTCACTACCTTTGGCAGCAGTACATCAACGATTGCCTTGGCTACTTGCATCACAACAACCCCCACGGTAGATTTGCCCACCCCAAACTGGTTCGCGACTGACCGGTAGCTGTCTGGCGTTGCAAGCTTCCACAGGGCTATGGCCACTCGCTTCTGGACAGTCAGGGCTGCTCGCATCCGGGTGTCATTGCGCTTCAGGGCAGGGGACAGCAACTCACAAAGTTCCAGGAAAGTTCCCTTCCGCATGCGAAAGTTTCGCAGCCACTGGGATTCATCCCAGACCTGCAGCACTATGCGGTCCCACCACTCAGTGCTTGTTTCCCGTGCCCAGAATCTCCTTTCCACGGCATCAACATGACCCATTGCCACCGTGATGTTCTCGGCGCTGGGTCCCCTGCTTTCTGAGAGGTCTGTGCTACTCTCAGACTTCAGGCCGTCACCGCGTTGACGTAGCCTCCTCGCCTGACTTTTCTGCATCTGCCTCAGGGAAAGGTGTATGATAAGTTGCGAGGCGTTGAGAGCGGCCACAACTGCAGTGATGGTTGCAGCAGGCTCCATGCTCGCAGTGCTGTGGCGTCCGCGCTGTCACTGACTAGAAAAGTGCGCGAACTGATTTCCCGCCGGCGCTTTCAGGGAGGGAGGGCGGGAGTGATGGACGGATGACGACAGTTACCCAAAAGCACCCTGGACACATTTTTTTTACCCAGAAGGCATTTGCGGCTCCACCCAGAATTCCAATGGGCAGCGGGGACTCCGGGAACTGTGGGATAGCTGACCACAGTGCACCACTTCCAATGTCGACGCTTTCCCCGTTAGTGTGGACTCACAAAGTCGAATTACTGTCCTTAGTGTGGACACACACGTTCGACTTTGCAATATCGATTCCAAAAATTCGATTTAAGTAAAATCGAACTACTCTCGTAGTGTAGACAAGGCCTAAGTGTCTCTGTAGTTTCTGAATGTTTACCACCTCACCCTGCACTCAACTGGGACCCAGCACAGAATGTGTAAACACCATACAGTGACAGTTAACTGAAAAACCAATGCCTGGAATTTAATAGAAGATGATTTATAAATTAAATTAATGGAGATAGCCCATCTCCTAGAACTGGAAGGGACCTTGAAAGGTCATCGAGTCCAGCCCCCTGCCTTCACTAGCAGGACCGAGTACTGATTTTGCCCCAGGTCCCTAAGTGGCCCCCTCAAGGATTGAGCTCACAATTCTGGGTTTAGCAGGCCAATGCTCAAACCACTGAGCTATCCCTCCCCACTAATTTATGTTTTGTATTGCAAAAGGTCTCAGAGATCCCTGATCAGGGTCAGGGCACAGTGCTAGATACTATGCAAACACATCAAGATTCCTCTGCAAAGCAAACAGGTGACAAATTCAGTTATATTAAATTCCAAAATAATCCCTAAAATACGAAAAAGGGAAACAGGATAGAAGAAAATAAAAATCAATAAAACTAGCCAAAAGGCTCTAGGAACAAGGCTATATGCAGTGATGACAGCAGCATCTTCCTTCTAAACCTTTTTCTCTAAAAATCAAGTGTAGCCAGTGGCTCAAGTAGATCAGAATAGGAGGGGAGCTCACCAGTTTGGATGGTTGATGTTGGCATAGTCCTTGGTGTCATGTACTAATGATATTGCATCATCTTGTGTGGTGGAAGATGGTATGGGGAAGACAAGGGGGCAAGGGAATACATGTATCTGAAAGGAATCCAAGCAGGCCCACAGACATCTAAATGAAATTGTGTGTATGTTTATGCAAGTGCAGTGTGAAGCTGTGTAAAGGAACAACCGTGCTCCCAGCAGTCTCCCTTCTGTGGAGAGCCAGAAGGTGTCTGAAGTAGCTGTTGTTTCCTCTGGATTCATAGGTAATTGTTATAGAGGGTGGATTTAGCCAGTATTTAGCAATAGTGTTGCTATTAATTATTATTAATTATGACATTACTTTGAATGTCTTGAACTGTATGTGCCATCATTTCCACCACCAAGGTCAGAAATTCAGACAAGTCCCCAGGCTTTCTGTGACCTTGGCTACACTAAAGGGAAAAGTCGATTTAAGCTACGTAATTTGAGTTATATGACTAGCGTAACTCAAATCGATGTAGCTTAGATCTACTTGTCGGGGGGTCCACACTACGCGATGTCAAGAGGAAATGCTCTCCCGTCGACTCCCCTTGTTCTTCTCGATCTGCTGGAGTACAGGAGTCGATGGGAGAGCGATCGATGGTCGATTGAGAGGGTCTTCACTAGACCCACTAAATCAATTGCCAATACATCAATCGCTGCAATATCAATCCTCCAGTAAGTGTAGACAAGCCCTGTGACAATGCTTGGCTACTTTCCCCAGATTTATTTAATTTTTTCTCGCTGAGGCTGTTAAAATTATTTTTAGGAGGAATATCTGTGGATGTGTGCAGTTTTCCTGCAGTTTTCAGGAAGATTTCTTTGACACCTACTGCTTTTTAAGGGATTCTTTCTGCTTAAAATTCTGAGATGAAGTTTTACACTGCAACAATTTTGCAAAAATTCATTCTTTTTTGGAAATAGTACTAGTTTTTGTTCAAGCCTTCAAGTAGTCTTTGCAGTATTGTCCTTAAGTCTGTGTGACTCCTGCAGTCATACTGGGCCTTGCTCTACAGAGACACCTGTGAGCTGGCAGCCTGATCACCAACCTCAGATTCTCTGGCCATAACAACACTGGCTGGTTCCAGTGGCAGTGGATTGCAACATAGAAGGGATTCCCTTACAAAGTATATACATTAATTGTCTATGTATTTTTTTAATGTACAAAATCATGTCTGTATTAACTTCATTTTGATTGTTTATGGCAACAAACACCATCCTGCTGCAGTTGCACCAGTTGTGGTTTTTACAACTTAAAAACAGAAGGACCTAATATGAATTATTTCTTTCTTTCTTTCTTTTGGAAACCTGTCCCTTTGCTAGTTTAGAGGTGTTTCTCTGCCAGTGGAGCTTGGACTAGTGTCCCTTATGGCCAGATCCAGGTGTTTCACTGGGAACCATCTAGATTTAGCAGGCAGTGAAAAGGCTATTTAATTTCCAAATTTGTCCATCTGCTGAAAAAACATGTGGGCCAAGATTTTAAAACAATGGGTGCTTAAGTCAGGGGCTTAAGTTTGTAAATCAATAACAGCTTCTGAGTGCTCAACACTATTGAAAATCAGGCCACTCTGTTAGGCACAAGATTCCTAAAGCCTCCTTTAGCTCATGTGGTCAAACGGTGTTCTGTTGGTGTCTGATCTATTTTGTCAGTGCCTGACCCAGACTGTAATCTTCTCAGGGGGAAGGAATGATGTCGTCTTGTTCATGTGTAGAGCACCAAGCACTCTGCTGGTGCTCAGTAACCAATGAGCAATAACAAAAGTGGTTGTTTTCAGCCTAGTGCTGACAGTGATCACCTGATTTTGGGGTAGACTTGCTAAATTACAATGAAGAAGCCAGCTTCAAATATAGACAAAAGGGAACATGCCTCCTCCGCAGAGTAGATTCCTCAACCAACCTTCTCCTCATTGTAGATCCCCCCAGTGCCTACTCCACCTATGTCTAGTGAATGGTCTGTATTTTTGCCCATGCTAAACAAAAGTACAACTAATTTACCACAGGCTGTGATACTTTCTTAATCCTAATCATTGTGGGCTCATCCATCCCCTGATCCAATTAAAAAGTAATATCCATGTTGCATCAGTGACTTAAATTCACTTCTTGTCCTTGATGAATGTCAGGTGACAACTGTATAATACACAGTGCCTCACCAGTTACCTCTGAGAAGGTACAATGTATACACTTGGCCTCAGGAAAATATCCAGCACAATCCAGCAACTAATTTATCCAAGAGTGGCTATAAATAAAAATCTGTTCCTAATATCTCTCATAAATGGTGAGTTAAGTAAGCGTAAAATGAGTCGACTAAACTGAAGGTATGTCGCTGACCTCGCTTTCCCATTTCCACACTTCAGATACAATTATGTACTTTCCCAGTGAAATAATGGAGTTAGTTGGCTGTTTGGAGAGGTAGAGTGCATCTGTATTATCTTTAGGGATGGAACATGATCAAAGAATGCAAAAACTTTCTCTACCTGTCCAGTCACTATTAGGTGTACCTTTCCTGTAAAAAAGTAATTTCGATTTGATACTCTTCCAAGATTTCACTTGCTGCAAAGCTAGGTAATAGTTCACAGTGGTCTCACAGTACCAACTTATTATTAGCACAATCTATTAGCCAACTCAGTGCTCATCTGATGAACTGTCTTTGTAGCCCACATTTTAGCAGCTGACAATCCTGATGCAAACCAAGCAACATAATAATCCATTGTCTAACTGTGAAAATGTCTGAAACCACAAGTAAATCCTGTCTAGCCATCCCACCCATTCCTTCTCATTCCCCTGCCTTCCACACCCAAACTTTACAAGCTCCACAGACAAGTTTGGTCACATATCTGCTGGCTAATAGCTGTGGCTGTAATTTTTAACCATAGCAAGTCTTAGGACAGAGAGTCTGTTACACAGGTTTAGGGCAACATTCCACAACATTCCAACTAGAGCCTGAACTGAGGGGACTTTAAGAACATAAGAATGGCCATACTGGGTCAGACCAAAGGTCCATCCAGCCCAGTATCCTGTCTACTGACAGTGACCAATGCCAGGTGCCCCAGAGGGAGTGAACCTAACAGGTAATGATCAACTGATCTTTCTCCTGCCATCCATCTCCACCCTCTGACAAACAGAGGCTACAAACATCATTCCTTACCCATCCTGGCTAACAGCCATTAATGGACTTACCCTCCGTGAATTTATCTAGTTCTCTTTTAAACCCTGTTATAGTCCTAGCCTTCACAACCTCCTCAGGCAAGGCGTTCCAAAGGATGACTGTGCGCTGTGTGAAGAAGAACTTCCTTTTATTTGTTTTAAACCTGATGCCCATTAATTTCATTTGAATTAGCTACATGAGGTGAATTTAATGCGCTTGACTTTCACACGCAGAGATCAGAATATGAATCTTGATTTTGGTTCCAGGCAAAAATATACTTTGTGGTCTCATCTTAGCACCCATTTCTTTTATGTCTCAGTTTGCAATGATTAGCTTGACTTGCAGTCTCTGCATAGTAGACCCCCAGGATTGGAATAGGAGAGGAACTGAAAATCAGGATAGAAATGTCCTTATAGAACTGCATTGGAAAACATAAGCAGCACATATCTGTGCTGTGCTTGGCACAAAGTTAATGCAGTTAGGGTTATATTGACCCCTGTGCAGAGAAGTCCACAGAAGAATGGATTATTCTCATTCCAGCACAATGGGGTCTGTATTCCAGCTGGGCATTTGTATATTACCATAATATAAATATTTGTTGATAAAATGTGAGCACCACTTAAATCCTCAAAGTCAGACTTAAGTCATGCCACACTTTGTAGCCCTTGTGTGGGCTCTTGACACTGATTAAATTTTGATCCTTAGCCCCAAACTTTCATAAACACTAAATTAATTCACAAATATATTATTCAAAAGTTAAACAAATGTGAGGAGAGAACAGAAAAGAAGAATTTCTTTAATTGAATCATGTTTACTATTGGAGTCCTTACCCCTACTGTCTTATCAGTGCTTTGGATATATCCTAAAACATAGACAAATGAATAGCTACTTTCCCTAAATTGTCTCACAGAGCCCTATTGCACTGGAGAAAGGGACTGTTGCAATTTTATTGAACCAGTACCAGCTGTGACTCTGCTCAGTGCAGCCACGCTAATTATCCTGTTTTGCAGCACTCTCCTCATGCATTGCAGGGCCAGTGAGGTAGGTGAGACTAACACAAAATTCCCAAAACAAGTCAGGAGTAGATGCATAATGCCTCTGGTCTATACTGTATATTTGCACCCGGTTGTAGTATTAGTTTGTTCCAATGGATGCTGTCCAGGGCAAAGATTTGCACATGCACCATGAGGGGCAGGGACTGTATTCTGCTCTATCACCCCACTTGGAATTGCCATGCAGAAGTATCACCTCCTCCCTCATTACAAGCTGCAGCCAACTGACTGACTGTGGGGGCTGGCCAATATTGGGAGCACAAGCAGGTTTGGTTAGGAATGCCTAAAGAGGTAAGGAGCTTAACTTTGTTCCTTATGCTCTATTTGATTTTTTGTTTTTAAACCTTTCAGTTGGTTTCATTAATTCTTGTGGATTTTTGTGTTCATGTTGCATTTTTGTAGCTGCAATAATATTTTCTCTGTCCTGTGTTTACTGTAGGTTTCCTAGACAGGAGTGGTCCGGGACCATCCAGAGAGAGGACAATGTCCCCCTGATAGGCTCAGGAGGTTCCGCCATCCCCTTTCCTCAGCAAGGAACCAGAAATGGAAGGGAAACAAGTGAGTGGCTGGAGCAGAGTGGGAGAGGCATTGTGCAAGTGGCTTTGCTGAGTATCCTTTAATGACCTTATTCTGGGCCCTGTCATGATAGTGGTTAGGTTTGAGCAGTCTTGAAATTGGTTGAGTACCCTCATCTCCCATTTAAATCAGTATATAGACATTTAAAATTGTGCAGGAAGCATTTATCACTTTGCAGGTGGAGTTACTCCAAATTTTTTTCCAACTGAAACATTTTCCTGTCAAAAAATGGGGTTGTTAGAATGTGAAATTTGTAGTAGAAAAATGTTATTTTCATCAAAATATTTTGACAGGAAATTTCAAAGCTAAACAAAAATTTTAATTTAGAATTGAAATCTTCATTTTGACTTTCAAGAAACAAAAATTTGTTGAAGCGTTGGGGTGTTTTTCCTCACTTTTTGGGGGGGTTCAGTGGAAGGAGGGAGAGAGAATGTCATCTAGGGATTTTTTCCTTCCTTTTTTCCTCTCTCTAACTTCAAAACTACCTCAATTTTTGAAAATGTACAGGGGGGCAGAGTTCCTTTTGCTGCCCTAACTTTTCAAAACTTGGAGAAGTTTTGAAAAGTTAGAGTGAAAAAGAACAAAACATGTGTGGGGGATGCAAGGAGCAGGGGAAGACCTAGACATTCATGATATTTCATTCAGAAAGGAAAAAGGGAGAAAAGGGAAGGGTTTCAATTTTCAAAAAACATTAAAAAAGGGTTTCATTTTGAATTTTTCTTTAAATAATGCCAAAAATTTCAAATGAAAATTTTTTGGGGGGAAAAAACCCAAAACTAGGTCTTTCGACCAGGTCTACTTGCGGGATCGGGCTCTTTGGCTGAATGTAGCTTTCTACTAGATGGGAGATTGTTCTACTGCTCAATGGGCCTATTTCTTTACACAGATATTGGTAGAAAACCTGATGATTTTCATTCTATTACTAAACCTTGAATGACAGCTGTAAGTTAGTATTGAAATCTTGAGATGTGTCATACAACTTATCTAAACAAAGCTAGGGGGAGTTTATTTTGGTAGCAAACTAAACTCAGAATGACTGAGATGGCATCTAATTTATTGAACTTAATACTTGCTACGTACAGTGCAGATGAAGGGCTAAACTGTACCTCAGTGTTGTAATTTGAGAGTACCGATTATCCTAGTGGATGTTAGGTGTGGAGCTAGGCAAAATTTTTCAGCTGAAAAAATGTAGCTTTGGGTTGACTGAAACATTTTGCAAATTTGTGCCAATTTAGAAAAATTGAGATGGGGGGCAGGAGGGGGGATGAAAGTGTCAAAATGAACCATTTCAACATTTCCAAAACAAAACATTTTAATTTTTTGGACTAGATTCACAAGGGGATTCAGGTGCCATACACAAAAACAACATAGGGTTGCCATGCCTCCCTAATAGGCCAGTGCTCAGGTCTGTCACCTGGGATGTAGGACAACTTGGTTCAAACTCTTTCTTCTTCTCCTTCTTGTTTTTGAACATCCAGGAAATTGAAAAATCAGTGATTCATGCAACTCGAATTAGATGGCACCTACCCCTTGCTGTTAGGGACAATGCAGCACTGCTCTGTGTTTATACACAGTGACCAAGAAGTCTGTATGCACACATCTTGTCTTCCTTCTGGCTAAACACAAAATTAACCCGTAGGAGCAGAAGTAGCCAAAACAGGGACCAATGCACTAGGGGGGAGGGGTAAAATGCAGCCCAGATGGGGCAACTCCTCCCCCCAACAGCCCTCTGCACCCGTGGCCCAGAACTGCGCAAGGGAGACCCTGCCTCACGAGGGTCACTAGGATCCCAGCAGTGCCTCCCCCCCCCCACCATGTGGCTTGAAGGAGAACTACAGAGAGGAGCAAGCTAGAGACTCCAGACCCTAGGAACAGAAGCAGCCCAGGCAGGGATCTCTGGACATTGCAGTCAGACTTGTAAAAGTCTCTCTCTGCCCTGTGCTGACAGGCTGTTTGCTCCAACCCTACCCCTCCCTCCTCACAGTCTCTATGACCCCCCTACACAATAACCTTGCAACCCCTCCCCCCCACACACACACAACCCCTTTTTGGGTCAGGACCACTACAGCTACAACACTGTGAAATTTCAGATTTTAATATCTGATATCTTGAAATTTAAAATTTGTAAAATCCTGTGACCATGAATTGACCAAAATGGACTGTGAATTTGGTAGGCCCCCACCCATGTTATATTGCAAAAGGACGTGAATCCTTTAACACAAGTCTAAATTTCTCTACTAATACAGACAATGCTTGTTTACAGTATACCTAAAGAAGCTTGGAAATAGTGGGATTCTCTATGTAGTGGTGGTGGTATTACATTGTTAGCCTTTTATTTTAACTGCTGTTATGGAACATTATTATTGCCTAGATTTCTCTACCCTCTCCACAGGCTAACAAAGATCTAAAAATGAGAGTAGCCCCAGTGTTGGTCCAGGGTCCTAGATAGACAAGGTGTGAGAGAGATTATCTTGTATTGGACCAGCTTCTGTGGTGAAAGAGACCAGCTTTCAAGCTTACATAGAGCCCTTCTTCATGTCTTGGAAATGTACTCGGAGTGTACTCATAGCCTCATACAAGGTAGAAGAGATTGGTTAGCATAAGAAAGGTGGGGGGAAAACTGGGGGGAGGAGTTAGTGGGTTATAGCTTATTGTAATAAGCCATAAATCCACTGTCTACACTCAGTCCATGATTTGTGTTTAACATTTACAAATTTAAGCTTCCAGGCTCATCTATTGAAGGGGTTGTGCAGTTTTCCCTCCTTTTTTCCCTATGATTGGAGAGGCTAACCCTAACCCTCCAGTTTTTCCTCCTTTCCCCCATGACTGGAGGGGTAGTAAGTAGCCACTTTACCTTAAATAGCCCATTGAAATAGGTTGTATGCTGTGTTGTTGTAGCCATGTTGGTCCCAGGAATTAGAGACACAAGGAAATATTGAAAGGTATGTTAACTACTTATGCTAAACAATCTGTTTCACTTTGTATTTAGCTGTGACAATAAGCATGTTTCCCAGACATGAAGAAGGGCTTGTCTTTATTACCGGGGTAAGTTGACTTAAGTTACACTACTCCAGCTACGTGAATAACGTAGCTGGAATTGACGTAGCTTAGGTCGACTTACCCCACTGTCTTCACTGCATTAACAGGAGACACTCCCCGGTCAATTTACCTCAGGCTATGTCCATGCTACCGCAGTAAGTCAACCTCTGCTATGCAACTCCAGCTATGTCAATCATGTAGCTGGAATTGATGTAGCTTAGGTTGAGTTACCGCGGGGTCTACACCCCAGAGGGTCCACAGGAGAAAAATCTCCCATCAACTTACCTTACTCTTCTCGTCGGGGGTACAATACAAGGGTTGACTGGAGAGCCATCTGCAGTCAATTTGGTGGGTCTTTACTAGACCTGCTAAATTGACCGCTGGTGGATCAATCTCAGAGCATCTATCCCTCGTGTAGTGTAGACCTGCCCTTACTCTTCTCGGGGAACTGGAGAGCGCTCTGCTGTTGATTTAGGACTTCACTAGATCTGCTAAATCGACACCCACTGCATCGATTGCAGCAGCATCGATCTCCCCAGTAGTGAAGACAAGCCCAAAGAGCTCTGTGTAAGCTTGAAAGCTTGTCTCTCTCACCAACAGAAGTTGGTCCAATAAAAGATATTACCTCACCCGCCTTGTCTCTCCTACCTTTAAAGTGACAGCTTAGGTGTTTTATTACTTCTTCAGTTCTTTGATTAGGGAGAAATTGCACCCAAAGGGCTGAGGTGGCTAATAGGCAAGCTTCCTGGATCTCTTTCATAGGTCACTCTAATTCAGAGGAAAACCAAAGGCCACATCTGGGTATGGAAGTTGTATGGTGGGCCATGAATGCTCATGAAATTGGGGGTTGAGGTGCGAGAGGGAGTGAGAGCTCTGGCTGGAGGGGGGTGCGGGCTTGGGGGGGGGGGGTCAGCGGAACTAATGAGTTCAGAGTGTGGGAGGGAGCTCTAGGTTGGGGTGTGGGTGGGCTCCAGCTGGCAGTGCAGGAGGTAGATCAGGACTGGGGCAAGGGCACTGAATGGGGTCAGGGGTGTAGGGTCTGGGCAGCACTTACCTCAAGCAGCTCCCAGGAGCAGTAGCATGTCCCCCCTCCAGCTCCTCTGTGGAGGCGTGGGTAGGCAGCTCTGCGTGCTGCCCCATCCACAGGTGCCGCTCCTGCAGCTCCTATTGGCCACTGGGAACTATACTTGGGGCTGAGGCAGCATGCAGAGCTCCCTGGTCGTCCCTATGCATAGGAGCTGGAGGAGGGACGTGCTGCTGCTTCTAGGAGCCGCCCAGAGCCACAGCAAACGTGGAGCGGGGCAAGCCCCAGACCCTGCTCCCCTGCAGGATCTCGAGGGCTGGATTAAAATGCCTGTAGTTTACTCTCCCCTGCTCTAATTGCAGTAGACCACACTCCTCTTTAACTGGATCATTCTGTCCTACAGACAAGAATTACATAATAGCCAGTAGGATGTCTGGGAAGAAACCTTTTATTATGGTGAAGTTTTACATTAAAAGAATGCCCTTTGTACATTTTTCTAAGGGAGTTTAACAGTTAAAAAACAGAAAAAATATGCTGTTTTCTTTCAGTATATGTTAATGGAAGATTAACAAAGACTTGGGTAATTGTACCAGTGATGTGTTTATTAGCCACCCATTTTACTGGTGGCTGCATAAAGACTGATATTTGCTAAACTGAGACAGGTTTAAATGGACTTCAGCACTAGTCTATGACAAATGTATTATGTCAGTGACACCTATGTAAATGTTATGAATACTTAGTTGGGTATAGTAGGAGTTGCTTATATACAGTTTATGAGAAGGCTTCAAGCTAAACACATTTAGTGCAATCTGGGAAGGCTAGCAGGAGGCAAAAGTCAATGTTAGTACAATTTTTCCACTTATACTGGTCAGTGGGACAGAACAGTATGAAGGAAAGTTCATGTTACCATAGTAGGATTAGCAGCTGATGGAACCAGCCAAACCCACCTCCACTGTCATGTTGTGTGAGGTGTCAAGGATATCCCTGCTCTCAATAGTAGAGGCTGCACATTCCATCACCCAGCTTCCATTAAAAGTGACTTTGTCTCAGGCAAAGTAACTTCCAGGCAATATTTTAGTTGAGAACATTAGTCCTATAGAGAGATAGAAGCTTTCTGAATATTTACGGCACAGATTTTCTAGGGAGTTGGACACTAACACCTTCCATAAGAAGTAGGGGTGCCTAGCGCTACTAAGAGAGAGATGCTTTAGTGTTGTATACCAATGCTAGTCCACAGATATTTAGAACTATAGACCTGAAGTCTGGCCTTTGCAGGGAAATTACAACTTAAAAAAAAAAAAAAAAAAAACAACAATGGAAGGATGGGGGGGGGGGAGGGAGTGCAGAGCTGAGAAATTTGCTGATCCCATATGCATCCATATCCCTCATTTGTAGTTTCTAGCAGTTTGTTAGTTTGCCTCTGCCCTTCTTTAAAGGAAAGTTTGGTACTAAGTTTCAGTTATTCATAGGGTGCCAATTGAAGAGCTTAATGTATCAGATCAGAGGCCAGCTGCTATCAAGCCTTTATTAGACTACATACACTCTTAAGTACCCTTCTCAATATGAAGCCTTTCTTTACCTACATCACAGTCTCATGTAGGTCAAAAGCTAAAGAAGAATCAAAGGTTGAGTTCAGCTTTAGAATTTATTTAGCTTCTAACTTATAAACAAGGATAAATTATGTACTAAATAACCCTAGCCCACGCCAGTAAACTTGAAAGTTTTCAGTATGTTACTCTAGCTCACACCAATACACTTGGTCATTTTCTCTCTCCTCCCACTAAACCAGGCAGTCACAGAGGACTATGAACTGCACTCTAGAGTCAGAACTCTCTACCACTCTGTTTTTGGAAGCATACGACCACAAACAAGTTAACTGTAGGATAGAAGTGCCACGAGCTTAATGACAAGATTACTTGCTGCCATAATTTGTGACAGCAGCCAAATAAAGATAGTGGTGCTGCGCTGTAGGAGTTGACAGAACACTATGTATAGAACACCTGTGCCATTCAGCTTCAGTTACTGAACTTTAGTATCTAATCAATCTGACCTATTCAGCGTTCAGTAGAAAAGGGCAATTCTTTAATATCAGTACATTTGTAGCTGTTCAGTTGAAGTTCAGGATATGGACTCTTCTTTCCCTCAAGGCTCACTGGTTCACTCCCTCAGAGCTACCCTGAGATCTTGGTACACCCTGCTGGGTAGTCTGAGACTCATGTGTGGTCTCTGTGGATGTGGATGCCTCTCCTGCTGCCCTGTTTAAAGAGAGAAAGCTTTTAATTCTGATGCGGGTTTCTTAAGCTATAGGCCAGTCACACGACTGATTTGGAAAGATTAAAGCATCACTTATCACCAAGCTTGATAAAAACCTACCCATCTTTTTTAGATGATTGTTTGCTCTTCAGTTATTGCATCTAGGACTTAATCTTATACCATTTAGTCCAAAAGTCAGGCAGGATTCATGGCATGCAAGATGAGGACTTTAAGACAGCAGTTCTAAGAATGAGTTTCTCCCCTCCACCCCATTAGAAAAAAAGTGACAGTGTCAAGGTTTTTAAGCTACCCCCTATGTAAGTTAGGGGAATGAACTCTTTAGGTAACTCTAAGCTTCACAGGGCCTAAGTTTGATCCTTGATGACTTATTAGAGGGGGGAAAACTAGTAAAGAGGCCATTCACAGAAGCTGAATCTGACAGGAGTCTACTCAAATTGTTATTCATTGCAGAGTGACAGTTGTAGTCATTTGCATCTCTTGGAAGGCAGGAAGAACCAATGCCCAAGTAACCATCCTTAGCAAGTGCAGCATTTGGTCTATATTCCAGGTCAGTAAGTGATCTCCCCAGCCTCCCTTTAGAACCTTGTACCCAGTTCAAGAGACGAAGTTATTCCCATTTTCTCATAGCACGACCACATTCAGACTGTAAGCAAGTGCAACTCCATGACTTATTGTGCTGCACCCACTTAAGTGAGCACTAAGGCCAAGGTTCTAGTTTTTTGTTTGTTTTTTTTTAAAAAAAAAAAAGCAGAGTGATTTAGTATGTAGGAGGGACAGGTCACTAGCTTTCTTGGTCTGTTGTCATGACCCTCCCTATCAGGGGAAGATACTGCTTTTAGGTACAGATCAGAAGGTTGAGTTACCTGTGCTCTTGATTTTAGTCTCCCTCACAACACTTGTTTATTACACTAGCTGAGAAGCTAGAACTCCCAGCTAGACACATTCATAATGAGGGGTCAGGCCAATCATTTGATGGGTTAGACACTTGGTGGTGGTTAGTTCTGCTCTCAGACTGCAAAGTGTAATGGTAACTTACATGACAAAGAAGAATATGGAGGCAAGAAATCCAACAACTAGAAGGAACATAAGAGTGCTTAAGATTGAGGTGATGACAATCATTCCTCCACTCCTTCGCCCAGGCCAGGTATCAATTGTTGAAGCCTGTTTTACTAGGAGAGGTGGGATGAAGAAAAAAAATATTACTGTACATATTTAGAGGTTCCAAGAGACCAGAAAGAGTGACTATAGACAGCATAAACTAGGGAAGTTAATGGCTCAAGCCTTCCCCGCCCCCACAGTATCTGGTGTTACTTTTAAAGTCTATGTACTGCTGGTCTTGGCATTTCAACATCCTTCATTTGAAATCTTGAACTCCTTTACAGAATTAGTTTAAGCCTCAAAAATACCCCTGTAATAGAGAAATTTACCCACTTTAAATAGGTAAATCACTTAACCTCTCTATGCCTCTTTATCTAGTGACCGCAGCAGAGGCAGAAATAGAATCCAGACCTAAGCTCAAACCACTACACAACTCCTCCCTTCCCCCCCAATCTGTGTCATGTTTGAGCCTTTTTTCCTGAGGGCATCAGGGGAGGAGGAGTATTCCAGAGTTACCTCCACCACTTAGCTTTAATGATGCATAACAGTTTTTGGGTCAGAGAGGACTGGAATTTGTTTCTTTAGTCACTTCCTGCCAAGATGCTGGCTAAATGTCCTAAAGCATATTTATTTCTTCCCCCAAGAGGGAGCAGTTGACCTTGGTTTTTGGTACTTACCCCTACTGGTTTTCATTGGATCAGACCAGAGAGTTTGGTCTTTCACAACACCTGCAACCACATCTACTAAGAGGTACTTAAACCTGGAAGCAGAGACAGGCAGGTTAATCATTCTAGCAGAGGCTTTGACAATCAGGCATATAAACCAATCCAATAGCTGCCAAAAAAAAGGAAGACTAGGTAATATCTTGTCAGAGATGCATATAAAAGGGGTGGCTAGCTAGTCCAGAGGTTTTAGAGGGGAACAGAGGGAGTTAGTACAAAATCCTCTCCCACCTGTCACAGTAGATTTTTCAGTTTGTTCAGAGTGTGCTTGTTAACTGTGCCAGTTGTTGACAACCTTCCAACAATAGTGTCTCCTAGTTAAATTCAGTATGACCTATAGTAAATTTCTGGGATGATGTCCAAAGACTGAGTGTTGCAGGGCTCCCCTGGTACAGGAAAGCATGGAAGAGACAGTCAAGTTACCAGCTGGTGGATTATACTTGAGCAGATGAATAAGAGCTCTGCAGGCACTGAGTCAGACACATTCAATGGCTTCTACAAGAGCCAGTTAAGACACAAGGTTTAGGGATCTCACTGTAACTTTAAAATAGTAATTTACTTGAGTTTCAACCCAGACACACCCTCACTGAAGGGCTTAAGCTGCATGGGTGGGGCAGTGAAGGTTATCTTTGCGTTTGGCTGTACTCAGAGCCACCCTTAATGGAGCATTGAGGCTCTGTTCCTGCAGTTGAAAGGAACAGTTTCACTATGTTCAATTAGTACAGTTTGCAAGTAAGATTTATACCAAGTTAACCTTAGTGTCAAGTGCAAGGACACCCCTATCCAAAAGAGAATTGTGAACTATACCTGTAGGTTGTATCATCGGCAAGAGGAGGGTTACAGGCACCGGGGAAGTTTGGGTCATATAAACAAGTCACATCGTCTCCCACTCTGAAGAGGTATTGTTTCAAGACATCTGAAACTTTTTTCACATTTACAACATCAGCCAGCAGGGGGGGCGATGCACAATTGGGCACATTAAACAATGCAGCCCTGTAAGGTCCAAGTTGTCCTCCGTTGGTGTCTTGGAAAGTGGTGTTGAGAGGTTTGCTGCTGTTGTCAGTCACAGCTGAGTTTACAGTGCTTGCTGCAGGAGAGATTGCATACTTCAGTATAACATTTGTGACACAAGCCCTTCCCATCCACCCACCAACATTGAACCCTCAGCTTTGTCAAAAGGAAGTACCCAAACAAACCCACCATGTTCAATTTTAACTTTTAGGGGCCCAACAGACCATTTCCTTTGCCCCATACCCCCACAACATCACTACCAGTGGGCACAACAGAGGCCAGAAGAGATACAGACCCAAGACCAGCACTGGTGGTGGGAGGGGAGCACTTTCTGTAGCACTGGTTCTGTCCTGCCAAGCCATGAATCAGTTTACTCTCAGAGGCCTTGTTTGCCTCCATCACAAGGCATGTAAGGAGCACCTGTGCTCTTATCTCCCCAATGCCTGTAGCTGTCTGACAAGACAGCCTGGGGAAAGAAGGAGTGCCTCTATGTGCTGCTCCCCTTCAGAGTGGAGTAAATTGTCAGGGTGTATTGCTCCCAAACAGCCTGAAAAGGGACATCAGGGGAAAGCTGAGGGAGCTTGGAAGGCTAGTTAATTAAACCAGGTCCTCCCTCAAGTGATAAGCCAACAGTGGATCCTGTAGGCTCTCTTCCCACTGGGTGTTTGGGTCTGTGTAGCTACCCCAGCCCTCTCTGCTCCATGTCTGGGTGGGGGGATGGGTGAATCCCTTGCTCTGAGAGGGCTCTAGGTATTCTCACTCACACACAAAGACAGGCTTCGTATGTCCTTCCTATCATTAGATCAAGACTCTCAGGAGGCCCACGGAGGGACAGCTGTCAACACTACAGCTATCAGGAAGGGGCTTGTGGGGGGAGGGGTGGGGCCAACCCAGCAAGCTCTGCTGATGCCCACAAACACTCTTGTACTTGAGCCTCTGCCACTTTTAGTGGGTACAAATGCTCTCTCATTCCTGCCTCTGTAGTGTCCCCCACCACAAGAACTGAGGAACAGCCTCTCAGCCCCTTCGGACAGCTCAGTATGTGAGGATGGAACAAAATCCCTCCCCACCCCAGGGCCAAGCTTCTCCTTACCAGAAAATCTTTGGGAAACCCCCCACCTCATCCTCTCCCCTCATAATGCTGAGGCTCTGACACAGAATGCAATCGCTCCTCTTCTCAGGTCATGCAGATGCTCTTTGTAACTAGTCCCACCCCACCCCCACTGGTGAATGTACCAAGGAGCAGGGGCAGGACTTATCCCCTGCAGGAAGGAGAGGCAGCTGAACCAAACCCTCTGCCACCCAAATATTTCAAATAATGTAAGGCAACAGTCTGGCCTTTATTCACTCCAGCCCTCTCCTGCCCACCAGGGAGAGAGTCAATACTGAGAGTGCAGCCACACTAAGGCCCAGCTTTAAGTATTTGATATGTGGTAATGCATTTAAATTTGCCAATCCAGGCCCCCCTCCCATCCTACAAGTCACCATGAAGTAGTAGTATGGTAGTTCACGGGCAAGTTTCATCTACCGTATAGTATAATCTAAGAAAAAAATTCACATGTCAGACATTAGTAACAACTGATCAAGTTAGCATAAAGCCTCACACCTAGTGGGGTTACCTTCTCAAACATTCAGTAGAGGATCTCTGCACATTATAAAGGCAGAGCATGTTCCTTTGATAGCATGGAATAAGCCAAGTACTCCCAGGCTAGACAGGACTATACAATGTACACAAGGTTCTGAGGAAGTTAAATCCATGTCAGTAATGCCTCCCTTCACCCTGTGGGGTATCTTAGCATGAAGAAATGTGCTGTTTTCTAAGGCAGAGACAAACTTTAAAGAAATTGTCCCAGTTCAACAAGTAGTCAGGGAATGTTTCCTCATTTCAATGGCTGAATGCAATTCCTCCAAGCATAAGTTCTTCCTTTGTATCTGTGCATGTGTTTTATTTATGGAGTGCATGCTATGGAATTTACAGTATGTAGAACAGAAAGTAGTTTGAGAGGAGTTTCATAACAGATAGCTTTCAAGGTGGAATATTTTGAGACAAGCCAGATATCAGGAAAGTCTTTATAAAAACTTCTACAGATAGTGCACTTCCTGGAGCCATTATGTGAAACAGCTGTGTTTCAGTACTAAGGGCATGTCTTCATTAGCACTGCCGCGGCATCACTTTAATGTGACTGTGTAGTTGCGGCATAGCGCTGGGAGAGAGCAGCGCTATAAAAAAAACCACACACACACACCCTCCCACACACCTCCCCCCCCCCCCCCCCCAAGGGAAATAGCTACCAGCACTGGGAGCACAGCTCTGGTGCACTGTCTACACTGGCACTTTATAGCGCTGAAACTTGCAGCGCTCAGGGGCGTGTTTTTTCACACCCCTGAGCGAGAAAGTTGCAGTGCTGTAAAGTGCCAATGTAGACAAGCCCCAAGACATCCCATAATACTAGCACATTCACAGGTACTCAGACAGTTGAGTCTTTTGCAGGAGTTATCTTAAGTATTTAGTCAGAGTTGAGGTTCTTTAGTCATGGGAAGTAGGGATGTGCCTGTCAGCTAATTGAATTTCCTGTGCTATTAGTTTGTTACTGCCAGACTTACACAAGGTCTCATTTCCGGTCTCTGACTTGAGGAGAGAAAAATCTTGTAGCAACTATAGCAGTGTCAGTAGCTGCTGAGTTGTTACATGGCTTAGTTGAGCCTATTATTTGAAACCAACATACCCTCTTTGAAGGCTCATCCTTCTTTGCCTAGACTCGAGCCTCCTGATATTAGCTTGGCTCTGCTGAAGTCCACTTAGCACTCAAGTGTTGCTAAATTGACTGCCCATACAGTTTGCATCCTTTAAACAGCAAAGCTAGAAGCAGCAGCAATCTAAGCTTCCTTTTTACTACCCTCACTAGGAAGTCGCCTCATCTTTTTCTTCATTAGAAAGTGTACTCATGTTTGAGCAGTCCAGTTAACTCAACTGATGCTAAATTGATCAGAATAGACAAGGACCAGTCATGTGCAACATTAGCACAGTTAGAGCACCCATGACTAGCTGACAATAGTGAACATGCTTGGTTCTTGTCTATGCTGACCAGTCAGCCATAGTCAATATAATGTCATCCAACTTCATTGTGATCATGCTGAAGTGCTAGAGCTAAAGTTTTTGTTAAGACCAGTCCTAGCAGAGAACAGGGAACAGACCGTCAACTGGTATAGATCAGCAAGGCTCCATTACAGCTAGTAGAGATATACCACTTTACACCCTCTGTGGATCTAGCTTTCGTTCTAGATGTACTTTAACCCTTGTTCTCTTTGCCCTGGCTTCCAATTACAAGTGGACACTTGTCACACACACTGCCAGCAGAAGTGGAGGCCATCAAGTTTTAAAGAATTACATTACCTAGCTTCAAAGAGGGCAGGGGAGAGAAAGGAAATCAAGCAAGATACTTACCAGAGTCAGCCATTGCATACAAGTAGACCACATAGGAGCTACCTGGAGACAGTGAATCATCAAACACACAGAAAGGTTTCTCTAGAGCAATTGTAGTAAGGGTAGGATTATTTGTAGCAAGTTTGGGGTTTGCAATCTGAGGCCTCAAATTCTGAGCTAGAAGAGACAGGGAATAGAAAAGTGTAATATTTAATCAGTTGCCCCGTCAGATATAACCACAATGTTTAAATAAGACAATTTCAAATGAGAGGTGGGTTTGGACCCTGTACTGGGAATATTTCTGAGCCATGCTCCATCCTTCTCACACCCCACTCTCTTTTCTGGAAAGAGAACAAAGCCACAAGCAATACAGTCACTTCTTGCAACCTCTGGATACAGTTAGTGCTAGCAAGGAACTCAGGGGCAAATCTATTATAGCCTCAAGTGGACTAGAGAGCAATTTCAGCAAGTCCTGAGTAGAGGGACAGAGGAGTGTTCATTCATTCTCTAGGTCTCCTGACTTAGAGGAAAAAAGAAAAGAAAAAAAAAGTAGTTTGAGAATAGAGCAATGCTGAAAATATGGTCTTAAAAAAAAAAAAAAAGAGAGAGAGAGCACAAGCACACGCAAGTAGGGATTAGTGCTAGACTCCCACACCTCACCCCATCTCCAAGTCTTTCAGGGCAGTATAAGCAACAACCCCTGCAAAAAGCTTTATGCTCAAGACAGAGTCTGGTGACACTTCTCAGCCCCACCCCCCAGTTTCCCTACTACTTCAAACACTGGACCAACTTAGAACAAAGACAAGACTCGGTTTGCTTGGGACTGCTATTGCTTGAAGCAAAGCCATTTAAATACAGATTTACAATCCTTAATCATCCCCACTCTGCCCCCAAAACTCGGTGGGTAGGGGAAAGACATCTAAAGCCTTTAAATTAAGACAGGGGAAATAAAAACAGTTCATTGTTTGTGATCACAGACCAGAAAGTGAGGAGAACTTGAATCTCAATGGGAGAGATCACAGGCAGACAGATACCACTTACCCACACACAGCTGCCCCAGCCAGCAAAGAGCTAGCACAACCCAATGGCCCTGCATGCTCAGGCACTGTAGAGAATCCCCCACAAAAACTATGCTAGAGGATAGCTGTTGACCAAAAATCACTGCAACAGCTCGTTGCTTTGTATCCTCTGTGCTTGAACTGAGCACACCTGAATCTTCTCACCTGCCAGTAAGTAACCTGCAGTGTTGTGCCCTAACTAACCCGACAGCCTCTCCCTCCAGCCAATCAGCAGTTGGCTTTGCAATCCCTGTCTCAGCCTATTTGCATTCCTTCTCTCCCCCCCAGCACACACAAGTGTATCTAGGCTGCAGGTGAAGCAGGGGATAGAGGCACTGTCCCTGCCCAACACCATCTCTTAAGGCGTGGAGAGAGGCACAGTCCATCTCCCACAGGTGCAGCTGCAATGTGTTTCCATCATCCCTTTAAATGGCTTTAGTCCTGCCCCACTGTTTCCCTTTCACACTTGCTGGGAAAGGGGGCTGAGATCATTTGTATGAGGGTGTGGGTTAGAGGTAAACCTTAGAAGAAGCCTAAATGGGGTGGGGGGGACTGATTATTTGAATCCTGATTCTGATCTAATTTTTGAAATGGTCCTGTCTGAAGCCAAATTCTGAATTTATCCAGCCATGAATTTAGGGGTCAAAACTGAGCTCTGAATTTTGCTTCTTGGGGTTATCTTGTATAAAAAACACAATGGATCTGATTCCTGTTATACTAATGTGAATCAGAGGTAAATTCACTGAAGTCAATGGAATTGCACCAATGGCAAACCAGCGTGAGAGAATTGGACTTGTTTTATTGAATTATTGAAGTGGGAAGATCCTGGGCCTTCCTCATTATGTACTGCTGTCATTGATGATATATGGGTTCCAGCTCTGACCATGGAGCTGATAATCCCATATTTTAAAATAAACAAAATAAGGCAAAAGAACCAGCCTAGTTCCCTAAAAAAATTTACAGCATAAGTGGGCCAAATTATTCTTGAAGCAATTGCAGTTAGTACAGATTTATACCACTATCATTATGATCCAACTTTATCTCCCTTATTGTACTTTTTTAGAATAAACCACTTGCCCCTAAAAACTCTGTGAAATTGTAATCAAACAGTTATAACGTAGCTTCCTCCTCCTATGTGTTTCATTCTGTATCACATTTTATACATCAGTTTAAATGTATTAGGTTTGAATCTCCTCTCACACCACTGTTACAAGGGTACAGTATAACTCCACTGACTACAGGGAGTTATTCCTAATTCACATTGGTGTCTGTGTGATCAGACTCAGTCCCAGTGTTTCTTACAACACAGTAATGTATTCTGTGTTGGAACAGCTCCATTGAAGTCAATAGTGATAAACCAGAAAAGAATTCATCCCTCTGACTTCTATTTTCTGTGATGCTATTTGATAACATTTGCACTGGGAGGTTTGTTTGCACAACCTTTTTACTGACCTGCTAAAGAGCATTTTTGTCCATTAATGCATAACATACGATGCATAGGGAAGAAGGCCAAAAATGAAAAAAAATCTGAATATTCAGCAGAAACAGAGTTTACTGAACCTCAGGTTCCCTTCATCCTTTAGTCAAGCCAGTGCTTTCTTAAACAACTAGCCCTGTTAGAGCTGATCTCAAATTCCTCACTCAGGTAAAACTCCCAGTGTGAGTTTTGATAAGCTCAGGAGTGTGGAGTCAGACACATTATTTGCACAATCTCCAAACAATTAAGTGAGGAAATCGAGGAAAACAGAGATGAAAAATCCTCTATTTCATCTCATGCAATCCATTATCACTGTATGATTATTCCCCACCGTACATTTTCCTGCATTTTAACAAAAAATCAGATAAGAATAAAAGTAAAACAAAAATCAACAAATTAAGACCCAGAAAAAGTCTTCCTATTAATTTCAGTTTTAAAATAATAATTTGCTTTGATTTGTAATGATCAAACAGCTGAATCCTGCAGTGGGAGTTCTGCCTGAGTGAGGATTGTGGTATCTGTTCCTCAGGCCCTGATCCTGCAAAGACTTATACAGGTATTTAATTTTACTACCATGAGCAGTTCCATTGATTAAGCAGTTAAGCACCTGCGTAAGTGTTTTCAGGACTGGGGCCTTATTCATTATTTTTCATAAGGAGAAATACAGAGAGATTTATTTATTCAGATTTATTCAGGTTTAATTTAGTATGAAGTCATCTAATCTTTCAGTGTAGCTGAACAGCCACTCACAATGAGAACATTATTGTGTATATTGTATTATTTCAAAATTATTGCATGTTTAAATGTATCCGAAACAGAGGTAGAAAAATAGTACAAGGAGCAGTCTCAGCTACATCATAATTTTGAAACTTCTTATCTATCTGTGCCAATAGAGGAGCCCTAAGTTAGGGCTAGATTTCATCCTCATTTACACTGACATAAGTCCACAATAACATCATGGAAGGCAGTTAGTATGGGTTTATATTGATGTAACTGAGAACAGAATTTGACCCATATTTATTTTGACTAGGGCTGTTGATTAATCACAGTTAACTCACACGATTTACTCAAAAATATTAATTGTGATTCATTGCAGTTTTAATCACTCTGTTAAACAATAGAATACCAATTGAAATTTATTAACTATTTTGGATGTGTTTCTATATTTTCATATAGTATTCTGTGCTGTAATTGAAATAAAATTGTATATTGTTTATTACAAATATTTGCACTGTAAAAATGATAAAAGAAATAGTATTTTTCAATTCACCTCATGCAAGTACTGTAGTGCAATCTCTTTGTCGTGAAAGTGCAACTTACAAATGTAGATTTTTATTTGTTACATAACTTCACTCAAAAACAAAACAGTGTCAAACTTCAGAGCCTACAAGTCCACTCAGTCCTACTTCTTGTTCAACCAATCGCTAAGACAGACAAGTTTGTTTTCATTTACAGGAGATAATGCTGCCCACTTCTTATTTACAATGTCACCAGAAAGTGAGAAACAGGCATTTGCATGGCACTTTTGCAAGGTATTTACGTGCCAGATATGCTAAACATTCGTAGGCCCCTTCATGCTTCGACCACCTTTCCAGAGGACATGCTTCCATGCTGATGATACGCGTTAAAAAAATAATGTGTTAATTAAATTTGTGACTGAACTCCTTGGGGGAGAATCGTATGTCCCCCGTTCTATTTTAGCTGCATTCTGCCACATATTTCATGTTATAGCAGTCTCGAATGATGACCCAGCACATTTTCATTTTAAAAATATTTTCACTGCAGATTTGACAAAACGCAAAGAAGGTAGCAATGTGAGATTTCTAAAGATAGCTACAGCACTCGACCCAAGGTTTAAGAATCTGAAGTGCCTTCCAAAATCTGAGAAGGACGAGGTGTGGAGCATGCTTTCAGAAGTCTTAAAAGAGCAACACTCCGATACAGAAACTACAGAACCCGAACCACCAAAAAAGAAAATCAAGCTTCTGCTGGTGGCATCTGACTCAGATAATAAAAATGAACATGTATCAGTTCACACTGCTTTGGATTGTTCTCAACTAGAACCCATCATCAGCGTGGATGTATGTAGCCTGGAATGGTGGTTGAAGCATGAAGGGAGGACATATGAATCTTTAGTGCGACGCTGGCTACAACAGTGCCATGAGAACGCATGTTCTCACTTTCAGGTGACATTGTAAACAAGAAGCGGGCAGCATTATCTTCTGCAAATGTAAACAAACTTGTTTGTCTGAGCGATTGGCTGAACAAGAAGTAGGACTGAGTGGACTTGCAGGCTCTAAAATTTTACATTGTTTTATTTTTGAATGCAGTTTTTTTTCTACATAATTCTACATTTGTAAGCTCAACTTTCATGATAAAGAGATTGCACTACAGTACTGGTATTAGGTGAATTGAAAAATACTATTTCTTTTGTTTTGTACAGTACAAATACTTGTAATCAAAAATATATATAAAGTGAGCACTATACACTGTATTCTGTGTTGTAATTGAAATAGGTATATTTGAAAATGTAGAAAACATCCAAAAATATTTAAATAAATGGTATTCATAGAATCATAGAACTGGAAGGGACCTCGAGAGGTCAGCTAGTCGAGTCCCCTGCACTCAAGGCAGGACAAAGTATTATCTAGACCAGTGGATCTCAAACTTTTTTACTGGTGACCCCTTCCACATAGCAAGCCTCTGAGTGTGATCCCCCTTGTCAATTAAAAACACTTTTAAATATATTTAACACTATTATAAAGGTGGAGGCAAAGCGGGGTTTGGGGTGGAGGTTGACATCTCGCGACCCCCCCATGAATAACCTTGCGACCCCTGAGGAGTCCCGACCCCCAGTTTGAGAACCCCTGATCTAGACCATCCCTGACAGGTGTTTGTCCAACCTGCTCTTAAAAATCCCCAATGATGGAGATTCCACAACCTCCCTAGGCAATTTATTCTCGTGTTTAACCACTCTGACAGGAAGTTTTTCTTAATGTCCAACCTAAATCACCCTTGCTGCAATTTAAGCCCATTGCTTCTTGTCCTATCCTCAGAGGTTAAGAAGAACAATTTTTCTTCCTCCTCCTTGTAACAGCCTTTTATGTACTTGAACACTGTTGTCATGTCCCCTCTCAGTCTTCTCTTCTCCAGACTAAACAAACCCAAGTTTTTTCAATCTTCCCTTATAGGTCATATTTTCTAGATCTTTAATCATTTTTGTTGCTCTTCTCTGGACTTTCTCCAATTTATCCACATCTTTCCTGAAATGTGGCGCCCAGAACTGGATACAATACTCAAGTTAAGGCCTAATCAGCTCCAAGTAGAGAGGAAGAATTACTTCTCGTGTCTTGCTTATAATACTCCTGTTAATACATCCCAGAATGATGTTTGGGTTTTTTTGCAACAGCATTACACTGTTGACTCATACTTAGGTTTTGATCCACTATGACCCCCAGATCCCTTTCTGCAGTACTCCTTCCTAGGCAGTCATTTATTTCCCATTTTGTATGTGTACAACTGATTGTTCCTTCCTAAGTGGAGTACTTTGCATTTGTCCTTATTGAATTTCATCATATTTACTTCAGACCATTTCTTCAGTTTGTCCAGATCATTTTGAATTTTAATCCTATCCTCCAAAGCACTTGCAACTCCTCCCACCTTGGTATCATCTGCAAACTTTATAAGTGTATTCTCTATGCCGTTATCTAAATCATTGATGAAGATACTGAACAGAACCGGACCCAGAACCGATCCCTACAGGACCCCACTCGTTATGCCCTTCCAGCATGACTGTGAACCACTGATAACTACTTTCTGGGAATGATTTTCCAACCAGTTATTCACCCACCTTATAGTAGTTCCATCTAGGTTGTATTTCCCTAGTTTGTTTATGAGAGATTATGCGAGACAGTATCAAAGGCCTTACTAAAGTCAAGATATACCACATCTACTGCTTCTCCCCTATCCACAAGGCTTGTTACCCTGTCAAAGAAAGCTATCAGGTTGGTTCGATATGATTTGTTCTTGACAAATCCATGCTGACTGTTATTTATCACCTTATTATCTTCTAGGTGTTTGCAAATTGATTGCTTAATTACTTGCTCCATTATCTTTCTGGGTACAGAAGTTAAGCTGACTGGTCTGTAATTCCCCGGGTTGTCCTTATTTCCCTTTTTATAGATGGGCACTATATTTGCCCTTTTCCAGTCGTCTGGAATGTCTCCCATCTTCCATGATTTTCCAAAGATAATTGCTCAGATATCTCCTCAATTAGCTCCTTGAATACTCTAGGATGCATTTCATCATGCCCTGGTGATTTGAAGACATCTAACTTGTCTAAGTAATTTTTGACTTGTTCTTTCCCTATTTTAGACTCTGATCCTACCTCATTTTCACTGGCATTCACTATGTTACATGTCTAATCACCACCAACCTTCTTGGTGAAAACTGAAACAAAGAAGTCATTAAGCACCTCTGCCATTTCCACATTTTCTGTTATTGTCTTCCCCCCTCATTGAATAACAGGCCTACTCTGTCTTTGATCTTTCTCTTGCTTCTAATGTATTTGTAGAATGTTTTCTTGTTTCCTTTTATGTCCCTAGCTAGTTTGATCTCATTTTGTGCCTTGGGTTTTCTAACTGTATCCCTACATACTTGTGTTATTTGTTTATATTCATCCTTTGTAATTTGACCAAGTTTCTACTCTTTGTAGGACTCTTTTTTGAGTTTTAGATCATTGAAGATCTCTTGGTTAAGCCAGGGTGATCTGTAGCCATACTTCCTATCTTTCCTACGCAGTGGGATTGTTTGCTCTTATGCCTTAATAATGTCTCTTTGAAAAACTGCCAACTGTTTTTCCCCTTAGAGACTAGCTTCCCATTGGATTTTACCTACCAACTCCCTGAATTTGCTAAAGTCTGCCTTCTTGAAACCACTGTCTTTATTATGCTGTTCTCTCTCCTACCATTCCTTAGAATTGTGAACTCTACCATTTCATGATCACTTTCACCCAAGCTGCCTTCCACTTTCAAATTCTCAACCAGTTCCTCCCTATTTGTCAAAATCAAATCTAGAACAGCCTCCCCCCAGTAGCTTTCTCCACCTTCTGAAATAAAAAATGGTCTCCAATACATTCCAAGAACTTGTTGGATAATCTGTGTCCTGCTGTGTTATTTTCCCAACAGATGTCTGGGTAGTTGAAGTCCCCCATCACCACCAAGTCCTGTGCTTTGGATGATTTTGTTAGTTGTTTAAAAAAAGCCTCATCCACCTCTACTTCCTGGTTTGGTGGTCTGTAGTAGACCCTTACCATGACATCACCCTTGTTTTTTACCCCTTTTATCCTTACCCAGAGACTTTCAACAAGTCTGTCTCTTATTTCTATCTCAACCTCAGTCCAGGTGTATACATTTTTAATATATAAGGCAACACCTCCTCCCTTTTTTACCTGCCTGTCCTTCCTGAGCAAGCTGTATCCTTCTATACCAATATTCCAGTCATGCGTATTATCCCACCAAGTCTCAGTGATGCCAGCTATGTCATAGTTGTGTTTATTTACTAGCATTTCAAGTTCTTCCTGCTTATTCCCCATACTTCTCACATTACTATACGGACATCTAAGATACTGATTTGATCCCCCCGCCCAGTTCTGTCTTGTCTCTCCCTTATTTCTGCTATAACAGCCCCCCAGATTCCGACCCTTCTCCTAGGTCTCCATGTTTTTGACTTACCCATGGGCTTTGGTCACCTGGTTTAAAGCCCTCGGGTTAGCCAGTCTGTAGTCTGTATTGTATTGTTGTTTAACAGTGCAATTGCGATTAATTGTGATTAATTTTTTTTATTGCACGATTAATTTTTTTAATCGCTTGACAGTCCTAATTTTGACCCATATGTTACCTTCCTGTGCCAAAGTGAGCACTGGGGAAGAAATCAATATAAATCTCTATGGAAATCCAGAATCCCTACTGGAGCAACAGGACCAAATTTCTGCTCTAAGTTATACTAGTGCAATTCTGGAATAACTCCATTGCAGCCCATAGAGTTATTTTGGATGTACACCTTTGTCACAGAGAGCAGAGTTTTGCCTAAACTCTGAGCATTCCCACTTGCTCAATCTCATGCGAGTATGGAGTAGATAGGAGGTAGGGCTGAAAAGAGATCCATGAGGATCTGGAGTCTAAACCTAGTATATCTAGCTGCATACTGGGGCTAACGGAATTACAATGTCCAATCTGGAGATAACTATGGTGACTTCCTATCATCCAAGCAGGTTTGTCACCATGTCAGTCCCAAGATATTAGAGAGACCAGGTGGGTGAGGTAATATCTTTTATGGGACTAACTTCTGTTGGTGAGAGAGAGAAGCTTTCGAGCTACACAGAGCTCTTCTTCAAGTCTGGGAAAGGTATTAAGAGTGTCACAGCTAAATACAAGATCGAACACATAGTTGAGCATAAGTAGCTCATTATTATAAGAGATCATTCAAGTCACAGGGAAAAAAAGGAGGGTGTGTAGGTTACAGATGGATGTAATAAACCATAAATCCAGTGTCTTTATTAAGACTATGATTTTTGGTGCTTAGCAAAGTTATGAATTTAAGCTCCCAGACTCAACTTTTGAAAGTGTTGTGCAGGTTTCTTTTGAGGATGAGGACTGATAGGTCCGATATAGAGTGATCGCTTTGTGAAAAGTATTCACCCACAGGTGATAGGGTGTTTTTTGTCCTTTATCATTTCCTGTGTGAATTCATTCGAGAGTGTAGTGATTGTCTTCGTTTCACCCACATAGTTGTTATAGGGGCATTTAGTCCACTAGATGAGGTACACCATATGTTCTGATAGGCATGTGTAGGATCCAGGCAGGATGTGATTCCTCTTTGAGTTGGTGTGTCCTGGTTTGTGCAGAGCTTTCTTCTAATGATGAGTTTGGAGAGGCTTGGGGGTTGTTTGAAGGCCAGAAGAGGGGTTCAGGAAATATTTCTTCCAGGATGGGATCCCCATTGAGTATGACCTGTAGATATTTGATGATACCTCATATGGGTTCCATTGTGGGGTTGTAAGTTATAACTAGGGCTGTGCGATCGGAAAGGGTATTTGGGTGGCCTGTTCCATGATGTGATCTATTTCTCTTGTGGAGTGTCCTTGTTTGGTGAAGGCGGTGTTAAGATGTATATCCCGGACTTTCTCCTCAGAGCATATTCTGTGGTATCTGAGTACCTGGCTGCAGATAACAATTTTCTTGGTATGTTTGGGGTGGTTACTGGATCTGCGAAGGTAGGTGTGATCTGTAGATTTCTTGTATATAGTTATCTGTAGGGTTCCATTGTTGAAGCTAATCATGATGTCCAGGAAGCTGATGCTAGTGTGTGAGTGGTCCAGAGAGAATTTAATGGATGCATAGTGGTTGTTGAAGTTGTGGTGGAAATATTTTAAGTCGTCTGTCCAGAGGATGAAAATATCAGAGATATATCTCAGGTATCTCATTGGTTTTGTGGTGCATTTGTCCAGAAATTCTTCTTCAAAGTGGCCCATGACAAGGTTGGCACATCGGGGAGCCATTCTAGTACCCATGGCTATTCCCATGGTCCTCAACCTTGATGATTATGTTAATGAGGCCATTTGACAACTCTCCAACACCATCTACTATAAAGAAAACAAAGAAGACCCACACCCCAGTTTGCCCAGAAATAGAAGGATGTCAGCAAATCCTTCCCCAAACAACTCCAAGAGAAACTCTACAAACTCATCTCCCAAGAACCCATCCCAGGGATCTTCTACGTGCTTCCCAAGATACACAAACAAGGGAACCCAGGTAAACCCCTCATATGTGGCCTCAGCACTCTTACTGAAGGAATATCGGGACTCTTAAAAACCATCCTCCAATCACTCACCACAAAAAGGGCCAGCTTTCTCCAGCACACAACTGACTTCCTCCACAAACTCTGCAACATTAACTACCTCCCTCAAAACACCATCCTTGCCACCATGGATGTCACTGCCCTATACACCAACATCCCTCACAACGATGGCATAGCTGCCTGCCTCAACTATTTACGAAACAGTGGACAACCCTCAGATCTCCACCCCAAACACATTGCCAACCTCATCCATTTCATCCTCACCCATAACAATTTTACATTCAACAACAAACATTTGTCCAAACCATGGACATCATGGTAGCAGCTTTATTGATCAGTTCAGGAAAGGCATTTCATGACCAATGAGTAGCATAAATGAGAGTGCAGAAACAGTTGTTGAAGAAATGGACACTTGCGTGATCAAGGCTGGGCAGAGAGTGACACTGACATAGGGTATGTCTACATTTGAGCTGGTAGGTGTGATTCCCAGCTCATGTAGACATACTCGATCTAACACCTAAAAAGAGCAGTGTGTCCATTGGTGGCAGTTCAGGCTTGCCACCTGTGTCAATGCGGCCACACCGCTATTTTTAGGTGCTAGCTTGAGCACACATTGCACGGGTACATGTACCTGAGCTGGGAATCACACCTGCCAGATCGAATGTAGACGTACCTATAGACAAAAATGAATGTGAAGAGACGAAGCTGACATTTGATGCACTGGAAAATGAAGAGCTAGTGGAAGGATTTAAAGTGGGGATGATGTAGTTGGAGAAACAGCTAAGGAAGATTATTTTATCAGCTATAGTTTATGGACTAGTGCGGTGATGTTGGGGTAGGGAAGGCAACAGCAGTCAAGATGTGAGAGAATGGAAGGCTGAGATGGAGAAGGAATTTGCCTTTGTATCAACTGTAGAAGAACTGTATCAACTGCCTTAGCCACTGGGCTACAGGAATTGTGGTGTGGATATTTCTCACTCTCCTGTTGAAACTATTTCACTGTGTATAAATAATTAAACAGTCATTGGAGCAGGGTCTTGGGTCTCCCATATCCTAGGGTACAGAGTCAGTCTCGCACTCTCTCTGTCTCGTCCAATGATTATTCATTGTCATTCATATTGACATAATGAATAGTCATTGGCCAGGAAAAGACCATGAGACTGATTCTGCAGCTTGGTGATTAGGTTAGTCACTTAGGCTGCAGGAAACACATGTTCAAATCTTTTCTCTACATCAAGCAGAGGGCGAAAATTAAACGTGAGTCTCCCCCAACCCAGGCAAATGCCTTAACCACTAAGCTAAAGGTCACAAGTGACCTTCTCTTTGTCTGGTAACCTAGGGTTACCATATTTTAATAAAACAAAAGGAGGACACTCCACGGGACCCCGTCCCCGCCCCAACTCTGCTCCTTCCCCGCCCAGCCCCGCCCCCTCCCCTGAACGCTCCGCCCCCTGCTCCTCCCCCTCCCCTGCTTCCCGCGAATCAAATGTTTGCGGGAAGCCTGAAACATGCAGGCAGCAGGTAAGCTGGAGTGGTGGCGGGGGGGGGGGGGGGGAAGTGCGGCCCAGTCTGTCCCCCCCGGCCGAGCGGCTCCTTCCGGCGGCTGGCCCTGGACAAGAGGCTCTGGCCCCGGCGGCTCTGGCCCCGGCCCTAGCGACTTCAGCTCGGGCCCCAGAGCACTGGCCCCGGCTCTGGCCGAGTGGCACCAGCCAGCAGCCGAGCACCCCAGCCCCGGTCCCAGCGGCTCCGGCCCAGCTCGGCTCGGGCCCCGGTTCCGGCCGACCGGCTCTGGCCGGACCCCGGCCCCGGCCCTGGCTGAGCAGCACCGGCCGGTGGCTGAGCACCAGCGGCTCCAGCGGCTCCGGCTCCGGCCCCAGCGGCTCCAGCCCGGACCCAAGCCCCACGACCCCTCCCTATTTTCCCGGACATGTCCAGCTTTTTGGAATTTCCTTCCGGATGGGGATTTGAGGACCAAAAAGACGGACATGTCTGGGAAAATCCGGACGTATGGTAATCCTAGGTAACCTACTTCTCTTTCCCCTTCCCTTAGCGTTTGGTGAATCTAATCCTTTGCTTTTGTCAAAATCAAAATGAAAATGTTCAGGTCAAATCAAAGTGAAATGTTTCATTTTAATGCAATTCAAAAAAATTTCCACTTTTCAATTCCCCCAAAACTTTTGAAAATTTTCATTTTTGGTTTGATGCAAAACAAACCTTTTTAAAAATTTATTTATTTTTCAAAATTGCCAGCGAACCAAAAAATCCATTATTTGCCCAACTCTAGTCCTGCATATACTTTTGGCTTCCTGGGAGCATGGCTTCTTGTCCACTGCTACCTCTGGGACCTTTCCATAAGGGGAATTCTACAACACAGTGGAAGCGCCACTGTTACTTGGCTCATTACAGAAATTTCCAGGTAAAATTTTATGGTCTGTATTAGCAGGAGATCAGACTAGCTGATCATAATGATTTCTTCTAGGAATCTCAAAAAGTTAGTGCAGCCTCAGGATGCATTAACTTTTTCACAGGTTTCCTGCCTCCCCAGTTCTTTACCTTACTATGCATAAGTCCTGGGCCCCAGCCATGGACTATGCGGGGAAAGGAAAATGTTGTTATGAAGGCAGCCAACTCCTTCCTTTCAGCACAGAAATAGAGAGTTCCATGCTGAGTGCATCCCATCTGCAAGCAGATTTAGGCAGCATAACTCACTGAGCCATTGATCTCCCTAACTCAAAAATCTTTTATGTGTCCATGAGGAAATAGTAGGCAGTTCTTAAGAGAGACTCTTGGTCTTTTTTATTTTTTTTTTAATCATCTAATGAAAACCATTTTGTACAAATTAAAGATCAGACAAGGAAGCATGAGGAAATGAAAGACAGACTTTTACGTAAGAGGCCAGACCCACAGCTGATGTAAGCTAGTATAGCTCTACTGAAATCACTCTACACCAACGGAGGATCTGGCCCCAGGTATTTTTTGTATTCCTAACAGAATTCATGTAAGAGATCTTATTGCTGCAGTAAAATCTAACAATTCTGAAACTCTGAAATATCTGTGGATGGATATGGAGCAGCTAGGAGTTAAAAATGAAAGTTCCCTTTGTTGTGCTTGGACTGAGTTGTTGTTATTTCCTGCGATGAGGAAATGGGTTAGAATCTAATTTTGTGTTTTATGCACTTTGTGCTGTTAAAAGCCACTAAGAAACAATCTCAAAATACTCTTCCCTTTGCTAAATTCCTGGGCCTACCTGACAGTATAGATAACCCCAGTAAAGAGTAAGCCCCCTTTACCGGCTGAATTCTACAGGAATCCTACAGGATTACTCTCTGTAGGAGACATTGTACCTTAGGCAAGTTGTTTAAACTCTCTGCCCCCAATTTCCTCATCTGGAAAATAGGGATAAGGATAGTTACCTACCTCAGGGAACTCATTATTGGTTAAGGGCCTGTTTCTACCATCAGTTACACTGGTGCGTAGGAGAAGTAAATTCTGATTGAAGCTAATTGAGTTACACAGGTGTAAAACTGTGTGAGAAGAGAACTAGGCCTAGTGGTTGCGGAGTTCTCTGGTGATGAAATGCACTGTGCATAAAGCCCAAACAATCTGACTTTTTATGAGGAACTAAGCAGGAGTGGGGTGGGATAGGATGGAATACACCCACCCAACCTGCCAATAGGCTACAATGATGCCCATGTCAGGGTTTTAGCTCTGTGGATTCACGCAGGAGTGGATCTTGGTGGCAATTCCTCTAGCCCACCCCCGTGTACCTCCTCTATGATGGCATATTCTGACTCAGTGCAATAGCAGTCTGCACAGCCCAGCATGCCTAAAATTGGGTTCTACAATAAGAAATTAACATGCACAACGGTGATGGCGGAAGATAGCTGTCCTGAAAGACAAGACCTGGGGTCAGATCCTCAGCTGCTGTAAACTGGCACTGAAGCCAATCAGGCTATGCCAATTTATACCAGCCGAGGACCTCTTCAGTTCCCAATACAAAAAAGAAAATTGTCCAACACTTTCCTTTCCCATTAATCTCAACCCTATTAGGCCGCTCCCTTCCCAAAGGCTTGGCTAAAAAGATAAGCTTTACAGCATTCCCTGAAGGACAACAAATAATGGACTATTTGTACCAAAGTCCTTGTGTGGTGTGATATAGCTATTTTGAAGCATTAGAGTAAATACTATGGGATATATTCTTGTAGGATGCTGTTCAAAAGTACTGACAAGAAAAAAAAAGAGGGGTGGGGGGAAGAATATGGTCAGATATAGTCTACCCAGATTTTGGCTCCTTTCAATGCCCACAGAGACACCCCCCACACACACTTCATAGGGTCTCCATGACAGGAGATGTAGATGTAGCAGTTCTAGTAGGTAGGGGCACGATCGGCTTATTTATGTGTGCATGCCCCTCAAGTAGATTATGCTGGAAGCAGGAGTAATCTACAGGGTTGGGGACTAAAAGTGTATCTGCTACTAGACAAGATTTAGGTACAATGTATGTGCAGTTATGTTTCGGGGAAATGTGCATGTTGTTTGAGAATTTGGTCCTCTATAAAAATGAGTTTCTGGTGGTTGTATACAAATTGGGAATGAGGATGTTAAAACATCAACGTACTTCAGTTTCATCTCGGTATTTTATTTCTGTTCAATGTTAAAAAGATTACCTGCTGCCAGTTATGCTCCTGTTCAGAGACTTCTTGCATAGCTTTTAACCTGAATAAAAACCAGGGTTACGTGCAAGATTGAAATGCTGCCAAACTTGTATTGAGTTATTTGTAACTGTCTATGAGCAACGTCAAAAAACTGTTTTTTTCAGGAATGCATCCCCATGGCTTGGTATTAGCGCCCAGCCCTTCTCACAGTACCCTCCCATTAAAGATTGTCCTCATGTTATGACAGAGGGGCCTTCAGGCCAAATTTCAGTTAGTGGCATTGCAAACCCCGTGAGCCAGGCACAACACCACTCTGTTTGGGGGCCCTCTCAAATGGGGGGTTCAAGTCAAAATGCCCCTACTCCCCCCATAGGAGACCCTGCAGTTCTCCTGGTGTAAATCTGGAGTATTTCCTTTGCAGTTAGTGGAGTTACTCCAGATTTACACGAGTGCAGAGTCCAGTCCATAATACTAATCATATTTATCCCATTTATAGAGCTTTTCATCAGTAGATCACAAAAGGCTGTCCAAAAGAAGACAAGTATGGCTTTGTCCATTTCAGGACTTAAATTCAGCTGGAGCCATCCAGAGCGGAGCTCTGGTAAATGTTTTCAAACCCACAGGAGCCCAGGTGTCTCCCACGGGGCTGAGGCCCCGAGCCCCAGCACCTCCCAAGCCTTGCGGCTCTGGGAAATACTCTGTGAGAATTTAAACCTTGGCCCATTTTATAGATGGGGAAACTGAAGCACAGAGAAGAGAAGAGAAGTGGCTTGCCTAAGGTTACATCATAGCAAATCAAATGCAGGTCTCATGACTCCCAGTCCAGTGCCCTATCCCCTGGACTACACTGCCTCACAGATGATAATTTTTTCAATGATGTTAGTAAGAGGATAGTATTTCCCTTTTCCTCTACTCTTACTGGGTAAAAAACGTCTCTTCTTACATGCTAATAAAACCTGTCTCCTCTCTCACCACTCCAATAATATTATTGTTTATTACTTACACAGCATCAGAGGTGCACAGGGTACTTTGTGGACAAATAAAGTTGACAGACAAAGAAATTACAGATTCAGCTCTATTTTGTATCTAAATAGTATGTCCTTCTTGCTTTGAATACTTTCTCTCTCATTGACTACAGTAGGCTTTGGGTCAGACCCTCTGTCACCGTCTCCCACTCCTGACTCCAGGCCTTTTTATTAACATTGTCCATTTGATTCAAACAGCCTCCTTCTACCAGCACCTCCTCCTCCAAGCATCCTTCTCCAAATCTCTCCTGAAAATCTATTCTTTCTATTCAGGGTCTTATATCACCCCTCACCATTGTACTATCTGAGTGCCTTCCCATCATGCACTAAGCAGTGTGATTAATATCCCTTATGTGTGATTTGTTCTCTCTCATTCTCTCCCCAGGGGAGAATTGTGTTTTGGTAGGGTTTTGTTTTTGATTTTTTTTAGCTGTACACACTGTTAGGTGTTAATATTAGAGAAGATAATGTTGAAGAAGTGCACCCTGCCCTTGGAGCAGAAGGTGATGAGATCTGTGATGGTCATAGTTGCTGTGGGAGTTTGTTCCATACTCTTGAACCAGCCTCCGAGAAAGCTCTGTCTCCTACACAGATGATTCAACTAGCCTTTCAGTGCGTACAGACTACGGCTTTACCTTCCCCTTCCTTGTGCCTCACCCTTTCATTGCTTGCACCAAATCTGTCCAGTTTAGAGCAGATGCTTCTGGGGACCTGTCTAAAGATTTACGACCTGGTACAAATCCATGTAGCTTCATTGACTTCAATTTGCTCTTTCTGCTTTGTAAAGTGCTATGCTGTGATGCTACTTAAACAGTAATTATATTGTTCTGCAGCAATATATATAGAATGGTTACTATGGTATTATATAAAACTAGGCAGACATATTTTGCCATTGTGATTATTACATTATTGCTTATTTAACATGAAAGCTATGCATATATAATGTTAAATCTATGTTACAAATGCTACTCAAATTTCTACTTGGTGTGCGTGTCACAAGCCACCTTGTAGTAGATACACTGCAGTAATGAAGCGAGTCAACATGGCTGTGCAGTTAGTCTAAAAGGCCAACCTTACCAATGCATTAGAAGGACTGCCAGGAGGTTTGTATAAAAGAAGATCTATGCCCACTCTCAAACGTTCACTGCATTAATGACTGTAAAAAAGAGTCCTTCCATTTGATCTATGTCAACTCCACCGCCACTCATGGAAAAGTCTGATGTGTGAGAATCTTTACCTGCAGAGGAAAGATCTGTTAGCTGCAACCTTTCATGAAATGTGGGCCCCTTCACAAATGTTGCCATTGTCAATAGAGAGGGGAGGAGTAAATAACAGAAGCTATGGCTGAAATGCAGACATGCAGAATATGAAAAAATACCCACGATTGTTATTAGGGACTCATGCCTGAAGGCATAAACCAAGCTCTAACTAGTAAGATCTAGGAAGAAACTCTTTCTGGAGACACGTTATTTTGTACCTGAAACATCTTCTCTGGGGACTTGTTCCTCTGATGAATCTGGTGCTGGCCACTTTTGGGAGACAAGATACTGAAATAGATGGACCTCGGGTCTGATCCAGTCTGGCAATTCCTATGTTTGAATTTGCCAGCATCTATTGGTTTGTGCTACAGTTGTAATCTTATGTGATGGACTCACTCTCCCTTTTAGAAATATCCCTTCCTGTATATTATTTTCTCTCTCTCTCTCTCTTTATTTCTCATTTTTTACAAAAAAAATAAGGGGCTAGAACTTTGGCCTTGCTAAATTCTCTTTGTGCCTCTCTGGCAGCACAAAGAGGACGTTAAGCTGCCCTAAGTGGGCAGCTGGGTCCCTAAGTGGTGTAAAGCTGGTATAGCAAGTTATGCCACTCCCTCCTGCTTCTCTTCTTCCCTCCCCCAGCCCCCCCGAAGAGGTCGTGGGTAGGGAATTGGGAGGAAGTGATCCCCATCATTGTAAAGGCACCTTGGGAGCTCCTAGAAGGGGGAGTCACATAGAAGAATCCTGAGGGTCTAAACTGAGCCCTATCAGCCCGAGGGGGTTGGGCAGGGTGTAGTGGAAACCTACCTAAGCCACTCCACCCCAGGTACTCTGAGTGCTATTCTAATCTAAAATACTCTTTAAATTGGGAAAAAAGAAATACATGAAATGGGGCCAACGTCTTCTCTTGAAGTCAGCAGGCTTGTTCCAGTGTGACTGAGAGAAATAATCTGTTCCTTAACGTTTATATTTACCAATGGAGGCTAGAGAAGTTCCCAGATCTGTCCTGGAGGTATCACCACTAAAAACTTATTAACCCACAAATTGGGAGTGGCTTTTTGGAATTGTGTTGGTCTGTTGAGTAATTAAGAATTAAGAGGGGGGGGAAATATCTTAAAAATGCAAAGTAGGAAACTTAGTAACGAACCATTCTGGTCTGTCTGGAATAACTAGAATCTCAGTCAACCCAAAAGAGGAAAGAAACATCTTATTGACTTGGCAGAACAGAATGTCTGTTTTGAGGATAAGATATGGTGTAGAGGGCGGGGCTGCTTGGGACTCAGGAGCAGCAGGAGGTTCAAGCACGGCGCCCTCTAATGACTGTTCCCTACCAGTGCCATTCTTTCATGCGTAAAACACCTAGTGATCAGGCAGTTTCCTATAGCTTCAGAAAGAGCTGGGGAAGCTGTGACTGAACCTCATCGTGGTTAAACGAAAGGAGTTGCTTCTGTGGGCCAGTAAGTGGCTCAGAGTGAAATGCAGAGGAGAGATGAGCATCTCCTGATGCACAATACATGTTCTCCACAAACTGCCATAGTAGGATGTTCTGAAGAGTATCCCATGTGCAGCCTGCTTCTGTGCCCCCATCTGCAGGAGTACACAGCACCCCAAAAAAGAGGCATAAGGGGGCAAGAGACTGGGTATGGCTGCAGTAATAGTGCTGAGGCCTCAGCCATGCTATGGAAGTGAGGTACTTAGCAAGCACTTGTGTAAAAGCAATATTTCTGCAAGAATCATTGAATCACCATTGAGCTTCCAGCAGTGTGACCAGAATCACCCTAAGTGAGGCACTTTCATCTCCAGCATCCTCGCTGTGGCTCACCCAATAGGGCTCTCTCTGCCCTTTGCAGAATCGAACTCCATATGAGCAGTAAACAGAAAGGGCTTTTCAAAAAATATAAAAAATTCAGTCAGGTGATGGATTAGGGAGACCTGCCTTTTGCAAATAAAAAGGGCAAGTTGCTAAGATAATTAGAGCCGCAAAGATGAGTTCTGAAACACTGAGTTGCAGAGAATATTTCAAATAGCAACAATGGTTCAGGGTTCAGATATATTCATAATAAAGGACAAGTTAGAAAGAGCAGCCTGAGGCATTAAAGAACTAGTCTCAATCTTAACTGGAGTGTTGCTACCACTCCATAATATTCAAAAGGAACTGATGACAGAAGATAAGGAAATGGATGATTGCATTAAAGATCTGTCTTCTCCACTAGTATTACTCCACTGACCTTAATGAAGTTATGACAGCAGAGAATTTAACCCATTATTGTTAACAGTAAAGGTTGTGTAAGAACTGAGACCCATATCGTTCCATCAGTCTTTAGCAGTGTTGCCTATTGTTCTGCTAAAATGTAGTAGCCCTGGATAAAGCAATCAGGATTTGTTCTGCTGTTAATAAAACACCTATATTTTTAAAATCGCTGCACAAACATTAATTACATTACTACAAATGTACAAATAATTACATGAAATAATTAATTCTGTACTAATCATTGATGACATTAGCATCTCTATTAAATGCCAAGACAAAGTTGCTAGCAATATTTCTCTAATGAGATGCTCTACCTTATCTGTAAACTCAATTATATTGGTTTCCTGAGTCCGTTTATAAACTAAAATTCTCTTTTTTCTTTTTATGACTCTCTGCTGGAATGCTGGTTTAGTTGCCTGCATTTAAAAAGAAGTATGAGTTCTCTGGGATGGGGCATTAGTTCATAGTTCTAAAAGGATGCCAGATTAACTTCAGTGAGATTACTCCATTTATAGTACCAAAACAAAAGCAGAATTAGGCTCCTAAACTTCTGTCTCACTTTGCCTGTTTATAAAATGGCAATAATACAATACTCACAAGAGTGTGGTAATGCTAACTTAAAGTGCTTGGGACTGGAACTTGCTATATGCAGTAACTGCAAAGTATTATCTTAACTACAAAGAAGTACTTTGAAGAAAGTCCCATCTTTTTATTAAACAAACATTTTTGTTTGACTAATGTAAGCAATGAGGGCCAGATACAAAGCCCTTTGAAGTAAATTGAAAGAATCCCCTTTCCTCACTGGGCTTTGAATCAGTCTGTCTGACATGCTTTCAGACAAGATACACATGCAGTATAATTATAGGGGGGGGGGGGTGAGTCATGAGGCGAAAGCATGAACACCTTCCACCTGCTGGTGTCCTGAAATATCACCTTGGAGCATCTTACTGACATTGTGAAATGGCTTATTTGAAGAGAAAAATGGATCTGCAGAGAAATAGAGAGCCCTTTTTTTGTTTTTAATATCTTATTGGCAGCACTGGCCCTTCTCCCTGGACATTTCTTCATCCACTGAAATATTTATAACTCAAGTTAGGATCGCCATCAAAATTTAATGATCATCTTTCCTCCTTGCACCAAAATACTGTGTGATGGATGAACAGATAGCTGGAAGGGTCGGGTTTGGTAATAACAACAATCCCTCACATTTAGATAGCACTCTTTCACCCAGATGAAAAGGATCCCAGCCAAGTTGCTTTATAGGCTATGAGCCAAATCCAGAGCTTGTGTAAGCAGGTGCAACTGCACTGATTTAAGGGGAACTGCACCTGCTTCCAGCAGTTTTAACTTAAGGCTTCTATGTACATGATCATATATACACATACATATAGGCCCTAGTCCTGCAATCAGATCTATATGGGCAGACCCTTGCCAAGGGCTCCACATGTGTGCAGGGGTCTGCCCAGACAGATGTGACTGGAGGATCAGACCCCCTAATCACTGAAACCCACACTTCTATATCTATACTTATGATTTTTGTATTAGATGTAATATGTTTGCAATGTTAGTATAACGTGCAAAGAGCAGAAACTCTTGTCTCATATATTATGCCTTGTGAATCCTAGTTACCTGACCCTGGAGTGGTATTTTGATGCTAATTAATTTCACGGGAAGTCTAATTTTTTAAGAATGAATTATACTTTAAATAGATTTTCAAGAAGAATACAGCAATAGTTTAGGGTTACCATATCTAATAAATAAAAAAAGAGGACCCTCCACGGGCCCTGGCCCTGCCCATTTCCCCACCCCTAGCCCCGCCCCTTCCCCGCCCTAACTCCGCCCCTCCTCCCTCCCACTCCCAGCCACGCGAAAAGGGCTGCCCGAGCGCTACCGGCTTCATGGTTTGCCGGGCAGCCCCCAGACCCTACGCCCCGGCCGGCGCTTCCCCAACGCAGCTGGAGCCCGGGAGGGGAAGCGCCCAGCTGGGGGGCGCAGGGTCTGGAGGCTGCCCGGCAAACCGTGAAGCCGGTAGCACTCGGGCTTTGGGCAGCCCCTATGCCTCCGGACCCTGCGCCCCCAGCCGGGCACTTCCCCTCCTGGGCTCCGGCGGCGCAGGGTCCGGAGGCACGGGGGCTGCCCGAAGCCGGTAGCGCTGGGCAGCCCGGCTCTTAAACAGAGCCGAGCTGCCCGAGTGCTACCGGCTTCGGGCAGCCCCCTCTGCCTCCGGACCCCGAGCCGCAGGCCAGGCACTTCCCTTCCCGGGCTCCAGCTGAGCTGCTCCGCTCCTCCCCTCTCAGACTTTAAAAGCCGAGCTGCCCGAGCCAGCGCTACCGGCTTCGGGCAGCCCCCCTTGCCTCCGGACCCTGAGCCGCCGGAGCAGCTCAGCTGGAACCTGGGAAGGGAAGTGCCTGGCCGGCGGCTCGGGGTCCGGAGGCAAGGGGGGCTGCCCGAAGCCGGTAGCGCTGGCTCGGGCAGCTCGGCTCTTAAAGTCTGAGAGGGGAGGAGCAGAGCAGAGCAGCCACGGGAGGGGCAGTGCCCGGCTGGCATTTTCCCGGACATGTTTGGCTTTTCGGCAATTCCCCCCGGACGGGGGTTTGATTGCCGAAAAGCAGGACATGTCCGGGAAAAACTGGACGTATGGTAACCCTACAATAGTTAAATGGGCCTTGAACTGCAGAATGAAAAGGCTTCACAAGATGACAGACAGCACAGAATGCATAAACTCCAAATAATGTTGGAAAGAAGCAAAGTGCAATAAACAAAAAGCAACTTTACTCATTGCTTTACATTAAATGCAGCCTAAGTAGCTTTGCAATTATTTTATTTGTATTCCAGTAGTAGAAGTTCCATCAGAGATCAGGACCCCCATTGTTGCAGGCACTGTACAAACAGAGTAGTAGACAAGTACTCTTGAACTGTTGCCTCAACCGAGGCTTATGAGGGTGAGGAAGCATAGAGCTGAGTCCTGTGCTAAGTTAGAAGCCTTTCATTGTTCACTGCAACTTCAGCACAGGCTCTAGCTACTGCTGGAGCAATGTACAGATGCTGGAGTGGGAAGGGGCAGAAAATCTGTCCCTGGGTTTGTTTGGGAAAATTCTTTCCTTCTCCCTCCATGCTATGGCAAAGGAGGGTTCCAATCGAGGGTTGAACAAATAATCAAATTTTCAGTTCAGGGGTTGAACTGAAAAATAAAATAAATAAAATAAAAAGGTAGGAGACCCAGATTTCAGTCCCTGCTGTGCCTGATTCAGAGCCATCTGGGAGGAAAACTGCTCTCAATCAGGCAGAGCAAGGACTAAAACCTGGGTCTCCCACATCCGAGGCCAATACCATAACCACACACTTATCTTTTTGTGAAAATGTTCAAAAGATTTTACTTCCATTCCAATGCATTTGAAATCTTGAAAGTTGCTGCTCTGATTTAAACCAATATGCCCTGAGCATGTGCTCACAGCTAATGAAATGACTGCTTGTTAAGGTGGCACTCCTTGGACCAAAGGACTTGCAAGTTCTGCACACAAAACCAGCAAGCCTGTAACAGTAACAAGCTTAAGAGGTGGGGAGGAAGGAACTTCCAAGCTTCATAGGAAAATTTCCTCCAGATAATTAATGCCTTGTTAAGAACTGAGATGGAGCACTCAAAATCAGGAGGTCCTAACAGCTTAAGTTGTAAAACAATAGTTTCTCATTCACACTGCAGTATAAGTAGCTTCTATTCCTCTTTCCCTTGTTAAATGTAAACACTAATATATTACACCATATTATTAACATAAACTCTTATCTGGCCTGATCAAAGTCATGGAAGTCATTGTGAGTCTTTCCACTGATTTCTGTAACTCCTGGATTGGGCCCATATAGCACTATTCATCTGCACATCTCAAAGCATTCTACAAAGAAGGGTATCATTTTGCCCATTTTACAGGTAGAGGAAACTGAGAGAGAGAGAGAAATGAAGTCCAGGGTCACACAGCAGGCTCCTGCCAGAGCTGGGATAGAGCCCATTACAGAACAGAAAAACAGAATATCCTTTCCACTGAAATTGCAGCCACCTTTTAAATTGAATGCCCATAAAATTTTCCAGTGCTGGCAAGTCTAGACAATTTAAGACATGCCGTGGAGAATAATTTATCTCAGTGAAACTATAGAAGAAATGTAGGCAAATCAGAATGTAATTACCTGAGTATGAGTCCTGTTCTTCTCTCATTGACTTAGATGAAAACATGATCAAACTGTAAACAAATGGGACTAATTCTATCTGTGTAGTTATGTAGCCATTATCACCACTATGTCTAAGTGCCTCTGAGCCATTAATGGATTTTATCCACACCTCTGTGAATAGGGAACTCTGTGAGATGGGGAACTGAGGCAGAAGGTAGATTAGATGATTTAACCAAAGGTCACAAAGGGAGTCTGTGGCTGAGCTAGGAACTAAACCCTGCTTTCTTGAGTCCTTAGCCAGTGCCCTCTCCACTAGATTGTCCATTTGTTTGATTTCACTTAGGGTATGTCTGTACAGCAAATGAAGGTGTGATTGTAGTAGGGACAGGCATGCTAGCATTAATCTAGCTAGCATAGGTAAAAACGGTAGTGAAGATGTGGTAGCATGGACTTCAGGGTGGGCTAGCAACCTGAGTAGGTCCCCAAGGTCACCTGTGGGCTTGTACCAAGGCTTGTATTTAATTTGCTGTATACACATAGCCTTGAATTAGTTTTGCACTGTGAACGCTATAGAATTCAGTGGCTGATTTACAGTGGTGTGAAATGAGAGCACAAACAGATGCAGTAACTTTGAAAACTTAACCTTTTTGTACTAGCAGATAAGGTGCCTCACTGTTTCTTTTAATACGTTTCTTCATCTAGAAGTTTTCAAACTTCTCAACAGGAGAGAAATGCATATTTTAACTAAAAAATAAATCCACATTTTATCCCTTAATAACTGTGTCACTTATACTCCGAGTTAATTATGTTTTAAAGCTGCCACTACCCCAAGACAGTAAGGGAAGAGGAAGCCCATGTCTTCCTTTGAAACACATGTTCAGTAGTGTGGGAACTTTTTAACACATGTAATAGATTTATGTGCCAAGAAAATGAATGATTTTTTCCTCTTTTCATGAGCTGCTTGATTGGAAAGTAATTGCTCTGCCCCCAGGAGGCAAGAAGGGCTACAGCTTCAAGGCTTCAAAGATGGTAGCCTCAGTACCACATCAAAGCAGAGCAAAGGTGGCTCTGAGTGAAATCAGACAAACATGATGACAGTCAGTCAGTATAAGAGCACTGGCCATCTGAGACAATATTTATACATCTGCAGGGAACATATTTTATTTAGTGTTTTGGAGCATGGTCATTTGATGAACCAGAACTTGACTTTGTTTGGAAAGAAAAGAACCACCAGATGGTCTGGTTGAAAACTGCAGAGCTAGTTGTGTGCTCACTGTTGCCACCTAGTGAATTCAAACAAAATGATTTTTCTGTTTTTTTCAGAAGCCAACACGTGAAATAGAGAAAAGGTCACGGGGCAGCCTGAAAAAGTGAACACGACGGGGAAGGAGTCAGAAAGAGTGAATGGCTTTTCTGACAGATTTTCAGGGCTGATTTCCTGTTTATCAGCATTAACATGAATAAACCTGAACCTGCAGATTTTGGGGAAACACAATAACCTCCCACAAGCTGCATGTTTGTATTAATGTTCCTTCAAGTACAGAGTAGCTGCCTGGGCACTTCACTAGAGGCAGCACCACTCAAGCTCTTGAGTACATGGGCCTTGTGCAGAAGGAGACATTACTGCTTCTGCCTCCTCCTCCATGCATGATCTCTCCTTTCGCTTTGCTGCCAGCTCTCCTTCCTTCCTTCCTACTGCCCCCAACCACTGCCAATTTCTGCCTCTTCATTCCTCTTCTCTGCCACCATTCTCTCTGGGCTTGCCAGACCCCAGCCCACACTGCTGCCTCCCGCCTGCCGTCCCCATGCTTTGGTTTGGGCCCCCATATCTTCATCTTTGCTGCCAATTCCCCCTTTCCTCTCCCCTGTTCCAGTCCTCCCCAATCCTCTCCTTACTGGCTTGCTCTCTCTCCAGTTGCAGTTCTCCTCTGATTGTCTCCTGCTCCTACTTTCCTCCCTTCCAGTTTATGACAACCTTCTGCTTCCTCTTATCAGGGGCTACCTCCTTCATCCCTCACCCACCCATTCTCATCCACCCTATTCTCTCTGCTTTCATCAGCTAACATGTCTTTCATGAGAACCCCATTTCTCTCTCTTCCCTCCCTCCTGCAGCTTCCCTTCCCTTCCCTGGTAACCCCCAGGTAGGTATAGTGGGAGATGGTTCTAGATATTGTGGATATGATTCTGCTGTCCAGCATTCAAAATCACTGCCACTCCCTTAGAAAATTATCATCTTTTTGCCTCTTATGTTCTCTCCCTCTCAGATATGTAGGGGTCCTTGTCTAAAGGGAAAGCTCTGGACTTAGGGAACATTGATTGGGTTTGTTGAGTCTGGAGAAGAGAAGACTGAGAGGAGACATGATAACAGTTTTCAAGTACATAAAAGGTTGTTACAAGGAGGAGGGAGGAAAATTGTTCTTCTTAACCTCTGAGGCTAGGACAAGAAGCAATGGGCTTAAATTGCAGCAAAGGCAGTTTAGGTTGGACATTAGGAAAAACTTCCTAACTCTCAGAGTGGTTAAGCACTGGAATAAATTGCCTAGGGAGGTTGTGGAATCTCCATCATTGGGGATTTTAAAGACACCTGTCAGGGATGGTCTAGATAATACTTAGTCCTGCCATGAATGCAGGGGACTGGACTAGCTGACCTCTCGAGGTCCCTTCCAGTTCTATGATTTTATGATTGTGACCAATCTTCTTTGCCCTGGCTCTGTCGTTCTGCTGAAGTAGTTGCTAGCTCACTACAATGAAATGGCAATAGCTCCCTCTAGTGAAATGAATTGCAATCCACGTGTAGCTAGAACCACCATTGTGAATAAGGGTATGTCTACACTACGAAATTAGTTCGAATTTATAGAAGCCGGTTTTATTGAAATCGGTTGTATACAGCCGATTGTGTATGTCCACACAATAAAATGCTCTAGGTGCTCTAGTCGGCAGACCGCGTCCACAGTACGAGGCTAGCGTCGACTTCCGGAGCATTGCACTATGGGTAGCTATCCCACAGCTATCCCACAGTTCCCGCAGTCTCCGCCGCCCCTTGGAATTCTGGGTTGAGATCCCAATGCCCGGATGATGCAAAACAGTGTCGCGGGCGGTTCTGGGTACATGTCGTCAGGCCCCTCCCTCCCCCGTCACAGCAACGGCAGACAATAGATTCGTGCCTTTTTATCTGGGTTACCTGGGTTACCTGTGCAGACAACATGGAGCCCGCTCAGCACAGCTGAGCTCACCGTCACCATATGTCCTCTTGGTGCCGGCAGACGTGGGACTGCATTGCTACACAGCAGCAGCTGCTAACTGCCTTTTGGCGGTAGACGGTGCAGTAGACTGGTAGCCTTCATCGGCGATCTGGGTGCTGGCAGCCGTGGGGCTTGCCTTTTGGCAGTAAATGGTGTATTATGACTGTTAGCCGGCCTATTACAAGTCGGGTCATCGCACATTAGCAGAGTCTTCCCTGAGCAGCAGCTCGTGCAATAGGCCTGAAGACCATCGTCATACACCGCCCCGTATTTGCTGCCAAGCACCCAGAAAGATGCCGAGGGCTATCAGTCACGCTGCACCGTCGTCTTAAGATGTAAAAAAATAGATTTTCTCTGTATTCATTTGCTTCCCCCTCCCTCCGTCAAATCAACGGCCTGCTAAACCCAGGGTTTTCAGTTTAATCTTTGGGGGGGACCAGTCTGTGACAGTTGTTTGTGTCTCTCCCTGATGCACAGCCACCGTTCTTTATTTTAATTCCCTGTGCCTGTACGCCATGTCGTCACTCGGCCCCCCTCCCTCCTTCCCCTAGGCCGTCAGATACTACGTTTGCGCCACAGCTAGAGCCGAGAAGCGGTTCGCGCCTTTTCTTTGAATTCTGGGTTGAGATCCCAATGCCCGGATGATGCAAAACAGTGTCGTGGGCGGTTCTGGGTACATGTCGTCAGGCCCCTCCCCCCTCGTCACAGCAACGGCAGACAATAGATTCGCGCCTTTTTACCTGGGTTACCTGTGCAGACAACATACCACGGCAAGCATGGAGCCCGCTCAGCTCAGCTGAGCTCACCGTCACCATATGTCCTCTGGGTGCCGGCAGACGTGGGACTGCATTGCTACACAGCAGCAGCTGCTAACTGCCTTTTGGCGGTAGACGGTGTAGCATGAGTGATAGCCGTGGGGCTGGCAGCCGTAGTGCTGCATTGCACCAGCCCCTTCCAGGCGATGGTATATTATGACTGGTACCCGTCGTCGTCATACTGGTATGGCTGTCAATCATGACCACCTGGGCAGACATGCTACTGTTTTGATGATGACGGTTACCAGTCATAATATACTATTTTCTGCCAATTGCCCAATATTGTCTGCTAAGCACCCAGAAGAGGCCGAGGGCGATGCTGGGTGCTGGCGGACGTGGGGCTGGCAGACGTGGGGCTGCATTGCTACACAGCAGCAGCCCCTTGCCTTTTGGCAGATGATGGTATATTATGATTGGTACCCATCATCATCGTACTGGTATGGCTGTCACTCATGCTGCAGCGTCGGCTGCCACCTTAAGATGTAAAAAATAGATTTGTTCTGTGTTCATTTGCTTCCCCTTCCTCCGTGAAATCAACGGCCTGCTAAGCCCAGGGTTTCCAGTTTAATCTTTGGGGGGACCATTCTGTGTGACAGTTGTTTGTGTTTCTCCCTGTTCCTGTACCTGTACGCCATGTCGTCACTCGGCCCTCCCTCCCTCCCTCCCTCCCGCCCTCCTTCTCCTGGTCCATCAGATACTACTTTCGCGCCTTTTTTCTGACCAGGCGCCATAGCTAGCACTGGGATCATGGAGCCCGCTCAGATCACCGCGGCAATTATGAGCACTATGAACACCACGCGCATTGTCCTGGAGTATATGCAGAGCCAGAACATGCCAAGGCGAAACCCGGACCAGGCGAGGAGGCGATTGCAGCACGGCGACGAGAGTGATGAGGAAATTGACATGGCCATAGACCTCTCACAAGGCACAGGCCCCAGCAATGTGGAAATCATGGTGTCACTGGGGCAGGTTGATACCGTGGAACGCCGATTCTGGGCCCGGGAAACAAGCACAGACTGGTGGGACCGCATCGTGCTGCAGGTATGGGACGATTCCCAGTGGCTGCGAAACTTTCGCATGCGTAAGGGCACTTTCATGGAACTTTGTGACTTGCTTTCCCCTGCCCTGAAACGCCAGGATACCAAGATGAGAGCAGCCCTCACAGTTGAGAAGTGAGTGGCGATAGCCCTGTGGAAGCTTGCAACGCCAGACAGCTACCGGTCAGTCGGGAATCAATTTGGAGTGGGCAAATCTACTGTGGGGGCCGCTGTGATCCAATTTGCCAGGGCAATGAAAGACCTGGTGATAGCAAGGGTAGTGACTCTGGGCAACGTGCAGTCAATAGTGGATGGTTTTGCTGAAATGGGATTCCCAAACTGTGGCGGGGCCATAGACGGAACCCATATCCCTATCTTGTCACCGGAGCACCAAGCCACCGACTACGTAAACCGCAAGGGGTACTTTTCAATGCTGCTGCAAGCCCTGGTGGATCACAAGGGACGTTTCACCAACATCAACGTGGGATGGCCGGGAAAGGTACATGATGCTCGCGTCTTCAGGAACTCTGCTCTGTTTCGAAAGCTGGAGGAAGGGACTTTCTTCCCAGACCAGAAAGTGACCATTGGGGATGTTGAAATGCCTATCGTGATCCTTGGGGACCCAGCCTACCCCTTAATGCCATGGCTCATGAAGCCGTACACAGGCAGCCTGGACAGGAGTCAGGACCTGTTCAACTACAGGCTGAGCAAGTGCCGAATGGTGGTGGAATGTGCATTTGGACGTTTAAAAGCGCGCTGGCGCAGCTTACTGACTCGCTCAGACCTCAGCGAAAAGAATATCCCCATTGTTATTGCTGCTTGCTGTGCGCTCCACAATATCTGTGAGAGTAAGGGGGAGACCTTTATGGCGGGGTGGGAGGTTGAGGCAACTCGCCTGGCCACTGATTACGCGCAGCCAGACACCAGGGCGGTTAGAGGAGCACAGCAGGGCGCGGTGCGCATCAGAGAAGCTTTGAAAACGAGTTTTGTGACTGGCCAGGCTACTGTGTGAAACTTCTGTTTGTTTCTCCTTGATGAACCCTCCAACCCCCCCCCCCCCCCGACCCGGTTCACTCTACTTCCCTGTAAACCAACCACCCCACCCCACCCTCCCCTCCCCTCCCGCTTGCAGAGGCAATAAAGTCATTGTTTTTTCACATTCATGCATTCTTTATTAGTTCCTTACAGAGGTAGGGGGATAATTGCCAAGGTAGCTGGGATGGGTGGGGGAGGAGGGATGGAAAAGGACACACTGCATTTTAAAACTTTAACTCTTATTGAAGCCCAGCCTTCTGATGCTTGGGCGATCATCTGGGGTGGAGTGACTGGGTGGACGGAGGCCCCCCCACCGTGTTCTTGGGCGTCTGGGTGAGGAGGCTATGGAACTTGGGGAGGAGGGCTGTTGGTTACACAGGGGCTGTAGCGGCGGTCTCTGCTCCTGCTGCCTTTCCTGCAACTCAACCATACGCTCGAGCATATCACTTTGATGCTCCAGCAGACGGAGCATTGCCTCTTGCCGTCTGTCTGCAAGCTGACGCCACCTATCGTCTTCAGCCCGCCACCTCTCCTCTCGTTCATGTTGGGCTTTTCTCATCTCCGACATTGACTGCCTCCACGCATTCTGCTGTGCTCTATCAGCCTGGGCGGACATCTGCAGCTCCGTGAACATCTCGTCCCTCGTCTTACGTTTTCTCTTTCTAATGTTCACGAGCCTCTGCGAAGGAGAAACATTTGCAGCTGGTGGAGGAGAAGGGAGAGGTGGTTAAAAAAGACACATTTTAGGGAACAATGGGTACACTCTTTCATTACAAGGTCGCATATTTCGGCTTGCAGGCAGCCATCGTAGGCCACAGTGTTTTGGCTTTTTTAACCTTCTTAACATGCGGGAAAGGTTGCAAACAGCAGCGCATTTCCCATATCAAGGATGAATTGGGTTGTCCATTTAAAATGGGGTTTCAATGTAAAAGGAGGGGGCTGCAGTTTCCCGGTTAACATGCGGCACAAACACAAGTAAACCACCCCCCCCACACACACACACGATTCTCTGGGATGATCACTTCACCCCTCCCCCCCACCGCGTGGTTAACAGCAGGGAACATTTCTGGTCAGAATAGCAGGAACGGGCGCCTCTGAATGTCCCCCTTAATAAAATCACCCCATTTCAACCAGGAGAGCTTTCTGGAGATGTCCCTGGAGGATTTCCGCTCCATCCCCATACACGTTAACAGACTTGCTTGCTTTTTTTTTGTAATGTTTACAAATATTTACAAAGTTACACTCACCAGAGGTCTCCTGTGTGCCCTGAGGGTCTTGGGTGAGTTCGGGGGTTACTGGTTCCAGGTCCAGTGTCACAAACATATCCTGGCTGTTGGGGAAACCGGTTTCTCCGCTTCCTTGCTGCTGTGAGCTACCTACAGTACCTCCATCGTCATCTTCCTCGTTCCCCGAACCGTCTTCCCTGTGTGTTTCTCCAGTGAGAGAGTCATAGCACACGGTTGGGGTAGTGGTGGCTGCACCCCCTAGGATCGCATGCAGCTCCGCGTAGTAGCGGCAAGTTTGCGGCTCTGCCCCGGACCTTCCGTTTGCTTCTCTGGCTTTGTGGTAGGCTTGCCGTAGCTCCTTAATTTTCACGCGGCACTGCTGTGTGTCCCTGTTATGGCCTCGGTCCTTCATGGCCTTGGAGATCTTTTCTAATACTTTTCCATTTCTTTTACTGCTACGGAGTTCAGCTATCACTGCTTCATCTCCCCATATGGCGAGCAGATCTCGTACCTCCCGTTCGGTCCATGCTGGAGCTCTTTTGCGATCCTGGGAGGACTCCATGACGGTTACCTGTGCTGATGAGCTCTGCGTGGTCACCTGTGCTCTCCACGCTGGGCAAACAGGAAATGAAATTCAAACCTTCGCGGGTCTTTTCCTGTCTACCTGGTCAGTGCATCTGAGTTGAGAGCGCTGTCCAGAGCAGTCACAATGAAGGACTGTGGGATAGCTCCCGGAGGCCAATAACATCGAATTCCGTCCACACTACCCCAATTCCGACCCGCAAAGGCCGGTTTTATCGCTAATCCCCTCGTCGGAGGTGGTGTAAAGAAACCGGTTTAAAGGGCCCTTTAAGTCGAAAGAAAGGGCCTCGTTGTGTGGACGTGTCCAGGCTTAATTCGGCTTAACGCTGCTAAAGTCGACCTAAACCCGTAGTGTAGACCAGGCCTAAGAGTCTCACATTCTCTTGGCATAATTACTAGAAATGGGCCTTCCCCTATGTTGGATGTCAGATCTAGTATTACAGCATGGACACATTTCTGCTAATTACCAAGCAGTAAAGATGGGACTGAAACAAATCCTGAGAATCTAAACACCCATGAACTTTGGGGCAGTTTGGAACCAGATCTGGATCCAGATCATGCCACCTCTAAACCATGTTTTACACTTGTGTCCCCATCCCCATGATTCTGGGCCAGTCAGTGGCCAAACGAGCCCCTGGAGCATGTTAGAGTAGCCACAGGGCTGCTCTAACTTATGCTGACTAAAATGGTCCCCTAGTAATTGGTCTGCCATCTGGGGAATTAAGGAAGTGCATTGTGCTCCAGCTTCTCCCCCTCCAGCCCACATCATACTGCTTCCTGTGCCCCCAGCAGCACCGACACCCCTATGTTGGCTGATGCCCTCCAAGTATTTCTTCACACTGAGGGACTCCTCAGGTGCCTGATATAAGGTCACTTTGTGCTGCCTTACAAATGTGTGAGGGCCAGGCCCCAATTCCTACTTGTCTCGTCTAGCCACTAAACCACACTTCCTTCTATACTAGCAAAATGTTGGAAGGGAGTGAAAGAAATCCTAAAAGACGTGGAGGAGGAAACTTTAAAGAAAAAAGTATAGAAAAGGAAGATGGCATTTTAGCCTATCAAACTATGATGTTCCTGACGACCAGTATCAGTAAGTACTTCCCTGCATTTTGAATTGTGCACATGAGGACTAATTCAGTACAGCCACACCAAGCTACTATCGCCTCTAATCCCATTTTCTATTGCTTCTATTTTCTCTTCATTTCCAAGCACCGAGCTTCGTTTTTCCACTTTCACTCCCTTCCCCTTGAAGGACAAGGAGATGATGGCACTCTTCTTTCAAGAATGACAACCAGAGGACCAACAGGAGCAACTGGGTATTTGTTTATCCTTCAGCGACAAAAGGCCAAGAGAGAGATTGAAAAGGAGGCAGCATGTATTCTAAACCCTGAGATATCAAATCTGAGTTCATGGTTGTTACTGTGGATGCTGCATTTGCCTTTTGGGAATCTCTTTATGTTGTTATATATACAGTGTTGCTTCATTGTCACCTAGTCATTGTACTGCCTGTCCCCTCTGAGTTCTTAATTTTACTCTCCCAGACCACTGTTAGTCATAATTTGTATTGCAGAAGTGCCTACAGGTCATACTCAGGATTGGGCCCCATAGAGCTAGGTACTGTGCAGACACAGAGTAAGAGAAAACAAACCATCAGATCTCACTGGGCACCCGGATCAACAGCCGGCTAGAATTTTTTTCCCTTGAGGGTTTTACATTCACCATTTGCAAAGTCTGGTTTCTGCCACAGTGGAAGAAAGCCCTCCAATGCTAAAATATAGTGAAAAAACACAACCCTCCCCATTCATCTCTGCTTTGCAGACTGGAATTTGACCTGCTAATTAGACAGACGATTGAGAGTTTGAGATAAAAAAACAACAAAAAAAACAGACCCTGGTCTGATAGAATTTGAATGACTGTGTTTGCAGTCTGCTTAATTGTGTAGCAATGTCCACTAGCTATATAATAAGGGTGCACAATGAACAGTACGTATGCCCCTCTTCTGTGAGGCAGCAAGTATCAGGAGTCTTGCAAGTTGGCTTCCCAGTGGAGGAGAAATCAGTGATACAGTGTCTAGTTATATTCTAAGTGTAACTTATTTTATTTTCACATATACCCCAGTACTAGCACCGCTGTGGTCAAAGAATCCCTTTTTTCCAAGAATCTCAGCCCACCCCAATGCAAGTTCCCAGAGAACAACTCTGTTTCAAGGATTGACTTTAAACAGAGCCCAAGGCAGTGAACAAATTCTCCTGCTGCTCACATATGTCCCTCTCCCAGGACCACTGTCTTTAAAGAAAGCATTGCATAGCCCCAAAACTAACACCAACGCACATCTTCCCAACACTAAACATTTAGTTGCAAGTGAAGAACTTGAAAGACTATGTCAAAGAGTGCCACCTAGTGACACCAGCCATAACAATAGTAATGTAATTAATAATGCCACAGGAGATCTCCAACCCATGGTCTAAACCACTTTCTCAACTGGTGGATTCTGATCACTAGAGGGTCATGAAGAGCAATGACGGGGGTCGCGAGGTGTTGAAAATGTTATTACAATGTAAAGCAAAGAAAATCTTGCCCACCTACTCCCCCCACTCCCTTATCCTGCGTTCTGTGTTAAGGAAAGGTTGAGAAACACTAGTCTAACGAAAGGCTACAAGCTTGACTTCTCTCTGACATAGGATGCTCTAACAGCACAGACATTTTGGACCAGAATTAAATTAAAGGATTTGTAGAAGGGCAGGTGAAAGTTACAGAACATGAAAAGAAGTATAGACTTGTGATTAAGGCATTGAATTAGGTCTCAGGAGATCTGGGCTTGATTCTCAGCTCTGCAACTGACTTCCTCTATAACCTTGGAAAAGTCATTTAATCTGTGTGCCTCAGTTCCCCATCTGTAAAATGGGGAAAATAATGTCTTGTCTTTTCAGACTGTAAACTCTTCAAGGCAGGGACAGTTGCTGACTTGGTGTGAACTAGAATTATAGGGCCTGATCTTGGGGGACACTAGGCAGTACTGTAATAGAAACATGTACTTACAGTGTACATCTTCTCGTTTTGTTATAGATACTCCATTGTTGATACATAACATTTTATCTATGTACTTCCGAGACATTTGAGCTGCCCAGAAGGAAAGTTGAGTGGAAGATGTGCCTGCTTTTGGAAGGATGGCGGATGGTTTCTGAGACATGGAACATGTAAGTAGCTCCATAGTACCTGTATACAGGACCGCACTCAGAATGTTAGCTCAGAGGAATCATATAAAACATGGCATAAAATCTTTCTCAGTGGTGGTGACAGGCCAGCATATTCAGCAGATTCTGAGTGTTTCTCTAAAATACCAATTAGCTCTATGAGTAAATGCAGATGCTACCTAGAGGAAGCTATCAAAGATATTGGGATTGCTCAGTGGTTTGAGCATTGCCCTGCTAAACCTAGGGTTGTGAGTTCAATGCTTGAAGGGGCCATTTAGGGATCTGGGGCAAAAATCTGTCTGGGGATTGGCCCTGCTTTGAGCAGGGGGGTTGGACTAGATGACTTCCTGAAGTCCCTTCCAATCCTGATATTCTATGCTGTTACTGGGAATGAGATGCACATTCACTTAATGTACTAGTCATTTGTAATAAGGAGCTATAGGAGAGTAAGACTTAAGGAGGTGGATTTTCTGTCATTTACATATGAAGAAGGAATCTTTTGTCTAGTTGCAAATGTCTCCCCCCCCTTCCCCCGGCCCGGAAGTTGCAAGCTAAAAATAAGACCATTGACAGTTGCATCAGGCAGGATAAAAATGTGTGGGATACAACACCTAATGCATCAAGGTACACACCCACCACCAATTAAATGGGTATAGGAAGAAATCTCCCCCTATGGGCAGGTTAATCTATAATTATTTTCAGTGGGATTTCTTGAGCCTTCCTTAGATACATCTGGTAGCGGCCAATATTGAGGCAGGATGCTAGGCTAAGGATCCCACTCGTGTTACCTGCTATGGCAATTCCTACTGTCTGTGCTTTCTATCTGAAGACCTCATAGTGCCTTACAAACTAATGTATGGGATGGGATTTTTTCTACTTCATGTTCTGTGTATAAATGAGGCTATTATCACTGTTTAACAAATAATAAATAATAGTGCAAAAACAACAAGGAGTCTGTGGCAACTTAAAGACTAACAGATTTATTTGGGCATAAGCTTTTGTGGGTAAAAACCTCACTCTATGCATTCGAAGAAGTGAGGTTTTTATCCACGAAAGCTTATGCCCAAATAAATCTGTTAGTCTTTAAGGTGCCACCAGACTCCTTGTTGTTTTTGTAGATACAGACTAACACGGCTACCCCCGATAAATAATAGTGCAACACCCTCAGAGAAGTATTATCTCCATTTTACAAATGGGGAAACTGAGGCACGGTGGGGCTAAGAGATTTGTTGAAGGTTATACAATGAGCTAGTAGGAGAGCTAGGTATGGAACTTAGATGTTTGGACTCTCCATACCCTACTGTGACTACTAAACATTATCCCTCAGAAAATAAAGAGGTGTGGTTACTTGTATTGGTGGGTGAGGGACTCATGTACCTAAAGTGTTAATGGAATTTTGTATGTACCTAATACATCACTAACCTACTCAAAAGAGAAGAGCCTGAATAAAAATGAAAATGCATGTTCATCAATTGTTGATAGGCCTCATAGGGCAAATCTTGAGAACTGGCTTCGTTACGCTGATACACAGGTCTTTGTCATCGTGTGCTTGAGGAGAACATGCTTGAAACGATTACTCTTCTGGCTTTTAAATATAGAGTTGGCTTATTGAATCAATTTAAGTATTAACCAATTTCATCCCTGTCTTATCTAATTGGGATCTCAGTAATGGAACATCTCAGGCCTTTCACATCTCGTTACTGAGACCATATATTTCTGGCATGGCAGGATGACTGAGCTGTTGCTCAAAGCTTCATTTAGGAGGCTGTGTCAGCTGCTTCTAAAATATATATTTTAAACTGTCTAACATCATCTATTTACTGTAAAGAATTGATCTTCCCTCATTTCATGCCAGGACTGGTTAGCAGGCTGATTAGGTATCTGGGGACATGAGTTTAAGGTGTATTGAGTTTCCCTTGTTCTATAGCATTAAATCAGTGGTTCTCAAACTTTTGTACTTTCACATAGCAAGCCTCTGAGTGCAACCCCCCTTATAAATTAAAAACACATCTTTATATATTTAATACCATTATAAATGCTGGAGGCAAAGCGGGGTTTGGGATGGAGGCTGAGAGCTTGTGACCCCCCCCATGTAATAACCTCGCGATCTCCTGAGGGGTCCTGACCCCCAGTTGAAGAACCCCTGCATTAAATGGAATGTATTAAGCATTCTCAGTGCTTGGCTCCCTGAGCTAATCCTTTGGATGGTCATGCTTTTTATCTCTGAACTGGGTGGGGAAATCTCTGCTGAGGGGCATATTCATCAGCTATGCTCCTCCTCTAGTCCAGTATGACACATCACACCTGCATGGGGATGCATGGGTGGAGCTACATTCATTTGTGAGCAGGCTTCTCTGCCTCCCCAGAACATCTCTAATTCTATCATTACTGTCCAGCCTCCCCCGGATCTATGTTCCCACTGGTTCTTCACCACCAGGTTCCCTAATAATACAGAAACCCTCGTCACCCTCCCATTCCAGACTGTACCCTTAGCGCCTGGCCAGGAAAAGCTGGTTATCTTTTGATGAGAGCCTGACTCAGGATGCCGAGAGGCAACAATGGGATGTTCTCCTGGGCAGGGGTGGCTCTATGTTTTTTGCCGCCCCAAACATGGCAGGCAGACGGCTTTCGGCGGCAGTCTGCTGGTCACGCAGATTCGGCGGCATGCCTGTGGGAGGTCCGCCAGTGCCACGCCATTGGCGTCCCCGCCACCGAATTGCCGCCAAAGCCGCGGGACCAGCGGACCTCCCGCACAGGGCCGGCTTTAGGCCAATTCCACCAATTCCCCCGAATCGGGCCCCGCACCTAAGAGGGCCCCGCGCCCAGTGGCAGGGCTGCCGGGGTGGGGGCAAGTGGCCGAGAATCCCTTCCCTGGCTAGAGGCTCCTTTTTAATTTTTACTCACCCGGCAGCGCTCCGGGTCTTCGGCGACACTTCAGCGGCGGGTCCTTCACTCACACAGGGTCTTCGGCAGCACTTCGGCAGCAGGTCCTTCAGTGCCACCAAAGACCCGAAGCGAGTGAAGGACAAACCGCCGAAGAATATGAGTGCTGCCCGGTGAGTACAAGCCCCAGATGTTTTTTTACATGTTTTTTCTTTTTTCAGTCATCCTTGCCGGGGCCCCGTCAAAACTGTTCGAATCGGGCCCCGCACTTCCTAAAGCCGGCTCTGCTCCCGCAGGCATGCCGCCGAAAGCGGCCGGCCTGCCACCCTCACAGTGACCGGCAGGCCGCCCCCTGCGGCTTCCTGCCCCAGGCATGCGCTTGCTGCGCTGGTGCCTGGAGCCGCCCCGGCTCCTGGGGGACATTCCCTCTCATCTCAGGCAGCTAAGAGTCCACTTAAAAATGCTTAATGTTTACTCCATACATAAAGCTAAATTCAGTGCCTTGTATGAAAAATCATATAGCACTCCAGTCTCACCAGCTTCCAGACACTGCTCTTTCTAGCAGTTTTCCAGTGCAGCGATGTCTCCAGATGAAATAAACACAGCTAGTTGTTCTGCATTCCTATAGATTGTCAGTGAAATCAGGCTTTCCTCTTCAAGTCCCGGGGTTGCATGATAAGGGATTGTAGCTGCTGTCTTTACCATTCAGTGATGGAACTAGGCCCAACTTTTCTCTTCCCCAATTACTATAGCAACATGGTGGTGAGGGGGAAGAGACATTCCCAAAGGGGCAAGTTTCCTTTATGCTTTCCCCCTAGATTCCCTGTTCTTGGTTTCTTCTCTCTGAACAATGTGCCAGACTCGAATGGGAGCAGGCAGCAGACATGCTAGTGGGTGGGAGGTAGCAGCTTCAGGAGGAGAGTCTCCCCCATGCCATCATTGCAAAAGGATAGGCACAGAACTTTTAAAAATTAGGTCTGTCTGTCTGCTATGCTATGGCCTGGTGGATGAAATTTGATAGGCGTTAGCCCCCGCTCTTAACTTCAGTCATGGGAAGACAGGAACTGCCATACTGGATCAGACAAGTAGCTCCTCTGGTCCAGTGTCCTGGTCCCTCAGTTAACTTGGCTCCAGAGAGAAAGAAATCTATTATATAAGGACTGAATTAAATTCAACTGTGAAAATCACAATCACAATGGCAAACCTCCAAAGGTCTGGGATTTGGGTTTAGCTTAGTTAAGCATCTGAACGTTTGGATGTTTGTCTGAATTATCCAGATCTCTGGAGCCCCCTCAAACCACATTATCTACCCTCTGCCCAAAAGGCTCCACAGCCTTTTCTCCATCCTCACACAACGTAACAGGCCAGGTTTCTTCCATCTTGTCTTGTCTTTTGGAAAGGCTTGGTCGCCTGTAGTTTTATTGGGAAAGGTCAGTATTGCCAATGCCAACTGTTCAAAAATCATGAGCCAAGCCCCCCAAAATCATAAGATTGGAAGAAATAGTCAAGTTTGGATTCTTTTAATTTGCCTCCTCTTTTTTGAGCCTCGGAGGTTCAAGTTTTCAAGCTTTTCTCTGCAAGCACAAGACCTAGGAACTTCCTTTTTTAAAATGAAACTGTGATTTTGTCATATTCACATGACTCCGGGAGCTAGGTTTAAACATCAAACATCATGAGACACATAATAAAATTGTGCAAGTTGGCAGCACTGAAAGGTATTCATTAGGATTGGTCAAAATTTTCTGTGCGAAACTGTTTTCTGATGGAAAATTTGTTTTTTGTCTAAATTAAATTTTTGGTGGAAAGTTTGGTGCTTTTGGCTGAAAACTATTCAGGTTCAGTTTTCAGGTTTTTGATTAAAAGTCAAAATGTTTTGAAACAAAACAAAACAAAACCCCCCAAATCATGTTCTGACCAACTCTAGTATTCTTAGTATATAGGAAGTTGACTTTTTTTCATTGTTTACTCACTGTGTGTATTAGACGAATCAGTTTTCTAAAAAGGAAACCTGCAATGTGATTTCTATCATTTGCAACTCTTGTGTCCCACCAAATGGAGCCAACTCTGGATCTTTGTGTTATCAGAATAGAACTTTTCCACTTGATTTATAGGAGTAATAGCTAGCCTCTATGAGGACCAGTCACTAGAGCGGTACTTAACACACACTTTCCCAGTATGTTATACAATTATTTGCTAGATAAAAGTAGAATGTTGGAGATCAGGAATTCTGAATTATATCCCTGGTTCTGGGAAGGGAGAATGGAGTAGTGGTTAGAGACAAAATAAACAAAGCAAAAACAGTAAAACCTGCCAAGAGCAACCACTCATGGGAGTTGAGAAAAGTGGTCACTTGTTAGAGGTGGTCTCTCTTCAAAGGTTTGCTGCCTTCAGAGCTGGGTGGCCAGAGAGCGGCAGCCCGGCTCTCAAGGCAGAGCAGAAAGTGGCAGCTGCTGGCCAGGTGCCCAGCTCTCAAGGCAGAGCAGAGAGTGGCAGCTGCTGGCCAGGTGCCCAGCTCGGAAGCAGCGCCAGCACCACTAGCAGTGGAGAAGTAGGGGTGGCAATACCATACCATGCCATCCTTACTTCTCCGCTGCTGTTGGTGGCGGCGCTGCCTTCAGAGCTGCATGCCCAGCTGGCAGCCACCCTTCTCTGAAGGCAGAGCAGAGAGCAGTGGCTGCTGGTGGGGCACCCAGCTCTGAAGGGAGTAAGAAAGGGTCACAGATGACAGATAGTTGCTCTTCACAGTTTCTTCATGGTCAAATTCTAGGGGGAAATGTTCCATGAGCTCTGCAAGTAGTCACTTGTGACATGTGGTCTCTCTTCAGAGGTGGTGGCTAAGGCAGATTTTACTGTATATTTATCATCATTATGAAGGGCAGTGTGGCTGAGGAGATAAGACTTTTGGGACTGACATATTGGACACCTGGTTCTATTCCCAACTCCACCTGTACCTCTACAGCTTCGCTGTTAATTTATTTGTAAAGGGAAGTGGCAGGGGAGTAATACATGACTACCTTATAAGGTCACTTGTTACTCCCCTCACTTCCCTTTACAAATATGAGGTCTTAGTAATAAGGGGTGATAAGTGCACAAAAATGTACACAACTCTCAGTAGAGATGAAATTTGAAATCCTGGCTCCCAGCTCAGTGCCCTTTCCTTAGGCTACAAGGTAGTTTGGACCATTGTAGGTGAGTGGAACAAACAGCCTGATTCAGCCAAGATGTGGATTTGACCAGCGAAATATGATCCCCTTGAGAGTTCCTGACAGGAGAACAGGTCGGTGGGATGGAAGGAATTAGGCAGGATGGGTTCCTTAACTGACAAATGTTGAGTCTTCCTAAATTTTTGGTTCTAAGAACTGACAGAGATTTGAATCACTCATTCATGCCCCTCTCCCCCATAATTACAGTTAGGACTAAACGATTCCATTCTTGGCAGTCTTGGCTGAGAACCTGAGGCGTGAATGGGCCTTGAAGGTGGCAGTCCTTTCTCATTCTTAGAAAGGCTCCCTTGAGATTGGGGTTGGGGTTTCAGAGCAATTCTGTGCAACAGAGAACTTCAAAGGTTCCTCACCCTCACTCTGACCCCCTACGTACAGGATGGAGTGATGTAAAGACATCCGAAAAGCCCCATATCTCTCTGGGGCTAGATTCCCCCAGCACAGGCATTGTGGAAGATAATCATAAAGGTGCTTTTCCTGTACAAGCCCTGGCTGGGGATGGGAGGCATAGGTGCAGACTCGGTGGATGCTCCAGCCCCAGAGCAATCACGGAAAAAAAATAGCGGGTGCTCAGCACCCACCAGCGGCCCTGACGATCAGCTCCTCCCCCTCCCTCCCAGCGCCTCCCACCCACCAGCAGCTCCACCAATCAGCTCCTCCCCTCCCCCCCAAGCGCCTCCCACCCGCCGTGGATCAACTGTTCAGTGGTGTGCAGGAGACTCTGGGAAGGAGGGATTGGTGAAGTGAGGGTGGGGTGCGCTCGGGGGAGGGAGCGGAACAGGGTGGGAAGAGGTGGGGTGGAGGCAGGGCAGTGGCGGGAAGAGGCAGGGTAGGGGCAAGGCCTGGGGTGGAGCAGAGGTCAAGCACCCCCAGGGAAATTAGAAAGTCAGCACCTGTGATGGGTGGGGCCACAGCACACAGCATTGCAGAGATTCTGGGCAGCTGTGCTGCAGGCAATAGGGCAGCCCAGGAATGCTGTTGTAATTTAGACAAGTCCCTGGGGCTATTTAAATTACACCAGGGGCATCTCCAGCTCCCAGAGCAGTCCAGGATTAGGACAACGCAAAGGTGGTTTAAAATCCGTGATAGCTATCCTTATTCCTGTGCCCAGAATCTCACTCCAAGTCTACAGTGATGCTAGTTTGGCACTGCTCACTAGAACTAAAACTATAAAAATATTTACGAAGTGTTTGAGTCGGCAGGAATAGAACAAAATTAGCATTCATAGCTTCTTATGCTCAGTGAGAGCTGTTAATTATTGGTAATGCAACAGACACCTATATACACAATGGGTAATACATTATTTGAGAAGATTCCAAACACCACTGGCATGTAATTCACATTCATTAATAGAAAATAACAGATTCATAGTCCTGAAGAATAAAGTCCTCCTGAACTCACATACTGAGTTCCTAAATAGGGTTGTTAAGGTGTGAAAGAGGAGGATTTGGAAGGCAAAATACTCCAACATCCCAGTAGCTGAGGAATCCTCATTGTTTTTTGTACCGAATAATTTATTTCTCTGTTTAATCCTTTATTATAGCCCTGTCACCATGGCCTAAACACAAATCATCGACCAATATTCTACATTTGAAGAGCAGTAACAGCCATCTCTACTCTAACCACACAAACCCATGAATACAGCTCTACACCATGTGCTGTTTATTGTTTCATAGTTCCTGCCTACATTCCACTTTTAGGCCTCCATCCTGCAGGATTGGGACCTCAGACGACAATTCAGTACAATAACCCAAATTGGGCTCTGGTGTCTTTTCAGACCAGTTGATTGATCCAGATCTGTGCAATGCACACCAGTGGATCTAAGAGAAGCAAAAACCACTATTTTACAGGCGGTTGGGAGCCCTTTGCAATAGGTGCCTCTCAGACGGATAGTGAAGGAAACGGATTGTGGAAATGAGAATTAAAGGTGCAGCAAGTAAATGGTATAGGTACAGGCCTATTTAGGCCCTCATGTAGTTATATCTAGGAAGATGCACAAACATACAGCACCCTTACTAAAAGGCTGCCCTTGCACTCATTGAAGTCAATGGGTATTTTGCCTTTGACCTCAAGGAGAGCAGGATCAAGCTCGAAATATAATGTGAAAAGGAAATAATAATTTTCAAGCTTATCAATATGTAATCAGTGAAGTTTTCCACTGCTGTTGTGATGGCACAAAAAAAGCAACAACTAGATTTTTTTCTTGCAGTGAATAGTTGATCCATAGCATCCCCCTATGATGAGAGAAATATACTCAGAATGGCATCTACCATGAGGTGGGCTCAGCCAATCAGGGAACAGGGAACCAATACCATGGGACTCATGGAACTAATCACTACCAACCAGGCCAGGTCAAAATTTGAAAGGGGAAGGTAAAAGCTTTCCTGCTGATATTAAAACATGCAGCCACACTACATCTATTATTGTCCTAAATTTCATTTTAAAAAAATTGTCAAATTGATTCTCTTTTATGAACTCAAAACCAAGCATAACAAATCTTCTTTTTATAATGTCTATTTCAGCCAGATCCCTGTACATCAATACTAGATTCTTGGGGCCAGATTTTTAAAAGGTATTTAGGTGCCTCATGGGATTTACAAATGCATCTATCACCCATTGCAATGAATGGGAATCAGGCACCTAGATGCTTTTGAAAATCCACTAGGTGCCTGAATATCTTTAAAAATCTGGCCCTTGGGACCTGATTTTCAGCAGGGCTGGTCAATTGCAACTCCAATTGAAGTCAGCAGGAGCCGCGGGTGCTTAAGACTACTGAAAATTATGCTCTTGACGGACATATCCAACTCTATTAAAATTAGTGGAAGTTAGAGGCATGCATCAAGGGGACACCCTTTCGTTTTAAAACTCAGCTGTAGGTCATTCCTTGTTTTCCTTTCTTTGTTGTGTGTTTCATCAGAAGCTGAAAGGTCTTGCCATAAACTTTAGAGTCAGACTCACAATTATGAAGCAGAAAATCAATGCAACATACTGTATCCTAAAGAATCTGCAATTAGAGAAAAATGCCAGCACAAAAATGTGATTTCAATAACCCAGTATTAATTTCTCTAGCTTTAATTCATTGATACTTATGCTCTCTACTGCCAGCAGTCCCAGCTAGGAATTCCAACTCATGCGATGATGAGCTTCTGGACTGCAGTGGTAATGTCATTCTTGGTGATAAGGGAGAAAAAGAGCCTGTGAGGAAAAAAAGTGAAAAAACCCAACCAACCACAGACACACCCTACATTTTAATTTTTCCCCACAGTGATCATGGCACGTAAATACTTCTTATACTTAGAATGCAAATAGAGCTGGTCCAGCACTGCCTCTCTATCTAACACAAGAACTAAACAAAGATGGGCTCAAACTGCAAAATCTGAATCTGGATCCAGATTTCTAACACCTCTCAATTTTGGGGTGTTCAAGTCACAGGTTTTGATTCAACGCATCATAAAAAGAGGGGCCATAGTTGGATTTATGATGGGCACATCTCTTATACAAAGAAACAGGAGTCTTTTCACAAGTGTTATTGCTGGTGTCTTGGCTAAATTCCAATATAAGTAATTACATAAAACCTATATTAATCCACCCTCTGGCCCCCACATCTCCAGTTGTAAACAGCACTTTTCCTTATGTCCTGACCTAAACCACTGTGCAGTGTTACTGTGAGTTGTTAAATAGCTGTTGTGCTTCACCTCTAGAAGTGGCTGCATTTCAGCAGTGGGTGAAGTGACAGCTTTATATCTTTCATCTTCCTCACAAAGGTGTTTTGAGACGTCAATTAATGTTGATAAAGCTCTTTGAAATTCCTAGATGAAAGATGTTATAGAAATGCAAAGTATTCCTAATGCTCTATGTATGTCTACAGTATGTTGAATTCAGTCATTAATAGTATTCTTGGCATGCTTCTGTGGTGTGTTTGTGAAAGAACTGAGGAATTGGCAATGAGAAATCTAAAGAAAAAAGGGCTGTCCAAAACAGCATAAGAACAGCCCACCGCCCCTCTCCCCATTTCCCTTGCAAATAAAATTTATGGGCATTCTATAATCAGCTCAGCAACGACACACTGTTTTGAATAATTTCCTTTGAAATCACCCCCCTGCCCCGTACTACTATGTGATCCTGTCTCTTCTGCCACCTTAACAGATTAGCAATGATGCTCCTAATGAGAAGTGCCTTACAGAGTAATGAGATCTGATCCTTAGGTTGGAGGCAGCAGCAAATGCATTCTGAAAGTGCTCTTGGAGTGCTGAATTTGCTGAGGTGAATTCAAACAACCCTGAGGTGAATTCAAACAACCAAACAGCGTTAGTTAGTATCAGTATGAAAGTTTCATGTCTCTTCTGGAATAAAAAAACTCTGGATATTAGAAGCTTTCGCTCCTGTCAATGCAGCTAAAGGTGCCACAGGACCCTCTGTTGCTTTTTACAGATTCAGACTAACACGGCTACCCCTCTGATACAATGCAGCTATTGTCATTCATGGCAACTCCTCAGTTTAGCACATTTTACAGTTATTGAGGGTACCTATTTGGGGGCATTAAAGTGGAGTTTCTTGCACCACTGCATTGGCTGTTGCTTTTGTGGCACAACACACTTGTTCTTAGTACATATGATTAGGCAGCTGATAAGAGATGACAACTGCTACTGACTGGCTCTTTTCACCTGCGAATTGTGCATACAGCCTGCCTATGCTAAATCATCCTTACTCCATCCTCCCCTGCCCCTGAGCCACATCCACTGGTCTGGTTCACCCAGCTGCTACACCTTGTTATTTAAATTGTGAGCTCCTTGGTGCAGGAATTGTCACTTATACTATAGGACCTCAGTGTTACCAGAACATGTTGCAATTCAATTAATAATAATTTTTAAAATACTCCAGTGAAGGTACAAAACTCTACAGCTTGAAAGAATGTGACTAGAGGGTTTAAGGCCATTACTGTAGAGAATAATGTTTTATTACTCTAAAAATAAAACTAATGTCCACTGTTCCAGATATGCGTCTTTCACAAAACACAGTAGAAGGCAGCCAGTGTGCATCCAAGCTGGATACCAGTTGCTCTTTCCCCCTTTTTATTAACATGAAAAATAAACCAGCCTAACTTTCTTATTTTGAAATATTTATCAACAAAGACTTTAAAAACTAAGGCCAAGATTTTCAAAAATAGGTTCCTAAAGTTAGGGTCCTAAGGACAAAGTTAGGCACATAAATAAGGGGCTGATTTTCAAACATGCTGAGCACCCAGCAGTTCTGCTATTGATTTCAATAGGAACTGACGGGTGCTTGGCCCTTTTAAAAATCTGGTCACTTATTTAGATGCTTTAAATGTGGATTTAGGAGCCTAACTTTAGGTTCTTGTTTTGAAAAATCTTGGGCCATGGGCCTGTCTGCTCTGGGAAGTTATGAAGATCTCATAGCATTGGCGATGTTTGCTTTAGTGGCCTTGCCCAAAATTTGCCCGCTCTCCACTCTTTTCAGTGTGCTGTGTGCTCCCTGGATGCCATCTTCCCACCCCAGAGCTGGCTGCAATTCAGTGTTGCTGTACATACATGGAGCCAGACTGTGTCCTGGCTAATACACCTGTACACAGGAGAAAGGAGTCTCTAACATCCTTTATTCCCCTGTGCCAGCTGCATATTCCCCAGGGAGTAGCACAGAAGGGAGAGTAGCCTACCTGGGCTGTTATGTTCCCTCCCATGCATGTGGGCAGGGGGTAGTCAGAAAGGGGTGGGCAATGGGGGAAGATGTGCTGGCCAACACAGCTGCAGTGGTGCACTTAGGGGAGCATGCTGTGCCAGGTATGGGGCTCATGTAGGGTAAAAGGGAACTGGGAATCTGAGCCATAATCAGGTCTCAGACTGCCCCATCCAGGGGGCTCGTGGCAAAGGCACACTTCACTCCCTCGTTTGTGAGATCCTTAAGAATGGAAGCTCCCATAGTAAAAGATTGCAACTCAAGTAACATGGCCAGTTATTATGTGAGCTGAGTCACGGAGGTAGTGCTGAGATCCAACTTAGATCCTGGGAACTGCCAAGGGCCCTGACATTTCATCAAAGTCAATGGGATTCTAGGGAACTCAGCATCTTGCAGGGCTCTACTCTAGTGTTTGGGGGACAAATCGGAACTAGGGCTGGCCATGATTGCATGAATGCCTTGCAAAGGGATGTCAGGCAATTTCAGCCCTACATATCAAAATCTCTCTTGTGAGATCAGGAGTTACCAACAGTTCTACATCTAGAAGTGAAGGTATGGATTTGGATTCAGGGATCTGAATCATAACCACCACCATCACTTCCAAATTTGAAGGGATGTAGGTTCAAGGTTCCAGTTTTAACTTATCTCTGGTTAGGATGCCATGTTCGGTGCTGAATGACACAGTGCAGAAGCAGGCTCCTCTGCTCTGTGGCAAACAGAGCACAGCTGCAGTGACTTCTGACAGTCTGCACCTTTAAATGGATGTTCTTCATGACATTGCCACTGGCATCCGCAGCCCTGTAGTAGATAAGGGGTTAAGTCTATTAACTTTGTCACTAGGGCTGCATGACTGATCACTTCTCTGTCTTCACACCAGACTTCACCCTTTACAGATTTAAATCCTGGTTGATGTTGGGGGGAGAGGAAAGGTGATATATCTTTAAAAAGGGAGATGAGATCATCTTCCTTTTATAGAATCTGAGATCATTTGAAAGCAACACAGCAGTAGTCTGGGTTTGCTTCTCCTTCGGCATGAAAAGACCATTCTCTGGGAATATCTACACAGTTGAAAGGGAGCATATATTAATCGGGCTTTATCTTAGTATCTGAACCCTAGACTTTTTTTTCTTGCAGGGAATTGAGGGTTTGGTGGTGGGTGTATTATTTTTTCTGCTGACATAATTCTATCCATCAGAGTGACAACCAGGACCTCTTTTTTTCCCCTCTGTGTATGACTGAGAAATCATTATAGCACTTTGAATCTCATCTCAAAAGAGGAAAAACCTTTTCAGTTGTCATGGAGCTATTATTAGTCATCAGGATGAAGCACTGAGGCCTGCTGAAAACAGTACCCCACTCTACTATTCATTTTCAGATGGGTAGAGTCTGTCAAATGCAGAGCTATTTCTTTAACATGTGTGTAGTGCGATGGAAAGATTAAATACTAATCCTGAAAAAGACTGCGCACATGCACCCACAGATCTGTTCTATATTTGTACAGCACCTAGCACAATGCTCCATGACTAGGGCTTCTTGAAGTTACCGCAGTGCAAAATAATAATAGTGTCAGATCTGTCACAAAAAGAAGAACAGGAGTACTTGTGGCACCTTAGAGACTAACAAATTTATTAGAGCATAAGCTTTCGTGGACTACAGCCCACTTCTTCGGATGCATATAGAATGGAACATATAATGAGGAGATATATATACACACATACAGAGAGCATAAACAGGTGGGAGTTGTCTTACCAACTCTGAGAGGCCAATTAATTAAGAGAAAAAAAACTTTTGAAGTGATAATCAAGCTAGCCGAGTACAGACAGTGTGATAAGAAGTGTGAGAGTACTTACAAGGGGAGATCTGTCACAGGTCACCTTAATATTTTGTCTCATACAAATGGAGTATGTTCTAAATGAGACGGTGTAGGTTTAATTCTTCTCTTGCTGGTTTTATAGAGTTGTAACTCCATTGCCCTCCACGGAGAACTCCTGATTTACCCTAGTGTAAGAGGGGAATCAGGCCCCTCTAAAATACTTTACCAAGGTGGGCAAGCATCCTTATCTCCATTTAGCAGATGGGGAAACAGAGAAGGACAAAGAAGACGTGAAGTGGCTTGACCAACATCATACAATGACTCAGAATCAGGCATAGATCCCAGATCTCCTCTCACTCCAGTGCCCAGTTCACCAGACCTTGCTGCCTCCCATCACAAAGTACAAAGTAAAAATAGGATTTGTACATAGAACTGTAAACATTCCTCTAAATCAGTAATCAAAGAAAGTGAGGTAAAAATGTGGTGTAGGCAAGGATGAGTACTATTTATGATACAAGAAGTGGGAGAAGCACTGATCTATCATTTAGTTATCTGGTTCTTGTTAGAGCTGGGTGCAATTTTTACATTGAACCTTTCTTTTCCCCCAAGTTCAGTTGACGGAAACATTTGTGTTGAATCCACCAAATTGTTTTGGTCAAACTCCGCTCCCAAAAAAGCACGTTCCAAGAAACTTGAAGTGTTTCATTTTAATGTTTTCAAAATGAAACATTTCAGTTTCTGATTTGAAATGACTTTTTGTTTAGAAATTTCCTTCAATTTTCATTTATAAAAAATAAAGTCTTTAAAAAGCTCAGTCTAAACAAAATGTTTCATTTCAGGTCACACTAAACATTTTGTCTGACAACATGAATTTTTAAAAAAAGCTTTTTGGTTAAAAAAAGATTTTGCTTCAGGTTGATCTGAAACAATTTTTTCCCAGTTTTTCAGAAGTGATGGTGAACCAAAAAAACCCCAAACAAACAATTATTTGCACCGCTCTCATTCTGGAACTGACTTGTCCTTATCCAGGGATGGAAGATTTTGAAACTAAGTAGTTGGCCACCATGTATAAGGAGTTATTTATATTGATCATAAGTGATCTCAGTCTCTAATAATGAGAAATTTCATTATGCTTTGATGCCCTGATTTAGCAAAACATTTAAGCCTGTCCTTAACTTTCAGCAAGTGCTTTGCTAAACAGGGGCCTGAGATCTGAAGAAATGTGTACATACAGCAAATGTAGTCGTGTGTACACCACAATATCAGGACATATTCTACAGTCAGAAGTTATCAGTATTTAGTATGCCAGATTTTGATATTGACTGGAAAACAGAAGTCAGTGGGTCCACATGAAGTGCTATTTTACATTTTTAGAGCACCATCTCTTTTGAAGAATCTCAAAACACTTTAGAAACTATGGACCTAGTTCTGCAATCCACAAGAGTCAGTGGGACCACTTGTGCCAGTAAAAGTGACTACCCCTAGATATCTAGCACTACTGAAGTGCAGCCAGCTCTGGGGCAGTGGAGAGGGGCATCTAAGCGGACTACTCCACTGAGTGCAGTGTGTGTGAGGGGGTGGAATGGAATTACACTAACTGTTACGTTAATTACAAAGCACATCAAAAGCTGAGGCTACTGTGATTTGTGCTGGGAAATAAGAGGCAGAAACAGACTGAGAGAAATAATGTCACTTAGCTTTCAAAACCTCTCTCTGGGCGTGTGTGTGTGAGTTTGATTTATGAATATCTTCGGTAGAGTTTCACAGCAGCACAGAATATCACAGTATAGAGTTACTGTATAGCCAGTCCTATTAGAAGTAACCTGGTGAAGAACATAAAAGGAATATGAGCTTAGTTTCTGAAATACTGTATTGTCCTATAATTGTCTTTTCAATTCCCACTTTATATAAGCTCCTTGGAAAATCAGCTGTGAAATTTCACTCAGTGTTCATTGACAACCAGAAACAGGCACTTTGGATGCTATAAAGAGCAGTTCATCTATTTGAGAGGATTATATTAATGATTTATAATACATAATAACACAGGGACAGATCCTCAGCAGCTGTAAATTGGCATGGCTCCATTGACATCAGTGGTGCTATGCCAGTTTGCACCAATTGAGAACCTGGCTCATAGGGTCCTCTTTCCAAGCTAGCCTTATAATGAGGTGGACAATTCTAAAACTTTCAATATGCATTAAAATATTACCTTGCTTCTTAATTGTGCCAGTTTGTCTAATCAAAAAGTAGAAACGTAAATTGTCAACATTTTAACATATATTTACATCTCAATGGCTTCATTATATATAGCCGTATATATATATATATGGCATACAAAACTATGCTAAAGGAATTCTAAGGCTGAAAAGCCAAGCACTCACAAGTTATGAAATGCAAGAAATAAGAGCTGTTTGGGATTTTTTTTCAATGAAAGTTTTTTTGTCAGAAAATGCCAATTTGTCAAAGCCAAAAAACTGTTTGCGGGAACGGATCAGTTTTGACAAGTTTCCCATTTCAAAAATTTTGAAAATGTCAAAACAAAAGTTCATGTTTTGGTGTGAAATGACTTTTTGGTTCAATATGGAAGTCAACTTATACGTTCAAAAAATATTAAAAGGTGAAAACCAAAACAAAACCTTTCAAAATTATTGAAATACTCTAAAATGTTTTGACTGATGTGATCCAAATTTTTGGCCGGTACTTGGTTCATGAAAATTTTTGATGATTGACATTTTGTCCTGATTCGGGGGGAAATTTTTTCAAAATCTCAAATTCTCGCAGGATGGGAAAACCATTTCCTGGCCAGTTCTAGAAATAAGGTTACCTGGGCAACCTTAATTTTGGCCCCTTCCCGTGTGTGTGTGTGTGTGTGTGTGTGTGTGTGTGTGCGCACTATGTGACAGTCTTTACTTACATAAAAACATACTATTTTTTTCCACAATACATGTGCCCCATTCAGTGCTCACAGGGAGGATAGCACTCACTGAATGAGCAGTTATTGTTTTGTTTTATCCTCATGTTCAGTGTGTGGCTCTACATTTATTTACCACACACTGTTCAACCCCTGTTCTAAAGACAGAATTATTAATTTCCTCATAGGCTTTTCTCTGGCATTCATCACAATGGCAGCTGGTGAATTACAAATATTAATGAATTTATTTTCACAGTACTCATGTAAGATGGGGGAGGGGTAGTATTATCCCCTCTTTACAGATGTGAAGCTCAGGCACAGAGAGATTAGGCTAAAAATTTCCACTAATTTTGCGGGCCCAATTTCAGATGCTTAAAATTTGATTTTTCAGAGTACTTAACATCATATTGCATTTTATATGTTCAAAGCATAGCGCCCACTGACTTCACTTGTAGCTCTAAGTGTTCACCACTTCTGCAAATCAGATCCCAGGGTCTCATTTAGACACCCAGAGAATGAGGAACACACAAATTGTTACCTGCGAAAAGTTTGGTTTAAGTGACTCACCCAGCATCACTTAGGAACTCTGTGGCAGAGGTAGAATCCAGTTCTGTAGAACAGCATGAAACTGCTTTCAACATGAACCTGTCCTTTCTCTTTCTGCAGCCCCCTATGTCATTCACTACACACCTTCCAGCTTCTGCAAGAAAAGAGGCAAGGGTCTTACAGACAACAGCCTCATTCACTACACAACTAATTCATCCCCACAGCAGATCCATCCTGTGCACTAAACGAGGCAAGGGTCCTGTGGAAAAAGTAGATTGTATCATAATGCATCCACACCAGGGGACTGAATTATGGTTACACAGGCAACCTCTTTCCTAACTTCTTAGTACTTGACTTTGCAACCCTAACACTTTTAAAATATATTTTGGGGGTTTAAAAAGTTATAAACATTGCCCCCCCCCCCAAAAAATCTATCATGTGGAATCATATTGACACCCATATTGGCCATCAGCAGGCTTGGACCATTTAGATCCTCTGCACAGACCTCTGCTACTTTGAGCTATGGGAGTAAGTGATAGCAGTAGTGGGTTGTCATCCTTTATGTGGAGCACTAGAGGAGGATAAGGCACATATATTGCCAGTGGGTTTCACAGATATTTGCTGACAGCAGAGGAACATTGGGAGACAGTAATCTTGGGTTCCAGTCCAGGTTCTGGAGGGGGACTGTGCTCTAGTGGGCATAGACTCTTCTGCCTTTGTTACCCTATTCTGCCCCGTCTCCTTCAACCTATCTTTATCCTGGTCCTGTCTCTCCCCCATGATTGCTGGTCCCAATCCTGTCTCTTTGATCCCCCGTGAGTCCTTGTCTCCTCACCTAACTAGTCCCAGTCTCCAGCCCAAGCTTCTCTTCCCTATTCCAATCTCCTTGTTCAAGTAGTCCCATCATTCCCCTCTGGATTCCCTGATTCCTAGCTTCCCTCCCTCCCCCAACCTGGTTCCCAGTTCCAGTTTCCCCATCTCCACCCCCAAACTCCTGGCCCTCCAGTTCCTCATATGAGGTCAATCTTCCCACCCTTTTCCAGTCCCAGTCTCCCCAGCATGGGTTCCTCATCTGAGTTCAGTCTTTCCCTCCCCCAGGTCCTGGTCCCAATCTCCCCCAAAGACTCCTTGTTCTAGTGGTTGTTGTGTAGGCAGGAGCTAGGAGCACAGACTGTTGGAACCATGCTTGGCAGAGGTAGGCACTTTACAAAAATTAACCGGGCAGTGATGCGGATAGTCCGCGCTACTTCTGGGTGTAGTGAAACACGCAGTATTAGCCATGCATTCCAGCCCATTTCTGTGGCTGCATGGAGCTAAATTCAATCCAGGGTCTATCACCACTCACCAAACAGCAGCAGACCTCCAGAGGGTTGGATAAATTCACATAAGCATCCTACCACTTCTGGGCTTATCCAAATTTAACTGCTACAATTTTGGAGACTCACCCATCAGTAACAAACAAGCAATTTGTGGAAATGAGAGCTTTGGGTGGAAATTCAAAAGGTCTGATGGGGGTGGGCAGGAGAGGAGAGAACAATTATTTATGAAAAGAGAAAGGTGTGTGAGTTCATACATGGAAGTGATCTTTGTCTCTTATCTCTGAATTTTTAGGGGGACCAATCATTCTGTGACTTGTCTTATGGCTTTAATGAATATTCATTTGAGAGTCTCCTGTGCCATCTTACTAAATAATTCACTTATTTGCTGTGATCCCATCACAGCATTCATTCTTCTCAGTGAAACCTTACCAATGAACAAAAGGTTCAGAAATCCTGCCAGCACCCAATCATAATAAAGTTCCAATAACTGTTAAATGAAAGCACTGGCCTCTTTGGTAAGGTTCAGTTTGTCATTCAGGCAGAAGTTAAAAAAACAACAACAACAGCATGACTAATACACTACCTTAATTAAGAAAGGCTAGCAATATCTGAACTGCCGTGGAACTACTCCCTATAATTCTTTGAAAGCCATGTTTAACATTTAGCATACGTCATTAGATAATTAACTGTTTTGAGCTGTTTATCATACCAGGAATATGCGGAAAGGAAGAACACTTCCCATGCTGCCCTTAGCCCAGGTGAAAAATATCCTGTTGTGATGTTGGCGGAATGCGGGAACATCACTGGAAGATGACAGCAGCATGAAGCTCACTAAGAGGACAAGAGGTGACTGAAGAGTAGTTACAGTCTGCATAACTAGGGCCTGGTTCTGACCTCAGTTCTCTTCAGCTGAGTTACACAGAGTGAAAGAAGATCAGAATTTGGCCCAGGGGTGTCTGGAGACCACTAGATGTGTCAGAGCTAAATTCTGATCTCATTTACTCAGCTATCCCTCAGTGATACAGATGCAGGTCTTATATCTAGCTAGAACAATGGATGAACAGTTGAAACCATTGTTATCTCCTTGTGCAAACAACTTCCCTCTCCTATTTCAGATCCTTCCACAGAATGTACGTCTAAGAAACCTTTCAAAAATTTTTACTTGCTACTAGAATCTCCATCATTTCTGTCTCAGCAAGCCATGTGTTAGCTGTGTTTTATCTGTTCTGTGTCTGAACTAGATTGCAAGCTCCTTGGAGCAGGGATCATGGGCCTGGATTCGCTGTTGCCCTGCAACTTGTGTAGCCATACCAGTGCAGAACAGGTGTAAAACACAACCACTCTGCTTTGGTAACCCTTTCTAACCACTTTCACTAGTGTAAAGAACTGCACGATATGCAGGATGATTGTGAATGTAACTTGTGTCTTTTCAGTTGTTTTTAAAAACACAAAGCATACTATTGTTTCCCAATAAACAATACATTATTATTGCCCTGTTGGCCTGGGTGGGAAGTGCAAGGTCATGCACTTGGGCCTGTGACAGGATACCAGACCCACGCTGGCTCAGCCAGGGTTAATCCTACTCTGTGAGCCGTGGAGGCCACGCCCCCTCCGCTGGACATGCTCCAGCTAAAACCAGGATATAAAAGGGAGCAACTCTGCTCAGTCTGGGCTGACCACCAGAGGTTCTCTGCAGGCTCTTGTGGAAGGTCCACCGCCACTTCAGGATGCAGAGGCCAGCCAGATGGTGACGAACCACAACCCCCAGGCTCCTGACACCACTGAGGGAGGAGAGACTGTGGGAACCCCAAGACAACAGACCACAGAGGAACAAGTAGGAAGTAACCCAGGCATTGGTGAGACAAGTAGGAAGTAATCCAGGCATTGGTGAGACCTCATCTGGAATACTGTGTGTAGTTCTGGTGTCCCATGTTTAAGAATGAGGAGTTCACACTGGAACAGGTGGAGAAAAGGGCTACTAGGATGATCAGAGGAATGAAGAACCTGCCTTATGAGAGGACACTTAAGGAGCTTGGCTTGTTTAGCCTAACTACCTGAAGCCTGAAGAGAAATAGGATTACTCTGTATAAATACATCACAGGGATAAACACCAGGGAGGAAGAGGAGTTATTTAAGTTAAGGACCAATGTTGGCACTAGAACAAACGGATATAAAACTGGCCAGCAGCAAGTTTAGACTTGAAATTAGACAAAGGTTTCTACCCATCAAAGGGGTGAGATACTGGAAAGCCTCTCAAGGGGCACAATGAGGGCAAAAAACCTAACTGGTTTCAAGACTGAGCTTGATAAGTTTGTGGAGGGGATGGTATGCTGAGGTTGCCTACAATGGCATGTGGCCCATCCACAACTACTATTAGCAAGTAACTCCATTGGCCAGAGACAGGACACTAGATGAGGAGGGCTCTGACTTTCTCAGAGGATTCTTTCCCAGGTGTCTGTTTGGTGGATCTTGCTGACATGCTCAGCATCTAAGTCGGGTGGGCTTTGGATCTGGCCCGCGGTGCCGCCAGGCAGGGAGGCAGAGGGCTCCGTGCGTTGCCTCCAGGTACTGCCCCCCGCAGCTCCCATTGGCCAGGAACAGGGAACCGCGGTCAATGGGAGCTTTGGGGGAGGTACCTGGAGGTGCAGCAAGGGCAGCACACACACGGAGCCCTCTGCCCACCCCCAGGGGCCGCGGCGCTTCCGGGAGCGGTGTGGGGCTTGGGATAGGGCAGGCAGGCAGGGAGCCTGCCCTGGCCCCAGTGCATGCTGCTGCCACCCTGGAGCCACTTGAGGTAAGCAGCGCCGGGACGGCGCCCGAACCCCTCCTGTACCCCACCCCCCAACTCCCTGCCCTAAGCCCTTGCCTGAACTTTGCACCCCTTTGGCACCCCAACTCCCTGCCCTGAGCCCCCTCGTACACCCTGCACCCCAACCCCCTGCCACACCCCGCACCCCTCCTGCACCCCAACCCCCTTCCCTGAGCCCCTCATACATCCTGCACCCCTCCTCTGCCCCAATCCCTTGCCCTGAGTCCCTTCCTGCACACTGCACCCCCTCCCACACCCCGCACTCCCTCACGCACCCCAGCCCCCTGCCCCGGTCCTGCATACAATTTCTCCACCCAGATATGGCCCTCAGCCCAAAAAGTTTGCCCACCCCGATCTAACTGGTCACCATATTTGGGGTTGGGAAGGGTGTTGAGTGTTTGGGTGTTTCTTCAAACTATCCAACTATCTTGATTTTGCAGAATTACTTTTAACAGTGTCTTGGGGCTACTTGCTTTGGTCCTAACCAAAATAAGATTTTTTTTAAAAGAAAAGCAGAGCCAAACATTCCAGAACATCACAAAAGGTTCAGTTGGTTCTAAAAATGGGTGAAGGTTTCAATATGTGTCTGTATGTTTCTTATTCAATCTAAACTGGCTCACTAGAGCCAAGAGGTTCCTATGTGTTTGACTGCTACTATTATGGCTGGCTTTTACTTCCAGGGTCATATTTTTGGGCAAGTCCAGTTTTAACTTACAGAAGGAAAAGAATCAAAATTCTCCACAAAAGTTCCCTTGTCCATTATTTGGAGCTAGAACTCCAAGAGGATTCTGCCCACTTGCAAGTGTCACATTATGATAGGGGACATAAGTCCTGTCCAGGTCCGGCTCTAGGCACCAGCGTTCCAAGCATGTGCTTGGGGTGGCACTTCTCAAGGGGCAGCTCTTTTCAAGGGGCGGCACTCCGTTTTTTGTTTTTTGGGGGGTTTTTTTTGCTTTGGTGGTGGCACGCCGGCTTTTTTTTTTTTTTTTTTTTTGGTTTGGGGTGGCAAAAAACCTGGAGCCGGCCCTGGTCCAGTCCACTGTTCTGTGAGGAAACTCTGTCCCTCAGCAATGGAAAAATCACAGGTGTCTGCCCTCACTACACTGGCATAGTACTCTTGATGATTGGTCATTAGGGTCCTTATCTAGCTCCCACTGCCACTGACTTCAAAAGAAGTTGCATTGGATCCTAGAAGGGAGGCTAAAGAGGTTTTTGGAAATTGGTCTCTCTCACTTCACTTTGGTCAGAGACAGATTTGTTCTAATCCCTGCAGCTTGTTAGAGAGAAGAGGTTAGATATTTCATAGTGCACAGAATGAGGTGGGGGAGGCTGGGACACCACACACACATACTTTAAACATGTGTGCCTTAGCGTTTACGAAGCATATAACAAATCTATGTTGGATATTTAATAGCGATATACTAAAGAAGAAGATGAAATGATGCCTTGCCCGCTCCTGTATAAGGGTAAAGGAATAGCCATTCAGTGTTACTTTGGCTGGCTTCTCTGAATCATTTCCCTCATGCCTTTCTAAACTCTCTATGGACCCACTCCATTCAAACTCTGCCTTCAGACCCATTCACTATCTGCTCACTCAGCATCTCTGTTCTTGGCCACTAGTCTGTCCCCTCCCCGTGACTCATCAATCTCCATCTGAAACACTAAATTGCTTCTTCCATTCTGTACATCTCCCAGTAAAAATAGTCCTATGACAGGCTTGCACTGTAAAATCTTATAAACACTGTGGGTTAAGGATGAAGTGGGTTAGGAATGAAGTGTATCATATCAGTTTGATTCCAGTCTCCCAGGGTACTGGGGTAAGACTCATTGAACAAGGCTAAAAGTATCAATACACCATCTGCTGTCAAATGGTAATGCCTTGGCTTGCTGGCAAAGATGGGAAATCTGAATAATCCTGCATCATGGAGTGAACTTGGATACCTGTTTGTGACATTTGAATAAGATTAGCATCATAGATGCTGTGCTCAATTTTTCTGTTTCTAAACACTTCCTCATTATGGGAGTGGATGATAATGGGCAGAAAATGCTTTCAAGTGCTGGGTCTTAGAAACTGCTACTATGCCTCAGAATTGCACTTTCCCTCTCAACTGATGTCAACTGGTGTTCGGAAGTCAGTGGAAAATATTATTAATCTGATGTTTTCTAGAAATTATGAGAGACATCTGGATACAGTTGTTTGACTAATTACACTAATATCACCTGTCATTCAAAATGCCTAATATGACCTACGACTATTTTTGATATGGCTTAGACAGCAAGGTTCCAGATCAGATCTTTGTTGGCAGTAGAGGGAGTAAGACTTATTTTATTGCTGTTCATTGGCAATGGTAGTTCAGTTGACTTGGAGAGAACTTCTCTAGGGACTAGATATAGCCATGTCGGCAGGAGAGCACAGGGAAGCTTGCACGGCTGGTGCCTCTCTTCAGTGGTTAAATAGGATACTTTGTTGTTTATTTGCCTTATGTAGTGGAGCTAAGTTCAGGACCCCATTGCGCTAGGCCTAGTGAGAGACAATCTTTGCGGCAAGGAGCCTACAGTCTAAATAGACAAGACAAACAAAAGGTGGGATGGGAAATAAAAGCACAGAGAGGTGAGGAGACGTGCCTAGGATCAAACAGCAAGTTAGTGGCAGAGCCAGGAATATTCCTCAGGTCTGCTGAATGCTAGTCCAATGCTCTGTCCACTAGACAACGCTGCTACTCATTTGACACAGTTGGCAATGTGCCACCTTTCAGAAGTACTAAGTTTTCATTCCCCACCCCATGTTATATCATACATGATAAATAGTAATTAGATACTCTGTTCCTTGTGAGTGACTAAGGAGGTGGTACGGGGGGTGGGAGAGGTGGTCAGGGGAGCAAGGGGATCTTTCCTCTGAAATCAGAGAGCAAATCTCCATCTCCTCCTCATGGGCAGTGGGTGAATGTCAGCTGCCTCATCACACCCAAATCTTGTGGACAGCTCTGACAGTCTGGGGATGTGCCCTCAAACAGGCTGTAGGTTAGTGGTGTGTTGAGTATTTTATGAGGCTGTGCCAAAGGAAATACAGAGCAATCAGGGTGGTTTTGGGCAGTTCCCCTTTACACTATAGAATACACTTTATGGGAGAGTTGTGGGCAGCTATCAGTGTGGAGTCAATGGGGTCCCTGAGCCAGTGTGGAGGCACAGGGCCTCCATATGGATGTCCATGGCTTCTAGCACACTTCTGAGATCTGAGCAGATCTTGGTGAATGAGTTCAGTTTGGAGGCCAAACATCTTGCTAGTTCAGGGGTTTTGTGAGCAAACCTCATTCCCTCAGGGAAACTGAAGGACATAAATCCACACCGTGTAGAGGTCAAAGCATAGGGGTTTATTACACACAGCGCTGGTGGAGTGTCACCTGGCTTATTAGGCTCAGAGACACTGTCAATTAATTGATTACAATGAAATATATAGATTTTCCATGGGCGGGGGAAAGTGACGGGGTAGGCAGTTCTACACCCCAGGATAGGTTTTGCAGCAAGACAAGATAGCACAATAGCCAATGGTTAAAAGGTTACACAATGTCTCCGCCCATGGTCTCAAGTTAGCAAATTAACATTTGATTAATACTTTGATAAAATGTTATTAGTATAAAATATATATGTTGAATTCTGATTTGGGGTCCATAGGAATGGAGTAACTCCTTTGATTGTCCGACAGGTACATGTCTAGGGGATAAAGCAAAGAAACAGTGAAAGCATATGAAAATAGAGATTGTCTCCTTTATGTCTTAAGGCAGGGCATTGGTCCCTTGGAAGGGAGGTGGAAGGGTGCCATATCATTATAGTGACATGTGCCAATATTTCATAAACTCAAGGTTGGATCTGTGGGAAGACTGTTTTCCCTTCAGGAGAAACACAATAGGAACAGGGATCCTTTGTTCAATTTGAAACATTGGATGAAACATAATTATTCAGTTATTGCTTCAACATCTGGCATTTCTACTGACCAAGCAGATCTTAGTAAAGGCAATGTTATTTTGTTTACCCCAGCTTTCTCTTAGCTGATCACTATTAGTTAGGCCTCTGGTCTCCAGACCAAACTCTGGACTTCGGGTCTGAAAAAGAGCTGGCACAATCCATATATACCAGGTTGTTATATAACATGCACATGGATTTTAACCCTTCAGAAACATTCTGGACCCTCACAGATTTTTCATATAAGCACTAGACCATATTCTATTCAGGTGTACCCACGCCATTCTGTGGGGCCTTGTCTCTCTTTTTTTATACTCCTCCCCACCACCCCACTTCCTTAGCTCTAGACACCTTTTAGGGCTTATCTACATGGGCAGTTACTGTACAGCAAGTCAGGGTGTGAATCTACAGCGCACTAAGTTGCCATACAGTGAAATCCCATGTGGACACTGCTACAAGACAGTGAATACCCCATACTGCAGTTTAGCTGACTGCTAGTGGAAAGCATAGCCTACTAAACTGCACTCTTGGACTTTCCCTGTGCTGTGGCAGCATCTACATGGGATGTGACATCCTGGCTTGCTGCATAGTAACTTGCTGTGTAGACAAGCCTGCAGTCATTGACTTGAGAGGTGAGGTTGTCACCCATCCCATTATTTTCAGGATTACCTCAGTTTTCTGCCACAAGCAGTATTTGCAGAGTGTTCATGAGTTCCCATAGCACTTTCAGGGCTGGTGAAATGTTATCAGATCACATTGTAAGAGTGGCAGAAAATTTTCTTTCAAAACTGTTTTCCGATGGAAAGTTTGGTGATGGCAAATGAATTTTTTCTGAAAAGTGTCTGCTTTCAAAAATTTTGATTTTTTTCCATCAATAAACAAAATGCCTGGCAACAAAAAAATTTCAGGTTTTGGTTGAAAACATTTTTTTTTATTTGGATATGGCACCTCATGTCCCCACTCTCCTCTATGGACTGGCGTCCACAGCTGGACTTCATCTCCCATAATGCACTGTGGCCAGGGAACTCCCATCATTTGCCACATCTCCTCAACAAGAGATGTATCATGGGAAATGTAATCCAACCAGGCAGCCTGGCCTACAGAGGAGAATGAGAGCATGAGGCACTCAAACTCTGTAGCAGAGCCAGGTTTTGCAACCAGGGGTGAGGGCAACGGGTTATTGGTAGTGGGCTGGAGAGCAAGCCTGCCATTCACTCCCCCTGCAGCGACAGCTTGTGACTGGCCCATCTTCCCACTTCAAGCATTGCAACCTGGTGCACAGGGTTGCAGTGTCATTCAAGTTGTGGTCTCAATAAATAATCAGTTATTATTGCCCCTTTGAGTGAGTGACATTACAAGATGGTTCATGGGATCATAGCACCACATGACTATGGTGCCATGACACAACACTCAGAGTGGGAAACTGGGTGAGTGCAGGGCATGCTTGCTCTCCAGCCCCGTGTGAAACTGTTTGTCAACTCCCTAATATGCTTGAAAAGGCACCACACATATATTTAAAGATCCCTATTAGCTCTGCCACTGTCCAAACTACAAGTCCCATGAGGCACTGTGGCAGCATTTCCGAATTGAAATATTTTGATTTTTGGCTGAAATATTCTGTTTTTTTATTTTTATTTTTCATTGAAAAGTCAAAATTTTCCACACAAAAAATCCCATTTCTGATCAGCAATATTGTACTGTGACATGTTGCTCTTTTGACATGTATTTTGCTATACAATCTTCAAGCTATATGTTCTAGAACAATCTGACCATATTGCATCAAAATCTCATCATACTGCAACATCACCATGTAAATTAACATTATGACTGCCAATTTTATCCCAATTGACAAACCCACAAAGTGGCTATCTCTGGAACAGCTTCATCAGCTCTCCATCTCTTCACAAATCCAGGCTAAAAACATATCTGCGGGCCCTCCATCTGCTATTAATTTTCATTTACACTTTGTCACTTCTACAAATATATTTAGCTCTGTAGACTTTGGGGATACACTCTTGCATGAAAGATGCTGTGCAAAATAAGGGACAAATTCCGCTTGCCTTACTCATTCAGGTAAATAGTTTCATCAAAGTCAACAAGACTATTCTTGTGAATAAGGTGATGTGGTCCTACAACTATATTGTACTGAAAAGAATTGCAAACATTAAGGAAAGCTGAAGCAGTGGACAATCTTACTTGCTGTTCCATTTGTCCCAATGAGTTTTGCACTAAATCAAATACTTTAATTTTCTCTTTATTCATTCATTTTAATTCTGAGAAACTTTTCTCTTGTTTTTATTTCAATCAATAAATATGAAAAAGATCAATATGTAATATTACTGTTCACGAAGGCCAAAAACTAAAACATTTCAATAAGGATATGCTGCCATTGTGCCTCAGGGGTGTAGTAATTTGCTTGTTCATATCCTCATTTTCCTCTATGGGATGGGCTTCTCAGCTGGATTTCATCTCCTATCATGCAGTATGGTCATTTTACAGGATACTTTAGCACATGCCTAACTAGAAGCATGGAAGTAGTCTCACTGATTTCAGTGGAAATGCTCATATGCTTAAAGTTAGGCATGTGCTTAACTACATTGCTGAATTGGGGCCTAAAACTAGCAAAACTACAAAGAGAATACAGAATAATGTGCTTTGTGTGCACCCACAAAAAGATTACTCAGCTCTCAGCAGTTAGCTAACTTTTTACCCCCTGAATGATTTTCAGCTGTGGGTCTCCACTGTCCTTTGCGGGAGAGGTGTCAGCCATTTTCACATCACCATCCCTCTTTCCCTGGTCAGAAGGGAAGTCCTCTGGGGCATTTGGGATCTGTGGTGGAGGAAGAGGAAGGCTACTGACAGAGTGGACATTGATGAGCATACATAAGTCCCTCCCCTGTGGGATAGTTGGACCCCCAAAGGGAAAAGACAGCCTCTGAGCTGAGGCAGAGCTGGTGTCCAGGCAGCCGTGGCATTCTACATGTCCCTTAGGAACTGAGGGTTCAAGGACTGGATGCTACTTATGTGGGAGGGGGGCATCAAATGTTGTAAGAATGTATTTTTGCTTTGGTTTAATTTTAACAAGACCAAATTGTCTTTGCTAATTTTTTCTATAATGCTCAGCAAAGAAAGCAACAAAATTCCTTCATCCTGCTTCCAAGTTACAAGCTGTAATTGTTTTTCCACCTACAGCAAATTTTTATAGCTGAGTTTTAAACAGCAGGATAGTAATGCTTTATAATGGAAGTTTTGACACCATCTTATCTGCAATGGCGTAAGCAGACCACTGTAATAGTAAGACATGCCATCAAACCAGTTCATTAAAAGAAGCTCTAGCAGTTATCAATTACATGGGGGTGAGAAAGCATTTTTCCAAGCTAATATTCACCAACCCCTCCAGGAACTTACAATGTAGCACTTACTAATTACCTTGCAAGTCTTTGTATTCACTTGAAAGAGGCTTGGCAAGTGGACACAGCATCTGAAGTCAACATTGTGCAGGGATCTAATGCTTGTATTTAGAAACATTAGCTCTTCCAGACAGGCAACTTTTTCTCCCTTAAATTTCCACAATAAGCTAGCAAAATATATATTTTGCATTGTGAATTTGACACTGACAAAACTTCAGGGACTTCTCTGAATACCTAGGACTAGACAAAAGATTGAGCATGCGATGTGAAAGCTTCCCTATTATATCAGCTGTAGCAATGCCCCTCATTCCTGACATATAACCCTCCTATTCTAGTCCAGGGATTCTCTGGAAGAGAAGTCAATAATCATGCCAGTTGCAGGGTGGTTTTGTAACACGGATGGGCACCCACAAAGAAGATCCCCAGAGTTGTTCTCACTTTTAAACTTAGTAGTTGAATTTATGTCTGGAGGCAAAAAAAGGCTGCCACATTGATGGACTGCATCATCTATCCTTATTAGTAATGCTTTCTGAATTATTCCACCTATTGAATTTAGATTGATACTGCTTGGCTTATCCATATCACATGTGCGAAAAACATCTGATACATTGTATCAGAAAAAAGAATCCCTTAATCCTTCTGTCCAGGATCAATGAGAAAAAAAAAATCCACTTGAATCTAACAGATCTGAGGAGCACTTTTTTTTTTTTTCTTTTGCGCTCATGTAAAATATTGGGATGAGAAAGGACAACACCGAAGGAAGCACAATTTTGTTCATGGAGAAAAAGCCCAACACGTGCCTGAGCAACTTCACTCATCTGAATCCACTGAGGATTTAGACCCCCCCCTTTTCCAAGAACCTGTGTGTCACGAAGGCAAGGCACAACACCAAGTTACTTACTCAGTACCCGTAATATGTAGAGAGAGCTAAGCTACCAAGTTTAGATCCATATCTAAATTACCCCCACATTCAGGAGTGTTCAGATCTAGGGGGATTTATTTGGGCTGATCATTACTAATATGTTCATGTTTATTTTGCTTTAGGTATTAATCTTGTAAAAACAAACACTACAGCTATGGGAAAAACTACATAAAGGGATGGCAAATTCCCCACAAGCAATTGACAGAACAGGATAACACCTTCTAGCCCAGCATTCTCCAGCCCCTCCTATTTTAGCATTTCAACACAGTCCTAAAAATAAGGGGACTACATACCACATGTCCTTGGATTAAAGCACAGTCTCCTCCATATATAGAGGCCCAGACTTCACCTCTCATAACTGTCAGGGGCCCAATCCCAAATCATCTCTCTGGGCATACGAGGGCCCAAAGAATCTCAAAAGCTGTGTGTGCTGCACTTAAGAAGCGAAGGAGAAAGGTAAAACACTAGTGATGCCATGCATGCATGCAAACTCTGAACTCCCATATGTTCTGCAAAGGAGATTGCGACAAATGACCTGTACAGCTCTCATTGTGGAAGGTGAAGGTGGGGGGGTGCAGCTAATGGATCCAAGCACAGCACAGATCCACGTGATCACAAACCCACACAGGAGGGAAGCATCAAGTTATGTCTATGTTTTCACTTCCCTTTATCTCCATGGTAGCTCAGGTGCATTAGACCTTGCTCCTAATTTGAGAGCTAGAATTCTATTTCTCCAGATCTGTGAGATGTTCACCCCACAGCAGCTCTGAGGGGGGCCTAGAAGAAGCCAATTAACCTTCACAGTTGCACCTGAAGGGAACCCCAGGGATTTATAGATACTAATTGCTGATGAAGCCCAGCTGAGGGAAAAGCAAGGTAAGGATACAAAGAGAGGACCAGGGTAGAATTAGGGGGAGAGTTTACAGGCATTTGCTAGGAGTGGGAAATGGGGGTGGGAAGAGTTTTGGTATCCTGGTCCTAAAAGAAGTGTTGACTAGAGGGGATTTGTGAAGAAAGGAAGGCTGGGTAGGAAGAAGACCAGGGGAAAAACAGTAACAGGGAGGGGAACTGTGTACTCTAGGGTCTCTGGGCTGGAATCCAGTGTAAAGGAAGGGCTTTGGTTCCCCTACCAGCTACTGGGCAGTGGCACCTCCCAATCCTGTGCCATCTGGACAAGGGGTTTAGTGAGACTTTGATACTCTGGAAGGGGGGACCTTATAGTGACCTAGCTGAGTCATGGAGAGGGAGCACCGGGAATTACAGGAAAAGAGACCACTTCTCCAACAGAGTAACTATTGGCAGTGGTAACATATAGGAAGGAAGCTGCTACTCCAAGCCTGGCTAGGAGCAGGTGCTATTGCAGTGAGTGAATCCCCTTACAAGCTCCTTTGCTACTTCTACAAGTAAATCCCTTCCATGCAATATATATGTAGAATATAAAGATATATAACTGTCTTATTATACTGTACTACTTTCTTCTAAGGGTATGTGATGCCCTTTGTCTTGAGTGATCCCAAAGTCCTTTGTGTACAGCAGTCACTAAAATGCAGCCACCTCTAGCTAACCAGCCAGTGCACAGTACCCTGCACAACACTGAAGATGAGGGTAAACCTTGTCTATTGTTAATGTCCACACACAGTAGAAGGGACCTTGTATTTTAAGGCCTCTTGGTCTGTGGATGGGTATGGCAAGGTGTACTAACCCTTTAAGGAACAGCCCGGGTGAGATCAAGGATCCCTTTTGCCCTGACCTGAGGTGGGCCATTTAAATAGGAAGAGACAGCTGAGCAGGAGTGTTAGAAGCTTTGCTGTAGATCACTAGTCTGATGTGGGACCTAGAGGTAGTTTATAAAGCCCTTACCTCAGAGCAACTAGACTTGTAACCCAAAAAACAAAGTTAAATAGCTGTTCTGCTGACACCTCAGAAAAAGGGAGAAAGCAAGCCTGCCTACCAACCAGAACAATATAAGAACTAGGGAAGGGGAGTGAGAACAGATTACTGGTGGGGAGAACAAGGCAAGATGGATTCCCAGCAGATGTGGGTTTGGTGGAAGAGGGAGATCATGATGTGCAAAAGAGGGCCTCACCAATCCAAACAGAGGGTAGAAGGTCCAAAGCTGAGATTGCAAGGAAGAGAGCAACGAGCAGAGGGGCTTGAGAGAAGCCTAGGGAGTGAGTTCTGGAGCAGGAGAAAAGGAGAGCAGAGATGTCACTGGTCTTTAAGGCACTTCCCCATGGATTCTATCTCAGAATGGTAGGAGACGGAGGTGATAAATGCATAATCCTGCTGTGAATATCACACACCACCAACTTTTTTATGATTTAAAATAGCATTTTATAGCAAACACTTATAGAAGGTGAAAACGCTAGAAAGTACATTTTATGTAACTGGTGATCCTGAAACCAAAACTTTAAAAAGAATACAGAATCTGATTCCACAGTCCTTACCCGGGCAAATCTTCCATTGACATCAGTGGGAAATTGGGTGAGGAAGGAGTACAGGATCATGTTCTTGGTTAGGGTGTTCCAGAATACGGTAGGTCAGCTGTATCCAAGCCACCCAAATATCATGGTGATGGGGAACACTTATGAATAGATTTTATCTAAGTTCTTATCAGCAAGATGGATAAAGGGGGAAAGCTTTAGACTGAATTTAATGCTGTGCCATCCGCACCTAAGAATTTGCTCATGGGCCCCTTCAGCTGTGCTGTCTCTGAGGAGTGCAGCTAGCTTGGTAGGATGCAGGTGGTGAGGTGGCTTTTGTGATAGCAAGGTCTGGGGGTAATAATTGGGCCTACAAATTTACCCTAATGCTGAGCTCAACTGTGAGAAAGTGCATAAAAAGTTTGTCACAATACCTATAGCAGTCAAAATTGATGGGAAAAGTACAAAGGAGAGAAATATTGAATTAGTACAAACAAAAAGACTTACTGATATAATTCAAGGACTGTGTTAAGATCATGCCTGGTAAACAAGAGGAGTAGAGAACTGGAAATCAGTGAACCAAAATTGGTATGTCAGATACGAGGCCTAATTGGTGGACAAAATAATGAGGGGATGGGTTGTTCCACACATCACTCCATTTTTGGGTTCTTAAAGAAAGAGACTTTGGAGACATGATTGGCTGGAAGAGCAAGAGCATCGCCATCTTTCATATCAACTAACTTCTCCTCTTTTCCTTGCAAAAGACAGTTGTTGTGATCTTTAATGCCATCTAAGAGACTATCAGACAAGGGGGGGAGGATTTCATTCTAAAAACTGTCTCCAGCTAAAGGTAAAGGGAACAAGTGATGTTGTTAAAATGAAGCCTTACTCAATATGTTACGTTCCAAATGCTTTCCCTGTTTTTCCTTCTTTTGTGTATCTTTAATCAAAGGTTAAAAGGATTTTAATGGTGTGTTTGCCATGGTACTAAGCAGGTTGAGGTCTCTGTATATCAAACCCAGATCCTTGTTTAAAACTGTTTAATGTTGGACAGGGATTGGGTTATGTTAACACCTTTGACTCTTTGGGCCCACATGTTGCATATTAATACAAGAGGTCTCAGCCTGTTCCATTAGCTTTGCATTAGGACAAAGACTTTGGTTGTTAATTGGAAATGAATGGGGAAGCAGTGAAGTTTGTGAAGTAGTAATGTCATGTGCCCAAGAAGACCTTTACTGCTTACGAGGGGGCTGCTATGGTTTGCCAGGAGTTATAGCTTCAAGTACAGTGAGTTGCATGCTTAAATTTAAGTTGGTGAAAGTATGGCTCACAGTGGCTAGGTATGCATCTGACGAAGTGGGTATTCACCCATGAAAGCTTATGCTCCAAAATGTCTGTTAGTTTATAAGGTGCCACAGGACTCTTTGTCGCTTTTTACAGATCCAGACTAACACAGCTACCTCTCTGATAAGGGGCGAGGTACTCATCTGAGAGGAAATGATGTAGTGTCCTGGCTTGCCTAACTGGCAGGAAGTCAGTCCTTGCTAATGTTGCTGTCCATAGTAGTGATGAATAGAGCATAACCCCAAGGCTGTGCATTATCTTGATAATCAGAGCTGCATGCCACCAGTGGTTGATGGTGTCTGTGTGTTACAAATTTCCTTAAGTGTTTACCTCTCTTTACCTTATAATTTCTTAACTGTCTGAGTTTGTACCAACTGTGCTCCAAGTCTGCTCATTTATTTATTTCAGGCTTTGGGACATCTTGAGGATGGTAAAGGCTGCAATAATCGAGTGTTCTCTGTATACTGGTGACATTAGAGTCTGTGGTGTCTTACAGACTCTTTTAGTGGACTTGCATATATTTTAGAGGAAGGGTGAGAGTATTGAGCATTGCAGGATTCATCTGAGATGGATTTTTGTGAGAAGTGTCTATTGTGACTTTTTTCAGAGTAACAGCCGTGTTAGTCTGTATCCGCAAAAAGAAGAACAGGAGTACTTGTGGCACCTTAGAGACTAACAAATTTATTAGAGCATAAGCTTTCGTGGACTACAGCCCACTTCTTCGGATGCATATTGTGACTTTGTGACATCTGGCAGAAATAAATTGATCCACCATAATGCTACACCAACTCAGTGGTGTTGAAGGCTTGTAAAGGTCTACTTTTGTTGGTATGGAGATTGGTTTTCAGTCCACAGCAAGGGCAAGGTCAGTTAACCCATGCAACATTCTATTGCAGATATTACTGAGGACAGGAACTTAGCTGAGTTCAGAAAAAGATGACACATTTATATGAAAGGTAAAATCATGTACAGATAAGACAGGATTTAATAAAAAATATAAGGGACATAAACCATTCTTTAGGAAAGAGATGTGTGTTAAAGCTTGCAAAAATACACACAAAGATCAAAATAATAAATTAGGATGATCTTATTGGAAAGGATCTATTGAATAGGAAATGGGATTTTATAAGCTCTTTGTAATGTGTTGTTTTGAGTTTTGTGTATATCTGCAAATTTTAGGGGAGAGAGATGGTTGGGTTGGGGATAAGTCAGGAGGGAGATGCTGAGTGATGAAGGATTACATGTCAGAGGGAAACTGACTGGATCCTTTAATTCTTCATTTTCAGACATCCTAATGTGGCTTTTTTTTGAAACAAGGTTGAATTTTTTTGAAATGAAAGTATAATATTGGTTTTGGGTTTAATCTGGATGCCACTGAATCACATGCTTAATCTTAACTATTTAAAAATACTTTTTGATTTTTTGCACATGTATGTATATATTCCCATATATACCGTGTAGGACAAGGAATTTATTTTCATTGCATTGAAATTACGACTATAAAGTCATCTATAATTTTATTAACACAGAGAAAAGTGAGAGAGACAATCTGAGTTATGAGCTCTGAGAACAGAGGAATTAATATTCCGCAGATGCAGATTTCCTTTTATAGATTGGGCTGCATTAATAAGTGATTTTAGCAGCAGCTTTGGGAAGAGAAACCATTTAATACAATATGGTCTCCTTTCACATACTCATATTTACTCAAGTAAACATCCGGAATGATTCAATTACATGTGATAAAATCTAGCTAGTTATTCCTTCCATCCTATCCTCAGGGCAAAATTCTTCTCTAAGTCAGCAGTTCTCAAACTGTGGGTCAGGACCCCAAAGTGGGTCATGACCCTGTTTTAATGGGGTCCCCAGGGTTGGCTTAGACTTGCTGGGGTCCAGGGCCGAAGACCAAGACCCAAGCCGGAGGGCTTCAGCCCTGGGTGGCGGGGCTAAGACTTTGGCTTCAGCTCTGGGCAGCAGGACTCAGGTTACAAGGCCCCCTGCCTGGGGCTGAAGCCCTCGGGCTTCGGCTTTGCGCCCCCTGCCCAGGGTGGTGGGCTCAGGCGGACTCAGGCTTCAGCTCCCTCCCCCCTGGGGTTGTGTAGTAATTTTTGTTGTCAGAAGGAGGTCGCGGTGCAATGAATTTTGGGCAGCCCTGCTGTAAGTCATGTGGGTGATTTCTACTCAGATATTCTGCTCTCCTTATATGAGCAGAGCGCTCATTGACATCAGATAATGGTATTTCACTGCCTTTGTAAAATACTTTGAAGTTCTTCTTGAAGGTGCTCAAATACTGTAGTGATGAGGGCCATAAAGTTCTAAGCTAGATAAGAGATTCTCTTCTGCTTATGGAAGAAGAGTGTTTTGTGGTTAAGACACTGCATGTGGACTGGGGTGAAATCCTGGCACCATTGAAGGAAGTGGTAAAACTACCATGAACTTCAACAGGATCAGGATTTCATCCCTGGATTCTGTTCCGTGCCCTGCTATGGACTTCCTGTGTGACTTTGGGCAAATCATTTCATTCTTCCGTTCCTCAGTTTCCTCAATTTATAAACAGGGCAGATTTATTATCTCCAATGTTGGGGGTCTTTTGAAGATAAATTCATCAATGTATACAAGGTGCTGAAAATCTATGGTGATTATCATAGAAAAGCCTATAAATATAGAAACAATTCAAACGAAAAGCACTATGCGAGCTCAAAGTATTATTAGAACTGGTTGGTGGGTGGAGACAAAAAATGTTGCAATTTCCCCCCTGAAATTTGAAATTTAAAACATGGCTCAGTAGTTGGTCAAAAATGGAGGGGAAAAACTTGTGAAAATTTCACACCACATTTTCTTGATTACTTTTTCCCAAATGCCAATTTTTTTGGACTAGCCCGAATTATCACCATCAGTGGCAATGCTATGTATGTTGGAAGGACAGAATACCTGAGCTGAGATCTGCCACAATGTGAAGAGAGATGTGCACAACTTCTTGCCCCCTACAGTTAGAAATTACAGAAAGTGGGTTTAATAATAAACAAAACAAATTGTATTAACTACAAAAGGTGAATTTTAAATGAATATAAGAGATAACAGAACAAAGGAGATTACTGAGCAAAGAAAACAAAGTATGCAAGCTAAGCTCAATATACTTAAGAAACAGGTTATTTCTTACCCTAAATGTTATTTTTGGCAGCTTGCAAAGTTTCTGTGGTTCAGAGTTCCAGTTATATTTTCTTTCAGACTGGACCCCTATCTCAGTCTGGACTCCCACCCTGCCTTCCCTTCAGATGGCTTTAGCAGTCTTTCTTCTTGGGCAGGCAGGCCATGGAGAGAAACAGTCCCCATTGCCTTCCTCACCACCCTTAAATAAGATTTACATAGGATTTGGGAATCCTTTGTTTCCCAAACTTGACCCCCCCCCCCTTCCCTTCCAGGGGAAAGTTACAAGAAGTCCCAGGTAATGTGTAGTATCAGGTGACAAGACCACCTGACTCTAATATCACAGTGTCCATGAGTCAGTGGCAGTATGGAGTGTCCACAGGAAGGCCAAGCCTTTTCACAGTCCATTGTCCTCGCTGATGGGCCATACGCCCTGTCTGGCTTTTCCATTGTTGTACCTGAAGTTTTAGCAGTGGACGTCACCCAAAGCAGTATAGTTGAAATACAGATACATAGTCAATATTTCTAACTTCAGATACAGAAATGATACAGGCATACAAATTGGATAATCACATTCAGTAAATAATAACCTTTCCAATGATAACTTACAAGACCCATCTTGCATAAAGTACATCTCAGTTATGTCATATGCATATCATAAGCATATTTTCATAAAGAATATGGAGTGACAGGTCACAAGAGCTAGCTTGTCAAAGCTATCGGGTTAGGGGTAAAATTTTCGAAAGCGCTTAAATGACTTAGGAGTCAAAGTCCCATTGACTTTCAGTGAGATTTAGACTCCTACGTGCGTAAGTCACTTTGGAAATTGGGATTTAGGATTCTAGGTTGTTTAGGGTGTGTCTATACAGCATTTTGGATCGAGTGGACACCCGGGCTTCAGAGTGAAATCTCCAGCCCAAACTGCAACTTCTAAGCAGTGTCTATAAAGCTATTTTTAGAGTGCTAGCGCAAGCCCCTTTACCCTAAATCTGTCAACCAAGGCTGGGAGGCTTGCTCCTGCTTGGTCCAAAATGCTGTGGAGACATACTCATGGGCACTTTTGAAAATTTTACTCTAATGACACAGTGGTTAAAAACATTTGAGCCCTATCTACATTACATTTTAGGGTTAAATGAAATGGTGTTAAAACCTCCTGTCTACGCTACAGCTTCCTTTGCTACCACTGCTGGAGCAACGCCAGTGGGGAACTATGGATATGACGTTTGCTAGCAAAGATACAGTCTTGGGTTACACTTAACTTATAGGCCACCACCAATGGTGTGCAGTGTATGTGTTGCAAGCAGGCTGTGTCCACACGTAGTGTGTAGATATGCTTCACAGTGAAAGGCTCCGGCAGCGGGAAGCTGCCAGAACCTTTTCCCGCTGCCTCCCCCTGCCAGATCCTTTCCCTGCTGCCCTGGAAGGGAACTAGTGACTTTCTAAGAACCCACTTTCCTTTTTAAATTCCTCCGATATGTCAGGGTCAGACTTGTCTACATCTCTTTTTTTTTTTCAGTGAGGTACAAGGCAATCATCACAGAATACTTGGTTGATTCTAAAACAAGAAAGTATTTAATGAAGTCTTCCAGTGCTGCAAGGTGCAAATTCCAATTAGCGGTCCTGACAAAATGAATAAAGAGCAGCAAAGACTCACCCATACTGGCACTTGTGCCAGCATTTTTAACTTTTTCCTGATGCTTGATGTACTTTTTCTCCAACCTTGCCAAATTCAGTTTATAGGTGCACTTCTTGTAGCATATAAGGTGCCGCTGAGCCTTGTGTTTAACCAGCTCCTCCAGGGGGGGGGGGGGGTGGTCTCCAAAGATTCAGCTACTTGTCAGTACTCTTAGTCTCCTCTTTGATGCCTAAAAATGATCAAGACCAAAGTAAAGACAATATATTTGTAATAAATAATTTTGGAATTGTAATTAATTGTTATGTAACTATGTGCCTACTGTTTGCAGATGGATTCCAGTAATTTCTAGCTGGAAACTGACATCTTAACCACTGTCTCATTACAACTCTTTTGGCATCACAAACAGAGCTGATAATCAGTCTCGCTGAACTACTTCTTTTTTTTGCCAGTGATGGCACATCAACTTGAAGGACTCATTTCATTGATAGTAATCTGTAACATTAAAAAAATAAACCCGGTATCATATTCTGAGCATTCACCGATAGCATGGCACTGTCAGTCAAGGACCACAATTTTACTCTGTGAGGGCTGCATGTTTGCCAGGCCTGTGTTAAAGTATAATCAAGAAAAGATTGAGTTTTAAACCTTTTCTTGACTATATAGCTACATAGTTCTAGGTTTGTCATGTTTGGTACCATTGTGTTCACGGGGAAAAGGGCTTTTGAATGTTACCCAACAACACTATATTCTCAAAATTTCCACCAATTGGAGTACCGGGACCTGGGGGCCAGCAGGCAGTGAGTCTCCCTGCCATGGCACCCTCTGTGGCACCATTGAAATTATGATTCTGTAGATGTTTACAAGTAGAAGGATACCTCCCCCACCTTTCTATCATTAATCTGTCCACAGAATAAGATTTTACTACATTATGCTCCTAGCCTAAATGTCCTGTCTCAGTGGCCAGGGCCAGCTACTTTAGATGTAAGTGCAAGAAGGCCCTTATTAGAAAATTGTTCAACAAATTGCCCATCAGATTCTGTGAAGCAGGAGGGTTTTGTATACCTTAAAAATTGCTCATTCTCCCTAATGTAGCAGTGATACAAATGAAAATATTCCTTTTAGTTCTTAGGTTTAGTGGAAAAAATTGATTATTGTGAAATCAGAAGTTGAAATCTTTGCAGGTGGGATTTTGCAAACTCTTTTTGCTGGCCTAATTCTGAAGTCAATGAGTGTAGAAGTAAACCAGTTCTGAGCACTTTTAAATATCCCATCCTATAATTTCACATTGCCTTTCATCCTGAAGGATTCCAGATATTTTTCTAATCCCTGGGGCAAAATTTGCAGTAAAAAACTACACGAGATAAATGGGAATGTTGCTTGAGAAAAGACTGCAGACTTAAGTTTGGTATTTAAACACACCACAAAGATCACTTCCCCACTGACACACAGCCGTGCATGGAATGGAAAGCAGCAGACAACAGTAGGGGGCGCCATCGTAGTCCTCAACCATGATAACTCCATTAATGATACCAACCGACGAGACTCTGACACCACTTATTATAAAGAACTCAAAGAAAACCTTATACCACAGTTTCCCAGGAATACCAGGATATTATCAAATCCTTCCACAAACCACTCCAAGAGAAACTCTACAACCTCATCTCCTATAAACCCACCCCAGGGACCTTCTACCTGCTTCCCAAGATACACAAACATGGGAACCCAGGCAGATTCCTCATATCTGACCACGGCACTGTTACTGAAGAAATATTAGAATTCATAGAAATCATCCTCAAACCACTCACCACACAAAGGGCCACCTTCCTCCAGGACACAACCAACTTCCTCCACAAACTCTGCAACATTAACAACCTCCCTTAGTACACTATCCTTGCCACCATGGATGTCACCTCCCTATGCAACAACATCCCTCACGATGATGGCATAGCTGCCTGCCTCAAATATTTGCAAGACAACAGACAACCCTCAGCTCTCCACCCCAAACACATTGCCAAACTTATCCATTTCATCCTCACCCATAACAATTTTACATTCAACAACAAACTTTGTCCAAACCAGGGGAACAGCCATGTGTACTAGGATGGCTCCCCAATATGCCAACCATTTCGTGGTCCACCTTGAAGAACAATTTCTGGACAAATGCACCACAAAACTAATGAGATGCCTGAGATACATTGATGCTATTTTTCATCCTCTGACCAGATGGCTTTAATTCCCTCAAAGATTTCCACCACAACTTCAACAATTACCATGCATCCATTAAATTCTCTCTGGGCCACTCCCACACTAGCAGCAACTTCCTGGACTCAACAATGGACATCACAATGAATGTCAACAATGGAACCGTACAGACAACTAGATACAAGAAACCCACAGATCACCACACCTACCTTCATAGATCCAGTAACCACCCCAAACACACCAAGAAATATGTTATCTGAGATACCACAGAATATGCTCCAAGGAGAAAGTCCAGGATATACTCCTTACCTCACTCAAAACCACCTTCGCCAAACAAGGACACTCCACCAGAGAAGTAGATTGCATCACAGAATGGGCCACCCAAGTATCCACAAGAGATCCTGCTTCAATACAGAAATAAAACCCCCTCAAACCACACACCTCTAGTTGTCACCTACCACCCAACACTGGAATCCATATGGGGTGTCATCAAACAACTACAACTCATACTCAATGGGGACCCCATCCTGAAAGAAATCTTTCCTGAACTCCTCTTCAAACAACCCCCCCATCCTCTCCAAAATAATCATCAGAAGCAAGCACCCCACAGACCAGGACACACCAATTCAAAGCAGCACCAGACTCTGCCAGAAAAACAGATGCAAAACCTGCAGACATATCTCTACTGCTACAATGATCACCACCTCTTTCAAGATTCCTGGGTCCAACACATGCTTATCACAACATGTGGTGTACCTCATTCAGTGCACTAAATTCCCCAATAACACTGTGGATGAAATCAGATAATCACTATGCTCTCGAATTAACTCATACAGAAAAATGATAAAAGACAAAGACCATATCACCTTGGTGAACATTTTTCACAAAGCGATCACTCCTATATCTGACCACATCCTCCAAGGAAACCTGCACAACACTTTCAAAAGACAAACCTGGGAGCTTAAATTCATAACTTTACTAGACACTAAAAATCATGGTCTTAGGCCTTGTCTATACTGGCACTTTACAGTGCTGCAACTTTCTCGCTCAGGGGTGTGAAAAAACTACTCCCCTTGTGGAAGTGGGGTTTTTATAGCACTGGGAGAGCTCTCTCCCAGTGCTGGTGCCGTAACTACAAAGCCATGCTAAAGCGCTGCTAGTGAAGACATGCCCTTAATAAAGACAGTGGATTTATGGCTTATTACAGCAATCTCGCCTTTTTATCCTCTGACTACAGGGGTGTTAATGGGTCAACAGAGTGGGGGCTACCCAGTTTATTGCACCCAATGCAGCATGGGCGAATGCGTGCATTGGGTGCAAGGAGCTCCTGGCCCTCATAGATCGTGTATGGGCTTTGGAGACCAGAGTGGCTGAACTGGAGGAGCTGAGGGAGACAGAGAAGTACATAGACAGGACACAGTAGAATGGTCCTGCCCCCGGTTTGACAGCTTCTGTGCTGTTGGGGAGGATGAAAGTCCCAGGGAAGGAGAGCATCTAACTGGAGCAGAGGGAAACAATCCCATAGTTGGGACCCTCCTTCCAGATGATGTTGTGGTATCCTCTCGCACTGAGGGATACCTCTCCAGGGGAGGGAACTCCAGCTATTAGAAAGAGCCAGGTGTTAGTAATGGGCGATTCGATCATTAGAAACCTAGCTGGATTTGCAATGACCGGGAGAACCGCATGGTGACTTGCCTGCCTGGTGCGAAGGTTGCGGATCTCTTGAGACATCTAGATAGACTTGTGTGTAGTGCTGGGGAGGAGCCGGTGGTCATGGTACATGTAGGTACCAGTGATATAGGGAAGGATAGTAGAGATATCCTGGAAGCCAAATTTAGGCTGGTAGGTAAGAGACTGAAGTCCAGGACCTCCATGGTAGAATTCTCTGAGATGTTCCCAGTTCCATGCGCAGGGCCAGTTACACAGGCAGAACTGCAGAGTTCTCATACATGGATGAGATGATGGTATAGGGAGGAGGGGTTTAGATTTATTAGGAACTAGGGAAACTTTTGGGAAAGGGGGAGCCTATACAGGAAGGATGGGCTCCACCTAAACCAAAATGGAACCAGATTGCTGGCGCTTAGTTTAAAAACTCCTCTACAACCTTTTTAATGTTAAGGGCTGGGGGAAAGCTGACAGGTGCGGAAGAACACATGGTTTGGACATCCCTTAGGGGAGGATCTATTAATAGAGAATCTCTATGTCCTAGTGAGGATGAGAGGATGGAAAATGATAAAATACAGGCAGGGTCTGATCAGAAACAGTCAAATAAAAGAGTCCCATTCAATTACATTGTGTAATGGCAGACAGCTAAAAGGAGACAAGTTTTTAAACTGCTTATATACCAATGCTAGAAGTCTAAATAATAAAATGGATGAACTAGAGTGCCTTGTATTAAATGTGGATATTGATATGATAGGCATCACAGAAACTTGGTGGAATGAGGATAATCAATGGGATACAGTAATACCAGGGTACAAAATATATCAGGAGGACAGAACAGGTTGTGCTGGTGGGGGAGTGGCATTATATGCTAAAGAAAGCATAGAATCAAATGAAGTAAAAATCATAAATGAATCACACTGTACCATAGAATCTCTATGGATAGAAATTCTATGCTCTAATAATAAGAATATAGCAGAAGGGATATATTACCAACCACCTGACCAGGATGGTGATAATGACTGTGAAATGTTCAGGGAGATTAGAGAGGCTATTAAAAGAAAAAACTCAATAATAATAATAATAATAATTAATAATGGGGGATTTCAATTATCCCCATATTGACTGGATACGTGTCACTTCAGGACCAGATGCAGAGATAAAGTTTCTTGACATCTTAAATGACTGCTTCTTGGAGCAGCTGGTCCTGGAACCCACCAGAGGAGAGGCAATTCTTGATTTAGTCCTAAGTGAAGCATAGGATCTGGTCTAAGAGGTGAATATAGCTGCACCGCTTGGTAATAGTAACCATAATATAATTAAATTTAATATCCCTATGGCAGGAAAAAACCCACAGCGGCATTTAATTTCAGAAAGGGGAACTACACAAAAATGAGGAGGTTAGTTAAACAGAAATTAAAGGGTACAGTGCGAAAAGTGAAATTTCTGCAAGCTGCGTGGAAACTTTTTAAAGACACCATAATAGAGGCAACTTAAATGTATATCCCAAATTAAAAAACATAGTAAGAGAACCAAAAAAGAGCCATCCTGGCTAAACAGCAAAGTAGAAGAAGCAATGAGAGGCAAAAAGGCATCCTTTAAAAAGTGGAAGTTAAATTCTAGTGAGGAAAATAGAAAGGAGCATAAACACTGGCAAATGAAGTGTAAAAATACAATTAGGAAGGCCAAAAAAGAATTTGAGGAGCAGTTAGCCAAAGATTCAAAAAGTAATAGCAAATTTTTTTGTAAGTACATCAGAAGCAGGAAGCCTGCTAAAGAACCAGTGGGGTCACTGGACGATCGAGGTGCTAAAGGAGCACTCAAGGACGATAAGGCCATTGCAGAGAAGCTAAATGAATTCTTTGCATCAGTCTTCAGTCTTTGCATGGCTGAGGATATGAGGGAGATTCCCAAACCTGAGCCATTCTTTTTAGGTGACAGATCTGAGGAACTGTCCCAGATTGAGGTATCATTAGAGGATGTTTTGGAACAAATTGATAAATTAAACAGCAATAAGTCACCAAGACCAGATGGTATTCACCCAAGAACTCTGAGTGGATATAGTGTACTTAGATTTTCAGAAAGCCTTTGACAAGGTCCCTCACCAAAGGCTCTTATGCAAAGTGACACAGGATAAGAGGGAAGGTGCTGTCATGGATTGGTAACTGGTTAAAAGATAGTAAACAAAGGGTAGGTATAAATGGTCAATTTTCAGAATGGAGAGAGGTAAATATTGGTGTCCCCCAGGGGTCTGTTCTGGGACCAGTCCTATTCAACATATTCATAAATGATCTGGAAAAAGGGGTAAACAGTGAGGTGGCAAAATTTGCAGATGATACAAAATTACTAAAGATAGTTAAGACCAGGCAGACTGCAAAGAGCTACAAAAGGATCTCTCAAAACTGGGTGACTGGGCAACAAAATGGCAGATGAAATTTAATAAAAAGCAACAGAGGGTCCTGTGGCACCTGTGGGTAAGAACCTCACTTCTTCAGATGAAGAAGTGAGGTTCTTACCCACGAAAGCTTATGCTCCCAGTACTTCTGTTAGTCTCAAAGGTGCCACAGGACCCTCTGTTGCTTTTTACAGATTCAGACTAACATGGCTACCCCTCTGATACATGAAATTTAATGTTGATAAACGCAAAGTAATGCACATTTGAAAGCGTAATCCCAACTATACTTGTAAAATGATGGGGTCTAAATTAGCTGTTACCACTCAAGAAAGAGATCTTGGAGTCATTGTGGATAGTTCTCTGAAAACATCCTCTCAATGTGCAGCGGCAGTCAAAAAAGCTAACAGAATGCTGGGAGTAATTAAGAAAGGGATAGATAATAGGACAGAAAATATCATGTTGCCTCTATATAAATCCATGATATGCCCACATCTTGAATACTGTGTGCAGATGTGGTCGTCCCATCTCAAAAAAGATCTATTGAATTGGAAAAGGTTCAGAAAAGGGCAACAAAAATTACACTGGTCTACAATTTTTGAGAAGTCGTCTGCTTCAGAGATAAAATATGCTATTTATTATGTATTTTGGTGTGCTGAATTCAAATATGACAATTAAAACAACTGATTGGCTACTGTTTCTAAGATATTTAATTTTTACATTTTATGTCTATATAATCAGAAATTGTAAACCTAGGTCTTTTCATGTGTTTATGGTTGCTTTACATGATAATACTTCACCTGTCCTGTTTATGTAACACTTTAAAAATCAGCAAAAGGGTTATATAAATAAAATTTATTATGAAACAAAAGGCAAAAAACTATTATGTACATAGTTTAGTCCTATTCAGTGTCTACTCGGCGCTTCTTGGCTTGTCTCTTGTATTCATTAAGTGGAGCATCTCTTGTCACTGTCCAGCAATAGTCTGCAAGCATTGATGGGCTCCATTTGCCCTGATAGCGTTTCTCCATTGTTGCAATGTCCTGGTGAAATCGCTCGCCGTGCTCGTCGCTCACTGCTCCGCAGTTCGGTGGAAAAAAATCTAGATGAGAGTGCAAAAAATGTATCTTTAGTGACATGTCGCAACCAAGGCTTTTGTATGCCTTGAGGAGGTTTTCCACCAACAACCTGTAGTTGTCTGCCTTGTTGTTTCCGAGAACATTTATTGCCACTAACTGGAAGGCTTTCCATGCCGTCTTTTCCTTGCCACGCAGTGCATGGTCAAATGCATCATCTCGAAGAAGTTCACGAATCTGAGGACCAACAAAGATACCTTCCTTTATTTTAGCTTCACTTAACCTTGGAAATTTTTGACAGAGGTACTTGGAAGCTGCTTGTGTTTTGTCAATGGCCTTGACAAAGTTCTTCATCAGACCCTGCTTGATGTGTAAGGGTGGTAACAAAATCTTCCTTGATTCAACAAGTGGTGTATGCTGAACACTTTTCCTCCCAGGCTCCAATGACTGTCAGAGTGGCCAATCTTTCTTGATGTAGTGGGAATCTCTTGCACGACTATCCCATTCGCAGAGAAAACAGCAGTACTTTGTGTATCCAGTCTGCAGACCAAGCAAGAGAGCAACAACCTTCAAATCGCCACAAAGCTGCCACTGATGTTGGTCATAGTTTATGTACCTCAAAAGTTGTTTCATGTTGTCATAGGTTTCCTTCATATGGACTGCCTGACCAACTGGAATTGATGGCAAAACATTGCCATTATGCAGTAAAACAGCTTTAAGACTCGTCTTCGATGAATCAATGAACAGTCTCCACTCATCTGGATCGTAAACAATAAGGGCTGCCATCACTCCATCGATGTTGTTGCAGGCTACAAGATCACCTTCCATGAAGAAGAATGGGACAAGATCCTTTTGACGGTCACAGAACATGGAAATCCTAACATCACCTGCCAGGAGATTCCACTGCTGTAGTCTGGAGCCCAACAGCTCTGCCTTACTCTTGGGGAGTTCCAAATCCCTGACAAGGTCATTCAGTTCACCTTGTGTTATGAGGTGTGGTTCAGAGGAGGAGGATGGGAGAAAATGTGGGTCCTGTGACATTGCTGGTTCAGGACCAGAAGTTTCATCCTCTTCTTCTTCCTCGTCTGACTCAAGTGAGAATGATTCTGGTGCATCAGGAACCGGCAGTCCTTCTCCGTGGGGTACTGGGCATATAGCTGATGGAATGTTTGGATAATGCACAGTCCACTTGTTCTTCTTTGACACACCTTTCCCAACTGGAGGCACCATGCAGAAGTAACAATTGCTGGTATGATCTGTTGGCTCTCTCCAAATCATTGGCACTGCAAAAGGCATAGATTTCCTTTTCCTGTTCAACCACTGGCGAAGATTTGTTGCACAAGTGTTGCAGCATATGTGTTGGGCCCACCTCTTGTCCTGATCTCCAATTTTGCAGCCAAAATAAAGGTGATAGGCTTTCTTAACCATAGTGGTTATACTGCGCTTTTGTGATGCAGAAGTCACTTCACCACAAAAATAGCAGAAGTTATCTGCACTGTTCACACAAGTACGAGGCATCTCTGCTCACTTTGGCTAAACAGAAATGTGTCCCTTTGCAAAATCAAACACTGACAAATAAGAGAGCACGGCACTATATGATTTCTAGAGCTGATATAGGGCAATTTGTTCAGCAGAGTGATGTAAGCTTTGTTATGATTGCATCATCCATGACTTCTAGGAATAACATGATGCAATTCATATGTATGACGCAATACCAGCTTCAGATTGCATCATTCATTGTTTTGCCTAAAAAGCAAGTACTGTCCAAACCCAGTCATAGATTTATTCATAGATCCAGATATATTTTAGTCATTTCTGGTTTAAATTGAGATCCCTTCCCTTTATAACTCACTTATCCTCCACCATTCCCAAGTCAAGGGTCGTATATACTGACCCAATAGCATATCTTGAAAACTAGAGCCAATCAACAATTTTAAGCATCATTTTCGTTCTCAGTGACCCCAGAATTAGTAAAGTTTGACTACGTTTATTTCAGAAGCATTTTGGCGGTAGAGCAGTGTTATTAGGGGTATGGAATGGCTTCCGTATGAGGAAAGATTAATAAGACTGGGACTTTTCAGCTTGGAAAAGAGATGGCTAAGAAGAGATATGATTGAGGTCTATAAAATCATGACTGGTGTAGAGAAAGTAGATAAGAAAGTGTTTTTACTACTTCTCATATCACAAGAACTAGGGGTCACCAAATGAAATTGATAGGGTTTAAAACCAATAAAAGGAAGTATTTCTTCACACAACACATAATCAACCTGTGGAACTCCTTGCCAGAGGATGTTGTGAAGGCCAAGACCATAACAGGGTTCAAAAAAGAACTAGATAAATTCATGGAGGATAGGTCCATCAATGGCTATTAGCCAGGATGGACAGGAATGGTGTCCCTAGCCTCTGTTTGCCAGAAGCTGGGAATGAGCAACAGGGGATGGATCACTTGATGATTACCTGTTCTGTTCATTCTCTCTGGGGCACCTGACACTGGCCACTGTCGGAAGACAGGATACTGGGCTAGATGGACCTTTGGTCTGACCCAGTAGGGCCATTCTTATGTTCTTAGAATATGTGCTAACTAATTATCCTAAACTATGTGTTTGATCTTGTATTTAGCTGTGACACTCTCAGTAACTTTCCTAGACCAGAAGAAGAATTCTGTGTAGCTCAGAAGCTTGTCTCTTTCACCAGCAGAAGATTATCCAATAAAAGATATTACCTCACCCACCTTGTCTCTCCAGTAGAGGAAATAGACATTTTGGCTCAGGAGTAAGATTGAGAGTTCTATTACTGACTCAGCGGCAAACTTTCTCTGTGATCTTGAGGACATTGCTTGACCTCTGTGCCTCACTCTTTCCAGCTGTAAAATGGGTATAATAATAGTCAGCTACCTCACATGGGTACCGTGAGACTTAATTCATTGATGTTGGTAATGAAATTTGGGACATTTAAGTGACTTGCAAAACAGAAGTGCCCAATACTGATAGTACTTTAACGTGCTAAGAAGGACCATGCCAGAGCTCCACAAACTACAAAGGAAGCCTCTGATCCTACAAAGATTTATGTACATGCATATGAGTAGTTCCAGTGCCTTCAATGAGACTACCAATGTGCTCAAAGTTCAGCAGGTGCATAAGCTTTTACAAGATCAGGGCTTCAGTTGTTATAAATACAGTATTGGGCTGGTCTGTTAGACAACACCAAATACAGGTCTTACAGATATTTTATTCATAAAGAGTAACATGTAAGGTATCTATAGAAAGCTTGTAAGTTATCAAGACTCATAATCATTGTGAGATGTATGTATGTGTAATATTTAAAGAATAATGTCTTTGTACTGAAAGTTTGCTTTAGGGACTTGGAGTAGAAATCAGTCACCAGGAGGGTAAGATGTCTCAGTGATGAACCATTCAAGCAAGAGGGACTTGATACCTCCTCCTAGTCAGCCAGCAAGGTAATGCAAGTTTCCACTGTCTACCCTCGCCATATCCCAGAACAGCCAATGGTTTTCCTTCAAGGATAATTGCAAACAATCAAAACCACTTGGAGGTGAAAAGGAGTATTATAGCAGGCTATAATAAAGACTCTCTGGCTATGAATAAAGACAAAAGATTGTCTCATTATAACAGAAGTAGGAAAAGGCACTCTGCATCCATTCACTGAGGAAACCACTTAAGGAGCAGGGTGCATTTATGAACATCTGGATCCTGTTTTTTGTGAAACCAGAAAGCTCTGCAGTGGACTGAACTTTGCGAGGAAAGCCTACATTATAGGAAATGTAACTATTGATAAGAGTAGACCTAGGTTCATTTTTTTTTAAATCATTTTGTGTGTTGTTACCAGTTGTTTCCATCACTTTCTCTCATTTCTAGTTAAATCTTTAATCTTTCTTAAATAAACCTACTTTTGTTTTATTAAAGTGCTCACAAGTGCTGCATGGTATACAGGAGCACCGGTTTAAGGTAAAACTAATAAATTGGGATTCACTGCACATTTGTAGGGCGTAGAATCTGGGATTTCTGTGAGTAGCCAGTGTCAAGGGCTGGATATCATGAGAATGATTCAAAGGGACTCAGGGATTGGCGTACACCTATTATTAACCTGTAAGACAAAGTTAAGGCTGGTGCAGCCCAGAGGAGAGTGCTTAAGTGGCTGAAAGAGCTGGTGGTGTCAGGAGCTGACAGCCAGCTACCACAAGAAAGACTCCCTCTTGCTGGAGGCAGGGGGTAACAAGGTGAATCTCAGTCCTGGGTGCCCCGAGTATGGTCACAACACCTCAGAGTTATTAGCCTTTTCCACACTGTATCATATTGTTGATTCTTTCAGTTTGTGATCCACTATAACCCTCCCTCAGATCCTTTTCGGCAGAACTACCACCTAGCCAGTTATTCCCTATTCTATAGTTGTGCACTAGATTTTTCCTTCTTAAGTGAAGTAGTTTGCACTGGTCTTTATTGAATTTCATCTGGTTGATTTCAGACCAGTTCTCCAATTCACTAAGGTAATTTTAAATTCTAACCCTGTCCAATAAAGTGCTTGCAGCCCCCCACCCCACAACCCCCTAGCTTTGTGTCATCCACAAATTTTATAAGCATACTCTCCATTCCATTATGAAAAGTCATTAATGAAAATATTGAACAGTACTGGACCCTGGACTGACCCCTGTGGGACTCCACTATATACATTCTCCCAGACTGACAGTGAACCATTGGTAACTACTTTTTTTTTCAGTACAGTCTATCAACTAGTTTTGCACCCACTTTATAGTAATTTCATCTTGACTACATTTCTCTAGTTTGTTTTGAGAATGTCATGTGAGACTGTCAAAAGCCTTACTAAAATCACTAGGCCAGTAGCCCTGTCAAAGAAGGAAATTAGGTTGGTTTGGCATGATTTGTTCTCAACAAATCCATGTTGGCTGTTCCTTATAATCCTATTATGCTCCAGGTGCTTAAAAACTGATTGTTTAATAATTTGTTCCAGTATCATTCTAGGTATCAAAGTTAGGCTAATTGGTCTACAATTCCCTAGGCCTTCATTGCTCTTCTTTTTAAATATAGGTACTATATTTGCCTTTCTCCAGTCTTCTGGAACCTTGTCCTCCATGAGTTCTCAGTGATAATTGCTAAAGGTCCTGAGAGTGCTTCAGCTAGTTCCTTAACTACCTTAACATGAATTTCATCAGGCCCTGTCAACTTGAATACATCTAATTTATCTAAATATTCTTTAACTTGTTCATCCCTATTCTAGCTTGTGTTCCTTTCCCCTTGTGGTTAATATTATTTGTGGTAAGTAGCCAGTCACAATTAACTTTTTGCTTCAGTCTTCTAAGTATTAAAAACCTCAGCCTTCTTGGAGTTGTCTGTTATTAGTTCTCCTTCCCTGCTAAATGGTGGACCTATGCGTTCCTTTGTCTTTCTCTTGATCCTAATGTATTTATAGAACCTCTTCTTATTGCCTTTGTGTGAATTTTGTAACTCATTTTGTGGCTCAGACTTTCTCATTTTGTCCTTACATGCTTATGTTATTCTTTAGTACTCATCCTTAGCAATTTGTCCATGTTTCTACTTTTTGTAGGATTCCTTTGTATTTTCAGGTCATTAGAGCTCCTGGTACAGCCATATTTGCATCTTATTGTTCTTTCAATCTTTCCTTCTCATCAGGATAGTTTGCTGTTGTGCTTTTAATATTGTCACTTTGAGAAACTGCCAGCTCTGCTAAACTCCTTTTCCTCTTAGCTTTTCTTCCCATCTGACCTACTAGTTGTCTGTGTTTGTCTTCTTTTTTTAAAGTCTCTTTTCCTTATTCTGTTACTCTTATTCCTTCCCTTACTGAGAATCGCGAAGCCATCATTTCATGATCACTTTCACCCACTTTGCCTTCCACTTTCAGATTCACAAATAATTTCTCCCTGTTAGTCAGAATGACATCTCAAATCTCACATGCGTCTGATGAAGTGGATATTCAGAAAGCTTATGCTCTAATACATTTGTTAGTCTATAAAGTGCCACAGGACTCTTTGTTGCATATCTCAAATGGCTGTCCTCTGGTTACGTCCTCCACTTTCAGAAATGGGAAGCTGTCCCTAACACATTCCAATAACTTTTCAGATGTTTTGTTATGTCACTAAACATCAGTGAAGAGGAAGTGAAGAAGACTGACAAATCAGATTGCAACCACAGGGGCATGTACTTACCAAAAGCGGAATTTGCTCAGGACACCAGACAGATGGCCCTTTTATTTCAAAAATGTCATAGGGTCTTTAATGACAACCATTAGTTAGTATCTCAGATTTATAACTGATCCTAACAATGGCAAGTCCAGTAGCACATGGCCCCTAATGTCATGCTGGAGGATTGCTTCAATACTAACTCAAAGGGGAAAATGCTTGATGCTTTTAAGTAGAACAGACTATTCTATAAACACAGACTAAGTTCTCTCATTACTTATTTCTCCCATCATAGAGGTTCTAGACCATTTCTTTCACATCTTACTAAGGCCAGAAATAAATGATCCGGAGGCTAAAAGTACAGAACAGTCTTCCACTCTTCCCATTTGCAAAACATTGGATAAAAAGAATCTAGAGCATGGCCGAAGGCGGCCAGTATGCAAATACAACCCTTTGTTCTTGCAGGGCTAGAAATCATTATTAGAAATAATGACATAAGGGTGCCGTAGTCCTGCCGTTGTACCAGTTTATGTAGGGTGTCTCTTGTTTTAGACCCATAATTACTTCTGCCCTCTGAAAACCTGTTATTTCACCTGGAGAAAAAAAGTGTTGATTTCAAAATCATACCATATTTAACATACAGCTGATCAGTAGAGAAGGATAATCCCACAAATACCTAAGCAAGAGGAAATACAATATAGGAGTGTAATTGTTCTGCTAGTGTAGAATGTAGTAATAGTGTCCAGCAAGTTTATTATGGTTAATTTATTTGAATCACAAAATAGTGACTCATAAAACTGAGCTTGTAAATAAATGTCTTTTATGGTAAAGAATATAATCCGTCACCATTCTGAAGTTCCCTCTGCCTTATTCTGCCTCTCACGGGGGGGATGAAATTCATCTCTGTGCAGAGGGCCAACCCAAAGTCTATGCACCCCTTAAGTCCAAATTATGCTCTCTCATGAGGCCTTAAGACCCCCTTAAGTCTCATTTAAGTTAAAGTAGGTCTGAAGTGGGACATGAGAGGTGCATAGGCCTTGTGATGACCTTCGGCACTTGGGAGAACTTCACTGAGTGAGAAAATGAGGAACTGAGCTGAGCGATAATGATCAAATGTTTTCACAAGTAAATTCTTCGATACCAGACACAACAATTTTGTTTAGAAAATTATTCACAAAAGGCTATTTGAACTTCAAGAGTGTTAGTCAGCTAGCTATATTGTGAGCTCTGGGAGCCAGGGACAGTCCTCGTTGATTGTCTGTATGGTGCCTAATGCACTGAGGCTGTGATCCCACTCCATACAGTTAACTATGGATGTCATTGTGAAAACATTCTGCACCTGTAGGTCAGGGGCCTCCAGGACTGTGAAGACTGTTCACATCGTACATCTGGCTAACTGCTGATCAGGCACCTGGCAATGTAAGCCCACAGCCAATTCATAAGGGGTGGATTTCTGCCATCCATTTGTCTGGGGGCAGGTGGAGAGGCACTGGGCTCCCCTGATCCTTCTGCTGTCTGGACAAAGAGGATAATGTCCAGGTTCCAGTGATCTGGTCCAGCAACAGTAAAAGCCCCTGCTGGGCTACTGCCACACTAGGGTCAAGGTCTGGGTTCTGGAGTGTCCTAGCTTAGGTGCTCTCCTGCCTGGTGCACCAGCTGCAGCTACTGCTAGCTAGTTTCTAGCTTCAAGTGGGCCAGCTTTGTCCCCCGGAGAAATTATTCTTGGATTCCTGAGTGGGTCCTGTCCCTTCCCACTGGTGTCCCCAGAAGAAAGGGACTAACTGAGCTGGGCTGCTCTCCCCTAATCCACCCCGGCTCCATCTGCTTGTAGGGACGCATAGCTCCCGAATCGCCAGCCCACAGGCGCGGCAAACTGCTCCCATGGCTACGAGGCAGGAGTGACCTTCAATCCAGCGTTTGTGTTTGGGAAACTTATTTGGCTGATTTGATTGTACCCTCGCAGCTGGTGTTCACGCGCTCAAGAGATGGGTTCGTTATCTTATGTGCATGTATACTGCCTGGCTTTTCTATGCGCAAGATTTGTACCAATGAGAAGCGTTGTAAGCAGGGAAGTGTAAAGAATAAAAGCCCCAGGAAAAGTTCCTGGAGGTAGAGGGGCTTTTCGGCTACCACAGACCTGGCGTTCTGTTTCCTTTCCTGCGTTGTCACCACATCTGCTGCCAGTTTAATGGCTTCCAGAAGCTTGACCTTGCCCTATTGAGAGGATTTTACTCCCTAATCCACATACCTGAAGCAGAGGGCCCTTGTGCTCTCCTCCTTGTTGCTACCCGGGTCTCAGGAGACCTTGATAGTATATTATTTATTTATTTATTTGTATTAATTATGTGTTTGGAATAACAAGTTGCTAACCCTGAACACAAAGGTATTTGTTTTTCAGGCTTGTGTCCTTAGTACCCTCCTTTAGGGCTGTGAAAGCTGGGTCACGTACTGCAAGCAGGAGCAGAGATAGAACAGTTTTCACCTCCGCTGTCTTAGAAAAATCCGTGGAGTTACTTGGTACTAGTGGGTCACCAATAACGAGATCGTTGAGAGAACCGGCCTACAGTCTATGCACAGTGCTGGACGTTCGCAGGCTTTGCTAGCTGGGACACTCAGAGCACATGCCTCAAGACTGTCTGCCGAAGGCTTTGCTCTGTGGCCAACTTAGAACCGCCTGCAATGCAGAGGAAGGCCAAAACTCCCATACAGCAACAAGGACAAGCAAGGCCCCAAGAAATACTGGGAAAATCCTGCTCACAATCGTTCCGTTTGGAGAAGCCGGGTCAAGGCCGGTACAGTCACCACGGAGAGCTGAGGCCCGCAATGAGCCAGAAAGCAGAGTATGCTTCAACTTCCATCTGGTGCGTGGACCTGTAGCCACTGTGGGAAGGTTTGCTGCTTGTGCATTGGGCTTTTTTATCGTATCATTGCTAAGCACCACTGACAGACCGACTTTGTTGCGTCTCCTTTCATCTGTCAAGATATTGGACGGCCATATAAATTGTATTACAGTAGTGCCTACGGGTCCCAACTGGGATGGGACCCCAGTGTTCTAGGCACTGTACAGACATAGATTAAAATACAGCCCCTGGCCTGAACAGCTTACAAGTGTATGAAATACACAGTCCTAGTTCTGCAAAGATTTACACTGGGACGACTAACAGGTTGAAAGTTAAACATGTGCATAAATCTTTGCAGAATTGAGGCCTAACTTACAACATTCACAGTTCAGAAAGGTATCTCCTAGTCCCTAGTGAGTATGCACAGTAGAAACTCGCTAGTTCACACTGATGCCTGGAAATTAATTTACAGAGCCGTGAATGCTGCCAATTGGCCAGTAATCCCTGTCCGGACTAGCAAAAGTACTGACTGAGAATGGGTGTCAGTAACAGAGGCACCTGAAGTGGGTACTGAAATATCCACAATTTAGGTATAATCCACATGTATATCTACACTTGAATGTTTAGTTGTGTTTTAACATGTGCTAATTAACATGTTAACCGACAAAGACTATAAATTCTAGAGTAGATAGAACACAGACACGTATTGCATGTTTGCTCGGTGTCTGACTACTTGTGTTATTGTTTCCTTGCACTCCCCCATCGGTGTGCCTGTAGGCTCCTGTCGTCTTGTCTTATACTTAGATTGTAATTTCTTTGGGGCAGGGATTTTTTTGTTTGTTTGTTTCATGTTTGTACAACGTCTAGTACAATGGGGTTCATGGTCCATAGTTAGGGCTTCTATAGTCTACTACAAAATAACAAGAACTGGAGTGTGCCATCTTGTTAGTTAACCTGTTAAAACATGATGGAAAATTCAGCTTTAGATGGATCCTAAGTTTAGCGCCCTTTCAAAACCTATCAGTGAACCGGTGCAGCTGAACAGAGCTGGGCCTTGGCTAAGCTTGCAGGTAAACACCAGGTTTAGCTGGCCCCTTGCTGACAGCCCTTTTCATGGATTTTTCCAACTGTAGACAGGGCCTAAACTGAACAGACAGGACAGAGACGCAGAGAAAACCACGGCCAGTTTGCTTTAAAATAACTGTTTGAAGCTGCCCTGGCTTTGGAAATGTTAGAACAAGTCCTGAAAGGAATGGATTAGTGGCCAAGAGGCAGTCAAAGGGGGGGGTCTCTACTACCTCGAGCCAGCACCCTTACTTCTATAGCTATATGCATGCATATGGTTAATTGCAGAAGCAGAGACACGGGGGGGGGGGGGGAGAGGATCTCAGCTTGTCATGATGACTTCAAACAAGCTCCACCCTGCAGCCCTCCCCGCCCCCTTTCTCCTTGTCACACATCCGCTCTTTGCGGTCATTGGTGGGGAATTGCCTGATGCCTCTTTAAATCGCCTCTGCTGGCTCCTTGTTTCAGGAAGTGTCATAGGCAAGCAGCCCCAGCTCCTCGGCTATGGGAGGCGGAAGTGCCTCCTAGGTAAATTGGAGCAAATTGCAATCGATCTCCAGCAAGAAGCGGGGTTAAACCCGATATTTCCAGTGGGTGGATGATAAGGACTCGGAAACTTTCCAAGGAGCTTTGGCATTACAAAGGGAATAACCCTCCCCCACCAGCAGCACCGCCAACGGCAGGATCGGGATTATTATTATTTTCTTAAAACATTCTCGTCTCCAAAACCAAAAAGCATCCGGCCCCCTACTCCCCGCAAGTCTCTTGCCGCCCCCATTATCTGCCTAGGAGCTCGTGTTTTCGGTGCGGTGGGGCGGGGAGGGGGCAGTCCTGCAGTCTGAGCTCGGAGGCAGACTGAGATGAAATCATTTGCGGTGGCCCTAGCATGGCATCTCTCAAGAGTTTCGGCCGGGCTGGGCAGAGAGAAGAGGAGGAGAACGGAGACCTGGACCGATCGCTCCAGCAGATGCTGCGGGCGATAGTGGAGGAGAGGAACCGCATTAACATCCGCCAGGAGATCAGCGGGCTGGGTGAGTCCCGGGGGGTGCGGGGTGGCTGCTGCTGCCGCCGCCTCCTCGTATCTTCCCCCTGCAGAGCGAGCCGGGAGCCAGGGGAAGGGAGTGGGTGGGGAGCTCCCGTCCGCAGAGCGAGCCGCGGGGGAGGGAATAAAGTTAGCCCTTTGCCTGGCGCCTCCTGCAGCCCGCCCGCCCCGGAGCGAGTGCACCCGCGAGGCGCGGGGAATGCAGGGGCTGTTTGGCACCTCGCCCCGGGCTCAGTCTCCCCCATCTGATCCCACTGCTCGTCCGGCATGCGAAGCCCTCCGCTAACCATAATAGCCAGGACTCCTGCTAACGGCTAGGGCAGGTTAGAAAGGGCAGCGCTTGCTTCTGTTCCTCTAGCATCGGGATATTTGTAGGTCCCCGTTAGCAGTGGGTCTGCTCGGTGGAGCATTTCCTACAGGTACAAAGAGGCTAAGGGGGGGGGGAGGGAGTGTTTCTGGTGGCTTATTACTATGGCCCAATATTGAGTAATTCCTTGTGATGCAGTAAGGTAACAGGTTTGAATTACTATATGTTGTGTAGTGTGTGATTTCCGTAGGCATAGTATACCACACAAACCTGATCCGTCTGTGAACTCCCCTACCTCCAGTCCCCCTTTTTTCTATCACTGGGTGGTGGTTAATGGAAACCGAAAGTCCCTATTATCAGAAGAAATGGGTATCTGTTTTTGTATATGCATTGGTTAAGTGATGAGATAATCACGTCCTGTAGAAACAAGCCACTGCAATCTGTAAGAGAGTCCGAGAAACAGCATTTATCTTCTTATCTCTTGGAAGAATGGAAGCTTTAAGATGAACAAAGCTAGCTGAGTGCCATTGCTTTCCAGACTGCAGTGGGAGCAAGAGCCTTTTTTTCATAAAAAGCCTGGAGACTAAATCAAAGTCGGTTGGTTTGTAACATACTGCCAGCCATAATTGCTATTGGGAACCTGTTGTGTGCTCTAGGGATATTGTATTGTTCCAGAAATGGGCCTAATTTTAGTCTAAGTAGGCTAACAACTAAAGAGATCAGTTCACTCTATTGTCTGAAACGCCCTTGGAGGAAAATGGTCAAAAGGCACAATATGGATAAACTAATTTTTTAAAATGAATATTTTTTCCTAGATCTTGGAACACATACCAGATATATACTTTTTTTTTCCGGTTCTTGAGATCACATGGCTGTCAAATGATTGATCCTTTTTATGTAGCTTTTTTTCCTGTATGAATCAGACACCTCCCTTTTCTGAGTAAGTGATTTCATACTGCTTGCCAGGTCTAGTAATAACACAATGACTTTTTTCTTTTTAATCAAAAGATTTTCTTCCCTATTTTTAGCTACTTAGTATTGACAAAGAAGTAAATATTGAAAAGAGCTAATGTTACTTGAGAGGAAATAAATATTGCTTAATCCAGTTACTGGGGAAATGTGTTGTGAAATAAGAGTCCAGGGTTGAAATCTGAGTAACCTACAAACTTGAATGCAGTGAAATTCTTCCTTAACCTAAGTCTCTCATATTATGAAATAATTGGAATCTGGTTAGGTTAATGGATAGAAACTATAACCATACAGTATTATGAGTAATAAGACTAAAAGAAAAAACAGCTGCTATTCAACAGATGTTCCTGATATGAAAAACTATTTCAACCTTATTTTAAACCTATCTTGAAACGGTATTTGTACCTTGGCCCCAATCCTCTTATGAGCTCTATGTGGTTGGACCCTGTGCCAGTATATAGTGCACTACAGGATCAACGCTTTAGATTGTAAGTCTCTGAAACACTCACGGCCTTCTTTTATTTCCAGGTGGCCTAGATGTGTGGTTGACCTTCCTTAGCACACATACAAGGCCCCAACACTCTTCATTTTTAAGTCCTTCTTAAATACTTACTTCTATTGTGCTACTTGTAGTGAATCTCATTGACTTGCATTGAAAATCCCTTTTGCGTTCCTCTTCCCTGACCTCTGTATTACCTGTGCGTGCATCTGCCCTTATGCTGTGATCTCCATGGGGCAGGGATCATCCCTTATTGTATGTGCTTCATGCATAAGTGGGTGCAGTCACAAATAAATAGGATAATAATCATTACTACATGTTTCTACAGCATCTAACATAATGGGTTCCCAATCCCTGACTGTAGCCTCCAGGTGCTACTGTAATAGAAATAATGGACAATTACTGATCAGCATTTGGTGTTTTGGAGTTTTTATTTGGCCTATGTATTTATTAATAGTATAAAGTTAAAAAGATACTACTAATTAACTTTGGGCCTGATAGTTAAATTTGTTGAAAATGGGGACTTAAAAAAAAAAAAAGTCAACATTTTTATTACTATAAGTTGTAGCCAAAATGCTGTTTTTTAGTTGGTGGGAAGGAGATTGAAACATTTGCAATAGTATGAACCTCAACACCATGATTCCGCAGCACTGTCTTGAAAGAAGTCCCATTGCATGAGCTTGGGCTGATCATATGAATAGCACTTGTTGGGAATTTTTTAGCTAAATGTTTTATAATCAGAAAATGCAGTTCTTTGAAATGGAAACGTATCTTGGGAAAGGGTCAGTTTTGACAATTTTTTTTTTTTTTACTTGAGAAAACTTTCGCGGAGGAGGGGGAAGGAAAGAGTTTTGGAACTAGTGAAACTCAATGTTTTCTAAACAACAAATTCCAGTTATCTGGCTTGACATGGCTTTTCATTTCAAAAGTTAAGCTAATTATAGTATAAATAAATAATAGTTTAAATCAAAATGAAACATTTCAACTGACCAAAATCAAAAATGTTTTCAAACTACCTTTGTGAAAATTTTGGAGATTTTAACTTTTCATCCCAATTCGAAAACCGTTTCCTGCCTAGCTCATCACATGAGTAAGGAGACACTCTTGCAAGTTAGCATGCGAGGACTAGTTAGTATAATGTTAACGGGAATTGTGCAGCTCAATCACCATGTTGAAAATGTGATCCTACCAACAGAGATACTCCTGTTACGTCTAGATTTGTTGAGAGAGATTACAAAGTTATACATCGATAGAGAGGTTCTGGTTATATCTTTTTCTAGGACATTGCATTTCCGCACTTTACTCCAGGCTCCAAAATTATAGTCAGACAAACAGTGGGACGACTACAACGGCCTACAGTATAGACCTGCCACATGCCATATTTGTGTTGAAATAGCCATGATATTGGTCCTCCGTCACCATGGCGCTGCATGAGCTAGCCCAATCTTCCATATATATTGCTGCTCAAAGCTTAGGGAGTCTCATCAGGGCACAGCGGGAAGAAGAGAGAATGGATGCTCCATGTACCATATTGTATACTAAGTTTTCTTATATTGAAAAGCTTCCTTGCACAGGACACTCTTAATTTCAAGCATCATAACTAGTTGCTTGATGTATGGCATTTGTCACTAACTGTAAATTAGTTCCTGTTCTTTTTTCCCCTCTTTTCCTTTATTGTTTATGAACCTTCCAAAATCCCAGTAGAAATCTCAGAAGTCAGGAATTTAGACTATTGCAAGTGTAATCCCATAATTTAAAAGTTCAAGAAACGGTTTTAATGATCTTTCATAATAAAAGCCAAATTCTGCTCATTTTACTTGTCTCTGTAGTCCTAATGGGCTAGATCTTCAACTGCTATAAATCTGTGTAGTTACACTGAAGTCATTTGGAGGTATCCCAGTTTACCCTGGCTGAGAATCTGATTCATTGATTTCAGGAACTAGTCCCCAAAGGCTTGATCCTGAAAATTGCTGAGTGTTCTTAACTCCCATTGACTAAAACGAGACTATATCATAGCTCACAGAATTGGACTCTCTCTCTCTGTTACATGGTGTTATTCATTGAAACAAAACCTTTTCAATTTTGGATTGGATTTTATTGCCAAGTTTTTATAGTGCAAATTACTTCTTCCTAAAATCTTGCAGTTGGTATATTGTATCCATTCTCATTAGACATCCCTAAAACAAGTGTCTTCCCCCATATTGAGGGGAATCCATCCCTTTGTTGTGTGAGTGTGTTACTCTTGAAAGTGTGGCAAAAAGTTCCTGGTATTGCACTCCAAAGTAATGACTAGATACATGATTTATAATCACACTGTGTAGTAGAGAAGATGATGTCACTCTAATTAGGTCTCAACTGGCTGTTAAGGCGTTATCCAGTCACCGAGTGTATTATACTACCACAAGGCTTGCTATGAAATGGAATTCACTAGAGTGTTTCTGTGGCAAAAAAATATTTCATTTGGGAAATAAGAACCTTGCCCCATGTTTTACTTCGATAATAAAGCATGAATGGTGGCAGCTTCTGCCTCAGCTTCTTTGATTAAAAGTTCAGAGTGGGTGGAGAGGCATAAATCTTGTGGTGGTTTTTTTTATCTAGTCAACAGGAGCACAGAGTTGAAAAGTTCCATGGCTCATGTTGTTTGTCTCCAGTCTTTCTCTACCTCTTGCTATGTTTATCCTCCTTGAAACATTCATTTGGCTGCAAACGAGCGTCTGAGGAGACAAAACAGTTTTGGGTTAGAGCTCTGGACTGGGAGGGTTCATTTCCTGTTTCGCCTATGGCATCTTATGTGAAGTTCGGTAACATGATTAACTTCTCTGTGCCTTGCTGCCCCTCTAACAATACTTACCTTACAATATGCTGAAGAAAGTACTGCATTTGAGATCCCGGGATGGAAGGTGTTGTTTTAGTATAAGGTAGTATTATAATTAAAATGACTTTTGCTAGGAAACAAGAAATAGACATTTGAATAATGTAATGATGAAATGCTCCGTTGCTGACCAATAATAGACCAGTGTAATACACAGATGGTCAAAGGTGGGAAAGGCCCAAGGAGCTCCTTTGCCTCTGTTGATGTGTATGCTTGGATAATCCAGAGAGCCATAAAAAAGCAACAGCAAGTAAACAATCTAAAATAACTTCTCCCAAAGTACTAAATCTTAAATGTAGCGGGGCCTAGAAGAGAGGCGGCTGGATCATGCAGTGGGCCTGCTCCTGCTGTTGTCAGGGGCTAGAGCAGGGGTCAGCAACCTTTCCGAAGTGGTGTGCCGACTCTTCATTTATTCACTCTGATTTAAGGTTTCGCGTGCCAGTAATACATTTGAACGTTTTTAGAAGGTCTCTTTCTCTAAGTCTATAATGTATAACTAAACTATTGTTGTATGTAAAGTAAATAAGGTTTTTAAAATGTTTAAGAAGCTTCATTTAAAATTAAATTAAAATGCAGAGCCCCCTGGACCAGTGGCCAGGACCTGGGCAGTGTGAGTGCCACTGAAAATCAGCTTGCTTGCCACCTTCAGCACGCGTGCCACAGGTTGCCTACCCCTGAGCTAGAGAACCCTACCCTTTTCTGTGTCTCCTGCTAACTGAGGGAGGATCAGAAGCTCTCCCATATACTTCTGACTCACGAGGGGAAAACAGGATAGGGGGTTACAGTGGCAAAGTGGGAGGGTATGTGCTTGGCTTGGTGGTGCATGGGGTGTTTTTGGAGGCGTCAGAGAAGCATCTGAACGTCCTTAAAATTGCCTGTCAGCAATGTATGAAGTCAGTGGGGTGATTCTCATGCTCAAAAGTCAGGCAGGTGCTTAAACACTGTGCTGAATCAGGGCTTGAATAAGTAGATCTTTGGTCTTTTTCTGGAAATTGGAACCTTGCATGCATTAAGTGATAGGCTGTTAAGGTATATGGGTGTCGGGAAAGAAGGGAGTAAGTGTAAGTACGTGACAGAGAAAGGGAACGGTTGGAAGAAAACTTGGTCAAACTGAAGGGAACAAGGGGAGGTAGAGAAGGAGATGAGGGTAGAAATATTGGCAGACATGCCAACTCTTGTGAATTTATCACGAGAACATGATTTCTAAGTAAAATTAAGCCGCCCTCATGATCTCACGATAGAACTCTCAAATGTTAGAATCCTGACATTTGAGAATTTTATCTTGAGATCATGAGTGAGGCTTAGATTTACTTAGAAATTGCAGTCAGCCACGTGTGGCCAGGCTCCTTCTGTCACCCTCCTCTGTCCCCGCTGCCAGGGGCTGACAGTGGGAGCCCCTCCTCACGGGCTCTGGCTATCAGCTTTGGGCGGCTTCCCTGCCAGCCTGGGGAGTGGGAGAGGGGACCGCACTGGAGAAGCACAGGTGAGGTTGTGAGGGCTGAAGTGAGGAGGTGGGGGCTGATGGTGGGTTCTGAGCGGATGGGGTGAGTGCTGGAAGGGTGAACTGAAGGAGGCAGGGGGTTCATGGGGTAGAGAGCTGAACTGATAGGGTGGTGATGATGGGAGCTGGAGGGACTGAATTGAGGAAAGATTGTGTGGGGACAGGACTGGTGGGGGAGCTGGGAGACAGGATTAATTGTTGGGCAGGAGATGGGTAGATGTGGGGGTGAGAGCTCCTGTAGCAGGGGCCAAAATCACCTTATCCAGTACATGTTGGACAGTGGGCAACACTGATTGTCACGTGCACACATCCTGGGGTATGGGCAGGGGTAGTTCAGGAGATTGACCTAAAATACACCATGTAATCTTTTTTTTTTCTTTTCTTTTTTTAAATGTCATGATTTTTTGTGTCAATCTCCTGATTTTGGGGGGGGTCCATCTAATGATTTTTGAACTCTTGAAAGTGGCAATCCTGTATTGGGAACGGATGGAGTTATACAGTGCTGGGAAAAGTGAGACCTCTGAACTTAGAACTCTTAGATGCTGTGCAGAGCCCGGAATGGATTTACACCTTATGTACCCCAGGCACAGCATCTTCAGCGCCCCCCCTGCCTATAGCTGACCTTTGTGTTTTCTGTAAAACATTAAACAAAAAGAAATATAAACATGGCCTCCCCAGGAAGGCATGAGACCCTCTGACACATACAGCGCTCTTAGCTTGAGCTGGGGCACAGCCCACCCGCCCTAGGCAAGGCGCAAGGGGGGGACTGTACCGAGGGCCGGCTCCAGGCACCAGCGCAACAAGCAGGTGCTAGGGGTGGCACGTCCGGGGCTTCATCGGCAATTCGGCAGCAGGGCCTCAGTCCCTCTCAGAGGAAAGGACCTGCTGCCGAATTGCTGCTGAAGAGTGAAGCGGCGGCGGTAGAGTTGCCGCTGGAGTGCCGCTGACCGTGGTTTTTTTTCTTTCTTTTTTGCCGCTTGGGGTGGCAAAAACGCTTGAGCCAGCCCTGACTGTACCTCTCCCCAGGGCAAACGGTCCCCAGCTGTCTTCTGTCCCTCCCGCAGCCTGGCGCAGCAGTCGTGCTCCGGCTCTGCCCATGCAAGTGAATAGGGCACCGGCCACGTCCCTACCTCTTCCTCCCCGGCACGGGGCAGAGGCAGCAGAGTGGCCAAGATTGGGAAGGCTCTTGGACACTCCCAGCACCTTCAGCAGCCGCCCCACCCGGCCATGGCTCACAGCACCCCCAGGTGGGCTGACTCGGATGCTTACCCTGCCCCAGCCCCACACACTGGGTGGCCACCAACCCATGCCAGGAGCCTGGCCATCCGCGGGGGAGCTGTATGTATTTTTAACTTCTAACCCTCTTAACTTTTAACCTTCCCAATCCAGAGCTCTAACCCAAAATTGTTTTGCCTCCTCAGAGGCCCCTAGAACGCCGGCACCCCAAGGAACCTGGGCCTAATTATGCTCCCACCATTGCCAATGCAGGATCAAGCCTTTAATGCAGGTTCCCGTCCAGCATAACATAGCATGATCCACCCTTTACTGCATCTTATAACCCTTCTTGTAAGAGTTCTATAAAGAACCTCCTGGGCTCTCAGGAAGGTGATTATATCTATTTGTTACACTGGCTGCTGTGTTATGGAGAATAGTAATCCAGGGTACAACTCCAGGGCTGAGCTCCTTGGAGGTAAATAACCTTTTTATGGCAGTTCATTTAAAATTCCATTTAGTTTGTTTATTGTAAGAGCCCCATTCATGCTGTTGTAGTTATGGGCCTGTCGTGCTTTCCATTACAAACCAATATTTTCAGGGCGTTTATAACTCAGCCATAAAAATTAGCCTCCGGTTGGAACTTGACAGACATGGTCTCAGACCAATAAGATCTTGTCCTTTTTTGTTGTTGTTTACATATCTCTTGAGATGTTGGGTTTTTTGGTTTCTTGTCTTTTTTTTCCTTTTTCTTAAAATTGCCTACAGTGGCATGTGGCCCATCTCATCAGAACATCCCCTTTCCTAAATTTATCTTCGCTGAATTTGGAGCACATACGCTGAGTGCAGAATGAATTTTCTCAGAATTTACAAGGGAGTCTGTTAACTCAAAAAGCAATTAACATCAATTAAAAATGGAGTCCTTTAAGAAATTCAGCATATGTATCAACCTTTCCTTTGTCCTGAATGACTAAGCCGTTGGAAGGCCAGAAGGACCACTGTGATCATCTAGTCCAGGGGTCGGCAACCTTTCAGAAGTGGTGTGCCGACTCTTCATTTATTCACTCTAATTTAAGGTTTTGCGTGCCAGTATTACATTTGAACGTTTTTAGAAGGTCTTTCTCTAAGTCTATAATATCTAACTAAACTATTGTTGTATGTAAAGTAAATAAGGGTTTTAAAATGTTTAAGAAGCTTCATTTAAAATTAAATTAAAATGCAGAGCCCCCCGGACCGGTGGCCAGGACCCAGGCAATGTGAGTGCCACTGAAAATGAGCTCGCGTGCCGCCTTCGGCACACATGCCATAGGTTGCCTACCCCTGATCTAGTCTGATCTACTGTATAGCTCAGGCCACAGAACTTCACAGAAATAATTCCTATTTGAACTAGAACATTTCTTTTAGCAAAACATCCAATCTGAATTTAAAATGGTCTGTAATGGAGAAGCTATCACAACCTGTGGTAAATTTTTACCGTGGTTAATTCCCCTCACTTGTCTAGCTTCAGCTGCAATTGAATAAATACAGACAGGTGAAACTTTTCATGTAGGTAAATTAATTGAAGTCTTGCACGTAGGCTATATTGAAGAAATTGGGTTGTAATAAATCAAAGTTATTAATGACTGTTGTTCCAGTTATGACTGTGTACGTCAGTGGTGGCCAGACTTTACACAGGAGGGCCACATAAACCTAAACACAACCTTGGGTGGGCCAAACAGATTTACAGATTTTAACAAGATTTAAAGTCACCTGTATTGATTTATAGTTGTTTGTTTCATATGTATTTAGATAGGTTGTTTCTATGTACAGTATTGTCTGCACATTTTTGTAAACTAAAATAATATAAACATGACAACAAAACACTAATGAATCAGCCTTTAGTATATTGTGTTGAAGCAGGAGGTTTTTAAAAAATATATCTTTAAGGTGAATGTGTCACTTTGCAAAAAGACAGAAATATGTTACTGCTGCTTAACCTCCACTTTAGTAATAAAAAGAAATTGTCCCCTTTAATGGGGACATGCCTGCAGTTCAGGAATAGAATGAGGACACGGCTATTGGTGATACTACTATCTTCCTAGCTATGGCTAATTGTGTCTGTCACAAAACACGATGTGATGGGTTGTTTTGTTTCGCAGCATTTGTACAAAAACATTGCAGAAAGCTTTCTAATATAGTAGAGTAGTCCAAATTCAGAGGTGAGTTGGAGAGGATATGACTACATCTTTGTCCAGTGCCCTCAGCAGGTAGGTTAATCAGGTTGGACTTTGTAGTCTTTCACCCTTTACTAAGGCCTGGTCCCCACTAAGCCCCCACTTCGGACTAAGGTACGCAAATTCAGCTACGTTAATAACGTAGCTGAATTCGAAGTACCTTAGTCCGAACTTACCGCGGGTCCAGACGCGGCAGGCAGGCTCCCCCGTCGATGCCGCGTACTCCTCTCGCCGAGCTGGAGAACCGGCGTCGACGGCAAGCACTTCCGGGATCGATTTATCGCGTCTTAACCAGACGGGATAAATCGATCCCAGAACATCGATTTCCTGCCGCCGGACCCTCCAGTAAGTGAAGACGTACCCTTAGTGATATAAGCACTATACACTGATTGGGACTGGCACTGGTTTTGGTGCTGTGTAGTAGTCTCAACCCTCTGGAACTGTTTGTTGAACATGATGGCTTATGTCATCTTGTGCCTTTAGCTGATTCTCCAATAATCCTTGGACTAGGTATAGATCAGTCCAGACTTTATGGTACTTTAGTATTTTGGCATCATCTGAGCCTTGTCCTGGAAATCTAGATGGGATTAACATGGAACCTGCTCATGAACAATGGCAGATTGACAGCTTTGGAAACAGATTTTCATTTTGTCCAAAAAACATGCATAACATGGGCCAGAGTAGAATCCTACGTTGCTTACATGCATCATCAGCCTTGATTTGGAAAGACTGTCTCCAATAGTGAGAGGGTGGTTCATTTTCCATGTCTACTCAAAATAGTGCCTCTCTGCTGACACTACCAGAAACAAGTGCAATCCATGGTGGTAGTTTTTGTGATGTAAACACATGCACTAGGAGCTGGACTGATGTGTCATGATAACCAAATAGGTTTCAGATAAGTGTCTTTATTCTCACTTACTACTGACCTGAGTTGGATTCAAATGTATCACTTTTAAGTAAGACTCTGCACAATATTTATCACCATAGATTTTCTGTGTGCCTGGCTTCTTAACTTCAACTGATTTTCAAAGTTTGACAAACTCCTACCTATTGCAATCTTCTTTTCATCTATCTCAAACAGACGTGGTGACAGCTCTTCTAGAGTCATAGATTCCAAGGCCAGAAGGGACCATTGTGATCATCTAGTCTGACCTCCCTTCTAACGCCGGCCGTAGAACTTCTCCAAAACAATTCCTTGAACAGATCGTAGAACAGTTGTTCTCAAAGCTGGTCCGCCGCTTGTTCAGGGAAAGCCCCTGCCTGGCTGGTTTGTTTACCTGCCGTATCCGCAGGTTCAGCCAATCAGGGCTCCCAATGGCCGCGGTTCGCCGCTCCAGGCCAATGGGGGCTTTGGGAAGAGGCGAGGGCCGAGGGATGTGCTGGCCGCCCTTTGAGAACCACTGCTTTAGGAAAAACATCAATTTTGATTTAAAAATTGTCAATGACGGATAATCCACCACAACCATTGCTAAATTGTTTCAATAGTTAATTATGCTCACTATTAAAGTGTATACTTCATTTCCAGTCTGAATTTGTCTAGCTTCAACTTCTAGCCACTGAATTGTGTTACAGTTACACTTTTCTCTGGTAGACTGAAGAACCCATTATTAAATAATTGTTCCCCATGTAGGTACTTATAGACTGTAATCAAGCCACCCCTTAACCTTCTCTTTGTTAAGCTAAATAGAGCGAGCTCCTTGAGACTATCTCTGTAAGGCATGTTTTCTAATCCTTGACTCATTCTTGTGGCTCTTCTCTGAACCCTCTCCAGTTTATCTACATCCTTTTTGAATTGTGGATTCCAGAAGTGGACACTGTATTCCAGCAGCAATCGCACCAGTGCCAAATACAGATAAAATAAACTTTTTTCTTGTACTTGAGATTCCCTTGTTTATGCATCCAAGGATCATATTGGCCCTTTTAGCCACAGCGTCACACTGGGAACTCATGTTCAGCTGATTATCCACCATGACCTCCAAATCTTTTTCAGATTCACTGCTTTCCAGGATAGTCTCACCCCCTCCCAACCATCCTGTAAGTATTCTTTATTCTGAAGTGCCCTCAGAATCCTTATGATCAGTGGTGAGTTGATATTCTTTCCCCTGTTCAAATGGATATGGAGGATAATTTTATGTGGAAGTAACATCATTCTTTTCAATGAATATGTGACATTGCACTCTATATGATTTTATGAAAATATGCTAATGAATGTGAATATAATGTAACTGGAATATGCTTCATGCAAAAGGTCTCTTGTAAGGTATCTTTAGAAAGCTTATAATCTACCGAGTGTGGTCATCCTATTTGTATGTATGCATCATTCTTGTGTCTGAAGCTAGAAATATGAAATATAACTCTGGGGGCCTATTGTAATTATGCAGAGGTTGGGCCATTAATGGTGGTTTGAAATCTTGATGGCTCCCATTAACGGGGACAATTGACTATGGATGGCTCTGTTTGCTTGCAGGCCTTCCTGTGAGTCAGACTGGGAGGAATGAAGGCTTGGAGTCTTACAGTGACATGTGATTATGTCACCTGAATGGGAATCCATCTTTAACCTGGTGCTTTTCCATTGAGAAGGAGGGGTGGGAACCCAGAGAGGGACAAAAGATTCCCACCTTGTGCAAAGCTATATAAGGGGGTGGAACAGAACAAAGGGGCTGCAATCATGAGAAATCCCCTAGCTACCACCTGAGCTGGAACAAGGGCAGTACCAGGGGAAAGAATTGTGCCCAGACTAGGAAGGCGTCCAGTCTGTGATAGAAGTTTATTGAAACATCTGAGAGTGAGGTTTTATCTGTATTCAGTTTTCATACTGTATTAGGCATAGACTTCATGTTTTATTTTATTTTGCTTGGTAATTCGCTTTGTTCTATCTGTTATTACTTGGAACCACTTACATCCTACTTTTTGTATTTAATAAAATTACTTTTTATTTATTAATTAACCCAGGGTATGTATTAATACCTGGGGGGGGAGGGGGCAAACAGATGTGCATATCTCTCTATCAGTGTTATAGAGGGTGAACAGTTTATGAGTTTACCCTGTATAAGCTTTATACAGAGTAAAACTGATTTATTTGGGGTTTGGACCCCATTGGGAGCTGGGCATCTGAGTGTTAGAGACAGGAACACTTCTTAAGCTGTTTTCAGTTTAGCCTGCAGCTTTTGTGGAACGTTGTTCAGACCTGGGCAGGCAAGCATGTCTGGCTCAAACCAGGCAGTGTTCTGAAGTCCCAAGATGGCAGGGGAAATGGCTCAGAGGTAGTCTAAACACATCCCTTGGCAGTACCCAAGGGGTTTTCTGTGATCCAAACCATCACAGAACAGATCCAATCAAGTGCATCTTAAAGGGCTTTGGGAAATTGTTTTAATTTTCCATCAAATTCTCAGTTCTCTGTTCCATAAGGAAGGGTGTGCAGTGTAATTAAGTAATCTGTTTAGAGATGATAGGTTTATTGTCTCAGAAGGATCATTCATGATTAGCTATTGCCTGAGTGAAGCTCTTCTGACCAAGGTGAGTCTTATGAAACTGTAAACTCATCACAATGCAACTTGTATGTAAAGCTCTGTGTAACCGAGGAGATTCATATATAATCTGAGTCCAGCTTTACATTGGCCATAGGACTGTTTCAGGGGTTGTTTTTGTGAGAAAATTCATTCTAATTAATGAAGGCCTGAACAGAGTGACCCTTTCTCTTAGAACAAGGTTGCCCAAACTTTGTGCCACCAAAGCACCGCATTGGAATACCAGAGGGCCACATCTTATTTTCATACAAGGGAACTGACTACAGGTATTTCCATCTTTAATACAGAGACCACAGATCCCATTATACAGTGCTCTTTCTTGGTCTGACTGGCTGGGGTGCATACGGGAATTTGTAGTTTCCATGTGGGCTGAACGTCTGTATTAATGATGTGAACAAATTATTTTAGATCTCCATGAGATGCACTTCAGATGCCTCTGAAATGTCCCAGGATCTGAGTTGTTGCTATTTAGTTTTTTACTTGTTATTGGAAGACAAATGCCGGTTTGATTTCAGATATTGACAATCAGGGTTCTGAATTTGTTGAATTTTAGAAATCCTAAATAATAGGGTTACCATACGTCCTCTTTTTCCCGGACATGTCCGGCTTTTCGGCAGTCAAACTCCCGTCTGGGGGGAATTGCCAAAAAGCCGAACATGTCCGGGGAAATGGCGGCTCTGCTCCTCCCCGACTCTTCGGCTCTGTTTAAGAGCCGGGCTGCCCGAGCGCTACCGGCTTCGGGCAGCCCCCGTGCCTCCGGACCCTGCGCCACCGGAGCCCGGGAGGGGAATGCCCGGCTGGGGGCGCAGGGTCCGGAGGCATAGGGGCTGCCCAAAGCCCGAGCGCTACCGGCTTCACAGTTTGCCGGGCAGCCTCCAGACCCTGCGCCCCCGGCTGGGTGCTTCCCCTCCTGGGCTCCAGCTGCGCTGGGGAAGCGCCGGCTGGGGGCGCAGGGTCTGGGGGCTGCCCGGCAAACCCTGAAGCCGGTAGCACTGGGGCAGCCCTTTCCCCCTGGCTGGGAGTGGGAGGGAGGAGGGGGCGGAGTTAGGGTGGGGAAGGGGCGGAGTTGGGGCGGGGCTAGGGGGGGAAATGGGCAGGGCCAGGGCCCGTGGAGGGTCCTCTTTTTTTATTTATGAGATATGGTAACCCTATAAATAAGAACAAAGAGCATATATTTGCCCCTTTGACAAAAGGTGTAACTCCTGTTAGTGCTAATGAAAGAATAATTCCCCATGTACTTTGCTTTAATTGAAAGAAAACTTGTCCGAATACTGTAATATGCCCTGAAATTGTGATGGAATAGTCCATATTTAGTGTTCCTTGTCCGTTGAACTGTTAGGGTAGTTATGATACAATCTCCCACTAACAGACTTGATGAGTGTCACAGGCACTAGGCCAATGTAGGAGGTGGTGGCTAGGGCACCACATCAGGAATAATAATAACCTCCCCTCCCCCCCCCCCCCCAAAAAAAAAACTAGGGTGAAGTGAATTTTTTGATCCTTGTTGACCTATCTAATTTATGTTTTATTTGTTGTTCATTTCTTTTGAAAAGCAGCACTTGTAGATTATCCATAGAGATGGACCCAGTCTGAGAATATGGATGTTTGGGGTTGTCCAGATCTTCGGTATTGATTTAGGCCAATCTTGGGCAGGGGATGGAACAAAAGTCCTTCTGGTCTGGTTTGTTCCAGATGGTGCTGGGGAAATTAGGCACAATACCGACTCTGAGCAGACCTGTATCTCTGTCGGGACACTCTGTGGACCCCTGTATATGAGGCAATTACTTTTTACTGTGAGGTTGGACTGGGACACCATTTCAATTCAATAACATGATTATTGGCAAAACTTGAAAGAATTTTCATGCCAAAGTGCAGAAGAGGTTCGTCTGAGTGAGGTACAGTCTATAAATCTGGGGCCCATAGTGGGATTGGTGGTTTTTCCCTCTGTTAGTTTGTCATTATGTCTGTTCTTTTGTCCAGTGCTTGGTTGCTATGTGCTGGTAGCAGCGCAGAGGGAGTAGGTGAGAGTCCTGTGAAGACAGTTATACCTACAGAGAAGAAAGATGATCTAGTGGTTAGAGCACTAGCCTAGAACTTGGGAGACCTGCGTTGAAGTCCTTATTCTATTACAGATTTCCTCTATGACCTTGGGCAAGGCCCTTAGCCTTTCTCTGACCCCGCCCTACCTCACAGGGATGTTGTGAGGATAAATACAATAAGGATTGTGAGGTGCTCAGATACTCTGGTAATGAAGGTCATGCAAGTACCTGAGATAGATAAGATGGGCAGAAAGGGAGGAATGGCCACAAGCAGCAGACCAGTGGCCAGGGGCGGCTCCAGGCACCAGCACACCAAGTGCGTGCCTGGGGCACAGGACCGGCTCCAGGGTTTTTGCCGCCCCCAGCGGCGGGGGGGAAAAAAAAAGCCGCGATCGCAATTGCGATCAGCAGCACTCCAGCAGCAGCTCCACCGCGCCACTTTCTTCTTCGGTGGGAATTCCGCAGCAGGTGCTTCCCTCCCAGAAGGACCTACCGCCGAACAGCCCAACGTGCCGCTCCTTCCCCTTGGCTGCCCCAAGCACCTGCTTGCTGGGCTGGTGCCTAGAGCCGGCCCTGCTGGGTGGCAAACCGCCGGGGGTGGTCCCGTGGTTTTGGCGGCAATTCGGCGACAGGTACGCTGAAGGCGTGGGACCGGCGGACCTCCCGCAGGCATGCCGCCGAATCCGCGTTTCTAGCGGACCGCCCGCAGGCGCGCCGCCAAAAGCCGCCTGACTGCCATGCTTGGGGTGGCAAAATACATAGGGCTGCCCCTGCCAGTGGCAACTAGAGGAACATAAAATACTTCAGCACACCAAGCAATATCTGAATTCACCTCTCAACACAAGGTGCACCTAAAAGTCCTACTTCTATTTAATTTTTGCTGAAGGGTTGGGAAGCTGGGAGTGGCAAGGAGAGAGTTAGGGCAATTTACTAAGTGCCATCCTTCAGGATGTATCAGCTTGTTGCCTACTGTACTCTCCATGATCATGTGATGTGCCCCAGATTGAGTGCTATGCCTAGGGTTCATAGTACTGGTCATGTGATATTCAGTGACTAGTCACAAAGGCTTTGGAAATAACAGATCTATATTTCAGTGGTTTGTTAGTCACTGAACTAAATGGGAGCATTCACTTCTGCATTCTTACTTTAAATTCTAAAGATAAAATCAAAAGGTAATAAAGTGAAGGTAATTACAGAGGGGATTTAAAGAGGCACTTTTTGTAGTTTGTCATACTACAAAAAGAAAAGCAACCCGAGAGTATTTCCCCTGTGCTTTTGCTGAAAATTTGTTTGAATAAGATCATCCTCCTTCAACCCACATGATCCAGTTTGAGCCCATAATCATTGTTGCAGAAAGGCAGCAGCTTCTTCGTAGTTAAAGTTGCACCCAGGTACCATTTTCTAAATCCCATATTGTTAGCCCCTTATAACTTTACCTTTTGTAGCTGGTGGTAAGGTATATTCAGGTCTACATAGGTAAAATATAAGTATTCATTCATGCTGTAATGCAAGGGACTGCAGGCCGTCAAGCCTGTAAGACAGATTGGTTGGCCAAAAAAATCAAGGCCTAAGGCCTGAATTTTGGTTGACCCAAATAACTAACTGATGAGTGACCTTAAAGTCACAAGATAAAGTGTTGCAGGTAACAGATTTGCTAAATGGTGAAATAAGAAACTACAGAATCCCACTTATTAATATTTTGGGAGATTGCTAAGAAATGGGTATCAGCAAAACTTGCAGATGTCCTATTGCAATAATGCTATAGCAAGTGATTAACCAGTATGCTAATGAGTCTGATGCACATGGGTATGATGCACAGAAACTAGGAACCCCAGTATAAGTGGGGTGTGGAAGTTCAGATAAAGAAAAGGGGCTGAACTCATTATGAATATGCATAATAAACAGTGGTTGTTAACCAGTTTTATAATGGGTTACGCTGCCTGCCTATGTGCTGGGGGATAGACAAAGACACACGATACTGATGATTTCCTGTTGATCATCTCACCTATTTCAGGGTTCCCCCATACAGGCTATGTGAGTAACACTGTTGTTGGACATTCTGTATTATCTTTCTGTCTTTTGTTATCTTGCAGTGTTTGTTCCCCTATTTTGCTGGATAATCAATTTGCTAATAAAAGAACACATAAGAGTAGGCTGGTTCTTTTGTGCTTCACAGGTCTCATTCTGATGACAATGAGTAGCTGATCTGCAGACTGAACCCTCTCAGGCCACTGCATGCTAAATTGTGCTAATAAGTATTAAGATCTAAACTATTGATCAGGCTACACATGTAACATTTGTTTAGCCTGGAAATTGTCAAACTTCCTTTGAAAGGAAAGGAGAGTGTTTCTGCAAAACTTAATGAAAATTCTTCCAAGATTTTGAATGACGGGTACTTCTAAACGTACCCTGATTTGAAATGACTTTTGTCTTCATATAGCACAATAATGACTTGTTACTTACCCCTTCAAGCTTCCCAAATAGTTAATCTTTTTGAAAAGCCATACAACAGCAGCAGGTGGAAGAAAACAGGTTTGTAATTAAGCAAGTTATTTACTTTGTGCTCAAAACTCTTCACAACAATCTTGTTTCCATTTATATTAATATTAAAGGAAGGTTTTTTCACCATTGACCTGAGTGACAGCAGGATTAGATGCCAGGGTCAAAATTTTCAAAAGTGACTAATGATTTGGGGTGTCAGTTTTTGGGTGCCCAAGTTGGGGCAGCTAGGCATGATTTTTCTGAGGTGCTCAGCTTCCATTGACTTCAGCTGGAATTGTAAGTGTTCTGAAAAATTAGGCAACTGACAATTTCAGCTGAAACCAGTAGGAGCTGAGCTGAGGTATCTCACCCCAAATCAGTGGCCACTCTTGAAAATGTAGTTTTGTGTATATATGTGAATGCTGCATTTCAGAAAGAAACAATTGCCGTGTTTTAGTTTTGTACTACTAAAGTGTCTAGAGGCCTCAGCCAAGATCTGGGCCTCATTGTGCAAGGTACTGTACACACATGAACAAGATGGCCTCTTGTTCAAAGAGCTTATGCTGTAAATGGACAAGGTAGACAAAGGGTGGAAAGGGAAACAAAGACACCGAGAGGTGACGTGATTTGCCCAAGTTCACACAAAAGCTCACTGGCAGAGCAGGGAGGAGAACTCAGGTCTTCTGTATCCCAGTCCAACGTCCCAGCCCCTAGATCACAGTGCCTCTGTTCACTCAGCCACCTCTGGAGCTGTGCAGAGTTTTTGCTAAATTTGTCTAAGTCCTTTTCAGATGCGAGTCAAATTGCATTTTAAGAGTAATGAGGCTAATTCTAACTGAACATGGAGGGTGTGTATTTAAGCAGCTAACAAACAGTAATGGCTGCTTCATAATAGGGGCTCTTAAAATGCCAACAGAGTGTAGTAATGGTTTTAGACCCAAGAAGTTCTCCCCAGAATTTGCAGACTTAGAATGGGAAAGGGATCAGTTACTGGGGATTTCTTTCTTTCATTTGTTCGTTGTTTAATATACAGCCCTGCATGCTGTTTAGGCTTCGGAGATACCATCCCCTCTCTGTGTGCTTAGACTGACTGCAGCACAAAAGAGTTGCACCAGTGCTGTCAAGGGGATCGTTCGACACTGTAAATACCCATAACTGTGCAAGCTGCAGTGCTGAGTCCACTGGCCAATCTTACATCGATTCTTTCTCCTGTGATGGGTTCCCAGAAAGGGTAGGAACTGCTTGAGCAAATATCTCTTTCTTGTGTGTATGAGGTTTGTTGAAACAGGGAACCCGTTATAAAAGGCACAATAATTTTGCAATTGAGAGGAAGTCTGCAACGGCATTTCTTGTGTCATACAAACATCTAGACTTGTGTGGGCTAAATGTTTGGGGACAGATTCAAGACTCAGTTTGTTAGACATTACGTCAAGCACCATTTTATTGTAAGTCAGGATTTTCAGAAAGTAACCCAACCTGAGACACTTTAAAAGGGGCCTGATTTTTACAAAGACCTGAGCATCCTTCCAACAAGCCTTCTTAAATGTGTATCATTGGGACACCCAAAAATTGAGCGACCCAAAGTTAAGTAACATTTGAAAATTTGGGCCATAATTAATATAAAATGTGTTATGCTGGATCAAAATGACGATCTCTAGCAATCTGTAGGTGCAAGAATTCTGTTTCCCCAAACTCTGTGTACTGGACTTAAGTCCAGGCAGTGAGGGAATTCTTTTTTGAAACTTAAACCTGTATCTGACAAAAAGATGCACTAGCAATTTGAAACTTGTATATAAATTGGTGGATATTTCGTTCCCCATCCGTCAGTCTTTCTAAGTGAGATCTGCAATTGTATGCAATGCGATCATTAAGGCCCCAATTTGGGAAGGCATCACATTAAGGAAGGGTACGTAAACATATGCTTAACTCCCATTGAAGTCCTAGATGAATAACACGTGCTTAAATGTTTTCCTGAATTGTGACCTAATGCAGACAGTATTGTTAGCTACGTTTACTGGCACAATATTGAAAAATAATGTGGGGTGAAATCCTGACCCCATTTGAAGGTAATGGGAATTTTTCACTGACTTCAGTGGGGTCAGGATTTTACCTCCGATGTCTGATCGAAAATCCACTGAAGTCAGTGGAAAAACTCATTGGATTTGGATCCAATGGTGAAAGAATCAAAATAATCTGCCAGTTAAGAAATATTGTCTCAGGAAACTTTAAAGTTTCATGAAGGCGCATACAGCGTATGCATACCTGCTCACACCGGAGTCTTAAACATTTAGTGTGTGGGAAAAGGAAGTTTTAAGTTAACAGACATCACCATTGGAAACTAAACAAGCACATACTGCATAAGACTGGATTGCATCAAAAGGATGCATATTTGTTGGATGATAACATTTGTTCTTTCTATGTGTTAAAAATCAGAAGTAGGTCACAAACATCAGCAGTGCTGATAATTTCTGGATTTATGGCATTTAAAACTGAATTGGCTCATGTCTGTAAGTGAGCAAAGGCACAACTGGATATTTATGAAGTGCTTGTTTTCTTTCAGTATTGACATGTAGCAGTTATTAAAAGACCCATTCATTATTTATCTGCTCTTGAATTTTAACAGATAGGATTACAATATGTGCAGAACCATCCCCAAAACTGTTTACCGTTCAGTGGTCTGATGAATTTCACATCTCCTGAAATGGATATTAGCTGGATAGACCAAAGTTCCATTTTGATTTTGCAATCCACTGTTTAGTTGGTGTTTTATGTCCCTCTCTGTGCCCCATTGTCACATTCTGGGGTGCAATCCAGACCCGTGAGGGGTTGTCACCACCAGGGCCCTGCATCCTTGGGTCCCTCGCAATGCTTTGCTCTTATAGCTCCCAACATGGGCCGTTCCCAACCAGCCTATCCGTATGCAGGTCATACCCAGAGTATCTGTGTGCTAGAAAGTCTTGGTTTAGCAGCTGTACCCCAGCAGCCTGTCTACAGCCACACTCTGGCTTTCACCAGCCTTGGTTACTACTTGCGGGGTGACCCAACACACTCCAGTGCTGGATTTCCCCAAAAACGCGTGTTCTGCAATGTCCAGTCCTCTCCTGAGCAGTTCAGATATTAAGGCTCCTTGCTTCTGTTACTTTAACTGGAGTTCCCAAACAATTCACTTTAAACACAGCACTGGATTAGTTTAGATTAAAAATAAAACTAGTTTATTAACAAAAGAAGATAGGATTATAAGTGAATTCAAGTATGAGAGAGAGTTAGAAATGGTTACAAGCAAATAAAAGTGAAAACACGCATCTAAAAGTGTAAAACTTAATCTAGCAAGTTTTAGTTCAAGCTTTGTTAAGATGGTCTTTCTCACCCATGGTCTTCCAGCAAGATGTGACTGACTCTTTCCCTGGTCAAGATCTCTCCCAGAGGCCCCAAAATGCTGGTGCCTTTGTCCTCTTAGGTGAAAGAGAGAACTTAGGGTTTTCTGCCCCTTTCTTTTATAGTCCAGTAAACCTTTGAAGTGGATTCTTCTGAAGGTTACCCCTCAAATCATAGTTTATCCAAACGGTGAGGAAAGTGACATGGAGTGTGGTGGTGAAGGAGGCTCCATGGTCTTTCTTCCCCCAAGTTGTGTTTTTGCTAAAATGCAAATTGTTCAGTTTCCTGCCATCTACTCCCCCTGCTGTTATTTACTACTTGTATGTAAACTGAGGTAAACACATTCCTTTGTTTAGGATAGGCCTGTTTAACAACTTTTGCCTAGGCAGGGCTGTCCAGTTTTGAACACTTGCTAATAACATCGTACAGGGAGAATTCATAACTTTACATATACTGTTGCTACATACATTTCTCTGTGATATTATTCACCAGTGAATTACTAGTTTTCAGATGAAACCTCACAAGGTATATTTCATACAAAGATTACTACAGGGGTGTGTAGCACGTGAATACAGGGGTTCTTTTGCTCACACTGATCCGAAGAGAAGGCAAGTCTATTACAGCCCCATTACGGGCTGGGGTCTATAGCTCAAGCTGTAGAGGTTCATGCTTTTAGCTCTGAAGATCCCTGACTAGGGTTGCCAGGTGTCTGGTTTTCAACTGGAATGCCCAGTTGAAAAGGGACCCTGGCCGCTCCGGTTAGCACTGCTGACTGGGCTGCTTGGAGTCCTATCAGCAGTGCAGCGGGGCTAAGGCAGGCTCCCTGCGTGCTGTGGCTCTGCGCAGCTCCCAGAAACAGCGGCAGGTCCCCCCTCCAGCTCTTAGGCGTAGGGGCAGCCAGGGGACGCGGGACGCTGCCCCTACCCCAAGCACCACCCCCACAGCTCCCATTTACCAGGAACCCCCAGACAGAACCCTCACCCTCTCCTGCATCCCAACCCCAGCCAGAGTCATCACCCCTTCCTAAACCTTAAGTCCCTGAGCCAATCCAGCTAGCCCTGAGCTAGCGAGTGAGTGAGGGTGGGGAGAACGAGTGACGGCGGGGAGGGAATGGAGTGAGATGAGGAGAGGCCTCAGAGAAGGGGTGGTGCAGGGGCAGGGCCTCAGGAGGGGCAGGGCAGGGGTGTTCAGTTTTGTGTGAGTAGAAAGTTGGCAACCCTATCCCTGACTTGAGAAAATTTAGATCCCGAATCAAACTTTGTAGCTGAGTGCTTACTCTCAAATGAACTAAACAAAATCTCAGACACCAAAATATTGATGTCGGGGGAAAGTCCTCATCCAGATCAAAATTTGGCTCTTGGGACTCAGGTGAGAGAAAGTGAGTTACAACACAAAAATACTAGTTCTAAATTTACATAAGTACAGACATTGATCTTGGCTTGAATGTGGGCTTAATAATAGAAACTTTCTCTCTTCACCTACAGATATCCAGTAGCCTTGCATCTTATGCAAGACAACTAAGTTATTAACTGAAATGAACAGGGCACTGCATTCCTTTTGTTGATAGGTTCTCTTTTACCTGTTTGTGTAGAAAACATGGTTCTAAGACCTGGCAAACCTTAGGTCTCAAATCTTTTTTGTAGCCCTTCCAGTTTCAACATTCCTTTGAAATAGCTCATGAAGGAGCCTATTTGGGGGGGGAAGGGTTTTTTTTTTTTTTTTTTTTAAATTGCATCTTGATAGCCAACCTTCAGTATTTATGCAGCACCAGTTTATAGTGTTACATATTTTGCAATAGAAAATAGACTTTTGTCTTAAAATGACTAAATTATTTTCATTAACTACCCAGTAATCCAAAAATGGGTTAAGAGGGGTAGATGCTCTTTATTCACTTTAGGTGCAATACACCTCTTGTAGTCAGGGCCAGTGTAGACTTTTTTCATGTCTTGAATGAGTCCTATTTTGAGAACTTGTCAGATGGGTATAAAACTTTATGTTGACTTTCTGCATGAGGGTGAATTTCACCCTTTGTGTTCTTATGAGAAAGAAAACATGAAAATGTGCGTGATAAAGCAACAGGAAAGAGTGCAGGCCAAGAGGGCTAGAACATGCCCCAAGTTAAATAACTAGATGCCCAAGGATTACAAACTAACTAATTACACTAGGAGTAAAGAAAAGGCTGAAAGAGGTGAATAAGGACATTTCAAAAAGTAATCCAGGCTTTAGATGAGAGGCATTAGTGAGACACATAACATCTAGGATAGAGTTGGATTGGAAAACATAGTTGAGCTTGAGTAAAGAAATGGAAAAAAACAAGATGCAGAGAGAGGACACTTACACATGACTAATGGCCCAACTCTTAACTTTCTCACACTGGGTGGCAGCTCTTCATAGGAGTAGCCCAGTTGCCTTTGAGGAAGTCTTACAACTGCAAGGGGTCACGGTTTGCCTGTTAGGTAGTAACTTATTGAGTCTTAGGCTAGGTCTACACTACCCGCCTGAATCGGCGGGTAGAAATCGACCTCTCGGGGATCGATTTATCGCATCCCATCGGGACGCGACAATCGATCCCCGAATCGATGCTCTTACTCCACCAGCGGAGGTGGGAGTAAGCGCCGTCGATGGAAAGCCGCAGAGGTCGATTTTGCTGCCGTCCCTACAGCGGGGTAAGTCGGCTGCGATACGTCGTATTCAGCTACGCTATTCGCATAGCTGAATTTGCGTATCCCTAAGAAATAACTTATCTACAGTGTGTATTGCTCTCTTCCTGGTGTAGTTTTAGGAACATCTCTCCATATGTATTCATGGGTCCTTCTCCTGGATATATGCCTTTATGAGAAATTCAGTAAAACTTTCAAGTTTTAAACAAAAATAAAGAGCTTTGTGCCATCTTATCTGAAATGTATACAAGGTTGTAAGAGCTAAGGAAGCTACTGAAAAATACTTCACATTGACTGCCAAGTGTTTGTCTTGTACGTTAGACAAGCAGATGGGATTGTTTCACTTTCAGTTGTTAAATGTTTTAATCTTTTAAGCTTAAAACCATAAAATCCCAGTACATGTCTATTTTAATTTTTCCCGTGTGAGGGTTTCCTTTTCTCTTGCTGTCTAATATACTAGTTGTCTGCACTCCTTATTTCTTATGTGTTCTGAAATGTTTTCTTGCTTAAGAGAAAGAGGGCTTGGGGAATCATTCAAGTGGAAGGATCCAGTGCATCAGCAGAATTTCCTAAAGACAAATCCATTTAGTGGTTTAGATTATGGCTGTATCTCCAAGGTTGTCCTTCAGCTTCACCCTGTCAAGTACCTTTCCTGTGACACCCCTCCCTCCAGTGATCCTGCTGTCAGACCTTGGGTGTGTGGGTGAGGATGCTTTGGCTCTGACCGTTTCTTTTATGTAGATCTTCCTCCAGGGGCATCTGCTTCAGTTCACCCCTGGCTGGGAGGGGTGCACATGGGCAGGCTGAAACAGCTGGGAAGAGGAGTAGGGTGGTCTGGAACACATGTCTAGAGGAAGAAGAGGATCACTTCCAACCAAGTTTGACTTCTGCAATGGGAGGGGAGAATGATGGTTTTGGTAGTTGGAAAGATGCCCCTGAAATTGAGGGAAGGGCAGACCAGAATTTTCCATGGTTCCATAGAAACTCCACTAAGACCAAGTCTCCCATGTAATCTGATATATTACAAGCTTTTATATCCTTGGAACAAATGTTCATTGCCTGATCTAAACCTGAGGATGTGACACTGATACTAACTGCAAATTAACCCTTTCTGGGTGTCTGCTACACCACACACCTCCTCTTCTCCATGAACATATAACTGTGGGTGCATCTCCTCCTATCCAAACTCTCAATTGTCTTTCTGTGTTTTAAATTGGATTAGTCTAAACTTGCTATTTCTCTGCTCCTCACAGTGCTCTTAAGTACATTTTTAAGCTGTCTTGAAGCTCTGACATTTCTGCACTCAAGACACTGCAGAGTTATTGGCGATGTAGCCTGAGATCAGTGTACCCTGAGGAGGAAATTGTGGTACAGATTTGTCTCTAATTCCATTAAGCCTTGATAGCAGTCCTACGATGTAGGAATAATAAAATGTTGGAACAAATGAGTTTATAAACCAAAGCAGATTAAAGTCAGTGTGGCTACTCAAATTGAGGGGAGGGGAGAAAATTAAGGTTTTGTGTAATGTCTTAATTTATCCAACATGCCCAAAGATGACCGTTCTAGATGATAATGGTTCAGTAAAAACTTGTGTTAAACTTGAACAGCTCTATAATACGTTCACCATGAATAGTCTCTACTGTCGTGCTCATGTAGTTGTCTTTAACATAATACTGTTACAGAAAATGAGAAGGATTTTAGCCAAGCATAGCCGAGAAAAATATAATTTTACTTTACTGTGTGTGTAAACTTTCCATCTTCAACTCTGCAAGTATTAACTAATCCTCACAACACCATTGCGAGAATAAAAACTATTATTATCTCAGCTTTACAGATGGGGTGAATGGAAACAGAGAAGTTAAGTGACAGGCACAAGGCCATGGAGAGGGTCAATGATGGAGTAGGGATTAGATCACAGCGGTTCCTGGCGCCTGCTCTTGTACTTTTAAGACTTTAGCAAAAATGGTTCCGCTGTTTCTCAAAATAAGATGGCGGGGGTGGGGGGGGAAATAAGTTTTGCACAGGTTAAAATAATAATGACAAAACTCACAACCTTTCAATTGAGAAATTCTAGTACCTCTATGCTTTGGAGTAGGGACTTGAAAAATGAGTCAGGAGTCCTGTGGAAAAATAGTATGTGATCTTGTACTTTAAAGACTGCGTCATAATATATAGGGAGGCTGAGGCCTGGTCTACACTACGAGTTTAGGTTGAATTTAGCAGCATTAAATCGAATTAAGCCTGGACACGTCCACACGACAAAGCCCTTTCTTTCGACTTAAAGGGCCCTTTAAAACCGGTTTCTTTCCTCCACCTCCGACGAGGGGATTAAAATCAGCCTTTGCGGGTTGGATTTGGGGTAGGGTGGACACAATTCGACGTTATTGGCCTCCGGGAGCTATCCCACAGTGCTTCATTGTGACCGCTCTGGACACCGCTCTCAACTCAGATGCACTGACCAGGTAGACAGGAAAAGCCCCGCAAACTTTTGAATTTAATTTGCCCAGCGTGGATCTGCTCGCCATATGGGGAGACGAATCAGTGCTAGCTGAACTCCGTAGCAGTAAACAAAATGGCAAAATATTAGAAAAAGTCTCAAAGGCCATGAAGGACAGAGGCCATAACCGGGACGCACAGCAGTGCCGCGTGAAAATTAAGGAGCTTAGGCAAGCCTACCACAAAGCCAGAGAGGCAAACGGAAGGTCCGGAGCAGAGCCGCAAACATGCCGCTTCTACGCGGAGCTGCATGCCATGCTAGGGGGGGCAGCTACCACTACCCCAACCGTGTGCTTTGACTCCATCAATGGAGAATCATGCAACAGGGAAGCGGGTTCGGGGTACGCGGAAGATGATGATGATGAAGACAATGAAGATAGCTCACAGCAAGGAAGCGGAGAAACCGGTTTCCCCAACAGCCAGGATATGTTTATCATCCTGGACCTGGAACCAGTAACCCCCAAACTCACCCAAGGCGTGCTCCCAGACCTTGAGGGCACACAAGGGACCTCTGGTGAGTGTACCTTTGTAAATATTACACATGGTTTAAAAGAAAGCGTGTTTAATGATTAATGATTAATTTGCCCTGGCAATCGCGGCCAGTACAGCTACTGGAAAAGTCTGTTAACGTGTATGGGGATGGAGCGGAAATCCTCCAGGGACATCTCTAGAAAGCTCTCCTTCATGTACTCCCAAAGTCTTTGCAAAAGGTTTCTGGTGAGGGCTGCCTTATCCCGTCCGCCATGGTATGACACTTTACCACGCCAGGCCAGTAGCACGTAGTCTGGAATCATTGCATAACAAACCATGGCAGCGTATGGTCCCGGTGTTTGTTGGCATGCAGATAACATCCATTCCTTATCGCTCTTTGTTATCCTCAGGAGAGTGATATCATTCACGGTCACCTGGTTGAAATGGGGTGACTTTATTAAGGGGACATTCAGAGGTGCCCGTTCCTGCTCGGCTGAACAGAAATGTTCCCCGCTGTTAGCCACGTGGTGAGGGGAGGGGTGAAGTGATCATCCCAGAGAATTGGGTGTGTGTGTGTTGGGGCGGGGGGCGGTAGTTGGGTTTGTGCTGCAGGTTAACCCGAAAACCACAGCCCCTCCTTTTACATTGCAAACCCATTTTAAATGGCCAACCCAACGGGTCCTTGGTATGGGAAATGAGGGCGCTGCTGTTTGAAACCATTCCCACATGTTATGAAGGTGAAAAAAGCCAAAAGACTGTGGCTTACCATGGCTGCCTGCAAGCCAAATTCTATTGCCTGGCACTGCGTGAGTGATCTCTCACACCAAACGGGCAGGCCCTCAATATAAGAGGAAAAATGCGACCTTGTAACGAAAGCGCATGTGCTGTGTAATGTGAACAGCAAAATTTAACGTGAAAGAGTGTACCCATTGTTCTCTAAAATGTCTTTTTTAACCACCTCTCCCTTCTCCTCCACCAGCTGCAAATGTTTCTCCTTCACAGAGGCTAGTGAAGATTAGAAGGAGAAAACGGCGGACTCGGGATGCTATGTTCTCAGAGCTCCAGATGTTCTCCCACGCTGACAGAGCACAGCAGAATGTGTGGAGGCAGTCAATGTCAGAGTGCAAAAAAGCACAATATGAACGAGAGGAGAGGTGGCGGGCTGAATCACAGGCTGCATCGAGCAAGTGGCGGACTGAAGAGGCTAGGTGGCGTCAGCTTGCTGACAGAAGGCAAGAGTCGATGCTCCGGCTACTGGAGCATCAAACTGATATGCTCCAGCGTATGGTTGAGCTGCAGGAAAGGCAGCAGGAGCAGAGACCGCCACTACAGCCCCTGTGTAATCAACAGCCCCCCTCCCCAAGTTCCATAGACTCCTCACCAAGACGCCCAAGAACATAGTGGGGGGGTGTCCGGCCACCCAGCCACTCCACCCCAGATGATTGCCCAAGCATCAGAAGGCTGGCCTTCAATAAGAGTTAAAGTTTTAAACTGCAGTGTGTCCTTGTCCTTCCCTCCTCCCCCCCACCCCACCCGGCGCTTCCCTCCTCCCCACCCCTCCTGGGCTACCGTGGCAGTTATCCCCCTAATTGTGTGATGAATTAATAAAGAATGCATGAATGTGAAATAACAATGACTTTATTGCCTCTGCAAGCGATGCTCGAAGGAGGGAGGGGAGGGTGGTTAGCTTACAGGGAAGTAGAGTGAACTGCGGGGGGTGGGAGGGATCATCAAGGAGAAACAAACAGAAGTTTCACACTGTAGCCTGGCCAGTCACAAAACTCGTTTTCAAAGCTTCTCTGATGCGCACCATGCCCTGCTGTACTCTTCTAACTGCCCTGGTGTCTGGCTGCGCGTAATCAGCGGCCAGGCGATTTGCCTCAACCTCCCACCCCGCCATAAATGTCTTCCCCCTTACTCTCTCAGCTATTGTGGAGTGCACAGCAAGCAGCAATAACAATTGGAATATTGGCTTCGCTGAGGTCTATCCGAGTCAGTAAACTGCGCCAGCGCGCTTTTAAACGTCCAAATGCACATTCCACCACCATTCGGCACTTGTTCAGCCTATAATTGAACAGGTCCTGACTCCTGTCCAGGCTGCCTATGTACGGCTTCATGAGCCATGGCATTAAGGGGTAGGCTGGGTCCCCAAGGATAACGATAGGCATTTCAACATCCCCAACGGTTATTTTCTGGTCCAGGAAGAAAGTCCCTTCCTCCAGCTTTTTAAACCGACCAGAGTACCTGAAGCATCATCAAGCATCATGTACCTTTCCCGGCCATCCAACGTTGATGTTAGTGAAATGTCCCTTGTGATCCACCAGGGCTTGCAGCAGCATTGAAAAGTACCCCTTGCGGTTTATATTCTTGGTGGCTTGGTGCTCCGGTGACAAGATAGGGATATGAGTTCCGTCTGTCGCCCCACCACAGTTTGGGAATCCCACTGCAGCAAAGCCATCCACTATGACCTGCACGTTTCCCAGAGTCACTACCCTTGATATTAGCAGGTCTTTGATTGTGTTGGCTATTTGGATCACAGCAGCCCCCACAGTAGATTTGCCCACTCCAAATTGATTCCCAACTGACTGGTAGCTGTCTGGCATTGCAAGCTTCCACAAGGCTATTGCCACTCGCTTCTCAACTGTGAGGGCTGCTCTCATCCTGGTATTCTGGCACTTCAGGGCAGGGGAAAGCAAGTCACAAAGTCGCATGCGTAAGGGCACTTTCATGGAAAAGTTTCGCAGCCGCTGGGAATTGTCCCACACCTGCAACACAATGTGGTCCCACCAGTCTGTGCTTCAGAATCAGAGTTCCATGCCATGAACCTGCCCCAATAACACCATGATTTGCACATTGCTGGGGCCTGTACTTTGTGAGAGGTCTATGTCCATGTCAATTTCCTCATCACTCTCGTCGCTGCGCTACAATCGCCTCCTCGCCTGGTTTTGCTTTGGCATGTTCTGGCTCTGCATATACTCCAGGACAATGTATGTGGTGTTCATAGTGCTCATAATTGCCACGGTGATCTGAGCGGGCTCCATGATCCCAGTGCTATGGCATCTGGGCTAAAAAAAGGCACGAAACTATTGTCTGACGGAGAGAGGAAGGGAGGGGCGAGTGACGACATGGCTTACAGGTACAGGGAATTAAAATCAACAAAGGTGGCTGTGCATCAGGGAGAAACACAAACAACTGTCACACAGAATGGCCCCCCCCAAAGATTGAACTCAAAACCTTGGGTTTAGCAGGCTGTTGATTTCACGGAGGGAGGGGGAAGCAAATGAATGCAGAACAAATCTGGTCCATCTATTTTTTACATCTTAAGCTGGCAGCAGACGGTGCAGCATGACTGATAGCCATCGGCATCTTCTGGGTGCTTGGCAGAAAATGATGTATTACAACTGCTAGCCATCATCGTCAAGACAGTTCAATAGGATTGCCGGGTCTCCAGGAGACAAAATGAAGAATCCGATGCCCAGAGTGGAAAGTTTGGCTCAGTATTTCTTAGAGGAATCTGCTGAAGAAGTTTCCTGGGTGCCTCTGATTGAACTCACTGAGGAGTATGACAATGACGGATACCAGTCGTAATACACCATCCACTGCCAAAAGGCAAGGAGCTGCTGCTGTGTAGCAATGCAGCCCCACGTCTGCCGGCACCCAGATGACATATGGTGACGGTGAGCTGAGCTGAGCGGGCTCCGTGCTTGCCGTGGTATGTTGTCTGCACAGGTAACCCAGGTAAAAAGGCGCAAATCGATTGTCTGCCGTTGCTCTGATGGAGGGGGAGGGGCCTGATGACATGTACCCAGAACCCCCCGCGACACTGTTTTTGCATCATCAGGCATTGGGATCTCAACCCAGAATTCCAATGGGCGGCGGAGACTGCGGGAACTGTGGGATAGCTACCCACAGTGCAATGCTCCGGAAGGCGACGCTAGCCTTGGTACAGTGGATGCGGTCCGCCGACTTAATGCACTTAGAGCATTTTATGTGGGGACACACACAGTCGACTGTATAAAACCGATTTCTATAAAACCGGCTTCTATAAATTCGACCTAATTTCGTAGTGTAGACATACCCTGAGTTAAGGCTGCACAGCGTCGCCTAACTTTTTAATGCTTGACTTTGTAACCTAAACTGTAGTGTGTATGTAATCTTTCTGTACAGTGGTGCAATTTATCCGGAAGGGTCACAAAGTATTTTACTGACTGACTGACAAGCTATGTACAGGAATCACTTCTACCCCCACTGAAAGGATGAAACTCAACAACTGTTAAATGACACATTAGTGGGGGTCCCTCCCCCTTTGGCTCAGTGGGAAGCCGCTCCGCCTCACTACGTCTTTGGGTGCTGCTCCCTATCGGGGATTAAAGCCACGGCCCTTAAGCAGGATAGCCCAGTCTAACAGTTTAAGGAGCCTAGGTCCTCAGGCAGGGTGGGGCAGACAAACCAGTCTCAAGGCTCAGGCCCTGAGGCGCGGTGGAGCACCAAACAAACAGATGTCCCAGCTCTGGCAGACCGACGCAGGCCTCTTGGCCTAAGGTGGAGAGGCTGCCACCCTATGTGTGGGTTTGGCAGCAGGGGCTAGGGGGACCTGAGCCCACCCTACTCCATCGGATCCCAGCCCAGGGCCCTGACAATGTGTCAGCGGGGATCCAGTGTTCAGGCAGAAACACAACCCAACTATATTTGGCTGTCCCTGGGCTATTTCCTACTCTCCCACCATAATGTATGTGTGGGGTGGGGTCATCCCCTGTCTCTTCAGGGAACAGGGTGAATGGCAGTCCTGGTAGCTCTTCTGCTGGATCAGTCTCCTCCAGGAGCAGGCTGTGGAGCAACGCAGGTTCAGCTCTGGGGATCTGCAGCAGCCTGGAGGTGTCTGCTCCCTTCCCTGGTTCAGACTCAACTGAGTTAGAGGCTCCAGCTTTTATACTTCCTGTTCTGCCTCTTAGCTTCCAGTGAGAGGTGTGAGCCCAGCCTGGCTCCAGCCACCAGGGGTCAGGGAGGCCACTCCATCAGACTACAGAGACACAGTGACTCTATGCATCAGTTTTATTATAGGAGGTGAAGAATATCTTACCTAGTGGGAACTGCAGAGAATATTTAGGTGGGCGGATGGTAATTTTTCAAGTTATACACATGATTCCAAGACCAACTCCTCTAACTTCTGTTAAAGTATTCATATGATCTTCTTTAATGATTAGGAGTAGGATTTCTGTTTCATTTTTCATCTGAAAGGCAAACTGTACCAGTGGCTACTAATTAATGTGGTGGTAGAGGACAGAGGAGATATATGTACCTTTATAATGGTAACCCCAGAAAGAGTCAGTTAAGATGATTTCTAGAAAGGTCCTTGTATGGTAAATTGGGATGGTGATATTGATAGGTATAACTAGGTGCCTTGGCTGTATAGATAAGCACTTCCAAACAACAGCAAACGTGAAGAAAATCGAAAACTAAATAATATTAAACTTCTACTGTTTGAGCTACAGTACTTGTATTAGCAATCACTGAGGTAGGGATCAGGGTTTTCTCAGTGTTCCGCACAGCACTATGTTGTTAGTATACAACCAATAACTGACATATCAACAAACCAACCAGACCAAACAGGTTTTCTTTGGAGACCCTTTCAATCTTAAAATTGATTCAGTGTCATGTTAAAACAACCCCATCGAGGAATTATTCCTTGATATTTTTTTCCCCCCAGACAGTGATGCTGTATCTGTCACTCTTGTTGTTTGCTGCTGGCTTATTAAGAGGTGGAAAAAAAGAGACCCAAAACCCATTACAGAAATGCTATAATTACATGCATTAGGAAATCTGTGTATATGTCATTAGATTATCAGTCACCAACCTTGTTTTAATTATTAGATTCTAGTAATTCTGTTTGGCAGCTAAGCCTCTTGAAAATCAAGTTAAATTTACACAAAGTGCTCATTTGAGAATGGTGTAGATGCTGGAAGGGAATGATAAAGTATTTTGCAAACGCGTGGGCAGGCAATAGCGTTTTATTTGACACGGCAGCCACTTGGGAGAGGTGGGGAAATAGAGATGCTGCATTTTCCATAAAAGGCAGTTTTCATTCCATATCTCTTGACTGTACTTCATTTCCAGGAACACCATTTACCTTAATCCCACAGTTCCCTCTGTTCCACACAAATGAAATGTCCCCGTCACCTTTTTGTTTGAAATTTATTTACAGCAGAAATGAAGAATCATGAAATTGAGGTTACAGCAAGTAAACTCTCATTAGAGGAATGAATCCTACGGCATTTTTACTTCCTGCCAGGAATAATTTTTGTATGTTCCTTATTTTGGGTCTCCTGTTGCACATCATGTTCCATGTTTGAGCTTTGGCAGGTTGAGAGGTGTGTTTTATGCTTTGAAAGTGTTGAACTACTTCATTCCCCATTGTCACTTCTGTTCCTTAGCTTCGTCTCTCCTGGATCCCGCAGTCGTTACTCATGCAACATCAGGCTGTATCTGATATTAGCAATGAACACTGAATCCCTAAAAATCAAAGCATTGGTTTTTTGTTTTTGTTTTTTGTTTGTTTTTTTGGGGTTTTTTTTGCATTTCATTGTCAACTTAATGTGTCCTTAAAGTAGTGTCCATTGTGTCCTTAAAATAAGACTTTTTTTGAGAATGAGACTATTCCCATTCAACAACTGGTTCAAATAAAACCCTTTGAATTTATTTTATTTTTCTCATAACCTAAGAATTAGAACTCTTATGTGGTTTGATGTGAAACTGTCAACTTCACTAAAGTGTCATAAAAAGTGGTAATTTGGGGCTGCAAAATAGCCCTGAGCAAAATAATTTTGCAACTCCTCACCTGCCATCTCTACTCCCATTTAAGGACTACAGGATTGAGCACTAAGGGCCTGATACAAATGCTGTTGAAGTCTATGGGATTCTTTCTACAGGGCTGGATTGGGCCCTAAATATTGCTGCTTCACAGAAGCGGTTGCCACCAGTCAGTATCCTACGCAGTGCAGTTTTGGTTGGGCTAGAATTGTTGTTAAATACTATTTGGAGTTGGGGGCTAAAACTTGCCTTGCTACTATAAATGATTATATACAGTTAATTGCAGTGGCGTTGTAGCTGTGTTGGTCCCAGAATATGAGAGACACAATGTGGGTGAGATAATATCTTTTACTAGGCCAACTTCTGTTGGTGGAAGGGACAAGCTTTCGAGCAACAAAGAGCTCTTCAAGTCTGAGTGTCCAATTCCTTTTTCCTTCCCCAGATGTGAAAAGCTGTGTGATGCTTGAAAGCTTCTTCCACCAACAGAAGTTGGCCCAGTAAAAAAATATTACCTCACCTACCTTGTTTTGTTCCCTATATAGTTACATAATTTATAATTTGTTCTTAATTTGGTTTTGTTACCTATCTTAGATATTGAAAACATATCCGTCTGAACCATGTGGATTTATATAAACACACATAAATCCAGGGTACTGTAAGTGTTTCCATGTGGTCAGACCACATCTTGGAAGAGATTCCAAACCTCCTGATCCAGGGGGCGCAGGGTCCGGAGGCATAGGGGCTGCCCAAAGCCCGAGCGCTACCGGCTTCACGGTTTGCCGGGCAGCCTCCAGACCCTGCGCCCCCGGCTGGGCGCTTCCCCTCCCGGGCTCCAGCTGCGCTGGGGAAGCGCCGGCCGGGGGCGCAGGGTCTGGGGGCTGCCCAGCAAACCCTGAAGCCGGTAGTGCTCGGGCAGCCCTTTCCCCATGGCTGGGAGTGGGAGGGAGGAGGGGGCGGAGTTAGGGCGGGGAAGGGGCGGAGTTGGGGCGGGGCTAGGTGTAGGGAAATGGGCAGGGCCAGGGCCCGTGGAGGGTCCTCTTTTTTTATTTATTAGATATGGTAACCCTAGGCTAGATTCTCAGCTGGTGTCATTCAGTGTAACTTATTGACTTCAATAGAGTTGCACTGACTTACACTTGTGGAGGGGATCGCCCTTAATTTTAGTAGCCTGTATACTGCAGTGGATGCAGTGTTTCTAGTGCAGTGAATGCAGGAGATTTGAATTGAGAAAGCGTTGATAATAATGGACCTTGTAAACAAAAATGAGATTGGGGGGGCAGAATTTTGTCATTTTAGAAATGTGTTCATACACTCATAACCCATTTATTTGGGGTACTAGAGTATTTAAAATGCTGCTATGATCAGAGAAAATAACCTCATAAAATTGGTGTAATTTTTCTGAACAAATCTAACTGTATTTGGAGCCTGTCTGCTTTACTTTAAGTTTTACTGCTTTTTAGCCCTGTGGAGCCAACCAGCTACTGAGGAAAGAATTAGATTTCCTTATTATCAGAATTGCTAACGACTGTAAGTTCCAGTTTCTTTCCCCTCCCCCCCCCCCCCCACATTCTTACCTAAATTGCACCAGTGCCAAAATTTGAAGACAGTGGGGTTCCACAGACATAACTGAAGGCGGAATCTGATCTGCAAAGTCTTTATTATGGCTGCTGATGCACAATCTGGGAGGAATCCAACGTGGCTTTTGAGATCCTTGGTTGTGTCTGCAGGACTGGCATTTAGAAAGAAACGCATTTGCTTTAAAACCAAGCCAAAGGAGCTGGGACTCATTGAGAGGTCATGAACCCAGAACCTTAATATGTCATACAGAGTTGCTTTCAAGAACAGAATTACATACACTTTAAAAAGCAACAAAGGGTCCTGTGGCACCTTTAAGACTAACAGAAGTATTGGAGCTTAAGCTTTCGTGGGTGAATGCCCACTTCGTCAGATGCATGTGAGCTGTTAAATAAATGCAAGAGCTGAACCCTAAGCTGCAGTGTGTGGAAGCAGGGGACCAATCCTCCTCTTCCTCCCGCTCCCCCCCAGCACCGCTGTCAGGATGTATAAAAATCAATGACTTTTTAAAATAAATAAATCAATCAATCGGATTTTTTAAATTTAAATCGGATTTTTTTAAAGAAAAAACGTATCTAAAGATAGTTTTGAGATACATTATATCTGATCATGGAATAGGGATTATAAATTCTAATTCTATAGTATGAGACAATATATTCATGTATTTTTAAGAAAAGTTTTTTGTAAATGAGTTCTAATAGTTCATGGATTAGGGACCCAATTTTATGGGGTTCCAGGGGCTTCTGTATAGATTATTTAGGTTAATCTTTCTATCTACCCAATGGGACTCAGTGCTCAGTTTAGAAGATCCCATCAGAGATGCTTAGTTTTGCAGTTCTCAAACTGTGGATTTGTCTCTCCAGAGGTAACATGCTTGTTAACAGCAAAAATGTTTTTAAATAAATAAATATATAGAGAGAGGTGAGAAATAACAGACCTCAACTCTATTGTCCCTCTGCAAATTTGTGTACACAGAGTCAATCCCTTACCGCTCTTTAAAAGTGAAAAGTTTCAAAAAGTTAAATGAATAGAAGATCGTTGAGGTCAGAATAGATCTGGACAAAGAGAAGAAGTCTGGAGATAAATGTGAGAAGCGAGGGACATATGCTTTTTTGTAAAATATTATGTCTGCTGTTGAAGAAAAAAAAAATCCAGAATACTTAACATTGTGGTTTTAGTTAGAAATTTAAATTGTTTTATTTATCTGGTAAGGATCTCTTCCTAATACAGCCTGGCAAGAAAATCCTCCAAATATTAATGATTAACCTGTTGAGTTGGAGATAGTTCACCTCCCAATGACTTCATAAATATCTGCTTCAATTATCTTTGGCAAATGAAGTAACCAAACAATCATTCATTTTCTGATATAGCTCTAAAACTCATCTGAAAAGTTTTCAAAATAAATCACTGTTTAAAAATGTATAGTGTGTACCTTCTAAAAATGTATCTCTGAGTTGTGAAGAATATGTATTAAGGTTATAACAACCAACAAGAATGCATTTGTATATAGAAAACCATGATTAAATTGAGTCTTCCTGACTAGTGATTTAAATCAAATCTACTCTGCTCGCTGTGCTCTTGCCCCTGGCCCCTTCATTCCCCAGGGGGGCCCATAAATGTGTTTGGGGCCGGGCCCACAAAAAGTTAATCCAGGTCTGATTGTTTCATGCATCTTTTGAACATCAAAAGAAAAAAAGTGATATGAAAAGAAGACATAAGGCCTGGTTTCCACATAAAAGTTATACCAGTGTGTTTTGGTTTTTTAACAGTAGCACCATTGCTAGTGTGGATGTGTATAAAAGTGCCTTATACTAGTATAGTTCATTCTCCTTTCTGTAAAGCGATCCCAGTTTAAGTATGCTGGTATAACATTGTCTGCACTAGAGGATTTGACTACTTAACCATGCTAGTATAGTTAAAGCAGCACATCGTGTGTGCATAGACAAGCCCTAAGCTATAGTCTCAAACTGAGCATTAATACTTAAGCGGAAAGCAAGTAATCTTTTGTTTAAAATAGTTATGCCAAGGTCTTAGCATGCATCCCAGCAACAACGTTATCCCTCTGCATAAGCTGAATAAATAAAGTATTTCCTTTTGTCCTCAAGCATCAGAAGTGACTCACACTCAAGAGCCCATGAATTCTCCTACTGTGCCTCCTTGTATTACACACTGTTTCAATGCACTGCAAAGCCATTGGGTGTACGTAAGTGGTTATATGAGTACTACCGTACATTCTGGACAGGGGCTGAATATCTGTAGGCACCAAAGAGAGAAACATTTTGATTTGTAGACAGAAAGAGCAGTACTTAAGGTAATCTTACATGTATCAAACTATTTTGCTTGGTCTGAATGGCATCTGTTTCCAAAAACCTATTCCTCCTTAGAATCTTGTCACTGTATACTTCACAGACCAAATTAGAGGTGCAACTTACACACCCGATGCACTGGTGGAAGTGAGTAAAACTCAGAGGGAGCAGAAGGGTGGGACTTTATCAGGAAAAACATCTAATGGGAAGTTTTAAGGTTGAATTTGGGAGGGCTGCTTTAAATTGCTCCCAATTTATAGCACATTCCATTGAAGGACCATAAAAAGCTTATCAAATATTAATAAATGAAGACCTTGCCTACACACACAAGTTGAACTGTTTTAACTATACTGTTATAGTAAAAGGGGTACAACCCTCCCTATTGTGGACACAATTATATTGGTATAAAAGTGCTTTATACTATAAGTATACCTATTCCTGTGTGGAGAGGGGAATAAACTATACTGGGATAAGTCACCTTTATACCCCTATAATTGTGTCCACACCAGGGCTTTTTCTGGTGTAACTATATTGGTAAAAATCACACCTCTACCCAAAATAGTTGAACTGGAACAATAACTGTGGGTAGACCAGACCCAAGCCACACAACTGATAAAATTGAGGCACTGAGGGAAATTGACTTTAAAGTCCCGCAGAAAACACGTGATAGAACTAGGAATTTCCTTACTAATAGGCTTTTGTGTTCACCACAGGAATGTGTTGCCCTCCTGTACATGTGTATGTTTTGTGTAACGTGTTATGTGTATGAGTTCATATTCCATCCTCATCGCCAATTTTGTAAAGAGACCATTCAATCCAACACAATTCTCTGCTTACAGGACTGCAGGCTGGGAATTTGTTGCTTTTATTCACAAGCATCACAACATAGTGTGCGTATTTGTAAGTGGGGACTCCTGCTTACAAACTAGGAAATAAGAAAGGGGTGGAGAATAGCTCCATCACATAATACTCTGGGTAACATAGTTAACCACATTGTGACCACTTTACTACAATGCGAGTCTAACAGGCACTAGCTGATCTTAAAAATGTATGTTTAAATCGATTAGGTATGTTGTGAATTTTATATTTTCTCTTTTCAGACTTTACTGAGGAGGGAAACAAATGCAAATCCAAGTCCTTGGTATCTTCTTCTTCCTCCTTTTAGTCCTGTTCTCACTGTTTTTTAAAAACTTCTCCCTCTTCATATTCATTGCCATTTTGGTAGTTTTGAATTTGAGTTAGAGAGGGAAAGGGTGAAATATTTAGTAAATAGGAATTAATAAGGGTTTAGAATGACTCATATGAGCCCTCAAATTTAAAATGTGTGAAGTGGTCTTGAGTTATCCTAGAAACCTGGAATAAGGCATGTTGTTGGGGCGGAGAAAAGGAGTGATTAAATTTTTAAATAGGGAGAAACTGATTCTTAAAGAGATTAGGTGTCATCCTCATCAAAGCTTAGTTTTTAAGCTGCTGAGCTCTCACTCAAGGAGCACATGCAACATTGTGTGAAAGGTACGTTCGAATAAATCTATAAGGACGGCTGGACAGAGGTGAAGACATTCTTTATTTCAGAGTTCCAGGAAGGGGAGAGGGAATAGGCCTGAAGATGTATCTTTCAAACACAAGCAAATTCATGTAGTCATACACACTGGCTGGCTGAGCTATTCACAGCAAAATTTGAAACTGCTTGACCTTAGCATGGGTTTGAAGTTCATTGGGGTTCTGAACATCCAGTCCGTTATTGAGAGAGGCTCACAAACATGAGCCGAGTTGGTCATTTGTGTTTGTAGAGACCTCTTCCCCCTGAACAACTGCCATCCTCTGAAAACTAACTTTGATGTCTCTTTGGGGAATGAGGATGATAACCTGCCCTGAGGCTGGGTGACTACTTTGCCAGCCTTGCGCCAGCAAGGCCATGTTTTCATGATACATGCTACTGCCCTCCTATCTGCACAGGGCCTCCCTGAAAGTCCATTTCATTGTAGTGCATTAGGAGCAGCAGATGGGTTGCAGCAGCTGTCAGGTAGCAAAATCTAATGACTTGAGGCTGAGTGATTGTGACGGGTTGGCTCACAGAAACCCCCTTGGGTACTGCCAACTGATGTGCTGGGACTACCTCTGAGCCTGTTTTCCCAGGCAGCTTGGGACTTCAGTGCTCTGCCTGGTTGTGCTAGACACGCTAGCCTGCTACAAACCCAGACCCAGGTCTGAACCACGTCCCCCAAAAGCTGCAGGCTTAACTGAAAACAGCTTAAGAAGTGTTCCCTGTCTCCAGCACTCAGATGCCCAGCTCCCAATGGGGTCCAAACCCCAAATAAATCCGTTTTACCCTGTATAAAGCTTATACAGGGTAAACTTATAAATTGTTCGCCCTCTATAACACTGATAGATATGTGCTGCTGTTTGCCCTCCCTCCCCCCCGAGGTATTAATGCATACTCTGGGTTAATTAATGTGGAAGCAGAGAAAGAACTGTCATGCATTGCATTCCCTTCCTGTCAGTTCTTTCTCTGCTTCCACATTAATAAGTAAAAAGTGATTTTATTAAATACAAAAAGTAGGATTTAAGTGGTTCCAAGTAATAACCGACAGAACAAAGTAAATTACCAAGCAAAATAAAATAAAACACACAAATCTAAGCCTAATACAGTAAGGAAGTGATTACAGATGAAATCTCACCCTCAGAGATGTTCCGGTAAGTTTTTTTTAAAGACTAGCCTCCTTCTAGTCTGGGTCCAGCAATCACTCACATCCCTGTGGTTACTGTCCTTTGTTCCAGTTTCTTTTAAGTATCTTTTGGGGGTGGAGAGGCTATCTTTTGTGCTAGCTGAAGACAAAATGGAGGGGTTTCCCAGGTCTTTATATAGTTTCTCTCTTGTGGGTATGAAATACTACAACCATATACCAATGATGAATATCGGGGGTTACAGGGTGATACTTTGAGGTGTTACCCCTCTCCCCTTAGTATACTGCTAATAATGTTAGTCACTGACTAACTTGAAGGCAATCTGTGTTAGGGTCCTTTTGAGGTTTAACAACATTATTCCCAAGTGTTGCTTACTATTGAAGTGTTAACCACATATGCTCCTGAAAAGTTTTGTGCATCTTTTAGCACTCTGTGGACTAGTCTAGTGATTTCATAAATTAACAAGTGCATCTTCTCTGGGTTGCTAGAAAGCATCTCATTGTACCTTTGCATTACTGCTTTCCCAACTGGTGTTAACTCAATGTAGATATTAATGTTTTCCAGTATGTAGGTATCTTGGCATCCAGCCACTGAAGTAATGAGGTGGTGTGCCTCAGTTTCCTCTTCCACACACCAACCAGGTTTATTAGGGCTTCTCTGTTGTGACCAGCTTTAAGTCTGTTTACAGTTAATAGCTGAGAAGCAGCATTACCATAAGGGTTCTTGACATTACATGTGTTCCCAATTACCATTCCTAGTATGTCCGAAGTCAATGAAGCTGGAGCTGTATCGATTTACACCAACTGAGGATCTGGCTCTTCATTAAGATTTCATAAGTAGCCTGGTTGTTATCTTGTAAACTATGTTAATACAAACCATATGACTGTAATCATGTCGAAAGGCATGTGCATGCTCTCTCCTTGGGAGGCATGTCGTTCAAGGGAAAACCAGTCCATGATGCTGAAATGCAGTGGTGATCTTGTTAGAAAAGTAAACAGGAAGGTGATAGAACACTGCCTCAGCACAGAGTAAGCCTTCTCATTTTGAGACAAGCAAGAGTGTGTGTAACCGTGGTATACCTCAGCCAGGGGCCGCTCTATGTATTTTGCCGCCCCAAGCATGGCAGTGAGGCAGGCTTCAGCGGCACACCTGCGGGAGGTCTGCTGGTAACGTGGATTCGGCGTACCCGCCGCCGAAATCGTGGGACTGGCGGACCTTCTGCAGGTATGCCGCCGAAGGCAGCCTGACTGCCGCCCTCACGGCAACTGGCAGGCCGTCCCCGGCACGCACTTGGTGCGCTGGTGCCTGGAGTAGGGTTACCATCCGTCCGGGTTTCCCCGGTCATGTCCGGCTTTTTCAGTGTTAAATGGCCGTCCAGGGGGAGATTTCTAATCAAGTAGAAATGTCCGGGATTTCCCCCTTCCCCTCCTGCGGAGTGCGACACAGCTGATTGGACGCCTGGCCTGATTGAAAGCCGCTGGCAGCCACTAGGGCCTCTAGCAGCCAGAGTCCCTCCCCCTCCCCCGCTTCCTTCTCCCCCACAGAGCAGCGCGGCAGCGTTTGATTCCACGTGGAGCTTGCATTTCTCCCTCTGCCGGGTGAGTGGGGGAGCAGGGCAGGCGGCGGGTGTGTGTGTGTGTGTGTGTGTGTGTGTAGAGGCTGCAGGAGCAGGGCAGGCAGGGGGCGCAGAGGCTGCAGGAGCAGGGCAGGCAGGGGGCGCAGGGGCGGGGGGCGCAGAGGCTGCAGGGGCAGGGCAGGCAGGGGGTGCAGAGGCTGCAGGGTGAGGCGGAGCAGGGCAGGCAGGGGCATTGAGGTTGCAGGGGCTGCGGGGCGAGTGGGGAGCAGGGAAGCACTTAACAACCCCCAACCAAGATCAGAGCGGGAGGGAGGAGGGGGAATGCGGGGTGCTCAGAGGAGGGGGGCAGAGTTGGGGCAGGGACTTTGGGGAAGGGGTTGGAATGGGGGCGGAGAAGGGGTGGGGTTGGGGCGGGGCTGGGGGCAGGGAAGGGGTGGAGTTGGGCCGGGGCGGGGCCGGGGCCCCATGGAGTGTCCTCTTTTTTAAATGTTTGAATATGGTAACCCTAGCCTGGAGCCGCCCCTGACCTTGGCTACCAGGGTTGTTCATTAATTGTTCAGGCTCAGTGAGTATAGGGTTGAGGTATCTGAAGCTTGGTCTACACTGAAAAGTTATATCAGCATAGATACATTGGTAAGAATAGAATCAATGTAGAATCAGCTTTGTTGACAGAAAAGGGCCAATATAGTCTCCATAGTGTAGACATATCCTAAGAAAGAAGCCCATGCTGTGACAGTGAATGCAACCTACTGTCTATGGATTAGAAAACGTTTCTTTGGCCAGGTCCTCCTTCCTCATTTGGTAGGGTGCCATACTTCATGCTGAGTAGAACTGTGAGCAAAGAAAAGATTGTGCAAAGAATCCCAGAAAATTTCAGTCAAAGTGTAATCATCAAGAGAGCTAAATTCTAAATAATCTTGCAGGCACAGATTCATCATCTTTGTCCTCACCCCCTACTGCCTCATGACATTTTAAGGAATGAGGAACAAGAGCTGGAGCGAGGTGCGGGAGTTTGTTTGTCAGTTCCCCTGCGTGACTCATGCACTGCAGACAGATATAAATCAGGTTTGCATGCTAAGCAGTAAAGCGGTAGTGCAGGCACTTATTAAGGATAAGCTAGGACCTTATCAAGAGTACTGGATATAAACTCTGGTGTTCAGACTGGCAAGGTTCTCGTCACACCTGACACAGCTGCTAAAGCAATCCCTGCTTTCTGTGCCTTGGGGAGCAGAAATCTGGCATGTGATCCCTTTCTTCCTGGCATTGTTTAATGAAGAAGTAGTAGGGAGGAGCGAGGTGAATTAGATATCAACCTCCATCTTACAAAGGTTTAGCAGGGCATCTCTGGCCTCTGTTTGAGGCTCCCCTTTGGCCAAACTGTAAACAAGGGGTGATGTGGAATGTAAGAGAGGACAAAGGTATTTTACAGGGACCATGTGCTTCAAAGGGCACAAGCACCCTACAAAGATTCACTATTAACAGGAGTATTTTTAATAAATCCAAATTTAATATTTGTGTGCGCTTTACATATTTTATTATTATGTAAGCATTATTAAATCATCTTTTTTTTTTTCTCCCTACTGTCCCTCCTAGCTTAGGTCTTTGTCCCCCCTTTAGTGGCTGGTTGATATAAGTAACTTTATCTGCTGCTGCTTCAAGCTTGGAGACTTTGTCCTTTAGCTCATGTGGCCAACACTCACACTTTCGGCTCCGAAAGTACAGGGCCAGACTGGATTGACAGCCTGAGTCAAGTCAGTTACAGACATTTACCAGCAAATATTGCAGCTATCCATGTATAATATGTAACAAAACATGGCCATGTATTCAATAGATCTTTATTTCTGTAGATTTTCCTTATTGGAGTGTTCATACTTCTCTTTCTGTCTAAAGTACTTATCTGGCCCCCATTACTGTAGTATCGCTGTATTTAATGTATTTCTGTTCACAACACACTGTGAGGTAGGGCCGGGCCATTATCCCCATTTTACAAATGAAGAACTGAGGCACAGAGAGAAATGTGACATGTGTAAGGTCACATAGGAAATCTGTGGCAGAGCAGGGAATTGAAACCAAGTCTCTCAAGTCCTAGGCTAATGCCCTAACCCCTGGGCCGAGCTTCCTCTCTAATTATTTGAAATGAAATCTTCAAAGAATGGCTTGACTCTTTCCTGCCCCTTCCCTTTCTCCAGTATCATCTCTGAAAAGTGTACAGTTCCCAGCACAATGGGGCCTCCACCCTGGGGTGTTTACAGCTTCACCTGGTAAAGGCAGTAGTGCTCATGTAATATACTTAGACTTCTGTAAGATGTATGACTTGATACCACACAATATTTTAATCAAAAATAGTAGAAAGAACATGGTACACATTAAATGGATTAAAAGCTGACTAGCTGACCTAGCTGGCGAGGTCTCAAAATTTAATTGTAAACAGGGAATCATTGAGCAGGTGTGTTTCTAGTAGGGTCCAGCAGGGATCTCTTCTTGGCCCTATGGTCTTTAACATTTTCGTCAATTACCTGAAAGAAACATTGAATTATCACTGACAAAGTTTGCAGATGTCACAAAAATTGGGGAATGGTAAATAACGAAGAGGACAGATTGATATAGAGCAATCTGGATTGCTTGGTAAACTGGGTGCAGGCAAACAATATGCATTTTAAATACAGCTAAATGTAAACGTGTACATCTAGGAACAAGGAATATAGGCCATACTTACATGATGGGGAACTGTATTCTGGGAAGCAGTGTCTCTGAAAAAGATTTGGCACTAGCTAAAAGGGCTAATGTGATCCTCAGATGTATGAAAAGAGGACTCTTGTGTAGGAATAGAGAGTTTATTTTGCCTCTGTATTTGGCACTGGTGTGACCACTGCTGGAATAGTTCTGGTGTCCACAATTCAAGAAGGATGTTGATAAACTGGAGAGGGTTCAGAGAAGACTCCCCAGGAAGGTTAAAGGATTAGAGTACCTGTCCTATAGTGATAGACTCAAGGAGCTCAGTCTGTTAAACTAAACAAAGAGACGGTTAAAGGGTGAGTTGATTACAGTCTATAAGTACCTACATGGGGGAAAAAGATATTTAATGGGCTCTTCAGTCTAGCAAAGAAAGGCATAACATGATCCAGTGGCTGGACGTTGAAGCTAGACAAATTTAGTCTGGAAGCAGGCTGTACATTTTTGACTGTGAGAGTAATTAACCATTGGAACAACTTACCGTGGGTCTTGGTGGATTCTCCATCACTGACAATTTTTAACTCCAGATTGGATGTTTTTTTCTGAAAGATCTGCTCTAGGAATTACTTTGAGGAAGTTCTACGGCCTGTGTTAGACAGGAGGTCAGACTAGATGATCAGAGTGGTCCCCTCTGGCCTTGGAATCTGTGACTTTATCGGCTCTACCACAATACACAGTACTTAGTGGTATGAAAAAACTGTGTGTGTGTTGGGGTCTATCATAATCTGGGAGCAGCAGCTTTGGCAAAACAGTAATTAAAATGTGACCATCAGCCACCTGGCTTGATTTAAAATAAATAAAAAGCCAGGTCTGTGACCTTTTGAGGGTTTTTTCCTCCCCCACTCACTTGAAACACTGACTACACAAATAATAACATTAATAATTCTTATAGATTTCTGACATTAATTCTCCTCTTGAAACACTGTCCCTTCCATGGCTGTGGACCCCCACCCTCTGCCGATGTCTGAGTGTGGTGCTCATACCAGTAGGTTGGGGTCTCTTTCTACTGACATAAGGTGCCTCCTGAAGGTGTCTTGTTGTAATTATTTTGTGGGGAGGAGAAAGAGATGGGGAAGGGGAGACAGTGCACTGGAATGATGAGTGAGTGGGTAAGGAGCCCTAGTGCTTTCTGCTTTCTCTCACTGGACCGCACTCTGCAACCTGGGGAGCTCCCCCAGGTGTGTCTGATTTGACCGGCTGCTGAAGATTAAAGATTTTTGCACTGCTCCCACTTGAGAGTGTGGTTTATTGTTAGGTTATAGATATGAAAGAGAAGGGTCCCCCCCTCTCCCAAAATTCCCAGCCCTGCCAGGCTGCTTATACTGTTGACAGACCATGATACCACTTTAGGCTTCTTGATATGGCCAAGGACCAGTGCAATATTACTAGGGAGTGACCTTAGTTTTATGCGTCAGTGGGATCATAGAAAGCAACTGCAAGCAACTAAGGGAGAGATTTTCAAAGGGGCCTACAGGATTTAGGCACACCCATCCCATTGAAAATCAATAGGAATTGTGCATGTAAATCCGCTAGGTGTTTGTAGAAAATCTCTCCCTAAAAGCACAGGTGGAAACACATGCCACAAATGAGTAACCATGGCATGTTACTTCTCTGCTCCTTGGGTGAAATGTTAGTCCCACTGAAGTAGTTGGCAAAACTTCCATTGACTTCAATGGGCCCGGGTTTGCATGCCTCGTCTTTCCTCACTCATTGTCATGTCTAAAACTAGATTACATGATTTCTGGGACAGGGCCCACACCTTGCTATTTGCATTGCAAAGAGCCTCCACGTTTTGGGCGGCTGTAAAAGTAATTGTGGCTCTTGGGTGCTAGAGTAATTAATGTTCCAGAGCAGGAGCTGCATGTGCATGGTACATGTGTGGAGAGTGCCGTTTGTGACTGCTACCATAATTCAATTAAATAATGGTGAGATCATGTGCTTTAATGGTGAGACCATGGGCTGTGAATGGGAGGAAATGAGTGAGAAAAGGCCAGGCACTGTGCACTAATCTAATGGAAAACGTATGTCTGGAGCAACCCCAAAGACTCCTGGGAATACAGAGCAGCTGTCAGCGTTAGGAGGGCGCAGGGAAGAAAAGACTGTAGAAGTTCAGCGTAGGGAATGGGACTAAAAGGGAAAGTATAGCTGATGGAGATAGAGAAATGCATTGTATCTCTCAGGAGTCAGATTGGAAGGACTAAGGCTAATTCTGTTATTACTAATATATGGAGCGACTAAAAGCATACTAGGTGCCATCTACAAGAATAAAATAGATGTGGTCCCTGCATCAAAGAGTTTATAGTTTTGCAACTGGAGACAGGCCCTTTACCACTGTGTCAGTGGAGCTCTGCATGTAGAAACTCACTCTTGTGGATCCAATTGCAGCCCTGGGGCCTAGGAAGAGATGTGAGAAGATGAGGGCAGACAAACCAGAGAGAGAAGGTAGAGGGAATGGAGGAGAGTGGTTGCAAATACAAGGTCATGGGGCAGCCTTCTGGTACTGCATGCATCTTAGTTGAATGATGATGTAAGGATCCACTTTTTTCTTTTAAACAAACAGTACAGGATAGGGAACAAACGGCCCAGTTTAGCAAAGCACTTCAGCAGGTGCTTAACTTTTAAAATTCAAAGGGACTTCAGCACCTGTTGAAGTGTTTTGCTGAACACGGATGGATTACTGAATTGGGGCTAAGGTGGATGTGGCAGCAGGAGGAGTGATGTGGAAATAAGGAGGAGTTGAAGAACTAGAGGAGTGGATGAGACCACTGTCCATATTGCAACTAGATCAGTTATTCACACACACACACACACGGTAGTTCATTGTTGATTTGTTTTTTCCTTATTTTTAAAACTGCTTGTTCCTGTTTTGTCAGCTGGAAAATAGTCAAGCCCAGATAAATCAGACTTCTTCAAAATGTTCTTCATTCTCGTGATAATGTATTGAAGTCTGGTAGAGGTATATGGGGTAAGGATTTTTTAGTGGAGAGGTGTTGAAGTAAACTCATGAAAGCGAGCAAATGGCCCTCTGCAAATCCTGGTTCATTTCTCTTGCCTTCCCAGTGTTCTCTTTGGACTCCGAAACTTCCTGTAGGTTAATTGCCAAATTAGCACAAAGACTATGTTTCTATGGGAAAATATCAGTATAATTAGGATTTTGATGTCCCAAGTTAATGTATCAGTGATAATGTTGCAGCTGCACAAACAAATGGATTGTTCAAATGTTCTTAGATTTAAACCTCAGTTCAGCAAGATACTTAAGCACATGACTCATTTTTAATCATGTGAGCAGTATTGACTTAAATTGAATTACTTACATGCTTAAATGCCTTGCTAAATTGTGATCTCTATAGAGAGATAAAAGTGAATTTTGTTCACAGATTAAACACAGTCCCATTCTGGTTATAAATTATTGCTTCTCTCTTGTTGTCCCAAGGGAAAACATTACAGAAACCTCAACTTTTCAGGCTAGTTAAATATTCATGTATCAACTCTGCACTCTTATTCTGCCATTGAGAAGGGTCACAGGTTTCTTTTCCTGTTACCTGAAAGGAATATCCCCTGATGTCCGTATATTTGGTTCTCCTCTCTCGCTACTTCCCTTCCCCTCCCCTTTCCTCCCAATGAATATCTGTTGTGTATTCTCTGTTCAAAGATAAACCCACTTACTATTTTGCAATTTAAAGTAAAACTTAGCTGCTTCCAGTTTCTGAACAAAGGTGTTAGAAAGAAAGGTCAAGACAGATTTATACAGAAACAGGTCTTGGCAGTCCCTAGTCTGAAACCCTGTTTGAGTGTTTGAGCTGACATCTATGTAAGCGGGGGAATGGTCCCGCTATTGTGGGGAACTTTCCTGACTTCTGCACTACCCCGGTGAGGTGGGCTAGCGAAAGGATCTGAGTCCCCGCTCCCACTTCCTTTACCCAGAGGCCTCCCTGCCCTTCCACTCTCCCGTCTGTCTGAGTCCTCGTAACCCCAACAAGGCTGGACCCAGGATTCCTGGGGGGGGCTCGACCCCCAACCCTGCTGTGGTCACCTAGGGCAGGGGCTAGGGTGTCCCCACTCCGGGGTACTCTCTCTGCACTGGGCACCTCCCTAACCCACTGATCATTTCATACAACTTAAAGCAAATACAAGTTGTTTAATTAACAATTAATTTTAAAAAAGAATAAGGAAAAATGGGAAAGGTTAAAGGAAAACACATCACCCTGCTCTGTGGCAGGGAACATTACAAACAGTGTCTTTGGAACGTCAGGGCAGTTCAGTCTGTTCCTTGTAGGTCCCAGGCTCCTTCTCAGGCCCTGTCTGTGCTGCAGGGACGCTGTGGGTTGGACACTTGCTCTGGTGGTGGCCACACGCTCTCAGGCTCTAGGTGGCAGGACCCTTCTTCCCAGTGTCGCCCCCGCCCGGTTGGGGTTATGATCCCCCTGCAAGTCTGGCCTGCAAGGCCTCTTGGCTGAGGCGTCTCCCTGTGCTGGGCCCACTGCCCAGGGTCCCCCTCACTCTCCCCAGCTGCTCACCACACTCGGACTGCACACGGCTCCGGACTGCCCCAACCCCAGCTCCGGACTGCTCCAGCCCCGGCTCCAGCTCCACTCTGCCTCAGCACGGCTGCTGCTGCTGCTCTGCCTCCAGCTCCCTGGGCTGCTTCTCTGGCCTCTCTGGCTCTGGTTGCTGCAGCTCTGCTCCCAGGGCAGCTCTGCTTTCTCTGGGCTGTGCTCTGGCTTTGTGGCTGCAGCTCTGCTTCCAGCTCAGCTCGGGCCCCTGCTCTCTCCTTAGCTCGGCCCCACTCTGTCTGACTCAGGCCATTCCAGCTCACACGGAGGACGGGACCCCCCCGGCCTCCTGACTCTCTGATTAGCCTGCCCGCCCTGTCAATCAGGCTGATCTAGAGCATTGGCCTCTCCCCATTGTTCCTGGGGACTGTCAGTCTCAGGCTCCTGATTTGCCATCGACCCTTCCCCTTTTAGTGCTGGGAGCTAGCAACCAAAACACCCCCACTGAATGTTAGTAAGGGGGCAACAGTCCCCTTACATTCCCCCTTGCTAAAATACTGCCACATTCACAATATTCACACCGGTACATCCGGGCCCCATGGTAACAACATATACCCATGTCATTGTATATCAACAACCCATTAGCAATTATCAAAAGAACATTTAACATTCCACATCTACTTCTTAATACCATACATAACAATATTCATTAAAACACTACATAGAACCAATAACATAATTATCTTTAAGTCTAACAGGAAGTATGCCCTTATTAGCCCTCTGGGACCTTCTTAAGACTGGTGGTTCGTTACCCATATTTTCTATTTTCCTATCCTCGGGTAATACTGGGTCAGTTTGAAGGATCTGGCCATTCTTGTTAGGGTTTGGGTTTGCCCCACTCTGTCCCCCTCTGTATTCGGTTTGTGGGACTAGAACCATTTCCCAATTGGTTTCAGCCTCCTCAGCGTGTACTGATCTACGCCTCCTATGGTCCCTGTCTGGACTAAGGATGCAATGTTTCAACTGGTCCCTATGTACTACTCTCTCAGGACCTCCTCGTTCAGGCCGGATGGTGTAAACTGGTAGCTCGGGATTGTTGTGAGCGACTACAATGTGGGGATTTGACTCCCATTTGTCCTGTATTTTATTACGCCCCCGGTGTCTATGGTTACGAACTAGTACACGGTCACCAGGCCTGATGAGAGCCCCACTGGACTTGCGATCATAAGTCCTTTTCCTACTTCGGGCTGTGTCTTTAGTTGTATTGAGAGCAACGTCACAGGCTATCTTCAGCCTGTCATGGTGACCTTTGACCTGGTCATCATAATTGGTCACCTCATCCTTAGAAAAGACTTCTTGATGCTTCTCTGGCAACGCCCTTATGTTAGCCACATGTGCAGGAATCAGCCCTTGACGTGCCGCTTGAACGGGAACTGGCAGTCTCCCATCACATCTTTCTTGAAGAAAGGTAACTCGTCCTCCCTTCTCCCTCGTCACCTGCAGCTCATTTCCTGGGACACAGCTGTGTTCATCAAGGATCTTCCCTCTCCAAGGAGGAATAATGGTCTTCCGTTCTCTGCCCACTTTACCGTTTCCCATATGCCTTGTGGGGCCCAGGGAAAGCCTCTCCTCTCGAGCCAGTACTCTACTTAGCACAGCATTCTTCATAGACTGCTCGTGACAGTTCATCCTCCTGGTCCCTTTTCCTGGTAAGAGTAGCTCCTTCAGCTCACTAATGATGTTCATCCCTAGAATCCCTGGGACTCTTTCTCCTATATGGCTCCCTTTTGAGGCTTTGTCTTTCAGGATGAAGATGCATTTTCCTGGCAGTGTCTGGCCCATATACTCTATGTCTGCTTCAAGGCACCCCACCACTGGGATTGCCAATCCATTAACAGCTGTTAGACGTACAAACCGTGTGCTGTGCATGGTCAGGTCCTTGTCCTTCAGATATTTTTGAAAATGCGACTCAGTAATGGTGGTGACTTCTGAGCCAGTATCTAACAAACATCTGGTCTTCACCCCTGCTATACATACTTCAGCAGTTAGACAGTCTCCAAATGCTCGCTTACAGAAATCGCTAGATATGCTGGCACTGCCCATGTTCCTCTCAACACTGTATGCAGAGGGATTTTCCACGAAGGAGAGGCCTAGGAATCCTTCTGCCACTGCTTGGCCTTCTACTGTAGAGGGACCACTTGCTCCTGGTGCCCCATTGGTTTTGAGTGCCTGGGACTCTGTTCTCCTTCTCAGTGGACATTCTCGGCTAGTATGTCCTGGCCTTTCACAAGTGTAACAAATGTATCTTCCCAGCTCGTCCTTCAGTGGGGCTCTTCGGGATCCTGGTGCCCTTGGATACTTTGGCATACTAATGGGATTCTTTTCTTTCATCAACTCGGTCATCACTTTCAGCATCTCCCCCTGTTGGACAGCCAGTTTTTGGACAGCTTCACTTAAGCTTTCCAATGTTAGCTCTGTTTGGGGCAGGACCTTTTCCCCAGCAGCTGCATTCACTAGGCCCCCACTTCGTGTATGGGGATTAGGCTTGGCCGCCTCTGCCACAGGAACTTCCTCTTCTTCTGACCACATAATGGCAGCCTGCATGAGTTCATGGAACTTCTTACTGGGCTCTTCTTTAAACCTCCTTTTCATTTCACGTCGGAGGGAGTCATCACGGAGCCCCAGCACCAACTGCTCTTTCAGAACCGTATCTGGGTCTGGAACTCGCTGAGGGTCTCGCCGCTCCACTTTGCTCATTCTCTCCTGGAGGTCATATGCGTATGCCCGGACAGTTTCACCAGGCTCCTGCTTTCTCTCAAAAAACTCCTTTAGTCGGGTTCCAATAGGTACCTTGTCTCCATACACTTTTAGGAGGAGTTCAAATACCTTTTCCACATCTTTCTTGTCTGCCACTGCCATGAACTTTACTGTGGCCTTGGCCTGGCCCTTGAGGTGTTCCTCTATGAAGTCTACATGATCTTCTTCAGGTACTCTTAGCACACGCAGAGCCGCCTTCACAGACTTGACCCACTCTTCTACCGTAATGTCTCCTGGTCTTGTCGGGAAGCCACCAAACTCTGTGACCTTCCGCTCCCGTGGGACATAAATAGTAGGGGGTTTCTTAGCTTCTGCTGTCTGTTGGTCTATTACTGCCTTGGCCAGCGATAAGGCTTCTCTCTGTTCAGTTCTAGCTTGCTGTAATGCCTCCGCTTGGTCTGATAATCTGCGCTGAAGTTCAGCAAACTGGGTTCGTAGTTCTTCAATTCCAGCCATGGTAGGGTGCTCAACTAGGCCCGGACCATGCTACTAGAACTTAACCAGAAAACCAATGGGATGGACCCTGTGGATAGGATCCTGTTCGTGACGCCAATTATGTAAGCGGGGGAATGGTCCCGCTATTGTGGGGAACTTTCCTGACTTCTGCACTACCCCGGTGAGGTGGGCTAGCGAAAGGATCTGAGTCCCCGCTCCCACTTCCTTTACCCAGAGGCCTCCCTGCCCTTCCACTCTCCCGTCTGTCTGAGTCCTCGTAACCCCAACAAGGCTGGGCCCAGGATTCCTGGGGGGGGCTCGACCCCCAACCCTGCTGTGGTCACCTAAGGCAGGGGCTAGGGTGTCCCCACTCCGGGGTACTCTCTCTGCACTGGGCACCTCCCTAACCCACTGATCATTTCATACAACTTAAAGCAAATACAAGTTGTTTAATTAACAATTAATTTTAAAAAAGAATAAGGAAAAATGGGAAAGGTTAAAGGAAAACACATCACCCTGCTCTGTGGCAGGGAACATTACAAACAGTGTCTTTGGAACGTCAGGGCAGTTCAGTCTGTTCCTTGTAGGTCCCAGGCTCCTTCTCAGGCCCTGTCTGTGCTGCAGGGACGCTGTGGGTTGGACACTTGCTCTGGTGGTGGCCACACGCTCTCAGGCTCTAGGTGGCAGGACCCTTCTTCCCAGTGTCGCCCCCGCCCGGTTGGGGTTATGATCCCCCTGCAAGTCTGGCCTGCAAGGCCTCTTGGCTGAGGCGTCTCCCTGTGCTGGGCCCACTGCCCAGGGTCCCCCTCACTCTCCCCAGCTGCTCACCACACTCGGACTGCACACGGCTCCGGACTGCCCCAGCCCCAGCTCCGGACTGCTCCAGCCCCGGCTCCAGCTCCACTCTGCCTCAGCACGGCTGCTGCTGCTGCTCTGCCTCCAGCTCCCTGGGCTGCTTCTCTGGCCTCTCTGGCTCTGGTTGCTGCAGCTCTGCTCCCAGGGCAGCTCTGCTTTCTCTGGGCTGTGCTCTGGCTTTGTGGCTGCAGCTCTGCTTCCAGCTCAGCTCGGGCCCCTGCTCTCTCCTTAGCTCGGCCCCACTCTGTCTGACTCAGGCCATTCCAGCTCACACGGAGGACGGGACCCCCCCGGCCTCCTGACTCTCTGATTAGCCTGCCCGCCCTGTCAATCAGGCTGATCTAGAGCATTGGCCTCTCCCCATTGTTCCTGGGGACTGTCAGTCTCAGGCTCCTGATTTGCCATCGACCCTTCCCCTTTTAGTGCTGGGAGCTAGCAACCAAAACACCCCCACTGAATGTTAGTAAGGGGGCAACAGTCCCCTTACATCTAGAAGGAACTAAGTATAAGGACACAAAAGACCAAGGTGTTTGTCTTGACAAAAGAATAGAGGGGATCTGTGTGGCTGGGAAGAAAGGCTGGATTTAATTGTGTCCACACTTATCAAGACAAATTTGACCTTTACATTTATGTTCTGCAGCTTTGATGTGATATCACATCTGCTTTTCCTGCACTTTGGTTTACGTGAAGTTATTGTGGAATAATGACTGTGCCTCTAGGTTGTAATGTCATGGTATTGGGGTGGGAGTGAAACAATCATACTGCAGTTATCCGTATGGATTAAAAAACTACAGGTATGTGTCTTTTTTCAGGGGATAGGTCAGCTCAAAAATCACACTTGATGAAACTGTTTTGTTTACCTGTATTAACTATGACACCATTGTATATTAAAATTTAAGATTTTTTTTTTAAATCAAATGCACTCTTCAGTATTTGCATGAGTTTATTTCTTGCATTTCTCTCAGTTTGGGTAATGAAAATGGACTTTCTAGTCAGTTTGACTTCAAGGTTCTCATAGATTAGTATAATGGTGGAGCATTTTGAGACTATTTATTTTTTCAAAATAACTACTTCCTTTGGCAATTATTTTTTTTAAAATGCATTGCAGCATTTCTATTAGCCTTAGTTTTATATTTACAGAAAAAGCTAAATATGGGGCAAAATTTGACCCTTCAACAATTTTTTGCAGTATGTAGAATTATTTTAAAGTGGCCACCTGACATTGTAATTGGGCCAAAGAGGAAATTGAGGAATCCTACTTGCTTAAAAACCATAGAGGAGAATTTGTATTGTGTGAATATTGACTGTATCAGTACAGTGTGCAATAAATGTCTTCATCTTAGGTTTGTTAAGCTGTGCAAAGGACAGAGAGGAAATACATGGAAGTGGTGGCCCTTTCTTCTTCGAGTGATTGCTCATGTACATTTCACAATAGTTGTGTGTGCTCGCCACGTGCACCGGTGCCGGAAGTTTTTCCCTTAGCTGTGCCCATAGGGGAGTGCCCCTAGCGACCCCTGGAGTGGTGCTGCCATTGTGCAGTATAAGGGGCACTGTGCGCTCCCCCCACCCTCAGTTCCTTCTTGCCGCCAGTGAAGGTGCTTTGGAACTGCTCCAACTCTGCTGTAGCTTTCCCTCTTGGACTCTGTTAGTTCATAGTTAGTAGTGCCTGTAGTTTAAAAAAAGTAGTTTTAGTTAGAATTAGTTAAGTGCGCCCGGGTCAGGGCATGCCCCGTGCCCTGGGCTTTAAGTCATGTGACACTTGCAAACCGCCTATGCCCGTGAGTGAGTCGCATGCACTGTTTACACTGTCTGCGGGAAATCCATCTCAGCGATCGCTGCAAGATTTGCAGATCCTTCAAACCTTGGACCAAGAAGGAGTGGGACATTCGGCTCAAAATCATTTTGATGGAGTCGGCCCTAACCCTGACACTGCTGCACTGCTCCGAGTCGGCACCGAGGCATCAGTGCACGGCGACCCAATGGTGCCCTCCATCAGTCAGCACCGCTCCCCGTCCATGGGACACGCCAAAAAGGTGAAGATGAGATCTTCTCTGCCAACGTACCAGAGCAAGACTGGGGAGAGACTAGACCCGTGTTGGGTAGCTCCCGGTCCCCTGTCAGCCTCGCAGCGTCCAACTCAAGTTGAGCGGAATAGCCTGGCCCACTCCGAGCTGGCCTCCCCAGACGCCAGTGCCACATTTGGGTGCCCTCCACGCCGGAGGTTCTGCAGGCAGCTCGAGACATTATGTCTCTGCTGGTACCAGTAGCACTGCCATCATCGGCTCCCCGGTCCAGAGGCAAGCCACCGCTCGGACCTCCACAGTCGCCGCCTGGACAGTACCACTCACGGTCGAGGGAAGGTTCCCAACCTGTTTCCAGCTCAGTGACTGCCCCGGGCGCAGTCCGCGCCGGTCCCTTTCAACCCCCACCAGGTTGTCTCGCTGGGTACCGATTGGCAGAGGTTCCAGGCACCGCTCCACCTCGAGGGAATGTAGGCCTCGCGAGGAGAGAGTGCCCCGTTGAGACCGGGACAGACAGCACTGGAGGTCGTTGTCTCCGAGACGCTACCATAGTCCCTCGCAGTACGGGCATCGATGCCGTTCCCGTTCTCCATCTTGCTCAAAGTCCCCGCTTCGGCACCACTCCTACAGCCCCAGGTGTCGACTGCCAGCACCCCGCCGTCACAGATCCACCTGTTGGAGCTGGTCGCAGAGCAGCCGCTACCGGCGGTACTCCCGCTCCTCCACGCCGGGATCAGATTCTCGCAGTTGGCACTGCTCCCAGCGCCGCCACTCGTCCCAGTCCCAGGATAGCGGTCAATCATATGCCAGCCCAGCCTCCCTTTGAAGTCGTCAGTCAATGGGCCGGGCTAGTCAGGTGGGACAGCCTGCTCCGCCAGTGCCACAGCAGGTGCTGGGGATAGGGCTCCTTGGCCAATACCATGGTACCAATGGGTCCCTTTCTCAGCCTCCCAAAAAGTAGTCAGTGGAGCGTTCATCCCCGGTCCCACACTCAGAAGGGGATGAAGTGGTGGGACCGGTGGGGACGCAGAGTACCACATCCTCCTCCTCCTCCTCCTCCTCCTGCAATGAGGAGATCACGGCCCCTCCTCTGCCTGTCCCGCAGGAGGACACAAAAGCTCACCAAGAGGTGTTGAAAAGGGTGGCATCGAACCTCAACCTACAAGCCAAAGAGGTGGAGGAACCCTCAGATTCCCTCTTCAATGTCCTCTCAGCTTCTGCACTGGGCAGGGTGGCTCTCCCACTCTATGAAGGAGTGGCAAAGATCTCAAATGCCTTGTGGCAAACCTCGGCTTCCTTGCCCCTTATCTCTAAGAGGGCAGAACGGAAGCATTTTGTGCCCACCAAGGGACATGAATACCTGTTACCCATTCTGCCCTCAACTCTCTAGTAGTCGAGTTGGTCAACCGTAAGGAGCGGCAAGGTCAACCCACTCCAACTCCTAAAAATAAGGACTTGAGGAGACTAGATCTATTCAGTAGAAAGGTTTATTCGTCCTCGAGCTTCCAACTGAGAGGGGGGGCAAATCACCAAGCCCTGCTGGGTAGATACGATTTCAATTTGTGGGGCTCCCTGCCCAAATTTGTGGACTCCTTCCAGGAGGTTGAGGAGGGCACGGCTGCTGCCAGGGCAGCCCTTCAGGCAGCCTCGGATGCCGCGGATACAGCTGCAAGGTCTATGGCCTCCGCGGTGTCCATGAGGAGAGCATTGTGGCTCCTGCTGTCTGGGCTGTCCAGCGAGGCACAGAACTCCTTACAGGACCTTCTGTTCCATGGCAAGGCCCTGTTTGCGGAACAAACAGACGTGAAGTTACAGGGTCTGAAAGACGCCCGCACGACATTAAAAACCCTTAGCCTCTATGTCCCGGCCCGGACCAAATTTAAACCGTACCAGGCTCCCAGTCAGGCCACCCACTCCAGATATGAGCCCTCTTATAAAAAGTGAAGGGATTATAAAAAGCGCCTGCAAAGGCAATCCTGGCCTGTGCCCCAGCCTGGGCCCTCTAAAGGTAAACAGGTGCGAAAGCGCCAGTTTTGACGGTATGCCCGGGGGCGATTTACCAGTTCATACCAGGGATCCACCCACAATAAAGCTTCCCTTCTCCAACCGGTTGTGTGCTTTTCTCCCGGAGTGGTCATGGCTGACCTCGGACCAATGGGTCCTCAACACCGTCTCCTGGGACTACACCCTCCAGTTTACTTCTACCCCAACCACCCACCCTCCATCCCCGTTCCTCTTTAGGGCCCCCTCTCATGAGATTCAGCTCAAGCAGGAGGTGAGGTGGCTCCTTGGCTTAGGAGCAGTGAAGGTGGTGCCAGCGGAGTTCAGACGCAAGGGTTTCTACTCCCGTTATTTCCTTATCCCAAAGGCCAAAATGGGGCTCTGGCCCATCTTGGACCTGTGAGGTCTGAACCAGTACATGGTAAAGCTCAAGTTTCGCATGGTCTCTCTGTCCTCCATCATCCCCTCCCTGGGTCTGCCGCCCTCGATCTGCAGGACGCGTACTTCCACATTCATATATTTGAGGGGCACAGACGTTTCCTCCATTTCACAGTTGGGCAGGAGCACTACCAGTTTGTTGTCCTCCCATTTGGCCTGTCCACGGCTCCCAGGGTATTCACAAAGTGTATGTTTGTGGTAGCGGCCTACCTCAGATGTCAGGAGGTCCAGATCTTTCCCTACCTCAATGACTGGCTGGTCAAGGGCAGCTCCAGGTCACAGGTACAGGATCACATCTCACTTCTCCTGTCCACATGCACCACATTGGGCCTGTTGGTGAACGACACCAAGTGCACGTTAGTTCCGCATAGAGTTCATTGGGGCAATTCTGGATGCGACATGGGCCAAAGCCTCCCTCCCACCGGACAGATTTGAAACTCTAAGCTCCTCAGCACAGTCACAAGATTCCCCGTGACCACAACCAGAGCGTGCCTCCAACTCATGGGTCATATGTCAGCATGCATGTACGTGGTTCATCATGCCAGACTCAGGATGCGGCCCCTCCAGCTCTGGTTGGCCTCAGTATTCTTCCAGTCCAAAGACAAGATGGACAAGGTCCTCACTGTGCCCGAACTGGTTATAGCCTCCCTGCGCTGTGGTCCTCCCCGGGGAACATGCTCTAAGGGGTCCCATTCAGGGGCCAACCCCCATATGTGGAATTGGTGTCTGATGCGTCGGACCTGGGGTGGGGAGTCCATGTGGGAAACCTCCAGACCCAAGGTCTGTGGTCCGCACAGGACCTTGCCCTGCATATAAATGTCAAGGAACTCAGAGTGGTCCGTCTGGCGTGCGTGGCTTCCACTCCCACCTGGTGGGCAGAGTGGTCAGGGTTCTCACGGACAACACAGCCTCGATGTTTTACATCAACGGGTAAGGTGGGGCCCATTCCTCAGCCCTCTGCCAGGAAGCCCTCAAGCTGTGGGACTTCTGCATAACCCATGATATTTACCTGGAAGCCCATCACTTACCGGATGTCCGGAACTCTGCTGATTGGCAGGGTCTTGGAAAAGATAAAAACGGACAGGGCCCAGGTCCTCCTGATTACCCCGGCATGGCCCGGGCAACATTGGTTCAGGACTCTCATGAGCCTGGCAGTCACCCCGCCATGGCTGTTGCCAACCCGCCCGGACCTGCTCTCCCAGGACCAAGGTCACCTCCTTCACCCCAACCTAGCAGCACTCCACCTCACGGCGGTGGCTGCTCCATAGTTAGGCCGGGAGGAGAGGACTTTCTCGGAAGGGGTTCAGCGCGTCGTCCTGGAGAGCAGGCGGCCCTCCATGTGTCAGGCCTACCTGGCGAAATGGTCTCGGTTTTCCCAGTGGGCCGCTGATCAGGGCACCTCGCCTGTGGTTGCTCCAGTCCGTCTTATATTAGACTACCTACTTCATCTTAGAGCCCAGGACCTAGTGCCCTCGTCCGTCAAGGTGCACCTGGTGGCCCTATCGACCTTCCACCCGCCAGTGCATGACCATACAGTATTCTCTCATGTCATGACTGGCCGATTCCTTAAGGGTTTGGATCGCCTCTTCCCCATATGTTAGGCCCTCAGTCCCACAGTGGGACCTGAACTTGGTGCTGGCCAGGTTAACTGGACCTCCATTTGAACCATTAGCCACATGCTCCTGGTCACACTTCTTGTGGAAGGTAGCCTTCCTGGTGGCGATCACATCCGCTAGACGGGTCTCGGTGCTCCGGGCCCTGACCTCTGAACCCCCGTACACTGTGTTTCATAAGGATAAGGTCCAGCTCTGACCACATCCTCTGTTTCTCCCTAAGGTGGTCTCCGCCTACCATATGGGTCAGGACATCTTCCTGCTGGTGCTCTGTCTCTAACCCCACGCATACAGTGAGAAGCACTGCCTCCACATGCTAGATGTGAGACGGGCTCTGGCTTTTTACCTAGAACGTACAAAACCGTTCAGGAAGTCTTCACAACTGTTCTTCGCCTCGGCCGAACTTATGAGAGGCCAGCTGATCTCCACTCAGCAGCTCTCCACCTGGATCACCTCTTGTATCTGTACTTGTTACGGCCTAGCGGGAGTCCCCCTGCCGCCGATTGTGAGGGCACACTTGACCAGGACGCAAGTCCCGTCGGGTGCCTTTCTGGCCCATGTCCCCTATTCAGGACGTCTGTAGGGCTGCCAGATGGTCATCGGTTCACACATTCACCTCGCATTATGCAATCATCTCCCAAACCAGGAAGGACGCCGGGTTCGGCAGGGCTTTACTACGTCCCAAGTGTCTGTGAACTCCTACCCACCTCCAACAGATATAGCTTGGAATCACCTATTGTGGAATACACATGAGCAATCGCTCGAAGGAGAAAAGACAGATACCTTTTCCGTAACTGGTGTTCTTTGAGATGTGTTGCTCATGTCCATTGCACATCCCGCCCTCCGTCCCTTCTGTTGGAGTTGTCTGGCAAGAAGGAACTGAGGGTGGGGGGAGTGTGCAGCACCCCTTATGCCACGCCAAGGCTGTGTATTCCATTGCCTTTCCCTTGCCTTCCATGCCCAGTCCCTTGTATTATGTACTATATCAGGTCTGCTGTATTGTTCATTATTGTTAAAGTTTTTTCAGGAACCAACTGTAGTTCAGATGTGGATATTGGTAGGAAAAAAATGAATGAAGTTCAGTTCTGCAAAGCAAGACAAATGAACAACAATAGCTGAAGTGGTAGCATGTCATCAAGGGGAGAGAGCTCTTTCTTTGGGGAGTAGTCTGCAATGTTTCCTGATGTCTGATGCTTGTCAGGACTCAGAACAAAAGAAGCATAGATCTGCTTTTCAAAACCAAAGGAAATGATGCTACTTCAAATAAAGGTCAAAAATAAAAAAATCATTATTCTATTTAAGGTATTTATATGGTCCCCATTACCAAAGTATCTGAGTGTTTCACATCACCACTGTAAGGGAGGAAAGTGCTCTGATCCCCTCCTAGAGATGGGAAACTGAGGCACAGATAGATTAAAGATAGGTCACACATGGAATCTATAGCAGAGCAGGGAATTGAACCGAGCTCTCCTGAGTCCCAGGCTAGCACCTTAATCACTGAATCGTGTCTCTCCTTCCTCCCCAAATTAAAGGAGCCATCGCAGCCAGGGCTAAAGCTAGGGTATGGCTGGGATCTGAACCCTGAACTACTGTCACCAGAGGTCAGACCTTTAGGCTACCCAGCCACTTGCACGTAGATCAGACAGTGTCTAAAACCAAAACAGCTGCAAGAAACTAGATTATGTTTTGGTGAGATTTCATATGAACATTAATTTGTGTATCAGTTTGGTTGGATTCTCCCTCCACCTTTTGGACCCTTAGTTTGGCTTTTGAATGAACCCCAAAGCTTCTAAGCAAAATTCAGACTAGTTTGACTTGTTTAACTTAGTTTGTCTTCACTGCAGAGTTAACTAAAGTTATAGCTCAAGTATTGCCCCTAACTCGAGTGCTGTCCACCCACAAACTCCCTCAACTTGAGTGTGGTGGTGCTTCTAACTCACTTTGGCTGACCCACCAGGGGCTACAGCTCTGATTAGCACAAGGTGTCAGCTAACACAATCTCGCTGTGCATCTCTAGTGTTATTTCGCAGTGAGGCTGCTCTTGCTCAAGCTAGACTAACTTGGGAGGAGTAACTTAAGTGTAGATAACTCAAGTTAACTCTGCAGCAAAGACATACCCTGATGTCTGCATGGTTTCCATCCCCTCATCTTAAAGCACCTTTATTGTAAAGCAACTCAGTCAAAACTTGACTCAGCTGTGCTGGAAAGGTTCATGACCTTTGCTGAACCTTCTGGTGAGCCTGGCCTGAGTTTGGCGTTGGTGACAAAATCTTAACCTGGATGAGTAATTCCTAGCTTCAAGTTTCATTAATGAAGTTCTGCCTAGCTCCTGTAATAAACAACTTTTGATCACTTTTGAAAGCAGGAATTAACCACTCTTTAGAGTAAACAGTAGACCCTGCTCTAGTCCTGATAAAGTTAATTCATACAAGGTTCTGAAGTAAAATATATTAATAAACAAGTAGTGAGAAACAGACAGACCTCTGATTTGGTTTCATTGCCCTTGTTGTTGTTTCCATGCCTGAAGTTGCACTTATGTATTTTATACAAAGCAGCCACAGGTAGGAACTGAATCTACTTATGAGGAAATAAGTCTAGAGAAGAGTTACTTTATTATTATTTTTAATCATCTATTTGTAACTTTAGTTGTCTGTAATTTGTGAAATTCAGATTGGGTCCAGATCCCAAAGTTTAGGTGTGTTCAGACCAAGGGTTTATACATCTCTATAAAGCACTTAATACAATTGACTCAACAACTTTCACGTACTTTGGGAATATACAAATCAGAGATAAAAAAGGATAAATGTTTTTAAATGGTTATTTTGATATTGTGTTATTTGTACTCTGGTATCACCTAGAGCCCTCCAATGCATTATGCTAGGCATTATGCTAGGAATATACAATGGTCCCTCCCTCAAAGAGTTGACAATCGAAGATGGGATGCAACAGCTGGATACACAAAAAGGCAGTGGAAGGCACAAGGTAACAATGAGAATACATGGTCCATTACTAGAACCTCACCCTTGAAACAAATCCGTTATATAAAAAATAAATGTAAAGGGCAAGGACTGTAATTTGATCAGCTGAAGGCAGAATCTCTAATTGTTCTATTATGTTTCTGCTCAGTGTTTTTATGCAGACAGCACTTTTGGGGGGGATTGCTCAACAGTGAGCAAATGAGGAATTTGATAAATGATACAAAGACAACTTCCTTTTGTTTTAGTAAACTGATCTTCAACAGTGAAATCTCTGCTGAAATTGAGGTCAAGACTTACCAGTAAATACCAGTTTAAGCCCCCCAAAAGGTCAACACTTATTTTGGGGATGGTTCTTGTTTACTGTCAGCCTTAGGTTGCTATAGAAGATCATGCTATAGAAGATTTTTTTGGATTAGTTATGTTGTTATGCATATTTAACTAAAACGCTCAGTTACTTTGGATACTAGAATGTTTACAGTTTTGTGGTTACAGACATCCAGAGTTCAGGCAAATCCAGAGTCTAACTGTCTTTTAGGAAACGTTGCAAAACCTTCCTGTTTGGGAAAAGCCTTTCTACCATAAGAATGATGGTCACAACTAGGGAAGCCATTTGTCTAGTTTTAAGCTGGACCATCCTGTTTTTCTAAGGTTTGTCTCCCATCTAATAGTGCAAAAAAAAAAAAATGGATGTGGTTTTGTTCAGTATCAGACAGGGGACACCATTTTGAAGAGCGCACCCCGCCCTGTGGCGGGACCTTACATGCCTGGTGGGCCCATGCTGTTCCTGGAAGTACTGGGACGTCTGGTATTCTGGGGATGCCGCCCCCTCCCCAGTCCCAACAGTGACCACTGACTTCTATTCCCAAGCGTCTGCAAACCAAAAAACCAACACAACCCTACCCCTTGCAGAGATTTGACTAAAAACAAACAAACAAACAAACAAAAAAACAACATGCCGGAGACTCCATGAAGTCCAAAAGGGACTTTGCTGTTGCTATTGATTTTATATGGAAGGTGCTCAGACACTGTTGTGGTGGGTGGCAGTTTAAACCCTAAGACAGATAAATGCATAACAAAAATCAGCAAAGAAACCATGGCCTGGTGCACCCCACACTCAACCCCTCCACATACACATTGCCCTCACCATTTGGAGGTTCCTGCTCCCTCACACTGAAAGTGGGGGGAGGAATAGCTGACTATGAGGCACTATTTGCCCCAACCTGCAAGTCTGAGATCCATGCATTGGGGAGGAAGCAGAGAATAAGTGGGCTGGGTTTGGAAGTGGATAGGGGATGGTGTTATACTTATAAGAAACACACGGGATCTTTTTCAGGGGAAAAGGCAATACGCCACATTTATTGAAAACACAACAATTAGCATATGCATTCACACACACACACACTCTCACACACACACACACACTCTCTCTCTCTCTCTCTCTCTCTCTCTCTCTCCCGCCAATCAATGTTATAGTTACCAGTTCAGATCAATCTAGTGGCCAGCTAGGTTGAATACAGGCAGAGAGGAGCCAGGTTCTGTCGGTCGTGACACGATGCTCCGGGAAAGTCTTGGCAGGACGAACCCAAAGTGTCATGGCAAAGCACCCTGTTTGTATAATGATTTTCCTTCATTGGGACTAATGAGTTTTGCACCGTCATGCTGTAATTATCAATTGTTGTTTGACAAGTGCTTGTTTTCTTAAATTGTCTTTCTCATCCTTTATCTTGTTCTTTCATCAAGTCTCTCAGGGAGTTACCCCATGCTGGTTTTGATCACAGCTATTTTGTCCCCACTGATAGGTGTCTGTCTCATCTTTAGAGTCGTCAATCTGCCCTCTTCTGACATTTCAATAGAGGTGTGTTGCTTTCTCCTGGTGCCCTTGCGTCTGTCCTCAGTTCCTCCCTAGCACATCTTGTCCAGTGATGGCCTTCACACTTATCTTCTAACACACCCATTCCTCATTCACACACAAAACAGAATTGATTCACACACAACATTTGAACAGGAACATCAAATTGCAATGCAAGAGAAAGACAATCATTGCATTCTTTTACGTATTTTAAAATGCTAAACCTACAACAAAGTGGTGACTCTGAAGGTCTGTCACTGCCTTGAAATCAGCTTCAGACACAGATTCAGGCTGCTGCATCTCTACCAATGGCCCAATAGGCCATTCTTTTCTGCTATTCAAAAAGGGTGGCTGGCAGAATATGGTCAAATCATACATCAATACATTTAATACATGTTATGTTGTTGTTCTTTATCCTTCATTCTAAATTATACAAAATACAAACATAAAATCCTACTACTACAGTGGGTTTGATGTGGGGCTTGCATTGGTCCTTCCTTCAGCCTCATATCCAGGACTGACTGCATTGTCTCTTCCACAGATCCTCTCCCAGGGGTTGGAGCAGCCAGGGAGAGTCCCAGGTAGCATGACTCTACTGGACTTTCACTGGCAGGGACTGAGGGATCTGTTTTGGTCTGGAGCTGCTGTACAGGCACATGATCTTCCTGTCGATAGCCCTGGGGTCATCTTAAATTCAGGGCTAGATCTGGCACTTTATTCTGGAGGGTGGGAAGGGGAAGTTTGTTTCCACCCTCCTGACGGAATACTTGAGGAGAGGTTTCTTCCCCAAACCCTAGGGCTGATCGAGGCTCATGTTTTGTTTTTCAAAGAAGGTGATGCATTCACACTTGCCTGCACTGGAAAATATTGACTCCTTTTCCCTAACTGTTTGTCTCCATGTATTCATTACTATATGCTGTCTTCCTTAATCTGATCCACCTTCATCAGTTTCAACAGACCTTTCTCCCCCCCCCCCCCATCTCTTCTGAGGTGTCAATCTCTCTGCCTTTTTTTTCTTCTTCTTCTTCTTTTTCTTTTGGGATGGGAATCATCCTTACCACAGTAGTAGTATAATACATCTGAGTAGTTCCCTATCCTCTTCTTCCTGTGCATTCCAGAGCTTTTCCCATCTGTATAGTGGACTTGCCTCACAGGCACACTGTGAGCATTAATGAGTTAATGTTCGTAAAGCATTACTGAAGTGCTAAGTATTTCAGTGCCTCCAGCCACGAAGCCTCAGAGTTCTGAAACAGTTGTGTATTATGATAGCCAGAGTTAGGCAGCACTCTGTAACAAGTGACAAACTGCTGACTTTGTTAGCAGCCGAGCTCTCTCGTTGGGATTTCCAGATGAACCAGAAAGCATAAGTGGAAACTCGGTTAAGAACAGAGATGCTTATATTGGTGTCAGGATATTGGCAGCATTTGGCCCAGAAATGAATTTAATATTCTAAAGTTGCCTCTTCCCCTCCACCTCTGTGATATCTTTTTGGTTCTGTACACTCGGATGCAGTATTCACTATGCATCACTCTGACATTGTGAACACCAGAAATCTCATTGCAATCCAGGGTATCTGTGATAACTTGGGACACATTGGGCCCAGTTGTACTGCCATGCTGGGGTAAATCAAGAGTAGCTCTGCTGAAGTCAGTGGAGTTACAGCAGTGTAAGAATATGTCAATGCATGGAGTTATTCCAGAATAGTTATTCTGCTTTAAAGTCACACCCTATTATATGCTGGAATAACTTTCACGTGTAGAAAAGCCCAAAGAGAGAAGAGAATCAGGCTTTTCATTCTGTAACCTCTTCTGCCTGATTTCAGAGGGTGGGGAGTGAATTGTTAAAAAGTTAATTTAAAAAGAGTCTGTGCAGAATGCCACAGCCCCCCAGTACTCCCAAACCTTCTGGTTGAGGGTGCAGATTCAACATTTGTTTTGCCATACAGCTAATCTCAGGGTGACCAGATTTGAGTACAAAACTGGGACACCTGCCTATATGAGGCGAATGAGGGTAGAAGGGAAGGAAAGGGGAGGGGCCCCATGGTTGGCTTCAATAGCTAGGGGTGTATTAGTTGGGAGAGAGGTTTTCTCCTTTCTCTTGTTCTCTCTTTCCCAACCACACTGTCACAGAGGTATGCAGGTGCTTTCTTATTCCCTGGTCACTCTCTTTAGGGTTGCCAATTTTGGTTGGATGTATTCCTGGAGATTTCATCACGTGACATAATCTTTAATTCAAGATTCATCTTTAATTCCTGGAGACGCCAGGCCAATCCTGGAGGGTTGGCAACCCTAACTCTCTTGCATTCTCCCCCTACATCCTACATCCACACTTTGTTAACCTAAAGGACCTCAAGGGCCCCAGTGTCTCGTTTGGGTGTTGGGATTTGACAAAGATGGGAGAGGTTTAGACGTTGAGGTGCCCATGTTTGTTATGGGCATATGGATGAGTGCAGTAGATAACTACGGCAGAGGGAGGCAGAGAAAGAATCAATAACCTATTAGGAGGTGAGAACAGGTTTCAGTGCAAGAAACTAAGGTTGCTTGCTGTTAACATCATAACAACATAAGGCAATTACCGCATGAACAGAAAGCACCAGCAGATTGTAATTAAAATGTCATCTGATTGCAGACAGTCTTCACCTCAGAGTCTGATACTTTCTCAGGGCGAGTATAGAACACGTGAGAGCTTAGCACAGCAAGCTCCAGACTAGTCATGTAAAATGTTTGCAACAAAATCTCTGAACACCTAAAACTAGGTGAGTTACATGTTTCATCACAAACTGTCATATCCACCTAATGTTGCAGATAGCATCTTTCTGATCTCTGTGTTCATTCTAAGTGCCAGGTACTAAGTTCCCAAAGTTTTTAAGCAAACTTTGGATGGTTTCTAGTTTGCAGCAAAATCCTCTGAAATTTCATGGTTTCCTCTCAAACTGAAATTCTGCTGTTTAGTCTCAGTGCCTCTGAGATGTTGCTGTTTGTTTTGTTTAATTGCCAGATTGCAAGCAAAAAATGGAGGCACAAAGCAGTGGAGCAAATTTGTGATTTTTTTTTTTTTTTTTTTTTTTTTTAAGGGGCATGAATTTTAGCTCTTTGCATCACCGAGCTCTGGTAATTATATTGGTGCTTGTTGCTGCTGCCGTTTATTTAGCCTGGTCTACCCTGGAGCTGATGTGAATGTACAGAATAATTGCTTGCATGGTTCATGGAGCATGGCAGTGGTTCTCTCCAAGGATATGCTGGGAGTTCAGTTAGGCATTAGGCCTCCAGTAAAAATTGTTATTGATTCTGCCTTTATCCAATTACAATGTTACATACTCACTCCCGCTCAGACTACAATGAGAATTTGTCCATTTGGATAAATTATGTATGACACTTTTTGGCTCTAGACATATTAAAGTTTAGATGTGAAATAATTACATTCATAACACTTTTATTAGTTGTTGAGAAATCAGCTTGTTCAGCCTGGAAAAGACTAATTGTTATTTCTTGGGGCAGGGAGGCTAAACTAGGAATTTTGCTGAAAATGTTTCCTTTCCCTATTCAACTCTCTAGCTGTTTTTTGTCCATCAGTAGCATTTCTTACATTTCTTACGTTAAAATTATGATCACTTTATGCCATTAGAACACTGGAAAACACCATGGTCTAAATTCAGATCTGGAGTAAACCATTGGCTTCACTGGATATATTTGGACCAGCGGGTGTGGTATTCTACTCAGGAATGTGACTCCCTAACTGTAAAGGCCCTCAGTAAAACATCTTGATCTCATAATTTTTAACCTTAGTTTTTGCACTTTGAAAAAGGAGAATTCAACTCCTGTTGCTCTAAAAGAATAAGCTGCTTAGCATTTCCACATTGCTGGTGTTAATGTTGTTAGCCAGGTCTGGAGCAATGAGCATGGGGTGAGGTGTCAGGGAGTGTGATGTAATGGAATCAGGAAAGGATGTGGAGTTCAGGAGGCCTTCCGGTCTAATCTTGGCTCTGCCACTGATTCATTTGTATGATCTTGGGCAAGTCACTTTGACTTTCTGACTTCGTTTTCCTCATTTTATAAATGGGGAAATCCGTGCCGACCTATCTCCTCTCTTGTGAGGATTAATTAGTAAATATTTATACAAGTCTTTGGACATTGTGTGTGATTTCTATAGAGCTTTCAAAAACCCTTCGTTAAGACCATTATTAAGGTTGCAAAGTCAAGCACTCAAAAGTTAGGAAATGCCAAAATTAAGGTTGTCTGTGCAATCTTAATTTGGCTCCCTTGTGCATCTGCATTATGATACAGTATTTAATTACATGATCAGACTGGTTTTTTTTCCAGAGGACCCCGCCTCCTTCAGTGCAGAGGGTGGCTGTTGCTCTCTTAGTGAGCAGCTATTCAATTATTTTGTTTTCTCCTCCTTGCTCAATATTTGGCTTGTGGCCTTCATTACTGCAGACACGCTATTCAAACCTTGTCCTGAAGATGGAATTATTAAAATTTCCTCATGGGTTTTTCTGTGGTGCTTATCACTATCGTATCTGCTTGCTCCACCAAAACCCCTGTTAAATGAGCAGGTTGATATTATCCACATTTCTCAGCTGGGGAGCTGAGGCACAGAGAGGTTAAGATCAAAAGTATCCACTGATTTTGGTGGCCAAATTCAGACATGTAGGACTGGAGATTTTTTTCAGTCCCAGTCTCATCAGACTCCTTTTCCCAACTTGCTCCTTTTACTCCCCCGTGCTGTGACTTTTGCATCTCTGCATTAGAATCAGGCATCTTTCCTCCCAGCCCCCGCCGCCCCCGGGCTACCTGGATGCCAGCAGGAGGGTCACTGAGAACCAGGCTTCCTGTTCTCAGTTGTGCAGCCGGGAGCAGCCATTACGGGTAACCTCCATAGTCCGGGGTCAGAGCATGCTTGGCCACTCTGCGTGGATGGAGCATGCGCAGTCTAGTCGATGCTAAGAGCTATGGAAACTCGAGTGTGCCCACGGAGGTGATTTTAGCTGTTAAGCTCTAACAGGTCTTCACTGAGCACCTGCAACTGTTGTTGTTTTTTTCCAAGGCTTGTAATGTGGCCAAATTTGGATGGATTTTCACAAGATGGCAAGAGGCACATCCCTGACATAAAGGCCTTCCCACTCCAAATTTCCATTCCCTGTTCCGAAGCATGGGGGCACTAAAGCTGTTGAAAGAAAAGGTCTCAAGAATTTTTTGACATGGGCAAAACTGATTATCTTTCCCTAGTCTTGTTCTCGGAAATGGCTGAACCATTTTGGCTGAAATTTTCCAAAACAATTCAACCTGAGGCAGATGCCCAACATAGAAAATTTCAACCCAAACGGTTAAAATCTGGCAAGCTATAAGCAAGTGAAAAGGGTCTTTTAATGAGAAGTATTAGGCAACCTTAGCAGTAGGCTGGGCTACTAGTTCTGCCTGTAATGCTAAATATTGGTAGTAGTCATGTACACCAGTCTTGAAGAGAATGGGGGCCAGACCATTTGTTAACAGAACCTTTTACACATCAGATGATTTTATAGTGTGCATCCATGATCTGTTTCTGCAGTTTGGGAAAAAGAGAATACATATTGAAATTCACTGGATAACGAGGGGACTGGACGCTTCACGGGATTAGTAATAGGGTTTTAAGGCTAAGTCTACACCAAAACACTACAGAGGCACAGCATTCTCCCATTGCTATTGTAAATGCATCTCCCCAAGGGGCAGTGTTAACCAGTGCTGTCTACCTGGGGACTGAGGTCGGCTTTGTTGCATGATCTTAAATTATGTATTGATTACTTAAGAATCCCCATTTATCACTGTGATGGTTGCCCAGTTCTTGCCCCAAGATCAGGGCCAGTATAATTGACATTTATTATATAGTTGGGAACCCTGATGTGCACAGTTGCATCACTCACACTGTAGGAACTCTTTTATATTTACAAATATAGTTTATTAGTATATGTAGCACAGTCACAAACCACCCCAACATAGTAAGATAGAGATACTCCAAAATGGACATCTTCGCATCCATATACTCTCACCATCTCCTGTAGAACACCCTGAAATGTTAGCCATCATCTTCCTCATCACCTTCCCCATCATCACCAGTGGTTATCATTCTGGCACCTCCCAAGGACTACATCTCCTTCTCCTACCACCCCTAGGCTGGGATGCCACTTTTATAATATGTTACACTGATGCCACCATGTTTGATGCATATTCAGTAGGGGATTTTCCCCTTTTCCGTATTTGTATTTCCTCACTTTACTAATGGAGTGTCCTTTTCCTATAGGTTCGTATATCAATGATCTCAAATTATCATCATATACATCCATTCTTTACCATGGAAAGCCCCTATGCCAACCTGCTTTAACGCATCCTCTGTGTTAAAGATCGCATCCCTACGTGGACCTTATGCTTTAGCTCATCACCATCTATCTAAGGTCCAAAACATATGTATGCTAACTTTGCCTTAGTTCACCATACAGGATGTGGCTGGCAGGTCCCTTGTGTTACAGCCAAAATATACTCTAATATAAACCTATTATAATAAAACAAATAATTAAAACCATACGAAATTTATAAGAAAATATATATAGGCAAGCAAGCAGGCTAGCCTTAGATGTCATGTCTGTCATGTATGGCAGTTTGTTGCCAGAATGTCATTCAGGGCTGTGGAATTGTAGAGAAGGACTGAATGGACATGAGGGCTGAACTACCCAGTCATCTGTAGAGGGGGTCCTTCCAGGTAAGAATTGAGGCAAATATGAAGGGCAAGAAGCTTGCACTGCTGCTAGCAGTTCTATCCACCCATTGCCTGCCTTGAGCACTAAATTCTCTGTCATGCGCATTCAATGTTAAAACAAAGTTGCTGGATAGTCTTGTAAGGATGAGCTAACACTTTAACACACCTTTCTACAAAAGATAATTGCAAAGCAAAACACAATTAACATTTGCTAAATTGAATTGGAAACCGCAGTGTAACAAATTAGAACACTTTAGGCAAATCCTAATTTTCAATTATGGTTCTACCTTAGCAAAAAACATACACTATCACAAGAGTAGGAAAATATTTACTTCATGATTAACTCATAACAACAGCTGGTGATAGTTTCGACATGGCAAACAAAACGAAAATGTCATAGGGAGAACCAAAGATCCGTATGACCCTAGATCTGCTGGGCTATGTCTACTTCAAGCCTGGCTGTGCAGCTGTTGGAAATGGAGCAGGGTAAATGTGAGATGTAACTGTTAGTCTGCTGCATGCTAATGATGAGCTGTGTGTGTGTGTGTGTGTGTGTATGGTTACGCGAGGAGTGTGTGTATGATATGCATCTATAATAACCGTGTGTGTATGTGTCTCTCTGTGTGTGTTATAGTAGTGAGTTATTAAAATACTCCATGTACAGATGAGGAAACAACTAAAATTAAAACAAAACATGTTTGTTTCTCAGGTTGCAAAAATATTTTAAATTGTTTGTAAAGATTATAAACACTAAAAATATAGGTCATTTTTATCTGTTACATTAACATATGGCCTCTGCTGTCAGTTCCTCACCCTCCTTGCTGCTCTGAAATCCTGGTGCAATAGCAGTAGGTGTTGATGATATGGCAGAGTGTTTGGTGTAACAAATTCATTTGAAGGCATGGTTCTACTGGGAAAATGACTGTAGAATAGCATTATAAATTTCCATGTTTGTGTCTCAGTGAAAGGTAAATGAATTCAGCTTACAGTTGACAAGAGATTCTTTTTCCTAATGAAGACAAAAACTCAACCGTGAATTTCAAGTCAGTCTGGGTTCTTCCCTGCTTGGGCATCTTCCTCAGTAACCTTGAGGAAGTAGTACAAGTAACCAGTACAAGAAATAAACTTGTAAGTGTCCACCTATATTAACTACAACTATAGATCACCTTGATTTGGTCACAGTGACATGTGATGTTGCAAAACAAGAAAAGTCCAGCTTGATTTTCAGAGATCAGACATAGTTTGCTTTGTTTGCATTAAAAAGCAAACCAAAACTTGTGAATAGAGCAAACTTTATTTGAAGCTGTTCAGAGGAATACAGTAGGAAAGTTTGTGGTTCCATTTTTTTCAGATACCCTTTTGCAGAATCCCTCTTCAGAGTCAAAGCATTGCAGTGCCATTTGGGGGATTTTATGTTCAGTTGCTCTAGAAGGAAACCAGTGAAGAGTAATGTCTGCAGTGCAGAAAGGTCTGGTTGTGTTGTGAAATGTGTTAGCATAATGTTGCATTCAAGCCATCTGCATTAATATTGTCAACAAAACAAAAATTTATTGTTTCAATTTAACACTAGTTGTACCACTTCTCAATTTTTTTCTCTTAGGGTATGTCTACACTACAAGAGTACTAAATCTACACTAAATCGAATATGTGGAATCGATATTACAAAGTCGAACGTGTGTATCCACACTAAGGACAGTAACTCGACTTTGTGAGTCCACACTAACAGGGCAAGCGTCGACATTGGAAGCGGTGCACTGTGGGCAGCTATCCCACAGTTCCTGCAGTCCCTGCTGCCCATTGGAATTCTGGGTCGAGCCCCCAATGCCTGCTGGGGAAAAAAAATTTGTCGAGGGTGGTTTTAGGTAACTGTCGTCATCCAACCGTCACTTCCACCCTCCCTCCCTGAAAGCGCCGGCGGGCAATCAGTTCGCGCACTTTTCTGGTGAGTGACAGCGCGGACGCCACAGCACTGCGAGCATGGAGCCCGCTGCGACCATCGCTGCAGTTATGGCTGTTGTCAACACCTCGCACCTTATCATCCACCTTTTCCAGAGGCAGATGCTGAGAAATCGGGCGAGGAGGCTACGGCAGTGCGGTGAGGACATGAAGTCTGAGAGTGGCACAGACCTCTCTCAAACCACGGGACCCCGCGCCGTGAACATCATGATGGCAATGGGTCACGTTGATGCTGTGGAACGGCAATTCTGGGCCCGGGAAACAAGCACGGACTGGTAGGACCACATAGTGCTGCAGGTCTGGGATGAATCACAGTGGCTGCGAAACTTTTGTATGCGGAAGGGAACTTTTCTGGACATTTGTGAGTTGCTGTCCCCTGCCGTGAAGCACAAGGACACCCGGATGCGAGTAGCCCTGACTGTCCAGAAGCGAGTGGCCATAGCCCTCTGGAAGCTTGCAACGCCAGACAGCTACCGGTCAGTCGCGAATCACTTTGGCGTGGGCAAATCTACCGTGGGGGTTGCTGTGATGCAAGTAGCCAACGCAATTGTTGAGCTACTGCTGTCAAAGGTAGTGACCCTTGGAAACGTCCAGGTCATCATAGATGGCTTCGCCGCGATGGGATTCCCAAACTGCGGTGGGGCTATAGATGGAACTCACATCCCTATCCTGGGACCGGACCACCAGGCCAGCCAGTACATCAACCAAAAGGGCTACTTTTCAATGGTTCTGCAAGCACTGGTGGACCATAGGGAACGTTTTACAAACATCAACGTAGGATGGCCGGGCAAGGTTCATGACGCTCATGTTTTCAGGAACTCTGGTCTGTTTAGACGGCTGCAGGAAGGTATTTACTTCCCGGACCAGAAAATAACAGTTGGGGATGTGGAGATGCCTATAGTGATCCTCGGGGACCCAGCCTACCCGCTAATTCCCTGGCTCATGAAGCCCTATACAGGCGCCCTGGACACTGAAAAAGAACTCTTCAACTACCGTCCGAGCAAGTGCAGAATGGTGGTGGAGTGTGCTTTTGGACGTCTCAAGGGGAGATGGGGAAGCTTACTGACTCGCTCCGATCTCAGCGAAACCAATATCCCCATTGTTATTGCAGCTTGCTGTGTGCTCCACAATCTCTGTGAGAGCAAGGGGGAGATCTTTATGATGGGGTGGGAGGTTGAGGTGAATAGCCTGGCTGCTGATTACGCCCAGCCAGAGAGCCATACTATTAGAAGAGCCCAGCAGGATGCGGTGTGCATCCGGGAGGCTTTGAAAGCTAGGTTCCTCAGTGAGCAGGGTAACCTCTGACTATTACGTTTGTTTAAAGAGAAGCTGAACCTGCCCCGTTTCTTTACCCACTTACTGTTGACTATCCTCTCCAGGTACATACTCCGTTCACCCCGTCCCCCCCCTTCCAACACACGTTTAAAAATAAAATAAATGGAACTTTGTTAATGAACACCGCTTTCTTTATTACGGATTTCATGGTAAAGTGTTGAAACTGGGACGCAGACTGTGGTGGGGAGCGGGCGTAGTGATGGAAAGAACACTTCTAAACTCGAGGAATGACAGGCTCCTGCTCCTAGAGAGGTCTGCAGTAGTGGACTGGTTGTTTCAACGGAGCCTGCCACCCCTCCTTTTTGGCACTCTGTGTGTGGGGGCTATGTGACTTTGTGGCGGGGGAGGACGGTTACAGATCCCCTGCTGCGTGGCTCTGTGATCCAGGATAAGGACCGCAGCATAAGATCTCTATCCGCCCTCCCCCGCCACAAAGTCACATGCGCCCCCACCACCCCCACAGAACATGAAAACCACCTCCCAGACTGACCAGGGTGCCTAGTGACTGCAATGTGTGTGTGACCTTCTGCTGAACCTGCCCCCATGTCTGTACCCTGGTAAAGGTGACTGTCCTCTTCAATTACCAACCCCCTTTCCCCCTTCAAACACACTCTCCCCTAAAAGAACATGATGAAACAGTAATTAACAGAAACGTATCTTTTATTAGCAACTACACAGTTAGGGGATGAAACTGGGACGGGGGCTTGGGTGAGGCGGGAAGGAAAGGACTTATCAAATTTTGGGGAATGACAGCCTTCTGCTACTTAAGCAGTCTGCAGGGGTGGAGTGACAGTTTTCACGGCCCCTGCCGCCCCTCCTTCTTGGGACTTTGGGTGAGAGGTTTGTGGCGAGGGAGGGCGGTTAGAGACTGCAGTGGGGCCCTGTCCTCCTGCCTCCTGTCCTGCAGAACATCCACAAGGCGCCGGAGCGTGTCCGTTTGCTCCCTCATTAGTCCAAGCAGCGTTTGAGTCGCCTGCTGGTCTTCCTGCCGCCACCTCTCCTCCTGTTCGCTGTGTGCTCGCTGGTATTGCGACATGTTCTCCCTCCACTGGGTCTGCTGTGCCGCCTCGACTCGGGAGCAGCCCATAAATTCTGAGAACATGTCGTCCCGTGTCCTTTTCTTTCTCCGCCTAATCTGCGCCAGCCTCTGCGAGGGGGATGCCAGGGTAGGTCGGGAGACAGTTGCAGCTGTGGGATGGGAAAAAGAGAGTGAATTCCTCACAAAGATAATTTTTTGTGAACAATGAACATAGTCTTTCTCTGTGAACAAGACCATGCACAGCACCTATCACATGCGCACTCAGGACAAGGTCGAATTTTTGGCCTTCGCATTCAGTGCCTGGAGATCAGACAAGCGGGGCAGGACAGCGGAATTCGGGTAGAATGCTGACATGGTAAGCCGTAGACTTTTGGCTACTTAAAACTTAAATTAGAGCAGTGCCCTCTTTTCACGTTCAAAGCAATGCTCCTATCGTTGGGCAGTTCCTGCTGCCGGCAATCCGGCAAGCATGAACTCTGCCTCTGTCCCACCCACTCGTGGCTGTCCCTGGGAAAGATCCCTGTATGCTGCCCCTCTCCCGCCTCCACCGCGTGACGGTAAACCGCCGGTGACAGTTCTGTAAAGGAACAGGCAAGCAGTCCCAATAGTAACATTCCCCTAATTCTAAGCAGGTCACCATGAGCGACATCACTCTGCTGAGAATTTCTGAGACCGAGAAAGACCGCATGCTGCGTGAAAGCCAGCAAAAAACAGGGCCATATGCCGCCATGCTCTGCAAGGCAATGATTCCAGAGTACTTGATGATAGCCTGGCGAGGAAAAGTTTCCTACCACGGAGGACACAATAAGGCTGCTCTCCCCAGGAACCTCATGCAAAGGCTTTCCAATTACCTCCAGGAGACCTTCGTGGAGATGTCCCATGAGGATTTCAGCTCTATCCCTGGACATATAGACCTTCTTTTCCAGTAGCTGCACTGGCAAGGACTAAAAAGTAGAGCGCCTAGGGCAAACAAATCATGAAAAACCCATTGTTAATATTCCTGTTCTGTTCAAACTAAATGTTTACATGTTTAAAACACTTACCGACTGATCCGTCCCCTGATTCAGGGTCTGGGTTAACGGCTGGGGAAGGTTGGTAGGGGATCTCTGTAAGGGTGATGAAGAGATCCTGGCTGTCTGGGAAATCAGCATTGTAAGTGCTGTCGACTGCCTCATCCTCCTCCTCCCCTTCCTCATCTTCCCCGTCCGCTAACATCTCCGAGGAAGCGGCCGTCGACAATATCCCATCCTCAGAGTCCATGGTCAGTGGTGGGATAGTGGTGGCGGCCGCACCTAGAATGGAATGCAGTGCCTTGTAGAAACGGCATGTCTGGGGCTGGGATCCGGAGCGTCCGTTTGACTCTTTGGTCTTCTGATACGCTTGTCTCAGCTCCTTGATTTTCACGCGGCACTGCGTTGCATCCTGGCTGTATCCTCTCTCTGTCATGGCTTTTGAGATCTTCTCGTAGATCTTTGCATTCCGTCTTTTCGATCGCAGCTCCGAAAGCACGGACTCATCGCCCCACACAGCGATCAGATCCAAGACTTCCCAATCAGTCCATGCTGGGGCCCTCTTTCTATCCTGAGATTGCATGGTCACCTCTGCTGGAGAACTCTGCATCGTTGCCAGTGCTGCAGAGCTCGCCACGATGTCCAAACAGGAAATGAGATTCAAACTGCCCAGACAGGAAAAGGAATTCAAATTTTCCCGGGGCTTTTCCTGTGTGGCAGGTCAGAGCATCCGAGCTCGGCTGCTGTCCAGAGCGTCAACAGAGTGGTGCACTGTGGGATAGCTCCTGGAGCTATTAGCGTCGATTTCCATCCACACCTACCCTAATTCGACATGGCCATGTCGAATTTAGCGCTACTCCCCTCGTTGGGGAGGAGTACAGAAATCGAATTTAAGAGACCTCTAAGTCAAACTAAATAGCTTCATTGTGTGGACGGGTGCAGGGTTAATTTGATTTAACGCTACTAAATTTGACATAACCTCCTAGTGTAGACCAGCCCTTAGTGCTGGCCCTGGAGCCAGTCTCATAAATGGACCTCCCATTGGAATCAAAAGCAACAAAAGGCCTGAAGCAGTGGTTTGAGCATACGTCTTCCTAATGCTGTAGTGTAGGTTCACTTCGCATAGAGTGAAGATCGGTCTCTTTCTTGATTGCATGTGCTATCCTCTTTGTGTAGGATTGTGTCTATCTTACCTGTGTAGAAGAAATTCTGACCGTATACATCTGGTTCCTGATATATTGCATCATGATAACACAGTGTCTCTCTTTTGTGAAAAAAACAAAAACAAAAAGTCCTACCTTATAGACTAACAGACGTATTGGAGTATAAGCTTTTGTGGGTGAATATCCACTTCGTTAGACACTTTTGTTAAAGTGTCTATTGAAGAACTGTTTAAAAGAACAGTTTAAAAGGTTTAATTTGGATGGAACATCATATAGCTGTTCAATGAAGATGAGTTGCTGTTCCTTACATTTTACTTCCCTTTCAAAATGTGTTTATATATAGGTAAATGCAGTTTCCAAGAATAGTGCGCTTTGTTTGTACCATTTTCAGTTATTCAGTAAAAAAAGTAATTTGTGTGAATTTGTAAGCAATTAAAACTTTGTTTTAAGAACATAAAAAGTGTTGGGTCTGTTGTTACCATGATGTCTGGGTGACACATTCAAATAACTCTTCGTGACAATTCACATAACACATGACCCAATAATGTTGCAACCAAAAAGCAGAAGGATGATTCTATAGGGATAGATGAGGGCTTTTTCAGTAGAAGTAGTGCAAAAAGCAGTCTCTTGAGTTCTCTGTCATGTAAGCAGAATCTTTAGGAGGTTATCCCAGCATAGCACATTCAATATGGTTCATTCTAAATAGCCATGCTGAATATTGATATGAAATAGAGCTAATCTAAAGCAAAGTCTATAGCGCATCTAATATTCAGAGAATACTTGCTATTCAAAGTTATCCAAATGTCTTGAATATTCAATTGATGCAGTACCCAATAAACCCAGGCAAAGATCTTTTTCATTAGTTGCTTAGCAGTGACTTCTAAATAAATAGAATAAATAAAACATAAAATCAGCAAGCAATTAGTGGTTAGGACCTGTCCTTGGTCCTGATAGACTCTTAGTCTGTGGAGGTTAAAAGATTCCATGTTTAACAAGTGTAAAGATATAACAGTTTTTAACTGTTCAGTGCATTGTTGTTCTGACTTCTGGGCTCCTCAAAGACAAATAGAGCATCAAAAATTGTACTGTAAAGGGGATACATTGAACTCCATTAACTTGGTTAATTGACTGATTGCTGCTGATAATAATGTCATCTTTGTTTTGTATAGAATTTTCTTCATCCTTCTGTCTTTTTGCATTCACTGCTACAATTACTAGATAGGCCTGAGGCACAACTGAGCACATAACAAATCTTGGCATTCTGCATGTATTTGACAGTTACTGCAGAGAGTAATGATACAAAGGATGGGCATCCCCAGTGGGGCTAACTTAGATCAAAATAGGAAAGGGTTGTGTGATGTCATGTGATGCGGCATCACTTGTGTGGCATGACATAGAACAGGGAAGAGAATGGGAACAAGTGATGTATCTGGAAGGAGTCTGTGTCCCCAAGCAAGCTTACACCCAGAAAAGCATTGTAGGGGAAAATATCCCTTGTGCTCTCAGCAACCTCCTCTACTCGTATTCTCCTCTATGGGCTTCTAGGAAGGAAGAGGGAACTGATATGGCCACTCTGTTTCCCCTGGCTTCTGGCTAGAGGAAGGCATATAGAAGAGTCGTGTTTCCCCTGGGGGTGGGGAAGATCTGTAGGAACAGGATCTGTGTCTTAACTTCGAGAGAAGGAGGAAACCAGCAGTGGGAGAGACGAAAGGAGGCAGATAGCGTAGTTCCTGGCTGGGCAATTCTTATTCTCTGTTCAGGCACCAGTGCTGTTCCTCTGACTGGTGGGAATGCAGAGTATTCCATGAATGCCTCATCAGCAATTCTGCCTATTGCTCCCTATCCTCCTACTATGAGGGTCTTAATCTCACTGGCCAATGAGAAGCATCAGGAGGAAGAGCTGGTTTTCCCCCAAACTCAGGGGAGGAAGCTTTCAGCATTGGAGAGGGAGCGGCACTCTCCCATGCTCCCCTCTTGTATACAGCTGCTCAGCAACTCTGGGCTGATGTCAAGGCACAGACTTTTGGGAGGCTCCTGGTTTATCTTTAGCTTGCTGCTCTGATGTCAAGGGTTAAACTGCAGTGAAGTCACTGATCCAGGAACTCTGTCCTGCAGGGATGATAAGGTACAGGTTTCCTTGCGGTCTCATGCTCTGCATATAGCCTTGCTGGGATGATAAGAAGTCATGCACGTTTGCGAAGTTATTAGCTCAACCCCTTTCATTTTCTGGGCTGATGTTAAGTTACAGGCCTCTGATTCTGCAATTTCTAGCTTGCTGGGCTGATGTGACGTCTTGTGAGGTTAATAGCTTTGCTCCTCTAGTTTGCTGGATTTATGTGAAGGCCAAGACTTTTGTGAGGTCTCTGTCTCAGCACCCTCACTTGCTGGGATGATGTGAAAGTGTGTGTGCGCGTTGCGGTCTCAGTCCAGCCAAGAGCATATTCTTGGAATAAATACAAAAAGAAAAGTGCCAGCTGTAAGATTTAGTGTAAGTTTGGTCTTGTTAAAAATAATTATTGCTTTGTGCCCGTTGCCCCCAGCCTCTTTGCTATTGTGTTATGGATCTGAACATAATTACAACAGCAAAAAAAAACTCAGGGTCCAACTAACCCAGTATGTTCTCTCCACCAGTAGCCAATGACTGATCTTTTTAGAGGAAAGGCTAATTTCTCCTCCATCTCCCTCATTACCACTACCAGCTAAAAAAATGCAACTAATTTTCCAGTACTGTTTGGGGAAATTTCTCCCTGATTGCAGCTTATTATTGTAACCCTGAAACATCAGGATTTAGACTAGTTTCCGTGCTGGGTAGAGTGCTACAGACATTATCCTTATCCATACGGTATAAATGTTTAAAATGTTTAATCCTTTTTTTATTTGCTGGAAACTTACTAAGCTTTTTGTCCCATCAGGAAGGAAGGCCTGTCTAGCCAGGGCTATTTGGCATAAAGATATTTTCCTTCATTTATGTCAACTTGCCATAAGGTTTCTGACAAGTGCTTTCATTACTTAGACAGTACAACAGTAGTGATGGGGAAGTGACATGTGACTCTTACTCTTCAAGACAGTTTGACAGCAAAGAACGCTCAGCTTGACTATGGGAGGAAATGAATATGCCAAAGGTACTGAGATGTCAGCTAGCCTCTGCAAAACAAGATTGTGGATGCAAGAGTAGATTTGAAATGCTGACTTTCAACCTATGAAGCACAAGATTTGAAATAGGTTCAGGTCACTGTTGTACCTTTTAGCCTCCTCTGCTCTGTAGCTAACAGGCAGCCAATTTATAAGATGCACACTTACCATCTACCTCTTCTCCTCTTCCTCCTCCTCCTGCTCCAATCACTATGCATGCACACATCCCATTAGACTTATTTAGCACTGTCACCTCAACACATCATTTGATTACACAATATATTTAATTCAATTAACTGCCTCACCAAAAACAAGAAGGGATGGGTGTCTGTAGTAGGGATGGGTGAGCTTTCTTTTATACTGTCCTCTATTCACATGAGCACCTCCCGTTGAAATCCGTGACAGTTCTACCCTAGTTCAAAGGACTGCAGAGAAGGGGGGGAGGGGCTTGTGCATTTTGCCTACTTTATGTAGTATTCAGATATTTTTTTTGCTCTTTTTTTCATACTTAATTTCCCAAATATCCTGAATTTTGGTCCTATTTGGCTCCATAGTTCTAAATTATTTTCCTGATACTATCAGCTCCAAGTGCTGGTGACAAAACAGCGTGGAAGCTTGGGGTACATTTAAGTCTCACAAGAGCATGCCATGACACTCTTGGGGGCAAATCCAGAGGTGACCTATAAATGGTGGAGTAAATTACATATTGGTGTATGTTGAAGGTAAATGGGTGCAATTTACACCACAAGGTGCTGCCAGAAGAGTGGGGTTATGGCAAGAAAGCCAATAAAAGGAGAGTGTAAGAAGGTGTACAATGAAGCAGCTTCCCCTTTCTTTTTGTCACTTACCTGTATAACAGTCCTACCTTACTGCTCTCCATTGAGGGTAAATTATACCCACTTATTACTATGTTACTTACACCATCAAATAGGACATCACCTGAATTTGGTCATTAGTCATGTGATATATGACTCAGCCATTTTGCAACCACACCTGTTATAACTTTTTTAAAATGTGCGTTCTTCTCCGTCTGCTTTGTGGTGTTGATGCTGCCATTGCAATTCACATTTTAGCCCTGCTATTTTCTCTCTCCATTTTTCTGAATTCACATGTTCCCAGATAAAATCCAAACAGTAGGCTTCCAAAGGTGAATGTCATCTGAGTACTGGCGTATTCGCCCATCCTGTGCCTGTAGGTGAAATTTTGTTGTTGGCCCAGCATGGCAGCTAGAGGAAATCCATGAAGAATCTCCAGTCCTTTGTAGCCTGAGGATAAGAGCTTTTAAATGTTCACATGTATTTCTCAAGTACCCAACATTTCTCAGATTACTGCTTTGCCACGAATGGGGACCCGAACTTTTCAGCATCTCACACCAATTGATGGGGAGATGTGTGCGCGCACACAGTTACAAAGCCCTTGGTCTGGCATGCTGCTTTGTCACTGAGGTCCCCACTGGGATCAAAAGGGCAGAGTGAGATGTAGAGTATCTTTTTAGTATATACTGCCTTGGGTGGTTGGTTTTGTTCAGTAAGCAAATCTTTCCTTGTACTTATTTATTTTTAAATTTTATTCTTTAATGTTTGTCAGTGACACAGCTGAGATCAGAGCCCCAATGTGATTGTATTGAAGAAACACCTAGTAAGAGAAGAGAATATCCCTGTTCTGATCATTTTACAATCTGAATAGACAAGGCAGCCAAAAAGAGGGAGAAAGGAAGTATTGTTACCCCCATTTTTACAGACTGGGGACTGAGGCACAGCCAGATAAAGTGCCTTGCTTGAGATCACTAAAAAGGCCTGTGACAGAGCTAGGAACTGAACCCAGATTTCCTGCACATTAGTCCAGTGCCTTCCCCACAAGACCTACCTCCTTCTTATGTGCTGTGGGATTTGTTCTCAAGTATGCTTATTTCTTTCTTTCTGCTTGGATGGTTCTAACAAGAAGATGTGAGTGGTGAGCATTCTGAAAGCAGTTTGGCTCAGTCTTTCCTTTGCAGCTGAGAGTAAAATTCTAATTGCTACCTTTACTGTCGATTTTTTTTTTAAAAACAGCCTTTTATTGTTCTCACAAGTATTTGAATAACTGAACACTACCCCGTCCATGGTTTTGTATCCCTCGTTTCTCACTGCTTGCCATTTACCATTCCTCTTTATTTTTTGATTGAACAGCCCGTTCATACTCTTCCCTTGCATCATAATATAAAATATTAAAGTTTTGACCTTGCAGAGTATACGTTTAATGTACCAAGCCATCGCTTCCAGGCTCCACACAGGATCAATCACAGTGCATGAAAGTCGTGTGTGTGTGTCTGTTGCAGCCAGAGGAAAAGTGTATCAAATTTAATCTGTTTGCTTGATAAATTGTTTTTCCACCACTATAACTAAATGTCTATTACAACCGTGTCTACTTACTGAGTACCATACTTTATATGCATGTAGGTGCTAGAACAGGGTTTGAATGTTGAGTAGCAGTCATGAGAGCAGATTGCAAAATCTGATCACGCTTACTATAAGGTTTGTGTCTTGGCTCAGTGAATTCAGTTAATGTTTCTAGTAATCTTCCCATCTCACAATTCAGTCATTCATTCTCCTTCCGGATTCTTGTCTTTGAATTAAAAATGGAAAAAAAAATCCATTTCTTATTTTTTCATCAAGTTTTTTAAATAATTGTTTTCAACAGAGAAATTAAGAATGAATTCTGTGTAAGAAAATACTTCTTGTTTAGAATGAAAAATACCTGCATTAAACTAATGTGTGTATCATCAGTGGGCCAGGGGCCTTTTTAGTGACAATATTAGAGAGTGATTTGTAGAGGGATTTTCCCCACTCTTTAAAACGAAAACAGTCTCCCCCTGTCCCCAACCCCCTCCCGCTCCTATTGGGCTGCTGTTTCCCTTGTTTAAATTGGTGGGTGTACTTCATAAATGCCGAAGGGCATTGATCTGACCTTAACCGACCAGAATGAGGCCCTCACTACAAAACATTGACCGGAGTCAATGGAAGTTGTAATATTAACCATGACACAACTATGAATTCAGGGGATCGCAGCAAAACAAAAAGGTTAAAGAACTTGTGTGCACTGAGTCCTGAAAAAAAAAGACAGTTTTTAATTCTAGTATTGACATCAATTGATATTAGGGTTTGTCCTTCAGGTAGTTAGTTATTTTGGCATTATGAGGTCAGCCCTATTCCCTGAGGAGAAAAGGGGTGTTTGATCTCTGTTAATCAGGGGTTCTGAAATAAAGGCTATGGCGTGGGGAGGGGTGAGAGAAGTATCTTGGATAACATTTTCAAAAATGTTGGAATCCCATTTTCAAAAGAGGCTTAAGGCATTCAGGAGCCTAATGCCATTGACTTGCAATGAGACTTAGGCTCCTAAATCACTTAAGCATTTTGAAAATTTTACTCCTTGTCTGTAAATATAGTGCTTTACTGAGCGTGTTGAGCAGGCTACAAGATGCTGCCTTTATGTGCTTGGACAGCTCTTGTCAGCATGCGGAGGGTTATCCCCGGCATATATGGTTTGAGAGTATTTTTGCTGTTTTCTAAATTTGTTGGCTGGTGTTTTTGTTTTTTGGTTTGCAACAGTCCCATTGGAAATTGTAAACTTGCCACCTGGTAAAAGTATCCAAATGGCTCACAGTGTTTTGTATTGCTAATCCACGCCTGTGACAGTATGGTTGTTTTCAGATTTACCGCAGTAAAATGTTCTTTAGGAACATATTAATGCTCCTGTTGTTTTATAATGTTTTTCCAAAGCTGGGGATGTAAGAACTTTGAAATGTGTAACATTTCCCTCTCTCCTTCACCCTTTTAGCAACAGTAGCTCTACCTTTTTATTGACTCTAAAAAATACAATCTTTAAAAATAAAGAAAAAGGAAACTAGATACTGTTTCGTTGGGGCTGAGACCTTAGCAAGATTCAGAGAGGGACTGGATAATTATATGGATTACCAGACTAACTGGAGTTATAACAGGTAATGTTAAGGAAGAGCTTGGGAAAGTATTAAAAAATACCACATGCTTCTGAATTTTAAGACAATCTCCTTCAATTAAATATTAAAATGAGATTCTCAGGGTCATATTTCCCTTCATCTGCCTATTGTGTGGTTCTTACACCTTCCTCTGAGGCCTCTGGTTCTGGCAACTGTTGGAGACAGGATACTGAATTAGCTGGACCTTGGGTTTGATCTAATCTGTCAATTCCTATGTTCCTATATTTAACATGCTATATTACTGTATCTCTCTTGAGGCTTGCACATTCATGAGTCGCCTTATCAACTGCTCCATTATCTTGGCCATACGTAAAACCACTGAAATCAAGAATTATTTATGATTTAGGCCATGTCTACATTAGAAACCTTACAGCGGTAAAGACGGTATAAATTTTTAACAGCGAGTGTAATTTAACCATTGTAACAATTTAGCAAGGGACATGGTGGATTCTCCATCACTGACAATTTTTAAATCAAGATTGGATGTTTTTCTAAAAGATCTGCTCTAGGAATTATTCTGGGGAAGTTTTATGGCCTGTGTTACACAGGAGGTAGACTAGATGATCAAGTGGTCCTTTCTGGCCTTGGAATCTAGTTATTTAAAAAACAATATCAATTGAAATCTGAATAAGGCTCCTGAGTCTGCCAACTTGGCTGTCCTAATGTTAGGTAACAAAATAGGCTTTAGGTGCATAAACCAAAGTGTTTGTTTTTTTTAAGAGAGGCAGAACACGTATAGCTCAAGCGGATTTCATTAGTTTTGATTTCACTGGATTTGCAGATGCACAGGCCAGGAGTCTAACCTTGGGTACACAATTTTTTAAAATTATGGCCCTACTGTGCAACTTGGATTCAAAGTAACATTTGAACCAGTGGTGTTTATGGAGTATCATGCATGAGACTTGAGTTAAAACTGTTACCTTTCTTGCTAAAATTTCTTTAATTACTGTACAATTTACTTTTTGTTTTCACAGAATATTTAGTGTTACTGAGGCCTTTTTTCAGCTGTCTGATATTTAGGGCCCTACCAATTCACGGCTGTGAAAAACATGTCACGGACCATGAAATCCGGTCTCCCCTCTCAAATCTGGCTGTTGTGGGGTGGGGGTCACAGTATTGCCATGGTTCTCTTTCATTGATTCCAGTGAATCACTGTTTCTATAAGTCTCATACAAATCTAGTGCAGGCCGGTGACAATAACCAAAAGTTGTATCTATGTGAGGCTGTTCAGTGGTCTTGACATGAGTCCATCTCAGTTGAATCTTGGGTTTTCATGGGTTTTTTTCTTTTTTTTCTTTTAAGCAATATCAATACCATTATTTTGGGAGATGAGTGGGTAGGCATGTGATTGGTGATAGGAGACTCTCAAATATAAAAGATGGGTGTGATTGTTACAAAGGTGAACAAACTTCACTTGGAACTGTGTTACATAGCAGAGAAATTAGTAGTGGGCATAGGTAAGGGTGCTTGTTTCCAGGATTTAGTTTCCTTTCAGATACCATTTAGTTCTGCACAACTGAAGCTTTTTTCCCCACTGATTTTGATGTCACTTTTAAATTTTATGAATATTACTCTGAAGTGATCACCTGAAGATGATCTCAGAAGTTTCTTAGGGTTTGTCTACATGATGGGGTAATGCACTCAACTGTAGTCTGACTTTTAAAGTGCACTAATGTACTGGGCATTAATGGGTTCGTGTAGACCCTGCTGGTGCGCACCAAAGGTTTCCTGGCGCACTTTAACATATAAACAGCACCACGTTAAAGCACACTAGGGAATCTTTGGTGTGCACTAGCAGGGTCTACCTGGACCAATTAATGTGCAGTACATTAGTGTGCTCTAGTAATCATTCCCCCACTCCCCCCATCACTCATAGTGCATTACCCCATTGTGTAGATGAGCCCTTAGAAGCCTTAGTCTTGTTTGGAAATGTTAGATCACAGCAGCATTTACAGTGCTTAGCAGCAGAGGTTATCTATTCTGGAAGGAAATGATGCCCTTATCCTTCCCCTTTCCCTTTCTATAGGAAGGACACCACTTGTAGTTGATCTTAATGGCCACAGTGATAATGGGCCACAGGCTCACATGCTATTTCAAATCAAAGAGCGATTACATTTAAGGTGTGTACTGAAAACTGCAAATTGAGTCTAGCAAGAATATATTGAATGCAAACAGCTGTAAAAATGGAGTCATGTTTAGAAAGGTGACAAATACAGAAAAATCAATTTCCATCTATTGGCAATCAGGTGTAGTGGTGCAATTGCTGCAGAGTTAATTGCTTACCCTAACTCAGTGTGTTTTAACCCTTTTGTGTTGGCGACCCTTCTTTCAAATCAAAACATTTTGGGACCCCTTTCCATTTGCTGTAAAAGTAAGAGTTAAAAAAAAAAAATCAATGATCAGTTATATAGGCTTATTTGGACAGAGAATACTTGACCTTGAAGGGTAAAAGTGTGAGGAGCGAGATTTTCTTTGCTTTAGATTGTAATAAAATTTTCAGTGCCTCATGACCCCCCTAATTGACCAACGTGACCAACTGGTTGAAAACCACTTGGTCTAATTTAAGCAAAGTTATCCTCTCATATCTTTAATAATATTCTGTTTTTCCCTTCCTGTACGGATCTTCCATTTACGTCAGTGGAACATCCATGAAAAGTTGAATACTGGAGTCCGGATCTGCAGCACAGGAAAACCTGTCTCATGTTCTGATCATTTATTCAGTATCTTTCTCTCTCAGTATTGGAGGCCCCTGTAATAAGTTCAGTATTTCTTTCAATTCTTTGGTATGATTAGATAGAAGAAAAATCCAGAGCACCAAGGGAAAAAATTAATGCTCACTCTCTTTAGTGTAATATTTGCTTGTTATTTCAGTCTCTCTCTCTTTTGATATCACAGTGCTGAATTCCCTCAACATCTACTCTAGTTAGTGAGTGTTGATGGTGCTCGTTATCACAGGGGCCACACACACACACACACACACACACACACACACACACACACACATATAATTTCCAAATCTACATAATCTTGCATTATACTTTTAAACGTGAAAGATATATATTTTTACACTTGGATGAGCCCATGGATTTTGTTCATTTTCAAAGAAAATTGGTCTGTCTGTCTTAGATACTTATATAGCACTCATTACTGTACTATTTAAACACCCCATAATCTTTAATGTGTTTATCCTTGCAACAGACATGTGAGGTAAGGCAATGGTGGTATTCCCATTTTACAGATGGGCAATGGAGGCACTAGAGACTAAGTGATATGCCCAAGGTAACACAAGAAATCTTTGGCAGAGGAAGGAATTGAACATGGGTCTTGCATGTTCCAGGCTAGCCCACTAGCCACTGGTCTTTCCTTCTTTCTTTTCTACCAAAATTTCTACCAGAAGAAGGATCAGAGATTTCTGGTGAAAGTATAACTTTTTTTGAAGTGGCTTGGACCTTCCTGCCTGAGTGGGCACTTCTCTTCCCAGGCTGTATTATCATGGTTAGGATTGGTAGAGGTGTTCATGTTCATGTCCATGCCCCTTGATATATCCGAGAAGAAGCTGTTGGCAAGATGTCCTCTTTGAGGGCCTCTCATTTTGGTGATTTCCCACATGGTCTGGAATATCCTGATTCTCTTGATCTTCTGGGCTTGTTGCAAAGTCTGTCTTTTTGGAATCTCAGAAGTGATTGGGGTGAGCTTTTTGGAGGAAAGCCTGGGTGCTTTTGGTTTCTAATATGCTGACTAGCTGATGTCTGATATGCGGTTGGGACAAATGTGCCATTCTGGTTTTGTGCTAGTTGTACCCTTTTAATACCAAGAGTGTCTATAGCCCAGGGTTGGCTTTTTATGTTAAATCTGAATATTTTGAGAATATATGGCTAAAGGAGCAGTTTGTCTCAAGCAGAGTATTTTGCTAACTCAAAACCAAAATGAAGTGTAATAAAAATCACTTGCATGTCTTGACTGCGTTAAATCGTAAAATCTTGAAGAGCTTCACAAACAATTTAATTAACCTTCAAGCACCTCAGTAAGATCATACTACTAAACCCATTTTACAGATGATGAAACTGAGGCACAGATTGGTTAAATGACTTGTCTGATGTCCCACGGTTCATAGTAACTCATGGCAGAATTGGGGATGAAGCCTGGGAGACCTGACTCGCAGTCCCTTGCTCAAACCACCAGATCAGAGCGAGATTGTTTTTCTTCTCTACAGTGTGAGTGATAACTGCCAAAGGAGTAGTTATCCACCAAATATGAAATCACATTTTTTTAAGTTTTCCTTTGAAGCAAAAAAAAAAAAAAAAAAAAAATTCTGACATTTCTTTTTAGCCTGTGATTTTTGCTTTTTGAAAGCATTAATTATAAACAATTCCTAACCTGTTGTTATATGGGTCTGGAGCCAGTTCCCTCAAATGAATACTTGATATAAAATCAAATATAGGTAAAAGGATACATTGACTACATACCAGCTGACATAAAGCTTGACTATAATGAGAGTAAAATCCATGCAAATGAATCATTGCAATGAATTGTTGTAATTAGGATGTATTCATTACAAAGGTCTCATAATCATATAATTAACTTTTGGTATATTGAGATTTATAATCTGAATTCCTAATTCCATTTTGTTCATTTAGAAGCAAAATCTATTAGTGGGCAGAGTGTTCTCACTAAGCTCCCTCATGCTGTGTTCTGTACTGTGTGTGGAATTGATTCTCTTGAATCCCTGATCTAATTCCATTGTAATAAAGGGCCCAATTCTGCTCCTGTTAAAGTGAGAGTTTTGCCATAGATTTTAATCGGAGAAGCAATAGCTCCATAATACCTTTTTTCAAAGTCTCCAGTACTTTTATTAACTATCTTCCAGCTTGGCAATGGTATTTATACAGCCTTTTTATTCTGTAAGTCTGATGTAAGTCCAGCCAAAGACAGGAATGATAGAAATGTATTACCGTCTCATGGTTGTGAGAAATGAGTTAGGTTGCAGTCCTTCCCACTGGATTTGTCTACATCACAAAAGCAATATCAGTATCAAGGTGAACTTGTTAGCAGAGGTGCCAAGGATTAAGTGCCTGATCCTCCTAGGAGCAGAGTGCCTTCTACTCCAGTTGCTCAGCACCTTGCAGGATTAGTCTCTGGCTTGGAGAGAGAACCACTCTCTTGACCCCCTAGAGGTGGCCCCTACAGGGCAGGTTGTGGCAGTTTGGTAGGATAATGACCAGTCAAGGCCTGCGCTGTCTCTATTCTCTGTATTTAAGAGGATTTCTGTCTCCTGGGCTTGACACCTTTCAAAAGCATGAACTACCCAAAACAATATTTAAAAAGCAATTTTGTGCAGCTAAATAGAAGGCCCCCAACTTTGCCAAGGTTTTACCGATCAGCTGTGGATTTCTAAAATAATGGTTGCCATATAGGCTGCTTTTGTTTTTGTTGAATAAACTGAAGAGTTAATGAGCTTCAGATGAACTTGAAACTTGGTTACTTTCTGGCATGAAATTAAAATTTAAAAGGAGAGAAGTCAATGATTAAGAGCAATGTGTTCTCCCCCACAATTAATTCCACTGCATTTGTAGTAGATTTTAAAGTCCAATTCTCTGCACCAGTCTCCCTCTTGCACCTGACATGGAGGGGGTGGGGGGTTTGTAATTCTGTTGCATTCCAGCTATTTTTGGCTGCCACAATCCGATAGGGGTCATTGCAGCCAAAGAGAAGTTAGAACAGCCCTGAGGCTGCTCCTAATTACACTGGTGCCGGGGCAGCTCTGAGAAGGCACTTCTGCTCCCATTCCTTCATCCCTCTCCCTCCCGTTCCCACTTTGAGCACAGCTCAGTCAGGACAGAGAATCTGCCCTAAATCTCAGGTGGAGTTGTAAAGTAACCGCCTCACATCCTTGTTTCTGGGTCACCAGTTTTTCCTGAGACATTCCATTGTGGCTCTGTGGATAACCAGTTTCATTGCAGCAGCATTACTGCACGAAAGGAAGCTGACAGTTTCCTCTCTTGTTAGGGATGATCAATTTAATAAGTCAAGCTCATCTCCCTTCCCCTCTTGTCCTGTCTCTGTAAATATTCTACCCTGAGGAGTTCCTGGTGCAAATCCCCAGACCTGGTCTGTTCTCTGCACCTCTCCCATTTATACTAGTGCATTGCAATAACTACTTCAACATCATTCTGGTACAATATATTAATAGTTATATATTATTGTAACACATGCATGACACATAGCACTGAATGTTGTCAACTCAGAATTTCATAGCTGCAACAGAGATTGAATTGTGATCCAAAAACATGGTTCCTGAACTGGATAGAACAATACTGCAAGGATGACTTAAGTACAACATTGCATAAAGTCACACCACACCAGAACACACTGTGTATTTAGTTATTTAGACCGCTTACCTAGATACCTATATCTGCTTGCATGTATTTATTGACCTGTATAGAAAGCACTCTAAGAAAGCATCTGGATCTCCCTACGCCAAAAGCAGAAACTCCTACAGCTAGAGTTGAAAGAAAACTCTCCTCAGCTCACAGTAGCTTTTGGCCTCTGACACATGTGAATATGAGTTGAACATCTCTTCATCCATCCAGTAAAGGTCAAAGGGAGACACGTACATATAGCCAGTTAATTAAAAACCCATTCTATTCCATTTTAGGTTCTTGTACTAAGCCCATCACCATGATATCGGTGTATACCAAGTTCCAATTGCCATTCTAAACCCTCCTGGCCACCAATTTTTAGTCACCTATACATTACTCGAATGAATTTGTAAAGTTCAGTTTAAATCAGTTGGCTTTGGGTTTTCTAAGTGACAAGTTCAGACTGACATTTTATAGTCATATAAATTGCCTTGTTATATAGACTTAATTGATGAAGGAAAACTAAGTTTGAAGGAAGTTTTTTCCAAGTGATGAACATGAGAACTTTTTTTTTTTAAGCTGACTGTACATGACACCTCCATTTTTCTTCATCCTCACTCATTTCTGTAAAACATCAGAGAAATTAAATACAAAGCCCCTTAATATTTAATTCAGTGTTAAGACTCTGAAATCAAGCACTCAAAAGCCAAGAGACTTAACAAGCCCAGATTCCTGTGGGACATTTAGTGGGTCATGATGTGTGCCTGTACTGTTTTCTGTTCTCTGCTAAATATGAAGTTTAATGTATTACTGCTTGTTATTAAATGTTTCACAAACTTTACACAAGGCCAAGTGTTGTTGCTGTGCACACTTGAGTAGTTACGGTGATTTCAATACAACCACTCAATGAGTAAAGCAGTTGCAGCCAGGCTAAGAATGTGCCAAATTACTGAAAACGTTTTGACTATCCTGGCTTCTTTGTGTCTGTCTCAGCGTTTTTATTAATGATAGTTATCACATTTAATACACAGTAGATATTTCCTACAAATGCTGTGGCTTCCTTATTGATGATGTTTAATGTATTCTCTGCATGGTCTTGCAGTGAAATTTCATTTCGTTTGAACTGTTGCTCTTGGACTTAGTTGGAATTGAAATCTAAGGTCTCTCCGATCAGCTATTCCTCTGGTTAAAGATTTTAAAGTCTAATCTCCTTGCCTGCTACATTCATTAAAAATGGGAAGAAAGGTCTCGCCTCTAAATATTAAATGCACATATAATGAGATAGGAAAATGTGCTGAACAACATTTCTGGATTAAAACACTGACTAGTCCCTTATGAAGCCCTGAATATGGTGACCAGAGTCCAAGAAAAATAATTTTTGTTGTTATGAGAGATGGCACCTTTCTTTGCAATTGACTAAAAACTCTCTCAAAGCTTAATTCAGATATCCCCATAAATAAGTGTCATGTCTCACTGAATAAGATTGATTTGTGCTTCTCTACAGAAATTGTTGTGTATTCCATATATGCAGTATATTGCTATTAGGCGAATGTGCTACACTGAAAGATAGCTGTGGGATACAAGTCTACAAAGAGGTGGTTGTTTCTATTCGTTAAAAGTAACTGTAGTATCCACTTCAGGTATTTTTGTTTCTTTGCTATGAACAAGTAACAACACTTGATAGAGCGTCTTTCGGTCCAGAGGACTGCAAAGCAGTTAAGAAGCTGGACTGTGGCACATCACCGGGGTGCACCTTTGAGGGCAGATGGAAGTGGTAGAGAACCACAGTTCACTCACCCACTAGGCCCTCTTGTAGCCCAAGGAGTGCTGGAGAAGCACAGTTGCCTCACTACCAGCCACCATATGAGAGGATGCAGCATCTGTTTCCCTCTCTGTGCTCCAAGACCTGGCTAGGCAAGGACTCCAATAGCAACTGGCCCCTGTGTGGCTGCAGAGGGGCTCCTTGCAGTATCTTTACCCTTTTATTGTATTTAACTATGTAAATAGCTTTACAAAATTGTAAGTCAACCTCTGCTGTGACTCCTTCTCCCAGTGAGATCTGAGAGACTGAGTCTCATGCTGCTGCTTTCCTCCCATCGACTCCTTCTCTGGCACTTTTGTGGCATCAGAACTAGCAGGAAAAAGAGACTTCAAAGTCTGGTGTCGTTAGCAGTTCTTGATTCTGCATTCAAGAGGACTTTGCTACCTTTCATTTTCCACCCTCCTTATCCCCACTCAAGGAAAAGTTGATTCCTCATGTAACGTAATTAGACTTCTTGGTTTGACATGAAAACCTTCTAAGCTCTTTGGTCGGTTGGATATTTTGGGGGAAGGGTTGGTCAGTTTTATATCTTGCCAAATGTGAGATGCATTAGAGGGTGCCTTCAAGGTATGGGCTCGTTAATACGAATTGGCTAAGGAAAGATAATTAAATAATTCACTTTCTGCAGTGCTTACCACATTCCCCTGCCAACATACGGTAAGGCTATTGCAGGCTGACAGATTTAAGTAATAAACTCTGGCAAATGGTGGTGTAGTAGGTCCTAGCCGGGGCTCGACCCTCCCGGGCAGGAGGGGAGCCACACCGACTCACTACTCTGGGAATAAGCAGTCAGTTAGTCCTGAAACTCCGGCTCTTTGGTGCAGAGTCGGAGCAACCACAGTTAAAGCTCAGGAGCCCAGGCCCTGGATCAGGGCGGGGCAAACACAGTTAGCTCAGACCCTTGCTTGCTGGGCTGAGCGGGCAAATAGTTCAGAGCCCAGGCCCTGGATCAGGGCGGGGCAAACACAGTTAGGCTCAGGTCCTTATGGCAGGGGCTGAGCGGGTAAATAGTTCAAAGCCCAGGCCCTGGATCAGGGCGGGGCAAACACAGTTAAGCTCCGGCCCTTGTTTGCAGGGGCTGAGCGAGCAAATAGTTCAGAGGCCAGGCCCTGGATCAGGGCGGGGCAAACACAGTTAAGCTCAGGCCCTTGTTTGCAGGGGCTGAGCGAGCAAATAGTTCAGAGGCCAGGCCCTGGATCAGGGCGGGGCAAACACAGTTAAGCTCAGGCCCTTGTTGCAGGGAGCTGAGCGAGCAAATAGTTCAGAGCCCAGGCCCTGGATCAGGGCGGGGCAAACACAGTTAAGCTCAGGCCCTTGTTTGCAGGGGCTGAGCGAGCAAATAGTTCAGAGGCCAGGCCCTGGATCAGGGCGGGGCAAACACAGTTAAGCTCAGGCCCTTGTTTGCAGGGGCTGAGCGAGCAAATAGTTCAGAGGCCAGGCCCTGGATCAGGGCGGGGCAAACACAGTTAGCTCAGGCCCTTGTTGCAGGGAGCTGAGCGAGCAAATAGTTCAGAGCCCAGGCCCTGGATCAGGGCGGGGCAAACACAGTTAGCTCAGGCCCTTGTTGCAGGGAGCTGAGCGAGCAAATAGTTCAAGGCCCAGGCTTCTGTAGCCGAGCGTTGGGTGAGGGGGAAGCCTGCCACCCGTACGGAGGGTGGCAGGGGGGAACGCAGGCCCACCCACTCCACTGCGTTCCAGCCCGGGGCCCTAACAGCGGTTGCTGCCGCTGCTGGTCAGTGGGGTATCCAGACCGCAACACACTGACATAGGCTCACACTCAGTTGCAGCCGGACCGGGGTCGGCTACCCCCGGGCTACTTCCGTGATCCCCCTCCCAGCCTACCTCGTTCGTTGCGCCGGGATCGGGCCAGTCCACCTGCATGGGCTCCTCTCTGCCCGGGCTCGGCGGCAAGTCTGGTAGCTCTGCCGGGAAGTCCGGCCAATGGTCCTCAGGCGGCTCCTCTGGATAGCAGCAGGGGCTGAGGGGTTCGGGTCCAGTCTCACCCTCAGGGTTAGCGGGGTTCGGTTCCCAGGGGTTCTCCCAGTGGCGGGCGTGAACGGGCTCCGGCGGCTCCTCCTCGTAGCGGGCCCGGGGTAGCTCAGGCCAGCTAGGGTCTTCGACGGTCTCCTGGCCGGGAGCTCCCGGCCGCACGTCTGCTCCCTGTGGTGGCTGGCCGCCAACTGAGCTCTGGCGGCCGGCCTTTATACTTCCTGTCCCGCCCCTTGACTTCCGGGGGGCGGGGACAGGCGGTGGTGGTCCCAACCACTCTGGTGCCGGCACGTGGGCTCCCTCTTCTGGGCAGGAGGGGAGCCACACCGACTCACTACAGGTGGTGTTAGCTGCATTTGAAATTAACTCCCTTCTGTGCTTCTCTAATGTCTTCTAGATTGGTGCCTTGGCTCTGTCTTTTCCAATGACACCACCAGAGCAGCTAGAAAAAATAGAGAAAAACTTTAAGGGCCAGATCCTCAGCTGGTGTGAAGTGTTGTCTATCTGTATTGTCATCAGAGCTGTGCCAACTTACACCAGCTAAGCACCTGGCCATAAACATATTGTCTAGCATGGGTGTCACGCAAGAGTTAAACATGTTACCTTAAGCCATACAACTAATCCTTCTGTAGGATCATGCTTAAAATCAAATGTGCCAGGATGTCTTCTACAACTCTTAATTCTCCTGTTTTATTCCCCTTAGGTTGTTTCAAAGATGATCGCATTGTGTTCTGGACTTGGATGTTTTCTACTTATTTCATGGAGAAATTGGCCCCCCGGCAGGATGATATGCTCTTCTATGTCCGCCGAAAGCTATCCTACGTTAGTGGCGATAGCACAGAGGGAAAGAAGGTGAGTGAACAGAATTCAGAGTTACGAACACCAGAGTTATGAACAGACCAGTCAACCACACAGCTCATTTGGAACTGGACGTATGCAATCAGGCAGCAGCAGAGACAAAGGAAGAAGGAAAAAAGCAAATACTGTACAGTACTGCATTAAATGTAAACTACTAAAAAAATAAAGGGAAAGCAGCATTTTTTTTCTGCATAGTACAGTTTCAAAGCTGTATTAACTTAATGTTCAGTTGTAAACTTTTGAAAGAACAACCATAATGTTTTGTTCAGAGTTGCAAATGTTTCAGAGTTACGAACCTCCATTCCCAAGGTGTTTGTAACGCTGATGTTCTACTGTATATTGTAGCCTGGAAAATATTTTTCACCCATTTAGCACAGAATTTGGCCTTTTGCTGTGCCTTACTTGTCTGAAGTACTGCAGGGATATTGTAAATTGAGGCTTGGAAAAAATCAAGCTCCGCCCACAACAAATGTTAATGTGAAATTGGCCTGCAGTGAAATATTGTCGTTAACAACGTGGATTTCAATAATGGTATCAGTAGGCTTCAGTGTTAACATCCCAATGAGATGAGGGAATGCAGCTCACATTTCTGGTGGAGCTATTGTGTCTGTCAGTCTGCAGACTCAGGAAAACAGCACTGTGTTGGTCCACATCCAGAAGGTTCCGTTTTTGCAACTATAAGGAGTAGAAACATATATATTTTTTTAATGAAAGCTTAACTACTGCAGAAGGAGAGAGCCAGCCAGCCAGCAAAGTAGTGCTGGTTTCATGCATCCATATATACCAGGACAATCCAATATTGCACCCATTAGACACTTGGCAATAACTTACGCACAACCTTAGGAACTCGTATAAAGGGATGATGAGGCGATGTAGAAGCAACTAGTAGACAGAACCTCAGTCATCAAAACCTATTTGTTGAGAGAGAGAATTTTGGCCAGAGGGCATCTTGGGATTTTTTTTTTCTAATTTTTGAAGATGGGGGTGGGGTGGGAGAAGAGGGGTAAAGTGTCTTCAATCAATGGTGCTACTAGACAAAAAAGAGACCCTAAGTTCAGCATCTCAAGTGAACAACAGTTACTGATTCAAGAGATGTCTAATAGTCTTCACTGAAGACTTAGAACGGGGTATTTGGGAGCTCCTGGAGGAAAGCGATGCTTTAATAAATGACTCTTACCTGAACCCTTGAAATTCCACAGCTGTATTACTAGCCTGCATAACACAAGATTGTCGCTTCATTTAGCCTGGTAAAAATGTGGGTCTTTTGACCTTTTATTCTTCCCAATGGGAAAGAAGAATCACTTTTAATGCTTGTCCACTTGAACAGTTTCATTCACATACGTACACTTAGCTAATTTCTGATTCCTAAAGTTTTTGAAATTATTCATCTTTCCTATAGGGATTAGGAGATCAAATAACCCCTTGCTTATATCAGGCTAAATGAAGCCCCAAGCATAAATGCAGTCATAAATATTTCTGATCTGTGAGGCTTTTTCATAAGTAGAAGTCCTTGTCTCAAATTCAGCCTTAGTGAACTGCTTACCACAATGGTTGATGTGGGAAATAAGAACTTGTGTGTGCTGTAGCCTGGCACACTGAGCAAAGGGCACATTGTATGCTTCAATACTGTGCCTGGGTCAAGCTTTGAGAATTAGGCTGTTTCCTCTTGGGGATATTGCAGTACTTTAGAAGGTCTTGTGGGGGTCACATATTTTATGAGTTCTTTTCAAAATTGTCCTGTAGGCTCCTGTTTGAAATGAGGGTTTGTGTTGCTTGGCGGTTTCAACTGCTTCTTATATGGGGTTATTGAGCCTGACTTGTGAAGTGAAACATCGATCTGTTACTTTTAAATCTTGATTTATGGTTGGTCTGGTTTTAATTTGACTTTGCAGCTTTGTCAATTATCTTGTGAAAGACAGACAACTATCTGCAGTCCCTGATTGCCATCCCATCACTGGGACTGCAAAAGTGCCTCCTATTTATTTGGATATGTAAAGGCGAGGGAGAACTAGACATAAGATTGGGCTTTCAATATCAATCACATTTTAAACTAGCTTTTAAATCTGCCCACCTCCAAATTGCATACTCTCCTTAGCTACTGACTCTTGAAAACAGGCCCATTCCACTCTTTTCGTGTGTGTGTGTGTGTGTGTGCGAGTGTGCGCGCGCATACAATAAGTTCTTGATAGGGCCCATATCAGGACAGAACTTATTTCTCTAATCCTGGGGACTTATTCATGTTGTTCAATATAGGATGTTGATTCTATTAAGCACTGGAATAAATTGCCTAGGGACGTTGTGGAATATCTGTCATGGGAGATTTTTAAGAGCCCACTAGACAAACACCTTTCAGGGATGATCTAGATAATACTTAGTCCTGCCTTGAGTGCAAGGGACTAGACTTCTCAAGCTATCTGATGTGGGGGACCGGCAATTTTTTTCTCTCAATGTGCCAGGGACTGGTGAAATATTATTATCCTATTTGATGGTCTTATGAGGAAACTCGCCGCAGACCGGCAGCCGATGGCTCATGGACCGGCACCGGTCCGCGGACCACCACTTTGAGAAGCACTGGACTAGATGACCTCTCAAGGTCCCTTCTAGTCCTACAATTCTATGATTCTATGCCAGGAAAGAGAATTAGATTCTTGAGTAACAGCTTTTCTTTTTTATTTATGACAAGAATGCATCATATTAAGTTTCTAAGACTTTAGTCTCCAGAATCTATGTACCAAAATCACAGGACCCATCTATCCTGACCAGAGAAATCAGGGTAACTTAGAACAAACCTTTTTCATATTTAACAGAGCATTAGCAGTTTAAGTGGGAACCCTCTGACTCACAGTTGTTCATACTCCATTATGTCAAGTTCAAAAAAAAAAAAAAGAAAAGAAAACCTCACTTCCCACCCTGTCCTACACCAGCCAATATAATTTAGTGAAAATTTAAGACGTGTTCTGCATTTACATTAAAACCCCTTTTTTTACTGCAGGAGTGATGTAAAGAGGCCTTAGTATAAATGGAATCAGGCTTTTGGTTTAAGAAGTATAATGGTTTACATTAACGGTACAATCTCTCTGCCACTGCTCCCTGCAATAGACATTTTTAAAGAATTACATTTTGGTACATTTACAGACAGCTCTGATTTTTCTGTATAAGACAGTAGGGAAATTGTGATCTCAGGGTATTAAGGGAAATCATAGCATGGCTTTCTTGGCAACTCACCAAGGAAGAGACCAAAGTAAAACCTGAAGCGGCAATATGTCATCAGTGCCAGATTGTATTAACCCATTTGCCTTTGAATTCTTCTTTGCCACGTGGAATGTACACCACATCTCTGGTAGGACTGAGAAGGACTAATACTTTTATTGTATGTATTGAGTTTGTAAAGGGTGCCAAGACGTGGGCGTGGGTACTCTCTTGGTTAGCATAAACTTTAATAATAAATGGTGTTGGAGTCACTGCCAATTAGATGTAACTTAGTTGCTAAAATCTTCCTGAAGGCATAAAAGTTACCAGTGTTGGTGCTCCATCTTCAGAAGTAGAGAGAAATGTAGCCCCATGGAATATAAACTAATGGGCCTCCAGAATTTGAGTGCTATCTTTGAACTATCTCGCTTTCAAGTACCAAGTATTGGCTGTTGTGGGAGACAGGTTGGTTGAGATTTTTAAAGCCAAAGGGATTTAGGCACATGAATTTCCAATGAAATTCACAAGAGTTGTGTGTCTAAATCCCTTGTTCACTGTGAAAATTTCATCCACCAAAATTTCACCCACCAAGAGTTGTGTGGTCCGACAGTCGGAGCCGAGATGTCATCTAACAGAGACGGCAATTTCTTTGTTTCATATCATTGTTAATTTAAACTCTTTTTTAAAAAAAAAAATACTTCACCTTACTAATCAATGGTGGTCTGGTTTTTTTAGCAATCTGTGGGGCTGTAGAGAGAAGAATCTAGTGTAAGTTGTAACTTCTGGCAGTTCCAAATAACTGGTTGAAAATCACAGTCACAGAAACAAGTAGCAAGAGTCTCATTTCTGCCTGCCCAGTAACTCACCAAACGTTCTGCATAGTTAGAATGTGGGAAGGGATTACAGTCACTGTGTGTGTGAATCAGTTCAGAGACAGCTGTGCTGCCTAAATGCTTAATATTTTGCTGAGTCTTTGAGTTGTGTTGTAGTCATAGCCGTGAGTAGGAGCTGCCGACATTCCTGGGGGAGGAGAATGTTAAGTTAGACTCTCATTGTAAAACCTGAAAATGAAAAAGAGAGAGATTGTTTGCATTGCCAGAATTTTACTATGACTTTCTTAAAGGAATTTCAAAGCCTTAGAAAACATAGTGATCTTGCTTTCCAATGTACATATGTTACCTGCAAAAACTCCTCCTGCATTTACCTTCACGCTTTATTTTGCTGACATTTTATTGATCCTATAAATTTGTGAAGATAAAAAATTCTGCTACTTGATAGCTTTGAGACAGCCTGTCTCTTATTTGTGACATCAGAATGCATCACAGAAGAGAGCATAAGAATATCTAAAACTCATTTGAGAATCTGTATGCCTGCACAGTTAGGAAAGTAACCGAAATAGCTTTATTGTACAGTGATCAATAAAATACCTTCTCTGTTGGACTGAATTTGGGTGTGGCCATCGAGGTTAAAGCACTATCACTAAATTTGATCATTTTTAGTGCTTTTTAAGTTTAATATTAGGTGTATATGTGTAATATGTGTGGGTAATGGGTATATAATTACAGTTTCTGTGGCCATATATGTTTAAAATCTTTGTAGGATTTTTGAATAATTTAAATAAAGTGAATTTAAGAAAACAAGAGCAACAGCTAAGTGGATTCCTAATATAAACTATATAAAAGTGTAGCAGGATTGAGCTATGTAATTGAAATTTCATCTTACTGGAATCTACTAAATACATATTATTCTTATCTATATTAGATGTTAAAAGAAAACAGGGCCACAAATTTGCTTGCTTATACACCTCTACCTCAATATAACGCTGTCCTCGGGAGTCAAAAAATCTTGCCATGTTATAGGTGAAACTGTATTATATTGAACTTTATTTGATCCACCAGAGTGCGCAGCCCTGCCCCCCCGGAGCACTGCTTTACCGCGTTATATCGTGGTAACGGTGTATTTTAAACCTAGCTTCTGTGGCAGAGATGAATTTCATTATAAAGGAAGTAAATACAAACCCAATTCCCCATCTGATGGGGGAGAAAAATGTCATGAATTATTCATTACTGCAAATGCGGCACTTGTGAGCCACTGGAGGACTGAAGGACAGGGGAGAGCGCCTAGGCTGGGCTTCAATAAAAGAAGTGGCTGAGAGGAGCTCTCCGACAATCTCATCAGTGCACTTCTCAAGCACCAAAATGCACTGAAGAAAGATCAGTGTACTCAATCAGTGAGTTACATGATGGGGTGTCAACTACTTAACAATTGCAGGTATGAAAATGTCTCTATTGAGGCCAGAAACTTGTCTGTCTTATATATAATTTATGCAACCAAATCAGAGCTTTTGAATATCATAATTAAGGCTCTAATGTCAATGATAGCAAAATGCTCAGGGCAGAAAATCTTAAATCTAGTCCATTTACCAGCCCAGTTTTGTATTCCACACTTTTTATTCAGTCACCATTATAAAAAAAAGGAGACTAAGGGGGGATATGATAGAGGTATATAAAATCATGAGTGATGTGGAGAAAGTGGATAAGGAAAAGTTATTTACTTATTCCCATAATACAAGAACTAGGGGTCATCAAATGAAATTAATAGGCAGCAGGTTTAAAACAAATAAAAGGAAGTTCTTCACGCAGCGCACAGTCAGCTTGTGGAACTCCTTGCCTGAGGAGTTGTGAAGGCCAGGACTATAACAGAGGTTAAAAGAGAACTGGATAAATTCATGGTGGTTAAGTCCATTAATGGCTATTAGCCAGGATGGGTGAGGAATGGTGTCCCTAGACTCTGTCTGTCAGAGGGTGGAGACGAATGGCAGGAGAGAGATCACTTGATCATTGCCTGTTAAGTTCACTCCCTCTGGGGCACCTGGCATTGGCCACTGTCGGTAGACAGGATACTGGGCTGGATGGACCTTTGGTCTGACCCGGTACGGCCATTCTTATGTTCTTATGTTCTAAATATTTCCCGATCGGGCAAATATAATTTGAGATACAGTAGTTTATTAACTTATTCAAATCTCACTTCTTCCATCTCTCTCTAATGCAGTGATACTCAGACATCAGTGGTTCAGGAGCCGAACTAGCAATCAACATTACCCCAAAATAAATAAATATATACATATCTACATTTATATATAGAGAGAGAGAGAGAGAGAGAGAGAGAGATGACTGACTAAGTATTCTACAATTGGTTAATAACATATTAACCCATCAGGATGTTTTTACTAACTTAGATTGGTTAATAATAAAATCACAGTGTTTTAATATCATGTGCTGCAAAGAGCTGCAGGAGACACATTAAAGAACCACTTGCAGCTCTTGAGCCTCAGTCCGAGTCTCACTGCTCTAATGCATCAGTTACTTCTCTAGCATAATTTCCGACGTTATGTCAATTTTAGGCATTCCATTTGCCATTTCAGATATTCACTCCTGTATGAATGAGTCCAGTAAGGCTAAGGAATTGCACTCATAATGGACAATCCATTGCTATAGTCTGTGTGCCCTGCTGCTCTAGGGATAAAATATGCTGATCTTTACACTCACTAAGAATTGCTTATTGAACAGTTCTAACAGAGTAAAAATCCAGGACAAATGTTTTTGTCAATGACACACCCATGTGAATATGTTGGTCACCACATGGCCTTTGACCACACTTGGCTAATGCTTAAATTAGCAGATGTGTACAAGAATAGGAACAACAATTTAGCAAATTTATGGAGACTGAAACCCACACCATTGAGGGACTGAATCAATGAATGAAAGATGTTACTGTTTTCAGAATACTGGCATATGACAGGAGCTAAGAGCAGTTAGTCAGCATCTTAAATGCATTGATTCTGCATCTTTCTCATGCTGATCACAATATCTTCAATCCTGTGCAGGAAGTAATGGTTCCATTTCCCAAAGCAGTTAAAACACACTTCTTATTTTGCAACAAGCACAACAGCTTTCTCAGTGCCAAAGCTATGCATCAGAAAGACCATTTCTGTGCCGTCAGTATCTTCTAAGGTGTTTCTTCCCCCCTCACATGTTGGTCAGGCATCACTGGACATTCAGAGCTCTCAGATTTTTGGGCATGTTCCTCTCTAGCTTCTCACTTATCTATTATTTGAATTGTAATAGTGTCTAGACAGACAAGACAAAGTGTGTGAGGGGAAAGAGAGGCACAAAGCAGTGAAGTTTTCTCTCTCTCTCTCTCTCTCTCTCTCTCTCCCCTTACCCATCAGGCTGGGAGGCAAGATATGGAAATATCCCTCTCTGTGAGCAACAGATTGCAATAGGAAAGGGGCTTTCCTGAGCCTAATACTATTTTGACTAATACAGCTGTCTTTAAACAGGACCTTTTTGCAGTCCTGTATGTCCTCCAAGGCTTCGCTTTTGTAAATTATGCCAGCTGAGCTATAGAACAGCTTCCTCTCCAAATAACTTCTCAGAGTATGTGGAGGAGTAGAAAGAAGAATGTATGGAGGGGCTCCGCTCACTTGGGAATGGGACTAGGGAAAAGTCCTGGGTCCAAAATCACTAGTCACTCTTGAAAATCTCAGGGTGCGTCTGCACAGCAATTAAACACCCGGGCTGGCACGGGTCAGCTGACTTGAGCTCTCTGGGCTTGATCCGCAGGGCCACAACGTTGCTGTGTAGACATTTGGATGTAGGCTAGAGCCTGGGCTCTGAGACCCGGTATGGGAGGGGTCCCAGGCCCGAGGCGGCCAGCCATGGGTGTTTGTTTGCTGTGGAGATGTACCCTGAGATTTTCAAAAGTGTCTAGTGATTTTGGACCAGGACTTTTCCCTAGCCCCATTCCAAGTGAGCCACGGGTCTTTCATTGCAGAGTAGATGCACCTTCAGTGGTGTGTCCGACTCCTGGCTAATGAGGTATAGACTCTCTAGCTAGATTTTTTGGGGTATTTTTTTCTAATCTAGGTTGCCCTTCCCCCCACCTCAGGAGCTTAGTTTGTTAGGTTCTACATAATGTAAGAATCTTTCTAAGAAAATAAACTAGCTGCCAATCCATAGAGTGAAATCATGGCCCCATTGATGGCAATGGCAAAACTCCCACCCAAGTCACCCATGATTTCACCCATAGACTCGCTTAATGATGATTTGGGAGAAGGATTCATTCCTGCTACACACAAAGTGCAGGCATTTGCTTTGTCAGTCTTTGAATAGAAGTTCAGGGACAAAGTGGGATTTAATCTTATGCATTGATCACTACCCTTTTTTTTCCAGGTGTCATTTTTGCCAAAGGTGTCTTTATGGTCCATTATACAGTACTACCATAGAATATGTATCTTGTTTGGACTGCTGTGTGCCCTTGTCATTAGGGTAAATTACTATTAGGTCTTCATTTTCTTGTAGTTAACATAGTGTCCGTTGTGACCTTTACTGCCATCAGAAGAGTAAATCGGATACTATTATTTCATGTAGATAATTTTTGTTCTTGTGTGTGTGCACACTCAAAAACTTGTGCCTCTTTTCTTTAGCGGCCTACAAATTTGGTTGGCTCTCTGTCTATTTGAGAAGACTCCTGCCTTGTTTCTGTGCCACTGGAATGGCAGATCATACCTGTAAAAAAGAGAATTTAGAAGCTAATGATGTTCCACAGACAGTTAACAGCAGCACCATGCCCTCTGGTTAAACCAGCCATTGAGAGTTTGTACCTGTAATGCAGTGCTTGTAACTGGGAATCTCCTTCCGAGTTTGTGGAAGTGCAGTTTCTTTAGAATGAGACAGAACTGGAATTCTTCCTTTTTGTTTCTATATATAATTTCAATTAAACTAAGTAGAAGTAAATATTTAACTTCTAGCTATCCTACTAGCTTTATTCAATTTTCTCATCTCTAGACTCTTATTGTTGCTCCAAACATGACAGTTTGATCCCCATAATTAGACCTGCAGATCCTGAAAATAAAAAAGTGTGTGTATTTTAAATCTTAGTTGTCTGTAACTTGGATCCACCAATCCAGCAATAATTTCCTGAATTCTAGTTTTTGTGTTTTAGCTTCATATTAAAAATAGCGTTGAAAGCAGTTGACTTGGGAAAGAAAGGAAACCAAGGTGGAAGATGCCATATAGTCTTACAATTCTGCATGTTTGCTAGTGAGTGTCAGAGAGAAAGTAGCAAACAGTAGTTTTGGACTGGTGACTCTGGGAAGTAGAAAGCATCTAAGGATATATCTACATTATGAAACTAGGTCGATTTTACAGAAGTCAATCTTTAGAAAGTGATTTTATACAGTCGATTGTGTATGTCCCCACTAAGCGCATTAAGTCGAAGGAGTGCGTCCTCAATACCATGGCTAGCATCGACTCATGGAGCAGTGCACTGTGGGTAACTATCCCAGAGATCCCGCAGTCTCCGCTGCCCATTGGAATTCTGGGTTAAGCTCCCAATACCCGATGGGGCAAAAACATTGTCGCGGGTGGTTCTGGGTACATGTCGTCAGTCTCCCCTCCCTCCGTGAAAGCAACATCAGATAATCATTTCACGCCTTTTTTACTGGGTTACCCGTGCAGACGCCATAGCACAACAAGCATGGAGCTTGCTCAGCTCACCGCTGCTGTCGTGAGCATAGTAAACACCTCGCGCATTATCTTGCAGTATGTGCAGAACCTGGCTAGGAGCCGCCAGCACGAGGACAATTGTGAGGAGGACATGGACACACATGTTCCTGAAAGCATGGGATGTGGCAATTGGGACATCATGGCGGCAGTGGGGCAGGTTGATACAGTGGAACGCTGATTCTGGGCCAGGCAAACAAGCACAGACTGGTGGGACTGCATAGTGTTACAGGTATGGGTTGATTTCCAGTGGCTGCAAAACTTTCGCATGCATAAGGCCACTTTTCTGGAACTTTGTGAGTTGCTTTCCCCCGCCCTGAAGCGCAGGAATACCAAGATGAGAGCTGCCCTGACAGTTGAGAAGCGAGTAGTGATAGCACTGTGGAAGCTTGCGACGCCTGACTGCCACCAGTCAGTCAGGAATTAATTTGGAGTAGGCAAATCTACTGTGGGGGCTGCTGTGATCCAAGTAGCCAAGGCAATCACTAACCTTCTGCTATCAAGGGTAGTGACTCTTGGAAATGTGCAGGTCATAGTGGATGGCTTTGCTGCAATGGGGTTCCCTAACTGTGGTGGGGCGATAGACAGAACGCATATCCCTATCTTGGCACCGGAGCACCTTGCCAACCAGTATGTAAATCGCAAGGGGTACTTCTCAATGGTGCTGCAAGCACTGGTGGATCACAAGGGATGTTTCACCAACATCAACATGGGATGGCCAGGAAAGGTGCATGTTGCTTGCATCTTTAGGAACTCCGGACTGTTTGAACAGCTGCAAGAAGGGACTTACTTCCCAGACCAAAAAACTACTGTTGGGGATGTTGAAATGCCAATAGTTATCCTGGGAGACTCAGCCTAACCCTTGCTCCCATGGCTCATGAAGCCATACACGGGCAGCCTGGACAGTAGTAAGGAGCAGTTCAACTATAGGCTGAGCAAGTGCAGAATGGTGGTAGAATGTGCCTTTGGATGTTTAAAAGCTCGCTGGTGCTGTTTGGTAACTAGGTTAGACTTCAGTGCAACCAATATTCCATTATTATTGCTGCTTGCTGTGTGCTCTATAATATCTGTGAGAGTAAGGGGGGAGATTGAGGCAAATCACCTGGTGGCCGATTGTGAGTGGCCAGACACCAGGGCAATTAGAAGAGCACAGCTAGGCGCGCTGCGCATCAGAGAGGCTTTGAAAACCAGTTTCATGACTGGCCAGGCTTCGGAGTGACAGTTGTGTGTATTTCTCCTTGATGAGAACCAGACCCCTTTGTTAATTTTAATTCCCTGTAAGCCAACCACCCTCCCCACTTTGATCACAGCTGGCAAAGGAAATAAAGTCTCTATTGTTCTGAAACCATGCATTCTTTCTTTATTAATTAAAAAAAAAGTGAGATAACCGACAAGGTAGCCCAGGTGGGGTACGGGAGGAGAGAAGCACAAGGCCACATTGCCTATTGTAGCCACACTACAAATCAAAACGGTTTGAATGACAGCCTTCTGTTGCTTGGGCCTTTCTCTGGAGTGGAGTGGCTGGGTGCCCGGAGGCCTCTCCCCATCCAGCATTCTTGGGCATCTGGGTGAGGAGGATATGGAACTTGGGGAGGAGGGCAGGCAGTTATACAGTGGATGCAGAGGTGCTCTGTGCTCTTGTTGCCTTTCCTGCAGCTCCACCAGATGCCTGATCATGTCCGTTTGCTCCCACATTAGCCTCAGCATCGCCTTCTGCCTCTTCTCATCGCGCTCACTGTATGCTTTCCTGGCTTCTGTCACTGTATGCCTCCATTCATTCAGCTGTGCCCTATCAGTGCAGGAGGACTGCATGAGCTCGGAAAACATGTCATCGCAAGTGCGTTTTTTTTTCGCCTTCTGATCTGCAATAATCTCAGGGACGGAGATGATAGGGGGAATGTAGAAACATTTGCACCTGCGGGGGGATAAAAAGGGAGAGAATTTAAGAAGATACATTTCTGAGAACAAAGGGGAGACTTTCACAGTGAATCAAGCAATTCACAGCAGACAGCACATGTGCTTTAGGTACAAGGTTGCATTTTGCCTTTTAAATTGAGCACCTGCCGGTATGGTGACACATAACACACAGTTGGGCAACAGAATTCGGTTTCCAGGCAGCCATGGTAAGCCAAAGGGTACGTGGGGTTGGCTTCTTCTGCCTTCATAACATGTGGGAATGGTTTCAAACTGCAGTGCCCTCCTTTCCCATAGCAAGCAATGCTGGTTGGGTTTGCCGTTTAAAAGGAGAGGCTGCGGTTTTCGGGTGGATGTGCAGCACACCCCTTCCCCCACCACCACGTAGCTATTTCTGGGATGATCCCTTCACCCATTCCCACCCCTCCCCTGCCATGTGGCTATTCTCGGGGATGATCCCTTTTAGCCAAGTGCAAACAGCCCAGCATGAACGGAGTCCTTTTACTGTTTCCTTACAAAAATTCCCCTATTTCAACCAGGTGACCATGAATGATATCACTCTCCTGAGGCTAACACAGAAAGGTATAGACTGAATGTTGCTTGAATGCAACCAAAACCCAGGACCATTCACTGCTATGCTTTGTGCTGCAATGATTCCAGACTACTTGCTACTGGCTTGGCATGGAGGACGAAATAAGGCAGAAACCTTCTGCAAAGGCTTTCAGAGTACCTCCAGGAGAGCTTCATGGAGATGTCCCTGAAGGATTCCCGCTCCATCCCCAGACACGTTTACAGACTTTTCCAGTAGCTGTACTGGCTGCGAATGCATACCAAGTCTTCAGGGCAAATCAGACATTAAACACTATTGCTTTTAAACCGTGTACTGTAGTTACAAATGTGCACTCACCAGAGGTGCCTTCTCCGGCTTCAGGGTCCGGGAACCTGCCTTGGGAGGGTATTGGCTCCAGGGTGTTGAAAAGGTCCTGGCTGTCGGGGAGAACGGATTCTCCGCTTGCCTGCTGTGCATTCTCCTGCTCCACCTCCTCCTCTTCCTCATCCACAAAATCCTTCTCTCTGTTACATCTGACTCCCCCTTGCAGATGTCCATGGACAGCGGTGGGGTAGTGTCCCCCCCTAGAATGCCATGTAGCTGATCATAGAAGCGGTATATATGGGGCTCTGACCCAGAGCCACTGTTTACCTCCTTTGTCTTTTGGTAGGCTTGCCTGAGCTCCTTAACTTTCATGCGGTACTGCTGTGTAGGGTTACCATTCGTCCAGATTCCCCCAGACATGTCCGGCTTTTTCGAGTTAAAAATAGCGTCCGGGGGGAATTTGTCAATGTCCGGACTTCCCCTCCTCCCCCCCATACAGAGCGTGCGCGCGGCTTACAGAGCAGCCCGGGCTCCGACAGCCAGAGCCAGAGCCCTTCCCTCACTTCCCCCCCTCCTCTCTCCTGAAACTTGACACCACTCCCCTCCTCTCTCTCCCTCCCCCTCCCTCCCTGAATTCACAGATCACCGGGCTGTTCGCCATCTGGAGCTCCGACCCTGCTCCCCTCCCCTGCTGTCGAGCCCACTGCTCTGCAGCACAGTAAGGGGGCCGGGGGCCAGAGAAGCGGCAGGGAGGTTCTGGGGGGGGGTAGTCAAGAGACAGGGAGCAGGGGGGAGGGTTGGATGGGTCAGGGAGTTCGGGGGGGGGCTGTCTGGGGGTTGGGGGTGTAAGGTTTTGGGCAGTCAGGGGACAGGTAGGGGGTAGGGTCCTAGGGGGCCAGTTAGGATGTGGGGAAGGTCTCAGGAGGGGGCAGTCAGGGGACAAGAGGCAGGGAGGCTTAGGGAGGGGGTGGAGTCCTGGGGGACAAGGAGCAGGGGGAGGGTTGGGGGTTCTGAGGGGGCAGGAAGTGGGAGGGAGTGGAAGGGGCAGGGGCGGGGCTAGGACAGGATGGGGGTGGGGCTAGGACAGGGGCGGGGCTAGGGCGGGGCTCCTCCCGTCCTCTTTTTTGATTGTTGAAATATGGTAACCCTACTGCTGTGTGTCCCTGTTGTAGCCTCTCTCCACCATGCCCTGCGCGATTTTGGCATATATATTTGCATTTCTTCTTTTTGATTGGAGTTCTGCCTGCACAGATCTTCTCCCCATACAGCAATCAGATCCAGTGTCTCCCGTTCAGTCCATGCTGGAGCTCATTTGCGATTCTGGGGGGCTGCATGGTCACCTGTGCTGCTGAGCTCGCCATGCTGACCAAACAAGAAATGAAATTCAACATTTCCCAGGGGTTTTTCTGTGTATCTGGCTAGTGCATCGGAGTTGAGTGCTGTCCAGAGCGATCACATTGGAGCACTCTGGGATAGCTCCCGGAGGCCAATAATATCGAATTGCATCTGCACTACCCCAAATTCAACCCAGCAAGGTAGATTTTAGTGCTACTCCCCTCGCCGGGGAGGAGTACAGCAGTTGATTTTAAGAGCCCTTTAGGTCGACAGAACGGGGTTGGTTGTGTAGACGCATTGCTTATAAAATCAACCTAACACGGCTAAAATTCTACTTAACCTCGTAGTGTAGACCAGGCCTAAGTGAAAATTCTCTGGCTTTGAGAAAGGATGTGTAGAATGTTTCCCATCAGTGTATTGGTGTGATAGATTGGCCTCCACTCTTGTTTTGTCTCACTAGAGATAAATTAGGTTTGTCTCTAAAGTTTACATTTCAGTTCAGAAATGGTAATAGTTCAAACTCTGATGTTAGAGAGAGGGACAAGGTGGGTGAGAATTTTTTTTTTATATGGACTGACTTCTGTTGGTGGAAGGGACAAGCTTCTGAATTTCAGAGCTCTTCCTCAGGTCTGGAGAAGATAACCAGAGTGTCCTAGTTAAATACAAGGTGGGACCTGTCTGATTTTATTTTTTATAGGTTCAAGAGCTCAGGAAACTGGGATACTTATAGATCTACATCAATGTGAGATTTGTAGTGATTGCTCAAACCTTTCTGGAAGGGGATTGGGATGGCAACCAAAGTAATTAACCTGGAGTTTCAGGGTCTCGGCTCCCCAGACAAGGGAGACTGCTAAAAGGTAGACTGCTCGAATTCTACATTTGAGTCTTGCACCATTGAACTATCACCTGTTACTGGAGCAATAAATGACAGGAAAAGGATTGCGTTATAAGAAATTATAGCAGTGCTGGTATCCCCATGAGTAGTGGGAATAATTGGGCAAGAAACTAAATATCAAAAGGAAATAGGTGAAGAGGAAAAGAGATTGAGTGAAGGTTGATTTTCTTCTGTTCTTTTGAATTTTGACTGCAAATGAGCAGATTCAGCAGAGAGAAACTGAAATGATTGAGACTGATATATGTGGTAGTATTAAAGGAACAGTGTTAATTTAGGAGTATAACTAAATTTGTAGGAGTATTACACTGGTATGTCTACCAGTATTACTGGTATGTCTACCAGTATTGAGGGGTGCAAACACCGAGGAGAGAGAGTGCTACAAGGCAGTGTAACTAAAAGCAATGAGATAAAATGAAACAATGGAAGATTTAGGCTGAATATCCGACAATGTTTCTAAATCCTGAGACCTTTGACTGTGGAGCAGTTTCCCAAGGGAAATAGTGGAAATCTCATCACTTAGGTCATTTAAAAGTGGAGTGGACAAAGCACTAGCAAATATGCTGTAGGGTAACAGACCTTCTTTTGCAGAAAATGACCAAATGTCTTCCCCCCCACACACTTTTCTAATTTCTGGCTTTTAAAGCAGTTCAGCTCTGCAATCTGGACCCCAGTGTTCAACAAGTTTACATGGAGAACCCTTTCTATAACACTGCTCTACAGCCAAAATGCTTCTGAAATAAATGTAGTCAAACTTTACTAATTCTGGGTCACTGAGAACGAAAATGATGCTTAAAATTGTTGATTGGCTCTAGTTTTCAAGATATGCTATTGGGTCAGTATATACGACCCTTGACTTGGGAATGGTGGAGGATAAGTGAGTTATAAAGGGAAGGGATCTCAATTTAAACCAGAAATGACTAAAATACATCTTTGACTGGATCTATGAATAAATCTATGTCTGGGTTTGGACAGTACTTGCTTTTTAGGCAAAACAATGAATGATGCAATCTGAAGCTGGTATTGCGTCATACATGATATGAATTGCATCATGTTATTCCTAGAAGTCATGGATGATACAATCATAATGAAGCTTACATCACCCTGCTGAACAAATTGCCCTATATCAGCTCTAGAAATCATACAGTGTCGTGCTCTCTTATTTGTCAGTGTTTGATTTTGCAAAGGGACACATTTCTGTTTAGCCAAAGTGAGCAGAGATGCCTCGTACTTGTGTGAACAGTGCAGATAACTTCTGCTATGTTTATGGTGAAGTGACTTTTGCATCACAAAAGCCCAGTATAACCACTATGATTAAGAAAGCCTATCACCTTTATTTTGGCTGCGAAATTGGAGATCAGGACAAGAGGTGGGCCCCACACATATGCTGCAACACTTGTGCAACAAATCTTCGCCAGTGGTTGAACAGGAAAAGGAAATCTATGCCTTTTGCAGTGCCAATGATTTGGAGAGAGCCAACAGATCATACCAGCAATTGTTACTTCTGCATGGTGCCTCCAGTCGGGAAAGGTGTGTCGAAGAAGAAAAAGTGGACTGTGCATTATTCAAACATTCCATCAGCTATACGCCCAGTACCCCACGGAGAAGGACTGCCGGTTCCTGATGCACCAGAATCGTTCTCACTTGAGTCAGACGAGGAAGAGGATGAAACTTCTGGTCCTGAACTATCAATGTCACAGGACCCACATTTTCTCCCATCCTCCTCCTCTGAACCACACCTCATAACACAAGGTGAACTGAATAACCTTGTCAGGGATTTGGAACTACCCAAGAGTAAGGCAGAGCTGTTGGGCTCCAGACTACAGCAGTGGAATCTCCTGGCAGGTGATGTTAGAGTTTCCATGTTCTGTGACCGTCAAAAGGATCTTGTCCCATTCTTCTTCATGGAAGGTGATCTTGTAGCCTGCAACAACATCGAAGGTGTGATGGCAGCCCTCAACATCGTTCACGATCCAGATGAGTGGAGACTGTTCATTGATTCGTCAAAGAAGAGTCTTAAAACTGTTTTACTGCATAATGGCAATGTTTTGCCATCAATTCCAGTTGGTCAGGCAGTCCATATGAAGGAAACCTATGACAACATGAAACAACTTTTGAGGTGCATAAACTATGACCAACATCAGTGGCAGCTTTGTGGCGATTTGAAGGTTGTTGCTCTCTTGCTTGGTCCGCAGACTGGATACACAAAGTACTGCTGTTTTCTCTGTGAATGGGATAGTCATGCAAGAGATTCCCACTACATCAAGAAAGATTAGCCACTCCGACAGTCATTGGGGCCTGGGAGGAAAAGTGTTCAGCATCCACCACTTGTTGAATCAAGGAAGATTTTGTTACCACCCTTACACATCAAGCTGGGTCTGATGAAGAACTTTGTCAAGGCCATTGACAAAACACAAGCAGCTTTCAAGTACCTCCGTGGAACATTTCCAAGGTTAAGTGAAGCTAAGATAAAGGAAGGTGTCTTTTTTGGTCCCCAGATTCGTGAACTTCTTCGAGATGATGCATTTGACCATGCGCTGCGTGGCAAGGAAAAGACGGCATAGAAAGCCTTTCAGTTAGTGGCAATAAATTTTCTCGGAAACAACAAGGCAGACAACTACAGGTTGTTGGTGGAAAACCTCCTCAAGGCATACAAAAGCCTTGGTTGCAACATGTCACTAAAGATACATTTTTTGCACTCTCATCTAGATTTTTTTCCACCGAACTGCGGAGCAGTGAGCGACGAGCACGGGCGAGCGATTTCACCAGGATATTGCAACACTGGAGAAACGCTATCAGGGCAAATGGAGCCCATCAATGCTTGCAGACTATTGCTGGACAGTGACAAGAGATGCTCCATTTAATGAATACAAGAGACAAGCCAAGAAGTGCCGAGTAGACACTGAACAGGACTAAACTATGTACATAATAGTTTTTTGCCTTTTGTTTCATAATAAATTTTATTTATATAACCCTTTTGCTGATTTTGAAAGTGTTACATAAACAGGACAGGTGAAATATCATCATGTAAAGCAACCATAAACATATGAAAAGACCTAGGTTTACAATTTATGATTAAAACTCTACTATCTACACAATATACATAGACATAAAATGTAAAAACTTAAATATCTTCGAAACAGTAGCCAATCAGTTGTTTTAATTGTCACATTTGAATTCAGCACATCAAAATACATAATAAATAGCACATTTTATCTCTGAAGCAGACGACTTCTCAAAAATTGTAGACCAGTGTAATCAGTCACAGCCCTGTAATTCTCTGATAAGGATACCATCTTCTCTAGAAAGCTATTAGCCAGGTTAGGAGGGGAGATTCTCATGCAGTATAGTGTATACAAATAAAGATTACCTTTAGGTTTAACTCCTATTTATTGGTACTAACTTGTGACATAAAAAAACTAGTAAATGTTGGGTTTTTTTAATCTCCTAAATAAATTAGAAAATGTAAACACTTCTCTCTGTTTCTACAGACGGCTAAGTGTTTCTCCTAAATATGAAGTAAGCTTAAGTGACTGGAAGCCACATTGTAGTTTATTATAGATGGTGGAATGGATGCTGCTTGTTAACCTCCTCGGATAATAAACCATCAAACCACAGAAATAAAGCGTAATAGTCCTGCTGATTATACAGCTGCGCTGTCAAAATGTTCTTCCGACAGAATACTTTTCTTTCTTTCCCCACCATGCTAATTTCATCATTGTACATCTAATTGTTTGTGACAACAAAATAGACAATGATTTTTTTTTCCAATTCAACCTTCCCCCAATGCCAAAGCATAAATGTTTTATACAATCAGATGTTTTCATTCTCTTTTCCTCAACATTCCCTACCTTATTTGTAATCATTACTGTCACTTTATATATTTCTTCCAGTATGAAAACTACTAAATCCTAGAAGGTCGGTGACTTTCAATGATGTGACTTCAGATAGCATTATAAATCTGGCAAATTACTCCAGCTGGCCCCAAAGAAAAGGTTCTATACAGTGAATCTTTCTTTGTATTTCTTGAAGGTTATGTACAATTATCCTTATTAAGAAATTAGCCAGAGAAATGTCTTTTTTCTCTCAATCATTTTATCTAGGTTAACGTAGAATAACCAATCAGTTCTGCATCCTGTATCAAAAGTAGCCCTGTGGATGTCACAATCTACTTGCATGTAGTTAAAAATTCTTGGGCTGACCTCCTGCCCCCATTGCAGTCAATGAGTTTTTGTCATTGACATTAGTGGGGCCAGGATTTTGTCCCTAGTTAACACAAATGGTAAAAGCAAAAGTAAAAGATGTAGCAGTGGTTTTAGATTTGTCACATTTTTTTTTCTCCTTATGGTTTGTTGGACGCTTGTGCACTACTGAGGAAACCATCAGACTCAGGAGGTAATATAGGCCCCTGAACAGTGTAAATAAACTTGAGAATAAATGTCCTTTGCCTTTGTTCTCGTAGGAATAAATAAATAAATAAAAACTTGAAGTTGTCTAAATTTTATCAGATTAATGATCAAAATCCTTAGCTGGTGTAAATCAAGATAGCCGATGAAGTCAGTGGAGCTATTCTCATCTTGACAGATAAAGAGGAACAGACCACGAAACTAAAAATTAATGGTAACTTAGGTACAAGTGATCATGACTTTATCACATTTATAATACACAAACAGAACAAGGTCTAGACTGCTGATATATACACACTTGGTGCTTTAAAGGGCCCAGTTTCACAAAGCTGAAAACAATTATGAGCCAAATCAGCTGGGAAAAAGAATTTAATCAGAAAAAATGTGAATGATATGTGAATTGGGAATTGTTCAAGAACACTTTACTAGATGCCCAGAAATTCACAACTGAGGAAGAAGGCTGTATTGGTTTTTTAAAAAGCAACCTGGTTTAGAGCAGAATTGAAGGCAACTATTTAAAAAAAAACATAATAAATGGAAGAAAGGGTAAGTTGGAGTAATGACTATAATGCAGAAGCTAGGAATTGATAAGGGAAGCAAAGGGACACAAGGAGAAATCTATGACCAGCAGAGCTAAGGAGAATAAAAAAGGAGGTTTTTTAAGTTTGTCAGAAACAAAAAGAATCCTAATGATGGTATTGGGCCATTACTAGATGAAATGGTAGAAATATCAATAATAATGCAGAAAAGATAGAATTGTTCGATAAATATTTCTGTTCTGTATTTGGGGGAAAAAAACGATAATGTAGTCCTATCATATGATAACACTCTTTCCATTCTGCTAGTATCTCAGGAGGATGTTAAACAGCAGTGACTACAGTTAGACTTTGTTAAATCAGCAGGTCTGGATAAATTGCATCCAAGAGTTTTAGAAGAATAGGCTGGGGAGTTCGTGGGACTGTTAATGTTGATTTTTCAATAAATTTCGGCACACTGGGTGATTCTAAAAGACTGGAAGAATGCTAATATTGTGCTAATATTTAAAAAGAATAAACAGGATGGCCTGAATAATTGAGGCCTGTCAGTCAGACATTGCCAGGCAAAATAGTGGAGCAGTTGATACAGAACTCGATTAATAAAGAATTGAAGGAGAGTAATATAACTATTGCCAGTCAACATGAGTTTTTGGAAAATAGATCCTGTCAAACTGTAATAGACTTCTGTAAGGTATATAAATTGGTACTGCACGACACTTTGGTTAAAAAATTAGAAAGATATAAAATTAACATGGAACACATTAAATGGACTAAAAGCTGGCTAACTGGTAGGTCTCAAAATGTTGTTGTAAATAGGGAATCATTATCAAATGTGTGTGTTTCTAGTGGGGTCCCATCAGGATCAGTTCTTGGCCCTATGCTATTTAACGTTTTTATTAATGACATGGAAGAAAATATAAATTCACTGATAAAGTTTGCAGATCACACACAAATTGAGGGAGTGGTAAATAAGGAAGAGGACAGGTCACTGGTCCAGAGCTGCCTGGATCACTTGGTAAACTTGGCCGCAAGCAAACAATATACATTTTAATATAGCTAAATGTAACTGTGTACATCTAGGAACGAAGAATGTAGGCCATACTTACAGGATGGGGGACTCTATCCTGGGAAGCAGTGACTCTGAAAAAGATTTGAGAGTCATGATGGATAATCAGCTGAACATGAGCTCTCAATGTGACACCGTGGCTAAAAGGGCTAATGCTATCCTCGGATGCGTAAAAAGGAGAGCCCTCAGTAGGAGTAGAGACGTTACTTTACCTCTATTTGGCACTGGTATGACCACTGCTGGAATACTGTATTCAGTTCTGGTGTCCAGAATTCAAGAAGGATATTGATAAACTGGAGAGGGTTCAGAAAGAGCCACAAGAACGATTATAGAATTAGAAAACATGCTGTATTAAACTAAATAGATCGAGCTCTTTTTATCAAAGAGAAGATTCAGGGGTGACTTGCTCATAGACTTATAGGCAGTGTTGCTGTAGCCATGTTGGTCCCAGGATATTAGAGACACAGGTTGGGTGAGGTAATAGAAGTTGGTCCAATAAAAGATATTACCTCACTCCCCCCCTTGTCTCTCTCATAGACTTCTAGACTTTCAGGCCAGAAGGGGCTATTGTGATCAGCTAGTCTGCCCTCCTGCACATTGCAGGCTGCAAATCGCTCCCACCTACTCCTGTAATAGACCCCTACCCTCTGGCTGAGTTACTGAAGTCCTCAAATCATGATTTAAAGACTTCAAGTTACAAAGAGACCACCATTTATTCTGTTTAAACCTGCAAGTGACCTGTGCCCCATGCTGCAAAGGAATGCAAAAACCTCCCAGGGTCTATGCCAATATGACCTTGGGGGGAAATTCTTTCCCGAACCCAAATATGGTATTAGATCCTGAGCTAAGACCCACCAGCCAGACACCTGGGAAAGAATCCTCTTTAGTAAATCGGAGCTCTCCCCATCTAATGTCCCGTCTCCAGCCGTTGGGGATATTTGCTACTAGCTGTCGCAGATGGGCCACATGCCATTGTAGACAGTCCCACCATATCATCCCCTCCATAAACTTATCAACCTCAGTCTTGAAGCCAGTTAGGTTTTTTGCCCCCACTGCTCCCCTTAGAAGGCTGTTCCATAACTTCACTCCTCTGATAGTTAGAAACCTTTGTCTAATTTCAAGCCTAAACTTGTTGACCAGTTTATATCCATTTGTTCTTGTGTCCACCTTGGTGCTTAACCTAAATAACTCCTCTTCCTCCCTGGTATTTATCCCTCTGATGTATTTATAGAGAGCAGTCATGTCTCTCCTCAGCCTTCATTTGGTTAAGCTAAACAAGCCAAGGTCTGAGTCTCCTCTCTTAAAGTAAGTTTTGTATTCATCTGATCATCCTAGTAGCCCTTCTCTGCACCAGTTCCAGTTTGAGTTCCGCTTTTTAAAAAATGCAACGTAGTATTCCAGATGAGGTCTCACCAGTGCTCTGTATAATGGTACTAACACTTCCCTGTCTCTACTGGAAATACCTCACCTGATGCATCCTACAGATTTACAGCTGTATTACATTGGTGGCTCATAGTCATCCTGCTATCAACCAATATACTCAGGTCTTTTTCCACCTCTGTTGCTTCCAACTGATATGTCCCCATCGTATAACAAAAATTCTTGTTGTTAGTCCCTAAGTGCATGATCTTGTACTTTGCATTATTAAATTAATCCCATTATTTCTATTCCAGTTTTCAAGGTCATCCAGATCAGCTTGTATGATATTCCAGTCCTCCTCCGTGTTGGTAATACCCTCCAACTTTGTGTCATCTGCAAATTTTATTAGGCGCACACCTACTTTTTGTGCCAAGGTTATTAATGAAAATGTTAAATAAGATTGGTCCCCAAAGGGATCTCTGAGGAACTCCACTAGTAAACTCCCTTCAGCCTGACAGTTCACCTTTCAGTATGATCCACTGTAGTCTCCCCTTTAACTAGTTCCTTATCCACCTTTCAATTCTCATATTAATCCCCATCTCCAATTTCCCATGTAGAACTGTATCAGATGCCTTGCTGAAATCCAGGTAGATTAGATCTATTGCATTTTCTTTGTCTAAAAAATCAGTTATTTCCTCAAAGAAGGAGATCAGGTTGGTCTGACATGACCTACCTTTTGTAGAACAATTTTGTATTTTATCCCAATTACCTCTGTCCTTAACTACTTTTTCTTTCAAAATTTGTTCCAAGACCTTGCATACAATTGAGGTCAAACTAACAGGCTGGTAGTTTCCTGGGTCACTTTTTTCCGCCTTTCTTAAAAATAGGGACTATATTAGCAATTCTGCCATCATTGAGTATGACCCCCGAGTTTACGGATTCATTAAAAATCTTTGCTTGATTAGTCCTTAAGTACCTAAATGGGGAACAAATATTTAACAACAGGCTCTTCAATCTATATAACATGATCCAATGGTTGGAATTTGACTAGAGAAAGTCGGACTGGAAATAAGGTGTCAATTTTTAACAGTGGGCATAATTAACCACCAGAACAACTTATCAAGGGTTGTGATGGATTCTCTATACTGATGATTTTAAAATAAAAATTGTGTATTTTTCTAAAAGATCTGCTCTAGGAATTATTTTGGGGGAAGTTCTGTGGCCTGTGTTAGACAGGAGGTCAGATTAGATGATCACAGTGGTCCCTTCTGGATTCGGAATCTCTGAATCCATGAATTCTGCTTTATATCAGGTAAAGGTCTGCCTCAACATTATTTTTTCCTTCCTCCAAACTTCTGTTGTTTTTGGATGCCCTGACATTGCTGTTTGTATACTGCTGCCATACAAATAATTATAGGTCATGTTGTATATTTCCACATGAATCTGTGTGGGTTAAGATGTGCCAAAAGATCTGCTACAATTAAAAAACACATGCTACCCTAATCCCGCTGAAACCCACACTCCATAGGGTACTGTTGGAAAAGGGGAAATGGTTTTAAAAGGGCCATAAAAGAATGCATTACCTAGAAAAGGCAACATCAGTTCCACTGGCCTAACCCCTGAGCAACTTGGATATGTGGTGGTCTTGCATGCATGTGAGATATCTCCTGCCATTGGAAAGTTGGACTTGACTCTTTTCTATTCTTGTTACAAGCATTTCTCCTGAGCATTTCTCAGTTCTGTAACACAGTAGCTGGCCGGTTAAGCATCTTATATAGGCCCAGACTCTGATAAATACGCTCAGTATCACCGTACTCCATAAGTAGGTCTCACTGAATATTTTATACATGTATACAAGAGAAGGAACGGAGACATCTCCATGCACCTTCTATTTTTAGAGGTACATCTGTAGTTCCAGTTGTGATTTACCCTTCTGTGACCAAGGAAACTACCAACACGCTAGGTAGTGACTTGGGATATTGGACTGTGGTCTGCAGATCTACTGGACCTTTTGTACTGGGGAAGCTATTTCTCCTCACAGAGCTGGAGTCGTTGTGGGGGATTTTTTGTGTGGAGGTGGGTTGCAGAGGACATGTGGGAGGAGAAGGAGAGCACCAATTGAGAATGCTTTACCCTAGGTTTAGCTGTTTGTTTAAAAGTATACATCATTGTCAAAGTAAATCAGAACTGGTCAGTCCCTAGAGGTAAGAAAGATGTGTAGTGCCTGTTCTTGCAAGATGTGAACACTCTCAACCTCTGGATGGCACTGAGTAAGACTGATCTCCTAGTTAGGAACAAACAGATCAAAGGAGAGTGGGTTATTCTTGTCTTTTTTTTTTTTTTTAATGCAACAAGCCTCTTTTCTGGTGGTCGTCTTTGGGTACCATTCCCCTGACTAGGCTGGGAAGGGTGTATATGAGATGAATATCTTCTTTAAAGCATCATCAAAGACTCTCTGTAGCTTGTGCGGTGAAAGGATACTCCATCGTGATCTAAGGTCCTGATCCCACAAACATTAACACATGTGCTTAACTTCAAACACATGTTATATGTAATCCCACTGAAATAAATGTTAAAGTTAAAAACACATTTAAGAGTTTTGCAGGAGCAGAGATAACTATGTCCTTTCTCTTGGGACTCTCATACATGGGTTCTCGCAGGAGGGTCATGGACACCCTGTCCTTTCCTTAATGTCAAATGGGGGGCAAGGAGGGGTTCCCAGGGCAGTTCCAGCTGAGAACCACAGCTCTCGTTCATTCATTCCCTGTTGGGAGTCTTGAAGAAGCCACTCCACCATGCTGGAGATACACCACAGGGTTAGCTTTTTGCCATTTTGGTTTATCAGAGCATGGAAAATCCTGGGAAAACAAGCTACCCTACAGCCAATGTTTAGTTGGCTGCAGTTTTATTGTTCTATGTCAGCTTTATTATTACAAAAAGAAAAAACTTTAGGGTAATTAACATCCATAGAAATTAAACCTAATTTGACTTTGGTTTTGTTGTTGTTAATGACTGAACTTTGCCCATCACACAAGCCAGTTCACAATTGCATCATCGCTGGAGGCTTCATTAGGGCTTTAGAGCCAAGAGTCTAGTTGCCATAGCTACTGAGAACTGTGCCTTCTTGTATGTGGGCTCCAGTCTGCATTCCAGGGGCATCAGGTGCAGATTGTAAATGATTGAGTGTATGTGAGAAGGGGGAGTGAGTTTTTACTTTTGTCTGGGTTTTGTGTCTAATAATTCTGAAGCACTAACTCCAGTGAAAATTAAAATGTCAGGTACTTTGTAAATAAAAACCCATATCACATATAAGTTGTTGTTTTTTTGCTGTTTCTATTGAGTGGTGTGCTGATAAACACAATAGTCCCTTTGTAATTTCAGTCTGGATAAATATTGTAGGCAGGACTGGTAGTGCTACCTATTATTGTTAAGGTTGCTGGACATTTCCCATTATAAGATACTGTTTTAAGTTAATTTTCACTTTACCAAACTTCAACAATTTGGGCTGAAATTTGCCATGCAGAGTGTCTGTCTAGGGCTGAATGTATTCTGAAAGTGAGACTAGAGAAAAATACATTGTTTTGCCCATATTAAAATCTGGTGACCTTTTTTGAAAAGCCCTGACCAACCCATACTTTGGAACAGACTTCAGTTTTGGCAGTGTAATGGCTTTTGTGTGTGAGATGTGCCTTTTGCTGTCCCTGTGTAAGTCCAATCAAATTAAACAAGTCATAAACCTTTTGAAAAATCGCAGTTCACACATTCTCAGTTAAGACTTTCTTAGGTTTTTGCAGCTAAATTCCCCAAAGGCTCTGTCTGCATTAAGGATTCTCCAGCAGGGGACTGAACTTTCCCTGCAACTGCAGTTCTGGGGTTCTGTGCTTTGGGGCTGGGCACCAGGGCTGTCTCTTCTGTGCTCTCAGTGCCCTCCCTGCTGATGCCCAGGCAGTGTGGAGGCAGAAGCTGGATGATTTGAATGCAGAAGCGGCAAGAGCGGGACTTGTGAGGGGTGAGGGAGTAGATAGGTACAGGGTGCTGTGGGGTAGAGGTAATAGAAGGAAACTGGAAATTGGGAGGATTGACAAGACTGGGTTGGACAGGGAGATAGGGATCTAGAGAGAGAGAAAGATGGAGGGGAAGACTTGGAGCTAGTGAGTGTGGGGAGACGAGTTATCTGGCAGGGAGGAAACAGTGGAGGAGTGCGGGTGATGACATGGATCTGACAAGGAGCTGGGGGTCAGGGGAGAGCTGAGACTGGCTGGGCAAAGAGACTGGAGAAAGGAGCTTGGGGGAGAGACTGGGAGCCAGAGGGGGATGGAGAACTTGGGTGAGGTTGGTGGCAACTGGAGCCTGAGTGGGGGAGACAAATGGGAGAAGGACCTGGGGATGAGGGTAAACTGGGAATGATTGGGCAAGGAGACTAGAACGGGTGGGGGGAAATTGGGCCTGGGCCAAGAAGTCCTAATGGGGAGACTGGGACTGGGATGAGAAGCCCGAGGAGTAGAAACTGGGATTGGCTAGGTGAGGAGAATGGGACTGGGACAAGGAGCCAAGATTTGAAACAAGGACAGGCTGGACAGGAAGGGGCAGAAGAGGTCAAGTGTGGGGGAAATGGGCAAAAAGAGTTGGTGCCCATTAAACCATGCATCTTTCCAGAGCCTGGAATGGAACCCAAGGTTTGTGAGTCTCACCATTCCTCTCCTGTCAGCAAACACTTGTGAAACCTACTGGCAAAGTGTGTGTCTCATCCCCCTCTAGTGCTGTTCCGCATAGAGGATGATAATCTACTACTGCCACCAGTTTCTCTGTTAGCTGAAGTGACAGAGGTCTGTGGGTTGGATCTAAAGTTTCCAACCCTGCTGATGATATGTAGGTGTCAATATGATGCCACGTGGTGCAATTTGTTTGCTCTTTTATAAACCTAGGAAATTATACACTCACACAAAACCTATGCTGAGAGCGTTATTGAGGTTGCAAAGTCAGACACTCAAAAGTTAGGAAATGCCTGGTGCATATGAGTTGTGATACCATCTTTTAATTATATGATTGCATGCTATTTATGATGTGCTATGACAGGAGAAGTTCCTACTGGAGCAGTCTCAATGCAGCCATGCTGCTGTGTGGTAAGGAGGGCACCAGACCCAATGCAGGGTCTCCACGCGCATCCCGTGGTCCCACTAGTTTTGGAGACAGTTTTTCTGTGTCCCACAGCCTCTTTTCACCTCACCACCCAGAGGATGATAGAGGGGAAACTCCATGAATAAATCCTCTCAAACATTTCCTCACACAAAACGCCCTTCCAAGGCTTCGAACCTGGGTCCAGGCTTGCCCTACCCAACTTATCGACTGATTTAGTCCTGACACCTCCTGAAAGCCGTGATAAACTGTTCAAATCATGGTGGAATGATCTAAATCAAGGCAACTATATCACTTTTTTTAAAATGAGTGATATAAATCAACTTGATGCTTTGTAAAATAATTTTGAAAATTTGTGCTATTGCAACTTTATTTTGAAATACACCTCTACCCCGATATAACATGACCCGATATACAATGAATTTGAATATAATGCGGTAAAGCAGCACTCTGGGGGGGTGGAGCTGCATGCTCCGGCAGGTCAGTGAGTCTGGCTCCGACACGCTGCTCTGAGCGGCATGTTAAGGGTGCTGGGCTAGGGCCGAGGGGTTGGATAAGGGACAGAGGGTCTTGGGGGGCGGTCAGGGGACAGGGAGCAGGGGGGGTTGGATGGTTCGGAGGTTCTGGGGGTGGGGCGATCAGGGGATGGGGAACGAGGACGTTTGGATAGCGCATGGGAGTCCTGGGGATGATTAGGGACGGGGGGGGGGTCTCTGGAGGGGGCGGTCAGGGGACAAGGAGCAGGGGGGCTTAGGGGGTGGAGGGTCTCTGGAGGGCGTAGTCAGGGGCAAGGAGTGGGGGGGGGGTTGGATGGGTTGGGGTTTCTGAGGGGTCAGTCAGGGGGCAGGGCCAGGCATGTTTGCTGACTGTTAATAACAGAAATGCTCGAGGCCAAAGCAAGTTCGTTATAACACGGTTTCACCTATAACGCGGTAAGATTTTTTGGCTCCAGAGGACCGCGTTATATCGGGGTAGAGGTGTATATAATCAGCCAAATTATAAATGCTCCCATTTCCTTTTAATGCCATTATTGGTATTGATACTGGTATTTGAATTTTACAGAACTGCTATAAGCAAAGAAAAAAAAAGAAAGTCCTGATCCTTCAAACACTTAAGCACATACATAGCTTTACTAACATGGCTAGTCCTACTGACTCCAGTAGGATTACTGGTGGTTAAAGTTAAGCATGTACATAAGCATTTGCATTGTTACCCTTTTTGGCCTTAGAAGCTAGTCAAAGTTTGGGGCCCTTTGGGTTGTTTCCACTGGGAGGAGAAAATGATGGAGGAATCTAGTACCTTTGATGCAAACTTATTTATTTATAAAGAATGTGCAAAGTCCTGTTTCCCTGAACACAGGATGAACCAAAAATAACAGGAGATAATGTTATTGCTTACTTCCCCAAGCTCCTTTTAGCCGGCTTGTCCAGGCTGTGTGTGTCTTCTCGTGTGCGCACATATACAACCCCCAAAACAATACTCAATGAAACCCCCACTTTCCAAGTTATTGGAAATCCTGAGTGGCCTTTGGTGTGCCTTTGTCTTGCAGACCATTATTCTTTCTTAATAGTGAATGAAGGACAACTGTATTACGTTTGGTTTAACAGCTATAACAGCTTAACACCCAATAACAGATGCATCCTGCACGGCAATTGTTATTTTTAATTAAAACCTTTTCTCATAGTCTTGTCATTTTAAAATAAAAAAGTAGACCCTAATGTAGGCTTCTAAAGCCATATTTAGGCGCCAAAGATTGGGATTTTCAAATGCTGCTAAGTTATTTAGTAGCTTAAGACCCATTGACTGAGAACTGCAGATCCTGATGGAGTATCACCTGGTCAAAACATTTCTCCTTCTTTGACTTGTGGAAGCTCAATGTACCAGAGAGTGGTGTAGGTGCAAATAGAGTGGGAGTGATTTACTCTTCAATTTTGTTTCAGTTTGTGTTGTTCTATCAGTAAGGATGTGAGAGAGGCTCTGAGCGTGTCGTTTTCAGTGTAAATAAGCATTTAAGTGTGAAATTTTAGTAGCAACAATCTGTATGTAAAATCTGGAATTCTTCTAACAATTAGAAATTAATTGAAAAAACAAGTGCAAAAATCCTCTTTAGCAATTTTTATGAGTATAAAATAGGAAGAAAGTAAAGAACCAGAAACACGTAAACAAAAATTCCGATTTAAATGTCAGTCATTATTTAGATTTTTTTTTTTAAATTATGTTTTAAAATCATGATTATTTTTATTTAAACTGATTCAGATGCAACAATAGAATACAATTAGACATCAAATCCAGACTAACTGCTATTTGCCATTGCATATGTAATATCAGCTAATGTACAAACTCTTCATGATGCCTTCTCTAGGTTTTATAAACGAGATGGGGAGAGTCTGGCTTGGAAAGATAATGTGCTGGCTGAGTGAATGATACGAACAACCCAATATCCTTTGTCTCGTCTTGAATGAAAATCTAGATGAGAAATCATACATAAATCTCTAATCTAGTCTATTCTAACCCATACATGATTATAAAGAATACATTACAGCCTTATAGAAATCAGTTTCTCTGTTTCCAGAAAAAACATTACCAGCCTATGAACCCCTAAAAGACATTTCAGGCTTCTCTTCATTTATTTTTGAACACATTCCAAATACTTGTTATGACTTTGTTTGACTGTTGCCTCTTGAATTTATTTGTATAGCTGATCAATAGTATTGGTATCCTTAGTCATTAACGCAGTGTGATTAGGGTGGCCACTCATGCATCCCCAGAATATTGACCATTCAAGTACTTCCGGGAACAGCATAAACCTTCCCTTGCTGGCGTGATCTCACACACATGGTGTGTGCAAGGCCATACCACCCGGGTGGGGTGCTCTTCACAATGTAGTATCCCTCCTCCCCCCTCCCCAATAACAGATGGGGGACAAACCTTAGAAAAGCAGGATTTTCTGGATCAAAACAGGACAAATGCCCTGCCTAGGTGTGATGATACAAATATTTGGGCTAAATTGGCTTTGAGAATAAATTCAAGCAGTGTTTTTTGAGGTTACTTGCAAGAAATATATAGAAAAATGTAAGAAAACAAAGGAATTAGGGACAAAAGCAAAGGGGATGTAATGTTCTGCCTGGGTTTGGAGTGCAGACCTCTCTAGTTAGATCCATAAAGCATATTTATTTGGCAGTGCTTGATATATATGCTGTCAGCATTTAGCAGCACATTTTTGTTGTTCTTAAATATCTCCATAATTTTTAAGAGGTCTTTCTTTTGTTCTTGTAAATGAAATATCTGTTTCTGTGATAGATTAAAGACTGGTAAAAATGTAATGTTACTTCATGGTCCTGATTTATAGCTATATGCATCATGGTGTGTAAAAGATAATGTGCATTGATTATTCCTGAATCTGATACAAAAGCTGTAAGTACCACACAGATTGAATCTTACTTGTGCAAAACTGCTAGTGAGATGAAGGCATGACGTGTCCTGGAGAACAATTGCTTCCAGTGGGCTGTTATGGATCTGTGTGTGTTTGCCTACAGACTGTGAAATAGCTCTTTACTTTTTGACTGGTTGCTGATTCATGCAGTGATACTGTGCTACACAGGAAGCTACTTAATGGAAAAGGGATGCTTTAAGACCACAGTTCAGCTAAGCATATTAACTTCAATGGGTCTGCACATAGTGCTTAAAGTGTGTCTAGAAAAGGGGGGAAATAATAAAAATTGCTGTGGGTCACTGAGAGATGTACTTTAAGCACTGTCTTACAAAAGTTCCTGCTCCCAGATTGATAGACCCCCAAATACACACTTTTTTTCCAGACTACTTTACGCACTGATTGTACATGTGTTTAAAGTTAAGCACATGCTTAATTGCATTGCTGGATCAGGACCTAAGTTTTTTGAAGCATGTTAATGTTGTGAAGTCAGCTAAAAAGACTTCTCACATTGGAGAGTATAATAGCTTCCTTATCTGTCCCCCCCCACTCCCCTCAAAAAGGTAATTTAACAAAAATTCATAGTAAAATCCTAAATCTAGGAGTTTTCAGTCTTAAAGTTATAAATGGACAATGTATGTCAACAGCCTGTTGCATCTAGTATTGTGGGCTCAGCACAAATCGGGCAGTTTATTTGGGTGCCTACCTGTGGACGTGGGGTGTGTAACTTTGGGCATCCAAGTTTTAAAATGTTGGCTGCATTGCCATCAAATGGCATACTAGAGCAAAGCAAAGTTTGACACCAACTTTTGGTTCCATGTGTAGAAGCATTCCATTGTTGATCAGAATACTTTCTCTGCACTGAGTGATGGAGTGACTCCTGCATCTGAAATATAGCACTGGCCTATGGATATCTCATTCCTAGAAAGAGACAGATAAAATGGAAGAACAATATAAGTGGCTGGAGAGATCAACATACAAGGAAGGATGAAAAGAATGAAATGTGTCTAGTTTGGCAAAGTAACAGCTAAGATGTGGAGGCAGGTCATAACTCCTCAGATATTTGAAGTCTTTTGAAAAAATAATAGCTAAATCAGAATTATTTCGGGTAGTAGTAAAGGTGTAAGTGTTAGTAACAGGGGAAAATGAAAAAAGGGAACATTTGGGATGACTATAAGGAAATCTTCCTTATGTTGAGAGAGATTAGGCTGTGGAATAGTGGAAGTGGTGATAATGCCATTGGCTGGGACATTTAAAAACTAGTCTGGACAAATCACACTAGTAAATTTACAATAGGGAATAATTCTGCTTTTGCGGGGAGATGGACTACATTAATTATATACTGTATATTCCATCACTAATTTCTTTCACCAAGAAAGCTTAATAATCAAGTACCTACCTGTGTGCTTATGTTTCACTTTATCGATACGAATAACATTTTACCAGTTGAACTTGCATGTTTATTTTTGTGAGTGAGCCTTGCCTCATCTCTCGATTATAAAATAGTTTCTTTGTTTTTGGATCTGATCGAGTAAACCAATAGACGATGTAACCTCTGGAGAGATCTGCAATCCCCCTAGAGTCTGCAAAAGAGAACCAGAATCTGATTTGCTGAACTGTTTGTGAATACCAACAACTCACTACACCCTATTTTACCTCTCTCTCGCCCCACTGTCTTCTCTCCCCCCAGCTGTTTTCTGATGGTCTGTGCACAGTCACGGATTGTCTACGTGGTTCTAAGTGACCCTGTGTAAGACAAGCCCTCTGTGATGTCCAACAAGTCCATATTAGAGCTGGAAGTAGATCCAAGGTCTGGTGCGTGCTTCCTCTCTTAGGAAGCAAGCATTAGTGAAAATCCAACAGGGTCCAAGAGTTGTCCTGTTACAATACACTTTTGAAGAATATTCTCACGATCTATCACAGTACTGAAAACTTCAACTTTCTAAAATCTTGGGATTGACTTTTAAAAAAAATACCTTTTGGGTTTTTATTTGCCTTCTGGTTTGTGAGCCTTCGGGTCACATTTTCTAGCTTTTTTCCGCAACCAACAAGGCTAAACACGCATTTTTGTTTTTTAAAATGAAAGCTGAGATTCTCGTGTGTTGACATATCTCCTGGAGCTTGAAGAAAAACACCAAATATCATGAGGCTCGCAATAAAATCGTGAGAGTTGGCCACAGTGACCTACATAAATCCATATACAGTAGAACCTCAGAGTTAACAACACCTTGGGAATGGAGGTTGTTCATCACTCTGAACAAGACGTTATGGCATACTTCTCAGGGCAGACTGCTTGGAGCAGGGCTCACAGCTGTGCCTGCGAACTTCAGCATTTTCACCTCCTACCTGTAAGTGGCTGCCCGGCAAGTGGGTGGTGGGGACAGGCAGCTGGTTCTAACCCCCTGGCTGCCAGGGTGATGAGTGAGGCACCCTGGGGCACCGCGGTGTCAGTTGGCACGTGGTGCAGGCTGTGACCCTTTAAAACCGAGCAGCTCCTCCGGAGCACAGTGTCAGGCAGGTGCTTGGGCTCCAGCCGCTCTCACTGCAGGCCAGGCTCCAGCAGGAGCTCGGGAAGTTTCTTTCCCCAGGCTGGGACTGAGCATGCAAGCTTATCTCCCTCCCCAGGGGGAGGGGAGAAACTGCACGCAGGAAAGCAATGAAGACCCCAGCGCTGCTGCTGCTATGCCTGTGAAACTCAGCGTCTTCACCTCCTACCTGTAAGTGGCTGCCCACCATGTGGCAAGTAGGCGATGGGAGTGGGGACAGGCAGCCTAGATGTGCCTACCTTTAAGATGCAATACAGGCACAGTACAGTACAGCTGGTGTTCTCTTTTTTTTTTTTTTGGTCTCCCCTGCTGCCTGATTGCTTGCTTCTGGGTCCACATGGTGTCTGGTTGACTGGTCAGTTTGTAACTCTGGTGTTTGTATCTTTGAGGTTCTAGTGTAGTACACTGTAGTTTTATAATGCACCAGGGGCCTGGAGAGGTTTACCAGCAATTCCACTGCTTGATGATATTTCTCAGTGCATAAGGTTATGTTGGTGAATAAAATGTCACCCTTTGGTTTCCCACACTGTCAATCCCTAGTGTCTTCAGCACAGTGCTAAACTCTCACTTTAAAAATACAAACAGTCACTGTTGGGCCTTTATTCTGATTCTTTTGGATTTGGGGTGGAAATTAAGACCGTTAACGATATGTTAGAATCTACTTCAAAATTATTGTTCATTTTGTTTCATTGACTCTTGTCTTCTGCCCATTTGCTGACTAGATAAAGTGTTAGGGGTTTTGGTTTGCAGGTTTTTGATATTTTGTGGCTTTTTCATGGTATTTGCAGACAAAGCCAGGAAGATGAATGAGTAAATTTGCATATAATCCATTAAGGACTTTCTAACATTGATTTTTTGATCCCTTTAGTCATGGGTCAGCCTTAAAGGACAGTGTGCCAAGGAGCTTAGATCTCTTATAGATTTTATTGTTTTAAACAACAGTGATTAACTCTACTAAGCTGCAAAAGCTTGGGTGCCAGGATGTTTAAGCACTGTATGCCAAAATGTCAGTTTACTTAGATACTCCTTGTTTTTTTATGCACTCCCTGTTGGCTGATCATATAAATTTTGTGTATGACTTGAATGAAAACAACACTATTTGTTCTTGCATCCTTGGCTGAGACGTCAAGCACTGGGGGCCAAGTGGTAATGTGTTTTTGTCCAAGAGGAACTGGATTGAGCCTGTTGATTGATTGATTTATCTCACATGAAGTATCAAGCACCCATTGTTTGGTGGTGACTTTCAGTTACTACCATCATTTTCTCGCCTACCAGTCCCCCATTGCACAGAGAGCTAGGATTACTTCCGGAGCCACAGAATTTACAAGGGATACTGGGCCCCAAGGGACTACTTTGCTTTACTTCAAGAAATCTTACAGTATCTTTTTTTACTGTTATTTTTTGAAAGTAGATTTTGGAAACTAAATAAAAAGAGAGACAAAAATGTGTAAAATCCATAAGGTGGTTATAAGAGAATGGCCAAGATTTCCAGATGTGCCTAGTGATTTTGGTGCCCAAACTGAGACATATTAATGAGTACAAGAATGGTCCAACTTTTTCAGTGACATAGGCTGCATGGGTAGTTGTGTGGCACATCCATGGGCCACGTAGAGAGAAAAATGGCATCCTCCATGCAATGTGATTTTGCTCATATGGTGCATGCAAGGTCACACCATGTGGCATACACCATTTTGTAGAGTGGGTCTGCTGTGGGGGCAGACACATTTGAGGGCTGGATGGAATCATCTTGTGGGCTGGATTCCGCCCACAGGCCACCAGTTGGACCAGCCTTATTGCTTTGTGCAAGTCAGGCCCCTGTTAAAGTGTCTCAAGTTGGGCAGACAAAATTCAAGGCACCCAAAATCTCTAGGCACTTTTGGGAATTTCAGTCTCTTACAGTAATCACCAGAAAAGTACCATTAGGGCTGGTTCATTCTCCTGCTACTTTCCTGGAGGTGCCCAGTAATGTCAATAGGAGCAGAAGCATAAATCCCCTACATGTCAGCAGGAGATGAACTACCCAGGCATAATAGAAAACATTAAGAAGTCCACTAGTCTCTTTTCTTAGACAGATTAGTGGGTGTTCCTCAGCTCTTGTCCATGATGATTGCTTTCTCTGCTTTTGGGGAGACATTGTCCTTCTGCCCATGTGATATTGGGTGGCTTTCACGGTTAAACCTAGAGCTCTGCATAGTGTTAGTTATTACCCAGCCAAAATTGTGTTCTGATTTCCCTAAATACATTTTCTTTTGGGGACAATGACACTGAAGTTTTTGACTCCTAAAGTAAAGGACCATGGCAGTAATTCACTGAGATACAGTGTCCTCAACCATATGTTTTACTGCTCACAAAATCATCTTATAAATGAGTATACAGGAAAAGGTCTCAGAGCTGATTAGAATCCCCTTTATCTTTTTCTCCACTTGTATAAGTTAAGGGACGAGGGGAAGGGAATATGTGAAAGCAGAATAAAATTTAGGTGCAATGAATGTAATTATTGAATATAAGTACTGTAAAGCATGAATCACTTTTCACAGGTATCTTGCAACACTTTGATCAAAAAACATGAACATCTGGTGACATTTGTGAAATTATCTTTGAACTTTGTTGCTGAGAGACAATTATGTTCTGCTTCTATGGCACTGTGTAAGAATAGGACTATGTATGGGAGAGTTAACTAACCTAATGTCATATAGGTTACTGTACTGCTTGATCTGTCTTCCCCTGCATAGTCAGCCCACCGTGATCTCATTGCTTCCTTCCTTGAGTCAGGTGAACACTTCCTTTCCATTTTCCCAAGGGGAAGTTTCTCAAATTCTGTAGCCATGTGAACATTCTACCTCTATGTTCGTAAAATGTGTCCAACTCGGAACCCTGAGTATACAAAGGTGCAGCCATCCTTAGTTTCATGTTGGATGTGGATATATATTAAAATACTGCTTTGCATTTTACTCCTTTCCTTTCTTCAACTTGTTGCAGCCTCCTATCTGCAACTCACAATTAACCCCTGGAACTCATTGCCACTAGAAATATTGGAGGCCAGGAATTTAGCAGGATTTAAAAAAAGGATTAGCCATTTAAGGAAATCCTTTTTGAAAGGTATTTATAAGGGTGATAAATTCATACGGGGTACGCTCATTCTTCAGGACATAAACCAACTGACAAGCATTAGAAGAAAAAACTTCCTCTATGATGCAGGATGTTCCATGACTGACAGTTTATGGTGATTCTTACTCCTTCCTCTGAAGCATCTAGTACTGGCCACTCTAGCATATTCAACTAGATGTCTGGCCTGGTCTACTAGGGCAATTCCTCCTGTTCTATCCTTCCCGCACTCTTGACACTGCTGGTACCAGGAGTTTCTCTGGTGTGTCTCCTACCATCAGGAATGTTCTTTATGAACCTTTCTACCTCACTGACTCTCTCGTCTTTGGAAATCTCCCCTGGGAAAAATATGTATCTTTACCCTTTTGCATCTAACTTAGTTTAGTTAATTTTTTTACTATCAGCTTTATGACTGAATACTTTAATATATTCACCAAAGAGTGTCCCAACTTCACTGTGTTTATACCATGTACAGTTTATGGTCTGGCATTATTTAATTCTATAAAGTATTCTGAGATGTATCTCCTGTGAAAGGTGATTTACAGAATAATGTTGTATTTTACTTTAGTAACGTAACATTGTTCTTTCAGACCTCAGGATATTTTGATTTTTGCTGCCTGCTCTGAAACACTGTGCTGCCTCATTTCCTTTCTTCTGTATATGTCAGCCTTTATTCTAGCATTGTTCTTTTCAGAGGATTTGAGTTATATTTAGAATTAACATAGTGCTGGATCATATTTCCCGGGGTGTTTATTTCTTGTGGGTTTACTCTCCTATTCTGGCTTTTTCTTTTTTGCATTCTGTTTTTGGTTTTTTGTTTTTTCGTTTAAACTCAGTGATTCTCCTCTTGCCCCAATGAAAACAAAATAAAGGTGCATGAGTGGACGCTTCTTAGCTGTACCCTGCTGTCTGGCATTTTCTGGACACTCACCCTTTTGTAGTAAGGAACAGATTCTTTTCATCTATTCTGGTGTTCTATCAAATAATAGCTTGCAAACATATAAACAAATATTCACATAACAGACCTGAATAGCTTCTTTGGCGATATTGTATGTATTCAGGTCTATTGGTCATGTTCTCCATCAGATGGGGGTTTGCTAAACCCAGGGTTGTGAGTTCAGTCCTTCAGGGGAGCCACTTAAGGAGCTGGGGCAAAATCAGTACTTGGTCCTGCTAGTGAAGGCAGGTGGCTGGACTCGATGACCTTTCAAGGTCCCTTCCGGTTCTAGGAGATAGGATATCTTCATTAATATAATATGGAGATTTTTTTAATATATGCCATTTGATAGATCCAACTACACTGAAAATTCAACATATTGGTACTGTGCCAAACACAGTCATCATTTTATAAATAATACATGTGCACTATTCAGGTTTTCATCTTCATATCTAGGCCATTGTTCTCATTGTCATCATCTGTAGTTTCATTCGTGTGGGTTTTGTTTTATGTTTGAGTTCAGACTACCTTGTGTTCTTGACAGATCCCGAATGGTAAGCAGAGTCAGTACTTGGAGGGAAACCTCTAAGGAAAACCCAGGGACTATAGGAAGTAATGTTAGTGATGTTCTCTCTCTGGGTGAGATGAAAAACCCAATTGCAAGTAATGTGGTCAGTAAAGATCCCCTAGCACTTTTTGCATGAATAAAGAGATGTGTGCTGGCCAAATTCTAGTTTGTGTAATTATATTCTGCCTAAGTTTCCCTTGTGATTTCAAATGCCTACAATATTCCTCTTTGCTTCCTGTCCATTGTATGCAGAATGGCTACAGAGTTGCTACAGTTGACCCCAAAGGTCTTTCACTGTGGGTGAAGTGATTCCTTACAAAGCACTTTCAAATCCATTGGAATGAAGGGTTCTCTACCTCATCAGATGCCTTTCATTTAGGATTGCTAAAGGATTCCTGCGGCTGCCCCCATCATTCCAAACAACCACCATTAGATTACATTATGCGTTAATCTGCTGACATATTTCACTTACATGGTGCAATTATTCTATCCCTTTTATGTGAGTATCTTATTTATGTGTTTGGTTAAAATATGACTAGCCAAAGCTCTAGGCACACATGCAAACTTTACTTGTACAATAAATAAATGAGACCAATGTCCAAAACTAAAATCCCTTCCAAATTTTCAGAACTATAAAATCATTAGAAAATAACACTTCAGTGTATCTCCTGGGTCATCTAGTCCAGTCCCTTGCTATTGCAGGCTACTACTATCTCTTCCACATTCCCTATTCTACATTCATCCCTTACCTGCAACCCCAGAAAAAGCCTGCAAGAAGAGCTGGCATTGCCTGGTGATCTGAGGGTCAACAAATCCAGGCTCTGGCAGACAAATAAGGCAGTAAATTTCAAAGCAGAGGTTCAAAGTACTGTGCAGATGTGTGCACACAAATGGGTGTTCGTATATCATCCGGATGTCTTGTTTTCTATCAGCAGGTTGAAGTTGAAGTTTACCGTAGGGATTCTAAGAAGCTTCCTGGCCTGGGTGACCCAGACATCGATTGGGAGGAGAGCGTCTATCTGAACCTCATCCTGCAGAAGGTTACAAGAACCTCTTTCTCTTCTGATGCTCACTTTAGTCTCACAGACTACTCATGGTTATAGGGGTTTCAAAACCAGCTCTGGTCTACAATGTAGTTTGAGGCATTTAAGCAATTAGAGAAAAGAAAAAAAACAACCGACGTGTTTCATTTTGTCTCTCTGGGTCTGAGTGAACATACTGAACAGATGAAGTCGTCATGTTTTGTTTAGATTTCGATAACTACGTGATTCCGACCTAAAAAACATAAATCCACTAATGTTCAATGAATCTGTGCTGAGGTTTGTAACCAAATGGGAAAATAGGTGAGCTTCACCAAGTGATAAAAGAAGACTGTTTAAAAAAAAAAAAAAAAAAAAAAAGCAACATCTTCATTAAGATTTGAAATGTTGATGCAACTAAGAAACCATTTTGAGCTCTTGCCAGTAGCACCACTGCATTTCCATGGAGTTGCCATTTGCCAGCTACTGGCAGCAAAAGTTTAGTAAGCCATTTCTCATCTGGAGACGTCTGAAAGTAGTATAGGTTGTTTGTTTGGTTTTGGATTAACACATGGAGTGATTAGTTAGTACACGTGTTATATTGGAGTTTTGGGGAGACTGATTATTTTTATTACAATCATTCCAGATCCATACCATATTTTGTTGATTATGATCTCAAAATGGGAGACCTTTCATTTGTGGCACATGTACTGAGTTGTGTTCATTTTCCTTCTTTCTCCACCAAAAAGACTAATTCCAAAGTTGCTCCTCAGAGAGCAATTTTCACCATTATTTTTTTATGTAGAATATAATAGAACCATTTCACTGCAAGTCAGAATTCTGAGATTATCAACACAGCTGGGAAAGGTTTGTTGCAAGGTTTGTTTTCTCAGATTACGTGGCAGGGAACTTTATGGCTGTGGATATTTCCTGGATGTTGGCCTTTTTCATTAACGTTTCCATTTTTTCCATGCCTAGGGAGGCAATTTTCATCCATTTCACCCTTAAACTAAATACTACATGTGGCACACCTACTCCTCCAGCTAACCCCTAACCTTGCATCTGAAAAGAGTGCTAGAGGGATTCCCATACCCACATCCGGAGTCGATTGTACCCCGAAGTAAGGGTCTTTGCAGAGCTGTTAGATATTGAATAATGGTCAGAATAAGTGTGTCTTGGCTATGAATAAAACAGCAGTGGTTTCAGTGTGTTCAGTGAGCTGGGGCAGAAAGGAAATTGGAACGCAAAAATGTTTTTCTTTGAAGCCAGACAGAAAGATGAAAACCATGAATGTAGAGTGTTTTCTGTTTTGTTCACTGATACTTCGCTCTGAACAGCTGTTTTCCCCACCCCCAATTGACACCTCTGTCGTCTGTTTCAGCTGGACTACGTGGTCACCTGTGCTGTGTGCACTCGCTCAGATGGAGGAGATATTCACATTCACAAAAAGAAATCTCAGGTGAGCAGATCTCACTATTGTTGAAGCTTCAAGGACAAACATTTTGCACCCAACTTTCCCACCTCTAACAACTGTATAAAAACTAGGGCAGCGAGTCTCAAGTTGTGGTCTATGGAGCTGCTTCACAAAGGTGACGCCTCCATCTGTCTTCATGAAGTGACATTTCCTGTTAGTTACATCCCAGAGCAGAGCAGTTCAGCACTGGAATAAATTGCCTAGGGAGGTTGTGGAATCTCCATCAATGGAGATTTTTAAGATCAGGTTGGACAAACACCTGTCAGGGATGGTCTACTTTAGATAATACTTAGTCTTGCCTTGAATGCTGGGGACTGGACTAGATAACCTTTCAAGGTCCCTTCCAGTTCTATGTGAATTTATTTCCAGCTTGTCTCCTTTAATGCCTTTGCTTTCTCATGTAACCAGCCATGATACTTTTGGCAGGGAAGGCATGAGATCAGGGCTGGGAGGATCTCTGCTTTCAGAAGTGAGAACAGGGAATTGTTTGAGAACTAGTGAATTAGGGAAACAGTTGACAAGGGCCAGGACTGATTGTCCATGTCTAAAACCTTATTTAAATCTAAATAAAGTCATCCTCCTACTTAAAAACAACAAAATACCCAACAATCTCTTGTTGAAATCTGTACAAGATTTATTGTCAAGGATTTTCCTTTTGAAGGCAACCTGGAATAGTCAGCTATAAAAGTGACCTCTGTGAACTTTGCTATTTACATAGCTGTAGGCTTTGCTTATTTTGTACAAGGCAAAGACATAGCTTTGGGATGCGGGAAGAAAGAAAGAAAAACTTTTTCTTATAGAAAAGTTCTGTATGAGGCTCTCTCTCTTACTTTCACACAGACACACACACACACACACACACACACACACACACAGAGGGAAGATGACCATTGCTCACTTTCTGAAGGGGGGAGGAATGAAAATTCCTCAAAGAAAACAGTTTCAAAAGTCTTGATAACTCCACTTCTACATTTAATATCAGATCGTAGTATATCATATCAGTCTATCCATATGCTATGAAAAAAAATCAAGGTATATAATTGCATGCCTTCTTATGGGTACGTTCACCAGGTAAATGAAGGTGGGATTGTAGTGTGTGTGTGTAGACATATCGGCACCAGCTTTTAATCTAGCTACCATGGGTAATGATAGTTGAACAGGATTACGGATTATGAAATGGAAGATTTGCTGCTTCTCAGTGATTACTGTAGATCTGCCATATTTGGGAAATCTTGTTAGCCTTTGCATTAGAAATTCTATAACTCGGTTTATTTTTCATATCAGTTGTCAACATGAAGCAACTTTTTTTTAATACTGTATATACAAATTTGTATTCAGGATTGCTATGTCAGATCAAGCCTATAATCCATGTCCAATGTCTTACCTCCAGCCATGGTCCATGCTTGATGGTTTGAAGCAGAGGTGTCAGATCCAGATCACTTGATATATTTATGTGGCCCATGTTGTGAGTGGATGTTCTGCAGAACCTCGTGGTTGTGAAGATAACATTCCAAATGTGAACAGAGTGTAAACCAAAGCCATGTTGTCATCCTGACTCTGAAAACAGGCAGCTGGAAACAATGCTATTTAGTGTGAACTCTTCCCCCACCCTCGTGCCCGTTATTCTCAGTAGGACGTTACCTTTAAAGCATAAAGAGGACACTTTAAATGTCAGTGTCCACTATTTCGTTAGTGGACATTTTAGACAATGAAATGGGAAAGGGGGTGAGAATTGGGAGTTGCTGCAGAGCGGAAGAAAGGAGGAGAGGCACCGAGAGGAAGAAAAAGGAGGATGGGGATGAAAGTGTAACATGGAACAGAAAAAGTAATAGCCCTAAAGAGGGGCATATTTTCTCAACGAGTGATGTTGAAATCAATACCTTACAAAATAAATAACTAAACATTTATATCTGGGCTGTCAATTAATCGCAGTTAACTCACATGATTAACGAAAAAAATTAATTGTGATTAATCACTGTTTTAATCACACTGTTAAACAATGGAATACCAATTGAAATTTATTAAATATTTTGGATGTTTTTCTAAGTTTTCAAATATATTGATTTAAATTACAACACAGAATACGAAGTGTACAGTAATCACTTTATATTTTTATTACAAATATTTGCATTGTAAAATAATAAACAAAAGAAATATTTTTCAGTTCACCTCAAACAAGTACCATAGGGCAATCTCTTTATTGTGAAAGCGCAACTTACAAATGTAGAGTTGTTTGTTTGTTTGTTTGTTACATAACTGCACTCAAAAACAAAACAATGTAAAACTTCAGAGCATACATGTCCACTCAGTCCTACTTCTTGTTCAGCCAATCGCTAAGAGAAACAAGTTTGTTTACATTTATGAGAGATAATGCTGCCCACTTCTTATTTACAATATCACCTGAAAGTGAGAACAGAGGTTTGCATGGCACTTTTGTAGCCGGCATTGTAAGGTATTTACATGCCAGATTGTATGCCTCTTCATGCTTTGGCCACCATACCAGAGGACATGCTTCCATGCTGTTGACGCTTGTTAAAAAAATAATGTGTTAATTAAATTTGTGACTCAACTCCTTGGGGGAAATTGTATGTCTCTTGCTCTGTGTTTTATCCGCATTTTGCCCTATAGTTCATGTTATAGCAGTCTCAGATGATGACCCAGCATGTTCTTCATTTTAACAATACTTTCATGGCAGATTTGACAAAACACAAAGAAGGTACCAATGTGAGATTTCAAAAGATAGCTACGCCACTCGACCCAAGGTTTAAGAATCTGAAGTGCCTTCCAAAATCTGATTGGGATGGGGTGTGGAGCATGCTTTCAGAAGTCTTAAAAGAGCAACACTCTAATGCGGAAACTACAGAATCCGAACCACCAAAAAAGAAAATCAACCTTCTGCTGTTGGCATCTGACTCAGATGATGAAAATGAACACTGCACTGCTTTGGATTGTTATTGAGCAGAACCCATCATCAGCATGGACGCATGTCCTGTGGAATGGTGGTTGAAACATAAAGGGACATATGAATCTTTAACGCATCTGGCATGTAAATATCTTGCAACGCCAGCTACAACAATGTCATGCAAACACCTGTTCTCACTTTCAGGTGACGTAAACAAGAAGTGGGCAGCATTATCTCCTGCAAATGTAAACAAACTTGTCTGAGCGATTGGCTAAACAAGAAGTAGGACTGAGTGGACTTGTAGACTCTCAAGTTTTACATCGTTTTATTTTTGAATGCAATTATTTTTTGTACATAATTCTACATTTGTAAGTTCAACTTTCATGATAAAGAGATTGTACTATAGTACTTATATTAAGTGAATTGAAAAATACTATCTTTTACAGTACAAATATTTATAATAAAAATAAATATAAAGTGAGCACTGTACACTTTGTATTCTGTGTTGTAACTGAAATCAATACATTTGAAAATGTGGAAAACATCCAAAAATATTTATATAAATAGTATTCTATTATTGTTTAGCAGCTTGATTAATTGTGATTAATTTTTTTAATCTCTTGACAGCCCTAGTTTATACTTAGTCCATATTCTACCTTTGATCTCTGTGCAAACCTCCCATTGATACCAGTGGCACTTGGATTAAGAGTCGTATTTAGTCCTAAACATATACCCTACCCATAGATTATATTTATAAATGCAGCTCAGCTCTCTCAGCAAAATGAGTTGGGCACTCCTAGCTTAAAGCAGAGGTTCTCAAACTGGGGAGTGTGCCCCTCTGTGAGGGTATGGAATGTATTCTGGGGGAGGGGGGCATGAGAAGCTATAGGGGAAAAAAGAGGGTCTTAAGCCTATTGTAGAGGTGTCGCAGTATTGCCGTCCTTACTTTTGCATTGCCTTCAGAGGTGGGTGACCAGAAAACAGTGGCTGCTGTCTGGCCATCCAGCTCTGAAGGCAGCGCTGCTGTCAGCAGCAGCATAGACATAAGGATGACATGCGGTGGGAGGGGCATAAACTACTACAGACACAAAGAAGTTTGAGACCCACGGGCTTAAAGGAAGGTGAAATTCCCCTATAATATGCCTTTGGCCAGTTCCCCAATGTTTTACTATGGGTTTATTTTTAAGTATTCATAATTGTACATACATTCAAGAAATAAGGTCAATAACATCTTCAAAATTTCTTTCAGCAAGTATTTGCATCTCCAAGCAAACACCCAATGGACAGCAAAGGAGAGGAATCAAAGATCAGCTACCCTAACATATTCTTCATGATTGATAACTTTGAAGAGGTGGGTCTGTTATTAGAGCGGAAAATTTTCCTCATTTTTGTCCTATAATCTCCCTTTTCTATTGTGTGTCCAACTTGATATATTCCCACCACTATATCACTGCCCTGGACCACAAGGCAATACTTAATTAGTCTTCATGGAGCCCCCGACCATGATCCAGCCAGCTGGGCAAAGCCATGATTTTTTTCCAGAAACATTAATCTTATGTGACACTCCCAGGGGTAACCAGGATTGGTGAGGCACCTCACCACCATCTGCCATTAGTGTTGAGGTAGCTTTGTCTGTGCCTAATGTGAACCAGCTCCCTGAATCCACCAGTCTCTGGTAACATGAGCACCACGTTCCAGACCTCTGCAGGCCTTGCTCCCTCTGTGCAGTTTAATGAAAGGCACACATCAACACCTGAGTGCTCTCCGCGTATTCCCTGGAGTGTCCAGCCCCTCATCCACTTGAACACTCACAGAATTACCAGCCCTGCTGTTCCCAAAGGAACAGTACACACTAGCTTGTAGAATTCAGCTCCAGACCACCATTTTGCTTGGCACCACAGCACGGAGATATATTTGCAATGAAAACAAGAATATGTTTATTATCAAAGACTAGAGATTCAGGACATAGTGAGTAAGGATATTGGAAACAAATGGATAAATATAAAACAAAATCATAACATGCTTTCTAGTGACTAGGTTATCCTCCTCTCTAAGGCAGTTTATCTCATCCAAAGTCCTCTTCAGCGTTTTCAGCCAAGGTTGGCTGAGACCCTGTTTTCAGGAATGCAAACATGCTATCTGTTTACTTCCTAGGTGCAGGATGAAGGGTTATCTTCTTTGCTTTCTAGAAATACCCCAGAGATCATTATCTTTGCTCATAGACAGGATAATCACCTGGGCCTTGTTTTTTTCTGTGTGCTCCTTTCCTGTTGAGCTTACATCTTTAATATTTGACTTCATATGTAAACGGGTAACCATTGTGTTTAACGGTACTTAATTTACGTTACAACAGAGTGATGCACATTTCTTACCTCCTATCTGGAGGAAAACTGGTTTTTCATCTTTGCTGGTGGTTGATCCCTTGATACAGACTTTACAAACCTATTTTCAGTATATAGACATAACTCCTTATATAGTATCTGTACATACAATTCACAACAGTATTAATGACCAGTGTGACACCGGCTTTCATTTGAAATCTCACATGACATACTGTGGTGAACTAGTACGTACACATGAAACTCATGAGATTTCTGTAACTCCTCCATACCCCATTGTCAGTTGGCATTAAGAAGTTCCTGGGGCGTAACTTAACATCCCAAACTTTCTGGGTGTTGGAAACACAGATCTAGATCTGAATTTTCCAAGTGGCCCCTGTCTGTACAATGGGCTGAAGTAAAACTCTGGATCCTGAACACACTCGAGCTATGTCTAAAGGATCTAATCTCTACAGCTTTTCCTTTAAGTATTTGGTTTCCTTGGATGCAATGGCAGGTGTTCAGTGACATGACCGTGGGGGAAGGCGAGATGGTCTGCGTGGAGCTGGTGGCCAGTGACAAAAGCAACACCTTCCAAGGAGTGATCTTCCAGGGATCCATCCGTTATGAAGCACTCAAGAAGGTCTATGACAACAGGGTAAGACACTTCCCCTCCAGAGAACCTCTTTTGCAGCAGTGGTGGTAGTGAAATTTCCATGATGTTTTCAGTACTATTGATGCTGCCATCAGCTTTTTGTCTTCTCAAGCTACTTATGCTGAGTGTCTGCTAGTCTTCATGGCTTTGAAAGTTACCAGAAACGGCTATACGAAAATCCACTAGTTTTAGTTCACACAGCTGTGGTGAACTGAAGTCATCAGAAGAGTCAGGCAACTCCTGATGTTTGACTGGGATTTAAAATTGGTAGGAACCCAAGAAATCTAAGTGAACCAGGTGTGAATCCTAAGAAACTTTCCAGTTCTGTAATAAAAAGAACGTTTGCCATACCACTTTTTTGTATGATCCTCTTCTTTTCAGAGGTACCTATAGTTATCTTCTAAGAGCCGAGAAGACCCTCTTAGCATTTTTACACCTGTTGGTTTTAACCTTTCACTGTTGTGTCTTGTTACATAAATACAGTAACTCCTCACTTAAAGTCGGCCCGGTTAACATTGTTTCGTTGTTATGTTTCTGATCAATTAGGGAACATGCTCGTTTAAAGTTGCACAATGCTCCCTTATAAGGTCGTTTGGCAGCTGCCTGCTGTGTCCACTGCTTGCAGAAAGAGCAGCCCATTGGAGCTAGCTGGTGGGGGCTTGAAACCAGGGTGGACCGGCAGCCCTCCTATCAGCTTGGCAACCTCCCAGCAGGCTATCAATTGTCTGGGAGTTCAGCTGTCCCTCCCCCAACTGCCCTGTGCTGCTCCCGCACCTCTGCCTTGGAGCTGCTTCCGGGAGCCTCCTGCTTGCTGTGCTGGGGAGGAGGGGAGAGAGGGGCTAATGTCAGGGTGTCCCCCTCCCAGCTCCTGCCCCCAGTGCCGGCTCTGGCTTTTTTGCCGCCCTAGGCAAAAAAGCCACCTGCCGCCCCCCCTGCCCCCCAGCACGGCAGGGGAGGGCGCCGAGCCCTGCCGCGGGCCCCCAATCCCCGACCGGCCGGAGTGCCAGGAGCAGGGCGGAGAGCCCGGCCGGGGCTCTCCGCTGTCCCTGGCAGCCAGAGCGCCGGGGGAGGACGGCAAGCCCGGCCGGGTCTCTCCGCTCTCCCCGGCAGCCAGAGCGCTGGGGGGAGGGCGGCGAGCCCGGCCGGGGCCCCACTCTCCCCGACCGGCCGGAGCGCCGGGGGGAGGGCGGCGAGCCCAGCCGGGGGGAGGGCGCCAGAGCGCTGGGGGGAGGGCGGCAAGCCCGCTGCAGCTTCCCTCTCCCCGGCGGCCGGAGCACCGCAGGGAGGGCGGCGAGCCCAGTCGCGGCCCTGCTCTCGGGCCGGAGGGCCCCACCGCGCTGTCCCCCTCTAGGCGCCGCCCCAAGCACGTGCTTGGTGGGCTGGTGCCTGGAGCTGGCCCTGCCTGCTCCCCATCTCCACAGAGTGGGCGGGGACATGACAGGACTCAGGATGGAGGGAGCTTGCTGGCAGTAGCTGCTGTCTCAACTTGCTGATCTGCTTAAAAAGGCAGTGTACTTAGAGTGGGGTCAGCATACTTAAAGGGGCAATGCACAGCTATATCTCACACACACGGTGTGTGTCTCTGTCTCTCTCTGCCATACTGTGTCTCCTCTCCAATTTGTGCTGCCTTGTAGAGTGTGAGGCTGCATTAACAACATGTTAACCATTGAGGGCTCAGCTGAGTGCTAGTTCATCTTTTAGCAGTAAGGCATTCCCTGGGAAATATCCCACCCTCTGACTCCACCCCCTCAACCAAGCTTCACAATCATCATTGCTGTGTACAGTATTAAGTTGTTTGTTTAAAACTTATACTGTGTGTGTGTGTGTGTGTGTGTGTATATATATATATATATATATATATATATATATTATATATAGTCTTTTGTCTGGCAAAAAAAATGTCCCTGGAACCTCCCCCCCCCCCATTTACATTAATTCTTATGGGGAAATCGGATTCACTTAACATCATTTTGCTTAAAGTAGCATTTTTCAGGAACATAACTACAACGTTAAGCAAGGAGTTACTGTATCTCTCTCGGGTGCATTCTGTATGTCCACGTGGTTTGAAAGGACTCCTGCAGTTTTTTTAGCCGCTGAAGTATTAATTTGCTATGGAAATGTGAAATATTAACAGTAATGGCTTATAATTCACATACACTTGGTGTAGAATTCCAGAGAGAGTGAGAACCAGCAATAGAACCTCACAGAAGGCAGCTCTGACAAACATGCTAAAAAGTTGATCTTAACTAAGGAGGTTTGCCTCCCTCTACCATAAGCTCAAGCTAACTCTAGAAGACATTAGATCGTTGGCTAGGCTTTATGTTTTGGAAATTTAAATTGTAAAATATACATCTCTGCCAAATGAGAGCAAATTCTAATTCTCAGATCCAACAGTCTGATTCTGAATCCAGCAATATATGCATCAGTTCACCTGTGAGACCAGGGAGGGCTGTACCTATTCTATTTTGACTCCATAGACTTTCTTTTCTCCCCCACCCCCCTTAAAAGAGAGGGCCTGAATAATGTTGTCTCAAGAAAAATAGTTTTTGCTCCTGTATTAACATAGTTTCAGGAGACCATGGGACTGCTTCTCTAGCCCACCTATACCTCATGCCATGTGAGTCTACGGTTTTGTACAATCAGAAGGTGTGTCCGCACAGAAGACACAGTAGAGTGGAAAACGTCTAGTGGGAAGTCAAAATGTGGTGTATCTAATACACAGGAGGGCAAACTACGGCCCGCGGGCCACATCCGGCCCCTGGGACTGTCCTGTCCGGCCCCTGAGCTCCTGGCCCAGGCCCCTCCCCTGCTGTTCCTCCTTCCCCGCAGCCTCAGCTCACTGTGCCACTGGTGCAATGCTCTGGGCGGTGGAGCAAAGAGCTCCTGGGGCAGCGCAGCTGCAGAGCCAGGGCCTGATCCGTGCTCTGTGCTGCGTGGCTGCCTGTCCTGGTGCAGCTGCACCACCAGCCACCGGTGCTCCAGGCAGCGCGGTAAGGGGGGGGGGGGTGGATAGAGGGCAGGGGAGTTTGGGGGGTGGTCAGGAGCCAGGGGTGTGGATAGGGGTTGGGGTGGTCAGAGGGCAGGGAACGGGGGCATTGAATGGGAGCAGGGGTCCCAGGGGAGCAGTCAGGAAGGAGAGGCGGGGTTGGATGGGGCGTCAGGGGGCAGTTAGGGGCAGGGGGTCTGGGGGCGGTCAGGAAGAAGGTGTGGTTGGATGGGGCAGGGTCCCAGGGGGACAGTCAGGAAGGAGAGGGGGAGTTGGATGGGGCAGGGGATCCGGGACAGGCGGGGGACAGAGAGCAGAGGGGGTGGATGGGGCAGGAGTCCCCGGGGGGCCATCAGGGAGTGGGGAGGTTGGATGGGGCAGGAGTCCCAGGGGGACTGTCAGGAGGCGAGAAGCGGGAGGGGGGGTCAGATGGGGGTCAGGGGCCAGGCCACGCCTGGCTGTTTGGGAAGGCACAGCCTCCCCTAACCCGCCCTCCATACAATTTCAGAAACCCAATGCGGCCCTCAGGCCAAAAAGTTTGCCCGCCCCTGATCTAATACATAATAGCTAAGGAATGTCCCTGCATACTGCTAATGATGTATGTGTGTGATTTCACTGCAATTTCATGTTGTTATGTTAGCTGAAATAGACTAGTTAGATTTGTTAAGTACTCTAAGTTGCAGACTAGGGGGGACTCTAAATCTGAACTTTGATCCATTGTCATTTTTTGCTACTACTTGAGGAAAAGGAAGAAAGTGTGACTGTATTTTTGAAAGCTGCTTGGTTTCACTTGGCCATATTAATCCCTGGTATAACTCTAATGTGACTCATTTTTCACCAGGAATAAATTTGACCCATTATCTTTATCTGCTGAGAATTTTGAAACACATAAAACTTCAGGAATAAATTTCCATTTATTTCAACAGGCTGATCGTTGACCATTTTGTGACCTAACCCTTTTTCAAACCTGTTTTCTCTGTTAACTGGGAATTGATCCATGACATCTGGTGTGTTTGTTTAAAAAGTATCAGGTTAACCTTTGTGACAGACTATTTTGTTCAGGTTGGTTGTGTATTTGGACTAGTCGGCTCTTTATTCTTGCTAGGCAGTGTTGCCTAGTGGATAGGACACTGGACTGGGAATCAGAAGACCTGGGTTCTATTCCTAGCTTTGCCACTGATCCACTGTGAGGGAATTGCCTGAGCTCGGTTGCCTCAGTTTTCCCATCTGTAAACTGGGGATGTCATCCTCCTTTGTAAACTGCTTTGAGAACTACAGATGAAAAATGCTATATAAGAGCTAAGTGTTGTTCATTATCTACTACTATTTATTATTTTGATTTTAGACCAACATTTTGAAAGTGCTCCCAAACCCTGATTTGCACAACTGTGTGTGCATAAAATTCACAGTTCCAAAAATGTAGGCCTTAATGTTTTGCATTGGTGTTATTGTGTGATGCTTAGATGCCTGCTGACAGGCACCTCTACAAATGTTCTATAGAATTACAGTGTAGAGCAAATGTATGCTCTAATGTTTAGCAATTCATGTTACATATCTTTCCTTTTCTGTGCATTGAAGGTGAGCGTTGCAGCTAAAATGGCTCAAAGGATGTCCTTTGGCTTTTATAAGTACAGCAACATGGAGTTTGTACGGATGAAGGGGCCCCAAGGTAAAGGACATGCAGAGATGGCAGTGAGTCGAGTTTCAACCGGAGACACTTCTCCATATGGAACGGAGGAAGATTCGAACCCAGGGTCCCCTGTGCATGAGAGAGTAAGTAGTATATGGAAATATTGGATGGCAAAATAAACATTAATGCACCTTGCTTCAGAAACCAACTTGTAAGCATGAGGCTAGTTCAGTTGACTTCAGTGAGCCTTCACCTGGAGTAAGATATTATTCCATGTGAGAAGAGAGATCACAATCTGGCCATAATTCAGTTCTAAGCACAGTTTCAGCTAAGCTGTTTTGCCTGGCTAGTTGGGATGAAGCCATACTGTGTTAGAACTATTTTTAAGAGCCAGGTCCTAGCCTAGGCAGTTACTGATGTTTTCTCCTATACAGAGTGATGGTTTATGGATGGAATACACTACCAAAAGAGCCCCAGGAAACAATGACTGCAAGCCACTTTATTCTATAGGTCTCAGCAGTGGGCTCTGCCCCTCCTTCCTCAAAGTGCCTGTTTCATAGATTATGGTGAGAAGGGACACTTCTGCTCATCTGACCTCATGCATGAAACAAGCAATCTCGTTTGGTCAAGGAGAGCTGAACAGGACTTCTGCAAAGCTCATCCATGCTACCCCTTTGCTTGGCCACTGCAGTGTGAAAAGACCTTCCTGTGTCCGTGGCTTCCCAAAGGGATGAGAAGAACTGCCACCACAGTGCTCTCCATGCTTTGCTGGTCTGCTGAGTGAAAGATCAGGCTCCTTAACCAAGCCTGGTGTCTCATATCCTAGAGTAAAGTTCGTTTCCCTGCATTGCAACTTTGACGAGCCAGGCCTGGAGGGAGTTCCTGGTCTCTCCGTGTCTCAAGACTTCCAGTGTTCTTACTTGATGGTTGCTTGTGTCTTAACATTACCCTGCTGGTAATGGTTTTAATTATGCATAGTTTACTATTGTTTTTCCATGTATGTGTTGTATCTAGTGTGTACAGAATAAAGAAAATGCTTTTTCTAAGGCAGCCAGAAAATAGAGACTAAATACAAAAACAGGAGGATCAGATGGGTGTAAAAAAGCTTTTTGAATTTTTCATATGAATGACAGAGAAATGATGTGAGGGATTCTGCAGTGCACCACCAACCTGGCAGACTTTGTTGTCATCCTCAATCATGTGTCACATAGCTCTTTATACGCAGGGACAGATACGAGCAATGTAAGACTGCATCCTACAAGCGGCAGCAAAATTGTTAAATTAACTGTGTAGAGAAGAAAAGATGAGATGGGGATTTCTGAGGCAGCAAAGTAGCTATCCATTTTTTCACTTGAAAAGAAACCATTAAAGTAATACTAGCAGCAGCACTCAACCAAGGCAGTGAAAGCGTTCCTGAACTGGTCAGTCCTAGTCCTGGTTTGGCCCAAGATAAACTGTCTTTTCTTTACTTTTCCATCCTCTGGCTTTGCTCCACTCTAGGCAGCTGTCTCCATGCAATTGTCATCACTTAGCCTAACTAATCATTACTAGTCCTTTCCGCACATTTTCTCATCTGCCATAATGATGTACTGACTTCATTTTCACATCAGCATCCTGGTCTAAGTAGTTGCTTCCTGCCCCTGCCTGTGAGACAGAATGACCTTTCTAAAAGATTCTATAAGGCAAGAGAAGTCAACCTCATTTCCAAGGCAAGGTGCATGTGCCATTCATATGCCAATCCACAACTTTAATAGTTGTTCATTCTTGTTTTCTTCTCCGTTTTGCCTAACTTTTTAATGTTAAGGTTGATATATTTTTATTGTTACCCAAATCAGTTTATAAATCTTTTTTTCTCTAGTTTTGTTTCCTATGAATGAAGTGCTCAATAGACCGCCCTGAAGAATGAAGCCCTCTCTTTACTCACAGCACAAATAGCCGCGGTGCCAGACACTCTGCTCTACCTCCACCTTGACAAACACTTCTACGCATGAAGGGTTGTCCAGTCACCATGGTTCTTTTGCTTCTTGAGCACTGTGCTGAAACAACCAGTGAGAGTGCCAGCTGTGGTGGTGATTTTTGCTAGCCTTACTGAGACAGCCAAATAAAAAGAGAGTTCAAACAGGAATTAATTCAGGGAAGTCCCCAGGCCTGTGTTATACAGGAGGTCAGACTAGATAGATCACAGTGGTCTCTTTTGGCCTTAGAATCTACGAACTCATTACATAGAAGCAGAAGTCATCAAATAAAACTCTGCCTCCAAAAATTCTTCTGTTCCTATTTCCCTTTCAGGTCACTTCCTTCAGCACACCACCGACCCCAGAGCGCAACAATCGGCCATCCTTTTTCTCCCCATCCCTCAAGAGGAAAGTGCCCCGAAATCGGATCGCTGAGATGAAAAAATCCCACTCGGCAAATGATAGCGAGGAATTCTTTCGAGACGATGATGACGGAGGTGAGGGAGATTACATCAGAGAACCCAAGTGGTCTGACTTAGGGTACAGAGCTCGGGAAAGAGATCAAAGCTGAGACTTTCAAGGGGCCCTAGGCAAGATACGCACTCAACTCCACTGAAAGTGTACTAAGCATGCACTGATTTTCATTGGGCACCTAACCCCTTTAGAAAACTTCTGAAAATCTGATCCTGACTATTCCTACCTGCTTCTAATAATACCCTTCTTTATCTGGGGGGAAACTGTGAGAAGAGAATCCTTCATTTCAGATGCACTTTCCAAGGCACTAATGTACAAGAAACTCCTCTGAATACCTTGTGTAATAAAGGCCTGACCCAAAGCTGATTGAAGCCAATGGAAAGGCTCCCATTGACTTACATGGGATTTGGATCAGGTCCTAAGTGCACAGATAAAAAGTCTGATACTACTAATGAATTGCACTTATGCATTTAATGATTTAACACTTCATACAGATCTTAGCATATTTTCTCTCTCCAGTTCTAATTAAATTAGACTTGGTTATTTAATAGGAAAAACCAACAAGATTAATATTGAGCCCCATTCAGAAGACAAGTGAATACAACCACCTTATTTTCCAGATCATAATTTTATAATATAAAAACTCATTGAGGAGAAAGTCAGAACTGTTTTTCATATTCAAAAATGTATTCAGTAGGAAGGCCAACAAAATTAGGCCCCTATTGATATGATAATATGTAAATACAAAGGTGGTATTTTCTAGATCACAAAATGTTAATAGAAATGATCAGTCACTGTTATTTTATATCAGTCAAATTTCAATTAATTTTGACCAGATTATCCAACCAGAAACCATGCAAAATTAATCCCCAATTAATGTCTTGGTAAATACATTCATTTCTAGATCAGAGTTTCAAATAAAAAAGCAAACTTAAGTAACAACATTCCATTCAAATTCTGTGAAATAAAATCAAGGCGCTGATCTTCATCTAAATTCTTGAAATGTTCATCTACAGACACCACTCCCCTCCCCTCCCCTTTCCCTTAATTTTACTATTCAAAAAATTCACCACTTCATCATAAACAGAGAAGATCTACTTCGCATACATGACTAGACAAAGTTTAGCACAAGAGCCGAGGCCTGAATCCTGTACTGTGTAGTGGGGGGGGGGGGGGAAACTGCTGTGACTGCACAGAGTCCCACTGACTTTGTTGTGTTCCTGCTGCATGCAACACACTGTGGGATAGGGGCCTGTGGGACTAATCCTGCTGAACTTGCAGTTGGTTATAATGCTTACTGTGATATCAGTGGGACTAGACTCATGATCGTTTACTCTGATCTCCTGCACGTTGCAGGCCACAGACCTTCACCCACCTACTCCTGCAATAGACCTATAACCATTGGCTGAGTTACTGAGGTCCTCAAATCTTGATTTAAAGACTTCCAGTTACAGAAAATCCACTATTTACTCTAGTTCAAACCAACTCCAGATCCATGCACCATGCTGCAGAGCAAGGTGAAAAAGCCCTAGGGTCTCTGCCATTCTGACCTGAGGAAAAATTCCTTCCTAACCCTAAATATGGTGATCAGTTTGCCGCTGAGTATGTGGGCGAGACACCTGGGAAAGAATTCTTTCCAGTAATTCAGAGTAATTCCCCATCTAGTGTCCCATCTCTGGCCATTGGAGATATTTGCTAATAGCAGTCATGGATGGGCCATACATTATTGTAGGCCACCTCATTATATCATCCTCTATATAAATTTATGAAACTCAGTCTTGAAACAAGTTAGGGTTTTTGCCCCATTACACCCCTTGGAACGCTGTTCCAGAACTTCGCTCCTGTGATGGTTAGAAACCTTCATCTAATTTCAAGCCTACACTTGCTGATGGCCAGTTTATATCCATGGTAGTAAAATACTTTACTCAGTAATGTTTTGCAGAATCAGACTCTAAAACAGTAAATCCTAGTGACAAAAATTCTCACTACTTAAACTTTTGCTCTTCTTATGAGTTGGGGTCTCTCTCTTTCTTTCACTCCCTAGGAAAATATAGATTTGTTTACTATTCTAATAAATCTTTTATTTTAATCTCAAAACCACTGAACTCAATCTCTCCTGATCTAAAAAGGACACAAATATTACAAGAGTAGTTCAGGTTAGAGCGTTAGAACCAGATAGAATTACTGGAATTTTGTTGGGAATCCAGACATATTTTAACATGTTGTAATAAGGGGTTAAATTTACCCATAGATCTAGAATTTAAAAATAGATAAGTAACATACATTAATTTGGTTCGTGGACTTCAGAAACCCAAGAATCCTAATGTTATTTGCTTGGAAAGTTGTTGAACTTCAGAGGCATAGCACAGAACTTACAAACCAGGGGGAAGGAGGACTAAGCCACCTTGGAGCCCTCCCCAGTCTTGGGCTGTTCTAGGAGAATGAAGAAGCCCTCGGTATTACTTAAAGATCACTGGGGGCTTGTCTAAGTTGTGGCAGCCTCTCTGCGTTGCCCTGTAGGACTCCGCATAGCCTGGAATGTGTTCAGTACTGCATGCTGCCACTGGCAGGATTTGCCACTATGCCAGGATTTGCCAGGGGATCCTTGGAGGACAGTCTTTTGGCTTTCTTCCGCCGTGCTTGTGCCTGGGGAATCCTGCTCCAGACAGAGCTTTTAGGGCCCAGTTATGGTGCTGTGGCCTTTTTACCAGGCGTAAAGGGACCAGAGCAGTGGTGAGGCTCTGATCTCAGGATTCTGAAAGATTGATGCGCAATCCTCTAAGAACCCCTACTTTTTCCTCTGCCTTGGTTTACAGATGAGGCATATTTCCTTCTGCTATCTCTACTTTTTTTTTTTTTCTGAAGATTTTATTCAATCAGAATTTAATCAATTAGATGTGGGGTAAAGTTTTCAGTAGCACCCAAATCATTTTTGAAAATGAGTTAGGCACCTAAGTCACTTACATGCTTTTCAAAACTTTGTCCAAAGTCTAATTGAATTGAATTGGTCACGTACTAACTAAATTATTGATAATACTCTTTTGACCCTATAATGCTAGATCTATGTATGTTTGGTCTGAGTGGGAGGGAAAAAAAGATTTATGGGCTGAACACCTCTAGGTCTCTGACAGTGAAGAGGAAAGATGAGATTGTCTTCTCACATCCTTTGTTCTAGGTGTTGCTGGAATGGTCACTCCTACATATTTTTCTACTGTTAAGGCCTTTTGGTTCTGATCTATCTTTGGGTTTTGAGCAACTCCCCCCTAGAGTTGGGATTTCAGATCCCAAGTTTTTGTTCAGCCCAATCTCTACTTTTAATCACTGTTGTTCCTTATTAAGTCCCTGTTGTGTTGTTCCTTTGAGAGCCTATTTGTGGAACTGTAGATTGACAATGTAAAGAAAGCCATATGGCAGGGGATCCCAAGCTGTGGTCCACGGAATACTTGATGGAGGGGTGAAATGAACTGGCTCATCACATGATTCTGCCTCTTCTGGTTTCCAGGTGTTGATCTTAGTTGAGAGCTAAAAATACATTAATTTCCTAATATTACTTTTCCATATAAGCAATTTCTGTACAGGGATATTTTGTGATTAAGAACATCTCTGTATCCAACATTCTAGAAGAGCCCAAGCTCCACACTGTTGGTGGACCACTAGAGGATAACAGCTTACTACTTCCCGCAGCTAATGGAGTCATTCTGTTAGTTCAAGTGGTAATGGTATATGCCGTGCAAGACCCTGCATTCAACTGCTACTAATGACCTCTGCCTGATGAAAGTGTATCAATGCCCTGCATGGAATTCAGCTCTAGATGATAATTTACAACCCCACCACTACCATCCTATTTGTGATGGGTTCTTTTCAAGATGAAACTGATATCTGAACGTGCCAGGGACATGGTGGCTATAAAGCACAATTACTTTAAGGTTATTGTCTTCTACCTTGACAGATCTGCAAAATGCTTCGAATCTAAGGTCACGGTCCTTATCTGGAACAGGACGGTCTCTGGTTGGCTCATGGCTGAAGTTAAACAGAACAGATGAAAACTTTCTACTCTATGCACATTTAACCTATGTCACTTTGCCACTGCATCGAATTTTAACAGGTGAAACCTTTCAGATCTTCCCATAAATACCAGAAATGGGCTAGTCCCCAGGTGTCGCACACCTGTGAGTTAGCTAGTGTCTTAGGGTTACGCTTCCTATAAAACTATCAAATGATATTTTCTTTTCCCTACAGTCACGTCAATTGAATACTGCCCAGTTAGTTGACCTATGTCACAGCCACAACATAGGCTTTCAACAGTGGGGTTAGATGCCCTTCATATATTTTGCTCTTGACAATCTATGTAGAACTCCTAAACACTCCCCTCCCATTGCACTATTTTCAAGGGCCATGTAAGTTGATATACAAGGTGATATATGTACACCAGTGCACAGATTTATATCCAGCTAACTCCAATCTGTCTACTAAAGACAGAAATTATTGATGGGCTGAGGGAAACAACTGGAAGGATCTGCACTAGTGCAATCAATTGAGGGAGCATACACACCTTTCCATGATAAGGCTGTCAGTCTAGAGTTTCTGTAGGATCCTGGGCTGCTTATGGATGCGGAGAAAGCAGCAGTGATCAAGAGTTCTTGTTTTTGTCGGTCTGGAGACTGTGGCACTTCTCTTGAGGCAAACCTAACCATGCCCCTTTCAGCTCCAGATTGGAGCATTGTAATACCCTATCCATGAAGTTACCCTTTCAGACCACTTAGCAAGTTAAGGCAGTGCAATATTTAGTTGCCCATTTACATAACGTTTCATGCTATAATACAACTGTGCTCCATAGTCTACACGGGCTCAAAGATATTTTTTTGGGTGCAATCGAAGGAGCTGGTTTTGATCTGGGAAGGTATTTGTTACTTGGACCTCCTGTATCTTAGAATTCATCTCTCTCTTTGTGCTCCAGTCCAGCAGTTGAGCTCACCTGGGACACGTGAGGTGATAGGTACTAGATTGGTTTGTCTGTGTGCAGAGCTTTCACCTAATGAAATCACTTCTTGCAGTTCCAGTAAAACCCCAAATTTATTGCAATTCAAGGAACATTATAAACATTATCTATTTGTCAGGGTCTTCCTGTGAGGTTGCTTGAAGAGGGGGTGGACTTGTAATAGGGGAGCTTTTATTACATATCCAACTAATGCTGAAAGAGAGAACTGACGTGTCTATCATGCCTCCAGTTGCACTATCCTATTATAATAATAGCTTGCAACTATATGCTAGTTTTTATCCAGGGATCTCAAAGCACTTTACAAAGATGCATCAGTATTATTCCCCTTTTACAGACTGTGAAACTGAGGCAGTGGCAAATGCTGAAGATAGCAAAGAGATATATATGGATAACATTTTGCCCTTTCATTGAATACAGTGATCAGTGTAATTCAGAATAAAACTACACATTTAAGTTCCATTCTTATAGTAAGAATTGGCCCTGCATAAATAAAAGTAGACTCTGAAGAATATTTGAGGAAAATGGGTAACCATAGATACAGCTTTATCTTAATGAATAACTATTTATTTGTATTATAAAATCACCTCTAGGTTGTTGAGAATATGTTTCTGCTGCATAACTGGAACTTTCACCAAGACCCATCTCTCCTACTATAGGCATTTTGGAATAAGTAGAAAGTGTATGTTTTTTTCTGGCATTTAATACTTGTTGATTGGTTGGCATAAATGCCTCCATCCTCAAATATTTGCTGATAGCTCGCACACCCTTCTGAGGCTCTACATAGGAAAACGTTTAAAAGGCAGGCTTACAAGAATCAGTGTCTACATCCAACCCACAGCTGAACAGATTCTATATCTATATATATCTGCTGGTGGTCAGCATTTCAGCACTGATGAATCTGCCATGTGGGATAGCTCTTTGTGGGGAGGATGTTTAGCTGTCTTTGCAGATAATTCCCAGAACAAGTGACTATAATCACAGCTACAGTGATCAGAGGGGAAAACTGGATAGAAAGATGTACCTGGTTTCATTGTTTACAAGTATGAGTGGGAGCCAGTGAGAATCTCGAATCCGTACTAATACCTGATTTTTGCAACTTTGTGTGAACTTATTTGATCTGCCTCCTAATTATGAAATATAAATCAACCCTCTTTTATACTAAATATTAATCCTTACTCTTTTTCTGTTGCCTTATTAAGGAGAGACTGGCAGCCCAATTTCTAAATGTTATTAAATATCTCAAGTGCCCATTTAGGCACCTAAATACAGATTTAAGTGTCTGCCTTTCAATGCCCATGTTGAAAATGAGGCCTGACTCTCAAAAGCGCTCTTCCAAATTAATGTTTTGCTGAATTAGAACACAGCAAAAATGTTCCAAAATCCCTTAGGTCTTGTGTAGTCTGTAACCAAGGCCAGCAGTCAATGTTTGTCTCTGTCTCTCTCTGAGTAGGGTGATCAGATGTCCCGTTTTTATAGTGACAGTCCCGGTTCTTGGGACCTTTTCTTATATAGGTGTCTGTACCCTCCACCCCCGTCCCATTTTTTCCACAGTTGCTATCTGGTCACTTATCTCTGAGGCTTCAAGAAAACCGGATGCTCCGTTGGTCTGTAAGAACAGAATTTGGGTGCATTTCTCAGTGGCAGCAAAAGCTTGTTTTGCTACAGTAATTTCTTAGTGATGGGGCTCCCACCAGTTCCTTTGGAAGACTATTCCACTGTCTAACAATGTTATCTGAAAGGATCCCCGTACAACTGCACCTTTCCTGTCAAAGGACCCCATACCACTATAAAAACTATACATTGGATCAGTTGTCATCTCTCTCTGATGGCACATAGCTCTTGTTTACCACTACACTGTTACAATGCAGAACAAGAAATTAATATGAATTTGGTGGTATATGATGTGACAGTTCTGCTTTTTAATTCCCTTCTGAATTAGTGTGAAAACAATTTGACTAACATGCAATCCATGATTAGATCACTGGTTTCTCTGACTTGCTGTTTAACAATTATAACTTTTGCCAGATATTCTCAATATGGACTGTAACTTGTCTTCCCTTGTCTGTTTAGATATTCTGGAAGTGCGGCAGAAACCAATTCTGATGACATAGCAGAGCGCTGGGCACTGCCTTGGAATTTTGCTGCCAAGTGCCTATCCATGATGGTTTTCTGTGACAACGCTACCATCTAGTGTCAGGAACATAAACCTACACAGAAAAAAAGGGAAGTTAAGAATACCAGCCAATCAAAGTGCCTCTCTTTTCCTTCCTCTGCTGTCATACACCGTCTGCACACAATAGTAATACATCTCTTTATAGTGTTCTGACTAGAGGACTTTCAAAAACAAAACCAGAAGGGGCTGTGTTTAAAAACAAAATCAATGCTTTATGAACAATTTGTTACCGTGTTTACTTTATAACTGAGAAACCAACATGTACAGAATGTGTTGAACTTTATTTTCGTTGAGAGAAACAACTTTAGGATTTCATAATGATGTACCAATGAACTTTGTTCATAGACTCTTGTCCATGCCCTCCTTGTTATAATGGCTTTGTGTGCATGTGTTTTGGGATGCAAGGGACAACAGAATATTTTACTAGTCAGAAGGGGTAAGGAAAGAGATGCAACCAAGGTGTGTTGCCGTTGTGGTATGTGCAGTTGGTCAGGATGGAGCTAAAATAATGCTTTCAATGCTCTATTTCTGTTGGTGTGTCGTTCCTGAATTCCTAAGACAGCTTTATTCCGTGATGACCGTTTCCCCATTTACCAAAGAACAGTGAAGACTTCCTGCTCTAGAATGGTCTAAGGGAAAGAGCCAACATAAGAGGGGAAGAAAATGCTGCTCTAGAAAATCTGTAGTCCAGTTCCAGTACTGCTGCTGCTATGATGTAGGAGTAAACCCAAGTCTTAAAGTATAGAGCAATGGGAGAGCATAACTAGACTCCAATACCAAACACCTTCAGATTATTATTATCCTTCTGCACTCGCAGGACTGCAGCGTAACGAGTTCTCCTCCCAGAAGCTTTTGACTGACTCAGCAATTTCCCTGGATTCTATGTTTTAGTTTCTGTAACGATTCACTGTACTGAGGCACAAAGGGTTTTCTTTAAAGTATAGTTCTTCTCTGAAAAGTAACTGAAATGACCTTGTGGGAGGCTTGTAGTTGTGTGCTGTGTTTAGCAGTAATGCATGTTTTTCTAAATAACAGCCCTGTAAACTTCTCTGGGAATCTGAAAGTTCAATTGGTAAATACTCTGCAACCAGAATTCAGTTAACAATTCTGATGGGGGAGCCAGAATATAGCATAGTTCTCTTTCTTAGCACTGCAGAGCCAATGCAGTAACTGGCAGACTCTAAAATACACACAGGAAAGAGATCAGTTGAGAGCGCAGATGCCATTCTTAGTTACTTTTCAGGGCTTGTCTGCATGTATAAACAAGCCCTCAGAATATAACCACCCTATGCTCCATGCTGGCACTGCAGTTACCAGCATGGCATGTGCTTAAAGCCTAAATCTTTGGTTTTCCCCTTGACCTTTTCCCAAACTGCTTTGTTGTTATTCTCTCAGTAGCATCAGGCGACTTTCAAATAAAGCTTTTCAGCTTCATTTCTGCCCAGAATCCATGGAAACGGTTCCACTACAGCTTAAAGGTAGACTGTATCTTTATTGCTTACCCAGCATGATGGCTCCAGCTGGTAAGAAGTACTTGTCAGTCTGTTTATAGTTACACTTTAAACCTAAATTAGAATATGCATTATTGGAGCCTAAGGCTGGAAGAAGTCAACTTAATGCAAAGTGATGGTATTTCTAACACTGGCAATGTGAACACTCTACAAGAGACTGTAGGCCAATTTCCCATTCACTTTAGTCAAACTATTTCAGCTTTAAGTAACTCATTAACCAGTAGAGTTTATTTTGTTAGTGCTAACCAATATTATTGCAGGTTAGAGACTGTCTGGAACATTGTTCCTCCCATCCCTGTGTCAAGAATTAAATCACTTTTGGCAAGAGAGCAACCTCCAATCTTTGTCTTGAACCTCTTAAAATGCCCTAATTCTGCACTTTCGTACTGCTGGGCTAAGCAAATTGATGCAGTTTTTCGTTAACGGTTTATTGCAGTGGGGAGGGAGAAGAGAGAGAACATTTGTACTTCTAGAGGCAATTGGAACATTTGAACCAAATACTCTGAGATTAGTAAATATTATGAATAGGAAAATTTACCCATTTGGAAATGTGACTTAGGTGTCTGAGTACTGTTCTGTCTCCAGCCATGTTCTTCCCCGCCCTTCCGCCCCCAGGCTGACGTCAATATGGTAGGATTAAATAGCCTAAATTCTCATGGGCTGGAGACCCAAACAGTTCATGCTGTGTATATTTTCAGGATAAATGGCAAACACGGCATGATACTAAACTAATCAGGAATGTATGGACAATTCTAGGATCAAGCAGTACAAATTCTATAGCCTTATGCAAGACATGCTGTCTTGCTGTATTGTATCTGGACTGGAGTTTTGCTAATGTCTAGTTTTTAAAGGGCTAAGAAAGTCAGCCAGTCATTTTGGTATATTTTATACTGTGTTAACAGATCTGCCACAGGCACTCTGAATGAAGAGTCACCTTTTTGACTAGCCAAAATGGGCTGTAAATTCACCAGCTTGGACAACCACAAGAAATACAAATCCATGTGTTTTGAATGTCATTAGTGCTCTGAGGAAATTGCTAGACTCTAAAATAGCCCTTCTAAAAATCTGAAGTAGAACTCTCTGGACAGCTCTAGTCAGTTGTTTTCTGTCAAGTGAAAAGCTTAAATATTTTTAATGAAACCTAATACTCCAGAGTAGGAGGATTTGGGTTGGTTTTTGATTAAACCCTAAGAATCAAAACCTACAGTCCTCGCAGGCAGGAGTCCCAGTGACGTTAGCAGGAGGTTGGCTTAAGTGAGGCTGGCATATTATTTGGACCTTGAGTCTCTTAAAATGCTCTTACTCTGCACTTTCATAGTGGACCTTTAGCATATTATTGCACTACACTACATAAGGGAATGTGAGGTGGGAGCCCCTGATCTTTTTATTTGGAATTTTTCCATCCTGTAGCTCCAAAGCATTAAATCAATGGAGCTGAGGCACCACTGGAATAAAAAACTACCAAGGAATGTTCTGAAGTGTTGTTGAGCTCCATAAGTACCATATAGACGACAAATAAGAGTAAACAGGGTTTTGTTTGCCCAGTTACTGTTTTGACTATTGAAGCAGCAGTAATTTTAATCATGTACTGAAGCTTGACAACTAGAATGGAAGTTCTTTTAGTATGAGAAAGCACCATGGTTAACCTGAGCCTGGAAAGCTTTGCTGCTCAGGTCAGTCTGTTAATCAATTGGTTATTCTTGTTTGGTCTGATAGCTTTTTTCCATTGTGCTGCACAACCACCACCTCTGGAGAACTGAAATTTGCCATATCCATCATCCTCCAGATAAATATAGAGACAGACGTCAAATACAAGCGTGTAAGAAATCTGTTTAGGTTGGAAAACTTAACAAGAGCTTATTACACCTTGAAATGGTAACATTAAAGACATTCTCCGTGATCAATTATATTGTATTAGCAGGGCGGTGATGTGCCTTAAAGACCACAGTGTATGTAAAATTCCATTCAAAGTCGTTGCAATTCCCCCCAGCCACCACAGGATGTCTTCCAAGTCTGTCCAACCTCTTGCATATGTCACATCATTGATAGAAGCCATTATTAGAAATGTATAAGATTGAGCAGGCTTGGCTCATCTAAACTCTGAGAATGGGTTCACTTTCTTCTCATTGGATTTACTCAACCTTGAGGCAAAGCTTGACTGAGGCAAAGCCACATGAACCAACCTGGGTTTGCATAGTCCCTGTTCAGAACCATAAGTCGGGTCACCTTGCTCACCATTGCAAACCTGGCTTTGAAACGAAAGTAGGGGAGCCTCTCAAATTTTGCATAGGTTGAAGTGTGATGTGACCTGAATCATGCTATTATCCACAGCCCTCCATTTGCAGAAAGGATGTGATGGGCTTTTCTAAAAAGAGGGATAAATTTAGTTTGACTTGCAAGGGGAGATAACACATTACATTTCCAAAATATTTTCTTGTATCAGCATTCAGTTCTGAAACTTCTAAGGCCACAACTGGATCCAAGTAGCTACAGCCTTATGTCCACACGTGCAAGTGCTTATAAATCCCCTTTGACATTGCTTTCAGCCAGTCACTGTAATATTTTGCTTTCCAGCTGAGTTTGTTTTGTCACCTACTTTTTCAAGTCTAAAATCTTCCTGATAAAAATAGATGTAGGGTAAAACTTTCCAAAGTGCTTATGTCCCAGCAACAGTCAATGGGACTTCAAAGTTCCTAAACACATGGAACAAAGGTACTTGTGAGAATTCTACTAGTGCTACAGGGACAGCTGCCAGAAATGGTGAGTTTAACCCTACTTGGCAGGGCTGGCTATTTCCTATGGACCCACCTTATAACAAATGGTCCTCATGGCCTCCACAGAGTTGTGACTCAAAAGCATTGAGAATTGGGTTCTCTGCAATCACAGCCCAGAGTTATCTGGTGCTACCCCACTTTGTATTATTAAATGTGACTGAACCAGACTGTGTAGAAATCGTGTGTGTAGAAAGTAAGTAGACTAGAACCCATGTAGAGAAACGGCTAAATGAGTAAGTTGCCTGTACACCAAACCTTAAATGAAAAAACAGTATTTTACATCAGAATGTAACTGTACAGACGCTTGGCTGGGATAATATGAGACTGGAAGCAGGTTACAGTGTTCAACATTCTCTATGTACATATATAAATATATTCTCAGACTAATTTTAACCAATTAACACTTGTTGCATGGTTTTTTTGCCTCATTGATCATCAGCATTGAGTGACAGATGATCAACTGAAAATCATGCTAGCACTGCAGCTGAGCCCCTTGAACAAAGAGCGGTGAGAACACCTTTGTGCACCAAAAATAAGACTAATGTTACTTACTGCAACATGAAGAAAATGTTGAACCCTGCACCCAATAAACAAAGACCTCTTCAATGACCATATGTTTTGTTAACCGTATTTTCTTTGTATTGTATCCTATATGTTTGAGGGTAGTATGAATTTATATTTCCAGAACATTACAAGTCTTTATATTAAGCAGCAAATTAGAAATTGGTTGGGATGATAATGTGAAACATGTACGAAGGTCCACCAAATAGGCAATTATCTGAAGATGAGTATCCCATTGACTGTTTACTTTCATTTGACCTTGAGTAAAAGAGATTCATCCTGTGTGACTAACACTGGCTCCTTGTGTGATCACTTTAGTATTTAGGGGGAGAAGGGAGGGGAAAATGCAACACATTTTTAAAAGGTTTTTCATATTTTCAATTAAATATAATAGTTAAAAAAAATTATCTTTTAAAATTGTGTTTTCCTTGTAATTCTCTGACTTAATGGCTACGTAACTCATTTATGTATTTATCTATTGGAAAGGTTAAATAGAATGGAATATTGAGACATGACTAGCTGGAATTTTTTCTTTCCTGACAAGTTCAGGTACTTTGAAAGTCTCCACATGGTGAGGCATTATTAACATGAAATGATCCCTTGGTTTGTTGTTAATCTGAATCAATGTAAAAGATATTAATTGTCCGTTTGAAATTAGTCCAGCAAGAAGCTAGAGACATTGATTCTTAAGTCCTTATTTAGACAAAATTGGCATGGAGTTCAGTGTCATCTTTGTTGGGATAAGGAATGCAGGGTTCGGTCTTTACCCCTCATTTAAATTTTATCTCTGAGCATCATTTTAAAGTACCTTGAGTTAGATTTTAAGCACTTTTTTTTTAAGCACCATGCATTTTTTTAAAAAACGTGGTAGCTTCCCCATGTTGAAGAATCAGAATTTTGAAGAGACAAGGCACACCCCAATGCAGCCCCTCCAGCCAGTATGTACTGTAGCATACATGCACAGCAATACCTAAAAGCTTGAGAAGAAATGGAGAATGGTGATCCATTATTCAAATTGAAAATTGGGGGTGAGGGGTGAAGGAAAAAAGCACACTTTAGGTAATAATCCCAAGTGAAGTTTGGCGAGAACAGTGGCTTTTTTTGCAAAACATGGAAAAGGATCACACATGGTCAGAAACGTAGTGTTCTGACTCTCCTGGAAGAACTTATTCTTTCTGTGGAATGATCAGGAGGAGGGCGAAGAGTGTAGAACCTACACACTTGTCCCCACTCATAAGGCCCCTAACGAATTATTTAAAAACAATCCATCCCAAGGCTAGCCTACCATCAGCATAAGACTACAAACCAAGCAATGGAAATAAGTTTTCCAGCCAACAATGCAAAACAGCCAAGAGAAATGCAATCCTCCCTAAAAGCCCTAGCAAAGAACTAGTTTTTGCAACATCCCTCAATGGTCAATAGCTGGGGGTACCAACAGGGCTTTTATGCCTTTGGCACTGAAATAGCCAATCTTTTGAAACAAGGAGATTCCAGCTCAGGTGCTTCTGCTGACTGCAATGTGACATGAGGAATGAGGCAGCCTTCCAAGTCAGGAAGTCCAAAACTGTTTAAGGTATAGGTTTGACCTATAAAGCCTCAAACTGTTCAGAAGCCACTGGTCAGTCACTGCAGAGCACAGAACACAGGTACTATATGCTCCCAGGGGTGTATACCGTTTAATAAGAAGGGTAGATGTATTCTGTGCAGGCCTCAGCATCCAAATGGATTTAAAAAAAAAAACAACAAACCTTCCCTGCCTCCTCTCATCACATTGGACCATTGGGTCCATACCGAATTCAAACGAAGCCTGCCACGTCCTGGGCTTTCCCACTTGGCTGCTCACAGCCTAGAAAGTAGATTCTTACAAGGAATATACATTTACTTGAATGTTTCTTTTTTTGGATTTATTACCTTTATCTTGGGGGAGGGAGTATTACGAAATCTGTAGCTTCAAGTTATCAGGCAGGACTAGCTGCTTATGAAGGCTATTGAGCAACTGACATATGACTTGTCTGATGCTGTCAACCAGTAGCATCAGTGGCCAGAAGTGACCTCTGGCTTATACCAAAAGAAACAGCATTGTTAAAACAATGTAGCAATAAGTCTTGTGCAACAAAGATTCCCCGTGTTGGGAAAGAATTAGTTCAACTTAAGCCAACAGTTTTCAAGCTGTGGTCCATGGACCCCTGGGGGGAGGTGCAGACTAAGTCTGAGATTTCCAATGGGGGTCTACCCCGGCGGGGTGGGGGTGAAAAAACACACTGCCCTAAGCAAAGTTATTTGGCCAACTCTTGTCATTTGCAGAGATGCTCCATATATGTTTTTATATTGTATGATTCATAAGTTTCTTGCTTCCTCTTCATAGTTTGATTCCCTTGAATTATCTTTCTATTCAGTGATATAAACAAAGTGGCAACTCACGGCACAGATTCAGAGAGTCTTTCAGGAGAAATGTAGACTATTTTGTGGGAACGGTTACTCTGGGCCGATAAATACCCCTAATTGGCAGTTGTGGTGGATACCTTGCATCCTGACACTCTTAGTATGTGAAAGCAAAGCCTGTTGTGACAGTGTGAGTAGCCCAAGGCTAACACCACTCAGTGCACTTTGGAAGTGTCCCCACCTGGGTACATTGCTGAGGTAATAGTTTTACTACTGGGTGATTCATCTAATCAGCTGCAAATAGTTGAAAAGGGAGGCAGAAAGACATGGGAGGTGGCGAGAAGAGAGGAGGGGGAGTGCCCTGGAAGGATGCACCAGAGATGCCCAAGATTTCAGAGGTGAGAGCTCTCTCATCAGTCCTGCTCTGCATCTGGGTAGTAGGTAAAGTCGGTGGGGGGGGGGGAGCCTTAGGTTGTAGGGGAACAACTGTTTATGAAGCACATTGTAAATAAAGCTCATGCTGTTGAACTTGCCCTTGGTGTGGATGGAGACTGTTTGCACTAAGAATCCAAGGCAGGGGAACCCCCACATTTTAACAGCTGCATTGTCACTTGTTCCACTGTTTGTGCTTCCTAGAACATACCAGGTAAAAAGTTGTGCAGGAAGGTTTGAAGAGACATAGGGGAGAGAAAACTAGGAAGATTCTGGGCCTGCTTCTTCTCTGTGACCCTGACATGAAGAGAAAATCAGGTAGTAGCTCTGCCCCAGTTAATAAGCATGGATAAGCCTTCGGTAAGGTAAACAAAAAGATGAGGACAAGTCTTGCCTGCAGGACTGCTTAGACCATATCCCTGGTCCCATACAGCCATATCTGGCAACAAAGCATCTGCCTCAGTAAGGCAGCAAACACCCCTTAGCTAGAAATGGTTAACAGAGCAGGCTGTTCTAATGACTTACTGTGAAATTTGCATCTGAAGAAGTGTTTTTTTTTTACCCACAAAAGCTTATGCCCAAATAAATGTTAGTCTTTAAGGTGCTACTGGACTACTTGTTGTTTTTGTGAAATTTAGATGTGGGAGGGAATCTACTCCCAACTTAATCATGAGCAGGGAAGTATTGCTATAGAATTTGGGTTCTCTCAATGCTCATTTAGTATTAGCAGCTCCTGTGTGTTCAAAACCAGCAACAGTGGGATTTGTCAAAGCATAGAACTATTTCTTTAACAACTGTCTGAATATAAAAAGGAAAAGGAAGGCATCACCCCCTACAGCAGAGGAGGAGAAGCCTTGTACCTGTAAGGCTGGGAGGTCTGCTGCCACCACTGTGAATAGGAAATGTAAGGTAGTGGTGGTCGGAGACTCTCTTCTGAGGGGGACGGAGGCGCCCATCTGTTGCCTGACAATTCATCTCGGGAGGTATGCTGCCTGCCGGGGGCCCATATCTGAGATGTTACAGAGGCATTGTCGAGGATTATCCAGCCCCCTGACTACTACCCCATGCTACTCATCCATGTGGGCACAAATGATACTGTGAGGTGGGACACTGAGTGGATCCAGACTGACTACAGGGCTCTGGGAGTACAGGTGAAGGAGTTTGGAACACAGGTGGTATTCTCTTCCATCCTTCCTGTTAATGGTAGGGGCCCAGGCAGAGACAGGTGCATCGTGGAGGTGAATGCCTGGCTGCGAAGATGGTGTCACCAGGAGGGCTTTGGCTTCCTCGACCATGGGATGCTATTACAGGAAGGACTGCTAGGCAGAGATGGCATTCACCTTTCGAGGAGGGGAAAAGACCCTATTTGGACACAGACTGGCTAACCTAGTGAGGAGGGCTTTAAACTAGGTTTGATGGGGACAGGTGAGCAAAGCCCACAGGTAAGTGGAGAACATGGAGACCTGGGAGATGGGTCAGAAATAGGAGGGAGCGTGGGCTATAATGGCAGAGAGAAAGGAAGGTCAGGGCAAAACTGGGAGGCAAGATCAACTCAGGATCTTAAATGCCTATATAGAAATGCGAGAAGTATGGGTAATAAGCAGGAAGAACCGGAAGTGCTAATAAATAAGTACAACTGTGACATTGTTGGCATCACTGAAACTTGGTGGGATAATACACATGATTGGAATATTGGTGTGGATGGGTACAGCTTGCTCAGGAAGCAGATAGGGGGAAAAGGGAGGCGGTGTTGCCTTGTATATTAAAAATGTACACACTTGGACTGAGGTGGAGATGGACATAGGAGACAGAAGTGTTGAGAGTCTCTGGGTTAGGCTAAAAGGGGTAAAAAACAAGGGTGATGTAATGCTAGGGGTCTACTACAGGCCACCTAACCAGGTGGAAGAGGTGGATGAGGTTTTTTTTAAACAACTAACAAAATCATCCAAAGCCCAAGATCTGGTGGTGATGGGGGACTCCAGATATAATGTTGGGAAAATAACACAGCGGGGCACAGACTATCCAATAAATTCTTGGACTGCATTGCAGACAACTTTTTATTTCAGAAGGTTGAAAAAGCTACTGCGGGGAAGCTGTTCTAGATTTGATTTTAACAAATAGGGAGGAACTCGTTGAGAATGTGAAAGTAGAAGGCAGCTTGGGTGAAAGTGATCATGAAAACATAGAGTTCACAATTCTAAAGAAGGGTAGAAGGGAGTACAGCAAAATAGAGACAATGGATTTCAGGAAGGTGGATTTTGGTATGCTCAGAGAGCTGATAGCTAAGATCCCATGGGAATCAAGACTGAGGGGAAAAATGACTGAGGAGAATTGGCAGTTTTTCAAAGGGACACTATTAAGGGCCCAAAAGCAAGCTACTCCACTGGGTAGGAAAAATAGAAAATGTGGCAAACCTTGGCTTAACCACGAGATCTTGCATGATCTAAAAAACAAAAAAAGGAGTCATATAAAAAAAGGAATCTAGGACAAATTACAAAGGATGAACATAGGCAAACAACACAGGAATGCAGGGGCAAGATTATAAAGGCAAAGGCACAAAATGAGCTCAAACTAGCTACCGGAATAAAGGGAAACAAGATAACTTTTTAATCAATACATTAGAAGCAAGAGGAAGACCAAAGACAGAGTACGCCCTTTCTCAGTGAGGAGGGAGAAACAGTAACAGGAAACTTGGAAATGGCAGAGATGCTTAATGACTTCTTTGTTTCGGTCTTAGGGTGACCAGACGTCCCGATTTTATCGGGACTGTCCCGATATTTGCTTGTTTGTCCCACGTCCCGACTGATGTGCGGTCGGGACACTGGACAAACAAGCAATTTTGCCCTCCCAGAAGGGCTCTTGCCCCCCCGACTCCGCCCCCTCCATCCCCCATTGGCTCCCTCCCCAAATCCCTGCCCTGGCCCCGCCTCTTCCCCAGGCATGTGGCACTCCCCCTCCCTTCTAGGCTTGCTGCTGTAATGGCGGGGCAAGCCTGGAGGGAGGGGGTGGTGGCCGGCTTCCAGTTCCTGGAGCTGGTGAGTAGGGGCACTGGGCGAGCAAGGGGGGCTGGCCAGGGGGCTGCTCCCCCAGGAGGTAGAGGGGGGGCCCCGGACCCCAGCAGTGGTGGGGGAGAGCAGCTCGGGGCTGCACGAGTGGCCATGTAAAGTTTAGCAGCTTGGACGGGACCCCGGCCGGCTCCCCGACCCCGCGCCAGCATGTCGTACCGGCCGCCACAGGCCAGGTAAGGAGCTGAGTCGCCCTCTCCCCCCTCGTCCTGGCTCCTCAACTGAGCCCCCCATCACCATCCTGGGGGAGCAGCCCCCTTGCCCGCCTGGTGCCTGTACTCATAAGCTGCAGGAACTGGGAGCTGGCCACCACCCCCTCCCTCCAGGCTTGCCCCGCCATTACAGCAGCAAGCCTGGGAGGGCGGAGGAATGCCGCTCAGCTGAGGAGCTGGGGGGAGGGGGGACTCGGTTCCTTAGCTGGCCTGCGGCGGCCGGCAGGACATGCTGGCATGGGGTGGGGACGCTACCCCCCTACAGGGCAGGGCAAGGAGCCGGCCGGGGTCCCCCAACCTGATAAACTTTACGTGCCCACTCGCGCGGCCCTGAGTTGCTCTGCCCCGCCGCTGCCGGGGTCCGGAGCCCCGCGCCTCTCGCTCCAGCGGCTCCTTCCCCGTGGGGCGGCAGGACATACCGCATGTGCCCTGGGGGCGGGGGGAGGGGCAGCACCTGCAAAACAGCTTTATTTTGTTTTATTTTTTTTTTGCTCCACCCACCCCCCCGCATCCCAATATCCCCGCTTCCCCTCCCCCCCCCCCGATATTTCCCGTCAGTGATCTGGTCACCCTATTCGGTCTTCACCGAGAAGTCTGAAGGAATGCTTAACAGTGAATGCTAATTGGAAGGGGGTAGGTTTAGAAGAGAAGATAAAAATCTCTTAGAAAAGTCACCAGGGCCTGGTGAAATGCATCCTAGAATACTCAAGGAGCTAACAGAGGAGGTATCTGAGCCTCTAGTTATTATATTTGGGAAATCATGGGAGACCGGAGAGATTCCAGAAGACTGGAAAAGGGCAAATATAGTGACCATCTACAAAAACCACCCAGGAAACTACAGACCAGTTAGTTTAACTTCCATGCCAGGGAAGATAATGGAGCATGTAATTAAGGAAATCATCTGCAAACACTTGGAAGGTGGTAAGGTGATAGGGAATAGCCAGCATGGATTTGTAAAGAACAAATCGTGTCAAACTAATCTGATAGCTTTCTTTGATAGGATAACGAGTCTCATGGATAAGGGAGAAGCAGTAGATGTGGTAAGGCATTTGATAGAGTCTCACATGATATTCTTATTGATAAACTAGGCAAATACAACTTAGATGGGGCTACTGTAAGGTGGGTGCATAACTGGCTGGATAACCGTACTCAGAGAGTTATTAATGATTCCCAATCCTGCTAGAAAGGTAGAATGAGTGGGATTCCATAGGGGTCTGTTTTGGGACTGGCTTTGTTCAATATCTTCATCAATGACTTAGATATTGGCATAGAAAGTATGCTTATTAAGGTTGCAGCTGATACCAAACTGGGAGGGATTGCAACTGCTTTGGAGGACAGGGTCATAATTCAAAATGATCTGGACAAATTGGAGAAATGGTCTGAGGTAAACAGGATGAAGTTTAATAAAGACAAATGCAAAGTGCTCCTCTTAGGAGGAACAATCAGTTTCACACACACAGAATGGGAAGAGACTATCTAGGAAGGAGTATGGCAGAAAGGGACCTAGGGGTTATAGTGGACCACAAGCTAAATATGAGTCAAGAGTGTGATGCTGTTGCAAAAAAAGCAAACATGATTCTGGGATGCATTAACAGGTGTGTTGTGAGCAAGACATAAGAAGTCATTCTTCCGATCTACTCTGCGCTGGTTAGGCTTCAGCTGGAGTATTGTGTCCACTTCTGGGCACCGCATTTCAAGAAAGATGTGGAGAAATTGGAGAGGGTCCAGAGAAGAGCAACAAGAATGATTAAAGCTCTAGAGAACATGACTTATGAAGGAAGGCTGAAAGAATTGGGTTTGTTTAGTTTGAAAAAGAGAAGACAGAGGGGACATGATAGCAGTTTTCAGGTATCTAAAAGGGTGCCATAAGGAGGAGGGAGAAAACTTGTTCATCTTAGCCTCCAAGGATAGAAGCAGCAGCAATGGGCTTAAACTGCAGCAAGGGAGGTTTAGGTTGGACATTAGGAAAAAATTCCTAATTGTTAGGGTAGTTAAACATTGGAATAAACTGCCTAGGGAGGTTGTGGAATCTCCATCTCTGGGGATATTTAAGAGTAGGTTAGATAAATGTCTATCAGGAATGGTCTAGACAGTATTTGGTCCTGCCATGAGTGCAGGGGACTGGACTCTATGACCTCTCGAGATCCCTTCCAGTCCTAGAGTCCATAAGTAAGTGTTCTCTGGGCTGCTGGAAAGGTGATTATTTGTAAGGATCCTTTCTCATTAAGAATCATACCTTAAAAATTAGTTTGGTTAATGAATTTTGTTTTGGAAAATAGACAAATACACTTTTAGATCCTATAATTTTCCCTCTTAACTGTATTGTCTTAACCTATTACAAAGAGATAAGGCACAAACACTTAGATGCTAAAAATAATAATATTAGGGCTCTTAGCCAGAAACTTCAAACAAACAAAAACAGGCTAAGTCAGCCATCCCTCTAATTAGAAATAAAAGGGGAGACTTAGTAACTGGCACTAAAAAGCTCCTGGAAGTTCCGAATTGTATAAAGTATGGAAAATTAGCAAATATTTCAAGCTCCTCAATTTATAAATAGTTATGAGCAATGCGAAACTACCTCATCGCGCAGAGGATGACATGGTAGCTTTTGATAGGCAAATTTCTGCAGAGGAAGTTGAAGATGTATTTAAGAATTTAAAATCCAGTAAAGCTGCAGGTTCTGAGAGGTTTTCTGGAGAGCATTATAGAACTCTAAAGCAAATATTGGTTCCTATTTTAATTGTTTAAAAATAAGTTGCAGAGGAATGAAATTGCAGATTTTTGGAAAGGGACAAAAATGGTGGTTATTCCTAAAGAAAAAAAGATCCTACCCATTGTGCATCATACACCCCTATATCTTTAATTGATGTGGATGCTAAAAATGTATGCCAAAGATATTAGGAAAAGAGATTGTGTCCTCTTGCCCAATATATTCAGCTGACCTAGTCTGGTTTCATTGCTGGCAGGTATCAAGCCAATAACAGCAGCAGAATTCTGAATTTGATCTTTGTTAATTCTAGCAATTCTTTCCATGGGTTGCTTTCATCAGAGAGTGAGAAGGCCTTTCACTGGCTGGCAGGGGAGCACTTCAGATTGTGGTAAGCTTTGGTTTTGGGAATCATTTTATAGGGGCATATCAGCCCTCTACTTCAAGCATCTACTATGGTAAATGGTCATCAATCCCCTCCTTTTAATTGGTCTAGGGCAGGGGTTGGCAACCTTTCAGAAGTGGTGTGCTGAGTCTTCATTTATTCACTCTAATTTAAGGTTTTGTGTGCCGGTAATACATTAACGTATTTAGAAGGTTTCTTTCTATAGGTCTATAATATATAACTAAACTATTGTATGTAAAGTAAATAAGGTTTTTAAAATGTTTAAGAAGCTTCATTTAAAATTAAATTAAAATGCAGAGCTCCCTGGACCCGTAGCCAGGACCCGGGCAGTGTGAGTGCCACTGAAAATCAGCTCGTGTGCCGCCTTCGGCACGCGTGCCATAGGTTGCCTATCCCTGGTCTAGGGGAAGACAGGTGCCTTTTCACACTTCCCTCCCCCTTCCCCCGTTTGGCAATTGAGTCAGCTGCAATAAAGGGGAGAAACAGCCCCTTTATAAAAAGGTATTAAAACACTTTCTGGACTAAACACAAACTAATTTTTAATGAGGCTTCTGCTCCTGCAAATACAGTTGATGTTGGAATTAGTGCAGGTAGCAGGCTTCAAAATAAACTACACATGGTCAAAAGAAACATGTCTGCTACATAAGTTTAAATGGGCAAAGGAATCTAGGAATAAATATTGTGGAGAAAGTTTTTTTTTTTAAGGCAAGTGTGGATAAAATTTGCACGAATGAAACAAACATGCAATGTTTCAATATACATACATACATATTTTATTTCTGAAAACTTTCTTCCAATTCTGGACATAGAACAAAACTCTCATCAACTCCTAGGCTCTCTCTTTCCACTGAGTCCCAATCTTTTAATCTAATATATGCAGGGGCATATCAGACCAAGTTATAACTCCCAAAATTAGTGGTTTTGGACCAAATTAGCCAACGTCCTAAAAACAAATCCCATCAATCCTGGAATAAGATACATTATTCTGCAACTCATATATAGTCCCTGATTTATATCTTGCCAAACATCCACCAGATGCTCATTTTCTAAGTGATGCAACAAATTTGCACTTGCTCTTCCCACACAGCATGTGTGCATTTGATTAACCTAAAGTGGCAGTAAGCATCTCATTGCAATTCCCTCCCTACCCCCTCATAATAGCCCCTTCCCTAAAAATCTGATCAAAAGAAGCTTGCCATTGACTGAGAGCATATACATTGGCAAAGGTGAGGAGTTTACCTTGCTAGGATCCCCTTACTTAAAATATATCTGACTTTGCACAGGACTCTAAGACTCCACTGCTCCTTATTTAATAGCCCAAGAAAGTATAGAGTATTTAGAAAAAAGAGACACCCTGAACACAATGCCTCTCACTCTAGCTCACCGTTCCTGTTGGAGTTCTAGATGGTCCATCTGAGTTTAGGTAGCAGGGCTTCCCCTGCCTCATCAGGGTCCTGCAATAGCTTCTTTACTTGATCTGGCAAAAATGGCTGAAGACCCCAAATAAATCAGCTCCTGCCCTTTACAACAGCTCAGTCCCTGTCAGGTGGCTCCTGGATCAGCCTCAACAGGTGATCAGTCCCCCAGCTGGTGCCATCTTTCCCATGCAACTTCTTCCCTGAAAAAGCAGTTCTGGGTGGAAGCTGGTGGACTGTTTATGGTGTTTGTATGCGAACGAAAGACCATCCCGATTTAATTACCCTCCTGGCAGCCCTGTATTACTCTCCCTTAGAATTTCAGTCCAACATGGACTGTCTGTCTTGTACTGGGAGAAGTTCACAGTTCCAGCATGCGTTATCTTCACAGCTGTCAGCTTCAAATTTGGTCAACTACAGCCCCTCCCAATACAGCTATGCCCTGCTCAAGGTGATCTACAAAAGGAAACAGTTTGGTTGTGTCCCTCCCAGGCTAAGTTCACCCTTTTCCCCCCCTCAAATGTTTTTCAGAACATTTTACTTTGAAATTAGACACCAGCTGTCACTTCCCCACTGGAAGTATTTGGCATTGCAGCCATAACCAAAAGCGCACACACAGTCAAACATAAAAAAGGGTTGTTATATCTCCCATTTGTTTATTCACATTTTCCATGGAATTTGTACATTTTCTCAGAACGTATTAGAAATAAAACATGTCAGAAGTCACATGACAAATCTATTCAATAAAAGATCAGTTCCTATAGAAAAACTTGAGCTTTTTGAGGTCTACTTTGAAAATAATGGAGTGAATTATTACATTACTCAATTCAGTAGCCTTTAATTACTGATTACTAATTCATGCCATTTGAAGTTAATTTTGCTTGCACATGTACCAGCCACAAAATTTAGCAAATGCAAATAAATAACTTAAAGCATCAGAAAAAGTCTTGAGACATTTGAGAAGTTGTGGTGCTGCAAAATGAACTAAATCAGATAGCATTCTTAACATACATTACCTGTTATGCTTAATTACACATTCACTTTAAAGATGCATCACTGTAGATTTGTTTAACTAGAATCTTACTAGATTGCAATCAACCAGAGGGGAGTATGGGGCAAAAGCATCTGCTCAATGACCCACTTCTTCACTCTGAAACCAATTAGTTACACATACAGACTAAAAGCTTGCAAGAGGAAGTTATAGTATTCACAACATAAAGGTTTTTGTGAAAACAGTGGTTTTAATCTTGTTCTTTTGGGGAAAAAAGTATATCCAGAAAGCCAGAGCAACAACTCAAACCTGTAAAGATTTGAAAAAACAAAGTCTACAGCTATAACAATGAAACTGATCATTTGTAGCAACTCAGATTGGGAAGAACTCTCTTGCACAAATGTGCAACTGATAGCTGGTACTTAATGTCACAACATTGAATCAAAGAAGTGTAAGACTAGAAGGGACCTGAAAAGGTCATCTAGCTCCATTCCCTGTGCTCAAGACAGGAGTACGTAATAACTAGTCCATTCCTGACAAGTGTATGTCTAACCTGTTCTTCAATGACAGAGATGGCAGAACCTCCCAAAGCAATTTGTTCCAGTGCTTAACTACCCAACAGTTAGGAAGCTTTTCCTAATGTCTAACCTAAATCTCCCTTGTTCCAACATATGCCAGTTGCTGCTTATCCCATCCTCAGAGGTTAACAAGAACAATTTTCCCACCTTTCTCCTCGTAACCACTGTTTATGCATTTGAAAACTTAAGTCTTTACTCAGTCTTCTCTCTCCACAAACCCATTTTTTCCCCATCTTTCCTTGTAGGTCACGTTTTCTAGTCCTTTAATCAGTTTTGTTGCTCTACAGTGGACTGTCTCCAATTTGTCCACATCTTTCCTGCAATGTGGCACCCAGAACTGGCCACAATAGTCCAGTTGAGGCCTTATGAGCACAGAGTAAAGTGGAAGAATTACTTCTGGTATCTCTTACAACACTAGTGCCAATACATGGCAGAATGTTCACTTTTTTGGGGGGTGGGCACCAACAATGTTACTCTGACTCATTCAGCTTGTGATCTTCTATAAACCCCAGATCCCTTCCTGCAATACTCCTTCCTAGTAATTTCTCATTTTGTACATGTGCAACTGATTGTTCCTTCTGAAGTGGAATGCTTTGCATTTCTTATTGAATTTTATCCTTTTTACTTCAGACCATTTCTCCAGGTCATTTTGAATTTTAATCCTATCCTCCAAAACACTTGCAACCCATCCCAGCTTGGTATTGTCCGCAAACTTTATAAGCACACTCTCTGTATCATTATCTAAATCGTGTATCATCATATTGAACAGAATCTGACCCAGGACTGATCTCCTGCAGAGCCCCACTCGTTGTGCCCTTCCAGCTTTAATGTGAACCCCTGATGATTACTCTCTGGAACAGTTTTCCATCCAGTTATGCACCCACCTTATAGTAGCTCCATGTAGGCTATATTTCCCTCGTTTATGAGGTCATGCAAGACAGTATCAGAAGCCTTACTAAAGTCAAGATATATCAAATCTACTGCTTCCCCCTCTCCTCCCCATATCCACAAGGCTTGTTACCCTGTCAAAGAAAACTGTTAGGTTGGTTTGACATTATTTACTCTTGACAAATTCATGTTGACTGTTACTTATGACCTTATCTTCTAGGTGGTTGCAAACTGATTTGCTCCCTTATCTTTCTGTGTACTGAAGTGAAGCTGACTGGTCTGTAACTCCCCAGGTTGTCCTTATCCCCTTTTATAGATTGGCACTACATTTGCCCTCTTCCAGTCTTCTGGAATCTCTCCCATCTTCCATGAGTTTTTGAAGATAATCACTAATGGCTGAGATCTTCAGAGTCAGCTCCTTGAGTATTCTAGAACGTATTTCATCAGGCCCTACTGACTTGAACACATCTGACCTCTTTGTTCCGTTTTAGCCTCAGATCCTACCTCATTTTCACTGGCATTTGCGATGTTAGATGTCCGATTGCGACTAACCTTTTTGGTGAAAACAAAGGCATTTAACACTTCTCTTACCACATTTTCTGCTATTGGCTTTCCCCTCTCACTAAGTAACAGGTCTACTCGGTCCTTAGTCTTCCTCTTGCTTCTAATGTATTGTAGAATGTTTTCTTGTTACCCTTTATGTCTTTAGCTAGTTTAATCTTATTTTGTGCCTTGGCTTTTCTAATTTTGTCCCTACATGGCTTTTGGGTTTTTTTATGGTTATCCTTCATAACTTGACTCAGTTTCCACTTTTTGTAGGACACTCTTGAGTTTCAGATCATTGAAGATCTCCTGGTTAAGCCAGCGTGATCTCTTGCCATACTTTCTATGCAGTGGGATAATATGCACTTGTGCCCTTAATGACAGTTTTTCAGAGACAACTCTCTTGAACTGTTTTTCCTCTTAGACTTATTTCCCATGGCATCTTTACCTACAAATTCCTTGAGTTCGCTGAAGTCTGCCTTCTTGAAATCCATTCTTTATTTTGCTGTTTTCCCTCCTACTGTTCATTAGAATCACGAACTCTATCATTTCATGATCACTTTGACCCAAGCTGCCTTCTACTTTGAAGTTCTCAACCAGTTCCTCCCTATTTGTCAAAAGTCAACTCTAGAACAGTCTCTCCTAGTTGCTTTCTCCACCTTCTGAAACAAAAGAATGTTTCCAATGCATTCCAAGAACTTGTTGGATAATCTGTGCCCAGCTGTATTATTTTCCCAATAGACATTTGGGACATCATCATCACCAAGTCCGTGCTTTGGATGATCTGGTATATTTTTTTAAAAGCCTTATCCACCTCTTCTTCCTGGTTAGGAAGTCTATAGTAGACCCCTACCATGACATCACCCTTGTTTTTTTTTTTTTTTTTTTTTTTTTTTTTTTAAACCTCTTATCCTTATCCAGACATTTTCAGCAAGTCTTGTCTTCTATTTCCATCTGAACCTCAAGGGTATACATCTTTGATATACAAGGCAACAACCTCCTCTTTCCCCCCTACTTGTCCTTCCTGAGCAAGCTGTACCCTTTTATACTAATATTCCAGTCATGTGTATTATTCCACCAAGTCCGTGATGCTAATTATATCATAGCTGTGATTATTCACTAGTATTTCTAGTTCCTGTTTATTCCCCATACTTCTGGAAAGAAGACAGCTCTATCTACAAGGCAAGATACAAAAATTTATTGAATTAGAATTCTAAATAAGACAATCTTTTATAATTAAGAAGCATATGACAGACACCCTGATACAAACTATATAATTAATGGTAATTTCCTAACAAACTATTTTTACATTTGCTTTTAATACGTTTTTAGAGCTTAATTTCTATTAAATTTTCATGCAAACAAACATTAAAATCTGTAGACTAATCCCAGAATCTACTTTTTAGGTGTCTCCCTCCGAAAGTGCCCTATGAACTACAAAATTCAAACCATAGTGCCACAACATTTGTTTTTATAACCCTGGGAGCAAAATAATTTGTGCTGTACAATTGAACACAAGTAAAAAAGTATACATTTAAGTTCTCCCCATCTCACAATTCAAATAACTGAAGTCAATATAAGATACATAGATCACTTTTCCCTGTTTAATTTTGTTTTAAAGTGTTAACAGCAAAGATCTGTTGTAATAAACTGTAGGATTACGTTCTTAAATTAAAAACACTGTTTTTAATATTATTAGACCTAAGACATTTCATACATATACTTTTCTTTTTAAAGGGAGACTTTATAGGGTAACCTATTGCAAAGATGTGAGTATACACTTACCTATTTCCATCTCTCCCATATGATTCTCCATGCCATTTACTGATACCAATACATGCTTAGCTAAAGAATAAGGTGTGCCACCTCCTTTACTCATTGTTTCCCAAACTACGATAGAAAATGTGTGTATTTGCCAGCTTGGGCATTGTGGGGTACAAAGTTTCCAGCATATTAGATTTTCATTAAGTAGCATCTGTCCCATTCTCTTTCCTGTCCTCAACACCCACCCTCAAACATACAATCACAATTTAAACAATGTTTTAAACAACTCTTGCAATCACAGATACAGTAGGACCATTCACTGGCCTCTTCTACTTAGCCTACCTAGCTTCAAGAGCAAGCCAAAACCATGCACGTACAAAAGTCCCAGATTTCACTCATTTCAAAGGCAAATATCACTCAGGATGGCTGTGCAAGGGGCACGTGGAAAGTTAGTTACATTTGCCTCTCCTAATGAATTTCTGTGTATCTTGTTTATTGGTCCATATTGCAATTGATGGAAAGCACATTACTACACATCTTTGCACATGAGAAAGTAAACAAGTACCAAACACAATACCTCTAACCGTCTAATACACAATGGCTCTTAAAGTGTGAGGTGCATAATGAGTGATCTGCTCATCACAAAAGATTATTCCCCTCCATGTGCAGTGACTGGCAGCCTACAAAACAATTTCTTTACTCAAAATTATTTATTAAGACACTGTTTTCTAAAAACAAATGCAAAATTATTTCAGCCCTTGGCCCTTCAACCTGAGCCTGTAAAACTTGTACATGTTATGATTTTCATTCACAGAATTAACATGCAAACATTTAAGTTCTGACCTCTGAGCTACGTACCAGCACGACGTTAGAAAAAAATTGAGGAAACTAACCACACACACACACACACACACACTTTAGTGGCTAAATACAAAACCAAATGCAAAAAAGGCACCAATTTATATTTAAAATGGGTATGTCTATACAGCATCCGAGCTTCCTTCCAGGTTAACACTAAATACTTTACTCACACTTTATGATGTTTCAGTAGTCCAAAAGATAGAACACTGCAGCCAACCCTACTGCTATATTTGATGCCAGTAAGTAGTATTCTGCTGCTTTATCACATCACAAAGAAAATATTTAATAGTATAGTACCTAATTTTACACAGACTCTTGGCCATGTCAGGAGACATTTACAGCACAAAGATTTTTTAAAACTTAATTTGATGCTCATGAGACACGCTTAGTAAATTTTATTAACAGATAGGGCATGTATTTGCCTTGGCCAGTTTCCTCCACCAAACTGCTTCTGCTCTTGATGTGTCTCAACCGGGAGTAGGGAAGAATACTTCTAGGGGAGAGAGTGTATTGGAGTCTCCTCCCTTGGCCTCTAGCTCTGTCAACAAGAATACCAATTATAGGGCCAGTCTGGTTGAGAGCGAATAGTCTTCCACTTGTCTGTGGATACTATTGCACACCATTAGCTTGCTGCAACAGTAAGCACAACAAAACTGAATTGTTTGTAGCAGAGCTACATTAAAGTCAACAGGAATAATGCAAGCAAATTATTTGCTTTGAGGAACCACAGATGCAGTCTGAATCCCAACAGTACATCACATTTCTTATTAATTTAAAAAGAATCTACAGAAGCATTGTTATTCAGATACATAATTATTCAGGTGACAGTTTGAAAGGTTAGATCCTTTGCCAGAAGCTAGCAGACACTGATTTTGTATTTAAAAAAAAAATTCTCTTCAGTCTAGAAATAGTTTCAAGAGTTAAACAATTTAGCCTTCTCCCTTCTCAAAAAAGGAGGTTGCTGCACTTCACCTTAAAGCCTGTGAAGAACATGTGGTACAACATTTTGTACTTTGATTTCAGTCCATCCAGCAATCACTAATTTAAATGTACAAATTTTATCCAAATATGGTCCATACATTAGATATTCCAAAAAAGGAGGGAGGACAGATGGATACTTGTGTTCAGTTAAAGCTTTTATTAGCCATTTTAGCTTTTCCTCACAAAAACTTTTCAGAATTCCTGTAACAGTTCTTAGAATGTCAGAGTAGAGAGTTAAGAAGTTAAAGAAAAAATGAGTAGCAGCAGTTTAGCAGTAATTTCTCAGAGCATTTGACTGCAATATGTTTAGGCCTCCTTTTTCTCGAGTAAAATTTTGTGCAACTCATCTGCATCCTCACTTGTTTTCACTCTTATTAACATAGTGACAGGGACAGTGGAATTCTTCTCATCAATTGGTGGATTGGGAACACAGACTATAAGAACGTTGTTTTTTCCTGTTCTTGTGCATGGCATCTTGGGCGGAACCAACACGTTCAATAGTATGTTACCTGCATTTGTGAGAAAAGAACATATTAGGTTAAATAAATTATTGGTATTGTAAGAAAATTTACATATTAGTAAGCTTACAGAGGAGGAATTTAAGCTTTAGTATGGAATGAGGGATACTCTCTTCCCCCACCATTTATATTCAAGGGATTCTCCCACCAGTAAGGGTTGTAGGTATGCTTTTACTTTAGGATTTCTTGGGGAAGCAACAGCAAATTGGAATGGTCCGTTTCATTCTGATTATCCATTTGTGTGCAAGTGGCAAAGCTTGCAGATGTGATCTACTACAGCTGCTGGAGATGCTCTTGTGGGGAGAAGACAAAGGAATTTTGTTTCCCAAATATCTATTCCTCTGCTATTTCTAAAAGGATGCTTCACTGGTGATCCAGAGGAGATGAAATTCATGGGTAATTCATCAGATTCACTCTGCCACTGTCAGAAAGGCCTCAAGTGGAAGTACTGACCAACTGGCAGTATTAGACAAGTTAAGGTCCAAGGTTAGGCCTCTGTTCTTCTGCCAGTAGAGACGGGGGTGTGTTGATCTTTGCTGTATAAAATACTTGGCTTACCTACAGAGCATCCATAAGGCACCAGGGGCCTACATCCCACCTCTTAGCCAGAGGTAAAATTTCAGTGATTTGTAGTTCACGGGAAGGAAAGAAATGTGAAACCTTCCCTCCAAAGAAGTGAGAACAGCAAAAATAAGAGAAGCTGGAGGAACAGTGTTAGGGTGAAGAGCACACGTGGGATTTTGTTTTTAGGAGGGTGAAGTGTCCCTATGACCAATTTAAACCTCAGCTAAATGAGGAAATGCAGCACACAAACCGAAATCTGAGTGTTCACATTACGTCTATATAAACATAGCAACTACTATTCCGAGATATCAAGTAGAGTCCTTAAGCAGTAGAAAAACATTGCACTAAACATACAGGAGCTGTTAATATAGTACTGGACGTGTTGTAGTAGAATTATTTTTTTATGGCTACCACTGTTCATTCATACAACATATGCTGGAAATATAAATAACAGTGATATTCTAACTCAGGCATAAGTTAACATATTAAAATACTAAGTGATTTAAAAAAAAAAAAATCACATTCAAAGTTAGTGCTGTCTTAGAGTAGTTTCAAATTTAAACTCAGCAATATGCATAAACAAAAAAAAATGTTTTCATAAACCTAGGAAATAATTCACAAAAAAATGTAGTAGTGAGTATTAGGAAAGGGGGGAATTCAGTCTTCCATTGTACCATACGGATTACATCTTAGAGGTTTTCATGCACCAGAGCTCAGCAGCACCCTACATGCTGGAATTTCTAGTGTACAATCTAATTCAGATCTCAATATAGAAGGCCACCCAATAACAAGCCCATTCCCTATCCCAGATGCAAAAGTCCTGATTTCTACCTCTTCCTAATGCCCTAGTAGTCACAATTTATATCAAAATCCCTGGAAAACCTTATTGAATTAAGTTTAAGCATCTTTGTGGGGCTATTGTATTAAATGAATGATTTATATATTGTGGTGGTCCAAGATTGTAGGTAACCTCTCTGGGGGGAAATATGATGTGAACAGTAGAAAGTGACTTATGTTTTTATGTATTCAACAATATACCAGACAGGAATGGATTTTTGGGACAGCGTCAAGTGATTTGCCTGGGGAATCTCTAGGGGGAGCTGAATGCAAATTCCCCACCTTCAGTTATGCAAAAACCCAGCCTTTTGAAGCTGTGCCCTGAGGATAAGACCATTATCTGCTGATTAGCTGTTCCCAGAGTCTCAAGATCAAAGACCCAAGCCTTATAATGGACAAACTAATCCATTCATTGATGTGCTAGTTCTGAGCTAAGACTTCTAGCCATACAAAAATCCCCTAGTAGGATCTGAAGGACTGACTCCTAGCGGAGATCCTGTTGCAGTTGGGAGGTAATCTCTGGTAAAAACTTATTAGCACGTGTGCATTTTTTATTATTTTTAACCTTCTCTCTCTAATGCTTTCACCTTACTAATAAATGTGCTTGTTTATAAAGGGCTGTGTAGTTACTTATAACGGCTGGCAATTACTGCTATTCATAGCCTTCAAAGCAGAAGCGAAATGCAGACGCTGGCTTGTTTAGGCAATCTGGCTTGCTGGGAATATCACAATGTAGGCAGATAGAACTGTGCAGCCGGTCAGGAGGAAGACACATGCAGGTCTCTACCTAAGAGGTGACGGCTGAGGAGCTGGCAGCCTAGGGTGGTGCGTTTAGTGGACCGTGAGGGGGAAAAGCTGGTGCAGTTGCTCTGAACTGTGACTGTGACCTGATAGTATCTCTTATTTGAGTACTTAGTATCTTGTGTGTACTCAATATGTATATCAGTTAGTTACAGTGAAAGCACTGGATTCTTTAGAAAAGAGCACCAATGTAGATTTCACTATAGAGCATTATCAGGACCAGCAAGACAGACTCAGAAGAAAGTTACATACCTAAATTGGTGTCTGCTCGCACCAGCAGTTGAGTTTTTTCATTTCCTGCAGGTTTTAAATGCAGCGTTCCTACACCCTTTTCTTTAAATTCATTATCTTTTTTGTAGAACAGTTTGCACCTATAAAACAAGTCAGACAGTATGTACAGATATATAAATAAATTTTTAAAATCTCCCAAATACATAATGGAGGATTTTATCTACAGTTAAAGTCCTTTCAATAATTTAAACCTGACAATTATAGAATAGAAAAAAAAACCCTACACATGTCTAGTCTCCCAGACCACAGCAAAATACATTATTTAGGTTCTTACTGCAACTACCCAGATGATAGATCCCATAGCATGGATAAGCTGTCAATATTAATGTTGTTTCAGGAAGAAAATGTGTCATTTTGGCTTTAAACTGTTGATTCAATTACATTTGAAATAGTCTCCAAAAAAAGTATGACATTTTGACTCTTAAAATGCTTCAGTCCTTTGTTATAAGTTAAAACTTTATGGAAAAATAAGGCTATGGAAAATTTGAATAGTTTTGGAAGTTTTATGAAGATACTGGGCTTGTCTACACTTACCAGGGGATTGACGAGCGGCGACTGATGCATCAGTGGTTGATTTAGCAGGGCTAGCAAAGACCCGCTAAATTGACTGCGGTTCACTCTTCCGTCGACTCCTCTATTCCACTGGATAGAGAAGAGTAGGGGAAGTTGATGGGAGACTGTCTCCCATCAACATCGTGTAGTGTGGACCCCGCAGTAAGCAGATCTAAGCTATGTGGATTTGAGTTACGCTATTCACATTAACTCCAATTGTATAGCTTAGATCGAAATTTCCCTGTAGTGTAGACAAGGCCACTGAAAACTTGGCAAGAAAGAGCTTTTTAAGTCCCATTCAGTAAACAGCTGTGATAGCTGATATTCTTCTCAACAAAATAAATCAAATATGCAAGAGACTGTAGTTTCAAACAAGGACACCAAGTTATGGTATACGAAGTGAAAGCCAAATGACTATATGTTATATAAAAAAAGACCTGAGAAAAGCAGTTAAACAATACATAAAACTCTTTATCTTTGTTTGAAACGCTAATTTTACTGCAAAACTGGGAAAAAATAGTCAGCATCACACACGATGCGGTCGCAAGTTAAAAGCGTAAGAATAGATTTTAGTAGGACCACAAAGCAAAGGGTTCAAAAATGGGAGAGCTGAACTTGAAAATATTAATGGTTAAAGTCAAAATCCCAGCATTTGTAATATACTAAAACAAAACGTAGAACCTGTTATCCTAAAACAAGATCTTGTGTACTTTGTAAACCTTGCTTCAAAATATTTAAATTTAAAGCCCCGATCCTGCAAAGATTTAATATGATACATACTTCACTCACATAAATAGTTCCTCTTATGTCAATGGGACAACACACATGCTTATAGTTAAGCATGTACGTAAGTGTTTGGAGCATCAGACACTAAAACTGTATTTTAATTAAACACTTCTTTTAATAGGCTTAAAGTCTGAATTCAAAGCAAATTTGGTTCCGTATTAACAATGAAAATTTAGACTTAAAATACCTTAAATATTGTGAATTATTTCATATACACACCTAAATTTTCAAAAACAAGTCTAACTTTACACTCCTATGCCCAGTCTCCTCTGGGAGGGATATTCAAAAGCACCTAAGTGACTTAGGAGAACAAGTCTCCAACTTCGAATTGCAAAACCTGATGGAGGAGTACAGCTGGTCAAAGTGTTTCAGCTTTCTTGAGCTGTGGAATTGCAATATCAGAACGTGGTGTTGGTTGCGAATAGCGCACAAAGTTTTGCTCAATTTTGTTTGAACATGTGTTGTTCTCACAGTAAGGATGTTAATGAGGCCCTAGACATTCCACATAGATGAGCTCAGATGAAACGTCACAGAAGAAAAAAAAAATCTCTAAAATCTAAAGTTTTAACAATTACGAAACTAAAAAAAAGTATGAAAACATCAATTTCAGCAATTTAGGACTAGAATAGGAAAAAGGTACAGAACGTGCAACATGTAAATAAAAACAGCGATTTCAATTAAAAAAATTAATTTATATCTATTTTCTTTTTTTAAAAGTCATGATTTTTATTTACTGTGGCTTGTAAACATTAAAAATGACCACTCACTTCTTTGAGTAGAAGGCATCATCTTCTTTTACCTCGTTAACAACTGTTTTTGGTGGCTCCTCCTCTTCTTCATCTCCTCCTTAAACAAAGGAATGGTTTAATACAACCCAGAACAATGTTATGCAGATACCACTTATTGTTTCTTCACACTGTATTACTGATAATACACAAACATACATATTGAGAGTGCACATATACAGTCCAGAGATTGTCAAAAAGTATTTTAAATTGATTTGTGTCTTGGAGGTAAGGCAACTATAACAAACTTTCTGTGGTCAGTAAGTCTAGTGTTTTAATAACTACACCAGCTAAATGAATATGGAGATCAGAAGGATCCTAATTACATTTTTGGAAGTTTGAATAGCAGCTAGTTAATTATAAGGTTGGTTTTAAAAACAACAACAACAAAAAAACAACCCAGGACTTTTTTGGTTGGGAGATTGTTATAAAGTAAAGAGATTCATGAGTAGTTCCCTCCCCTCAAAAAAACACCACCCAGGTTATATGGAGGGCTTGAAAAGTATACTAGGAGTAAGTCGGGGGGAGGCGGGAGGAGAGCTACACCAATGGTATCAAGAGACAACAGCTTAAAAATGGGTAAGAGCTCAGCCTCTTTCCACCCCCCACTTGCTAGGAATTCTACCAGGATGCTGTGCCTGCCTCTGCTGCTACTCACAACTTTTCTAAGCAGTAGCAGAAGGAAACTGACAAGATCTTTGGTAGTTTTACTGCTCCCTAAATACTTATGAACAGCAGCAGTGAAACTGACCAGAATTTTATTCATTTCATTCTGCAGTTGCTTGACAAAGCTACTGAATGCTGCAGTGGGGCTGAAACTGCCTTAAGACTTGAAAGCTTTAATGTACCACTGTACAGTTGGTTCACATTCAGAAACACCAGAAACTTAGTTTTGTTCAAAAGTTTACATTCCACAGAAACTGAAGTTTTATGGCCTTTCCCCACCACACTTGCAAGGGAAGCTACCTCCCACTCCTCGCTTAAAAAAACCAAAAACAAACCCTCACTAAAGTCCTAGATGATGTTACTTTTATATAAGCACAGACTGAAATGGTGTGTGCAAGCAAATAGAGTTCCAGCTCCTATATTAAACTTCAAAAGACAGCCACAGTGGACAGGGGTTACAACGGAAACATTTATAAATATTTTCACAGTACTAATCACTAGTCATTTTATTCCAGAATAAGTAAGGGATAGGGAACCAAGAGTACTCCAATTACCAACTTCACACATAAAATAACACTTTTGCCTAATAATTTAATCAGTATTTTACAGTGCTATTTAAAATTCAGCAGTGTTATAAAAATGACAATGGGCCACACTATGTTTGTGAGTCATTACTTATAATTATGTGGAGCAGTGTTTAAAACAGATAAAAGGGATACTTCCTTTAAGAACGGGGTGGGGTAGTTTACAGCCCCTTTAATTAGATATGCAGGTTCCAGTACAGTTAAAGTTAATTTGGTTTAATTTGAGCTAGAGATTACAATGTAATTAAATGTCATCGGTGATTCTACTTATCACATTGCAGGGAGAAATGTGCACTTTTTATTCTAATACGTCAGACTACTATATGACTAAGTCAGCACAGGGTCTGGATTACAAATTTGGTTGAAATTTTGGATGAACACGAGTCTAAGATATCAATCATAAAATTTCAATACTTGTGTAGGCAAATTGCTTATGTAACACTGAAAAGATGCTATTAAAATGTATAAATCCAACTAGAATTTATTGTTCCTTACGGTCATGACAGCAAGATTGAGAAATTCAAGATTAGAGGCAAAGTTCTGCAATCGTTCAGTATTGAAAATACAAGAGCAAAACGGTGAATAAACCTATACAAACCCTTGTTAAGCTTAATAGCTCACTACAAAGCAGCCTTGGAATATTAAGTTATGCCCAAACATTCAAAGCATATCATTAGTAAAAGTTCAATTTATCAAAAATCAATATTTACCTTTATCCTCACTACTTCCACTTTCTGTCTGAGCTTCCAATACCCTGGTGGAAAGCGTGGAGACAGACTTTCCCTGCTTTGCATCTTTTCCAAATACACCCGAATTCCCAGGGGAGAATGAAAAACTAGTTAGTGTGCCAGAACCAAGTGAACCCAAAATAGAACTATCAACATTCTTGCCAAAATTAAATGAGACATTTGATGCAACTCCTAATGGTGATTCTCTGTTCTTTTCCGATGTTGATTCAGGTTTCTTGTCTGATTCATCCTCAGTTTTGTTGCTGTTAAACAAAAAAGTTGATCCTTGCTGAAGTTTTGAAGTCCCAAACGTAGGAACAGACTGAGTTCCAGTTGTTTTGTTGCTTTCATTTTCAGAGCCACTATCACTACTGCTTCCATGATGTTGTTCAATGCTTGCTAAATATTTCTCATAGTCTCTAAATATGGGTGTCAGATCACAGAGTGGATTTGTGTTTACATGCTTTACTATCCAGTCACGCACAGAACAGTTTAGAGCTGCTAACTGTTTGTGATAAACACTAGAGCTGCACATTTTATTTTGAGTGTAACCAGAGGATGAGGATTGTGGACTGCCACCATTAGCTTTTGTGCCTGAAGCCTTTTTTTCAACCAATGTGGTGGTGGGACCATTTGATGTCACGGATCCTATTGAAAAAAAGTAAGTAATTAAAAAACAAACAAACAAACAACAGTAATCTGGAAGATATACAAACTTTGAAGAAAAGTGTATCGAATCGTCTAGTTTCTTGCTCAACTATCTCTGAGTTCAATTTAATCTGTATCACCACAATATTTAAGGCCTGAGGGAAAAGGAGAGGTGGAGCAGTACAAGCAAATAGACAATGCCTTAAAACAGGCCTAGTGTTTGCAGTCTGGAATTTCAAAAAATTGTATGGATAGTGATTAAAAGGTAAGAGGCAAAAATTCCAAAAAACAAAATAGTACAGAAGAATTAACAAGGCTAAACAAAGTACAAGATTAAAAAAACAACAACAAAAACAAGCAAAGTGTAGAAAAGTACTAAGGAAATACAAAGGAAGATTCTAGGTGTAGGTTAGTTTTCAGTCACTTATCTGCTGCATCCAACATGATTAGCTAATAAAAACAAAAAGACCCAAGCTATTACAAGTTTAAGGATGCATATTTAAAAATCAGGAAATGCAGAAGTTACATACACAGCAATATTTACTTGGCTATCTTGCACAACTGCATATTTCACAATATGTTATACATACAGTAGTTATATTCATCTTCACACACACGATCTGAACCTGTTCTCATTGAAGTCGAAAGATCTGTCATTCACTTCAATGAGAGCCAGATCAGTCCCTTAAATCAGAAAGGCAGGGATATAAAATACTGAATACATTCAGTACAGGCAACTTACTTTGCTTTTGAACAACTTTAGCTTCTATATTTTCTCTCTTCAAGAGAATCTAATTGCCTGTTTTTAGCTTTAATATTGAAAAGGTTTTCAACTGAACTTTCCCACCTTACTGCTATTTGCCACAAAAATTTTCTGCAAAGCTTGTAACAGGGCAGCACTTATCTGTAATAATTATACCTTTACAACAGAAAAAGTTATTTGTAAAGTTAAAAAAAAAAAAAATCTAGAATTTACAATCTTTTAGAATGTGGCAAAAACAAACTCTGCAGCACTAAAACAAATTTTACCAGATAATTTTTGTATTTCATTAAGGTAAATTTAACAAATTGTCCTATGCCACTTGTTTTAGAGCAACCCGAATAGTAAATCATATCTTGTTTGAGCAGGAATTTAGAGGGACTCCATAGTAATCTCATAATGGGCACTGGGATTAATTTTTGCTTAAAGCATAACAAATTAACACGTTCAGAAGGTTTTTTTTTTTAAATTGATCATAACTCTAAATAAAGGCATTAATCAGGGCAGACTAAGTCCATTCTAAATTTCAAGCATTAACCTAAGTCTCAGACTAGAAATGGTGAAAGTTATTTTAACAAAAAGCATTTCACTCTTCTGTATCTAACACAAGGGATTGGGGGGGGGTGAAAAAAGGTTACTATCCTTCTATTACTGTTCTTATTCCACGCTTAGCGTGTGCACACCCTGCACACTGTCATAGGAAATTTTCCCTTCAGTGGCACCTGTTGGGGCAGGTCAAAAGCCCTGTGCTGTTGCACACCACTGTTACCCAGCTGCTCCAGAGCCCTCTCTGTTCCTTTTTGACTGACAACTCCAATGCAGAGGGATAGGAGGGCAGGTTGTGGAATGGACATGTGCAGCATATCTTGAAGAACAGTTACAGAAGGTTAAGCATTTTTTGAGTGATTGCACATGGGCATTCCACTCTGACTCAAGCTGTAAAGTAGGAGGGGGGATTGGAGCATATGCATACACAGACTGGAATACAATTTGTCCAAATTTAGCATAGTCTCTAAGAGTCCCGAGTGATGGCATAATTGGATGCGAAGGTGTGCACCGAAGATCAGACTGCTGCTCTACCACTGTCCTGGATAAAGACTTGTACGAAAAATGACACTGAGGCCTCTTGCAAACTTGTAGAATATGCCGTTATTTTGCTCAGTGGAGAAATGCAAGCCAGATCAGAACATACATGAATACTGGAAGCTATCCACGATAAAATTATTTGTGAAGAGACTGGGAGATCTTTCATCCTGACTGCAATAGCCATGAATAGTTGTGTTGACTAATGGAACTGTTTAGTCCTATCTAGAACATGAGAGCTCTTCGAACATCTAGGGCCGATTTGCCTGGTACTGAAGTTAGGCTTACTCACAGGTAATTGCAAGGATCGCCTTTGGAGCAGTGTTCCCTTTAATTTTTTCCACACATGTGCGGAAAGAATTTAGTTATGTGCACCAATATGGAGGTGATGTGTGACGCAACCTTCATACTGGTGCACATAACAAAATTCATGCGACAGGGATGGGACTGACGGGTTTGGAGTGTGGAAGGGGGCTCAGGGCTGGGGCAGAGGGTTGGAGTGCAGGGGGTGATGACTCTGCTGAGGGTGCAGGAGGGGTGAAGATACCAGCTGCGGGTGCGGGCTGGGGTGAGGGGTTTTGGGTGCAGGCCACCCTGGGGCTATGGCGGGGAGAGAGGACTCCGCCCAGCTCTCTCTTCCCACAGCAGCACCTGGTCTTCAGGGGAGAGGCGCCTCTCCCCACTGTGGCAGCTCCAGGGTTGGGGCCACGGGATAGGTGCCTCTCCCCCAGCCGTGGCAGGTCTAGGGGTGGGCTGGGGCGCCTCTTCCCTGTCCTCTATAGGCCTGGGGCCAGGCGAGGGTCGCCTCTCTCCCCTGGTCCGTGGCAGGTGTGGGGGAGGGTCGCCTCTCCCCGGGCTGTGGCAGGTCCATCCACAGTCCGGGCCGCCAGTGACAGTCTGCCGCTTTGGGCTCTGGACCCCAGGGAGCACAAAGCAGCGGACCGTCCCTCACCGGCAGCCCGGAGGAGCGATAGCAAATCTGGACTCCTTTCTACCTCCTCCACCCCCACAGGCAGCCGGCAGGTGCAGAGAGAGGAGCCCTCAGTCGGCCGGCTGAGATGAGTGAAGGGGTGGAGCGGAGAGAAGCCCTGGAACTGGAGGGCCCATAGGAGCGCAGGGGAGGGTCTGGAGAGGAGCCAGCGCTGTGGCCACTGAGCCACAGCGCAAGTCCCACCAGGCTGGGCTTGGCCACCGCAGCAGGTCTGGAGCTGGGGGAGAGGCATCTCTCCCAGCCGCAGCCCTGAGAGCCTGCACGGTGCTTCGTAGGTGGCTTCACAACCAGACAGCTTAGAGGGAACTTAGCTCTCGAGTCTTTTTAAAAAATTGTTGTCATATTAGCTATCCTCCAGTTATCTTCAAATCAAGCAGCTTCAAATCACAGGTTACATGTCACAGTCCTGAGATGTAACCTGGCATGCTGGACTATGTATGTGCATGAGGCCATATGCCCCAGGAACCTTATACAGTTTTACACTGTTGTGTCTGGATGAGCCTTGAGATCTGCAACAAGAGATCAAATTGTTTGGAACCTTGTGTCCAGAAGGAAAGCCCTGGCTTGAGCAGAATCCAGAACTGCTCCTATAAACTCCATCCTCTGAGCTGGAGAAAGGATAGATTTCTTTATGTTGATCAGCACACCCAGAGCTTTGAAAGTTGACTGGACTCACTTCTGACTAGCCAATTGTCCATGTAAGAGTAGACTTTTACTCCTAGTACATAGGTACCCCATCATACGTTTTATGAAAACCCGAGGAGTTGCTGACAGGCTGAAAGGCAGCTCAGTGAACTGGTATTAAAAGTGCTTCACTAAGAAAATGACATTTTCTGTGACATTGATAAACTGTCTCATGAAAGTACGTGTTTTTTACGTCGAGGGTGGTATACCACTCTCCAGAGAGGGAATGATGGAAGCTAGGGGGACCATGTAAAATTTGTTGGTGAGAGACCTCTTTGCTTTCACGATTAGGAAATAACAGGAATAAAACTGCGGAACCTAATTTATGGCTCCTACTCGAAAGAGAAAATGAACCTCCTGGAGAAGGAGCTCTTCATGAGACTAGTCTCTGAAGAAGGATTGTGGAAGGAGGAACAAAGAAATTAGAGGCTATATCCCACTTCCACAGTGCTTAAGACCCAACATGCGAGTAATCTGGGACCAAGCATGGAGGAAGTGGACAAGGTGGTTTGTGAATATGTGGGGAGACTGAATCTGGCTTCCTGGAAATTGGCATGCTGTCCTTGACCGACCTATCAAAACACCAGTTTAGCACCTCCCAGATGACTGGATGGAGTAGGCATTGATGCAGAAGCAGGAGGAGGTGGTCTGCACCCTAGAGTCCTTCAAACCATGGAGTTTAGAGTCTTTTTATTCTGAAAAAAGTGAAGACTCTTCAAAGGACAAATTTTGTGTTGTTTATTGGCCTTCTTCCGGAAGACCTGAGGCCTGCAGCCAAGAGCTCCTGGTATGGAAACTACAGAAGCCATGGTCCTAGCAGCAGAGTCCACTGCATCTAGTCCAGGTTTCAGCAAAGTTCTTGCTACAAATTTCTGCTCATCAGCTAAAGAGGAAAAGAGAACTCTTTCCTAGTGTCCTCTGGCAACATGTTCCTAAACTTTAATGTGGAGTCCCAAATAGTAAAATCATCATGTCTCAAAATACCCTGTTGGTCAGCAATTCTGAGTTGCAACCCTAAACTTTTCTGCCAAATCTAGTTTTTTAAGCACCCTTTCATTTGGGGGCTGCGACCTGTTGACTCTGCCATTCTCTTTCATTGGCCACTGACACCACCAGAGAACCATGGGGGGGAACATGAGCATAGATATTCACATCCCTGGGAGGGAACATAATATTTACACTCAGCCCTTTTTGAGGTGAGGAAGGGGACTAACAGAGTGACTTAATGGGCTCCAAAATTGCATCATCAATAGTTAAGGCCACACACAGAAGCTCTGTGGTGGCTAAAATATCAATAAGGTAGTGGGAGGACTTCTTAACCAATCTCATTCACTTGGATTCCCAAACTTGAGGTCACCTTCTTCAATAGCTCTTGGTGAGCTTTATAATCTTTGGGAGGGGGTGAGATGCTGTCTGAGGAAGTGGCCTCATCAGGAGAAGATGATGAAACTAGCACAGGCTGAGGCTGCTGCTCCTCTTCTGCTAGCTGTCCAGCAGGGTCTTCCTGAACTGCCTCTGTCTACTCACCACTGGGCCCACTACTGGACTCAGGAACGGGTGGCAACTTGTTAGTCAACTCCCCACACCTCTGATTCAGAGGAGGGTGAATCACCACCGGGGGGGGGGGGGGGGGGGGGGGGGGGGGGGGGGGAAGAATGCTGCTCCCAACAGTGCTGCATCAGTAAAGTGTGTAGAGCAGCCAACTCTGCAGGCTTACCCTTTGATGGTACTGATGGGTGTGAAGACTGAGGCTCACGGTACGGAGAATTCTGCACCAATAGTATACTTGCACCCCTCTGTCTGCTGGTCACAGAAGCGTGGTCTCCTGCACTGCAGGATATACTAGTACCGATAGGCTCACCAGACCTCTCACTGCCACAAATGTATCCTGTGTAGTGGGTACCGAGATGTTCTCTGAATGCTGTGGTACCGCAGGCGCAGAAGGCGCCTGTTGGGGCCCCAGACTCGGTGGTACCCTGCCTTGATACCAGAATGAATGGCGTTGGTTTTGGTACTACCAGTGAAAAAGAATGCTTGGATTTCAGCTGCACTCTGCTCTCCTCCCCATGCCTAGATGATTTTAGTGCCAGTAACCACCTTCTCTCAGTAGTCTGTTCAGATATGTCATGCGTCTTCATACACACTGGGGAGGGTGGGCGGTTCAGGGTCAGAGACAGCATAGAAGGTACATTCCTCCCCAACGCCAAAGCACTTGGTGTAGAGTCCAAATGGCTAGGCTCTAACAGAAGTCTCAGGGAATAACTGGTGGGCGCATCACTAACTGAATAAGGTATGGGAACCATGTTTGTCTCCTTTTGTCCCTCCAGACCCACGAACATGATACAGTTCTGCGATGACCTAGAATCCTACTTTCGATGTCTCCGACTCAAAGAATATTTCCAACATACCTCTGAACAGCATACTAACCCGCAGAATCCCACCTACCTGCACTACAAAAAAAAAGGATTCTGCGTGGACTCCTCTGGACGGTCGAAACAACAGAGTGGATTTCTTCATAGTTTGCTTCCGTCAACGTGCAAAGGCTGAAATTGTGGAAAAGCAACATCACTTGCCCCATAACCTCAGCCACGCTGAACACAACGCCATCTACAGCCTGAGAAACAACCCTGACATCATAATCAAAAGGGCTGACAGAGGAGGTGCTGTCGTCATCATGAATAAATTGGAATATGACCAAGAGGCTGCTAGACAGCTCTGTAACACCACGTTCTACAGACCATTATCCTCTGATCCCACTGAGGATTACCTAAAAAAACTACAACATCTGCTAAAAAAACTCCCTGACAAAGCATAGGAACAAATCTGTACGGACGCATGCTAGAACCCCGACCAGAGGTATTGTATTTGCTACCCAAGATCCATAAACCTGGAAATCCTGGACGCCCCATCATCTCAGGCATTGGCACCCTAACATCAGGCTTGTCTGGTTATGTGGACTCTCTCCTCAGACCCTACGCTACCAGCACTCCCAGCTATCTTCGAGACACCACTGACTTCCTGAGGAAACTACAATCCATCGGTGATCTTCCAGAAAACACCATCCTGGCCATTATGGACGTAGAAGCCCTATACACCAATATTCCACTCAAAGATGGACTACAAGCTATCAGGAACAGTATCCCCGATAATGTCACAGCTAACCTGGTGGCTGAACTTTGTGACTTTGTCTTCACCCACAACTATTTCACATTTGGGGACAATATATACCTTCAAGTCAGCGGCACTGCTATGGGTACCCGCATGGCCCCACAGTATGCCAACATTATTATGGCTAGCTTAGAACAACGCTTCCTTAGCTCTCGTCCCCTAACGCCCCTACTCTATTTGCGCTACATTGATGACATCATCATCTGGACCCATGGAAAAGAAGCCCTTGAAGAATTCCACCATGATTTCAATAATTTCCATCCCACCATCAACCTCAGCCTAGATCAATCCACACAAGCGGTCCATTTCCTGGACACTACTGTGCTAATAAGCTAATAATAATTTATGGTCACATAAATACCACCCTATACCGGAAACCTACTGACAACTACACTTACCTACATGCCTGCAGCTTCCATCCAGGACACACCACATGATCCATTGTCTACAGCCAAGCTCTAAGATATAACCGCATTTGCTCCAATCCCTCAGATAGAGATCTTGTAGGTGCTTGTCTCTATCAAGCATTCTTAAAACTACAATATCCACCTGCTGAAGTGAAAAAACAGATTGACAGAGCCAGACGAGTACCCAGAAGTCACCTCCTACAAGACAGGCCCAACAAAGAAAATAACAGAACACCACTAGCTGTCACCTTCAGCCCCCAACTAAAACCTCTCCAGCGCATCAGAGATCTACAACCTATCCTGAAAGATGATCCTTTACTCTCACAGATCTTGGGAGACAGACCTGTCCTCGCTTACAGACAACCCCCCAACCTAAAGCAAATACTCACCAGCAACCACACATCACTGAACAAAAACACTGACCCAGGAACCTATCCTTGTAACAAAGCCCGATGCCAACTCTGTCCACATATCTATTCAAGTGACATCATCATAGGACCTAATCACATCAGCCATACCATCAGGGGCTCGTTCACCTGCACATCTACCAATGTGATATATGCCATCATGTGCCAGCAATGCCCCTCTGACATGTACATTGGCCAAACCGGACAGTCTCTATGCAAAAGCATTAATGGACACAAATCTGACATCAGGAATCATAATACTCAAAAACCAGTGGGAGAACACTTTAACCTGTCTGGCCATTCAATGACAGATCTGCGGGTGGCTATCTTACAACAGAAAAACTTCAAAAACAGACTCCAACGAGAGACTGCTGAGCTGGAATTGATATGCCAAGACACAATCAACTCAGGATTGAATAAGGACTGGGAATGGCTGAGCCATTACAAACATTGAATCTATCTCCCCTTGTAAGTATTCTCACACTTCTTATCAAACTGTCTATACTGGGCTATCTTGATTATCACTTCAAAAGTTTTTTTCTCTTACTTAATTGGCCTCTCAGAGTTGATAAGACAACTCCCACCTGTTCATGCTCTCTGTATGTGTGTATATATATATATATATATATATATATATGTATCTCTCTCTCCTCAATATATGTTCCACTCTATATGCATCCGAAGAAGTGGGCAGTAGCCCACGAAAGCTTATGCTCTAATAAATTTGTTAGTCTCTAAGGTGCCACAAGTACTCCTGTTATGTTTGTCTTGGGAACTATATGGACAGAACAAAGGTATATAAACAGCCTTTGCTCTCTCTTTTCTTATCTTGAGCAGGACCTTTGATATGAAAGGAACTGAAGGAAAGACATAAGGAGACCCGTATTCTAATGAAAGAGAAACGTGTCTGAGAATGATGAGCACAACTGGAGAACTGGGAACATTTCTTGTTTTTGGCCTTGGAAAATAAGTCTTTCTGGGACACCTCCATGCAGAAATATGTTGTGGAGAACAGGGTCCATTTCTCATTTGTGCATCTGCAAAAATTTCCTGCCGAGGGTGTCTGCTCTGGTGTGTTTTTTCTTTTTTTATGGCGCCGAAACGGGGGGTGGGGGGCGAGGGGAGACAGTCACCGACACCGGCTCCTCTAGCTGCACTAGGGGAAGGAAGGTCACAATAACATCAAGGGGTGCAGTGATTAACCAAAATGGGGTGGGGGGCACAAGCGCATGGGAGGGGGCATGGGCACACGAGGGGAGGGGTCAATCAGGGTAAGGGGGGCGCAAAGGAAGGTGAGCAACCAGGCTGGGAATGGGGCAGGGGAACAAAGGGGCTAACTGTAGGGCTGGGACGGGACAACCAAACCAAACTGCAGAGGGAAAAGGGCGGGACAGACAAACTAAAGCTGGGGAGGGGCTAAAGGCCACAGAGGACAAATGGGGTAGGCAGCAAGGGGCAAAGCTGGGGGGCCTGGTGCAAAGGGGAAGGGGTCAGTCCACAGTGGGGGGGGGGGGGTAGGTGTGCCCACGAGTGCTTGCACCAAAAGGCAACGTACGAGCTGCCTGCTGCTGCAGGCCCAAACGATGGCAACAGGGCACGGCAGGCCAGGAGAGCAGCAGAGTCCCGGAGGCAGATGTTAAATGGGCTGTGGGGATGGCGGAGGGGGCAACGGTGGTGGTGAGGGTTTTTTTTGGGGGGTGGGGGGGGACACACAGATGGACCAGGGGGCAGGCTCCACACCACACCCCTTGTGTCCCCACAGACAGTGTCTAGATCCCCACCACTAGAGCACAGTTTGAAAATTACTCAGTCCTGAACAGCCCCCTCCACAGTGGTCTCCAGAGTCCGGTGCGCTCCCCCAGCAGCCGATGGTCCACGCAGTCCTCTTCCTCCTCCAGGCTCCAGCAGCTTCCCAGGACAAATGCAACAGCGGCAGCAGCAGCAGCTCCAGCAACCCTAGCAGCCAGGCAGGAAGGACCCCGCACAGGTGGTAGCAACGGTGATGAAGGCAGGGTCCCGGCTTCACCCTCCAAAGGTGTGGGGGGGGCCCATTGGCCGGCCAGGGCCCCCCACCGCTCACTCAGCAGCAGTGGTAGCAGCAGCAGTCCAGGAAAGGAGTATTCTAGCCAGCAACAGCAGCCCAAGAAGGAAGGGTGAAGGAGCTCCAGCCAGCAGGGCAGCTAGAGAAGAGGAGGAGGGAGAGCTCCAGCCAACAGGGCAGTCTGAGGACACTGAGCATGCTCTGTACATATTGGGTTCCGGGATGTGGGCGAAGACCGCCCACTGCTAAAGGATCCCCCCCCAGCCTAAGGGGAGGACCCACAGGGCCTAAAACCCAAATGATTACGGGGGACAACTAATGTAAAAACAGGGACAGGGGCTCTGGTGTGTTCTTGGAAGGTAGGCAGCTGGCATGCTAATGCTGTGCCAAATGCATCAATTCTACAGTTTCACTGCTTCAGCACAACGGGATGGTGATCTTGTTCCTCCCTAGAGATTTATGTAAAACATACATGCTACGTTGTCTGTCATAATCTTTATGTTTGCCTCTGATCAATCATAGCAAATGTGAATAGGCATTCCAAATCACTCTGAGCTCTGATAGGTTGATATGCAGTATTGATTCCAAGGGGGACCATTTACCTTGAACCGTATGGTTGTCTGGAATGAGCGCCTCAGCCCAGTAAAGATGCATCTGTTGTCAGTATCAATATTGGAGGTTGTGGAGTGAAGGAAACCCCTACACAGACAATCTGTGGAACTTGCCACCATTCGAGAGTTTTTGACTGTCAAGGGCATCGACAGCAGTTTGTTCAGTCTGTTTGGTGCGTATACTGCTTTGAGCCATGCTTGAAGGCAACGCATGTGGAGTCTTGTGTGACTTATTACAAAGGTGCCTGCCACCATGTTCCCCAGTAGTTGTAGGCAATTTCTGGTTGAGGTCTGACCTGGACTGTGTTGATTAAGAAAGTTAAGGCGTTGAACCTTTGTAGTGGGAGGGAGGAAGGCTTTGGCATCTAGATAGGCTCCTATGAATCCTAGATTATGTACTGAGTCAAAGTTGATCTTTAAACATTCAATTTTTAGTCCCAGCTGCATGAATATATAGTATTTTGCGTGGCCGATAGGGCATCAAAGGATCATGCCTTGAGTAGGCAGTCGTCTACATATGGATATCACAATTCCTAGTTTACAAAGATGTGCTGCTACCACAGACAGGATCTTTGAGAACATCCTTGGTGCAGATGATAGGCTGAATGGAGGTACCTTGTAGTGAAAATGGCCTTGACTCAAGGTGAATCTCAGAAACCTACTGTGGAACGGCTGGATCACGATATTTAAATAAACATCTTGTAGGTCGAGGGCCAAGAACCAGTCTCCCTGGTCCAGAGATGGAATTACTGCTGCTAATGTAACCATACTGAATCGTTGTCTCTTTCCATATCTGTTGAGTGATCTCAGATCCAGAATGAGTCTACATTCTCTGTTTTTTCGGGACCAGGTAGTATTTGAATCTAAACCCTTCCCTCTGTGCTAACTGGGAACTGGTTCTACAGCACGAGGTTTAGGAGATGGTTTATTTCCTGACTTAACTATTGCTCATGAGAAAGATCCCTGAAGGTGGGGCGGAGAGGTAGGTAGGTAAGTAAAGTGGATGGAATTAGCCATTGGAAATGATTTCCAGTACCTACTTGTCTGACGTTATCTTATTCTTTTTTGACAAAACTGGGAAAAAGGTGGTATCCAAAAGGATGTAAATGATTTGAGTATTGCAACAACTAATAGTGGGGGTGGTAGCTCGGGCCCTCGACCTATGCATCAAAAACTAATGTTTCAACATTGATGGTTGTGAAGTTGAGGTTTGGGCAGCTGTCAGCCTTTGTTTCTGCACCCGATGTCTCTTCACTGGGGTTCCTAGTGTCTCTGGGGTGGAAGGAACTGAGCAAGCTTTGTGATGTCTGAGATTTGCTGTATTTCCTTTTCTGTGCGGGTGTATAGATCCCCAGAGAACACAACATGGCTCTGGAGTGTTTTAGTGTGTGGAGGGATTCATCTGTTATTCCGCAAAGAGTTTGAATCCTTTGAATGAAGGTCCTCCACAGTCATTTGGACCTCTCTTGGGAGGCTGGAAAGGTGAAGCCACAAAGCTCTCCTCATTAACACTGCTGTAGATATGGAGCCAGCAGCTATCTCAGCCACGTCTAATGGGGTGTATAATGTTCTTGCTAGAAGCTGATGCTCAGCGATGATGGCTTGGCATGGCTCTCTGATCATTTGGGAGATATTCAATGGAGACACGTATGTGATTGCTAATTATCAGGCCCTTGTGGTGAAATACAATCTTAAATTGTAAGGTTGCTGATGAGTACAATTTCCTGCCAGATAAGTAGTCTTTCTAGTTCTTGTCATCTGGTGTCGATTTATGTGTGCCATGTTCATTTACAGCATGTACCACAAGAGAATTTGTGCGTGGATGGGAAAATAGAGTCCACATCTTTAGAGGGGACATAATATTTTTTTATCGGCCCTTTTACATGTAGGCAGTATTGTGGCTGGTGTTTGCCAGACGGTTTTGGCTGGGTCTAGTAGGGCCTTGTCGAGAGAAAGGGCAGTATCAACTAACGAGGATGTATGCAGGTTGTCAAGCAGCTTGCGTTGCGATTCCTTCCCTTCTTCGAGGGGGAGCTGAAGTGAGTCCGCTCTCTCTTGGTGAGTTCCTGAAACTGTTTGACGTCGTCTACCATGGTTGGTGGCGGAGGTATAATGGCTTCATCTGGAGAGGATGAGGAGATGTTTGTTGCTGGAGTAATCTTGTCCAGTCTGCTTCCTGGTCCTCAAAAGTTGATGTTCCAAAAAAAAAAAAAAAAAAAAAAAAAAAAAAAAAAAAAAAAAGACCCGGGAGTCTAGAAAGGGAAACTGAGGGAGATTGTCTCACACCAGGACAGAGGAAAACTCTTGAGATTCTAGAGAACTGGTATCTATAGGTTACCCATAGTACCCAGTACAGTCACTGGGGTGGTGAGAAGAGTATAGGTGTCCATACCAAGTGGGTAGGCCTTGTCTGTTATATTGATACTGTGGCTCTGTGACTGGTCTCTTGACATTACCTTGGGGAGCTTTGCACTGAGACTGAATATGTATCATAGTCATCCTCCTCTTCTTCACTAGATAGACGTGGAGCAGACAAGGAGGCTGATGGTGAATGGTCTTGGTACCATGGGGAATTCAGGGGATCAAGATGTTAGTTGGTACTGCAGTCATGCCAGCACCAACAAACGGGGATTCAGGTGTTTCTGAAACCAATAGGTCTTTGGAGAAATGGAATTCTTGTGATACCGTGGTAGCAATCAGTAACATTAAAGTCTGCAGAGAGGGGACCATCGTTGTCAAGGGAGTCAACCGTACCTGTAATCTTCTGTGGTTTGATAAGTGGGCAGAAGAAGGTGCTCTAGTCTTTTGTGTAGTGGAGATGCTTGGTACCGAGGCTCTCCGTGACTCCAGCAGTGCCATTTTAAAGGAGCTAGTGTGCTCTCTATCACTCCTCTCCTCTGACAGTACAGACATCCCTGTGCCTATCAGGTCTTTAGGCTTACTGGCAGTACCTGTACCTGAGGAGCCTATAGCTTCATGGGTATCCAGTTCTGTCGATACCGAGGTGGACGATTTTGCAAGAGATCTTTTTCCTGGTCAATTCTTTAGTCTGGAGACTTGTAGCTCTCTTTTTTGAGAATCACCAGATTTCCAGTTTGAGGCCACCCGAGTGTGATGTCCTGAGGGCACCAATGGGTATATTGGGAACTATTGTTCTACGGCGGTCCAAGTGAACTTTCCATCATGAGGAATCAGATTCAGTTCACGGTTTTTTCCTACTCTTGATTTTAATTTCAGGCAGAAAGTACACTTCTGTGGTACCTGACACCCTCTGAGGCAACAAATGCCGTGTAAATGACTGTTACTGACCAGAATAGCTTCTGTGCAGGAGAGAGAGCATTTAAACTCAAGCGAACCGGCCAAGCCCCGTTCCGGGTTTCGCTTCCCAAATGGGAAGAGATGACAAAAATCAGTTATGGACCAGGAGATAACTTTTCAAACCCCATCTCCCCAAAAAAAATTTAAAGGAAAAAGGATAGTATTACTATAACGTAAACTCTATTAGTTATAGTATCTACTGGAAATATAGTTCAGAAATAAATTGTCACTTGGACTCTGCTAATGCTTCATTACAGGCCAAAAGTGGTTGAGAAGGAACTCGGGGTGGATGACCCATGCAGCACTAGATAGCCTCGAGACAAAGCACAGGACAGTGAGCGCACATATGCAGGACAACCGGGCACTGCTATCTAAAATCTCCAATCTGAGGCACAGGAATGTGGATACACCTATAGTGGAGCACCCATACCGACACTACTCGAAGATGACCCATCTTTCAAAATGAAAAGTTCCATCTGCAAAGAATTCAATCATAAATGATAATTTTGGAAAACGGTGGTTATAAAGAGAAAGTTTTACCACCTTCACTATAGGTGAAGCATGATCAGTGCTGGCTATTAAGATGATGTATTCAACAGTGCCCTTCAAGGAGTGTTGAAGATTGGCAGTTGTTTCAAAGTCTGGATCAAAGTTTGTCAAGCTATTTAAAATTATAAGTGTCATAACACAATGTATGAAAGTCTAGTTACTAGGACAGTTTTGCAGTACAATATGTTGAAATATTGTAAATGCCAAGATTGTATTTAGAAGGTAAGGTGTGCATGTTTACAAAATATTGGAAAAACGCTGAAGCCACAAGACCTGTGTGCTGGAAAATATAATCTCAAAATAAATTGAACGAGTACCATGATGAAGAGCCTAGACTAGGATGAGTATTTTTGTTTGTATACAATATCTTTATACATTCTAAATTTATCTTATTTATAAAACATTCTCTTACTGATTAATTCACTATAGCATAAAATCATACAGCTTTGGGAATCAATTATCCTGAAGTCTGCAACTAAGATGTCCATAGCTCCACCTAGGGTTTCTATGGAGCAACAGTATTTTTATACAATATACAAAAGACTGGATTCAAATGTAACCCATCATCATTAGTTCAAGTTTGCCTATAGGACGCTGCAGTACAGAAAACAGTTTCAGATTATTGTACTGACAGGTTTTCAGTAGTTGTCACAAGTTATTTTCGAAAACAATTCATGATTCTGACCACCTGATTCTATATTTTAACATTACTTTGAAAACACTATAAAGAACACAATAGCTAAATTAAAAAAAAAAATGGAAAATTTCCTTTATGGTGAGCAATCCACAAGTATTTTAAAGTAAAATTTCTCCATGTGCTCAATTCGATTTTAAGTAGATTAGCAATGTGTTTTATACATAACAAAATAAAAAAAAAGCATAGCCTGAAAGTCATTTAAATCTCTTCCCTTAAGATCTAAACACTATCTGATCCATCTTTCAATAATGAGAGTTGCAACTGAAGCAGTCACATCTGATGGGTTACTTTCACTGAATTTTATTCCTCTAAATTGTGGAATTTAGGAAAAATGAAACATTCAAAATGAAAATGAAAATACTCTATCAGCAGGATTTCATAAATTTAGCATGCTATACCATGTTTCAGTCTTCCATTCCCAATCGTTCTTTTTTTCAGAAAGCCTCTAACTTCTACTTAATCTATTGCCAAATATGAATTAGTTTCCAAATCTCATATTTGGAGATCAAACTGAGTATATATGCCTTCCCACTTGTTTAAAGTGTTTGTAAGAAACCCAACAGAGAATAGAGTTTTTTGAAACTTTCTTCTACTGTTACAATGAAAAACTGTCACTTAAAGTTTGGACCACCACTTTAGCTTAAACAAATAATTAATAACTTTAGAGACTTTTTTTTAATTGTATGGCAATTTCATTTAATACAAATAAAAGTATTAGTCAACTTACCAAATGCAGGCTGTACTTCAGAAGCAGTCTTTACACTAGTGAAAGAGGGAGTACTAGAAATACCACTGCTTCCATTCGACAGCCCTCCTAAAGGCTTCATTTCTGTACCATTACCAAATCCAGTGAAGCCACCACCTCCTTTTCCAGAAGGTAAAACAAAACCTTTAAACCCTTTAAAAGCTCCTCCGTTGTCAGACTGAAATAAAATAAAAAAGATACAATCAGTTACATACACCTCACCCACAAAAATTCTTTCATCTACTTAGTACTAATCAAACACTACTGCAACACAGTTCCCCCCACTCCCCCGAACTGAATGGTACCGAATCCCTACAAATAAACAAAACAAAAAAACCCAAGTACTATGTTTCTGTAGTTTACTACATTTGACAAATAAAAATTTTCTAGCCACTATTTACAGAAATCAGACCTCAATTTCCTTCCAATTCATACATGCTTTGTTTTCAACAAATGTTTATAATTACTGTACTTTGGCTCAGGCAACTGACCATATGAGTACAAAGGTACATAACTAAGTTTAGCAGAATTCTATTTTTTTTTTTTTTTTTCATTTCAACAGATATCTGTTTAGTTTTAAGCATTTTTAAAATCTATTTAAATTTTCACAGTTGTCAGAAATTGGGGAACGGGGAGGTCAGACAATGATTTAGTGACAGTAGACGCTGATTCAAAAATGTAAAGCTCTATAACTATTAAAACACAAATTGCCAACATATATGTACACAAAATAAATATCCTTAAATCAAACAATGTTTTCAAGTAATATTTTCCTTGCTTTGCCTATCTGTAAATTTTGAGTATTATTGACAGAAAAATATTTGCGTCGGTATGTGCGTATGGTGAAACAGACGTCTATCGACATTTGCCAATAAAAAACGAATCCTTCCAAGCCTATATATGCACCTCATCTTGAGAGGATCAGAAGAGCTCATACAACTAACAAAACGCTCAGAATAGGAAGACAAATTTGAGAACAAAATCTGCAGGACTAGTAATGAATGAGTAGGAAAATGCCCTATTTTAAGAAGTACATGTTGTACAGTATGTGGAAATCAGGCAGGAAGAAATGATGTTAGTAATTAAACATTGTACTAGCATTGTTGATAAACACAATTTGATCTACTCCCACAGCAAGAATGTATCTTGCATTAAAGAAACATTAATAACTTGCTTTGCTGAACACATGGAAACCTATAACCAGGGTTTTGGAGCGGAGCCCGGAGCCGGAGCACAGAGCAGCTCCGGAGTAGTGGAGCTGCAGGTTTTTGCCTGCAGCTTGCTCCGGAGCCGAAGCACAGCTCCAAAGCCCTGCAACTACACAATAATTTCAGATAAAAACATAGAAAATGTATTTCCCACACATATACCTTCTGCCTGTTTCAAGAAAAGGTCTCCAGAATTTTTTAATATCGGCAAAATTCAATGTATTTTTTCCCCTAACCTCATCCTCATAAATGGCTGAACTGTTTTGGCTGAAATTTCAGCCCAAATGGTTAAAAGTTTAACAAAATTATAGCAATTGAAAATAGGGTATTTCAGGAAATGTCTGGTAACTTTAATAATAGGCAAGTCTATCAGCCCTCTAACAAACACTAAGTTATTGTTAAAATCTCCAAAATGTTCCCACTGTTGGAAAACTGAAGCTATTCAAATGCTTGGTTTCCTTTGTCTTTAGAAATGCTAGTTAGTTTTCTATAGTGCAAATTCAAAATGTTTTAAAGAACTTTCATCTTTTTTGACCATGGCATTTATACTGTCTATATCCCACTCCACCCTTCCCATTGCTATGTGGACAGTTACTGAAAATACCTTCTGCAGCAAACATGGATTCCTGAATTTGAACAGTGTCCACTACAGTACCTTAAAAAAAGCTGGCTATACAAGTTAAATTACAGGCGAAATGTACAACACATAATCATCAATAGAGCACAGATGGCACATTTTTCAGTATTAAAGATTGAGTCTAAAACTATATTAGTCTTAAATGTTAAGAGTTACCTCAAACCCAACATTTCTGCGCTTTGCTTTCTTAATAGCTCTGTTCTTCAGGACTTCTTCACTAGCCACTGAGAAAGTTCCCACCTGTAGGAAAAGTACAAACTGTGGAATGCCTGGTGAGGGTCTAAACATGCAGGGTCAAAATACCCTGGAAAGAAACCTACTAGTGATATTAGTCTTCTGCGTCCCAGCCGTTGTAAAAACATAAGAATGGCCATACTGGGTCAGACCAATGGTCCATCTAGCCCAGTCACTGTCTTCTAACAGTGGCCAATGCCATGTATTTTAGAGGGGAAAAAACAGAACAGGCAATCATTGAATGACTTATTTCCTGTCGTTCACTCCCAGCTTCAGTAACAACTACTACCACCAACAATAAGATACATTGCCAAACTCCCAGAGGTCAAAGCTTCACAAATGAAAAGCGAAGAATAAAATGGATTAAAAAAAAAAAGGGAAGAAAGTGTGTTTCTTATAGTGGAAAAGAAACATTGATTTTATGAGCATTTATCTTATGAATGACTAGTAATATGAACAATTTTTCTACTGTCCAAGTCATCTTTCTGCTGCCAAATGTGACATCAATCCTTCAGCTGACATTCAAGCAACCATACAGATTTGAAGAGCCTGAGTGATTTGGCAGCAAAGAGATGCCAAAATAGAGAAATACACTTCTCTGAAAGAAAAGAATCAGGCACACTATATAACATTTGTCATCACTCATTATGTACCATATAGCTGCTCTTTGATTTCATTTTTATTACTGTAAATGAATGACTTCAGAAATTCAGCTTTTTGAGAACAGAGGTTACACAATATTGATGCTGAAGAAGTAAATCCCAAATAATTAGCAGCTGCCTGCATTACTACTCCTGACCTGTTAGATATAGATTGGTGATGACTTATGATCGCACAATGTTCTGCAAGCTGTTGCATTTATAAGGCAAAACCTGACCACCAATACAGAATAAATGGAGGACTTTAATACAATTTGTTTTAAAAATGTATTGATAACTTTAGATTTCTCTCATTTTCTACTGGCCTAAGTTTTCACAATTTGAGTACTGCATAAACTAGTATAACTAAGCAAAGTGTTCCAAGTTAAATAACACAAAACACATAATTCTGAGATTAGCCCATACAGAAGCTAAGTGTGATTCGAACAGAAGTTCTGTACTTGGCTTTATCTATGAAGTCTCAGTAATGGCATAGCAGCCCACCCAGTGACTTCTATCTGTATCTCAAGCAGTAAAAGCAACGGTCCCTACCAAACTTGGATAAGTATTGTAAAAGCTCTTTTACTTCACATGCATCTTAAGAGCCCCAAACCCTTAAGCATTCTAACAAATTCATGAGTCTGGGTTCCCACTATATATTTAACATCCTCTACTCTCTGCAAAAGGACTTGGGCTTCTGAGGAGGCTAATTCCCTTCCTGTAATTCTAGCGACAAAGCTAGAGGGGTGATCAGATTAAGGTCCCAGGATTTCTTAAAGTATTTTTTGCAGCCTACATGGCACACAGAAGACCAAAATTCAGCCTTTTTTTGGTGTGATCTATCAGCTCCAGGAGGCCTTGTTCCTTTTCTCATGACTGAATACAGTCTTCTCCAAGACCAAAAGGAAAGTGAAATAGCTAGTGAACCCCATAATCTACATGTAGCAGTCGTATTTGAATGAGTGTAATGCAGGAACTAATCACTGTATGATACTATTAAAAAGTAGCCTCTGAAAAGGACTTAAATCAGGACATGTGAACTACTATTTTGTCTTCTGCCCTAAAGAAGTTAGGAAAAAGGTTACACCAACATGAATTCATTTTAAGCTGTAAATTAATAAGCCATCTGAACTGTTCATTTTCTTTTTCAACAGTTATAGCAAACAATTAACTTAATTGCTCAATACATCTTGGGGACTGTGATAGGATATATACCCCCATCCTGGCATTGAAAGGGTTAAATGTGGGTCTGCAAAACCAATTAACTGACCTGGCTGCACCTGGAGGACAGACCAGCCCTAATTAAAGATAAATCCCAGCTCTGAGATGAGCTGAGTAGTTAGTATAAGGAGAGGAAGTCTGGAGTAGGAGGTGGCAGCTGCAGTCACTGTTTAGGACTAGGAGTGGGGGGGGAGTCAAGGAAGAAGTCCAGGGGGAGAGTTGGGATCCTCTCAAGTAGAGAAGTCTGACAGGAGACCAGGAGAGAGACAGAGAATACTGGGTGGTGGAGCAGGCTCCAATGGTGAGGAATCCTGACAAAAGGGCAGGATCTGGAATTCCAGGGAGTATACTCTTTGAGGTGTTCAGTGAAGAAACAGAGCAAGAGAAACATAAAAGCAACATGAACAGTCAAGTCCACGGAGCATGAATTTGGTTTAAGTTTATACTTCTGGTTGGGGATTTACTGGAGGATCCCAGGGGAGAGCCCTGAGAGTCCTGGCCTTGACAGAAGGGTGAACTAAGTGAGAGACTAGCTGACAGGTTACAGTATAAGCAGGACAGCAGCAGCAAGGAATCAAAAGGAACAGTTTTTGCCTGCTAGTTACAGGGTCTGTGAACTGGAACCCAATGTAGTGGGAGGGCCAGGATTCCCCTAACAACTACTGTGGAAGGTGGTTTAAGCCCCTGAGAAAGGCATAAGCACAACTAAGAGCCCTGAGAAAAGGACATGAGGATCACGGGACCCACAGTTGGGAGCTGAAGACTCTTTAAGGACACTGGACTGTTCTTCTGGGGTATGAGTACAACTAATAAGTGGGACTAAAATATGACATGGCTGGAGGGCCGAGCCACAAGAAGAGAGACCATGGCAGGGCTGCAGCAGCTGTTGGCAGGGGACATTGGATGAGGAAAGAGCTGCTATGCATGGCTGCAAAAGGACACACCAGTGGTGAGTCAACCCTTCTACCAGGGCCTTTTATTACTCAGTAATTTTTCCAGCTTGATCTTTAATTTCTTGAGCTTTATCCAGTTTTACAGAATTAGTGTACATCTCTCACACATACTTGTTCTATACTTCATGGGAAAGACCTCACTGTTGGCTGTCACAGGCATTTTATTATCTTGCTAGGAAATGCAAAAAAATCCTTTACCTCCTCAGTTTCATCCTCCTGATCCCAATTTCTGTCAGTCAACTCCTTCTCTGCAATTCTCTTTGCCATTTTTCCACACCTGTGTAAGAGTTTCAGTAATCAGCAATTTGTATTAAAAGTGTCAAACTGATTTTAAAAGGAACCAAAAGTTAGTTAGAATGATCTTCAATTTGTATTAATAAAAACAACAATGGGAAATTTGAAGTTTTATACCGAAGTAATGTAAAATTGGAAATCTGAATGAAGACTTATGCACACTGGAGCCTCAACTTACAGGATGTCACATCACAGAAGATGCACAATAGTTACTATTTGACACTGTTTAATCATTACTACTATGACCATGCTGCTTTGCAAATCACATGTTCTTATATACGAAAAAGCAGTTTCGTTGCATTTAAAATATATACTGTAGAAGACCTGCGGAATTTTAGGCTAAATGTAAGAACTACTGACGAGTCAAGACTAAACATGCTGCCCTTTTGAAACCAAATTACGGAAACATTATTTAGGAAGTTGGGAAACTTGCACTTTGCTTCAAATGCCAAACTGCAGTATAGGGCAGCATGACACTGAGTGACTTCTGAAACGTACTGGGAGGGGGAAAATTAGCTGTTCATATTTGTCACTCTAATGATCACTTTACTGGTCATCTCGGCAATGTAAGAACCTTGTAACGTTTGCCAGGCATCTAACAACTGAAAGCTTCTGCACTCCAATTTAGCACAAAATGTTCTGAAAATGTATGTATAAATCAAGGCTATACATTTAACTATTTTGCCCATATAGTATGTTGACAAAAATGTTTGTAGACTTAACCACAAACAAAAAAAATGCTCTAGAAATGTATATAAGCGTTTTTTATACAGAAAGGAGGGTTGTTGTCCTCCCCACCCTCCGCAAATATTAGAGATAGGTGTCATTGTTACAATACCATATCACCTCAACAATGGAACCACAAGTTCAGAAGATATATTAAAAGTATTAATATCAGTTATTTCTTTTTTGTAAACAATCCAGTGCTTAAGTTATCAAGAAGCTTCAAAAAAAGTAAAAAGCATCATTACAATACAGTTCAGTGAACTCTGATTCTAGATTCTCTTCTTTAGTTTCAATCTATTACATTTTATTTGGAGAGTTAATTTTGAGATTTAAACCAGTCTTTAGAACAGCTTTTAAAAGGAATTAATTTAGTAGGGCTGAAACTGATGTAAGAGGAGTTAAATTCTGAGATTGGTTAAATGATCTAAGATCTTGGTTAGTTAAAACTAATTTTAAATATGTAGAATTGGAAGGCTCAGATTTAACAATCATTAAGTTTGGGATATGTTGCCTGTAAGAACTTATACATTTAATGCAGTTTGTTTGGAGCAAAGCTTTAGAGTATCCTTTAACTCAACATCTTGGCTGAGAACTGTTGCAAGAGGGTTAATATCTCAGCTTTCTACTAATCTCAAATTTAATTTCAATACCTCAAAATGATTCAACCTCATAGTAAACTGATCACTTTCTACAATTAAATCGTTTAATTTCTATAAGACAATTAGTGTCAGAAAAGGTTCCTAAGTTTTTCATGTTGAAAAGGAACAGGATGTTATTTTGTAGAGTTTCAGTCAACTTTTCACCCTGCAAAAATAAGTGAGGCTAAGTGATAATGAAATTAATGCACTACTGCAATTCACCAACATCAAAACTACCTTGCTTTTGATAAGGTGATACTGGGGCTTGATGTCTTCAACAGCAGGCATAAATTTTAGTGCTTCCTGCAAGAAACACTAAGTAGATAGTGTGTTAAATAAATAAATAAATAAGAGATGCTTCCTGATGTCTTAAAACAATTATACCATATTCCTATCCTACCATATCACATCCAGAGTCTACGCTATAGGCTGGTCTACACTACAGAGTTAGGTCGACACAAAGCAGCTTACACCATCCTACCTATGTAAGTGTCTACTCTAAAATTTCACTCCCGCTGACATAATTGCTGCTATTATGACTCAACTCCACCTCCACAAGAGCCTCAGTGTCGACATAGTTAAGTCGAGGCAGCGTAACCGTATTGCTTACATCGACCATTACTGGCTTTCAGAAGCTATCCCACAATGTTGCACACTGACTACAGTCAGTACAAGTGCTCCTGGTGAGGACAAGGAGTGTAGGGTGGACACGCAAAAGCCATTTAATTACTGCGGCAGCTATATACAGACATAACGTAGGTCGACAATTTTGTAGCATAGACATGCCCTACATAATGACCTACATGGTTTAACCAGTCAATACATGTTTACAGTCTACTGTGAACCATGAAACGGTACTTCTGTATGAATTACTCTAGAGATACAAATAATCAAGTTCTGTCAGTGTCATGTTAATTGTTTCTCCATGAACTGTTTTGCAAAAAATACCTAAATTAAGTAACAGAAAATATTTGGTACAAGAGTAGGGGAGATTCATCTTGAGACATAAGTGACTGTAGTCCATATCCTACCCTCAATTATAAGCACAAAATATAACAAGAGTAACACAGGGCCTGAGCCCTATGGCTTTTAAGCTGTAAAGCTGGGCTGTACAGTGAGCCATCACACCACTCAGGGACCTTGGTACTTACTAATGATTCTGAAGAACCCAAAGGTTGGGGGGTGGGGGGAAGAGAGGGAGGGGAGAAATATCACAGATCCAGTGAGCCTTCAGAAGCAAGAGACAGGTTGCCGCAGCAGCAAAAAAAACAGCTGCTTTCTGAATCAGAGGTTCAGAGTGATAAACTTAGGTCTGAAACACCCTGTATGTCACCCACAAAGGCAAATCCTTTGGGTTTTAGGAAACTGCAATGAGTTCACCATGTGCCCACAAAACTGAAACTTCTCCCCTGGAATCCCGGGGAGACACCTCTCTAGTGAGAACACATTGGAGCCTGTATGCTGGTTAAAGTGAGTAAGGGGACAGTTTGTCATGAAAGCCCCTCAGTCTCCATCTACAAGAAAGAGGGAAAAAGCCAAATGGTCTGGGCCCCAAGCTCCTCCAATCGCCCACTTGTTTACATAACTCCTCCATTTCAGTAAAGGAGCCATGAAGGGGCAGGAAAAAAGGATGCCCTATTAAAGCAGAGTTTGTCTGTATTCATCTGTTGTTGCTTGTCTTATACTTAGGGCATTGTTGCAATTGTGCTGCTGCAGCGCTTTAGTGGGGACACTACCTATACCAACAGAAGGGGTTCTCCTGTCAGCGCAGGTAATCCACCTCCCAAAAATACAGTAGCTAGATTGGCAGAACAGAAGAATTCTTCTGTCGACCTAGTGCTGTCTACTCAGGTTGGCTTAACTATATTTTTCCCCCAACACAGCCCTGACCAATGTAGTCAAACCAACCTAATTTTCTAGTGTTGACCAGGCCTTAGATTGTAAACTCTTTAGGTAAGTGACATCATCTCCCAAGCCCCATGTCTAGACAGTAAGTAGCCTAGTGGGATTCTGGTCCATAACTAGGGCTACTAGGCACTAGACAATACTAATTAACAATATCAAAATCCTAAACAAGCTGTTTCTCAAGTTAGAAAACACGAGACCACCTCTACCCCTAAATCCTGTGTGTGTTTGGCCACACACATACACAGTGGCCAACAATGCAGCTCTTGGCACATAAACTCTAGTGGGAGCAGGGCAGAGCAGCATGAGGCGCACATGAGAAAAAAAAAATTGATTTTATTTTTAAAACCCAATATAGGTGTGTATAGCTATCTCTTACTTATTAAATTAAGTACACAAACCTATTAATCTAAAATTGAGAAGACAAATTTAGAATTACATCAGGAAATGCAAAGGTTAAGGTTATCTCAGCAATGTTAACATTAGCATTTCACATACTACAATATAGCATAAGCAGACTCAAACTAGAAAATTAAATGCAAAAAAATGATAGTCCAGTATTAGTGCTGCAGTTTAAATTAGTTTATTAGGAGTCTGTTTCATTATATGTACTTAATGTAATGTGTATAGGAAGTAAAATTAATGCAAGTTAATGTTATTAGAACCAATCTTCTTTTGGGCACTGAATCTTTGTTTAATATGTCCCACTTGTCAATGCCCAGAGGCCTGTGACCAACCACGTGTAAGCTCAAGACTTAAATTGGAGAGGTTTTTTTTTAAGTAGTTATGAGCCAAATACACTTCTACCTCAATATAACACTGTCCTCGGGAGCCAAAAAATCTTACCGCGTTATATTGAACTTGATTTGATCCACTGGAGCGCGCAGCCCCACCCCCCCAAAGCACTGCTTTACCGCATTATATCCGGATTCATGTTATATCAGGTCGCATTATATCGGGGTAGAGGTGCATTTCCAAAATGAAAAACTAAGGGATCGGTCTCAGACCTTATCCGAACTAAGGCTACATCTACACTACGGGGGGGGGGGGGGGGGGGGAGGGAGGTGATTTAAGATACGCAAATAGCATAGCTGAATTCGACGTATTGCAGCCGACTTACCCCGCTGTAGGGACGGTGGCAAAATCGACCTCTGCGGCTTCCCGTCGGCGGCGCTTACTCCCACCTCCGCTGGTGGAGTAAGAGCGTCGATTCGGGGATCGATTGTCCCGTATAAATCGATCCCCAAGAGGTCGATTTCTACCCGCCGATTCAGGCAGGTAGTGTAGACCCAGCCTAAGCTACTAGGATGCAACACTGCCAACCCCAAATGGTCAAAAACCATGAGCTAGTCCTCAAAAAACCACCAGCTTGACTTAAAAAAACATATTTTTTTTAAAAAAAGCAATGGGGCTTTTTTATTTGCCTTCCTGTTTCTCAGCATTTCTAGGGTGCAGTTTTTAAAGAGGTTTCTCTGCAACCAGAAGGGCTAGAAAGATAGCAGCAGATTCTCCCCTGGTCATGTCCCTGGAGGAGGACCCTTCCTGAGACTCTTGATACAAATCGCAGTGAGAGCCAGCCCCCCTGAGACTGGGGCGTTTTAGGCCCTGGAGGGAATGGGGGAAGGGGTGAAGCACGCTGCTGAGATAACCCCGTCCCCGCGTGCACAGCAAGCGCGATCCCTGCCGCCCACCCTCCGGGGGGGGGGGGGGAGGAGGTCCAGCCCCAGCCTTTCCCTCAGATACGGGCGGAGAAGATTGGGGGGGGCACAACGGAGACGAGGAGCTCCCTCTGCCCCCCACCCCAGCGAGCAGCTCCGGCCCGGGAAGCCGCGCCGCGCAGGGGGGATGGGAGAGCCGCGCAGGGTGAGGCGCAATGCCGCCGCCAGGCCAGTACCTGTCTCGCCGCTTCCCTTTCCACTCCAGTCAGGCAGGGCCGGCGGCGGGGAGCGGGTGGTGGCGCCTCCCGCAGCGCTGCGGGGCCGAGGCTCTGGCGGCGGGGAGGACGCGGAGTCTGGTTCGCAGGGCGCCTGGGCCCCGAGCGCTCTCACGCCACCTCCCGACACAGGAAGTCCCCTCTGCGTTCCAATCAGGGCCTTGCCCCCAGTCTGCTTCGCACGGCCGCGGCCATTTTCTTGTACACCGCTACAGAATTAAATCATTCACACGGGAAACCGTCGGTAACCGCAGCGACCCTGACTCCCGTGCGCATGCGCACTCACCCAGCCAGAGCCCAACTGCCGGCTGACTGGGGGGCAGCGGCGCAAACGCGGTAAAGAAGGGGGCGGAGATTCCGGCGAGTGACTCGCGCCCGACGGTTGGAATGCCGGTCGCGTGCCTCCGACAGCCAATACCCTGGGCTTCTCCTGACTCATCCCACTAACGGCCTGCGCCGGTCGGGGAAGGGAGGGGGTGGGGTTGCTCTCGCGCCTGTCGTTCGAATTCTGGTCACGTGTCCCAAGCAGCGTGCTATATAGAGAGCGCCTTAGCCTCTCCTAGCCTTTACTCTTGGCCTTAGCGCCTGAGGGAGCAGGAGGGCAGCAGCAGCAGCAGCAGCAGCAGCAGGAGGAGGAGGAGGAGGAGGAGGAGGAGGAGGAGGAGGGGTGGGGGTGGTGGTGGTGGGGGGGGGGGTGCGGACGCCTAGGGCGAGAAAAGAGCTCTGTGCAGGCCCAGTGCTTGTCTCTCTCCAACAGAAGTTGGTCCAATAAAAGATTTTGCCTCCCCCCGTCTCTCTCATGTCCTGTGACAGGCAGAGCTATGCCCAACCCTGCAAGCACCAGGGGAGGGTTGTTCAGAGGGTTGCCTCTATGGGTGGCCCCTGACTGAGTTCAGTCACCAGGGTGTGTTATTGTGGGAATAGGATGTCAGCTACAGGTACCCGCACGCCCTGCTAATGGCAGCTGTGTCAGCCCTGCCTGCCCATAGCCACAGGTGACTCACTGCTCCACCACCTCAATCCAGGTTAGATCAAGGCAAGGAGCATTTGTTTACAGAGCTCTTTCTCTCACTGACCTGTCCAACCCTGGCCCATTTACTGCACTGCCTAGGGCTCTCCATTTTCTTTGTCAAATATTACATTCAGGGTGTGCCAGATGCAGAGCCAGAGTAACTCCAGAGGGGTTAATCCAGGTCTGACACTGTAGTATAGATAGGTTGGGGGGGAGGGGGACAGGAATTATATTTGTATCAATAAAATGTTGGTAAACATCAATTTCACTGTATGTAAAAAACAATCCCATTGAGAATAATCAAAATTTACAGCTCCACAAAGTAAGAAAAATGCTGCTTGAATTTGAGAACTTCTTAGAGTTTGATTTTAAGGACATGCGTGCTGTGTATTTTGACATGTGACAATGTGCCTTTTAATGGTGGTAAAGCTAGCTTTTTCAATCTCAACATCTGCTGTCATCTGTGCCCTTTAAATCGCCGCCTGGGGAAGCTGGTCCGGTACAGCATACCGGACCGGCTTACTTTCACCTCTGCCTAGGGCTGATTAGCATCTGCTAGAACCATGCAACTTCTGACTCCCTACCATCCTGAAGGGGACAGAGCCTACCGAGGACCTGTCCAGGAGGGCTTTTGTCATAACCAGGGATTTGCGTTTTTTAGAGAATCTTTAGTATTTACACTTGAAAAAATAAAAATGTATACTAACTATGAACTACATTTTACTGAAAGTACCAGTGTCACTGGTGATATGGAAATTTGTGATGCTATTCAGAGGGTGCTGCTGTACGGAGTCATAAAGCTTGGCAATGCACAGGAAGTTACTGATTGTGGGTTTGGGGTTTTGGGGGGGGGTTCCACAATGTAAAGGAACTATTGATGGCTGTCTTTGCCTATTCTTTGCCCCCACATCAGTCTAAAGACTATATCAACAGGAAGGGATGTTTCTCCATGGTGCTGCAAGGCCTGGCTGATTGCCAAGGAAAGTTCACCAATATTAATGTAAGGTGATCTTTAGAAATTTAGGCCTTTTTTCTGGAATGAGTCAAGGGAATTTTTGCTCCCCAGTCCACTATGGACATTAATAGAGTTATGATTCCTCCTGTCATTCTGCGAGACCTAGCTTACCCTTTGCTTCCCTGGCTTATGAAGCCTTTTAAAGGGCATTTGGACAAGAGAAAGGAGATATTCAACTATACTCCAAGTAGCTGCAGAATGACAGTAGAGTGTACATTGGAATACTGAAAAAGTTGGAGGTGCCTCATGACAAGACTGGAGACTGCTAAGTAATATATGCCTTCTGTGATAAGTGCTTGCTCTGTTTTTCATAACATCTGTGAGAGCAAGGGAGGGAACCTCACTGGTGGGTGGAAGGAGGAGGTAGAGAGATTTTCTGAGAGAGCTGGAGAGGGTACCTCTTAAAAGTGCCCCAACTGGTCAGGGAAACAGGATCAAAGATGCATTGTGCTCTTAACTTGATGCCATTGTATAATTGTGGATAATGAATGTATTGTAACCAAGGAGATGACGGAAATGTGTTTATGTATTTATTTAATTTATTTATCTATTTATTTGGAATTGGTACTACGAGAGATGTTCCTCAATGACACTTTTCAGTTGAGTTGCACCAATTTTTGTACGGTTACTAAATAACATATATAACAAATAATATTGTGTGAATGAAAAAGAGTTAAAGAATATAGTTCAAACTTAAGACGAGTTAAACTGTGGCATAGAATCATAGAAATGTAGGGCTGGGCAAGACCTTGAGAAGTTATTCCACCCCTCTGCACTGTGACAGGACCAAGTAAACCTAGACCATCTCTGGCAGGTGTTTGTCCAACTTGTTCTGAAATCCTCCAGTAATGGGAGGTTATGGAATGCCCTTAGAAGCCTATTCAGGACTTAACTGCCTTTATAGTTAGAAAGTTTTTCCTACTATCTAACCTAAATCTCCTTTTCTACAGATTAAGCCCATTGTTTCTTGTACCTTCAGAGGACATGGAAAACAATTGAATACTGTCCTCTTTAAAACAGCCCTTGACATATTTGAAGACTATTATCAAGCCTCCCCTGTGACCCGAGGTGCCTAATCTGAAAATGCCAAGGGCAGGGCAGGCTGCGAAAGGTGAGCAGATTCTCCCAAAACTGGTGGTTAACATTATAGTTAGATTCACCAACCAGACACAAACTGTGCTTCCCTTCCCCCATGCTGGTTATCAAGAAGCTAAAAAATAAATGTATAACATGTATTGCATTCCAGTTCTCTGACTCCCAATCAGCAAATAGGTCCAGTAAGGGGAGGAGTTATTTAAAACTTTACTCACTATACAAAATGTTCTTCTGATCCCCAAAGGGCCAGTTTTACTGGATCAATATTAGTTTGAATTTTACCCCCAAAATACCACAGTGCCAGCCAATCCTTGAGTATCTAAAACTAAAGGTTTTATTATAAAAGAAAGAGAAGAGAGTTGGTAAATGGTCAAAGCAATCAGATATATACATATGACTTCAGACTCCATATATCAGGTTCTTAGCAGCATTGGTGAGTTTGCTGGCTTGCTGAGTCTCTCTGGAACACATCCAAAGTTTGGATGGGTCTGTTAGCCCTTTGTTCAAAGCTTCAGTTTGTAGAGAAGTTATTCCAGAGGTAAGAAGCAGGATTGAAGATAAAATGGAGAAGATGCAGCTGCCTTTTATATCCTTTGCCATGTGGCTTGTACCTTCTTTGTCTGCAATGCAAGCTCACAGCACAGGGGCATGGAAAAGCACTTGGAGTTCTCTGTCCACAGGCATGTCCCTACATGTCCTGCTGACTCATAGGTGTGGTCCAGGCTTCTCTCAATGGGTTCATTGTACAGGTTGATAGGCCATTAAGCAGGCTGGATAGTACTTATGCCAACCTCTCTGGGGGTGTCACGCAGAAACACAGCACATGTTTGAGATATCAGTATATCACAAATATTTATAACTCACAAGACAAAGATGATACATACATATAAACATAATTATTATATTTGGCAAATCATAACTTTTCCATTGATACCTTACGTGGCATATCTTGTAAGATTCATTGCAATTTTGTAATATTGGTATCAATAATATAAATGGTCACCCATATTCCATACAGCGTCACACACACTTAGTCTTCTTTTCTCAAGACTAAACATGCCCAATTTTTTTAACCTTTCCTCAGAGGTCAGATTTTATAAACCTTTTATAATTTTTGTTGCTCTCCTCTAGACTCTCTCCAATATGTCCATACCTTTTCTAAAGCATGGCATCCAGAATTGGACACACCAGTGCCAAATAGAGTGGGACAATTACCTCCCATGTCTTAATACAACGTTCCTGTTAACACATCCCAGAATATTAGCCTTTTCAAAGCAGTATCACATTGTTGACTCATGCAATTTATGATCCACCTATCACCCCCAGATCCTTTTCAGTAGTACTACCAGCTAACCAGTTATTCCCCATTTTATAGTTATGCATTTGATTTTGCCTTCGTAAGTGAAATACTTTGCACTATTGAATTTCATCTGGTTGAATTCAGACCAATTCTCCAATTTGTCAAGGTTGTTTTGAATTCTAAACCTGTATTCCAAAGTGCTTGCAACCTCTTCCATCTTGGTGTCTTCTGCAAATTTTATAAGCATACTCAGTGACATACAATCCAGGGTACAATCCAGGACACTGGGGGTGGGGATTGTGTCATCCCTGCCCTGTAACCTGGGGTGCCTTGCAATGCCTTGCTGTTATAGCCTCCAATTTGGACTGCTCACAACCAGCCACCAGCATGCAGGTCACTCCCAGATGTGTTTGTGTAACTGCAGCCTGCCAGTCACATCCTGGTTGTCACCAGCCTTGTTTATACTGCAGGGTGGCTCCAACACACTTCTAGTCCCGAACTTTCCACAATAAATGTTTTTTTTTTTACTGCCCAGCCCTTTCCTAGACATTCAAAATATATTAAGTCATTATTCCTTTAAGGGAATAATATACACTAGCCCAGTGGTTCTCAAACATTTTTTTTCGTGGACCACTTGAAAATTGCTGAAGGTCTTGGCAGACCACTTAATGATCTTTCCAAATGTTGTTTGTGTCGTTAGCTAACTATTGTAAAGTGCTTTAGATAAAAGCGCTATATAAAAAAACCTTTAATAATAATTAACATATTTTTGTTCTACAAATAAAAGCACATAACTCATATTTTAATATCCAGAGTCTTACCTTTCTAATGTGATGGATGTGCCTATGTTTGTGAGCAAAGTTCAGGGAAGTTGTGTGTAATGTTTGTCAGCTTTAGCCTTATGAAGAAGAAGTTGTACATGAGCACTACCCATTTCACTGCACACTATACTAAAAATTCGAGAATTCATAGGTCTAGCTTTTACTAAATTAGCAGTTTTCACAGCAGAGTCCAAAACACCCTTCATTTCCACTGGCATTTTCTTGGCAGCTAGTGCCTCTCGATGAATGCTACAGTGCACTCATGTGGCATTATGTGCCACTTCGCAGATATGAGCCATTACCCCACTGTGTCTTCCCGCCATTGCTCGTGCACCATCAGTACATACTTCAACACAACATTGCCAATCAATACCGTGTTCCTTCACAAACTCATCTAGTAACTGGAAAAGTTGTTCGGCAGTTGTTCTTCTTGTCACTGAACGACAAAACAAAATATCTTCCAGTACTTTCCCTTCCCACTCAGACCTGATGTATGCAAGAAGATTTGCAACGTCAGTGATATCAGTCATCTCATCCAATTGCAATGCAAAATACCTACTGTTGTTCACACGTTTCACGAGAATGTCTTTATCATTAGTTGCCATATCTTGAATTCTGCGTAACACAGTGTCATTTGAAAGAGGCACACAATCTAACTGCTTTGCCGTCTTCTCTCCACACATTATAAACGGAAGTTCTTTAGCTGCAGGCAGAATAATTTCTTCCCCAACAGTGTGAGGCTTCCCCGCTTTGGCAATTCGAAGGCTTGTATGAAATGAAATTTCCGGGGCCTTTAAATTTACTGTTGCATGAGCGAACATAGTTACTTTCCCTTGTTTCAACTCACTGAGTTTGTGCTGAAAAAATTCAGGAGGTTTATCTTTGAAAGCAGCAGGATTTGTCTCCAAATGATGCCGAAGATTTGCAGGCTTCAAGTTTTTGTTAGCCACCACTGCGTAGCATAACACACATTTCAGCCTTGGTTCATCTTGTTCACCAGTCAATGTGAAGCCTACATTAATATAGCTTGAGTGGTATTGTCTTACCAGTTTTTGGCATTTCAGGGTATTTTCATTACCTGTACTCGTACTGGTTCCCGGTAAACACGAGTCTGCACTCAAAATTTCCTTTGCAGATGTATGTTCACTTGCTGTACTCTCACGTTCAATTTTGAACTTTTCACTGATCTCACTGTCACTAGTTTGATTATTTGTTGTTGTTTTCTTTTTCCAAAATCCGGTTTTCAACCACAAAGCCATGTCTGGGGGTTAACTACTATCCTACTTACTGGACTGACAACTGTTACATTTTTTGAAAAAGCACTAGATTCTAGTACAGTCAGTACTTTCTGTGGTAAGATGGGGCCCTGAAACATAAGCCCTTGTATCAGAGGCCCGGTATGAGGCCTGAGGCCTGAACTAAAGTAATGGTCAAGACTTTGCTGACATAATGCAAAGTTAAGCTATGAGCCAGGCAGGCTCGGCTCACAGAAGTTGGCAAGAAGAGGGCTGATAATTGCACGTATACACATACCCAAAGGGTATCAAGTACTAATAGGATAAATATGTGCCAGGGTGCACCAGAACAGTCCGGTACGAACACATTCCACGGAGAAAATGAGGAACAGGTTTACCCATCCTAAAAGAGAGGCTCAAAAGGATAATATGATGGATAGACTTGTTTGTTCAAACCAACATGTCCCAGGAGAGAGGCAGCACCCCAACACGCAGAGGGGTTGTACCTCGATGCATCAAGAGTGATGTGTGACTTGTTTGTATCTGTGTATAAGAATGCATCCCTGAGTGGATGTCTTTGTCCAGCCTAGGGGGCAGTGGAGAGTCCCGCCACTGACTGAGCTGTGTCCATTGTCAGGGAGCATATCTGTACTAGCAGAAACGTAGACATCTGATCCGGGGAGCTAGAGACTGTGTTTTGTTTGGCAATAAACCTGGCCCCGTGCCTTCGTACCTTATCAGAGTCTGTGGTCATTGGGGGTTCTCTCAGGGTCTGCTGTGTCAGCTATCTGCGCAGAGCCGGGGCAGCACACAGGGAACACACACACGCAGCCGACTGTTATTAACATTGAACAGAGCAGAATACCACACCGGTGACATCTGACAACTCTTTCCATGTTACAAGGATGCCCAATCAATACAATAGGTAGGTTAGCTGAATTGCATCCAATGCAAACCATGTATACACAGCTGAAAAATGAAACCAATTAAAACTATGTATGTAGTGTAATAGGGTACCAATTTAAGGAAACACACAATTCGCTTCTGGATTAAATATGAAAATAAAACAAAATAACACCAAGGCCCAATTAAATAACCTACTCCTACCATGGACAACTAAATCTCTCCACCGGCCTGTGAAGGTGTGTGTCTCTCCTCCACCGCGGCAGCCACCAGGCTGGGAAGAGGTGTGTGTCTATCCTGCGCTGTAGCTGGTGCTGGGAAGGAGGAGGGTGTCTCTTCCCCGCCATGGCAGCCACTGGGCCGGGAAGGAGGGGTGTGTGTCTCCCGCACTGTAGCTGTTGCTGGGAAGGAGGGGGAGTCTCTCCTCCACCATGGCAGCCACCGGGCTGGGAAGGGGGGTGTGTCTCTCCCCCGCTGAGGCTGGGAAGGAGGGCCATCTTTCCTTAGCAGCTGCAGTCCCCGCACTCCTGAAGGTCCTAAATTCCCCCCACCTCGTCTTCTCACCCTACTTCCCCCCCACCTCCTATTTCCCCCATCTCACCCCATATACCCCCTATTCATGCGCAGCTTCACTTACAGGGAACTATCTGCGGACCACAGTTTGAGAACCTCTGCACTAGCCTGTTATCTTCAATACAGTTAACCAGACCCTTCAACTTAAACACAATGGATTAGATAAAACAAGTTAATTAACTACAAGGAGATTTTAAGTGAGTACAAGTAATGAGTATGAAAGTCAGAAATGGTTACAAGAAAAATAAAGAGAAAATGCTTTCATGTGCCTAACCTAACAAACTGTATTAGATTCAAGCAAAATGTCTCACCACATACTACCAGCAAGATTACTGACCAAACTCTTCAGGTCAGGACCATCATCAGCCTGAGTCCTACAGCTATTTCCTTTGTCTTTTCAGGTGCAGAGAATGCAATGGGCAGGGAGAGAGTACTCCTGAGGGAATTCTGCACCAAAACTTTAAAAATTCTGCACACAATATTTTAAAATTCTACAAAAGTCTGCATATTTTATTTGTCAAAATAACTCTGGTTTCAATTATTTTGGTAGTTTATTTAAACTACAATACAATGGATGAAGAATGGGATGGGGAGCATTGGAGGAAATCCCCAAGCCCCCTTGCCTAATAGTAATGTAGCTAGATTTGACCCTTTATTTCTAGTTATTAGTCAACAAATATATGCAGCAATTGAAGAGAAAGTGAGGGGTGGGGAATGAAACTTACAATTTATAATGGCTTCTGACCAGCTCCAGAAAGGTCAGTAGCAAACAGTTGATGGAGCACATTTTGATAGGAAATGTTTTCAGTCCAAAAATTTTAGACCAGTTCTAGTCACTAAAGCACCATAAGCACTTACAAGGCCATACTGTCCTTTACACCACTCTGGCAATGTAAAGGATCCTTAAAACTTTTGCACCTGTTTTATATTCCTGAGGGAATTCACAAAGACAATGGGAACAATTCACTAAGAAGGCAGGCTGCTACATTTTGCTCTGCCTGAGGGGACAGAGCCGTCCCCATGCCTACCCCCTCAGAAATACGCCGAAACCCTGCCCCTCCACGGAGAGTATGCTGCAATAGCGAGCGAGAAGGAAAGAGTGTGTCTCTCTCTCTCTCTCTGACGCACGACTGCCCAGCTCCTACCTCTCACAGCGGTGATTTATATCTCTACCAGATGCTCCGGGTGCCCAAACCAACCTGCCTGCGCTACTGGGGTGGGGCACGTGACTGCTCTTGCGGCTTCCCTTTGTTTCCCCTTCAGAAGTCATTTGTCTGCAGGGAAGCAAAGAAATCTGTGGGGGACATGAATTCTGTGCACATGCAGTGATGCAGAATTCCCCCTGAGTGAGAGAGAGAGAGGGGTCCTTTGGGGTGTTTGTCCCTCCTTTTTATAGTTTCAGTCCCCCTCTTGAAAAACATTTCTTGCTGAGAACCAGAAGACAGTATATGTGGAAAGATATTCCTTACTGTTTTTTTTCACCTGTTTGAATTTCCTTTGTTTTCCCTTTCTGCTTGATGACTCTGTTTACTGCTTAAATGCAAATTAAGGCAAGCACACATTCCTTTGTTTAGGACAGACTTATTTGTAGATTTCTGCCTGGGCAGGGCTTTCGGGTTCGAAACATTTGTTAACATTATACAGGGGAATCTTATAACTTCACATACAAATCCTGCCACACATATTTTATCAGGACAATACTGACCAACAAATTGAGTTTTTAGATGATACCTTACATGGCATGCCTTGTACAAAGACTACTGTAATAGTGTGTAGGGTGTGAATACAGAGATGTATTCCATTATGCTTTCTACCCTATAATCCAAGACATTAATGAAAATATTGAATAGTACTGGACCCATAGGTGACCTCTGTGGGTCCCCATTAGATAAACCCTGCATTGAAAACTACTCTTTTAACAGTTGTGCACCCACCCTATAGTAATTTAATATAGACCACGTGTCCCTCATTTGCTTATGAGAATGTCATGTGGGACTGGGTCAAAATCATTACTGAACTCAAGATATATCATATCTACTGCTTCTCCTGTATCCACCAGGACAGTAAGCATGTCAAAGAAGGAAATCAAGTTGGGTTAGAATGATTTATTCTTGACAACTCCATGATGGGTATTCCTTATTATCCTCTAAGTGCATACAGATTGTTTTTATAAGTTGTTCCAATATCTTTCCAGGTAATTTCAAGGTCTTCTTTGTTCCCCTGTTTAAAGATAGGAACTATGTTTGCCTTTCTCCTCTTCTGGAATTTCACCTGTCCTCCAAAGTTCTTGAAGATAATTGCTAACAGTTCTGAAATTGCTTCAGTTAGTTCCTTAAATACACTAGGATTAATTTCATCAGGTGCTGCTGACTTGAATACATCCACTTATCTAAATATTCTTTAACCTGATCTTTCCCTAGTTTGGCTTGCATTTCTTTCCCTCTCCTTGATAATATTAATTGTATTTTGGTCACGATTACTCTTGCTAGTGAAGAGTGAGACAAAATAAGCAAAAAAACCCATTTTCATAATGTATCAGTTATTATTTCTCCTTCTCTACTAAGTAGAGAGGATCTACACTTTGTTTTGTCTTTCTTTTGATCTAACATACTTAAAGAATCTCATCTTACTGCCTTTTATGTCCTTTGCTAGGTATAACTCATTTTGTGCCTTAGCCTTTCTGATTTTGTCCCTATATTCTTGTTGTTCTTTTGTACCCTCCTTAGCAATTTGTCCATGTTTCCACTTTGGTAGGATTCCTTTTTTATTATCAGGTCTTTAAAGAACTCCTGATAAAGCCATATTGGCCTCTTACTATTCTTCCTACCTTTCCTTTTCATTGGGATAGTTTGCAGTTATCCCTTTAATATTGTCTCCTTAAGAAACTGCCAGCTTTCCTGAATTCCTTTTTCCATTAGATTTTCTTCCCATGGGACCTTCCCGTGCCTACCAGGTCTGAACTTGTCAAAGTCTCCTTTTTAAAAAGTCCATTGTCCTTATTCTGCTGCTCTCATTCCTTGCTTTCCTTAGAATCACAGGTTTCAGTGGTAGCTGTGTTAGTCTGTATCAGCAAAAAAAACCAAGGAGTCCTTGTGGCACCTTAGAGACTAACAAATTTATTTGAGCATAAGCTTTCGTGGGCTAGAACCCACTTCATCAGATGTATGAAGTAAAAGATACAGGAGCAGGTATAAATACATGAAAGGATGTCGGTTGCTTTACCAAGTGTTAAGTCAGTGTAACGAGATAAATCAATTAACAGCAGGATACCAAGGGAGGAGAAATAACATGATCGCTTTCACCCAAACTGTCTTGCACTTTCAGATTCACTACCAATTCCTCCCTATTGGTCAGAATTGACTCTGAAATGGCTTTCCCCCACTTACTTCCTCTACTTTCTGGAACAAAAAAGATGTTCCCAATACATTCCAAGAGCTTATTGGAAATTTTGTTGTTTTGTCATATTAATTTTTGAACAGATGTCTGGGTAATTAAGTCCCCTATTACTACCAGATCTTGTATTTTGGATATTTCTGTTTTGTTCTAGAAATGCCTCATCCACCTCCTCTTCCTGACTGGTGGTCTATAACAGACCCCGACCAGGACATCACCCCAATTTTTTTTTTTTTTTTTTACAACTTTTATTTTGGGCATACTCAACATGTTGAGTGCTCATTTTAGTCTGTAGGTAGGGTATTCAAAACTGTTCTCCTTTTCCATGACCGGGGGGTTGTGTTATGCTCATACAAAGTACACAGGATCTTTATAGAGGAAGGTAAATACACACAGCGTTTATTGAGAATACCACAGTTAGCATATGCTTTTTAGACACACACACACACACACACACACACACACACACACACACAGTCCTGCAGTGATGTTTATAGTTACCAGTCCAGAGTCTGGATCAATCTAGTGGCCAGCCAGATTGGTCGCAGAGGGAAGCGGGGTTCTATCGGTCACGATCCGATGCTCCTGGAGTATGGCAAGGCGAACCCAAAGCACCCTGTTCTTATAGGTTTTCTTCTCTGATGAAGCCTATGGATTTTGCTGTGTCACTTTGTGACCGGTTACTTCTTAATTGGTGTAAACATTCCAATACACCTCCGAGAGGGTCATCCTGTCCTTTGTTCCGATTTAATCAATTGTCTTTAGGGGTGCCAGCCTTTACCTCAGGGTCGTCAATCTGCCCTTCATTATGGATGCGTGTTGATGATTCTTTGATGTCCTTTAAGTTTCTTCACTCCTTCTTCCTTGACTGGCTATAACAATGGCCTTCACACCTTATCTTTTTCTAATGCATAAATTCCTCATTCACACAAACAGATTGTATTAACAGTAGTATTTTATATTGAGCAACAGGGCATTGCAAATTAAACCTTGCTAAGTTTTACAATCAATAACCAAGACAATTTACATTAAGATCCAGGCCTTCAATGTTCCTCTAATCTACTTAACATAGACACAATACAGAATCCTGTCTCTTACTTCCTAATTTGCAATACATATAGGAAACCATAGTAGCTTTATAACTTATTCTAAAACAAAAGGATGACCATAATTAGTCATAAGGATTGTTCTGGTCTGTCATTCCTTTCTGCTATTCAAAAAGGGTGGCTGACAAGATGAAATCAAATCATACATTAATTCTCATAGTACATTATAAAATCCAGCTCCTATAGTTGACTGGTGTGAAAGGACATGAAATTTGGCTGGTTCAGAGTGAGGTGCTAATACGGTATGTTCTCCATAGTTTGCAAGACAGGGTAGTTTGGGGGGCTATGCTTGACCTTTGTAACAAAATGTGTTCTGGTACATTGTGTGCAGCATATATGTCCCATTCCAGGAACCTGTGCTTTGTTTAGAGCCTATGGAATTTCTCCACCCTTCTACCTTCGTGGCCTTCTGTTGGGATGCAGTCACTAGTTTCCTGAAGATCTTCGTTCTCATATTCTCTCGTTTCTGGTACATGTGGGCTATGGTGTTGCAGGTGCTAAAGGAAATCCAAAAAAGCACAAATATTTATTGTCTTGTCTCCATGCCAACAATGATCAAATGTTGCTTTCCCCAAAATTCTGGAATGCCATTCCCATCTCTTTTCCCACTCCGGGGTTCAAGATAAGACATTTTCCATCTTTCTTCCACCCAGCATTGGTACCTGGTCGTATATAAGGCCTAAGGGGGAAGTGTGAGTTGGGAGGACAGGAGGCAGGTTAATAACTTCATGTGCATCCCTGCAGGCTGGCCTTATATTGGAGCATGCTACTATCTGGTGTGTCTCCAGGAGACACAGAAGGGTCTTGTTCAAAAAAAAAAAAAAAAAAAGGCAAACCAGGAAGATATGCATGACTGCTCTTTACCATGATGGTGTTGCCACAGCTGGTACAGTGGTGGACGGGAAACACTAGCTATATTGGCAATTAACTATGCTGAGGGAATCATTGCAAGACATTTTTTTCTATGCATTTTGAAACGTCTCTGTAGCCTGACTTTTGGCAATTTGCATCATAAAATTTAATTGTTCCTAAAAACTCCATGCACTGCTACAATTGTGACCCAAGGTACACTGTCTACTGCCTTTTCCATTTCTATCTGCTGATACAGTAATTTTTTGCCATACTTTTTTGTTTAAATCTCTGTGATGCTGACATCTTGAACAGGAGGGAGGCTTGAGAGTGTCTGTGCAGTCATCTGGGAAGGAGAGTGACCATCAGGCGGCTTAAAAAGGGTGGAACTGGGGTGGCATGTTTGGCTGATGGTTATCAGATTTGCTAATTCAGGGAAATAAAATCTTTATAGCTTTAAGTATCTGGTGCACGTGCTGTTTTGAGCATGGCTTGCTTTTGAGGATGGGGAGAAGGGTGAGGAGTGTGACCCAGAACCCCTCAATGACAAGTGGCAAGCAAGGGGGTTACAAGAATATCCTGATTCTGGTATGTACATTCTGGTTCATCAAAGAATGACATGTGAAGTATTAAATGAAAGCCAGGGTCACAGTGGTCATTGTTAAATGCATGTACAAATACTAGGTAAGGAGTTATGTATGTATACTGAAAATATGTTCTTGGATTCTGCACCACAGCAGAGGGGGAGAAACAGGTTTCCTGTCAGACAACAGATGTTTATTCACCTGTCAGCATGTAAATTAAGTATCTTAAGCCAACACACCGGATGCACATTTACATACATCAGAGATATGAAATCAACAGGGAAGAGCACACAGGGAAAACAAGCAATAGGGGCTTATACTGTCTCTGAGTATAGATAATGAACTTTGGGGCTATAAGGAGAAGGGAAAGAGGATATCCCCTTATTCTGCACCTAGGCAGTAAATAGGCAGTGCATATATACACTAACAGGGTGTTCCCCAAGAGAGACCATTGTCTGCTGACCACCTGTTATATGAGGATCAGATCAGAGCCCAAACTGCATAAAGGAGTGACTCAGATTCATGGGCATGCTTGTTCTGAGTTAACAGCTATTAACAACTTGTGAGCACTGGAAAAACCATTGGTGGTGTTTGAAGGACTATTAACCAACCAGAGCTCTTGTTAGATTTTTGGGGTGTGTGTGTGTAAATCTCTGATAAGCTTATTAACATGTATGTAGGTTGTTTTAAATATGTTTTCTCTGTAATGCTTTCACCTTAAGAATAGGTATACTTGCTTAGAAAGAGATGTAGGGTAACTTAACTAGCTAATCACACTTTATAGCCTCTGAGAAGAAAAGCAAAACAGGCCTACTGAGGCAGCTTGACTGTGCTAGGGAATTCACAGTGTAGGCAAGGAACTGTGCAGCCTGGAAATTCTTTGGTCAGGAGTGGGAAGAGATGCTTGTGTCTGCCCAAGAAAAGTGATAGCTAGAGAGTCCGGAGCTGAGAGTAGTTGCCCTCGCTGACCATGGACGGGAATGCAGGTGCAGTTGGCCTGAATTTTGAGGTCTGTACAGTTCCTAGCACAATGGGACTGGACCCTTAAGCATTACTACAATACAAATAATCCACACTAATGCTACTATTCTCAGGAGTGGGAAGGGGGAGGGTTCTCACTTGTTCTCTGAAACATTAGGCTGGGTTCAAGATGCTTAATACGGTAAGATTGTATCTCCATTTAAATAAATATATATTGAAGTCAATCACGCTTCACAAGTATGTATAGTATGTCGGGGAGAATTTAGCCCTCGAAATATAAACTGGGGCTGAAGTACAAAAGCTGGGAGAACATCTTTCCCCTTGCCAGAAAGTCATTTTCAGTGTCTGTTTTTGGGACCTGAACGTGAGACACCCTGAAGAGGCCTGATTTCCAAAGGGTTGGAGCTCAGCACTTTCTAAAAATCAGGCCTGTTCAAGCTATCTCAGGTTGGGCCCCGAAAACTGAGACACCCAAAATCACTAGTCACCTCTAAAATCTTGTCGATCAATAAATATTACTGCTGATTAACTGGTTAAGAGCATCTGTAGTAGCTAAATATAGAGGTACCCTTTTCTAAGTTACTATTGCTGTAAATTGCACACATCATCATTTTTATGTAGCTTCTGTATGGTTACAATACATGAGGGTCATAAGACACTGTTACTGGAACACATTCATGAACTGAAGTGTGAAAAATTATAGACTAATGTACAATTATAATTCTCAATCATGTAATAGCACTAAATATGTCTTGATCCTGCAATACTTAAGCATTTCAGAGGCAATAGGACTATTCAAGTGGATAAGTGTTCACAGGATTGGGGCCTTCTTTTATAAAACCCCGCTCCCGCAATGAGCTATAAACAGGTAGTCCCTGTGCCCACAGTGGAGCCCATTGACATGTGATTGGAGTAGCTGGGCCTAAGGTTGTAACTATTAAAAGAGTGGTGTATTTATTTACTTATTACATTTACAAGACAATTGCTCTGGTCAAATAGAACCAAAAAGAGTAGGTTAACTGTTGAAGCTACCAATCTTGACAGTATTATTTTAGGAATGAAAGAATGTGTTTGTTTATACACAGCTTATAGAAGGGAGAACCTAAAAAGCTTATTCAATTTGATTACAGCTTTTATATAGTCCCATGAATCTATACTTTAATCTTAAAATATGGAACAGATTGGGTTCAATAATGCGTTTTTGAGAAAATATGTAAATACATCAGAGCAGGGCCGGTGCAACCCATTAGACGACCTAGGCGGTTGCCTAGGGTTCTACAATTTGGGGGGCAGCGACATGGCGGTATTTCAGTGGCAGGACCTTCCGCCGCCTCTGTGGGGGGCATTTCGGGGCGGGACCTTCCGCCGCCTAGGCTGGCAGAAAAGCTGGCAGCGCTCCTGCATCTGAGGCTCTGCAGACTCTTACTTAGGTGAGTGATCTCTTTCACTTCATTGGACCATGCAGCCATGTAGCAGTTTTCAGGGCTGGCTTGAGATTCCTAGAGACGCAATAAAAATTGACGTCAATATTATCCATGCTGGACTTACACCAGAGCTCAACCTTTTAGTTTAGGAAGGAGCCTCATAGTTTACTCTCCCGCATTGAAAGATAATAACAAACACAAGTGCTTTTCCTTTGGTTTTTGTTAGCTCAATTTTAGCATTAACATTGGAGAACACTGACATTTGCATTCCATGAAACAGAATAAAATTATTGTGAATTTTCAGTGTTCTGTATTAGAACGGCCTCAAAATTCCTCCCCTTAATTTATTGCAGGAATAGGAGGCCAGATTCCCAAATCCAATCTGGCCCCTTTGGGTTGCCTAGGTTGCCCAAAGTACTGGGACAGTGGTTACATCTAGCCATCTGATATTACTCTGGCAGATGGGAACTCTCAGCTGGCACAAATTTCCCAGTGTGTAATAAGGAGGAGAGGGTATGGCTGAGGTGCTGCTTCATTGCATGAATTCTTAGTTGAGAAATGGTCCACTGAGAACCATTGCCAGTTGGTGTAAGATAAATCATGCCTATGACTTGCACAGGGCTGGCTCCAGGCACCAGTGAAGGAAGCAGGTGCTTGGGGCGGCCAATGGAAAGGGGCGGCATGTCCGGGTCTTTGGTGGCAATTCGGCGGCGCGTCCTTCAGTCCCTCTCGGAGCAAAGGACCCGCTGCCGAATTGCCGCCAAAGAAGTAAGCGGCGCGGCTGAGCTGCTGCTGAAGTGCCGCGGATTGGGGCTTTATCTTTTTTTTTTTTTTTTTGCCGCTTGGGGCAGCAAAAAAGCCGGAGCCGGCCCTGGACTTGCATGTACAAGACCAAGAATCAAGGAGCTGTAACCAGCTCTTAACAGATCTCAGCACAGCAGAGAATCTGGCCTATCAAGTGTTTGAATTGAGTAATCAGAAGGTGTTAGTTGGGATAAACCCTTAAAAGGAGGGCCGGGGAATCTTCCCCAGGAATTTGTTTGAGAAATGCTAGGGATTAGACCAACTAAAACACTAGATCCAAACATATTCTGGATAAACTTGGATCTTGATCCAAAGTTTGCAGCAGGGCTGTGTCTATAATGAGATAAATCAAAATCTCAGATACTGATATAGTCTTTGTAGTTGAGGCCCACCTCTGGAAAATGCATGCCATTATTTGGTGCAATGTTGTGCATTCCTAAGGCAAAAAACTTACTCTTCAGAAATATTTGAGCCAGATAAAAATTACCCTTAGCAGTGCTGGTTTAACAGTAACAAGAGACAGAATTGCCTCCAACTCCCTCTTCAGTCTAAGAGCTGACCTAAAGATTTGCTTTGTCTTGATGGGGGCAGAGGGGAAATAAAGAGGAATTGAAGGAGTCATGTCATTGTAAGGCACATTCTATTTAAATTCCCCACATGTTTTCATCAGCCACCACACCAGGCCAGTTAAAAGTATTAGGCTTCAATAGGTGGCCTCTTACTGAGGGCAAGACATTTCAGGTGTAGTTTCCATTGCTGTAAAAAAATAAGAAGTCCAACACACACTCAAAAACCATGCTGAAAAGGAAAAGATCTTGATTTTGATACATTTTTAGTAAAACAGACAAACATTCTTTTCTCCAATATTTACTCTACACATTTTATTCTTCTAGAAGGTTAGTTGTTTAAAATAGCTTTACCTGTGAACTCCCATTCACTGTGATGAAGGCTCCCAGAGTGCTTAAGAAAAAGTCCATTTATAAGATGCTCATTCACTAAGAAGTCTGCCAGGTCACTCAATAGGATTTTCAACTTTTCCTTATTCTCTTTCCTAAACTTGTATTTTTAGGTATTGTAGCCTGGAAGATTCTTAGGGTAACCAGACAGCAAGTGTGAAAAATCAGGACAGAGGGTTGCGGGTAATAGGAGCTTATATAAGAAAAAGACCCAAAAATTGGGACTGTCCCTATAAAATCGGGACATCTGGTCACCCTACTCTCTAAAGAATTCCTTGAAAGTATTTTAATTGGAAATTCATCTTTTATGTTGTATTAGTGTATCCTGAACTACACTGTGCAGAAGACTATAATTATGGCACAGTATGCAGTGCTGCCTAGTGGTCAGAGTAGTCAGGCTACCTGAGTGCTGTTACATCAGCAGGGAAACAGATTCCCTGCTGATCCAAGGTTAGAAATTTATAAGCGGTTCTCTTGTTTATGCCTCTGCTTTGCTATGTGACCTTGGACAATTTATTTAACCTCTTAGTGTGTTAGTATAACCATCTAGAAAACAGCATTTGTTCTGGCTATTTCCTACTAGCCCAAAAATAACTATCAAGTGGATTATCTCCAGAGGGTAAACTGAATTTGCTTTCAGTGTTGCCATCCCCTCATTAGTCCTTGTAGAGTACTCAGAGTTGTCTCCCTGATCCTTGTGTTTTGGGGTGGGGTGGGGAGGCAAACAGTAGGATACAATGAAATGACTGATGACATAGGTTCATACTCCTCCCAAATGATAATTCCTTATAATTACAAAACAGTCACAGGATTAGGGGAACAGAGAGAGAGGTTTATTACTAAATCTGACACTTAAAATATTGGCTTAGTAAGATCAACAAAAATAAGATTGGGGTCTATTTAAAATTATTACAGAAAGAAACACTTATTTTTTAAAATACAAGAAAAATGCTTATTGGTGTATATCCAAACCTGTTCTATAAACAAATATAGTGAACAGACTTAATTTCTCTGATAACCGTGGGAATTTCTTCCAAGTGTCCAGTAAGATGCTTTGATCCCAGCAAAACAAACACGGTAGCAAGTCTCAGAGCCTGATTCTACAGGCTTGGGCTTGTAGGGTCCTTGCTACCAAACTAAAAATATCAGTAATTGAGTGGGAATGTCTACACTGCTATTTTTAACACTGAGGCATAAGCCTGGTAAGCCTACATATGTAAAGTTGGGCTCGAAGACTGAGTGCCCTGGGTTTTACGTGCGTGTGTGTGTGCGTGTGTTTGCAGTGTAGATATACCCAAAGAGACTATGGGTGGGGCAGTGAGTCCTTAGCAGGCTAGGGAGAAACTTTACCTTGTGACATTGCTTCCCCTGTGCAGCAGGGAGCTCTGGAAGGCATTGTGCCTCTGGGAAGCTCAGTACTTCTTGGAGCTCCCTTCGGTACAACTCTGCACCATCTTAATGTAAGCCACTGCTTGATATGCAGAATCATGTTCCTACTAGGCAAAACAGTTAGTTTGAGGTCAAGATCCCAAATTAAAGGCACAGGTGTTCAGATTCAGGTATGGCTCCAAAAAATCACTTGTTTCCTGCTACCCCAGTTAGAAAAGTATTTTTGGATGTCATGTCTGTTTCCCCAAGAGAGTTTTATGGTGTCATTTTTGAAGATTCTCCTGCAGGTGACTGCTGCTCTACTTTATCATAGTTGTGATAGTAATTACTTCAAAGAGCAATTGTTAGCCTTAATTAATATTTGCAAAACACTCATATTAAGGTGAAATGCTATAAAAAGCTAAATTATTTTTTGTCAAAATAACAAAATCTTAGGAATGAGAGTTTGCTACAGCATTCTCCTATTCAGTCATCTTCAAAATGAAGGGGATCACAATTTTTTCCTCCTTTTTTATGGCTATGTCATGTAAATTCTACCTCTACATTGCTTAAACAAAAAGATTTTGAAGCTAGTTTTGCAGATCTGCATCAGTAATTGTCTCAGTTTGTAAGACTAATTACTTGAGCTATGTTTTTACATATAAGGTTTCTCATTGTACCAACAGATGTCTCTTTTTTTGGCTGCATCTGAAAGGTTTTGAGAGCCATCAAGTTTATTAATATTTTCTGTAATTATAGAAAACGTGTGCTTTTGATCTTCTCTGTATATGTTTTGTAGAACCATAGAGCCAAAATCTGCCTCGAGTGAGACCACAGTGATGGACATAAAAGTCTAGCTAGAAAGAAGTATTATTTCCACACTTTGTCCAGATGGCTGGAGTGTTTGTGTGGGATTTTTATCTGTTCCTTTCCCTCTCCTCAGATGGAAATGTAAAAGTTGTTATTCTAAGCCCATAGTTATTGTTAGAAAATCAAATTCCATCTGTTTCAAACTGAACAAGGAATGAGGGAATCAACAGAAAACCCCATTTGCTAAACAACACTCATTGCCACCTGTGAGCGAAGAAACTCAGAGCAAATGAAGTCTGGTTAATCTGTCAGTCGCCCTCCTGATCAATTAGAAAAACTACATCTACTTTTAGAGAGAAAGTGAGTGAGGTAATATCTTTTATTGGACCAACTTCTGTTGGTGAAAGAGACCAGCTTTCAAGCTACACAGAGCTCTTTTTAAGGTCTGGGTAGCTCAAAAGCTTCTCTCTCACTAACAGAAGTTGGTCCAGTAAAAGACCTCACCCACCTTGTCTCTAATACACTGGGACCAACTTGGGGTTTCTCCAGGAGCAAATACAGATGTTGCAGGCTCTTGGGGACCTGTGAGTTCAGCAATCATGGGTTTGCCAGTCTTTGCAGTCCATGGAGAACTCCATTATAACACCATTATGTCCCCTACCCTCAACATTCCACATGTGGATCAGGAGTTACATCCCTGCCACTCTACCCCAGGGAACATTAAGGACAACCACAGCTTTAAGGACAACCACAGCTATACGTACACAGACATGTGAAAGCAACGGTTGCTCTATGTGTCGGTAAAAAGGACATGAATGTTCTGTTCCATTAATTTGGTTTTTAATGTATTTGATTTTAAATTGCACAGATTTTTCTTTTCACTTTGTTACTGAATAAAATTCTATTCTTTATTAGTTCACAAGATATGCTGCAGAGTGCCTAGCATACTTGTTACTGTACAGTGTGACAACTCATAGGATCAATGACACACAGTGCAATAATCATAAAATGTACAGCAAGCAGTGTAAAATTAATAGGTGCATTGACAGTGTTATAGTCACAGATGTGCACCAAGCACCATACATTTCCTCCCTAAAACAGTGGGGCTAGGTAGCGCACAGTATACCGCAATACATTACTGTGTCTCCCTCTTAAAGGGCTCTTTCAAAGCCTCCCTGAACGGTATAGCCCTGCATTGAGCTCTTCTAATAGCCCTTGTGTCTCCCTGTTCAAACTCAGCAGACAGCCTCACCAACTCTGCCCCCAACCCGAGTGGCAACTTTTTCCACTTTGCTTTACAGATATTATGCAGGACTCAGCAGGAAACTATAACCAGATATCTTTCTTACAGAGTTCCAATCTTGAGTGAACAACGGCAGTGTCCCTTCAATCTACCAAAAGCACATTCAACTGTCATTCTGCCCCTGCTGAGCTGGTAGCTGAATCTTTCCTGGTGCTGTCAAGGTGGCCAGTGTACAGCTTCATGAGCTGTGGCTAGGCTGGGTCCCCCAGGAATGCTATTGACATTTCAACATCACCAATGGTAATAGACCAGTTGGGAAAGAAAGTCCCTGCTTGTAGCTTTCTGAACAGTCCTGTGTTCTTAAAGATGCAAATATCATGCACTTTCCCTGACCAGTCCGCATTGATGTCAAAGTAGTATCCCTGGTGATCCACCATAACCATAGAAAAGCAGCCCTTTCTGTTGATGTACTTTGTGGTAGTCTGGTGCCAAAATAGTGATATGCGTGCTGCCTATTGCTCCACTACAGTTTGGGAACCCCATTGCTGCAAATCCATCTTGCACATTGCTGAGAGTCACAGTCCGGTGTAGAAGGAGACAATTAATGGCCCTGCATAGTTGCATGACAATGTCCCCAAGCGGATTTTCCAATTCCAAATGATTTCCTACTGGCCACTAACAATCCAGTGTTACAAGTTTCCACAGTGTGATTGCCGCTCACTTCTCCACTGTCAGTGCAGCTCTCATTCTTGCGACCCTGCACTGGAGGCAGGGGTGAGCTCAGCACACAGATCCAGGAATGTGTCCTTGTGCTTCCAAAAGTTCTGAAGCTACTGCTAGTCATCCCAAACCTGCATTACAAGAAGCGGTGCTCCACCATCTTCAGATGCTCTGTTAACACCACCACCGACCTTGAATTGATTCTTATTATGTCTCACAGCAATCTGTCCTCCAAGAAATTGTCCTGTCCTCCAAGAAATTGTCCTGTCCCCTGCTGATCTGGTTCTTATGGCTCTGCAAACAGACTATCATGTGTTCTCTGCTTGCAAAACTTATGACAATAGTGCAGAGCTGTGCAGGCTTCTGTCAGATCAGAAGCCAGTGAGGAGGGTCATGCTGGTTCACAGGATTTTTTAAAAAGTTGTGAAAATTATGGGATCGAGACAGTGGCACACTGGGAAGTTGACCCCTTTCTCCCAGTCATCCCTGTGCCACTCGTTTCTGCCCCACCATGCATTGCCACAACTTCCCAAAAGACAGCACACTGGATAATGATGGGTGGCACACTGGGATATCTACCCATAGTGTACCGCACCGTGCATCAACACTAGTACTCCTGGGGATACATGCAGCACAGACAGAAGAAGCCAAGTATGCACACGACCAAGTGATATACTAACTTTATAGCTTTATGCCGATGTAACTTGTCAACTAAAGTTTGTAGTTTAGACATGGCCTAAGTTACCCATGACTGTAATATTTCTAGATATCATTTAGACAAGGAGAGTGAACTAAATTAAGGATCCTGACTAGTTAAAACATTAATTTTGTCTTACAAAATAATTAATATGGCTCATAACTTCCATGTTTCTTTACAAAAAAAAAAAAAAAAAAGTACAGTGGCGATGTTGTTCCCCCAAGAGAGAGTATTTTTGCTTATAGTGTGCTAGGGAAGGACCTGTTGTGAAGCAATAATATAAAGGGAAATGAATTACTGAGCTTGGAGGTGTGGGGGGAAGGGAGGGATACCTAAGAAGTAAATTCACAATACTCATTCACCAGTGAGGAAAACCTCATCCAAAGAGGCGACAAGGAGAATAAATAGAATAGAAGAATCAATAATCTTTAAAAATTGAACTAGTAATTTTGCAAATGAGTATTTTTTTCTTCATTTTGCAGAGTGAAAGCATTTGAGATATATACAGTGTATGCACTTAGTAAAATAATGTGTAATGGATGTTTATTACATTTAAGACTAAATTTCTGCATAATAGTCAATATTTTGTCTATGGACCAAAACTAATGTTTGTTTTCCACACAATTAAATACCTTATTCTATCAATAGTTCTACTCTCAGAATTGAAAGCAAATACAATACTCTGTAGATTCATTTATAGCTGAGTGAATCAAACAAATTAAACACTGTCTGAAAAAAATATTTTCCCTCTGTCAGTGAAGGGATTAGTAAATAATTCAAAAGTTACAAAGCAGTGCGGTATAACATTTGTTAGAGAATACCTGAATCTTCTCAGTAATTATAATTAACATACATTGCCCTTACAGTGATATAATATCTTTCATCCTGAAGGATCCCAAAGTGCTTTACAAACTTTGTTAACTCAACCATATACATATAGTAAACAAAAATGAAAAGAAAATTAATTTGGTCAAGTATTCAGAAGTTAGGAAATACCAAAATTAAGGTTTCCTGGGTAACCTTAACAGAATTCCTATATGATACTATGCAAATCACTTAAACCTTTTGAATATTTTTTTTTACAGGTGGTCACTAGTTGTGTGTTCCTTATTTATGGGGACTTGAGGTGCTGGGGTCTGATTTGCAGAAGTTCTAAGCACTCACAGCTGAAGCTGAAATCAATGGCAGCTGTGATTTGAATGTATTAAGTGCTATGTAATACTAAGTGCTTTGAAAAATCATGTCCTAGTTGTCTCAATTGGGCACCCAAAAGTAGCGAATACCCTTGACCTTAATATGTCTGTGCCTCAGTTACCCATCTGTAAAATGTGAATAACAGCACTGCCTTAATTTACAGGGTGCTGTGAAAATAAATTGATTAATATTTATGAAGCGCTCAAGTACAATATGGATGTGCACTATGGAAAAGCCTGTGTGGTAATGAATAATTCTGTCTTCAGAGTAGGGTTTGAATAGCATGCAGTAAAGAAGGCCTGGGGCCACACATTGAGCAGTGAGGAGAAAATGGTCATTGAATGGCTGGTCATTAATTGACCACCATCTTTTCTGTGCACTGAATGAGACAGGGGTCCTATGGGGGAAAACAGTATGTGATCATGTCATTAAAGTCTGTATAATACATGCACACAAGGGAAGGGGCCTGAATTAGTTTCACAGGCACTATTTCACCATCACCTGTGGAGGGGCAGTGCGGAAATCCTCCTGGAAAAGATTCTGTCTGCTTATTTCCTGGGGCAGCCTCTAGCCCTCTTATACTGCAGGTTGTACTCTGCGTATATAGTGCTGTTGTGTTGTAAGTAAAGGACAAGCTGTGCATAAGTTTATGCTTGTTTGCTGTGGCAGTGGAATTACGATGCTACCTCAAGGGCTAGAAAAGACTTCATTCATCCGCAAAGGTTTTTGTACATCTATAAAAATTAATGTATTCAGGCATCGCCTACAGTACATCTGAGGTTATGTAATAGTATTCAAAAACAAACAGTGTCAGGCTAACACTTGCTGTTTAACGCTTCTCTGACCTGAAAAGCACTAGCAATATCAGTGGTGGTAACCATGCTAATTTCAGGCTGTTCAAAATCAGCAGCCTGCCTGCCCTTGGCTGGCAAGCAACTCATTCAGCCAGGCAACTCTCTCACCTTGCTCTCACAAATATTATGCAACACACAGCATGCAGCAATAACTGTAAGAATAGTTTCCTTGTTTAGGTCTAGCCTTGCCATGAGGCATTTCCACCTGCCCTTCAGTTTTCAAAAGGCACACTCCATTCCTTTTGCAAGTGTACAGGTGCTTAGTTAGACCTTTCCTTGCCTTTGTCCAGCTTACCATGACATGGCTTCATGAGATCAGGGAAACAAAGGGTAGGCAGAGTCACCCAGGACCAGGATTAGCACAGAGACCTTGGGTGGCCCAGGGGAAGAAAGAACCTCCTGTCAGATTATCAACAAGTCCTGAATTTCTAAAGATCCTGGCATTGTGGACTCTTGCAGACCAGCCAAAGGTGATGGCAGTAAAGCAGTGGTGGGCAACCTGCAGGCCGCATGCGGCCCATCGGGTAATCTGATTGCGGGCTGCGAGACGTTTTACTGACGTTGACCATTTGCAGCTCCCAGTGACTGCGGTTCGCCGTTCCTGGCCAATGGGAGATGCGGGAAGCGGTAGGCCACAGTGTGCCCACCACTGCAGTAAAGCATTCATGGCGATCCACCAAGGCCTGCCCTGCATAACCATTCGGTGGTTAGGTGGTGGCGTGGGGAGGGGCACAGAAAGGGGACATGTTAGAGAAGCAGTTAGAAAAGCCCAGCTCTGTGAATCCATCTGTTATTTCCTGCACATTGCTTAGCCTGACCTATTTGTGCAACAGAACATGCTTTCTTGCTTACAACTGCCCCCACTGTTGATTTTCCAAAACCAAATTGATTTCCCACTAGCCAATAGCAATCTGGGGTTGCAGGCGTCTACATGGCAAGCACCACTCGTTTCTCCACCATAAGGGCAGTGCTCATCCCGGTGTTTCTGTGCTGCAGGACAGTGGTGACCTTAGTACAGAACTCCCAGGATGTGGGCTTCTGCATCTGAAAGATCTGGAGCCACTGCTGATTATCTCAGGTTTGCAGTTGGGGCTTATTGGGTTGGCTCAAAATTGCTGCTCCACTGCATGTAGTTGCTCCATGAATAGCTATTAACAGTGTAGCCTCTATAGTCATTGTCACATCACCCTCTGTTGTCTTTCTTAGTGCGGAGTCTGCAAATACAAGAGGTTTGTATGCTGTCCTTATGACAGGGAAGAGAACAGAGTCTTACTCTGTCATATCCATGTTTGCAGCAGTGAGCTCACAAATGGCGTACAAGTGTGGTTGATTATGGAATAGGACAGAAGGAATTGTGGGCATTTGATCCCAAATCTTCACAATTCCCTCAGAGGTGTGCAGGCATCCCACAATACACTGCAACAATTTTTATTCTGAGTCAATATTAAGGAGATTTTGTTATGATAAAATACATATTTCTTTGTACTTGGAAATAATAACGTGCCTGTTATGAAGGCAGTATGAGGTTTATGGGTTCCTTAGCTGTTCAGTTAGTTGCTTTTAAGTGCTTGCGTTTTATAAATAAGGTCATAGGTAGCTACATTGTTCACAGATCTAAAGGGAGTGGTCTGGGCCAATACTTTGTATTAATATACTGCTTTTTCATCTCTAGGTCTCAAAACACTCGACAATGATGGGGGCACACTATTAGCCCATTTTATAGTTGGCCTACCCAAACTCAGTACAGAGATTTGAACTAATTTGAATGAGGGACACTGTGGATAAGCTATGGGTCTGTTTCATCAGAGGTCTGTTCCCAGCTATGTCACAAGCTTCTTGTGTAATCCTTGGCAAGTCACCTAGGCCCTCTGTTCCACAGTAACAGTTTGGTTTAATTAAAGGTTTCAGAACACATTCTCAAAGAGATTCTGAAACAGAAGATTTGTTGTTGTTTGAGTGGGTTGGAGCCTTATAATGATTCTATTATAACCTAAACAATGGTCAAACTCATACTTTTGGGACTAGAATCCTGGTTCTCTAACTTTAAATATACAGAGCTCCACCAACTGAGCCATTATAGAGTTATAATATATATATTTTTTCTAAGCTTCAATCTACCAATAGACAGTAACATGTCCCCCACACATCAGGGTCCAGATCTTCCCTGGTGTTCAGAAAGCTGTGCACACATACCCTTTCTCACCTGCTCTGAATGCCCCTTAACTGCAAATGAGGATATGGTCCAGAGTAATGGATACTGTTCCAAATAAATCAGTAGTTGTGAATATGTGTGTGTGTGTATGAATGTGCATATATACACACCCGCATACACACATACCTCTCATTAACATCAATGTGGATAGGACTGACCCCCAAAGTATCCGCAACAGAACTCGTTAATAGCTTTGGATAACTCTAATATATTTTCTTCAAATGTAGCCAAAACACATAGCTGCTGGAACTAGGGAGGCGGGGGATGCTGCAGCACCCCCTGGCTTGAAGTGGTTTCCATTATATACAGGAGTTACAGTTTAGTTCAGTGGCTCTCAGCACCCCCACTATAAGCATTGTTCCAGCACCCCTGCCAACATATAATTTTTTTAAGGAGATTTAAGCTTGACAAGGAAGTAACAAGCTATTTAGGAGCTGGGGGAGATAAAGAAATGTTAGAAAACTCAGTTTCATATCAGGGTAATTGTTAAATGATTCATACAGTTTGACTTTTCTTTGTACTTTGTGGAAACGTTCTCCTTTGCCTTCAGAGTAAATATGGTAATTGTTAGTCCATGCCAATCTGGCAAGCCAAAAATATAGTGAAGATAAAACAGCTTTATAATGGATATTGGTTGCTGATTCAGACAACTCATTGTAGCATCTATGTTTTCCCTAGAGCAGTGGTTTTCAACCTTTATTCATTTGTGGACCCCTAAAAATATTGAATGGAGGTGCAGACCCCTTTGGAAATATTAGACATAGTCTGCAGACCCCCCAGGGGCCCACGGACCACAGGTTGAAAACCACTGCCCAGGAGTATTCCTGCCTAAGTACAGACCTAGCCCAATACTACTTAGCTTAGAAATTCACTAGATAACAACTTGAGGTGTTGAGACTATATATTCTTCTGTTTTAAAAAATAGATTTAAAAATGTTGAATATAAAATAATGAGGACATAGTTTGGGTTTGTTGTGAGAAATTTGGCAGTTAGCACCAGTGCTGTTAGCTGTGCAAATCTTGGCTGATGGTTCAATCAAGGTTCTCTCCAGGTTGACAATTAATATGCATCATTCATCTAGAATGTGTCCCAGCCATAGGTCCCCTGCTTAAATGTTTGGCACACATAACCTTTGCATTTTGGCAGGTGTGATGGGGTGAGTTCCCTACATTCACCCTGCAGGGTTTAATGCAGGCCAGATGAGCCAATTAACCCATTAGACATCTGATTAAGGAGGCTCAGCTGCGCAGGAATAGGTGGGGCCTATAAAGCCCAGGAGCTGAAAGGCAACAGGAATGCTGGGAAAAGGTAGACACTTGTAGGAGAAAGGGATTAATGAGTGAAAACTACAGTGATTCTCTGGGACAAGGGAGGAGACTTTGGGAATGGGTAGCCCCAGGAAGAAAAGGGAACTGATGGGAGAGAGAGAGAGCCCAGACTGCTGAGCTGAGAGTTCTTGGGCTGGAACCCAGAGAAGAGGGTGGAGGCCTGGTTTACTCTATTAGCCACTGGGTGAATGACCCTGAGGCAGTGAGCAAAAAAAAAAAAACTGCCTAGGACTATTGAGGTGTTAAACTCTCCTGGACAGAGACCTGGCTTGAGGGCTGAGCCACAAAGAGGACACTGTGGTTCCTGAGGCTTTAAGAGGAGCTGTAAGTGGCTGGGGTGATAGTGTGCAAACTGGATGCAGGGATGTCAGCCTTGAGCTAATCCCCAGAGTACCAGGAGGAGGTACCTGTCTGGTGGTGAGTGGTATGCCATGTGACTGCAGGCTGTTCATCTTACTTCAATTGGATCTTCTTAATACAGATCACCTGAGATTAAAATCAGATGGTGTGAACACTTAACATTATGGAGATTTGTATACTTAACCCCAGATTTTTCCCAGTGCTGCCCATTATTCATCGCAAAGTTTGTTTGTTTTTTGCACTCTTAGCACCATTCACACAAGCACTTCAGATCTCTTCACTTTTGCTTGGTGTAAACTTAAAAGTTTTGATGGCAGAGCTTGGCTGGTTGGGGGGAGGGGGAATCACACTCCTGACCAACATAGCTATACCAGCACAAGCCCCACTGTATATGCACTTACACCATCAAAAATGTCCTTTTGCTGATATAATTTATTTTGTTTGGGGAACTGGCCTGAGCTATAGCAGGAAAAGAACTCTTGCTGGTATAAACCTGCCTTTACTAGAAAGGTTTGTTAGTATAGCTATAACAGAAAACCCTTTCTAGTTTAGATAAGGCCTTAGAGAAAATAAAACAGGCAGAAGTAATGAAAAAGCTTAATAGCTCCTCGACATCTGTGGCTAAATTTTTAAATTTACTCTTTGGACTGAGAAAGTGGTTGCTAGAAAGCAGGAGACAGTGTGTGACAGATTCTTCCCCTCCCCCCACCCCGCTAATACATGTTTAAGAAACTGAATACAGGCAAATCTCACCCTCCAAGATGTTCCAATAAGCTTCTTTCACAGACTAGACTCTCTTAGTCTGGCCCCAATCCTTTCCCCTGGTACAGTTCTTGTTTGTCCCAGCTCAGATGGTAACTAGATTTCCCATGACTGGCAGCCCCCTTTGTTCTGTTCCACCCCCTTTTATAGCTTTGGCCTCTCCACTTTGTCACCATTGGGGATTTCACGCCAGTAATGTGTTGGATGGAAACTTCTATTTTCATTGTCTTTGGGGAACATGAAGTTTTTCACTTGCTGTGGCCCATGAGGTACAAGGAAGTCCCTCAGGCTACTGCTCAAGCAGGTCCACAGTCCTGGATCATCTAGACTTAAGGAACTAAACTCGGCAGCAGCTGTTTCTTGTGCCTCCGCCACACTCTTCTCTGATTTACATTTTTTTTCAGAAATGTGCATGCTTATATCCATTTGAGATGGAGCTATGGATACTGCAGTAGCTACCAGGCCACGTGCACTCTGACTGGAAGATCAGGCATCTCCTCACCACTCACATCCTCACTGGGGCCGGAAGGCTCATCGTGAACATTTGTGTCTGTATCTCAGGAGATCTCCTTCCTGTTTAGATTGAAAAGCTTCCTTTGCTTTCTTTCTTTTTCTGAATGCTGCCCCAGAGGGATGTTTTCTTCTTTCACTCATGACTGCTGTTCTGTGCCAGCTCTAGTGGCTCTCAACACTCAATTGAAGGGGACAAATAAGCAGGCTGGTAGCAGGGCCTGAGTGAGAGAAGATATCAGCGTCCTAAGGACCTAACTGGCTCCTACTACTTCAGCTGACTGCCTGTTCTCCTCAAGTGGGTTCAGGGAAGCAGCAGGAAACAGGAAGCTCCCTGAGAAGCTGGTGTTAATCAGTCCAGGTCCCTGGGGGTGCTAGAGAGGTACATAAGAGGCTCCTCCTCCTCTCTCTCCCTGCAGCTCCTGCTGCTTTCTGTTATTCCCTCTCACCTTTTCTCCTGCCTGCCTGTTATGTCTCTTGTGCCCTCCTTCCTCCAGCACAGCACTCCACCATCTCTGTGCATCTAGAGCAGAGAGAATACATATGCACCAGCAGCAGACACAATTTTCTACACTCTGGGTTCTAGTGCCCCCTCTCCCCGAGTCTGGCACCTGAGGCGGTCACCTCAGTTCACCTCCTAGTAAGGCCAGCCCTGTTATGGACATATTTAGAACATGATCAAATTCAAAGCAACACTAAGACCCAGATCATCCACGTTTGGTTTTTTTCCCCCAGGAATGAGTGGTCTAGATCCATGAATGTGAAAACAAATGAAGCACCATTTTGGTCTGAATCATTTCAAACTCTTCTGAACTTGAGCTGTAGTGACATCATTAAATTCTCCACCAAAAGTAACAGTGACACATATCCTGCATTTGCTCCAGATGCAACAACCACTGGAGACCCGCACAAGGAGTGTTTCAGATCAGATGGGCAAAGTTCAGACCATGAGTGAGAAGATCTCCTGGTTAACAACTGTTCCTTAGGCAGCAGCCATTTTGTCAATTACTTTTTCTTGCTGAAAGGTTACAGATAAAACAATAGTTAGAAAGATCAACCTTTTTTTTAGTATCGATGTCACTGCTTCTAAAGAAAGGGATTGGTTAACAACCTAAACGCATCATCAGTCTTACGTTTGTGTGGACTCTTTCCAAAAAACCTGATCAGCTTGTAAAGTGAACTCAGGGGAGACTATCAGGAATGGCAGACCTTCTGGAAGAAAATTGGGCTTCTAATGTTTTGGGAGTTTTCTTTGTTCTTGAAGATATTACTAAAAATTCACTAAAAAAATGTGAACATATCAGTACTAACATACATATCGGTGTACTTCTTAGCATACAAAAGCAATCATTACCTGCATTTGGCTAGAATATTAGCCAAACTTTAGCCCTTCTCAACACATGGAATGTCCTACCAGTGAATGTTACATGATGGGCTCTGCTTGCTCAGTAGAGGGAGTAGCCAACAAATCAAAATATTCCTCTCCTTTCTTGGGTATAAACGGTCCCCTTTCCAGTGTAATAAATCCTTTCTCCCTATGCACCAGGCCAATAGGCAGTATCCAATCTTTTACCCTGTTCTCCCATGACTACTTTTCTCTTTCTCCTTTTCTACATATCAGCCGTGTCAGGTGTAGTGTAAAAAATGCAGCTGTTTTGGCTTTCTAGTCCCTTATTAACCCTTGCTTCTATACTCCTGCAGACAGGGGAGACATAATGAGACAGTGGACCATCGCTCCACCCAAGTCGACCCAGCCAAGCTATCTGAGCACCTTCCTGGACAAAGATGTGGAGTACACCATACGCTACCACAGTGACTAGATCAACAAACTAGATAAGATAGAGGTGCAGATAAGAGTAAAACTTGGTTTTTAAAAATAGGAAGAGAGAAATCAACACACTTTCTGGCCGGGGTTGAAAAAGATTAGGTGGGTCAGTGAGAAGGCTGACATGGCAGAGTGCAGTGATTAAGACTCTGGGGGGTGGGGCACATAGATGGAGATGTGGCCAATTATTTTAGTTCATTTATTGTTATAATTAAATGTTGTGTCATCTATAATTATGTATGTTGCAGAATTATAGAAGTATAAGATTGATCAGTATGGAGAAGGAATAATTGTGTATTAGATATCTAAGTAAGTAGGGCTGAAACACAAGGCCTGCAAGATTTTAGCTTAGCAATTTTGGGCCTTGGAGCTAAGAAATGCTGATATCAGCAAGGGACCAAAAAATAACCAGATTATGGGAAAAGATGGGAGATATTGCAAAAAAGTAACTAAGTAATTTTTTGCTTATAAGATAAAAATGTGACTACTGGGTATAACACATGCCCTAACCACAAGATGCACAATGTATGTAAATACTAGTGAGGTACAGTCATAATTGCATTATAAAAAGAGGGTGCCTAAATTAGGAAAATTGAGCTCCCTATGGGAAACTCCAGCAGGAACCATTCCTCTATTGATGATCAATCCACAAGACCCCTCAGACCCTAATGCTGCTGTTAAGGATGTGAGTATAACCATATTTGTAACTTGTGCACAGGTCTTTATAGAATTTCTATATGCTTAGGTATTTATAATCAAACTTCTAAAACAGACTAGATCTTGTACTTGTAAATATGTGTGGTCACTACCCTTGGTCTTTGCGTGTTCCTAGAGACTCTAAATCTGAAGCAAGCAAGAGAGAAGTGACTTTCACTCTGTTAAGTTTGAAACTGTAGCCACCAGAGCTGAACCCACGGTGGTGTAATACCACATTACAAAATTCACTTTAAATAAATAAAAGGCTACAGAGAGATTCTACTTCTGCCCTGAGGCAGCTGAAGGGAGGGGGGACCCGGAGTGTTACAAAAAGTTGAAGGCCACAAATAGACACTGAATTGTATTTTTGGAGAGAATAAGGAGCCTGTGGCAGGATATATGGAGTAGGGAATTTGTGGTCAGACTTGTGTAATCCTGACTGAATTGACTTTTTCAAAGCAACTAAAAGAAATACTTAATATTTAGCTGTGGTACTAGAAACCCTCCATCTTGCCCTTTATTTCCATCTGTTGGGAGCCAGAAAAATTTTCAACTCGTTATCAATATTTTCCCACCTTCCTGTGCACAGGACAAGTGTCCTTGAAAGGACTATGGTTTTGAATTTGCTGATTGTCATGTAGACAAGGACATTTTCAAAATAAAAAGCACACAATCCATTTGTAAATCTTTTGAATATATGAAAGTATAATCAGGCTGACTCAGACAGCTGAGCTATGGCATACCTCATTTGAATTCAGTCTTCCCCCAGGCCTTGTCTATAGGAAATACGCATACATTGTACTGTAAGTAGGAAACATGAATGATAACAATACTCATCTCCGGAGTTCTGAATTTATTTTAGTTTCAAATGTGTCTGAGCATTTACCTTTTTCATATCCTGGATGTAATTCTAAGAACTCTTATAAAGCCTTTCCTTGTAGCTATACTCTCAAGCCCTGAAGCACCACAACCTTTCTTTGCCCCCCTTATTCCTCACTCCAGCTCTTTCATGGTACTTTCTGCAGCAAGCCATATTTTCACTGATTTAGTACCTCAGCCATGCTCCTGCAGCCATTACTCATGTGAGTAGTTCTTACATTGAATAGCCCTATTGATTTCTAGGGGGCTACTTACATGAGTAAGGTTTGCAGATCTTATCTTACAAAATGATTCCGTGATGAGGAAACCAGTTGTTTGCTGGATCCTGTGCAGCACTCTTATTATATACATATTAAACTGCCAGTTCTCTTTTGGATTTTCAACATTCTTTCAGAACTTATATGGATCCATGTAAACAGTGACTGTCTAGCATCTCTTCAAGCATTGTTCATGGCTGGCAGTATAACATTATCGATCAGTCAGTTTCTTCCTCCTTTCCAACAATATGCATTTGAAAATTCTGCATGAAATTTCTTGTTGCAGGCACTATTTTCTCTTACCAACGTTAGCATCTCCAAAATTCACTTCTATAGAATAGGATGAAATATGCTATAAAAAGTTAAATATTAAAAGATCCAACAATCCATGGGCTAGGCCATTAGATTGCAATCTTACCCAGTGAGAGTTGTTTCACTGCCTTAGAGCAGCCTGTTTTCTTTCTCTCTGATTTTTGGCTCTTGTATGTTACCAGTCTGAGTTCAAAGAAATAAAGTTGTGTTGCATTGCCACCTTCCACAAACAGTATTTGTTCTTATCTAACTTTTCTGTGTGTATGTTATGAACATAACACAGAGTAAGGGGCAGAGAGTTGTTCCACTGAGCCTGGAAAATGCTGGGCAATAAGTCTCCCTCTTGTTTTCCCCACAGCTCCAAGGGAGAGAGTAAACTACCACAAGTGCACATCCAACACAGCATACACTGCCTGATGCACTAGGCTTCACCCAGTCCCCATCCCACTCCTCTGCATTATTGTAGCTTATCGAAAAACAGGAAAAATTTCATTAACATTTTCAGTTTAATGGTTTTCCATTTTTTAGAGTTCAAAATGGACATATTGTCTGTTTTTACTAAAGTTTCCATGATACATTAATAAAAATTTCTGTTAAAAGTGGGCCTTTGTAAAGAATTCATTTTTAACTGACAGCTGGATTTTCAGTAAGGAAAAATTTCAAACAATCTCAATACAAACTATGGTAAATGTTGGTTTTTGTTTTTGTTTTTGTATCATGGATACTTTTCCTAAAAAGTGGAACACTTTAATCTCCAACTGAGAGCTTTCTATTATGAAAAAAGGCCATTTCCTGAGGAGTGGGGGAGGGGTGATCTCTTCATGCAGCATGCTTGGTTGAATTTTGTGGACTGCACAAAATATTACCCAGGCCACTTCTGCCCATCATCTAACCCTGATATGCTTGTGTCACAGATAGGAGCTGGATGAACTTGAGTGAGTTTTTCCTTTGGGTGGATGAGCTCATTGTAGCTGAGACTGGGTAAAGAGGTCTGTAATCTGCTTTCTGGCCTCTTCAGCCATTTCATTTCCACCTGCCCCCTGATTCTACACTCACCTTTACTGCTGCCACCACAGTTCATTTGTCTGGGATTTTATCCTTCAGGCCATCCCTGATGCTTCATAACAGTTCAGGGAAGGGAATTTTATCTAGTATGCCAGGGTAAATCTGTAACCTTACCACAAGTTCCATGGGATCTTTAACTGCCATACAAAGCTGTGAGACTTTGGTTTGTAAGGTTGCCTGTGAAACAGTATATATTACCACTTGCAAAACATGTAGTCTTTTCTCTAATTGTCATCTTTTGATGAAATTTTACCAGGCATAATTGACTTGTAAAAATGAAATTAAAGAAAAGGAGGTCTATGATATTTGATAGGGAAATCACAGCAGGAAGTGAGAAGGGGAAAAATACTTTTTTAGAAAAGTTAAGTAACAAAATCTGGGGGGCAAAATGGTTTTAGTGCCCTTGAAAGGTGCTGGTAGATGACTTTGAAGACTGATGTTCTGACTCAGATGGAGCAGGGATTTGAACTTGGGTCTTCCACAGACTACTTCAGTGCCCTGACCAGCAGATTCTTGGCTATTCTGAGGCAGTATGTGCTTGTTCTCACTTGCAGTCTTGTTTTCATACACAAATTTCAAAAGGTCTCAGGTTTGTCCCAATGTGGAACAGGAAAAATTTTGAAATCTCAAATTTTCATTGGATGGGAAAATCATTTCCCATTCAGTTCAGCAAGAAACATGATGTTGATGCTGGTGCCAAAAAGCAAAAGTCACTCCACCATTTTGCGAAGTTCTCTGTCAGTTTTGCTCTCTAACAGGAAGGCAATGCTGCTTATGTCCAATATAGTATGTGCATGACAAAAGATTTGACACAGTCATTATCTGAGAACACTGACTCACTTATTTCTGGCAATTACTGTATTCCTAAGAATAACTTTTTCTAATTGCTGGTGATGACTAAGTCAAAATGCAAAAGATGAGGGTGTTTACATCGTGTTGCCTCAGAAAATGTGCTTAGTCATTCTTCTAGAAAATATCACCTATTATAGCTGGATCTTTCCACTGGCATTAACTCTGTTAATATCAACCAGAAAGAAATTCTGTCATTGTGTCTTCGCTTTACTCAGTTTGTAACCACTGCTTCAGTGGTCTATTTATGATAAATGTGAGCCATACTTTGAGCAGCCTTAACCTGGGTTATGTACTGTATAAATATGAAGAATTCTTGGTAAAACTGAAGAATGCCCTGTCCTACAGAGGCTCCTCTTGCAATGGAATCAAAAGGGGTGGCAGGATTTGGGATGGCCATGGGAGTGGTGAACACTCCCTGTATAGCACAGAATGCAACTCTGCAAGAGCTTTTTACTTTACCAGTTGTTGGGAGACTTGGAGATAGGATAGGGATGAGCAGAAAAGGTCAGAAAACAGATCCTCTAATCAGAGCCGGCTCAGGAACCAGGTTGGCAAGCAGGTGCTTGGGGCGGCCACTCTGGAGAGGGCGGCAGGTCCAGCTATTCAGCAGCAATTCGGCGGACTGTCCCTCACTCCTGCTCGGAGCAAAGGACCTCCCGTCGAAGTGCTGCCACAGATCGCGATCGCGGCTCTTTTTTTGGGCTACTTGGGGCGACCAAAACCCTGGAGCCGGCCCTGCCTCTAATCCATCTCTCCCCACACCACAGAGACTGCTCCAGCTGTGTAGTGGACATGCAGTGATTCCATTGTGTCTCCACAAACAGGAGAGGGGAAATTTTTTTCCTTTCCCCCAGCAGAGATACTTCCCTTCCAGCTGAGCTACTTGAAGATTTTGCCCAGTGTGTATAATTAGCAAGTGGAAGCAAAACGTTCTGGAACACAAGATTAAAAAAAATCTCAAAATGAGAAATGTAAGGGGGACTAAGTGGTTACATTTTATTTCTGAACTATTTGAAACTGCAATTTGCTTTTGTTGAAATGGGGCATTACAAAAAATGGTGCTCAAAGTTATTGTGTAAGGGTTTTTTAAAACAAAAGTCCTTATGATTCAAGTCAGGAAACATTGACGTGCTCCTATGACTTTTCAAAAATAAAAACAAGACCATGTAGCTCATTTCACAACTAAAAATTCTTGAAATGATGTGCTCTGGGGGAGGACAGACTGAGTGACTGTTAAGCTTTTTCTTCATTCAACCAAATACAGGCTTTAATAAAAAGTCTCCTCTTAGCTGTATTGTCCATTATTAACATGCCTGCATGTGTCCTGTAGAGTTCTTATGTCTAAAAGATTCTGCCTTTTCCCCCTTTACATAGCACTAATTCTTACTGTTGTCTGTATCAAATAGGAAGCTCATATGTTACGGCTACAGGGATAACTGCATCTTTGACTCTCTGACCTTTCTGAAATGCAACCCTTCAGGTGTTAGGCCCTATGCTTTCACCTCTCTTAGAGTGGAATGTGGTGCTTCTCCCATTTTTAGACCAGGTCCCAGGCACCCGCATCCTGTGGTTCAACCATACTTACCCAGCAGGCCTGACTGGGTAGTAGCTGCAAGACTTCCCATCAGAAGCTTATGACCAGTGGTTAATACAGGTGCAGACAGCTTTCTCAAACCAAAGTACTGCTTAAAATCCTTTTTCTCTTAAGTTTGACACAATTAAAGGTAGGTAGGGGTGTGTGTGTAGGTATATAATGTATAAAATGTAATATTAAGAACATAAGAATGGCCATACTGGGTCAGACCAAGGGTCCATCCAGCCCAGCATCCTGTCCGCTGACACTGGCCAATGCCAGGTGCTGCAGAAGGAGTGAACCTAACAGGCAATGATCAAGTGATCTCTCTCCTGCCATCCATCTCTACCCTCTGACAAACAGAGGCTAGGGACACCATTCCTTACCTATCCTGGCTAATAGCCATTAATGGATTTAACTTCCATGAATTTATCTAGTTCTCTTTTAAACCCTGTTTTAGTCCTAGCCTTCACAACCTCCTCAGGCAAGGAGTTCCACAGGTTGACTGTGCGCTGTATGAAGAGGTGCAATCCAAACCAGTGAGGGATTGTCACCACTAGCCCTGTAATCATGGGCTCCTTAAAATGCTTTGCTGCTGTAGATCCCACCTGGTCTGCTCAAAACTAGCCAGCTAACATACAGGTCACATCCTGTGTATCTATGTGCTAGATATTTCATATCTGATTTCAGCAGCCTGGCTGCAACCCCACCACCCATCTCTGGCTTCCAGTAGCCTTGGTTACCACTTGCAGTGTGACCTCCAACACACTCCCATTCCTGACTTTTCCCAAACCTTGTGTTCCACAATTTCCAGCCTTCTCCTCGACAGCTCAGAGATATAATATGGTTTGTTTGTTCCTCTAAAGACACAAAAACACATCATGGCTTATTAACTGAAGTGGGGGTAAATATACCCTGCCCCTTTAAACACAAGACTCAGTTGATTTATGGTAAAAATGAAATGAATTTAACAAAACATACATAGCATTAAGTGAGTTCACGTATAAGAAATGAAGATAGAAAGAGTTACAAGTAAAATAAAACAAAATATGCTTCTAAAAGTCTAAAACTTAATCTAGAGGGCAACAGGCTTTTTTTCAAAATGGCTTCTCACCTGTCGTCCTCCCCAGCCATGGCTGACTTTCCTTCAGTCAGGACCTTCCACAAAAGTTCAAGATGCTGGCTTCCCTTTTCTTCTTTGGTGAAAGCTCTTTGCCTAAGCATGTTTTTTACCTATAGTCAGTTCTGGTCCCTTGTCTTCCTAGTGATAGAAGCCATCTTTGGCAGCCATCCTTGCTTATATCTTCCAAAGTTCAGTGAATTTGTTTCAAGAGGCAGGATGACCTCTTGCCGTTCTTCCCCCTCCGGTGGGCTTCCCATCCTCCTGTATGATTTCTGTGTATAGGACTTCCATTGTTTGATTTCACCATGCTTAACTGAAATAGGAGACAGGTAAATAGCTGTGACATTCCTTCTTGTACAGCATAATATGAGTATCCATAATTCCTTATATACGGTTAAGTTAATGCATACTTTTCACAATATTAATTCAGTGTGTCACTAGCTTTCAGAAAAGATCTCTCTATACACTTTTTATATAGTAATATTGTACACACTCCACTGTTTCAATTGCTTCTCATTTGAGGTTCAGCCTGCCTGTCTTTATAGACCAGTAAACCTTTGAAAAAGATTCTTCTGAAAAGTAAAACCCAGACCAAGCTTCTCTCTCCTGCTGTGTGTAAATGCCATGCTGTCTTTTCCCCTACTTGTTAGTGAGGTTTGCCTCTACCTCTTGTTAGCTTGATATGTCTTTTTACTGCTTATATGTAAGTAGAGATAAACACACATTCCTTTGTTTAGGATGGAACTGTTTAACCACTCCCCTGACATACCTGGTTTATACACACTTTAGTTATAACTCCAGTATATATTTATAACTCTTAATATCCATCACATACATACATCACACAAGCATATTCATAATCAGTGAGTTATTAGTTGTCAAATGAGACCTCACAAGACATATTTTGTACAAATATTAGTAGAATAGTGTGAATAGGGGAGGAGCTTAGGGTAAGATATTCTGACACTAATTCCTACCACCCGGTGGTGGTGGGCCAGGCAGGTTTCTTTCTTCAGAGTCTCCCGCAGAGGGTGTTGCTGTGTCAGTCCCTTCTCCTCGAACAGTAACTTGACAATTGTTTCTTCCCTCTCTCTAGAGTGTGATGTTTTAACTCTTTAGTGTCCTTTTAATCTTTTGGTTTCCAGCATTGACAAAACAAGTCTTGTAACTTACTGGAGCCTGGACGTGATATCTTCCCAGCTAACAGCTCGGGCCTGGTCTTAATGACCACCACCATACCCCCAATACGGTTACTGGGAGGTTGTTAATCTAGAGCTATTGCATTGCTATTCTGTTAGCTTCCTCACAGCCCTGTTTCTAGATTAAACCACTGTATGCGTATGGCAAACATTCCAATAAATCAACGTACAGCAACTGTCCCCATAACCAGGCTACATATAGAATTCATAAGTTAGTGCGGAACAGCCCAATGTCCTTCACAACAGATACAAACTTCAAGATTATGGACTGGTCCAGTTATTCTGTTACATGTAGTTGTGTGCAAAGGAAGAAAAGCAGATCAAAAGTTCCACCATATTTTTGCTACACACTATCAAGACCAGGTGTTGTTCCTAGTATATTATTGTCATTCCCTCCCCTTAAGAAACTGCCCCACTATAAACTGCTGAAAAACTTACATTTTTGTAACAAAATTGGTAAAGACTGAAAATAGCAAATTCACTGAAACAGATCAGACTTGAGATGCCTTGTCAGACCATAGGAAGGATTGAAAGCCACTGCAGGCTTCCCAAGCCTTGTCTACACTAGGGTTTTTGGCAGAAATTTCCCATCAGTGCAAACTTCACCTGTGGGTGCCTAGCAGTACACAAGGCTCCTATGACTGACCGCTTTTTTTAACACCATGTCATAGCTCCCACTATTGCTCCCACCAGTAGAGGATCATCATTGGTAGCAACCTTACTGTAGACACAGCCCTACTGTCCTGAGGGGTTGGGCTCAAGACTCAGGTTTTTAAGGTACTTGAGTAGGGTACACAAATAATCATTAGCACACTTCTTCACCTGTGATCTCAAAGGCAGAAGCTCCAAATGGATTAACTTGGCCTGGTGTCTCAGTTAATAGCTGGCCACATTATTGTAGCTACCCGTGAACATCTTTTGTTAGTTTAAGGAGCCTCGTTCTCGTTAACAAGCAAAAAGGTTTGCCGAACCACTTCATTAGCTGAAACCGTAATTATCATTTTCTTACCTTTGAATAATATAAGTATACCTATGTTTCTGCTGAAGGATTAGGGTCACAGTGATGATGTATCTACAATTAAAATACAGAGAGTGGGCTAGCGGCTGCTTTCCACTTGCCACATGTGGACGCCTTTAAAGCCAAGATTTTCAAAAACAGCAGTCTGAAGTTAGGCTCCTGTGACAGGAGGGATTCCTTTGATACCCCTTTAGGACAGCTTTTTCTCTGCCTCAGCAGTGCAAAGCAGCCAAAGCTGGTACCGAGAATCAAGCCCCTTGCTTCTAAAATAATGTGAATAGACTTAAATTTATATGAATTACTTTTCAGTCTCTGTGCAGAAGAACATTATTTTTTCCTGTCTGGGAAGCTAACACATTCATGTGGGAAAGAGATTCTCTTATTTCATATTCTTCAATAAAATTATGCTAAAACTTCCCAGGCAGTATAACATCTCCCCTCTGGGCATGACCAGGGTTTCCCAAGTAACCTTGCAATTTCATTAATTAACCATACAAAAACAAAGGAATTGGTCAGAGGAGGAGGCAAGCGCAGCCTCTGCTGGGCTGAACAGCCTTTTCTGCAATAACTTATCCCACAGTTGCTTTGGGAACAGATGTAAGGAATGATTTATGTATTCCATTACTATAATCCAATTTGTTTCTATTACTTATCATTATTCTGTGATGCTGTGTACTAATAATCATGTTACTTCATTAAAAGAAAGGTTCAATTTATGCTGCCTGAAATTATGACAGATCTAAGAGAGAATGATTACAAAATTTACCATTTATTTTCTTCAATGAAGTGCATGGATATTTAGAGCAGCTCGAATTTTGTACTCTGAACCTTTAAGTGGAAGGATTTGCTATAATAATCTTTTGGAATGAGTAAGTCACATGGCAACTCCTGTACCATAGGGTAAAGTATACAGGCTAATCTCTGGAAGCAACATCTCTATGTATAAAGGAGACTGTTATTGCTCCAGTGGTCTAAAGGAAATGAATGTTTAACAATAAATATGACATCACTGTTTGCATATAGCATGCTGTCCAGGACATCAAGGCCTTGCCTGCTCCCAGCAGCTGCCTTTTCTTAGTGGGGCCCTCTTACATAGTGGATGGTATGTTTTTTTTTTTTTTTTCCCTCCTCCAGCGGTGAATCTTCAGAGATTCGTGCGCACATACACAACATGCAGTGGTATAATCCACCCCTTGTACTGGAAAGAAGGTCTCAGCTGTAACTTTGCAAACCTCCCACCCCCTGCAAGACAAAGGGATGCCATCAGAATCTTCACCCCTCTCTCCTCCTAGAGGCCAACTGGAGAATCGTTAGACACACACCCACCCACGTGGGGAAAGCAGCAGCAGAACTTTCCCCCTGCTCTTTCTTTGAAACAAGGAGGGGCACGAGGAAATGCCATTCCCCATGTTAAAATCACTTCTTTGACTCAGGCATACTTCTTGTTTTTAAAGGGAAAGTCACAGGGCTAAACTAAAGAGATGAGAGACAGTGAAAAAGATCTGTCGCTTCCGTGAGCACTGGGACAAATCCGCTTCCATACAAATCCTGCAAGATTAGGGCTTAGAATCCTCCACCATGTGTAGAATGGAAACTATCGGAGGTGACAGAGGCCAGCAGCAGCTCAAGTAGTTGGGTTCTGACTTCTAAGGACAAGGGACTTGACTACTGTTGCTCAGGATACACTTAGATTTAAAATATGGTAAAAATGATCTGTGTTGTATTGTTTTCAATAAAATCTGCAGATGTTACTGGTGGAGGTAGAGACATCAAGTTTGCCTACGCATTTTCAGAACCTTCCCTGTTTTGGATTCAGAGTAATGGAAGGAGTCAAAAGGGCTCTCTACAGTGGATCTCCAGAAAGTAATAAGCCCCATGGAGCCTACACCAAAAAAAGCTTATGACTGACACACTTCCTAGTGTATTCTCTTGGAACAGGTAATTTGAACGAGACCCAAAATGTGGCGCTCATGGTGATAACAAACGCTCATGGTTCTGTCAGAAACTTCTAACTTCTGTGCAGCCTCAGATATAATTCTGGCCATACCTGATGCAACTTGCAATACCTGTGAGAAGCCTATCTGAGCTCTGTGAAAGTTATAAACTCTATGAGGATAGCCAAAAGAGGCTTGTAACTAAGCGTATGCCAAATAAATAATTAACCAAAAGTGGATAACTGGATGTTGTGTTTTGCCACAGCTGAATTAGAAGCCAAAGAGTAAACAAATCAATAAATGATACCCACATAAATTATATATGACCATGTCTTCTGAAAGAAAGTTGCTCAGAGGACCTATGCTATTAATGAATCAACCTCATCGTCTCACAAAATACAATGAACTAAATTCAACCCTGTGTAATTTTACTGAAATCTGCCTCTTGTAGATATTTAAAATGTCCTTTTTGGGAACAGAAAATTGGGTCTGGAATTGAGTCTACTAAGCCTTTCTTCCCATCTCTCCTCCAATTCCTACTGAAAGCATATAAAATCAGGAACATCAAATACACTTGATTAATCTATTTAAATAACCTTCCCGGTCTCTGTCTTTCTCTATTTGATTCCAAACATTTAAGGTTTGAGTAATGCAGGAATTACAGGGAGTTAGTTTCTTTACTTTGTCAATAAATAGTATTGCTACTAAAAACGTGCTGGAAAACATGAATTGTTTGTTTGTTTTATCCAAGCTACCTGACCTGTAATTAAACTCTTGCCAACTAGAGCTGGGTAAACTATTCACAGCAGGTCATTTTATTTAATAAATTTAACTCTTTATTCTGTTAGTTTTCCATAAATAGCCTTTGATTTGTATCCATTTGCTGTTTCTTCAAAATTGTTTGAATACTTTATTCAAATATATTTCCACCAAAAGGCTGCTTGTGAGCTATTTGTTTCAGCTATGTCTTTGACTATTTATTATTTGTGTTGTATGTTTGGACACCTAAATCAGTGTCACATTCTTTCTGCTCCGTGGTTAGATTACTGAAACTCTTTTGGAGATGAGGAGGAAAGTCAAAGATTTCAAGAGGTGATGTGAATCCTGGTGTCAACACATGTTCCTACAATTTCTCTCAACATTTTCACTTCCTATGAACATTCTTGCTCATAAAAAAAGCATTTATATTAAAGTTTGTGGGAAAACAAATAGAAATTCACGAGGGTTTCCCAAATACTACTGAAGCAAATTCAGTTTCTATTCAAACAAATGTGACTGTATTGTAGATGTTACCTAGCTTCAATTAATTTTTAACTTGTTTGCAGTGTTGTAGCCGTGCTGATTCCAGAATATGAGAGAGACAAGGTGGGTGAGGCAATATCTTTTATTGGACCAACTTCTGTTGGTGGGAGATAGAGCTCTGTGTGCTCAAAAGCTTGTTGCTCAGGTTCCCAAGGTTGTACCTTCCTCCAACAGAAATTAGTCCAGGAAAAGAGATTACGTCACCGACCATGTCCTTGCCAGTGATTTTTTAGCACTGTTTAACAATTTGGCATGATACTTAGCTAAATTTGATATGGCCAGCACAGCTTTGGTCCTTTGATTTCATCAGTATTCTGTACTTAAGTCTAGTTCTTTTCTTTATCTAAACAAAATTAGCCATGTTTTTCTTTAATGTAGTACAGAATGTTTTTTTTATTTCAGTCTATTGGGGGACTGAAAAGGGAATATGAAGCTGGAGAATATGCATTCTAAATATCAAGGTTTTAACATGCAATGGTGTAGCCATGTCAGTCCTAGGACATTAGAGAGAAAAGGTGGATGAGGTAATATCTTTTATTGGACTAACTTCTGTTGCAAGAGACAAGCTTTTTTGAACTTACACGGAACTCTTCCTCAAGTTTTGACATGACTGTTTTATATAGAACAAAAGATTAAATACACAACAGAGACAGTTTGTCATTTTAGGACCCATCCGACACCCACTTCAGTGGGAATCTTCTCAGTGACTTCAAAGGGCATTGGATTGGGCCTCTTGAGAACAACTTTCTTATCCTACATGCAGCTGTCCCATTGACTTTAAAGTGAGTTAAGGACAGCAGGATTTAGGGTTACATTATATTTAAAGTCTCTGATGGATTATTTGTAAGTCTTTCTATCTTTGGGTATATAGTTTTTAACATCTCTTGGCAAACTCCGTTATTTAAAAATGAAGTGATATTTTTTGACAGTCTAGCCTTTAAATTATTGCTTTCTGGATAAAAGGCAAGTAGTTCTGATTCAGCTAGGCTGTATCAAAAGAGGATTTAAAAGTACAGTACTTTAAAAGTCAAGATCAGGAAGGCCATATGTAATTACATCTTGATTTTAGTGAAAAGGGACATGTTTTATATAAGAATAAATAATACGGCTGGCTTAGTCACTTTCATTTCTCTGCCGCATGCGTTCTACTGAGTGAAAATAAAAATGGACATAAATAGAAAAACATTTTTAAAGCACTCTTTATGGTTTCTCTTGGCTCAAATACATCATCAAAAGTTGATTGGTGGTGTATTCTCCATAAAGCATTTAAAACACGAATGATTTCATTGATGTGACTAAGCTTAAGCTACATGGTCCCATTCACACTACAACTGAAGTTCTAATTGCTATTTTGGAGCACTGCTAGAAACTTGTGCTTCTGATTAATAGTCATTGCATGGGTGAGCAGGTTGAGATGGTGGGATCATTAGCATAATTTAAATAAATCCCCATCCACTCTATTCAGGGAAACCATAATGTGAACAGAACATCTGTAACAAGGTGAAAAATGCTTGCCCTTTAAGGGCTTGCTCCTCGGAGGGGTTGATTTCACTAAGTGCTCAGCACCTTCTAGGAGTTGCTTAGCACTATTCAGGATCAAATTCGGATTGTCCATTACTAAGAATTTGATTTTAAAGGACTGGTACGCTATGTTTTAAAATGAACATTGTTTTGGGGGGGACCAGGAGGCATGGTGGGTTGCTTGCTGTATTTTATGATGATATTGCTATACCCTTATTTCTAGAGAATTAGATTAATCATATGTGCTTTAGGAGAAAAGTGAAAATGAGATTGGTGGTATGATCAGTGTGTAGTTGGTTGGTTGAAATTACAAAACCACATCACTATAACACAATCTGGCACCCTCTTCATTGGGTACTCGCAGGATTGGAATTAGGGACCTTCTTCTAGAGGTGCATGAATCAAGTATTGGTGGCTGAAGACACTATATAAAGGTAATGCCTACAGGCATGCTATGTGGAGAGAGAGAGAGAAGCATGCTCACTAAAACCCTCTACTACACCTTTTTTATTAGCTGTATCTCGTGCTGTACCCAGTGCAAAACTCAGTGCTATCGGTTGTGTGAGAGGGTGGGGCACGACGCCATCCAGATATAACCCCTCTGGTTTTCCTGTGCCGTCACCCTCAATGCATGCAATATGACACACCCAGCCAAAAGGTAGGCCCATTCATGGTATCTGATGAAACTGTGATGGGGGGCTAATTTAGCTACAACTAATCAGGAAAGAGATCTTGGAGTCATTGTGGATAGTTCTCTGAAGACGTCCACGCAGTGTGCAGCAGCAGTCAAAAAAGCAAACAGGATGTTAGGAATAATTTTAAAAGGGAAAGAGAATAAGACAGCAAATATCTTATTGCCCTTATATAAATCCATGGTACGCCCACATCTCAAATACTGTGTACAGATGTGGTCTCCTCATCTCAAAAAAGATATACTGGCATTAGAAAAAGTTCAGAAAAGGCAACTAAAATGATTAAGGATTTGAAACCGGTTCCATATGAGGAGAGATTAAAGAGGCTAGGACTTTTCAGCTTGGAAAAGAGGAGACTAAGGGGGGATATGATAGAGGTATATAAAATCATAAGTGATGTGGAGAAAGTGAATAAGGAAAAGTTATTTACTTGTTCCCATAATATAAGAACTAGGGGCTACCAAATGAAATTAGTGGGCAGCAGGTTTAAAACAAATAAAAGGAAGTTCTTCTTCACACAGCGCACAGTCAACCTGTAGAACTCCTTGCCTGAGGAGGTTGTGAAGCCTAGTACTATAACAGGGTTTAAATGAGAACTAGATAAATTCATGGAGGTTAAGTCCATTAATGGCTATTAACCAGGATGGGTAAGGAATGGTGTCCCTAGCCTCTGTTTGTCAGAGGGTGGAGATGGATGGCAGCAGAGAGATCACTTGATCATTGCCTGTTAGGTTCTCTCCCTCTGGGGCACCTGGCATTGGCCACTTTTGGTAGACAGGATACTGGGCTGGATGGACCTTTGGTCTGACCCAGTATGGCTGTTCCTATGTTCTTATGAGATAGCAAGAATGAGACAAGGCAAATCATACATAGGGGGAAGAAAGAACAGAGGCCACCTTCATTCCCAGACTCCACATCACCTTCTTTACAGTTTGAATAAACTTTATTTTAAGGGGCAACCCTCAGAAGAATCCACTTCAAAGGGTGACTGGACTATAAAAATGAGGGGCAAAAACACCCCAGGGTATTTCTCCCTCACTCTATTTTATACCTAAGACAAAGGAACCAGCCTTTTGACTTTGAGGGGGACATCCTGACCTGAGAGTTTAGTCAGAAATGTTGCTGGGAACATGTGGTAAGGATTTTACCTTGAACCAAGTGTAGTTTGTGAAGTTTTAGCTATTAGAAAGATTTTTATCTTTATTTTTCTTGGAACCATTTCTGACTTTAATGCCTGATACTTGTACTCACTTAAAATCTCTCTTTATAGTTAAATAAACTTGTTTTTATTTTTTTAAATCAAAACCAATCCAGTGTTGTGTTTAAATTGTACTGTTTGGGTAACTCCAGTTAAAGTAACAAACTGTTGCATAGTGATCCCTTACAGTGGTAATGAACCTTGAATATCTGAACTGTCCAGGAGAGCACTGAACAATGCAGAACACACTTTCTGGGGAAAATTTGGACCTGGGAGCATGTTGGGGTCACCCTGCAGGTAGTAACCAAGGCTGCTGGAAGCCAGAGTGTGGCTGGTGTGTTGCTGACAGGAAGCTGGGCTTTACATTTAAAAAAAAATGCATGGCTCTAAAAATAATCAAATATAGTTGAGAAACAACCAAGCCATTTTCTTAAAATGAAAAATATAAGATAGACCTTTGATTAAATTCTCCTCTTAATTATACTGCTGTAATCGTGTATTATTCACAGTGGTGTTAGAGAGAAATAGGGGTCCCTTTGTGTTTTAGGTTTGAGCCCCAAAAGATTATTTCAATGGATGAGAATAAAAACGCTGGGTATAGGAGCTAGACAATGGGATCATTGTCAGTCCTTTACCTGCAAAGCTCTACTGGGGCCCATTGTGATAGTGGTTTTCTTTTTGCTAGAGTGGATCCTGTTTCTTGCTGAGATGTAGTGAGCATTAGACATCAGTACAACTACCCAAGAGCTAGTGGTGTGTCAGCTTTCTCGTCTGCCTTCCTGTACTCTGTGTGGTGTAGGGCATGACAAAGTGAAAAGCTTTGGAAAAAACAGATTCATTCAGTGTAATTGAACTAAATGGATAATAGGACACTTATTAGAGCATTAAACAGAAGAATATTCTTTGCAGGCTTTTGCAAAGACTACATTTCTTTGTCACTTTATAATAGACACTCACTTAGGAGTCTATTCTCTTCTCCATGCATTGGGATTTTTAGATGTCTAACTCCCATTAATGTTAATGAGAGCTATGCATATAAACTCTTGAGCATAACAAAAAAATCAGAAAAAATAGACCCTTTAGTTCCTAGCAAAAATGCATTGCAAAGGCTAAAATAGCTCAAGGTCTATACTTATTTGTTTCTGTTGTGGGAATATTTCAGTTGAGCAAACCTGCAGCATAACTCTTAAACTAAACCTAATAATTTAGGGCCAAATTCTGCAACCCTTATTTATATAGAATAGTAATTCCTCAAATAAACCAACTGAATTCAATGATTCCAACTACCTGTGGAGTAAGATACGATTCGGTGAGAATAAGGCTGGCAGAATCTGGCCCTTACTTATTTTCAGGCATACTGGACCAGATTCTTACAGGTTTTTCTCATGTTGGGTAACACTTTACTCCACAAACAGTTCCAGTGACTTTGGTTGCTCTGTGGAGTTACGTACTATACAACACCACTTAATTTGTGCCAGGGATGAGCCCCGGCACCTCTAGGCTTGGTAGTTTATAGCCCCGTCGCCCTTTGCCATGTCAGTTATGAAAGTAAAAAAATCGCTTGACCCTCATTCATTACAGATTAAGCACTGCGTTTACAACATAAGTAAAGGTATCAGAATTAGGCCAATTGTTTGCTTTTTAATTTCTTTAATACTGTTATGGTTGAAAAAATTAGATTGTGCTAGTACTTTAAACATTACAGTTCACTTTTGCAATAATATTCAGGGCTTGCAGTTATTCTAGTCCATATTCTCTTGTCAGTTACAGCAGTGCAGTTCCATTGAAGCCTTCAGTGGAGTTCCATTGGGGTAACACAGAACAGTTTTGCCTATTTATTAAGTAATTAATGCTCAGAACTCCCACGTGAGTAGGATTAGTATAGATAGAGAGAAACACTTTTTAGCAATTTATTCTTGGTGACTGACCTCAGTTCACCTGGATATTATATTGAAGAATATATTGAAACCTACCTTGAAAAAATTAACATTCCAGTAAAATGATGCTAACTTCTTAGCGTTGACCACTGTTGTTTTCCTCATTTTATAGATGGAGAAACTGAGGCCGAGATGCAATGTGACTTTGTAAAGCTCCAGAGAGTGTTGGAGCCAGAATTGTTTCTCACAGATCTATCAAAGAATGACAGTTTCATTGTGAAGCTTACTGGCAATTAAAATGAAAGTATCTGAGTGAAAACAGAACAGAGGAGAAAGTGCAGATAATACATTTCTGGGTTCTCCCTTAATTTTTTTTTTTTATTAGTGAATGGAATCACAGAGAGTTTCTCTGAACACACAGTGTAGTCTTACAGTTTGTATTTTGTCTTCTCTTTCAACAGCCCCATTAGCTGAAGGACAAGTTCCATTTGCAATATTTTCTTATTAAATTCCTCTACGTCAGGAGCTTCTCAAATATGTAAAAAGGTTGGGATTTTTTTCCTTTTACAGTCAGGAAGGATACACTTGTTTATGGTCTCAGTGAAAACTCCAGTTACTTGCAGTCAGCTGTGGATTAATTTAAAAGTAAGCTGAAAATTGATTTTCTTTCAATAATGAGTTAGTGTTTTTATCCATTGTTTATATCTGGCCTAAGTAAGAACTCACATGGCTAGAAAAAACAGGTTGCATAGTGGAGATGACTAAAAATTGTATCCAGTGGGCCTGATTCTCCTCTCACTCACACTGGTGTAAATTAGAAATAAACCTATTTTAATTTGTATTGGAGTCACACCAGCTCAAAGTTGGTGTAAAAGAAGAATCAGCCCCATTACATTTGGGGACAGTTTGGGTTAGTTCTTAAGAGAGTAGAATGCCTAATAAGGATTTTACAGTGTAACTAAATATTATATTTCAGTAAGACTGGTACAGTGTGTATTTTGGTTAACCAAGTATTTGTACAGAGCTAAATAACCCTCTCTCCTATTTATCCAGGAACATTTCAGTGGCTTCCACTAGATGGCTACATTGAAACCAGTTTTGTTGCATAGCAGAAGCACCAATATTTACACATAAATGCTTGCTTTGTACATTGAACTGCTTCTGCCACCTGTTCATCTCTTCTGATTAAGACAGCCTCAGATAACCTGAAGTACATAATGAGCTAGAATGGAATACATCATTCTCTTTTTATTACAAAGAGCACTGCTGTCTTGCACAAGCGAGACAGATGAGATTTCAGTCATGAGAGCTCACTCCTTTATAATTAGCAATACAGTGAATTTGTCGAGACGGAGGTGAGACTGAAAACATAGTGCCCTTAAAATAATGTTACTATAACATTCTCATTTAACACTCCCCCAGCCCCCCCAATAAACTGGGTATTTGCCATTAAAGTGCTGGGGTTTATTTGTTTTACAATTAAATCGGTGGCAAATTTGAGGTTTTTAAGCTTTCTGAGCCTAAAAATCTCTCTCAGGTATTTCTGGAAGAAATCATCATATCTGAAGGGGTTTCCTCAACACATGTCATGACTCAGATGAACTGATCCATTTGATCCTATTTTTAATTTGCCACTTATGCATGTGACACTCACTCACCAAACAGCACATTTCCACCTAGAGACCAAAAGAGTACCCTGCCTGGAGTGCAGAACAGTGCTTTATTTAGTCACTTATCAACAAATATTATAGGTGTAGAACCAAGTCCAGCCCTAGGTTTTGAAGGACCTACATGATGGTTTTAACAATTATGAGCACAGAGTCAGGATCCTTGTAATTCCTGTGGATTCCTTCAGCTAGAAAGGGGTCAGACCCAGTGCTGTTATATAGCACTTGTCATCAGTAGACCTCAAAGTGCTTTACAAAGGAGGTCTCATTATTTTCATTTTACAGAGGGGGAAACTGAGGCTCTGTGAGGTGACTTGCCCAATGTCACCGGAAGCAAAGGAGAGACTGAAACCCAGGCCTCATGAGTCCTAGCCACCAGATGATACTACCTAACTACTACTGAAGGGTTGAGGTTTTGGCAGACAACTGGGAAGAGTAATAGTAATACCTAGCTCTTAAATCATTGTACAAAGGTCAGTATCATTATCCCCATTTACAGATGGGGAAACTGAGGCATAGGAGTGTCATGACTTGCTAAGGATACCCAGCAGGCCATTGGCAAATCTGGGAATAGAATTCAGGTCTCCTGAGCCCCAGTGCCCTATCTACTAGGTCCAGAGTAGCTCCTGGATGTGTGTAGGGAGGAGATGCTAACAAAGTTTCACTCCTCATTTATGGCTTGATCTGTTTCCGTTGATGTCTATGGCAAAACTCCCATTGATGCCTCTGGGGCAGGATCAGGGCTTTAGGCTCCAATTCAGCTGAGTACTTAAGCATGGAAGTAGTCTAACTGAAATCAAAGGGACAACTCACATGCTAAAGTTACGCACATGATTAAGTACCTTGTTGAATTCAAGCCTCATACTAATAAAAGGAGGGAGGGAATTGTAACGAACTGCGTGAACATAGAGCTGTGGTTGCTGATATCTATTTCTAAATAAAACAAACACTAAAAATACAGGAAATCCCAATTTAAAGTTTAATCAAACTTTATTTTTCCTTTTCTTTTTCACTATACATAAATTTCCCATACAAGTACAAATAAATCTAAATTCACATATCTTAACTCTGACCTAGTAAACATTACTAGTTCTCATGTTGTTATTTGAAGGTATTGTTCTTAGTCAGGATATCATCTTGCTGTGGACTTTTGCTGCAAATTAATACAGTAATTTGTGTGGGAACATACATAAGTGTGGAGATGGAAATAGTTGGCTTCAGAGTTCACAAAATGAGTGCAAGTCAGACTTTTCCATTCTTTAATTTTATAATATGTTTATGAAGGAGAATCAACAGTTTCTTTTGTGTCTACAGTTATGGTGTGTGGGGAATATACATACAATGTGACAGTGTTTTCTGATATTTCGTTACACTAGTGCAATTCTATATTTTGATGTATAGGTTTGCTTTTATACAAATAGAAGATATGAGGTAAGAATGTAGACATTTTCAGGAGTGGGCTAAGCATGTTTTAAATATATTTAATTTATGTATACACTGAAGGCTGTTATGTGGAGTTTGATTTCTTCTTTTTACTTTAACAGCTTTAACTCTGTTAGTGTGGGTTTTTTCCTGTTGGAATATGCATCCATATATGACCCCAGGAGTCCATTATACAGTATGGAGCTAGTTAGATCACTCATGTATAAGTTAAACAAATTTTTGGTTCCATGTGGATAGATCTGAACTCCAGATCTGGATCCAGACTTCATGGGCTGGATCCTCAGATGTTGTGCAGCACCATGTGACAGTAGAACTGCCATATTTATTATTAGTAGTATTTGTATTGTGGTAGGGGCCCCATCGTACACTGGACCCCATTGTGCTGGGCATTGTACAAAGACATACCATATAGAGACGTGCTTACTGATGCCATGAGGGTCACCCCGTACAAAGGGAATCCTCCACAGTTTACAGCCTCTTATGTTACCTTCCCACCCACCCACTTCCATTGCTGCATAGCCAGCACGGCTGGAAGACAAGGATTGAGACATGGACTTTGCTGTGCCATGCTCATCTCCGAATGCAGTGTCAGCTCCTGGGGCCTTTTGCAACCTCAGTGAATTAAAGAAGCCCTCGGGTTACTATAGTTTGTCAGGTTGCCAGCCCTATACTGAGTAGCTCCAGGACTGAGGGAGTGCAAAGGGGAGTTTTGTGTCACCTTCATACCTGTCCCTTCACTCCCAAACTGCACTTTATACAGTTCTGCTGAACCCCAGAATCTGGTCCCATAGCTCTATAATGGGCACAATATAAAAACCCTAATCCAAACTTGGGAGGTTGGAAATTTGGATCTGAACTCAAGCAAATTCCATAGTGTTCAGATTCATTGCCTGGTTCACTGCATGACGAGAGAGATTTTATTTTCAGACTTAGGGCTGGTGTAGGGGTTTGATTTAGGCTCATCTCTTGTGTATATTTACACTGATTGACTACAACAGTAAGTGGTATAAAAAGGACTGCAAAATATAATAATCTTTCTGAGGAGGCAATGTAGACTGTGGGTAGAGGACTGGGACTCAGGAGACCTGGATTCTATTCCCAGCTCTGTCATTAGCCTATGGGGTGAGCTTGGGCAAGTCACGTCACTGCTCTGTGCCTCAGTTTCCCCATCTGTATAATGGGAATGATACCATTTTTGCAAAGCACTTTTGGATTTGATGGTGATATAAAAGTTAAGTATTTATTACTAAGCGTAGAAGGTATTGCTGCTAACCTCCAATCATTGAGTTCACCTTCATCTCTGAATTACTGGCATGGTAAATGTGCTTCTTCTGTGACTAACCTGCCTTAATTGCAACTAAAGTATGTATAAACCGCTGGTTCCTCAACTCTGTCTCCAAAAGATGCGAATACACAATGATTATAACTAAATTCTAGATCAATGCTAGATAATAAAGAAAAGGCTGAAAGCGTACATGCTTTTGTCATTTAGGCTGACCGACAGTAACTAACCTAAAAACCCATGTCTAAATTAACAGTGGTGTGGAAGAATATCTTACTCTCTATTAGCAAGTTGCAATCACACTGCAAACAGAGCCAAGGAGAATACCAGTCCATTGGAGGAATATTCCTAGGTTAGTGTGGAAGGAAGAGAGCACAGCAAGATGCTTTGCTGAAGCACATGGAAGGGAGCCAAGAAAAGCACCTGTTCTAATTCTTCGTAATTGCCTCATAGCAGGAACAGTCTCCACACAGGCTGCTCAAGAAGAACCAGCCTGAAAAGTAAGTTGCACTGGAAAAAATTCAGCAGCAATTAAGAGCCGGTCACCCAGACATGAAATTTGTATTAACTCACAAACAGTAGTCATGGTTAGATCACCACAGTCTCTCTACACTTCACATATATTCACAAGCTGTAGACAGGCTAGTCAAAGCTTGTTGCTGTGACAGTGTTTTTCTACTGCCTATAGATTTTTACTCATTGCACGCAGGGGCTGCTGTGAGGAAAACAGGAATGCAATCAGTTGTTGCACAAAATATAGTAGGGAATACTGCCAGGGAGATCAGTTTTCTTGTCACTTGGTGCTGTACAGTGCGTTGGATCCTAATTTACATTTAGTCACAAAAATGCAACAGTGATACTCCCAAAAGCCAGAAAATTCAGAGCTGAAGCTGAAATTCCACCATCCATTGTGCCTCTATTACAGCAGGTAGGCCCAGATCCTCAGCCGGTGTAAATATTCATAGCTACATTGCTTTAAGTGCTGCTGCACTGATAGGGTATCTATACACTGCCTTTCAATAAATACCTGCTGTTTAGAGAACTCCATCGAAATGCTTGCAAATTTTAGCTAGTTCAAGTTAAAAAGCTTTCTCTTTTGTTGCCTGAGTGTTTTTCATGGGTTTAGTGTATATCTCTAATGGTACCTAACTGTTTTGTTTTGTTGACTTAGAACAGACTAGAGGAAATTACCAACCTCAAAAAGTGTTTCCTAAAAGTTCCATTCCCATCATCGCCATGGTGCTGGACCATGCTTTCATTTGCATCAGAGTGTGGCACGACTTGTCAGATGCCATCAGCACCTACTCAAAGATTTATTGAACAGACTTTGTCATACCAATCATTTACTTCTTAAGATAGACATTCTTTACCCAAGAGCTGGAATATATACAGTAGCTGGGTGGCATTTTCAAAAACATTTAAGTGTCTTTAAATGGGTCTTCCTCTTCTATGGGACTTGGGAACTTTTGAAAATCCCTTTACCCATTTTTTAATATGTACAGCACAATTTGCCAAGAAGCCACAAAACAGTCACAATCAAACCTGCAAAGTAGCAGGTTCATTTTAAGGCCAAAAGGACCATGATCATAGAGTCTGACCTTCAACATAGAGCAGGCACTAGAATTTCGCCCAGTAATTCTTTTATCTAGCCCAACAACTTTTGGATGAACTAAAACATATCAGCCATGGTCAGTAAGTGTTCGCCGACCTGGGCAGCTGGTGTCTACACAGCACAAAGCCACATCCACTCCCAGGCAGATGTTCTTTCCAATCTTACTTTAGGTGCTTTCATGGTAACCTGTTATCTGGCCTGTCCCTGTCTTGGGGCTGGATGGCCTCCTTCTTCTTGGTCTTCAAGAGGTTCTGAAAGCCTAGCAAAAATAAATACAATTGTAGTCATGTGCATAAGATGTAAAAATAAGTCATTTATATAACAACTTTCATCTTAAAGGATCTCCAAAAACTGTCAGTCTCAGGCTCCTGATCTCCCATCGACCCTTCCCCTTTCTTTTGGCACTGGAAGCTACCCAACCAAAACCCCCCACTGAGTTTTAGTAAGGGGCCAACAGTCCCCTTACATATAATTGGGTTCATAAAAGCATTAGATAAGTTCATGGAGGATAGGTCCATCAATGGCTATTATCCAAGATTGTCAGGAATGCTGCCCCATGCTCTGGGTGTCCCTAACCTCTGACTGCCAGAAAGTGGGAGTGGATGATAGGGAATGGATCACTCAATTATTGTCCTGTTCTGTTCATTCCCTCTGAACCCCCTGACATTGGCCACTGTTGGAAGACAAGATACTAGGCTGAGTGAACTATTGGTCTGACCCAATATGGTCATTCTTATGTTCTTAACCGCAGTAGCCACGCCAATGAAGGTGTGGGATATGCATTAGGCTGCTGGAGAGGATGTGCCCACCAGCAGCTCTCTACCTCAAGAAGTGGTCCATATGAAGTAGTTTGAGAACCCTAGCATAAGCTCAGCGGTTTGCAAGCCTTTCCATTCTGCAGACCATGTTGTGAGTTGAGAAGACCTCTTGCGGTGTGAGCCATCTCCATAGTGATCCATAGACCATAGGCTCTCTTTTTTTCTATTTTGTTTCACTGCTTCCTGTGAGCATCCATTTCCTTTTGTCCCTAGTAGGCAGAGTTCCAAGGAAATATTCCAAACGCATCACTGGGTTGCTCGAGAATGTAGGTGTGTCTATCTCTAGTGATTTTCATAATGGAAGTAAGGAGGGTGTGTGTATTTAAGCAGAATGATTAATGGCCTTGATGTGCTATTGAGTGCCCCCTAATAATATCAGTCATTATTCTATTTGGCTTTAATTTTGTATGCAGGTTGATATATTTAAGATTAATGAAGCAGTTCTTCTTAATGAAGAAACTAGTTCAGAGAATGCATTTTCCACCAATGAGTTTGCTAGATACATTAATTAATGCCATTCACAATCTCCCCCTATTTCAGAGAAAGGAGGGAGTAGTCGGAGGCCACAGATATAAGAAAAAATGAGATGTGATTCTCTGAGAAAGTTTTGAGCACACTTTTTTCTGATTACTATGGGGAGCAGCAAGCAGGCAAGCTTCTCAAAGTGAAAGGCAGCTAGTTGATTAGGTGAGAATAGCATAATAAGCAATGTTGTGAGTGCACATAAAGCTACTCTACATCAAATCAAACTGACAGTAGCAAGTTCGGAGTGCTCAGGACCCTTGAAAATCAGGCCCTCGGTATTTTGTTCACTGTTAGGGATGGTTGAAAAAGGAAGAAGAAATGTTGTGAAAATGTTTGCACTTGAAATTGTTTTCATGTTGCAGGGTTTAAAATAGACTCATTTAGTTTTGTGGTGTGTTTTATACAAATCATTATTTCATTTACCTGTGTTGATAACCATTTTGATAAACAATTTTTTTTATCTTTTTAATCAAAAACTCAAAATTTCAGTAAATCAAAAACGTTGATAATAGTAGAGCTGGTCAGAAAAATGGTTGTTGTTTTTTCCCCATGGAAAAACTCTCATCTGATTTCTGACTTTGGCAGACAGGAATACAATGGTAACTGGGTCAGAGAGCTATCCTTCATAAAGAAAACTTTAGAATGTCTTTGTTATTGGCTGTGAAGTTAAAAAATCCAAGCAAAAGAAGAACCTTGCATGAAAAGTGATATTGTCTTGCTATGGCATGAGAACTACACCATTAAGACTATATTAAATAGATATTTTTTAAAAATTCGCAGTAGTTCTTACATGATAAGACAAGGCAAAAACAGTTTGCAACTCCATAATAACTACTAGACCATACATGTTTGAGATACCATTCATGTTTGTTCTCTTTTTACATTGGATCTGTAAATATCCTGCTCTTAGAACATAAGAGGAACCCATTCTAATCAATGAGAAGCACTGGAATAAACTCAGCACAAATCATCTACTGTTGACTTCAGTGGGAGTTTCATCTTCTTATTCCATGCTGGATTTGGTCCAAAGATCTCTGAGCAGCAAAGACTTCTGAAATGATCCATGTGTCCTTTAGTGATTAGACTGATGCTTTTTTGAGGTAAATACCAGTTGATTTTTTCTTGTTATAGCTAGTAGCAGGATAAAAACATAGAAAATCTGCAAGGACTAAATCTAAAATATAAAAGTAGAATAGAAAGGGCTAAGAGAAAACAAATAAATAGGCTTAAGGTCCATTTAGAAAAACAAACAAACTCCTCTCCCTTTTCTCTCTTCATGTTTCCTATAAATTATCTTAACTGTAGTGTCAGTGTGATGGCCATTGTCTGAGATGGCACGAGGGGCTAAACCAGGGACGTTCAGAGCTAAAAGTGTAAGTCTCTACAGTTTGAGCTAATGAGCCAGGTTGTGTACTATTAGCTGTAACAGACTCATGTCCTTGGAGAATCAGAAAGAGGAGGACACACAACACACGCACTGACCAGCAAGGAACATGAGCTCTTTGGGGCAGGGCCTACCTTTTTGGCATGTTTGTAAGGCACCTACACTGCCTAGGGCCCAGTCCTGCAAGCAGATCCACATGAGTGGACCAGTCCACCCACTCAGTGGAATTCTATGTGGATCACATGTCCATCCCAGCGGAGCCCTCCTCTCTTTGTGACTCTATTTACATTTCATCTGTTCAGGCTTATCAGGTTTATTCTGCCTTGGGACTAGTCATGTTAAGTCTTAGTAGGCTGTTGTTTTGGGGTGTTTTTTGGAGTGGGTGGAGTGTATGTATCTAAAAATGCCTTTTCATTGGGAAAGGCCACTTAATAGGTACGATAAGCCATCCACCCCTTTTGTTTCCCAGCTATTTCACAGTTGATAGCTTCACCCTTTTTAAACAGAAAAGTAACCTTGCATTTGTAGTTTTAAAAAATACATTTTTGCCAATTCAAGAAAACCCTACAAACAAACATGAAAAAGCCCAACATGTAAACATTTTGTCAAAAAATTTCAAATGAGATTGTCCCCAAAATAGTTTGGAAATTTCCCTGGCTGATAAATCAGCCCACTTAAATCAGTTGTTATGACACTGATGCAGAACCAATGAAGCATCTGTCTTAGATATTTATAAAAATGACACTTTTGGAAATGTGTGATTAACCATTTCTCTATTTAAAAAAAAAAATAGAGATAGACCTGATGTAAATTACAAACTGTGGGCTGTCCCAAGCCTGCATCTGTGCTGGTATAAAAGTGGTGCATTTTGATAAACTGCACTGCCGAATGCAGCAGTATTGAGTGATTGCATTGTTGGAAGAAATACTGTCTTGCCTTTGGTGGGTAAATTAGGGAAATCCTTCCTCCTGCCAACTACATCAGAATTAGTGAAGGCCCTCTAGAAGGCTTCTGCAACCCTGTCCATATTTACTATGTTTCTATTCGACTGACTTTCGGTAGATTTAACTGAACCAGTGGGGAATTTGTCTTTGGAAGTTTCTCTCATGTAGACCCAGCCCCAGAAGTGGTGCTTCTTGAAATCGTTTAACTGCTTGACATTCTCTGAAATATGAAGTTCATGGAGATTAGTCAGGCCAGCATCTTTACTGGTAGCTGCTTGAGTCATGGACTTGCCTTTGCAAAGAACAAGTCAATATTGGCAGCAAAAAGTGTGCTTCCCAAATTAAAGCAGGCAAAGAAAAGAAGTGCCTCTGCTTAAAATGCATACTCAGGCAGAAAGCAAGGGTAAATAAACTGCAGCATCCATATTTGTTTGCTGTAAATATGGAAGCAGTCCTACCATGCTGCAGAGGTGCAAACTCAGGAGTGCTAGTAGAAGACTGTCGTTATTCCCTGGTCCCACTCACCTGCCATGGGCTACAAAAGTGGCTCCTATAACAGTATCTGTCATGGCAGGTTTAAGTACTTTTACTTAGGGCAAGTTCTCACCTGCCGCACATCCCACCTTTTTGTGTTTTAGTTTTGGTGGGGAGACATAGAGCTGCTCATCTGTCTAAATCATTAAAGTTCTACTAGTAGATAAATACTGATGTGGTGATGTCAGTTACCTTGGACGTTAGCTAGATGGCACTAGAGCATACTTTTGTGTTGCTATACTGCTGTGAGGGGAAGCCTCACCTACAGCTAATAGAAGATAAGGGCATGATCAAGCATCCCTGCCCCAAAAATGTTCTAGTAAAATTCTGGGGGCAGGACAAACACATGCAATGTACCCCTTCCAAGATACTCAACAGAAAGAGAAAGAGGGAAAGAGCACCCATGTGTGTCCTCCCCCCACCTTCCAAAGACAAACAGGAAGGACGACTGGGGACAACTCCCTCCCACTAAAGATCTGCGAGTCTGGGGATAGGGGCACTTGGGACAGATCCTTGCAAGATACCAAGGGGTCAGGAGTACCAGGAAGAGACATGACTTGTTTCTCTGTGTCATGAATCCAACCAAATTGAGATTGGCACCTGCCTTAAAAGTGAGGCAAAGTGTGACAAATGATAGAAAGAGCTGCTCCTTCATCTAGGGAAGGAATTCTTACTGTAGAACTGTACAACACTCATTAACCATTTGAACATGCTGTAGCCACTTGTAGTTGAGGAAAGGCTGCACGAGTGGCATTTGACTAGCCTGTGTACAATGGCTCACAGTGCAATGCATCATTTGTTAATTAACCAGCATCATAGCCTTCAACTGTTCCTTTTTCATTGCACCCTTTCCCTTTTATTTCACACAGCAGGGAACGTTGCTGTTTCACACAAACATAACAGCAGTGGTTTCATTATCACTAGAGCAGCAGAAACATATTTTCTTTCCTTGCAATATTTTGTAGCAGCAGGGAAGGAGGTAGAAAGGTTCCCACTATATTATGTCATACATATAAGCACATTTTCCTGAATCAGGGCCTAAGTCCCATTAACTTCAGTGGGACTTATGTATGTTCTCAACTTAAGCACATGCTTAAGAGCTGCGCTGAATGGGGTTGCTGCTCTAAACCAGGGCTTTCCCCCTAGGGCCTGCTCAGTGGCTTTCCTCCCCCCTTTTCCCCTGAAGTCTGCATTGGTAAAAATTACCTCTTGGCACAAAAGGCCTAATCCAAGGCCAACTGAAGTGAATCCAAGCAAAAGTAGTATAAAGAGAAGTCTTTCTAAAGACCTCATTGGACTTTGAATTAAGCCCTAAATGGCTCAGCTGTGTGGTAGAGATTTTACCCATTGTACTTTTCATACGTTCAACTTACCCAAACCCAATGGTGGAATTGAAGCCTCAATCTGTTTGCTATCTCAACTGGCAGACTGTGCATTTAAAAAGCACAGGATATTTCTGAGTCCACCCACATAAAATCTGCATTGGTGAATATCTTTGGATGTACATGCATACACACACACACACAAATATATTTATATTTTATACACACGGAGAGTAAATTAAAATAACATTATTGAAGTTGCAAAGTCAAGTGCTCAAAAGTTAGGAAATGACAGAATGAAGGTTGTCTTTGCAACTTTAATTTGGGCCTCTTGTGCGTATGCATGTCTTTCATTATATGATCACATACTATTTTTTTCCACAGGACCCCTGCCTCATTTAGTGCATAGTATGGATGGTGCTCATCTAGTGAGCAGCTATTCAATATTTGGTTTTCATTGTTAAGTATGTGGCCCCAGGCCTTATTTACTGCCTACTATTCAAACCCTGCCCTGAAGACAGAATTATGAATTTCCTCATAGACTTTTCTGTGGCACTCATCACTATGGTATCTTAGTCCTTCACAAATATCCATGAATATATTTTCACAACACCCCTGTGAGATGAGTATCATTAGTCCCATTTTACAGCTGGGGAACTAAGGAACAGAGATTCAGGTCAAAGTATACGCTAATTTTGGGGGCCCAATCTGAGACATCTAGGGTCTGATTCTTCAGAGTTCTAGCATTATATAGCACTTTATATATGCAAGCACAGCTCCAGGTGACTTCAACTGCAGCTGTGAGCACTCAGCACTTCTGCAAATCAGACCCCAGGGTCTTAAGTCAGGCAGCTAGAAAATGAGGAATGCACAGTTAATGACCACCTGTGAAAAGTTTGGTTTAAATGACTTGACTAGCATCACATAGCAACTGTGTGACAGAGGCAGGGATAGAATCCAGTTCTCTGGGGCAGCATTCAAATGCCTTATACTTAGATTGTAAATTGCTTGGGGCAAGGACTGTCTCTTTGTTCTGTGTTTGTACAGCACTAGAGGTCCTGGTCCATGACTGGGGCTAGGTGTAAAAATAATACAAATAATTAACAATAATATTACTTGGGCCCTACCAAATTCATGGTCCATTTTGGTCAATTTTACGGTCATAGGATTTTTTAAATAGTCAGTTTCACGGTTTCAGATGTTTATACCTGAAATTTCACAGTGTTGTAGCCATGGGGTCCCTGACACAAAAAGGGACTGTGGGGGTCACAAAGCTATTGTGTGTGTGGGGGGGGAGGAGGGGGTTTGCAGGATTGATACCCTTACTTCTGGCATGGTAAGGGTGTGCCCAGTGCTTAAATTTTGCCAGGGCTGAGCCCCGGCACCTTTAAGCTTGACAGTTCATAGCCCCGGCCCCGCTCGGCTTGCTGCATCCTCACTTCTGCGCTGCCATCAGAGCTGCGGAGCTTCCTGCAGCTGGGGGAGGCTCCTGGAGGTGGGTCTGATCCCCCTGGCTGAGATGCCCCCACTCGTACCCCTCCCCCACAATAGCCAGATATCACGGGAGATCAGATTTCACGGTCTGTGATGCGTTTTTCACAGCCATGAATTTGGTAGGGCCCTAAATATTACTAGAATGGGCCCATTCTTTCTCTTTCTGCAGTCTCCTATCTCATGCTCAATACACTCCTTCCACCTTCTGCAAAAAATGAGACAAAGGTCCTACAGACAACAGCCTTATTCACTACGCAACCCTGTTTCATCCCCAGAGCAGGTCCAGCCTCTACACTAAATGAGGCAGGGGTTCTGTAATAAAATTAGTATATGATCCAGTAATTAAAGAATGCATCCTAATGAATACACACAAGGTCGCCGAATTAGGGTTGCATAGGCAACGTAGCTTTTGAGTGCTTGGCTTTGCAATGTTCATTATGTTCTTTTAATGGATTTTATTTTTGTGTGTGTATGGGTAGTTTCCTAGGTTTCGTGTTTTTAAAAGTAAGCTGAAAACAAAATTTTATCATGTGTCATCAGCAGAGTTGGAATCTTAAATTCCACCACGTTCACTTCTTCCACTTTCAGCTAACAGAGAAACTGATGCTGGTAGTAGGTTGTCAGCCTCTCTGTGGCCCAGCACTAAAGGGGGCTGGGACACTTTGCCAGTGGGATTCACAGATTTTTGCTCACAACCGGGGAATGGTGAGATTCAAGAGTCTTGAGTTCCAGTCCAGGCTCTGGAGAGGAATATGTCTAGTGAGCACCAACTCTTCTGCTCAATCCCCTCAACCGAGACCCCTTCTTGCTCCATTCGTTTCCAAGTTGTCCCTGCCCCAGGCCTGTCTCTTTCCCACCTAGCTCTTTGTCCCAGTCCCATTCTCCAAAACTAACCAGTCCCAGTCTCCATTGAGGCTTCTCATGCCACTTTTCTTGCCCAGCAAACCTTCTCTCACCCCTCCAGGCTCCCAGTCGCAGTCTCCTCCCAGTCTTCTTTCTCAGACATTCCCAGTTCCTACTTATCCAGCCAGATCCGGTTTCCCCTCCCTCCTGGCTCCTCATCCGATCTCCCCCACCCTGGCCTTCAGTTGAAGTCCCAATCCCATTTGCTGCCTCAGCTGGCTCCCAGTCCCAATTTTCCTCCTCGTCCTTTCTCAGTATGTCTACCCCTACTCCTTGTCCCAGCTCTTTGCCCAGCCAGTCCCATCTCTCTGCTCCTGGCTATTTATTAGATGTGTTTGCCCTCACCACCTTCCCCCTGCCCCTCTGAGTCTCAAACCCAGCCTTCTTTCCAACCAGTCCCAATCTCCCTGTTGGCACCTCATCCAATCTCAGTCTCCTCCCCTCCCCCACTACAGGCTTCCTATCCCTCCCCCATTCTCCTTCCTGGCCTAGTCTTTTCATCTAGCCTGTTATAGTCCAGCCAGGCCCAATCTCCTTGTCCAGTCAGGCCCAGTTTCCACCACTTCCCCAACATGCACGATCCCGAGTTTTCCTTTCCTCCGCCCTTCCAGACTCCAATCCCAGTTTCCACCCCAGGCTCTTTGTGTCAATGTTTTCCGTCCACCCTCCTACTGTCCTATTCTTTTCCCCTCTGCATTAGAAGTCAGCTTCCTCCTCTTGCTCATTGCCTGGGCCCTGTGGTGGGGAGAGGGGGTGTCATTGACAGCAAAGGTGAGACAGTTCTTCTTAGTTTAGGTGCCCAGCCCCAGCACAGCTGGCAGCAGCCCAGAACTGCAAGTGCAGTGAAAGTTCTACTCAGGCCTGGGCAGGAGCAAGCCCAGTGCAGATGGAAACTTCAAGGAGTTTAACCAATAAAATATAAGAAGGGTGACCTGTGATTTTTTTTTCAAAATGGCCAAATTCGGGCAGATTTTCTCAGGCATGGCCAAAGCACACCCTTGTCACAAAGGCCTCACTCCTGCCAGATTCCACATCCATGCTCCAAACCATGGGGAGCTGATGATGTTCAAAGAAAAGTTCATACATTTTTTAAATGTTGGCCAAAACAACTTACTTTTCCTTAGCCTCATTCTCAGAAACATCTGAACCATTTTGGCTGAAATCTCCCTTCCCTCCCCCCGCCCCCAATCAGCCTGAGGCAGACACCTGGCATAGAAAATTTCAGCCCAAGCAATTAAAGTTTTGGCAAAGTTATAAGCAACTGAAAACAGGGTCTTATGATGGGAAGTGTCAGGCAACCTTAATAATAGGTGGAGCTGCCAGCCCTGCCAATAATATAGACACAGACAATCAGTTGATGGTAAGAGAGCGGCCCAAAATAAAATCAATACCAAGGGGAGAAAGAGGAAGGTTGGAAAACATTAAGAGTGTCAAAGGATCTCTTCTTAAGGGGTTTTGGAGGTTGGTGAAGTAGCATGCTGGGTCCTCTCTCTCTCTCTCCCAATGTATAACAAAGCTGAGAGAAAAAATTGAGTTGCTGTTCACTTGTAATTTAATATATAATTTTTATACTCTAGTCATAATTTGTTAGGGCCTTCTCCCTCCTCCATAACATTGCTGGAAAAGATAATATTGAACAGTTTGCAAGCAATTTTCATTTGCTGTATTATAGGCATTCATCTTATCACCATTACCATAAAATACAACTGGGCATATGACTGTGCAAGATATCTGCAGCCCTTGAATGCACTCAGAGTGCTGGGGGACTCTGGCCATGCAAGAAGTCGGTATACCCAGGGCCCCGGTGGGTTATTGAGTGTATTAGCTGCTTTTAAAATTGGAGTTTATGCTGGTTTTTTTAAGTCACTCATTTGTCTTTCATTTTCATCTCTGCTTCTGACAATGTATTCCTCTCCCCCCTTCTTTTTAGTAGTTTATTCATTCCAGAGACGCAGGGATATAAAATGTACATCTGCTAGGGCTGTGTGAAACCAAATTGCACAGTCATGCATATCTTGGTGCTTGTATTTGTTTTCCACTGGCTTTTTTTTTTTTAACCTCTTAAATTATCGTGGGGGGAGGAGGGGGAAGGAGTGAGAAAGCTGGTATTCTCACAGTATTAAAATCACCTAGGAAAGTAGATATCTTGAGCAGACCTGGGCTGAGGACTTGCAAACCGGAAGGAGGGGGCTATGGTGGCTGTAAACTGCCTTTGCACTCTCTTGATCCTGGGCTACTCCTGGGGGCTGAAGCAGACAATGGCGTAACTTAGACAGCTCTGAAGGCCTGAGTTACAGCAACATTCCTGGGCTGCTCTACGTGTTGTAGTGCTGCTGCTTTGGCTATGCCTCCAACACACCTGACATGCCCCCAATGCCAGGGCTTGTGAGGGGGTCCTTGGAAGGCAGCACGCGGCTGCCTTTTGCTGTTCCTGGGCCAAAGAAATTCTTCCCCAACTGGATTGGAGGCTCATAGATCTCCTTTATGAGACTCTGGCCTTTTCACTTGGTGTAAAAGGGCTGGAGCAGTGGATAAGGATTTCACCCAGATGTCTCCAATGGCATGTAACGAGGTGGCAGAGTTCTTTTGTTGACCTACCTGCTAGCAGGAGTTGGAACTTTAGAGAGAATGCTGATTGATTTGCTGACATGTTGTGGCAAGCGTTTCTCATTAACCTCACCCATGATAGAGGGCAGGTGGCAGTGGTTATTTGGCTGATGGGAACTAGGGCTTGGGACAATATTAATTCTCCTCAAGCTTATGGGGAGAATTAATATTGAGGTTTACATTTTTGCTGTTGAGGGTCCTGTGGCACCTTTAAGACTAACCAATGTATTGGAGCATAAGCTTTCGTGGGTGAATGCCCACTTCATCAGACGCAGCATCTGACGAAGTGGGCATTCACCCACGAAAGTTTATGCTCCAATACATCTGTTAGTCTTAAAGGTGCCACAGGACCCTCTGTTGCTTTTTACAGATCCAGACTAACACAGCTACCCCTCTGATACATTTTTGCTGTTGTTTGAGCAACTAGGAAGGGGGTAATTTTTGGTGGAATATAATAAACTGTTCAGCGAGGGATGGGAATTCCATCTGCTTCCTTGACCCCATATATGGTTCCCTGAGACAGTAAACAGATACAAACACAAAAAACAAAGCAAGTATGGGACTAGATTCCATGCACATACCTAACATCTAACACCACAGTGCCCATACGGTTCTATAGATGCACTCTTTACAGCTTCATATTCTATTGAAATCAGTGGCACCACCTTCAAAACCCTATCACTTCCTGATGTCCCCCAGACTTCTGCATACAAGGAGCTGCCAGGTTAACACTTTAAATTGGCATTATAATATTAGATTTTAACAACAAAGCAAACAAGCCCAAACTGTACAAACAATCTGGATTGCTTCATTAGCTGGTGTGATTGCTTCATCTTTCCCCCTATCAATTTAATACATAATATTTTCTTTGCATGCTCTTCTAAAAATACCGAACCAAATTTGTCCTAGTTACGGCTGAGTTCCACCAAGATTAAACTTGCCTCATTATATTTCCCAACTTCTTAAATTTTTACTATAAGCCTAGTATGGTGTTAGTTTAGTAATGAAGTAGGGTAGCAGACACCCACACTAAATTTTTGCCATTCATGAGAAAGGGAGGTAGCCCACCCTAATGCAAATTATTATTAAACACCTTTGGGTAGAAATGAGTAGCAGCTATTTCAATATACAGCCATCTCTAATCAACAGTTTTGTGTGTCCAAATACCCCCTTCATAACTGAACCTTCACTCCTAGAGAACCTCAGGCAAAAAGGAACAACCCGTGTCTTTCTTTTACAAATGCTTTTTTCTCTAATCCGAAAAAAAACCTTGGAGAGCAGCCAGTTCTGTTGGAGCCACTCTATTAACTGCTAATCTTACACTTTGGTAAAAGCTGCAGATGCATTCAAAAATACAACCACCAATTATTATGAAATGCCATTCTTCGGTCCGACAGAACAAGAACAGGATTGCACAGGATGGCTTTTCTCTTATTTGTCCAAATTAATTTGTGTACATGTGTGCAAAGGGTGCAATTCCAGTAATAAAGGCAGAAGAACATAGTGTGGGGCTAGAACTGAGGAGGTGGCTCAGTGTATGGTGAGGGTGAAGGGCTGGGAACACAATTCTCCTTCTTACAGTAAATTATTTAATTCAACATAAGTGAAGCCAGAACAGAGTGTTTTCATGGTTGAATATCTCCATGGGAACTTTGTATCAGTGGATCCAGACTTTTATTGTAATTGGGGTGGTGTGGGACTGGTTTTGGCTCAGAGGTGTTATGTTAGGGCTTAAGTATATCTTCGGCAACCAGCTCAAAGCCCTGTCTGCTGGTGTCACTGCATGGGAGTTCACAGCCCTCGTAGCATCCCTTGACATTCTGGATACGTGCAAACTCTTGAATCCACTGGACACAGAAGTACTTCAGATGGTTCCCAAAATATTACTCTGCCTCAGTTTGCCTGAGATACTCCCTGCTTCTCTTGATCATGCAACCCAGTGGCTTGCTTTGTAGCACAACCTAGTAAGTTTTGACTGGTTTGGCATTCATTATGGAAGTCATGCAGAACTTTATTTATGATTCACCTCTGTCTGCCAGCTCCCAGAAATAGGAATTTCAAGGAAGAAAACAAGTGTTTGTAAGCTAAAAGATACTTGTCCTATCAAATGAAATATAGTTGCTATTTTTACTGATACTACATACAAAAATGTTAAAAGAACGTTATGAAGGTTGCAAAGTGAAGTACTCAAAAGTTAGGAAATGCCAGTATTAGTGTTCCAGGTGCAACCTTAATTCAATCTCCTTTTATGTATATGTTATGATCCAGGCTGTGATTACATGCTTTTTGTTTTCCAGAGGACCCTATATAATGCTGAGTACCCACCTCAGCCAAGTCTGACTCTTGTCAGACATTTGAATCCCGTGGCTTCCCCCTCCAAGTTGCCGGGGACTAGCATGAGGCTCATTGAAAGCACAAGACAGACAAGTGTTCAAGTGTCTAGACCCAGCATGGCCCAGAGCTGCAATTGCAGGGAAAGCTCAGTTCAACCCCAGCAGGAGCATGCTCACTGTAGATGGAATCGTTGGAGAATTTAGGGGATAAAAATCTAAGACGTCTCTACTGTGTTTCCCTCCCCCGCAAAGACTTATAACTGTGCCAAATTAGGGCAGAGATGGGAATAGGCACATCCCTGACATAAGGGCTGTCTTCCTGCCAAACTTTGAGTCCCTGCTCCAAAGCAGAGCACTAGAGCTTTTCAAAGATAAGGTCACCAGACTTTTTTTAAGTTGGGCAAAACAACGTATATTTCCCTCGTTCTTGGAAATGGCTGAACCATTTGGCTGAAGTTTTCTGAAACAAATTTCAGCCCAAGTCAACACCCAGCATGGAAAACTTCAGTCCAAATGGTGAAAGTTTGGCAAAGTTGGGGTCCTGGTCTGTGATTAGGGCTCCTATATGCTACAATAATACTATGACTAATAAAGTTATAGGCAACAGAAGATGGGGTTGTATATTGGGAAGTGTCTGGCAACCTTAATAACAGGCGATGCTACCAGCCCCGCTTATACAATAAAGTGAACAATTTATTTCTTCTTCTTTGAGATCAGTCAAAAGAGGGGAGTGAAACCATCTAAAAAGCCATAGAAATACAATGAGTCAAACAGATCACTCTGTCTAGGTACTTATATGGCCCCATCATCACATCCTCTGGTTATTAGTGAATGTATCCTCACAACCCCTCTGTGAGGTAGGGAAGTGTAATTTCACCCAGTTTACAGGTGGGGGAACTGAGACATGGAGAAATTGACTTGCCCAGTGTCCTACAAGAAGCTAGTGGAAGAAGTAGGTATTGAATATTGGTCTTTTAGCATCATTTCCATCAAAAGGACAGCTGTAAAGGCTAAGGGACAAATTCTGCTCTTATTTACACATGACAACTTTGTTGAGATTAGCTGGGGCTGTAGGTAACTGGGTCCCGTGAAACCCACAGTGGAATTTGGCTCTAATTTGCTTTAATAAAGGTTGAAATTGGGACTGCCTGAATCCTGTAAATTCATATGAACCAGGCACTATGGAGTCTCGTTGCAGATATTTGGCAGTGGTCAACTGATGCAAGTTAACTTGGAGGTTTTGGTTTCACAGTAGCAGAATTAGTATTAGCACAGAAAACTGCTATCACTTTCCCCCAGTTCATGCTCAACCCGTGCTCCAGCCACTTCCCCTCTCCTAGGCCCTGGGAGACCCCAACACAAACTCAAGACGCCCTAGATGGCTTTCATAGGAGTTTTGATGTCCTATTCCCAGCTCAATTCTAAGGCTATGTGTCCTTCTATCTAGCATCTTCCGGGGAGATTGGGTGACTCTTACCACCCCAATAGTTGAGGGCTGTTCAACCTCCAAATCTGACTACAGGAAGGAAATGGGGGGGAGAAGGGAAACCCCTGTCCCTGGCAATTCCTACTGCTGCCACTTGCTCCTCTGATCGGGCTGCAGGTAACACCCCATAATCCCTAACACAATATCTGGGGAATACTGAGGGCTATCTAGCAGCTGCATTCCAGAGAGTCTGACGTTATTCTCAGGGGCCCTATATGCCACAGTAGGAATTATGGGGCAATATTTGCCGCCAGTACAGAAGTGTTAGCAGCTGCAGCAGTAGATGATCCTTTTAGTTTAGTAGCACAATGGCAGGGTGGCCCAGGGAGGAAGTATGCACCACTGCTGCCAGCCGCACAATATCAATTGTGTGGAGAAACAGAACACAACCCTATCTAGAGCTGCCCTTCCCTTACAAGAAATTCACCTTTTCTGTTTCCAAAAGCAAACCCCATGCACAGATATGCACAGTTTTCCTCTTGCTGTGGAAGTCAGCTTCTCAGTGTTCATAGCAAGGGCTCCTTTATGATTAAGGTGATCATAATTAGCATATATAGATTTCTCTTGAGACTGAAATCAGGATTTATAGCCTGAGACAAAGTGGAGGTCAATACATTTTGATGCTAGCAGAAAAAAAAGATCCAATCGATGGATTATTATTATTTTATTTTATTTTATAATTATTATTGTTATACACATTTACTGGGTGTATCTTCTCCAAGATACCCAGAAAACATTTTATTTTGAGGGGAGGGAGGACAATTGGAGAAAAATATTTGAGAGGCACCTGATTATCTAATGATTGAATAATTGTAATAGGGTCACTTAAAGATAAGGACTCTGAATATGATAAGCCAACCAGACTTGCAGCTCCTATAACCATGACTGCATATCAAATTGATTGCAGGTGGGGGGAGGGGACAAAGTCATCCTTCAAAGTAGCCATCAAAGGAGGATCCCAATAATGAATCTATAATGAAGACAGAAGAACATCTACATCTGACCTATTAGCGCAGGGCTCAGATTGAGGGGTGACTCCATGTATGGTGGGGGTGAAGGGCAGGGAACACAATCCTCCTTGTTACAATAAATTATTTAATTCAATATACAGGAGGACAGATGGGACAGAGAGTTCTTCTAGTTAAATGTTTCCTATTTGAACCCTACAGCAGTGGATCTATACTTTGTGTTTATTGTGGGATGGGAAGCAGGGAGGAAGACCAAAAACAAAGCCTTTTTTGGGACATGTATTGCTAAACAGCAATGAGGCCTTGATTCGGGGACCCTGAGACCTGAAGTTAATAGGACTGCTACGGTGTTTAAAGTTACCCACGTGCGTAAGTCCCTCTGACTGGGCCTGAATGGGGCACTTCCACAACCCAGTAACTTCCACTGGGTCTTCAAATTTACTTCATAATTAATCATCATAATGAATACTAACACTCCGCATATACTTATTAATATTTTAGATTCTAGGAGCACCGATAATTGTTGTTAAACTCACAGTCCATATCAGAAAGCCATCCAGCAGCATGGCCCAATAAGATAAATTAACTTACCTCTCAATAAATTGAAGCAGCAGACTTACTCACTGCCTCCCAAACACCATCCTGATCCCTAAAACCCCTCTCCTGAATTTGGCCTTTACAGGGTGCCCTGACGGTCTGTAAAATTAGACCATTTTAGACCAAGAGCAGAGCCAAAGAGTCCCCACAGAGAGCAGTTGGCAGTCTTTGTGAACAGACTCTAGTTTGATGACAGACCTCTGCTGATTACAGCCATTGCAATGTGTGAGGGACAAGGAGAGAGATGACCTATCAGGTAGGCAAGCCCAGGCCATCTAGAACTTTATTGGTCAATACCAACGTCATAAACTCCATCTTCTGGGTCAGATGAAATGGAGATATAAAGCTGGCTGCCACCTGCACACTGAAAGTATAGTACACCCTGCTTCCTCACTGACCTTTCCATCAAGGTTTTCAAAGTTCTTGACAAACAGTAATGAATTAGCCCTCATATTACCCTCCATTAGGTAGGGAAGGAGTATCCTCCTCATTTTACAGGTGGGACACTGAGGCACATAGATTAAATGACTTGCCCAAGGTCACCCTGTTAATCTGTGTCATAGCAGAACTAGAACCCAAGTGTCTCCTGATTCTCAGTTCTCCTGGTCTTTAACCTCAAAACTATCATCCTTCATTACCAACTTCGTGAAATCCTGGCCTCACTGAAGTCAATGGGAGTTGACTTGCAGATGGAGTAGATTTGTTGTAAATGGCTCAAAGGCCTTATGCCTTACCATGCAGGGATGCTAGAAATGTTCTCCAGTGAATGTTGAAGTAAAAGGAAAACAGTTCCGGTCGGACTTCAGAGGCCGCCAACAGAGGAGGCCCAGTAGGTGAGAATGGTGAAGACTGTTTGTCTGTAACACTTAAAAACTTGGGAAAGTATTTGTTAGCAACAGATCAGGAGGTGAAAACTGTTTAAACAGCAAACATAAAACCACGCAGGGCAAGACATGCCGATGATAAATAGCAGTGGCCAAATAGGATTAAACAAATATATTATTCAGTGAATTTTGTGGTATTCAACCAGCTCTGTATCTGGTTGAGTGCTATTCAGAGTATAAATTATTTTGCAAGTACCAGTGAAAGTCATCAGATAATATATTTGCCAGATTTTTTCTGCTGCTTGACCAGCCCTAATGAAAATCATCAGCCTATTTCATATGTAATCTTTTCTGGTTTGATTGTTTCCAAGTGCTGGTCTACCCATTCCAGTCAAAGTTCAGCTATTTTGAAGGCATTTAGCTGGAATTAGGACTAAGCCATTCATATATTTATTTTTTCATATTTTTTTTTTACTTTTTAATTTTAAAGTGAACTTAAACCCCCCACTTTCTTACCTAATATTGATTACATCTACTTATTTATTTGAGGGGGAGGTTGCACTGCTGCCCATCACCATAGTATCAGAGTGCCATGTAAAATACATGGATTATAGTTAAATCCCTAGTAGGCTTCATGTGGAATCTGTGGCTCTTCTCCATTATCATCTCTAATTATCTCAATTTAAAACATTCTTTCTTCAAGCAAGTTAATTCTAAGGCACATTGGAAATGAAAGATGCTGCGCATCACTTTAATCCTTGGCTGGTCATGGTCAGAGATCTCCTTCTCTGCTGTTCAGAGAAATCTGTTTTTCCCTGTTCCTGGTGTTGTTCTTTAGCCTCTAATAGTTTTACCCCACACGGTGCTTTTTCCTACATGGTGATATTCTTCCCAAAGCTCCAAAAGTCTCCCTGTTGTTCCTGTGCTGTCAGCCAAGCTCTCAGTATTTCTTTTCCAGCTCCGCTCATTAAAGCTGCTAAATGATGTAGTGCTTTTCTGTTTATTAGCACATCAGCAGTAGTTTGCCAACTGGCGTGTCAGGTTTCTCCGAGTGCTGCAGGAGAGCTTGTACCTCTAAGGTTCCCCACCATTTGTATGTAGGAGTTAGCACAGAGGCAGAGTCCTTCTTTCTCTCTCCAGTTGGAGTCCTGATGGTGGAGATTAGCTTCTCATTCTGCATTTTTGATCAGGGATGGAGCTCTTGCTCAGGGCTTCTCCCCTTGTAAGGCTCCCATGATGACCTCAAAATGGTGAGAAGGCCACCAATAACCATCCCCCATCAGCACCCTCAGTGCCTCTATCACTTACAGACTTGATGCTTTGCGATGGCCACTAGAATTTGTCAGCTTGTCCTTCTCCACTGACCTACTTTAGCTATTGCTGGTACTCCTTCCCGTATGAAGAACTCTGGCCCAGATCCACAAAAGTATTTAGTTGATTTCAGTGGGAGTTAGGGTCCTAAATGCCTTTGAGGATCTAAGCCTTTGGCTTTTTTGTGATAGCACCACAAATTGGTGATACAGTTGCCTGAAAATGCCACAATTGCTGTGCTGTAGGGGACAGCTGTATAATGACTTGATAGAGCTCAACAATAAAAAACCTAATTGTATTATGCAATTATGCAATCATTTATTTTTATCTATACAAATAATTCAAAGCAAATTACTAAACTCATAACTCAAAGGAAGTATTTCATGATTTCAGCAAACTTTTTTGGCGAGAGCAAATAGCTGTTAATTCTCCTCTGAACGTATTTCTGCTATTTGTTAATGATATCACTTACATCTGAATGCTTCAGTACCCTTCTAATTTCCCTGTTTGTATTTTTGAAGAGAGCATGACTAATATTGTCCAAATTATATTACGGCAATTAAAAAGACAAAAGGCCTACACGCGGGTTGATTGAAGAGAAACAAATCTTTTTTAGACAAATCCTCTTTCTGAAACAATTGCATTTCTTTAGATTCCAGTCTTTCTCACTGACAACTAAAGCGCTGATCCTGCCGTTGAATCCACTTCAGACCCCATTGATTTCAAATATTAGATTCCGGGACTAAATTTGTAACTGATTTCTAGGAAGCGGGATAGGATTTCATCTACATGCCCACAACATAGTGGCAATGAATTTGCAGATATTCACAGTAATAACATTGGGGAGAGCGAAATTGTCAACTCTCACAGTTTTATTGAGAGTCTTGCCTAATTTGATATTTTTCGTAAAGTCCCTGCTTCCGGAGTCTCAGTGATTACATGAGAATCTCAACTTTCATTTACCAAAAAAAAAAAAAAAAAAAAATCCAGTGTTCTTGGTTTCAGAGAAAAGTTTGAAAATGTGACCCCTACAACTTCAGAAACTAGAAGATTAATAAAGAATCCAAAATGTATTATTTTTTTTAAATTGAGCTTTGGGGGTCCATCTTGTGATTTTTGAATGCTTAGATAAATTACTGGGTAAGTTAGTGTGAATTTCATGCTACTGCAGATGACTCATGCAAGACTTTATACCTCATTTACTCCCTTAAGATCAAATGGGAGTTTTACTTGAATAAAGACCACAGAATCTGGCCCTTCCAGGCTGCTCCTGTTCCCACTGAATTCAGGGTCAAAACTCCGATTGTCTTCAGTTGTGTAGAAACAGGAATTTTGTCCCAGATTCAGGAAAGCACTCAAGCATGTGCTTAACGTTAAGCACAAAACTCTATAGACTTTAACTGCTGAAATGCTTTCCTAATTTGGGATGCTTTCCCAAAGTATGTCAGGGCCTTAGGGCCTGTCTACATTTGAAGGTAGTGTGTGAATAACTCCATATGTAGACTAGCCCTTAAGTGGGATATAAAGACATTTATAAAGGTATAAAGACGTGCCCAGGCCCTCTAAATTGGAGTGGATTTAATCTTTTCTGAGGGATAATTTGACTTTCAGAGGATTTTTCCCTACAAAGCATTTTTAGTGCTTTGTCTAATCTAGTTTTTCAGTATCCCTCACCCTCACTCTGAAACCTCTCTCTTCTTCAATATCTTCCCTCTAGGAACGCCACTTCTCAGGTATACATCTTTTGCAGCCACAACAACAAACAAAGATCAAAAGCTGAGGGCGAGAGCTTTGAATCACTTTAGATATCTAGTGGGCTTGCCTGGCTGCAACAGCTTGGGGAATTGTGTGGAATCTGTTGTTTTAAAGTACAAAGGGTGATCCAGTTCCTTTAAACATCTGAATGTTTTCTTTCCTCTTTTTAAATCAGTATTAGCAGGAGTTCTTTATTTAAATGATCTTGCTCATGATATGAGTAGGAAGCCTCCTTCCACAGATAGCTTTGTGAGGGAGAAACCTGATAATTCATTTATTTCATGATAATGGCAGGGGTAGCGTTAAGGTTTTCACCATCTGTGCTCCTATGGGAAGGAGGAGCAAAGCCAATACAAATTTAACCTTCAGATTTATGCCTCTGTGCCTCTCCATTGTGCCTCTCAATTTTTTTTAATTAACCATTTCATTACTGTAGAATAGAATGTTCAACTTCCAAATCACACCTTTTTCTTTTCTCAGCAGGATTGAATTTTAGACTTTGGTTACTATCCTAGGCAAGCTACATTTTAAGCAAGCTTTGATCTTGAGCTCAATTCCCGAATCCCCTGTCTGCTCAGCTATGTGACTAAAATATCCAACCTTAATGTAAAGGATGAGTCAATCTTTAATGCTTATTTAATTCACAATCTCCATGCAAATAACCTTATTGTAAAGCAGAATGCACAACTTTCTTTTGTTGGCAGACCTGTTCTTATAGGTGAAAAGCAAGATCTGGTGTATGCACAGGGTTTGATCTTGCAGCCCTCAGACAGGAAGAAATCAGAAGCTGGGTTACATACAGCCAAATGTTTAGCAAAAAAGAAACAAAAATCTATTGATTTGTAAGTGGCCTTGTGCTTTTGGATTTTTAGACAGAAGACTCAAGGAGGCTGGTGGCATCTGAAAATCTGCAGGTAAGACTGACCTGTAAAGGTGCGAATAGTCAATTTAGTGAGTAATGATCATAATGTATCAGCTTCCAAAGAGGATAGGCACCTATCCTTCCTGCCCTAAAAAGGCACTCTCCACTGGGAGGACTGGATTTTCTGTGAGTGCTGTAAAACACCTCTGTCCTAGGAATTAAGAGTTGTTGCAAAGTTGTGGACATGGAAATGCATATAGTTCTGTGAGTCACAGGACAGGATTATTTGAAGATATACAAAGTCCTTTGCTCCCATTTTATCTAGCTACCTATTGAAGCATTTATGACACTTTTTCATACTTTTATCTGAATACCACCTAATTGTTGTGTACATCATTTAATTGTGGTCATTTTCCTATGTGTCGTGGTGGGGGCGTAGGGACACATAAAACTCCCCCTCAGCGTGGGTCAGAAATTTTCTGTCAATTGCTTTTCTATGGAAAATTGGGGTTTTAGCTACATAAAATTTTTCATGAAAGGTGCCCACTTTCTGCAGAATTTTTTGACTTCTCCTGTTGTGATGCATCATGGGAACCCCTGACCATGGTGCATCATGGGAGATCTATTCAGAAAAGCTGTAGGGTGCCCCATGGGAGTTGTAGTTTGGGTGCATTGTGCCCTGTTCTCTTCTACAGGCCAGGCTCACCAGCCGGAATACTTTATTTATTTATTTATTTATTTATTGGTTTTCAGCTGAAAAATTCCAATGTTTTTGCCAAAAAGTTCATTTTTTTTCACAGGAAATTTTTGATAAAAATGGAATTTTGTTCATTTTCAAATAATTTTTTGGTGGAAAAAACCTGCGATTTTCTGATCAGCTCTACGCCTCCCTTCTTCCCCTGCTCCTGTTACCTGTTTTGCCAGTCTGTGAACAGGGAGACAGACTCAGCAGGGCTGCTACTTCCCCTTTTGCCCTGTACAGATGGACATAGATTTATAGGGAATGGGCCTAGCCTCCTATCTCGTCCCGCCACCCTAGCTGTTGGCTCGTTGCAAGTAAGCTGCTTGTCAAGACCAGTAATAGAATACATCCTCGCTGAAGCAAGTGAGTACCAAGGAAGGGATGGTAATATTCTGAGTCACAACTCCTTCCCAGTGTGGATACATGGTGCCCCCTACACTGGCACTAAACCTATTCCTAACCCTGGATGAATTAGGGACCCAATCCTCCTCTTCATTGACTTCAGTGACAAAATCCCTGTTGACTAGGGTTCGTGAAAAATTTTCAGTTGAAAAATTTTTCAGTGGAAAATTGAGATTTCTATAAAATGAAAATTTTCACAGAAAGTGTCTGATCACTTTTTTTCTTTTTGGTCAGAGAACCAAAGACCAAAACATTTTTTGTTTTGAGCTGAAAATGTTTCAGTTTGCAGTTGCAAAAAAAGAGAACATTGCAAATTTTGACTTTTCATTGAAAAAAAAAGAAAAGCCCCAAACAAAAATATGTTCTCTTTTTTTGCAACTGCAAACTGAAACATTTTCAGCTCATACATCAAAATTCATGCTTTAACATGTGTTAACCTAGGACCAAATCCTGCTATGAGCTCAATGAGAGTTTTGCTTTATCAGGGAAGGAAGAGGAAGGACTGCAAGATATGACCCATAGTAAATAAAGGTTGAACTGTCTATGGGATCTTTTAAACACTCCTGTACCGATGCCCTGAAGCATGAGATTTCATTACTCTGTTTTCACATGCAAAAGGAGGACTTAATCTTTTTTCCCCCTCTTAAATACGTCTCTGACTCCTCTCTTTTCAAGGATAAATGTAATCAGTTTTTTTAATCGCTCATCATATGAATAATCTGTACACCAATAGGAAAATCATATATAAGTTCACCAACACATGTAGACTCTCTCACAAGCAAGCTAGAAAGTTTGGGAAATACTACAGTGTAATTCACATAGGAGAAACTTCATTAAGGTAGAGTCAATGTTGTTGCTAGAAAATAGGGCCTCTGGCTCCCTCTATCCTTCCAGAACATGGGACTTCAAAACCCCACACTCAAATGTTAGAAAGCCAGGAAATGCTCTGTGAAGGCCTCCCCACAAATCCTTGAAATAAATGTCACTATTACAAGGCAAAACAAATCACAAACATACAAAATGCACTTTTAAATTGTGGCTTCACACACAACACAACCACACAATTGTAAGTGTGCATTGAGGAGGTGATGGCTGGGTATTTCTGGAATGAGGAGAGGATCTGCTCCAGGGAGGAGGTTGGTTTGGATGAACCAGAGGGTGGGATCTGAATTGCAGATCCGCCATGTCTGCTATAGCCTGGCCTGTTTGCCTATAAGTAATCCTGCCAAGTTAATCTTGCTTTGCTGTCCAGCCAGGGCCCAAAGCAGAAATGCCACAAGGAATGGTCTTTCTGGATTCCCAGGCTCTCCATCAGATCCAACTACCAGAAATCTCATTTAAAAAGATGGTGTCATGAGATTTTCCTCTCACCCTTGCAGAATCAAGAAAAATGGCTAAGTTTTGGATAAGCATCCATAAACATCCAGTGAGGCTATCCAGGGAAAATATCCATCTTTAGGGCTAAAATAAAATCAAGCCAACAAATGCATAACACTGATTTCAGCCTTGTCCATTTTCATTGTATTATGCTCAGTCATTTGACAAATAACTAGTGTGACAAAGTTCCTCCTCTATCTTGGTGGGTCCTGCGCTTATTGGCGGATTTTCTTGCCGCAGAGATTCACCATGTGGGTTGGGGAACAGCCCAGAGACCTTCTCCTCTGGAAGAATCCACAGTCCAGGTCAATTGGGAGGTTTGGGGGGAACCCGGACTTGCCCTCTACTCCGGGTTCCAGCCCAGGGCCCTGTGGACTGCAGCTGTCGCCCGCCCGCCCACTTCCTAGACCAGACTCCTGTACCCCACTGGTCTGCGTCTGTCACACTAGTTAGTTATATACCAAGTATATACTTCTACATCTACCTGTAAATCCTCACTATAGCATACCATAAGAACATCCACATCTCTTTTAAAGAAAATATAAATCTTCCCCAAATGTAAAGCCAAGTTTTACAACTGGCTACATAAAAAGCACTAGCAAAGTCAGTACAAACTAAATTTTTATACAGACAATGACTTGTTTAGACTGCTCTATTATACTAACACTGAAATGTAAGTAAAATATTTATATTCCAATTGATTTATTTTATAATTGGATGGTAAAAATGAGAAAGGAAGCAATTTTTTAATAATAGCATACTGTGACGCTTTTATGTCTGATTGTGTAAGCAAGTAGTTTTTAAGTGAGGTGAACTTAACTTGGGGGTACGCAAGACAAATCAGACTCCTGAAAGGGGTATAGTAGTCTGGAAAGGTTGAGAGCCACCTTTAGTTCAAGAAGAGGTCAGCAACCTGGAACACTACAGCTGCACTCATCTGCAGTTGTTAACTCATTGTCAGGAACCATAGGTCTTGAACCCTGCACCACAGGGCTCTTCAGAGCTAGTAAGTGCCAACCTGCCACACAGTGACCTGCTAACTGTTGTCAGCATGGGTGGCTGGTGACCTGGCCATTGGGGGAGCCTAGTCCCCAGCCCCTTCCCTTGTGCCCAAGGCCCCACCCCTCCCCATCTGCCCCTCCTTCTGCCCCACCCCCCTAGGAGCCCAGAGCACCCCCACTGCAGCCCCCAGCGACGGGCGGCCAAAGGGTGAGGCTCTAGCTCCAGTGCGCTGGGTGGCAGCACTCCTGGGCCCAGTGCTCCAGGACGCCGGGCGATGTGGCAAACCCCAGTGCGCCGGGAGGCAGCTCTCCTGGCCCCACTGCTCAATGCGGCGTGGCCTCAGCACCAGCTGCCCTGACTCCCTGTGGGAGGCAGGCCAGCCAGCCTGGGCCAGTCAAGGCAGAGCGCTCTGGGATTGGGAATCACAGGAAGGAGCCTGGCCTGGAGGCAGAGTGTGGGCGGCACCATGATAGGCTGTTTGGGAAGGCACAGCCTACCCCTGCCTATGATACCCTGCGTTCATGGTTGTCAGAATAGGAACAATTCTGACAGAGGACTCCAGTCCTGGAATCCAGCTGATAGAATGCTAAGGATTCGCCTGATTGGTTCACAGCATCTATATAAACCCAGCACCGAAACAGGCAGTTAGTTGTCCATGCAACTGGGTTTTCCCTACTTTGGACTGCTTCCCCTTTGATACCTGTGCCCAACTGCCTGTGGCTGATCTCCTGGTAATCTGACGCTGCCTGCCTCCTGACACCTGATTCCCAGTTTGCCCTCTGGCCTGTCTTGGACTCTGACCTCCTGGTATTGGACCAGGCCTGACTTCCAATTCCTGCTCCCACGTCCTGGTCATGACACTCGTCCTCTAAGCCAGAGAAGGCTGGTCATGAGATCAGCAAAGTGCTCCCTTCTCCCACTGGAAAAAGAATGATCTAAGTCTTCTAACTGAACCATTAATGGAGTATTTCATTTATTCTTTCTGAGATGACTAAACCAAATGTAGGGGGGAGTAGCCAACCTAAAACTTCTTTTAGGTAATGTAATTGCAAATATCATAGAAAAGTAGGTCTGGAAGAGATCTCAAGAGGTCATGTAGTCCAGCCTCTCCACGCTGCCCCCCAGCTGCACTGATAATTCCACAGCCTCCTTAAGTAACCTCTTCTAGTGCTTAAATAACCCGATAGTCAGAAAGATTTTCCTACTGTATTGGCATAGTTCTTTCCCACCTGCTCTAGCCTTTTGTAATTCCAAGATCATCCAGAACTGATTATTTTTTTCTCCTGTAAAGGTCTGGAGGTTTTAGTATTCCCTTTCTTAACCAATTAGACCCAAAATTATAAAGCCTCCCCCTCATTTTTTTAGATAAGAAAATTATTCCAGTCACATGCTTCCTGATGTGGCCCACATGCATATTTCTGCCCCTGCTCCCTTCTCATCCATTATGAATTTCAAATCACTGGATTGTTAGACTTTAGTTCTCGAGCTGAGTTAAGCAGATCAGTGCCATAATCGTGTGTGTGTTAGTGACATGTTTCTCTATTGTTATCCAAGTTTGACAAGCCATAACAAATTTATTTGAGCTAAGCTATATGCAAGCAGTTACCATATTATTAACTATGCTTACTGCTCCACCTCTTAAAACCTTGTATTATGTGTTGTGGTGTTTCAGCTCCCAGTTTGTTATATTTTTGGAGACTTGTATTTTACTTCGTTTCCAAGAATTAAATGTGTTCTGTAATCATTCTACTTCATTTCAGAGTCTCAAAGTGCTTTACACATATTCATTAATGAAACTTCACAACACTCTAGTGAGGGAGCTAAATATTGTGCATAGATAGGCAAACTGAGGTAGAGTGGTGAGGGAATTGCACAAGGTCACATAAGAGGTCAGTGATACAGAACTCAGGAGTGGAGCTGGATGACAAATGTTTCCCTCCGCACCCATGGAAAACATGTATGAATTAAAAAAAAAACAATTTTGGCAAAAAAAAATCAATTTCAGACAATTTTTGGTTTTCAGGCCAAAAAAAGGTAAACAGACACTTTCTGAAAAGTTTATATTTATATTACAGTATCCCCTTAGGAGACAGTCATAGACCAGGAGCATACAGTCTAAGAAGACAAGATGGACACAGGGACGGGGACAGGGTAGAACACAGAAGCAGGGTGAGCCGTATGATGGCAGCAAACATCATGTTAGTTCCACAATTTTTTTCTGTTTGTTTTTTGGTGGGTTTCGTTAGTCAAAAACCCAATTTCCTGCCTTTCTCCCCACCAAAAAAATGTTTGACAGAAAATGGAGTCCTTAACCAAAAGACACACACACACACACACATATATATATGTAAATGAGTCAGGCAACCGAGCTCCTGTTGAAATTCCATGAATTTTGAGCATTAAATTGTAAAACAAAATTTAAATTCCCTATGCCTTTAGGCTGGAATTTTCAAAAGCATCTATGGGAATTTATTTTCCCTTTGTTAGTTGTGAGAAAGCTCAGGTTTATGATAAAGAAAAGATTCTCTAATCTTTTTATAAAAACAAAACAAAAAACTATTTGTCTGTCTTGTTTTCTGAACAGCCTCTGTTTCCTGTGCTACCCCTTGTGGCCGATGTGCCACTTGGTGTTCCAGCAGATGCTGAGCGCTCAAGAAGAGTGAAACCTACACATATCATGGCCAACATTTGCAAATCAGATATCAGCATAGAGACCTCTTCTGGGTTTGAATTTGACCCTGGATTGAAACAATAAGGGTCCCTCTCTCAGGTTCCAGGTGCTCCACAGTCACCGTTCTCACCCCTGTTCTCTGGCCAGCATCTGGTGCTGACCCAGATTTCTCCTCAGCCTCCCAGCCAAGCACAGATCGATGCTCAGCTGAGACCGCAGCTCCACTAGCTTCCTCAGCAAGACAAGCTGCCTCAGCATGGACTTCCCTCTCACGCCTTCCCTGTAGCTGTCCCCAGAGGGCCTCCCCCGTCAGCTGAGAGTATCCCAGCTGCTATGAAAGCCCCAGCTCAGCAGCTCTACCATCACTAGCTGACATACAGCCCATTCCAGCAGGCTCTTCCGTCCTGCCCCTCCGATTCAGTAGGGATTTGAATGTGCTCGTTCTCCCAACAACATTTCAGGAGGTGGACTAGTTGGATTTCAGTTTCTAGTGTGAAGCCATCTCTAATCTTAGTGCAGTTTGGTTCCTGATATAAGCTCTGATCCTACACTGAGGTCCACAAGGACATAGGGGACCCTTTGTGCAGAGCTTACTGGAGGCTCGGGGCCTTAAGCAGTATATCATAGAGGGCTCTGGAGCATAAGATGCTGAGCAACTCTTGTAGGTGTTAAGAGCCTTCAACGCCCTTTGGGCTTCAGTGTGAGGTGAGGTCACTTTACACCTCCAGGCATTGCTCAGCAGCTTGTAGGGTTGAGCCCATACAAACCCCTGTTGCCTTTAAAGTCAAACATGCTAATTTATTTACCTACCAATTTCTCTGTAACACCAGCCTGGGTTTGGCTTTGAGATCTGCATTACCAGATATACTGGGTTGATTACAAGACTGTGGAAGGGAAGATTTTTGTCATCAGCTGGCCTCTTCCTAGGTTTTAAATATAACGGCTGTTTTAAATCATGAAACAAATGTCTGCTGTGGTCTGGGAAGAAGCAGAGCTTTATTAATTAATTTTAAGAGCATATGAAAAATTAATAATTGCATGGCTAGAATTGTGAATGTTTAGGCCATCATAGCATCTGGTTTGTAAAACATCAATGAAATATTTACTTGGTGTGGCGCTGCCCACTTAAAGGGAGACATTTCTGCTGTATAGCAGATCTGTAAAAGGAACACATCTCTGGTGTAATGCTGAGCAGAACTCTGGCAATGAGAAGTGTGTTCTGGGAGTCAGGTGTTTAGGATATTTCCCCATGAGATAAGGTCATGGAGTAATCTTCTCGATGCTCTGCTATTAGTTTGTAATCTGTATTTACCCCTCTACAGCTAAGAACCTTGCTGTGAAAATACTTCTCCCACACGTGGAGGGTAAGCGTCTTGAGGGTGCGGCAACACATGCACCCACTCTGCATCCAAATCAGAAGTCCAAACGTACCATCCACCCTTAAGTTGTTGCTTTGTTTTCTATCAAACAACCAAGGCACTGTGGATCTTGCCCTTTGAGGCTTTCTGGTCTTTTTATGGAACTGAATTCCCTCCCTCTCAGACAAACTGGCTTTTCCAATTGCTTTTCATTTGTGTGTATGTGAATGTAAAGTGATCATGGAAGGAGCCTCACTGACAGGCATGAAGAATGATCACCTCCTTTTAACCACAGAGCAGCCCCAGCATGCATAGAGATGACAAAATCTTCTTCACGTAGTTCCACCAATGTGCCTCGACTCTAACCTGGATGGTCCACCTGTGAGGGGATATACGGGGAAAGCAGAGGGTCATGTTAGTCTCAGTTTCCATGCTGAGACGTCCAACAAATGTGCCGATTGCCACCAGTTGTGCTGGTGGTTTTGGTGGACCTGCCCACTGGAGAACATGACCATCAAACTGAGTCTTGGGAAGTAAGTGTCCTGGCAGAAGAAACCAACGTGACGTGACTCCTATGTGCTCCAATAGAACAGAGCTAATTATGAAAACTGCTTCAACGTACATTTTTCAAAGAGAAGACTCAGTAAGATGCAGCACGTCCCTTCCTGACCCAGCAAAGCACGTCAGCCCATGCTTAACTATAACCATGGAAGTAGTCCCATTGACTATCATGGGAATATTCCTATGCTTAACGTTAAGCATGTGGTTGTCTGGCTCGGGGCCCATGCTGCACACTGTCACATGAGAAAACTTGAGCTGGATTTCCATTTGGTTCCTGGGCTTAGAAGCACTGCAGGTGATATATATTCTTCCCCTGAGGAGGAAACAATAGTGATGACATGGCTGATTAAGCGGTACCGCTAAGTTCTAAAGTGAGTCCCATCCAACTCTTCCTGGGCAAAGTTCAGCTCTGAATCTGTAGCCACATCTCCAAAGTTCAGCTGTGTTTGTGTCTGAGATTTCTATATGTAAATGCCCATTTTGCATGCCAAGTTCCAAGAATATTGTGGACCACAGGTACAATACAGCTGTTGTCCTGGGGAACAGGTACAATGCAGCTGTTGTCCTGGGGACAAGACTTGGAACAGGAGGTAAGGCATTTGGTACAAATGGTACCAAGCTGTGCAACTCCCCACCGCAGAAACTCAGCCTGAACTCAAAGCTAGGCTCCATAATACAAGAACATCAGTTTACTGAACCCTTTACTTAATAGAGGCGGCAACACTGGCCAGAGAGTCCTTCTTTCCCACTTAAATACAACCTCCTTCCCCGCCCCAAAAGGAAAGGCAACCGTCAGAATGCAAACTAAGGGTGGAGAGAAGATACAATCCAGCAGGACAACACGGAAGCTTAAACTCTTGTTTTAGGGTTCTTACAGACCATAATGATCAGTGCTCTTTAAATGGTTAGGTAGATTAGATCAGATCTGAACATCTAAATATAGGATTTGGATGTCCCAATGACATGCCTATATGTTAAAATTGTGCCCGGAATATGTAAGATGAATCTTCAGAGACAGTAATCTCTTATTTTTAGAAAGTACGTTTTTTTTTTTCATTCTTCTCCATTCTTTTTTCCTCATAGTCCCTATGGTACAACCACCCTGGGTTCATCCATAAGTGTTCTACTACCCTGTCCACATTTAACTCCCTCTTAAAGCCTCATGTCTGCCATGCCACTTACAAGGAGTTAAATTAAGTTGTATTTAAAACCTATTTTTGTTTTTTCTGCAGCCTGTAATCTATTTGTCTATCCAGCCTGAGACTGTGAGCACATCAGAGCAGAGACCATCCTTCTGTCTCTATGTTTACTCTGCCAAAAAAAACCCCAACCCCACTCACAGCAGCATCACTCAGAGGCTAGGTCCACTGACCTGGACTCCCAGGGTTTGCGCTCCAAAACTAAAAACAGCAGTGTAGATGTTGCGCCTGAACCCAAAAGTCTATACTGCTATTTTTAGCCCCATAGCGTGAGCCCCCGAAGCCCAAGTCAATTAACATGGGCTCCGAGACTTGCTGCTGCCGGTCTTTTTTTTTTGCAGTGTAGACGTATCTTGTCCACATCGTTCATACTACTATAAATAAATAGCAACAATTACTAAGCATGGGAATGCAAGTGGAAGAGAGCAATAATGGAAGGATTAAAGAATAACTAGAGAAAGGAGGAGACAGTAAACATTGGATGAAGCAATGAGGTGAGGATGAAAACTGCTACCATTTTATTTTTAATAACAAGCTAATACATTAAGTCCCTGATCCTGGTCCACTGAAGTCAATCAGAGTTTTGCCATAGTCTTCAATGGCAGCAGAATCAGGCCCTAAGCAGGAAAAGGCTAAAATCACCAGTAAATGGAGGGCAGCACTGGAAAATTCTCTGGAATCATTATAATAAATGTAAAGAATTTTAAAGATTATATAAGGAAAAGGAAAACGGTATTTGAAAGGGTATCCCTGAGGGTATAAAATAAGGGTCTGATCCTGGAAAGGCTTATGCACATGAATATCTTTATGCATGTGAGTAATTGCATTGCTTAATCTAGGCCTAAGAATAACCTCTCTTTGGTCTGTGAACATTCAAGACCTAATCCTACCCCCATTGAAAGTAATGGGAGTTTTGCCCCTGATTTCAGCAGAAGCAGGATCAGATCGTTGAAGAAGGCTGTATTCCTAGGGCCTGGCTGTGATACTCTTGTTCATACAAAACAAGTGTCTTACCCCACGAGTGGTCCCATTGATTTCAGTGGGATTGTTCATGGCATAAGGTATTATTCAATTATTCAGCATGAGTAAGAAGATCACAATCTGGCCCCTAGAGAATTGTGTCTGAAGCTTTAATATGCCTTAAAACTGGCAAAGATCCACACAGTGATGGACTTCCTATAGAGTTTATTAGAAATTTTGGGATGTTTTAGGGAAGAAGTTGCTGGAGGCTTCTAATGTCACACTCTGGAAAAGCAAGTTGACAGGATCAATGAGCCGAGAAGAGCTATTCACATTGATTTACAAGAGAGGAGAAAAAGAAGACTTATCAGACTGGAGACCAATCCCTTTACTGAATACTGTGGGTAAGATATTGGCAAAAGTATTGGAATGAGATTAAGAACAGCTATTGAGGAAATTAGACTAGAAAGTGTAGAGATCCTGAAAGATCATTTGATTTTAAATTCATGTGATTTGTTGTGGGGGAAAAAGAGACCTGTCCCCATGTATCTGATGTCTTAACCAGGCAAGAAAAGCCTTTGGCAGAGCAAAGCATAGATTTCGGTGGGCGGTGTTATTGAAAAGGAGGCTGAGATCAAAGTTTATATCTTTGATCCACATTTTATGTAAAGATATTTTTCTTTCTTTGAAAAAAATCATTTTTGAAAATCAGTGTATCCGTCGTTTTCAATACAGTCAATATCTTGCATATACGCAGGATCAGGGTCCATGCATGCTTCACATATGATCAGAAAAAATAAAAGGTATTCATTGCAAAGGGAGAGAGATGTTGCCAGAAGGTACACCTGGAAATCGGTTTAAAACGTTACATCTACATATGGTAAATTGGTAACCTAAAAATACTAAAAGAAACACAAACTAGGTGTGTTTTTAGACATGAATTTGGTGCTGGATCGACAGCACTGGAGACAGAACTCCTTTATTTATCTCAGAACAAATACACTACTGGCAGCCCATACATTATCCCTCTAATAGGCCCCAGTTCTGACCTGGAGGTATCACACCTAGGAATGATGTTTTAATACCTTCAGTTTTCACATCCTTTTCGGCCCTGGTTTATCAAGGTACTTAAAACACAGGTCTAATTTTAAACTTCTAAGTAATCCCTTAGGGGCTTCTCTAAATTAACTCTGCCTGCGATCAATGGTCCCCAAGGGACTATCCACTAGTTGGAGTCAGCTTCAGTATGGCATGCTCTAGCCCCACAGAGCTTGGCTGGAGGGTGTGGGACTTGGCTGTGCTGGCTTTACATCAGCTGAGGGTTCAAGACTAAAGAAAACTCAAGAGGAGGATCCAGCCACTTCCATCTCCTTTGTGCCACTCAAGAGGACAGAGTGGCGGAGGGAATCAGGAACAGGTTATTTATCTGTTAATTGCACTGAGTAGTCCATATAAGCCTCGACTAACAGTATGTCTACACTGCAGCTGGGAAGGTGCTTCCCTGGGCAGGTAGACAGACACATGCTACCTCTGCTCCAGTTACTGTGCTAAAAATAGCAGTATAGCAGGGTAAGCACAGTCAGTGGCTGGGGCTAGCTGTCTAAGTACATATCTAGTGTCTGGGTAGGTTTGTACTCAGGTGGCTAGCTCGAGCTGACACCTGTGCTGCCCCCAGCTCAAGGCACGTGTCTGTCTACCTCCTCTGGGAAGTACTCTCTCAGCTGCGGTGTAGACATACCCTAAATGAGCGACACCAAGTTAGCTAAGAAATTGCAGGCAAGAATGTTAATAGCTACTCAGCTAGTGGAGAAACAAATTTCACACATACATAAATCCCAGGGAAGCACTGGTTCCATTAAAGTAATGGGCATATATAACACAGTTTGAGCAAAAGCTGTCAGTTGACAGAAGTGCAGTGCTTCCTTATAATGGGGCAGATGTCTTCTGCATACAGCAGTGTGCAAGTATATACATACAAAGCAACATACAAGCATATGATGCTGGGGGAAGAGCATTGCTTACAGAAACCTGAGTTGTACTCCCGACTGCTTAATTCTGGTGATGGTTGAATTGTCTTGTAAAGCAGAAGAATATAACTCTTGTATCTAATGTTGCAAACCGACCGACTATTCTTATGGGGATATGGGGCCAAATGCACAGGTGACATAAATGCTGGTGTTAGTTGTATCAGTTGGCAAGATCCTCAGTTATTGCTCTGCTGGTTTCAACACATACACAGGCTGAGTGTTCAGCTCCAGTAAGGCTATGTACTTTTTGTCAGCATAGGTGAGTTTTAATGTAATTCGTGTAACATACGTTACTAAAGTCACAAGTAAAAAACTAATTTGCTGGTCTGAGGATTCTCTAATTACTACTCACCACAAAAGCACCTGATAATATGGGATAGTTGTCAGTCACTGCTCTGAAAAGGTCCAGCTAGGCTGGTCCACGTTAGGACTGAGGTATGGGTACAGAGTGGTTTGGGAAACTTTTATTGCACCTATTTGCACCATACTTTACTCTCTGTAGGAGTTCACCCATTTTGGGGTAATGAGAAGGTCCTCCTTGATGTATAAATAGATTTCAGGTCTGCTTTTTGATGCTTGAATCATGCTGTGAGTAGTTAATGGATAGGGTACGCAAATGCCATTTCTTGTATGCTCGGAAGCCACGAAGCCATCCTCATGGGGTTAATGCAATAGCAAAAGTGTGTCATTTGGTCTAGAATGTCTGCTTCCTTGACATTGCAGTAAAAGCACTGGACCAAATCTTGAGATCTTTATGTTTCTATTCAGTCCTTATTCAGATAAAACCCCTGTTAAGAGCCTAATCCAAAACTCACTGAAGACAATGCAAGTCTTCCTAGTGTTTTCAGTGGGCTTTGGCTCAGGCCCATAATCACTAGGTTCTCAAAGGTACTTAGACACCATTGAAAACAATGGAAGTTAGGAGCCTAAATACATCTGAGGATCTGGGCCCAAGTGTTTACCTTTGGAAAAACTGAGTGTGGGCCTCAGGCTTTGGCCCTTTGTGCAGCTGACGTGTGTGAGACAAAGAGGAAAGCAAGTACAAAGTATTCCATGGCACAGTTTTATCTCACATCATGGCACATTGAGCTTATATTAATTGCTAGCATTGTTATATTTTTTTAAATTGCTTAAAGCAGTAGCAGGCTGTATTTGCATTCCAGCAAATGTAATTAGATTAGTTTCAGTTGGCACATATTTGACTGTACTAGCTAAGAGCAGGCCATGTTCATCCTTTGGAGAAGAAAAGGAAGAGGGCAGAGGAGCAGAACAGAAATTCTGGGTGTGAAGCATCAGTTAATGGTATATGAGCATGTTGCATTTACTCCTGCTTTTCTACTTTCCCTTTGTATACAGTTATATAATTAGTCTGCTTAGGCTAAAATGAGACTTTCTTCAGATAGCTATATAGGGCCAGATCCTCAGTTCATGTAAATCAAAGGTGCTTCAGTCTGATTTACACCAGCTAAGGTTCAGGCCATTAGTTTGTTAGTCTCTATACTGCTAGAATATCATTCAAATTACTGAAATCTGCATACATGATTCACGACTAAAAGAAGTGAGTAATTTAGTAAGCCAACTCTATTTTTGTGCATACATGTGAATCAGGTCTTCCGATGTGAATTTGTTTCCCAGTTACATAACCAATTTAAACAGTAATAATCTACATAAAGGAAAATCTGAACTGAATTTCCTGCAAAAGAACAAAGACTTTCATCAGATTCTTTTCTGCAGGTAATGAGGTTGCTATCTAGTTACAATACTTTCCCTTGATTGTCCTTTTATTCTATCGGATGGAGCTCTAAATTTCTGCCTTTACAGTTTTGCTATATACTAATCAAACGTGTTTCCAGTCTGAACAGTGGACTGAAACATCCAATTTCAACACAAATAAACCTAGAGTTCATTTTGGGAGACCTGCACTCAGATCTGATCACTATGGTTGATTCCACCTATAACCCTTTGTAACTTTTATCTTGAAATGTTCCCAATTAATATTAAGTTGTTAAAGAAAAGGGTGCAATAAAACCCAGCTTAGTGTTCAGGTTCTAGCCTCTAGATCAGTTACAGAAAATGTATTTAATAGAGGACCACTAGGCGACAATTTGAATAATACCACCAAACTTTATTAAAAGAAAAATGATTAGTAAAGCAAACAGGCATGAAGTTACCACTTACAAAATATTACAGCTATACTGACACTCAAAGATGAAACAGTGGATCTGTGGGTGATCAGCCCACTGACAACAGAGTGAAGTACAGCCTTATAATCCTGGAACCTGACAGTACCTTTTGATGTTAATTGAAGCTCTCTCGCAATTTAGCAAAACTACTCCTTTTATAATCCATTAAAATACTAATTAACAATAAATTGCTCTTTCCCATAATTGTATTTCTACCACCTTCTTATTGGTTCTTTACATTACACATTATTTAAATTAACATCTGCACCACTGTCCTTCCCATGCTACCAATTTAGATAGCATTTTCATAAAACATTTACAATTCTCAAAAATACTCATTAAAAACCTTGCTCAAACCACTTATAACCGAAACATAATGGTAACATAACCCTGGGTCATGTCCTTGCTAACTCTTACTTTCTCATAACATTATGTGTCCAACTTATCTTTAACTTTTCTCATACTAGCAACTTCTGTTTCCCATACTCCTCTACACATATGCTAATTTAGGCCCAAAACCTAACTTCTATTTATTTCTTAACCCAAACCATCCTATAGGCTACACATACATTACTTGCAGCTGAGAACGAATATAGCCTTGAAATCTATTATGGGACTTCTCAATGTAAAAGAGTGTTTGTGTGTAGTTATCCCTCCACTGAACAGGAATCAGGATATCATGGCCTGGCAGGTTGGTTTCCCATTGGAGAAGAAATCAGTGATAAAAAGTTTGGGAATATTTTTGCACAACTTGTTTTATTTGCTCATATACACCAGTCCTGGAACAGAGGTGGTCACACAAATCCTCTTTCGGGGATCTCACCCAGACACCAATGGCTGGTTCCCTAGGAGTAATGTCTCAAGACTTTACTCTAGATAGAGAGCTTAAGGCAGACAGCAAACTCCCTTGCTGTCTGCCACAGCTCCCCAACAGAAACGACAATGGGCACCCAACAATAACACAGCATTACTTCCAAGACTAGCACCTGCCTTGTGTACTAAGATAAAGAACGTCTAAGACTAGATGTATGTAACCCTTCTGCCAGTTGCTTAACAGCAGCAAAAAGGCCTTGTTCAATATATCTAGGGTCCACATTGACAAATAATTAAACTGGCTCAAGCCCCCACCCATAAATCTGGGAAAACTAAATACACCCTCCCTGGATTCCTTTAATAGGCTGAGAACACATGTGCTAGAGTATCCCCTGAAACAGCTCTCTTTTTTTGCTGCAGTAGGAGAGTATTTTCTGCATTTCTCTTACAGCCCCAGATTTTCGCCTGACCCCAGCCTCAATGTGGCGGTCACAACACATCTGACCACAAGCAGAGCACTGGGGGCGATTCCCTTTGAAGTCCATCAATTACACACTACTCCTAAATCAGCCAGAAGAAGTGGCTTGCACCTGACCTTTGGCTGTATGGTAGTGCAGATCACTACCCAATAAGCAGCCAACCCAACATATATTATTATTTAGTTTATTGTTAATTATTTATCTTATTTTATTATTTGTATTACCAAAGTACCTGCAGGTCTCAGCTGAGATCAGGGCCCCAATGTACTGGGCACTAAACCCACATAATAAGAGACTATCTCTGCCCTGAAGAACTTATACACTAAATAGGCAAGCCAGACAAAGGATGGGAGAAAGACAGCTGTTATTATATTACAGGTGGGGAACTGAGGCACAGTGAGGTTAAACAAGAAGCCAGTGGTGGAGCTAGGAATTAAACTCTCGGTCCAGTGCCTTAATCACAAGGCCACCCTTCCTCTTCAACAAGCTATTATAGAGCAAGTGCAATATCTATATATATATATATATATATATATATATCTCAAAGTAATGTTAGCTGACAGTAGCAAGGAAAATCAGAATGAAATCTGTCTTACCACCTTTAACTCGCTCCCCTGTGCTAGAGTAAATGATATGTAAGGTCACACAGTACAATACATAGGAATAATAGGATGAGCTAAGGGGAGTCTTCTAAGGAAGAGACTGTCTAGGAAGGAGTATGGCAGAAAGGGATCTAAGGGTTATAGTGGACCACAAGCTAAATATGAGTCAACAGTGTGATGCTGTTGCAAAAAAAGCAAACATGATTCTGGGATGTATTAACAGGTGTGTTGTGAGCAAGACACGAGAAGTCATTCTTCCGCTCTACTCTGCTCTGGTTAGGCCTCAGCTGGAGTATTGTGTCCAGTTCTGGGCACCGCATTTTAAAAAAGATGTGGAGAAATTGGAGCGGGTCCAGAGAAGAGCAACAAGAATGATTAAAGGTCTTGAGAACATGACCTATGAAGGAAGGCTGAAAGAATTGGGTTTGTTTAGTTTGGAAAAGAGAAGACTGAGAGGGGACATGATAGCAGTTTTCAGGTATTTAAAAGGGTGTCATAAGGAGGAGGGAGAAAACTTGTTCACCTTAGCCTCTAAGGATAGAACAAGAAGCAATGGGTTTAAACTGCAGCAAGGGAGGTCTAGGTTGGACATTAGGAAAAAGTTCCTAACGGTCAGGGTGGTTAAACACTGGAATAAATTGCCTAGGGAGGTTGTGGAATCTCCATCTCTGGAGATATTTGAGTAGATTAGATAAATGTCTAACAGGGATGGTCTAGACAGTATTTGGTCCTGCCATGCGGGCAGGGGACTGGACTCGATGACCTCTCGAGGTCCCTTCCAGTCCTAGAATCTATGAATCTATGAGTCTCAGCTGGAGGTGCCCTTGCTTTAGTTGGTGTAAGTCAATGCTTTAATTTGTTTACCTATAATTTCTTTCAGTTTTGTTAACGATAGGCCAACTGTTTCAGTCTGTACTCTCCACTTTGTTCCCACTCAACTTAGCTCCCTTCCCTACCACAGTGATTTGAAAGAGCTTTGTGGCACCTCAGTGTTTGTCTCAATACATTGTCTTGTGTGATGACTCACCGTCAAAATAGTACGGCAGTCACATTTGACATGACACACTGGAACGGCTTCCGAGCTGCTACAATGTGCTATTTCCATCCAGAAGATTAGGGTGGAATTAAGAAAGTGGATTGTTTGACACAGTTCAACGTAGTAACTTCAGCGTATTGTATTACTTTCTCTCAGAGAGTTGCTACTAAATGGGCGGTTTGACATGATGCTTTAAAAAGGATGTAAAGGTGCTGTCAGTAAGCAGTTTATAGCTTTTATAATGCAAATGTAGAAATATATATTAGAAAACTGTTAGGAAGCACCACCAACCCAAAGGTGTTTCTCTGGCCTGCCATTCTAGATAGCCTGGCTCAATTCCTGATCCTCTGTGTTTATGGATGGTAATTAGGACACCACAACAGCACGATAACAGATAAAAGAGCCTTTATTCCAAGAAATTTAAATAACCACCAGTATTGCACTCCAAACACTCACTCAGTAAAGCAATAGCTAATTAATAACAAATATTAACACCAGGCATTTATGCAGCACTTTTCAATCACATAGCTCAAAGTTCCAGTGTTGGCTAACTACCTTGCATGGTAATTTGCATCACCATACATTTCCATCTCAGTTATGTCTCTCTCCAAAGATACTTGTAATAGCTCAATACTCAGGCATTCAGCCTCAGGCCCAGAGAACCCAGAAATGGTGAGACAGAATAGTACACTTTAAAAAGAGGCAGCAAAATATGTCAAAAATTATTTGGGATTTTTATTATACAAAGATCATAACAAAACATGGAGATGAGCTCTTAAGGAGCCAGGGAGCACCTCTTTGTTCTGTGTTTGTACAACACCCAGCACAATGGGGTCTTGGTCCAAGGCTGGGGCTTCTAGGCACTACTGCAATACAAATAAATCAATAATAACAAACATTCTAGTCACCTAAAATATCAGGCTTTGCTTATGACAATCTCAGGTTATTTCGCACCCAGATCTGTAACCCATACACATTTGGGACTATAACACCTTTCATTAACATTAAGTGAAGCTGCTGTCTCCTTGATTATCCGGTCACCACAAAATTCTAGGGCATTTTTAAGGCTCGTTCCCAGCATACATCTCTCTGGTAACTGTCCCTTTAAATTAGGAGCAAGAACCAGCTGCAGCCCTTAGATGGAAATTTTGTAGCTAACTCTTGCAGGTCATAGTTTCTTTCTTCTGGCCAGTCAGTATTTTGGCTCCTGTACTGTTCTTTCTGGTTTTCTGTTGCTCTTTTTCAGGTAGCACATGTTGGTAGCAACTGGTTAGCAAACTGAAACACAGAGTCCTTGCTTATGACTTGTAAGACTCTATGCAGTATTCTAGTCCCTTTTCTTCATCGGAGGGGCGAGATGCTCTGATGAATACCTCTCTGGCAGCTTGTCGCATATCTTAATTGATACTTAAAGTCGGCTGTGTAGTGGGAGTGGAGAAAAATATTTCTTCTAGGCAGGTGGAGTAGAATGTCCTTCCCACAGCTCATTCCTTTTTCTCCCCTGGTGTTTTAACTTTTTTCTCAGCTGTTATTAGGACATGTTTAGTCAAAGGAAACCAACAGTTGAGGATTGGAACATTCCAGAGCCTGTTGTCCCCACCCCGGACCACCTGTGTGTACACGATTGTGACAGTTGAGGTTTCTCCATTCTTACAGCATGCCAGTCAGTTGTGATAACTCTAGGCTTAGCAAGGAAGTATGGTCCAGAGGTCAGTGCACTTGCTTCAGGCTCAGAAGACCAATATTCTATTCCCTGGGCTGCCACAGTCTTCCTGTGTCATCTTTGGCAAGCCTTTCTGTGTCTCTATTTGTAAAATTGGAATGACAGTACTTCTTTACAGGTGTATTGTAAGGATAAATACATTAAAGGTTATAGAATAGATAGATCCACATGCAAGTTCTAGTCTCAAACCTATTACAAGTATTAAAAAAGCAACCTAATGGGATTTTCTTTTCCCTTAAAAAATCAGAATTCCTTTATAAGTTTCAAAGTTAGATGCATAAGTATGAATTAACCAACATAACAGCTTTTAATATTAAAACCTATAATACAACAACCCCAACAAAAATAATATAGTAAAACAGCCAGAGAGTTCATATGCATTTACAACTTTTTGTTGCATAATGTAATCTCTGGTCTATTTGAAAGTTCTTGATTCTATGTTAAAACTTATATAAAACGAAAGTAAGTCTGTTGAGTTCAAAGACTGGTGTAAAAACTGTGTGAGATCAGAAGGCCCATTATTCCCCAAATGGCCTTATCATCGTAAATGAAAAATTGTCTGTGCCTAATATTTCTCTCCTTCAGAAATTCTTAAAATTTTCTTGGATGGGAATTGTAATCTGTTGTCAGAAATTAGTTCCCTCAAATTTCCTTCATGACTAAAAGCTGTTAACAAGAACTTACTTACTGTTGCGGAAGGAAAGGCTTCTTCTGGCAATTTGCTGAAGTAATCAATTACAGTGACAGCAAAACAGGAACTTGGTACTTCAGTTTTAAAAGATCCTACTGTGTCAATATCAATCTTTTCCCATTCAAAAAGCAAACATGCTGGGTGCAATGGTGCCATGCATGACATTGCTGTTTTGTCAAAAGTCTGTCAAGAATACAATATTTTGCAACACTCTCAGTTTGTGAGACATCCACGGCCATCAGGAGAGATCTTTCAGTCTTTCTATGGCTTGGATAATTTATTGGTGAGTTCCAGAAGGACCTAGGTGGGGGAGCTCAGTAAGAACAATTAGACAACACGGTAATTCATATCACTACACTTGGATCTTGTCTACCCACACAAGTTGTACCACTTTAATTATACAGTACTGTATAAAATCAAACACATGGTGCCCTGCTTCTAGTGAATGTCTTCTAGCCTCAATCCTATGGAATACTCTGGACAATTAGATTTTCAAAAAAGCTCAACAGCCAACATCTGGAAATCTGACCACTTTCTTAGATGCCCAAATGGGAATTGAGTGCTTCTGAAAATGTGCCCTTTAATGTATGATGTTGCCTAGTTCGCAGCAGAGAAATTCACCCAGAAAGGGCAAATTAGGGAATCTTAGGCACTCACCTGAAAAATATGCTATGAAGAAAAGTGGCTATGCATTGAAGCAAGGATAATTCAATTGTCCTCTTGGTTTTTGTGTCACATTTTGTATTAAAGTTCCATTTACAAATGGTTTATAGAGGATTAATAAATGATTAAGAGATGTTGCAAGCATGTGGCAGACCTGAGCAGTACGTGTTAAAGCTTGATTATAAGTGCATCAGTGAAGGTGTTATAGATAAAACATGGTTATATGCAACCTATTCATCTACTGGACCCTCTAATAGTTGATTAATCATGTATTAACATGCCTATTAATCAGTTATTAACCCTTTATAACCTATTTATAAATGAAAACATAAAATAAATGTTTTGGTTTGTTCGTTTGTTTTGGTTTGTTTTTAGTAGCAATGTATGAATGAAAGGTTCAGAAAGTCAGTATGGGCAAATACCCACAAGTCTGGATGGATGGCTATCTGAGCACTATCCAAACTCTCTGTATATCTAGAGTCAGCCATACTGGTCTGGAAGTCTCATGATATGTGCTCTTGTGACATTTCTGGGACTTCCCACATCCAGGTAAAGCATCAGCATTCTTGTGGTATTTTGTCATTTCCTTTTTCGACTCCCTGATTCCATTCAGAAGGAAAGAGGTGCAAGAACGAAAAATAATTTAAAAACATTTATCAGCAATTTCTTGGATCTCAAAAAGAGCTTCCATTGGGCTTGATTTGAGTTTTAGGTTAAGGTTGAAAATGTGTTTGGGTGGAGTTCACCCTAACAACAATATCACACTTCCTTTATCAAAAGTCTCTGGTCCAGCTGCACAAGAACAGTGCTCAGTGCACCTGTGGGGAGGGGGCACATATGTGTCTTTATGCCCCTTTTCCATCTCTCCCCAATGCTGGGGACTGCTGAGAGCCAAACTGATCCCCAGCACAAGTTAGAGCAGGCTCAGCTCAGGGCTTCTTCAACTTGCAACAGTGACTAGTAGCTCCCAAGGAGTTCCTCTACCTGCCTAGAATGTCAGAAAGCATCATCTACTGGCCTACCCCTACCCTTTTGGTCCCCAGAACACTTCCTACTTTGAGGAAGGTGGAGATATGGAGCTGTCTGTGGTAGAATCCTCGGCTGCTGCCTTAAGCTGTCCTAAGTCACTGCAAAGTGGGTTTGCTCTGACCAAGGAACTAGCCCGACCAGGGCCACCCAGAGGATTCAGGGGGGCCTGGGGCAAAGCAATTTCGGGGGCCCCGTCCATAAAAAAAGTTGCAATACTATAGAATACTGTATTCTCGTGAGGGGCCCTGCGGGGCCTGGGGCAAATTGCCCCACTTGCCCCCCCTCTGGGCAGCCCTGAGCCCGACACCTTTTTGAAAAGAAAACCCACCCCAAACTCACAATATTAAAATGTTTGGAAGTGAACAGTTTAGGGAGTCAGTTAGTTTCCCACTGCCATGTAATCCTTCATCGCTCACTATCACCTCACCACCCTCCCAACCTTAACTCTGCCCCCTAATATCCAAGATTAGATCTGGTGAAGACCAGTAGGTGCCTCAGTCCCATTTGAAAATGGGGCTTAGCTAAGTCACTTAGCCCTTGCAATGCTGAGTGGAGCAACACCTAAATGCCTTTAAAAATCTGAGCTCTAGCCTCTCAGCGCCTCAGTTCCCCGGGGTTAAAAGTGAGGATAATGGTCCTGCCCTTCCTCACAGAGGTGTGATGAGGAGAAATACATTAAAGATTGTGAGGTGCTCAGATAATGGGGGCCAGACAAATACCTGAGATAGATGGCTGCTAACAGAATTATTTATCTAACCCTCCTGTACAGACACACCCCAAACTTTGAGGTAACATCAGACCTTATTCCTACCTACCTCTGACTTTGCTTTTGGAAAATCGATATGTGACTCCTCAAGGTTTCTCAAAACAAAACACACACACACACCCCTCTCGCTCTCTGACTGCTCTTGAGGCTAAGAACTTCCTCAGCATTGCCTAGTATGATCAAATCCAGACAACCATTATCTGAAATGTGATTTTTCACACATACACACACAGCACTCTGCATCAGTCAGCTTCCCAGGTTGCTTGAAACCCCGTTGATCCAAAATGGCCCTGATCTTTCCATAATATTTGGACTAGAAGTGGTTCCAGATTCATCTCAAAGTGAATTTTCAGGACGGATTTAAATACCTCTGGAAAATGGCCTTTCTAGTATGAACACTCTCAGCCCCGAGATACCAGGAGTTAGCAGCACACATTATTTCTATCAAACCAGCTTCCTGTGGCCATAAGGTGGCAGTGGCCTTGAACAGAAAATAAATAAATAAATTCCTTAGAATATTAAATCATGATATTGCCAGGGCAGGAACTGCAGGCAGCAGTCAGCTCTTTCTGATTCATTCCAGCAAAACTTCTCTCTATATATATCTGGAATGGTGTACATGTGCGCTTTGTCTCTTTTCATGAGCTCATCAAAGCCGATTACGCAGCCCTGCTGTAAGTGAAAGCTGTGAAGCTGAGCTGAGCAAATCAGGCCATCCCTGTGGATGTATAAATGAGTCAAATGACCTCCAAACGCATGAATCTTCAAATAAGGTTGTATAAACTAGCAGATCTCTATGGTGATTAGTGCAGGCAATGCTTAGAACCTCAGAAGGAAAAGGCTGGGGAAAGGGGGAGGGAAGCAGAAGCCTATTTATTCCAAGTTTCATTTTGCCCTTCCAAAAGGCAGCACTGACACATACAAGGGCAAGTGTGCACAGCACTGAAATATAGGGGGATAGAAGGCACGTTAGCATCCACTCCTGAGGCATTGCCACTGGCACAAATGGTCATTTGTATGCTGAATAGAGGATGAAATCCTGGCCCTTTTGAAATCAATGGGAGTTTCGCCATTGGCTTCAATGAGGGTAGGATTTCACCTCTATAAATTCTATAGTTACCCAGTGAAAAACAGAGTGGGGAAAGTTACCATCATTGGAATGTGCATTAACTCCCTTTTCTGTGTATGATTTCACATTGACACAGGCTAGGTGTGGGGGAAAGCACAGACACGCTTTAGTGAAAGAAAATGTTATGTTCCTCTTTCTACAATGTAATCTTTTAGAGAATACGTACCTGGGATAGCCATGGATTCTGGGGGGGTTGTGACAATCCACCCTAGGTTGGTAGTGACTGACCATTATGACAATCTGATGGCCAGCGGACGACATGTGTTGAATGACTTTGTTGGTTTCATGTGACTCCTAGTAGAAAAGGATTGTCATAACAAAATTGACACTAATAATAGTAATAGTATTTAGCTCCATCCCAGATCAGAGCCTCAGTATGTTGGGCACTGAACCAAACAGATAGTAAGAGATGGTCTCTTCCCCAAAGAGCTTGTTTTCCAGTAAACGTGATGTAACAAGTGGGAAAAACAAACATCTGGTTGGAGGGAGGGCAAGGTAAATAGTAATTCTAGGTTGTGTTTAGCATAGATGAGTTGTATACAGTTGGCACAAAATTGGCACCTCCAAAGGGTGAGCCTACGCCCCATTTGGGCTGGGACAGTCCCTTTTTTAAGCCCTGTCCTTGATCAGTTGACAAGAGCAAACAGGACAAATGCCCACTTTTGTCAAAAAAGTGGGATGCGGGGGGAGGGGCGGTTGAGTGGCGATGCCAGACCCACGGTGGGGAGACGCAGGGCTCAGGCAGGGCTCGGGCGAGCAGTGACGCCAGCCCCAGCCTCTCATGGGGGGCAGGTGGAGCTCCAGCGAGTGTCTCAGGCCAGCCTTGCAGGGGTGGGAGCTCAGGTGAGCAGCTCAGGCCAGCCCCACATGGGGGGAGGGGCCCTCAGGCTAGCCCCAGGTGGTGTCCCATTTTCCCTTTGGGAAATATGGTCATCCTACACATTGACATTAGTTAGTCTAGCCAGGGACCACCTTTTGCCCCCAACACTAAAGCATGGGTGTGGTTTGGGGGGATGCAGGGGAGCATTGCTCCCCCAAACTGCAAGCCTTGGGCAGGTACAGAATTTGCCCCTCCCCCCACACGGTCCAATTAGCTGACTGGAGCTGATCCCCCAAATATAGAAGTCAAATTAAGACTGGCCGCAACCCTAGTCCTAGCTCAGGAGGACCACTTGCTAGTCCAACCCTAGCCCCTACCCAGGGCCACCAATCAACTCCAACTTTATTGTGGTGGAGGACTGGGAACAACCTTTGCACATAGAGAGATGGTCCCTCCAGTTCTTGTATGGAAAGAGCATTGCCAGGGTGGTGACGTATGAAAGCTTACTTTGCCACTGTGCGTGCAAAATGTGTTCTATGGGTGCAGCTTAATCACCAGGGCTGTCAAGCCCGTACCTTTCATAGATATTAAAAATCATCATCATCATAATTGAGGGAACATTTGGTTGTTCTCTTGTAACAGTGGTAAAGAATCAAAGAATTACTTTCTTCTAACACTGAACAAGGAACTTTATTAGAATAAGGAAAACAGCATTATTCTCACGCATTGTTTTTCAGTGTAGGTATGTAGTTAGAAAAAGCTTCCTCCCTTTTATACCATGCTCTGCTATCTGAAAAGATCCTTTTAGGAGCAACAATCTCTTTAGTGCATTCCGGCTACTTATTATTTTGATTTTGTGTGTATGTGTGCGCTTAGAATTTTGTACCTGTCACAGTTTGACTGGCCCTTTCTGGGAAGATGGGGCCACCACCACCTGTGCCATAATTAATTACTTGAGGGGATGGTCAGATGATAGTTTAGTGGACACCTGGGCCTCATAAAAGGGCTGGAAGAGCTAATCTGAGGTGTGGAAAGGCTGGCTGTGGAAGGTCCTGAGCCAGGATCGGCAGGAAATTGGCACTCTAGAGGAGTCAGAATGTGGGGAGCAGGGGAAAGACTGAAAGGCAGCCCAGAAAGGGGCTGGGAACAGGGCCCTAAGGTAGGCTGAAGGAAAACCCACAAAATGACTTGTTTGGGGACTTTTAGGGTAGGTCCAGACTACCCGCCGTATTGGCGGGTAGCGATCGATTTATTGGGGATTGATATATCGCGTCTCGCCGAGATGCGATATATCGATCCCTGAATGCGCTCCCCGTCGACTCCGGAGCGAGCGGCGGTAGCGGAGTCGACGGGGGAGCCGCGGCCATCGATCCCGCGCCGTGAGTACGGGAGGTAAGAAGGAATAAGATACATCAACTTCAGCTACGGTATTCCCGTAGCTGAAGTTGCGTGTCTTACATCAACACCCCCCCCAGTGTAGACCAGGCCTTAGTTGGACTTTTGTTATCCTGAAAAGGATTAAGTTTGTTTATGACTTGGCTGAAGAGCTAAACCACGTCTCTAGCACTGACCTTTTTCGTGGAAACACAAGAAGACCCACACAAGGAACCTGAAGGAAGGTGATCCATCAGTGCCATGCTTTAGCAGAAGACAGCACTATGAGAATGCCTTGCCCCAAATGCTAATACCTCAGAGTGCATTGTGCACTGTATTCAGCATTGGCTAGGGCCCAGCTGAAAGATCACAAAAACTGCTGGAACCCCAAACCAAGATGTGTGAGGCTGTTCATAGGGAGGAAATTAGAAGTACAAGGTGTCCAAGTACCTGTTGAAAAACTGATAGAAGGGAGCAGTGACCATGTTTGAAATGAGGATAGGTGGCAGGGTTCCGTCTTGGAATCAGGAAAATAGATTTGGATTCAGTTTGGAGAGGGAGGGAGAAGATTGGACTATGAGGTGTTTTCATACCAATTTGCACATCTGTACTTAGGATCAGCCAGTTTGGACTCTGCAGCCTGTCTTAACAGGATGTGTTTTAAATGTGTCCCATTAGAAGCTTATAAAATTTCTGATTTTGACATCCACATGTTTTTAGCTGTGAATAAGATGCTTTACTTCTTGCTTTGGGTGACTAGTATGCACTTTCCCCTCAGGATGTCATATGTATCTCGCTGTAGATTGGGTCCTATCCACATCTCCTGGAGACCATAGAGTCTGTGGGTATTTGCTCAGTTTTGCAATATGCTGTTGACCTGTTGAAACAATGTTTGAAGCTGGCCTATCTTAAAAACCAGACATTATCTTAGATGTTTTAGCAACTGCAAGGCCTAGTGAGAATTCCAGCCACAAGTCTCCTCAGAGTGAATGTGCTTGGCCCTGTCTGAGAGGAGCTTATCTTGAAGTTATAACAAACCAATAAGGTGACCTCCCTCTGGCTTCTCAAATGAGTAGATGAGGAAGCTGATAATGTAAATGTGTGGGGTGGGGGGGGTGGGGAGGGAGTGTGATCTGAGAGAGTGTTTGCAATTGAGCCTGTAGCTTCAAAAATGGGACTGCTTGTTCTTTAACTTTCAACTTTCCCATTCCTTTGAGTGCTGACATCTGGAAACCTGTCTGATAACCATGGTTACAACTCCCAGTCAACACAGTTGTGCATCAGCTACCCCCACCAGCTCTTGTAACAATGTTAGAATAAAATATTTTCGAAAACAAACATGAATTCAAAGTTAGACTAGAAGCGTCAACCTCTGTGACCCTGCATCTCAGCCATTGTGGAGCGCTTCTTTAAGCGCCTGAATTAGGTTATGTGCAGTAAGGACTCAGCAAGCATTTACCTTTTTGCTTTGTTCCCACTCTTGGTATAAATTAGATGACTCTGACTCTGATCACTCATCCAGGTGATCGGATGTGAGGTGGTAGTTGATAAACTGTGAGACATCAGTGGAATTAAGTTAAACTGCTGGAGACAAAGGAGCTCTGAACCCCCTTCCTGGTTGGCAGATCAGAGAAGGATTTAACAGCTAGAGCAGAAATCGCTTCATTGAAAGAGATATAGTACAGTTACATTGATGCTCTGAGTAGAAAGCTAAAAGTGTCTCTTCTTAAACATCCAGTGGGCCTTAATGACTCACCTTTTCACATCCTAGAGCATTTCATTTGCAAAGGAAAAGATCAGTTACATAAAGAGTTTTTGCACATGCATACTCCCCCTATGACATTCCTGTCATTTCAGACTCTGACTCAAAACAGGTTGATTTTGATTACTCCTCACAGCCCAGGGAGATGACTTATTCAACTACCCTTATTTGCTTTTTGCATTCCTTCCTCAAGCAGCATATGAGACACCTGAAATATATTCAGGAGCTGAATATATTCTGAATTTCACTAGGAGCTGTCTTTAGCCAATCAGTGTAAAGAGCCATTCTTAGGGCTCGTCTACATGGTGAGTTAGTTTGCACTCATGGAGCATAAATTAGGAATATTGGTACTTTGCATTTCTATAACACCCTTGCAACCAAGAATCTAAAGCACTTTATAAACAACAAAGAATATTATGTCTATACCTAGCTGAGTAAACTGAGAGACAGAGAGGCTAACACCAATTTTTTTTTTAATTAAATGCAGTATTGTCAACCCCAAACCATTCAAAAATCATGCACCGGACTTCTAAAAATCAAGAGATTGGCTTAAACATTGTGAGATTTTTAAAAACAATAAATGTTGGGGGGTTTTTATTTGCATTCCGGCTTTTGAGCCATTAGATTCATATTTTCAAGCTTTTTCCTGCAAGCACAAGGGTTAGAAACTTTATTTTTTGGTAAACTAAGCTGAGATTTGTTTCATAATCACATGAAAACCACCAAAATGTCATGAGTCTCAGAGAAAATCACAAGAGTTGGCAATAATGTGGGTGTACATTTATGCACCTCAATAAGTGGCCTGATTTTCACAGGTGCTAAGCAACCACAGCATTGTTTGGCTTAAATGACTTGTCCTAGATTACACTTGAAGAATGTGGCAGACTCAGGAATAGAATCCTGACTCCCAGTCCCATTCCTGTTTTAACCACAAGCCTATGATTCCTCCTTATAACTACACCAAAGCCATGTAACAGGCCATCGGTGTTGCCTGAAATACACCATCCTGTTAGCAGGTCATGATGCTGCTCAGAATGGTAAGTGAGTTCTGCTGACTTAGAATCATAGAATATCAGGGTTGGAAGGGACCTCAGGAGGTCATTGTGACGAAGTGGGACTGTTCTTAATGTTTCCTCTGAATACTGTGTGGATGCCTCAGTTCCCCCTGTGCATGCCTTAAGTCTTCAGTGTGCATACATGGCTGACGCTCTGTATCCTAGCAACAAATGGCCATGGCCCTTCCCCCTTGCAAGGGGATAGCTAAAGGTGAACAAAGAGATCAGGTGACCTCCTGGCCCAGGAAAGAGACAAAGGCCAGAAAGGATGGGGGTTTTAGTTTGGAGCTGGCTGGGGACAGGGAGCGAGTGCAGATGTGGGTGTCTGGCTTACTGGATCCCAGAATGGACCCAGCTGAGGGATCCCGTTCTATGTACCTACAAGCTCTGTTTTAGAGCATGTTCCTGTCAACTAATAAACGTCTGTTTTACTGTCTGGCTGAGAGTCACATTTGACTGCAAAGTTGGGGGTGCGTGCAGGACCCTCTGGCTTCCCCAGGACTCCGCCTGGGTGGACTCCCTGTGGGAAGCACATATGCTGAATGCTCCAAGAGCAGACCCAGAAGGTGAAGCCGTGTAAGTTTCTTGCCCTAAAGGCAGTCTGCTCCGAGGGAGAGGAGGCTCCCCAAAGTCCTGGCTGGCTTTGTGGGGAGCAGTTCCAGAACATCACCTGGGGACTCCATGACAGTCATCTAGTCCAACCCACTGCTCAAAGCAGGACCAATCCCCAGACAGATTTTTGCCCCAGATCCCTAAATGGCCCCTCAAGGATTGAACTCACAACCCTGGGTTTAGCAGGCCAATGCTCAAACCACTGAGCTATCCTCCTTGCTGAGGGTTTTCCCCACTTTGGTACAAAAGAAATTGAGAGTGGCTTTCTAGACAGAGAAAATCTAGGGTGTAGGCTGATAAATCTTCAGGGAGGAACCCTAGAAGCAGCCAAGCCAGAGGAGGAAAACTGAGCTGAATGTTGTTATTCCCTTGTTAATTACCATGTTAATAAAACCAAATCCTTGGAAAGGGGCTGAGATTATAGCTTCTGCATAGGGTGTGTCTCTGCTATACGAGAGCAGATTCAGAAAGACAACAGCTCAGAAGCCATATCGTGCCACTGATTTTTTTTAAGCCAAAATTCCCTTTGATTTGTACTTTAAAATCAATGTCATAATCACCTAAAGACAGGACAGAAGCCTGCACTTCATGAACATACTTCTTGAGGTACCTGAATAGATCAGCTTCATGATGTTCCACAGCAATGTCAGCATCACTTAAATAAAACAACAGTACAAAGCTGTCTATTAAAAGAAAAGGTTTGTTCATTTTGGCATCTACCTTCATTATAAATACACACTAAGTTGAAATAACAACTTCAGTAGGAAAAATGAAAACAGCTTTGTTTCCAAAAACAGATCTGAAGCATTTGCATTTAATCACAGTTACAAAATATTCCTGTTGCTTTTAATAGTAATTCAGTAACAGGAGGATACTCTCCACCAATGGGAATCCTTCCTACCAGTTTGACAGTGCCCAATAATTGGTGTCTCTGTTCTTTGAATTATTAGACGGCTCTGTAGATAATCATATGCCAAACCCCACTCTCTCACTCCTAAATTTAAAACATCTACTGCTTATCCTGTAGCTCTGCCACTTCCTTTATAAGACAGAGAAGTTGCTTACTTTTATTTCATTTGATACATTTCAAATGTATAGTAACATTCTTGTAGGGACCATCGTATTGGGCTATGCAATACTTTTCCCCCTTTGGTTGTGTGTTATATAGGAGCTTTATATTTTGGCCTTTCCTTTGGCTCACCCTCATTATTTCATATTGCTGTACTTAATATCTTACTATGTAGGAATTTTTTAAAACCTTGAATTTAAGGCTCATGACCAAAGCCATTGCATTTCCTGGCTTAGCATTTAAATCTTATAATAGCCTTGTGCTAGTGATGCTACAGGTTGTGATCTAGCAAAGTATTTAAGCACATTATTAAGTTCAATGAAACTAAAATTATGCACATGCATGAATGTTTTTCTGGATTTAGATATACTTGTGGTTGAAGGCATCTTTAATAAGGTCTTTGGGGCAGGGACTTTTTGTTCTGTGTTTGTACAGCACCTGGCACAATGGGATCCTGGACCTTGACTGGGGCTCCTGTGTGTTACTGCAATAAAAATAATACATATTAATAATAACCTAAGAGCCCCTATTTGGGGACATTTATTACTATAAAAGTATCTCTTCTCTACTGAATATAACACCCCACCACTACCACCACCACTGCAATTAATAGGCCTGGAGACTGAGCTATGGGCCAGTTCCAAAGCCCATTGAAGTCAAAGGGAGTCTTCCCATTGACTTCAATGGTCTTTGTATGAGGCCTTATATCCTTTGAGGTCTGGAGTTGGTCCTTCCAAGTCAGGGTTGAGGAACATTGGCAGGACAATATGAGGAGTAAGATTACACAGCCACTGCCTGTGCTATAACTGTTCTTTAGAGGCCCCGTCCTGCATCAGTCTAGTTAATGGAAATTTTTAAAGTAATGAAATCCTAGGACTGGTATAGGCCCGTTATATAGACAGATGGTAACATTGTTAATAATGATGCAGAAAATGCAGAAGTGTTCACTAAATATTTCTGTTCTATGTTTGGCAAGAAGCAGGATGATCTATTCACATCATATGAGGATGATGAAATATTGTCTAGTCCATTAGTCACAGAAGTGGATGTTAGATAATGTCTAGTAAGGATAAACATTTTAAGATCAGCAGCCCTGGATAACTTTTTACCCAAGAATCCTAAAACAGTTTGCTCAGGACATCTCTGGCCTACTGATGTTCATTTTAAATAAGTCTTGGAGTACTAGGGGAATGCCAGAAGACTGAAAGAGTGCTAATGTTATGCCAGTATTCAAAAAGGTCAGGTGAAATGACTTGGGTAACTACCGGTTAGCCTCACATTAGTGCTGGGCAAAATAATGGAAAAGCTGATCAGGGAGTCAATTAATAAAGAATTAAAGGATAGGGATATAATTAATGCCAGTCAACATGGCTTTATGAAAAATAGGCCATGTCAAACAAACCTCATTTCATTCTTTGTTGAGATTTCAAGTTTAGTTGATAAAAGTAACTACATAGACGTAATATACTTACACTTTTGCAAGGCATTAGACTTAGTCCTGGACAACATTCAGATTAAAATATTAACACTACTCAATATCAATAGCGCACACGTTAAATGAACTCAAAAAGTAGTTGTCAAGGGAGTATCATTATCAAATGAGGGCATTTCTAGTGGGGTTCTTTGGGGATTGGAAGCAGGCCCAATGCATTCAACATTTTCATCAATGATCTGGGAGTAAATATAAAATCACTGCTGATAAAATGTGCAGATGATACCAAGATTGGTGGAGTGAGTGGTAAATAATGATGAGGACAGGAAAACCTGGGCTCATTCAAACATAATGCACGTTAATACACCCAAATGTAATGGTATACATCTTGGAACAAGGAAAGCAGGCCATACCTACAGACTGTATCCTGGACAATATTGATTTTGAAAAGGATTTAGGAGTCATAGTGGACAAGCAACTCAACATGAGCAACCTGAGTGATGTTGTGGCGAAAAGGGATTCTTCAACATACAAACAAAGGAGTAGAGCTGGCTGAAACTTGTGATTTTCAGTTCACAAGAAATTCTGGGTTTTCAGAATTACAACATCAGCTGCTGTGGAGTAGGAAGCCTACCAACTTCTAGGGCTGGCAGACTCCCTGCCACCAAGCTGTCGATCCTGGAACACTGGCAGTGGAAACATGCCAGTGTTTTGACAAAAGTTTTGTCGACTCTGTAATAGATTCAGTGAAACATTTTGTTTCAGTGAATCAGCACTTTCTGATGAACCTTTGTTGTTTTGGAGGAATTCCAACAAGCTCTAGTAGTGAGTAGAAGTAAAGAGGTAATTTTTACCTCAGGGTATGGCATTGGTGAGATCAATACTGGAATACTGTGTCCCATTCTGGTGTCCACATTTTTAAAAAAATTGCAGAGGGTTCAGAAAAGAGTCACAGAAATGATTAGAGGTGCGGAAAAAATGCCTTACAGTGAGAGACTTAAAGAGCACAATCTGTTTGGTTTATCAGAAAGAAAACTGAGGGATGAGTTGATTAAAGTAAATAGGTACCTTTTGTGCCAGGTACTAAAGGACTCTTTAGTAAAACATTACACTGCCTTGGAGTTCAGGACCCCATGATTCTAGAACATCCTGCCAGGTAGACTACCCCAGAACTGGGGCACAATTCCCTTTCACATAAATTTAAAAAAATTGGGTTTTCATTCTGCAGCAGAATGAAACCAAATTTTGAAATTTCAAAATCCTCCATGAAATGGAATTACCTTTGTCCACATATCTCTAATTAAAACACATATTGTTTGAATGGGCCCAGCTTACATTATTAAGTGCAAGTGTTTTTGATATGTTTGCAAAAAATACATAAGTTAAAAAAATCAAAGTTCTGAGGGTAGAGTGTTTCACTGTTACCCATGCAGTAAAGTTCAAACAAACATACAGCAATTTATATCTCTCTAGAGCGTCACAACACGAAATAAACACAATTATGCTTCTTTCGGTCATTAGACAATCAAACGGTGGCATATAGCTTAGCTGAAAGCCAGGCCCCATATTGCTTCGCTTTGACAGATTTAGAGATCCTGGTACCTGGTATGAGGTTACCATTGTAACATCCAGCTATCAGAGTTTTAGCAGAAAGTCTTGCTCAAATAATTCAAAAACCTTCTGTTCTTTATAAGAAGGATCATCTGTTTGTAAATATCTAGCTAATTGCTCATTATCTTATTGAAAAATAGCACACTACAGAGAAGTCGCCAGCACTCCTAATAGTTGGATGAAACTTGTGTGCCTGTTACAACTTCCTGAAACCATCAGTGATAAGACAGTAGGTGCAAGAAGACCAGGGTCAAGTAAAATGGGAGGAACAAGCCAAAAGCAGTGCTCTAAAACCACAATAAGTACTAGTAAGGACCATAAGTACTAGATCACAGCTATGCTGCAGGTGCTAAATGCTGAAGTCCTTTGACAATACAGGAGCAGTATTGTACACCACTGACACACACAAAGTCGTATCGGATGTCAGAAATCTGTTGGTCATTTATTGGAGGTACTGTGACATTGTGAATGGATAAATTAGCTGTCCATTGTCATTTTTTCTGCTCTTTGCTGCCTATATTTTCCCTCTATTTTAATCTGTCAAAAGCTTTTATCTCTCACCTTACGGATATACCAAGAATCCATAACCGATGTTTTTGAGGGTATTTATTAAAAGTTGTTTGAAACTGTAAGTAAATGTAATGCACCAGGTCTCCTTTGTACAAATTAACAGATGAATTGGTAAAGAGAACGAGCAGGTTAAAGGGTGACTCACGCTTACAAATATTTGTTGTTTTTTCCCTATCCCATTATATTCATCTGGGTGCTTTTTGACTATACCTGCAATGACTTTCTCTACTATTTTCCCTCATACCATAGCAAGGGAGTCCTGCAAGTTGTGCCACAGAGGTTCCCACACATTAGGACGCTGCACAGGCTCGGGGTCTGCTTTCATAGAACACATGCAGGACTGAGGCCTAAAAGTCACTTGTCTTTGCTAGGACCAGACTTAGCACTATGTATTTGTTCTCTATCATTGTCTTTAAACGATGGGCTTGAATGTTGGCCATCCTCCAGGACAGTAGCTTTTTTCAGTGACAGAGTGCATGTCTTTTTCGGTATCTCAGCTACTTTGTTCTTTAGCTCCTTGAGAACTCTTGGATAAATGCCATCCAGTGGTGCTGATCTATTGCTGTTTAATTTCTCAAGATGTTCCATCAACACTTTGTTCAGTACCTCTGTCTCAACAGGGCCAAATCCTCCAGTCCGTACTCTGTCTACTCAGACAATAATCCCATTGTGCCAGATCCTCAGCTGCTGTAAACTGGCATAACCCCATTGAAACAAATGAAACTAGCTGAGGATGTGGTGCGTTGACATCCCAGTGGGAGTGGAGACTGTAGGATTAGCCCTGTAAAGGTTAATTCTCAAGTAAATACAGCCCCACTGTCCTCTGTGATGAAGACCAATACAAAGCTTCCAAATGATTTTCTTATCCTCAGTTTTCCCCCTTCATGGCCTGCTGGCCTAGCAGACCCAGTGACTCTCCAACAGGTTTCCCCAGGCATTGTGTTGGAGGTACTTTGGGTTGTTTTTCCCCACAGTTATTGTCTTTATTATTTGTTAAAAAATTATGCCCTTGGGTGGATGAAAATAAAAGACACTTTCTGTCCCATAGGGGTTAAAAGACAGATATTGATAAAACTAGAGGATGGCGTCTGCAGTTCTTCAATGATCATTGAAGCAAGTTAAGGGATAACGTCCTTAACTAACAACAAGAAATAGCTCATAGAGTAAGCACAGTACTGATGCTGTTGTAATCTATCCTGTCTGTATTCTCTGTCTCAGTCTCCCAAGCCGGTTCCTGTCTTTGCGGCCTTCTCCTGCTCTAAGTTTACCTGAAAAAATTCCCATCACTGCTAACACCAGTGGGAGCACTAGTGTAGAGAAGATGCCAGCAGACTCTGAGGTTTTCTCTACTGTGTCATGTAGTCCTGTGAGGAAGGTAATTCTAACAACTTTAGTTTGATTGCACAATAGCACAGCAATATGGGAATCAGAGTAGAGAAAACGGTAGTAATCAAGGGAGGAGGGGAACATGACGTGGACATATATTTTGGCTGTTGGAACAGATAGGAAGGGTTGGGTATTCAAATATTGCAGTAAAAGCAGGAAGTGGATGCCCACCCCTCTGTGCAGAGCCAGGTGGAGGCTGTAGTAACAAGTTTTTGAGGATGAATCTGTAGATGTGCTAATTGGGAAACATATAGTTGTTGTGTGCCTCTCTGATAACATCTGTCTTAACTACGTGACATGATGCACTGTGTAATCAATCCAAACCATATTTTGGAAAGGCAGAGCTAACTAAAACTAGTGTCAAACTCTGTTCCTCTTGTTTACTCCATAGGAAGCTGAAAATAATTGCAGCAACATTTCCTAAATTCACTCTGCACTGCAAGGCTAGGTTTACTACATAAAGCCATCTAGTGGACAATGCATACTTTGTTCCTTAATGTCCCTGCACTCCTTGACGCATGTGGTTCTTGCCAAATTTCTAACAGTTATATTAGTCATCTAGGAGATTTAATGCATGCCATATCATGACCCAAACATAAGATATATGTTTATGGCCATTTGGCTGTTTCCCCACAGCTATGTGTTCTCTGTACAGAAATAGATGAAGATGGGTTGTACTGATCCCCACTATATTTTAACAGAACAAATAAAGGTGTTATCAAATGTCCTTCCATGCAAGTGGAATGATCTCAGTGCTACGAGAGAGTAAAATCAGTCTAACAATAGCAGCATTTTAAGAAATGATTTTGGTAACCATGAAGAACAGAGGACATCACAGCAGTGGGAGACCATATTTACCACCAGAAAAATTCCCTGCAATGAAATGGACTAATTATGGTCCTAATTCAACAGAGCATTTAAGCATATGCTTAATTTTAAGAATGTGAGTAATCCTATTGATAGCAAGTCAGACAGACTACTTATGTGCTTAAGTGTCTAAGTACACAGATGAATGCATCCACTTTACCTTTTAAAATGTCTCTTTGAAACATCTTCTTCCACAGAGATGACCTTAGAACTTCCCAGAATCCAATATAGGGGTATAGGATTATCAGGAAGGCAGCCAGCAAGCAATTTATGTAGGACAAAAATGCAGGCTATAAAGACATGATGGTAGGGTGACCAGACGTCCCGATTTTATCGGGACTGTCCGATATTTCCTTGTTTGTCCCACGTCCCGACCGATGTGTGGTTGGGACACTGGACAAACAAGGAAATGCTCCGGAGCCCGGCAGGGCTCGCGGGCGGCCCCGGGGAAGAGGCATCGGCAGCCCAGGCCCGTTCGTTCCCCTGCGGGACCTGAGCGGGAGGGGGGGGCTGGGGCCTGCTGCCCCCACTCCAGGGTCGCCGCAGGATAGCACCAGCTGGGCAGCAGCCCAGACGCGACTGGCCAGGGGCTGGGCACAGCGTGCGCTCTGCTAGGTCCCTGCAGCAGGCCCAGGCTCGGGGCGTTTGGGCCCAGGCGCCAGAGCCGCAGCCGCCGAGCTTGGCCATCAGCCGCTTCCTCCCCCCGCGGCAGTGGGAACTGCAGCAGTGGCTGCTCCCGAGTCCCGCTGCCCGTGGGGGAGAACAGCAGCCGCCTGGCACCACGGGCTGCCCCCCTATTCTCTCTACCGCCCGACTGAGTCCTGCCTGCTCGGGGCCAGGCTGGACTCTCACTCACTTCCAGCCCTTGTGGAAGAAGGGTTGTTTTTCTTTTTTTCCCCGCCCCCTCCCGCCACGCCCCCCCCCACGTCCCGATATTTGACTTGGGTGTTACGCAGGCCAAAGACAGGCTGTGCCCACTCCTTTCACACACACACAATGATTTCTCTTCCTTGTAGAGAGTAACTAAACTATTTTCCATGTCATTCTGTTTCTACATATAGAGCTCTGGACAAGTGTGTGTGTTCCATTGAGCAAACTGCTCTCATCTTTCCCTTCCAAAACTATCATGTAACCCTCTGGTGAGTTTGTTACAAGTCCCCCACTGTGCCAACCCACAGAGGGTATGAGTTTATATAGAGGAGAGAGAGCTAAAAGCTCTGGAAATTTCCTGTTCAATTCCCACCATGTTAATCAAGATGGCAGCCCTCCCATGCACACAGTAGGCTTTTAATGTGTCTTTCAATTAGAAAATGATAGATTTATGACAAGTTGTTTCTCAAGGTATTGATGAAGAAGCCTTATTTTATAGCCTTTGCACAGGCAAAACTCCAGTTAAGTTCATGGGAGTTTTTCCTACTCAAGGACTGTAGGATCAACCTCTCCTCCTCTCAACCACACACACGCTAATTTATTTGGTGATCCCATTTAGTAAATTGTAGTTTGAGGAACATTGCACTATAAAGCTGCAAAGGAACCAATAGGAGAGCTAGTGAAATGGATGTGTATATTGTGTATTTGCCGGTGTGTAGAAGTAAGACCCAAATGTCAGTGGGGAAGTCTAGCCCATTGTAATTTTTTGTTGTTGCACTTTTAGGGGTGAAGCCACAAGATTAGGCAATGGCATTAATTTAATGGCAGTCAGTGAGACTTTGGGTATGTCTACACTACGGGATTAATCTGAATTTATATAATTCGAATTTTGGAAACAGATTGTATAAAGTCGAATGTATGCGGCCACACTAAGCACATTAATTCGGCGGTGTGCATCCATGTACCGGGGCTAGCGTCGATTTCCGGAGCATTGCACTGTGGGTAACTATCCCATAGCTAGCCCATAGTTCCCGCAGTCTCCCCCGCCCATTGGAATTCTGGGTTGAGATCCCAGTGCCTGAAGGGGCAAAAAACATTGTCACAGGTGGTTCTGGGTACAGCCTCACCCCTCCCTCCATGAAAGCAATGGCAGACAACCATTTCGCGCCTTTTTTCCTGGGTGTACACTGCAGACTCCATACCATGGCAAGCATGGAGCCCGCTCAGCTCAAGACAGCAGTCATGAACATTGTAAACACCTCGCGCATTCTCGTGCAGTTTATGCTGAGCCAGGACCAGAAAAACGAAGCGAGGAGGCGGCGGCGATGGCAGCGCAGTGACAAGCGTGATGAGGACATGGACATGGACACAGAATTCTCTCAAACGGCTGGCCCCGGTGCTTTGGAGATCATGTTGTTAATTGGGCAGGTTCTATCCGTGGAACGCCGATTCTGGGCCCGGGAAACAAGCACAGACTGGTGGGACTGCAGGTGTGGGACAATTCCCAGTGGCTGCAAAACTTTTGCATGCGTAAGGGCACTTTCGTGGAACTTTGTGACTTGCTGTCCCCTGCCCTGAAACGCCAGAATACCAAGACGAGAGCAGCCCTCACAGTTGAGAAGTGAGTGGCGATAGCCCAGAGGAAGCTTGCCACGCCAGACAGCTACCAGTCAGTCGGGAATCAATTTGGAGTGGGCAAATCTACTGTGGGAGCTGCTGTGATGCAAGTAGCCAAAGCAATCAGTGAGGTGCTGCTACGAAAGGTAGTGACTCTGGGAAATGTGCAGGTCATAGTGGATGACTTTGCCGCAATGGGATTCCCTAAATGTGGTGGGGCGATAGATGGAACCCATATCCCTATCTTGGCACCGGAGCACCAGGGTACCCAGTACATAAATCGCAAGGGGTACTTTTCAATGGTGCTGCAAGCACTTGTGGATCACAAGGGACGTTTCACCAACATCAACGTGGGCTGGCCGGGAAGGGTTCATGATGCTCGTGTCTTCAGGAACACTACTCTGTTTAAACAGCTGCAGCAAGTGACTTACTTCCTGGACCAGAAAATAACCATTGGGGATGTTGAAATGCCAATAGTTATTCTTGGGGACCCAGCCTACCCCTTAATGCCATGGCTCATGAAGCCATACACAGGCAGCCTGGACAGGAGTCAGGAGCTGTTCAACTACAGGCTGAGCAAGTGCAGAATGGTGGTAGAATGTGTATTTGGCCATTTAAAAGGTCGCTGGCGATCGTTACTGACTCGCTCAGACCTCAGCCAAACCAATATCCCCATTGTTATTTCTGCTTGCTGTGTGCTCCACAATCTCTGTGAAAGTAAGGGGGAGACCTTTATGGCGGGCTGGGAGGCTGAGGCAAATCGCCTGGCTGCTGATTACGTGCAGCCAGACACCAGGGTGATTAGAAGAGCACACCAGGAAGCGCTGTGCATCAGAGAAGCTTTGAAAACCAGTTTCATGACTGGCCGGGCTACAGTGTGAAATTTCTGTTTGTTTCTCCTTCATGAAAACACGCCCCCTTTATTGACTCATTCTCTGTAAGGAACCCACCCTCCTCCTTCCCCCAGCTTGCTTTCAAAGGAAATAAAGTCACTATCGTTTAAAAATCATTTATTCTTTATTAATTGATTATAAAAAGAGGGAGAGAACCCGGGTGGGGTTTGGGAGGAGGATCGGCGGGAAGGAAAAGGCCACTAAAAGAAAGGTTAAAAAAATGACAGCCTTTTGCTTGGGCTGTCCACTGGGGTGGAATGGGAGGGTGTACGGAGCCTCCCCCCCGCGTTCTTACATGTCTGCGTAAGGAGGCTATGGAACATGGTGAAGGGGGAGGGGAGTTATACAGGGGCTGTAGCGGCACTCTGTTATCCTGCTGCCTTTCCTGAAGCTCCACCAGATGCCAGAGCATGTCTGTTTGCTCACGCAGCAGCCCCAGCGTTGCATCCTGCCACCTCTGATCTTCCTGCTGCCACCTCTCATCTCGAGCATCTCTCCTGTCCTCATGTTGGTCCCTCCTGTCCTCACGTTCACTGGCTTCTTTCCTATACTTTGAAAACGTGTCCTTCCACTCATTAAGATGAGCTATTTCACTGCGGGTGGATTCCATGATTTCTGCGAACATCTTGTCTCGCGTCTTCTTTTTCCGACGCCTTATCTGAGATAGCCTTCGGGATGGAGGAGGGAGGCTTGAAAAATTTGCAGCTGCTGGAGGGAGGGAAAAAAGGAGAGAATTTTTTAAAAAGATACATTTTGCAGAACAATGCTTATACTCTTTCACGGTGACCAATACTATTCACATTACATAGCACATGTGATTTCTGTGCAAGGTTGCATTTTGCCTCTTAATATTGAGCGCCTGTGGCTTTGCTGCTAGAGATCACAGGTCCGGGCAACAGAATTCGGCTTGCATGCGGCCATGGTAAGCCATTGTCTTTCAGCTTCTGCGCCCTCCTTTCCCACATACCAAGCAAAGCCCATTGAGTGCTGCGGTTTTCCGGTTAACCTTCAGCAGCAGAAAACAAACTAACCCCCCCCCCATCAAATTCTCTGGATGATCGCTTTATCCCTCCCCCCACCGCGTGGCTGGTATCAGGGAAGATCCCTGCTAGCCAAACACGAAAAGCTCTGGGCCAATTCCCTCCCGCCCCCCCCCGCGCTTGGCTAACTGCAGGGAAGGATTTCTTTTCAGCCACAGGCAAACAGCCCAGTAGGAACAGCCACCTCTGTCCCCTTAATTAAATTCACGTATTTCAACCAGGTTACCATGAGTGATATCACTCTCCTGAGGATTACACAGCGAGATAAAGAACGGATGTTGCTTGAATGCCAGCAAACACCGGGACCATACACTGCCAGGCTTTGTCATGCAATGATACCAGATTACTTGCTGCAAGCATGGCGTGGTCAAGTGTCCTACCATGGAGGATGGAATAAGGCTGCACTGCCCAGAAACCTTGTAGCAAGGCTTTTGGAGTAGCTCCAGGAGAGCTTCATAGAGATGTCCCTGGAGGATTTCTGCTCCATCCCCAGACACGTTAACAGACTTTTCCAGTAGCTGTACTGGCCGCGAATGCATCCCAAGTCCTCAGGGCAAAGTAATCATTAAAAAACGCTTGCTTTTAAAACAAGTTTTATATTTTAAAAGGTAAACTCACCTGAGGTCCCTTCCATGGGGTCATGGTCTTGGATACTGGCTTGGGAGGGTTGGGAGAGTTGGGAGGGTACTTGAGTCAGGCTGAGAAAAAGATACTGGCTGTTGGGGAGAACGGAGTGCTGGGTGCTCTCCGCAAGCTTGTCCTCCTCCTCCTCCTCTTCCCCATCCGCAGAATCCTCAGGTGTAGCTGATGAGATTATCCCCGCCTCGGAATCCACGGTCAGAGTTTGGATAGTGGTGGCGGCCCCCCCAGAACTGCATGCAGATCGACGTAGAAGCGGCATGTCCGCGGCTCTGACCCGGAGCGACCATTTACCTCCTTTGTTTTTTGATAGGCTTGTCTGAGCTCCTTGACTTTCACGCAGCACTGATTTGAGTCCCTATTGTGGCCTCTCTCCATCATGCCCTTGGAGATTTTTTCAAAAGTTTTGGCATTTTGTCTTTTCGAACAAAGTTCTGCTAGCACTGAATCCTCTTCCCATATAGCAATCAGATCCAGTACCTCCCGTACGGTCCATGCTGGTGCTCTTTTTCGATTATCGGCCTGCATGGTTACCTGTGCTGATGAGCTCTCTGTGGTCACCTGTGCTCTCCACGCTGGGCAAACAGGAAATAAAATTCAAATGTTCGCGGGGCTTTTCCTGTCTACCTGGCCAGTGCATCCGAGTTCAGATTGCTGTCCAGAGCGGTCACAATGGTGCACTGTGGGATAGCTCCCGGAGGCCAATACCATTGAACTGTGGCCACACTAACCCTAATTCAAAATGACAATATCGATTTTGGCACTACTCCGCTCGTCGGGGTGGAGTACAGAAATCGATTTTAAGAGCCCTTTATTTCAAAATAAATGGCTTCGTTGTGTGGACGGGTGCAAGGTTAATTCAATGTAACGCTGCTAAATCCAAATTAAAGTCATAGTGTAGATCAGGCCTTTACTCTGCTTGCCTCAGCAGTACTTCACCAGCTACACTACTATTTATACCCGTTCTAGGGAGTGTGCACTGTATGTACTCTACACACCACCATAAGGAAGGTGCAAAATAGACATGCCCTCAGTGAAACTTAGGCTCCTAGGTGCTTAAGTCATTTTTGAAAATGGGGCTTAGGCTCATAAGTCACTTAGGGTCTATCTACACTTAAATCAGAGGTGTGATTGCACCAGGTGTAGTCGTACCCAAGCTAGCTTTAATATAGGTAGCTTGGGTACCCATATAGTGAAGCTACAGCAGCACAAACTTCAGCACGGGCTGTACAAGCCCAACCAGGTCCTTGGGTACTTACTTGGGTGGCTAGCCTGCACCGAAATCTGTGCTGCTGCTTCACTGCTATTGGCTTTCCTGCTAGCTAGATTAAAGCTAGCTCCGTGTAGACATACTGAGTGGTACTTTTGAAAATTTTACCCAAAATGGTAAAATAAGGAATAGGTTTAGAAAATGAGATCTTATAACACACACAAATTTGTGCTAAACAGTAATGGCAAGGGTGTTTTTGTAGCTTACGAGTAAAAAAGAAACCCATGCTATGCAACACTGCTGAACCCTGTGGGTATGTACTCGGGTATGTACCCTACACAGCTCCCCTGTCTACAGTGCCACTTTGAGCAGTGTAGCGTCCCACTGCCTTCCCGCTGCTGGAATCTCTTCCTGTCAGAGGGAAAGGCCCTGGCGGTGGTGACGGTTCTCTGGCAGGGGGAGGCAGTGGGGAAAAGCTCCGGCAGTTCCCCGCTGCCAGTTCCTTTCACTGCTGCATGTAGTTACCCACTGCAGTGTGGCCACAACCTGCTTCTCACTGCGACATGTAGCCACACGTCCCCAACACGCCACCACCAGTGTGTGCAATACAGGCATAGCCTAGAAGTCAATGTGACTTAGACTCCCAGGAGCAAGTCACTTTTGAAAATGGGACTTGAGCAGTTTACAATGGTACTAACGGCACCATGGCACCCAGCCAGACTCAGAAGGAGCCCTGGCACCCAGACCATGGCTCCGCTCACCCGCTCCACCTGTGCTCCAGCCTGGGGCCCTGCCTGCCGCTTACTCCTCTCCCCCCCTCATCTCGCTCCCCGCTTGCTCCTCTCTGCCTGCTGCATGCTCCTCTCCACCCCCTTGCTGCCTTGTCCCCCGGTTGCTCCTCTGTGCCCTCTGCCCCACATTTGCTGCTTACTCCTCTCTGCCCCCTCCCCACCCACCTGCCGGCCACTGACTTGTTCCTCTCTGCCCTCTCTCCCCCATGCAAGCAGCAGGCGGAGCCACAGGGGGAAGAGGCCAAGCGGGGATGGGGCCTCAGGGTGGAGCAGGGGGGCAGTGCTTCAGGGTGGAGCAGGGGACAGGGCCAGGACCCACAAAAAGTTAATCTGGCCCTGAACTTAGGTGCCTATGTCACTTAGGCACTTTTGAAAATGTTGCCCCTTTTATGACAGAGTGCAGGGAGTGAACAGGTGAGCCTGCTCTCGGATCACTTAGATGCCAATTAGTTCCCCAGAGAAAGTTGATGGAGATAATTAGATAATCAGGCTGGCAAGCTGGGCAGGATAAAGATTTAATTAGCCCATCAGCCCAAAGCTGATAAAGAGGCACAGGAAGGAAGTGCCAAGGGGGAGAGAGAGGGGTGAATAGACCTAGCCCAGTCACACGGAGGCCTCAGGGAAGGGAGATCTCTGCTCCCCTCAGGTCCTGATGAGAGGGCCAAAAGCACAGAGGATATTGTAAATGGTGTTGGTGGAGAGAACTCAGAATAAATGGCACTATGAATGCACAACCAGTGGTGTCTGTGCAGTGTCTGCAGGGCAAGAAGACAGGAGCAGAGGCGCGTACTGCTACACATCAGCCACAAAGCTCTCAAACATAATGAAAAAAGGAGGGAGTGTTATTTAGTGATTAGTACAGGGGACAGGATATCCCCCTCACTGCAGACGAGGACTGTCATGTTGAAAATGATGTTATCCAGGAACTAACAAAATTTTAACCCCCTGAGTCCTTGTCTACACTGAGTGCTAAGTCGCGTTTTCTTCTGTATTAGTTAACACATACTATAACATGACACTTTTTCCAGAGTAGACAAAGCCCAGAGAGCTCAAGAAGTGTGTGAGACCAGTCGGTGCCCACATCTGGACTAGCCTCCATAAATAGAGCAAAGGGAACTACAATGCTGCACCAATCAGCTGAGTTGGCACCACTTGGGAAAATGCATTTACATCCTTCCCAGAAGTGCAGCAGCAGCTGCTGTGGCGTGTGCTTCCCCAGCCTTTCCGCCTCCAAGAGCACCTATTAAAGCAGGGTGTCCCCAAACTGTCCCCCCAGTCAGTGGCGCTGGCCTTAAAGGGTATGTCTATACTATAATGTAAGCCTAGGATTCAAATTCAGGCTCAAGCCTAACCCCCTTCCATCTACACACAAATCGCGCTAACCCAAGGCTCCGATCCAGGGTCCCAAGACCTCACAGGGGTAAAGGGTCAGAGCCTGAGTCAAGCCAGGACCCAGGGTTCAAGCTCTATTGCTTTGCTGTGTAAACCCAGCCCTACTGGACTTGTGCTCTGAGAGTCCACCAAAAGTATCCCACAGGCCAATTTTCTTTGTCCTCTGGACAATCAAGTTTGGTGGACACTCAAGTTTTCACACACTGCACCATAAACAAATTGCTAGAACAGCAATTTGGGAGGGCACTAGGAAGTGTGGGGTATGAGTGGTTGGACTCCAGCCCACAGAATGCAGTGCAGACATTGAAGCCCCAAGGTTCAACAATTTCTAACCTGGGGTTACAAGGGAATGTAGATGCTCAAGACCTAGGTTAACAAACCTAGGCTCTGCTCACTCAAGCTCTATTAACCCCGGGCTTACATTGCAGTGTAGACACTAAAATGCTGATCAAGCTTTTCCAAGACAGGAGCTGAGGATTTTCTTAGATATGAGGAAGTTGTTGGTGCTCAGCACTATTGAAAATCAGGCCACTTATTTAGCTATCTAATATGGATTTAGGGAGCCTAATCTGAGGAAGGGATTAGGGACTGCATATTGGCCTAACTATCCTACTGCAGCCAAGGAGAGTTTTCGATTGACTTCAGTGAGAATGGAGTCACACTCAGTGTGCTGCCAACTCTGGTGATTTTCTCACAATACTTGATGTTTTACTGAAAGCCCCAAGTCCTGGAGTCATTTGATTATATGGTAATCTCAGTTTTCATTTAAAAAACCCAATATGTTTCTAACCCTCATTGTTACAAGTAGTTTTCAAGGGAAAACTTGAAAAATGTATCTCAAGTGTACCTCAAAAGCTCCAAAGGCCAAGAAAAAGGAACCCAATGGAAGCTAACTTAAATTATCATGATTTTTAGGCTAGTTTCAAGTTTTGGGAGCCCTAACTGATGATTTTTGAATGCTGTGGTCAGAAATATCACACCCACAAAGTTTATAGAGTGATTTGGGATCTTTAGATGCTAGGCTCTAGAGAGGTACAAAGCATTATTTGTTTTAGTGGCGTGCTACAGAATCATCTAGCATTTAGAAAAAGAAAAGACAGAGGAGATTCTTCTTGTCCTTTTGTAGCTTCACTATTTGAAGAACACAGTGGAAGAGGGGTCACTGAAGGAAAAAGGATAAGAAGACTGAGGATCACTTTTTCATTCAACTGGAATATAAAATACTCTTGTTGGAGTGATATTTCTTCTCACAAACATCACATAGAACAAACTGCTAAACGGACTCAGCAATCCAAATTTCCTCCTATTTTCAGCTTAACTGCTCATTTTAAATTGTTGCTTTAATAAGCAGATGGATTTTTCATAATACTTAAAAGGAGTTAAAGCATGAAGACACTTAAAGAAATGAGACATCAGGTCTTTAACTAATGGGATTATACAGTAGGGACTCTTTTAAAACGGCTTGGCCCAGTGATCCAGCCTCCATAAAGGCCTTATTATAGGTCAGCAATTTATTTTGTGAGCAATAGCCCCCTTTGAATAACACACACAATAAAAAATTTAGATTTGTGCAAAGAGCACAATTTTATTGAAGGGTTCTAATATATATGCAAAAGCTTCCCTGAGCCAGCTGTGTACAGTTTCCATGTGTCTTTTTACAGTTTCTTTTCTAAAACACTAGCTCTTAATTGTGTTTTAATTTTAAATTTGCCTGTTTTCCGAAAGAACATTTTCATCTGCTCAGCAATCCCATGAATATTATGCTACAGGCGGTATTCCCGGGGAGAATGGTGTTAGGAATGTGGCCTCAATTTTTTACAATAGGAAAAGTCTTTTTTTTTTCACCCTCTTCTTATTCAAGCCTAGAAAGTTTCACCCCAAAGGGGGAATTTTTCAGAAAGATAGGAGGATTTGTTTGTTATTTATAATTTATTATAGCTGTTAGGAGTCTCAGCCCCAGGCCACTGTACAAACAGAACAAAAAGATGCTCCCTGTCCCAATGGCTTCCAGTGCCCTGTCTACACTCACAAGCTCACAGCGGCAGATCTGTACCATCGCTTGCCGCTGTAAGAGCGCTTGTGTAGCCACGTTATGCTGACAGGAGAGAGCTCTCCCATCGACATAATAAAACCAGCGCAACGAGCGGTGGTAACTATGTCAGTGGTAGAGCGTCGAGCACTTATGCTGGTAAAACGTATGTCACTCAGGGGGGTGTTTTTTTCACACTCCTGAGCGACAAAAGTTTTGCTGACAAAGTGCTAGTGTAGTCTTGGCCTAAGACAAGAGACAACTGATGGATACTGACAGATTGACAGGGCGATGCAAGGAAACAATGAGACAGTATTGGTCAGCATGACAGGCAGTAGGCTCAGCGGACCCGCTGCCTAACCATTGTCAAGTTTTCCATAGGCATTTGAAAACATGGGTTTATACAGAAAGCATGTTACATCCTTAACTATAGCTTTCATTGCTAATGAAAATCAGAATGCCTTATGGGAAATACAAAGAATCACTGATGAGATGTGACTACACCCCTCGATAGTCTAAGGTCAGATCTTGCCTACAAATATGCATCTATTGCTAAGGTGCCTATCTCCACGGTAAATCTAGAGCCTGTCCATAGCCATTAAATAAATGGGAGTCTTTGCAATGAGTTCAAAAGGCCTTAAGTCAGGCGCTAAGTGCCTTAGGCTGTGTCTACGCTTAAAATGCTACAGTGGCACAGCTGAAGCACTTCAGTGTAGACACTGGTTTCAGTGACTGGAGGGGTTCTCCCGTCACCATAGTAAATCCATCTCCCTGAGAGGTGGTAGGTGGGTTGGTGGAAGAATTTTTTCATTGACCGAGCACTGTCTATACCAAGGGTTAGGTTGGCTTAAATACGGCTCTCTCTTTTCACGCTCCTCAGAGACATAGCTATGCCAGTGGAACTTTTTGGCGTTGACTGGTCCTTAGTATCTATGGTGAATTGCTCACTGAAATCAATGGGAGTAATGGAGGACTTCAGGACTGCGCTTCGAGGACCTGTCACAATGACTTTAACGAATCAGGCACAGATACCTTTAAAAAAATCCATTTTGGGGGTTCCCTGTTCTTGAATGAATCAGCTCTGTTGGCTTGTTGATGCTGTTTGCTGCGTATTTCTGACCAGTGTGTGGGTAGGTAATAATTCTGTATTTTGAGTATTAACGTTTTATAAAAGCACATGCAGAATGATAGACTAAAAGGAGCTGAGTTTGCTGCTGCCATTGGCAGTGTGTTGCCAGTGACTTAAATGGAAGCAGGATCAAGCCTTAAAAAATTATGCTGACCGACAGCTGGACTGCATGCTCTAAAGAACTAATTCCCATTTTGCTGGACTTCGTGTTTTTATTAGTTCACACAACATCTTTATAGATTTGAGTATAATACAATAATTATAAATACAAGGCCTTGTCCTGCAATCCCTTCCTCGTGCGAGTAGCCTTTACTCATCTAAGCAGCACTACTGAAGCTGCTCAGCTGGGTAAAGGTTTGTAGGATCAAGCTCACATAGTCCAACAAATAAGATAATTCCTATACATGTATCACAATATAGCTAGTGACATCTTCTGATTTACATTATAAATCTATGTACTGTGCACCTCACAATCGTTGGATTTTATGCCTTCAGCACCAGTGTGAGGTATGGGATAGTATTGCCACCATTTTACAGATGGGGAAATGAGGCACAGAGAGATTACGTGACTTACCCAAGGTCACACAGGACGTCTGTGGCTGAGATTGGAATTGAACCCAAGTCTGCCAAGTCCCAGTCCAGTGCTCTGTCTACTGATACTTCCTACCATAAAGGCTGCCAAACTGTAAATAGAGAAAGGAAATAGGGCCTGATGCAAAGCTCATTGAAGTCTTCAGTGAAATGTAGATCAAGCCCATAGGACCGGATCCTGCAAAGACTTATGCATGTGCATAACTCTACATATGTGACTAGTCTCACTGAAGTCAAATGAATTAAAATTACACACCATCTTAAGTCTTTGCAGGCTTGGGCCATGCTGACCAGAGAAAGGAAAGCAAGAAGTTGCCATGACATTATAGCCATTAAATTGTTATTTCAGAAACTAATATCACGACAAACTTATTTACATGTACAGCACAAAATATAAATGAATGGGAATGTTTATCTATCTGCTTCATGTATTAAGGTCAATACTGGATCCTATATGCCCTCAAAGATATGACTTTTCTGTTTCAAAATAACTGAATCCTGCATAGGGTGAAAATTGCCCCTGCACGAAAGGCCAGAACAAAGCCTGGGGCACCACTGAAATCCTCAAAGTCGGACTTAAGCAGCATGAAAAAGTGTTGCATAGGCCTTGTGCTGATTCTTCATGGGGTGAATTTTATCCCTCGTGCGTAATAATAATGTTTATGTTTAAAGAATCCTCCATACTTAATCAAATACTACTAAAATGCTTATTTAAAAAAAGGCAACAACATTCCAGAAAATGTAGAAATACAGACTTTCCAATAACCATTTCCCAACATGAAATAAACCAAATATCCGCTCCAGTGCAGAATCTTCCCTGAGTCAAACACAACGCACCAAAGCATTTAAAGGCAAGATTGTTCATTATGGATCCAGACGAGTGATGTATGGCTAGCTAGAGCCTGCCCTAGGGTGCTGACAACTGGGAGCCGAGAATACAGGATTGGGCCCTAATCATTTAATTTGGAACGAGGCAACAGAATTAGCTAAACAGAGGCAAAATCCCTGTGCCGAGCTGAGGCATTTGTCCAAAGGACTAGAAATGATGCATAAATAACTTGACCAGTTTGATCCAAAAGGCAAGAGGGGTTAGGCTGACGTTCCAGCCATAACTGATGGTGTCAAGCACAGTACAGTGATGGGAATTAGGGACAATGGAAATCAAGCATGCAGGCTAGAGCCCACATGCAGTTCAGGAACACTGTAGCCAAACTGTCTTGCCCCACATGGGCAGAGAGTGCTGACCACTCTATAAGAATCGGTGTAGTTCTCCGCACAGCTCTCAGGGCAGGATGCAGCTGTTCAGCTGCCCAGGGCCTCAGTCCGGGCACTGTGCAAATTATAATTCAGGGAAGGTTTGATCCTGCACCCTGAAAGTCAAGGACGTTATGCCATTGTCTTGCATGGAAGCAAGATCAGGCTCACTGTGGGCTTCTACTGGTAACAGCCTTGTATAACTGCATGTCTGGAACAAGAAGGGGGGGGGTTTCTTTTGGATGAGCAAGTAGAAGAGGCTCTTTGAGATGCTCGGCTCTAATAGTAATACTTAGCTCTTGTACAGTGCTTATAATCATTAGATCTCAAATCCGTTTACAGAGGAAGTCAATACCCCATTTTACAGCTGGGGAAACTGAGGCATGGAGCCCTTTCCCAAGGTCACCCAGGAGGCGAGTGGCAAAGTCAGGAGTAGAACCCATGGCTTCTATGTGCCTATCCAATGTGCTATCCCTACACCACATTCCCTTCCCAAGAAGATATAGGCAATGTATATCTACTTAGTATTAAGAACAGTAATAATAAACTATTATAATAAATGTTATCAATTATTATCATCTTGGTAAAAGTGGGTGAGTAGATTTTGAATGAAATCCTGGCTCCACTGAAGTCAATGGCAAAACTCCCATTGATTTCAATGGAGACAGGATTTCTGTCGAGGCTGAGGCATTTTATATTTTATATTTTAATGAGAATTTTGCAAACTAGTTTATACCAAAACTGTTCTGGGAAGGTGAAAAAAAAAACCAATTTCACTAAAAGAAGGTTCCATCCTACCTGATTATTTGTATCCCTTTCCCCCCAAAATGCATATTGCATGCCTAATAAACAGTAGTGATTTGAGAGCCAAAAAGTCTGTCCTGTAAATAGCTACTTAGGCACAAAAATAGAAAGAATAAAAAAAAAATACTTTACAAAACTTCTTTGCAAGATCCTTGCTGTGCATATGTGCATTTGCCCTTTCTGAAGTTCAGTACATAATCTGCTATATAGGTACAATTTTAAACTACCAAAAGCAATTAAACTGTGTTGAGGACTAGTTTCCTGCCAAATGTATTTATTTATTTTAAATAGAAATGATTTGGGAGGGATAGAAGCATGAGCAGCTGGTAACATTCTCTTCATTAGTTTTTTCCCTGCATTTCTAATAATGAATTCAAAAATGAATTTTAGCACTTTTTAATTACTTTTTAACAGATTATGTGCAGGTAAAACTTAGTATCTTACAAGTATCAGAGGGGTAGCCGGGTTAGTCTGGATCTGTAAAAAGCGACAAAGAGTCCTGTGGCACCTTATAGACTAACAGACATATTGGAGCATAAGCTTTCGTGGGTGAATACCCACTTCATCAGAGGAATGTGACATGCGTCTGACGAAGTGGGTATTCACCCACGAAAGCTTATGCTCCAATACATCTGTTAGTCTATAAGGTGCCACAGGACTCTTTGTCGCTTAGTATCTTACAAAAATCCTAGAGCCCAGAGGTAATAAAGGAAAAAGCAGAGAGGGAGAAGGAGAAATAAATACAGGGAAAAGAAAAAGAGTCATGGAGGCATAAGAAAGTGAGATAAAAACAAAATAAACATAGCAAATGCAGTTGCCGTCTTACAGAAATATAGTGAATGGTGGCTGCTTCGTAACAATAATTTAGTTCTGTATACTGAAGTCTAAAATTAAAGACCCAGGATCAGATTCTCATCTAGTGTAATTTAGTTTAGCCTCATTAACCAATGGTGCTATGCCAATTTAAATCAGCCAAGGATCTGACCCCAAGAGTCAAGTGCTGGCATGCACTCCACATAGGAACTCCAGAAACCTCACATCTACTAGTGGGAGTACAGAATGAAAGTTTACCTAGCCCTATTTGGCTTCTCTCACCCTAAACCTCCAAGGGGGTGTCACAGAGTCTCTCCACAGCACAAGTCCTGTAGGTGCATTCTGAGGAGAGTCCTTGGAATCAGGGAGCATGGTTTGCAATGCTTACCTTGCAGATGCCTTAACCCAACAAGGACCTAGCTACAGGGGCTTTGTGTGGGGAGGCTTAGAGCCATAACACTAGTGCACATTAAAGCTGATTTTGAAACAAGTATGTGACAAACATCTTCAGTTTGCTGGAGTTCATTGACTGCTTTGGAGACTACTCCATCTAAGACTGCTAGCTTGCTCTAGTCATTCCATCAATCTTCTATTCAAGGGAACCTCAGGATGTCCATATTCCATTACAATTTTTTAAAATCTAACTAAGCTCTTTGGGGAAGGGATTGTCTTTTGGTTCTGTGTTTATACAGTACCTAGTACAGTGGGGTCCTCGATCATGACCAAGGCTGCTAAGCACTACCACAATGCAAATAATAATAATTCACTAATATATATTCTAAAGAGCTCTGTAAAAGAATTCTCACTGCAAATGAAACCAGGGGTATACTTTGGAGTTCTTTATTTAACTGCATGATATGCTTTCATGATATTGTTTCCCCTTTTGGCCCAAGCAGTTAGCAATATTTGGGGACTTGCAGGTGGTTTCCATTAAGAGGAGAAATTAATGATGGAGTCAGATATTCCTTGGATACAATCCTGTTTATTTACAAAAAATGTACACAAAGACCTATTTCCTGAACACGGCAGGAACAAACAGCAGGCAGTTTCCTTGCTCATAATCCCAAGCCTGTTTCCAGCCAGCACATTGCCCAACTCTCTCTCTCAACTTTCCCCCAGGACCACACTTCCAGTGCTTCTCTGGCTGTCTCCTGACTTTTCTGATCCTGTCTGCTTGTGACACACAGAGGCCCTGCATTTTCAGTCAGCTCCCATGGGAAACTCCTTGGCCCACATAGCGTGTCTTCTGTTTGGCTTTGCATGTGGCTTGTTCCTTGGGTGTTGACTTCCACTGGGTGTTCCCAGCTATCTTACTCCATAAAGGAGCTTAATTACACCTTATATTTATCTGGAATGAAGGATGACTAGCACGTCCATCAGCCTCAACAAGGTCTATGCTTGCCTATAGATCAAAGACACACCTGCTGGTAGCCTCCAACACCCTCCATCATAGCAATATGATACTAGTTAAGAAGGTCAAAAAATGCTAATTGCTACTTTGTTCTTAATCTAACCAAACAAATTAGATTAGGGCCAATAATAAAGGTTCTAGCTCCTCAGATTGGCTCCTAGATATGTATTTTAATACAGTATTTTCCTTAGCTCTGTTTTCCTTTACAGTTTTGTAGTGAGATTACTGGGTGGCAACTGCTGCTACTTCGTAAACTTCTTGGAAGTAATAGTCATCAGGCGTTTACTTCAGCTAAATTAAAACTTCCTAAACTAAACAAAGGAGGGGAATAACTAGGATTGTACTCTGGTGGCATCTTAAAGACTAACAGATTTATTTGGGCATAAGCTTTTGTGGGTAAAAAAAGCTACTTCTTCAGATGCATGGAGTGAAAATTACAGAGACAGGCATAAATATATATTGGCACATGAAGAGAAGGGAGTTACCTCACAAGTGGAGAACCAATGATACCTCCTCATCAATTATTGGGAGTGGACCACATACACCCTGACTAAATTGGCCTTCAACATTGGTTCTCCACTTGAAAGGTAACTCCCTTCTCTTCATGTGCCAATATATATTTATGCCTGTATCCATAATTTTCACTCCATGCATCTGAAGAAGTGCCACCAGACTCCTCGTTGTTTTTGTGGATACAGACTAACAGGCCTACCCCTCTGATACTAGGATTGTACTGAAATGGAATGGTCTCAGCCAGTCAGGGTGCAGTGATGTTTTTCAGGTACTGAAGCATAACCAGAGATCTTTTCCCAAGTAATCCAGTTCCCTGGGTTCTGATTTGCATAATTACTACACAGTTATTTTGCAGCTGTACAGTAGGTGAATCCCAGTGCACTGACATCTTTAACAGCCACCCAGAGCACAGAGATTTGTTATTTCTCTAGTGGGACTGGAAAGCTGCAAATCCAGTCTCTAGTCTGATTGGCTGCTATACGCCCTCTGCTCTGATTGGCTCTGGAGTGCAATATCTTAAAGTGTTTTGCCAAAGACAAAAATGCAGCCTCAGCTTCTCATACCATTCAGCTGAAGTAGGAAACTCCAACAATTACATGAAAAAGAAGAAAGAGGGAAAAAATAAAAAACAACCCAAAAGGCAAAGCACGTGGGCTGTGAAACTGCTGGGAGAGAAAATGTTTTTATAAGTGTCTAACCTTCTGAATCATTACTCTCCTCCAGGCCCAATCTTGCTCTGAGTGAAGTCATTAGGAATTTTGCCAATACCCCTTCATTCCCTGGATGCCTGAAGGGCTCTTTTCTCCACAATCACTGTCATTTATTTGTTTTTCGGTTGGGAAAATCCCAGCATCTCCCTCCCAATACAATTTCAAAACAAGCGGGTTCCAAGGCAGGTAGTGTATCCGCGTGCAGCTGCACCAGACTAACCGTGTGTTGGTCCCTTGAGCGGTGTTGCCCAGGGGTTGTATACTCTCAGAGGAACTTTATGGGCATCCCCACTTTATTCTGCAAACAGCTGGGCAGGGAGTTGTCATTTCATAGCTATGGAAAACTTCCCTTCTCACTCTGAATACTGATGTTGGTGACTGTAGCCTGCCTGCTTCTGTGTTTATAAGAGCTCCTGGGTGTAATTTAAAGTAGCCTAGAAGCAGCATTAAGTGACAGGCTAGATATGGGTTCTTTGCATCATTTGTCCAGTTCAGGATATCCATAACTGCTGTTTCTCCCTAGACCACATCTCTTTCCCCTTCCTCAACATCTCCTGTTCTGACTACCCTGAGTCAGAGCAGGTATATGGTTTATGGAGCAAGCTCAGAATACCTCCCTCCATAGCTTTTCAACATAAATCCACTTAGCTACCTTCTATGTTGTCAAGTTGCATCAAGTTCTTAAACCCTGTGTAAGAAATTCAAGAATAATGTCTAATGTATTTGAGTTAAATTCTTTCACACAATTCTTTAAATTCTTTCTGAGCTTTTCTATGGCAAAACCCCCCAAATAAAGATTTTTTTAAAAGTAAACAAGCAAAAATAAAAATTTTGGGAGACTTACTATTAATGATCATTTCTGATCATTTGCAGAAATCAAGACTAAGATTGTTTGATCTGAAAAATCAATGTGTCCAATAAATGCATCCGAGAGAGAGCACAGACCCTTAATTCAAATCCATCATAGACACAACCACTCTTAAGTCAAAGTAATGCTTCAAGGCCTTTGTTACCAGAATGACAAAATCTTCCCATGTGGCCTCCCTAATATTGTCATAAATGGCCCTTTTAAGTTTGACTGACAGCTCAGGCCACTTCTCCTTTGATTATAAATGAGGTAAAGTGTTTGCATATAGAACGGATATTCTATTGAAGGTCTCTCAGCAGGCACTTCCGGGTATTGCCCCCAGAACCAGTGACAAATCAGGTGTGAAAGGAACAAAGAATTAACAGCCTCAAAGAGCAAGGACTGAAGGCAGAATTAATCTACCTCTTAATTCATCCATAAGCACTCTTAGGATGTGTAAGATACCACAGGCTTTTATGGAGGCTTTTACTCCATATGCAATGGAGTTTCTGATTTAATAATATTAGTACAACTCCAGTGATATTTGACCTTTCCATAAAATCAGATCTCTTGTTAGCCCTATTAACAGAAGTAAGAAAAAACATCAGGAAAATGTTCAGCATTCTGATATACATATCAAAACAACAAACTATTTTTAAAGATTTTTGCAATAGGTAGTATGTATATTAATGCCTCAATCCTGCAAGTGCTAATACAAATGCTAAACTTTATTTATGTGAATAGTCCATTGACTTCAGTAGATCTATACTTATGAGTAAAGTTAAGCACAGACCGAAAAAACTGGGATTGTTTACCTTAGAAAGGAGGTGAATAAATGGGTATATAAATGTATATGAAGTAGTGAATGGCACAGGGAACATCATAATACCTAGCTCTTATATATCACTTGTCATCAGTATATTGCAAAGTGCTTTGCAAAGGAGGTCAGTATCATTATTCCCATTTTACAGACAGGGAAGCTGAGTAACTGAGAGGGAAAGTGACTTGTCTGAGGTCACTCAGCAGGTCAATGGCAAAGCGAGGAACAGAACCCAGATCTCCTGTGTCCTAGTCCCTGGCTTTAGCCACACAATTCACCCTCTCATAATATCCAAACAAGGAGTCATTCAATGAAACTGAAAGGTGGCAAATTCAAAATCAATTAAAGGAAATACTTTTTCACTCGTGTAATTAGACGGTGGAACTGATTGCCACAGGATGTCATTGAAGCCAAGGATGTAGTAAGATTCAAAGAGGGATTGTATTGTATATGGATAGTAAGAATATCCTCCAGTTGTATTAGTTAATGCTAAAAAAAAGTGTTAGAAGGGATAATCCCTCCTACTTCAGGGTTAAAACCAATTTCTTACCCTGTGAGATTGTGCGTAGGATAAGGCCCTTCATGGGGCAGTTTATCCCACATCTGTGGGGTTTCTTGAATCTTCTTCTAAAGCACTTTGTGCTGGCTACTGTCAGAGGCAGGATATTGGATTAGCTGGACCATGACCTAAGTGTTTGCAGGCTCCTGGCCTACGTTTTCATTCAGGATAAGTATGATATCCATTTTGTAAAAGCCCCCATATCTCTCAGTTAATGGGTGATATGTCCCATCCATAGGGGAGATGGTTCAAGTTAGTTCTAAGGGCTGGTTAGCTCTAACCTTTTCTGGCTAGCCCTGTCAACTCATGGTAACACCACACACTGCTTTCAGCATAGTGCTCCACTCTTGGGTAAACTTATAAAAATCACCTTTTTCTACATCAGTCAGAAGAAAAATGCAAGTTGTGATTGAAAAACAAATCAAGAAAAGAACATGGCTCCTATGCAGGATAACTCCATATGCAAAACACCTAATTTGCTCAGGGGAAAAACTTTCAGTGATTTGGAGCAAAACCCTATCACTGAGCACAAGAAAAACAAACAATTATTTATATTACAGTAGCACCTAGAGGCCTCAGCTGAGTTAAAGCCCAATTATGTTAGGCACTGTCCACACACACATGCAGTAAGATGGTCTGAGGAGCTTACAGTATGAAAAACAAGACGTGAGAGAAAGGAAGTACAATTAGTCCCATATTACAGATGGGGAACTGAGATGAAGAAACTTGCCCAGGCCACACAGGAAGCCTGTGGCACAGGTAGACAATGAACCCCAGTCTCCTGAGGTCCAGCCCAGTGCCTTAATCACAGCCTTGCTTTCTTAAAATGTTCCTTTGTTACGAAAGGTGAAATCTCCAGAGAGCAGTTCAGTGCAAGGCCCCATCTGTAAAACAGTAAGAAGTAATGAAAACTAGAATTGTAACAAGGCACCTTTCACCTGAGCATCTCAAAGCTCTGTACAAACGTTAATGAATTAAGATCAGAATAAGTTTATTTGTAAAGTGCTTTAAAATCTATGCCTGCAAGGCACTTAGTAGTGTACCATATTCACTACTATTATTCCACAGAATCAAGCTGGAAATGATATTTGCTGGATTCTACATACGAGAAAGTGAAGAGTATATCAGACTAGAGAGAAAACAGTATCTTGTTAAGGCACATCTGGTCGCTTCCTAGTGTTGCTATAGACTTCAACTAATAGTCGTGGCAGTAGAGCTTCAGAATCTGCATATTTTTGCAGTGAATTAACTTTAATTTGCAACATCATAGCTATTAATACATCATGTAATTTGATTAATAGAAATGTAGGTCTGGAAGAGACCTTGAGAGGTCATCCAGTTCAGCCCCAACAGACCAACAGCACTCCACTGGCCATCACATACAGTCCCCAGCTAAAACCTCTCCAACGCATCATCAGTGATCTACAACCCATCCTGGATAATGATCCCTCACTTTCACAAGCCTTGGGTGGCAGGCCAGTCCTCGCCCACAGACAACCTGCCAACCTGAAGCATATTCTCACCAGTAACTACACACCACACCAAAGTAACTCTAACTAAGGAACCAATCCATGCAACAAACCTCGATGCCAACTCTGCCCACATATCTACACCAGTGACACCATCACAGGACCTAACCAGATCAGCCACGCCATCACAGGTTCATTCACCTGCACGTCCACCAATGTAATATACACCATCATATGCCAACAATGCCCCTCTACTATGTACATCTGCCAAACTGGACAGTCCCCACATAAAAGGATAAATGGACGCAAATCAGATATTAGGAATGGCAATATACAAAAATCTGTAGAACACTTCAATCTCCCTGGTCACACAATAGCAGATTTAAAGGTAGCCATCCTGCAGCAAAAAAACTCCAGGACCAGACTTCAAAGAGAAACTGCTGAGCTTCAGTTCATCTGCAAATTTGACATCATCAGCTCAGGATTAAACAAAGACTGTGAATGGCTAGCCAACTACAAAAGCAGTTTCTCCTCCCTTGGTATTCACACCTCAACTGCTAGAAGAGGGCCTCATCCCCCCTGATTGAACTAACCTTGTTATCTCTAGCCTGACTCACTCTTGCTTGCATATTTATACCTGCCTCTGGAAATTTCCACTACGTGCATCCGACGAAGTGGGTATTCACCCACAAAAGCTCATGCTCCAATACATCTGTTAGTCTATAAGGTGCCACAGGACTCTTTGCTGCTTTTACAGATCCAGACTAACACGGCTACCCCTCTGATACTTGACTTCATAGGTCAGATTTTCTAAACCTTTCATCATTTTTATTGCTGTCCTCTGAACTCTCTCCAGTTTATCCACATCTTTCCTAAAGTGTGGCACCCAGAATTGGACACAGGACTCTAGCTGAGGCATCATCAATGCCAAGCAGAGAAGGACAATTGTCTCCCGTGTCTTACATATGACCTTCTTGTTAATACAATAAGAATGATATTAGGCTTTTTCACAACTTCATCACATTGTTGACTCCTATTCAATTTGTGACTCGCTGTACCCCCTACAGCCTTTTCAGCAGTACTACCACCTACCCACTTATTACCCATTTTGTAGCTGTGCCTTTGCTTTTTCCTTCCTGAGTGAAGTACTTTGCACTTGTCTTTATTGAATTTCATCTGTCTGATTTCAGACCAATTCTCCAGTTTGTCAATTGTTTTGAATTCTAATCCTGGCCTTCTGAAGTGTTGCAACCCCTTCCAGTTTCATCTCATCCACAAAAGTTATAAGCATACTCTCCACTCCATCATCCAAGTATTTAATGAAAATATTGAATAGCACCAGACCCAGGACTGACCCCTTCAGGACCGTACTAGATATGTCCTCCCATTTTGAAAGCGAACCATTGATATCTACTGTTTAAGTATGGTCTTTCAACCAGTTGTGCACCCACCCTATAGTAATTTTACCTGGACCACATTTCCCTAGATTGCTTATGAGAATGTCATGTGGGACTGTGTCAAAAGCCTCACTAAAATCAAGATATATCACATCTACTGCTTCCCCCCATCCTCTATGCCAGTAACCCTGTCAAAGAAGAAAATTAGTTTGATTTTGCATGATTTGTTCTTGACAAATCCATGCTGGCTATTCCTTAAAAGTCCTATTATCCTCTAGGTGCTTATAAATTGATTGTTTAATAATTTGTTCCAGTATCTTTCCAGGTATCAGAGGTAGGCTAACTGGGCTCTAATTCTCTGGGTCCTCTTTGTTCCCCTTTTTAAAGATAGGTTTTATTTTCACCTTTCTCCTCTCCTCTGGGACCTCCATGAGTTGTTGAAGATAATTGCTAATGGTTCTGAGATTGCTTCAGTACCTTAGGATGAATTTCATCAGGCCCTGCTGACTTGAATACACCTAACTTATCTAAATATTCTTTAACCTTTTCTTTCCCAATTTTGGTTTCTGTTCCTTCTCCCTTGTTAATATTAATTGTGTTGAGTATCTGGTCACCATTAATCTTTTTAATGGAGGCTGAAGCAAAATAGACATTAAACGTTGCAGTCTTCTTGATATCATCAGTTATTAGCTCTCCTTCCAACTGAATAGAGGACCTACACTTTCCTTTGTCTTTTTCTTGCTCCTAATTTATTTAAAGACCCTCTTATTGCCTTTTCTGTCCCATGGTGAGTGAAACTCATTTTGTACCTTTGCCTTTCTGATTTTATCCCTACATGCTTGTAGGGACAACAGCATAAACCTATTATTGTTGCCCTTCTGGCTGAAATTTGTGGACGTGAGGATGGTTTTCATTTGGATGAGAAGTTGGTGATGTGGAATCTGAGTATTTTCTTAGCGCAATCTGTTTATTGATAAAATGTACACAAGGGGTGAAATCCTGACCCCACTGAAGTCAATGTCAAAACTCCCTTTGACTTCAGTGGGGCCGGAACAACACCCAAGAATTTGCTTCACAGTGGAACAGTGGAAGATACAAACAGCCCATAGGGAAGTCACAAGGGGTTGCAGACCTGCTTCCCCCAAAAAAGAATTAAACCAAGCCAGATGGGGCACACATTGATTAAGCACTGTCTTACCAAAGCTGCTGCTTCCAGATTATGATAGACTTCCCACACTTTCCCAGACCCACTCTAGTACTGAAAACACCTCACAGACAGCTTCCTATGCTTTTTGGAAGTCCCAGATGAGTCACTTCAGCCCTGTTCCAAGAGGCTGTCTATTGGGTTCTGCTTCATTCTACAGCTTCACATCCCTCGGGCTAGCCAGATGAACCAGGATCATTAGCCTCACAATACCCCCTTAATAGCCACTGCTTGTATCCACCCATTCTAAACGGAGCTTCTTCTACCTTAACATTCCATAAGGGTGGGTTACTACATTAGTATGTGTACTGCAGTAGCTGATGTCATGTTGCATTGCATGGCTCTGGTGCTGCGCTGTACATACACAGAACAACACCCATACCACTAAGGTCCATAGTTGTAGTGATATAACTAAAGGTTTGCTTCTATACGCCTTTAGTTACATGGCCAAGGACTTCTAGGATACACCACCGCACCTCCCCAAGAGGGGAAACCCTGGTACACTATTGGAGATACACTCTGATCAGGGAGCTCTGCCTCTATAGGAGGATGGGAGCATAAGGCACCACAGCAGCATTTTGGAATCAAAATATTTGGGGTTTTGGCTCAAATATTTTGATATCTGAATTTTTCCAAAAAATATATAATGTGGGAGGGGGGAGGAGAGAGAATGGGTGGAAAAGATAATTTTCCAATCATCAAGTTGTATTGGCTTAGTTTACCAACATAAAAGGGTCCAACATTCAAAGTTGCATCCGTTCAAGTAATTTTTAAAACTGAATTAAGTTAACCCAGTGCAATTTCTGTGTGTAGACAAGGCCTAAACTAGGTACTGCAGGTTCCCAATAATGCCCTGTCACCTATGCCCGGAAAAAGAGACCAACAGGATTGGAGAGCTTTTAAGAAGACATAGCATATATTTCACTCACAAGGCTATGACATCTCATTGCTCCTGTAACAGAGTGGCTTGCCCCATGGGCTGGAGATCCTGGGACTAAGCCAACTGGAGTACAGAATGAGCCCCAACTGAGGGAATCAGACAATTCCCCATAAAGAGCAGAAGGTAACTGTACTTGAGAGACAGACAGGCACAGGCGTAAGTGGTGACAGAGTTGTTGTGAGAACTCTGTAGGAAGCTCAGAGCAGGAAGGTCTGGGACAGACTCTGACCAAACAGGGAAGCGGTTGAGGAGATCTCTGGCCTGGGAGGGACCCTGATTAAGCAGGGAAGAGATGGAGAGACTCTCAGAAGAACTGAAGTGGCCCAGTGAAAACGACAGTACAAGTAAAGGAGCAGGCTTAGCTGCCCAGTACAGGGCCCTGGGCTGGAACCCACAGCTAAGGATTGAACTGTGTTCCCCTGTTGGCCCTGAGGAAGGGGCTGAACAAGCTCATAGAAAGGATTATTAAGACCAGTAAGGGGGCTTCAGGGCAAGATAGAGCCGCAGAGAGGGCAGAAGGATTTGTTTTATGTTAAAGACATTTGTGCCCTTGGAAGGGTTAAACTTAAGACTGTGACCTGACTGGAGGGCTGAGCAGAGAAATCACCCAGTGAGAAATTAGCCCAGTTAGAGAGCTGTGATGCTATGTCTGGCCACAAAGGGGCACCTACTGGTGAGTAAACTATGTCACACTACCACAGATTAAAACACTCAAAGGACATCCAAGCCCAAAGCAAAGCAAAGTCCCAAAGGTGACTCTTTTTTTCCAAAGGTGAAAAAATTCTTTAAATAAAGTTGTCCAACACTAAGGGTTTAATAGAAAAGGATTTTTCCCTTTGATGTTCACACAATTGTGGAATGGGTTAGGGTTCAGGTGTTGCAAGTTACAATGTACAGAAAACTGTTTAAACTATGGCACTGCATTAAAAAAGACAATGAAAAGACCTTTTATCAGAATGATATGTGAGCCCAATGGAAAATAAATGTTTAGTAACTATTCCATCTTTAAAATTTATGTGCATTTCTTCAAGTGCAAAATGTTTGGGGGTTTTACGAGCTGAAAGCTGCTGACATACAAATATTAAAAATTAATTATACAAGTTTTTAACAGGTTTGTTACTTATGGGGTTAATGGATGCAGTGGGACAAATTCTGATTTCATTTACACTGGTGTAAATCTAGAGTAACTTCACGGAGCTCATCGGCTTTCCAGCTAGTGGAAAAACACCCACTTTGCTGTGTTTGGGGGAGAAGGGGAAGGAGCAGCCTTTTATTTTCTGTTCTATCTTTTCATGTATTATCTGGTGGGATCACATCACTCTGATAAAAGACCTTTTGATTATCCTTTGAAGCCAATAGGACTATTTTTGTGAGTAAGGCAAGGAGGGTTTGACCCTCTGTAAACCGAATCAGTTTCAAATTGATTTTTTGTTACTATCATTCTGATTTGCACACACACACCCAAAGAACCAAGCCTGACTCCTATGAAGATGCAGTGTTAAGTCCATGGGCCTGATTTTCTATTGCCCTAAGGACCTAGCTACACCCTCAGTCCAGAGGGCGCTTCCTTGTGCTGTGTCCCCAATGTACGTACCGGAGAGCATTCTGAGAATTGGAGGTGAGGGGTGGGCTCTGGCTACTCCCAAGGTGCCATAAGGCCCATAGTTGCTATGGGCAGCTGGGCACAAATTAATAGGGCTGGCCAGAAAACAGGAATTCAGTTTTGTGAAAAATATTGAGGTTTGACAATGTTTTTGCTCCAATACAGAACAAGATTGAGATCTTTCAGATTTTTCTATGCAAGAGAGACCCCAGAGATCAGGGCACTCCCCTGTAATGTGGAAGACCCAGCTTCAAATCTCTGATATGCCAGATTTAGAGCAGGGACCTGAACCTGGGTCTTCATATCCCAGAGGAATGCCCTGACCATTGGATATTCTGGGGTCTTGTGCTCTCCAGAAACTCCAGCCTGGACCTGAGAAACCTTTCTGACAATTGTTTCATTGGAGCCGATACACTTCTGTGAAGGTTTCAGTTTCCAGACAAATGGGCATTGTCCAACACCGTTTTGTCAACAAAATTCTTGACCAGCTCTATAAATTAGCTCTGAACTGGCCCCTGGTAGCCCCGCTCTCAAGGCTGCCCTAAGTGACCTGGGGAGCACTGTCACAGAATGAATGCAGGCCTCTCTGTTTTGTCAGTCTTCTTCCAGGGAGGGAGGGGAAAAAGCATTATTTTTCTTTCATCAAATGGAGATCTCTTAATTGTGACATTGGCCAAGGAGTGGTGCATTCTTTTTATTCAAGGAGGTGCTACCAGCTCTGTCTGTTGTTAAGGTTGGCTGACATATATCCTCACAGGAATTACATGTTGTTTGGGTTTTATAAATTAAAAGATAAATAGATACTTTTTTTAGTGTGGACCATCCACAAAGGAGAAAAGCAGACTCTCTGCCTGCTTTGACTGGCAAGCCTCCTTCCTACACCTCTGCCTCTGAACTGACTGGCATCCTGTAAAAACGATAGAGCAAAGCTTCCTGCTCAATAGACCCTGAATATGAAAATAAATTGTAATTTTTGCAGGCATTTGACATTACATTTGGACACTTCTCTCTGCCATTGAATCAAGTCATAGATGCCCCATATCATGGGCGGTAATCTAATATCTAGGGCACAGACATGAGAGTCAGGAGATTTGGCTTCTAATTTTAACTCTGCCGGTTATCTGTTGTGTGAACAATTCATGTCATCTGTTTCCCCTTCCACTCCTTCTGTGTTTACATTGTGAGCTCTTTGGGGCAAGGACTGTCTCTCGTTCTGTCTTTGTGCAGTGCCTAGCACAATGGAGTCCTGATCTCAGATAAGTCTGAAGATGCTACAGTAATACAGATGATAATAAAAATGTACAAATAATGGGCCCAGTTCTGGGCTGACTTTCACTCAGACTTGGCAAAAAGATGATTTTTTTTCATTCATCAGCAATTTTGAAAAAAAAAAAATCACTTCTGAGTGGCCTGAAAATGAGAGGTTTTGGTGAATTAAAAAGTGGGGATGGGGTGGGTTTTTTTTAAAACTTGTTTGGGGTCAAACAAAACACTTAATCTGATCCAAAACAAAATGCTTCATTTAGGTTTTGGGCATTTTTAAATGGTTTTAGTTTTCTTTTTTAAAAAACAAAACAAAACTTGCAACTGTCATCTTAAACCAAAAAATGTAAACATTTTATTTTGAAATTTTTGACACAAAATGTTTTGAACTTTTTTTCAAAATTGTTTTTGTTTAGGAGAGAACAAATAAATCAGTGAAACTGACACAAATTCACAAAATGTTTTGGTGTCACCAATTTTGCATTTTCACCCCACTCCCTCAAAAAGGGGTTTGTTCAAAAATTTCATCCTACTCTAATTTCAGTGGGGATTGGCTAGGTTAATGGACTTGAACAAGATGTCAGTGCAAAATTTATCTCTGCACAGTAAGGCAATGCTTTTCTTTCTAAAACTTACTGCAGATTTGAATTGTTAATTCAAACTTAATGCGTGTCGGTGGATTTCACAGAGATAGTCACAGGCTAGTGAAGGGTAGATTCACACCCTAGCTAGCCCCACTGCCCCATTCCTCCTGCGCCCCCTGTCTTTCTGAGGTATTCACAGAAAACATCTGGGATGTCCTTTTCCCAGATGGCACTTGATTCAGGGAAGTGGTGACTAGCAGCAAAAAATCCAGATGATAGGTACTAAAGCAAGTAAAGTTTGTTACCGGTTTTACTTATTGTCTTTAGCAAATGCCCATGCTTGTTTGAATTCAGCTCAAGACGTGTATAAATTGAAAATCACTGGCATGTTCTTCTACAGCCTGTCAGATTTTGGATCCTGTTCTTTCAGTATTTAACCTGCTGGTCGTTTATTGTTAGACTTATCTTTAATTTAAGCCAATATAGTGGCCACGTATATGTGGGGGATCAATATCATTGACTAGTGCCAGGTATAAAATGGACACGTGCTATGTAAGTTTCTATGCACACTGTAGCACCAGGCCTGCCACTCAATGCTGCACAGTACCGGTAGTCATTGATTCACTATAGACACTCAATCACAGTAGCCGAGTCAAAACATGTCCATTTTAAGTGGGAAGAATGCAAACTATCCCAGTCCTTGGTCTCCTCTTATGGCAGTTTTGACCAACTTTGCTGCATTATTTCTTGGTTTGATGGATAAATCTCCATTCAAGATGAAGATGAGACCATCAAATTCAGTTTCCTTGGTGACCTGACTCATATTTTTGCACCAAGGTCTTCAGATATTAAGAGCAAGTGCGTTTGTTTACTCACCATACCAATCATCTACATCCCTAAAACTGATTGTATTATTAGTATTGCCCTTGAGATTATAATTGCACTGTAGCAACTTTTGCAAGCAGAAAGGAATCTACATATGGTTAGCCTAAGTCACAGTAGCATCCTTTTTCCTGATAACTTGTTTCTTTTATAGCAGTTGCAGAGAGAAGGGTTTAAATGGCAAATTGACGCCTCTCAAGTCAAACAGAGCATGTCTAAATTTAGCTTGATGTCTGCAGCGCCTAGTCTTATTCAGAGCAACCTCACCAAGGGACAATAGTTATGGCATTCACAAAAGTGAGAAGCTCTCATTTATGCCAGTATAAATCAGCAGTAACATCTCTGATTTCAGTTGTTATGATGGATTTATACTCGTCTAACAAAGAGCAGCAAAGGGCTCCCATAGTTCAAACTTGGCTTGTTTTGTAGCCTTCATTAAAGCCAAAAGTTCAAGCCAGGTTTGAAGATCAGCTTTAACATTATAAGCATTAAATAAAGTTACCTATTTTGTGAATAAGCAGAATATTTCTATCAATTTTATCTGTACAATATTTCAGCTTGGAATGTATATGGCAAGTTTAAATACTCCAGACTTTAAAACTTCCGAACTTTTATTTTTTAACTTGGCTGTATCTCTAGGTCGTATTGAAAATATGCCAAACATGGATAAAAACAGTTCAGTAGCTTTACAGTTGCATTTGAATGAAAATAGTTTTAACAACTAAATATTCACAATTTCAAGATGGTCCATAAATTGAGATGGCCAAAGCCTTGAAATAATGTAGACTTTGACAACTGAAATGTCAAGATGGCCCACAATATGGGTTCTGGAGGCCTCAGTTAAGAAGAGTTTCATTCTGGAAGCATCAAACTGAAAACCTCCAGATAAGTGTGTATAAACTTAATGTACAATATAATTAATGGCCTGATCTAAAGCCCTTTGAAGTCAGTGACAATTGACTTCAATCATCTTTGGATCAGAGCCTGAAATTTCCCTCCCATCTCTCTCCAATAAAACATTCTTATTCCACCCTGCACACATAAGAGAGTGTTTTGTCAGCAACGGTGAAACAGACTGGGGATCCTGGACAATGGGAAGTGGAGTTAAGGGGCAGTGTGTTTTAAAATAAATGTAACTTAACAAGACCTGCCCCTTTGCTTTACCTGATTTACTGTAGCTGGTCTGTCCAAAGATATATTTATATCTTTCTCACTGTTGTAAATTTGATTTGATTTTTCTAACCTGGCTCCATCTCTAGACCTTGTTTTCATTTTCTGTCTTCATGAGTCAGGGCTTTCACTTTACCAAAGCATCATGAACCTAATCCATCTCCCCCTGAAACTAAGGGGAGGCTCTCCATCACTACAATAGCTATTGAATCAGGCATCATCCCTGATGTCTGTAGTGAAATCCTGATCACACTGAAATCAAGGGGAGTTGTGCCATACAGTTCAATTTCACCCTATAACTGTAAAGTGTGTTTTACAGTGCATTGTTAGAAAGATGACACTTTTAGTATTTTTGTACCTTCATATAATAAATACATAATATCTTGGCCATATTGGCTGAAATTCACCCTGCAATGACCCACCACTCAAGAACCCCAGTGGCTTTATGCAGTGGGAGCTGCTGAGGACAGTGATGTAGGTGGTCCAGAGAGGAGCCATGGGATCTTTAATTATGTGGCCCTACTACCCGACTCAGGCTCTTTGAAGTTTCTGGGGCCACTATTCCAGCCCTAGGCTGCAGAAGTAGCTGCTGGAGGCTGTGCTGCTGCGGGCCTGCCCACCCGACTTTGGATTGGTGGTGGATGTTGATTTCCAGCTCCTGTGCTCTTCTGCTGAAACTTCTGACATTATGTGGAGGGGGGTGGGGGGGTTGAGAGGGAAAATGAATTTCATTCATAAGAATAAAGCATTTCAATGACCCTCTCCCTTGGCATGGTGGGCAGAACTGAGATGGAGGGGAGTCTTTGGTGCAGTCTGTTCAGGAGTGAAAAGGCAGAGAAGCTACAGTATCTCCTGCAGCTGGGGAACATCTTCCAGGAGATGGATGTCAAATGCATAACAGAACTCTGTTAACCCCTCCTCTAGTGGCAGCCATGGTAGAATTATCTACATGCAGCTCTGCCCTGCCCTAGCACCTTGGATCCAAGGGCCATAACATGCTTTTGACGTGAGAAGGTAGCTTCATGCACTTCCTGGGAGGTTCCCATCAGCAATTCTTCTCTTCTGTGCAGCCTCCCCTCTTCCCAGACATGGCATTCATTGGTCTCTCATTCCTCGTAGCACCTACCTTCGTTCTCCTCTTGTCACTGCTCCACTCTCATTCGTCAAGCTGTTATTTAGCCCTTGTGGCACCTAGTGGGGTGTTCTTGGCACAGAGTGATCACTGGAGCCTGACAGAGGGCTGCTTCTTTCAGAGTCTGAGTTCTAACTGATCAGTGTTCAGGGCTGGCCTTACCATGAGGTGAACTGAGGCGGCCGGACTGTGGGGGGGTTGGGGTGCCCCTAGAACCCATAGTGTAGAAAATTGTCTGCTGCTGGTGCATATGTATTCTCTCTGCTCTAGATGCACAGAGATGGTGGAGTGCTGTGCTGGAGGAAGGAGGCACAAGAGACATAACAGGCAGGCAGGAGAAAAGGTGAGAGGGAATAACAGAAAGCAGCAGGAGCTGCAGGGAGAGAGAGGAGGAGGAGCCTCTTATGTACCTCTCTAGCACCCCCAGGGACCTGGACTGATTAACACCAGCTTCTCAGGGAGCTTCCTGTTTCATGGTGCTTCCCTGAACCCACTTGAGGAGAACAGGCAGGCAACTGAAGTAGTAGGAGCCAGTTAGGCCTTTAAGACGTTGATATCTTCCCTCACTCAGGCTCTGCTACCAGCCTGCTTATTTGTCCCCTTCAGTTGAGTGTTGAGAGCCACTAGAGCTGGCACAGAACAGCAGTCATGAGTGAAAGAAGAAAACGCCCCTTTGGGGCAGCATTCAGAAGAGAAAGAAAGAAAGAAAGAAAGAAAAGGAGGCTTTTCTATCTAAGCAGGAAGGAGCTCTCCTGAGATACATAGACACAAATGTTCACGGTGAGTCTTCCGGCCCCAGTGAGGATGTGAGTTAATCAGAGTGCAGGTAACCTGGCAGCTACTGCAGCATCCATATCTCCATCTCAAATAAATGTAACCATACACATTCCTGAAGAAAAGTGTCGATCAGAGAAGAGTGTGCTGGAGGTGCAAGAAACAGCTGCTGCTGAGTTTAGTTCCTTAAGTCTAGATGATTCAGGACTGTGGACCCACTTGAGCAGTAGCCTGAGGGACTTCCTTGTACTGCATGGGCCACAGCAAGTGAAAAACTTCATGTTCCCCAAAGACAATGAAAATAGAAGTTTCCATCCAACACATTACTGGCGTGAAATCCCCAATGGTGACAAAGTGGAGAGGCCATGGCTTATGTACTCAAAAACCCAGAATGCTGCATACTGTTTTTGTTGCAAACTCTGCCAATCTAATGATCCATCCACATTGGGTTCTACAGGAACAAAGAACTGAAAAAATCTGACTAGAAATCTGGCATGCCATGAGAAGGCAGCAAATCACCAGAGAGCATTCCATAGGTGGAAAGAGCTTGAGATAAGACTAAGGTTAAAGGCCACCATAGATGATCAGCATCAAGAGAAGATTGCATCAGACTCTCTTTACTGGCACCCCGGAGAGGGACGAGCCCTGGCCAAACCCCACTACAACTACCTTGGAAAAACCATTCAAAATGAGATCATACAGTTACTGGCAACAAAAGTCAAACAGAAGATTGTGGCAGATCTGAAGTCAGCAAGATATTACTCTATTATTCTGGACTGCACACTTGACATCAGCCATACGGAACAAATGACTTTAATGGTGCATTTTGTAACAATAACAGAACCTAGTGAAAATGTCCCTGCAATGGTGACTGTGAGAGAGTATTTTCTAGAATTTACTGACATTGATGATACATAATATTAACTGCCAAAAACTCAAGTTACTACAGGAGCTGGTATGACAAATGTGCTTCTTAAAAAGCTGGAAGATACGGGAATTGGGATAGCTGACATGAGAGGTCAGTGCTACGATCATGGTGCCAACATGAGAGGAAAGAACAGAGGAGTGCAGACACGGATATGAGAGTTAAACCCTCGAGCTTTTTTTGTCCCATGGAGTTCTCATTCATTGAACTTGGTGGTCAGTGTTTCAGCATCAGCTTCTAGTGAGGCTGCTGAATTTTTTAATGCAATTCAAAGCATCTAGGTATTTTTCTCTGCATCAACTCATTGATGGCAAATTTTGAAGCAACATCTGGGAACATCCTCTCTGACACTGAAAGCACTGAGTGCCACACAATAGGAAAGTCAAGTGGAGACGATAAAGCCTATCAAACACCAAATTGGGAAGATAAAAGGTGCCAAAGTTGCCATTATGGAGGATAATGCTATGACGGGAACTGTTCGTGGGAGAACAGTGGTAGAGGGAAATGGAATCACCAGAAACATACATAACTTCAAATTTCTGTGTGTGGCTTAGTGTTGTGGCATAACATACTGTTTGAAATATATGTTGTAAGCAAGAGACTTCAAGGTGTTGACCTTGATATATCTGGAGCAATGGAACAACTGGACAAAGCAAAGTCATATCTACAGTCTTACCAGTCAGGTGAGGGATTTCAAAACGTTCTGAAGTGTGCACAGAAGTTGGCAGAGGAACTTCACACTGAAGCTATTTTCCCACCCATTCAAGAATACAAGAGTCACTGAAGAAGAAGACATTTTGATTACAAGGCACGGGATAATCCCATAAGAGACCCCAAACAACAATTCAAAGTTGAATTCTTTAACCAGGTGCTAGATTGTGCAATACAGTCAGTTGAAGAACATTTCATGCAGCTGAAGGAACACAGCAGTATATTTGGGATGTTGTATGATATTCCAAAACTCCTCACTATACTTGAAGAAGACCTACACCAGCAATGCAGGGCACTAGAGACAGTGTTGACAGGTGATGCGCGATATTGGTGCGAGTGATTTAGGTGATGAACTGAAAACGCTTTCAAGATACATTTCAGCAGGATCAACTCCAAAGGCTGTTCTGGAATATATGTGCAGAAATAAGATGACCACCCTCTTTCCAAATGCTTTAGTTGCTCTGCGCATACTTCTAACACTTCCTGTAACAGTTGCCAGTGAAGAATGCAGCTTCTCCAAGCTGAAGTTAATGAAAACACATCTACGCTCCACAATGACACAGGAGAGGCTGATCGGCCTTGCAACCATCTCAATAGAGCATGAGCTGACCCAGACTGTGAACCTTCAGGAAACAGTTCAAATCTTTGCAACCAAGAAGGCGCCACTTTGATTATTCAATCAGATAAAAATGCCAGTGTTTACTATGCAGACAAGAAAAGTTACATTTGCTGTTCAGGCATTTGAAAGTTAAGTGTTACTTAAAATTTTTGAACAAGGCATTTTAAGTTGTTAGTTCTCCTTTATTGGGGAAGGTAGCAGAGCAGTAGCATGAGAGGAGTAGAACAGGAAGAAGGCAGAATTGAGACCTTGCAAAGTTTTGGCCCAAGCGAGGGGACATGGGGGCATCATTTGAGCTCCCTGTCTCAGGTGCTAAAATGTTGTGGGCCAGCCCTGTCAGTGTTGTGTTACATGAGATTCTGCCTAGCATAACAACTGGGTCCAGCTGGCTCTTGCCAGAGCCTCTTAAAGATACAGTTCCACAAACACACACTGGCATTCTCATCCCTCCTCCATGGTCAGATCATTCATGGTCTGTCCTCCATGTCATGACCCTGGTCAAGCTCCCCTTGCTGATGGGCTGCTGTTTGGACCCCCATGCTGGGTCCAGCTGTTTTAAACTTCCATTGCTCAGTGGATAGTATTTGGCCCCTGTCTCTCCAACACACCTCACGGACGCTGATTCTGTCAGTTACCTCTTCTGGAAAAGGGATACTGTGGCCCAGCTGCCATAGGCCCCCAGGATCAGTGCTGATTCCCTTCCAAGACTCCAGATTAGATTAAGCACTACGGTACCCAGAGGTCCACCCTCATGGGCACTCAGGTATATAGTTTACACCTTCAGGGATACATGATAGTTGAAGCAAATAGACACAGGCTTTGCAGAAGTATTTCTAAAATACTCAATCTTTGGACAGTGCAAGAGAGCTGTAGATCTAGGAAAATAATGAACACCTGTATGCTACTCTCTGCCTCAGTTTCCTCAACACTGCTGACCACTCTCTGGGATTTGGGTCAGTCCCCTCTTCTGGACCTACCTCCTCCAGTGCATGTTTCTCTTCCTGCTCTCGTGAGTGAGAGAGATGCTCTTCCTGCTCTCGTGAGTGAGAGAGACCTGGTCCATTACAGATTTCCAGCCCCCTGGGCCAGGTGGCTCCTGGTCAATGTCAACCCCCCACATCAGGTGATCAAAGTCCCTCATCATGTGACCATTTGCTCAGTTACTAGACTACTTGGGTGGACTGTTTTTTTTGGGCACTGACCAACTCACGGACCGAGGGTGCCTTCATGTAGTGGATAGAAGACAATCAAGGTTTAACAACCCACAATTCATAGTCCTGTGTCACAACTCCTTGAACTGTAAATCTAAGACTGAGGTAAAAAGACAGCAAAGATGGCACAGACCAGTCTTGCAGTTAAAATGGAGCCTGTAGTTTGAGACGCAACCACAATCCCCAATATCAAACAGAACTCAAACATGGTCCATAGACAGATTCCCCAGGTTGTCTCCATTCTCCTCCTCTGTGTGATCCTTGACTGTCCTTTGACCTCATATATCTCCTCAATGCAATCCCTTGTGGTCCTTCCTCAGAGTCTTCTTCCACAGTCCTTCATCTTGCAGCCCTTCCTTCTCCACCTCTATGGTCCATCCTCCTCCACACAATCCCTCATTGTCCTTCATCCTTCACTACATGATTCCCTCACAGTCCTTCCTCCCTGTCCTGTGTGCAGTCCCTCATTGTCCTTCCTCCATCTCCTTGTCCTCTTCCTTGTCCCATGGACTGTCAGGTGTCCAGTGGGTGAGAGGAGGAAGGCCGGAGCAAGCCATTGGAGAGAAGGCTTTGTTCCTCATCTTGGGTGTCCTGGCAGGAAAGGAAACCACAAAGGCAGCAGTTGTCTCCTTGCTTCACATCTGCCCCTGCCATGTTGGGCAGGATGCTGGTGCCCACCCAGAGCACTTGGGAGTGGCTCCTGGCCAGGGGTTGCCTGAGCCACAGCATTAAGGGGAGAGTAATGGGGATTTTGGAGAGTGTCAGGGAAGGTAAGGCTGGGGAGCATTAGGGAACAAAGCCTGGGATTCACAACCCATGCTACACACTGAACCGAGCAGGAATGATGCTCCTCCTGGCACTGGAGGAGGAGTAACATGGGGCCTAACTCAGGAGGGATCTGACTGTAGCCTGAGGGAGAAATGGAAATTTCCCACATTACTCCCCCTTGGGGGCCAGGAGATATTTGGTGTCTGCCCAGTGTGGCACTAGTGCATGTGTGGGAGGGTGAAGCCTGCTCCCTCGGCAGTTTCCTTTCCTTCCCAGACAGTTTTGCTGGGGAACAAATCCCCCTCTCCACTGGCTGCTTCCTTCATCCTCTCTCCTGATAGACCCCTGATAATTTGAGCAACCCCAAAACCTGGTTCAGCTGCTAGGATGGATCCCACTAAAGCAAAAGTCTCCTTGGTGGTGTCAGTGGGAACCTTGCAGAGTCTACAGACCCAGGTCAATGCCCTGCATTTGCAGAATGCCATGCTGCAAGCACAAGCTGCCCCACCCAGACCTGTTGAGAGCTGAACATACCATTACCTGATCCCTGGCCCTGGTTCCCGGCTCCTGACTCTAGCTCTGACTTTGGCTCCGTTCCCAAGTCCCTGGCTCTGCCCAAACACACAGGATTCCTCGTTCTGCTTCCTCTTCCTCATGATTCCTTGCGGTCCTTATTTCTCCTCTTTGGGGTCCCTCCTCCTCCTCACAGTCCCTCTGTCCTTCCTCCTTCTCTGCATGGTTCCCCATGGTCCTTCCTCTTCATTTGTTTGTTCCTTTGTGGTCCTCCCTCCTCCACCACCTCTTTCTCTGCCTCCACAATCCTTCCTTCTCCTCCTCTTTGTAAGTCCTCATGGTCCTTCCTTCTCTTTGTCCCCCACAGTCTGTCCCTTGCAGATCATCCTTGTCCTTCTCTTCTGCGTATTCCCTTGCAGTCCTTCCTCCTCTGTGGCCCTTCCTCATGATCCTTTGCCTGATTCCTTGTAGTCCCGAAAAAAGTAATGACAACACTTGGAAGAAATGAACATCTTTCCATTATGAAACCTGCAGGAATAAAATACTGTGGGATTGTAAAGCTGCATTTTCACTTGCCCACCCGCTATAAGTACCACACATCGGAGCCTGGTGTGTACTTTTGTAGTTAAGGAAACTAGAGCCAGATCCTGCTCCCACTGACGTCACTGGAAATGCATTGAGGCCCTTTGTACTGGGCATGCTCAGTGTCTTCTTTTAAAATCCCATACGTTTCTTTTTTTAAACCCAATGCAATTACTTTTCGAGTACAGGAGCAGCCTAGTCCTCATTCAGGACTTCAGGTGGATTATAACAGATGACTTCAAAAAGTTCTTTTATTACCCATTTAATAAGCCAATAATTTAAAAAAATCCAAATTGTTTTTTTTTTTAAATGACATGTACCCAAATAAGATTTGTTCTGGGCTAATATTAAACCTGCAAGCTTTCAGCCTGGGAGGATTAAGGGCTGGATTCCCTTACTTCCTTTGTGGTACTGAAGTGGTGCAAAGAGAGGTGAGACTGCCCATGTCTCCCTAGCATGGAAGCATCCCCAGCTAGCATATTTGACTTCTACACTTCCCTTCCTGCAGCCTCCTGTGCAAAGGGAAGGAGCGGTGAGGAAGAATGGCTGGAGTGTGCTGTGCTCTAGCCTCTGGGGCTGTTGCCAGCTGGTACAACTTGGAGCAGCTCGTGAGCTGCTCCAGCCTAGCTGGGGCAGAGAATCGGGAGACATAACTGACTCTCTGACACCCCTGCAGCATATAATCTGCGCAGTAGAGATTCCTGATCACAGCAGAGAACCTTTTTTGGAGAAAGTTAGAAAGCCCCAAGTCAGCAAAGCTCTTCAACACACATGTAGCTTTAAGTGCATAAGTAGTCCCTTCAAGTCAATGGGCTTCTTATGTGTCTGAATTTATACTTGTGTTTAAGTGCTTTCCTGGATCAAAGCCCAATGGCCTGAAAATATTATTTATTTTGTACTCTGGTAGCACCTAGGAGTCCCAGTCATGGACCAGGACCCCACTGTGTTAGGTGCTGTATAAACATAGAACAAAAAAGCCAGCCCCTGTCCCCAAAGAACTTACAACTAAGGAAATGTAAGGCTATGTCTATACCGTGCACCGGCGCGGCTGTACCACGACAGCCGCACTGTTGTAAGGTACGCAGTGTAGCTGCTCTTTGTTGCCAGGAGAGAGTTCTCCCGACAATATAAAACCACCCCCAATGAGGGGCGGTAGCTTTGTCGGCAGGAGGGCATCTCCCACTGACAAAGCAGTGTCTACTCCGGTGCTTTTCATTGTTAAAGCTTTTGTCGTTCTGGGGGGGAAGAGGGGGTTCACACCCCTGAGTGACAAAAGCTTTAACAACAAAAGTGCTGTGTAGACATAGCCTAAATCACATGGAAGTGCCACCTCCAACTTACCTGTGTTGTTGCCTCCACAGTGTAACTGTTTTTTCCAGTGGTGCAGAAAGTGAGTCATAAATTCCCTTGGTAGGAAGGTTTCATGTTATCTGACCACAAATACTCATGAGCAGAAATGAAAATCTCCCACTCTTATGTAAGCAGCGACCTCCCACTCCCACTGGAGTTCTCTGCCTGTGGAGGGAAGACTTCTGCTCTGAGTAGACACCCATCCATCTGCACAGGGGAAAAGAGGTAACTTGCCAGCAGGTGCATTTTTAAAAAGAGGGAGCCCTTGTGCCAGAGAAAAACTGAGCTCCTTTCCTGTCCCTGAGCTTGGAAAGAGACATAAATATCATCCAACAATATAGCATTGTTAATTAATATGTCATTTCCATCACCTTCTTTTTGGAGGGTGCATTACACTGAGCCGAATAACAAACCATTCAAACATTTCATTTTGTAAGGGGCAGGGAAAAAACCCAAAGCCAAAGAACTTTTTAACTGGATTGTGCAACAATGACTATGACAATAATTGGCTGTAAGAATTAGATTGAGGTAACAGAAGGCCTCATGAAATGAGCACATTACAAAGACTTTTAATACTGAAAAATACTGCTGTCCTAAAGTGCGAGAAGGCAAACAGGGAGATGGAGTGGTTTTCTATGAATATCCAGAATGCTCCAACGTTCATATCCTTGGCCAGGGGACAGATCTACTTACGATGTATTTTCCAGCAGGAGTTTTGTGCTTTTTCTCTCCGGTGTTGTTACCCTGCCTTCCATTACTTTTTTCTCTAATGCTAGTATTGGTGAAAGGAGTTGATCTGGCTGTCCTGGAGACGTGAGTCCCTTATGTATCCACACAACAGGGACGCAGCTGGGTAGCAGCATTGTGAACTTCTCCTACTGACCTGCCAGTGTGACTCACCTTTGACATGGGGAGTCGATTTCAGTCTTTGTCCCAGTTTATCTTGGCCTTTCTGCTGTGCCTGTTAACAGGTTGCCAGTTAGGCCCTGATCTTGTAAAATGTTCCAAGCACATGGACTCCTGCTTCTGCAGAGTCCCACTGAATTCAAAGGGGCTCTGCATGGATGCAGGGATCTGTCCAGATGGCGCAGATTGCAGGATCAGGACCTTGCAGCCTGATCCAAAGCCCACAGTGGGAGAATAAAGGAGAGGTAGTACAGATCACTGCTGGCAGCCCCCCTAGTTATTCTGCGCACTACTCACCCTTGCATCTGTCTGTTTTATGTCTTGTTCTATCATAGACACACTTATGACTGCAGCATGCAGAAAGTCAGTCTGCTAGTTGCATGATGGTTTTCTGTCCCATCTGAAAAGGCCCAAATAAAACCTCTTTGCCAGTTGAGAAGTGGACTCAAGTTTATTAGTTTTCAACTAACTCTAAGTTACGATAGTATAAGTCTGTTGCGCTCATGTATCACTTATTTCTGCTGTAACTCGGCTCTAACTGTCACAGTTTAGAACACCATAGCCATGCATACAAAACACTGTGTTTGGAAAGACTTAGAAATTCTTATTTTTGTCACCACAGAATAGCTGTGTCTTGCAGGTGGTATGGATTTAGTATAAAGTGTAATGAAAAACTGTAGCTTGTTCATACACTTGGTGGTAACTGACTTATAGATATGTGCTATTTTACTTGTGTGGGTTAAAAGTAAAATTAAAATGCCTTGAACCTCAACAGTGTGGTGCCTGTTTCAGTGTAACAAGTAGCTTATTTAAACGGTTAGTGACTCCAAAAACGCCTACCTTCCACTGTCAGTATTAACTCTAGGCATTTTAAAATTAATAGAGAGGTTGAGGAAAAGGGCATCTTTCAGTCTTCTTTGAAGGGCAGTGAACATAAAAATGCTGGTGCTAAACCATGCACACCGTTATAAAACGTGGCAAACCTGTGTTGCTGCTTTTGACCAATATCGTCACTTAACTTTAGCAGAACTGCTGCACTGCTATAATACAAGGTTGAGGTTAACAGATGACTTTTGTACGTGCTCTAAAATCCCTGAATAGCAAGAAAAGAAGTTGTTACATACCACCCCCACAACATAGCCTTAACCCTGCTCTCATTGATCGATGCTCCCAATAATGCACATAGTAACACTCTCCCTTTACAGATGCTACAGGATATATTGGGAACAGAGCGCGTGAGCCCTGTAGGACCCAGTCTAATACCTTCTATTTGCTAAGGCAAAACTCAGGTTTAGGTCAGATGTAGCAACCAGGAGCTGCCTACACTCAGCCCACACCTCACAAACCACCCCAGACTTGATCAATGTTACCATCCCCTCATCCTTGCCTAAAGGATTCCTGCTAAGACACTGCCTTTTCTTACCCATCACTGAACCCTGGAGACCACTGTCCTGTGTGCCATTAGACTTCCACCAATCACTGGGGCAAGAAGACTCCGTACACCACTACTGACACACCCCAAAGAACTTAGCATGGATATGAGGAATACTTGATCACTCATGGTACACAATGCACTTCTCCTCTCATAATGACAACTCTGTCAAGCTGCTCCTGCTAATCCCTCCACCATTCCATACACCTATACCCAATGCAGTGAAGGCAGTTGGAATGCATGGGGATAAATGCTGCCATTCAAATCTGTGGAACACAACACAAATGACACATTCTTAATTATGACCTTCTCATAAACAAACTAGGGAAATTCACCTCTACCTCGATATAACGCTGTCCTCGGGAGCCAAAAAATCTTGCCGTGTTATAGGTGAGACCGCGTTATATTGAACTTGCTTTGATCCACCGGAGTGCGCAGCCCTACCCCCACCCCCCGGAGCGCTGTTTTACCGCGTTATATCCGAATTCGTGTTATATCGGGTCGCGTTATATTGGGGTAGCGGTGTACAATCTAGATGGAGCTACTATAAGGTGGGTGCATAACTGGTTGGAAACTCGTTCCCAGAGAGTAGTTATCAGTGGTTCACAGTCATGCTGGAAGGGCATAACAAGTAGGGTCCCGCAGGGATCGGTTCTGGGTCCTGTTCTGTTCAATATCTTCATCAATGATTTAGATAATGGCATAGAGAGTACACTTCTAAAATTTGCAGATGATACCAAGCTGGGAGTAGTTGCAAGTGCTTTGGAGGATAGGATTAAAATTCAAAATGATCTGGAAAAACTGAAGAAATGGTCTGAAGTAAATATGATGAAATTCAATAAGGACAAATGCAAAGTGCTCCATTTAGGAAGAACACATACAAAATGGGAAATGGCTGCCTAGGAATGAGTACTGCAGAAAGAAATCTGGGGGTCATAGTGGGTCACAAAAAAAGCAAACATCATTCTGGGATGTATTAGCAGGATGATTGTAAGCAAGACACAAGAAGTAATTCTTCCGCTCTACTCCACGCTGATTTGGCCTCAGCTAGAGTATTCTGTCTAGTTCTGGGCACCACATTTCAAGAAAGATGTGGACAAATTGGAGAAAGTCCAGAGAAGAGCAACAAAAATGATTAAAGGTCTAGAAAACATGATCTATGAGGGAAGATCGAAAAAATTGGGTTTGTTTAGTCTGGAGAAGAGAAGACTGAGAGGGGAAGTACATAAAAGGTTGTTACAAGGAAGAGGGAGAAAAATTGTTCTTCTTAACCTCTGTGGATAGGACAAGAAGCAATGGGCTTAGGCTGGACATTAGGAAAAACTTCCTAACTGTCAGAGTGGTTAAGCACTGGAATACATTGCCTAGGGATGTGGTGGAATCTCCATTATTGGGGATTGTTAAGAGCAGGTTGGACAAATGCCTGTCAGGGATGGTCTAGATAATACTTAGTCCTGCCTTGAGTGCAGGGGACTGGACTAGATGACCTCTCGGGTCCCTTCCAGTTCTATGATTCTATAATTCTATTCTTCATGTCAATTTATTATGGCAGCTCCAGGGGGCAGGCCTACGGTTGCATTGCAGAGGTGGCATGTACCTTAACTCCTCATTTCCTGCTTTTCAGAAGTTTAATTTTGCATTACCTAACACTTCATTTCTTGGCTTTCAGAGGTTTGAATGTGGCTGAACATTCTGGGAACAGGACACTGCCTGACATATCTTAACTCCAGGTTAACTTGAGTTTTTGGCAGTTAATATTATGAACAGGGCCAGTAGCCCCACCTATTAAAGTTGCAAGAAACTTCCAATTAGGACCCTGTTGTCTGTTGCTTATAATTTAATCAAAGTTTAACCATTTGGGCTGAAATTTTCCATGCCCGGTTACTGCCTTAGGCTGAATATTTTTGAAAAACATCAGCCAAAATGGTTCAGCCTTTTCTGAGAACAAGGCTAGAGATTTATGATCTTTTGCCCATGTTAAAATTTTCTGGTGACCTTTTCTTTGAAAAGATCAAGCACCCCTATGCTTTTGAGCAGGGATTTGACATTTGGCAGGGGATGGTCTTTGTGTCAGGGATCTGATGTTTGCAATTCCCATGAAAATCTGCCTGTCAAGGTTCCTTCCCCACTCTGAAGTCTGGGGTACAGATGTGGGGACCCGCATGAAAGACCCCCTAAGCTTATTTTTACCAGCTTAGGTTAAAAACTTTCCCAAGGCACAAATTTCGCCTTGCCTTGAACAGTATGCGGCCACCACCAAGTGATTTAGACAAAGAATCAGGGAAAGGACCACTTGGAGTCCTATTCCCCCAAAATATTCCCCCAAGCCCTACACCCCCTTTCCTGGGGAAGGCTTGAGAATAATATCCTCACCAGTTGGTACAGGTGAACACAGACCCAAACCCTTGGATCTTAAGAACAATGAAAAATCAATCGGGTTCTTAAAAGAAGAATTTTAATTAAAGAAAAGGTAAAAGAATCAGCTCTGTAAAATCAGGATGGTAAGTACTTTACAGGAGAACAAAAGATTCAAAAACACAAAGGATTTCCCCTCTAGGCAAAACTTTAAAGTTACAAAAACAGGGATAAACCTCCCTTTTAACACAGGGAAAATTCACAAGCTAAAACAAAAGATAACCTAATGCATTTCTTTGCTATTACTTAATATTTCTGCAATATTAGATGCTTAGTTTAGATATGGCTTAGGGAGATGTATTTTCCCTGCCCTGGTTCCTTGTTGACTCCAGGAGACACAGACAAAAAACCTTTCCCCACAGATTTGAAAGTATCTTCTCCCCTTATTGGTCCTTTTGGTCAGGTGCCACCCAGGTTATCTGAGCTTCTTAACCCTTTACAGGTAAAAGAGGGATTTTATGCTACCCTTAGCTGTATGTTTATGACACTGTCCAAATTTGGCTAAATTATAAAGCTTTGAAAAATTGCAGTTTGCACACACTCAATAGAGATGTCTTTGATTATAGCAGCTAAATTCTTTGAGGATTCCATCCACACTGAGCATGCACCAGTTTGGGACTGAGCCGGGCTCTCCCTGCAGTTGTAGTTGTGGGGTGCTGCAGGCTGGGCCAGGTCCAGGCACCTGAACTGAGAGCAGGGAGGCTGTATTCTTAGTAACCACTCTGCTAAGTCCAAGCAGCAAAGAGGAAGAAGCTTCCTATTCCAAATTCAGAGACTAGAGCCAGGTCTGGGTTTGGGGTTCAGGGAGAGTAGATTGGGACAAGGAGCCTGGAGGGGAGGCAGGGCAGAAACTGGGACTGGAGGCTTGCAGGAGAGGGGGAGGAAGAGGGTAACTGAAAGCTGAGGTGGGGGACTGGCACTGAGGCAAGGAGAATGGGACTGAGAACCAGTGGGGCAGGGAGAAGGAGATAGAGGGAGAAGAGAGATTGATGAGGAGCCGGAGTGCTGGGGGAGAACTGGGACTGATTGGGCAAAGAGACTGGAACAAAACTGGCACCAGGGATGCAGGGGAAGGGATAGGGATTGTGAGTCAACAAGGAGCCCAGGGAGGGAGATTTGGACTGGGAGCCAGAGGGGACAGGAAGTGGAGATGGGTGGTAATGGAATTTGTTTTTCCAGTTTGATTTTTTTAAAATGTAGGAATTAAGTTTGCCTGTGAAACCTTAATTTGCCCCCTTGTGCATATGCATTGTGATACAGTCTTTAATTTAATGATCACATACTATTTTTCCTCCCAAAGACCCCCTGCCTCCTTCAGTGCATAGGACGGATCCTCTGGGGATGAATGAGGATTGTGCAGTGAAGGAGGCTGGTGTTGTCAGTAGGACAGTGAGTGGGTTTATATCTCACATTAGCTCTGAAAGAGTTAACTGGAACTGAAGAGCTCAATTAAGTCACTTGGTTGCACCTAGGGGGTAGGCCAGGCCCAATCAAAGTTGAGTCCAGTTGGGGGAAGAGCTGGGTGGCTAGTATAAAGAGAGGAAATGCAGAGTTGGAGGTGGGGAGAGAGCCAGTGTGTGCAGAGTTGAAGAGGAAGCCTAGGGGGAAGAATTGGCCCTGGTATCTTCTCCTGAGCAGAGAATTCTGGTAAGAGGCTAGGGAAAGGCCAGAGAAACCATGGGGATGGAGGTAACTGTGGTGGTGAGTTTTATTACAAGAGCAGGACCTGGACCTCCAGGGAACCATTCAAGTGTAGGGATAGAGTGAATGGGAAATTTTAAGAGGGATGAAAGATTCTGCCTGAAGAAGGCAGATGTGGTTTAAATTTGTATCTTCATTTGGGACTTGTTGGGGGGCCTAAAAGAAGCATGAATCTGAAGAGGCTGTGGAGCTTGAGAAGAATGCAGGTATGCAGTGGGCCCAGGAAGGGGCTGAGGGGAAGGCCCACTGGCAGGCTGAGATAAAGTGAAGCCCTGGGAGGTAGCTAGGGTGACCAGATGTCCTGATTTTATAGGCACAGTCCTGATTTTTGGAGATTTACTTTACATAGGCACCTATTATCCCCCACCCCCTGTCCTGATTTTTTTTCACACTTGCTATCTGGTAACCCTAGAGATAGCAGGGGCTGGGTCTGTGTAAACAGACTTTGTTGGTTCACTACAGGAACCATGGGCTGGAACTCAGGAGAGGAAGGGCCTGGGTTCTCCTCTCTGTTGCCTGATAGGTGGCATGAACACCCCTGATGTAAGGAGCTGGGTTTTTGAAGCCCTGAGACAAGAGGGAGTAAGGACCACAGGGCCTAGAGTTGGGCTGAAGACCTCAAGGACACTGGACTATAGTCAGCTTGGGACATTACCTGCCCCCCAGAAGGGATGGGTACTGTAAATGACTTGGCTGGAGGGCTCAGTCACAAGAAGAGGCAGACCACAGCAGGACCAGCCTGGCTGTAGGCAAGGGGTGGTAAATGAGGTGACCCTGCTATGCCACACTCAGCCACAAAGAGGTGCCCCAGGGGCGAGTCAACTCTCTCTTGCAAGGACCCCTGCTTCATTTGTTGCAGATGTTGGGAGATGATGTGAATGAGGCAGGGGGCTGGAGGAAGAGAAATAGGCCCATGGGTAAGGAATTGAATGCAGCCCCGGGGAACTGGCTTCTATCCCTACCTCTGCCACAGAGATCCTGTGTGGTGCTGGGTAAGTCATTTAAACAAAAATGTTCCCACATAGTCACTAATTGTGGGTTCCTCACTTCCTGGGTGCCTGATTTGCAGAAGTGCTGAGCACTCACAACTCCAACAGAAGTCAATGGGAACTGTATTTTGAACATATGAAGTTACCTGAAAAATCAGGTCCTCCTAGGTATAGCCAATTGTGAACCCAAAATTAGTGGTTACCCTTAACCTTAAGTATCAAGGGGTAGCCGTGTTAGTCTGTATCCACAAAAACAATGAGGAGTCGGGTGGCACCTTAAAGACTAACAGATCTATTTGGGCATAAGCTTTCATCTTAACCTTAATCTCTCTGTTTTAGCTACTCCCTATTTATAAAATGGTAATAACACCACCTCCTCACCTGGATTTTGTCAATATAAATGTTTGTGAAACACTCAGATACTTACTCCAATGGATTATCCCATATGCAAAGAGATTCACATAGTATAAACATTTGGTGGGGCATGTGTAAGGTTGCCACATCTCTCAAGTTCCAGGATTGTCCCAACCGGTATGTTTTAGAAAACTACTTTGCCATATTATTGCAATGCAATAATGTTTAGAGCTAGTTGGAGGTTAGGGGTTTTTGTTTTGTTTGTTAGTAGTTGAAATTTCAAATATGGATGGAAAAACCGAATTCACTTTTTAAACACACTTGCACATTCTTTCTTTCTTTTTTTTTTTTTTAAGCCTGCTCTAATATGATGCTACCTTGCAATATGGCTGGGTAAAGTGGGGGAACTGCCATGCTTGTACTCTCTCCATTTAGTGGATAATCTGAAGAGTTGATTCTCTGAAGGTGTGTAGCTATCTCACCAGCTGTTCACGCATTACAAAAACAACAACAACAAACCTTGTATGCAGTGTTGGTGCCAGGATACTAGAGACAAGATGGCTGAGGTAACATTTTACTGGACCAATTTCTGTTGGTGAGAGAAGCAAGCTTACGCCTGAAGAAGAGCTCTGTGTAAGCTTGTTTCTTTCACCCACAGAAGTTGGTCCAATAAAAGATCTTACCCCTCCCCACCCCACCCGTCTCTCTAACAACAAACCTTATCAGTTGTATTCTCTCTCCTCCCCCCCCCCCTTTGAATCATACAATCCAGCAGATTTTTCTCTCTTCTCACCCCCTTTAATGTGCTGGTGATGACCATACACTGATCATCAAACACTGTCATTTGCTGCTTTGGTTATTAAAAAAAACAAAACAGTTTAGGTAACATTTTTTTTTTTATTGCTGCAGTACTAGTATCAGATCTACTACTAGCACAGGACTGATAACGCTGCAAAGGACAGTCAACCAATCACCACCCCTACATATGACTGATAAAATGGGGGGAGGGAAAAATAATTCCTCAAGACCTGGAGGGTGGGAGGTGGAGCTTTCTTTTATATGCCTCATTTTGGTGGTTACAGTCCTGCCAGCCCCCTAAAACCATGGTGGTAATGGGGGGAAGGCAATCTTTGCTTACCCACTTTTGCTCGCCCTGTTTTTAGAACAAAGCCTTTGCCAATACAGCACGATCTTTTTGTAAATTACCAACGTGGTCCTGTGGAGATGCCTGAGCTGGTAATTCAAAGGTCTCTCTTGATCAGTTTCACCATTGACTAATGGAACTCGCATCCCTGACCGGTTTGACACACAAGCAGGTTCCTTCCCCTCCCCCGTACTTAACACCCACCTCCCCGAACACTTATTAGCAAGCAAGGCTTTAACGTGATAAAAGATGAGACCTTGAGAAAAGTCAAAAGCATCTACGAAGAAAACAGGTTGGACCTGTAAAGAGAAAAGAGTTCAGGAGTTTCACCAGTGAGCCATGAAATGAAAAGTAACAGCTGATGTACTGGAGAAGAGGAGGAAAGAGGCAGCGTCAGAAACTATGGATCCAAGGTTAACGTGGGGGGAGGGGGAGCTGAAACTTAAAGTAATTACCCAGGCGAGAGAGAGAGAGCGCGTTAGATTATCTATACAAGGATCACCAGAGAACTCCTTATTGGCAACATGGTTTGCATTGTAAGGCACAAATGCCCCATTGCTTTTAAAAGCATGAGGCTAAACAACCGATTTTTTTTTTTTTACAGTCCCCAGAGGGGTTACAAGTATCTGCATATTTATACCCCAGTTGATCGCCCGGAGGTCTGAAAGCAAGAAATTACTCCAGAATTTTACTGAGCGCTGGCAAATAAATAAATAAATTGAACGACGATGTGCTTGTTTTATTATACAATCAAGGTTAGGTTCATAAATACGGTCTGAAGTGAAGAGAAAAGGCACAGAACAATTCGTTTAAAACTATTTATTCGTTTGAAAGCCATGACCATTGTTTTGTTCTCCTGTCAAGACAAGAAGCTGAATTTCTGGCATAAAATAAAATTCCAATGTGATTATGCTATGGAGAATTCTTTCTGCTCCTATTAATACAATTAAATGCATCTTATACACAGTAGGAAAGATTTCCTATGTGACAGTCCTTTTGTGCAAAACAAAAAAGAAAAGACATAGGGACAGGAATTCGCATTGTTTGAGATCTAAAATATTGAATCAAAGTGGCATGTTTCATTCGCTGCCCTACTTCTATGATGATCCCAAAGTAGTTAGTATGTGTGGATGGATCTTTCCAATAAATCTTGGCTCAAAAACAATTAAACGCCAGCATGATTTGTAGAAAGGAACTTTTATTTCCTTTTTGTGTGTGTCTTTTGCAAGTTTTACTTGTGACGGAAGCGGCGTAAACCCTTGTATTCTGGAAGGCGTTTTAGGTGAGATGCTTTAACAACAGCAGCTTTCTTTTGTTCATAGGCAGCTGTAGCTTGGACTACATTTCCCAGCAGGCTGTGCGGAGAGAGCATGTCAGTAAGAAGCTGCGCTCCCCCCTTTTCCACCACATTCGCCCTTCTTCTCCCTCAGATAAATAAAGAAATATACATACTTTGCTGACACGTCATGTGCACTGAACATTCAACAAGGGCAACCATGCAAAAGGCAGATCACTGAAAACAACCAGCAACTTACCTCCTCCAAAATGAAACTCCAGAGAGAGACATGCAAAAACTAAAAGGCAGTTAGATCCTGGAGTGGGAGGAAGGTAGGCAGGGCAAACAATGCCTAAGCTTTTACATCTTAAATGCAGAAGGATCAGTAATGAGAAGATACCTTTGTGGAAGGGGATAAATCAAGATTTTTTGCTAGTCACCCCCCATATCTGTACTAAGCAACTACTTTCTGGTCACACAACTAAAGAACACTCATGTCTTGCATAATTTAGTTTACCACTATATAAATACTCCTTTTCCTGCTCCTACAGAGCCTACAGATTGTGCTGTACTATATTACGCTGCTTTACCGGTCTACTGCATTGACAATTGTATTTGGCATGTGTGGTTAAACAAAAGGTGAATTTTTGTAATGGGGGTTCTTTCTATGCAATCTCTGCATAACCTTGGCGAAAGGAGGTTTGCTTAATTAATTTGGAACCTGTTGGGTTGACAGGGATTAACACAAATACAGATGTAGGGGGAAGATGAAATGTTGTTTTAGAAAAGGCTTAACAAAAAAATTTGCTGGTTTGAAGTGATCTTCCTTTAACATTCTCCTCTCAATTATACCATTGACTTCAATGAAGTGATGCCAGTGTAAATGAAGGGAGAATTTGCCCTAGGTTTCTAAAGGATCCTGGTGATGGACCTTTTCTCTACAACAAGAGAGCGAAGGTGGGTACTACAAAGAACTGAAGAATCTGCTATCCAGGCCTTTCCTCCTAAGGGAGTTGATTCAATTTACACCATTGTGTGTGTGTGTGTGTGTGTGTTCAGAAGCTAGGATTGAATTTCTACAGCAAAAATTCAGTGGTTGAACTTGTATGTTTATTGGAATTGTCTTCATAACAAAAGGTAAAAATAGTATCAAAAGCAAGTCTAGTCTATTGTCTGATTGTTTTCTTTAAAAGGAAGGTTAGGAAGATTGTCATTCTCTAGAGTTGGATTAGTGGTGAAAATGATCTTGTCTTACTGTAGTTGTCATTGCTATATTTTAACTTTGAACCTAGGGTTTCTAGTCATGATTATTTTATTTTAAAGAAACATTAAGATAAAACATTTGTCAAAAATAACTACTTGTGTTTCCTAATAACCCTCTCAGTTGTTCCAGCTGGAATAATTTTAAATGTAGAATTTCCTTTTAAACATTTACAGTGTTTGCTTTTTGCTTTACACTTAGTCTTTTTTTCCTATGCCAGCTAATATGTTTCACTTCTCTTTCTACAGTTACCGTCATCTTTTACATCTAAGTTTAAGCACCGCTGATCAATGTTTAACTATTTTTGTAAACTGTTTTTGTTGACATTAAAAATAATTTGAGAACATTTTTATACACTGGTCAGAGATGATGTCGCCTGATATGTCTGTACAGTGCCCAGCACATTTTGGGGTAGATTTGTGACTTCAGGCACAGTAGCCTCAGTATGCCCTTCTGAGTCACATTTTCCTCCTTGCTCCTGAGTGAATTATTGACTATTGGCTTTCACCAACAGTGTATTACTACTCCCTTCTTCATATACCTATCTGTTATGATGGCTTGGCTACTCTACTCACTGAGTGGTTATGGGGTGGATGTAAGGCTGTGCCTGTTCCCCACCCACTTCTTGCCCGCTTTCTCCCTCCCTGGAGCAGGTGATCAAGTAACCTTGCTTTTGACTCTGCTTCGTGACCCAAGGACCAGGTATGTGGGGCTTTTTTGGGGGGGGGAGGGAGGGATTCTTTTTCCCTTGGATGAGTGTATAGTCTGAATCACAATCAACAGTAGGGTGACCAGCTGTCCCAATTTTTATAGGGACAGTCTTGATATTGGGGCTTTGTCTTATATAGGTGCCTGTTACCCCCCTCTCCCTCCCCCACAAATTTTTTTACATGGTGTTCAAACATAAATATATGACCTTCATGTCCATACTCTGCCAGCAGGTTTTATGGAAAAATCCTATTGAGTTGAATGGGAGTTTGGAATGTTGTTTCAGGGCAGACTTCGGGCTCTATGTCTGCAAGACCGTGCTCCGTTTTTCTGGAACCTCCATATGTCTTCATAGTCTGTATAATGTGTGCAGACAGAGGAATGTATTCTTAAGGTGACTCATTAGACTAGAGTGGTACCGTTTATTCCACATGGTTGGACTGATCCCCGGTAATTCCCTATATGGTCAGGGCTGTGTCTGGAATTAAAGTTGTCATTGTTTTCATTATACACTTCTATTTCCATCAGCTTGTCTTATGCAATTTCTCTCTCTCTACCACCTTCCTTGCTACCGCCCTTCATTTAGCCTTGGTTTCCTGTCTATCCTGTCACACATTTTTGTGCAAAAGCCTTCTCCTTTACGACGGCTTCCCTCTACATCCTTGACTTATCGAGATCTCATCCTGCATTCCTTGCTCTCGCAAAACTCAATGGGTTTGGGTGCTGCTTGGGGATCCAGGACTGGGCCCACTTCAAAATGTAGCTGAAGAAAACATAATTTTTCTTGCCTTTACCTCCAAAGTTCTCTTCCACTATTTTATTATATATCCCTGTAATTGTATTACTTACAGCAGTCTGTAAAGCATTCTGGAATACTGGGCCCAATCCTACTCCCATTGAATGGCAAAATTCCATTGATTTCAGGAGGATCAGGCCCACAGTTTCAATAAAAAGCAAATTGAGAGCTCAATTCTTCAGCCCTTACTCAAGCAAGTTACCACCATTGGGAATAATCCTGCATGTCCCTACTCAATTTTTATATAGACAAAACCCAATGAAGTAAATGTAGATTATACCTGAATAATTGATTTCATTGGCTCTAATCTCACATGTAAAGATTAATTCATGCAAGATGCAGGATCGGGACTCAAAACTGTGTTGTATTTTATGTTGCAAAAAGCTGAAGCTCAACATGCCAGCTCTCCACCGACCAGCATTATTATTGTCATCTGTATTCATATTAGTATTTTCTATATTTTTGAATTATAAAAATCACGTAGGATGTTTTTAAGTTATCCAAGTGCAAAAATATTGTCATTGTGCATTCCTGTAACTTCAAAGTGGATGAGTGCTGATTAAAAGGAAGTGTGTGTAATGGGGTAGGTAATGTGTTCCAGAACCTTTTGTAAAGATAATTGTTCTAAACAGTTTTTCTAAAAGAAATCACCAAAAAGCACATTTTTAAAGAAACACGATAACTCAGTACAGCCAAGAAAATAGGAATTCATGGTTAAGCCCAACAAGCTTACGTTTCTTCTTACAATGACTCTGTTCTTAGTGCACGTCAGTCTTAACTAAGGCCCTGATTCTGTAAACATGCGTGTGCTTAGCTTTACTGCCTGAGTAGTTCCATTGAAATCAATGGGAGTAATGATACTAAACTAAAGTTAAGCATGTGCATATGTGTTTACAGGATTGGGACGTTAAAATATTCCCGTTTCCTTGCTGTAGGGCTGGTCCAAACTAAGCCCCCAGTTCGAACTAAGATACGCAACTTAGTCGAAGTATCTTAGTTCGAACTTAAAGGTACTTACCGCGGGTCCACATGCGGCAGGCAGGCTCCCCCGTCGACTCCGCCTACTCCTCTCGCGGAGCAGGATTACCGGCGTCGACGGCGAGCACTTCCGGGATCAATTTATCTAGACAAGATTGATAAATCAATCCAAAAAGATTGATTGCGTGCCGCCGAACCAGTGGGTAAGTATATATGTACCCTTAGATGTTGTATTTTGTACTGTGAATAAATAAGCCTGACTTGTTTTGAAGCCAGGAGACATAATTATAAGATCACACCAGGGCTTTTTACTAGTTTGTCTTGTATAGCTGGCTTGGTGTTTGTGGTGCTCACTATGGGCCCTATCCAACTCCCACTGAAATGAATGGAAATGCTCAGTGGGAGGCTTCAATAGGAGCTGATTCAGAGCCATTGGGCCCAATCTTACTCCCATTACAATTAGTGCTGATAACTCCAATTGATATCAGTGGGAATAGAATTGGGCCCCTTGACAGAATGTCCCACTGCCAGCCCATTTGATAATATGTTCAATTTACCCTTTATTTTCATTATGTGCATTTATAACAACATTCTGTAACTGGAATAAATCTACTTGTACATACTGTTTGTACAGCACACACTTCTTTTGTGTGCCAAGAAGCACATACACATGATGAATTTAACCCTAGAGATTTATCTATACCTGAAATATTTAGTTCTTGCCTTGTAGGTTCGCTGAAAATCTTTAATTTGAAAGGAAATCTCTACGAGCACAAAAAGTCCCATAGAGGAAATGCCTCTCAATCACTTTCTATAGGTCTGAGTTATTTTTCATTTTGATACTTGATTTTTAACCATTTCTTAATGCTTTATTTTCACAATACATATCAGCTTAGAGTGAGATGAAGGAGAATAGGGAATATAGGATATGAATAGATATTTCTACAACAAAAGCAACAGTATAGTTGAGCTCAAGCATTCAAAAATCATGAGTCAAGCCCCTCCCCATAGTCATGAGATTAAAAAAGCCCTTATGATTTTAAATCAAATAATATATTTGGGTGGGGTTTGGGATTTTGTTTTTTCTTCTTCTAGTTTTGAGGCTTTAGCATGCAGTTTGTTGCCACTTTCAAGCTTTTCTCTGCTACCATGAGAGCTAGAAATTAACATTTTTCCAGATGAAAGCTGAAATTCTTAAATAATCACATGACTCCAGCTGCTGGGGCTTTAAGAAAAACACCAGCTATCATGAGACTCGTGATAAAATTGCAAGAGTTGGCAACACTGCAAAAAGAAGGCCATGCAGAGACATTAGCAGAATAAAATAGGTATTACAGAACTTGGCAACTGAAGCTGCTTTTACAGTGCTACAGCTTATCTAGTGTCTAACTGAGATGAAGGCTAACAGCCTGAGTCTCAATCCAGACAAAATGTAGGGACTGCTTCTATGCTGGGGGATGAGAGCAGAAAAGGTTAGATCCGTTCCCTTGATACAGAGAATATGTTTGCTGTTTGTTATGAAATTCTGAGGAGCAGCTGGGGATCCAACAAGTTAAAGATTAGTACTGGCTTCCATCTTTTTTCTGTGTGCAGTTCAAGGTGTTTGTCATGATGTATACAGCCTTAAGTAGTGTGTGCCCTGGCTAAGAGATCACTTCTGTCCCTGTGTGATACATCGAAGTTGAGATCAGCTGAGGCACTCAAACTGGCTTTCTCTTGGTTCAGCTGGGGAGGGCTAATGGCAGGGTATTCTTCCTTAGGGGCAGTCTGCTCTGGGATATGCTTTCTCCTTCCTCCCTACTTTGGTCTGACAGAGTCTAGTAACTTTGGCAGTGCATTTAAGATTCATTTGTTTTACTAGACTTTTGAGAAGGGCATATGGATGTGGTGGGAGGGTTTCAATACCCTAGCTGGCTACTGATAATCTCAATAAATGAACTGATTAACTGAAGGTCAGTATCTGTTTTTTGTAACCTTTGTATTTTATTATGCACATATTTAAAAAAAATAAATAAAATGAGAACTTAATATATATGCTCCTTGGAGTAGTTCCAAATAACAGTCTGTAGGTAACACAAAAAGTAAATTGCACATGGGAATTCTGTGTTCTAGTTAAAAAGATTAATTATACATATTGACACATGTCCAACTTTTTGTTCTATGTTGGTACCACACCTATTACAACAGGGTCCTGGTCTGTTACAGGGGTCTCCAGATGCAATTGTAATACAAATAATGAAGAAGAATGTGTGTATATATGTATGTACATATATATGTATACACCCACACTATAAAATATTCTATTGACCAACACTTCTCATTTAACTTAATCATAATATCATAAGTTTGAAGCTCATATTTCTGTAGACTAGTCATTGGTGCATGTAGTGCTACTATCAGTTGGTTATAATAGGGCTGATATTGATCTGAAAATATTCCCGAAGTGATCCATGGAGCAAGACTTGTTGAATGAGTGTTATTTACAAATTCATGCCATTGTACAAAAGAAACATAGGCCTCCTTTCAAAGAGGAGCGATGAAAGGATTCTGATGACTGGATCAGTGTTGCAAATAAGAGAGAGACTGGAAATGCAATACCACGAAAAAAATTTTTTTTAAAACTACATGTAGAAAAAAATTACAGAAGCAAATGTCGAGGAGTTCTGTGTAATTAAAAACAGTTTAAATTTTTTGAGCGTTGCAAATGATACAAATTGATTTAGGTTTCAAGAGCCATTACTAGTACTCTACTATGGCAGTTCAATATATTCCCTACCCTAGGGCTCTATTCAGCAGAAATGTTATGTAGCCCTTCTGTGTGCAGGAGCCTGCTGAATACAGTGAAATGGACTTCTTCATCTTTTCATCCTATTCAGCAGAAATTTGTTTGTCCCGTGGAACTATTTTTTATGACCGCTGGGACTTTTTGCAGAGAGCCAAAAGAGGGGCAAAGACTTCACTATAATACCCTCTCAATCTTCTGTGAAACACTGTCTATTCACTGCATACAAAAACTTGTCTCATTCTGCCATAGAAGCTAATTTTATATTTTGTCTGAAGTTAAAGGGGCTTTGAGTTAAAGGAGTGGTAGCACATGGGAAAACAAAATATATAGGATATGCTCACAGTCACTTTGTGCGGGAGCAAACGATGACATCAGGTGACTAAATCATTTGGGATGGAGCCAAGGTGACGCTCAGCAAAACACGTGTTGTGGACTTACTTTGAGAAGCAGATAAATATCAGAAGCGTCCTGCCCCTGGCAGACCTGTGTTTGGTGCATTATAACAAAGGATGTGAATAACTCCCCATCCCCTGCCCTATTAGATTTTTTTGTTTGGCGGGGCAGATGCATTGGTTGCATGGCATTCTCCCCAACGAATATGGTAAAACTCTGGCCTCTGGGTAGGGTGTGGCCTCTCTCTCCTTCCCTCCCCTCCCCCATATAAAAGAGCAGTGCAGCTTTGAGGCTGAGATTTTCTAAGCCACCTAAAGAATTTAGATGTGGAACTCCCGTTGGAATTAATGAAAATTAGGTGTTTGAATCTCCTAGGCAGCTTGGAAAATCTCAGAGTTAATGTACAATGTATCCTTTGTATTTCTGTGATTTCTCTCCTCTCCCGCACCAAGGTTGGTGTAACAAGCTGGCGGAGTTTGCCAGAACCACACTACCCTGGATACTGATCCTGCTAGGAAAGAGTTATGGGGATTCTGCTGACTCATCGAGGCAGGTAATTCATTACCCCACTGTGTATAAAGGAAGTGGGAGGGGCTCTCTGGAGGCAGAAGCTCTAGGGTTTGGGATGAGCAGCACCGAGGAAGGAAATGTAGGAGTAGCCAAGTTTGGGGAGAAGATCTGAGCCGAACTTTATCTTCTAGTTGATTTCTTTTTTAAGGCCAAACCCCTGGAAGTAGGTGATTCTGGACTGTACGTACTGTGTTTGTTGAGCAGGTTTGGAAAGGCACTTGAATAGTCTAGGTATTTCTCCCATCCAAGCAATGCCAAACACGCTCTTACCCAGACTTGTGATACTGCCACTTCTGATTAACAAAATGCTGTTCCTTCTATATCCTTTCTTGTTGCTGGTGTTCTCTACAATCATGCCATTTCACAAGAGGCTAACTTTGGATAATCAGTCTCAAGTGGAACTGTTGTTAAAGAAAAGCCATAACTGCCATTAGTTGATCCAATAGCTAAGTCTTGAAGGAGGTGTTCTCTTAACAATAAAAGACATGACAGTTGAACCAGACTCTTTGTTGCATGCTGCGCTATATCTTTCCATTGATCAATGTGCAAAACTCCATTTTGGAATTGGGGAGGAATTCTGCAGCAAAATCCAATGACAAGATATTGCAAGTTTTAGCGGGTGTATTCCCTTTTTCTTCACCCTTGAGAGGAACATACAGGAGTTCAAAGAATAATGGAAATTGAGATATACATAGCACATAGGCATATTTCCACTTAATACATTAGAGAAGCTATTCAAGAATAATTTATCCTTCATCCCTGTAAAAATATGAGCCCTTCAAAGCTAGTTAGGTTAGAGAGACCTGGGGTGATTTGCTGAGTAAAGTGCCTTTACTGCACATACCAAATCTTTAGTTTCCACAGATTGTGTCATTTGCTCATATAGAAGGGTTTGTTGCTTTAAACAAATTCTCCACTACCTTTTGGATGCATGTCTTCAAACTCTGCTTAACCAAGATTACTGAAATGTGCTCTTTTAGAAGGAAGCAACTTGAGGAGGAAGAATATTTTCTTTATGTAACTTGAGGGAAAATGCCTGACCTACCTGTCTGTCTCTCTCTCTCTTTTTTCTTCTATGAAAAGTTTAAAATAGGGGGCCAGAGATTTTGAGTGTATAGAGTAAAATTTTCAAAAGAGCCCAAGTCCCATTTTCAAAATGGACTTAAGTACCCAAGTCTCACTAAAAGTCTATGGGACTTGGATAAAATTTTAAAAGCATCTAAATGATTTATAAGCTTTAGCTCCATTTTAAGAAGTGACTTAGTAACCTAGAAGGCTACCTCCCATTGACTTTCAGTGAAGCTTGGGCTCCTAAGTGCCTAAGGCTGGGGTAGGCAACCTTTCAGAAGTGGTGTGCCGAGTCTTCATTTATTCACTCTAATGTAAGGTTTCGCGTGCCAGTAATACATTTTAACGTTTTTAGAAGGTCTCTTTCTATAAGTCTATATTATATAACTAAACTACTGTATGTAAAGTAAACAAGGTTTTCAAAATGTTTAAGAAGCGTCATTTAAAATTAAATTAAAATGTTGATCTTACGCCACCAGCCTGCTCAGCTCGCTGCCAGCCTGGGGTTCTGTTCACCTAGGCCGGCAGCGGGCTGAGTAGGGCCTGCGGCCGGGACCCGAGACCTGGGGGTGGGTGTTTCAGGGGTCAGGGCAGAAGGCTGGGGGTGTGTTGGGGTGTGGGGTGTTCAGGGCAGAGGGCTGGGGGCATGGGGGTGCAGGGCAGAAGGCTGAGTGTGTGTTGGGTTCAGGGCAGAGGGCTGGGGGTGTGTGGGGGTGCAGGGCAGAAGGCTGCGGCAGGGAGCTGCGTGCCACTCAGAATCGGCTCGCATGCCGTGTTTGGCACGCGTGCCGTAGGTTGCCAACCCCTGGCCTAAGGGTATGTCTACCCTAGGAAATTAGGTCGAATTTATAGAAGTCGATCTTTAGAAAACGATTCTATACAGTTGATCATATATGTCCCCGCTAAGTGCATTAGGTCGAAGAGTGTGTCCTCAATACCATGGCTAGCATCGACTCACGGTGTGGTGCACTGTGGGTAGCTATCCCACTGTTCCCGCCGCCCATTGGAATTCTGGGTTAAGCTCCCAATGCCTGGTGGGGCAAGAACATTGTCGCGGGTGATTTTGGGTACATCTCAACTGTCACATCTCCCTCCGTAAAAGCAATGGCAGACAATCTTTTCATGCCTTTTTTCTGTGCAGACTCCATACCACAGCAAGCATGGAACCCACTCAACTTGCTGACACCGCTGCTGTTGTGTCCTGGGTGCTGCTGGCAGCAGACGGTGCAGTAGGTCTGCAAACCATCATCATCCACCGCTTCCGCTGCAACTCTGCTCTCCTGCTGTTATAAATGAGCTCAGTCTCAATTGAGTAAAAGATGACTGAGCTCAGTAGAGTAAATGAGCTCAGTCATCCACTGCGTCCGCTGCAACTCTGCTCTCCTGGTGCCATGAACTCACCTCGCACGTCCTCTCGTCATTCGGTATAAATATCTATTCTCGTGGCATCTGTTGTCATCCACCTCTTCCGCTGCAACTCTGTTTTCCTGCTCTCCTTCAGACGCCATACCACGGCAAGCATGGAGTCTGCTCAGCTCACTGCTGCTGTTGTGAGCATTGTATACACCTCGCGCATTATCCTGCAGTATGTGCAGAACCTGCAAAAGCAGGTGAGGAGGTGACAACAGCGCGATCACGATAGTGATGAGGACATGGACACAGATTTCTCTCAAAGCACGGGCCCTGGCAATTTGGACCTCATGGTGGTAATGGGACAGGTTCATGCCATGGAACGCCGATTCTGGGCCCGGGAAACAAGCACAGACTAGTGGGATCACATAGTGTTGCAGTTTCAAGGAACTTTGTCACTTGCTTTCCCCTGCCCTGAAGCACAAGAATACGAAGATGAGAGCAGCCCTCACAGTTCACAAGCGAGTGGCCATAGCCCTCTGGAAGCTTGCAACGCCAGACAGCTACCGGTTAGTCGGGAATCAATTTGGAGTGAGTAAATCTACTGTGGGGGCTGCTGTGATCTAAGTAGCCAATGCAATCACTGAGCAGCTGCTATCAAGGGTAGTGACTCTGGGAAATGTGCAGGTCATAGTGAATGGCTTTGCTGCAATGGGATTCCCTAACTGTGGTGGGGCAATAGACGGAACACATATCCCTATCTTGGGACCGGACCACCTTGGCAGCCAGTACATAAGGGGTACTTATCAATGGCGCTGCAAGCACTGGTGGATCACAAGGGACGTTTCACCGACATCAACATGGGATGGCCGGGAAAGGTACATGACGCGCGCATCTTCAGGAACTCTGGTCTGTTTGAACAGCTGCAGGAAGGGACTTACTTCCCAGACCAGAAAATAACTGTTGAGGATGTGGAAATGCCTATAGTTATCCTTGGGGACCCAGCCTACCCCTTAATGCCATACACATTCTGGACAGTAGTAAGGAGCTGTTCAACTATAGGCTGAGCAAGTGCAGAATGGTGGTAGAATGTGCATTTGGATATTTAAAAGCTTGCTGGTGCAGTTTACTGACTTGGTTAGACCTCAGCGAAACCAATATTCCAATTGTTATTGCTGCTTGCTGTGTGCTCCACAGTATCTGAGAGAGTAAGGGGGAGACATTTATGGCGGGGTGAGAAGTTGAGGCAAATCGCCTGGCCACTGATTAAGCACAGCCAGACACCAGGGCGATTAGAAGAGCACAGCAGGGCACGCTGCGCATCAGAGAAGCTTTGAAAACCAGTTTCATGACTGGCCAGGCTATGGTGCGATAGTTCTGTTTGTTTCTCCTTGATGAAAACCCACCCCCTTGGTTCACTCTACTTCCCTGTAAGCCAATCGCCCACCCCCTTCAATCACTGCTTGCAGAGGCAATAAAGTCATTATTGTTTCAAAATCACGCATTCTTTATTAATGCATCACACAAATAGGGGGATAACTGCCAAGGTAGCCTGGGAGGGGTGAGGGAGGAGGGAAGCACCGGGCAGGGTGGTGGATGAGAGGAGGAGGGAAGGCAAGGCCACACTGCCCTTCAAAACTTATTGAAAGCCAGCCTTCTGTTCCTTGGGCAGTCCTCTGGGTTGGAGCGTTCTTGGGTGTCTGGGTGAGGAGGCTATTGAACTTGGGGAGGAGGGTGGGCGGTTACACAGGGGCTGCAGTGGTGGTCTGTGCTCCTGCTGCCTTTATTGCAGCTCCACCAGACGCCGGAGCATATCAGTCTGATCCCCCAGTATCCTCAGGATTGCATCCTGCTCCTCTCATCTTGCTCCCACCACCTCTCATCTCACTTGTCCCTCCTGTCCTCGCGTTCATTTTCTGCTTTCCTGGACTCTGACATTGTTTGCCTCCACGCATTCTGCTGAGCTCTTTCACTGCGGGAGGACTGCATGAGCTCAGAGAACATTTCATCGCGAGCGCGGTTTTTTCGCCTTCTTATCTGTGCTAGCCTCTGGGACGGAGATGATAGGGGGAACGTTGAAACATTTGCAGCTGTGGGAGGAAAAAAAGGGAGAGTAGTATATAAAAAGACACATTTTAGAGAACAATGGGTAGACCCTTTCATGGTGAACCAAGCTGTTAACATTACATAGCACGTGCTTTCGATACAAGGTCGCATGTTGTCTCTTATATTCAGGGCCTGCCGGTTTGGTGTGAGAGATCACACACGCAGGGCCAGGCAACAGAATTTGGCTTGCAGGCAGCCATGGTAAGCCACAGTCTTTCGGCTTCTTCAACCTTCATAACATGTGGGAATGGTTTCAAACAGCACTGCCCTCCTTTCCCATACCAAGCACCCGTTGGGTTGGCCATTTAAAAGGAGGGGCTGTACTAGCCGCGAATGCATCCCAAGTCTTCAGGGCAAATTAATCATTAAACACACTTGCTTTTAAACCATGCATTATATTTACAAAGGTACACTCACCAGAGGTGCCTTCGCCGGCTTCATGGTCCGTGAGCTCACCTTGGGGGGGTTGGGAGGGTATTGGCTCCAGGGTGATAACCAGTTCCTGGCTGTCAGGGAGAATAGTTTCTCCGCTTGTGTGCTGTGCGCTATCCTCAACCTCCTCCACCTCCTCATCTTCCTTGTCCCCAAAATCCTCATCCCTGTTGCATGAGACTCCTCCCATGCAGCTCATCATAGAAGCGGCATGTCTGGGGCTCTGGCCCAGAGTGGCCGTTTGCCTCTTTGGTTTTTTGGTAGGCTTGCCTGAGCTCCTTAATTTTCATGCGGCACTGCTGCGGGTCCCTGTTGTAGCCTCTGTCCATCATACCCTTGGAGATTTTTTTCAAATATTTTGGCATTTCATCTTTTGGAATGGAGTTCTGAAAGCACGGATTCATCTCCCCAAACAGCGATCAGATCCAGTACCTCCCATTCGGTCCATGCTGGAGCTCTTTTGTGATTCTGGGACTGCATGGTCACCTGTGCTGATGAGCTCACCTACCATCTAAAAATCAGGCCTGTTTAAGGTGCATTGAGTTAGGCACTCAAACTCACTAGTCATTTTTGAAAATGTTCTTTGAGACTAAAGGTCATGAGGATTGGGGACTTCAACGGTAGAGTCCAGGGAAGGGTCTTGCGGCCTGCAGCATGCAGGGGGTCAGACCAGATGATCATAATGGTCCCTTCTGACCTTAAAGTCTATGAGTCTATGAGTAGGATTTTTAAAGGTACACATGACTGGCCTAATTCTGCATCTACTGAAATCAATGGGAATTTTACCATTCAATCTAATAGGCACAACATTAGGTCAATGCTGAGTGCTTCTGAAAATCACACTGCACTGCTTTAAATCTAACAGAAAAAAAAACAATAGCTGATGGGATTATACTTTATGCTGACGTAACAGTGGTAAATCAGGGGTTGATACACTCTTAGGACCTGACTGAGAAGCTCTGCACAGGTGCTGTCCTTTGAACGGACATTCCTTCTGCACATCTATGTTCATTGGGAAGGTGGAAGTCCTAGATCTCAAAGTACTTCTCCATGAGTAAGGGGTAACTCCATTGGCTTGACCAACCTTTCCCAAACATCCAGGGCCATCCGTGAGATCTTGAGTGCAGCATCCTTGCAGTGTTTGCTATATACATTACATTATACATACGTTACATTAATAGGGCCTAAATCTTTACTGCCTTGCACCTTGTGTGGTCATTTACACTTGTATAAAAGTGAGTCCAAAGTGGGTGTAAAATACTACCAGAACAGAAATATTAAAAGTTTAACCCTCCTGGTGTAAATAAATGCACATGTTGCAGTGGAGAATCAAACTTCCAATATCCAACTGATTGCTTTGTAAGGGGCTGTGGGGTACCTGATACGTGAAAGGTGCTATATAAATTCTATATTTAGAGCGAGAATGCATTGGGGGAAGAATGGTGCAGACTTTTCTTCCCACTCCACAAGTTAGGAATGACTGCGTTGGTGTGTGATTTTTCTTTTTTTTTTTTTTTTCTCTTTCAGGGATGAGTGAAATAACTCGTTACCTGTCCACGGTCACGCCTAGCAAGAGAAAAATATATTGTTTATTCTGTTTGCTGCAAGTTCTGTATTATACTTGTATCACTTCAGCTCTTTTTCATAAAAGCAGCATGGCAGCACTGCTGCTGAGATTTGCAAATGGGCCAAGAGTTTGTTTTTAATATACTTTTCTTTTATAGAGTGCCTGTGTTTTTTTTCCAAAGCCATTTTACCTGTGGGCACAGTGGCTTAGTGGAGACTTTGAGTGACTTTCCAAGGACTAAAGCACCTGTGAGGAGGAAGGAGAACTGCCAGTGGGTGAAAGTTAACAGGAAGCTGTGTGATGAATCTACTGAGTAGGCCTAGGTCAGCACAGGGCAGGATGGGGAATCAGACAATAAACTTAATTTGCTGCTGCTCTTCTTTGCCTGCTCTGGAGGGATGTAGGTTGCCAAGAATGGGAGGTTCTATGGCAGTTGAGAGGCAGTTGATGAGGAGTGTGTGTCTGGGGGTCTTGGGAGGAATGTGGTGGTTGGAGGCAGCGAAGATTGGAACCCATCAGGGGCTAGAGTCTTTGGGCTGACTAGCTGAAGAGCCTTAAGTGCTTGCTGGAGCCATTCTGCACCTGGTGTGCTACCAAAGGTCGGTGCTGCATGGCACTTGAACAACTTCACAAGGGAGTATGAAGGTGCTGGGTAAAACATGTGAGGGAAGAAGCAGCAGCAGGGAAGCAAAGGTGCGATGAAGAAAGGAAGAGCGATGTTGAGCAACTGTTCCCCCTTTTTAAGGTGGCCATGTTCCAATTATCCCTAGAACCCAATGTCAATTTGTGAAGAGAGGCTTTTGCAGGCTCAAAGCAGAGGGAACCTATAGTTAAGCCAGTGCAGTGGTTATCAACCTATTTACCATTGTGGGCTGCATCCAATATGACCTGTATGGCCCTGAGGATGTCACATGGGCCGCTGCTATGTGCTGATTGGGCCGCAGATTGAGAATCACTGAGTCAGTGAGTCCCTTCACAAGGATCACCAGTTTGTAGCTCACTTCTGTACATGTTTGACATGTGGGTACTAAAAGGAACTATATTGCAAAAAGAGGGATGGGGGCATTTTCAAAGGTACATATGGGAATTAGGCACTGTCAATGGCAGTGGGGTGGGGTGACCAGACAGCAAGTGTGAAAAATCGGGACAGGGAATGGGAGGTAATAGAAGCCAATATAAGAAAAAGACCCAAAAATCAGGACTGTCCCTATAAAATCGGGACATCTGGTCACCCTACAGTGGGGTGCCTACCTCTTCTTTATAAATCAGTAATAATTTCTTATAAGGATAAACATTATAATATCATGCAGTGATTCAGGATTAAAACAGGGTTAAAACTGCAACGCCCAGAATAGTAGACTCTAGGCATCCATTACTAGTTATACTGCATGACTGTCATATCTGACAGTCATGGCATGTTGTGTGTTCTCTTGTAGCTGTAGAGTTTGATCTGCAAGGAGCAAGGTCATAAACAGATATCACATAAGAATGTGTAGGCTCACATTGAAAACTTGGCATGACATTTAGCTCTTTCTTTGATCACTTTTTTGTATCTGTCTTTCTCAAAGAGTTTACAATGTTTACTGATAGTTGCTCTCCATTCAGGTCTGTCATTAGCTGCATCTTTGAAATTATCAATATTTATGCCACATAAGTTGAGATTCTGCTTTTAAGGGTGTTGTTGAAGTGTTTACGTTGACCACCCTTCCTGTGCTTTCTGAGTTCTAGTTCACCATAGAGGACTTTTTTCAGCGAGTTCATAATTATCCAATCTGATAACATGACCTGTTCACCTAAGCAGAGCTTTGATAATCATTACCTAGATGCTGGTTGTTTTTGCTTTTTCAAGGAAGTTGATGTTTGACGCTTTGTCTTGCCAGTGGACCTTCAGACTAGAGCAAAGACAATACATTAAAATTTTCAAGTTGTTTGATATCTGTGGTAAACTCTCCATGTTTCACACCTGTATAAAAGGGATGCTGTCACTGCTGCATTGTATATCATCGGTTTTGTTGACAGTTTGATGGTATGCTGGTTGAGTATCCCATGGCAAACTTCTGAAGACCTCACTTGCCTTTCATATTCTGTTTGATATTACTTGAGATGGTACTGCCAAGGTAGTTAAAGGGACTGATGTTCTTTAGGTTTGTACCATCGATGGTGATGTTTGGCTCAGTGGTGATAGTGGATGGTTCTGGCTGGAAGGGGACTTCAGTTTTTTTCCAGGCTGTTGGTGAGTCCAACCTGTTTAGTTGCTGCTGAGAACCTATCAAGGGTAAGCTGTAGGTCACTTTTACTATATCTAAGCATTTGTCTTTACACTGTGCTGCACCGTAGACTACAGAGGTGTGAACTGCATACCAAAACGTACTCTAACTGCCTCCTGGGGATGCTACTGTTTGAAAGAGGACTCTGGTAATATGAACTAGGTACCTTTTTAGTTGAAACTAGTAGCATCCACATAGGGCAGTTAGTCCATTTTGGTGCACTGTGCAATTCACACACCCATAGTCTGCACTGCAGCATAATGTAGACATACTCTTACTACAGCACAGCCATCTGCAGAAAGGGCTTCACATGTGAGTTCCTCAAGGACTTTTGTCTGTGTAGAAAGCTTCTGGAGATTGAAGAGTTTTCCATCAGTTCTGTACTTTATATAGATGCTCTTCTGAAAGTTGACAATTGTGTAATTCAGAATGGCTGTTAAGAAGAGACCAAAGAGGACCGGTGCCAGCATGTAGATTTGTTTTGAGAAGCCACCATCTGAGAGTACCCACTTTGAACTTTAGGGTACAAATGTAGGGGCCTGCATAAAAACTTCTAAGCTTAATTACCAGCTTAGCTCTGGTTCGGCTGCCACCATTTTCAATGGATTCCCTCCCTGGGAAACCTTGAAAAACCTTCACCAAATCCCTGGTGAAAACAAATCCAACCCCTTGGATTTAAAACAAGGGGAAATTAACCATTCCCCTCCTTCCTCCCACCAACTCCTGGTGAATCAAGATCCAAAACCCCTTTGGATCTAAAACAAGGAAAAAATCAATCAGGTTCTTAAAAAGAAGGTTTTTAATTAAAGAAAAAGGTAAAAATCATCTCTGTAAAATCAGTATGGAAATCAACCTTACAGGGTAATCAAACTTAAAGAGCTCAGAGGACTCCCCTCTAGTCTCAGGTTCAAAGTACAGCAAACAAAGATAAACACTCTAGTAAAAGGTACATTTACAAGTTGAGAAAACAAAGGAAAACTAACACGCCTTGCCTGGCTATTTACTTACAAGTTTGAAATAGGAGAGACTTGCTTAGAAAGATGTGGAGAACCTGGATTGATGTCTGGTCCCTCTCAGTCCCCGAGAACGAACACACTCCCAAACAAAGAACACAAACAAAAGCCTTCCCCCCCCAAGATTTGAAAGTATCTTGTCCCCTTATTGGTCCTTTAGGTCAGATGCCAGCCAGGTTACCTGAGCTTCTTAACCCTTTACAGGGAAAAGGATTTTGGAGTCTCTGGCCAGGAGGGATTTATAGTACTGTACACAGGACAGCTATTACCCTTCCCTTTATAGTTATGACAGGTGCACTGTGCAATTCACACACCCATAGTCTGCACTGCAGCATAATGTAGACATACTCTTACTACAGCACAGCCATCTGCAGAAAGGGCTTCACATGTGAGTTCCTCAAGGACTTTTGTCTGTGTAGAAAGCTTCTGGAGATTGAAGAGTTTTCCATCAGTTCTGTACTTTATATAGATGCTCTTCTGAAAGTTGACAATTGTGTAATTCAGAATGGCTGTTAAGAAGAGACCAAAGAGGACCGGTGCCAGCATGTAGATTTGTTTTGAGAAGCCACCATCTGAGAGTACTTGACCAGCCATGTCTTCATGGAATTGACATATGATATTAACAAATTATGTGGGACAGCCAAACTTTTATAGATTTTTCAGCGGCCATTTCTGCTCACAGTGTCAAACATTAGTTACACAAAAGACAAGAGAATACAGCTGGAGACATGTAGCCACTATATACTTAATTTTGCACATATGCACGCAAAACTTTCAGTGACAGACACATTACATTTACTGCACATAGTCGTGTGCCATGACACTTTTAGCAAGACTTGCATCAACACACTTGCATGCCTGAAGTGGTCCAAAATGGTGTCCTCCATGCAACATGACCTTGCATGTACGGTATGTGTAAGGTCATGTTGTGCGGAGGACGCCACTTTGTTCTACAAAATTGTGTTCCTCATGGTGGCCAGATGGAATCATCCTGCGGGCTGCCTGTTGAACAATGCACAGCTGATGGGCATGCATAGATGGCATGCCACTGATTGCACATTATTGTTATTGTATACTTAAAATATATAATCTGTATGCAAAAGTACACATCAAGGCTCTATGAACCTGAACTTCACTGTGAGAAAGGGAAGAGCTCATGTGCAAGACCTCTGGGAGCACTGTTCCTATAGAAGCCAGGAGAAGTGATAATACCTCCAAGGGTGGGAAACCCTATGGGATATGCAACACTTGATGGGACAGCATTTGCTTCTCTCAGTGCTACAATACATCAATTAGCTGGTGCTCAGGAGGAGCAGAGCTATAACCATTCCCCACCAGGCTTAGGCATACCTCTGTGGAGTGCCGCCAGTAGTGCTGGCTAGTCTCCCTTACCCCTTGCACTTCCTAGCCCAGGGGTAGGCAACCTACGGCACGTGTGCCGAAGGCGGCACATGAGCTGATTTTCAGTGGCACTCACACTGCCTGGGTTCTGGCCACCCGTCCGGGGGGGGGGGGGGGGGGGGCTTTGCATTTTAATTTGATTTTAAATGAAGCTTCTTAAACATTTTAAAAACCTTATTTACTTTACATACAATAGTTTAGTTTTATATTATAGACTTATCGAAGAGACCTTCTAAAAACGTTAAAATGTATTACTGGCACGCGAAACCTTAAATCAGAGTGAATAAATGAAGACTCGGCACACCACTTCTGAAAGGTTGCCGACCTCTGCTAGCCAAATTATGGCTACCCTCTATACAAGAACACAGATGGAATGGGGCTCACTCTGACTCTTTTCCCTCTAGTAACAGCCATTATACATCCATAATTTGGTCACCAAGATTTCATCATGCTGGAGTACATTCCATAAAGCCTTTAAAGGTTTTACAGATAGCAATAGAAAATTATTGCTGAAATATGTTTGACAGATTAATATATTTTACACAATTGCCTATAAAACATATAGAACGGTATCAATAGATGAATAGCAATGAACTTCATTATGATTAGTACTTTATATTGATGTTTCCTGGATATTTTAATCTGTGACCCATCATTGCATTGTGAACATATAAGCCAAAACTTTCAAACTATTTTCCTATAGTCATCTCATCGGTGTGGTAGGGATAAAATAATAACTCCTTGCAGGTCATTTTATAAAGGTTTACGTTTGCACTGGTTTGGGGGACCCTCCAACATTCTCACATAACAAAAGTTAGGCAAAATGCAACTAACAATTGTATTTTGATGGAAGAATAATTATTTTACAATACTCAAAAAGATGATTTGCTGTTGTAGGTCTATGCATGCTTTTTATAACAATACAAAACTCTGATTGGAAACAGTCAGCAGACTAGCAATAGAGTCATAAGTAATAAATAAACCATACTTTAATTAATATAACTCAGTCAATTGTTAGATTTTTATTATTTTATTTATTTGCATTACCAGAGTACAAAGGAGCCCTAGTCATGGACTAGGAACCCACTGTGGTAGATGCTGTACAAATGTAGAAAAAGACGGTCCAGTTTAGGGCCTGATACTGATCTCTCATCAGTTTTACACTAGTATAACAATTGATTTCAATGGAGTTACTTCTGATTTACAAAGATTTTAGACCCCTATCTTGTAAATATTTACTCATAAGAGTAACTTTAAATTTGTGAATAGACTCATTCAGGTCAATAGGATTCCCTGCATGCATAACCCAAAGTTACTCATGTGGTTTTAGGGTCTGAGCTTTACTAGATATAACCAGCACCTTTACTTTTGCTGGGCCATGATCTTGCAAATACTTGTGCACATATGTAGCTGTGCTTCTAAGATAGTTCCATTAACTCACATTCATTAAATGTTCCATGTGCATAAGTGTTTGCACAGGATTGGTCTCTTAGTTCTTATTCTTCTGAGTAAGGGCTGTAAAACCAAGTCCATATGTGATAAAGTAGTTGGACTTTACCATTTACCCTGACCTTTTAGGTCACCAACTAGTTATTTATCATGAAATCTAATAAATTCTGTTATAAGTTGAGTTTAAGAAAAAGTAGTTAGAGAAATCAGCAGGTACACCTCTACCCCGATATAACGCTGTCCTCGGGAGCCAAAAAATCTTACCGCGTTATAGGTGAAACCACTTTATATTGAACTTGCTTTGATCCGCCGGAGTGTGCAGCCCTGCACCCCCGGAGCACTGCTTTACTGCGTTATATCCGAATTCGTGTTATATGGGGTCGCGTTATATCGGGGTAGAGGTGTCGTTGAAGCCTAACTATTTAGATTGTTTAAATAAGATTTTATGAGGCCTAATATTTATTAATATAATATTTTCATTTAAAAACCCATGATATAACAAAAGCAGCCGCCATCATATACACACTACTAAAACATTATATTTATTTGGATTTAAACTTTTCCATGCAATGTTTGCAGTCCAAACACAGAAACAGTGCTCTAGTGAAAGAGCACCAGAAAGTAAAACTGACTAGTCTATTTTCATTGTTCAAGCCAAATGTTCAAAAAAGTGAACAAATGGTGAAAAGTAAATTAGATTTTTTTTTTTAATTTGGTCAATTTCAATATGGAATATGTTGATAGTAACACAAATAAGGACTTTTAAAATAAACATATATCATGATTCTAGTGTTTCCAATAGCTAAAGTTGAAACAAGCTTTTAATTTTATGTCTGCTTAAGATAACTCATTTGTAATTGTGCCAAACCAAGAACAAGCCACCTTGAATTTCACAGACATGACCTTATGTCAGGGTGGGTAGGATAGAATATTTCTGGAAAGTCTAATGGAAATTGGCAAGATTTTTCTTTTCTTAACATCTTAGATACTTTAGGTTTGATTTAGTAGGTTTGTCTTGGTAAGTATTGGTGTTTTTATTTGGGGAGAAATATTTCTATAGTTGTTAAAAGTTTTATGTCTAAGCACAACTGGGGCACTGTGGTGTTCTGCCAGTATCCGTATGGTAGGTTAGTATCAGTAAGATTGCAGCTTGAAATCACGATAAGAATGAGAGTATTTATCAGGGTACTAGTATTGAACTCATTAATGTAGAGGCTGAACACTTAATTAGGTATGTTCTTAATTTTGAGAGTCCGAGATAAAATTAACCTGAGCTTTGTTTGTGGTTTTTATGTCACTAAGGCTCGTCCACACACAGAAGTTGCATTAGTTTGACTAAAGAGGTAATGTTGCACTGATTTAGTTAAACTGGTGCAGCTCTGGTTATGATCTCTCTTACATTAATTTAGGCTTTGTCTACACTAACACTTTTGTCAGCAAAACTTTTGTTGGTCAGGGGTTTGGAAAAACACCCCCCCCCAACTGACATAAGTTTCACTGACAAAAGTGCAGGTGTGGACAGTTTCCCGCCAACGTAGCTACTACCGCTCATTGGGGGTGGTTTAATTATGCCCGTGGGAGAGCTCTCTCCTGCTAGTATAGAGCAGCTATACAGGAAACCTTACAGCAGCGGTACAGTAGTGTAGACATAACCTTAGACTTGTCACTGTTATTTAACAAGCTGAGGGCTTGTCTACAATTCAAATGCTACAGAGTGCAGCTGCACCTCTATAGCGCTTCAGTGGAGACACTAACTACACTGAGGGGAGAAGTTCTCCCACCATTCTGGTAATCCATCTCCCCAAGAAATAGAAGCTAGGTTGATCAAAGAATTCTTCCATCGACCTACTCCTCTCTCTATATGGAGATTTAGGTTGGCTTAACTATGTCACTCCGGGCGTGGATTTTCTTGTGGAGACCATCCCTAAGTTTCTATACACACAGTCACACAAATCACTGCATCATTTCACCTTTAGTTAAACCAGAGCAACCCTGTGCATAGGATAAGTTTCTGGCTGTTGTCAAGGTGATGATACACAGGCAGAGCAGAAGGTTGGTTGGGTCATGGTTACTGTGCATTTCCATACACTCCAATTTTTATTTATTTATTTATTTTTAATACATTGGAACTTTAGCCTCAACCTTCAAAATTAGGTTGTGTGTGTTTGGAGAAGCCCACCTTATTTTCAAAGCCTCCCTCACCCCAGTGACAGCAACTTTTTAAACCTTAACTCCCGATTAACAATAGTGTGTGTGTTAACAAGATATGTAAGAAACCAGTTTCTAGCCTGTTTAAATTGAACAAGATAAAAAATGACCTTGTGGCCTTCATTGGCTGGCAGGTAGTGAAATATCTTGGGGCAAGAATGCAGGAAAGCAGAGAGAAGAGGAAAGGGAAGACAGCGAGTGAAGCAAAGGCAGAAGAATCCAAGTGAGTGTAGGGGCAAGGTAAGGAGAGAGGGAAGGGGAAAGAGGACAGGATGAAAGCCCGTGTCTGCGTGAGACAAAAACTTGCCTCCTTCCCACCCTGTGTTGCTTTGGGACGATCTAATACTCCCCGCCCCTTGCCCCCAGGTCCAGGCCGGGCAAGAGCAGCCCCGCGGCCGCGGTGAGGGAGGCACCAGCAGCACTTGCCTTGCCCCGCAGCCCCACGCTTGCTTGGCACCCAGAGGCAGCGGGACGCGGGGTAGAGCCCGCCCCGCGCCCGGGAGTTCGCGCTGCCCTCTCTCTCCACCACTTACTTTGTTGTTCTCTTGCCCACCGCGGCGGCCGCGCGGCGCATGCGCCAGGCGAGGAGCTTTCAGTCCCTTTTCCTCCCCCCCCCCCCTCCTTGCTCCATCCGGGCACCTCCGAATTAGCATTGACAGCCGTGGCACAACTTTTCCCGAGGCAAAGTGAAATCAAGGCGCGCACTCTGAGAAAATATAGTCCCTGCCGTTTTAAGTCCCCCTCGTCCCCACCGGAGGGGCGGGCGGGCTGCGGGAGGCGGTTACTCGGCTCCTGGGCGGAGCGGGGGCCGCCTGGGGCCCCGGTCGCAGCGTTGGCGGGGGGGCTGGGGCGGAGTCCCCCCCCTAGTTTGGCGGAAAGTGAGTGATGAGTCTGTGTCCCTAGCAAAGAGGCAAAGAACTTGCTGTGCAGCCTGAGTAGTTGTTTCTTTCGATTGTTGTTGTGGCTTTTTTTTTTAAATTGCTCTGCTCGGGGTGGGCTTGTCTGAGGGGGGGTTGGTTTGTGGCTGCGGAGAAAAAACCAAACCCCCCCTCCCCGAGAGCCGACGGAACAAAAACAAAAGAAACTTCGCCGGGCTCCGAAAGTGGCAGCAAAGTGCCGGGCAAGTTGCAGGGATGGAGCTACAGAGCTTGCAAGAGGCGTTAAAAGTGGAAATCCAGTGTCACCAGGTAACGCCGCGAGCCCGCGCGGCTGGCCCCGGGGTGCGCGAGCGGGCGGCTGGGGGGGACCCGCAGGGAGCCAGCCTTGCATGCTGAGCGAGGAGCGTTTGCTTCTTGTCGCAGGGTCTATCGATCAGGGGAGGGGGGCTGGGAGTGAGAGTGAAGAGGGGGGAGGCTGGAGCTGAGCCTGGGGGAGCCGGCGAGAGCCCCCCCCCGATCCCCCTTGGAATATCGAACACTTTGCAAAAGTAGTTTGGGAGACTGTTCGGCTGAGTTGTGTGTGTGTGTTGTGGAGAATCGGAGTTAACATTGCGGTTGGTGCTTGTGTGTGTTGGAGAGATTAGGACGAGACTTGAATATTTATGAGCTTTGCTTGAAACTGACTCGCAGTGTTTACTTGCCTCTTTGTTCCTTACCCCCCTCCTTCCCCCCCCCACACATTTTTTTTTAAATCCATTAAACTTGAAACAGTTTCTAATTCCTCCTTTTTTTGGGGTGATTTTTTTATAGAAACTAGTTGCACAGATGAAGCAAGATCCACAGGTAAATGCAGATCCTTTTTTTCCTCTTCTTCAGTATTTTATCCCTGCTGTAATAAGCGCAGTTGTGCCGGGACAGCAGGATGAGAAACTTTATCAGTAAGAGATCTCATTTTGTAGTCTTCACTGAGCTTTTTGACTAAAGAGGGTGTTTATGTGTGTGTGCATGCTTTTGTACGGCGTTGATGACACGGTTTTGCCTTTAAACAATGTCTAATCTCAAGTTTATTCATGACAGGGTTAGTTTACACTTTGCCTTTAATATGCATTTTATTGCCATTTTTGCAGAACGGTGATCTTAAGAAACAAATCCATGAAAGGCAATCAAGAATAGCAGCTCTTAATGAAAAACAAGTAAGGACTAGATCGATTCAGTTCTCTTTTTTTCCCTAATGCACTTTCTAAACATCCTAAAAGTGGCTGCGTTAGCTGAAAAATACCGAGAGCAGAGAATAAAACATCCATTTTCCTAAGTGTAAAGTGAGAAAATGTATATTTTCAAAACGAGATCCGTTTCTTAGCTCCCTTGCCTGGGGTGGGGGTTATAATAATAGTAAAAAGATAAGCAGTAGTTAAAACGTAAAAAAAAAAAATAATAAAAAAAAATGAGGCGTCCATTTTGAGTTGGTCGACATGTTTTAGGAATATGGAAAAATCTCCTGTCTTGGGCTACTTTGTGCACTTCCATGCAATGTGCTGAGCAAGAGTTGGGAACAAGGAGGCTGGAGCCCATGTCGGAGCCATTTCTGGTGTCAATTGCAAAACTGATTTTTATTGATCACTTTTTTTTTTTGCACTTGTCTTTCTCTTCCCTTGGTCTGATCTGACGTGTTAGCTTTGGATTTGAGTTCACTTAGGCACTTTCACTTTTTTAAAAATAACCTGTTCCAGTTATAGGAAAATCTGAGGAGGGGAAACAAAACAAAATAGAAACCTTCCTCTCTCTTCCCCCCTCAAAAAAACTTTTATTTTTTGTTTTTGTTTCAAGTGACCCCTGTGTATAGTGCAATGTTTGACACCTCCTCAGCCCCTAATCCTCTTTCAGGATGAAAGAAAGTTCTCTATTGTGAGTTTGTTTGGGTTAGATCAGCTGATGGCGAGGAGCTGTGATTGTTAGGTTTCAGCACCACGATCAGATGCCATTGAACGCTCCGCAGGCCCATGTTTCCCCTGCGCTTTGCAAACGCGGCACACACACACACCGACCCACCCCCTTGACCCCCGCTCCTTCCACTTTCAGTACTTCTAATGCTTAAACCAAGCAGCGGCAGCAGCAGCTTGGAAAGCGAGTCCATGATCTGCCGGATTGAGTCCCCATAGCGAAGAACTTTCACCGTTCCACTCCCCCCCCCATTACATTTCCCTCCCCCCCCACACACACACACTCTGCAGGATCATGCAGCTTTCCAAAAGCCCCTTTGGCAGCTAGATCCTGCTCCATCACCCCTCTCCTTTCCCCTGGCTGAATCGATCGCGATTCCTTCGGAATGCAGCAGCTCTTTCAGCACCAAAACTTGGAACAGCGCCTTTTTTTTTTCTATCGCAAAACAAAAAATCTTCCACCCTAGGAAAGAAACCTCGGGATTTGTAATATTCCGGGGGGGAAGAGAGGGAATTATTTGTGTGTGTGTGTGCGCGTGGAGTTGTGGTTAAAGTTGAAAAGTGATCCGTGCATATTTAATACGTGCTCATAGAATGCATGCATAGATGGTGGTGATTATATGCTACCCTTTTCCGCCCAGTTTATTGTAATCAGAATTTGTCAGCACTCTCAATTTGGTAGTGGAAGCTTCCATTTTGTGAAGAAGGGGTGTTGGTTTCTTCCTAACATGGAGAAAAGTCTGCAGAGTTTGAAGGTGGGGGATGGGGCCCCATTCATGCTGAACATTACCATTTTGATTGCTTTGATGCCATTTTTGGAGGGGGAGGGGATAGAATACCCTACTCAGCAGAGCACAAAGATGTTTAATCACTGTATAAAATCAAATCAGATACTTTATTTTTTAAAGCAAATCTGACACTACATGATAGCTAAGGGCTGTTAGTCCTTTTATGCTGTGTAAAACAGCAAGTTGTTGACTCTAATACTACTACACTGAGTAGAGATTTTTTTTAAACAAGGTAACAGCCTTTACTGCAACAATGCATCTTTATGTGTTCTTTCTTCAATATGGAAATAGTTTTACTGGTTTTAAGTGGTATTTAGAACATACATTTGATCGTTTTTTCTCTATTGTAGCAACTATTTCAAGGCTGTTTAAATTTTTATGATGATAGTAAATGAGAAGCTATTTATTATGTGACATGCTGGAATTTAGATAAGGCAGAGCGAGACATCTGAAAATACAATTTGAACATTCTGATGCAGCTGGGTGTAGAATATTGTTATCAATCTTACACAACATTTTCTTTGAATCCCAAACTAACTTGTAAACAAGGGTTACATGATATCTTTTTAACTCCCACTACTCACCCTATTTTCTAAAAATCCCTGTAAAGTGCAAAGTAATTAAAAATAAAAATCAGAAAACAGTAAATATTGGCCTAGTGATTGAAACTAGTATTTTTCTACAGAAGTGGACAGTATTATATTTCTTCTGCTTATTTTGACGTTCTATGCAACAAGGGCTTATAGATAGGGGCTAGTTGGTGATTTAGCATGCTGTTGCTCCAGACTGCCACCTCTGGAGGCTTGGTTTGAATCTTTCTTAGGTCACAAATGAAATGAGTTTGGAGAGCTCAGCCTTTGACCATGTCACAAAAATATCATGTAACTTTGCAGGTTTTGGTATGATTAGCAATTTCTCCTTAGAAAAAGTCCATCACTGAATTATCAGGTGCTACAGGGTATGATAGAGGTACCTTTAAAATTAGTGTAGTAGGTGTTTGACCAATCATGGATCTGTTACTGATTTCAGCCTCTTGCTTGCATGAGTACAACACCCCCTCTCTCCTGCTATACATTTAAAGAAACCTTATGTAGCTTGGAGGGACAGAAGTGATTGTTTCAATATATACTTTTGAAAACCGTGGGTTTTTAATTTCTTTTTAAATCAGTTGTAGATTTGTTTAATAATCTTGGTCTTTATTGTGCATGCACTAAATACAAGATATTAAGATTACATTTCAGTTAAAATGCACATGTGGATGATGAAAAAGATAGTAAAATGAATAGATCATTACACTAACTACAGCTGTTTACAAATATAACCATGGGGAGTAGTATTTTTCACTGCCCCAATCATCAGTTTCCCTTCTGAGCCATTGGAATTATTGCAACTTTTACTTTTTAAAAAAATTAAAAATAAGAACACAGACAAAGTATCCAGACAGATTCACGCATTTGGGCATGGGCTCAAATGTGCTAAACATAGATTTATGCAAGAAATTAGATTTCAATTTACAACCAAATTAAATTCCTGTACAGTCATCCAGTATTTCTCCTACATTGTCAATGTACAGGAATATGGAAATAAATGTACTTTATAATATTTATTCGAAAATGTTGGGAAAATATTAAAGATGTTCTTTGGGTTTTTTTTAGTGTCACTTACATCAATACTTAAATTTACCTCTTGCTCAGAAAGGCAAAGTTAGACTTGTCTTACGTGTGTCTACCTACACATTTTGTACACTATAGTTTTGATGAATTGTAATACCATTTGAGAGTGGGTTACCTCTTCTTTAACGAGATATGATGTGTGAAGACTCCATTAGTTGGTCCAGTGGTTTTACACCGTGAATCCACATCACATGCAGAGCAGCAGTAACATTTTTATCTAAATTGTCAAGCAATAAGCATTTATATGTAAATAAAAGAGTAATCATAAGAACCAGGTTTGTTCTTTAAAAGGTTGAGGTACTTTGCTGCACATATTTTTGTGCATTCTGTTTGGCCATGAAGTCAGTATACTGTTTTTTTTTTTATTAAAGTTACTTCTTAATAATAACACTTAACTGATTAAAAAACAAAACAAAAACCCAAATCACAAGTTAAACTGTTTCTGACATAAGCATTGGGTGGTAAACCAGATCTTGGAAAATTAACAGTAAGGATGTGTAGACTGCTATATTTTCAACTGTGATGAACTCTGAATTCAAACAGCCTGTCCTGGAGCACAGCAATAAAAATATGTCTTCCTGAAAGACATTATGTATATGCCATTCACTTGTGCATTGCCTCATTTCTTTACCATAATTTACTATCTACATAGAAAATCAACGTTAGTTTCAAAGAGGCTGTCCAAAGGTGGGGTTATTGCTGGTTTGTCTTTTTGTAGTGCATACCTGAAATTAAATCATTGACTGTATTTTGCCATTGGTGACCCCTGTCAAAATATCTTCATAGGATGTGTTAGACTTTGTAAAATTAGTGTGCACTTCTTAAGCATGGGGAGTTTGTTGGAGACTCTTTCGTTCAAGATGTCTGCTTTACATATGTTGTGTCTGTCTTTCAGAGGGGTGTTTTTTGGTTTAGTGAAATCCAAGCTGGACTATGCCTGAAAATGGCAGCATTGTTTACACATGTTAAAGGGGAAATTATTGACATTTGCTAAAGCTCAGTATTTCATATGGTTGGGTACTTTCAAAATTGTTGAAATAAAATAGAGGTTACAAGTGTCAATGAAAACAGAGATAAGACCTGAATGGGGTTTCCAAATTAAGTAGAACCAAGGTCAAATTCTGCTGAGAGAGAGAGAGAGAGAGAACTCTAAATTTATTTTGGTGGCAGTAGTATCCATTTGGAATCATTTGGATCTAAGGGCCATATCCAATGCTCATTGAAGTCAATAGAGATTATTATTTATTTATTTGTATTGAAGTAGCACCTAGGAGCCCTAGTCATGGACCAAGAGCCCACTGTGCTAGGTGCTGTAAAAACAGAACAAAAAGACGGTCTCTGCCCCAGTATTCCCATTGGATCAGGCTCTAAATTGGTGATGAACCTTGAAGTGGAATTTTAAACTTTCCAATTATGCTTTGAGTCTTTAAATGCAGACACAAGAAGTAATTTAAATGTGGGCTTGACTTTGCAGTCCTTCTGTACACAGAGCTTCTATTGACTTCACTGGGACTTCTGAACAAATGGAAAATCAAGTGAAGTTATTGGATCTAAGTGAAGATTAGTTCTGGGCTGGTAATTTAGAAAGCTATAGTTCCTCATGTTTTGCTACAATCAGCTAGTAATTTATTGGTTGCTTTGCTATCTGAGTAAAAAATGACAAATTTACCATCAGCTCCTTGGAGAGGAAATTTGGGAGTATAGTTTATATAAAGGCAATCCTAGCATTCTTCTTTATGCTTTCAATAAAGTTACATGAGATTAGGTGCCCATATTGGGGGAGGGGAGGAAAGGTTGTAAAAAGCATTTTCACAGAGTTTGAAGCACAACACAAACATACTTGTGGCTTTCTGCTTTGCGTTTGATTTGCCCTTATAAAAACTACTGAAATTGCCAACCCTGAATGTAAACATAGTGCTGAAGGGGATTTTGATCAACATTTGCTTGGTGGCAGTCTGATTGGCAGGTGAAATGTGGTATTATTCTAGCATTTTTCTTTTACTGTACACTATTCTGTACATGTACAGTACTTCACTTGGCAGTGCTAAGGGTTGGAAAGTGAATGTAACATTCATTCTAACCATTTTAAAGAGTACACTTTGATATTTTAGCCACTTAAAACACCTGCTGTCAGAACAGTACAATTGATTTCAATTAACTTTGAATTTCTTCAATAAGATGACTCTTATAATAACTCCAGTAATCCCATGATGCCTCATTAGAGGAGCTGGCTATGATGATTATCCCTGTGATTTAGCAATTTTTTCCTTCTAATGCCTTTGTCTATTCAGAAAAAGGAATTATAGTAACAATACCTTTTTATTTCACATGTAGTCTTACGCTAAAGGTACTTGCTACCTGTTACATGTTGTGAAATATTTAATTGTACTGCAGCAAGCAGATATTTGTTCTTAAATATTTGATGCTTTGATAGCAAACATATCAGAGAAACTTTTGTTGTATGCGTGGAATGTATTTTGTAGGTATCCTGTGTCACAGAGTTAGAAAGTGTTATGTATGTATGCAGCGCTTATAGGCCACACTCCCCTCTCACTCTTTTCACAGAAGTTTAATTAGTGGTCCAGATCCTCAGCTCATCCAGATCGGTGTGGCTTCAATGGAGCTATGCCAATTTACTCCATTTGAGGATCTGGCCTGTTGACTTCAATGGGAAGTCTGCTTGCGGTGAGAAAGTAGAATATGGTCCTAAGTGTCTCTTTGTAGTATGAGACTAGGGAAATGGGTTTTGTAGGGTAATGTGAAATCACATTTCCAGTGGGACAGTGCATCATTCTAAACACTTTTTTGTTCAAGTTGAGGAAGCCATTTCTCATCTCATTCCAGATTTGATTTTTTTCAGTTGAAAGCTACAAAGACGTAGAAAGGCACATTAATATAAAGTTACTTTTAACCTTTTCCTCTGTGCTTTCCTCTTTATGGTAAAGATAAAATATACACTGATTATAAAATGATACAGTTCCCCCCCGCCCCCCCCCACCAAATCTGAGGCATCAACACAGTTTCTAATCAATAGAGTTAAAGGGTAGAAGTTTGCAAATCAATAAGACAAGGCCATGGTAAATGGTGTATGTGTGACCATGATGTCAAAAAGGGGGCAATTTCTACATGCGTAGTCAACTGAAGCTAGCAAAGTATAAAAAAATGTGCTGCAAGTTAAGATAAGAACAAAGAAGAACAAAAAAAGAATTGGATTATTTGAAATGCAAATGTGTTTTTCTGCCATTAAAGTAAAGTCAGTTAGTTTAGCCTGACAGAATCATATTTGGTCTGCCTTTTCACCTCTCCTTGTTAAATCATCCTATGTACATTTCCCTTACGTATATCATATTTGAGGATTTCTTTTTTACTTAAGGTGGTACCACCTTATTGTTTGAAAATGCTCTTCTGAAGATAAAATGTACTTCCTTAAGCGCGCGCTCTCATTTTTTTTGAATCAGCTACTTATTGTTATGTAGTAGCAATTTCCAGAGTGTCATGAAATTGCTGATGCGGCTTAGTTCTAGTTACAACCTCTGACTCCTAATAGTAAGCATCTATTGAAATCTAATATGTACTACTTTTTTTTTTTTTTTGCACAGCACATGCAGACTGTTTAATATACAAAGAAAAAGGAAAAAAAATATGAATCAGCATTTTTTTTAAACTCACAGAATAGTAAATGTGTGGCCCAAATTTAGGATAGAAATGGATGCACTTGGCTGCTGGAAAGTAAAACACAGAACTAGGCCTGAATGTGGCTGCAGTAAAATCAACACAAGAAGTAACTCTAGTGTAGCATTTTGTCTAAGAATTCTGTAGAAATGATCTGCAGTGCTGATCTGTGTGTTTGAGAAATGGTGCTCATTTTCAAAGTTGGGATTTAGTCCTAAGAGACTAGGTGTACAGGCTGTGGCAGGAAGAGTGTGTTTGCCTAAAAATTTGTCTGATTGCTTACATCTAATCAACAGAAGCATGTCACTGGGCTTGAAACAGAAAACAAATCTGTATAGTATATAGAACGTTTTTCTTTCCAGAACTATTTCTCTTGATATTGTTGTCCTTTCTTTACGAGGTACCTTATCTTGCATCCAGGGAGAAGGGGAGGAAAGGAAGAGACTTTTTGAGCTAACTCCGCTATTGATAACAGATTTTAAAGATTACAGAAAGTAAAAAAAAAAAAATATTGCATTTTGATTAACATGAGTCAAGTGAGAACATTGAAACCTTTGACATGCAACAGAGATTAACCTGCATTTTCTGTCATTTTCTATTTTCTGAAGCTCTTTGAATCAGCTAGGATTGCCTAAAGATTTATTGACGAATTGAAGCTTTTCTTAAGTATGAAAAAGATGAGACAAGATTCCTGTCTCTCAAATGTACAGATTCAAGTGTGTGTGTGTGTGTGTTGAAAGGTCTTTCTTTTTGATATCATTCAGGCAGAAAGCCAATATGCGCATGTAAATGAGCCTGAAAATGTAATTAAAAATATATACATACTGGTGACTGTGATACAGAATTTAATATGAGATGCAGGTTACAAAGTGACAAGTAGCATTTCCTATAATCAGTGATACTAACTGTGCTCTATGATTTATTCATTTCATGTGCTATTAAATGCACCACAGATAAATACTAGAATTATTTCTTAAAATATAATTTTTCAGCACAGTAAGCGAATGCAAAAAATATCTTGCTCCTTCTTCACCCTCTCTCCTCCCCGCCCACCACAACAAAAATCCCCACTATCAAGATGTTACTACAGAGAGGAGAAGAATTCTGTAGAAGGTCAGATAAAGGCCTCCCTGATAACATATCTTTGCCTGAAAGAAAATGTCACAAAATAGACTTATTGGTGTTGTTAATGCATTAAGATCAAGGAAGTTTTGGAAATTGTTAACATATGTCTACGAACCAACATACAGATGAAAAACTGGACAAATTGCCAGCAGAAAGGCATAAATAATCTTGGCCTCTTTTTCAGTGTCTGTAGCATAATATTGTTTTGCACATGAAAGGTAAGTTAAGAGACAGATGCCTCCCAGATTCCAAACTTAACAACAAAGACCCAGGCTCTTTTCCCTAAAGTATTCTCATCCGTTCTAAAAGTTAGGTCAGAGTGATGAGAAAGTAAAATGCCATTATAGAAATTGACAATTCCACTTTCCAGCAAATGGAGAAGCTACTTTTCAAAGGTTTATTTCTCATTAAACAGTAAAAGTGGAACCTAAATATGTTTCTGTAAACATCCCTGCAGCCCATAAATATATATAACCAAAGTCAGTCTGATTTACGTTATTTTGTTAACATTCTTTGCTGAGTAGGCTTGGATGGAGTACAATCTCTTCATATAGAGGATCTAATTATAAATACAAGGGACAGAACCAAATAAGCAGTCTTTAAAGGGAAAAGAGTCTGGCAGCTTTGTTTAAAGTGTCCTTTAATGAACTTCTTTAGCAGCTTGTATCTTAGCAACACATTTTATTACATACCAGTGCGGGAGAAGCAGTTTGCAGATGGAGTTGCACACAGTAATTTATTTCCCCCCTTTCTTCCCCTCCCCCCCACTTCTCTGTGGTGACTCAACTGGAATGTTCAGACTAGCTTTCTAACACTGATAGCTCACTCTAAATCCCTGATTGGTTCATTTGCATCTGTTCTGTTGTCTTAATTGATGAAAAAGGCATTTTACTATGTTAAATACATAGTGACTTTGCTTGCTCTTAGAAATAGATGCCGATATGACTATTTTGAATGGGCACAGTGTTTAAAATAAACACAAGTTTGCTTCTTGCAATCCACCTCCCTCCCACACTGTGCTTTCTTCTGTGTGCTAACTCATGTACAAGGCACTGACCAGTTTCTAGATTTGTTGATTATTTACTCTCAACTCCTAAATGGGGTTATTTTAATCTGTTCTTCGCTGTACTAAAATTGAATGGACTCTTACAGCAACAGGAACATTTATATTTTTTTTTTCTTCTTAATCAGAAACCTACCATTTTAAAATCTAAATACATCAAGAAATAACTGGAGTTGTAAAACCAATATAAAGCAGTCTGTTACTGTTCCCTTTTTTTGATAATCTGTAATCTTTAGTATTTTTTAGATAACAGTTCCTTTTGCTAATTATGGGCCAGATTCTACCAATTTGTCTTGAATATTCAACTCTGTGAGTAGTAGCTACATTGATTTCAGAGGGACTAATCAAGTAGTGAGGTACTACTCAACATGAGTAAGGGTGGCAGAATCTGGTCGTATAAGATTTAATTCTGTGTTAAAGTGGATGGGGGGAAAATGCATTTGATAAAAGTAAACACTATTCAACTAACTCAGAATCTGAACTCTAGAGTCAGATTTTCATCTAATCTGGACAGGTGTAAATCCAGAGTAGCTCGATTGACTTCAAAGGAGAGACTTTGGATTTGCAGTGGTGTAACAGAGATCTGACTCTGGCCTGGTTATTTGGAGGGAGGACGAAAGGAACTAACAAATTAAGACAGAACCCTGGGAACCTAGAGAGGCATTTTGGCAAGTAGTACTAAAGATATTGGTCTTGGAGAAGCTTTTGTAAAATCTCAGCTGTAACAAACAAGTCAGAGCTAATATTCAAAAGATCCTATTAAACAAACCCATTTCACAAAGTCCATTGCTAGTTGCAAGAGGAGGATAAATCATTTATGAAAGCCCTGGAATTGTTTTTTTTTCTTCTTTCCTTCACATTTGTTTAACTGTAAATTCATTCCCAATCACTTGCAAATCCTTACATTCCATGAATCCGAAATTAAATACCGAACTTTCTTTTCAGACTAAATGATGCATGCATTTGACTCTATTTTTTTCTCTGATGGGTTAGGGGGTAGTTTATCTCTTGTCACCTTAGCATTTGAGATATCCCAGCCAAGTCAGTAGCGTAAAAGTAATCCATTCTACTTGAAAAAAAGATGTACAATACAATTGATGAGCAAGACAGAGATCCATCCCTCTTTTAAAATGCTATGATATTAGACCCTAGATAGTGGGATGTCCTCTGAATCCCAAAGCGATTTAAGTTGCCATGTGATTAACTTATTCTTTTCTTTTTGTGATTCAGTCCACTGTTTATTAACTTAAATTGGATTGAAAAAACTCTAAACTGTGGAATACATTAGGATCTTGCACAACTGCCAGGATTAATGATGACAGTCTGAACTGTTGAACAAGCGAAATCATGAAATTCACAATATTGTTAGACAAAAGGGGTTATGTGCTTTGTGGTAGTTGTATTGGCCTTAATAGAAAGGACCACCATTTTCTAGTACTTTTCATATCCCACCATGAAGGATAAGGTTTATAGAAAGTATAGCATTTTAAGCCTTGTCTCACTGTCATTATGTTTTTTCTGTTTCAGTGTCTGGAATATTTAGGTGATGTATAAAAGCAGGAGACTTAATATATGTAAAGAAACTCCCTCTGCAGATATTGTAGTATTGAAGAAGACAATGAAGCATTTAATTGTTTCTCCAAGATTCAGTACCTTAAAGAAACAATTAGAAACATGTGTATCTGGGATTTACCAAAACAAAACAACCATCTTGAATTTTTCTTCTCAATTCAGTAAGACAAGACAATTTCTTGTTTCTAGAGGCACAAGCACTTCCAGAAACTTCTTTAAGTCTCTGAGCAATAGCATGGTAGCTCATTACAGAAGTACTTTGACTGGGGGAAACTTAAAGGAACTTCCATCCCCAGATGAAGCAAAAGACTCATTTATAAACAATGAGTGCAGGAACAATAGAAAGCTGAGTGCATTCTGCATGAATAATATAACTGAGGGTTGTGAAAAGCCTGTGATTTTAGTATGCCAAACCCAGTGTAGGAGTGCAGTGTTCAGCTGATTTCCCCGCCCCCCTACCCCCTCCCCCCACTCAGGATTCATCCTGTCTCTCCCCCATGCGTATGCGCAAACATATGCATTCAGAGAATTAGCTATGATGAATAAAAGAGTGAAGTCATCAAACTACTGTGCAGGGATGTTGAGGGTTGAAATTATATTTGCAAAAATGAGGGAATTCAGGGCTGAGGCTGGAAATCTAGGCCAACACTCCAGCCTTAATGCTCATCTTATGTGTGGAGGAAAAGCCTAAGACATGATTTAAGACTAGAGTTTGAATGTCATTCTTTATTTTCAGCTTAGATAGTCTGACTTTCCTTGGCTTTGAGAGTTTAAATCAGAGTACTTACATGGGCTTTAATAGAAACTGAGTCCTTGACATCTCTAAAACGATAGTCATAGAATCATAGAATATCAGGGTTGGAAGAGACCTCAGGAGGTCATCTAGTCCAATCCCCTGCTCAAAGCAGGACTAATCCCCAATTAAATCATCCCAGCCAGGGCTTTGTCAAGCCTGACCTTAAAAACCTCTAAGGAAGGAGATTCCACCATCTCCCTAGGTAACCCATTCCAGTGCTTCACCACCCTCCTAGTGAAAAAGTTTTTCCCAATATCCAACATAATCCTCCCCCACTGCAACTTGAGTCCATTAGCCACTTTTATGTATGCATTCAAACATGCAGTGAGACATCTGACTTTAGGTGTCCCGGTTTGAAAATTTTGGCCATAGTTTTTTATCATTACATTTCCTTAATTATTATTTTTTAATGTAGTCCTCCGGGAAGGTACTGGATTGAAGCTCTTTGGGGCAGGGACCATCTTTTTGTTCTATGTTTGTACAGCACCTAGCACAATGGGGTCCTGGTCCATGACTGGGGCTCCTAGGTGCTACCACAACATACATAATAATTAATATAATAATATTAAATTGAAAGTGCCAGTGGCTAAAGTTTACCCAGAGACAGGTTTACAGCATGAGCACTGGTAGAGCAAGGTTTGCCTAAAACTTCTCTTGGAGTCTGTCTATATTAGTAGAAAAATGTGGTTGTTTACAATGTGATAACTAACCTGTTACGGTGAACGTGTTGTCAAATGCTAGTGTAGATCGGGCAAGTTTGAGTTTTACCTTAATTATGCTGGTTGAGATAAATCCTACAGGTTCCACTATCATATGTTTGCTATTGTGATAAAAAGAGACCTCTTTCCCTTTAAAGATGAGAATGTAGGTTTTTTTTTTTTTTTTTTAAGCAGTTCAGTCCTTGGTGCCTCGTTGCTGCCAATTGTGATAGTTTTTGTATGATATGGATAGCTGTGTACTAGGAATTAGTCAGAATCTACTAACTCATTTCACATAGATCACCAAACATTTATCAGATAGTAACAACTTTAGGTTTGCTGACATTGATCTGATTCAAAGCAGTGACCAAGAGGTGGAGAGCTTCATATGTCATTACCAATTTCCTGACTCTTCTGTTCCTCCATTATATTTTTTAAAGTGGTATTGTCAAAAGGAAAAAAAGTACCTGGGCCTGGATCATCAACTTGTGTAAATCAGCATAGTTCCATTGTCTTCAATGGAGCTATGCCAGTTTATACCACCTGAGGATATGGACCAGGGGTATAAAAATTCCACCTAACTACACTTAAAGTCCCATTGACAAATTAACCCCATAGCAGCAGTAAATATGGGCCAGCTCCTGAGACCATTTTTCAGTGTTTAAAATAGATTTACTCAGTCCTCACAAAAGCCTCTTTCCACTGATTCAATGTGAATTTGCTTGAGTAAGGACCTCAGGATTTGGTCTATACTTCAGGGTCATTTTCTAAATAGGAGGTTTTAAAAAGTGATCAGTAGTTATTTGAAACAAAAAAGTCCTGATAATAGGTGATTTAAATACTACCTTTCCACATATTTACTTGACAATTCACCATGGCTCTGAAAGAGCTGTTACAGGTTATGTATTCATTGCAAAGCTTCTCAGCCATTACAAATGATCATGTAAATACATAATTATAAAGTTTTTAAAATGCATAGTACTCACCAGATTGGGTAAATATGTGACCTGAGATTTATTCAAATGCGGATTCTTGACATGATAGACCTCTGAGTCATTAGGGTGCATTGGGTCATGGCCCACAGAGAGAATTTTTTCTTCCTAGGTCAGTGATCCATTTGGCAGTAACAGCTCCTTCCGAGTCATTACAGTATTATCAGTCTGGATGGCCTTGAAAGCAGCACTAAGTTTGAATCCATGAACTGAACATCTTCAGGAGATTTTGTCTTTAAATGTTGGATGTGCAATAAGAGGGTCAAGTAACTTGTTTGTTTTTACATGCCCCCGCTTCCTTCAAAGGGAACAGTCAACATTCTAGATTAATGGCTTGCAATTCTTTTTAACATGGTGGCTTTGAGCTAGAGGAGTGCAAAAAAGTTTTTAAATTCTATGGGCCAAATTCTGTCAAACATGAGAGATGTGGCATAGCCACTCCCCCATGTATGTTTCAAGAAAAGCATAATTGTGCATCCATACCCTAGCTGGTGGTAGCTCCTTGCACAGTCCTCTATCCTCACCTCAGCCCCACCCAGGTTACTCCTGCTGGATTAGACGCATAAATGTTCTGTATCAGCGGCTGCTGTTGCTGGCTCAAGAGAGTACGTAGGTATGATGCAAACTACGCCCAAAACCAGACATCTAATGTACTGTGACCTGTTCTCCCAACTCCCTGAGCAAATTCCATCTCAGCACTGGAGTCAGGTACTTGGCATGCAGTACATGGAGGAGCAACCTCTGAATCACACACATATTGGATCAGATCTCAGACACAATCTCTACAGGTTGGATTAAAGTCACTGTTGGGACAACAAAGATGTCTCAGCATCCAGGCTGTCCACTCTGGGTAAATCCTGGCCCCACTGAAGACAAAGGAAGTTTTGCTATTGACTTAAATGGGGGCAGGATTTCACCCTCTGTTTGGGGTATGTTCTAAAATCCACTGAACCCAATGGAAAAATTCCCATTGACTTCATATAGGCCACAGTAACCCTGTTCAGCATTGGAGGAGTAACTATGGCTGGAATCAGGAATTGTGTACCTGTCCTCCATTACTTTGCATACATTTTTGGAGCGGACTGCCCCAAATACTGCTGTGAACTTATGCCTGTATTTGTATGGAGAGTTCAGCAGTTAATTCAGCAGCAGGTGCTTCTGGTGCATGTAAACCAGAATTTGTCTTTGTGTAGAGAAAAGGCGATATTCTACTCTGTTACACGGATGTAAATCTGGAGTATGGAAAAACTTGTCTTAAGCGAACACTGAAGGATCAGAAAAACTGACTGCTTAACAGAGGTGAGACGCTAATAAAGGTGGAGCTGAATTCCATTTAGCTCGATAGAGTTTTTCCAGATTTACACAGAGCAAAATCTTGCTAAAAGAATACCAGGCAATGTTGGATGAGTGGAGTTTTAAAGTGATTCAAACTAGTAGTGTGATTACTGTCAAAATTACAGGCTTTTTTATTTCTTAAAGGGTAACATTCTTCATCTTATTTTAATTATGGGCTGTGAGGGTAGGTATGATTGATTTTTTTTTTTTCTTTACAGGAGTGTCATTACTGGCTTTTCTGAATTCAAGGTCCATATTAAAACACTCAGTTAACCCCCTAGTTGGAGGTTAACAATGTCTGCTCGGAAGAGTAATTTTAAACCAAGTCATTTAATACAAAGTCACTTTTTAACTCTGAGTATGCATGAGCCAGTTTTCTTATCTCACCTGTACACCAAAATGAGATACAGAGCCTTTCTAGAGCAATGCATTAAAGAGACCCTCTCTTTCTTGTAGTCTTAGACAAGCATAAAGCAAAGATAAAGGGTCCTGGAGCTTTTATTGGATTTATAAGTAAATAAATCATGATTGTTACCTCTACTGTCAGATCCAAGGGATGTTCACTGGTGATCCTATCCTTTGCCATGACTAAAGCTACATAGCAATATCTTCTGTGGATTTTAAGAGCTCGCTATCTCGTTATTGCAGGGTTTCTCACAGTACAAACAGGTATCTTTGGAAACAGCACTTCCTGTTAGTCGCTGATGGTAGGACTGGCCCCTAGCAGGTCCCCACGCTCCAGCTCTGGTCATGGTTACTGTTGACACTCCTCTGGAAGGGGGATTCCCACAGAAAATAGAACACCAGCCCCGGGCTAAAATATCTTTTCTTAGTAGTGTCTAGAGCAGGGGTAGGCAACCTATGGCACACGTGCCGATTTTCAGTGGCGCTCTCACTGCCCGGGTCCTGGCTACCGGTCCGGGGGGCTCTGCATTTTAATTTAATTTAAAATGAAGCTTCTTAAACATTTTAAAAACCTTATTTACTTTACATAGTTATCTATTACAGACTTATAGAAAGAGACCTTCTAAAAATGTTAAAATAAAATAAATAAATTAATGGCAATGTCCTATCTCCTAGACCTGGAAGGGACCTTAAAGGTCATTGAGTCCAGCCCCTGCCTTCACTAGCAGGACCAAGTACTGATTTTGTACCAGATCCCTAAATGGCCCCCTCAAGGATTGAACTCATAACCCTGGGTTTAGTAGGCCAATGCTCAAACCACTGAGCTATTCCTTCCCCCAAAATGTATTACTGGCATGTGAAATCTTAAATTAGAGTGAATAATTGAAGACTTGGCACATCACTTCTGAAAGGTTGCCGACCCCTGGTCTAGAGGGCCAGTGGATGGTGTGTTTCCCATGGTTCTTCTATCATTAAGTGCTGGGCTGCACAGACCATCTTCTCCATCCATACAGATCCTGGCATCATGGAGTGCCTCCTGTGGGGTTTGGGTGGGATAGGTGCCATGGAGGCATTTTAGGCCTATTCCATATGGGAAGGGGGAGATCCAGTCACAGAGGGTCCCCTCTATGAACAAATCCAAAGGTGAGGGGAGAATGGGGAAGGGCAGTTACTGCTATATTTTCAAATAGTTTGTTAAGGACAAGGGGTGTCATTCAATCCTGTGCAGAAGGGCAGTGCAAGACCTATGAACTACTTGTTCTAAGTCCTAACGATAAGAGGTGGGTAGGATTTAAGTGATGCACAGGCCTTGTGCTGGGTGACTTTCACCCTAGGAGAACTTAACTTTCTTGTTGTTTTAAAGGAAGTCCTCTGGCTTCAGTTAATGGGTACTTTATAATCACTTGCTAGGCTTTAAGTCTCCTCTTCCATTGCATCCCAGAATCCTGGGTTCCATCTTGCAGCCATTACTTATCTGAGCAATGGCTGCAATATTAGTTTTCATGAATTTCACTAGCTTGCTTCCAATGGGATGCCAAGTTAAAGGGACACTTATCTGAGGCTTATGCTTAGGTTTACTGTAAAAATGCAACAACAATTTATTTTTATAATGGAAAAAAATCCCCTTCTTTTTGGATACCCAAAGCTTGCAACATTCTCCTAGTGCTGCATGAGAACGAGAAGATGAACCTGGCTTTGTAAACAAAAGCAAAACTCACAGGTCCAGATTCATTTTCTGTGCTGAGTGCAATGCTGAGAGTAAACAAACAGCATTCATGGTGAAAAATAAACTAGCTCATAGTCGTAGAGGTTAATGCCAGAAGAAACTACCAGGTCATCTAGTCTGAACTCTTGCATATCACATAGCTTTATGTGTGCGTAATTCTACAGTATTGGTCCAGAAATACAGTTGTTGCTGTGTTGTAGGCTGCAGTGTCTTGAACCATTTCTGTAGAATATGGCAATATTTCGTTCTTTTAAAAAAAAAATTAAAGGAAGGCATATGCAGGCCAGCTTTTTTAGTCCACCAGTGCTCAGTACATTTCAAGAGTAATTGTAACTACCCATAATTGTCTCTGTATATGGGACATTTTGCTAGATTGAAAGATCAGTTGCTAGATTCTGTTCAGGTTCTTACACCACGCTCATCACTGTGGTGAGTGTCTAGATTAACACATTCTGCAAAGGCGCAACACATTCTGCAAAAAGCAACAGAGGGTCCTGTGGCACGTTTGAGACCAACAGAAGTACTGGGAGCATAAGCTTTCGTGGGTAAGAACCTCACTTCTTGCTTGCATCTGAAGAAGTGAGGTTCTTACCCACGAAAGCTTAGGCTCCCAGTACTTCTGTTAGTCTCAAAGGTGCCACAGGACCCTCTGTTGCTTTTTACAGATTCAGACTAACACGGCTACCCCTCTGATACTTGACATTCTGCAAAGGTTCACAAAGCACTGCATGCTACTTAGTTTACAGGAAAGTTGTAGTTTGTTTTTTTGCTTTTGGTTAATATTTCTGACATTTTAATTTATCAGTGTAGTTTCAGTCCTTGGAATAGCCCTGATACATTAAGGCTAGTATTTCACTCAGTCATGTGAGGGATAAAGGGAGGGTTACCTGTGTATATAGGGACAGTGGCAACTCATTAAACTCTGACACTGGTATTTCTTTTCTGCTGCCAGGAAGCACCAGAAGATGGCATGGTTTGTACAGATGCATGTTTGAGAGAGAGAGCTTGTGGAGATGCTATTAATAATCCAGGGTAGGGTGTTTAAGCACATTGCCATAAAGAAAAGAAAGGATAAGCAATACTTTAAGTCTTATCTCTTTTTTCTACCAGTGAGGGACAGTAGTGGAGTCCTTCCTATCCTTTCCCTCAGTTTGGATAGCACAGAAAGAGAAAATCTGGTGTAATCAGGGCCCAACACGAATGTAAAGGTCAGGCTGACAAAAAGGGTACTGATGGTAATGCAAAGAGATTGCACCTTCTCTCAAGAATTTTGACAAGAAACTTCTGACTCTCTTTAGAAATCTTGGCAGTTCAATGCTTACAGGCACAGAATTATTCCCACCTCCTCTCTTACCCCACCCCCTGCTTCATGTTCAGCAAAATTAAATGTTGTGCAAAATGCTTGCCAATAAAATATTATTTGATCCTCCCTGTGTAGGGGGCCTGAGTCTGTTAACTTCATTGGGTATGGGGATTGATTTGTTTAGTTTTTAGCAATCCTAGTGTTTTAAAGAGTTAAAAAAAAAAAAAGATATGTTCATTAGACTGGTGCCCAGACTTTGAGGGCTGTACAGGTCTCTAAGGATGGGAAGTAATATTCCCCACCCAACATGTCTGCGTGGTTTCCCTGCATCTCCACTGCAAGCATAGAGGGGTGGCACACCTGATGCTTCCCTTCTCTGCTCATAGGTGGGTAGGGAAGGGAATGGATGGAACTGTGTCTCTGCTAGTCAGTGCAGCTCAGCCAGTGTATGTGTGGTGTGGAGGGATAGTAATCTATTACAATACTTACTGTTATGTGTCAATAGAATATTGCTTTCCCTTCATGAGAGAAGGCGGGGGAGGAGGGAAGGAATTTTGCCTCTGTGTGGTGTAAAGGGACAATCAGGTCTTAAAAGTATGTAGCAATTTTCTGTGACTGTTTTAACTCCTCTTCAATGAGCTGAGATAGTAAATGACCTCTGGGATAATACCAAAATATTTTTAATTCTTATTTAAAGAAGAGACAACTTCAAAACAAACAAACAAACCCAAAAGAAAATACTCGTTTGCTACATTTTAAAGAGTAATTTTCTGCTAGAAAAAATTCAGATGAAATGTGTGAGTTTAACTTTCTCTTTATACAGTTGAACCTGTTTATCGTGAAGTTTCATGCAATTGGAGGTCAGTAATGACCCCAGCGATTCCGGCCCGGCTCAGGCCCCAGGGCGGCTGGCCCGGCCTCGGCCGAGCACCTCCGGTCCGGCCGGCCCCCGCGGCTCCAGCTCGGGCTGGCTCGGGCCCCAGTTCCAGCCAAGCGGCGCTGGCCGAGCACCCCCGGCCCCAGCGGCGCCGGTTCTGGCCGAATGCACCGGCCCTGACCCCAGCGGCTCCGGCCTGGCTCGGGCCCCAGGGTGGCCGGCCCGGCCCCGGCCGAGCACCTCCGGCCTGGCCTCAAACCTCGCGACTCCGGCCGGAGCGCAGCCTGATTCCTGGGCTCTTGTTAAAGCCGGCCCTGGTCGGGGGACAGGGAGTGGGGGGGTTGGATGGGTCGGGAGTTCGGGGGGGCTGTCAGGGGGGCAGGGGTGTGGAGAGGGGTTGGGACAGTCAGGGACAGGGAGCAGGGGGGTTAGATGGGTCGGGGATTCTGGGGGGCTGTCAGGGGGGCAGGAGTGTGGAGAGGGGTTGAGGCAGGCAGGGAGCAGAGGGGGTGGGATGGGTCAGGAGTTCTGGGGGTCCTGTCAGTGGGCAGGGAGCAGTTGGATAGGGCATGGGAGTCCCGGGGGTCTGTCTGGGGGCGGGGGTGTGAATATGGGGTAGGAGTGTGGATAAGGGTTGGGGCAGTCAGGGGACAGGTAGGGTCTTAGGGGGGCAGTTAGAGGCAGGGGTCCCAGGAGGGGGCAGTCAGGGGACAAGGAGCAGGGGGCAGTCAGGGGGTGGGATGGAGTGATTGGGGGCGGGGCAGGGCAGGGGCGGGGCTAGAGTGGGGCTCCTCCCCCTGTCCTCTTTTTTGACTGTGCAAATATGGTAACCTTAGATCAGATTTTCTGCTGATGATCTCTGTTGCAGCCAATAGAATTGCACCAGCAGAGCATTTAGTTCAGTTTATATGAATGTGTATTTCTCTTTACTTGTGAGAACATTCAGATAAGCATACTCAGTGCACTTATTTCATGTCACATGGTATGCTGAATTTCACTTGGTGTATTAATTGGAATGTGTGATGATGCAGTCATTCTCATAAGAATACTTGAGTTTTACAAGTAAGGCAGTTTCAATTTTTCATGCTATATCTATGTTTTTTTATTTGACAGATGAAGAATGTGAGTGCGTGTGGGATTCTAGGGGCAAGTAATTTTGTTTGAATTCTTGACCGCAGAGCTGGTTACTTAAGGAGTTGGATAATCATCCCATACTTAATTGGACTAAGTAATCTGACTGAAATCTTAGACTCATGAGGCTTCTGGTAGTTCCTGGTTGCTGGCAGGTCAGAAGTGCCACAAAAATAGCCTTTCTCCTGCCGTTTTTCCTTCTAGGCTAGTCCAAAACCGGGAACTGCAGAGATATGAGAAAACAAAAGCACTTTTTCGAACCATTTAGTTCAAGGTGGTTTTTATGGCTTGCTTGGACTAGCTAATAGTTATGAACAAACAATGTGATGGGTCATGTTTGCAATTTGATATCTTTGCAGCCATTAGTGAACTATTTGACAACTTTGCTACTGCCAAGTGTAAAAAGGGTGCATCGCTGAACAAATTATATTTGTGTCAATTGAAGCTAAAATAATAAATGGGGAAAAAAACCCTGCATAAACGTAAAGCTAAAGTTACAACATTACAGTCACAAACTGATAAGAAATACAACACTGAAGGTTTGAAAAGCAATGGTAACTCAGCTACGTTGCCCCTCCATTATGCTTTATGGTATATATTTTATGACATAAATACAGTAGTATATTGAAGTGCAGTTCTGCTCTGAGAAGTGACAGAGTGTGTAAAACTAGCACCTTTTTACTTGACAGAGCTGCTCTTTTGCTGTGTGAGCTTTAATGATGTAGAGTTGGATTTTCAAAAGCACTCAGCACTGGCCTGTCCCTGCTCTCATTGAAGTCAATGGGATTTTTACTATTCACTTCAATTGAAGTAGTCTTAGGCCAACACTGAGCGCTCTTGGGAAAACCTACTCATAGCCATAATCTTCCTTATGTAAGTTGTCCCACAAGAAGGCTGACAGCAGAAACAGCTCCTATCCCTATCCTGGGGTGCCTGCTCAGTGAAGTTCTTATCTTCAGTGGCAACCATAGACCTGTAGTCCCAGGGACTAGCAGGCTCTGCAGGGAGAATGTGCCTGGGACAGATGTTCATTAAGTTCTAATAACATTGTAGCAAATACTAGATGAAGCATGTGCAGAGGTGATTTTTTTCAATTACTTGTAACTTTTTAATGTTTCTTTTTCTCTGCCAGACTTAGCCAATGCACTAGTCACCAGTGAAGACTATGGGCCTGCTCCAAACCTATCTCATGTCAATGGAAAGGCCTCCAGGCCCCATTGACTTCACTGGGATTTAGCTTAGTCTTTATGTCCATGGCAGCCAAGAATTTTCTTTAACAATGGGGAAAGTATGTGTATTTTCACTCTCCCAGAATTCCAAAACCATCTGAAGAGGTTTGGTTCATCCTTTTTAAAAAAAAAGAAAAAGAAACAAACGAAAAAGAAAAAAGTACTTTCAGCCAAAGAGCTGAAGATTCCAGACAACGGGTGAAATCCTGGCATCCTTGAAGTCCATTGGAGTTTTGCCACTGGTTTCATTGGAGTCAGGATTCAAGCCCAAGAGGTGAATGTTTCAGATGCAAAGTTGTACACAAGTGAGAATGGGATTGTAACAGATTTTTCATGGCATTTTTTAAAAAAATCACAGAGCAGTCACAGTAAATTTAGTAAAAGTCATGGTTTCAGGATTTTTGATTTAAAAAACAAACAAACCACTGTGACAAATGAAATTTGACTGTACCTCATTAAAATCATAGGCCAGCATCCTTCTCCTCTGCTCTGGCTGCCGCCTCGCCCCACTCAGGGGGCACCAACCACCCACGGCAGCTTCCTCCGTCTCGGCACTACAATCCTATTCTTAGCCCAGTAAGGAGGGAAGGTCTCAAGTGAGGGGGTCTGGAGAGTGAACCTGTCCCGAACTCACCCTGGGCAGAGGCAGCAATGGCTGTGTCTTGCAGGGTTGGGTCCAGTTCCTCACTCTGAGCATTGTGACTTGGCATATGGAGTTGTAGCACCGCTCAGGTTTGACCCGGCCACTCCTCTGCTGGGGCCAAGAGGAGGCTGGCCCAAATTTGAGGGAGCGACACTTGCGATCTGTGCACCAAGTTGCAATGGTATTCATTCAAATTTGGTCTGACAATCCCCCATCATGACAGCGGGGATGCTAAGCGAAAGCTGAGTGGCACTGCGACCCCGTGTGCCAAGTTGCAATCCCCAGAGTGGGGTGTCAGGCCCAGCCCTGCAATACAGGAGCTGCTGCTGTAGGGTGAGTTGGGGCAGGCTTGCTCTCTGACACTGCCCCCTGGATTGTCCCCTCTGTAGCACACTAGTGGGGGCAATCAACCTAGCGTCTTCCTGCATGCAAGTCAGGGACACACAGAGAAGTCATAGTATCTGTGACATTTTCACCACTGTGACAAACCTGTAGCCCTAATTATAATGCAAGTTGTTTGGTAGCTTTAACTTTAGAAGGTGCTACAAGATGCTTCCTGCAATACTTGGCATTTTTCATTTTCATCACACTTTAGATACATTACCTAATTAAATCATATGTACCACAGACACACTAGACTCTAGCAAGTTGTACTTTCATAGTAATTTAAGTAAACAGAAATTGATAAGAGCCAATAGTCCTGCAGTATTTTTGCTATATAAAAAATCCTCTCATTTACAGTGTTAAAATGCTCCCATAACAAATTAAAATAACTGTTTCATCTACCTTCAAATGGGAGTTGCAGGGATTTTGAAAAATGGGCTGAAAGATTGTCTAGGTTTACTGAAATTTCTCTAAGTACTTTTATGTCCTTTGCTGCTATTTTGCTTAATAAATCCCAACAGAATATCTGCATCCCTTAGTGCAACAATGCCTAGATCGTTCTTCTTTCTCCAGTACTGGAGGAAAACCACCATCACTAAGTGCCCAATACAGAAAAGGGGTGAGTGCTCTCAATTCCCATTGATTTCAATGAGAGTTAATGGCATTAAGCACTTCATAGGAGTTGCTGAGCAACTTGTGGGAGCAGGCCCATGTATCATACGTAGAATCATAGATATGTAGGACTGGAAGGGACCTCAAAGTCATCAAGTCCAGCCCCCTGCATTGTGGCAGGACTACGTAAACTTAGATTATCCTCGCAGGTGTTGGTCCAACCTGTTCTTAAAATGATGGGAATTCCAAAGCCTCCCTTGGAAGCCTATTCCAGAGCTTAACTACCTTAGAGTTGGAAAGTTTTTCCTCATATCTAACCTAAATCTCCCTTGATGCAGATTAAGTCCATTATTTCTTGTCCTACCTTTAGTGGACCTGGAGAACAGTTGATCACTATCTTCTTTGTAACAGCCCTTAACATAGTCCAAGACGCCATCTTATCTCAGATGTAAACATGCCCAGTTTTTTTTAAGCTTTCCTCATAGGTCTGGGTTTTCTAAACATTTTATCATTTTTATTGCTCTCTTCTGGATCCTCTCCAATTTGTCCACATCGTTCCCAAATTATGGTGTTCAGAACTGGACATAGTACTCCAGCTGAGGTTTCACCAGTGCTGAATGGAGTGGAACAATTATCTCCCATGTCTTACATACAACACTCCTATTAATACACCCTGAATGGTATTAGCCTTTTTTGCAACTGCATCACGTTGTTGACGCCTATTCAATTTGGGATCCATTATAACCCCTAGATCATTTTCAGCAGTACTACCACCTCACCAGTTATTCCCATTTAGTAGTTGTGCATTTGTAGTCCAGTATTTTGCACTTGTCTTTATTGAATTTCATCTTGTTGATTTCACACCATTTCTCCAAATTGTCAAGATCATTTGATTTCTAATCCCATCCTCTGAAGTGCTTGCAACGCCTCCCAGCTTGGTGTCATCCACAAATGTTATAGGCATACTCTCAACTCCCTTATACAAGTCAATAGTGAAAATATTGAATAATGTTGATCCCTGTGGGATCCCACTAGATATGTCGTCCCAGTTTGACAGTGAACTATTGATAACTACTCTTTGAATACGATCTTAAAACCAGTTGTGCACCCACCTCATAGAAATTTCACCTGGACACATTTCCCTGGTTTGCTTATGAGAATGTCATGTGGGACTATGCCAAAAGATTTACTAAGATCAAGCTATATCACATCTACTGCTTTCCCCATCCACTAGGCCAGTAACCCTATCAAAGAAGGAAATTACGTTGGTTTAGCATGATTTGTTCTTGACAAATCCGTGCTGGCTATTCCTTGTTTAATAATTTATTCCAGTATCTTTCCAGGTATCAAATGTAGGCTGACTGGTCTGTAATTCCCTGGGTCCTCTTTGTTCCTCTTTTTAAAGATAGGTACTATGCCCTTCTGCAGTCCTCTGGGATCTCACCCGTCCTCCATGAATTCTCAAAGATAATTGCTAATGGTTCCAAGATTGCTTCAACTAGTTCCTTGAGTACCCTAGGATGAATTTCAGCATGTTGAGACTGGGTTGTCTGTCAATTTTTGGTTATTGTCCCCAAGAGTTCAGGTTCCATACAAATGCAGAGTGGGGTTGCAGCATGTAGCATACACATCAGTGATGTGACATGCAGTCCATGTCTAATGGTATGACATGCCTTTCACTTCACTGACATGCTTGCAACATGCCACACTGTGCATCAACCCCCAATGACATTTGATATAAATTCTTTCCATTTGGTTGCATTCTTTCATACATGATGTTCTGTAACAATTCATTAAAGAACATTTATCATTTATAGTAGTAACTAACATTAAGTTTATACATGGATTGTTACATTGAATTTTTCTATTATTTTTCATGTAAGAATATAAGTCATTTATTTCTTGCACAAATTAAAATCTTCATGTATGTATCAGAGTAATTTACAGTTCCACAGACCTTCAGTGAGTCTCCAAATCCACAGGATGTCCCTAGATGCTAGATTTTTACTTGGATAGCTGATGTAACTGACAGATGTGTACTGTGCAAACTCATGTACCTACCCACACAGCTTCTTTTTAGCATACCCATCTACGCCAACTCTCACACAGCAATTGTTTCATCTCAAAGCCAGAATAACTTAAATTCCCCCAAACATCTTGGCCCAAATTCTTGCCTGATGTAATACCACCGAAATTAATGGAGTTGTACTACAGAAAACTCTGCCCTCCCTGAGATTTGCCTTTTAGGGATGGTCGCATGCTAAACTCATTGAGCTTTTACTATACAAGCACAGCTAGACTCAGACCAAGATGTTTAAATTAGAGACCACGTGGATCAAGTGATATGCACTTTATAAAAGATGGTTGATTTCTGTTGACACTCAGACTATTGAAGTCCATGGAAAGACTCTCATTGATTTCAGTGGACTTTTGGATCAGGCCTGTAGCATCAAATCCAGAGTCTGTTGATGTCAATTAGAGTTTTGTCATTGACCTCAATAGTCTGTGAATCAAGCTCTTTAGTGGGCTCAGGGATTGTCCCACACTAGCTGAAGCACATGATGTAGTCTGCTTTAGAGATCATGGATGTGTGGTTATGAGGGCAGAATGTTACCTTTGAAAAGCAACCCTTTAATTCTTCTTGATAGAATCTTTTTCTGTTTTATGAGACTTCAGCATACAAGCTTGTACGGCCTGCCAGTGAATTCTATTTTCTGTGTACTGAGATAAAGCAGTTAAGAGTTTTTGCTTTTTAGTTTCATATTCTCTTTGGCTTTAGTGGCAAAACTCCAGTTTGTTTCAAAATGTACTAAATTTTGTGTGAATGTTGCAAATTGACCTATTTACTTACTACTGAGCCCATCAAACTAGTACAGTCAATAGCTAGAAATATACTGTGTTAATCCTGGTCTACACTAGAAAGTTTTGCTGGCATAGCTATGCCAGTTAGGGGATAATCACACACCCCTTATTCACTAGGCCGGCAAAACTTCCGGTGTAGACACAACTATACTGACAGAGTGCTTCTGTCAGTGTAGCTAATGTCGTTCAGGGAGATTCTGTTAATATGGTGACAGAAAAATTGCTATCAGCATATGCTTATTCTACACCAGTGGTTCCCAAACTGGGGCCCATGAACCCCTGGGGGTTCACAAAATGTTACAGGGGCTTCTCAGGAAAAAAATTCCCTAATGGTGGACAGAGCTGTCCCTAGGGACCCTGGGCAGCACGGAACCAGCAGCTGGAGCCCCTGGACTTCTAAGAACTAAGCAGATCAAAGCAAACATATCTATCACACTGAGGAGATTTAAACTTCAAGACTCCTTATAAGAAATGGAAAGGGAGGTGGATATTTTTTGCTGTTTTTAAAATTAAATAGGCAGATAGTATTGTTTTTAAAATTATTATGAAGAACAAGTTTTAAACTTTGTTGTAACATGTGTTGTTTGCCTGAACTGCTCAAGACCTGAATGCTTGTGTAAGAGGAACTCTTGAGTTGGCTTCTTAGATACCTTCATGCTGTTTTACATCTGATACTTCTTGATGAAACATAGGAGCCTTGTCTTATAACAAGCTTATTCAAAGTGATACAAGCTACGAAAGTGAGATCTTGGAAGAGTGTTGCCATTTTCATAATATAATAAAAATAGTATAATGATAAATAATAATTAATAATAGTGTGTAATATGCATGTCATAAAAACAAATTTTATATTTCCAAGATCACTGGTTTTATAATTTATACTCAGGTAAAAAAGAAAATCCCTGGAAATATTCATTTTTAGGAGGGGGTTCGTGAGACTTGACATTTTGGTGAAAGGGGTTCACAGGTTGTTAAAGTTTGGGAAGCATTGTTCTACACTAAGGGGTTATGCTGGCATAGCTATGCTGACCTATGCTCTCTAGTGTAGACATAAACTCAGTCACTGGCTCTCCTGTAATGGTAGGCCTTTTAGATCAATCCTTTTCCTCCCCTGATTTATGCTTGGTAGTGGGAGTGGAACTTGAACACTCTACAGCCAATGACAATCACACCTGTCTTCGCCATTTGGGCCTTGGCTGATTGCCCCCTGAGGGGGTGCTGAGTGTCTCCCACTCTTGTTTACTTGAGTAGGAATTGGGGGAGGTCAGGAAGGGTGTTCACACCTCACTGAGTTGGCCCTGAATGACTTTGAGTCGAGCATAAACAATTCTTGGATTTATTAGAACAGCAGTGCCCATGGCAGCAAAAGCAGTAAGGCTTGGTTTTCAAAGATCCTCAGAGCCTCTGAAAATAAGGCCCTCAGACTCCAAAGAACTATTTAAAAATGATGTGAGAACAGAAATATTTTCTGATTTTAAGAGTACTAGTTTCTCTAACCAAATCAGATTTTTAAATTTTTTTTTACTCTTTTATTGTATTTGATTCATTTGATCATCTTGTCACAATTTACAATTCTCGTTATTATTGGTCTGTTCAGTAGCCTCCAGGTGCTGCTACTTGTATGCAGAAAACTTGGCACTTGTGTATATTTACACCTAATGAGGAGCCTTTTGAGAAATGCATTGATTTCTAGATCAACATCACAATTTTAAATGGCCTTTGTAAACTCAGTTACAAATAGCTGTTTAGAAAGTTCAAAGTCTAAAATTAATTAAAATCTAAGGCACTCTTCGATATAAAATAGTTAGTTGTTTCCTTTTTTCTTTGTTAGGAATGTCAAGCACTCTTGCTAAATCAGTAAATAATGTTAGCGACACATTAATTTGGGTATTGCTTTTTTAAAGGGCTACTAAATATTCAAGTTCAATTCCATTGTTCTAATAACTGTGGTCTTCTTGTCATTTGCATTTCTACGAATGCTGGCTAACATTCTGCAGGGAAATGCTGTGATTGCAAATGTATTGTTGACAACATTTTGAGATTGTGACATAGGAGCTCAAAAACATGAAGGTGTGCTTTTCTCCAAGAGTCAGGCTTAGTCTGTGCTTAAAACTTGTATTGGCATAGCTCTGTCGGTTAGGCGTATGAAAAAACCCACACCTTTGACTGACATAGCTATGCTGACAAAACCCCCAGTGCAGACGCAGCTGTGCCAATACATGGGTCCTTCTGTCAACATGGGTTACTTGGTTCAGGGAAGTGGTATTCTTATACCTGTAGGAAAAACTCCTTTTGTCTGTGTAGGCTGCATCTACTTAGGGGGGTATGCCAGCATAGCTATGCCAATTGTGGCTGTATGTTATATACATGACCACAGAGTTCCATGCATGGGAAATGGTTAGATTTGTGATAGGGAGAAAATCCCTGGAAAATAAAGTTCCTCTTTTGAAAGTCTGATGTTTTCCCCATTAAAGTCCATACAAAGGTCCCAGGGGGCAGGATCAGGCCCCTAGCTTACTCCACTATCGCCTGTGCTAATTTGTGCTATATATTCACGCATAACTGTAAGTGCAAAAGTAAACAGTTTGATTTAATTCTTTAGTAACATCATTATCCTGAAGTTCATATGAGCTCCTGGAATTTCCCTTCCAGAATACACAGATCTCTACTACACAATGTCCCTAGGAGGATGACCACCTGCACTTCAAGTCAAATAAAGGGAAGAAACTGTCCAAAAGATATAAGATGATGCAAATTTGTAGGGGGACAACCCTGTAATGTTTTATTCAGGGTACAAAAATCTCATATTTGTATAAGAGTGTATGTTTGTTCCTTTGAAGTGTAATTATTATTATTATTTTTATTTTATTTTATTTGTATGACAGTAGCATCTAGCAACTCAGATCTGGGCCTCATTGTGTTAAGCACTGTACTTTTTACTGTGTGTTTGTAACAGACTTAGCCCAGGGGTTCTCAAACTTCATTGCACTGCGACCCCCTTCTGACCACAAAAATTACGACACAACCTTAGGAGGGGGGACCAAAGCCTGAGCCCTGCTGCCCTGAGTGGGGATGGGGGGAGAAGCTGAACCCCAAAGGACTCAGCCCCAGGTGGGAGGCCTGTAATCTGAGTCTTGCCACCCAGGGTTGAAGCCCTCAGGCTTCAGCTTCAGCCCTAGGCAGTGGGTCTTGGGCTTTGGCTTCGGCCCCAGGGCCCAGCAAGTCTAACGCCAGCATTTGGGGTCCCAACCCACAGTTTGAGAACTGCTGGCTTAGCCTAATTAGATAAGGAAAAGGCAGTGTGGTGTACTGGATTGGGATCTGGACTGGGACTCAGGCAGTGGCGTAGCCAGCTTTTAAGAGGAGGGGGAGCAAACCTAAAAAAGGCGCCCCCCCCCCCCCGTGGCTTCTCCTCCGGCCACTCCATGCCCCCCCTTGGCTGGCTCCTCCGGCCGCACTGCTGACTGCCCCTCCCCCCCGCTCCTCCAGCCGCCATGCTGTGCTCCCCTGCTCCTCCGGCTGCGCGCCCGGTGCCCCCCCATAGCTGCTGGCCGCGTTGCGGGCGGCCAGCCTGTGCCCCCCCTTGCTCCTCCGGCCGCAAGCTGCGCACCCCTGCTCCTCCAGCTGCACGCCCGCCACCCCCCCATGGCTGCCAGTTGCGCTGTGGGCGGCCAGCCTGCGCCCCCCGCTCGCTCCTCTTGCCAGCGGCCACCTTTGGAAAGGCGCCGCTTTTGGCCAATTTCCTGAGGGGAAGCAGCTGCTTCCCCTGCACCCCGCTAGCTACGCTACTGGACTCCGGAGATCTGGTTTCATTCCTAGTTCCCCCACTGGGATTTCTGGGTGACCTTGGGCAAGTCCCTCTTTGTGCCTCAGTTTCCACATCTGTAACATGGGGATAATGATACTGACCTTCTTTGTAAAGTCCTTTAACAGCTAATGAAAAAAGGTGCTGTATAAGAGCTGGGTATTACTACTTTAACCCATGTTTACAGGTGGGAAACTGAGGCACAGAAACTTTAAGTGACTCACCTGGGAAGACTGGCAGAGCTAGGAATAGAATCCAGATCTCCTGAATCCTAGTCCAGTGCTTTAACCTTAAAACCATCTTTACTCTGTACTATTCTGATCGCATGATTCCCAGTAGCTCTTTAATGAATTTAAGCTGTAGGAAATAAGGGACTTCCCTTACAAAACAATGGATGGTGCTGGTCACCCAGGTCTCTGAGCAGTGAGCACTCCAAACCATTCCACTTTTTCATTGGTGAAATGTGGTAATCAGTGGTGGCTTTGATATAATGAAAAGCTGTACAGTATACCTGTCTGCTTGCCTGCTCGGTCTCTGAAATTAAAACATTTGAGAACCAAATAGCCTTTCTGATGGCATTTTCTACTACTTTTGTTGCAGTGTGGAATAAATAGAAAAAGCCACTGGCCTCTCCAGACAGCAATAATGAAAAATGAGAACAAAGCTTCATTTTTTATCCTTGCTGAAATGTTTATTTGAAAGCAGCATGGCAAGGTGGTATAGTTTGATTTGATTAGCAAGTCTAAATGTATTAGCAGCAAGACAGAAACTATATTACAATTAGTGATAATTAGTTGCACTGATTACTTCAGACTGCAAAACTGTTTGACAGATGTTTTTCTGTGGTACAGTATTAAAATAAGAGGGTACTTTACCCTTGCCAAAGGTTCTTAGCTTCCTATGTGGCAATACCTTATTCTAATTGCTATTCACTTATAAAGTCTCCATTAGAGCTCTGTAATTAGTGACTTCACAAATTCACATAGCTGTAAAAAAATTACAAATTTAATTTTTTTAAGTGAATTTAGTGTTTTCAGATGTTGATGACTGGCAGCCCTAGAGACTGAAGTCCTGTCCTTCTCCATGGAACACTTACTGCCTGTGCAGTGCCTGGGCCATCTTCTCCACCAACATATCTGAACTCTGATCTTCAGGCCTGATTCAAAGCCCACTGAACTTGGAGGGAGTCTTTCCATTGACTTCGGTGGGGTTGGTCTCAGATCCCTGGAGTGAGACATTTCAGTCTCCATGTCCACTCAGTCTTTGACCTCTGTAATACGCAACAGGAATGCCTTGAATCATCTGGATTAGTAGCAAAATGACTCGGTGGGTAGGATTATTTGAAGTAAAGCCCTTTAGGGGGCAATATCCCATAGTGATAAAAGGGCCTATCTGAATACATTAGCTAGTCCAAGCCTAGCAATGCAGAGAAACATATACAATCAAATTGCTGTTTTAGAAATGAACAAGCAGACGTGAGAAGGGCAAGACAGGAGCTACATTTCACATGTCCATAACACGTCACATTCCTAAGCTGCAATCTTACGAAATACTGTAGGTAATTTATAGATACCATTCCAAAGAGAATCCCTTTTCATATTTGGTGTCCTTTGGATAAACGGTGGTTGTATCAAGCCCTGAATACATTTCCTGCAACACAACCGTATTCTCTAATTTCTAGGAGCTTTAGAATGAAGTGTGCTGGCTCCGCCTCACAATGATAAACATATTAGGTTCTGACTATCATTCTGTTCCTTAGAAATAAAACGATATGATTTTGGATGTCTTGCTTTGGGTGTATGAGCAATAATCCTATTATCAGTCACCCAGAATAAACTGAATTATGATATCTATTTATATAGACCTATGTGCTGTCTGCGAGCTGTTTGAGGGCAGATAAACTAAAAGCATTTATTTATACATGCCAAGCATGTTTGGGGTTTCTCCTACACTTATATCTTATGTTATCATACATATATTTTGCTTGTCGTTTGACATCAGGGTTTATGTACTTTACAGAATACCTCCCTATATTGTGTAGATACAGTAAGTCATAACAAAAAGGGATCATTCCATAGCTATGCAAATAGCTTGTATTTAAAGAATGTGCAACCGAAAGCTGAGAGGTTGCACATCTGAAACTGCCCACGAGAAATCTTTAGCTATTCATAGAACAACTAGCTGCATAAGAAATGTCTGGTTGCTAATATCACATCAGTTTGCATGACCAGTCACTTCATGCCTATCAGTTCTTTTAGAAATGTGTGCACATTTCCAGCCATGCAAAGTTATGCATATCAAATACTAATTAGGAAAAATAACTTGTGCACCATATTGGGGTGAAGTAGTTTAGATCTACAACACCCTTCAAGCATTTGAGCAAGACAGTGAAGAACTATGTTTTTGATTATAGAATCTTCTGTCTGATGTATCACTTATCTAGGGAGACCAGATGTCCTGATTTTATAGGGACTGTCCCGATATTTGGGGCTTTGCCCTATAGAGATGCCTATTACCTCCCACCTGCATCCCAATTTTCCACGCTTGCTATCTGTTCACCCTACACTTATCCCTTTTAGCAGCTAAGGTAACAGGATATTGAAGAAGCGTCTGTTGTGTGACAAGATCACCTGAATGACTTGTACCTTGTAGAATTCTACAGGTCAGTTGTCAGGCTGACGTGTAGAAACAGGGTAATGTTATAGAGAATAGAAAAGGATCAGGTAACCTTTAAGAAATGTTAGGACAAAATTGTTTACTGAGTTAATTCTCTAAAGGCTTGCTCCTGCCCTCAACTCTCCCTGACTTCAGTGGGAGCAGAGGGCTTTCAGCACTTAGCAGGAGTACTCAGTACATTGCAGGCCTGAGCCCAAAGCTCACAGCTACTGAGCTCTAGCAGCAGTGTCAGCTCTGTTCCTGTACAAGGGCGGGGGGAGGGAGGGGAATCACTGGTTGAGACAATTACATAGAAAATTAAATGAAATAAAATTCAGAAGAAAGAGGAAGCAGGAAAAAGACTGGTTAACTGAAGGGCTGATCAGAACTCTTCTGCGGTGCTCACTCCTATAATATCCGCCTCCCACCATGCTCAACTGGGAGCTACTTTTCTCCATGGATCTCAGAGCAGTTAATAGGCACATGTTAATAAAGCCTTACATTCCCCACATGGAGCTACAGTAGGAGATTATATTGATCACCATTTCATAGGTGGGCAAACTAAGGCAGAAACCATTTAAGTTACATGTCCAAGACTAGACAGGACTGGGAATAGAACTCGCGTAGTCCTGAGTTAGTCCTAACCGCTAGACAACTCTGTACAGTCTGTGCAATATCTGTTGATTTTATAAATAGAAGAGACTCCATTGAAGTAATGATGCTCATGCAGATCTAGTGCTGCAAATGTTGTGACTAGAAATTGGATAATATCCTTTTAAATAGTTTAGGAGCAGCCTTAGTGGGCCTCTCTGTATTCCATTGCAGAAGCTAACAGATTCTAACAGAGCAACAGTGTGTATGTGTAGCTAGGCCTTGTATGTGTTTATATATAGTTAATAAACATGGTTATTTGGAATCCAACTGTGTTTGTGTGGTTTCCTCACATGATGAACGTGTACGGAGCAAAGACACAAAAGTGACAAATAGAATGTTTGCTTTATTGCAGGGGCGGGCAAACTTTTTGGCCTGAGGGCCGCATTGGGTTTGGTAAATTGTATGGAGGGCTGGTTAGGGGAGGGGGTCGTAGCCCACCCCCCACCTCCTATCTGCCCCCTTCCCCCAGAACTCCTGCCCCATCCAATCCCCCCTGTTCCCTAACGGCCCCCCTGGGACCTCTGCCCCATCCACACACCCCTACTCCCTGTCCCCTGACTGCCCCCGGACCCTCGCTGCCCCATCCAACCCCTCCTCTCATTCCTGACAGCCCCCCTCCCCCGGGACCCCTGCCCCATCCAACCACCCCTTGTCCCCTGACCATCCCCGGAACCCCTGCCCCTGACTGCCCCCTGCTGCCCCATCCAACCCCCCTCCTTCCTGACTGCACCCCAGGACCCCTGCCTCCATTCAACCCCCTGTTTCCCCTCCCACCACCATTCACCATCCCGAACTCCCCTGCCCGCTATCCAATCCCCGTGCTCCTTGCCCCCTTACCGCACTGCCTGGAGCACCAGTGGCTGGTGGTGCTACAGCCGTGCCACCTGGCTGGAGCCGGGCCATACTGCCGCCGTCTCCACCACCACCACGCAGTACAGAGACCGGGTCAGGCCAGGCTTTGCAGCCGCGCTGCCCCAGGAGCTCACAGCCCCGCCACCCAGAGCATTGTGCCAGCGGTGAGCGAGCTGAGGCTGCAGGAGGGGGGACAGTAGGGGATGGGCCGGGGGCTAGCCTCCCAGGCAGGATGGTCCCGCAGGCCGGATGTGGCCCGTGGGCCATAGTTTGCCCACCCCTGCTTTATTGGGATTGCTAAAGGCATGTTTATTGATTAACAGACTTGCAAAGTTTAGGTAAGGAAGAAAGGAGGGGAGACATGAGTCTTGTAACCAAGCGTTATAAGGGGCTTAAAGTAGGGAAGTACACCAACTAGATCTTTTAACTCCTGTTATATAAATGTCTGTCTGTTTTTGGCAGCGTACAGGTATAAGTTATGAAACTGGTTGTCCCAAGATATATGCTCCAGATGGGGTGAACTATTTGATAATGATTTAAGAAGTGGTTAGAATGGCATACTTGCTGGCAGCATAAATTTGTAGCTATCAGTTCTGGCAAATGTTTCACTGAATGCTCCCAGATACATAGGCTTGGCAGAATTTGATTTTTATTTTTGTGAAATTTAGAATGATATCAATGTTTATTTTTAATAATTTCAACCATTTTATCTGTTTAAATTTTGTGAAAAATGGTTTTAAGAACTGTTTTGGTTTTTAGTATCAATTTAAATTTTTTCATAGTTGTGGGATATTATGGCAGTGGAATGGGACAATTATTTAATTGGAGTAGATGTTGAGATTCAAAAGAAGTTTTATAAACAATAAAATACAAATTGTCAATATCATGAAGTAAATATCCTTAAATCAAACTCTAATAAATTCTCAAGCAGAACTTTTTTTACTATGCCTATCTCTAAATTTCAATTATTATTGATGGGAAAAAAATTTTATTGGTCTGTGTGTGTATGGTGAAATCTGTTTACATTTACTGATTTTAAAAAAGTAATACATCCAAGCCTGTACATAAAATATGTATTTTATTCAGATTTAAGAAAGTGGTTTTATGTTAATAACGAAGAATTACAAAATTAGAGATGGGCCCTAACAGCAACCCTGTGTCCTAACTACTGAAAATTATGTGTGGGTTTTTCATAAATTGGATTCACACATTGATCCAAATTTTATATTAGGCCTGTTATAATGGGCTGGATCAAAACCCCTAATCTAGGCATATGAGAATGCTAGTGATAATGATGGAGTTTTAAAATCAAAACCAAACTGCATAATTAGGCCCTTTTCTCCCTTATTAGGCTAAATAAGAGCACCCAGTTTAAACACCCTTCCATTGTAGGCAGTGTTTTCAAAAATCGGAACCTGAATCTGAATTTTGTACCTTGGATCTATCTTTATACAAATCTGAAGTTTAATGGGTCACTGTTAACTTGAATTCTCTGAAACTGACTCACTTAAAAAATTAAAAATTTCTAAAAGAGCTTTCTTTAAAAAATATATTCTGATTTATTACAAAATTAAGGTTTTACAAATATTTTTTCCCCTGCTTCCTTGCTGATGTTTGTGTCTTTTCATCAGGGGAGAGTAGTGAGCACAGCAACACCAGACTGCTAGTGCATGAGACAGAAAGTGCAACTGGCCATCAACAAAACACTGAAACTGACTAGACCCAAACTGCATTCAAATGCACAAAAGAAGCAAACCTAAAAAAATAGGAAATGGTTTTCTTTTACTGATTTGCTTCAGTTTTAGTAAGATGACATATTCCTGGTAGCTTGATAGTTAAAATAATTTGACAGAAATATTATTTTTGAAGTTGACAATGTTCCTTCATTGTCCTTAACTACAGTGTTACAGGTCTTACAATATTTTATACAGAGCTGATCAACCACAATAAATCTATTTTTAAAAATCACTTGGTAATTATTGAATATATAACAGCTGTCTTATTAGCTCTGATCCTGACTAATGTGTATATTAAAACATATTTATTGGTGTTCAATGTACAATACCTGGCTTGTTAAATTTCAGTTACTGTCACATTCAGGGAATTTTGATTTAAAGTGTTATGCCAGTAGGAGTGGAATGATGCCTGTTATTTAAAAGAGCTATCTTTCTTTCCCTTTCAATTTCTGATGTGACTTGACACCCATCATGCTTTGTCAGGCCACACTGGGCGATAGCGAGTCGGGTGAAGACACACAACCTGATGGAACCAGATGCAATATGATGCCTGTGTCCAGCTGTATCAAAAAACCGAGAGATGCCTACACACAGTCTATATCTATCTGTCTGTATGCAAAAAGAGGATTTAGAAATGGTGAAGCTACCTGTTGGCTGCATAATTTGTTGCAGTACACGGATGAGGAACACAGCCCAGGTAGCTTTCTTCCAGTGCTAGTATCATTCAGTTTGGATGATATATCCGAAGTCACTATAGATGATGCAATTACATCTTACCACTGAACACTTACAGATGCATGCACAAAAGACTTGAATACCTTAAACATGCATGTAATATGCCACTGTGCATAGTATTTTGTACGTTACACCTGAGAACTTTCTTGCTGAGAGCTTGTTAGTTTGAGGCTGGGAACTTTTAAAAGCACCTCTCCATCTCCAGCACAGCAAATCTGCTGGCTCAGTTTTGACAAAGCACAGCGTGGTAACACAAGGCATTGTTGGCTTCAGTTTCCTCCTATGCTTCTTAAACTTTCATCTCAAAGCTTCCTGTCCTCACTTATGCTGCTTCCCAGTTATCAAGGAAATGTACAGGGTCATTTGGCCTTTCAGAATTTGATTCGTGCCACTGTTATGAATCATTCAGTTAGTCTGGTAGGAGCGAAAATGATCTGAATAGCAATTTGCAAAATCTGATTTACGATTTAACTTCACGTAAAAAAAATAAATTAGCACCAATGCTGAGGGCTCTCAACTTTGTCTAGATTTTTTTCCCCAAGCAATGAACTTAGTCCCAGTGAAAAGCAAGATATTAACAGTACAGCAAAACCACAATGTAAAATTCTGCCGTATGAGGCTAATTTTGCTTTTTAGCTGGCTTTTGGTACAGTATGTAATCTCCCTACTCTCTTATGTAAGTTTCCTGCTTTTACTGTGTATACATTTCCTGCTGGTGAGTGAGACCCTCAAAATGTGTAGTAGCACCCTGCTATTCATGCAGCAGGTGTTGTGCAGGCAATCACAGTCTGTGATTTCTCTATGGATATATCTTTCTGTAATCCTAGTATGAACTAATTCACAGAGCAGTCTGCTTTCTTAGTTCCGAAAGAAATTGAAACCACAAAACCCATCTCACTTGTGACCATAGCCTAGTTAATGACAAGGGCCAAATTCACCCCTGGTGTAAGCAACCAGCTTTTCCTCAGATAAATTTGACCCAAAGTCGCTATAGAGCATTCGTGCTAGGACAGTGATACAAAATCACTAATCCAGTGCATGTTTAAGATAGCTTTGTGCTAGTTTTATGAAATATAGCGGTTAGCCAGTAGTTACAGAGACACTCTGGCCCAGATCCTCAGAGATATTGAAATCAGAGGGCATAAATATTTATTTACCTAAGTATTTATATAATCTCCTTTGCTTTAATATCTGAGCACTTTGAAAGCATCAGTGAATTTATTTTCACCATGAGGTATGGAAGTATTATCTCCATTCTACAGATGAGGAGCTGAGGCACAAAAAGATTAATGGCCAGATTTTCAAAAATGCTCAGCACCCAGTGTTGCTGCGTTGTGAGCACTTTTGCAAAAATTGGTCATAAGTGACATGACCATAGCGTCAGAGGAAGTCTGTGGCAGAGATGGGAATTGAAACCAAAAGTCTTGAGTCCTAGTCTAGTGCCTTAACCAGAGGACAATCCATCCTTGCTACTCATATCACTTGGGAACTCCATTGTAATGCAATTCAGGAACTCTCTGTTGCCAAGGACCCATTTGTTAGATCCTTTTTTCAAAACCTATCTCCTGTCCTACTGTACCTGTGTCTGCAAAAATCTAGGCAATGTATGGAACCTCAGCCCCTCCAGGAAGTCTTTTATGGACCTATTCCGAATTGAGGCCCGTAGTTTGAGAACTGTAACACTACCTAATTTCAAGTATCCACCAGGGTGGTGGAGCACCAGCAATTTGTCGGGCCTTTGACCTGGTTTCTACCCAGATTGTTGACATTTAGGCTACAGCAAGCCCCTTTTGTATCTCTGTGCACAAACCCTTTTCAGCTTTGAACAGCCCTTGTTTGTTACGCCCTACTTTCCATTTGGTCCGCTTACAAGTTGGCATCTGCAGAGAAACCCTCTGATCTTGGCCTTCGTTTGGTCAGACATTTGTTATGCACTGCAACAAGAAGCTGCCTGCGTAGTGCACATCAAGCAATGTGCCAGTCTTTATCCTTGTCAGCGTTATGCAAATCCACAGTACTGATGTTAATGCTAGTTTGGTTTTTATAGCTTGGTGACAGCAACAGCCCTCAATATTAAACACAAATATACGTACACAGTTACAGCAATGATTACTGTAGATGTTCAGCTAGTCATAATATTTGCACTTGGGGTGATAAGGAGCTTTGAATGATAATAGCACTATAGTAGGAGCTTGTTAAAGTGACAGGAGCCCTTGTGTCATTATTGAGTTGTGCATTCCTGCTTGCACTCCTACTGTTTTCTCATAAACTATCCCTCTCCGTTTGTGTATGTAACGTTCTGAAAGAGAAGCCAGTCTTGCTCAGCCATAGCAGCTAGAGGCTAATAAATGTGAGTCTAAATTTCCTATAGCGCTTGACACACTTTAAGGCAGCAGTGTTACTTTGGTGTAGGAAAGATTTCATGAATCTTTTTTATTTAGGTCCTGTTTTATTAAAATAAATCGGTCCCTATACAGGATGATCAGGTCCTAATAGATTAGGGTGACCAGACAAGTGTGAAAAACCAGGACAGAGGGTGGGGGGTAATAGAAGCTTATATAAGAAAAAGACCCAAAAATCAGGACTGTTCCTATAAAATCGGGACATCTGGTCACCCTAACAAATACAGTTTTTATATAGCTCATTTTTGCTAATAGAAGTGAAGCTGCTATGCTGAAACCAGCTTCTTCGAGCAGTGCCAGCTGTAAAGGGAGCAGTAAGAGCCGGCTCAGTGATACTAGGACACAGCATGCTTTGTCCTTCTGTTCTTATTTGAATTCTAAGAGGACAGTCACACCAGTAAAATAGCAAAAGCAACAGCCCCAACCCCTATCTTTTCCTCCAAGTGCACCCACCTCTGAAAATACAATTTGTGTGATCATACTAGATTCTGTATAAAGAGTCCCTAGAGAGCAACACCACAGTGAAAGTAAAAATTGGTCAGTGAAAGACTGGGCACTTTTCGTACTGTCAAAAGAGTGGAGAAGAGCCATCTCAATTTGTTATCAAGATCTGCTGGAGAACAGATGCCATTGGATGTCCTTCAAAAACACCCCCCCTCCCCCTTGCATTCACTGAAGCTCTTTTTGTAGTCTGGACTTCCAGGACATTTTAATTCTTTCTACTGAAGTTTTAATAGACACCCATTTGCACCCATGTTTGCGTAAGCGCTTCCCTTATCAATCCCCTTTTTTTCAGGGTTTCATATCTTGACTGTAAAAACTTGGGCCAGGATGCACTTAGCAAGCGGTTCATAGTATGGTTCAGTTGCTTTTATATTTTGAAGAGCATGACAAAGACACCTATTTCTGTGTCTTATTTTAACTGCTTTGCTGCTGTGTTCAGCTGCTGCCTTTTCACTGTGGCCTGGTCTACACTGGGGGAGGAGGGGGGTAGATCGACCTAAGATACACAACTTCAGCTACGAGAATAGCGTAGCTGAAGTCGACGTATCTTAGTTCGACTTACCTCCCGTCCTCACGGCGCAGGATCAATGGCCGCCGCTCCCCTGTCAACTCCGCTTCTGCCTCTCGCCATGGTGGAATTCCGGAGTCGACGTCAGAGTGATCAGGGATCGATTTATCGCGTCTACGCGATAAATCGATCCCCAGTAGATCGATCACTACCCGCCGATCCAGCGGGTAGTGAAGACGTACCCTTCACATAACATGCTGGAGCTCTTTGAAGCATTTCGCCATTGGAGTATTGGGCACTTTAGTGAGGAACAACTGCAAGGAGATGCTGGTCAAGATCTCCAAAAGTGACTAATGATTTGGGGTCCCTCCATTTTTGGGTGCCCAACTTGAGATGCTTCTAAGGGGCCTGATTTTCAGCAGGTGGGTGCTTAGCACTTTCTGAAAATCAGGCTCCTCTAAGGTGTCTCAAGCTGGCACCCAAAAACAAAAGCACCCCCATATCACCTGATAAGTCACTGAGCTCTGTGAGATTTGCCTCTCTAGCTGCTACTATAGGCAGCGCTCAGGTGCTTACTCTTGCAAGCGTGTTTACTGGGCTCAGAAATAGCAGGAGAAGTTTTTAAACATGCCTGGTGATGTATTTACATGACAACACCAAAGATAAATCTGTAAAAACTATTAAGGTCTGCTGGGTATATGCCATTTGTTTGAGCAGAAATGCAATACATCTTCTCCTGTCATATTGGAGACCTAATGGATAAATAGTACACATTTGGAATAATCTCGAATTAGAACTCCCTTTAGGAAAGCTAACTGGCCAGCTTTCATTTCCTGTGAGCTTTCCCTACATGTTACAAAAACCCACGATGACATTCAGGCTGTTTGCCAGGTATCGGTATTGGTACCCTATGGTGCCAGTGGTCTCTCTCTTAGTATTAAATACTACTGAGATGGGTGCATTAAAACTGACTGAGTTATGATGGATAGACAGATAGACAGAACAAAGACTGCTGGAAAAAGTCTTGTAATTTAAAACAGGATTTTTGTTAAAGGACATTTCTCATGCCAATAATCACCTATATTGTAGGCTTTATTGGTTGATAATGTATCTTAAATGCCATTTTATGACTTTGCCTTCTGCTCATGGTGAATACCTTGAATTACAGTCCATTATTTGCACATAGAGCCAACAACAGTAGGGGCTATTACTTAAGTATACTCATTCAGGAGATGGGAATAGCTACTTTTGGAGCCATTTTGCTGACCACTTAACATATATTTAATTTACAATTCCAATGTGTTTTAATATGTAGATTTGCAGCTGATTAAAAAAATATATACTTCTCCTAAAATATTTGAAAGACCCTTTCTTTAATTGGCTTTTGCTTTTTTTTTTTTACTTTTACAAGATTAATAAGAACTAAACTATTCATTTGATTTTAAAAAATAATATTCAGTTCATTGGGCAAATTGACAAAAAAGCAGAATATTCAGATTTGGGCTGGCATTTTATCATTAACCTGCTTTGTTGGGAAGTTTGAAAAACCCTGAGCAGTGGACTGTGAACTGAGAATCCCTTGGGTTTTGTTGCTGTTTTTTTGTTTTTATGAAACTTAAAAGGACCACTGCCAAGATCAAGCTCTAGGTACCCTTAGTGTCCTTGGATGTATGTGTGCAGTTACCATTGACTTAAATACCGCTAAAGATAAAGATGTCTGTTAAAATATTGCAAAGTTCAATACATTTATACCTATTAGTCATGTTAGCATTATACAGTGCAGGAAAATGTGTGTAGTAATACTGGATCTGTTTCAAAGAAATAAAATATTATAGGGCTGTCGTAATTATCCCAGAAACAAACAAATTCAGAGTTAAGGTGAAGCTTCAAAATATACCAAACATGTTAAGGTGTGTAAATACAACTTTTAAGGTATCCAGGCAACATTAACTTTGCTTTGTAGTGACGTCATGCAATAACCATACAGTTATCAGTACTACATTTTATTGTTTGTGGTACCAGATTTGGTTAAATTGATTTTTTAAAGATATAATCATTTGGTTTATTTTTTTCCCCTCATGGTGTCATTGTAGAGCACAGTTAAGGTGGTTTGGGCCAGGATGTTTTTACATGTGTCATAATCTATTTTTATATGTGTGGCAAACTGATTTTATGTGAGAGAATTGAACTATGTGCAATAGTTGCTTTTGTATGTAAAAAAAAAAAATCACCAATATTTAATCCACAAATAAAGTCTGGATTGAAAGTTGGTTTTAACTACTCAGTAATCTTTTAAAAATGAGCCATAGCTGACCAATGAAAATCTTTGATATTAATACAAAATAATCATGGTTTGACTTTTTTTTTTTTTAAACATGTTGCCCCCCTATCTTATGCGCTACCTCTGTTGGCATTTGTGATTGGTCAGGACTCTAGCAAGCTGTAACTAGGTTGCTTACTTGAAGTAGTGACTGTCTTAGCCAAGTAGGGATTGATCTTTCTTGAGCAAAATTTTCACAAAGGCTTTATTTGAATAAATGCTGTAGATTAGGACCTGCAGTAGTGTGTATTATGGGCCTGATCCAAAGCCCAGTGAAGATAATCCCATTGACTTTAAGGGGTTTTGTATCAAACCCCACGTTGATACCCTCCTTACCCCATTGACATTAAAATTTGGGTCATGTTAAGAAACGTTAATCAAGATGTAAACTTAAAATCCACTTTGGTTAACCCTATTGTGCAGGCCTATGTTTTGAAGGGAAATAATTTTAAGTGGTTGCTTTAAACTACTCTGGAACCCTAGGTTTCCTACCTAGGAAACCAACTGTTTAACCTGTACTGGTTTTCAAGTTTTGGTTCTTCAAGTCACTTTTTGGATCTCGTTCAATTTGCAATGTGCATGGAGCCTTTGGGAGTAACATACCATTGAGGTGCTTAGATAGTGTGATGGTGAGCAGGATACAATAGAGCAATTATAACATTTCAAGGGATATTGAGAGCTGTAGTTTCTCTTGGGAGGTGACACAAAAAAGGTAAGGAGTTGCTAGGACGCTGTCTGGAAGCAACAGCACATTTCAGAGAGACTACAGCTCCCAGCATCCTTTGATGATTTGTAGTTCTTAGTTCTAAAGGGAACAGAAAAGTTAATCTCTGAATCCATCAGATAATTTCACATCTTCGAAGTGAACAGTAGCATAGATCTTATTAAATGTCCTAATTTTTTCCCCGTTTCAAGGATGTGTGTATGGTAAAATAGTTTAGATTATATAGCATAGTATTGCACAAATGTATAGGAGGGCATAACATATTTTGAAGCATTCACCTATGTTTTATGCCAACAAATGGGAGGAAGGAGGTGGGTAAACCAGTGCTGACAGGGTCAGCTTTAACTAACCCAGGACAATTCTGTCCCTGCAGCTACCCCACAGTTGGGATGAAATCCTGGCTCCACTGAAGTCAATGGCAAAGCTTCCTTTGGCTTAAATGGAACCAGTATTTAAACCCAGGGTTTTAAACCTGGCTTGGCCACTGACTTGCAGTTTGACCTCAGGCAAGTCACTTCACTTTTCTGTTCCCCCTCACACCCTGCATCTGTCTTGTCTGTTTAGATTGCAGGCTCTTCAGGGCAGGGACTGTCTCTTATGTGTTTGTACCATGTCTAGCACAGTGGGCCCCTGATCTCAGCTGGGGCCTCTTGGTACTAATATAACAGAAGTTCATAATAATTAATCATATTTCTAGCATAGTAACTGTGCACTTGACCCAGCAACCTCCTCCCTGCATGGATCCTGAACCCCACTGATCCTATACATAGTCAGGAAGGACTGATGATGTGGGGGCGGCACCACTCCTGTTCCTTGCTCTTGGGCTGGTATATCTGGATAACTGCACTCATGGGAGAGAAGGGGGTGATAGGGCCCAGAGTTACTTAGCATTTCTAAATGTAAGTGTACACATAACAAATGAATAGTTTCTTATAGCATCTTGTTTGCTGTTTGTTATTACTGAATAGTTTTAGAAACCTAGGAATTGCCATATTGGATCAGCCCTGAGGTCCATCTAGTCCAGTATCCTGTCTCTGACAGTGGCCAGCACCAGCTGTTCCAGTGGAAGGTGCCAGGAACCCTGCAGTAGGACAGTTATGGAATCACTTTTTCCCAGAGGGAGTTTCTTCCTAATCCCCATCAGAGATTGGCTTGTGCCCTGAAGTATGGGAGTTGATATCCTTTCCTAATTTTTTTTTAAATCCTTACTATTATAGCTCTTGAAATTAACATTATCTGTATAAACAGCCAATCTTGTTTTGAATCTTTTTAAGCTTTTGGCTTTATTGATACCTTTTGGCGGTGAGTTTCACGGGCTTATTTGTAAGCCATGTAAAAAAAAGTATTTCCTTATGTCATTTTAAAATTTGCCTCCTTTCAGTTTCTTTGAGGAACCTCTTGTTCTTCTCTTTATGAGACAAGGTGAAAGAAGTGGCTGATCTACCTTTACTCATCCAAGTAGCAATGGGTCAAACCGTGTAGGCCTTGCTTAGGCAAAATTCTCATTATGTTTTGCCTGAGTTATAGAGACTGAGGGAGGACTGTATGATTGAACCCACATCTGAGAGGAAGAATGGTCTTGCTGACTGATCTACAGCCTATTCGTGGTTCTGCTACAGTCTTCAGGCCTAATCTTGCAAGTTAGGCCGCCCTTATGGACCTCCCATTGATGTGAATGGGTTTGTTGGACCAAGCTCTCCTTTGTGACCTTGGGCAAGTCACATAGCTTCTCTGGACCTCAGTTTCCTATTCTGTAAAATGAGGATAATGTTACTTATCTACTTGATTGAAAGAATTAATGTATGTGTGAGTGCTCTGTGATCCAAGGATGGAAGGTGCTATAGAAATGCAATAATTGTGATTCTGAATTATTATTTCTGAATATTGGAAATCTATATACTACCAGTATTTCATTTTGTCCAACCTCTTCTGCCATATCTGGCTCTATAGCGACGTTGTAAATAGCAGAAGCAAAGCTCTGCAGTTAGTGCCATCTTTGACTAGGAGTTTGTGTAAAAGAAAAAGAGTGGAAGAATAATAATATCATGTTGCTATGACCTGCAGCCTGATCTACTTGGCAGTTTAGGTATTGATTTCAATGGGAGAAGGATCAGACCTGTTATGCTTTTTATTAATGATATTGGCAGTGGTATGAGTGGAGAATGGCTGGCAATTAGGCTTGGAACAATTATTGATTATTGTGATTTTCTGTATTGATATATATTTTCAAGCAGCTAATACCGATAATCCTTCACAGTGCAGAATGGGGCCTCTTTGACCTGCCTTTCTTCTATAGCAGTCCAGATGAAGCCACTTCTCATGATCTAACACTGTCCTGTCAGTGGTGTGGGACAGACTTCTAGTTTAAAAATGCCTACTGGCTCCCGTGTCTTTCAAATCTTTGTTATTGGCTAATACATGAGAATTGCTCCTCCCCCCCCTCTTCTGAAATGACTTCTGATTTAAATTTCTGAAGTAGAGAGGAGAGAAATCCTCCAGTCTCAGATGGAGAGCTTCCCGGCTCTTTGAGCTTTGGTCAAGTGAAAAATTCTCTAAGTTATTTGTCAGCAGATAACCAATGAAAAGAAAACGTATTTTTCCCCTAGCCTTACAATCAATGTAGTATGAAGCCATAGACATAATGACTTGGAACAAATGAGAATATCCATTGTATAAACCAACAGAATTTGGTTCCAAATCTATAAACGTTTGGTGTACAGAAATCTGCCTAACTCCTTCAAAAACTGCACAGTCTATTGCAGGGGTGGGCAAACTTTTTGGCCCGAGGGCCACATCTGGGTATGGAAATTGTATGGCAGGCCATGAATGCTCACGAAATTGGGGTTGGAGTGCGGGAGGGGGTGAGGACTCTGGCTGGGGGTGCGGGCTCTGGGGTGGAGCCAGAAATGAGGAATTCAGGGTGTGGGTGGGTGGGGGGTGAGGGCACTGGCTGGAGGTGCGTGCTCTGGGGTGGGGCTAGGGATGAGAGGTTTAGGGTGTAGGAGGGTGCTCCAGGCTGGGACTGATGGGTTTGGAGGGCGGGAGGGGGATCAGGGCTGGGGCAGGGGGTTGGGACACCTGGGAGGATGAGGGGTCCAGCTGGGGGTGCAGGCTCTGGGGTGGGGCTGAGGATTAGGGGTTTGGGGTGCAGGAGTGTGCTCCAGGTTGGGATTGAGGGATTTGGAGGGCAAGAGGGGGATTAGGCTGTGGAAGGGGGTTGGGGCGTGGGAGGGGCTCAGGGGTGCAGGCTTCAGGCAGTGCTTACCTCAAGCAGTTCCCAGAAGCAGCGGCATGTCCCCGCTTCAGCTCCTACGCCGAGGTGCGGCCAGGTGGCTCTGCGCGCTGCCCCGTCTGCAAGCACAGCCCCTGCAGCTCCCATTGGCCGCAGTTCCCAGCCAATGGGAGCTGCGGGGGTGGCGCTTGGGGCGGGGGCACCATGAGGAGCCCCCTGGCTGCCCCTACACATAGGAGGAGCTGGAGAGGGGACATGCCACTGCTTCTGGGAGCCACGGCACACACGCATGGAGCAGTCCCCGACCCTGCTCCCCGGCTAGAGCGCAGGAGTGGAGCAAACCCCAGAATCTGCTCCCCAGCAGGAGCTCGAGGGCCGGATTAAGTCGGCTAGCGGGCTGGATGTGGCCCGCTGGTCGTAGTTTGCCCACCCCTGATCTATTGGATGATTCAAATAATCACCATCTGTACTTCTGAGTGGACAGTAAACTAACATTTAACAGCTGCAAAGCCACTATATTTCAAAGGCCAGTAGAGCTGACCAGTCGCTTATCTGTTCATGAGATTAAAAATAGATTCTGGAGTAAAAGAAAGGTATATTTCAAAAATAGCAGCAACACCACAGTCTCAGTTGTAGTGATGTGGCTCATAAAGGAGAGTTGCAGATGGCTGCTTAAGACCCAAAGAGCACTCTGTGTGTTTTGGATCTGTTGAGATCACTAGACCTGTATCTGCACCTGGGAACATCAAAACCATCTGTAGCAGAGGCATTGAGATCAGGTGAAATCTTGAGTGCATTCCAGAGGCCGAGAAGCTTCATTCGCCCTTGTGTTTGTTGCGTTCAGAAATAACTATTTCGGGGCAGGGGGCAAAAATAACTCAAGTGCCTAGGACCCCTTCCTTTCCTTTTTCAGCAAGGGCATTTTGCTGAAATATTGCCGAGCCTTACATTTCTGCCTAATGGAACTTTTTTTGAACCAAGAAGATAAAGTGCTTCCAGTGAATAACAAGAGAGACAAAAAGATGCTTTCTTTTCCCCTTGGTCAACTTCGCTAGATCGTAAGGTTTTGTTTTTCCATCATTTCTGTTTTGATTAGCATGAAGCATCTCATTCCACAGTGGATTTTTTTTTTTTTTTTGGAAGAACAAAGACCCCCTTTGACCTGGATTTGGATGCATCTGTGACAGCCTACTTCACTGGATGCCAGCTGAGCATAGTGCATTTAATTGATGAAATAATAATGATGAACCGTGCCTGAACTTGCTCTGACGACCACTTGAAGCAGAAGCTGTAGTAAATCAGGTCGGCATTGCATCCTGGCAGTAGTTGTCCTTTCCCATTCTTGGTGCATTGAGGCATTGCATAAGTGTTGAGCTTTTTGTCCCAAACATGTCCCCACAGGGCTCACTTCATTCCCATTTCAAAACTCATCTCCCCTTCCTTTAATTAAAAGTTGGCCAAAAAAGAATCCTTAACTTACTTTTGTTTTTATGTGACCCTCTTAACCGCCAGTTGCATTAGGCTGATTAAAACCTAGAGCTTTCCCTTTCTAACTATCTTAATGTAAAGAAAAGCCTGAGTAGAACTGCAAAACAGACTCAATGACAGGGTAATATATCTGTCTGTGTAATAGTTCTTTAGTATGATTACTGCAGCTGCAACTTGCAGGTTCTCTCTAACAGCCTAATAGTTCTGCATAATATAATAGCCTCCAAAATGGGACTTTCACTGATGGCGAAGGACCTAATCCTGCAAATCTTACTCCAATTATGTGAGTGAGTAAGCATTGCAAATAGGGCTCCAGCTTTTTGGTCTCAGTTCTGAAAAGATCATTAGAACATACCATTGGTTGGTTGGCTTGGGTTTTTTGGTTTGTTTTTGCCATGCCTAATTGCCAAGCCCTCTTGCACTAACATTTTGAAAGAAGAGGTTTGGAAGACAAATATTCCCTCTATAAAATCTCCCTATGTGTCCTTTGCCATGGAAATTGGTCCATTGTTTTTAGGACCAAGGGTGAGTGCAGACAGAATAAATACAGCATGTACAAGAAGAAAAGACTACCCCCAGCCAGGCTTTCTATGGTCTTTGTTAGGATTCAGGCTGTTTGTCCACTTTTTTTCTCTTTTTTTTTTTTTTTTTTTTGGCTGGTGCTGTGGGTGCCAAAATGTATCAATTAATTACAGTGAAGTGTTCAAAGAGTTATTTGATTTGCAAAGGGGAATATTTATGCTAAGATGTTGTCTTTTCATGCACAGTATAGTGGAAGGGTATTTTAAACACCATTGTGACTTTTTTGTGTGTGTGTATGTGTGTGTGTAGAATTCAAACCTCTTTTATTCAGTTAATTAGCATTTGGGATTAAGAAAGGAAAATAGATTTTTTTTCTTTTCTACAAGCAGCTCAGTAAAATAATAGGCATTAGGTGAGGCCAGTTTTTTTCAATATCTACTCAGAAATGTTCACTCTTATAGGAAATTACGTTTCGCCCCAAACTGGCTGGCACTGGACTACCTGGAGCTTGCAGTTCTGAATTCCTTGCCACTCAGACCTCCCAATGAGCGCGTAAATTGTGGGAGTTCTGGGAACAGGGAAGACAGGCTCAGTGCCTTAGTGTGTATTCACACAATACTTGTTGAGGGGGGAGGATTCAGAATCATTTAGACACCTGTTTGCAACACTGACCCGCTTTAGAAAGATTCTCTTTGGAAGAATCTGTCTGTGTGGGAGTCTAAGTGCCAGTTTCCCCACTCTCAAGATCTGTTCCATCTGACAGTATGAGAAGTACATTCCCTCATACTTCCCTCCCATAAGAAAATTATCTTTTTTTAATGAAAAGTTAATACTGTGCGCATGCTCTCAGAGGAAGTGTTGTAAGCAAGACACGAGAAGTAATTCTTCCTCTCTACTCCACGCTGATATAGCCTGAATTGGAGTATTGTGCCCAGTTCTGGGCGCCACGTTTCAGGAAAGATGTGGACAAATTGGAGAAAGCCCAGAGAAGAGCAACAAAAATAATTAAAGGTCTAGAAAACATGACCTAAGAGGGAAGACTGAAAAAATTGGGTTTGTTTAGTCTGGGGAAGAGAAGACTGAGAGGGGACATCAAAAATTTTATCAAGTACATAAAAGGTTGTTACAAGAAGGAGGGAGAGAAATGGTTCTCTTTAACCTCTGAGGATAGGACGAGAAGCAGTGGCCTTATAATACAGCAAGCGTGGTTTAGGTTGGACATTAGGAAAAATAGGGTGGTAAAGTACTGGAATAAATTGCCTAGAGAGGTTGTGGAATCTCCATCATTGGAAATTTTTAAGAGCAGGTTAGACAAACACCTGTCAGGGATTGTATAGATCAGTGGCTCTTAATCTTTCCAGACTACTGTACCCCTTTCAGGAGTCTGATTTGTCTTGCATACCCCCAAGTTTCACTTCGCTTAAAAACTACTTGCTTACAAAATCAGACATAAAAATTCAGAACTGTCACAGCACACTGTTACAGAAAAATTGCTTACTTTCTCATTTTTATCATATAATTATAAAATCAATTTGAATATAAATATTGTATTTACATTACTGTGTATAATATATAGAGCAGTATAAACAAGTCATTGTCTACATTAAATTTTAGTTTGTACAGACTTCACTAGTGCTTTTTATGTAGGCTGTTGTAAAACTAGGCAAATATCTAGATGAATTGATGTACCCTGTGGAAGACATCTGTGTACCTCCAGGGGTACACATACCCCCAGTTGAGAACCAGGGGGTAGATAAGAGATAATAATTACCATAGTCCTGCCATGAGTGCAGGGGACTGGATTAGATGACCTCTCAAGGTCTCTTCCAGTTCTATGATTCTATGAAGACAGCCTGGTGTGAATGGCAGTTCTGTAGTGAGTATCTTTGACTTTCATTTCGTACCAAGGCATACACCTTACTAACTTGAGGCCCTGTGGCTTTAGAACCTCCATTCACAAATGTTACAAAAGCCCTTGGGAAGTGCTGTCTAATGCTTAGAGTACATTAGGGACTCGGGACTCCAGGGTACAATTGCCTTGTGGCTCGCTCACTCTGGGCCCAAGCTAGCTTCCATTGAAGACTATGGGAATCTATCTTTCCATTGACTTCAAGTGACAGTTAAACCGCGCCTGTATAATCGTGAGTAAGCCACTCTGTTTATTGATCTCTGAAACAAGCATAATTATACCTCCCTCACAGGAAGTTGAGAGCGCTAATTAATTAATATTTGTGAAGAGATTTAAGATCCAAACTTGAACATGCTCTAGAAGTGCATAATATTATAGTCCTTTTCTGCTTTTGATGGCACTCAAAGCTTGGATGCTTTTCTTTTAAATATTTTGGTCAAGCTGCACAGGCAGTTACATTGGCAACTTTGGAGTTGCCTTCTTGGCTGTGTCATGGTAAGGCTGTTGGTATATTGGCTATGTTGCTGTGGCACCCCATAATCTGCATTGAATATTTTTCCAGTTTCTCTTGGATTTTGAATATTTTTTTCCAGTTGATTTGTCAGGGTTCAACACAAATACTTTGTGAGATCCCTGTTAACATTGGAAAACTATGCTTAAACACATGGAGACCTATGCTTAATAAACACATACCAACAAAATCTGAGGAAACTTAACAAGTAGAACAAGACCCTGCACTTGTTTTACACATGGATTGCTGCACACGGTGACACACTTGGCTACAAGACATCTTCAGGATCTAACCCATTGTGCTTAAGATACGGATGGAGAGAGTGATTCTGCTCTCACTTGCGGTGATGTTAGTCAGGAGTAACTCCATTGACATGAATGGAGTTACACCAATATAAAACAGGTATATGTGAAAAGATAATCCGCTCAGCACTCTTAGAATTCCTTTTCTAGTTTTGGTTTGTGTAAGTCTTCACCTGAAATGGGCTTTAGCTACACGTTTTGGATACAGATCTGGACCCATGTTTTTTCAAAGGTCATGAATGTTCAGAATCAGGGTTTTGGCTTTTCACTCCTAGTCTCAATGTTATTTAAATGTGAACTGAAGTGATTTTAACTGTCAGGTTTGGACCTGTGTGTTCCCTAGCACAGTTGAGGACATCACTAGCAACTAAAGCAAAATGGGGAGCTTCATTTCTTAACACTGCTTTACAGGCCCATTCCAAAGCTCAGTAAAGTCAATGGGAAATTTTTCCATTGACTTCAGTGGGTTTTGGATCAGGCCCTTGAATTCTGGTGGGTTTTCACTCCGATCATGGTACGTGAATGAGGAAGTGCATTATTTTCGAAGAGTTTTAGATTGTATTGTTTGTTTTGTAATTTGTCCGGGCCTGATCCTGATCCTGCACACCCAATGATTTCTGGAGGAGCTATTGCTGTGTATAGACTAAGGCTACGTCTGTACTGCCCCACAGTTCAGACTACAGGGGTATGAAATAGCAGTGTGCACCGAAGAGCTGCACTGTAACTATCCTGTATGGACACTATCGGCATGGACTAAAATTTTCCTAGTTCATATTAATGTAGTCAAAATAACCTTTTCGTTCGTGCCTATAACATCCACATGCGGTAGTTGCAGGGCAGCGCACTGCGGGCAGTGTACACAGACCTTCAGACCTTGATCCTACAAACCCTTATACATCTGCTTAACTTTAAGAATCCGAGAAATCCCATCAAAGTAACTGGGCTACTCACTTCAGTGAAGTTAAATGCTTCCATAAGGCTTTGCCTTAACTAGTATATAGTAGAGGTGAAAACATTATGTACTTAGTCGTAATATGTAGTCTATTACTGAGTTTTGGATCGTTAACGTTTTTTTTAAATTATGTTTGTAGGATAAGGATTTTTATTCACTGTAGTATGGTATGTTTATTAATTTATTTCGATTTCTTTTAAAATTCCTTAGGAAAGTGTATGTGACATCAAAAATCACACAAGATTCTAACAGTTCCTTACCTAAATTAATAATCGCATATTTCAGATTTTTAAAAATTAAAATTGTATAAAAACAAAGGGAACAATAAAATATGTATGATTGACTTCACGTACATAGAGCATGGAAGTGCAACAGATAGATGATTTGGGAATCAGGTAATGTTGGATATAATAATAATTCTTAAACTAAGGTTGATGCAGTATATGCCCTTTAAAGAATCAAATAACTTCTCATGTTTATATTTGTTTTTAAATAGACTCTATCAAGTAGTTTTGATCTTTCTCCCCCATACCCCAATATTTGTAAAAGTTTTCTAAAATTTAATACAAATCAAACAGTTTTGATGAATGTACTGTTTTATTTTTAATGAAAGATATTTTTTAAAGATCTGGAGTCTAAATATTCCCCCACAGGGCTGAAGGGTGGTGCACAACAGTACTGAAACACAACAGCATTATGCTAGTGCGTGACAAACAGTCTATAAATAGAAAAGTGACACTGACTTGTCCAAGTGTTCACTGACTGAGCTGAGTAAAATATAAATAGTAAGCAAACAACATCAGTGGTCCATATTATTGATGTTACGGAGTCATCTATGAAACTCAGTCAAAATCATTGTGCTAGGCACTGTATAAACCTATATGAGACAGACCCTATGTCCAAAGAGCTTAAAATTTAAATGCATTTTATTTTAAAAATTCTTTCATTCTTAATATTCTAAGGGTGGGCAGTGTGGTCTGGTGTATAGAGTGCTGGCCTGGGGCTCAGGAGACATGGGTTCTTTTCTGCATTCTACCATTGGCTTGTTGATCACCATGGGCAAGTCATTGCACCTCCCCGGGCCTCAGTTTCCCCATATGTAAAATGGGGATAATTATATTTACTTCCCTGGGTAAAATGCTTTGAGGTTTACTGATGAAAATCTCTAGATAAGAAGAAAGTATTATTATTATTTATTAATGCAAATAATAATACTTATTTTAACCTATTATTTTTAGGTGAATACAAACCCTTTTAAAATGCTAAGGTCATTTTGTTCAGTCCACATCACCCCATGTATTATTTTTTTCCCATTATATTTTTATTCCATCCTGCCTCTCGTGCCAAGCCCAAGTAGCCAGGAGATCAGTGGGAGCAGAAGGGAGGTTATGAATCTTTTCATCCCAGGAAACCAAAAGCTGCTGTAGCCACCATAACCCCTGTGCTCCCATTCTGTGGTGAGCAATGGCTGATGGATCCACATAATGCTGATTCTGCCTGCTGCACCCCTGCCCTTTCCCCATCCTGATGTGACCAACCTGAACCCAGCTGTGCAGGACTCTGTGATTCTGTGACTGAGCTGAGTAAAATATAAATAGTAAGCAAACATTTCATCCCCATGAAAATACCTCATATAAATCTTTTCTGCACAACAGAACTGTACCATCACAGATCTGTGGCCATAGAAAAGTGATAAGGATTTTAAACATCACAGCCCAAATCTTGGGTCTGGCTGATCTCTCAATTTAAGGTGTGGTGGAGAGACAAATCATCACCTTGGTGGATGGCTCTGAGGCAAGATAGCAGCCTGTGGGCCACTATACCAGTGGGGACTTGACAGAGTGAAGCGTAAAGACTGAATGGGGGCCAGGTTGTACAGAGTACCCTTTTCAATTGGTACTGTACTGAAGTATGTGAATATATTAAAATAAACATCTGTACTTCTTTTACACTACCTCACCTGCAAAATGATAAAGTTAATATTTGGCAGGACTGATGCTGCTTCCCTCGTTTTAATGCATAGTGATTTGTTTTTAAATAGCTGAACTATAAACCCCTGATAAAAGTGAGTTTTGAATGGAAATGCTGGCAGAACTTTAACAATAGTGCAGTACCTTGCATTGGTCAATATTCCATCTCTTATTTCAAAAGACTAGGGAGACAGTCAAGTGCTTCAGGGAACACTCACATTCTGTGATGATATGGAGATGAGTATGATATAAATACCTGGATAGCAGAGGACAGGCTTGCAAAAAGTAATCCTCCCATCTCACATTTAGGTGGGTTGAAATCATCTGTTGTTGAGCTGAAAGTACCTCTGCAGGTTTGAAAACCAGCTCTATATTTAGCATCTATTACCTGTGGAGAGCCTTGGAAAGCAATGATTTGGCTTTATGCTGCCATTGTACACTGGGAGACCCCCTTTGCAGCAGGCAAAGACCTGCATGTCCTGTGAGCAAGCAGTCTTCTGACAACATCTCTGGGCCTCAAGATGCCAGAGGGATGGAGAAAGTACAGTGAAGCAGATAAAAAGTTTAGTCAGAGATAATACAGGGGGGGAAAGCTCCCACAAAAATTGTAACTTAAATGTGAAGAAATGGTGCTTCAGGGAAGTGACAAGGAGCTAGTTAATGGGATCCATATCCACAAGTTACAATAATGCCATTTTTAAATTGAGTTTTTGTGGCAGAGCGGCTGAATAAAATTGCTAAGCTTTGCTTCCGTTATGTAGTAAGTGGTGCATGTGGTGTGAAAGACAAGCTGCGGTATGATAACAGACTATCTCTTCTATGCACAAAGAAGGGTTCTGTATTCTGATCAGCTCAACTGCATGCACTGGTAAATATTGGTCCACACTACTTGGTCATTAGAATGTATTGTATTGGTTAATCAGACTGAATTTAGTAACTCTTTCTGTCTGAATTTGCTGATTTGCCATCAGACACTCCTGTGCATTTATTACTGTGTGTCATATTGGCACTGGACGCAGGATTAGCTGGGAGAGAATGTTGTGTGAGAAAGGGGGAAAACCCAGCTTTTTTCATTGCACTAGGTACTCGGGGTCAATTCAGAGAGTGAGTGTCTCTAATCTGAGCTTTTGGCAGGACTAGAAATAGAAGAAATGCCATCACAGCTCACTGATCACCTAAATTCATTTGGAGAAGTTTCGGCTGATCTATGTCAGCACCGACTTAGTGTTGTGAGTTTTTCTTCTTCATTTTGTGTCAGAACTACTCACCCTATTATAAAGAAGCATGGAATGCACTGCACAATCAAATGCTTTGGTGACTTGGCAGTAGAAGGATGCGAGGAGCACAGAGCATATCAAAGAAGGTGGCTCCAGTACAGGAATTTCCAGAGACCTTTTCCCACTTCTCTCGTTTGCAGAAGTGCACATCTTTGTAGTTTGTAATTTGGAAGCAGGCCTGGTACTTGTCAGAGTGAAACACTGGCAAGAGCCAAGCTTAATTTAGGCTGGCACTTTGCAGATTTCCTCCTTTATGGCCGTGCTAGTAGTGCATCACTGTCACGATGGCAGGACCCTATTATTACTGTTGTGGGGCTCTTCTGAACAGAGACTGATACTTGTTCCAAACTGTGTTGATAGTTTTGCTATGTGGACTTATGGAGACTAGGATGAGACAAAACACTTGTTTCTGCTTGTGACCTAAATCAGGATTTGAACTCAGGTCTAATTAATTTACAGCACCGCAATATTCTTTGATGCATACTTTTGACCATGTAGCCACACTCATAATTTTCTCATGACTCTTGTGATATTGGATGTTTTGCTTTAAGCCTCAGCTCCAGGAGACAAGTGATTAGGTGAGAATCTCAGCTTTCATTTAAAAAAAGAACGTTTCTAGCTCACAGGGTTGTGGAAAGAAGCTAAAAAATGCAACCCAAGTGCATCCAGAAGGCTCAGCAAACAAGAAGGCAAATAAAAAGAACCCCAAATGTATTAAGTATCAGAGGGGTAGCCGTGCTAGTTTGTATCCACAAAAACAACGAGGAGTCTGGTGGCACCTTAAAGGCTAACAGATTTATTTGGGCATAAGCTTTTGTGCATCTGAATAAGTGGGTTTTTTACCCACAAAAGCTTATGCCCAAATAAATCTGTTAGTCTTTAAGGTGCCACTGGACTCCTCGTTGTTTTTCCCAAATGTATTAATGTTTAAAAATCTCAAGATTTTTAAAGCCAATCTCAGGAATTGGGTGTGAAGAGGCTGACTCTTGGAACTAGCAATACTGCTTTTATATAGTGTAGTTAGAGTCTAAGGCCTGGTCTACACTAGTCTGTTATTTCGGAATTAGCCGAGTTAATTCTAAAAAAAAAAAAAGATTCCGTCCACACCACCAAACCGTTTTTTTCGATTTAAAGGGCTCTTTAATCCGATTTCTGTACTCCACCTCGGCAAGTGGAGTAGCGCTTAAATCGAGATCGCAATCCTGGAATAAAGGTATTGTGGACGCAATTCGACAATTCGACAATTATTGGCCTCCGGGAGCTATCCCAAAATGCTCCCTTGTGACCGCTCTGGACAACACTCTCAACTCTGATGCACTAGCCAGGTGGGCAGGAAAAGCCCCGGGATCTTTTGAATTTCATTTCCTCTGTGGTCACCATCAGCACAGGTGACCATCAGCACAGTCCACCATCACAGGCGACCATGTAGAGTCCACCATCACAAGAGATCTCGCAGTCCTGGATTCGCAGACGAGCTCCAGCATGGTCCAAACGGGAGGTACTGGATCTCATTGCATGCTGGGGAGACGAGTCTGTTATGGCAGAACTATGTTCCAAAAAAAGGAGCGCAAATACATATGCTAAAGTCTCCAGGGCTATAATGGAAAGAGGCTACTCCAGGGACACAGAGCAGTATTGTACAAAAATCAAGGAGTTCAGGCAAGCGTACCAAAAAGCCAGGGAGGCGAATGGGTGCTCTGGGTCACAGCCCCATACATTCCGCTTCTACCGTGAGCTGCATGCAATTATGGGGGGTGCTGCCACCATTACCCCGCCACTGTCCGTGGACACCTGCAAGGGGGGAGTTGCACGGAGCGAGGAGGAAGAGTCGTTGGAGGATGAAGAGGAGGAGGAGGATAGTGCACAGGCGGCAAATGGGGAATCTGTTCCCTCCCCCCCCCAGCCAGGAACTATTCTTAACGCTGGAGCCAATAGCCTCCCCCCACTCCCAAGGCATGTTCCCGGACTATGACCCTGGAGAAGGTACTTCTGGTGAGTGAGAGCCTGATCGGAGCTACGTGGTGGGGGGCGGGGAACCCAGCCATGCTGGGCTGTTCACATTTAGTTTAAAGGGCTCATCCCTGCTCAGAGCCTCATTGGAGCCATGCGGGGGTGTGTGTGTGTGTGTGTGTGTGTGTGTGAAGTGATCATCCCAGAGAGCCCACAGGCCCTTCTTTTATATGGCAAATCCACCGGGCATTGCTTGCTATGGGAAAGGGGGCCCAGCAGTTAGAAAGCATTGAAATGAATGTAGAAGAAGCAGAACCCCGCATGCCCCTAGGCTGCCTGCAAGCTGAATTCTGTTGCCCGGCCATGTGTGATGGCTTACTCACACCAAAGTGTCTCCTTTGTTCTCTGAAATCTATCTTTTAAAATATTACCCTCCCTTTTTCTCCTCCCGCAGGTGCAAATGTTTCAACGCGGCCCCTATCTATTCCGTCCCAGAGGCTGGTCCAGATTAGAAGGCGGAAAAAACAAACTTGGGACGACATGTTCGCAGAGCTCATGCAGTCCTCACGCACTGATAGGGCCCAGCTGAATGCGTGGAGGCAAACAATTGCGGAGTTCCATAAAGCATTACAGGAACACGAAGAGAGGAGGGACGCGCACGATGAGAGCAGGCAGGATGCTATGGTCAAGCTCATGGGGGAGCAAACTGACATGCTCCGTTGTATGGTGGCTCTAATGCGGGAAAGGCAGCAAGACCACAGACTGCCGCTGCAGCCCCTGTATAACCGCCCTCCCTCCTCCCCAAGTTCCATAGCCTCCTCACCCAGATGCCCAAGAACACGAGGGGGGAGGCTACAGGGACCCACACAATCAACCCCAGAGGATCGCCCAAGCAGCAGAAAGCTGGCATATGTGAACTTTTGATTTGGTTTCTGGACTTGTCCTTCCCTCCTCCTCCACCCCCATAATCCAATACCCACCCCACCCCGTCTACCTTCTGATTTCTCTCAATGTGTTGTGCAACAAATAATAAAGAACAGTTTTTAAACAATTTTGACTTTATTTCTTTTTATATATATAGGGGGTGAGTAACTTCAAGAGAAACAAACACAACTGTCACACTGTACCCTGGCCAGTCATGAAACTGGCTTTCAAAGCTTCTCTGATGCGCAGCATGCCCTGCTGCGCTCTTCTAACCGCCCTGTTGTCTGGCTGTGCGAAATTGGCCACCAGGCGAGTTGCATCAACCTCCCACCCCACCATAAACGTCTCCCCCTTACTCTCTCAGATACTGTGGAGCACACAACAAGCAGCAATAACAATTGGAATATTGGTTGTGCTGAGATCTAACCGAGTCAGTAAACTGCGCCAGCGCGCTTTCAAACGTCCAAAAGCACATTCTGCACTTGCTCAGCCTATAGTTGAACTGCTCCTTACTACTGTCCAGGGTGCCTGTGTACGGCTTCATGTTCAAACAGACCAGAGTTCCTAAAGATGTGAGTGTCATGCACCTTTCCCGGCCATCCCACGTTGATGTCGGTGAAATGTTCCTTGTGATCCACCAGTGCTTCCAGCACCATGGAACCCCTTGTGGTTTATGTACTGGCCGCCCTGGTGTGCCGGGACCAAGATAGGGATATGTGTTCCATCTATTGCCCCGCCGCAGTTAGGGAACCCCAGCGCATTAAAGCCATCCACAATGGTCTGAACTTTTCCCAAAGTCACTACCCTTGATAGCAGCTGGTCAATGATTGCATTGGCTACTTGCAGTACAGCAGCCCCTATAGTAGATTTGCCTACTCCAAACTGATTCCTGACTGACCGGTAGCTGTCTGGCGTTGCAAGCTTCCACAGTGCTATAGCCACTCGCTTCTCAACTGTGAGGGCTGCTCTCATTTTGGTGTCTTTGCGCTTCAGGGCAGGGGACAGCAAGTCACAAAGTTCCATGAAAGTGGCCCTGCACATACGAACGTTTTGCAGCCACTGGGAATCATGCCACCATGATCTCCCAATCGCCACATGCCATGCTTCTAGGAACATCTGTGTCCATGTCCTCATCAGTAAAGTAATAGCACTGTCGTTGCTTCCTCGCCCGGTTTTGCAGGTACTGCACAGACTGCTGGATAATGTGCGAGGTATTTACAATGGTCAAAACTGCAGCGGAGATCTGAGCGGGCTCCATGCTTGCCACACTATGGCACCTGCAAGAATAATCCTGGAAAAAAGGCGCGAAACATAGGAGAGCTGTTCGGTTAAAGATGGCCGATAAAAGGCGGTAAATGGTTGTCTTCTGTAGCTTTCACAGAGTCGGGAAGCTCGCTAGAGCTGCAAGAGCGGGAGAGCAGAGTTTGCGGCGGAAGCGTGAGCAGAGTTTGCAGCGGAAGCTGTGCGACTCAGTTCACAATGGCCAAAAAACGGAGGGGAATTGTTGCCTTCTGTAGCTTCCACGGGTGCCCAGGACAGACAACATGGAAAAATTAGCTAGCGATGCAAGAGTGGGAGAGCAGAGTTTGTGGTGGAAGCTGTGCTGCTTGGTTCACGATAGCTGAAAAAAGGCGGGAAATGGTTAGATAAAAGAGTAGATAGAAAGACAAGAGGACATGCGAGGTGTATTCATAGTAATAGGAGACAGGTGGTGCTCCGTACTGCACCATCTGCTGGCAGTGTGCCGTCTGCCGTAGCTTTCAGGGAGGGAGGAGCGAGTGATGGCACACACCCAGAAACACCCGTGAGAATGTTTTTGCCCCATCATGCACTCGGGGCTTAACCCACAATTCCAATGGGCGGCGGGGACTGCGGGAACTGTGGGATAGCTTCCCACAGTGCACCGCTCCAACATTCGATGCTAGCCTCGGTACTGTGGATGCACTCCACCGAATTAATGCACTTTAGTGGGGGGACACAACACTCTCACTCACTCACTCATGCCCATCACCCCAATCGGGGTATGCGCCGCCAACCACAGATCTCCAGAGTCCTCTATCCTGGGCCATTTGCTCTAGCTGGTTCCAGGTATAGCCCATTTTTATGCTATCAGCCTGAAGGTCGCGTCGCCAGGTGTTTCTTGGACGGCCTCTTTTCCACTTGCCTTGGGGGTTCCACCACAATGCCTGTCTAGTGATGTTAGTTGGCTGCTTCCGTAGTGTGTGTCCTATCCAGCCCCACCTTCTCCTTCTAATTTCTTCCTCTGCTGGAAGTTGACGGGTCCTCTCCAAGAGGTAGATGTTGCTGATGGTGTCTGGCCAGTGGATCTGGAGAATCCTTCTAAGGCAACTATTTATGAAGGTCTGGATCTTCCTGGTGGTTGTTTTAGTTATCCTCCAGGTTTCAGCTCCATACAATAAGACTGATTTCATGTTTTAATTGAACAGTCTAATCTTTGTTGCCAAAGACAGCTCTCTGGAGCTCCAGATGTTCTTGAGCTGTAAGAAAGCTGCTCTTGCCTTACTGATCCTTGCTTTGATGTCTGCGTCCGTGCCACCCTGTTGGTCGATGATGCTGCCTAGGTAGGTGAAGGACTGTACTTCTTCCAGAGGGCTTCCATTCAGTGTGACTGGGTCGTTACTGATGGAGTTAATCTTGAGGATCTTGGTCTTGTCCTTGTGGATGTTGAGGCCAACCTGTGATGATGTGGCTGCCACTACGTTAGTCTTCTCTTGCATCTGTTGTTTGCTATGCAAAAGGAGTGCAAGGTCGTCGGCAAAGTCCAGGTCATCAAGCTGGGTCCACAACGTCCACTGGATTCCGTTCCTGCGCTCATAAGTGGATGTCTTCATAATCCAATCAATGACAAGGAGAAAGAGAAATGGTGACAACAAAGATCCTTGTCTGACTCCGGTTCACACCTGGAAGCTGTTTGTAAGCTGCCCTCCATGGATCACTCTACAGTGTATGCCGTCATATAAGTTCTTAATCAAGTTAACCACCTTTGCTGGGATGCCATAATGCCGAAGGAGCTTCCAGAGAGTCTCTCGATTCACGCTATCGAATGCTTTCTCATAGTCAACAAAGTTGATGTACAACGAGGAGTTCCATTCCATAGACTGCTCGACTATGATGCGGAGCGTTGCTATCTGGTCCGTGCATGATCTATTTTGCTGGAAACCTGCCTGCTCATCTCGTAGCTGTGGATCGGCGACATCCTTCATTCTCTCTAAGAGAACTCGGTTGAAGACCTTCCCTGGCACCGACAGAAGTGTGATTCCTCTGTAGTTGGCACAATTGCTGAGGTCTCCTTTCTTGGGGATTTTAATAAGGTATCCCTCTTTCCAGTCTTCCGGAATCACTTCTTCCCATATCTTCTGAAAAAGGGGGTACAGTATTTCCACTGAAGCATCCAGATCTACTTTCAGGGCCTCTGCTGGAATATCGTCAGGTCCAGCCGCCTTCCTGTTCTTCATCATAGTGATGGCTTTTCTGATCTAATCTCTGGTAGGTCTATCACAATTGATTGGAAGGTCTTCGTTGGCTTGGTCAATGTCTGGTGGATTTAGTGGTGCTGGTCTATTTAGGAGTTCCTCAAAGTGCTCCGCCCATCTATTCATCTGTCGTTCTATTTCTGTTATAGACTTTCCCTGCTTGTCTTTGACGGGACGTTCTGGCTTGCTGAACTTTCCAGACAGTCGCTTGGTGATGTCATACAGCTGTTTCATATTACCATTGTATGCTGCCTGTTCTGCTTCTGCTGCCAGTCCATCTACATAATCTCTCTTATCCTTCCTAATATTCCTCTTCACTACTTTATGGGCTTCAGCATACTTTTCTTGTGCTTTAGCCTTTGCTGCTCTAGTCCTGCTGTTATTAACTACTGCCTTCTTCTTCTTTCTATCTTCTATCTTAGTCAAGGTCTCTGCCGTGATCCACTCTTTCTGCTGGTATTTCTTGATTCCAAGCACTTCCTGGCATGCTGACCTAAGTGTCTCTCTCACTTTCTGCCATCTGTTGGATACACTGTCTTCCTCTTTCTCAGACCGATCCTGTAGTACTGAAAACTTATTCTTCAGTGTCAGTCCAAAATCTTCCTTGATCTTATGATCCTTCAAAAGGCTGATGTTGTACTTCGCTCTTCTATCTGACGCGTCTATCCAGTTCTTCTTCAGCTTCAGCTTCAATCTGGCCACCACTAAGTGATGGTCGGACGCTACGTCTGCTCCTCTTCTAACTCTAACGTCCTGCAAAGATCTTCTGAACTTCTTACTAATACAGACATGATCAATCTGGTTTTCTATCGTGCCTGCTGGCGATACCCAGGTACTCTTGTGGATTCGCTTATGAGGAAAGATGCTACCTCCTATGACCAGGTTGTTAAGTGCACACAAATCCACAAATCTCTCTCCATTCTCACTCATCTCTCCCAGAGCGTGGGTCCCCATGACTTGTTCATATCCTGTGTTGTCAGGTCCAATTTTGGCATTAAAGTCTCCCATAAGGATGGTAATGTCTTTGTCTGGGAGAGTCTCTAATATTTTCTGAAGTCTGTTGTAAAAATAGTCTGTACCCCTCTTCACTGTCATTGGTTGGAGCATAGCACTGTACAACATTCATCTTAATCCTCTTCATTTTAGTTCTGAAGGATGCTGTGGTGATCCTGGAACCATGTGCCTCCCAACCAGTGCTCTCTTTGCCTGCTTGGACAACATGAAGCCTACTCCCTGTGTGTGGGGTGCATCGCTCTCTTCATGTCTGGAATACAGCAACAGCTCTCCTGTCAACAATCGTCTCTGTCCAGCTTGCGTCCATCTTGTCTCGCTAATGCCTAGTAGGGTCAGGTTGTTGCTCCTCATCTCTGCTGCGACCTGCGCCATCTTTATGACTCGTACATGGTCCTCACGTTCCATGTACCGATGGTAATCCTCCTAGTTGCAAGAAGGGTAATCCGCTTAGTGGCTTCCTCACGACTTTCACCACCCAGCGTCATGCGTCTTCAAGTTGAAGGCCCTTCTTTTTCCAGGCTAAAAGTCTCTGTTATCTCTATTGTTGGCGTTTCTGTAGCAAATTAATTTTTTTACGGGGTGGAGGTGCTAGCCCCACGTCCAACCCTCCTCCTTTATCCTGACTTGGGGCAGACAGATGGCCCCAAAGGATCTCTCTGGTGGAGTTACACACAACACTGAATGTATAAAATCGCTTCCGAAAATTCGAATAGAATAAGTTTGAATTAATTTCGTACTGTAGACGTACCCTAAGTCCCTTGTTGTCTTGTGCCATCACATACTGAGTACAGTACAGATCTTCATCTCTTTGAAAGCTGGGCAAGGACCACATTCCTTTGGAGGGAGGAGTTTCAAAAGTAGCTGAAGGCCCTTTGAATTTCACATTTTGGTCAGTTTTTAAGACAACACAGAGTTGAAAGTAAGTGACCTAGAAAATACACAAAATCAAGCCTTTTATTTTTCAGTTGCAGTAACAACTACAGCAATTTGCTATGTGTGCTATTTTTGCCTGTGATGCTCTGAGAAACATTCTTTCGAAGATGTAATTTACGAAGCCTCCTTTGTAGGAGAGGAAATCTGCAGGTGTTCTTGCTTTTGGAAAGACTGAGGAGCAGGCCCAACTTTTGCTGACTCAATCACATGCATCCTTTGCAGTTTTTAGTAAGATGAAACCTAAACATTAAAAGGCAGATTTTATTACCCCAAGCAACACATTTTTTGAGTGGCCCCAGCAGCTTAAAAAAATGAGCAGCAGAATCTAGCTTTCAAATCATTCAGTGTTCACTCATGACTACATGTTGGCTTCCAAGCAAAGAACAGGTTACCTAGCAATGCCTTTACTTAATATTCTCATAATCATTCCCCTGCCTGGGGTTAACGGTACCTGGTGGCATGTTTGTGTTGAAAGACTAGGAGCCCATTGGATAGTCTGAAATATATCCACAATGAATCATCACAGACAATATAGCCAAATATGCCCATAAACGTGAACCAATATTAAATAGCTTCATTATAATGTTACATTTGAGGGGGAGAGTGAGTTCAGGAAATCACACCTTATAGCCAACCAAAGGGCTAGATCATGCTGTTAGGGCTAGATTTTCAAAAGTGCTCAATACTGTGACAGACCCAGACCAGTGGGGTACAAGAGTCTGGTAGAGGGCAAATATACTGGTCACTGGATGAGTAGTTTTCTGTTCCCTGAGTGACCAGAGCAGGGGCTGCACTAGAGTAATCAGGAACCTGCTAGAACCAGTTAAGGCAGGCAGGCTAATTAGGACACCTGGAGCCAATTAAGAAGAAGCTGCTAGAATCAATTAAGGCAGGCTAATCAGGGCACCTGGGTTTTAAAAGGAGCTCACTTCAGTTTGTGGTGCGAGTGTGAGGAGCTGGGAGCAAGAGGCGCGAGGAGCTGAGAGTGAGAGGGTGTGCTGCTGGAGGACTGAGGAACACAAGCGTTATCACACACCAGGAGGAAGGTCCTCTGGTGAGAATAAGGAAGGTGTTTGAAGGAGGCCATGGGGAAGTAGCCCAGGGAGTTGTAGCTGTCATGCAGCTGTTACAGGAGGCACTATAGACAGCTGCAGTCCACAGGGCCCTGGGCTGGAACCTGGAGTAGAGGGTGGGCCCGGTCCCCCCCAAACCTCCCAATTGACCTGGACTGTGGGTTCTTCCAGAGGGGAAGGTCTCTGCACTGTTCCCCAACCCACATGGTGAATCTCTGAGGCAAGAAAATCCACCAATAAGCGCAGGACCCACCAAGATAGAGGAGGAACTTTGTCACAATACCCAGTGGCTCCCTCTGTAATACTTATGGCCAGATTTTCAATAGACCTCAGCACCCAATGTACAGCGCTTTTTCACAAATCTGGCCCTGATTGTGGGAACTTTTGAAAATCTGGCGCTTAGGTTTACCGCTCCGGAGAAGTAGATTCTCTCGCTCATGTTGAATAGTACTCTTCTCTACAACTAGTCCAACTCTAATCAATGGAACTACTCACAAAGCAAGGGACCACTCAAAAAGCATGTAGGGATGGCAGAATTGGGCTCAATATAAAGAGACTGTGAAATTTCAAACCACTTGTGGCAAACGTGAAGTCAGATTTTAAATACATTCATGTTGACTGTAAAGGAGAGCTTCATTCTGGGCTAGATTGCCCTTGGCCTGCATGCCTGTGGGACACGCCATATGCCCAGACCTTGGGTATAGCACATATAGGTATAAAATGGTGATGTGCACCTGTTATACCCTCTGTGCTCCCTTCCCAAACATTTGATTTAATTTAAATTATTTCAGTTTTATAAAGAAAGAAAAATTGTATCTGGCCCCAAAATTTAATTTTTGAAAATTTTGGATGAAAAACATGGACAAAATGTGTCTTGTTTTTTTGGCCAACTATAGAACAGGTTAAAAAAAAAAATTTTTTTTTCAATGAAAAACAGGGACAAATGTCTTTCATGGACATTTTCATGAAAAACATTTCAATTTTTCAACCAGCTCTAAAATTATAGACAGCAAATTATCATAACTGCGCATTCTATAATTACGTACACAACACATGGAATTCCCGACAAGTATATGCAAACATATGATTAACAAAGCAGATTGTTACCCAAATTAATCCCAAAGCAGATTGTTAACCAATTTACTTACAAGAAACAAGAACATATTTTCTGAAACTTTCCCTATCTACCATTTAATTGCTATGGGTGGTAATTAGGGCTATCAATTAATAGCAGTTAACTCACATGATTAACATAAAAAAATTAATCGTGATTAAAAAAAATAATCGCGATTAATTGCACTGTTAAATAATAGAATACCAATTGAAATTTATTAAATATTTTTTCTACATTTTCATATATATTGTATTCTGTGTTGTAATTGAAATCAAAGTGTGTATTATTTTTTATTATAAATATTTGCACTGTAAAAATGACAAAAGAAATAGTATTTTTCAATTCACCTTATATAAGTGCTGTAGTGCAATCTCTTTGTCGTGAAAGTGCAATTTACAAATATAGGTGTTTTTTTGTTACATAAGTGCACTGAAAAACAAAACAATATAAAACTTCAGAGCCTACAAGTCCACTCAGTCCTACTTCTTGTTCAGCCAATCGCTAAGACAGACAAGTTTGTTTATATTTACAGGAGATAATTCTACCCTCTTCTTATTTGCAATGTCACTAGAAAATGAGAACAGGCATTTGCATGGCACTTTTGTAGCCAGTATTGCAAGGTATTTATGTGCCAGATATGCTAAACATTCGTATGGCCCTTCATGCTTTGGCCACCATTCCAGAGGACATGCTGGTGTTGCTTGTTAAAAAAATAATGCGTTAATTCAATTTGTGACTGAACTCCTAGGGGGAAAATTGTATGTCCCCTGCTCTGTTTTACCCACATTCTGCCATATATTTCATGTTATAGTAGTCTCGGATGATGACCCAGCACATGTTGTTCATTTTAAGAACACTTTCACTGCAGATTTGACAAAACACAAAGAAGGTATCAATGTGAGATTTCTGAAGATAGCTACAGCACTTGACCCAAGATTTAAGAATCTGAAGTACCTTCCAAAATCTGAGAGGGATGAAGTGTGGAGCATGCTTTCAGATGTCTTAAAAGAGCAACACTCTGATGCAGAAACTACAGAACCTGAACCACCAAAAAAGAAAATCAACCTTCTGCTGGTGGCATCCGACTCAGAAATGAAAATGAACATGCGCTAGTCCGCACTGCTTTGGCTTGTTATCGAGCAGAACCTGTCATCAGTATGGACGCATGTCCCCTGGAATGGTAATTGAAGCATGGACGGACATGTGAATCTTTAGCGCATCTGGCACGTAAATATTTTGTGACGCTGACTATAACAGTGCCATGAAAACACCTGTTCTCACTTTCAGGTGTCATTGTAAACAAGAAGTGGGCAGCATTATCTCCTGTACATGTAAACTTGTTAGTCTGAGCGATTGGCTGAACAAGAAGTAGGACTGAGTGGACTTACAGGCTGTAAAATTTTACATTGTTTTATTTTTAATGCAGTTTTTTTGTACATAATTCTACATTTTTAAGTTCAACTTTCATGATAAAGAGAGTGCACTACAGTACTTGTATCAGGTGAATTGAAAAATACTATTTCTTTTGGGTTTTTTTTATAGTGCAAATACTTGTAATCAAAAATAAGTAGAAAGCGAGCACTGTACACTTTGTATTCTGTGTTGTAACTGAAATCAATATATTTGAAAATGTAGAAAACATCCAAAAATATTTAAAGAAATGGTATTCTATTATTAACACTGTGATTAATCGCGCGATTAATCACAATTAATTTTTTTAATTACTAGACAGCCCTAGTTGAAATCTTTTCTTAGGGCTGGATTGTTCCTTGGTTTGCTTGACTGTGAAGGCACATAAGAGGGACTAAGATTTCCCTTTATAGTCCTGGGCCTTGGGCGCAAGAATAAGCGAGTATTGTGGGTCTGTTACTGCTCGCACCAAGCTGGTGGGTGGGAAGGAGAGGGAGATAGGTGGAACCCCCCTACATGCTAGCTGGTTAAGCTATGCCTCTACAGTGAGGGAAGCTACCTGCTGCTGGCTTTCACATTACAGAAGGGAATTCTGTACCAAATAATGCTGAGAGGCTCAACTTGAGGAAATCTCCCCAGGGACTGAGGATATGGGGAATGGCTCTCCTCAGGCCTCATCCCACAAAACTGTTTAGTTATTAAAGCACATAGGGGCTTATGTACATTTCACCCCATTGTGCACATCTGTTGACCTTTTGCACCAAAAGGGCCACATTGGGTTGGTACTTGCAGCATTTCCTGCCCGTTCTGAAAGCCCATCCCAATGTGATGACTTGGCCTTCACTCTTTACACAAGCAAATCTCCCAGTGAGTGCAGTGGCTATAGGATTTGGTCCTATGTCCTTTACTGGCCAGGGCAGGGAAGTAGTTGAATACCGAGTAGCTCCATTTCATCTCTGACTCTAAGCAGGCTTTAAATTTTGTATGCCAGAGGGAATGAGGTTTCCTGGATAGTAGTAACTGTGTGGATTCCATGGAAAAACTCCATTCTTCACCTGCCTTTGCAACAATACTGGTTAAATAGTAGAAAAACATTTATATGTAAAGTCTGTAGTGCACACTAGGCGTCTCTCAGTAGTAACTGTCCAAGATTCACCCAACTACTACTAACTAACATAGTGAGAAGATGCAGCAGAGCATCTGGGGAAAGAATCAGTGTTGCTTTTTTTCCTATGGAAACGGTGCTAAAAATTCTCTCAATCCTCTAAGTTGTCAAAAGGTCAGTAATGAATGTCACGGAAGCTGTTTCTACTAGAACTCTCCCAACTGTGTAATGGCTTTTATTTAACTAAGCCAGGGAGGTCAAAAAGAGTAGAAATTAACCCTGAACGCCTTGGGCTGTCATTGATACATTAGGTCTTTCTAAATTCAACTGTTCTGCTAGATGTGTAGCGAACAAATGAAAACATGGTCTTGGAAAACCTAAGTGTAGATACTGTCATGAGTCTCTCACCTGTCAGGTTGTGCAGGGACTCACAGCCACTGTTTCTCCTTGTCACTGATGACTAGTGCCCAGAAAACAGTTAAAAGGAAAATGACTTTAGCTATGACAAAATCTACTCTCCGAAGAGCGACTTAAAGCTGCAAGGACATTTTGCTTAATAGAGGAACAGCATATATTTGCAGACCCATAAAAAGTGATAAATATCAATATTTCTGTCATTAAACAATATCGTAACTGAGGCTAAATCGCCACCTGCAATGAGTAAATTAAATATTGACTATTTCATTGACTGTTAGATTTAATTTGAAGCAATCATGCAGGAGCCATAATGGCGCAGAAGATGACTGACTATTTAATCTTGGCTGTCATCCCTGTTAAGTGTTGAATAATGAGAAAAATATGCACTTGACAGAGTAAGGGAGTTGACTTCATCTCGGGTTTCTGTGTCAGGACTTCCACTTCATAAATTTGTAACAAAGCTGTTGGGAACAGCTGTTGAAGCAGCACTCTCCTTCCTTTTAACACAGACAAGATTTGGTAACCTTAGTGCTCCCTCTGACATCCTCAACTTGATTCCATTTCCAAAGTAATTGTTTGTATTGGTCCAGCAGGGGAATAAGACCTTTCTGGCTCTGCACACCCTGCCACCATCTACCTTAGCAACATGGGGCCAAATTCACCCCTCATTTAACTACACTGGCTTCAGCAAGCTTGCTGAAATGAGAATGGTCCATTGTGTTTAGTGTGGTGTGGTATTTTACAGTTCAGACACATGGTGTTTCTTATATTTTCCTTAGAGCTGCTTTATGAATGTTATTTCATCATTTCTATTAAAAGTTATCCTGCTCAGGAGAATGCTCTATTCACATTTAATAAGAATATCACTTTAAAAAAAGAGAGCTCCTGTGAGGTGCTGAGCACTCTCACCTCCCACTGAAATCAATGGCATTTGAGGCGACACAGCACGTCACAGGATCAGACCCAAAATCATGTGCAATTAGAAGACACCATGGCTAGTAGCATTTTCTAGCTTTTACTCTCCTAGAGCTGCTATGTTACTGAAAGGACAGCACATCACACAAAGAGCACACTCTTTACGAAGAATAGGGAATTGATCTTTTCGTTCAGCATGGTGTTTAAAACCCACAGATATGCTAGAATTGAAGTTTTCTTTTTTACTTGGGCTTATTATTTTTAATCTCCCCTCCCACCCCCTTACATCCGATAATCCAGGAAACTGCAGCAAACAAAGGCCTTTACTCATATGATGATCAAATTGTTCTCCTTAGCATTCATGTTTCTCAGTAAAATAAAACTTCTTTCAGTGTTGGCATTCAAGCCAGTAGCTCTCAGTGGGAGAATGCCACCGTTACTATGTATGGTGGAAAAAAATGTGTACTGCAATGATTAAATTTAAAAAGCAGCTGTCATGTACAAGCAAACACTGAAAAACCATTAAAACGGTTCTGTTTGCTTTCAATATCTTCAGGGTTTTCAACTCTGTAGCATTATTGCCGAGTTAATTGTTGTTCATATAAATAAGGTCTTCATCTCTGGATGGTCAACTGCTGACCTCTCACTTTAGACATCTGTAGCATCACAGTCTTTGGCCAGGAAAAAAAAAAGGATTGGGATGATTTAATTCAATAAAGGTCCCTTTGCTAACAGCCTGTAATCTGACTTTGAGCAAATTGCATGCACTACTTATTGCTGTAGACCATGGAGGGGGTCTTTATTGCTACAAATTGCTAGTGCAGTTACTGTTTCAGAGACTTAAAAATGATGTTTGGTCTCCTGTATTTTATTTCAAGTGCAAAGAAGGCCATTCGAAATGTGCTAGAGACATGGTGGAACAAAGGACACTATTCTGTTAAAGGAGCAGTAGCACCTGTTTTTCCTAAAATTGTATTGGTATGCAATTTAGGAAGAGGGTTCAAGGAACAGGCTACAGTTCCCATCCTTGCACTCTTTGTAAGAGGTAAAGAAGTGATAAGGGTATGTAAAGCTTCTGCTGGGCCAGCATGGGGGGGCATCTCACTGCTTCCTGTTAAAGGGTGTAGCAATGACTGCTACTGTGTGTGATCCACGGGCACTCAAGGAGACATTGTGTTTCTTTTAGCTTCTTCCAGAGGCACAATGAGTCTAATTCTGGTCCCATTTATTACACAGGTTTTACCTGAGTGTAATTCCACTGGGCCAGATTGTGACCCCCTTATTCACAATGATGAGCAGTTACTCACATGAGTAGCCCCTCTGGAGTCAATGTGAGATTCCTGCTGACTGTTGGATTCAACAGGCTTATACTTGGGAGTAACTGCTTATTGTTGTGCAAGCATGTTGACAAGGTGCTAACTGGAGCTTGCCCTTTTCAGTAACTACTTTGCTTTGCTGGGGCAAGATTAATATGTATCTGAGATCATCAAATCCCAAGCATTGCTGGGATGTGCATTCTGTTAGAATGCGCCTGACAAATGTTTAATAAGCCTTGAAAAAAATAACTTAAAAGGCCCTAAACAATTTACTAATTAAATGAATTATGTTTGCAAAGGTAAGTATTAGAGATGACAGCTAATATTGAAGTGAAACTCACGTTAATATTGCAGGAATAAAATATCAAGCCAGAAGGATTGCAAGTACAAAAGTTCAGAATAATTGTTTTGTGTGTTCGGGGCAATATTGGATTTTGAAAAGTTCTCAGCATGCAGCGGTTCTGATTGTTTTGAGTAGGAGATACTGGATGCAGAACACATTTGGAAATCTGGCCATGATGCCAGTAGGATCAAATGGTAAATTTTTGATTTTTGTTTTGTTTAAATACTAAGCAATATGATCAGGTTAATATGCAAGAAACTGCCACTTTGAAAGATCCTGAGGCAGAGATACAAGATGAACCCTACCTGTTACAATTTTGAGTATGCTTTCCTCCCTTGACACATATAACATCAATTAAATAGACTCATGCAAATTCAAAGGCAGCCATTCTGCAGCTTAACCAGGCCTGGGAATTAAAAGACCTATTACTGTAGGAATTCAACTGCTCATCGACAAGAAAAAAAGCGCATCCTTGCAAAGTATTTGTTTCATACATGAATAAAGATTGCATGGTCATGGATTTGAGGTTTCTTAGAACAGAGCAATAACAATTCTACAGCTATGCTGCAAACACTTACTCCTTTTATGGATCCAGTCCTGCTCCCATTCAAGTCAATGGCAAAATTCTCATTGACTTCAGTGAGAGTAGGATCAGGTTCTGTGTTTGTTATTGTTTATAGATCTACTGATGGCTCCCGGAAATCTAGAAGACACGCTCTCTTTAGAGACAATTCTGTTCAGATATTTAGATTATATGATGCCTGGTGTTACAGAAATAACTAAGACAGGCATATAAAATTTATATAACTTATGGCCTGTATTTCTCGTCTCCTATGTTCTATTACCAAGGAAATTTGCATGAGAATACTTTTTTTTTTTTGCTTTAGGAGTTCACCAGGTATCGTTCCTTCTTCCCTAGCTGAAATCATTATAAATCTTCAGGGGATCCCACAGTATACGGCTGGGTCTGAACTTCCCATCATTTTTCATGCGAAAATCACAGTGAAGTTGATAGAAGTTTTGAGTGTGTGTCAACATCATGTTGACGTTTAAAGAGTTGCTGACTCTGCATTGAAATCCTTGAAGTACATTTGATGTAGACCCAATTATGTTGCTATATCTGATATTATATGGTTAGGTTTTAGCATCTTGTTGTATTCTTTACTGTTAAAGACATTTGTGTGGAGACAGATATCTTGTTTATGATTTAATCTGCTCCTGCTCTTTATTGCACAGCTGAAGTCATAATCCGCTATTTGTGACATCATAATGCTTATCACTACATATAACTGAGATATTTATTGCCTATGCAGTAATGCTAGGAGCCTTGGTAACAAACAAAAGGAATTGCAATTTGCTCATTTCTGAGCATAAATTTGATCTAGTTGGTATTACTGAAACCTCTTGCCAATGACTCACTTGATTGGGATGTAATAAACAAATGGTTATAACCAATTTAGGAAGGATCAACTAGACAAAGGAGGAGGATCAATGCTTATGGATCAATAATCTAACACAGTGCTTTTCAAACTTTTTTTCTGGCGACCCTGTTGAAGAAAATTGTTGATGCCCGCGACACAATGGAGCTGGGAATGAGGAGTTTGGGATGTGGGAGGGGCTCAGTGCTGGGGCAGAGGTTGGCGTGAAGGCTGCAGGGTGGGGCTGGGAATGAGGGGTTCAGGGTGTAGGAGGGAGCTCTGGGCTGAGGCAGAGGGTTGGTGTGTGGGAATGGGTCAGGGCTCTGGGCTGGGGGTGCAGGCTCTGGGCTGGGGCCGGGGATGAGGGTTTTGAGGTACAGAAGGGGTTCAGGGGTCAGGGCTCTGGGCTGGGGGTGCAGGCTCTATGGTGAGGCTGGGGATGAGGGGTTTGGGGTGCAGGAAGGGGTTCCAGGTTTGGGGGGGGGGGCTCAGGGCTGGGACAGGGGATTGGCGCACGGGGTTGGGACATGGATTTACCTCGGGCGACTCCCAGTCAGTGGTGCAGCGGGGGTGCTAAGGCAGGCTTCCTGCCTGTCCTGGCACCATGGACTGTGCTTCGCCCCAGAAGCAGCCAACAGCAGGTCCGGCTCCTAGGCGGAGGCACGCCCGCAGGCACCACAACCCCCTCAGGTGGAGGCCCTTTCCCGGCCAATGGGAGTGCAGAGCCGGTGCTCGGGGCAGGGGCAGTGCATGGAGCCCCATGGCACCCCCACCTAGGAGCCGGGACTGTTGCTGGCCGCTTCTGAGGCACAGCGTGGTGTCAGAACAGGGACTAGCCTGCCTTAGCCGGACAGCACCGCCGACGGGACTTTTAATGCCTTACATTCCATTCTGACCAGAGCCGCCGTGACCCATTGCCTTATATTCCACGACTCAGTACTGGGTCGCGACCCACAGTTTGAAAACCACTGTTCTAACAGATAAAACACAAGATGGGGTACTAGTTGGTGTCTGCTACAGCCAGCAAATAACACTAGGGAATAGAATGGTGAGCACCAGTACAAACCTAACTATAATGTGTAGAGGGGAAAAAAGCTGTGTGATCATGGGGAGCTGCTATTTGAGAGACATACGCTGAAGCTTTCATGCTATCAGTACTAAAACATTGTTGGGATTTCTAAATGTAGATAACCATTTCCTAACTCAAAAAGTGTATCAAACATGAGGTAATTTTATATTAGGCCTCGTCTTGACAGATAAATAGAAACTGATCACAAAGCTAAAAATTAATGGTAACTTAGGTACAAGTGATCATGACTTGGTCACATTAATAATTCATAAACAGAAAAAAGTCCAGAACAATTATATATATACTTGGTGCTTTAAAACAACCAGTTTAACAAAGATGAAAACAATTATGAGCCAAATAAACTGGGCAGAAGATTTTGTCAGAAAAATGTGAATGATAATTGGGAATTGTTTAAGAACACTTTACTAGGTGCCCCAAAAGCCACAATCCCACAATTGAGGAAGAAACCCATCCTGGTTAGAAAACCAACCTGGTGTAGAGGAGAATTAAAGGCACCTATAAATATATATATATATATATATATAACAAATGGAAGAAAGGGGAAGTTGGTAGTAATTTAATATAAATCAGAAGGTAAGAACTGTGGAAAATTGATAAGGGAAGCAAAAGTCCATAAGGAGAAATCTATGGCCAGCAGAGTTAAGGACAATAAGAAAGTGTTTTTTAAATATGTTAGGAACAAAAAGAATCCTAACAATGGTATTCATTCATTACTAAATGAAAATGGTAGAATTATCAATAATAATGCAGAAAACAGAGTTGTTCAATAAATATCTGTTCCCCTCCCCTCAAATACAGAATAGAAATGATATATTCATATAATAAAATAACTCTTTCCATTCCTGTAGGATTTCAGGAGAATGTTCAACATCAGCTACTAGAGTGAGACATTTTTAAATCAGCAGGTGTAGATAACTTGCATCCAAGAGTTTTAAAAGAGTTGGCTAAGGATCTCATTGTACCTTTAGTGTTGCTTTTCAGAAAGTCTTGGAACACTAGAGAGGTTCCAGAAGACTGGAAAAAAGCTAATGTTGTGCCAATGTTTAAAAATGATAAACAGGATGACCTAGGTAATAATAGGACTGTCAGTCTGACATCGATTCCAGGAAAGATAATGGAGCAGCTGATATGGGGTTTGATTAATTAAGAATTAAAGGAGGGTAATATAATTAATGCCAATCAACATGGATTTATGGTAAATAGATCCTGTTAAACTAACTTGATATCTTTATTGAATGAGATTACAAGTTTGATTGACACCTTACATGATATACATTGTACAGGATTTGTTGCGATGGTCTAACAGTGGCACTATTAATTACATAAATGGCCATGTTTCAATCATACAGCATCTCAACAGGTTAAGCCCCTTTGAACTCACTGGGAATTTGCCTGAGTGTGGATTGAGTAAGAAGTAACAATTGGGCCTATTTACTTCCGTGGGAGACTGGCTTGAGTGAGGACTGAGGGCAAGTCTACACTACAAAATTCAGGCTTTGTCTACACTTACTGCTTTGTCTACACTGCCACTTACAGCACTGAAACTTTCTTCACTCAGGGGTGTGAAAAAACACCCCCCAAGCGATGCAAGTTTCTGCACTGTAAAGTGGCAGTGTAGATAGTGCTACAGCACTGGAAGCTGCGACTACACAGTCGCAGCAGCACTTTAATGTCGGCTGTATAGACATCCCCTAAGTTGACTTAAGTTACTTCAGTCATAGCCACTGCAGTAATTGATTCAGTTTTGCACGTGCACACTAGCGCCTGTTGGCAGTGTGCATCTTCACGGGGGCGCTTGCACAGATTTAACTGTCAGTATGGGACATTGTGGGGCACCATCACACAGGGCTGACAGCTGGAGCCCCGCAGCTGGATGACAGCCAGAACAGTCGAATGTAAGCAATGCAGTCTCTATACCAGTGGTTCTCAACCTCTTTACCATTGTGTGCCACATATGCAGCTCTCTATGTGGTATGTGGGCTGCATCCACACAGTATATATACTACCTGTATGGCCCTGAGGATGTCACATGGGCCGCAGCTGTGTGCTGATTGGGCCACAAGTGGCATGCAGGCCACGGGTTGAGAACCACTGGTCTATACTGACACTGCATCAACCTAACTACATGGAGATGAAGACTTACATCAGTGGGAGCAACACTGTAGTGTAGACGCTTCCAGAGTTAGGTTGACATAAGCTGCCTTATGTTGACCTCACTCTGTAGTATAGACCAGGCCTGAGTAAAGATTTCAGGACTTGGTCTTCTGCCTTTATTGGAGAACTTGCACGTGGGGAGAAAGTATCGATGAACAAAATTACTCATCAGTGAGGAATGTCTGCTCTAATGTATTACATTGCTTTAAATTATTGGGCAATTCCCCAGGGCAAGACCTGCTGTATTTGAGAAGCATTCCCTCCAGAAAACATTCAGGGTTTTTAATTTCATTAAAAGAAATATACCATGCCTGGATTATGTTTCAAGACAGCTGATTAGTTAATAAATTAGATGAGTTAAAAGGAAATGAAAGTGAAAATGAAAAAAGCACTAAAATATCTGAAATTATCATACGATTAGAACACAATGAAATACATTTGCTGTCTTTATTAGCATAAAGCAAGGATGGTCAGGTTCATTATTTGCTTGAAAGATGTGAATTGCTGAAAGTTATAATGACCAGTTCTCTTACTTACTGCTCGTTTTAAACTACCAGAGTTGTCACACAGATGAATGTATAGAAGTATTCTTAAAACATCTATACAAAATGTTCCAATGGTCAGTTCAGGCAAAATTCCCATTAATGCTCCTTACTTGGGCAAAATTTCCCTTCAAATCCTTTAGCTTGAGTCAGGACTGCAGGATCAAGCATCAGAATCTTTTTGATTATTTTATGTGGTTAATGTGAATTAGTTTATGGAAGGCCAGTGATCGTGAACAGTGAAAGTAGGGGCGTGTGTTTCTGCCTAGGTATGTGGTAGAAAACACATGTGATCTGAGGAGTCAGTGCCTCTAAATCAGGGGTCGGCAACCTTTCAGAAGTGGTGTGCCGAGTCTTCATTTATTCACTCTAATTTAAGGTTTCGCGTGCCAGTAATACATTTTAACGTTTTTAGAAGGTCTCTTTCTATAAGTCTATAATATATAACTAAACTATTGTTGTATGTAAAGTAAATAAGGCTTTTAAAATGTTTAAGAAGCTTCATTTAAAATTAAATTAAAATGCAGAGCCCCCCCGGACGGGTGGCCAGGACCCAGCAGTGTGAGTGCCACTGAAAATCAGCTTGCGTGCTGCCTTCGGCACATGTGCCATAGGTTGCCTACCCCTGCTCTAAATCAAGGCTGGAGGTCTTTCTAAAAGAGATGCTGTAGCTCAAAACAAAAGTTATGGGCTTAATGTGGAAATTACTGGATGAAGTTTTCTGGCCTCTGTTATGCAGGAAGTCTGACTAGATGATCACAAGTGGTCCCTCCGGACCTTGAAATCTATGCATTACAGGCATTGCCCTAATCTCTGTGTCTTTCAGACCAGGATTTTGTAGTGGAGCATGTGGAGTTTTGTGTTCCTGGCAATGAGAGAGATTATCACTTTTCTTTGTGAAAGTTGCTGAGATACTATAGCGATGGGGGCCAAGAGGAGAACCGATGATGAAATAAAACAAGGAAGCAAAAATAGGAATTTCAAAAGTAGGAGCTGAAACTAATGTACTGATTTTCAAAAATGCTGAGGATCCAGCTGCCAACAATGGAAAACATTAGAATCCTAACTTCAGATTCCTGTTTTTGAAAATCCTGCCCTTATTTCAGTTAAAAACTTAAGAGAAAACATTATACTTCCAGGTATGGGTCGAACCAGCTTTCAGTCCTTTCTGAATGTGCTAAAACCAAAACACATATGACAAAATTTAAGAATGATGCTTTGTGAAATGCTGAAAAATGCTAGGGATTATCAAATTCCACAAAATGCATCCTATAGAGGACAATTCCTCGGAGACCTATTTAAAGAGATTAATATTCCAGCCCCTTTCATACATTCCTCCCAGAAAGTAATAACTTGAGACCTAAGCAGGTTTTAGGATTTTAACTGCAGCAGTTGCAGCAGTGCTAAGGAAACATGCACTGCTTATCTGTAAACAGTTAGACAGATATAAGCAAGGACAAATATAATCCTTAACTAGTTCTGGAGTCTCTGTTTTTGTGAATACACGTTTAATATCCAGAGGTCCTAATTTAAAACCCTGGGCCAAATACTGAGCTGGTGGAAATTGGTGTAGCTCTTTAGAAGACAATGAAATTATTCTGTTTTACACCAGCCAAAGATCTGTCCCATGTTTCTATGAGTTGAGGGTTTTTTGTTTTTTTTTAATTTTTAACATTTTTGGATGTCTTGAGAAAAATTGAGATTTGAATCTCAAACAATACACATACTTCTGTTCAAAATCAGTAGTAAAACTTCATGAGATGTATGTGCTGGGGGTGTTGAGAAGGAATGTCAGAGAGAGAGAAGAAAAGACAGTTAAAATATTGAAAGATTTTGTTGTCATGTTCTTGACTTGATCCTAGGTGCTGCTATATAGAGCCTGACGCATCAGAAATGTCCTAATTCTATTTTCTTTTTAAAGTCCTCGATTATGCTATAGACATTTGAATATAGTTGGTCAATCAAGGCAGACAATATTTTGTGAAAACAGATACTGTAATGTTATGTGAAAATGTTCATCAGAATATTGAATCCTGGTTGAAAAACTGCAAGCATTTTTGTGAAAATCGGAAAACACATTTATAAAAAACCCCAAAAGCTGTCATAATTTTTAAAAAGTTTTTGACCAGCTGGAACCACCAAGCTGGGTTCATTCTAATGTGGTCTTAGGCTGGGAATAATGATCATTTATATTACAGTAGCACCAAGAGGCCCCAGTTGAGATCATGCACACATAGTAAGACTCTAGTCCATGTCCTGAAGACCTTACACAAGGCAGACAAAAGGTGCAAGAAAGAAAGTATAATATCCTCATTTTATACACAGGGAACTGAGGAACTGACCTTTAATCCAGATTGCACAGAAAATCTGTGGCAAAACTAGGAATTGAGCCTAGGTCTCCTGAGTTCCAGCCTTAACCACAAGACCAACTGTTCTAGCAGGGTCTTAGATGGATCATTATTCATATAATTCCCTCTGTACAGTGTGAAATGGACCATGATAAAGATGCTTTTCTGTTCTTATTTTCTACTAGGGAAGTTAAGTAGTCTCTGAATTAATAATTGTTAAAATAAACAAAATCTTTCTGTATGTGTGACATAGAAACTGACATTCTAAACACCCATGGATCTTGACACTCAGATCAAAATTCCAAAGACTCTCCCTATCCTGGAGCACTGCCTTTTCCCTTTGTTTTTGGAGAGGTGGTTACTGGAATGGTGACTACATTGCTGGTTTATTGCTGCTTGGAAGATCCTCTGTGTTGAACAGTTTTCATGATATATGATGATGCCTCAGGACAAAAATATCAATAAAGAGATTCTTGAAGTACAGCAGCTTGTTGGTTAGATATTCCGGGCCTGCTTCTTACCTCTGTTACACTGGTGTAAAACGGGGGTAACATGCCATTAAAATCAACAGAGTTACACTTGCACAGTACTGGTGTAATGGAGTGGAGAATCAGTAGCTCACATTGGTAAGAGGGTTGCAAGTTGCTAAATTAAAAATCCTGATCCTGTGAGGTGCTGAGCATCTCCTCTATAGCATCATGTCCCCTCAATTCCCATTGGCTTTAATGGGAGTCATGGGTGCTCAGATTATCGCAGAATGCAGCTTTAAATGGGAAGTAAATTCAGAGTTCTGATCCTTGAGTGTAGTGCCATAGGCATCAATGGAACTATTCTTGTGAAAGGGATGCAGGATTGGGCCCCAATATTTTTTAAGCTGTAGGAAAAATGTGACTGATTAGTCATGCTTTTTTTTTTTTTTTTGGCATCTTTTTAAATCTAAGGTCAGATTTCTAAGGAGGGTGAATCTCCATTGAGAATTATTCATGAAAATAAAATAACCCCCCACCCCCATTTTCCCTCCCATAAGAAATTCTTTGTTGAAGAAACACATTCGGAGAAATTAAAATGTTTAGAAAGTGCATAAAATCAAACTATTGCTAGTTAAAGGGGGAGAAGAAAAGCCACCACCTTCCACTAAGGAGGCACAAGAAAAATTGCCCTTATAAAATCTTCTGCTTTTAGGAGGCCTTTTAATGTTAATATAGTTATGAGCATTACTTTACATAAATTCATTATGTAAAGCTTGTTTGCTGAGGTTTGCTCCTACTACAGCCCCCTGCCCTTATCCCTCCTCCTCCTCCAGCAAGAAAGATCTCTGACATTGTGACAGATTCTAGAATGAATGAATGAGAGAAAATAGAAGATATTAAGTGTAGCAGTCCACAGCACACACTAGCAAGAAGCCTGTCCTAGTGCATTATTGCCCTAATCACTGCTGCGCCAGACACTCCCATGGAAGGCATGATTTGTTGACAATCCATTTCTCCACCAGAACAAAGATGGCTGCCAGAATGCATTGTCAGGGGAATGCTTTCTTATTCCCCCCTCCCCCCTTCCCCTTTCAACTCTCTCCTAAAGGATAATTGGGAGAAGAGTCAGAGAAAGGAACAGCTGGCAGGTTATACAAATGGTTTTAGGGAGGGGTGACCGAGGGGGCTGTATACTCCTTACTCACAAAATGGCAGCCTGCAAAGAGATTTACCAAACATATTCTGGCAGATGGACTTCTGCTCCCAATTACCAAAGACAGATGCATCTCTAAACAACAAATCCAGAAGCGTTTGTTGTTAAGGAATTGTACTTCGGTTGTAATCGAACAAAATAGTCCTTTAAATGTCTGCCTCCTCTGTAGCCCCATGCAGATAGAACTCTGGATTTCATATATGTTGCATGGAGCTGCTTAAGACATTTGAATTTAATGGTGCAGAATGTTCCCCCCACCAAGGACTGAGTTTTAACAGATTCCTTTAAAAACTTCATTTGGAACACTGATTTCCATCTGACTTGAAAGAGGTAGCTCTGGAGTACTAGAGACTACAACTCTGCTTAACTTTAATTGTGAATCAACTTAGAGGCAGGCAAGAACTGCCTACAGTGTATTTCCACACCCTTGGGTCAGTGTGTGGCATCAGGGGGGGATGATTTATAGCTCAAATAGTAAGACTTTTGCCTTGAGGCAAGCTGGACGTGCATCGTGTATGCAGTCATAAGGGGGCTGAATACCAAACTTTATGTATTCATCAGCTCTTTTTTATAAATGATCTCAGCAAGAGCAATCCTACCTGTTTGCAGCTAATCACATCTTTTGCTTACATGGTAGCAGTCAGCACGTTATAATATTAGTATAATATTTCTTACTTCTTATTGTTAACGCTGGCGTCTGTGTTTCAGACCTCTAGTTTGGGTCTTTTTTTTTCTTTTCTTTTGGATTGTCTTTTTTCACCCATTCAAGATCAATTAAGTTGTTTAGAGCCATAACAGGGTGGCTTGCTCCTTTTGGGCTAGAGTCCTGGGGCCAGCCAACCCTGATTACTCAGAAAGCAAACTTTAACAGGGATGACCCGGTTCACCTATAAAGAGCAGCAGAAAGCAAGGAGGGAAATGCTCAGGGAGATCAGAGGCTGCTCAGAGAGAGTAGGTTCCAGCAGAGAGTCCTGGTACTGAGACTACAGGCAGGAAAGGCCTAAGGAGACTTTATAAGACAGTAGATGCTCTGACTTAAAGTCTCCTCATTTTGAACTGTTTTTGGATGGAAATAGAGCAGAATCTGCAAAAGTAAGAAGAGAGTCCAGCCAGGTAGTTCTGAGTGTGGCCCGCAAAGGCAGGGAAGTGATGCAGAGAGCAGCCTTGGGGAGAAGAGAAGCCTTGGGACTGAGTTTTTTTTTCTTTTCTGTTTTCTGTTAATAAATTAATCCCTGGGAGAAGGAGCATTATTGGAGAAGAAAAAAAAACTCGTGTGTGGAGTTTATTTGAGGAACCAGAAGGGAAAACTGAGGTGAGGGGCTGACTGCAGGACTGCCTCAGACCACGAGGGGGTGCCCAGAAGGAAGCCACAAATTGAAAGTCTCCAACAGCTGTGCCAGACTAGCTGTAGGAGCTCAAATCTAGGTTGTTAGCACAGCACGCAGGAATCTTGCTCTCATACTTTTGGATAAGCTGTTCACTTTGCAAGGAGGAAAGGCTTCCCTGAATTCTTTCTTTCAAGGTACTTCAAATTAAGGCCAGAAGTCATGGAAGAGATTTCTCAACTTGGAGAAAATTCTGTGTTTAAAGTAATCAGTGCATTAAATTCTATCACAGGAAGCTCTGGAACTTCAGTGTAATTCTCATGCACATAAAGCTCTGCGTGTTGGTCACCCTGGGTTTATGCTGGCCTCTGCTGGGCTAAATGTTGGCACAGGTATCAAGTAAACAGAGATCTGCCAAGGAATAGGGGTGATGCAACATAGGGCAACTGCAATCCCCCTTCTATTGGGGAGGGTGCATTGTTGGCTATGAGCAAGTTGTGGCTAGATTGGCTGCAGATGCACTGATGCACCAGCATAGCTCCGATGGCCACCCTCCATCAGTAGTTCTGCCCCATCAGTGGAAACTCTGAATTAGGGTGGGGGAAACTGCCTGCCTTTGCTTGGGGTGAATGCTCGCTGGGATGAAAGGGTCTGGCTGGCACCTCTGCCTATGCCGGTGCTAATGAGTCAAGCTTAGATTTTGAGGGCAAAGAAGGTCTGGATTTGGTGTCCTAACGTGATGTTCTTCTCTTCTCTGGTATGCCTTCATCAGGGACTCCCTCACGGAACAAGAGGAGGACCTGGTAACATTTTGCCTGTGACTTGGAGGCTGCTTCTCCCATTTCTCTTTCTTCCCATGAGTTCCTCTGTACTCCTCCTGGAGTTCCCTCATTTCTCTTTCTCCTCCCTAATTTCTGTGCCTCTCCCTCCTTTTCTGTGTCACAGTATCTGGTTTTGCTTTCCCTAGCTAATCCCCAGTTTCCCCAGCCCAGTTTGTTACAAGGATGACTGCTTTGCTTTCGGAGGCTCTATGGACAGTAAAAGGGAGGTAATAGTGTTTTGACAGGTGCCTATGCTTGGAGACTTCATGCACTCCCTCCCTGGATAGCTACTGAAGAGATTTGGCTACATCTTTATTCTCAGTCCAGCAAGCAAACCATAAACATAATAATACTTAGCTCTTTGATATGTCATTGAAATATTCTGCCTGTTTTATAATAGTCTCACTCATCTCAAGACAGTGTGATGACAGAAATTAAATATGAGCCACCTTAGTTTGACAATCCACAAATCTTGTGTCCCACTCATATTGCTGAATACGATAGGCCAAATATAATTTGAGTTTGTAGATCACGATCTAGGTGTGTGCTGAAATTTGTCTTATAGGACAAAGGGAAGGAAGCAATAATAATGAATAACAATAATACTTAACTTTTATGTTGTAGTTCTTTTCATCTTCAAAGTGCTTTGCTAACTAATTAATCAGGTTCTAAACAGAACCGTGAAAGATATGGAGACTGCCAAGTATCACAAGCATTTGATACACATGACAACAATAAGATTTGTTGCTACTGGGATTAGTGCTGGGAAGAATGCATGACTAAGGAAATAGCTCCATGACCTTCCTTGCACTGGAAGGAATTTTGTTACAGATAAGGTGGGGGATAGCACAATTCATGTGAATAGGTGTTCACCTTTAAGATTCTCTGCTAGCTCACTAGGAGTTCCCTGCTCCTTCACATAAGGGTGCAGAGATCAAATAGATGGCTTCAAGAGACGTGGGCATTCTGAACAAGGAGAAGAGCTTCCTATCCCTATGCCCCCAAGAGTCATAAGATATTGCCTACCATGTATGAAAAATATTATTTTTCCGCAAAGAACATATAACCAATATCTTAATCTTTGCCTGAAAAAAAAACCCCATCTGTCTAGGCTATTCAAGTGACATTTCCACTTCAATGGACTATGATCACCACTGCCAGTTGCTTCCTATAGATTGTGGAAAAAGAGGTACAAAATTAGCTTTTCCACTCTCATCCCCAATTGCCCAACATGAAATGATTTTTCAGGGCTCTGGAAGGTGAGGTAGCACTTCAACCAAAACATCATCTCTCTCTTAGAAGACTTCATGATTACATTTCTGCTACCAAAGGACGAAAGAAAGGGGTTTTATTCTGGCTATTTCCCAGTCTTCCCCACATCAAAAGGCATTTGACCCTTCTTCATACTCAGGTCACTGTCACAAGGGGGACTGTCTCTCATGTCAGGACACAGAGTCCTTCCTGCCTTTTGATCTGGAGTTAGTACTGTATGTGTTCAAAAATTGCTTAAAATATAATTATCTTTAAGATATACACAGGTTTCATATGTAATTAGCTGATCAAGAACACTGGAATGGATGTGGCATATAAATCATCTGTTTATTGCCAAGGCATTGAAATGGGCTCTAGGTTGTACATTTAAAGTCCTTAGCCAATCAAGAATAAATATTCAGTCCTTCACAAATGTTATTTGATCCAAAACATAAAACGTAAGGAAAGAAAAAGGAAGGCCGCAATCAGAAAGTGAAATTCCATACTCCTCATCTCATGTTGAAATATTAAGTAGTTGTAATCAATTTTCACACCTATCCCATACAGATAATAGTGTGTATTCATTCTAAACCTCATTTATACTGCCATTGTTATAACAAAGTCAGAATTTTAGACACTAGTGGCACGTTAGGCTCCTTGACAAAAGCCGCGTGCATCCAAAGCATTGGTAATTTTTTTTCTTGCAAATTTAGCATATGCAAGTGAAGCTAAAACTTTGTTTTACTTAGTTTTTCTTTTCATGCGTATATTCACCACAGTAATGTTGATAGCTAGTGGCATGTTTTGGATTTTGTGCTGGGCTCTAAAGCCTGGCCTGCTCGCACTAGTAGTACTAGTTTAACTAAATTGATTTCTAAATCAATTTTATAAAATCATTGCAACCTCCTTGGGTGGGCACTCTTGAAACTGAATTAAGCTAACATGGTATTAGCTGCTCTTAAACCAGCTGAAGAGTATCCTTGCCAGGGAGCTGCACCAATTCAACTAACGTGATTTAGTAACCGACTTACTTACACTGGTGCAATTTTTATGTGTAGACAAGCCTTTGGGTTCATCATAAATTACTCACAGTCTCACTTTTTCTCGACAGAATCCAACAGAAGATGACCTTGGTCAGGAAAATAAAACAGAACAAGCAGAGTACTGGGGAAGAGCACTCTGGGTCTGAAGATATTGAACTAGATCCTTAGATGGTGTAAATTGGTATAGCGCCTCAGCAGGTATAACTGGGTGTACTTCAGTGTAACTATGCTGATTTATGTCAGCTAAGGATCTGGTCCATTAACTCTGTTTTTATGCCAATGGCTCCACTCTGCACAAAAAAGCCTTAAAGGGTTATGAAGTGTCTACAGTCTCAGGTTCACCCTATGAGTCTGACTGATTGGTATGAATCTGAATTCAGTTTGATCAGAGCAGATTTCCAAACTTCTCATCCTTAGTCTGTCCTAACAAGAGTTGTGTCTAAACTTGTTTTAAGATTTAAGGGGCAGGTGCAAGACATCTACACTCACTGTGTTTAGTCTTGTAGGCGCGTACACCAAAATATCCTGGAGAGGGTGGGGTTTTTAGACCTTGAGAAATTCAGTATTCAAGCAAGATCACATTATACAAGCAATCTGGCAGCAGTGTTTTACATCAGCAACGAGGGAATAAGAGCAGGGTCAGACATCTAGTGTCAGCTAGCCATCACTCAAAGTTTGAAATTATACAATGTCCAATGAGACCTTCCTTTTTAAACCTTAATACAGAAGGAAGAAGGATACCTTTCCAGACACTCTCAAATGCATCATCTCCATGATTTCTAGACTCGATAAACTATTGTACCAGATTTTCTTTAATAAGAGAGAACCTAAATCAACTGGCCATCAGCCGAACTAGAAGCATCAGCATTTTATTTAAGAAAAGGGTTAAGCAGTGCAATGACAATAGTCACATGCTTCCATCACTTATAGAAATGATTTACAAATTACAGAGATTCCATGATCTTAGTAGACTTCTCCAAGATGATTAGAGAGACAAGATGGGTGAGGTAATATCTTTCATTGGACCAACTTTTGTTGGTGAGAGAGACAAGCTTTTCAGCTTACACAGAGCTCTTCTTCAGGTCTGGGAAATGTACTTGGAGTGTCACAGCTAAATACAAGGTGAAACAGATTGTTTAGCATATTTAGTTGTTACACTCCAAGTACATTTCCCAGACCTGAAGAAGAGCTCTGTGTAAGCTCAAAAGATTGTCTCTCTCACCAACAGAAGTTTGTCTAATAAAAGATATTAGCTCACCCACTTTCTCTCTCTCTAATATCCCCGGACCAACATGGCTACAACAACAGGGTGAGACAGATCTAGTTTCCTCCTCAGGTGGATGTGGTTACAGGAGAACTCTCAGATAGTTCACAACATTTTACCAGATACAATCATTCTGAATGAAAGAACTTTTATCAATTTCAGCTTGGAATTTCTCACTTAAAAGGAGTTACTTATCTTTAAATAGAATGTACGAAAATAGACTTATTTTCCCAGTCTCATCTCCTTTGAGAGTTTGATCCAGATCACAAATGTCACGGTTGTCAGCAGGAGTTCTGCCATAGATTTCAGTGGGAGCTGCATTAGGCCCTTGGTTTATTGTAATACTTAGAACCAGGCTTACATGGAAAAATATGCAGTTTTTATACTGTGCTTCTGAGGCCTGTGCAAGAATGCCTTGAGGCAAGAATCTTTACTAAACAAGCTATGAACTGCTCTCCTGTTGTCACTCATTGGAGACCACAAGAGCCAGGAATGTGGATCCTTACTTCATGTGACCTTCCAAAAAGTACAGCTGATGTGTAAATAACTCTCCTTTTTACATAAAGAAGTGGTACTGAGATTCTGATGTAACATTAGGTTCTTCAATGGGAGAACTTTTAGATACATAGACATTACACAGGTTGTCATCAAATGCAGTTTGTCTTCAGATGAGATTTATGTGAAATTGGTTCTTGCATAACGGGACTGGACATTTAACATCTTTCTTGTTCAGATCCTGCAGATGTTCACTTCTGTAGCCTAAATGTAGAACAGGTTTGTTTGTTTGTTTTTTATTTTTTTCCCTCTTGCGAGGAAAATCTTTGTGTTAAGACCTAATTTTACATAAAACATCTTTAGTGTCAGGACTTAATAGAACTAGTAAATCACCATCTAATATAATAATATCCTAGGATAGTTAGTAAAATTGTCAGAAAATTAAGTAAGCTCTGGTCTTGCAAAGTCCCTGCAGAGCACATATAACACGAAAGGCCGACTAATAAAAATTCTTGTTTGGCTAGTAATTTTTCAAAGCATTAATACTGTAGCTAGTGTGTTGTGACTTCCACTTTAGCACCCTGAGTTATTGTAATTCTGAGAACACATTGTAAATAAGTTATAAATGTGAGCATGTTCATGAGGATCTTTGTTTCCCTTTGTTAAAATGAAAAATTCCACATAATTAAGAGCCTGACTTCTATGGCTAAGGAGGAATAATGGTTAAAGGTGGATATGAAAAATGACAGAGTATATAAACAAGGACATATACTTTGAGATAAATCTTATGTTCAAATCTATCCTTTTCAGCTCCCACCTAAAGTCGTATCACACTTCTATAGAAGGCTGCATCATTCTCTCTGAAAAGCAGGTAATATGATGCACAAACCAAACCAAATCTCATTAACCATTATAATTTCCTTTGGAGGTATGTAGTTTGCATTTCCTTGGTAAAGAGCATTAGCTGTCAAGCTTTTTAAATGCCTTATGATAAAAGTGCCAGTTGCAGACAAGTCAGTCCACTCTCCTTTTTTCTCAATATGCATCACTGTTATGGGTGCTAACACATTTTTAATTAGATGTTCAGATTTAACTACAGGAAATTAAAGTGTGTAGCTTTTGGAGATTTTAGGGAGGAAAAAAAGGAGGTTAAATTGGAGTGCTATTGCATTTCTGCCTTTTTTTATTATCTACACAAAATACTAAAGGCCAATGTTGAGATTTTTAAAGCATTGCAGGCAACTGAGCTGCACATTTTAAGGCAGCGGGGCGGAACTAGGAATAGCATTTTAAAAATTACTTCAGAAATTTTTGTACAAGAGGTTTAAAGTACAACAATGCTAATTTTGAGCATCAGAGGTAAATAATCCTGGGCAGGGTACTCAGATAGTATAAACTGGCATAGCTCCTTTGAAGTCAGTGGAGCTACACCATTTACTCCAGCTGAGGATCTGGCCCTCATTTTCTAATAGAGGACCTGTTTGTGCTCCCACTGCTGTTAATAGGAGTTTTGCTTTTGAGTTGAATGGGAATGGAATCGGGCTGTAATTCACATGCTGATCTCTCTAAGTACACAGTCTGAAATCAGTTTTATTTTAACTACCATTATATATACAATAGGAAAACTACTACAGAATTCAGTTCAGCTGAATTCTTTTTAGTGTGGGGGTGGAAGTTACCTGAAAAATTGTTTCTGGTCAGTGAGCAAGAGATGAGATGAGATCTGAATAGGGCTTTGTGCAATTAATTATCTTTTCTTACCATTTGGGTTAATCAGGAGAGCAATATACTTGCATAATTTATCTCTAACTGAGCTTTAAAGAGTTATGTGTACTCCAAGTGAGAGTGGTTGAGCCAAACAATCCAGTGCTGTGTCTTCAGTGCAGTTATGCTTTTAATTGAATGAAGAATTTGTACATTGCTGTTTCACATTACTGTATGTATCATATTTTTTTTTAGTAAACTTTGTACATAGCCTCTTACTGGCTCTGCCACTGACTTCTTATTTGGCCTTAGGCAAGTCACTTAGGGCCTGATCATGTGGGAAGTTTATGTAAGCTGCTGAGTTCCCTCAACTCTTATCCACTGCAGTGGGAGTTAGATTGCTTAGTGGTTTTCAAACATTACTCAATACCTTAGCCCTCGATTGTTCCTTGCCCAGTTTCTTTATCTGCAATACAGAAATATTAATAATAATAAATTAATACTTGTCTCACAATACCGCTAATGAGGTATTATGAGACATAATTCATTAATATTTGTGAAACACTTTGAAATACTAGGAAGAAAATCACCATAATAGCATAAAGTTTGTTATCGTTGTTTTATTATCATTTTGTTATCATTGGTACTTCCTATGAACCACACATAAGCAGACCATCAAGGTTTTAAGATAATATAGTGATGCTTCTAGCTTTATTTGTTAAATTGGGTATTGACAAAGGGCATGAATCTAATTTATATTAAGGCCCATATACCACTGTGGCAGTAAAGAAGCCTTACAGTAGGCATAAATATACTGACAGGTTTCAGAGTAGCAGCCGTGTTAGTCTGTATCCGCAAAAAGAACAGGAGTACTTGTGGCACCTTAGAGACTAATAAATTTGTTAGTCTCTAAGGTGCCACAAGTACTCCTGTTCTTTTCATAAATATACTGTAAGGCCCCTTTATACTGTTAGAGTGGTACAAATGGCCTTAGTATAAATGAGAATTCAGGCCAAAGAAGCCATGTGCAAGTTCCAAAAAATGCATTTGAGACAGGGGGCTCACGCTTCAGGGTGGAAAGGGCAGGAGATAGGAATTCTCAAAGCCCATCTAAGTGACACCTGGGTAAGCAGTATACGCTGCAAGACTTTACTATGTAGAAGCCCTGCTGCTTTACTGCCATACTTATTGCCTCCAGTCATGTCCCACTGGGTTTCAGTATGCAGGGGCCTTTATCAGGGGCAGAACAAAGGATGACAGGAAAAGGGAAAGGAAAGGCAAGGAAGAAGAGGCATATATCAGGAAGAGACAAAGCAGTTTAAATGTTGAACAGTGGCATTCATGAGGCACAGAGGTTACAATTGGTGAGCAGCAAGCAAAACTCCACACAGCATAATGTGCAATCAAGGTGCCCGGTGAAAAATCAAGCTTACTTGCGGAGAGATTTGTCATAATTATTTCTAAAGAATGGCTTTAAACAACTGTGTATTTGTTTTGGGGTTGGTTTTTTTCTGCAATCTCTGTGCTCCCTTTGTTTGAGTGAGATGGAATATGTTATTCTGTATTTTTATGAGTGTCATAATCACAGGGAAGAAATAGGATATGTTGAAAAGGTAATTCTCACTTTGATGGGATCTTAGGGACAAAACTAAATTATAATTATGAGTATAATGATTATTATTATTAGAGTGCGTGGGAAAATGGGGAGGGAGATGCTGAACATTTTCACCATTTTTTCACTAAAATTTTGAAAAGTTTTTGAACATTTTCAACTAACTCTCTCTTACTATTCCCAGACAAAAAGTATGTTAAGATGGATTTAAGTTAGAGTGTATGTATGAATAATTTGAGGTAAAAATCATCACAAGGATGTTGTAATTATCCCCAAACAAGCATTATAAATCCAGGAAATTCAGAGTTCAGGTTAACCTTTAAAAAGTTCCAATCAACTTAAGGTTATTTGGGTGCCTTAACTGTGCATTTCCATAATTTAACTCCTCCCTACAGTGATATCATGCTGTGACGAACTGGGCCTGTTCTCACTGTGGTCTGTGAATGCTGACAGGGGAGTGTGGCTGGGATAGTCTGCATTGGAGGATGGGAGACTGCCCGAGGGCGCATACCTGAGTGTGTAACATGAGAACCCAGGAAGGGGTTGAAGGCCAGGTGACTCCTTAGCCCGGGAAACTGAACAAAGGCTGTGGGAGGGGTCGCTGAAGGCAGAGAGTGCTGGAAGCAGGCTGGAGAGATGGCTGGGAGGCAGAGATGGCTCTGACCTCCCAAGGGGGGCTGGGCTGGGATGCCCTGGGACCCCAAGATGGACCTAACGGAGGGGGTCCCTGTTGTCTGTGCCTGCAAGACCTGTCTTGGACTGTATTCCTGTCATCCAAATAAACCTTCTGCTTTACTGGCTGGCTGAGAGTCATGGTGAATCGCAGGAAGCCGGGGGTGCAGGGCCCTGACTCCCCCACACTCCGCAACAACTGGTGGCAGAGGTGGGATCTACTGCACCCCGTGGACGGTGCTTCCTGCAGTAAGTGACTGGGGAGCAGTAAAACGAAGGGGGATTGACGGGGACCAGGCGTGCTGAAGAGTGAGAGAGAGACGGTTATTACCCCTGGCAGTGTGTGACCAGCGAGAAGGACTTTTGCAGTAACAGGGTCCCCCGGGGGGATCGCAGCGAGTGGTCCCAGGGGCAGAGGAGTCTGCAGCTCGACCCTGGCAGAGAGGTGGTGACCTCGAGAAGGGCTGGCACACTAGGGGGCCCCCTGGGAACTGTGGAGAGCTGTGAGCACACAGGCCGGTGAGTGGCCAGCAGGAAGATGTATGCCAAGCGGCTTAAGAGCGACCTGGTGGAGCTGTGCAAGCAGAGGGGGCTGTGCATTGGGAGGCTCACCAAAGAACAGCTCATTGCCTGGCTGGAGGCAGAAGATCGCGCGAATGAACTGATCCCTGTGTCTCAGGGAAGCAGCCTGGCAAATGCAGCGCAGGCACCAGTGTCTGTCCCAGCTGGGAGTGGTCAGCCGGCTGCTGAGGGCTTCCCTAGACCCCTCCTTCCTATGCCTAGGGGAAGGGTGGGGAGGAGCCCAGCAAATACCGAAGGCGCCGTGACCCCCCCGGCCAGCAGGGGACCCTCCCGGCGAAGCTCGCCGGCCAGCAGAGGATCCTCCCGGCGACATTCGGCATCCGTGGAGCGGAATTGGCTGGAATGGGAGAAAGAGCTAAAACTGAGAGAGCTGGAGGATCGTGAACAACAGAGACAGCATGAACGGGAGGAGAAAGAGAGACAGCATCAGCGTGAAGAGAGACAGCGTCAGCATGAACGGGAGGAGAAAGAGAGACAGCATCAGCATGAACGGGAGGAGAATGAGAGACAGAGACAGCATGAACTGGAACTGGCGAGACTGAAGGGCAGCGAACCCCCGGCTGCGGTGAGTGAGGGGGGACCCAGGACTGCACGGAGCTTTGATAAGTGCATCCTGGCCCCACACAAGGAGGGGGAGGACATGGATGACTTCCTGGAGGCCTTTGAGACGGCCTGCGAGCTGCACCGGGTTGATCCCGCGGACAGACTCCGGGTCCTTACCCCCTTACTGGACCCCAAAGCCGTGGCATTGTACCGCCAACTGGGAGAGGCAGAGAAAGGGGACTACGAACTATTCAAAAAGGCCCTGCTACGTGAGTTTGGGCTGACTCCTGAGATGTACCGGGAAAGGTTCTGGAGTCAAGATAAAACCCCTGAGATCTCATATCTGCAACTCGCCGCCCACATGGAAAGATACGCCAGCAAGTGGGTTGGTGGGGCCCAGACGAAGGAGGACCTGATTAAACTGCTGGTACTGGAGCAACTGTATGAGCGGTGCCCATCCGACCTGAGGCTGTGGTTGGTGGACAGAAAGCCAGAGAACCCGCGACACACAGGGCAGCTGGCTGATGAGTTTGTAAAGAGCCGGTCAGGGGGTGGCAGGGAGGAGCCCCAAAGGAACAGGCCCGCCGCGATGCAGAGAGAGAGTCACCCTGGGACCTCCCAAAGGGGGAATATGGGGAATCCCCTCCCACGGGGAATCCCCAGCATCAGGGACAACCGACCGGCTCGAGGGGACCCACGGGACATGAGCTGCTATTACTGCGGCCGAAGAGGCCACGTTCAGGCCCAGTGCCCCAAGCTCAAGGACAGACTGAGCAGACCGAACCCACACCGGGTTAACTTGGTAGAGGCCCAGACGGACGAGGGGCAGGCTTCTCACACAAGAGGGGCTGGCAGCTTATCAACTGCTCAAGAGAGAGAAGGGCCCCAGGCCAGCTTCTTTGGGGGGCCAGATGCTCCGGATTCAAAGTTCTCCGTTTACAGGGTTGGCGCGGGGCTGTCCCTGCGGAGCGAGTGCCTTGTTCCCCTGGAGGTGGATGGGAAGAAAGTTTATGGATACTGGGACACGGGCGCAGAGGTGACACTGGCCCGGCCCGAGGTGGTGGCCCCAGATCGGGTGGTGCCCAACACCTTCCTGACCCTGACCGGGGTGGGCGGGACCCCATTCAAGGTTCCCGTAGCGAGGGTACACCTGAAATGGGGGGCCAAGGAGGGCCCCAAGGACGTGGGAGTGCACCACCATTTGCCCACTGAGGTGTTGATGGGGGGGGACCTGGAGAACTGGCCAAGCAATCCCCAAAGGGCACTGGTTGTGACCCGCAGTCAGAGCCGGCGAGGGGCACTGCGCCCTGGCCTTGGGGGGGGTGCCTTGCCTGAGGCGCAGGACCCTAACCTGGTGGGGAGGGAACGCCCAGGGACACGGCTCAGGGAGGCTGCAGCGTCAGACCCAGCGGGCGAGAAAGAGCAGGTGGCCATCCCTGTCCCAGCTGCTGAGTTCCAGGCCGAGTTACAGAGAGATCCCTCCTTGCGGAAGATAAGGGACCTGGCCGACCTCAATGCGGTACAGAGCATGGGACGAGGTGGCCGGAAAAGGTTCCTGTGGGAGAAGGGGTTCCTGTACCGAGAATGGGCTCCCCCAGGGAAAATGGAGTCGGGGGGATCAGGAGGCAGCTGGTGGTACCCCAGAAGTATCGCCGCCAGCTGCTGTGCCGGGCCCATGATATTCCCCTCTCAGGGCACCAGGGAACCTGGCGTACCCAGCAGAGGCTGCTACGGAGCTTTTACTGGCCTGGGGTCTTTGTTACTGTCCGACAGTACTGCGGATCCTGTGACCCCTGTCAGAGGGGGAGGAAGGCCTGGGACAAGGGGAAAACGGCTTTAGGACCCTTGCCCAGCATAAAGGAGCCTTTCCGGAGGGTGGCCAAGGTTAAAAGGGCGGCTCTAAACCAAGAGAGCCCAAAGCACAGACCTCCAGACTGGAGCGCTGGGAGAAGACCACAGCCCAGTTGGAGCCCCAGAGGTATGGGGGTGGGGAAAGGGCACAGGCCGCATAAACCTTCCCACATGCGAACTGCGAGTGCCTTCAAGCACCCCCGACCTAAGGGGGGGCGTGAAACTGAAGGGGCCTGGTGTAATTCTCACCAAGGAATGGGAGGGATGCGGGGGCATCCATGGGAACGGGGGTAGGTTCGAACTTCCCCGGGTCACTGGCTAAAGTGACCCTGCTCAGTTCGGTCTCGAAGGGGGGAGATGTGACGAACTGGGCCTGTTCTCACTGTGGTCTGTGAATGCTGACAGGGGAGTGTGGCTGGGATAGTCTGCATTGGAGGATGGGAGACTGCCCGAGGGCGCATACCTGAGTGTGTAACATGAGAACCCAGGAAGGGACTGAAGGCCAGGTGACTCCTTAGCCCGGGAAACTGAACAAAGGCTGTGGGAGGGGTCGCTGAAGGCAGAGAGTGCTGGAAGCAGGCTGGAGAGATGGCTGGGAGGCAGAGATGGCTCTGACCTCCCAAGGGGGGCTGGGCTGGGATGCCCTGGGACCCCAAGATGGACCTAACGGAGGGGGTCCCTGTTGTCTGTGCCTGCAAGACCTGTCTTGGACTGTATTCCTGTCATCCAAATAAACCTTCTGCTTTACTGGCTGGCTGAGAGTCATGGTGAATCGCAGGAAGCCGGGGGTGCAGGGCCCTGACTCCCCCACACTCCGCAACACATGCATAATAATATTTGCAGTGTTAGATTAGATTAAACTGAATTTTAAAGACACATTAGATTTTTTTCCCAGGCCCCCTCCCACCCATTGGTGTCACTATACGACAGAGTTACAGTTGTTTGAGTGGGGCTGTATGGTTCATGCTGTTGACTGCAAGTTGAATGGTTCACAAAACCGTCACCATCCATGACTGGATTAAGGATGAGGCCCCTGACTTGACATATATAATGGAGACTCAGTGGGTGAGGCTGCAACTCCCGTATGCACTCACGCACTGGGTACTACATTCAGCATGAACTGAGATGGGATCGGGAAAGTGGTGTTACTGTGTTTTGATTTGATGTTAAATGTAGGAAGTTTTGGCCCCACAACTTGATCTGATTGAGTAAGTACATCTTGTATGTGAGTCCTAGCATGGATTTAAAATGGAATTAGTATTGCTCTGCATGTTGCCCTGTTACATTGATGAGGCACTAAGTGAGCAGATTGTTCCCTCTATGTTGGCCCCATGGCCTTTATCAGAGGACACAGGCATGTCCAGTTTTTGGCTATGATAGAGAATTTGGCCTGTTTTTTTCCATCCCTACAAAATCTCCTCTTCTCCACTCAGAGGACTGATTTCATTGATATATCTCCTTTCACAGAGGGTTTTGACCAGTGCTGTGTATAGTCAGGTTCATGGGTCTAAACTGAGAGGTTGTTATGCCTGTCTGTGTACACACAATAATTTTTGCTCTCCAAATTCACCACCCAGCACAGACCAATTAATTTTTTATCTTGATTCTGTATAGGGTTACCATACGTCCGGTTTTTCCCGGACATGTCCGGCTTTTCGGCAATCAAACCCCCGTCCGGGGGGAATTGCCAAAAAGCCGAACATGTCCGGGAAAATGCCGGCCGGGCACTTCCCCTCCCGCGGCTGCTCTGCTCTTCCCCTGACTCTTCGGCTCTGTTTAAGAGCCGAGCTGCCCGAGCGCTATGGGCTTCAGGCAGCCCCCTTGCCTCCGGACCCCAGCCGCCGGCCGGGCACTTCCCCTCCCAGGCTCCAGCGGCACAGGGTCCGGAGGCATGGGGGCTGCCCGAAGCCGGTAGCGCTCGGGCAGCTCGGCTCTTAAACAGAGCCGAAGAGTCAGGGGAGGAGCAGAGCCTCTGGCCGCGGCGGCTCTGCTCCTCCCCTGACTCTTCGGCTCTGTTTAAGAGCCGAGCGCTATGGGCTTTGGGCAGCCCCCATGCCTCCAGACCCTGCGCCGCCGGAGCCCGGGAGGAGAAGTGCCTGTCCGGGGGCGCAGGGTCCGGAGGCATAGGGGCTGCCCGAAGCCCGAGCGCTACCGGCTTCATGATTTGCCGGGCAGCCTCCAGACCCTGCGCCCCTGGCTGGGCGCTTCCCCTCCCGGGCTCCAGCTGCGCTGGGGAAGCGCCGGCTGGGGGCGCAGGATATGGGGGCTGCCCGGCAAACCGTGAAGCCGGTAGCGCTCGGGCAGCCCTTTTCGCGTGGCTAGGAGTGGGAGGGAGGAGGGGGCGGAGTTAGGGCGGGGAAGGGGCGGAGTTGGGGCGGGCGGGGCTGGGAAATGGGTGGGGCCAGGGCCCGAGGAGGGTCCTCTTTTTTTATTTGTTAAATATGGTAACCCTAATTCTGTACTTCTCTCATGTGAGCTATAATTTGCTGCTGCTTTCTTCACCGCTGCTGAGATTTTAAGCTTTATAAATTTAAAGATGGCCAGTTGCCCTGTGTAGCTTATTTTAGAGCAGACATTGAGAAATAATGAAAGCAGATTGCTGAGTGAAAAGGAGCAAAGTGGCTTGACCTGTTTGTTCTAAGGAGAACACTGACAATTCACTAGCTGACGTCTAACCAGTGCCTAATAGTATAATAATAATATCTTCACCTCCATAAATTTACTTTACACACTTGTACTGTTGTTCTATTTCCTTTCCTCACTGCATTTCAACATTTGGGTTGATAGCGTTAGGGATGGTTTATTTTGTGTCACAACTCCCAAATCTATTTTCTGCTTTCTGTTCTACATCACCTTTACATTTACCTGATATTCACTCTTTGAATTCTTTGCTCCTGGTCTTATTTTGTATTTATTTGTGCTGAACTCCAATAGCTGTGTTTAGCCCATATCCTTAAACGATCTCAATCTTTCTGCAACTGATTGCATTGGTGTTCATTTCTTGCATTTCTCACTTCAGTGCAAGTTCTTTGTAGCTTGATCAGGAAATCTCAGTCTTCTCTGTTAAGTCTGCTTGTGTTAAGCTTGTATTAGCTTGCAGTTGTCCCCCATTACTAGAGAGCCTAAAACTAAAATGTACTTTCATCCTGATTAGACCTGCTGTTACCCTAGTTTTTCATTATTCTGGTTTATTAACATTGTAAGGCCTGTGAAAAATGCAGTAAGACAATAGAGGACCTTGTAATGTGATGACTCGCATGCAGACACAGCAGGCAGAGCTGCAGAAGATTAGAAATGGTAATACTTGTAATTAGAAATTCTGCAGTCAAGAAATGTTAGTTAGGAACTCATCAGCGGAATCTAAGTACACACATTAGTCTATATGGTGTGGAAATAATTAAGTCAAGCCAAGTGTTTCACCATAAGGCTACCTCTGGAATCGGACAATGGGATCAATCCATGTTTCAAATTCTAGAGTACAACCACAGAAACCCTCAGCACCCATTGGTCCTTGTGGGTATGCCCCAAAATATAGTATGTGACTGCTCAGTTCCTCCTATAGCATTCCTGAATGGAGTACAGAGCTTCCAAAAGGTAGTTCTCCTGGGACTGAAATCACATGGTCAGTCAGTCCCCCTATATATAATCCAAAAGGCACAGCAGGAAAAGCACTAGGGGAGGGACACAAAGGTGGGGCATGTGACCTTCCCACGTGACCACCCACATGACTCCTCCCCGCCCCGCGCTCTCCCCGTTCCCTCCCCATGATCCACATCCATCCCACGTTACTGAGGATGGGGGGCTTTGTCCTCCTCCCGCTGTGCCAGTCTTCTGCTGTACAGACCTCAGGCAGGAGGACTCAGAAGCCGCAGCTGCATAGAAAGGCTGGGCTGGGGGCAGTAGAGCTGCACCGGAGGAGCTGCTGGTGTGTGGCCACCCAGCAGCCCGACGCTCTGCTCCTTTCGCAGCTGCGGTTCCCGAGAGATTCCAATGAAGTCAATGGGAGTTTGGCCATTAACATTAATAAGAGCAGATATGGGCTTTTAGATTTTAAAAGAGCAACATTACAGTGTAGTCTTCAAAACAGGATTGTCTTTCTATGCATGTTGGAAACTAACCTGTACATTTGATATGCCAAGTACTTTTGTAGATGGATGGAAATATTTAAAGACCCTGAAAAAAGAAGAACAGGAGTACTTGTGGCACCTTAGAGACTAACAAATTTATTAGAGCATAAGCTTTCGTGGACTACAGCCCACTTCTTCGGATGCATAAAGACCCTGGACACCTTAGATTACATCAATAAGCTTAAAGATAATAAAGCAATTTAATTTAGCAAGTTTACATTAAAAAGCTCTACCTTTCTTAAAACATTGGAAATTCAGGCTATTAGTTAGAAGTTTTGAAGAAAAGGGGGCAGAGTTGTTTTTTATTAGTCAAGCTACAAAAACATACCAATCATTTAAATTCAACTTCATAATCAATCTCTGAGCAATTTGTATTTGCATAAATGATGTATATTGATCTGAAAACTATGCTAAAGCATGTCCAGAATCCATTACCAAGTTATATCCTGGTTTCACCTCCACTGTAGATCACTTTATTTTTAAGACTGTAATTGACATAATTAGAAGTATTGATTCAATTTCAAAAGCAGCAAGTTAACTGTAAAAGTGCCAACAGGCTTTAAAAATAGTCAATCTACTGTTGCTTTGCTTGCATGGATGAATCTTAGTTTAGAGTGAACACTTTTTCTTCTTTCTGTGAAGTTTTAAGTTGTCTCTCTTATTTTGGATGTGCACTTTACATTGAAATAGAGATGTTCTTCACTTGCATGTTGTTTGTTTGGTGTCCCAGAGTCCTGAAGGGGTCTGTGTATGGAAATGAATATCATAAAATAATTTCTGGTAGCATCTTGGAGGAGGTACCACAACTGAAAAAACATTTTTGGGTGAGCAAGTGTCTTCAAGGTAGAAGATTCTGTGGGTATAAAATTAATCTTGAAAAATGGGGCAGCATGACCTTTTAGCTAGGACAAGGAGTTATATTTTGTACTGTTTTATAGCTAAAATCAGGCAGAAAATTCAAGTAATTATTTCCAGTATTAACCAACAAGCAAGTGTGTGTGTGTGTGTGCACGCACATGCGCAAGTGTGTACAGGGGCAGGGGTGAGTTATACATAGTGGTGCTTGCGTAAGTGTAAAAACCTATCAATAGCACACAAAGGTCTCCATAGCAGAATCAAGGGCCTTGAGTTTACAGTTTAAAAAAAGCTTCTCTGTAAGAAGTCTTTTAATTAACACATTGATTACTCAATTCTTCTTTTGAAGCTGTAGCACAGCAACACTCTTCTTTCACATAAAGCTTTTGAAAAGTTCACTTGATGGCAGTTCTATGTAGTACTTAAAAAGAATGGAAGAAACAGGCAATGTTACTATAGATCTCCCTGGAGAAAATGCCCAATCAATTCATTCCGGCAGTGGAAACACAGTGTAGGTTCTTTCAGTGATGCTAAAACTACAAGAGCCGTTTTCAACTATATTTAGCACTCCAGGATCTTTTTTTTCCCCAGTACACTTAAGTAAAAATCTGAAGCTTACTTTCAACACATTATACGTTTCCAGTAAAATGTGCTGTTCCTTCTAAAAATACACTGGTGGAAGGGAACAGAACATTTAGTACCACTTAACATTAACTAAAAGTTGGCTGTATACATAACACTACAAATATCTTTCTGAGGCTGTTGTTTGGAGCTGTTTATGTAGCAAGATGCATGTCTTAATAACAGTTCAGTGTGGGCTATATTAAACAAGTTTGTACCTTCTCGTGGGATTAGGTTTAAAATTAGTGAATGGTGCTGAGGTAGAGAGAGAGAGAGAACTTGACTTATGTATAGTTATCACTGGTGTATAGACCCTCGTTTTGTAATGTTGTTATATATGACATTTTGCTAGGTGTGACATTTTGAGGCTTCTCTGCCTTTTTTTTCTTGCTAGATTTAAACCGTGTACTGCCCTGACACCCTTTAAAATCAGATACTGTTTTTTTATAATTGTCAGTGGTCTCCAAAGAAAGATTAAGAAGGACATTTGATACTGCTTTGTCTGTGGTTTGACTCCTGTTTTCTTGGAATTGAGTATATATTAAAACAATGTAGCATGAAAGCTGCTCTTGGTAGCTCTGCCTTTCATTATTTCTAGTATTGTATTTCGGTATTTTGGATGCTGCATTTAAAAACACACAATCCTCTTCATGGAGATTACAGATCCCATGTACATTTTGCAACAGAAGGTTGTTTGGTCCTTGACCATATTTCTTCTCCTCACACTGTTGTGAAGCTATATCTGTATACCTGGCTTTTGCCATCTGCTCCAGAAGGGGCTCCAGTTCAGTGAGGTGAATATAAGTTGGGCTAAATCCTGAAGTTCTTGATAGATTGTACTTAGTTCTTTCTCAGCCAAAGCTGAGGCACTCTGATACCACGGTGATGAGCACAGTATAAAATCCTAGTCAGACAGATATGTTTGATCTGATGACATCAATGGAAGTTCTTCAAGTGCTCGTTCATGTCCATTCCAATCGGCTGTGTGCGCGCGCACGGGCACAGTGGCCAGAAGATTTTTCCCCTAGCAGCATCCGTCAGGCCGGCCTGGGCGCCCCCTGGAGTCGCACCTTCATGGCGCTCAATATAGCACCCTGCCGATCCACCACCCCTTCAGTTCCTTCTTACCGCCAGTGATGGCTGGAACTTCCCTTAGCCCTTGCTTACCAAGCGCGTTCTATAGTTACCTGTATGTCAAGTGAAAAAATTCTCTAAGTTATATCTGTTATTAGTATTAGAGTTCTTAGTATAGAGTTGTTGAGGGGTCCCCCCCACATTCCGCCTCCCCGGAGCTGTGGTATGCCGCGGTCCCTGGGGTTTAAAAACTGTCTGGCCTGCGTGTAGCTTGATTTAGGGTGTACTGATAATATTAATTTGGATAACATGGGAATTTAATTTATTAATTTAATTTTTATTTAATTTATTAATTATATTAATAACTATTATCATCAATATTAATTAGTATGGGTTTTAGGCTCGCCAATCTGTTTGATCAGAAGATAAAAGTTCTTGTCCTGAATCAGGCTTCAGGAATTTACAAAGGACCCTCGGGGGTATGACAGGAAGCTCACTTCAGACAGATATAGACTTAAAGACTTTTTATTAAAATCAATAATAGTAAGTAAATGGCAAAATACCCTGAGTTATAAAGTTACAATTGCATTACTGCTATTCAAAAGATACATATGATAATATAGCATTATATGCAACAAAGCTTTGGTTAATATACTCACACCCTTCCTTGATAACCTGGTGGTAAGAGACACAGGAACAGCCTTGCAGTTCAGGTTTCTCAATTCTTGAATGAGGGATTCAGTGCTTAGAAAATGTTAAGAGCTATCAAAGCTGACTAGGGTTTACTTGACTAACTTACATTTAAAATCAAAACCTAATAAAAAAAGAATAAAACTTAGGAAAACCAAGCTTAGCCTAGTTACTTTGAAACTTAAAGTTTAAGAAGAACAAATATAGCCTACTGATAGTAGCAGTCATCGTAGATAGATGGAGGAAGTAAGTGAGAATAGAGTAAAGTGAGAATGGAGATGGAGCTCAGGGGACCCGGCTCCTAACACTTAGTCCTCAATGCGGAGCGCCCGGCACCCTCATCAAGCTCGGCACCAAGAAAGGACTCATTTCGAGACGCTCGGTGCTGACACAGCACCTCACGAAGCCTGGCTGAGAGCAGGCACTGATCCCACTCACCGGTGCCTCAGAAGAAAAAGAAAAACCGCTCCCCTCCGTCTAAATCCAGAGAAGTGATTCCCCAGGCGGGCTACAGTTCCGGATCCCCTACTGGGGAGGGAAGAACCTCCAGCGCTGGTGGACCCACCCTGCCCCCCTGGTGCAGTCAAGAGGGAAGCCAGCTATGATGTCCAGGCACTCCCCCTCTCCATGTCCCTTGCCACCGGTCCACTCGGACAGAAAGCCTACCTGCTCCATGAGCTCTTGATGCTTGAGGCACTGAGGCTCAGTTCCTCCATGGTCTTCAGTCTCTGAGACCTCGGAGTCAGAGTCCGACTCCTATCGCTCCAGGAGAAGCAGGAGCCGCAGATCGAGGTCTGGGAGAGACAGGAGAGAACCCCAGGCAGGGCCTCCCCAGTGGCAGAACCCACCACAGTGGCCCTTCTGGACCCCGTGGGCCTTTCACCAAGGACAGGGAGGGACCCAAGGTCACCGCTCCGCAGCGTCTTCTGTGGCCTCAACCACCTTTATCCCGCCATCGACTACGAATCTTCCCTCGGAGCCTGCAGCCCCTGCACCATCAAACGAACCACTGGCACTGACATTGCCCCAAGAGTCTAGGGACCCCCTGGGGGCAGATGGCAGGGAGCATCCACTCCTTATAAGCGCTTCCTTTTCTTCATCACTTGATGAAGCATTGGCGGGTACAGCCGTAGCCCCAGTGCTCAAGGACAACAGGGTGCTGCAGCAGTTGCTGCGCAGGGCTGCTCAGGGTCTGGGCATTAAGGCCGAGGAGTTAGTTGAGGAGACTTCAACTATGGTGGACATCCTTGCCCCCTCAGGACCTTCCCGGATTGCTCTTCCACTCATTAAAATCATTGCGGACACCACCAAGACCCTGTGGCAGACCCCAGCTTTCTTTCTGCCCACTGCCAAGTGCAATGAGAGGCGTTATTTCGTGCCCTCCAGAGGGTTCGAACATTTATACTCCCATCCACCCCCTGACTCTCTTGTTGTGGACACTGCTAACCAGCGTGAGAGACAGGGCTTCCAAGGGCCCTCCCCAAAAAACAGGGAGGCTAAGCATCTAGACCTTGTTGGGAGAAAGGTCTATTCCACAGGGAGTCTGCAGTTCGATATCTCGATCCAACAGGCCATCGTCAGCAGGTACTCATATAACACCTGTACAGCGATGGCCAAATTTACAGAGCTCCTCCCATCAGACTCCCGAACTGAGGTCTTGGTGGAGGAGGAGAAGCTAGTTTCCCAGGCTACCCTCTGGGCCGCATTGGACACTGCAGATGCTGTAACTAGGGTCATGGCGACTGGGGTAGCCATGAGGAGGGGATCCTGGCAGGGAGCAGAGACTCCACTCTCTGGATGTCCGCAGGGCACTGGCCTTTTACATCGAGAGAACGAAACCGTTCAGAAAATCAGTACAGTTGTTCATGGCAGTGGCGGACAGGATGAAAGGTCAGCCAGTTTCATTCCAACACATCTCGTCATGGATAGTGTCCTGTATCTGTGAGTGCTATGACCTGGCAGGTGTTCCCGCATCTCCGATCACTGCACACTCCACCAGGACACAGGCTTCATCTACAGCGTTCCTGGCTCAGGTTCCCACCCAGGAAATCTGCAGAGTGGCGACGTGGTCCTCCATATACACTTTCGCTGCACATTATGTGATTACCCAGCAGGCGAGAGATGATACGGCCTTCAGACAAGCAGTACTCCAATCAGTGGACACCTCCGACTCCACCTCCTGAACTTGGCTTGAGAGTCACCTGATTGGAATGGACATGAACAAGCACTCGAAGAAGAAAAAACTGTTACTCACTTCTTGTAACTGATCTTTGAGATGTGTTGTTCATGTCCATTCCAATACCCACCCTCCTACCCCTCTGTTGGAGTAGCTGGCAAGAAGGAACTGAAGGGGTGGCAGGTCAGCAGGGTCCTATATATTGAACCCCATGAAGGCATGACTCCAGGGGGCGCCCAGGTTGGCCCAACGGATGCCGCTAGGGGAAAAATCTTCCTGCCACCGTGCATGTGCATGTGCACACACCTGATTGGAATGGGCATGAATAACACATCTCAAAGAACAACAGTTATGAGAAGTGAGTAACCGTTTGGGTTTTTTTTGACAGAATAGGAATGTCAAGAATTTGCCCGTAGTTTATAAAGTGTTTTTGGAGCCTTTGGGATGACAGATATTATAGAAATATAAAATATTGCCATTAGAAGTCTTTTTTTACTCCAGAGACCAGTATTTTAACTTTTAAAATATCAGCCCAATTTTAAAAACAAAAAACCCCAACTACAGTTTCAAAGAGCTATTCTTTATCCTGTTAATGCTATTATTGAAGATTCTTTAGGAAGAAATTAGTACTTGAAAATCAGTTGGGGAAAAGACATCCTTTGAGGAGGAGTTGTTATTACCTAATATATTGTGCCTAAAGGCCCCAATGCAGTCATGAGACCTCACTATATGCATGTATAAGACAAAGACCATCCTTGTCCTAACTAGAGATAGTGGGCTGGTCCAGGTCAGCATATGTAAGTTTGTCTCTATGATTCCATTATATGATGCATGTTTATAGTGTTTGGACTTGTCTGTACTTGAAAGTTAATTCGGATTAAGGTAGGGTGTGAATTTAGAGAACAATTCCTATTCCTAAATAGCTCCATGTGTGTACACTTTTATTCTGGAGTCCATTTTGTTGATTCAGCTAAATCTTACACGCGCGCGCACACACACACACAAAAATTGCAGCACTGAAATAATAAATCCACTATAAACTCCAACAATAGAACTAAACTCATACTGGCATATGTATTAGCTTTACAGACTTCCATTTTGAATGACGTAAAGACGAGTCCTGTACTGTCGAACGTAAACATCAGCAGAGATGGGACATTGCAATTCCAACTGCCATGGTGCGAAGTAGTTGTCAGCTCTGTCTAATGCCCTTTGGATGATCACATGGTAGAGGATTACAGGTACAAAAAAGGAACTATTTCAGTCCCTATCCAGTTGCAGTCAGTGCAAAATTCTGTAGACTTCAGTGAGAGCAGGATTAGGCCCTATACGAGGATGAGACCTACTAAGTGCTTTAATTGATTACAACCTGACAATTCTGCAGAAGTTCAGTATTTCCTTGCAATGATTTAATTTGTTTAAATGTCACCTGTATAAATGGCAGGGGCTATTGGTTTCTTGACAGTGTTGTTGGCACTTTATCAAAGTCAGATGTAGCATGGACTTGCCTAGCAAAATTAAGAGTTGTGAAAGGTGGAGCTGGCACATGAAATGTTACCTCTTATTGTATAGTTAAGAAATTTCCTTCACTATGTTACTTAATCCCAATTTAGACGAAGAAGGATCTTAAGACATAGCATCTGTATAGGAGACGCTTGTTTGCAGCAACACTTTGTAAGAGCAACCACTGCTTATGAGCAACATTTCCCCTGGGAACACGTTTCCTACTGTGAATTGTCAACACTCCCCATAACAGCAACAGCCGCTTAGGAGCAATGTAGCAAAAGGACACCGATATGTTGCTACTTATGAGTGTCTGCTGTACTAAAAGTTTACTTGTCAGAGTTCATGACCCATGTAGACAAAATAAGATACTAAGTTTCTGCCTTCTACTACTACCAGAAGCAAAGAGAGACCATGCAAAGCAGGGGCACCTCAGAAAATGTTTCCATGGTACATGGTGTCTATCCCTTTGGGGCCATCTCCACTGCAGCTGCTGACCCCCCAGCACCTCGCCTGCTGAGTCCATGCCATGTTTATTCCCCACCACCCAGCCTGACCTGCCCAGGTACAATGTCACTACGCATCCCTGACAGGGGTCACAGGCTACTGGATGCAGGATGAGGCCTGGCAGGCCCCCAGGAGGGAGCCCAGAGCAGGAGCTGGCCTTATGGCAGCAGCCAGGAACAGCAAAGCTGGCCACTCCACCCACAACTGTGCCCCCTCAGGTTTGGCTCCATGGCCCCTAAGTCATGATGGGGGACCAGCAGGGCCAGAATTGATGAGTGATGTGACCTGGTGCATGGGGATCACAACACCACTCATTTCATGTTGGCCCTCTGGCCCCTCCTTTATGACAGAGGACCATCAGGGCCATACCTGAGTGGGTCGACAAAAAAACAGAGGGATATCTCCTAAGCTTTTGCCAAGCTGGTCTCTTTATCTCAGTCTCAACTCAGACTGCACATTCTCAGAGAATGATTCACAGTGTGGTCGATTCCAATTTCTTCAGGGTACAGAAAGCAAAGCATCCATTTCATTACAGGTGGCCCCTTTTCTTTCTTCATCCCACCAGACTCCTTTGCTTGCTTTTTCTTTCCTCTTCACTCAATCTGAGCTAAAATCAGCACAGAGATCAATGAGACAAAATATAGATAATTCCAGCATTTGAGTGTAGGAAGGATATGGCATGAGATGCCAAAAAGAATAAGACAGTTTTCTGTAAAATTCTTACTCCTTCACTGATTTATTTTGGTTGGTCTTGATCCTCCTTCCTAGTACAATCCTTTTCAGAATAGTGCAGCTGTTTTCTTGTTGACTCTTGGTATTTGTTTTTCCCTCCTCCTTCATCAACCAGTATTGTACCCATCCTCCTCCTCTTCCTGTCCAAGAGCACAAGGGAACCAAGAGTGGAATGGAGCATTTTCTTTCTAAAAAGTGATCCTGTAAAAATTATCTCTTGAAGTTCCGCACTTATTGTCTCTCAGGGTATGTCTACACTGCAATTCAACAGCCCCATAGCCTGAGCCTCGCAAGCCCAAATCTGCTGGCATGGGCCTGCCACAGGTGTTTAATTGCAGTGTAAATATAGCCTCAGGGACTCAAGATCAAATCTGCTCAGTTTGCAGTTGAAAAGAAGTTTTTCCTAACTGCCAGCACCCTCAAATACATCCTTCTTTCTGAAAATTAAGATGGTTGGTTTTGTTTTTTTGGCTCACATATTAGCCACAATAACGGTTCTACATTTGGAACCTGGATAAGAGCTTCAGCACAAACTTAAAAAAAAAAAATCCAGTTCACTCTCCCCAGCTGCAGAACTAAGAGGAATAAAGAGTAGGAAATGCTTATATTTGAAGTAAAGTAATCGTGTTGTACTCTAAATGCACCTAGAGGGTAGATTTTTTTGATTAAGAAGGCACTGTTTTTGTCTAGTCACTTTTTCTGATCATGACAACACTATAAACACAGTTTGGTTTAGTTCAGTGGTTCCCAAACTTTAACAACCTATGAACCGCTTTCACTAAAATGTCAAGTCTCGCAAACCCCCTCCTAAAAATGCATATTTCCAGGGATTTTCTCGTTTACCTGATATAAATTATAAAAGCAGTGATCTTGTAAATATAAAATTTGTTTTATGACATGCTTATTACACACTATTTATTATTAAGTGTCCCTGGCCTCTGTTTGCCAGAAGCTGGGAATGAGTGAAAGGGGATGGATCACTTGATGATTACCTGTTCTGTTCATTCCCTCTGGGGCACCTGGCACTGGCCACTGTCGGAAGACAGGATACTGAGCTAGATGGACCCTTGGTCTGACCCAGTAGGGCCATTCTTATGTTCTCATTTATCATTATAGTATTTTGATTACATTATGAAAATGGCAACACTCTTCCAAGATCTCACTTCCGTAGCTTGTATCTCTTTGAGTAAGCCTATTATAAGACAAGGCTCCTATGTTTCATCAAGAAGTATCAGATGTGAAACAGCATGAAGGTATTTAAGAAGCCAACTCCAAGAGTTCCTCCTACACAAGCATTCAGGTCTTGAGCAGTTCAGACAAACAACGCACGTTACAACAAAGCTTAAACTTGTTCGTCATAATAATTTTAAAAACAATACTAGCTGCCTATTTAATTTTAAAAACAGCAAAAAATATCCACCTCCCTTTCCATTTCTTATAAGGAGTCTTGAAGTTTAAATGTCCTCAGTGTGATAGATATGCTTGCTTTGATCCTCTTAGCTCTTGGAAGTCCAGGGGTTCCGGGCTGCTGGCCCCTTGCTGCCTGGGGCCCCTAGGGACAGCTCTGTCCGCAATTAGGGACTTTTTTTCCGAGAATCACCTGTAATATTTCATGAACCCCCAGGGGTTTACAAACCCCAGTTTGAGAACCACTGGCTTAGTTGTAGGGCATGTCTGCCCTTTAGCGCCCCCTGTAGATATTTGGGCTTGGGCTGGGACCCCACAAGGCGGGAGGGGTCCCCCTCAAACATCTACATCACAGTTTTACAGCCCTACAACCAGAACCCTGTGAGCTCAAGTTAGTTGACCTGGGCCAGCCATGGGTGTTTAATTGAATTGTATACAATACCTTAAGTCACAATCAATCCTTCAATACTAACTCTGGGACACCAGGCACAAAGCTCCCATTAATGTCCATGGCAGGTTCTATGCGTGGAACAAAAGGAGAATATACCACTGAGTTATGAATTGTATATCACAATTGCTTCATTATAATTACAAAGACTCATCAACAGTCTTTTCAGAATTTGTGGTGCTTTATAAAGATTACTAAAACAACAAGGAGTCTGGTGGCACCTTAAAGACTAACAGATTTATTTGGGCATAAGCTTTCGTGAGTTAAAACCTCACTTCTTCGGATGCATCTGAAGAAGTGAGGTTTTAACTCACGAAAGCTTATGCCCAAATAAATCTGTTAGTCTTTAAGGTGCCACCAGACTCCTGGTTGTTTTTGTAGATACAGACTAACACGGCTACCCCCTGATACTATAAAGATTACTATTTCTGTTAAGCCATACCTGTTTTTGATAGGCCCTACTTAGTGGTATTTTCACCACCATAATGAATTTAATATTTTATAGTTCTGGGTATCTTGTGGCTCACTAATGTTGCCAGTTTTCATGATTTTATCACAAGTCTTGTAATGTTTGGTAGCTTGGGTTTTTTTTAAAGTCCAGCTGCTGGAATCAAGAGATTGCATGAGAATCTTCTGCTTTCATTTTCACAAAAATAAGTAAGTTTCTAGGTGTCATGGTGTGGAGAAAAGCTTGAAATGTGAAGCAAATGCAGCCTGGAGCCTCAGAAACCAGAAAGAAAACAATAAGCACCCCAAATTTATTGGATTATTTTTTTAATCCCATGATTTTAAAGCCAATCTTCTGATATCTTCTGATGGTCGGCACTATATTCGGAGAATTTATTATTGCTGGGAAGCAGAGATAACCATATAGCCAAATCTCTTATTAAATGGTTAAGTCCTCAGAGATAAAGGAAAGCCTCTTGATTGGTCCTGCTGAGTTTTCCATTTTCCAATTCTGCTCTACAGCCTAGTTTGATGTATTTAGTCATGTGTACAGTGCTTCTGCTTTTCCTCTCAAGCTTTTAGAATAGGATCATGGGAGGAAACCATCAAATGATCTTATTGTGTGCTCCCAAAGCAGAGGTTTGGACAGGCAAAAAACTGTGAAGCTTTGGTTTAAAAATAATACATTTCTTTTATATCTAGTTTTAAGCACCCATTACCCAAAACAAAAGAATTAGACACTGTACATAAAGCAATTCAACAATTTTAGTAAAAGCTGGGCCCAGTGAACCAGCAGCAAACCCCCAGCAAAGAAACCATTCCATTTTAGGTTTCAAGGAGGATGAAAAGTAGAAGTAGATGATGAAAGCATGGTGGAGCTGCCACCTTTTAGAGCTCAGGAGTAAACCCTCTTATATGTCATTGTGCACCTCAGCCAGATATCCAAAGGCGGGGGAAGTATATAGGACCCAAAATATTATCAACCCAGAAACTTTAAGTGCCTCCACCTATCACACACCAGCCTATATATACATTATTAAACACCAGTCTGGGGGGGTGAATTGAAGATCTTTTGGCAGAGTGATGTGGTGCCATGTAACCAGTTAGAGTTTAGGTCCCTAGAGCATAGTCTGGCAAGATGTGACTCTCTGGTGGGCCTCCCTGGCAAATGGATGGAGTGGCATCCACTGATTCCAGAAAGAGATGCATCCAGCTCTGTTCCACTGGCAGGTCAAGATTCACCAATATGCCCCTACAGCTTTGCGGAGCATATTGATGAATCTGTCCCACAACCTTTAAAAAGGATCAGGTGGGCAGAAAGGGGAAAAAAGGAATATAAAGGGAGGGAAAAAACAGAAGAAGAAACAAGACACTATAGTGGGACTTGCTGCTATTTAAAAGATAGTTCAGTTTTCCCCTGCCCTTTTAGTTTGTGCAAAGTTTATTGCGTAGCAGCACGGATATGTAAAAGATATCATTAGAGACCAATCATTAAAGGGGAGAGAGAGTGCAGTCAAGATGCTCTTTTAATAAAACTGTGTATGCGTGTGTATTAGCTGTGGGCTATATGGACTAGCTCTTTATGGAGAAACCCATTTTATTTCTCAATGGTTCCTGAATCTTTACACTGGCATTTGGCTGTTTCTTGAAAAGAGAGAGTTGTGTTTTTTTTTTAAAATAAAATGTTTTATGCTATTCTTCTTGAGCTGATACACTTTTAAAATAGTCTGTGACTAGCAAAATCAAACCCTTAGCAGCAAATTGTGAAGGATTAAATCTGGAAACATAATATGTCTAGAAACAAAAGGTCATTATTGCTCACATTTCTTCTATTGTTGCAGATTTTGTTAATGTTTATCAATTTACTCCTCTGCTTTAGTTTTCAAATGTTTTAAACAGACAACTAGTTTTGGGATTTAAAAGAACTAAGTGTAACAGAAATTAACAAAACTTAACATGAATAGATATGTTTTTCTTGATGTTTTCTTTTAAAACATGTCAATAAAAATTTAAAAAAACAACAAAAAAGCAAATCCAACATGCCTGTACATTCCCAGAGTTGCTGGAAGCCCAAACACAACAGCACTGCATGGAAGTGTGACAACAAGGAAGTAAATTGGACTCTTGTTTATTGGTAATGAAGTAGTATTTATTTACTATTTTCTTTATATTGTAGTAATCCTCAGAGATCCCAGTCACAATTGAGGCCTCACTGTGCTAGGCACTGTACAAACAGATGTGAAGATGCAGTCTCTGACATGAAGTGTTGGAGTCCAATCCTGCAACCATTGCTGGGATGCAGCCTTAAAACCATGAATAGTTCCAGTGGCATGTGTGGGCCAGATCCTTGACTGGTGTAAATTGTCACAGCTCTATTTAAGGCAAACACCTACTTGCGTGCATAACTTTATTCAGTCCTTAGCTTTCATGCTCAGTTCTTTAAACACACGTGAGTAGCCATACTGAGCCAGAGTGACTTCAGTGGAGCTATGACGATTGATACTATCTGAGGATCTGTTCAGTGTTTTCATTCACATGAGCACTGGAGGACTGAGCCCCCAGGCTTTCAAGGATCAGGACCTGAGACGACAGGTGGCACACAAAAGGTGAGGATAGATGGAATCAATCAAATATATATAACTTTGCATGCTATATAAAGAGAAACTCACCAGTTGCCTAGTCTGAAATGCAGACAGTTAATGCTGTGTTTCCAAATTTCCAAATCTAATGATATTTAATGTTTCTCTTAAAGCTCCAGCTGCTGGAGTCCTGTGATTGTGTAAGAAGCTCAGCTTTCTCATATTTGTGTGTGTGTATATATATAAATATGAAGTAACTTTCTAGCTTTCATGGTTGCAGAAATAAAATTGAAAATGTGACCTCTAAAGGCTCAAAAACCAAAAAACAGATAAAAATAACCCAATGTTTTTTATTTTTCAGACTTATGATTTCTAGATCAATCTCATGATTATTATGGGATTCATGATTTTTTAAAACTTTGATTTGGCAATACTCTATAAATGGTGAGAAGTAAATTTGATTACAAAAATACTTTTAGCTTGAATAATTGATGATACTATTAGTTGAACAGCTGAGGAATTTTTTCTATGAGTATTGTGTTGATGGTGTCCCTTTAAAGATTGTTTATAGTCCTCTTGCATTGCAAGACAGTTGAATATTTCAAAATCTGGAACAAGGGAGGATTTGTAGAAAATCTTGTGTCTTTGGCCAATTAAATGGTACCTGGTGTCCCTGGAGTGGGAGCTATCAGCTTCATTCTCATCTCTCTTCTTAATGAATGAATAAAAGGGAAAAAAAAGATTTCACTGAAGAGCTGTAGACCTTGGACTGTGCTTCTTTACTCTAGTTGCAGAGCTCTATAGGTAACCAGCTTTAGAAAACACATAGGTAGCAATGGAAATAGTAGCAATTGATCTCTATGCGTAGAAATAATTGCACATATTCATTAAAATATTTACATAGTATAATCTAATTATGCAATTTAATCTCCCAATTTTTTTTAGATTTGCAATAATAATGCTCCTTTTACTTACACACACACAAGGCATGGGGGAGGATTTCAATCTAGTTCTTCATTCACTCACTGGATCAGTTTGAAAGTAATCCCGGATGCTGATTTCCAGGATCAGAGAGACTGGTGGTCTATTTTGAGATTTGTACACTTGATACATTTTGTAAGTCTCTTATTTTGAAAAGTAACTTGACTGCTGCGGCCCCTCATAGATAGGGCCCTACCAAATTCACAGCCATGAAAAACGGGTCACAGACCGTGAAATCTGGTCTTTTGTGTGCTTTTACCCTATGCTTTACAGATTTCACAGAGGAGACCAGCGTTTCTCATATTGGAGGTCCTGACCCAAAAGATTTGCAGGGGCATCACAAGGTTATCTTTTGGGGGGGGGGGGGTCGCAGTATTGCCACCCTTACTTCTGCGCTGCCTTCAGAGCTGGGCAACTGGAGGGCGGCAGATATTGGCCGGATGCCCAGCCCTGAAGGCAGCGCTCTGCCAGCCTCAGCATAGAAATAAGGGTGGCAATATCAGACCATGCCACCCTTACTTCTTCACTGCTGCCTTCAGAGCTGGGCGGCTGGAGAGTAGCAGCTGCTGACTGAGGGCCCAGCTCTGCAGGCATCAGCACAGAAGTAAAGGTGGCAATACCATACCGTGCTCTTTACTTCTGTGCTGCTGCTGGCAGTGGCTCTGCCTTCAGAACTGGGCTCCCAGCCAGCAGCCACCGTTCCCCAGCTACCCAGTTCTGAAGGCAGCGCCGCCACTAGCATCAGTGCAGAAGTAAGGGTAGCAGTACCGCAACTCCCCCCTACAATAACCATTTGACTCCCCACAACTCCTTTTTGGGTCAGGACCCCTACAATTACAACACCGTGAAATTTCAGATTTAAATAGCTGAAATCATGAAATTTACAATTTTAAAAATCCCATGACCTTGAAATTGACCAAAGTGAACCGTGAATTTGGTAGCGCCCTACTCAGAGATGAGACAAGAGCTGATTTGCAGGCTGAATGATAGATTCTGGACCTTGAAAGGTTTATTTATTGGGTTTATTTAAAGGTTGAAGTTAGTTGCTGGATTGCTTGCTTAGCTTGTTTTTGACTTCCCAGATCTGTAAGAATCAGTGAAGAAGCATAAGGTCTGTGTGCCACAATGAAGCATATGGAGAGTTTGTGCAATATCTTCTTGTGAGGAAAGCAGTTAAATAAGCTGGTGATTCACTGCTCTCTCTTTAGAAGGTTGCTCTTTGCAAGGCTTCTCCTTATGTAAGGAAACCACCTCCTGATGCACACAATCAAAACTCCCCTCTTAATAAGAGATACTCCATTATAACACCCCCAATGTTTGGCTCCTCGCCATCCCGTAACTTGTTCTTGACATCTATCTATTGCCTAATGTGATAGCCCACACAAGGAGTTAATTCCAGAAGGAGTACATAATGAGAAACTGCAGCTCTCCAAACTTCTGAAGAGCAGATTAATGAGAAGGAGGAAAAAACCCAAACCCACAACCCTTTCTCCCCAAATGACAGGGTTGGAAAGCCCACACCTAAACAACTTTAAAGTTGCCCTTTGTTTTCTTTTACCTACCATTTCCCCCTCTGTTTTACCTGCACTGAAGTTGGTATTTATTTTTTGTTGGGTTTGAGATATATTTGGACACCATGTTAGGCTACCAGTTTCTGAATAGCTGAAAGTTACCTGAAAGGCTGGAGAGTGTGCTGAAATTACACATGTACCATCCACTCCTGCATATTGCCCTGCAATCCTGCTTCAGTGTTTGGCTCAAACAGTAAGGAGGGCAATTAAAATGCAAAGGTTTGAGAACAATAAGAAACTTTTTACAAATCTTATAAATCTTAAAGGCTTGATAGTCGCAGCAAACTTAAAAGTCCAGCCCTGCTTCCATTTGGCATTGCTAATACTCATGACAAATTCAAATTAGAAATAAAGCACAAATGTTTAACAGTGATTAACCATTGGAACAAACTACCAAAGGAAGTGGTAGAGACTCCTTTTTTTTTTTTTTTTTTGATGTCTTCAGATCAAGACTGGATGCCTTCTAGAAAATATGCTGTAGTCAAACACAAATCAGAGGGCTCGGTACAAGGGTAATTGGGTGAAATTTAAAGGCCTATGATATAGGGGAAGTCAAAGTAGATGGTCTAGTTCAGTGGTCTCCAATCTTTTTATTCACAAGATCACTTTCTGAATTTAAGTGCAACCCAGGATGTACCCTGCCCCTTCCCCGAGGCCCCACCCCACTCATTCCATTCCCTCCTCCTTCTGTCGCTTGCTCTCCCCCACCCTCACTTTCAGCAGGCTAGGCCAGGGGGGTTGGGGTGCGGGCTGTAGGCTGGGGCCGAGTGGTTAGGAGTGTGGGAAGGGGCTCCGGGCTGAGCCTGGGGTTGGGGTGCAGGAGGGGTTGAGGGGTGCGGGCTCTGGGAGGGAGTTTGGGTGGAGGAGGGGGCTCTGGGCTGGGTCAGAGTGTTGGGGTTCAAGAGGGGGTATGGGATGCTGGCTCCGGGAGGGGGCGCAGGGCTGGGGCAGAGGGTTGGGGTATGGGAGGAAGTATGGGATGCAGGAGGGGGTGTGGAGTGCAAGCTCCGGCCGGGTGGCACTTATCTCAGGCAGCTCTCCGTCGGCGGCGCAGTGGGGCTAAGGTAGGCTCCCTGCCTGCCTCAGTCCCCCGTCGCTTCCAGAAGTGGCCTGCACACCCCTGCGGCCCAGCTGAGAGGGGCACATTGCTCCATGCGCTGCCCCTCCCTGCAGGCACCGCCCCCACAGCTCTCTTTGGCTGGGAACGGGGAACTGTGGCCTATGGGAGCTGCGGGGGTTGTGCTTGCAGGCAGGAGCAGTGCGCGGAGACCCCTGGCCTCCCCTGCCCCAGGGCATCAAGGGTGTGCTGGTTGCTTCTGGGAGTGGCCTGGGGCCAGGGCGGCAGGGAGCCTGTCTTAGCCCCGCTGCGCCACTGGACTTTTAGTGACCGGAAATCGCAATCGACTATCAGAGGCTCAAAGATCGACCAGTCGATCATGATTTACCAGTAGGTGACCACTGGTCTAGTAATTCCTTCTGGCCTTAAAATGTATGAATGGGAGCAGGAGCAGGCCCCTGTTTTTTTGTTTGTGTTCCTCGTCTTTATTACCTACATGCTGTCTTGATACCCTTTACGTGGATGAAAATCCTTTTAGTTCTATCATCATCTATGGATACTCCTAGCATCAATAACTCTTCAAAATCTCCTCACTGTGTCTGTCACAGGTACCTCCTCTTAGCAGCCAGTGCACCTACATTCTCCTGGTTTGTTCCCAGATTTTATTCTTACCTCAAAAGCTGTAAAGACACATTCTGTGCTAAGAGGAAAAGAGTCTCCGAAGACAGTTCACCAGTGAGCAATGCATCTTATCCAATGCTTAATACAATGACACCGGCATGCTTTCCTCTGACTCCGCTCATGATAAACTGTTCATTGGATATAGATTTAGTGTAACCGTGAAAGGTTCTTTATTTATACACCATTAGTTAATAGAATCGGTTAACTTTACATTAGGCAACAACAGCCCACAAGTGCAGGTCCAATTGTGCACTCCCTATGCTGGCAGAAATCCCACTGAAGTAATTGTTAGATGGCTTAACCAAGAGAATTTGACTCTCATGTGCATAGTGAGAAAGGTGCAAGGTAAAACTGCACAATGCTGTTGGTACTAGACTCCTAAGCTCCTTGAGCCGCATTCATCCCTAACCTGTGATGACACTGGTTCAGGTATTGAGAGGGCAGGCAGTGCGCTTCTCTGATTGGCTGTGGTGAGCTCATTTGGTCCCTGACACAGTTTGAAGCAGCAACAAGTTACAGCGGCCTGTATGAGCCCAGTATCCAGATTTATTATAGTTGCCATTAGCTGACACACACACAGATGGTGTCACCATCCTTATCTATAGGGGGAAAGATTTCTGGTACTGGAGGGCTCTTTAACCTAGCAGGAAAAGGCATAACAAGATCCAGAGGTTGGAAGCTGACTGGAGACAAATTCAGACAAGGAATAAGATGCAGTATTTTAACAGTGATAGTAATTAACCATTGGAACAACTTACCTTAGGATGTGGTGGACTCCATCACTTGATGTCTTTAAACAAACACTTGATTTCTGTTTGAAAAAAATGCTTTAGCTCAAACAGATGTTATGGGTTTGATGCAGCTTCATTCTCATTTCTCTTCTTAATGAATGAACGGTACTGGGTGAGGTTCTATGGCCTGCGTTATTCTGGAAGTCAGAGTTGATGATCTTAATAGTCCCTTTTAGCCTTAAAATGTATGTGTCTGTCATATACTCTCCAGCAGTCATTCCAGAGTCATACAGATGCCATATCACTGGACCTTTCCCTACATACAGAGGCAGAATTCTAGGGCCAAGTTCTAGGAGGAGTTTTGGTACTGTTGTGATAATTGGTTTATAACTTTTTCCTGTTTACGAATTTACCATGGAATTTACCAGGTCAACTTGTTTTCAATAAAGAATGTTATAAATAAGTGCAAGAGAACCAGACAAAGAAACTGGATTAGATTCATCAGTATGAATAGGATTGTCTAAATAATCCAAGGACTCTTGAAATTATGCTTTTTAAAAACAGATGCTGTAAAGCTGGAAGTTAATGAACTCAAATTGGTGTGTCAGATATTAGACCTAACTGGTGCACAAAATAATGAGGGGATGGGCTACTCCACCCACCATTCCCTGTGTAGATCCTTAAAGAAAGAGACTTTTGACGGGGGTGGGAAACAGAGAAGAACAGACGAAAGAGAAAAACAGACGGAGGCTACTGGAACGAACTTCACCTTCAGGGCTGCCATCCCCTCCATTTCCTGGGACCCCAGGCTTTCTTTGTCCTTATCCTCGGAGTTGTCCTGACCAGATCAGGCCAGAAAGAGACATCCAAATGACATTACCACTCTACCCAGCTCCAGCTAAATCCCAAACTCCACCTGGGATGAAATTAGATCAGATTTTAACAGCAGCATCAGCAACAGCTTCAGCCCATCTAACCAAGGGATCTGCCAAATAGAAATATTCTGTGCCTCATCTTGTTCCTGTTGAAGTCAGTGGGAATCTTGCCATTGGCATCAGTATGAATAGGATTGTCCCTTTTATGGGAAATGCCCTTTTCAGGGGCTGTTTGGCTTCCCAGTGAATCGGTGCTTTTAAATGTTTAAAATGAACCCCTGGTATACTGAAGGAAGGCAACATAACTGACTTCTTGTGTTCCCAAAGGTACCAGGCCCGTTTCCTACAGTGTCAGTCACTTTAGTTGGCATTCAGTTGAAAGAAATCTGTCAATGTGAGACTTTCCTACTTCAGCAGGAAAAGGGTTAAAGCTGCTGCTTTTTCAATATTTCTGCCTGAATAAAATCTAGTAGAAAAAGTTTCTTTCACATTGCCAAGACCTTTAGACATCACATGCGTGATTAAAAAAAAAAAAAAGGTTGTGGCATCTAATTGTTCATTCATGATGGTGTGAATGCAAATCTTTGTTGCCATGAACCCTCTCTTGCTTGATTATGTCTTGTTGACATGCTCTTTGCCAGGATACAGCTTGTCTGGATCACTATGATCCATCTCCTTCCTCGCTGTAAAAATCTTTGTTTATAAGGTTATGCCCAAGCTTCTTAACTCAATGTGAGAAAGCATGAGAACGTCAACCTTTCTCATAACTGAAATCCTTCAGGCCATGTGTCATTCTTGCATTACATTGTACTGCTTTCCTAGATAGGTGAGCCAATATTCTAGGTTGCACCAAAAAGTACATGTGTATCTCACATGCACTTCTTAGATATTTAAAGGATCGTGATCTTTATGTACCCTGATTGGATCATTCCTTATCACTTGTTTTGCATTTTGCCTTTAAATTAAATGTAACTTATAAATAGAGACTCCAATCTCATTCATTTAGACCAATAATAAAATTACTATGTTAAGTTCAAACTAAAAATCTGACAAATTGTCAGAATGAGGAAGAAAGAACATAAGAAGGAAGGATGGTCTTCTAGTTAAGGCACTGGACTGGGAATGAGGAAATGTGAGTTCAATTATTGGCTCTGCCACAAATTTCCTAGGACTGATTTCCCAGTTTAATGCCTAGCTGAGAATCTGTGCATACACATGACTTGCATGTCCCACTTAATCTCTCTGTGCATCAGTTCTTCATCCATAAGGTAATGGTGTTGTAAAGATAAGTAATTAATGTTTATGAGATGCTCAGGTTGAAGTAATAGTGGCCATCTAAATACCTAGATAAGTAGAACATGATGGAATTTCTGAGACACCATTTTATTTAATCCTGTTTGTGGAGTTCAGAACTCTCAGAATAGCACATCTCAGATATTCTCATATCATATGTGCTTGCAGTATTTAGGAACATAGAACTGGGAGGAATCTCCTGGGCCATCAAGTCAAGTTCCTTGCTATCAGAGGCAACCCCATCATAGAAATGTAGGGCTGGAAGGGACCTCAAGAGGTCATCAAGTCCAGCCCCCTGCTCTGAGGCAGAACCACGTAAACCTAGACCACTGATGTTTGTCCACTCTCTTAAGAACCTCCACCGATGGGAATTCCACAACCTCCCTTAAAAGCTTATTTCAGGGCTTAATTACCTTATAGTTCCTAATATGTAAATGAAATCTTACTTTTTGTCTGAGCGTCAGTGGACATTGAACAATTGACCAACATCTTCTTTATAACAGCACTTAATGTATTTGCAGACTTTCAGGTCCCCCCTCAGTCATCTTTTCTCAAGATTCATAGATTCATAGATTCATAGATTATAGGACTGGAAGGGACCTCGAGAGGTCATCGAGTCCAGTCCCCTGCCCGCATGGCAGGACCAAATACTGTCTAGACCATCCCTGATAGACATTTATCTAACCTACTCTTAAATATCTCCAGAGATGGAGATTCCACAACCTCCCTAGGCAATTTGTTCCAGTGTTTAACCACCCTGACAGTTAGGAACTTTTTCCTAATGTCCAACCTAGACCTCCCTTGCTGCAGTTTAAACCCATTGTTTCTGGTTCTATCCTTAGAGGCTAAGGTGAACAAGTTCTCTCCCTCCTCCTTATGACACCCTATTAGATACCTGAAAACTGCTATCATGTCCCCTCTCAGTCTTCTCTTTTCCAAACTAAACAAACCCAGTTCTTTCAGCCTTCCTTCATAGGTCATGTTCTCAAGACCTTTAATCATTCTTGTTGCTCTTCTTTGGACCCTTTCCAATTTCTCCACATCTTTTTTAAAATGCGGCGCCCAGAACTGGACACAGTACTCCAGCTGAGGCCTAACCAGAGCAGAGTAGAGCGGAAGAAGGACTTCTCGTGTCTTGCTCACAACACACCTGTTAATGCATCCCAGAATCATGTTTGCTTTTTTTGCAACAGCATCACACTGTTGACTCATATTTAGCTTGTGGTCCACTATAACCCCTAGATCCCTTTCTGCCGTACTCCTTCCTAGACAGTCTTTTCCCATTCTGTATGTGTGAAATTGATTTTTCCTTCCTAAGTGGAGCACTTTGCAAATGTCCAGGTTTTTTTAACCTTTCCTCATAGGTCAGGTTTTCTAAACCTAGTATCATTTTTGTTGCTCTCCTCTGGATTCTCTCCAGTTTTTGTCCATGTCTTTCCCAAAGTGTGGTGCTCAGAATTGGACACAGTACTGCAGCAGAGACCTCCTGAGTGCCGAGTAGAGCCGGACAATTACCTCCTGTCTCTGACATACAACACTACTGTTAATACACCTCCAGAAGGATATTAGCCTTTTTGCAGCTGCATCGTATTGCTGACTCCTGTTCCATTTGTGATGGAACTATAACCCCCAGATCCTTTTCAGCAATACTACCAGCTAGCCAGTTATTGCCCACTTTGTAGTTGTGCATTTGATTTTTCCTCCTAAGTGAATATAGTCATCCTGTACTCCTGTTCATCAAATAATCGTGTTCATAAATTTATGAAGCTGCATCTGAAAACCAGTTAGGTTGGTTGTCCCTGCTATAAATGTGGCATAACATAGTGAGTTAAACATACAATGGCAGCCTTACTTTTGAATCTTATTTTTCTTTTTTGACTCAGATTCTTGAAGTTGTTTAAATGCAACTTCTTTGTACTGAATTTGTTTACACAGTCATTTAAAAAAAATCTAGAAAAATTGTTAAGGGGAAGAAGCTTCCTCTCTGTCCCACACATACACACAGCCTCCCATTGATACTTATCCCTTAGCCTAAATTTGGTTTAGTTCTGAAAACTGATGCTGATGCTGGGTTAGAAAATTATAGAGCTACTTTTAGAGCTTTGGGTAGAGTTATTTTTATAAAAATGTTAATACTTTCAGCCCCCTTCTCCACTTGCTCATCCCAGTGTAAACTAAGGGTAACGCCATTAAAGTTCATGGAGTTACTCCCATTGAAATGAATGGAGAATGAGGTACAATGACTGTACAAACTGAAGCAGCAGGAGTTTCTTCCAACATTTTGGCCCAGAAATGCTCCAGGCTGGAGGTGTGCCAGACAAATCTGCAGTTCAGAGGCATGTGGGAGCTGCAGAAGCATAAGTCGCAGCAGATGACTAAGCATAAGATCTAAGGTGGTGGTCTTTCCTCTACTGTCTGTCTCCCATGGGAGTAGGTACCTTGTCTCCCATTTATGCCAGCAGAGTGAGTGGGCTGGACACTTGTGTCCCAATGCAAAGCTCCCCACTGGTTTAATCTATCTTGTCATGGAGTTAGTTATTCATGAAAACAGCATAATTGCTATTCTGATTTTGGGATCAGTATGCACATCATTCTACAGTGGGCAGAACAAGCCCACTTTTGTTAAGATCACACACCTTTTTTCAGCATGCATTTCATAAGCCCATATGAAACATGCAAGTATAGCTCTCCATGGTTGTAGATCAGCTATGTGCATATGTGTTGACAGAGCACAGGTTAAACAGTCTTTTTAGACTGTGTGTGCTAAGATTTTTTTTACTTTTGCATGGGTGCCACTGTGAACTTCATTATATTCAGACCTTTCATAACACAACCACTCTCTCTCCCCTTATCCTCTAATTAAGAAATCTTTTAAAGCAAATTTTATTTTAAAAGAAAGTGCATCTGAACTGAGAATGTATGTGCCACGTTTCCTCCCCACAGTGTGAACTAGGATGACCAAGTAATAAAAGTTTCTTCTGTTAGGCTTCATTATAGAAATGCGGATAAAGCCTTAACTGCAGCAATGCTGACGGATACTCCTGTAGTAATAAATAAACTGTGTTCACCATAAAAATATAGGAGCTTCACTTGCTTTCTAGCAACCTGTAAATGGAAACTTTCTCCCTTATGGATTTAACCTCTGCTAAACTCAGCACTCCAGGTCTTCTAGCATTTTGCCTATCTATACATTAGATAAACGCTTCTGCTTCACATTGTACCCAATTCTTTCTGAAAGTTCTGATTCAGAAAATATCCCATCATGGCACTATTTTCCTGCAATAATTATAACCAGTTGAAAAGATATTGTCAACAAACCTGTTTATAGGTTATAATTCCCTTTCCCCCTAAAGTCTGCATTCCTTGAAAACAACTTTTCTTTCAGTGCCTTTTTTCTCCCTTCGCAGTTGGCCATCACTTCTTGTTTTTATTGAGTTGGCTTTTTGATGCCTCTGGCAGTTTTTATTTATTTCCTTGTTTGGGCAGCAGTATTTCTGATGATATCAGCACACCTCTCAGAATAGTGTTTGTTATTTAACTATTGTTACAAAGCCACTGACATTGAGGGCTTGATCCAAAACTCATTGACATGAATGGAAAGACTCCCATTGACATCAATAGGCTTTGGATCAGGCCCGGATGTAGAAACTACTGTTTTGTGTAGATTCAAAAAGAAGACAGGTCCTTTGTCTTGGGACAAGGGCAATCAAGAAATGTAGGTTATATTTCCAGCTCTATCATTGACAATACGTATAATCTCATTATTGACACACCTTAGCAAAATGCTGCTGTAAATCATTCTGAAAAGAATTTAGCCCAAAATAGAAAGCTTCCTGGCTGAAGAGCAAGTGGGTTTAGACCTAAAAGAGGTACGGTGGAGAAATTATTATATTTGCATGAGCTGTGCAAGAAAATACTGGATAATAATGGGATGGTGAGCCATGTTTTTGTGGATGCCAAACATCACATAGAGATCCAAGAGAGAATTGGACTTATGACTACTACTCTAACGACGCACGGCCACATTTGGAGAAGCAAAGGTGTTACCTTGAAGTATAAAATAAAATTGTTGCAATCTCTTGTCTTCGTCATCTTCCTATATGCTTGTGAGTCATGGACATTAAGGAAACAGGACGTTAGGAGAATTTCTGCCTTCAAATTGAAATGCTACAGTCGATTGTTGTGTGCTAACTGTACCTCACACAGGACCAACGTGGAAATAATTGCCTGAATTTATAGCATAGACGTAGTGATGCCTGAAATCATCAAGACAATCAGATGAAGAAAACTTGAGTTGCAGGATGTGTGAGTCAGATGAGCTGAAGAAGATTGCCAAAGTGTTGCAGAGACTGCTGCCAGAGGCAGGGGGTGCCCTCAGAGAGTATGGCTGACTGGGAGGGTTGTGGTATGCTGTACTACTCAGGGTTGTGTGTAGACCACCAAACAAAGAAGAAGATTGCTGGCCAATAATGCTCATGAGTTGTGTTTACTGTTCATTGTGATGTACCCACATGGTGCTTTGTATTATGAAAGAATGTATCACTGAGTTGCTGTGTGACCTTGAGCAAATCACTTCGCAGTGTCTCAGTTTCCACATATGTAATATTGGGAGACTGATATTTACACAACTTTTGTGAAGTGTTTGGGGGGAGGGACACTTCTGATGAAAATTGCTGTACAGTCACTCCCTGGGTTACGCAAAGATGACTTTCGCAAATCCGGACTCACGGAAAAAATTCCATAAGTTCCATAAGCTTTTTTTTTTTTTGCGTAATTGTCGGGTATACATTCCCGACTTAGCAAAATTCGACTTACGCAAGACGTTCTGGAATGAAACGCTTGCGTAAGTTGGGGAGAGTCTGTATAAGTGAAAAATATTATTAGTAATAAAAACTTATTTTAATAATCAAGGGATGGATTTTTCTTTTAAATGGATGTTGAGAATTCAGAAGACATTCTCTAATAGGCTATAAACATTTTAAGACCAGTAAAATTTTAAATCTGAATTACTTGATGGAGACCCTATAATCCTCTAAGGGTAGAAACGGTAATTTACTTTGTGTCCAGACAGTTTTCAGCCTGTCTACCAAGGCTGCAAGTTGTTATGGGTTTTGCTGTGGACAACTGTCTGCCGGAAAGTGGACGTTATTTACACAGGCCGCTGAAGACTCAGCAGATGACAGTAAGTATTGATTTCTGCAAACTTTGACTGGATTCGAATTGGTGGCCTAGAGATGAAAGGTGTCCATCACCTTTTACTAGACTCCCTGGGCCAAGATCCATAGACCTGTGGAATTATTTTTTTGATCCCTTATTTTATCTTTTCACAGTAGCTCCATCACAGTAGATTATGAAACTGGTTAGTCTGTATATATTTTCTCCCAAGAAGGCCATTGCCATTAGACTTTCCTTTTCGAGTTATTTTTAAGAACTGTGAGTTACTTTAGCTCTTAAAGTGAGGGACTAACAATAGTGGCTAGCGACAGGAATAAAATGAGCCAGTTTTGTGCAAGCACTCCCACTTTTTGTTTCTAATGCACTCCCTTTCCTTTCCTATGACCCCAGTCAAAGATGTCATTTGATCATATTCTCTTAGTTGTACCAAATGATGTGGTAGCTTTGTAATTTAGATAGTTGAGGCCAAACTCATTCCTAGTGTTAGTGTTGTGCCCAGGATGATTTTGGACCACAGAAACTAGATAGAGACTCATTTTTTTCATTTATGGCCTGACCTGGTGTTTGAACTCAGGTCTCTAGAGGTGAAAGGTTAGTGTGCTGACCCACAGCATCCCCTTCTTCCCAGCATTATGTTTCTTCATAGCAGAAGGAAATGTGTCCCCTTTTACAGGAAAAGCTATGGCAGGGATGGAAATGTGCAAAAAGTAGGCATAGCGAGTCACCAGTCCATTGTTCATAGACCATCATTTTATTTTATTTTTTTGCAGCTGTTCTGCAGAATACCTTTTTTCAATAGTAAACCAGTGTGGCAAGATAGTGTACCAGGCAGTGTGTTTGAGTGACAGTATGAGGTAGGGTTTGTAATAAGGGTGGTTATGATTTCATGCCCTCCACAGCACACAATGGAAATATATGGCTCAGAAATATATTATTCTCATCTTCAGAGATTCCTATAAACATACCACAGTTATGAAAAAGTTTGCTAAAGTGTCTCTTATTTTCTCCTCTCTTTTCTTTTGTGCCCTTGAATCTTCTCTCTGCATATCCACGGATCTATGTCTCTTTATCTAAGGTTCATAGGTTTATATGGCCCTCACCAGTGTAATATCTAAGTGCCTCACAAGAACAATCAACAAACAACTCTTTTTCTCTTCTCTGCTTGCAGTAGAAGCTTAAAAGCTAGTTTAGATACACACAAACCTTAACTAGCTTCTAGGCTTTTCCAGATCATTTCCATTTTATCTGTGAATTGTATAATTTTTCTCCTTGTTGCCATCTTTATTTGTAAAGATAAATGCAAAGTTACTGCATAGTGTCCTTGCTTTCTCCTTATCCTTTGTGTTTATTTCCCTATTGTTGTTTTGAAGTGGGCCAGTATTTTCTTTCTCAGTCTCTCTTCTACATTCCACTTTTTTTTACATTATTTACTGCTGTTGACATGCTCTGCATTAGTTACTGCTCATTACTCTTTTTGGCCCCGTAACAACGCTTTTCAAGTGCTTTCATTTCGTTTTAGAATCTACACTATTTTCCAATAGCCAGCTCCTTTGTTGCTTTGTAATGTACTTTTCCAACATCGATACTGTTCCTTACCTTTATTTTGCTTTAAATACATCCACTTTCATTAGCATTTCATATAAATTGGAATGAAAATACATTATCCCCTTTGTTTCTTAAATATATCTTACTTTTCCAACATTTGTTAATTTATTTTGAGAATTAACTCATTCTGATCAGTTGATTGTACTCTCTCCTTCCTCTTAACTCTCATTTAATAAAATATTCTGTGCACATCCTGCTGTATCTGTGATCAATTAATCTTCTAAGTCTAATCAAGTGGTATTATTATTATTTGTGATTTGTAGACTAAAAAAATGTTCAGCTGCTAGAATATCAAGTTTGGCTTGCTCATTGTCACTCTTTCTCTTCTCAACCCCCCTCCTCCCCAATCAATTTTTCTGAGTCTCCTTTCTCAACTGTCCATTTCCATGGTATCAAATTAAAACAAAACAAAAACCCTAACTTTATTTTATGTGCTTGGGGCAGAGAAAGAGGAGTGTCATCTAGTGGTATGAACACAGGACTGAGAACCAGGAACTCCTGAGTTTTGTAGACCTGACTTTCTATCAAATTTTCAAAAGTAGCCCCTGATTTTGATTGTCCTTGATTTTTTGATAATCCAACTTTGAAACAGCTTGGGCCTGATTTTTAGATGTGCTGGGCATCCATATCTCCTGTTGTCTTCTCTGAGAATAGGATTGGGCTCACTTTTATTGCACAGCCTCCAGGTCTGTTGTATCCTTTCTTCAAACTTAGTCACTAGGTCAAATAAGCAGAGCAATTGTCTTTTGCACTATCTAAAATTTTCCAGTGTTCATCATGTATAGCCCCAGATCAAACGCATTGCAGCAATCCAGTGAGAAGATGACTAATGTAAGGAAGAAAGATGAGGGATTATTTGATGATTAAGGCCCTGGCCTGGGATTAAGGAGGTGTGGATTCAATTCCCAGCTCTGCCACTGACTCTGTTTAGACTTGGGAAAGTCTCTGTGTGTCAGTTCCTCATTTGGTAACTGGAGATAATAGCACTTTCCTACCTAACTGGTGTTATTAGAATAAATACATTAAAGTCTGTGATATGTTCAGAACCTACAATGATAGGTGCCACAGAGATATCTAAACAAATGTCTCTGTCAACCTCTGTATCCCAGAGGAAAGCTCATAATTAGGGCCCTACCAAATGGTCCATATTGGTCAATTTCACAGTCATAGGAATTTTAAAATAATAAATGTCATGGTTTTGGCTATTTAAATCTGAATAGTGTTGTAATTGTAGGGGCCCTGACCCAAAAAGGAGTTGTGGGGGGCTTCAAAGGTTATTGTAGGGGCTTCAGAGCTGGGCATCTGGAGAGCGGCAGCTGCTGACCAGGAACCCAGCTCTGAAGGCAGAGCCACCGTCAGCAGCAGCGCAGAAGTAAGGGTAGCAGTACTGCAACACCCCCTACTATCCTTACTTCTGCACTGCTGCTGATGGCTGCACTGCCTTCAGAGCTGAGCAGCTGGAGAGCAGTGGCTGCTGGCTGGGAGCCCAGCTCTGAAGGCAGAGCCGCCGCCAGCAGCAGCACAGAAGTAAGGATGTCATGGTATGGTATTACCACCCTTACTTCTGCATTACTGCTGGCGGGACGCCGCCTTCAGAGCTGGGTGCTCGGCCAACAGCTGCTGCTCTCTGGCTACCCACCTCTGAAGGCAGCGCAGAAGTAAGGGTGGTAATACTGCATCCCCTCTTAAAAAAAAAAACCCTGTAACTCCCTTTTGGGTCAGGACCCCCAATTTGAGAAATGCTGGTCTTCCCCAGGAAATCTATATAGTACAGTGTAAAAACACACAAAAGATCAGATTTCACGGGGGGAGACCAGATTTCACGGTCCATGATGCATTTTTCATGGCCGTGAATTTGGTAGGGCCCTACTCATAATCTCCTTGCTAGGTCTAGATGGAGAAAAAGCTCAGGAGCAGTCCTGTATTCTACTTCCTGATGCAGATCTGGGGTCTCTGCTGGTGACTAAGGGGTTCTTTGTGGTGGTTGTCTCTGTGCTGCTGGGTAGCCCTTCTTATTTACTCCTGCCAAGGGCTTCCATAACCACCCAGGGCTAGGGTTGCCAACTTTCTGATGCAGAAAACCAAACACCCTTGCCCTTCGCCTCCTCAGAGGCTCCGGCTCACTCCATTCCCACCCGCCCCACCCTCGCTCACTTGCACATTTTCACCGGACTGGGGCAGAGGGTTGGGGTGCGGGAGAGGGTGAGGGCTCTGGGTTAGGGGTGTGGGCTCTGGGGTGGGGTCAGGGATGAGGGGTTTTGGGTGAAGGAAGGGGATCCGGACTGGGGCTGAGGGATTTGGAGTGTGGGAGGGGGTTCGGGGCTGGGGCAGAAGGTTGGAGTGCGGGGTGTAGACTCTGGGAGGGAGTTTGGGTGTGGGAGGGGGCTTGGGGTGCGAGCTCTGGGCAGCGCTTATGTCAAGCGGCTCCTGTGAAGAGGCAACATGTCCCTCCGGCTCCTAGGTTGCAGGGGCAGCTGGGGGCTTTGCGCACTGCCACCGTCTGCAGGCGCCACCCCTGCAGCCCAGGGTGGGGGCAGCGTTTAGAGTCCCTGTGTCCACCCCTGCACCTAGGAGCCGGAGGGACATGCCGACCGCTTCCGGGAGCTGCCCAGAGGCTGCCGGCCCTGCTGGCTGTGCTGACTGGAGCCACCAAGGTCCTTTTTCGACCAGGTGTTCCGGTCGAAAACTGGACGCATAGCAACACTATCCGGAGCCTTCCTTCCATGGTAGAAGATGCATCATAAATTATTGTAATGTAGTGTAACCTTGGTTTGGGGGAAAATCTGTCAGATTTACCACTCCACCCCCTTTCTTCGTCCCATGATGGTGGGTCCCTGGGGAGCCAGCACAGATGAGCTTTCATGTGGAAGGAAGGAGGTGCACCCATCCCCCCATTCTCTGTGTTCTCTGGCCAGATCTGCACTCTCAGAATCAGAAAAAAACATGGGGCTGTAATCTCTGATCCTTATCTCCACAAAAGTATCTCAGATTTCCTCTGCTTTATGATATTAAATAAGATTATCAAGAGAGATTAGAGAAACAGCAAGATAATACCATACCGTTGGATTGCCAGTCATAATCCAGATGGCCGAGACAAAGTCATGTGACCTAAACTAGGTTTTAATAATAAAGAAATAACACTTGACAAACAATAGCTAATTAATCCTCACAATACCTCTGTAAGGTCGTAGCAAATTATTATCCCCATTTTACAGATTGGGAAATTGAGGTAGAGAGGTAAAGTGACTTGCCCAAGGTCGCAGAAGAATCTACTGTTAGAGATGGGGGTAGAAGGACCTGATTCCAGTTCTGATCTCTGAAGAGAGCTCTCTCTAAGTTTTGCAGCAGGATCTATGGCTCAGGCGCTTTTCTGCACGGAGATCCTCTCAGCACAAGCTGGGTGGAATTCCTGGATTATCATGGTGCATCTGCCCTATTTCCAGTTACCGCTACAGTGGCTTCTGCTGCTCTGAATTGTGACAGCGGGCAGTGATTCCTGAGGTCACTGATTTAGGTGCCTGCTTGTGGATTTAGGAGCCTAACTTTAGGTACCCAGTTTGAACTAAAGTGTTTTTGTTCGGGTCTCCCAACCCCCACCCCCCCTTGTTTTCATCAAAGCCATACTTTGGAGAGTTGGGAAGTGGTTTGTAATGCTGATTGGAGCAGTATCATGACTAAAATGCAAATATGCCTGAAGTTAGAAACGGTCATTGTTTCACCCTAACGTATTATAACCATAAATGCTGGAGCTCTTGGAATAAAATGTGCCTGTAGGAGTCCTGGGGAACTGTCTATATGTGTTTTGGGGGGTTGGGAATGAGGCAGGTTTCTGTTTTCTTTGCAACTTATCCAGTATTTCTGATGGGAATAGTTCACAACTAAAGCTATGCCTTCCTTTGGGGGAAACACAACCATTTAACTTCTCTCTTCTTTATATATATACCAAGGAACTGATGTTTTGATCCCCTGGGAGGCCAATATCTGTTCACTACATTTGTTCATTTCAGGAAGATTCTGTAGTAGCTGAAAAGAGAGTTTGCTTGGTTTATTGTGTTGTCAAACCTTTATGCTATGGCAATGAAGATATGCATTCACAAATTCAATTTTGAGGGGGGAGGAAGGGATCAGAGAAGGATGATCAGGTCTTAGGGGGAAAAGAGATTCAATAGATAGCATATCTGAAATTAGATTTTAGAAATTATTGTTTATTTTTTAAAAAGTCTGAAGGTCTTGGGGGAAGTGGATCAGTTGGGAGCATATTTAAAATTAGATTTCATAAATTACTGTAATTTATTATTATTTTTAAATCACATGCAGCAACATCCCTGTTTACCCTGCTTGATAATAGAGGATAGAGCATTTGTAAGTAAAACGCACAAGCCTGTGAGCTCATATCTTGGGTTGGAAACATGAGGATGCAAACTTTAATGAAATTCAGACATTAAAATACTCAGCGAGGCAAAGGCTGCATTTCTACAGAAACAAAGGGAGTTAGGATATCAAGAAATGTGGGCTTTGATGCCATTTAGAAAGGCTTGGGATTCCGTGATTTATCTAAAAGCCATGAGATGCACCTCTTAAAAAATGCAAATATCTGCATTGCATCTTATAGCTGTAATGAACAAGTCTTTCACACAATAGAAACATTCAGCTAGTTCTGGGGCACTTACTGTGGCTCCATATGCTGTGCTGCATGCTTGTGCCCTTTAATCACGATGCCTTTTGTTTTTTCAAAACATAAATGAGAAGCACATGAATGTTTAAATGGTGTACACTCCAGTTTTGTTTTGTTTAAAAAAACATGATTAAATAAGCCAAATAAATGCAATCCTCACGAACGCTGGGGCATGGTAAATCATGGAAAGCTATGAAGCAGGCAACAGCAAAAGTATGTAAATCTCCTGAGCTGCTAATCACATGTAGGACTACAGCTTTAGGTTACCAGAGGACCCATGTTACCCAGTGGGGAGCAATTTAAAACACCACAGGGTCTGTTGAGGGAGAATGCCTGTATTCACGGCAGATGTATATTAATGAGATCAAGCTAAAGTTTGCTTTTCTGTAAATTAGGGCTTAAAAGAAGGAAATATTTTAAAGCATTTCATAGATTTGCACACTAGATATAGCATGTCTCACTGGTCTTCACTATGGGCCTGATCCAACCACTGAAGTCAACTGAAAGTTGGTTATTAGCATCAGTGGGCTTTAGATCAGGCCTTATCTTAATATTTTCACTGTAGTAAAGAGTTTTTGCTGGGATTAAGGGAAAGAAGAGTGATCTGTTCATCAAATAAAATCCAAATCAGTCCATCACCCTCAATGAAGTTTTTTAGCATAGGCTTTAAATACATTGTGAGTGTAGATATATTATATTTTGGTTAGTCTGGATTGCAAGTTACAAAAGGTCTGTTTCTGAGAGCAAAAAATAGGTAATTAATAGGACTAAGAGACAAAATGCCAGCTTGTAGATTTGTTTCCCCTGCAGAAATAGGCGCCCCTGTTAGATTGCTCTTTCTTGATCTGATGTAACAAGAACAGAGAGTCAGCTGTGAATCAAGCGCCTTGTTCTCATTTCCTTGATCATTGACATGGTTTGAGAGAGAGAAAGGAGGAGAGATTATTTGTGAGGTTATTAAAAAAAAAAAATCCAGCTGCCCCTCCTCCTCCCCTCTAAAATGCAGAGATTCTTCTAGAACGTTCCATAATATGAGTTTGACGTTTCTCATTAAATATCATCCTCATCCCCCTACTCCTCATTTGTTAAAAAGTGCTTTTTACAAGTCACTAAGCAGATAATTCGAAGCTTTGATGAGTGGATTGCCAGTTAGCAATACAGTGGGAAGTACATTTTTATTTTATTTTTTACCCAGCAGGCTGTGTAATGGTTATAGAAATTAAAGGATAATTACATTTAAGTGAATTTATGCTTTTACAATCCCACTGTTACTGTTATTAGAATATTTACCACTATTGAAAATTCTCTCTTCACGTAGATCTGCTAATTCTTCATTACCATCCTGTGCTGGAAACTAGCCATTTTGAGAGTTTGTCATATCAGATTGACATAAGGGGTAGTTTTTCTGGTGATTTTAATTATTACCCATTACAGTGCCTTTGCACTTAGGTTTCATTTGCGACAGCATTAGGTTAATTTATTTAAAGTTTACATTAGAAATTATCATTAATGACTTATTTTTCATTATTGATGTTTTCATTGGGTTTCACACAGATTAGGTGCTACATAGTCTACATTTAAAAAAAAACTCCGAGAAATGTCTTTCTCATTGAGAGATTAAAAGTAAATTTCATAGTGTATGACATTTAGTTTCTGTACATGGCAATATACTTCTGCAATATATAAAAACTGCTGATGTGTAAAAGTGCTTGGTAATACTTATAAAACAGACTTTTATTCCTAATGAAGAGCTTTACTGGAGAGTATCTTAACACAGATCAGAGCTAGTCAGAGCATAGAGAGCCATTATATCTAAATACAAAGGCTCATTCATTATTTGTTCGGTGTTTGTTGTCTCTCTTAATTAAAGACATGCTGGAAAAAAAGGTTTTACAACCTCTTTAGTTTAAGAAGACTCAGAAATAGTGAGCCATTTTAATTAATCGATTATTTTTGTGGGGGGAGTCCCTTCTCCTCTACTCCAGGCAGCATTTGTCATCCTTTGGTAGGAATAACTAATTTCCTTCTAAATCTCCAATCTGGAATCACATAGAGTGGCTTCCATTCCCTCCCCCATCCCCAAACTCTTCTGGTGTTCTGTGTTTGGGGAAGGGAGGGGAGGAAGGTTATATGTTTCTGACCTGCTTTACTGCTTTTCATCTGAAAGTAAATTAATGCACACACTAGATTCCCCTCTACTGTGCTGATTGGATCCTTGTGCCGATTAAATATTTCACACTGATAGAGGGATGCTGAAAGCACTCAGCTTGTAATATGGTATGTACATCAGTGGTACAATAACTGACTTTCAGGTTAACGTCAAACAAAACCCCAGTTTGCTACAGTTTTGATTAGAATGGGTTTTTGCTTTGAATATAAATCCTTGTGCCCTGCTGCAGCGATGGCTAATTAGCAGAGATCTGAGAAAAAATGAATGGATTCTTATTTTTAATGACAGGCAGGCAGTAAGTTGTCAAAAAAAAGGGGAGGGGGAGAAAACAACACACAAAAGAAGCCAGAAGCCTTTTTTTTTTTTTTTTTAGTAGCTACTATACTTTGTGCCTCAACACACAAACCTTCCTTCCTTTGTACCTTCCTGATCTGTTTTCTCCAAAGGGCAGTTCTTGTTTGACCAAGGATCTGTCATCACTCTAAACGTCTATTCATGCTTTCCATACCCTATGACAGTTCTGTCAGGATGTTTTTTGATCTATATTCAAGTTCTCATCAGATTTTTCTTTTTCCTGCTGATGAATACTAGAAGCCACGACACAATTCCAAGCAGCAGTGAAGTCACTTCTGCTTTCCTAAGTATCTATCTCTTTCTCTCTCTATCCATAGTTCTTTCTGCCTCATATTTATCTCCCTTATGCTCTTCAGTCTCTATCATGGCACACTTGAGAGGGCTGCGATTGGCTCTTGCTTTGTGGATCAGCAAGCAGAAAGAGTGTTAACTCCTCAGTGGCGATGTGCTGGAGTGGGCTCCCTGGAGCCACTTGGTAAAATTGCAACACCAAATTAAAGGGAAGGTTGGATGATCTCCTGCCTCTGATGGAGTTCACCCCCACTCTCTGGATGCTGTTAAATCATCCCTCCTAGTGATGACCTATCCTTGAGGTTCATTAAAAATATTTCTGTAGTGCAATTTTCCCCACTTTGGAATGAACCAGATTGCACCAAAATGGCAGGTTGTTTAAAAAATAAAACGGGAAGGAGACGCTGTCCCAGACTCACCTACAAATGCCATTGCCCCAGTTCAAATGATAGAGATTGGACATAGTGATCTATTATCAATAAACTGTTGTTCAGGAACAGAGTGTAAAATGTTCCCATCAAAGTTATGGATATGACAGAGCATTTTTAATAATGGGAAACCAAACTGATTCTTCAGTTCCTCACCCTTCCACTCTGTGAGCACAGCAGCCGTGGTATTTGGGGTTGTCCACAAGCAAAGAGGATGTTTTTATGGGAGCCCTTTGTTGAAATACTGGTAGCACATCATCGATCCCACCTAAGGCCCTAGTCCTGCAAATACTTGCATAGATATATACATCTCTTCATGGGAGTAGCCCTATTCACTTCTCTAGGGCTACTTCTTTGCGTAAAGTTATATAGGATCATAAGTGTTTGGAGAATCAAGGCCCAAATGAATAAGGGTCATTGCTCACAGCTGGGTAACAAAAATGGCAACTAGAAACACATTGAAAAGCATATGAAAATTCATACTGTTACCAAAACCACAAATCTTGAAACATCCCATATATTTTGGTTATTGCCAAAATAAGAATTGTGGTCTGTCACTGTTAGAATATTAAAGAGTCAATTGTTCAACTGAGTTTTATTGTAAGAACTGAGTAAATTAACAGAGGTCAAGACCCTCCTCTCTGAGGGAATCTCTATTCAGCTATCTCACATGCAGTGCCTTAGGTTTGTGACAAATGTTAAATTATTAATTGGTAGGCCTTTGCTTTGGTTTTATAATAGGTTACCATTCTTCTGAGAGCTTGACAAACTCCCATACAGAACATTTTTCCTTCTAGGCCATCTCAGGAAAATAATAGATGTTGCTCTGGAAACAACTGCAATTCTTCATAGCGAAAGTGCATTATCAGACAATATCATTCTGGAAGGATTACTGGAACAAAGTCTATGTCTAAGGCAGAAGTGGTTACGATATAGACAACAATAGGCAGTGAATTCTAAGTCCCCTTTAAACAGGTCACATATCTTAGTTTGGAAACATGAAGGTTTGTTGGCAGGCTTGTATCAGTTTAAAGTCACTGCTACAGGGGAAGATAATCAGTAGCAGAGTATAAAATTGTTTTAGAATGTGATCATTCTTATTTAACAATCTACATAGGACATGTGTGGATTACTATTGATATACAAGACACATCAGACCTTGTAAGGTTACCAAAAAATGATGTAAACTGCGGAAGAGTAGAAGTGGAGAAACGGAAACCTTAACTTACAGTGAATGGCAATATCAGCTCCCCAATGTGGGTGTCGGTGCATGTATGTTCCAGCATCTGTACTGAGACAGAATAGCTATTTGCTTTTTGCCTGTGGCTTCTGAAAGCAGCATTCTTCAAATCCATCTCTCTCCCCTATTCCCTTTTCTTTAATATGAAACTCAGCAATCTGTTTAATAATTATACAAGGTAGCATCTGAGTAGCTGGTAGGAGCCTCACTTATTCCAAATGTCCTGGAATGAGAGTAAAACCATTGCATCCCTGTTTCCCCCACATCCTACAAACCTTTATGAGCACAAACCTCTGTGGAACACACTGTTTTTTGCATTTAAAAATAAACATAAAGGGTATTGATACATTTGGGGAAAAAATATAAGCACTGCTTTGTACAGTTGAAATCTAAGAAGAGGAATCTGCCATGTAGAATATAAAAAATCATAAACAAGCAGCAGCTTTCCAGCACACTGAAGTGCGTTTGCATGTGACTGGCATACATATCTCAAACTCCAGTTTGCCTGTGGCATCCTGCAGTGAAAATGAAAGTTGTGCTGCTATTGAAAAGGCGCTGCTTCAAAATTGGTGTATTGTGAGGACTGATATGCTGTAGATGAGAAGCAGTGTGCTGCTTTCCAGCATTTAGAACCAATATTTTTTTTTTGGCTCCCCTATTATGACAGCACATGTTTTTGACTGTTATGCCCAAAGCATGCTTAGATTCTTATTATTCATCATTCCAAAAGTGTCAGAGAATATGTTATGCTGACTGATTCCCAAAATGCAGATTCTGTCTCTTTTAGAAACAAGAATATTCTTTTAATTAATTTGGCAGAAATATAATACAGCAGATGTAGGTTTTGTTGGGGATTTTTTTAACCTGTCATACTACGCTCTATTGTTTCTGCCAAGATGCCTTTATCAGCACTTCCTGGGGCATAACATTAAAAAAAGTTCTTTAAAAAAGAAAAACCATATCGTTTCTATTCTCTTACCAAAAGAATCTGACTAAGTGAGATGTTTTGGTGTGGTTAGTAGATGCATTTTCATGGAACAATTCAATCAGACACAAATGAAAAAAGTCACCTCTTCCAAACAGGTGAGTTTAGCTTTCTGAAACTAATCTTCACTTCTACCACTCAGATACGTTTCCACATCTAGCTTCTAAAAGTCATGCCTTTTTAAACAAATAATTTCAATATGTACATCATAAGAAGAATTGTTTTGTCCACTCAGTAGAAGTTTTTGGAATAAGTTGGTTGGTTATTTCAGGTTTATGATAGTGGCAACATTCTTCCCTGCATTTACCTTTTTTAAGGATAAAAGTAAAAACTTATCCTTAAAGGGGAATACAAATATCCCTTTAACAAGGAAAAATACAGAGGGGTCAACCATAAAAACCACTTAATGTTTGCTTTGAGTTAAAATTTAAAACAAGCAACAAAACTCATCATGTTTCAGCTATTTCTGGTGCATACATACAAATAGGCATTTTCATCAATTTATTATGAAAATAGGGTCACAAAGAAACTATTATTAATATGTCTCTCAGTGGGATGTGTGGATCATATTAGTGTGAGTAAAGAAACAGCTAAAAAAATTTAATTGTACACAATTTCTGCTTTGTATTTTCTCTATTTTTCCCCTTTACAGCAAGTTGAAAAGCAATTATTGGGTATTAAACTGTGTAAGGAAAGTATCCTTCCTGCTTCTTAACTTGCTTTTGTTTCCACTGTTGTTCCAAATACTGCATATCTTCAGTTTTGCTTGTTCTGTTGAATTGAGTTAGAGAAAATTTAAAGTATTTTGGTACCTTTTTAAATGCTATATGAGGAAAACAATGAATGTCCTTACGCTTATAGTGAAACTGTGTGTAACAGTACAGTATTTGTACATTTCTGTGATGTGAAGTTTCCCATCCTGGCAATCTAAATATTGGGAACTTCTTAGGATAGACATTAAAATCCAGTTATAAAATATGACAAAAGTAAAATATAGATGCATGGGACGTATTCTGCTCTCACTTACACTACTGGAAATCCTGGCCCCATTAAAGTAAATGGCACACAGATACAGAGGCAGCTGTGGATTGAATTCAATTCAACCTCTATTTATTTCTAAGTAACAGATTTATACTGTTGTAACTGAGAGCAGAATTTTGCCGATGGTCTCCATTATGAGCTTTTAATGATATATTACATATGATATAAAATGAAACAATATTACTGCAAAGCTGAAATCTTACTCAGAAAACTGTATCTTACTCTGAATATGAGTGATACATAATACAAGGAGATGTTTAATACAGCTAAAATGAGATAAAGATAAAAACAGGTTTGACACAAGTCTCTTGTATCCAGTACTTTGGCAACTATAAAGGCCTGAGTATGTCAGCATAACATGGAATAGTAGAAGAAAACCTGATCCAAAATAAAATAGCGATTTATAAGTTCTCAGTAATACTAATACCTTTTCACAAATGTGACATTTTTATATGCCTTAAATAGTAACAGGTTTTCTGGCTTTCACTAGAATGCCTGACCCCAATAGCTTGAAAAATAATGCTGGTTATTAAAAAAAAATCTTAAAGAAAATGTAAATTTAAAAAAATGAAGTGATAACACTTGGAAAAGTAAAATCTGAAGAATTGGGAAACTAAAAAGTGTAGGGTGATACTGGAAGCTATAATGTGGTTTGCAGTCTAATGAAAGATGACAGTTTGAAAAGACTGGCTAGCCCGCTCTGAAATCCTTTTATCAATTATTATTTATCACTTGTAGTGATGTAACCCCTAGTCACGAACCTTGTGTTTGGTGCTGTCGAACCACACAACCAAAACCCCTTCAGAAAGTGATTCAGGGGGAATTAAGCAACTCCCTCCCCTCCTCCCCCAAACGAACAAACCTACCCCTAAAAATCCACTTTAACAGGTAAAGAAATTGGTCAGACAAATAAAAAGCTACACTAAGCCAGTGCGCTGTTAACAGCAACCTGGTGAGGGTGGAGAAAATGATACTAAAGATCTGGCCAGCTCTCCTTCATCCTTTAAGAAATGCTAGCGATGGTACTCGCTGGCTCTGGGTCTCTGTTCTCTCCTGGTACATAGCCCGGCTCTGGGAGCATGAGGTAGCCCAGAGGCAGAGGGCACATGCAGCCAGGCTTTCGCTGGGGCGCCCCCGGCTGGAGCAGGCGGCGGTGGCAGGCAGGGCTGCTCCGGGTCAGGGCTCCGTAGGGAGGGGGCAGTGCCGCCTCTGGGCTGCTGCTGGAGCGCTTGGCAGAGCCGGGCTGGCTGCAGATGTTGCATGCGCTCGCGGCGGTGCCAGGGCACCCCTCGGCTCCTCTCCGCCCCGTGCCGGGCGGGGGCCGAGGGGCAGGGGATTGTGCCGCTGCGGGGTCAAGGCCGGTGGTGACGCTCGCGCTTTTCTCTCTCCTTCTCCCTGTGGCAGAAGCTGGCGGTGCGGAGCTGCCCCGCGGCGGTGCTGGTGGGAAGCGGGGGCAGCGGAAACACCAAGCCCGGCGGCGGGGTCCCTGCGCTTCTCAAAGCGTCCGGCGGCGGCAGCCAGAGCCAGAGCCTGGCCATCTCCGTCCTGCCGGCCAAGGCTCCCATCGCGATGGTGACCGCGCACATCAACGGGGGGCTGGGCTGCAGCGCGGCCGGCGTGGAGCCCCCGCAGAGCGCCCCCATCAACCTGCAGACCACGGCCAAGCTGGTGACCGCCCGGAGAGCGCCCGAGCTCGGCTCCCGCTCCCAGGTAGGAGTCGCAGGCGGCCCCCGCTGCGCCGCGCTCTGCCAGCTGCGGGCTCAGCCGGCTGCCTCCGCCGAGTCCGCGGGGCGGGGCGCGGGGCCAGGGGAGGGGCTGCAGCCACACTGGGGGCTCTGACTGGGGGGACGAGAGGAGGGGGCGGTCGCGTAATCCTGCTGGCTGGGGAGGGCAGGGGTGATGCTGCAGGAGCTGTGTGACGTTGGAAGGGTGCCCTGAAATGGGGAGTGCTGCTGCTGGAGAGAGTAGGGCTTGTCTGACACAGTGTGGGTAATGGGAGGAGATGAGGGAGCATAGCAGGGCGCTGCGGCAGCTGGTCTGGTTGGTCTGAAGTGCAGAGAGAGGGGCTGTCTGACTGGTCTGAGATGAGAAGCAGGGAGGATAACACCTGACCTCTCCTTACCCATTACAATCCCAGAAATGGCTACTCTTAGAGTCTCTTGCCAGAGTGAGAGAAGAATAAAATGTGAACTAGAGGATATATCCTTCAAGAGTCAAACTATAATTGAAGGCATGTGTAAAACAAAAGCGATGTTGGGAAGTCTCAAACTCTCTGAAGTCTATGGGCTGTAGAGCATCACCCCAAATGCTGTGGAGAGAATGTCCATCACTTAGCATATTGAAACACAACAAACCTTGTTTAGTTAACTCATTAACAAGTGGCAGAGCATGTCAGTCCACCTTGGGAACTAAATCCTTCCCTTGTTTATTCTGGTACAACATCATTGACTTTAATAGTGTTAACAGGCTCTGGCAGCTCCCTGCTATCTTCCCACTGCCAGAGCCCTTCCCTGTTGCCGGAGCCTTTCATTTCACCAGGGAAAGGTTCCAGCAGCAAGGAGTCAGCAGATCCCTTCACTGCTATAAGTAGCAGTGTAGATGTGAGAGGCACTGTTTGGTTGTGTAGAGAGACTGCAGGGTCAGGTGTGTAGGGCACTCTACTTGCCTAAACTGTGTCTCACCGTCTACAACTGCTATTTATACCCATGCTAGCAGGGTATAAACACTCTACACACTGCCATAAATGTAGACGTAGCCTTTGAGTAGTGGGCTTGTGAACTGGTCACCTCTGGCAGGAGCTTGGGTTCTTAGAAGGGAAGAATCTTTCCTGATAGGACTTGTAGCTGCTGCAATAACCCCAGGGCTGCCTGCATCCCCTTTCAAAGGGAAGATTGGCCCTGCCCATTTTCCATACCAAATCCCATTGTGTTTCCCTGTTCAGAGCAGCCCCATGGATCTCAGTTCTGTGTTGACAGGGAGTGTTCACCTGCTCTCTGATCTTCTAAACCAGTATTTGTTCCATAGTTCTATATTTTTCTCCCTAGAACAATTTCATTTTAAGCTGAGGTTTGCTGTAACCAGAATAGCAATGGGAACATTGCCCTACATTTGGGACTTGCATTTGCTTCACTCTGTTTGAGTTCTTGCAAAATGGCCTTCACTGTACAAAGTTTCTTACAACTTTAGTTTTATGATTCTGCATTTCTGATTGTGTCAAAAATGTACAGTGCAATAGCAAGGCCATGTAGCACTCAGGAGATACACTGAATACTGTAGTGTTTACAATCCTTTGAATAAAATATAGTTGACAGGCATGAATAAGACCAGTTACAAATATTAAGAATGAATATATAAAAATGTAAATTACCTTTGGACCTTGGTTAGTGTGAATGATTGCCACTTCTCTAACAGAATTAAATTGTTCTACAATTCTTTTTTTCTCCAGTCAAGAAAAACCTATAAAAAAGTCTATTCTTGTTTTACATGCAGAAATTTTGAGTCTGTTCCAGAATAGGAATTTCAGATCAATAGCAATAACACACACCTTAGTTACCAATGGTAGAGCCTCACTTGAGGGTGTCACTATTGGCAGAGTAACCAATGGCTACTTCCTTTTTTTTAATGACTCTTGAAAAGCAGATTTTCTTTTGAAATGTATAAAGATTGTGAGCTGGGGTATAATGACAGCCTTCTGCTGTTTGGGTTAGGGAAGCAAGCTGATAGGAGTAAATGAGATTACTGGCACAGTGCAGTTTTTCCCTCTGTGTCTGCAAAGTGCAGGAAAGGGCAAGGGCATGAAATGTAATGGTCTGAGTTTCTGAACATTGGTTTCTGCTGGAAAGCATTTAAGGGGATCAGCGTGCGTGCATGGTCATCTCAAATGGTATCTAAAAGGGATGAAATGCTAAATGAAACTCAGCAGAAAAAAATGGGGCATAAAACGATAAGGGGACCCCTTTCAACCTAGACATACAACTTTTAAATAGGATTAAATATAAGTACGTTCATTATAGCATGTCCATTTGCACTGCCATGTGTCAGCACTTCCATCATAGGCTGTGGTTTTCCAATATATTTTAAAGTGATTTAGAGACATTATTGATTGTCAGGGAAATGAAATATACTTAAAAACAGTCTAGATAAATATGTGCACAATCACCTTTAAAGAATTCTTTAGACTAGAAATTTAGCATACAATTTATTCCAAAGTAATGGGGGAGGGGGAGCATATAAGTATCATAAATTTTAGAGAAAGCCCCCCAATTTGTTCATTTTTATTTCTGTTTCCTAGTCTTGCCTCCACTTTCGGATTGAGAGCAGGGTCTGGGCTTTGCTGATCAGGTTTGAGGCACAGTAGATAGAAAGCTGATAGTGTCCCATCTGTTGTGGTGGAACACTGCATCAAATAACAGAAAATTCCTCCTCTGCCACCTCCTCTAAACAGCCAAGTTTTAGGCCAGAGGGGATCACAACAGCTAATGTGGGAGAAGCATAAAAACTGTTGGCTGATGGGAGAACAGGAGGAGCAGACAGCTCTTGGGGTCGCAAGCGCTGCAAGTGGAGGGAGGGAAAAATACAATTGGACAAATCACCCAGCCACTTCTTAAGAACCACTGAGAGAGGTGGGGGAAAAGATCTTCTGAGTAGCCCTGTCATTAAATTTGCTGCCAGAATTAGCTCTTGCCCTGGCAATATAGGCTGTATGCTCCCCATGCACCTATTGTAACTCCCAAGGGTAGCGAGAATTAGAGAAGTTGGCTGCAGGAACGTTCAGCCACTGTCCTAAGGAGCTGGCTCTTCACAGCAGTCCCAGCCTAAGGCTGCCCACCACTCTGCACAATGCTTGGGGAACATCCCAGCAAGACAATAGATCTCATCCCTCCACACAGTATTAGTGTCTACAAACACAGTTGCTGACACACTGTCATGGCTGATTCCCCACTCTGGCATTTCGAGTGCAGAAGGTGGGGGCCCGCAAAGATTCTAAAAATTACAAGTAATACTGGCCACTCCAGGCTTGTATTAAACTCCCAAGGTTACAGCTTCTCTCTGACCTTAGATGAGTAGATGCTGACACCACCCAAGTGCAAAAACCCTTTTGAGAACCCAGGAAGGCACACTTGGGAATTCCTTCCTGTGCGGTACCCTCAAGCCCTTTCACGCGCCCCCCTTCCTTCCCCCCGGAAAAGCTGAGAAAGATAACAAAAGAAACCAGCTGTTGCCACCAGCTAATTAAACAACATGTGCACAAAGCTCTTAAGACACAAAACTCCAGTCCTGTTCTTAAAAAAAAAAGGTAAATTTTATTTGAAAAAAAAAAACATCTGAAAACTCAGGCTATTGCTAGATTTAAAAAGAGCAAATACAAAAATTAAGAATAAAGAACAGCTTTCATGAGGTCCAGCTTAAAAGTTACAAGCAAAACAAAAACACCTGGGGTTAGCACAGAGGAGTCCACAAGCCATAAAGAAATAAAAGAGATAAACCTAATCGCGTCTTCCTAGACATTTCCCGATCTACTTATATATCTGGGGTTTCAAATGAGTAGTTTCTAGGTATGATCTGATGATTTTTCATACCTGGCCCAAGCTCCTACAGCATAGTTCCAGCCCTGTCTCTGCTCTCCGGGAGAATAACACAGACAGACAAGGGAAAGTTTTTTCCCCAATTTAAAGAAGTTCTAGGCTTCCTATTGGCTCTTTTGGTTAGATGCCCACTCACTTCCTTTTACCTATGGCCCTTTTAACCCTTTACAGTTAAAGCAAGTAGAGAACAGCTACTAACAGGGATTTTATAGCTAACTGGCTGGCTGGGTGTCCATAAAAGGGAGCTACTCCCTCCCCCTTCATTTCTCTCTCTCTCTTAAGTGGGGAGGGATAGCTCAGTGGTTTGAGCATTGGCCTGCTAAACCCAGGGTTGTGAGTTCAGTCCTTGAGGGGGCCACTTGGGGATCTGGGGCAAAATCAGTACTTGGTCCTGCTAGTGAAGGCAGGGGGCTGGACTTGATGACCTTTCAAGGTCCCTTCCAGTTCTAGGAGATGGGATATCTCTCTCTCTCTCACACACACACACACACACACTTCACCAAGTAAGTTCATGGCAATCTTCACAATGTAGATCTACCAGGCATCTTAGTCCTGACCCTGCAAGATCTCCTTCTGTTCCACTCTGAGTTTTTTTTCTTCAGCAGAATCTGTCAATCATGTTAAAGTCATATAGCACGGATCATTGTTCATAGCTTAATTAAATGAGACCATCAAATTGTCAGATGTTTCTAAGGGCTAAATTTGAACTCCGTTTTCCAGAGGTGAAAATCTGATACACTAACACACTGCGTCACCTGACTTTGTCTTAACTTTGAATTTTCATGCTTTTCTCACTAGTTTTTTGTACGACCTTAGGTCATATCGTATTCTTGTTTGGGGTTTAGATAGGCATACCACTGTCTAGTTTGTTCAGAAAAATGGGGCTTGTGTTTGTGTAGGTGGATGTTCATACACACTTTATAGGTGTGAGTTTATGGCATCTATTTGAAAATTTGGCCCCCAAACTTGAAGAACTTAGTTCTGCATGTGCAAGCCATTTGCTATGTGTGGGCTAACTTTTAGAATAATTTATTCAGCAATATGAAGTAATTTTTAAAATGATTATTATTTCTTAAGTCAGCTTTAATACTGGTCAAATGCTGTTAGGTATATTGTTTGATGCGTACTAATGAAATTGATGGTATTGTAAGGAACATCCTTTGGTGCTAAATGTCCGCTAAGAAGCATTTGGTCAGATTAAGAAAGTATGTTTATGTGCTAATCATGTAAAAGCTCATGCACTGTAATACAAATGACTTTTTTATGATTATAACAACACTGTGAGATGCTGTGCCCATGAAACTCTTCATACAGTTGCCCTTTGTTTCTTTGAAATGTAGGTGGACATCTTAGGTGGAGGAATTTGGAGAGCAGAGAGGGAAGACATGCACTTCCTGATAGGGCTCCAAACCCTGCATGCGATTCCATGTGGGCAGGCCACAGTGACTAGACAGAGCTCCACATGGGCTCAGGAGTTGTTTTTTGTGCACAGTTACTCACAGTGTTGGGGCCTACATTTTTAATTGTCCTAGGGTGAATTTTGACTTGGGTGAAAAGTGGCAGCTGCTATATACTTTACTCTCTAGGGTCAAGTAGACCCAGATCCAAAAAGGGACTGCCTTAGGCTTTGAGATGCTGAGGGCTTGTCTACACTTACCAAGGGATCGAAGCACGGCCATCAATGCATCAACAGTCGATTTAGTCTAGTGAATACCCGCTAAATCGACCACAGATCGCTCTCTCATCAACTCCTGTACTCCACCAGATTGAGAAGAGTAAGGGGAGTTGATGGGAGAACGTCTCCTGTTGACATCACATAGTGTGGACCCCGCGGTAAGTAGATCTAAGATATGTCAACTTGAGTTATGCTATTCACATAACTCAAATTGCGTAGCTTAGATCGACCTTTCCCTTTAGTGTAGACAAGGCCTGAGTGTCACACCTAGAGAACCACAGGAACAACACTATGATCCACAAAGCTTGGGCTCCCCTATACAATGACTGTGGAGAGATAGGCACCTCAGAATGTGATCCACAAAGCCAGTATGCTAGGAGGGAGCTGCCTAAGCTAGCCCCTGGGAGATGCTGACAAGAGGGATGTGAGCTAAGTCCTGCACCTCTCTTGGAGTTTGGACAGCAGGAAGATTTCTATGTCTGATTCTGATCCTTGAACCAGGAAAGGTGGAGGATAGGGGCTTGAATGGAGGGTCTCCCATGTTTTGGATGAGTACTGTAGCCACTTGGCTAAAGTTTATAAGGGAGAGCCTCCTCCTCCTCCTCCTCCTGTGAATTCGCCTAAGGGGGACAATCCAGTAGTTGGCCTCTGAGCATCCCTGCCGGATTGGACCCCTGCACGTGATTTAGGCAGTTGTACACCAGTCTCCCTTGGTATGTGAATAACTCTGTGACTTAGATGGGTGATAGATCTGGGTGCCTAGGGTGAGGCAACAGTGCGCATGGTCAGAGCCAGAATTTAGATGCCTAGAGAACTTTTGCTATAAAACTTAGGCACCAGAGTGAGTTTAGATACCTACAGGGTTAGGAGACATCCAAGTGGGAGTTTGATGGGTTGCAGTGGAGCCTAAATATGAGAATTAGGTACATAAATACCTTTGTGGATCACACCATTATTCCGTAATCTAGCAGAGTTTAGGGATAATAAGTGATTTTCTCACTCTTCAGAATAAAAATAATCCTAGAGGAGTGTGATATTTTTCTGCTTTAGCAATGCAACAGAAAAAGACGCTATACTGCTTCACTCCAGTTGCATTACAGATTAGTAATAACATCATCATGGGGAAGTTATTTGGGTTTTGCAGTGTCTGAAGGGAGTAATTTTAATCTTTTTTTGAAAATGAATTTGATGAAAGATGGTGGATTGAGAGCTCTAGAGATAAGTTTCTTTCTCCCCCACACAAGCTTCTCCACTCTGTTCTCTTTACCTCCACTGTGATTGGAAACCCACCTATTGGCATAAGCCAGTAGTTCAGTCTTCTTGCCCTTTACACTGTTATGATTATTTATTATTTCTATTACAGAAGTACCTAGAGGCTCCAACTGAGATTTATTTAAGTTATATGGCCGATGTATACCTTACTTATATAGCACCCATCACTACAGTATCTGAGCACCTCACAATCTTTAAGGGATTATTCATTACCAAACTCTATTACTATTATATCCCTGTTTCACAGCAGCACAGAGAGATTAGTTGTCTTGCATGAGGTCACACAGGAAATTTGGGGCAACACAGGGAATTGAACCCAGCTCTCCTGAGTCCCCAGCTATCACCTAACCACAGGAATCATTCTTCCTCTCTGGATTCTATTGTGTTGGAGATACAAAACACATAGTTGGAGACAGTTACTGCACCAACGAACTTACAATCTAAATAGAGACGGCAAGGTGGGATGGGAAATGGAGGCACTGACAGGTGAAGTGACTTGCCCAAGGTCATACAACAGAGCCAGATCTCATGAATCCCAGTCCTATGCCCTGTCTGTTGGACTATGCTGATTCTCTCTGCTGAGGCTGCCCACAAGGTGCTTGTTGTGTTGTGGACACCATTGTCCATTAGGAACAAGACTTTGGCACTGAAATAATTTCATAGTAGAAACCCAACAGGTATCCACTGGAAAGATGACTGGTCAATACTGATCAGGACTGGATTCCAATCATAGAATCATAGAAGATTAGGGTTGGAAGAGACCTCAGAAGGTCATCTAGTCCAACTCCCTGCTCAAGCAGGACCAACCCCAATTAAATCATCCCAGCCAGGGCTTTGTCAAGCCTGGCTTTAAAAACATCTAAGGATGGAGTTTCCACCACATAAGAACAGAAGAAAGGCTCTACTGGGTCAGACCAAAGGTCCATGTAGCCCAGTATCCTGTCTTCCGACAGTGGCCAGTGCCAAGTACCCCAGAGGAAATGAACAGAACAGGTAATCATCAAGTGATCCATCCCTGATCGTGCATTCCCAGTTTCTGGCAAACAGAGGCTAGGGACATCATTCCTGCCCATCTTGGCTAATAGCCATTGATGGACCTATCCTCCATGAATTTATCTAGTTCTTTTTTGAAGCCTGTTATGGTCTTGGTTTTCACAACATCCTCTGGCAAGGAGTTCCACAGGTTGACTGTGCGTTGTGTAAAGAAATGCTTCCTTTTATTTATTTTAAACCTGCTGCCTATTAATTTCATTTGGTGACCCCTAGTTCTTGTGATATGAGAAGTAGTAAACAACACTTCCTTATCTACTTTCTCTATACCAGTCATGATTTTATAGACCTCAATTATATCTCCCCTTAGCTGTCTCTTTTCCAAGCTGAAAAGTCTCAGTTTTATTAATCTCTCTTCATACGGAAGCCTTTCTATACCCCTAATCATTTTTGTTGCCCTTTTCTGAACCTTTTCCAATTCCAATATATCTTTTTTGAGATGAGACGACCACATCTGCACACAGTAATCAGGATGTGGGTGTACCATGGATTTATATAGAGGAATGTAATATTTTCTGTCCCATTATCTATCCCTTTCTTAATTATTCCCAGCATTCTGTTCACTTTTTTGACAGTCGCTGCACACTGAGTGTATGTTTTCAAAGAACTATCCACAATGACTCCAAGATCTCTTTCTTGAGTGGTAACAGCTAATTTAGAACCCATTATTTTATATGTATGGTTAGGATTATGCTTTCCAATGTGCATTACTTTGCATTTATCAACATTAAATTTCATCTGCCATTTTGTTGCCCAGTCACCCAGTTTTGAGAGATCCTTTTGTAGCTCTTCGCAGTCTGCCTGGGGCTTAACTATCTTTAGTAATTTTATATCATCTGCAAATTTTGGTACCTCACTGTTTACCCCTTTTCCCAGATCATTTATGAATATGTTGAACAGGACTAGTCCCAGAACAGATCCCTGGGGACACCACTATTTACCGCTCTCCATTCTGAAAACTGACCATTTATACCTACCCTTTGTTTCCTATATTTTAACCAGTTACCAATCCATGACAGCACCTTCCCTCTTATCCCGTGGCAGCTTACTTTCTGTAAGAGCCTTTGGTGAGGGACCTTGTCAAAGGCTTTCTGAAAATCTAAGTACACTATATCCACCAGATCCCCTTGGTCCACATGCTTGTTGACCTCCTCAAAGAATTCTAGTAGATAGGTGAGGCATGATTTCCCTTTACTAAAACCATGTTGACTCTTTCTCAACAAATTATGTTCATCTATATTTTTGACAATATTGTTCTTTATTATAGTTTCAACCAGTTTGCCCAGTACTGAAGTCAGGCTTACAGGCCTATAATTGCTGGGATCACCTCTGGAGCCCTTTTTAAAAATTGGCGTCACATTAGCTATCCTCCAGTCATCTGGTACAGAAGCTGATTTAAATGATAGGTTACAGACTATGTTAATAGTTCTGCAATTTCCTATTTGAGTTCCTTCAGAACTCTTGGGTGAATACCATCTGGTCCTGGTGACTTATTGCTGTTTAATTTATCAATTTGTTCCAAAACCTCCTCTAATGATACCTCAATCTGGGACAGTTCCTCAGATCTGTCACCTAAAAAGAATGGCTCAGGTTTGTGACTCTCCCTCACATCCTCAGCCATGAAGACTGATGCAAAAAATTCATTTAGTTTCTCCGCAATGGCCTTATCATTCTTCAGTGCTCCTTTAGCATCTCAATTGTCCAGTGGCCCCACTGGTTGTTTAGTAGGCTTCCTGCTACTGATATACTTAAAAAAATAATTGCTATTACTTTTTGAGTCTTTGGATAACTGCTCCTCAAATTCTATTTTGGCCTTTCTAATTGTATTTTTACACTTCATTTGCCAGTGTTTATGCTCCTTTCTATTTTCCTCATTAGGATTTAACTTCCACTTTTTAAAGGATGCCTTTTTGCCTCTCACTGCTTCTTTTACTCTGTTGTTTAGCCATGGTGGCTCTTTTTTGGTTCTCTTACTACGTTTTTTAATTTGGGGTTGTTGTATCCCAGGGGTCGGCAATGTTGGCACGCAGCTCGCCAGGGTAAGCACCCTGGCAGGCCGGGCCAGTTTTATTTACCTGCTGACGTGGCAGGTTCGGCCGATCGCGGCCCCCACTGGCCGCGGTTCGCCGTCCCGGGCCAATGGGGGCGACGAGAAGCGGCGCAGGCGAGCGATGTGCTGGCCGCGGCTTCTCGCCGCCCCCATTGGCCCACGACAGCGAACCGCTGCCAGTGGGGGCCGCGATCAGCTGAACCTGCCACGTCAGCAGGTAAATAAAACTGGCCCGGCCCGCCAGGGTGCTTACCCTGGCGAGCTGCGTGCCAATGTTGCCGACCCCTGTTGTATTCACTAGGCAAAGTATTAACAACTTCAACAGAACTGTATTTACAGTGCAAGTCTCTTCTCCAAGCTGTAGCTGCATGCTCTGTAACTCTCCCAGCCTCCTCAACTCCTCCCCCCTCCTTCCTGTTTCCTGTCCTTTCAGACTCCCAACAGCCAGTGCTCCCAGTTCTAATAATTACAAGCAGCATCTAAACACCACATTCCCTCCCCTCTTAAGAAACTTTCCAAATTAAAATAAACGTTGTTCTAATCCCAGGAACAAATATGAAACAAGACACTATACTGTTGGCAGGAATATTATACTGAAAACACTGTAGATACTACATAACATAGACTTTAGTCCAGGCAGGTGGTCGTCTGAGTCTGACAGCCGTCTCTCAAGCCCCGGTTCCAGTGCAATGTCTTGTTTTGTTGGTTCTACACTGAAGTCATCCAATGCAGACTGGGTATTGGCATAATCTCCTCTTGGTGCATAGGCAGGTGCAAGATAAGAAGCATTCCATACCCGCCCATCAGAAAGTAGATAGGTGTAAGGTCCCTTCTTCTCTATGATTTTAAGAGGAGCTGTGAATTTATGGTCCCCTTTGCGTAAGATTCCAGGTTTTCGTATTCTAACAAAGGAACCACACTCAAACTTTGGTTCCTTAGCACCCCGCCGTTTGTTTGTGAAAGCCTTAGACTTTGCTTGGTTCTGTTCAACTGTCTTTCTCACATCATCCTTGTTTGGGGCATCAGGTCGTGCTTTTAACAATCCAGCAATGTTCAGTTTAGAAGTCATCTGTTTCCCATGAAGTAACTCTGCGGGTGATCTTTGCGTTGTGGCATGTCGTGTAGCCCGGTATGCTTGCAAGAAATCAGTAGTGAAGGGTATCCACAATCGCCCTTCCAGTTTAGCTGTTTGCAAACTCTCTTTCAAACTTCTGTTAAACCGTTGGATTTCTCCATTGGCTTGAGGGTAATAGGGACGACCTCCTGTGTAAAATGTTCCTCTCTGCTAGAAAAGTTTCAAACTCCAGGGAAGTAAATTGACTACCATTATCTGAAACCAGTTCTTTGGGGTTACCTTCCAGGCTAAAAATTGAAGAAAGAAACTTAATTACTGTAGCAGAAGAAATTTGCGATGTAAACCCTACCTCAGGCCATTTGCTGAAATAGTCTTATTAAAGTGATGGCATAACGACAGTCAATTGGAGCAGTGTCAAAGGGTCCTACAATGTCAATCGCCACTTTTTCCCATGCAGATTCAGGAAGAGGAACAGGCTGTAATGGAGGGTTACATGTCACTGCTGTCTTATCACGCATTTGGCAAGTGACACAGGATTTTATGAGTGCTTCAGTTTGAGAGTCCATCCCTGGCCACCAATACAGATCCCATAGTCGTTGTTTGGTTCTGACAATTCCTTGATGAGTATCGTGTGCCAGGTGTATGAGTTTTGACTGTAATTCTTCTGGCACAAGTAGCCGGTGTGTACCTCGTAGCACACAGCCATCGAGCAAAGAAAGTTCATCCCGAACTCTAAAATAAGGCAGCAAAACTGGGTCAAGGTTTTTAGGGTTACTGGGCCATCTGTCAGAAATTCCCGTAGTTTTTGTTGAATTGGACATGCTGAACAAGCAGCTTGAAATTGTTCTCTTGTAACTGCAGTAAGATTGCTTGTAATAAGCGCAACTACTACATCCTCATCCTCTGGTGGACCATCTGGTGAAGGCAAAGGCAGGCGAGAAAGGCAATCAGCTACCACATTTTCGTTTCCAGGCTTATATTCCAGTTCATAATTGAAAGAGAGTAGTCTGCAGGCCATCTAGCAATACGATATCCTGCTCTTCCCAGTCCTTTCGTGGTGAGCAACGTCGTCAAAGGGCTGTGGTCTGTGCGCAACTTGAACGTGCGGCCCCACAGGTAAGTTCTCCATTTTTCAGTAGCCCAGACACAAGCAAGTGCTTCTTTTTCAACTGTAGAATATTTTCTCTCAGCATTACTTAGTGTCCTTGAAGCAAATGCAACAGTCCTCTCAGTGTTGTCCTCATGAAGTTGTGTGAGGACAGCCCCAAGTCCATAATCAGAAACATCAGTAGTTACAATTGTGGGCAATGCGGGACTGAATAATGCAAGTAGTGGATTATGTACAATCAAGTCTTTCACCCCTTTGAAACTAACTTGTGCATCCGTTGTCCACACTAAGGTTGAACTTCTCCGTAGTAATTCTCGTAACAGTTCAATGACAGAAGCATAATTGGGAATGAATTTTGCATACCAGGAGGTAAGACCCAAGAAGGAACATAAGATTTGCAAATCTGTTGGAGGAGGAGCATTTGAATTTGCCAGGATATGATCTGGATCAGGTTTTAGTCCAGCCTGTGAAACTGTATGCCCCAGAAAGGAGAGTTCAGTTTGTCTAAATTTGCATTTGGACCTATTGAGCTTGAGGCCTGCTTTGCTCAATACAGACAGTTTAGTACAGACTGCAGGTTATTGTCATACTCCTCAGCAGTATTTCCAAACACAATAATATCATCCAAATAGCATTGAACTCCATATTGATTCTTCAGAATCAATGACATCATTTTTTGAAAGGCACTTGGGGCTGATGCAAGACCGTATGGAACACGTTTAAAACGAAATAGTCCCTCGTGTAATAAATGCTGTGAGGTCTCTGCTATCTTCATGCAACATAACCTGGTGGTATGCGCTCTGCAAATCAAGAATAGAAAACATCTTTGCTCCACGGAGTTCTGCAAATACTTCCTCTATGTGAGGAAGAGGATGGCTGTCAATCACAATAGCTTTATTTGGCGCCCTTAAGTCCACACAAAGGCGAATGTCTCCACCCTTCTTCTGCGTCACTACTCTAGGTGAAACCCATTCCGAGGAGTTAATCTCTTCAATAATGTCCTTTTGAACAAGCTTTCTAAGTTCCTCTGAAACAGCTTCCCTGACTGAAAATGGTAAGCGCCGTAATTTCTGTCGTACAGGCAACACATTATTCCGCATTTTAACTTTATGCAGAAACCCATAAGCACAGCCGAGTTTCTCCTCAACCTGGAGTTGGGTCCCAGCTGAAGCTGGTGTGTGTACCGCAAGAGTGCTTTGCTGAGGAAGATCAATTCGTCCATTAACTACCCTGAGATTTAAAGCAGCTAATAAATCGCTGCCAAGGATAGCAGTGCCTTTGTGGACAATGTAGAACTCCACAGTTACACAGCGATCACCAAAAGTAACTGTTGCTGACAGGCAGCCATGTACTGGAATATGGTTTTTCAAATAGCACACCAAGTGAAGTTTGGGTTCAGTAAGAGGCACATCCTTAAAGTAACGCAAATAGATGGAATCAGGTAGTATAGATACTGCTGAGCCAGTGTCCAACATTAGCTGAATAGAGTGTGATTTGCCTGAGGGTATGGCAGAAACATTTACAGTGCACTTTATCTGTTCTGGAATATGTGCAGTAGTGATTTTGTCTACACTCAGCACAGTAACATCTGGTATTGTAACTGCATGCACCTGTTGATTAAACTGGCTACTGCAACATACTTTAGCAAAATGCCCAATCTTTTTGCAATGATTGCACTGAGCTACTTTTGCTGGACATCCTGTGTAGCTTGCAAGATGTTGTGGGGATCCACAGCGAAAGCATGCTTTTACTGTATTTTGCATTCGCTGATTCAGTGGCTTTTCATTAGTTTTCCTTTTGCAATTCTTTGTCTGCATTGATAGTGAACTTTTCGGCAAAAGAATCACAGCCTGGACTGGGCCTCCTGTACCCTGGCTCATTATTTTGGCTTCAGCTGTAGCTGACTCAATCTGAGTAGCAATGGTTATTGCTTTTTCTAGTGTAAGTTGTGGTTCTAGAAGTAAGCATTCTCTTACATGAAGCATTGTTGTTTTCTCAATGAGCTGGTCTCTAATCATCTCATCTGTCATATTACCAAAGTCACAAGTTACAATCAGACTCCTCAGGGAAGCCATATACTGCATTATAGTCTCCCCTGGTTTCTGCTCACGCTGGCGAAATCTGTAGCAATTAGCTACTACATTCACTTTTGTCACAAAAAAGTTCTTTAATGCAGTGAGTGCAGTCTCATATTTATCATCTGCAAGGGGAAAAGTGTAAAATATACACTGCCCTTCTGCTCCAAGGCAGTGGATTAGCAGAGCATGCTTTCTTACTTCAGAAATCTCTGTAGCACTGATTGCAAGCCGGTAAGTCTCAAACATACGGATCCAGGCAGTAAAAGCAATTGGAGGCTCACCTGGGCTTTGCAGAAAGGGTGCAGGTGGGTTCAGAGGCAGAAGATCCATCCTCGTCGCCAAGATGTTGTATCCACCAGGCAAAGTATTAACAACTTCAACAGAACTTTATTTACAGTGCAAGTCTCTTCTCCAAGCTGTAGCTGCACACTATGTAACTCTCCCAGCCTCCTCAACTCCTCCCCCCTCCTTCCTGTTTCCTGTCCTTTCAGACTCCCAACAGCCAGTGCTCCCAGTTCTAATAATTACAAGCAGCATCTAAACACCACAGGGGTATACATTTAAGTTGAGCTTCTATTATGGTGTCTTTAAAAAGTTTCCACACAGCTTGCCAAGATTTCACTTTTGGCACTGTACCCTTTAATTTCAGTTTAACAGTCTAACTGCGCTGTGGAAGTGCCGGCCGGGGGTGCATGGTCTGGTGGCTGCCCGGCAAACCGTGAAGCCGGTAGCGCTCGGGCAGCCCTTTTCGCGTGGCTGGGAGTGGGAGGGAGGGGGGGAGGAGTTGGGACGGAGCTGGGGGGTGGGAAATGGGTGGGGCCAGGGCCCCGTGGAGGGTCCTCTTTTTTTATTTGTTAACTATGGTAACCCTACCTTTCTGAAATTAAATGCTGCAGTGTTGGGCCGCTGTGGTGTTTTTCCTGCCACTGGGATATTAAATTTAATTATATTATGGTCACTATTACCAAGCGGTCCAGCTATATTCACCTCTTGGACCAGATCCTATGCTCCACTTAGGACTAAATCAAGAATTGCCTCTACTCTGGTGGGTTCCAGGATCAGCTGCTCCAAGAAGCACATTTAAGATGTCAAGAAACTTTATCTCTGCATCCGGTCCTGAGGTGACATGTACCCAGCCAATATGGGAATAATTGAAATCCCCCATTATTATTATTGAGTTTTTTATTTTGATAGCCTCTCTAATCTCCCTGAGAATTTCACAGTCACTATCACCATCCTGGTCAGGTGGTCGGTAATATAGCCCTACTGCTATGATATAGATTGATTCATTTACGATTTTTACTTCATTTGATTCTACGCTTTCTTTCACATATAATGCCAAACCCCAACCAACACGACCTGTTCTGTCCTTCCGATATATTTTGTACCCTGATATTACTGTATCCCATTCAGGGCCGGCTCTAGGATTTTTGCCGCCCCAAGCAAAATCAATTTTGGCCGCCCTCCGCCCCATTTTTTTCTTACTCTACCCCCCGGCCCCGCCAACTCCGCCCCTTCCCGAAATCCCCAGCCCTGCCTCCTCCCCCCAGGCTCTCAAGCCTAGGAGGGAGGGTGAGCAGCGGCGCGCGAATCAGCGGCCGCTCGGAGTCTCCCCCTCCCTCCCAGGCTCTCAAGCCTGGGAGGGAGGGCGAGCAGCGGAGGTGAGCTAGGGCGGCCGGGGCACATTTTTAGGGGCGGCAGGGGCGGCATTCTGGCGCCGGCCATGCCGCCTCTAAAAATGTGCCGCCCCAAGCACCAGCTTGTTTTGCTGGTGCCTAGAGCTGGCCCTGATCCCATTGATTATCCTCATTCCACCAAGTTTCTGTGATGCCTATTATATCAATATCCTCATTTAATACGAGGCACTCTTGTTCACCCATTTTATTATTTAGACTTCTAGCAGTGGTATATAAGCACTTTAAAAACTTGTCTCCTTTTAGCTGTCTGCCATTACACAATGTAATTGAATGGGACTCTTTTATTTGACTGTTTCTGATCAGACCCTGCCTGTATTTTATCATTTTCCATCCTCTCGTCCTCACTAGGACATAGAGATTCTCTGTTTATAGATCCGCTCCTAAGGGATATCCGAACCACCTCCCTAGGTAATGCATTCCAGTGCTTCATCACCCTCCTAGTGAAATAGTTTTTCCTAATATCCAATCTAGACTTCCCCTACTGCAACTTGAGACCATTGCTCCTTGTTCTGTCATCTGCCACCACTGAGAACAGCCTAATTCCATCCTCTTTGGAACCTCCCTTCAGGTAGTTGTCCTAGAATGGAAAGATTCAATATCGCATCTTTTGTCTCTTGTGTCAACAGTCACCTTGATAATTTTAATGCAAAGGTGTTCCCATGTCATGTTTAAGGAGCATTATAGTAAATATGAGGGGAATGGGGGAAAATTACCCAATGAAACAAATGAAAAAGAATGTTTGTTGTGATTTTGATCTTAAAACCTATTGAACCAGGACAAAATTCCATAACTCCAGAATTCCAATTCCTTCCCCAATGTCTTAACGGAAAGCTGAAAAGAGCATGGTGATTTAAGAAAAATGGATTATAGAGTACTTATGTCTGATTCTGCCTACATTCACACCAGCGTAAATGCAGATTAATCTGGTGAGGTCAATGAATTTACTTCAGATTTACTTATATGGACCCGAGGACAGAATTTGGCCCCACATCTCTGATTTATACTGTATAATGAAATGACACTTTAAAATATGTATTTTTACTATATAGCATAAGATTATATCCTTCAAGTTAATTAAACCAGTCAGCAATGCTAGTTGCTGTGGATAGGATATTTAAATGTCAGATGCAGAATAATCACTTTTGCTTCTTGGCTATAATGGTTTCCTTTTAAATACCCCAGACAGGCCTATCTGGTGAAGATATCCAAGGTGTATGGCCTTATGCTTTTCCCAGTCTGCATTTGAAAGGAAGGAGGGGGGTCAGGGATGCATTTACATAGCCCTTGGAGAACCACATCCTACAGTCTTTACTCAGGTAAAACTCCTATTGACATCAAGGACTGAATAAAGACTGATTAGGCCCAATGCTGCATTCCATACACAGCAGCAATTCCCAGTGAAGTCAGTGGGACTTCCAGTGCACAGGGCATGCAGGATTGGACTCAGATTGTAACCAGAGAGAGCTGTTTTAAGCTACAAATATCTTGAGTAAGAAAATGTAGGTGAGAAATGAGCAAATTTTCTTAGGTGTGTTCTTCCCAGGAAGTGTGTATGATGTGTGTGTGTGTGTGTGTGTGTATATATATATATATATATATACACACATATATATATACACACAAACTTTGTATATATATATATACAAACAAAGTTCTTTTGCTCAAATGCTTTGAGTTTATAGCTCATTATTGTTTTGAAAACCCCCACAGAGAGCTTTGCTTTGCTTTAGAAAACCAAAAAATGCTCTAAAAAATAGTCATATACTGTAGCTGTTTCAGTGTAATTGGAGGCTCTCTGTGCCTTGTGTAAATTACCAGGCAAGCATTCTTGAAAATGTCAAAATTTTCAAGTTAGTTCTATTTAAAACTGTGGCGCAAGAATGGAAGGGGATGGGTAGAATATTTGAGAACCGTGTGGTTCTTGGTTGAAGTGCAGTTTGTAATAATACAAGATGATCAGGGAAAAAATAATCTCTTAGGTTTTCTAAATTACAGGATACATAAAAACATCCACTTATCCTACATGCACTATTACTTTAATAAAGGCACCACTTTAGGAAATGAAAGGCTTTGGAATACAGCCAACTGTCTTAGTTCTATTTATTGTCAAAAGGTGGATTTTTTTATTATCTGTGGAGGTTGTGGGGCAGTTGAATGATTCATGTGAACTTGAATGCATGACTTCAGGCATATATTATTGGACTGCAGACTATTTATTCATCATCTTTCAGGGATGCCAATGTTCATATTGAAAACACAAACATGATAAAATTTCCTATAGCTCTTAGAATTGCTTTGCTATGTAAAGCACTGGCATGGGTATGGTTGTAAAGTACTACGTTCTAACTGTATACTTGAGTGTATATTTAAATTAATTGGAAAACTATACCAGAAAATACTGCTCTTAAATTATTTTATATAAAAATAGCAGAGAGAGAGAGAGAGAGAGAGATTGTATATTGTAAATACACAGTGCTGATGAATACTCAAGTAGTTTATGGAAATATCTTAGAAGTCATTCCTGACAGTAATAAAGGCAGCAATTTGATTTCATCTGTGTATAATAAACTGGTTTCACATCGCAGTAAAAGTGGTGGTGATGTTATATTAATATTCATTAGCACTTACTGATGTTAGTTTAGTTATTTTTTCTTTATATCACAACCATTTTATAAACTCAATTTAAATTGCTACACAATAACCAATTAAAAATGTGTGTGTATGTGAGAATATCTGTCTATACAGATACAGAGTATGTGAGAATATCTGTCTATACAGATACAGAGTATGTGAGTGAACACACACACACACACACACACACACACACACACACACTGGAGCCAGATCCTCCCCTGGTGAGAATCAGCAAAATTCCATTGATTGTAGCAGAGCTGCACACCAGTTTACACCACAAGAGGATTAGCCCATTGCATATATTCACCCACGAGGATTCTGTTGGTGTCTATGTAAGGATTATTTTCATGGGTTCCTGCTGTTTAATAATATATTTTTCTATTTGTTGTTTCTATTTATCCTACATTCAGTGTCTCTTGAGGAAGAGGGATTACGTATTACTTAGTTTCAGTGTCTTTTGTGATGTGGGCAGGGTTTCTGCTTCGCTGGCCAATGTGAGTTGCAGAGACTGAACTGATATCAAATGTAACCATCCTAATTTGTCCAACTTTTTAAAAGAATCAATGACAAGTCAAATGTATTTCATTTTGGGTCTGTGAAAAGGAGAGTGTTAGTAAGCAGCTGTGTGTTTTCTTATACTTGCATACCTGTTGTCTATAAAATTCCAATAATGTGGGAAAGACTATCTACTAATTAATTACTTTTTATCCTGGGTCTGTTCCTCTTACCTAACCATGTGGCATTGTGTTTACCTGCTTTACTTTGGGGCTTGATCTTGCTCCCATTTAAATAACTCCTGTGCAGAGAGCAATCTTTAGGCCTATGTGCCATTTAAATGGCACTTAAACGCTGAAGATGCAAAGGCTTGTACTGGCCCTTTTGGACTGAGGTGAATTTCACCCTAATTGAATTAGTATTTTATAAAAATTGAAATTCCCCCTTTAAATATGTGTTAGGTACCATGTAATGTAAAGCAAATAAAAATTCTTCTTGAACTCCTTACAAACAGGCTTCAGTATCAGGTTTTTCAGTAAATGAGGCCAAATTCTCCAGTCCTAAATTGAGCATAACTCCCAGCTCCCTTTGATGTCAATGGAAATTATATTTGATGAAGGACTGCAGAATTTCCCCTTGAAATAAGTGTGAGTTTTACCACTGACTTCAGGGGGACCAGGATCAGGAAGATAGGCTGCAATCCAGCAAAGCACTTAATCACGTGTTTAACTTCAAGTGTGTGAGTGGGTCTGCTGATTTCAGTGTGATTAATCATGTGCTTAAAATTAAAGGAATGCTTAAAGGCTTTGCTGTACTGAGATTTAGTCTCTCAGGTTATCCTAGTTTAGAGCCAGTTATGGAAAATCTTGCCTAAAGTGCTGATTTAGGACCTAATTCTTTCCCCCACTGGAAAGGAGTAAATGCCATTGACACCAATGGGAGCTATTTATTTTTGGTGAGGGGAGAATCAAAAACTTGATTATCATTTTGGGGATTGCTTATCTGTTTGTTGTTAAGACCATACCTAATTAAACAAAGGTGAATAACTAGATCAACCTAAATTAAATGAGCACTGAAACAAATTATTTACTTTCCTTTATAGAAAGAGAGGTAATGGCTCTTACCCCTTATGTTATCTCAACTTTAAACATGTGAGTGGTCTCATTGAAGTCAATGTGTCTACTCATGTGCTTAAAGTTAAACACATGCTTAATTGTTTTGCGGGTCTGGAGCCTGTGTCCTTGAAGTGCATAGATAATAAAATGATCCTTTTGTTCTTTGGCCAAATGTTGCCTTTGGAGCTTTGAAGGCAAGAGTCTAGCTCTGTATTCAAATTTTGAATCCTTCTTTATCTTAGGATTCATGGACCACAAGACATTAAAACATACCAACTTATTTTATAAGACATGAAGTTAATGGAAACAATTTGTTTTTCTTAGCAAGATCCTTATTAAACAACTTTTTCTGTAACTTCTTTTTGCTCAGCCTATTTCTTGTGTTTGCTTTTGTTAAACAAAACCACAACCCAGTGTCTGTATGATGAAAATTTGCATCCGTGGTGATGGATTGTGATATTACAAACACTTGGTTGTTGTATTACTCATTGAATCAAGCAACAGGAGGAGATTGGTTATATTGGAGACTGCTTTAATTTTAAATGCAAGATCACTGAACTAGCAGTGATTGAAAAGATGATGCCAAAGACTACATAGTAGTTGATAGGTAACATGTATTTTCTAAAGTTTGCTGAAGTGTGGCAGTGGTGATTTAAATTCTCTTTACCTGCACTCTTACTATCCCTTAGTTATGTAAAAAACCACTTAATCTAATGTTATCTGCATTTCTTTCAAGAATCAATACATTCATTAGACAAAAAGGAAAGAAACATAAAAAAGACAGCTATTCTAGCATAATAGTGATGAGAAGGCTGTAGAAGTTTGGCAGGGATGCTGGAAGGCAAAGTTTTAGAAGACTGTAGGCTATAATCAATTAGAGATTGCCCAGTTAGAATCCCACTACTCTGTCCAATGATCTAACAGATTCTAATTCATAATGTAACATTTCTGCATTTACCTTCTCTTGGACCCCTCTTTTCAAAATACATAGCAGTGTCAAAAGTTGAAATAATTTGTATTCCATCAAACTGCATAACTTTTAATATTTTATGTTAGCCATTGGCAGGAAGTCAGAAACTACATTTGTTGGTATGATTTAAAAAAAACAACACAACAACAACCATGAACAGATGGGACCTCTAGTGTTTTGCTTTATCTGCATTGTAAATGTGGGCTTTAAAGATAAAGTAGATAATGTAATGGCTCAAAATGTTTATGCTTTGTTCTCAAGGCTTGAGATAGAAGATCAAATCCTGACTCATCTGGCCAGAGTCCAAGAATTCTTTCTGACTTGACAAATCATTAGGTAGACCTGAATCATCCTGCTTCTTGATTTGCTGTCTTCTCTTATGCTGTATGTTAATGAATTCCATGTCACAATGTTTTTCACTAGTTACATATGATAGTGCAAATTCCACTATACATTGTATGTACATCTGGTGTAACTCTGTTGAACTCAAGTAGAATTATTCTATATTTACACCAAAGTAGTTGATAGCAGAATTTGGCCATGGACTATGTAATTACATCACTAATACTTTTACTACCATATACCAGCTGACTATAAACAGGTTCACTTGGCTGTAGCTGTAATTAGAAAATGTTATATTACAAAAAATCCAATTTTAAAGTATTTTCTCAGTCTTATTTTCTCATTTTTAACTAAAATTGAAAACAATTAGAATATACAGAATTTTCACTTTTGCAGGTGGAATATAATTGAAAACCCTGGACCATGTCCTGTCATCAGTTTTTCTGAGTAAAAGTCAATGGGATAATATGATCCGTGATCTTAAAGTGGTACCGTCAGCTTGAAATGTAGTCAGTTTTATAACCAAAAGTTAACAATAATTTCAGGTACTACACCAGCTCTTAAGTCTCCCTGACAGTAACTGTGGATTTATCATCCTATTGTCCAATTAAAAATAAAAAACACCATTTATCTCCCCTTTTTGCAATAGGAAACACCCATAGAATTTAGGCCCAGATCCTGCAATGAGCTCTGTGCAGAAGGACCCCAGCATGAATCTATGAGGAGCCACACTGGGTATGTCTACACTGCATCTGGGAGCGAGCCTCCCAGCTCAGGTCCACAGACTCATGCTAGCAGAGCTCATGCTAGCATGAACCGTGCTAGAATGTCTGTGCATCTGGGCTGGGAGGCTCGCTCCCAGATGCAGGGTAGACATACCCATTGAATTCAGTGAGGCTTTGAGGAGGTGAAGGGTTCTGTGTTTGTGGATCTCATTGCAGTATTAGAACCTAAAAAAGGAAAGTGAATGACTTACCATACAGGAAGATTACTATCTGTCTAGTTCAATCTAATTCACAAAATAAATACACTGAAAACAGTGTATTTTCTCCTAATCTCCTTCAATTATAGCAAATTTAGGTCCTTGATTCTGCAAACAATTAAGACTTGCTTAACTTAACATCTATAAATAGTCCCACTGAAGTCAATGGGACTACTTATGTGTAAAGTTACTCATGTGCACAAGAGTTTGTAGGACTGGGACCTAATTGAATATGCTGTAAAGCATGGGCGAGGCAGGGACATATGGAATAACGCTAGCTTTTTATGTAAAACCCAGAGCAACTTCCATTGAAATTATTGGAAGTTTGTCTGGAGTGAGGGATGCGTGATGAGACCTTGGTGTTGATTTTGAAATTAGACCCCCAAAAAAGCAGAAATTATAGTCACATTTTATGCTAAGGATACATTTATAAATAGTTTAGAAACTATAATATAGTAGTGAATGTAATTAAATAATTTATAAATGCTTATCGTGTTATAAGCATGCTACAGACATTAATATGTGGTAGAGGTGGATACAAGTGTGTCAGTAGAAGGTATGGTTCTAGGCCACTTATTAACCTATTAGACTCTTATTAACCATTTATTGAAACCTCTATTAATAATTTATTAAACCTTGATAAACTATTTATAAATAAAAACCCTTCATATAAAGTGTGACCAAAATTATTTGCTATAGTGGTGACGCAGTAGCAATTGCTATAGTTAAGGTTGCAAAATGGTTTCCATTATATCCCCTCTTGACAGGATTCATTGGCCTTTCAGCATTCAGGGAAGGAATCCTTTTGTGTTGAGAATGCCCCAGTGCTAGTCCCTGAGAGGATATCCTAATACAGCTGCCTCTTCTGTAGGGGTTTATCTAGGACCAGCAGGAGTTAAACAAATGAGTTCATTTTGGCGGGTAGGCCTTGTTAACTGGTCAGCTAGGAATCATTAAAGCTGACCTTGCCCAGGTAGTAGAGAAAGGGGATGATGCTGTATTTTGGACTTTTTACATTTTTCTTATAACTGCTGCAGTTAAATGGTGGGTCTGGGAGCTGACACAGAGGAGCTTGTGGTGGGTTTTAAGTTTTGTTTGGGTTGTTCTGCTAATGGCCTAAAATAAATGCAGTAGCTTAGGAAGTACAGTAGGAGAGACTTAGTTTTTCTTCCTTCTTAGCCAGAGGGTTTCTTGCTTTTGTCCCTGGGACAACTGGGAAACTGAGGCTCCAGTACGCCCATGCTTATAACTCTGAAATAAATTTTATTTTATTTTGTGCTGACGCATGTTTGCTCCCTGCACAAAGCTCCACAATCTTGCAACCCCATTTTTGCTGAGCTCTCATTCAGTTAACTTAACTAGATGTGGAGTTAAATTCTGCAGAGCTTGTAGGTCTGCAGTAATGAAATTCGCTTTTTTAAAGAAAAGGTAAGTACACTAAGTAACTATTACTTCAGTGTTGTTGGACAGTTGCAATCAGAGATTGGAAATACAGAAGTTAAGGATTCAACAGTAACGTAATTCAGCCAAATTGTACCAAAGCAGTCTTTCCTGCTACTTTATTTTGTTGTTGTTGTTAGATGGGTAGCTTAGTATATTACTGAATATTTTGTAAAAATAATTTTTCTATGAAGCATAGAAGATGTGTTGCATTACCAAATTAACTTTGCTTTGGGAAACTTAATTTCTGTGTTTCCTGAACGTTGGTAATTTTAATGCTGCAATTGTAATGTTTTTCACATCTATATGTATAGGGTATAGTTTAGGCTAGTTCCATTGCTCCATCCCAAGACTCTTACATGTATGTTTCCAATCTCCCATATGGATGGGGAATGGCTAATGAAAATCCAAAGCAGGGGGCTGCACATGTAACTTTAAGCAACTTTTGTGCCTGTCCCATGGCTGTCAGGCCACTGGATGGTATACGTTAGAGTAGTGGTTTTCAAACTGGGATATGCGAGCTCTCGTCAGTAGTGGACGACAACACACTATATTTAGTAAGATTTGGCAATCTAATCATAGCTATATTATGATCCTATCTCAAATGGGGGTATGTATAGACTACATTATCTGGAAAGGAATATGCAGCCTAAAAAGTTTGAAAACCACTGAATTAGAGCAACCTGAAGGCTATTTTTATTTACGGTGTCTGGCAACAGCCCTCTTGGGCTATACCTGTGGATGAAGATATACAGGACATAAAGGAGCTTTGACTACAGCTCCTTCCCCTAGTGACCCCCCCGGCCAGTGGTGGCAGAGGGGAAATGGTGGCATAGAAGCCATAGAGAGTCTGTCCTACACCCCAGAATCAACTATGCAGGGCTAAGCTGGCTCTAGAGATGGATTGTAGGGCAAAATCAGGTCCACTACACATACTGCATATGTGTGTTTCCTTATTTCAAACCAGTTGCCACAAAATCTGTGAACAAAGAGGAAATAATCTGAAGCCATTATTCATTAAAAAAACTGGAACAGTTTAGTAGTTAAACAGCAAATCTCTTAGGAATCAGCTGAGCAAGAGACTATAGGTGTGATCACAGCTGCTGCATGTTGTACTTGCAACTCAGTGAGACTGCATTCATTTGCTCAGGAAGTGGAGACTTAGTTAATTAAGTTTGATTTCTGTGCAAAGCTTCAAATTGCAGACCAAATATGTGTAGGCTAATGTGGTTCAGTATAGCCAAACATGAGTTTAGTAGTCGGAGTCCTGATTACTGCCTTTGAGCAAAGGGTTAGCTCATTCCCTTTAATAACATGAGTCCCACCCCTTAAAGGAGGAGGACTAAACAGTAAAGGACTTCATGGAGAGTTTAAGGCCTTGGCTACACTGGCAATTCACAGCGCTGCACTTGCTGCGCTCAGGGGTGTGAAAAAACACCCTCCCTGAGCGCAGCAAGTGCAGCGCTGTAAAGCGCCAGTGTAATCAGCGCCTGCAGCGCTGCACGCTCTCTCGCAGCGCTGCAAGCTATTCCCCTCGGAGAGGTGGAGTACTTGCAGCGCTGCAAGAGAGCTCTTGCAGCGCTGGCGGAGCAACTACACTCGCGCGGCAGCGCTGTGAATCCGCAAGTGTAGCCAAGGCCTAAGTTTAATAGGCCAGAGGGAAGCAGCGGTTCAATACAGATGTGTTTATAATCATCTACTCCTGGAGTAAAAGGCATCCTTTGTGACTGAAACCTAAGAAGCTTATGGACCTTTCTCAGCATCTCTCCTTTGACAGAATGCTGTCTACAATTCTGGGCCCACATGCTGCATTCCTAGGGAAAAGTTTAGGGAGGGCTAAAACTGATAAGAGAGTTCTGTGAGTTTCTGCCTGATTCTTTCCTTAGAAAGGGAGATGTAGGGAGGCAGGAAGGAAAATTAAAGGGTGTAGCCTGTCAACCCTGAGGATCCAGGAGGAAGGCAGAAGACAACTTTACAGATCCCAGGTAATGCCTCATGATGGTCTAGTAGACCCTCCATGCTGCTCTCCTGATTCCCACCCTTTTGAGTTTTGCTGCCATTGGCGAACACTCCACCCCGCCCCCACCCACCCACACGCACGCACACATACACACACACACACACACACTGCATTTAGCCTGTGCCCTAAACTTCCCATTCCGTGCCTGAGAAGGTAGGTGAAGGTTGGGAATTATTGCTGATCTCACAACCAGCAGCAACTAAGGGCCTCTCCCACCCGTGGCTCTATATATCCCCCCAAAGCTTCAGGAGCCCTGAAATGGGTGGATGTCTATAGTGTCTAGAGAATTGTGAGCATTCAGGAGACCCAATATTGCCTTCCCTGCCCCTTTGCAGGTTAGAGAACTTTTCTGACACATTTTGCTCTCCTCTGCAGCTCATATTTTTGTGACCCATGAAATCCCAGGAGCTTTTCCTGTCTTTTTTTAAATTCTTCAAACTACAGAATAATGCAATAGGGTGATGGTGCTCTTACAGTGGGGGTGCTGAAGGCAGAAACCATGTATTTGGGTTGTTATTACTACTTCCAGCCAGGCGGTGCGGCAGCACTCCTAGTTCCAGCAATAGGGCTTATTGAGTCTCTGAGTAAACACATGTATCACAACAAATACAAACATATATACAAGATTGTGAATTCAATTTGTGAGAGAGCAAGACCTACCAAAATACTGGTGTGAGATAAAACAAAAAGGGGGAAACAGCAATTACTTTTAGCTTCTAAAAAAAATTGGACCAGAGTTTCTTAAATTTCTGTGAAGTCCCAGTCAAACTGCAGTCCATATACCAAATATACACTAAATATCTTTATGGTTGCTGAAAAGAAAGAAAAGATATTTGTGTGCATGCCACACAGAGAACTTAAATATGTTCTTTTTACTGATGGAGGGGATGAAAAAATAATTGCTATTCAAATGTTTATGGTAACAGAGTATAGTAGCAAGCTTAGAAACAATGGGTGATCATTGAAGTCAGGTGTAGCAAATTTTAAGTCAAATGAACTCAAAGGTTGCATTTAGTACTTGGCATTTATATAAAGCAAGCTCAAGGTTGAATGCTGCATTCAAGTTGTAAAATGAATGCAGAATGGGTAAAAAACCTGCAATTACTTCAGTGAATATCCATTCAGGTTAAGAATTTTCATCTTTGCTGTTGCCATAGCAATCTGTTCCCCTGTCACTACCACATTAAAAATCCATTCTGTAAAACTGTTGTCGCCAATATTGAACAGATAACAGACAAAAACATTTTTAAAAAATAGCTTTAGGTGTCTTGTTTGCGGCAGGAAGCAGGAGTAGATCTTAGAGATGAATATGTACTTTTAAAAAAAGATTAGAGGTACTGTAATATATTGTAGGAACACAGCATTTTTGCTGTAGTATTGAACTCAGTATGAAATAGTTTGAAAATAATATAAAAAGGCAGTGTCCATAGTGCTCAAATATTAAATTATTTTCCTAAAATATAACAAACCAAAATGCTCTAGAATTAAATATGTTTTTATTGATGCACTATAGCAAAGGGCTTTGAAAAGTAAATGGTCATTAACTTTGTCAGTGAATGGGCCTAATTCTTTTCTTGCACCGATGTAACTGTTGATTTCAGTGGTGTTATTTACCCTAGTATAATTCTGGATTTAGAAGAGAATCATGCCCACTAATAATTATACACTTGGGACCTGATCCTATGTTTTTCTTGCATCCAAAACTCCCATTTCTGCTTCTACAGTGAATGCAGGATCAGCCCCATAGTTTTAATAATGGATCCAAATATCACAGTTAATAGCAAGCATAGTTAGAGATGGTTCCATGAATAAGTGTTACCCAAACTGAGTAAAACTTGAAGCCTCTTTCAATAATATATGTATTAAAAACTTTACAATATAATGGTTGTACCATTCAGCATGGAAATAAAAACGTTTATGCTGATCATAGCAGTGTTTAAAGTCACAGACCTAAGGGCTTGTCTACACTGGCAATTTACAGCACCACAACTTTCTCACTCAGGGCTGTGAAAAAACACCCCCCTGAGCGCAGCAAGTTTCAGTGCTGTAAAGTGCCAGTGTAAACAGTGCACCGGCGCTGGGAGCTGTGCCCCTCATGAGGGTGGATTTTTTTTTTAGAGCACTGGGAGAGCTCTCTCCCGGCACTCTGTTGTGACTACCCAGGCCACATTAAAGTGCTGCTGCAGCAGCGCTTTAGCATTGCCAGTGTAGATGAGCCCTAAAAGCCTACACAGTAGCTTAAGCAGAGTCCTAATAGACCACACAGTGGAGATCTGGGGTGAAAACATGCTCCTGGGGCTTAATCTGATCATCCACATTGGAGGTCTGTGCATGCTTGGCTGCCACCAGGCTGCTCATCCTCTTTTTTTCATCTTTCTTTGTTCAGCCTTTGTTCATCTCTCTGCTTCCTTTCTCCCCTCCCTTGTGTAGCTTCACTTTTCACATTTTTGTCTTTCACTTGTCCTTTCCTCTCTGCTTACATCTCCCAAGCTTTTGAGAATGGATTGCTCTGAGAAAGTCATTGGTTTAGAACAAGAGCAGCAGTGGAGAAGAAAGCGTTGCAACTATTTGCTAAATTATCTCGGTTATATTAGATTAAAAACAAGATGACTTGTTTTCAAACTTTCCTTGGAAACTTCTCCTAGTCCTTTTCCATGCACATTCTTTGGTTACACGGGAGCAGTTGGATTTTTGTTGTTTTTTAAGCCAGTTGTGTCGTACTGTGGCTTTTTCAAATTGTCATTTTATTACTGAGTGAGCTCTACTTAATTTATCCCGTGCATAAACTCTTTTTTTTCAGTACTCTCTTTGGCTGCTTACAGTCCTTAATACCTCTTTAAAGCATGCTGTTAGGTGTCATTTACCCAGGATATAGAGGCCGCAGAAGGTCACCAACTCAGTGGACTTGCTGTGGTTCCTATGTTTGGGCAGCTGTGAACTGGTTATGAAAGGAGACCCTCCCTGAAAGCCAGAGAGCTGGACTCTGTTCTGTGTAGGTCACCACAGGAGGGAGTTTGGAAGCAGGCTGGAGATGTCACCATAGGATCTGTGATCATGTGTATCCATTAACCATTAACATCAGTATATGGGAGATGTGACGGGTTAGATCACAGAAACCCTCTTGGGAGCTGCCACCCGATGTGCCAAGACTACTTCTACCCCTGCCTTACCTGCCAGCTTGGGACCCCAGCACCCTGTCTTGCTGAGCCAGACACTCCTGTCTGCTCCAACACAGACCCAGGGTCTGAATTACTTGCCCCAAAGCTGCAGGTTTACCTGAAAGCAGCTAACAGAAGTGTTCCTGTCTTTAACACTCAGATGCCCAACTCCCAATGGGGTCTAAACCCAAATAAATCCGTTTTATTCTGTATAAAGCTTATACAGGGTAAACTCATAAATTGTTCATCCTCGATAACACTGATAGAGAGATATGCACAGTTGTTTGCTCCCCCACATATTAATACATACTCTGAGTTAATTAATAAGTAAAAAGTGATTTTATTAAATACAGAAAGTAGGATTTAAGTGGTTCCAAGTAGTAACAGACAGAACAAAGTAAGTCACCAAGCAAAATAAAATAAAATGCGCAAATCTATGCCTAATCAAACTGAATACAGATAAGATCCTCACCAGTTCCAGAATGCTCCCTTTTACAGTCTAATCTCCTTTTAGCCTGGGTCCAGCAATCACTCACACCCCTTGCACTCTGTCTTTTGTTCCAGTTTCTTTCAAGTATCCTGGGAGTGGAGAGGCTCTCTCTTTAGCCAGCCGAAGACCAAATGGAGGGGTCTCCGAGGGGTTTAAATAGACTTTCACTTGTGGGTGGAGACCCCCTCCTCACTCCTATGCAAAGTCCAGCTACAAGATGGAGTTTAGGAGTCAACTGGGCAAGTCACATGTCCATGCATGACTCACAGTTTTTACAGGTAGCACCCACTGTTTACATGCTACTTTGAAGTAGACTTCTTATGTGGATTGGAGCATTCCATGATCCATTGTCCTTTAAGTGTTTCTTGATTAGGTACTTAATTTCAACATTCCTTTCTCCAAACCAAATGCTCTACTAAGGTTATTTAGAAATCAAGCCAGTACACAGCCAACATTCATAACTTCGAATACAAAAATGATATATGCATACAAATAGGATTAATACATTCAGTAGATCATAACTTTTAAGGAGATATGTTACATGGCACATGTAGCATAAAACACATTCTAAGCATATTTCCATAAAGCCTTATGGGAGATACCGACACAGGAGACAAGATTTGAGCTTCTGTTTCAGCCCAGGGTCTAGGCTAGTGATTGCAGGTCTACCCTGTGCCCTATGTATAGGCTAGGGTAATGAATTCCCATGCACAAAAGCCTAGGATAAGTGCTCCTCGGTATAAGGGTTGCCATATCAGGAAATATTTGTGAAAGGTAAATTAATTTGTCTGTATTTAAAAGTTTCTCTCAATAAAAAAGATCCTAAATCTGGCTTAAACATGTAATATCGAATCAAAAGAATTCAGGTAAACTGAATAAGGATTCTTAACCTTCCCTCCATTACCAGTTCCCTTCTCATACTAGAAGTATATAGCAGTGTAGGTATTTCAGGGGGTCACCAGAAACCCTCACAGACTGCAGATAAAGGAGAGATTTGAAGTTATCTTTGACTTTTATGGTCCTTTTTTATTAAAATGCTTAGAGCTGTAAATGTAGTAATAAGAAACTCATTTATCTTGACAAAAGTGCTGCTATAAACTATTCTGCACTCATAAAATAACCTTTTAAATTATTGTTTCTGCTGGTATCGATAAATTCATACAAAGTGCTTAAAGGTCAGGCATTGCCAGAAAAATGTCTTTTCAGCTTGTTAATTAAAGGTTTATAAGAATGTGCACCAGCTTGCTCTTTTGACAAATGGAGGGGGGAAGACACCCAAAATGGAAGAAAGGGATAGAATGGCAGCAATGAGAGACGAGGCTAAGCCCAACCTACGCTCACCATGGAATGTATGGGTCACTTGTGAGATAGCTGGTATCTCTGAAGGGGAAAAATAAGTTATCCACATTTGTGGAGAGGGGGATCTTGATTACAGTCCTCATGGAGACAATGTGGTCGAATATTTGAAGCTGAGAGCAAGGGACCTGATTCACCACTGTTGCTCCAGGTCTGCACCAAGTTACGTTACTGAGAAACAGAAATAATCTAAAGATGAACCACATCACCCCATATCTCAGCTCTCACTCCTAAACCTCAGTACTTCCATAAGAACTGTGACCAAGATATCTCCCCCCTTTATTTCTGTATTCCCCAATCAGCATGGAAGCATTGTTTCAGATAGCTAGAGCTTGATTCACCACTCTGCTATTCAAGTTTAAAAGAGCTTCAACATGGAACTGGAGTAACACCTGAGGTGAATGAGGCTTTGGGATTAGAACGGGGGTGGGCAAACTTTTTGGCCCAAGGGCCACATCTGGTATAGAAATTGTATGGCGGGCCATGAATATTCACGAAATTGGGGTTGAGGTGCAGGAGGGGGTGAGGGGTGGGGATGAGGGGTTTGTGGTGCATTAGGCCCTCTGGGCTGGAACCGAGGGGGTTGGAGGGTGGGAGGAGGATCAGGGCTGGGGCAGGGGTTTGGGGCACGCGGGGTGTTGCTCAGGGGTGCAGACTCCAGGCGGCGCTTACCTCAAGCAGCTCCCAGAAGCAGCACCAGCATGCCCCCCTCCGACTCCTACATGGAGGTGCAGCCAGGCGGTTCTGCTGTGCGCTGCCCCGTCCACAGGCACCCGTTAGCTACGGTTCCTGGCCAATGGGAGCTGCTGGAGCAGTGCTTGGGGAAGGGGCAACATGCGGAGTGGAGCCCCCTGGCTGCCCCTATGCGTAGGAGCTGGAGCAAGGACCTGCTGCTGCTGCTTTCGGGGGCCACGTGGAGTGACCCCTGACCCTGTGCCCCAGCTGGAGCACCGGAGCGGGGCAAGCCCCAGACCCCACTCCACAGCAGGAGCTGGAGGGCCAGATTAAAACAGCTGGCGAGCCAGATGCAGTCCATGGGCCGTAATTTGCCCACCGCTGGATTAGAAGATCTGTCTTCTGTTCCCAGCTCTGCCACTTCTTCACCCTGGATACCTAACTTTGCTTCTGACCCTCAGTTCTGACATCATAGAATGGAGATGATAATACTAACCCACCTTAGCAAAGGAGTTTGAGATTCTTAGCTGAAAGGCACTATAGATAAGTGCAAAGTATTTATTCTTTATTATTCATCTACTTCTGCTAATGTGCTGACTTGATCTATTTTAATTGTCCAAACAAAGAGCGATAAACAGTAAGCAAACAGCATAAATAGTGAAAAGTAAATTGTATTTTTTAAAATAGTCTCATTTTTTTTGTATTCCTTGATGCTATAAGAAATATATGTAAGAACATTTTGGATTTTTCTTCCACCTTCAACATGTGAGATTTACCCTGGCAATGTCCCTTTAAATATTTAAACAGCAGTTCTTTAATATCAAAAAGTTGGTAAACCCTAAGCTGCATCTCTTGTACTGAAAATTTCATAACTGAAGAATGCCATAATTTGTTTTCATTCTCTTGAGAGGTAGCAGCAGTACTCTGAGCTTCTTCAGGGAAATAAATCTAGAGCATTTTTTGAGAGTGTAGGTGACAGGACTAATGATAGCTTCATTTGAAAACACAGCCAGAATGTGTGGTCCACGGATATGAGAGCAATGAACTAAGAATATAGTACAAAGTAGCTTCTGGAGTTCCCCATTTCTCCTCACATCCCCATACCACTTTTGGCTCAATCTTTCTGTATTGTAAATGTATCAGAACTGCTACTATAATGTATACATAGGTTAAGATGAGGTCTTTTTTCGGAGGAATAGGATGGGGAAACTCTTAATTTTTGTTAGAGGTTTATGTTTATTTTTAAAATCACATATTTGAAGAAGTCCAAGAAAGGTCTTTTCAATATGGAATTTTGATTACAGTATCTTACTTGTTGACAGCTATTTCTTAAATAACTTTTGGTTAATTGGACTCCTTGTTTCACGTTCAATTCCCAATCCATTCATTAGCACCATTTTTTATTCTAATCTGGGATGTACTGTTGTGCAATCTGAAAACCCTTTTGTTGTGTGTTTACTGTGTGTTTTCAGTATATGTAACTGCATGTCTAAAATTAGTTGACAATGAAAGATGCAACCGCTTTGACTCCAGCTCAGGGAAGTGGGGGACTTTTTATATTAACTTGCTAGTAGAGGGTGTGCATACATATGGGATTTTCATCTTTACTGTAAATGTTAGAACAATCATGAGCAAGATTTTAGGTGGAGAGGTTGGAGGTCGGCTGCCCTGTACCTTTTGTCATCATTCATACAAGGGTAAAGTGGGTGTAAAATCCAAAGGGCAGTGTTTAAGACTTGCTTTGCATTGGTGTAAATGACTCAGGGTTCAGACCACTGAAGAATCAGGCCCAGTTGTTGAGGAAGGGGTTCCTTTTTAACTAGCCTATTTAATGCTCACAGAAGGTGCTACATTAACACTATTGGGAAAGGAGACTTGAGGAGCTCGGTTTGTTTACCTTAACCAAAAGAAGGCTGAGGGGGGATATGATTGCTCTCTTTAAATATATCAGAGGGATAAATACCAGGGAAGGGGAGGAATTATTTCAGCTCTGTACTAATGTGGACACGAGAACGAATGGATATAAACTGGCAGTCGGGAAGTTTAGGCTTGAAATTAGACGAAGGTTTCTAACCATCAGAGGGGTGAAGTTTTGGAACAGCCTTCCGAGGGAAACGGTGGGGGTGAAAGACTTCTCTGACTTTAAGATTAAGCTTGATAAGTTTATGGAGGGGATGGTTTGATGGGATAAAGTGATTTTAGTCAATAGGTCAGTAACGTGCCATCGCTGGTAATTAGCAACAATGGTCAATGATGGGATATTAAAAGTTACTACAGAGAACTTTTTCCAGAGGGTCTGGCTAGAGAATCTTGCCCGCATGCTCGGGGTTCAGCTGATCGCCATATTTGGGGTCGGGAAGGAATTTTCCTCCAGGGTAGATTGGCAGAGGCCCTAGAGGTTTTTCGCCTTCCTCCGCAGCATGGAGCAGGGGTCGCTTGCTGGAGGATTCTCAGCAATTTGAAGTCTTTAAATCATGATTTGGGGACTTCAACAGCTGAGTCAAGGGAGAGAATTCTTCCAGGAGTGGGTGGGTCAGCTTTTGTGGCCCACATCATGTGGGAGGTCAGATTAGATGATCATAATGGTCCCTTCTGACCTTAGAGTCTATGAGTCTATGAAAGGAAATCCTCTGGCCACAGAGTGCGCGGCATGGACAGCATCAGTGTGATCTTTCCTTTGCCATCCTGTCAATGTACTACACTGTAGCGAATGTACTACCTGCAAGATAGCGCTCTTTCTGCCCTTAAGCCATCTGGTGAGACTACCAGCAAGAGTGACTTTTGTGATGGGAATGCTTCACCAAGAGAAACTGAGCAGGCTAACTCATTTTACCCAGGCTGCTGAATAGCCAATAGGGGTCAATGATTTTCGACCAATGACTTTAAGAGAAAACATTCTGTGATCTAAGATAAATTGTGAATGTCCAGCTGTTTCTAGGTTACTATTTGGGCATTGTAACAGGGTGGTTCATAGTTGGAGTCCAACCAACCCTGATTACAGACTGTCACATCTGGGAGAGAGCAGGGTGATTGCCCTATAAATAGCAGCAGGAGGCGGTAATAAAGGGGGGAAGTACAGGAAAGTGTAGAGAGACACAGGGAGTGTGAAGGACTCCTGCAGGGAAGACCCTGAGACCAAGGGTCTGTCTACACTGCAATAAAAAACCCGTGGCACCAAATCTCAGAGCCCAAGTCAGCTGACTCAGGGAGGACCTGGGAGGGCAGGCTATAAGAAGAGACTGGGACGGAAGAGCTCTGGCTGGGAGAGAAGATGCCAGAACTGAGTGTGGGCTGTTGTGTGGGGATAGATTTTATTTTGGGACCCTGAGGATTATTAAGAACTGTGGCGGTTATTAAACCAGCCGCAGGCTGGGATGTTGTTATTTCCATGAAAGCCTGTGTGAAGTTCTTAAGAGGCTTGCAAGAGGGGCTTAAAGGGCCAAGGTGCTTGCAGAGTGACCTCTGACCACAACGGGGCCATCAGTAAATGACCACCCTGCTACAGGCAAATTGTACTTCAGAAGTAACCTCATTATTCTAACTACAAAGAAGACTGCAGTGGAGGGAGAACCTGAATCATATGCGAGTAGATAATTTAAACTGTCACCTCTTCCATTGTTGGTTGTTTGAAATGTTGTATGTTCTTTTTCGTTTTCATCTTAGAGGGCAGAAGGGCTGGGCTCACTCATTTCCAGTTTATACTGGCATAAAGGAAGGAGCCGAGTCCCCAGCAATGGGGTGTCTGCTGGGATGGAAGCTGAGTAGTAGAAGGTGGCTACAATTTTCCTTTTTTCGCAGGGCCTGCAGGAGACTAACACCACACACCAAAAATGCCTAGCACTGATTGGGTAGGGAGGCTGGAGGAGGTGGTGATTCAGATAATCCACAATACTGCCTCTACTTGTGAGCCTCCAATGGTGCTGCTGTGTGTAATCTATGTGGGATCCTACAGTGAAAACACTGCCTGATCTTTCCCCTTCTGATGCAAAGGTCTTCACTTGCACATGGAGGTACAATTTACTCCCACTGCTACAAGGAGATGTAAACACAGCTCACTCTGTTTCTCTCGAGGCACCATTGTAGCCTGCCATCATGTTTTTCAGTGGGACATTACTGGTTAGTACTCAGAAAGAACTTGTTCTTGCAGAAATATTGAGAGAGAGAGAGAGAGAGAGAGAGAGAGAGAAAGAGCTACAGAAACACTGACTCTGCAAAGACAAACTCGTGAACTCCACTAGTCTATAGGACTCAACCACTCCCAGTTCAAATTCTAATCTTTGCTGAATACAAAAGAACACACTTTTGTAGATTTGGATGATGGAATAGTTGGGTTAGGAGAGCAGAGGAATGAATCAAAACAAATTTCAGAGGGAGGGGTGTTTCTAATCTCTCATCACAGAAATGTATGTTACCTCTCCAGCCTACTGATAACCAACTGCAATCTCAAAGCATAAAGAAAATAACTGGGTATCAAGTATCACCTCAGTTACCCAATACGTCTGAAGTAAATCTCATATAAGTTAAAATGAAGGCTTTGTTTAAATGAAGAGCCAGGTCTTTTTTAAATGTTGAAAACCATTGTAACACAAAGAAGAGAAGAATGTATAGGTAGAATACCTTTGAGTATTGGTAATTGACATGTTGGCTCAAAATGAGTGTATCCTGTAGCAGTTTTAGGTTACTGATATACTATTGCACCTCCATAGGTTGCGTTCTGCTTTTGGATTTGATGGGATTGTAACAGATCAGCATATACCAAATCTTATTTTTATGATAAAAATAAAATATACTCTTTAAACTCACTGAAATTTTAAAGGTAGCCTGGCAATGTGTAATGTAACATCTTTAAAACCCACTTTTTGAAAAATGAAGGCAGCATGTATCTCTTTTCCTTGGATCATTTTTGAAAACATGCTACTGCACAAACAAACCTTGAACTTGACAGGGCACTAAAATACCTTTAAAATAACTAGGATGGTATGCATTACAAGACAAATCCTTCGTACTCATATTGCAAAATGTTCCACAGAGACAATAGATCATAATTAAGGACGCTTTTAAGAGAAGACTAAAGAGTGGAAACAATTCTCTGTCTCAGAAGAAGGGAAGGAGAGAGAATTCCAAATGGACTGAAATGCTACAGTATGTTACTCCCAACTACGGAGAGCCAAATACAGGCAGAGAATAGTTGGGTAGGTTTCAGTCTGTCTATGGAGAATTTTGAAAGTGCCATTGTTTCAAACCCTGTTCAACTATTTTCTTCTGACAGGCTTTGGGAACTATCACTGCAGTGCCCATTAAAGTTCCTCAGGTCAGCTCCTTGCAGAGGTTGGCAGGACAAGGACCAGCAGTGCTACCTCAGGTAACAATACTATTTCAATTTTTGTGTGGAATTATTTGAACTGAATTCCAAATCTGATATTTAATTAGTCTTTTATATGCCTCTTTGGTATTCAGCCCTGTCACAGCTAGCACACTCAGTTGACTGAATAAAAACTAAAGGCTTGAACCTGTAAATTACTGAGCATCTTGGCTTCGGTGCTAGTTAAGCAACATGGTTGTGATTTTCCCAATCTGGAAAAAAACAAACCACTGATTTTCTTGTAGGAGTGTGTGATGATGGCTGGGGGAAGGAGGAACACTTGGGTGAAAACAGTGAAAGAACCCAAGAAAACCACTAACTATTTTATGAAATGGAAAAGCAAAATGAACAATAAATATGCTATACAAAATATGCTACTCAAACCTGAAAAGGTGCCTACATTGTCCTAAATTAAAAGCTTACAACTCTGTAAATAAAACAAAGGGTCAGGGCCGGATTTCCAATTAGGCACAGTAGGCACATGCCTAGGGGCACTGGCATTCTAGAGGTATCTTACCTCTTTAAAACTGGTTACAATACGAAGGTCAGCTGTAGGCGGGAAGAAGGGGGAGTGCTGAAGATGCTGTGCCTAGGGGGCGCACAAGGTGTAAATCTGGCCCTGCAAAGGATACAACTAGAGAGATTCCCAGTCTATGAACTAGTTAGGCCTGTTGTTTCTGGCCTTAGAAACCCATACACTTAAAGCAAGTAAAATAGTTAATTGAGCCTAGCCAGTTACAGAGTTTTGACCAAACAAGCCCAGATATGCTGAAAACACTTGACTGATGTTGAACTGGCTGGATAAGAATGAAAGTCTTTTCAAAATTGACAAAATTCTCAACTCAACTGTCCAGGGTTCTTTGATTTCCCCACCCCCACCCCCACCCCCACCCCAACTTTCTGTCATTTTAATTGATTGACTTGTGACACAATTCATCTCCTTCACAAAAAAGGTTTGGAGTAGAGATCCAGATCTTCTGTTTAACATTCTAGAATAGAAGGAAGAAACAGGATTACATTACATGAGTCACATTTCAGCCTCTTCTTCTGGTGCTGGGTTCAACCGTGATCCAACCTATTTGGGAATCGGTCATGCTGGCTAAGTAGTAGGCAGGTTCCATAGTAGCTCGTGAATTGTTTTTTGATTTTTTTCCTTGTGTGGTTTGAGTTCATTCTTACATCAAACTAGATTTTCATTGAGATTCTGATAGTATTCTTCAGCCTGTTGATCAGTCATGTCCTTCTGAAACCTTCAGTTGCTTTTACTACGTTTTTTTTACCAAGTTTAATGCCTCTCTTTAGAATCCCTTATTGTGTAAGATGCTTGTTTTATTTGTGTAAAATGTTTGCTTTATTTTGATGAAATTCCTCTTCATGCTCATTGGAAATTTCAGTATACTTACGGTAGTTGGATGCAAATGCAGATATTCATTCTCGGGTGTCATTATGAAGCTGCTGCAGTAAATCGCAGATTCAGACAATCAACTAAGAGGCTATGGGTGGCAGCAGAATTTTTGAATTTTCACAGTGTGCTTTACTTTCTCTTAAATAGTGTACAGAACACACAGGTTTAGAATGATTGCACCTGAAATTCTTTCATCTTTTTAATTGTATTTGTGTTATCTGAGGCAAAGACTTCCATTGTATGTCATCTTCAGCAAGTTTCTCACAATACTCAGCAGTTTTCTTTTCGGATACAGACTTAACTGCAATAAGTGGAAATGCATTTTTCCCTCTGTAGCCGTTAGCAAGTCATTTCTCATGTCTGAGCAATCACCTAATATTAATGTCAGTGTTGGTTCTTTTAATTCTTTTATATTGTTTCTTCACGTGCATTTAGTAGTAGACCTGTGAATTAAAATCTGTCTGGAGGAGTACATTGAGGACAAAGCACTTCAATTATTTCTTTACACTGTTCAGTTTGTGGAAGGCATAAAAGAAAGTTATAGTTTCCTTATCAAGTTCAAGTTTGCTTTTCAGTTTTATGGCATAATCACATATTCATTTTTGCCATTTTTGGGTGTCAAAGATGAACAGAGATTGTTCATGAAAGAAGATGTTGAAGAGCTGCTGGAAAACCTGTAACGGACTTAAATTAATAATAAGGTGACAGTGATGGCATCACAGATGTCACACTGCTATGGTCATCCGTGTTCTGTTCTTAAGTAGACAAACTGTCATTCAGTTCTACATTTGATCTTGAAGAATTAGAAAAAGCTGATTTTCTGCACTTTTCTGAGAGAAGCATGAATCCTTTATATCTTGTTACTTAACAATTCTTGACAATATTAACAGTTTACTTTTGAAGAATTATCAGTTTTCATTACTTCAGTCCATTCAGTTACATGTTTTCTACCACTGCTTTTGACTTCAGGCATGTTGAGTCAGACATTCATACATTGTAGTTCAGTGATTATAAAATATCAGTCACCTGTTCTGCAGTATTAATCATCAGCTTTCACACTTACTATAGTTAAAATGAGAAACAGCCACATAGTGAATTCATCATTGTGAAAACTAAAGAATGAAAATCAAGATGAGCTAGCCAGTTCTTTATAGAACCACATTATCAGATTCCCTACTCACCTTTCAACAGTTTCTAATTCTCCTTCTTAAAGCCGTGCCCTTCTCTCCAGCCAGCAACAATTCTGCCCATCGCCACCCTCCCTAGGCTTACAGACAGTTCCATAACTTTGATTGTTTCCTAACCATCAGAAAAATAACCTTGACATTCTCAAAACTTCCCTTTTCATTCACAAGTAGAAAGATTAGGCTGGGGTAGTCAGTACTATAAGTTCATTGTACAATACAAACATTTTTTTTCCCTTAGGCCTTCACTAACACTAAAAGCAAGCCTCTTTGACAGAGCTCTTATATTTTGCTTTTGTTACAAACAAGTGTGGAAGTTCCTTCTATAATTTAGGATGTCAGCAATTTTAACCCACCCTTCACCACCTTATTCCTCATTTCATATCTTGTTTGGGATTTCCAGTTAAATGAAATGCACTCCTTCATTAAACTGCACTCTTTGTTCTCTTCTAGAAACACAGGTTGGGTTTATTTAAAACAAAATACAAAAAAAAAATCTTTTTCTTGTGTATCTTTACAGCGCCTAGCACAATGGAATCCCTGAGTGCATGGGCTGGCCAGGCAGGGGGCAAAGGCTGGATGCGGGTCACCTCCCTTTGGAGGCCTGCTGGCCTGCCGCCTTTGCACCTGGGGAGTAGGAGAGCTGGACACTCCCTAGAAGTTGGGGGACTACCGACTCCTGGATGGTGGCCCCGACCTCTGATTCACACCATCCCTTGAGGCCCAGCCTCCGCTCCACCTCTTCCTGGCCCCACTCTGCCTCTTCCCCTGAGGCCCTTCCTGCCACTCACTCCTCTCTGCTCCCTGCCCTTCCCCCCCCCCCCCCCCCAAGGCAGGAAAAAAGTGATTGGGCAAGCAGTGGGGGAGGGGGAAGAGAGGAGCAAGCAGAGGGCAGGGCCTCAGGGGAAGAGACAGAGAGGGAGTGAGAAGAGACAGAGAGAAGGTGGGGCCTCGGGAAGAGTCTGGGAGGGGCCTGGGATGGAGTGTGGGTGTAGCCATAGGGAGAGGGGAGTGTTGGGGCCTCGGGGGGAAGGGCCACAGTCCAAGCGCTGGTGGTCCCCCACTTCTATAGAGCTTCCGGCACTCATAGGAGTAGCCTCCCCAATTGAAAAACTCATGCGCTGGCTATGGTTCCTGTGTGTCCCTACAATACAAATAATAATCTGGTAATTTCACAGTCATTTAAGTGACAATTAAAGAAGTAATGTATCCAACTAAAATGAAATGTGAGCAGTCTTACAAGGTTATATACTCCCTCAAATAAACATTTAAATAATGGTAGGGACATTAAAATCAAACCTCCCGTTTTGTTTTGTTTTGTTTTTCAATTGAGATAAATTTGGGCCCAATCCACTCCGATTTAAATAAATGGAAAAACTCTCATTAATCTGAGTGGGAGCTGAATCAGACTCTGAGATTAATGTCCTGTTAATGACCCCTTTTTCCACCTCCTAGTTGAAGGCAGGGGTTGGGAGTGCTTGGCTCATAACATCCTTGGTAGAACTGTGCAGACAATATCCTAGCAAAGGCCTACAGTTCTCCTATCATTAAGATTAGTGGATGTGGAGAAACAAGTACACATATACTTCAGATAAATTCTGTGTGTATTTCTCTTGTTGCTATGCATGACTGTTGCTGCCTTTCATTTTATATGAATTGTATCTGATATGTGAGTTTAATATGTATATTTTAGTATGGGCTTGCCTATCATTCATTCAGTTGAAAGCTCCTTGTAGCAGGAACTGTTTCGTTATGTGTTTATATGGTGCCTAGCACAATGTGGTCTTGGTCTGTGATTGGTTCCCTAGCCTACTGCAGTGCAAATAATATCACATTGCTAACACTGGTGCAGCTCCAATAGTAGTTAATATAGACAAGGTTGCAGTGACCACTAGTTCTTTTGTCACCATGTCATCTAGACCTTCTTTGAGCAGAGGTAGACAGCGCAGTGGTAAAAATGCCCTCAGCTGCAGAAGCCCTACATGCTCTAGCCCTCCCAGTGGTAGCAACAGTGGGAAATCTTAGGGAAAACAGGTCTCGTGTAGTCATAGCCCAAGCTAGGAGATGAGGCTGTAGAGAAGAGAAAATGTTACAGATTAGTCTGTGTAAGGGCTCTCTCTGTTTGCATAATAATGAACTCTTTCAAGAGGTCTGAGAAAAAACTCACTACAGTAATTAATTTTAAGCATAATGTTTCAGGGATGAACATAAACAGTAGAAAGAGTGAAAAAAATATTTAAATACAAATCAGAATTCAAGAAAACTTTGAAACAGGAAAGGAAACCAAAAGAAATGTTTGTTGCATAAAATGTTCAATTTACTTGAGCAACAAGGAGAAGATAGTGTTTCACTGTTTGAATCAGTGTGATGTAATCGAATTGGGTAAAATCATCATTAGAAATTCAAAGGAGAAAAGGACTAGAATCCTGTGAGGGGATCGCATACAGCTTTCTGGGACATAACCCTCTCTGTAGTTCCAGCGAGACTGCTGGAATTCTAGTGGAGGGTGAGATGCCTAATCTAACTTCAGGTAACTTAATCAGTATGACGTAGAACAGTGGCTTGCTCAATCTTTCCAGACTACTGTACCACTTTCAGGAGTCTGATTTGTCTTGTGTACCCCAAGTTTCACCTCATTAAAAACTACTTGCTTACAAAATCAGGCATAAAAATACAAAAGTGTCACAGCACAATATTACAGAAAAATTGCTTTCTCATTTTTACCATATAATTATAAAAATCAATTGGAATATAAATATTGTATTTACATTTCAGTGTATAGTACATAGAGCAGTATAAACAAGTCATTGTCCGTATGAAATTTTAGTTTGTACCGACTTTGCTAGTGCTTTTTATGTAGACTGTTGTAAAACTAGACAAATATCTAGATGAGTTGTACCCCCTGGGAGACCTCTGTGTAACCTTTGGGGTACGTGTACCCCTAGTTGAGAACCACTAGCATAGAACTAAACTTAGAACCATGCTGTAGTATTTAATATTCACTAATTTTGTGCATGCAGAAAACATGGTTACATATTGTTCCTGCAGCCGCAAGCTTGGCTGAAGTCCAACTGAAAATGTAGCCCTTAATAAATATGAATGTTAATGCACCTAGAAGGCTGGATACACAGTTTTTCAAAGAATTGAAAGAAACTACAGATGAGTGCCTCAGCAAGAAGGGAACTAACTTATAACACCAAAGGATGTAGAATTAGGGGTATTCAGGTGGACATACAGTAAAGGACCTGCTTTGACACCTCTTTATAGGTTCTAAACGGTAAGGATCAAATTCTGCCCTCAGGTGATATAAGCGTGGCTCAGTGGGGGCCTTCCTATGCATTCAAAGACAGAATCTGTCCCTCAGGAAGAAAATAGCAGAAATCCCTGTTAACTTCAGTCCCTAGTCAATCACCCTTGGAATGACATTGACTTTAATTTGCAGCTGTAATGGCAGTTGTCTACTTTACAAAAGACAAACAGCAATCTAAAACATCAACAAAATTCAGCGCAAACAGGAAAAAATTACAATACCAAGCCAATTAATATAGGCAGTACAATTGAATAGAAAATGTACACTTCATTAACAAAAATCTTGGAAAGTTCATATGAAAATATGGTTTTGTGTGCAAAAGACATATAAAAGTGTTTTTAAAGACAGGACTCCCACCTGCCTTCATTGTACCAGCCGACTGCGCAGGCACAAAAAAGTAGTGGCAGCACGTTTTAGCATGAAAGTTATCGATTTCATTAGCAGTGACTAAGGCTGAGGGTGCTCCTAGAGAAGGAAAACTAAATCAAATAGTTCTGCCTTAGAAAATGAACAGAAGTATCGTCTCAGTATCCCTTTTCACTACAGGAAAGTTATTAGTTAGTAGCAAAATGGGAAATCAAACCCATATGGTAATGCAATCCACAATGTTGAACCACTCACCAAATTGGATTGGAAAGGGAGCATGGGAGAGAGAGAGTGCTCGCCCCTTCGTGAGGTAGAGTGGGGCACTTGATATTGTTCTGCAGTGACCTCTGCAGCCAATGCATCATCAGTGGCATTGATGGACTGTAAGGAGAGTCCCACCAGCCTTCTAGCAAGAAAATAGGTCACCTCCGTATTGGGAATGAACAGTCACTAAACTGAGGGGTTTTTCATTGTCCCGGGAGGCATGCAGAATAACTGCTCTTCCCTGTAACACCACCAGAAAGGAAAAAAATATGTTTGGTTCAGTGGTCACATGCACTTACATGTGTGACTGAAAAATAAACTTTAAGTTAGGGAATGCTGATCAGATTGTTTATTTTGCTGTCATCTTAGACCAAGCTGAAGATCTCGAGGAGGCTTTCATTGAAGGAAATGCTTGTGTATAAAAACTAGTGTGGTGAGATTTCAAGCTTTTGGGGAAACCCTGATTTTAGTGCATGCCAGGCTCTTGTAAATTCATGCAGAACCTTCCTCGTGTGAAACTTCTGAATGTAGGGCTATTGACTTAAAAAAAAAAATGGAGCCAGATCATTAGCTGGTGTCAATAAATTGCAGCACCACTGAAGTTGATAAAATTGTATCCCTTTTCACCAGATAAGGATATGATTAGACCATATTACATTAATTTTTATCATCCATTGCTCATGTTTTCAGGGGGAGTGTTATCCTCTAAAGCTCTTTAAGAATTGAAGAGCTCTGTCCTCTGCTACAAGCACTTTGCCTCTCTGACATGTGAATTTTGCTAAGTCCATTTTGAGTCTTTGTTTTTAAGCTGCGTACAAAGGTGAAGTGAAATAAAATGTGAATAACCCCCAAAAGCAGCCTGATATGAAGCTGAGCACCATCAATTCCGTTTGAGATCAGTGGGAGTTGAGTTGGCAATTCACAGGAGGTGCAGAGGATCTCACAGGATCAGACCTCCTGTTATTGCATGAAAAGCAGACAGCCACATACTGAATTCTCATGTCTGGGAACATCTGCTTGAAAAGTGCACTCTCCTGCCACGTACTGTGACAGATACCTTGGATACGTGAATACTACCAGCTAACATCAAGCATTTCTACTATTGTGGCACCACATAAATTCACTAACAACGTAGGTATATGAAATCATTATACACAAGAAAAGGTGCATCTCTTCTCCTATATGGTCCCAGTAGTGGTAGTCGCACACAATGTTTTGACAGCTGTCACATATTAAATGAACAATGTTTTTCTTGGAAAAACACTAATTGCATTGTGTTCAATTGCAACTGTTCTCTTCACAACATACGTTCTATTTGTTATTCTTTTTTTCTCTCCTTTTCTAAACTTCTTGGCTCTTTATTTGTGATGCCTCCTGTGGTATGTATAAGGTGCCATCAAGTCTATGTTAATGTTCAGCAGTAAATGTATTTTTGAAACAATACATGTATTTAGCAACATATTCCTTACCCCCACCTCTGTCTTCTTCCAATTCCCACTTTGTTGACTGTCAGTTGCCATAAAAACGTTGTACCCTCCAGAATATTGCTGCTCTGATTACTTAATTGTTCTGACTTCCATTGCCAAATTTTAAACAGCAATTTTTCAGGGTTGCCAAGGAATTTACACTAGTCTTGTTCTCCACTTTTTTTCTTACTGATTGACAGTGGTAGTTTTACAATAATTCAGTAGCAGTTTGTTTTTATGTGGAAGTTTAATAGAAATCTTTTAATCCTTTAGTATAGCTGTTGAGTAGTGCTTTTACTTAGGGGGTTAGATTCAACGGGTGGAGTTTGATGGGGGCTCAGAGCAGTGTAGGGCTAAAGGAGTTTTGTGTGTGGAGTTCTGTAGAGGGTTGTGTCCTATTGCCTGTTGGATTGAATAGCTGTTTAATTTTATGTTGGTTTTGCACTGGTGCCAGGGATGCCCAGAGCTTTTGCATAGGCTGCCTTTTTATTATTGTAGAAATTAAAATAAATAAATACACTTTCACAGCATTAAATAATCTTGTCTAGGAATATGCAGAGGTCGGTGATTATGAAGACAATGCAGTATCCCTACTTTATCACAAGGTGGCAGAAAATGTCCAATGTATACTTAACCTTAGTTTTGTGGAATAATAGAGATATTTCAACATGGTGAACCATATAGGGAATATTTTTCTTTGGAAAATTCATTTTTTTAAATTATTTGTGCAGAGAGGTTTTGTTATGTAGCAAAGTGATATAGATTTGTACATTTTGAATACAAAGTGTATAATACATATATTGTACTGTGGATACTATGTGATATTAAGTATTCCCCTTCATAATATATACATTGGTTATTCTATTGCCATTTTTATATTTAGTTTTTATTAGATTTTTGATTACGATACCGTAACAGATATATAAAATGCAATTTAAAATGGCAGAAACAACAGACATTTCAGATAGTAGTAAATGAAATGACAATTTTGAGTAAATAAAAGTACTGAGCTGGTTTTCTTCCAACTTGATTTGTTTTATAAATCTCAATAAGATTTACACAAGCCAAATCTGAAGTCTGTACTATGTCTCGCTGTAGATATTTCCATTTTCTAATATGTATTGTATTCATTGACAAAACAGTTTTCTGATGACTCAAAGTGAGGTCATAATCCTCAGATATTAGACCAATGGGTCAGAGTTGAAGTTGAATTTTTTCAGCTATAACTGAAATTCTTTTGAGTGCTCAGTTTCTCAACAGCAAAGTTTCATGAGTGTTAGTTTCTTGCATAATTATATTTCTATAACTGTTACTCTGCCATGACACATAAGTAACCAATCATTGATCTACACAGGACATAACACAGGAAAGAAAAGGCATAATCTTGTGGTGAAAACATAGGAGGATAACCAGGAGATCTGGGTTATATAACAGCCTCTGTCAGAGTTTGTGCCTCAGTTTCCCCCATTGATATAATGGGGATAATATCTACCTTATAACATTGTTGTCAGTGTTGTGGGGCCCAATTTGCAAAACACATAGACCAAGATGTTTTAAAATAGGAGTTTACTGGTAGATTCCTAAGTCCATATATGTAGGCAACTGCCTGACTTTCAAAAGTGTTGGTCAGCCAACAGCTCAGCACCTCTGCCAGTACATGGAGTTAGGACCTTAACTGTAAGGCTTGTATTTTTGAAAATCTTGGCCTTTGGACTTGTCTAAATTCTTTCTTCTGAAGATGTCAAATTATATAAACCATAGAAGACAGAGGCAAGGCTCAGGGAAGATTTATGCCCTATTACATAACTAAATAAAAGTGTTCAGTAACGGATAATCATAAAAATTGATTTGATGTCATATTTGGCACATAAGAAATAATATGAGTACCTAATGGATGGGGCACTGGACAGGGAGTCTGTTCCTGGCTCTGCCACTGACCTGCTGAGTAACCTTGGGCAAGTCACTTCATCTCTCTATGGCTCTGTTTCCCCTCCCACCTTGTGTTTGTCTTGCCTATTTAGATTGTAAGGTGTTCACAGCACTATCATACCCTACTATATGTACAGTGCATAGGTCCTGAGGTCCTGATCACAATTGAAGCATCTAAGCTCTACCATAATACAAATTATTAATGAGCATAAGCAAAATATATGACTGCATGGGGCCTTGTGGGCACTCCTGATATCTTCTGCAAAGAGCATTGGGTATGCCCTCCTGCTTGAAACCTACAGAAGGATGTCCTGAAAGATCATGCAGGGTGTTCCAGTAAATCAGGACATTTTCATTTAACTGTTCTTTTAAACTCAAGACTGAAGCTAATATAATTGGAATGTCTCTTATAAGCTAAGGTATAGTGACACAAACAGCTGTGTCCAATATATGTCTGTTATGAAATATCATTTTTTGTTTCACGGTATGGAAGATGCAAGCAGTGACTGACAAAATAAACAGTCAGATCCCCGTGTGTTTTATATGGCCAAGTTAATTAATGAGTTAAGGGTAAAGTTAACTTCCTGCATAGTAGTTTAAATTATTTATATTTTGAACCCATACTTAACAACACATTGTTAAGTATGAGTCATGTTGACAGGATTGCATTAATTTTACCAATGGAAGCGGATTAGCTGAACATAGTCTTCTGACACCTTCATTCCTAGTCTCCTTTGTAGAGTATGGGCTGCGCCTTATTCACAAACTTTGTCAGATTCTTTTTTCCCTTCCTTTAGACGAGCCTCCATTGCAATCCTCCTCAATTCCAGCCTCAAATTAGCCCTTTATTCATAATTGTAAAATATTAAGTTCAGTTTTTGTTTTGTGAACCTAAAAGAGCAATCTTCACACTGTTAGAAACTGTGCACCTTTGAAACATAAGTAAAGATCTTCGTTTACTATTCTACCACAATATGACATGCTCAGATTGCATTTACTGTTCCTGTAGATGCATTCCCAGAACTCCCTTAATGATTCAGTTCCCACCCTTTAATTCATAGCAAGAATATAGTTTCTTTCAGTACAAGAAATTATGTTGGTCTGGAATGTCCATGCCTTTGAAAAGCCTTTGGCCTACTGTAAACAGAGTGTGACTTGAGTAGCATTTGTATGGATATCTGCTAATAAAAGTAAGGAATTTACTTTTGTCCTTTTATTCAGTGTTGCAATGAGTTAAGGACTGGGAAATGACTCAGCCAGGCAAAATTTGGAATACATCTACAAATAAATGAATCACTTTCTACTTGGAAGTGCTATGCAGTATTTTTAGACACCCTGCTACATTGCTAATGCAATGTGAAGTGCTGTTGGTAGAGTGTGTTTATATGATTTATTTGTTACTATGTTAGGTTATGTCTAATAATTTCTAATTCTCTATTTATAGGTTAGGCCAAAGACCCTGATTCCAGACAGCCTTCCTATTTCCCCATGCAGAGACCAACCTTCCAAACAGCCTCCTACTTTCCAAAAGGCAACAGTAGTGAGCATCAAAAACCCTAGCCCTGCCCTCCCCACCGCCAACAATACTGTCAGCCATGTACAGACGCCTAACAGCCAGTCACAAAGTGTGTCCGAGTCTACATCTATCTCATCACCTCTGAGCAGTGCAGGTGTGGCCTATGCTATTATATCCACCTCCCCCAACAATGCAACTCCTATCAGCACGAACGCTACCGTCTCTGTGGTCAACGATAGCATTAAAGTGCAACCACTCCTCATTAGTGCCGACAGCAAGGTAGGTTTTGCAATTGCAGTGCATCTTTACATCAAGATCAACAATTATATTGCAGGTGTAGGCAATATATTCCCAGTAGTTTGGAAATCCCTTTATAGAGTGATGTCAACTGTTCCTTTTGAAGTGAATAATCAGAAAGCAGTGAGAAAAGTCTTAAGGGGGACACATGAAAGATACTAGATGCTTATTAGTGTACCTACATTTTTTTCTGGTTGTCTGGGAAAGTAAGTGGATCATTGTGTAGCCTGGCATTTTTGGAATCATTTGATCATCCTTCCTCTCAATCCAATCATAATTAATGAAACTCTCAAACTCTCAGCAGACGCAAATTTCCTATTGACTTTCCCTTCAATTATAGAAGAATAATGTTAATTATAGAACCCGATTCTGTAGTCTTTTCCAATGTAGCTCTTCGCTGGGCTATATAAAGTAGCCAGGTGTTCTCTTCTGCAATTCTGGGAGAAGTCCATAAGAGATGAGAGTTCAGGATTTCATAACTGATCAGCAGCTGAACTCCTAGAAAAAAATCCAGTTATGAAATACCTGTTCACTTTTTGAACAGCTGCTAAGATTTGAAATGCAAGAATTGTGCATCTGTGACACCAGATTCTATCTGAATGAAGACTGGCATATCCAAAAGACATTCAGTGTAATTCAGATACACAGGGTCCCATTACTTTGGAACTTGTTGGCAAGACAAGGTCTAATACTCTGACAGGAAAGAGCACAGAAGATAGGATGACTTTTAAGTAAATAAGCAAAGTAGGCATCTTTGGTGTGATTCTCTAGCTAACATAATTTATTTTCCTATTCCTATAATCTGGTTACCAATAAAAAAAAATCTTCCCTGCGTAAGCACTTGAATTTTTAAAAATGAGTATCTGGAGATCGGATGTATGATGACTGAGTAATATTGATTAAAAGTTAGGAATAAAATAGATTTAAAAAGCCCAATGTTCAAATCCAATAAACATCAGAAAGATGATCTTGGGAAGGTCTCTCATAATCCCTAGGAAATTTTTGTTAATAATATAAAGTCACATGGATAGTTTTGTGGTCAGTAATTTGTTCCTCAGTGTTTTTTAATGGAGTCTGAGATACTGAATCTGCAAAGTATAAGTCTGCTTTTTTGATTCTCAGAATGTCAATGGTTCAGTGTGTTAACTAACACACACATGTAAGTACTGTGAAGGGCTGTGTAACGCTTTCTTTATGGATGGTGCTGCACAAGAATGAATTGTAGTTCAGAACGGATGTACATTTTACTGTATTTTTAGACAAATTGGAAACCTACCATAAAACCTACTTTTTAGGATTCTGATCTCAGTTACTCCAGTGCAAATCTGGAATAATTTTGTTGGTGTCAACAGAGTTACTCAAGACTTACCTGTGTGTAACTAGGATCAGAATGAAGGCCTGAGTGTATAGCATTTACATCTTTCCTGCTTGTATCTGGAATAAAATAAAATAAATAAATGAATGTAAAGCCTTTCAACACTTGCAAACGTGGATGCCTAAAGTTAGGTCCCTGAATCAGTGTCAGATACCTAAATAGAAGTTGCCTGATTTTCAGAGATGGAGGCACTTGCAGCTCCCTTTGACTTCCATAAAGAGGTGGAGTGCCTGAGCTCCTGTGAAAACCAGGCTACTTCTCTTTAGGAAACCAAATATAGATTTAGGACGCTAATGTTAATCATCCAGGTTTGAAAATTTTGGCCTGTGACTTTTATTTATTGTCTGTTTAGCAGGTGCTTGACACCGCCCTTCAATGAAGGATCGAGGTCAGGTCCTCAGCTGGGATATCTGTTTTGTATAGTGAACTCTGCTCTCTTTATTTGTTCATTATTTTGCAGGTTATCATCATTCAGCCTCAAGTCCAGACTCAGACAGAAAATAAAGTGGAAACAAAGAAACCTCCTGAAGAGTCACCTCAGGGACCCCCTGCTACCAAAAAGAAAAAGGAGGAAAATCCAGAGGTGATAAAACCAATAAAATTTGTCTGGTTCTTCATAAATGAGATATAATACTGTTCATTTATATGGGACCATTTCTAAAGGTACATGCAAAATTACTGCATTTGTGCCCACAAACAGGGCCGGCTCTGGCTTTCTGGCCGCCCCAAGCAAAAAAAAAAAAACACCGTAGCGGCCAGAACAGCAAAGCAAAAAAAAAAAAAAACCTGCGGTGCGGCCAGAGTCCAGGGGGACTCCCTGCCCTGCAGATGTGCCCTGGCTAGCGGTGGGAAGGGGAGGGAGCGGGGGGAGAGAGAGAAGGGGGACGGCCAGGGCTTCAGCAGGGCGCTGCCACGCGGCCCCTCCCACCGTGCCCCCCTGCTGGGAGGGCTCCACGCCACTCCGGTCGGCTGGGAGGGAAGGACGCGGGCTGCCCTGCCGGGCTTGCTGCAGGGCGCTCCCGTCCTCCACGCCACTGCCCCCTACAGGGCGGCTGGAGCGCAACAACAACAACAACAAAAGCAGCCGTGCCGCCCTAGGATTGGGTGGAACGCCGCCTCCTACAAGCTGCCGCCCCAAGCACCAGCTTGCTCGGCTGGTGCCTGGAGCCAGCCCTGCCCACAAATCAGCTACTTGCTTGCCTAGCTACCAGTTTGCATGTGTAAGGTAACGGAAGGTAATGCAGTTAGGTGCATGTGCACTCTTCGTTGTGTCCTAGAAGTTAGGAAATGCAAGAGTTACAGGCCTGACAACTATGTTCATCTAGCCACACTGCACTCTATTTCTTGTGAAATGCGTATGCTAGCTTAATACATTACTGTTTGTTATCATATATATATATATATCTGGCTTAGGCTCTGTAATGAAGCTGAAATAACACATTCATTCTGGAAGTGTAGCTTTTTTTGCATTTTCTGATTCTCATTGACTAATGACTTTTACATTGTATATAACACAGATTTTTGCTTTTGATAAATTCATGTATATCCACATATACAGAAATCCACATATATAGAATAACTAAAAAGGGAAACTTGATAAAAGAATAAATATGTTAGATGAACTGCATTTTCTGTGTACATTAAAATATAAACCAGAAGTTCTGAAAAAATACAGCATAACGCGGCTATCTTTTTTAACAGAATTTTTGTGCTTTTAGACTGGATGTACTCAAGTTGGATTATGAATATTTTTGCTGGATTCCCTTAAATTATATAAATTGAATCTGTTTCTAGTTAGCAAAAGTTCAGTTCAGGTGGAATCCAATTCATACTTCTAATAAATTATTGAAAACAAAGTATCTTTGGAACTATAACTTTGAAGGACTATTACAGAATAAATCTATAGTCCTATAAGAAGAGAATTTTTTTAATGTATTCTTTTTACAATTTTAAGAGGCTCATATAATAAAAAGAGTATTAAAAGCACTGATATTGTGTGATTCCCTCTCAGTGCCTACCACGGATCAGACGTTTCACCGTGTCAGGAGGCACTGGGCGGGGAGGGGAGAGGAGCGAGGGCACAGTGCACTCGGGGGAGGGGGCGGAACTTGGCAGGGAAGGGGTGGAGGCTGAGCGGGGATAGGAAGAAGCAGGGTGGGGGTGGGGCCGTGGGGGAAGAGGTAGAGTGGGGGCGGAACCTGAGCGGAGCCAGGGGGAGCACCTCTCGGCAGATTAGAAACTCAGCACCTATGTCCCGGGCCCCGCACCCTCCTAGGGGCAGCCCTGCTCTAACAGACACAGATTATGTTAGTCAGATTCTGGTTTTAATGTCCCCTCTAGGGTTAGGTCTCCCTCCCCAAAGAGGCATTATAAACCAATTCAGCCAGGTTAGCTATTTCAGCCTCAGATCCTGGAAAGGCAGAAGGAAAGTGATTAGACAACTACAGCTATAGCAACTACAAGAACAACTACTCCTCACTGTGATCTCCTCATCCTCTCCCAATGAGGCAATAAATTATGGGATGCCTTCTTAAGTTGATTAGAAAGACAAGATGGATGATATATATCTTTTATTGGACCAACTTCTGTTGGTGAGCCACACAGGGATCTTCTTCAGGTCTGGAAAAGGCACTCTGAAAGTCACAGCTGAATGCACGGTGGAACTGATAGTTTAGCATAAGTAGTTAGCATATATTGTAAGGGGCCATTCAAAGTAGAGTGGCCCGTTAACATCTCTGCAGTCATAGGATGAAAAGGAGGGGTTATTGGGTTACAGATTGTTATAATAAGCCAGGGGTGGCCAAACTTACTGGCCTCCGAGACGCATAGGACAATCTTCAGAAATTTGAGAACCAGGGCATGCCTGCTGGGGTTCGGAGGGGGGTCACGTGCCCCCCACCACCAGATTTTTGCCAGGGTTTGCTGGCTCTGCTTGGTCACATGATGCGGCCAGGCTCCCTCCCTGGAGAGCCGGCAAACTGGGAGCTGTGATTGTAGGGAGAGGCAGCAGCAAACAGCTGGGAACTGCAGGGAGAGGCCACTGAGGGCAAGAGTGGGGGTGTTCCTGGGTGTGTGTGACTCAAATTGTTGAGGGGACTGAATGTTTAAATTGTGCCTTCCCCCCTTCTACCCTCCCAAGGTCTCAGGCACCAGTTGTCTCTGGCAGGAACCTCTAGCCCCACCACCCCACTGCAGGGCTTCCCACATCCAGTCTGGTAGGTGGAAAATGGTGGGGGAGGAAGGGGGGGGGGACTCCTTGAGCTGCACTTTAACTGTAAAAGAGCCACATGTGGCTCGCTAGCCACCATTTGGCCACCATTGAAATAAACCATGACTCTAGTGTCATAAAGCTTAAATTTATAACTATTCTGGACATTAAAAATCATAGATTGAATAGAGACACTGGATGTATGGCTTATCACAACAAACGTGTCTCTCTCACCATCAGACTTTGGTTCAATAAAAGCTATTACCTCGTGCACCTTGTCTCTCTAATATTCTGGGACCAACACGACTACTACACTGCATTCTTCAGTTGATGACATCAGGCATTCTAGACCTCGTAAAGTGTATGGCTTACACTCTGGATATACGTCTGGAAGTGGTGCAGGAGAAACCTCACAAACTGCTGGACATCTTGCATACATCCATGCTTGGAAGGCTTGTCATGCCTATAAATGAAGGACTTGATGGAACCTGTGAAAGACCTGTGGCACAAGCCAGCGTCCATTCCAGCCATATCCAAGCAAGCTGGCAGGAGGTACCATGTCCCTAATGAGGGATTTGAGTACTTTTATTCCAACCAAATAGCAGGGTCATTTGTGATAGCTGCAATCCAAGAGAGGTCGAAGCAGCAGGGACCTCCCAAATTTAAATTTAGGGAGAGAAATCCAAAGAGACTGGATCCATTTGGATTCAAAGTGTATTCATCTATCAGCCTCCAGATGTGTATGGCTAATTACACAACACTTCTATCCAAATACAAATATCTGAACTGGGACAGTGTCTCAGTTTCTGACAGACAACCTTGAGAACACAGAGGGGAGCTAACATCATCGTGTCTGAAGAACAGCTGATAAACCGCACATCGGCACAGGCCATGCTGGACACCTCTGACAAAGCAGTGCATACTATTGCAACCTAGCTGGCCATGAGAAGATCTTCCTGGTTTCAGTTTCAGGGAGTCCCAATGAAGACCAAACAATAATTGAGGACCTTCCTTTTAAGGGCAACAAACTTCTTAATTCAAAGACTGATAAGGCCCTCTATATCCTTAAGGACTCAAGGGTGACTCTATGCTCCCTGGGACTCTATATGTTCCAGCCCGAAGAAGAAGCAAGCCAGACCAGACTTCCTTCATGCAGTGTTGCTCTTCCCAGGACTGTTAGTAGCCTCAAAGGATATCAGAGCCACCAAGAAGAAAGCAGTTTCCAGCAACGACAACCATCTGCCGCTGCACAATCTGTGTCTTCCACCGACCAGCAGATTTGACACTAGTGTTGAGAGCTTGGCAGAACCATCAGAAGATCTCTTGCCTTCTCTCTCCCTCCTCCGCCTTTGGCAACTACCTCTCTTCTATTTTTGGGAAGCTTGGACTCAGATTACCTTGGACCAATAGGTCCTGGAAATTGAAACAAGGGGATATTCTATCCACTTCCAGTTCCTTCCTACATCTTGTCCTCATTCTCCATTCCTTTTCAGAGATCCTTTTTATGAGATACTGTTAAAGTAAGAAGCAGACTCCCTTCTACAACTGAGAATGGTGGAGGAGATGCCCTTAAAATTCAGGGGAATGGGGTTTTATTCCCATTATTTTCTCATCCCAAAAAATAAAGGGGACTGGCATCCCATTCTGAATCTTTGATGTTTCAACAAATTGTTTCAAGTTCAAAATAGTGACTCTGGCTCCATAATTCCATCTTTAGATCCTCAGTACTGGTTTGCAGCTCTTGACCTGCAAGATGCTTACTGTCACAGATCTGTTCATCCAGCCCACAGATTCCTGGTAGGAACATCTCACTACCAGTACAGAGTGTTGCCACAACTTGGTAGTTGTGGCACCTCATCTTAGGGTACATGGAATTTAAATGTACCCATACCTTGCGAACTGGTTGATTCAAGGAAGATAACCCCATCAGGTGATCAACTCAACTCAAATTACCTTTATTTCTTTGCCTGAAAGTCAGAAAAAAAATCCGTGCTTTCTTCCACTCAAAGCCTAGAATTCATAGGAGCTGTGTTAGATTACATGTCAGCAAGAGCTTATCTTCCACAAAAAGGATTCCAGACAATAATAAGCCTCATCAACCAACTTCAAATTCACCCAAAAACATCAGTAAGAGCATGACTTAGATGTCCGGGACACATGGCTTCATGCACCCACATGACGCAGTTTGCCAGACTTCACCACATGAACATGATGGTCATGGTATCTCGAGAAGTTCTCTTCTTGTTAAACTGGTGGAGAGAGACAATACCAGTGTTCAAGGAAATACCTGTCTCTTCACCTCTTCCTACTAAAATTGCTGTGGCAGGTGCCTCCACTCAGACATGGGAGGTTCATCTAGATCCCCTTCAAACTCAGGGTCTGTGGTCCCCTCAGGAAGATCACCTGGAGTATATTCCCAGAGCTCAGAGCCATTTGCCTAGCATGCAAAGTTCTTATCACTAGTCTAGGGATTCATAGTCCAAGTGTTGACAGATAACACCACAGCTATGTGTTCTGGCAAGAGGGAGCAAGATCATCTGTGCACCATTGGCTCTGCACCTTCTTGACCTTCAGAACACTTTGGCAGATCAACCTAACAGGTAGTTCTCAGGCCATTCGTGGTTGTCTATCATAGGCTCAGTCCTGCAGAACACCTTTCACAAGTGGGGATTTCCAGAAATAGACCTATCTAACATTTCTTGTTTACTGTGGCAGACATTTTGTTCCAAAGGGGGTTTGAGCCTAGGCTCCCTGACAGACACTTTTCTCATCCATTGGTCACCGAGATGAATGTATGCCTTTCCACCAATCCCATGATAATGAGGGTTCTGAAGCAAGACGCAAGACTGATGATTTTGATAGCCCAAGAATGGACCCAGCAGTTCTGGTATTTGGATCTGATGAACCTCTCAACAGAGCTCTCTCACCTCATCACCTTACCTGCTCTGCCCAGCAGAACAATGGTCAGATCCTTCACCTGGACCCAGCTTTGTTATGTCTGACAGCCTGGATGCTGCCTTGATGATGGCTCCTGAAAGAATTTGTTCAGCTGAACTTCACAATATTCTGCTCCAAAGTGATAAACAGTCAATGAGACTGACTTGGAAGAACTAAATGGAAGAAGATTTCTATTTGGGCATCTCAATATTCGTTTTTTTCCCTTGACATAACTTATATCAGCAATACTGGATCATCTACTAGCCCTGAAACAATCTGGACTTTCAGTCAGCTCTAGCACAATATCAGCACATCACACTCCTATCAATGTCATAATATATTTTCCTTAAGGGCCTTTATTCATTTTTTACCTCCCTCTTAGGACCTCAAGCAAAGTGATGGGTCCCTCCTTTAAGCCCTTGGCAACCTTGCCACTTATCTATGAAGAGTGCCTTTTAGTGGTCATTAAATCAGTTTTATGGGTAATTCTGACCAAAGACGTTTCAGATGTTCCATATGAACCATTTATTCATCTTCCTGTTTTCTTCCTCAGCAGAAGCTAAACTTCACCCACTTGATATACTTCACACACCAGACTCCTTGTTACACTTGATATAGTAAGGGCTATAAACTGACAGGACAAAGTAATTCAGAAACACATCTAGACTGTTTGTGGTCTTTGCAGAGAGGATTAAGGGTCAAACTGTAGCCTCTCAGATTATCTAAGTGGGACTCCAACTGTATGAGGACATATTATGTGTTAACCAAGTTAGATCCAGCCACATTAGAGCACATTCCAGCCTGTTTAAAGATTGCCCATATTTCTGAAGTTTCTAGGGCAGCTAAATAGAGCTTGGTCCACACTTAATTTAAAAGACACTGCTCTTTGGAAGAGGTTTCCAGATCCAATGCCTGCTTTGGTAGGGCTGTGCTGTAATCTTTAAGTAGCACTCCTTGTACCTGTCTCTAAGCAAATGTACAACTGTTTTAGTCACCAAGAGTGGAATCCACGTGGACAACCATAAATCTGGCATTCTTTGACTTTCAAGTGGTTCATTTTGCAACCTCTGTAACAGTAATTTTTGTAGATAATCATCTAGGTTTTCTTCAAAGGAAAAAGGTCAAAATCAAATTCTGTTATATGCATCATGCATCATCATCAGAGTTGGAACCTTCAGCACTGCAATACAGATCGCTACTATTTAAACTACAGGACTAACTACATCAGCTAGCAGCAGGAGAAAGCTGTTCTTCTAGAGGAGGGAGGATGGCACCATATATTGGGTCAATGGGATGGCTGTGGGAAGCCCAGCCCAGCACTCTTTTGGCTCCTGCTCCATGTGATGCCCCTGGAGAGTGGGATTAGCTGCTGAATCTAGGCACTCTACCAGGGGATCTGCCCTAGCTTTCCCTGACTCTCCCCCTTGGAAATTGGGGTGTCTCTCACCTCATGTGGTACTCCCAGAGAGAGATAAGATAGGAGGTGTGGGCCATGTGCCAGGATTAGTGTGGTAGGAGAGAGAACACTGCCTTGTTCGTTCCTCCTACCCCACTGCTCTGGCAGCCCTCAGGCATTCTAGCAGCAATTAAGTGGTGCTTCTGCATGGGCACAGGTCTGACTCTTCAAAATGTTCATAGTCAATTATTATTTTGGCAAGCTGCCCAAATTTCTCTGAGGAAAGCAAGGAAAAGAAAGGAAATGGTAATTTTTTCAATAGTTTATAATTCCGCCAAACCTGAAAAGAATGTCATGAGACAAAGAAAAGGCTCTCTAGTTACAAGGCTTTCTCCCTCCAGATTTCAAGGGCCTGCTGGAAACAATGGAGGTGTTAGAGCTTCTAAAAACGTTGCAAGAATCTGAAGAAACTGTGAAGCAGACAAAATATAGTGGTCACTAGCAGCTGGAGGGTTACCATATTTTAGGTTCCCAAAAAGAGGACACTGCCATAGGGAAGGAGTGAGAGGAGGAGGAGCTGTGCACACGAGCGCTTATGCCAGCAAAACTTATGTCGCTCACCCCCAAGCAACGAAAGTTTTGCTCACATAAGCACTAGCGTAGACATGGCCTTAGTGAGCTTCCTGTTAAATTAGTATCCTGGTCTGTGAGCATGTTGGCCTTTGACCCCTTTGTTTATTTAGACAAGGATATCATCGCCAGCAAAGTAGGAAGCACCTTCAACCACACTTTTCAGTGTAGGGCAGTAGAGGCTTAACTGTGAATTTCCTTTATTTTATTGATATATCTCACAGCATAAGGCTCAGAGTGTAGGTTTAGAGTTAATTTCTTTTGTTCTTTGAAAGTAAACTTTAGTTGATTATCATGCATTTATGTAATTAGTGTAATTAGTACTAACTGCGTAATTAGTATAAACATGTGTAATGACATAAATGAACATGTAATTACAACATGAAATAGTTTAATAAGGATTTTTACAAAGCCATGTGGAAAGATGTACTGCACATTTCCAAAAGCATGTGTCAATATCTGGTGGTACAGAGTACAGAAGGTAGGATTATTTAACGCATGCATTATATATGCACAATGTAAGCACTTGCTCCTTTATTTATCTTAAAAGCACAAAACATACATAGAAATTTTGATAGAAATTCTGTAAATAAATGTCAGTGATGAAAGATTGGAATTCACAATTAAAAATATAGCAAATACAGTAGGACCATGCTAATTCTTACTAATGGCAAAGAACCCCATTGTGGATTGCTCAGTGTTACAAATAAGTGAACAAACTGTTAAAAAAAAGATATTGTACTTTAATGGATTTGTATAAATGTAGTTTTAATTATGATAAGATTTCATAGCATACTGTTAAATGTACAGTAGTACACTTGGTAAAAGTAATGAAGCCTTCTATCTCAGGTTACTTGGCTAGCTCCCATTACTGCAGTATCTGAGCACCTCACACATTCTTTAATGTATTTAGCCTCACAACACCCCTGTGAATTGGAGAAATAATATTGTTTCTGTTCTACAGATAGGCATCAGAGACTTTAAAAAGTATGGAGGTGCTTGAAGATGCAGATAGGCACATAGTGGGATTTTCAAAAGCAGGTGGGGCCTAACTTGCATTGATTTTCAATCTATTTTTGAACATCTGCATTTTTAAGCATCTATGTACCTTTAAAAATCTGGCCCTAAGTGCTTTGCCCAAAGGAATTGCACCTGGATCTCCCAAACCAAGGCTTGTGTCCTAACTACTGAGCTATGCTTCCTCTTTAAGGAAGTACCCACTCAATTTTTGCTGATAAGTTGGGGAGAAAATTGAAAATAAAGAGATATGAGTTGCAAAAACGGATCACAATATTACCAGATCTAGGTCCCTGATTCAGCAAAATACTTAAGCATGTGTGTATTTTGGCATTACTGACTGCTTGAGTTGCCATTGAAAGTAATGCACGCTGTTAAATACCTTTTTGAATTGGGGCCTAAATGTAAAACTGATGTATAGAGCTTGTCAAAAAAAAATGTGCACTAAAAGTTTGTTTCATTAAAAAATGTCCTCTTTAAGAAAACAAAACTTTTTGCAAAAACTTCCTGACAGTGAAATTTTCCATTTTTGGCAGTTTTCCATGACATTTTTAGCAACATTTTAATAAAAAAATTAAGATTTTATTAAAACTATATGGAAAAATTTTGGCTGCTGAATACACAGTTCTTGGTAAATGAAAAAAGTTGATAATTTCAGTTAAAATTTTAATTAGAAGTCACAGAAAATGTTGCCAAAAATGTTCACAATGAATCCTGGAAAATGGAGAAATCTTCATAATTTTGAAATTTTTAGCAGAATCAATTTCCTGTTGTTGTTTTTCAATAAACTCATTTCTTACTCATTTCCTCAGTGTAGTTTTCTTGCGCTATTTTTTACCGCACAGTTAAAAGAAAATACTACAGTGAAAACAGTTTACTCCTACCTACCTACAGAGGAAAGGAACAGAGAGATTGATGCTTCAGTTTTAAACACATTTAAGGGGCTGATATACCATGGAGATGAGTGTGAAATGAGAACCTGGATAGACTGAATTATCACTTTTATGGATTAGTGCAGTGAGAATTAGCAATTTTCCATTGTAGCTCCTCAGATTTTTGGAAAAATGCATAGCAGTGGAGGTAGTGTTTTGAGTGAAATTCAGTGGAGCACATCATTATGAAAAAGTGAAGCCCATAAAAATACATGAATAATATCCGTTAAAGAAATACAGCTCGTACTGAGGTTTTTAAAAAAGAAATTGTCTTGCAGACATCTATAAAGATCTAACTCCTCTATCCTTAATAGTGAGTCCATTTAATGAATCCTGTGCATATGTTAAATAACTATGTTATCATTAATACTGTTAGAAAAAATTATTAAAATACTTTTTGTAATAATTATTTAGCAGGGGTTCCAATCTCAATTTAATTTTAGATTCAAGAGATTGACACTTTGCCCCTCCTCACAATTTAATTTTCAGGTAATATCATATGCATTTATGGCTCTGCTATGAGAATTTAATCAAATATTGATTGACTGTTCAAAATTTCTAAGCCTGAAATTAAAAAGTCGATTAAATCACTATAGGTAAGGTTTATCATGCTGTAAAGTTAACTCCCAGCTTCTCTCATCAGGTGCTGCTTGTAATTCAAATCTATTGACAAAATTCCCCTGTCAGATCTACACAGTGGATCTCAGATCAGATATTCTGCTTTTCCTTCATGTGCAGGACCCCCCACTGATACCAGTTGGTGTTTCATATGTGTAGGGAGTGCAGATTATTGGAGTTAAGATTTGTCATGCAAATCTGTCAGTTGGTTATATGCCCATCATCACCACAGTAGCTGAAGAGGCAATTGAATACCAACTATCATCCATCTTGCTAGTGCTGAGATGCCACTTACCCATTTTTTATCTATGGCAAGCACTGCACCTTGAGCAGACTATGTGGTCTGGCAGAATGAGTAAAGGAGTATAGGCAGTTAGGAGTTCCCCAATTCCAATCCTAGCTCTGCCATTGCATCACCGTGTGGTCTTGGGCATATCACTTCACCTTTCTGATAAAGATTTTAAAAGGAACAAAAAGGATATAGGCACCCAACTCTGCCCTTTGTGCCTCCTCAGTTGCAGTTTCTTCATATGTAAAATTAAGATGATAATATTTACTAGATGTGAAAATCAGAATTCTCATCACACTGGAAATTCTGGTATTTCAGCTTTGGTTTCATCCCTAATAGGGACAAAAAGTCAAAATGTCAACATTTTTCGCAGAATGAAGACTTGAATTTTCACTTAGGAAATGTCTAAATGTTTCATTTTGATGCTTTTGATTAAAACAAAATGAATCTAAACATTTAATTTGGAGTCAGTCTGACAACTGCACCTGTAAATTCTTATGTTTATATCATTGGATTTTGGTAAATCTATGCGTATTACCAAGGCTCATGTAATCATGCATGTAGGATATGTCTGTTCGCATATAACTGAAGCAGATCGTCAGTTGAAATTCACATTGTTATATATTTATTCAAAAAGTAGAATTTTCTAAAATCCCTAAATAGTGTTTATTCTGGCAAAGCTGGCATTTTTTTTTACAGTTGTTATCATAGGATGCAAAACTAAACTTTCTTAATTTTTCCCTAGAAAATTGCCTTTATGGTAGCATTAGGCCTGGTTACAACAGAACACTTGGAAGGTAAGTTTTACAGTTACACTTTAGTATGTAATCTGGTCTGTTCTCCATACTATGCTGCAGACAGTAAGAATCAATGAGGAATCTGTCTACAGAAAGCTGAAGGATTTGGTAAAATCTTACTAATGCTCAACTGTCCCTCTCATCCTAAAAACAATGGGTCAGAGCCCCTGGCTCTTGCTTAGCTCTCTTTGTGTGCCTCATGGGGAGAAGCCATTAACCCCTCAGCTGGGACGCCTGGCATAATGGGTCAGGAGGGGTCTGGCTAGAATGCTCTGCTCTCAAGCAGTCCCAGCTGGTAGATGACCCCTTGAGAACTGTTACGAGGGTCAGAGGTTACAAAACCTAAAGTCCACCAAAGCTGTGACCAACGCAGATCTGGGTAGTGAATCAGAGAGCCAATTTACCCACCCTTTCTGCAGGCAGATTTCCTCCCCTCCCCCAATCCACTTGCTGCACCAACTGGAGAGCTGGCACAGTGGACAGTCTGGGCCAATGTCCATCTTTCAGTGTGTGTTTGATCCCTGTGTGTTCTGTAGTCCCATGATCAATGTATAAGGGCATTTGGATGAAATTTAAGATTTTGCTTTATTGTGGTTGCAAAAAAATCTTTACTCGGATTGATTTCCCTTATGCTAACTTTTTAAAATATTTATTCAAAAAGTGAGCTAATTTGCCATGTTGGATTCCACAGAGAAGAGCTGCATATTTTCCGAGGTTCTTGCGTACAATGTAGAACAAACACATGAATTCAGTGCAGCAGCCAGATACCGTTGACCTTTCTCTTGCAATCTTCAAAAATAAACGGCAAGAATTAACAGATTTGTGCGTCTTTTTCTGTTGTGAAAGTGTAGATGGGGAAAAGTGGTCTGATTTGCACATTTGCTGCAGGTGTGAAACAGAGTTTTTGGGCAGCAAGGGGTAGAGATCCAAACATTAACTACAAATTTCAGGCAGTGGGTTTTTTTTTTTTCTATAAAAACTTGGGCCCAAATCCACAGCAGATATAAATTGGTATAGTTCCATCATAGTCACTGGGGCTTATGCCAGCTGAGAATCTGGCCTTTGATTTTGCATGATTGAATCATAAATTACTAAGTAATTTATTAAGCTCCTATCTTATGGCTCCAGTTCAGGAAGATACTTAAGCATATGTCTAACTTTCAGTATGCGAGTAGTCTTAGGGCTTGCCTACACGTTGGGGTTGTGTGCTCTACGGGGGGGGGGGGGGGGTAAGGGCGGGGGGGCGTACTTTCTAAAGCACACTAATGTGTTATGCATTAATTGGTCCATGTAGCCCTGCTGGTGCGCACTAGAGGTTCTCCAGAGGGCTTTAATGTAGTACTGTTTAAAACAGCACTACAGAGCACCCCAGGGAACTTTTAATGCACACCAGCAGGGTTTACATAGACCAATTAATGCACATGTTAGTGCACTTTAGAAATCACACCCTGTAAAGAGCATTACCCCACTGCGTAGACAAGCTCTTAGTAAAATCAATGAGACTACTCATGCTTAAAATCAGGCATATACTTCAGTATCTGAGTTAGAGCCTGTGTTACCACTGGAAAATTTGATTTTTATGTATTTTTAATAAAACCACTCATCTTCCTATTTCTCTAGTACATTGATTTTTTTTATTTAGTACATCAGGGAGACCGTAGCATTTTAATAACAATATCATGCCAAAATATGCAGTAGGTTTTCTTTAATTTTGTTGCTCGTTTTTCCAGAGTGGCTTTTCTCTTTATATTTGCATTTTAGAAAATTATCTAGTGTCCTGAAGACTGAAAATTTGAAAGCAGTTTAAAGAAAGTTTAAGACATCAGCTTTCCTAATCCTTAATGGAAATAGATTGAAATGGAAATTAATCGAGAGCATTTTTTGCGCATCTCTTATAATTCAAAAAGTACAGATGATAATTGCAAGTTTTAGTCAGAGATTATTCATGTTCTCTTTTATATTTGAGGAAAATGGGGCAGAATCTGAAATTATGATAAAGTGCAAACTAAAATTATTCAAAATGATGCTCTTCATATCATAATTCTTTTGCCCTTTGGTTTCATTAAAACATGCTAATTCGATGCCACTATGTTGAAAATACCAGGCAGCAGCCAATTTTTTTCCCTTATATTGTAAGTGCAAAGACTTACATTTTTGAATCTACATACTATTCTAATCCTGCAAAATCAGTCCCTTTAGATAAATTCACTTTTTTTAATATTCCTACTACTTCAAAATAAATGGCTCCATACATAGCCATTTACTGTGGAAAGGGTATTTCTTCACAATTAGTGGTGATTACAACTGTCAAAGAAAAGTACCTCAATAGATTTCACACTCCTGAGATTTTATTATTTCAGTCCTCTGTCATATTTACTCTTACCAGTCAATGCTGTTTGTCAGGCAGTATTGGTCATTAAATTCAGCTTATTTTTAGTGTTTCTAATGTGGTTAGCAATTTTATGCTTTTGGAAATAAAAACGCAAAGCATATTCAGACTGGGTCATTAAAACTTATTTGATATCATTACTCTATTATGTAATATCTTTTTCCTTCCTTTGTATTGATTTACTTTGTGGTCGAGAGCCCTAGACAACTTATGGGCTGTGACCCACTTCTGCAGCATATGCGTCAGCCTAGCAACCCTTCCTGCTAACTTCCAGAAAAGTTTCTTTCCCTTCATTGGGAACAACAGCACACTGCTCTGCAGAGAGTCAACCTGAGTCACATGCACCCTCTTTTGAGGGTTTAAGTAGTAAATGGAACACACGAACCGTGTGTTGGATTTTTGTAAGAAGTACATATCACTCAGGATACATTGTCAATATAGGCTGCATAGACCAATTTAAAAGAGATGCTAATTGGTGATGGTGGTAGTGGACTGATGCTTCCCTGGGGACAAAGCTGATTTCCAATCAATGTGTTGCTGATGTATGACACCCACCTAAAGTATTTCTTTTTAGCTTTTTCTTTAAAAAAATAAATATACATATATACATATTTGTGGCATTGGCGGTGAGAACCAAACATTTCACCAGAGTGGGTCACCAGCGTGCATCCTGGATCCAGCATCAGTGACAAAAAGTTGTTACAATCTGGTGACTGGGCGTGCCCCGTGGGGGACTTGAGCTTAGTTTTCTCAATCCAGTTCCTACTGAATGAGTGTCCACATCAACAAAACCTCCAGCACACTTGTTGGCAACCTCCGCTAAAGCCAAAGGCTGGATGGGCATTTGGGGTGAACTAATTTCTTGCTACTAGAGATAGCCCCTTATGGTCATGATATCATGACATTGAGGAAAAGTTTGCACAGCTGCTGCCTGTAAATACATAGACTTCAGTCTCTAGCATTTTTCATCAGGACTAACAATGAGAAAAGATAGTGTATGTAAGCCTCAGTTTTTCCAGAAGTGACTAGTGATTTTCAGTATCCAACTTGACACGTTTCAGGAGCCTGATTTTCAGAAAGTGCTGAGTCCCCAGAAATGGTGCATCCAAGATTACTAGTCGATTTGAAAAATGAAGGCTATAAAATACACTGACCTAATAAACATCTTTCTCCATTTTCACAAGCAGTTTGCAAAGAATAAAGTGAAATACACCAGGTGAAATCCTGGCCCTATTAATTCAATGAGGTCAGGATTTTACCCTATCTACATACAGAGATTACATACCGCATTACTTTTCACAGCCAATGTTAGTCCTTTTAGTGTAGGAAAACAAGAGTTTTCCTGTGTTTCCCTACTTCTAAACAGGACTGTGATTCGGTGCATCTGGAGTTCCAATTATGATGATGACCTTAGAAGACCTTACTTCTGCCTCTGCCAATAACAAAGATACTGCATTCTATGCACTAGATCATAATATTGTCATATGCTATGGACAGACAAATTATCAGTCCATAGTTAAGATTGAATTTAGCTTCTTATTATGATCCTGATTTTCATCACCCTCCTAACCTGAGGAAAACAAAACCAATATAAAGTAAAATTTCAAAATATCCCTGTGATTTTTACTTGATACAACTTGCAAGAGATATATGTTTGATATGCTCTTTTTTTTAAATAACAGATATTGGTAGTGTTTTGAAAGCCAGCTGATGGTGCTTTCTAAATATGTTTCTGAAGGGATCATAATAAAATCTTTTAGTGCAGAGCAAGCCTATTTTGGAGGAAGATGAAATAAAAGTGCCTGTGTTTGAATTTTATAAGAAAGGCTTAGTAATATCAGACCTTGAACTGCAGCAACTATCAATGCTGAGGCAACCCAATTATACTGTAGAAACTGAAACCGAACACAATGCCCAAGGCATTGGGGGCAAGAGCATCTTGCTTAACAAGTTAGATCTACATTTTTCCCCGATGAATGAAAAACACACAATGAACTTTTCTTTCCATGGTTACAGAAATCCAGAGCAAGCGTCAGGAAAGAAAGAGAAGAAGCACAGCAAATCCAGCCTATAGCGGACTCTTGGAAACTGAGGTACTTTATCATTCACTTTTTAAACACAGTTCTATTCTATGCCAATAAAAGGCTTAAGTACTTCTTATTGCAAAAGGACATATGAATGAGGAACCTCATCTACTTAAAAGAGAGATTGATGGGGGAGGGGGTATGAAACAAACATGTTTTATCTCAGTTTCTAGGCAACAGCTTTTCACATCAGAACATCATTTGGCTCTAACTGGAACCCTTGTTGATGGTCTGAGCAGAGGCCAAAAAAGGCTAAATAAACATGGGACCTAATTACTTTCTTTCCCATAGAGAAGGGTCTTTCCAGGTCAGGACTGAAGAACAGTGATGGGTCAGTGAGTTGAAACTTGCACTGCTGCTACACATGTAATACTTGTCAGTGAAAAAGCAGAGAAGACAATCTCGCCCTTTCATGAGCAGTTATTAACTAATGTGCCTATGGGTCTTGTTGATAGTAAAGGAACTCTGAAGTGAAACCCTGACATCGAACTTCTGCTCTTTTATTCCAGTACTACCGTATTCACACCAATGAGATTTTGGAGGTGTAACAAAATTTGACTCTAGTCTAGCCTTGGATTCAAAGCTTGGGTTGTTTAAAAAAAAAAAAATTACAATTTTGACTTTCTGATTTTGTTCTGATAATGGTAAAATATTTTGAAAAGGTTAAAAGCATTTCATCTATCATGTAGATTTACTTTTATCTCATTAAAATTAATATTTTAATGTAATAAAAGTTAACAAAATGAATTATATAATTTTTTATCATATTAAAATGAAATATGTTGACAAGGGAGCTATTAGACATTATCTAAACAAAATGTTATGATAGTTTTCAATTAAAAATTTTCAGAATCTTTGTTCCACAGGGAATTTGGAAATTTTACCATTCAGTTGTAATTCAGAATAAAAAAATTGAAATCTCACATAGAATGGAAATGTTGGTTTCTGGCAAGCTCTACATATAAGCAACATTTATTAGTTTTTCCTGTGTGCCATAAACCAAAGGACATGGATTTTGCTTAACAAGTTATCAGCAATACAGACTCTTGGCTTAACCAACTTTTTGAGATTTCCGGTTATTTTGGCCAATGTGGTAGAGGGGAGGTAGCTGATTGTTGAGAGAAGGGAACTGATAGGCAGAATGTAAATGGGTTGTTGAGTGACTTATCTGTGAGGAAGGTTGGTCTTGCGGTTTACGGCACTGGAGTGGGTTTCAGGAGACCTGAATTCTATTCCCAGTCTTGCCCCCACAGACTTGCTTTGTAACCTTGGGCAAATCGCTTAATCTCTTTCTGCCTCAGTTATCCCTATTTTACAGATGGGGAATGTTGATGCTTCCTTTTCCCCACCCCTTCTATCTTATTAATTCAAACTGTGAGCTCTTCAGAGTAAGGACTGTCTCTTGCTATATGTACATATAGTGCCCAGCACAACAGGGACCTCAGTATTATTTGTATTTTATTTGTGTTGTCTTATATAAGGTCCATTTGGCCTGAAGTTTACTACTACTGGATTGTTTAAAATGTATGTTGCATGGTTTTTTTGGTCCTAATCTGAGGAGTATTTTTGAGAAACTAAATTGTATAGGGTTGATGAGGAGGTTAATACATTTATCATATCCTAGTTCTTGGTTCTTATTAGACTTATTCTCAAAAGTATATCCTGAAGTGAAGAATAGCATGTAGAAAGAATCTTAAAATGAGAGATTCATGTGGCTGACCAGCTCTGTCCTCATTAAGAGCTGTCATTCAGGACTGACCATAGGGAATGTCATTCAAATAAAATGGAAGCAGACGGTTTTCCTCCAATCAATTAGCTTCGCAGATTGATTTACTAATCAGTGAGCTGAGGTATTTTGTGGCATTTTTCAGGCATTTTGGTGCAGCTTAATTTACAACTGATCTAGTGGATGATCTTTAATTCATGATTGTTTAAATTGAAATTGCATATACATTACACTTCTTACTTGCCCCCTCCACCAAACTGCAGGAGGCAAGAAAATGTGCTTCATTGTGCTGTTAACCTCCTTGATTGTGACTATGCAGTTGGTGTTTCAAATTGGACTTCTGTTTCTGCTGCTACATCTCTGCCCAGAAGCGTGTTTGGGGGTTTTATGCTGTTAAGAAATTATTCCATTCTTCCATCCTGGGTAGTATATTTTTTAAAACAGAAGGAAGGCTGTGTTTCAGGCTGAATGTTTGCTGAAGGAACAGATGTCAGCTGAAAATTCATTAGCCATCCAGACATTCATGTATTCTGAAGAGCATGACATTAGAGAGCAGTTTACTAACCACTGAATAAATCATTTGTTAGAAAGAAAACTCTGATTTTTCTGAATGTAGGTTCAACAACATATATTGGAGGAGTACAGCACTCTTTGCAATCTCACAGCACAGGAACTGGATGGGTCAGGAAAGCAACTACGGTGGATGGATACAGCTGAGTTAAGGGAAAGTGGGTGGGTCAGCTTTTGTGGCCTGCATCATGCGGGAGGTCAGACTAGATAATCATAATGGTTCCTTCTGACCTTAAAGTCTATGAGTCTATGAGTCTATTATTCTCTAGATTACGAACCCAGGTTTCTAGTGACCAATAGCTGTTACCATCTGGTAACTGGCTGGGATGTTGTTTGGTTGTCTCAGTCAAGTTCCTAGTGAACAGGTGTCCATAGGTTTGAAATTCTCTCAGACTGAAATGACCTCTGACACCCTAAAGGCAGTACACATTAATGTTTGGGGGGAAATATTTTCCTAAGGCCTTTGTGTACAGCTTTCAATCAAAATTTACTTGTATCAAATGCAGATAATTGTCACACAAAGTGGTGACTTCTTTCCCCCTCCTGTGGGAAGTTCATCACCAATTCTATTGACACTAATAAAAGTGTTGTCTCGCAGCAACAATTTAGTACATATTGGTTTATGATAAATGTTGTTTGGATGCCAGGTTTTTTAGTACTGTTTACAGACCCCAGGAACCACTCCTGAAGCCCAATCAATAATGTTGGTAATTTTCATTTACCGCTTGTTAATAAAATCTAATAAAGTTGGTCTATAAAAACCTTGCTAGAAGATAAATAATGCAGCTGTATATGGCTTAGTTGACCATCTGAGGAGCCTTAAGCAGCCTATATTCTGCGTCTCAGAATTAGCTTTTTGAGTACTGATTATGCATGAAGGAAATTCCTTAGAGACTGATGGTAGAAAAGCATAAGAGAGCCAGAGCTCTTGAGATGACGGTATGGCTTCTTTTCTCTCCCTTTGCAGCGGAAACGCCTTGCATCAAATTATTTGAATAACCCGTTGTTCCTTTCAGCGAGAGGTAAGTATTTTTAAATGAATACATTGCTATTATGATGTGGTATTAAATATTTATTAGTTGTATTTGTTATTAATTACTTCTGGAGTACCATAGGGTGCATAGCTATACATAGATGCATAGATGGTTACACAGCAAAACAAAAGTTAAAGTTAAGGGGTCATAAGGATATAAAGCCTGATCCCCCAAAGCCCTGGGAAATCAGTGGAAGATCAGGTTTCTAGTGTTGTAGAGAAAAAGAAGATGTTAAGGAGGCAGTATTGCCAATCCCAAATGTTCAAAAACGATGGGCTTAGATTAAAAAAATAAATTAGGGGATCTTTTAATTTATCTCTGGTTTTCAGCTTTTAGGATTCACATTTTCCAGCTGTGCTCTATAACTATTAGAGATAGAAACTTAGTTTTCAAAGAAAAAGTGAAATTCTCATGTACTTAATGAGTCCGGGAGCTGGAGCTTTAAGGAAAACACCACATTTCTGTAAGATTTCATGATAAAAACAAGTTGGCAACACTGAGAGAAATTTGGAGAAGAAAAGTAATGGCTCATGGGAAGAAGGAATAAGTGGCAGGCATAAGGTGCAGCGCAAGAAAAGGCACAGAACCAAGAGTGGAAAAAGGGAAGAAAGAGGGAAAGTTGAGGAGAGAGGATTAAACAGAGCATAGAAGGGAACAAAAATTGCATTGTAGGGGGAACAGTGCTGTGTAGAACTGAGGATGAGGGGCTCGAATACATTGCAGAAGAGGAGAGGAAGACTGTAAAGAGATGTGAATATTTCTTACCCCTGATGCAGCTGCTACAACTTAGATTCTACTGTAAATGCACACTGTAGTATTTTAGAGGTACTTTTAACCTTTTTCAACAACAAAAATTTATTTTTAAGTATTAAGGTGCAATTAAAAGTGCCATTTTAATACAGATGCAAAGTTGTGACCTGCTTTGGTCTTTTCTTCTTATGTTGCTGATATCAAATTTTCCTTACTCTTCTTATACAACTTAAAATTGATGCCTATGTTTCCCTGTAAACACATGCCTAGAGAGAACATTAGCTAGGTTACTCTCAGACCCCCAGTAAATGTCCTTGTTTCCTCTGTGTGTCCATGTTTTTAGACAGGTGACAAAACTTCAGTGGCATGACTGTCACAAAACTGCTTGGGATATGACACTGTTTTACCTTAATTGTTAGTTATTTTAGTAAGCCCTATAACTATGCTTCCTAATACCTAAAATCCCTGTTGTGGTGCTGAACAATCTCTCCATTGTCTGTCTTCATTACATAGCTCACAGCTTTAGTTATTGTATATTTGTATTGTGATATCACCTAGGAGCCCCAGTGATGGACCCCATTGTGCTAGGCACTGTACAAACACAGAAAAACAAGACAGCCCCTGTCCCAAAGAACTTACACTCTAATCTAATTGTCTTCATTGCGTAGCTTACCACCTTGCTTATTATACCATCCTCCCTTTAAAAATACTTCTCCGTTTAGGTCATTTCAGCAGGTAGAAGAGGAAAAAGTGGACACCTAGAGTAGGCCAACTTTATTGACAAATGCAAACTATTTATTTTTGAAAAGCATTGTATATTTGTTAAAGAAAACTGTGTGCAGGAAACAGCTCTTCCTTTACAAAAAATGTAGGAGAGAATGGTGCTTGTGATATTCTCGGTGAAATGTCAATTATTCAGAGTTTGTTTATTGGGAAAAATCTCTTAGCTGAAATGAGGTCATGTCCCTGATGTGCATCGCCTATATCAAAAAACTCTCCAATTATCCACGCCTCTGCTTATCTGGATAACTTTCATGTCCCCCGTTCATCTGAATAATCATAGTTTCACTGTGCTCCGTGTGTGCGTGCATGCATACAGGTGGTGCTTTGGGCATGTGGATCAAATTCTGTCTGCCAGATGTATGTAAACACACACCAGATAATGTGTGATCAGAAAAGGAGTACAAGAAAGAAGTTTCCACCTCACTTCTGTCTCCCTAACCCAAAGGAAGACTACTCCATCAACTGACTTACAGGAGCGGAGGAGAGACATTCTAGGGCTTTTCAGTGAGGCATTCTGCCCAAGTGTTTTGTGACTCAGCAATGGAAATTACAGACTTGCTTTTGTGGAAAAAAAAAAATAAAGAATGAATTTTTTCCAAACAGTTTCTTGAAAAATGCAGTGTATTTTTCAACCACCTCTAACTACTCCTTCCATCAGGCTTGGGCTACAATCATTAAAGAGTCATTTAAGCGATAGACCAAAACATGACACACATTTTTGATATGAGCGATTCTGATGTTGAAGGGTTGATGATAATATAATGCCCGATCCTGCAAGGTGTTGAGCATTCTAGCCATGAGTCAGAAAAGCACTTAAACACATGCTTAACTGTAAGTCAATGGGACTACTCCTGTACTAAAAAGGTAAGCACCTGCTTAAGTGCTCTGCTGGTTGGAGGCCAGAGTGTTCGGCCTTGAAAGAGGAAAAAATCTTCTTTAAGGGTTTGACTATCTAGTTAAGCCTGGACAGGTCCTATCCATTGGAGGTTTAGGAGAGACATCAACCTTTTGGTACTATGAAATTTTTTAACATCTTCAGCATTTAGAGTTTCAGGTGCCCAATTCCTAAAACCTAAATAACATGCAGTTCTGAATACTAAAATATTTATTGGTGCTATTTCAAGTATCACTCTCTCATGTCCACATTAAAATAACTGGCTATAATGCTCCCCCCACCCCCTCTTCTTTCATCACTTGTGTCATGGCTTGACTAAAATTCATTGCACTGATGTGTTGCCCACTAACTTGTTCTCTGCCCTTCTTTCATGTGCTAGCAAATGAGGATCCATGTTGGAAGGTATGTTTAGCAAGATTTGTATATTACCACTGTCTGTCTCATCATCATGTAATACAGTGCTTGCTGTTAATTATTGTAGTCTCTGCCAGGGTACAAAATTGCAATATTTTCTTTCCCTTTTTTCCTACCATTTCTGGAATCTCTCCAATTTACCTAAATCTTTGAGCCATTAAAACAGAATTTCAGAACAAGTGGAACTTGTGTGCTTTCATGTTCACAGGTTTGAATTTAATACTTTGTAGAATCCATTGATTGAGAAAATGCTGGTTTAGCTTTGTGGTATTAATAAACATCTAGGAAAAATATTTACTGTTCTACTTGAGTAGATCTCTCTCTTTTAAGGTTAAAATCTAGACATTTTTAATAGTGCTTTCTAATATTGACATTTTTGGAGAGGCATTTTGGACAAGAGTAATTTTGAGTTTAGGATATGATACTGGATAAAGCTGACATGAAATTTTGTAAAAATGATATTCTGAAAGATGAAAACATGATTATAGAATACATTTATTTCAATAAATCACTTTTTTTCCTGGAAAACTAGTAGGAAAATTGAGGTTTTTATGTAATGATTCACAAACCATGAGAGCTCCAAAATCAGTTTCCCTTTTATTAAAATGTACTTAATTATATGAAGAGTAATTAACATTGCCACCAGATTAGCATAGCAATTTACTACATGACATTGTAACTTTGTTAATGAGACTTAGCAATATATAAAATGAACTACAGATAAAGTACTAATCAGTCTTGTTTGAGAAAGGTTGTCATAGTGGATCTGTGTGGTTTAAATCAGAAAACAATAATTAACAAAATAGAGAAGAGAGGGATGGGGGCCCTCTACAGGAAATTTGTGAGGGGGCATGTGGAAGAAAGTTGTATTCATACTTGTTTCCCTACCTGCTCTTCAAGGCAATGTGCATAAGATTTGGAACTGTGCTTTTTTCCCCCCAGAAACTTTTGCTTACTTGCTTTTACTGGGGACTTGAAGGACAAGTGAGCCACATAATGACATTGCCCACTCATCAAAATAGAACTGCACCTGGTGATATATGTGTGTTGGAAGTGACAGTGACACATTCCCAGAAATAGAGTGGAATAATTATAACATTGCAGGCTGGAATCATTAGTTGATTCATATCTGTGTTTGATTGCTGTCTGTGTGATTGTTTGATTATTTCACATTTTTTCTATTTGTTTCAACTCATTGAATTTTGCTCGTTTGTTGTTGATGAGTACAAAATTGTTTGTCTTCCTTCTCCAGCAGCCAGGAAGCTTTTGAAAATGAGATATTGTGTTTGAATGGTCAGTCTGGTAAAGTAGTGGCTCCAAGTGCTGCTCGTGGAAAGTTACATTAAGAGTTGACTTGACCCAACCTACCCTTTTCTTTTCTTTCAGAATGAAATTCACCACGATGAACACTGTACAGCATGTAAGCGTGGCATTAACTTGCAACCATGTGGCACATGTCCAAGAGCATATCATCTCAATTGCTTGGACCCTCCTCTGAAAACTGTCCCCAAAGGGGTTTGGGCCTGCCCAAAGTGCCAACAAAAGGTAAGTGAGTTGAGGCATGTGTATTGCAGTCATTCCAAGAAAAGAAAAAAGAGAGTGAGTTTGCACAGCATAATTCTAGAGGCTGTTTCAGCTTACAATACTAGCTAAGGAGACAAGATTATCAAAAGTAATACAGTAAAAGCTCAAAGATACAAACACCAGAGTTACGGACTGGCCAGTCAACCAGACATCATGTGAAACCGGAAGTAACCAATTAGAAAGCAGCAAAGACTAAAAAAAAAAAAGTAATGTACTGTGCCTATATTGCATCTTAAAAGTAGGCACATCTGGGCTGCCTGTCCCCACTCCTCTGTCCCATGTGCTGGGCAGCCACTTACAGCTAGGAGGTGATGAAGCTGGGGCTGCCAGCCTAAGGCAGCTGGAGCCAAGAGCAGGAGCAGTGCTGGGGTCTGCGCCACTTTCACCCCTTCTCCCTCTTCCCTCACCTGGAGGGGGAGGCACTGTTTTTATCACACACACACCCTTCACAGGCCGGGACGGGGACACGCTGTTTTCTCACTCACACACACAGCCGGGAGGGGGAAACACTTGCAAACTCAGTCCAACCCAGGGAAGGAAGCTGCCAGTGCTGAGTAGGGAGCTCAGTTGCTGCTGGAGCCTGAACGGCACTTTGTTCCTAGTTACAAACATGTCAGAGTTACAGACACAACCTCCATTCCCGAGGTGTCTGTAACACTGAGATTCTACTGCAATGACGTTTCTTCGGGAATTTGCTTCTTTTGTTGCCTGGTAGTTTTACAGCATTGGTCTCATACCTTACATTTTTTCCCTCTTGATTTCATGGTATTGCATCCCTCAAGATTTACGCTGAAAGATTAAAAATGGCTGTTCATTCCCTTTACGTTTTTCTTCTATAAAAACCACCTGTACGTACAATTGCAAAGCAAGTAATGTAGTTCTTGCAGACGGAGGAGACAGTGTCATGCACAGACAATGCACCAGAGGATCTGAAGGTTGTAAGGAGAGTACACCATCTTCTTTATAAGATTTATTATATGCAGCTATTGATAACCATTTTAGAAATGCAATTCTAACAGTGTTCACACAAGCCAAATGATTAACACTAGGTCTGTAAGAACTGTAAAACAATGTTGCTAAATTTTAGAATGAGCGGGCTTAATTTTTGTTCCTTAGAATTCTCAGCTTTAGCCCCTAGGAAAAATTACTATTTAGTTTCTTTGGAAATGTCAAAGAGAATTGCTGGTCTGTATTTACATTTAGTGGAACCAGCCTATCTTCTCGTCTCTATCAAGTCCAGTTTTCTATCTCCAGTGGTGGCCTGTACCTAATAGGTAGGCAAAATACCTCTAACTCTCCTGGAAATTGTGTAAGCCTGTATGAAAGGGGCTGGAGAATAATTCCTTTTGGTGGTGATCAAGTGTGAGATTTGAAAATCCCATCCTAGCAATTATGTAGTGACACTGTTTACAGTGAAGTAAAATAAAAGTTACAGAATTTTTCCACTGCATTTCAGTTTACAACTTACAGTTCCAATTATACCATTTTTTGTAACAGTAAAGATTTTTTTGTGGGGTGAGTGGGAAGACATGAATTGTGTGTGTGTGTCTCTTTGTGGATTACTAATTTTTGTTGTTCCCTGGATTTATAGGTATTAAAGAAAGATGAAAATGTGCCATGGACTGGAACTCTGGCTATTGTTCATTCCTATGTTACTCATAAAACAGGTACAGAATGGTGTGATTCCTGATAAGAGGCTCTCTAGTCCCCAGTTTCACCTTTAAAATGGGAGTGACTGTCTAACTCAGAGGGCATAAATTCATGTTAGCAAGATGCGTGGAAGAGCTAAAGCTCCATAAGATCAATGGTAGTGCCTGCCAGTCAGTATTACTAAATGCTTTTCATCCCAGCCCCCTGTTCTCACACACATAATTTTCTGTAAATTCACCTTTCAGCTGAAGTTTTCCATGTTCTGTCATGGATTGAAGATTAATTTGTTCTTTTAAAAAGTTTGAAAGAAAAGAAAAAACTTTGGAAGAGACAAAAACATACATTTTTTTCAAATTGGAGACAAATCTGAACAATTAATACTAAAACCTTTCGAATGTCTATTCAAAAACGTCAAATTGTTTTGATGTGACATTTCATTTAGAAACCGGTCATTTCCATTCAGTACTTTGTCTTGAAACAGTTTTGATTTTTTTTCAAAACAACCTTTTAGCCATTTTCTAAATTTTTGTTTTCCTTTTTTTTGACCAAAACTGTTCACTGAATTTGACCCCAATTCACAAATTTGCACTTTTTGTCAAATTTGTCAAAAAAATGCATTTTTTGGCAAATTTACTGTTTGCAAACATTTTAAGAGAAGCTCTAATTCTAATTACACTTTAAAGTGCAAGGCCAGTGTAAAAATTGCTTATGACTAAAAACATGAAACTTGGTGTAAACATAGTCTTTGATAAGAACTAGTGCCTTTGCTTTAAAAAGTATTGGTTTTGATTTAATAAAGACATGACTGTCTGAAACTGTGTACCTAGCATTTGTGAGAGGAAATGTCCTTAAATGAATTTGTGTAGCCCTGAGCAGGTAATTTAATCGCTTTGCCTTAGTTTCCCTATCTATAAAATAGGGATTCTATATCCACCTCAAAGGTGTGTTGTGGAATAATGTCTGTCCTGTACTTGAAACATTTCAAAAGTGATAGAGAGTTGTCTTATGTGCAACTGGAAACTCAGCTTCTCTGGCTATGCATTTTGAGATGGGACTGGGTAGACCTATGGAGTGCTCTATCTAGAACACTTAATCCTAGTCTCATGAGTCAGTGCAGACCATTTTTTCAGTCTGTATCTTAACATTTACATTCTAAACCTTATTGTTCTACAGTCAAAGAAGAAGAGAAGAGAAAATTATTAAAGAAAGGCAGCGAGCTGAAGAGCGAACATAGACAGTTGGAAGAGAAAGAGAGACTTCTCAACAATGCGGTTAAAGTAAGACTCCAGACTGTGGGGCATAATGTCTCCTACAGAATTGGTTATAAAGCACTTATGCTTGAAAAACTGAGATTTGATGGCTGGGAAATGAGTTATGCTCACAAACTATTCATGCTCAAGTGTGAATAGTTTCTTTACAAAGAAACATATATGGGGGTCTCTTTGTGGGGAGTGAGCAAGATACACTGGCAGGTTGAGGAGCAGAAGGAGACAGTGGCAGATCTGTTATTGGAGCGCTTCCCCACTCAAATGAGAAAACAAAATTAAACATATCCTCTGTCCCATTCTATACACAAGTCAGCGCTATAGAAATACAGTATAGCACTTCCCATCTTTCATAAGAAAGATCTGTGCATGACCAGCTGCTCCAGTGCCAAGAGCCTGTGTATCAGTCCAAAAGCATGAGGTTAGGCAGGTAAGACCATCGTCACCACTCTCAAAAGGTCTAGTATCACAGCAGTGTTCTTGGCATCTCCTACAAGAACTAGAACCAAGTGTTGCTAGAGGGGGTCACCCAAGCATAACCTGATTCCAGGTATACGTGTACACTACTTCTACCAGTCCCTGCCACTCTAGAGAGTGTTAGCCTGAGTTCAGAACCCAAATTCCTAGTTGCCAGTAGTTGTAAGGACTTACTTAAGGCATGGCTATTTGATCACAACCCCGCCCCCAAACGATAGAACTACTACTACTAAGAATTTGCTTGTATGTTTGTAATATGGTGTAACTACATATTTTAATCTTCTCTATCCTGGAAAATTAAAGTGGCAGCTGCAACAGTAACTGGTCAGTACTTGCTCTACCATTGCAGTTATCCAGGAGAGGCATGTTAAATATTTTATCACATTTAGAACAGAGTGGAAAGAAAAGTAATAACTTATTAAAAGACATCACAGTGGGAAGTACTCTCTTTAACTGTTCATAACAACCATCAGCTCTAATGGAAACTAACACATGCACGGAGACAGGTCTCTGTGGCGTGGAGTGTTCTCTAGTGGTTAGAGAAATGAAATTGGATTAGCAATTTCAGAATGAAAGAGATTTTGGGCTAGATTCAACTACCGTGTGTGTGTGTATATATGTATAAAAATAATTGCTATTGAAGTCAATGGGAGTGGTGCAGAAGCAGAATTAGGCCCTTTGAGTGGGAAGCATTCTCTCTTAAATGGCAATTTTGGCCTATGATAATATTTATCCAATCAAAGATGTTTGGTTCCTGAGGTTTAGATTAACTAAAAAAGTAAATTACCAATTGAATTAAATGGAAAACCCCATACACACCATGTGTGACCGTGATATTGTTATAAATTGCAGACCCATGCATTTATTATTCACCTGGGACTACTTCACCTGCCCTCTAATCCATTTCCCCCAGGCTTATTCCAAAATCCCAAACAGCTACCTTCAAAAAAAAAAAAAAAAAAAAAAAAAAGTCAAGTAAGTGTTTCCTGTTTCCCAAGAACTGCAGAATGTTCTCCCCTGAAACTATTCTGGACCAAGGCCCATGAGAGACAATATGCAGACCTGGACCAGTAACTGGTTTGGGTTTCATGACCTATTGAAGAGAGAAACGGGAGCTTTCATCCATTAAAAGCCAGAAATACCCTTCCCAGTAGAATAAGGCTTCTGTTTCTAGCCATGGTAGAACATTAAATAGTGGCCCTTAAACTAACATTTTATACCTGAAAAATATTTGAGGTTGTCTTTAGAAGTTGTTACTGGCATCCTTGTTACTAAGTTGCCTGGCTTTAGGTAAACGGATTTAAAACAAACACCACTTTATTTAATCTCCCTAAAATGGACTGTAAATATGGGCCACATACAAAATACATCAGAGTGTAGTTTGACCTGAAGGTTTTACTGAAGTCATTTGGGAAGACTTACAATGCTTACTGATGGCTTTGCCACTTTCGAGTAATGTGGCCATTGTAAACCCATGCCAATAAAATCTGTAGTCCGCCATCACGCGATCATGTATTTTTCCTGTCTTTCAACAGGATATGGTCAAAACTGCCCTCAGTATATACTTGATCTTAGATGAATATTGTTGCTAAGACAAGTGATGCACTATATGCACCAGTGGGTATTACTCCATTAGTTATGCTTGCGTTTCTGCTATCCCCAAAGGAGAACGTAATTCGTTTGAGATGGACATGTTCTCCAGACATCTAAAGCATGTTTGGGGGGATGTTTGATGCCAATTTGAATGTATCTCCTTCTCTCTCCCCATCTCTCTCTCTAACAGAAATGCTTAGAGCTAAAAAACAGCCTGTTGGCCCAGCAGAAAGGGACTCAGTCATCACTGGAACGTCTCAAAACTCTCATTAGACTGATACAAAATGAGCAGATGATTCAGGTTACCATGACGACAACCACCACCTCCTCCCTGCTAACTGTCCCCTGGATCAAACCCTCATCTGCCTCTGCTGCCATGCACAAAGCCTTGCAGCAATCACAGGGTAACAACTGACAGAGCTGTCTGGGGAAAATGAAAAAAAAAAACTTTATACATGCGCAAAGGAGAGATTAAACCGAAACAACGGGAAATGAAGGAAACAAAAAACGATCTCATTTTTTACACATGTAGAACTTAAGCCAATCAGTCCAGTTTGTAGGTCACTGTGGCAGCAACTTCCCACAGAGCAGATTTTTCTGCAGTTTTGTATTTGCCAAGACCTTCAGTGCTTATGAGATTTGTTTTGTTATGTTGGCCTTAATGTATTTATGAATAAGAAGGAGAAGAAATAGTATGGCTGATAGAAAGTGAAGTATCCTTTTTGGAGGGCAGACAATTTTACAAGTTTGCTTTAAAGGGAAAAATTTTAAATACAAAGAGTTAGTAAACTAGTAGGGAGGTAGCTGGGCTTAAAGCTGTTTGAGGGAGTAAACTGGTAATATAAAAAGAGCCAGAACTACTTAGGACTTGACATGGATTCTTAGCAAAGTGACCAAGGTCTGCCTCGCTGATTCAGGTGAACTGAAGATGGGCTGTTTGACAAGAATGACGTCATGGACGCTCACAGAGCCTTTAAAACAAAAAGATCATTTTTTTTCAGTATTATAGCTGAATTGCAGATATTTAAATTAAAAAACTGTATGAAGTTAGCGTTTCTAGTAAAATATTGAAGTATTTTCATGCTGATGCTTCTGTATATGCGTTCTGAAGTATTTAAAGAGGTATGACTGTAAAACTCCTTACTTTTTTGCAGGTCCTTTTTACTTATTTTGCTATTGATGTATTTTTCTCATGGAGTTTTTGTGCAAGATTTAGCATAAACCATATAGTGGATAGCTTTGGCAGGTTGGGTTCGGTTTTTTGGGTTTTTTTGGTTATGTTTTGAACTTTTTTTTTTTTTTAATAAAAGCAAATAAAGATTGTTTTTCTTTTCTTGCCAGTACAGATAATATGCCAAAAAATAATTTTACATTTTTGTACTGCATTTTTATTGTAAAAATAGGTAACATGGAAAAAAGCTGGTGGGGTTTTTGTTTGTTTGCAGGAAAATCTGCAAAAATGGTACAGGAAAAAAAAACTGCCTCAAGGGGTTGTTTGTCATATTGGATAATAGCAAGAATTTAGGGGGAGAGTTGGACTGTGGAAAATTAAGGGTTTGCTGGGTTTTTGGAAACTTAATTCCTTTTTAAATTTTGTTGATTTGTAACACATTTGAAAATGTTTAGCATTAGTCTGAGAAAATCCTAGAGCTCCTGCTTGTTTCACTAGCAAGTCTTCCTGATGCTACAAGGGTCAGTCTGGCGCCTTAGTAGGCCACAGGCCTATCCTGTAATCCTGAGGCCTACCTCGGAAGTTAGTGATGGGCAACCCCTTTTCCTCTAACAATGCAGAGTTTCACACAACCACTGATTCCATTCTTCGATCCTTTAGTTACTTAGCACAACAGGTATGAAACAAAACAAAAAGCAAGGAACCACTACAGCATGACACACAGCTAGTCTCTCACATCAGCATATGACATGGTGCCGAATGTCATTTTTTTAAAAATGAGGGATTGGCCTTTTCAGTTGCCCATCACTAGGCAGCACATGGTCCCTTCAACCATTTTCACAACTCCGGGAGAAACTGTGCAGTACTATACAAATCTATTTTAATACACTTAACACTCAGTTGAACAAGATTTTTATATTCTTTTATTGATGAACAAAGTGAACTAAGTAAAACACAATTGTTATACATTGATTATTGTATGCCAATTATGCATTCTAATGTGGCTTGCAATGTAAGTGTTTTCAGGTTTAATGTTTTTTTTTCTTCTCAGACAAATTAAAAAAAGGAAAATATGGAAGGTTGAACATGTGAAGAATTTCTGAAGACGTGTCTTGGACTGTTAAAAGTAGTTATTTTGAAAAGGGGACTGTCCAGTGGATAGTGTGCATAGAAAAAAAGTGTTTGTCTTAAATATGCCAATGTAGTTTTACTTCTTTATGATGCATTAAACTTGACTGACAATTTAATAGTGGTGTGGATGGTGTGATATTCATTCTTTCAGAAATACAACCTGACCTCAATCCTTCAGTCCCTTCTCAGACCAAACATCCCCGAGATCAAGGGAAACTCACAAACTTTAATGTAATCTCCTCCATCCCTTTACGAATTAAATGTATTGCAGTAATGCATAGATACCCCACTTACAGATTAGGACCCCGTTGCGGTATGCATTGGTATAGTGCCGAATAAAAAAAGACAGTCCCTCTCCCTCCAGAGAGTTTACAATCTATGTAATCATTTTCCCCTTCCGCTACCTACACTCCTGTTTCTGGTTTTCTTCACCATCCATTGTGGTATGAGCCTCATTCACACCTTGGTTTGCCTTCACTGGTCTGTAACCTTCTCCTCTCTGATTCTTACTTTTGCTCCCTTTTTAGAATATCTACATCATTTCAAAGTCATCCTGTAGTGGTGCCTGCATCAATCCCTTGCTTGGCCCCCCATTTCCCTGTCATCTTCTGCCACAGCACCTGCTTGTTTTCAAATTCCTTCTATGAAGCCACATCTAAATCATTCTCACTTCCTTCTTATTGTTAGTCCCCATGCTCTTACTTGACATGTTGTCCTATGTGTTGTCTCTAACTTGTGGCCATATTTTAATGTCCTTACCGTACGTGATTGAGGTGAATGGGGCAAGGTACTGTACAAGTGGGTAGAGTGACAGACTTGGGCTGTCAATGTTGCAATTAAGGACTGCGGGATGGGGCCTTGTACTGAGATTATCCATTTTCTAAATGACTGAAGAAAAGATTATTGAAGGAGGAGCGAGAAAGGAGACGCTGTGCTAAAGCCCCACAAAGACATATTATTACAATAATGCTGGCCTGCTAACAGACTGGGACATATTATTGGCACTTCTAGGAGTGGCAGATTGGACAGGCTTGATTTTTTTCCTAGCTCTTCAGCCTCGTACTGTGTCAGTGTTTAATTTCAGGCTGTTAGGACCATGGGACTGTAGAACTATTGCGCTGTTTCCAGGGATGTGTATTTTTTCCTATTGTTTTCTTCCAATCCTATGAGAAACCTCTACCCCAAACAGAACCAGAAGTCTTTTCTAATGACCATCAAAATTCTCCCATAATCTTACCCTATAAAGTCAGCACTGTACTAGTTTACAGGAGCCAATTACAGTGCTCTGCATGGTGCCTTAAAAATTAATATAGATTTGAGAATGTGCTAGCCTTTAATCTTGGGTAATAATTCAAATCATGTGTTGGCAGAGAGCTCTGTAGCCGACACAGTAGCCTCAATCGAGCAGGCCCTGGCATCAAGCACTGGCCTTTGAAAAGGATTAGAAACTGAATGTTGGGGTCCTCCTGCCCCACTGATAAGAAAGTTTTTTATAACAGATAGACCAGGTTCACAGCATTACAATATTTTACTGTAATATGGCAGGACTCCTGTATATGTGCAGGACGTCTTCAGAGCCGGTCAGTTACGTTACAGAGGGATCTAATCAGCAAATAGCTATGTTAGAGAATGGTGGTGTGTCCAGTCTGGCATAAGAACAGCCATACGGGGTCAGACCAAAGGTCCATCTAGCCCAGTATCCTGTCTTCCGACAGTGGCCAATGCCAGGTGCCCCAGAGGGAATGAACAGAACAGGTAATCATCAAGTGATCCATCCCCGGTTGCCCATTCCCAGCTTGTGGCAAACAGAGGCTAGGGACACCATCCCTGCCCATCCTGGCTAATAGCCATTGATGGACCTATCCTCCATGAATTTATCTAGTTCTTTTTTTAACCCTGTTATAGTCTTGGCCTTCACAATATCCTCTGGCAAGGAGTTCCACAGGTTGTGTGTTGTGTGCATGTGACCATTGCACCTCTCTAAGCATCATTTTGGCTTCTTTGTCTGAAGAGGATACAAAGTAACTTCTGTCCATTCAAAATGAATTGAAAGTAAATGTGGAAGTCATGTACCAACACGGTACATATGGCAACAGCTACTATTCTAACTGCACTAGGGTTGAGAAGTCACTTGGACATTTGTTTCCTTCTGTTTGTGTCCATCTCTGTAGTATTATGGCAGTGGAGCCATGCAGTTTATCCTGTCCCAAAGCAGACAGTATAGTTACATTTTTGTAACCAGATAATAATTTTGTAAACTATGCTATGGGTACAATATTACATCCGGAACCGAAGCTAAGAGAGTGTCACCTTTTAGTGGCTAGTCTACATGAGACTGCTACTCTATTTAGTTCACTATGTCAAGTATTAGGGGCACATGGTTTTTAACTCTTATAGGTCCCAGGTTCAAACCCTGCTGTTGGCCCAAGCAGGGTCGGTTATGCCGAGTTCAGAAAAAGAGTCCTGTGACATCATGGATAAAGGCACAGACTTGAAAGCAAAACCATTCCTTATGTTAGCAGGCATGGCTGGTGGTTCAGGACTAATGGGGGCTCAGCCACACCAATATGAGAAGTGTGCTGTGGGACTGATATACTTCAGGGTACAGTCACACCTAAAGCTACTGGGGCACTTCTGCTGGACCAGAGTCAGATTAGCAGGGTGTGGTTCTCAGCTGCTACGCTTAACTAGGAAGGGTGGTGGGAGGAGACTGAACTGGTAGCAGTTGGAGTGGAGAGACCTTTCATGGTTTGGCAGAGGGGAAAGATTGGAGGCGGTAGGCGTGAGTGTAGTGGGGAATAGAATCAATTGGTGAATGAACGAGGTTATGGATGTACTCATGGTGTGGGAGGCATATGGTGACGGGTTGATATTGATAGCAGGAAAGAACACTAAAGTGTCAGAGGGAGAACCACTATGTTCGCCCACCCTCCCCTGAAGTGGTGCAACTTTTCCATCCTGAATGCACAAAGGGGATAGGAAATGAAGAAGGCACCATTTTTAGTTCTTCACTACCCTTACCCGCAACCACCACTCTGAGTATCTTCACACCAGGGTACGGTCTAGACCAATGTGTCATCCCTGCCCTCCAACCATGGGTGCCTAGAATGCCTTACTGTACTACTTGGACCACTCACAGTCTTCCAGCATGCAAGCCACACCCTGAGTGTCTGCGTGTGACTGCAGCCTGACCAGCCCCACTTGGGTTAAACACTTGTTCTCACCAGCCTTGGTTATACAGGAGGGTGATCTCAACACCACCCCCCAGTCTGGACCCCCCCCTACTTTCAACCCCCCTCTTCTCCCTCCCCCCCCCCACAGTAAAAGGAGATATTGGTACTGGGCTATTGTGAGGACAACTCCATTAATGTTAGTGGGATGCTCCGGTACTATAGAAGTACCTATACAGATGGGGCCAGTCTTACCGGGTGTAAGGTACAACCAAGAGTGAGGTTCCCAGCCTGTTTATAGCAGGTTGTAAGATAACTGCATAGAAACCCAACTCTTACCATGTTACAGGTCTTGCAAGTCTCATGCTCTTAGGTGTTTTTTCTTAAAGCCCTGGCTCCTGGATCACATGACTAATTTTTTTTTTAAATAATTGTCTAGCTTGAAAAGGTAGGTTAGAGTGGAGCCTAAAAAGACCTTAAGTGTTTAAAAGGGAAAAAAAAAATCACACACAAGCTCAAGTTTTAGGCCAATCTCAGGGAACGCCTAACGCATGATTTATGACACTTGGGGCTGGTAATACTGCAACCCCATCCCATTGCTACCGTCAGTTGGCTTTAAAGCCCTGCATAAGGGCGCCAAGACAAAAACAAAACAACCCCAGTGACATGAGTTTCATGACTCTACGTCACATGTAGAAGTACCCAGAGTACTTGGGTTTTCTATCAGTTTGATGGCCTATTAACAAGCGTGACAAAACTTTTAAAACAATGCATCTCAGCACACTGTGTTCTGTACTCTGCAGGCTCTGGGGAGTTACAAAGGGGGACTTGCGCTGATGTGGCTGCTGCCACCCGTTTCAGACTAGTCCTATGCACTTGAATCAGATTTTACCAACTGCAGCTCATTCCACCTGAAAAATGAAACCCAGGCGGCGTCTGACATCGAGCACAAGAGACTGATTGGTATACGCAGAAAATGCCAGACTCTGCCTCTGTAAGCCACTTCTCAGTTAACCAGGGTGAATGCCATTAAAGGTTAGAGCTTTTTAGTAACATTAAATTATCATGATGGAAGCTACTACACAGACTATGCAGGCGCACAAAAATTCCAGGAGAAAAAGATGGTGTTGGGCTTTGAATTTGTTGTTTGCATTTTTATTGAAGGATAGGAGGTGACTTTGTTGTTCAAAAGCCGTAGAAACATTGTACTGGCACTTTGATCATCAAATGTTACTCATTAAGCAGTTACAGCTCAAATTTTCAATCATTTTTGCCACTTCATCTGTGGGATTGGAAAGGACTTTCATCTCCCTCAGCCCCATTCATTCACATAGGAGACAACTAGTTAATAACAATTGCAATTCCAATGCTGTTATCAGAAGCTGCCTTGGTATTATAATGTATGGTAAGCGTTGATAAACTGAGGGGAAACTTAGTGTGGTTCATTCCTTTATGGTTGGTATTTTCCATAAGAAAAACTAGAAATGATTTAATTAAGCACATATTCAAAATATTGCAAAGTGTTCCCCTGTTACCACAGTGGCACTAGTGTCTATACGATTCGCTGCAAACTTTCAGTTATAAAGGCTGCTGGCTAGAAATCAATTCTAATAATTAAATGTCACCCTATTTCCTAAGGGTGATGGCAATTTTCAGAGGCACAAAGATCAGTCTGTCACCCAACTCCAATTGAAAGAGCCTCACTCCCCTTGGGGGTGGGGACAAAACCAAAACCAACTAGCCCTATTGAGATGGCAGAGGTTGGAGGAACCCACCTGGAAACCCAATGCACTTAAAATCCAAGTCTAGGGCAAACATAAGGCAACCAGAGAAGTTCATGAGATTAAAAAGCCCTTGTGACCCACCCTTCTGGAATTGCATCATATAATTCTAGAAGAGATGACAGATATTAACTGGGAACAGCTGCCCAGAGGCAGAGGGCGAGGCCACAAAGAGAATGGGGCACCTAGCTGCCCATTGAGGCACCGAATATCAAAATTTAGCTCTTCAAAACCCCCGATCCACTGCGACTTACACCGGTATGTTCCTAAATTCTCTCAGCATATACATTTCTGCCACAAAGCCCCGTGGCACCTAAATGTTTGCCAGAGGACATGCACACAGCCACATAAGTCCTGAGAGCACCTACACATTTATGGGATTCTCAAACTGCGTGCCCTGTTCCCCTATCTATTGGATCTGATCCATCAGGTGTTCTCCAAACACACCTAACACCACACAAAACATAGCTGAGGAGGAAATGGTGGTGGTGCCTTACCCTTATACGCAATACCCAGGGGAGAACACTAACCACAGGGCAAGTTGAAGATCTGTGTTCAGATCCCAACTAGGGTTGCCAAGTTTCTAATCGCACAAAACCAAACACCCTTGTCCTGCCCCTTCCCCACCCTTTCCCTGAGAACCCTGCCTCTTTTCCAAGCCCCCACCACTCACGCCATTCTCCCCTCCCTCTGTCGCTCACTCTCCGTCCTCACTCGCTCATTTTCAGGGGGCTGGGGCAGGGGGTTGGGGGGGCATGAGGGGTGAGGGCTCTGGCTGGGGCTGCGGGCTTTGGGGTGACGCCAGGGATGATTAGTTTGGGGTGCAGGAAGGGCTCCAGGCTGGGGCAGGGGGGTTGGGGTTCAGGATGCAGGCTCTAGGAGGCGCTGACCTCAGGCAGCTCCCAGGAAGCGGCAACATGTCCCTCGGCTCCTAGGGCGCAGGGGCGGCCGGGGCCTCCACGTGCTGCCTCTGACCACAGGCACCATCCCCCCACAGCTCCCATTGCCCCGGTTCCCGGCCAATGGGAGCTGCAGAGCCAGCACTCAGAGATGTGGGGGGGGCAGCATGCGGAGCACGCCATGGTTGCCCCTATGCCTAGGAGCTGAGGAACATGTTGCCGCTTCCAGGGAGCTGCACAGAGCCAGCTAGGGAGCCTGCCAGCTCTGCGCCAACTGGACTTTTAACAGTCAGCGAGGCTGACCGGAGCCACCAGGGTCCCTTTTCGACTGGGTATTCTGATCGAAAACCAGATGCCTGGCAAGTTAATCCCTGCTCCAAATCAGGCACAGTCAAGGGCTTGAATGCTGGTCACCCACCTCTTGAATGAGTATGCTAACCTCTTGGCTATGAAGGTATTTTGCAAGAAATACCTGACTTGGCTGAGGCACCTAATGCCAGAAGTGGGTTCATGGATGTGAATTCTGAGCAGGAACAGGCACCTCCAGCCAGCCCAGAATTAGGCACCTAACTCCCTTTGAGGATCCCCCTGAGGATTTCCTATTGGCAAACCCAGACAGCTCCCCACTTAGCTTGCTGACTTCTGTGAATGCCCCCTCTGCCCCACCCCATTTTGATACCTAAGTCTCCTCGTGCATTGTATAGGGAGCTGGGCACCTAACTCAGGGTTATGGAGTCCACTGGGTGGTAAGTTAGGCGTTGCAATGCCAAGCCTGCCCCATTTGTGGGGCTCTCAGAATTCTTGTTTCTGTGACAGTCTGAACCCTTATGTTTTACAAGACTATGATAAACTTTGTACAGAGTATGCCTTGTGAAGTAGCATTTGAAAGCTCATAATCTGTTGCACATTATTGTCCTGGCAATATATGTGTGGCAACATTGTATGTAAAGTTATAAGACATGTCCTAAGTCTGGGGGCATAGCTTCAAACCAATTCCTCACAGACAAAAGGCTAGTAAGCACCTTAGCCAGGTGTCAGTGTAATCAACTGGACTATCGCCTGGTTAAACAGCCGTTCTCTAGCAGGAAGGAGGGTGTGTGAGTGAGAAATTTACATCTTGGCAACAACAGCTGGGGTTTGCCTCCGTAAACAGATTGGCTGTCACCTGACCCAGAGAGGGAGATGATTTTCAAAGAAAAGGGGAGCTCTAAGAAAGGTGAAGAGAGGCCCCCAAAATATTCGTCCTTTCTTACTCTCCTCAGCCATCACAGCACCTGAGGAACAAAGAGACAGCTTTGAATGGGTCGAGGGGAAGGCGAAGAGAAGCATGCTGAAAGGGGTTCAGGCACTAAGACTGCTAGAACGTGTGATGAGAGAGCCTTTGCTTTGAATTCACTCTAGCAAGTCTAGCTTGTTATGTTAAGTATTAGTTGCATTTTTACCTTTTACTTCTTTGTAACCAGTTCTAACTTTTATGCCTCATTACTTGTAATCACTTAAAATCTTCCTGTTGTTAATAAACTTGTTTTATCTAAGTTAGCATATTTGGATTGAAGTGTTTGGGGAACTCCATTTGAGATAACAAAGTCTGTGCCTATCGTTTTGTATTAATAAAATAATGGCATTTATATGAGCTTGTGTTGTCCAGGAGGGTACTGGGCAGTACAAGACACATGTTGCTGGTGTTGCTCTGCCTATATGCTCGGGGTATTACTGATCGCCATATTTGGGGTCGGGAAGGAATTTTCCTCCAGGGTAGATTGGCTGAGCCTCTGGAGGTTTTTCGCCTTCCTCCGCAGCATGGGGCAGGGATCACTAGCAGGAGGGTCTCAGCCGATTGAAGTCACTAAAACACAGGATTGGGGACTTCAACGGTAGAGTCCAGGGAAGGGTCTTGCGGCCTGCAGCATGCAGGGGGTCAGACCAGATGATCATAATGGTCCCTTCTGACCTTAATGTCTATGAGTCTATGAGTCTATGAGTCTATAATTCAAGGGTGACAGGTTGGCCGACTGAAGCACTCTTGGAGTGTAGCTGGAAGTAATTTACATGCTGAAGGTTGTGTGAGTGCAGGCCAGGAGTGGTTGCTCTCACAGTGAAGGAGTGTAAAAGGCACACCAGGTGGAGAACTGAGGGACCCAGCTGTCCAATAGTCAAAGTGTACCCTGGGGAATGTCACACTCCCATGGCCTGAGCATAGGACAGGGAGCTAGGAACTGAGTTAGAATACCAGTATTAACAGTGACTTCAGGGTGTTGTGCAAGTCACTTAGCACTGCCTCCGTTTCCCCATCTGTTAAACAAGTTTGGATAATATTTACGTATTGAGACGCGTAACTAGAAGATGTTGGTACATTATATTTGTCACAGTCAAAACAAAGTATTACTACATTTTAGATTTTTCTTTGGACTTTTGCCTAAAATAAAAGTGGGACGAACTAGAAAAGGAAGAAAGACTAGAAATAGCAGCTCAAGAAAATGGCCTAGTTTTGGAGGATATTTTTGTGGTTGTTTTTAAAGTGTTCTTTCAGTCCTCACTTATAGTCATTTCATATTTTGAAATTGCACCATAGACTGTGCGCACACAGAGAGAGAGAGAGAGAGCTGGGAGTACCACTCTTCAGGCAGTGACACTTTCGGAATGCTACTACATCATTTCCCAGCCAGGCCCATTGTTCAGCTCCCATTCTTCAGAAGCCACAGTGGAGAAGAATGATATACACACACACATACATATATATAAATTTTAATTGCAAGCCTGTCAGGTGAATCTCGGCACTCAGTCTAGATTTACTAGGGAGGCTGCTTGGCTGGGTTTGAATCACTGCTGAGTGACACTTACGACAGCTCTTGCCCTATCTCCGCCAGAAAGTTGGAATTCATTTCTGGCTTGCGTGAAAGCACTGAAAGTAAGTGATGCATTATCAATGTGAATCTTGTGCTCCTGCACATAAGCTAATTGCTCTATGGTATTCCAGCATGATGGTTCTATGCCATTTTAAGGCCTTGCAGCAGGAGAGACTGTGTAGATCAGTTGATTTGTACTTTAATAAAATGGAACAGTCAGAGTTTCAAGTAATCTTTTCTTAAACTTGTGGCTAGACAAGAGAACATTTAATGGCTTCTTAGCTGATGTTCAGAGCATGGTTCAAAAGGGCTGCTAACAGTGGGGAGCTAAGACAGTTCCTTTCTCTTTGGTTTGCACTTAAGTAAGGGTGGCAGTAGGGCTGTTATTTATCCTTGCAATGCTTTGCTCGAGTATCCGCTAGGTGAACCCAAGGTGCTTAAAGGTATCCAGGTTTTGCACTGCTCAGAACATCAGCATCACCTACTGCCCAGTGGAATTTTCAGTCTCAGTTTGGTTTCTGAAAATGCCTTCCTTAAGCAACTGACAGCTGAGCAGAAAGCTGCCTAAGTTAGCCAGCAGTGAGATACCAAGAGGACAGGAGCTTAAGTGCCTGGTACTCTAGGCTGATCGGCCAGTGCCAGGCACGACCCTCACCCACAAACCCTCTCCTGCAGTTTGACTTCTGGATTCAAGAACCAATTAAGACTTCCCTCCCCTGAAACACCTAATGTTTCTTCTGTCTATCAGAGTCAAGGCTCCGGCAGCACTATGTTTTGCATTGAAGCCTAAAGATGCACAAGTAACGTATGCAGTGCTGTAGTTATGTTGGTCCCAGGCTAGAATGCTTGCCTCTCACCAACAGAATGTGGTCCAATAAATTATATTACCTCTCCCACCTTGTTTCACAAGTGTCAAGCTTTTTGGATTTCTTCCTAATAAAAAGTAAAGGCTGGGATTTAATCCCAGTATGAAATACTGGCCAAGATTTTCAAGCTGGCTTCCAAAGCCCGCATTAGTCTGAATACTTCATTTCTGTGTTCAGATGAGGTTTACACGTGCAAGTTTATGGGTCATCAGCAGAGTCTGACCCAAGACATTCAGCAACACAGCACGGACCATTTACACAGGTGCTAAAGACATAACCTGCTATCACTGCCATCTAGGAGTTATTTTCCATATGCACTAGCTGGTGGCGGTGGGAGGGGTGGGACAAGACACATTTTACACGTTACTCACGTTTAAAATCTGTCCCATTGTACACTCTATGATAATCTCGTCTGGTGATAGAATGATCACACTTACTATTCCTCCGAAGACAGCTTTGTGTGCTGAAATATTATATAGAGGGAATCCTTAAAGCACACTTATCTGTCCCACTTTGGGTTTTAATTTTCTCTCTCTGCTGTTCTTGTTCACATTGCTGATCACAGACTGCAATGATCCATTGCTTGTTAAATAGGATTTCCCCCCTTGCCACACACCGACAACCAGCATTTGTATTGCAGCCTAACTACACAAGACAAATGTATTGTTATCCCTTTTCTACAGCTAGGAAACTGAGGAGCGGAGAGAGTAAGTGACTTGGCCAAGATGACACAGGAAATCTGTGGCAGAGCAAATTTTTAACAGCAACAGCAAAAAGGAGAGAAATTGGTCTATCATCCTGCATATCAAACTAGTATCATTACAGAACAAAGTGATGACAAATTTGGCTCCATTCTTCTTTCATGCCAGTCTGAAACTGCTGTAGCTCTAGTGCCAGCGGGAACACTCCAGATTTATACTGAGCTGAGGAAATCTGGGCCATTGCATCCAATAACAGGGCTCATTAAGATGACATTCACTTGCTCATTGCTGCTATTACTTTTTGGGGTTCCCAATCAGTGATCGGATGGAGCTAGCTGACTCTGAGGACTTTCACAAAAAGAGCTTTTGTATTCCCCCTCCCCCAGCAAAAATTTCAATTGCTGTCACCAAGAGGCTTGTGAAAAGATCAGATCCTTTTGATGCACAGAGCGACCAGGAGGATGGTCTCTACCTCCTCCCCACCCCCACTGCACTAACAGGCAGGAAAACAAATTGCCATCAACTCACAGGGGTGGAGCTCAAGAGGACCTAATTTGGTTTTAGAGGTGGTGAAATGCAACAGGCCAAAGGCAAATTATATTAGTTAGACTGGTTTGAAATTTGATTTGCTATCAGATGGTTTAACTGTGTGTAGCCTAGAAACAGGGCTATGGAAAACCAGAAAGGGATTGATTTTACATATTTTTTCACAAAGCAAAAATCAGGCCGTTATTGTCAAATTTGACACATTTAAGGCCAAATCCTCCTGTTGTGCAGCTTCTGTGAAATCAACAGGGTTGCAAGGGGGTAACTAAGAACAGAATTTGGCCCTTCTGCAGGAAAAAATGGGACTAGAATTAGCTCACAGAGGTGTTTTTTCTCAGAGGCAAAAAGGTGTTCAGATTTGGCACATGAGGGCTCAATCTGTGAAGATAAAAACATGCTTTAAATTTTTTTTTGTCAATTTATGAAAAAAATAAAAGTCAAAGTCTGCCAAGGAGTTACAATGCACTTTTCAGCTTTATGCTGCAGTGTCTCAGCCATCCCAGGTCAGCAGCTAACCAAAGCTGTCCAGTAGAACAAGCTGGGGATCTCAGTCCACTTCTCCACAAGACAAGAGGTACATCACCAGAATCTGATGATAGTGCCTGGGAGTCTCAGCCGGGAGACTTTAACAGCGTGCTGGGAACCAACAGCGGAGCCAGCACTATGGTCACTTAAACACCAATTAATTCCCCCCAGGGTGGATCTGATGGGGCCGAATTAGTGGATTAGAGTGAGCTGGGGGAGGACTAATGAGCAAATTGGCCCATAAAACCAGGAAGTATAAGGTGGCACATGAAGGATGTGCAAGGGAGAGAGGCAGGCTCGCAGAGCCAAACCCTGGAAGTTGCTCTAAGTAGAGAGATCTTTCTCTTCAGTTATTTGCTGAGGAGAGACTGAAACTGTAAATAATTATGGTGCCTAGATCAGTGAGGTGGTGGGACGAGCAAGTGGGTGTTTAACAGCTGAAGGTCTCAGAGTCTGTGGACAGAGCAAAAGACAGGATCTGGACATAGTCTTGCCATGGAGACCATTGCCTGAGTGCGCATTGCTATGTAATCATTCTCTCACCAGAGTTGGCCTGTCCAGGTCTAGGCTGAGCCATAGTGCTGGGACAGCATATTGAAGCTTGTACTGCCCCTGACCATGCTGCATGCTACGTGCTCTTCAAAGAATGAAGGCGGCTTGCAACCCCTCCCATCGTAGGGTCAGTTGCACATTTTATAAGCACACTCTCCATTCCATTGCCCAAGTCACTGATAAAAAGTGTTGATTAGCACCAGACCCAGGCCAGACTCTTGTGGGGCCTCACTTGGTACAGCCTCCCAGTTGGAGAGCGAGCTACAGAGAACTACTCTTTGAGTAGGGTGCGTAACTAGTTCAGAGACCCACCCTGTAGTAATTTCATCTAGACCACATTGTCCTAGTTTGCTTATGAGAACATCATGGGGGACTCTGTCAAGAGCCTGACTAAAGTCAAGATAAGTCCAAGCCCACATCTGAACATCGAGCTTGGCTTGGAATTCTGGGGCTGGGAGGGACTTAACACTTCTAGGGAAGGGGAAAAGGTATTGCAGTCATTTTTAAGGGACCAGATCTCCTTCTGCTTGTGTCCCCAAAATAGTTATTCTGTTCTGCATTGGCCAGCACAGGGAGGGTTGATCCATGGGTAAGCCAACCAGATTGCAGTTGGTGGGGGACAGGAAGCCATGGTGGAGACATTGAAAGGACTGTGAAAAAAAAAAAGAGACAGTAAATGTCTGTCGGCAAAGAAACTGTGCCGGCAGAACACTCATTATATTCTGCAACACCAGTGATGGCTGTACAGTACTAGGTACACAGTTGTTTCTAGACAGGGAAAGATCTTCTGTTTGCATGTTGCACTTATCACCATGTTAGCCAAGCACTAGTCAAGTCTTGGGTGAAACATTCCTAGAGAAATAATTAACTCTAGCTCCAAGGCAGAAGCTTGTCTTCAGGTGACAAAAGGCCCAGCCCTGTATATATCAAGGATAGAACTATCTCTGAGTCACTGAGAGCAGGATTAAGCCTAAAGTTTGCCTCTAGTGACTACAGATCACTCAGTTGTTCCAAGCAGTGTGCTCAAGGCCTCCATCTTACATCAGAGACCACTTCATGACAGCCACAGCGGTTGCAGAGGAATCTGAGTCACAAGAATAAGCAGTACCACATGATACGGGATTAAATGTCATTCTACTCACATAGTCTATGCACAACTCCTGCACTGTCACTAAGCCTTTGGAGCAGATTGCTGTTCAAGTGAAATCCTGGCCCTGTTGACATCAATGGTAAGTGTCCCATTAACTTAATATGGGGCCAGGATTTTGTTATGTGTATAAACCAGTTAGGAGCTCTAACTTGTGCCTGCTTGGCCTACCACTTCCATGACTCTGATTCCTTGTCAGCCAGGTTGATTGCTCTGTTTGGCAAAGCCATTTTGGGGAATCAGTGGGACAAGCTGTGCTATTAGCAACTCCAACGTAAAGGAGGAGAGTCTGGCCCTTTATGAAGGCTGGTCTACACTGGGGGGGGGGGGGGGAATCGATCTAAGATACGCAACTTCAGCTACGTGAATAGCATAGCTGAAGTCAAAGTATCTTAGATCGATTTACCTCTGGTCCTCACGGTGTGGGAATTGACAGCCATGGCTCCCCTGTCGACTCCGCTACCGCCTGTCGCTCTAGTGTAGTTCCGGAGTTGACAGGGAGCGTGTTCGGGGATCGATTTATCGCATCTAGACGAGACGCGATAAATCGATCCCCAATAGATCGATTACTACCCGCCGATCCGGCGGATAGTGAAGATGTACCCTGAGATAGTGTTCATTCATACAAGTGTGTTGACCTACTTTTTCCTGGTGTATGGTCCAGATTCTGATTTCAATTACATCTGTGTAACTGTTTTGATGGTGTTACCAGTGTAAGAGTGAAATCTAGCCTGCAGCAGAACTGCCATCCTCAAGGATTCCAAAAATTTTTCCTTCTTCACAAGACAAAGTGAAATGCAAATTATGGGCCAAATTCTGCAGTAAAGTTGGTATACATCCAGATTAATGCCACAAACTTGCCAGGATTTACCTCTTTAACTGAACAGAGCTTTACCGTGTGTCTGTAAAATAATAATGCTAGATTTTTAAATACACAGAACCAAGCAATAACAAAATGTATTCAGAAATCTTCCATGAAATTTGTGTTTAAAAACAATTCTTGAACAAAAAAAAAAAAAGGAGAAATAAAATTAAATTTATGGGACAAACTCATCAAGTCTGGAAAGTCAAGGTAAGAGCAACTCTCCCTTAGGGCTTGTCTATACTTACGTGCTGGTTCGGCGGCAGGCAATCGAACTTCTGGGTTCGATTTATTGTGTCTTGTCTGGACGTGATAAATCGAACCCAGAAGTGCTCGCCGTCGACTCCGGTAATCCTGCTCGGCGAGAGGAGTATGCAGAATCGATGGGGGAGCCTGCCTGCCGCGTCTGGACCATGGTAAGTTCGAACTCAGGTACGTCGACTTCAGCGACGTTATTCATGTAGCTGAAGTTGCGTACCTTAGCTCGAATTGGGGGGTTAGTGTAGACCAGCCCTTAGTCACTTTTGCCAACTGTGTCTCTTTTCCCCTTCACCCTCTCTTGCTCTGACTGGTAACATGAGCTAAGGAGAGTTCCAGGCTACAGTTTTAAATTGGAGACAAATCAGCAATAGCCTGGCAAACTGCAGTGTTATTTAAATGTCGCTTTTTGTCTGTGAATGTATTATGTGAGACTGAGATAACTTAAAAAAATAATACTACAGCCTAATAAGAATTGAAAGGAGCATTTAAAGGCCTCATAAACATGAAATAATAATGAAACAAAAAAAAAAGATCAAAGCATTTAATTTCATTCTAAATACTTCACTTTCACACTCAAATTCTTATCAAAGATAGGCAGATGTTACTTTGCCTCTAGGGGGTCTCTAACTCAGTTTCTGATTTGCATCTAGTCCACAAATTTCCCTTCAAAACAGCAGACGTATATTGTAAAAGGAGCTGCAGCAGAACCAGTGCTACAACAGACTAAGGAATGGTAGCCATGTCTAATATTTAATACCATTGTCGAGCTGTATAAATATTTCCATCTCCGCTATGTTTACAAAGAGGAATCGGAACGCAATCAAGAACATGCATCTATACAATTCAGACATGATCAAGAAAAATCCAGGTCTCTTTAGAATAGAAAGAAATCGGCAAAAACACTAGACGTTGTCTTTTAGGTTATTAAAATACTGGGCAGGTGCAGATGTGATTTATAAATAGAAAGGAGCTCAAGTTGCAAAATCAAACCTGGATTATGAACACAGATAAATTTGGGGAATGTCTGGACTGGAGTTGGCCATTAGATGAAACTCGGATCTGGATTTTAATCCCATTGTCCCCCCCCCCCCCTCCTCTTGAACAAAATAATGCTTTGGTTGGTTCTGGTCTGGGTTTTAGTATGGGCCCTGTTTTGTTAGCAATAAGTGATCTGTCAGGCAGGCAGAGCGGTGGGGGGGGGGTGGGAGAAAAGATTGTTATTAGTGATGCTGAGTGGCCAGTGATACATGTGGAGGTTCTAGAGGTTTATATGGCAGCAGCATGGGCTTATATTGCATTCCTTGGCCCCTGGTGAACACTGAACTAAAGACTCTTCTAAAACTTGACCTTCTCTTTCTCCAATTCCACTCCTCAGCCAACACGACCGGCTGTTAGTTCTCAGCAATATCAGATGGGATTTGACCATTTTGGGAGGTGAATGGGGGTAGTTGTGAAAGCAGTCTTCACTGGCTATTAGAGCAGGGTGAAAGATGGGGGGGAGGGGAAAATGCAAGAAGTGACCGTTTTCCATTTTTCAGTATTTCAAATGTACCTATTTTTAAAAAACAAATAGTGGGGTTCTTAAGCATTCACAATCAAAATTGCTACAGAAATTTTTCATTTATCAAAAATCCATGTAATTGAAACTCAACCATTTCAATGCTGCTTTTGATAAAAACTTTAGTGAAAGATTAAAAAAAAATAGAAAAAATGTCAAGTTTAGTGAAATTTCTCATTCTCCAGAGAAAAGTTATTTGTCAGTGAAATATGAGTTCTTTCAAAGAAAAGAAAAATTCTGCCAGCTCCACTGGCAATACCTGATCCAACAGTGAACCTCCTACATGTTATAAATAAGGCTAAAATTTTGTCACGGAGGTCATGGAAGTCACGGAATCTGACTTCCAACGACGACCATGACTTCAGCCCGCGGCGGCTGGGAGCTGCAGGATCCTGCTGCCTTCCGCAGCAGCTCAGAGCTGTGGCGGTGGGGGTCTCCCAGCAGCTCCCCACAGCCCCCAGCCACCGCAGGGCTCCCCGCAGCCTCTGGCCGCTGCCGGTGGGGGAACCCAGCAGCTCCCTGCCACCATGGGAGGCAGCAGGACCCCCACAGCCCCCACCTGCCCTCGACATTGATCCCCACAGCTCCACACTGCTGTGGTGTTGATCCCCGCAGCCCTTCACCACCGCGAATGGCAAGGGGACCCCCACAGCCCCACCCGCAAGGGGACCCCTGCAGCTCCCAGCCTGGGTGGAGGTGGACCCTGGAGCGCCAAGCCTCCATACGTGGTGAAGGCCCCGGAGCTCTCAGCTGGCCATGTAGCTGCCTAGAGGCTTTCCATTTTATCATAGCTATTTTAGTAAAAGTTAGGGACAGGTCACGGGCTTCCGTGACTTTTTCTTTATTGCCTGTAACCTGTCCTTGACTTTTACTAAAGATATCCATAACAAAATCTTAACCTTAGTTATAAAGGCACTGCCTTATAGGTATGTACACAATCGCCTCCTATTGGAAGGAACATGCCAGGCCCTTTCGTATATATCTAGCAGTCCCCTCTACCTCAAAGCTAGTGGGACTGCTTTTTAGCTCACCAGTTCCAAGCTTCTCAAAAGACAATGGTCATTTGTTGTATTCCAAATGCCTCATTTAGACAATTAGCAGAGAACTGAGGAATCCCTGAAGAACACTTCAAGATAGTCCCCATTTAACCCACTTACCAACTAGTGCATAAATAGGACTTAGGAAGCTGCATTTACAGGAATTCCATCACAGTGTTTACCAACGACTGGGGTGCAACAAAATGATTTCATTCCTGGCAGGACTATTTCCTGGTGTTTGTGGGCAGGAATGACAGTATCTGCAGAATGAGAATGCCCATATTAGCAACACCCCCAGTTCAGAAGTAACTTTCCAGCTCAGTCTGGCTGCCAGTCACCATATGGCGATAAGTCACAAAGAGACAAACTCGCAACCAAGCCACTCGCCCTCATGAATGAGGGTTCAAGCTATAAGTGAACAATTACTTGACACCAACCATATCTCCAAGGAGCATAACTAGATTATATGATTAACTGGAGATTCTTGCTCCCGTGGACAGGATTAAACTGAAGCCCAAATTCAGAGTCAGTAAGGAGGCTTCGCCCAGGGCATAAAGCTGATTAACCTAGGGGTGTGCATGGAGTGAGGTTCACTCTTCTTCTGAGCAGGGGCCATTCATTAACATCAGGTGATCTTAATGCGACGATGCCATTGCAGAACTATAAAAAAAGGCGTATGCTCAGAGGAGCTGACACTCCTGTCTCTTGTGCTAGACCATATGTTCATCTCCCCCCGCCATCGCCAGCCCCAAGAGAAGGCAAGCCCTTGTTGAGCTGTATATAATGTTGAATCTGTGTGTGGGGGGAGGGAGTGACGAGGGGGGGTTAGCACAAATGTTCATCTACTGCAGCAGTTTGCTATGGAAACTCATTTGTATTACAAAGTACGAGGGTTAAGTGGGACTAATTTCTCAGTAGCACTGAAAATATAAGACAGATCGGTACTGCAGAGGGGCCAAACCAGAAGCACTGAGTGAGGCAACTCACATTTTGAGGATGCTCAGATCCAGATCTAGCTTTTGTAACTCAGGCCCATCTGTAATGAATACCAGTTATCTCCAGCAGCAGAAAGACTTAACATATGGGACGTGCATCTGTTTTCCCAAGTGAGGGACAAGAGGGGCTTCATGCACTTGCCTCCTCTATAAGGCAGCCATACTTTGGACCAAGATGGAACAGCCAGCCCCTTTGAAAAGCAAACCCAGTTCTTCTCCTGTAGTGCTGAGGGAGCAGGCTGTGAGACTATGTCAGGCCACTTGGCTGAACAGACTCCTGTGTGAGGCTTTTGTGGAAAGCCTAATAAAGGTAAAGAAGGGCCATGTTCTCACGCAGTCCTACTGAAAGCGGTGGGGCTATTTCTGGGGAAAGACACAGTCTGGCCCTGAGGAGGAAAAGAAAGGAGATCTCACCACCTTACTCTGGACTCCCTCTCAAAGCCGAGAGTTAGGGTTTCGCTGGCCCCTTAGGGCCATGGCAGGGAACTGGGAATGGCCAGTGGGTTTGTCAAGGCTGATTCCCCACTCTGGCACTTCGAGTGCAGAAGGTGGGGACCCGCAAGGACTTAAATTAATACTGGCCACTCCAGGCTTGTATTAAACTCCCAAGGTTATATCTTCTTTCTGACCTTGGATGGGTAGATGCTGCCACCACCCAAATGCAGAACCCTTTTGAGAACCCAGGAAGACGCACTTGGGAATTCCTTCCTGTGGGGTACCCTCAAGCCCTTTCACCCCCGCTCTGGGGAAGAGCTGAGAGAGAGAGAGAGAGAGAGAGAGAGAGAAAAGGAAATCAGCTGTTGCCACCAGCTAATTAAATAACATGTGCACAAACCTCTTAAGACACAAAAATCCAATTCTGTTCTTTAAAAAGGTAAATTTCATTAATAAAAAAAGACAATACACCTGGAACTTAGGCTTTTGCTAGATTAAAAAAAAAAAAACTACAAGGATTAAGCATCAAGAATAGCCTCAGCTGGTATCAGCCAGTCTAGCTCTTAATTTCCACTAAGTTACCTTGGCGTGCACCAGCTGAGGATCTGGTCCACTAGTGGTGGGGGGAAGGGAGAGGGGAGGGCCAGGCCAGAGAAAGCTGATTGTTGAAGCCAACCTAATGGTTTGGAGAAATAAGCCAACAGAATGAAATCCTGAGCCTATTTCTTTGAATCCCTATATTCTAAACTATAATCAAAGTCCCACATGCCCATGAGGCTGAGGAACAGCACTTGTTTGCGCCACAGAAGTGCATTCCACCACCTCAGAAGCTGCTGTTTAGGTCTGTTAGAATATCTGGCTATTTGTTGGAATTAATTGTTACTTTTTCCTCTGACTGCCCCTTCATGTTCTATATCAGAAACGATTCTCGGTGGCTGCCACTGCTACTTCTTCCAAATTCCTTTATATGGATTTCCTCCTTATTACTCTGAGGCTTGGTCTACACTAAACCCCCAAATCGAACTAAGGTACGCAACTTCAGCTACGTGAATAACGTAGCTGAAGTCGACATACCTTAGTTCGAACTTACCGCCGTCCAGACGCGGCAGGCAGGCTCCCCCGTCGACTCCGCGTACTCCTCGCGGCGAGCAGGATTACCGGAGTCGACGGGGAGCACTTCTGAGTTCGATTTATCGCGTCCAGACTAGACGCGATAAATCGAACCCAGAAGTTCGATTGCCTGCCGCCGAACCAGCGCGGTAAGTATAGACAAGCCCTGAGAACCATCCCTATTCAGATGCACTCAGCCATCTCGCATATCTCTCCCTCCCTCAGACTGACACACTCATGGCTAGATCCTCCGATCGTTTTATCGTGGGCAGCCACATGCACTCTGCATAATGAAATCAGAGCATGACGGGGCAGCTATGGGGGGGGGGGGGGAAACCTCCATCAGTGACTGTAAAGCAGACACAAAAATGATTTTACAAAGAACATGTAATTCACCTCCTACAGCTTTAGTAGAAAGGACTGTACCACCTTTTACTTAACTGGGGAAGGCCCAGCCTAAAAGCAAAATAAAACACATACTATTCGTTTAATGTAACTATAGTACTGTTTAAGGTCTTAATTCAACAAGTTACATAAGCACATGCATTGCTTTAAGCACTGACTTCAATGGGACTGCTCACTTGTTTAAAGTTAGGTGCATGCCTAAGAACCTTCCTGAACTCGGGTGCTAAGATACCCAAACATTTCCTCCCAGTCTTTATTCAGGCCTAATCTGATGGTATCCAGTTTGCAAATTAATTCCAGTTCTGCAGCTTCACGTTAGAGTCTGTCCCTGCTACAAACCCCGGTGCCAACTCTGTCCACATATCTATTCAAGGGACACCATCCTAGGACCTAACATATCAGCCACACAATCCGGGGCTTGTTCACCTGCACATCTACCAATGTGATATATGCCATCATGTGCCAGCAATGCCCCTCTGCCATGTACGTTGGCCAAACTGGACAGTCTCTGCGCAAAAGAATAAATGGACACAAATCGGACATCAGGAATCATAACATTCAAAAACCAGTAGGAGAACACTTCAATCTCTCTGATCACTCAATAACAGACCTAAAAGTGGCAATTCTTCAACAAAAAACTTCAAAAACAGACTCCAACGTGAAGCTGACTGGCTCAATAATATCTAAATTAAGCCCAATCCTGCAACTGGATCCATGCTGGAAAACTCTGATGCCCACAGACTCCCTCTAAAGGAAAAAGTAGAAGGGTCTACCTGCGTAGTAGATCTAACTGTAGTAATGCTCTGACCCTGACTTGAGTGGGGGCTCTGCAAGACAGCCCACAAGCTACAGGATCAGGCTTTTAGATTGTAAGCTGCTTTAAGGAGGGACCATGTCTCTTCAGCACCTCACCCAATGGGTCCAGATTCTGACTGGACCCTTTGGGTGCTACCAAAATCTACACAAATAATAAACAAACATTTCTCAAAGACTGAGAAACACTATATCAGGATACGGAATTTTGGCCCAAAAGGAAAAACGCCAAGAAGGGTATTATAAGCCACCAACTAAAAGTGGGGCTTTACAACAGGCTGTTAGCCTAACCTGCTCAGATTCGCCACTCAGCTTTATCCCTTCCTGAACCATTGCGGAGTGAGAGTGTTGTGTTAAATGTGACCCGCACAGAGCTGCCAGCAATTAAAAAAATGAATAGCAATTTTTTGGATGAGGCAGCACAAATGCCAGCTTTTCATTTTGTAATTCTTTTTAGTTCTGTTTTTCCAAACTACCACAGTGATGATTTCTCAATGAAGGGTCAAACGTCGGCTGTTTTTGAGAGACTTCTGTGCTAAAATCCAGCCACAAAATGCCCATTACAAAACCTTTATTTCCAGAGTAAAAATAACACTTTCTGCCCCACTGTCCCAGCTCAAAAACAGCTGACTAAATCCTACCCCAGCTTTCCAAAAAGGAAAAACAAAAACCCAGTACTGGGTTGAAAGCAAGCATGGAAAGGGGAAAATAGACTGAAAATGGAGGTTAAAAATGGAAGTTAAGCTACAACCTTAAACACACACACTCTCTCTCTCTCTCACTATGGCCCCTATGCACTACTCTGGCAGCCCCAAGAGGCCATAAAACTGCTCTAAATGGGCAGTTTATGATTCTCCCTGGTGTATGTGTGTGTGAGGGGGGATCACCAGCTGGGGTAGAACCAGTGTAACCAGTCTTGAGCCACTCTTTCGCAACACACAGGGCATGCTTGGGGAGGGAAGGAGCATGGCTGCATCACAATACACTCCAGTGATCCCCAGTCAGTATAGAGGCCACTGGAAGAGGGGATGGGAAGGCTAGAGCAAAAGTAGCCTACAATAGACATGGTCAATTTTTTTTGGAAGGGGTTTTTAGTGAAGGAAAATGGAATATTTATAATGGCTATTTTTGCAGGAAATGTCCCTTTGCAACTAACTGTATTGTGCTTTTGTTGAAAACTGAAACATTACAGCCACCTCCTCCCCCCGCACATTTTTTTTTTCAGTTTTCAACAAATGTTCATAGAAAATCTTTGAGGAAAACTTTTTTTTTTTCATTTTCCTCAATTTCGTTAGGTTTCAGAGTAGCAGCCGTGTTAGTCTGTATCCGCAAAAAGAACAGGAGTACTTGTGGCACCTTAGAGACTAACACATTTATGAGAGCATAAGCTTTCGTGGACTACAGCCCACTTCTTCGGATGCAGGTTCCATTCTATATGCATCCGAAGAAGTGGGCTGTAGTCCACGAAAGCTTATGCTCTCATAAATTTGTTAGTCTCTAAGGTGCCACAAGTACTCCTGTTCTTTTTGCTCAATTTTGTTGTTGTTGTTGTTGGCAGTAGCAAACATTTCCCAACCAGCTGTAACATACCGGCATCTCCGGCCCTAAATCCCACTGTGCATCACTTGGCCAGACCTATGGACCATATTTATACACATGCAACTATAGACACAGACACACATGCAAAGTACAGGTCATCTTCAGCATTCCTAGGGATTTGTTTTATACTCAAACCACCAATGTGGGATGAAGAAAGGAGCAGGGTGGTGTGTGAGAAGCCATCATGCAAGCCCATAGTAAGTTCTAGATAGCTAGCATAGACATGCTCCGGAAAAAATAGTTGCTTTTAAACAGACCATTTCTTTGAGCTAAAAATGTAAGAGCTGAGAATAATGACAGCCCAAGTTCCTTCAGCTCTTGTCAACAACCTGTGGAGATTAAAAGGCTGTCAGAAAGCTATCAACCGAGGCGTCAGAATTGCTTTCTGAAGTCATTCTGAATTAAAAACTAATGATAGTTTTCTTTGATAGCTCTTTTTAGTGGAGTGCAGCTGGAGGAAAATCAGCCAAAAGGGGAATTCAATTTTTTTTTAATAATTAATTTTGACTTTCTTTACCATATGATTTCTGGGTATCTCAGTCATCTTTTTAATTTCTCTCTATACAACATGAAGGAGGAAATCTTGGTGAATAAAATGAGTGGTACATTTTTCATTTCCTCTCCCAGTACTTTGACAATGTGTTTACATTACCTTATCAATCATTCCTTGTTCCTCCCTCCACAGACACAATAAGTAGCCCATAAATAACGGTGGGATTTTTGCTGGGGTAAAATGACCAGTTTAAATGAAGAGGCTTGCTTTCTAACAATAATGTTGATAGAGTTGCTGGTGGAGGTAATAAACAGAACAGCTCGACATGTTGCAGATAGTACGGTGTAGAAAAAGATGCTTGAATGTTTGCTTTTCTGCCTACCACAGTTCCAACCATTCCCCTCCCCCCCTCAGTACCTCTAAAGGTGTCCCCCTCCCCCCCCCATGGTTAAACCCCCATTGGGATTTTTATTTTCAGAATAAATTTTCATTGCAATGCTTTGTTTTATGCTCGAGAGAGAGAGAGAGTATGTGTGAGAGAGAGATCCAGTCTCCTCTTGATTAGAAAGAAGGGGCAGGTTTGTTCTTTTGATTATGAAGGCAGCAGAGCCAACTGGCACAGAATCAGAGGGTCCACACATAGAGTTAGTTAGGGGCAGTTATTCCCGAATAACTCCCATTTGTATGTAGATAAGCCCTTAAGAGAGCAACTCTCCCCTTTGTTTTCAATCACCAAGGGGAGGCAGAGAAAAGGAAACTTACAATCACTATATATTTCCAATACGGTATTAGTCTTAAAATAAAATATTTTTAAAAATTGTGTTTTAGTATGGAAACATCCCCTAATAAGTTTAAAAAAATAGTTGGGAGACAGAACTACCTTTGGAGATCCTGCTTTATACCTAGTTTGACTGCTGTCCACCAGCAGGGGGTGGCTTGTGAGTGTGAGAGAACTTTCATAAGTGTTGGACCTAGACTGTGGCAGTCCCATAGGAGATAAGAATGAATGCCTGAGCATTATCAGAACTAAATGCAAGACTTGCTTCCTCCTCTTAACTTTCCCTCAGTAAATTCTTCTCGCTCTCTCTTTCGTGCTGACCCATGCTTGTAAACGTATTGAGTTATTTCTTTTACAGGCTGGGAAGGAAGAGAGAGAATGAGAAGAAAGAGAGTTATTGTTTTAGTTTTTAAATGATTGGGTGGTGAGCAGATGCTAGAGTGCCACAGGCCACGTAAGTATTTTGACAGTCACATGAAAGCTAATGGCCCAATTTTCAAATGTGGGCACTGGTTAGCGGACACTGATCTAGAGCGTACCAACTTTCAGCTCCCAGCTTTAGATACCTAGGAGTCTCAAGTTGGGCACCTCAAAATTAGGCCCACTTTTGAACATTTTGGTCTAAAAGTGTCTTGCCCCACGGTTCACTCACAATAACTGTCTCAGCCCACAGTAGGTGCCATGATCCTTTCGGTTTGCAGACTTTTTTTGTAAATACTAGAAAACATGGCCACCTCTTATTGTTCCAGCTGTTGCACATCCTCTAGTATACAGCCCCAAAGTGTTAGATTATTGTAAAAATAATTATTTACACTCTTCAATTGAGGTTCTCCATGCACTTTATTAACAGGTATGAATTAAATTCCATAGCATCCCTGCAAGGTATTTCCTTAATGCTGCAGGGAAGGAAACAGACACGGATAGTAAGAGATGTTACCCATGTGGCAGAATGAGCCATTGACAGAGTTGGGGAATGGAATGAATGTGGTTCCAACTCTCAGCCCCCTGTTCTAGCCATTAGAATATGCTTCTTCTCACTATTAATGAGAACCTATAAAACAAGTCTGGTAAGAGCATTAGCAATTGGTTCCCTCATATTAAGAGGTTTTGTTAAAACTTCTGTCTCCAAGGCAGACTGAAATGAAGGGACAATTGAAAAGGGCAGTGGAAGGGTCTTCAAGCTAATCTGTTCATCCCATTAGATAATTCATATTGGTACTGAAAATAGTTAACATTATTTAAATGTAAACATATCTACAGGGAAATATGTACTAGGTGCAGAGAGCCTTCAGATTTGCCACACACACACACATCAGCTTCAGATCATTAGTTTAATAAACTCTAATGGCTCCCTATTGTCCAGAGGTGGATTCTGGGACATGTTCACGTGCAGATCATTAACTCAAGGGGTATGTTGAAGTTCACCATATCAAGACCTGGTGCGCTGCAGGTAACTTCAACCCACCCATTATTGACATAATAGACTCTAATGACTCCAGAGGATCTATTTCAGCTGTCTGTTGTGGCAACATGGCAGATGTATATTTGCATTAATACTGCATATTCATTATCTTTACCATTATTTTTAAATATGCACTATGTACTATTTTATACAATGTTGTTATAATGCACAGTGTCACAGCAAAAAATCACCAACACAATCAGATCTTATATCCTGTTTTACAATTCTAAGCCCCCTTTCTTACTTCTTAGCATATGTGCAATGTGCCTCAGGTGGCGCGTGACCGGGATTCATCACCGAATTTGGTCTGCTGGTTGGGTCACTAGCTTCCCCGGCTCAGGCCAGTTACTGTTGGGGAGCTTGACATGAATGCTGATCTATGCCGTGTAGAGTTGGACCTTGCGAGGGGAATTAAAAGCAATAGTAAGAGGTTTTACAGCCATATAAATAGGAAGAAAGCAAAGAAAGAAGAAGTGGGGCCGCTGAAGACTATAGCTGGAGAGGAGATTAAGGATAATCTAGGCATGGCGCAATATCTTAACGAATATTTTGCATCGGTGTTTAATGAGGCCAATGAAGGGATTAGGAATACTAACAGCGTGACGGGGGGGATACAGGAGGGGGGATTACAGTATCCGAGGTAGAAACCAAACTTGAACACCTTAATGGGGCTAAGTCGGGCGGACCGGATGATCTTCATCCGAGAATACTGAAGGAACTGGCATGGGAAATAGCAGGCCCCTTAGCGATAATTTTTAATGAATCTGTAAACTCAGGGGTGGTTCCGTTAGACTGGAGAATAGCTAATGTGGTTCCTATTTTCAAGAAAGGGAAAAAAGGTGACCCGGGTAACTACAGGCCTGTTAGTTTAACATCTGTAGTGTGCAAGGTCCTGGAGAAAATTCTGAAAGAGAAAGTAGTTGAGGACCTTGAGGTCAATGGCAATTGCGACAAATTACAACATGGTTTTACGAAGGGCAGATCATGCCAAACCAATCTGATCTCCGTCTTCGAGAAAGTAACGGACTTATTAGATAAGGGAAATGCGGTGGACCTAATATACCTTGATTTCAGTAAAGCGTTTGATACTGTACCGCATGAGGAATTATTGGTTAAACTGGAAAAGATGGGGATCGATATGAAAATCCAGAGGTGGATAAGAAACTGGTTAATGGGGAGAATGCAGCGGGTCGTATTGAAGGGTGAACTGTCAGGTTGGAGGGAGGTCACCAGTGGAGTTCCTCAAGGTTCGGTTTTGGGACTCATTTTATTTAATCTATTTATTACTGACCTCGGAACCGATTGTAGGAGTGGGCTGATAAAGTATGCGGATGACACGAAGCTGGGAGGTATTGCCAATTCGGAGGAGGATAGGGATATTCTGCAGGAAGACTTGAATGACCTTGTGAATTGGAGTATCAGAAATAGGATGAAATGTAATAGTGAAAAGTGTAAGGTGATGCATTTAGGGATGACCAACAACAATTTTAGTTACAAGCTGGGGACGCATGGGTTGGAAGTAACCAAGCAGGAGAAAGACCTCGGGGTCCTTGTAGACCGCAGGATGACTATGAGTAGACAATGTGACGTGGCGGTGAAAAAAGCCAATGCGGTCTTGGGATGCATTAGGCGAGGTATATCTAGTAGGGATAAGGAGGTGCTGCTTCCGTTGTATAAGGCGCTGGTGAGACCTCATCTGGAGTACTGTGTGCAGTTCTGGTCTCCCATGTTTAAAAAAGATGAACTCAAACTGGAACGGGTGCAGAGAAGGGCCACTAGGATGATCAGAGGAATGGAAAACCTGTCGTATGAAAGGAGACTAGAGGAGCTCGGGTTGTTTAGCCTGACCAAACGAAGGCTGAGGGGGGATATGATTGCTCTCTTTAAATATATCAGAGGGATAAATACCAGGGAGGGAGAGGAATTATTCCAGCTTAGTACTAATGTGGACATGAGAACGAATGGATATAAACTGGCCGTGGGGAAGTTTAGGCTTGAAATTAGACAAAGGTTTCTGACCGTCAGAGGGGTGAAATATTGGAACGGCCTTCCGAGGGAAACGGTGGGGGCGAAGGACCTGTCTGGTTTTAAGATTAAGCTAGATAAGTTTATGGAGGGAATGGTTTAATGGAAAAACATGATTTTAGTCAAAGGAATACCGTGCCATGGCAAGTAAACAGTATAATGGCTAACAAGGGTCAGGCTGGAGACTCTTGCCTACATGCTCGGGGTTTTACTGATCGCCATATTTGGGGTCGGGAAGGAATTTTCCTCCAGGGTAGATTGGCAGAGGCCCTGGAGGTTTTTCGCCTTCCTCCGCAGCATGGGGCAGGGATCGCTAGCTGGAGGATTCTCTGCCAATTGAAGTCTCTAAGCCACAGGATTTGGGGACTTCAACAGCAGAGTCAAGGGAAAGGGTAGGGACGGCTTTGTGGCCTGCATCATGCAGGGAGTCAGACCAGATGATCATAATGGTCCCTTCTGACCTTAAAGTCTATGAGTCTATGAGTCTATGCCCTTTCCTTTCTTACTAAGAAATATTGACTGGAATGCACAGGTTTTGTGGTATTTGCAGGAAACGGTGTGCTAAGATGGATAGTCCTTTATACTTTTCCCACCCAGATGCCAAAGAGATGAATTAGTAGAGCTGGTGAGGAGTTTTTCCGTGATTTTTTTTTTTTTTTACTGGAAAATGCTGATTCATTGAAACAGAAAATTTTTGCAGGAAAGGATCAAGTTTGATGCCATTTAAATTGAAAATTGTTGACATTTTTTAAAATGAAAAATTCTAGTTTTCTGGTTTGAAATTACTTTTTGTTTAGCCCTGTAATCTAATTATAGTAAATTATATATATAGCCACCTCAAAATCAATTTGAAATATTTCAATTGACCTGAAGCAATAATGTTTTTACATTTTCATTTCACAAAAAGTTTTCAAGATTGACTTTTCATCCAATTCAGTACAGGGAAATTTTTTCAAAATCTTGAAACTTTTCACGAGACCCAAAAACCTTTCCCTGGGCAGCTGCATTCATTAGTAGTATTCTTTCAATGTATAAAAGCATGAAATAGAAACATAACATCCTATGTGATATAAATTACAAGGGGAAAAATTCTCCCCAAACTCTCTTTCTAATAAATCTCACTCCCTCATCATGCCCCTCCTTCCCCCCAAAGCCGCAGGGCTGTCCCGGGAACCGCAGCGGTGAAAGGTGCAGAACGTGGGAACTACCCCCAGCCCAGCCCTGTCCTCCGGCATGGCTGCTGTACAGACCCCAGACAGCACTCAGGAGATACAGCTGCATGGAAGGGCTGGGGGCAGTACAGCTGGAGGAGCTGCTGGTGTGGGGTCACTCAGCGGCCCCATGTTCTGTGCCTCCTGTGTCTTTCTGGTAAGGTGTACCAGCTATAAATCTCTTACTGGTCCGGTGTACTGGACTTTACTGCTCTACTTGCACCATTGTAGACCCACATCCTCTGTCTGAGTTACTGAAGTCCTCAAATCTTGATTTAAAGAGTTCAAGTTACAGAGAATCCACCATTTACACTAGTTCAAACTAGCAAGAGATCCAGGCCCCATGCTGCAGAAGAAGGTAAAAAAACCTCTGATAATCTGACTCAGGGGAAAATTCCTTCCTGACCCCAAATATGGCAAACAGTTAGACCCCGAGCATGTGGGCAAGACCCACTAGCCAGACACTTCAGAAAGAATTCTCTGTAGTAACACAGAGTATTTCCCCATCTAGTGTCCCGCCTCAGGCCATTGGAGATATTTGCTAATGGCAATTGTGGCTGGGCCATATGCCATTGTAGGCAATCTCATCATACCATCCCCTCCATAAACTTATCACGCTCAGTCTTGATCTGGGTTCTGTCACTCTGCCACTGACCTGCTGTGTGACCTTGGAGAAGTCACTACACTTAGCTGTACCTTTGTTCCCCCTCACTCTGTGTCCATCATGTCTATTTAGACTGTAACGGGCATGACTTTTCTCTTACTCTGTGTTTATACAGTTTCTAGCACAATAGGACCCCAATCTTGATTGGAACCTAGCCACTACCGTAATGCAATTAGTAAATAATAACAATAATTAAATCCTAGAAGAATGACCTAATTTATAACAATCCAACAGCTTGTTCTCCAACACGGTGTTTTCACAGTATAGGCCGTAATGGATGCTAAACAGCTGCTGCACCAGGAGTGTAGTTCTATTAACTTTCAAATGGTAATTATAAAAAGAAGTTGTGATACTGTGTCATGTATATAATGTGGTATTATTATTGCCTTCCTTGTAGGAGCACACCTGGTTTCAGCTCTTGCGAATGATGGATACAAATCCACTGCTTATTTGCACCCTTCTGTAAAGATCTTTTGATGTAAAACCATAGTGGTATTATCTTACTTTAATGTTATTTTTTAATGTAATAGATTTGCTTTTTCCTTTGCATGGGCCATTTACCCATTAGGGCTGTGAGTTTGCACCTTGGAAGGATTTGTTGCAGTACTACTTGAGAATGCAGCCTCAGCCACGAGGCAAAGATTGGAATAAAGATTTATTCAAGCTTCAGAACAGCAGAGGTCTTCTAATCCATCTACAAAGGTATATGTGGTTTCTGGCTTATTTGTTTTACTCTGGTGTTAAATCCTCCATGAAGAACATACAATATATAAACAATTGGGGCGACCAGCTGCTAACATTTGGTAGCCCAGTTAGTGTGAGAGACTAGTGTACAGAAAGTGGGTGAGAAATAAATCCTCCTTTCAGATCTCTTATGTAGAAGAAGGGGAATACTGACAGCGAAAGAATGCATTGGAAACCCCTTCTTCAGGTATATGCTAGGGTTTAGAATGGAAAATGACACTGCTTGGTGTGATATTGTTTCCATTCTGGGCACGGTCGTTAAATATAATATTAGCTTTACTGGACTCATCAGCTGTGGTTGCATTTCAACTACCTATCAATGTGGTACATTTTCGGGAGGCGAGGGAGGCTAGGAAATAGGAAAACAGCTTTTTCATTTTTTTACACTCCGCACAACAGCGCTGGGATATTATTAAATACAAAAGTGTAACCTATTTCTCAGAACCATAACCATCTGTCTGTTCCAGAGATGGTGAAACATATTTTGGGCAATTTCATACTCATTCGAACATTGTGATTTCGAATTTCCTCATAGAATTAAACCCCTTGCAGTTTCAGTTCCATTTATCCGCAGTCTTATAGAAATGGTGAAAGGCCGAGTGGCCTCTTCCCTTGTATGGCCAAAATGGAGAAGGTGAACTGAATGGAGGTGTGAAGAAATGGGGGCTAAGGAGCAGATGCATGAGGAGCATTATTAATAGCGAAGTCAAATTAAGCATGTGTGTAAGGGGAGTGTGGGTGGGGCACCGGAAGCAGCCTGGTTTTAATCACATAAGTATGGAAATAGCAAAGAAAAAGTTTGGAAGTGACAAAAGAGGGATTTAGCGGTGGGGGGGAAGGACAGGCAACAGCCCTGAGGAGGGATGGGGGAGAGAGAGTGAGCTTTGGCAGCAGAGAAAGCATGTTTCTTTGGAAGCTGACAACAGAGAAAGACGCAGGGTGGATAATATCTGTGTCTGGCACTTTTAGGGCTTAGTATCTAGAGTGCTGGGTGCAGTGACAAAGAATCTGCCCAGAAGAACCCCACGCGATTGCTGTAGAAATTAAGTTCAGACACTGAAGACGATGCAATCTGGTGTATTTTACAGATGCTTTTTATTGCCCCATTAATTAAGGGGATAATGTTTGTGGTGAAGGAATAAGAGGCAATAAACTGCTTTTGTGAGTGATTAAAGAGAAGCCAGAACATTTGAAAGCACAGAAGCAGTTTAGAGCACACTCCAGCATTGGGAACACATTAAACTCCCCCCACAAAAGATGGCCAGGTGGGGATGCCTGATTTCATGTAGATTTAAAAGTTCGGTCACTTTGTTGGACTTCCCATTGATGTCACTATGGTGACAAGGGAACTTAAGGTTAATAACCATTTGAGGACAGAAGAAAAAGTGAACTACTATTTGAGGAAGTGGCCTGGATAGAAATAAAGTAGTACAATGTCACATAGAAGAGGTGATTTTGAGAAGTGGAATCACCTTCTGCAACCAAAATATTTGTGTAAGCCAACATTTGCATCTGCAATGAATTGTAGCACAATTCCTAGCACAGTGACATGTAGGGGTTACACTTAGTCACTCAATCTTCTAAATGGTGTGAATAGCTCCAGCAAAATTATTGTACCTTCAAAATAAGAGGCCAGCGAGAAATCACAGCTATAGCATCACTGAAGTTTTCACTGTCTTGTGAAAAGTGATTGCTAATTTTTTTCTGGGCTGTGGTTAGCTGAATTCCTTCTCTTGAATTCAAATTATTACTAGAGCTGGGTGGAGAAAGGTAATTCTGTTTCATGGAGGATTTAAAACGAAAACCTATGAAATTCTCCAAATGGAGCCCATTGACTCCAGGGCAGGTCATGTGGTGGGCTGCTGAGGAGTTAGGCCCATCAGCTGGCAGGAAACCAGGCACAGCTCCGTCAGTTTCTTGAGGAACTTACTCGAAATAAAACCATTTCTGCAAAACTTTTCAATTTCAATGAACTGCTAAATCCCGACAAAAAATATTTTGTAGGAATGTTACCAACCAGATCTAATTTTTTCGAATAGCTCTATATATTGCAAATAAGTGTGGTGTCTTCTAGGACTGGTGAACTAGCTCAACTGGTATCTATTATATCCACCAGGGCTGCAGGACTCTTCCTCATGGTGTCACGTCTCATGCTGTCAAAGCCACCAGGATGGAGGCATGTCACATAATGACCAAAGCATATTGGGATTCAACGATGGAAGTGAATTCCAGGAAAGAGATCACACCTGAATTCTTTTTCACTGCAGACACAAACACAATGAAAGCACGCATATCTAGACCTGGGCAAAGAAACTGACTTCAATGAGACTTGTGCTTCTTAGTCACTTCTAAAAATGCCACCCTGAGGTGCCTAGATATAGACTTGTTTGAAAATGCTGGTCTTGGTCCACTGGCTAGTATATTGTCCAAGCCATGTCCTTATCCATCAACCTATTACAAAGATAGCTGCATGGGTTAAAGCAGAAAAATGGTGATACACCTCTACCCCGATATAACGCTGTCCTTGGGAGCCAAAAAATCTTACCGCGTTATAGGTGAAACCGCGTTATATCGAACTTGCTTTGATCCGCCGGAGTGCACAGCCCTGCCCGCCCGGAGCACTGCTTTACTGCGTTATAACCGAATTCCTGTTATATCGGATCGCGTTATATCGCGGTAGAGGTGTATTTATAAGTAGGCTTGGAAGGATTAGATTTTTATTGGTGAATGTCAGTAGAAAATTAATTTCACCATACACACACAGAGCAAGAAAAAAATATTTCCATTGAGAAGAATCAAAATTTACAGATACGCAAAGTAAGAAAAATGCTGCTAGAGAACTTGCTAATGTTTGATTTAAGGATATTTACTCTAATTTGTGTTTTAATGGTTATAAAGCTTTAATTTTTTGAACCTCAATGCTTACTGTCATTAAATAATTATTGTTTGACCCCCCGCCTGTTGTCTGATTCCCCTTATAATTTCCAACTGTGAAAATTTAAATTGATACAAAAATTAAAAATGCTTAAAACCCATAATTTTGTGCAATTGTGAAAATGTATATTGACAAAAATGCTTAAAAGTAATATTTGTCAAAATGATAACAAAAATAAAAATCAAATTCTGCCAATTCTATTTATAACAGGAAAAACCTAATGAAAAGTGTTTGTAGCGCACTGCACCTTTTAAAGACCCTCCAATATCGCTTCTTAGATTAGTTGGCTCTAAAATATTGGAGAATGTTTTGATAGGTTATATACACTACATACTCATATGAAAGCTGGTTTACTATATGCACAGGAACAAAGATAAACACGAACAAGATCCTCAGCTGATGAAAATCAGCATAGTTCCAATGAAGGCAATGGCGTTACGACAATCTACACCAGCTACAGATCTGGCCTCATTCATATGGAGCAAGTATTCTACACAAATACTGAGCCTAATTCTCTGCCAGTGTAAAACCATTGACTTTAGTGGAGCTGCCCTTACTCACTTACTTAATTTGGCCCATTAGCTTATTTAGATGGTAAGTTTTAAAACTGAATAGAATAAGAGGGGGAAATTGATTGGCCAAGAGAATGCCAACAAAACCATACAACCTTATAGTTTGGCCGGTTCTTGCAATAATCTTGCTTCTTGAAAGGTGTAATAAAGGAAAAAACCCACATTTTTTGGAGTTTTGAAGACACTTCACTTTTTGCTGCAAAATGCTTCCAACGCAGGTAGGTATTCAGGAAATAAAGTGGAATGGCGGAGCCTAGTATTATTGTATAAATTCTACTTGCTTCCCTACCCAGGTGACTAAGTGCATATTTCACATTTGAATAAAATACCTTTTGATTTTTTCTATTAGAATCATCATGGTATGGGTGGGTGAATATATCAATATTTGTAAAGCTCTGAGAGATTCTCCAATGAAAGATGCTCTACAAGTGCAATGCATTATTATATACTATACACAGAGAGATGTAACAGATCCAGTAATGCGATCACTCATACTTATGATCATTAAGAATTATAACAACTCCTTTGGTTAACAGCACTGTTCTATCTTTTCACGTTTCTTTATAGATTCTGGACAGCCCATAAGTCACCTTATTTCTAGGAGCATTTGATAATCAGACTAATCCTGGGAACAATTTAAAACTCCTAATAGCTCAGTAAACTAGAATGTGTAGGCAATTTATTCTCTGCATATTGTCAGTACAGGTAACACTCCATTTCTCATTTCATGAACGCATTTTATTGTTTTAAACTGAAACCCAGCACATGTGTTTCCAACAGATTATCTCCATAATCATTTCCTTTTTGCTATGGAAATGATCTGAAAATTGTTCTTTGATACAAGGGAAGAGTTCGCAAGGGCATGCTGTACAAAAGCTGGAATTGTGCAATTACCATTTGTAAAGAGAAACTGTTATCAAAGTAACTGCAGGGGACATCTCCAGGAATCCTCTTGGAGTCAGGAAATTTGAAACATACATTTCTCTAACATGAATTTCACTATAAACCCTTCTGAATAATGCATAAGATTTGATTTAACATCATAGTTAATTCTGGCATTCAGTCCCAGATAACAGGGGTTCCTAGGGCAGATTACCACACCCACACACCCTTTTTTGCAACTGAACTGTGTAGTAGTTGCAAGTCTTTTGATGCCAAAGTGCCTTCTGTCTTTGAAGGATTCTCCCTAATGACAATGCTGAAGCACAACAGTCAGGCCAGGTCTACACTATAAATTTACATTGGTATACCTACGTTGCTCAGAGATGTGAAAAATCACAGAGGTACATTAACTACTCCCGACGGCATAGTCACATCTTCACTAAGGGCTTGGTTACACTTGCGAGTTAGAGAGCATTAAAGCAGCCCCATGCGCTTGAACTCACAACGCGTCCACACTGGCAAGGCACGTAGAACGCTCTGACTCCGTGGCTAGAGTGCTCCTGGTACTCCACCTCAGCGAGTGGAATAACGTTTGATGTGCTCCCGCTAAAGCACCACAGTGCCAGTGTGGATGCCCTGGTCTGTTAATGCTCTCTGATCGGCCTCCAGAAGTGTCCCACAATGCCAGTTCTAGCCACTCTGGCCATCATTTTGAACTCTACTGCCCTACCTTCAGGTGACCAACCGTCAGACCCGCCCTTTAAATTATCTGGGAATTTTAAAAATCCCCTTCCTGTTTGCTCAGCGAGGCGTGGAGTGCTCTCAGCGAAACTTTCCAGGTGACCATGCCTCCACACGCCAGGCGAGCCCCAGTATGGAGCAATGGCGGGGTGCTGGACCTCATCAGTGTTTGGGGGGAGGAAGCTGTCCAGTCCCAGCTGCGCTCCAACCATAGGAATTATGATACCTTTGGGCAGATATCAAGGGACATGATGGAAAGGGGCCATGACCGGGACGCACTGCAGTGCAGGGTTAAAGTGAAGACGCTGCGGAATGCTACTGCAAAGCCAGTGAGGCAAACCGCCGCTCTGGTGCTGCCCCCGCAATCTGCCGTTTCTGCAGAGCTGGATGCGATACTTAGGGGCGACCCCACCTCCACTCCGGGGACCACCATGGACACTTCAGAGCGCAGTTCAACAAGGCAGGAGGAGAAGGAGGAGGAAAGCAGGAGCGAGGGTGCTGAGGAGGAGAAAGACACCCCAGAATCCCTAGATGCATGCAGCCAGGAGCTGTTCTCAAGCCAGGAGGAAGGTAGCCAGTCGCGGCGGCTGGTGCTTGGGGAAGGACAAACACCAGAGAAGGTTCCCAGTAAGTGGCTTTTATTTTGGAAAGGAAGTTATCCAGTGCGGGCTCTTGGGGCGAGGAGGGTTAGGACTAGGGTGTTGATGTGCTCTCTCACTTTGCGGTAATCGGCCTCAGTGATCTCTTCAAAGGTCTCATCCAGGAGTTGGGCAATGCACTTGCGCAGGTTTCTGGGGAGAGCCACTGTGGTCCTTGTCCCAGTCAGGCTAACGTGTCTGCGCCACTGTGCCACGAGGGGTGGGGGGACCATTGCTGCACACAGGCAAGCTGCATATGGGCCAGGGCGGAAGCCACATTGCAGTAGAAGACCCTCCCTTGCTTCTCAGGTCACCCTCAGCAACGAGATATCTTCCAGGACAAACTCCTGCGGAAAATGTGGGGACAGTGTTCAGTATAGGGGCCCCCTGCAGCTGTTGGCTCTCCCCAAGGCACAGAAACCCAGAGGACAGTACGGCTGTGAAACAATCAGTTCCCCTTGACCCTGTGTCTACTCACCATTTTGGGGCTCCCATGGGTTATGTGCACTCGCTTTGGGATGGGCAATTTCTGCTATTGTGTAGACTGTGCTTGCCCTTAAGTACAGGGGAATCATTGCTCTGACTGGTGTGAACAATGCTGCCTCTGTTAAGTATTGCATTTTTCCTTTATAGATGCAACCTTAGGATCTCAGCCATCCGTGTTATCACCGGCCGAAAGACTCCAAAGAATTAGGAAGAGGCCACGTAAAAGCAAAGAAGACATGTTGCATGAAGTAATGCAGAAGTCACTTAACGAGAATCTAAAAGCTCAGGAGTGGAGGGAGAGTGAAAGGAGGATCCGCCAGCAGAATGAGGAGTGCCAGCACAAAAGCGCAGAGCTCCGGCAGCAAAGCACGGATCGGCTGATAAGCATCATGGAGCGCCAAGCGGACTCAATCCAGGCGCTCGTAGCTATGCAGGCGGAGCACTACCATGCCCACCCCCCACCCAGCCCTTTTCCCAAAACTCTTTCCCTTGTGCCCCCATGTCACCTCCAACCTACTTTCCCCAACATCCGGGTTCTTATTGCCACCAGCTGCCTCCAACACCTGAAGCTTCACCACCCAGCCCTGCAAACTACGACCCCTACCGACTGCACTCAACCCCCATCACCATGCAGTATAGTCATCCTGAAGTGCAGCACTCATTGCACAGCACTCCAGACTGGATGTCTGAGTATGAGAACAGGACATACGCAAATCTGTGATTGTACCGTTCCCCACCCCACCCCCTTGCCCTTTGTTTCCCAAGCAGTTGTGTTTCTTTTCAATATATGAATTTTCTTTTCAATAAATGGATTTTTTGGCTTTGAAAACATTCTTTATTATTGCATAAAGTAAAAGATACCTTTGCCCAGGAAAGCAACATGCACTGCAAGTCAGCATAGCAAACACAGATTCCTACTAACATTGGAACCACTGCTCTTCACTCCTGTGCAGGGCACCAGACATTACCAGCCTCAAATTGCTCCCTCAGGGCATCCCTAATCCTTGCAGCCCCGCACTGGGACCCTCTAATAGTCCTGCTCTCTGGCTGTTCAAATTCAGCCTCCAGGTGTTGAACCTCCGAGTTCTATGCCTGAGTGAATCTTTCACCCTTCCTTTCACAAATGTTATGGAGGATACAGCACGCGGATATAGCCGCGGGAATGCTGTCATCGGCCAGGTCCAGCTTCCAATACAGAGAGCGCCACCCAAAAGCACACACCACAGTCATTTTGCACTGGCTCAGACTGTTGTTGAACCGCTCCTTGCTGCTGTCAAGGCTCTCTGTGTAGGGTTTCATGAGCCACGGCATTAAAGGGTAAGCGGGGTCTCCAAGGATCACAATGGGCATTTCGGCTTCCCCACGGTGATCTTCTTGTCTGGGAAAAAAGTCCCGGCTTGCAGCTTCCTGAACAGGCCAGTGTTCCGAAAGATGCGTGCATCATGCACCTTTCCAGGCCAGCCTGCATTAATGTCAATGAAATGCCCACGGTGATCCACAAGCGCCGGGAGAACCATAGAGAAATACCCCTTCCGATTAACGTACTCGGAGGCTAGGTGGGCTGGTGCCAGAACTGGAATATGCGTCCCATCTATCACCCCTCTGTAGTTAAGGAAACCCTTGCATTTGTGCAAAGCCAGCCACAATGTCATGCACGTTACCCAGAGTCACAGTTCTTCTGAGCAGGATGCAATTAATGGCCCTCCAAACTTGCATCAACACGATTCCAACAGTCGACTTTCCCACTCCAAACTGGTCAGCGGCCGATCGGTAGCTGTCTGGAGTTGCCAGCTTCCAGATTGCAATAGCCACTCGCTTTTCCACCGTCAGGGCAGCTCTCAATCTCATGCCCTTGCGCCGCAGGGTGGGGGTGAGCTCCTCACACAGTCCCATGAAAGTGGCTTTTCTCATCTGAAAGTTCTGCGGCCATTGCTCATCATCCCAAACTTGCAGGACGATGTGATCCCACCACTCAGTGCTTGTTTCCCGAGCCCAAAAGCGGCGTTCCACTGTGGTGAGCATGTCCGTGAATGCCACAAGCAAACTTGTGTCATATGCATTACTCGAGTCGATATCATCGTCGGAGTCCTCACTGTTAGTTTGTAGCTTAAGGAGTAACTCAACTGCCAAACGTGAGGTGCTGGCGAGACTCGTCAGCATATTTCTCAGAAGTTTGGGCTCCATTCCTGCAGACCGAAAGGGAAGACAGAGCGCGCAGTACAAAAAAACGTCGAAAGATGGCGCCAAATGTGGACAGAAGCACAGGGATTGCTGGGATGCAAACTGATGCATCACAGGGCGTTGGGATAGGACCCAGAATGCCCCGCCCCCCCACCCTCTTCCCACAAGCCTCAGCGCCAGAATGAGAAGAGGTGCTCTGTGGGATAGCTGCCCATAATGCACCGCTCCCAATGCTGCTGCAAGTGTCGCAAATGTGGCCACGCCAGTGCGCTTGCAGCTGTCAGTGTGGACAGACTGCAACGCTTTCCCTACTGCGCTCTACAAAGGCGGGTTTAACTCACAGTGCTGTACATCTGCAAGTGTAGCCATGCCCTAAAGCTCTACAGCTGCACCGGTGCAGCATTTTAAGTGTAGATCTGTCAAAGTCAGTGAATGGCTGGGAAGGGGTCGAGCCAGCTATCACACATTACACTTTTCTCTGCTGCCATCTGAGAAAAAGTGACTAGAAGCGGGAATGTACCATCACCGATGTGAACACTGCTCATAATCAGAAACAGTATTACATTTTCTAAACAATATCAAATTGTTCAAACTGCGGGATATTGTATGTCCTGTTCTTAAAAACGAAACAATCCTGGAATCAGAAACTCCATTCTGTACTTCAATCGGTAAATGACAGAAGCCAGCGAACTCTGAAAAATGGTCATTTACAAAGACTAAAAGGAAAAACTGCAGTTTGGTATGTGACAAATAAAAAAAACAGATCCACTCTTTAAATCTCTCTTGGTGCCTACGAGCAGATACAGTAGCTAAAGCCATGCACACTGCAGGCACTTTCACTTGTTGCTAGGCGCCAGCCACTGATTCACACAGTAAGAGATCAGTTTCTGAGACACACAGTCAAAGATCAGCCAAATGATGTAGCATATACCAAATCCACCTTTGTAGGAGACAGTGGACCTCTGGGGAACAGAAAACTAATGCAAGGAGTCAGAAAAAAACAACTTTTCTCTGGGGTGAATTACTGCTGAGTTAGCAATCTATTCCGGCAAGGGCTCTGCTTTCACTATGCTGTAAACTGATACTGGGATACTTCTGCCACTGTTTTCTAGTGCTGTACAAAAAGAGAGCCAGAGAATGTGGTGAAATCCTAGCCCCACGGAAGTCAATGGCAGAACTCCCATTGTTTTCAGCCAAGTCAGGATTTCACCGCTAGGTGTTTTGGTACAGTATTTTGCCTAAACTCCCTCTATACTCAAATAACTGATCAGTGCAACGTTCCCCAATGTCTGAAAACCATTAGTACTGTACTGAAAGTGCCATTTGGCTCAGCTGGATTTTGGAAATATCTGAATGATAACATTTTGTATTTCTATAGTAATTCTCAGCCAGTAATCTCAAAGCTCTTTAAAAAAAGTAGGTATTGTTATTTTCTTTTACTCAAGGAGAAATGGAGACATAGAAAGGTGAAATAACTGCCACTGCATAGCTATCTGACTGTGGGCAAGAGATGTTATTAGAAAGGAGGTTTTCTAATTCTCAGTTTCATGCATTGGCCTGTAGACCAAGGTCCTCTGATATAAATGTTTGGTGCCGATTCACAGAATAGTATCTTCAAAACGTTGTACTGTACTGCACAGGAATTTGTTTGTCTTAACAATTTATGATATAAAACAGAGACTGAACACATTTCCTCCTTTGCAACCTCATTTTCCTAAAAGTGCAACAACATTAAATTCATAAACTCATCTTAATTATGCTCTTTATACTGGGCAACATTTTATACTTAAGTAGCAAAGACATGCCAAACTGGCCACTTGATACTAACAAAGAACAGACACTTAACAATAGATATTAAAAAGCCAAAATTTTGTTTTTAATTGAAACACTTGATGAATTAAGAGAAAATTACACCACAATTTAAATTTTAAAAGGATGTTGCATACAGTACAGCTTGTTCTATAGCTTTTTGATTATTTACATTGTAATAATTTCCTTTTATCGCCTTATGCTGTAGATGACATCTACTGGATAAACATAGGACTGACATAGTGTGATGGGTACTCTCTCCTATTTTCTCTAAATTGCCAAAAAGAATAAATCACTCTCTCCAACAAGGATTTGGAAGCCTGCATCTGTTAGACAGGCAGATACTTAGTCGCTGTCAAGATGAGAGACTAGAAGCACAAGCCCTCAATTAGCTAGAACCGCTGGAAGGGAAAGGGTTCCTTTGTTTTTGAAGGTGAAGGGATAACCAAACCGGTGTCCATGGATCATTGTCTCTACTATATCCTGAATGGTATGTCTGCTTCAGCAGCTTTGTATGGGAGCAGGAGAAGCAGACGTTGGGGAAAATACTGCTTATTTTGGTCACCACTAGTTCAGTCCCTTTTGCTGTTACAACGATAACCTCCCTATCCTGTTCCACTAATGATCAGTAGCAGACATCGAGGGAGCAGAACTTTAAAGTGGTATTCAAATACAAGTATCTAGAGAGAAAACACAGAAACTCCCCCTTACATTACTATGGCTAATTATTCCCATTGGGATTAATGTCATCCCACCGATAACATAGACTAGATTAGATAAAAGTGCCATCAGGAGTATTTTCCAGGGTTCAGGGTGGGTTAAGATTTTCTCTCTCTCTCTCTCTTTTTTTTTTGGGGGTGTGTGTGTGTGTGTGTGTGTGTGTGTGAGAGAGAGACTGATTTTAGAGGCAGATTTCTAACAACTCAAAAAACTTGAAGAGCATGCAGCAAATAATGAAAACATTCAATGCCTTTTTCAAACAATGTTTTCTCACATTCTGAATTAACTATATACTGATACAAACAGAAATTCTTTAAAGATAAAAACACAAATGACTTGATTTGTAAAAGCTCAAGAGTGCTTGTGTAATTTTCCACTTAGTTTGCATGTGCAACTACAATGGTTGGACAGGCATACTAGATATTTAAAAGCACAGAGACAGATGTATGCATAATCTAACTGACACAGGCAAATACTTTGGTTTTCATGGTAATTGCACATAAATGCAGACACAAGTGCACACACTTTTGTGTGTGTGGGAACGAGTGCCTGAAATTCTGAAAAATGGATCCATAATTTGTATATATTTGAAGATTTCAAAAGAAACTTCTTCCAGAGGAAAAAATGCCTACATAGCACTACTGCAAGAAGGGGGATGATGGTCCAGAAGTTAGTATCACCCTAGAAAAAAAGCCACATAGGGAACTTCCAGATGCTTAAATAAATGACAGTCTTATCTACTGTTATGAATTTTTAAACTAACAAATATTTAACAATTGCTAAAGATTATGAAAAGAGGAAAGTTCATGCCACTTTGACTTGAAGGTTTGTGAATGTTTATATATACACACCCACATACAAAGAGTATCGGTAAGCATATTTCCCCTAACATCTTTGATATTTGGAAAATCATGGTGATGCAAAAGAGAGAAAAGGATTTTGCTCTGTATATGAAATATACTTGTTTCTGTAAAATCCTGTGTATAGTAAATTCTCATAGGTTTATATGTGGAGATTTTTGCTAAGGTAGGCATATTCCTTTTCCCTTTTTGTGAACATTAAGGTAAGATCTCACCAGGTACCGTTCGTGAACTGAAGATCTTAGAGTAGAAATCTATCAGTAATTCAGTGAAGAGATTTAGAGGATTCAAAGCACTCAGGGAAGAAGCTCCTTTAGGCGGCCAAATTAAATTCAACCCAAAGACACACGCCAGGTTGGATCCAGTCATTTTGTTATAAATACTCTCCTGGGATACCTGGAAAAGAACAAACATACCACCGAAAGTGACAAATGCAAGCAATATGAAGGGCCAAATCCCACATGGAGCTGCCTTGAGTGAATACTCTATAACCACAGGGGGATCCCACCTCGAGGTTGAGCACATAGTAGCTATGCAGTTGCCCAACCCAGGCCCCACCCCAAGGCTGAGTCCACAGCTCTGGGCCACCCAGGTGCTGGCGAATGGCATTGGGGAGTCACTAAAAAAGCAGAGTGCTTTCCCAATCCCATGATAGGAAGCTGATTGACAGCTAGTGACATAGGAAATCAGGTTTTACTGGTTGATGACTCAGAGAATATGGGTTCTATTGGACCAAAGATCACAATAGTCCTCCATTGTAAATTGAGGGGAAATAAGGACAGTGACACCACTCCCAATCTCCCTCCAAAATCTAATCTTTCTTGGTTAGAAGGTAAGGACACCCTCTTGTGAACAGGTAGCAGTAAGCCTAGGGGTTACTGCAGCTCTGAGACCCAGCTGCCAGGAATGAGAAAGACCAGGATTCATGGAGGGCAGCTTGGCATGTGTATAAGTTCTAAGGATCCTCCACCTGAGAAAGCAGATATTGATCCTGTCTGGCGGCTTTCCATACACAACCCAGTTTTCCTCCCTTGAGTTGACATGGCTATAGCACTCCAGGGTGTGAAAAATGAACATCCCTGAGCGTCATAGCTCGGCTGACCTGACCCTTGGTGTAGATGCAGCTAGGTTGACAGAAGAATGCTTCCATCAACCCAGGGAGTTGGAGTTCCTAAAGTGATGGAAAAACCTCTTCTGTCACTGTAGTCTGCATCTATATGACAGGGTAACAGTGGCATAGCCATGGCATTGTAGCTATGCTGCTATAGTGCCCATATTGCAGACATGGACTCAGTATTGATCTGTCCAGTGAAGAGCCTGCTTACTCAGCCATCTGGGGCTTATGTGCCCTGTACCACCACATAAACAGAACTCAAAATTTAGCCTCAAACTGAGTAACTGCAAACTATCCTGCATGCCGTGCTGTAAAGAGGAAAAGAACCCATTTCCTGACAAACAAATTGAACTATGTATTCATTAACAAGATGGTGGTGTACATTTTTCGCCCTATTTTTATAATTGGAGCCCAAAAAAGTGCTTCTGCAAAATAATTTGCATACATATAAGCATAGTTTTCGGAGCCCACTAAACTCATCTATTCGTGCATAAATCAACTTACTGCATATGCCAATGGAAACTTATACATACAAATACTTGTTTGTGCATGCACACACATTTTGTGAACTCAGCTGAGCATCCATGCATGTAAATCTTTTGTGGGCACCATTTACGGACTGAGTCTTGAAAACACGGCTTGTTTTCCCCTTGTGATTTGTATGCCTAGATACCTCAATTGGGGGACACTGTGCTAGCTGCTGTACAAACATGCAACATTTTCCACTACTCAGATCTGCTCTTAGTGGTCAGGTACTGCTGTTACCCAAAATGATCATTTTCTAGCAACCTGAGATATTCTTGAGTGGGGAACGGACAGTTTGCTCCTTTTTCGGTATGCTGGGCTCATTATTGAAGGAATCATTCACTGCTAGTCTAAGGTCAAAGGACTTGGAGCCATTCCCATAACTCAGGTATTTTACTGCTGTTGGAATCACATTGTCTTGTTGTAGTGTCCCTTGGTCACAAGAAGATATATGTTAAGTAAGGGAGTAGAGACTGCAGAGCAAAGTTGTTGGTCTTTTGCTGAGAAGCTTGAATCAAATTTACCATCTTTAAAAACTGTATCTCGTGATTACATTTCATCCCACTTCATAAAATTACCACAAGTACCTCTTGCACTACTCAAGGCTGAGCTTGTGAGGGAATTAAATTGCCTCTTATATGTAAGAAGGGTGGTGGTCACAGGTAAAAACTGGGATTACTGGAAGAGCCATGTGTTCAAGTTTGAATTATGGCTGCTTGCATAGCACACCTGACCTATGATGAATAGAAATCTCCAGCTTCCAGGTTGTTTCACATTCCCTTGACCTTTATGAATGCAAATACTCCCTCAAACGTGAAAGATTAAAAGCTACAGATCAGCAAAAATTGCAGATCTGAGTGCTAATATCAACTTGACTCTGTGCTTTACATAACAAGGCACACTCAAAAATAAATGCTATGTTCTGTTGCCCAATTATAGAAAACACTATGTAGTACTTTTGCACACCTCATTAACACCTCAAGTGTTCAGCTCTTAAGAAGTGTGTTGAGATGGTGCATCTATTATTGGAACAAAGGCACTTACACGATTCATAACACTGAGGAGAGATATCAGTTGCTGAAATAATAGCAAATGACATGAGGATTTTTATAATAGCTTTTGGAGTTCAGTTAAGTAATGATAAATGAACATGTAGGTATGAAAGGCACCTGTCTGCAATAGGGTTGTATCAGTGTGTTTCCTTTAATACTGTTTTTTGGTGGGGTTTTGCTAGAAAGAGGCATTATAATAACTTGTTTCTGAAATGTGGCTCACAAATACATGGCCCACAAGGCCTTCCCCGAGGACCAATTCCTCAGATGGTATAAATCAGCAAAGTGCCTCAGAATTTAACGGGATTTGAGAGTGCCCAGCACTCTGAAAATCAGGCTGCTTTACTTAGGTGCCTCATAAATATGTATGAAGGGGCTTAAATTTAAGCATCGAGGCTTGAAAAAGTTAGCCCAGAGAGATGGCAAATTGGGCAGTAGGAAGGGAGATTGCATTGCTGCTACTATTGCTAGATTGCTCTTCTGTGGATAAATAGATGACTTTAGACTCCAGGGGCTACTGATCCAACACCTTTCTCTGGCACTAAAGGCTTTACAGGCTTGTTTATTTAATTGCTGGGGGGGAAACATTATTTCCAAGCTTTTTCTAAAAAGGTATTTCACACAAAAAGGAAAAGTAAAAAAAAAAAATTCAAAGCAATAGAAATGTGGAAGTGTCCCTTTCAAACACATTAGCAAGTGTGTGGTTTTATTTCTATTTACACCGTGGTTTCAATTATTTATACAGAGTTTTATACTGAAGTTATCATTGAGGTCATTATTCAACTCTGACTTTTATTAGAAGTGGAGATGTGCTGCAGATTGAAGCTGCTGCATTGACAATTAATGCACAACCACCTTTTTGCATTTCTCCAACTCTTCAATTTCTTTTTCTTTTCTTTCTTTTATTTTAAATGTTGAATTTTGCAAAATCAGACTTTAAAGAAATGTCTGCCAGAATAATGGGAATTTTGCCTATACTCACCATATGAAGGAAGCATATCAAGTATTTCAGAACAACATAATTGTGCTCAGGAAGTCCTTGGATTACTTGTTTACAGCTTGTCACTCGTAAACTGCTTTCCACACCTATAATATCAAGGTCATATGTAATCTAATCCAATAGGCATAAAAATATAGACAAGGTTGTAATTTTCTTTTTAGGACAATTTATATACTCAGTGACACCTGCAAAAATCTGGTGATGTTACTTTGGATTTACATCTTTGTAAGTGAGAACTGAATTTAGTTCGATCTGTTTACACTACTTCCCTTTGTTGAGATATGTGATGGGGCAGCTGCCCCTCAAAGGCAGAAAAGGGGTTAAAAGCAGCCCTAGGGAGGCTGCACTGGAGGCAACCAATTAGAAAGGAGCTGATGGGAGCAGCCAATCAGGGCCAGGCAGACCAATATAAAAAGGGAACTGCAGGGCAGAGGAGTGCAGTTCTCTGCTGGGAGCCCAGGGAGGAAGGATTGTGTCTCTGGAGGGCTGAGAGATCTCCCAGCACCCTAGACAGAGCAGTGCTGCTAGCAGGGACTGGGGGAGCAAGAGACAGCTCCTGGCTGGCTGCTGGAGTTTGCAGGCTGAGGTCCTGAGGCAAGGGCAATGAGGATGCTGGGGCCACAAGAAAGTGACACAGACAATTTGGTGCAGTAGCCACTAAGGAAAGTAGCTGAACAGTGGACTGCAGGTCCCCAGGAAGGGAGGAGCAGTGTGTGGCATGGATGGAGAACTGTGTTGCTGAAGAGGATGCCATGGTCCTTGGAGAGATGTGGGTCCTGGAGAAGGAGTGATGGTGGTGAGGAACCACCCAAAGAGGGTGCACTAATATGCAGAGCTAATTCCCAAGACAGCCAGCAGGAGGTGCTGGAATGGTGAGTTGCACCCTGTTACAGGATAATAATTAGTGGCATGACTTTGGAATGTGAAAACACTTTCAACTAAGATTTTCAAAGCATCTTCCAAGTATTAATTAAGCCTTGCACCATCCTTGTGAGGTAGGCAGGGATTATTATGCCCATTTTACAGACAAGAGAACCAAGACACAGAAGTGAAGTTACTCAAAAATCATGATGTTAGTCATTGATGGAGTTATGAATAGAATCTAAAACACCAGATTCCCAGCCCCTCATATAATCACTGGATAGCACAGCTCAGAGCCTGAGAATAACCCTCAGACTATTCTCTCTACCAGATGAGTTAACTGAAGCTGTTTCTTTGCTACAGGGAAATTTCATGGTCCTAAATTTGAATCCCATTAACCTCTCTTTATGTACTGGGTACAGCTGCACTATATTTATTCCCTGACTCAACTGTCAATGAGACCCCTGCCTCTCAAAATGCTCTCTCCTTACTCATATACCTGCAAACATACCTCTGTTGGGATCCTGCAACAATCCTCCACGTTCAAGTCCTAGGCAGAGACTGACAAGATGGTGATTTCTGTGGATATGCATTCTCTAGAAACTAGCTTGATATCATTAAACTAATTTTCACTGATGAGCTAAATAGGGTTTGAACCCAAGACTCCAAGGGGAAAGTAAATGACACCCTGAACCACTTAGCTAGTCTATTTGACTTCCAATTACATGAACATTAGAATATATTTTAAGGTGTTCTCCAAAAGACCCACACACAGTAAATTCATAGAACTCCATGAAAGCTTTAAACAAGAGTTCGTTATTAATTTGCACTGTACCCTGGATTATCACGAATGGGATTACTCACATGAGCAAAGCTAAATATGTGCATAATGGCTGCAGGATCAGGGACATGTTCAACTTTTCTTCTTCTTCTTTGTTTTGCAATAATGCCTAGGAGCCATACTTATGGCTCAGGACCACTGTATTCCTGTATTATGTAAACACATAACCAAACGACAGTCCCTGCCTGAAAGAGCTTACAATCATAGTCACCAGCCGCAACAGAGACTGCCACTGATAACAATTTCAGCTTTCCAACAGCAGAGTCTCTCAGTTATTAACAGAGCGTTAACAAGCTGTTCTGGAAGCAGCCAACCCTTAGGGTACGTCTATACTTACCCGCTGGTTCGGCGGCAAGCAATCGATCTTCTGGGATCAATTTATCGCGTCTTGTCTAGACGTGATAAATTGATCCCGGAAGTGCTCGTCGTCGACGCCAGTAATCCTGCTCCGCGAGAGGAGTAGGCGGAGTCAACGGGGGAGCCTGCTTGCCGCGTGTGGACCTGCAGTAAGTACCTTTAAGTTCGAATTCAGATACTTCAACTTCCGCTACGTGAATAACGTAGCGGAAGTTGCGTATCTTAGTTCAAACTGGGGGCTTAGTGTGGACCAGCCCTTAGTTACCCCCACCTCAAAGAGCACCAAGTTAGAACAAACACCCAATCACAAATTGTGAAAGAAAGTTCTGTTGACTCAATGCTTACCAGAATTTAGAACCCACCCAGAATGAAACTAGTGGGTAGAAGAATGTGTCTCTCCAAGCAGCATGTACTAAATGCCAGACATACTGGAATATATTGAGTCACTCTGTCAGCATAAAAAATTCTCAATGCCTGGAAAAAGACCATATGATTGAAGTTTTATTACCAGTAGATTCATGTGATGTCAGCCCTTTAGATAATTAATATATTCCCCTCTCTAAGCTTTAAGTCAATCTGGTTTGTTCCCTAATATTTTATTCCAGAGTAGTAGCTCTACTAAAATTTCAATGAAATATACGTAGGCTGGGCCAAATTCTGCTACCACAATTTCACCAGTGCAGATGAAAACACTAAGGTTGAACTGGTGTAATTGAGTGCGGTCCAATGTTTTGAAGTAATTGAGTAAAGCACGCTGGAAATTTTGCCTAATTCTTGATAATGCAGGATTGCAGTACAAATAAATGAATAAACCTTGGTTAAAGCGAGAGGCCTATGTGTGGGCCTTTGGGGCTAAACCTTCAAGCTCCTACTTGCCTTGTGCGGACATTACATATCACATAACATGCTTCCATAAGAGTGGAGCTTGCCCTGGTGGCATCGTTCCAAATTCCTCCCTTGCTCAACTTCCTCACTGCGCACTGATCCCCATCCGGTTGCCAACTTCCATCCCCAGGGGCAGTTGCACTTTAGCAGTAAAGTGATTTTTGTATGGAGCAGTAAATAGTTTCTAAAAGCATTTTGAAAACCTCCAGGATGCAAAGCACCATATAAAAAACATACAAAAAGAACAGAAACAACTTTGAACAACGGGGTTTAGTATGGGAAAAGGGAATAGAGCAAAGCGGGGGCGGGGGTGGAAGAAAAAGTGCATATTAATATATTGTACTATAAATATATAATAATATGCTGTTTTGTACTTCTACAACATGGGTCAAGATTTTAAAATATATAAATCCAAAATTAGACTGCTAAGTCTGTATTTAGGCCCCTGGTCTATTTTCAGAAATGCTGAGTTTCAGAAACTCTTATGCACCTGCCAGGCTGGAAGCTATTAGCTGCTCAGGACTTTTGAAAATCAGGCAGATGCCAAAATATGGACTTGCAATCTAACTTTCTGAAAGTCTTGGACATGGATTTTTACTTCTGTCCTCTATTGGATGGAATGTTATACTTGCTATCAGATCAGTCTAGTGCAGGGGTCTCAAACTCAATTTACCTTAGGGCCAGTACCAGTCCTCAAATCCTCCGAGCGGGACAATAACGTCACTGAAGATGGTGTTCAGAAAAGAAAACGTTTATATTGTATTTTTTATTTCGAATTTCTTAGAAATAATAAACCTGTCATACAACTTTATACAATTTTTTGCCTGCCAGAGAGTTTTTAGTGTTTGCCGATACCTGGCAACGCTTCAGTTCTGTCAGTTGATGTTTGGCCTCAGTGACTGAGCAGTTGAAACCTTCAGGATTGCAGCAAGGTGTGCATCAGATAGTTGTGTTCGGTATTTAGACTTGTTTATATTCGTTGTGGGAAAAAGTGACACAGCCTCCATGACTGACTCTGCCCCGCAACTAATGATGCTGCCTCCATGGCTGACTCTGCCTGGCAACTAGTGATGGTATCTCTGTCCCTCTCCCCAGCCAATGGGAGCTGAAGGGGGCAGCACATGCAGCTGACAGAGCCGGCAGTGTGGCTGCATGCATCTCTCCTCCGCAGGCCACAGTGGGGAGGTTCTTGGGCTGCAGATGACCCGCAGGCCGGGACTTTGAGACCCCTGGTCTAGTGCCTGCAGCTTATTGGAGATGAACGTTCCTATACAAATCCTACTGTGTCATGGGTTAATGACAAAGTCATTATAAAGTAGCCAAACCCAGATCAACTACAAATATAAAACTCATGACATAAGTGATTTATACTCACCGGTGATTCCAAGGATTTGATCGTAGGATTCAAAGGTTAACAAAGGCTGTGGGAGTTCCCTGAGGAAGGTCTTCAGGATAACAGCAGGAATATGGATATCTCCATAGTCATCAAAATTCACAGGCTTCCCTAGAGGACCAAAAAGGAGGATTCCTCAGTTACATGTTTCAACATATCTTTTATTACTGTTTAAAAATTGTGTTCCAAACCACAGTTAGAAAAAGAAAACCTTGTTTGCAGCAGCTGCAAAATCTTAACATTGTCATGTTGTACTTTTTTAAATGGAGTTTTATTAATCTAGCTTCAAGAGACTCACCTCAAAAAGACATTTCAGCAAATGAATTCAACACATTTCACAAATTGTTATGTAAAATTATATTTCATTGTCATAACCATGGAAAAACACTAGAGACAAAATGACAAGAAGATACTGCACTGGATAATTTGTAACTAACTGCAGTAACCTACTGAGCATTGAGGCAATGCAATTGTTTATGAAAAACTAGACCATTTTTGACTTAAGCCTCATAATTCATTAGCTGCTGCAGATCTTGTAAACTCCAGCTCTGACATCAATTGATGATTCATTATTCAGAAAGCTTTAAATGCCTGTCGTTATCTTTCAAGTTTCTGTATTACTGCTTACACTAATATGACATTTTAGGTTACAAATGGGTTTATGATTAACTAATTACATGAAAGATAGCAATACGGTGTCACCAACAGATACAACATCAAGGTGGCCTTTAGAGTGTTATTAATTTAAAGCAACGGGAGGATGGTGACTTACCCTGATTATAGAGTTTATGAACCTCTTTGATAGTTTGTATGCTGGCTGACCTTCTGAACAGGCCTTCTACTCGGAGTCCTGAAAAAATAAAATGAAGGTGCTCTGTGTGAAAGCTGTTGTTCATTGGCTTGTTTTGATGGGTTTAAATCCTATTGGAACAGAATGAGTGGGTTTGGTGACAGGTACACATGACAGATTCAGAGGCAAGCGTTTTTCAAACACTGCCATTTTGTTGAGTTTAGAGTTCAGCGAGGTTCTTCTGAAGAGGTGCCTGCATTTTGTGATCCAGAAGCAAACATGCTTTACTCTGTAATAGCAATCTGAGCTCATCCTTTAGCACACTTTGTGGAAATAACATTTGCTTTTCTCAAGGTTTTATTAAACACTTTGCAATTAATTTTTTTCTTTCAGGGTAAAGTTTACAAAAGTGCCCACATGACACAGGAGATTAAGTTCCATTTCAAAGATAGTAGTGCCTAATGGCTTATCTGTACAAACACTTATTTGTGGCAAGCTGGGGTGTGAATCTACCCCACACTAGCCTGCCACAGACTAGCTGTCTGTGTGGACCCTGTAGCCATATATTAAAAGTTCCCTATTGCACTTCAATCTATTCCTGTTTCAAAGCAGGGTAGTTAAAAATGCACCACAGAACTTTTAGCGCACAGTAGCAGGGTACACATGGAAGTTAGTGTGCAGTAGGCCAGCCTGGAGTAGATTCACATTCCAGTTTGCCATCAATTAATGTTCAAGTAGACAAGCCCTTAGACTATTAAAATCATTGGGATTTAGGCTCTTACGTCCCTTTTGAAAATGGGACTTTGGTCATATAGGGATTTTGCAAATTTTACCCTAAATTTCCCACAAAGGCATTTACTATCCCAAGAGACAGAGAAAACAATGCAGTGAACTTCCTACATTCAAAGCTTTAGATAAACATTTCAAAATAGGACATTTATGTGAACCAAAATGCTTCTGAAATAAATGTAGTCAAACTTTACTAATTCTGGGTCACTGAGAACGAAAATGATGCTTAAAATTGTTGATTGGCTCTAGTTTTCAAGATATGCTATTGGGTCAGTATATACGACCCTTGACTTGGGAATGGCGGAGGATAAGTGAGTTATAAAGGGAAGGGATCTCAATTTAAACCAGAAATGACTAAAATACATCTTTGACTGGATCTATGAATAAATCTATGACTGGGTTTGGACAGAACTTGTTTTTTAGGCAAAACAATGAATGATGCAATCTGAAGCTGGTATTGCATCATACATGATATGAATTGCATCATGTTACTCCTAGAAGTCATGGATGATGCAATCATAACGAAGCTTACATCACTCTGCTGAACAAATTGCCCTATATCAGCTCTAGAAATCATACAGTGTCGTGCTCTCTTATTTGTCAGTGTTTGATTTTGCAAAGGGACACATTTCTGTTTAGCCAAAGTGAGCAGAGATGCCTCGTACTTGTGTGAACAGTGCAGATAACTTCTGCTAAGTTTGTGGTGAAGTGACTTTTGCATCACAAAAGCGCAGTATAACCACTATGGTTAAGAAAGCCTATCACCTGTATTTTGGCTGCAAAATTGGAGATCAGGACAAGAGGTGGGCCCCACACATATGCTGCAACACTTGTGCAACAAATCTTCGCCAGTGGTTGAACAGGAAAAGGAAATCTATGCCTTTTGCAGTACGAATGATTTGGAGAGAGCCAACAGATCATACCAGCAATTGCTACTTCTGCATGGTGCCTCCACCAGTTGGGAAAGGTGTGTCAAAGAAGAAGAAGAAAAAGTGGACTGTGCATTATCCAAACATTCCATCAGCTATACGCCCAGTATCCCACGGAGAAGGACTGCCGGTTCCTGATGCACCAGAATCATTCTCACTTGAGTCAGACAAGGAAGAGGAAGAGGATGAAACTTCTGGTCCTGAACCATCAATGTCACAGGACCCATATTTTCTCCCATCCTCCTCCTCTGAAGCACACCTCATAACACAAGGTGAACTGAATGACCTTGTCAGGGATTTGGAACTACCCAAGAGTAAGGCAGAGCTGTTGGGCTCCAGACTACAGCAGTGGAATCTCCTGGCAGGTGATGTTAGGGTTTCCATGTTCCTGTCATGGAACAGGACTGTCAAAAGGATAGTGACTGTCAAAAGGATCTTGTCCCATTCTTCTTCATGGAAGGTGATCTTGTAGCCTGCAACAACATCGATGGTGTGATGGCAGCCCTCAACATCGTTTACAATCCAGATGAGTGGAGACTGTTCACTGATTCATCGAAGACGAGTCTTAAAGCTGTTTTACTGCATAATGGCAATGTTTTGCCATCAATTCTAGTTGGTCATACAGTCCATATGAAGGAAACCTATGACAACATGAAACAACTTTTGAGGTGCATAAACTATGACCAACATCAGTGGCAGCTTTGTGGCGATATGAAACTTGTTGCTCTCTTGCTTGGTCTGCAGACTGGATACACAAAGTACTGCTGTTTTCTCTGCAAATGGGATAGTCGAGCAAGAGATTCCCACTACATCAAGAAAGACTGGCCACTCTGACAGTCATTGGAGCCTGGGAGGAAAAGTGTTCAGAATCCACCACTTGTTGAATCAAGGAAGATTTTGTTACCACTCTTACACATCAAGCTGGGTCTGATGAAGAACTTTGTCAAGGCCATTGACAAAACACAAGCAGCTTTCAAGTACCTCCATGGAAAATTTCCAAGGTTAAGTGAAGCTAAGATAAAGGAAGGTGTCTTTGTTGGTCCTCAGATTCGTGAACTTCTTTGAGATGATGCATGTGACCATGCACTGCGTGGCAAGGAAAAGATGGCATGGAAAGCCTTCCAGTTAGTGGCAATAAATTTTCTCGGAAACAACAAGGCAGACAACTACAGGTTGTTGGTGGAAAAACTCCTCAAGGCATACAAAAGCCTTGGTTGCAACATGTCACTAAAGATACATTTTTTGCACTCTCATCTAGATTTTTTTCCACCGAACTGCGGAGCAGTGAGCGACGAGCACGGCAAGCGATTTCACCAGGACATTGCAACAATGGAGAAACTCTATCAGGGCAAATGGAGCCCATCAATGCTTGCAGACTACTGCTGGACAGTGACAAGAGATGCTCCATTAATGAATACAAGAGACAAGCCAAGAAGCGCCAAGTAGACACTGAATAGGACTAAACTATGTACATAATAGTTTTTTGCCTTTTGTTTCATAATAAATTTTATTTATATAACCCTTTTGCTGATTTTTAAAGTGTTACATAAACAGGGCAGGTGAAATATCATGTAAAGCAACCATAAACATATGAAAAGACCTAGGTTTACCATTTCTGATTAAAACTCTATCTACACAATATACATAGACATAAAATGTAAAAACTTAAATATCTTAGAAACAGTAGCCAATCAGTTGTTTTAATTGTCATATTTGAATTCAGCACATCAAAATACAAAATAAATAGCACATTTTACCTCTGAAGCAGACGACTTCTCAACAATTGTAGACCAGTGTTATGAACCTCTTCAATTTGCAAAATTTGGGACAAGAACAAGTTATGAGCTTTCTGGTACTTTTTGTTTCCAATTTGGCATGAAGTCACTTTTCCCTCTCCCCAACCTGTGCTGCTCCACCCAATCTGCATTTCCTGCAAGGCACAGTATAGAGTCTGTCTAAGGGTGCTTCATGCTCTGGAATCACTTTCCCTGCTGGTCCAACAAAACTCAGTCTCTTGATCTTCCGAGGCAGGAGGAATGCTGTTTGCTTGAAGGGATGGCTGCCGGTGTGGGAGGTACATAGATTTTTAGGCAATATCCTGCCAACACTTTTGCATGTGCTTAACTTAAAGCATGCAAGTAGCCTGACTGAAATTAGTGGTCACGTGCTTTAAGTTAAGCACATGCAAAAGTGTTTGCGTGAACAGGGCCTTATTTTGGTTTGAGAGTGTTTTAAGTAGAACTAGTTACAACATTTTTGCTGAAATATGCTGTTTCATCAAAGCTTAAATGTTTTGTGGAGATGTATCGGTTTCCACAAAAGTTTTGATAGGCAGGTTTTTAGATCAGGGAGGGAGAGATCCTCTATCCCAGTAGGTAGGACACTGGCCTGGCATGTGGGGGGACTCATGTTAAAGTCCCTGCTTTCTCTCCTACTTCTCTGGTGTGTGAGCTGTGAAAAGACAGAGCCACTAGGGGGTATACGGCAGGCAGATATAAGCCTGTGTATGCAGAAAATAAAGTTGCTCTTGTATTCACTTCCTCCGCGGTGTCCTGGGTCTCTGTAAACGCTACCCTCACTCCATTTGTGTGAAAATATTCTAAAGGTTTTATTTTTGCTCTAATGTGAAACTGAATTGTTGTCCTCGGGTCAGCTCTAGTTTTTAGTCAATATGTTAATTATCATAAATTCACCCAAGTTGGTGTGTAAGGGTGCACTTCATAAAACATAGGTTAATATATTGTTTTTAGCCATCTACTGAATGATGTTCATGAGAGTGAGAGTCAATATAATAGCAGGATCAAGAATGTAAACTAGTGGTAAAACCTAAATAGAAATAAGTCAACGGAATTTGAATGGACATCCAACTAATATTTACAGTGTGTACAAGAACATCTATTAGTAATTTAATTCCAAATTTTGCAAATATTTAAATATCTAAATTTAAAGCTAAGCATGGGCATGACTATTTGCAGGATGTGGGGCTAATACTAAACTTCAGAACATATGGTCAAATCTGGAAGAGTTATGAATGACAGTATACCAGAAAACCCACTTACACAGAGGCTAGGAGGGACAATATAGCGTGTGTGTATTAGAGGACCAAATAGCTATCTGAATGCTTGTTTTACTCCCATCCAACCATATTTAAATTGAATAAAGTTATTGCAAGCCACATCAACTGTTCTGTTTAATTTCTAGCTCAACCTGTGTGAAACTACAGTTCTGAAAATGGTAGGCAGAACAGGCATTGCCTTTAGCAAACAATCAATACAATAATTTCCTGAGAATTTGAGAGTTTTACCCTAGCTGCCATTGGTGCAGAGAGTATTTTCTAGACAACAAGTTTTCCTTGGGATGGATCTCATAATTGGTCACTATTTCATTTTAATGAGTTTATTTAACAGTTAATGCCTTTATCGGATGTGGCTCTCCCTCTATAAACTGCTTTGTAATAAACATCCACTTTTAACATGTTTATTCCTTTATCGGGTATGCTTTACAGTGAGCTTTCCTGGGTCTAATTGAATACATTAATCTGAAGTGCAGACAGCACCTGTGCACGCCTAGCACTGAGTCTCATCATTGTTACAATAATTATACTTAATACCAAACTTTTGCCAGGTAAGTTTCTTAGTGGTCTTATGGGCAAAAGTGACTTTAAGCTTCACCTACAGAAACATGGAATATTGATGTCACCTATGCTGTTTTCAGAGGTAATCTTTCGGGACAAATAAAATGTAAGCAATAAGTGGTAATTTGTTTTACCACAAGCACCAAGCAGACAGTTACCAAAAGTAGGTTTCTTCCAGACCCTTTAACCTCCCCACCACCAATCCACACATACAACTATTTAAATTAACCAGTTTTGATTACCTTTAAGTCAGCACAGCCATCCTTAAAGCAAAACTCCTATAACTAATTTCTCTTTTCCCTTGGGAAGTGAATTACATGATTTTGTTTTCTCCCCAAACCAGCAATATTTTTCCTCAGGTGGAAAATGTGACCCTTTCATAAAGCATGGGTCATAACTTTTGCAAAAAGGTGGCAATGGAAGAGTCATTTTTTGGTAGGAATAAAGACAGCTTTTTTTCTGACTGATTCCTTTTGACCTTTGTAGTGTGTAGGAATTGGAAAGTATTCCTTTAAAAAAGTTAGTATTCCTCGTGCGGATCTCACTCTCAGAAGCCACCAAGAATCTTGCCAGAACAGAAATGTATGTGTATATATGTAGCCTTGCATGATGTATATAGTTAGTAAACTTAACGTTCGGAGTCCACTGTACCTGTGTGCATCCTTCATATTATGATGTTGTGTTAAGAGCGAGAGACACAACTACCTTTTTGAGTAACTTAGTACTATTTAGCACCAGGTCTGCCAAGCACGTTAAAAGAATGCTCTTAATTTTGCAGCGGACACATCAGAACCAATAAGAGCATTGGAAGAGCAAAAAAGTAGCTTCCGCAAACACTGTTCCCATTCTGAGGCATTATTGCTTAGAACGCTGCATTTTTTTTTACTTTTACTTTTTTTCCTCCAGTGAGACCAATTCAACTATTTTTAGGTCTGCATAAATCAAGGCATAAGGTCTGGTTTAACACAACTTTAGGACAGTAGTTTAATTCCACTTCTGTAGAGAGAAAGATACTCCCTTTGGCAGACAAGTTAAACTACTTTGCCATTAATAGCATATTCCAGCCCTACAGTATAAACAGTTGTATGTATAGACGTTGGACATATATTACACACAAGGTTTACTTTAAATGCTTGCTTATGATTTTGAACAACTTAGAAACATTCCATTGCAATTGCATGTCATGCACCCATATACCCCACTCCAACTGGCAGACCCTCAGCTGGTGTAAATCAGTTTGTCTTCACTGTGATCAACAGCACCTGAAAATCTGGCTCAGAAAGCCCAGAATTAAAAATAAAAAAAGTTGGACATTATATAGAAAGGGACAGTGATCTGAATGGGGAAGCGGTTGTATTGTGTATTCACTGACAAATAATTGCATAGCTTGGGAACTTCACTAGTTAAGTATTCAAACTATTTCATAATCATAATTGGAAATAGCTTGATACTCTATACTGCCTTTTAAATAAAAAGGATTTTACTGCCACAGACAGAATTTTACAATGCAATATCATGGCCTGTAACGGCACCATATATAGTTATAGTACATTGTATTACACTCAGAACTAAAATCATTATAGTGCAGATAAAAATATCTTCTAAAACACCTCGAGACTTCTTGTGCCATAGGAAGAACACACAGGAATATTTAAGAAGGATCAAAACTGATTTCTGTGTTACAACTTTGCTGAAAAATTGTTTGCAAGAGAGAAAGAAATTAGAAACTCATTAGATTCCTCTTTCAAAATGAGAGCTAATTACTTAAATTCTTACTGCTAAAAGGAGTGATGGGGCTGCAATTATATTAGAAAGCATCACACTGCCTGAATGACTATACATAAAATACCCAAACTTTGTTTTAAAACTAATCACTTAGGGGTAGATTCTGCCCTGCCCTCACATTGGAACACAGTAGGGGTTTGAGGAAATGGCATAAGTAACCTTCCTTCCTCTGTGTGCTGCTTGTGTAAGGCAGATAACTTATACCTTGTGTAACAGCAATACCTGGGCTTTGTTGGTAGCAGGGGCAGCTCTTTCTACTCCTCAGGGGTGTACAGTACCAAGGATACATGGGGAGGAGGTGAGGCCATGAGTCCAGACCCAGGCAGACCAGCAGAGAGCAGCTAGTTATACTCCACCCAACACAGGGATGTAGCAGTGGTTGCCTCCATGTGGGGCAGTGTGATTGCTCTGTGCTTAAGTGGCACAATCTAGCCCTTGGATTTTAGAATGAATAGGTTCAAGTTACAGCTGATATCTTTGAGCACAGATTATTTATTATATGTGGGCACCAACAAAACGTAAGTGGTTCTTATTACAAGGTTTATTTTTACCTTGAGGTTTCTGCAGACATCTCAACCACACTTGAGATGTATAGTGTCTCAGTGAACCCTGGTAAAAATATAACTTTTGTGAAAAACACAAAAGCCAAGAACCCTGAAATGTATATTTAGCCATTCTCACACTTGCCCAGTGTTGCATTTTTAATGTTATTTGATATCATACGAACTTGATAGAAGCGTAGGCCAATGGGCTGATTCACCAAGCTGGGGCAGGCCAACGGCTTGATTCAGGACAAGTTTTATTAAACAACGGAAGAGACAATAGGCTCAAAGGAATACAAAATGCTAAAATACTTTCCTGCTTTCTGCCAGCTGGGAAGGGGAGAAGCCCTCACTGGCTACTATGCAGAGCATGTCCCAGTTCAATCCCTGGTTTCATGAGCCATGGGAGTAAGGAATACACTGGGTCTCCCTAGATCACTATGGGCATTTAAACATCCTCCACTGGAATCTTCTGAAGAAAGTCCCTGCTTGCAGCTTTCTGTACAGGCCTGCATTCCTGAAGATGCATGCGTCATGGCCCTTACCAGATCACCCCATGCTGACGTCAGTGAAACACCCACAGTGATCCACAAGCGCCTGCAATACCATAGAGCAGTACTCCTTTCTACTGATGTACTCAGTTGCAAGATGGTTTGGCGCCAAAATTGGGATATGCGTGCCAGCTATTGCCCCGCTGCTGTTATGGTATCCCACTGCTGCAAAGCCGTCCACTACAGACTCATAGACTAAGTTCAGAAAGGACCATTATGATCATCTAGTCTGACCTCCTGCACAACACAGGCCACAGAATCTCACCCACCCACTCCTGTAACAAACCCCTAACCTATGCCGAGTTATTGAAGTCCTCAAATCCTGGTTTAAAGACCTCAAGGTGCAGAGAATCCTCCAGCAAGTGACCCATGCCCCACGCTGCAGAGGAAGGCAAAAAACCTCCAGGGCCTCTGCCAATCTGCCCCTGCAGGAAAATTCCTTCCCGACCCCAAATATGGTGATCAGTTAAACCCTGAGCATGTGGGCAAGACTCACCAGTGAGCACCCAGGAAAGAATTCTCTGTAGTAACTCAGATCCCACCCCATCTAACATCCCATCACAGACCATTGGGCATATTTACCTGCTAATAATCAAAGATCAATTAATTGCCAAAATTAGGCTATCCCATCATACCATCCCCTCCATAAACTTATCAAGCTTAGTCTTGAATCCAGATATGTCTTTTGACCCCACTACTCCCCTTGGAAGGCTGTTCCAGAACTTCACTCCTCTAATGGTTAGAAACCTTCATCTAATTTCAAGTCTAAACTTCCTAATGTCCAGTTTATATCCATTTGTTCTTGCGTCACATTGGTACTCAGCTTAAATAATTCTTCTCCCTCCCTGATATTTATCCCTCTGACATATTTATAAAGAGCAATCTTATCTCCCCTCAGCCTTCTTTTGGTTAGGCTAAACAAGCCAAGCTCTTTGAATCTCCTTTCATAAGACAGGTTTTCCATTCCTCGGATCATCCTAGTAGCCCTTCTCTGTACCTGTTCCAGTTTGAATTCATCCTTCTTAAACATGGGAGACCAGAACTGCACACAGTATTCCAGATGAGGTCTCACCACTGCTTTGTATAATGGTACTAACACCTCCGTATCTTTACTTGAAATACCTCGCCTGATGCATCCCAAGACCGCATTAGGTTTTTTAACGGCCATAGCACATTGGCGGCTCATAGTCATCCTGTGATCAACCAATACTCCAAGGTCCTTCTCCTCCTCTGTTACTTCCAACTGATGTGTCCGCAATTTATAACCAAAATTCTTGTTATTAATCCCTAAATGCATGACCTTGCACCTTTCACCATTAAATTTCATCCTATTACTATTACTCCAGTTTACAAGGTCATCCAGATCTTCCTGTAGGCACGATCTACCTTTTGTAAAATCATGTTGTATTTTGTCCCAATTACCATTGACCTCAATGTCCTTAACTACTTTCTCCTTCAAACTTTTTTCCAAGATCTTGCATACTACAGATGTCAAACTAACAGGCCTATAGTTACTCGGATCAATTTTTTTCCCTTTCTTAAAAATAGGAACTATTTTAGCAATTCTCCAGTTGTAAGGTACAACCCCTGAGTTTACTGATTCATTAAAAATTCTTGCCAATGGGCTTGCAATTTCATGTGTCAGTTCCTTTAATATTCTTGGATGAAGATTATCTGGGCCCCCCGATTTAGTCCCATTAAGCTGTTCAAGTTTGGCTTCTACCTCGGATGTGGTAATATCTGCCTCCATATCTGCATTCCCATTTGTCATCCTACCATTATCCCTAGGCTCCTCATTAATCTCATTAAAGACTGAGGCAAAGTATTTGTTTAGATATTGGGCCATGCCTAGATTATCCTTAACCTCCACTCCATCCTCAGTGTTTAGCGGTCCCACTTCTTTCTTTGTTTTCTTCTTATTTATATGGCTATAGAACCTTTTACTATTGGTTTTAATTCCCTTTGCAAGGTCCAACTCTACGTGGCTTTTAGCTTTTCTCACTTTATCCCTACATGTTCTGACCTCAATAAGGTAGCTTTCCTTGCTAATCCCTCCCTTCTTCCACTCCTTGTAGGCTTTCTGCTTTTTCTTAATCACCTCTCAGAGATGCTTGCTCATCCAGCTTGGTCTACGACTCCTGCCTATGAATTTTTTCCCCTTTCTTGGGATGCAGGCTTCTGATAGCTTCTGCAACTTTGACCTGAAGTAATTCCAGGCCTCCTCACCTTTAGATCCACAAGTTCTTCAGTCCAATCCATTTCCCTAACTAATTTCCTTAATTCTTTAAAGTTAGCCCTTTTGAAATCAAAAACCCTAGTCCCAGATCTATTTTTGTTTAACCTTCCATCTAGTTTGAACTGAATTAGCTCATGATCACTCGAACCAAGGTTGTCCCCTACAACCATTTCTTCTATGAGGTCCTCACTACTCACCAAAACCAAATCTAAAATGGCATCCCCTCTTGTTGGTTCTTCAACTACTTGGTGAAGGAATCCTCAGCTATCACATCCAGGAAAATCTGAGCCCTATTATTATTACTAGCACTTGCCCTCCAGTCTGTATCTGGGAAGTTAAAGTCTCCCATGATCACACAATTCCCATTAGTGTTTACTTCATTAAAAAGATGAGAGAGAGAGAGAGAGAGAGAGAGAGAGAGAGAGTGTGTGTGTGTGTGTATATATATATATATATATATATATATATATATATATATATATAGCGGGGGGGGGGGGGAAATAACTGTGGTTTGAGCATTGGCCTGCTAAACCCAGGGTTGTGAGTTCAATCCTTGAGGGGGCCACCTAGGGATCTGGGGCAAAATTAGTACTTGGTCCTGCTAGTGAAGGCAGGGGGCTGGACTTGATGACCTTTCAAGGTCCCTTCCAATTCTAGGAGATAGGATATCTCCATTAATTTATTTAATTTAATTTAATCCATATCCAAATCGGATCCCGGAGGGCTGTAGCACACCCCAAGCACTCAGGGGAGGCTCTAGTAGCTTTCTTTCCCAATGTGATTGTTGCCCAGACAGACTCTGTCTTATCCATTCCATCACTTCTTATTTCTCTACAGTCTACCTCATCACTGATATACAATGCTACTCCACCACCTTTGCCTTTATTTCGGTCTTTCCTAAACAGCACATAGCCTTCAATACCTGTACTCCAGTCATGACTACTATTCCACCATGTTTCTGTTATCCCTATAATATCTGGTTTCACTTCCTGCACCAGTAGCTCTAGTTCCTCCATTTTGTTACCTAAGCTCCCCGCATTAGTGTACAAACATGGTACATAGCAGGTCAGGCACTCCTGATTCCTGTTCAGATTGAGAGCTCATGATATACTGCATGACCATTTGCGATGTGTTCATAACAATGATCCCAACAGTAGAGAACAGTGCAGGATCCACCCTTTCAGACAGAGATGGCAGGTGCACAGTAAACAGGGGCCGTTGAAAAATGCTGTGAAATGCAGTCTGAAGCCCACAGAAAGATGGGACAGAAAAAAATGCATCATGGGACATTAAGCCTCCACCCATGATGCACTGTGATCCACTCTGCCATCCCACAACTCCTAGCTGTAGAAGGTGGAGAGTAGCACACGGGGATAGCTACCCACAGGGCAGTGCTCTCTCTGTCAATGCTAGAGCACCAACTGTGGACGCACTGTCAACAGAAGAAGTGTTGTGAACATGCGCAAGCGATGTAAATATATTGTTTTTTTTATCATTGGTGTAACCTGTGTTGACAAAACTCTGTAGGGTAGACAAGGCCTTATGTTACGGACTAACAAAACTACTTAATATTTGGAGAAAAAATAATTATGGGATGATTCAAGTAGATTTCAGCCTTGGCTGAGAACAAACCCTCCCCCCCCATGAATCTGGGATTGTCTCCTTTATACAGTTTGGATCTTTGATCCTTAGAGACTGTGAATAGGTGATCAGTCAGATAATGGGTTTCTCCTCAAGCTGTAGCTTCAAAAAGCTAGATCTGGAGATAGGGAATTTGCATCCCCTCCTCCAAGTATTTCCACCCACTTAGCTGTATAAGTTCACATTGTTTCCTATAGTCCTTTGAAGCTCATAACACTTCCCAGAGTTCACATTGCTCAGGTTTCCTACCTAGAGGTGTTATATACAATTCCGCAGTAATACATAAACATTTGCATTTTTAATACAATGTACTCCTAAAATGCTTAAACTTAATTCAATAAAGTTTATCCAGTATATTGCAGGAAATTGCCATATCTCTCACACCTACCTTATAGCAATTTCATCTAGACCACATTTCCCTAATCTGCTTATGACAATGTCATGTGGGAAGGTCAGAAGCGTTACTAAAACCAAGATATAGCATGTCTACTCCCCCCCAACTCTCTGCACCCACCACTTGGCTAGTAGCTGTCAAAGAAGGAAATTAGGCTGATTTGGCATGATTTGTTCTTATAACCCTATTATCCCCTAAGTACTTACAATCTGATTGTTTAATAATTTGTTCCAGTATCTTTATATGTATGGAAGTTAGGCCGACTGGTCTATAATTCCCTGGGTCCTGTTTATTCTCCCTTTTAAAAATATGTTCTATGTTTGCGCTTCTATATGTGAAAGAAAGCATAATTAAATATCATACAAATTTTAAATGAATCAAGCTATACAGTAACACAGAATCTCTATTGCTAGAAAATCCCATGCTTGAATAATAAGAATATAGCAATAGGAATATAATACCGACCACCTGAGCAGGATGGTGATAGTGAAATGCTCAGGGAGATCAGAAAGGCTATAAAAATAGAAAACTCAATTACACTGGGGGATTTCATCTATCCCCTGGGTACATGTCACTTCAGGACAGGGTGCAGAGATAAAGTTTCTAGACACCATTAATGTCTGCTTATTAGAGCAAATAGTGCTGGAACTCACAAGGGGAAAGGCAATTCTTGATTTAGTCCTAAGTGGCGCACAGGAGGTGAATATAGCGGAACCATTCAGTAATAGTGACCGCAGTATAATTAAATTGAATATCTTTGTTGGCGGAGGGGCAATACCAAAGAAGCCCATCACAGTAGCATTTAACTTCAGAAAAGGGAACTACACAAAAATGATGAAGATAGTTAAACTGAAATTAAAAGGAACAGTCATAAGAGTGAAATGCCTGCAAGCTGCATGGAAACTTTTAAAAACACCATAATAGAGGCTCAAATTAAATGTACACCCCAAATTAAAAAAGAAAAAAGAGGACCAAAATAGTGCTCAGTGGCTCAACAACAGAGTAAAAGAGGCAGTTAGAAGCATAAAAGGCATCCTTTAAAAATTGGAAGTTGAGTCCTACTGAGGTAAATAGAAAGGAGTATTAACTCTGGCAAGTCAAGTGTAAAAGTATAATTAGGCAGGGTAAAAAGAATTTGAAGAGCAAAAGACAAAAAAAAGTTTGCTGTAAGTTTTTGTAAGTAAAAAGTATACGAAGCCTGCCAAACAGTGTAGCCACTAGATGATCGAGGTGCTAAAGGAGCACTCAGGGAAGAAAAAGCCATTGCAGAGAAGCTAAATGAATTCTTTGCATCTGTCCTCACTGCAGAGGAGATACCCAAACCTGTGCCATTCTTTTTAGGTGATAAATCTGAAGAATTGTCTCAGATTGATGTGTCAATACAGGTGGTTTTGGAACAAATTGATAAATTAAACAATAACTAGTCACTAAGACCAGATGGTGGTATTCACCCAAGAGTTCCGAAGTAACTCAAATTGAAATTATAGAACTACTACCTGTGGTACATAACCTATTCTGTACCAGATGACTGGAGGATAGCTAATGTGATGCCAATATTTTTTTTAAAGCTCCAGAGGAGATCCTGACAATTACAGGCCAGTAAGCCTAACTTCATTTGGGTTGAAACTATAGTAAAAAACAGAATGATCAGAAACAGATGAACATGATGTGTTGAGGAAGAATCAACACAGCTTTTATAACCTATTAGAATTCTTGTCAACAAACATATGGACAAGGATGATCTAGTGATAGGGAATATTTGGACTTTCATAAAGTCTTTGACAAGGTCCCTCACCAAAGGCTCTTAAACAAACTAAGGGTACATCTACACTACAGGGGGGAGTCGATTTAAGATACGCAAATTCAGCTACGTGAATAGCGTAGCTGAATTCGACGTATCGCAGCCGACTTACCCCGTTGTGAGGACGGCGGCAAAATCGACTTCTGCGGCTTTCTGTCGGCAGCGCTTACTACCACCTCTGCTGGTGGAGTAAGAGCGCCGATTCGGGGATCGATTGTCGCGTCCCAACGGGACGCGATAAATCGATCCCCGAGAGGTCGATTTCTACCCGCCGATTCAGGCGGGTAATATAGACCTAGCCTAAGTTATCATGGGATAAGGAAGGTCCTCTCATAGATCAGCAGCTGGTTAAAAGATAGGAAACAAAGGATAGGACTAAATGGTCAGTTTTCAGAATGGAGAGGGGTAAATTGTGGTGTCCCCCAGGATTCTGTAGTGGGACCAGTCCTGTTCAACATGTTCATAAATGATCTGGAAAAACGGATAAACGGTGATGTGGCAAAGTTTACAGATGACACAAAATTACTCAAGATTGCTTTGGATTTAACTGACACTGAAAAGTTACAAAGAGCTCTCACAAAATTGAGTGACTGGGTAACAAAGTTGCAGATGAAGTTCAATGTTGATAAATGCAAAGTAATGCATGTTGGAGCACACAATCCCAACTGTATATACAAAATGATGGGGGTCTAAATTAGCTGTAACCACTGAAGAAAGATCTTGGAGTCATTGTGTATAGTTCTCTGAAAACATTTGCTCAATGTGCAGCAGCAGTAAAAAAGCTAATAGAATACTAGGAACATTAGGAAATAAACATTAGATAATAAAACAAAAAATATCATAATGCTACTATATAAATCCATGGTATGCCCAAACTTTGAATACTGTACGCAGGTCTGCTCACCCTATCTCAAAAATGATATATTAGAAATTGGAAAAAGTACAGAGAAGGGCAATAAAATGGAAGGGCTTCCATATGAGGAGAGATTTAAAAAACTGGAACTACTCTATTTAGAAAAGAGAGGACTAAGGGGAGATATGATAGAGGTATATAAAATCATGAATGGTGTGGAGAAAGTGAACAAGGTAGTGTTATCTATCTCTTCACATAACACAATAACCTGGGTTCACCCAATGAAATTATTAGGCAGCATGTTTAAAACAAACATAAGGAAGAACAGCTTCACACAATGCACAGTCAACCTATGGAACTTGTTGCGAAGGCCAAAACTATAACTGGGTTTAAAATGCATAGAGGATAAGTCCATCAATGGCTATTAGCCAAGATGGTCATGGATGCAACCCCATGCTCTTGGCATCTCTAAGCCTCTGACTCCCAGATGCTGGGACTGGACGACAAGGGATAGATCACTTGATAATTGCCCTGTTCTTCTCATTCCCTTTGAGGCATGTGACATTGGCCACTGTCAGAAGACAGAATACTGGGCTAGATGGACCACTGGTCTGACCCAATATGACCATTTTTATGTTCTCCAGTCCTCTTAGGATCTCACCTGTCCTCCATGAATTCGCAAAGATAATTGCTAACTGTTCAAAGATTGCTTCAGTTAGTCCCTTAAGCACTCTAGGATGAATTTAATCAGTTCCTGACACCTTCTAACTTATCTAAATATTCTTTCACCTGTTCTTTACTGATTTTGGCTCGACTTCCTTCCTCCTTATTGTTAGTATTAATTGTGTTGAGTATCTGGTCACCATTAACCTTTTTAGTGAAGACTGAAGCAAAATATGTATTAAACACCCCAGCCTTCTTGATGTGATCAGTTAATAACAGAGGAGCAGAGGACCTATATTTTACTTTGTCTTTCTTTTGCTCCTAAGGTATTTAAATAACCTCTTCTTATCACCTTTTATGTCCCTTGCTAGATGTAACTCATTTTGTGCGTTAGCTTTTCTGATTTTGTCCCTTCATGTTTGTGCTATTCTTTTGCACTCTTTCCTAACAATTTGTCCACTTTTTATAGTATTACTTTTTGATTTTCAGGTCATTAAAGAGCTCTTGATGGAGCCATATTGGCTTCTTACTATTCTTCCTATATTTCCTTTGCATTGGGATAGTAGTAAAGGCACAACTGCAAACTGTCTCTTTGAGAAACTGCTAGCTCTGCTGAACTCCTTTTTCTCTTAAATTTTATCCCTTAAATGTTGACTTCACTTGGTGAATTTCAATGGTCTTTGTTCTGCATGACATCAGACTAGATGATCATAATGGTCCCTTTGGGCCTTGAAATCTATGAATTATGAAAAACTCATGACTTCTGTTAGGCCCTAAGTGAGAAGTTGTCCCAATTGCTACATTTCCCACTTCATCCCCATTTTGTGTGTAGTCTGTCTTTCAAACTGCAAACTTTTTGGGGTATTGGTGGCAATGAGTAAACATATACATTTAAATTATAATAATTAATACTAACAACATTATTAGCATAACAATGACACCTCAGACAGGGATTCCTTAAAAAATTCCTGTGTGATTAAAAGCTAAGAATTTGCCAATCCCTATTAAGTGATTATCAACATACAGTCCCTTGTTAGCCCAATAATCGGTGTGGCAGAACAAGATCTGAGTTTGGAGGCCATCTTGGGATTCTTTCCCTTCAGGCTAATGAAAGTTACTTTGTCTCTCTGTGTGAAAAGGGGGTTTGGACTCCTTTCTACATAGTTCCTGGCTGCTGCAGCTTGAGAGGTGGAGACTTGTTCTGCTTTGGTGCAGCACCCTAAAAGATCATCACAGCTACCTCCTGCTCTGCTTAGCACGTGCTTTGCCACAGGAATCTTGTCAGCCAGGACAGGATTCCAACTAGGTGGACTTGGACACAATTGGTTTTGTGCCTGAGACTGAACTGTAGCCTTCACTGTGGGTGCAGGGTAGAACTGCTAGCCAGACTCCCTGAGGTTGCCAGAACTTGATGGCAGGCTGCTTCTCTGAGGTCCCCATATTCTAAGTACCTAATCTAAAGCTCACTGAAGTCAATGGAAGTCTTTGAGAGACTCTAGCTTTAGTCAAGGCACTAAAATTGTAGTGAACAGCAGGTACAATGAGATCTACGCTCTTTTAAGCAGGTTCAAAAGTGAATGCCCACCATCTACTGGTTAACACTTTGACTGCATTGCATGTGCTAGGAGGCTGCGGATGTCAGAAAACTTCCCAACTCACAAACCATGGTCTCTTAGAAACATGGTTCATAATGAACTCCCTATGGTTGGAAACATGGCAGCCCTAAACAGATCTGTGCTTAAGTGGGGGATAGCAGATCACTGGGAAAGCCCATCCCCACAGCAGGTGCCTGGAGCCTACATCAGAACAAAGAGAAAGGAAAAAGGAGAAGTACTTAGGCTTGCCAGTGCTTGGCTAGAATATGTAGCTTTGAAAAATTACAGAGGAACTGAATGTATCCAGACTGAGAACTTTTGTTAAAAAGCATCATCATACTTCCTTAACCCCTACCCTTCACAGGCTCTGCAAAATGTGCTGAACAAGCTGGTGGATTATAGTTGGTTTTTAGCCAAAAGAATTTTTAAAAAATTAAATGATGTGGTCTGGAGAAAGTCCAAGGATTATTACTGCCCACCGGGTAACAAAATCACTTCATCTGGAAAAGACTTTGCAATGACAAGGCTGACCCAGTGCTTTTCCTCATCACAACAATGAAAACTGAACGCCTGCTCTTTTTCTTTTGTGCTTTTCATGTCGCTGCTATAGCAGACAGAGGGTATTTAGGCCAGACTCAGCAGTTGGTGAGGTGGAGAGCATGGGATCAGTGTAGCAGTGAACTAGAGAGAGCATCAAGAAAGAAACAAAATAAGAAGTACAGGAGGTGTGGTACCAAATCTGCCCAGCAGATTGTTACGGAAAGACACATTGTTAGAGGATAATCATGGTTACAGTACCTTTATTTCCTGCTGAACCGCTAAGATATTCAAGATGACGTCCATGTGTGTGCACTGCTCCAAAAACACAGCCAAAAACTCTCAGAAAATATTCATTGATCAAACTGTATTTTTATAATTAGTTTCAAGACAATAAATTTGTCATAATTCAAGACAACTTCATCCTTGGTTTAACTCTGCATACTTCAGTGGGGTAACATGAGGGAGGGATTTAATCTATTAAGATTAGTATGAAATGAGCATCCTAAATGTATTAAACTAAAGTAACAGTCAAAATCTTGATGTTGGGATGTGTCTGGAGTAGAGCTAACTGCTTTCATCATATGGTGGTTGGTGTACTGTATTGGAACATGCACTATAGCTTCTGGAGATTATAAATTACCCATTTACAATTACAGAGATAGTCTGCAGTTGCTGCTAATTCCCTTGCCTGAACACATTCCTAGCAGCGAACAATATGCATTCTCTACATCTAGCCACAGGACATTTGTCACATGTTACACTTGTAATGGTTCCATCTTCTAATTTGGCCTGGAAGCATGACTCCTGCTTACAATTAAGTGAGGCTCCAAAAAGTGGACCTCAAGTGGATCCAAACGTTCTCACTAAAACCCCCAGTAGAGGTGCTCACATATTGAAGATCTGAGGTTAGTATTAACAGCAGAATTGGCCCACTCTCCATTATTTGACCTCTGGATACTACAGGTGATTGAAGGCAATCCATATGTCATTGAGAGGAAAGGAGCCAACTGTTCTATACACCTTTATGGATGCTTTATGGATGCTGTATTCAACTTCTTGCCAATCAGCAGTAGGTATTCATGCGTTATCACCCTCATTTGGACATATAGATAATATGCCAATGAATTATTTTACTGTAGGTATGAATACAACATGGATTGTTATTTAATGTGTAATAAATTAAAATTTAGCCTACATGGCCTCCTGATTAGACCAAGAAACTATGGGTCAATCCCTGGGCTCCACTAAATTCAATGGAGTTCTGTCATTGACTTCAATGGAGCCAGCATTTCTGTCAGGGAGTCACCAACAGTGCAAGAGGCGGCTTTTTTTCTGTGCAGTGATTAGTACGGATCCTTTCCAGACGCAGTTTAAACAGGTTTGAATCATTTGAGTCCTGGGTTAAAATGAGCTAATAAATTCAAACCAAATCTCACTGACCATGAACATGAAGACTGAGGGTAAAATTCACTCCATTCAGAAGGCCAGCACAAAATCTAGAGTGGGATTTACGTCAGGGCTGGCTCCCGGCACCAGCTAATAAAGCAGGTGCTTGGGGCAGCCAATACAAAGGAGCGGCACTCCGCCCGGGTCTTCGGCGGGAATTCGGCGGCGGGTCCCTCAGTCCCTCTCTTTCTCTTTGAGCTGCCGCCGAAGTGCCACCAAAGAGGAAGAGAGGGAGTGAAGGACTCGCCGCCGAACTGCCGCCGAAGAATGGAGCGGCGAGATTGAGCTGCCGCTGAAGTGCTGCCGATCTGCTCTCCGTCCCCCCTCCCCCCCCCGCCCCCGACGCTTGGGGTGGCAGAAAACCTGAAGACGGCCCTGATTTACGTGCTACATAGGCCTTGTGTGGGTGTGGGCCACTTCTGAAGAGGGGTGACTTATACCCTGAATGCATACTGTTATTCTTGGTATTGGTGTACCATCAAAAAAAAAAAAAAAAAAAAAGAAAATGGAAAAGAAAAAAGAAATCTCAGATAAAACTGCCTTATTTAGGGTGCTAAAACAGAGCTGAACATGGTTTCCACCAGAAGCAAAACAAAATATAAAAAGCAAACCAACAAAAATCAGCCAAGATTTCTTCTAAACCCATTCAAAAGGTTTCCCATCCTTAGTGAAACTTTTGGCACACTAAGTCTAAAGAGAATCCGAGCCAGTGTTTTTTCACTTGGATTTATCCATGTTCTGTTGTTAAAGATTCACACAGCTCTTGGTTGACTCTTGGGTTCCATTCCTTTTCTTCCACTGACTGACTATGTGACCTTGGGCAAGTAACTGAACCATGCCATGTCTCAGTTTAACTATCCATAAAACAGGGATGAAACTGGCATCTACCCCACAGGGCTGCTGTGAGGCTTCATTCATGTTTGTGAAACTCTGAGATTGTTGGATGAAAAGTGCTATGGAAGTATTATTAAAAATAAAGGCTCAAAGTGCACAGTTGCAATGCACCAGGAGAGAGACCAGGAACCAGAATGTGATGCTCTGAGAGTCAGAAACTGCTCCCTGTCCGCCCCACCGCCTCTTCTCTAGTGGAAAGTAAACTACTTGAACTCTGTAAAAAGCAACAGAGGGTCCTGTGGCACCTTTGAGACTAACAGAAGTATTGGGAGCATAAGCTTTCCTGGGTAAGAACCTCACTTCTTCAGATGCAAGTAATGGAACATCTGAAGAAGTGAGGTTCTTACCCAGGAAAGCTTATGCTCCCAATACTTCTGTTAGTCTCAAAGGTGCCACAGGACCCTCTGTTGCTTTTTACAGATTCAGACTAACACGGCTACCCCTCTGATACTTGAACTCTGTATCTGTCACACAATGCTGCTTCTTTGCATTGTGTGACAGATACAGCTGCACTGGCTGATGCATTTATGGTGGAGCCAAGACTCCTCCCACAAACTCTTTGGCCAGCTGTATGGGAAGGGATGTAACACCCTTTTGGGTAGTTGGCATCTCATGCTCCCATATTTCCCTGCATGGGCGTATAGGGCAACTGACAACGCTGCCCTTAGTTGGTAACGGATATACATTTTATATACTATAAATGCAGGGTCTGACCTGCAGTCAAAGGAACTTTGATATCAATGGGAATATTTTGCTGAATGAGGACTGCAGGCTCACTCCTGTAAAGTAGATTTTTTTTCAAGTCTGAGTTTCTTATGACATTGATTTTTTTTTTTTTAAAGCTGAACTCCCCATTGATTTTTACTGGGAGTTTTACTTAAAAAGAAATCAATGGCACAATGTGGGAGAGGACGTGTATTTCAAGCATTCTTTTTTCACTTACCATTTCCTGCACCTGAAAGCAAAAAAACAAAAACAAAAACCCACAAGCGTTTTTTTCTTATGGGACAACAATGTAATAATAAAATAGCCCTACCAGAGTTTTTGTCAATTGAGGTCTCTATTCAGCAAAGCACTTGAGCATATGTTTGGTTCTCACTGAAGCCACTGGTTTCTTTGGTATCTAAGCATATGCTTCAAATTAGGTATGTGCCTAAGAACTCTGGTGAATTGGGCCCTGAGATCTGTATAATTTCATAATGATACCCTTGTGCAGATGTTTTCCCCCACCCACCCTCAAATAAAAACCGATCTCACCTTTACTTTTCAGGTAGGACACAGTTTGCTTCATTACTGGTGGGATTAGTTGCCCTTTATTTTTGTCCTTGAGACTGTTGGAAGAAAATAAAAGTGCCACCTCATTTAAATGACATTTATAGACTAAAAGAAAGGAGTAGCCTCCAAATAAATCTAAAGAGATGTATTTTATACATACATTAAGCAGGTGCCTGCACCACACAAGAGTTGTTCTACAATTATAAAAAAAAAACCTCCCCCCCCACAAGGCTCTAATGCTAACCCCATCCCAAACCAATGCCCTATTGAAACTAGAAAGTCCAAGTTTTAGACAAAGAGCCATGCCTAAATGCCTTTTTTCCTGGTAGAAATATCTATCTATCTATCCACACACACACTTCATGCCGAGTAATAAGTAAGTGCTGTTTACTGTTCTGAAACAGAGTCAAGGACAAGAAGGCAGAATGATATTCCAGACTAACTTTACCCCAGTTTTGATTGTTTTCACTCTGGTTAGATTAGCAAGCCACAGCAGGGTGGCTTATAACAATGCAGCAGTGACGACAATGGTGATGTTTTTGATTGGATTTTGCTGTACGTTTTTAGTGGAAGGGTTTTAGGAAGGCTTAAAGACAGACAGAGAAGGAGTTTGCTGTGAACGTTTTATAATAAGTCTTGATCAAGGGATGCTGCAAGTTTAGCGGGCTTTTATCATGTTGATTTTTCTTTGTCATTTGTCTCCTTTTAAGCTACTGTGTATGTATAATTAAAAGGATATTGTACTATTTATTTTTGAAGGCAACGTGATGCAGTGAGGTTGAGTTTATTAATGCTCTGAATGATTCCCATGAAATGAGATTTCTCTCTCTCTCTCTCTCTTTCATGAGTGAGCAGCTGAGGCTAAAATCGAACACAGCGTTTTTTTGATCTAGACACATCAGAAAATTCTGCAATTATCTCCCTTATTTAAAAAAAACAACAGAAAAATATGTTTGGCTTTGACAGGTTTTGAAAGTATACCAACAAGATGGTCAGTATTTGGTGAGCATTCTGTGACGTTGTGCAGTCTATATGGTTTTATAAAAATATGATAAGTGAATATCATGTAACTGGGATATGCTTCATGCAAAAGGTCTCTTGTAAGGTATCATTACAAAGCTTATAATTTACTGAGTGTGATCTATCCTATTTGTATAAATGTACCACTCTTGTATCTAAAACTAGAAATATAAAATATAACTCTGAGGGCCTATTGTAATTATGCAAAGTGTGAGCCATTAATGGTGGTTTGAAATCTTGACTCCCATTAACCAGGACCATTGTCTGCAGATGGCTGTGTTTTACCTGTGAGTCTTCCTGTATGTGTGTGTGCTGGCAAGTGGGTAATGAAGTCTTGCAGTAACATGTGATCATGTCACCTGAACTGGACTCCATCTTTAACCTGATGCTTTTCCAGTGGAGGGAGGGGAGGAGGTGGAAACCCAGAGGGACAAAGGGTTCCCGCCTTATGCAAAAGATATATAAAGGGGTGGAAAAGAACAAAGGGGAGAGAGGAGCCATCATGAAGAATCCCCTAGCTACCACCTGAGCTGGAACAAGAGCTGTACCAGGGGAAAGAATTGTGCCCAGGCTTGGAAGGTGTCCAGTCTAAGGAAAAAACTTACTGAAGCATCTCTGAGGGTGAGATTATCTGTATTCAGTTTGATTAGACATAGATTTGCGCATTTTATTTTATTTTGCATGATGACTTACTTTGTTCTGTCTGTTACTACTTGGAACCACTTAAATCCCACTTTCTGTATTTAATAAAATCACTTTTTACTTATTAATTAACTCAGAGTATGTATTAATACCTGGGGGAGCAAACAACTGTGCATCTCTCTCTATCAGTGTTATAGAGGGCGAACAATTTATGAGTTTACCCTGCATAAGCTTTATACAGGGTAAAATGGATTTATTTGAGTTTAGATCCTATTGGGAGGTGGGCATCTGGGTGCTAAAAACAAGCACACTTCTGTGAGCTGTTTTCAGGTAAACCTGCAGCTTTGGGGCAAGTAATTCAGATCCTGGGTCTTTGCTGGAGCAGACGGGAGTGTCTGGCTCAGCAAGACAGGGTGCTGGAGTCCTGGGCTGGCAGGGAAAGCAGGAACAAAGGTAGTCTTGGCACATCAGGTTGCAGCTCCCAAGGGGATTTCTGTGATCCAACCCGTCACACATTCCACTAGTGTTTTAAAGCACTCAACAATCAAAAAGGGCAGATCGCAGGTTTAAGCATGGTATATATTTACATACATAGTTGTGTGTTTCCTATTTGAAATCAAAATCATGTTTACTATCAAACTCTCAGCCCCAAGAAAAAGAAATGCAGAGGTCTGTGAATGTGTTAATGATCTTTGAGAGATTGCAATCACTGTGGCTGATACACAGAAAATATAAGATGTTCATCCAGGATCAAGCCATACCCTCCCAGCACTATGATTAGTTGGAATCGCTCATGTGGAAGGGGATGCTTTTTTTATTTCAGATATATTATGATTTCTTCTCTCCCACAACCTATGTGGTTTGCTTATTATTTTGTAAAAATAAATGAATTAAATTAGTTAAAGTATATTTAACAAACTCTGAGAGCTGGTAGGTAAAGGCCCATGGGAACAAAAGCTAAGGGAAAAAGGAGTTCAGGAGAGCTGGCTGTTTCTCAAAGAGACAATATTAAAAGGCACAACAGCAAGCTATCCCAATGAGAAGGAAAGATAAGAAGAACAGTAACAGACCAATATGTCTGCATAAGGAGCTCTTCAATAATCTGAAAATCAAAAGAGAAATCCGACCAAAAGTGGAAACAGAGAAATTGCTAAGGAGGAATACAAAAGAATAGCACAAGAAAGTAAAAACAAAATCAGAAAGGCTGTGGCACAAAATGAATTATGCCCAGCAAGGGACATAAAAGGCAATGAGAAGAGGTTCTATAAATAACTTAGGAGCAAAAAAGACAAACAAAGAAAAGAGTGGGTCAACTTCTTAAAGGGGAAGTAGAGCTAATAACGGAAAGAAGGCTGAGGAGTTTAATGCCTATTTTGCTTTAGGGCATGTCTACACTTACTGGTAGATCGGCACTGTTGCAATTGATGCAGTGAGTGTTGATTTAGTGGGTCTGGTGAAGACATGCTAAATCAATGGGAGAGCACTCTCCTATCGATTTGTGTACTCCACCTCCCTGAGAAGCGTAAGGGAAGTCGACGGGAGACACAATCCCATCGACACAGCATAGTGTAGCCACCGCGGTAAGTGGATCTAATTATGTCAACTTCAGTTAAGTTATTCACATAATTGAAGTTGCGTAAGTTAGATTGATTTACCGCGGTAGTGTAGACCAGTCCTAAGTCTTCACTAAGAAGGTTAATTGTGATCAGATGCTTAACACAATGTTAACCACAAGGTGGAAGGAACATAAGCCAGAATGAGGAAAGAACAGGTTAAAGAATATGTATACAAGTTAGATGTATTCAAGTTGTCAGGTCTGATGAAATTGATCCTAGTTACTTAAGAGAGTAGCTGAAGCAATCTTGGAACCATTAGAGAGGATCTTTCAGAACTCATGGAGGACTGGTGAGGTCCTACAGCACTGGAGAAGGCAAACGTAATACCTATCTTTAAAAGTGGAGACAAAGAGGATCCTGGGAATTACAGACCAGTCAGCCTAACTTCAATACCTGGAAAGATACTGGAACAAATTATTAAACTATCCGTTTGTAAACACCTAGAGGATAATAGGGTAATAAGTGATAGCCAACATGGATTTGTCAAGAACAAACAATACCAGACCAACCTAATTTCCTTCCTTGACAGGGTTACTGGCCTACTGGTTGGATGTGGAGAGAAGCGGGGGGAGGGGAGCAGTAGACATGCTATATCTTGGTTTTAGTAAGGCTTCTGACCTTTCCACATGACACTGGCATAAGTAGGGCCCTACCAAATTCACGGTTCATTCATTATGGTCAATTTCACGGTCATAGGATTTGTGCTGTATGGCTGACAGTGCATATGTGAAGAGCAGCAATTACTACTGGCATTTTGGAATAAAAGATGTCTTATACTTGCTGTTTAAATAGCAGCAATACAGCAGAATATTTTCATATGTCTGCATCATATTATAACAATAGGCCAGTTTTAAACGGATCAGTTCTAGCACATGCTCACACACTAGTCAGGGAAAGTATTTTCTGGAGTAGACTCTATTATTAGTTAGTGCAGCATGTTACATGTTGAATGATTCAGTTCTAGTTTTTGGACTAGTGATAACTCACTTAAGGTGCTGAACATTGTTCTCAACCACCATTAAGTATTCTTGGTTGATAATCTCTCTCTCCTTTTCATTTTCCCCCCTCTATGACATGCTGAGATTCAGTTTAGAATTTTTCTTTCCCCCTGGTCGCACATGCACTGCATACACAAACAGGAAAGATTACAGCAGAAATGAAAGCACCCTGAAATATTTGATAATGGTTCAGTGTTTAAAAACAAGCTGAAGCTATGCGATTGTTGCAATTCCTGCATTTCCCCTCTTCTCCTGCCCCAGCCATGGCAATCATTAGATAAACTAAAAATTTTCCTCCCTTTCCACAACAAGATTTTTAAAGCCAAATGGAGACAATTGAGAATGATGCCAATAAGGTCAACACTGCGCTCTGCACTGGAGCTCAGCTGTGGGGTTCCTTGATTACAAAGGCAATAGAGTGGAGCAACAGGAGTTTTACAGGAGCTTGCAGGGTGTACGCCAAAGGACAATGCCACAGCCTGGCACATGTTGTGATTTTTTTAATTAAGTGTTGAAAACTGGAACCTCATTCATGCATTACAATTGTATTCATCAGATCAATATAAGATGAAGATGCCTTGATTTTTATTTTCTTGCATTTTATTTTAATAAAATCTTTAATGATGGTTTCTTTTGGAATAGCAACAGTGATGCTGCCTCTTTCCATTTAAACCAAGGGAGTGCTAATAATTCTGCATAACCAATATCCGTGTCTGTCTATATTATATTGTGGCGGTGGGCTTGGTGAATGAACAGAAAATATGTCCTGTTTTATATAGGTATTCTTGTGTACTGTATATGGATATTATTTGAAATTCCTGGATTTATGAATATGATAACTTAGTGATGAGTAACAGCAGGTCTTTATGTCCCACAATACTCAGTGTCCACTTCATCTGAGCATAAAGAACCTCGTTCAGCAAGTTACTTAAGCTCACGCTTAACTTTGAACATATGAGTGGTATCATTGACTTTGAGTTGGGGCCTCACCTCTCAATAAATTAGTGTTCAAAACAAATCATGGACAAAACATTCTGGAAGAGGACAACTCTTCTACATGATGAAGTTAATTATCAACTTCACTGCTTAATTCATTCTATGTTTTCAAAAGGACAACTTTTTTTTAAACAGAATTTGAAACCTTTAGAGTTATTTTAGATTAAAGAAATAGGTAGAATTTGGTTCCAGAACAATCTGGCCTACATTCAATTGATATGCTATTCTTTATCACACAGTGACAGAGTATTTTGTGCTGTATAGGCATAAATGAATACAAAGCAGTTCCCTGCTCCAAGGATCTTACAATCTGCCTAAACGTGGTAGCCATTTTTAAAGGGAAATGGTCAATCTTTGTAGTCCCCCAATGGCCCAGATTCTAAGGAAATCCTATGCAGCACTTCTGGATGATTTTTAAATGTATTTATTAATCCTATTTATTATTTGTACTACAGCAGTGTTTCTGGGTCCAAACCAAGTTCAGGGCCCCCTTGTGCTAGACAGTTGATGAGAGCTCTTGCCCCAAAGAGTTTACAATTTCAATATTATCATCTCCATTTCACAGATGGGAAACTGAAGCTAATAGAGATTAAGGCCCTGATTCGGCAGAACTCTTAAGTATGTGTTTAAATTTTAGCACCTGCTTCTGTCCCACTGAAGTAAATTAAAGTTGAACATGTGCTTAAGGGCTCTGCCTGAATCAGGGCCTGAATGAGAAGTCTATGTCAGAGCCAGGTAGGGTGACCAGATGTCCCAATTTTATAGGGACAGTCCCGATATTTGAGGTTTTGTCTTATATAGGTGCATATTACCCCCTTTACCCCCATCCTGATTTTTCATACTTGCTGTCTGGTCACCCTAGAGCCAGGAATTGAGCAATATCTCCTGAGTCCCAGTCTAGTGCACTGACCATCCCTCCTCTCATACATAAATCCTCAGAGATGCTATACGGGGTTATTTTAAATTGTGGGTGGTGAAAGGCAGAGGGGATAAATAGATTGACCATGTCCCTTTAAAAATGGTTACCACCTATAGGCCCTGATCCCATTTATGACTCATGCAGACAGATCTCTGTACCTTCATGGAGCCCTGCTGAATGTAAATTCCTTGGGCCAGAGACTTACTTCATATTCTTTTCCGCTTACAGAGCACAAAGCACAAGTTTGACTTAAAGTTTCTAGGCAGCACCAACGCAAACTGTAAGAAGCGAGGAAATAAGCGAAGTCATCCAATATCCCAGTCCAATCATCAGTTCCCCTCTCAGTTGAGCCTCAACTCCTTCCTTTCCACTGTCCACATCTTGATTTCTAGGGAAGTTATTTAGAGGAAATAATAGTATAATTTGTAAAGGTATTTTTTTTTTGAGGGGAAAAAAAATCTTTCCATCTATGCAGATAGACACATAAAATGAAGGCAGCCCGCAGTTAAGGATAGAATGCTACAAAAAGTGGCACCAATAAAATTTTTAAAACTCTTTAAAAATGTCTAAAATAGCAGTTTTGTAAAATATGTGGCATAAACAAAATACCTAAGAGTGTGGTATGGTATAAAAGTTTTATTGGAACTCATTTGCCCTGTATAACTTTTTTCTGCCTGTGGTCCTCATGAATAATATGGTGATCCTTAACTCATGCCAATAAAATCTTTATATAACCACACATCATTGAATCTCAACAGATACAAACTCTGTCTTTTCTCCCTCTCTCCTGCAATCCTCCCAGGGAATCTTCATGCAGATCACATTTCTCCTTAAAGGAGAGAGAAATTTTGGGGCTTAAACAGGTTGAGTGTACCCATTTAATATTCAGAAACAGGACTCTGGGCCATTGAGGACAGCATAAGGATGAAGAGCTATAAGATAAGCTGATAATAAGTTCTTCACCTCACTTGTAAATTAAGCCCAACTCACTATATCTGGGATTTCAAAGAAGCCTAAGAGAGTTAGGCCCTTAACTCCCAGTAACTTTCAATGGGATTTAGATGCCTAATTCCTGTAGACTTTTTTGAAAATCTTGGCCTACGACGTTAAAAACTTCTGCATGACCTAATGAACTCCTCTAAGAAAAGGAACTGCCTCAGACCTGCATCAGTAACCCAATGGGAACATCTCCTCCAACTCTCTCCCCGCCACCTGTAACAAAATACTTCTTCACCAGCCATTTGAGATAACAGCGAGGGACCCTGAATCAATGCTTGTCATTTTTTGATATCCTAGTTTTCATTACAACTCTGGGCAGCCTGATTGCTAGGAGACAGAACCAATATGAAATGTCAGCCTGAGATAAATGTTAACATTATAAAGCAGGGCCCTTGCATTTATGATTTTTAAGGTGGGATTCTCAGCGTTGACCTAACTCAGTTTCCAGTGAAGTCAGTGAGAGTGTTACCATTATCTCCAATGAGGGCAGAGTTAGCCAACAGTGAACTAAGGAAAATCCCTTAACTATTAAACAGTATACAGGATTCCTATTGACTGGTTAAGTCAGCATCTTGGAACTATCAAACCTCAAGCTTATAAACTCCATCCTCCAGCCTATAAACTTTTTTAATATAAACTTTAACATGAGCAGCTTCCCTTCGGTACCCTCTAGCCTCATGTATACTTCTGACAATACGAGTGCTGTTGGACTGGAACAAAATACACTTCTACTACAATCATACTTATTATATAACCAATGCCTGTAAATATAGAGCAGGTGCTCTCAGTTACACTCCACTGAAGAGTTATATCTGATTTACACTGTTGTAACTGAGGGAAGGATGTTCCCCCTTACTGTAGGATGACAAACCAACCGCTAGTTTCAATGAGAGTTTTGCCTGAGTAAAGACTTTGGAATTTGCTGCTAAAAATCCAGCTCAGTTTGTGACTCTGATCTTGCAAACGATAGTGCACAGGCAGACCGCCCATGCGCTATGTACTTCACTGTGGCTGCGTGTGAGTGCAGCAGTCCACATGCTATCAAGTGCAGAACAGGGGCCCAAGTGCACTGTCCCTCCAAGTTCCAATACAAGGTGCAACGCTGCAGTTGCCTGCTGCAATCCCGTGATGGAATAATTCACAAGCACAGTAGCCACAAAGTCACCCTGCTGTGAGTAGATGTGCATTCCTATTTGCTACACATGATTGTAAAACTACCCTCTCTGTTTGTCTCCTAAAAAAATGACCAAGCTTGCCTCGTGAGACAAAGACGTGCAAGCTGCCACTTTGCAAGAGAAATGTGAGATCACTAACAGATTGTGGATGCAGGTTACAGTAATCATAAGAGGAGACAGAATGAGTAAGAGCAGTTCACTCATGAAGACACTGAGGCAAATTTGATAATTTTCAGTTTTACATTTGCTAAGGCTCCCATTAAGTGTCATTATTCCTCCTCATTAGTTTACCTTTCTCCATAAATCCAATTTAAATTGATACATTTATTTCTCATTTAGAATGTGTAGAGGCTTTGTTGTTTTGTTTTTAATTTTTATATGACACCATTTCACTTGCAAGAATCACTTCTTTGATAGGGGTTTGGCTAACAGTTGGGATAAATATCCTTGTGTACTTGAGCGTGACTAGTTCGAGTGATCTGAACTGAATTCAGACATGAATGGGTTCGTTAAATTGCCTAGGAAGGTTGTGGAATCTCCATCATTGGATATTTTAAAGAGAAGGTTAGACAAACACCTGTCAGGGATGGTCTAGATAATACTCAGTCCTGCCATGAGTGCAGGGGACTGGACTAGATGACCTCCTGAGGTCCTTTCCAGTCCTATGATTCTATGATTGAGGGAAATAATCACACCTTTCAGAAACCAAGTTGTCAACGGATAAGTGAAGATGGATTAGCCTTCAACTGGTGGGTGACATGTGTTGATTGCTGCTAGATGGACTTGAAGCGAGCTCAGAGAGAGAGAGAGACTATCATCTTGAAAGCCAAGAGATAATTCAAAATAGCTGGAATACCTGCCGTCTTTTGCTGGGCCTGATCAAGAAACATTTCCACTTGGCTAGATTCCACCAGGAAGTGTTATCCCTTCTGCTATTACTAAGAACAGCTTCAATTGCTTCTGAGCTCAGGTGCTCTACATCTGATATCCACCCAAATACCAAATTGAGATGAAGAGAGTCCAGGTTGGGATTTTTGAGCTTGTCATTCTTCTGGGTCAATAGATTTGGGAAGGATGGAATGCTAGTGGGTAGATGGGTTGACATCTGTAGAAGGCTTGGAAACCAGTACTGTTTGGGCCACTTGGGAGCAATTAGGATGATTAGGGCTCTGTCTCACCTGATCTTTTGCAGAACTGGAGGTATTAACAGGATGGGAGAAAAGGCATCTCTCACATGGCCATTCCAGGACAGCAGAAAAACACTGGGCTTGGAAACCTGTTCCTGAGCCCCCTGGAACAGAATGTATCCCATTTCCTGTTTGTCTTGGATGTGAACAGTTCCCAAGTATGGGTTGCACATTGAGCAAAGATAGCATCCACCACTGTGTAGTGCAGCTTCCATTTGTGATCGGTGGCAAAATATCTGCTGAGGCTGTCTGCTAGTGAATTATGGGCACCCGGTAGGTACATTGTTGACAGGGTGATGTGGTTCTAGATATCCCTTCACTGCTCCCTGCTTGTTTACATAAAAGACGGTTGTTAGGTTGTCTGATATTATCAGGACATGTCAGGATCATATGAGTGGTAAAAACGCTTTTCAGGCTTCTCTGACTTTTCTTAGCACCAGAAGATTTATATGCATTCTGTATATATGCAAATACCTTTGGGTGTGTGAACATCTATGCTGCTCCCCCTGACCCTATCAGGCAGGCATCTGAAACTACTGTTTTCTCCAGTGTCTGGGGAGAACTCCAACCCTCACATTTTTCTGCCACATTAGCAAGGCTTTCACCTTGGGTGGAAAGCCACCCAAGTCACAGTCACCACTGTGTTCATGCTGTGTCTGCTCGGAATACATACCGTTCAGAGCCAAGCTTTCAGGCAATGGAGGTGGAGCCTGGCAAAAGGGGTCATCGAAGGATACGATGCCATGTGCCCCAGCAGCATGAGGCACATACTGCCCATAATCTATTTTATCAGATTGCTCATGGGGTGAAATCTGACCACAGGGAAGTAAGCCCTTGCCCTGACCGAGGCCAGAGTTGCACCTACCTATGAATTCTATAGTTTAAGTTAGTCAGCTTGGATTCCCAAGGATGCTGGGAGATGAAGTGGTGATGAAGTCAAAGCCAGGACTTCTGGACACAACATACCATCAGAAGCCAGTCCTTTACAGACAGGAAGATGGTGGTGATGTTGCATCTGACTTGTGCTGCTACTATTGAAAACACTTTTGTAAAGACCCTGAATGCTGTTGCTATATTGAACGGAAGCACCCTGTATTGGTAGTGCTCAGATGCTACCATAAATCTGAAGAATCGTATGTGGGAATGGTGAATGTCCAAAAGAAAGTATGCATCTTTCATGTCGAGAGATGTGACCCACGTGTCTTTGTCCAGAGATGGAATTCTAGATGCCAGTATGACTATGTAGAATTTCAGCTTGTGAAGAAACACGCTGAGTTGTCACAGGTTGAGAATGGGTCTCCACCTCTCTTTTTTTCTTGGGAATCAGGAACTATTTCAAATAGAACTTGTTTCCTTGATATTGAGGTGGTATCTGCTCTACTGCACCATGGTGGAGGAGAGATTCTAGCTCCTCAAGGCAGATCACTTCATGAGAGTGATCCCTGAAGGAAGACAGGAAAGTTGTTGTTTTTTTTGAAGGGGTGAGGAACTTGCTGGTATAGCCTGAATGGATGATAGCACTCATTTGTCTGTTATCTCCCTCCAGTTGTGGGGAAAGTGTGCTAGACAGCTGCCAAAGTGGACATTAGAATTGGGTAGAGAGGGCATCAGCATGGATTTGCAGTTCCCAAGCACCTCATTAAAAGTACCTTTTGGTTGGGGGATGGGGGAGAAGTTGGGTTGATGCAGCCGTGTACCTAGTTTTTGCAGTCCCTGTTCTTTATGAGGCAACTTGTAAATTCATTGGTGGTAGAAGGGCTGTGGCAAGGGCATGGGCTTATACAGCTACTTGTGGTGTTTCCTCTTCTGGGCTGGTGTTTATATGTACCCAGAGAATGGAGGTTTGCCTGAGAGAGTCTTTTAACAAATGCACAGACTTATCTTTTTGCTTAAGAGTTTACTTTCATCATAGAGCAAATCCTCTACCATATTTTGAGTCTCTCTTGGGAATCTCATAGCGCATCACTGTGTCAGCAACATCAGGTATGGCTTGTAGTGAACTTCTGGCCACCAACTTGCCCTCATCAATAAGGACTTGAAATTGAGCCATGTGCTTTTGCGGGAGTTTCTCTTCAAAGTCAAGGAACTTTGAATAGTTCATAAAAATCATAGTTGGCCAGCAGCGCCTGGTAGTTTGATATTTTAAATTGGAGGCTGGTTGATGTAACTACCTTCCTTCTTAGGAGTTCCAAATGCTTGGCCTCTTTATTTGCACGGGTAGTTCTTGCATGTTGCTGCCTTGATCTTTCAATGTCCACCTGAATGATCAGAGAGTTGAGGGTAGGGTGGGTAATCAGAAACTCTGCTCCCTTATTTAGGTCAAATTATCATTTTTTCTGCCTTCCTGGAGATAGGGGCACAAGTTGGTGGCATGTGCCATATGGCCCTTGCTGGTTCCATTATGGCTTCATTCACCAGAAGCGCTATTCAACTGGATCCCGTCAGCTGTACAATGTGCAGGAGCTTATGTCATCTATCCTGAACCTCTTCCAGGGAGATCTGGAGCTCATCTGCTACTCTCCATAACAGATCCTGGAATTGTCAGAGGAAACAGTGAAGCTGGAGAGACCATCTCCTCAGGAGATGAGGAAGATAATCTTGATGGTACTGTTGACATTGGCAGTTCTGACTTATCCTCTTCCTCCTCCAATGTAGTGGAGGCCAATGAACAGGGGAGTCCCACTGGCCCGGGTCTGACTGGCGTCTCATTGCATGCTCCATACATTATTTTTGAAGCTGGAGTTCTTGTGCCTGTTGAGTTTGGCTGGGAAAGGAGCATAAACTTATTGCACTTAGCAGAACTCTGAGCTTCTCTGAGGCAATACAGGCAGCTATGATTGTCATCCTTCACCGAAAAGGGGACAAGAGAGACAGTTGTTAAATTCCAGTAACTTGGGCATAATCTAAATCCCATACAGAGGGGAAAGGGAAATTTCTGGGGGGATGGGGAGGGAATTCTAACTAACAGTTAACTATCGTGAATAAACTATACTAACACTATCTACGGTAAAAACTTTAATAAACTTGGAAATATTTACAGGTTGAAGATAAAAAGCTCGGCTCTGGACACTGGAGATTCCATCTTAGGCCAGGCGGTGGTGTGACCCTGTCACCAGGCCAGAGCTTCTCCCCAGCTCCAAAGCATACAATGCCACACCCAGTCTCAGTCAAGGAGGCTTATTTCTTTTACACCAGTTATCAAACAAACAGAAAACAGTCTTAACTTAGTCCTTGACCCCAGGGCCACCCCTCCCAGGGATCTCTGGCACTTCAGCTCCTGACAGCTTCCCAGCCTCAGTCACTCTGCCCCCTTCCTGGAGCAGCATCCCCAGGGCTGCTTCCCTGAACCCCTAACCCTTTGCTCCAGGGATCTACCACAGAAGCTAGCTCTGTTCCAGTGTGGCTTTCCCTCCCTAGGGTGCAGCCTGACTTAGGCCTTCCTCCTCCAGCTGCCTACTAGCAGCCTTTATAGGCCCAGTTGTAGCCCAGCCCTCTTTAATTGGCTGGATTGGGCTCACCTGCTTTGGTGAGGGACTAGACTTAGTCTATCCACAGGGGAGCTGGACTTAGTCTAGCCACAGGGACCAGCTACCCTGTGAGAGACCCTAAGAACCTTTCAGTGCCAACTGGCAGAGGACCGACTGTTCTGTAACTCCTATCAGGCCTAACATACTGCTCTCATAGTATTTATCTAATAAGAGTGTGCTGTGAATTATCAAATGAAAGTTGGTGACACAATGGTTCTTAATATCATTGTGTGATGTTTGTACAGATGGTGTTTAAAGAGTCATGTATGTATGCTGGAACTATATGTTTAAAATATGTTTGTCTCAGACAAAGGAATATTGATCTGCCCACTTCTCTCATGTAAACTGAGCATGGTAATGCCAGAGACAATGAGCAGTTCATTTGCTGCTGAGGTAAACATCAGTTATCAGGAAGCAAAGGAAACAGCATGGCAACTCAGGCAAAGATAATTAACTTTGGGGAACAGAAGGAGAAACAAAAAGGCATCTTCTTATCCATCACTGAGGGCACAAAGAGGTCAGGCTCTTTGCATCTGTGAATGTTGGATCCCCAACCATGTGGGTTGGTGATGCTGAGAAGTAGCTGTAGGTGAGAAAACTGCTTTAGACAAAGCTTTGAGCCTGCTAAGGTTATATGTAGTCTCTCAGAAGTGTGTTATACTTATGTATTATTTGTAGCCATTTTCTGTTTCTATTATTTCTGATTAGTTATCACAAATCTCTGTTCTTTATTATAATAAAGCAAGAATAGGTTTATTAAATTAATTTCAGTGCTGTTACAGTAAAGTGTGGTGTGCATCCTCAGCTGTATCAACAAGCTGGGGTGTATTCTCTCTCTGGAGATGGCGGACTTTTATGTCTGTGGGTATCCAGTGACAGGGACTGACAGCTGCAAGGAGATGCTTCTGGACAGTTTCGGAGCTGAAGAACACCAAGGGTTTACCTGCAAGGCAAAGTTAGGACTGGCAGAGTCCTAAGGAGTTTGTTTGGCAGGCTATAACAGACTGGGATTGCAGAGAGTTGTCGCACAGCGTAGCACCAACAAATTCTTATTTTGCTAAGGCAGAAGGGTGATAGGGTGACTTACAGTTCTGGACTCCCCAAGAAAGCATCACAGATGTCAGGAAGGAACTGGAGAGGCGGTTGGTCCACACCGCCCCCTATACCACCAGTACAGAGTTTAAGGAGAGCAAGGGTGCAAGCACAGACCAACAGACACTCTGTACAAGATACTTCCAGTTTCAGGCACATGGAGCACATGCATACCCCACAGTGGAATACACATAGGGACCAGCACTTGAAGAGTTACATAATATCTAGGCTTGCACAAGTTACTGCAGGCATATCATGGAGCTCCCAAGGGCTCTAGGGGTATGTCTACACTGCGAAAAGCCCACCCATGGCTGTAAGTCTCAGAGCTGGGGCCTAAAGACCCGGGCTTATGTTTCAGTGCTAAAAAGAGCAGTGTAGACATTCCGACTTGGGCTGCAGCTCAGGCTCTGAAACTTGGTGAAGCGGGTAAGTCTCAGCGCCGGAGCTTCAACCCAAGTGGGAACATCTACACTGCTATTTTTAGCACCGTAGCGCAAGCCCCATCAGCCTAAATCTGTAGACTTGCTGCTGCAGGGTTTTTTGTTTTTTTTTCAGTGTAGACTTACCCAATGCCATGAATTCACCAGACGTTACTGTTTGGTCTTACAGTTACCAGCTTTCACTGTTATTAAAGAGAGACAGAGAATATAGAGAGAGGGAAATAAACATGGTGGTAAATTAATTTCCAGATTTTGTATGATGTGAATCCACAGTGACACAGTACATTCCAGAGTTTATTTCAGAGGTACGATCAAAGAAATCTTACTATTGTAGGCTGACTCCAAATTGCTGGGTAGGAAGAGGAGGTCTTGGTGGAGGAAGCTTAGCTGAAGGTGGTGATCTCCCCTTCTGTTTATCCCGAAGATTTTCATCATGTCTGAAAACAACAAAAATCATTGACTTTGTACGTATCAAGAGTGAAACTACAGTACACATTGATTGCACGATCACTCCTATTGCTCACAATGCTGATCTTCTGTAAGACCACAAATACCTCCAGTGATTTTTAATTTTAGTATTTGTGAGACCTTTGAAAGCACTGATGCAATCATTAAGTAACACATGAAAGAGCTGTTTTGCTTCAATCAATAAAATATAGTAATAAACATGTCCAAGAGATAGGAACACTCTTATAATTTAAAAGCAAAATTCAACCACAGCTGCTGCTCAGAAGCACATGCAATCCTTTTTACAAATGTAAAGCTGTACTATGCTTTTTGTTATTACATATTTATACAAAGGTATCCAAAAACCCCACACAGCAGTAACACTCATAATAAAAAGCTTCCAGTTATTTTCATTCAGCAGTGACATAAAATCACTTTCTGTCAGTACACAAAAGAGTAATAGGTGAGATTTTTTTTCTTCTCAATAAACAGCATTATGCACATATACAATAAGTAAATTGTATGCGCTACTCATAAGCAGTAATGATATATGGCAAGGTTTTGTTAATGAAGACACAGCGACTACAATTATATTAAGAAAATACTTTGCATCTGAGGCTAAGAGGATATTCCAAACCTGAAGAGAACTATACAATGTTCTCTTTTGTAAACATTCAACATCTTTACAGGATGTCTTTGCTGACAATGCCGTTTTCAGAGCCAAATCTAGCCAAGGACAAATAGCAAATTAGGCTTTTAATTGTTATAGAAATTAGATTAGATCTTATTTCAAAAACAAAGAATATTACACAACTCTCCATTTCAGGAGATGTTATTAACTTGCTACATACCGAATAACATCTTCAGGGATATTAAGCTGGTCATATTTGAGATGCTCTCTCAGGTCACTTAAATAGTTCAAATAGGTGATCTTTTTCCCAAACTTATGACTAAACAAAATAGTGGGGGAAAAATGACACAATCAGCATAGGAGAAACATCAATGAAAGGTTTGTTTTCTATTACAGAATGTAAGTGCAAATGAAACTCAAAATTAAACTATAACTGAAGCAGCTGGAGACACAAGATGTATTTCATTTTCACATGATCAAACATACACAGTGCATTTCTGAGAGTCTGATTTGAATAAAAAAACCTCACTTTCATCTGAATGTTTTGCGATTTGCATAGATATGAAAAACATTAGTTTGAGAACTGCTGAATAACAGTTTTCATATGGTGCTAGAAAACTTTTCAAAAAGGAATGTTGAACACTTTTTATGTAAACTTCTGGAAAGAATGCCACATTGCTGACAGAAAAACATGTATGTATCACTTTAATCTTGCTCTCTATTGAAAGAGAAAATAGCAGGACAGTAGATATTATCATCTAATAAATGGAAGGCTTAAATTTTCCAAGAATGACTATTGATTTTGGGCATCTCAACTTTTGGATGCTCAGCTGTAGACACCTTAAAAAGGCTTGATTTTCAAAGATATGTTGTGAAAAATCAGGCCCCTTTAAGGAGTCATAAAATGGGACTCCCAAAATTGTGACACGAAATATTGCTAGTCAAAGTTGAAAATTTAAAGGCCCATTTACTGACTCGGGTGTTCCAAATATGATTTAAAATACAACAACACACTCTGAAATAAGCCTCTTTTTCTGTAAAACAAAATATGTCTTGTAATAAAAATTAAAGCAAACCAACAGAAATGTGATATAAAACACACTCTTCTCTTTTCTATAAGTTATACAGACAGAGAACTGGGAAACCAATACTCTTGCAGTAACTGGCTCATTGCCAAGTCATCCAACATATATACACACGCTCCCTCTACTGGAAGAAAGTATGAATTAAAAAAGTTAATACTGTCATTTAGAAGGTATTAATTAAAAGGAAGTGCTAGATTTTGCTACCAGGGAAATAGTTTTGCAACATTAACAGATTTCAGCCTGAATGTGCACCATCTCATTTGGGCTTTTCAGCATGCTTTTTCCAATATGGTCTATGATTTTAACATTTTATGTAAGGCAATTAGCTAACTGTAATATAGACTGCATTAAATGAAAAAGGAATGTCTTTGAGAACTCACTCTAGTAATACAATTTTACAAAATGGGTAATTTGCAGTTCACTACAGGCAGTCAGGAATTTTTGTTCTGTAAAACTGCTGCATCATCATTGCTGAATGAGATCATATTGTGCTATTTTTACAGTTTCATGGCTTTTACTAATTCATCCATGGAGAACAGCACCCTTTTCCCCTTGATATGTTTTTTTTTTTTTTGGGGGGGGGGGGGATGCGAATGCTTAGAATTATTAAATGCCCTCTTTTCCAGTCTCCCTTGGACTTTAGAAGTGATCAATCAGATTTTACTGTAGCTCAAAAAATTTCAAATAAATATTTACTTTTTCCTTAAATATATTCAAACAATTATTCTACATTTTTTTCTTATTACTTTTGTTCTTTGACCTAATAAGTCACCCACTTGCTTATAGCAAATGCTCTGTTCATCTATGCTATACTCCTAAAATAAGTCTCAAGTGCAGTTACGACATTTACATTCCATTCAGTATTTTTGTGAGAAACATTAGCAGTGACATTTTCTTGAGTTATGGCCATAACTGAGCAGAAGTTATAAAATACAAACTCTGGTATTTCCCCCCCTTTCCTTTAGTGAACTTTGGCTTGATATTGGTTTTTAAATCAAAGTATAAACTGTCAACATAAGATCACTCTGAAATAACCTGAAAGCAGAGGTACATTGAAGGGTACAGAAAATTCCTAACGCATACTATTCTGGTAAATTAATGTTATGTATACGTGGGTTTAAATTTTTAATTTTTAATACAACCCACTAGCAATACAGCATTAATAAAGAGAGAGAGCGCTATAGCCTGGGACTCAGACAGAGACTTGCAGATGCACTTGATTTTAAATATCTTTCCCTGAACTTTATGTTACTTTAAGAACAGTGGAATCCTCCTTAAACAGAAGTGTGGGACAGTATTTGACACTTAAATAATCTGCAGCAGATAATATTCTTTCTAGCTTTTGCATTTTATATAGACCAAATCTTCATCTACAGAATGTATAGATACTTTCAACTTTTTGTAACCTCATTCTTGGTTTCAGGGTTGTTGTTTTTTTAAATGTTGTTCACAAATTTTATTGTAAAAGAATATTACAAAATTATAATGGCAAAAATTCAAATAAATTATTTAGATCAAAAACCAATATTGAGATACACAATGATAAAAATAAAATCAATGCAAGGATAATGCATTATGCTGAAAATTTAACCATAACAGAGGCAGAAGAAGAAACTATATTAAACAAACCCTGGTCAAAATTTTCTGATATGAATGCTTATGCTATATTAATATTACACACATTTCAGTAGGCAGATGGATTTAAAACCATTGATCCAAGAACAATATTCATCTTATTACAGACATACTATCAAACTCAGAAGGGAGTGAGTACTTGGAACAAATAACGGTCCCAAAAACTAGGAGGCCATTACCTTAAATGGATACCCACTGATGTTAGCCCACTGTAGCTCTATTAACCACCCCTCCAACCCCCATGCATTTGAAAGATTCCGGCTTCTGGCAGGAATAATTTGCAAAGGCTTGGAGGTTCAGGGAAAGTTTTGTATGGATATATTTGTGAAGGTGATTTTGTCCTTCCATGGTGTTTGTATTACTCCCTATGTCCTAGATTCATCAAAGCATTTAGGTACATGTTTAATTTTAAGCACACAAGTAATCCCGTCTCCATTCATCAAAGCACATGAGCACATACTGAAAGGTACAGGTAATTTATTAGTTATTATTTGTATTGTGGTAGTGCCTGGGAGCCTCAATGTGGGATCACAGGACCCCATCTTGTTAGCAGCTGTACAAACACAAAGACAGCTCCTACCCCAAAGAGCTTACAATCTAGCCATGTGCTTCAGTCACAGTTACTTCAATGCACGTTTAAGTGCTTTGATGAATAAGCATGGACGTAAGCATGTCCTTAAAGTGAAGCACATGCTGAAGTACTTTGCTAAATCAAGACCTCTGCATCTTCATGGAAAAGGGAAAAAAAAAAATCCCAAACTATTTTTACATACCACTCTCATTCCCTCTTAAAATATATTACATTAAGCCACACTTTAAATATTGTCTGGTATCTTACTTGAGCAGTATATTTTTAAAAATACATATTAAAAGACAAACTGTTCCCCCTAACTTATATCGGAAACTCTCTTTAATGAAATCACCTATACCTTATGAGAGGTTTAAAAATGTTCCACAGAATTTTTATGAAGTTGGTTGGATGTACAACATAGAGTGCTTTAAGATTTTTCTTATACCTGTGAAAAGAAAATTAAATTGTTAGAAGACTTTTAATATCATATGCTGTAGCATAAAGTAGCTGCAATTGAATGAAAAGGTTTTATTACTGGAACATTAAATATATTCCTTTCAAGTACACTAAAAAAAAAATCTAATTCAGAGGAAATTGAATGTAAAATGAAAAAAGGAGCTGGTCAGTCCTGATGGCAAAAAAGTAGGCCAAGATTACACTACTACATTGCTAAGCAATGTCTGGGTTGTTTTGTGGCTTTAATAATGGTGGTAGTGAGGACATCATTTAAATGATAAAAAGAGCTTCTTGAAAGTTCCAGTGAAAGAAATAAGTATTTTACTTCATTTTCCATTCTTTTCTATCATTGAGTTTCATACTGGGGAAAATTTTTATTCTTTCAGAATTAAAACCTACATCCATTCATTTATTTCTTTTGCTCTATTTGCTTTGGTTTGTTAGTAATTACTGAAGATATTTGGGGAAGATCACCAGCTACTGTAAACTGATATCATTCATTCCAATGGCACTATGCAGATTTAAATCAGCTGAGTCCCGGCTCCAGTGTGTTTAAAACAAAATCTCTCTTTCCCCCATAATCCTGATTGATCCTGCAGTGATGTATCTGATGTCATAAATAAAGGATCATAGTAGGGCTAAGCAGGAAGGGAAACTAGGCTGCTAGAAGGAATAAGATCTTATATCAAAGGAGATACAGAAAATGAAAGGCCAAGTACATTGGTTTGTATATAAATTGCTGCTTTTCTCTTTTAAGTTTTCCCCAATAGGGAAGGTCCCTCTTGAATGCTGACCATTAAAGGATCATCAGTAACATATTCCACTGATCAAGAATTGCTAAAGCCACCTTTGCACAACAGCTTATATACTTAGAGGTGGGTAGGAGGAACCAAGCACTTAAAGCAGTTTCTTCTTTTTTATTTTAATTGCACCCAAGTGGTTTTGAGTGGGGGGGGGGGAAAAAGTATTGTTTTTATAAAGCCAGCATCAAACAAAGTTTCGAACTGTGCACCTGGGAACACTTTGAATAATAAAAAGCAGTTGTTTTATTGAGTAGAAGTTCATATTTTGAGTCTATTTTATACCTGGAGGTAACAGGTGGACCCATTTCTTCTGTGAAAAGCTACATATTTATATTCTTCTTCTTCACCTATGTAGCACAATTACATCCCTCAAAGACTTCTTTGACCTGTGTTGTAAATAACTTATCTGAAATTCTTCCTTTGAAACCCATCTATGTTGACTATTTTTATTTGTTACACTCGCCAACTGGGGGAGAGAGGAGTACAGGGGACAAAATTTAGTGCAAAAAGTACACAGGGTATTCGTTTAATTTTTCCTTTAGATAGCACAACTGAACATGAATATTGGGCTGTGAATATTGCTGTGAGCTTCCCAATATCAATGTGCTAAGAATTCCAACTGTGATTCTAATAATGGGTGTAAGGTTGCCTGCTTTTGCCCAATTACCCACTCTCATCTGGTTCCCTTTCGTTCTCTAGGTTTCTGGCTGGTGAGGAGGATGGAGAGAATGGGTTTGGGCAGAAATGAAGGCCACACTGTGTGAATAAGATGCGCACACTTCAGAAGCCCCTCTGTTGCTTCTCCCCCATATGGTGACTGTGAATTTGGTATGGCTTTGTGTAAAGAGAGTGTGTGACAGGACAGGCTTACAATTTCATATGGTCATTCCTTTACAGGAAGGGACCCCAGCACAGCAAAGATCACTGTTATATTATGTTCACTATGTGTAAGTCCCTCTCCAGTCTCAAAACCAATGACTATCTTGCACTCACTGTTCTGAGAAATCTACCAGCAAAAGCAAACTCCCTCAGTCTGCCACTGAGCTGAGAGTGATATGTGACGACAGCAGTTGGACGTTTCAGATGACAACATCGCTCTCCATATTTGATGGCTGCTAGGCAAAATTTTACTTTTTGTGTGGTGGGTATTTAATGTTTCAGTTTTTAGTGTATGAAATTCAAAAGGGTGGTAGATTGGGTGTTGATCTCAGCCTCTTGAATATGCAAAATTGGGCTGTGACTCTCATGAGAACAGGATCTGCCATGAGATGTCTGGTAATTTTTCTCCCTCTGGTCAGGTTACAAATACACCTCTACCCCGATATAACGCTGTCCTCGGGAGCCAAAAAAATCTTACCGCGTTATAGGTGAAACTGCGTTATATCAAACTTGCTTTGATCCGCCGGAGTGCGAAGCCCCGCCCCCCCGGAGCACTGCTTTACCACGTTATATACAAATTCATATTATATCGGGGTAGAGGTGTACCACCAGAATAGTCTTTCTTATGGTTACTTTGGTAGATCTGTTTCTAATCCCTTCCATAATCGGAAAGCTCAGAGGCGTGTGAAAAATGTAAAACAATAGTGCTACTTCTGATAGAGGGAGTAAGGGGGAAAGGGTGGTGTTTGCGTGTGTGTTTATTTTCTCTCACTTTGCCCTCTAGTTGTTTGCCCAGAGCAGAGAGATTGTAAAAGATGAACTGCTGCCAGTTGGGTCACTTTTAGCTCCACTGCTAGAAGCCTGTGTTTTTGGAACAGACATATCAGAGGTTCTGTCTTGGCTCCCAGGTCTGTAATGCCATTTATCTAGCAATCGTGGACTACATAGTAAAACATAAAGCGAAGGAACTATGGCCTTTGTTATGAAGGAGATCAGAACAGATTATCATCATGGTCCCTTCTGACCTTAAAATCTATGTAGTGAAATGCATTCTGGGCCAGAATTTCAGAAACTGGCCTCCATTTTTCCTACCTCCAGTTTAGTCCTGGAACTATTTAAGGTATGAGCTGCTATATCACAACTGTGAGATAATCACAAATAACCAATGTCAAAGTGTTGCAAACATCTTTTTAAATATGCCACAGAATGGCTGGGCCTCCTTATTATGGGTCTGCAGGATTTTTACACCCTGGATACCTAGAATGTTCACTGTTAATCATTTCTGCATGGTTAGGATGACCATATTTCCCTATGCTGAATACGGGACACCTGGTAAAATTACTTGTATTCAAGCAAGTTCAATGGCAATCAGTCAGAACTATGCAGTACAAACGTTCAAATTAACATCACTTTGAGTGAATCCCTGTTAAAAAGAAATACTGTGTAGTTGGATTCTATTATTTACTTCATATCTTTAAGGCTTTAGGGTTCACATGGAGAGGGGTGACACACACACACTCATACCCCCCACAGACACACATGAGGAGAGGTGACACACACACAGTCCTGTATACCTCTCTCATGGGGAAGGTGACCAACCAACCCAACCCTCCCTGCCTGGCACCCTCTGCCCTCGATGCCTGGCTGGGCCCCCGGGACAGACCCGCCTCTCCTGGTACCTGGTGCCGCATCTTCCCGAGACAACACGTGTGGGGGTGGGCGTAACGCAGGGTCACATGCCCCCCAGATTTCTGCCAGGGTTCACATCAGAATGTGGCTAGCAGCAGCCTGTCGGCACTGTGTGGCAGGGAAGGGACAGAAGCTGCTTCCAGCCACAGGGGAGATGTGGGGGGAAGGTATGACCTGGTCCGTTTCTTTGCAGAACTCATCTCTTCTTCTTCCTCTACCCACCACCCCGGGGCTGGAAGCAGCTTGTCCCTCCCTGCCTGCACAGTGTCAAAAGGCAGCTAACATCTCCAGGCTGCTGCTGGCCATAGACATAACCCAACCACCTCCTGTCCCCTGGCTACCTGCGCTGGCAGAAAGGGATTAAGCCCTAAGGATGCATTGTGCACCAGGGCCCAGGGAACCTGACTGCAGGGGCTTCAGTGAACCCGGTCCGAGAGGTGGCTCAACAGGGGAGGGGTCCTAGAGGACAGAGCAGCCCCGTGCTCCCTGGGGGCAGGACCAAGGGGGTGGTGAAGATGGTGCTAAGCCCCTGCCCAGGAGGTTGCTGTGGTGTCTGCAGGTTCAGAGTGTGAACAGGCTGGAAATCCCTTCTCCCCCAACACCAGAGCTTAGCTGAGGGGTGGAGAGGCTTCCCCGTGCCAGCACCATGCGGAGGTTTGGTACAAGCAGGGCTTGGCTCTTCCTGGCCAGCGCCCTGTGCCAGAAGTTCTTGGGCTTTCCCACGGCATTGGCCCAGCCAGAGGCAGTGGGGAAGGAAGGAACCATAGTCTTAACTAGGCTGATGTGAGCTGAGCGCTCTGACCAGGGGCTGGGTTTCTGCCCAGCACTGGGAGCGGGACATGCCCCACGGGCGGGGGGGGGGGGGGGGAGATATGGAGGAACAGCGGGGCTGGGGGGGTTAGGGGGATGAAGGGGCAAGGCTGGAAGAGGACAGCAAGGAGGCCCGCACCAGCCACTGCAGCATACAGCCAGCCCCAGCCAGAAACGGGATGGGGGCAGTGCCCTGCTGGCTGAGAGCTGGCATGCAGCAGGGGCTGTGCTGACAGACCAGCATAGGGACTGGCCAGCCCTGCACTCATCTTCATCATCAGCCACTGGACCCCCCCACTCACCGCTGATGGGCAGGTGGCTGGCGAACAGGTATCTGGACAGCACCAGGACCCACCATTACTGATGGCAGGGGGGAGACAGAAAATATGGGACAATTTGCCCATTTTTAAGAAAAAGTCGGGACACTTTTCCAGGAGGACTTTAATACAGGACAGTCCCTTTAAAAATGGGACATCTGGTGCATGGTAGAAATTTCTAATCTAATCTACAGTAATGGACATTAATTCTTTGATCTCAATAGCAAAGAAAGACCAAAAGGTAGACCTCTAGCTTGTTGGGTCTTCATGAAGAATATGCCTCCTTCTTGGAAGTTATGCAGGATACAATAGTTAGATCCTACCCACAGAAAGGGCAGACACAGAATATTTGGAGAACATACTTCCTGTCAAATTCTTTGTAGGCACTTTGCAGCCAGTTCAGAGAGGGTTTATTCCGACTGTTCAGGCCATAGTGAAAGTAGACAAGGGTGTAATCATTCTCCACATACTGGTCGAGTGTATACCTCAAGTATCTGAGAAGAGAGGCAATATTTTAGTATTAAAAAGTGATATCTAATGTATTTATACACTGAAAAGTTCCAAAGGACCAAAATCACTATTTTTGCCCAGCATGCCAAAGTTTGTAAATTCATGTTCATGATCAATATTAATACACACATTCATTATGTATCATGATGCCAGTGATTTCATGTTCAAGGGGAAAATGTTTCACATTAAAAGAACGTGTCTAGTCAAGAGTTACAAAGATTGCAGTGCTGACAGGCAATCAAATGATGAAAAACCTGGGCACGCTTTCTGAAAATAATGAAGAAGCCATACAATAATTGAGTAGGGCTCTCCTGCTTTGTGTTCTCATCTTTCTGAATTCCTATTTTCTGAATAAATATTGGCATTAACACTTGTCAATAAATGGTGAAAAGTGAAATTTTGTGAATTTTTTTTTTGTCAATTTCAAATGTTTTGAAAAATTGTAACCAGCTCTAATTACTGTTGCTGGCATCAGATACTTCCTTCTTCCTTAAATTAGTCTGGCTTTCTTTTGTAGGGATTTCATTATCAGATCCCTAGGTGTTAAGATAATTTAAGGAAATGTACTTAAGTAATCCCATCTTGAAATAATATTGCAAGTTTTTATAAGCAGGTTTCTTTGTATTGATTCTTTTATGGTATAGTTTAAGGTATTTTTCTTTTCCCTTTGTTGTACAATTGAGAATAGGGCAAGGCGTTTTTTTCCCCACAGCTGAATTATTCAAATAAGGCAACAATGCCACTTGAGTAGTACCATCTCAACTCACCTCTCTCTGAACCAGATTTTAATTTACCCGTGTTATTACATTATCAATTCTTGCTTATTATTCTGTGGCATAGTCTTAACCACTTTTCTTAATTGCATGTAGGCACTTTTCATTTAATAAAATGTGGTTCCACGTGGCACTTGTTACGCTGGTGGGAGTCTGCAAGTTCTGAATTCACTGTGACTATTACCTATGCCAGAGATCAGCACCCTTTGGCACGCAGCTCGCCATGGTAAGCCCCCTGGTGGACTGGGCCGGTTTGTTTATTTGCCCGCGCCGCTTCCCGCAGCCCCTATTGGCCTGGAGCGGTGAACCGCGGACAGTGGGAGCCGCCATCGGCCAAACCTGCGGACGCGGCAAGTAAACAAACCAGCCCGGCCCGCCAGCGTGCTTACCCTGGCGGGCCACATGCCAAAGGTTGCCGATCCCTGACCTATGCAAATGCATTTAACTTTATTATTCTCTTCTCCTCCCATCTTCTACTCCCTTGTTTATTGCTTATTTTCCATTCCTTATTGTAAAAGTCTTAGACTGTGAACTATCTGGGACAAGGACTGTCTTTGCATTACTTGTTTGTACAGGGGTCTTGATCCCTGGAGAGGGCTTTGGAATGGCAGTCATGACAATAATCATTCAGAAGGCAGTACAAAAAATGGAAGTTTCTGGAAATAAAGGTACAGTATCCCCAAACATACCCTTGTGCCCAGGCAATCTATTGAGCCTCCTTGCCTTATATAATTCCCTGGCGTACTATAGCTAAAATGCAGTACTTCAGAGAATAATGGAGCAGAGTTTCAGCAAGTGCAAATTACTACAGCTCATGGATCTATGACAATTTATGTCAGCTGAGCTCTGCCCCCTGTTTCTACACAGCCAATTGCCATTTCCAAACCTGCAATACTATCCATAGAAGCATTACTTACTAGGACAGTATTTCCAAGAATGACAGTGAAAACGCTGCCACACCAAATCCATTCCAACACGGTTTCATTTGCAAAATATCTGCCATGCTGGCCCCAGTCTGAACAGTTTATCCTCAAACCTTGCTTGGTCTGATCCTAGAAAGGAAAGATGGTCCAGTGCTGGCTTGGGACTCAGAAGATCTGGCTTCAATTCCCTGCTCTACCATAAACTTCCTATTTGACCTTGGGCAAATCATGTAGCTGCTCTGTGCCTCAGCTTCCCATCTGTAACACTGGGATAATAGATAGATCCTGGTCTAACCCCAAACTAGGTCCTCCAGATTGCAGCATTTTATCTCTGTTACCATGCTACAACCAACCCTTAAAAAGGATGTTGTGAAAAGGAATATTCATTTACAACAGCTTGAACCAAGAAAAACCAACACCATTATAAGATGAGATAATGAAATACTAAGCTTAATTAAATACTTGGCTCATTAAATTTTAGTAATTAATGTGAATCATCTAAAGATCAAAAGCAAAAAGCATTGTAGTATAAACAATGAAACAGCATTCCTACTAAATGTTTTTTGAGAAGCGAAAACGAAATAAAAACAGCTTTTGCTGTTCCTGCAGCTGGTTAAATACCATGAAAAGTATTTGGCAAATGTAATATTCAATAAATACTTATTTATCAAATAATAAGTTTGAAAAGTACTAAAATATTTTAATTTTCTATTTGTTTGTCTCTCAAAATAAGTTACATCAGAAAAATCCATTAAGAGTTGATTAATAACATAACTACAATACACAAAAAAACCTGCTGTTTCTGATTAAGTTGCTGGGGCTTGGTTTCCAAGATAGTTTCTCCCCTGATTCAGTGGCTTAGTATTCAGGCTAGCAGGTGTTAGACACTTTTTTCATACTCGACCAAAAAAAGCCCATTTACCTACAAATGAACTCATGAGACACCCCATTTAAAATTTTAAGCAGTGTAAACTGGAGAGAGAGAGAAGGTGAAATGAGAGAAACTTACTCTAGTAGTCTGCTGTGATTGAGCTGATGGGAAGGGGGCATACGACAGCAACTGAAAGTAATCACCCTCCTCCCAGAATTGTCATCACCTGGTAAACAAACACAGTCAATAAAGACATTTATATAGCTCATTTCATATGCAGAAGGATATTGAAACGAGACACGGATATGAAGCAAAACCTTGGATCTGCACACCTACAAATTCTGAAAAAGGACCTGAACTTTGTAAGTCCCATCTCCACTCCAGACATATTGTGAACTTTGCCATCAATTGACAAATTATACTCAGGAATTCCTTTACTCACCCCGGTTGTGAGTTGAAGAAGTTGTTCAGCAGTGTACATAGGACACTGGGGACAGAAGCAAAGAATGCCATATTCAAACGGAGGTGAGAGCATTGAGTTCCTTTCTGGAGGCACTCAACCCCCTGCAGAATTAAGTCCAGGAAGATTAAGGGCCTGCTTTTCAGACTGGCCTTAACTTGGCTTCCCTTTCCCCATCCACATGGAGGCAAGACTGTTTAAACATGTTATGCCTATCTTTTGCCATTTATAATGGCTGTAACTTTTATATTTGTACTACTAAGGGAAAGGATAACTAATAGGTGATTCAGTTGCTACCCGCGGACTTGGGAGTCCTCGGTTCAATTTCCTCCTTTGCCATAGATTTCCTATGTGCCCATGGGTAAGTCACTTAGGGTAGGTTCACACTAAATAGTAAACCTGAGTCTGTGGAACCCATGCCTGCAGACTGGTGTTTCCAAGTTCGTGCTTGAGTGTCCACACTGCAGGATAAATCCAGGCCTCCCAACTGTACTGATGTGTCCAAACTCCACTGTGCAGACTCGAATCAGACCTTCTGCTTCTGGAAGTGTATTGGATTGTGGGAGAACTTGTCTATGCATCCCATGTGACTTGACCAGAAATGGTTTGAGCCCACTGATACATCCAGCCAAGCCATTTTGTGTCCACACACTCCCATCATCCTGATCCAGTGGAGGAACTTCTCCAGATCACGCCGTCAGTCCTATTTTGGGACTCAGACAGAGCATCTGTGATATGCTGGTGGATATTTTGTCAATTGTTTTTGACCTGCCAAACACACTGTGATGGGTTTGGTCACAGAGACCCCCTTGAGACTGTCACCTGATGTGCTAAAACTACCTCTGAGCCTGTTTTCCCTGTGAGCTTGGGACTCCAGAACCCTGTCTTGTTGAGCCAGACACTCAAGCCTGCTGCAACACAGACCCAGGGTCTGAACCAGGTCCCCAAAGCTGCAGGCTTTAACTGAAAACCACTCAGCAGGTACTCCTGTCTCCAGCATCCAGACACCCAGCTCCCAATGGGATCCAAACCCGAAATACATCTGTTTTACTCTGTATAAAGCTTATACGGGGTAAACTCATAAATTGTCTGCCCTCTATAACACTGATAGAGAGAGTATTAATCCCAGGTATTAATCACTTACTCTGGGTTCAATGATAAACAAAAGCGATTTTATTAAGAATAAAAAGTAGGATTTAAATGGTTCCAAGTAATAACAGACAGAACAAAGTAAGTTACCAAGCAAAATAAAATAAAACACGCAAGTCTAAGCCTACTACATTAAGAAACTGCATACAGGTAAATCTCACCCTCAGAGATGTTCCAATATGCTTCTTTCACAGACTATACTCCTTCTTAGTCTGGGCCCAATCCTTTCCTCTGATACAGTCCTTGTTAGTTCCAGCTCAAGTGGTAACTAGGGGATTTCTCATGACTGCAGCCCCCTTTGTTCTGTTCCACCCCCTTTTATAGCTTTGGCACAAGGCGGGAATCCTTTGTCTCTCTCTAGGTTCCCACCCTTCCTTATAAATGGAAAAGCACCTGGTTTAAGATGGATTCGAGTACCAGGTGACATGATCACATGTCACTGTAAGACCTCATTCTCCATTCTTTCAGAGTTGGCCTGCACGTACCTGAGTAAACAGAGCCATTTACTACTAATTGTCCTGATTAATGGGAGCCATCAAGATTTCAAGCATCATTAATAGCCCACACTTTGCATAGTTACAATAGGACTTTAGAGTAATACTTCATATTTCTAGCTTCAGACACAAGAATGATACATACATGCAAACACACTCAGTAGATTATAAGCTTTGTAATGATACCTTACAAGAGACCTTTTGCATGAAGCATATTCCAGTTACATTATATTCACACTCATTAGCATATTTCCATAAAACATATGGAGTGCAACGTCACGCACACCTCTTGCAAGGGGATACTAACATGCCAGCTGTGACCCAGCTGATGCTGCTCAGACCTGTTGCCACAACTGCAGATTCCCCCCAAACCAGGGCTTCTGCTGCAGGGCCACAAGTGCAGACCGCAAGATTGGATCATCATGTGGACCTTGGATGAACAGCAGTGGCTCCAAAACTTTCACATGAAAAAGCAGGTATTCTTGGGGGGGGGGGGGGGGGAAGGATCATGAGGTGATCAGCACTGGGATGTGCCCAAAGGTGGTGGGCATTAAAAGTGTGCCTGAAATAACTGCTAAGTTTTGAGAGAATGTGCTTTCCAAACTGCACTGGGGCTATCAATGTGCCCGTAGTTTGCCCTCTTTAAGGAACACGAGTACGTAAACTGCAAAAGACACTACTCCATCATTATGCAGGCCCTGGTCGACCACAGAGGCAGATCACCAGCCACAATGGATGAAAAATTGTGGTAAAAATTAACAAGCACCCTGTTAACAAGCATGGAGATGAAGTACAGCCTCCTTACAAGCATCCTGAGCCCATGCACAGACATGACTGACTGCCAGCCATTGGGACCTAACACAGACAGGCAGCCAACCTCGGCTGTAATTTGACTCAGATTTCAGCCACCCCTGGACCAAATACAGACCCTGATTTTGTTTGGACTCATCACAGACAGCTTTATTTTTTTTTTATACTCAGCGTACAGGCTGTCTGGGACAGTGCAAGTGTGGCTGATTTATAAGGTGCATTGTATTGCCAGGGAGGGGGTATTGTAACATACTATACCTTGGGAGAGCATCTTGTAATCCCCATATTCCTCATCTGTATATAATTGTGATATTGCATATAAAGCAAGCCATGTGAGGTATCAGGGAAAAGGCTGATCAGCTGAAAGTCACTGTTCTATCTAAATATGTATATCTTTAGTGCATATGAACTTATGAGATTGTGTTGTATGGTTGTCACTAAAACATGCTGTAAGTTGGGGAATCAACCACATATTAGGTCCCCAGAGACAACAGCAAGGAAAGTAACCAACACCTGGGTGGAGTGTCAACCAACCATCACCCAGCAAGGGAGCTACAATTCAATGACTCACCTGCATAAGGCCACACCAGGGGAATTGCTCAACCTTGCCTGGGGACTCAGCAATGCCCCCCAGACATGCCTGGACTTGTGTTCTCCAAGCACATGGACTAAGGGTATAAAACAGAACACAGAGGCCACATGCTTGGCCTTTCTCCTTCCCCCACCTATGCTGCAAACAGCAAAGACACTCAGAAGCCTGAAGACTCAAACAGAGGGTACTGGCCCAGGTTTAAGGGACAAACCTGTATATTAAGGACTGCAATATCCAGTGGGATGAAAAAAATCTTAATCTAGCTGTTGCCCAGTCTAATAGGGTTGAGAGTTTAGACTGCGTACTTATATTTTATTTTGGTAACTATGACTTTTTGCCTATCACTTATAATCACGTAAAATCCAACTTTTGTAGTCAATAAATTTGTTTTAATATTTATCTTTATCAGTGAGTTTGCCTGAAGTGTTTGGTAAATCTGCTCAGATTTGCAAAGGCTGGTGTATATCCACTTTCCATTGATGAAGTGATGAACCAGTTAATAAATGTGCACTGCTCATCTTGAGCAGTGCAGTATGGTATATTCCTGAGCTACAAGGCTGGGAGCTGGGAGATTTGGCTGGTGCCATTCTTGGTGTGATTCATGAGTGGCTTTGGGAGCATTCATGCAATCTAGCTGGGTGTGGGGCTCCACATGCTGTTGTGCTGAGTGATAACAGTGCCTGCAGGGGTTTGCGGCTTGTCTCTAGCAAAGCTAGGCTGGAGAGTTAAGGGGTCACAGTGATCCCACAGTCCCAGACTGCACCCCGGGATCCCGTCAGAGGTATGTAAAGCCTTGTCTACACTACACAGTTTTGTTGACAAAAGTCAGCTTTTGTCAACAAAACAGCAGTGTACACACTGAAATTTGCCTACACTGAAATGCTCTTCCCACCAATGTAGCTCCCCTGCTATGCTGACATAATAAAACCACCTCAACAAGAGGCATAGGGCTTATGTTGGTATAGTTAGGGCGACATTCAGGCGCTTCTTCTACTACTGGTTCTGCTGCGGGCTGTTCCGCAGGTCTGTCCCCAAACAGGAACTGGGTGTGAATTTTTGGGATGGAACAGCTGAGAAACACAGGCCGCGGGTTTGCAGGAGAGTGCTGGCAGACTCTCCAGACCCAAATCTGGCAACCCAAATTGAGCTGCATCTACAGTGCAAAATCCTTGGTCTTGGAGCCGCATCACAGTGGAGCTAGGGCTTGGACTCAGACCTCTGGCTGAGTCTGTAGGCCCAAATCCTGAGATCTTTCTGGCCTGACTGATGTGTATGTGGATGGTAGGTGTCAGACCTGAGTCAGAGTCCAGATTTACCATTAGAATCAGATTCTTAAGATGCAGATAGGCACCGAGTGGGACTTTCAAAAGGGAGTTAGGTGCCTAGGTGCTATCTGCATCTTTAGGTACCCAATATGCCTTTAAAAATGTGGCCCTTAGTCTCTCTGTGCCTCAGTTATAGCAGTAATAGCACTGCCCTATCTCACAAGGGGGTTGGGAGGATAAATATATTAAAGACTGTGCGGTGCTCAGATACTATGGTAATGGGGGTATATAGCAACAATGGGAAGACATTTCTCTTAAATTAACTGGGATGCTCTGCATTATTTTAATGGGCCTAATTCACATATGACCCTGCCTAAACTCAAGCTTTGAAGTAAATTACATTTAGGTCCTGGTCCTATTCCCACTGAAGTCTCAAGAAAGTTTGGATTTGATGTCGTGGGAGCAGAATAAATAAATGGTATTCTTCATTACCAGTTTCTTGCAAACAATCATCTGATAAATGGTTGGTAATGAGCAAGCCGAAGAAAAGGAAGAAAGAGTGAAGGGAAGGAAATGGGTGAAACTGGTAAACAAAATGAATTAGTGAATAAATACTTAAATCTTCTGAAAAGCTAGGGGCATATAGCTTGAGACTATTCTCAGGCTGTTCTAACTTGTGCAGCTGATGCTAATCCAGAGCAGAAGAACTAAGCTAATGATCGTCTTAGCAACACAGCCATACAAATTTTACATGGATGAATAATGTCGTCAATCTATTAACACACTTCAATCAACATAAGACAAGCAATTCCTTTTGTACTGAATGGTTTTGTATTGTTAAATAAAAAAACCACTGTGTATTTCTTTTGTCCAATACCTGGACATTTTCATAATCTACGTCTGTTTGGATTTCCCTGTATATATTCTACCGTACCTCAGAGATCTGCTGCAGCAGAGTACCTTGTTTCAAACCCATCCCATTATGTTGGGGGAGGGGAAATTAATATTTAATGGAATTTTCATGTAAAAAAAAAAAATCCTGTTTAAAATACTAAATAGAATATTCACGTACTGCTTCAGAAAGAAGAAGGCAATGAACAATTGGTGCATGCACTGAGGTAATCAGTAGTCTGTTTATAAAACAGGTCACTGTTTTATTTCCTGGGGGGACTTGTTAAGTGCCTTTCATCTGAAATTCTCAGAGCACTTACAAAGGCATTCAAATCTGACAAATAAGCATTAAAATTAATGATAAACAAACATGAAATTACAAACATTACCAAAAGACTTTTCTTCCCTAAATCCTGACACTATTTGACCTATTCGTTCATGTCTGACATATGTTATTATATAGCATTCATATAATACAGGCACATAAGACAGACATGATATTGTATTAGCAGAAGTAGGTGCACTATGAGGAGTTTCTACACCTTCCTTTGGGCATTCAGTATTAGCTAACGTTAGAAACAGGTAGAACAGTTTCTTTGTCAGATAAGATCACCTCCATGAACAGCAGAACTCTATGCCTGGTTTCCAGTTAAGGTAATAAGGTCTCTTATTGTTACTTTTGAACTCCTGCCTGTATTTGATCACCTGCACTAAAGGCTAGAATACCCATCACCTACCTCTTATACAGAGTTTATAATCCATAGCTTTACAAAGGAAGTAGGTACTATTATCCCAATTTTACTGATGGGAAAACTGAGGTGAAGTGACTTGCCCAAAGTTACCTAGCAGGCCTGTAGCAAATCCTTCTCTCATGAGCCCCAAACCATGAGCCCTGGTCCGCCACCCCACTGCTCATTGGTAGAAGGCACAGTTACCTTACAATCAGAAAAAATGACTGGGACTCATGACACTTCGATTCTATTCCCAGCTCTGCCCTGATTTAACTGTGCGATCTTGAGTATATTACCCACTCTGTGAGTCAATTTCTCCATTTGCATTAAGGGTATAATAATAATAATAATACCAACTTCACAGGAATGTTGAGGCACAGAAAAACTCCTGTTTTTTTTCCCATACAAGTCTAATTCGATCATAAAATTTTGAAGAAAACAACCATTGTATAAAATTAATGGCTGACCAAAACAAAACTGGAGCTCCACTGGTATGACAGAGGAGACTGCTGGCCAGATGTTCTGTATGAAAACCTTGCAGCTTGGAATTTACTACCCCATTCAGTCTGAAATAGCTTGACTCGGATGACCTCACGTTTTCCCCCTGCACATTTGAAAACTGGGGTTTGGAGTGGCAGGGAATTGTAATTGTAAGGGTGGAGAAGAGTTCAAGGAGGAGTGGGGTTTGTGATAGGTTCTTAAATTTCTGTATTTAGGACGTATTTTTATATTGTGTCAAGGATACCTACAGCATACAGATAGGCCTTTATTTTAACATTTATAGAATTTAAAATACATAAATAAAGTAAAAGTTACGGCGTGGAGGCTGCATTTTCCTGCTAAATTGACAAAAAGAAAATTAGAAGAGAAGGATGCTCATTCTGTATGGAAATCAATGCAAAAAGAAGTGCAAGCTGAACAATACCCCTTAATGCATCAATATATTTTGAAGTATGTTCAGGTCAGAGTGGTTTTGTTTTAACTCAACTTATTTTTCTTTAAAAAAGAAGAACAGGAGTACTTGTGGCACCTTAGAGACTAACAAATTTATTAGAGCATAAGCTTTCGTGGACTACAGCCCGCTTCTTTGGATGCATATAGAATGGAACATATATTGAGGAGATATATATACACACATACAGAGAGCATAAACAGGTGGGAGTTGTCTTACCAACTCTGAGAGGCCAATTAAGTAAGAGAAAAAAAAACTTTTGAAATGATAATCAAGATAGCCCAGTACAGACAGTTTGATAAGAAGTGTGAGCATACTTACAAGGGGAGATAGAATCAATGTTTGTAATGGCTCAGCCATTCCCAGTCCTTATTCAAACCGGAGTTGATTGTGTCTAGTTTGCATATCAATTCTAGCTCAGCAGTCTCTCGTTGGAGTCTGTTTTTGAAGTTTTTCTGTTGTAATATAGCCACCCGCAGGTCTGTCACTGAATGACCAGACAGGTTAAAGTGTTCTCCCACTGGTTTTTGAGTATTTTGATTCCTGATGTCAGATTTGTGTCCATTAATTCTTTTGCGTAGAAAGAAGTGGGCTGTAGTCCACAAAAGCTTATGCTCTAATAAATTTGTTAGTCTCTAAGGTGCCACAAGTACTCCTGTTCTTCTTTTTGCGGATACAGACTAACACGGCTGCTACTCTGAAACCTGTCATTATTTTTCTTTATTTCATGGACTGATGGCGTCCAGGAATTTCAGTTGAAAATGGAAAACCTGCTCAACCTTCCTTGAAAAATGGTGCTTCTTGCATCTGTCACCATTCTCCTTCTCCAAATGAGTATATTCAAGTAAAACCACTCCTTCTGCCCATCTTTTCTCCCATTTCAGAGTTACAGCTTCTAAATACCCTGAAAAGAAACCAGAAGAACTGGGACCAAACGAACTGGGAACAAGCCCCACTGTGATGCCAGCAGTGTGGCCTCAGCACTAGATTCCAGCTACCAGTGGGCAAGAGGTCTGTAATGAGAACACTCATCTCAAGAAGAGGAAGAGGGACATAGAGCAAAGGAATACCATTTCTCAAAGAGGAGGCCCACGTTTTCTAGTTTCTGGAGACCATTTGTATTCACTGAATAAATATGAGTCATGCAGGCGGGACTGTGCCACGAAGTTTGAATCCCAACCTTCTCAAAGTACAGTGCAGTTCAGATCCGGGGCCATAATTTAGACCTGTATCCTGTTAAAATTAAGCTCATCACACTGAGAATATATATATAGATATAGCTACATGCACACAAACAGCAATTTTAAGTTAAGTTTAATTTCTAGTGCTTTTTCCCATTGGTTTGAACTCAGTATGAGTTTCTAACTGTCTTGCTTTCTCTTGCTTCCTACCTGTTAGCATGAAACTGCCAGATAATAGCCAGATGTAGAAAGGCTAAAAACTCGAGTTTTTTCTTAAATACTTGTTTTGTTTCTATGTTCATTTTCAGTATGTTTACCTGCCTCTAAAAAATTTGAAAGGAAAATCACTATATAAATTACTTGGAGATTTTCAGATGAAAAGGTGCTATGTAAGTGCAAAGATTATTATTATTTTTGGGTCCAATATTGAAGTCCTTAAGGAGCCAGAACACTGCAATTAACTCTACATGGGCAGAGCCCTACTCCCCTGCAGAATTTCATTAACTTCAACAGGGCTATGTGCAGAGACAGGAATCTGACCACATGGAGTCAATTGCAGAATAAGGAGCAGATTTTCAAAGGTATTTACATGCTTAAAGATGCAGATATATGCCAAATGGGATTTTCAAAAGTGTCTAAGCGGGTTAGGCACTAAACGCCCATTGAAACTAAACACCTAACCTGCTTACACACTTTTCAAAATTCCACTTGGGGATAGGTGCATCTTTAGGTGCCTAAATACCTTTGTCAATCTGGCCCATAGTTCTCACTCAGGCATAAGTCTCTGACGTCATTAAGCCAAATTGCGCTCTCAGTCATTTCAGGGACTGAAATGGATTTCCCCTCTTGTGGCATGTGAGGATATTAAGTGCTGCCCTTGGATCAATCACCCAAGATCATGCAGACGCACCTAAAGCAAACAGTGTAAAGGAAGAGACCTCAGCAGATTATTGGCTGTGACAGCATCAGAACTATCAGCTGAAGCAGATTGTGTTGAGCCAGTTCTCTTAATACTATGAAACCAAACTGTTCCTGTGCATTATGTGCTGACAGAAGACGCTTCCCCATTGAGAAGGAGCGTATAATGTGTTCAGTCCAGATTAAGATTTGTGCAAATTAAAATATAAGATCACAGGAATTTGGGATTTTCTGTCACATTTCAAGTCTATGCTGAGCACTGCAATAGATGTACATTGCATAGCACTTTTAATCACCAATACAAGTTTTAATTTAAAAAATTTAAAAAAAAATCACCAACCAGCAGATGCAGGGAAGGGCAGGTAGGAAAATTAATTGTTTTACTTTTTAATTAAGATCATGGATGGCACTGCAATTGCTAACTGCATGTTGCAGATCAAAGATATTTGATAATGGCTGTAGCTTATCCCAATTTGCAAATAAACTCTTGGGATTCTTGTAAAGTCAAGCACTATTTGTGAGGATTTTTTTATATTGATTAAGCAATATAAAATACTAAGATCATTTTATTATGTTTTCTAAAATGTCAGTTACAGCTACAGGGCCTGCTTCTGCTCCTGCTAGAGTCAATGGGAGTTGTGCGATTGACTACAATGGGACCAGAAATGGGGCCAAAATCTAGGAAGGTAGCCATAGCAGCAATAGAAGTTTCCCATATTTTTATTATTTCCAAATAATTTAAGCCTAGTGATAATGGTACCAGTTTGTACCAAATGGTACCAGGATGGTACCAAACTTGAATAATAAAAGTACAGCAATAGGAATATACTACTGACCATATGGCCAGGATGGTGACAGTGATTGTTGAAGGCTTAGGGAGGCTACAAAATCAGGAAACCTAAAAATAATGGGGGATGTCAATTATCCCCATATTGACTGGGTACAAGTTACCTCAGGACGGGATGTAGAGAGAAACTTTTTGGATGTTATTAATGACGGTTTCTTAGGGCAGCTAGTCCCGGAACCCACAAGGGGGAAGGCAATTCTTGATTTAGTCCTAAGTAGAGCACAGGATCTAGTCCAATAGGTGAATAGATCTGAACCACTCAGTAACAGCACCCATAATGTACTTAAATTTAACATCCTTGTTGGGGGGGGAAATACCAAATAAATCCACCACAGTAGCATTTAACTTCAAATAGGGGAACTACACAAAAATGAGGAAGCTAGTTAAATGGAAATTAAAAGATATGGTAACAAGAGTACCTGCAAGCTGCATGGAAACTATTTAAAAATACCATAATAGAGGCTCAGACTAATGTATTCCCGCCTAGAACAACAACAACAACAAAAACAAACAGTAAGAAGACCAAAAAATGCCACCATGGCTAAACAACAGAGTAAAAGAGGCAGTTAGAATCAAAAAGACATCCTTTACAAACTGTAAGTCAAATCCTACTGAGGAAAATAGAAAGGAGCATAAACTCTGGCAGGTCAAATGTTAAAGTGTAATCAGGCAGGCCAAACATTTTTTTAAAGAGCAACTAGCAAGACACTAAAACTAACAGCAATTTCTTTTAAGTACATCTAAAGCAGTAAGGATGCCAAACAATCAGTGGGGCCATTGGATGATCGAGATGCTACAGGAACACTCAAGGAACACAAGGTTGTTGCCGAGAAGCTAAGCTCTGCATTAGTTTTCACTGCAGAGGATGGGAGAGAGATTCCCACATCTGAGCCATTCTTTTTAGGTGACAAATCTGAGGAACTGTCCCAGATGAGGTGTCAATAGAGGAGGGTTTGGAACAAATTGATAAATTAAACAGAAATAAGATACTAGACCCAAATAATATTCACCCAAGAGTTCTGACGTAACTCAAATATGAAATTACAGAACTACCTATTGTGGTATGTAACCTATCACTTAAATCAGCCTCTGTATCAAATGACTGGAGGATAGCTAAGGTGACACCAATTTAAAAAAAAAAAAAAAAAAAAAAAAAAAAACACTCCAGAGGCTATCCTGGCAATTACAGGCTGGTAAACCTGACTTCAGTACCAGGCAAATTGGTTGAAACTATAGTAAAGAACAGAATTATCAGACACATAGATAAACATAATGTTGGGAAAAAGTCAACACAGCTTTTGGAAAGGGAAATCATGCCTCACCAATCTATTAGAATGATCTGAACATGTCAACAAGCATGTGGACAAGGGTAGTTCAGTTGATATAGTGTACCTGAACTTTCAGATAGCATCTGACAAGGTCCCACACCAAAGGCTCTTAAGCAAGTAAGCAGTCCTGGCATAAATGGGGAGGTCATCTCATGGATCAGTAATTGGTTAAAAGATAGGAAACAAAGGATAGGAATAAATGGTCAGTTTTCACAATGGAGAGAAGTAAATAGCAGGGTGCCCCAAGGATCTGTAGTGGGACCAGTGTTGTTCAAAATATTCATAAATGATTTGGGAAAAAGGATAAACAATGAAGCTTGCAGATGATACAAAATTACTCAATATATTTAAGTCCAAAGCAGTCTGCTAAAAGTTACAGAGAGCTCTCACAAAACTGGGTGACTGGGCAACAAAATGGCAGATGAAGTTCAATGTTGGAAAATGCAAAGTAATGCATATTGGAAAACATAATTCCAACTGTTCACACAAAATGATGGGATCTAAATTAGCTATTACCACTCAGGAAAGAGATTTTGGAGTCATTGTGGATAGTTCTCTGAAAACATCTGCTCAATGTGCAGCGGCAGTCAAAAAAGGTAACAGAATGTTAGGAACCATTAGGAAAGGAATAGATTAAATAGACAATAAATATCATAATGCCAATATATAAATCTATGGTATGCCACACCTTGAATACTGTGTGCAGTTCCGGTTGCCCCATCTCAAAAAAGATAAATTAGAAATTGAAAAGGTACAGAGAAGGGCAACAAAAATGATTAATGGTATGGAACAGCTTCTGAATGAGGAGAGATTAAAAGGGGACTGTCCTGCTTGGAAAAGAGAAACCTATGGGGGGAATATATGATAGAAGTCTATAAAATCATGAATGGTATGGAGAAAGAAAATAAGGAAGTGTTATTCCTTCACATAACACAAGAACCAGGAGTAACCCAATGAAATTAATAGGCAGCAGGTTTAAAACAACCATAAGGAAATATTTTGTCACACCACACACAGCCTATGGAGTTCATAGCTAGGGGATGTGTGAAGGCCAAAACTATAACTGGGTTAAAAAAAGAATTAGATATGTTTATGGAAAATTGGTCCATCGATGGCTATTAGCCAAGACGGTCAGGGATGCAACCCCATGCTCTGGGTGTTCCTAAACCTCTGCCGACTGTTGAGACCGGAGATGGGTCATTCGATACTTTTCTGTTCATCCCCTCTGAAGCATCTGGCACCAGTCACTGTCAGGATGCTGGGTTAGACGGACCACTGGTCTGACCCAGTATGGACATGCTTATGTTTGTATGTAATGGGACTAATCCTCATTTGTGTCAGGGATGGTATGGATGGTTGTCCTTTCTACTTATGTGAAACTTGGGTAGCTGAGGTCAAAAAGGATTCCCAGGATAACCTAGAGCAGCCTAAACTTTAACTTTTGTCCACCAAGCATAGCAAATTGCAAAACACATAACATGTGAATCAAAAGCCAAAATATGACATTCCCCCCCTAGCTACAGCACTATGAGCTGAGATCTTCAAAGCTTCTTAGAAGATTCAAATGCTCAATTTCCATTAATTTGAATGGAGTTGGAAGTGAGTCTGAATCCCTTAGGCATCTTTGAAAATCCCAGCCAAGAGCACTAGAAATGAAATTCTCCCCTCTCCACAGGGCTCACATGGGACTCCATGGAAGTCCCATGTGAACCCTGTGGAATCTTTAGATGAAGAAAGATTGTAAAAGAAAATTACAAAAATGCTTGGCCAACAATTTTAAGGATGTTGTTTGCACTTAAATTGTTCACTCCTTAGGAAACTGTAATGCTTTTTAACATGCACCAACAATTACCATGGACGTTCTAAACCTTTTATTTTTTTAGCATAATTAATTTAGACAGCAGGAGCAAACTGTTTATTATTTAGGACACATATTTGATCCACTCAGTGAGCACTGAGGCTGACGTGGATTTGAAGATTCCATAGTTATTTCACAGTTATAAAAAAATGTTACTGCTTTCATTTCACAAGTCCTTTCTCTGACTGTGTTCACTATTCTGAATTCCAGTCACGTTCTGAATTTATTTGGAAACCAGTTCTTTGTGAAAAGACCTCATCTGGAATCATGGCTTTAGCTCAATTCCGGAAAGCACCTAAGCATGTGCTCAAGTGATTTCTTATATAAGGACAGATTAAAGTGCATGCATAGGTGGTTTCCTGGATCTGGGCCTTTGTTTGTTCTCTTCACCAATCACATTTAATATATTTTCCATATAGTTTTCTTAAAATCTTGGCAAACATCTTGTTCTTTCAGTCAAACAAAAGCAGAAGGCACCACTAGCTTTCTGATGTAATTAATTGTTTGTTTAGTTTCATCTGGTTCCATTCTTGAAGTTGAAATAGCAGAGTGAGCCAAACCCAGATTTAATTCTGAAGTCAGTGGAGTTATACCTGGAATGAATTTGGACCTCTGTATTACAGAGATGCTCTGGTGTTGTATTGAGGGTTAGCATCAGGTTTAGAGATACAAAGTCAATATTTTGCTGTTGCACAAGTAGCTTCCAAGAAAATGCAGATTAAAGAGCAAAGAAATACAAGGCTGGTTCAATGGAACATGTATACCTTGTGCCTATATTGTTCAAGTGTGAGATTTTACACCTTCCTCTGAAACAATTAATGAACTACTGGTGGAAAAACAGTGTCAGACTTACTGGAGTGGCTCACGACCAAGTGTGCCAACCTCATGGCGGACTGTCAAAAAGCAGGGCAGACACACCAAACTGATATGTTCTATAATTCGATTTCACCAACCCTGTAACAAATGTGAACTCCCAGATCGCTGTAGCAATTTTACCATGGAGTCACAGTCAGTCCCCTTGGGCTCTCCAGTCTATCTTGCCACCCAGGCAAGCTGGATTTAGTGATAAATGGTCACAGACACCAAAAATCACAAAATATTCAGGCTGCTTCCAGTCCTAAGAGACCAGTCGCTTACCCCGATCTCACACCAAAGATACCACTTGTATCCAATGCTGTAATAAACTAACTAAAGGTTTATTGACTAGAAAAAAGAAATGACAACTATTTACAGGTGAAATCAAGCAAGCATATATACACAAATGAGTTCCAGTCTGTGATGACTGGTGACAGAGATACAGTAATCTGTCAGCATTGAATGTCTTTTTAGGCCTTAATCCAGGGTGACCCTGGAGCCCTCAGCTTTTTGTTTCTTAACTCCAGCCCTTGTGAGAGTGCAAGAAAGCTATTTTTATTTTCCTCTTCCAGCATTCAGACAGATAGGATGAAGCCTTCTGCACGTATATCTCCATGGGTAGATGGGGCAACAAACAAAGCTTTTGTCCTATAATGGACCACTTAATTTTTGATACTCCTTCTGGATGGGTGGGGGGGGGGGGGGAAGTCTCTCTTCCCATCTGAGTTCACAAGTTCAAAGCAGGCATTTTTACAATTATAAAACAAACATATTTTACCTTGTAGCATGGAATACAGACATTACAAATAAGATTAATGCATTCATCAATTTACAAGCATTTTATAGAGTCCAAACACATCCTTACAAGTCTAACACCCATCGTTCAACTATATTAACATATAATTGAACAGGTCTAGTTTCCAGCTATGAATTTGTCAGTGCTCAGCGGATGCCTACAGACTTGGCAAGACCTGGTATCTGATTTACCGGCATCACACACGATACCAGATTAGAAAGACCACTGGTCTGTTCTGGAGATGTGCCTAGACCAGATCCTCAGATCCGAACACTCCCAAATTCTGAAAGAGTTCACATTCAGATCTGAACTTTGACACTCAAGCTCAGCTTCATTTTCTTTTACATAGAGATTCCTGTGTTCTTAGGGTATCATAAAGTAAAAGAGATTATAAGCAGACCCTTGTTCTCTTGTTGAATTTGAGCAAATATACAGTCCACACATACCCTAAGACTTTAGACCTTCCTATTGTGCAATACTTTCTGTTTTGATTTCTAAAAAACAAATATAGTATGTAGAGTCTGATAGCCAAAAGACCGATACGAAACATTTATTTCTTGTATGGGCTATGTGAATGTTGTATTTTGTGGTTTTTGATTGAAATGACTGGAAAAGAGAAATGTATAGAGGAGACATTATTATAACAATCATTTTAAGAGGAAAAGGGGTAGGAGCAAGTGAACATGCACATTTAAAACCAAGACCAAGTCAACTCAAATTACCAGCTATAGCCTAACAGCTAAGAGGACAAAAGCACATATCTAAGTATTAAGACAGCAGATATCAGAATTTCTTCTAGAAACACACAAAATCAGCACACATGCAAAAATACTGCACAGAATCATGCAAGAAATAATCAGAGGCCATACTGTGAGAGGATAATGGAACATAAAAACAGCCACACTGGGTCAGGCCAATGGTTCATCTAGCCCAGTATTCTATCTTCCGACAGCGGCCAGTGCCAGACGCTTCAGAGGGAATGAACAGAACAGGGCAATTATCAAGTGATCCATCCCCTGTCATCCAATCTCAGCTTCTGGCAGTCAGAGGAAAATAAGGGAAAGAGCTTGATGTATTATGTAGCTTTTATATTTTATTTCTAATCAAATTAAAGTAAAAACAATCAGTACTGCAACAGCCTTTACTTCTGTGGGATTCCAAAAATGTTCATGTGCTTACAAATGGGTACATCACCAGACCAGCAGAATAATTTGCATGTTTCAAGCTGACATATATGTAAAATAGCCAACTGCATATCAGCATTAATGAGACAAGTCAATCTGAGTAAACATCCCAATTTCAGTCTGAACAATTATTACAGCTAGAAGTCTTTAAAAAATCCACCACACTTTTGTTTGACAGTGGAAATTGGATTAACTTTGTTCTTATTTATACAGTGTGAAATAGACTCCAAAGAATCTTTTGGATCTTGTCAAAGCTATTGTTATGGTAAGCAGGTATAAATTATTTTAATTTATGGGAGGAATATTAGATTGTTATTAAAACATAATGAAAGGCTATTTTTTGCATTTAAAAAAATTATTGTGGAAAATAGAATCAAAGTAAAAGCCAGAACAATTATTGCACAGAATCTTCACTTAAATTCTGTCCTCTCATTCCTTATCCATTTATAATATATTCCATTGTCTTTCAACCACAAAATTAGAATGGAATGAACAGCTTGCAGAGTTACTTTAACTAAGCCACTCCAAACACTGAAATTATCATTTGTTTTATTTGAGAGATGATTAAAATGTATAATAAACTAGGTACAAATAATTTTTTTTAATGATTTTTTTTTTTCAAAGGATCTGACCTTTTCCCAGAGGGGAAGGAGATTTGAAAAGACTATCCCTTTCTGAGTTGCTTTAAATCCAGCCAGCATACGAATTTGATTTGCTACCAGTTAAAAGAGGGAGTAGGGAAGTCTCTCTGCTGAATTGAAGCATTCCCCCTCCCCACCGCCTCCTTTATCTTTACTTATTTGATTCTCCCCTAGAATTTTATGATTTTTAAATACTAAACAAAGATTCTGATGTGCAGTTACTGGCTATTGGAATGCACTCGGGTTTTGCATTTAAATTGTTCAGTGTGGTTACCAAGCTCCGGCATGTTACTCCTGACTGACATGCCAGCTAAAACCACGGCTTTCTGATCTTAAAGCAGCTATTTTTCACTACCAAGGCCGCCACATTAAGAAAATCATTTGTACAGAAGTAAACATTTTAACCAGATGCATCCCTGGAGTACTTCTATTTGCTTCGATGGAGTTAAGCCAGGGAGATTATATATATATATAGCCTTTTGATTTCAGTTTGAGCAAACATGCTTAAGAAGGGAGCTCTAAAATGAAACAAGGAAGCTGCAAATGAGTACTTTTTAAAACCATGCTGATTCTCACTCCAGAGAAATCTTGCAGCAAATGCTCCTCCCCTGATATGTCACAAGACTGAGGTGAACATCCACAAATAAATATAAGTCAGGTGAGACTGTTATTGAATAGAAAGGCTACTTAACATTCTTTATCCACTTTGTATTCTCTTTTCCTGTAGCTCACCATCAGTGAAAGCGTGATTTTTTTAAAAGGAGTTGGCTCAAGAAGAAGAGTATATATATTACTTATTCCAAAAATTTTGGCCCCTTTTGAATTTCCCCACCATTTAAACTCCTCCTACTCAAGGGGCAGAACCTGGCTCAGAATATGAAGGACATATTTTCTGTTTGCTTACATGCTATTTAGATATTTTGTTCAACAGCTAATTTCCTCTCATGCCAATTTCCTCATTCAGGAGAAATCACTAAGATTGCCATGCAAATAAAAAATAAGAAGCAAATCTCAGAAGAAATTTTCAAACTACATCTTTCAGAGGGTTTAGCTGCGCATCAGGCACTGTGCTTATAAGCCATGATTAACATGGTCTAGAAAATATTTAGTCCTGCCTCAGTGCAGAGGATGGACTAGATGACTTATCGAGGTCCTTTCCAATCCTACATTTCTATGATATCCTCCAGGAAGGATAAACACTGCGGGATCCGTTAGAATTAATAGCAGCTACAGTGGACAAATGACAAGGGTCAATGAGTTCCATTGGGGCTTTGAGTACAGGGAAGATGAGGTACACAAACATAAGAGAAAACCTCTTTTACAACAAGAGACTGGAAGTATAATGTATTGCTAGAAGGAAAAGTTCAGACTCTCAAATTCAGGCCCACAACATTCAGGTGCTAGGTATAACAGCGGGGGGAAAAGCATTGCCTTCATGGACAATTTTCTGGCAGATCTGCTAAAGCTGAATATAAAAGATGATCCCTTTTATTTACTGAAGTATTATCCTATAACGATGTGTAACGAGGCAGGTGGTAGAGGTTGCTGGAGGGACATTATAATGACCTTGATATTTTCAAAGTCTCTGTTAACTTCTCTATTTATGTTTCTAAATTTCTTCTCTATTTCAAAGGTTCGCCAGCTCATTCACACTTCTTTGTTAATTTAGTTTCAGGGACTTCATGCAGAGCTTTGATGTCTTGGTATTTTTCTCTGTCACACACCGGGGTGTGGGTGGTGTGACCTAGTGATGTGAACAGGAGTCTGGCCTAGTGGCCTAAGCAGAATCAGACGGCAGAACCAGAGGAGTGGTCAGGGGACAAGCTCCTGACACAAACACCCTAAAGTACTTTTGTTCTGTCAGACTAGTATCTTGCTCAGTCAATAGAGTTTAGGGTTGCCAACCATCCTGGATTGGCCGAGAGTCTACCAGAATCAGCCTTGATCTCCTGGTGGCTATTGAAAGCAATCCAGGAGATTTTAATAGACCACCAAAGTCCGGTTGGTGGTGCAGCGGGGCTAAGGCAAGCTCCCTACCTGCCCTGGCTCTGCGCAGCTCCTAGAAAGGTCTGGCATGTCCAGCTCCTAGGCACAGGGGAGGCCAGGGGTCTCCATGTGCTGCCCCTGCCCCGAGCGCTGACTCAGTAGCTCCCATTGGTTGGGAACATGGTGAATAGGAGTTGTGGTGGCAGTGCCTGCAGGCACGGGCAGCGTGCGGAACCACCTGGCCCCTCTGCCTAGGAGCCGGACATGCTGGCTGCTTCTGGGAGCTGCCCAAGGTAAGCAACGCCCAGCTGCCCCAGGTCGCAACTCCCTCCTGCACCCAAACTCCCTCCCAGAGCCCACATCCCAACCCCCTGCCCCAGCCCTGAGCCCCCTCCTACATCCCAATCCCCTCATCCTCAACCCTACCCCAGAGCTCCCTCCTGCATCCCAAACCTCTCATCCCTGGCCCCACTCCAGAGCCTGCCCCCTCTCCAGCCAGAGCCCTCACTCCCTCCTGCACCCCAACCCCCAGCCCAGTGGAAGTGAGTGAGGGTGGGGGAAGAGCGAGCAACGGAAGGAGGGTGGGGCCTCAGGAATGGGAGGGCGGGGCCTCAGGAAGGGAAGGGCAGGAGGTGTGGCAAGGGTGTTCAGGTTTGTGCAATTAGAAAGTTGGCAACCCTAATAGAGTTTGAATCTTGTACTCTCTTAGCCATGGGTTTAACTCTTACTTTGTGTATCAAGTTTGTGGTGAAGCTGAGGTAAATTAGTTTTACCTGAAAATATACATATATCTTCAACAGATATTATGGGTAACATCATGGCCCCATAGAAGTCAATGGTGATATTCCCATCTACTTCAAGTGTGTCAACCCAGACATCTCTGGGTCTGGCCATCTCAGAGTGAATTGGCTCATCTAATACTTCAAGATCTCCAGTGTAAATCAACTGATCAAGTACTAATGACTCAGACTGCCATCTATGGCCTAGATTCAGGAAAGCATTTAAGGATATGCTTAAATTCATCCTTATTCAGGAAATTCATGACCTAGCCCTATGCAAGTAAAAGGTGCAAAAAACGTGCTTTAAGTTTGTAAAGAATTTTGGGATTCAGCAGGTGACAAGTGGGAAATACTATTAGTTATTATTTCATTCTGTAAAAAAATGCCAGGCTTTGTAGTTGAGGTGCAAAAATGTCAAGGTTACTCATAAGCTCAGGCTTACGCATTACTGTTGTGTTGCAAGTTAAAATAGTGCCAAAAACAAATCAAAGGAAAAAAACCCACAAGGGACACTATCAAGATAAACATTTTAAAGATGTGCTTACCTGTCACTAATAAAATGCTATATGTTATTAAAACCGGAATTTTTAAAAATCTAATGACCTGATTTTCAAAGATGTGAAGTACTTGCAGCTCCCAGTGACTTCCCCTTTGAAAGTCAGGTGATAAATGTACATTTTCACCATTTACACTGATAGTTTACATTTTGCATTTCATTCATTTTAGACTAACATTTTAGACTGCTCAGTTGTTTTTTTTCTGTTTCTTGTGGGCTAGCAGAATGATCATGTGTCTGGCTTCAGAACATACAGGAAATGAAAAACAAAACAACTTTTCACTGACTATAAACAAATACATCTATTCATATTTAGGTCTTGTACATTTGTTTTTAAACAAAACCAAACCTGAATTTGTGGCTGATGGTCCTGAACTGGCAAAGCACTGAAGCGTGTACTTAAACTCTAGCAACATGTCTGAAGTTAAGCATATGTTTACATTCTTTTCTGGATCGGGGTCCAAAGAGTCTACACTATTCCCATGTATCACTTTAAATAGTGTAATATGAAACAATATACTAAGGTGCAGAGTAACATCTGCTAAATCTAGGAAATGTCATGCATTTTAATTTTTATAAATATACCTGCTAGCTGCACAATGCCATGCCTCGCAACATCGTAGTATGGATGATCAATGCTTAGTTCAGTGTCTTCACATGCTGCTGGTGTGAAGGAGGTCTTTCGCTTTTCCATTATTGCATGTTCTGCCTCATCTTTCTGTAATTCTAAAGCAGTAAGCAAGAATTTATAAAATCAACTACTAAAAAACCTTCTTCTATCTCGTATACAATATTGTGACATTGAGATCCACCCTCCATCCTCACAATGATGCCAGCTTTCTTCACTCACTCATTTATTACTTTTTCAAAGAAGCACCTTCATACTTTCTCCTATGCTGGGCTGCATACATGGGAGGAGCTCCCCATAAACATCTGCAGCAAAGCTCTTTCATTGCCTTCCTTTAAGTTCTTCTTGGCTACGATGCCCACAAAAACTTGACAATGGTTAGGCAGTTCTTATGCTGTGATCACTGCTTGTCATAACAACCAATGTTGTCTCACTGTTTCCTTACGCTTCCCCTGTCTGTCTGTCATATCTTGTTTTATACTTGGATCGTAAGCTCTTTGAGACAGAAAAATCACTGTCTGAAATCTTAAATGCATTGGGGGACACAGTGGGTTAGACAGCCTAAGAAAAGCACTAAGGGCCTGATGCAAAATGCAGTGAAATCAATAGGAGTCTTTCCATTTACTTGAGTGGACACTGGACTGGACTCTTTTCAGTGAAAGGTAGATATGGCCCTTTACTGTACATGGACATGACATGACATTTCACCAAAAACAAGTGTGATACTTAAAAAGAGATGATCCCAAGCATGCACAGGCCTTGGTGTGGGAAAACAAATACCTAGATCAAACACATTGTGAGCTGAATGCAAAGTTACAGCCATTAATATTTCAATACTGTTCAAAAGAATGATTCTGAGAAAGATACTAGAGTAAAATTATAATTGATATACTAACATGCAAGTGACCTGATGGCTTAAATTAAGAAAGGCTGATATTTCAAGAGACACATTATTGCTCTCCCAAAGCATATCACTCACTGTTTGTCAGCTGTTTCTTTATCATACAAGTTATACTAAGATGAAGTTAGTAATATTATCAAGAAGAGGAGGTTACTTGCCTATAACTGGAGGTTCTTTGAGATGTGTGGTCCCTATCTGTATCCCACTGAGGGTTACACATGTACACTAGGCGTCCAGAGTTGGAGAATTTGAAAGTAGTGTCCATTGGTTTGTGCATGTGCCCTGGTTTGCCTTGTGCTTCTGTCCGAGGCAATAAAGGGCAGGGTGGACAGACTGCATCTTCAGTTCCTTCTGTAATCTGAATTGACCAATCTGCAGCAGAGGGGAAGGTGGGCAGGAAGTGGAATACAGATAGGGACCCACACCTCTTGAGGAACCTCCAGTTACAGGTAAGTTACCTCCTTTTCTTCTTTGAGTGATGGTCAAGTGACTATTCCACTGAGGGTGATTGACAAACAGTACCTAAGTTGGAAAAGGGTGCGAGGATAAGGATGGAATGGTTGTGAGGAGAACTGTCGTGTCAAAGGAGGTGTCCGCTGCTGAGTCCTGCACTTAGGTGTAGTGTGCTGCCAAAGGTGTGCACCGAACTCCACAAGACTGCTCTAGATACGTCTACAAGTGGAATGTCCTGAAGGGAGGCTGTGGTTCAAGCCTGAGCTCTCGAGGAGTAAGCCTGCACCCCTGTAGGAGGTAGGCCTGATAGTTGGTAGCAGAGTTTAAAGCAACCAGAAATCCATTTGGAATTCTTTGGGTGGAGATGGCTTGCCCCTTGAGTCTCTCTGCTACTGCCACCAGTAGTCAAGGAAACTTCCTGATTGGCTTTGCTCTCTGTAGGTAGAAAGCAAGAGCTCACCATACATCAAGGGAATGGAGTTGACATCCCTCTGCAGAAGCATGTGGTTTCGGAAAGAAAACAGGTAAGTAGATGGTTTGATTGATGTGAAACTGGGAGACCACCTTTGGTACAAATTTGAGATGTAGATGTAAAGAGACTTAATCCTTGTGGAACACCATGAAAGGCAGGTCTGTCATCAGAGCCTTGAGTTTGCCGACTCATCTCACAAAAGTAATTGCAACCAGGAAGACAACATTCATAGAAAGGAGGGATATGGAGCATGAAGCTAACAGCTCAAAGGATGGCGTTGTTAACAGAGAAACTAGATTCAGGTCCCACTGGAGTGTGATCATTTGGACAGGTGGGAAGGTTCTGATGAGGCCTTTCCAAAACCTAGTGGTAAGCAGATGCATAATGACAGAGTAACCTTCCACTGGAGGGTTGAACTCGCTAACTGCTGCCAGGTGGACTCTCAAAGAACTGAGGGCAAGACCTGATGACTTTAAGGAGAGACTGTAGTCTAGGATGAGGGGGATCCCCACTGATTCTGGTAAGACTCCTTTGTGTTGAGCCCAAGATGAGAAGTGTTTCCACTTGGCTTGGTAACATCACCTTGTCCTTGAGGGCTCGTAGCAGGCGCTGCTCCAGTGTGGGGATTCCTGGGCACCCACAAGGCCAAGGTCCGCAGGTGAGACTGTTCGTCTGAAGCAATTCTCATAGCCGTTTTTATCATCATCTCTTTCTCAGGGGGTGTATACATCCACAAACAGGCTCTGGCAAGAAACACTACTGCTTTCTATTCCCACACTTAACACTCTTGGGCCCTGCTTATCTCTTCACCTGTTTATCCAGTCGGAGTGGCTGCAAGCCAGGCCGGCCGATCAAAGCCAGTTCACTACTAGCTCCACCCGGACCATCCTATAACAAGCCAAGGTAACTTGCGGTCAGCCCCAACACTCCACCCCTTCTTTCCTGGCAGAGCTATGCTGAGGAGGGGGCCATACACAGCTTCATGGTATGCCATGAGCACTCACACCCACTGTGCCATCCGTCGAACAGAACAACAGAGGGCAACCCACAATACAGAGCAGCCCCCCCATCACTACAAAAACAACAACAGTGGGATGTAACATTAAATTTAGGGCAGCCGTGGCCTTAGGGGACCACCCCTTAAATACATCCCACCAATGATGAACAGTTAGCTCCGACTCAGCCTTCGCTATCCAGACATGGGAGCCATGATCATACAACATTCTTACCTGGGTTCGTGTGAGTGCTGCACCACGCTCTACCAGCACCTGAGAAACCATAGGGTATTGCTGCAAAAAATATTCCAACTCAGCAAAGGTAACCCCGAGCTCCAGAGAAACATTCCAGGGTCTGAATTCAAGCCACTGCTACAAGCATCTCTCGTGGTGCTCCAGTACACCACAGTTGGTGCGGTCAACTACATGGGTGACATTGCAGCGGCAGTGCTCCACCAGGGGCTCACTGCACTCCCCGTCTTCCCAGACTACCGCGTGAAACGACAACACACACACACACACACACCACCCCGGCCACTGTCGTAAACCCACGTGTCGTTGGTAGCACTCCGTCGCAAATGCCCGCAGGTGATTGTATTCCACTGGTCAGCATGGGATGCCGGCCAGACCTCTCCATAGCTGGTGGCCATATTGACCACGGTGGGAAACATAATCGACTTGCCAAATTTGAGCAGGCTGGTCTCACCGTGGCACCTGTCCAGGGGAGCCGGCTTCCACCTGTAAGGGCTTAACAATCTGGCAAATCTTACAAACAGCTTTAGCTGTTTTTAGGGCTACATGTGAGGTTGGGATACCTTGGGCCTGTGCCCAATGGTACGCCCCCTCCTGGCCCAAGTGCCCTGAGTGCGTGTGTATCCAGGAAGCCAAGAGGGAAAGAGCCTCCCTCTCATTGGCAGGGGCCACTGTACACTCGGCTATGTGGGCCAGTTGGTCCGTGGCAGCATTCCAACGATGCTCCTGGGTACGATTCTGGTGGGCACCTACATGAAACACATAAATCAAAAGGTCCTGCGCAGAGGAATACAATTCCTGCCAAATAGGGGCGCCTCACACAGGCTTGCCATGGACGGTCCAATCCTGGGCTCTCGAGTGGCCCATCCAGGTGGCCAGTCCCTGAGCCCCTGTCCAAGAGTCAGTGTACAGGCATACCTCAGGGTCCCCAAGGGCAAGCGCCACCTCACCGCCAGCAGCACAGCATAAAGCTCAGCATATTGGCTGGAGGCTCCCTGTCATTCGGCAGTCTCGTACAACTGGCGAACAGGATTTAAGGCAACAGCTCTCTAGCGCTGCATATTACGAACATACCTGGCCAAGCCATCAGTAAACCAGGCGTTGGTCCGCGTGCAGCGCTCAAACTATCAAATGAGGCACCCCATTGCACAGTGGGGGCTTCAGGCGGGGGCTGAACTGCAGTGGGGGGGCGGCCGCCTCGTCCTCCTCCTGGGGCTGCACCAACTGTTCATGAAGCTTATTAGTACCATGGGGTCCTGCGCCGGCACGGTCATTAATATACCACTTCCACTTCACAATAGAGCTCTGTTGTGCCCTCCCCACTCGATTTCCAGTGTTGGGTTCCAAAATCCAATTCATAATGGGGATTTTGGGCTGTAAAACCCACAGTCTGCCCCTCAGTCAGGTGCTCAGTTTCAATCCAGGCCCAATAGCAAACCAAAAGCTGCTTTTCGAACAGAGTATACTGGCTGGCCGCTTCAGGGAGTTTACAAGACCAAAATCTGAGGGGACGCTTATTGCGGGCACCCAACAATTTTTGCCACAGACTCCAAGAGGCGTAATCCTCCAGCACTGACACCTCCAGGTGAAAGGGGCTATGAGGATCATAGGGGCCCAAGGGCATTGCGATCTGGATGGCAGCTTTAGCCTCCTCAAATGCACACTGCTGGGATCTGCCCCAATCGAATGGGGTCTTTTTCCTAGTGACATTATAAAGGGGCTTTAAAATCAAAGCGAGGTGTGGGATGTGGTTACGCCAGTAACCAAACAACTCGATCACTCGCTGCACCTCAACCTTGGCTGAAAGCTGGGCAATTTGGTCTACAACAGAATGATGGATGTGGCACTGCGCCCCATGCCACATGATCCCAAGGAATTTCACGCATCGGCTGGTGGGCTGTACTTTGTTGGGATTAACAACCCACCCCCTGGCCTGCATGTGAGTGGTGAGCGCCTGCAAGGTTCACTCCAAGCTCAGTGGTTTGAGCCTGCTAAACCCAGGGTTGTGAGTTCAATCCTTGAGGGGGCCATTTAGGGATCTGGGGTAAAAATCTGTCTGGGGATTGGTCCTGCTTTGAGCAGGGGGTTGGACTAGATGACCTCCTGAGGTCCTTTCCAACCTTGATATTCTAGGATTATGGTCCATCCCCTGAATCATCAAATCATCAATATAGTGGTGAATAGTCACTGATTCTTTGGGGGTAAATATCTGGAGGTCATCCGCCACCAACCCATGGCACAACGTGGAACTGTGGACAGATCTCTGTGGTAATCGAGTGAAAGTGTACTGGCGCCTGCCCCAGGTGAAGGCAAATTGGGCTTGTGCCTCTTCAGCAATGGGAACTGAGAAAAAGGCGTTGGCCAGATCAATAATGGCATACCATTCCCCCTCGGTCCGCCCGATGGCCTCAATTAAAATCACAACATCAGGAATAGCGGCCGTGGGGGCACCTCCCTGTTCAGGGCCCGGTAGTCTACTGTCATCCATCCAGACCCGCCACACCGGGCTCTTAAAAAGAGATACCACTGGCTTAATGACCCCTGCCCGCTGCAACTCAGTGATAGTCTCCCCTATCTCCTTCTGTCCCACTTCCTTGAATTTGCTGTAATTCAGCAAATCATATTTGGCTGACAATGCCTGATAGTTTGCGATTCTCAATTGCAGGCTGGAAGATGAGAATACTTTACAACCCAGAAGATCTAAGCACTTCCCTTCTTTAGCTGTAGATTGAGGGTGTTGTTGTTTAGATCTTTCTGTAGTAGCCTGGACTACAAGGGAATTTGGGGGTGGGGGTGAGAAAAGAAATTTGGAGTCTTTGGCTGGAACACAGTAGCATTTTTTCACTCCTTTGGGAGTAGCTGTGCAGGTGGCTGGGGTGTGCCATACTGTTCTGGCAGCTTCCAGTACGGCTTTGCTAATCAGCAATGCTATTCTCACTGGCGAAGGATATCCAGACGCTTGTGCTGCGAATCTTGGATCTCTTCTGCAGAGATCTGGAGTTTCCCCTCGACTCTCCTTAACTCTCCTGCAACTGTCTGAATTGATCTGGCAGAGAATTGATCTGACTGATGCAGCCACCGCGTTGTCAGGAGAGGAAGAGAGGAGCCCTGCTCGTCCTGGCAGAACCGCTGGGATCAGGCTAAAAAGTTCTTATTCTACCATCGGGTCTGTATGCCTGGTGGACGGATCCGCCCCGCCCTTTATCGCCTCGGACGGAAGCACAAGGTGAGGCAGGGCGCATGCACGGACCAACGGACATTACTTTCAAATTCTCCAACTTTGGATGCATGGTGTGCATGCGTACCCCTCAGTGGCATACAATAGGGACCATCACTCGAAGAGGAACATTATTAATTCCACTTTTTGGGTATTTCAACAACAACATTTTGCATTCTGAACACCTATGTATTTCATATAACTTGACCCCTACCCGAAATACATATGGGAAAACAGAGTATATAAGGTATTGATTCCAATCAGATTTATGTGCAAATAACTAATAACTGTGCAGAAAATACTCTAAATAATTTGTTTTATTTTCCATTGCACAATTTTCCAAGATCTATCAGATTACCCCTTAAACAGGAACATATTAGGATTGTGGGGTTTTTTTTGTTTTGTTTTGTTTCATTTTGCCTTTTAACATGGCTTTGTAACAAAAATGCATTTAAAAAACATGAAAAATGATTACACTCATGGCTGGGCCTGGGTTTGTACGGGTATGCATGTGTGTTTGGTTTTGTTTAAATATCATGACCTTCTCCCTGAACTCTCACAATAAAAAAAAAAAAAAAAAAAATCCATAGAAAATAAAATAGTGGCACTTTTAGTCTTAGAAAAAAGATGTAGCTATCAAAATAACCTATTTGTTACCTCTGCACACATGTAAGGATAAAATTCATAACATTGCCTACAAATGTATACTTCCCTACCTTTTAAAAATGATGAACTACAAAGGCAAAAATATACCACTCTGAACAGCTGGATGCTGTGGTTGTAAGGACAGAACACTTATGTCCTGAGAACTAGTTGGGAATTAATGGATAATAAAAACACAACCCAGACATGATTTTTTTTTCTAAATACAACCAACCACCAACAAAAAAAACCCCAACTTTGAATCATATTAAAAATGAGAACAAGGACAACAGTGTTCAGTTTTGCTTATGAATTTTAAGTTTCTGCACAGTATAATCAACCTTAGTAAACAAACAAAAAACAATAAAGCGGGGCAGGGACAGAAAGAGTTAACATATTAATATCATGGGGTAGAACAGGGGAAGTTGTTTAGTAAACAAATGTGCTTACAAACATTGAGTTCGCCAGAATCAATTGATATACAAAAGGCTATATTAACTTAAATATACAATATACTTTTATGTTAAAAAGACCCAGAAATTTAAACCAAAGTTTCATAAACACTCTGCCACTGTTAAGCTTATTTTGTACTGTACATAGGCAATCTCAAGTGTAAAAATTTATAATTAACTCTGACTGGTTTAGACTCACATGGTAAAGAACTGCAGATGTAAAGCAAACATGTGTATTCATTTGTACTGTAGTTACCTGCAGTGATTAAAGACGCCCTACTATAAATCAGGAACTTTTTTGAGACTAGCTACCTTGAACTGATTGAAATAATTCCTTATTAACCATTTTTTAATTTTTGGCAAAGGTAGGAGGGAGGATGTCTCATAGTAAAAAATGCTCATTATTCCAAACTGAGAACAACCCAACTACTGTTCATCACCCTGCTTCAGTTCCTGCTGGCAGTTACTGCTGTTAACCCTGGCTATGAGGGAAAAGGGAAGGCCTGATCCACAGTCTACTGAGATCAATGGGATTCTAATTTCCATTGACTTAACTGGATTTTGGCTCAGTCCCCAGGACTAAAATGGGAGCCAGCTGTTGTAGAAATACATGATGACTGGGAAATCAAAGTGATAATATGGGACAGGGTAGGAAAGATAGAGTAAAATATAGATTGTAAAAGGTTCCTCCTCCAAGGTTCAGTCTGGCATCCTCAGAACTGAGGTTTGGGTTTTTTTTTTTAAACACTGATTTTTCAAACTGATGAGCCCCGTAAAACCAGGGTCATATTGCTCTGTTCTTCTAACATATTCGGAGATAACATGCAATACCGCAATCTCTATGCACATTCAATACTTGTCTCTTTGGAGTAATGACTCCCATTTGTGCCACAATATGTGATGATGGTGATATGCCGATAGTCTAGAATTGCACTGGGAACATATACCAATAATTCATAAAAGCTGCATGTATTAAACTAACCTTCAACCCTAATGGCTTTAATAGGGTACACATCAGTACAGTGGCTATAACTCATATTGGATTGCTCAAAATAGTATTACAAAATGCCTGTGAAGTTTCTCACTTAGTGAAGATGCTCTATTAAATCATCTGTAATTCTACAAAGATATTATTTGAAGTGCAATAAAAAATATTTACCTATTTCGGCTAATTCCTCAAAATCAATTTCAGACATGTTTTCTATTAGGAACAAGCCTAATTCTTGCTGACCGATATTTGCTGGATTTGATGCCTCTTGGTTCTCAATCAACCCTAGAAAAACATAAACAGTTACCATCACTGTGAAAAAGCCTTCAGCTTTTGTTTACATTGTGTACGACTAAAGAAAAAAATCCTATTATATGATTATGATTGGGTAATTGGAACCAAATCATTTTTATTTGGTAGAAATGTTGTTACAGTAAAGAGGATTATAATAGGTTTTGACTTAGCAGTCAAGGTAATGGAAGGTGTAGTAACAGGATTTTCAGCAAAGACGATCTATAGAATGATTTATTTTGGATATTTTCCTTCTTCAAAATACATATTTAATATATATTGTGACTACAGCCAACAGAATTAAAGAATTGTCAGTAATCTCTTCTTGGGCTACATAATTCCTTTTATTCATCTCACAGCTATCTGTCATTTCCAGGAGAAAGTAAAGTCTATACTCATTCACAGTCGCCATCTTTATTTTGTTCTGCTACAGCAATAATTCTAATTTGACAAAATTGATTCCATATCAAACAAAATCAAGAAAACTTCAGGTAGACATAACAACACTAAATACTTAAGCTACACAGCACCTCAGATATTTTACTGAGGCACAGAGATATTAAGTGACTCACCCAAGGTCAACACAATTACTCTGTGTCAGGAATTGGGAATGGGATTTGGAAGTCCTGTCTCCCAAATTCCTTCTCCATTAACTACAATACTCTCTTACATTAAAATCTGAGCTCAAATTGGCAGGAAGGCCAGAAAAAGATCAAGCTTTTCAAACTCTTCCTTTGTTTTCATTTTTAAAAATAGCATCATGATTCTGTAGTTGTTTTCTTTATAGAATTAAAAAGAACACTGGTAAATTTATAGCTGGGCTGAAGAAAAAGTGCACATGAGTACACTCAAACCTTCCCCCAAGCTTAAACGTCAGCAATGCTATAATATGGAAGATCATCTTCAGCACTGGTGTGCAAACAAGCACACAAACCGTTTAGATTTCCTTGTCAATTCCCCTGCTCCTTACTGCTACATCATGTAGCTCCCACAGCCCAAAAAGGTTCTGGATTTTTTTTCTTCCCTTTTTAAGAATACACTAGAAATAGGTTTTTAAAAAATCCATAGAGAACTGAGATATTACTAGTATTCCCAATGAAGTAGAAGTTCATTTCAGCAAAGCACTTAAGCATGTGCTCATCTTTAAGCACAAGTAATTCCTATTTTGAACACATATTTACATGCTTTGCTGAACTGGGACCCACATCGTTAGAATGGTCATACATAAAATTTTAATGGTACATTTGAACTACATATTCAAAAGCCCTTCTTATGACTAGTCTTTGGACAGATGTGTCGAATGTTAGAGCTCTCACCTTCTTCCTTCATATGCCTTGGCTATTTTGTTACATATATTTGATATTTATGAAAACATAACCACTGCTGGCCAAAGTCAGCTATGGCGTTACCCCACAGCAGTTAATGAAGTTGTACTGCTTACAGAAGGGCTGAATCTGGTCCCACCTCTTCAGTTATGTTCATTAAAGAGCAAGGTAGATCAGGACACACAAATTCACTGCATATCCAACACAGATGATTATAAAAGGGCTCCCAAAGAGGGTTAAACTAGGGCAGCTGAAATGTTGAATTTCCATTCCATGAAAAATTCTGACATTTCGGAGGAAAAAAATGTTCTAAATCATCATATGTCAAAATTTTGAGATTTTCTGTTAATTTTTTTAAAAATTATTTTGGGTGAATCAAGAGATTTTGTTTCAGTTTTGAAATATTTTATTTTTTAATTTTATTTTTACATTATTTTAAATTAGGGTTTAATATTTTTTAAAAAAATATAAAAAAATAATTTAAAATAATTGGTGTTTGGTATGCTAAACAGCAACTGGAAACTGGTAATTGACATTCACATTGATAATTCAGTATGGTAATTGGCTTGGTAATTGGTTTTTGGTTTGGTAACGTGTATTCTAATTGATTTGGTAATTGGTACTTAGTTTGCTCATCGGTAATTGGTATTCCAGCTGGTGTTATATGATTGGTATTCTAATTGGTAACTGGTTTAGTAAAAATTAAAATATATAAACATATAAATTTAAAAACAAAAAGTCATTATGAAATGAAAAATCATTCTGTTCCAATAAAATTGAATGCTTTGACCTTTTCAAAACATGTCAATTTTGATAAAACAGACTTTTTACAATAGAAAACGTTCCATCATACATTTTTTGACCATCCCTAAATTAAACATGCATTATTTATAGCCTGATACACAACTGTGTGTTACGCCCAAATTCAGCCAAGTACTTAAGCACTTAAGTGATTTGCTGAATCAGGATGTTAATCATATTGAGCTGTTTGTAACTATACAGCCAATTATTATTTTGTTAAATTCCACCAATTTATCTTTCACTATCACTTACACTCTGGGCCAGAAGCAGGCAAGCTACGGTCAATGGGAGCTGCAGGGGAGGCGCCTGCGGACGGAGCAGCACGCAGCAGAGCCGCCTGGCTGACCCTCCACGTAGGAGCCGGAGAAAGGATGTGCTGCTGCTTCTGGGAGCTGCTTGAGGTAAGCGCCACCAGGAGCCTGAACCCCTGAGCCACCCCGCCACGCCCCAAACCCCTGCTTCAGCCTTGATCCCCCTTCCACACCCCTCGGTGCCAGCTGGGAACACCCTCCTGTACCCCAAACCTCTCATCCCCAGCCCCACCACAGAGCCCTCACCTCCCCATGCTCCAACCCTCTGCCCCAGCCCTGATCCCCCTCCCGCCATACAATTTCTATACCCAGATGTGGCCCTCGGGCCAAAAAGTTTACCCACCCCTGCTCTGAGCTGTCAGAATGTCCAACTCAACAGCTAATCTTAAGGACAAGTAAGCAACTGAGTGGGCATTAGCAGCTTTGCTCATTTTCTGAGTCCCCTTATCTAAAACAAGTTCTGCAAATCACAGCCCAACTGCCCTCTCAGATAGCCGGTCTGAAGAGGGGGAAGCAATATCTCACTGCCAGGCATACCCCTGGACCCTTCCATCCTAGCTCAACGTTAAAATCAAAGTCCATATTACAGAACATAATAAACTAAGGCCCTCATCTTGAAATTCTCTGCATGGATACAGGGAACTACCAGTGCAGAGAAGCTGCAGGATCAGGGCCAAAAAGAATTTAAGTTACAAGAATGTAAGAGTATTTAAAACTTTTGTTCTTAATTTTAAACACCACTACTAGAACCAGAAATAATAATATTCTTAAAAACAAACAAACAAAAAATCCAGTTCCAAACTGGGGATATTTTTCCCTCCAGCTAAAGTACTCATGAACAACATGGTTAAAGATCAATCTACTTACAAAGTCTCTGAACACTGTTACAGTGCATGCTATAGTATTCTTTGGGGGAGAAATGAAAACCTGAATAGAAGGAAAGAAAACTAATATTCCATACGATAGTTACCTCCTTAAGACTCAAGTTGGAAAAACCTTCTCTTTTATATAGCTTCTTTCAGACCCTGCAGGATGGAAACAACTCCTCCTCTTTAGTACTAATTGGGCCACTCCAAGCTTTAATAAAGTAATCTGAGCAAAAAGATTTAAACATCCCCACAAAACTGCTCAGTAAGGTCTGATTTTTACCAAGTAACATTACTGTACATGTGATATCAACAACTCTAGTATTCAGTGTTTTCCACACATTTAATGTGCAAAGTTATTAGGATGCCAAAAACAATTTAGGTGAAGAAAAAGGCGGACAGGGAAGCAACTATCTGCCTGGTTTTGGGCTTATTGTTCCCTCAGGGTCTGCAATTAGAAAGTTTCTAGTTACAAGACAAATTTATTGTAGCACCCTAGGAAATTGATTTCCTCTTGACCGCAGCATTCTCAGTTCCTAAGAGATAACATAATCTGCTTGATAGCATTCTATGCCAAATATCACCATTTCTGATAAACTGCCAGACTCGCTCCACCTCAAATTTGTTATGATAGAAGTTTGGAATCATTTTACACTATACCACAATCTGTATCCCTTCACATGCAATCTTATTACTTACTGACAGCCCTAAAAGATTGTTACTTGATTAAAAAAAAAAAAAAAAAAAAGCCGCCACACATACAGTAAGTAGTCTGATAATGAACTAGCATCTATGGATATTTCAAACAAAGGCAAGGGATCCCTCACGATGTTTGTCAATATACATGCCTCTTTGATGCCTCCTCTTTTTTGTTCCTTCAGCTGTCAGATATGTTTCTTTTTCAAATTTAAATAGAATGCTTTTGCTCAAATTTTTCCCGAACATTCCTGACCTCTACCGATAATTCAGATGGAAATAATATATAGGCTCAATATTTGTTTATATGACATAAGGTGCAAAAGTGAACTAGAGAGGTTTCTGAGGATTATTTTATTATTGGTAATCAAAAATTACAACAACTTTGCATTTATATTGAGGAATCCCAAACAAATTTCTCTCTCTCTCACATACACATACTCACTAAGGCTGGGTCTACACTACCCACCTGAATCGGCGGGTAGAAATCGACCTCCCGGGGATCGATTTATCGCGTCCCAACGGGACGCGACAATCGATCCCCGAATCGACGCTCTTACTCCACCAGCGGAGGTGGGAGTAAGTGCCGTCGACGGGAAGCCGCAGAGGTCGATTTTGCCGCCGTCCTCACAGCGGGTCGGCTGCGATACGTCGAATTCAGCTACGCTATTCACGTAGCTGAATTTGCGTATCTTAAATCGACTCCCCCCTGTAGTGTAGATGTAGCCTTAGTGAATGAACTGTTGTGAATAATTTATTTAACAACAAATTTAACTTCTCTTCCTTTTCATGGACTATCTTCAAGGAGCTTATTTTTTTCTCAATTTATTTACCATTTAGGATGTACTAAGCATACTTAGCCCAAAGATTTCTCATGAGCAGTTTGCTGAAAGTATTTGATAGTCAATATTCAAGTTGCGTTGGTTCATTTCATATTCTCTAATGCAGGCTTACACTACCTCTCTTCACAGACATCCGTATCTCCTTCACTAGCCACTTTCTTCTTTTTTTTTTTCCATCTCCCTTTCTATTTTTTCTTCTGATCCTCCCTTCTTTCTTTATGCTGGGCTGCTGTTTAACATTTGGGCATTCACATAAGTAACCTACCAAACAGCAATACATAGGACCAGATTCGCCAGTTCTCTAAAACTACTTTGTGGCAAGAGATATGTAATAGAGAATTTCCCTTGCATAGGGGAACTCTCCTACCATAGAAAGTTGGTGATGATGCTCTGGTGCCTCCTGCTCCAGCCATATCCTCAATCTCTGGGTTTAAGAGAGGAAGCGTGCGAGGGGCATAGTGGGCTGGTACCTGGTGGAATGGAGTGCCACCATGCCCAATCCTCCTCCAGTAGGTATAATTTTTATTTTTTTAAATGGAGATATCCTATCTCCTAGAACTGGAAGGGACCTTGAAAGGTCATTGAGTCCAGCCCCCTGCCTTCACTAGCAGGACCAAGTACTGATTTTGCCCTAGATCTCTAAATGGACCCCTCAAGGATTGAACTCACAACCCTGGGTTTAGCTGGCCAATGCTCAAACCACTGAGCTATCCCTCCCCCCTAATGTTCTATGCCAGTGACAGAAATTAAAGTAGCCCCATTATAAATAAATTAATGGAGATATCCTATCTCCTAGAACTGGAAGGGACCTTGAAAGGTCATCAAGTCCAGCCCTCTGCCTTCACTAGCAGGACCAAGTACTGATTTTACCCCAGATTCCTAAGTGGCCCCCTCAAGGATTGTACTCACAACCCTGGGTTTAACAGGCCAATGCTCAAACTGCTCTAAGTTCTTCCAGGGCTGGGCAACCAAAGATCAGTGAGCTGCAAGCCACTTTGTGCCCACTAGTCTCCACACAGCTCAGAGAGAGTGGCAAATCAAGGACCCACAGCATGAGGTCTCTACTGTGGCACATAAAACATATGTCTATTTTACTAGTGACATAAAAATTCACCCTCACCTTACACGAAGGATACTAGTATTTATGGCATGTGCACAAATATAATTCAGTTCTCTTTCTGGGTTTTGTGTGTGTGCCTGTGTTTGTTTTTTAAAGTGACTGTTTCTTGAATATCTGACACAGAACCAGGACTGGTACAACTTAGCTCTTGAGGTCATCTCTCAGGATCACAGCAAGGTTGTATTCTAAATGTGAAAATATTTTAATCTTAGCATGCTATTTGCCACCATACACATACACATTTGCCAACAGACACAGCAGTGACCAACAAAGACATTAGTGAGCCTGCAAAGGCTCATTTAACTTCACTACTGTGAATAGTTCTATGATTTCAATGAGACAATTCACAATAGCCAAGGTAAACAAGCGTATAGGTCTTGATGAGATCAGGGCCTAAATGGAAAGGCCAAATAAAATTATCAGAGCTGGTCAAATTTTCCTGAATTTCAAGTTTTTGACAGAATTTCTCATCAAAAATGAATTTTTGAACAAAAAATGAATGTAAATTTTTCAACAAAAAAATAATCAAAAATGTGGGTTTTAGCCAGCTGTGGTGCTGGTCAAAACTTTTCAACAATTGAAAAAATGGACAGAACTACAGAACTTTGATATTTTGCAAAACAGCATTAAAATTTAGAAAAAAAAACAAAATGCTTTTTCACTAGCCGGAAAATTCCCCAGGTGGAGGCTCCAGCCACTGGGAAAAGAGCACATTCACACTTAGCATTCTTTAAAAATGAAAAATATTGAATAAAAGCTAAATGGTTTCTCACTACCATTTTCACTTATGAAGAAAAAATTTTTCCACTGAAAAATAGCCTGTCACCCAAAAATGTTTCACCAGCTTCTAATTACAACTAGGCCCTGCACCCTTCGCCCCTACCATGTTACTGGCCAGTTTCCTTGGAAACATACCAGCATCTAGGAAAATTAATTTCAGCAGGATAACCAGAGAGCACCACTTTCTTTCATATCCGTTGAAAGAAAAATCTGGAGTTATATGGGGTCAAAACAAAAGAGAGAAGAGAGACACTCAACCACAGCTCTTTGACAGCAAGAAAATGTGCTATCTGATAAACAGTCTCTCTTGAAATGTCTCTTTTCAGTTCACTAACTGGTTTTCTTTCTACAGAAAGTGAAACACTTCCTGAACAAAGAACAGCTATGCTTCAAAATGAACCGATTATCTGAGATCACAATTCTTTTAATACAAAAATGGTTTTACACTCAGGTCACGGCAACTTTTCTTAGTACAATGTCATAGGCTTTTTGGCTCCTTCATTTAGGGGTGAAGTCCTCTCAATAGTCAGTAGTAGTAGATTAGAGCTCCCCTGAAATGCACCAAAAATAATTTTCACCTTTTCTACTTAATCAATCAGATTTTGTTTTGTTTCCTGTTTGTTTTTTCAAACCACATAGTGTTTGATGGAACTGGATATCTCACCAGACCTTTCAACTCTAGTTTACTGCTCAGAATCCAGCCTGAGTCAGCAGAGATCAGAAATCTAATCTGTTTATCAGACAGCTGTTTTAGTGGCCTAGGTGACATAGGTTGGAAGCTTCAGTCAAGATCCTAGTGGAAAGAAGTCAGCATCACCAAATCACCATCACAAATGTGAAAAGAAAAAAAAAAGTAATTTCAGATGAGAGGATAAATATAAGTTTAAATATCTTCTTAATGTTGGTATGGTATTTATCAGAGGTGGTTTTTACCAGGAAAATCCATGTTTTTAACCACCCACGGAAAAAACTACCGGTAGTTAGTACCAGTTTAAGGCATTTTCTACAATGGAACCCCGTTGATCCGATCCAATTTGGACTGGGGCCAGATCAGATCATCAAAATGTTGGATAATCAAGAGCGTGGGTGGGGCTTTGACTGTCAGCCCCAAGCAACGGGGCGCCGCCTGTCGGCCCCGCTGTCCCATTCAGTTAATATAGACAGCTGGATAATGGAGACTTGGATCAAACGGCGTTCTAATGTATTTTAAAACTGTTTGATTAATGTGCACCACAAACCACATTACATTTAGCTTTAGTTACATATTCAAATTGTGGTAACCTATGAATCTACTGCCTTATATTAATTTAGGGTTGTACAAATAAAAAGTTTTTAAAACTACAGTGGGCATAATACTAATGAATGTAACCATAATACTGAACATCAGAATGTCTGTATACATTCTAATTCAGTATTTTTTCAAGGAAGTTATACATGTTATAACTCATATTTCCATTTTCAATATCATATAAACAAAAGTCAAAAACATTCAATTACATGAAAACAACAATAATGCAGAATGATAGGCTTGAAACATTAAGCAATCAGAAGCATGCCGAGTTGTAGACTACCAGTCTGGGTCCATTTGGCCACACAGGATTCGGCAGCAAAACAACTTCAATGTAATGGACAGACCGAGCTGATTCTTCAGCTTTGAATGGATGTTTCCAAAGTTTGAAAGATTTGGTCTATGCTTGATGAACTTACTGGAAACTGTGCAATTGCACCACCAGTTCTGTGAAGTCAGATGGAACATCTGCATTCTTCAGATTTTCCCAGCATGTTACAGGTGAAGCTTTTTCCTTGACAACTGTTGAAAACATTGATTAGGGATACTGAGTTGCTAAATGCAAGTACATATGGCAGAAAGTCAGGATTTTTGCTGAGAGACCATGGCCATGCAATTTTTTCTTGTTCAGCTGACAAGATGCTTTTCCATGTAATGCTTTGCATGCTTCCACACTAAAGAAATCAGTAAATGTGACTAACAGTTCACCTGCTACCTGCTTTGTAGACTGACCTTAGGCTGCTGATCATTGCTTGAAAAGTTGGATGTTCAATAACAGAATATTACAGGCATACAAAAATTCGCAATTTTCAAGTCTATCTTTTGTTTCAATTCTGGTGTTGCTTTTGTTACAAACAAATCCATTTTTGCTTGAAAAAAATCATGATATTTCCTCCTCATTGTCTTTGGCCAACTTGGATCTAGCTATTTTGATGTACTTGGCAATAGCGTTGCAGTGTTATAAATATCTTCAGCCTCAGAGTCTGATTCTAATACAATGCAAATAGATTTAGCCAAAGTCAGTGGTTCTGGTGTCTCTGTTCTTTCCACTGGTTTCCTCATTTGGTCTTCCTTCCCACTCACTTTTTCTTCAAAGACTCTGCCATCTTCATGGCTATTTTGAGACAAATTCATGAATTGAGCAAAGTGGTCTTCCATCTTTGCTCATGTTGGAATCAGGGCCGGCTCCAGGGTTTTGGCCGCCCCAAGCAGCCAAAAAAAAAAAAAAAAAAAAAGCCGCGATCATGCTCTGCGGCAGCAATTCGGCAGGAGGTCCTTTGCTCCGAGTGGGAGTGAGGGACCGTCCGCCGAATTGCTGCCAAACAGCTGGACGTGCCGCCCCCCTCCGGAGTGGCCGCCCAAAGCACCTGCTTGCCAGGCTGGTGCCTGGAGCCGGCCCTGGTTGGAATATTTGACTTGAGTCACTGTACTCACTGAGTAAGTTGCACTCCAGCCACCCAGATCAAGAGACAGAGTACTGGAATGGACAGTCAATTTGGCAATTTACTTCAAACAGAAATTGAAACTTCTGAATCTGGGAATTCCCCTTCTTTGTTTGCTAAACAAATAGGTAATTTTCATTGCTAAACAAGGAAGGGGAATTCCTAAATACAGACATTTCAGTCTCTGAGATAACCTAAAGCTGTATGTTACTGCCTTGGCTGAGACTCTTTTTTATTTAATTTCCTTTAATTAAAATTAAACAGATCATATTACTGCAAAACTATTATCAAATTGCTATATATATATATATATTTCAGTAATTTTCATAGAATTAGTCTTATAATAATTCCACTCCCCACCCCACCCCCATTTCTGGTTTAAACTGGTATTTACTGGCACCCTATCCTAAACCAGTTTTTCCTGGGGAAATTGCCAACCTTTATACCAACCCATCTACAATTGAGACATATTTGTGTGGTGGTATGGGTAAGCTTCAGTGCTTAATTTGTAATGAAAGGGGTGCCGGGTCACATGTAATTTTTTTACATTCATAACTGATGTAGCAAGCTTAGAGGTGCGGGGATTATGAACTTCCAAGCCAAGAGGTCAGAGGGTTCATCCTGGCACAAATTAAGCACTGGTAATCTTATACTACTACTGTTCCTGCAGCGGATAAATAAAGGATTTCAGTTTCCGATACGATCAATTAGATAAATTTTATCAGCACTTCATTTTTTAAAAAAGTATATAGGTACTGCATTAAGTATTTTATTTAAAAAAAGTCAAACATGATCATTCTGTTTTAGCTATAATTCTGAATTTTAGAAATTAAACAAAAAAAGACATCTCCGTATATTATTATTTGAGTCCCAGTTCTCAGCAGCAAACAGTATCAACAAAGTCACGCACAGTTATTTGGAATGCAGATCCACTTTATATACATTAACTCCCCCTGAAATTTCTGAACTTGACCTGTCTGTTCAAGGTCTTGGTGGTTTTGGCTAATGGACTGAAGGGTCAACTATCTGCAACACACCCACAAATCAAAAAGCTTAGGAAGGTTGTGTGAAAAATCAGGATTACTTTTCTCATCTCAAAAAGAAATATGGGAGAACAGACAACAAAATTTTGTATGGGTTACTTTTTAGAGTCATTCAACACACTCACTTGAGGTAAGTATTGCTGCTTTTGGTTGGAGGTTGGAAGGTAGAAGTGTCATTGTCTAACGTCTAACATCTGTATTAACTTACTTTAAAGGCTGAATGTTTCCTGAAGGTAAAGTGTACAGTATTTCAAAACAGAGTTTTCCCAGATTTGGAGTAATATGATAATATATTAAATAGTTATTCTTACATAAGGAGAACTTGATAGTAACAGAACTCGTTCTGAAGTCCACTATACTGGGAAGAATGATATATCAATTACAATTACACAGAGCATTGGGAATAAAAGGTATCCCTTTCTTTTTGCATTCCAGGTTTATCACATTGTTTCATTAATAAAACTTTTTACAAAATTCCTGTTGGGAAACTGTGAATGTAAAGAGTAATATTGATTTGAGCCAGATTTTTGTTCACAGCATTAGCCCAAAATAAATCCTTCTCAATGGCTATTTTCCCTTCAAGTAACAAGAGTTCAAATTTAGTTGTCTTGAGCTATGTACTTACAGCTGTTCTGGGTGATTAATGTTATTGATATGGGTATAGAGCAGGAATGGGCAAACTTTTTGGCCTGCAGGCCACATTGGGGTTCCGAAACTATGGAGGGCCAGGTAGGGAAGGCTGTGCCTCCCCAAACAGCCTGGCCCCCGCTCCCTATCCACCCCCTCCCACTTCCTGCCCCCTGACTCCTCCCCTCCCACTTCCTGCCCCCTGACTCCTCCCCAGAACCCCCCGCCCATCTGATCTCCCCTGCTCCTTGTCCCCTGATGCCCCCTCCCAGGACCCCCCACCCCTATACACCCCCCCGCTCCCTGTCCCCTGACTGCCCCACCCCTGTCCACACCCCCACCCCCTAACAGGCCCCCTGGGACTCCCACAACTATCCAACCCTTCCCTTCCCCTGGACGCCCCCCCCAAACCTCCGCCCCATCCAACCGCCCCATGCTCCCTGTCCCCTGACTGCCCCCCAGGACCTCCCGCCCCTTATCCAACCCCCCCCCCTCCCCCCAATTCCTCACCCCTTTACCATGCCGCTCAGAGCAGCAGGACTGGTAGCTGTGCCGCCCAGCCGGAGCCAGCCATGACAACGTGCTGCCGAGCAGGAACTCGCAGCCCTGCTTCCCAGAGCGCTGGCGGCACGGCGAGCTGAGGTTGCAGGGGAAGGGGGACAGCAGGGAAGGGGCCAGGGACAACCTCCCCGTCCGGGAGCTCCAGGGCCGGGCAGGACGGTCCCACAGGATGGATGTGGTTTCCCTATTGTAAATATCTCCATGTATCAGCTATTCCTAGTTCTGTAAGTATTGAAGCAAAAGGATTATTTCTACCCATTACTAGAGCAGGGAGTTTTAGAAATGCTCTTTTGTTGTCTGAAACAATATAGCTATTTTCTTATCAGATGCATTCACTCACCTGGCACAACAAAACTACATGAATAAATTTGTCTAATATGTAACCAGTTAGAAAACTGTGCAATCTTGCTATACTGTTAGGAGAAAATAATCAAAACAGAAAAAGTGGCTGCAATACCACCCATTGCAAAACCACTTTCTGAACCAGTGTAGATATTTATTGACTAAAGATATTATAATCATAATAAACATTAATGATCAATCATAAGGAATCTGCTTTCTATTAAATTAATAAACTGTAACAGGCAATAATGAGGAAGAATTATGTTGGGCTGAATTCATGCTTAACCAGCGCTTCTGTCTCAAGGGATTAAACGCTTTGGATCTTTGACTTAAGTATATTTTTAAAGACGGGACTTTAATTAAATTAACCTGACAAGCTACTGGATAAAGACTGGGTACATCACGACCACAGTTTTTTAAATTGCAGAATTATTCAGTGGGGATTTCTCTGGCTAGATTAAATTATGGCTTTATTTAATAACTGAATATATATGTAACATAGCCCTGCATTTCAATTTATCATCAACACATGGTTACAGTTCAGCCAGCATGTCATAAGCCCCCCCCCCAGCTAAACCAAACTGAAACTGCAATTTCAAGCAAAGGAGCACAGTTCCCAAATGCATTCTACATACAATGATCACATAGCCCGCGGTTTGGTTATCAATCAGTGTTCAACACCAAGCCATACTGCATTATCCACTGCACCACAGTTCCCCTATTTCCATTTGTCTATTCTTATGATAAATTCACTAAAACTACAGTCCTTTTTTTTTGGTCTGAAATACTTTGATTTCCCTATTTAAAGCAAAAATATCAAAACTGAACTTTTTCCTGCCAAGAAATTTCCAAAACTATCATAATTTATTATTAAAGATGGGAGAATTTATACTATAAGGCACCCTTGAATTTTACCACTACAGCTAAATGCAAGGTGGCCAAAATGCAGCCTGGGGGCCTCATAAGTTCCTCTAGCTCTCCTAACTCAGTACTAAAGATGTAATTTTGTCTTGTGCAGCCCTCTGCACAGAAGCTAAGCCCCAGTGTTGTTTTAAAGTTATTGTGTGTGAAATTTCTTCCTGTTATTGACATTTTGAAAATTATCCTAATATTCTTTAGCTTACATTATCTCCAAAATTGCTTGGCCAGAAATTCCAAGTTTGTTTTACGAAGAGAGATGGCTTTTAGTTATTTGTTTGTGGTTAGGATTTTTTGGAAGAGGGGGAACACAGGGAGAGGCAGTGGAGAAATTACAGAATAATATAATACAGATATTTTGGAGAGGTTTCTGGAGCTGGGGATCATGAGAGAACAATAGAAAAAGCCAGACTTTTAGCTACGTTAAACTTCAAATGCTTAACATTTTTAAGATATAAAACTAGTGTTTAATAGTTTTCCATGTGGACAAAAAAAAGCTTCTGTCATAACTATAAAGGGAAGGGTAACAGCTGTCCTGTGTACAGTACTATAAAATCCCTCCTGGCCAGAGACTCCAAAATCCTTTTCCCTGTAAAGGGTTAAGAAGCTCAGGTAACCTGGCTGGCATCTGACCTAAAGGACCAATAAGGGGACAAGATACTTTCAAATCTTGGGGGGAGGGGGGGGAAGGCTTTTGTTTGTGTTCTTTGTTTGGGAGTGTGTTCGTTCTCGGGACTGAGAGGGACCAGACATCAATCCAGGTTCTCCACATCTTTCTAAACAAGTCTCTCCTATTTCAAACTTGTAAGTAAATAGCCAGGCAAGGCGTGTTAGTTTTCCTTTGTTTTCTCAACTTGTAAATGTACCTTTTACTAGAGTGTTTATCTTTGTTTGCTGTACTTTGAACCTAAGACTAGAGGGGAGTCCTCTAAGCTCTTTAAGTTTGATTACCCCGTAAGGTTAATTTCCATACTGATTTTACAGAGATGATTTTTACCTTTTGCTTTAATTAAAAGCCTTCTTTTTAAGAACCTGATTGATTTTTCCTTGTTTTTAGATCCAAGGAGGTTGGATCTGTATTCACCAGGAGTTGGTGAAGGGAAGGAGGGGGAAAGGTTAATTTCTCCTTGTTTTAGATCCAAGGGGATTGGATCTGTGTTCACCAGGAGTTGGTGGGAGGAAGGAGGGGGGATGGTTAATTTCTCCTTGTTTTAAGATCCAAGGGGTTTGGATCTGTATTCACCAGGGAATTGGTGAAAGGTTTTCTCAGGGCTTCCCAGGGTGGGAATCTAGAATTGGGAAATGGTGGCAGCGGAACCAGAGCTAAGCTGGTAGTTAAGCTTAGAAGTTTTCATGCAGGCCCCTACATTTGTACCCTAAAGTTCAAAGTGGGGATCCAGCCTTGACAGCTTCCTGTCCACTTCCTGCATTACCCTATGCTATCCATTACTCCACATATCCCACCAGGGTATAACTTTCCCATCTCCACGTGTATACATATCTCCTGCAGGGTGCAGGAGGGGGATCCAGGCTGGGGCAGGGGGTTGGGGTGCGGGGGGTGAGGGCTCTGACTGGGGGGGGGATGAAGGATTTGGGGTACAGAAGGGAGCTCCAGGCTGGGGCTGAGGGGTTCCGAGTGCCGGAGGGGGTTCTGAGCTGGGGTAGGGGGTAGGGGCACGGGCTCCAGGAGGGAGTTTGAGTGTGGGAGGGGGCTCAGGGCTGGGGCAGGGGGTTGGGGTGCGGGCTTCAGGCAGTGCTCACCTTGGACAGTTCCCCGGACACAGCAACATATCCCTCGGCTCCTAGGCGGAGGCGTGGCCAGGTGGCTCTGTGTGCTACCTTCGCCCGCAGGTGCCATCCCCGCAGCTCTCATTGGCCATGGTTCCCGGCCAATGGGAGCTGTGGAGCCGGCACTTGGAGTGGGAGCAGCACGTGGGGCCCCCTGACCACCCCTGCACCTAGGAGCCAAGGGACACGTCACTACTTCCGGGGAGCCACGGGGAGCCAGGTAGGGAGCCTGCCAGCCCAGTTGCAAACGGACATTTAATGGCCCAGTCAGCGGTGCTGACCAGAGCCACCAGAGTCCCTTTTCGACCAGGTGTTCCAGTCAAAAACTGGACACCTGGCAAGTGGCGACCCTAGTTGCAATACACACTATGGATAAAGATACAAACTTGCAAGCTCTACACAGACTTACATAAACCTACATCATCATATAATCAACACATTTAACATTACATTGTTTAGCCCCTTCTCCTCCATCAGCATGACACAAAATGAGAAAACATATAACTTAATGCCTTCTATAATTATATTCCTTCTGATATTGAACAAGGTATTTAATAAACACTATGTAAAAGCAACAATGCACATCCAAGGATATACTTTCATTATAGAAGAAAACAAGAGGGGGGAAAATAAATGTTGGGATGGATGGAGACAATAGTGATAAATGATCACACAGCGGCAGGGAACAGGCTAGAACCTTTGGAGCTGTTCCTTAGCTGGTGTAAATTCTCATAGTTCCATAGACTTCAGTGGAGCCATGACTATTTACGCCCGCTGAGGGTCAGCGTCTTTTATTAGTCTTTCTAATCTTTTCTACATTTGGGTCCTTTTAAAGTACAGTATATTCACTGACTGCAAGTAAAGTTGTTTAGGGGTTGAAGCAACTTCAAACTTACATCTATTGTTTTAGAGGCATTTTCTGCATATTCAGCAGATGCTGGCATATTACTAGACCTCCAGAGGCACAATCTTTCATATTTACTTCACCACCATTTATTCACAGAGTGTTCAATACATATTCAGTTTGTCATCTTAGCCTTTGTCCCATAACCAGTTTATTCCCATTAAGAGCTGAAATAACTATTTTTAGACCAATTTTATTTTTCAAAAATAGCCTCACGGCATGCCCAGCAGCACTGCTAAAATTAAGGGTTTGTCGGTATTTCCTTTACAACCACTCCTCGCTCTACAATCCAGAGAGGTTTATAAATTGGTCATTTTAATTTTGCTTTAGTCAGTAATTTCTCATAGGAGTTCTGTGGCCCAGGATTATTATTATTTTTTTTTTAGAGCTGGTAGAAATTTTTCAAACAAAAAAACAAATGTTTTGCTGTTTTCAAATGCAAATTTTTTTTTTTAAATGAAAGCTTGTCTAGATTGTCAACATTTTTCATTTTTCACAAAAAAATGGTGCCTTTTTTCAGAAAACATTCTTTAAATTGACACAAGAGTTATCAGGATTTTTCATGTAATGAAAACCATGAATATTTACTGAAAATTCCTGCAGCTCAGCTGGAGGTGAGAGAATCCCGCTGAGAGGCAGGGATGCATGGCAGTGCTGCCAAATGTAGAAGTGCCATGTGAGATAGCAGACCCGTGCCAGTCCTCTACAGAGCAAAATAACAGTGTTATGAAATATGGCAACCTAGGCCCATGTGATCAGCTACTGCAGTTACAAACTGTGGATTAACCTTTTTGCATATGGATGCAAACCATGTTTAAGCCAACCATGTCAGTAACTGGTTACAAACACACTTGAAAGTCATAGTGTAAACGGAGCTTCTAGGCAAGTAGGCAGGCGTCCTGGCAGGGTAAAAGCGGGGTGGGAGGGAGGAAAAGGAAATAGGTCATTTTAGTACTGACTGACTTATTTGCGATCCTATAAATGTGACTCAACTGAAAAACTGTATTATAAATATAATGTCTTTTTTATTACGTTATACCATAGAATCAAGTAATACTGTTCAGGTTGCTTGGGTCAGGGTTTTCATATGTTACTCTTCAGTCTCAGTCCCCAGCCTCTGTTTTCTTTCTTATAGGGTCATTTTCCATGGAGAACATGTAGACATGAACCAATTCAGGAGGTTAAAAAAATGGAAACAAAAATTTGTGAAAAATGTTTGCCTTTTATAACAAAAATCAAAATTGTTGAAAAATTTCATACAAATTTCAAATATCAGCCGACCATATAGCTGGTCAAAAAACAAGGAAAAAAGGTTCTGAAATTTTCATGACTTCCTCCCTCCGACTCCCCAATCAGAATTTCAATGGTTTTTGACCGATTCTATCAGCCATGGGGTAAATGGGTACAACTGGACTGAAAATAACTGCTTACACCAATGGTAGAATTGACTTTGCACCATTCTCTAAAATTGAGAACAAAAGGCACTAACTAATCATATAAGCATCAATCCTGCAAACACTTTAAGAACATGAATAGCTTTAAGAATTTGAGGCATTCCATTAATTTCAAGGGGTCTACTCACATGCTTAAAATTAAACATATGCTTAAGTGTTTGCAAGATCAGTGTCATTGTGAACAAGTATGTTTCTTTACCTCTATTAAAGCACTTTTATTATTAAAACTGAAAAAACTTTAAAAAATCCATTTTACCTCTCAATTTTGTATTCCTCATCAAATAATGGGGCGGGAGTCCGGGAATCAATGAAGTCGGTTTTGTTTTTAATTCATTAAAGTCAGTTTCACTTCCAGGTGTCTCAGTGTTACAACATTTTGTTTGAAATCACTCGATTTATTTATTTATTTTAAAAGACAACTTTCTATTGGAATGTTTAAAAGTTCTGGAAACATTCCATTCTTTAGTAAACTTAAGACCCACTTTTATGAAATCTAACTTTGGGGCCAAAATCATGCATTCCTTTAAGCAACTTGCCCTGGGTGACACAGCAAGTCAGCGAAACTGAACATATATTCCAAAATGCCTAATCGATAGATACTGAACTGAAGTGTCCACTCATTCTTGAGGTGGCATGTCCAGAGGGAGAGAAGCCTGTTCCTGTCTCTGGCAAAAAAGACTTTAGTCTTCATATTTGCCAGCCAAGCACTTTTGAATAACACTAAATTTGTAAGTTATATACATTTCCACACACAAGAAACTACATTAAAGTAATGTTATGGTTGCAAAGTCAAGCACTCAAAAATTAGGTTGTGCTAGAATTAGGTTTGCCTTTGCAACCTTAATTTAGCCCACTCGTATATATGCATTGGTCACATACATTATGATACATTCTTTGTTTACATGATGATATACTGTGCTCTGAATTAAGCAGGGATCCTGGGGGAAAGATTTTAGCAAGCTATTAAATCTTTTACAAAATTTGAGCACATTTTTATGTGCAGTGTCACATAATATAGAAAGAAAAAATAGGTGAAAAAATTAAAAACTCTGAAAACTGAATAAAATATATTTAAAATGGAATAAAGTTTTATAAAGCAATGGGGTGGCCTTTGAGCTCTGCTATAATGAAACTCAAAGTCAAATGTCCCCCAGTGAAGGTTGAATGTTTTACAATAAATGCAGAACTATTTCCCCCATTCCACTTCTGCTAAGACGTTCTGATTCTCTACCCACTTATGTTTCTTTGTTAAAGAAATCTAAGGCATTGAACCTGTAATTATTAGTTCCCTGGCAGACTGCTGAACCTGTGTAACATGGCTGCCCACTCACATAGTATCAATTGCAGAAAAAGGGCTTTAATCATAGCTCAACATTATGATTTCTGTACATTAACTACTCATCAGAGAAAATAGTAAAAACCTAGCAGTAGCTATTATTAAAAATATATACTGCTTCGTATTTATACAGGAGTGCCTGGGATTCAACAGGCAGTATTAAAACAAGTATTTGCCGTAAGAAATTATTAAACTGTGCTTGGCTTAAAATATATATTAATAAAAAGTGTTTTTAAGATGAAGTATCTTACTCTTTGCTTCCTGTCTTCCAAGGGATGTGTATTTGTTATATTGTCTGATAACAAGCACATCTGTTGGGAACTATTTGTTTGTTTGGCTGGGAAGAGTTTTGACCTACAGCAGAATCTCAGAGTTATGGACACCAGAGTTACAAAAAGTGACCAATCAACCACACTGGAACTGGAAGTAGGCAATCAGGCAGCAGCAGTCAGACAGGAAAAAAAAAAAAAAAAGCCAAGTTCAGTACAGTCCTGTGTTAAATGTAAACTACTAAAAAATAAAGGGAAAGCAGCATTTTTCTTCTACATAGTAAAGTTTCAAAGCTATATTAAGTCAGTGTCCAGTTGTAAACTTTTGAAAGAACAACCCCAACTTTTTGTTCAGCGTAACAAACATGTCCAGAGTTAGGAACAACCTCCATTCCCAAGGTATTGGTAACCCTGTTCTACGGTCTAGCTAAAACACCAGCCGCAGGAATTTGGCGTTTAATCTAAAAAACAGGGCCGTCTCTAAAAACTTCCGCCAAGGCTGAGAGGGTTTTTTTTTCTTCTTCCACCATCCCAGAAAGTACAAGACCCCTGCAGCCTAAAACAACAGCTCCTTCGCCCTGCCACAAACCAAGCCCAGCAGGAGCAACTCCCAAGGACAAGTCTGTGCGACGCACGCGCTCCTGGTACGCTGCAAGCAGCAGGGAGGTGGGGGAGCCGTGCCCTTACCTTAGCATGGGAAGCCAGCAGGAAACAAAATCCCGCGGGGCGGTCGGGCCGTTTGGGGGGGGCGGGGGCAGGGAAACTCACTGGGGGGCGCAAACCCGCGCAGTGTACAGGGGCTGCTGGTCCCCCTGGGCGGGCCGCAGGGACGAGCGCTGGGCAGCGCAGCCTGTTGCGCGCTCGCGCTCTGCGAGGAAATTCCAACCAGCCGGGTCCTTCCTCGCGCCGCGCAGCCCGGCTGCCCCCCGGGCCGGAGCTCCCCTGAACTCACTTCGGGCGGCCGCGGCTCCTGCTCCCGCGCAGCCAGGGACCAGCAAGGTGGGCTCCGCAGGCGGCTCCCGGGGGAGCGGTGCCTACCTGCGGCGGAGGAGGGGCAGGCGGGGGGTGGGGGTGGAAGGAGGCTGGCAGCGCGCAGTGCTGCGTGCACACCCCGCCCGTCCTGCCCCGGAGCTGCCTTCCCGCGGCCAGGGCAGCCCAGGGAGAGCTGGAGGCAAAGACGGGGAGCCCGGCCCAGGCCCCTTCTCCCTCCCATGGCTCTGTCCTGTGCTCCGCTTGGGGAGCGGCTGGCGAGGGGCCATTGAGCGCCCTCTCCCCCCGTACCTGAGTGAGCGCAGCGGCCTCCCTTGTTTTGGGGACAAGTAAAGTCCCCACCCGCTTGTGACAATCGCTGTGCTTTTAATGAGGAGTGCGGGCTGGGCTCACTTCGTTCAGGGCCTGTCTGAGGCAGTGCCAGAGACAAATTTAGGAGGGGAGGCAGTGTGGTCAAGTGGGCAGAGCACTGGACTGGGAATCAGGAAAATTGGGTTGTTTTCCTGGCCCTGCCATTGGCCTGCTCTGCTGGGTGGCCTTGAGGAAGTCACGCCTCTATGTGCCTCAAAAACAACAAGGAGTCTGGTGGCACCTTAAAGACTAACAGATTTATTTGGGCATAAGCTTTCGTGAGTAAAAACCTCACTTCTTCGGATGCATAGAGTGAAAGTTACAGATGCAGGCATTATATACAGACACATGGAGAGCAGGGAGTTCTCAGTTTCTCCGTCTGTAAAATAAGAACCATATGGCTCTCTGTAAGTGCTTTGAGATCTACTGATGGAAAGAGCTATGGAAAGACTAGGTATTATTATAATTTCCCATGTGATGGCCCCAGATTTTTACAACGTAGCCATGGATCCACCGACTCGTTTTTATTTCCTATGTGGAAGGAGCTGAAATTTTCTTACTAAAACTCCTATCTCCTCTACGATAATGGACTCAAGAGCGCCCGGAGGTAATGACGAAAAATAACAATACAGGACTCTTTCGAGGCCCTGTAATTGGAATGAGTACACTTTAAATCCTTTAACTAGGATTCATTGGAGGGCAAGTCTGGTGCTAGCAGCCACAGTAATTCCAGCTCCAGTAACAGTTATAACACTGTTATCCTTGGGTGTAATACAGGTAAAAGTATCGTAGATGAGAGCCAAGCACCTCCATGACTTTGGGATTAAGTACTGATGGCCTCCAGGGAGGGGCTGCTTCAGGAGGAAAAGGCTGTTCAGCCTGAGGTCATGTCAACCCCAGAAAGTTTTACCAGTAGCAGTTCCCCCAGCACTCAGCTGCAGACATTGCTATTTCGCTAAGGTGCTTTTACATATGGCTGCCTTGGTTACTGCAGCAGATCCTCACAGCACCACATTGTACTGGCTTCCCAGTGTCCCTGGCTCCACCACTTGGTGCAGTGCCTTGTGGGAAATTAGGGGGTGCAGGGCCGGCACTTCCACTAGGCGACCCTAGGCGGTCGCCAAGGGCAGCGGGAATTGGGGATGGCATTTTGCCGTCCTCGACGGCAATTCGGCGGCGGGGGTCCTTCCGCTCCACGTCTTTGGGGCGCTTCGGCAGCGGGTCCTTCACTCGCTCTGGGACCCGCCGCCGAAGCACCCCGAAGACGTGGAGCGGAAGGACCCCCGCCGCCAAATGCTCTGAGGAAGAGTGTTGCCGCCTCGGGCAGCAAAATCCCTGGCGCTGCTCCTGAGGGGGTGATACGTTGTGGGAAATCAGTGGTCCTCTCAGGGATTCCTGGAGTTTGGAGTGAAGGTCCCAGAAGTCCCTCTGCTCCACCTCCACCCATAATTGTCTCTCTATTATTATTTTTTTGGCCATTTTCTAAAATTCTGAGTTTCCTCTGTTCCATCCCATAATTTGCCCTTCTTTGTGCCAGTTTTCAATATCTGCCATCTTGCAGTCAGAAGCATGAATGCTAAACACATCTGGGGGCAGCTACCATGTCTGTTTAGAGACAGGGTGATGGAATCTTTTGTATTTGTGGAGCCACACCTATCACCACAGCAGCTGGCCATGCAAGAATGAAAAAGAGTACTGAGGAAAGTGGATGATACAGACACTGAAAGTCGCCAGCTGCTGCAGGCATATAGTGATCAGCTCCACATAGTGGAGAGGTGGTTCTGGGCTCGTGAAACAAGTATTGAGTGGTGGGGTCAGAGTATGATGCAAACCTGGCATGGCCAGTCGTGGCTGCACAGAACTTTCAGATGTGGAAGACCATGTTGCTGCGGTTGTGTGGTGAGCTCACCCCAGGCTGCTTGGCAGTAGAGAGATGGGGGCAATCACCCAGTGGACACTTGCAACCCTGGATTGTTAGTGGTCAGCAGGCAATTGCTTTGATATTGGTACATTTATAGTAGGGGTGGTTGTCAACCATGTGTGCACGGCCATTAGGCATGTTGTGATGCACATGATTGTGACTCTGGGCAACGTGCAGGAATTAATAGAGAAGCAGTTATTTCAGTGAATCCAACTGCTTTGGGGCAATAGATGCAGTGTATATCCCTAATCATTCCACCCCCTTTCCCTCCCTCCCACACATCTTGCTTCTGATTACGTAATCATGGAAAAGTATGCCTTTCTGCTTATGCAAGCATTGGTGGATTATTGTTAACATTTCACTAACATTACCATTGGGTGGTCAGGAAAGGTGCAGGATGCTTTAGGTCAGGGGTCGTCAACCTTTCAGAAGTGGTGTGCCATGTCTTCATTTATTCACTCTAAATTAAGGTTTCGCGTGCCAGTAATACATTTTAACGTTTTAGAAGGTCTCTTTCTATAAGTCTATAATATATAACTAAACTATTGTTGTATGTAAAGTAAATAAGGTTTTTAAAATGTTTAAGAAGCTTCATTTAAAATTAAATTAAAATGTAGAGCTCCTCTGGACTGGTGGCCAGGACCCGGGCAGTGTGAGTGCCACTGAAAATCAGCTTGTGTGCTGCCTTCGGCACGTGTGCCATAGGTTGCCTACCCCTGCTTTATGTATACGGAAGTTTTGTAAAGACGCCAGCAGGGACATTTCCCCCCCATACTAGCATATTCGCATTGGTGGGTTTGTTGTGCCAGTTGTTACTCTCAGGGATCCAAGTCTTATCCTTTTGCTTCCCTGTCCCATGAATCTATATACAGGTTAGCTGACAGCACCAAGGAAACATTTAACTATTACTTGAGCAGGTGCAGATGGACTGTGGCGTTACATTTGGCAGATTAAAGGAATGAAGGAGATATTTCATGACTAGGATAAATCTCTGTGAGCCAAATATTCCTGTATGTTGTGTATTACATAATATTGTATGTTGTGTATTGCATAATATTTAGAAGACTAAGGAGAAAACATTAACATGGTGAATTAAAGAAGTGGAAAGATTATCTACAGAGTTTGAACAATCTGACAAAAAAATAGAGTGCAAGATGCTGGCTGCTCTGGGCTGCATCACAAATTAGTGTTCGTATTGTCATGGCAGGTCTCTTTGTCCAGTGGCGTTGAGTGGAAGGGTTATTGTTGCAGGGAATGCTGGCACCTTGAGGGGAGTCAGGGCATTGGTGAGATATGGCTCCAGCCCTGGGAAGAAGGTATTGTCCACGCATTATAGTGGCTGTTGGGGTGTAGGTCTTTGGATGCTTTTCTCCATAATACTCTGAGGCAGCTCAGCATGTTGTCTGAAGAGCTGCATGTGTTGGTTTACCTCTGAGACACCTTTTGGTCCTTGTGCCTTTCCTCCAGCATCCATTCCCTTTCTTCCCTGGTCTCATGGGCTCTGGACTCAGAAGTCGTGAGTAGCTCTGTGAACACATTCTCCCTCATACATTGCTTTTTCTTCTTTATCTCAGTCAGTCTTTTGGCAGGTGTGGAAGGGATGGCCTTTCAAGGTCACTGATAAATCTAACAATGTCTGTCTGGTTGTTTAAGGGTTAGGAGACATCAAAAGATAAGTGTCACAACTACCTAATTTTTTCCCTACAGAGCTGCATAAAAGTATAAACAGGATCACAATCAGTACTATTTGTTTCCAGACCATGCAGTGGCGCACAGCGTAGTGAGTATATGCAGGTACTTTTCAAAACTTCTGACCATGAGGGGTCTAGGGCTGGGTATAGGAGAACTGTAGGGATAGTGTAGTAAACACTGCTAAAATTAGTACAGGCCATAGTGATCCTGGCAGCTATCACGCTGGAGGGTACCAAAGGGCCAGAGAAGGCAACTGCTCAAGACAATCTGTGGCTGCTTGGTTCTGCATGCTACCCACCCCCTTCAGAGCAATGGTTCCCCAGAATTCATTGCAATGGCATAGAAAGGTGTACTGGGGCGGGAGAAACAAGGCTGCTTTTCCTAGAAACATTCAGGCAAAGATCAAACACTGTTTGTTTGAAAGTTTCAGTGAAATTGTGCCAGGAGACAAAAAGATGTCCAAGCCACATTAAACTAGAAGCTCCTAAAGTGGAAAGCATTGTGTTTTCTAGCTAGTTGTGTAAGTCTGGCCAAGCCAAGCTCCCTGAGCCAGCAACATGCTGTTTTTACCTCTTTTCTGAATCAAAAGGACAAAATGCAAGTAATTTATTTTGCTCTTGGATTGGAAAACCAAAATATGGTGTGTTTTCACTAGAATACCTGTATCAAATAACTTTTACAATGCTATTTCTGCAATACCATGTATTCTGAATGCCTAGTCCCTGGATTACTTCCAATCATTTTTTTATGTATTCAATTTGATTGCTCAGGTATTGATTTGCATGTATTTTGTGTATGTTTTGAATGCATTGAATTATATTTGCATTGTTGTTTTTATTTTATTGAATTTTTTTTTTCCTGCCTGTAAAATTTATACATTTAAATCCTCAAACGCTTTTGCTAAAATATCTATTTGGGAATGTTTTTTTAGTTGCTTCCAGTTTTCTTTTTGTTGAATTTTGCCTGGTGCTCTTAAAATAAACTGAGACAAGGTGGGTGAGGTAATATCTTTAATTGGGCCAACATCTGTTGATGAGAGAGACAAGCTTTCAAGCAACACAGAGCTCTTCCTCACATCTGGGAAAGGTACTCAGTGTCACAGCTAAATATAAGGTCGAACAGATAGTTTAGCTTAAAATAATTTAGTTTAAAATAAACTGGCTACAATTCAGGGGTGGCCAACCTGTGCCTCCGGAACCACATGCGGCTCTTCAGAAGTTAATATGTGGCTTCTTGTATAGGCACTGATTCCAGGGCTGAAGCTACAGGTGCCAACTTTCCAATATGCTCACTACTCAACCCCTGGCTCTGCCACAAGCCCTGCTTCCCACTCCACCCCTTCCCACGCCCTCCCCTGACCCTGTTGTGCCCTCGCTTTTCCCCCCAGAGCCTTCTGCATGTCACAAAACAGCTGATCGGGAGGTGCGGGGAAGGAGGGAGGGGAAGGCACTGATTGGCGGGGTTGCCGGTGGGTGGGAGGCACCGGGAGTGGGGGGAGCTTCCAGGGGACTGCTGATGTATTACTGTGGCTCTTTGGCAATGTACATTGGTAAATCCTGGCTCCTTCTCAGGCTCAGGTTGGCCACCCTGGGGCTACATTAAACAAAATTTGTTTGTTCCCTGCCTGCTTGCGGTTGACCACCACCATTTTGACAGGGAGATGAGAAAGGGGTGAAGTTTTGGGGGCTGTGGAAAAAGTGGAGAAAAAAAGTGTGCATTAATGGAGGAATAAATTACACCTACTTGAGTCCCTGTCCCCTTCCTCAGTGAGTTCTCTGTGTTCAGCTGCATCTTGAAGAGCTCTGCATCCTCCAGGTACCCCTTCCTCTTCATTGCTAAACAGTTCTGGGGTGCTTTCCTCTGGATGTGTCCACTATCACTTGTGGGTTGATGGTGGGTCCCTATTCAGTATGGCATCTACCTGTGCATAGTAGTAGCAGGTCTGGAAGGCAGCACCAGATTTTTTTGTTGTCCTTGTCTGCCTTTTGTATAGCCCTGCCACAGTTCCTACTTCCTTCCCCTTTGCCTGACATTGAAACTCTTCTTTGTCATACCCAACTTCTGCATCTCCTCTGCAGTGTCCCAACAAGCATCTTTGTTCCTGCAGGAATTCCATAGCTACTCTTCAACTGCTCCATCCCTCCTCCCCCACAGGCCAAGGAAATCTGGGACTAAGTTTTTGGACCAGGCAGCAGCATGAGGTTTACCAGTAGCTTTACCTGGAGCCACACCTATATGCTCACGAAGATGGGCTAGTAGGAAGAGAGGGATTTTAAAATGGGTTGCAGGTTTGCTGTCACGGTGGCCCCTAGAGGGGTAGAGTTCAGAAATTCAATGACAGTGATCAGTGCTGTGGGGACAGTGGCATTGTAGGTTTGTTGCTGAAGGACCATTTGTTCCTGTATTGGTAATTCAGTTCCCCCAGAAACTTTTGTTCTTTTGTACAAATAGTAAATTTTCCAAAAAAATTCACCTCTCAGGGCAACAAAATTATTTGCAAATTTGATTTTTTCCAGGCTTTTCCCCCTAAAAACATTGAAACATTTCATTTTCAGCATTGTCAAAAGAGTTCTTTTGACATTTTGTTTTGAAACGAGTCAATATTTCATATAGAAAGTATTGATGAGTCGACCTGAATGAAATTTGTTTTTCATTTTGGCAAGAAAAACAAAAACAAACAAAAAAACCCCCAAACAAACTATATTTGGTTTGAAACAAGCCAATTCTCTCCCCCCCCCCCCCCCAATTCAGGCACTGAACCAAAACAACAACAACAACGCTCTATTCACATAGGCATTGTACCAATGGAAGAGTGCTGGCAGAGGGCTTGTGCTCCCCAGGGGGCTGATTTAACTTCACCAACAGGATTTCAGGGTTTTCTTGATGAGACCCCAAGTTGAGTGTGGACACATGAAGGGCTATGCTGAAAGAAGGCAAATTATACCATTGAAACTTTGTAGCGTGCACTAGCTTTCAGACTTCTGCGAGATGGAAAATTGCCTCAGTTCACCCACCTCCCATGCTGGGTGTTTGAGACAAGTTTTAACCTTCGGGCCCCTTAAGCTTGTACTGTGTAATTTATTAGGGTGTGAAGGTAAATAGAGCTGCTATGGTGTCTCCCTATAAAAATATATTTCCTGGAGCTGGACTGAGAGAGTAAATCAATAAAGCTGTACTAAATAAGCCTTACTCCATTTTAAAACCTTTGCTTCTTCATAAAGAGAAAAAGAGCCCACTATTTATGCTTGTGTGTATGTAGGTATATACACATTGTTTATACACAGAGTGAGACAGACTTTCTATTTTTGTCACTTCCTATCTATCAGAACAAAATTTATTTTTATTAGCCATCTAGACAGTGTAATTTCCCCCCAGTTTCATTTAAGCAACATCACTCTCAATTTTTAAAAAATTGCTTCAGAGAAAGACAAAAATAAAAGTACCCTAAGGTGAAAGCAAGCATCAAAAGATTTATTATTGGCACTGTGACTCTTAATAATGTTAGATTCAATGATGATGTGACAGGTATCACAATGATGCATACATAGATTGGATAGGACTACAAATGTGTGCATTATTTGAATGTCTATGTAATTTCAAATTTCTAGTCTATGTAGTCTTGTGGTACTATGTGAATTAAGCAATACATTTAACGAGAGAAATGTATGCTGTGCCATTTATAATAAAAAAAATTAGATAGGTCTGCTACAAAATTGGTTATTTTGGGGTTTTGTTTCTGTTTTCCTCCCCCTCAAACACTTCCTCCAATAGTCATCTAGCCACTCATACTAATTGCTCCAAAACAGAGTACTTGAAATACAAAAGAGTTTTTATAGAAAAGTAGGAATGAAAGTCACTGAAGAGCTGTGTGAAATGCATTTTTTTCTTACATGTGCTTTCACAAAAGTTTCTGAAGTCACCGTTGTATTTCTGCCACCAGGAAATTCCGTTTAGCAAGAGGAGGCACAGCAGCGCAGTGAACCTACAGAGTCACCCACCTTCTTGGTAAATAAACTTTAACATGCTCCAGATCTTCAGCTAGTGTACCCTGGTGTATTTCTATTGACTTTAGTGAAGCTATTTCAATGTACATCAGCTGAGGATCTGTCCTCAAGTGTTCAGAGAGTTTTGGAGACTTTACTATGACATGTAGAAGAATTGTGCAAGAGAACTGGAAGGTAATATGATATGGGCAGTATTATTAACCCACTGTTACATTAACACATGAATGATGTCAGTGTGACTTGCAAAAGATAATAGTGTAAACATATAGGGCCAACGCCAGTCATCATACTGGTCAATTCTTGCAGGTAGCGATAAATAAGATTTGATAGGAAAAGGGCAAATTGTACTGGTATAAACCTTTGCCGAGAGAGATCCTCTGCAAGAAATACAGCAGTAGGAATATAGGAATTTCCATACTGGATCAGACCCATGGTCCATCTACTCCAGTTTTGGCTCCAACAGTGGCCAGCATCAGATGCTTCAGAAGGATGTGTAAGCTGCCCCACAGTGAGAAGATATGGAATAATCTGCCCCTCCACAAAAGATCTCATCCTACATCTTAATAAATCTTGTCTTAAACCCTGAAGCATTAGGCTTTATATTCTTTTCAAAAATTGTTAGCATTAACTAGTGTTACCAAGTGGCAACCTTCAACCAGATCTTCAACTAGGTTACAGCATCCCTAGTTTACCTAAACTGCACCTGTCTTCCTTATTAACACCTTCCTAAATTACACATCATCTTTTAATCATAAATGGTTCACAAATAGCGGGCCATGAAGAACTGTGTGGTCACATGCTGTGGGCAGTTCATGAGTTAGATGGGAAGCAGTCTATATGAAAATCTGTCTACTAAAATATAGTCCTCACTGTGAACAGTTGCAAGCATAGTCCAGTTGTCAATGGAGCGCCACCATCATGGTCAGAATTTAAAATAGAACCGTTCCAAAATCAGCTTCCAGTTTTAATAAAACCTCCAGCTGTCACATCAGCCATATATGGCAGTACATTTTTTATTAGTTTGGTTAACATCTCCAATTATATGGATGCATAGACATCAGGCAGAGCTAAAGCACAGTATAGGATTAGACACTAAGGGTAGGTCTACGCTACCCGGTAGTTCGGCGGCAAGCAAATCGAACTTCTGGGTTCGACTTATCGCGTCTTGTCTGGACGAGATAAGTCGAACCCGGAAGTGCTCGCCGTCGACTGCGGTACTCCAGCTCAGCGAGAGGAGTACTGCGAAGTCGACGGGGGAGCCTGCCTGCCGCGTCTGGACCGAGGTAAGTTCGAACTAAGGTACTTTGAACTTCAGCTACGTTATTCACGTAGCTGAAGTTGCGTACCTTAGTTTGAATTGGGGGGGTTAGTGTAGACCTGCCCTAAGAGCATTAATGGGAAACAAGGGAACAAACAATTCTATTTATGCTTTATTTGTATCCTTCCCAACCTGCTCCCGTCTCCTTTACTTAAGACACTTAAACCTCAAAATATACTGTTGCATCTTTTTTTTTTAAATTAGCTCTTTATTTAGTGACCTAAGTGTACCCTAGAGGCTAAAAGTGGCATGATTTTTAAGGCAAATTTCTTGATTGCTTGGGGTCTGCCTCATGATTTTGAATGCTTAGAACAGGGGTGCTGGAACAGTTTGTGTAGTGGGGGTGCTGAGAGCGATTGAACCAAACTGTAAACCCTGTATATGATGGAAACCACTTCAAGCCAGGGGGTGCAATAGCACCCCTAGTTCCAGCACCTGGGGCTTAGAATTAGGCACACTGTAAATCTTACCACACTATCATGGTGGTCCTTTCCAAAGCAAAGAAATAGACCCTTTTTGCAGCTCATCTATGATGACAATAATGATATGTGGGAGAGAAATACACAGAATGTCAAGAAAAATACAACTTTTTCAAGCAGCAAATAAAAACAGCTAAGTTATCTACTAGCACGTTCCTTTCTTTTCAGCAGAACAACTATATGCACACAGATCATTTTATTGCAGAGTATTATCCAGCTAGGCTAAAGGACACACATTCCCTTTCCATAGAGTGGGGCACTGAAAGACACAGAACGCCTCCTGGTGTTAATCTTGGAGAAAAAGCAAACCCTTCTGAAAACTTCAGTTCTTTGCCTTCTAAGAGGGCATCCATACATTCAGCTTCAGTACACACAGACCACCTGGACTTCGGAATTTACAGTTACCAGATCTGATTTTAAAAGCAGATATGTGCGTAGGACACCTTTTGAAAATACACACAGGAAGGCAGCTCACATGTACCACCTTGTATAACTACAAATTGAGATGCTCAGCGAGGCAACTTTGAAAATTCCAGCCTTGGGACTCAATCTCATATTGTACAACTAAAACTCTTATTTAAGTCAGTATGCAGGATTCAGACTTTGTTTATAATTTTAAAGGGGAAGCATGGTGGTATATTTGGGGGGAATGTGATCTGAAAAGCAGAAAGGGTTGAGCTGTTCTTCAAGAAATCAGGGAAGGCCTTGGTGGTTGTTGCCTCTCATGTTGTCTTATTTCTGCTTATTGTTGGAAGCAAGCCTCGTGACTGGTGTGAGTGATCACTTTAGCACAAACTACAGCTAGTTTCTGCTTGACCGTGACATTACTGACTATCCTGAAGGTGGGGAAAGAATAGCTAGTATTTGGGATCCACTGATTACAAAGAAAAAGGATTTGTTACATGCCTAATACTGAAAAAATGAAATGAGACAAAGCACCGTCTGGAGGATGGAGAATGAAGAAAAATGTATGATGCTGCTACATCTATTACCATTTCTCTGTGAACAACCACCTAGTTGAACAATTCAGGATCAGTACACAGCACTTAATTAATTTTGGCTCAGATCCAGTGCTTCGCCTACAGTCAAGTCAAAAAGAAGAAAGTGCTGTTTATTCTCTGTGTTCTTGTAAATCTTAACCATGTAGATGTGAAGGAGAGATGGATCAGCTCCAACTGGCAATGAATATGGCAAGGATCCAAAAGGGCTTATAAGATGTGATAAAGAAAATGGGTCCCAATCATGAAATACATGTCACTGGCTTTCTTTTCTCCCCATCCCCTCCCTCACATCCAATGATAGCCTTCTGAACAAAGATAAAATGGAACTCTCATGTTTCATTTCCCTAAACAGGCTTATAAAAACCCCAGCACCCTAGCAGGTGCGGATGTTTGAAGACTCCCACTTGCTTTTTTATTTATTATTTCCCCCATGAACAGCTGGTGAACTATAGGGAAAATGGAAACTTTTAAAGAAAGGGCTTAATCCACCATCTGAAATTCAAAGAAGCATTAAGTTATTATTCAAATGAAAATCTGCTTTTACCCATTAACATATTTTCATCAACAAAAAGCAAGATGCTGATATGAGCAGAGATCTGTGCATTCCTATTTATATGGTAATTGAATGGTCAGGGAGTTTGCCTGTTATTTTCCTAGGACATGGTATGTGTCAATTAAAACTATGTTTCAGCTACTGCTCTAATGGAACCTGGCATCATTAAGAAATCATTTATTCTATGTAAGCTGTTATGGGCTTGGGGGCGGCATCTAAAGTCAACCAATTTATGCAACCTATGTTGTTACGTGATTGTCAGCTTTTGCCTTTCTACAGACAAAGCAAAATTAATTATTCTTCTCAGTAACAAGCAACAAGAGAATTATTTCTGTCTATCAAAAGCATTGTAAATAGGAATAAGAATGTTGCTTCCCCTCCTGTATATTTGCATATTTTGAGTGTTCTTAGTAAAATCTGGGATGTTCTAATTCAATGGCTCATATTCTTTACCGTTGTCAATCAGGTTTCCTTTCAAGAGTGAAAATATTTGTAAAGGCCAATGTACAAGTGAAATTCCCTTTAGTCTAAGCTTTGTCATAAGTCAATGTGCAAAAAACTCAGCCTTAGTGTAAGAAGGCAGAATTCCATTTAAGTTAATTGTGCTAGGTTAGGACTTGAATTTGGGCCAAGAAGTCCAGCAGGCTGCACTGCAAATGCATCATTAGTAGAGATAATTGTCAATGTTGAAAAAGCACACTGAGTGCATATACCTCACTGATGTGTATGGCACTTGTTTTAACATTCTAAATCCAGTCACTCAGTTGAAGTTATTGTTTAATATTCTAGCCAAGGGATCCATTCATCACAATTTTATGCACACACATGTTCCTATTTATGCAGATTCTCCTGAGGCTCTTCTCCCTCAATGCCCACCGATAATTCTCTGTGTGGTCACTGCCAGGTGGGTGCACAGGTTGCATAGCTGAGGGGGCAGAGAAAACATATACTAATGTGGATGGGTGGGTGAAAGAAAGGTACAGTGCTTAATTAGAATACTGAGCCTCACCTTAGTTTACAAATATTTACTAGGGGAGAATATAGGACTTGTGCTCCTGGGAGTTTTGTCTGAGCAAAATCCAGGCTTAGGCCCCTACAAACAACCCTCACTACATAATGGCACTTGGTGGTATAAGTTTTCATTGTCATGAGTTTGGGAAACCACGTTACTCAGAAGTGAAGTTGAGTAAGCTGTACAGGTTATCTCAAACAATTACCCAGAAAACTTTTATACTACACCATACCATCATGTATTTTGGCTATGCCTCACCTCTCACAGAAAAGATAGGTTAGAAAAGTTTTAAAGTGAATTGGTACTACAATATTTTACATATCTATTTATCTGTAAAGGCAGGTTACACTTTGGTAGCAGTTACTGATCTTGGGCCATTACTTGCTATGATGCAAGCTCATGCTACATTTAGGGGGAAAAGGAAAACAGTTCAGTGGCAGCTTTTAATTTAAAATAGCTCAGAGATTTAGAACACAGGAAGTGGTTATAGGTCCAGATGAATTAGTAGGCAGAGTCTAAGTGAGGTGATCACAAGTGTAAAGGCTATGGAATGTGTTTCATGGTTCTTCCAGAACAAAGGAATTTAGTCTGTGCTTATGACTATACAGAATCACAGAAATAGAGGCCTGGAAGGGACTTTGAGAAGTCAAGAAGTCCAGCCCCCTGCTCTGAGGAAGAACCAAGTAACTCTAGACCATCTCTAACAGGTGTTTGTCCAACCTGTTCTTAAAAGCCTCCAATGATGGAGATTCCACCACCTCCCTCAGTAATCTACTCCAGTATAGAACCAGCCTTATAATTAGAAAGTTTTTCCTAATATGTAACCTAAACCTCCCTGGGTGCAGAATAAACCCATTGCTTCTATCCCATCTTGAGTGGGAATGGAGAACAATTGATCACAGCCCTTAACATATTTGAAGAGTCTTATCAGGTCTCCCCTATATCATCTCTCAAGACTAAACATGCCCAGTTTGTTTTTTTTTAACCTTTGCCCACTTATTGTCACCACAACCTTCCAAGAAATTCTGATGATACCAAATGACAACAAGTACTCTTTAATGTTGATTAATAAAGTGTTCCAAGAAATCTTGGCACATCGGAGTTGGGATTTACAAAAGCGCTTATTGAAGTCAATGGGAGTTTTACTATTCACCATGCAGAAACCATATACCAGATCATACAAGTGCCCCAGTATGTGTGATGCACAGTCTATTTCACTTTGCCACTAAAGCATCCCAGAGCTATATTCACTCCATAGCAGTAGTTCTCAACCTTTCCAGACTAGTGAACCAGTTTCAGGAGTCTGAAGCCCAAGACCTGCCACCCGGGGCTGAAGCATCTAACATAGCTTCACAGGGTTGCCTGGGGTATGGCACCCCAGGAAATTGTCCTGCTTGCCACCCCCTAATGCCAGCCCTGCATATGTGACCCCCTAAACCCATCCTGCGACTCCCACTGGGTTGAGAAACACTGATCTAGATGATTAGAGTTACCTCCTGGAAGACCTCTGCGTACCCCCGGGGGTACATGTACCCCAGTTTAGAACCACTGCACTACACAGTTCTCTATATCTAACTTCTTTCAGGGAGTATGCACTCATATTTCCATTCAAAATTACTCATAGGTTCATAGACTTTAAGGCCAGAAGGGACCAAATGTGATCATCTAGTCTGACATCCACTTCTCCCCCTCTACTCCTGTAATAGACCCATAACCTCTGGGTGAGTTACTGAAGTCCTCAAATCATGATTTTAAGACTGCAAGTTACAGAGAATCGGCCATTTTCACTAGTTTAAACCTGCAAGTGACCTGTGCCCCATGCTACATAGGAAGGAAAAAACCCTGCAGGATCTCTGCCAGACTGACCAGGGAAAAAATTCCTTCCCGACTCCAAATACAGCAGTCAGTTAGACCCTGAGCATGTCAGCAAGACTCATCAGCCAAATGCCTCAGAAAGAATTTGCTGTAGTAACTCAAAGCTCTCCCCATCTAGGGTATGTCTACACTGCAATTAAACATCTAAGGCTGGTCTGTACCAGCTGATTTGGGCTCACAGGGCTCAGGCTAAGGGGCTGTTTAATTGCAGTGTAGATGCTTGAGCTCCTCCAACTTTACAGGGTCCTAAAGCCTGGGCTTCAGCCCAAGCCCAAATTTCTAAAGCACAATTAAACAGTCCCTTAGCCACAGCCCCACAAGCTCGAATCAGCTGGCACAGGCCAGCTGCGGATGTTTAAATGCAGCGTAGACACCTCCCTAGTGTACCATCTCCAGCCATCGGGGATATTAGATACCAGCAGTCACAGATGGAACACATGCCATTGTAGGCAATCGCATCATACCATCTCCATAAATGTATCAAGCTTAGTCTTGAAACCAGTTAGGTTTTTTGCCCCCCTCTCACAATATGATCCAATACTTAATCATGCATTACTTTCAGTTTGATTCATTATTGGATCCATTGCATAATTGCCAAACGTTGTTTCTTAAGCCGTCTTTAGTAAGTTACTCTAAATCCATCAGTGTCTAAACCAGGGGTAGGCAACCTTTCAGAGGTGGTGTGCTGAGTCTTCATTTATTCACTTTAATTTAAGGTTTCGTGTGCCGGTAATACATGTTAACGTTTTTTAGAAGGTGTCTCTCTCTAAGTCTATATAATATAGTTGTATGTAAAGTAAACAAGGTTTTCAAAATGTTTAAGAAGCTTCATTTAAAATTAAATTAAAATGCTGATCTTACACCACCAGCCTGCTCAGCTCGCTGCCAGCCTGGGGTTCTGTTCACCTAAGCCTGCAGCGGGCTGAGCAGGGCCTGTGGCCGGGACGCTGGCTGGCAAGGGGCCAGCAGCTGGGACCCCAGACCTGGGGGGGGGGGTTCAGGGGTTAGGGCAGAGGGTGAAGGGCAGAAGGCTGGGTGGGTGTGTGGGGGTTCAGAGGTCAGGGCAGAGGGCAGTGGGGATGTAGGGGGTTCAGGGCAGAAGGCCAGGGGTGTGGGGGGATTCAGGGGTCAGGGCAGAGGGCTGGGGGTGTGTGGGGGTACAGGGCAGAAGGCTGGGTGTTGGGGGGACTCGAGGTCAGGGCAGAGGGCTGGGGTGTGTGGAGGTGCAGGGCAGAAGGCTGGGTGTTGGGGGCGACTCAAGGTCAGGGCAGAGGGCTGGGTGTGTGGGGGGGTTCAGGGCAGAGGGCTGGGTGTGTGGGGGGGTTCAGGGCAGAGGGCTGGGTGTTGGGGGTGACTCAAGGTCAGGGCAGAGGGCTGGGGTGTGTGTGGAGGTGCAGGGCAGAAGGCTGTGTGTGGGGGGGGGGTCAGGGCAGAAGGCTGGGGTGTGTGTGGAGGTGCAGGGCAGAAGGCTGGGTGTTGGGGGCGACTCAAGGTCAGGGCAGAGGGTTGGCGGTGTGTGGGGGGAGGTGCAGGGCAGAAGGCTGGGGTGCTCGGCTTGTGGGGGTGCTCCCAGCCCCCTGCCCTGAGCGGCTCATGGTAGGGGGCTGGGAGGGATATGCCCTGTTCCACCCCCTTCCCCCAGGCTCCGTCCCTACCTCTCTCTGCCTCCCCTACGGAGCTATGTGCACGCTGCCGCTCGGCTCGGCTCCCCCTCCCCCTCGCAAAGGCCATCGCCGGCAGGGAGAGGGAGAGGGAGGAGGAGGAGGGGCCGGAATGCACCATGCTGGGGGAAGAAGCGGGAGAGGGGGGAAGCTTGGCTGCCGTAGGACCAAGCTTCTGCCCCCTGCCCCCGCAAGGACCTCCCCCCCCACCGCTCTCCCCTGCCAGGGGAGGAAGCAGAAGCTTGGTCCTGTGGCAGCCAAGCTTCCCTCCTCCCCTGCTTCTTCCCCCAGCGTGGCGCTTTCCGGACCCTCTGCCCCTCCTCCTCCTCTCACCGGGCAGACAGCGTGCCACTCAGAATCAGCTCGCGTGTCGTGTTTGGCACGCGTGCCGTAGGTTGCCGACCCCTGGTCTAAACAGTCTGTTTCAAAATTGGGCTCCTAGCACTCAGCAATATAGAGTCATAGACATCATAGAAATGTAGGGCTGGAAAGGACTCTGAGAAGTCATCCAGTCCAGCCCCCCTGCACTAGATAAACCTAGACCATTCTTGACAGGTGTTTGTCCAACTTGTTCTTAATTGCCTGTGATGGGAATTTCACAACTTCCCTTGGAAGCCTATTCCAGAGCTGAACTCCCATTATAGTTAGAATGCTTTTCCTAATGCGTAACCTAAATCCCCCTAGCTGCAGATTAAGTCCATTACTTTATGTCCTACCTTCAGTGGACATCGAGAACAATTGATCATCATCCTCTCTATAACAGCACTTAACATAGCTGAAAACTGTTATCAGATCCTCCCGTCTTAGGGTGACCAGACAGCAAGCGTGAAAAATCAGGACAGGGGATGGGGGGGAGGGGGTAATAGGAGCCTCTATAAAAAAAAACCCAAAAAATCGGGACCGTCCCTATAAAATCAGGACATCTGGTCACCCTATCCCCTCTCCTCTCCGCCCCCACCCCTTAGTCATCTTTTTTCAAGACTAAACTTACCTTTTTTTTAAACCTTTCCTCAAAGGTCAGGTTTTCTGAACTTTTCATCATTTTTGTTGCTCCTCTCTGGGCTCTTTCATGTTTGCTAAAGTGTGGCACTCAGAATTGGACCCAGTGCTCCAGCTGAGGCCCCATCAGTGCCAAACAGAGTGGGACAGTTACCGCCCATGTCTGACATGCAAAGACTCCTGTTAACACACCTGAGTATTAGCCTTTTTCACAGCTGCATCACATTGGTGACTCATATTCAATTTGTGATCCATTATAACCCCCAGATCCTTTTCAGCAGTGCTACCAGCTACCCAATAATTCCCCATTTTGTATTTGTCCATTTGATTTTTCCTTCCTAACTGTAGTATTTTGCCTTTGTCTGTATTGAATTTCATCTTGTTGAATTCAGACCAATTCTCCAGTTTGTCAAGGTCATTTTGAATTCTAATCCTGTTCTCCAAAGTTCTTGCAATCCCTCCCAGCTTGGGGTCATATGCAAATTTTATAAGCCTACCATTCACTTCATTATCCAAGTCATTAATGAAATAATTGAATAGTATTGGACCCAGGACTGACCCCTGCAGGATTTCAGAAGATACATCCTCCGAGTTTGACAGTGGAACATTGATAACTACTCTCTGATTATGGTCTTTCAAGCAGTTGTGCGCCCACCTTATAGTAATTTGATCTAGACATTTCCCTAGTTTGCTTATGAGACTATGGTTAAAGACAGGGTTTTGGCTGCGATCACAATCTGCGGTGGCAATTCAGCGGGAGGTCCTTCGCTCCGAGCAGGAGTGAGGGACCGTCCGCCGAATTGCCACCGAATTGCTGGATTTGCCGCCTCTCCCCGAAGTGGTCGCCCCAAGCACCTGCTTGCCAAGCTGGTGCCTGGAGCCGGCCCTGGTTAGAGACGCTGAAGCCATCCTTACAGACATTGCAATAGCTCACTTAACACAATTACATAAAATTCCTTATAGATTACCATTTTTGTTGCCAAAGAGCCATTATACTACACTTACAAACAGGCCATCTGAGACAAAGATAGCAGTAACTGGTAATTTGCCAGATCAAAGAGTCTGGTCAAAATCAATGAAGGTACTTCCTTTATAGTGATTGCTGCTATCCATAGCTGTAAATTATGATTGTGAAAAGCAGTGAGAGAACAAGACCAAAAGCATATTTAAGTAGCTCATCATCATTTATGTTTAGACAAAAAGCACACTCAGAATTCATCCATCTTTCAAGCAATTTGGGCAACTGAGTTGCAGAAAGGGGTCTGTAATTATTTAAAGCAGAAGTGCACCATTCTTCATACTATACTTAGACTCTAATGAAATATTGGTTTTGTCCTATTCACTTATGTTAAAACTGTATCAGTCACTGAGGCTTTGAAAGGATGAGACTCCATGTCTCTCTCAGTTTGTGTCTGCATTTAGGATGAAGTGTGATTTGTTGATGCTACAGTTTGTAAGGAAGCAAACTAAACAAGCATTTGCAATAGCAGAGTGCGCTACCATTGTCATTTAGCTTTATTATTTTCTGGCAATACACAAGAGTAGTTGAAATGACCGGAGTATGTAAAACATTAATCTCAGTTTACAGATTGGCATTCCAGGGATATTTGTGATACAGAACCTCTAAAGATACTAGAATGAGCAGAATGAACAGCATCATTACTCTGGAACCAATTTATAAAATGGAGATTTCTTTGATTGGCTGAAAAAGTGAAAGTCATACTGAATTACTAGCACGACTGAAAGATAAAAGGTTTTCAATGAGGTATCAAACGTGTCTGGCAAATATGTGAGAGACTGTGCATATATTTTGTATAAAATATAACAAAAAGTTTTTTAAACATTATGAGTCAGATCCTACGCTGGTGTAAAACTGCATAGGTTCACTGAAGTTAGCAGCTATGCTGATTTATGCCACCTGAGTTCATGGTCCTCTAATTACTGTTGCATTGCCTGAAAATGTTGCATCATTCAGTATATTTGCATTTTATCTGGTTCGCAGATTATTGGTTCAATCCTGCAAGATGCTGAGTACCCCTGAACTCCCATTGACTGCACTGGCGGTTGATGGTGCTCAGTGCTTAACAGGATCAAGTCCTACGTTGTTTGCTGTAAGCATAGATAGATTAAGGCAGGATTCTCAGGATCTGAGGTCTTGGGCTGGCGGATGTCTGGATACAGAGGATGAGCAGCAGATAATGGTGCAACTGTCAGCTGTTTTCTAGTGGCCAATCAGCTGTTGGGACAGGCTCAACTAGTTTCAGAGGAGCCAAGATCAAGGATTTAGCAGTAGGAAAAAGACAAGTGGCAATCCAGGGAAGCTCAGAGGAAGAGGTTTTTCTAGAAAACTTTTGGAAAGGCCCTGAAATTTGAGTGGATCTGGGCTTCTTACAATACAAATAAGATAGATTTTTATTATTAATAAATAATAAAAATCTATGGCCATGGTAGTTATGTAACACTTTCCACAGATATCACAAATTGCTTTCCAAACAATTATTATGCCACATATTATGCCCTCATGAGATTACTTCTCCCATTTTAGATTCAAAATTCATACGCCACTACAGATTTTCCTGTCCATTGTTTGGTACAAGTTATGACATTGTGATAGTTTTGAGTTTTGTCTTAGTACACAATTCTTTAATTTAGCCTTTTAAAGTAGGTTTCCAATCTTAATAAACCTGGCTTACTGTGAAGAACTTGTTGCAAGAAGCACTGTACAACTGTAACGTTCATTGCAAGAAAAACTACAGAATATAGCATCACTGAGCTTAGACTCCACTCAATAGCATGTGTTCTAACAACAGCTTTGCTGTGACAAATACTGTTCAAAATCTGCCTTAGAAATAAAAAGCCCAACACAGCCCATGTGAGGTGTCAAAGGAACCAAATTGGAAATTCATAGCCTGACATACATGAAAAGAATGCAGACGGCTAATATGAACTGTAATCACAGCTATTTGCTTTGAGAACAGGAAAAATAATCTGCTGTTCTCAGCAATACAGCTCATTGAGTTTCCCCACACGTGTACTCCCCCCACAAGAAGGAGACATAGCACTATGCATTTAGTAAAGCAAACAATTCCCATATTTGAATTGAATTGATAGCATACCATTTACATGTATTTTAACCACGTAAAATGACAAACTGTACTGTGAAGCTATACACAATTCAAAATGCAGGAATGGCTCCCAGCTAAGCTACTTCACTAAAAAATTAATGAAAAATAAAAGGTAACAAGGTCACAGTCACTGTGATTTAGGTGGAGGAGAAACTGAAGGGCGTCTCTGGAATTGTGGTATAGAAGAGTCTTTTCTTAGTTATTGGGGAAGATGATGTGGGAAAAATATTTGAAAATATGGTGTGTTTATTATAATAAAAATAATTAATATTACAAAGCCACTCAAATAGTGAAAAAACAGGCTATGAAGCTAAGATGGTTAATGGCTAGTTTAAGTTTCTTTTTTTACTGGGGAAAATAATGTTATGGCTGGGTGGGGAGGGAGGGCACAACATGAAAGGAAAGCAAGTGTGTATTACTCAACAATGTAGAAAAAGTGTGTACCTATACATTAAATGCACATACATACATATGCACACAATCAGATCAAAAAAGCATGTATGTAGAACAAACTTAAATAAGGCCCTGTCTACACTTACAAGCTTACAGCGGCACAGCTGTTTCGCTGTAAAAGCGCTTGTGTAACCGCATTATGCTGTTGGGAGAGAACATCTCCTGCCAACGTAGCACTGTGCACACAAGCGTTTATGCTGGCAAAATATTATGTTGCTCGGGGGTGCTTTTTTATACCCGTGTGACAAAAGTTTTGCCAACATAAGTGCTATTGTAGACATGGCCTAACTATGTGGCTTTATTGTAATCCTCATCCTCCTATCCCTACTTTCTCAGTTATTTGTTGTTACTTTCACTTGTGTACTCCATACTCCTTATAGGTGGATACCCACACCTGCACAAATCCACACATTGATATCAGATGGTCTATGTAGGTGGTCTGCCCGTGCAGAGCTCAATACAGGTTTGGGAGTTGAAGGTCTGTCTACACAAGAAGGCTGCTCCAGTTTAACAAAGGGTGTGATTTTTAAATTGATTTAAAGTTTGTCTACTCAGGGACACTCAGGAAAATCAATCTGATTTAACTAAAAGGTGTGAATTTAAAGTGGTTTAAGTAAGCTGCATTAAACCCCATATAGACACTATCAGTGATTTAAGCTAAACCAAATTAATTGCACTTTAATTCTTAATGACAATGTCCATACAGGGGTTTAATGCAGTTTACCTACACCACTTAAAATTCACACCGTTACTTAAATCAGATTAATTTTCCCAAGTGTCTCTGTGTAGACAAACCCAAAGTGAAACTGATAAAAAATGCCATATGGATACTCCATTTAAACCACGCTTATTTCAGGTTAGCTGAAATTGATTAGGAATCTGTTTGAGCTCAATCAAAATAAGCCACTCAAAACACAGTAAGAATGTCTACTAACAATAAGCCACTCAAAACACAATAAGAATGTTAACTAAACCAAATTAAACTGGTGCAACTTTCTCCTGTATACATGGCCTTAAACTGCAAGATCATTAGGGAAGGAGCTGTGTATGTTTTATTTGTGCATATAGAGCCAGATCTGCGAAAGGAAGTGGGTGCCTAAAGGCCAGATTTAGCAGTATTCCTTTGTAGATCTGCATCAAAATACTTAGCACACTGTACACGGCATAAACAACAACAAAATCTCTAAATACTATGCTGGGAGAGCCAAGCTGCTTGCAGATTCTTTATTCTTCTGTGTCTGTCTCCTGAAAGTAAAGAAAAGTAGGCTATGGCTACGCTACAAGACTTTTAGCGACATGGTTATGCCGCTACAGCCGTGCCGCTAAAAGGCACACAGTGTAGCTGCTGTTTGTCGGCAGGAGAGAGGTCTCCTGCCCACAAAAAACTTCCACCCCTCACGAGCGGCAGCGGCTTTACGCGTTGTTCACACTGGCACTTTTCGTTGGTAAAACTTTTGTTGTTCGGGGGGGAGGGGGTTAACACCCCAAATGTGAAAATTTTGCTGATTAAGTGCCAGTTTAGACAAAGGCTGAAGTGATGGGTTACTGTTGTAGCATTATTTGCATAGCTGAGGTTACTTTGAAATGCCTTTGAAACAACATACTTCCTGGTGGTTTTGAGACATTTTCCCACCATTTTCATTTACCACCACTAAAATATTATACACCAGGTAGAGAAATTCCTCATACTATTTATAAAATGTAAATATACAAGAACAACATTATTTTACTGAAATGTATCATTTTGGCCACCAAGGTGGAATAGTGGCATGTGATTTGAAACAATGATTTCAAAGAGTATCTCTGTGGAAAACAGAGACTCTGGCAGTTTCTGTTAGAACAAGAAATGGCTCTGTATTTCACAGTACTAAATGTTGAACTGCCTTGGATGGAGGAGTCTCTTTCAAATTAAAACTGGTAAACTATCAATTTTGCATAATTATTTTGTTTCACCCAATTTTAAAGCAATCTCTAAAGACACAAAAATCCCTTTACTACTTGTAGAGGTTCTTTCCTTCATGTTTTATGTCTATTTTCTACAGCATATGGGCTAACATGATCCAAAATGTATATTTAGCTTTACTCTTGTCATACATTGAATGTAGTTATTTTACCATGCCTTTCTTATATGCCTTTCTTAATTTCATCTTTTTTGATAGAGGGACAGTGGAAAAAAGAAACATTACTGAGGATAGCTAGAACTGGAGCACAGGGTTCTGAACAGCATTTGGGCTATGATCAGATTTTTTTTTTTTTTTTTAAGGAAGCGAGACAAGTACGTCTAGAGATGCAAGATGAAAGCATACTTCCCTGCTTTGGAGATGAAAGGCAGACAATTTAAAGAAGTTTTCTGGAGAGGAAAAGGCATATTAGAAAGGCTAAATATTTCTTTAAAAAAAAAATACACCAAGATGTTGCTGTGCTTAGATGTAGAGATCAAAACCAGGTCTGCTATTTAGAAAATAACAGGAGGTACAAACATGCAGGAGAAATGGAAACTTCATTCTTATGGGAAGCTGTAGTATGTTCACATTAGTTTCTGGAGAATGATATTACACAATTGCAAAGTTTGGTCTCTAGGCACTACTGTCATACAAACAAACAATGCTAGTTTCCCCAAAGTGTATATATGTCCTGAGCTTTGGTTTGAGTCCACTTCAGTTGTGCACCTCAGCTTAATTTCTGTCCTTAATAGATGGTATCCCAATGTTAGTGGTACTCCATTCATTGCTTTCATGTACACAAGTATTGTTCCTGGAAAGCAGGGGGGGGGGGGGGGGAGGAGAAGAGCTGGTGGTGAATGGAAGGAGAGAAATCAGGGTGCACGAGACATACGACTTGGGTTCCACAAACAGGGCCATTGAATCTCATAAATCAGACAAGCTGTCTCATAAGTAGCTGGCAGCACCCCATTCTCCCATGACAGGATACAATGTCAGTGGGAGTTATTCCTATCCTAAGAAGGGTCAGGGTCAGGCTGCTGTATCAAAGGTATAAATGCATATATGTTTGCATGCATGGGAACTGTATATGTGTGTATACAAACTGATCTTTTAAAATAAACAAATCCCTCTAATGAATTGGTTTATTAGAGACAAACCAGTCTGGTAGGCATTCAGAAGGGCATAGTGAAAGTAGACCAGAAAATAAGCACACACTTGTATTTTAGCCTGTTTGATGTGTCACATTTAACAGCTTGTCGGGGGACCAATAACATTCCCCCTCTGCTTCCCTCACTGTGAGGATACAACAACAACTTCCACTTTTTGCTTGTTACTGACTCAAATCTGGATACTGGCCTGGTGCAGAGGCAAGTGGAGTCTGTAGAAAGTCTCCTGTTTGCTTGAATGGTCTTTGAATCAAGCCCTATGTCAATAAGTAGTGTCTTGTTACCATCGGACAACAGAGTTTATATGAAGTGAGTTTAGTGGTCTCAGTCTAATTCTAGCAGCGGGGGGGCCTACATCACAAAAACCATCACTACAGTTAGTTCTGACATGCAGCTTCATTCACAGTCTTGACTCAGAATTCAAGGATTGAACCGGTGTTGAGCACGTGCTCCCTGCTCCACACTAATGCTGAGGTATGTTGGCAGGCGCGTCTGTTGTGCTCTGTGATGCATTTGTTCTGGGTAGAGTGGATTTCAGTTTCCCAGGTGGCCCATTTTTTACATCTCTATAGCACTAGAAATTTACTTTTAAAAGTGAGAAAGAAAAATACATTTATTTCAGATCATACATTGTCAACATGTTCCTTGAATCTGTTATTTCACTCATAATCATATACTTAGTGAAAATAATTCTCTTTCAGATCATTGTCAAAAGTCAGTGCATCATCACTCAGCCATTTTTGTACCATCTTCCACCATTTGACAAAGGTCTGTGCACCAGGGACATAATCTTACAATGAGATGATCACAATCTATGTTAATTTGCTGACAGAGTGATGAAGGGGGAAGAAAAGGCTATACTGCACAATGCATGAGGAGTATTCATAAAGGAGTCATGCTTAGCTAATACCCCCCAAATCTGTTTCCAGCACTGTCTCTTCTTGACAGTGTTCTTTTATCTTCATACCACATTTCCCATTTTGTGGAGATGAATGCCAGAGACATACACTGGTGAGTCCAGGCATAAGGCACTGGTAATCATCATTTAACAGCTGGAGATTTGCTTGCTCCGAACTGCAAAGTAATCATGATTTGATGCCATGGCACTGTGCTGTGATTTTGGTATCAAAAAGCTGCATCCATACTGCGTGATATTGTGATTCCACATCAACACTTACTGATGCAATGCAAACAGCCAGTAATAAAGAATCAGAGAAAGACCTCTAGAGAATGTAATATGTACTGGTAATTGATACAAATAACAATACTAATAATGGTCAAACAAAGCAAGGCTCTCTTGCAACTCAATGACATTTCTCTGTCTGTCTGCAATGTGATAACTTTTGAATGCCACATCTGATCAATTCCAGAATTTCAGGGAATGTTTTAGGCATCAATGGGCAGAACCCTACTGATTTTCCTCAAAATCAGAAAACTGGAAGGGGGAAAATGGTGGGGCACATGGGCCCCCTGCATCTGATTAGGGAGGTGGGGAGTAGGGCTGCAGGGAGTCCCTGAAATAGAGTAGGATGGGAGGGTTGTACTGTACACAAGGAGCTTAGAGAGAGAATGAAGGGATGCAAGACGTCCCTGATTTGTGCAATGACTGCGGTCTATGACAGCAACAAAGTGTGCAACCCTCTAGTTATTATTTATACTACAGTTATACTCAGAATTGTGGCCTCCATTATGCAAGTTGGAGTACCCCCATCCCTCTCCCTCTTTTCCCCATACATGCATGCAGGGAAGACACACAGTCCCTGCCCCAAGGAATTTACAATCTGTTTGGAAACAAGATGCTGAAATGGAGTGTGACAAACAAAATGGGAGAATGGGGAGTGAGGACAAGGGTAATAGACAGAAGATGATATGGTCATATAGGTTAGCCACTGTGCAACATGGTAGTTCTATATCACTTGAAAGTGGTTTCTGGCTTTGTTTGTGCATGCATTTTAAAAAACAAATAAAATCAGCTATGCATAATTACAGATCAAGTGAGTCATGATTGTATGGCTATGTCTTCTAGGCACTATTACAGAAGCAGGTCTTGAAAGAAGGCTCAAAGGAGGAGAGGGCAGTGACTTTATGGATGAGTTCTAGGTGAGTGGACTAATTAGACAGAGTTTTCCATGAGATCTCATCATTGTTTAAGGGTACCACAAACAAGTGGCTGCAAAAAGACCCAAAATACCAGTGACATGCAGAGAGTGACTATGGCATCTATAGCTACAGCATAGTCCTTGAAATCTGAAAAAAGCAACAGAGGGTCCTGTGGCACCTTTGAGACTAACAGAAGTACTGGGAGCATAAGCTTTCGTGGGTAAGAACCTCACTTCTTCAGATGCAAGTAATGGAAATCTCCAGAGGCAGGTATATATCAGTGTGGAGATAACGAGGTTAGTTCAATCAGGGAGGGTGAGGTGCTCTGCTAGCAAATATATACCTGCCTCTGGAGATTTCCATTACTTGCATCTGAAGAAGTGAGGTTCTTACCCACGAAAGCTTATGCTCCCAGTACTTCTGTTAGTCTCAAAGGTGCCACAGGACCCTCTGTTGCTTTTTACAGATTCAGACTAACACGGCTACCCCTCTGATACTTGAAATCTGAGTGCATTTAGATACCACAGCGATACTTGCTCTAGAAATATACACTGAAGGTCAATATTTGCACCCTTTTCTGTAGGGATAGTATACACTGTTCTCAGTATCCTGTGTCTACACTAGAGTTTTTAAACTTAAGTAAATTGATTGCCAATTAGCTTGAGACAGCTTACACATTTGGGCACGCTAGTCTGGACACTCCACAAATGTTTGTAGAGCATCCAGCCTTGTGTATAAAAAAAGAGTTAGCTAACTCAAATTAACTAGCAATCTGTTAACTTAAATCAAAAAACCTCTGAGTAGACAAACTCTTTGTTAGTTCCATTTTGCTAAGTGATATGGAAGAGGTTGGTCATAGCATGGCCCCCACCTATCCCATCCCTGTCTACTTAGGAACATCTAGCACTACTGGTTGTACTATGGCTCAGAAAATGTTAGCAATGGAATTCTGGCTGTTCTGGATTTAAGTGCACAAAAATATGAAGAGAAAGGGCTCTCTGCAATTCTCCCTCCCCACAAGTGCTTAGGGCCTGATCCAAAACCCATTTAAGTCAATGGAAAGACACCCACTGATTTCTATGAGTATTGGATTGGGCACTCAGACAAGAGTAATCAGAATCTGGCCCCAAGTTTGTCTCTCGATCCCCTATTAAAATTTTTTGCTCAATTTACTTTATGTTAAAAAGCATAGAAGAAATGAAACACTGGATACCCACTAATCTTCTCTTTTTTAACCCTTCCCCTCCCCATGACTTCTTTCATATTATCACAATGGTTTCATTTTTTATGGCATTTAAGATGTATTTAATGCAAGGTTTCTAATTAAGGTTGGATTAGCGCTAGGCAGCAGGATCAGTGCCATTCCAATGTAATTGAGACTGCTCGACCAATTCATTTAAAAGAGTAAATGACCAGAGCACGATGGCTGTGTGAGATAAAGCATTAGGACAGCAGAGGTGAGACAACCCCTCTACAGCAAACAGATCAGGGCAATGCCACGACACAAATGGATCAGTAGATTTTCATTCTCAGCTCTCTAAATCAGGATCTGCTTATCTGTGTGGAACCACTAGAGAAAGATTCTGGCTCTGTATCTTACACATTAAGCAACATACATTTTTATTTCTGTTGGGAGATAAAACTTTAGGTTCTATCTGTGACTTTCAAGAAATCGGTTAAACCATACTAAGAGCCAGTAATCAAGCTATATTTCCTTTTTCTTGCTCAGGGGTGTGAAAAAACACCTCCCTGAGTGCTGCAAGTTTCAGCACTGTAAAGTGGTAGTGTAGACAAGGCCGTAGCTAACACAAGGTAAGATCCTAATGAAGACAAGGCAATTTGTAGCTTTCACTTGTGTTAGCTAGTGGGGGTCTTTTTTTTTTTTTTTCTTTTAAACAGTGCTGGGAGAGCTCGATGACACAGCCACATTAAAGAGCTGCAGCGGCTACAGTGTGTAAAATTAACTTAATGGTTATATATAAAAAAAGGATTACTTTTTTATATAAGTAATGAATATAAGTCAGAAGCTAGGAATTCTAGAGAATTAATAGGGGAAGTAAAGGGACACAAGGAGAAACCTGTGACCTGCAGACTTAAAGGCAATAAGGAGTTTTAAAAAGAATAATAGGAACAAAAAGAATCCTAATATTGGTATTGAATGATCAATAATAATTCTGAAAAGGCAGAAGTGTTCAAAAACTATTTCTGGTCTGTATTGGGGGGAAAAAAGGCAAATGATGTGGTCATATCATATGGATGATGAAAACACTCTTTCCATCCCACTAGTATCTCAGGAGCAGCTACTAAAGTTAGACATTTTTAAATTAGCAGGTCCAGATAACTTGCATCCAAGAGTTTTAAAAGAGCTGGCTGAGAAGCTTGTTGGACAGTTAACGTTAATTTTCAATAAGTCTCAGAATTTTGGGAAAGCTAATGTTCTGACAATATTTAAAAAGGATAAATGGTATGACCTGGCTAATTATAGACCTGTCAGTCTGACATTGATCCCAGACAAGATAATGGAGCGGCTGACGTGGAACTTTATTAATTCAGAGAGAAGGGTAATATAATTAATGCCAATCAACATGGGTTTATGGAAAATTGATCCTGTCAAACTAACTTGATATAGTTTTTGGATGAGATTACAAGTTTGGTTAAAAAAGGTAATAGTGTTGATGTAATATATTAGACTTCTGTCAGGCATTTGACTTGACATTTTGATTAAACAACTAGAATGATATAAAATTAACATGGCACATATTAAATGGATTAAAATCTGGCTAACTGATAGGTCTCAATATGTAATTGTAAATGGGGAATCATCAAACTGCTGTGTTTTTAAGAGTAGTCCTTCAGGGATCAGTCCTTGGCCCTACACTATTTAACATTTTCATCAATGATCTAGAAGAAAACATAAAATCATCACTGATAAAGTTTGCAGATGACACAAAAATTGGGAGAGTGGTAAATAATGAAGAGGACAGGTCACGGATTCAGAGCAATCTAGATTGCTTGGTACACTAAGTGCAAGCCAACAATATATTGTATATTTTAATACAGCTAAATGTACACGTATACATCTAGGATCAAAGAATATAGGCTATACTTATAGGACGGGGGACTCTGTCCTGGGAGGCAGTGACTGAAAATGATTTGAGGGTCATGGTGGATAATAAGCTGAACATGAGTTTCTAGTGCAACATTGTGGCCAAAGTCTAATGTGATCCTTGGATGCATAAAAAGGAGAATCTTGAGTAGGAGTAGAGAGGTTATTTTACCTCTGTATTTGGCACTGGCGTGACCACTACTGGAATACTGTGTCCAATTCTAGTGTTTACAATTCAAGAAAGTTGTTGATAAATTGGAGAGGGTTCAGAGAATAGCCACTAGAATGATTAAAGGATTAGAAAATGTATTAAAGTGATAAACTAAATAGACTGAGCTACTTAAGTCTAACAAAGAGGAGGTTATGGGGTGACTTGATTACAGTCATTAAGTACCTACATGGGGAACAAATATTTCTCTTCAACCTTGCCGAGAAAGGTATAAGACAATCCAATGGCTGGAAGCTGAGGCTAGACAAATTCAGATGGGAAATAAAGTGTACATTTTCAACAGTGAGAGTAATTAACCCTTGGAACAATTTACCAGGGGTTCTGGTGGATTCTCCATCACTGGCAATGTTTAAAGCAGGAATAGATGATTTTCTATAAAATATACTCTAGGAAATATTTTGGGGAAGTTCTATGGCCCGTATTATACAGGAGGTCAGGCTTGATGGTCACAATGGTCACTTCTGGCCTTGGAATCTATGAACACAGCATGCATAATTTTAAATTCAGTAATGTTATGTTTGGTGTTATTGATTAGCCAGATATCAGCATATCACCCTCCTTTACTGTCTCAGATTATTTTGAATTTTGAATTCATAAGTATTTTTAAGACAGTTTTCCAGGATCGCCATCTCATTCCTCTATGTCAGTGGCTCTCAACTTTTCAGTACCCCTTTAAGGAGTCTGATTTGTCTTGCATACCCCAAGTTTCACCTCATTTAAAACTCACTTGCTTACAAAATCATACATAAAAATACAGAAGTGTCACAGCACACTGTTACAGAAAAATTGCTTACTTTCTCATTTTTACCATATAATTATAAAATAAATCAATTAGAATATAAATATTGAAATATACATTTCAGTGTATAGTATATAGAGCAGTATAAACAAGCCATTGTATGAAATTGTAGTTTGTACTGAGTTCGCTAGGGCTTTTTCTGTAGCCTATTGTAAAACTAGGCAAATATCTAGGTGAGTTGATGTGCTCCCTGGAAGACCTCTGGGTAGCCCCAGGGGTACTTGTTGAGAACCACCATTCTATCTCATTTCCTCTCTCTCCCCCACCCCCACCCCCATTGCAATATTCCATTGGGCAAAGAGTCTGGAGGGCCTTATCTCTGCTGCTAGCAATGGTCAGAAGGGTCACAGTGATGTGAGATGTTTCCTTCTTTCTTTGCATCTGGATTGATTTACTATCCCCATAATGATCTAACTATGTATTGCAGTAAGTTAGTATTAAGATATCAGTATTTTAAAATATTCATATTTCTCATCCAAAGGAAACTGTCCCTTTTAGTAGTGTATTGGGTAGCAACCTGCATGGAATTTGGAGGGAGGAGCACAGGTTGCATGAGGGAAGAGTTTAGATGAGGCACAAGAATTCAGTCTGTGTTCACATGGCTGGAATGCTCGCTGCAGTTGCAGCACTTCAATAAGTAGTTCTCATAATAAAGATCCAGTTTAGTTGTACAAGCACGGAGTCCTTTAATGTACCCCAGGCTAGGTAATAACATGAAACACATTAAGGCTGCACTAGAACAAAGTACCTGATGTCAGAGAGACCATCAAACAGATTAAGATAATATTGAAGAGCTGTGTCACATTGTTGCTTTGAACCAGCCTGGCTTAATTAGTACACCTCTACCCAGATATAACATGACCCGATACAACATGAATTCGGCTATAACGCGGTAAAGCAGCGCTCCGGCGGATCAAATCAAGTTCAATATAACGTGGTTTCACCTATAATGCAGTAAGATTTTTTGGCTCCCGAGGACAGAGTTATATCGGGGTAGAGGTATATGTGATTTCTAGAGATGGGCCCAGATCAGAATCCCAGATCCAAACATACTGAACTTTGGTGGGCTTAGAAGTCAAACAAATCAGAATCCAAATCTTCCAGCCCTCTTGTGGTGTGTGTTTGTACAAAAACCCATACCAAAGTTTGTGGAGTTGGAAAACCAGCCATCTCTAGCAGATTCCTCACCACTGGAACACCAATAGCAAAGAGTGTACAAAAAAGCGTATTCTCCTCTCAGTACCTGTACATATAACTCCTCCCATTGACATTCATGGGAGTAATATGTGCATATAAGAAGTGAGAATAAACCCTTAAGGATTTAGGTAGAGATTCTCTAAGGTACCCAACTGTAAGAACCTGCAGGACTAGAAGCTGGGACCATGAGGGTTATGGACTGCTGCCGCTGCTGCCTCCCAACTGGAAGCTTATGCTCCCAGGAAATATTGCCCAATAGGTCCTAAGTGGCAGCCCCACACAGCCCACACCATGGATTGGCTGATTATAGTATTTAAACTAGGAGAGCTGCCTGAGCAACAACACCGACTGCTTGCCTGTTTCTGCTCCAGACTGTGGTTTCTGACCCCGGTTTGTCCTTGACTTTGCTATTTGCTTTCTGTCTATAACTTGGCACCTGACTCTGACTTCCTGATATCCTGACCCATCTCCACTCTTATTTGCCCTATGCTTGCAACTTGGTTTCTGACTCTGACTTCCCGGTATCCTGACCTAGCTTGACCCTGACTCTATCTGTCTGCAGCTTGGTGCCTGATTCTGATGTCCTGGCATTCTGACCTGGCTCGCTCTCAACTCCACTACATGTTTCCTGACTGCAGCTTAGCAGCTGACCGGTACACACAGGCCACCCATGGTCCAGCCCTGACACCAACTTCTACTGAATTCCAGAGGGATTTAGGCACCTAACTTCTTTTGACTTCTTTGAAAATCCCAGCCTCAAATGTGATCTTATGCACATGTTCTTTGGCTCACACTGTGCATCTCTTCCATGGCCTTTGAGATGCCTACTTCCCACTGATATTCTGCCCTTTTATAGTTCTGATGCACCGCTGCACAGAGGTATGTCAAAGGGTTGCAATTTCACACTGCTGACATGCTTACTATACATGGTCATGGATGAAACACTACTCTTTTCCCTTGTTTGTTACAAAGCTCTTACTGCCATTCAAATTACCAAGGCAAAAATTCAAACAAACAACCTTCCATAGTGCAATTGACCTTGCTAATTACCCCATTGTTTATGTTTAAGTGCTGGAATCAGGTGAAAGAGGAGAGCTACAAACACTCTAGAAACACCAATCTCTTAGGCACAATCGTTCGCCCAAGATTACATGAGAAACTAGTAGGGCAAGGAATGGACCTGTGCTCTAATCAGTAGATCTTCCTCTTCAGTGGCACATATGGGGAAAACATAGTTGGCCTCTTTCCCCTGCCCCAAAGAAGTTTTATTTTTGTTAATATTCCATAATCATATCCTTTCTCTCCTCCTCCCATATCTGTAGATTCCCACATCTTTTAAAGTCTTGCAACAGGATTCATATTGTTATCCTTAAACAAAATAAATCCCCAAATTAGTTTAAAATACAAATAATGATTCATAACTTTATATGCTGGATGCTGTCCTTGATTTATGTGCCATACGTTTCTCTAAATAGCACTCACAGACAAAAGAGCTGTAAGAGTAGTCTAGTCTAGTGCTCTGAACATGGCACGAGGTGTCAGAAATGCCTGAGTTTGAATCCTGGCTGTGGAACAGATTCTTTTTGTGGGCTTGGACAAGTCACTTAACCTCTGCCTCACTTTTGCTATCTGTTACATGGGAATAATACATACCTCACAGATACATTTGGAGGATTAATTAAATGTTTGTAAAGCACTATGTATTCGTGTGTGCAGACTTCAAAATATGTTGTGGGTTGCCACCCTAGCTGATGTAAAAAGTACATGAGAGCTCTTATGCCCAGTCCATTATTTGGTTTTCCCATCCCTCCTTGCCTCTCCCTCTCAAAGATTTAAGAAACAGAGAGCACAGCTGACTCACATTCTATATAAAAATAAGACTCAAAACAGTATCAGCATACAAAGTATTATACTTATTTTTAAAATATGCATGCAAAATATAAAGCAGCTCCCATCTATATTAAAATATTATAGCTCTGCTTAATGGCATATAAATAAAAGCCTCAAAAGCCATTAGCCAACATGCAAAGATATATGCACTGAACAAATCATTCATCAGACATAAATGCTGTGCACCATTATATCAGAGCTAGGAAGATCAGCATAGGCCTTTTGTCAACATAGGACTGCCACACATCTTTGTGCGCTTAATTGACACTAATCCACTTTGTAAGCAGTGAGTGCAAGCCTAGAAAATAATTCAAACAGAGAGACCCAAAGAATGACTGAGCAGTCATAACAAATGGGCTGAATGAATCATGTATATTTGGCAAGTTGCAAGACTAAGTTATTTCCTCCTTACATCTAGCCTTTATTTCAGTTAGGATACATTTTAAAAATACAGATTTATTTTTTTAAATCAGTATATCATAATAAGAGCATCTTAAATCACAGTAGGAGTATGGTTATGAAGCATAACTTTCATATTTGCATAATGTATTTATTTTGCAATTAAATAAATTTTGCACACCTATTTTTTCAAAAAAAGAGCATCTGTGTTCCCTGTACTGGGCTTAGTCCTGCATCCTTTGTGCATAAAAGCATCCCATTGACTTCCAAGGGAGCGAATTTCCTTAATGAAGGTGGGGCCTTTGATACAATACAGTAGTATATCATTTCTTTCTCATTATTTAGTTACCCTTCTTTTAAACTTGGGGGGAAAGGGTAAGTAAAGAACTGAAAATCCAGTAATAAGATCCATCAATATTAAGCTTTTACTTAGCTCTACAACATGTCTTTCATGCAATCCAGTTGCAAAACACTTTACTTAATTCTGAAACTATATTATTTACAGTAACTCTCTAATGAAGGCTAGCAGTGGGAAGGGGTAGGCAAGGGAGAAGGGCAATATTTTCAGCTGAATTATGAAATGATCAGAGTTGGTGAGGCAGAAGGATACAGGAATGCAGTCCCAAAGGGCAAGACCTGCAGAGGAGAAGGCTCTTGCACAAACAATGACCAAAAAAAAAAAAAAAAGAAGGAGAGGGAAGACCAGCACTAAATGGTAGAGAACCCTGAGCTGAGTAGAGCAAGAGGTGCCATAGGACAGACTGAAGTGAGTCCATGGGGCTTTAAAAACAAGGCAATTTTGAACCAGATCCTGGAGTGGATCGGGAGCCAGTGAAGTTGAGTATAGGGAATAAGCTAATGATCCATGTGGAGATGGGCAGCATCATACTGGTGTCTGGAGAGCTAGAAGTTAGGATACCAGAGAGCTTGTGAATGAACTACCTGCTTCAGCTTGTAAAATAACCTACCTTCTTTTCTAGCATGGCATGACGCAGCCATTTCAAAGTGGAATCTGCTCCTGCTTACCATATCCTCCTATGATTTATCTTCCTTCCCCAGGAGAATCCTTCAAGATCCTCATTAACCCAAGGATTCCCCCAACTTTTCCTCTTCTCCCCCTCTCCCCCCAAGGCCCTCACGTCATGGCTGTGTTTCCAGATGCCAAAGGGCTGGATGCCGGCCTTCCAGAGTTCATCAGTAGAGCTCTGAAATGTGTGTTAGGAATCACTGCCTTGCAATATCAGGTGTCCCTTCCTCCTGGAAGACAAATTGGGCTGTTTGTAGAGTTTCCCAGTTGTGCAAGTGGGGAAGTGAGTCAGAGTCTCAAGACCAGATTTCCCAATAGCACTGTATTGCCCTACCTCTGGACTGACTGGGTCAAGCACCTCATAGATTTTAAGGTCAGAAGGGACCATCATGCTCCTCTAGTCTGACCCTCTTGTACATCGCAGGCCACAGACACTCACCTACTCTCTCCTGTAATAGACCCTAACCTCTGGCTGAGTTCCTGAAGCCCTCAAATCATAATTTAAAGATTTCAAGTTACCTAGAAGCCACCATTTATACTCCAGTAGAACCTCAGAGTTACCAACACCTCGGGAATGGAGGTTGTTCCTAACTCTGAAACGTTTGTAACGCTGAACAAAACATTATGGTTTTTCTTTTAAAAGTCTGCAACAGAACATTGACTTAATACAGCTTTGAAACTTTACCTCAGAAGAAAAATGCTGCTTTTAACCATCTGAATTTAAATGAAACAAGCACAGAAACAGTTTCTTTACTTTGTCAATTTTTTTTTTTTTAAGACTTTTTTTAGTAGTTTATTTTCAACAAAGGACTGTGCTGTACAGTATTTACCTTTTTTTTTTGGTCTCTGCTGCCTGATTGCAACTTCCGGTTCCAAATGAGGTGTGTGGTTAACTGGTAGGTTAGTAACTCTAGTGTTCGTAACTGAGGTTCTACTATAGTTTAAACCTGCAAATGACTCATGGCCCATCTGCAGAGGAAGGCACCTATGCTTCTGGTGAGGCTTTGGGAAAAGAGAATACAAGGCCTTTAAATAGTCATGAAATAGCCAAACCTCTGAGAATCACCATCTCTCAGATGTTGCATTGGCTTTCCGATACATTTATTTGGAGCAATGGTGCAATCCAGTGGCCAGTTTGGATAGTAACACAGTGCATATTGCACAGGTTAAACCCAGTGTAAAGCTATTCAAGAGAGAAGCACCGTCGGAGGACTGCAGTATCATAGCAATGGGCAAAGACACAGCAATGGCCAAAGATAAGCAATGTAAAAGAGAAATGCAGAGGATCTATATGTATTGACAGACCAGGCACAGGCAATCATAGTAATCAGTAATTTGAATAAATAATAATTAGCATTTTTAATGTAGGAACTTCACAGAACTCCTATAACATAGTATTGAAGCAGGAAAATTGATTCATTCGCTCTATGACCGGGCTATAAACATTGTGGGTTGAAGGGCGGCTGCTTAGTTGGAAGAAGCAAATAGAACCTGGCTTCACATGTTCTCCTTCCCCCATCAAACTATGGCAAAGGGAAGCAACATAATCAAGAGCCCATGCAGGTTTTGCTCTGAGGCCACTGGCCTGCAGTTACTCACCACTCACTTCATGTGGCCAGCAGGGATATGGTGCAGCCTGGGTCAAGGCCAGAAAAAGCTTCAAGAATGGGGTACCTGCAGGAAACCTGGCCCCAGCACTGCAGTTCCCCAGCCAGTTGTGCGGTAGGGTCCCTCTCCATTAATGGCAGCACAGCCAACTTGCAGCCCAGGTGCCATTGTTCCTAACTCTGAAACGTTTGTCTGTATTGTGTAACCCTTGTGATGGGACTCACTGGAAGGGGGAAGAGCAGGTGCTGCTCTGAGCAGCGTTCATTAATCTGGTAGTGTGACACATGTTAGAGTCCGTGAAAGAGGGGGAGAAAATGCTACTTAAAGTTGCTGTTCACCAATTTTGCTCTCTCACTACCTGGCTGTGCCCCCTTTCTCTACACAGCTCATGGGGAACACAAGATTTTTGCAGAGGAGAAATTGGCAGCTACAGGGATCGTCACCCAGCAGGAACACCTCTTGGAACATTTTGCGCAGCCACCTTACCCTGTTCGTATACTCCCCTCCCCCCCCCCCCCCCCCCCCCAGATTCCGCAGCAGTATGGAGAACAAGGGTCCTGGACGTTTATTCCAAAATTTGACAGGATAAGTCAATAGAACTTTTTTTGTAACTTTTTTTGTAACACCAACATAGCGGAAAGGGGTAACAGCACAGATACCATGAGTTACTGCTAGCTAATTAATTTAATATGATCCCTGTTTCTAGTTCTGTCTCAGCTCTCAAGTATATAGCCTGGAAATTAATACAGTCAATGAAAGAGAATTCTAGGTTGATTTCACATACTAAGGAAGGAAGGATGCAAAAATACTACTATAATTTTCAGTTGCTTTAGAAGAAATAAGAAAAAGAAACCCAGATAAACCCCATGTCTGCCAAATTAGGAAGGACACAGGTAAAGATTCTGGTTCTGAACACCCTGAGAGTTTGGATCCTTCTCTATTCAAAAACCAGTTGAAGGGGAAAAAAATTTAAAGCTTCAAGAGCAAACAAATATTGGAAAGTTGAAAAAAATGTTACACGTTACAGCTTCATTAAAGAGCATGACACTATCCATCTAGCAGTAAATCAGATGTGCAGTGCTTTCCAAGTGTTCCTGTGCCTTGAACCAAGATTTGATACAGCCACCATGTGTATTTGTTCTCATATGTTCTCATGCTGTTTTTCACCACTGCAATTAGTCAATATAGAAAATCAACATTTAGAGATGTTCTCCCTTTGGCTAGTGAACCTTGTTTAAGTAGGTTCTCCATGTAGATGAATCATTTAGTGATTCTTGCGGACAGAAATTTGGATTAACTGAATTGAGTCTGGATAGTAGTCAAGTACTTTCTGCTTCCAGATGCCCCTCCACATTGGCATGTACCATGTGAGGTTTCTTTGCCTGCAATGTACTCCTGGGGTTTTGCTGTGTTTACCCATCATTTGTTAATTCCATACCAATAGAGGCCAGATCCAGAGTGGTGCTGAGTGCCTGCAGCTCCCACTGACTCCAAGAGGCACTCAAACACTACAGAGGTGTGAACACTAGAAATGCCTATATAGTTCAGATCAATAGTGCCTCTCAGGACTTGACCAAGGGTGAATCACTCTGCAAGCCATTAGAGCTGTTTATCACTAGTCTCCAATTATTTACTTACAGAAAGCAAAAAATGTACATATCTGATTGCTCACATCCATATCTGGCTTTCAGATTTTGAAACCAAATTCTCTCTTTGGATACCTTCATGGATTCCTGTACCTTAACACACGTCTGTGCATGCCGCCGAGGGCAGAACATAGTCCTAGACATTTATGAGCTGATTCATTTGGGGGAAGGGAGGGAATTCAGCAAATATATAGCCAGAAAGCCCAATTTTCCAGGTGATATTTTTCGCATCACATATTCCAGGACACAATGCATACATAACTGCACTTAAAAAAACAAATAATGTAAAACGTAGATTGGTCGGGGCGCATTTTGTCCCGATATCCGCTGGCAGCCCTGTGTTTTTGCTCAGCCGGGGCAGGACTCGGCTTTTTATTTTTGCTCTGCCAGCGGGCACCCCGCCCCCATGTGTCCCGATATTTTCTTCCCCTCATCTGGACACCCTACTAAACATTCGTATGCGCCTTCATGCTTCGGCCACCATTCCAGAGGACATGCTTATGACGCTCATTAAAAAAAATAATGCATAAATAAAATTTGTGACTGAACTCCTTGAGGGAGAATTGTATGTCCCTGCTCTGTTTTACCCGCATTCTGCCATATATTTCATGTTATAGCCATCTCAGATGATGACCCAGCACATGTTGTTCATTTTAAGAACACTTTCACTGCAGATTTGACAAAATGCAAAGAAGGTACCAGTGTGAGGTTTCTAAAGATAACTACAGCACTTGATCCAAGGTTTAAGAATATGAAGTGCCTTCCAAAATCTGAAAGGGACGCGGCGTGGAGCATGCTTTCAGATGTCTTAAAAGAACAACACTCGGATGCGGAAACTAGAGAATCCGAACCACCAAAAAAGAAAATCAACCTTCTGCTGGTGGCATCCGACTCAGATAATGAAAATGAACATGTGTCGGTCCGCACTGCTTTGGATTGTTATCGAGCAGAACCTGTCATCATCATGGATGCATGACCCCTGGAATGGTGGTTGAAGCATGAAGGGACATATGAATCGTAGGTGCATCCGGCACTTTCAGGTGACATTGTGAACAAGAAGCAGCATTACTTCCTGCAAATGTAAACAAACTTGTTTGTCTGAGCGATTGACTGAACAAGAAATAGGACTTAATGGACTTGTAGGCGCTAAAGTTTTACATTGTTTTATTTTTGAATGCAGGTTTTTTTGTACAATTCTACATTTGTAAGTTCAACTGTCGTGATTGCACTACAGTACTTGTATTAGGTGAACTGAAAAATACTATTTCTTTTGTTTTTTACAGTGCAAATATTTGTAAATATAAAGTGAGCACTGTACACTTTGTATTCCGTTATAATTTAAATCAATATATTTGAAAATGTAGAAAAACATCAATATTTAAATGATATTCTATTATTGTTTAATCATGTGATTAATTGCCTGATTATTTTTTTAATCGCTTGACAGCCCTAATTTGTATCTATGTAATTTTCTCCTTATCCCTAATTTCTGGACCAAGGACTTGATAAATATTTAAAGAAGACACCAGTACCTAGACTCTTACATCTGTGACTAGCAAGCAATTTTGACAGAATTTGTTGACATGATCAAATCTGTACTAAGCATTATGATGAAACCACCAATCTCCAGAAATATGAGTGCGTCAGCCCATAGCAGGCTCTAAAATTTTAGATTGTTTTATTTTTGAATGAAGGTTTTTTTGTACATAATTCTACATTTGTAAGGTCAACTTTCACGATAAAGAGATTGCACTACAGTACTTAGAATCATAGAATATCAGGGTTGGAAGGTCATCTAGTCCAACCCCGTGCTCAAAGCAGAACCAATCCCCAACTAAATCATCCCAGCCAGGGTTTGTCAAGCCTGACCTTAAAAACTTCTAAGGAAGGAGATTCCACCACCTCCCCAGGCAACCAATTCCAGTGCTTCACCACCCTCCTAGTGAAAAAACTTTTCCTAATATCCAATCTAAACCTCCCCCACTGCAACTTGAGACCATTACTCCTTGTTCTGTCATCTGGTACCACTGAGAACAGTCTAGATCAGGGGTAGGCAACCTATGGCACGTGTGCTGAAGGCGGGACACGAGCTGATTTTCAGTGGCACTCACATTGCCTGGGTCCTGGCCACCGGTCCGGGGGGCTCTGCATTTTAATTTAATTTTAAATGAAGCTTCTTAAACATGTTAAAAAAGTTATTTACTATACATACAACAATAGTTTAGTTATATATTATAGACTTATAGAAAGAGACCTTCTAAAAACATTAAAATGTATTACTGGCATGCGAAACCTTACATTAGAGTGAATAAATGAAGACTCGGCACACCACTTCTGAAAGGTTGACCCCTGGTCTAGATCCATACTCTTTGGAACCCCCTTTCAGGTAGTTGAAAGTAGCTATCAAATCCCCCCTCATTCTTCTCTTCTGCAGACTAAATAATCCCAGTTACCTCAGCCTCTCCTCATAAATCATGTGCTCCAGCCCCCTAACCATTTTTGTTGCCCTCCGCTGGACTCTTTCCAATTTTTCCACATCCTTCTTGTAGTGTGGGGCCCAAAACTGGACACAGTACTCCAGTTGCGGCCTCACCAATGCCGAGCAGAGGGGAATGATCACATCCCTCGATCTGCTGGCAATGCTCCTACTTATAGAGCCCAAAATGCCATTAGCCTTCTTGGCAACAAGGGCACAGTGTTGACTCATATCCAGCTTCTCATCCACTGTAACCCCTAGGTCCTTTTCTGCAGAACTGCTGCCCAGCCAGTCAGTCCCTAGTCTGTAGCTGTGCATGGGATTCTTCCATCCTAAGTGCAGGACTCTGCACTTGTCCTTGTTGAACCTCATCAGGTTTCTTTTGGCCCAATCCTCTAATTTGTCTAGGTCCCTCTGAATCCTATTCCTACCCTACAGTGTATCTACCACTCCTCCCAATTTAGTGTCATCTGCAAACTTGCTGAAGGTGCAATCCATGCCATCCTCCAGATCATTAATGATGATATTGAACAAAACCCGGCCCAGAATCGACCCTTGGGGCACTCTGCTTGATACAGCTGCCAACTAGACACGGAGCCATTGATCACTACCCGTTGAGCCTGATGATCTAGCCAGCTTTCTATCCATCTTATAGTTCATTCTTCCAGCCCATACTACTTTAACTTGCTGCAAGAATACTATGGGAGACGTATCAAAAGCTTTGCTAAAGTTAAGGAATAACACATCCACTGCTTTCCCCTCATCCACAGAGTACTTGTATGAGGTGAATTGAAAAATACTATTTCTTTTGATTTTTTTACAGTGCAAATATTTGTAATCAAAAATAAATAGAAAGTGAGCACTTTACACTGTGTTCTGTGTTGTAACTGAAATCAATGTATTTAAATAAATGGTATTCTATTATTGTTTAACAGCGTGATTAATTGCAATTAATTTTTTTATTCGCTTGACAGCCCTAATATATATATATATGTATATATTAAATCAAAGGTGCAGCCTCCTCTGGAATTCTCTGAGCACCGCATCTGAAAAAGGATACTACAGAACTTGAGGGGATCCACAGAAGGCTAGTTAAAATGATTCAATCGCATTAAAAAGTCTTTATGAAGAAAGACTGGATTAGATACAGATTAGAAAGGTGATTGATAAGGAAGAAGAAGTATATGGATTTACATACAAAAAACATTAAAACATGTTGCAAAGTCAAACACTCAAAAGTTATAGAATGCTTGAATTAAGGTTGCCTGTGCATTATTCTTGTATGCATGCATTATACTAGACCCTTTAATTACATGATCAGATAGTATTGGCTCTGCTAAGTATTAGAAATTGGGATGAGCTCTTGTGTGGGGGGGGGGAGGGGGGGGGACTGGGCAGATTATCTCAAATTTATCTTCCACACTTTCTTCTGAAGCGTCTGGTGCTAACCACAGTTGGACACAGGATACAGTACTGCACTAGACAGACCTTGGGTCTGATCCAGTCTGGCAATTCCCAGGTTCCAAATAAGGATTGCCTCTTTAAGGTAGCCTAATGATCTTGCTTTTCTGTGTTACTTGTCTTAGCTGGAGCTTGTCAAGCTGAAGCTCAGTCTGCTTTTAAGAATAAGGCTTTAGATGATTAATTTTATACCATTAATTCTTCTTTGTATTGGACTCTTGGACAGCTCTCATTTGTCACAAAACTAAGCTTTTTAGGGCAACAACTTTATCTTCCTATGGGACTAAATAGCCTCCATAGAACATTGTAGACCTAAGAAATTATTTATCTGTATTATAATAGTAGCTAGAGTATACAAGTGAAACTAAGGCCCGATTTTGCTAGAGCCTGTATAAATGTGGAGTAACAGACAGTCTATGCCACAAAGAGCTCACCAATTAAATAGACAAAAAGGACAAAGAGTAGAAGTCAAGTGCTGTTATCCCCATTTCACAGTGGGGACGTGAGGCATGGAAAGGTTGAGTTACTTGCCCAACTCGTATAGCAATAGGGCTGGTTGGAAAGAATTCTGTTTTGAGAAAAACTGAGGGTTTGAAATTTATTTTGGCTCCACTTGGAACAAAGCCGAGACATTTTGAAATTTTTCATAAGGGGTGGGAAAAAGCACCTCTGTTACTGTAACAGGGTTCACAACCCACCCCTCTTCCTGGGGCCCGCTTGGTGCCCCAATAAGACTCAGGGAGATTGTGCAACGTGTCTTTATTTACTAAAGGTTATCCCATCACCAGTGCCCATCTATTTATAAGCTTGACAGGATTAGTCACCTCCTTTGTAGGCAGAGTCAACCTTCAGCTATGAGGCCTCCAGTTCCCTCCCTGGCTGCCTGGCTCCCTCCCAGCCTTTATAGCCCTTGGCCTGTCAGGCCAGCAGGTGTTGCCAATCCTCAGGCCAGCATCAGGCCTTTTCCATCAGCCCCAATTGGTTTCCCCTGATTGGAGCTGACTGGGCAGGGGCTAATTAGTTGCTTTTGCACCAGCACCCTGCTACAGTTACCTACCCCTGAATTACCAATAGCCTAGTGGTCAGGGCATTCACCTGGGTTTAGGAGCCCCAGGATCAAGTCCCTGCTCTGCCTGATTCAGAATAGGGACTTGAACCTGAAACGCCCACATCTCAGGGGAATGCCCTGACTGCTGGGCTATGGGCTATTTTCTTGCTTTCATTTTGACTAGAATTTCCATCCTGGACCTGAGAAGCCTTTCATTGAAACTGAGAAATTGCCCACAAAGTTTTGGTTTTGATGAACTGTCATTTTCAGACAAAAACAAAAAAAAATTCATCAAAATATTCCCAACCAGCTCTCCACAGGAACTGTGGCAGGGCTGAGAATTAAACCCAGACCTCCTGGATCCCAGCCCAGTGACTTTGACCATAACAACAATCTGCCTAATAAAGACAGTAGTTGTGTTCTAAACATGCCCCAAACTGATTTTCCTACTCAAAACTAGTTTGAATATTTAGGCACATAAAATATTTTTTAAAAGGGAAAGCATTCTGGACACTAGTTAAAGAACTAAAGTCTTTCCAGCTGGAGATTAGACATTATACACTGGGTTCCATTCCAGAATAAAATATCTGGCAGAATTAGAAATCCCTGGGATGGAAATGCCAACACAACTTTAACTATAATGACGTAAATATAGCCTCAACTACCTCACTTAGCCAAAGAAAACCACCGCAGGTTTATGCTATTTAATTAGCCCTGTAAAATACCGCAATTCCACCTTTGACTTATACATCTAGTCTTTATTTTTCTTTCCTCTGGCTCTGGGCAGAGCTACCTGAAAGAAGATCAATTTCAGGTAGGCAATCTTGTTACAGGCAGGCAGCCAGCTCTCTAATCCAATAATGCAACACAGGACCTGAAGAGTGCACATTTATGAAAGAATAGGCTGTTTTCATTATTTAATTACTAGTCAAGTAACCTGTCTGAAGAATATTAAATTGCCCAACTTACTATGACAGTGAAATAGGTCAAATCTAAATTCTTATTGCAAATCTGGAGATATTATCTTTGAATAGCATGAGTTGGTATATCCCTCATCCGTAATAATCTAAGGGTGGGGTTTTTCAAGACTGCTCAAGATTGGCCTAATTCTGCTTTCATTGAAACAAATGGGAGTTTTATCATTGACTTCAGTGGGATCAGAGTTAGGACAAGACCGAACACCCCTAAGAGTTCATGTCTAATTGTTCATACATTAAAAATCACATTGGACACAAGATTTGAGTTGCTGCCTTCAAAACTTGACCATCCACTTCTCTCTCCATCGCTCAGATTTCAGGAATTTAGTCATCGGACTCAACTGTAAAATCCCGTTCCCAGTGATATCCATAAATCCCTCCCTGGCATCAGCTAACAGGATAGATTCTGCCTCATTACGCTCTCTGCACACGCCTCAGGCCATGCAAGGGCCTTGCTGGGGATTCCTCTGCTGTAGTGCAGTCCCGGTGAGCAAAGAGCTGGTGTAACTGGCCTCCTTCCCCACAGCCCGTGGCGCAGGGGAGTGGTTTTGGGGGAAAGGCAGGAGCACAGTGGTCTCCAGCTATCCCCAGTTGGTAAATGGGCTTCTGAGGACTACAGACATCTGGGGTAAATAAGGGCAGATTGCTGTAACTCAGGTGGGAGCGTAGACAGCAGCCATAACCACCTCCTTGACGTCCCCTCACCCTATTCCCCAGCTCTAGTCTGACCTACTATTCAAGTATGTTAGCGTGAATGGCTTTTTATTGTTTTGTTGGGAGACTTACTTTTCCTAGAACTATGTTGAAAAGGCACCTATAATTCTACAGCAAGGAATAATACATTAGCAATGCTCCCTTGCCTAGGGAAGCAGCAAAGTCTAGGCTAGAGATAGGCAAACTGCGGCCTGCGGGACTGTCCTGCCCACAGGAGGCTAGCCCCCTCCCACACTGCCTCAGTTCAGTATGCCACTGGCGCAATGCTCTGGGCGGTGGAGCTGCGAGTTCTTGCCGGGCAGCGCAGCTGCAGAGCCGTGGCCTGACCTGGTGCTCTGTGCTGCATGGTGGCGTGGCTGCCTCCAGTCGGGCGGAGCAGCTGTAGTGCCGCTAGCCACCGGTGCTCCAGGCAGCACAGTAAGGGGGCAAGGAGCGGGGGGGGGTTGGATAGAGGGCAGGGGAGTTCAGGGTGGTGGTCAGGGGGCGGGGCTGTGGATAGGGGGCGGGGCGGTCAGAGGGCAGGGAACAGGGGGGTTGAATGGGGGCAGGAGTCCTGGGGGGGCAGTCAGGAATGAGGGGGGGTTGGATGGGGCAGTGGGGGGCAGTCAGGGGTGAGGGATCTGGGGGCAGTCAGGGGCCAGGGAGGGGTGGATGGGGTAGGGGTCCCAGGGGGCCATCAGGGGGCAGGGAACGGGGGGGGCGCTGGATGGGGCAGGAGTTAGCCCAGGGGGGCTGTCAGGGGGCGAGAAGCGGGGGGGTCAGATAGGAGGGGGGGCTGGGCCACCCTGGCTGTTTGGGGAGGCACAGTCTCCCCTAACCCGCCGTCCATACAATTTCGGAAACCCAATGTAGCCCTCAGGCCAAAAAGTTTCCCCGCCCCTGCTCTAGGGGCTGGGGCATGGCGACTCAGAGACCTGGGTTCTAGTCCCAGCTGTGCCACTGACCTGCTGCTCACGTCCCCTCTCTGCGCTGCTGTCTCCTCTCTCACCCTTTGTCTGTTTAGATTAGAACATAACGCTACAGACCAGGGCCTGTCTTAGGGGTGAAAGTAACTTACAGGACTTACTGGTACTGCCAGAGTCCTGAGGGGTCGTGGGCTCAACCATAAGAGGCGGGGCCTCTCAAGCTTTAAAGGCCCTGGGGCACCGCAGGAGCTCTGAGCCCTTTAAATCCCAGCCCCAACCTGGCCACCGGAGCTGCGGGTGGGATTTAAAGGGCTCTGGGCTGCCTGCAGCTGTGGGGAGCCCAGAGCCCTTTAAATCCCCGCCGTGGAAGTCGGTGCGATCTGGCACGGTGTACTGGCTCTTGCCGGTATGCCGTTCCTGACCGTACCGACTTACTTTCACTGCTGGGCTGTCTCTAACTAGGTGCTGCTACACAGCCTTGTATAATGGGACTCCATCTGTTGCTCCTGCTGTAAATACAAACAGCAGTAGTACTTCCACTGCTTGTTTGGGTTGGATGATTGCCGGAATTTTTTTTTTCTTAGTCCAAGGTCTTTGGTAAGCGAGAAAATATTTGGGGAGTAGGAAGGCCAGGGAAAATCAGGGTGGACAAGCTGGAAAACATGAAGCAAGTGTATCCTAAAGGCTCAGAAACCACATAAAGAGAGCCACACATTTGTTAGCATTTAAAAATCTCATGAATTTTAGGCCAATTGCCTGATTTTGGGAGGCCTGGTTCATGATTTTTGAATATTTGGGGCTGGCAATATTGTATTTGCAAATTGTAGGTTTGCTTTATACAATAGTATAGGCAGCGAGATTGGAAGCCACTACCTGCCCTGGGCATCCTCCTTGTAGCATGGAGCTTTCTTTAAAGCAGACTAACACAGCTACCACACTGAAACCTACAAGTTAGGATTTCTTATATGCTGGGAGGGTAGTGTGAACTTTCACCTTAAGCCTATAGCATTTTGGGAACTGTAGTCTAGTAGCTGAGTGGCCATTTTGTGGAAGGCATAGTTCTTTACCTGCAAAATTAGTAAGAAAAAGTTTGTATAAGGGGCTAGTGATGAGTTATGTAATATGTTTGCAGCATATGGGATTTAATAGGGGGGTTTCAAACACAGGAAATTTTAAACTTTTTTGGACTGGGGAGCAGCTGATGTTAAACAAGTTTAGTTAAAGAACCAAGAGGCATCCCTTCTAGCAGAGTTTAACCATTGCTAGAGGTAACATGATCAGGCAGAAGCATGTGTCAAGTAGTAACTTGATGGAAGGATTTTGAATACTCATTTGCACTGCAAAACAACATGCAACTCCTTAAACTGAGTGATACTTTTAATTTTATTTTAGTGATTTACCCTTTATTTCAAACAATGACCTTTCCTGGTTCTTCAGTGGTATTGTTCCTGGCAATGTATGGACGTTCTAAATCAGATCTTTAGCAGGAGACCAGAGATCTCCCTCAGCAGTGCCTGGGGTAACTACGTATGGGCCTGTGTAAAGGTGCACAGCTGGTGCATTTCCAAGTTTATTTTTAGGCCTCTCCAGTGAGTGCCCTTGTGTTAGTGAAAGTGCTTACCCTAAAGCCCTACCAGTGGCCAAGAGCTGGTTAAATAATGAATATAGTTCTCAGGTTATTAGCGGGTAAAAAACCCCTGATTTTAGACTGAACATTATTCAACCAATTCTGATTGCACTAGAGGGCACTCCCTAACATTACCACACCGCCCAGCTTTCGTTCTCAAGTTATTCCACCACTTCTTTTTGCATGCATGGGGTTCCACACCCTAACATTCTTCTGCATGTTAGCCAACATTAATAGGACTTTTAATTGTGTATCAATGGCTTCACATAGCCCCACCTGTACTATTTTGTATCTTGGCTCCACTTGGGTACATGGGACCATTCCGCCTCTGAGACTTTTGTGCTTCTTTTTGGGCAGGAGTCAGTATATAGAGAAGACGGTGTATGAGACGCAACGTTCAGAACAGAAAAAGCAAGGGGGGGGGAAGACTATATTTTGCTGGTGAGTTGAGAGTGTGTGTCAGAAGACTATTTATGACCTAAGAGAGTATGCAGTGCTAGAAACACTGTGCTGTAGTAGCATTTACAAAGTTAGAAACCATTTCCTTGTAAATATCCTTTAACAAGGTAGCACTTAGTTGGCCTCTGCTGCTTTCTGTCACCTGCCCTCACTCTTTTCAAGATTCAGCTCAGCTTTTCTTTTGAACAAATCTCTGATTTCCCTTCTTCCCCCTCCAATAAGATACTAGATACACTCCCTGCTTTCTCTCTGAAATGGGTCTCTCAGTGGGAAGGAAAGCGAAAAAAAGGTCATAGTTAAGCTACAATGATCTCAAGGTCAGTCAATTTACAAAGCATTTGGGCTGGCTGTACATTAGAACATAGGTTCTTGCTCACCTTGTGGGGCTCCAAGTGCAGGCTGGTTCAGTACTGATCCCAAAAAAACAATGTCCCCCCTCCTCCCCACATAGAGTGCTCATCTTCACATGAGGCAGAGACAGGCGTGAACTTGCCAGTCCATGCCACTTGCTGTCTCATTCAGCAAAAGGTACTCATCCTGCAGAGCTGCACCATTGCCCCACTTTGGCCCTGCTGAACTCAAGCACATTCTCCCAGTGGTACTCAAGTCCCGCTTCCGGGGTAGCGAAACTCCAGGGGAACTCTAACTTTAGAGAGATACAGAGCCCAGTTATCATATTAACTAGCTTGGTCATTGTCAGATCCCAGTTCTGCATTTGAGCATCTGAGTAACCCTATGCTTGGAAAAAGCTGTGTATTTTGACCAGCACTGAACAAATGTAAAGCATGATTCTCTACTAAGAAGTGTTTCTACCAAAACACTATTATGGGGTTCCATGTTTGTTGTATGTAAGTGTTTTCCCATAGCAAATGTACACAGCTTATAAGTAAAAATAAATATTTAACTGTCAGCCCTGCTAGCAATGGGAGTTTAGATTTAAGTTGGGGTCTTTCCTTGTCATGCGTCACCCACAGTAATAATAGACCCACAGACCAAGTTTTGCTGCTGTACATTAGTGGGGCTAACTCACCAGCCAGTACATCAAATGACACTCCCAAGAACAGCAGGATTTCAATCTCTTCTTGCTTCAGGGTTGAGTTTTATTTCTCCATATCAAAAACAGTTCAACATAAATCAAACCAGGTTCCTTCCACTGAGGCAGCATTTCCTCCAAGAACTTACCTACTCCCTGCAGGTCTCACTTTCAACTCAGTGGCTTGCTGGCCTTTCATCTAAAGGTCAGCTGACCTGCAGGCTACCACCTGGTATCAGGCCCATCACTTGAGAGGCAGCTCATTGGTTACAGTTAGGGCTAAACCTACCTTAAAGAGACATCCCACCCTATGACAGCTAGTAACAGCTGTGTCTAGGGAAAAAATGCTTTTTTCCCCTTTTAAATAAATTTAGTGCGAGTGAAAAGTCCTTTTTACCTATAGAAAAAGCAGGGTGGGCAGTGGCAGTGCAAGGTTCTGGAGCACCTCCCTACAAATATACCTCAGCCTTGACAGACCATCCATAGTAGTAAGAGACTAAGCAACTGTGCAGGGGTCTCCCGAGCCAGAACTAAGGCATGATGATGAAGTAGTGAGGGAAGCTATCACAAATGCTGCTTGGATATTGACCATGTTCCATGGTTAATTATAGGACGTCACTCCTCCAGGACAGATAATTGTAATGTGACAACTGTAATGGGCTCCACATTTACTTTAAAACCATCAGGTCAAAACCCTAGGTGGCACTGGCATGTAACTGCACAGTGCACATTAATGTTATTGGATGTCAAGTGGCCAAATTCCTTTGCAATGTTCTGGGGGCTTGATCCTGAAATCATTTTACACATCTCAACAGATTAACTCCACTTACTCCATGGGACTACTGGTATGAGAAGGGACTATGCATACTCAGAAGGGCTGCTGGTTCATACGCTAATCCCTTACATGTCAATGCCTAATTACAATACCTGCTGCATAGTATTCCTTTAAGGTCCCTGATAAATAATTAAGATTTCCATTGAAAGCCCATAACTTTATTTACACAGGAAACAAGTAACTTGTGTTCTGCTGGGACCTCACCATAGAATGGAGAGTTGTCCAAGAGTTTACAGTGCACAAAATTCTTGGAAGTGTCACATTAAAAGCAAATTAACACAGTCCTAAAAGCCAGTTTTAGGACATCTCTCTCACGTAGACGCTGTATTGGCTGTGAAACAAAACATTAGATGCCAGGCATTGCATCACATTATGTAACACATTGATTATTTTACTTTTTTCCTTAATAATCCTAATTCATTGCGGTTAGAGGAGTGCATACAAGATATACCAAGAAAAGGGAAAAAAAAGTGTCACTATAAATCATTGTATTCTGCTACATTTATGACCACATCATTGTTGGTTTGTTCTTTTTTGGAAAAAAAAAAAAGGTTTTTTTTTCCAGCCAAGATTGTGTTGTTCGAAGAGCAACCTGCACTTTTACAGGAATCTTTCAAGACAACTAAAAATAAAGGCGAACGCAGCCATACAATGGCCTATGTTAGTAAATGCACATATCCAGCTGTACTCACAGCTTTCTAGTAGACTCTTTTCCATTCAGAAAACCAAACAAACACAAACAAGCCACAATCTTACAAAGACAGTAAGAAATTTTACTGCAGAATGATGGGAAGAAAATCGGTTGGTGGTTTAAAAAAAAATGAGGTGCCATATCTCCAGGGGGTGTAAATCACTATAGCTCCACTGATTTTTAATACTGATGATTTACACCCGCTGAGGTTTTGGCTCTGTATGTATATCTATTCCCTGCTGTGTTGCCGAACATACCAGTTACTTGTATATAATAATAAAACCAAGGATTTGTCTCCTGTCCATCACACGATGCTCTGTCTGCTCACATCCACGTTGTACGCTGATGAATTTGAACAACCTCGGCCAAAATCTATGAAAATTCCTTCAGAATCAGAGTCAATGGACTCCAAAATCTGGTCCACTATATTCTCGGGGCTGGAAGAAGGGACTGGAATCAAGGCAGGGTCCCTGGCCAGCTCAAAAGCCCTGTTTTGATCACCCATGCTGTGAAAGAGTCCTTGTTGTTGCTCAACTGCATTGAGTTTGCTGGAACATTCCACTGAACTGGGACTGGGCCTTTCTTGTTCTCCTGAGAGTGAGTTCTTTGTGGTTGTCACAGAGCTTTTGGAACCATTATCCATGATGGTTGTGAGATTGGAGTACCCTTGTAGCTCCATGCATGAGGTCATTTCAGAAACAGAGTGCCTTCGGATGCCAGTTCCATTGGCTGCAATACCCTCTGTTTCATACTCAGCTACCGGGGTCAGCAGTGGGTTATTGTAGCTTTTTGATCTCACCACGGGGTTCTTGGCAAGGATGTCACCTGATTTGGAACGTCTGAAGAACCGCTTCTCTGTAAACAGACACAAATCTCGATTAAAATCTCTGAAGTCTCTGTCTTTTATAGCGCTAACCCTAAGCATTCAAAAATAATAAGTCATATGATTGGCATAAAACACAAGATTGTCATAAAAATCATAAGAGGGTCCTGTGGCACCTTTGAGACTAACAGAAATATTGGGAGCATAAGCTTTCGTGGGTAAGAACCTCACTTCTTCAGATGCAAGGCATCTGAAGAAGTGAGGTTCTTACCCACGAAAGCTTATGCTCCCAATACTTCTGTTAGTCTCAAAGGTGCCACAGGACCCTCTGTTGCTTTTTACAGATTCAGACTAACACGGCTACCCCTCTGATACATAAAAATCATAAGCTTTTTAAAAGAATCAATGTTGGGTTCTTTTTATTTACCTTCTGGTTTTTGAGCCTTTAAGGATCATATCTTCAAGCTTTATTCCACAAACATGAGAGCTAGAAACTTACTTAAAAAAATAAAGCTGAGATTCTCTAATATTCACACGATTCCAAGCACTAGGGGTTTAAGAAGAATGCCAAATATTGTGCGACTTGTGATAAAATTGCAAGAGTTTGTGATGGTGCTTTTATTTAATGACAAACCAGGAGTGAAATTCTGCTCTTAGACGTGCATGGCTATGGATGTGACTGGAAGTTCCCCACATGTAGGGAGAAGAGAGGATTGGAGTCAAAGTTTACTGTGAGGATCTGAGACCCAGCTTTTTATCCTGTGTCTGTTGCGGTTGAGCTCTCTTTTGGTTTAATTGAGCTTGTTCTTTCACCAAACGAACTCCTCCAGGATGAGCAAAAATGTGCACTGAGAAGATGGTGCTGCTAACTATAATTAAACTATTTAATGATATAAAATCCATCCAGAGCAGTTACGCACCAGCCACCTGTCCTCTGAAAATCAAGTCCCTTTAAGGCACCTCAAATGTGTAATCACTTTGAAAAATCTTGGTTTAAAAAATTAATTTGAGATTACATGTACTGCCAAGGTGCTGTGTGACCCAAAATAATATCAGAACCTATCTCATGATTGGGATAAGAAATCTGAACTCGGTTTCACAGTATTCTAGATTTTTACAGCTAGCTACTAGAATTCAGTTAATCCACAGCGCCATTTTCATACACTGACCACTAGGTGGCAGTAATTGTATATTACTGGCATTACCTAAGAACCTTTTGGAACTGTGCCGTTTTCATGAAACATTCATACAAGATTGAAATAATTATTAAGCATCCTTCCAGAGGTTCCACTGTTCTCCTAGTTACGGGCCAGATCCTGGCTACTATTCAGGATGCTTTGAGTGGGAACAATCATACAACTACTGCATCTGGTCTTCAAACGATTGCCCTGCTGCTCCTGTCGCTTCACCATCTCAGTGTATAGGGCGATGGCTGGGGCAGAGTGAAACTATGCTCTAGTGATTCCCCACCTACCAGAATGTCCCCATGGGGCTTTTGGCAGCTAGGCATAAATAAAGGCTTACCACTGCTCTAATTTAGTACAGAGACCTGGGCCAGGTCTATTAGCTCAAAGGCAGTAGACACTTTTATGCTTTTAAATCCATTGAACCTGGGTTCAGTTCCTGCAGATGACTCATCCCGGAGCATCACTACAATGCAACACCACTGACATATCCCCAGTGTAGATAAGGCCTTAGTGCTTCAATGCTTGGGTTTCAAATAGAGTAGTGGAATGTTTATTTATTTTAAAAACTCTTTCATTGGAATTTTATTAATTTTTGTGGGAATACTTCTATTGCTCTTGCGTTTTGTAAAAGCTGGTGTTCAAAAGATGTCAAATTTGGGCCACTATGATGGATCCGCTCAGCAAGAGACTACAGCTCCCCTCAGCCCTCTCCCCATTGCACATCCCCTTCCTCCAGGTCAGATAAGGAAGTGGTCCAGTTCTGACTGGAAGTGGCAGCTGCATGGCTAGTGAGGCGCTGCAGGGAAGCTGAAACAGCAGTGGCTGGGGAGGTAGCCTGTGCAAAAGGGCCCCAAGAAGAGATGCGATCATTGCTCACTTTGAACTGTGTAAGGCTGTGTACCTAGGATATCTGCCACCTTTCCCTTTTCTGCCAGGCCCAGAAAAATACCCTGGACCGTAGCCATGTGTCTGAGTGGTTTTGGGGTAGGGTGACCAGATCGCAAGAGTGAAATATCAGGACACATTGGGCGAGCAGGGCGGGGGGAGGGGAGAGGACGACAATGACAGACAGGTGCACAGAGCCATGAGAAGGGACCCTAGGAAGCTGCGAGAGGGGTTGTACGGCCCCCTGCTGCAGCCCGCACCACAAGCCACAGGGCAAGGACACCTATTGAATTCAATGAGAATTTTGCATGTGAATTGATGTACCTAGTTCTGAGATTATAAAGCCAGAAGGGATCCGGTGATCACCTGGTCTCACCGCCTGTATAGCACTGACATAGAACTTTCCCAAAATAATTCCTAGAGGATAGCTTTTAGAAAAAGCTTTTAGAAAAACACCATAACAATTAACAATATACTAAGGGTTAATTACTCTTACCATTGAAAAGGGATGCCTTATATCCAGTCTGAATTTGTCTAGCTGCAACTTCCAACCGTTGGCTCACGCTCTACCTTTCTCTGCTAGACTGAATTGCCCATTATTAACTATTTGTTCCCCATGTAGATACTTACAGTCTATAACCAAGTCACGTCTTAACCTTCTTTTTGTTAAGCTAAACAGATTGAGGTCCTTGAGTTGATCACTATAAGGCATGTTTTATAATCCTTTAATCAGTCTTGTGACTCTTCTCTGAACACTCTCCAATTAATCAATAACCTTCTTATTCCAGTATTCCAGCAGTGGTTGCACCAGTGCCAAATACAGAAAGAAAATAACCTCTCTACTCCTGCTTGAGATTCCGATATTTAGGCATCTGGTCACCCTATTTCTGTATGCACTTCCCCAGGTTTTTTTGTAAAAATCAAAACTGAACTGCCCCAGAAATTCTGGCATGTGGAATCATCATGAAACTCGCATGGCTCCAACCCTGCCGATGAACCTTTAGATCCACTGCACAGACTTCTGCCACTTGAGCTAATGGAGTAAATGATGGCAGAGGCAGTAGGTTGTCATCCTATATGTGATAGATCAGCTCTATAGGGGGATGAGACACTTTTTTTGCCACTGGGTTTCACAGATATCTGCTGACAGAAGAGGAACTGTGAAACTCAGGAATCCTGGGTCTATTCCAGGCTCCTGAATGGAGTGGTCTCTAGTAGTCAAAGACCCTTCTTCCCCATCCCCTCCAGTCTATGTCTATGCTATTGCTGTCTAACCTGTCCCAGCTCCTCATCTGATTTCAACTGCCCCCCTACCCACCGCTCTGGATTCCTTGTCCCAGTTTCCTGGTCCTGTCTCACTCTCCTCTCTCCCCACCCCATCCCTCAGATGGGATGTTCGTTCCAGACCGGCAAAATTATAAGGCTTCCCAACATTTCAACACTTCCCATTCTAAATTTTCAGTTGCTTAACTATAGGCTAGCTCTGCCTACAACAAAGCATATTCAGAACCTCTGATTAAAGGGATTATAAGTGTAGCAACCTCCATCATAGCTAGTCCCCAAAGATTGAACCCGAGCCATCCAGACTTAGAAGCATGAGCTTCTACTACTTGAGTTCAAGATATAACTCCCTTAGCTGGTAGCTATACAGTTATCCTCTAAAAATCCACCAGAGGAGGGCACAAAACACATGTTGGACAGTGAATTACAAAAGTACCAAATATTATTAGACCTGCAATACTTTTCACAATGAACATCAGCGGGGGATAAACTGGGAGTTTAGGAATATTTGGAAAACAATTTTAGAATAACATTCAGTGCTGTGGTTTAAAAGAAAAAAAAAACCTGTTAAAACTCATAACTTAGCAGTATTCAGTGTTTGAAAAAAAAACAACTTTTAGGGGCTATGGGATACAAGTTAAGAATGTTGAAACAGGAAGATGTTATGCTTAGTTACCACTTGGGCAAGGCGGCGTGCTATGTAATACTTGCAAGATGTCACTGTAATGTTTTACAATATATAGCAGCGCAATGCTGATTCCATTGATATTGTTGAGCAATTCATGCTGATTTTATTTATTTCCGCCCACATCTTAATAGTTTTGAATACTATAGATCACAATTTTCAGCTCAGTTGGTCTGAACATGCAGAGCTTTAAAACTGCTATGCTCTAAACTGTATATTAACTACAATTTTAGAAACCTGCATGTCAGAGAACTCTGTGCCACTACTAGTAAACAGTGGCACAAGGCTATTCAGTGTGAATCACAGAAATGTAGAACTGGAAGGGACATCAACAGGTCATCTAGTCAAACCCCTGCATTGAGGCAGGAGTGAGTAATGACAACACTAGACCATCCTTGACAGGTGTTTGTCTAACCTCTTAAAAAACTCCAATGATTGCTATTCCATAACCTCTCTATGTAATTTGTCCAGTGCTTAACTACCTTTACAGTTAGGAAGTTTTTCCTAATGTCTAACCTAAATCTCCCTTGCTACAATTTAAGCCCATTGCTTCTTTTTCCTGCATGTCCTGAGTGGGATGGGGGTGAGTCCAGGCAGTGGGATTGGGGGGAGGGAGGTCAAGGAAGTTGGTGGGTGTGTGGAAATGGACCAGGGGAAGCAGGGTGGAGGAACTGAGGGGGGGCAGGACTGGGACTGGGGGAGTCAGGGGGGCTGAGGGGGATGGGATAGGACTGGGATGGGGGGAGCAGGGTAGGGGCTGAGGGGAGCATGAATGGGACAGGGTAGAGAGCTGTGTAGAGTAGGGCGGGGCGGGGGAAACAATGGGGCTGGGCTGGGCAGGGTTGTGGGATTTGGGAGAGGGACAGGGTCTGGAGGGGATGAGACAGAGGGGAGCAGGACTGGAATGGGGGGAAGTTGAGGGGGTGGGACAGCAGGGGGAGCGATGGGGTGGGATGACGGGAGAGGCTGAAGAAGAGATTTGGGGTGGGTCAGGGACTGAGGGCAGTGGGTTCGGAGTGGGAGGTACAGGGGGGACTGTGGGGGAGGCTGAGGGAATAGGGTCAGGGTGGGGGCTGAGGGCAGTGGGTTGGGTCTACACTGGCACCTCTCAGCATTGCTGTGCCGGGCAGCAGACCTGCGCCAGCGCTACCCTGGCAATGGAAGAGTCCTCAGTGGAAATGCAGACTTCATGACACAGACCCTCCTCCGCTAGGCTCTTGTCACTTTCAAACCCATGCAGGGTATCTGGCTCTTTTTCAGTTCTCAGGTTAAGAAAAGCCTCTGCATTTTGTGAGGGCTTCAGCATTCACATTCCTGCTTCACAAACTGTCTGCCTGACACATTGCTCCCAGGGCATTCATCTTTATTCATAATCGGCAGGTCCATCGGATTAACGAGCAACACAGGGGGAAGCAACACAATGGTGTCAAGGATTTTTAATTTTTCAAACCACTTTGGCCTCAACAGGGATACCAGCAAATCTGGACAGAGCAGATGGGTGTCAGGATGGGTTTGGGTATTTATTTATTTATTTATTTTAAGTGAAAACGTTTGGGTCTGAGCAAAGGCTGCAAACTTCCCTTTGGAAACCTCTGCTGATCTTTTGCCCCAGGGGCTAATGACAGCCTGGAATCCAGGACAGATTTCCACATCCATGCAGGGTGAGATGATGGGGGGAGGGGAGGGACTGTGGGGGAGGCTGTTGGAACAGGGGCAGGGACTGAGGGCAGTGGATTGAGGGTGGGGGGGCACGAGGGGGACACTGCGGGGGAGGCAGAGGGAACAGGGTCGGGGTGGGGGCTGAGGGCAGTGGATTGAGGGTGGGGAGCACAGGGGGGACACTGCGGGGGAGGCAGAGGGAACAGGGTCGGGGGGACTGAGGGCAGTGGATTGAGGGTGGGGGGCACAGGGGGGACACTGCGGGGGAGGCAGAGGGAACAGGGTCGGGGCTGAGGGCAGTGGATTGAGGGTGGGGAGCACAGGGGGGACACTGCGGGGGAGGCAGAGGGAACAGGGTCGGGGTGGGGGCTGAGGGCAGTGGATTGAGGGTGGGGAGCACAGGGGGGACACTGCGGGGGAGGCAGAGGGAACAGGGTCGGGGCTGAGGGCAGTGGATTGAGGGTGGGGAGCAAAGGGGGGACACTGCGGGGGAGGCAGAGGGAACAGGGTCGGGGTGGGGGCTGAGGGCAGTGGATTGAGGGTGGGAGGCACAGATGGGACTGTGGGGGAGGCTGAGGGAACAGGGTCAGGTGGGGGCTCAGGGCAGTGGGTCTGAGGGGAGCCCTCCCCCAGAGGGACCTGCCAGGAGGCCAGCTGAGCCCAGCAGTGCTTACCTGGAGCAGCTCCCAGGAAGCAGCCAGCAGGCAGGTCCCTCCCAGTCCCTCTGGCCCTTTCCTAGGGTCGGGTCGAGGGTCGGGGGGGGGGGGGGGGCTCTCTGCCCGGTGACCACTGCCTGCTGCCGGAGTCTACAGGCCCCGCCCCACTGCAGCACACAGCAGAGCAAGACCTCCTCGCTGCCTCTGTGTGTGCCGGGGCAGGGGCAGGGCTTGCTCTGTAGGCTCCTGCAGGCCAGGCAGCGGGTCCCGTGGGCTGGCTCTGCCGTGCCGGGAGCTCAGCTGCGCCCTGCCCCAGGGAGGGAAGGTGAGTGGCGCTGGCGGCGCCTGCTTGCCGCGGTCTCCCTCATATAGGGTGACCAGACGTCCCGACCAATGTAAGGTTGGGACGCGTTACAAATCCCCTAAAATCGGGACTGTCCCGATAATATCGGGACGTCTGGTCACCCTATTTTGGGGCCCCACCAGAACTAGTACCAATGAGGCCTAACTGCTGAAGCACCTACAAGTCAAGATCACGGGGCATGCTACTGGCACCCTAGGGGCTTGGTGTAATAAACAGCCCCAATAATCACACTGTTTCATGTCCCTTTAATAGCAGTGATGAATACAAAATGGTTCTTTTGAATCATCATTTTCTGAAGATAACCAGCCTAGACTGACTCACATAAAATTGATCTGTTTCTTTAAATGCCTGTTGCAACACAATCCACTTTCAATTCAGCTTCATGTGAAAATCATGAACTACCCTACTGACAATTTCATACGAGAAAATGGAGTAAATCAATTGCCCAGAAAATGCACAATTTAAGGGTGGTTTTAAAACTATGGATACAATTACTACTTTTCCATTCTGACTTGCAGTGCTGTGTATTTCCCTATGGTTTCAACAGTATAAACTACTCAAATGGAATAGCATTCAGTATTGGCCTAACTCCACCTCTACTGACATTAGCTGGAATCTTCTATGGAAGACACTGAGTGCTTTTGATCACCCTTCATCATCATTTTCTGTCTTAAACGGTTGTATGAAGTTGCTGGGTATTGATAAAAAGGCACAACGCTCCATTCCAGAAATGGCTACATTTAGGCACAGTGATTGTTGCATGCACTTCTTGTATCTGCACATCCTCTCTCCTTCTACCTCACATTGTCCATAAAGCACCCTGGGTTCAATTCTTCTAATTGAAAGTGGTATAGAGAGAGAGAGATGTAAACGTATTCATAGATTTTAAGGTCAGAAGGGCCCATTGTGATAATTTAGTCCGACCTCCTGCATAACACAAGCCATGGAACATAAAACTTCTTTTATTACAAATTTTATTTCAGAGTTTCAAAAGCTAGAGGAGGCTTGGTCAGGCTTAGCTGTAATTTTGTGTGCCCCCAGCACACCATAAAGGAAACTATATGTCCCTGTTTTTCTGGCATCGACAATCACCTGTTTTATGGGCATCAGTGTGATGTATTTACAAAGCTTTCTGGCTCACCATCTGCACTATGTCAAATCAATGACATTTTAAAAGCCCCTGTTATTCTTACCCAAAATACAAGAAGAGTGTGTGAAGGGTCCATCACTGGAATACAGACCATATGTGCCCAAGTATGGGGAAACCACCTTCTGTATCAGGGATTCCAGTTTCAAATAGTCTTCAGTCACTCCTTTAGATTCATGAACGCCCTGAAAGAAAGAGCAAAATGGAAGATTAATATTGTCTCCCAACATCTTAAGCTCAAATTGCTCACCAGAGCAGAGCGCCAGCAGGTATTCTGATTGCATTATATACAAAAAGGACACATGCTGTATTACATTGGTTTATTATGGTTATTATTTGTATTGCAGTAGTGTATGGGGAGCCCAATCATAGACCAGAGCCCCTTTGTGCTGGGCACTTGTATAAACACATAACAACAAGACTGCCGCCAGGAGCGTACAGTCTAAGGGTCTGTATATCTACACTGCAAATGGGAGGTGTGACTGCAGGACTTGCAGACCTACCCGAGCTAGCTTTGATTCCAACTAGCTTCAGTAATAATAGCAGTGAAGCTGCAGCTGCACAGACTAGCCCCGCCCACCCAGGCCTCCGGTTACATACTCAAGTATGTAACTTTGTGCTTTCTAAGACCTTGTCTACACTTGCAGTGGCGTGTAGGGTACATGTAGCTACATGCTGCGCCCACACTCACTGGAGAGTGTAGCTCTCCATTGCTGGAGCCTTTCCACACTGCCTCCCCCTGCCAGAGCCTTCCTTGCTGACAGAGACTTTCTCTGCAGTGGGGAAAGCCTCCAGCAGCGAGGAGGCAGCAGGATGCTACACTCCTAAAAACCGCAGTGTAAATGAGGGAGACAGGGCTTGGGTGTGTAGAGAGCCATGTAAGATATATACCCTGGAAATCAGGGATGCCGGGCTCTCTACTTTGTTCATCTAAGCAGTGCCTCATCATTTACCCTGCCATTTATTCCCATGCCAGTTAGGCGTGCAATGTCTGTACTCCACTCACTGCCGTAGACCCTGTCCTGAGTGAGCAAAGGTTTACAGATTCTAAACAAGGGCCCAAACCTACATGGTGCAGAGCATCTTGTAAAAGATGTCTGATGCCCTCAAAATTCCTAACTCATTGATAGCTTCACATACTGCAAATGTGACACCAAAATTCATACATCAGGGTTTTGACAAACTAGCTGATGCATTTGTTACATGGAAGTTCTGACGCTACAGCCATTGGCTTCAATAGCAGCTGCTCACGTACTACAGTTTGAGAATCAGACCTATAGTCTCTCAGAAACCAAAGCAGAAGAACAGACACTGCGGATCATGATTAAAACTGTCACTGTTTTTTTTTTTTTTTTTTATTGTGACCTACAAGCACCACCTGATTGAATGTTTAGTAAAACCTTGTAGATGTTGCTTGAGTGGCCAGTACCACAAGGTGTCACTGCCCTCTAAAGCAATACAAACAGGTCTGTGACATCTAAGAGAAAAAAGTAAAACATGGAACTTCTTAAAATACATAGTCAAAGATTTTTATGATTTTCATCAAAAATACATGTAAGAAAGTGTTGTTTCTAGTCTTCCACGCACTTCCCCTCCCCCCAAATCTTGTCACTGTTCAGGCAAAACTCCCATTCAAGTCAGTCAGGGTGAAGTTTACACCTTTGGCAGAGGCTCTTTGCAGAAAGGTGAATTTCACTCTTAGCTCCTGACCTTACAACTACATCTGTGTCATGGACTCCTGCACCTGCCTGGAGGCCCCTCCCCGACTTCATTGGGGTTCCACATGGGCATAGGGTTGTGCCCGCACAGATCTCATGGCAGGATCGAGATCTTATAGCATACATTTTGAAGCCAATGTGAGTTTTGCCTGAGTAAAGATTTCAGAAATCAATCCAGTATTACAGTGTATGTCTCTGGTGTAACCCTGAAATAATCATAAAAACATCAATAAATAGTGTTCTCAAAGGAAAGCAAGGAAACAAACATGCAGATTGAACTATTAACTCTGAATAAATTACCCATGGGTCTCAAACTGTGGGTCGGGACCCCAAAGTGGGTCGCGACCCTGTTTTAACAGGGTTGCCAGGGCTGGTGTTAGACTTGCTGCGGCCGGGGGCTGAAGACAAAGCCCAAGCCCCACTGCCTGGGGCTGAAGCTGAAGCCCAAAGGCTTCACCCTTGGGTGATGGTGCTCAGGTTACAGGCCCCACACCTGGGGCTGAAGTTCTTTGGTTCCCCACCCTTTCCCTGGCCCCAGACGGGTGGCGGAGCTCAGGCAGGCGCAGGCTTCAGTCCCCCCTTGTGGGGTCATGTAGTAATTTTTGTTGTCCGAAGGGGGTCACAGTGGAATGAAGTCTGAGAACCCCTGAATTACACAATGGATGCCCTTTCTTCTCTTCATGAAATGATCCCCATTTTTGTAGATGTATTTGTTATCTGTCAGTATTCACCAAATAGCTTCTGAGAATAAATTTCAGCCTGTGAAAATGTCTGTGAATGGTTCACTTCATTTCTTTGCTACTTGTACTGTGTGATTAATAACTGAAGTCACATGTTATTACCTCTGCTCCCTGATTGGATGATTGAAAGTTTTTAAAAGGAAAATAATAAATGATGACTAACAAAGAGCAAATAGGGCTGCATCCCTATTCAGTGGGGTTTAGAGAATAAAGAATAAACTTCTGAGATTAATTTCTCCTTACATATTCACTTGGGCTAAATTCTGTGACGCTATCAGGATTCACAATCATTTTAATAACTATAACAGAGTCCACCAGCAATCTAAAAACTCATAATGTGACCTCATGAGTAACATCAGAACGAACTCACCACGTAGATTTGCAAATCTTTTCTTTTTTACACTATTCAATCAATTATAATGTGGATAACTGAGCAGACAGAAAATAAGAGGAAAAACACTCAAGTTATAATGAGAGAGAGAGAGAGAGAGAGAGAAATAACAAAAACATTAGGTTAAATATTAGGAAAACTTTCTAACTATAAGGATAGTTAAACACTGGAACAGGTTACTAATGGAAGTTGTGGAATCTCCATCATTGGAGGTTTTTAAGAACAGACTGGACAAACACCTCTCTAGGTCAGTGTGTAGTATATAGAGCAGTACAAACAAGTCACTGTGTGTATAAAATTATATTTTTTACTGACTTGGCTAATGCTTTTTTGTGTAGCCTGTTGTAAAACTAGGCAAACAGCTAGATGAGTTGATATACCCCCTGAAAGATCTCTGAATACCCCCAGGGTATGTGTACCCCTGGTTGAGAACCACTGCTCCAAAGCACTTGCAACCCCTCCAAGCTTGGTATCGTCCACACATTTTAGAAGTGTACTCTCTATGCCATTATCTAAATCACTGATGAAGATATTGAACAGAACTGGACCCAGAACTGATCCTTGCAGGACCCCACTCGTTATGCCCTTCCAGCTTGATGGTGAACCACTGATAACTACTCTCTGGGAACGGTTTTCCAACCAGTTATATGCACCCACCTTATAGTAGTTTGTTTATAAGACAGTCATGCAAGACAGTATCAAAAGCCTTACTAAAGTCAAGATATACCACATCTACTGTTTCCCCATCTCCACAGACTTGCTACCCTGTCAAGAAAGCTATTAGGTTGGTTTGACACAATTTGTTCTTGACAAATTCATGCTGTTACTTATCATCTTATTATCTTCTAGATGTTTGCAAACTGATTGCTTAATTATTTGCTCCATTATCTTTCTGTGTACTGAAGTGAAGCTGATTGGTCTGTAATTCCCCATATTGTCCTTATTTCCCTTTTTATACATAGGCACTATATTTGCCCTTTTCCAGTCCTCTGGAATCTCTCCCGTCTTCCATGACTTTTTGAAGATAATCGCTAATGGCTCAGAGATCTCCTCAGTACCTCCTGAGTAGGAGTTGACTGAGGAGTTATCTGAGCCACTAGCGATTATTCTCCAATCCCTGGGGAGAGAAGCAGTCCTACTACTCTGTCATAGTGCTGCTATCTCCCCTGGGATTGGAGAAGGATTCTGCCTGCTGTTGTAAAAGGCACTTGAAGAATATGATCAGTTCACTAACACTATGGGATCTTCTCTCCTCCCACAAGCCCTTTCACAACAGCATCTGACAGTTCAATTTCACCTCCAGTTCAGTCACAAAGTTCCTTCTTTCACTTGCAAGAACTAGAACGACATTAATCTCCAGCCCTCATTTTTACTTTAGTTTATTTGCATCCCCACTTTTCAAGCATGGAGACCTCGAAGTGCCGTTATCTTTGAATGAGGTTAAACCTCCAGCTGGCTGACACAGGCAGCAATTAGTCTTAGCCCTGAGCTCTGTATTCAGTCATCAGACATTTTTCAATACTTTTTGAAAAGCCATAGAGCATCTGGCTCCCTCCGGAGATGTGATGACCTTTCTTTTATTTTGTCTCTTGGCACAAATACATTGTTACCACCTGCAAGATCCTTCCTGCCCAAACTATTGTTACAGATCTTCCTGAATTCTCTGGGAGGGGATTGTGCCTTTAGCGATTAAACAGCAAAACATATATATATATACACATACACATTTTCAGTGGTGCAATTTGTATGTCGCCTCTCTTAATACCAGAAGTATGATGGACTTCAAGCTATATGATGAACTTGTAAAACTATTTATTTTTGGTGTGTGAATAAGTGCCAGATTGAATGCCCCAGAGCCCTGTATTTATCCAAAGAACAGGCACAGCATCATGCATAAGCATGTGCCCAGCTCCACCAATATACCTGTATGTGCTGGAGGGACCTCCTCGACGTGAGAGGGGGGTGTTGCGGTATCTGTGTGTGAGGAGATGAGTTATCCCTGAACTAGAGCCTGATTAAGCCACATGTGGTGATGAGTCATTTTTGAGCTAGGCTCCAGCCAATCCACAAGCCAGGAGCTGGTCTGGTGACTCTCAGGGCAGATATACAAGCCTCACAGGAGAAACAGCAGCTCAGCCTGCTCAGCATCACTTCATAACTTGGAACCCTCCCCTGCCTGATAGTGGGGACAAACTCCACAGGTTTTAGCCTGCTCTAACCTAGCTCCCAGGTCTACTCTTGCTTTCCTGCTCCTGAGTATGTCTCCCGTTTCTGGTCTAGCTGCCACTACACTGACCACTAGGCATGACTTCCACTGCTCCAACCACTAGACCTGAGCCTCCATGTCTTGCTTTCTGACACCATGGTGCTTTCAGTCCCAGGCCTCTCTGAGTCTGCCAGCAAGGCTTGCAATTACTGTCAGTTGGTCAGATGGGTGAGGTAATATCTTTTATTGGACCAACTTCTGTTACATACAGTTGGTCAGGTGACATTTGTCCACTGAAAACTGGATGCAGAGGACCCAACTCATTTTATAAGGATCACCTAAGCACAAGATCCTCCGTCTCACTCTGGCTCCTAAGGAGGCAAGTGGCTCTGAGCCATCCCTGTGCTGATCCTTGTGGCTTTTGGGGGACAGCTGGCTGTTCTAACTTGGTTAACCTTCTGGAAAAACTACAAAGACCAACTATTTCCTCTGACTTTTGTGGTGGGCTGAAGGTTGGAGGGGTTTGGTTTATATTTAGTTGTATGTGGGGCAGTCCATATTGTACATTTTAATGTATGGATAGGTGACCACAGCATAGATTTATAGTCAGTGTACTCTCAACTGATCCACTGAAACAAGTAATGTATCCATTTGATTATGCATGTTCTTATCCTGGACATTGAGCCATGTCTGGGGTCCTTTACTTCCAGAGATAAGTTACACTTGTCTTACAAATATACGTGGGGAAATGAAAATCCAGACACCTAACTCCTAGAATATTCAAGAGAGAGCCCAACAAAATGTGGAAACCACCAGTTCAAGACTCTGCAAAAACCTGCTAAGGAGTGGCATTGCTAGTGCCAGTGAACGGTACTGAGAGGGAGGATAGATGGTCTTGTAGTTAAAGCACAGAACTAGGGCTCAGATTCAATTCATGGCTCTGCTACAGACTTCCTTTGTCACCTGGGGCACATCAATGGATCTCTTGCTGCTTCAGTTCCTCATCTGTAAAATGGAATAATACTAACTTTCTCCCACCCTTTATCTGTCTTGTCTGTTTAGATTGCAAGGTCTTCTTCACAACAGAGTCTGTCTCACACTGTGTGTTTGTACCGTGCCTAGCACAACAGGACCAATCGTGGTTTGGATCTCTAAGCACTACTGAAATAAAAAGAACTAACAATATTAAATATCCTGGGCAGCCTGATGTCTACAGCCTTCCAGGGGAAAACATAGGAGATGAGGGGAGAGAGCAGGCAAAGGGACCTCAATAAAGTCACTTATTTGAGGAGAATGGAAACACCGTGTGTTAAGAACATTATCTTCTTTTAAATGAAGTGTGTATAGTGCAGTTTATTTATATGTTGATGTATGCTGTTAATTCTGAGTTAACTTTAAACTGTTAGCAGTACTGTCCACCCTGAGCACTGAAAAATCATGAGTCAGACCCTCCTTGCCCCCAATATCAAGAGACGAAAAAAACCTCATGATTTTTAAGCCAAATGATACATTTTGGATTTTTTTTCTTAGGGTTTTTAGCTTTTAGGATACATTTGGGTCACACTTTCATGAGAGCTAGAACCTTACTATTTTATATATATGAAAACTGAGATTCTTATGTAATGACTTGACTCCAGGAGCTTGGGGTTCAGGAAAACACCAAATATTACAACACTCATGTTAAAATCATGAAAGCTGACAACATGGTAATAATCTCTTACATTTATATTTAGCCATTTTCAAACAGCGAGATCTCAGAGTGCTATGCAAAGATTGCTAGATACTGGAATGGCTTCAGCCAGCATTGAAATGCAGCTACCTCTGGGACAGGGAGCAGCAGCTGTGTAACAGCACAAAGCAACAAAGGATAACAGTTTAAGACAGAAAGTGAAGAGGGAGAAGACAGATCTTCTGTGGGTGTAAATCGTATAGCTACAGTTTACACCAATGGAGCATCAGCCCAGAGGTATCTAATTGTAAATGGAAGGAGAAATCTAGTCAGGCAAGATGCAATAATCCAAATTGGGGTTTGGTTAGTAACACTGCAGGTTCACAAGCTCTCTTTTGCAAAAAGTTCAGAGCAATCTCTAATGACCACAATGGTCACCACAGCAGTTTTACATCTCACCTAAGAGCCCAACTCCTATTTAAGTACTACCTAAACCTATTCCTGCTTTGCTTTTGAGAGCTGACAAGATCACACCCAGAAGCGGTATGGCTGCAGGCGTGTACTTCAGCATGCAGTAGGCTAGTTTAAGACATAAGAAAACCCGGGGTGAGAGGTCTTCCATAATCCCATCGGATCACATGATGTCTCTGAACTCTCTTTGCTTTATTACTGAAATTTCAGGCAGCTGCAGTGTTCCATTGTAAATGTCAGTGCACAGTGCCTCTCAGCATGGTTTGCTATTCACCAGAATAACCAGGTCTGGTATACTTTTCTGGTTCTTACGAGTATATATCTGGATTGGCATCTTTTAATTTTTCCAGCTACCATGTTATGCCATGCTGTGCATCACATCAATGCAGGAGAATAAAACAAAAGACAGACCTTGATGCTAAAAACTGGCCTGCTTTATGTGGGCAATAATATTACAGGCTGGTGCTACTGTGCAGGAATCCATGCATTAGAGACAGAGACTAAAATGCTGAACATCATCAGTAAAACAGTAGCTTTGATGGGCTCTTTAACTATGCAAAAATCTTCCTTTAAAACATAACTGTTACTTTTCATGAACCCAGTCTCATTTATCTGAAGAGTTTTATGCTTCTTTGAGTGTAAGATGCATCTATTTAATTCCTTTCAAAGGTCTCTATTTCTCAATTTGAGGACCCAGATATTGCAGGGCCATACAGAGGCAAACATGCTAGTATTTCTGAAGGAAAAGAGGGAGCATTCATACTGGGTCAGATCCTGATCTGAGTTACACCACTGTGAAATCCAAAAGTAACTCTGGCATTTTCAGTGGGATTACTCTGATGAACTCAGGTCAGACTCTTGATCATCTTTTGAAGGATGGATGATGGAGATTTAAGTCCTGAAGATATGGATGATACTGAAACTGTACTGTCACATCTTTTAAAGTTTAATAACACTGTCAAAATCCATACTTCACTACTTTAGATTAAATCATGAATTGTACCTCCCCAGAAGTTACAGAGAACTTTTTGTTATTTCTATTATGACAGGGCCTAGAGACCACAACTGAGATCTGGGTCCCCATATGCTAGGGGCTGTACAAACACATAGCAAGAGACAGTCCCTGCCCCAAAGAGCCTGGCAGGCTGCCCTGCAGCTGGGAGTATGGCAGCTGGGAGTCCAGGATGCTAAGGAGCCAGGATCCTGGGCTGCTGGGAGACTGGGCTCCCCAGTAGCCTGGAGGAGCCTAGCAGATGACCAGGCAGGTATCTGATGGAAAAACATTGACAGAAAATGTCTTACCAGTTCTAGACATGACACACAAGCAGCGTGAACACGGTCATGGTTTGTGTCTCCCATGTTAGTGCCAAGATACTTGTTCTCATTTTGTTTTGGTGTTTTTCAGTCTTTTGGGTGGGATTTTGTTGGGAGGCAATTAACTAAACCAAGAGAGAAGGGAGAGAGGACACTGAAGGGACGGGGGAAAGGAAAAGAGAGTGTGGGAAGAAGAGGAAGATGGGTGGAGTCACGGGAAGAGAAGAGATAGTGAGGGAGGGGATAGGAGCCAGGTGGAGCAAACAGCCAGATAGCACCGTGGAGAAACTGTCCAGAGTAAGAACGGCAAAAAAGTCGGGCACTGATGCCATTGTCACTATCTACACGTCCCTGCACTTGAACACTTGCATTTTGGGATACAATTAACACTTTGATACTGTGGGAAAAAACATTCAGACGGAAATGTATGCCGCATGATTAATTGCACCAAAGGGAAATTGACATGCCTTGGGACAATAAAAACACGCAGAAGGAGAGAAACAAGTACTATACTCATCTCCAATCTTCAGGGAGGATGGATTTAAGTCTGTACGCCCTCTACAGAAGAAAAGACAATTAATTGTGCTGGAACATGGTATTAGCTATTCTTGGTATTTGTGTCCCAATGGGGTTTGATAGAGCCTTATGAAACTCTCCAAGAATGCAGTTTCTGGAAGTCTTGTGGAGAACTGGGAATTGTAGCTGTAGCAGAGCATTAGTGAGGTTGGCGGGCAAAACTTCATGTGTCTAGAACACAGTTAAGCATGGCTAGTGTGGCAGTTTGTGTGTCAACTGGTATAAATCCAGTGGATTAACTACCAACCATTGAGTTTGCAAGAGTATATGTGGCCTTCATTTGCAAAACACAGAGGAAAGGAAATGCAAATTCTTTCTTTGGCAAGCACAACTATGATCAAAATCAACAGGCGTTCACAGGCAGAAGGTAGAAACCGATCCATTTTAAAGAATTGAAAAACTGACACATGGATTTACTACCATGGACTGTGTGAGTAAGTAAAGCTGGAGAATATAATGCACAGATATACTCAAAAGAGTGACTGAAGATTTAAGGATTTATTATGCTTGGTTTTAAATCTGTATAACATCTAAGTTCTCAAATGATTAAAATTACAGCCCTGATTCAGGAAGGCATGTAAGCATGTGCCTAAATTTAAATGTGAACACAGGCTTAAATGCCTTCCTAAATTGGCCTAAGGTTCTTCTATGAATTTAGCTCTCTATGTGTCCAATATGATGAAGCCTGGGCTCATTTAATGGTTTTGAACTACTATTTGAATAGTATTAAATAGTTTAAAGCAATTTTATAGTAAAATGAAGGATATATGACTTGTAACTATGCCATGAACTTGATACTTATTAAAATGGGTTCTGTGATTTTCCATTTAAAAAAAAAATCAAAGTCATGACTTTCCCTTGTCTTTTACCATGGCAACCAACCAATCCTAATCAAGACATTTATTTCTAGTGGTGGTTGTTTTTTTTAAAACTGTGCAATATTCTTTTATGTTTGTAAAAGGCCAGCTTCTGAAACCCTGAATGACAACGGGTAGCACCTTACTTCTTGAGCAGTCCCCTCGAAACCTGTGGCATTACGCATGGAGTAAGGTGGTATTCAGCCTGAGGGCTTGTCTACACTACCGCTTAAGTCGATGTAACTTACGTCACTCAGGGGGGGTGAAAAGGCAACCCCCTTAGCGATGTAAGTTACATCTACTTAAAGCGCTGTCTACACTCTCACTGAGGTGGAGTAATTACTTCGATGGTAGAGTGTATCCTGGTGAAGACGCACTGCGCCGATGTAGCACGGTAGTGAAGACAAGCCCTGAGTAAGGGTGGCAGAATCTGACCATGTGTAACTGTATTGTAATTTTTGTTTACCTCTCTTTTCTCCATTCCTTCCCTACCCATTTCTTACTGTAAGAAAAAAGCTATTTAAATTAGGAAACAAATTAAAAAGGTGACCCAATAGCATCCCAGATGCCAAAAGAGACAAGTTCTTAGCTCCACCCGTTTCAATATTCCTAGACAAGACAAACGTGAGAAATAAACAATGTATGTGCCCCCCATTCCCAGCCCAGCAGGGAGGGGCTCAGGATGGGATTTTCCACAGAGCCTAAGGGAATCAGGCATCATATTTCAATGGGAGCTGGGCATCTAATTTCTTTAGGCTCCTTTGAAAACCCCATCCATAAAGCCTGCATGGGGATGGCATGCCTGGGAGTTGCCACTCACGTGGGGCTTGTTACAAGGATGAAAGAAGACAGAGAGCTAGCTGTAGGCTGTGTTCTAGTGAGCAGACACAGAACTTCTCTCCTCTGAGGGGAACTGATCTGTGAAACCCTGCAGCGTGACAGAAGGGAAGATGGTTTATTTTATTGTGCACCATTTACTCTGTGTAAAAAGGGACCAGTTTTAGCTTTTCTTATCCAGTGGACAAGGGTTATGCTGTTTAACACCTGAGGGAAAGGGACGGCTACACCCCCTGAAAAAGGGGATTAATCATTATCTATATTAGGGAACTTGTTTTATGAAGAGAAGAAAAAGGCCTAAGTATTTCCCTTGTGAGGGGAAGGCACTGGTGCTGTAACCCCTCCCAGAGAGTCAGCACTAACTAAAAGCACTGAGTGGTTCTGAGAAGTGGAGTTTGCTGCACCAGCCCCCCTATGGTTGCTTTTTGTGAATTGTTGCCTCAGCGAGCCAGGCCGTTCCAAGCACTGGGATCCACAGTGTGGATCATCTCATTGCACGGTCCCCATTTCACTCCCATTTGTCACTGCACAATATCCCTCCTCAAACAAATCCCCACACACAATTCATTCTCTCCACCGAGCACAAAATCAAACCCTAGGTTCCATTCTCTCCTCACCACACATCACTCTGTGCCTCCATAATCAACCCCCTCCAAACTTTGGAATTATAGTTTTTATCCAGTGTGCCTCAGTATGATTAATATGCTTTGCTGCTTTCTTTTGAATGACCCCATAATAATCCACATCCTAAATGGGAGGCCACTGCCTACTGCTCTTCACTCCACATACATAACTCAGTTACATCTGTCTAGGACAAACAAGGAAATATAAACAAGTGTCCCATCCCCCAACACTTCTCGCATAGCTCATGTTGTGCTTTTTTTTTGGCCCAAGTAATGGAGTGCAAAAGGTCCAAGCTTCACTTCACATACTTCTCATAGGCATGGTATTGCCTGGGCAGGTATATTGAAAGGAACGGTAAAGATCCTGATTCACCTACATGGAGGCCTTTAGCATTAACAGGATACACTGATCAGAAACTGATGGACCCTAAAAATTAAGTGACAGCCACCATTTTGGCTAACACCAGGGACTGAATTGGGGATTGAATGTACCACTTGAACTAAACAGCCAGGCTCTCAAAGTGAGAGCTGTGACAGATCCTTATCCTCTATGGCACACGTGAGTGAGATGCACAACACACATGGACCAGAAGGTTAGCTATGAACAGAATGTCTGCCTGCTCCTTTCCCTTGCTCCTCCTGGCTTCATCACCCTAGTGCTCAGCTTTTGTACGCCACCCCACCCCTCACGTCTTGGGTCTCACCTTCCTAACCCCACCAGCTACTTCCTGGGTTCCATCCCCTTGCTTGTCCCAGCTGCCTCACACCACGTCTCAGCTCCTGGCTCCCCCGACTTCCTGCCTTCTTCCCCAGGCCTCAGGCAGCGTACACAGCTGCTCCTTGGATTCTCCCTCAACCCTTAGCTGCCTCACCATGTTCATTAATGAAAATATTAGTGAAGCACTTTTACATTTCAAGCGGTCATGGCTGATCAACAACAACTAACTTTTGGGCTTATATTTAAAAAGGGACATCATTTCCTAAAAGTGTCCTGTAGTCTTGTATCCACATCTAGGTCCAAAGAGGACTCCTCATTCAGTCACCCTCCACTTGCCTTTTAAACATAAACTATTAAACGACCATTTTAATCACATATTGTACCAAGGACCAGCAGCTCTGGACTAAAGCTCTGTTATTACAGTATCATCCAATCACTGGGCATCAACAGACTGCAAGTTTAGATGCACTGAAGTGTACATTAGCCATTGATTAAGTATCTATAGCACTCTTACTTGAACTTTTATGTTTTAGCTGACTGTGGAGTTTTTACAACAAAGCATCAAACGGAGATGGTCTCAAATTTCAACAATGATCAACTGCCAGATACATTTTTAATAAACCAAAAGGACATTTTTTGAAACGGCCTTTTACCAGATCCATTTGGGCAAAGCAAGCAGGAATTCCAAAGGCAGGCTCTGAGTCTTGTCACAGGAGGATGTGAAAGATGGCTAAGAGATGCAGTGCATTTCCTAATGCTTTAAAGAACGCCCAGTGCAGATCCATCACAGGTGAAAAGAAGCTGAAGCAGAGGAGAATCATATCCCAGGTACCTGACAACTCCGAACTAAAGCACGGAGAAACAATAGGAGCAGAAGCCAGGCTCTCCATTATTTAAGTCAATATAGCAGTCATGCCTATTGGTGGATTGACAGCCCTGGAGAACAAAGTCCTGTCATAGAACAACGGGCTGCAGCAGTGCATGCTTCACCTCACACTACTCCTATCAACAGGCCTCACTCCTGACCTGGAGAGGATCCATGTCTAGGCATGAAAAGGTTACTCACCTTTCAGTGCTTGGCCTTCATCTTGATCCTGCCACTGAGGGGCTCAGTCCTACAGACTGTTGAAATTAATGGGACTATGTGATAGAGAAAGAAAATACGAGGTAGGGAATGTTTGCAGGATCAGGCCCAAATACCCTAATTAGTGCCACCAGCTTTAACAACTTTCAGCCTACAACCATCCTGCACCGGATTTCAACAGCTGCCCTAGAAGTGACTAGTAACAGGATACAGAAGCTATCTCCTGAGTTAGCTAGTCCCCCATCTTGCCTTTTCTTAAACACCTATGAAATGAGGTAAGGAAGATAAGTGCTTCCTGCCTTACACAGGTTTTAAAGGCAGCAGATCCCAGGTGGGGAGAGAGAATATTTATACAGAAATGACTGCAAATTCATAACAGAGCAGGCTAATACGACTGTCAGAAACTACAGAGATAACACAGGTTTCAGAGTGGTAGCCGTGTTAGTCTGTATCAGCACAAACAACGAGGAGTACTTGTGGCACCTTAGAGACTAACACATTTATTTCGGCATAAGCTTTTGTGGGCTAGAACCCACTTCATCGGATGCATGGAATGGAAAATACAGGAGCAGGTATAAATACATGAAAAGATGTGAGTTGCCAGGTCAGTCTAACGAGACAAATCAATTAACAGCAGGATACCAAGGAAGGAAAAATAACTTTTGAAGTGGCAATGAGAGTGGCACACACACACTCACACACACTTAATGATTACCTGACGGACAGACACGGGATATTAATAGCTGCTATTCAGTTATAAGAAAGATTGTCTTCTATCTCGTTTTCAGTTTCAACCTACAAGGCAGACCCAAAACAACATCTACAGTAAAAACTTCTGTTATTCAGACATGGTTATTAGCATATCACTGCTATGGCGATGCAAGCTGAGATGTACACTCTGGGGCCACATAAATAACAAGATTGAAATAAACAGCCAATCAAATGATAGGGATGGATTTGATCGTAAGAAAAGAGGAAGGCACTGTAGTTAAAGTTACATATACTGGTCTAAAATTACAAGGCTTGATTCACTGCTGTGTTATCTCAGTTTTGAGCATGTAACTTCATTGATTTCAACAGTTACATCAACACACAAGTGGAATAACACAAGGGCGAATCAGACCCAGAGAATTTCCCTTTTACAAATACTATTTTCCATTAGATAATTTTTAGAGTGCCAACGAAAATTATCTCCAAGGTACACAGTCAATGCTCAAAACAAATTGCTCTCTTGGTTGAGAAACAAAAGTGGGGTGTTCTTGAATACACTGTTGATGTTAGTGGGAATCATGAGGCTAAATCTCCATGCAGGTCTCTGAATAGGTATGCAACTGTGTATGCATTTTTCACTGTGCACTTGCTTTTGCACAAAGAATTTATTCTTATCTGGTTGAATTGGTATCTACCTTCTCAATATAAATCTCTAGTATAAAATTAAAAGTCAAGAAAATGCATCCAGAATGACTAAAGGCCTGCTCCTGCAACCCTTACTCACAAGAGTACTGCTATTAAAGCCATACTCTCATAGGTAAGGGTCACTTGTGTGATTAAAGGTTGCAGGACTGGGCCCCAAATTTGAAGAGTCAGAACATTATCTAAGCCACCAAGTATATTACCAAACCTTTTGTGCCTCTATACACTCTGCATTCATACAGTGCTGAAATGCAAAAGAGAGAGGGCCTGATATTTAAAGGATTCTATCAACATCAATGGGCATTGGATCAGGCCCATAAAACATATTAAGTACATTCAATATTCCCTCTTCTAAACACTCATCCATAAAAGTTTAATGATAACAAACCCACAAAAATGAAACTCATGATAGTTGTGACAAGACGGAATTTTCAGTGGCTATTGTTCACAAGTGGTTTCACTACAACGTGATATATTAAACAGATTCTTCTCTGTCTTTGTAATCTTTGAAACACCACCTGGCATATCTAAGGAGTCAGTGATATACCTCTAGTGTTAACAGTTTTTTCTAGAAAATGAATGTAATTATTTACCCATGCTGAATCTCTATTAGCAGGAGATCAACAACGGCTGATAGGATGACTGGTTTCAGTGATAGGAAGGAGCTCAAGAACTGAACCCTCTTGATGGGTGATACAATGAAGCTTTCATTGACGTAGCTGCTTGACAATTATACATGTGTTGAGGGGGTGCAATACCAGATAAGTGGCCAGATCCACACCTTGTGTAAATCAGCATTGCTCTGTTGAAGTCAATGGAGCTACACCGAATTACACCACCTGATGATCTGGCCCAATGAAATCCAGGGCTGGAAACCTGGGCAGGCCATATCTTAAAGGGAATAATAATAGTTTCCACACACATTGGGTAAAATCCTGGCCCTATAGAAGTCAGTGCAAGTTTTGCCATTGAATTCAGTAGGGTCCAGATTCCAACCAAGGCACCTTCCATCAAGGATCGCAAGGCGTTAAACAATGAGTTAAATCTCATAACTCATCCAAGAGGAACTGTAAGTATCATTTATACAGAAGGAGAAACAGAGAGGTAAAGGAATTTGCCCATCACGCTAATCAGGAGCAGAGATGGGTCTAGAAGCTAGGAGTTCTGACTCCCAGTTCCCTCCTCTAACCATTCGTCCATGCTCCCCAGCCTGGAAAGAAACTCTCAGTTACTTTCTTCTATGTTTTCTCTGCTGACTCATTTCACTTTCATCCAAAGCAGATGACACAGACATTTTTTAACCTTTAGGAACTAGACTCTCAGCAGCAGCAACAACAAAATAGCTCCAAGCCAAAAACTAAACTTTGGCTTCTTCTCCATAAGTGAGCTAAACCTAATCCACTTAGATTGTGTGTTTTTCATACTTGGGGTTCTTCTACAAACAGAGGCGCCGACTCCGTGGGTGCTCCAGGGTTGGAGCACGCACGGGGAAAAACTGGTGGGTGCTCAGGACCTACCGGCAGCCCCTCATCAGCTCCTCCCCCTCCCCCCAGTGCCTCCCGCCTGCTGGTGGCCCCACCGATCAGCCCCTCCCACTGCCTCCCCGCACACTGCGGATCAGCTGTTTATCGACATGCAGGAGGCGCTGGGGAAGAGGTGGGAGGAGCGAGGGTGGAGTGTGCTCTGGGGAGGGCTGGAATGGGGTGGGAAGAGGCAGGGCGGGGGTGGGAAGAGAAGGATGGGGGCAGAGAGGGGGTGGGGCTTGGGGAAAGTGGTGGAGTAGGAGCGGGGCCTTGGGCAGAGTGGGGGGGGGGGTCGCGCACCCCCCGGGAAAGGACAAAGTCGGCACCTGTGTCTGCAACAATCCAAAGACAGAAAAAAAATATGCTTGAGCTGGACGAAGCAGAGTAATGCCTTTCCAGATAGGAACATGTAGGAAGAAAATAGTTTTCCCCTCTTTCCCAAAGACCTTAACCTACTGGAAGCTGACCATTCATTATTGTAAAAGTTACCAACAGGCCTCTCAGAGTATGCCAACACACATCTGGGAGCACATATATTGGTGCAAAATAGGAGTTACAGGACAGATTCTGAGCTGGTGTAAATCAGTGTAGCTCCAATTTAAGGCAATGGAAGCTACAGTGATGTATGCCAGCTGAGGATCTGGCCCTACAAGTCTAACTACTCATTTAAAGGTACATGTACCCTTTTTTGCAAATGTAGACAGATGCATCCACAAATACTTTGGTCACATTTTTAGAAGCCCACTAAAAAATTGGCCCTACACTTTCTCCTAAGTTGCTGGTATCCTGGAAAAGGCTAGTATTTGAGGTATTTAACCATGTTTGTTTTAATCTCTGCCTCTCTCATAGTCACAATGTAGCAAGAGTGGAGAAGTAGACATGCTGGACATGGTGATATTGACAGAAGTAAGTGCTCCAGATTCCTGCAACTGCTGCAGAAATAAAGATCTTGTCATTTTCACTTTATTCTCAGGAAGTGCAGAGTTATGTCAATTTCACTGTGTGCAGTGCTGTTGTAGCCATCTTAGCCCCAGAATATTAGAGAGACAAGGTGGCTGAGGTAATATCTTTTATTGGACCAGCTTCTATTGGTGAAAGAGACATGCTTTCGAGCTGCACTGAGCTTTTCTTCAGGTCTGGGAAATGCCCTCAGAGTGTCACAGCTAAAGACAAACTGGAACAGATTGTTCAGCCATTGTTTAATGGGCCACTTGCCTTCACCTTGAGTGATCCCTTGAAATAAGTGTTAACTACTTATGGTAAACAATCTGTTCCACTTTGAATTTAGCAGTGGGTATGTCTACACTGGAAACTTCAAAGCGCTCCCGTGGCAGCACTTTGAAGTGCAAGTGTGGTCGTGTGCAAGTGCTGGGAGAGAGCTCTCCCAGAGCTCCTGGTAATTCACTTCCACGAGGGGATTAGCTCCGAGCACTGGGAGCCTGTCTACCCTAGCGCTTTAAAGCGCTCAGACTTGCTGCGCTCGGGGGGGTGAGCCAGCAAGTTAGAGCGCTGTAAAATGTAAGTGTAGACAAGCCCAGTGACACTTTGAGTATACTTCCCAGACCTGAAGAAGAGATCTGAATAAGTACGAAAGCTTGTCTCTCTTTCATCAACAGAAGTTGGTCCAATAAAAATATTAACTCACCCCCCCTTGTCTCTCTAATTTCAATATGAGCAACAGCTCTTGCACTCTTTCATTCATTAGATGGTGACATTGAGACAGAGGCAAAAGGTAAGCACAGTGGAACTCCCGGATATAGTTTGTATTAAGCCAGACAGGAGTTTTTTCAGAATGGCTTTTCTGCAGAAGGAAGGATAGCAATGGGATTTTTTCAGGCAGGATCGGGCACATAAAGGAAAAAATAGTTTTCCCCTTATCTATGGAAATCCAAGAAAACATTTCCTCACATTTTATTAAACACTTCAGACAAGATGAGACTATGAAGACAGAAGATAAGGAAAAGACATGAGACTGGTAAAAAAACATGAGAAAATTAAAAAAATATGGAAGTTATTCTGAAACCTTAAATATACTAGTTATAATCCTTTAAAAGATGAGCAGCCACTTTCCTGCTAAGTAGCCACCAGAAATAATGGTGCACATTTCTGCCATATATAGTTTTCAGGCTGGAGGGTCTGATTCCTAAGTGAGTGTCTCCTCTAGGCAGCGAATAGAACTGCAGCCATTACAATTAAATAATTAACGTAACTTACATTAAACAAAGCTATGCATAGTTGGGTGATTTAGCGTGGATCTTTCACCACAGCAATATCCAGGCTAACCGATATATGTCCCCAAATCTTTCTGAAGAGGTGTTTGTGAAATAAATTTCAGGTGCAATCAGGTTGGTCTCTGCACAGACAGATCCTTGTGGACTACAGGCCAAACATACACATACACACACACACACACACACAAGCACCCCTGTATTCACATCCAATACAGTATTGTAATAATTTTTTTACAAAATATACCTTGTGATGTATCATTTGAAAACTAATAAATCACTGATCATTAATATTCTTCTATGATGTATGTATGCAGTGTGCATTAAGAGTTATGGATATAGCCAGAATTATGACAAAGTATGTAAACTAGGTATGTCAGGGGGAGTTGTTAAACAGGTCTGCCCTAGACAAAGGAATGTGTTTCTTCTCTGACCAATAGCCCGGTCATCAGGGAGAGACAATGAAAGGTACATACACATTCCAAGTAAACAAAGATATTAAGCTAACAGCAGGAGAGAGAGAAGCTTGGTCTAATATTTACTTTTCAAAGAATACATTACAAAGGTTTATTAATCTATAAAGACATGGGATTGATACTCAAGTGATAAGCAATTGAATGAACTGATTGCGTACAATACTACTGTATAATAAAAGTGTATAGAGTGACGCCTGAAAAGCTAATGACACACTGGTGATTAAGATAATGCTGAAATGTATGTATTAACACTATGAGAAGTTATGGATACTTAATGATATTATACTTTAAAGTTGGTGGCCAAACAGAGAGAAAGAGGTTCCCTCCCAGACACAAGAGAAGGCAGCTATCTACCTGTCTCCAAAGAGATTAAGCAAGGTGTGACCAAAACCAATGGAATCTCCATTTCCCTAGAAATCAGCAATGGGATAAAAAATCCACAAGAAGGGAAGAACAGCATGAGGCCATTCTGCCTCTTGAAACAAAGAGACAAGATGGATGAGATAATCTCTTTTACTGGAACAACTTTGGTGAGTGAGAGAGACAAGTTTTCGAGCCACACAGAGGTCCTCTTCAGGTCTGGGAAAGAATTCTCTCTCGCTGGGGCTTTCCTGAACCCCCACTCCTAGCCTTCAAACAATCCCCAAGCTCATCATCAGAAGCAAGCTCCCCATGGACCAGAACGCACCAACTCAAAGCACAAGAGACCCTGCTTGAGCAACAAATGCAAAATCTGTAGACGTATCTCCAGTGCTCCAATGATCAACACCACCTCCTCCTAACACACCTTTCAAGATCCATGGATCCTGCACATGCCTATGTGGTGTACCTCATCCAGTGCACTAAATGCCCCAACAACAACTATGTGGGTGAAACCAGGCAATCACTACGCTCTTGAATGAACTCACATGGGAAAATGATACAAGACAAAAACACCTTATGACCTGTGGGTGAACACTTCACAAAGCGATCACTCTATATCTGACCTATCAGTCCTCATCCTCAAAGGAAACCTGCACAACACTTTCAAAAGACAAGCCTGGATGCTTAAACTTATTACTCTGCTGGACACTAAAAACCATGAGCTGAACAGAGACACTCATTTTACAGCTTATTACAACAAGCTGTAACCCATTCCCCCTTCTTTTTGTCCTTTGCCTGAAGAGGTGTTAACAGGCCACTCTACCTTGAATGGACCCTTAGAGTATGTGTTAACTATTTATGCTAAACAATCTGTTCCACCTTGCATTTTGCTGTGGCGCTGGAAGTGCCTTTCCCAGACCCGAAGAAGAGCTCTTTGTGGCTTGAAAGCTTGCCTCTCTCATCAAACAGAAGTTGGTCCAATAAAATACTTTACCTCACCCACCTTGTCTCTCTAATGTCACCGGGTCCAACACGGGTACAACTACAGTGCATACAACATCTTTTCTTACAAGCTGAGAAAGGGTGTGTGTGTTGAACTCTCTGGGAACTGAATATAGGAGAGAAACCTACTTAGCCAAAGATCTTTCGCCTAGGAAGACAAGGGAAGCCAGCATCTTGTACTTCTGTGGAAGGTTCTGACTGAGGGAAAGTCAACCACAGCTTACAAGAAGAATGACTGGTGACAGAAACCATCTTGACCGAAGCTGGTACCTTACTAGCTTAAGTTTTAGATTTTAGATGCGTGTTTTCACATTTATTTCCTTGTAACCCTTTCTAACTTTATTCCTTTTACTTGGCATCACTTAGCTTATGTCCCATAGCTAATAAATTTGTTTTATTTGAACTATAAACCAGCTCTGTGCTGTGTTTGAATGGAAGGGTATATTAATCCCAGTTAAGTTAATAAGCTGTAATGGGCTGGATGCTGCAAAGCACACGGTTTTGGGGAAATTCACGATTGGCAGTGTGTTGGAGTCACCTTACTGGTTGTAGCCAAGGCTAGTGGAAGCCAGAGTGCGGTTGTGGGACTGTAAACAGGTTGCTGGGGTCAGAGCTGCCGAACCAGGGCTGTCTACGCACCCAGATATGCAGGGTGTGACCTGCATACTGATAGGCTGGCCGTGAGTGTCCAGGCTGGGAGCTACAGCAGCAAAGCATTGTGAGGAACCCAGGGTTACAGGATAAGAGGTGACACAACCCCTTACTGATCTGGATTGCACCCCCAGACCCTGACAGAGGGTAAAGTTCATCATCTCTTTACAGGCTCCTCCTTAGGTTCAGGCTGATTCATACCTATTATGCCTGTCTGCCATTGCTAATGAATTGAAGCATTTTGACTTTGAGCTCTCAAGTCTTTCACCCACTCTGGGCTCCAAGACATTCTCATTCCACACTAATTAAAGAAAATACATCTTGCGTTTGGGTAGGAAACCAAAGGGATGATTGGAGAGTTCTGAGGGACGAGTCCTCCCTCAGTTTATTTAGACTCTTTTGAAGAGATATCCAAAGCAGGGCTTTGGAAGTGCTGCAAATGCAAACTTGACTGCTGTCAAGCACTTGTGAAGATTTCAAACTCATGCCTTCCACACCCACGCTTCCCCTTTAAAACATTAATGAGTATTTTATATTGATGGATTTCAGCCTTCAAAAGCAACTCTGCTACTTCATCCTCTGTGAATAACTAAATCCCACTGATTTTCTTGCCCTTTGAAGTTTGTCTGAAAAGATTAATTGGAGATCTCTCTTTGTCCACCTAGATTTAAAATATTTGCCATTTTGATAATTACATAAGTTTCATTATGATTCCCACTAACAACCCATCCCTGTGCGCCATGAAGAGGCATCCTCCAAAATACAAACAAATCCTGATCTGTGTGGCTTATTAACACACCATAATGTGTTAACGTTTCTTTCATTTCCTTTATTCACACCTCTTCCACTCCTTCTGCTCACTTTCAGTGAGATTTAGGATAAAACTTTTCAGAAGCATCTGAATGATTTAGAAAAAAACTAAGTCCCATTTTCCAAGCTGACTTAGGCACTTCGGCCCAGATACACAAAGGCACTTAGGTGCATAGAGCCAACTGAAATCAAAGGTGCCTAAATACCTTTGTGAATCTGGGACTTGGGACTCCATGTCACAAAGAGTTTCAATGAGGCTTAGGTTCTGACGTACCTATAAAATTAACCTAAGTCAATTTGGAAAAATGGGACTTAGGCACTTTTGAAAATTTTATCCTCGATCAAAATAAGGCAGGGAGAGAAACTGGGTCATGGAAGTGAAGGACTGAGGGAGGGAGAAGGAGTTCTGAGAATCCCAGTTCTCGGAGGGAATGTACACATACCAAATGCCCCTATTAAACTGGGACAATTCTTATTTCTATAGCAAAGTATTTACCAATTTTCCCCACTAAATACCTCCCCAAAACTCTCTCTTCTATGCCAATGTATTTCAATAGCATTCGAATAGAAGGCGTGGACTAGAACTGGCTGGAAAACAGTCTTTCTCTCCCAGAAAAAATGCACAAACTTTCATGGCAGGGAAAGACTGGAAAAAAGTCTATTTTGGGAAAACTGAAATGGAATTTTTCCGTGGGCATTTGTGCAGCCGGGATACCAGTTGCCCAGTGAGCTAGGGAGTCAGGCAGCCCAGAGAGCTGGCTGCCCAGGAAATTGGGAAGCCTGGCGAGCCGTCTACCTGGAGAATCAGGGAGCTAGCTGCCCGACTCCCCAGGCAATTGTCCTAAGTCCCAAAGAGGCCCAAGCTCCTTGCTAGGTGGGCTGCCACAGAGCCCAGGAGCCTGGCAGCTGTGGGATCCCTGGCCCTGTGGCAGCCTGCCTGGTTTCCATCAAAAGTTTAATGAAAATTGACACATTTCTTCAGATTCTGACGAACTGGCATTTTCCAACAACGAAATGTTGCATCCGAAAATTTCCAACCAGCTCTAGTGTGGACACTTTTTCCTGTGTGTCCCTTTTAAACATTAACATGTCTGGGGAATGGGAAACAGTTTTCTATCTTCATCTATGAATCCTAGAGCTCATCGGCCTTAGAAAGTAAAGACAACCAAGTTAATTTACAACCAAACTACATTGAACCCCCAAATTTAAATATTATATGTAATAAGGGTACATATGGATGAGTGGTGATAAGAGATTGATCCTTATTTCCTGGCTGCAGTCACCTGACAGCAATGAAGATTACAAAAGGTAACCCCCCTGTCTATAGCAAGGGTCAGTAGCTACTGCTACACTGCACATCTTGGGCCAGATCTTCAGCTGGTATAAATCAGTGTAGCTCCACTGAAATCAACAGAGTGACACCAATTTACTCGAGCTGAGAATATGGCTTTAAAAATCGACGTAACATTTTGTTCAAAGTTGGCTGATTTTCCTATTGATTTCTGCACAGTATGAAAAGACTGCCTCCAAGGAGCAACTTTTCTGCTTTTATTCATGTAATCTACAAGGTTACCATAAATATAGCTCATTCTATTATTTTTGAGACAAAACTACTGGTCCAGATCGTATGCTGCTGGAAACTGGCGACTTCAGCAGAACTATACCAGTTCATACCAGCTGTGGTTTGGCCCCTTTGTGATTCAGAAATGTTGAAAAACACTGGAAATTCCCCACTGCTTATTAGAGTTTCTTGTTCTCTTGAGCTACATACTGAGAAGCCACATCAAGGGCAGATGAGTATATACAGGAGGAATGACGTGTCTATCTTTTTCTTCTAGGAGCCCAGCAAGGATCCCATGGTACCAGGATGCTATTGGATCACAAGACTACTCCTGGATCATTAGCATCATCACATTATTTATTTGTCACAAAATCAATTCTGTTATTAGTGTTGCCTTGTTTCCTTGTACTCCCCCGTCGGTCTCTCTGTATTCACTTGTTCTCTCTTGTGTTCTGCTTAGATTGTAAGATCTTTGGGGAAGGGACTGTCTTTTTGTTATATTTGTACAGTGAGGTCTTGGTCCATGACAGCAAGAAGACGGGGCTGGAGAGAAAATGAGATTCTTGAAAGATCACTCAGAACTCCAGAGTCTCCTTACCCTGACTTTAAGCAACAATAGATGCCTTCCCCCCATCTGACCCCTGGCCCCTACTAGCCTAGGTAAAGCCCAGGAAATTAGACAGTCCTTAAGTGAAACATACCTGGAGAGTAACTAATGTACTTTGCTAAGGGTTAAGCTGATAGAGAGGGTGACTTCATCTGGTTCAAATACTGTGCTTCCCTTGCAGGTGGGCAGCTTGGTTGCAAAAACTGGTTTGCTTTTTTCCAAACTTGTATCTGGATTAGGAACTAAAGAACAATTCCTCATGTAACATGTGCAAAACGATGCATTTGGTAGTACTAAAAGAGCTAGTTTTAAGGTTTGCTGCTAAGTGCCAGGGTTAAGAGCTCTCAGTTCCAGCACAGCTCATTACATTATGAGAAAGGGAATTCAATTTTTTGTCTTTTGTTAAACCACTCCCATCCTGTTATTGAAGAGATGGTCATTCTCAGATTGACTATCTACCATAAAAAAAGCTCTGTGGTGGCATGCCAGTTAGTCAGCTGCAATCAATTTTAAAGGTGGCTAAAAACCACTACAGGATGTTTTGCTGAAACTACATGCTAACTAAATTGGAAACAATGGAAAAGCAGGCAGTCTCACTTCTGGTAATGATTTAATTCAAAGAACACCCACATAATCTAAGCACTGTTCAGTCACATGGTTAACTGTTTACCTTTTAATTGCCTGTAATTATCAGGTAGCAGCAAGGTAATGAATTACACAGTAGTTTCACATATCACAGAGTGCATATGCTTGTTACTTTTGCACCTAGGGAGCTAAGGGCAAGACTATACAATTACTACTGCATAAGAGTTAACCCTACACACTCACCACAGAACAAAACATTACTTACACAGAATGACAGATCTAATATATCACATCTATGCCCTTTACTGATCACCATATAAGTGCAGTGGAGCCTTCTCTAGAAAAAATAAAATAAAATAATGATAATTCAACAATACAGCTTCTTTCTGAACAAAATCACCATGCCCACAGCCAGCTCTGTGGATGCTGGGCACATGCAGAGGGGCAAAAAAGGGGAACAAAAGAACAGCCATACTGGGTGAGACCAATGGTCCATCTAGCCCAGTATCTTGTCTTCTGACAGTAGCCAGTGCCAGAAACTTCAAAGGGAGTGAGCAGAACATGGCAATCATCAAGTGATCCATCCCCTGGTGTCCAGTCCCAGCATCTGGCAGTCAGAGGCCTAAGGACACTCAAAGCACGGGGTTGCATCCTGGACATGTTTGCTAATAGCCACTGGTGGACCTGTCCTCCATGAGCTTATCTAGTTCTTTTTTGGAATTCAGTTATAGTTTTGGCTTTCACAACATCCCCTGGGAATGAGGTCCCCAGGTTGACTCTTCACTATGTGAAGAAGTACTTCCTTTTGTTTGTTTTAAATCTGGTGCCTATTAATTTCATTGGGTGACCTTGGTTCTTGTGCCATGTGAAAGGTAAATAACACTTCCTGATTCCCTTTCTCCACACCAGTCATGATTTCTCAGACCTCTCCCTCCAGGCTTGTTGAGACATTCAACAGACGCTACTTCTACCAGACTACTGACTGGCCTCCATTCACACCCCTTATGTGCTCCCATTGTGGGATAGTGGACTGGAGAATCCAAATAGTGGTGGAACCTTTGTCCTCAAGCGTTACCTGTTCCATGCCAGTGGCCTCCCTGCCTGGCAACATGGGGGTAGGAACAACATGGGACAGATGATAGACAGGCAGATAGGATCTGCACTCCCTTCGTAACCCTTTCTCCCTCAAATCCTGTCCCTATGGAATACACATAGAATAGAGTTTTATCTCTGCTATAAAATTCTATAGGGTTGTTCAAGAGACCTAGAGAGAGAATTTCATTCTGGATTAAATGCCACATAATTTTAGAGACATTTGCAGAGAACCCTATAGATTTCTATAGGAGCCGGATGGTTTCATTCCTCTGAAATTGTGTAGGATTTTCCCATAAATTTGCCACTCTCAGTGCAGTGCAGGCAAACTACACAAATTCCACAGCTGGGGGACAACCCCTTCCCTGGCTAGGAAAGCTGGAATTGCCCCTCTACGCAGAGTCATCTAACCATAACTGCACCTCACCCCGCCATGCAAACAATTTGGGACTCTCGTTTTATACACTGTAAATAGGGTTTCATTATATCCAAGTTCACTATTTACAATTGGGTTCCACTGTAATTAGCTTATGTCATTCCTGACTCTGTGAGGCTTCCGCAGTTACAGGCATTCCTGAAAAAGTCTTTTCAACCACAGCAACTAACTGCAGCCTTCGCGTTCAGCTCCCATTCCATGCAAGTGGGAGCTGTGCAGAGAGCCTCCGCCGGGCCCTGACCCACTTTTACAGACATGCTCAAAGAAACGGAGAGAGAGAAAATAGACAGTGATCCGAGAAAGAGCTGCCTGCAGAGAAGCAAAGCTTTCAGCCAGCCTGCATTTGACATGCCATCACGCACTCAACAGCTTTCCTGTCTGCATCTCTCCTTATGGTCTATGGAGTATGTGGGAGGTGGGAATAGAAGAGGAAAAGAACAGCACAGAAGAGAATGTAAGGGAGAGAAACAGAGAAGGAAGAGACAATGGCAGGAGGTGGGTGGGGTAGAAGGATGCCCAACAATGGCTCCCAGAGCTCAAAGCTCAGTGCAGTAGCGTCATGCGTTTTAGAATCTGTAATATTTCATAGATTCACAGACAGAAGGGATCTCTGTGATCATCTTGTCTGACCTCCTGCATAACACAGGCCATAGAACTTCCCTGATTTAATTCCTATTTGAAATAGAGCGTCGCTTTTAGAAAAAAAAATCCAACCTTGATTTAAAAACATAATGTTACCCATTATACACAGCAGCAATGGGAGATCAAGAGGTATTAGGAGGGGGAAAAATGGTGAGCGGAGGTGAGCTGTCCCCCAGAAAGAGCTTGCTGCTGAAAGTTATCTTGTTTTATGCTAAACTGAAAAGTACTAAGCAGTGTGCTGCCTTGTTGCCCCTACTGTGTAAAGTCAGTGTCTGTTCAAGGAGATGCAAGAACTCTTTCTGCACGCAGTTGGGGTTGAAAGCAGATCTCACTGGAAATCTATGGGTTTCCTCTCAGAAATTCTAGGCAAATTTGAATTATACAATGTTAACATTAAAAGCCTACAAACAGCATGAGCCTGCATTTTTACTGCTGCAAATGTGGTTGTTATTATTATTCATGTCAGGTGTCATGTGAATGGGGTTGCCCTAGAATGGGATGTACCTTGGTGCAATGGACTGTAAATATTGACCTCAGCCAGTATTTCAATCAATCAGTCTGTTCACCTCAAAAGAATTCAACAGTCCAGATTCCCCTCTGGGTTACAGCATTACTATCCCCACCCCAACGCCCCAAAAGAATCTCACACTTTGCTGGCATCTCTTTTATTCTTCAAACAATAACCTTTCCGTGTGATACCACCTTGGTTAGATCAGGGTTTTTCAGTGCCCCAAGTGCTTATACTATTTCTGATGCCAGTTTTGGAATACAGACCAAAATGTGACTACACAAGAAATTTCTACAGACACGTTTGTACCAACTGACTCAACTGGTCAAAAAACCATTTAGTTAAACTGGAGCAAAGCCCTTGAGCAGACACTCTTATTTCAGTTTCAGAGTGGTTTATATTGATTTAGCATAAGCTGATTTTTTACCTACTTTGCACTTATCTACACACATACTTGCACTGGTTTAATTAAATCAGTTTAGTTAAACTGGTGCAAACTCCTGCATGGACACTCTTATTTTGGTTTAAGTGTGGCTTGTTTTTGGTTCAGGTTAAACCTGTTCTAATGGACTTTAGCTAACCCAAAATAAACCACTTTTACGATGTCCACACAGCCTTTTGCACTGGTTTAACTAAATCAGACCAATGCAACTGTCTGTGTAGGTAAGCACATAAGCTAAATTGATATATGATACTCTTCAAGGTACATATGAAGTGTCTACACAAGAGGAGCCTGCACTGATTTAAACTGGTTTCTAAACCAACTTCATTAAATAGAAGCTACTTTCTCATGTAAACAAGGCCCAAGTCCAATTCTCTTGAAGTAGTCCCTAGGTCATACTGCTCTTCTTGCATTAAAAGAATGGGGAATATGCAGAGTTAAAATATTATGGCACAACATACTTGAAGCAGGTGCATGTGAGTCATCTGCTCGCAGAACAAAGAGCAGAGGACAATCTGTACTCCTTTTCCTCTTTCCGTCCTGGTTAAGGCAAAGAACAAAGAAAACCGACTGTGTTTTGGTATGCGCTGCTTGCTAATTTTCAGTGAAGATCCAATTTAAAAAAGAAAATAAACCTACCCACGTTGTGGGCGAATTTCATTGGCCTGGGTTTAAGCAGAGTCCACATGAGTAGAACTTGGTTCTCTTAGTTTGTCACAGGAATTTTGGCTCAGGTTGAATTACCTCTGAGAAATAATCTGTTTTTTTTCGTTAAAGCTTGTAGAATGGCTAATAGTAACCACAATTGTTCCCCCACCCAAGTGCCTGGGGGCATAGCACTGAACTCAGCTGTGGTAACTCCTGAAATAAGAAATTCTTCTTCTCAAAGCCTTGTGAAAACAGAGCTAAATATATACCGAGGGGAAAATGCCTCTGATGTGGTTTCCCTCCTTAAATATAAAACTACAGCTTGCAAGCGGAAAATTGCTAGCCACCCACTATCATTAAGTCACATCCTCAACAGCTCTAGGGCCTGATCCTGACCCCCATTTACACCAGTGTCATTCCATTAACTTCATTGGAATTACTCCCAATTAATACAGGTGTAACTGAAAGCAGAACTTGGCTCGAGGGACCAGTTGCTTAGGGCCAGCTCTTCACTGCCTGGCACAGCTCAGGAGAGAGGAATGTGAAGGTAGTTTTAAGGGAGGATAGCCTACTGGATAGGGCAGTGGACGGGGACTCTGGAGACCTGATTCTATCCCCAAATCTGCCCTTGGCCTGCTTGGTGATCTTGGGCGAGTCACTTCACCTCCCTGTGCTTCAGTTTCCCCATCTGTAAAATGGGGATAATGATACTGAACTCCCTTTGTAAAGTGCTTTGAGATCTACTGATGAAAAATGCTGTATAAGAGCTAGGTATTATTATTTAAGTTACATTTATGCTTCCCAGAGGTTGTGGCCATTGGGTGACAGTCCAGCCCTGAGGCACAACTTAGAGCAGCATCTGTGTTACTCTAAGTTGTGCTCTTAGTACTGTCAGATCAATTTTTCTTGCACTCTCTGTCTAAATCATAGCTTTTCCTTTTGCATTTATACATGCAGCACTCCTGGCCTGAACTGTGAAGGATCGGGGTCATATAATAAGCTGTAAATGAAACAATGCCAGTATCACAAGGTCACGTCTAACTCTGTGTGAAAAAAATTCTCAGCACTGGAAATCTAGCAAATTAATATAGAAAAATTATAGCGTTAATGAATAAAGCAAAAGCAAAGAGAAACAATACATTCTGCACGGAGAAAAAGTCACATTTCTCTTTGAAAAAATTCTCTCTCTGAAAAGACCCAAACAACTGCATGGCAACACATGATCCATCACAGGGCACGAAATAGTGCCATACCTACTGTGTGTGACACATCTGTATTTGGTAATAGAGACAATAAAACATTACACTAGCCACAGTTCACAAGTGCACAGGTTCTTACATACAAAGTTTTCCGAAGTGGAAATTTGAGGGCATAGTCTCAAACTCATGTAAATCAACTGAAGTCACTGGAGTTGGAGTCAATTGGAGTGATGCCAATTTAAACCAGCTACGGATCTGGCTGTGATTTCTACCCATGTAAGAACTATCACTGCCATCTTTATCTATGGGGCTGAAAGCCCAGAGAAACAACACACAGAGGGCAACAGACACAGGTCTCCATTGTGGGGAAGAAGGAGAGGATCTTATTTCCAAAAAGGCAGGGGAAGGTACACTTTAAGAAATGCTGTTTTATATTTAGGCCCTGTGGTGTATTTGTATGTACCCATTTCTCATATCCTTAAACACCAGAGGTTCCCTATTTCAAAAACTGCCAAAAAAGAGTTATAAACATCTTGGTGCCCCAAACCATCTGCCGCCCTGACCTGCTTATAACCTGCCTGTCTCCTGTGCTGAAGTCTCAAAGGCTCAGCAAGGCTACCCCTGACAAAAGACTGCCAAACTATGAACCTCAAGGCCATAATATATTGGCCCCAACTGATACTGCCTTCAGTGTTAGAAAAGCTTCAGTTCCAAAGAACAGACCCTGCCGTGCTCAGGAGAGTGCAGGTCATTTTGTTCTCTAACTGCTACATTGTCATTGGTTTGCTGTGTTGCTGCCCAGATGGGGAAACGGCAGTCTTTGTATTTGATTACACCCTTTGAAATGCCCTTTGCACCCATTTGAAATGAGATGGGATATATAAAGAACATTTAGGCACATTACAGAGACAAGAAATAGGTCCCACTGGGCAGATGTATTTATTTATTTTGTCTGCTTTTACACGAAGATGACTGACCCAAGAGTTCAAATGAAGCTCAGAGAAGCCACACATGACACCGCATGGTTTTATTTTTCCATTAGGACCTGCTGTGTAAAAAGACCTCATCCCCCAATGCGAGAGATATTGTACTTTGTATTTTATATCTTTTTAAATACTTTGTGCTGCCTGGAGAGGTTTTTTTTAACCCTCTGTATGGACTCCACATTATCCTTATGTCAAATGAGAGATGTTCAGCTAAATATTCTCTTACCCCTCTTTGCAGACTCTCTCAGGCCTAAACTAGGACACTAAGTGATAAGATGTTCCAGTCACAGTGGCAAACAAAGGGCCTCTGTACCACATGTTTTTCAAAATAACTCAGGTTTTTTTTTTAGTCCTCTGTATAAATACCTTCTGGGAATCACGCAGTGACCATTTTGTCTCTCTGGTGTTTTGTGAGTTGTTCTTCCCAAATCTCTGTGCTTTTTCACCCCCATTTTCCTGCTTCCTTTCTGACTCATTCTCCTGCTTTCTAATTCCACACAAAGGGCCAGAGAATGCAGGCTGAGAGTGTCTGTATGTGTGTGCATGCAAAGGTGCCTTAAGTTCCTCTTTGCACTCCCCTGATCCTGATGCTGCTCTTGCAGGCCCAAGTCCAGCTAGAGCTATCTAAGGGCTGCTTTAATTTATGTTGTCTATATGTGGCCATGGGGGCTAACACTGCAGTTAAGGATCAGTGCAGCGCAACTGGTCACACTTTCTCCTGGCATGCTGGCAGCAGAGAAGTTGAGTGCGATAAGAGCCTCTGGATGAGTACTTTAATAGGGCAAGGACTTCACCATCTATGTCAATTCTTTCTTGGCCACCAGATGATACTGGGGTGAGCTTTCCAGGGTTAGTTAAACTGGTTGTAGGACCAGATTAGGTTGATGGTGAGGTGCATACATGCACTGGAAAACCTGGCTCTAGGAATACTTTCTGATCCTTAAATGTTAGCCTCAGTTCTGCTGTTTGCTACTGCTTTGTGATGACACCCTACAATCTTATTCCAAAAGTGAACATATTTCTCTCCCCGTTTCCGTGGGCACATTTTCGAAGTGGTGACAGAGGGGATATGAGATTTTGTCATGTGGCACCCATAGAACAAGTCACTTGGGTATCTGACCTTTTATAATCCCTTGATACGCTTTGTTGCTCTTTAGATAATCTAGCTGCTCCAGTTTGTCTCAACTCCCAAATTCAGATTCCTGAACTACATTTTCATTCATTTCTTCTTCTCTTCCTGGTCCCTAGTTTCATATCTCCGATGCCTTACTCACAGAGAAATGGTGGTGTCTACACATGTCTGTGAAGGGCAGGGTGGATTGTGAGATTTTCTATCCCAATTCATATACCATTTTATGTCAACTTATGCCAGTGAATTGATGCTGAAACTGTATCACAGGCTGGAGTGCACTCCTTGGGATGAGGCTGCTGGGTGGGCTGAAGATAAATGTAGCCCATGGCTCAGAGGTTGGGAGACCTGATTGAAAGAAAAGTTTACCCTCTAGGAGGAAATGCAGGGACCAACTTCATTCCTGGCCTTCTCACTGAGAAATACGTCAAAGGGACTATTTTCTCCTTTGTGGTGAGTCCTGTGTGTCGGCAGCAATACATCAAGGCACTTAAGCATATACCGAACTTTAAACATGCAAGTAATCCCACTGAAGTCAGTGAGATTACTCATGTGGTCAAAGTTAAGCATGTGTTTACATGCTTTGCTAGATTGGGGCCTGTATGTTGAATAGGGATCAGAGTTTCTCATGACTTCCCACTCTTCTTTATAAACCTACATTCCCCCTCCATGAAGAAAAAGTCCTGTGTTACTTTGTCTTCCTCTGGCCAGACGGGCTCCATCTACCAGTGAAGAAAGGTACATGACCAATACCAAGTTTACCCCACACCACAAACAAATCCCATTGCCTCCAGAGTGCTTCTAGTCTTTGATCCAACCAGATGTAATGCATTGGTACATGTCTGTATCAAATTACGGCCTTCCATTGACACTGTAACTGCCATGTTGAAGAATCTGACCGACACTTTCAGGTTGTAACTAGCTGCTTAGAGCTATCAAGGACAAACCCAGGGCAGCTTAGCGTAATGCCTAATTCCCAGAAGGACTAACACAAAAGAATCATCAATGGTAAGTAACTGTGTCCCAACCAAGGGGGTCTACCCCCTGTACCAAGGTTTTGCTAGAGAGAGGAGCCGGCTGGAGGGAATTGATTTTCCCAGTTTGAACTCTAGATGGCTGGAACTTCTCAGCTAACCACAGGACTAGAGTCTGCAGTTGATTAGCTGGTCACCAGACACAGGGTTCAGAAATGTTATGTAAAAGCAGGATCTGCCCCGGTCTCTCTCTCTCCCCCCATATCTGATCACTACCAGAAAATGGAAGGACTGCAGGAGTGGGTCCAAGGGCTCAGACAACTGAGCACAGATTCAAGGGTGAGAGCATACAGGCTTTTCTGTGTTTCCTAAAGATCTGTAAGGATGTACCTTAGGACATGTCTGCACAGGGATAAAAAACCTGTGGCTGGCCCAGGTCAGCTGACTTGGGCTTGCAGGGCTAAGGCTCTGGAGCTGAAAAACTGCTGTGTAGACGTTCAGGCTCAGGCTGGAGCCCAAGCTCTGGGATCCTCCCACTTCACAAGGTCCTAGATCCTGGGCTCCAGCCCGAGCCTGGAAGTCCACACAGTAATAAAACAGCCCCATGAGCTAGAATCAGCTGGCATGGGCCAGCCACGGGTTTTACTTTGCTGTGGGTATGTCCACACTACCCGCCGGATCGGCGGGCAGCAATCGATCCAGCGGGAATTGATTTATCGCGTCTAGTCTAGACACGATAAATCGACCCCCGAGCACTCTCCTGTTGACTCCTGTACTCCAGCGCTGCGAGAGGCGCAGGCAGAGTCGATGGGGGAGCGACAACAGTCGATTCACCACAGTGAAGACACCACGGTAAGTCGATCTAAGTACGTCGACTTCAGCTACATTATTCACATAGCTGAAGCAGCGTAACTTAGATTGATCCCCCACCCAGTGTAGACCAGGGCTGTGTAGACATACCCTTACAGGCCCTGATCTAGAAACTGATTTGATGCTGCCCAGTCCCAGCTGGCTTGGAAGCACAAAGGTTGAGTCCAATTAGAACAGACTTGTGATCCATGAGGGTGACTCAGACAGGTCTGTAACACTCTCCATCATTCTGGGAAGTCTGAGCATAAAACTTTACCATGTGATTTGTAATCTCGCATGACAACCAGATAGTTGCATTGTTATCCGTGCCCCACCTCTACTCACAACAGGATTTAATCTTACTCAACAAGTTTAAAACACTGCACTTGCTACCTCTAAATGTACAAAAATTAGCTTTTGTTTAGTCTGATGTTTGGGTTTGGGAAACAGACTTCCTTCTGAATTGACTATGAGCTTTTATAAATGTAAACAGAGAAACTGACTCATTCCCTGATCCTCTTTGACACTGTAAGTCTTTGGTTTGATTTCACCTAGATTTTAAACCGCAAAGCCAGGCAACAATTGGCAAACAACAATTTTTGTCACTAGCTTCCTGCTGTATGATTATAAGTGAGAGATTTATATGAATAAACATCCAGGGATGAATACATCCCCATGTAATTATTGATTTAAATCAGTGGAGTTGCACAGGGAATAAATTTGGCCTTTTACTGTAAATAAAAAACCCCAGTGCTTATTATCCTGTTAATGTTTCCTGCGGGTGGACAAGGGAGGGGGGCAATAAACTTCCCTGCAGCACTGTTCCTGGCAGATCATTCCATCACCTCCTCTGAACTTTCTAATATACGATGTTATCCAGCTCCTATTGCAGTCAATGGAAGTCTTGCCACTGACTTCAATGGGAGTAGGATCCTAGGATCCTAGCAGTGGCTAATATTGGTGAAAAAACTGAAAACCAGCGTTTAACATTGTCTGAAAAAAAGTAAGGGGTGTTTCATAATCTGGGAACACCAGCTTTGGTAAGAGTGCTTAAAGTGTGCTCTCAGTGACCCAGCTTAATTTTTATTTTTTGCCAGGTTTGTGACCTCCCTGACTTTAAGCCCTGCTGATATAATGTACCTAGACAACTGTGCAATATGGTACTGGGGAAAAATACCTGTTCTTGATCCAGCAGAGGTCTTGAAGCATTACCCATAACAGAGTAATATATGGAGATATACCTATCTCATAGAACTGGAAGGGACCTTAAAAGGTCATGGAGTCGAGTCCAGTCCCCTGCCTTCACAGCAGGACCAAGTACTGTCCCTGACAGATTCTTTTTGTTATTTTTTTGGCCCCAGATCCCTAAATGCCCCCTCAAGGATTGAACTCACAACCCTGGGTTTAGCAGGCCAATGCTCAAACCACTGAGCTATCCCTCCCCCCATTGGTTGTTAAATTATGCAGCCCTTAAAATACAATCAGCCACAGTAGTTGATTCAATGACCTCAAACAGAAGTGAAAAAGTATTTCCTTTCGTTTGTTCTAAATCCATCCGTATATAAAAATTTACTAACCACAATGTCTCAATTGCCCCAGTTTTTAAGAAGTGACACCTTTCCCTCTTAACACACTCATCCTGTTGTGATTTTTTTCTTTCATCAAATGCTCACAAACATTACTTCCAACATACACATTCTTTGAATATTTTTCAAACTAGGTGCTGCTTTTCTTTCTGGATATCTTATTTTTCTTCTGACAGTTTCCCTGGTTTCATTTATTTGTATTAGGGCTGTCGATTAATCGCAGTTAACTCACACGATTAACTCAAAAAAATTAATCGCAATTAAAAAATTAATCATGATTAATCACAGTTTTAATCACAATATTAAACAATAGAATACCAATTTAGATTTATTAAATATTTTTGGATGTTTTTCTACATTTTCAAATATATTGATTTCAATTACAACACAGAATACAAAATATATAGTGCTCACTTTATATTATTATTTTTATTACGATTATTTGCACTGTAAAAATGATAAACAAAAGAAACAGTATTTTTCAATTCTCCTCATACGAGTACTGTAGTGCAATCTCTTTATTGTGAAACTGCAACATACAAATGTAGATTTTTTTTGTTACATAACTGCACTCATAAACAAAACCATGCAAAACTTTAGAGCCTGCAACTCCAATCAGTCCTACTTCTTGTTCAGCCAAGTGTTCTTAAAATAAATATGTGCTGAGTCATCATCCGAGATTGCTATAACATGAAATATATAGCAGAATGCGGATATAATAGAGCCAGAAATATACAAATCTCTCTGTCAGGGTTCCCTCCCCACTCTGAACTCTGGGTTACAGATGTGGGGACCCGCATGAAAGACCCCCTAAGCTTATTTCTACCAGCTTAGGTTAAAAACTTCCCCAAGGCACAAATCCTTTCCTTGTCCTTGGACTGTATTGCTGCCACCACCAAGTGATTTAGAAAAAGGACCACTTGGAGTTCCTATTTCCCCAAAATATCCCCCCCCAAACTCCTTCACCCCCTTACCCGGGGAGGCTTGATAATAATATACTAACCAATATGTTAACAAAGTAAGCACAGAACAAACCCTTTGGTTTTTAGGACACTAAAAATCAATCAGATTCTTAAAAGAAGATCTTTATTATAAAGAAAAAAGTAAAAGAAACACCTCTGTAAAATCAGGATGGAAGGTAATTTTACAGAGTGATAAAAAGATTTTAAAACACAGAGGATTCCCCTCTAGGCTCAACTTCAAAGTTACAAAAACAGGAATAAACCTCCCTCTTAGCATAGGGAAAATTCACAGGCTAAAACAAAAGATAATCTAAAACATTTACTTGCCTTTTTCTTACAATTTCTGTAATTTCAGATGTATCATTTCAAGGTATCTTTTCAAGAGATGGGTTACCTGCTTGGTCTCTCTCTCTCTCTATCTATCCAGAGGGAACAAATAAAGAGAGCACAAACAAAACCTCCCCACCCCAGATTTGAAAGTATCTTCTTTTCCCATTGGTCCTTCTGGTCAGGTGCCAACTAGGTTAACTGAACTGACTAACCCCTTACAGGTAAAATGATTCTGTACCTCTGGCCAGGAGGGATTTTATGTTACTGCACACATAAAGGTTGTTACCCTTCCCTTTATATTTATGACACTCTCCCAGTCACAAATTTAATTAACGCATTATTTTTTTAACAAGCATCATCAGCATGGAAGCATGTCCTCTGGAATGGTGGCTGAAGCATGAAGGGGCCTACGAATGTTTAGCATATCTGCCACATAAATATCTTGCAATACCGGCTACAACAGTGCCATGCGAACACCTGTTCGCACTTTCAGGTGACATTGCGAAGAAGAAGCAGGCAGCATTATCTCCTGCAAACGTAAACAAACTTGTTTGTCTGAGCGATTGGCTGAACAAGAAATAGGACTTAGTGGATTTGTAGGCTCTAAAGTTTTACATTGTTTTATTTTTGAATGCAGTTTTTTTGTACAATTCTACATTTGTAAGTTCAACTGTCGGTGATTGCACTACAGTACTTGTATTAGGTGAACTGAAAAATACTATTTCTTTTGTTTTTTACATTGCAAATATTTGTAAATAAATATAAAGTGAGCACTGTACACTTTGTATTCTGTGTTATAATTTAAATCAATATATTTGAAAATGTAGAAAAACATCCAAAATATTTAAATGATATTCTATTATTGTTTAATTGTGCGATTAATCGCACAGTTAATTTTTTCAATTGCTTAACAGCCCTAATTTGTATCTATGTAATTTTCTACTTATCCCCAACTTCTGGACAAAGGACTGGATAAATATTTAAAGAAAACACCAGTACCTAGACTCTTACATCTGTGACTAGCAAGCAATTTTGACAGAATTTGTTGACATGATCAAATCTGTACTAAGCATTATGATGAAACCACCAATCTCCAGAAATACGAGTGCGTCAGCCCATAGCACCCCTCGAAAGTTGTGTTACTGCCACAAATATGAACCTGATACCAAAACTTTATGCCTTTAGGCTCAATTTTCAAAAGTGGCCTCTACTTTTGGGTTCCTTAATTTTTGCTTTGCGCTGTTAGAATCTCCACAAACTCCACTTTCAGCAACGTTGAGAACTATAGTTCCATGGCTTCACCTGGACTAGTGGATTCTCGGTGCCTCTAAAATCCAGGGTCGAGATGTCTCAAACTGGGCACCCAAAAATCAGTGGCCACTTTTGAAAATGTTGTCAATACAGCATAGAAAGAGATTTTTAAAATATAACCAAAACTCTTTACCTGGAGTATTAGCAGCATCTGAATAATTGAAGGTGGAACCCTGGCTCTGGAACGCGACAGGGCATCTTCTAATTTAATATTGAGGGTTATAATGTTCCGAAAATGCAGGAGAGCCAGCTGACGAACCGAGGGCTCCTTCCCCTATCAACAGAATCACCACAATAAGGATGACGAGCCATTTAAAAATAACTGTCAGAATCCCAAGTATAAGTGCTTTTCTTAAATCTTTACGAGTAGTAGGAATGGTAAATTCAATGCAAATTCAAAGGAAATATTTGGGATGGTCAAAAATCAAACCAATTTGTAGATCCATAATCTTTGTGTGGACTCACACGATACTTTTGTATGACTTGTCTATCATTGCCATGGACTGGATTATTTAGTCTGTAATCCACAAATCAGTACAAGACCCTCTTTAAGAGGGAGCAGGGCCAGTGTGCTAGAGCCTTATCAGCACACTCCAGTTTGGTCAATTAATTGGGTTTACAAGAGGGTTCTTCTTGGTATTAGGGGAGGAGAGACCTGGTGAGTCAGGGCATGGGTCAGTCAGGGGAATGATAGGCGGTAAGAGCTACCAGAGCCAGGAGACTTTATATGGTGCCTGGGAGAAGGCTGAAGGCAGGAGAGCAGTAAAATGGGTTTGCTGACTGGTGTCCCCAAGCCAGAGCACTGGGGCTGGAGAGGGCTGAAGGTCAAAGAGCAGCAGAGGCAGTTGCCCGCTGGCTCTAAACCAGACCGCCAGAGCTGAGGGCCAAAGAAGGCTGAAGGCAGAGGAGCTACAGGGGAGCTTACCTGCTGACTTCTGCAAAGCCAGAGAGCTGGACCCAGAGGAACAGTGAGGGGGCAGAGGGAATGAGGGATGCTCCCAGGAGAAAGGCTGCAGGGGTTCCCTCAGGGGACAGCTGGGTTGCACTTCAGCTAGAAGGGCTGGGGTGACTGTCCAGGGTCAGAGGGACAGACAAGGACAGTCGGAGAATCCAGGCGTGGCCAAAGGACAGTGGGGGAAACTGAGGCAAAAGTTGTTGCCGCACGACATCCAGCCAGGAAGAAGTGTGTTAGTGGTAACTTTGCCACATCTGGATACGCATGTAATCGGGGATCTTTCCTGAATTTACATCCTGTAAGAATATTTTGGAACCCTAAATATAGTAGTATAAAGTTTTAAGAGTATTTTAACAAGGGCAACGTTTGAATTTCTGTTTATTTCCCTGATTTGGGTGCCAGGTGGGAATTCACACTTTGTCTAGGTTTGGTACTTCCCAGCCCTGCCCAGCGGTGGCTCCCTCTCTCTTTAAAATTCAGGGAACCCTCAGTACAGTGGCAGAGCTAATGGAGAGGGGGCGACCAGCCCCCTGGTGGCCTTTAGGTTTATGTGTGGCACCTTTTCAAGCCAATAGGTATAACTGCAGGTGGGTACCACCAAAGTCCCTTCGGCCCCCTGGTTCCACCACTGCTCAAAACCTGCCTGTACTACTGTCTCAGTGTACAAAGCAGAAGCAGCGCTGATGCTTCACATCATGATTTCATGCAACTACTTTTTCTCCAGGGAAGACCACATCTCACTAAAGACAGCTCCTGCCCAAAGAACGTGTTTCTAGCAGCAATAGCAGCCTCTGGCTTTGTCTGTACTAGGGATTAGCCCCCATTTCCTTGTTTACACTAGGGTTTGCACTACTGTAGTTAGTTCAGTTGGTGACATAAGGGCTCATCCCTAGGACATGCACGTCCTCAGATACACATTCAGATTCCTCTGAAAATCCCAGTCACAAGTCCCATAGAAAGAGAATGGGACTTGTGTTCCTAACTCACCTAGGGGCAGATTTTCAAAGAAAGTTAGGCACCTAAAGATGTAAGTAGGTGCTTAGTGGGATTATCAAAAGCACCTAAGTGAGTTTGGTGCCTAACTTCCATTGATTTGAGAGGGACATTAGGCAACTAATTTACCTTGCAGCTTTTGAAAATCCCACTAAGTGCCAAAATACTTTTGAAAATTCCACCCAATATTCTGATTTGTTGGTGATTGTACTGGTTTAAATGGCTACACATGGCACAAGTCAGTGAACAATGTGGCCCTGTATGCTTTACATGCTTTAAGAATTTTTTCAGCTGTTTCCTTTACTTGCAGAAACAACATATTTATAAAGTTTCAACTTTTCCGTAGAACTAGGATTTTGTGCCTGCAAGTGCAAATGATCATACTGACAGCATTTAGATACCCAATTAACAGATTTATCAATTAATTATAGATGCAAAGTTAACCCTGCAAAATAGGAGGATGTTTCTGAAAACCAGGTCCTTTTTCCCCACAAGGAGGTCAAGTGCCTTAAGCATGTTTAAAATGATTTCAGGTAAAATTCTCTGCTGGTGTGAATTAGTGAAACTCCACTCACTTCAATGAATCTGAGCCAATTTACACCAGCGAAGAAGTACATCAATAACAAAACTGGAAATGTCTGAAAATGACTTACAGAGTACAAAATTTTCCATTGACATTTTTAACACTATACCAAGTGCAGGCACTTCAGATATATCCATGTACAAGGCCTAGCTGGAAATGTACATGCTGAAGTCAACACAGCTGTGCTTGCTTCACTGATTGCCCATCTTCATTTTACTATTCATATCCTTTTGCTCTAGTGTGAGCTGACATAAGGACTAAACATCCTCACTGCATGCAGTTCCTCTTTTCAAAGTTCCCCCTTCATGTTTTTCACATGAGAACTTCACCATTCATGCAAATGACTTGACTCTACAGAACAGCTGCACTAACAGATTGGTCCCTCTGGAATAGTTTGACAGTTGTGACAATTTGTTGATCAACCCGTCAAACGGCCTTTTCTGGATTCTAAAGTAACAAAGAAATATTTCACCTGCACAGGATAGAAAATAGCCTGAAGCATGGGCAGGACGTCACTGAAAAAGAAATCCCAGGTTTCAGCTAAGGTATCCAGCAGCTTCTGTCCTGTAAAAACATAAGCGCTTCACTAACTTGTTTTATGTTGTGAACAGTTAGTCAGTGGCATTAGCTGAGCAACACAGGAAATGATGTAATATACTAGTTCCTGCAGAACAAAGGGGAATCACTGACAGTTATTTTAGAAGTATTTCCCCCGTCTGTACATAGTATCAGTCAGTATTTGTGTCTTTTGGATCACACAATTAAACACGGTTACTAAATTGAGGGACTTCCGGCACAAAGCTTAGTCAGAGAGCTCCTGTACAGAATATAACAAAGCCAGACTGCCCCCGCCTCCTGCAGTAAAACTCCCTGGAGGGAACATGGGGGATTAAATCTCTGAAGATCCCCATATGGAGATTCCATCACATTGTTCCACCCCTACCCCTGCAAAGAATAAGCTGCAAGGACAGTTTGAAAATTCCAGGATCTGTAGGAAGCAGTGCAATGCTGTCCATGTGGTCATGCTGTGTCCCAGCCCGGAGCCCTCTGTTGCATCCCAAACCCCTCATCCACACCCCCAGCCAGAGCCAGAGCCCCTTCCTGCAACCCAATCCCCTGCCCCAGCCTGGTGAAAATGAGGGAGTGAGCGAGGGGGGGGGGGAGTGAATGAGGGAGGGGGAATGGAGTGAGAGGGGGCGGGGGCTAGGAGAAGGGGCAGGGACAGGGGCAGGGCAAGGGTATTCGGTTTTCTTAGGGTTACCATATTTCAGCAAGCAAAAAAGAGGACGGGAGGAGCCCCGCCCTAGCCCCGCCCCCGTCATGCCCTAGCCCCGCCCTTGCCCCACCCACTTCCCGTCCCCCTCAGAACCCCCAACCCTCCCCCCGCTCCTTGTCCCCTGACTGCCCCCTCCTGGGACCCCTGCCCCTAACTGCCCCCCAGGACTCCACCCCCTACCTAAGCCTCCCTGCCTCTTGTCCCCTGACTGCTCCCTCCTGAGACCCTCCCCCCATCCTAACTGGCCCCCTAGGATCCTATCCCCTACCTGTACCCTGACTGCTCCAACCCTTATCCACACCCCCACCCCCAGACAGACCCCTGGGACTCCCATGCCCCATCCAACCACTCCCCACCCCCTGACAGCCCCCCCCAGAACTCCCAACCCATCTAAACCCCTCTGCTCCCTGTCCCATTGACTGCTCCGATCCCTCTCCCCACTCCTGCCCCCTGACAGCCCCCCCCCAGAACTCCCAACCCCCCCCTCGCTCCTTGTCCCCTGACTGCCCCCTCCTGGGACCCCTGCTCCTAACTGCCCTCCAGAACCCCACCCCCTACCTAAGCCTCCCTGTTCCTTATCCCCTAACTGCCCCTTCCTAAGACCCCCCTCCCTAACTGCCCCCCAGGACCCTACCCCCTACCTGTACCCTGACTGCCCAAAACCTTATCCACACCCTCCCCCAGAAAGCCCCCCCGAACTCCCGACCCCCCCCCCCCCGTCTCTTGACTGCCGCATCCAAAACCTCCCTGCCCCTTCTCCGACCCCCTGGCCTCCTTGTTGTTGGCCTTCGCCTAATGTCTCTGTGAACTTGCTCAGGAAGGACCTGAGCCATTCATCCCCGCACGTTGGCTGGCAGGGGAGGAGGAGCGGGGGAGGAGCTCCAGACTGCCCGAGGCGATCTGCGAAGGCAGGGAGGGAGTGCTCTCAGCTGCAGGGGGGAGGAGGGGTTCTCTCTGGCTGTCAGAGCCCCATGTAAGTGGCACCATCCGGCCGGCTGCCCTGTTAGCTGCGCGCGCTCTGCATGGGGGCGGGGGGGGGGAGGGGAGTCCGGACATTTACAAATTCCCCCCGGACGCTATTTTTAGCACAAAAATCCGGACATGTCCGGGGGAATCCGGACGAATGGTAACCCTAGGTTTTCTGCTATTAGAAAGTTGGCAACCCTAATCCTGTTGGGAATGTGTCTTTATCTTAGCTCATCTCTTATATTTTATGGGCAGTCTGCTCAGCACTGTCTACTTTGCAAAGCAATGAATTTCAATGCAGCAACAACAGTGACTCAGAACAGCTGCTCCTCTATCTGCACAGTAAACTGCATTTTCCCAGACAGACCTTTTACTGTGGGATGTGGAAGAATGCTTAGAATCAATTGGTGATTAGCATATTTCACACAAAAGAATTTGACTTTCATGTCCTCTGAGAATGTTTGTTTTACTGTCAAGCAAAAGCCTTTGGATTTCCTACAGTATTTGCAGGGATAAAGGAAACTCAGCTCATGTAAACATAGGCCTGATGTGGTCATTCTTGTATGAAACAGACACATAATATTTTCCATGGGCCCACAATATTTTTACACCACACACATTTTAATGACCTGTTTTAAGTAAACTATATATGGCATTAAATCAAATTAGCAATCTAGCCTAAGAGTTTGTTGACATTTTACACATGCAAGGTTTCTGAGTTTCATTTCAGTTACAGGAGAAGCAAGATGCATTTCAATGTTTGTTTCTCAGTTTTGCATCTTAAATGTTATTAGATTGATATCAAATATCAATCTAATATCAACTTTTAAAAAAATTACCTGTACAGTGTGATTTTAAAAATTGACTGGTTTCTCCTTTTGATTTACCAATTTGAGACTGAAAAATCTGATTTATAATTTGCAAGAAAGCTGTGAAAACCTTGAAATCCTTACAGTCCAGTTGTCTGTGATTTTGTAGGTGTTATGTTAAATAATTAAAGCACTCTATGATCGGCTCTAGAGGAGTTTGAGGAATGTATGTCAAATACGTTTTCTGTTTGCTGTGGTCAGGGGAAATTGTCTTTTCATTAACAGATTTGGGTTCAATAACAGTCTTGATCCAATCAAATAAGCAGACAGCAATGAAAGATCACATTTAAAATTCAGAGATAGCTGTAAGTAATGCCAATGGCTTTCTCTAGGAAACTGATCAAATGGTGTATTTAGACTAAGAGGCGTTTTGACATTGTGGTGCAGTTGAAAGAAAACTGCATTTCTTTAAAACTGTCTTGGACTCCAAAAGGTTCTCAGATGTTTTATTTTATAATCTATATTCAGAAATTACTTCACCTGCCAATGAAATATAGCTTCCTCTGGGTGACACAGCCAATTTAAAAATCACCTCTAACTGCTGCACAACAGCATAGGCCATGGAATGAAGAATATTGTATTCAGGTAAAATAGCAGCTGGAGGCTAAGTAAGCAGAATGTATTTGACCATACTATAATTCTGCCAGTGAATTTGTGCTAGCAATTTTAAGAGGTATTTTTTGATTTCTGCATTCATGTAGACTCATTAAAAGACTGATTTGACAACATCTCTTTTGCAGATCTCTAGTGAATGCAAGTGAGAGAAACTAGAGTGTCTGTGTGGAGAGATAGGGCGAGATTCTACTCCTAGTTACACTGATGTAAATCTGGAGTAATTCCAGTGGACAACTGTCTTCAGTGGAGATACTCGAGATTTATACTGGTGTATAGGAGAGCAGAATCTGGCCAATACTCTGAATTTTTGTTCCTTCTCTTTGCATTTATTTACTTAATACTTGGACTGATTCTTTCAAATATAAAAGAAATTTCATTAATAGTTGCCTCAGTTAGGTGACATTTATAACCACTTTAACTGCAGACAGACAGACAAATGGAGCCATGACAACACAATGGCACAGCTTCTGACCTCATTTATACCAATGTAAACCCAGAGTAACTCTACTAAAGACAACAGAATTACTCAGGATATACCCAGGTTTAAGTGAGATCAGAGTGTGTTCCCATGACTTTTCAGCTAATTGGGATTGCAGGGTTTACATTGTCATTTAATAAAACATTGTATTCTGTTTTCCACATCTATTTAATTTTAAACAAGTTATAACTGAATGAAAACGTAAACATCCAAACAGGAGGTTTGGTTAGTTGATGTGCTAGGCAAACATTTCTCCTTGGTGGAAGCCAATAGGAACATGAAACTGTAAGTGACACTGGAACAACCTCCTGTTATGGGACCCGATCCAAAGCCCATTGAAGTCAGTGAAAGGAATCTCATTGATTTCAGTGTGCTTTAGATCCAGTCCTTTGAACAGCTGCAGCACTGCTGAAGTTTGAGTTACCTTCATAAAACCGGATCTTGTCCCTCAGTATTACCATGCCTTTTGTAAGCAGCTGATTCTGTAAATAAAATACACACACCTTTCATTTCTACAACTCCATATTTCTTTGAAGCCATTGTAGATTTTTTTTTAAAACAAGAAAGCTGTTTTAGTGGCTGCTGTTCATTAATGAAGTTTTATTTCTATGTCCATCTTCTTGTTTAAAGCTACTAGGACACTTGTAAAATGATGATGATAATCATATTCTTAGCTCTGCCAGTATATAGCAACTTCCATCTGGGGATATTAAAGCTTTTTACAAACATTAGCATAGGCCATACACCATTTAATCAGCAAGGGAGGTAGTAAATTGTATTTTAAAAGTAAGATCATGTATAATTATTAATAAATGGCTTCCTGATTAATTACAGCACAAGAGACTTGAGGAATCCCACAGAATTTTCACCTAAATTAAATATTTGGACCCTATTGAAAAGGATCCGTTTAATAAAAATCTGTATTATGCTGAGATTTATAATATTAGATGTGGGCTTTCACTATAAAATGAAATATTAAAACCAAATCTCATCGGTCAATAAATGCTCATAACAGGACCTGATCCAAAACCACTGAAGTCAATAGGAGTCAAATATTTAGGGATGACTAACAACAATTTTAGTTACAAGCTGGGGACGCATCAGTTAGAAGTAACAGAGGAGGAGAAAGACCTCGGGGTCCTTGTAGACCGCAGGATGACTATGAGTCGACAATGTGACGTGGCGGTGAAAAAAGCCAATGCAGTCTTGGGATGCATTAGGCGAGGTATATCTAGTAGGGATAAGGAGGTGCTGCTACCATTGTATAAGGCGCTGGTGAGACCTCATTTGGAGTACTGTGTGCAGTTCTGGTCTCCCATGTTTAAAAAAGATGAACTCAAACTGGAACGGGTACAGAGAAGGGCCACTAGGATGATCAGAGGAATGGAAAACCTGTCGTATGAAAGGAGACTCGAGGAGCTCGGGTTGTTTAGCCTGACCAAACGAAGGCTGAGGGGGGATATGATTGCTCTCTTTAAATATATCAGAGGGATAAATACCAGGGAGGGAGAGGAATTATTCCAGCTCAGTACTAATGTGGACATGAGAACGAATGGATATAAACTGGCTGTGAGGAAGTTTAGGCTTGAAATTAGACGAAGGTTTCTGACCGTCAGAGGGGTGAAATATTGGAACAGCCTTCCGAGGGAAACGGTGGGGGCGAAGGACCTGTCTGGTTTTAAGATTAAGCTAGATAAGTTTATGGAGGGAATGGTTTAATGGGATAACGTGATTTTAGTCAAAGGAACAGCGTGCCATGGCAGGTAAATAGTATAATGGCTAATGAGGGTCAGGCTGGAGAATGTTGCCTACGTGCTCGGGGTTTTACTGATTGCCATATTTGGGGTCGGGAAGGAATTTTCCTCCAGGGTAGATTGGCAGAGGCCCTGGAGGTTTTTCGCCTTCCTCCGCAGCATGGGGCAGGGATCGCTAGCTGGAGGATTCTCTGCTAATTGAAGTCTCTAAGCCACAGGATTTGGGGACTTCAACAGCAGAGTCAAGGGAAAGGGTAGGGACGGCTTTGTGGCCTGCATCATGCGGGAGGTCAGACCAGATGATCATAATGGTCCCTTCTGACCTTAAAGTCTATGAGTCTATGAGTCTTTCCACAGACTTTAGAGGGCTTTGAATCAGGATAATAAATCACGTCAGAATACTGGAACAAATAGTATTTATAGGAATCCCACTGTCACAGTTAAGGGCAAATATTGTCCATTCTGTAGCCATGATCTGAACCCTTCCTTTATAAGTGACCCCAATAAAGTTCCTTAATAGTGTCCTTAAAATACATGTGGTACAAAGACCTCTGGTCAAATATTTCAATATCTGACCTGGTATGAAATTTCAACCAATGTGACATTGATGGAAGGGGAACAAATCCTATTTTTATCCTTAACTTTAAGGTAATAGAAAGGTAAAGGTGTGACGGTGTACCCCATAAGGCTTCATGGGAATATGCTTATGAATGTATATATGATATAACTGGAATATGTTTTATGCTACATATGCCATGTAACATATCTATGTAAAGGTTATGATCTACTAAATACATTCCTCCTATTTCTATGCATGTATCATTTTTGTACTTGAAGTTAGGAATATTGGCTGTATACTTGCTTGATTTCTAAGTAGCCTTTGTAAAGCACTTGGTCAACTTCTTGAGAAAGGAATGTGCAAATTAAGTGCCCAATCACGAAGCACTTAAGGGACAATGGATCTTGGGAGGCTCCAATCCACATAAGAAGTCTAAATGAGGACGTTCAAGGGAGCAGGTAAGCAATGGCTGCTGCCTGTAAAAACTGAGTCATGCATGGATATGTGACTTGCCCATGTGACTCCAAAACTCCATCTTGGAGCTGGACTTTTCATAGGAGAGAGGAGGGGACCTCCACACACAAGAGAAAGTCTATTTAAGCCTGTGGGAGACCCCTCCATTTTGTCTTCAGCTGGCTCAAGAGATAGCCTCTCCAGCCCCAAGGATACCTGAAAGAAACTGGAACAAAGGACAGTAACTCTAGGGGGTGTGAGTTGTTGCTGGACCCAGACTAGAAGGAAGCTTACTGGGTGACGTTTTAATCTGTATTCAGTTTTCTTAGAAATAGACTCATGTGTTCTATTTTATTTTGCTTGGTAATTCACTTTGTTCTGTCTGCTATTACTTGGAACCACTTAAATCCTACTTTCTGTATTTAATAAAATCACTTTTTACTTATTAATTAACCCAGAGTATGTATTAATACCGGGGGGGGAGGGCGCAAAAAACTGTGCATATCTCTTGATCAGTGTTATCGAGGGCGAACAATTTATAAGTTTACCCGGCATAAGCTTTATACACGGTAAAACGGATTTATTTGGGGTTTGGACCCCATTAGGAGTTGGGCATCTGAGTGTTAAAGACAGGAACACTTCTTAAATTGCTTTCAGTTAAGTCTGCAACTTTGGGGCACGTGGTTCAGACCCTGGATCTGTGTTGAAGCAGACTGGCGTGTCTGGCTCAACAAGACAGGGTGCTGGAGTCCCAAGCTGGATAGGAAAGCAGGGGCAGAAGTAGTCTTGGCACATCAGTTGGCAGTTCCCAAGGGGGTTTCTGTGATCCAACCCATTACAAAAGGATTTGCCTACTGCTTGTTCAGCCAAACAATTTTACTCAGCAGCACTGACAAATGTAAGAAGCTAAATGAAAAACGAAAACCCCACAAACCTGCAGGTATTCAGTAAAAAAGGATCCCAGCTCAGTTTTCAGTAGTTGCCTGTATTAGGGAATAGAGAATAAAAAAAGAATTTTTACAATCAACAAATTGTACCCAATGTGCATTGTGTATAAGAAAGGAAGACTGCTGATCTTATGAAGTGTTTTAAGTTGCATCTTTCCTTCTAAAAATGTTTAACCAGAAGCATATTAAACAGGGATAACACACTATAATAAACCCTTAAACCAACATCTCTAAATGCTCAGAAATATTTATTGTAGGAGATTTAGACCTGTTAATGACTATAGTTATGGTTCAAATACACAAGTGATTTTCTTAACTAAAAGAAGAGAGGCTGAATTCTGCCTTCAGCTGCATTGGTATAAATTTGGTATCACACCACTGAAGTCACTTGAGTTACTTTGTATTTACGCCTAATTAACTGAGACCAGAATTTCACTTCACTTGCACTTCAGAAGTGGAAGAATATGAAAAATCTTAGTATTCTATGCTGGTATGTGGCTCTGAGCAATCTGGCAGATTTCGAAATAACGTAATTCCAAAGGAATGAGAGTTTGGCTTGCTTTAATGAGGTGCGGTCTGAGTTTTTAGAGCTCTGGACTGCAGGTTTGGGCCCTAAGTGACTTTAATAACAGAGTTGTGCCAAGTGTTCATAAAGAAACCTGAAACCCGGTGAAACTCTCTGGGTTTTGTGACAAGCTTGACACTGAGCCAAGTGTCATGAACATCCAGAATGAATCTGGGCCAGTTAAATTAAAACTCCAAATTTCACACGTCTTCAGTGCAAAATCAGGTTAAAATGCAGCATATCACTCCTTCAAATGAGAGCCTCTAAGCCAAACTGTGGAAGTGCCAACCTACACAAAATACAATTCCCATAAACCACCGTCAAACGAAACAACTGAATCCCACCAGCTCTAATGCCAGAACCAATGTATTCAAGGTGAAATTCGCCCGTGTAGAGAACCAGCACAAGGCCTATGCAGCAAAGTCTCACTTGATGCACGTTGGGTGCTGAACAATTTGAGAATCTAGTCACAGCTGTGGTTGCTGAACGCTTGAAAATCTGGCCCCATCTGACAACTGAAGGAACTCAGTACAACTGTATGTGAAATTTGGTTAAAGACCCACCTCAATTAAATATTTTGGTCCCTACTGTGGTCGTACAAGACAAGTTTCACTATATATGAATGCAGACACTTTGTTGTGTGTGGTCCCCTTTCCCTTCCCTTTGTTTCCTTCTTCTGGCCTTGAAAAATAATAATTATTTTTTTTTTAAAAAACATGCCCTATTTCTGAAGCCCAGTAGACCATTCCCCTCTATATGCCCCTCTTCTGCCCTATCCTCCTTCCCAAAACGCCCCACAGGAGATGGAAACTTACCTGTGGAACACCACAAGATTCAGCACATTCTGCCCTGCAGTGTGCAGAGACAGTTGCCATTACGAGAAGGAGCATGTCAACATCTAGCATGGGGCCATGTGTATTACTTCTTTATATTGATAAGAATATGCCCATCATGACCCTGGTGCACTCTGTGCAGACATATTAGGAACGCATGAAATTAAAAAATGAAAACAAGGAGTGGGATTTTCAAGGGAGCCCAACTGGACAAAATTCAGCATGAAAAGAACTCTCCCCTAGAAACTCAACCGACTCAGACACACTCCTTCAGATAACAGTCTAGCATCGAAATGGTCAAAGCCAGCTAAGGGATTTAGTCATGCAACTCCCATTACAATTAATGGGAATGGTATGTTCAAATCCCCTAGTCGGCTTTCAAAAGCTCAACCTAGGTGAGTAGATAAACCTTGAATAGTGCTCTGAAGGTCAACAGACCCAGGATTTGTTGGATGAACATGGGAAGTGAATCCTGCAGCTGAGGACCCTCTACTGAGCACCCTCTGCCTACAACACCTTGACCTTCAAATCTAGGGGTCGTTCACAAAAATCTCAATTCATCTCAACTGTTGAAATGGTGCATAGTGCCAGATTCTGCCTCCTGGTGAGTAGCTTACTTCCCAAGCAGGTCCATTGATTTCAATGGGACATGTCACGGAATAAGGCACAACTCAGTATAAGTAAGGTTGGCTGAATCTAGTCTGTAATGAAAGGGCTGTAAATTTCCACAGAGATTTTATTTCTCATATGAAAGAGACACCGCCACTCCAGACCTCGCTCCGCAATATAACCTTGGTATCACAGCTCAGAAAAAGAATATTGGAGGACATTGTTATATGGCAATCTCTTGCTTTATTTCCACCTTCCCTTCAAGTTATTGGCTCTTTAAACTCCAGTCCCAACTTCCTTGTTGACTCTATTAGGTGGTTTGTAAATAGCTAATACATAGATGGCTTTATACCATCATTAGATGTGATGGCTAATTACTGGAGTTACAAATGTTGATTATAAAATGGCATTCTCTTGATTAGAAAACTAACCCTAAGCTCTGATGAACTAAAATCTTGGTACTTAGTAGTTCAAATGAGAAAGAAATAAAGCTAAAAAGTACACAACCTGCACTTACATGAGCAGTGAAATGCAGCATACCAAGCAGCATTATGGATGTATTAGCACCTCTGCTTACAGGGTAGAGGCAGAACTGACAGCACTGGGTGCTTTCTCCCCTTTGAATCTTTAACAATACGGGTACTTTATTGCTGACTTCAATTATCAATGAAATGCTGAGGTCATTGAGAAGCATTAGAACATCAGTGTTTGATGTTCTCAGTACCTATGCTTACTAATAAGTGATCCAAAGCAGAACCGAACCCAACAAAATTGTTTGCAAAAATGCATTTCTTTTCTTTAACAAAATATGTTGTACCAATCCATCAGGCCACGGGCAATGGTCAGTACTGAATAGCTATGTCTGATTACACATACTTCTGTGATGGAGTCCAGGTTAAATTAAAATGAGATTTCTGATCGGATATGAGAACTGATTTTTAAACAGTTCTCATTTTACCAAGAGCCATTTTGCACTCATGAGGCTTGTATCTTTTTGGCTCTAAATCTACTCTGTCTGTTTAAAGACTTTACAAATTAAGATGCTAATATCAACTCACATAAAATACACTTTTATATCTTCATGTTGCTTCTTCTTCGGTTGACTTTGAAATTAATTCCTAAATGCTACTCAGAATGAAAAAAATCTAGTTCATTATTATAATTGACCTTAACTTTATTAGCTATTAAATTATGAAAGTCGTGAAGAAAGAGATTCTTTTATCAGGTACAAAATTTTTCAACAACTGAGGAAATGCTGCTGAAATTTGCCTTTCTTGTATCCAATTAGCTTCCTGAAGCTCAGAGGAGAGGCAGCTATAAATATACATCATCTTTAATACTGGATATCCTGCTTCCTCATCGTTTCCTCTTCCTTCTATTTCTTCCTTAATTTTTGAGGAGTGTAAATAATAACATCCGACTAAAGGAATGGGGAAAGAGAACTCCCGCAGGTCTCCACTGTATGGTTATTAATATCACACAGTCACAGATAAAAGAAGAGTTAAGCAGAGAGATTCTATATATATAGGTTTTTGTTAAAAATTCTTTATTTTGACTTTTTTTTTTAACTTGGCTGAAAATTAAGGTGACTATAATAATTATGGGACATTACCTTAAATCTTTTCTCAGCCAAATTCCCATTGAACCAACTGATAAGGACTGAATAAAAGCTGTGTTAAGGAGTTCAGGATGTAAATCAATTATATTTTGGAGCTATTTCTTCCCTCCCTTAAACTTGTTTTACAACAATGTAACTCCACTAGAGTCACTCATGATTTACAATAGTGCAAGTGAAGTAAAATCAGTCCCTTTGGCCCTAAATGTAATTTACTCCCTCTTTAAGGTATCTGTACAATTCCATGGTGGTGGAAAGGAGCTTTGGTATAAATGAAGCCAGGCCCTCTATGGTTCTTTAATAGCAGTATTCAGGGTACAGAGCACTAGTGGGTTATCATTTTCTTAGAATGTATTTGCACTCATAGCTATAGCTACTTACCTTGGGGAACCATCTGCTTTATCACCCTAGCATGCATTTCATTTGTAACCCCAACAACATTTATTTTGTGCTGCTGAAGATCAGAAGGGGGCAAGTTTGGATCTGGGGGAAGGGGAGGGCAGTCAGACCTACCCAGTTCTTCCCATATTGCTGAATAGGATGGGGAGTCCCAGGATGTATGAAAAAAGGGATCACGGTATGGAAAAGGTTGAGAACCAAGGATTACAACGTGGGACTGGGGATCAGGAGACCTGGATTCTAGTTCTGGTTCTGCTAGTGACTTGCTACATAGTCTGCCAAGACTGCCAACCCAGAGACCAATCAGTGTCAAATGTAATGGTGACTTTGGCAAGGGAAAAACTGCAACTCATGGAGAACAGAAATTTTACATACTGAGCTAAGAGGAAAATATTTCCATATTGGTATGAAAGATGTAATGTTGCAAAGATATATCTTATTCAAATCATATTAATCACAAGCCCTAATGCTGCACACATGGGTTTGGGAGTCAACGGGAAAATGCACAAATGTTGTAGGTATAACTTATTTCCCCACATATTAATATTTGTGTTATGATGCTACTCAATTCTTTTCATGATTTAATTACAATAATTGCCAGTAGAAACTGCATTCTTTATAGTTGGAAAATAACTTCTCTTATTATCTTGTAACTGTGAAGAAAATACAGCATCTGAGGTGAAATTTTCCAGGCTCAGTCTTTGCCTAAAGGTAACATTTTTTGTGGGGGGGAAAAATGCAGTGAAGTCTGAGGTTGTGAGAGGGTGATTACATTTGTCCCACTTCAGAATAACATTAATTTCAATTTTTGGACACAGCTACAGCAATAATGTCTGAATGACCTTTGAACCGAGGCATGCAAATAGTCCTCATTGTGCTTAAGTAAATTTGAAAAAAGAAATTCTGATTTTAAATAGTCACGAGGATTCAAAAACTGCATATTGACCATGTGCAGTAGAAAAATGTAGTTAAGTCAAAAAGTGGACAGTTCAGAAGAGACAGCTGTTGCTGCTATGTGCACAAATGTGTTCTAATCTGCTTAAGAGACTGTCTAGCAGTTGGCGTTTGCACAAATGCTTCCTCTTGATACAGATCTTCCCGACCCCTGCACAACCCTCCAAGCCACTTATATTCCCCTCACAACAGTGTTTTTATGAAGGATCATTGGGCATATCAGGAGCTTTATAAAAAACAATTCCCGGGTATTCACTGAAAAGGAGGATCACGGTTAGAGAATGGTCAATCTAACCTGGAGCCTAAGAGGAAGCAAACCTCTACATAAAAGTGGAGAGGCTAGCTGGGTTTTAGCCCAACCATGGCTTTTTAATCTGTTCATGTTTTCTGACAAGTGAAGCCTGCAGGAAAGCTCTTGCTATGCAAGACTAAACTGGACTATGCTTGGTGACTCTGCAGTTCCAAGGAGCAGACGCTGCATGTACAATGGATGGATGTGCAGTGAATCATTCCTTCTTTTCATCCCCCACCCTCTCCTGCAATGACCGGGCACCACCTTGCACTTGTTCACACTGATGCACTGTGCGAGGATAATCCTGCTAGCCACTTTGAGGGATGCGTGCAGAGGCTGGTGCTACACCTGCCTCTCTTGTCCCAGCCAGTATATACTGCATCCTCTTACGGGGTGACCCAATGGCCAGGCTTGCTCTGTGTTACTCCTGGAGCTCCCACTGGTTAAGGTCTCTACAAACCCCCAACACAAGTTAGTGCCTTAAAGGCATAAATCAGCCTCACAAAGGAAAGGTGTACACATTTCCTGAAACCGATGATCATTTTGGACTGTGTTGTGCTGCAGCCATGGGAATAAGTTCCAAATGGTCAGGAGCCCTGAGGAGGCTTCCATAACTGGAATTTCCAACCTCTAAGCAACAGTATGCACTGTTTTAACACCCCAAGTTTTGCACTACTGATGTGTTGTTTATGACAGACGCTTTTGGTCTAGATTTTGCAATGTGCCCTCCATCAGCTCTGGTATGAATCAGCAACTGTTGTCCCCCAAGCCCAGCAAAATGAATGGTCAATTGAGCAAAATGTATGAAGCAGGTTTATCATTAAACTAATTAAAAGAAATAGCCTGGCACATTATGCAAGAGCAATCTGAAAAAAAAAATATTAATAGCCAATCTGTTAAAAGAAAACTGTGGACCCGATTCTGGACCAAGGTATATAGAATCATAGACTTTAAGGTCAGAAGGGACCATTATGATCATCTAGTCTGACCTCCTGCACAATGCAGGCTACAGAATCTTACCCACCCACTCCTGTATCAAACCTGTGTCTGAGCCATTGAAGTCCTCAAATCATGGTTTAAAGACTTAAAGGTGCAGAGAATCTTCCAGCAAGTGACCCATGCCCCACACTGCAGAGGAAGGCGAAAAACCCCCAGGGCTTCTGCCAATCTGCCCTGGAGGAAAATTCCTTCCCGACCCCAAATATGGCGATCAGTTAAACCCTGAGCATGTGGGCAAGACTCACCAGGCAGACACCCAGGAAAGAATTCTCTGTAGTAACTCAGATCCCACCCCATCTAACATCTCATCACAGGCTATTGGGCATATTTACCGCTAGTAGTCAAAGACGAATTAATTGCCAAAATTAGGCTATTCCACTATACCATCCCCTCCATAAACTTATCAAGCTTAGTCTTGAAGCCACATTTGCCCCCACTACTCCCTTTGGAAGGCTGTTCCAGAACTTCACTCCTCTGATGGTTAGAAACCTTCGTCTAATTTCAAGTCTAAACTTCCTGATAGCAAGTTTATATCCATTTGTTCTTGTGTCCACATTGGTACTGAGCTTAAATAATTCCTCTCCCTCCCTGGTATTTATCCCTCTGATATATTTATAGAGAGCAATCATATCTCCCCTCAGCCTTCTTTTGGTTAGGCTAAACAAGCCAAGCTCTTTGAGTCTCCTTTCATAAGACAGATTTTCCATTCCTCGGATCATCCTAGTAGCCCTTCTCTGAACTTGTTCCAGTTTGAATTCATCCTTCTTAAACATGGGAGACCAGAACTGCACACAGTATTCCAGATGAGGTCTCACCAGTGCCTTGTATAACCGTACTAACACCTCCTTATCTCTACTGGAAATACATCGTCTGATGCATCCCAAGATCGTATTAGCTTTTTTCACGTCCATATCACATTGGCGGCTCATAGTCATCCTGTGATCAACCAATACTCCGAGGTCCTTCTCCTCCTCTGTTACCTTCAACTGATGCCTCCCCAGCTTATAACAATAGTTCTTGTTATTAATCCCTAAATGCATTACCTTGTACTTTTCACTATTAAATTTCATCCTATTACTATTACTCCAGTTTACAAGGTCATCCAGATCTTCCTGTATGATATCCCGGTCCTTCTCTGTATTGGCAATACCTCCCAGCTTTGTGTCATCTGCAAACCTTATTAGCACATTCCCACTTTTTGTGCCAAGGTCAGTAATAAAAAGATTAAATAAGACTGGTCCCAAAACCGATCCCTGAGGAACTCCACTAGTAACCTCCCTCCAGCCTGACAATTCACCTTTCAGTACGACCCATTGTAGTCTCCCCTTTAACTAGTTCCTTATCCACTTTTCAATTTTCATATTGATCCCCATCTTTTCCAATTTAGCTAATAATTCCCCATGTGGAACCGTATCAAATGCCTTACTGAAATCAAGGTAAATTAGATCCACTGCATTTCCTTTGTCTAAAAAATCTGTTACCTTCTCAAAGAAGGAGATCAGGTTGGTTTGGCATGATCTACCTTTTGTAAAACCATGTTGTATTTTGTCCCAATTACCATTAACCTCAATGTCCTTGACAATTTTTTCCTTCAAAATTTTTTCCAAGACCTTGCATACTACAGATGTTAAACTGACAGGCCTATAGTTGCCCGGATCACTTTTTTTCCCTTTCTTAAAGATAGGAACTATGTTAGCAATTCTCCAGTCTTACGGTACAACCCCTGAGTTTACAGATTCATTAAAAATTCTTGCTAATGGGCTTGCAATTTCATGTGCCAGTTCCTTTAATATTCTTGGATGAAGATTATCTGGGCCCCCTGATTTCATCCCATTAAGCTGTTTGAGTCTGGCTTCTACCTCGGATGTGGTAATATCTATCTCCATATCCTCATTCCTATTTGTCATCCTACCATTATCCCTAAGCTCCTCATTAAAGACTGAAGCAAAGTATTTGTTTAGATATTGGGCCATGCTAGATTATCCTTAACCTCCACTCCATCCTCAAGAGTAACTCCACTAAGGTCAATGCTGTTGCTCTGGATTTACACTCTTGTTTTCTAAATGTCATCTAGACTGCTCCAGACTGGTTGAGACAGGACTATATTTGTTTCCATGACACAGGCAGGTCACTACATTTAGTTTTTCCCTCTGATGTGCAGACAAGAGTCCTGCAGTAAATACAGCTGACCAGGAACCAACACCTAACCAATAAGGACAGATTAATGATATTCTTTATCAGTTCCAATACAAACAACTGAAGAAAGAAGGCCTCACTGTGGAAGTTGTCAGCAACGATTACTGGCCAACAACATCAGTTTTCTAAAAACTGTGCTGCAACGTCTCTCTCTCTGATTGTGTTACTCACCTAACTCCTTCGTTGAGGTTGTAAAGTTCATGGTCTGGGAGCCCTTTACGTTGGAACACTGCTATTACTCCATTATGGATACTGCAAGCAGAAATTAGGAAATGAGTTATTACTCTCATACGTTGGAAATGTAACCACGTCCATGATAAGCTGTACATCAGTTACCAGAGACCTCATGGTCTAAAGTGGCTAGTGATGTCTGGTATCCAACTTGAGACACTTTAAAGGGACCTGATTTCCAGAGTCAGATGGCCTTTCTGAAAATCAGGGCCCTTTAAGATGTCTCAATTTGAGCACCCAAAAACTGAGGTACCCAAAAGCTCTAGACACTTTTGAAAATGTAGGCCTATATATTTTAATCACAAGAATAAAGGCCCCATCACAGAGGAAATATATTACTATAAGTTAGGTGATGGTACACATGTATTATTGATATATATTTTTTTAAACTATGGTTATTTGATTCCTTTACCAATAATCAGTGGTTTAAGATTAAACACAAAATGAAGTTCAGACCATAAACATAATGTTATTTCACTAGAATATATTTACTCAAGTCACAAGAATCCTTAGAGTTTTCAAAGACTTTCAGAGAAAAAAATATGGACACACCTCTCTTCTCTGATGGGTTTTTGGCTAACTTCACTGGACATCTCTCATTCATTCTTCTTAAGAAAAATAACAGTACTATGACAGAAAAGCATCAGTAACACAGACCAATTGATTGCTACTCCCTTCCCCTCCCTTCCAAGATTTATGCTCCTGCCCTAGGTAGAGGAAAACCAGCTGAAAAAATTAGGTGATATTTAATGTTTATGAAAGTTAGCCATCAACAGAAGTAGTGATGAACCAGGTACAGGTATAATCCCTTCTCAGCACCCACTCTGAATTCCACTTGTACTTCTCTTGTATGCAAAGGCTGTATAGAGACCGTCAGTGTTGCCTGTGTGTTTCTGCTGTGATCAACATCGACTGCGCACAAAGCAGAAACCTCCAAATTCATTAAGCTCTGTCTAGAAGTGTAAGTGAGTACTTAACATTAATTCACACTGCTTAAGGCTGCCACCTATCATAATTTTCATGACTGCCCAAATCTGAAGGGCTGATCTGAAAATTTGCAAAACACTATGGGCCTTATCTGGCAGCTCTTACTCCCACTAGTGATGCTTAGGAGTCCCACTGACTTTAAGAGGACTCCACATGTAAAGGTTACTCAGGGCAGGTCTATCCTACAGAATTACTTTGGTATAACTACATCGCTTAGGGGTGTGAAAAACTCATACCTCGGAGCAACATTGTTACACCGACCTAACCCCCGGTATAGACAGTGCTATGTCAACAGGAGTGCTTCTCCCGCCAACACAGCTACCACCTCTCATGGAGATGGATTAACTCTGCTGATGGGTCAGCTCTCTCCTGTCAGTGTTGAGCACCTTCATTTACGTGTAGATCTGCCCTCAGATGAATAAGGATCAGAGTCCAATACAGTCCTGAAATACATTAAGGGTTCAGATTGAGTCTGATGTGATCAGGCGTGCAACACAATTTAAAAAATTTGTTTCTGAGGACAAAGCTGAAAAGGTAACTCAAATGTATGTCTACCCTTCGAGCTGGAGCTGTAATTTCCAGCTTGGGTAGACAAACCTGTGCTAGCTCTGATTGAGCTAGCGCACTAAAAATAGAGTGTAACCATGGCAGCACAAGCAGTGGGAGGGGCTAGCCACTTGAGTACATACCTAGTGTCTCAGACAGGATTGTATGTGGGCCTCCTGTTGCTCACACCACTGCAGCTACACTTCTATTTCTAGCACACTGCTAGATCAGAGCTAGCACAAATATGCCTTCCTGAGCTGGGCATTATACCTCCAGCTCAAAATGTAGATGGACTTTATATCTATCAGCTACTCCTCCTGTTGTTTTGCCACATGATTCCACAACCCTTTGACACCATTTTCCCTAATAGAGTCATTCTTACTAAGGTGACCGTTTGCACTGTCACAGAAGGCTCTCCTTATCAGTTTAACATGGAGAAAAATGCAGCTCTTCTCTCATGAAAATATTCTGGTTAAAACAATAAACGTATGTCGGTCCAGTCTGTGGCTTTTACATCTCTGCCCCAAACAGCTTTACCCCAGGAGGAACACTGGGGAAACTGTGCCTCTCTTCTGGGGAATCTCTGCACAACAAGGGTGTGTGTACCATATGCTCCATCCTAGAGAGAAAATTGCTTCCCCCCCCAAACACCCCAGCCCTGCTTTACGCATTGGTTCGGGTGAAGGGGAGTCATGGGAGAGGGGGATTATGAGACTGATTCATCCCCACCATTCCCTGTCCTCTTTTGGGGATCCTACTCCTGGGGATGGGGGAGAGCAGAAGTAAACAGTCCCTGCCCTACCTAGAGGCTGGGAAACACAGGGAATGCTATTGTAGATAGCCTTTGTGCCGCTGCACAAGAGCAGGAGGAAGTTTCCTGCACACAGTCTGGACAGTTTCATCTTCTTCCAACTATATTTGAATTTTGCAACCCAAACATGGCAGCACCGTGCTACAGCAAGAGAGCCACAAACTGGAAGTGACTCGGTTGGTTAAATTAAACTAAAGGCTGAATAAAAATGAAAGGTACTTGGTTAGTTTAATTCTCCAGATGGATACAAATGCACAATATGAACAAATAGGATTAATGGCAAAATGTTAATGAGATTATTACAATTATTTCATTTTTAATAATGAAAGTAACAAGTAAAGAAATATAAAATTCTCAACTGATGTAAATTGACATAGCTCCAGGGTTTTAAATTCAACTGCAACTGTCTCAGTTTATCTTTAAAAATGAAAAATACACAGAGAGTAATCACTTCCACCCCAGACAGAAAAATATGCATATACATTAGTGTTACCCTGACAGAAACAAACATGTCTGAACAGCTTAGTTCCCTTTGCAGGGAGGAAAAAGGAAGGATTTTAGTAGCACACTTCGCCTTTGAGAAGTATTCTGGCCCAGTGGATAGGCCATTTAACTGTGAGTCACAAGAGCTGGGTTCTATTTCTGGATCTACCACTGTGTAACGTTGGCTAGCTTCTGGGCCCCAGTTTCCTCATATTTAGAGTGGGGGTAATACTTGCCCACTTCCATAAAGTGCTTTAAGATCAGTGGATGTAAGAGCTGAGTATTATTATAAGAGCACATGATTATTGTCGTTATGGAACAGGCTCTTCAAAATTATCACTGTTTCACTTTTCTTCCCTCTTAACCCTACCAAGCAAAAGAGGAATCTAACTACAAAGTGAAGCTCTTCCTGTTTGATTTTGCACCAGGCTAAAAGCCTCACAGCTTGTCTGAAAACACAGGGCTGAATTTTCCTCCCTAAGCTGCAGAGTGCATCTCTATTCTACATGCCAAACTCCCACTGACATTTCTGCAATAGCAATAGAGATCCACAGTGGTACTAACAGACCATCACCATGGGTCACAGAGTTGAATTTCACCCTTAGAATATCTGATGGAAAAGATTTTAGAAAACTGAAAACAACCGCACACACACACCTCCACCCTGTGTTTCTGGTTTGACCACTGACTTAGCAAGCATTGTTTTTTAGAACTCTGCAGCGGATTTTCCTTCAGGTCACACTATAGTGTCTCTGGTACAATCGAAAAATGACAAGTTTCTGAGTTCTAGAATGTAAAGTTGGGACCAAATCTGCCTATCCTAAGTATGCTAGTTTGTATTTGACAAGCTAGTAAACAAGGAGGCTCGTTGCCTCGTGAAGCAGGGCTGGATGTGGGCTATACTCATAAAGTTCCTATGAGAGAAATTTAAACATCAAAAACCCGATACAAACTAGCAGTAAAGCTCATCTGGATACATGGGAGGCAGGTTTATATAATTTTTGGTGTTGCCCAGAACGGGTCCAAGTCTGTGTCCCTCCCCTCCCCAGCCCCCACGGTTAAGGCTCTGGGAGGGAGTTTGGGTGCGGGAGGGGTTCGAGCTCTGGGATGGAGTTTGGATGCTGGGTGCAGGCTCTGGGCTGGGACAGTGGGTTGGGGTGCAGGGTGTGGGCTCTGGGAGGGAGTTTGGGTGCTGGGTGCAGGCTTTGGGCTGGGACAGGGGGTTGGGCTGCAGGAGGGGATGTGGGAGGGTGTTTGGGGTGCTGGATACGGGCTCTGGAATGGGACAGAGGGTCGGAGTGTGGGAGGGGGTTCGGGGCATGGGGCTGGGCCAGGGATGAGGAGTTTGGGGTGCAGCAGGAAGGCTGCCCTGGGGCTGGGGCAGGGGGGCACAGAGGACTCCTCCCCCAGCCCTCTCCCTGCTGGCGGCAGCAAACTCCAGGGGAGTGGAGGGGAGGGGAAGGGGGCCCTCTCCAGTCCCCCCAGCATGACACTCATCCAAGCTCCCCAGGTCCAACCAGAATAAGCCCTCCCTCCTCGGAGTCGACTCGGAGTCACCTACGGGAGGGAGGGGGGAAGGGCTGCCATGAGCCTCCTCATCTCCTCCCTCACAGGTGCAGCAGCCACCTCAGCCTGCCCCCGGCACCACTCCCTTGTAGCCAGCAGAAGCAGTGGCTGGCAAGGGAGTGCAGCGCGCAGCTGCAGGGGCCATCTGCCCGCTGCCGAGGGCAGGCAGGGACACTCGGGGGAGGTGTGTGGGGGCAGCAAGTGGGGCCGGGGAAGAGACCCGAACATTGGTGGAGCCAGGCCCCCGGGCCCTGAATTTGCTGGAGCCTGGGCACCATGAGCCCATACAACTTGCCGTCCCTGTCTGGACTTTCAGATGGGTTCAATAATACTTTTACATATCCACACTATTGTTCCAGAGTTAGAACCATGTTTGACACCACCTCCTTAGAAAGGCATAATTACCATCCAGTCCTGTAAGTAATAACTCAGTTTACAGTTTATACTATGTGGAGAAAAAAAACGGCTACCTGCTTTAAAATTGTGCTTGGTTCCTTTACATGGTTTAAAAGGCTCCAGTGACAGCTGCTTCTGCATCAGAAAAATGAGCCATGTTTGACAGCAGACATCAAAATCGGGTTTTGGGGATTTCTTCTTTCCCCCCAAATTAGTGTTGAAAACAGTTACTCTACTGGTGTGTACTGGGCCAACAGAGTTCAACCCCTGTTTTAGCAAGTGGAGAGAGATACATGTACTACTGGAGAAAGTCTAGATAATATCTCAGATGTTTTGCTCTAATGGGTAGGGCCCTACCAAATTCACAGACCATTTTGGTCAATTTCACGGTTATAGGATTTTAAAAATCAGAAATGTCATCATTTCAGCTATTTAAATCTGAAATGTCACGGTGTTGCAATTATAGGGGTCCTGACCCAAAAAAGGAGTTGTGAGGGGGTCACAAGGTTATTGTAGGGTGGGGTTGCAGTACTGCTACCCTTACTTCTGTGCTGCTGCTGGTGGCAGCACTGCCTTCAGAACTGAGCGGTGGCTGCTGGCTGGGAACCCAGCTCTGCAGAAAGAGCCGTCACCAGCGGCAGCACAGCAGTAAGGATGGCACGGTATGGTATTGCCACCTTTACTTCTGTGCTGCTGCCTGCGCAGCTGGGCCCCCAGTCAGCAGCTGCCACTGTCCGGCCGCCCAGCTCTGAAAGCAGCAGTGCAGAAGTAAGGGTGGGATGGGATGGTATTGCCACCCTTACTTCTGTGCTTCTGCTGGCGGGGCGCTGTCTTCGGAGCTGGGTGCCCGGCCAACAGCCTCCGCTCTCTGGTTGCCCAGCTGTGAAGTTAGGGTAGAAGTAAGAGTGGCAATATCAGACACCTCCCCCCTAAAATAACCTTGTGACCCTTCTGCAATTCCCCTTTGGGTCAGAACCCCTAATTTGAGAAACGCTGGTCTCCCCCATTAAATCTGTATAATATGGGGTAAAAGCACACAAAAGACCAGATTTCACAGCAGGAGACCAGATTTCATGGTCTGTGATGCGTTTTTCATGACCGTGAATTTGGTAGGGCCCTACTAATAAGTATTAAGCATGGCTGACCCTGTGTAGAAGTCAGATCCACCACAAGACAAACGCTTTGAGTGCAGGCTGAGGGTGAAGCACTGGGAGGAAGGAGATGTGGCAACCACTCTCAAACTCTGGTTCATTTTCATAGTAGAGAGACAGCCACAGTGTTTAACAGTGAAAAGACCTACAGCTAAACATCTCTGGCCTCATTAGCAGGGGGAAATAAAAATAAAAATGATGTGTTTGGGATAGTGAGCATATGATCCAGCCATGCAGAAATGCATAAACAGACCAAAACAGAAAACATCACTCTCCCTCTGCTATTCATTTGATGGCATTTTCAAGATGTTAAGTACCCCTTGTTTGAATTCTCCTCACACGTACACATTAATAATCCAATACAGTTGATCTTGGCTGGCTTGAACAGACACACTCAATTTACAATCATTGGAAAATTGGCAGCTAAATGTCCCTAGTACATAGTGAAGTGACGTGGCCACGTTTAATATTAGGAGTAATATGTGAGGTGCAATTAATGTAGTGAATAAAACCAGCACTCTCTACACGCTCTTCTGGTTCGGAAATGTACTTTGTAATGTTCCCTGACATCCTCTCGTAGAGTGGAATGACTAAAATATCTGCTACAGCTCTCCCTCTCTCTCTGGAGATCCTTTCTGAATGAGGGGGAGGGTTTACTAGCCAGACTCTCAACAGGTCTATTACTCCACAGAGGGCGCTCTCTCAAATGGAGCAAGACTCTCTACATGCCCCTCCTCCACCCCAGGAGGAGTACCAGAGACAGTCTGCCAGGACTCGTCCTTGCACTAAAGAGAATACAACCTGCTCTATCCATCAAATGGAGCAGATTGCTCCCCCTGGAGTACACTGGCTTTGCTCTGTGAGCTTGGTGGGGGTCTGACCCCTTTTTTATAGTCCTGCTTCCTGGCAGGAAGCAAAAGTGAACAGTGCCAGAATGCAGGGAACACAGGGACATCTACCCTGTGCAGTGGCTCAAGGGAGAAGATTTTTGTTTGCCTCTGAGTGACAGCCTGGAGGCCACTCCTAAGCTGGGCTATTATCTGTAGACTGAGTAGCTGTTTGTGAAGTGCTCTGAGTATGAAAGTGACTGTATAAAGCAGGTATCCACAAAACCTCAATGTTCCTATTATTTGCACATGCTACTACTGGCTGATTTCCCCCACAGAGGATTAGAACGATGGAAGCAGCCTGAACTACCTGGAATTGGATTCCCTTTATTTCATTTTGGGCATTCAGTGACTACGACGAGATTTAGGACTTGTCTACACAGGGAAATGACCATCATAGTTATAGCCAAATAACTGAAGGAGGAGTAATTATTCTGGAACAAAGTCACTTTTATTCCAGAATACTGTGTCCCCACAGGGGAGTTATACCAACATGCCTAGAGAGCAGTAGTTATTCCGCTTTAGCTATGACAGTCAATTTCTAGCCCGTAGGCTCCTAAATGACTAAGGCTATGTCTACACTACGGACCTTACAGCGGCACAGCTGCATCACTGTAAGGTCTCCTGTGTAGCCGCTCTCCCGCCAGCATAATTACCTCCCCACCCGACAAGCAATGTTAACTATGTTTTGCTGACAAACGTGCTAGTGTAAGCCTCTGTCACCTATTAAAATACGACCTAGACACTTTTGAAAACTTTACCCCTGTCAATATGTAAGTTGTGGTGTTTTTTCAATGTATTTTTATCATCATTTTCTTCCGGTATTATATTAATCTTTTTTAACTTCTTTATTTCTCTTCGAAAAGTTCTGCAAGCCCTAATTAAGGACACTGAACAGAATACTTAGGCTTTGTCAACACAAGAAAGCCACATCAGTTTAATTAAAGGCGTGATTTTAAACCAATTTAGTTAAACAGGTAAAAAAGGCTGTGTGGGGATTCATGTCAGTTTAAGAGTGGCTTACTTGTGTTTGCGGCAATTTGTGTTCATAATTGACTTAAGCCAACCTGAAATAAATCTGGCTTAAATCAAACTATGAGTGTCCCATGGGGGTTGCATTGGCTTTCTATATTGATTTAAAATCACACTTAGTTATGTAATTCCGTTTATGTAAAATGCTGCTATACGGGGGTAATCTCAGCTCACGTTTTAACCATTCAACCTAAACTGGAAATGCTTTATAAAATGTATTCCGCAATCCCTTTTATAACATACACCTCTACCTCGATATAACACTGTCCTCGGGAGCCAAAAAATCTTACCGCGCTATAAGTGAAACCGCATTATACTGAACTTGCTTTGATCCACCGGAGTGCGCAGCCCCGCCCCCCCGGAGCACTGCTTTACCACATTATATCCAAATTCATGTTATATCGGGTCGCATTATATCGAGGTAGCAGTGTATCTGTTTCTGAAGCATGCGCTTACGTTCACTAATATTGCCTTGAGCATCTCGCACATACATCACAAAGTTTAAATTTAAGAAAAATAAATCAACATTCCCTGCCAGGTACCGGCAGCGACTGTAGCACCTTTAGAATAGAAGATTCTGCCATCACTGTAAAGCAGCAAATTCTGAATGTTAATGTTGCCCATGCTCTGCTAAGTATCAGTACTTATTGTCATTACAGTAAAGTTCAGTCTGTGTAAGAGTAGCACAAGGACTATGCACCACTTATGTTTCACTTGGGCAATATTAGAGTATCTGCTAACTAATTAGGATAAACCATCTGTTCCATCTTGTATTTAGCAGTGACACTCTAAGGCTATGTCTATCTACACAGTGCACCTTACAATGGCGCGGCTGTGCCATTGCAGCTGCACCACTGTAAGTCACGATGTGTGGCTGCTCTTTATCGACAAAATAAAACCACCCTCGAGGGGCGCTAGCCACACCGGCGCTTTTCATCGCTCAAAGTTTTGTCATTCAGGGGGGTGTTTTTTCACACTCCTGAGTGACAAAAGCTTTAGCGACAAAAGTGCGAGTGTAGACATAGCCTAAGTACCTTTCCCAGAACTGAGGAAGACTTCTGTGTGGCTTGAAAGTTTGTCTCTCTCACCAACTGAAGTTGGTCCAATAAATATATTATCTCACCCACCCTGTCTCTCTAATATCCTGGGACTGACACAGCTACAACTACACAGCATATACAGATGTCTGAAAGCTACGCTAACTCAGGGGTTCTCAAACTGGGGGTCGGGACCCCTCAAGGGGTCGTGAGGTTATTATATGGGGGGTCGTGAGATTTCAGCCTCCACCCCAAACCCCGCTTTGCCTCCAGCATTTATAATGGCGTTAAATATATTAAAAAGTGTTTTTAATTTATAAGGGGGGGGGGTCACACTCAGAGGCTTGCTATGTGAAAGGAGTCACCAGTACAAAAGTTTGAGAACCACTGCACTAACTGAATGGTAGTATAATTTTTCCACAAATCTGTTTACTTATATCAAGAGATATGTATCCCACAATACCCTGCAAAGCTGAAGTCAGCTTTGGCACTGGAAAATACAAAATACAAAGACAAGATATGTGAATGTTCTGCACTGGTACAAGCTTGGGAGGTATTGTCACAGGCTGATAGTACCAGGAAGAAAACAAGAGATAAGAAAGGTACTGGACTAGTACAAATTGGTGGGTTAGAACTCAGTAATGTACACAGAAAGACCTCTAACTTGTAAACTGGTCTGGTATAAAGGAGGTGGTTTTGAATACATATTTCAAAGCACACCTTCTGCGTAAGGTGAACTGCATGCTGCAAGAAACAAGCTTCTCAGAAGGATTGGTGTGCTATTAACTCATTCCTTTCTGTATAATTCTGCTTTGATTTTACACAATAAATTTGGCTATGGTTGGTTATTTGGTCACTTACACTGCAAGTGTTGTCAAGCAATTGGTTATGCTTTTAGCAACAATATGAAATGTATTAAGAATACAAAATACAGGCAAACCGCATGCATCAGAAGTTTGATAATGGGATACATACAAAGCCAGACAGGCCCATGAGCCACTGGCACAATGGCACATAAGATCCTCTTTGGTTCTAGCTAATGATCTTCATGACTGTCTGCTATCTCATCCTCGCAACATGACGGCCCTCCTCACAAGCCAATGCCAAATGTTATTATCCATAGGATAGTACAAAATGCTACACACAATTTTCATTTTTGGTACTTTTTTAAGCCATTATCAAGTCTTTCAATGCACTAAACTTAGATCTATATAATATTTTGGGACTGTAAATAAAATATTTACAAGAGCAAAGCAGAGTAAGAAACCAAACCGTAGTCCCAAAAAAGACAACAAAATCCATCTGTGCACTTGCTGGGTACAGATAAACTCCCCAATGCTGAATAATGTTGTAACCTTCAGCCCAAATGAGAACCCACTTGTTTATACTACTGAATGTACAAGTTCAAAACAGTTTTAGTCTACTGATGCACTCTAAGTGTAGAGGTACAAAGATATGGCTTCTTCTCCCTCATACATCACAACAGCTCCTGGACTGATTCTTCTCTTTCAGAATATGAGCAATTCCCTTTAACTTCAAAGTGGCTTCATGCGTCATGTAGTGGGAAAATGGTGTGCAAGAAAGACGTGTTGTGTGTGTGAGTACAGTAACTCCTCGCTTAATGTTGTAGTTTGGTTCCTGAAAAATGCTACTTTAAGTGAAACGATGTTAAGCGAATCCAATTTCCCCATAAGAATTAATGTAAATTGGGGGAGGCTAGGTTCCAGGGGAAAAATTTTTGCCAGAGAAAAGACATTATATACATATACAGTATAAGTTTTAAATAATTTTAAACAAACAATTTAATACTGGACTCCCTAATGACGACTGTGAAGCTTGGTTGAGGCAGGGGTGTAGTGGGATTGGGGGGGCGGGGGCGAGCCCCGCTCCGCCTGCCTGGCACTCCTGCTGGGGAGCGGAGTCAGGACGTGGGGGCTTGCCCTGCTCTGACGGCCCGGCGTTCCAGCCGGGGAGCGGGGTTGGGGCATGGGCACTGGGTCGGGGGCTTGCCCACTCCCTGGCTGGAATACCAGGTGGGTGGAGTTGGATAAGCCCCCGCACCTACTCCCTGGCAGGAGTGCCGGGCGGGCCGAATGGGGCAAGCCAAACAATCTTATAAAATGGAACATTGCGCAACTTTAAATGAGTATGTTCTCTAATAGATCAGCAACCTAATAACGAAACAATGTTAACCGGGACGACTTTAAGTGAGGAGTTACTGTATATGCGCATGCAACATGCGAGTGGGTGTATCTGAGCAGCACACAAATTAAATAAAAAAATCCAATCATTTACTTACACTCACAGGCGCCGACTTTCAGCTTTCCCTGGGCCCCGTGGCCCCGCCCCACTCCACCACTTTCCCCAAGACCCAACCTTCGCTCTGCCTCTTCCTACCCCCACTCCGCCCCTCGCACAAGGCTCCACACCACCCCCTCTCCCAAGTACGCCCTCCTCCGCCTCCCCCCAGCGCCTCTCGCCCACCGCCGAACAGCTGGGGGGAGGAGGGAGGAGTTGATTGGCAGGGCCCACCGAACAGCTGATCAGCGGGTGGCTGGTGGGTGCTGAGCACCCACTATTTTTTTTTCATGGGTGCTCCAGCCCCAGAGCACCCACAGAGTTGGCACCTATGCTTACCCTGCAGGAGGTTGCAGTTTCAGAAAGACTGCACATACGTATGGATTGATGGGACAGTTCCTCAGCTGGTGTAAATCAGTGTAGCTCCACTAACTATTGCAATTTACTTCAGCTTCACACTCACACACACACAAATGCACGCACACAGTCTGTCATCAGTATGAATAAAATCCAGGCTGGTAATGACCAAGTCTTTACCATCTGATAGGCGTTTAGTGACCTATGTGACATAAGTTGTTGATCTCAGTTCAGTTCGTAATGGACAAAAGTATCCACATCACAAGAAGAGCAGGAGCTGGGAAGTCTGAATTGGCTCCTCCAGTTGCCATGGCTAGTTAAAGGAGATCTGCACTCCCTCTGCATAGTCATTTGATCTCATGTCTCCCCTGCTCCCTGCTCTCTCCTGCTTCTGAAAAGACAGACGATTCATTGGGTGAACTTTTCTTCATCCAGTCCCCCACCTGACACTCCTATGCCATGACAGCTGGGATGGAGGGCTGGATTCCCACCCCAGAGGAGTGCTGGATGTGGGCAGAGGGCAAAGAATATAGCAGGGGTAGGCAAACTATGGCACGCGTGCCAAAAACGGCACATGAGCTGATTTTCAGTGGCACTCACACTGCCCGGGTCCTGGCCACCGGTCTGGGGGGCTCTGTATTTTAATTTAATTTTAAATTAAGTTTCTTAAACATTTTAAAAACCTTATTTACTTTACATACAACAATAGTTTAGTTAGATATTATAGACTTATAGAAAGAGACCTTCTAAAAACCTTAAAATGTATTACTGGCACGCGAAACCTTAAATTAGAGTGAATAAATGAAGACTCAGCACACCACTTCTGAAAGATTGCCAACCCTTGGAATAGAGGACCAGTAATGTGTCCAGAACTGTGGGGAGTGTTAGGGGGTCGGAGGATTGAGGTTTCCAGTTACCTAAGAGAAGAGTAGAAATTTGTAAAGTGTCCAAGTCAAGACTGCAGTAGAGGAGTAGACATCCTGAGTCCCTAAAAAGCTTAATGACAAGTTTCAGAGTAACAGCCGTGTTAGTCTGTATCCGCAAAAAGAAGAACAGGAGTACTTGTGGCACCTTAGAGACTAACAAATTTATTAGAGCATAAGCTTTCGTGGACTACAGCCCACTTCTTCGGATGCATATAGAATTCTATATGCATATATATATATATATATCAAGTACTCCTGTTCTTCTTAAAAAGCTTAAGCTATTTTCATGACAGGGCTGAATCGGCAGCAAGCAGCTTGTTTTTCATAACTGCAGCAAGAACTGAAAGCTTCCCAGCGTTATATGTGGAGCTCTGTAAATTAGTGTGGTAGCGTAGCACTGTCTAATCTGGGTACAGTAGGAGGACTGCGTTCTATCTCTCTTCAACTGCTAGCTGGCTTCTGTGAAGTACCAGACTAATTAGCCTAAGTCACTGTTTCCTCAAACTGTGAGTCATGATGAGCCACCAATGGTTTAAAGAGCCCTTCCTGTATCTGCAGAATCAAACAGTTTGTGAATCCAGAAGTGGGAGATGGGAGAGAGGGTTGAGAAAAAAGGTAGGTCAGTAAGCGGGGCTCTTTCTTAGGACAAGTCTATACTTTAGATGTTATATCGACATAGCTATGGAACTCAGGGTGTGAAAAATTCACAGTCCTGAGCACCACAATTATGCTGACCTAACCCCTGAAATAGACATGCAAGGCTGACAATGTTTCCATCAACTTAACCACTACCATCTGGAGAGGCAGATTACCTACTGTGACAGAAAAACCTCTTCCTACGGTGCTACAGAGCTGTAGCTTTGCTACTGTAGCACCTATAGTATAGACTTCGTCACACAAAATGAATGAAAAGGCTGGAGAACACCAAATCTAGACTACTCGTTGGGTTTAATAGGTGGATATGCAATGCAGGTAAGCATGCAAGTAACAAGACAGAAATGTACTTGTTACTGGTTTCCCTGTAGTTTGGAGATTACATTCTATGCTGAAAATACAAATATTTCCCCTAATGCCCTGGCCTTTGTTAAAATATAAAAAACACAATCTGAAGCTGACCTACACACAAAAGTATATGCATGTGTAAAAAGATACTGTACTATAAGAAATGAAACTTGAACAAAGGTGAATGTAAAGATAGTGTAACATGGCTCTCCAAAGCTGTCCACCTGTCACTTTTTCAAGATAAGCTCTTGTGATAATTTAAAATTATTTGTATCCAAAACAAAAGACTAATCAAGCATTTCCTGAGAATTAACACATTCAAACACACCATGGCAGTGAAGACCTATCACAAAAGGCAAAGAAGCAGCATGGCTGTGAGCTGCTGAAGATAGGAATGTTTCTGACAGGAAGCCCATGCTGGCCTGTTTGGGAGACTTGCCAAAGGCTGCACTGATCTCTCATATTTATACATCCCACAGTTACCACAGACTGCAGTAGAATGCCAAAAGAACACTAACTGAAAGGGAGAATGAACTCGCAAGAACAACGGTAAAATCAGCTGAGTGGACGTTCCACCTCACACTTGGAGAACACCTATGTTCTTCTGTTTGCCCAATCAATTTCCTCAGAAAGGCAAGGGCATGGCACTTTGTGTTCTATAACTAGGGATGAACTAATCTCTTATTAAACAAGAGCAGGGTCGGCTTCCCCAACACTATGCCTTAAAGTAAAGGGACCCCAAAGAGGTTAAAAGTATCGTTCTAGCCTATTCACTGTTTGATTCTCTGCGGAGGCTCCTAACCCGCACTGTAATTAGCACCAAGGTAGAAGGGGTGTTTTTTTAAAAGATATGGCCTCCTGGCCACTGTGTAACTAGCCTGAGACCAAACAAACTCATTGCACATGGGCTGTTGAATGGCTCTCTGACAGGACAGGATTTATTCTCAGAGTTATTGAGCACCCACAGCTGCTCACTGATTCAATAGGTGTTATGGGTGCTCAGCAAATCTGAAAGTATCATCCTAAATCTGTAATTCGTATTGTTTTAAAACCAGATGTAGTTAAGATTAAACACCTCTCTTTCCAATGAGCAAAAGTTGTACGTCGAGCTGAGGAACTACTGCAAACCTGGGCTCAAAAAAAAAGAGCTGGTCAGGAATTTTTCCTATGAATTATGTTTTTGTTGAAAAATGCCAATTCATCACAAGTGAAACTGTCTGTACAACAGGGTCGGGTTTACCAAATTTTCTGACTGGAAAAAAGGTTGAGATATTTCTGGTATTACACAACTTTTTGTTTAAAAATTTAAACTAATTGGTCTGGGGGGAAAAGTGAATCAAAGAAAAAACAGCCAAACCGAAAATGAAATATATAGAAATTATCAAAACAAAACATTTTGATTGCCTCAAAATAAAACTGATTTTTCAGGTTTTGAATATTTTCAAGATTTCGAGTTTTCATCCTGATTCATTATAGGAAAAAATGTCTAACTCTTGAAAATATTCACGGGAAAACTATTTCTCATCCAGCTCTATTGATTAACTTTAGTTTGAAATTTGACCACCTGTTCATTTTGACCACCATCCTTTTCACTTGATATTTCCAAACAAAGGTGTGTAAATGTGTTTTTGTTTGTGCACATTTTTAGGAAATTGCTAGTCTGTAAATAAATACTGAACTCATATGCAAAGAAGGGTATGTGAGAGTACACCCAAGTATTTGGTAATTGCTATTTGTAATTCTCCTATTCAAAAAGTTCCAGTCAAACAATCAGTGAACAGAAACTGTACCATGTGAATCTCACTAAAAGTCAAGGGAATTTAAACTTCTAAGTGCCTAAATCACTTCTGAGCATCTAAGTCACTTTGGTACTTCTGAAAATTGTTCCCAAAGTGAACAATTTGCAAACACCCATAGACTGAAATTAAGTTGTTTGTCAAACATTTAATGAAAATAAATAAATGTACTAAAACACAAAGTCTTCAAAGTGCTTTACAACCATTCATTCATTAACTGCATCAACTGTAAACCCAGTTGTGAGGGAGATGAACATTATTATCCCTCTTTTGCAGATAGGGAAATTGAGGCACAGAGGGTTAAGTAGCTTCCCCGAAGTGTAACAAAAAGAGTTAGTGTCGGAGTCAGGAGTAAAAGTAAGGGGTTTTTGGCTCCCATTTGTTCCTGTGTTCAAACCAAACTCTCTCTCAAAAGTGGATCCCATTGAGAAGGTCTGGGAAGAAGGAGCTAAATCAATACAAATACTGTATCTCTGATTAATTAGCCAATGTGGGAAAGGGAAAAATGTCCTAACAAAAGTGAAAGCTCAGTACTTTCAGTTTGCAAATTTCAAAGTTTCTTTCATTAGGAAAGCCCTGCTGTAATCTGAAAAGACAGGGATTTTTAATTCAAGATGAAACATTGCGCCTTCCACTGAGCACTACTTAATGGCAAGCTACTATGCATACTATATTCCTGCAAAAACTAATTCAGATTGCTCCTAATCATGTTTCTCATCTTGGATTTACCATTGATTTCATTATTGTAAGAAACATCTCCTCCTCCTCCTTATATTTTAGCTTATTTTATTCACTACCTCCTACTTCTTCATTTTCCCTTTTTTCCCTAACACCAAGGAGAATATATGTTCATTTCACTATAGGCTTTTCCATGGCAGAACCCAGCCAGTATTAACCACTGATTAGGCAGTCAGTGCCAGCTCAGTCAAAGAAAACCTCTCTTTGGATTTCCTTTGCCCTCAGAGGGGCCCCCTTGGCTATCAGATTATAAAGATTATAAACCTTGGGTTTCTCAGTCCAATCGGTTTAGTCAGTATTCAGCCCTATTTACTGCTGCAGCAGCAAATAAGCAGTTGAAGACAATGCCTGTAAAAGAACCTAAATTATTTTAATCTAATGCAAATTTTGTGAGCTCTAATGAAGTTGTATTGTTCAATTATGCTGCTTCTAGTTGCTAGTGAACATGCGCTGGCTGGTGAGTCGGTACACACTGCTTTTGAGGTTCATTGAAAAGCAGAAGACTTAATGAAGGAAACTTTGCCGGACAGCTCATTTTGGCACATGAAGTAGCCACAACTCTACCTCTAGAGGGGGCAGCATGGGCTCAAAAGTGTGTGACACTGCCAGAAAAAGGTGTGTGGTGAGGCTGACCAGAGAGACTACTGACTTGAGTGGCTCTATTCCAGAGCTTTCACTGGCAAAGCTTATAGGGCAGAGATTCTCAAATCTCCCCCCCCAGGGGGTTGCCAGGTTATTACCTGGTGGGTCGCGAGCTGTCAGCCTCCACCCCAAACCCCGCTTTGCCTCCAGCATTTATAATGGTGTTAAATATATAAAAAAGTGTTTTTAATTTATTAGGGGGGTCACACTCAGAGGCTTGCTGTGTGAAAGGGGTCACCAGTACAACAGTTTGAAAACTACTGTTATAGGGAACCTTGGGAAAATGAAATGTGGCCTCCCACAGTACTCTGACACAGGGCAGAGACAGGGTCATTGCCTGTCCTCCCAAAGGATGAGTATCCTCTCATGAGCAATGGGTTTGGCTGGAGCAGGGGCATTCTGAGGGGTTGTATTTCACACCTCCTCACATCAGCTTTACTGAATCAGGCTCAAAGCCTCTTGCAAACACACACCCACAAACCGCCACCCAAGCACAGCTGCTAAAATTAAGGGGAAAATGGCAACTAATATTTCTGGCTTGATGAGAACGGAAGGCATTTCTGGTGCTTCTTATCACTCCCCTGATTAGCAAGAATGTTTAATAGTACACTGATAGAAATAGCAGAAATCGTTCTCCTATAAGGAAGGCAGTACATAAGCCAAAGGATAATGTTTGAGGACAGTACTTAGAAATGTTTTTGTTAACAAGCCACTTTTGTTTTACAGAAAACAACCAAACCAAACTCAAGGAACCAAACAAAAACAAAACAAAACACATGCATGGCAAAGGTTTTCAAAAGTGACCAGTGATTCCGGGTGACCCAACACTTAGATGCCCAACCGGACACGCCTTAAAAAAGTTCCTGAGTCCTGCATTTCAGAGAGTGCTGCACACCTGCACTCTGAAAATCAGGCCCCTTTTTAAAATTGGGCACCTAAAGTTAGGTTGGTCACCTAAACTTTGAGTCACCCAAAGTCAAGGGTCACTTTTCAAAATCTTGCACTTTTTTTGTGTCACATCTGAAAATCTTAACCAGATTTCAGATAATTGTTTCAAAGTATGAATAGCTAACCCATTATTGAAGCCTCAATTGTGCGGAGATGAAATGATGAAGATAAATTTTACAGAGTGTGTAGAGTATCTGCTAAGGTACTGAGATCCTTAAAGCCAAGACAGGATATGAGCTGCATTAAGTTGCAAGAAAGAGCTACGTTTATCCCCTTGTTTTGCTGCAGAGAGGGCCTTCAATTATTTACTATGAAATGCAGAGCCTGCACTTAGGCTGCAGTCTCTAAAAATCAGTTTTGTAATATTTATCATGACTTCAAAGCACATTGGCACACATACACTGATGCTCACTCTGTTTGCAAAATTAAGCAGTGTGGGTCTTATAAAGCAGCAGCTCCGCTGGCTTCTCCAGAGGGATTTCAAAGATGCGTGCTATGGAAGTTCAGTGTGCCAGTGTATTCACAGTGAAGGGAAAGATGACCTCGTGGCAAAAAGGAAAGGTCAGTCACCAAGTTCACAAACCAGTAAAGAGATTGCTCACACATGCATGGTTTAAACAATAAGTGATGCGTGGTTAATTAAATGCACAGAAGATCTAACAAGTCTCCCACAGACAGATGGGAAATACCCATTGATCATAACTGTCCCCACCTTTTCCAAATTCAAAAATAAATAAATAACCCGCTCTTATCTGACCAGTTCTTGGACTGTGTTTTGCACCAACAGTAGAGACAGCGAATGTGAACAATGCTCATGCAGCACTTTTCTCAGTGCTCATGCAGCACCATGAGACCCCTTCCATACCGTCCCCTAAACCCTCCCTATCCCACTATGCCAGGCAGCCACCCCCTCTCCGTTCAAATCGGTCCTGACAACTCGCTTCTCCGAGGAGGCCCATAAATGCTAATCTCGGCCAGTGAAAGCTGTCAGCACACCATTATGAAAAAGTTCTGAGGACCCTATTCTGTCACCCTGACTCACACCGAGCAGCCTTTACTCTGCGAGCAGCCTTACTGATTCCCATGGGACAAGTAGCCAAGTGAAGTACTACTCAACACGAGTAAGGGTGGCAAATCTTGAATTAGCACCGTCATCTGGATCTCTCCGTGCATACTTGTATTATTTAAGCTGCAAATTTCTCAGGGCTGGGACAGTGTCTCCGTTGTGTCTTGTATTGTTATAATGCCTAACAAGCTGCTCGTACTTAAAGAATTGATACGAAATAAATAAATAAATAATGGCAGAGTCATAGTGATAGATGATGTGGTTTCTTGGAATCTTTTTAGCACAATGGCACAATCCTATTAGGAAATTTGTTCTCCTGGCCACTCCAGTGATTTCTCTCTTGCTGTAAATATATCTCAGTGCTTTTTAAAAATACCTGTCAGTAACATTTTCCAAAGCGCCTAAGTCCCATTTTCAAAAAATTGACTTAAGGCCAGCTTTTTTAAAGGTGTTTAGGCACCCTGATATTAATGGGAGTTAGGCACCTAAATACTTTTTTAAATCAGTGCCTTAGGCACCTAGCAGTCAATGTCTCAATTAAAGTCAATGGGACTTAGGCTCTTAAATGCCTAAGTCACTCACTTTGGAAAATGTTCCCCTAAGTTACTTGAAAACGTTCCACTATCTATTTTGACAAACAGTGATAGACATAGAAATCATACACAGAAAAAAGTAAGCCTGATGGATTATTTTTCCCCTTTCCAAAACATACAGAAAGCACAGCAAAGCAGAATATACACACACTTTTAAACAAAACCAAATCAACCTTGAACTAAAATGTCTAGCAAGGTATAAGAACATATTTGTATGTTGGTGCTTTGCAAAAGTTCCTGCCTGTCAGAATGAAGCATAGGTTGAACCATCTTCAGGAGGGCAAGACTTATTTTTCTGTCAGCATTCAGAGAAAGGTTAATAGCAGCCTCAAAGAGTTGCTCCTGTCTGTTACTAAACATGTCTCTGGTTACATGTAATACATTAATGCAAAAGCCAATGTGTTGTTACGTTCCTGAAATAAAGCACTGTTAGGAACAAACTATCCCAGACTGCGAAAAAGAGAAAGAGATTGTAATTGTGGAATTAAGCATGCCAGCTGCTGTCGGAGAGCTTAGAAGCGCCAGGTGAGGAAGTGCATTGAGCAAGACCTTACCTGTTCCAGGTAGCATTGGAGCAGGCCCGTCGCTGCTGGGTCCCCCGCTCATCCAAGGCTGCCTGCTCTCTCTTGCCCAGATCACTGAGGCTGGGCGAACTCATGAACTTCAACCTGCGAAGAGTCCTCATGGTCAAATGTGTGTTTGTGCGTGGCAGCTACAGATACACCATCCTTTTTACACACACACACACGCAGCTGGAGCAGCAGCAGCAGCAATGCGAGCAGTTCTCTCCGTTTGTTGTTCAAAAAAGAAACTTAAAAAAAAAAGAAGAGAGAACCAGTCTCTACAGAGCACACCTCTGCCAGCAAGAAAACAAACCTTTAATCAGATCAACTGTGACGTCATAAACTGTGGTTAATAATTTCTCCAGTCCTTTTAAAAAATTAAAGCCAAACTTCTTGCTGCTGCTTTAACAGTTTGCTGGGGCCCCTTTTAACCAGCAGCTGCCCAAAGTGGAAAGATTTCCCCTTCCCCCGTCCCGGTGCACCAAAAATGAAGAGTCTCATTCAACGTGCTGCATGCTCCACCTGTCATGGGAATTGCTGCTTTCATCAGTCAACTGGTTTTTTGAGTTTTTTTTCCCCCAGCCCTCTCTCTTCACTCATAACTGGAAATGAAATCAGAGGGCAACGGAAAAAAACAACAACCAACCAATACTGACGCACTGACACTTTATTGGAAAGTTTCATAACTGCCTATGCCCCGCCACGTTACGACACTCTCACACACACACACATTCACATACGCGCGCACACACACACACGGCACAAACCTACTGTTTGCCTCAGAGGCTGTTTAAACTGAAAGCGTCTGATAAGCCACAAGAGTGAGAGTATTAAAAAAAAGAAAGAAAAATGAATACAGACTAAAAAGTAGAAGCTGGTGCTTTCATTTTGAGGAACTTCAGAGGTTAAATAGAGTGAACAAGAGGATTAACTATTTGGGATTTATTAATGTTTTTTAATTGAAATAACAGCTTCACAATCCGGGGCACGTCTAGTCTCAACAAAAGCCCCAGGTCAGTTATCTTCAAAGGGAAGAACATCCTGCTCTCTCTGACACTGTAATATTTATGAAAATGATGGTGGAAGATTCTAGCCAATGTTTGACTTGTTGCACCAAGATTCTGTTTCAAATCACAAATGTTTTCCTTATCAATTAAGTACTGACCGACCTTTGTAACGAGATTTCTAAAAAGAGAATAGCTTGTAATATAGCATCAGGTTGGACATGCATCAGGTGAGCATTATACAACACTTGGGGCTAGATTCATATTAGTAACAGATTACTCAGCAAACAGCCCAACTTAAACCAAAAGGACTACTCGCAGAGTAAGATACTATTCAGCATAACGGTATCAGAATTTGGACCTTCTTGTGGGATAAAATTGCACAGAACATTTATAATTATTCGTTTCATTTGTTTTTCTTGTATATGAAAGTCAGCTGCCTAGATCTGTGAATACATTTTGAGTATATGTAAGCTTGGAAAGATTAGATTTTTATTAGCAAATGTCAGAAACATCAATTTCACCATACACACGCAAACTGATGAAAAAATATTTCCATTGATACTTATCAAATTGTAGGAGAAAGAAAAATGCTACTTGAGAACTTTTAGAGTTTGATTTAAGGATATTTACTTTGTATATTTTGACATGTGATGTTGACAATCTGTGTTTTAATGGTTACAAACATTAACTTTTTGAATCCCAATGTCTACGGTCATTAAATAATTATTGCCTGACCTGACCTTTGTCTGATGCTCCCCCCATAATTTCCTACAACTGTAAACAATAAGAAGAGAAAAAAATGCTTAAAAATAAACAGATATTATCCTTCAAATTCTGCCGCGCCTAAGTATATGTATGTCCTTAATAACAAATTAATATAAATTAGAGGAGTGAAAACAGATTTTGAAATTCATAGATACCTTATCTGAATCAATAATTTGTAAGCATTGTCAAAATCTGAATTTATTTATTTATTACCTCTTCCTCCCCATCCCGCAGCCTGAAATTTGGCTCAGCTCTTTGCATATTGTTTGGGTGGGAGGGGGCGTTGATCAGATCATACAGGGGAAAAAAAAAAACATTTTATCTTGGGCTAATATTAACAGTCAAGTGAAGACTGGATTTAATTTTCTGTTGGCTGCCCCTCCCACCCAAAAACTTGAAGTATGGGAGATGGGCATCATAATGTATGAAATATGAAAAATTCATTTTTAAGATAAAGATCTAAATCTAACCCACCTTTGTACAAAGACTTGGTTATTTCTACTCTGTTCCAAATGCTTAAACCTCTCAAACAAAACAAACAAACAAACAAACAACAATCCACTATGTAGAAGGCAGCAAAGGGAAAACACACACAACAGTATATCACTGTATTCTAAACAATGAGATAGCTTCTACAGCATACAAATCAGTGACCTAAAACAGATACAGTAGAACCCTGTTTGTTCAAATAGGATGGACACTTAATTTAACTGGATGAACAAAGGGGGAAATTGGGGAACATAATTTGTATTAAGGAGAGTTTTTCTGGTGAGGTGGTTCAGCTAAGCAAGGATTTACTCTGTTTAATTAAATGACTAGCTGATAACCCCGTTAATCTGTGCTAATGTAATTCTGCCTTGTTTCATTTCTAGTCTCCCGTGGAGGAAACATTTACTGCTTCTCACCTGTTGTGAACTTGATAGGTTTTACAAAATGTGGATTAAATCTTTCTTGAAATTTTAGTTCCTTCTCCTTTCTTGACAGCACAGGAAAGCTTGCAACTACACATTGGTTATGCCTGTATATTAACAATTCTCTTAATGCAATCATTTTTAAACTCCTCTCTTAATTGCTCTTCTTCCTTTGAATGCTCCACTTGCTCACTTGAGTACTCTCAGTGCTTGTGATATGTTTTCAACTGCCCATAGGAAGTGCTGCTGGAAAAAAAAAAAAAAAAGCAGCACACTAAACCTTGGAACCTTGCTAACAGAAGGAAAAAAGCTCTCTCATTCTGTCACTTCAAATTCCACATCAATAGCTGAACTGCACTCACTTCTTTCCAACAGTCTCAATAACTGGCCTCTGCTTTTGACTACTACATTCAAAGTCTGTGTTACACACAAAACAAACCACAAGGGATGAGAATCATTTCTACTTCCACTACAGTTTTCTCTGTTCAGTAGAAGTGGGCAGGGTTTGTTTACCCAATTTCTCCCTCCCACTAACGTGGAATCTATGCCTCCACCTGATCAAATGTTGATTTACAGATAAGCTACTTTGCTTTCAATGAAGATTGCCTACATTCATAACAACAGAAAGGTATTTAGAACTTACATTGCACCTTTCATTCACAGAGCTCAATCACTTTATAAGCATGAACTAAGGGCTTGTCTACCTGGTGAAGCCAGAGTAGCTAGTGTGCTTTAAATTGGCCTCCTACTTCACTTCTCATTAACAGACCCATGTAGACAAGTCTTAATTCAGCCTGAAACCACTGGGAATTAAGCAAAATTTATTATACCCATTTAAAATGAAGCATACGGGGAAAGCCCTAGATCACACAGTGAGCCAGAGCAGACTTGTGAATAGAACACAAGAGTTCAAATTCCCAGCCCCAGACTCTAACCACTGGCTGCTAGGCCATGATGCTCGGAAAAGCATAGTGCTGCCTGGCGTAAGGGGCAAAGAGGAAAGAAGGGATGGTTAAGAGAGGGGGGAGGAGCAACAGTGCTCCCTGACTGACTTTGGCTGCATCTACTCTTAAACAGTGGTGTGTAGACTACAGGGACTACACATGTACTTTGCAAGGCTCTAGCAGCAGCGAAAGGGTCGTGCAGTGGGCAAACGCTTTGGCAGCAGGCCTTTCCCTGCTGCCAGGGACTTTCCCCACTGCTTCCACCCTGGCAGAGCCTTTCCTCACTGCTGGATCCTTTCTCTGCCATGCGGAAAGGCTCCGGCAGCAGGACACTACGCTGCTAAAAATAGCAGCACAGAGGTGGGAGGCACTGCCTGTAGAGAGCCACGCAGAAGTTCTCTGGGCATTCAGGTAGGGTTACCATACGTCCGGATTTTCCCGGACATGTCCGGCTTTTGGGGGCTCAAATCCCCGTCCGGGGGGAAATCCCCAAAAGCCGGGCATGTCCGGGAAAATCGGGAGGGCTGGGTGGTGCTCGGCCGGGGCCGGCGGTGCGGGGCCGGTGGCATGGTGCCGGGCCGGGAACTAGGGGCGCGGGGCCGGACGGGGAGCCGGGAGCGCGGTGCCGGGCCGGGGTCCGGGCTGGGAGCCGGTCAGCCGGGCCCGCGGGGAGCCGGGCCGGCGGGGAGCCGGTCAGCCGGGCCCGCGGGGAGCCGGGCCTGCGGGGAGCCGGGGAGCCGGGCCCGTGGGGAGCCGGGCCGGCGGGGAGCAGGTCAGCCGGGCCCGCGGGGAGCCGGTCAGCCGGGCCGGCGGGCCCGCGGGGAGCCCGGGGGTGCGCCGGGCCGCCGGGGGCCGGCAGTGCTGTGCGGGCCGGGGGTGGTCGGCCGGGGCCGGCACCCCAGGGCCCGAGCCGACCCAGGCTGGAGCCGCCGGGGGGCCAGCCTGGGCCGAGCCTCCTCCCCCCCACACCTCCCTTACCTGCTTCAGGCTTCCCGCGAATCAAATGTTCGCGGGAAGCAGGGGAGGGGGCGGAGACTTTGGGGAGGGGGCGGGGTTGGGGCGGGGGTATGGGCGGGGCTGGGGGCGGGGCCGGGGGCCGTGGAGTGTCCTCCATTTGGAGGCACAGAATATGGTAACCCTACATTCAGGTGTGTAGGACGCTTTACTCACCTAAGCCGTACCTCTCAGTCTATACTATTTATACACATGCTAGCTGGGTGTGCAGTGTCTCTACACTATATGCTGCTGTAAGTATAGGCATAACCTTTGAGAGATAAAAGCTGCCATTGCTCTGCAACCTCTTACTAAAAGAGCAGCCCCTAAACACCACTCACTTCAGAATAAAGGGTTTAAATAGCAGGGACTTTCTGAAGGCTTAAGTATTGCACAAGTTTTTGGGATGAGATCACCAAAAACAACTAGTGACACAGGAAAGGGAGGGGAGTTGCCATGGCTCCATAATGAATAATTAATGAATCTTAAATAAGGCACTTATATAGAGTCAAGCCCCCACCAAGTACTTTACAGACATGAATTAATTCAATCCTAGCACACAGCCATGAAGCAGATAAGTATTACTGTCCCGTTTTAACTCACATGGGACTGTAGCCTAAAAGTTAAATGACTTGACCAATACCACACAGTGAGATGGTAGCAGAGCAGGAACAGACCCTTTGAGTCCAGTCTCCTATGCTAACTACTATACACAACAATGCCACTCAGCCATTCTTCAGGATCTGATCTTTGGAAACCTATTCTTCCCTCCTGGAGGACCCAATCAGTGACTATGCATGGGTGGATTCCACAGCTTGCACAAAACCCTAATGAAGTCAATGGGACTTGGTATGGGTGCAGGGGTCTGTTCACAATGAGTCACTTGCAGGACCAGGATTTAAAAAGACCACAACTTTGATATAGAGTAATGACAGTTATGTGAGTTTATTGAAGGGAGACTAGTCTCCCAATACACGTGGACAGTCCTAGGTAGTGTGCACTGTTGTTGCAGTCCAGTGCCAGGGCCCTGCATGGAAAATAGTTTTAAAAAATAATTTAAGTAGAATCCTAAATTGTATCTATTCTTACTAGAATATGTTACTTTGAATGCTGTATTTTAATTATTATGGTATTGCCAATCCCAAGGATTCAAAAATCTTGAGTCAGGTTCCCCCCCTCCCCAAAAAATCATGAGATTAGTTTAAAAATAATAAATATTGGATTCTTTTTATTTGCCTTCTAGCTTTTGAGATTTTCGGGTACAACTGAGTCACATTTTCGAGCTTTTCTGAACAACAAAGTGGGCCAGAAACGTATTTAAAAAAAAAATAAAAAAAAAGCAAGCTGAGATTTTCATATTATTCACATGACTCCAGGAGCGGGGGCTTTAATAAACACTCCAAATATCAGGAGACTCACAATGAAATAAAGCAAGCTGGCAACAGTGTTGGGCCAAATTATCCCCTCGGTTCCACGCATGCCACCACACTGACAACAAAATGAACACAGCAGTGATATTGATGAATGTATGGGAACATAACTCAGAACAGAATTTGCCCTGTCAGTTATTTCATTAGAGATTTGCTGGGTCTTTTTAATTAAATATTGGCACTGGAGAAAGATCTCTTTTTAATTAATAAAAAAATTATGAATTCCTTTGATTTTCCCCACGTTTTAGGGGGAGTTGAGGGGAGGGGAGAATTATCCTAGAAATGCTGATTATTCTTTTGGGTGCAACTAAATAACAGAGAGTTGAACTCCACCTCTTTACAGAAAATAGTTACAAACCCCACTAGACCGAATGCACTTTTAGATTGTATAAATCACACAGCCAAACTGAAAACATGCCTCAACACATGCCAAAGCCAAGAAATTAGCCTTCTGAAAAACCACACTTCTTAAAGGCACAGTGCATCTTGTTCCACAAGCAGTCAGCAGACGAAAGGGGAAAGAAAGCTCTGCTTGGCAGAAAGAAATGGGAGTGGAATGAAGAGGGAGGAGGGGAAGCACTATAACTCTGAATGCATCAATTCTTTCAAGATAATCTCTCCTTAATGCTCCCTTGTCCTTGTCCTATGATAGCAATAAAGTGCTACTGTAGAGTGTGGCCTGTCCTCTGATTCATCTGATTCATCACTTTCTAACCTCAGCTCTATTCCCATAACTCCATGGAGCTCTTTGTAGAGCCCCACATGAGGGGCTTTTGCCTCGTCATGGTGGGGGGTGGGGGAGCAGGAGACTTTGCTGCACAGGTGGCATCCCCCTTCCAGCCAAGCAGGAGAAAATGAGCCTGTGAAAGATCCCCTCCACTGAGGTCAGTAAAGGGGACAATCTGGGTCACGTTGCCATTTTGCACTAACTTTTATAACTGCAGCCACTCTTTAAACATATTAGATGTGTTCCTCAACTGATCCAAGTCAGTGCAGCTCCACTGACTTCCACCAGGCAACATCAGTTTAGTCCATATGAGGATCTGGCTCATTATTAGTGTCTGTGAGAAAACATATTGGGACACTACCAAGTAAACAGCAAGGATTCGGGATATAAGAATACTCTTCACTTTTTAAAAACAAAAGTATTGTACGCGCACAAATGAACAAGCTCTATGAGCACTAAAGTAGAGAAATGTGGTCTAGCACAACAGTTGGAGTATAGGACTTAAAGGCCATGAATTCCTAAATTCCTATTCCAGATCTGGACTCTTTCTATGGCTTTGGGCTCTCACGTAATCTTTCTGCCTCAGTTTCTCCATTTGTAAAATGAGATAATTCATACCAGCTTCACAGACCAGCTGAAAGGATGTAAGGATTGAGCCCTGATCCTGCATTGCCAACTGCACACCTGAGCCCCTCTACTGGGTAGAGCTCCCTTTAATCTTAGTGGGGCTCTGCATGGCTGTGGGTTCTACGCTCTTAGTTCGTAGGCTCCAGTGCACTAACACCTTAAACCTGTCTCTTAGGTTTACAGTGCCTAGCACAATGGGGTCCAGATCTCTGATGAGGTCCCTACACACAACCGTAATACAATACAAATAAAATAAATAAAAATGATGGTAAAACATCCGTATCTAAAATTTCCATTAAATCCCTTTACATTCCCCAAATAGCAGTTAAAAGTGTGCAACACATAATATACAGAATGCACGTACTGTATCTTGCTAATTTTCTTCTGCGCCCCACCCCTCCCACCAGGAAATATTGCGATTGAATAAGAATCAGGCTGTGTTCCTGAAGCTGTTGCCTGTTATGTTGCAATCAAAAAGTGCCATCAAAGGGCAATGCCAGCAGCTCTTCTGTTTGCTCATTATCTCCTTGTAGGGGTTGGGAATTAAAGTGAGAGTTGTAATTAGAATGAATATGGTGGAATGTTACATGAGGAAGAGGAAGTGAAGATCAGTGCCTTAGTCTGCATCAGCTATATCATCTGTAATTCTCCTTCTCACCTTTCACTTTAATAACCTACAGGGGCTTTTCTTTATCAGTACTAAGACCTCTGGGCAGCACCAATTCAAGGTCTCAGTGCTACCCACGCACCCAAAGCCACTGTAGTACAACCCATTCTAAACAGTGTAAATGGTATGAATGCCAAACCAAGCACATGGCTTTGTTAATAAATGGAATATAAAGTGATACATAAACTGATGTTTCAAAATTCTGTCCAATAAATAACTGCATTATTTAAAATGTTTTTTATCTGTTTTTACAAGATCATGGTATAGTAGAAAAATAATCTTAAAAAGCAACTAAGATAATAACGTTTATGACTTTTTTAAAATGCTGTGTGAATTCTTTCATAAATTGCTTACCATGCATGATATTAATAGGATCTCTGAACACTATGACCTTGATGTGACAGTTCGAGTATCATTGTACTATCTTCTACAGTTATACATGGTACAGTGCCTTCCAAATATATGAATCCTGGGAGATCAGAGCTGCGTGCTGTGCCGCACTGCCCTTCTTACATCCAAACAGTTCTGATTCAAGGTCTTCCAAGAAGGCTCTGATTGTCTTGGAAGGTCACCAAGATAAAGAGCCCACTTTGGTAAATAGCTGAGTTTCTAATAAGTTGCAGTGGTAGCCAGCTGTTAACAGCACGAAAGCAGAGCTCTACTGTTAACGTGTTCATGTGAGAATTATTGGAAATACAAGCCCTGCCTTAAGATTACTGCCAATCCCCATGAGAAATTCAAGTTGGTCAGCATAGTACTAGCCAATGAAGTGGGAGCACTTCATATTTTTTGTATCAAAGTATAAAGGATACTTTGAGCTTCTTTTTCTGGATCCCATAGTGCTTTTCCTTAAATGTACTTTAGCTTTCTGGAACAAAGTGCTGAGTACTGCAAGAGCTATGAAAGCCTGGCCATCAATGTGGATTAGCTTTTTAGAACATATATAATTTCCCTTTGGCCTTGGAAAGATTCATTTTTCAAAAGCAAAGCTACCTTTGAGCATAGTCCGCGTGAAGGATGGCCTATGAGGAAAGTATAGCTTCTACTGACCTCTCTTTTATAAATGAAACCAAACATTTCAAAACTGGCCAAAGAAATCTTGCTTCTTGAAGAGAGCAACTGCAAAATGGCAGCCACAAGCAGTGTGGTGAGATTTTGCAGCTCCTGCAGTGCAGGATGTGGTATGCCACATTTTAAAATGATGACCTCGTACAACCATTTCATACAAATGATACTTACCACCCACAGGATTTTAGCCTACTTTACAGCACCTATATATAGGTTAAACAATAGCTACAGAGCAAAATGCTGGTGCTCTAAATACTGTACCAAGGGTAAGAATGGCAGTTCCACACAAATGATTTTAAACTTCCACATTTGAATCTTTCATGTTCCCTGATGTCACAAGATAGGCAGGTCTCATTTTCTGTGGCATCCCAGCATGTACTGTGCTCATCATGTCACAACCACTATGGACGCCCAAGAAAAGCCCACATCTCACTTTGAGAGGGTCAGGTAAGAGCTGGAAATTTAGAAAACTACACAACAAGGTTTGTGAAAATTCTTAACAATGCCTTTGGCTGTGTTTGTCAGTTTACACAACCATCTGATATCTCTTTCCCACACCATAGGCCCAGCCTCAAGCTCCAGGCACCTGTCGCAGTGGCTTACAGTATAGTGCATATATGGTCAGTATCGTGCATACTGAGTTTCCATTCAGAGTGGAAGCCAGTGTCAACATCAGGGCACATGGAGAAGAAAAGAAAGAAGAAGAAGAAGAAGAAGAAGAAGAAAAAAAAAGCCTGGAGGAAAACCTGCATTTCTGTAAGTCCCAGTCCTGCACTTTTATCCAGGGAGCAGAGCTTCCTCTCTCAAAGAGAAACCCAAGTGGGGAAGCCTGGGAAGGTGAAGAAAACCCCATGAGGTTTCCCATCTGGAGCTTGACATATATTGTTCAGTCATGCAGAGGAGAGGATTCTCTTACCAGTTAAAGGTCAACTGGTTTAGGTCCTCCTGCCCTCTATAAAATGAACACAGCCTCCACCCTAATCCTTTCCTTCAGTCCTGAGACTGGGCAGAGGCAGTAACCCCACACCTTTCTGTGCAGGACAAGGAACAGCAAAGCATGGAGATGTCCATGGTTCCTGGGAAGGGAAAATTTCTCCCCAAAAGGAATTCTCTCTCTCCCAGTCAGAAGTTACTGGTAAGAGACAGATTCTGATACCCGGACTCATCTTGAATAGCATCTTCCTCCCTGAACAGGAAAGTACTACTCACCATGAGCAGGGGGCTCAGAATCTGGCTCTTAATTTGTTAAACATACTTAGCTGCTCTGTCTTTATAGACATTGTCAAGTAATTTGGTACCACATTTAACTGACCTTTACATTTTCAAAGTGATATGTTTAAGTCACTGAGGGATGGGGGTGGGAAGCATTCTTCGATCCTGAGAAGTTTGTGGGTTGTGCCAATCTCTAAAGCAAAATCAGACAAACCAATTTGAATTAGTTTACATCTTTAAAAATTCAGCTGGGCTGAGTGCCAAGTTTCAGCCTGTTGATATCTGAAGTGGCTATGATATTAAATGACAAACACGATTAAATGCCAACTAGGAGGGTTTAGGAAGGGAAGGCTAGCAGATCCTTACCTACAGCAGTGCTACTGGGCTCCACTACTATGCTATTTCATACCCCCATATGACAGGGTGTGCAGTCATAAAAAAAGCCACACACACGACGCAGGCTTGTAGCACCTGACAATTAGAGCAGGAGTTTTTAAGACCCTGTACCCTGCCCTTAGTTTTTCTTCTTATAAAACAAGTAATTTAAAGAGATGACAACAAGTACCTTTTTGTCAAATGGGTTTTAACTTTTTATTTGGCTCCCTGCTGTTCATAAAATCTACTTAGAATTTTAAAACTAGTATTTCTTTCCTGGCCTATTTAGTCCTTTTCCTTCTGGAAGAGATTTTCTCCCCCCTTTTTTTTTCTTCTTTTAAGTGTCTGAACCAACTGAGCCTTTCAGCTAAGGATCATTCACATGGCATCTTTCTTGAGCAGTGCTCCCTCCTCTGGCAGGATGACTCTGCCGGTCACATGCACTATGGACTTGTCTACACAGTCGGATAATGTGCACTATGGGGCTGTGATTTTAAAGTACACTAATGTGTATGACATACTATGACATTGTTGGCATCACTGAAACTTGGTGGGATAATACACATGATTGGAATGTTGGCGTGGATGGGTACAGCTTGCTCAGGAAGAATAGACAGGGGAAAAAGGGAGGAGTTGTTGCCTTATATATTAAAAATGTACACACTTGGACTGAGGTAGAGATGGACATAGGAGACGGAAGTGTTGAGAGTCTCTGGGTTAGGCTTAAAGGGGCAAAAAACAAGGGAGATGTCATGCTAGGCGTCTACTACAGGCCACCTAACCAGGTGGAAGAGGTGGATGAGGCTTTTTTCAAGCAACTAACAAAATCATCCAAAGCCCAAGATTTGGTGGTGATGGGGGACTTCAACTATCCGGATATATGTTGGGAAAATAACACAGCGGGGAACAGACTATCCAACAAATTCTTGGACTGCATTGGAGACAACTTTTTATTTCAGAAGGTTGAAAAAGCTACTAGGGGGGAAGCTGTTCTAGACTTGATTTTAACAAATAGGGAGGAACTCATTGAGAATGTGAAAGTAGAAGGCAGCCTGGGTGAAAGTGATCATGAAATCATAGAGTTTGCAATTCTAAGGAAGGGTAGAAGGGAGAACAGCAAAATAGAGACAATGGATTTCAGGAAGGCAGATTTTGGGAAGCTCAGAGAGCTGATAGGTAAGGTCCCATGGGAATCAAGACTGAGGGAAAAAACAACTGAGGAGAGTTGGCAGTTTTTCAAAGGGACACTATTAAGGGCCCAAAAGCAAGCTATTCCGCTGGTTAGGAAAGATAGAAAATGTGGCAAAAGACCACCTTGGCTTAACCACGAGATCTTGCACGATCTAAAAAATAAAAAGGAGTCATATAAAAAATGGAAACTAGGACAGATTACAAAGGATGAATATAGGCAAACAACACAGGAATGCAGGGGCAAGATTAGAAAGGCAAAGGCACAAAATGAGCTCAAACTAGCTACGGGAATAAAAGGAAACAAGAAGACTTTTTATCAATACATTAGAAGCAAGAGGAAGACCAAAGACAGGGTAGGCCCACTGCTTAGTGAAGAGGGAGAAACAGTAACAGGAAACTTGGAAATGGCAGAGATGCTTAATGACTTCTTTGTTTCGGTCTTCACCGAGAAGTCTGAAGGAATGCCTAACATAGTGAATACTAATGGGAAGGGGGTAGGTTTAGCGGATAAAATAAAAAAAGAACAAGTTAAAAATCACTTAGAAAAGTTAGATGCCTGCAAGTCACCCGGGCCTGATGAAATGCATCCTAGAATACTCAAGGAGCTAATAGAGGAGGTATCTGAGCCTCTAGCTATTATCTTTGGAAAGTCATGGGAGACGGGAGAGATTCCAGAAGACTGGAAAAGGGCAAATATAGTGCCCATCTATAAAAAGGGAAATAAAAACAACCCAGGTAACTACAGACCAGTTAGTTTAACTTCTGTGCCAGGGAAGATAATGGAGCAAGTAATTAAGGAAATCATCTGCCAACACTTGGAAGGTGGTAAGGTGATAGGGAATAGCCAGCATGGATTTGTGAAGAACAAATCATGTCAAACCAATCTGACAGCTTTCTTTGATAGGATAACGAGCCTTGTGGATAAGGGTGAAGCGGTGGATGTGGTATACCTAGACTTTAGTAAGGCATTTGATACGGTCTCGCATGATATTCTTATCGATAAACTAGGCAAATACAAATTAGATGGGGCTACTATAAGGTGGGTGCATAACTGGCTGGATAACCGTACTCAGAGTTGTTATTAATGGTTCCCAATCCTGCTGGAAAGGCGTAACGAGTGGGGTACCGCAGGGGTCTGTTTTGGGACCGGCTCTGTTCAATATCTTCATCAACGACTTAGATATTGGCATAGAAAGTACGCTTATTAAGTTTGCGGATGATACCAAACTGGGAGGGATTGCAACTACTTTGGAGGACAGGGTCATAATTCAAAATGATCTGGACAAATTGGAGAAATGGTCTGAGTTAAACAGGATGAAGTTTAACAAAGACAAATGCAAAGTGCTCCACTTAGGAAGGAAAAATCAATTTCACACATACAGAATGGGAAAAGACTGTCTAGGCAGGAGTACGGCAGAAAGGGATCTAGGGGTTATAGTGGACCACAAGCTAAATATGAGTCAACAGTGTGATGCTGTTGCAAAAAAAGCAAACATGATTCTGGGATGCATTAACAGGTGTGTTGTGAGCAAGACACGAGAAGTCATTCTTCCGCTCTACTCTGCTCTGGTTAGGCCTCAGCTGGAGTATTGTGTCCAGTTCTGGGCGCCGCATTTTAAAAAAGATGTGGAGAAATTGGAAAGGGTCCAAAGAAGAGCAACAAGAATGATTAAAGGTCTTGAGAACATGACCTATGAAGGAAGGCTGAAAGAACTGGGTTTGTTTAGTTTGGAAAAGAGAAGACTGAGAGGGGACATGATAGCAGTTTTCAAGTATCTAAAAGGGTGTCATAAGGAGGAGGGAGAGAACTTGTTCACCTTAGCCTCTAAGGATAGAACCAGAAACAATGGGTTTAAACTGCAGCAAGGGAGGTCTAGGTTGGACATTAGGAAAAAGTTCCTAACTGTCAGGGTGGTTAAACACTGGAACAAATTGCCTAGGGAGGTTGTGGAATCTCCGTCTCTGGAGATATTTAAGAGTAGGTTAGATAAATGTCTATTAGGGATGGTCTAGGCAGTATTTGGTCCTGCCATGCGGGCAGGGGACTGGACTCGATGACCTCTCGAGGTCCCTTCCAGTCCTATAATCTATGAATCTATGAATCTATGAATGTGTTGAGCATCAACTGGTCCATGTAAACCCCACTGGTGTACACTAATGGTTCCCTGGCAGCGCTCTTTAACATACCAGTGTAGAAACCACACGCTCTGCAGTGCACGGTTACTCCACTGTGAAGATCAGGGGTTCTCAAACTTCATTGCACCATGACCCCCTTCTGACAACAAAAATTAATACACGACCCCAGGAGGGGGCACCGAAGCCTGAGCCTGCCCAAGCCCCACGGGGGCCAAAGACAAAGCTCAAGCCCCATCATCCCAGGTGGGGGGGGGGAGGCAGGCAAAGCTGAAATCCTCCCGAGGCAGAAGGTCTGTAACCTGAGCCCCACCGCTCAGGGCAGAACCCTCAGGCTTTGGCTTCAGCCCCAGGTGGTGGGGCTTGGGCTCTGGCCCTGGGCCTCAGAAAATCTAAGCCAGCCCTTGCAACCCCATTAAAATGGGGTCCTGATTCACTTTGGGGTCCCAACTCACAGTTTGAGAACCGCTGGTGTAGATTAACCCTTAGAGTGGCTAATGGTTTTGCTTTTTAATTTCTTGGTCACAATGTTGTATATTTAAGAAAATGACAGTTAGGGTGGGATTTTCAAAAGTGCTCGGCCTTGTTCTAAATCTGCTCCCACTGGCTTCAATGTAAAACTCCCTTTGGCTTCAGTGGAGTAGAGCTAGGCCAACAAAGAGTGCTTTTGAAAATCCTGCACCTCACAGTCCAGAAAACATGAAAGGAAGACTAATCTTGTAATTTACACAGTGGGATGGAACTTCCACTGTGAACTTAGGCAAGCTATATGATCTCTCTGTGCCTCAGTTCAACCCCTGTAAAATGGAAAGATAATACTTGCCTGCCCTGTTAATATAGATGAGATGCACAGATGTCACAGTGGACAATTACACAGAAAACAAATTAATTACCAAATAAGACCGATCAAATGTTAGGCACAAAGTGCACTGAAGCCAATGAAAACACACCGGTGATGACTTCAGCCTGACCTGTTCTAGTAAATGAAACACCACATATTACATCAAACCAGTAATTTAATTCTGCTGTAAATATTTACACTTTTTGGAAGCAATTGGTCTTTTATTTGCTTTTTAAATAATTGCCTTTATCATTTTATTTTTTAAATGCATTGAAATTTAAGAACCAACCAAAAAGCCTATGATGGCTCCTAAAAAACCAGCTTCTTCAGTCAGAGTGATCTAACGGCATGGGTAAGAGAAGGCTGCAGAGCCAAGCACAGCTGTTCCTTCTAGTGGAGCAAGTTTCAAATTCTCCAGCTTGGGTGTCAAAGGATTGCTGTGCTCAGGAAGTCCCCCATAGGCGCCTGCCCAGATTGTGATTCTGGATGCAGTGAACAGAGCTACTTGCTTGATGCTCAGCACAAAATAGGTGGGGAGTGCAAGTGCATGGAACACAGACTCAGCCCCACTTCCTTCCTGCTCAGCCAGAATAGCTGGCCAGATGAATACAGAGGAGTAAACTGCTCCAAAAAGGGGAGTGAAATGACTTCTCCTCCCCCCACCACCGTCAGGGCAAGAGGGGAGTGGAGGAGGAACAGAGAATGTGAGTCACTTATTCATCCTCTGCTATACTTTGGAGGTGGTGCAGCTGCATGTTAGCCTCTACTCAGGGCAGGTAGTACTTACACTCTAACCCCATGCAAGCACCCCAATGATTCAGAGCCTACATTCACAAGCTGGGTGCCACCTCTTTTTAGGAGGTGCTTTAAACAACAGTTAGCAGGAAGTTCCTGTACCTCAGTGAAAAGCTAGCATGTTTGTCAAACCTCCTTTCATTTCATTATTGCTTTGTTCTAAATTCTTCATAATCTGGCATCAATTCTGGGGGAAAAATGCATTATTCTTAAATTCTGGTTTTCTTATTTAAACTCCGTCAGCCACGGCCACTTCAAACAGTTTACTAGATGAGTCAGCGCAGCTAGATGAATCGGCCAATTTCATAAAGCTGCAACACGCTTCAGACTAGTGATGTCAAACATCAAAAGGCTCAGAGATCCTTGTCAAATAAGTTCCCAAAGGTTATCTGAAAATTGTCTCAGCCCCTGTGATCTTTACTTAGTCAAATTCCCACTGAAATCAATGAGAGTTTTGCTTGAGTAAGGACTGCCAGAATACATCTTTGATACTGGAATTCACATGAGGTCAGAACCCTAGCAAGATTTTCAGTTCTTCCTGATTTTAGTGAGGGCAGGCATACCTAAACAGCAGCCTCTCTCATGACATTTTGGTTTCTCTGTTTCTAGGCCAAGAAAAGAGGAAAAGGAAAACGAAAAGGGGAGAGAGGGGGAGAGAAGAAAAGAAGAAGGGAATAAAAGAAAAAGGGAGGCAACCACATTTTTCCAAACCTTGGGTCATGTTTCGTTTTGATTTTAGTTCTTTGCAGTGGTTTGGCTAAGTTCATATTTATTCCATGTGAGCTCAATCCATTCCTGCTTTAGACTAAAGAAGTCCTGTAGCTATAAAATTCTTACTGCTTTGCTGGGGATACTGCTTGCAAGATAAATTCAACTGAATTATGCTGAGTTCCTGTTCCATTCCTCCCAGATAGGTGGGTCGCTAAGGACCAAGAACTGTAATTATAGCTGCATGTAAACATACAGCAGGTGGTTAGGTCTCTGTAAGAGACTATAGCTTGCAGCAGCCTTTAGGATACCTGTTTAGTCAGACTGACCAGTACAGCTGGTAAAAATAAAATGTTTCCATTCCTGTAAAAGCATCACTTTTCCTCCCCATTCTGCAGCTTCTGTGTATAGTCAACACAATGAGTCAGCACATCCTTAAGAGATGAGTAGGGTGGAGAGGGGATGATGTATAAAGTGAAATAAATCTAAAAGCAAAATGCAGCATCCCCTCAAATAATCCCTCAAATGTTAAATCTCTTTAGATCATGTTTATTTGATTACTCACATACTTTAGAGATTGGCTCAAAAAGAAACACTCCAAGTTCGATTTGAATTTATAGCTTAGTCTGTTATAAAGCCAAGAGGCCATTTGAAGAATTCAGCTGTATGATTTCAAATGTAGATTTCAGTTGCTCCCTTCCTCAAAATTCAGATCCAGGCTTTTGTTTCATGCTCCTCTATTTGATTTTCTTTATTTTATTTAGTACAAGAAATTAACATACCATTTGAAAGTAAAATACAAATCTCAAATCAAACCACCAAATTTATTCCACATGAGCAAAGTTGAAAGCTGAAACATTTGTTTTACCATAACAACACCCTTTCCCCACCACACACTTTTAACAGAAAACCTCCCATTTCAAACTTTTTAGCAATTTAAAACATTTCAGACCTGGCTAGGAATTTTGGCTAACAATTTTTGGGTGTGCAACTTTAAAGACCTGAAAGTGGCCTTAATTTTTAAAAGGTGCATGGCTCCATACTTTACAAATATTCAGGTCAGGTGAAGGTGCCAGAAGGAAGGCAACTAAGAACTGAGACATCCAAAATCACTAGTAGCTTTTAAAAATCTTAGTCAAGAGGTTTTTCAAACTATGAATTGACCCCCTCAAAATGTTATGTTTATTTATCTATTTATTTTAAGTTTTAAAAAACTGTTAAATTTCAGAAAGTATTGTCTAGTGATTACACTAGGGGGATGAGAGCCATGATTCCTGGGTAATGGTCCCAACTCTATCACTGACTGAGTCTCCCCAACACTTGTGCTTTCATTGTGAGTCTCACAATATTTGGCATTATACTCAAAAGCTCCAGCTCCTGGAGTCCTAAGATTACCTGAGAATCTTACTTGTTATCAAAAAATGTGTTTCTAGCCCTCATGGTTTTGGAGAAAAGCTTGAAAAACTGTGCCTTAAAAGGATCAGAAACCAGAAGGCAAATTAAAAGAACCCAATTGGTTATTTGTTTTTAAATCTTGTGATTTTTCAAATCAATTTCATGACTTTTTGAGCCCCAATATGAGTTTTGAAGGTTTGGGATTGGCACTACTGGTGATTTGTTTTTTGACTCAGGGCAAATTATTTAACCCTTCTGTGCCTCAATTTGTCCTTCTTTATATAGTCCCTAACCCTATAAAAGTTGCTTATACAGACCGTGTTCAAAGTTGGAGAAAAATGTGGAAGTCATACTACTTTTCTTCCCTTGCTTTGTACTTAGTATTTGAGCGGAAATGAATAAGGTAAATTGAGACAAATTGGAATGATGTTGAAGAACACTCTTTATCTTCCCATTCCTAGTGGTTACACAGCACCTAATGGGTACAACTACTCTGCAGCCAGAGGTATAATTTCCGATTTGGGTAGACATACCCATGCTAGCTTTGATCGAGCCAGTGTGGTAATAAGAGCAATGTAGCCATCACTAATTGGACAGCAGCAGGGGCTAGCCACGTGAGTACAGGGGGCTGGTTGGGATTATACTGGGTGGCAAACCTGTGCTGTTGCCCATTTAGCCACCACTTTACTGCTATTTTTAGTGCACTAGCTCAGTCAAAGCTAGTGAGGGTACGTCTACCCAAGTCAGAAATCTCATCCCCGGCTGCAGGGTAGTCACCAAAAGGGTTCTAAAGAGCCAGAGTGTGTCTAGGAGGCTGCTGGATGGAATGGCAATTCAGTTCAGTGACGTGAGATCCCTGTTTTGAAAGAGGCAGTTAAAAAATTCTTGTGTTAAATTCCAGCATCTCAAATCCTGCTTCCCTTTTTTCAAGCTGAGCAAACACAGCGCCCAGGAGCGGGTCCTATGGCTGTTATGTGCCTGCTTTTCTGCTCAGCTAAGCATGACAGCAATATCTTTACCTGACATGGCATGCACACAGTTAATGTTTCGCATCATTTTCTGATGCAACTGTTCCAACCACTGTTTTGTCTTTGGGGTGTTTTTCTTTTTGGTTAACAGGTTAAACTGGTATTTCAAGTAGGTAGATATTTTAGTCGTTATTTCAAGAGATTCAGCAGCAGTGATCTGGCAGCAGCACAAAAGGGTTAGGGGAGAGGGGCTAGCTGAATTTCCCTGACCTTCACCCATATTGCAGATTGAGGACACTGGGAGCACATGGCCCTGGAGCCCCCAGCAAGGAGCACTGTGTGGATTAGACCCCTCCATGGAACTTCCTAGGAGAAGGTTGGTTAGGTATAATTTATGGAGAAGGGAGGAAAACAAATAATAAAATAAAAATAGGCAGTAAGTCCAGGATCACTCTTTCTGGGTGGGGGGAAATATTAATGGAGTAGAAGAGGTTAGGATTTGAAATGGAATTTTAAATATATTAAATAAGAGATTAAATGATGTCAGTCATCCAATTGTGCACTATGTTAGCTATATAAACCAAGCGTATGATTTATTACTGTTACATCGTCCTTCCTCCTGACTTTGTGAATGGAAGAAACATGGTGCAGTCCTGTTTCTAATTAGGCCCCTATCCTGCAAAGACTTGTGCATCTGCCTGACCTTAAGCACGTGGTAGTCCCATTGCTTAAAGCTGAGCACACGCATAGGTCTTTGTAAGGGTCAGGACCTTAGAATGTAAGCTAATGGGAACAGAGATCAGGTTCATATTAGGGAGGCCACTCACGCATCCCCAGAATATCGGACATTTTAGTACTTCCAGGAATGGCATGGGTCCACACCCGACAACGTGACCCACCAGCGTGACCTTGCATGCATGCTAGTAGGGGCGGGGCAGCACGCTTTATAAAAGGGCGTTCCCCTATTTGATACCATTCAAAACTATGTCCAGTTTTGTTTCACTACTGAATGGAGGACAAACCTTAGAAAAGCAGGGCTGCTGGGCTTAAAACTGAACGAATGGCCTGCCTGATTCAGATATGTACTCTGTACAATGCCTAGCACCACAGGATCCTGATCTTGATTGGGACTTTGAGGCCTTCCAATACTACAAGTTAATAATAATAAATACAATTATGAAAATATGGGCAGGGATAGGAAATAAGATCTTATTATAATGCTGCACTTCCTACCACAAGAATCACTTAATGTCTGGGCCTATTATTGTATTGCCAGCAAGTGAGGAATTATAGGCTTTGCACTGAAGAAAACAACTGATTGTAAACTCCTGGATTCACAGGACATAGTCTGTCTTTTCATCAACTATTCGTACATCTACTAGACAAACACATCGGCAGGGTGCTCGTAATTTACTTAACACAAACTGTCAAATATTGTCCCGCTTTAACAAGGCTCCCTTTTGATAGTCCATCACTGTAATGTTTTTGTGAACCATGATAAATTAACTGGTTTCACGCATGCTACGGTAGAGACAGATGGCATTTATATGCCAGTTTGTTTACTGCGAGATTCACAGTTAATCATGAAAGAACAATTTTAAATGCAAAAAGTTTCAAACAAAATAATGCAAAGACGGTCTGTTCATAGTGGAGATCACTGCTAGGTAGTGGATAAGTACTAGACTAGGTCCATATTTAGTCCACCCAGTAATGACTGAGTTATTGTGGCACCAATATATGCCATTACTGTTGCTTTTATTTAAACTTTACAGTGAATATTAGCTTTGGAGAAAGTTGAAAGACTAGCAGACGTGGAAATGGTTTCCCACAGAACCGGATCAGCATGGACAGCAGAAGTACAACTTGCCCCATAAAGGCTTGTCAATACTGTCCCGCCTCAAGTCTTGTCTGGAGGAATCACCTCTAAGGGTGAGAGGGTCCATGCACATTCTGTCCTTGACCTGAGACTACCAATAAACACCAGCTGTGACATGGGCTGCTATGATCTGTCTGCTACTCACAGTGCCAATTCATTTCACATGGGGCCACTGGGCTGGCAGTAGCCTTGAAATCCTCACATGAGAGGTGCAATAGAAGTGCAAAGTATTACTATTACTCTGAGAAGTCTGAGTTAGATTCTCAGGTCTGAGGGGCTAACTTCTGGCTTTAAGCCACATCCCTGTATTGGGCATGGGGAAAATCCTCCTCAGCTGGCAAGCTCTGTCTGCTGGTATCAGGGACTGGAGGCATCACTCTGCCTTTACCCAGCAAGGCCAGAACTGCTATTGGCACTAACCAAAAGCAGTCCTTCAGTCAGGAGCATGCAAGGACAATAACTTATAGCACAGGGTGTACAAGAAGGGAAGGTTTTTTGAATGCTCCCACTGCACAAGGGCCAGACACAATGTGGACCTTCATTTTTTCCTGAGTGCAGGGACTGTGATTGCACCTAGTTCTCATGGGGAATGCACAAGGGGTTGAGGAGGCTCCTACTTGGAACACCCACAGTCACAATCCGCCCTAAATTATTTAATTGAACATAACAATACAAGACTCAATTTGCCATCCTGATGTTGAGAAGCACTTATACTTATGAGCAGTCCCCAGTGAGACATTGTCACATTATATATATGGAAATCTAATCCTCACCATTGGAATTAACTAACATGGAGAATGAATACAATCTGGGTGAGAAATGTCACCAGGAATGCCCCAGCATTTATTGCCTGGTATAAATTCAGAATAAAGCAGCATATATGGGGTTGTGTATTACAAGAAAATGTTTAAATATTTTTACAGTGAGAACCTTCAGGGAAGTTTACCACATTATTTTTAAAAAATGAAGCCACTGCAAAATTTAGATTCTATAATTTGCTGATGAAGTTCAGTCAAATCAGTGGGATAAACTTTCTTTAAGGTCTTCTTAGGGATGAGAAAGCCGCAGACAGTTTGGGAAGAAAAGTCATTTGAAAGTGGTTAGTGGAAATCTTTTGTCTGAGCAATATTTAATTGCCTAGAAAAATCAGGGTAACTACATGTGGGATCATAGTTAAAAGAAATAAACTGAAAAGGATTGGTAAGGAACCACAGCATATTTCTCTCTGTCACACATACATGCGCTCTCTCTTGCTCTCTCCCCTCCCTTTCTTTCTCCCCCCTCCCCCAATGATTGGTGTTTTCTGAAAATTATTTCAAGAAATCCATAAAATACCCTACCCCCTGAAAACCCTAATCCCAAATGTTAATCCCTTAGACTCCATTTTAGCAATGCACATGAATGAACCATGTATTGGTAAACAATGTCTGAAATCTTTAATCCAACTCAAGATTGGCTTTATGGTCTACCGGACCTCCCTCTCCAGCTCAATGTTACAGGGCTTCGCAGCCCATGAGCTGAATTTATGCAGAGCCCCTCCCTCTAAAGTGCAAGGCCTCAACCAATCACTTACGTTGCTTTTTCAGAGAGTTAGCTCTAATTCAGCTGCAAATGGATTCACAATTGGGAGGTTACTGGTGCAATTTTTAATTGCTTGAAGGCCAGAAAGATACATATTGACATGAGCTGTCTTCCAACATAACAAGATACTGCCATGTTATGCACTGATTCTTCAATGGCAGATAATACAATGTGGAGTTGCTGTGGGAGACTGTGCAATATAGAAGTTAACCAGAGTCAGCTCTTCAATTCATCAAAGTCGAGCCCTCTACAGGGATGTTTGAGAAGTGGAAACATTTTAACAGTGAACAATTGGTGTTGCAATGACAGTAGCTTACCTGCTAAAGGGTGTAGAACACAGGACTGACTAGCAGATGTCGAGCACCTCTGCAATTCCCAAGTGTCACAGAAAAATTCCAACAGTCAAGAAAATTTGGTGGAAAAGATTAGCAACTTGCCAAAAAGGCAGCTCTGCAAAAGAAGATGAAAAAGAATGTATTGCACATGTTCTAAGATGCGAATTATATCTCAACAATATGAATAAAGTCTCATATCCATTATGCAGAGTGGAGTATAGCTGGAAGTTGAAGATAGACAAATTCAGAATAGAAATAAGGCATAAATGTTTAATAGTGAGGGTAATTAACCATTGGAGCAGTTTACCAAGGGTCGTGGTGGATTCGCCATCACTGACAATTTTTAAATCAAGATTGGATGTTTTTCTAAAAAATATACTCTAGGAATTATTTTGGAGAAGTTCTATGGCCTGTGTTATACAAGAGGTCAGACGAGATAATCACATTGGTGTTTTTCTGCCCTTGGAATCGGTATGTGTCACAACGCTCTAACACTTCATCACTAAGCTTGGAAGGTTTAAAGTTTTATCAATAAATGTCAGTCAATATCAATTTCAGCATACACACACAAACCAACAAACATATATTTCCATCAATAAGCAAAGTTCACAGATAGAAAAAGTACAAAAAATGTTGTTTGAGAACTTGAGTCAAAATCCAGTGATTTTAGCCTTGTTACAAGTGGACTAGCGAATAAATAGTACAAACCAATATGATTTGTTGATTTAAGGATATTTACTTTATATATTTTGACATGTGACGTTGACAATTTGTGTTTAAACAGCCTATAAAGCTTTCAGTTTTTAATCTCAACATTTACTGTCATTAAGCAAATGTCTGATCCCCCACCCGATTTCCAGCAACCACGAACATTTAATAATAATAATAAAATTAAAATAAAAAAAAAAATGCCTAAACCCCCAAAATTGTCCTACTTTGAAAATGCATTGATACAAGTCTAAAAAGTGGTTAAAAATAAACCCCAAAATACATCAAAATTATAAACTAATAAATATCAAATTCTGCCAAGCCTAATTAACACTGATACAAATGGACGTTTCTCTGTTTGCCTTTCCCTTTCTTGCTTTGTCTTCTTTACTGGAGATTGGCTCATTAACACCAATGCTAATAGCTACACCCACTGGTAAAAACGAGGCCAGTTTCCATTAACACACACATTGGAAATAACATATGTTCCAAAAACAAAGAGGTGGCAAAGACTGAACTGTATGAGATCACAGGCCCAAACCAAAAATCCAAAACAGACAGATCTTTGAGGTGGGTCTGACTGTTGAGAAGGTATAAATGTATTTTAAAAAGCTGTTTGAAATTCTGTTATCAGCAATGGCAGACCCAGCATTCTGAGCCCTGCCTCTCTTGCGTAGGTCTTCCACTCCCCTTTGAGATTGCTATTAACAAAATCCACAGTCCCAGTCTGGATTTCCCTTCCTCTGTTTTATCTATAAAAACGGAAGCCTATCGCCTTTTATTATGCTACTTGAGACTCTGGCATGAAAGATTTACATTCTTTTAATGTCCTCCCTTTTTGCCTGTCATTGGCAGCTGCATATTAATATTTTTTTATTTCTGAGCCTGATTCTCCATTGCCTTGAACTCTGTGTAGTCATTTACACCAGTGCAAAGTGGGTGTCAAATGCTACTAAGTCAGAATGATAGTATTTTATACTCAGGGTAAAGTGAATGCAAAAGTAATTGTAAAATACTATCAACTGTCATTTAGTAACATTTGTCAATGACTACACAAGATGCATGGCAATGGAAAAATCAGGCCCATAACATTTATATATTTAACAACAACGAGTATAATTTATTCTACAAACTTAGTTCCTTCTTAAGCAACCACTGGAGGATTGGTTTGCATTTTTGTTTTATATTAAAGTAGAATTAGGGTGACCAGACGTCCCGATTTTATCGGGACTGTCCCGATATTTCCTTGTTTGTCCCGCGTCCCGACCGACATGCGGTTGGGACACTGGACAAACAAGGAAATGCCCCGGAGCCTAGAGCCAGGAAGTGCTCGCACCCCTCCCCGCCCCGACTCCACCCCCTCCTCCCCCGATTGGCTCCCTCCCCGAATCCCCGCCTCTTCCCCGGGCTCACCATTCCTCCCCCCTCCACAAGCGCTGGAGGGAGGCCCGGGAGACGCAGGGGAAGCGCGGGGCTGGGGTGAGTAACAGTCCGGCCTGGCCCCGAGCAGGCAGGACTCAGTTGGGTGGTAGGGAGAGGAGGGGGGCGACCCGCGGGGCCAGGCGGTGGCTGTTCTCCCCCCTGGGCAGTGGGACTCGGGAGCAGCCGCTGCTGCAGCTCCCACTGCCGCGGGGGAGGAAGTGGCCATGGCGCTCCGCGGCTGCGGCGCCCCCGAACCCCCCGAGCCGGGGCCTGCTGCGGGGACCCAGCAGCGCGTACGCTGGGCCCAGCCCCTGGCCAGCGTCTGGGCTGCTGCCCAGCTGGTGCTATCCCGCGGCGGCCCCGGGGTGGAGGCATCGGCCGCCCAGCCCCGTTCGTTCCCCTGCAGGACGGGGGGGCTGGGGCCTGCTGCCCCCACTCCGGGGCCGCCGCGGGATAGCACCAGCTGGGCAGCAGCCCAGACGCGACTGGCCAGGGGCTGGGCCCAGCGTACGCGCTGCTGGGTTCCCGCAGCAGGCCCCGGCTCAGGGGGTTTGGGGGCGCCAGAGCCGCAGCCGCGGAGCGCCATGGCCGCTTCCTCCCCCCGCGGCAGTGGGAGCTGCAGCAGCGGCTGCTCCCGAGTCCCGCTGGCCGGGGGTGAGAACAGCCGCCGCCTGGCCCCGCGGGCCGCCCCCCTCCTCGCCCTACCACCCAACTGAGTCCTGCCTGCAAGGGACCAGGCCGGACTCTTACTCACCCCGGCCCCGCGCTTCCCCTGCGTCTCCCGGGCCTCCCTCCAGCGCTTGCGGAGGAAGGGTTTTTTTTTTTTTTGCAAGTCAGCACTGAGTTTAATTGAAAGTGCTGCACACACTATGCCTATTGCCTACTAGTAGTCAGAGCAATCACATACTTTCTAATTTCTGCCATCTGCTGTTAGTGTATGTGATGTTCAATCCAACGAGGAGTGACCAGCACACAAGCGCTTCCATTTCAGTGGCTGTGGTATAAAAGCAAGCAAGCAAAAGAATAAACAAATGGACATGGTAATTGAAATTAAACTACAATAAACCTAACAGTCTGGAGTAGCCAAGGTCTGCTGCATAAATGTCTGCACCAGCAACACCACACACCTGTTTCTACTGGAGATCTTACTGTCAGTGAATCCCCACTGAGAGAAGTGGTATTATGAATTACATTAAGGTCTGGTCTACACCAGAAGGTTTTGCCGGCATAGCTATAGATTAGCAGTATGGAAAAGTCACATAGGTATGCCAGCAAAAGCCCTAGTGTAGATGTAGCTGTATCAACAATCAAGTCCTTTTGCTGGCATAGTTTATTTTGTTTGGGGAACTGGTGCAAGCTATATTGCAAAAGAACTTTCACTAGTATAGGCTATGCCTCCATTAATAGGGTTTTTCTATTAACAACTAGCCCTATCAGCAAACCTGTTCTAGTGTAGACAAGGCCATACACTTAAAGTGTGGGGGAAGGCTGGAATGCAAGCACGGAGCATACTAGATGTGCTCTCCACTTTGGTCCATTGAGTCGCACAAACAGAGATTCTACTTTGTAGAGGCGTCTGCATATTCCCACTTGTGGGGTGTGCCTCCTGTTGCTGCTGACCTTCAAAAGCCTTCTAATAAACTACAGGGGGTCCTGGGTATACGTCGAGGTTGCATTCTTGAAAAGGGTGATGATACCGAAACGACGGATACCCAGGAATTTTCCCCCATAAGAAATAATGGAATAAGGGAGGGGATGAGTTCACAACGTCTCCACACTCGTCTATGACGATGCTCTTTTCACCTAAACAGTGTACGTTTTTACAATGACAAGTAATACAGTACACATTTTACACATTAAACATTGAATAAAGTAATGTATAACCCTACTAACACAGAACATTTGAATACAGTAATATAAAACAGTGCCAATTACACTTAACTTAAGTGGGGTGGCAGCTGGATTTTCTTGGGCTGGCTTTTCCATGGCTGGCTTTTCGATTGCAGAAGTCCCAAGAAAGGATTTTATCAATGTGGAAGCAGAGAAAGAACTGACAGGAAGGGGATGCAATGCATGACAGTTCGTTAGCAAGAGTCAGGCTAACTGTAACCCTAATAACGCGAGATTTGTAAAAGCGAGAATTGTGTGAGGCAAGTGGGAAAGAACTGTAAGAAGTTGTTGCGACCTTGTGTAGATAATGTGTAGAAAATATTGTATGTAGACTAGAGTCAAAACAAGTAAAAAAAATAAAATATCAAAATGGCCTATGTATAAACAAAATGCAGCTGTTGCTTATTATTGTCTGTAATAAAAAGTATAAAAGTTTGCTAAAATTGTTTACCTGTAAAGAGACCTGTTTAGCTCTCTCCCTCTACGCAATTGTTAGAAAAAATAAAGTATCTAACTTGCTGTACCCAAACAAAAAGTGAGAACTCTGTTATTCTCCGACATCAACGTCTGCTCTCCTGCATGAATCTCTGAATGATAGATCTCTCTGTAGCAAGCCACTGCATCACTGAGAGCCCTGGAGACTTTGGCAGACCGCTCACGAAAAGGATCACCAGTCCATATGATTTCCATCGTATCATCCAGCAATCCAAAGAAATGGGAGAGATTCTTTGTCGTCAGACTCCTGGCTTCCTGCCCTTCGTTGTCGTCATCATCATCCTTACTTTCTTCGGATATCCGTTGTTGGTCCAGCTCAATCAGTTCCTCATTTGTCAGTTGCTCAACGTGAGACTCCAACAACTCCTCTACATCCTCCTCCTCCACCTCCTCGAAGCAGACATCCTTCATCAACTTGATGATTTCTTGCTGGAGTACAGGAACGGCATCAAATCCCATGAAGCTGTGGACAGCATCTGGCCATGCACGGCACCAAACACCATTCATACACTGCGAAGTGACCTCCTCCCACAACGCATCAATGTTTTCCACGCTGTTCAAGATGTAGGACTTCCAAAGCTCCTTTACACTGGACTTTCCTTCACCTGCTGTCTCCTTAATCAGCGTGGAGAATGTCCTCCGTAGATAGTAAACCTTGAATGTGGCCATTACACCCTGGTCCATAGGCTCAGCAACGATGTGGTGTTGGGTGATAAAAAATAGGACCTTGACATTCAGGCAGAGGGCTTCATAGTCCAGTTCATGGGCACTTGCATTACTCAAAGAAGGAGAATCTTAAAGGCCAACTTTTCCTTTTGACAGTAAGCTTTAAATTCAGGAACAGCATAGTCTACAAAACACTCACGGAAAATAATGCGTCATCCAGGCTTTCTGTTCGACTTCCAAATTACGGGGAGACGAGCCTTGACATAGCCCTCATTGCTCTTGGGTTTTCACTGTGGTAGACAAGCAAGTGCTTCAACTTGTAATTGCCTTCTGCATTTCCCCCAAGCAGAAGAGTTATGTGGTCTTTTGAGGCTTTGAATCCAGGAGCAGTCTTCTCATCATGAGAAATGTAAGTCCTCGTTGGCATCTTCTTCCAGTAAAGGCCTGTCTCGTCAACATTAAAAACTTGTTTTGGAGAGTAGCCATCTTCTGAAACATTTCAGCCCTTCTTCATCTGCACTAGCCGCTTCCCCTGTGAATTTTACATTATGTAGATTGGCACGCTTCTGAAATCTGTGGAATCACCCACGACTAGCACTGAAGGTCTCCTTTTCCGCTGTTGAGCTCTCTCTTTCTCTCTCTCTCTCTCTTTTAAATCATTATGCAGGCTTTTGGCCTTCTCCTGAATCAAGCTTAAACTCAGAGGCATTTTCTTTCGATGGAGGTCATCAATCCAATCAGCCAGCAAATGTTCCATCTTCTCCATTGTACTGCTTCTCTGTTTCATTATCTTCATTGATGACAATTTCATAGCACTTCTAGTGCTTTCACAAATTCGATCAGCACTCTTAAAAATTGTGTACCGTCATAGCAGGCAAACTGAGAATATGAGCAATGTCAGCTGCATGCTCACCTCTTTCAATATGCTTTACGGGGGTCCCTGGTATACGTCTCCCCCTTATCCATTGTGTCGCATATCCGTCGCTCATCAATAGGGGAACATGTTCCAATTCATGTTGGTCCCAATCCGCAGATCTGTCGTTTGCCATGCACACGATGGATATACAGATAGGGACTGATGTGAATTGGAACACTTTCCCCTATTGATGAGCGATGGATATATAACAGACATGCGTAGCCATGGGTGGGCCGCAGCCCACCCACTTAACATCCAGGCCCACCCCTGCCAAATCCCGGCTCTGCGCCCGCCCCAGCACTTACCCCACACCACCCGCCCAGCGTTCCAGCCAGTGAGCAGGGTCAGGGTGCGGGGGCTTGCCCAGCTCTGGCGCTAAGCGGGGTCAGGGGCTTGCCCCGCTCCACTTGCCCAGCCCTCCTTCCAAACCCCCATGCCCCCGACTCCCCAGCAGGAGTGCCAAGCGGGCGTGTGCGCCCCAATCCCGCTCCTCAGCAGGAGCACTGGGTGGGCAGAGCAGGGCAAGCCCTGAGCATGGAGGAGGAGTGGGTGGGGATGCGGGGGCACACATTTTTCTGGCCCCCCCCCCATTTTTCCAGGAGCCCTTGGCCAGAGCGTCTATCACCCCCCTCTCTCCTGCAAGGCCGGCTGGAGGGGGGGGGAAGGCAACCAGATCGCTCCTACCCCATTGCCCCCCCCCGCATCATTGCCTACCCACCCAAGTGTCCCCTCCTGCCTTTGCCACTGCTGTATCAGCGGTTCCCCGGTATATATTGTTTCAGTATCTGTCGCCCTTTTCAAGAACACAACCCCGACATATACTGGGAACACGCTTTTAACCACAATATTCGCTCTTTTCTTTTTAATAAATCTTAGTTTAGTTAATAAGAATTGGTGCTAATCGTATATTTGCGTAAGATCTGAAATATTCACTAGGAACACGCTGTATAACATCTAATTTCACTACTGATGTTACACTTTTACGTTGCCTCTTAGGCACAGACCCACTCTTAACACTTTGAATGCGTTTTCCACTCATGATGGGTAGTACTGTACTGTACAGTACTGTCCTCATGGCCGCCTCACCTCTTCCCCCACTTCCACCCCGCCCCTTCCCGCCCAGTTCCGCCTGCTCCTCCCCCTCCCCCCTGCGCCTCCTAAACGTCACTGAACAGCTGATTGTGGCGGACAGGAGGCACTGGGAGGACCATAGAAAAACGACGCAAAAGGTGAAGCAAGTAAGACGGATATGCGGATCGGGACCGATGTGAATTGGAACACATTCCCCTATTGATGTGCAACAGATATGCGAAACAACAGATAAGGGGGAGACCTATACCAGGGAATAAAGTTCTTAGGTCAGTTTCATAGTAGAGATGGTGAGCTGCTGAGTTGCAAAAAGTTCTTTCAGAATCAGTTCCATAGGTTATAATCCAAATAGGTAGTTCATGTACAGAGTTTGTTCAAATCCTTCCAGAAGAATTTGCAGGGACAGTCCAGGATACCTGGAGACCTCAGTCTTATGACTCAAAACCTCCCCTGACAAGGTTCAAGCAGACTTGAGATGACAGGATTGGGGCCTTAGAGTTCTTTTATAGTTCTTTGGCAGGCTATTGAAAGCCTGTTGACAGCAGATATTCCTTGGGTGAAGAACTGTGGCTTTGAAGTAAAACCTCCTATTTCCTATATATACACACATGTAATTAGTTGCATTCATCCGCATAAAGTAATTATCCATTACACAGTTCATAGACAGTTTACTACAAACTTTAAAGAGAAATATAGACAATGATATTATTACTCCCAAATTTCATCTACAATCTAAATAGTCCCTTGTGATCTCTGAATCAATAGAACACAGTAACAGACAGGAACAGCACTTTACCATCTACAAGCTAAAAAAAAAAAAAAATCACATTGTTAACATCTAACAAGCATATAGGCAAACGCAGACAAATATAATTAGTACTTACCATTAATTCTCTAACAATACAGGTCTGCATTTCAAAGCTCTATTTATCTAACACGGCTTTGTCCGGGCCATTCCTTAATAATAGCTGATTACCACTTATATACTTTTCTAATATGTCTTTAGAGGTTGAATTTGGGTCTTTTAGCCTGCTAGTTGCTTAACCCTTTCTGGTTCAGTGTCACACACTGTCACGCATGACAAAAAAGACCAGGTTAAGTTTCCAACTATGTATGGGACAGCAGCATAGAACCTCTTGACTGCATAAATAAACCTTAGAAATACGAGGATAAACTGCCAGGATTTGTTTCCCCATAAAGATTTTTAAAGTATCTAATGCTGCCACCTGAATCCATAAGTGGCTGACATTCAAGCCTTTGTGAAACCAGATAAAAGAAAATAAAGGAAATCGTTGATCAAAATTTTGGTCAGGAGGATACCCACCGGGGCACACCTGCCTACAAATGTAGAACAAAACAGGGTGTTAATAGAAGAATATCATCTGGAGTTCATATTTACCAGATCTCTGGAGTGGCCAAAGTCAGGCTGAAATGAACAAGGAATTTAGGTTTGTTTGCCTGACATAGGTCAGGAGAGCCTTGGCCCCATGAATTTTCAAGAATTGCCTCCATGATGACAACCATGGGCAGAACTTTGCAACAGTTCCAGAACTGGTGGACTGAATACAGTAGTAGAGGAAGAATTATTTATGATTTATTTGGAAAATAAAGAGGAACTATTAATTCAACACTGACAGTTGGATAGATCCAGTAGCACTGCTCTGTGCTGCCATGCAAAAGCCATAGGTCCAGTCCAACCCTGTCCTCATGCTCCCTCTCCCACCAAGGAATAAAAGCACTGCAGAGCTAGCCTTGAGGGATTGTAGTGTGTTGTGTCATTCGGTAATCACCTGGCTGGACAATTGAATAACGGCACTTATGGGGTTCTAAACAGCATTAGACTAAGCAACAACAGCTGAGGTGCAACACATTTCCTGGGGATTAATGACTGCATGGAAGGAGTAAATGGCCCTTGGAGCAGCAGGGGGCCATTTACTCCATGCCAGTCATCAATCCCTGACAAATGCACTGTGCTAAACTCATTACTGGTATTACAAAATACAAATCAAAATTAGCAAAGGTCTGGATTTTTAATGGGTGCATAGGGACTTTTCCTTTGACTTCAGTGGATGCTGGATCAGGCCTTAGACCAATATAAAAACGAGACCTCTCAGAGGAGTCTAGGGGCCTACCCCCTTCCAGTGGACAGGAGGCAAAAGGAGGATTGCATAGGTCTTTTCATCATGCCCCAAGGGCTGTGGTGTACGCCCCCTCCATCTACCATATCACAGTATTGCCAACCCCAAGAATTCAGAATTCACAAGTCAGATCTCAAAAATCATGAAATTGGGTTAAAAATAATAAAGTTGGGGTTTATTTTCCCTCTAGAATCTGAGATCTTAGGGTTCACATTTTCTAGCTATTCTCCGCAGCCATAAAGGCTAGAAACATACTCTTTAAAAATGAAAGCTAAGATTCTCTTATAGTCACATGATTCCAGAAGATGGGGCTATCAGAAAAAACACAAAATATCACATTATTCATGATAAAATTGTGAGTTGGCAATGCTGGCTACTAGATTTAGGCCCTAATCTAGCACAGCACTAAAGCAGGTGCTTAACTTTAAGCATGTGAGCAGTCCCACCGTGTCTTGTACAGATCGTAGTCCTTTGACTAGTTGGTTCAATATAATTTTTCAAAACCAACCACTGTAGATTTAAAGGTAAAGGACTTGATTCCGGAAGCTTGTATGTGCTGAAACCTTATTTGGCTTCCAGGCTTAAGGGAAACAAATCACAGAGGAAACTTTAATGTTTTAGAACACTTAGGAGGTTCTGTTCTAAACTCCACTTTATTTTGACAGGATTGTTTGCTAATATTAACGTGCACTGGTTTATGCTTACCGTGCTGTTCATTTGACTGCCTCAGCTGGTCTGAGAGACATCAGCCTGTCACTAACAGAGCAGCTGCATAGTTTCATGTGGCCAGATGGTGAGGTACAGCTAGACTTTTTCTTTCTTTCTGTCTTTGTGGGGGCTTTTTTGTAATACTTAGGCCTTGACATGTACTGAGAGCAAATTAAATTCTCCTTATAATTACTTCCTGAATCTGTGTATTAGCAATCAGTCCTCAGACAGACAGATGGCTACTGCTGCTGCACAGCTGTTCTGGGGGTGGCAAGCATGACAGATGAGCGACAGGCAGGTGCGATGGTGCTTTGGATTGCCAACTAAAACTGAAAACAAAAACAAAAAACCCCACAAACCAACCAAGCAACTGAAATTAATAGTATCTAGAAGTTGTTACCAACTGATGACCGTTGAGTGGCCCATGAAAAACAAGTTTGGTGGTCTCAGTCCAGTTCCTAGTTGACAAGCATCCACTTCAGCATACATCGCTATTATGACTGGCACAAGTGGGCACCATTACTGGCAGTCCCAGTAGAGATGCTAATAAATCAATGGGCATGGAAACTGAACTAACCTCTTACCCCTAGAGATAATTATCTCAAACCCAGGGATGAGTAAGGTATGGGGTAGCTGTGGGGTAGCCTGCAATGTTACTCCGTACGCTGTATTTATTCTGTGACTAAATCGAGGACTTTAAGCTGCATGACTGTGGAAATCACAACCTTCATAAGCACAAAAATTCTTTTTAGATAGCGGGGCAGAGGGAGGACAGGGACATGAAAAAATAAGCAATGCCAAGGAAAGGCAGCACTGAAGGGAGTTTGTTCCAAGCACTCTAACATGGTGTCTCTTTTATAGCGTTCTATTTTCCCACAAGATCCTCCCCACGCTCACAACTGTAGGCATGACCACCTTCTATCCACAACTAAGAACAACCAAATGGGGCTACTTTCAAAGCTACTCAACCCAACTCTGCACTCAGCCACTCTGCTCAAATTCCCTCCCCCTTCCAGGGGCTGAATATGCTCCATATTCAGCACTTGTACCACCTGACAGACCGGAGAACAGAGACCTGAGGGAAATGAACTCATGTCTCTCACTGGTAACAGAGAGCTGTAACCCCCAGACCAGATACATTTCATTTACTTAGATAGTAAGCTCATCGGGGCACAGATCATCATTTTGTTTTGTGTTTGTATAACGCCTAGCATAATGAAGCCTTGACCCACAACAGGGATAACTAGGACAGACAGACGAGACAGACAGTCTAGATAGAATGTGCTTTAATTCTTGAAATGCCATGCCCTTTAAAGACAACCATGACTGCATCATTTTGCTCCAACCCATTATTGAGAGGGTAGAAACAGCATCAGCATCGGATGATGGTAGAGGTCAGCACTGAGGAGCCCTGGAACCCAGGGACAGCAAGATTCATAAAAGCTCCCTCAGGTATTGAGGCCTGGAAGATCTGGTCCATTAAGAACATTCAATACTTGAACAGTTAAAAAAAAAGTCTAAAAGTAATTAACTGCTGTAGACTTACCGGCTTGATTCCCAGCATGGCCCAAGTGTCACACCAATTTTTTAGATCATGATTTTGTCATACAAGGTATTTTTCACATCGTTTTTTTAAGATCGGTGGGCGGATAATTCTCCTCCCCCCCATGCTAATTTGCCACGGCTTTCCTGAGAGAGATGGATTATGATTCCATGATTTTTGTGTCTTTTTGTCTTCCTGTCTATCAAAGTTTCCAGTGATTTCTGATATTTTGATATTTTTGCATGCGAGTAGGTTGCTGAGTCAAGCAGCAAGTGAACAGTTAGGGCTTGATCCTGCAAGTGACAGTATATAGGCAGGCATCTATTTCCACACAGAGCTGCACTGACTTCAGAAGGTGCAGAATTGAGGCCTTAAACTCTGTTGAGAGTCTTAAGAGAACATGTGACAGGACTGCACAGGACCATATAACACAACAAGGGATCGATGACACTGAAGGCACAAAAACTAAGCAGACTAAACTCACAAAGGAAGCCCCAAGTGCTAGACCTCCAGACAGTTAGGTAAGGAGAAAAGAGGTGGAGGTGAGGCAAACTGTAAAGGTTTAACGGTATCCTGAAGGCAGAATTAACAAATTCCACTGCTTTCAGCAGTATACACTAAATAACTCCATTACTCAGGCCAATAGGAATATTCAGGGTTTGCCCATACAAGGAAGCTGTATAGTATAACTTAAGATGCAAATGATTTTTAATTGATTTAGATAAACCAATGCAAACCACTTCTGGGGCTCTTATTCCTGTCTACCTTAAATTTATTGGGAAGAGGTTTAAGCCAGGGGTTCTCAAACTTCATTGCATCGCAAGCCCCTTCTGACAACAAAAATTACTACATGACCCAAGAAGTGGGGGACTGAAATCTGAGCCTGCCTGAGCCCCATTGCCTGGAATGGGAGGCCAAAGCCAAAGCCCGAGCCTGAGCCCTGCCGCCCCGGGGGGGGGGGGGGGAGGGGACAGAGTTGAACCCCAAGGGCTTCAGCCCCAGGCAGGGAGCTTGTAACCTGAACTCCACTGCCCAGGCCCCAGCAAGTCTAAACCAGTCCTGGCAACCCCATGAGATCACAACCCACTTTGGGGTCCCAATCCACAGTTTGAGAATCGCAGGTTTAAGCTAAACCAAAATCACCCACTCAAATGAAAATAAGAATATCTACACAGCAGGTTTCCACCTGTTTGTCTAAATTAGTTTAACAACTGTGACAGATCCAGACCAGTGGGGTACAGGAGTCTGGTAGAGGGCAAATATACTGGTCACTGGATGAGTAATTTTCTGTTCCCTGAGGCCTGGTCGACACTAGGCGTTTATGTCGAAGTTAGCGCCGTTACATCGAATTAACCCTGCACCCGTCCACACCGCGAAGCTATTTAGTTTGACATAGAGGTCTCTTTAATTCGACTTCTGTACTCCTCCCCGACGAGGGGAGTAGCGCTAAATTCGACCTGGCCATGTCGAATTAGGCTAGGTGTGGATGGAAATCGACGCTAATAGCTCCGGGAGCTATCCCACAGTGCACCACTCTGTTGATGCTCTGGACAGCAGTCCGAGCTCGGATGCTCTGACCAGCCACACAGGAAAAGCCCCAGGAAAATTTGAATTTGAATTCCTTTTCCTGTCTGGGCAGTTTGAATCTCATTTCCTGTCTGGACATCGTGGCGAGCTCAGCAGCACTGGCAACGATGCAGAGCTCTCCAGCAGTGATGGCCGTGCAATCTCAGAATAGAAAGAGGGCCCCAGCATGGACTGATCGGGAAGTCTTGGATCTGATCGCTGTGTGGGGCGATGAGTCCGTGCTTTCCGAGCTGCGCTCCAAGAAACGGAATGCAAAGATCTACGAGAAGATCTCTAAAGACATGTCAGAGAGAGGATACAGCCGGGATGCAACGCAGTGCCGCGTGAAAATCAAGGAGCTGAGACAAGGCTACCAGAAGACCAAAGAGGCAAACGGACGCTCCGGATCCCATCCCCAGACATCCCGTTTCTACGAGGCACTGCATTCCATCCTAGGTGCGGCCGCCACCACTACCCCACCACTGACCGTGGACTCTGAGGATGGGATATTGTCCACGGCCGGTTCCTCGGACAGGTTAGCGGACGGGGAAGATGAGGAAGGAGATGAGGAGGATGAGGCAGTCGACAGCGCTTACAATGCTGATTTCCCCGACAGCCAGGATCTCTTCATCACCCTTACAGAGATCCCCTACCAACCGTCCCCAGCCGTTAACCCGGACACAGAATCTGGGGAAGGATCAGCCAGTAAGTGTTTAAAACATCTAAACATTTATTTTTAACAGAACAGGAATATTAAGAATAACAACAATGGGTTTCTCATGATTAGTTTGCCCTAGGCGCTTAACGTTTCAGTCCTGGGCAGTGCAACTATTGAAAAAAAATCTAGCAATGTCCGGTTTAGCATGATTGTTCTGCCCAAGCCGCTCTACTGTTTAGTCACTGCCAGTGCAGCTAGAGTAAAATGCGGTCTATATGTCCGGGGATAGAGCAGAAATATTCCTGGGACATCTCGAGGAAGCTCTCCTGGAGGTAATTGGAAAGCCGTTGCATCAGGTTCCTGGGGAGAGTGGCCTTATTGGGTCCTCCATAGTATGACACGTTGCCGCGCCATGAGACAATCAAGTACTCAGGGATCATTGCTCTGCACAGCAGGGCAGCATACGGCCCTGGTCTTTGGAGGCTTTCCCGAAGCATTCTTTCTTTCTCGCTGTCTGAGATCCTCATGAGGGTGATGTCGCTCATGGTGACCTGCTTTGAATTAGGTAGGGGAATGTTACTGTTGGGACTGCTTGCCTGTTCCTTTACAGAACTGTAACCGCTGGTTTGCGGCCACGCGGTGGAGGCGGGAGAGGGGCAGCCTACAGGGATCGTTCCCGGGGACAGCCGCGAGGGGGTGGGACAGGGGCAGAGTTCCTGCTTGCCGGATTGCTGGCAGCAGGGACTGACATTGCTTTCAATGTGAAATGAGGCCAGTGCTAATATTAAAGTTTTAAGCTGCCACAAGTCTACGGCTTACCATGTCTGCCTGCTACAGAAATTCCGGTGTCCTGCCCCGCTTCTCAAATCTGCTGTGCAAGACCCCAGGCACTGAATGCGAAGGCCGAGAATTCGACCTTGTGCTGAGTGCGCATGTGATAGGTGCTGTGCATGGTCTTGTTCACAGAGAAAGACTATGTTCTTTGTTCACAACTACATTTATCTTTCTGAGGAATTCACTCCCTTTTTCCCATTCCCACAGCCACATCTGCGACTGTCTCACAACCTAGCCTGGCATCACACTCCCAGAGGCTAGCGCAGATTAGGCGTAGGAAGAAGAGGACACGGGAGGACATGTTCTCGGAGCTTATGGCCTGCTCCCGAGCCCAGGCAGCACAGCAGACCCAGTGGCGGGAGAACTTGTCCCAAATGCACCAAGCAAACATGGATCGGGAGGAGAGGTGGCGGCAGGAAGACCAGCAGACGACTCAAACGCTGCTTGGACTACTGAGGGAGCAAATGGACACGCTCCAGCGCCTTGTGGATGTTCTGCAGGAACGGAGGCAGGAGGACAGAGCCCCGCTGCAGTCTATCTGTAACCGCCCTCCCCCGCCACCAAGTCCCATACCCCCCTCACCGAAAGTGCAAAGAAGGAGGGGCGGCAGAGTCCGTGCTAACTCTCACTCCACCCCTGCAGAGAGCTCTAGTAGTAGAAGGCTCTCATTCCCCAAAATTTGACAAGTTCTTTCCTTCCCGCCTCACACAAGCCCCCGTCCAAGTTTCACCTCCCAGTTCCATGTGTAGTTGATAATAAAAAAATACGTTTATGTTAACTACTGTTTCCATCATGTTCTTTTGGAGGAGGGGGGGAAGGGGGTTGGTAATTGGACAGGACAGTCACCTTTGGCAGGGTACATAGGCGGGGGCAGGTCCAGCAGCAGGGCACATACACAGTGCAGTCACTAGTTACCCTGGTCAGTCTGGGAGGTGGTTTTCATGTTCTGTGGTGGGGGGTGGGTTGCTCTGTGACTTTGTGGCGGGGGAGGGCAGTTACAGATCTTAAGCGGCGGTCCTTATCCTGGATCACAGAGCCACGCAGCAGGGGATCTGTAACCGTCCTCCCCCTGCCACAAAGTCACATCGCCCCCCCATACACACAGTCCCGATCAGGAGGGGTGACAGGCTCCGTTGAAACAACCAGTCCACCACAGCGGAGCCTGTCAATCCTGGAGTTTAGAAGCTTCATTTGCGTCAGTACACTACACCCGCTCCCCACCACAGTCTACGTCCCAGTTTTAAAACATTCCCGCGAAAACAGTAATAAAGAAAACGGTGTTCATTAACAAAGTAGAAGTGATTTTATTTCTAAACGTGTGTTGGATGGGGATGAAGGGGGTATGTAACTGGAGAGGATAGTCAACATTAACTGGGTAAAGAAACGGGGGCAGGTTCAGCTTCTCTGTACACAAACTTAAAAGTCACAGGTTACCCTGCTCAGTCAGGAACCTAGCTTTCAAAGCCTCCCGGATGCACAGCGCGTCCCACTGGTCTCTTCTAATCGCCCGGCTGTCTGGCTGGGCGTAATCAGAAGCCAGGCTATTTGCCTCAACCTCCCACCCCGCCATAAAGGTCTCCCCCTTGCTCTCACAGAGATTGTGGAGCACACAGCAAGCTGCTATAACAATGGGGATATTGGTTTCGCTGAGATCACAGCGAGTCAGTAAGCTTCTCCATCTCCCCTTGAGACGGCCAAAAGCACACTCCACCACCATTCTGCACTTGCTCAGCCGGTAGTTGAAGAGTTCTTTTTCAGTGTCCAGGGCGCCAGTATAGGGCTTCATGAGCCAGGGCATTAGCGGGTAGGCTGGGTCCCCGAGGATGACTATAGGCGTCTCCACATCCCCAACAGTTATTTTGTGGTCCGGGAAGTAAATACCTTGCTGCAGCCGTCTAAACAGACCAGAGTTCCTGAAAACACAAGCGTCATGAACCTTGCCCGGCCATCCGACGTAGATGTTGGTAAAACGTCCCCTGTGGTCCACCAGTGCTTGCAGCACCATGGAAAAGTAGCTCTTTCTGTTAATGTACTGGCTGGCCTGGTGGTCCGGTGCCAGGATAGGGATGTGAGTTCCATCTATGGCCCCACCGCAGTTTGGGAATCCCATCGCTGCGAAGCCATCTATGATCGCCTCCACGTTTCCCAGGGTCACTATCTTTGACAGCAGTACATCAACGATTGCCTTGGCTACTTGCATCACAACAACCCCCACGGTAGATTTGCCCACGCCAAAGTGGTTCGCGACTGACCGGTAGCTGTCTGGCGTTGCAAGCTTCCAGAGGGCTATGGCCACTCGCTTCTGGACAGTCAGGGCTGCTCGCATCCGGGTGTCCTTGCGCTTCAGGGCAGGGGACAACAACTCACAAAGTTCAAGGAAAGTTCCCTTCCGCATGCGAAAGTTTCGCAGCCACTGGGATTCATCCCAGACCTGCAGCACTATGCGGTCCCACCACTCAGTGCTTGTTTCCCGGGCCCAGAATCGCCATTCCACAGCATCAACATGACCCATTGCCACCGTGATGTCCTCGGCGCTGGGTCCCCTGCTTTCTGAGAGGTCTGTACTACTCTCAGACTTCAGGCCCTCACCGCGGTGCCGTAGCCTCCTCACCTGACTTATCTGCATCTGCCTCAGGGAAAGGTGGATGATAAGCTGCGAGGCGTTGAGAACGGCCACAACTGCAGCGATGGTCGCAGTGGGCTCCATGCTCGCAGTGCTGTGGCGTCCGCGCTGTCACTGACTAGAAAAGTGCGCGAACTGATTGCCCGCCGGCGCTTTCAGGGAGGGAGGGCGGGAGTGATGGATGGATGACGACAGTTACCCAAAAGCACCCTGGACACATTTTTTTTACCCAGAAGGCATTTGTGGCTCCACCCAGAATTCCAATGGGCAGCGGGGACTGCGGGAACTGTGGGATAGCTGCCCACAGTGCACCGCTTCCAATGTCGACGCTTTCCCCGTTACTGTGGGCTCACAAAGTCGAATTACTGTCCTTAGTGTGGACACACACGTTCGACTTTGCAATATCGATTCCAAAAATTCGATTTAAGTAAAATCGAACTACTCTCGTAGTGTAGACATACCCTGAGTGACCAGAGCAGGGGCTGCACTAGAGTAATCAGGAACCTGCTAGAACCAGTTAAGACAGGCAGGCTAATTAGGACACCTGGAGCCAATTAAGAAGAAGCTGCTAGAATCAATTAAGGCAGGCTAATCAGGGCACCTGGGTTTTAAAAGGAGCTCACTTCAGTTTGTGGAGTGAGTGTGAGGAGCTGGGAGCAAGAGGCACAAGGAGCTGAGAGGATGTACTGCTGGAGGACTGAGGAGCAGAAGCATTATCAGACACCAGGAGGAAGGTCCTGTGGTGAGAATAAGGAAGGTGTTTGGAGGAGGCCATGGGGAAGTAGCCCAGGGAGTTGTAGCTGTCATGTAGCTGTTACAGGAGGCACTATAGACAGCTGCAGTCCACAGGGCCCTGGGCTGGAACCTGGAGTAGAGGGTGGGCCCGGTCCCCCCCAAACCTCCCAATTGACCTGGACTGTGGGTTCTTCCTGAGGGGAAGGTCTCTGGGCTTTCCCCAACCCACATGGTGAATCTCTGAGGCAAGAAAATCTGCCAATAAGTGCAGGACCCACCAAGATAGAGGAGGATCTTTGTCACACAACTGATTTACATTAAAGTGGTGCAAGTTCTGATTCTGGAGGGACCTAACAATCTTTCAATTTTGCAATGGGAAATTTCAAAAAGAAATTAAACAAATTTTGTTTAATTTTGAATTGCATCTTTGTTTCATTTCTGTTTTTAAACACTGACTACACCAAAATTATTGAAATTGAATCAAAATGAACATTATTGATTGAATTGAAATGACAATGTTTGTTTTAACATTTCCACGAAAAAAATTTAAAAAATGAACAAATTTTTTGAATGAAAATGTTTCATTCAAAATCTTCACAGGGGGAAAAAAAAAGGAAAAGTTTATCAACCAGTTCTAATAGGTCAAAAAAGAAACATTGCCCAAGTCAGCTCCAACACCATTACAAACATTTTGTATATTTACCAAATTCACGGTCATAAGATTTTTTTAAATTGTAAATTTCATTATTTCAGATATTTAAATCTGAAATTTCAGTGTCGTAAGTGTAAGGGTCCTGGCCAAAAGGGCATTTGGGGCAGGGAGTCTCAAGGTTATTGTAGGAGGGTTGCTGTATTACCACCCTTACTTCTGCAGTGCTGCATTCAGAGCTGGGCAACTTGAGAGTGGCAGCTGATGGCCAGGAGCCCACTCTGAAGGCAGAGCCACCACCAGCAGCAGCGCATAAGTAAGGCATGGTATGGTATGGTATTGCCACCCTTACTTCTACGCTGCTGCTGGCGGGTCACTGCTTTCAGGGGTCAGCAGCTGGCCAGCGGCTGTCACTCTCCCATGAAACGCTGGTCTCCCCCGTGAAATCTCATGGTCCACGACACGTTTTTCATGGCCGTGAATTTGGTAGGGCCCTAGTGATATTCAAAACAGAGCCCAATACTAAAATGAATGGGGAAACGGTCAAAAATTAGATTACATTAAAAGTTGGACATGCTGCTCAGATCTTTAGAATTATTGAGGAATTCTTCTGGGGGGGAGGGGGGGCTTTGAAGAATAAGAAGATAGAGTCAGGTAAGCACGTAAGATATTTTGTAAGAGAAGGAATACAGTGAAACACTAACAAGTATATGAAATTAACTACAAAATTAACAAATCAAAGGTGGCACTCATCCTCAAGTTCTGATAATCAAAGAGATTAATTATATCCTCTGTTTTCTTTAACAAATCCATAGCAGAATATACAAAATTATTCTTTTCCAAGTAGCTGAAAAAGAGCTATGAAAATACTGCAAATAGTGAGCCAAATTCTGAGCTGGTATAAATGGGAGCAAGTCCACTGACTTTAAATTAGCCAACTATACACTCTCAGCATATTTTGCACTGAGTTTCTAGGAAAAATGCTTTTGTGAGCAAGAAGAACAAGAATGCAGTTCTGTACAGATGAAAGGAGTACATTAAATCCTGATGGCAGGAATTGGACAGAACTGCCATCCCAACAAAAGTGTATCCATATCTTTGGAATCACCTTCAATCATCAATGAAAGCTAAGGAAAAATTGAAGATCCAGTGAACAAGAAATCTATAAGCAATATAATATAGTATCCAGTGACAGAACACAACCTTGGGGATCTGGTCTTAAATACATATGAAATTGAAGTTCTGAGACTAAACTAAACGCTCTGAATAACAAATTAGTATGTGGGCATGCAGCGGGTTGGTCACCCCACTCCTGGCCCGGAAGGGTTAAAACAGCCCTGGAGAGGGCTGCAGAGGGGAAAAGAGGTTGATTGGGGAAGCAGCCACAGGTCAGGCCATGCCCCAATCAGGCCAGGCTGGCCTTATAAGAGAGCTGAGGGCCAGAGACAGACACTCACCCTAGTTTCTCAGAGAGAGCAGGACGTGGCTGCCTGGGAAGCTGAGGAGGGTACCTAGGGTGGAGCAGTGCTGGGGAGGGGCAGAAGGAGCTGGGGAGCTCCAGCCTAGCAAAGCCCCAGGCTGCAGGCCGAGTTAAGGGCCCACAAAGGGCACTGGGGCTGCAGAGGGGCAGCCCGAGATAGGCAGAGGCAGCTGGTCCAACCCCCCCTTGCTGATGATGAGTGGTTTACAGACTGCAGTCTGCCCCATGGAGCGGGGGCTAGATGATGACTGACTGTCGCCACTGAGGCAAGGTGGGGATAGAGGGTGGGGAGACCCAGAGTGAGGGGGTACTGCAGTGGACAGAACTCTTGGGGAAAAGGGCACTGGGGTCTGGGAAGGACACGGGGGGGCCAGTGGCAGGTGAGACATCAGCCGGCAGAGGGCATTCTGGGCTGGAAAAGAGCAAATTCCCTGGACAACCACCAGGAGGCGCTGCACCGGTGACTCATCGCCCCGCCACAGGGCAATATGGATAGAGAAAGGGAATTTAATGTGAAGGCTCCTAATGGAGCAGGTCAAATTTATCTTGGTGGATAACATCAAGCATTTGCTTGTATATCCAATGAGCAGTTTGCCTAGTAGTGGTGGTGTTAGTTTTATATCTATGACACATAACAGAGACAATCTGTGTTATATTGCTTACAAAAAGGGGACCGGGTCCAAGTTTTAACAATGCCAAAGTTATCCACATTGGACTATAAGTTATTCCACTTGTGTAAGGAAACGGAATTTGGTGAAACAGAAGTGAGATCATGGCCAGGTTTGGCAATGCTTATCTTCAATGAGTAAAACTCGAGACAGGAAAAGAACCAAAATCACACATATGCGACGGCACAGCTGAGTGTGAGATTATCTTCAAACAGTATTGTTAACCTTTACAAATGTTATCACTATATCAATGCTGAATTAGCACTCAGCAAGAGAACACTACTAATATCTTTCATAGCACTTTAAAGAACAACTCTGGAAAATGGCCAAATCTTAACATGCAAAGACAATTAGAAAAATAACCCTAAAACCTGTTAATAGACTGCATAATTATTTATCTGAGTAAGAATCAACTTACTCTTTACTCATATGTATTTAATTTCAATTATATTTCTTATTTGTGTTATGGTAGTGCCTAGGAGCTTCAGTCAAGGACCAGGACCCCATCAAAAACAAAAAGATGGCTATACCTACACTAAAACAAAAGCATCTCCTCATATGCTACAGGTATATAACTTAAAAATACAACAAAATTAACACCCAAATATAACTAAAGTATAGCAGTAAAGTTGTTGCAAACTAGACAACCCAAAAGCTCAAATTAACCCTTTCCCACCTTCCGATTTCCCCCATTTTCAAATGTTTGTGGGGGAAATGTCTTAATAGCATGCCTCAAAGGTCCTCAAGTCATCCGATTACAGTTATTTCAGAACAAGGTGGCAAAGAATTCTGAAGCTTTGAGACCCTCACATAAAATACCTAGCCACAAGGGTGCTGGAACTAAGAGTGCTGGGAGTGCAGCAGCACCGCCTGGCTTGAAGTGGTTTTTGTCATATACAGGGTTTATACTTTTGTTCAATGGCTTTCAGCACCTCCACTATAAAAATTGTTCCAATGTCAGTGCCTAGCCAACAGTCCCTTCTTGTATACAGCAGTAAGGTTTCCAAGGAGGACAGACCAGTGGTTAGGACACTAGTCTCCTACTTGGAAGACCTGGGTCCAAGTCTCTGCTCTGCCACAAGCTTCCTGTGTTGACTTTAGCAAGTCACTTAGCCACTCTGTCCCTCACTTCCCTATCAGTAAAATGAGAATAACAATGCTTCATCGGGGTGTTGTGAGGATAAATACATTAAAAATTGGGAGGCCTTCATATACTATGGAAATGGGAGCCATATTAGATATAGCTTGAGTTTCTGATTATGTTGGCATGAAAGAAGCAGTCTGTCAGGAAGCTAGGTCTTAAGACACTTGGGGCTTTATATGGTCAAAACTAAAACGTGAAATATCAACTGGAAACTCCCAATGAACATAACCAGATTAATACCTCCTATGTGTAAAACAAAGGGTTTTTGGAATAGAAATCATCATCCCTGGTATTATTATTTGTTACTGTTCAATTCCCCATGGAAACCAAATGCAGCATTTTCATCATTCACTCTTCATCATCCTTTGAAGGTGACTCACAAATGGCTGTAAAAAAAACAAGGTTTTTTTATATATTATAAGATGCAAAATCTGAAAGATGGGTTATTTATTTAACTAATTAAGCTATTGTTCTTTCTGCCCTTTTTTTATCTTAAAAATATCAGGAATGTCAGCTCTTCTCTTGGTTTTGCCGGAGAATCAATTGGATGAATTCTGGTAGCTCTCATGTCTTAAGTAACAGGCAGGGTTGTGAATCTTTAACAAAGATGCCTTCTCCAAAATGTTAATTAGTCTTTGAATTAAATAAATCGACAGATGCAAAATACTAGCAAGCCCCCCCCCAAAAAAATCAGTGGGGTTAAAACTGATGAGAGTTGCAGCAAAGACAAGGCCAGAATAATTTTTGGCACCATTTTGAGAAGATAAGCAACTCCACTGACATTAGTAGGGTTACATGGAGTACAAGGTGGCATAGAATTTGGCCAACAGTATGCAAAACAGAAAGCTTAGCTAAAACACTGTTTAAAAAGGCTGACAACTCAGGAGTCTTGCCTACACTGTAGCTCCCACTGGCTAACATTGTCATAGAGCAGGGGTAGGCAACCTATGGCACGCATGCCGAAGGCGGCACGTGAGCTGATTTTCAGTGGCACTCACGCTGCCTGGGTCCTGGCCACCGCTCCAGGGGGCTCTGTATTTTAATTTTAAATGAAGCTTCTTAAACATTTTAAAAATCTTATTTACTTTACATACAACAATAGTTTAGTTATATATTACAGACTTATAGAAAGAGACCTTCTAAAAATGTTAAAATGTATTACTGGCACGCGAAACCTTAAATTAGAGTGAATAAATGAAGACTCAGCACACCATTTCTGAAAGGTTGCTGACCCCTGTCATAGAGTCTTGCATCCTAGACTGGACCTGCATTTCACATGTAAAAAAACAAGCAGAAGAAAAGAAAACTAATTTTTTCAGGTCTTCGCTGTACATCACAAGAAAAAAGAATAGTGGGACACAAGCCCATTTAATTTCCTTTGTGGGTCACCTTTAAAGTCTAAAAATTGTAGCAAATATTGATTATACAAATCTGCTCCCCATTCATTTGACTTTCTTCCTGGGAAAATCTGACCTGAAATGAGTAGATTTGGTGGATTGAAGAGAACTGCCGAGTCCTCTGGTAAAATATGAGATGTGTTCACAAAACACACATCATTAAATGTGACTATAGAGAGAACAGCCAAGGAGCCATGAGAGCATAGTAAATCAGATGCTGCAGCAGTCAGCCAGCGAGCACACTGGAGACATGCATTTTGAATGCAGTGAAAAGGCCAACTTACTACTTCCTGAATAAGAAATCCTCTCTCTTGAGCTAGGCACTCTTATCTCCAGAATCCAGTATCCCTAGCTAACAAGAAAAATGCTACTTCCCCAAGAATGTATTAGCCAGACTGGCTCTTCAAAAAAAAATGGATGGAGCACACCCTTTATGTTTGGACAGAAAAGATTTCTGATGGATGAGTCACTGAAATTAACACCAGAGCTCTGCTCCCTCCCACTCCCCGTTTTTTCTTTCAAATATTCTCAGCATCTAGAAATGGGCAATTTAGAAGACTTACCTGTAAATACTGTCTTAAAATAAATCCCCACCTGCATGTTTTGTTCTTCTTTGCAGCAAGTCAGTTTCACAAAAAGTGTGTTGGATCCAGTGGGAATTTTTCCATTTTTGACCCTTCATTTCAATGGGAGCAGGATGACATCCAAGCAGTGGAACAGGGGGTGATTATTCAGTTTGGTACTCATGTCACAAAATGAGCATGACTTTCAGAATACTCATTATAACCAAAAATTGCTTCTGTTGTGTGGCTATCATTCATACAATAGTGTACACTCCTCCACTTTGTTTGTTTTTGTGGTAGAGGAGATTGAGTTGAATGTAGAAGAAAGCAAAACAGAGCAATAATGTATCAATTAAATTAACTTGTCATGTTCTCACCTAGACTTTCAGCTTTTGTTTTCCAATCATTTATTTCTTTTTGTAATTTTTCAAGCAAAGTTTAAATGGAAAAGACCCACCTCTGGAATTAGGAATGAAGATACACAACCAAACCAAAACAAGAAAAAAATGCAGGGTGACAAGATTACTGGGAACTCTTGACTCAGTTAATTGGAAGGATTAGAGTTGGGTCTGCTACGTGATTGCCCAAAAATGCTAAATTTGGGGCTTGCCCTCTATCTGGCAGTAGGACTTAATTGGGCAGATTCACAGTTACATTACTTCAGTGAAATTATATTGGTGTTAAACAGGAGAAATGTAGTGATGAATCAAGCCCACTGACAGTTCACTCTACATATTACTGCAGTCCTTATACGATCCTTGGGCCGCAGACAGCAGCTGTATTTGATCAGCCAAAAGAGCCAAATATTATTTCTTATTTGATTAACAGTATCACTAGATTTCCCAATGAGGGATCAAGGCCTAACTCTACTAGCTGTTGTACAAAAATAGAATAAAAGACAGACCCTGCCTTACAGAGCTATAATCTAAATAGGAGCTAAGCATGCATTAAACAAATTAGAATTCTCTATCTCTTACTGACCATCTTCTAAGGTACCACAGGTACCTTAATGAGAGCAATATCTAAAGCTCGCAATCCAAGCTGGTTGCTAGGAGGTCATAAAATGCAATGCATGTTGTACCTTTCCTTCCCAGAGCCTGGGATCATTGCCCCAACTGCCAGGGACTTCAGATTTGTCTTCACTGAACAAGAGGTCTGTAGCTCAAAAGCTTGTAATTTCCACCAACAGAAGTTGGTCTAATAAAATATATTACCTCACCCACTTTGTCTCTCTTTTTGTCTACACTAGACTTTTGTACCTTGTATTAACTGACTGCCAATTAACTCAGTGTAGTTATTACTGGAGCTGGTCAGAAAAATTTTCATCAAAACAGTTTTTTGACAAAGTGCTGTTTTCATCTAAGCCAAAACATTCCAAGACTTCTCAATTTTGACAAGTTTGTTCAGAAAAAACAAAACAAAGGATTTCCATAATGTCAAAATGGAACGGTTTTATTTTTTCTTTCAAAACAACTTTTCAAAATGAAATTCATTGGTTGGTGTGTGTGTGTGTGTGTATGTATATATAAAATTTTTTTGTTTTTAAGTTTAAAATAGTTGAAATCAGAATGAAATGTTTCAACTGCCCAAAAGCTAATTGGTTTCGGAATAGCTTTTTTGCAGGAAATTTTAACTTTTTTTTTCCATTTCAGAACAGAAATTTTTTTGGAGTCACGGAATTACCTGTGAAATGAAAAATCTGGTTCCCGACCAGTTCTAGGTAACATGTTTGTAAATACTTGTGTGGACACTATCCACATATTACCTCAAGGCTACAAATAATTTTTAAACCCGAGGATCAGCATAGGATAAAGAACAAAACTGGATCGAACGGGTGGGCAGTGTCCAGAGTAGCCTTTACAATCTTGTTAAATATCTTGAAGTACAAAAGTCTACTGAAGACAATCCCCAACAAAACACCCAAGGCTGACCTGGCATCCTAATTCACATAGTGTTATAATTTATATTGTTACACCATCACACCTCCATAAAATTGACAACAGATAAGTATAGCCAAAAAGGACAAAACCTTACTAAAGTCATCTACAATTCTGGAATGGAAAGAAGTGAATTGCTGGGAAATAAAACACAGATCAGCAGCAGCAACCGGTGCTTGTGGCATCAACACCAGCACCAGGTAGTAGAATTTCCAACACACGCAACCAAAAAAAGAGAGCACAGTTCTGCTTAAGGTCCCAGAACAAAATAATATAAAATTAAATAATGCACTTAGATATTCTAAATACAAAGGTAGTACTCTACAGAGAGAGAATCTAATACTGCACAGCATACATTCAGATTACCCCAACTCCAGTGCTTTCTCAGCATTCATACAACACAGCACTCGTGTCCCCCAGCCCATTAAAATCTTTCTTAGCAGCTTCGGAATTAAACGACACGCATCTCCAGCATCATTAGCAATGCAGAGCCAAATCAACAATTCAGAGAGGCTGCACACCAACACCCTCAGGACTATAAATGGATTCTTGTTAATAAGCAAGGGAAATAAATGAAAAATTAAACTGACTGCTGTTCTGAAGTCTCTCTAAGGAATCTGTGTCACTACTATACCTAAGGCTTTTTACTATATTTTCAAAGAAGAAAAATATGGGCTTTGTTACAGAGTCAACAAAACACAGGGCTGCTTGTTAAAGCTCAACCAAGCGATTATCTCTTTCTTAAAAAGTTGTCCCAGACTTTTATAGCATGACAATTGCCCAGTCCCATTATGCTTTCACCTTGCTTTCAGCACAGCATACTGTACCTCTGACATGTCATCATTTTCTCCTAAATACACTAATTCCATTGTATTTCCTGTTCTTCACTCTGCCAGGTTAACAACATTCACTGTGTTACTGCCTTTTTCATATAGGCAGACAGGAGAATGTACAGAACACAGCTTGACAGCCATGATGTAGTTAAACATCAAGCCTAAACTAAAGGTGTGTCAGACTAGATGATCATGATGGTCCCTTCTGACCTTAAAGTCTGTGGGTCATTTACTTACATGTGGGCATGTGACTTTGGTGTCCAGGAACAAGGTAACAATAGTTAGTTAGTGGCAGCACAAACAGGTGTTGTGCCAGCACCCCACATACAGTACAACCCCACTTGTCATCAACAGATTTTAAAGATGTTTATACAGGAGGTCAGTATCATTATCCCATTTCACAAATGGAACAACTGAGGCACATAGAGGTGAAGTGACTTGTCCAAGGTCATCCAGCAAGCCAGTGTCAGAGCCAGAATAGAACCGAGGTCTCTTGAGTCTCAGCCCACTAAGCCACACTGCCTAAAAATACACATACATACCAAAGATACACCTTGCACATACTAAGCTCTACAAGTGAACCTTAGTTCTCCCAACCCGCGACACCCCTATAGTTCCAATGTAGGATTTTTTCCTGGAACACTGGCTGCCGGCTGTATGATGGTTTTATATGGACAAATATCCACTCCCCTCCCCCTCCACCCCACAAAAAAAACCCTAAGCTAAGACCATATTAGCTCATACCTCCTTGCTATCTAAGTGTGAATTTGCATAGACAATCCAGGATGGAAGGCTGTATTAGCACACTAGATCAAGCAGCCCCCTGTCTGTGCACTGCTGAGCAGTGAAAATGAGTATAAACCCCAGTCTCAGCTTACCAGATTTAAAAGATGTGTCATTTCCTTTTTGGCGTCCTATGGGCTAAATCCTTCCCTGGTAAGTGAGGTACAGCAGTGAGGTACAGCAGGATCTCCACTAGATGTGTCCACTGCTCTGGGGATCCTGAAAGACTGGGCAGAATACACCAGACGTGCAGTGGGGTGAATTTCACCACTATTATGAAAAGGAGCAGTGTGTGCCCCATCTAGCATATACTGGTGATGGCAGCACCCACAGTAGCTGGCTGGGGCCCAGAAATGCCCCTCTGGAGTTGCTAGTGAATGAATCAGCAGAGTAGCAGACCCCCTCCTCACTCTTCCCGCCAAGTGCACCAGCACAGCATAGGCAACCTCTAGTTACAAAGCATGTTCTGCACTGATTTAGATGTTATAAAATTCCACTGAAGTCAATAGGACAGTATAGGGTGCTAGGCAGCACAGAATTTGGTCAAGAGCATGCAAATGCAAAATGCTTACAGGGTTCTTCTATTGTCCTTTTAAAAGGACATGCTAATACTGACTGATGAAAACAAATCTCAATGGAATCACATTCTCTCTCTATAATAAAAGCGTAACTACAATGCAAAACTGAAGAATAATCAAGTGTGGAGTGATGAGAAGAGGGCCTGGGTTCAAGCATCTCTGTTTCCACACCTGAAACTGTGACTCTGAATAAGAAAATCATAATCCAGATAGTAGCCTCCAGTGACTGGATACAGAATGCTCCATACACCTTGCAGTCCAGGCTCAACAAGGCAATTATCAGTAACGTTAGTAGACCTATATAATTGTTCATGATTTCATAGATTCATATATTTTAAGGCCATTATGATCTTCTAGTCAGACCTTCTGCATAACTCAGGCCATGGAACCTTCCAAATCTTTCACAAGAATATGCAGCAAAAGGAGATCGGTGTGCATACTAGTGATTTTCATCTTATTACTGTAAAATTTGATACTCCTTTAACTAGATAATCTATTTAAAAAAACAACCTAAAACAATCAAGCCAGATCACAGTAGGGGAATACTTACCCTAAGCATTCACGAGCCAGTCACTCGGATGAGATTGTTACGAAAATGTGTGTGAGAATAAGCATCTCATCATAACCGAATCAGACAGATGAAAGGTATACCCTGTCTGCTTAGACTCTTTAGAATTTCAAATGTTCATGGGAAATGAGATCTGTTTTTGTAAAAGAGCAGCATTGGTGTGCAATTTATTCAGATGTTATGATACGACCTCTCTCTAAATTGGATGATTTCCCCTTCCATTCCTAGAGACCTGTATATGTCTTCCTCAGCTAACAGCCCTGAGATCCAGAATAAATAATCAACAAAGAAGCAATCCACTCTACATGCATTGTCTGTTTAATTATATAAGGGGAAAGTATCAGATACTAATGCAGACAGAATGTTACAAAAGGGCAGGGGAAGGAGTAATTATGGCATAGAAAGAGACAAACACTTAGCTCTTTACATTATTGAAGTGCTGTGCAAATATTCATTGATTAATCCTAAAGCACTCCTGTTGGGTAGGAAAATTGCATGCAGTGTTCTATCCATGACGGCCCCAGGATATAAAAGAGACAAGGTGAGTGACATAATATCTTTCATTGGACCAACTGAAGGGCCAGATTCAGATATCTTAAGGGCCAGATTCTGATATTCTTACTCATATTGAATAGTATATTACATCTCAGTTGACTGTACTGAAGTCTAAGAGATCACTTGTGAAGTAAAGTGCTACCCACCATGAGTAAAGGTATCAGAATCTCATGTCCCACAGTAAATCCATTAGAGAGATGGGATTAGAACTCATGAGTCCCAGAAATCTTCACAAGACCTAGCAAAATGGGAGCCACTTAACTTCAACATATGAGGGAGAGTAAGTCATACCAAGATGATATCAATTCCACATCTCCCAAAGGCTGCTGTTGAATACGCCCAAGAAAGGAAGCTGAATCCACTTGACTCAATAAAGGTAGACAGTGGGCAAGACAGATAACAGCATATTACCAATGCCAAAAAATTGCCTCTAAAATAGCATAAGACACAGGAATATACAATTTGCTATATCAGATGAGACCAATATAAGTCTGGTATCCTGTTGCTGGCCGGGGCCAGTCCTGAGGCTTCAAAGAAATTTAAAGAAGCCACAATGCATCCAACAAGTTGTGCAATGTTGTACACAGAATGGAAAATTTCCTTCCCGCCCGCATGACAATCATTTTACACTCTGAAATAATACACTCCAATTACCCTTAGCTTGTTATCTTGCATGCATAGCTATACACAATATTAGTGGTCATAAAATTACCCTGGAGCAGAATCAACAAATCCCACAGTAAGGCATGCAAAAAAGAGATCCAGCAAAATCTAATATAAAACAAAGTCAAATACAAACAAACACTTAAGAGCATGTCTACCCAGGGTAATTATTTGATAATAATAAAAGGACAAGTTGTGCAGTGGAAAACTGACTCAGAGTGGGTTTATATAAATTAGAGAATTTATTTCAGAAGCATAATGTAAAGCCAATTTTGATCCATATAGACAAAGCTCAAAAAGACTAGATCCAACCTTTGGATTCTTAACTGACATTTTGAATCATCTGGTTCTGTAAAACTGGGGAGGAGTCTAAACAGTCTATCTATATGGGGAACAAATACTTAATAATGGCCTCTTCAATCTATCATAGATGGTATAATGCTATCCAATGGCTGGAGGCTGAAATTCAGAGGGGAAATACGGTGTAAATTTTGAACGGTGAAAGTAATGAACCACTGGAACAATTGCAAAGGTCATGGAGGATTCTCTGTCACTGATAATTTTTAAATCAAGATTGGATGTTTTTCCAAAATATCTGCTCCAGGAATTATTTTGGGAAAGTTCGGTGGCCTGTGTTATACAGGAAATCAGACTAGATGATCATAGTGGGCCCTTCTGGCCTTGGAATCTCTGAATCTATCAAAGTTGCTTCTCAAGTTTCAGCAAGTATACAAAGATTAATTTATAAAGGAATCAACAAAGGAAAAGGTATCATCCAACAGTATCACTCAGCTCCTTTTGCCATTACTGGCAAAACTTAAAGGAGTAAGATGCTCAAGAAACAGTTACTTTCTAGATTTTCTTCAAGTGATAGAATTCTACTTGGGGCAAAGGATAGAATAGAATCACTGTGTATCTCAATCCTGACCTTCAGTAACCACTCATTATATAGCATCTTCTCTTCCCCTTTCCTCCCACCAATGAAAACCAAATGGGGACACATGATGAGGCAATATTTGTTATATGGAGTAATGACACCCATTTCAATTGCCAGCTATATAAGCAAACATACATTTGTTGAGTCATAGGACCTTAGGAGTTAGATATTTTCTGTATCTATTGGTTCATCCCCTCCATCTGCAAGTGTTGCTAATGCATTATGACACCGTGTCTCTGATTAAGCCACCTATTGATGTTTGAGTCTACTACTCCCTCTAAGCTAGTGAATCTGGTCATTTAGCTCAAGCAGTAGAGGCTTATGCTTTTAGATACAGAGTCTCCAGCTCAGTCCCCAAAGATGACCTAGCCAGAAGTGTCATTACATTGGATTCTATTATTACCTACAGTATATTTTCCGGAGTTCTATGCAGTTTACTTTTAAATATCCCAAGCAATGAGATTACCACCACTTCCCTCAGAAGACTATTCCACAGTTGAATAATTACCATGTCTGGAAGCTTTTCTGACATTCAGGTTAAATTTTCTTTTTTAGCCCATTAATCTTAATTATACCCCCTTATACAATGCTAAATGATTTATCTCTATTTTTAGTATCTATATCCCAAACTGTAAACTGTTCAGTCCCTGCCTCCGCTCAATCACCTTAGTCAAGCTATACAGATTCATTTTTTAATCTTTCCTCATAAATCAGTCCCTTCAGTCCCCTAACCAGTGTTATTGATCTTTTTTCAAATGCCTTCCATTTGCTAGTATCTTCAGGTGCTCTGAATTTAATATGGAGTCCCAAATGCATCCACTCAAAACCCGTAGAGCCTGTTGTCCCCCTAGTTCACAATAATGATGTGATGGAAAATTGCATTGGCCTGTTTTGCCACCGTATTGTATTGCAAACTCATGCCTAATTTGTTCTCCATTATAACCCTCAGGACTCTTTCAGTACTATTATTTCCCAAGGTATTCCCTCACATTAAGTATGTGTGTTAATTTTCCTCAAATGTTATTCTACCCTTAAGTTCACTTCAGGTCTCTCTATGTTGTTTCTCAATGGAAATATCCACAGACTGAAGTTCTGAGTATGAAAGAACAAAACGGACCCTTTTCAGTGTCACCATCTTGGTTTTTGCATGAGGGTGACAAGACTGCAAAGAAACATTATTCTGATCTAGGAGATACACCACCAAGTTTCCCATAAAAATGTGCTGCTTCATTTGTGCACGCATACAGAGTAAGAGATTTTATGTAGTGATGTATCTCTCACTAATCAAAATAAGCTTCAAATCATCCTTCAGTCTCTCAGGCAGATTGTGTTTCAGCCTGATCAACACAAAGGAGTGCATTGTGGCTGCCTGCACTATATGACTGACTGATGAGCGAAGATGGGTCTTCATTTCTACAACCTGTGTGAATCTTCCAGCCATCACAAGGAAATACATACATACATACAGCATGAATATGTTGCTTTTCATCAGTAGATCTCAAAGTGCTTTGCCACAGAGGTTAGTATCATTACCCCCGTTTTTCAGACAGGAAAGGTAACAAAGGTGTAAACACCTTTGAAGAGGAGAAAGATTTAAAACAGAATAAAATTCCAGCCTCATTTTTTCCACCTGCCATTGTTTTGAACTAGCTTTTAACCAGGGCTATATTCTGAGCAAAATTTTTCAGAAGATTATTCTAGTAAGGAAATCCCAAGATCATTATGTGGCATGTTCTGATTTAGCTGTCAGATTTCATTTAGCATTCAGTACTAGTCCTACATTTTGGCTTGCCTGGAAACTCTAAATGCAAATATATTTGCATGGTGATCTAAAGGAACAATGACAGAACCTTACCTTACACCACAATTCCCCCTTTCAATTCCATTCTACCCCCATGCCACACACACAAATTCCAAAAGCACCAGATGGTTTAGAAACAAGCTGGTCCTTATTAATGGTCTGATTCTGTGGAGGACATCAACCGGCCATTCTGCACACACTTCAATACACAATTTAAACATCCTTTAACAATCATCTGTAGCCTGAATGTTAAATTCTGATCTTCAAACTAGTGAATACACAACCAGTTTCCCTTAATAAAAACTAATAACAATTCTGAATTATAGTTACCCTAATATTATATTTTTCATCTTCAAAGAGAATTAGCTAATTAATCTTCATGCCACAAACAAGTCGTAGAAAAAGCAAACACCCCACAGAGGACATACTTCCAGACATGCAGTAAGCAATTTTCATTTCTGCTCTTTGTGCATAGTGTCAGTGAGTTCTGATTAATTACTGGACCACAGACCTAGGCAGATAATTACCATTTCTCGTCATTCAGCAAACATTAATACAACCTTAAAAATAAAGAGAGTACAATTGATCAAGTGATTGTGACCAGAACTTTTGAAATAATTCCTGATCTTACTTACATGGGTGTAAACCAGAAGAAACTGGCCTGAAGATAATAATGGTGTTAAATCAGTTTAAAACTGGTTTCAATGAAATCAAAATAGGACCCAGTGGCTTTACTTCTAATGTAACTATGCTAGTTCTCCACACGAAGGGCTGGGTTCTGAACTCACTTACCTTACTACAAATGTAGAGTAATTTCAGAGTAGACCTCACTGTGATTTACAGGGGGATAAGTGAGATCAGAATCTGTTCCATAATTTCTAAAGTTTTCCAATTATGTAATGAAAATATTCAGTTTTGTTCTTCAGAGGTGCCACACCTTTTTTTGGTTTGCTAGTTTATTAACTAGGAAAACTGATGCTCTAAAGCAGTGGTTTTCAACTTGGGGTCCGCAGACCCCTGGGGGTCCACAGACTATATCTAAGATTTCCAAAGGGATCCGCACCTCCATTTGAAACTTTTTAGGAGTCCCCAAATGAAAAAAGGTTGAAAACCACTGCTCTAAAGCGAAGAAAACTCAAACTAGGCCGGAACCTTTGTTGGTCTAAATTGGCATTGTTTCAGGATCTGGATCAATCTATTTTTTCCCCCCAATTATTATCCTTTACAGCATTCCCTCAAATGTATAGTTAAAGCAGGAAAAGGCTATTTTTTCTCATTATCTATTATTTTGGTTCAGTGATTAAGCGCTTCTTACATTTTCTATTACAATTCTAATATTTTTTCATAAGCGTTTATCGTATAGCTATAGAACATTAAATCTGCTGGCTTTCCACATAAAAAATTAAAATACTTTTACTGCCTTTCTTTTCCGCTGCTATATTTCACTCCTACAATTCTACCTCCTGTTAAAAAAAGAGTCTCCTCCAGAATACATATTAGTAAAGGGGGGAAATTGATTACAACTCTGGGATCAGATTTTCAAAAAAGCTTAGGGGCAGTTTTTCAAGAGCAAAGCACCCACAAATTGGAGCCAAATTCTGTGCTACACTGAGGAGCTCGGACTGTGGCACTTATGGCCATGTTTAAAAATAAAAAAAGAGAGAGAAAAAGAGCTGGGAACCTAATAAGAGGAATTCTTTTGAAAATCTGGCCATTTATTTTGGTGCTAAAATGGGAGCAGAGCTGTTTTGAAAATCTGGCCGATTGTGAATAAGAAGTTATGGCCAGAATTGTTAAAATATTGTTCTACTTTGAAGTGACTTCCTCTGCAAGTCCACTGGGAACAACTCTTCATTCAATATTCTTTCCAGCCTCTTCCTATAATTAGATTATTAATGAGAGAACGGAAGACTAAGCATCAAGTTATCCATTCAGCAGTAAGTGGTACAAACATCACACCCCAATCAATCCATGTTTCATAATAAGTAAAATATTAATAGATTACTATGGGAAACTATAAAATAATGTGTATTGTTCAGTTTATTTCTGGAATTAAATTTCAGTTATGCTTTTCTTTACCTAAGAGATGTAGTAATGAAAAAGGAGCACTCTTACTAGACAGCACTGTCCTTCCATGAACTTGGTGGCTATAGTATACCTTTATAATAATACACTAATCCCACTATATCCTGAAAATCCACACGTATTGACTATGATAGCTAATTTATATTGCACTACTCAATTAATTCCAATTTCAAGAAAAATGGCTAATCAACTGACATTCCCCTTCCCTCTCTGAATGGATAAAAGGCTTCTTACCTTTCATCTTCTCTCTCACCATTTGTCCTAAATGAAGATCAACACTTTACTCTTAGACTACTACAGATTGTATCTTTTGTTTATTAAACATTGTGTCGGTAAATGTAATCACTGATTGTTTCCTGTAATTTAAAATGAAATGCTTAAAAGCATGCTGGCTGGAAATTATGAACACTATAAAGGCTAAATCATTTCCTTGATGCACTTTTTGCCCTTTCCAAGGCTGTCTGCTATTGGTGATTTCACAATATTAAAACACAGACATTCCCCAAATTAATGTGGTCTTGAAGAGTATTAAATCACTCAACCTTCATAAAATTATCAGATTTATTACAACTTGTCAAAATTATCAATAACTGCACACACAAAAATGGAAATATACAACTCCATCCTGTGAATTCCTGCTCATGCATATAGATCTCACTCATGTGGATACAGATTACAGGAGTTGACCCACTGAAGAGAATTTTATAGTCAAATCCAGTCAGAAGAAGAATGTTATCGGGACAAAACTACTATGTTTTTGTGTATCAGCCTCAGTTATATTTTAGATATGTATCTCTGATGTGAAAGGTGACTGCAAATACATGAATTCTATATTCATATGATATGTTAAAACATCATGTTGGCAAGCAAATATGAGGGCTAAATATCAACCTAGCATTCACAGAAACGTATTGGGTAAGCAACTACTAAAACTATGTTTTACTATAAATAATAGAATGCACAGAAATATTAACCAGAAATCTTGCTGAATATCTCTAAGACAATGTTAGTTAATGTATAAAGGTTTTATAAATCTCTCTAATTTAAAACTCCTTACTTAGTATACATACTATTAAAAAGCCACCAAAATGGGAATGTTAAAATAGATTAAAATGTATATTAAATGGCTAAGTTATAAGGGTTTCACAATGCTATTGCTTTATTTTCTATTGCATAGTTTATTTCAAAAACTTAAACATTGTCAATAAACACATTAGAGATACCACCACCATCATTAAACCACTGGACTATGTATTAGTTTCTAAGCACAGTTTGGAATAGACTAGGAATTCCCACTACATTTCAGCTAAAATGCAGTTTCCACTTGGGAAAAAAAGGTGTTTTCTTCTTCTGATTTTCTGGAGAAATACATGATTCAGAAAGAAAAGAAAAAAAGATCAAAACTACTTTTTCTCAATACCCAAATCTCTCTCAATGAACAACAAACCCGTTGTCTAAAGTCCTGCTAACTGTGCTACAATTAGGTGATTTCCAAGTATTTAACAAGTCATCCCTTGAGAAAGGATACATACAGGTGCAATTTATGTATTTGCCTTCAGTGGGTCTCTGGGGTTTGGAAAATCAAACATCTCCCTAGAGACCATTGTTGACGGCACCAAAACATTTCCTTGTTCAAACCAGATCGTTTTATTTCATTTTATCAAGGTTCCCCTAGCCTAGCGCCTCGTGTCTATATCCTCATATGAACCTGTTACCAATCAGAAATTTACAGGAACTCGCGATAACCCTACCAAGAGAAATCACAGGACCACTGTAGCTGCTGGGCTTAGGGTGGGGCTGGACGCTGTTGTCACTCAAAGGTGCATGTTGTTGATGAGACCTGCATGTGCAGGGATAAAGCTAAAATAAGTTATGCAGCAGCGTTTGCTTTTAATACCCCTAAATGGGCATCACTGACCCCGCTGCTGGCCCATTCAGGCAATTCCCATTTAAACTCTCTACCCTTTACTTCACCCCTCAGAATAGCTACAAGTCACACACAGGACAAAATAACCTACCAGCAGCGCCTATAAAGCCAGAGCTATCCCCGTCCAGGCATGGCCCCCCTCTGCCTTGCTTCTGCTGCCTTTGGCCGAAGCGGTGGTAGGGCGGGGGTCCCCTCTCTCTGAGCCCTGCCCGGGTGGAGGGGAGCTCAGCTCCCCCGCCATTCGCAGCCACGCGGAGCCTGTCCCCCCCACACAGCCGCGCAGGGAGGCTCTGCAGGAATGTGCCAGCTACACAGACACGAGCAGAGACACCCACCCCCTCGCTCCACTCACCGCGTGCGCTCGCAAGCCGGGGAGCCGCTCTGTACGTGCGGAGGAAGAGGGGCTGCGGGTGGGTGGGAGGCAGCAGGAACAGAGCGCCAGTCCGTCCACCGGAGCCGCCTGCATGGCGGTCACAGGCCGCCTGGGCTATGGCAGCTATTGCATCTTGCTGCCATTTTTCTCTCCCCCTTGGATTTATGTGGCGGTGGGCTGTGATGATAGCACCCTCTCTTCCTCCCCGCTCCCCCTGCTGCTGCGCGCACTGGAAGGTGCAGTCACCAGAGGGGAGTAGTTGAGATGCACAACGCGCTGCGCCTGCACTTGGCGCCCTGCCAGGACTTGGGGTAGGGGGTGGAGAGAGCAGACTGGAAAGCAGCATCCGCTTCGTAGACAGTGAGAGAGAGAGAGAGAGAGAGAGAGCGCGCAAGCAAAAAAAAAAAAAAAACACCCTCAAGAGTTTGGCCAAGACGCCACGAGGAGCAGGAGAAGTGTGGGAAGCGCGGATCGGCTTCTCCTTTTGTTCTACTGCTTCCTGGCCCAATTTAAAGAAACCACAGGGTGGCTCTCCAGATTCCCCCTTCCAGACCCAACACGGTAACATGCAAACTGACTGAGTCCCATGCTCTTAACTACAGCCGCGGGACACTCAGAAGTTCCATTCCGCGAAGAATCCTGACGTTCCGAAATTTCCCTTTCATCCCGATTTGGAGCAAAAAGTCAAAATTTCCTACAAACAAAATTTCTGGGGGAAAATAGTTTTGGAAATATGGAAATGACCATTTTGCTATGTAGCTCTTCAAAAAGGGTCATTTCCATATTTATATATAAAAATTGGAACTATTGAACCAATCATATTGAAGTTGAAATGAAGCGCTTCAGCCTTATCAAAATGAAATTTTCAAATACTTTTTCACTAAATTGATACATTCCCATTAAATGTTTCCTGCCTGAAAACTGCTCTGTTGAAAAAAATTTCCATCAACTCAACTTTCACTCTCCCTTTCTCAACCACTTAAATTAGGGTCTGTTGTGTTTCATGAGTTAGGTCAGAGGTGCTGATATAGACAATGGGACACAACACTGCGCTAAAAAGACTGGATGCTGAGTCACCGGTGCTTTGAAACAACTGAAACTAGCAGTAGATCCTTAAGTGGCCCCCTCAAGGATTGAACTCACAACCCTGGGTTTAGCAGGCCAATGCTCAAACCACTAATCCTGTGTGTGCAAAGATGCATGTTGGTAGAGGGGTGGTTACTGTTTTTTGGTTATTCATTGATGACCTTGTTTGTTCAGCCTGTAAGTTAGTTTGCAGAACAATTGGAGAGATCAAACATGGTGATTAGACTGCTTTCTGCTCTGCTGAACTGTTGAATTGTTACTGCTGGCGAGGAAATGGTAATATCACAAGGACACTAAGTCGGATATTAAATTCTTAAAGGAAAGGCATGAGTTTAGCCAGTAGCTTGCTGGAGCTAGGAATGCAGGTGAACCAGTCTATCCATGTTCACCATGTAGATTTACCATTTGTCTGATAGGCTTGGTTTTTTTGCAGAGTTTTGAATGTGTTTTGCAATCAGTTGTGTAGTGGTAATTTCACACATGCAAAAACTATAAGTAATGTACAACACATTGGAGAAACAACTGATGAATGCAAAATTTGTGTTATGAAACTCAAAGTCATGCAAAACTCACCTAGATTTGGGTTTCACTAGAAATTTAATATCAAGAACAGGATCATTGAGAGATTTGCAAGACTTAATAGTGAACAATCCCAACCAGATTTATGGCTATGCATCGTGATTTCACATGATTTTAATGAGAAACCAAGTGATAGTTGATGGTTTTACTTTGAGTTGTTGGATACATCAAACCCCAAATTCAAAAGAAATCCTTCGGGGATCTATACTAAATTAAGCTTTGTGCAAAGCAAATCCGCTGCAAGTCTTGGTCACCTCTAATTGTACCTCATTTGGGAGGTTTGGTACCATATACTTAGGTTTCCTACCTTTTCTAATGGTTCTGTGAAAAGGAATGCTTGTGCCTTGAAGCCTGCTGTCAAACTTTTGCAGCGTTTGTAATTTTGGGTGTTAAACTACATCACGTTGCAATATCACAAGCCTTTAAGTCAGGGATCTGCAACCTTTGGCACGCGGTCCGTTAGGGAAATCTGCTGGCGGGCCAGGATGGTTTGTTTACCTGCAGCATCCGCAGGTTCAGCCAATCACAGCTCATCCTGGCCGCGGTTCGCTGTTCTAGGCCAATGCGGGCTGCGGGAAGCGGCGAGGGCCAAGAGATGTGCTGGACGCCACTTCCCGCAGCCCCCCCATTGGCCTGGAATGGTGAACCGTGGCCAGTGGGAGCTGCGATTGGCCGAACCTGTGGACACTGCAGGTAAACAAACCGTCCCGGCCCGCCAGCAGATTTCCCTGATGGGCCGTGTGCCAAAGGTTGCCGATCCCTGCTCTAAATTAAAGGCACATCAGCAGTCTTGTAAACTTGAGGTTCTCAACCTTTTTCTTTCTGAGGCCTCCCCAACATACTATAATAACTCCTCGGCCCACCTGCGCCACAATAACTGGTTTTCTGCATATAAAAGCCAGGGCCGGTGTTAGGGGGTAGCAAGCAGGGCAATTGCCTGGGGCCCCATGCGACAGGGACCCCCATGAAGCTACATTGCTCAGGCTTCAGCTTCAGCCCTGTGGTGGGACTTCAGCTTTCTGCCCTGGGCCACAGCAAGGCTAATGCTGGCCCTGCTTGGCGGCCCCCCTGAAACCTGCTCGAGAACCACTGTTTTAAACTATAGTTGTTTCAGCTGATCCCGCAGTGTGTTGTACACTCACTTCTCAATTCCTATTGATTCCAGTGGAAGTGTAGGGACATCAGTACCTTATTGGACTGGGGTTCCAGCCTTATTAATTAATGTATTAATAATAACTTCTGTAATAGCATCATACAAAAGTGACTAAAAAAGAACAGATATAAACAAACCAAAAAAAGCAGAGATTACACAGAGAGAGAGAGTCAGAGTCTTCTCTTTAATGCCAAATTCTTCCCTTTAAATCAGTGAGAGCAGCACACATTTATCTGGCTCTTACAGAGGAGCAAAGAAAAAAGGACATACTATAGAATACAGATGACAAATCTCATGCTACAATCCTTGTATGTTATATCCTCAGAACTCCCACTGATTTAGATGAGCATTTTGCATGATGAGGGCTGCAGTATCAAACCTGATACAAGTTTAACTCAGTGACCCAATAGTCAAAGAATAGCTGCATATAAAGGGGGAGAGGGCGTTAACTATACAAATTAGCTTAATTGAACACAAGTCTAAGGGGAAAATTGTGTCCTTATGAGTATGAGGTGCACTGAGGTGGGTTGGCAGGCAGGAGCAGAGCAACTACGGCCAAGCTGAGGGTGCATATGGGGCCTAGAAGGTAGAAGGTCTGTGCTAATAAATAGAGCTGTTGGAAAAACGTACATTTTTGGATGATTTTTTTCCAGTTCCCTCCCCACCCTACCCCTTTTCCAAACCAGTTGGAAAAATCTCTGAATATTGGGACCTTATTTTGTACTGCAAATTTGCAACTGCTTCTTAGCGGGAGGGGAGGGGTGGGGAAGAGAAAGAATGATATCATCCAGATGTTGTAACTTTGAGTCATAAGTATTTAATCTTGCCTGGTTTTCACAAAGGAAAAACATCATACCAGTGGATTAAAAATAATCCTACGATGAGTTGGAGTTACCCCAGTCAAAGTTTTATCAGAATTTTCCACTAATGGTAAGATATACAGTCTATCTCAGCACCTGATCAGAAGAGGAAGGCCTAGGGCATATTCTATACTTAAAAGTTTTACCGGTGGAACTATGTCAGTAGGGGTGTGATTTTTTACAATATACTTATACCAGTAGAAGCCATAGTGTGGACACACTTATACAGGTATAACACTAATTTACACGGGTATCATTATTCTCCTTTATCTTCATAACACTATACCTGCATCCACATTAGGAGGGTTATACAACTTTAACTATACCCGTATTGTGGGTAGACGAGGCCTAAAAGAGAAGTTCATAACAGAGGGTATGTCTACACTATGAAATTAGGTCGATTTTATAGAAGTCGATTTTTAGAAATCGATTTTATACTGTCGATTGCGTAGGTCCACACTAAGCGCATTAAGTCAGCGGAGTGCGTCCTCATTACCCTGGCTAGCATCGACTTATGGAGTGGTGCACTGTGGGTAGCTATCCCACAGTTCCCACAGTCTCCGCTGCCCATTGGAATTCTAGGTTAAGCTCCCAATGCCTGATGGGGCAAAAACATTGTTCCGGGTGGTTTTGGGTACATGTCACCAGTCACCCCTCCCTTCGTGAAAGCAACGTCAGACAATCGTTTTGCGCCTTTTTTCCGTGCAGACGCCATACCATGGCAAGCATGGAGCCCGCTCAGCTCAGCTCACCATCACTGCTGCTGTGTCCTGGGTGCTGCTGTCAGCAGATGGTGCAGTAGGACTGCTAACCGTCATCATCCACCACTTCCGCTGCAACTCTGCTCTCCTGCTTTTGTAAATGAACTCAGTCTCAATAGCAAATTTCTCCATGTTGTCTGAAATCTGCGCGGTGCTAACCATCATCATCTACCGTTTCCACTGCAACTCTGCTCTCCAGAGATGAGCTTGGGGGATCCGTTCTGGTCCTCCTGGGTGCTGCTGTCAGCAGATGGTGCAGTAGGACTGTTAACCATTGTCATCCACCACTTCCGCTGCAATTCTGCTCTCCTGCTTTCCTGCAGATGCCATACCACGGCAAGCATGGAGCCCGCTCAGCTCACTGTCACCACTGCTGTTGTGAGCATTGTAAACACCTTGCGCATTATCCTGGAGAACCGGGCTAAGAGATGCCAGCACAAGGAGGATTTTGATGAGGACATGGACACAGACGTTCCTGAAAGCACGGGGACATCATGGCGGCAGTCGGGCTGGTCGATACAGTGGAACACCAATTGTGGGCCAGGCAAACAAGCACAGACTGGTGGGACTGCATAGTCCTGCAGGTATGGGATGATTCACAGTGGCTGCGAAACTTTCTCATGCATAAGGCCATTTTCCTGGAACTCTGTGAGTTGCTTTCCCCCACCCTGAAGCGCAGGAATACCAAGATGAGAGCTGCCGTGACAGTTGAGAAGCGAGTGGTGATAGCCCTGTGGAAGCTTGCAATGCCTGACTGCTACCGGTCAGTCGGGAATCAATTTGGAGTGGGCATGTCTACTGTGGGGGCTGCTGTGATCCAAGTAGCCAATGCAATCATTGACATTCTGTTATCAAGGGTAGTGACTCTGGGAAATGTGCAGGTCATAGTGGATGGCTTTGCTGCAATGGGGTTCCCTAACTGTGGTGGGGCGATAGACGGAACGCATATCCCTATCTTGGCACCGGACCACCTTTCCAACCAGTACATAAACTGCAAAGGGTACTTCTCAGTAGTGCTGCAAGCACTGGTGGATCACAAGGGACGTTTCACTGACAACGTGGGATTGCCGTGAAAGGTGCATGACGCTCGCATATTTAGGAACTCCGGGCTGTTTGAGCAGCTTCAGGAAGGGACTTACTTCCCAGACCACAAAATTACCATTGGGGATGTTGAAATGCCAATAGTTATCCTTGGGGGCCGAGCCTACCCCTTGCTCCCATGGCTCATTAAACCTTACACGGGCAGCCTGGACAGTAGTAAGGAGCAGTTCAACTATAGGCTGAGCAAGTGCAGAATGGTGGTAGAATGTGCCTTTGGACGTTTAAAAGCTCGCTGGTGCTGTTTGCTCACTAGGTCAGACCTCGGTACAACCAACATTGTTATTGCTGCTTGCTGTGCTCCATAATATCTGTGAGAGTAAGCGGGAGACTTTTATGGCGGGTTGAGGCAAATCACCTAGCATCCGATTTTGAGTAGCCAAACATCAGGGCGATTAGAAAGAGCACAGCACATAAGAGAGGCTTTGAAAAGCAGTTTCATGACTTGCCAGGCTTCGGTGTGACAGTTGTGTGTGTTTCTCCTTGATGCAAACCCGCCCCCTTTGTTGATTTTAATTCCCTGTAAGACAACCACCCTCCCCCCTTCAAAATAAAGTAGCTATTGTTTTGAAACCATGCATTCTTTCTTTATTAATTAAAAAAAAATGAGATAACGGAGAAGGTAGCCCGGGGTGGGGTGGGGAGGAGGGAAGGACAAGGCCATATTGTTTATTGTAGCCACACTAAAAATCAAACTGCTTGAATGACAGCCCGGAGCCACCCCGCCCCGTGTTCTTGGGTGTCTGGGTGAGGAGGCTATGGAACATTGGGAGGAGGGTTGGCGGATATATAGTGGATGCAGCGGGGGTCTGTGCTCTTGTTGGCTTTCCAGCAGCTCCAAAACACGCTTCATCATGTCCATTTGCTCCCCCAACAGATGCTTCAGCAGGTCCATTTGCTCCCCCATTAGCCTCAGCATCGCGTTCTGCCTCCGCTCTTCGCGCTCATTCAATTCTTTCCTGGCCTCTGCCACTGAATGCCTCCACGCATTAAGCTGTGCCCTATCAGTGCGGGAGGACTGCATCAGCTCGGAAAACATGTCATTGCGAGTGCATTTTTTCGCCTTCTAAGCTGCGATAATCACAGAGATGGAAATGATGGGGGAGCGTAGAAACATTTGCACCTGGGAGGAGATAAAAAGGGAGAGTAAAATTGGGTTGGCTTCTTACGCCTTCATAACGTGGGAATGTTTTCAAACTGCAGCGCCCCCCTTTCCCAGAGCGAGCAATGGGTTGGGTTTCACATTTAAAAGGAGGGGCTGCAGTATTCGGGTAGATATGCAGCACGCACCTACCCCCACTCCACCACATGGCTATTCTCTGGGAGGATCCCTTCTCCCCTCCCCCCGCTGCATGGCTATTCTCCGGGATGATCCCGCCTCCCCTCCCCCCGCTGTGTGGTTATTCTCCAGGATGATCCCTTTTAGCCAACCGGAAACAGCCCAGCATGAACGGGGTCCTTTTACTGTTCCCTTACAAAAATTCTCCTATTTCAACCAGGTGACCATGAACACTATTGCTTTTAAACCCTGTACTGTAGTTACAAATGTGCACTCACTAGAAGTGCCTTCTCCGGCTTCAGGGTCAGGGATCCCGCCTTGGAAGTATTGGCTCCAGGGTGATGAAAAGTTCCTGGCTGCCGGGGAAAACGGATTCACCGCTTGCCTGCTGCGCGTTCTCCTCCTCCTCATCCTCTTCCTCATCCACAAAATCCTTCTCCGTGTTCCGTGAGACTCCCCCCTTGCAGGTGTCCACGGATAGTGGTGGGATAGTGGTAGGGTCCCCACCTAGAATGGCATGCAGCTGTTCATAGAAGCAGCATATATGGGGCTCTGACCCAGAGCAACCGTTTGCTTCCTTTGTCTTCTGGTAGGCTTGCCTGAGCTCCTTAACTTTCACGCGGCACTGTTGTGTGTCCCTGGTGTAGCCTCTGTCCAACATACCCTGTGAGATTTTGACAAATATATTTGCATTTCTTCTTTTGGATTGGAGTTCTGTCTGCATAGATTCTTCTCCCCATACAGCGATCAGATCCAGTGTCTCCCTTTCAGTCCATGCTGGAGCTCGTTTGCGATTCTGGGACTGCATGGTCACATGTGCTGCTGAGCTCGCCATGCTGACCAAACAGGAAATGAAATTCAAAAGTTCCCGGAGCTTTTCCTGTGTACCTGGCTAGTGTATCAGAGTTCAAAGTGCTGTCCATAGCGGTCACAATGGAGCACTCTGAGATAGCTCCCGGAGGCCGTCAATTTGCGTCTGCACTACCCCAAATTCGACCCAGCAAGGTCGATTTTAGCGCTACTCCCCTCGCCAGGGAGGAGTACAACAATCAATTTTAAGGGCCCTTTAGGTCACCAGAACAGGGTTGGTTGTGTGGACGGGGTCATTTTTAAATCGACCTAATGCGGCTCAATTCGACCTAACCCCATAGTGTAGACCAGGTCAGAGGTGGCTTAATTTTATCTGATGTTCCCTTTCCCTTTTTTCTTTTTACTATCTCAGAGGAAGAATACAGCCAAGAGAAAGAAAAACAGCTTAAATAAGAAAAATTTAGAAATTACCAAATGCCTGTGATAGCAACAATATGGCCTCCCAAGGATAAATTATGTCCAGGGAAACAACAAAGCTAAAACACTAGGCAAACAGGCACTGTACTCTAAGGTTATGTCTTCCCGGCAAAAACTGTGCATGGCTAGCCTGCCCAAGCTAGCAGGGGTAATAAGCAGTGAAGGCAGCACAGCACAGGCAATACAAGCCCAGCAAGGACCCTGGGTATGTTTTTGGATCACTAGCCTGCTCTGAAGCCTGCACTGTGGTGTCTTCACCTCGCACTTGCTGGATTCAAGCTAGCCTCGGTAGGTTGCCCATGCATAGCTTTTGCTCTGTAGACATGCCCTTTGTTCCCTCCCTCCTGCCCCCTAAGAGCTAGGTTTAGACTCTACTCTTATCTATGAAGATACATCAGTGAGAGGGAAAGAGGACTAGAATCAGAGACAAAGTTGAGACTCATGTAGTGGGAGCCATTCAATTTTATGTACCTTCCCTCCTCCCACAGCAATGACTTCACTAGGGGACCATTCTGAAGAGCTAATAATCAAGGTGAGCAGAAGTGTCAACGGCTTTCCCCCCCCCCCCCCGAGCTGGGTGAAAGAGGGGAGTTAGCATGAATACCAGAAGCTGAAGCAGGAGTACCATCCAGTCCAGCCCTCTGCAGATTATGTAATTGAGGGGGCTGGACTGGATGGCAGAAATCAAAAGTAACAGTAGTAACAGCAGGTTATCACTGTCATTAACAGTAGTTGACATGGCCTAAGCTGGATGGTGGCAGCAGCAGCAGCTCCTCTGATGGTTGATGACATCACACCACACCGTATAATCACAGTCTGTGCCAAGATAGATCTATCTCACACCCTGGAAGCCTGTGATAATTGTGACTGTCCATGAATTTTGAATCGGTGGTAACTGTAGTACTAACGTTCTCTGGCTGCCAGAGAACTGGGAGACAGGTATTGGTCATTTAAGCCTACATTTTCAAAGGTGTCTGCTAACTTGGGTTGGGGGCACAATTTTTGGGTATCTAACTTGAGACAGAAAAAATAGTTGACACTTATGAAAATAGAGGGCTTAATATTTTTTCCACCCCAGCAGTTCACAGCTACCAAAAAGTGGGCAAACTGTGGCCTCCTGAATTAAACATGGGTGGATCTACCTCTAAACTCATAATGATAAACAAGCCATTAGATGGGGGGTGGGAGGAATTCACAATAGTACAAGCACAGGAAACCACAGAACAGCTGAAAGGATGAATTAATGTTTGGAAAAAGAGCGTTGTATCCTGATCCCAGTCAAAGCTGTGCAAAACTACTGGCTCACACCTTCACAGTGTATCAGTGCCAGGTTCTGTCCTTACCTCAGCCTATGTCAGTGGATACCCACTAAAAGCAACCTCATCCCACAGATGTTACCGAGGGCAGAATTCATCCTTCCATGTGCCAGAATGACCCTTTTCCAATCTGTAGAAACTACCAGCTATTTTCCTAAGTATATTACGGTGAAAAAAAAAAAGTTGTGTGGTTTGTCTTTGTTTTTTGCTGTCTATTTCACTTTGGTTTTTTTACACTTCCCTAATGTTAAGCAAACCCTGGCCAGAATAATGATGATCAGAAAAGCTGAGGAAGAAAAGAGGGAAGTGAGAATTAAGTGTATCAACACAGCACTTTTAAGTGTTGTTTCTATTTCAAAAGGTTATAAGGCACAGAGACAGACACAGGGTGATGGGGAAGTTGGATAGAGTCATAAAAAATTCAACACCTTAAAGAAGAAAAAAAGACAAGTGTCTAAGGGCCAGATTTTTAAGGGCATCTAGAAGCCTAACTTCCATTGAAATCAATGGGAGTAAGGTGCCTATGTGCCTTTAAAAGTCTGGCCCTAAGAAATAAAAGGCCAGAATTTATCTTGACTTCAGTGGTGTCAGTCAAGAACTACACCATCTATTTAAGTACATACCTGGTTCCCATCACTGTAGCCTCTGAGCATCTCATAAACATTAATGAATTTATTCTCATGTAACCCTTCTGCCAGGCAGAGTTGAGAGCAACAAGGGCTGGGTTCAGTACCTTGGGGTTCCTTTTCAACAATACAATTCAAAACCATCTTGAGCCCTCACCCATTGACCTGGGAAAATTACACACATACCCCTGGGCACCTCAAAGAGGCAATACTTCCCCTCTTGGTGTAGCAAAAAATCTTTAATAACAGTAGGTAAACAACTCAGCATTAAATTGGGAAAACACCACAACTAGGGTTCATAAACACAAACCGTGAACCAGAAGACCCACCCCCACGTAGATTGGGCTGTGTCCTTTCCCTTTGGGTTCTTAAGTCCAGCAACCCAAAAGTCACCTCACTCACAGTTGTTGTCCTTGGTCAGTGCAGCCCCAGAGTTCAGAAGTTCATCTGCAGACTTAACCTCCCAGCCTGAGAGGAAGGGGGGAGGTATGTAGGCACCTTTACATGCTCCGCTGCTTGGGCCCTTGACAGCCGATTGCCATGCCTCTCTATGGGGTTCTACTCCAGTCTGCACCACCATCCACCCCACTGGCCACACCTCTCCACCAGCCGCACCACTCACCAATATGTCTTCAGCCCCTCCCCCCCCCTTTAACACAGGTCTCAGTGATTTCAGCTGTTAGTAGGGGAGTCTCACTGCTGGCACACCTAGATAGTCTTCTCAAAACCACTAGCCCAAAGTAGATCTAATGCTTAGACCTAGGTATCAATTATTTCAGTCCTGCAGCATGTAATGAAACTCTTACTTGAGTTTAAATTAGCTCTGTTATTACACAGTGGTGAGGGGAAAGGTCAAAGTGGTGTTGAGGGGCCCCACACTACCAGGTACAAATGTCTGTCCCCAACCTCTCTTAATTCACTATGCTTTGGAACCCAAGTCCCTTGCGTAGCGAGTGCTGCTTAGTTGAGGGTGAGTCCCTCAGTCATAAAATGCCAAGTATAGTTCTACTGTCCTTGAGTCACATAACCAGGATAACAACTCTTTATTACTCCTGCCCCAATAACAAAGAGACTGGGGATCCCACAGCAGCCAAAGTGACCATTTGGGCAAGCAGTCCCATCATGCTAGGCAGGGTGAGTGTGCCCATGCAAACGAGATCAGCCCCTGAAGTCCTTTTCCACAGCTTACCACCAGATGTCAGGGGAGAGCTCATTCTGACTCTGCTTACACTCACAACACTTCTGTTTAAAAAAAAAATAGGTGGAAGACTGAGGCCCAATACTCTCCTAAGGTCACAGGATATGTATGGCACAGCTAGGATTTGAACTCATAAGCTGGTGTCCCAACCATCAGGCCATGAGTCCTTCTTAGTGTAAGATGAATTACAATCAGACCCAAAATTCTGAGGAGAATATGCATTTGGGGATCCACCCCACACCAACACTCTGGCCTTAATATATTTGCCCCCCTTCCTAGTGATCACACCCAACCTGTTCCTCACTAATTATTGATTAGTGATGTTATTTCCCATAGATACATATTAATTATGTTAAAATGAAAGCTAGTCCCTCGTTTTGAAAGAGTGACCTCCAATATCTCCATAATGCCTTCAGCTGACATAATTTTTGTTGACTCACTGTTTTCTTCAGTTGAGTCAATATTTAACGAACAGAGAAGAATGTTTTTTTAATCCAATAAATAATACTTTGCTCTACTGTATGTCTTCCATCCAAGGATCTAAGGTGCTTGTACAAGTCTTGGAGATCTGCAGAAGAAAAGTGCTATATTTAGAGCTAGATATTAATGTTATTATTAATATTATTTTATAAACATCAATTATTTCACCCTCAGAGCATCCATTTATTGTAGGTAACTATCATTATCATTATTCCACAGCTGAGGGAAACAGAGATGCAGAGTGGTTGTGACTTGCCCAGCATCACACAACAAGTCAGTGTCAGATCTCCTGTGTCCCATCCCACAGTGTTAGCTCTAGATAACATCGGCTCTCATGTAGCACCTTTCCATATTCAAGGCATCTTCACAGTTTTATGGGAAGTAAAATATTTGTGCAGTGGCTCTACTGAAAAAATGTCAGTCACTAAGCAATAGCGCGCACCACACAACCTTGAACATTGGAACCATTTTTGTTTAGGAGATGTGTTGATCAAATATTGGTATATATAAAATGTACCATGGAATTTTTACCTTGACAGTCATCGAAGGCAGGCAAAGAGACCACAGTTTAGCTGACTTTGCAAAAAACAGCATCTCCAACAATGCAATGTGATATGATGTCATGTCAGGGAATTCAACTATTAAGCTATTAATTAGTAGTAGCAGTATTGCAGCAACATGCAGAAATATCAATCAAGATCACAGCCCTGTTCTGCTAGGTGCTGTTCAAGCATATAGGCAGACACAGCATCTCCTTATATGAGACTTCAACCCTGAACCATTTAGCCTCTGACACAAGATGGCTGTAAACAGAGAATATAGCCCTAAAGACACACCACCTCAATCGTTGATCTTCTCAGAGATCTTGATTCTTGATCTCATCAGAGCTCATAAATTAAGGATTGGACAGTAGACCTGGGAAATGCTGTTGGGGATTTAATATGGTACTCTTTTCCCTCCATGTCAGTGCTGAACCAACACCTCACTTGGGCCTAAGGACTTTGTGTTGCAGGAGTTATCAGGCCAGATTTTTTTAATAGTTTAAACCAGCATGAAAAACTTATACCAGACTTTGTATCACCACCGAATCTGGTCCAAATTCAATATTCGTTATTTCTTTTCCTAACCTAAGCCGTGTGTAAGTATTGCAGCTGTGCTACCAAACATTTGCCACATTCTAATTCAGAGCTGGCTGCATTTCAGTGATAGTTGAAGTGATTTCTGTAGTTAATAATGTAATAAAGAGTTTATAAAATGCTTAGGATACCTGTTGACTAAAAGACAAATATTTAAATATAAGATCGTTATAAAATTTCCCAGTGAAACCTTAACAATCTAGTGCTAAAATGGCACAGATACATTATAAGAACCACCTTAGGATAAAAAAATTGAAATATATTATATATTATGACAATTTGGAAGTTGTATGGATGAAAAAGGTTTAAACATTAAAATATCTTACCACCCATTTTCCTATTTGATTTCCTAAGATTGATAGGATATTTTGTATTTTTTTCTTTAAAATAATTCTCATTTAAATGCTGTTTGTCATGACAACACAGAGCAAACCTGCAGTAATACCAAGGAGATCATAAATATTAATGTCACTCCGATGCCTTAGAAATTAATCAGCATTTTAAAAATTCACACACAAAATTACTTAATAAATTCCTTTTAAGTATCTGATGCTACTCAATAAAAGTCAGGAAATTAAGACTGATACTCACCCTTTTAGATCTACTTACTAAAACTGTTATTTAAAAGACAATTGTGAGGGACCACATCTAGATCTGAGATCCCTATAATAGAACAGTATAGCCTTTACAAGTCCACAGTGGCTGCTGCTTCTAAATTTAAAAAACTGTTTGATTTTAGTTCTCCTCTCCAGATGAATTGTCTGAATTATCAACTATTCGCCTGGAAACGTTGGGCCAACTCCTTTCCATTTTACTGGTTAACTCCATTGACCTCAACTGGGTTGCACCAGCTGTCTAAGAACACAAAGCAAATAAACTCAACTGTTGATAATCCTGGGTCAGGAAAGATTAGGAATGTCATTGAGGGGACACCCATGGCCTCACATGCCTATTTAGGAAAGTGAGATATAGTTCCACAGAGACCTTTATCCTTCCAACTGTGGAAGACGGGGACAGATTAAGGATCTTCCGGATGTGGAGCTAGCATCTGAACTGGCTTGATAGAACAGTGAGTCAGTGAACAAACAAGAGTGTATGAGGGTGGAGAGAGAGAAGAGGAGAGGGGAGGAATCTATCAAGAAATATGCAAGAAATGTTTATGGGAATGGAGTCTGGGGTGATAAGGAAAAAGGAAAAAAAGCAAGGAGTCAGGTGAGGGAACAGATGTTGAACATAACATTTTCAAATAATAGTTTCAACACACCTCTGGTGGGAGGACATAATAATACAATGGGGGGAATATTTAAGGGTGGAGGGAAAGGAGTAAATAGGGAAAATTTGGCACCATATTCTAATGTTTTAGGACCATTCATTATCTTAAACCCACAAGCATGGAAATCCCATTTATGTTAGTGGGAGATGCATGTTGGAATTGAGGGCAGTGGTTAGCCCTGTGGTTAAATTTTTGAGGACAAATGTATCCCTTGTGAAAATCCTTTGATTTCAATACAGTTACACCAACGATGGACTTGACTGATTGTATTTCGGTTCTTTGTGCTGTACTCTTTGGGATGCAATTTGGCATATCTCATTTAGGCCCCAATCTTTCAATGAGCTCTGTGTGGGTGGTCCCCCAGGGTAGTATGGACCCTTGTTGATTTTTAACTGACTCCCCACGGGTAGACAGTTCCACCCATGCAGATCCAATTGCAGGTTCATGTATGTCTCCACTGCAATCACAGGGAAATCTCGCAAGCTCAGGTAGCAGAGCTGTGAAGCCATGTTAGCACATTCTTAAGAGAAGTTCTTTGGAGGAGATACTGATATGATGGAGATGTTGATTTATTTTAGGTATTTTTAAGACCCACTAATAGGAAGACACTCCCAAGAAAATCGTTGCTTGTGGTGGGATGGACAGTCACTGATAAGTTATTCATGGAGATACCCTCAAAATATGGTAATTCTTCAAGGAAACCCAAAAGAGAAAAACGTTTGTTAATGGGGAGGGATAAGCTGTCTAAGCAGTTAAATTCATTTGGAGAATTTCTTCCCACTAAGGGTGCCATTAGCAGGGTATATAGGGTGTACAAGGATTAAATAATACTATTTTCCACTTGGATCCAACTTCCAAGGAGGAGGCAGGAGGCCAGTGGTTTGGAATATTTAAAATCTGGCTGAGAAAAGCAACGGAAGAGTTGCTTGAGGAATAATCCTGAATTAGAAGGATGAAGGCAGTTCTAAGATATTTTGGCAGGACTGGGTCCTAAATGAATAGTTGGAAACCCTCCTTCTACCCCTGAAGCAAAAAAGTTTAAATTGACACATCCATTCAGAAACTGATGGTAAAGTATAAATGATTTCAGGAAGAATGTTAGCTGCCCTGCAAACAAAAGCAAGATGTGTTGCAAAAGAACATTGTTTTGCTACAGATGTTATCTGTGTGTGTCATGTGTTGCAGTTTCTGCTCTAATAAATAACTTTGTTTAATGAATAATGTAGAGTAAGTTTCCATGATGTGAAAAACTGGTTAGATCTGCCACAAAGCCACTCAAAAACTCCCAAGTGACATTTTATAACATTTTTCAGTCATGTCTGCATACAGTATGCTGTTTTTAATGATGAATACCAGGTACCTCTTTTCCTTTTGACTGTGCTTCTCACTTGGAAAGTGCATTTTGGAATGCACAGCAGGACATTGTGTAGTAGACTAATATGTTTCTGAATACAGAGCAGGGGAGCATCTTATGTCTTCTCTCCCTTCTAAGGGCTAAAATGGTGGCTTTAAACCTAAACCCACTGTGGTAATGTGGAGCCACATTGCTTCAATAGGCAACCCTAAAGGCACTGGGTCAGATTCTCAGCTGGTGTGAATCTGTTTAGCTTACATGACTTCCATGGAACTACACCGATTTACACCAGCTGAGGATCTGACCCATCAGGGCCGGCTTTAGAAAGTGCGGGGCCCAATTCGAACATTTTCGGCAGGGACGGCCGGGAAGACTAAAAATTAAAAAAAAGTAAAAAAAAGACTTTCATTTCTTAGCAACCAGTTCCCTATAAAAAGTTCTGATTTAAGGGATGGGAGCCTGAGGCCCTTTAAATTGCCCCCTGGGGAAGCTGGGTCACCCGGGTACAGCACACCGGCTCTTGCCCGTACGCCGTACCGAGGCTTGGGCGTGAGGCCCTCTTAGGGGCGGGGCCCAATTCAGGGGAATTGGTTGAATTGGCCTACAGCCGGCCCTGGACCCATGGTATTTCAGGCAGGTATAGTTTCTTCTAGAGCACAGGGGACTGCAGCCACAGAAACAACCTTTGAAACTGTGCAGTGTGTATCCTCTTGCACAGTGATAGCTCAGCTGGGCAACGTCTGTGGGAGAGAGCACATACTGACCTTCCCTGCCCATGCTGGGGAGTCTAGAACTGCTGGTGGTATTAGACTTCCATTCTGAGTTTAGGTGAGCACAATGACTGTGACTGTACTCAGTCATTGCTGAGGTTTCCAGATCTTGGGATCTGCTTTCAGTCACTCTGCTGTGAGATGTCCACTGTATGTCACCTCACACTGGTTGAGTCACATTTTTTCTGGATTCAGTTTTATCATTATTGTTACAACGTTATCTAGAGGTCTCAACCAAGTAAGATCAGTGCTATGCGCTGTACAAACATAATGAAAGATGGACCCTGCCCCTAAAAGCTTTCCAGCTAACTAGACAAGATGGTCAGAGTGGGAGGGGACACAGAGGGCCAGTGATGTGCCGGAGGTTACACAGAAAGTCATTGACAGAACTAGGGATAGAACCTAGCATTCCCATCTTCCCGTCCACTAGACTACACTGCCTCCCAAAGCCCTCTGCCCCACTTTTATATTTAGTGACAGGCTGGAAACTAACATATTCACTATTTATGCAATGATCAGGTACAGAATAAGCAGTGGTAATGTAAGCTTCCCCCCATTGTACAATGTATTTCCAATCTCATCTGAAGAAACCAATCACAGGGATAGAAAGATAACTCGGGGCTTGTCTACATGGAGCAGCAATGAGCATTGTTTAGGGAGGGTGATTTCTAAAAGTGCACTAGTGTGTTATGCTCTAACTGGTCCATGCAGACCCTGCTGATGTGCACTAAAAGTTCCCTAGTGTGTTTTAACATAGCACTGTTTCAAACAACACACGCTAACGTGTACTAGGGAATTTTTAATGCACAGCAGCAGGCTCTACTTCAGTGATGGGCAACCTGCGGCCCACCAGGGTAATGAGATTGCTGGCCGCGAGACATTTTGCTGACGTTGACCATCCGCAGGCACAGCCCCCTCCCCCCCTCCACCGCAGCTCCCAGTGGCCGTGGTTCACCGTTCCCGGCCAATGGGAACTGCGGGAAATGGCGGGCTGCAGGTTGCCTACCACTGCTCTACATGGACCACATTAGTGCACTTTAGTGCACCCCCTCAGCTGTTCCACGTAGCAAAGCCCTTAACCGTCATGACAATTCAATTCTTGGCTTCTCTAATACCGTCAATAATAAAAACCAACTAGTGCCAAAGACAACAGGGATTCCATTAAAAACTGGACAGACTGCCACCAGCTCATTTTATAAAGGCCATAAGATGGTAACAGCTATTAGCCATCAGATGGCAATGTCTATTTGACACTACTGGACTGAACTTTACTACTACCAGGCGTGGCTTGAATTAGTGACACAGAAGTTCTTGTACATGTTTCAGTTCGCAGAATAAGTAATGCACTACTCACTTCCAATTCATTAGCACCAGCAGCTGTTAAGGAAGAATATAAGAAAGAACTAATGTGATGAAGAATACTTAAAAGTGAATCAGCTGCTCCGACTGTGGGACAGAAACAGCTGATACAATAGAGAAGGAGATAAAAAGTAAAAATAATTGGCTCCTCCCTAAAGGAAGGCTTTTGGTAGGTTTAAAGAGGAACTTTTACCCTCTGCTAAATTTGGAAAGAACATTTACATGAAAAGCACTTTGCTTTGTCACTGTTTTATGATTCTGGGTAAACCTCATAATGTTCAGACTCATGAGTTGAATTTGGAGATGCATTCATGGAGATACATCTATTTTAGCCTGGAACTCATACTGAATATCTCATGAGAACAGACTCTTTTGTGAAGTTGTTAGTACATCCGGTTTTGGCCACACTGCAGTTACCAAGGGGATAATCTTTACCACTTCTGGTCCCATTGTAAATAAAGGCAAATAGAAAATTAAATAAATGCTTATAAAATAAGTCAATATCATTAATAAATATGAAAACAAATAAATACTTCTTCATATGATGGACAGCCAGCCTGAGAATTCACTGATCTAGTAGGTCAGAGAGTCAAGTACTGGGTTTGCATTTTTTAAAAAAGTTGCATAATTTTATGGCCAATTATAATATTTGTGTTATACATGCTGAAATTTATGTAAACTAAGCTCATTGCCTGCAGGAGTCAGGAAAGTATTATCTCTGTCATATACAGTAGGTGATAGTTCCTTCTTTGTTCGGTTGACAATGCCAGTCTTTATCACCTGTTAGTTCACTTCTCTAACAAGCATTTCACACTTTTTCCCTTGTTTATGGGAAAAATTCTCCATCCAACTTTGTAAAGCCACCCTCTTTTCCTTCTTCAAATCTCTCCATAAGACTTGCCACTGTCACAATGTCTATAAACACTGCCATCTCATAATTGCTAAGCAATTAGCTAGCCCAGACTACTGATTATTATGCAAAAACTATGCTGATTTTACCATTACAGCATCCTCTCCCCGCCTCCTATTTCCCTGTTAATTGCACCTGTTGTGTAATGTAAGAAACCTCGATTGTGAGTTCTCCGCAAATGGGGCCCTTGATCAGAGCCTCTATAATGCAGAATAAGGCACGAATATTTGTTTACCTTTCTTCTTCACCTTTACAACAACATGTAGTGACTATTGCCAGATGCACAATAAATAGCTTTAACAGATCCAGAGCCTGAACTGTTATGGCAATTCCCATGTTTCAAAATTAGGAAACAGAGAATCATGACAAGTATTTATTTTAAAATTAAACTTTTCTGAACTTTAAAAAAATACCTGTACAGTTTTTGTTTGTTTTGTTGCATAGCCAATTTGCCCATCCACATAATTTAATGATACTTCCTTTGTGTAACTACAGAACATTAATTGCCAAATACAATAACTCCTCACTTAACGTCCTCCCGTTTAACATTGTTTCGAAGTTACGTCGCTGCTCCATTAGGGAACATGCTTGTTTAAAGTTATGCAATGCTCCCTTATAACGTCGTTTGACTGACTTTACAAGGGAGCATTGCACAAGTTCCTCTTCTCCACCTCCTCCTCTCCCCTTCCTCCCTCCCTCCCTCCCAGCACTTCCCCCCGCCAAACAGCTGTTTGGTGGTGCTTAGGACTTTCTGGGAAGCAGGGAGGGAGGGAGGGAGTGGGGAAGCTGCCTCCCCCCCCCAGGCAGGCAGGGCCACCCGGAACGCAGGGGATTTAGGGGAGGCTAAAGGGGGGCCCGGGACCCTGGCCTGCAGCTCTAAAGCCCCTTTTGGAATGTGGCCCTGTGAGCACGGGCTGGAGGACTCAGGAGGAGCAGGGGCAGCCGTGCAGCCAGCGGCTGGAGAGAAGCTCAAACCTAACCCCTCGCATTTACATTAAATCTTATGGGAAAATTGGATTAATTTAACATTGTTTCACTAAAGTTGCATTTTTCAGGAACATAACTACAAAGTTAAGTGAGGAGTTACTGTAGGATTGTTCTACCTCATAGTCTGGATTATTTTTTCATTTGATCCCATAACGAAGACATAATCCGTTGTTTCTAACATCACAAGCTGCTATGAAAATGTTTGGTGTGTTACAAATTCAGAATTATGGGATGATCAGACAGCGCAGATATATTGTCGTTCAATCCCAGCTCAAATCTAGCCTTGGTCGGTCCAGACTGAAGGTCATTACCACCTAATGGCTGATTAATGGCTAATGTTATGGTGAAATGAAGTTAGCAGTGAAACTGTTGGTCTTAGTCCAGTTCCGAGTGGTAATGTGTACACATCAAAAAACCACTTCCACACGAACTATTGTTATTAGTGTTGATACTATGCTATCACATTTTCCAAAAAAGGAGTACACCCTGTGGATTAAGAGACGGTTAAAGGTGAAAACCCTTATATTTCAACAAATATCATTGATCCTCAGCAAAGTGGTGAGAAAAACTAACTAAACAATGAAAAAAGGTGAATATTCTGAAGTATAATGTATTTGAAAGTTCTCAATATGAAAGTTCCTTTAAAAGAGTGAATTAATCCCTTCAGAATATTCTATTTCAGAGTAAACTCATAGCACCTATTCATTTTCACAATATAGAAATATAATCACTTTCATAAGGCACAGTTACGTATCTTGCAGAAAATAACATCAAGTCTAAGCCAACGAGCTGCAGATTCTGTTTACAAAAATATTGGCCTCGGTTCTTGAAATTCTGTTCTACATATCAAATGAGTATTTGACATTAGACTGCAGGGTGTGAAGATCACACTTTAGCAATCTCTGCAATGTGCAGTAGATCTCAGACACACCCAGTGTCATCAGAAAATCTGGCAGGATAAGGTCATGTGTTGGAAAGCTCAATATTTTTATTTTATCATTCTTGTAATATAATTTGGGAATTCTGGATGTATGTGTGTCCAGACAAATGAATGCACAAATAGTTGGACCCTCATTCAAAGTAAGGCCATGTAAAAGGGCCTTAAAGCAGAACTAAATTATATTTACACACACTATAAGGCCCCTTTGCTATGCTAAAGTGGTATAAAGCAGCCTTAAATGAGAATCAGGACCTTACTCCTGCTAGACAACTAGGAGAGTAGATCATGCCACATTTTATTTCAAAGGCAATTGAAAGATAATTCCCCCTACATACACAGTAAGGTTTTGGATTTCACCTATGGGCCTCAATGTCATGGTAATTTGATATGCTTAAAATGCCCTTTCCTCTAATGAGCATTTCCACTAGTGAAGTACGTATATATATTTTTCTCTTTTAAGTGAAAGAACTGATCTGAATCTTTTAATCTTTGCTTAAGCCTTAATTGATGTTTTGCTTAATTGGAGTATTCTTTCATTTTGGATGCTTCTTCTTCAAATGTCAAAGCTTCAAAGGATCACTTCAATCATCCCTGCAGAAAGACAGAAAATTGCTCCACAAAAAGATTAGATGGGTTGGAGGGGGAGAAGTCACGGACAGATAGACTGAGAATTCAGTAGAAAATATCTACCACAGGCCTGTATACAGAGGCAGTGAGGTCAGTCATGGCTAGTGTGCATATGAACCATATAGCAGTTCACAGATTTTGCAGTTTTACAATACTAATGGGACAGACATTGAGTGTAGCAGAGTGGGAGGGTGGGCACTGAGCTGGTGTAGAAGGAGATTTTCGTGTCAAAAAGAGGGCATGAATAGAGCACCTCCGTGCTTTGGCTATATTTGGCTGCTGGAATGGCCTTAAACGATGCACTAATTGTACTGGGGACCTCCCAAAAGGGAAAGTGCAAAGGTGATTAAAATCCATGTTTGCACTCCAAGCCCTTTCTGTTCTTGCATCCAGCAGAGCTTGCCTGGAATGTAGCATCAGGCCCAGGGTTTAAATCATGGCACAGACTTGTTTAAAAAAAAAAAAAAAAAAGCATGGAGCACACAAATCTTAAAATTTAATGATAAAACTTTATTTCTTTTTATTACTTTCTGTAATCCTTTTAAAGTATTTTGGGTTGCAGCTCTCTGAAAAAGAGAACCATTTGAATGAATGTCATATCAGCTGTCAAGAGCATCTTACGGCTCAGTGCAGGTAAGAACAAAATCCATCTACAGATTTATATGCACATTTATACATATATATACAGTAAAATCATATTTTGGCATATGTACTTCAACAATTCTAGCCTAAGCCCTGAACCTTTAAAAGGATCCACAAGACTTCAGCATTGACTTCAATAGGACTTCAATAGGGAGTAAACGTCTTCACTTGCTAGATCAGGCCATCTGTAATTAATACAGAGAAACAATGCATTGATGTCAGTATTGTTTTCCAATACTCATCATTGTGACATTATGCCTCATATTCTTCATAGTACTATTATGATGATATGATTATGGCATAACTATGATGTATTTTATGTAAGATAAGTCATGTAAGATATCATTGAAAAGGTTATGGTTTACTGAATATGATTATCCTATTTGTATGCATGTATCATTTTGGTATCTGAAGTTAGGAACATTGTCTATGCATCTATTACAAATGTGTTTACACCTGGGAAACTCCCACTAGGCAGAATGCAATCAGTCTAGATGGCTGGTTGGGAGGGCCATTAGGGAGAACAATAGGTATTAGAAGAAGCTAATTTCCCACTAGGGAGCCTTCCTGAGGATGCTACAAACAGCCTCCGAGTCATGGCTGCTGCCTACAGGGGCATGTGACCAAGTCACCTGGTACTGGACTCCATCTTGGAATACCAGTGTTTTTCCACTGACTGAGCGTGGGAAACAAACATGGATACAAAGTGTTCTGGACATATGCAAAAGCTATTTAAGGCAGGAGAGTGGCATCATTGTGGTTCTTCACTGACTCCCTGCCCAAAGAGACTCCTGGAAACACCTGTGGAACAAGGACTGAACTGGGAGGAAGGGCTGAATCCAGGCTAGAGGAATTCTAGCCTGTGAAAGGAATACCTGGGGTTTTAAGCTGCAAGCAAGTGCAACTTGCCCTTTAAGAATCTCTACAACCAGTTTAAATCATCATTTAGGATGAGAATTTGCTTCTCATATCCAATCTCTTTAGCTTAGATTACCTCACAAATAAACAAATGCAATCTGCTTTGATCAGTTTGCTATCCCTTGTAATCACTTAAAATCTATCTTTTGTAGTTAATAAACTTGTTTTGTTTTGTCTAAAACCAGTGTGTGGAAATCATAACTTGGGGCAGAAAGATGTTGTATCTCTCTCTCCACATTGAGGGAAAGAGCGAATTTTATGAGCTTATGCTGTACGGTTCCCTGTGTAGCACAAGATGGTATAATTTTGGGTTTACCCTCCAGAGAGGGTGTGTGCCTGCGGAGCTGGTAAGTGCCCTAGCTGTATAGCCTTCCCATGCAGGGGCTGGTCAGAAAGCCTGTCTGCATGTTACTACAACTGGGTGTGTCCCTACCTGTGTGCTGGGGAAAGTGTGAGACCGGGAGCATGTCTGCAGCTTGTCACAACATTACAAGGTGAGTGGGAGCCCAGGCTGGTGGGTCGGGGGACTCAGTGTTACCCCAGTTTCAGGTGGCACCCTGGAGGGAACTAGTCACAATCATCATCTCCCAGTCTTTAGAAAAATGATATTCACAGTTGTTACAGTCATCACCTAATATTACAGAGTCTCAAAGCCTATATCTACATGATGTCAAATATAGAGAAGAGCAAAACTAAGAACCAGGGATAGTGCAGGAGAAAGTTTGGCTTTATCCAAACTCCCAGAGTCTGGTGCGGTGAGGATGGATAAATGCAATGCCAGAAATGAAAAAGCTTTACTCAGAACTCATCCTCTCTTGTAAGTCAGCAGGGCATGTGCTAGTATCCATGCTTAACCAAGAATGATTTGAGGTCTGGAAAACATGCCTTATTGTGAGAGACTTAAGAAACTCCATCAATTTAGTTTGTCTAAGAGACGGTTAATAGGTGACTTAATAACAATCTGTAAGAACCTATGTGGGGAGAAGATTTCTGATAGTGGAAGGCTCTTTAATCGAACAGCAAAAGGCATAACAAGATCTAATGGTTGGCTGCTGTAGCTAGACAAATTCAGACTAGAAATAATGCCAGATTTTTAACAATGAGGGTAATTCATAAATTAATCTTACTTATGTGGTGGATTCGCTATCATCTGCAGTCTTTATATCAAGATCGGATATCTTTCTAAAAGATATGCTCTTGCTTGATGCAGGAATTACTAGGTGAAATTCTGTGGCCTGTGTAATGCAGGAGGTCTGTCTAGATTGACATAATGGTCCCTTCTGGCCCTAAAAATCTATGAATGACTTCCAGCTACTTGGAATATGCATTCATGACTCCATTATACATGCCTTTGCATCTTAGTAATGTTGTTTTCTCCCAGTCAAGTCAACTAATCCTTCCCTCCTTAGCAGGGCTCCTCAATTTCTGATGCCATGGCTACTCTCCACTGTGTGCAGCAGGCCTTTGTCCTCCCACCTTCCTCTTTCTGACTGGGTTATTTGCTTTAAATGACAGCAGTGTCTGGTCCGCTATTTTTTTTTACTCACTCCATCACGTTAAGGGACCAGCAGCAGTGGGGCTCTGCTTCTTTTCTGCTTTGGCTTGGGGATAGGGTGTTGTTGTTGAGTATCTTTACCAACTCCTGACCGCCACCCCCTTCTCTCACTGGGGCTAGATCAGTGGCTCTCAAACTTTTGTACTGGTGACCCCTTTCACATAGCAACCCTCTGAGTGCGACCCCCCCCTTATAAATTAAAAACACTTTTTTATATATTTAACACCATTATTAATGCCGGAGGCAAAGCGGGGTTTGGGGTGGAGGCTGACAGCTTGCGACCCCCCCATGTAATAACTTCATGACCCCCTGAGGGGTCCTGACCCCCAGTTTGAGAACCCCTGGACTAGAGGGTTATTGACCATTTCCTCCATCTCTACACCATTTCTGACTTATGACTGAGGTCAGGAGAATTTCCTCAGTAGATCGCTCATTCCCGGGGCCTACATGTGCCATTCCTTCAGGACTCTCTTTGCCTGAGTGACTTCCCCATTAGTGGAGTCCCTTTTTTCACTCCTTTGAACATTAACAGAGCAACCAAAAACGGAGAGGCTTACTGAGATGAGAAGCAGACATGGGAAGGGAGGTATCTCATGCTACCTAGCACTATGAGAGGGTAGATTAATAGATTCCAAGGCCATAGAGGACCATGGTGATCATATAGTTCAGTGGCTCTCAAACTTTTTTACTGGTGACCCCTTTCACATAGCATGCCTCTGAGTGCAACCCCCCCCTTATAAATTAAAAACACTTTTTATATATTTTACACCATTATAAATGCTGGAGGTAAAGTGGGGTGTGGGGTGGAGGTTGACAGCTCGCGACCCCCATGTAATAACCTCATGACCCCATGAGGGGTCCCAACCCCCAGTTTGAGAACCCCTGATCTAGTTTGACCTCTTGTATAACATAGGCCATAGATGGGGGAGGAAGCCTCACTGCACAGAGAAAGAGAGAAAAGGATAGGGGACTGCAACCAAAAACTGATCATCATTGTTCAGAATAAGAGATGGGGGTGGGCTCCATGTCAGCACAAGCCACGTGTGTTCAGGTCTCTGATTTACATTCCAGTGAGTTCTATTACAATTTCAGAAGTGGATAAATGGGTTCCTGGTTAGGCCCATTGCTAGCTGAATGCTTATCAGCAACCCCCTCCTGGGTATAGGAATGTATAGACATTGCCAGAGTACATTCTCGGCCATATTTTATGCATGTTGAGAAATTAACAAAGAAAGGTCCATCATACTCTTAACATGCAGGGATGCTAATCTCAAGAAAAGCACTCCAAAATGCTGTTGAACTGATACAAAGGAAAACAGCATGATTGCTCAATCTTTGCTTGTATCTATAATTCAAAACAAAGCTAAATGTAATAAAAATAGTTATGATTTTCCATTTTGCTTCTCATCATTCAGACTTGGGCTGAATACTGGGTTTACAAGCATGTTGAAATTGTGCTTGTTTTAACTTGCCTAGGTTCTGTCTCATTTGAAATGCTTTCAAGTGACACTTGCACATTTCCCCCTGAGTTAAGCCAACAGGGATGCTGCAGACAAGTGTGCTTTGTACTAGGCTATCGAGGCAAAGCAGTTAGTTTTAATTAGGCTTGCAGCAGAAGAAAGTGCCCACCCCCCAAATAGAATTAAGAAAACATGGAAACCATATCAGAATAATTAGGGGAGGGAAATTCAATAGCTTTAGAATGCTTTTACTAATAGGACAGTACACTAAAGATCACTCTCAGTCAGAGATATTCTTAGGGTGCATTGTGGCTGGATATGACTCAGAAGCCACATCTTCAGCTCTTCTGTAAATTTTAAACAGAGATTGAAGACAGACACCTGGCTGAGATTCATTCTGCATATCTAATCTCTAAATCTTTTCCTCTTGGCTCTAAGAAAGTATTGCATTGAATGTACAAGGATAGTTCTGCCAGATTTCAGTTGATTTCCTTGCTTTGTGCATGCTATGCCTCTCAGAGGCCTGCAAAAAGTGACCAAGATGAAGTTTTGTATCGCAGAAGGAGTACTGGAGTAAATACTCAAAGCCTTTTTGATCTACCCCAATGACTGCAAGACTTGGAATGCCACTCTTCTTTGGCTGTGTGTGAGTCTTGAAACCAGCTACAACCCGAGTGGAAACTCTAATATGTCCAGATCAGTGCATCATTATTTCCTCTATAGTTGCTTGCATTCATTTCTGCTAAGAATGGAGACAAGTAATCAATGAGGCAATGGAATTCATAAATCATTTTCTGAAAAAAATTCTGCACAATTGAAAGCACAAATGAACCAAAAAAGACCTGAACAGAACGTATTCCTCCTTGAGAAAAATACACCGTTCACCAAAAGAGAACTTTTTTACACAGAATTTTTTCACTAAACTCATATGTATGTTCAACCAGTCTATGGAAATTGTCTGTCTTTCCAATTCTTTTCTTCCACTATTTTCTCCTTCGTCCTATGTATCAAATGACCATGCTCCCTTCACACAAATCCCTCCTTAAAACACACTTCTTCCCAAAGGTTTTGATATGCATGTAATGAACTTAACATATAGTAGGGTATCTGTATCACTTTAAGTTTGGCCCCTCCAAACCTCTTGTCATTCAGCACATTATCTGGCTGAACTATATGTCATTAAAGCTGGTCAAATAAAACAAAAAATGATTTGGAAATATGTTCATCAATAGAAAAAGTGAGCTTGGTTCATGGTCATTTGCAAGGTCATATTATTAATTGTTAATGAATATTTAGCTGACTTCTAGGTATTAATAAAAATACTCAGGAATACCAAAATTTTAAAGAATTTTAGCAGAAGTGATTGTTTGAAAATTTGTATCTGAAGTGTTTTACTCTATATATTTTATCCTCCACATCCTTACAAAAAGGAGGTGTTGCACACCTTTTCCTACCCTGTTTATCTTTCCATTTGACTTTTAGTTTTTAAGATCTTAAGGGCAATGTTCTGTTTACTATGTACTTGCAAAGCACCATTGTAGCTGCTACTATAAACAACATTACTCACTCATTGTTCACTATTCACTTTTTGCCAATGCTTAGGCCTTGACTACACTTCGGAGTTTTGTCGACAAAAAGCAGCTTTTGTCAATAAGACAGTGAATGCGTACACACTGCGATGCAACTTTTGGCAGCAACTGTTTTAGCAACAAAATTAAACTTCCCCAGCGAGAGACAAAAAGCTTTTTGCGCAAAATTTGTGTCAACAAAGTGCCAGTGTAGACACTACGCTTGATTTTATCGCTTAAATTGGCCTCCAGGAGGTGTCCCACAATGCCCATCCTGACCGCTCTGGTCAGCAGTTTGAACTCCACTGCCCTGCAGCCAGATAAAACAACAATCTGCCCTTCCTTCTTAGAAGCCCCGGGAATTTTTGAAATTCCATTTCCTGTTGGCTCGGCATGGAGAGGTCTTATCATATCTTCCCAAGTGACCGTGGCAGCTTATCACAGCAAATGCTCTCCACTTGGACCACTGCGCAGCTGCTGGATCTGCTCAGTATATGGGGAGAGGAGGCCGTGCAGTCCCAGCTGCACTTGAGCCAGAGGAATTTTGATACCTACAGGCAGATTTCTCGAGGCTTCTGCGAAAATGGCTATGATTGGGACACGCTGCAGTGCAGAGTGAAGATAAAGGAGCTGAGACAGGCTCAGGGAGACGAGGGGGGCAAACCGTTGCTCCGATGCTGCACCTAAGACCTGCTGGTACTACAAGGAGCTGGACGGTATCCTCGGTGGTGACCCCACCTTCACCACCAGGAGCCCTGTGGATATTTCGGCGGGCCTGGAAGCAGTGAAAAGAGGACGAAGTCACTGATGAAGAGATGGAGTTAGACGACAATGTGGAGCTCCCGGCGGGGTCACCCAGTGGGACAGGCAGCCAGGAACTGTTCAGCACTCCAGAAGTGTCTAGCCAGTCTCAGCAGTTGCTCTCCAGCAAGCAAGAAGCAGGAGAGGAGACGCCTGGTAAGTGGCTGTGGTTTGTGTAGTGCAAAGATGAGTTCAGGATATAGAAATGTATAAGGCTGGCTGTGTTTCTGTGGACTGGACATTCCCCTGTGCAGCTAATCAGTACAGGGGAACACGGTGTTGATGCACAGTGAGTTTTCACAGGAATCCTCCAGAGAGATCTCTAGGAAAGTTTCCTGGAGGTACTCGGCAATCCTCTGCCGAGGGTTCCTTGGCATAATCGCTTTGTTCCTTCCCCCATTGTAGGAAACTTTCCCTTGCCATTCGGCAATCACTTGTACAGGGACCAAAGCGGCACACAGATGAGCAGCATAGGGACCAGGGCGGAAGCAACAAGCATGTAGTAGATGTGCCCTTGCTTCCCTGCTTACTCTCAGAAATGAGATATCTGCTACAATGACCCCCACCTGTGGAAAAGTATGGGAGAATTTTCGAATTTTTTCCCTAGTCGGCTGCAACGCAACCCTTGCTGAGTGTTCTTTTCCCCATGTAGAACACTCCCCTCCAGCCAACACTCACCATGCTTCGGGTGTTCGCCGAGATATGTACTTGCCAAGGGTCAGTGAGAAAGTGATTGTTATGTTACCAGAGTTGTATTTTACTGAAATGTCTCAATGCTGTGTGTGAACTTAATCATGCTTCTGTGCATTGTTCCTTGTGCTTCAGCAGATGTGGCCTTGAGGAATACCCCCTCTACTCCCCCCCCACCAGCCGAGTGTCTCTGCCAGATAAGAAATCGCCCAAGACGGAGCAAAGAAGACATGTTATGGGAGGTACTGCACTTCTCCAATGCAGAGAAAAGGGAACACAAGGAGTGGAGGGAAGCCGAAAGGCTGGACAGAAAAGAAAATCAGGAGTTTGTTAAGGACGCTACTGAGAGAGTGATTAAAGTCATGGAGGAGCAAATGCAGATGCTGAAGTCCTAAATAATGCTTCAGACTGAGCAGATGCGTGCCCACCCTCCCCTGCAGCACATTCAGAACTCTTTTCCGTTCCCCCCCTCAAACTCCCCTCAGAGTCCTTTCCGCTTTCCAGAACTTCTCAGTTTTCCCTTCTCTCCCCCCCAGACAACTTTCACCTCTCTCCCCCCCCCAGACAACTTTCACCTCTCTCTCCCCCCCCCCCAGACAACTTTCACACAGCTCTGAAAGTCTGCCCTTCCCTGGTACCTCCTTTCCCACCAAGTGTCTTTGTGTGTGTGTGCTGTTTCTTGTGCTATAAATGCAAGGTTTTTGAACGGTAACTCATCTTTATTTGTTTCCTACAAATTGAGATAGCAGGCACTACTAATACATACACAGGCAGTTTAATCATTTGCTTACTGGAATGGAAGGCCCCAAACTTCACCATTACATTTAGTTTTCCTAGGAAGCAATGTAACATTGCAGCACCAATCACAGAGCTACACATTACTGGTTTTCATTTTCAAGTGTTGGCTCAAAGCCTCCCTGATATGAATTTCCCCCCTCTGGGCCCCTCTGATAGCCCTGGTATCTGGCTGCTCAAAATCAGCAATCAAGCAGTCTTCCTCAACACTCCATCCCTGAGCAAACCTTTCACCTTTAGCTTCACAACGATTATGCAACATACAACACACAGCTATGACCACGGGAATATTATCCTCATTGAGAACTAAACTGCCACAAAGGCATTGCCAGTGCACCTTTCATTTGCCAAAGGCACACTCCAGTGTCATTCGGCACCTACTCAGCCTGTTGTTGAACCGCTTCTTACTGCTGACCATGTTTTCTGTGTAAGGTTTCATGAGCCATGGCTGTACGGGGTATGCCGGGTCTCCCAGGATCACTATGGGCATTTCAACATCCCCCACTTAATCTTCTGGTTTGGAAAGAAAGTCCCTGCTTGTAGCTTTCTATACATCCTGGTGTTCCTGAAGATGCATGCGTCACGCACCTTCCCTGACCATGTCACATTGATCCACAAGCACCTGCAACACCATCCACAAGCACCAGCAATAACCCTTCCTATTGATGTACTTTGTCACAAGGTGGTCTGGTGCCAAACATGTGTGCCATCTATCGCTCCTCCACAGTTAGGGAAACTCATTTTCTGCAAAGCCGTCCACTATTTCATGCACATTTTCCAGAGTCATGGTCCTTTGTAGCAGGATGCGATTAATGGCCCTGCACACTTGCATTAACACAACCCCAATGGTTGACTTCCCGACTCCAAATTGTTTTGTGACCAACCGGTAGCAGTCTAGAGTTGCCAGCTTCCACACAGCAATTGTCACGTGCTTCTCCACTGATAGGGCAGCTCTCATTCTTGTGCCCTTGCACCACAGTGCTGGGGCGAGCTCCGCACACAGTTCCAGGAAGGTGGCTTTCCGCATCCAAAAGTTCTATAGCCACTGCTCGTCATCCCAGACCTGCATGACGATATGATCCCACCATTCAGTGCTTCTTTCTTGAGCCCAAAGGCGACTGTCCACTGTCTGCAGCTGTTCCATGAATGCCAAAAGCAATCTAAACTTGCTCCTATCCATATCACACAGCATGTCAGACAATTGGGAGTCTTCTTCAGTTAGGAACTTAGTGATTAACTGCACTGCCATCTGTCTTCATGACAGTTATCAGAGCATGGGAGAGCAGTGAGGAATCCATCCCTTCACACAAAGATGGCAGGGTGAACAGCAAACAAGGGCCGTTGAAAAATGCCATGAAAGAAAGTCAGAAGCCCATGGAATGCTGGGACAGAAACCAGTGCATCAGGGCCACTGTCTGGGCACCGGTGGCTTTCCCATACTTCTAGGGAGCTTCCCTTCCAGCTCTCCAAAGGCGCGAGGTTGGCACACTTCCAAAAAGAGCTGACCCATGCCACAGCTACACCATTTGCCCACCTGCATGACCAGCCTTTTTACTCACCCCCTATGCCTTCTGACCCGATTCTTGGACTCTGATCTCCTGGTATCTGACGCAACCTGACTCCTGACTTCTGTGCCGACCACTAGGTCTGACCACCCTTGTCCAAGTCGTACCACTCAGCTTGCAAGGAATTAAGATCCTGATTCAGCACAGGACTTAAGCATGTGCTTAAGTGCTTTACTGAACAGGGATGGACTGACGCACTGCACATGCTTAAATTTAAGCATTTGCATAAGTGATTTGTTAAATTGGGGCCTGAGAGTGCTCAACACCTCACAGGAAAGCTCAGCACCTTTGCAAGACTGAATCCTAAGAGTCTGATTATACTAGCAAAGACTATGACTTTTTATGAAAACTTCCTAGATATCCAGGGGCAGCGAGTTATATGGGCCCATGGTGCCCAGGCTCAGCAATATTCAGGGCCCGGGTTTGCGGCCGGGTCTCTCCCCCGTCCCTGCCTGCTGCCCCCTTGCCTCCCCCAGCTCCCACTTGCTGCCCCCGCGCGCCTCCCCCGGGTCCCAGAGCATCCCTGCAGCTCCGCTGATTCCGCTCTGCTGGATCCCAGCATCAACTGCTGCTGCAGGGTCCTAGTGCCCCCCATCTACTAATGCCAGGGCAGGCTGCCCTGCCCTTCCGCTGCGGACCCATCCTTTTTCCAGCGGGACCTTCCACCCGCAGTCACTGCTCCTGCCTCATGCTGGGCAAGGGGCAGCCCCATCCCCAACTCCAGTGAGACTACAGTGAGGGGCAGCAGCAGGGGAGGAGGCGTACATGTGATGGCAGCCCCCCCCCCCCCCGGCACCCACCAGAGAGGAGGCGAGGGGGCTTTCTGGACCTGAGAGGGTTCCTAGGAACACATGCAGTGACAGTGGTGCGGGGTGAGTGTGCTGCAGGGGGATGGGGGGCCCCTCCCTCAGAGCTCACTGCTGCCTGTGGGGAGAGGGCTGAGGGGAGTCCTCCTCTCTGGCCCCAGCACCAGGGCAGCCTGCCTGCACTCCAAACTCATCCCCAGCCCAACCCCACCCCAGAGTCTGCACCCCCAGCCAGAGCCCTCAGCCCCCGCACTCCAACCCTCTGCTCTAACCCTGAGCCACTCCAACATCACAAACCCCTCATCCCCAGCCCCAGCCAGAGCCCTAATCCCCCTGCACCCTAACCCTCTGCCCCTGCCCTGAGCCCCCTTCTGCAACATGAACCTCTTATCTTCAGCCCCACCCCACAGCCCTCATCCCCAGCCACATCCCAAACCCCTCATCCCCAGCCCTGCCCCACAGCCCTCACCCCATGCACCCCCTCCCTCTGCACCCCCTCCCATCCCCAAACTCCATCCCAGAGCCTGCACCCCTTATCCCGTCCTGCACACACATACCCCTGCCCCAGCCCGAAGTCTGCACCCAAACTACGTCCCAGAGCCTGCACCCCTACCCCCTTCCCACACACCCTCTCCTGCCCCAGCCCAGAGCCTGCACCCAGCACCCAAACTCGGAGCCTGTACCCCAGACCCCCTCCCCCACCCAAACTCCCTCCCAGAGCCTTAGGCAGGTGTGTAGAGGGGGTGGGGGCGTGGAATTTAGGGGAGGGGTGGGTTCTGGGCACCACTAACATTTCTATAAACCAGCCACCCGTGTAGATATCCTGATTTTTTTCACAGAAGTTATGGCTGCGATAAACACCCAGCATTAATAATTATATCCTCTGATCATTCACAGATCAATTGTAAGAAAGATTTTGTGATTAATACCAAGCAAAAGAGAACTTTGCTGAGTTGATCAGGAAGCAAGGATTCTTGAACACCCAAAATGAAAGGGATCAGATAGCAAAGAAAGCTTATCTGTTTTCCAAAGCAAGTGAGCTGAATGCATAACTAAGTCAGGGTTTGGAGCCATCCCTGGGTAATTCATGTCTAGGACCTGAGGCTAGAATTTAAAAAGTGTTCTGTATGGGTGGTTCCCTGCACCTATGTGGAATTCCACTGGAGTCAATGGGGTTCTGCCCACGAGAAGCAGCTTGCAGAATTAAAGCCTTAGACCTTGTCCACACAGGGAATTTTCTGATATATGCTAAACAGATATTATACAAAAATAACACTCCCCAGCCCAACCCTCCCTCCACTCTTATTCTGGTATGAGTACCTTTATAAAATTTAATTTATATCACTTGGGGAAGGGCTTAAGAGAATCCATAAAAGAGCCACTCTTTGGCCTGGTGTACACTACAAAATTTTGCTGGCATTACTATGTCTGCTAGGAGTGTTACAAAATTAAAGCCCCTAGTGACATAGCAATGCCTGAAAATTCCCCGTTGTAGATTAATCTGTTTTGATAGAAGAGTGATTCTGTCAGCTTAGCTAACATCATTCAGGAGGTGGTGTAGCTAAGTCAACCGAAGAACACCTTTTGCCAGCTGATGTTGTATCTCCACTATTTTGGCTAAGGCTCTGTAGTGTATACATGGCCTTATACAGGAATAACAGTCTTCACACAGGGAATTATATCAGTGTAACTATGCCTGTATGACTATATTTGGTACAACTGGTAAAAAACTTTCCCGTGTAGACAACCCTTTGGTTTCTCTCATGTGCTAAGGTGGCTTCACACAGGGCCAGCTCCAGCTTTTCTCCCGCCCCAAGTGGCAAAAAAAGAAAAAAAAAAGGCGAGCGGTGGCATTTCAGCAGCAGCTTAACCGCGCCACTTCTTCTGCGGCAGTTTGGCGGCGGGTCTTCCCTCTCTTCCTCTTTGACCTGCTGCCGAAGAGGAAGAGAGGGAATGAGGGACCCGCCGCCGAATTTCCGCTGAAGACCTGGACGAGCCGCCCCGATACCGGACAGAGTGCCACCCCTTTGAATTGGCCGCCCCAAGCACCTGCTTGCTAAGCTGGTGCCTGGAGCCGGCCCTGGCTTCACACCACTATGGCAGTGTAAAGGGGCCTTAACGGGGATATACATTACATTTACATCCACTTTAAGGCCCCTTTACACCACCAAAATAGTGTAAAGTGGACTTAGTGTAAATGAGGATCAGGCCATACAGTGCCTTTCTATGACTAGAAGTTGCACAAATGACCACAGACAGTAATTTTTATCTCAATGATTTTCCATGGCTTCTAAATAGAAGGGGGCTAGATGAAAAATTCAGTGGTGTGGACTGAGAGAAAAGGCCAGATCTTAGATATGTTATATAGGAAAGGTAGGGTTACCATTCGTCCGGATTCCCCCGGACATGTCCGGCTTTTTTGAGTTAAAAATAGCGTCCGGGGGGAATTTGTCAATGTCCGGACTTCCCCCCATGCAGAGCGTGCGCGGCGTACAGGGCAGCCTGCCGGATCGTGCCACTCGCACGGGGCTCCGGCAGTCTGAGCCCTTCCTCCACTTCCGCCCTCCTCTCCCCTGCAACTCGAGACCAGTCCCCTCCTCTCTCTCCCTCCCTCCCCCTCCCTGCATTCGCAGATCGCCGGCCGGCCATTTGCCTCGGGCTTCTGGCAGTCTGGAGCTCCGACCCTGCTCCCCTCCCCCTGCTGCTGAGCGCGCTGCTCTGCAGCACGGTAAGGGGGCCGGGGGTCAGAGAAGCAGCAGGGAGGTTCTGGGGGCGGGTAGTCAAGAGACAGGGAGCAGGGGGAGGGTTGGATGGGTCAGGAGTTCAGGGGGGGGCTGTCTGGGGGTTGGGGGTGTAAGGTTTTGGGCAGTCAGGGTACAGGTGGGGGGGGTCTCAGGAGGGGGCAGTTAGGGGACAAGGCACAGGGAGGCTTACACATGGCTCTCTTAATGGCTCTCCATGCGTCTCTGGACCCTCTCAGCTGTCGGGCTTGGACGGAAACATTGCCTGAGGGTAGTGAGAGAATGGGTTATCGGTGAGGTGGGGGTGGGCGTGAGCCCAGTCAATAGGGGCAACCCCTACCAAGATCTGAGCCTTTTCTCACACGCCCGTTAGAGCTCGACATTATGCTGTTTGGGACCCCTCTTTGAGGAAAGCCTCTGGATTGCAAGTCCAACCGCTACCTCCTCGTGGTGAGAGTCGGTAACTGGCTTGGATAGCCAGGCGGATTGCGGAGGACGAACCCACATCCCACATTCAGTGGGGTGTGGGACGGGGTTGGGCAGCCCCATATGGTGCCACATGGATGCCCCCCTGGTAAGGATAGCCTCCCCCAGGTACGGGTTGATTCCCACTGGTAAGGGTTAGATTCCCCCTGGTAAGGGTAGTCTCCCCCAGGCACGGGTTAGTTTCCCCCTGGAAAGGGTAAGTTTCCCCCAGGTACGGGTTAGTTTCCCCCTGGAAAGGGTTAGTTTCCCCCTGAGAAGGGTAAATCTTTTAGCTATGGAAAAAAGTAATTTATATTTTTATACCGGATTGGCGCTGGACCGGGTTAATAACGCCCCCGCTGTTGGCTTTGATGCCCCGGCTGACAGTGTTAAATACATTAGGGGTGTGATCAGGGTCGCTGGACCAATGGATAAAATGGTGTGGACTATAATGAAGTCTCATGAGAATGAGAGTGAGAATCAAGTCTTCCCAGTGGAGCATGGAGAGGAGGTAGAGGAGAATGTTTGTGATGATCATGGTGAGGAGATTGGTTTTTACAAGGGACACTTTTAATGATTTAACTATGGACAGTTTTAATCCAGATTTTAAGTATTTAAGTACATTTGATGATCCATATGTTAGGGAATCGGGATATCTTAATGCTCATTTAGTTAATGGGTCTAGTTTATTAAATAGTTTTAGACCAAGTACTGATTTTAATAGGGATCGTAATAAGGATCTTAACAGTACTGGTAGTAATATAAATATATTAGAAAGTAGTTCGTGGAGGGATGGGGTTTTTTATTTAGAGTATCCCGTTGATAGTTTTAATTGTCCAATATGTCCCCAGATATTACCAACATTTGGTAAATGGGCCAAACACATTTATGTGGTTCATAAAAGTAAAGCCATACGAGTTGTATGTAGTAAATGTGGAAAATCTTCTCAATATCATAATATAGCTTGCCACTACCCCAAGTGCATACCCAAGAAGGCGGATACCCCAATGAAGAGCCATACGTGCTCGGTCTGTGGGCTTGGTTTTCATACTAGATCTGGATTGAGCCAACACTGTAGACATAGATACCCTGCTGTGAGGAATGAGCAAAGAAAAGAAGATATGGCTGCTAAAAGTAAGATCAAAGAGGGATCGACTAGATCTCGTATATGGACCAAAGATGAGGTTGCGCAGCTTATACAGTTGGAAAGGAAATATATTGGGAAAAGGAATATAAATAAATGTATTGAGAGCGAGATGAGGACCAAAATGAATAAACAAATATCAGATAAAAGACGAGAATTAGCAAAGAAGAAGTTAGTGGTAACAGGAGATAGGGAGGAAGTGACTGAGGTAGAGGACATTAGAGTAAATATATTAGAAATTCCGCCCCCAAGAGAGAGGATTTTCCCACTAAAAGGACGTCCAGAAGTGGATTTAGTGGAGAAAATATGTAAACGGGGAAAACAAAGTAGGGAGGGAAGAGAAATAATAAATAGTTTAGGGGAAATTGAAGGATTATTAAAGGAGGATTTAACAAAAGCTCTTGGATGGGCAATGTTGGAAAAATTATGTTATTCATTAGTAGAGGGAAAGGACCCTAGAAATGAAAGTCAAATAGAGTTGAGGAATAAAGGAAAAGGGAAGATGAGAAAGGAGGGGAGAAGGAAGCAATTTAATGCAATTAGGAGATATGCTACAAAGAAAGCTAAGTATAAATTCTATCAACAATTATTTGATAAGGATAGAAGAAGATTGACTCGCATTATAATGGGAGAGCCAGATAAGGCTAAGTGTGCTATCCCTATGAAAGAAATTGAGGAATACTATGTAAATATTTTGGGAACAATTGGACATGGTAATATGATAGGGTGGCCATCATCCACAGAGAATGCGGATAATGATATATTAATGAGTCCGATCTCTGTGGATGAGATTAGAATAGCTTTAAGAGAAATAAGAAAAGATAGTGCTCCTGGCCCAGATAAAGTAAAAGTGAGCAATTTGTGGGATATTTTTAATTTAGACTCCTTAATACTTACAAAAATTTTTAATATATGGTTTCTAAATAGACAGGTACCAGATGAATTTAAGAAAAATAGAACGATTTTAATACCAAAGACACAAGATGAGGAGGAAATGAAGAAGTTAACATCTTGGAGACCATTGACAATTGGGTCAGTTTGGATTAGAATCTATACCAAAATATTAGCAAAAAGACTGGTGGAAACAGTTAAGATATGTAGTAGACAAAAAGGGTTTATATCCGCCCCAGGGTGTGAGGAAAATATTGCTATATTAGATAATTTGATTAAAGGGGCTAAACGAAATGGGAATGAAATTGCAATAGTGTTCGTAGATCTGGCTAAAGCATTTGATTCTGTGGGACACGGACATATAATAGCCGGGTTGAGAAGATTTGGTATAGATGAACATTTTATAGATATTATTAGGGACCTTTATGATAATTGCACAACTAGGGTATGGGTGGGTGATGAAGCTACTGAGTCTATTTTAATTAGGAGGGGGGTCAAGCAGGGTGATCCGTTGTCCCCAATTTTGTTTAATATTGCTATGGATCCCCTTTTAACTAGATTAGAAGTAGAAGGAAGTGGTTTTTATGTTAAGGGTAATAGTGTCACGTCATTGGCTTTTGACGATGATGTGGCAATTTTAAGTAGCTCATATAAAGGAATGATCAAAAATTTGGGTATCTTAGAGGAGTTTTGTAAAAATACTAATCTCTCTGTTAATGTGAAGAAAACGAAAGGCTTTCATATTTTAACTAAACATAAAACCTATGTAGTTAATCCTAAGGATAATTGGCAGATAGGGTCAGAGGAGATTGAATATGTTCAACCAGGGGATTTTGAAAAATATTTAGGGGCTAGAATAGATCCCTGGATAGGTGTAGGGGGACCGGTACTTAAAGAAAAATTGAAAGATTGGAGTGAGAATTTAATTAAGGCCCCATTAAAACCGGCCCCAAAAATATTAATTTTACAGACATACATCTTACCGAAGCTATTTTATAATCTTCTTTTAATAGAACCCCCTTTTAATCTTTTAGACGATCTTGATGTGTTAGTTAGAAAAATAGTTAAAGAGATTTTACATTTACCTCAGTGTACCACAGATGGGATATTTTATTCTAGAGGTAGGGATGGTGGTTTAGCTCTCACTAAGTTTAGTGTGCAAATCCCAAATATGTTAATTCGTAAATGGAGGAGACATATTGTCTCGAGAGATGATTGGATGGACCTATCTTATCTATATGCAGGAGAAAATCTTGTGGATAAAATATTGTCATTTAGTGCAGTAACATCTCATCCCAAGAAATGGAGGGAAGAGGAATTTTTAAGATGGTTGGAACTGAGATGTCAGGGAATAGGGATAAAATATTTTAAAAATGATTTAATTAGTAATTCGATTTTTAGAAACTCTAGTAAAGTTAAATCGTCAGCGTATATCGCAGCATTGCAGCTTAGGGCAAATATTTATCCTACTAGGGAGACATTAGCAAGAGGAAGAGGAGGTGTGAATGCTCTTTGTAGATGGTGCCGTAAAGTGCGGGAGACTGTTCCCCATATCTCAGGACAATGTTATAAGACTAAGAATGCTAGGATAAAAAGGCATAATAGAGTAGTGTCTGCAGTTGTAGATAAGGTTGGTAAATTAGGGTGGAAGGCAATGATAGAGCCCCATTTGAGAAATAGTAAGGGTGAGTTAAGAAAGCCGGATATTATATTTATAAAAGGAGATACAGCAGTGGTGGTTGATGTTACAGTGCGATGGGAGGATAATGCCGGAAGTTTGGAACAAGCCCACAGTGAGAAGGTGGCTTATTATCTTGAGTTAGAGGAAGAAATTAAAAACTTAACGGGAGGTAAAAATATCCACTTCTTTGGTTTTGTGCTTGGGGCGCGTGGCAAGTGGAGTGAAGGTAATAATGATTTGTTACAATTATTGGGAATGGACAGAAGTAAAAATTTTAAGGAGAGTATATGTAGACTTGTTTTATATTCCACTATTGGTATGATGGCTATATTCAGTGACAGGTAAAGATCCCGGAGTTTCCATTCCGTGTATCTTGCCAAAACTAAATTTTAGCTATTTTGGTTTCCATGCTCTAAATTTTCAAATTTTTAATATTGTTTTGAACATTAACGTATTTAGTGTTATTTAATATCTGTCCTTCAATAGAATGGTTTTAACTATATAATAAATACTTATTAATGGATGAAATTCCAATTTAAATTATTAGTTTATTTTTTTTTTAACTACTGGATGTGGATGCGGATTGGCCGCGTATAGTAACCAGGAAAGGGCAGGTAGTCACGCCTGTACATAAATAGGGGGTGGGGTTCTAGAGGGCAGTTAGGAGCAGAGGTCCCAGGAGGGGGCAGTCAGGGGACAAGGAGTGGGGGGGGTGTTTGGAAGTTCTGGGGGGGGGCTGTCAGGTGGCAGGGGTGGGGAGAGGGATCGGAGCAGTCAGGGGACAGGGAGCAGAGGGGTTTAGATGGGTCAGGAGTTCGGGGGGGGGCTGTCAGGGGGTGGGGGTGTGGATAAGGGTTGGGGCAGTCAGGGGACAGGTAGGGGGTAGGGTCCTAGGGGGCCAGTTAGGATGTGGGGAAGGTCTCAGGAGGGGGCAGTCAGGGGACAAGGAGCAGGAAGGCTTAGGTAGGGGGTGGAGTCCTGGGGGGCAGTTAGGGGCAGGGGTCCCAGGAGGGGGCAATCACGGGGACAAGGAGTGGGGGGGAGGGTTGGGGGTTCTGAAGGGGCGGGAAGTGGGAGGGAGTGGAAGGGGCAGGGGCGGGGCTAGGGCGGGGCTAGGGTGGGGCTCCTCCCGTCCTCTTTTTTGATTGTTGAAATATGGTAACCCTAGGAAAGGTGGCAAGATTTGGACACTGCCTCAATGTGCACATTTAAAGAGAGGCAGAGTCAAATGTGATACCTAAATTATGAACATGAGTGAGGGGTAGGATGGTAGTGTTAGCAATAACTAAGAAAGTGAGCAGTGGGAGAGTTTGGGAAGGAAGAAAGACAAGGAGCTGAATTTTGTCCATGTTAAGTTTAAGCTGACAGACATCCAAGAGGAGATGTCAGAGACCTGAACCATTCTGGTCCCAAGTTTAGATTTCCCTGTGGTAGCACAATGCAGTGTCATTAGAGCACTGGGCTAACCCATACACTTGTTTTAAGTGTAGTTGTCTGTGCTTGTACCTTATAGTTTCCTTTCTTTGTGTATTTTTACCTGATAATCGAAACCCTCCCATTTCATGGTGGAATGTTCTGTTTTACTGAGGATACTGCTGATCGTCATTGTCATTTCCTCCCAAAAGCCATGGATCCTAGAACAAACATTTTGCTAAATGTCAAATTTGATGCTTGTCATCATTAAAATAGTGCAGGGGTGGTTGTTTAACTGCTTTTCTTGTGTTTTTTTTAAAATATACTTTCCCTTGATGTCCTGGCTGACCTTTACCAGACATATGATACTGTGGCTTACAAAAACACAGTGGATTTACTTCATCCTTCAGAACACAGTTATTTGGAATGTCAAAATAAAAGGCAATGGTGAGAGAAAACATCTGCATTTGTAAGGCAACATCATTAGCAGTAATAACACTCGCATTGACAGAACATATGGAGATAAATATATTTGCATTGTATCAACTTTAATAACAATTTTAGTACCCCATAATTACTGTGAAATATTTAACCAGGATGAGTGTCTGTGAATTATGCCGATTAGAGTTAGACAGCGATGCACAGCATTGAATTGTCTGTAGCACCTACATGCACGGGGGAGGGAAGTTGGATCAAGCCATAGCGGTGAAAACATCCTGACAAATGCATGAATCAGCGGTTTCACATTTCTCACTTTAATGATTTCACATGAAACACGCCAGCAAATAACAAAACAAGCCTACTGAAGTCTCAATTGACCCAGAGTTAGCTTTCATTGAACCATTAACACTGTGTGTGCTATAAATGGACAAGCTTCAGCAGGAAATTTGAAGTTGCCACATGTCTTATAGAACACTGTGCAATGCCACACTTCATGCTGACTCTCCAGGACACATTCTCACACAGACAGGAACCAGTTGCAGAGATAGAAAATACAGCCAGGCTAGACTATAGCAGCATCAGTACTGAGTTTACTTTATAGATTATTTCTTCTTGTTAGTGATGTGGGAGACTTTCAAAGACATAAAAGGGAGTCAGGCGCCCAATTTCCATTGGAAAGCAATGAGAGTTCGGCACCTAATTGTCCTTAGTGCCTTTGAAAATCCTCCAGACAATCAAGTGATTCTAAAACCCACCTCAGTCATCACTGAAATACTTCCTGAGGGGAAAAGACACACTCTCTCCACACATATACAGTGTACATATGTTTTGTATCCAACATTCTGTTCATAAAGCTGTGTAAGCTCACAAGTTTTAGCAATGTGATGAAGTAGTGATGACTACAGAGGAAAAATAGCTATTAAAATAACCTGTTATATGTTATGAGCTACCTAGCATCTTCCTCTGAAGTATTTAGTATTGGCCACTATTGGCCACAAGATATGGGAGCAGATGGACCACTGCAGTTTGGCATAGCATGGCAATTCCTATGTCCCTGTAATCCATCCTTATGTGACACCACCAGGCCCCATGCTTCTCCTTTCAGGGCAGATTATGAGCCCCTGACTCCAGTGGATTAGTATTTTATTTCAGAAATAACAAAATAATTGACTTACTGCTAGCTCTTAAAGTATTTTTTATCTTTAGATCTCAAAGCACTTTACAAAAGGGGGTCAGTATCATTAACCTCCTTTTACAGATGGGGAAACTGAGGCACGGAGAGGGAAATGATTTACCAAGGTCAGCCAGCAAGCCAGTGGCAGAGCGTCACTGATTTCACAAGGACTGATCATTGGATAAGATACTATTCAATGTGAGCAAAAAGTTCAATAATCTGACGCTTAACTGAGAGCATTGTGCACCTTCCTCTTCCACCTGCTGCTAGTCGTAGTTCCACAGCGTGGGAAGGGAAGAAGGCTCTGCACAGTTGCTATGTCCCATTTCTGAGTAGTTGAGTCAGAAAGGGTGGATAGCGGGCAGTGCCAAGCAGTCATATGCTGGTGCATTGGGAAGAGTACATGGCACCAGATGTAGACTGGCACACTTTACTTCCTTCTAGAGCTGTGGGGAAGGCAGGAATGACATTCTCCTTCCCTGCAGCAGTACAACAGTGTGCTTCCCTTTACTCCAGATGGGTCACTAAATCTTGATTTAGATCAGAGCCATTAGAGAAGGAGACCAGGAGCTTAACTATGCTCCCCCAAGGCTGTGATTCATCACCCGGCTCATTACCCACTCATCAGAAGGTGCAATAGTTACTCCCCCAGCCTAGCACTCAGAGAACTAGCTTAGAATCCTGTGTGTCTGCTATAGGGGCGTGATGTGACAGAATGGACTCCTTTCATCCATTCACCTGCACAACACATGGCAGGATTATGCCCTTAATTTGGTGTTTGGGAACTTGCAGAGTTCTAGGTTAATTTAACTGAATTTATTGACTACAGCTGGTCAAAACTATTTGAACAAAAATAATATAAAAGAATGGCTTTTTTTCATGTTCCAGTTTCACTGAAAAAAGCCGGTTACTCACCTTCTCGTAACTGTTCTTCGAGATGTGTTGTTCATGTCCATTCCAATCAGGTGTGTGCACGTGCATGTTGGCCGGAAGATTTTTCCCGTAGCAGCATCTGTCGGGTCGGCCTGAGTGCCCCCTGGAGTTGCGTTCTCATGGCGCCTAATAGATAGCCCTTCTGACCCGCCACCCCTTCAGTTCCTTCTTGCCGGCTACTCCAACAGAGGGGTAGGAGGGTGTGTATTGGAATGGACATGAACAACACATCTCGAAGAACAACAGTTACGAGAAGGTGAGTAACTGTTTTTTCTTCTTTGAGTGCTTGTTCATGTTGATTCCAATCAGGCGATTCCCAAGCAAAATTAGGAGGTGGGATAGGAGCTGTCCACTGACTAGAGTACTGCTCTACCAAAGTCCGCATCATCTCTGGCCTGCCTAGTAATTGCACAGTGTGTGGCAAAAGTGTGTATTGATGACCATGTCACCACCCTGCAGATTTCCTGGGTGGGGACTTGAGCCAGGAAAGCTGTCGATGAAGCTTGCGCCCTTGTAGAGTGCACCCTTATCGGGGGCGCTGGGATCCCTGCTAGATTGTAGCACTCGGTAATGCAGGCCACAATCCATAATGAAATGCGCTGTGTCGAAACAGGCTGGCCCTTCATCCTGTCCGCTACTGCAACAAAGAGCTGTACCGACTTCCTGAATGGTTTCGTCCTCTCGATGTAAAAGGCCAGCGCTCTGCGGATGTCGAGAGTGTGAAGCCTCTGCTCCCTGCTCCTCGCATGAGGCTTGGGGTAGAAAACCGGGAGAAAAATGTTCTGGTTGATGTGGAACTGCGATACAACCTTCAGGAGGGAGGCCGAATGAGGCCTGAGCTGAACCTTGTCCGTAAAAAATATGGTGTAGGGCGGCTCAGATGTTAGAGCCCTGAGCTCAGACACCCTCCAGGCTGAAGTTATCGCCACCAGGAACGCGACCTTGTACGAAAGCTAGAGCAGGGAGCATGTTTCTAGAGGCTCAAAGGGATCCCCATGAGCCTAGAGAGGACCAAGTTAAGGTCCCAAGCAGGAACTGGTTGGCAGACGTGTGGGTACAACCTGTCGAGGCCCTTCAGAAAGCGACTGACCAGGGGTTTAGCAAAAACCGAGCGGCCCTGTACCCCTGGATGGAAAGCCAAGATGGCAGCCAGGTGTACTTTTATAGAAGACAAGGAGAGACCTTCCTGCTTTAGGTGGAAAAGATAATCCAAAATCTGGGGCACTGAGGCTAGTGCCGGGGGAAAGTCGCGCTGAGCTGACCAGATTGAAAATTTCTTCCACTTGGCCAGGTACATGGTCCTAGTGGAGAACCTGTCTGACTTGTTCTGAACAGGAGAGCTCGAACAGATTCAGCCATGGAGCCTCCATGCTGTGAGATGTAGCGACTTCAGGTTTAGGGGCTGGAGCCACCTGTGATCCTGCGTGAGAAGGTCTGGGAAGAGCGGCAAGGTAATTCGGGCTCCCACTGACGTGTCTAGGAGAGACGTGTACCAATGCTGGCGGGGCTAGGCTGGTGCTATGAGAATGACCCGAGCCCGGTCTCTGCAGATCTTGAGCAGGACCTTGTGGACGAGCGGTATGGGTGGGAAGGCGTATAGAAGCGGTTCCCCCCCAATGGAGGAGGAACGCATCTGTTGTGGAGCCCGGACTGTGATTCTGGAAGGAGCAGAACTACTGACACTTCCTGTTGCGTCGTGTGGTGAAGAGGTCGATCAGGGGACATCCCCACCTCTGGAAGAGTGAAGATGCGACGTCTGGGTGAAGGGATCACTCGTGGCTGTGAAAAGACCAGCTGAGGTGGTCTGCCAGCTCATTCTGAACCCCAGGACAACACCTGTAGATCAACTGAGTTTTCTATACAAAAATCCCATAACCTGAGGGCTTCCTGGCACAGGGGAGAGGAGCGTGCACCCCCCTTTGTTGATATAGAACATCGTGGTCATATTGTCCTTCATGATGGATACACATCAACCTGCTAAATACAGGCAGAATGACTGACATGCTAGGCGTACTGCCCTGAGCTCCCTGATATTAATATGAAGATGGAGATCTGTCTGTGACCAGAGGCCCTGAGTCCTGTGTTCCCCCAAATGAGCTCCCCACCCCAAATCTGATGGGTCCATCACTAGCACTAGGGATGGCTGTGGGGCAGCGAAGGGAACTCCTGAGAACACCTGCTGAGCATCTGTCCACCACAGGAACAAGTCGAGGATAGGGCAAGGCAGGGTCACGATCCTGTCCAAGCTGTCCCTGGCAGGTCTGTACACTGACGCAAGCCATGACTGAAACGGCCGAAGCTCGAGTCTGGTGTGCCAAACCACGTATGTACAGGCTGCCATGTGGCCGAGAAGTTTGAGACAATTTCTTACGGTGGTGGTGGTGGGGAACTGCCTGAGTCCCTGGATCATGGTGTCGAGGGCCTGGAATCTCACCTGCGGGAGGAATGCTCTGGCTTGGGTTGAGTCCAGAACCATCCCTATGAACTCTATCCTCTGGACTGGGGACAGAGTTAATTTCGTCTCGTTCAGTAGCAGGCCCAGATTCTTGAAGGTGGCTCTGATAAATGCCACCTGAGCTTCCACCTGAGCCCTGGATCGGCCTTTGATCAGCCAGTCGTTGAGGTATGGGAACACCTGTATCTGATGTCTCCGCAGAAAGGCGGCGATGACTGCCATGCACTTGGTGAAGACTCGAGGTGCTGCTGACAGGCCGAAAGTGAGGACAGTAAATTGGTAATCACAAACCTGAGGAACTTTCTGTGGTTGTGCGCGATTGCTATGTGAAAATACGCGTCCTTCAAGTTGAGGGTGGCATACCAGTCTGCTGGATCCAATGAAGGGATAATGGATGTCAGGGAGACCATGCGGAACCTGAGTTTCCTCACAAACTTGTTGAGGTCAGGCAGGTCCAGGATAGGCCCAAGGCTGCCTTTGGCCTTCGGTATTAGGAAATAGCAGGAATAGAAACCCTCACCCCTGTGCTCTAATGGAACCTCCTCCCCCGCCCCCAGTGCTAGGAGCAATTGCACCTCCTGAATGAGAAGTTGCTCGTGAGAAGGGTCCCTAAAGAGGGACGGGGAAGGGGGGTGGAAGGGCGGGAGGGCACAGAATTGGATGGAGTATCCCCTCTCTACTGTGCGAAGCACCCAGCGGTCTGAAGTTATATGGGACCATGCATGGTAGAAACGGGATAGTTAGGAGGAAAAGGTAAGGCGTGGTAGTTCCAGTCTCAGGTCTGGTGCGCTGTCCTCGACTGAACCTTCAAAAGCCCGGTTTAGGACCAGAGGGTGGTTTGGGCTGTCCTTGATTAGCGGAGGATGTTGCCTTCTCCTACCGCTTCGGTTCCTCCTCCAAGAATTGTCCTGGCAGTTCTGCTGCTGGAACCTTTGAGGAGGTTGTGGACGGAAGTGTTTCCACTGTGTGGCGGGGGTATGCAAGCCCAAGGATCTGAGGGTGGCTCAGGAATCTTTTAGGCTGTGGAGCAGTTTTTCCGTCTTCTCTGAAAACTGAGTCTCACCCTCAAACAGGCAGTCCTGAATTGTTTGTTGGACTTCGTAGGGCAACCCTGAGACTTGCAACCAAGCCCTCCACCACATAGCCACCCCTTTTGCCATGATTCTTGTGGCAGTGTCTGCAGCGTCTAAAGCTGCCTGCAATGAAGCGTGGGAGACTAATTTCCTTTCTTCGGCCAAGGCGGTGGTGAACTCTGACCGAGAGTCCGAAGGGACGAGCTCCGTGAACTTTGCCATTGCAGCACAGGTCTTATAAGAGTACCTGCTCACAATGGCCTGCTGGTTAGCAATATGGAAAACCACCAGTGGAGTAGACTTTTCTACCCACGAGGTCCAGGCATTTAGCGTCCCTATTCTTTGGGGAAGGACCTTGGAACTCTGTCTCTCCCGCTGGTTATCTGCATCGACTACTAGTGAGTCCGGAGGCGGATGGGAGTACAGATGCTCAAAGCCTCTGGAGGGGACAAAATACCACCGCTCATTACATTTGGCAGTGGGTGGCAGGGATGCCGGCGTCTGCCACAGGGTCTTAGTGGTGTCCACCACCATCTTTATGAGGGGTAATGCTCAGTTGCGTAGCCAGGTGGAGGGAAGGGGAGAGCGGAAAAAAAAAAAGGTGCCACCTGCTGTGGCGCTTTTACTGACGGGGAAGCATGCCGGGTCTTTGGCGGCATCTCGGCGGCAGGACCTTCACTCGCTCCGCAGGTCTTCGGCGGCATTTCGGCCACGAAGCTTCAGTGCTGCCGAAGATACCCAAAGCGAGTGAAGTTCTGTGTCTTTCCTGAGCACTCTTAATTCCCATTGTTTTCAGCTTTCCACAGCAGGTTCTTAGCATCTTTTAGTATAGAGCCCTTGGCAATATGACTAGGTAGAGAATTACACTGCCAACTAACATCTAAACAACCAGGCAGCTAATGCTTAGGAGAATTTTCTTCCTATGTCCCTTAATTCCAGTGTTAACTGTCATATAATTACTGCTGTTGTATGTAACTGTGGTCCTTGCTTTGGTATCCTCTGCCTCAGGCTTTATTTTTAAAGGTGCATGAGTGTTGAAAACAAGCTGTCATCCAGTCTTTTGGCTAGGCTGCCTTTTGAGTTTCAGACAAATAATATAAAGCTCCACTGATGCCAGGGCTAAGAAAGATACAGATTTTTTCCTAATTGGCAGGAGACAGCTACACCGAGAAAGTGTGCCCAGATCAGATTTAGGCCATAAAGGTGTCAAGGCACATTGCCCAGTGAAGTGGAATTTATGCACTGAAGCAGTTTAACTTTGGAAGACTGCAGGTTCTGTAGTGATGTCTAAGTGCATCATCACAAAATGTGTGGTTGGCCTTTCACATTAAAGATAAAAGAAATTCATTTGAGTCCCCTTTGCCAGATTTCTCTTATTCTGAGTTGGTGTTCAGCTCAACAGCCTTTCCAATGAGAAAGCGGCTCTAATTATGCAGTCCTGTTTGTGAATTATTTTTTTCTGTGTTAATCTGGGCAGGTTACACATTATGAGCAAAATCAGCTATAGTGTAAACTGGCACAACTCATTTTATTTCAGGGGAGTCACACCTGATTCTACTGAGGCTAAACTTGATATGACATATTCATGTGTTATTCAGAGAGGCAACATACACGCGACCTTAGGTCCGAAATTAAACAAACTAAACAAATCTTAGCTCACAAATTAAACAAAATTTACCTAGCTTTGATGGGAAAAGTTTGGGTCTCCCTCTTCCACTTTTGAGGCCACGCCCCAATAAGAGGGCTAAGGGCCAGAGGCTGAGAAAGACACTCTCTCTAGCTTCCTAGAGAGAGAAGGACCTGGCTGCTTGGGAAGCTGAGAAGGGTACCTGAGGTGGAGCTGTGCTGGGGAAGGGCAGAGGGAGCTGGGGAGCTCCAGCCTCGCAAAGCCCCAGGCTGCAGGCTGAGTTAAGGGCCCACAAAGGGCACTGGGGCTGCAGAGGGGCAGCCCAGATAGAAGCAGAGGCAGCTGGTCTAACCCCCCTTGCCGATGAGTGGTTTACAGACTGCAGTCTGCCCCAGTGAGTGGGGGCTAGATGGTGACTGGCAGTAGCCACTGAGGCAAGGTGGGGATAGAGGGTTGGGGATTCTCCTGGGTTGGAAGACCCAGATTGTGGGTTACTGCTGGGGCAGAACCTTCACGTAAAAGTGCACTGGGGTCCGGGAGAGATATGGGAGCCACCAGCAGGCAAGACATCAGCTGGAAGAGGGAGGTCTGGAGCTGGAAAAGAGCTAATTCTCTGAACAACCAGCAGAAGGCACCATGCCGGTGAGTTGTCTCCCTGTCACAGGGACTCTCCTCCATTGCCTACCCAAGAAGAAGGACTGCTGAAAGAACCTGAAGGGACAAAGGAACTAACTTGAAGGGAAAGGCAGGGGTGAGTCGAGACTGAGACGGGGTTCAGTCTATAAGAAGAAATAATTGGAATTCTGAGCTATAGAAACTCTGCATCCTGCCTAATACCACATTTAGGATGAGAAATTCCATTTTGTAACCTGTTTCTTTAGTGAATCAAGCTTAGTTTGCATGTTTTGTTTTATTTGCGTAGTAATCTGCTTTGTTCTGTTTGCTATCCCTTTAACCACATAAAATTCACTTTTTGTAGTTAATAAACTTATTTCTTGTTTATAATATAACCCAGTTTGTGCAATTCATAATTGGTGGCGTGAGTAAGAGGCTGTGCATATCTTCTTCCACATTGAGGGAGAGGGTGGATTTCATAATATATCTTTGTGCCTGCACTCCAAGGGAGGTGGGCACCTGAGTTCTGGGGCAAGTCCCTTAAGCTGAGTCTTCCCAGAGCTGATCTCAGTGTCTGTGTTCTGCGGTTGGGTGTGGCCCTGCCTGTGTGGGTGCTGGAGGAGGCTTAAGAGCCTGGCTCAGCAAGACAAGTAAAAAGGGGGCCCCTGCTGGCAGAACAGGTGGGCTCAGTGGTATCTCAGCACATCAGGTGGCATCTCAAAGGGGGGCAACCCATTATATCCTTAACCATATGAACAGTGTTTAGTCACACACAGTCCCACTGAAGTCAAGGGGAATATTCATCTGAAGGTTTATGGGATCAGATCCCTGTATTTTAGGGAACTATAGGAATATGTCAAGTGTTTAGACACTGGTGACATAAGCAGTATAAATAATTAGATACTTGTGAAGGTATAAGGGATGCCATCCTTCTAGGGTCAGAGGCCTGCAGCTGGCTGGCTGATTAGCTCTGCCTGCTGCACCTGAGAAGTGCCGGAACTTACTTAGCTGATCCTTATAAAAGAGGGCAGTAGGAAGTAGAGAGGGGAGATTGCAATACCCTCTAGAAAGCTGAAGGGCTGTGCTCCCAAAGGACTGCTACTGGAACTACTATAGAGAGGAATTGCCCCTGAAACCAAATGGACAGAAGGGAGACTGTGTGAAGTCCTTTATTACTGAGGCAAGAGTCAGAAATTTTGGGTTACTGGTGTGAAGGACAGACTTGGGGAAGGGACACTTGGCCTGCACAGACTTTTTGAGGGAAGAGTGTGAGGTTTTGACTGTTTAAGAAGGCTTCAAATAAAACAGCTAGCCAACCTAGCTGGAAACTGCTTTCCTGGATTACATGAATTAATTATCCTGGATTAATTATCCTTCTCTTCCATGTTCAATGGATATCACAAATCAACACCAACATCTATGTTCCTGAATTGTTAATATAACTTTGAAGTCTCTAATCTTAGATGGCCTCCATTATTTTTATTTAATTGATTTATGGTAACATTCTGAGGCTCCAATTGGGATTGGGCCCCACGGTGTTAGCTATTGTTCAAAAAGACCGATTCTCCACCCATAACACTCTACAACCTAATTTACGACTAGACACTTGGCAGTGAGGGTAGCAGAGATGCTAAGGTGTTGTTTGTATTTCTTAATAAATTATAGGACACAAGCAAGCAGATAAAAAAAAATACTAGTAGGAATGAGAGCTCTCCTGTCGACATAATTAAATCACCCTCAATGAGCGCTGTCCACACCGGCGCTTCTGTCAGTGTAACTTAGTGTTGCTCAGGGGTGTGGTTTTTTTCACACTCGTGAGTGACGTAAGTTATACTGACAAAAGTGATAGGGTAGACATAGCCTTAGATAAAGTGGAGTAAACTAATTTGGAATAAGGCACTCTTGTTTGGGAAGAAGACTGTCCACAAGGGGTTAATCAGTAATAGACAATCAGCTCACGCAGGCAGAGTAGTACTTTATTACTTTAGTTGAAGTTAATGGGAGTATGTGACAAGATGCTACAGCCTGAAAAAGGGTTAAAAGGAGAAAATGGAGCTACTTCATTTTCCTTCTCCAACTCTCTCCTTTTTCATGATGCCTACAAAAAACTTGACAATGGTCAGACACCTGGTATGCTTAGACATAGGTGCAGGACCTAAGGGTGCGGGGGGTGCTGCAGCACCCCTTAGGTCCCAATGTGCCCAGGGCTCCATCTGCCACCTGGCGTGCCAGGGGCTCTAGCTGCTGCCCCGTGTGCCAGGGACTTTGCTCCCAGCCTCAGCTTGGGGTGTGTGTGTGTGGACAGGGGAAAGAGGGCTGGCGTTCAGCACCCCCACTATTAAAAATATTCCAGCGCCACTGTGCTTAGACCTCTGCCTACCATACTGACCAAAATGTTTTGTTGTTTCCTTGGGCTTTCCCCACATCTGTTGTAACCACCTGTCATCTCATCTTATACTTAAAGTTGTTAGCTCTTTGAGACAGGGATTGTCTTTTTCCTTTATGTTTGTACAGTGCTTAGCACATTGGGATCTGATTCCTGATCCATGACTAGGGCTGTGCAATACAAATAATCAGTAATAATAGGTCCTGGATGTTGCTTTGTGCTTTATTTCCATTTCCTGGCTGGTGAAACAGCTCACCAGCTTACAGTGTGCTTTTACAGTATGATTTTTTTCAGCATGGCTAAGATTAGCAGAATCAGTCCGTAAATTTGTTGAGCTTCAAGGAGCTATGTAGCTTTATACAAGCTGAGGATCTGGCAAGGTGTACTACCTATAATAACAACCATTAGTATCTGTGGTCTTAAATAGCTCTAGGAAATTTTAGGAAATATAAATACCTTTATCGTCTTGGGAGAAGAGTTTTTCTGGTGGAAAAATCAATATCTTCTCTTCAAGAAAGATAATGAAACAAAGAATAAGGTTCCATCTCTACGGTCACAGCCAGATGCTGTTATTCACAGTAATATTGCATTGCACAGACGGGTAGACAATTGGGAAAACAGTTTAAAATATTTCAAATCTGACTGACTTCTCAATACAGTATTTCTTTTCTGAGCATTGAATCATAACACTTGCCTTAAAATATTCAATATATAGTCTCAAACATTTTTCTGTCCCATTCTCTTTATACATCACACAAAAAGCGACGTACGTAATATCAGAGGGAAGTAGCTACCCAGAAGGCTGATTCCCAGCTAGAATCTGTAACATATTCCCAGAGGAAAAAATGAAAGACAATTCCAAAACTGGTAAGAAATTACTTTAAATCCGTACATGTGAGGAGTTATTTTTATATTCTATGTTAAGAAGCTAGGACAGGATCATGCTGTTTGCATGCCTCCTCCTATCATAAGGGGTGTTCCTGGGGCAATGTGCCTATGGAGGCTGCATGGGAGGCAACTGTATCAGAGAGGCACAATACCTCCCAGTCTCCCCAGTTATTCAGAGCAGAAGAAAGAGGGGGCAATTTGCAACATCTCATTACGGGGGTTTGTTGTTAATAATGGTGATGCATACTCAGCTCTGCTGGCACATGGATAGGTGGAGCTACAGGTCCATCTATTCCTCACCCAGTTGCTCCCAAATGGAAGCATCTAAGGGTATGTCTACACTACGAAATTAGTTCGAATTTATAGAAGCCGGTTTTATTGAAATCGGTTGTATACAGCCGATTGTGTGTGTCCACACATAAAATGCTCTAGGTGCTCTAGTCGGCGGACCGCGTCCACAGTACAAGGCTAGCGTCGACTTCCGGAGCATTGCCCTATGGGTAGCTATCCCACAGCTATCCCACAGTTCCCGCAGTCTCCGCCGCCCCTTGGAATTCTGGGTTGAGATCCCAATGCCCGGATGATGCAAAACAGTGTCGCAGGCGGTTCTGGGTACATGTCGTCAAGCCCCTCCCTCCCCCGTCACAGCAACGGCAGACAATAGATTCGCGCCTTTTTACCTGGGTTACCTGTGCAGACAACATGGAGCCCGCTCAGCTCAGCTGAGCTCACCGTCACCATATGTCCTCTGGGTGCCGGCAGACGTGGGACTGCATTGCTACACAGCAGCAGCTGCTAACTGCCTTTTGGCGGTAGACGGTGCAGTAGACTGGTAGCCTTCATCGGCGATCTGGGTGCTGGCAGCCGTGGGGCTTGCCTTTTGGCAGTAAATGGTGTATTACGACTATTAGCCGTCCTATTACAAGTCGGGTCATCGTACGTTAGCAGAGTCTTCCCTGAGCAGCCGATTGTGCAATAGGCCTGAAGACCATCGTCATACACCGCCCCGTATTTGCTGCCAAGCACCCAGAAAGATGCCGAGGGCTATCAGTCACGCTACACCGTCGTCTTAAGATGTAAAAAATAGATTTGCTCTGTATTCATTTGCTTCCCCCTCCCTCCGTCAAATCAACGGCTTGCTAAACCCAGGGTTTTCAGTTTAATTTTTGGTGGGGACCATTCTGTGTGACAGTTGTTTGTGTCTCTCCCTGATGCACAGCCACCGTTCTTGATTTTAATTCCCTGTGCCTGTACGCCATGTCGTCACTCGGCCCGCCCTCCCTCCTTCCCCTAGTCCGTCAGATACTACGTTTGCGCCACAGCTCAGAGAGCCGAGAAGCGGTTCGCGCCTTTTCTTTGAATTCTGGGTTGAGATTCCAATGCCCGGATGATGCAAAACAGTGTCGCGGGCGGTTCTGGGTACATGTCGTCAGGCCCCTCCCCCTCGTCACAGCAACGGCAGACAATAGATTCGCGCCTTTTTACCTGGGTTACCTGTGCAGACAACATACCACGGCAAGCATGGAGCCCGCTCAGCTCAGCTGAGCTCACCGTCACCATATGTCCTCTGGGTGCCGGCAGATGTGGGACTGCATTGCTACACAGCAGCAGCTGCTAACTGCCTTTTGGCGGTAGACGGTGTAGCATGAGTGATAGTCGTGGGGCTGGCAGCCGTAGGGCTGCATTGCACCAGCCCCTTGCCAGGCGACGGTATATTATGACTGGTACCCATCGTCGTCGTACTGGAGTGGCTGTCAATCATGGCCACCTGGGCAGACATGCTACTGTTTCGATGATGATGGCTACCAGTTGTAATATACTATTTTCTGCCAATTGCCCAGTATTGTCTGCTAAGCACCCAGAAGAGGCCGAGGGTGATGCTGGGTGCTGGCGGACTTGGGGCTGGCAGACGTGGGGCTGCATTGCTACACAGCAGCAGCCCCTTGCCTTTTGGCAGATGATGGTATTTTATGATTGGTAATCGTCATCATCGTACTGGAGAGGCTATCACTCATGCTGCACCGTCGGCTGCCAGCTTAAGATGTAAAAAATAGATTTGTTCTGTATTCATTTGCTTCCCCTTCCTCCGTGAAATCAATGGCCTGCTAAGCCCAGGGTTTTCAGTTTAATCTTTGGGGGGACCATTCTGTGTGACAGTTGTTTGTGTTTCTCCCTGTTCCTGTACCTGTACGCCATGTCGTCACTCGGCCCTCCCTCCCTTCCGCCCTCCCTCCTTCTCCTGGTCCATCAGATACTACTTTCGCGCCTTTTTTCTGACCAGGCGCCATAGCTAGCACTGGGATCATGGAGCCCGCTCAGATCACCGCGGCAATTATGAGCACTATGAACACCACGCGCATTGTCCTGGAGTATATGCAGAGCCAGGACATGCCAAGGCGAAACCCGGACCAGGCGAGGAGGCGATTGCAGCGCGGCGACGAGAGTGATGAGGAAATTGACATGGACATAGACCTCTCACAAGGCACAGGCCCCAGCAATGTGGAAATCATGGTGTCACTGGGGCAGGTTCATGCCGTGGAACGCCGATTCTGGGCCCGGGAAACAAGCACAGACTGGTGGGACCGCATCGTGTTGCAGGTGTGGGATGATTCCCAGTGGCTGCGGAACTTTCGCATGCGTAAGGGCACTTTCATGGAACTTTGTGACTTGCTTTCCCCTGCCCTGAAACGCCAGAATACCAGGATGAGAGCAGCCCTCACAGTTGAGAAGCGAGTGGCGATAGCCCTGTGGAAGCTTGCAACGCCAGACAGCTACCGGTCAGTCGGGAATCAATTTGGAGTGGGCAAATCTACGGTGGGGGCTGCTGTGATCCAATTTGCCAGGGCAATGAAAGACCTGGTGATAGCAAGGGTAGTGACTCTGGGCAACGTGCAGTCAATAGTGGATGGTTTTGCTGAAATGGGATTCCCAAACTGTGGCGGGGCCATAGACGGAACCCATATCCCTATCTTGTCACCGGAGCACCAAGCCACCGACTACGTAAACCGCAAGGGGTACTTTTCAATGCTGCTGCAAGCCCTGGTGGATCACAAGGGACGTTTCACCAACATCAACGTGGGATGGCCGGGAAAGGTACATGATGCTCGCGTCTTCAGGAACTCTGCTCTGTTTCGAAAGCTGGAGGAAGGGACTTTCTTCCCGGACCAGAAAGTGACCATTGGGGATGTTGAAATGCCTATCATGATCCTTGGGGACCCAGCCTACCCCTTAATGCCATGGCTCATGAAGCCGTACACAGGCAGCCTGGACAGTAGTCAGGACCTGTTCAACTACAGGCTGAGCAAGTGCCGAATGGTGGTGGAATGTGCATTTGGACGTTTAAAAGCGCGCTGGCGCAGCTTACTGACTCGCTCAGACCTCAGCGAAAAGAATATCCCCATTGTTATTGCTGCTTGCTGTGCGCTCCACAATATCTGTGAGAGTAAGGGGGAGACATTTATGGTGGGGTGGGAGGTTGAGGCAACTCGCCTGGCCGCTGATTACGCGCAGCCAGACACCAGGGCGGTTAGAGGAGCACAGCAGGGCGCGGTGCGCATCAGAGAAGCTTTGAAAACGAGTTTTGTGACTGGCCAGGCTACTGTGTGAAACTTCTGTTTGTTTCTCCTTGATGAACCCTCCAACCCCCCCCCCGACCCAGTTCACTCTACTTCCCTGTAAACCAACCACCCCACCCCACCCTCCCCTCCCGCTTGCAGAGGCAATAAAGTCATTTTTTTTTCACATTCATGCATTCTTTATTAGTTCCTCACAGAAGTAGGGGGATAATTGCCAAGGTAGCCTGGGATGGGTGGGGGAGGAGGGATGGAAAAGGACACACTGCATTTTAAGACTTTAACTCTTATTGAAGGCCAGCCTTCTGATGCTTGGGCAATCATCTGGGGTGGAGTGACTGGATGGACGGAGGCCCCCCCACCGTGTTCTTGGGAGTCTTGGTGAGGAGGCTATGGAACTTGGGGAGGAGGGCTGTTGGTTACACAGGGGCTGTAGCGGCGGTCTCTGCTCCTGTTGCCTTTCCTGCAACTCAACCATACGCTCGAGCATATCAGTTTGATGCTCCAGCAGACAGAGCATTGCCTCTTGCCGTCTGTCTGCAAGCTGACGCCACCTATCGTCTTCAGCCCGCCACTTGCTCTGTTCATCCCGCGATTCAGCCCGCCACCTCTCCTCTCGTTCATATTGGGCTTTTCTCATCTCCGACATTGACTGCCTCCACACATTCTGCTGTGCTCTATCAGCGTGGGAGGACATCTGCAGCTCCGTGAACATATCGTCCCTCGTCCTACGTTTTCTCTTTCTAATGTTCACGAGCCTCTGCGAAGGAGAAACATTTGCAGCTGGTGGAGGAGAAGGGAGAGGTGGTTAAAAAAGACACATTTTAGAGAACAATGGGTACACTCTTTCATTACAAGGTCGCATATTTCGGCTTGCAGGCAGCCATGGTAGGCCACAGTGTTTTGGCTTTTTTAACCTTCTTAACATGCGGGAAAGGTTGCAAACAGCAGCGCATTTCCCATATCAAGGATGAATTGGGTTGTCCATTTAAAATGGGGTTTCAATGTAAAAGGAGGGGCTGCGGTTTCCCGGTTAACATGCGGCACAAACACAAGTAAACCACCACCCCCCACACACACACACGATTCTCTGGGATGATCACTTCACCCCTCCCCCCACCGCGTGGTTAACAGCGGGGAACATTTCTGGTCAGAAGAGCAGGAACGGGCGCCTCTGAATGTCCCCTTAATAAAATCACCCCATTTCAACCAGGAGAGCTTTCTGGAGATGTCCCTGGAGGATTTCCGCTCCATCCCCATACACGTTAACAGACTTTTCCAGTAGATGTACTGGCCACGATTGCCAGGGCAAATTAATCATTAAACACGCTTGCTTTTTTTTTTGTAATGTTTACAAATATTTACAAAGTTACACTCACCAGAGGTCTCCTGTGTGCCCTGAGGGTCTTGGGTGAGTTCGGGGGTTACTGGTTCCAGGTCCAGGGTCACAAACATATCCTGGCTGTTGGGGAAACCGGTTTCTCCGCTTCCTTGCTGCTGTGAGCTACCTACAGTACCTCCATCGTCATCTTCCTCGTTCCCCGAACCGTCTTCCCTGTGTGTTTCTCCAGTGAGAGAGTCATAGCACACGGTTGGGGTAGTGGTGGCTGCACGCCCTAGGATCTCATGCAGCTCCGCGTAGTAGCGGCAAGTTTGCGGCTCTGCCCTGGACCTTCCGTTTGCTTCCGTTTGCTTCTCTGGCTTTGTGGTAAGCTTGCCGTAGCTCCTTAATTTTCACGCGGCACTGCTGTGTGTCCCTGTTATGGCCTCGGTCCTTCATGGCCTTGGAGATCTTTTCTAATACTTTTCCATTTCTTTTACTGCTACGGAGTTCAGCTATCACTGCTTCATCTCCCCATATGGCGAGCAAATCCCGTACCTCCCGTTCGGTCCATGCTGGAGCTCTTTTGCGATCCTGGGACTCCATCACGGTTACCTGTGCTGATGAGCTCTGTGTGGTCACCTGTGCTCTCCACGCTGGGCAAACAGGAAATGAAATTCAAACATTCGCGGGTCTTTTCCTGTCTACCTGGTCAGTGCATCTGAGTTGAGAGTGCTGCTCAGAGCGGTCACAATGAAGCACTGTGGGATAGCTCCCGGAGGCCAATAACGTCGAATTCCGTCCACACTACCCCAATTCCGACCCGCAAAGGCCGGTTTTATCGCTAATCCCCTCGTCGGAGGTGGTGTAAAGAAACCGGTTTAAAGGACCCTTTAAGTCGAAAGAAAGGGCTTCGTTGTGTGGACGTGTCCAGGCTTAATTCGGTTTAACGCTGCTAAAGTCGATCTAAACCCGTAGTGTAGACCAGGCCTGAGGCACAAGCCCTGTGTTTCCTTAATCATCAGAGCTGTGAAGAGGAAAACCCTTTTGCAGACCTTATTAGTATGGTCCTTACTCCCGGCCTAGGCCTCTCTGCAAAACTGTACTGAGCCTTGGCACAATCTAGCCTGAAATGAGTTCAGGAGCAGTACAACTGTCAAATGCTAAGAAACAAAAAAATCATTCTTAATGGATAGAAGCAAAATATGACTCATTGACACATTAACTATGCTGACTGTATACCGTATCCATTAGTGTTATTCGGTGAACAATGAAAGACACTTTAGGAAGAAGTAGGAAGAGGTTGGAATTTTAAGTAGGAACCGTTTTCTGTCAGGGTAATGCTTTCGAGGGAAATCTGCTTTCCTGTCAGCTCAGCTGCTCACCTCTTCAGTGGCCCACCACCAGGTGAACTGCCTACGAGCCATGCCTCTCAAGGCTTCCAGGCTCACAGCTCCTTGGCACTTAATCTGGTGCTTTGCCGCAGAGCCAGGGCTCCCAGGTTCGGTGTTGCCAGGCAACCTGCCCATCTGCCAGGTGAGGAACTGGGAAGCCATACATTCCATTTTGGTTTCCCCAATATGGAATTTTCCTGGAAATCCTTTACTAAAAAATAAATACATTTGCAATTTAGATTTTTTTCCCCCCAGTTCAAGATGAATTTCTTTTGTCCCCAAAATGTGAACTTTTTTGCAGGAAAGGACTTCCATTTTCTGACCAGTTCTTGGAATAAGTAAGAGGATATTTCCACCTATAACAACATTTTTATCTCAATTCATAATTATTTTGTCTATTGTTTGTTTTTATTGCATTAGTGCCTTCAGGCCAAGGCCTCATTGTGCTATGGATTGTATAAACATAAGAAAGAAACAAGAATGTGCTTCTCTTTCTAAGCTAAATCAGATATGTTACCCACACAATTTGGGGCACCCTGCCTAAACCCTACTGAGGGGTCAAGGCATGACCCAGTCAATTTAGGCACTCTTTCGAGGGTTTGGGGCATACAGTACCTATGTGTCCTCCTTTCTGCACAATTTTGTATGCTTAAATTGTAATGTATTTGTGATCTTTTTTGTTTGTGCAGATGGTCAGCATAAATTCTTTGGTCAAAGTTTATTATTTATTTACCATTTATTAAGTCTCTCTGTATCCTCCCTAAAACTGCCCAGCACCTTGGTGTCTTTACTCTTATTAGAAACATTCCTAAGGTGGGGGTGCTTTATCAGCAGTAAAACATTCTGTTTTCAATTTTAATGGTGAACTCCCTGAGTTCCATCCAATGCTGGGATTTAATAGAGGGGCGGGGGTTGGGGGGGGGGGGGGGGGGCTGATAAGGTCCCAGGCCTACAGATATTCCTCTTTGGAAACCTTACTTAGTTAAATTATTTTTTTGTTGTAGTCCATTGGCCAGATCCTCAGTTGGTGTAAATTGACACAGCTCCATTGACTTCAAACTAATTATGCTGATTTACACCAGCTGAGGACCTTGGTCCATGATTTATCTTACCAACATTCAGATTATCTTTTAAAGGAACATTAAATGCTTGTTTTTCTAGTTATGTCACAGTCTACATTTTCTCTCATTGCTGCTTGAACATGGATTACTCAACAGAACTTACATGTTTCTCTGTCTATTTTATGTACCTATATGGCCCCATTACCATAGTATATGAATGCTTCACAATTTTTAATGTATTTAGCCTCACAACACCCCTGTGCAGCAGGAAAAATACTATTATCCCCATTTTACAGGTAGGGAAAATGAGGTATAAAGTTGTCCAAGGTCACACAAGAACTCCATGGCAGAGCAGGGAATTGAACCCTGGCCTCTCAAGTCTTAGGCTAGTGCCCCAACCACGGATTGATCCTTCCACTACCTGTGTTGAAACTTAGCTTTATGTAATAATGAGTCAGTACTTATTTATTTATATTACTGTGGTATATTTTCATGAAGATAAAACAGAAAAAAAAACAGTAACATTAGTTGTGTCACTTTGAATGAGTTGGAAACAGATTTGATCAAAAAGAATAAATCCAAAAGACTTGACTGGGACTTCAGTACCTTGCCCTGCTTGAGCCAGACGTGCTAGCCTGCTACAAACACAGACCCAGGTCTGAACTATGTCCCACAAACTGCAGGCTTAACTGAAAACCGCTTAAGAAGTGCTCCTGTCTCCAACACTGAGATACCCAGCTCCCAGTGGGGTCCAAACTCCCAAATAAATCCGTTTTACCCTGTATAAAGCTTATAAAGCTTATATATAAGCTTTATACAGGGTAAACTCAAAAATAGTTCACCCTCTATAACACTGATAGAGATATGCACAGCTGTTTGCTCCCCCCCCCCAGGTATTAATACATACTCTGGGTTTATTAATAAGTAAAAAAGTGATTTTATTAAATGCAAAAAGTAGGATTTAAGTGGTTCGAAGTAATGACAGACAGAACAAAGAAAATTACCAAACAAAATAAAATAAAACACGCAAGTCTAAATCTAATACAGTAAGAAAGAGATTACAGATGAAATCTCACCCTCAGAGATGTTCCAATAAGTTTCTTTTACAGACTAGCTTCCTTCTAGTCTGGGTCCAGAAATCACTCAGACCCCCATGGTTACTGTCCTTTGTTCCAGTTTCTTTTAGGTATCCTTTGGGGATGGAGAGGCTATCTTTTGAGCCAGCTGAAGACAAAATAGAGAGGTATCTCAGGGGCTTAAATAGACTCTCTTGTGGGTGGAGACCCCCTTCCTCTCTCCTATGCAGAATCCAGCTGCAAGCTGGAGTTTTGGAGTCACATGGGCAAGTCGCATGTCCATGCATGATTCAGAACTTTACAGGTGGCAGCCATTGCTCACATGCTACCTTGAAAGTCCCCAGGTAGACTTCTTATGTGGACTGGAGTCTTCCAAGTTTCCATTGTCTGTTAGGTGTTTCTTGATTGGGCACTTAACTTGCAAATTCCTTTCTTAAGAAGCTGACCAAATGCCTTACTAAGGCTACTTAAAATCGAACAAGTACATAGCCAATATTCCTAACTTTGAATACAAAAATGATACATGCATACAAATAGGATGAATATATTCAGTAGATCATAACCTTTACAAAGATATGTTACATGGCATATGTAGCATAAAACATATTCCAGTTATGTCATATATACATTCATAAGCATATTTCCATAAAGTATTATGGGGTGCAACGTCACACTCTTTTTGTAAATTTTGAAGGACTTTATCTTGCTGTATGCATGTCTACTACGAGAGAGTAATATCCTAAAATGAATCCTATGTATTCAATTATAGTTTTTGAATTTTTTTTTGTAAAATCAATTGAAAGAAATTGAGTTCCAAATAATGCTCCTTATAGTATAATTGCTTTTGGTAACTGCAGGATCAGGATATTCACAAGATTTTGTTCATTCATTTACTTTATTTTTAATGGCCTAATATGTAGATAGAAAACATCACAGGGACACAGTAAATCAGTGGTTGTTACATGAAAAAAAAACTTTCACTGCAATGTCATGGAGAACACGGAAAATAGGATGTTTAGTGCGTAGAACATTCAGTGGATGAGCATTATAAGTTCATTGGCCATAATTTCAAACATAGACTCCTAAACACCTATTTCATGGAGCTGGTTGGGAACCAGAATATCTGTTCCACAGGAGACTAACCTTTTGAAAAGACATTCATTCCAAATCAGAAAGAAAAGCCAAAATGACTAAATTATCAAAATGAAACATTTTGCAGGAAGTGTCCAAACATTTCATTTCAACTTTATCATTTTGATTTCATGCAGAATTTTAGATTTTACAAAAATATGTAGTTTATATACAAATTAAATATAATATAATACAGTATTAAATATTTTAGTACCATATAAAGTTCAAAACAAAGAAAATGAAACAAAACTTTGACTTTTTGAAACAAAACATTTTAACGGTTTCATGTCAAAAATGTGGTCAAAAAAGACGTTTCTGCAAAATGTTTTGACCCTGACAAAACTGTATTTTCAACCAGCCCTGATATTCAGGCAGCAAATAAGTGGCTTCATTTTCAAAAGTGCAGAGCGGCCAGTAGCTCACATTTATTTCAGGGGGAGAAGCTGCTGGCTCAGCACTTTTAAAAATTAACTCATTATTTAAGTGCCTAAATAAGAATGTGGGAGACTAATTTGCACCATTGACTTTTTTTTTTAAATCTTGATATTTATTTGTAGTAACTGCATACTCTGCTTATGTGCACATTTATAGGGGGACTCTGTAGAGAGTAGGCTTCAGAACAAAGATTTTCTTTTCCCTGTCATTTGAAATAGTGACCATTGTAGCTTTAATAGTGGTAACAAAAGGCTTGTTGAGACATGCCAGCTTTTTTTTTTCTTTCCCCATTTATACCTCTCTTTTTTTAGGATTTTCTTTATTTCCTCTCCATCCTTCCTCCCATCCCACTGCCTTCCAATCAGTGGGTTTAAATACCATTGCAACAGTATGATTTCCTTTTAATCCAGGATATACTGTAGATTTCTTTATAAACACAATCTCTATTTGTTTACATGAAAAGGTTTATTAGCACTACCAAAACTATGTTTTAGCTAACCAGACCCAAACACATCCACCCACCAGATGAATCAGTACAAAACGATAAGTGAATTTATGACTGCAGCTAAGGCAGATCCTGGCACCAACATCTTTTTGCACTAATCCTGCTGAAAGCAGTCTAAGGAATAGATGAAGAATATGGGTGAAAAGAAAGTTGAGTAAGCAGCTATGTCTTACATTGAAGCAGAAGGAAGAGCAACTTGGATAAGAGATCCTGAGAAGGAAAGTGAGCTTGGAACATAATGTGAATGTCTAAAGTAACACACCAGAGGAGGGAGGGGGTTTGACCAGAGAGAAAGATGTGAGGTAGAAGGCAAAAGCCACAGCCACAAGAGAAAACCTAGCCAGTCCAAAAGCAGTCTAGCAGAGGAAAAAGGCAGTTTGTAAAAGCTGCGGAATGGAAGGAAGGGGTGGAGGGAGGCAGAGCACATTTTAGAAGCAGAGGAAAAAACAAATGTAGGCTAAATCTTACCATCAGTGATTCATATACACCTCCTATTGAGGACAATGGGAAATGTGGGAGAAACTATGATCCTGTCTAGACTAGAAAAATAGGTCATATTTGAAAACATGTCTGTTCATATTTTTTTAAACACAACTTTACACCTAGCAGTTGAATGGTTTCAGTGCAGCTAAAATTGTAATTCTTAATGTCTTAAAATGGTACAGTTGAGATACCGAGAAAGCTGTGGCAACATCTAAATTCACGTTAGTGGCTAGTTAAAGCTTAGGCGAGACAACCACAATCATCCTTCATATATGTTGATATGGATGCACTAGAGCTGCTACTGCCCCAGCTCAGTAAGTAACAGACAAATGCAACCCTGAACAATATAGCTGTTGAATTTACCAGTTGATCTGCTTTATCCTGCCCCCTAGAGATAGGTTTGGTAAAAAGGAAATGGACAGGAAGAGAATCCAGAAAAGCACAAACAAAAGGGACCAACAAAAACATTGTTTGTTATTATTTAAAGAAACAGTTACAAATAAAATACAAATAGATTCTTCCTAACCATGGGTGTGATCCAGTGACATAAGTGGGAGTCTTTCCATCGATTTCAAAATCATTTGAAAACTCATACTTTGCTGGTCAATATTGTCCTGATAAAATATGTGTGGCAACATTGTATGTAACGTTGTAAGAGCCCACTGTATGGTGTTATTAACACACTTTCCAAACCACAGCCCTGCCCAAACAGAAGTTGGCAAACCGGTCTGTCTCGACCAAAAGAATGTGTGTTCTGCCTAATTGGCATTTAAGTAGTAAACAGAGTCATCAAGCAGAAAGGAAGTTCCAACAGGTGGGAAAACCAGCGGGAGATATTCCCCACCCCCATCCCTCCTAGACTTTTGTTACCTGAATCTCAGTTGGAAATGTTTTCAAGGGAGGGACTGACACTATAAAAATGAGGGACAAACACCCTAAGGCACCCCTCCTCCTCCTTGCTCACTCTGTCCATTGATTGACTTCACCAGAAGCAATACAGGAAGTAGCCACTACACAGAAAAAGGGGTCTGGCCTAGAAGTTTGGCCAGTAAGACTATTGAGAGCATGTGGCAAGAGAAATTTGGCTTTGAATTTAACTTAGTTTGTTAAGTTAGACATTACTTTTGTTGTATCTTTATTTCTCTCATAATCATTTCTGATTTTTATGCCTCATTACTTGCATTCACTTAAAATCTCTCTCTTTGTAGCGAATACTTATTTTATTGTCTCATCTAAACCAGTGTGTTTGAAATGAAGTGTTTGGGAAACTCCATTTGGAATAACAGGATTTGTGTGCATAATTTCTAGTAATAAAATGAAGGACTTTATATGATATGAGCTTGTATTGTCCAGGAGAGGGCTGGGCATCACAAGATGTATATCTCTGTGGAAAAGTCTGGCACTGGGCATGTGCCGGGGTCACCCTGCAGTGTAATTCAGGCTAGTAAAAGCCTGAGAGTGACTGGCAGGTTGCAAGTATACACACACACATAACTGGGATCCATTTACATGCTAGAGTCTGTTTGTGAGCAGCCCAGGAGTGGAGGCAAAAAAGGACACATCAAGTTAGAGGGCAGGGGTAACACAGCTATTCATTAGTCTAGATTGTACCCTAAGTATGTCACACATTAGTACCAGAGAGAAGTTTGTCTACTTCAGATAACAGTAAAGATAATTAAGGCTCTAGATAGATTATTTTATAACGAAGGCTTAAGAAAACAATATGTATGGAGTGGCTAAGATTGTGTTGGAGGTGCAACTGGAGGATGATGATGATGACCATCTATGAATATTTGAAGGATGTAAACACTAAGGGTGAAATTCTAGCCCCACTGACATCAATGGGAGTTTTGCCATTGACTTCAATAAAGCCAGGATTTCAATCCAAGGATTGAGCATAATGTAGCTTTGTACAAAGGGGAATAACATGGTAGGGATAATGGGATGAACTGGGAAATGCTACATCTATATTAGGCAAAACTTCCTGCCAGTAACATCTAAGAGACAGTAGAGTGGTCTGTCAAAGGAAATGTTGAAGACAAAACTAGAGTGGACAAAGCACTAGAAAATATATTTTATTGATTACTCCTCCTAGTGCAGGATAATAGGCTGGATGATCTAACAGGTCCTTTTCTTTTCTAATATCTTTGGCCAAGATTTTAAAAAATGGTTTTCTAATATTGGGCTCCTAAGTCTGTATTTAAGCACCAAAAGAAGTAGTCTGATGTTCAAAAATTATTTCAATTGCAGCTGTTTGGTGCTCAGCACTCTTGAAAATCAGGCCATTTATTTAGGTACCTAAATAGTGATCTTAGGCCCCTAATACTAGACATCATTTTTAAAACTCTTGGCCTTTGATTTTAAGACTCTACAACTTGCTGAAGATTTTACAGAAAGGCAATGGCAAAGATAAGTAAAATGTGGTGCCCTGGCTCTAACCTCTTGAACTCTCCACTGGTTTGTATATGAAGATGTTATGCACTGCACACTTAAAAGTTGGGCGTTGAAGCTTTGGGACAGTTGAGGAACATGAATCCATGGCCAAAAAATTAGTATTGGAATAAAATAATTTCATAATACATTTCCTTCAAAACATGGTGAAATATGTTTTTTTTTTCTTTTTGTTTTGTGGGTGGAGGGAGGGGATAGGGAAAACAATTACTGCGAAAAAAAAATCTGAACTTTCCACTAAGACTTAAATTACGGACTGGACAAAATCCTCTCTCATTTATATAAGACTTGGGGAAGAATACTTACCAAATGAGTTACACAGAATTAAAACACCTTTAAAGCAACTGCAAGAATCAGGAAACAAAGATCCTAAAACATCTAACTATTTTAAGTTGAGACGTGTGTGTTTGGCTGTAGGATTTATTACTGGGGTGAGGAAGATTCCAATCCCGATTTTAGTCAATGGCAGTTTTGACTGAACAGAATTAAGTAAAAACTCTGGCACTGGGCCTATTAGTTAGACATGACCATAATTCATCTAGTTTTAAGAAATTACATAATTCATACATCACACTGCATAAAAACAGTTTCAACCAACTTCAGCTATAACTCCACTCAATAATACTTCATTGGCATCAGAAGCTGTGTAAGTATTGCCAAAGTGTATAAACAGACAGAAATTTGGGCCCCTGACAGAGGAAGATCCAGTACATCTGGCATTTGCCCAGCCTAGGGCTTCAAAATGTGCCAGGTGTTTAACTCCATGACCATTTGTCATTTTTGTTTGTTCCTGATCTGGTGGCAGTTCCCTACATAGAGTGCTGCTATTATTCTTCTTACTGAATCATTGAAGCTAGTGATGGTAAAAACAATCTAAGGAACAGGAATGATGATAAAATGTTATTTAAAAAAACCTGGTAGACAGGAGAATCTGAAATATGATATATGTAATAACAATGCCTGACCTCAGGAACAAATATGGTAATTGGGACTAGCCTTGTTAAATTCCAAATGGAAAACAATATGAACTGACAGCTTCATAGAACCATATGATTAGAAGGGATTGCAAGGGTCATCTTGTCTAACCCCTGTGTTCACACTAAATGATTTTAGAAAGGTCATCTCTCCTCTTTCGTTTCCCCTCATATGCACAATTGAGGGAGAGACACCACTTTCTTTTCCTCCCTATGACTAGATCCAACATAAAAAATATATATATTGTGTGAATGAAACCCAGTTACATAAAAAACTCAAGCAAACAATATGATATTTGAGCGCCAGTCTGTTTTCTCAGGCTAGACAGATGTGTCTCATTACACACAGCTTCTTTCATCCCAAGTATTTGTGTCCAAATGCTCCATTAGTCAAATTAGAAAAACAAAGACTGCAGTCCTGAAAGCATTCATTATAGTCTCCTGCCTTCTCCATTCTGCAAAATCTTTCTGTTTCTATGGGCTGTTTTCTGGGATAGACAGAAATAATGTTTTATTATGCTTGCTGCTAGCTGCATGCTACCAAAAAGTAACATAAATTTAGTGTGTATTTTGAGTGAAAATTTCATGGTCAGTTAATTAGCAGCTAATGATGGAAGAACTTTTCATTTTAAGGCAGTGCATATATTGGTAAACAGAGCTAGTATGAATTGAGGCGTGGTGTTCACTAATCAGTTCTGAAAATCATTTAATACAGAATTGAACTGAAGAATGAACCCAGATCCAGAACCCATTAAAATCAGTGGGTGCCTTTCCATTGACTTTAGTGGGTATCTGAGCAGCTCCCTGGTTTTCTGATGACATTGGTTCAAAATGAAACCCAAGAAAACAGGAACTGAATCTCTATGAGGACCTACTGCTGAGTGATTAACTTTTGCTGGTAGGATTCCGCATCAGAGAATTAACAGAAGACCCTGAATAACCTGAAGCCATCTCACCAGCAAGCCTCCAGAACCAGTCATTATAACATTATAGATTTCAGGGAAAACATTTTCTTCTTATACGGTTGTAGATCTGTAACTAAGGGCCAGAACCTGTTTCCTTTTAAATCAATGGCAAAACTCTCACCTCAGTGGTGCAGGATCAGTCCATATGAGCAGAACTTGGTCTTAAAGTCATATGATTCTATCAGAACTACTTAGGCCTTGGCTACACTTGCAGCTGTACAGCGCTGTGAGTTAAACCTGACTTCGCATAGCTGAGTAGGGAAAGCGCTGCAGTCTGTCCACATTGACAGCTGCCTAGTGCTCTGTCGTGGCCACATGTGCGGCAATTGCAGCGCCATTGGGAGTGGTGCCTTATGGGTAGCTATCCCACAGAGCACCTCTTCCCATTCTGGTGCTGTGGGTTGTGGGAAGGGGGCGTGGGTGCGGGGCATTCTGGGTCCTTTCCCAACGCCCCGTGATGCGTCGCTTCGCATCCCAGAAATCCCTTTGTTTCCGTCCACCTTTGGCGCCATCTTTCAGCGGTTTCTGTCTGCGGGAAATGGAGCCCAAACTGTTGAGGCATATGCTGACAAGTCTTGCCAGCACGTCACGTTTGGCAGTCGAACTATTCCTTAAGATCCAAAGTGACAGTGAGAGTGAGGAGTCTGACGATGCTATCGAACCGCGTAACGCGTACGACATGAAAATGCTTGTGGCATTCACGGACATGCTCAGCACCGTGGAACGCCACTTTTGGGCTCAAGAAACAAGCACTGAGTGGTGGGATCACATCGTCATGGAAGTCTGGGATGACAAGCAGTGGGACTGTGTGAGGAGCTCGCCCCCACCCTGCGGCACAAGCACACGAGATTGAGAGCTGCTCTGCCAGTGGAGAAGCGGGTGGCTATTGCAATCTGGAAGCTGGCAACTCCAGACAGCTACTGGTCGGTCGCAAACCAGTTTGGAATGGGAAAGTCGACCGTTGAAATCGTGTTGATGCAAGTTTGCAAGGCCATTAATCGCTTCCTACTCAGGGTAACATGCAGGACATAATGGATGGCTTTGCACAAATGGGTTTCCCTAACTGTGGAGGGGCGATAGATGGGACATTCCTATTCTGGCACCACCCCACCTAGCATCCGATACGTTAATCGGAAGGGATATTTCTCTCTGGTTCTCCAGAAGCTTGTGGATCACTGTGGGCGTTTCATTGACATTAACACAGGCTGGCCAGGAAAGGTGCATGACGCACACATCTTTCGGAACACTTGGCTGTTCAGGAAGCTGAAGGCCGGGACTTTTTTCCCAGAGCAGAAGATCACAGTAGGGGAAGTTGAAATGCCCATTGTGATCTTTGGAGATCCCGCTTACCCGTTAATGCCGTGGCTCATGAAACCCTACACAGGGAGCCTTGACAGCAGCAAGGAGCGGTTCAACAACAGTCTGAGCCGGTGCCGAATGACTGTGGAGTGTGCCTTTGGCCGTTTAAAGGGCCGCTGGCGATCTCTGTATGGGAAGCGGGACTTGGCCGAACACAGCATCCCCGCGGTTATATCCGTGTGCTGTGCCCTCCATAATATTTGTGAAGGAAAGGGTGAAAGCTTCACTCAGGCATGGACCTCCGAGGTTGAACAGCTGGAGGCTGAATTTGCACAGCCAGAGAGCAGAGCTATTACAGGGGCCCAGCGCAGGGCTGCAAGGATTAGGGATGCCTTGAGGGAGCAATTTGAGGCTGAAAACCAGCAGTGATATCTGGGGCTCTGCACGGGAGTGAAGTGCCATAGTTCCAATCTTTAGGAATCAGTGTTTGCTAAGCAGACTTGCAGTGCCTGTTTATTTCCTGGGCTAAGGAATCTTTTACTTTATGCAATAATAAAGAATGTTTTCAAAGCCAAAAAATCCATTTATTTAAAAGAAAATTTAGTTATTGAAAAGAAACATAACTGCTTGGGAATCAGAAAGGGCAAGGGGGTGGAGTGGGGAAGGTACAATCACAGATTCGCGTATGTCCTGTCTGGTGTGCTGTGCAGCGAGTGCTGCACTTCAGGATAGCTATACTGCATGGTGATGGGGGCTGAGTGCAGTCGGTAGGGGTCGTGGTTTTCAGGGCTGGGTGGTGAAGATACTGGTGTTGGAGGCAGCTGGTGGCATGAAGAACCCGGAAGTTGGGGAAAGTGGGTTGGAGGTAACAGTGGGGCACAAGGGAAAGAGTTTTGGGACAAGGGCTGTGCCGGGGGGAGGGGGGGCGGGGGCGTTTGTGTTTGCGGTACTGCTCCTTCTGCATGGCTACGAGCTCCTGGATAGTGTCTGCTTGGTGCTCCAGGATGCTTATGAGCTGATCCGTGCTTTGCTGCCGGTGCTCCGTGCTTTGCCCCCGGTGCGCTGCGTTTTCCTGGTGGATCCTGCTTTCTCTCTCCCTGCAGTTCTGTGCTTTTTCATTCTCTTTAATAGATTGCTGCATCACTTCTTGCAGCATGTCTTCTTTGCTTTTTCGCGGTCTCTTCCTGAGTCTTTGCAGTCTCTGAACAGCGATAAGAGGGACGGCTGAGGTCTCAAGGTTGTTGCAGCTGTATAGGCAAAATGCAACATTTAACAGAGGCAGCATTGTTTATACCAGACAGAGTAATGATTTCCCCCACACTTAAGGAGGGCACACACAGGGTCTACACAATAGCATAATTTTCCCATCCCAAACAGAGCACACATAACCCACGGGAGCCTCAAAATGGTGAGTTAGGGGGACTGATTGTTTCAGGGCTGTACTGTCCTCTGGGTTTCTGTGCCTTGGGGAGAGCCAACAGCTTCAGGGGGCACCTACACTGAACACTATTGCAACATTTTCCACAGGAGTTCGTCCGGGACGATATCTCGCTGCTGAAGGTGACCTGGGAAGCAAGGGAGGGTCTTCTACTGCAATGCGGCTTCTGCCATGGCCCATATGCAGCTTGCCTGTGTGCAGCAATGGTCCCCCCCCCTCGTGGCACAGTGGCACGGACACGTTAGCCTGGCTGGGACAAGGACCACGGTGGCTCTCCCGATAAACCTGCGCAAGCGCATTGCACACTGGATGAGACATTTGAAGAGATTACCGAGGCCGATTACCGCGATGTGATAAACCACATCAATGCACTATTCCGCATCTAGGCATGCATGCCTAACCCTCCTCTCCCAAAGAGCCCACACTGAAAAAATTCCTTCCCAAAAAAAAACCCGCTTACCGGGAACCTGCTCTTCTGTTTGTCCTCCACCAAGTACCGGCCGCTGCGACTGGTTACCTTCCTCCTGGCTCGAGAAGAGCTCCTGGCTGCATGCCTCCAGGGATTACAGGGTGTCTCCATCCGCCCCACCACCCTCACTCCCATTTTCCTCCTCCTCCTCCTCCTCCTCCCACCCTGGCTCTGAAGTGTCCATGGTGGTGCTCGGAGTGGAGGTGGGGTTAACTCCAAGTATCACATCCAGCTCTTTGTAGAATCGGCAGGTCGTGTGGGGAGCACCCGAGTGGCCGTTTGTGTCACAGGCTTTGTGGTAGGCACTCCGCAGCTCCTTCACTTTAATCCTGCACTGCAGGGCGTCCCAGTCATGGCCCCTTTCCATCATGTCCTTTGATACCATCCTGAAGGTATCATAATTCCTACAGCTGAAGCGCAACTGGGACTGGACAGCTTCCTCTCCCCAAACACTGTTGAGGTCCAGCAACTCGCCATTGCTCCATGCTGGGGCTTGCTTGGCGCATGGAGGCATGGTCACCTGGAAAGATTTGCTGATAGCACTCCACGCTACGCCTGGCTGAGGAAACAGGAAGGGGATTTTTAAAATTCCCGGGGAATGTCAAGGGCGGGTCACATGGTTGGTTACCTGAGGCCAGGGGAGTAGAGTTTGAACTGATGACCAGAGTGGCTAGAACAGGCATTGTGGGATACTGCTGAATACTTCTGGAGGCCAGTCACAGTGCATTGGGCGGCCATACTGGCGCCGCAGCGCTGCAGCGACGACGCAATACATGGTATTCCTCTCGGGAAGGTGGAGTACATGCAGCTCTGTAGCCACGGAGATACAGCACTGTAAGTTCCTTGCCAGTGTGGACGGGGAGTGAGTTACAGCGCTGGTGGAGACTTTATTGCGCTGTAACTCACAAATGTAGCCAAGGCCTTAGAGAGGAAAAAAGGGATGTTTTCAAGATCTCACAACCCTCCTGCTTTCAATCTTCCTCTGCAATATTCTTCATCTTTACTTTTGGTCCTCCTCAAAAATTAAGCAAGTGTGGAGGTGAGAAAAAAAATGTATCTAAACTTTTTCAAACTTTAAAGAGTGCAATTAGTTTGGTACAAGTTTCAAATTAAGACTTGGATAAAATTAATCTTCTCTGAACTAGTTTCCTCATCCCTAGGATTTATATTAGCCTGAATTTACGTGGAGTGGGATTTTCAAAAGTGCTTCATGTGCTTGGCCTAACTGCTGACTGACTGACTTCAGTGGGAGCAGAGTTAGATCAACACCCAAAACCTTCAAAAATCCCACTTGCACAGTATATCTTAGACGAACAGATGATTCAGCATTAAACCTTCACCTCTGGAGATAAGTGAGTTTGAATGTGACTTTCTGGCAGGTTACATGCAAATTAAGGGCAAGATTTCTGCCATCCTTATGCATGGTGAATGGGACCTTACTCTGATTAGTCCCACTGATGTCACAGGGAGTAAGGGCAGCAGAATTTACCCCTAAATTAGCTGGGTTGCATCCTTCCCATTCTTTAGTGGAGAGTTCCCGATTCCTCTACATGTGCAGAAATAATCCCCTCCTTTAAACGGTATTGGGAAAAAAAATCCAAAAAGAACTGCAGTTTAAATTGTAGCAAATAAAGGCCAAACAGTGAAACATAACTCATGGGATTTGGAAAGGCACCAAGCAGATGCACACAAATAAAAAGCATAGTGTTTGTTTGGTAGCAAACAATACTTGGTAGTTAAGGTTGCAAAATACTTTAAAATTATAACCTCATGTTTTGTTTGCTCAGAACTTTCTGGAAAAAATTAGTCTCAGATGAAAGATTTTTTTTAGGTTTGAGGAAAATTTGATAATTTAATATTTGAACATGTGATATTTTAACATTATCTGAAGGTGAAAATATATTATTTCCATAGGCTAAAAATGATTGTTGAACTTTTCTTCCCTTAAAGACTGATTAATAATTATAATGATAATAATTTACCAAACTTTGAAACTGGGCAGGTAAATTGTATTTATTTTTGAGTATTTACATGCCATAGGGGCTGATTCTAAGTGATCCTTCTGAGGTGATGAGCATCCACGTATCCCATTAAAGTCAATGGGGGCAGGGGCATTCAATAAACTTATAGGATGAAACACCAACTTTGGCAGTGGGAAATGATTAGATAATACAGGGCCTGACTATATCCTTCCGTGGGAGGACCTACAAGAGGGTGCTGTGGGGAAAGAATTCTATGTAAGCTTTTCCTCTTAGGCTATATCTACGCTGGAGCTAGAGGTGTAATTTCAAACTCCAGTAGATATACCTGTGCTAGCCCTGATCAAGCTGGTGTGCTAAAAATAGAGGTGTAGCCTTAGCAACGCAAGTGGCGGAATGGGGCTAGCCACCCCAAGTGCAATCGCATCTGAGACCCTAGACATGTACTCAAATGGCTAGCCCATCCTGACACTCATGCTGCCACGGCTACACCTCTATCTTTAGCATGCTAACTCAATCAGAGCCTGGCATAGGTATGTCTAGCCGAGCTGGAAATCCCACTTTCCAGCTCTGGTGCAGACAACCCTTAGTTGTCACACAAACTAAATTGGCTGTGTATTTAGTCATATACATGGAGCTAAGAAACACATAATTAGCCTCAGCTTGCATGTACAACTGCCATTACGATAGATAGCGTCTCATCAGGAGCATTATAGTATGACAATATGATTATGCATAGGGGAATTTTTAGGAACTTACAGAACTCTGCTTTCAGGAAGTGTGTGATGAGAGATGACAGCATATGTGGAGGAAGGAATGAAGTATGAATATTGCACTGTCTTGGCTCTCTCTTTTTGTGAATATTGAATGTTAGACGTGTGTAAGCCTTACAATTACAGGGAGTCAGAATTTAAGAATATTGCAAGTCCAAAATCAACCCCCCTCACAAAAAAGGGCTAACAAAACAAATACTCATGGCATCATACCTAATTCCTGTCCCCAAGTAGGTGGGCATGAAAGGGGATGTGCTTAGAAATCTGATATTCTTTAGATCACAATGGGAAAACTATGAAATACAATGGGACTGGATAAAAACAAAATAAGCACAACAACCCTATTAGCTGCAAAGGCTGCCACATGTTTCAACAGCATCTAGTTATGTCAGCAGCAGACTGGGAAGACCCATGTAAAAATTCTAGAATCATTCTAAAAGCATTTTCAATGCAAAAAAATATGCAAAAGTGTAATGAAGAATCTGAAGAAACAATGTATTGCCATACTGCACAAAATGGCTGACTTGTGATTGATCTTAAACGATGAACTTATTTGAAATAGATCAGTAATAAAGTGAAAGACGAAGATGCTCAAATCAGAATGCACACCAAGAGCTATAGACATGCGCAAAACCAGTGAACAAGCTCACATCCAAACACAGAGCATAAGTGGAGCAGACTCAGAGATAATTCACTAAACACAAGGAAAACATGAAACTATAAGGGGAAATACACAAAATTTGTGCTAAAGCAAATGCACAAACACAAAGCAGAGGAGCTAAACAAAATGCAAAGAAGACATGTTGGTACTGTGGAGAAAAACATAATGGAAAAGGCCCTGCAATATAGGTCATATGTAATAATTGTGGCAAGAGAAATTCTTATGTTAAAGTTCACAGATAAGAAAAACTAAAGAAAAAAAAGGAACTATGGTGAGGAAGCGAATAGTGACTGAGAGGATGAGATTTTGCACTTATATAACATTAATGAAGTGAAAATAGCAAAAATAAATCATTTGTAAATCTTAGACTAGCACTAGTTTCAAAGGCAGCAGCATATGAACAAACATGAAATTGATTGTCAAATGGACAGTTAGGCTTCACTGAATGTGCTAGGCTACAAAGAATTCCTTGGCATTATTCAAGAGAAGAAAATGAAATTGCAACCTAGCAAAGCCAAATTAAAATGATATAACAGCATGATCAGAATACCACAAGAACAATGTAAATTACAGCCATCACACAGCAAGGAGCTAGTGACCAACAAACTCATCCTGAAATGCAGTATGTGGTGATATTGGATTTTTGAAAGGAGAGCCTGTACAAATAACCTTAAAAGACAATGCTACACCAGATAGGAATCCTGTGAAGTATATTTACGCTATCCCCTTACTTCATAAAGTAGATACTGAGTCAAAGAAAATGGAATGGATTGGCATACTCAAGAAAATCTCTGAGCCAACAACAGGGTGTGCCCCAATGGTATCTGCTGTGACGTTGCACTCCATATGATTTTATGAAAGTATGCTGATGAGTATGAATATAATGTAACTGGAATATGCTTCATGCAGAAGGTCTCTTGTAAGGTATCATTACAAAGCTTATAATCTACTGAGTGTGGTCATCCAATTTGTATAAATGTATCATTCTTGTATCTGAATCTAGAAATATAAAATATAACTCTGAGGGCCTATTGTAATTATGCAAAGTGTGGGCCATTAATGGTGGTTTGGAATCTTGATGGCTCCCATTAACCAGGACAATTATCTGTAGATGGCTCTGATTACTTGTGAGTCTTCCTGTATATGCGTGTGCTGGCAAGTGGGTAATGAAGTCTTATAGTGACATGTGATCATGTCACCTGAACTGGAATCCATCTTTAACCTTGTGCTTTTTCATTGAGAAGGGGGGGAAGGACCCAGAGAGACAAAGGATTCCCGCCTTATACAAGAGATATATAAGTGAGTGGAACAGAGAAAAGGGGAGAGCCATCATGAGAAATCCCCTAGCTACCACCTGAGCTGGAACATGGGCTGTACCAGGGGAAAGGATTTTGCCCAGACTAGGAAGGCGTCCAGTCTGTGAAAGAAACTTATTGAAACATCTCTGAGGGTGAGATTTTATCTGTATTCAGTTTTATTACTGTATTAGGCTTAGACTGGCGTGTTTTATTTTATTTTACTTGGTAATTCACTTTGTTCTGTCTGTTACTACTTGAAACCACTTAAATCCTACTTTCTGTATTTAATCAAATCACTTTTTACTTATGAATTAACCGGGGGGGGGGGGGGGGGGCGAACAGCTGTGCATATCTCTCTATCAGTGTTATAGAGGGCAAACAATTTATGAGTTTACCCTGTATAAACTTTATACAGGGTAGAACAGATTTATTTGGGGTTCGGACCCCATTGGGAGTTGGGCATCTGAGTGTTAAAGACAGGAACACTTCTGTAAGCTGCATCCAGTTAAGTCTGCAGCTTTGGGACACGTGGTTCAAACCCTGGGTCTGTGTGGAGCAGACTGGTGTGCCTGGCTCAGCAAGACAGGGTGCTGGTGTCACAAGCTGGCAGAGAAGGCAGGGGCAGAAGTAGTCTTGGAACATCAGTTGGCAGTTCCCAAGGGGGTTTCTGTGATCCAACCCATCACATCCGCTATAAAGAAAAATGGTAAAATCCGAATCTGTGTGGATCTTAAAAGGCTTAGTGGAGCTGTTGTGAGAGAAAAAATCTATCCTCCCAACACTGAATGACAGCCTCCCCAAAGTGAATGGAGATACATTATTCTCTATGCTGGAAGCCTCAAGCAGATTCTGGCAAATTCCTTTAGCCAAAGAAAGTGCTAAACTGACTACATTTATCACACCCTTTGGGAGATTTTACTTTCAAAGATTACCTTTTGGGATTACCAGTGACCTTGAAGTTTTCCAAAGAAAGATGGAAGAATTGTTAACGAACACAAATGGAGTTGTAATGTTCATGGACGATATTATGATATATGGACCTTCAACAGAAGAACATAACAAAACCTCAGTGAAGCCCTTAGCCTAATCAGTCAGTCTGGACTGACTGAATAAGGAAAAACCCATTTTCTGTCTACTCCAAACTGAATTTTTGGAACAGACAATAGACAAAGATGGAATCAGTCATAACCTGGAGAAAACTAAAATCACTTAGAGGATTGAATGCATAAGCTTATGTATCAGAACTGAGAAACGTACTGGGGAAGGTAAATTAACTTGGTCAATACCTACAAGATTTTTCTACAGCGGCAAAACTACTGAATGAATTGTTAAGGTCCAATACATCTTGGCTATAAGGGTCAAATCAAGAAATTGCCTTCGAAAAGGCAAAATAAATTATCTCAACAGCTCCAGTTCTCAGGTACTATTATCTGAGCAAACTCACAAGGCTCAGTGCAGATGCAAGTAGCTATTGCCTAGGTGGTGTATTGTTCCATCATCATGGATCTGAGCAGAAGCCAGTTGCATTTTGCCCTTGCACTTGCACATGCACAGGAGAAAAACGATATGCATCAATTGAAAAGGAGTGCCTGGCAAGCCTATAGGCATGCAAGAACTTTTACAGATATCTGTGTGGACTGGATTCATTTACACTCATAACAGACCATAAACCACTTGTAGCCCTTATCAATGGAAAAGACCTAGATCAAGCATTGCTGAGATGCCAGCATCTATTGATAAGATTATTGTGATTTAATCCAATTGTGTAAAGCTTGTCTACACTAAAGGGAAAAATAGATTTAAGGTACGCAATTTGAGTTACATGAATAGTGTACCTCAAATTGACATAACTTAGATCTACTTACCGCGGGGTCCACACTATTTGCCGTCAATGGAAGACACTCTCCTGTCGACTCCCCTTACTCTTCTCGATCAGGTGGAGTGCAAGAGTTGACGGGAGAGCGATTAGTGGTCGATTTAGCAGGTCTTCACTAGACCCGCTAAATCGACCGCTTACGTATTGATCACCGCAGCGTTGATCCTCTCGTAAGTGTAGACAAGCCCCAAGTACAATCCTGGGAAAGATCTGGTAATACGCTCTGTCACAAAGCCCAGTATCACACTCAACTACTCATAAGTTTGAAGATGATGCAAAGGCATATGTGGATGCAGACAGACCAGTGTCAGGAGGAAAAAAAAAAAAAGAGACTACACCAGCTACAAAAAGCAACCTCAACAGATATGCAATGTCAAGAGGTTCTAAGTTACATTAGGGTCGGCTGGCCCAAGTATCTAAAGGACACTAACGAAGTGACAAGAGACTACTTTGCAGTGCATGGACAATTAAACAAGTGAAATGGACTCATGATTAAAGGCAGTGTGGTGGCTGGGCATCAGCAAAGTCATAAAGAACAGTATCTGCATGTGAACATTGCAGAACTAATAGACCAACACAACACGAAGAACCTTTAATAATAGCACCTCTCCAGAGAGAACTTGGAAAGAGACTAGCTGCAGTTTTATACAAATTCAGAGGACATCATTTCCAGGTCATTGTGAATTATTTTTCCAGGTATACAGAACCAATGTACTTTAAAGTACATAACATATCACACGTTATTGAGAAACTGAAGTGCACTTTTGCTCACTTTGGTATTCCAAAACAACAAGTGACGAACTACAGGCCACAATTCACTCCAGCAGAATTTAAGTCATTCTGAACTAAATATGATTTTGATCATATTACTAACAGCTCACATTACCCACAAGTGAATGGAGAAGCTGAGAGAAATGTACAGATAGCCAAGAAAATCTTCTGAGTTGCAGATCAACACCAATAGCAGCTACTGGATATTAGCTACAGCCCAGCACAACTGGGAAGACAACTCAGAACTATTGTTCTAACTATGGAAAAGAATCTCTCTCTGAAGTGGCCAGAAATGAAGAAAGTAACCAAATGGGATAAAAAGGCTAAACGAGCTTATGAACACTTTTACAACAGAGGTCACTCAGTTAAAGAAATCTTGGGTCTGGAACCTGATGGCTGTATTTGTGTGAATTTGGAAGGAGAAAAAGGATGGACAACTCCAGCTGACATAAAGAATTCAGCACCCAGATCATACGTGATTGAGACTGACAGTTGAGAATTCAACAGAAACAGTCAACGTGTACAATTTGTTCCTCAGAAAGAACAATCAACAGGGAACATTCTACAGATCATAGAATCATAGAAGATTAGGGTTGGAAGAGACCTCAGGAGGTCATCTAGTCCAACCCCCTGCTTAAAGCAGGACCAACCCCACTAAATCATCCCAGCCAGGGCTTTGTCAAGCTGGGCCTTAAATACCTCTAAGGAAGGAGATTCCACCACCTCCCTAGGTAACCCATTCCAGTGCTTCACCACCCTCCTAGCGAAATAGTTTTTCCTAATATCCAACCTAGACCTCCCCCACTGCAATTTAAGACCATTGCTCCATGTTCTGTCATCTGCCACCACTGAGAACAGCCTAGCTCCATCCTCTTTGGAACCCCCCTTCAGGTAGCTGAAGGCTGCTATCAAATCCCCCCTCACTCTTCTCTTCTGCAGGCTAAATAAGCCCAGTTCCCTCAGCCTCTCCTCGTAAGTCATGTGCCACAGCCCCCTAATCATTTTGTTGCCCTCCACTGGATTCTCTCCAATTTGTCCACATCCTTTCTGTAGTGGGGGGCCCCAAAACTGGGCGCAATACTCCAGATGTGGCCTCACTAGTGCCGAATAGAGGGGAATAATCAATTCCTACTAGCAATGCTCCTACTAATGCAGCCCAATATGCCATTAGCCTTCTTGGCAACAAGGGCACACTGTTGACTCATATCCAGCTTCTCGTCCACTGTAACCCCCAGGTCCTTTTCTGCAAAACTGCTGCTTAGCCAGTCAGTCCCCTCCCCAGCCTGTAGCAGTGCATGGGATTCTTCCGTCCTAAGTATAGGACTCTGCACTTGTCCTTGTTGAACCTCATCAGATTTCTTTTGGCCCAATCTCAATCCTCCAATTTTTCTAGGCCACTCTGGATGCTATCCCTACCCTCCAGGGTATCTACCTCTCCCCCCAGCTTAGTATCATCTGCGAACTTGCTGAGGGTGCAATCCATCCCATCATCCAGATCATTAATGAAGATGTTGAACAAAAACGCCGCAGGACCGACCCCTGGGGGAAGGAGCAGTGCCTTCAATAAGAAGGAATCAGTGGTGTGCCATGACAGTTTTAGTAAGGCACACCACAACTCACATGCCTTAGGCAGTCCAAAATGGCATCCTCCATGCAGTGTGACCTTGCATATACAATTAGGGTTGCCAGTTTTGGATGGACGTATTCCTGGAGGTTTCATCACATGACATAATCTTTCATGAAAGATTACTCTATAATTCCTGGAGACTCCAGGACAATCTTGGAGGGTTGGCAGGCCTACATACAGCGCGTGTGAAGTCATGATATGCAAATCCTCCTTGGGGGCCAGATGGACTCAGCCTGTGGGCTGCCAGTTAAACAACGTGCAGCCAGTCAGGCATGCGAGGCACCCAATGCATGACTGCATACATAGATGACATGCCACTGACTGGAATATGATGATATGAAAGAAGCCAGGTTGGAGGTGATCAAGGGGAGAGTTAGTAGAGAGTAACAGTTTGGCTACACACAGCAGCAGCAGCAGTTTAATTTAAATCTGTTTAATAAAACCGGTTCAATTTTTGTGTGTGGACAGGCACAAGCAAAACCCATATAATCTCATTTAAACCAATATGAAAGAATCTGCATACAAAGTTGCAACAATTTAACTTAATTGCTATTAAAAAAAATTACACTTTTTATCCATACAACTATGCATGCAGATCAGGCCTCAGTCAAGCTGGCAGGGATATACAGCAAATGAAAGGGTTCTGGAGACAGGAAGAAATTTAGGAAAGTAGATGGACTGGCAGGTGGAGTCTAGGGGAAGGATTTGATTTTATCAAGATAAGGAATCCAGAGAGTACTTGTACAGGGGAGAGAAAGCAGATAAAAATATTGGAAGAGGAGTTTAGTATACTGTGATACCATCTCCTCAATATTAGTCATGTGTAATGACCAGAGAGCTTCCCATTATGAGGGGTTTCTGACATGATAGATGCAGGCACATTGAGGGTCTGCTTGCTCAGAGTGCCATCTTGTTATGTATTTAATATATTTTAAACATTATATCCCTGGTTTCACTCTGAGTTCCTGGAGTACAGAGGCTGCAGTATACTCACAAGAAGATACTCTTGGCTGCCTGACCACGCTAAAAAGCATGACATGGTGTGAGAAGTGGCCACATTCTGCATAAAGCAAGAAGTGGCTGCTTTTGTGAATTCACAAAACTCACACATTGCATCAGTAAGTGGGGCACACAGACAAGAAACAGCAATCCACAGACCATCAGGAAGCAAACAGAAGATACAGAATATTAAAACACAGTGAGTACACAAAAGTAAAACCAAAAGTAAAAGAGTGTAAACTAGAAAATAGTCTTACCCATAGCCCCCCTCAAAAACACCAAACTGAACATAGAGGGTTGCAAGCTATCTCCATATCTTAATTTGGTAATCTTGATAAGAAGAGATGGGAATAACACTTTCATATTTATATGAAAGCCTCAAGAGCATATATAAAAGTAGCCATTTTACTACACATCATGGGAGAGATGGCTCTGGAAGTTTATAAACACATTCTTATGTGTCCATGCCCCAGAAAGCTCACAGTTTAGGATTTACAGAATATGCAACGTATGAACAAACAGATTAAGGTGGGTAGGGTTGGGAGGGGAAGGTTAACGTTAGAAAAGGTACATGTCCATAAATTAGTAGTCAGAGGTCTCAATAGTCATACGTAGTCACCAACCTAACTAATGTCAGACAGTTCAGTATGATGTTCTAGTTACATTATGATTTAGTACGGTATATTTCTGTTTATTAGAACTGGTCAAAAAACAGAGGGGGAAAAATCAAACATTTTTATGGCCCCCTTTTTTTGATTGAAATTTTAATGAAAATTTATGGTAAGTTTGAAATTTCAATAAACCCGACTATTTTAAAATGTAGAAATGGTCAAAAATTTTCAAATTGTCAATGATTTTTTTTCTACCAGGTCTAGTGAAATACAATAAAATATACAAGCTGTACAACTAATATCTGCAGTGTCTGTCCTCCAAGGATCTCAAAGCAGTTTCACAAACATTAATTAATAATATCCTCACAATATCCCAATGAGATAGGCAATGGATAGTTAGAAATCTTTTCACATTCTGTACCACTAAATGCAACCATTTCTGGATGGAATACAAAAGTGTTTTTTTTTTTTTTACAACATTCAGCAATATTACCCAACTTTTTGAAAATAGGAAGAAAGGAATACTATATCCAGTTGAAACACAAAAGGGAGTTTATGTAGGTAAATTGTATTTACCCAAGCTATTCTCTGTGTAGGACACTAAGGTTAAGATCCCTGATATTAATAAAATTACCATGGAATTGCTAATGACCACAAGTGGTCAAGATCTGAGTTTTATTTTCACTTGAAAGATGGCACCTCCGGCAGCACAATGTCCTGGCATCATATTAAGACATTGACTAAGAGGGGAGAATGCCACCTATTGAATCACTATCACCACCTCCTGCATGCATGCAAATTCCTTGGAGGTCAACCATCCAACCTAATTCTGCTTTGTGTGAGAGACTTCTAATGGATCACAGCCCAACATGCTGTGTGTGACTAATAAGCTTACCATGTCTTTTATCAGGAATCGTGGTTCTAGTTATGATAAAACATCCTTACTAATTTCTAAGATTTATAGCATCAATGAGAATTGATGCTCCAAGTGCCTCCAACAAGATTGCTTTCATTAGCTAACTGAGTTCAGCCCGTTCTCCAAAATGCACAGAACCTTCATTTGATCACCACCATGGGGCAAAGAGGGAATGGAATATATTATATAATTGGGGAAAACAAGTGCCTGAAGTTCCAATCGCTGGCAGCTGCACTTTACAACTGTGAGAACACCAAAGTGGTGGCTCGCCAAACAGATGGACTCTATTGATCGCCTCTCCATCTTCAGCTGAGAAGGTATTTAGCAGTGAATTCCAGCTGTGTGAGACATGGAGATAAATTTCCATCCCTGCTTTTCACAGCATGAGGGCATCCTCACATCAGGGGGCAAATAAGGTGAATGGAGTAAAGTGAGACTTTGCTTTGCTCCAGCCATGTGTAAAACATGGGTTTTAGAGGAAATTATTATATATTATTTATAATATTATATAATTATAATAGATAATGTTATAGGCATAGGCTCCGGCTGGAGGTGTGGGCTCTGGGGTGGGGCCAGGGATAAAGTGTTTGGGGTGTAGGAGAGGACTCTGGGCTGGGGCTGAGGGGTTTGGAGTGCAGAAGTGGACTCAGGGCTGGGGCAGGAGGTTGGGGTGCGGGCTCTGGGAGGGAGTTAGGGTGCAGGAGGGGGTTCCAACCTGGGGCAGGGGGTTGGGGTGCAGGAAGAGGTTTGGGCTGTGGGCTCTGGCTAGGCAGCGCTTGCCTCACGCAGCTCCCGGTCAGCAGTGCAACAGGGCTAAGGCAGGCTGCCCGGCTCTTAGGTGGAGGTGCGGCCAGGTGGCTCTGCACGGTGCACGCTGCCCGTGCCTGCAGGCACCGCCTCCGCAGCTCCCATTGGCTGCAGTTCCCGGCCAGTGGGAGCTGTGGAGTGGGCGCTCAGGGCAGGGGCAGCGCATGAAGCTTCCCTGATCTCCCCTGAACATAGGAGCCAGAAGGAAGTGCTGGCCGCTTCCAGCAGCTGTGTGGAGCCAGGGCGGGCAGGGAGCCTACCTTAGCCCCGCTGCGCCACTGATCGGGCTTTTAATGGCTCGGTCAGCGGTGCTGACCAGAGCCTCCAGTCAAAAAACGGATGCCTGGCAACCCTAAGTATGGTTTGTAATTACTGGAAGTGTACTGACCAATCCTGTGATATCTAAAAAGTTTGAGTTCTACCACATTAACTCTGTGTTGCTTCATGTCTTTCTAAACAGATTGTAGCATTCAAGATATTTATCCACTACCTCCATTTTTTTTAAACACACATTTGCAGTATTTAGAAAGACCAAACCAAGTTTATGATTTAAACAAAAGCGATGCATTGGCAAAAGGTTCCAGTACATAATGTGGTATGTTTCAATACTGTTGCAACTAAATGTGATCTGATCGTTTAATCTAGTACAAAGACATGTGAAGATGTGCAATACATTTACATTATGAGTGGGATGTTTAAAATCATTCAGCATTGGTCTAACTCTGCTCACATTGAAGCCAAAGAGAGTTTTATCATTGACTTCAGTGGGAGCAGAATGTGTCCAATTTTGGGTGCACTTGAAAACCCCACTCTACCTGTGTATGTTCTATAGATGTTACATATTTGTGCACAGGACAATAAGATTTTTCTACAGAAAATCAACTGTGTAACAACAAAATGTAAACTATTTGCATCATTGCCCTAAATTCAAATGGTATTAACTGTGGTGATGTACTATGCATTTAAAGTAAATGGTCAAAAGTTTCTTCCACAGAAATTAATTTCTGTAACAAACAGTGAGATTCTGTGTTGTGTCTCTTAAAGATGCAGCACAGAACTCATAGACCAGAATCAGTGGAGGCTTAAAGGTGCAGCACAGAACCCAAAGAACAGGATAAATGGGGGGCTTTGCTTCTCTCCCATTTCCCCAGTTCAAGTCTGGAGAAGTACCTGGCAAAATTTAGATAGCCTTGGAGACCTGGCTAAGTTATGGCAGCCTCGTTGGGCTTTCCCTATGGGCAACAGCAATTCTTGGAATCCCTGCAGTGTTGCAAGCTACAGGCTTGCCCCTACAATCCCCTTGCTGTCCTCAGCTCCACCCCAGCATGCTTCCTATAGCTGGACTTATAAAGGGGTATTCAGCAGACAGCCTTATGGCTGACTTCCACCATGCCTGCACCATGGTAATCCTTCTCTGGCCAGATTTAGGGCTTTTAGATGGCTGTTACACAGGGTAAAGGGTCTGGAGTGGTGATGAGGATGTCACCCAAAATGTCCATAACTACACAATATGGTATTTGGCATGTTTGTCTTTTTCTAAAGGGAAATAGAAAAGTGAATTATCTGTTATTGCTATGGTATCATAGATTACTTTTATACCAAGTCTGTAATATATTTAGAAACACTGTGCATAAAGCACACAAAGACTTGAAAATTAAACAAAAAATAAATTATTCGTATAACTCAGAATTGAAGAAAATACATAATATAAGCAATGTCAAACTATATTATCTGTAGATGTAGAAAATGATTACCACCACATACAGTTAAAAAAGACTGATTTAATCTAAGGGAAGGTAACACATGCAAAGTATGTTTGCTGATATTAAACAGAAATGGCAGGTGCAGGGAAATGCAAAGAATATTAATTTTTTTTTAAATTACTGTATTCTGGTTAGAGAAACAAGGTGGGCGAGGTAGTATCTTTTATTGGACCAACTTCTGTTGGTGAGAGAGACAGGCTTTTGAGCTTACACAGAGCTCTTCTTCAAAAGGGAAAAAACAGCCTCACAGCAAAATGCAAGGTGGAACAGATTAGTTAGCATAAATAGTTAGCACATATTGTAAGGGACCATTCAAGGTAGAGTGACCCGTTAATACCTCTGCGGTCATTGGACAAAAAAGGGGGTTAGTGGGTTATTATAGACTGTTGTAATAGGTCATAAATCCAGTCTTTTTGTTCAGTCCATGATTTTTGGTATCTAGCAGAGTTGTGAATTTAAGGCTCATCTTTTGAAAGTGTTGTGCAGGTTTCCTTTGAGGATGAGGACTGATAGGTCAGGTATAGAGGGATCATTTTGTGAAAAGTGTTCACCCATAGGTGATAGGGTGTTTTGGTCTTTTATCATTTTCCTGTGTGAGTTCATTTGAGAGCGTATGATTGTCTGGATTGTTGGGGCATCTAGTGCACTGGTTGAGGTACACCACATGCTGTGATAGGTATGTGTAGGAGCCATGGATCTTGAAAGGTGTGTTCTGGGGGGTGCTGTTCATTGTAGCAGAGGAGATACATCTTCAGGTTTTGCATCTGTTGTTCTGGCAGGGTCTGGTTCCACTTTGAGTTAGTGTCCCTGGTCTGTGGGGAGCTTGCTTCTGATGATGAACTTGGAGAGGTTGGTGTGTTGTTTGAAGGCCAGAAGAGGGGTTCAGGAAACCTTTCTTTCAGGTGGGGTCCCCATCAACTGTAGGTTGTAGTTGTTTGATGATACCCCGTATGGGTTCCAGTGTGGGGTGGTAAGTGACAACTAGGAGTGTGCTGTTGGAGGGGCTTAATTTCTGTATTGAAGCAGATTCTCTCAGGGTATTTGGGTGGCATGTTCTATTATGCAATCTATTTCTCTGGTGGAATATCCTTGTTTGGTGAAGGCAGTTTTAAGCATAGGTGCTGCAACTAGGGGTTGGGGGTGCTGCTGTACCCCTGGCTTGAAGTAGTAATAACAACCCAAATACATGGTTTCTGCCTTCAGTATCCTCACTATAAAAATTGTTCCAGCACCACTGGTTTTAAGTGTGTTAAGGTGTATATCTCAGACTTTCTCCTCAGAGCATATTCTGTGGTATCTGAGGGCTTGTCTATACTACCGCTTAAGTCAATGTAAGTTATGTTGCTCAGGGGTGTAAAAAAAATCCCACGCCCCTGAGCAATGTAACTTACATTGACTTAAAGTGGTGTCTACACCATACTCTGTTGATGGGAGACGCTGTTCCGCTGACATAGCTTCCTCCTCTCATTGTGATGGAGTAATTACATCAATGGGAGAGCACTATCCCGTCGACATAATGCGCCTTTACCAGATGCCCATGTAGCGCAATAGTGAAGACAAGCCCCGAGAGTCTGGCTGTAGATAACAGATTTCTTGGTGTGTTTGGGATGGCTACTGGATCTATGAAGGTAGGTATGGTGATCTGTGGGGTTCTTATATGTGGTTGTCTGTAGGGTTCCATTGTTGAAGCTGATTTTGGTGTCCAAGAAGTTGATATTTATGTGTGAGTGTTCCAGAGAGAGTTTCATGGACTGTAGTGGTTGTTGAAGTTGTGGTGGAAATCTATGAGGGCATTTAAACCATCTGTCCAAAGGATGAAAATATCATTGATATATCCTATTTGTTTCAGGGTGCATTTGTTTAGGAATTCTTCTTTAAGGTGGCCCATGAAGAGGTTAACATATTGGGGAGCCATCCTATTACCCATGACTGTTCCCATGGTTTGGACAAAGTTTATGCAGTTGAATGCGAAATTGTGTTATGGGGGAAGATGGAATGGATGAATTTGGCAATGTGTTTGGGGTGAATAGCTGAGCCTTTAAGAAAAGAATGTTGGAAGTTGATCTGAGATTTGGAATGTTGGAAGTAGTCATTATATAGATAAATCAATGAGCAGAAAACATGTGAGATATTCAAGGCTGCACAAAAAATGCAGGTGGTTTACCACATGGTTCTACAATTTACCATGAGTATCATTACCACATATCTAGCATTTATATGTAGAAATCTAATGGATCTAACTTATCTAATGAAGCAAATTCTCAGCTAGTGTAAGTTTTCATTGCTCCATTGACTTCAACTGAATTGCCACAACCATAACTGGAGCAGTGCTCATCACAGTGTTCAGCTATTGACAAATACTGTTAGATACTTAGGGCCTTTTTTAAAAGTAGTCTCTAAAATTGTGACTGATTTTCCAAGTGCACCTTTCTGTGCATGGAATTGGCATTTAAGACATAGGAAGGGCCATACTAGGTCAGATCAATAGTCCACCTAGCCCAGTATCCTGTCTTCTGACAGTGGCCAATGCCAGATGCTTCAGAATATGGCAATTATCGAGTGATCCATCCTTTGTTGTCCACTCCCAGCTTCTGGTTGTTACACATGCAAATATAGTAGTTAGAGGTCTAACTGAAAAAATCTGCATGCATAAAATGGCACACAATGTTTAGAGACTGTTGTGCTCTCTTTGAAAATTAGATCCTTTCTAAAATTTGTTTTAAATCCTAAGACTCAGTCATCTATTTTATGTCAGCAGAGGTCAAAGTTGATTTATGATGGACGTTAACAAGTTATGATATAGTTCAGCCCAATCATTGTTATGAACAAACTGTTTTGATCAATCACTTTCTGGTTATTTTTGTCACCCAGAGCAGAACATTGGAATGAATGTGCAGGATTTAGAACCCCTGCTATAAACAAAACAATCCACAAAGAATTTTCCATGGCATCTGTAAAGAAGTCGCATGCAGTAATATGACTGAAATACAACAACTCCTATTTACTGAAAAACAATACACATGCATAATTCATATTTCATGAGATTTTTCCCATAGGAGGAATGGTTAAAGGGGAGAGTGAATCTATTAAATATTTAAGCATCTGTAACATTTTATCAAGTAATTAGGGATGCAGTAATAGTAACTGGATGGTTATTATTGTTAAGTTACTCCTTAGCCACTTAGATTTAGGTCAACTGGAATTTGGAAGGCAGTCAGTAAGCAAGTGGTAAGACCTTGGATTGGCAAATGTCAAGTGCAAAAAATCAGATCCTGCACCACCAGCTGTCTACCGCCCTGTGACTGAGAGTCTAGGCTCGGACTTTCAAAGGATCCCTTTCAAAGGGAATTAGGTGCCTAGTTCCTATAAAATTTCAATGAGATTTGAGCTCCTGACTTCCTTGGGCTTCTTGGAAAATCCTAGCCCACCTATAGTTTACAGCCCTGATTCTTCACAGAGTGAGTCCCACTGAAGTCAATAGAACTGATTACAGTGTATGAAGTTAAGCATTGTGTATCTCTTTGCAGGATGGAGGCCTAAGTGTGTTCATTTCCCTTTTGTAAATGCCTCTATCCAAACAGGGATCAGGTTAGAGTCCAGGACCAAAATGGAAAGTTCTATTTGGATATTTCCATCATAAGATCTTACTTTTTATTACACTGCTTTTTTAAATTTTAAATGAGTTTGTAAGAGCAATTCTAATTTTTTTTAAAGAGGTGCAGCATCAGAATTAAATGTACTTGCTGAATCATTCAGGATCCTGTACTTAATTCCTTTATAAAATGTTTTTACATTACATTGGCAACACTCTTCCCATAATGATTTGCTGTGCTAGATATGTGTGAAATATTGATGAGGCTGCTAACCTACTTGAAAGTCAACTTTTTTGTGTGTTTTATTGTAAACTCAAAAACAAACCTGTTACTATAGAAAATTTTGCTAAAATACCCAATTTTTTTAGCCTGTTTTTGAGTGAACATTAGCCAGTTTTTGGAACATGGGCCATTTATTTGGACTGAAAATGGCTTACACATGAAGAACATGAGAAACTTCACATTGTTCAGTTTTCTGATGTGCATGAAGCAATTACAGGAAAATTGCAATGAAACTGCCTGAAATTAAACAGCTAAAATGTTTACATGATACCTATGAAACTAACTTTGAGAATTTTGCCTCCCTCATTTATTAGCCACCTTGGGTTAAATCATCCTGTAGCGTGTGTTCTGGTTTCCCTTTTGCTGCTTACTGGAAACAGGAATTAATTGACAGGTAGACCCATGTCAGAGAGTGTTTTACTCAGATAACCAAGGTTCTGGTCCTTGTAGGCACTAATTAATTAATAAATAATAATAATAATTAATAATAAAATCAATTGGGTTTAGGTCCCCATTGTGGTAGGTGCTATGCAAGCACACAAGAGACCGGGTGAAATATGAGCTACACTGAAATTAGTGACAAAACTCCCATTGACTTCTGTGGGGACAGGCTTTCACCCCTGGTTCTTGCACCAAAGAGTTTATAATCTAATTAAGACAGGAAGCAGTAAGTGTGGGTATCAAACAATAGGAAGTGGGGTGTGCAAGGAGGAGGAGGGTAACAATTTTAAAGGTAATATAACTCCATGGACTAGCTGTGTGCTCTGTTGGTGATTCTTGATACATCTTTGGGTAAAATCCAGTGTCTGTCTCTTCCCCAAAACATTAATCTTCTCCCTCTCACATCCATCAATCCTTTCCCTTTCCCCTCCCAGGCCTATACTTCTCAGTCCATCATACTTCCCCCTCCCCAGTACTTAACAGAGACTAAATAGCATGTCTACTAATATACACGGCACTGTTTGCCTGTGTATTAGTTTTGTTTTGATTGGAGATGAGCCCATACCAGGGCCCTGGATCCAAAGCTGGTCAGGCTTTGGTGAAATTTAGATCCAGACTTTCTGTCTCATCCCTAATTTTGTACACTCACGCAAATATTCACATTGCCTTTAACTGGTTTGTCATAAAAACACAAACCGTACAATATTCTATTAAGTAATAGTTTATATGGAGTCCTATGCAGCCATCAGTTACATTGTGTGGTTCAGGAAAAACTTTATATGTTTTTGTGTAGAAAGGGTGCACAATGTTATTTTCTGCCACAGCTGTGAAAGGTGTCAATTCATGTAATGGGAAGATGAATTATGAAGCCTTGGTGTCCTGAGGGAAATGACAGATTTAACAAGATGAAATGCAGCATTAGACACTTCCATGAAAAACTGAAGAAGGAGAAGAAAGAATACCAAAAAGGAGTGAATTCTTGGGCATTAATTACTAATTATTATGATTATTTGTACCATGCCCAAGGTTGTGCTGGACACTCCACAAAACAAACAGACAAGGGGCCACATTTTCAAAGGTATTTAGGCACTTAAAATGCAGATAGGGCTGGAAACAAAACTAGTCAATAAATGGGAATATAATTTTCTACACTCATTAGGCCCTAATCCTGCAAAAAACAAAAACATTATGCACATGCTTAATTTGAAATATTCTGATCTCAATGTGAAAAGTCAAGTGCACACAAGTCTTTGCAGAATCAGGCCCTTATATTAGCATGACTGGCAATTGTACTCAGGGGAGCTGATCTTAAAGGTGTTTGTGTTGTATGATGATGTGGTTATTAATTCAATGATTTCTGTAAATAGTGTAGGTTCCCCCAACCCCCAATAAAAAGCTGATGGAAACTACTGGAAGACAATCACCAAAATAATCCCAGGCAGGACAGTAGCCAAAATAGGGGCAAAGTGGTGAGTTCTTTCTGGAAAGAATACATCAACCCTTTCTTATGTATACAGACCGTATTAAAGTGGGAGGTGCTACAGAAATAAATAGAGTGAAAATCCATCCAGGACTTATTTCACCAAACAGTTTGACATAAGGATAGAAATAGTATTTCTTAAAGATTTGCACAAACAAATTTGTGCCCAGCCTTGGGCAGTATAGCTCCTTCAAGAGGGAAGAAAAATCCTCAGGAAAAATATCAAAATATGTTCATTCAGGCCAACTAGTAATAGCGGAAAGGGATTTGTTTGCAATGTCAGTTGGTGGCCATGGGAGAAACAGAACAGGTTTTTTTGTAGGCAAATCTGTGCGTATATAGATATTAATTTGTACATACACTGCTTAGTACATGGGGGACTTGCTATCTGTTCCTGCTCTAGATTCTATTGCAATTCCAAATAACTTAGAACTGACCAAAAACAAGTGAAAATGTTAATAAAACCCTCCCCCTCCCCTCATTACATTCAAAATCTTGAAACTTTTTGACAAATTCCTTAGCTGGCTGAGAAATGGGATGACGTTTCTGTGATAAGTTTCACAAAACTCATTGCACTCTCATTTGGTCAAAATTGTGATGAAAAATTGTGAAGTCTGATGTTCTTTGACCAGCTCTACAAAGAATTAATATGTGTCTTAGTATTCTTGTATTTGCCTCCTAGTAATCCTGGTTCCCAGCATTCCTTGATGCTGAGTCTCCAGTTTCTTTGATCCTTAAAATTGAGCTGTTAGCCTTTTGCATGCCCTTTGTTATATGAATACTTCCCTTTCTTTCAATAGCCCAGGATTCCTCTTACCACTACCACATTTATAAACTTGTTTTTATTCCTCTAGTTAGTATCTAATTTTGTCTTTTTGCTTCTGAGTTTACTTCTACTTATATACCTTGTTTCTTGTCTATACTTCTTGTTTTATATATGCTTTCCCTTTTTATTTCTTATTTCTACCGTTAAGCAGCCCCAAATGAAGCCACACTGGCTTATTCAATATCTTCCCATTGTCTTTCATAGAGGCATTCCTGTTTGTTGGGACTATCTCAGCACTACCCTATATTCTCGTAATCTGCAGGGTTGCTACTCATGAAACTTTGCCTACCAACTTCCTTTGTTTCCTAACAGAATGTGCTTTCAAGTGATCCCCTGGCCTTGTCAAGTGCATGGGTTAAAAATTAAGAGAATTGTTCTCATGTCTGTGCTAAAGAGATATAGTCTATGTCATCACTGCTGATGTATCAAGAAGATACAGAAGAGCACTGTCATGCACCAAAGGGAAGGGGAGATTAACAAATCCACACTAGCCTAATATCCCACATTTACTGATGGGTAGCTAGTTTTAGCACCCTATTTCCACTAGGTGGCAGCCTGGGACTTACAAAGCACTCCATTGCTGAGTTTAAGAGTACAATGATGGTGGGAATTTTTTTTGAAACTGCTGAACCAAGGACTCTGTTTATCTAGAAGGGAGGAGGGTCTAGAACCTGGGAAGTGTGAAAACCATCACTCGCTATGAAGTTCACTTTGCACATTGTCATACAGACCTAATTTACTTGTATAACAATTAGAAACTATAGCAATGGGTGCTACAGGAAGCCTTAAGTTCAATGGAGACATAAAACATTGAATTCAATATGCAATACCGGATTTATCACTGCAATAGACTCTTACGCAAGGCCCCCGCCTATGCAAGCTTCCCCCTCCCACATTTTCTATAGACATTTGCATTGCTTGTTCAAAAAACCAAGGTGCACAACATGTAAATGGTGAAACCACTCATACACTTTTAACCAATTTCTCTTTCCATGAAGTAAGGAAAGAGTTTTAGGTAGCAGGACATGATCACTGAAATGATAGCTATCCATTAAAAACTTGGATCATGCTCCTGAACACACCATCTAGGGAGTTAGGGTTTCCAGCTCTGCCATAGACTTCCTAGGTTACCTTCAACAAGTCACTTAGGTCTGGTCTATACTACCCGCCTGAATCGGCAGGTAGAAATCGACCTCTCGGGGATCGATTTATCGCGTCCCGTCGGGACGCGACAATCGATCCCCGAATCAGCGCTCTAACTCCACCAGCGGAGGTGGTAGTAAGCGCCGCCGACAAAAAGCGGCAGAAGTCGATTTTTCCGCCGTCCTCACAACGGGGTAAGTCGGCTGCAATACGTCGAATTCAGCTACGCTATTCACGTAGCTGAATTTGCGTATCTTAAATCGACTCCCCGCTGTAGTGTAGATGTACCCTTAGTTTCTCTGTGCTTTAGTTCCTCTGCAAAATAGGGATAATAGCACTTCCCTACCTCACAGGGGTGTTGTGAGTCTAAATTAAAGACTGTGAAGTGTTAGCAGAATGAGAGCCAGATAAGTACCAGAAATAGATTATAAAGATAATGTCCAGCTGCAAAATTTGGATTTGGATTCACAATACAAACTCCAACCCAAAGGAGCATTTGGATACTGGATCTTGGTTCAGGCCTCTCTCTCTCTCTATTTTACATTTAGTAGGGTTACCATATTTTAGTTTAAAAAAAGGAAGACACTCCACGGGGCCCGTTCCCCGCCCTTCCCCGCCCCTTCCCCAAAGTCCCCGCCCCAACTCTGCCCCCTCCCTTGAATGCTCTGCCCCCTGCTCCTCCCCCTCCCCTGCTTTCCGCGAATCAAATGTTCGTGGGAAGCCTGAAACAGGGAGGCAGCAGGTAAGCTGGGGCTGGGGCTGGTGCGGGGCGTGGCCCAGTCCGGCCCCCCCGGCCGAGCGGCTCCCTCCAGCGGCTGCCCGGCCCAGGCCAAGAGGCTCTGGCCCCAACATCTCCCGTCTGGCTCGGCTCGGGACCTGGGGCGCCGGCCCCAGTTCCGGCCGAGCGGCTCCGGCCCGCCCTGGCCCCGGCGGCCCCAGTGGCCCCGGCCAAGCACCACCGGCCCCAGTGGCCCCAGCCCGGACCCAGGCCCCACGACCCCTCCCTCCCTATTTTCCCGGACATGTCCGGCTTTTTGGGATTTCCTCCCGGATAGGGATTTGAGGCCTAAAAAGCCGGACATGTCCGGGAAAATCCGGACATATGGTAACCCTACATTTAGGCTGATGTAAAGCAAACTAATGAACTACTTTAGGTCTTGATCCAGAGCCCATTGAAGTCAATGGGAGTCTTTTTTAAGTGCCTTGAATTAGGTTTTATATGCCCTGGAGGTTGGGAAAACTTTTTAATTATTATTGTAGCGGTATATACCACATAGGTGCTGATAATAGCCATGTGCTAAGTTGCAGAGTAATGTGATAAATAGCACTTATGAATCTTTAACCACTTCACCTACCAAAAAATCCATCTAGCCTCTTAACATATTCTAACATTTCAACCCCTTGAGCAGTTTCTAACAGCTGCCAGTTTAAAAAAAAAATCATAAAAAGGTTTCCTTTCCTTTCCAAAAATTGTGGAATTTCCACCCTAACGTACATGTTCCAGAAATGCAGATTGGGCCATTTTCAGTACTGCACTGCTGGCAGTTTAGTGTCTGATATTTTGCAACTAGGGCTGGCTGAAAATTTTCCATCGGAACTGATTTTTTTTTTTGGACAGAAAATTGGGTTTTTGACTAAAGAAACATGTCGATTTTTGTTGAAAAATATTGAATGTCCAAAACCTAAAATATTTTGAATCTGAAATGCTGCTGAAGTGTCTCATGGGGTCTGTTGTTTTGTTACCTCATGGCCTCTATGGGTTGCACTCCCCAGCCAGACATCATCTTATATAAATGCACTCCAGCCACGGGATGCCCATGATGCTCTGCCTCCCCTCACCAAAAGAATCATGGGAGATGCATCATGCGAGATGTAATATGACCAGGGAGTCAGGTTTATAGAGGCGAGTGGGAGCATGAGGGAACACAGTGGCATTTCTGAATTGACATATTTCATTTTTTGGATGAAATATTTTGGTTACAGAGTTTTCACTGAAAAGTTGAATTTACAGATGGAAAAAAAATCTGACCAGCTTTACTTATGACACAGCAGGGCTAGGAAAAGTTACTTTATACTCAGAAGCCTTTGTAGTGCTTGTAAACTGAAAAGGCAAAACGTTACTAGTTTTTATACTTCAAGAACAAAGGCATAGTATCCATTGCTATGATTTTCTCATATTGAGCGCCTCTGTCCAAGTCCTTTCTATTCCATCTCCTTCTTGCCCCCTCTCCCCTCCCCCCCCAGAGTCTTGTTTGTAAGGAAATGTCATTGGAAGGAATAATGCAATTACCTAGGTGCACACAAAGTGACCTGTTGTGAGAATTGTGCAAATGTATGGACAAACATACGCCTCCCTCCCCAATAACATAACATGATGAAATGGTCTTCTAAGGACTGAGGGAATAAGGAAACAGATTTAGTTGACTAGTCTATGCCTAATACTATATGTAGATTTAAAAGGCAGCAAAACAGGTCTGTGCAAATGGATTTGTCACTTCCATTCTCAACTAGCAAAGTAGCCAAGTCTGTTATTACTAACAACGTACTATTTAACAGAACCTAGTTCACTCCAAAACAAACAAAAATACTTAATTTGAAAGACCAGTTATGGTTGCTAAGTGACAACAATGTAGTTATCTATTACACAAAAATTCCTGCATTAAAAAAACATTAAGGTTTCAAAGTCAAGCACTCAAGAGCTAGGAAAGGCCAGAAAGAAGCTTTCCTGTGCAACCTTGATTCAGCTCCCTGGCGTGTCTGCATTAAGATACAATGTTTAATTACCTGAGCACCTCCTATTTTTCCCCATCTGTTGAAATCCTATTGTTAGTTGTCTTATCTCTGTATAAAATTGCTTTTACAAAGAAGACAGAAAGGTCAGTTTTCCCATTTTCCCCAAAATTAGTAAAATCACATTCACTTTTCTCAGTGCTCAGAATCTCTTGCAAGTCTGATTTGCCTTAACTCACCAGACTCCTGCATGGTTTCATAAAATATGAAGTAATTTAGTTTCTTTTCTTTTTATCACTCTGAAAGTGACATTCCGAGGAATGCAATTCTTATGTGTGAGATGTGTTGTTAAAACGAAGTATATATTTTATATAACTGTGCAAGAGTATGACCAATTACATTTAACCAGAGCCACAAGAGATTTGGGATTCTAAAACAACGGAAGGTTATTTTCTTACTCTAGGAAACTGCAAAAAGCTGACCTTCCAACCTTATTTATAAAAAATCTAGTTTATATAAAAAAAGAGATCAGCCAGCAAGGCAACTGAAAGCAATGTAAGAGTCCATCAGCAGATAAACAAATGAAAAATGGCCCTATTGTTGCAGGTATATAAAAAGAGGAAAACATGGAATAAGATTTTCCATCATGTGTCACATCAGGAGTGTAACAATTCCATTGACTTTCATTAAAGTCAAGACAAGTTTTATGGTTTATAAACCCTAGGAGAACCAGATTTTCTGCCTTTGCATTCTGTTAGAAGGAATCTGATGTGAAATACGCATATGATTTTTGTTTCCATTTCTGTATTTCTCTTGACACCATCGGAAAGCTTGGCTTTGTGAAAATCTAAAAACCATTCAATATTAAAACTATATTCAGATTCTCTGTATCCTAACCAATCATTCCTTACCTTGAGATGTTTTGGATGAACAAAGATACAAATCACAAATTTTGCCATCAGACATGTGCATGCAATCTCCCTTCAATGAGAGTGACATGTAAACCGAACCAACCCTGCTTGGGCTGAGAGCAGGGATTGATCACAGGAACGACAGCACAAGAAGCTTGAGTTGTTCTCTCTTGACCCATTGAAGGAACAGCAGATTTATAAACTTATGTAGATCAGCAACTAGAGGGGGACATATTATACGGTTTGGTGTAAATTTGGCTCTGAGTGATAAGTACCTTCAACCATCCTAGGGAGCCTTGCTTCATTGAGGCTAAGCTTCAGTGCAGAAGTTAAGTATGCACTTCATTTTAAGCTCATGTATAATTCCCATTAACTTCAGGACTGGAGTGAACAATTTTGCATGAATGAAGTAGGGCTCCTGGTACCTCAAGTATTTCAGTACATTTTGGATTTAAGCCCATTATTTTTTATTGAGTACATGTAAAAATACACCTTTCTAAATTAGTGTTTTCCTCTACTACAAATTCATGGTATTATTATGACAATTTTCTAATTTATTTTTGCTAGGTTACATTATATGTGCCCGCAACGATTTCCTTTGAATTCTGAAAAATATCTCCTGCCCTTAGGGGGTGGACTAAGTTTAATGGAGTAATACCAACCACATCAAAGCATCCTTCATAACAAGCATTAACTTTTCATTGATCCTACAGTAACAAAGTCCTTCCAAATGCAAACTGCAAAAAATTGGTCACAGCACATTGGAACTGATAGTTCCACACCAATGAAAATGTCTGTGGAGAAAGACATCATAATGAAGTGTTTGGCTCTTTGAGTGGAATATCATTTAGAGAATCCTGTTAAAAGGGATTTCGGAATAATTTGGTTATAAACAGTGGTGACCTGCCATCAGATCACACATACCCAGTGGCAAAGTAAGATTAACCTCTTAACACCAGGTTTCAGAGTGGTAGCCGTGTTAGTCTGTATCAGCAAAAAGAATGAACGAAAGCTTATGCTCAAATAAATGTGTTAGTCTCTAAGGTGCCACAAGGACTCATTCTTTTTGCTCTTAACACCAGTGTCAGACTCTCTCAGTTCAGATCATGCTCGCAATGAGTCATACAATGGTCACTGCCAAGTAAAGCAAAGCAGACATTTTCTATCTATTAACTAATTTAACTACCTAAGAATGGCCATATTGGGTCAGACCAATGAGCTATCTAGCCCAGTATCCTGTCTTCCAACAGTGGCCAGTACCATATGCTTAAGAGGGAATGATCAGAACAGAGCAATTATTGAGTGATCCATCCCCCGTTGTCCAGTCCCAGCTTCTGGCAGTCACAGGCTTAGAGACACCCTGAGCATGGAGTTGTGCTCAGAGCCATATTTAGGGGCAGGGAACTGAGGCAACTGCCTGGGGTTGGGTGGGGGCTGGACCGGGATGCTGTTTTTGTTGTTAGTGACAAAAGGGAAAATAGAATGTTTGAAGTAAAATGTTTCAGGTATTCCGTATGTGGATTCATTTTTCACTAATCTCCTTGAATGTTCCAGACCTTTGTAGAATCTTGTGGAACCTTCCAGGCTTTCAGAGAACTACATTTTCCTTTTCGAAGCTCACGCTTATTAAAACATATCTTTGATCAACAATGGCCGACAAGAGACTGACATTGCTTGCTATTTCATCGGTTGAAAATACCATTGGCCAGTCTTTGGATCTCTCTGATGCTATGCTCGAGTTCATGAGGGAAAAACGTGAGAAAAGTGACTATGACAGGTTCCCTGGGGTGCAACCTGGAAATGGGGTACTGCTGAGCCCTCTTTCCCAATAGTCTGGGCTCCCTCTCACACTGTAATGCTGTGACAAGCTACAAACCTTTGGCAAGTACTGCACTTACAGACATCCACAGGTAGGGACACACTCAAATGAGTTACATGAATGCTTTTGCCAGCCACTCATGAACCAACAATAGAGAGGTTTCACCAGGGCTGTATTGTCCTGTCCTGGTCAGAAGCCTGACAAGTGTAAGTTTATATCCCACTCTGCTCCATTCTCAATGTGGGGCGCTCTTGTTTCTGAGCAGATTTCTCAAGCATTTCAAACAAAACACAATGTTTTAGTAAATTTAAATTTAAAATTAATGGAGATACCCTATCTCCTAGAACTGGAAGGGACCTTGAAAGGTCATCGAGTCCAGCCCCCTGCCTTCACTAGCAGGACCAAGTACTGATTTTTGCCCCAGATCCCTAAGTGGCCCCCTCAAGGATTGAACTCACAACCCTGGGTTTAGCAGGCCAATGCTCAACAGTGAGCTATCCCTCCACCCAAAACATAAAACAGATTTATTAGCTACAGAAAGATTATAAATAGTGATTATAAATAGTAAGCGTACAGATTAGGACTGTTGATTAATTGCAGTTAAATCATGCAATTAACTCAAAAAATTAATTGCAATTAAAAAAATTAATCATGATCAATCGCATTTTTAATCACACAATGGATACCAACTGAAATTTATTTAATATTTTGGATTTTTTTTTACTTTTTCAAATATATTGATTTCAATTACAACACAGAGTACAAAGTGTACAGTGCTCACTTTATATTATTATTTTTGAGTACAAATACTTGCATTGTAAACATGATGAAAAAAGAAACAGTATTTTTCAATTCACCTCATACAAGTACCATAGTGCAATCTCTTTACCGTGAAAGTACAACTTACAAATGTAGATTTTTTGTTTGTTACATAACTGCACTCAAAAATAAAACAATGCAAAACTTTAGAGCCTACAAGTCCACTCAGTCCTACTTCTTGTTCAGCCAATTGCTAAGACAAACAAGTTTGTTTACATTTATGGTAAATAATGCTGCCCACTTATTATTTAAAACATCACCAGAAAGTGAGAACAGGCGTTTGCATGGGACTTTTGTAGCCGGCATTGCAAGGTATTTACCTGCCAGATATGCTAAACATTTGTATACCCTTTTATGCTTTGACCACCATTCCAGAGGACATGCTTCCATGCTGATGATGCTGTGATGGGTTGGATCACAGAAACCCCCTTGGGAACTGCCAACGGATGTGTCAAGACTACTTCTGCCCCTGCTTTCCTGCTCTGGCAGCTTAGGACTCCAGCACCCTGTCTTGTTGAGCCAGACACGCCAGTCTGCTCCAACACAGACCCAGGGTCTGAACCACGTGCCCCAAAGCTGCAGACTTAACTGAAAGCAACTTACAGAAGTGTTCCTGTCTTTAACACTCAGATGCCCAACTCCCAATGGGGTCTAAAACCCGAATACATCTGTTTTACCCTGTATAAAGAGTATAGGGTAAACTCATAAACTGTTCGTCCTCTATAACATTGATAGAGAGATATGCACAGCTGTTTGCCCCCCCCCAGGTATTAATATATACTCTGGGTTAATTAATAAGAAAAAAGTGATTTTATTAAATACAGAAAGTAGGATTTAAGTGGTTCCAAGTAGTAACAGGCAGAACAAAGTGAATTACCAAGTAAAATAAAATAAAACACGCAAATCTAAGTCTAATACAGTAATAAAACTGAATACAGATAAAATATCACCCTCAGAGATGTTTCAATACGTTTTTTTCACAGACTGGACGCCTTTCTAGTCTGGGCACAATCCTTTCCCCTGGTACAGCTCTTGTTCCAGCTCAGGTGGTAGCTAGGGGATTTCTCATGATGGCTGCCTCCTTTTCTCTCTTCCACCCAGATATATTTTTTGCATAAGGCGGGAATCCTTTGTCCCTCTGGTTTCCCCCCCCCCCAATGGAAAAGCACCAGGTTAAAGATGGATTCCAGTTCAGGTGACATGATCACATGTGACTGTAAGACTTCATTACCCACTTGCCAGCACACGCATATACAGGAAGACTCACAAGTAAAACAGAGCCATCTACAGATAATTGTCCTGGTTAATGGGAGCCATCAAGATTCCAAGCCACCATTAATGGCCCACACTTTGCATAAATTACAATAGACCCTCAGAGTTATATTTTATATTTCTAGTTTCAGATACAAGAGTGATACATTTATACAAATAGGATGACCACACTCAGTAGATTATAAGCTTTGTAATGATACCTTACAAGAGACCTTTTGCATGAAGCATATTCCAGTTACATTATATTCATACTCATCAGCACATCAGCATACTTTCATAAAATCATATAGAGTGCAACGTCATAGACGCTCGTTAAAAAATAATGCATTAATTAAATTTGTGACTGAACTCCTTAGGGGAGAATTGTATGTCTCCAGCTCTATTTTACCCGCATTCTGCATATATTTCATGTTATAGTAGTCTCAGATGATGACTCAGCATGTTGTTCATTTTAAGAACACTTTCCTGCAGATCTGACAAAACACAAAGAAGGTACCAATATAAAATTTTAAAGATAGCTACAGCACTCGACCCAAGGTTTAAGAATCTGAAGTGCCTTACAAAATCTGAGATGGAGGAGGTATGGAGCATGCTTTCAGAAATCTTAAAACACTCCGATGAGGAAACTACAGAACCCGAACCACAAAAAAAAGAAAATCTACCTTCTGCTAGTGGCATCTGACTCAGATGATGAAAATGAACATGCATTGGTCCACACTGCTTTGGATTGTTATTGAGCAGAACCGGTCATCAGCATGGATGCATGTCCTCTGGAATGGTGGTTAAAACATGAAGGGACATATGAATCTTTAGTGCATCAGGCATGTAAATATCTTGCGATGCTGTATACAACAGTGCCATGCGAACACCTGGTCTCACTTCCAGGTGACACTGTGAACAAGAAGCGGGCAGCATTATCTCCTGCAAATGCAAACCAACTTGTTTGTCTGAGTGATTGGCTGAACAAAAAATAGGGCTAAGTGGACTTGTAGGCTCTAAAATTTGTAAGTTCAACTTTCACGATAAAGAGATTGCACTACAGTACTTGTATTAGGTGAATTGAAAAAATGCTATTTCTTTTGGTTTTTACAGTGCAAATATTTGTAATAAAAATAAATACAAAGTGAGCACTGTGCACTTTGTTTTCTGTGTTATAATTGAAATCAATATATTTGAAAACGTAGAAAACATCCCAAAAATTTAGATAAATAGTGTTCTATTATTTAACAGCATGATTAATCATGATTAATTTTTTTAATTTCTTGACAGCCCTAGTACAGATCAAAGTTGGTTACCTAAGAAATAAAAGTAAAATCACAATCTGAGTTCTATAAATTACACAGGATTTGAATCAAGCAGTGTCTCACCCTGATACACAATACAAACAGGTCACAGATCTTCCAAGCCTCCTCCAGTTCAGTCTTTGTCCTCCAGACATGTTTCCATGTGTTGAGTTGTGGGTTGAGTGAGGCCAACTGATGATGTCACTTCCCCTCTTTTATAGTTTCTTCCAGCCTGCTGGAAAAACCCTTTGCTATGATGTGAGTTAAGCAGTCTCCAGTGTCTATGTGCTATCTCTAAGAAGTCTCCATTGTATACAGTTCCTGGGATAGTCCTTAGTTGTGGATTCCTTAAATGGCTATCAGCGGTCTGGCTCCTCCACTGTTGCACCTGAAAGGCTGGTTATGGGTCATAATTTCCCATCCAATGATAGCACATACAATCCAAGAGGATATTTATGTTCAACAGATCAAGACTTTTAAAATGATACCTCTCAATGCATACTTTGTACAAAACATATCATAATTATATGACAGGGTGAATATGCGGGCTACAGGGTGCTGCTTTGAAGCAAGGCATGCCACAGCGACCTTTTGAACTACAGGACTAGGGTCAACAGTCTAAGGCTGTCATCTACTGCAACACTATTTAATACCGGTCCACCCAATGTTGGTGCACAGTTCAATTTCTTGATGTTAGTATATTTCAGTTATTTTTAAAATTAAACAGTTTCTATAAACTTAGAGGAAACATTTTTTTTATTTGCTTATATGTGGCATGAATAAAAACAGATTTACAGATCCTGGTGTGCAAATTTATCCTCTTATATGACAGGGATAAATCATGCATGCAAATCGTGTATCTAAGTCATGATAAGGGCTACAAATAAAAGAAAAAATAAGGTATTCAAAATTAAACAAATGCGGGAGAGGGATCCAAAGATGCTCTTCACCTGGGATGCCATTTGGTCTATGGCTAGCCCTGGCATCCCTGATCACATTGGCTAATAACAATTGATGGACCATCCTCCATGAACTTGGCTAATTTTTTTTATAAACCCAGTTATACTTTTGGCCTTCACAACATTCCCTAGCTACGAGTTCCACAGGTTGACTCTGCATTGTGTGATGAAGTATTTTCTTACATTTGTTTTAAACACGCTGCCTATTAATGTTATTAGGCAACCCCTGGGTTCTTGTGTTGTGAGAAGGAGTAAATAACACTCCCTTATTCACTTTCTCCACACCAGTCATGATTTTATAGACCTCTATCACATCCCCAACTTAGTCATCTCTTTTCTAACCTGAACAGTCCCAGTCTTTTTAATTTCTCTTCATATGGAAGTTATTCCATATCCCTAATCATTTTATTGCCTTTCTATATACTTTTTGTAATTCTAATATCTTTTTTGAGATGGGGAGACCAGAACTGACCATATTATAATTTTGGTTATTTTCACCCTGTGAACAGGGGTTTATAAAGCTTTTTGTTGTGTTGCCTGTGAAAATAAAGTAAATTTACCATCTCTTTGCAAAAGTCCATGAAATGTTTTGCTTGTGTTTAGTTTTTAAATAACTTATTTATTTGTGCACGATGATTTGAATCAATTCCTGGAGCCTGGGACACATGAGCAACTCTAAAATAACCAGGCAGCCAATGTACATATGGGATGAAGCAAAAAACATAGCAGACACTGCTCTGTTTCAGGATTCATACTAAACACAAATAATGGCCAATATTTCAAAACAAGATGCATAAGTTAGTCTCCTAAATCATAACTTAATATCTCTGTCTTTGTAATTAATAACCTTGTTTTATTGTTCTATCTAATCTAGTGTGTTTAAAATAAATGGTCTGGAAATTCCATTTGGGGTTACAAGTTGGGTGAATATTATTCCTTTAAAGAAGTAACAGACCTAATACAGTATCAGAGGGGTAGCCGTGTTAGTCTGGATCTGTAAAAAGCAATCTAGATCTGTTGCGTCTGACGAAGTGGGCATTCACCCACGAAAGCTTATGCTCCAATACATCTGTTAGTCTTTAAAGTGCCACAGGACTCTTTGTTGCTTTTTACAGAGCTAATACAGTTTATATTGTCCAGCAGAGGGCGGGGCAGTACAGGACGTACATTTCTGGGGGGAAATCAAAGATTGGGTGTGTGTTGGAGTCACCCTACAGTATAACCAAGGCTGGTGAAAGCCAGAGCATAACCCACATTTGGCTGGCAGACTGCAGTGTGGCTGCATGTTGGAAGGATGTTTGTGAGTGGGCCAGGTGGGACTACCTCAGGAAGACATTGTAAGGCACCCGAGGTCGCAGGGTAGGGGTGACACCACTACTCATTAGCCTGGATTGTACCATGATATATTACAATCAAGCAAGAGAATTGCATTTTTTTAACAGATGAATATACAGTATGCAGTATTTTGTGTTAATGCATATATTCTATGTTAAGTATATACTAAGCTAAGTATTTATTTTTGGACAATGGACAAACAAAGACATACAGTGCACCTACTGCTTATAAATAAAGAAAGCTATATTTCAAAGGATTACTGGTGCAACTAAAAGTTCATATTATTTTAGTAATTATTGTGTAGCTTGGAGAAATAGAACTTAACGATTAATTGCATCCACAATAGGGGTTAGTGCTACCAGTAGGCAATGATGTAGCATGCAGTCTATTTATTCTGGGAGGGGGTAAGTCATTAGCTTTTCATAACCAACTATTTGCATTTATACTTTATAAAGTAAGGCAGTTAATGGCACAACTGCATTTATTTTTACTGGTGGCCTTCCTTACAGATTAAACCCTGATCCAACTGGAGTCAAATGAAAATTTTGCCACTGACTGCAGTGGGAGCAGCAAAGGCAGAATTAGTTTCTAAAGTGTACCAGTATGAATAGAAAAGCAACTAAAATTATGATAATCACCTATGAGGAAATATTTAAGAAATTCTATTTGTTTAGTAAAAACTATGCTAAAGAGGTGACAGAATGGTACTATATACATATGTAAAGGTGTAACAGTTTGATTTTAATGTCAATAACTTATGTTTGATAGATACTAGAAATAAAATGAAGGAATTACAAAAGAGTCAGAGCAGTGACAGTGAGCAAGCTCTAGATTGACAATTCAGCCAGGATAATTAGCATTTTAAATTAGGATAGCCCAAAGAGCAGATGCTTCATGCGGTGGTGAGTGCTTAACTGGAAATAAGGGATGCACTTCAGTGTCTCTTTGTATCTTGTAGCCATTTACACTGATGCAAATTGATAAAGTGATTGCAAACTGCTATTAAATCAGAATGAAGATTTGGTGATTGGGTCCAAGATATGAAGGAGGGACTGGAAGTCAATTATTGTCTGGATACAACTTGAAAAGGATGTTTACAGTAGTAAAAGTGGATCAGGAATATAAACAAAACCAAACCCCAGAAAATCATATCCAAAGCAACTAATAAAATCCTAAGAGGATCTGGAACACACCTAATGGACTTTAACAAGACACCACCATCTTCTCCCTTTGATGGCACATCTGGGTAAATATTTTTGTGGGGACAATGGGAGATCTAAGTATCACAAAAGGAACAATTGAGAGACATGGGAAAGGAAAGAGATAACAAAACACCTGAGGTCAGAGGGCAAGTCACTGAGTTCTCATCTACTCTAATTACAACATGGTTGTTTATTAACCTTGTTATAACACAGTTTTGTTTTCCCTGAAGGTAACATGGTTCCCCTGACATGTTTATACATGATTTGGTCTGGTCCACGCAGGCAAAAGCAAATTGTGTCACAATATGATTAGGCCACAGTTGTATTGTAAACAGATCCCTACCATAGCTTGTAATAAGGAACCTAATGTGACAACAGGGAAATAATGCAAGTGATGGAAAAGAATTATTCACATAGAATACTAGTCTTGTATTAATATGAAAGGTATTAGATTAACAGCCCTGGAAAGAGACTAGGAACAGCACAATGAGTGGCAGTACAAACTTTCCCACATTTCCACAACTCTAAATTGGAAGGGCTTGGCTTTTTTTCGCTTTTCTGCTGAGACTACCAATGTGATTTAGTTTGGTATTTTGAGTTTTCATATTAATGCTTCTTGGGAAACAAATTGTGATAGTCTATTTTGTGGCATTTCCATTAGGAGTTGGACTGAGATCCATACAGCTAAAATTCGGATGGTAAATATATGAACGAATACCAGATTTGATAGGCTATATATCTCATCACTATTCTCTTAAGCCATTCAGCCCCGCCCCCATTATACAAATTTAACTGATTCCTATATATATTATTGTCTTATTGATTTGTCAGTTTTAATAAAAACCTAATACCTTCCATTAAAACCCATATGAAAAAAAACTTTCATTTCCCTCTGCAAATTTCCTTTAAAACAAATGATTATATGCACATTCATGTTGTAAATTCTGCTGCAGCCTATTAACTGCTTGATCCAGTTCGGAGAGATAAATTAAAGTGAACCTCAATTACATAATCTAGTGCAAAATTATGTAGTCTAATTGAGAAGCAACAGGGAGCTCAGAAATCAAAGAGGTTTTATACAAGTTGACTAAACTGAGTTAAAATCAATTAACTCCAACATAGGCAATAGAAGTCCCATTTAAAGCCGGGAACATAATCTCTAGCTTGTTCAGTTGGTGAACAAGTTCAGAGTAGAAAACAAATGCATTTGTTCCTTGGTCCTGTTGGTTTGGGAAAACACTTTTCATGTCGAAATGACTGGCACATTTTCCGAAGGTGACCTAATCTATTACCAGGGTTATCTAGCACCATTCTATCCATCTAAAAAGAATGGCCTATTGTAGCATAAAACAGTGGCCATAAAGTTTAAAGTCTAGTGCTGTGAGGACCTTATGTTCAATGACCTCACATAATGCTCATGTCATAACAATCTCATCCTGAAAATAGTTTGGCTTCAAGGTCACTCATATTCATTGTGTTGTGTTTGCTTTGTTCACTTCTAATCTTCCTATGGTCACACCGGGGGCGGGGGGGGGAGGGGAACCATGAAGGGGTATAGTTTTCAACATTCTTATTAAACTGGGATGGAATATCAGTAGAACAATGTATTTTAAATATCAGCCAGAAGTAGATATACACACACACTAGGGGTAAGTGCATTGCTGGAAGGCATTTGGCTTGCTGTCATAGCCTTAAAACAGACATTACAGAAACTCGCACATGATCTATTAATGATTTTGATAGTGGGAAAACAGTGTGCTATATGGTTTCAGAGGGGTAGCCGTGTTAGTCTGTATCCGTAAAAACAACGAGAAGTCCTTGTGGCACCTTAGATACTAACAAATTTATTTGGGTATAAGCTTTCGTGGGCTAGAACCCACTTCATCAGATGCATGGAGTGAAAAACACAGTAAGCAGGTATAAATATACAGTACATGAAAAGATGGGAATTGCCTTACCAAGTGTGGGGTCCGTGCTAATGAGGCCAATTCAATTAGGGTGGATGTGGCCCATTCCCAACAGTTGACAAGGTGTGAGTATCAACAGAGGGAAAATAACAGCCATTGACTCCCCACTTGGTAAGGCTACTCCCATCTTTTCATGTGCTGTATATTTATCCCTGCTTACTGTGTTTTTCCCTCCATGAATCTGATGAAGTGGGTTATAGCCCATGAAACTTATGCCCAAATAAATTTGTTAGTCTCTAAGGTGCCACATTGACTCCTCGTTGTTTTTAGTGTGGTATATGATATTCATGCCATGAAGGTGTATAATGACTCTTTTTTAAAAAAAAACTAGTGTTTCCAGATGTACTGGTAAGTATATTTCAGATAATAGAATACATTTTTTTCTAAATATGTCATATAAAAACTATCATCATATTAGTAGGAGAGTTTGGCCCAAACCACACAGTTCAGGTTGAAACAGATTTTACAAGGAATCTAAACTTTACAAAAGTTTGCATTATTTGGATTTAGTATCCTTCCTTTTTTGGCCAATTATTATGGAAGACTTACAGTTCCACAGTTAAACTTGACTTGATTTTTGCACATTTAAATCAGAGATACAACCACTGTATTATATACAGGAAGAATGCAGCATATCCTCCCAAAAATACAGCACTTGTTCTGTGAGTACAGAATGAATTTTCTGAGAATTTAGAAGTAAAATGATCAATTAATTTAGGAGTTAAAATTAAGGAAACGGTCCTTTAAGAAATTTACTAGCCTGTGTTAGATCATTTGTTGTTCTGAATGATTTTAGTGGAATAAAACAAGCCATCATGTAGTTAAAACTCAGTGAAATCTCATGCATTTGAAGATTTCTGGTTTTAGGATTAATGGTAAGTTTTTGCTGTTAAACGCCTTTATAACAAAGTTTCTTCTTCAGCATGACTGACAAATAATCTACTACTCAGAATTTCACAAAGAGCTACCCTCTTTCAAAATGGCTGCTGTCTCCTATTCTAACTGGAGACTACTACGCACCCTCAGTTAAGATGGCCACAGCCTCCCATAATGCTACAGATGAAGTCCTCTGGCAGAGATGCCACACTTCCTGTACACGCAGTCTTTGGTTTCCTGGGACACACTTCCGGCTGGGGGCAGAAACAAAGAAGCCCATGACTGGGCAGTTGCAGGCTATAACTATACAGAGCAGTAGAAAGTTTGTTACCTCATTTCTGTACATAGTTCTGTTAATAATATAGGGTTTATCTTGACACTGGTCTGCTCATCAGTAAGATGCTACGTGCTACTAGGAGTGGAAGGCACAGCATGCTGGAAGACCCAGTGAGAGGTAACATTGAAATGACTGTTACGTAGCCTGTGCAACAGTATGTAACTCCCCAGCCCTCAGAATCAGGGGAAATGCTGAGTATGCCTGGAAACTGTACAGACAACAATTTGAACAGTATATGAAAGCCATTGGGGCAAATAAACTGGAGGATGAGCAAACGATTGCTCTGCTCTTAGCAGCTGGCACAGAATCTCTAGATGTCTGCAACGCATTCCACACAGATGGTAGGGGTGGGCAGGAGAGAGAGGAAAGTTTTGCAGAAATAAAAGAAAAATGTTTGAGGATTGTTGTATCCCTAGAAAAAGTGTTACTTATGAGAGATACATGTTCAGGATGAGAACACAGAGGGAAGGGGAAACAATAGAGGAGTTTGTTACAAACTTAAAACTAAAAAGTTAGTCCTGTGAATATGGAATATTAACAGACTCATTAAAAACCAGATTGTTCTGGGGTGTAACAAAAAAGACCATGAAAGATTACCAAGGGAGATGGATCCGACACTAGAAAGGGCAATGTGTATATGTCAAGCAGCAGAACACACAGAAACACAAATAAAAAACCTAGAGAAAGGCACAGAATTTATGACTGTGAGCACCATACATAAACCAGTAAGGAAAAAGTTCACAGAAATTACATTGACAATGAACAGAGACATGTAAAGCAGGAAACAATGGCATTGATGTGGCAACCAGCATGAGTATAGGAAACACCAGCCTTCAGCAAATATGTAGAAACTGTAATAAACCCAACTGTTATGCTAGAATGTGTAGAGAAAGCATGTTAAGGTGGGTATCCTGGACTTTCTCCCCACACCACATTCTGTGGTATCTGAGTACCCGGCTGTAGAGAACAGATTTCTTGGTGTATTTGAGGTGGTTACTAGATCTCTGAAGGTAAGTACAGCGATCTTTGAATTTCTTGTATATACGGATCATCACACTTAAAATTGCCTTCACCAAACAAGGACACTCCAGAGAAGAAGATTGCATCATGGAACGAGCCACCCAAAAACCCTAAGAGAACCTGCTTCAATATAGAAGCCCCCCATCCTCTGCATGACCATACACTCCTATTTGTAACTTACCACCCCATGCTGGAACCCACACAGGGTACCATTAAACAATTACAACCCATACCCAACGGGGACCACATACTGAAAGAAATCTTTCCTGAACCCCCTCTTCTAGCCTTCAAACAACACACCAACCTTCCCAAGCTCATCATCAGAAATCAACTCCCTACAGACCAGGACCCACCAACTCAAAGCTGCATCAGACCTTGCCACAACAGATGCAAAACATGCAGACATATCCCCATTGCTATGATGATCAATACCCCTCAAAGCACACCTTTCAAGATCCACGGGTCCTATACACCTCTCATGTGGTGTACCTCATCCAGTTCACTACATACCCCAGTAACTACTATGTGGGTGAAACTAGACTATCACTGTGCTCTCTCACAAACTCACAAAGAAAAATGATAAAAGACAAAAACACCATATCGCCCCTGGGCGAACCCTTTTCACAAAAAGAAGAACAGGAGTACTTGTGGCACCTTAGAGACTAACAAATTTATTAGAGCATAAGCTTTCGTGGACTACAGCCCACTTCTTCGGATGCATATAGAATGGAACATATAATGAGGAGATATATATACACACATACAGAGAGCATAAACAGGTGGGAGTTGTCTTACCAACTCTGAGAGGCCAATTAATTAAGAGAAAAAAAAAAAAAACTTTTGAAGTGATAATCAAGCTAGCCGAGTACAGACAGTGTGATAAGAAGTGTGAGAGTACTTACAAGGGGAGATAGTCAACGTTTGTAATGGCTCAGCCATTCCCAGTCCTTATTCAAACCGGAGTTGATTGTGTCTAGTTTGCATATCAATTCTAGCTCTGCAGTCTCTCTTTGGAGTCTGTTTTTGAAGTTTTTCTGTTGTAATATAGCCACCCGCAGGTCTGTCACTGAATGACCAGACAGGTTAAAGTGTTCTCCCACTGGTTTTTGAGTATTTTGATTCCTGATGTCAGATTTGTGTCCATTAATTCTTTTGCGTAGAGACTGTCCGGTTTGGCCAATGTACATGGCAGAGGGGCATTGCTGGCACATGATGGCATATATCACATTGGTAGATGTGCAGGTGAACGAGCCCCTGATGGTATGGCTGATGTGATTAGGTCCTATGATGATGTCACTTGAATAGATATGTGGACAGAGTTGGCATCGGGGTTTGTTACAAGGATAGGTTCCTGGGTTAGTGGTTTTGTTCAGTGATGTGTGGTTGCTGGTGAGTATTTGCTTTAGGTTGGGGGGTTGTCTGTAAGCGAGGACAGGTCTGTCTCCCAAGATCTGTGAGAGTAAAGGATCATCTTTCAGGATAGGTTGTAGATCTCTGATGATGCGCTGGAGAGGTTTTAGTTGGGGGCTGAAGGTGACAGCTAGTGGTGTTCTGTTATTTTCTTTGTTGGGCCTGTCTTGTAGGAGGTGACTTCTGGGTACTCGCCTGGCTCTGTCAATCTGTTTTTTCACTTCAGCAGGTGGGTATTGTAGTTTTAAGAATGCTTGATAGAGATCTTGTAGGTGCTTGTCTCTATCCGAGGGATTGGAGCAAATGCGGTTATATCTTAGAGCTTGGCTGTAGACAATGGATCGTGTGGTGTGTCCTGGATGGAAGCTGGAGGCATGTAGGTAAGTGTAGCGGTCAGTAGGTTTCCGGTATAGGGTGGTATTGATGTGACCATCGCTTATTAGCACAGTAGTGTCCAGGAAATGGACCGCTTGTGTGGATTGATCTAGGCTGAGGTTGATGGTGGGATGGAAATTATTAAAATCATGGTGAAATTCCTCAAGGGCTTCTTTTCCATGGGTCCAGATGATGAAGATGTCATCAATGTAGCGCAAGTAGAGTAGGGGCGTTAGGGGACGAGAGCTAAGGAAGCGTTGTTCTAAGTCAGCCATAAAAATGTTGGCATATTGTGGGGCCATGCGGGTACCCATAGCAGTGCCGCTGACTTGAAGGTATATATTGTCCCCAAATGTGAAATAGTTGTGGGTGAGGACAAAATCACAAAGTTCAGCCACCAGGTTAGCTGTGACATTATCAGGGATACTGTTCCTGATAGCTTGTAGTCCATCTTTGTGTGGAATATTGGTGTAGAGGGCTTCTATGTCCATAGTGGCCAGGATGGTGTTTTCTGGAAGATCACCGATGGATTGTAGTTTCCTCAGGAAGTCAGTGGTGTCTCGAAGATAGCTGGGAGTGCTGGTAGCGTAGGGTCTTAGGACAGAGTCTACATAACCAGACAAGCCTGATGTTAGGGTGCCAATGCCTGAGATGATGGGGCGTCCAGGATATCCAGGTTTATGGATCTTGGGTAGCAAATAGAATACCCCTGGTCGGGGTTCTAGGCATCACTCCATATTTGACCTCTCCGTCCTTGTCCTCAAAGGAAACCTGTACAACATCTTTAAATGACGAGTCTGGAAGCACAAATTCATAACTTAGCTAAACACTAAAAATAATGGTCTTAATAAAGACATTGGATTTATGGCTTATTACAACAAATCTGTAATCCACTTTTTGTCGTATGACTACAAAGAGGTTAATGGGACACTTCACCTTGTATGGTGTCTTTTGTGTTAACTACTTATCTGTTCTATCTTGTTTTTAGCTGTGACACTGTGGGTATGTCTACACTGCAATGTAAGCCCAGGGTTAGTGAGACTCAAGGCAGCTGCCACTGCGTTAGAGAACCCAGGGCTTCACCATTTGAGTGTTAACCCTATGTTAAGAATTTTCTAACCCAGGCTCGAACCTGGGGGCCTGATATCTACACTACAGCACACAGACCTGAGTCACATCAGCCATATCCCAGACACACTAGCTCTCTCCAAAAATGTGGCTACTCTTCCCACAGTACGCCATGGTCAAAGGGCTAAATGTGACTGTCTACTCTGCATGTTACAGGAAGTTTGAACAGCCTGCCAACACATCCTGCCGAGCAGCCATTTTGGTCTGTGCACTCCCAGCACCCGGAGTCAGGAATGTGGAGGAGGCACCATTTGAAGAACTTTCCTTGCTTGCACTTCCACTCCTGTGCCAGGAAATGGGAAGAGCTTCTGTGAGATGCTGGTGGACATTTCAGCAGCATTTTCTGACCCACTGAAGGCACCTGTCAGAGCTTATGATGGAGTAGGAGGAGGAAGCAGCAGCAGAGTCCCACACAGGCTTGGCAGACTTGAACTGGCTGATGCTGCTCAGGACAGTCAATATAGCTTCTGATGCCCCCTATGTAGACCAGCGCTCCTGGTGCAGGGCCACAAGCACATACTGGTAGGATCACATCATCACGCAGACTTGGGATGACCGACAATGGCTCCAGAAAGCTTTGTGAGAAAACTTGCCCCAGAAAGCTTGCCCCAACCTGCCAGTGTAAAGATGCACACCTGCGGGTGCCCTTGCCAGTCCAGAAGTGGGTTGCTATAGACCCTTACAATGGGGTTTCCAAACTGCGCTGGGGCCATTGACGGGACTCATGTGACCATACTTTGACCTCCTCAAGGAGCACATGAGGTACCAAAGGGTACTACTCCATTGTTATGCTGGCCCTTGTGGACCACAGAGACTGTTTTATGAATGTTAATGTGGGTTACACTGGGAAAGTTCATGATGCCAAGATTTTTTGCTGACTAGGAGTCTATATTCATGGACAGGCTGGGACAACATTCCCACCAAATGACATGGTCATAAATGGAGTTACTGTCTCCACTGTTATTATGGGCGACCCCACATACTCCCTTTTGACTTAGCTTATGAAACCATGCCCTGATTTAAGAGGCCTGGCAAAAGATGGTTTAATTATACTCTTAGCAGGTGTAGAATGGTTGTTGAATGTGCTTTCAACAAATTGAAATCCTCTTGGAGAGGTCTACAGACCCATTTGGATGCCAGTGTCATCAATGCTTCCAGGTTACTGTGCTCTTCACAATCTTTGTGAAGCCAGAGGTGAGCCATTTCCCCCAAATAGATCTATGGCAGCAAGGGGCTACTGAATCAGTTCCCTCAGCCAGAAAGTGCACCTACCCACAGCTGGAGCTCGATGCCCCTAGGCAACAGAAGTCAGGGATGCTTTGTGCTCCTACGATATGGGTTTCAGTGCTTGGGGAGGGAGGCCTGGGGAGTTGATGGTCATGCAATGTGCTTATGAATGACATGCCCACTTATGAAATGGGGGTAGGTGGAGGGGGCGCTGCGGGAGAGAAGGAAGAAGGTGATTCATAGTATGGATCGATGTAGATAACTGTTTAGAGGAATGGTGTTTGCGTGCTAATTCCTAATTGTCCCTGATCTTGTGTTTACCTTTATTATTTGAAATTCACATTGTATGATGTGATACAGTGATAGCAGTAAACTTTCTTGATGAAATACAAAACTATATTTATAAAGATGTATTAGAAAAGTACAACCTGGACCTATTGCCAGGCAGGCGAGCTTCCATTACCACACTAACACTCCAGAATACAGAACAGAACTTTACAGAAATACTTTTTTAAAAAAAGGTGCATGAACCAGTATAAACAGTGAAACCATGTACAGAAATGCCCTAGTATTGAATGTCCTCTGATCCCCTTTCCTTTCTTTACCCCTTTGCTGTGTGTTTGGCACTGGGGGGAGGGGGTTGGAGGCATCCACGGGGCAGAGGCTCAATACAGAGGGCTGCCTGGGGCACAGTTGCCAGGCCCATCTGCTCATAGGCCCTGATTGCATGGGCCACCCAACCATGAAGTTTTCCAAGCTGTTTCTGGACTGCATCACAGGGTACCGTGCTGGGGACTCAGGCTGTGGTGTGTGGGATGCATTAGCAGCTGATACTCTTGCAGCCATTGGTGGTAGCAGCCACCCACACAGTTTTCTGCTACGCTCTGCCCTCCTCCCTTAACTGCCGTTTCTTTTCCAAGAACTGTGAAGCAAGTGCCTGCTCCCATGCTACAACCCTGTCCTCAGGTTGTGCAGCCAGACTGAGTATTTCCTCTTGCCATGCCTTTCCTCTAGCCCAGGAGTCGGCAACCTTTCAGCAGTGGTGTGCCGAGTCTTCATGTATACACTCTAATTTAAGGCTTCGCGTGCTGGTAATACATTTTAACGTTTTTTAGAAGGTCTCTCTATAAGTCTATAATATATAACCAAACTACTGTTATATATAAAATAAACAAGGTTTTCAAAATGTTTCAGAAGCTTTATTTAAAATTAAATTAAAATGCTGATCTTATTAGTTCAGTGTGATCCTTGCCCTTGCATTTCCTTGCTGAGTTTTCCAACGTCTGGTGGCACGTATTTAGATACTTTAAGCTGCACACAGGCTTCTGAGTTAGAGGTTGATAACCAGCTGGCAGGAGGTCAGCGGCTGGAACCCCAGATCGGCAGCTGAGGTGAGTGGAGCTGGCGGCTGGTAGGGCTGAGCAGGGCCAGAGGCCTGGACCCTGTCTGGCAGGGGGCCTGCGCTGGAACTCCAACCAAAAGCAAGGTGAGTGGGGCTGCGGCGGGGACCCCGGCTGGCAAGGGGCCAGCAGCCAGAACGCCAGAGTGGCAGCGGGCTGAGCGGGTCAGCCTGCCCAGCTCTGGTATTCCAGGGGTGGGCTGAGCATCTTCGCCAGCCCCCCTCTGGGGTTTCAGCCGCCAGCTCCTGCCAGACGGGGTCTCAGCCCGCTGCCAGCCTGGGGTTCCTTCATCGAGGCCAGCAGCGCGTGCTGAGTGGGACTGGCGGCGGGACTCCGGCTGGCAAGGGGCCAGCAGCGGGAACCCCAGAGCGGCGGCGGGCTGAGCGGCTCAGCCCGCCCCATATGCCATGAAAAATCAGCTCGCGTGCCACCTTTGGCATACGTGCCGTAGGTTGCCGACCCCTGCTCTAGCCAATAGTCCCTCTGTCTTTGGTACTGGACCTGCTTGTTGGCTGTTTAGAACTTCAACTACAAGTTCACCATGGAAATGCTTCCTCTTGGAACGGTCTGTGAAGGAATGTTGGCCCAGGCTTCTGTTGCAGCATGGGTGATCTGTGGAGGTACTGCAGCCACTAGAGGTTGAGGGGCTATTTGCTGGTATGCATAATCATCCGTCGTATTCTTACTGAAGTCTGCTGTTTTGCTGACCTTGCACCAGATATTTACCAAAATCTGGCTGTGCTCCCATGACCGTGAAGAGATGCACTTTACAAAAGGCTTGTTCTGTTCAGTCTCCATGGCTGACGGCTCTCTGATGGTGTGTTTGCAGCTCGGTGGTCAGAAGACAATGCAAAGGTTAACTGACTCACTGAACAGCTGCAGTATACCAAGAGGGGGTTGATTCTGTTTTCACGGGAGTCAACTGGAGATTCTTGGGATAGAGAGGACAACAGAAGTTGGCCCATGTGATTGTGGGATATTTTTCATGGGTTCCCAGGATCTACATTGAAAAGCATTAGAGCGTGACCCATTAGTCCTGACTTGACTGGGGAGGCCGGTTTCTGCAGATAACCAGACATGTAGTGTGTGGGCAGCTGGGACTGGGGCCAGGCAGGACTGGGGGCAGAGCAGGGCTGGGTGGCGCTCGCTCCTTCCCTGCCCCTCAGGGGCTGGCCCGGGCCCACCACACCCCCCAGACATTCCTCTGTGCCCCCCACAGTTTGGGGACCACAGGATTAAAAACTGGCTAACTTATAGGTCTCAAAATGTAATTGTAATCAGGGAATCATCATCAAACTGGTATTTCCAGTGGAGTCCCATAGGGATCAGATCTTATCCCTATGCTATTTAACATTTTTATCAAATGACCTGGAAGAAAATGTTAAATCATCACTGATAAAGTTTGCAAATGATACACAAAATGATTCTGAGCAATCTAGATCTCTTGATAAACCGGACTGAAGCAAACAATATGCGTTTTAATATGGCTAACTGTAAAATGTATACATCTAGGAACAAGGAATGTAGGCCATACTTTATTCTAGGATGGGGGACTCTATCTCAGAAGCACTGACTCTGAAAAAAGATCATGGTGAATAATCAGCTAAACATGAGCTCCCAATATGAAGTTGTGGCCAAAAAAGGTAATGCAATCTTTGAATGCAAAAACGGAATCTCAAGAAGAAATAGAGAGGTTATTTTACCTGTTTTTGGCACTGGTGCGACCACTGCTGGAATATTTTGTCCAGTTCTTGTGCCCACAATTCAAGAAGGATGTTGATAATTTGGAAAGGATTTAGAGAACAGCCATGAGAATGATTAAAGTATTAGAAAACATGTCTATAGCGATAGTCTAAAAGAGCTCAGTCTATTTAGCTTAACAAAGAGAAGGTTAAGGAATTACAATGCAAAAGTATCTGAAGGAGAAAAATATTTAATAATGGGCTCTTCAGTCTAGCAGAGAAAGGTATAATACGATCCAATAGCTGGAAGTTGAAGCTAGACAAATTCAGACTGGAAATAAAGGATAAATTTTTGACAGTGAGGGTAATTAGCCACTGGAACAATTTACCAAGGGCCACGGTGGATTCTTCATCACTGACTATTTTTAAATCAAGATTGGATGTTTTTATATTACATCTGCTCTAGGAATTAATTTGGGAAGGTCTGTGGCCTGTGTTATACATGAGGTCAAACTAGACTCACTAGATGATCACAATGGTTCCTTTTAGACTTGGAATCTATGAATCTCCACAAGGACACCGAATGGGCATGGTTGCCAGAGCATGAAAGAGAGTACAATGAGTACATTCTGACATTAGCTCCAGCGCTGCGATTTTTTGACCCAGTGAAAAGACTCTCCACAAATGCCTTGAAAGGACAGCTGGGAGCAGTATCATTAATGTCGAACTGATTTGTTGCCAGCCTCTCATGCATCTAGCTTTGTGACAGCTGCAGAGAAGACGTATGCATAAATTGAAAAGGAGATTCTAGGTCTGGAATATGGACAAAATTTCAAGTCTTTCTTTATGGTTGTAGCTTCAAAGCAGAAACTGATCAAAATCCATTGACTTCAATATGCAGAAAGGGAATCAAAGAATCATCACCAAGGACACAGTGATCATTTTTGAAAATATAAAATTATGATTCCTGCTGTAGGATGATTCCAACCTGGATGCCACTTGGTAACAGCAGACACACTCTCAAAAACATATGCTCCATCTGACAATATGCAGCCTGATCTGGCACAAGTAGTAAATATACATGTGAATGTGATAAGTGTCTTTGGCTGTATCTCCAGGCATATGCGATGAACTGTAGACAGAAATAACTAAAGATGAGATGCCATAAACAGTGATACAAGCAATAAGTAAAGGAAGGGGGGGGGGAAATCAACACTTCCCACCTGCATATTTTCATTATTAAAAAAAAAAGAAAAAAGAAAAAAAGAAAGAGAGCTTTCAGTGATCTCATGAATGCTTTTGAAGGTGATGCAGGTCATGGCTCCCATGGTGATGAGAAGGACAATACTGAAACAAATAAACGAAGGGCACTGGGAAATGACCAAATCAAAAAGGAGAGCTAGAGAAGTTGTATTATGCCCACAGCTGAATAGCGACAAAGAAATGATGAGTAGGTGTGGAATATATCAGAGGTACAGAGATTCACGGCAGAAAGAACTAAGAAAGAACCGCAAAACCAACTTGCAATTCCATGGGACAAAGTCAGAATAGACACGTTCAACCTGGGAAGACACAATCACCTGGTTACAATGGACAACTTTACCAATTTCCCAGAAGCAGTCATACCTGAAGACACCAGAGCAGCAACAATTGTCAGGCACATTAAATCTGTATTTGCATGTCACAGAATTCCAAAAACAGTCATAACTGACAGAGGACCACAGCTCAAGAATACGGCGTTCCTTGACTTTGCTAAAATGTATGACTTTCATCATGAGACATCCTAGATAGTCTCAATCCAAGGGATTAGCTGAATGTGGAGTGTGTATAGTGAAGATCTTGCTCAAAAAAAAAAAAAAAAAAAAAAAAAAAGAGACAATCCATATTTAGTACTACTCAGTGTGGAAAGTCACCTGATGAACTCCTCTACAACAGCCATATAAATACTCAGATTACCAAATATGGGACAAAACTAAAGGATTGCTAAGGAGTGTGTGATTGTGAGGAAAAGTACAATCAGGTGAAATATTTACAATAAAGGAGCAAATCCTCTCCACAGGTAAACGAAGACTCTGAGAACTTGGCAAGATGTGCACCGGCCAGTCAAGGCTACAATAACCATAGAAGAATCACCTTGCTAATACTCACTGATTGCAGACAAAAGCAAAATCTTACAAAAGGAACTCGTAAGCATATCGTAAGATACCTGACAACTCAGCTGAGATAAGTGAAGTGAGAGCAGACATACAAGTGGAAAACAATTCACCTGTTGTTGACTAAGACTGAACAGTCTGTTACAGACAAGGACTTGCCTAAGGAGGGTTTGCAATACAGCAGATTGAGAAGATTGCTGAAGCACCCAAAGAGACTGATTGAGACATGTTATTATTGCGCTGTAACCTGAAGGGTTGTTCAGTATTTGTTATAGTTTGTTAGTTTAGTTTAATAGTATTTTAATTCATTCAAGAAATTTAGAAAGGGAGCTAAAAAAAGGGCAGATGTGCTATAAAGTAAGTCATCCGGGAAGTGTCGAGATGCCACACTCCCTGTACACTCTGTCACAGGAAACCAAAGCCTGCATAAACACTTAATGCTGGGGAGAAACAAAGAAGCACAGGACCAAGTAGTCACAGGCTGCAGCTACGTGGAGTAGTAGAACATTTGCTACCTCATTTCTGTACCTAGTTCTGTTCATAATAAAGAGCTTCTTGACACCGATCTGCTCGTCAGCAAGATACTACACCTCTCAGAGAAGGTGATCGCTCCTCACATCGTATCACCAATAGACTGTTTTGAGATCTTGTCTTCCACTCAGTACTCTCACTAAATGAGTTATTGCTGAAATATACTAAGCTAAAATGTTCAAATTACAATGAACTAAAATGCTTATGTCAGTATTTATATGATATATACCCCAGTAGAAGACCTAATGGATGATCTGAGACAAATTAGGAGGAGTTCTGAGAAAAGCAACAAACTGTTTAAGGGTCTAAAGGGATTGATTTAAGATTAAAAGAAGTAGCTGTTTACAGCTCTGCTAAACAATGACAAAATATTTGAAGACTAAACAGGGAGTGGAATTATTTAGGGTAGTACTCAGGGGTACTATGTAACTAAGAGCAAAACTTAAAATTAAAATCTAGGCTGCATATCAGAATTCCTAACAGTGAGATATATTAGGCTACACAATATTCTTTAAAAGGAAGAGTGGAAATTGTCTCATTTGGGATAGTTTAATATTAAATTACATTGCACAACTAGGGAACATTCCACACAGGAAAAGGACTGGTACCTCCTCCTAATTATTGGGCCTTAAACAGAAATTTGAAAATTGCTTGGCCAAAGCTAGTTATCTGAAATTTGGCTGGAATTCAGTTGAATAGCTATTCAAAACTAGATTTAAATACTTGTGACTCAGGTCACTACCAACTTAGATGTGACAAAATTCCATTCTTCCAAGAATATTAGCATACAAAGTATGTGGGTATTGTAGATGTATTAAAAAGGTGGACAAGTGTTACTGGTATTAAATATCCTAACTGCGAGTCTCTAATATAAAATGGATAATTAGTCATACTGATTCTTTTTAAAATAACTCCAAGGATGAAACCTTGTAAGGCAATTTAATGTCTCATAAAAAAGTGTTTCATGTACTGTGAATAATAATAATAATAATAATAATTTTCAGGGCTCTAGCTCAGTAAGTTAATAAATCTGAAAATTTTCAACAACATGCAATCAAACTTTGAAGCTCACTAAACTTCCATTATCTAGTATAATCCCTAAATGAACATCTCTTCCTAACACTCAAAGCTTAACGAAGATATGGCATTATAAAATGGGCTCAGTTTTCACTTACTTACTCTTGGCAGAATTTGATTTTTACTTTTTAAAAATCATTTTGGCAGATAGTATTTGTATTTATTGTAAACATTTTTTAGATGTTTACCAGTTTAAATTTTCAGTTGTGCAAAATCATGAAGAGGAACGATGTAAACTTATATGTAAAAATATACAAAGTAAATATCCCTCAATTAAATTCTCAAGCAGTATTTCTCTTTGTCTATTAGCAAATTTCGATTATTATTGATGGAAATATTTTTTCATGGGTTTGTGTGTGTATGGGAAGTTGACATTTGCCAGTAAAAATCAAATCTTTCCAAGACTGCTTTTATTGTATGCCGTTTTTCTCTTAGTATCTGACTTCCTTTTGTTGTTCCATTTACAGTGTGTCATAAGCATAAGCATTATGGAAAATCTCTGTCTTGTGGTCAATTTGACAATAAAGGGCCAGATCATCATCTGATGTAAATTGTCATAGCTCCAGTGAAGTCAATTTGCATCAGCTGAGGATCTGGGCCAGCCAGCCAATTTCTACCTCCTTTTACACCATTGATACCGCAGTTGGTTTCAGTTTGATTGCAAAGGTAAAACGGAGGCAAGAATTTGGCCTAAAAAATAGAGCTCTGCAAAATACAGGTGTCATGCTGTCTGGAGTAGCTCACAACTATGAGTGCCTACCTCAAGGCAGACTGTCAGAAAACAAGGGCAGATACCCCAAACTGGTGGTATGTTCTAGAATTAGATTTCACCAAGTCAGAAACAAATGTGAACTCCTGCGTCACTATAACAGTCTTACTATGGAATCACAGACAGTCCCCTTAGACTCTCCAGCCTATTTTGCCACTCAGACAAATGGACCTTTGTTATAAAAAGTTACTCAAACCTAAAACCACACCACATCAGGTTGCTCCCTGGTCCAAGGGACCAGCCACTTACCCCAGATCAAATGGTACTCCAGATTTTACACCAAAGACAATGCTGGCAGCCAGTTCTATAGTAAATGAACTAAAGATTTATTAGCTAAGAAAAAAGAATGAGAGTTTATTGAGAGGTTAAAGCAGGTAAATCTCAGTTTGTAACTCCAAGTGGTGGCAGCGATGTAATAAACTGCCAGATTCCCAAAAGTCTTTCAGGGCTGCCCAGAATAACTCTGGGGATCTCAGGCTTCTTGTTCAGTTATTCTGCCCTGTTAGAATCCAAACAGTCCAGAGATAAAGCATCTTTCTTTGAATCCATATTTATAGTATCTACACACACAAAGCAAGCTGACAGTGTCTCTACCCACATGGGCTTTTCCTTTGGCAGCAGTGAGTGAGGCATGCACTTAGACTTTTGACCTCCAACCATATACGTAATGGCTACTTGCTTTGAAATTAGCATTTTCTGTAAAAGTCCTTAAGTTCTTCATTAGTATTCCCCAAGGCTTCTTTAATGTCTGAGTTATTTAGTTACAGTGGTATTTACCATGTAAACCTTTGCTATTACATTATGACAGGAACAGGTAAGTGAAAACAATGCATGTAACATCCCATTAGTTTTTGGAAGTTTAAACACCCAAACATTCTTATACATCTAACAATGAACTTGTTCAGGTCAATTAAAAGTATCTGGGTGATAATGTCATGCTTTGGTCTCATTACAAACCCTTTGCATCGCTCTTTTATCTTCCTAAATTCCTCCCACCCCAAAAACTTCTCAAAGAGAATATTTTTTCTGCATAATGGATGCATTTCAATTTCTTTTCTCCCCAATCCAACAAGACACTTCTATTTTATATAAATACTACCAATAGTACCATGCTCATTACCATAGTACCCGAGCACCTTCCAGTAGTGCATTAAACGATGGGACTAACATCCATTATGTTGTGTTTGTTTTCTCATCCTCTCCCCAAAGGGAGAAGTATATGCAGTAGCGCGTCTCATTTTGGTATGTTTTTTTTTAAAAATACATATACCTGTTGCTATGTATTTATTTATGTTAGATAAGGCAAGGTCAAAGATATACAGTGGGAAGGTGTTTACTTCCTCACTGAAAGCAAAATGGCAGCGTCAAACTTGTGGGGTTTCCAGTATGTAGTGAATTCTCATTCTAATTCAAGTTAAATTCGAGCAAGTCAATGTTTGCAATGAGCCAGCTCCTGCTCCCACTGAAGTCAACTGTTCAAATTGTCAGGCAGTATTAAGTCTCAGGGATAATCAGACTTAAATAGGGGAGGAAAAGATGATAAAATTACTGTGATCACAAACCTCTGTTCTGAATCCAGCATTTTTTCATCCTTCTAGTTTACCTCTTTATTTCAAAATTTCCCTCACAATTCATTCTTTTAAGCAGACACCCCTTACTTATGGCTGTGATGAAATTGCAAAGTGCACATATGAACCCTTCAATTATCTCAAATGATGAGTAGACTGACTTTAATCAGATGTACATAAGCTTCATTTCGATTTAATGGAGAATTACAGTAGTACAACAATTTGAGTACGATGGATAATGGAATGAAATATGCAGGATAGCTAAAAATGTTCCAAATTATTCAGATATAACTTAAATCCATCAGGATAATTTTTGCAGTATACTGTTTCATGAACACTGGGAATCCTTTTCTATCTTCTGTTCTAAGATTAAACTGGATTGCACCTCTAGACTCCTTGTCTTTCACTTAACAGTTGATCATTTCACCTTGGAACACGTATGCGTGATCCACTATATATGTGTTGTTTAAACACTCTGCCTCAAACATTTTGTCATCTGTGTTAGCTATTATATGATAGGATGATGTAGCATGAAGTGTTTTCCCATATTAAAGATATGGAGAAAACAGGACACAAAGATGTTGGCATGGCTATTTACAGTTAAGGATGGCCTTTATTTAAATAGTGTCCTCTTATGCATTGTCTGGCTGTTCCCCCGGGGATTTACCACCGGATGTGTAGACAGTGCAGCCAGCAATGCAATGGTGAGTGACAGGCACCAGTCAATAAACTTGTTTCCCCTTGGGAAGCCCCAATGGCGCCCAAGGGTGGGGGAATGGAACCCCTGGGATGAAGAAAATGTCTCCAGAAAGATGGATGAGCCAGAATCTTGTTGGCCAACTGTACACGTTACTGGGACCACACTCATTTAGAAAAGGTGCAGTTGTGGATGCAACAAGACAGGTGTTTCCTTCAACTTGGAGTGGTGTTCTGGCCAGAAGCTGCAGCAGGCGTATAGCCATCATCTTGACCTTCATCTTGCCATTGGAGTTCTATAGTCCTGGCTGAGAGAGAAGGTGGAGGACCTACGGCAACCCCTTCCTTCCTTGTTTTGTCTAGGTGTACATATCGAAGGTCTATGCTTCATGGTCACTTGTCCTGGGGGGGAAGGACCCAGGCGCTTGGCAGCAGCTCAGATTTCCAAGCAGCCCTATTTAGGGGTGGCCTGCTGGCTCCAATTCAGAGAAGGTCATAAAAAAGGTGGGCTAAAAAAAGCTTCCTTCCAACAACTTCTTTCCTGGCTCTAAACTAATCATTGTTTGTTGGAATGTTCACACTATGTTAACTGGACATGAACTGAAAGACCAAGAACTTTGGAAAACAGCCATAATTGAACTACAGTGTTGAACTACATCAACAGGGTGTCTATTGCAGCCCTCAGTGAGATGAAAGATGCGAAACACAATCACTTTAGACAAAAAATAAAGGGGATAGAGCAGACTGCAACAACTACTGAGGGATATCTCTGGTCAGCATGGTCGGCAAGGTGCTTGCAAGCATCCTGCTGAAAAGACTCCAAGTTCTTGCTGAGAGAGTTTACCCTGAGACCCAATTTGGGTTCAGAGCTGGAAGCTCCATGACTGACAATTCCTTCACAATGCGCTTGTTGCAAGAAAAAAAAATCAGTGAACATATCAGAACATCGCTCTATGTAGCATTTGTTGACCTACAAAAAGGCCTTTGATATGGTTAGCAGGAATGGCATATACAAGATCTTGCTGAAAACTGACTGCCCACAAAAAATGCTCTCCCTATTTAAGGAATTCCATGAGGGTATGAAGGCAACTATCCAGTATGAAAATGAATCATTGTCTGAGTTTAGCATTGATACCGGCATGAAGCAAGGCTGAGTCGTAATGCCTACTGGCTTTGGCATCTTCTTCTCGATTCTTCTTAAGTACGCTTTTGGAAACGATCTATCTGGCACTCTAATTGAATCAAGGACCGATGGCAGCTTGTTCAACAGATGATTTCAGAGCAAAAAGCATGTCACCCAGATCACTATTTGGGATCTGTTCTTTGCAGATGATGCTGCATTCGTCTCTAATTCACCTGATGAATTGTAGATCATGATGAATAGGTTCTCTGATACATGCACCAAGTTTGGCATGGTAATCAGTATAAGAACACAGTTGTCATGTCACTGGGCACTAACATCCCACATCAAATCTACACCAATAATGAAGCTCTGGACAACGTGGATCACTTCTGCCATCTTGGCTCAACTTTAACCAGCTCACTTAGTCTTGATAGAGATTTGATGTGAGAATCGGCAAAGCCTCTGCCACCTTTGGCAAACTTACCTCATGTGTCTGGAGCAACAAGCTGCTAACTCTGAACACAAAGGTGTCCGTTTATCAGGTTTGTCCCCTCAGTAGCCTCCTTTCTGGCTGTGAAAGCTGGGTCACATACTCCAGGCAGGAGAGGAGATTGAAGAGCTTGGAAAAATCTTTGGAGTCACTTGGGACCAATGGATCACTAACAATGAGATCCTTGACAGAACTGTCCATGTGGACTATGCTAGACACTTGTAGGCTTTGCTGGCTGGGGCACATGCCTCAAGATTGTCTGCTGAAGGCTGTACTCTATGCTCAAGAACTGTCCACAACACAAAGGAAGGCCAAAGCTTTTTTTTTTTTTTTTTTAAATATGGAGATATACCTATCTCATAGAACTGGAAGGGACCTTGAAAGGTCATTGAGTTGAGTCGAGTGCAGTCCCCTGCCTTTGCAGTAGGACCAAGTACTGTCCATGACAGATTTTTTGCCCCTGATCTCTAAATGGCCCCTGTCAAGGATTGAACTCACAACCCTGGGTTTAGCAGGCCAATGCTCAAACCACTGAGCTATCTATCTCCCCACCTCCAATACAGCAACAAGGACAAGCAAGGCCTCAAGACATTCAGCATTCCCACTGACAACTGGGAGAATCCTGCCCAAAACTGCTCAGTCTGGTGAAGTTGTCATGGAGAGCCATCAGAGAGCCCAAGCTGAGGTCCATAGGTGAGGCAGGAAGCAGTGTGTCCCCCAACCTCCATCTGGTAAGTGGACCTGTAGCTGCTGTGGGAAGGTCGGACACTCATGCATTGGGTCCTTCTTCCACATTACTGTCAAGTACCAGTGACTGACTGATTTCGTCATGTTTCCTTTCATCTGTTGAGATGCTGGATGGCCATTGGATTGTCCTGGTGTGATGCTTCCAGGGGTACCTGGGGTTCTTAGGTACCTCGCTACCACCTGCCCTTAGCGAGAGGAAGCCTTGTCTGTGCCTGCTGTGGGTCAGCTCGCTGACTCCACTGACCAGAGAAAACACAAGCACTCCCCTTTAAACCAGTGCAGGTTCTGTTGTCCCTCTGCAGGTTAGGCAGCCCCTGGTCCACTGGACACTTGCAGTATTCCTAGCTCTGCTGCTCCCAAAGGAACAGTACACACCTGTTTACTGGTTGCATCTTAGATCACAGCTGTGCGTAGCACACAGCACTTAGATATGTACACACTGAAATAAAGTATGTTTATCTAACAGAGATTTGAGATATAGCAAGTAGAAGTGTTGGAAACTGTAGGGAGCCAGGGTGGCTTCCTTCCGAACTTGAGGGTAAAGAGCCACTCTCTCAGCCTGAGTGGGTGGGGCCAGGCCAAGCTTACTCCACCCCCGGAAGGGGGGGGGGAGTAGAACAGGAACTACAGAGGGCGGGGCCCTTAGCCAGTCAGGGCAGCACCAGGGAGGGAGGCAGACGCAGACTGCTCCCTTCAGACCTTGCTGCCATGCCAGGGGAGGCCCTGGACCAGGAGAAACCTGACCTGGAGGAAGGACTGGGGCTATCAGGACTGCCTGCTGCTGAGTACCCGGAGGAACTGGAGGAGCCTGAGGCGGAGGGGGAGCTGGAGCTGCCAGCAGCTGAATACCTGTATGAGCTGGAGGGACCAGAGGGACTCACACGAGCAATTGTGTAGGAAGTAGCCCAGGGACAGAACTGCTCAGTGTGGTGAGTCTATTTGGTCAGCGTGTTGCGGAAGGACCCCCGCTGACCCAGTGGCGGGATCCTTGCCCCACCACTGTCAGGGCCCTGGGCTGGAACGCAGTGGTGTTGGGTGGGCCTGCGTTCCCCTACCCGGCCAACCCACCTCGGTGAACAGAATCCCGACAACGCTACCGACTCTTGCCGGCACTCCCCTGCCTGAGGGGCGCGCTACAGACCCTTGATGGCGCCCTTCCTGCTGCTAATTCCCCAGTGACAGAGGCATGACCCAGGCCGGCCAGTGAGGCAGTAGCTCCCCACCGCCCCCTAGTGGCTTGGTGGGCCAACCGACACAGCTCACAGAAACAAATGGTCACGTGAAATAAAATCATAACATGCTTTCTAGAGACTAAACTTAGACCAGGAAAGCACTTTGTTAGCTAAGGAAGTATAGCTCACCCAAAATCTTTGCAGTGTTTTTCAGCTAGGTTGGCTATGACCTCCTTTCATGAGACAGAAAATGCTGGTAGCATATTTCCTTGGTGGTTGTATCTTAGTACTTCCAGTTAATTCCTTCCAAACCCATTGTCTTTAATTGTAAACAGGATGCCTCTGTGGTATTTTTGTTTTCCTTTCTTGTGATTTCACAATCTATTGATCACCATCAGGCTCAGTAATGCAAATAGGTCTCCATAGTGACACGTACAATGCACAATACACACATGACCAGACACAGAAAGAGAGATAAGCGTCTGGTAGCCCCTGCCTGAACAAAACCTGTCCAAGGCACATCACCTCCTGGTGACCTGCCTTTAACTTCAAGACCTTAAGAACATAATTTGTAGTATAGATACATAACTCCTTAAATATTATCTGTACATACATTTCACTCTGAGTATGATGACCAGTGAGCAACTGGCTCTTTGTAGAGACCTTACGCATAACCCTTTGATGAATTAGTATGCAGATGCCTGACCCAAGGGATCCCTGTAAACCCCTATAACCTTCTGTGCCCTCTGCCACTTGGCATCAAGAGATCCATGGGGGTCACACCTAAGAAAGCCTGAGTTGGCCATTCCTGTGTGACGGAGATCTTAAAATGAGATTTTCTATGTCCCAAGCCATCTTTCGTCAAGAAATTCTATTATTTGCTGTCCACCCTTAGAACTGGTCCTAATCATGGGACTGCATCCCCAACACTTCCTATTGGACTGTGGACTCTCAGAAACATTGGTAATCAGCATCGGTCTTGCACTGTTTCTAAAAGCACTCCCTCTGAAAGGTTTGCACAGACTGGTGTCATGTTGTACCTCTAGTGTCTTCCACTCATCTCTGCTTCTGCCTAGAATTTGTAGCATGGTTCTTTAAAGCTGTGGAACACAGCACTACACCAGTATGGTCTGCCTAGCTATGAAACTCTGACAGCTTCTGTTTTATGTGTAGTTCCTCTCTGTGCAGGATTCAGTAGCCATTTTGTTCTAAGACCTCAGTGCAGGCTGTCAGAGGGGACACCCACCTCTCTCTTAGAAACTTTACATTTATTTTTCTCTTGCTTTGGTTTCTTAAATTTAAAAGAAAGGTCTTCATTAGTGAAAATATCCATTTGTTCTTTGTGTATGGAGAAGCACAACACACTGCAATATTTTGTATCACAGCAGGACCCAACCAAGATCAGGGCCCTATTATGCTAGGCACAGTGAAAAAGCGACGTAAGAGACAATTCCTGTCCAAAAGAGCTAAAAACTAAATAGGCAAAAGGCAAGGAGGAGAAACAAGGGCCAAAAAGAAGTTAAATGACGTGTAGAAGGCCACACAGCAGGTCAGTGGCAAAGCTAGAAATAGAATGGAGGTCTCCTGATTCCTAGCTCAGTTCCCTGTCCACTAGACCACATAGTGAACTAAAGCTAGAATGACAGGCCTGATGCTGGATTTCCTAATGCTAGTCCTTTGTGAATTTAGACCACTGAAATTACTTTAATGTACTAACTTTTCCTAGAGGTGCCAGTAAAAATAGCCTTCATTCCCTCCCCCCGCCCCCATCATTTTTTGGTATTAAGATATTGCTAGCACCAAGTGACAGCCTAGTGACTCTAAAATAATGAGATGCTCCACCTTTTTTCTGTTGCAACTCTTCCTTCGGTCTCTTTCTTCCTCCTCCCCATGGTCTATTCTCCTTCCTGACATTGTCATCCACCCATGTTACATTAGCACCTTGTAGGAGTTCACTAGTTGGATGTGGGAAAATGTAGCTAGTAGTAATACGAACGTTCAGATAATTATGTGAAAAACACAGATATTTAAGCAACCCAGTTTATTGCAGCTGCACTTTTTTTAGTTGGTCTTTCTTCAAATTGATTAAATAGTGCTTGATCCTGGGAGGTTTTGAGCACTTATGACTTACCCGCCCACTGATTTCAGTGGGAGAAGAGAGTGGTCAGAACCTTGCAGGACTGAGCCCATAAAAGCATACGTTGGGATTGCCTTACATACAACACACACAAAAAGAAATATAGGACCTAATTTTTCCTGCCTTATCTTTCGGATAGACATTTACACAAATGTAAAATGTCACCAAATCAGAATCCTCCACTCTTTTATACAGAAATTGCAGTTTTATACATACTTTGACCTGACTTTGCATATACCTGTTCAAAGTACAAGGCACTGGAGAATCAGTCTCTTCAGCCTGAGCCCTCACTGGTGTAGATTTAGTGAGGGACAGTGTCGCTCATGCAGCTCTAAAAATAAGCCTGACATGAAAAGCAGCAGACTTTCATGCATTTCCTCTGTTAATTGATAACATCTGCAGCTTCTTTACTGCTAACAGTGGGGGTTAGATGTATCATATTGAATGAGAACCGCCAGCAACAAAGGAAAAAAAGTCTATGAAATGTGAGGAAGTAATTTTGTAGCATTGGAGACATTGCCACTTCAGAGCATTAACAATGCTTGCCAGCTCCTCAGACCTGTTTCTATACACAAGCCAGGCAAAAGGTAAAACTCTCTCTTCTGTTCAATTATACTTCTAAGACTCTGATAGTGCTAAACCCCTACCATGCAAACATTTACATGAAAAATCATTAGATCTGATTCTTTGTAGCAAGCGGCCTAATTATATTGGAACACTGCTCACAATAAGAGGAGTTACTGACACTGTCAAAACTTCTCATCTAAGCAAATGTTCCGATTTTATTTTTTTCCATTTTGCCTTCTGCTTTATTTCCCTGTTTCTCCCTTTATATGAAGCTTATGTAGCATTTTGAGTGGATTTTATTTCATTGCTGATGATAGCCTGTTAATTTGGAATCTGTGAAGCTACATAAATAATGAAGCCAGAAGAACTTGACTCATGAGGACAATCTATTATCAGCCCTTACTGATTGTTTCTCTCATTATCTTCTAGCTTATTGAACTTTGTAAAAGGTGCTTTTTAGCTAACCTTTGTGCAGCATTTTGAAGACAGAAAAGACCATACAAATGCTGTAATGTAACACAACTGGGACCACTTAGTATTATATTATTGTCCTATGCTGTCCTCTGCAGCCCTTCAGAACTTCACTGTGATAGGATGGATAGAACTAATATTCTCCTTCCTATTCTAAAAGAAGAGGCCCCTACCACCTTAGCTAAAGGAGAACCACCATTAGAAGGGTAACATTACAGAGTCTGATGAAGTGGGTATTCACCCACGAAAGCTTATGCTCCAATACATCTGTTAGTCTATAAGGTGCCACAGGACACTTTGTTGCTTATTACAGAGTCTGACACACAGGTGAGCATTTATAATTTCCTTCAGTAGAGGGCTGTGGTACAGACCACACTAGGCACCTCATTACATTTATTTAAACTTTTATGGGGTGAGCGCAACCCTATATAGACAAAAACCTGACTCTGAAATCCAAATCCAATTGAAAAGAGGGGGAGGGGGAGGCAGGTTAAACATCCCCAGATCTGAATCTATACCAGTGATTTAAGGTTTACATTTAGGTAGCATTCAAAACTGGAGGGGTCTTGTTTTGCATTTGTTGTTTAGATGCAGATGAACTCTTGTAAAAAGCAGTCACAGTTGATCTCTGATCCTCCTGTTTGAAATATTGAGGAAAAAATGCAAACCCAAACTCTAGCCATGATTCAGCCTCATATTGAAATATCAACATAATCTAGATCCTGATCTGAACACCTCTTAAACCTGGGCCTGATAGCAATCAACCTTCTAAAAGGGCTGGTTCCTGCAAAGCACCAATCGCTCTGATTCAGAGCCCAGTGCTGCAAGGTGCTGGACACTCTGGCTTCAATAAAGTAAAGCACTTACTTTACTTTAAGTATGTGAGTTCATTCGGATCAACAGGACTACTCACAAACATAACTTTAAACATGTGGTTAAGTGCCTTGCTGGACCTGGGACAGAATGCTTATCTCTTGTAGAACTGCGCTTTTATAGTCTAGGGTATGTCTACACTGCACTAGGAGGTTGTAAACGCAACACACATAGACATACTCCCAAACTAGCTTTAATCTCACTAGTTTGGGTACCGATAGCAGTGGTAGCACAGACTTCAGTTCTGACTAACTGCCTGTCTAATTACCTAGGGTCCCAGGAAGGCTTGTAAAGCCTGCACTGAAGTCTGTGCTGCTGCAGCTCTTGGTACCTGAACTAGCTAGATTAGAGCTACCACCTTCACTGGTGTCGGTACCTGAGCTAGCTAGATTAAAGCTAGCTCAGAACACATCTACATGTGCTGCCATTCCCCCCCCCCCCCGCCCCATTGCAGTGTAGACATACCATAAACCTACGGTATTCTTGCCACATCTTTCACAAACATCTTTACAAGAGAGCTGAGCAAAAGACTCGAGTCAAAATCATAAAAAAAAAAAAAATAGCAGCAACATGGTAAAGATTATAAGGTTTCTTTTAGCATGTGGTATCCAGGGAATCCCCTAGTTACTGCTCTACAGATTATGGGGCTTCACAGTTCCTATATAATTTACAGAGGAACAGGCTTTCCTTGCTCCAATAACACTAGAGATAGGGCATGATGCCTTCCCTTCCTCTGCTTCCCCAAAAGACCCTTTGAGGTTTCTCTTACCTCCAACAACCTGTACCACAAAGAACTTGGGGTAACCTGATCTGAAGATGAAAGAGTAAGGACAGAATGGATCTCCAACATATATGGACAATAAGATGAGTAGGGGGTGGGAGGAATGTGGAAGGAGTCCAGCAGGCCCTCGGAGGAAATTAATTTCATCGATTTAGTAGCTGTGTCAACCTCAGCTTATGCTTACAAGTTTGAACATGGGCTGGTGTTTGCAAATTCACTGAACTTCAAGTTAAAGGCTCAGCTCAAGCAGAGCTGAGGTTCAATGTCTAAATTTTGTGTGAATTATTCTGTATATGTCAGCAACAGCTGTTTCATTTGAGCAAGAAGGACAACATACTGATCCTTACTGCATGTCAAATGTCCCAGTAAAAGGCCAGCCCTAAAGAAGGAAATGACATTGATGGAAAATAAGAGGCGACTGTCCTCAGCAGAACTTCATGGCAAGATCATAATGCTGTTCCCCAAAGAGATTGTCTGTGAAACATCCTCAGACTTCCAAATCCCAGTTTTCCAAACAAGACAAGGTCACCTAGATTATAAAATCTTTTAGAAAGGGACTAATTGTCTGTACAGTGCCTAGCACAATGGGGCTCTGACCCTTGCTTGGAGTTTCTAGATGCTACTATACTACAAATAAAGAGGCAAATTAAAATATATCTTTGCCTCCCTATTCGTTCTACCAGGCAGAAAAAAGAATAGTGATTTTTTTTTTGTGGTCCAAGGTTGTAAAATACCCTTTTCCCTATCCCCCACACTCCTCTCACCCCTCGGTGCTGTACCACTGTTTTATCTACTGAGAACAGCAGGTAGCTAAGGATTAAATTCAAAGCCTGGCATTGTGCTGAGTGAATTGGTTAACAAATAATGCCAGCTACTTTCTAGTACATGCAGTTTGGAGTGTGCTAACTCCTAGGGATCTGCATGTCAGTAATGAAATGTGTTTGTACACCTTCATGAAGCCTGACAGTATGCTTTGAAAACACTGTAATTGGAGAATTACATATTGAATGCTAATAGTGATATGGCTTTTATACAAATTGACAAGGTTCTCTGGGTTACTTATTTTTCTGAGAAATTAGGTTTTTCCTGTCAATTTGCCAAATTGAAAATCAAAATCCTGTCTATGACTCAACAGTGGATTGAATGAATTAAAAATAAATAGCATGCTTATTACTAAGTTGCAGTGGCTCTGAAAAACTCTGTAGAAATATACTAACAGCAGCAAATGGTACTTGCATTCTGATTAAAAGTTATCATCTTTGGTACGTTTGGAAGCAAAAGGATTTAAAGAAAATACATCTTTATTTATAGTGATGTAAGGCTAACAAAGCACAAAAAATGTATAGGCACACTACAAAAAATACTGAGCAGTGATTTCCTATTAACATTGTATATCTTAAATGCACATTAGATATTAAAAAACAACTAAAAAGGTTTGGGTGATCTTTATCAGTGGAAACAGAATTGGCAAAAAAGAGTACTTGGAAGAGCAGAAGAGTACTTTGACTATAACAGCGTTTAAAAAAGAACTGGATAAATTCATGGTGGTTAAGTCCATTAATGGCTATTATCCAGGATGGGTAAGGAATGGTGTCCCTAGCCTCTGTTTGTCAGAGGATGGAGATGGATGGCAGGAGAAAGATCACTTGATCATTGCCTGTTAGGTCCAGTCTCTCTGGGGCACCTGGCATTGGCCACTGTCGGTAGACAGGATACTGGGCTAGATGGACCTTTGGTCTGACCCGGTACAGCCTTTCTTATGTTCTTATGTAGCAGTAATTTTTACAGATACAAAATATTTTTATACACAACATAGTCCTCTTGAAAATTTATTTGCCACCAGGAGCCCATTGAGAGACATACTGCAAGACTGGATAATTTTAGGAAAAAATTAACAGATGCAAACAACAGAAATGCCGGGGGTTGATAATCAAATACTGCATCAGAACTCAATCTGATTGCTCGATGAAGAATTAATTTTCCTCATTACTGCATAATTAGCTAAGTCATTATGGATGTTGTCTACCTCTCTCTGAAAACTCTGATATTAACTGTTATCAAAGGCAAGATTCTGAATGAGGCCTGATGCTGCAAGGCAACAATTAGGTTAAGAGGGTCCAGTTCAGAAAAGCACTTCTGCATATGCTTACGTCCATTCCTATTCAGCTGAGTCCAATGGAAGTCAAGCCAATGTTAAAGTTAAGCACATGCTTAAGGGCCTTATTCAGTTGGTGCCAGAGAAAGGATGAACATACCACCTTAAAAACAAAAAGGACCATTATCCTGAAGTTCTTTCTCCTTCCTTACTCAGGCAAAACTCTTACTGGAGTCAACAGGAATTTAACTGACTAAAGCTTTGGCCTAAATTGAACAAATGCCTTCCTGCAAGAATCCACGTATGACCAAAACTCACCATAAGAGCTGGAACAATAATTGCCAGTTTCCTCAACACTTAGAGCTACTGCATTAGCTTTAAAGAGGTCCAGAAGTTGAAATACCTGGTGCATGTTCTGGGCAGATGGGACGGGGACGGTGGCTTACCTAAGTTTTTATTTTTTTATTATTTGTATTTACAGTTAGGTGAAATACATAAAATCCAGTGCATCCAAACAAGTCATACTAAATGGTATTGCATCAGTGATTTCCCTACACCCACCCTGAATTTCCCCAACACCCCCCCCCCCCCAGTTTTGCGAACTAGTTACATGACAGTTTAGTGACTGTTTGGAAATTTGAATTGAAATTGAAACATTAATACACACTTTAAAAGCATATACAGTTTATGATAAAATACGTGTATCTGAAAAAGTATAATAGATTTGAAAAGTATGAACATAGACTAGCTTTCTTATACAGCTGTTATTTTTTATGACCATGTCAGTGCATTCATTTTGGTGATGTTGGCCAACCTAAATAATTTCAAATGATGATTTGTAAGCGAAGTCTAAATGAGCTCTCCCTGACAGCTAGTGATGAGCTGGGGCTGGGGGGAAAGGCTTCAGGACCAGAATGTATTTACATTCATACCTAATCTACCTAGGTATCCAGAAAACAGAGCTGTGTTGCCCAAGTGATAGATTTTGGTTGGGGTTGGGTTACAAATCATTGAATGCAAGGGGGGGGGGGAATGAAATTGTTGTTCTTATTGTATGAGTAAAGGGCAGTAGAACTGTTCTTAGCCTGTGCTGATTGAGGGCATCAAGAGAGAGGGTGGGGACCTGTCCCTCTCCACTGTTTAAAGACAGAGCTGATTAGGCTCCATAGATAGTCTTTTGTTCTGTTAAGTGACTGCTGCAGCTGAAATCACTGACAATCAGGTCTAAGTGCTTAGTCTTGCTGTGGGGCCAGTGTTTCTGTGGAAGAGATGGCCCAGACTTCACTAGCAGCGAGGTTCCTCCACTGAGAGCTCAGCTGAAATCACTGAGAGCTGGGTGGAACCTCAAGAGACCAACTTGCAAAGGTCACAGTTGCAGGTGGCAGCAGAAGGTGACTGCGCAGGGCCATTGGCAACAGAGTGGTGGAGTGAACGGTGGCACAACGAACAGCAGTGGCCAGAGTGAACAGTGAGCAGCTGGAGGAATGAGCAAGATGCCTTCTTGCCCCCCACCTGGGAGGTGTACTCACATGAAAGCACCTCTGAACTCTGAGTTCCACTGACCAAGGACAACACTGGTGAGTGAGGTGCGGTGGAGGGAAAAGTGAGGGGCACATTAAATAAACATTTGTTTGTTGGACTATCTTTTAGTGACTTTGCTCCAGAATGCTAGATTTGTGACTGGGAATGGAAGCTTATATAAATATGTTTCCTAGTAGGCCAAGATTTTTAAAATGCATTATTTGCCAAGGTTGTTATCTCACGTCGTTGCTATCTTGAGAGGTCATTATGTTGGGGAGTTTCTGTACTAAACATTTTTATTATTATAATTAATTTTTACATAAGAATGGTCAAACTGGGTCAGACCAATGGTCCATATAGCCCAGTATCCTGTCTTCTGACAGTGGTCAAGGCCAGGTGCTTCAGAGGGAATGAACAGAACAGGTAATCATCAAGTGATCCATCCCCTGTTGCCCATTCCCAGCTTCTGGCAAATAGGCTAGGGACACTCAGAGCATGATGTTGCATCCCTCCCCATCCTGGCTAATAGCCACTGATGGACCTATTCTCCAAGAATTTATCTAGTTTTTTTTAATCCTGTTATAGTTTTGGTCTTCACAGCATCCCCTGGCAAAGAGTTCCACATGTTGACTTTATGTTGTGTGAAGAAGTACTACTTTTTGTTTTTTTAAAACTTGCTACCTATTAATTTCGTTGGGTGACTGCTAGTTCTTGTGTTATGTGAAGGATTAAATAACATTTCCTTATTCACTTTCTTCACATCAGTCAAGATTTTATAGACCTCTATCATATCCCCTCTTAGTCGTCTCTTTTCTAAGGTGAAAATTCCCAGTCATTTTAATTTCTCCTCCTGTTTCATACCCCTAATCATTTTAGTTGCCCATCTCTGTACCTTTTCCAATTCCAATGTATCTTTTTGGGATGGGGTGCCCAGATCTGCACCCAGTATTCAAGGTGTGCACGTACCATGGATTTATAGAGAGGCAATATGATATTTTCTGTCTTATTAACTATCCCTCTCTTAATGATTCCCAACATTCTGTTTGCTTTTTTGACTGCCGCTGCACATTGAGTGGATGTTTTCAGAGAACTATCCACAATGACTCCAAGATCTCTTTCTTGAGTGTTAACAGCTAAGTCAGACTCCATCATTTTGTATGTATAGTTGAGATTGATAAATGCAAAGTAATTCACATTGGAAAACAAGGTTGAATTTCCCAGTTTTGTGAGATCCCTTTGTAACTCTTCGCAGTCTGCCTGGGACTTAACTATCTTGAATAGTTTTGTATCATCTGCAAATTTTGCCACCTCACTGTTTACCCATTTTTCCAGATCATTTATGAATATGTTGAACAGTAATGATCCCAGTACCAACACCTCAGGGATACCCCTATTTCTCCCTCTCCATTCTGAAAACTGATAATTTATTCCTACCCTTTGTTTCCCATCTTTTAACCAGGTACTGATCCATGAGAGGACTTCCCTCTTATCCTATGATGGCTTACTTTTCAAAAGTCAATTTAAATTAAATACATTTAAAAATATATATATATTTTTAGAAATCTAGACCTGTTATGTGTTTTGGTGTAACTTGCATTATCCTTATGTTAAATTTGAATTATCCTAACAAAACATTTACTTTATTCATATCTCTTTTATATATCTCATTGGCCCTGACACACACACACACACACACCCTGTAATTCAAACACCCACCCCCCCAATTTCAACTGGGGAAACCACTGTATTGCATTGCAGCACTACTTCCACACTAGGGTTCTCTGAACAGGTTCAGTTGCAATGCATTCCGAGTACCTATCCCACAAAGTACCAGTTGCTGCAGAGGTAGCTGGTCTGGGTACAAAGTTTCTAGGGAAGGGCGAGGACAGCTGTCAGGAGCAAAGCCACCAACTCTTCTCCTCTGGCAGCTGCCTCACCCAGACAAAGAACCTGGCAGTTTGCCAGCTCAGTGTTCCCTCTCTGCTCACCCCCTGCCACTCGCTCTACATTATCCCCCTAGATTCCACTAGCGTCCCCCCCCCCCCAGCTTGGCTTTTCATCCAACAAACTACAAATGGTTCAGTGTCTGCAAATGCCAATCTGAACAATGAACCACCTGTGATATGTCAAACTGAATTTCATCTGACAAGACACAGGTGGCTCACAAGCTAGGGCTGCTGCAGGAGGAGCGTGGTGTATTGAGAACTGTAAAAATTACAAGCTGTCACTTTAAATCCTGGTCCTGCCTACAGGCTAGAGAGTTCTGTAGGTAAGTGTACAGTCTTCTCTGGACCTAGCAGAGGTAGTTTGTAGACAGCCAGTTTACAATAAAGTGAGATGAATTGTTCACCTCTGTTATCAGGGGCAGCTTGCTTTGTCTCTCTCTGTTTTTGATCCTTCTATTGCTAAAGTTCTGGAGTTTAAGAAATAAATTAGGGTTATTGTGCAACCTTCCACAAAGAGCATTCTTAATCTGACTTCTCTGTGTATATGCTGTGAATTTAACAAGGATGATGCTCCTTGCAACCCTATAGTTTTGGAAAGGGCAGGAGAAAGAAAAGATCTGCTAGTTTCAGGGCTGTCATATGAATGGTCAAAGTGAAGGGTTAGAATGGGAGTCAGAAAATCCAGACTGTTCTGCCACCACTGACTTCTTGTGTGATCTCGGGCAACTCATATAACCTCTGTCTCAAGTTCTCCATCTGTATAATGGTGATAGTATTTTCTAACCCACTTGGGTATCAGGCTTAATTCTTTTAATGTTTTTAAAGAGGCTTCAGATCCTCATGTGAAAGGCACTATCAAAATGCAAAGTGGTGTCATATTATAAATGCTGACGAGTGGCCTCTGTTCCAAAGTATGACGTTTGTGAACAATCTTCCAATTACATAGGATTTCAAGCACTGCATTTTACATACTTTAGCTCAGATTTCCCTTACAGTCAAACCCAGATCTTGGATACATTTTGATTTTGTCCATCAAAATGTTTTTATTTTTGCTATGAGAAAAATGCCTTTAACTGGTAGCAATAAACAAATGTCTTGGATTTTAGTACTTTTAATGTTTCTCAGAGTTGAGTAACTGCAATCCTGGTTTTTGGTTGGGGCATAATCTTCTTAGGGAAGGAAGCATCTGCCTGAAGCAACTCAGAATTTCTGCAGGAGGCAGCGAACTTTATCAAGCAGATCATCATATTGCATGATGTTTCCACCATAAATTAGCAGACTATTCAGTGAATCTATTATTGTGTGGCCTTGGGGCTTCAGTCATCACCTCACCAGTCATCTTGCATCGTTCATGGGTGTTGCAAAAAGATCAGGCAAGAGGGGTAAAAGTTTCTAGTACATCTTGACAGTTTTAGGAAAAACAGGTCCGATACTCACTCCTTCCCAGTGCTTAATCTGTGCCAGGGCATGAGCCCCGGCACCTCTGGACTTGGCAGTTCATGGCCTTAGCACCTCGGGCTTGTCACATCAGTTATGAATGTAAAAAAATTGCTTGAGCCTCAGCACCTCTTTCATTACAAATTAAGCACTGTTCCTTCCTTATCTTAGGCCCATGATCACTCAGCGTGTAGACTTAGCCTACTAAAGCATGGTACCATTTGGTTTTCTTTTTGTTTTTCTTTTGGCTAGCAGGTCATCAATGGCACAATATCATTGTCACCAGTTATGACAGGAAAAGTAACTTAGCCAAGACTCCACAGCAAGTGAACAGCAGAGGAAGTATTAGAACTCAGGGTTACAGTGCCCTCCTCCTTGCCCTAATAAATGCAGATTCAGGTTCACTAGGAGATGGGTGGACTGGAAGGCACAAGCTTTATCATGATGGTTACCACCCACACCATCTCCATGGATCCTGGGATCCTCCATGACACAGCTGGGCCTTCATCATCCTGATCATAGAGAAGTCCTGACCGGACTAGGCCAGAGAAAGGAACCCAGCTGGCATCATCACCTTCACCAGCTATGGCTGAATCCCAAACAGCATCTGGAATGTGAGACTTTGGGTCTTGCGGTCAACCCTTCCCCCATCTGTCCTTTTCCTCCTGTACCTTACTTTTTTTTCTTTCCTCTCTCACTCTTTTTACCTTGTATTTAATAAGAATTTGGCATAGCCAACTAAGACTAGATATTTTGCAACACTGCTGTGAGCCTGCTACCAGAAAAGGTGGCTAAAAACAATGCCTTGAACAGCCCAATACTGCTATGAAGTTGGCTAGGTTTTGGAGTGGTTAATACGATTGTGCACTGTGCCGGTATTTCTTCAGCGATGAGGGTTTCAGTAAGAATCAGCTTCCAAAACAGAAAGAAGCTGCATTTTTAAATTTTTGCTGTTCATTTCTCTTCCCTTTTCTGTCTCTCTGTGTGTGTGTCTTGTTTTGTCTTTTAGGAAACGGAATTGGACTTCAACATCAGCAACTAGAGCAGCTCCAGCCTATCTCAACTAATTTCTCTTTTCCCCCAAAAGGACAGTTATTTCCATTTTAAATACCATCTAAGAGACTGCCAGACATGGATTATTTTCCTTCTAAAAACTCCTTACAGCTGAATGGAAATACGGGATGTTGTTAAAATGAAAGCATTAACACTTTACATATCAAATGCTTTGTTTCTCCTTTTTCTGTATCTATAATAAAAGGTAGCGTGATAGAGTCACCTGAAAACACCCTATAGCCTGATGCATATACTCTATAGCTAGGTAGCATTCATCTAGGCAAGATGGTGAGCCCTGGGTTCAAGTCCCTGCTCCAGAGTGGTTAGTGCCCTAACCACTGGACATAAGGGTACATCTCCTCAGTTTTGTGAATCTAGCCCTTCATTTCCTTTTATTTAAAAAATGCCCTAAAACAAAACTTCCCATTTAACCCATAAAACATTTCCTACTTTGAACCTGCCAATGTTTTTTTAATAAAGTCATTTTAGATTGAACTGAATTCCCTCCCCCCCCCCCGCTTTTTTGGAACTACCAGCAAACTGAAAAATCAGTTATTCACAGTTATTTGCTCTTCTCAGCATATCATGGCTATCATTCTGGAGTTCAGCCCTTACAATCACACTGGTTCTCTGATCCCTCATTGCTCATTTATTATTTGTACCACAGCAGCAAGAACCTGCATCTTGTCTTCTTTCCTGTGTTTTTTTGTTTTTGGCTTCCTCAGGGGAATTTATCCCACTCTTTCAAAACAGAAAGAACCTGGGGACCCTTTGTGATATTTCTTGTACCAACAAACAGTAAGAGAAAGTAGTGCACCCAACAGCTAAAATTCTAAATAGACAAGATAAACAGAGTGGGAGAAAGTATTATCCTTCCTTTCACAGATGGAGAACTGAGGCAGAGAGAGATTAAATGACTTGTCTAAAGTCATAGGGGAAGTCTGTGGCAAAGCCAGGAATTGAAGCTAGATTTTCTCCATCCCAGTTCAGTACCTTAAAGACTATTCTTCCTCCCAGGGGTACAAATCCTTCTAAGACCTCAAGACAGATTTCAGCAAAGGTCAGAAGCCGAAAAGAACAGCTCGACATTATAAAAATAAACAAACAAACACACCAGCATATAGAAACCGAAACTCCCAATTGTTTCTTTAGGCCCAGGTTAGGTTTTCTGTGACATTATTTCCAGCTTCCAGCTTCAGTGGCTCCGTTATTACAATGCAGCCTCACCAGGTGTGTGTGGGATGGAGGGAGATTTTGATCTCAAGGAGCGTTCCCATAAGGAGGAGCAGCTGGCAGTGGGGGCACTGTATATGGTGTTTTTGTAGAACACAATGACAGTTTGTGAGGAAAGACTTGTCTCCACAAAGGCAATGAAAGGCTGAATGAGGTATTCTTAATGGTTCATTGAACACACACACACACACACACACAGGCGCCTCTACAGATGGCAAAAGATGTGACAATTAATTCAATTTAGCTACCTGCTCTTTTTATGCTTTGACAATGATGAAGACTATTATTTTTCAGAAAAAGAAAAAAAGGCAGCCGACATCCTGCAGAAAGAAAGTTCTGGAAATCTCTGCTCTCTTGCGCACAAATCTGAGGCAGAGCAGCTGTTCCAAGTCTAACCTTTAGACTTTTCTGTGAGTGAAGAGCTAGCTTTGATCTCTCATCAATAAACAAATAAAAGAGAGCCTGTTTCAGTGGATGGAAGCAGTTCTGTATCCAGGTAACCATGTCCTTTCCTCATTGATCACTATGGTAACCTAACTCCTTCCTTCTGTTCCCTCTAAATGAGAAAGCATGTTTCCCTGATAACAGCAATGGGAATTCTTTGATTTGCTATTCCATTCCTTGACTTCACAACAGCAAAAGGTCACTTCCAATTCCAATGTGAGGAATTTAAATTTAAACAGTGTTGAAATATACATACGTCCCTTGCAGTCCCATAGCTGTCTTAAAATATCCTGCTCAAAATTCACTGCAAGAAATTAAAACCCTATCTTAGAGAGCCTTCTGTTATGAATTGCAGACAAATATATAAAACACAGTTCAGTTCCCATGTGTCTTAATGACCCTTTGTGGTTGATGGGGTTTCTGAGTCTGCAGCTTAATTAGATTTTCTGTTAGCCAGTGATTTCAGCAGGCACAAAGGGCTTTTGGAAGACGTTGGTAATGAACTTTAAATGGGTCAAGGTGAGCAATACTTTCCAAGAGCGTGGATCACATTTTAAAGACTGTCCCATGAACCACCTTCCATCTGCAATTGGACGGCCTTCTTCCTTCCGCTTTTCATTCGATAACATCCCTGTGGCAACTACAGCAATCGCTGATGTGGAAAAGTAGTATAAGGAAAGCCACAAGTATTTTAGTGCTCTCTAGTGTGATCATACATCAGTGGTCCCAGTTTGTAAACCTACCGTGTGTCATGTGCATCACACACATGCAGCAGGGCAGGGAACAGTTCTTACAATTTAAAAGTTTTTGACTATGAAAGCTGAAACTTTTGGCAAGTTTCAGTGTTATCATGATTTTATTGCAAGCCATTCAATATTTGGTGTTTGTTAACGATACAGCTCCTGAAGTAATGTTATTACATGACAATCTCATTTTATACACACCCCCTTTCCTCATTTTTTTTTTTAGGGAGAAAACCTTGAAAACATGAACCTTGAAGGTTTAAAACCCAGAGTGCAGATTACCAGCACCCCAATTTTTTACTTTGGCTTAAAATCATGTGACTTTAAAATAAATCTCATTATTTTCAGGCATCTGACTCTTGTATTTTTGAGCGCTTAGGATTGGCAAGTTTGAATTTTTCATGAGAACCTGAAAGTCAGTTCCAGGTTTAACATTTTGGTATTTCCACCAGTGCATATGGGTTGTTTTAAATGGCTGCTGTTGAGATGCAAAAAATAGCCAACAGTACATTGCCCCATACAGATTTAACAGAAAAGATTTACAGTTTGACGTTCAAAACTTTTCAGACAACAAGTGTTTCCCGGTGATAAATTTGAGTTGAAACAAGATGTTTCACTTTTTGAATAAATTATGAAAATAGGATTGTTTATTCCATCTGGTTTTGCTTTAAGTGTTATTTTTTTTAATTATTATTTTTCTTTGCTAGCTATCTAATTGCAAGATCTATATTTACCTAATATAGTGACAGGTGGAAGAACCACCTGTCAGTTCCTTAAGTCACCATCTGAATTAAAAAAGTTCAGTCTCTGCCCTTCCCGCCCCTCATCACTTTTTAATCTCCTTCCAAGCATGTTGCTGTTGCATTAACAGGGAGTCTCCACATATATTTCCCGTATTAGTACGATTAGTTTTCTAGACACATCCAAGGAGAAATAACTGTCATGAGCAAAAATCCATGGAGCAGATTCCCTTTCTGGAGTTTTCCAGAATATACTGTCAGAAGACTGGGGAGTGCTTTCTGCAAAAGAAGCCAATGCCACAAATCTTAGCTACTCTAAGAACTATTAGGTGAAACCCTGGCCCCATTGAAGTCAATGGGAGTTTTGACTTCGACTTCAAACAAGGCCAGGTTTTCACTCCATATGAAAACTTTGGGCTGGAGCCTCACCCCTGTTTCAGCCCCTTCACACCACATAAGAGGGCCAGAGTAATGTAAAGGTGCCCTAAAAGCCCCAGTTCTGGTGAAGCGAGGATTCCCCTGGTACAGGCACTATGGTAGAGATCTGTGCATAATCTCACCCCTTATACCTGCACACTTCTACTTCAGACCACTGCTGCTTTCCTAGCTCCTGACAGGGTTGCCTGCTTTAAAGGTGGTTCCACAGCACTGAAGGAGCCCCACTCAAGTTGATATAGCATGCAATTGCATTATTTCAGTGGGAATCTAGTCAGAAGATTGGTGGAGAAACAGTGTGCCCTCCTCCACCTCTGTATATTGCCTCCTCCTCACTTGCGTGCTGAAGAGGATGTGAGAATGAATGGTGCTGCAGAAGTGACTGGCCTATCTCCTCCATGCACACACATCACATGGACGTAGGAAGCTATATTCTGGAATTACATTCTCATTTGTTGGCTTTGTGTGTTAATTCAGGAGAGAGCGAGCCAGATCTTCATTGGAGCTACACCAATTTACACCAGCTGGAGATCTAACATAATATAGTTTGATTAGCTTTAAAAAAACAAAACAAAACAAAAAACACACTCCTCACATCCTTTCAGTTTCCAGAGTTCAAACTGGCAAACAATGTGAGCCAACTGCTACATAACCATCCCTGTTTTGAAAGGGTGGGATAAATTCCCCTAACTGAGGAAGCCAAACAAACAAAGAAAAAAAAAAAAACCACGCAGGAAAGAAGACAACAGATGTATTTCTGAATCCTAAATCAGGTCCAACTTCAGTTTCATAATATCAGACTAACTAAGGGTCTATATTATTATATCAAAGTACCAAAACATGCAACAGCCATGTCTGTGTGCGATGCAGGGAAATTTTGGTCCCAAATGATGCTGTCCTCCCATAAGGAAGAGCAGCTACTTGTGTAGAAGCTTTGTAAATGTGGGAGTTTTAAAAATGAGTAAAATTGCAGGTTGCAAGGAGTCTTGTCTCCACATTCACTGTGAAAGGTGAGAAGAATATTACAAATCCTGATCACTGCTATACATTTAAAATGTACTCAAATTATAGGTATACCTGTGTGTATATTTTATTTATTATGTTCACACACAACTATATATCTGCATGTTGAATACATTTAAATTTTATATAGCATATATATTATGTATACAGTACCGAAGGTCAGTGATGCCAATTCTTGTGATCTTTGATTTTGTTTGGAGACATCAAAGATTGAGGAGTTGGCCATCCATATGATACTCAATCCTGATTCTGTCAGGAAGGCGGTCACGAATGAGAATCAGGATCATGACAAGGTAAATGGAGAAGTGTTGGAGCAATGACACATCCCTGCTTGACACTGATTAAGTTAAGTCTCTCAGTTAAATCAGGGAAGAAGGGTTTGCGGAGGGCAGTGGAAGCATTTCAAAGACATACTGAAAGTACATCTTAAAAAGGGAGGCATCAACCCAACAAACTGGGACAATTTGGCACGGAACAGAACACAGTGGTGCCACACCAAACACCAAGCCACAGCTCACTTTGAGAATAGATGTGCTCATGAGACAGAGAAGCGACAAAGGAGGTAATAACCAACAACTATGTCTCCTTGTAATAGCTCGTGCTGTCACCACCGCAGCACCTCCTGCTGGTCAGTCCGGGAGCTCATTCCAGCCTCAGGGCACCTCCTGCTGTCACTACTAGTCTTTCAATCAATCTCCACCACTATACTGCAGGTCCCGCGTCCCTCCCGGCCTGCGGTGCTCCTTCTCCTGAGTACTGCCACGTGGCAGTGCCCCCACACTTGGGGTCCTCCCCTCCCTGGAGAACACCAATCCCCTAAGCCCACCTGGCCTCAGTGAGTGACCCACTTCCAGTCTTCATCTAGACCCTTCTCTCAGGGGCAAATTGCAGTCTGAAGTGGCCAATCATCATCAGCAAGGGGGTTGGACCTGTTGCCTCTTCCTCCCCACAGTCCTAGTACCTCCTCCGGCCCTGACAGCAAGGCCTTGGCCTGGGGATGTACCACGCTGGAAATCCCCCAGCTCCTCCTGCCCTTCCCCAGCACTGCACTGTGCAAGGTACCCTTTGCTCTTTCAGGCAGCCAGGTCCATCTTTCTCCAAGGCTAGAGAGAAACTGACTGCCTTCTGGCCCTGCAGTCCTTTCATTGGGCCCAGCCTGGCCCTGATTGGCTGCCTCCCAGCCTTTTCTGATTGGCTCTCTGCCCCAGCCCTCTCCAAGGGCTGGCTTTTAACCCTTTCAGGGGCCGGAATGGGGTGACCGCCCCGCTACACTCCTACAAGTGTAGCACACTCCTGTCCCTCTTATTTCATTAGTTGTCCCCCGAAATCATTTGGTTTCCAGGTCCTGTATATCCTCCCCTTAGGCTGGGGTGGGGGGTCCTTCAGCAGTGGGCGGGCTTCCGCCCACCCACTTCCCGGAACCCAGTAGGTACACTTTTACAAGATTACACCTGTCACTTCAGTGGAAAATCTGCAGGGCAAGAATTGGGTTCCTCGGCCACTTAAAAACTCACCAATGAACCCCCTTGGCAGACATCATCCTCACATATCATATATATAAAGGAAAGCGATAAATACACTAAACAGAACTCTATCTGGCTACTATGACCCATTCAGATTCTATAGAATATAAGCTCTCTTCTAAATAAACACTTTCTAGCCCTTTTGTTTATGAAGAAAACCTGCTAAACATCAGCTCATGTAGCACTTATATTGAAACAGGAAAGCTCTAAAAACAGGAAACAACTGGCCCCCTGTATGGGTTTAAATCTGAAGCTGAATGATACAGTTTAAGGACCACCTCTTCAAATAGAATAATTACCGTATATACTCATTCATTAGCCCGTTTGTTTATAAGCTGACCCCCCCCCAAATGGATAGGTAAAAACAGCAAAAACTGTATGACCCTTTCATAAGCTGACCCTATATTTCAGAGGTTGGAAAACTTTGGCTCCTGGACCGTCAGGGTAAGCCACTGGCGGGTTGGGACGTTTTGTTTACTTGGAGCGTCTGCAGGCATGGAGCCCCTCAGCTTCCTGTGGCCGCCGTTTGCCGTTCCCAGCCAATGGGAACTGCGGGAAGTGGCAAACTGTGACCACAGGGAGCTGAGGGGCTCCATGCCTGCAGATGCTCCATGTAAACAAAACGACAATGTATTAGATATTCAATTCAATGATTCGATAGAGTTTAAAATCATCAAATTTTGATGTGTCCCTTTTTTACTAAAAATATTTGGCTTATGAATGAGTATATACGGTATAAATAATTTATTCTGGCAATGGCACGCCTAATTTGCACTTCTAGTTCCTGCAGTTGTCACTGCCCCCCGAGTATTTGCACTTGGAAATGGCGAGGTATTACAGATTAGGCAGTGGGACTTCGGAAACCAGTTTCGAGCTCAATCACACACTTCCTGTACGACTTTGGGCAAGATTCACAATAGAATTAGAATATGTCAACAAACTTCCCTCATAACTTCTTTAGCTCAGTGGCTAGGCTACTCACACCCCTTCATCTGAGGAGGAAAAGGTATTTGAACAGGCATCCCAAGTGAGCACCTTAGCCACTGAACTATGGGATTTGCTGATGTGGAGCTCCCATGTTGAAGCTCTTCTACTTTGGACAAATAATTAAAGAGAGTCATTGGGTGAGCAAAAGAGTGAATGCAAATGCACGCACAAGCATGAGAATGACTCTGTTGCTTTATGGTTAGAACTCTCACAGAGGATGTGGGAGACCTGGAATCCAGTTCCCAGGCTCCAATGAATCTTTATTTGTCCAAAGTGGAAACCAACCTCAACTGTTGAAGGGGCTAGGTGGAAACTTTTCCTGGAAGCAAGTTATCCCATGAATGCCTACCACAGAATTACTTTCCTATGAGGCATCTGGTACTGGCATCTGGTATTCGTAATAGGATACTAGATGTGGATCAATGGCCAGATCCAGTATATGGATTCCTATTTTCCAGTGACAGTGCAATGGTGAGAGTATTTATGGAAAAGGCCAATGTAGACAATGAGGTAACTTTTTATAGCATCTAAGAGACTTAGGCTCCTAAATCCCACTGACTTGCAATGAGACTTGGGCAGTTTTGAAAACTGTACCCAATACTACAAATTATTTGGTCTACTGTGAAAGACAAGACTAGGGGGGTGACACATGAGGATTAGGTGATAGGAACCTGGTACAGCTTCAGCTGGGATAGCAACAATGGGAGCAGTAGAGGAGATAGTGGTAAGGACACCAACTTCTGTGTTATCTAGCCCTAGCAGCAGTGATCAAATTTAAAAAACCAGCCAGTGTAGACACAGCCTGTGCTGCCCTAAAGCCAAGCACATTATATGAAAATAGGGCTTCTGTTATTAAGGAAATTCTTCCTATCTGAACCTAGTAAGCTATCAGCCTTCCAATTCAGTGTGATTTCCCTTTGTTCCACCAGGTAGAGCTACAGCTTCAAACATTTTCAGTAGAGCAGAGTTGGTATATGCTTTTGGATGAGCTGTCTGCCCAACTGGATGGCTTTCAGTTTTAGACAGAAGCTACTAAAAACACCCTTGTTATTAAAATGCACTTTCTACTGCTTCCTATCATTTGTAGGAGGCGGAAAGCTGGAGTTGATCAGCAGGACAAGTCTTAATCCCACTCCGATGTTTGTAGACTGCCCACAAACCAAAATAATGAAACAAAAAATAAAAGTAGTTGTACTGGCTGAAAAGCTGTGCTAAAAGCCTGGCAATCGCGATGAAAGGGTCTTGCTGCAGATGTTAGTCACGTTGCTTAATGCATTTTTGGAAGGTGCTCAGGTAGCATGGCGATGGTATAAAAATCTGAACAGAACAGAATGTGAACAGCTGTGGGCTTGGTTTTTGGTTGTTTTTTTGGGGTTTCGTTTTACTACCAAACATACAGCAGCCTGGGCATAGACCTTCTAAACCCTTCTGGATTTATACTGCAACCTTTACTCTCACCAAGTGGTTCGTAACTCTACAGGCAATCCTGTTTTCTTCAGTGGGACTATCATCAGAGTTACTCAATGTAAGCATGGCAGACTCTTGTCCTTTGGGAAGTGGTAATTCTGTCATCTGAATCCAGCCCAGGATTGTTATGACCACCTTACAGATGTTCAGTGGCCTATATGAAATGTGGTCTAGGCTTGATCTAGTTCCTGATGGAGAGGTGTCCTTATTAGGAAGGCTGCCCTAATAATTGTCATTTAAGCCACAAGAGCTTTTCAGTGAGCATGGAGACTGAATCCTTAGAAATTACCTCTCCAGACCCAGCATGGATCCCTGGTAACAGTGGGGAGGGGAGGGAAAGGAGGCTGGTATCCAGGCTTGCCGCTATTTTTGACAGCTCTGGAGCCAGAAGCAATCTGGCACCTCTGGCTACTAAATTAACTTTTCAATAAGAAGAGATAACTATTTACATTTTTAACCCCTCCAGATTTTAATTTATAGGCTTTTGATAGTCTGTTTATTGCTTCTGAAATGTATCAATCCCACCCAAGGCATAATATTTCTGTTGCAGAACTGTAATTATTGAGCTGTTTGAAATTGCTAAGGAAGAAAAGTTGGAGGCAATTCAGGAAAATATGAACATGGGGTATTTTAAACAGAAATAATAGCTGCAGTGCAGCAATAAAGATAAATTGAATTAATATGTTCCAGCATCAGTGAACAGCTCTGTTTTCAATACGTGCAGTACTAAAAACTGTTCTTTTCATGGAATCTGACTGATGGTATTAGTGTGGGAAGTACAATTTATAGGGCCAATTCCTCAGCTGATGTAAGGCAGCATAGCTCCACTGAAGTCAGTGGATTGAAGCTGACTGAGGATCGGGATTACATATTATTCTCCCCTCCATTTCAGTGGCTTTTCAGGTACAGCAGAATTTCAGAGCTTGCTTTGGCAACACCAGAGATGATGCATTAACCTGAATAATATGACTTCCTTAATCCAATATTCGAATTGCCATGGAAACCTCTTAGCAACGTGAAGGGATAAAATGGATCCAAAAAGAAAACAAAAAACAAAAAAACCAACAACCTTACAACCAGTCAGCTCAAATGGTAACACTAGAGACAAAGAAAACAAAACCAACAAACTTTCTAGCCTCAGGGAAACAGAACAAACAATTGTGTCACCAGATTTAATAACTCAAATTTGCAGCAGAATAGCTTCAAATTCCTCAGTGGATTCCCCTTGCCCCCATGGCCTTTACATCTTTCTGACTTTGAAGTTTGCACTTGGAATAGTAAAGTTGTTGTAGTGTCAACTTCGGACATTGTGCCAAAGATTTCACTGTTCCCCTGTTCCAGAGGGTGTGCTCTTGCTTTCTGGGAAGTAATGTGTATTTTATTAGGAGCACACTGTGTCTCCAAGCAGGAGCTTTCAGCCGTGATTCTCTGTTGGGCTCCATGACAATACAAAGACCTTCCCTACGTTTTCAGTCTTAACAGAAACCAAACTTTAGGGCCTTTGGCTTTGTGTGGTGAACTTGTTTACATGGTGAGAATTCCCTCCACAGAGAGTCTCTGTCATCCTATAGAAAACATTGAGCAATATCCCCTCATATGATCCTTCATATACATATACAACAACTTTCAGCTTCTTGGCCAGGATTTTCAAAAGTGGCTAATGACTTTGGTACATTTTAAAGGAGGTTGAATTTCAGTGCTGATGCTTCACACTTCCTGAAAAATCAGGTGCCTTTACTGTATTTGAAATTGGGTACCCAACAACTGAGGCAACACCCCCCCCGCAAAAAAAACCCCCCACAAACAAACCAACCATTTATTACCTTTCAAAACCTTGGCCCTTATCTTTAGGAAAATTCTCTATTCCCCTCGTTAATCTTGGTGGCCCCATCTAAATAGAGTTTTCCAGCTCTACAGCATGTGCAGCGCTATTTATATACTTAAGTGACTTCTGGCAAACTTCTGTAATACAGTTCAAAGAATAGACCAGAGAGGCCACCTGAGCAATTATTGTGCCACTGTGGGGCAGTACTGAGGAAACGATATGCACTATTGTGCATGCATACAGCGGAGGATGACTGAGGGCCATGTGGTAGTTACCCTAGATCAAAGCATATCTAATTCAAAAAATGATGTGAATGTCTCTAGGACACTAGATTATTTTTGTGTGTGGTATATTAAAGCTGTACTGAGGAGGACCATATGGTGGTTAGCCCAAGCATGTTTCTCTGATATAGAAAAGGCCATACATACATTATAGATCCTTTTACAATATCCAAGCTATTTTCTGTGTTTTGGGTACCACTTTCAAATTGGGGAATTCAGCTGTAGTTATCTGTGGGTGGGGAGGGAGATGAATGTCTTTCAAGCCTGAATTAATAAGAGGTTTAATAAATAAGTCTGAGTGAGATGAATAAAATTTATTAATAAAGAGGCGAGACAAGCCATCCCAGCTGTCTGTCAAAAACCCTGATGGGATCATGAATATTTAAGAGGCAAGCAGCTTAAAGGCTTAATGTGTTCCTTGATTTTCTTCAACTATGTCTTATCTGCCAATAAATTATATAAAAAAACGGACATGAAGGCGTATTGGAAATCAGTACAGTTGCTTTTATTTATTTATACTAGGCCTTTAATTCACAAGAGACCTACTGCTGGATTTTGCCCTTATATGTGTGCACATAGCTGCCATAAAAATCAGTGTCCATTGCACACATGTAATTGAGGGCCGAGTTGTCCTTACAATAGCATCAGTTTTATTTCTTTATATATCTGACTGTCATCTAGACTACCTTCTCAGAAAAAATGAGATGTAATTCCCCCATCATTTTGAAAGTATGAAATCCAGTTTTGTTTAGAATGCATCTAGAGATAGCTCTTCAAACTTTCTTGGGGTTGTTAATTAATAATAGATGGTTACAAAATAAAAAAACATTATTAACAACACACACTCTCTCTCATATAAAAATGCCTCCAGCCTGGTAGCGCGTTGAGCAAGGAGTGATTCTTAATTTACAAATACGGCACACAGAACCTACTTCCAGGTCTAGAAAGTACCAAAGTATCAGACTTTAATATTATGGCATTTGTCCAAGACATGGAGTTCTTATATTGTAAGACTCCAATGTCAGTGGTTTTTGTACTAAAGTATTTTTTCTTGGTCTCACACCATCTCTATGATATTGAGTTTTGCATTTTTCAACATACATTACTACTTCAACTGGCTGAAAACCCGTTCCAAAAAAGTTTTTAACAGAAAAATAACCACACAAGGAGCAGGCAATTAGGAGGTTCTTTGAATAGAACTGGAATAAAGATTAGTGATGCCCATGTTCTTAAGAAGACCTAAGATTTTGCTGAAACATCCTGGGGTGATGACATTAACTGTGTATGTGTCTACTTGCAAGAACCAAGTCTGTAAAGTAACAACTTGACATGTAAGTCAGTAAGCTCCTGTTGTATGAAGTGCTATATGTTGTCCACTTTTTAAGGCACATTTTAAACTCAAGACAAAGCACAGGTAAGCAGAGAAAGGTATGTTTCAGAAAGACTTCAGATGTGACAGAAGCTCTTCTTAATCAATAAATTGGTACAACCTCCCTCCTCCCCAAAACCTGAGGCCAAGAATAAAAAGACCAAGGCCTTAAATACTGAATCCTGGTAAACAGGGGTCTCCTCCTTAATTCATTATTCTCTTCATCTCTGTTGACAGAAAGCCGTTACTTATGTTTTCAGGAACTGAATTCCTAGTGAAGCCAAAGATCAATTTATAAAATTGAAACATTTAAACTTATAGCAAGCTGGTTGCCTGCAGTACACAGACTTGATGATTATCTGAATTGGTGAGTAAGGATTGGTCTTCAGATTATTGCCAACACATAATAGAGACAGAGGCGTTCCCAGACCTCATTAAATCTATCCGACCTCATAACCTACCTGAGACTGTAGAGAAAGTTGAATTCACACTCCTATACCAAGTTATGCCTCTAAATAACACTGCAGTGCACTTTATTAGGAATTCTCAACCTGGGAATTGTTTCCCAACTGTTTCCGTATTGTTAACTGGGTGCAGGATCCCAGCCTAGATAGAAGAAAGTCTCCAAGGGGTCTCAGTATGGAAAAGACTGAGAACCACTGCACCACATGACAGTGCCAGATGTTAAAGTTCCTTCCTGTCCCCACATAGGATCAACTCATTGTGACACTCTGTACCCCAAAGCAACATCTTGACACTCCCATATTCACTATGGTGATATGATTACAATATGTTCTGTTCAAATTATGCCTTGTGAGGAATCATTTTAAAAGTCTTGATCTGTTGAATGTTAACATCCTGTTGGATTGTATGTGCTATCATTGTATGGGAGGCTGTGTGTGTGTTACTGAAATACATTGTGAGGTTGGGAACACCCACAACCAGCCTTTCAGTAGTGGAGAAGCCAGACACTGATGATGGCCCATTAAAGGAAATACACACGCACAAGAACTACCCCAGAAATTGTATATAATGGAGACCTCTCAGAGAGAGCAATAAACAGTGGAGACTGGTTGACTCAGTCATAGCAAAAGATCTTTCCAGAATGCTGAAGGAACCTATAAAGGAGGGGAAGTGACATCATCATTTGGCCTCACTCTCACCACAACTCATAGTTAGTAGTTGTCCAGAACCATCTGGGAAAAAAAGACTCTGAACTGGGAGGTAGTCCCAGGCTGGAAAGGAGAATCCCAGCTTGTGTATTAAGGAACTATACCATCAAGGTGAGACATTGCTTGATCCAAATCCTGTGTAGATTATAGAACTCCAATTGTGATTTTACTTTTATTTCTTAGGTGACCAACTTTGATCGGTACACTTATTACGTATAATCACTTAACATCTTTCTGTAGTTAATAAATGTGTTTTATATCTTACCTAAAACAGTGTATTTTGCTTGAAGTGCTTGGGGAAATCTGCTCAGGAACAAGAGCTGGGGCATATCCTTTCCATGTTGTGGGAGGGGAGGACTGCGTTATAAACTTACACTGGGCAGGCTTCTGACCAGGGCAAGACAGGATGGCTCCGGGGTCCAAAGCTAGGGAGCTGTGGGGAACTGGCTGGAGCCTCTCTGTTGTTGATTAATGAGTGGCTGGCAAAAGCATTAATGTAACTCAGCTGGATGTGTCCCTGCCTGTGGATGGCTGTGTAAGTGCAGGACCTGGAGAGGTTTGCAGTTTGTCACAGCATCACAGTGTGAGAGGGAGCCCAGGTTGGTAAGACAGAGGGCTCAGCGACATGGCATGTTAATGGTTCAGGAGTTCGTTTAAAAAGTGAGTTTTTGCTGTCACTGGGGTGGATTCTTCTCCCAGGTAGAACAATGAGAGCAGGAGCATGCCTTTAACCAAGTTTAGAGAAGTAGCCATAATTCTGCTGCATAGGGCAGCTAACCAGGTTCTAGATATTGCAAAGAATAAACAATTTGTTCTGTAACAAAGATCCCAGAATAGTAATTTAAATAGTGTCTACTCACTGACTTATGGAAGTATCTAGATGCCAACTCAGTTCAAAACAAAAGTAATGATGATGATGTGTGGTAACAAGAATTCATCATCTCATAAGAACATAGGACCAGATTCTAGCTCCTCCACTCATGTTGAAAAGTATCCGAACTCCCACTGAAGTCAGACAACTTGAGAAATAAGGTACGATTCACCTTGAGTAAGGGAGTAAGCTTGACTAAGACTATGTAATTAAGTGTCATGACCATAGGAAACATTTAATATCAGATGCATCCATTTAGATTTATACAACATCTTTCATCCCACAATGTCTTAAGAAACCATATGTGGAAGGCATCAATGAAATGCAACCACCTCAGGAAAGGAAGGCAGCAAACAAAAGATGGTGCAACAACAGAAGGGAGGAATCAGTTTAGCCAGGACAGCAAGACAAATCCCTTCTATTGGTATGTAAAAAGTGTTATACATTAAACAGTGGAATGTTTAATGTCTGCAGAATAGGCAGGAACACAAGTCTCCTCCTGAAGAGACTTCCCTGCCTCATGTGATAAGGGCATGGGACTTGATTTAGCTTGATCAGTCAGAAAAATGAATCAACACTAACAGTATCTGTGCCACTTTTGGAAACCTAGATGTTTTAATCACACCCTCTACCTTCCATATCTGTACTATTGCATTTTAGAGAAAAAGAAGATAGTCACAACAAAGTTTGAATCATACATGACAAAAGAAGAGAACCCAGATTCTAATCCATCATGGCATGACAAAAAAGAGCCAATAAACATGAGCAAAGGGAATAGACTTATTTGGAGTGCTGGTCTCAGAATGTTTCCTTCGTTGTTATATTGTGTTCACTGCATTATTTTGTCATGCTGCGTGATCAGGCTGTATAGAGTGATGCATCAAATTGCCATGACATTGTTTTTTCACTTCCTGGTTTTGGGGAGCTATGAGTGTTGCAGAGGAAGCACCCTGAGCCACTCTGGGAGGTTGGGATGAATGTGCCATGAGGAAAATAGGCCAAAGAATTCATGAGCCTCAGCTGACTCTGTTGCTACCCCTCTCCTTTTGCAGATCCAAGAGTGTCACTAACTGATTCTGAAAGGGGCAGTAGCTGTTTGCAGCTGGTGAGGCAATCACTATGACGAAAATCCCTTGGAGGATAAGTCATACAGAGAGGAGAAAAAATAAAAAAGACTGGGCACCTTGAGAGCAGCGGGTGGGGCTCTGAGTGGGGCTGAGAGGATCACTTTGTGGGGTGATGATGTGATAGCCCTGATTTGAAGCTTGCAGGAAATAAGCATCTCTGGTCTCTGCTGTTCCACTTGTAGTTGGAGTGTTTTGCACAAATTTGTCTCTTATGAGGAGGAAAAAAAACCCCCCTCATCCCATCATGCATTCTATTTAAAAACTGGTATTAGTGAAGCAGTCAACAAGGCGCCTCATTAATTCTGGAGATGCTCAGCAGGGGGTATTCTTTTTCAGCTTTAAAATAGCAGGAATTAGAGCATAATAAGAAAGAGGGGCTTTCACTTTTAACAAAGCCTAATGTATTTCCGTTACAACATCAGTCTCACTCGTTTCATTTGCTTTTGCTTGGTAGCTCATAGGCTTTCATTTAAAAGGAGTAAGAGCCTCTCCCCCTGTCCCATCTCTTAGTTACATTTCTTAAGGATTTGATATGTGGCCCTAATACATGATTCAATCTTTAGTCTACTAAATATCCCCCACAAGGGGATGGGTAATGGGATGCAAAGCCTTTCACTTCTGCCACTAACACACACAACTCAGGTTCAATAATGGTAGTGCTGAACTCAATCCCTTGTGACAGCTGTTGATCTGCGAAATGAGTTGGTAGCCTCGACAAACTGATCAACAAAAACCCCCACCAACATCAGTTAAGAGGACACAGTTGGATGGGCTTGAGATCTAGCCACCCTTCAAACACCTTGGGCATGTGTACTAAGAAAAGAGGTTATGTTTGTAGATGTGTCAGCTATGAAGCTTTAAACTCACACAGTTTTAAACAAGACTGCAATCTCGGACAGATAGGGCTAGTCATGTTTAAAAACATGTTTGCTGATCACAATTAACCCTGGGTGTGGAGGGGCTAGGGTTGACCACACCAAGTTAACATGTATTCAACAATTACTTTGCCCACACTAGGTTCCGAGACAGGTTTAAAAAAATGTTGGCAAACAAGTTTTTTAAATCATGACCTATCTTCCTAGTCCAGATGTGACCCTGGAAGTGACTGTTCAGGAACAGTGTACAAAGCAGAGATGCAAGCCAGTGTGGGGAAAGCTGGCCATGCTATTGCCCTGTTCTATAGCCAGTTTGCAGCAAACCTGTGCTTTTTACAAGTACTAAGGCTAGTGAATATATTCTTTTTAACTTGCCAGCTTCAGAATTGAGGGGTACACTGGGTAGAGTTACTGGAGGCAAAAAAAAAAAATCAATATTTTTGCTTTTGTGACTAACAAAGAAGGCATTCGTAGCCCCCCTTTTAATCTAGTTTCAAATGAAACCAGTGATGTATCTGGAATACAACAATATTTTCATTACCTAGACAGACAACCTAAACTCACCACACCTACCTTCATTGATCCAGTAATCACCCCAAACACACCAAGAAATCTGTTATCTACTGCCAGGCACCCAGATACCACAGAATATGCTCCAAGGAGAAAGTCCGGGATATACAACTTAGCACATTTAAAACTGCCTTCACCAAACAAGGACACTTCACCAGAGTAGGAGATTGTATCATGGAACAGGCCACCCAAACACCCCAAGAGAACATGCTTCAATATGGAAACAGAACCCGCTCCAACCGAACACCTCTGGTTATCACCTACCACCCCCACACTGGAACCCATAAGGGATATCAAACATTTACAACCCATACTAGATGGGGACCACATCCTGAAATAAATCTTTTTTTAACCCCTTCTTCTGGCCTTCAAACATCCCCCCCCCCCGTCTCTCCAAGCTCATCGTCAAAAACAAGCTCCCCATCAACTAGGACACATCAACTCAAAGCAGCACCAGACCCTGCCAGAACAACAGATGCAGGTCCTGTAGATATATCTCCATTGCTGTGATGAGCTACACCTTCCCCCACCCCCAAACATACCTTGCTAGATCCATAGGTCCTACATATGACTATCACAACACGTGGTATACCTCATCCAGTGCACTAAATGCCCCAACAAAATCTATTGGGTGAAACGAGATAATCATTATGCTCTCAAATGAACTCTCACCGAAAAAAATGGTAAAAGATAAGAACCCCCTGTCACCTGTGGGCAAACACTTTTCATACAGCGATCACTCTATATCTGACCTATCAGTCCTCGTCCTTAAAGGAAACCTGCACAACACTTCAAAAGATGAGCATGGGAGCTGAAATTCATAACTTTGCTAGACACTAAAAATCATGAACTGAACAGAGACACTGGATTCATGGCTTATTACAACAATCTATAACGCACCAACCCCCATTTCCCAACTGGAGAGGTGTCAACAGGCCACTTCACCTTGAATGGTCACTCAAAATGTGTGTTAATGAAACAATCTGTTCCATCTTCTATTTAGTTGTGGCACTCTGAATACCATTCCCAGACCTGAAGAAGAGCTCCGTGTAAACTCAAAAGCTTGTCTATCTCACCATCAGAAGTGATCCAATAAAAGATATTACCTCACCCCCTTGTCTCTCTAATATCTTGCGACCAACATGGCTACAACACCACTGCATACAACAAATAAAATAGTAATATATTTCCCATATTTATAGACCACTAGCATTTCTCTAGGTTTCCCAGTACACCCTGTCTCCTTAAATCCATCTTCCAGATTGTAAATGTTCTGAGAGATGGACTGTCTTAGACCCTGTACAAGACACAAATTATACCATATTATTTATCATGGTTATTATATTGGTGCTTGGGGCAAACCAAGATCAGGACTCCATTGTGCTAGGCACTGTACAAACACAGAATAAGAACATATATTGTTGGTGCTTAATAAATTTTATATATAAAATTTATTATAGACATTACTAGCCCTCATGGTTACAGGGAAAAAATCTTGAAAATGTGACTCTCGTGCACCCTAAAGACTTAGATATCAGAACATAAAGAACCCAAAATGTATTTTTTTTATAAAATAAAAACATGTAATTGATTTAAAAAATCATCCATTATTGGTTGAGCTGATATGAATTTTGAATGGTTGGGGTTAGCAGTATTGTATCTAGTCATTACAACAAGAAAAAATTAACATCTATTTTAATTAATTCTTCACTTTAATCTAGCCTAGCATGAGAGAGATTAATTTGGTACGTATCTCCACCTCCCCATTTTATCTATTTCCTAACCACCCTCACAAAACAAAAACAAAAATCTCACTGTAGTGTTCCTCCTATAGAGTGAACCTTCTTCTTATTGCTTGGGTATTTCCTTGTAAAATAATATCTGTATATATCCTAATTTCACTCTTGTCAATCGGGCTCATTTTGTCTATAAAAATACTGAAGCAGCTCCTGGTAAATTTTATTCTCCATAGAATAGACATCAAATGAACACTGCAGGGCTGCTGCTGGCAGTGTTGCTCGACTGACTACTTACAGTTGTGACAGGCTAACAATTTTTTTTTTTTTACATTTATTTACAGAATTAGACCCCTCTGCAAAATTTTGCTCCTAGCTAAAGCTTGTTTTACAAGGTCTCAGAAGAGAATATTTGTACACAGTCAAGGGGGGGGGGAGTCCTTTATGTTCTAGAAGCACCAAAATATTAAGTTCTACCCCAAAATTTCCAGCCCATTTTGTAGGTTTAAAACTGAAAATGACAATTAATTTTGAGAGAGAATGGAACCAAAATCCCAGATCAAAACACCCTCACTTTTTCAGAAGAAAGGAATCCAAACCCTGAATTTAATTCCACAACTGACCTGTCTCTGTAAAGGCATGATTCCCATTTGGGGGGTCATGGAAGAAGACATCAAGATCTAGATCTGAATTTTGCTGCATGGGCCAATATTTAGTTTGCTTCAACACAGTGAACAATCATATCTAAATTGTACCTGTGTTTTGGGAGTTTTTAAAATTGCAAAGCACAAACCACCACCACTGCCATCTAGGATGGTCAGAAGAATGGAGGGCCTATTTTATGAGAGGACACAAAAAGAGCATGGCTTGTTTAACCTAGTGAAGTGAACACTGAGAGGATATTTGACTGCTCTCTGTGGGTATGTCTACACTGGAATTAAAACCTGAGACTGGCCTGTGTCAGCTAAGGGGCTGTTCAATTATGGTGTAGACGTTTGGGCCCAGGCTGAAGCCCAGGGTCTCTCCCCATCACATGACAAGTGTGTCTGCCTTTGCTTCCCCTTCCAGAGTCCCCTGAAACAGTCCCAATTGTTCTCCTGGGTTCACATGGCCCTTATGGAACTAATTTATTACAGAAGAAAACCCTGTGCACATAAATCCCAACACATAATCCAAGCAATACATGAAATACAGCTCTTACATCTCGCACCACACCCCAGCACAGCCCTCTCTGGCCCTCTGGCTTCTGTTCTCCGCTCTGAGAGTCAGCCGCCATTTCCCTCATCTGCTTTCAGCCTTTAGCCCTCTGCAGCCTTCTCTGGGTCAGGAAGGAGAGCTGGCAAGCCCTGCCACTGTCTTTGGGTTTTGCAAGTGATCAGGCTAGCCCTTCCACCGTCTTCCTAACCTTGAGTCCTTTCCAGCCTCCTGGCACTAGCTCTGATTCAGGAAGCTCAGGAGGCTAGCCCTCCACTGACTTCCTGATAATTCCTCCTCCTTTCCAGAGAGGGCCTGTGGAGAGCTTGCTGCAGCTTTCCCTAGGAGACTGGAGGAGGTCTCGGATTTTTCCTCGGATCATTCACTGGGTTTCTCTCTGATATTCTATAGCCCCCAAATGCCAACCTGTTTCATTTACAGGGACCAGCCACACCTGGCTTGCACCTGTGTCATTTAGAGTTGCCAACAGGATTAAGAGTTTAGGCTTTTATAGTTCATGGACTTTCAAATCAAAGAGGATCGGCCAATAGGCAAAAAGGTGAATAAGGTGACTCTAGCCTTTTTTTTTTTTTTGAGGACTGTCTCTAAAAGCAACCATCACTAACGATATCCTACCATACACCATTCTGCAACAGAGACAGGGATCTGATCCCACAAGCCCATTTAGGCTTAATTTTACTCACATGCATCATCCCATTGATTTCTCACTGGACAACATACCTAAATAGCTGCAGGATTGTGCCTGTGTTTGTCAGAGGACCCAGCTGGCACAAATCCTTAAAATACAAAACCAATGCAATGATTCCTCTGCTCAAACTGAGCCCTTAGATGGATTTGTAATCGGTAAACCATAATATTTAGCAACTTGATCTCATAATGTCTGATCCTAACGGCTCCTCCTGTTCTTCTTCACAGCTCGCTGAGCCCTTTCAAATGTATAAGAAAGAAAAATTGATTTCCATTCATTATCTAAAGGAATCACTCCAGGAAATGATTCTGAACATCTGTACAATAAACAAATCAATAATATATCTTCACTGAAAGCCATCTTCCCACTGCAGCTATCATTATCTTTACTTTGGCATTTTGGTAGATAATTGGTATGCATTCATAATAGAACTCTGCACTTTACGTAATGTTGAGAATGTCAGAACTTTACCGTCACTGAATTAGGTGACAAGACACCTGCGGAATGGGTGAATATTATAATCAGGGATCCTAGTTTTCTGTGATTAAAATACCCCCAAAATTCTCTGATAAGAAACCATAAATGTGTGTTTTTCCATGATTAAAATGAAACGCTGAACTTTAGTTTCCCTAACCACTATATCGACCTATATCTCTATTTAGCAGTTGAACACATACAATACAGAACAGCACATTACCATCAACATGAAATTTGTCCTTGCCAAACTCAGTGACATGGTCTTTAGGGGTGATTTTTACAGTTTTCAGCATCTTTTCATAACTTTAAATACTCACATCTGGAGGCTGAAGTGAAATTTGAGATGCATTAAAACAGTAGTGCCCAACATTATTACATAGGAGGGCCACATAAACCTAAGCACAATCTTGTGTGGGCCAAACAGATTCTGCCTTCAGAGCTGCGTGGCTGGGGAGCGGAGGCTACTGGCCAGGTGCCCAGCTCTGAAGGTAGAGCTGCCAGCAGCAGCAGAGAAGTAAAGGTGACAATACCATGCCACTCTTACTTCTGTGCTGCTGGTGGTGACGGCACTGCCTTCAGAGCTGGGCTCCTGTCCAGTAGCTGCCTCTTTCCACTCTGTCTTCAGAGGTGGGCGGCCAGAGAAAAACTAAAGATTCTCTGTAAAAACACAAATTTCATGTTTTTCCATGGCAAATGGATTTCTAGAATCCCAGATTAGACTACCCATGTTACAGATGGATAAATGGAGAACAGGAGCAGTTTACCCCATTCTCACACAGTTAATTGGGGGTATAGTATGGAAGCAAACTGCGATAGTTCGGAATAGTCTTGATTCCCAGTTCCATGCTGTAAACAGTATGACACCCTTTCATTTTAAAATATTCTTGTGGCCCTAAATTCTATAAGTAGCTCTAAAAAAAAAAAAAATCACTAGAGACCTTCAGTTTAATTGATAGGCAAAGAAGGAGTGGAAGAGGAAGAAAGAAAGATACAGTTTTGCCATGCATTTTCTTCCTTGATTTTGACAATTTTAAATTTAGTTTAATTTAAAATACTTCACAGGATTCTTGTAAATGTACTGTTGCATACAATATCTCTAGACGCAATGAAATCTTTGGGTTTCTCTACACAGTGCCTTAGTTTGCACTAGCTCGGTGTAAACTGTAATGTGCACGAGCCTTTTATTACTAAGTGCTTGTCTACATGGAGCTTTAATCTGCACCAGAGTGTTGCATGCTAAATGGTCCATGTAGCCCCTGCTGGCATGCACTGGACATGTGCACTGTGATGGGTTTGGGTCCCTTGGGGTGTCACCTGATGTGCTGGGATGCCTGGGTCCCCTTTACCTGGCCTTGCTGGGTTGGGCTCACAAGCCTCTTCCAGCCAAACACAGAGGCAGGGCCACACCCAGCTGCACAGAGAGAAGAGATCCGCTCTGGAAAGATTCAGCCTTAGGGGCTTGCCCCTACACTGTGGTACCCAAAGGGGTACAAACCCAAAAGTTTTATGAAATTTGCTCCCTCCCTCAATGTGGAGGGAGATATGCCTGACTTCTTGCCCCCGCAGTTAGAAATTACATAAACTGGGTTATATTATAAACAAGAAATAAGTTTATTAACTACAAAAGGTGAATTTTAAGGGAATATAAGAGATAACAGACAGAACAAAGCAGATTACTGACCAAATAAAGCAAAATATGCAAGCTAAACTCAATATACTTAAGAAACAGGTTATAAAATGAAATTCTCACCCTAAATGTTATTTTAGGCAAATTGCAAAGTTTCTGTGATTCAGAGTTCCAGTTATAATCCTTTTCAGGAATTCCACTTATATTCCTTTTCATTCTCTGAAATGCTTGCAGTTCCACGTGCAGGGCCAGTTAGACAGGCAGAACTGCAGGGTCTCAAAGCATGGAGGAGACGATGGTGTAGGGAGGAGGGGTTTAGATTTATTAGGAACTGGGGAAACTTTTGGGAAAGGGGGAGCCTATACAGGAAGGATGGGCTCCGCCTAAACCAAAATGGAACCAGATTGCTGGCGCTTAAAATTAAAAAGGTCGTAGAGCAATTTTTAATCTAAGGGCTGGGGGGAAGCCGACAGGTGCAGAGGAGAATGTGGTTCGGACATCCTTTAGGGGAGGATCTATAAATTGAGATTCCTTATGTCCTAATAAGGAGGAGAGGATGGAAGATGATAAAATACAGGTAAGATCTGATGAGAAACAGTCAAAAGAAAAAAAGTCCCATTCGATTACATCAAGTAATGGCAGATGGCTAAAAAGTGACAAGTTTTTAAAGTGTTTATATACCAATGCTAGAAGTCTAAATAATAAGATGGGCGAACTAGAGTGCCTCGTATTAAATAAGGATATTGATATAATCGACATCACAGAAACTTGATGGAATGAGGATAATCAATGGGACACAGTAATACCAGGGTACAAAATATATTGGAAGGACAGAACAGGTCGTGCTGGTGGGGGAGTGGCACTATATGTGAAAGAAAGCGTAGAATCAAATGAAGTAAAAATCTTAAATGAACAAAATTGTACCAAACAATCTCTATGGATAGTAATTCCATGGTTGACTAAGAAGAATATAGCAATAGGGATATATTACCGACCACCTGACCAGGATGGTCATAGTGGCTGTGATATGCTCAGGGAGATTAGAGAGGCTATTAAAATAAAAAACTCAATAACAATGGGGGATTTCAACTATCCCCATATTGACTCAGTACATATCACCTCAGGAAGGGATGCAGAGATAAAGTTTCTTGACACCTTAAATGACTGCTTATTGGAGCAGCTAGGCCTGGAACCCACAAAAGGAGAGCAATTCTTGATTTAGTCCTAAGTGGAGCACAAGATCAGGTCCAAGAGGTGAATATAGCTGGACTGTTTGGTAATACTGACCATAATATAATTAAATTTAACATCCCTGTGGTGGGGAAAACAGCTGTGGGCTGTTTGGGGCATGGCCCCAGCTGCACCTGCTTCCCCAATCAGCCTAACTGCTTTTTTTTCCGGCCACAGCCCTCTCCCAGGGCTGTTTTAAGCCCCTCCGGGCAGGAGCGGGGTGACCACCTTGCTACAGCGAACCACACAAAAATGAGGAGGTTAGTTAAACAGAAATTCAAAGGTACAGTACCAAAAGTAAAATCCCTGCAAGGCACATGGAAACTTTTTAAAGACACCATAATAGAGGCTCAACTTAAATATATACCCCAAATTAAAAAATATAGTAAGAGAACCAAAAAAGAGCCACCATAGCTAAACAAGAAAGTAAAAGAAGCAGTGAGAGGCAAAAAGGCATCCTTTAAAAAGTGGAAGTTAAATCCTAATGAGGAAAATAGAAAGGAACATAAACTCTGGCAATTGAAGTGTAAAAATAGAATTAGGAAGGCCAAAAAAGAATTTGAGGAGCAGTTAGCCAAAGATTCAAAAAGTAATAGCAAATTTTTTTTTTAAGTACATCAGAAGCAGGAAGCCTGCTAAACAACCAGTGGGGCCACTGGACGATCAAGACGCTAAAGGAGCACTCAAGGATGATAAGGCCATTGCAGAGAAACTAAATGAATTCTTTGCATCGGTCTTAACGGTTGAGGATGTGAGGGAGATTCCCAAACCTGAGCCATTCTTTTTAGGTGACAAATATGAGGAACTGTCCCATGTTGAGGTGTCATTAATGGAAGTTTTGGAACAAATTGATAAACTAAACAGTAATAAGTCACTAGGACCAGATGGTATTCACCCTAGAGTTCTGAAGGTACTCAAATGTGAAATTGCAGGACTACTAACAGTGGTATGTAACCTATCATTTAAATCAGTTGTACCAAATGAATGGAGGATAGCTAATGTGACGCCAATTTTTAAAAAGGGCTCCAAAGGTGACCCCGGCAATTATAGGCCGGAAAGCCTGACTTCTGTACAGGGAAAACTGGTTGAAACTATAGTAAAGAACAAAATTGTCAGACACATAGATGAACATAATTTGTTGAGGAATAGTCAACATGGTTTTTGTAAAAGGAAATCATGCCTCACCAATCTATTAGAATTCTTTGAGGGAGTCAACAAGCATGTGGACAAGGGGGATCCAGTGGATACAGAGTATTTAGATTTTCAGAAATCCTTTGACAAGGTCCCTTACCAAAGGCTCTTAAGCAAAGTAAGCCATCATGGGATAAGAGGGAAGGTTCTCTCGTGGATTGGTAACTGGTTAAAAGATAGGAAAAAAAAGGGTAGGAATAAATGGTCAGTTTTCAGAATGGAGAGAGGTAAATAGTGATGTTCCCCAGGGGTCTGTATTGGGCCCAGTCCTATTCAACATATTCATAAATGAGCTGGAAAAAGGGTTAAATAGTGAGGTGGCAAAATCTGCAGATGATACAAGATAGTTAAGTCCCAGGCAGACTACGAAGAGCTACAAAAGGATCTCTCAAAACTGGGTGACTGGGCAACAAAATGGCAGGTGAAATTCAACGTTGATAAATGCAAATGCACATTGGAAAACGTAATCCCAACTATACATATAAAATGATGGGGTCTAAATTAGCTGTTACCACTCAAGAAAGAGATCTTGGAGTTATTGTGAATAGTTCTCTCAGAACAACCACTCAATGTGCTGCGGCAGTCAAAAAAGCGAACAGAATGTTGGGAATCATTAAGAAAGAGATAGATAATAAGACAGAAAATATCATATTACCTCTATATAAATCCATGGTATGCCCACATCTTGCATCTTTGAACTATGTCCGCTTTGTAGTTATAAACTCACAGATAACATTTTGAGACGGTAGCCTATAATTCTATTTGATATACAATATACATTTGTGATGCAATCTCCTAATCCATTCCTTAGCATATGTTCCTTACCTATGTTCTGTGGAACTTCTTTCCTAGGAAATAATCTTAAGAAGGGGCATCTTACTTACTGCAAAAGAACAGAAGGATGTTATTTTGCCTCTGAAGATAGCATGATACTTTATACATGCAAGAAGATCAAAAGGCATCCATTGGTTGTAGTTCCAAAACAAATTAACCTGGAGGTCAAGCTTCCTAATTATAATCCGCATAAGAGTGTGTACAAGGGGTATTAACTAAACTTTCTGTACATTTCCAGTTTGCAAGAACAAGACATATTCAGTCTCCCCAATCCTGCAAACATTTATTGAGGAATTTTATACAGGTGAATAATTCCATTACAGGATAAAGGACCCTAGTCAATGTCAAAACAATAGGAGCTTCTGAATGAGGATAGCATAGGTCTTGACAGTGGTTATATTTCTGATATTTAATGGATCCATAATGAAGAATGTTCTGAGCTGACAGGTCTCCTGAAGCCTTCTTAATTGCAGCATTAGGGCCATTGATGACTCTCTGGTTCTTATTTGGGGCATATGGTGATCTGCCTCAGAACCCAAATAAAACACAAATTCTTCAGTGTCATAGCAAAGTAGTCCAAAGAAAGAAAGATCATGTAGGTGATCAAGCAACTCTGCAAAAGCTCTGTGGAAGTTTATGGTTGACATGGTCTTCCTCTTCCTATCACTAGCTATCTGCTGAATGGAGTTTAATTTCATAAACATTATTAAAGAAAAGCCAGTCCCAAGAAGGGTATATACAGGAGGGAAGTTGTCATCTCTGGCAGAAACAGCCTGCTCACCAAGGATGATCTCCGTAGAGAAGCCCCTTCAGTGACCATGTTAGAATACCCTTCATGTTACTAGTACAATTTTGTTTGATCTTTAGCTGAGGACAGCCTCTTCTAGGCCACTTTATTGGGCAGTTTATTGCTGGCCCATTGGACTGAAGACATCTTTCATTTTATCTAGTTCCAAAACATATTTAGCAGCTAACTAAAGCATTCCCAAGCACTATAGTTCAATACCAGGAGTCAAATATTTTATGCAGTGTGTGACTGTAACACCCATACTCCGCCGTTTCAGAGAGTGCATCCAAGGGCAGATGCTGAATTGCCACTTCAAGAAGCCCTATTCAGGAATGGGATTCTCAACATGGGACTTCAATCACAGCAAATGAGAAGGGAGGGAGAAGGGTCGACTATAGCACCTTTTCCCCCTTCATTTATATATCCCAGCAAAAGAAATATTAGTTAGAAGCTGATTTAGTATATTTTGAAACACAAAGTGGTCTCATATTAACTGGGACGCCATGTTCAAAACAGCATCTTGCAAAACACATACTGATGTGGGCTTTTAAATTATCATCTGTCCTCAGTGACTAGAGGTCAGGTTACAGCCATGGGAGCATATTAATTTATAAAAATTGTAATGCAAATCTTCTGGATTTGCATATTACCATGCATCCATATTAATTCTAGCTGAATTTGTATTCATGATTGGAATTATTACACTGCCTACCAAAGCATGAATAATGATAGCCACTTACATGGTGAAAATGCTATGCACTCAAACCTACACAGTTACATCTGCAACCTAGGATGAGTGCCTAATAAAAATAAAATAAAATGAAATGATTAAATAATAATGTAGATCCTCTTTCCAACACCACCAGCAAGGTTTTCCGCAAACAGTCAGAATATGATATAATTAAGCACACCATACACGAGTAAACATCAAATAAAAAATCTCAAAGTTAAAGACAGTGGCATTTTTTTACCCTCTATCAGCAAAGGGGTAACTTCCTCTATTCTCATCAATGTTTTCCTCTGTGATTTTTTAGGACACATATCTCTTTTCTGTTATCCTGAACATATTCAATCTCTCAACCTATCTTTGAGTCTAGGGAGAAATTTACAATCCCACATTAAAATATTTACAGGAGAAAAAAAAAAAAACCTACCAGGAGATGAGTGAGGTTCAGAGAAAAACATTAAGACCCCGACTCAGCAAAAGATGTAAGCATGTGCTGACATAATTTGTTGAATCAGGACCTTTGGCCTATCATCTGCTCACCTCTGTTTAAAGCTAAACTGGTGTGTGAGATTAGGAAAATTAATCAATGTTATACAACACAGCATTCTCCTCTTTACTCTTGTGGAGAATGAGCGGACCCTTATATTCCCCTTTGTTCCATAGCATAGATGTGTGGCTAGCCCCACAACTAAGCCCTAACATTTTCTAAGCTCCCTAATGGCAATTATAACTTTGAATTTACCTTGATATGCAAACATTTGGAGACTGATTTGCAAAGAAACATCTTCAGTACCTTTCAGACTCTGCCCTGGACATCATGTCTTCCAGAAAGATGAGCCCCTTCCCCCCCCCCCCTTCATTGAATTTGATTGTAAATGGTGCTGGATTACAGCCATGGAGAATAAAATGTTCTATTTCTCCACAGAATAGGAAATGCAATAGCAAAGGAAGTTTCTTCAAAACACATTAACCCTAGCTCGTAGGCCACCCCTCTAGTCCTTTTGCTGAGATTGCAGCAAGGGGCCAGTTATTACCTGTTACAGTGGTGGCTGGCAAATGCAGATATCTGAACACACAGCACTGACCTTACTACACAGTCTTACTTCATGTACTTAATGCTACTAAAACAGTTATCAGATGATAACAGTTTAGGCCCTTATTCAGCAAAGCACCAATCTGTAAGCTAGGGTGACCAGACAGCAAATGTAAAAAAATTGGGACAGGGGGTGGGAGCAGGGATGAAAGTGAGCCGGTACGGGCTGGTACTCCGTATCGGTAAGAACCCGCACCAGCCCATACCCAGCCCACATTAAAGCGCTGCCACAGCAGCACTTGAATGTCCCTGCCCCTTTTGCCTCCCCTGTTGGGGGCCCTGCCAGTAGGGTCCGTACCGACAGAGCCGCCAACAGGGAGGCAAAAGGGGTAGGGACATTAAAGTGCTGCCATCCTTAAAGTCCTGCCATCCCACGGCAGCACTTTAATGTTGCTGTGCCCCACCCAGTTGGTGGGACTGTTGACGGGGCCGTTGATGGGGGGGGGCACAGCAACGTTAAAGCACTGCTGCATCAAAGGACCCTGCAGCGCTTTAACCCCTGCCCCTTTTGCTCCCCCCGGCTGCTGACGGGGGGGGGGGGGGCAAAGGGAGCAGCTGCCCTGGGGCCGGCGATTTAAATTCACCTGGGGCTCAGGACACCGCTGCTGCTACTGCAGCAGTGTCCGGAGCTCCAGGCCCTTTAAATCACCATGGGAGCCCCAGGCAGCGCGGGCTAAGGGCTGGCTGGGGGATGCTGACCCCCAGCGCCGCCCCTTCTGCCAAAGGCCCCGCCCCTTCCACCAGAGGCCTCGCCCCTTCCGGGGGCCAGAGCCACCCCTCCCGTACCAGTAAGTGGCCTCAGTTACTTTCACCCCTGGGTGGGGGGTAATAGGAACCTATATAAGAAAAAGACCCAAAAATTGGGATTGTCCCTATAAAATCGGGACATCTGGTCACCCTACTGTAAGCATACACATAGCCCCATTTAAATCAACGGGATGTCTGTGCTTTGCTGACCATAGAACACCATAGATATCATAGAGATGTTGGACTGGAAGGGACCTTGAGAAGTCATCAAATCCAGACCCCTGCACTGAGGCAGAACCAACTAAACAGACCATCCCTGACAATTTGTTGGCCCAACCTGTTATTTAAAGTCACCAGTGATGGGGATTCCACAACCTCCTTTGGAAGCCTATTCCAGAGCTTAACTACACTAAATGTGTTCCCTAATATCTAAGCTAAAACTCCCTTGCAGCAGACGAAGACCATTTCTTCTTGTCCTGCCTTCAATGGACATGAAGAACAATTGATCCCAATCTTCTTTATAATAGCCCTTAACATATCTGAAGATTTATCAGATCCCCCCGCCCCCCAGTCTTCTTTTCTCAAGACTAAACATGCCCAGCTTAGTTAAGTTTTTCTCAAGAGTCAGGTTTTGTAAACTATCATTTTTATTGCTCTGCTCTGGACTCTTGCCAATTTGTTCACATCTTTCCTAAAGAGTTCACTAGCTGAGGCCTCACCCGTGCCGAGTAGAGTGGGACAATTACTTCTCATTTCTTACATACAATAATCCTGTTAATACACCCCAGAATGATAACAGACATTTTTGCAACTGCATCACACTATTGAGTCATATTCAATTTGTGATGCACTATAATCTTCAGATCCTTTTTAGCAGTACTGTCACCCTAGTCAGTAATTCTCCATTTTGGAGCTGTGCATTTGATTTTTCCTTCCTAAGTGAAATACTTGGCACTTGTCTTCATTGAATTTCATTTTGTTGATGTCAGACCAATTCTCCAATTTGTGGAGGTCCTACTGAATACTAATCCTATCCTCCAAACTGCTTGCAACCCCTCCCAATTTGGTGTCATCTGAAGATTTTATAAGCGTACTCTCCACTCCATTATGCTAGGCACTAATGAAAATATGGAATAGTACTGGACCCAGGACTGATCCCTGTGGCACCCCACTAGATATGCCCTCCCAGTTTGACAGTGAACCACTGACAACTACTCTCTGAGTATGGTCTTTCAACTAGTTGTGCGCCCATCTTAGAGTAAATTCATCTAGACCACATTTTTCTAGTTTGGTTATGAGACTGTCACATAGGACTGTGTCAAAACCCTTACTAAAAATCAAGACATGTTGCATCTACTGCTTCCCCTGTTCACTAGGCCAGTAACCCTGTTAAGGAAGGAAATTATATTGATTTGGCATGATTTATTCTTGGCAAATCCATGCTGATTATTCCTTATAACTCTATTATCCTCTAAGTGCTTACAAATTGATTGTTTAATAATTTGTTCCAGTATCTTTCCAGGCATCAAAATTCCCCTTTTTAAAACATTGGTACTACATATGCCCCTCTTCAGTCCTTTGGGACTTCACCCATCCTCCTGTCATACTCAAAGATAATTGTTAATGGTTCTGAGATTACTTCAGCAATTTCCTTAAGTGTACTAGGATGAATTCCAACAGGCTCTGCAGATTTGAATACATCTGACAATATTTTTAATCTATTTTTTCCCTATTTTGGCTTGTGTTTCTTCTTTGTTGTGAATATTAATTGTATTGGTCACCATTCACTCTTTTAGTGAAGACTGAAACCAAATAGGCATTAAGCACCTCAGCCTTCTTGATTTTGTCCATTACTAGCTCTCTTGCCCTGCTAAATAGAGGGCCTACATTTTCCTTCATCTTTCTCTTGTTCCTAACATATTTTAAGAACCTCTTTTTTATTCCCTTTTATGTCCCTTGCTAGGTGTAACTCATTTTGTCCCTTAGGTTTTCTGGTTTTGTCCCTGTGGACTTGTGCTGTTCTTTTGTATGCCTCTACACACATGTTCACTTTTTGTAGGATTCCTTTCTGATTTTCAGGAAATGAAAGAGCTCGTGATAGGAAGAATAGTAAGAGGCCAATATGGCTCTATCTTCACTTCATATTGGGATAGTTTGCTGTTGTGCCTTTAATATTGTCTCCTTCCAAAACTGTTTTTTTCCCTTAGATTTTCTTCCCAGGGGACCTTACCTATCTTCTGAGTTTGTTAAAATCTATTTTTTTTAAATTCCATTGTCCTTTTTCTGTAGCGCTCACTCCTTTCTTTTTATTTATCATTTCATGATCACTTTCACCCAAACTGCCTTCCTCCTGCAGATTCGCTACCAATTTCTCCCTGTTGGTCAGTATCAAGTGTAAAATGGCTGTCTCCCTGCTTTCTTCCTCCACTTTCTGAAACAAAAAGATGTCCCAAAACATTCCAAGAACTTATTTAAAATTTTGTGTTTTGAAGTGATTTTCAACATGTCCTATGGTCAATGCAGCTCTTACTGGTACCAGCTCTCCAATTTGTTTCCAGGTGCTCAATCTCATAAAAAGAACCCAAATTCTTTCCTAATATTACCTTTCCATGTAAGAGCACTTGCAGTAGTTATCAAGAGACAGAAGGGGACACGAGCTGTTCAATAGTGTCATGATGAGGACCATGGAACAGATTTTCTAATAAACTGTAGTTCACAAAAAGTCTGAAAACTCTGTTTCACAGTACACTATAGTGGCATCAAGGCAGGGACTACTTGCTCAGCATATTTTACCTATTCAGTGCCAGGTACATCTGCTGCAGTTTGGGTTTAATACTTCAAATGTCTGAGCAGCTCACACGCTATTATAAATAAGAATGTTTTCTGACTACCAAAGTAAGCTGAATATGAAATGAAGAACTAGAATCCCCAAAAGCTTTCCAAAAAGACAATATATTGTGAGTTGTGGTCTATTATTTGAGTTCCAATAGCACCTAAAGGCCCTGACCAGGATTGGGGCCAAGTTGCACCAGACACTTCTGCACACACACATAGCATGAGAGAAAGAAACAGCCATGGAAGGCAAGCAGCGGTAGAAAAGAAGTCTTTTATGCTCATTTTACAGATGGGAAATAGAGGCACAGAGGGACTAAGTGACTTCCCAAGGTCCCAAAAGAAGTCTGTGGCAGAGTCAGGAGTTTAGCCCATATCTTTCAAGTCCCAGTCCATTACCTTAACCACAGATCCTCATCCTCTCTTGTGATCTATTAATTCTATTTAAAAACAAAAACAAAACCATCCCCCCAGGAGGCAATGGAATGAAAGTCTTAAAACCCGTGATATATAGAGTTCATCAGATAGTTGGGATGAGAAGAAATACAGTGAATAACTTCTGCTACAATATGAATAAAACATGCATCACAGGATATGCTTAATCAAGCAAACACTACAGCTAATCAATATGAGTCTCTTGGTGGAGGCGGGGCAGCTTTTGTGACAGGAGATGAAAAATAAATAGAAGCTAAGGATATTTCTCTAGTGAAAAAAATTTGGTATGACCATCATAAAGCAAACTGTCATTAGTCCAACCAGGAGCAGCTGCTGTCATAGGAAGAGTGACACTGACTGCCTGATCTCTATGCCAGAAAAATTGCCACTAAATTGACAGCACTAAGAAAAAAATATGGCAGCATGGTTGATAAATAGCTTCTTTTGTGACAACAGATCCTACAACAGAGGGGGGAAACATATTGTAAGTGAGTCAACTTTACATTGTGTCAATCTCACTCTAATTATCATGTTAGTCCTCAGGCAAAATGAGCCCTCTTATACATCCCAGACTCCCAAACTTGTTCTAGTTTCCCACATTTTTTTTTTACATTTTACATTTTAACAAAGGAGATTGGCATCAGACAGAAGAATGAAACCCATCTATCAACTCACTATAGTCAAAAGTAGTTCAGACTGTGTCAGCCCCACTGTCACAGCCTGGAGGTGCAGACTGACTATAAATTCTCATTGGAGGCCATTTTTCATTTCCACTTTCCATGTTTGCTGGAGAATTACCATGGCACACAAGTATATTTCTAAAAATCACAAGACACCATTGGGAACCAGCGGTATAAAAGGGAAATTAAGTAGGATTAAAAATTATGATATATTAGGCTGGGTATGCATATGCAAGATGAATATTTTCATTTTAATGGCATTTGTTACTGCTGTAGATGAGCCAAAATGTGATGTATTTCTAATCCAAAATGGAAGTAGGAACAGACGAGAGAGAAAGATAATGGAAACAATCACTCTCGCAAACAGGGACATCCTTAATGGCTTGTCATATGCCAAAGACAGCGAGATATTGTTAACTCAGTACTTGCAATAAAATTATCCAGTTTTTAATGGCAACCTCTGAATTTTGTAAACAATGGGCCACATTCTCAGCTAGTGTAAAGCAGTGCAACTCCATTATATCAGCGGAGCTATACCACTTCATACCAGCGGAGAATCTGACCCGGCATATTCTGGATGCACCTGTGTGTAAAATTGGATATAAAATATTTGGACACGGCATACAGGTAATATAATAGGGAAAATAGCAGTTCCCATATTTTGTAACGGTACCAACTTTTCTATGTTTTCACAAAGCTATTGAACTTAATAGTCCATTTGTATTACGTGCGTAGTCCCGTAAATGCTGCGCTACTTTCTGTTTGATAATCATGATTGGCCTCCAGCTTCCTGAGTGCATATATACATACATACACACTACAGATTTAGTTAGAATATCACAATCTCCATAGTTTAATATACCTTTCACACTATTTATATTTTTAATCACACACACATACTCATGGTCAGGGTGGCAGCAGTTGGACTCTGTTGCTCCTTGCTGTGATGGATCCATTGGTGATTAAGCCAGCTGCCATCCAACCAAAAGACTCCAGGTAGAATTATGATGATGTTTATTTGACTTCATAGTTCTCTATGAAGGTGCTAGTGGGGTCAACAGCCAGCTAACACTGCCAGGAATGGAGTGAAAGTAGGGCTCGGGAGAAGGAATTTCTGAACCATGAGAGTTGACTCTGCCCTGACGGTTATGGATCTTAACAGAGGGACAGGATTTTCCTGTTGCCTCATTCTGTTAGCAGGCATTGGAACCCTACAGAGAGCTTCCAGTTAATTGCTACTGACTCACTGGGTCAAGTGTGGTTCATTAGATTCATTGGGAAGGTGGGAGTAGCACTGTGGCAGAGAACACTAGGGTTTGTGACAGACACTCTTAAGAAAAAAGAATGCTAGAAGTGCCCAAGCCTAGGAAGGTCACAGATTGAGGTAATGTTATTTTTGCATCACTCTTCTGTTAATAAAACTAAACCCTTGAGGGGATGGTTTTTTTTTTTTTTTTTTTACTCTTTACAGCAGGTGTGTAATTTGCTTGCAGCTGGAACTCTGGCAGCCTACAGGATCCAAATTGGACCTTAAATTAAGAATATAGGTCTTGACATAGAAAGCCAAATTTTAACACCTTCCAAATTGAGGGGTGTTTGGATTTGGGATTAGAATTTGCATCTATCGCTAACACATATGAATGCAGGGCCTCATCCTGCACTTCCTGCTGAAGCAAGACTCCTGTTTGTTGGAGTTTTGTCTGAATAAGAATTGAAGGACTGGCCCTATTCCCTGCAAATCTTCACATGTGGGCAGAATAAAGCATGAAAGCATCTATGCAATCCAGCTGAAAAGATGCAGGTTCTTGTATTTAGGGAGGCAGCTATTAAGGTGGTACAGTGATGAAAAATTACCATTTTTGTATCTTCAGACCCAGAGGCCACTTTCATTTCAATCCTTATGGTGTTTATTTTCTTCTAATACACTACATTTATTTTCAGTAAAAACCCAAAGAGGATATTGCATAAAATGTCAGCAACATTAAACAGTCCTACCCAAAAGCTCAAGGATTCAGAATGTTACACAGCTCCTTGCTGGCCACTGGAAATTAAATCTGTTTCAGAGCTTTTGCTTCTTTTTGTTTTTTGTTTCCCCAGAAGAGGATAACAGTGCTTTGAACAATAAGCTGAATTCGGAGGTGTGATTTGCAATTACCAATTCTGACAGTTCACAGTACTGACTTATGTCTATATGTTATTTCTCTGAGTACATTATACTGCTTCACTGAAATTAAAATACAGAAATGCAATGGAAGATGGGCATTTTACTATCCAAAACTAGGCAAGTACAAACTGCAAAACTAAACCCAAAGCAAAACTCTTTTTTTGAGGATTCGAATTACTTTTGCTAGCTGGTGTTTCCATTACGTTTTTTTTTTTTTTTTTGAATATAGATGTCTCTGAATGCTCTTGTTGCAACTTTGACCGAAAACACAAATGCCAAAATACCATCTGTGGGATCCACAAAAGTACTTAGGCACATAAACCCTGGTGCAAGTGGTGCAGTTGCACCAAGGCCCACAAGATTATGGGGGCCCAATCAGATGAGAGGCACTTTGGCACGTCATCTGGCTCAGGAACCATAATGCCACTTACTCAAATTTGGCCCGGCTGCTGCTCCATCAGATGGAGGGGTTGCCTGGCCATATGTGGGTGGTGTTGCAAATGGGTATTGGGGGTTGCTCTGTCGCTCAGGTTTGGCCCAGGCCCCTCTGTCTTGGAGGCAATGAAAGGGGGGCTGGGTCAAATTTAAGGAAGTGGGGTTGCAACTTGGTACCTGAGATCACAGCACCACTCAGGTTTGCCCCAGCTGCCTCTTTGTCATGACGGAGGGATGGTCGGGCCAAACCTGAGTGATACTGACTCTATGCATCAAGTTGCAACACCACTCATCACTCAAATTTGGTCTGTTCTGTATGAGTGCAGGGCAGGCAAAGGTCGTGAGCAGAGCCACTGCGTAACCAGGGTTGGGAGGAGCTGCCCTAGCCTGGAACAGGAGTGGAGCTCTGAGCCAGGGGAGCGCTGGTGAGTGGTCAGGAAGGTCCCAGGGTGGTGGGTGAGGGACTGAGGCCGAGTTGTCGGTGAGCGAGAAATATTGGAGAGCTGGGAGTAGGGAGTTGGAGGTGAGTGAGGGTTGTTGGAGGGGGGATAAGTGGGGTGAGTTGTTGGAGGAATGGGGGATGATGGGAGGGAATGGGGTAGATTAGGAGCTGGGATGTTGGAGGTGAGAGGAGGGACTTGGGAGCTGTGGTCAGTAATCAGGAAGAGGGCCTCTAACCTATTCTTACACCAGAGCCTTCTGTGGCCTTATCATGCCACTGCCAGACTTAAGTGCCCAAGTTCCAGTTTTGGCTTCACTGAGATCCACAAAATTCCCACCAAACTTTAGATGCCTAAACACGTTCACAGCCTAAATTTTTCAGAGTAAAAGTTCCCTTGGCTCCTACGTTTCTGCCTTTGGCCACATCTACTGCTGCCTCTCTCTAGTTGCCCAGACTCCTGTCTCCCTGCCAAAGCCCCAAAGTAATTCACTAACTAGGGGAAGACAGGCATTTGTCAGCCTAACTGCATGTGGGGCCTGATCAGAGTGCACCCACTGGATCAGGCACCATTTAAAACTGAGGAGGCGTAGCTGGTGCCTACCTTATAACTTTTGACCCAGAATACTCACCTGGGACGCCTCTGCTCTGCCACAAGGGGTGAAAAGATTTGAACAGTGGTCTCCCATCTCAGTGCACTAACCACTGAGCTATGGGATATTCTGATGTAGGGTTCCTTTAGTATCTCCTGTTGAAGCTGTTGCACTGTGCATAAATAATAAAAGTAACTGGAGGGAGGAGGACTGGACCCAGGGTCTCCTCCCATGTCTTTTCAAGGGTACCATGGCAACAGTGGCAGATTATTGCATGGGCCCACAGGCCCTGGACAATTTGGAGCCCCCAATAAAGGGGCCGTGGTGGGGGTACAGACCTTCCTCGTTCTCAGGGTTGTGTGGGGGGAGGGCGGGGAAGGGGGCGGGGAGGAGATGGGGCAGGGCCACAGGGGAAAGGGTGGAACAGCGGCGGGGCTGTGGGTGGGGCCACAGGAGGAAGGGACAGAATGGGGCGAGGCCAAAGGCGGAAGGGATGGGGCAGGGCTACGGTTCTGACAGTAGGGCCCCCCCACTTGCTCCAGCCCAGGGTCCCAGAAGACCTTGATCCACCTCTGCATGGCAAGACAAATTTGTTTAAGCAAAAGCAACTTTACTGTTATCTGAGGGTGGTGGAAGGTCCAGTCTTCTACTTCTGTATCTTTAGAGAGCGTCTGATACCCTTGTTCCCCTCACTAAAACCCTCCTGTCTTATTTTCTGAGGAACAAGTAGTACTTCTACCCCAATCTTCCTAGAGCAGCAGTCTAGTCCTGATTTCTAACATCCTGGTGCTAAGCCACCAGAGATCAGCTCAATGGCATTCCCAAGTCCCTGAAGCTGCACTAGTGGGAATTCACAGGCAGTTTAAAGTCCAAGATTTTCAGAAACGATAATAGATTTAGGTGTCTCACTTTCTGGGTGCCCATTCTGAGAGACTTTAAAGGGGCCTGATTTTCATAAGGCACCCACTCAGCTGTTTCTGAAATCATGAGCATCCAAACTCACTGGTTTAGGATTTCTGGATTCTGTTTCTGATGTTGGGAAAGTGACTTCGCTTCTCCGTGCCTCAGTTTCCCATTTGTGAAAAGAGACCTACCTCACAGGGGAATTACTTAATCATTTTGCAAAGCATTTGAGATTCTCTCATGAAAAGCACTCTGGAACTGGCAAATATGATTATAAAATGTAATCTTGACTTGCAGTGAAAGCCACGTGATAGCATCCCATCTTTTGGGCTCAAGTTACTGGTCTATAATGTAGAGCTTTACAATGCTACTAAAGGACCAATAAGAGGAGTGAGGAAATGATACACCTAGCAGGGAAACTATGTGCTGTTTTTTTTAAAGAAAGGTGTCATTGGTTGTAAGAACTAACTTACAAGAGCAAAGCTTGATGCAGCATTTGTCACAGGATAAAATCTTGATGTTCAATTTTAATAATATTCAGAGTAGCCTAATTAAAGTCTCAGGTTTTTTTATATAAATTAGGAGTTCAGTACTAGCAATTAGAAAGGTGAATAATTGCATAATAAATATTAATGAGTCTCAATAATTAGACCCGATAGCATTTTGCTTTTAAATATGAATTTGGTTCTAAAAGGAAATACAAAGCAGGCTAGACGTAACCCATGCAAAGCAACAGGTCGCAAATATGGTAGTTCAAGATTTGTATGTGTGTACTTGATGCATCTCATGCAGAGAACTTACAATATACAGTTTAAACAAGTGAATTGATATTGTTTGTATTACTGTAGCACCTATAGTGCTTTCATGCTAGGCACTGTACAGATATCCAGGACAATCCCTGCCCCCAAGAGTTCACAAGCTAAGTAGACAAGACAGACAAAGGATGGGAGGAGAAGCAGAGGCACAGAAGCATGAAGGGACTTACCAATGGTCACAAAGTAAGTCAAGAATAGAACCTAGCTCCTCCAATATAATGCACTGTTCACCGAACCCCATTGTATCGCTGTAGTGGCTCAGTGTGGGGGCTCTCCCACTCCTGGTCCTCGGGAGGCCACCCCGCCTCACTACGTCACTGATATGTCGGCTGCCGTGGGGAACGAAGGCCCAGGCCTGTGCTCAGGCTGGGCGGGAAACAAACAGTCAATTAATCCAGGCCTTGGATCAAGGCGGGGCAACAGAGTCTGAGGCTCAGGCTTCTGGCCTGGGAAAGGGGACACTGCCACTCCCGGCCTGCTGTGGCAGGGGGGAGGGGCAACTAGGCCCTGGTTCCACCCACCAGGGCTCAGTGCAGGAGTCCTCCCACTCCAGGTCCTGGGGAGGCCATCCTGCCTCACTACAATCACCTATGATGTAACATGGGGCAACTGTATCCTGATCATCCCCAATAAGCCAAGTTATAATCATTTGCCATATAGTACAAATATTAAGACTGCATTTTTACTACCCAGCTGAACTTTGTCCAGGTGAAGAATTTGTCTCTTGGACCCCTTCTTTTAATGTGACTATAAGCTCCCATCTTTGAAACTGGATTGCACCCTTATTTCCCTGGACATAACAAACACCAGCCACCTCTGAGTTCTCTCTCTTTCCCATTCCAGGGTTAGAATTCTGAGACTGAGTCCAACAGGCATTTACATAAGTACATAATGATTACACTCCATTAGGATATTCAGAACATGTGTATGTAAAAGGATATACTTTGGCTATATTGAAGATCATTAGAAATAAACTTCCTTCAACTGGTTCTTCAGATAATAGTACCACAGCTGATTAAATGAGCCTCAGCAAATTACTGGTTGGAGGCTATGAAAATCCGTAAAAAAACAAGTTAAATTCTATATGAAAAAGCTTGCATGCCACACAGAGGGTTCTATTTTTACATTTTTTTTAATGAAATGAATGACACTGAAAAGCAAAAAAATAAAATTTAATGAGGATTTTATTTTAGTGATATCAGATATGCATTTCAAAAGGAATATTTTGAAGATAGAAAAAAATTAAACTCATCATAAGAAAAAGAAAATCCAAGCTGCTCTCTGATGTTCTGAATTGATTATAGAGTTTGCTCCATTTCCTAGCTTCCAAAATTGCAGGAACTTGCAACACCCATATTCTCAAAGTCATGATGTTCTCCCTCATTGATTTAAAGCTTAATGGCTGTTTTTCATGGACTAAACATAACAGAACTTGTTTTGCTTATTTTTTTAGCTAATATTTCTTCCTACAGGTTATTCTGAATATCTGTAAATAACTTATTCAACAAGATGTGCTGTTAGTCTGTTTGTCCAAACTGAAATCAGAATTTCCCCTATCACCTTCTGACAGATATTGGGCCAAGTAATACTTCAATATACTAAAATGCCTCCATAAAGTTCTGCTGTGATGTCTGCAAAACACCTGACAGCAGTTAGGCAGCTAGTGTGCTATCACCACTGCTTTTCATGCAGATCAGTTTAGTCTCTTTGTTTCCCTGTTCTGGGCAAGTCTGTTTTTTGGATCTACCCATTGTATCTAGTCTTACAGCTGGACTTTGAGATCTTTGGAGCAGGGACTATGTAACATGGCCAGGGATGCCTCTGTGGTGCCCCTGCTTTCCCTTTCACCAGAGCCCCTTCAACAAACTCCACAGTCTCTCTCTCTCTAAATCACAACCTCTCTTAGGGTCGTTTTTTTTTTTTTTTAATTAGATCAACAACATTCTCAGAACAAACAGAAAAGAACAACCTTCCACCCAGGCTTAAGCTAGGGTTACCATATTTTGTGCCTCCAAATGGAGGACACTCCAGGGGACCCCGGCCCCGCCCCCAGCCCCGCCCATGCCCCCGCCCCAACTCCGCCCCTGACCCAAAGTCTCCGCCCCCTCCCCTGCTTCCCGCGAACATTTAATTCGCGGGAAGCCTGAAGCAGGTAAAGGGGGGGGGGGAGGAGGTGCGGCCTAGGCTGGCCCCCCCGCGGCTCCAGCCTGGGTCGGCTCGGGCCCTGGGGTGCCGGCCGGCCCCGGCCGACCACCCCCGGCCCGCCCAGCACTGCTGGCCGGCCCCTGGCGGCCCGGCGCACCCCCCAGCCCCGCGACCCCGGACCGGCTCCCGAACCGGCCCCCCGGCTCAGCGCACCCCCGCAGCCCGGCGCACCCCCCGGCCCCGCGACCCCGGACCGGCTCCCGAACCGGCCCCCCGGCTCGGCGCACCCCCGCACCCCAGCGGCTCGGCGCACCCCTGCAGCTCCGCGGCTCAGCGCACCCCCGCACCCCCGCGGCTCGGCGCACCCCCGCAGCCCGGCGACCCCGGACCGGCTCCCGGACCGGCCCCCCGGCTCAGCGCACCCCGCGGCTCCCGGCTCGGCGCACCCCCCCGGCCCGGCGCACCCCCCAGCGGCCCAGCTCGGCGCACCCCCCAGCGGCCCGGCTCCGCGGCCCGGCGCGACCCCGGACCGGCTCCGCGGCCTGGCGCACCCCCCGGCGGCCCGGCCCCGCGGGCCCGGACCGGCTCCCAGCACCGCGCCCCCTGCTCCCCGCCCGGCCCCGCGCCCAGCCCGGCCCGGCACTGCAACCCCGGCCCGGCACCGCGCACCCGGCCCTGGCTCCCGGCCCCGCGACCCCGGCCCGGCCCCCCACCGGCCCGGCCAAAGAGGCCCCGGCCGAGCCCTCCCTCCCTCCTGATTTTCCCGGACATGCCCGGCTTTTGGGGATTTCCCCCCGGACGGGGATTTGAGCCCCCAAAAGCCGGACATGTCCGGGAAAATCCGGACGTATGGTAACCCTACTTAAGCTAAGCACAGTCCCTCCTTCCTGAGGAATTATCCCTCTTCCAGGACCACTACAGGAAACCTCTCACTGCAAGAGCCCCATTCCTGCAGCTTCCTGCTGCCTTTTACCCTGGGAGCACCTAATTCTACCCAGGTGTGGCTTATCTTGGCTCTCCACTCTATGGCCAAGCCACCATGTTACAGACTGTCTCTGTTATATGTTTCCACGGTGCTTTGCCCAATGGGGTACTGGCCTCTAGGCACTATTCCTGTTCTATATACACTCATGCAGCCCCAGTTAACTTTAGTGAGGATGAAGAGGGGAGAGTTTGAACCACACTCTGTGTGTAATGTAACAGATTCTCAGGTTTTAGAGCCAAAACTTTACTTCTGCTCTAATGAGAAGGTTTACAATCTAGGGAGTCAGAGTGAAGTGCTCAATGCATGTCAGCCTATGCCAAGAGAATGGTTTTGGAACACATTGGATTGGTTAACTTTGGATGTTTTGGGGCCTGGATCCTGGAACCCTTATTCAAGCAAAATCCCCTGGCTCTTCATTGCAAACTCTTTGGATAAAGAGGTTGAAAATCTTTGTTTATAGTGATGTGTCAATTAGTTTATGCCAAAACTTAGCTTATAAAAATTATGATCTATCCAAGAGAATGCCTAATGAGTTAGTATTAACTGTACCATTTTCGTTGCTGAGAAATTATTTTGTAAAAAATGAAAACAATAGTCAATATTTATGTAGGACCTACACACACAAGAAAATCTTCTGCTCTGGTTCTTTCTTTGCTATCAAATATCAATATCCCCAGAACTGTTCTGATAATGCTGGTGAACTAAGAATCATAATTTCATAGCTCCAGTGCCCCCCCCAAAGAAAAAAAGTCTGTCATACACACTAGAGAAGTGGTAATAATTCTCATTGATAGATGTCACCACCTTTGTCCTTTGAGACTAGTATAGCAGCTGAGTAATGTTCCCATTTTGCATTTCACATCTCTGCTTTGATACTATAATTGATTATTGTTAATAGTGATAGGAGCATAATGATTGGTTTGATTAAATGGAATTCGGTCAATCTGGGTGAGCTACAGCACCAAGTACAATTTAATTTTGGATATTCCCTCTTTTCTAAACTCTCACATTAGTTGGGAACCAGCATGGCTGACATTTCCTATTTTTACCATGTAAATCATGAAACCTGAATTGCATTTGTGATGGATAATCCAATCATAAGTTTATGTTAAGAACAGAAAATTAAATCCCAAGGATAGTCAAAATATTTATTAAAGCAATAGATCTATTTAAGCCAGAAACTTTCATTATAGGATAATTGGAATGCATTCATTTGCATTTCTCTCGGAATTTCTCCTCCGGTTTAATACTACAAATGAGTGCTTCTGCATGTTACATTTAAATCTAGAGAGTTTATCCTGTTCATTTAATTGCAATCCATTTAACATAGTATTCCTTACTGGCCTTTTGGCCAACGTCAATTAAGTGCCAAATTCCACCATTATCGAGGGACTGTATTCCACCCTTGCAAGCAGACGGACTGGATGATCCAGTAGGTCTTTTCCATTTCTAACTAGTATATTCCTATATTATTGGAAAATCCAATTATATTTTGTATGCAGATGCATCAACTTAGTCCTGTGTCCTCCTGCAGATATTACCATATAATTTGATACAACTAATTATCCTTAATTAGGACAGACCTTGTTGTATCAGGGGTGTTGCAGGGTAGGATTTAAAACCATTGTAATTGCATGGGACTACTCACATGATGCAGGATATTGTTGTTAATAGTGGAATCTCTATATAGTTTCAGAACAAACTAGCAGTAAAAATAAATTAAACCATGATTATCAAGTAGAGGTGGGTGAATAACTGATATTTTTTTGGTTCAGTGGCATTTCTGAAAAATTGTATAAGACATTCTGTTTGGGTCTAACTGAATTTAAAAATGTTTGGAATTTTTGGTGAATCGAAAAAGTGTGTTTCAGGTCTGTTCCACAGCAGGGATTCAAACCTGGGTCTCTTCTATGTCCCCAGTATGTGCTAGAAACAATGGGCAAAGATTAATGTGAGGTGCAGGAGGAAAGGCAATTGCAGCACCAGCACCGCTTCCTCCTCCTCTTTTGGAATGTTGTGAATGGCCAAAATTATTTGGGTCAAATTCACAAATAGTTTCACATTGACTGAAATTTATTTTTTGATGAATAAAACATTTGTCTGAAAAATTTTGCTCAGCTCTACTATTTTCTTTTCTTCTGTTGTATGCAGAGGTCAGAGCTAGATGTCCAGGTTCTGTAACCAGAGAGTATCAAGGGAGGCTAAGCGCTGAAACTGCCGTCCAAATGACAGGTTGGGCAATCTTCTACCACATGAGTTACTGGCTCCAACGCTGCCACACAGTCACAGCGTGGGGAGGAAACAGGCGAAACCAGTGCATTGTTATGGCAACTCTGGACAAACCAGAGAGTAAGCCTGTTTCAAGGATTTATGATCAAATGGACAAGGAGGAAAGTGCATTGATGGACTGCTGAATTTATTTACTGTATTAGACTCCCTTTCCCACTGATTCTTCCATTCTTCAAGGACATAGTTTTCATCTCTCTGGAGGCGCTGGTCGTCTGTGCATAGTAAAGAGCCGATAGCGCTTTTGTCCATGGGAGAGTGAGCTGCTCTAGCAAAGAGGTGTGCAGAGATCAGCGCCCCAGTCTGCCAGAGTGGGATTCCTCACCTGAAAATGAGTAGACTTCTGAGTTGGCGCTGCCAAGACTTCACCAATGAAGACAGGGCTTTCAGTAGCTAGAAAGCTCTTACAATGTTAGGCTGGCAGATCTGCTTTTTAGCTCTCCTCATTGTTTTCAAATGAAAAATATAGCTGGCCTCCATTACCTAAGACATAGTAGTCACTTGGGCCTTGATCCAGAACCCACTGAAGTCAATAATAGCCCTTCCTTATGACCAAAGAGATAATTCCCGAAAGGGCAGTGTGTGGTCTTGATGATAAGACCTATTCATGCCTGAGTTTTCTGAATGTTGCTGTCACACAAGGGTGGGGTGAAGGATTCAGAAACCCAATCAGAAGTGAACATACTATTATCATGTTGGTACTCTTTTGTCTTTCTGTCAGCATAATTTAATCTTCTGTCATGTAATTTAGCTTTAGTGTTTGTGTCCAGTGTTGATTCCCCTCCCCCTTTGTTCGCTCCTCACTTCCATTCTCTCATTCTTGTTTCATTCCTTTTATACCTACTGAGCTTCTTTTGTCCTCTATTGTGTTTACATTAAATTGGTCAAAATCTAACAGAAGAGTCCTAGAAAACTACAGTTAATTTCACATGGAGATGTAAAAGGTCTTACGATGTCCATGAGTGTCCTTTGTTCAAACATCTTTACAAATAACTACAGATTTATTACTAATAGGTTTCTGTTTCATGGAAAATCAAGTATAGAATCTGTTAAAAGGCAACATATTTCCTAGAAAAAGCCTGTTCACCATCATCATTATAAAATAACCTTAATGAAAAGGCACACTGTTCATTTTCTTTCTAAAGTAGTATAGCTACAGTTTTATTTAAGAGGATCAGCATAGCCATCATATCACCTATATTCAAGTGTGTGCTTCGTTCTCATTTGTATAAGTGTAGTAATTATCCTCTGGATGAGGGTCATAAATATAAACTCTGCAATTAACTTCTCTGTTTCTGAGACCTGAACAGTTTTACACTAGTTTGCCCATTGGAGATGTCTGGCTGCTGAAGGATGCACTGCTGATAGGGACTCCTGAGTTATATTGTGCAGGTGCCATGCAGAGTTATCATTGCAAACGGGATGAATAAGACAATCTGGATAAAATAAAAGAGTAGCCAACCCTTCATGTGAAAATTCAGACCAAACCCTAAGCCTTTTTTAGGTTCAAAAAGTTTAATTGCTTGGGCATTTATCTGCACCTCTTAATTTCAGCTAAGACCAGAAGTGGAAAAACCAAAATATTATAAATGCTATGCCATATTTACCCATGTGATGGATATGCTAAGATCTGGGATAGCTGTGTCCCCTGGCTTACTGTCAGGGAGAAAAGGAACACCATTTTTATGTTTTCAATTGATGATGCTATTCATTATGGCTTACTGGATCACTCATCATTTGCACTTTGTCTAGTGTAGTATGGTACATACTTGATATTTTGTATATTTGCCAAACATGGAGTCCATTCCCTAGACAACCAATAAGGGTTGGAACATTTACCTTCTACCCTAAAAAGGAGTGGACCAGGAAGTCCTGCCCAGCCATTAATGTGCACTTGGGTCATATTTTCAAGCTTTTCTTCACACACAAGAGGACTAGACACTTTTTTTTTAATTAAGCTGAAATTTTCTCCTAATCATATGCCTGCAGGGACTGGGATTTTAAGAAGAATATTAATTATTACAAGAGTTGTGATAAAATTGTGAGACTTGTCAGTGCTGTGAACAAATTTCCATTTTTTCATGGCGTAATCATACACAAAGCATAAACAAACCTGACTCACTCTTCGATTTCACCATCGATATTCACAGTTAGATTTTCAGAAAATGTCATCCATTTCTGAAGCTGCATTTTTGCCCTCACAAATAGTGGAGGCCTCATTAACGTGGGACTGAAAATGTGACCCTTATACTTAAGTGCAGTATTGCCAATTCAAAGCAATCAAAAACCACAAGGCATATCTGACAAAATCATGAGGTTTTATAAAAAATACATTTAGGGATCTTTTATCTTGCCTTCTGAGTTTTGAGCTAATAGGGTTCATACCTAGTGAGGGACATAAAAGGCAATAAGAAGTTCTTTAAATACATTAGGAGCAAGAGAAAGACAAAGGAAAGTGTAAGTCATCTACTTAGCAGGGAAGGAGAGCTAATAACTGAGGACATCAGTTGAGGTGGAAGTATTTAATGCCTATTTTGCATTAGGAGGTTGAAGTATTTAATGCCTATTTTGCTTCAGTCTTCACTAAAAGGGTTAATAGTGAGCAGATACTCAGCAGAATTAATATTAACAAGTGAAAAGGAAGGCAATTCAAAATAGAGAAAGAACATAGATAAGTTAGATATAGTCACGTCATAAGGGCCTGATTAAATTCATATTAGGTTGCTAAAGGAACTAGCTGAAGCAATATTGGAACTGTTAGCAATTATGTTCAAGAACTCCTGGAGGATGAGTGAGGTCCCAGCAGACTAGAGAAGAGCAAACAAGGTACCTACCTTTAAAAAGGCAAACAGAAAGGACCTCGGGAATTATAGATCAGTCAGCCTACCTTTGATACCTCGAAAGATACTGGAACAAATTATTAAATAATCAATTTGCAAATGCCTAGAGGATATAGGTTTATAAGGAATAGCCAGCATGGATTTGTCAAGAACAAATCATGCCAAAGCAACCTAGTTTTCTTTTTTGAAGGAAGCAGTAGACATTATATTTGTTGATTTTAGAAAGACTTTTGACATAGTCACATGTGATATTCTCATGAGCAAACTAGAGAAATGTGGTCTAGATGAATTTACTATAAGGTGGGTGCACAACTGGTTGAAAGACCATATTCAAAGAGTAGTCATCAATGATTCACTGTCAAACTGGAAAGCATATCTAGTGGGCTCCTACAGGGGTCAGTCCTAGTTCTGGGACTACACTATTCATTATTTTCATTAATGCTTTGGATAATGGAATGGAGAATATGCTTATAAAATCTTCAAGTGACACCAAGCTGGGAGGTGGGGTTTGCAAACAGTTTGAAGGACAGGATTAGAATTCAAAAGTACCTTGACAAATGGGAGAATTGGTCAGAATTCAACAAGATGAAATTCAATAAAGATAAGTGCAAAGTACTTCACTTAGGAAAGAAAAATCAAATGCATGGCTACAAAATGGGGAATAATTAGCTAGATGCTACTGCTGAAAAGGATCTAGGGGTTATTGTGGATCAAAAATTGAATATGAGTTTGCAGTGTGATGCAGGTGGTGGAGAAAAAAAATCTGTCATTCTGGGGTGTATTAACAAAAGTATGTAAGAAATGAGGAGTGATTGTCTGCTCTCCTTTGCTCTGGTGAGACCCCAGTGTTCAGATTACAGTGTCTGATTCTGGATGCCACACTTTAAGAAAGATGTGGACAACTCAGAGAGAGTCCAGAGGAAAGCAACTCAAATGATAAAAGATTTAGAAAATATGACTGATGAGGAAAGCTCAAAAAAATCTGGACATGTTTGGTCCTGAGAAAAGAAGACTGACGGCGGGGACCTGATGATAGTCTTCAGTTATGTAAAGGGATGTTATAAAGAGGACAGTGATCAATTGTTTTCCATGTACACTGAAGATAAGACAAGAATTAATGGTCTTAATCGTCAACAAGTGAAATTTAGGTTAGATATGAGGAAAAACTTTCTAACTATAAGGATAGTTAAGATCTGGAATAATCTTCCAAGGGAGATTGTGGAATTCCCATGATTGAAGGTTTTAAAGAAGAAGGTTGGACAAACACCTATCAGAGATGATTTAGGTTTCCTTGGTCCTGCCTCAGTGCAGGGGGCTGGACTTGATGACTTCAAGATCCCTTCCAGACCTATACTTTTATGATTCTATGTTTTCAGTCCTTACTCTGTAACCTAACCTAGAAACGTCTTTCTTTTTTTTTTTTAAGGTGAGATTCTCCCATAATTCCATGATTGGGACTTAACTCCCCCTCCCATCGAATATTGTGGACTCATAAAATCACAAGCATTTGTTTTGTTTGACCAAGGACTGCCAGATAAAATAAATTGCATTATTGTCTGCATTAATATTAGAAAGCACCTAATACTGTCTCTTCACCCTTATTAGAATTTAGATCTACATTCTAGAATGCTCAATTAACCCAGCTGTGCCACCAATTTCCTTACCATGCCTGCTTTAAAAATTCATCATACATGTCATGAATGGACACAATAACTTATCTTTTTTCCTTTCAGTGCATCTGAATGCTTTTCAACTTTCTACTTCTATTTGTGATTCTTCTTGATATAACCTGAGCTGATTTTTCAGGTTTGAGGTTAACTTTCTAATTGATCCTGACTGTCTCAAGATGTTAAGATGCTGCAAATTTGCATACTAAATGCTAATTTCTATTAATACACCATAATACTGAAAAATGATTTCAATTTGGGACTGTCACATATGGCATTAGGTGAAAACTGCTGTACAATAGCTTTTGAGGAACCGCACCATCAAAGACAGCAAGAAGCTTTCTACCTGTGGTTTAATTTTGTTACAGCTGAAGTGAAAAGCCTGTTATAGAAAAAGGATGCTTACTGGGTGTGACCATAATAGAAGACATATTGAGATTAAATAACACTTATTGAGGTCCTAGGAAAAAGGACATTGGGTAAAAGTATTCTCTGTGTAGCGGGCCAGCATCAGACATATGTACCACTTTAGGCTCTCTGGAACCCTCAAAATAAGATTTAAGTGGGATTTGAATACTACGTAGACCTTCTGCTATTCTTCTACAAAGGTATAAACATGATTAAAGTAAAAAACTGAACACAACTGCAGGAAAAGATCTGTGGTTATTTATAAAATATGTCAGAACTATAGATTACATCTAAATAACTATGGTTGTTGAATTCAATGGGTGTAGGTCAGTCCCTTAATTATCAAAAGCATACAAAAGATGTAATTTGGGTATTGTATAACTCAGTAAATTGTGCATTATATTCTGTTAAATAGACAGGATGGCAACATTTAGTAATTCCTACCAATCTTCTTGCTTCTGTCTCTTTTAAAGAGGGTCATTTATGTGGATTTTTTTTTAATTGAAACATCTGGTCAGACTATCATGAACAATCAGCCTTCTGTTTCCTATAGCAATTCAACAGATATTCACAAATTCCAAATTAGCAAACTTGGTACACACACATAAATGGAACAGACATTGTGATTCGTTAATTTCTATTAATCTGAGATGGTGAAAATTCATTTGGATTAGCTGTAGGGTCCTGATTCAGCAAATCATGGAAGATTATAATGAAGGCTCATCAACTTCAATGGGATTAAGCAGGTACTGAAGTACTTTGCCAAACAGGCACCTAGATGTCATCATTTCACGTAAATACAAGATATTGGAGCATAAATGGCAACAAATAAAGTGACTTAACTACCACTGACACAGTGACCAAGAATTTAGCATGATTCAAAGTGGGACTGGAAGTTTATATGGGTCACAAAAATATCCAGAGTTAGAATAGATAATGCTAGAAGAGAGTATCGGAAAGGATATAAAACCTTATACTTCTGGTTTTAGGGCAATTTCTAATTCTTAAATATCTATGTATCTTGATGGGGCCAGATTAACTCACATCAGCCTACTGTGAGGTTTTGTTGCATTTTACTCTAAAGCATCTGTTTCGGACCACTGTCAGAGGCAGGATTCTAAACTAGATGGACCTCAGGTCTGATCTAGTTTGGCAATTCCTATATTCCTTTGTTCGTACCAGGTGGGAAAAATTGGATCACTTCTCGGCTCTCTGTGAGCTGAGGGGTGAAAACATTATCTATATCTTGGGCCAGCACTGGTTCCAGTTGTTAATTTCATATTTAATCTTGGATAGATTAGCAAAATAAAGGCAGTTGACAGAAGACAAATTCTGTCACTATTCTAATGCAATGATACTATTACAGACTTCTCTATTGCAATCACTTAGCAGTAATTCCTCTACAACTCAGTCACTGGTCACCTATTGATTTAGCAAGTAACTTCAGTTTATTTATGGAGGACCTGATTCTGAATTTACCTATACACCTCTACCCTGATATAACAGGAATTCGGATATAACGCGGTAAAGCAGTGCTCCGGGGGGGCGGGGCTGTGCACTCTGTCGGATCAAAGCAAGTTCAATATAACGCAGTTTCACCTATAACGCGGTAAGATTTTTTGGCTCCCGAGGACAGTGTTATATCGGGGTAGAGGTGTACTAGTTTTATACTCATGTACATTTCATTGATTTCAGAGTTCTTCCTCCTCATTTACATTAGAGTAATAAGTTCCCAACTGGGTTCTAAAACTACATACGTTGGAGGCGATTAATATATTTTTTCCAGTGTTCATGCTTGATAGTCTTTGTGGCACAAATCCATATTCCCTTATCCAATTGTATGTGAACTGTGCATAGAATGTATGTCCTGCCTAAAAGAAAATGAAAACTCAGTAAATTATACCTTTAAATGACCACCCATGACATCAGTAATTATTTTTCTCAAGTAGCAAATGTGATCTTTAATGTTTGAACAGAAGTCCACTGGAAGCCTTGGAATCTTTACGATGGTTATTTAAGTTGTGAGTTGCCTACTGGAGGGAATTCTTGATGCGGATTTTGTTTTAAGTATTTGTATTAATGCAACCAAATAAAAAGAAAAGTTCTGTAGGTTTTTGGGGATACGGACTGTCTCTTTGTTTTATGTCTGTACCCTACCTAGTACAATGGGACCCTGGCCTCTAGGTGCTACTGTAATATAAATAACAACAATTAATAACTTAAAGTATAATTTCAATATGGTCTAGTGGGTAGGCCACTGGACTAGCAATCAGGAGGCCTGACTTATGTTGTAGGCTCAGTCATTGACCTGTTCTGTGAATCTTGTGTAAATCATTTCACCTCTCTGTATAAATTATAATTTCTTTGGGGGTAAGGAGTGTCTCTTACTATGCATGTGAACAGTAGCTAACACAATGGGGCTCCTATCCCGACTAAGGCCTCCGAGTGTGAAATAAGTTAGAAATAATTCAAAAAGGCTTACTACAGCCAGCACACATCTAAAATCTCTGCCTCCTCTTTATTAATACTGACATAACTTTATTTGAAGCATCAAAAACCACAGTTTGTTGTCAAGACAAGGGGTTTGAATAAAACATGCAATCAGAAGTCAAAAGTAAATCTGCTTGCATGTCTAAAAGAATTAGAGTGTAAGATGTCTCTGTCTCCTGGATGAGCTATTGGAATGTAAAAGCTCTAGTGTCTATTTATCCCATCTGAGAGAGGAAGGGGAGAGTTGATTTATTTATTTTTTGTATTAAAAACAGACAGCTGCAGCGGCACAGGAGCCAGCAAACAGAGCTGTAAACAGGGGAGTTTCAGTGGGAGTTTGCAAGGGGAGTTTGTGGGGGAGACTAAGAGAGGTAGGCAGAGGAATAGACAGGCTAGTGAAGGGAGTGGGTGGTGGTCTGCCGGTGTTTTGGTGCCCGTTGGAGGTTTGTTTTGCTGTGGGTGGTGGTGGTTTGGTTCATGTTTCCCGGACTAACAGGTTTTAGGTGGGAAGGCTATGACCAATACAGAGGCAGCAGTGGAAGACACAATGAGGATGACTGGATGTGGAAGCTGCGGCATGTACATGATCCTGGAGGGGGTACCTGAAAAGAGTTTTGTTTGCATTAAGTGCCACCTGATGGAGCTGATGGAAGAAAAGATCAGAGGATTGGAGATGCAGGTGGAAACTCTGGTTGAGTTTAGAAGGGGGTTCGAGCTGATGATGGAGCAAAGACGTGAGGAGGCTGAAGGAAAAAGCTCAGACTTGCAGATGGAAGCAGGACCAAAGAATTCTGAGAGGAGACTGCTGGGTGAGGAAAGTGGACAGTGGAAGCATGTGACTAAGAGAACCAGGCAGAGGAAAAGACGGGATAGTGAAGGAGAAATAGAGCTCAGGAACAGGTTTGCGAAGTTGGAAAATAAAGAAGGGGCACAGCAGGTGGTCGCTGAAGGTGAGAGGGCAAGGAAGAAGAGAAGAGCAGCTAGTCCTATAGGAAGAGGGGAAGAGTCAATGGAGATAACAACACCAAATATGAGCCCCAGGAGGATACGGGATGGGTTGCGGAGGATTGCAAGGGACAATAGAAATCAAGAGGACTTGCAGCCAAAGGGAGCAGGGGATAGACTGGAGAATCGCACCATCACCAGGAAAAGGCAGGTCTATGTGATTGGGGACTCCTTACTAAGAATAGACAAGCCTATAACTAGAGCTAACCCAGAGAACAGAAGGGTGTGCTGTCTGTTGGGTGCTAAGATATGGGATGTGGACCTGAGGCTGAAAAGGATCCTAACTGTAGCGGGAAAGAATCCGCTGATTGTCCTTCATGTGGGAACAAATGATACAGCTAGATTCTCGCTGGAACGTATCAAGGGAGACTATGCCAGGCTGGGGAAGATGCTTAAGGAAATCGAGGCTCAGGTGATCTTCAGTGGGATTCTGACTGTTCCTGGAGAAGGGCAACAAAGGTGTGACAAGATTATGGCGATCAACAGATGGCTCAGGCAGTGGTGCTATAAGGAGGGCTTTGGAATGTATAGCCACTGGAAAGCATTCATGGACAGAGGACTGTTCTCTCGGGATGGACTTCAAATGAGTAAGGAGGGAAATAGACTTCTAGGATGGAGGCTGGCAGAACTGAGTAAGAGAGCTTTAAACTAAGAATTTGGGGGAGATGGTTGGGAGATGTCCAGGGAATCTCCAAGTCGGAATTTAACATTGAGAAGGAAGAAAACGAAGTAAGAAAGGATACAGCCATGGGTATGAGAATAGACATAAGGAGGAAGGGTAGCGTAGATACCAGTCTAATAGGTGATACTGGTGGTAGTATGTCTGTGCCTAATCGGGTAAAGAATGTCAGTGAAGCCAAACGGCAAAACTTAAGATGTTTGTAAACTAATGTGAGGTGCCTAGGTAACAAAATGGAGAAACTAGAGCTACTGGTGCAGAAGTGAAACCAGCTATTATAGGGATAACAGAAACATGGTGGAATAGTAGTCATGACTGGAGTATAGGTATTGAAGGCTATGTGCTGTTTAGGAAAGACCTAAATAAAGGCAAAGGTGGTGGAGTAGCATTGTATATCAATGATGAGATAGACTGTAAAGAAATAAGAAGTGATGGAATGGATAAGACAGTCTGTCTGGGCAAAAATCACATTGGGCAAGAAAGCTACTAGAGCCTCCCCTGAGATAGTGCTTGCGGTGTGCTACAGACCACCGGGATCCGATTTGGATATGGATAGAAACCTCTTTAATGTTTTTAATGAAGTAAACACTAATGGGAATTGTGTGATCATGGGAGACTTTAGCTTCCCAGATATAGACTGGAGGACAAGTGCTAGTAATAATAATAGGGCTCAGATTTTCCTGGATGCGATAGCTGATGGATTCCTTCACCAAGTAGTTGAAGAACCAACAAGAGGGGATGTCATTTTAGATTTGGTTTTGGTGAGTAGTGAGGGACAACCTTGGTTCGAGTGATCATGAGCTAATTCAGTTCAAACTAGATGGAAGGATAAACAAAAATAGATCTGGGACTAGGGTTTTTGATTTCAAAAGGGCTAACTTTAAAGAATTAAGGAAATTAGTTAGGGAAATGGATTGGACTGAAGAACTTGTGGATCTAAAGGTGGAGGAGGCCTGGAATTACTTCATGTCAAAGTTGCAGAAACTATCAGAAGCCTGCATCCCAACAAAGGGGAAAAGATTCAGAGGCAGGAGTTGTAGTCCAAGCTGGATGAGCAAGCATCTCTGAGAGGTGATTAAGAAAAAGCAAAAAGCCTACAAGGAGTGGAAGAAGGGAGGGTTTAGCAAGTAAAGCTACCTTATTGAGGTCAGAACATGTAGGGATAAAGTGAGAAAGGCCAAAAGCCATGTAGAGTTGGACCTTGCAAAGGGAATTACAACCAATAGTAAAAGGTTCTATAGCCATATAAATAAGAAAAAAACAAAGAAAGAAGTGGGACTGCTAAACACTGAGGATGGAGTGGCGGTTAAGGATAATCTAGGCATGGCCCAATAGCTAAACAAATACTTTGCCTCAGTCTTTAATGAGGCTAACGAGGAACTTAGGGATAATGGTAGAATGACAAATAGGAATGAGGATATGGAGGTAGATATTACCACATCCGAGGTAGAAGCCAAACTCGAACGGCTTAATGGGACTAAATTGGGGGGTCCAGATAATCTTCATCCAAGAATATTAAAGGAACTGGCACATGAAATTGCAAGCCCATTAGCAAGAATTTTTAAAGAATTAGTAAACTCAGGGGAAGTACCGTACAATTGGAGAATTGCTAACATAGTTCCTATTTTTAAGAAAGGGAAAAAAACGTGATCCGAGTAACTATAGGCCTGTTAGTTTGACATCTGTAGTATGCAAGATCTTGGAAAAAATTTTGAAGGAGAAAGTAGTTAAGGACATTGAGGTCAATGGTAATTGGGAAAATACAACATGGTTTTACAAAAGGTAGATCATGCCAAACCAACCTGATCTTCTTTGAGAAGGTAACAGATTTTTTAGACAAAGGAAATGCAGTGGATCTAATTTATCTCAATTTCAGTAAGGCATTTGGTACGGTTCCACATGGGGAACTATTAGCTAAATTGGAAAAGATGGGGATCAATATGAAAATTGAAAGGTGGATAAGGAACTGGTTAAAGGGGAGAGACTACAACGGGTCATACTGAAAGGTGAACTGTCATACTGGGCGGAGGTTACTAGTGGAGTTCCTCAGGGATTGGTTTTGGGACCAATTTTATTTAATCTTTTTATTACTGACCTTGGCACAAAAAGTGGCAATGTGCTAATAAAGTTTGCGGATGATACAAAGCTGGGAGGTATTGCTAATACAGAGAAAGGCCGGGATATCATACAGGAAGATCTGGATGACCTTGTAAACTGGAGTAATAGTAATAGGATGAAATTTAATAGTGAAAAGTGCAAGGTCATGCATTTAGGGATTAATAACAAGAATTTTGGTTATAAATTGGGGATACATCAGTTGGAAGTAACAGAGGAGAAGGACCTCGGAGTATTGGTTGATCACAGGATGACTATGAGCCGCCAATGTGATATGGCTGTTAAAAATCTAACGCGGTCTTGGGATGCATCAGGCAAGGTATTTCCAGTAAAGATAAGGAGGTGTTAGTACCGTTATACAAGACACTGGTGAGACCTCATCTGGAATATTGTGTACAGTTCTGGTCTCCCTTGTTTAAGAAGGATGAATTCAAACTGGAACAGGTACAGAGAAGGGCTACTAGGATGATCCGAGGAATGGAAAACCTGGCTTATGAAAGGAGACTCAAAGAGCTTGGCTTGTTTAGCCTAACCAAAAGAAGGCTGAGGGGAGATATGATTGTTCTCTATAAATATATCAGAGGGATAAATATCAGGGAGGGAGAGGAATTATTTAAGCTTAGTACCAATGCGGACACAAGAACAAATGGATATAAACTGGACATTAGGAATTTTAGACTTGAAATTAGACGAAGGTTTCTAACCATTAGAGGAGTGAAGTTCTGGAACAGCCTTCCAAGGGGAGCAGTGGGGTCAAAAGACATATCTGGCTTCAAGACTAAGCTTGATAAGTTTATGGAGGAGATGGTATGATGGGATAGCCTAATTTTGGCAATTAATTGATCTTTGATTATTAGCAGGTAAATATGCCCAATGGCCTGTGATGGGATGTTAGATGGGGTGGGATCTGAGTTACTACAGAGAATTCTTTCCTGGGTGCTGGGTGGTGAGTCTTGCCCACATGTTCAGGGTTTAACTGATCGCCATATTTGGGGTCGGGAAGGAATTTTCCTCCAGGGCAGATTGGCAGAGGCCCTGGAGGTTTTTCGCCTTCCTCTGCAGCGTGGCGCACGGGTCACGTGCTGTAGGATTCTCTGAACCTTGAGGTCTTTAAACCATGATTTGAGGACTTCAATAACTCAGGCATAGATTAGGGGTTTGTTACAGGAGTGGGTGGGTGAGATTCTGTGGCCTGCGTTGTGCAGGAGGTCAGACTAGATGATCATAATGGTCCCTTCTGACCTTAAAGTCTATGAGTCTATGAGCTGACATGCTGTTGGACAGGATTCTTTCTCCCACGCCCCCATCCATACATCTTTTCTGGACAAATCAGTTAGCTGTTTTCACAAAATTCTCATTATCAAGTACTAATGAGAACTCCAATTAATACCTTTCATTTGTCCTAACTTTATTATATCGGTATTTTTTTCATCCATACGTAGTTTATGTTATTTATGTCCTGTCTGACTTGACTAAAATTATGAAGAGAGAGAAAAATACCTTGGCTTTTATTTTATTTCCCTCTGACTAGACTTAAGAATATAACCTATTTATGTTGACATGGCAACACAGAGGGGAAACTTTTTAAAGTATCTTTATTTTGAATTATGAAAGTTTGCCTTCACACAGCTCCTTCCTGCACATTAATTCCAATCCAAACCCTCTATACTTCTTATCAGAGGTATTCAGGAAATCTGAGAACTTGCTGTTCACCTGTAGACCTTAGGTTGTGGTACAATAAAACAAATTCTGCTTGTCACAACTTTCAAGCTTGTAATCGATATTTTACCCAGTGTTTAATTGGAACACAGATTTCTAAATGAGCCCCATTTCTTCTTAGCCACGCGTATAGCATACTAATAGAGTTGGTCAGTATTTTTCAAATAAAAAAATAATGTAATAAAAAGTTACCCTTTTTCCCAAAATATATTTTTGCGGGTCCAGATATCACGTCTCTGAATTTTTTTTTACAAAACTGAAAAAAAAAAATCCAGATTTTTATTGTTTCTCATTTTCCTCCTTTCTTTCTAATTCATGGTCATTTTTGAAAATTGATTTTTTAAAAATACAGTACCAAGGAAAAGGGGAAAATGGTAAAGGAAAAATATTTTGAAAAATCTAATATAAAAGTGAAAAATAAACAAAAATTGAGTCCATTTCAAACCCTGTGAAATGAAAACAACTGTGAAATTTAAAATGTGTTTACAGAATTGGTTCTCTCTCTTTTCAGTAGCTCCACATATTAGTATCTCTGTCAACATGGAATCTCAGGGAGCCACTTTCCAGAGTGGAAGCCTCTTAATCACTGCCTGTTCTGGTGGCAGTTTAGTCATCTCCAATGACTACCTTATGGTCTGCTGAATCAGCGTATAGCTACATGATAGAGGCAGGGCCGGCTCCAGGGTTTTGGCCGCCCCAAGCAGCCAAAAAAAAAAAAAGAAAAAAAAAGCCGCGATCGCGATTTGCGGTGGCAATTCGGCGGAAGGTCCTTCACTCCCAGCGGGTGTGAGGGACCGTCCACCGAATTGCCGCCGAATAGCTGGAGGTGCCGCCCCTTTCCCGAGCTGCCGCCCCAAATACCTGCTTGCCTGTGGTGACGACGCAGGAAAGGAAACAGAACGCCAGGTTTGTTGGTAGCCAGAGAGCTTTACAAGCCTCTTGCAAAAAGCCTCTCAGGAAAACTTTTCCTGGGGTTTTTATTTCTCTCCTTACTTTGTTTACAACTCTTCTTAGTGGTTACATTCTTGCGCATAGAAAAGCCAGGCAGTGTACATGCACATAAGATAACGAACCCATCTCTTGAGCGCGTGAACACCAGCTGCGAGGGTACAATCAAATCAGCCAAATAAGTTTCCCAAACACAAACGCTGGATTGAAGGTCACTCCTGCCTCGTAGCCATGGGAGCAGTTTGCCGCGCCCGTGGGCTGGCGATTCGGGAGCTATGCATCTCTACACTTGCCAAGCTGGTGCCTGGAGCCGGCCCTGGATAGAGGGCCACTTTTTGTATGCTAGAATGCATTCTGGGATAAAGAGCAGCAATGGAGAGGTTTTGCCGTAGCAAAGAGTATAACAAGGCATCTCTTGTCTGTGTGGTGACAGATGGAGCCTTTTTCAGTTGACAACTCAAACCCAGTTTTGTGCAATAAGATTAAATAGCATAGCTGAGAAGCAGTTTCAGTAAAGGAAATGGAGAAGGAGACAAGGCTGTAGCAGTGGCAGTATCTGGTGCAATGACTGATAAAGTGAATATTAATAAATGATGCAAGAGATGCCAATATGAGTGAAAATATTCTGCCCACATTGCTTGTCCCATGTTTTCAAAGTAGCTCAGCTGCCCCCTCAAGCTCTGAGACACAGAAAAACATGGGATAGCCTCATCGACTTCTCTTTGCCATCACTCAAGTTTTCTGGCCTGAGGCTCTGGGCAATTTTAATGCAAAAATCTGCTGATTCTGTAGCACTTATGGATGTCAATGTGAAATTGACGAGTGTGATGTGTGGACAAGCCTTTGACAATTATGTCAGTGATTATTCTGAAACATGTTACCTGGGGTAGTCAGCTGCTGTCTGTTATAACAGCAATGTAATGGAACCAGTACTAAGCACACAGCTATCACATATAGAATGTTGTGCCCCCTGGAATTACTGATATAAAAATAAACATTGCCCAGAGTTGCAAAAGCAGATCCACCACACATGCAGCCATCCACAAAGTGCTTGCTCTGAAACAGTCTTAAGTGCTGCTGGAGTTGTATGTAAAGAACAACAGTTCCAAAAACAGGTGCTAAAATTCATGTTTTGGCATCTAAGTAATTGGCTTGATTTTCAGAAGTGCTGAGCACTTAACAGCTCCACTGAAGTCACTGTAGGCACTTATTTTTGTTTGGTCTTATATTTGAAGATGTTGGCATTGTATATAAAATGTACATACACATTTCTAAAGTACCTTTACTTTCTACCAAGAAAGTATATGAGTTTAAGTATCATATAGATTTCACTGCAGTTTCTGAGGTAAATGATTACATATGAAGTTACCATGCATCCTATTCAGCGGCAACTAGCACTTGCTTCATATAAAGGGGTTTGGTACCATTTTGAAAATGCATAAATCTCATCATGTAGACAAAGTTTGCTTGGTTCACTGAACCAGTCACTTAGTCGACCTGTAAAAGACACATCTGAATTATTCTGCTAGATTAAAAAGGATGGATAACTGTAATTGGTTGCCTTTTCCAGTAGTAGCCATATGAAGTGCTAACAGTCATCTCAGGGCACATTTGAAATCTAGTGAGTATTACATTAACACTATCTTCCGGTCCCTTGGAATCATGCCATTAAGTGCTACTTGGCTCCCTGCTCATTAAAAATGATTGGCTCTAAATCAAGGCTTTTCCTATCTTGTCTTTCACACACTACCAGATGTCTAGGGACCAACTCTTTTCTGATTTTGAAACTGTTTTACACTGGTGTAACTCCATTAACATACTGAATTATTCCTGGAATAGCCTGGTATAATTCAGAGCAGATTCAGTTCCCTGTCATATTTTTTTGTGGTATCTTATTTTTTTTTTATTATTTTCAAGTCTCAACTCCTTTTGAAAATAAGTCTTTACTTAAGAAAAGTCTCAATTTTTTTTATCTTTAATTTTTGTTTTGAGAAAATAAAACGTTTGATTATCAAAATGAACCCATCAGATCTGAGATTACTGAAAGGATTAAAAAAAGGTTCCAACCCATTACTGAAGAAGAGGCAGGTGAGAATGGGAAATGTGACACCTTATTAACATACAACAAATGATAGGTGAAAGTGTGGATCCTGCAGTTCAGCTCTGAACTTTTTTTCTTTTAAAGGAACAGCAAGACAGGCACCTCAGCTCTCCAATCTCGACACCCTACAACAGTCCCCGACTCCCTAAACCTAGAACCAGACCTAGAGACCCCATTCCAGATTGGTTTCTTCAGGTGCCCCGTTCTCCAAGTGGGTTCTTCATATGGGTGGCCATTAGGCCTGTTGTCCTCAATCAGTTTTCATGGAGATGTGGGGGAGGGGAAACATACAGTGCCTAGCCACAATGTGCCTATGTGTACACAATACTATAGCTTTATATCTTCCATGAGCACTAAAGTAACTTGGAAAATATAGTAAAAAGGAGATGAGGAAAGAATTTACCAGACATTGAATAATCTAGCCACGAAGAGAGGAAATTCCCTGTTTACAAAACCTAGAAAGCTAACAAGAATGGGATGGAGCAACAGTGGTGAGAGAAGTAAAAATTGACACGTTGGTGGTGATACTGAGAGAATGTGACCCTTAACTAGCGCCAAAGTGAACATTTTGGGCCTGACTCTTATCTCGCATGAGGATAAATCAGTACTTGCCACCCACCCGCCTCAATGGGTGGGAAACTTGATGGGGTCAGTGGCAATTGGGACAGCCCAGTTGACCAGGGGAGAACACATGCTGAGGGGATGCAGGGGTGTCCCTTCCCTTCAGATTCTCTAGCCACTCATTGGCTAGCTTGGGGAAGAAGGGAGTTGATTGGTCCCTCACCCTCCCACCTAATTTAAACCCTAGCCCGGGCCATATGAAGCCTCTTCTTGCTCCGTTCCAGCAGCGCACCGCACCCTGTGCCGGTCGCCTTGGAGCTGTGTTTTGTGGATGCTGCGGGTCTGATCAATCACCAGTTTTGGGGGCAGGAAGAAATTTCTTCTTCCCAAAGGGGCCAAATTGGCAGAAGCCTGGGGAGTTTTTTGCCTTCCTCACAGCATCCTGGTCATGCAGTTAAGTTAAATAGGAATAGGATTTAACAATTAGTGATAGAACTTGGTAAGGAGGTTAACTCATCACAATTTGTGGCTGGTTTCCAGTGTAGTACAGAGGATAAAAGGAAAGATTCCCAGAAGTAAAAGACTTGGGATTTTACTAATGGGCTTTGTGCATGTGGGAGAGGGGAAGTCCCTGTGGCAGTGGTGGGCCAAGGTTCTCCCATAGAATATCAGGGTTGGAAGAGACCTCAGGAGGTCATCTAGTCCAGCCCCCTGCTCAAAGCAGGGCCAACCCAGACTAAATCATCCCAGCCAGGGCTTTGTCAAGCTGGGCCTTACAAACCTCTATGGATGGAGATTCCACCACCCTTTTAGTATCCTCTGTTCCCTTTGCAGTGAAGGAGGGGATGGGAGGATGCAGAAGAGTGAGCTGAGTCCTAGGCATAGGCTGAGGAGAGTCTACCCTGAGTTATGGGTTATATGGTAGGATCCCTATTACCCCTGAACTGGAACAATTTAAAAGGTCTGGTAGATGAGAGTATGGATGATAGGTTGGGTAATGCCCACCCCCTGTGATAAGTTTAATAAAGTTGTGACCTGCCACTTAAAATCCATCCCTTTGTCCTCATTTACTGCCATGTCTACATCAATATATTAAAGTCAATGGAGAAGGTGGGGCAAGTGTCAAAAGAGTTTTGTTAGTGTAAAATAGAATAGGCCCTATTTCTTTTCTGCATTAAAAAGACTCTACATTGTAAACATTTTTAATCACGAGATTTAACTCTTTGGCTTGTGTTATGCAAATGGTCAGACTAGATGATCATATACTCCCTGTTGCTTTAATCTATAAAACTATATTTTGGGGGAAGGAGGGGAATGGTGATAGTAACACAAACCTTCTCAAACATGAGTCTGGGGATTGTTACTTTTAGCAATTTCTTCCTCTGGTAGGTCTTCTCCCAACACTGCTGTGGCTAGGCGCTGCCTTAATCCACCATGATAAGGATGCCTCCCTTCTTGATCTAAATAAGTACCTAGTTCTTATTTAGTACTTCTTGGCAGTAGATCTCAAAGCACTTTACAAAGGAAGTTAGTATCATTATCCCCATTTTACAGATGGGAAACTAAGGTGAAGTGAGTTGCCCAAGATCAGCTAGCAGGCCAGCGGCAGGAATAAAACCCAGATCTCCCAATCCCATGCTCTATCCACTAGACCATATCATCTTGCAATAAGACATGTTCATGTGGTATTGTGAAATTCAAGGTCAATGGGAGACAAAAGGAGACTCCTACTCTACAATGGTTTCTGCCACTGTACCTTAATCACAATTGTATGTGTAATAAAGTCTCATGTCAAAGGAAATATGGAGGGGTCAGTACTTCAAGGAAGATCAAACATCTTCAGCTAACCTCATTGACAATGGGCTGGGACTCTACTACAGCATCAACTGCAGGTACAAACATAGGAATGACTTTTCCGTGGACAGCCAGCACCGTAAGGTCCCAACTCTTGGATTGCATGTGTAGGTGGATTTCTGGACTTGTGGGCAGCCCATTTGATTTCAGAGGGGCTCCACGTGGACTCAGTGGTCTGCTTGTGTGGAGCCAGTTGGAAGACTGAGGCCTAACAGTTTAACAATATTCCCTGGCCTGCTTAGAAACACTGAAGAAATGACACACTCATTTCACAAGCTGGAGGGATTCCCTTCTGCACTGCAATGTTCACTTTAATGTATTTGCCTCACTACACTCAGACTCTAAGGAAAAGAGCACTTCTGGGCTCTAGAGGAAGCCATGTCTAGCTCATCATATCTGGAAGGCAGAAGAGTAAAAGGAGAAAACTCATCAATCCAGGAAACCCTTTTGGGGAGAGAGAGAGTAAGGTGCAACTGTAGGTTAGAAAATACCACAATGCAAAATGTCACAATTTAGAAATGTATCTTCACATTTCTGATAAACCCATCCCTAAAATGCCTGGTTAAAATAGACAAAAGACATGAATTCTAATAAATATAATTTTCTTGTCTCCCAGTTTTTACTGCTCCTCATCTTGCATTACTCTGATTCCTACTGATCATTAGTCTCATTTATAATACCTTTTGTTTGTATCTTTAGACTGTCTCGTATTTCTCAGCTGTGTCTCATTTGGTTTTATATTGTGTCTGGTGGGTCTCATTCTCTTCTCCATTGTGTCTCATCTGTTTTATGACAAGCTACTAAAATAACTTTTTTAAATAATGTGAATTAATATAGATTTTCTGAAAAAGTAGTAATTACACTAGCTTATACTGAACACACCGGTAATCATGGACATACAGCTCTGCCAGTATATTTGATGCAGCCAAATAAGCCAAAGCAACCCATTATTCCAATCCTGGATTTTTGATAACTTTCAAGAAAAAAAACAAACAAACTTTCCTTGGGTTTCACAAATATATATATTAAAAAGGTATGTAGTTTGTCACATAATGAAACTCGAAAATGATAAAGAAGAGTGCTCTTGATTCTCATCTCCCACCTTGTAAATAACAAATTAAGTCTGGTTAACTTCTTCGCTCATACTAGTGTGAGGTACAAAGGGATGATTTAATGTGTTGAGTATCAAGTAATTTTTATCTCCAAAATACTAAAAGAAACCTATAGTCTAGAGAAACAAGTAATGGTAGGCTAAATCTTAATAATTGTCTCAATGCCAATTCAGGGGTGGGATTCCCACTATTTTGGTCTTATGGGGTTCTTGTCATGCCTCAGGGACACTGATTAAAGACAAACAAAATAATTATAGTTATTAACTGACTATTTTATTAAAAAAGGAAAAGAAAGGGGGAAAAACAAAACAAGAAGCAGAACACAAGCTGGAAACAATGGTTACTTCAGTTACAATCTTGTCGTATGTCTCTCTCTGTGGAGAGCTTTCAACTAAGGTTACACATTAAGATCGGGTCCTCCTTTGGTGGGGATGCTTTGTTCTAGCGAAGACAAGTCTGGTTTCCAGCCAATGGGAGCTGCGGAGCCAGCGCTCAGGCTGGGGGCAGCGCATGGAGCTCCTGTGGCCACCCCTACACCTCGGAGCTGGAGGGACATGCCGGCAGCTTCCCGGGAGTCATGTGGAGCCAGGCATGGAGCTTGCTTGCACCGCTAACTGGACTTTGAATGGCCCCTTTTTGACTGCGTAGTCCAGTGAAAACCAGACACTTGGCAACCCTACCAGACAAAGGTATAACAATTAGAGCTGAATGAATAATTGATTTTTTTGATTCAGTGGCCGAACCAAAAAGTTCAAAAACATTTCTTTCCTGAAATTGAAACTTTTCTGGGAGGGACGTTTCAGCACAACTCAAAACTTTAATTTTTAGGTCAAACAAAATGTTTTATTTGACCTGAAATGATATTTTGATTTGGTTTAGCTTCATTTTTGGATTTGTTTTACCCTTTTATATGTTTTGTGTGTAACTTTAGCGCCCTCGTGGCCAAGATGGAGTCTGCTCTGCAGGCAGCTCTGGCCAAGAGAAGGCATGCGCAGGAATGCAGCAGGAGAAATCCCTTCCACCCCAGGGGCACCTGTTCCAAACCCCCCACAGTGAACACACCCACCCACAGGAAAAGTACAGTTGATATAACAAGGGAAATATTTATTTACAGAGGAATGAGAGGAGAAAAACAACAAGGGGAAATATAGGGGGAGAAGTAAGACAGGGCTGCATCCAAGCCAAGGCCCCACAGGCCCAGTGGTAGCACAGTCTGGAAGGGCAGACACTGAGCAATGTGTCTGCACACAGAGTTCAGGAGTCCTGAGCAAAGTTCCAGTCCAGTGGTGAGTCTTGGGTGCTTCTGGTCGTCTTCGGCACCAGTGAACTTTCCCCTAACAAACCCCTCCGGTGCCCTCTTCTGCCGCTCTCTGCAAAGCCACACAGAGCGACCACCTCCCCACTTAACTAGCTACAGCCTCCCTCCTTGTCCCCAATGTAGAGTCACAAGCCCCAGTACTCACAGCCCCATGCAGCTCTGGGCAGCAGTGACACAGGTCCAGCTCCGGCCTGTCCATCTTGGGTGATTCCTCCCTGGCACAGTGTTCCTCCTGACTCCTGTCCTGGGCTGTCCCCGATCAGCCCTGTCCTTCTCAGGCTTCAGCAGGTTCTCTGCTGCTTCACTTTTCCAGGGCCTGCAGGCTGCTTCTCCCTCTCCCTGGAGCTCGAGCACTGCCTCCTGGAGTTTCCCTCCTTTTTTCTTACCCTCCCCCTTAGGAAAAATATTTAAAGGGCCATGCTCTCTAAACCCCAAAGGGGTTACATATGTTTTTATTCTTTAAAATAAATTTAGCTAAATTTCAAAACTAAGCATTTTTAAAACATTTGTTTTGAAAATGTTGAAACAAATCATTTTGACTTTTTCAAAAGTTTCTATTTTTAGCAAAAGCTATTCACCCAAATTCTCAAATAGTTTTGGTCAACCCAAAACTTATTTTTCAATGAATAAACTATTAGTCTCCCAGTCCCCCAAATCACCCAACTCCAATAACAGATTTAATGGCTAGAAGCTGAAGCTAGAAAAATTTAGTCTAAAAACAAGGTGCATATTTTTAGCAGTGAGTAATTAACCAACCATTGGAACACCTTACTAACAGCTGTGGTGGATACTCAATTGGTCATTTTTTTTTAAAATCAAGACTACATGACAACAACAACTCCCTGGACTACTTCCCCATGGCCTCCTCCAAACACCTTCCTTATTCTCACCACAGGACCTTCCTCCTGGTGTCTGATAACGCTTGTACTCCTCAGTCCTCCACTGTAGGGATATTAAAGAAGGTACTAACAGTGATTCCCCCAAGTGACAGTGACCCCCTCATAATTTGGCCCCCATACTTTAAAATCCAACAGTTTCACCAAGTACAAAAATCTCTTGGGTCTTCTGTTAAAACTTGTAAGCTACTGTCTGTAGAAACCATTGATTATATCTATCCTGTGAAAGATATTTTACTACTATGTAAAACTTACAAACAAGTTAACTGACTTTGTTCTTGAAGTAATTGATACAATGTAAACAAACACTATAAGCTGTTAAGTGACTTTCACTTCATTCAATGGCTCCTAGGACAGACCCCCACCCTCTGTGATTAAAGGGCTGGGAGTCTCAAATGAATTAGCACACACTCTGAAAGTGGTGGAGACAGTAAATTAAAATATGGTTAAGGGATGGAATGTATGCTGATGAATGCTTGATATACATGGATGGTTAGGGAGGTGCCAGCCTAGAAAAGGAGTATCCATCGGCCGAAGAATGTGTCAAGTGGATGACCAGAAACCCCCGGAGGGTAAACTGGGACCCACCCCATCACCTGGAAGGATGAGAAACACAAACTTTGGACAGTGTGGAGCCACCAGGAATGTGCCACTTTGGACAGGAATGTGCCATCTGCTGATTGAGTCAGCAACAGCAGGATGAAACAGCTCCCATAGAATAACATAGGAACTAATTCCTATAAGAATGGACTCTAAAGACTGATGACTTTGAGTCTCTGGTTCTGCTGCCAGCCTCCAGGAGCATCAGGTGCACCTGACACAGACTCGGCTCCATCCTCATGACCAAGATACCTGGCCAGTAACTTGGCATGAGCAACTTCTAGGCTGGTAACTATAACACCTATACAGAACTTGAATGAATGATTGTGTGAATGAATCTCTCTCTCTCTCTCTCTCTATATATATATATATATATGTATGAGTGTATGTATAAGAAATAAGTAGTCAAACAACGTTGTTTACTTTTATCTTTTGCTTTATCAGTATATTTATAATAAATGTGGCATCTTTGCCTTATCCCTCTTAATAAGATCCTGCTGGTTTTTATTCTATTGGTATAACATTTTGGTGGAGAATTGCGAAAGGGGGAATATTGGTAAAATGCCTCAGTTATTGTGAACATTGGTGTGCACACAGCCGGCTCTATAGAGAGCGGTTCTATTTTTGGTTAACCAAAGCCTACTGACCTCCGGTGGGTAGAGGCTTCATAAAAGAGCTCATAGAAACTTTAAGCTACAATTAATCTTATCCAAAGTGTTCACTGAGAAATCAGGGGTAACAAGAGCCTATAGGGCAAGGTAAAGCTGCTCGCTGAACGAGATCAGGGGTAGCAGGATAAGATAATTTAGGCTGTGTCACTCGCTGCAAGGGTTCAGGGGTGACAAAGGAAACTATACACGTGTTAAAAATGTTTAAGAAAAGACAAGGGAGAACAGTCTCAGAGACAGGAATGGAGTTTGAAGGAGCTCCAACCTCACCTTTTGTAAAAGAAATAACACCCTTTAAACAAATCCTTCAGAGATATGGGCACAGTCCTTAGACTGAACAAGCCCTTGCAGATGCTTGCTCTATTTCAGACCTGGAGGATAGATTGGCCCACTATATCCTCATATGTAAACCCCCAAATGCAGCAAAAAGAGACGCTGCAGGGATCTGGCTGCTGTGGGAGGCTTGTAATGACAGCTACCTCCGCCTAACAGCCTGTACAGAGGAAAACTTACTGTTTCTCGCTCTGATCCTGGGAAGGATTTTTATATTTGGTGGATGAACCCTCGGTGGTAAAAGCCTGAGCAATACAGAGGGAAGCTTAGCGTCTCTCCCTCTGGCCCAAAGTGGGTTAAAATCATAAGATACAAATCTTGTTCTGTTAAACCAAACTCTGAAGAATATAGGAGTTTGGGCAGTGTAGTGTGGTTTATGTTTGTTTGTTTGTTTTGCTTTGTTTTGTTTTTCTTGTGAGTGATATTGTGGTCATTTCACAATATTGAAAGAAATGTTTAAGGAAAGGGACCAGGAAGGGTGGGGGCTGGTTGAGAAGCCCACCCTCCTTGCTAAATTGGTAGTGGAACATAGCTTGTGCCCATGGAAAGGAAAGGTTCATTGGAAAAAGCAGGATCAGGCCCAGACAAGCAGGCAAGCAACAGATAAAGAAATTGGTTGGAAGCCTTAAGGGCATAGTGGCAAGAGTAAGAAAGCAATAAGTGCAAGCATGAATCCCTGGAACAATACTTAAAACGGTAAAATCTAATTGATAAAGGTGTCATTTTGGGAGATAAACAGTAATTTAAGGAAAGACCCTGAAAAGTTAACTCTACAGAGGCCGAACAGAATTAAGCAGTTAAACTTTGTGAAAATGCTAGAAAGTACCATGTTAAAGAGAAAAGGAATTCTTGGTTTCTTTGCAGCCATTCTGAAGGAAAAATGGGCCCTTTTCCAAAGGAATGTCTGTAAATAATCCAGGTATTTGAAATAATTTGACTATGAACAATTTAGTCAAATTTGTTAAAAACATGAGGGGAGTCTATTGAAACTTAACTGACCCAAATGTATGAAGGGAATATAATCTATGTACAGCTATGTAAAAACAGCAATGTAGAAAAGATGTTAAGGGAAAGAAAATGTGTATGTATCTATTTGTCTGTGGAAATATGTAAAGTTCTAAGAACCTAAACCAACACATCTGGTTTGTAAAACTCCTGTTTTGTAAGTTTAAGATAAATTACTTTTGTTTTGTTTTAAATAATGCCACTAAAAATCCATTTAACTATTTGATTCAAAGTTGCAAAACTGACAGACCTTTTTGCCAGACACAGCTAATCAGTGTTGGCTGGCTTTTGGGATTTGGCATTTAACCCTTAAGGGGTAACTCGGTGCTTTACAAAATTTAAAATGTTTTTAATAAAAACCAAAGTTGTGACCGCAGCAGGGCAGTCAAAATCAGGAGAATAGGAAAAGATTCTGGATTCTTGTTTGTTTGTTTGTTTAGTTGTTTTTGTGTGTGTAACAAAATAGCAAATGAGAGCTGTAGTAAAAGAATAAGAAATTAACAGTGCCCCTCTGAAGCAACAGCAGGGGTGAGGTGCACAAAACAAAAAGAAGCACTGCTAGAAACACTGAGCCTTAAGATGGTTCTGTGTAATCAGACTGTCACTTTGACGAGGGTACATGAAAACTCTGTAAAAACAAAAGGAAGCAGCTGCAGTTTGGCTTCTATGGAAGACCTGTAACAAGGTATTCCTTCAATTGGCTACATGCAAAAATTAAAAACTGCACCAAGATTTACAAGCCTCTGCTGCAAAAGCAGAGAAATAAAATGTATGTCCATTAGTACCCAAATCCAGTTAGATGTCCTTAAGGTTGGGTACAGAGAGTTAAAACAGCACTCTCAAATCTTACAGCAGCAGTAACATCAGAAGAAGGAACATTTAAGACCCCAGAAGGGGCAGATTTTTGGGACCCCTCTGGAAATTGGGAAGGGAGATATTTGGGTAAATTCCTCCTTCCAGGGCCAGAATGCCCTTGCAACAGTAACAACAGTGCCTGCTTCTGCCTCAGACCTCCAGGCCATGGCAAAGTGGCTGGGGATTTTAAAATGAAAAAAAAAAAATTTAACTCACAAAGAAATGCACCACTTAATTAGCATTTGTGCAGCCCCGAGTACCGAACACACTGTGGCAGAGACTAAGCAAGTTCTGCCATGGTGGGAGCACTGTGCTAATTTGTTTCCAAGCTTCTATCTTTCAGGCTCTGAACCAGAACATCAGGAGAGCTGGTACCAGCTGAAGAGTTATAAAATACCATGGTTATAATGTCACGACAAAGTCTGTGTTCAGTGTTCTGTGTTGCATGTTCTGTGTCTGTCTCTAGTGGTGTCCTGTGCTAGCATCGGGTCCAGAGAAAAAGGGGATACTACACTAGACAGGACAAATGTCTTTTCTTCTCTCTACTTCCCCCATATCCATCCAACTTATCAATCACCACTTGTGTCCAAAAGACTTTGGTCCCCAGTGCACCAGGTTTATTTTTTGTTAGGTTCTCTGATAGTCATTTTGTTGTTAATTTTTATTATTGATACATTTGTATTGTTAGTTACATTTGCTTGTACTGTTAATTCCACACTTTCCTCTATGCACTCTGTATTCTACTTCCCCAAGCCCAGAAGGGTTGTTCTTGGGCCCCCATAACCTGTAAAACCTTAGCCCATGATTGCAGGGCCCCATCTTTCAGGTTCCCAGAAACCTCTTAAGAACAACTGTTAGAAATAGGGGAGTCTGAATTAAAAAGGTCCTAACCTCAGTAACTTTTATTGTTTGATGACTATTGCAGCATCAAACTAGGGCCTCATTTTATTTGTCAATGTACCTAATTATTGTAATGGTTTTAGGTTTTATTGTATTCCCAATTATTATAATTAATTGTTTGCATTTCTGTTTATATTATATCTGGTGTTTAGTCAATTGTAATGATTTTAGTTATACTCACCTGCTTATAATTGTTTGATTTGTTTACAACAGATCACCTGTGCCCTACAATGACAACAACTACTGTACTGTAATGATCATAGATCAAGGGGCGGAGTGTTGTAGGAGCAGCAGTGATCTGTATGTAAATGGCTATAGCTATGGGATGCACTGAAATGCAGATACGTGCCCTATCTACTTTGGAACACTAAATGTTTTGGGTAATTTTGGGTAATATATAGGTTTTAATGCATTTGTTAAAACAAAGGAAATGATCTCTGTTTAATACTTACCAATATGACTGGATGCAGTATGTTTCCAGAACTGTGAAATCAGACTTGTTAATTGGGAAAATAATTGTAAAAATAGCACATCAACAGTCTCTGGAGGCAAAGGTATGGAAGGTTAGCCCACTCCCCATATTACACATGGGATCATTCTGGCTGCCTCGGACCTCGAGCCAGTGGGCTGGGGAGGGAGGAAAACTATTGGACACTAGAGGTTGTACCGAATGGACTCCTCAAAAGTGGCTATGCCTCACCTTACCTGTTGCCCCAGAGCCTTGTAGTAAAGATGTTTCATTGGGATCATGTATGTGGGATGAATTGGACAATGACACCAAAGTATTTTACAATGGACAATGTGTATGTATCCACTCGTGGGAGGAAGTATTTTGGGAAGATGGAAGTGTTAGCAACCCCCCCAGTAGATGAATGTAAATGCAATGTCAGTACTGTTTTTACTAAAAATCACACTTACTATTTACTGCGGCCAAAGAAGTCCCAGCTAACACTAACCGCTAAGCTGGCCGACTTCTCAATTGACCTTGGAATTAGATGGCAAGATCTTACTGATAGTTTAATTAAAAGCAAAGAAGTGACCAAATTTTTAGAACAAACAAATGAACAAGTAGGAAATCGGACTATTCATATTATACATGCCAATGGGGACATGTTACGGATTGCCACTGCAGAGAAACAAATTACAACCTAACACTGGTCTGATATATTCTCTGGATGGTCCCCAACTACCACTGGCATCCTATCAGTAATGCTACACCCCTTGATAGTAGTCTTGATATTAAATTGTATTTGTATAATTGGTATGTGTGGCAAGTATGGGGGCCAAATTATGAGGGGGTCACTGTCACTTGGGGGAATCACTGTTAGTACCTTCTTTAATATCCCTACATAATCCCCCTTTTGACACTACGATATTTATATAGTCGTTAGTGTCACTTTCTTTTTAACCTGTTTGAGAGAAGGTACTGTGAGGCAACATGTGTATGTGTTTTCAGATAAAAAGAATGTACGCTAAATTGGAATCACAAACACATGTTGCCTCACAGTACCTTCTCTCAAACAGGTTAAAAAGAAAGTGACACTAACGACTATATAAATATCGTAGTGTCAAAAGGGGGATTATGTAGGGATATTAAAGAAGGTACTAACAGTGATTCCCCCAAGTGACAGTGACCCCCTCATAATTTGGCCCCCATACTTTAAAATCCAACAGTTTCACCAAGTACAAAAATCTCTTGGGTCTTCTGTTAAAACTTGTAAGCTACTGTCTGTAGAAACCATTGATTATATCTATCCTGTGAAAGATATTTTACTACTATGTAAAACTTACAAACAAGTTAACTGACTTTGTTCTTGAAGTAATTGATACAATGTAAACAAACACTATAAGCTGTTAAGTGACTTTCACTTCATTCAATGGCTCCTAGGACAGACCCCCACCCTCTGTGATTAAAGGGCTGGGAGTCTCAAATGAATTAGCACACACTCTGAAAGTGGTGGAGACAGTAAATTAAAATATGGTTAAGGGATGGAATGTATGCTGATGAATGCTTGATATACATGGATGGTTAGGGAGGTGCCAGCCTAGAAAAGGAGTATCCATCGGCCGAAGAATGTGTCAAGTGGATGACCAGAAACTCCCGGAGGGTAAACTGGGACCCACCCCATCACCTGGAAGGATGAGAAACACAAACTTTGGACAGTGTGGAGCCACCAGGAATGTGCCACTTTGGACAGGAATGTGCCATCTGCTGATTGAGTCAGCAACAGCAGGATGAAACAGCTCCCATAGAATAACATAGGAACTAATTCCTATAAGAATGGACTCTAAAGACTGATGACTTTGAGTCTCTGGTTCTGCTGCCAGCCTCCAGGAGCATCAGGTGCACCTGACACAGACTCGGCTCCATCCTCATGACCAAGATACCTGGCCAGTAACTTGGCATGAGCAACTTCTAGGCTGGTAACTATAACACCTATACAGAACTTGAATGAATGATTGTGTGAATGAATCTCTCTCTCTCTCTCTCTCTCTCTCTCTCTCTCTCTCTCTCTCTCTCTCTCTCTCTATATATATATGTATGAGTGTATGTATAAGAAATAAGTAGTCAAACAACGTTGTTTACTTTTATCTTTTGCTTTATCAGTATATTTATAATAAATGTGGCATCTTTGCCTTATCCCTCTTAATAAGATCCTGCTGGTTTTTATTCTATTGGTATAACACCACCAGCACACCCTCTCACTCTCAGCACCTTGCACCTCTCACTCTCAGCACCTCACACACTCACACCACAAACTGAAGTGAGCTCCTTTTAAAACCCAGATGCCCAGATTAGCCTGCCTTAATTGATTCTAGCAGCTTCTTCTTAATTGGCTCCAGGTGTCCTAATTAGCCTGTCTGCCTTAACTGGTTCTAGCAGGTTCCTGATTACTCTAGTGCAGCCCCTGCTCTTGTCACTCAGGGAACAGAAAACTACTTATCCAGTGACCAGTATATTTGCCCTCTACCAGACTCTTGTACCCCACTGGTCTGGGTCTGTCACAGTATACATAATCTAGTATGGCTCCCCCTATTGGGAAACGATGTATTGTAACAGAAAGCATTCTGAGTCACCCAAAGTCAGTTGCCAATTTTGAAAAGAAGTGCTGAGTATCTTGCAAACTTGCACATGCATTTAGCTGACTAACTTTAGACAACCAAGCCTGAAAATTTTGGCTTTGGGCCTTACTGCCAGCTGAAGAAAACAATGAGATCTGTCAAGTATAATCAGCAGTACAATATAACACTATTGCAAGAGAATGTTCTCTCTACCTCCTAATCTCCCTTGACTTTAGTACACAATAAAGTCTCAAGTTTGCTTCCCTTCATAAATTACCTGAAACTTACTATCATGAGAAGCCTGTCACATTTAATTAAATAGAAATGCAAATCTGTTTCAAGAATAATTACTTTGAAAACACACTTAATGAGCTTGCATTATGCCTCAGATTTCACAAATTGAGTGCAGGAAGAGTACTTGGACCTACTTTCAGATATATAGCATAAAAAAATCTTATGACTGTAGTTGCCATGAAGGTACGGCTGACACTTTAAAAAAACCAAACAAATATATACCAGCTATTGTTGTAGCTGTTTTTTTTAAAAAAAGACCATATAAAAGAATCATATGGGTAGCTAACTTTTATTTTTAACAGAATGTAGTACTTGAGTACAAAACTACCAGAAAATATACATTGTCTATACTAGTATAGCATAATGATCTGTTTTTTCTAAAATTGGTACATAACATTCCCTTTTGAATGAAGATAACATAATTAATCATAGATGTGGAATAGTTGTGCCAATGTTTAGTTATGTTTTTGAAAGATTCTACTGAATTGAAAGAGTCCCCTAAACTTAAAATGGGGGACACAGTTGGAATTTGTAATCTCTCTCAAAATGGAAGAAATTTTAATTTGATCTCTGCAGTGTTGAACAGTAAAATATCCTGCTACACAGTCAAAATGTTCAAATATTCTAGTTAAAGACCAGTGTCTATCCCCTTTAATAAAATAGGAACAAAGTTGGTCAGATCAAACAGTGATTTCACAGATGTCCTAAATGAAGTCTTCCTATTATTCACTAAGTTTTAACTATGCATACAACCATGGATATTCACCTCTTGGTCACCAGTTCGACTAAAACCAAAAAGTGACCTGCATGGCTGTTCATTGGCCTATGTGAACCCAGTTGCTAGTTTCACTCCCTAGTGGAGTAGTGTCCTGTTCACTGCACAATTGACAGATAAGCCAAGGGCTGAATAGGCACAAACACTGACCTATCCTGTAGCATTAGTGGCCCTTTCAGGCGAGGGCTGAGGCTCCCTGGGAATTAGCAGAGCAGGGACCTGTTTCTCATATTGTAAGGTCATTTCAGTCTCTGGTGCTGATAGCCCAGCACCTTTCGCAAGCATAATACAGTTTAAGAAAAAAAATCACAATACCTCCTCTTAAGACTTATAGTCTTTTAGATCTATATCAGTGAAGACACTGTGGGCCAGTGCTTTGTCGGTACAGGAACAATGGTCCTGTGGTTAGGGCAGGGCTGGATTTCAGTTAGGTACAGTAGGCACGTGCCTAGGGGCACCCGCATTCTAGGGGCGCTTAAAAGTGGGTTAAAAGTTTCATTTTTATGCAAAATATGAAGGTCAGTGGTAGGCAAAAGGGGCACTGAAGATGCTGTGCCTAGGGGTGCATAAGGTGTAAATCTGGCCCTAGGTTAGGGCACTAGCCTGGGAATTGGGAGATGTAGGTTCAGTTCCCTGTTGCACTGCAGGCTCCACTGCAGTTGGCAGGTCACCTGATCTGTCTGTGCTTTAGTTCCCCTTCTGTAAATGGGGATAATACCACTATACTATATGATACTATACTAATGGGGGCCATAAATATTTAGAGATGTAGCTTTATGAGCCTAGATTAGTGCATTTTTGGCTTATTTGAGGCCAAATACTGCTTGCCTTAGTCTTCTGAGTAATCCTCTACTGAATTTCTTTGGATTACACAGGTGAGTAAGACAAGCTGGATTTGGCTCTGCGTAATTGATTTCTCACCCAAGAGTCTATATCAATACAAATAAATACCCGACAAAATGTGTACCAAGTTGCAAACACCAGGCCAAATAAGTGGCAAGATAAAAAGTTTACATCAAATCTTGATTTGATTTTAGACTATCAGGAAAACTTCCAGCAGCGAGACCTCGCAGACCACAGAATGAGTTCTCAAAGGAAATGTCTCATCACCTAAGAAATTGAAAACCAGACTGGACACACCACTACACTGTGGGGAATGATAATCTTGCCCTTGCAGGGCAGTGGATAAATAATGACCCCAAAGGTCTTTTTCATTTCTATCTTCCATAATTTGATGTTTGTGGTTTGTGTACCCCATAGCGTGTTCTTGTGTGCATCCGTTTGTGTGTTATTCAGAGCATAGAAGCAGATGTAGTATAAGCTTTGGCTGTTAAAGAATCATATTTCATCTCGACATTGCTATGGCTCACTTGCTGGCTTCACCTCAGCTTGTCTTTAGAAGCCCAAAGGGTAAGACTCCCCATTAGTTAAAAGGAAATTGCAGGTATATAATTAGTATGCATTGTGTTGGCTTGGTAACCACTGAACTACTAAATTAAGTATCAGCAGAAAATGTAATTACTCAGATGTATAACGGTTACAAAGATCACTTTTCTCACCTATCAATTACAATCTGTTTCTCTGGCAAAACAAAGGTACGATAATACTTACTGCCCACTCTTACAATATGATGTTGCCAGAACTCATTTGAAATGGACATAAAAGGGGGGGAAGTGCCGTCTTTGCTTGTTTTTACTTTGATTGTACTTTTCTTTACTTCACTCCAATCTATTTGGAACCAGAATGTGCTAATTCCAGTCCTGAACAAAATATTTATTTTGTGTTGTGTAACTAATTGCCTACTTCTGCACATTCCCATTGTTCACAAAATAGTACATTTGGCAAACGTGGATGAAAAGTGTTAAGTGTGCCAGGTCCATTTCAGTTAACATTGGGCTGTGTTACACTGAATTATCTGATGTATGCCAGTGCAAGAGTTGTTAAACGTTTTCATACTCAGGACCACATATTAGAGAGAAGCAGAGGAATTCTGCCCCCTGCTCTGGTCTCTACACATTGCTTCAGTGGCACATAGGGGGCCTAGCCAGGCCACAGGCTACATGGGGCCAAGGGAGCATCCCCCCCTGTGCAAGCATTGTGTTGAGCTACTACAGGGTGACTTATGCTGTCTCCTCTGCCCCTGCAAGTCATTTTTACTTTTAATCATTTTAATGTATTACTTTGATACTCTGCCAAATAGAGGCATATGACTATAGGAACATTAAACTGTCTACATTGTGTATTACAATTAATAGCCAGGAAACAAAACTCTGATGCCGGGCTATTCATTGTGCGAATGCAGGCATGACTACAAATGATTTTCAGAAAGAAGCCAAATGACATATTTTCAAAGTGAACTAATGCTTGTGAAAGATCCCAGAATACCAGCCTTAGTGACAGATATCCTATCTCTCTGCTGTCCTAAATGTTGAAAATCCCACTATTTTGATGCATTACAATACTCCCATTCTTGGAATTTAGAATAGTGTTTAAAATGTTTCATTTTTAAGAAAATGGTAACTGTTTATAAATTTCCTGGGAATTTTGTTTCCATGTTTTTTGGCTGATAAGTTTAGGAAGGCTGATCATTCCGTGCATTTTCTCTTTTCTTGGCTTCTTGGACATCATCATTTTGAGATGAGATGTCTTTTCCTTCACTATTGATGGAGTATTCCCATTGCCTGTTACTGCCACACTAATAATCTATCTTTATATTGTTCTAGCTTTGAAGATAGGCATGTTTGCATCTTCACTTGTGATTCAGCATAGGCTGGTGCGACTGTCCATTTGCCTGCAGTTATGTTGTTATAGACAATTATCTCAATATTTATATATGGATAAGATTTATGAAATGAGTTCTTTTTGATTTTTTTTAAATTAGGGAATGCAATACCCCAGAGAAGTGTGGAGCTTTGTGTAAAGCCTTTATTATATTTCAGAAACTACTGGATGTTTCACCAAATGTTTTAGATGCACATAGGAAAAGGAAAGGGTTCTTGAGAGAAATTTAAAAAAATGCAATAAAACTATGATTTTCAAATTTGCTGACAAAGTCAACAGAGTAAATTTAGTTACTGAACCATTTATGATGGGGTGTGAATCCCACACGTGATTTACAGAATAAATAGGGATAAAGCTTAAACCATTAGAGACTCTAGAAAATCAGGCTGTCCCTACTGTAGGCAATAGCTATAGGTACTTTGCTAAGGAAAATGAATCCGAGTTCAAGTAGGGCTTATTGTTCCATTAAGAAGAGCCTCTGATAGGCATTCTCTCTGTTTGGAAAGTTCCTGGGATCAGTAGACATAGATATTGCATAGATACGTTTGTCTGTCACTTGGACCAATCCTATGAACCCCAACTTTGGGGTAATTTCTCCCATACTTGTCCTTGTCTTACCTGATCTCATCACAGTGTTGTCTTAGGGTTTCTCACAAAAATGGAATCAATCAAAAGATGAAATAGTCATTTTCTCTTATAAACATTAACAGAGGGTCCTGTGGCACCTTTAAGACTACCCCTCTGATTCTTATAAACATTATCACCCTAACCATGCTTTAGGCCTCTCTGCTGCACAGATGCTGTCACTAGTTTGGTCCTGGGTTTTCTGAATGAATGTGTCTGAGCATGAAGACTTGACAATGGCAAAATAGGAATAATGTTAATGCTACACTCTCCCTCATAGAATCATAGAATATCAGGGTTGGAAGGGACCTCAGGTCGTCATCTAGTCCAACCCCCTGCTCAAAGCAGGACCAATTCCCAACTAAATCATCCCAGCCAGGGCTTTGTCAAGCCTGACCTTAAAAACCTCTAAGGAAGGAGATTCCACCACCTCCCTAGGTAACCCATTCCAGTGCTTCACAAATTATTGTACAGCTCTCACTGCTTTGACAAAGTAAAACAAATTTTATATAGTAAGCATAATAAAATGCAGACATAAAAAGCAGAATCTAATATAAAAATGACTGCAAGGGATTATAAGTATTGGATCAACACTGGTCATTCTAAAAAAAGCTTTGGAGAAGGAAAAAGCTAATGTAAGAGGACAGAAGGCTTGCAAGCTGGTAAGTCTTCTTCGTCAATAGGGCTAACAGTATTCTGGTAGTATGTCCAGGGTGGATAAACCCCCACCTTTTTGGTTTATTGGTATTTGATTGTCTGGATCTTTCAGGCATAAATCTTGGAACCCAAATTGGTTTGTCTCAACTGCAGAGACTCTAGAGCTAATGCATTCATATAGTGTACTATGGCTTTAGAGGTACCTTTTCTAGGTAATTAGGGATGCATTAACTTGATAAAGGCTCAGTCACTGGATAAATTTACATAAAATTGAGAACTAAGCCTTAAAAGCTAGCATGCAACTAACTACTGTGCACCCTCTGATAAAATATTGTTCTGTCTTTACATAGGATAACAAAAATGTGTACAACACTGATCATGACTTCAGCATTTCCAAAGTATTTTTTTTCACATCCGGGGTGGGGAGACTATAGGTAATTTGTTGTCTTATTATAATTAACCTGAGCACTTGAATAAGTGAGCAGAACATTAAAAAAAACAACAGGTTGTCATTTCAACAGGACTTTCTACCAATATGTTTTCTTGTACAACAAATAATGTTAAAAAGAGTATCTTAAGCACAACAGCCAATAAAACTTCCAACAAAGGGCAGCACAAATTTGAAGCCAGAACAATTGTTACATTACACTGCCAATGGGCACTGATCAAGCTTCAGAGTTTGCCGTAATTGTTTCTGGCTTATACACTACCCCGGTGAAATGGGCTAGTGAAAGGATCTGAGTCCCTGCTCCCACTTCCTTTATCCAGAGGCCTGCCTGACCTCAAAGGCTCCCCTTCCACTCTCCTGTGTGGCAGAGTCCACGTAACTCAAACAAGGCTGGGTCCAGGATTCCTGAGGGGGCTTCACCCCCAACCTTGTAGTGGTCACTTAGGGCAGGGGCTAGGGTGTCCCCACTCTGGGGTGCTCTCTCTGCACTGGATGCTTCCCTGACCCACTGATCATTACATACAATTCAAAGCAAATACAATTTATTAAACTGCAGTCAATAAAAAAACAAGGAAAAAATGGGAAAGGTAAAGGAAAACACATAACCCTGCTCTATGGCACAGGGACATCACAAACAGCATCTCTGGAATGTAAGGAAAGTTCACTCTGTTCCTCACAAGTCCCAGGCCACTTCTCAGGCCCTGGCTGTGTTGCAGGGAGGCTGTGGGCTGGACACTTGCTCTAGCAGTGGCCACACGCTCTCAGGCTCTAGGTGGCAGGACCCTTCTTCCCAGCGTCGTCCTCGCCCTGTCGGGGTTCCGATCCCCCTCCAAGTCTGGCCTGCAGGGCCTCTTCGCTGGGAGCATCTGTCCAGGGTCCCCGTCACTCCACAGCTGCTCACCGCACCTGGCTCCCGACTGCTCCAGTCCCAGCTCCATCACTCTGCCTCAGCACGGCTGCTGCTGCTTTGCCTCCAGCTCCCTGGGCTGCTTCTCTGGCCTCTCTGGCTCTGTAGCTGCTCCCAGCACAGGATCTGCTCTCCCTGGGCCGTGTCTCTGGCTTTGGGCTGCATCCCTTCTCCCAGCACAGAATCTGCTCCCTGGGCTGCTTTTCTGGCCCCTCTGGATCTGGCACGGCTCTGCTCCCCAGCTCAGCTTGGGCCCCTGCTTTCTCCTTAGCTCGGCCCCTCTCTGTCTGCCCCAGGCAATTCCAGCTCACACAGAGGGCAGCACCCACCCGGCGGAACCCACCCTGGCCTCCTGACTCCTTGATTAGCCTGCCTGCCCTGTCAATCAGGCTGACCTGGAGCATTGGTCTCTCCCCGTTGTTCCTGGGGACTGTCAGTCTCAGGGTCCTGATTTCCCATCGACCCTTCCCCTTTCTTTTAGTACTGGGAAAACCAACCAACCCCCCCCCCCACTGAGTTTTAGTAAGGGGACAACAGTCCCCTTACACTAGGTTGGCTTTAGAGTTGCAAGAGAAACTATGCACTGTAAAAACACACAGTTCTCATAGGTTTGGGGCTGAGTTTAAACTCTACTCTCCAGTTCAAGAGCTACTTGTTTTTATCAGGGGCAGGAGTGTAGCAGCAGGGGCATATGAATGGAATGTGGGTTCGCATGTGGTAGAACGAGTGGCGGGAAAACCTCAGATGGTTCAAGGGCTGAGTTTGATCAGAGATGGACCCACACCACAACATTGAGATACTGCTCTCAAGTTCCCATGTTTCAAAGGGGTGGGACTGGTGTTCTGCTTCAGTCTCATCTCTTTAGAAGAACTTGAAATGAGGATCCATAGTCACATCTGAACCCTTAGGTGAGTCTGGGTTCTGGTTTGGGCCCATTTCCGATTCTGATAAGTTTTCTAAAGCTGGAAGCTTATTTGAACCCTAGAAATGAGGCTACAAATCTCATGAGAACAGACTTTTTTTGTAATTTCTAAGTGAGGAGGAGTTTGCAGGATGGGGGCCTTAGTGTGGTGTTATAATATATATATTTAAATAGTTTTGTAATATAATCTCTCTAATTCCCTTTCTCAAAACACTAAAAGCCATTTCTCTTCATTGAGGCCAACACAACAAAGTTGGAGTTCATAGGCCAGGTCACATAGAGGTATGATGAGCACTGAAACATTAGGAACATTTTCAAAGAGTGTAAGAGTCAAAGAGTCTAAACATTAAGAACATTTTTAAAGAGACAGGAAGATTTTGAAACATATAACTTTAAAAATTCCTTTTATATTTTTCCCCACACTTCCCAGAAAAATCCTGCCCTTGGATAATGTTGCATCTAACATTGCAGAGGGACTCTTTCGATATTATCAGCATCAAGAAATCAAAAATCATGAATCAAATCCCCCAAATCATGAGATTGTTAACAATCTCATGATTTTTTGGGGGCCAAAGATTACATTATGTTTTTTGGTCTGTGTTTTGAAGTTTGAACTCCTCCTGCCAGTCTGCAGTGTGTGTGTGTGTGTAGGACAATTAGTGTTGCCCACTCACTGCAATTTATTAGGTACGGTGATTTTGGCCCCCCACTGCATAAGCTCTCACTTCCACATTTGCCCTGCTCCTGACCAGCAATTAATTCTCCCTGCCAACCTCCCACTCAATCTTGTTCCTCAGCCTTCCCATCATTTCCACCCCTCGTCTCACTTCTGCTCCTCTTGGGGATCTTCACCCTCCTCTCCCATGCCTGTGGGGGAGGGTTGCAGTGGGAGTCTCCTCTCCCCTTTCAGTGCTGGGGAGGGGCAGCTGCAGGGCTCTTAACTTCCCTCTGCCCCTTCCCAAGCCAGGTGTTCTGAGGAAGCAGGGGAGAGGGAGTGGAGTTGCCCTGAGCTGCTGGGCTCTTCCAGCCCCCCCTTACCTAGGGTGACCAGACAGCAAATGTGAAAAATTGGGACGGGGTGAGGCCTATATAAGCAGGGTCGGCTCTGGCTTTTTGGCCGCCCCAAGCAAAAACAAACAAACAAAAAAAAATGGGGCGTCCAGAACGGCAAAGCAAAAAAAAAACCCTGCGGCACGGCTGGAGTGTGGGAGCAGGGGGACCGACTGGGGGCGGGCAGGAGGGGGAGGGAGCGGGCGGGAGAGAGAGAGAAGGGGGCGGCCAGGGCTACAGCAGGGGCGCTGCCACGCAGCCCCTTCCGCTGCGCCGCCTCCTGCCGCCTGCCGCAAGGGCTCCGCTCCGGTCAGCGGGGAGGGAAGGAAGAGGACTGCCCTGCAGGGCGCTCTGGTTCTCCGCGACGCCGCCCCCTACAGAGCAGCTGGAGCGGAACAAGAACAAAAAAAAAAATAAAAAAAAAAAAAGCGTCCGTGCTGCCCTAGGATTGGGCAGAATGCCGCCTCCAACAATCTGCCGCCCCAAGCACCAGCTTGCTCAGCTGGTGCCTGGAGCCGGCCCTGTATATAAGAAAAAGACGCAAAAATTAGGACTGTCCCTATAAAATTGGGACATCTGGTCATCCTACCCTTACCCCAATGAGAATTTCTTTGGATAGCTGAGGGGACGGGAAACAGGAGAAAGAAAGCTCTTCCCATAGAAGCTCTGATTGGTTTCTCACCCTCTGGAGGCAGGCAGATGGGGCAGGCAGACAATCAGAGGGAGTTGCCCCCTCTAGTCAGGGTTCAAATTTGCTAGAGGGCTGGAACTTGTTGCATCATCATGAAACTGGCTTCAGCTCAGCCAGAATCCCATTACTAGGGGAAAATATCATGAGAGTTGGCAATACTGCTGGTTTTTTAAACATCAGACTTCTAACAGAAAGCCAGCTTAACTATGGAGCAGCTACTGCCAATCCATAATAAGCATCAGTGTTTAAATCACTATTATCACTTTCTCTGTCTACTTTGGAAATGTCTGATTAGATCTCAGAGTTTAGTTGTGTGTTTCACTGCAGGACCGAAAAAGGAATTTGGCCATGGGATTGCAAAACTCTTTATTTTCTTTCCAAAGCATCATGACATTGGGAAGAAGACCAGATTTCATTTTAAGAAACTTAAGAAAACAGTCCTTTTAAATTATACATTGAGTTAGCTTCTGATTAGCCTTTGACCTATAAAGCATAAAGGAAATCTCCAGCTGCTGTTGAGATATGACAGTTTCCAATTAAAACATGGAAGAAAGTGGCTTGGAAAATGTCAGTTTTGTGGACTACTTTTTTCATTTTAGTTTCTATACTAAGCCAAAACCTAAAAGTATAAACCATTACAAAAAAAAAAAAAAAAAGCAAGAGTATTCTATTCGAAATTGGACTTTAGATTGTCTCCCCATGCACTCACATTCAAAGAGAACAAATACTTTACTGTAAGTTATTGGTTTGTATTATGAAACCACCTGCATCCCTAGCTGCAGGACCCCATTGTGCTAGGTGATGTACAAACCCATAGTAAGAGACAGTGTCTGCCCTGAACAGCTTACAATGAAAATGGAGGGAATGGGAAATAAAGACACAGAGAGGCAAAATGACTAGCACAAGGTCACCCAGCATGTCAGTGGAAGAGCTGGGAAAATGTCAAAGTCCTGAGCATCACCATGGGACCACACAGACTCACAAATGAGGTGTTCAACCTGATTTTAAATGTCCTCAACAAAACAAGCCATAAATATCCATGAAACAACACGCGTCAGGTACTGGCAATAAAAATGTTGGGTCATATCCTACCATCAGTTATAGCCACGAAACTCATTGACTTCAGGGAGAGGCTGCCAGGGTGCAGCAGAATGCAGACTTGGACATACGCACAGAAATGGCAGTTCAAGCTCTCTCTGCATTATATCTACTACTCTCTTTAATTTGTTGACACTTTGAGATACCAAGATCAGAATATGCTTTGACTCTCATCCCAGACAGGAATTAGATAATAAAATAGAGATGGTTCCCACCTAGCTGCCTCCAGATATTTTCTCTTTTATGGCTTAAGACCCCTCAGCTATATGGGTCAACTCTTTTTATTGTAACCAGGTCAGATGACCCAATCTGACATCTTATAAAACCTGATCCCATTAATTTCAAACAATAATATAGACACTCCCATTGACCTCGACATGCTTTGGCGCAGGCCCATAGTAAATTGAAGGTCTATTTAAAACATGTTTCCTCTGCCCAGACATCATAGAAAGAATACAGAAAAAAACCCTTATACAGCCAGATTCTAAATTAGGTCAGCTTTTCCACTTGGGGGGCAGGCTTTGCTCCACCTCATGGAATAGCTGGGGGGGTAAGTTTTCCATAGTGTCAGAGTGGGGGTAATGTAGTGCACACTCTGGGTCTGCTCCTGGCCTGCCCAGTCTCTACCCCTCCTCCTAGCATTCACACTGGATTCACAAAGTAATTCCCATGGTATCTGGGGAAGGTTGTGGGATACTGATGCCTTGCCTTTTGCACAGTAGAAAGGAAACTCACATGTGGAAGGAGCCCTCTGTCTGTGGATTTGAGGGCAGGGATGATCCTGGTCTTGGAAAGGGTTTTTTTCCACCTAAGCTTTTCCCTTAAGCAAAGAGAACAAAATTTCTCCAGCTTTGTTCTAACAAACCACAAATGAGCTTTTTCTTTCAGCTGTTAATTTCCTGTGGCCCTAAACCGAGTGTGGCTTCTAAGGTGAAGACTCCCTAATAAAGTCTGCAGGGGGCATTAAGTAACTCAGTAAATCCAGCCGCACTCCCTTTTTGGGAGGATTCCCTGCACTGAGGGCTCGTAATACTGTAATTATCTCTTCTAGGATTGCTCAAGAATACAGTGTTAATTCTTTCACTGACAGCCAGTGGTTGTGTTTATCTACAGAACTATTAGAAAAAATGCATGCCTTATTATACTTATAGAAAAGAGAAAAGTCAAAGTCAGACAAGACAGTGCTTTCTACCAGGCAAAGACTTGGCCAAAAACTAATAAACCTTGCACCATGCTCCAAGATCTAACAAACCTGGGTTCTAATGGACAGCAGAGAGAACAAGATTCATAGTCAAGGACCTTCCACTGAGAATGTCCTGCCTCCATGCAAAATGCACTTCTAGGGATAGATTTTTTAAAGGCCATTAGATCAGAGGTTCCCAAACTTTTGTTATTGCGTACCCCCTTCTAGATCTACCAGCTGCCTGCGTACCCCTACCCTTCTCATTGCTATTCTTCTCAGTGCTACCTGACTAGCCATCTGTCCATATTTCACTGTTACATACAGATATAGTTACAATACGACATATACAACCGAAAAAAGCCTTGACCAAGTTCTGAGCTCAGTTAGACTGGACAGTTGCTGGGCAACTGAACCCGCGCTGTCTTTGGAGGTACAGGCTCCGTACGTCAGCATTTCTGTGAATCTGTGTTCTCACTGGTACATCTTGAAGTAAATTAAACTACCGTATTTTATGTAACAAATTCCCACACAGTTTTAAAGCTTTGTCTCAGTAGCCTATTATGAAATTGAAGTAAATAAAATAATTAATAAATAAAATCCACCATTACGCAATTTCTCCCTGATACACCCCAGAGATGTCCCCAAAGAGAACTCATACCACAGTTTAGGAACCCCTACATTAGATCATCTGTGCTAAACTCCTGCATAACATAGACTTTCATCCAGTTACTCTTGTATTTAGTCCAATACTTGTTTTGACTAAAGCAGAAGTACCTTACCTTTCATGATGGCACATGATAGAGGCAGGCAGTTTGAAAGATAGCCTGGTCCTTACCCCTATAATTTTACAGATTCAAATTAAAACCTTGAATTACAGCCAGAAGTAAAGAAAAGCCAGCACTGTCCCAGGAGAAAAGATGTGACTGGATTACCTCAATAGTCTGAACTCATGAACTGGGCTCCTGCATTCTCCAATAATTGAAGCTACTTAGTAGAACTGAATTGCCTTTTTTTTTAAATTTTACACTCTCTCTCTCTCTCAATTTCTTAGTTTGAGTCAGGCCTGGTTTTGGCGGTAGTTTTTGTTTGTTTCTTTGGGTTGAGTTTGGGGTTTTTTGTTTTTTGTTTTGGTTGAAAACATTAAAATAGGTTTAAAAAGATGTGGAACACTGACCTGACCTGTATCAGTGCATTGGCTGAGAGAGCAAATGTGACCTTTAGGCGTATAAACAGAGGAATATTGAGTACAAGTAGGGAGGTGATATTGCTGCTCTATATGGCATTAGGGAGATAATTACTGAAATACTGTGTCCAGTTTTAGTGTCTCCACCTAAAAAAGTGGTTGGCAAATTTGAAATTCACAAAATTGAAATTCACAAAAGAGCTACAAGAAAGATCAGGTAAACCTGCCTTACTAAAGAAACTCAGTGTATTTAATTTATTAAAGAGAAGATGAAGAGGTGACTTGATTATAGTTTATAAGTACTTACATTGGACAAAGATTTCTGGTAGCAGAAGGCTCTTTAATTTAGCAGACAAAGGCATAATAAGATTTAAAGTCTGGAAGCTGAAGCTAGACAAATTCAGATTAGAAAAAAGGCCCATATTTATAACTGTGAGGGTAATTACCATTAGAACAACTGACTAAGGGATGTGGTGGATTCTCCATCACTTGAAGTCTTTAACTCAAGAATGGATTTCTTTCTTATGCTCTAGCTCAAGAAGAAGTTATCTTTAAGGTTTTGATGGGACTGGGAGGAGTGGTAGATATGCTGGAGGGTAGGGACAGGATACAGAGGGACCTAGACAAATTAGAGGATTGGGCCAAAAGAAACCTGATGAGGTTCAACAAGGACAAGTGCAGAGTCCTGCACTTAGGACGGAAGAATCCCATGCACTGTTACAGACTAGGGACCGAATGGCTAGGAAGTAGTTCTGCAGAAAAGGACCTAGGGGTTACAGTGGACGAGAAGCTGGATATGAGTCAACAGTGTGCCCAAAGAAGGCTAACGGCATTCTGGGCTGTATAAGTAGGGGGATTGCCAGCAGATCAAGGGACGTGATCGTTCCCCTTATTTGACATTGGTGAGGCCTCATCTTGAGTACTGTGTCCAGTTTTGGGCCCCACACTACAAGAAGGATGTGGAAAAATTGGAAAGAGTCCGGCGGAGGGCAACAAAAATGATTAGGGTGCTGAAGCACATGACTTATGAGGAGAGGCTGAGGGAACTGGGATTGTTTAGTCTGCAGAAGAGAAGAATGAGGGGGGGGATTTGATAGCTGCTTTCAACTACCTGAAAGGGGGTTCCAAAGAGTTTGGATCTAGACTGTTCTCAGTGGTACCTGATGACAAAACAAGGAATAATGGTCTCAAGTTGCAGTTGGGGAGGTTTAGGTTGGATATTAGGAAAAACTTTTTCACTAGGAGGGTGGTGAAGCACTGGAATGGGTTACCTAGGGAGGTGGTGGAATCTCCTTCCTTAGAGGTTTTTAAGGTCAGGCTTAACAAAGCCCTGGCTGGGATGATTTAGTTGGGAACTGGTCCTGCTTTGAGCAGGGGGTTGGACTAGATGACCTCCTGAGGTCCCTTCCAACCCTGATATTCTATGATTCTATGTAGGAATTGCTTTGTGACATTCCATGGCCTTTATTATGCAGGCCTTAAAAATCTCTGTATGAAAAGGACTCCCAGATTGCAAAGTGCTCTGGCAAATAGTGGACACATTCTAGCAACAGCGTAGCCACAGCTCCTATCAAGTTATTTTCCCCAATATATTCGCAACCAACTTATATTAATATGGCCTTAGGCATCGCATTCTCAAATCTCATCCAGGCACCGGAAAAGCAAGAAAGGTGCACTGCCTCGATCAGATGAGAAAGTTATGTAGATGCTACTGTTGTCAGCTGGTGATATTGATGTGTCACTAATGAAACTACAGAAGAACCTTAGAGTTATGAACACCAGAGTATGAACTGGCCACTGAGCAGTCAACCACACATCTCATTTGGAGCTGGAGGTATGCCATCAGGCAGCAGCAGAGACAAAAAAAAAATTCAGTACAGTACTGCGTTAAACATAAACTACTAAAAATAAAGAGAAAGTTAAAAAAGTTTTGACAAGGTAAGAAAACACTTTCTGTGCTTGTTTCATTTAAATTAAAATGGTTAAAAGTAGCATTTTTCTTCTGCATAGTAAAGTTTCAAACCTGTATTAAGTCAATGTTCAGCTGTAAACTTTTGAAAGAACAGCCATAATGTTTTGTTTAGAGTTATGAACATTTCAGAGTTACAAACAGCCTCCATTCCCGAGATGTCCATAACGCTGAGGTTCTCCTGTAATGGTATTGCACACCACACACCTCATGGTCTCCCCATGCAGTTCTCCTCAGCCCCAGCTCCGCTTTGCCTTAGCTGCCCCAGCTTGAGGAGACAGCTCCTTTCTCCCTGCCAGAACATAAGAACATAAGAACGGCCGTACCGGGTCAGACCAAAGGTCCATCTAGCCCAGTAGCCTGTCTACCAACAGCGGCCAATGCCAGGTGCCCCAGAGGGAGTGGACCAACAGGCAATGATCAAGTGATCTGTCTCCTGCCATCCATCTCCACCCTTTGACAAACAGAGGCTAGGGACACCATTCCTTACCCGTCCTGGCTAATAGCCATTAATGGACTTAACCTCCATGAATTTATCCAGTTCTCTTTTAAACGCTGTTATAGTCCTGGTCTTCACAACCTCCTCAGGTAAGGAGTTCCACAAGTTGACTGTGCGCTGTGTAAAGAAGAACTTCCTTGTATTTGTTTTAAACCTGTTGCCAGGACTCATTAAGGAGAAGACATATCCCTTGCTCATTGTTTAAATAATCCCTCCTTCCTGAGTTTACTCCCACTTCTACATCTTGCTCATCTCAACATTTCTTTGTGTCCACAGACTGCAACTCTGATAACCCCCACACCCAAACCAAATCAAACCTCCCACATTTTTCTCCCATCACAGCTTTGTCGGTCTCTTGGAGTCATCTGCCCTCTCAGACATAGCTCATTAGAGAAGGAGGAAATCGTCTTCCTACAATTTACCCCAGCTGGGTTGTTACTGACATCTTCCATAACTCTCATCACAGCATAATTCCTAACCTCTCACTGCAGTCAGTAAGTGGATACAGGCACAGAGAACCTAAACCTGATATAAGAGAAAACTATTCAAAGTGTTTTGTTTTTGTTTTAAGAAACAACCTCCAGTTATAAGCTTGCTATTAATTTGGGGATAAGAACTGCCGTTTGCTGCAGGCCAAACTAAACAACTATTGGGCAAAATTGCCAAAGATGGAAAATTGAAGGTTATTATGCAGGGAACTGATATGTAACAATATATACTAATTATAGATATTCTTTTGTCCTTTATCTCTATGCAGTGTCTTTGTCTGAGTCAAAGGCCCTTTTCAAAAAATTATCTGGAAAAGGAGGTAAACAGGGAGGTGGCAAAACTTGCAGATGATACAAAATTACTCAAGAGAGTTAAGTCCAAAGGTGACTGTGAAGAGTTACAAAGGAATCTCACTAAACTAGGTGACTGGATCACAAAATGGCAGATGACATTCAATGTTGAGAAGTGCAAAGTAATGCACACTGGAAAAATAATCCCAACTATACATACAAAATGATGGGGTCTAAATTAGCTATTACCACTCAAGAAAGAGATCTTGTAGTCATTGTGGATAGTTCTCTGAAAACATCTGCTCAATCTGCAGTGGCAGTCAATAAAGCTAATAATGTTAGAAACCACTAGGAAAGGGAAAGTGATAATAAAAGAGAAAATATCACATTGCCACTATATAAACTCCATAGCATCCACAACTTGAATACTGCATGCAGTTCTGGTCATTCCATCTCAAACAAGATATGTTAGAATTGGAAAAAGTACAGAGAAGGGCAACAAAAATAATTAAGGTATGGAACAGCTTCCATATGAAGAGGGATTAAACTGGGACTGTTCAGTTTAGAAAAGAGAGGACAAAAGAGGGATATGAAGGAGGTCTATAAGCAGGGCCGGCTCTAACTTTTTTGCTGCCCCAAGCAGCAAAAAAAAGAGCCGCCCCGCCGTAACATCCCCCCTCCCAGCACCGCCCCGTTCCGCCGAAACACCCCCCCCCACTGAGTGCCGCACCGCCGAACCCCCCCGCCGAGCGCCGCGCCACCAAACAGCCCCCGCCCCCTGCCGCACTGCCGAACAGCCCCCACCCCCCACTGAGCACAGTGCTGCTGAACGTGCCCGCGTGGAGCACTGCTGAACACCCCCCGCTGAGCACCGCGCCGCCGAACATCCCAGAGCGCTACACTGCCGAACTCCGCCCCGCGCGGAGTGCCGCCAAACCCCTCCCCGCCAAGCGCCGTGCCAGAACCCTCCCCCGCCGAGCACTGTGCTGCCAGAACACCCCCCCCCCCGCTGAGCACCGCGACGCGCTGCCCCCGCCACCCCAAGATTGGCCGCCCCTTACCAGGTGCCGCCCCAAGCACGTGCTTGGTTGGCTGGTGCCTGGAGCCGGCCCTGTCTATAAGATCATGAATGGTGTGCAGAAAGAAATGTTATTTACCCTTTCACAAAACACAAAACCCAAGGAAATTATTTGGCAGCAGGTTTAAAACAAACATAAGGATGAACTTCACACAATGCACAACCTGTGAAACTCATTACTATGGAATGTTGTGAAGGCTGAAAGTGTAACTGGGTTAAAAAAGGAATTAGATAAATTTACAGAGGATAGCTCTTTCAATGGCTATTAGCCCAGATGGTCAGGGACTCAATTCCATGTTCTGGGTGTCCCTAAACCTCTGACTGCCAGAAGTTGGGACTGGATGACAGAGGGTGGATCATTTCTTAATTTGCCCTGTTCTGTTCATTCCCTCTTAAGTATCTGACATTGGCCACTGTCAGACAGGATACTGGGCTAGATGGACCATTGGTCTGACCCAGGGCCGGCACAACCCATTAGGCGACCTAGGCAGTCTCCTAGGGTGCTACAATTTGGGGGGCGGCGACCACAGCGGTATTTCGGCGGCGGGACCTTCCACCGCCTAGGGCGGCAGAAAAGCTGGCAGCGCTCCTGGTCTGCCCAAGTATGGCTGTTCTTATGTTCTTAATTCTGCTTGCAAGATGTGCTATTTTAGGCCCTGGTACTGAGAGGGGCTGGGAATTAAGAGTGCTCAAACCTCACAAACTTGGTCCCTTAATCAGTGGTTCCTCAGTGGCCCTGGTCACCCCTGTGCAGTGGGTATTATCCCCTTTTTACAGAAAGGTAAACTAAGACTGGCAGAGGCTGAGCATCTTCCATAAAACAATGAGTAAGTAGCAGAGCCAGGGGTAGAACCCAGCCACGCTGACTCCCAGCATCCTGCTCTAGAGCCTGATGGAAAGATTTCCCCTGATTTCTGTGGTTTCTAATTGCCTGCCCTTCCTCCCCCTCCCCCGCATCCAGCTTAAGGTTTTTAGAAAGCTAGCACCAGTGTGCTTTCCAGACCTTGAGAGAACACAACCTGTATGGGGGCTGTGAACACATAATTTCTATCCTTTCTTCACCCTGTTTGATACTATGTCTGTGCTTTGTTCCAGCATAGCCCATGGCAGTGGGCTGGGCAGATAAGACTTCACTGAATTCAAGAACACACACTCGGGCACAAAGAAAACAGTCAAAATGCTCATGCAGCAAAAGGATTTTGTACACTGTTTAAATGAAAGTGTTTGGAATTCTCTGTAGCCCCCTGTATCTATTTTTATATACATGATGACTGTCTTTTTTAAATCTGAGAATCTGAATCAAAAGGCACTTTAATCCAGCCAGCTCATCACTCGTTTTTCAGTAATTTTAGGATGTAATTCAGTAAGGATTTCTTACTGCATCTTGATAGATTATTACAACTGTCTGTTCCTGTCTTTGCTCCTAAGCATCAAGAGAAAACCTAGGTACTTGAAAAATCCATTGACTACAGGAAGGGGGTGAAAAAAATCCTTCCTGTGAAAAGACAACTGAAATGGAACAGCAAAGCATTACAAATCATTTTGTGTTTAACATATGTAAGGTTTCTCCTTATCACACCAGCTGGCATTTGATTGGAGAGGTGGCATTGAATGTGTGACATCTGAATGTCAGCATCCCAGGCTAGGAAAGAAGCGCATGACTTTTGACATCGTCTTGTATATTTGCAGGTGTCTGCGTTTCTTAAAGAAAGGGAAAAGGAACTTTGAGTTCAGTGTCTCATTGGGGTTCAGGTAAATAAAAAAAGATTAGCAGCTTTTGGCTGACCTGAATTATGAGAGCCTTGATCAGAGCTGTACTCTATTGCCCAAGTGTCAGTAGGGAAGTATGAAATGCGAGATCAGTTAATATGGATTTTAATGTACATTTTCCTTTATCTACATGATTAATACAGTGGAGTTCTCAATTATTCATCATTCATTTTGAGCTCTCTATCCAATCCAGACTCAAAGCAGAGAATTACCCAAGTGGGGTGTGTGCATAGACTTGATAGAATTTGATTTTTATTTTCTTTACCGTAGAATGTTGTGAATTTGTAATTTGGATAATATCAATGTAAGTTTAAGCATTTTTTTTATTTTTATCAATTTACATTGTCACAGTTGTGGGAAGCTATGAGTGTGTGTGTGTCAGACAATAATGATTTAATCACAGTAGATGTTGAGATTCAAAAAGTGAAATCTTTAACCATTAAAACACCAATTGTCAACATCACATATCAAAATATACAAAATAAGGATCCTTAAATCAAACTCTAGTAAGTTTTCAAGCAGCATTTTTTCTTACTTTGCCTATCTATACATTTTGATTATTACTGATAGAAATATTTTTAACCATGTAACAATGTAAAAGAAGCAGTTAGGGACCTAATTCCTACTAAGTCAATGGAACCTTGCTCATTGACTTTAGTGGAAGAAGGATCAGGCTCTCAAGTTGCTTTTGAAAATTACAGCTGAGATTTTGTTCGACTCAATTTTGAGTGCCTGAATGGAAATGCATTAAAGGAGCTTGGTTTTTAAAGAGTGGAGGCATTGGGCTCTTTAAGGTGTCTCAAGTTGGGCACCTCAAATCACTTGTCACTTATGCAAGTCTTAGCCTACAGCTTTCTCTGTTTGCAATTCACATAGGGACAAATCCTGAAGTAGTTATTTTTTCACTCAGGCAAAACTTCAATTAGTGTTTTGTGCAAGTACAGACTTCAGGGAAGTGATGCACTTAAGAAAGTGTGCAAATTTCTCATAATTTTGCTCACATTTCACTTGTTCCTGTGAGGGTTGTAACATATATTTGATATGGATTTGATTTTTAATTTGGGGAGTTAGTATCCTAACCTACAAATATTTTTCTGACTGGTAATCAGTGGAAAAAGTGTCTTGAGATCCAGAATATTGCATGTGTGCAGGCAGTAATAAACAATGTTTTCATATAAAAAACAAAACTGTGGGACGTTTAGCTGAACAAAATAGAGAGAAGGTTTTTTTCAAGTGATGGTCTATTGCACAGGCAAGAAAGATAGCTTTATACCATTTTACTCTGTGGTTTGATTTAGCAGCAAGTCTAAACTTAAATGCTTCTTAAATGCCGCATGCAAACTACTGTCATAGGAGGAAAGTAACTGCTGATGGAAATGTTTCTTGAGGAGTTCAGTCTGGCATGTGTATGTGTGTACTCATATGCAAACATGCACAACTCTTTGCTAACGTTATTAAAAGGTTAGTCTACAATGATGAGTATGAATATAGCCATATTTTCAAAGCAGCTTCAATCTGGCATCCATGTATGCCTACAAATCCCATATATATAATGCAAATTAATATGCACAGAAAATTGTGCAAATATAAAGATTAAAAAAAAAACACATTGCCCCTCTATATCTGATATTTTGATTTAAGATCAAGCCACATAATTCAGATCAGTGTTTGGTCCTAGGTTTTTGGTTCAGTCTATTTACAGATTTGGGACCATCTACAAAATTCACATCTGGATTATGACAGGTTTCAGAGTAGCAGCCGTGTTAGTCTGTATCCGCAAAAAGAACAGGAGTACTTGTGGCACCTTAGAGACTAACAAATTTATTAGAACATAAGCTTTCGTGGACTACAGCCCACTTCTTCAGATGCAACTATCTGGATTATGAACACTGCAAAGTTTAGGAGTGTACGATAAAAGGATTTGTTTGAGCCAGGGCCGGCTCTACCTTTTTTGCTGCCCCAAGCAGCAAAAAAAAGCGCCACCCCCCGAGCCCTCCCGCCGAGCTCTGCCCCTCCCCCCCCAGCTGAGAGCCGTGCCGACCCCCACCGAGCGCCGCCGGAAACCCCCCCGCGCCGCCCCCCGCCGAGCGCTGCGCGCCAGAGCCCACCCCCCCCTGCGCTGAGCGCCGCTGAACCCCCCCCCCGGAGCACCGAGCCCCGAGCCCTGCGCTGCCCCTCCCCGCCGAGCGTCGCGCTGCTGGAGCCTGCCCCTGCTGAGCGCCGCCGGAGCCCCCCCCCGAGAGCGCCGCCCCCCCGCCGAGCACCGTGCCGCCGGAGTGCCCCCGCCTGCGGAATGCCGCGCCGCGCTGCGCTCCCCCCGCCGCCCCTTACCAGGTGCCGCCCCAAGCATGTGCTTGGGTGCCTGGTGCCTGGAGCCGCCCTGGTTTGAGCATACCTCTAAGTATTATGTAAACAACAAAATTCTAAATATTTAGAAATATATCACCTCCTTCTAAAGAATAGATTAAGTTAAATTATCTCAGACAAAAAAACCCAACCTTGCTTGTTTCCAATAGGCCCTAATTATAAATGGGGTTTTCTCTGTGACTTGATTTGATAAGATTTATGCTAAGCAGGTTTAGCAAAATCAAGGGTCTAATCAGTGAATTGGAAGCTGTCAGGGTCTGTAACTTGCAGCTCAACCAAATGAATCTTAAAATCTACAAAAAGGAAAAAGAATGAAATTGAGGCTCCGCTTAGTGGAATATATTTACATTCTAAAAACACAGTGAAATATATTCAGACCGACCATTTGGAAATGCCTATTTTCATCAGACACTTATATTATTTTGTTTGTATTACTTATCCATATTAGTTTTTCTCTCAGTAAAACCGTCAGGAATAAGACCCTCAGCTGTGCCTGATCAGTACTTCTGATGCCCTAATGAGCCAGCTAGGCTACCTAATGGACTGTCCTGGCTGATTGGCTAAAGAAGCCAGCAGGCCAGTTTTTAAACCTAGCAGCAGCAGCCGCTAGCTGGCTGATTAATGCATATGCCCATGTACTCTATCTCCCTGTGCTCTTCTCCAAGCCCGCCTTCTGCTTTGCTCCTCCACTGCTTCAGCCTAGATCCTGCCCTGCACCCAGTCTTGTTCCCATCTTGTTCCTGACTCAGAACCAGCCCTGCTCCTTTCTTTCCTGACTCTGGTTCTGATCCTCAGCTCTGACCTAGGGTCTGCCTCAACCCTTGGCTCTCTGGCATTCAGACTTTGACTCTGGTTCTGACCCTCAGCTCTGAGTCCTGACCCTGACTCCTGCTCTGAACATTAGACTGACTGCCTACAACTGATCTGCTGACAGAAACTAGCTCACGACAACCACCTATCTAACCAGATCCGTGCATATAGGAAGTAGAATGAGAATAACCTGTCAGAAATACTTTAAAATGTTAAGCTCCAACACTGATTCAGGTCCACTGAGAGATCCAAGCTAGATTACCTGTGTCAAATTTACAAGTCAAATTTCTTATGCATTTGCACAGATTTAAATATATTTTCTGGCCTTCCTTAAATGTTAGAATCACAGCATCAAGTGTTTTTAAAGAATGCAGTGGATGCCACTGCATGTACAGTATATTTCTGGATGCTCGAAACAAAATCTCTACTGTTAAACATCTAGGCAGGATTAAATGACTATTAACTGAATTCATCTATATTAGTGTTTAATTTTTGTATCTAATGGCATGTTATGTCTTACTCCCTGAAAGATGTGTCATAGGAGGACTTTCCATCATGAGAGTTGTGGCATAGTGCCATCTTGTGGACATGGCAAGTATCTAACAGGAAGTACAGAGGCAGGAGGAAGAAGGCTAGAGAGATAACATAGGGTGAAATCCTGGTCTCCTTGAAATGAATGGCAAAACTCCCTTTAATTTCAGTAGAGTTACACAGCAAGTAAAGTAAAAACACTGAATCCAGTGATGTTGCTTTAAGAATCATCATCTGTTTCTTCCAGGTTATTTCTCTTTCTTTGAAGGTGATGAGGAAAGCTTATATGCAATTCATTCAGCCACCACTATGTTCCTTTCTTGCTCCCTCCTTCATGGTTTAATGAAAACTCTCCCAACAATGGGGTTACATCATCTGTGCTGTGCCTCACTGGTATTTTAGGTGTGTGACATCTGATCTCTTACCAGCCAAAATGCTGGAGGGGGCAAATGTTCAATTTATACAATATTGCCATTCTGTAAGTACCACCTGACACACCTAAAATAATTGATTCTTGAGAAACCACTTACTAGCCTCCATAACACTTGGTAGTACACCTCTATCCCGATATAACGCAACCCAATATAACACGAATTCGGATGTAACGCGGTAAAGCAGTGCTCCGGGGGGGCAGGGCTGCGCATTCCGGCGGATCAAAGCAAGTTCGATATAACGCGGTTTCACCTATAATGCGGTAAGATTTTTTGGCTCCCGAGGACAGCGTTCTATTGGGGTAGAGGTGTATTTCAGGTCTGATTTATGCAAGTAGATTGAGGAAAGCCAAAGCAATAAGGTGTCTTAATTTCAAGATTGCTCTGGGTTTTCACTTCCATATTCTATAGGTACTTGTGCAGCCTCAATCTTCCTTCACCTTCATCCCAGGAGAAAAAAAGAAATGTACTAATTGCATTCTCAACAAGGAGTCTTGTGGCACCTTAAAGACTAACAAATTTATTAGAGCATAAGCTTTCGGGGGCTATGACCCACTTTTTGTAGTGCAAGAAGTAATCTCCCATCAACTGTTGAGTATGGGCCATCCACCCTGATGGAACTGGCATTGTTAGCACTACAAAAAGTAATGTTTACTCTGTTGACAGTCACACCTTCTTGTCAACTTGTCATTGACCCCCCACTTGGTAAGGCAACTCCCATCTTTTCTTGTGCTGTATATTTATGCCTGCCTACTGTAATTTTCATTCCATACATCTGAAGAAGTGGGTCATAGCCCACGAAAGCTTATGCTCTAATAAATTTGTTAGTCTTTAAGGTGCCACAAGACTCCTTGGTGTTTTTGCTGAAACAGACTAACATGGTTACCCCTCTGAAACTAATTGCATTCTGTAAGTTTAAAGTTGAATGCTGCCTACTCATAATCTTTTGTTTGAAAAGATATTGTCTTCTACAAAAAAAAATCAAGTTCTAATATATTCTGCATAGTATTGCAGATTTGCTAGTGTAACCAAGTGGTGAATGTGTGTAACCGGTCTCCCTCTGTGCCAATGCACAAAGGATATGAACAGATAGAGCCCCTGGCAAAAGAGCTGTAGTAGCTTGTGCTTTTATCTCTGGAGATCCCTGATTCAGTCCCTAGTGTCTCTGACAAGAGGGCAGGTGTCACACTAGCAAGTGCCAATACTTTCAGATTTTCTGCAGTGTTATCAGTGCTGTGTGTTGTGCCATAGTTGTATGAATGATGTGCAGTATAATTGTTTTGCATCACAAACATTTACTTGGAAAACATAGAACTGTTACAGTTTCTTTTCAAATCGAAAAATGGGGGGAGTGTGGATTCCATCAGCTGCTTCTAGAGATGAATGATTATAATCAATGATGGAAAAATATCCTAGCATCTCCTACAGGGAGATGAACATACTATTCTACTGTGATCATAAAAACAAAACAGAAGATTTTTGAGATTAGGGATCTAATAATTGGGAAATTAGATCAGGTCCCCTAGGAAATACCACATAGCACATTTTCATGTATATCATTCCTTGGATGGGCTCATACTTTTACAAATTCTGTCTTGAAACAGTGCTATGATATACTTTTCCATATACTGTAATAGCCCTCAAAGTGCATTTTGTTGTCATGCCTTGTAATGAAACAATTAAAATATATTTTTTCCAAAACAGTATTAAGAAGATTTACTGCACAGGAAATATAATTCAGGAGCTCATCATTAACCCAATATTTATTTTGCCAACTGCGGGGGAAGATACAATTTTACATGAATTGGTCAAAACAGCAGAGTAATTTTGGTGATATGGAAAATAGATTTCATTTTCTTAGCACTCCTTAATTTCAAAGTGCTTTCCACACATTGAGTGATCTTCCTGTGGGTCAATGAAAAAGTAGTGATCCCACATTTTACAGGTAGTAAACACTTGCACAGAGAAGTTATGTGACTCGTCCACGGCTGCTCAACAAGGACATGATCTATAGCCCATTGAAGTACCACCTCCTATTGACTTCAGGGGACTTTGGATAAGATCTTAATTTGATTTCAGAGCTAAGATTAGAAGTTAGGAGTAGAGCTGGGTGAAATTTTTCAGCCAAAACATTTTCCTCCAAAATAAAGTAGATTCTGGTCAACTGAAACATTCCATAAACTCACATTGAATTTGCCCAATTGTTTCAGAACTAAACACAATACTTCAGCTGAGGCCTCACAGGGCTGAGTAGAGCAGGACCATTACTTCCTATATCTTAGATACAACATTCCTGCTAATTCACCTAAGGATATTTGCCTTTTTCACAACTTCATCATATTCAGTTTGTGATCCACTATAAACCCCAGATCCTTATAGGCAGTATTATTCCCTAGCCAGTTATTCCCCGTTTTGTAGTTGTGCATTTGATTTTCTTTCTTCCTAAGTGTCGTACTTTGCACTTGTCTTTATTGAATTTCCTCTTGTTAATTTCAAACCAATTCTCCAATTTGTCAAGGTCATTTTGAATTCTAATCCTGTCTTCTGCAGTGCTAGAAACCCCTCCCAGCTTGGTGTCAGTCACAGATTTTATAAGCATACTCTCCACTCCATTATCCAAGCCATTAATTAAAATATTGAGTAGTATGGGATCCAGGATAGATTCATGAGGGGAGCCTCACTAGATATGTCCCCCTAATTTGACAGTGAACCATTTTTGCACCCACCAGTTTTGCACCCACCTTATAGTGTTTTCATCTTTAGACCACATTTCCCTTGTTTGCTTATGAGAATGTCATGTGGGACGGTGTCAAAAGCCTTACTAAAATCAAGATATAGCACATCTACTGCTTCTCCCTATTCACTAGGCCAGCGACCATCTCAAAGAAGGAAATTAGGCTGGTTTGACATGATTTGTTCTTGACAAATCCATGCTGGCTATTACTTATAGTCCTATTATCCTTTAGGTGCTTACAAATTAATTCTTTAATTATGTGTTCCAGTAGCCTATCCAGGTATCAATGTTAGGCTGACTGGTCTATAATTCCTGGGGTCCTCTTTGTTCCCCTTTTAATAGACAGAAACTATGTTTGTCCTTCTCCAATCTTCTGGGACCTCACCCATCCTCCATTAGTTCTCAAATATAACTAGCTGAAGTGAACTTGGAAAAGTTCCTTAAGTACCCAGGATGAATTTAATTAGGTCCTGCTGACTTGAATACTTCTAACCTATCTAAATATTCTTTAACATGTTCTTTCCCTATTCTGGCTTGCATCCTCCTTCCTTGTTGTTAATACTCTGTTAAGTATCTAGTCACAATTTATTTTTTTAGTAAAAAAGATAGGAAGTAGGAAGAATGAAGGAAAATAAATATTAAAGAACACAGCCTCCTTGATGTTGTGCATCATTAGCTCTCCTTCCCCGCTAAGTAGAGGACCTACACGTTGCTTTGTCTTTCTCTTGGTACTAATGTATTTACAGAATCTGGTCTTATTCACCTTTTTTTCCCTGGCTAGGTCTAACTCATTTGTGTCCGAGCCTTTCTGATTTCGTTCCCACCTGCTTGTACTCATCCTTAGAAAATTTGTCCATCTTTCCACATGAAGGTATCTGAATATTTTCTACAATAAAAAGACCATGCAAATAGATATTTATCTCATCTATTTATCACTCATGAACTGCATTTAATTTTTTTTCCTTTTAAAAGGGAAAAATAAATGGTCCAAGTAGGCAGATCCTTATAACCATGCAAAGTTCTGCTGAACTCAGTGAGGTTTTGTCTGGGTGCAGAAGCCCATGCTAGTGGATCCCATTGCAGAATCAGGGCCATAAAGTCCGCACAAGGATTAAAACTCCTAGCTTAAAGCGAAGAGCTCTACAAAGCTCCATTCACAAAACAGTTCCAGCCACTTAAGAGGCCAATCACAGTAGACTGTGCAGATCCTCTCAACAAGATCAGGAGTGCTGTGCTGGGTTTCTCCCCCTTTGGGGCTTGCATACTCCTTGGCCTCATTAGGCTTGGCTTCCCAATGGAAAGAAGGAAATAGCGGGGTCTCCCAAGGATCTGTACTGGGACCTGTGCTGTTCAATATATTTATAAATGATCTGGGAAAGAGGGTAAACAGTGAGGTGGGAAAGTTTGTAGATGATAGTTAAGTCCAAAGCTGACTGCAAAGAGTTACAAAGGGATCTCACAAAACTTGATGACAAAATGGTAGATGAAATTCAATGTTGAGAAGTGCAAAGTAATGCTCACTGGAAAAATAATCCCAACTATACATACAAAATGATGGAGTCTAAATTAGCTATTACCACTCAAGAAAGAGATCTTGTAGTCATTGTGGATAGTTCTCTGAAAACATCTGCTCAGCATGCAGTGGCAGTCAAAAAAGCTAACAGCATGTTAGAAACCATTAGGAAAGGGATTGATAAGACAAAATATCACAATGCCACTATATAAATCCATGGTATGCTCACACTTTGAATACTGTGTGCAGTTCTGGTCATCCCATCTCAAACAAGATATTAGAATTGGAAAAAGTACAGAGAAGGGCAACCCAAATGATTAGGGGTATGGAGTGGCTTCCATATGAAGAGAGAATAAAAAGACTGGGACTGTTCAGTTTAGAAAAGAGACAACTAAGGGGAGATATGATAGAGGTCTATAAAATCATGAATGGTGTGAAGAAAGTGAATAAGGAAGTGTTATTTACCCTTTCACATAACACATGAACTGTGGTCACCCAATGAAATTAATAGGCATCAGGTTTAAAGCAAAGGAAGTACTTCTTCAAACAATGCACAGTGAACCTGCAGAACTCATTGCCATGGGATGTTGTGAAGACCAAAAATATAACTAGATTTAAAAAAGAATAAGATCAGTTCAGGGAGGACAGTTCCATCAATATCTATTAGCCAAGATGATCAGGGATGCAACCCCATGTTCTGGTGTTCCTAAGCCTCTGAGAGCCAGAAGCTGGGAATGGATGTCTGGGGATGGATCACTTCTTAATTTGCCCTGTTCTGTTCATTCTCTCTGAAGCCACTGTCAGAAGATAGGATACTGGACTAGATGGACCATTGATCTGACCAAGTATGGCCATTGTTATGTTCCCCTTGATGAGGTTCAGATGCCTTGTTAGGCTCTGCTAGGTTCTTAGGGCATGGTCCCTTCTGGACTGGAGAAAAGTATAAGTGGTGGTACATCTCCCAAGTGTTGCCCACTCATGGTACTGAATTAAGTTTTCATTTTCAGTAGATAGTGCAGATCTACTCTCTCTTCTGTGAAATAGTTAACAATGCTGACCTTTAGAGTATCATTACTAGATAACTGAATTAAAACTCCATCAAAATGAGTGGGGAAGGTCACACAAAAAATAAAGATAAACACAAACCAACCTTTATCATAGACAAATCTCTGGTTTCAAATGGAGCAAGAACACAAAGCACCAGAAGCACAGCATAATATTTCTAATTCATTTTGCGTTCAACAGCAGCAGAGATCTCACCAGAGGGACTCATCTTATGCTACTTTTCCAAGCAAATTCTACATTGGGGAGGTATGATTCATAATTTTTGGCTATATCCTCGTCAAAATAGAACGTCATCCTTCACTTACATTTCCTGTAGTAATTTAGCAGAACTACAGGAGACCTGGGAGGTGGGGCTGATCCATAGTGCCCCCGAGCGTGCTGCAGGCACTCCCTGCATTAATCCACAAGTTGTGGCCGCTTGCTTGGAGCAGAGCGGCCTGTGCCATAACTTTGTCATCAGTCTCTAAAAAGTTAACTAAGGGTAACAAAACTCAGGATGTGGCTGCCTATGCCTTTAAACAAACAAAACTCAAAGGCATGCACTTAGCTGCAGTGTTTGAAGGCAAGGCAAGGCAAGGCAAAGCCCAGACCTGGTTCTGAGAAGAAGCAGGCAAGCCTTCTTAACTACTCCAATGCTAGTTCAGCTTTTGACCTAAAAGTGTATGGAATTGGACACGCCTTCTTACAGCTTTACTGGCCTTGGGGTTCTGGGCTAGCACTAGAAGCTCCTCCTCTGTCCCAGTCTCACCTAGCTCTACCCCTGAGAAGAAGCCAGCAAGTCTTAAGTGGCCTGCTGGCTCCTGATTGGTCAGTGTCTCCTCATGGGCCTGCTTAAACCTCTGGAGGTTTAAGTCTTGTTGGTAGACCAGTCCGAGTAGGTTTTCCTTGAGTAGTGGGGAATCAGGGCACTAATGCCTCCAGACAGGGGCAGAGAAGACCTGACAGTTCCTGTTACACCTGGATTATAAAACCTGAAACCAGATGAAAGCTGCCTGATTTCATGTTTAATTTCATGTTTAATTTCAAGCCTGACCTCAGCAAACCTTTCAGGAAAACCTGGGCCATCTTTTATAGCTTAGTTTAATTATAACAAAAACAAACAAACAAGGAGCATTCATGTTTTTCTTAAGTTTTGGCTATTTTGTGGCTATATGAACCCAGAACTCAGAGATGAAAAACAAAAACAAAAAAATTAGCATGAACCTTTGTGTGCTGGAGCCAGATATTTCACACACACGACTTAATTAGTAGTCTCTTGAGATTCTGGAACAGCATATTTCTGCCGCCTTGTAATTAATGAATGTTTATTAAGTTACCGCCATATTTCTCCATGCACTTATAACCTTTTTTCAGTTCAGATAAAAGAAAAATGTCACTGAGAGTCCTTGAATATTATCATTGTTTCTCTTCCCTCTAATGCACTAGCTGTAAAATGTTGAATTTGATTTGAAAAAGAAATAACCTCCCTATTTGATTTTCAATGTTATCACTGACGTTTTTTCTATGCTTAAAGCGGTTATCCCTCTAATGTGGAGAAATTAGTATTATCAGTGTTAAGCTCAGTGCAATCGCTCTGCACTGTTTCCTCTGACACGTTAATTAAACTTGATAAACGGTCTTGTCTAAAGATAACTTTTCCAACAATGGTATCCAGCAGCCCATGCATTATTAACAAATACAGTAAGTTAAACTGCAGTTAGAGTCAAACCTTCACTGTGTTTCCCATAGTAGCTTTGGGCCACAATGCACTTTGACATCTACAGATGTGCAGCCAATAAACTTCAAATTGGGAATCAAAGATACTGTCTCTCCTCTTTCTATAATATGCAGCCACCTGTCCCCCAAGGGCATTCTTTAATATCTTTTTACAGCAATTTTTGTTTTTTTTTTACCATTAACCTGATGCTAGTTTGACACTGAAATGTCTCCTGTTGTGGCAGATGCAGGAATGTTGCAAAGTTTCACAAAATACAATGATGATAATTTATAAATCATAAAAAGCAATGCAGCTATGGAACGTCTATGGGACAGGGGTGAAGTGAAGAATTTAATCTAGCATTCTGCATTTGGAACAGATTTGGATGATGCTTCTTGAGGGGGTCATTTGGTGCATGATTTGAGATACAAATCTATTCGGAAACACTAACAGAGGTTGAGCTTACTTCCCCCCCCCCCCCCCCCCACAAGCTGTGGATATTGTTGCATATGGCACAGATGCAGCAAATTACATAGAAGATGTATATCAAATGAATGCCATGTTAGCCAGCTGTCAGATTGTGCACATTCTATATACATTCACTCTTCCCTGTATCTGTGTAGACCATATCCGGTATCTGACATCTGTTTTTTAAAAGCAGAGTAACATCAGAAGTGCCATACAGAGCATTTGAAAAGGGAAATGCAGCTGTGACAAATTCACATGAAATAATAGTTCCGGCATGTATGAGATCTACCAGCAACAGTGACTGTACAACAGAACTAGCATGACTATATACATGGTAAACAAATTGCAGGAAAGCTCATCTGTTACCATTTACGTAGACCTGCAAGTGGGGCTTCCGCATATATCAGTTATGGCTAACTATCGTGTATGTGGGTGGGTGTCCATTTCTGGGGAGGCAGTGGATCCATTATACTAAGCAAAATTGGCATGACATTAAAGCAGTGTCACAACACGTAGTTATCAGACATGGAAGGGACAAATTTCTGGAAGAGCATACCACAGCTTTCAGTGGTGGTGTGGATAAATGAAACGCGACCCAGTCTCTTTGCATGATATATGAATGGTGCAAGAAGGCCTGACCAATTTCATGCACTTTTAGGCCAAAAGTTTAACTAGAATTTGAGTGGCTAAAATAGGAAGTAATTTTGTATAGAATAAATCACAGTGAGTGGGCAGCACCATTTGTAACTACTGTCAAGAATAATGGGGATGTAAGGATTTTTGGGAGTGTCAAATTAACAGCTATTCCTGTAGACAAATACTCCTTACCATGTAAAGACTACACATATATTTCACGTTGACAGATGGGCTGAAATTGATAGAGAGGACGTAACTGGTACTTATTTTCAGATGGAGATGATCCCAAAGTCTCATGCATTGATCACAGTACACTCCCATTTGGTACTGTTTCAGTGTAATGGACTGTCCCTTGAAGATGCATCATCTCCTGAGATCTGGCAGACAAATTGTGCAAGGAATTCTTGGGACCTGATAAAAAGAAGAACAGGAGTACTTGTGGCACCTTAGAGACTAACAAATTTATTAGAGCATAAGCTTTCGTGGACTACAGCCCACTTCTTCGGATGCATATAGAATGGAACATATATTGAGGAGATATATATACACACATACAGAGAGCATAAACAGGTGGGAGTTGTCTTACCAACTCTGAGAGGCCAATTAATTAAGAGAAAAAAAAACTTTTGAAGTGATAATCAAGCTAGCCCAGTACAGACAGTTTGATAATAAGTGTGAGAATACTTACAAGGGGAGATAGAGTCAATGTTTGTAATGGCTCAGCCATTCCCAGTCCTTATTCAAACCGGAGTTGATTGTGTCTAGTTTGCATATCAATTCTAGCTCAGCAGTCTCTCTTTGGAGTCTGTTTTTGAAGTTTTTCTGTTGTAATATAGCCACGCGCAGGTCTGTCACTGAATGACCAGACAGGTTAAAGTGTTCTCCCACTGGTTTTTGAGTATTTTGATTCCTGATGTCAGATTTGTGTCCATTAATTCTTTTGCGTAGAGACTGTCCGGTTTGGCCAATGTACATGGCAGAGGGGCATTGCTGGCACATGATGGCATATATCACATTGGTAGATGTGCAGGTGAACGAGCCCCTGATGGTATGGCTGATGTGATTAGGTCCTATGATGATGTCATCACAAGATTGATACAAAACAGTTAGCCTTAGCTATCTTACTGTAAAAACATAATGGAGATGAGGCATTTTACTTCAAGGTAAACTAGGTGAGGAAGGAGTATACTGCTAACCTCACCTTGCAGTAAAGGCAATGAATGCCTTGTCTCCACCTAGGATTTTACAGTGAGACAACAGTATTTGTCCTACTGTTCTTTTTTAAAAAACGGAACAAAATAACATCTTTGTGTCCGTGAAGACAAAGCCTGTGATACGGAGAACATGGGCTGACAGCAAACAAGGCTGAGTGTGAACTCTCAAGAAAATGTGATGGATACATAGGGCCTGTTTAAACTGGAAGAGAGAATAATTGATGCCGGATGTCGAATCCCAGGGGAGAGAGGCCAAAGCTGGTGCTCTATTGATCTCTGGAGCAGCTGGGGCCAGTTTGACCCCTGAACAAATTTAACTTAACAGCCTGCAATGGCCTCTCTAGTGGCCAGTGCAGCAACTGGGAAGCACAGTGTGCTCCAGATGCAGGCTAACACCCCCACCCCAGTACACATCCTATACTAGGGTGGGGAGAGGAATTAAAAAAAAAATTGTTTCCATTTTGATGACTTGGCATTTTCTGACACAAAAATTTTGGTTAAAAAATTCCCGACCAACTCTAGCTTTAGAGGCAATATCTTTGTAAAATAGCTACAATTTCTGGATCACTCTCTTAGCTTGACTCATGCTGTGAGTGCACACAATGGTCTTTCCTTAAGACTCAAAATTGATAGTAATTTTTTGTTAACTGCCATACTATTAACACCAGGAAACTGCTCCATTCTCTCAGTATGTAATTCCCCATCCTTGCAGGATTCAAAGGGTCCTTGTAAACACAGCCATTCTATCTAAGTCCACAAAGATCGCTGATTAAAATAAAATAAAATTACCCCTTTGGCCTTCATGTAATCTGTGTTAACATGTAATCACTATCTAGGAACCTCTCCTCATCACCAATTTGTGGTATCTTTAAGACTTTCTTTGGAAACAACTACAGCGTGAGACGTGTGCGCAAGCGCGCGCGCACACACACACACACACACACACACACACACACACACACACACACAGTCTTGATCTAGACTTTGAACAGCCAAGAAGCAGCACAGTAGAAAAGAACATCCTGAAACTCTTGTTATATATCTAGATATAAAAATATAATTTACCATTATAGGAGCTCTATTACTCATTCCAATACATTACAAAATCAGAAGCTGTAAGGGGATGGAGAAGGGTAGATCAAAATTTGGACATATTAAGCTGGGCAGTCTTCCATTAGCTCTTGGTGTTTGAAGAACAATAATACTAAGCCCTGATGTTCTTTAATGAGGCATAAGACCTAAATTTACTCTTTCTCCCAGACCAACAAGGTAGGCCTTTGCTGTTTTCTAGCCCTCCCCCCATAAGTACCAATACATTATTTCCCTATGCCCAAGTGGTCAGATAGCTTCATGCTCTCTTACTACTTCAGAAGTCCCCCTCCACACACCAATAAAGAAAAAAAATCAAAGGTTGGCTCTTAATGCATTCTCCTGTTCTAACTTACAGACCTGTGCTCCCTCCCAATGTGTGTGAGCAGTAACACACAATGGATTGTGCACTCATTGACCAATATGCACATATTTTTAATGTCCTTGATCACAAAGATAATTACATGTGTTGAAAGCCTCAGTTAAAGTGATTGCATTTTACAGCTGTATGACTAATGTTTCCAATCTGCTACACATTATGGCCCCAGTTCAGGAAAACTCTTAAGGATGTTTTTCAAAAAAGCACTTAAGCACATGATCAACTTTAAACTGATCACATGCTTAAGTGCTTTCTTGAATCGAGATGTTCTTTTGACTCAGGGCCTGTCTCTGCACTGTGTGTGTTTTTTATTTTGAACACAGTGTATCCCATTTTGCTGTTTTCACATTCTGTTTGGGGAACGTCGGGGTGGGGGTGGGATTCATTGTACAACATCTATTTCATGCCAGTGCTCTAGTAATGTGTGACTCAAGAATCTTTTGATGCCAACTGGCAGAAGGCCGAGGGGTACATAAGAATTACAAGGATCTCCTGGGTCTGCTACATACTAGTCCATCAAAAATGTCACGTAAGGTCTCTAATGAAAGCCTGTGTCACTTTGGTCATCATCTGGAAGGCAGTGCTTATGTTGCCTGAGGTTGGTGGAGTCAGGCAGCTGATTCACAGCAGGCACAGACAAGGCTCCCTAATACTAAGGGCAACCTCACAACCCTGGGTACCCCTGGGAAGCATCACCTAGGGAGGTGGTAGAATCTCCTTCCTTAGAGGTTTTTAAGCTCAGGCTTGACAAAGCCCTGGCTGGGATGATTTAGTTGGGATTAGGTCCTGCTTTGAGCAGGGGGTTGGACTAGATGACCTCCTGAGGTCCCTTCCAACCCTGATATTCTATGATTCTATGATTACAATACGTTATTGAAGAATTATTTATAACCTGGCATATTCTCTAATTCCATGTCTTTCAGATTCTTAAGGGGTCTGAAAATGGTTGTATCAGCAAGCTATTGCTATTCATCATTAGCCTCTTTCTACCGGGAATCTCATCTCAAACTAGACCGTATCTTATGTTTGCGATGATGAGACAGAGCCATGATGTTCAAGCCAAAATAGCATACATCTTTATTTGAACAAGGGAATTACATTGAGATGTCCAACTACTTTTAAGTGTTAGAGTTGTCCACATGGTCTCATTATATTTCTTTACAACCAATGCTTGTTAGTGAAAAAGCACAAAGAATTATTTTCACAAAAGGAAATTTCCCCTCAAGGTTGAAGGTAATACATCCAATATTGAAAATGAATTACCTTAAAGCTATTGATCCTTTTGCCTTTATTTCCACAGGGCCAACTAAATTACTCTAAGAGGGGCATAGCTCTGTGAAGTAGCCAGGTTGCTGTGTGTTAAAGTTTGGTCCTGTTGGAGAATTCTATAGCTCATTAGCTTTATAGGCATGTAGGGGCTGCTCCTTAGCTGGTGTAAATTGGTGTCACTCCCTGGAAGTCAACAATGCTATACAGATTTTCACCAGCTGAAAATCTGGCCTTCAGTGGTATAATAATCAGGGCCCCAGATCATTCCCACCAACACCAAAAGGGAAGAGTTAATTAGGAAACTCCTCGAAGATTATACTCAGGAGTTCCCAACGTGAGCTTTTCCTGCAGTGCAGGGTATAGGGGTCATGGCTTTCCCATTTCAAAGATCTCAGGATCTTCATAGATCTTGAGGCAACAACTCTGCATTACACTTGCAGTGGGAGGAAAGGGACTTCACAGTATGGCCCCTCAGAAGACATACTGCCATTGGTTTCCTGGGCTCACCTCTACCTTACTACATGATTATTATTAAGTTTCTATGGGGCAAAGTTTCACTAAGTGTTCAATTTGCCTAGACGTAACCCCTTAAGAGAAAACTTAATGTTGGGTGCTATGGACATAGACAACTAGCTATGTGACTGGCAATTCTGGTGTTTGGTTTTAAGTAACTCCTGAAACATCTGGCTCATCTCAGCACAGATGATCCTGTTTCTCCTGGCTGGAAATCTTGTAAGGACAGTCTTTCTGATGAGACTTCTAGGTTTTGATTGGGTTTGGAATATCACAGAATCTTATAATATGTGCACAGTGAAGTTTGAGACCTTGATCTTGTCTGGTTTGGGACTGCCTTTATAAACATAGAACAATAGTACTTTTCACTTAACTCTCATTAAGAGTGAAGTCTTGTAATATCCCTGTTAGGTAGGCAGGTATTATTCCCATTTTACAGATGGGGAAACTGGGGTTAAGTTAAAGCTGTAGAATTGTTCCCAACTTTGCCCATAATCTCCAAAAAAACAACCAAATAAAAAAACCAAACCCAACAGCCCTCAATTTAGACTAAAGCAGTGGTTCCCAAACTGGGGTTCATGAACCCCTGGGGGTTCGCAAAATGTTACAGGGGGTTCTCGGAAAAAAATTCCCTAATGGCGGACAGAGCTGTCCCTAGGGACCCCGGGCAGCAAGGGGACAGCAACCCGGAGCCCCTGGACTTCCAAGAACTAAGAGGATCAAAGCAAGCATACCTATCACACTGAGGAGATTTAAACTTCAAGACTCCTTATAAGAAATGGAAAGGGAGGTGAATATTTTTTGCTGTTTTTAAAATTAAATAGGCAGCTAGTATTGTTTTTAAAATTATTATGACGAACAAGTTTAAGCTTTATTGTAACATGCATTGTTTGCCTGAACTGCTCAAGACCTGAATGCTTGTGTAGGAGGAACTCTTTGAGCTGGCTTCTTAAATACCTTCATGCTGTTTCACATCTGATACTCCTTGATGAAACATAGGAGCCTTGTCTTATAATAGGCTTATTCAAAGCAATACAAGCTACAACAGTGAGATCTTGGAAGAGTGTTGCCATTTTCATAATGTAATAAAAATACTATAATGATAAATAAGAACATAAGAATGGCCCTACTGGGTCAGACCAAGGGTCCATCTAGCCCATTATCCTGTCTTCCGACAGTGGCTAGTGCCAGGTGCCCCAGAGGAAATGAACAGAACAGGTAATCATCAAGTGATCCATCCCCTTTCACTCATTCCCAGCTTCTGGCAAACAGAGGCCAGGGACATATGTCATAAAAACAAATTTTATATTTCCAAGATCACAGCTTTTATAATTTATATTCAGGTAAACGAGAAAATCCCTGGAAATATTCATTTTTAAGAGGGGGTTCACGAGACTTGACATTTTAGTGAAAGGGGTTCACAGGTTGTTAAAGTTTGGGAACCACTGGACTAAAGAAATGTCTCTCCATTCGCTATTGGCTTTTCAGACCAACCACTAGGTGGCATGATAATTACATCCAGTAGAGGGCAGTACACATACACATCTGTACATCAGATACTCCAGTTTGTTAAGATAAGGCTTGTCCCTTAGCATGTAGAATATACAGGAATTCAAACACCACCACTGCCCCTGACCCCAGTGTGAGGAGTCTGTTCTCATCCCCTCCAACTGTCCCTGTTTTGAAGGTTGTAAGTAGCTATTTTTCAGGTCTGGTGCTGGGTATGTTACTAAATGCACCGGGTTTCCTGCCATCACTGTGATATCTATTGTAATAAGAGTATGACACCTGGGAGGGGTAGTTCAAAAGTGAACTTTATAAGTTGTCCCCAGTCATATGATCTGTGTCAGAGGGACAAAAGTCAATATACCTCTCACAGGACAGGTGTCCATGTCCACTGACTCCTGTTACCTCTAAATTTAAGAATCTACTATTTAAACGGTAAGAAATTACATTTTAGTTAATTGACCATTTTCAAGTGAGGGAGGGAGTCTCATTTCACAATACTCTAATGCAATTATTTCATCAAAATCTTTTAAAAACCTAACTCATTCTCCTCTGCTTTATTCTGCCTTGTTTTTCTCCCTTTCTGTGTGTGTTTTCTAAAATGCTTTACAATAGTTAAAAGACGCTGTTCATTAACTGTGACCTCATCTCTTGTGAATCTCTGATATTTCCCCCTTTAAGCCTCATACTTTTTTCTCCTTCCCTGCCACTGTATATTTTCGTTGGTTTTTCAATGTGTGCTCCCTTGCGTCCTTCATTGTCTTTCCCACAGCATGCCAGCACTTTTACTTTGCCATTTGCTTCCCCTTGCTTTAGTAATCCCCTCTCACTCTGTTCTTGCTCTTGCAAGCAAAACAGGAAAATATGTTAACAGCACCCCCCTCAATCTAATTCCGCCCAGCCTTTTTCTCCTGGCCCTTCCCCTGCCCAATCTCCTACTCTTCCTTTTCTGCCAGTATACTCTCTTCCTTCTTTTGCTCTTCTCTGTTTACCCTTCTTCTCCCTACCTTTCAGGCCTAAGATTTTCCCCCTTTTTTGTTCTTCTCCTAGTTTCCAGGATTTCTTCTCTTTCTCCTTGCATGGCATTTCTCTTCCCAGTAGTAGGACTGAGACAGTCTAAAATTTGGTGTCTGATTCTGCACTGTGTGCTCAGTTGGAATGGAAAGTAGGAACTGCAAAGAGGCAGGTGTAGCTCCCTGATTCAGAGCTGCTTGGCCTGAGAACAAGTCGGAGCTGCATAGGGCCATAAAGTACCTTAGAGCAGCAGAGAATCAGACATAACGGAATTCTGCTCTTCTATGGCTTCTTACCCTCTCTGTTCCTCCAGTGCCCCATTCTGAACACACCCTTTCCTTCCCCTTATCCTGGGGGAGGAAGGATTGGCCAGCATAGGAAGCATCATAGCTGCCTTAGCCAGCTAGCTGAGAGTTCCCTTGTATAGAGTGAATTCAACACTGGCCAACCTGTAGTTGCTTTAAGGCCTCTTTTCATCACAAAAGGTGGCCTTAGTGGACTGGAGAATACAACCCAAATTATCCATTCCCTCTCACAGGAGGCTTAAATCAGAGTGTTTACGCCCAGTGATGATTAATAGCACATGGGACCCTGGATCAGAGTCTTTGCAACTAGGTAGAAGTGTTTTGCCTCCTCTCCTCTCAGTTCTGTGTCACGTCTGTGTACAGTTATGGTGACCCCCAAAGTGTCACTGGGAGAATTCTGGGTAGAAAAGTTATGCAAATGAAGTTCTCTTAGTAGCCATATTTCCCCCTGTTCACCAACAGATAGAAGCAGAGAGCTCCTTATCCTTTAGAACATCAGGCGACAGGCTTACACTCCTTTTGCTGAGGAAAATGAGGACTTGTTTCACATGATAGCTTACATTATAAATAAGCAATAAAAGACACTAGTGCCACAGAATCAATGGAACTGCTTACAACAGTAAGCATTATACTTGGCAGTGACTGCCAGATTAAGTCCTTCTTACTCTGCAGATCAATCACCTCCAACAGGTTGTAATGGCCATTTGGATACTGCATATGCTCAGCATGTCTGCGCAGAAAGACATTATGAAATTTCAATTACATAATAATTCCTCAGGCATATGCCAGTTTCTTGTTTAATAACTTAGTTTTCTGAAGAGTTGAAATTACCTTTTTTCTATTGGAGACTAATTAATTGTCACATTTCATAATTTGGAGGGTTAGGGAAAGGTATGTACTGAAGATCCAACCTATTTTGGAGGTCTGACAGTACTTCTGACCTGACATTTTCTGTTTCTAAATGAAAATGATAAACCAGTCTGGATCACTCCGTGATATTGCGAGTAAGACACAAACATGCAGTTTTTAATCCCAAACACATACTGTGTGACCTGGCTGTCAGCCAACAAACCCCAAATTCCCTACACAATTTTTAAATTCTGAGCCAGCTGAAATGAAATCCTATGCTAAAAAGGACCTGTCTTTCAAGCACTGGGTGATGAACTGCCGCGTACATGGGCATCCACTTTCAACGATCATTAAACTCAAAAGACCCAGACACTCAAGGGATAATGGTACTTCATTGCACTATGACTGCATCTATGGAGGGCTAATTGCAACACTCAGCACTGGTAGTCAGACATGACCTCTGGCGAGAGGGCAAGGGAGAACAGTGAAAACAACTGCATAAGAGGAGAAAACAACTAGTTCCTCAACTTCTGAAAAGGAGCTTCAGTGAACATAATAAAGCAATCTTCAAAATCACTGTGCATATTGCTATAGGTAACCTGTATACCCAGGAGCTCTCACAGGTATGAACAGCCACCATAGACCTCGCTAAACTTGTGCTCCAAGTGCAAAGTGCACTTCTTCAACCTTGCGTCCTCTAACACATAGCACACTTTATATATGTTACATTTTTAAATAAATCTAAAACAAAACAGCACAGCACACACACTTTTCTGGCTGGAGAGAGGATGAAAGAAACAGTGAGCCATGTGACAGATGCTAGTTGTGTCACTTAATGCATCACTGGAAGGTACTCAGATACTACAGAGGTGAGAGTGATATAGAATACAGTAAAACAGACTAAATTTGGAGCGCTTGAATCTTTACAGCATTGACCCTGCTGGAGCACATGGCCCAAACCAGTTCTGATGTGTGTGTGTGTGTGCGTGTTTATATATATATATATTTATATATTTACACACAAAATATAGACCTCCCCATCAGAACTGGTATTTTATTTACAGTATATACTTTTGAGGATCTGGGCCTTACTGCTCGTGTGGCAGTAATACCCTAAAGGATATTTTCCTCATAATATGTATGAGTGGAAGAATCATTGGGAGTTAGGTGCCTAAATACTTCAAAGGTTCTGGGCTTATGTGCCTGCCCAACTCTTCCACCATGCCCCACGGAATAGTCTGTGATTCTGCCTCACCTGTTGTGGTGGGGGATGAACTGAACATGTGCCCCAAGCAGCTCTATAACTTTCTCCCCCCAGAGCTGTTGTGAATCCTCTGTATCCCAGTATGCATCTTAGGACTGGTCAGCCCACTGAAGCCCCACTGGTTTACCTGGTGGAAAGGGACGACTGCATCCCTTATTGTCACATATACATGGGTCACGGTTTGGCCCCAGGCCAGTTTTCCCTTGGCTTTATATAGACGTTAGTTTTCTTTTCTGGAAATATTACAGATACTGTTAGTCTTTTTTTCTCCCAAATGTCACATCCAGCTATTCAGTTGTTCTTCAGCTTTCAGAGATGACTTTGAACTTTGATGGCATTCAGTTGGCTATAATGGTCCAGGCTGGTGTCCCTGCCCATTGCTAAATGCTTTGCTATTATGATAGAAAAGGCATCTTTTTATTTACAAGAAATGTTGAAGGAAACGCATCATGCTCTCATAAAGCACTCAGCTTTAGAAATGACTGCAACAGCAAAAAAGCTTACCTAGCATGCACCTCGTAATGTTCCCCCCTACGTGTTCTTCAAAGTCACAGAAGGTAGTACTTTGAAGATGATTTTGCACTGTACATAAAGAGTCACATTTATAGATGTTGTGAGCCTTGGCAAAAAACAAGAACAAAAACAACCAACTAACTCCCCATCCCCCCAAAAATCTGTGTTCTGAAACTGTAGTCCCAATTCATCAAAGTACTCAAACATATGTCTAACTTGAAACATAGAGTAGTCTAACTGGTGTCAGTGGGACCGCTCACATGCTTAAATATCTTGCTGAAGGGTGGGCTATTTATAAAGGATTAGATAACGTCTTGGAACTGCCAGATCAATATTGACAAAACATTTGCTTTATTTATAATATAAAACCCTTAAATCCAAACATGAAGCTCAGCTCCCTCCAATATGTACCCTTTGCTATTTTCAACGTTTTCTTATTTGTTTCCAGTTGTTTCTCACTACGTCATTTGTTTAAGATCATTAATTTAAAACTCAGGGCTCTGTTCTGACAATGTCAGAGTGCTATACACAGGAATATATATTAATCCACTTAATCTTCGTGCAGCAAACAAACCAATTGAAAGCAGAAAATTTCTGAAACACAGTACGATGGTCCTGAAACTGTTACATCTGTAGCTTTAGAAGCTGCTGCCTTCAGACTCTCAAGATTTCATCTCTGTAACCCAATGATTTTCAACCTGTAGTCCGCGGACAACCGGGGGGACTTCAGACTATGTGTAAGATTTCCAAAGAGGTCTGCCAGGCCTGCCGACAGGGGGAGGGGTGCCAAATGGGGCAATGGCGGCCTCCGCTGGCTGACGCGATTGCCCAGCTCGGTCCCAGAAGTGATGGGCAGTCCCGGAAGTGACAGATTCTTCACTTCCGCCTCGGGCCCTGCCCCCCAAGGGATGGCCCTGGGGCCCAGAATTGCTGTCGGCAGGCCTGGGGTCTGCACCTCCATTTTAAATTTTTTAGGGGTTTGCAAATGAAAAAAGGTTGAAAAACCACTGCTCTAAACTACTCTTGGGAAAATGAAGAATTCTTCACAGGCTGCCCTTCTCCATTGTCTATAGTTCCTGGAAGTTTATAGGGTAGAGAATTCTTGTACTTTGCCTATTGAGAATAGATATTTTAAAAATCATAGATTGTAATAACTAGCATATCCTGGTGTTGCTAAGAACAGTTCTAACGTAGACTTCTCATATGAAATGTAAAAGAAGATTAAAGAGATTTTCGTTGCCATGTCACAGAGCTGCTCCTCCCTGGCCCACCTAACCTAACTGTTGTGATTCAGTTTATTCCACTCACCACAAAACTCCTGGTGCTACTCCCTGGGAGTGCAGTACAATGGAAGCCTAGCTGATCCTCCCTCCATGAGCTCTTCGGGCGTGGGAAGAACTTTGCCTGTACTTTGTGTTCAAGGACAATGGGCAGGGTCTTCTTTCCCCTTCCCAGTTGTCTCTGCTCATGCAGTTGGATAGCTCACCATTTCCCTGTTGATGGGGGATGGACACCCCCAGCCACACCCCCAATTGTTCCATATGACAGTGGGATCTGAAGAAAAAAAGAAATAGAAAGTAAAAAGTACATTTGTCCCAGCCAGGAACACCTGCAGCACTGCTGCCACAGCAGCACTTAACAAGCCCGTCCCACCAGTAGATTTAACATGGAATGGCAGGAAGTAAGCTGACCACCGTGGTAACTGAGAGTCAGTGTGAGTATTCACAAAAAGAACAGGAGTACTTGTGGCACCTTAGAAGAAGTGGGCTGTAGTCCACGAAAGCTTATGCTCTAATAAATTTGTTAGTCTCTAAGGTGCCACAAGTACTCCTGTTCTTTTTGCGGATACAGACTAACACGGCTGCTACTCTGAAACCTATGAGTATTCAGTTCTACCAAAGCAGCAGTTCCTGCCACCACTGTACTACAGTGATTATAGCCATGTTCCTGCTACCCCAAAAATACTTTCTGTAAGGGCTTCTTGCTGAAGTTCTGAGCTTAATGTTAAAATAAACCAGTTTTGCTAGTGCTTGATTGAGAAGTTTTGATTTGATCTAAAGTACCTGAATATCTGCAAATCCTGAGCTTCTTTGGAACAATCACATTTTTAAATACAAGCTTCAGCATTCCCTCTTCTGTAATCATAACCGAAACACTGTGGTGTTGTTTGGGAGGTAGAGTTGACTATTTGCTAGGCCAGTGGTTTTCAAACTTTTGTACTGGTGACCCCTTTCACATAGCAAGCCTCTGAGTGCAACCCCCCCTTATAAATTAAAAAACCCTTTTTTGTATATTTAACACCATTACAAATGCTGGAAGCAAAGCAGGGTTTGGGGTGGAGGCTGGCAGCCTGTGACCCCCCATGTAATAACCTTGCGACCCCCTGAGGGGTCCTGACCCCCAGTTTGAGAACCCCTGTTCTAGGCTCAAGCTTAGACTGAGTAACGTTTCTAATGACAGATATAACAGTTTCAATAAGTGGATGTGAGATCCAGGCTGTAAAAATCAAACAATGGATTGAACCTAATCTCTACATGGGTAAAAAAATCTGACATATGGTCTTTTCATCAGTAGATCTCGAAGTGCTTTACAGAGGAGGTCAGTATCATTTCATTATTCCCATAAGAACGGCCATATTGGGTCAGACCAAAGGTCCATCTAATGCAGTATCCTGTCTACTGACAGTGACCAATGCCAGGTGTCTATTCTACATTTCCCATTCTACATAAGGGGAAATGGAGGCAGAGAGAGGTGAAGTGACTGGCTCGAGGTCACCCGCTGGCCAGTGGCTGAGCTGGGAATAGAACCCAGGTCTCCTGAATCCTAGTCCAGTAGTTTACAGTAAATGGGATAGTCTGACCTAGTGGGTATTAAGTAATTTAGATGAATTTATTTTAGGGAAAGGATATAAACCCTCATGCTTCAAACCTAAGCCCTGTCTAACTATTGAGGGTTAGGAAGAAAGTTCCCAGGGGACAGGTTATCCCATAATTACCTATGGCAGGGTTTATTGCACCTTCCTGTGCAGTGTGTCTGATACTGGTCACTGTCAGCTGGCCCTACTGTAGCTTTGTTATGAGCCCTGAACAAGAGGCAGCACAGAGTGTGATGCTGGAATTACCTTATGCCTCTTAGTTTTCCCCTGTTCTGCAGGGGAAGTACCTTGCACTGGTTCTATACCTGGGGTTGCAAACTTCCTGCTGTATACTAGTGCAGAAACACTAATAGGTGAATTGGATCAATAGCTCTGCCCAATACCTCCTATTATGGTGTTGGGAACTGTACCTTTAAGTGGGTTTAGCTTATGGAAGACTGGGGGAAGGGTGCTGCAGAAAGCCATGTTCTGTTATGCAGAGGCAATTGATGCTGCCTCACTGAATAAAGAGGATCTCTTTCATGCACTTTGGGCTCAGATTAATTACTGAACACAACACCCATTCGCATACAGCGGAAGTAGCAGCCCTATGGAGGCTGTTCTCCTCTCCATGCTGCTACTTGTGGGATGGGTAGCCTTTCTTATGCTGCTGTGCAAACTGGGCCTCAATGTTGCTCAGAGACAGGAAACTGGGCTCGATGGACCACTAATCTGAGCCAGTAGGAAAATTCCTGACAATATGTCAAATATGATACTGAATTGTTCATTTAGAGCTTAACCTATACTGCACATGAAAATGTCCAGGACATAAAATCAGATGAAATTCAGTTCACTCTCACTAAGCTCTCTTTTCCTAGTTGTCATCCTATTTACAGGATATTACCATTTATTTTATGTTTTAATACTATTTTATATATTGCTGAATGGCAAAGAATTCCTAGAAGAGTTTTAAACATTTATCTGAAATGTTGCCTTTTCTATTTCTACACACAGCAGGGGGTTGGGCTAAGTGATCCAAAAGATCCCTTCTTCCAAATCTATAATTCCATTCAGGTGACTGAGGAACCATAAACCTGACCTGGACAGGAGTTTGTGGGTGCCTGGGGCAACAGAAGGGGCCAATATTTTGCCCTTGATGAAGTCTGTACAAGGGAGCCTGCCAAGCTGGCAGTGCATGTCTTTGGATTCTCTGAGAGAATTAAAAAGGGATCAACAGAGGAGAGAAATAAAACTGAAGGGCATGATTGTGGCAACATTCACCATGGGTAGTGTGAGAGTTACGTAAGGAAATGAAAAAGAGATGTTTGGGTCACAAAATAAGAGAAAATAACTGGGAAATTATTTAATTTTGAATAAAACTATTTTTCCATTTTGTCTATTTTTGAGTTTTCGTGGAAAACCTGAAAAATGTTGGGTTTTTCAACCAAACCCAAAATTTTGAAATAAACTGATTTTCCCCCACAAAAAAATTCTATTTAATCAAAAATCCATTTTTGTTTATTGAAAACATTTTTCAATGGAAAAGTTTCAACCAGCTCTAATGATCAATAGAGAAGCCTTAAAGCAAGCAATGCTATTCTTCTTTCCTATTCTATTTACTTAACTTAACCTGAAGACCATGCACAGAAATGAAAAAGATATTGTGGAAAAAAATGATGCCTATCATTTCTCTCACATCAGCATCTCTGGCAGCGAGTTGTGGGAGGAAGATGCGTCTATTGCTGTCTGTTCTCCTTTACTTGTTAGGTACCTTTCATAAATAAGGAATGAAGAACAGCTTCTCTTGCAACTCCTCTGACACAGGTTATAAACAAATATAAAGACACACCAAAAGTTTTAAAGCTAGTTTTCCCCCCGTCTTATTTTCCTCTGGAGGTTTTATGTGCGATTTTGCTATTAGTGCAGAGTAATAAAATTGGTGCCATGCCAGATCTCAGGCTGCTACTTAGTTTTTCTTTTACTCCTGAGGCAAAGGAGTGACAAATCCTTAACCAACACTGCAACTTGCTGTGCTGCAATGAAAAAGAAAATTACTCAACCAACATGATCTACATTCTAAACAATATTTCCCCCTTCTCTGTTTCATGTTCATGCAGACTGAGAGAAATCTGTGTGTTAAGAGGGAGATTTTTCAAACTCACATGGCACCGTTAAGTGGCCAACTTCTATTGGGAGTCAATGGGAGTTGGGAATGTAGGGCCGGATCCTGCAACCATTGAAGTCGATGGCAAAGTTCCCAGTGGTTTCAATGGGCAGGATCAGGCTCTACTTCCCATTTGTGCCTTTGAAAATCTCTCCCAAAATAATTAACTAGGGAGTCCATCCTGTAATCAGATGTGCGTGGGTGGATTACAGCATGTGCCTAGGACCCACTGATGGCAATGAGGCTCTGTGTGCTTTCAGGGTTCCACGTGCATACGTCCCATTGCAGGACTGGCGTCGTCACATGGGTCAGAACTGAACTCCCAGATCCAACCCACTGAATTTGGTTGAACTGAACTTTGCAGTGTAGCTGGCCAGAAAAACACTGACGGAACCATACTCTATCAGAATACACAGTTCCATCAAAAAGAAAATGCATTGTGAAATGGGGCTGAATTCACTGGAATTTTGTTTTGGAAGAAAGGGAAAAGAGTTTTGACAATGTCATTTTTGGAACAAAATATTTTGATTTTTTTATTTTGAAATTGTTTTTATTTTGTCTTTTTTTTTTTAGATACTGTATTGTAATGTCAGTGCTCAATTTGTAATGAAAGAGGTGCCAGGGCTCAAGCAATTTTCTTACTTTCATAAGTGACACAGCAAGCACCAGAGGTGCCAGGGCTATGAACTGCTAAGCCTGGTGGTGCCAGGGCTCAGCCCTGGCAAGCCTTGGCACAAATTAAGTACTGCGTAATGCAAAATAAAAGAGTCAGTCTAAACAAACCATTTTGAATAACACCAACCATTTACATTTTCAGGTTTTGTTCCCATTTGGAACAAAGCAAAAACTTGATATCCTTTGGGAAACGGAGCTTCTGTCATTTGTCTGGTTTTAAACTGAAGTTTGAGCCCATCACTATAAATAACAGGCAAATTGAAGGGTGGCATTCTAATTCTGCAGAGGGGTTTTGATTATGTGATAAACTAAGAATTTGTACCATAAACTCACCAGAATCCTGGGCTAGAGTTTTGGCCCTGCAATATTAAAAATGTACCTGTTTTAAATAGAGCTTTTTACATAATTGCATACTTTAAAAAGGAACATGGATGATTTTTTGGTCTTCTCTTTTCCCATCCTTTACAGTTTGAAGCAAAATCCTGCCCTGTCCAGGAAAGTGCTTGAGAATGACTCTGTCTGAAAGCACTGTGTCATTAGCTGCTTCTGAAGCGTCGCTGTCTTGATCATGTGCAAAATACTGTTGGGACAGCAAATTGACAGACAGAAGCTGCTTTATCGGGTGGGGATAACTCATAGCTGCCATACCACATTGTATTCATTACAGGATATGGATCACAATGTAGCTGTTAAGTTTGTGACACACATGAATTAATTATAAGAAGTTTTTTGTAGTGACTACTTAATGCTACAAGCTATATATGAGATAGAACTGGGCTTGAACCACAAGCTTTGTGGGGTGTTCAGATCCAGAGTTTTGATTCCAGTCATTGCTAGTGCTGACCATAAAATGAAGGTTCCCCGAAAGATTGATAAATAAAACCCCCCAGAAGTTTTAAACTATTTTAAAAAAAGAATATCACATATTTGAAGTTTCAGTGGATTTTCCCACTCAACATATTTTGCCCATGGATTTATCCGGCTCGCAGTAGGAGAGGAACTGAAATGGCAGCTGGGCATGACAGAAAGGTATAGAAAAGTCCCACATCACAGATGGAACAGCTGATATGACTGGAGGAGACTTGAAATTAATTAAATACCCACTATGGTATGACCAGTAATCCAAATTGCCATATCCTGTGTTGTCAGATAGATGCATGTTCCCCATCCATGCAATGCTGAGATATAAATACAATTGTAACTTGGACCATATCTTGGTCAGGTGGCTCATTTCAGAATCATGCGACACTTTGTCACCCATGTGAACAATCCAGCAATAAACTCATCCATTCAAGAGAAAAGCACCAGCCTAAATGTACCATCTCATCTGGAATATCTTTCTGATTCAATTCATTCAACAGTGCTCTTTTGGAACAAATCCCTCCCCCTCCCGCCGCCACCACCCACCCCAGCAAATTACTTTGCCTAAGTAAAGAGATTGCATTGCATTTACAATCTATTAAATCTCCTATGTTTCTTAATGTTACCTCCACCCTGTGACGGGTTGGATCACAGAAACCCCCTTGGGAGCTGCCACCCAATGTGCAAAGACTACCCCTGCTTCTGTTTTCCCTGCCAGCTCAGGACTCCAGCACCCTGTCTTGCTGAGCCAGACACTCCCGTCTGGCTCCAGACACAGACCCAGGGTCTGAATCACTTGTCCCAAAGCTGCAAGTTTACCTGAAAACAGCTCGCAGTAGCGTGCTTGTCTTTAGCACTCAGATGCCCAACTCCCAATGGGGTCTAAACCCAGATAAATCTGTTTTACCCTGCATAAAGCTTATGCAGGGCAAACTCATAAATTGTTCGCCCTCTATAACACTGATAGAGAGATATGCACAGCTGTTTGCTCCCCCAGGTATTAATACATACTCTGAGTAAATTACTAAATAGAAAGTGATTTTATTAAATACAGACAGTAGGATTTAAGTGGTTCAAAGTAGTAACAGACAGAACAAAGTAAGTCACAAGCAAAATAAAATAAAATGCGCAAATCTATGCCTAATCAAACTGAATACAGATAATCTCACCCTCAGAGATGCTTCAGTAAGTTTTTCTCAGACTGGACACCTTCCAGGCCTGGGCACAATTCTTTCCCCTGGTACAGCTCTTGTTGCAGCTCAGGTGGTAGCTAGGGGATTCTTCATGATGGCTTCTCTCTCTCTCTCTGTTCTCTTCCCCCCCTTTATATATCTTTTGCATAAGGCGGGAACTCTTTGTCTCTCTGGGTTTCCACCCCCCCTCACTGGAAAAGCACCAGGTTAAAGATGGATTCCAGTTCAGGTGACATGATCACATGTCACTGCAAGACTTCATTACTCACTTGCCAGCACACACATATACAGGAAGACTCACAGGTAAATACAGCCATCTGCAGACAATGGGAGTCATCAAGATTCCAAACCATCATTAATGGTCCACACTTTACACAATTACAATAGGCCCTCAGAGTTACATTTTATATTTCTAGTTTTAGATACAAGAGTGGTACATTCATACAAATCAGATGATCATACTCAGTAGCTTATAAGCTTTGTAATGATACCTTACAAGAGACCTTTTGCATGAAGCATATCCCAGTTACGTTACATTCACTTATTACCGTATTTTCTCTAAAACTATCTCAGTTACATTATATTGACTTATTATCAAGTTTTTATAAAACCATATAGACTGCACAACGTCACACACCCCATGTGTGTTTGTGAGACTGGCCAGTCCCTCCCTGCACAGACAGCGGGTGCTTTGAGTAAAGATAGTCTGTAACAATGACTACAGGACAAAATCTGCTCATTAGATTTCTGGGTTTTGGCTCCAATTGTCACAGCAGTGAGAGCCTGTCTCTCCAGAAAGTAGCCTATGGCAGATGGGAAAGATCATCAAAGCCTTTTTCAACCAATGAAAAGCCAGGAATTTTTCCTTAAAGGAAATGGGAAGAAAAAAAGGACAGGAGAGGCTGAATTTGGGGAGTCGGGGAAGTAGAGGTCTCAGCCAGAGTTTGTAAATCATAATCTGCAAGCTCCAGATTGGTACAGCTGCTAAGGACATAATGAAAAACTCTCTGATTCTGTCCTTTTGAAGTGTACTGTGTCTCTATCCCAGCCAGTAGCCAGGTAACAGTGAGTGATCCAGTTATCAGCTAATAGCAGTTTAATCAGGGAATGCTGCTCCACAGACTCACAAGAATGCAGATTCAGCCTTAGTCTCCCCTAATTTATGCTGTGGTAAAACAGAAATATCATGTACTTCTGTAGGTTTCAAGTATCAGGGGGTAGCCGTGTTCGTCTGTATCCACAAAAGCAACAAGGAGTCTGGTGGCACCTTAAAGACTAACAGATTTCACAAAAGCTTATGCCCAAATAAATCTGTTAGTCTTTAAGGTGCCACCAGACTCCTTGATGTACTTCTGTACTGGATATGAACTGGCCACAGAGCTTGCTTATACCCACCAGATGTGATCATTATAAGATCCTTTAATGCTCTGCCAGGTATGGCTTAGGTTAGCTTTAAATAAGGCCTTTTGTTCACAGCGCCACCCAGTGGTTTAACAGTACAATACAGTTCCGCATCACATTACAAGGAGCAACTCCACCAGAATCATTGAAATTACAACATTGTAGAACTGATGTAAGTGGGAGGACTATGTAATGATGAAAAGATTTTCTTGGGCAATAGTGGGGAGCAAAAGAGAAATGACTTTGTAATGCAACACAGTTTTCAAGAAAGGTCAATATCATTTTGGACTCCATGTCCAGAAGCATCATGTCACGTATCAGGGGTTGATAGTCCCTCTCCATATCGTAATGGTGGAATACTGCATTCAGTTCACAGATGAAAACACTTAATTTCAGAGTGCAAAGTAGAACAACTAAGGTAAGAGAGCTGCAAAAACTTTCGCCCCCCATGAGAAAAGATTAAAAATCTGCTTGCCTGTAGCTTGACTGAGAGATAAGGGTAGTGGAAGCAGGATAATGTAATTGAGGGTACATAAGGGTACCTGTTGGAAGGGTTTCATAAACACAAAGGTTAGAAAGGAATCTAGGGTGATCAAAAGGAGTATAGCTAATAGAAATAGGCTGCAGTTTAGAATGGGAACATTTAAGCTGAATAGGAAAATGTCCTGACAGGGAGATCTATTAGGCTGTGAAATTGTCACACAAGAGAATTAACTAGAGCCCTATCATTTGGCACCTTCAAAGCTAAAATGGCTAAAACACTAGAAAATATACTAGAGAAGATAATTCTGCATTAGTGGGAGATGGGACTAGGTGGCCTGATTGCTCATTCTGATCTCTAGCTTCTAGTTTATTGTACAATATTCTCCTTCCATTTATTTTGCTTTCTCCCTGCCAGTCCATTTCTCTCTTCCCCAATAGACTCTCCTTCTCTTTCCTTTTTTTTCTTCCTCTGAGAGACTAGAGAAGAGGGAAGATTGGAGCAATGGAAGATTTTAGGTTCCTGGGGAGTCCTTAGATTCCTATCCCCACAATCTGTGTGTGTGAGGGGAGGAGTTCCTTATCCATTTCCTATCTCTGCCTGTGGAAGAGAACAGGGTTGAAAGGGTTAAGCTGCTAGGCCTGCTATTGTTGCCGTTTCCTTCACGTGTGTCTTTATTCTCTACCACCATCACCACTCTCCTTAATTCATGTTGTGGGGGAGAGATAGAGACATAGGCCGAAGCTGGTATTTTCTGTAACCATAACATGCCAAGTCACCAGAGCCCCTTGTTGCTTTAGGCCTAGGTTGCCATTTACCACCAAGCTGCTCTTAGACTGTAGAACTGGTTGGAAAATGATAAGTATGTGCCACAAAAAGAAAACTGGATACTTTTTTTCTTAAACTTTTCATGAAAAATTACAAAGTTTTGATTTTTTTGAATCCCCCCCTTTCCAAGTGTTGTGTTTTTTAGTTATTCCTCATTTCCCTTCCTTCTCCCCCTTCCCCCTTCTCCTTTTTCAATGGCAGTATGTAAAAAGGGGCAGGGAATAAAAGGAAAAAGGGTAGATGGAAAGGGAATGAATGAGGGTAAAATATAATACACAAGAAACCAAAAAATTGTCAGGATTTTTTTTGGCAAAAAACAGAACATTTCAACAAATAATTTTTTGCCATTAAAGTTTGTTTTCAAAGTCATTTTTTCTTTCAAAAAAAGTTTCAATATGAAACTGTATCAGATTCTGAATACTTCTATTCACTGCTGACATGGCTCCAGTTTGGAGCTGGTAACCTAGAGATGAAAAGCTCTTTATTTAATGCCTTCAGGATCCTGTCCTCTGTTACTGTGCAAGTTGGCAACTGGACTGGTTTTTTGCCACAGGAAGTATGGTGGCATTGTTGCTTTATTATTTACTGCACAAGAGGAATTATAGAAAAGGCTCAGTTTCATTATTTATGGGAGGCATCTAGAAGTGAGGGGAAAATAGTCAGCAGAGCAACACAACCTCCCCCGGCTGCCTGGCAGAGATGCTGATGGGGAACAAACCTGCATCATTTCCCTAGCAAAGCCTATTATTGCCTGATACAGAGGGGGAGGAAATTATAGTGACAAATGTAGATGTTGGCTTCCTAGTAAAAAACTGGAAGCTTTATTTCTACATAATCAAACAAACTGATTTCCTAGTATTTAATGAATAGATTCACATCCAATTCAACCATAATCCCAGATAAGCAGTATTTAATGTAAGAGTGCAAAACAAGAATAAAAACACCCTCTATTTATTTTCTCTATCAGTTATTGTACTATAGTGATAATTTAACAAGCAAAACCCTGCAATCATATTGGGGTTTGAGTTGGATTTGAAGTATTCATCTTGAAATGGAACTAACATTTAAAAAAAACTTACTGTAATTTTTAGACTATTTTTAATTTTCACATTTATTAAAGTTCTAGTTTAAGGTGCAGCATTATTTATATTTAACAACATAGGAGACTGATAAACTTCCAGGAAATTCAAACCTAAGAAAATTAATTTACATGAGTATGATTTGAAAACACACAGAAACCAGATACCACTATGTTGAGCAAGATGCCATTTCTACAGTGACAACTGGACCATACTCATGCTTTAGAAGAGACATGCTGGTTTAAGAGCCTTTGAAAGGCTGCAAGGCAATTTCTACTATTTGTCTACTGCCACAGCTCCCATGAAGTGGAGTTGTCAGGAAGCAGGAACCCCATCTCTGAAGAACTCTAGTAAATCAATTCTCCATCAAGTTGCATAGAAGTAAACTCCATTAACTTCACTAGTATGTTCCAGTTATACACCAGTGTCACTGAAAGAAGACTCTGACACTAGCTATTTTTAAAACTGCTTTTATCAAAGAGGAATTCTCCTTTGGAAGTCATTTCTCCTTCTAGGCCCTGTTCAGAAAAGGTGCTTACATGTGTGTTAAATTTTAAGGTGTTTAAGTCCCACTGAAGTCAATGTAATTTAAGCACATGCTTAAGTACTTCCCTGAACTGGGACCTTAATGTTTATCTTTTATAGCAATAATTTATATTTAAGATGGGTGCAATATACAAGTCAACTAATCAATCTATAGTCACTCCACTTGATATAAAAACATAGGCACCACAGTTTTTATCATACAAAACTTTACAATTGTCACTTGCAAGTAATCAGTATACCCATGATATTCCTTATATTAAGCATACTGTGAATACAGTGGTGACACTGAATAAAGCAAATGGCTAAATTGTAACATTTTAACAGTGACCACTGTAATATCAAGCTCCTACCTTGATATTAATCTCATGTACACTAGTTTAATTCCATTGACTGAAGCGAAGTTGTTCCTGACTTGCACTATTGTAAGATAGTATGGAATCATGCCTTAAATTAGATGCAGGAAAAATTCTCAAATGTGCCAAAGTGACTTAGGAACCTAACTCCCATTTTCAAAAGTGATTTAGACAGTTATGTTCAGAGAATACACAGAGAGAAGTTAAATAAAATCATTCATACTCTTGTTGGAAGGTTGCAACATAACACTACTTTACTGCTTAGAATTCAGAGTGATAACACACAAAAACACAAAACCAGAGAGAGACAAAGCAGGCTGCTCCTTAAGGCAGTGAGGCCCAACTCACCCCTCTTGCCTTAAGCTGCCTTTTTCCAGACTCTCTCTCCCCTTCAAAGTGATAGCTTGCAATTCAAACACAGTTCATCACATTAGTCAGTGAGACTAAGTCACTTAGGTGCATTTGAAAATTGTAACTGAGCACACAAATAACAACAACAACTACCAATCAGATTCTATGTTGATGGTGGCCAAAAATCTCTTACTATGGCAGGGATCTTTAAAGGGGACTAACGAGGTCCCTTTCAAAATCCTCAGCTGTTGTATATCTGCATAGCCCCACTGACTTCAATACAACTTTGCTGATTTACATCAGCTAAGAATCTAGCCCAGATCCTATAGTGGTGTGTAGGGGTAGAGAACTGAGGACAACAGTAAACACTGGGAAGGGAATACTGTTTGTGGTGGAGTTTAATGTTCTCTGCACAGAGTAGTTCATATACATCTTCGTTCTTTCATTTCTTGTTATTTATGTTTTTATAATTTTTTTGGACATTTATGGCTGCAGTGCATTGAAAAAGCTTTTTTGAGGCATTGCTGTGTGGTTTGAACAATAATTATAGTGATGCTGCTTCCTGCTGAGGTGGAAGTGTGTGAAATAGAGATCTCTCAGTATTCTCAGAGCTAAACTGTATTATTTTCTATCTAAACACCTGCCTCAGAGCAGCGGGGAACATTGGTTTAGAGAAGCACAAAAATTTTATTTGTGTGTGTGTGTGTGTGTGTGTGTGTGTGAATAAAAGACCACAGTAAACAATCAGTTTTTAGACAAAGTGTCTCTCTCACTTAAAACTCTTCTACTTTTTGGCTGTGCTCTACAATTGGAATGTGAAAGTTTTCCAGGTTATGGTAGCACCTGAGTCCCTTCTGTCTTTTTCTCCCTAAGCAAAATGATACATCAGGAGAGCTGTGACTCAAATTCAGTTAAATCCTATGGCTGCAAAGAACAAGGAGGTAACTTCTTCTGATTTTGCTTTACTGAAAATACACTAGCTTTGTCTTTCCCTGTGCTGCATCTGAATTACCCTGCAAAGCTATAATATGCTGTAACTTAGTCTGGGTAAACGTCCAAAGAAGTGGGTGTTAATCCAAAATGTAACTTGGATTTCTGAACCTTTTAGGCGCCCTTGCCCACCCTCCACCATGCCAAGCCACCTCTCTTTTTTTTCTCTCTCTCCCCTCCTCACAACCATCCACTCCCACCCCCCATGATAAGCTACCTATCTTATAAAAAAATATCCCGCTCATCAATCCCTAGGCATGGCAGCACTCCACTTGTGTTTGAAACAGGAAAGGCTGAACCGAACGTTGCCTGCTTGTCTTGTACCACCCCAGCCAAGTGGCTTCAAGGGGAAAGTTCTCTTTTTCCTCATGACAGCTGTTCTTATCTCTGTCCCCCTGCCCTACTCGTGCAAGGGCTGAGCACCTTTGACATCAACTATGTAAGGTTCAACAGCTGGTTTGTTCAACTCTGGGATGTTCTGAACTTGTGGTGCTACAGAGACAATTTGGAGCCAGATCTCACCACTACGGGAAGTGGGATCTCTTTTCTGGCTTGTCCTTAACTGGAATATACAACTTCAAGGACTTGTCTGTTTGACATTTTTTGGTAACCCCCCCTCAATCGCACCTGAATCAATCCATCTCTGTGTGTGATGCGAGTACTAGAGTACACAGGGCTACAACATTCGCCAGTCATTTTACCACCATGACATCTAGAGCAGATCTGAGCAGGATTAAATGACAGAGTGGTGAAAAACACCTGTCTATACTAGCATTCCCATCATTGCTATTGTTTACAGTTCAGAGCAACTGTGATGTCGTGTCCCTTTAAATATTCAGAGGCTCTGTACTCTCCCCTCTCCCCAGTGTAAAGCCCCACTTTAAGTTTTGCAGCGAGAACCATAAAGATACCACAGCAGACAGTTGTGTGTCCATCAACTCCCTGTGCATCTGTCTGTCTATCTTCTTCTCTGCTGGCTGCAGAAATATTACATCAACTGCACCTGAATTTCCCCTCTGTGGTCCATTAAAGGTACCTACTTTCAGGCTTCCCACTCTCCAGCCATTGCTTCTATTGGGTGGAGACCCATGTCTCACTCCTTTCTGACCAGGATATTTCATTGCACAGTTGCCTGCCTTCACTGTGTTATTCCCCTCAGAGACAGGCCGCCCAAGCACATTTGCTTGCTTTCTCTTCAGAGACAGTTAACGTTGTGAGTGCCCACAACTGCAAGCCACCACACAGTTCTTTCTAAGCAAGCCTATTTTATTTGTAAGGAAAAGGGATTACAACAAAAACATATTACAGACAAGGAGAAAGTACATGCATGCTAATAAGTTTACCAGAGATCATCAAATCCTAAAATGGAGTCTGGGAGGAGTGGTCCTTCAATAACTCACCTAAGGGGTTTCCTTGTGGTTTCAAGTTCATCACGGATTCAGCTGAGAATGAGCACGTGGTCTTATGGGGCCTCAGTAGGCTCAGTCCCTCCAACCCTTCCCTAAGGATTGAGGCTCTCTGTAGACCAGGAGTCCTGTCCGTTTGCTGGATCAGGAAGAAGGTCATGAGCCTGCTTAAAACCAAGCTATTTATCCAAAAATCTTTTCTTTGTCTGTTGGTCCTGGAATAATCCAAACTGAACTGGCATATGTGTACTGTTTTGGAGGGTGCCTTCACAGGGCTGATAAGTGGAGGAATTACTTTAGCATCCCCCTCCTCCTCGAGGAGTTCCATACAATCCCACAATAACACTTACACAACTGCATTTTTAATACAGTGGACCCCAAAGATTTTAAATCTAATTCAATAAGGTTTAATTTTATCTTTATTTCATAAGGTTTGGCCTGGATATGGCAGGATATTGTCTGTCTGTCACAGCTTCCCCCAATAGAACTGCACCAGTGGTAGCATGACAGTGGGTAATTTCTGACAAGACCTTAAAGCTTCGATATAGGGGTTTAGGACAAGATTTGGGTCGGTTATTTTATTCTGTTGCTTTGCCCATCAATGGTTGTAGTGAGTGTTTTTCCAACAATATGTTTTCAGTATAAAGTGTATTTTCATGCCTTAGGCAGTTTACTTGTTACCACAGTAAAATACTGAAGGCTAGTTTCCCATCTCAGATAGTTAGCATCCATCACTACCTGTCTCAAAAATTCCTCTAGTTTGGAAGCCAGTAAAGCTGGAGTTTTTTAACTTTTTGAGCAGATCCCCTCCTCCGCCCCTTTGAGTTACAATTTTTGATTGCACCCCCCAAAACTAGCCAAAAATAGGCACATGGAAAATATGCTCAATAGACTTAACCCAACTTTAATTAAATTACCTCAAATTAAATTAAATTACCTTAAATTACCTCAGCAGTGGGCTGCTTCTACCTGCTAGGGCAGGGCCAATACCTGCCCCTCCCCGCACGGGTTTTCATGGTGGGGGAAGGTGTGTGTGATGATCTCTGGGGGCGGAGCCAGCCGCTGGGCACAGAGGCTGCCGGGAGGTGGCCTGCTGAGGTGAGTCAGGGGTGGAAGTGAGGCTCACTCCCCGAGCCCTGCTATGCAGGGCTAGCCCAAACTGCCTGGCATCGCTGCTGCCTCCCCACCCCCACCCCAGTTTGCTACCTCTGAGCACATTTTCTTTGATGGCTTGGGACTCCAGAACCCTGTCTTGTTGAGCCAGACAGGCTAGCTCGCTGCAACACAGACCCAGGGTCTGAACCACATGCTCCAAAGCTGCAGACTAAACTGAAAACAGCTCAGCAAGTACTCCTATCTCCAGCACCCAGACACCCAGCTCCCAATGGGATCCAAACCTCAAATAAATCCACCCCAGTTTGAAAACCTCTGCAGTAAAGTGTTCAAATGACTAACCATGCAGCTGAGATTTAAAAGTTAGCTCTTGAAATTCCTGATCATATTGGAGGATTTAATAAATTACTTTTAAAGCTGCATTTTTCTTAGGGTAGGTGTCCTGGGGTGCTCTACTCACCACTGGAGCGTCTTCTTCTGGGGATTAGGTCTGCCAGTCTGATGTCACTTCCTGTCATTGCTCACTCTGCCTCTCTCCCTATCTCGCTTGCTTGGGACTTGACAGCTCCTGCTTCATGGCTTGGTGCTCCGGCAGGTCACTGTAATTGTTCCCTTCCGGGGTGGGGTTTGTGTGTCAGGGTCTCTTGGGACCCACTGCTCCTTAACAGCGTCACTTCCCAGTGACAGGTAGGGGAACCCAGGCCCACTTTCTACCCTAGGTTCCAGCCCAGGGATTCTACAAATATCAGTCAAGGTCTGCCCAGTCCTAAACTTTATTGCTGTATCCCTGGGCTACTTCCTATCTTGCCTTCTCTCATCCTGAGAATTGTAACCACTTCAACTCTCAGGGTACTGGGCTCTATATTGGCCCCTCCTATTCTTCTCCATCTGAGCTTCATCACTACTTAGTCCTCCTTGCTCCCTGGCTTCTCCTCCAGGTTCAGCCTAGGTAGTTAATTGGTTCACCTAGCCACCTTAACCCCTTCAGGCTTGTGTGGGCTGAATACCACATCACAGTAGGGTTAAAGAAATATAAGAGTTTATACGAAATAGATATAACATAAGGAAAAGGAATGATTTAGTCTAACTAGATTTGCACCTGGATGAAAAATCAGTGTTCGTGGAATTCAAATATAAAAATGGTTGATCAATGTATTCCTCATTTATGTGAATGTGTTTCTGGATTTGTTTCTGTTTTTTGCTGGTATGGGATCGGGAGAGTAAATATGTCTTTAGAAAAAGATATTTCTTTAATAAAATGTATGGCACTTTAATAGTCCATTGACTCAGATCCACAAAAGGAAGGAGGAGAATGTGATACGTGTCTGCAATGAAGGGCAATGTATGTGTAAAAGAGTCCATAAAAGACACTGGATTCTCTGTGTCCTGGTTAACAAGGAGGTCTCTCCTCTCCATCTCCCTTCTGTGCTATATTTTAGACTTTTAGCAAGAGAAATACATGAAACACACCAAGGACTTGTCTGTCCATGGTCCCAGGCCCACTCTTTTTCTCTCAGTTATTGAACTGCATTAAGTAAAATATATTTTTTTAAAAACAGTACAAACAAAACTATCTCTTTGCTGCTATTGAGCCAGACTTCTTAATGTAGATTCTCTGGTGTGTTTTTTGACCTCTCAGCGCCCTTCCTAGGAAATGTCTGCAGGTGATATGGTGTAGCTTCTCCTGGATTAAGTGGCAGGGTAACCAGGGTCATTTGCCTAGCAAACCCAGTTTATTAATGTCAGATGACCATAGACATGTCTCTCCAGTAGATATAGGGAAAATGGATGTTTCTTTCCAGGGGCCAATTTATATGATTTTTGCACAGAAAGCCAAGCAACCAATATACCATGTGACAGTGTGGTATCTGCATGTGCTTCTCTCTCTCCCTTTTACTCTCTCTGTATCTCTGCCAATGTAATCTCACCTCCACGTTAATCCTCCTTCAATCTGTTTTGTGTGTCTGCTTCTTCAAAGCATCCTTGTGAAAGAATCTTTGTGAAAGCCAGGTTTCCTCGCAATCTTGTATTCTCATGCACACCTTGTCACTGGAGTGAATGTGAATGGCTTTGTGAAATGCAAGACTGGGTCCTTTTAAATGTTTGTGCCTCATAATTTTGTTCATATCATTTTCCTTAGAGATATGAAATTGAATTAATCAGGTTCATTTCTGGAACAGCAGATGTCAGCTGTTTGTGTGACCATTAACAAAGTTCCCCTTTTGGATATTTGCACATTGTCAGTTATATGAGAATGAAGACAGGGCTGTTAGGAAAAATGAGTCATGGGGTCCCAGATGCTAAAGTGTCAATTTTTCTTCTGTTAAATTTTTACAAGTAGTATTTAGTAAAATGAAACCTCATTCTGTTGACCTATTGGTAATAGTATTTGGGTGATGTTAGGACAAGGGATATGAGTGGCAATCAGTTGCACCTGTTTCCAGCTTCATTTTAATGGAATGGCAAAACTTCATATGATATAAACAAGGAAGTTGCATGCTTTGGCCCATGTACTCCCCTCCACTATCATGAGGAGAATGGGGACCTCTGGAAAAAGACAAGAGTTTGGCTTCAATATATAAGGGAGCCTGCCCTACCTAAAAGGGACAGATGCACAAACTAGGGAGAGGGGAGAGAATTATAGAGAGGCTGGGAGAAGCAAGGAGCAGCTTTGAACGTGGGGCGAGGGAATGGATTCTGAGATGAGATGACCCAGTCCAACAATAGTTATCTATAATCTGTGTAATTAAGGTTCCTAGTTTGCTTCAATGAGGCTCTGCACAATGTTTGTCTCTACAAGAATAACTAAGTGCTTTATTTTTTCCAGGCTTCTTCTCTTTTTTTAAAATAAAGATTATTTCATTTAAAGTGAACCACACTCTGGTTTTGTTTGTTATCAGTGGTATCCAAGGTCAGTGAAAGAATCTGATTGGATTGCTCTTTCAACCTGATGAACTGCCACAAACAGCAAATGGGGGAACTGTGGTGAGCGCTTAGGCCTACACAGTGCAGTGCATTTTCCCACACTATGGTAAGATACTGCCCACCCTTCTATTTATTTCAAAGTTTTTCAATGAAAAAAGAAATTAACTTTTTGCAAAAATATTTCCATTTTGGTTTCTATCCCCGACTATTTTTATTACCAAAGCACTAAGAGACCCCAAAGGAGATGGGGGTGTTTATGCGCCATTGAAATGTCAACAAATAATCATCTTCCAGAATATCTGTAATATAGAAAAGTTATGTTTTCCAATGCAAATAACCCAAAGTTTTTATCAACCTCCAGCTACCTTCAGTCTTAGCTGTTCACTAAATTTGCTCTTCCTAAAATTTGAAAACTGTTTAGGAATGGCAATGAACGTGAAAGCTATATTTGTGGAATGCAACATAATGTTTTCTGCACTGATCATATTGTAAGCACTGCTTAGTTTATTACATTAACAAATATATATTTTTGCAGAAATAAATGATGTGGAAAGTGGTGACAAGCATGAACTGTGAATTTTCTGGTACAGAGTTTTAAGATCATTATTCATTTGAGAAACTCGCAGTTTGATTAGTGCTGGTTGCATATAGTGTCAACTACCAAGATGGAAATTGTGTGCTGGGAGCTAGCTGGCAACAAATCACTTCTTGTTATAAAAGGAACCCTTTCTCTGAACAGCAGTGGACTTTTCTCACACTCCCTGTCAGAATGTTCTGTGTACCTTGACAATTTCTCGCAGGAAATGCCTTAGCACTAGGCCTCAGACTCAGAGGGGGAGTCTTTAGTGACATTTCCAGTTCTGTGGATTATCAAGGCTAATATGTAATAATTATTTTGTAGGGAGTGGGGAACTAGTTACGGTAAAATAAGAACAAACCATGCCCCTCTCTAACCCCCTCACACTACTGCCTGTTGTTGAAGGAGAATAGAATTTTTTTTGGGGGGGGGGGGTTCTGAAATGGATATCTTTCCACACTCCTGGATTTTAGCCAGGACTGGAAGAACTGAAATAATATAGGAGCAGCTGTGCTTGCACTATTTCTGGTTAGGATCACAAGTAAATGTATTGGAAAAATCTCAAAAAGGAGAGCTGGGTGAATATACCTCAACATTTTCTGAGAATATTCGATAGGGCAGGATGATTTAGCCTTGGCTGTGTTAGGACCCCTTCTGTGTTTGTTTTTGTAAATATTCTAGCAAATTACCTCACTAGCTGGAATATTCACAAAAATAGCAAATTTTAAATTTAGAGTAGAGAATATTCACTGGAAGCAAATTATGAACTCATAATTGTGAGTATGCACACCAGAAAGTGATTCTAAGTATAATTTCTTAACCAATTGGGGAACAGGAACAATGATAAGTGAATGTTAAAGTACACTTAATGTTACCTCAGTACAGAGGGCGGGTGGGGGAGGGAGGGATGGGAGGAAGGAAAATGGGCTAGATGACCCGTTGAAGTCCCTTCTAGATGTACATTTCTAGAATTCTAACTGTCCAGTCGTAACAACCAGCAAAGCTGGAATTTAAAAACACTGAATATTCATAATGAATCACTTGAGAACAACCTGTATAGACCAAGAATTAATGATACAGTGAATAATTTTGAATAGCAAATAAACTTGAGAAAACTATACATTGCTCATGGACATTTTGTGAACAGAGAGAGGCTTAAATCTATTGAATAAATGACTCACTGAATTACTGGCAGAGGAGAGTGTTCACATGAGATTGCAAGCCCAATTTTGCCGACCAACTTTATATGTTTGAGCATCCTTATTTCTGAATGATTATTTGACCACTGGCAGGCAATGGACCTATCTGAAATTTGCCTATCCCTACTTGCTAGATTGTTTCCCCTCAATTCTCCGTAAGCTGTCTGGTATTAAGCCATGCAGCCTAATGTCCTTACAACCACAAGTGTGGACTGGTGCCTCCTCCAGTAAAATTCATGGAAGGGAGGGCTAAGAAGAAGGAAAACTCTTCCTTCAGTGATACACAGGCCCTATAGATCTGAAGAAGGCAGGGCCATCCAAGCAGAGTCTCCTTTGCCTATGCACTAGCTCTACAGCCCACTACCCTTTCCCCTCCCTCTGACAGCATGGCTTCAGGGGCTGGAGAGACCACTCCCTCATGCCTCCCCACCATACTGGGAGATCCCCGCCAAAGAGGATCCACAAGAAATGCAACACATTTCCAGCCTGCATTATCTTTCCTGTAGAATCTTTATGGAGCTCCTTGGAGGGGAGGGGAGAGGAAAGGAAAGGAGATGTGCATCTCCAGCAGTTCCATCCCCCCTTCCCAACACTGGGCTGCCCCTAATCCTTCCTTCTTTTGGTTCCCCCTCCAAAAAAGAGCGTTTTTACTTGGCCCTGGGAAAGGGAGTGAAGAACAGCGTCCCCTGGTGTTTGGCAGGTGGTAGATCCATGCGAGGAAGGTTGCCTCCTTGTATGAAATTTGGGGTCTCAATGAGGCCCAGAACAATTGCTAAAAATTCCAACCTTATTTTCATTATCAGTAGTTTCTTTATTAGTATTGCAGTAGTGTCTGGAGGCACCAGTCACGGATCAGGGCACCATGTCTGTACACATGTGACGAAAAGACTGTCCCTGCCCCAAAGAGCTTGCAATCTAAGTAGTTCTGATCACGGGCTGTGATTTTATAATAGCTGACATGCTCATAACTTCTGCGCCAAGGTTAATTAGAACAACCTGTCACTTGTTAGACTGGCTGTGCTCACTGTTATTGATTCTGGAATAGTGCTTGTACCCTCTGACTTCCAGAAATTAAAAAAAAAAAAAAAAGGATAGAAAAAAATATTTCCATTTAGTGATTCAATGCCTCTGCTGAGACAGGATTGAGTTCTAGCAGTTTATCCAGCGTAGTTTTAAGCTTTAGCTCCTTCACATCTCCCTCCCTTCAAAGTGTCGACCTTTTAAAACTGTTAAAAAAAATGAAACAAAAAACTGTGATAAGAGAAAACAATCTGACTGGTAAACGGCACTGTTCATACTTATCATACTTATTATATGATTATAACAGTAAGACATGAGCTACCATAAACAAACACTGTGTGCATCTGTTTGCCTGTGAGATTTAAAGAATGGCTTCCAGTAGTTATAAATCCAAATCTCTTCTGACAGTCTCAAAGCACTGCAAATGAAATTGATGCTAGAATTACATTTTGTTTCTCATGAACCATTACTGTACAAATGAAACCATTTTAGTCCTACTTTTGTTACAGAACATAATTAATAATAAATAGCCTAAATTAATAATAAATGTGTCTGAACACTTGTGTAATTAAGTCAAATGATGCTAAATACTATTCTTTATGGAAGAACAAACAGAGAGAGGAATGGTTTATAAATTCTGGCCAGACAGTTCTCCGTAAAATACATGTAATCACATTTGATTAAAAATTTGAATGGCAAATTCTGAGGGCAGAATATAGCTCCGTGGGTATACACTCCTAAATACAGTACACAGGAACATACAAACTAATGGGACTACTCACAAGAGAGCAGTTTGTAGAATCAGGACCTATTAGTGCAATCCTTCAAACCCTTACACATTCCTGCAGTCCTTACTCACGTGAGTAGTCCCAGTGAAGTTAAAGACTAATCACACGAGTAAGGACTAAAGGATTAGACCTTCAGAGTCCCACAGACATCATAGAATCATAGAATATCAAAGTTGGAAGGGACCTCAGGAGGTCATCTAGTCCAACCCCCTGCTCAAAGCAGGACCAATCCCCAACTAAATCATCCCAGCCAGGGCTTTGTCAAGCCTGACCTTAAAAACCTCTAAGGAAGGAGATTCAACCACCTCCCTAGGTAACCCATTCCAGTGTTTCACCACCCTCCTAGTGAAAAAGTTTTTCCTAATATCCAACCTAAACCTCCCCCACTGCAATTTGAGACCATTACTCCTTGTTCTGTCATCTGGTACCACTGAGAAAAGTCTAGCTTCATCCTCTTTGGAACTCCCTTTCAGGTAGTTAAAACCAGCTATCAAATCTCCCCTCATTCTTCTCTTCTGGAGACTAAACAATCCCAGTTCCCTCAGCCTCTCCTCATAAGTCATGTGCTCCAGCCCCCTAATCATTTTTGTTGCCTTCCGCTGGACTCTTTCCAATTTTTCCACATCCTTCTTGTAGTGTGGGGCCCAAAACTGGACACAGTACTCCAGATGAGGCCTCACCAATGTCGAATAGAGGGGAATGATCACATCCCTCGATCTGCTGGCAATGCCCCTACTTATACAGCCCAAAATGCCGTTAGTCTTCTTGGCAACAAGGGCATAGTGTCGACTCATATCCAGCTTCTTGTCCACTGTAACCCATAGGTCCTTTTCTGCAGAACTGCTGCCTAGCCATTTAGTCCCTAGTCTATAGCAGTGCATGGGATTCCTCCGTCCTAAGTGCAGGACTCTGCACTTGTCCTTGTTGAACCTCAGATTTCTTTTGGCCCACTCCTCCAATTTGTCTAGGTCCCTCTGTATGCTATCCTTACCCTCCAGCGTATCTACCACTCCTCCCAGTTTAGTGTCATCTGCAAACTTGCTGAGGGTGCATTCACGGTGGCAGTCTATATATATGCAAATCAAAAGGCTTGACTAAGAGAAGGGATTGCAGTCACACATCCATGTTAGAGAGTCACAAGTTCTCAGATTCTCTGAGAGGAAGACTCGTCTATCTGGAGGTGGCTAGTGGCTACCCTTACTTGAGAAGAAAGATGGAGGCCATGTATGAGTGTGATTGAGTGGGCTTAGACCTTTTTAAAATTATGGGTGGCATTGTGTCATGACTACTTTCCCCTGCAATTGTTAAAGATTCTTTAGTGAAAACTTATATGAATTTTACATTTTACTACCTTCATGTAACACAGAACAATGAGATTTGGGAGGCGGGAAATTGCTTGTGGCTGGATGACCTGTATGCATTTTCTCAGGTATTAGGTGGTTTACTTTACTTACATTTGTCTTGTGATACAACTTAAAAATGCGTCCACATTTCTTTCAGTTGGGATCTTCTTCACAGCATAGACAATAAGATGTAATTTCTGTTCTCTAACTTAATAGATTGAAATGGCCCGGAACCTAAGAGTAAAAGGATGAAACTAACTTTCCCACAGAAGCAATTAAGATCCCCCCTCTCTGCATGGTGGCCATATGCTAGTCTTTCCCTGGGGGCAAGTTGAAAGAGAATAAAGGGGAGTCCCCAGGTCTTATGCCCAGGTTTGGTTCCTGTCCTATTTGCGAAGAAACTCCACTCTTTCTTCCCAGGAGCACCTCTCTGCTCTGTTGGAAGCCTGGGCTTTCTAAGACTTCCCTGCCTATGAGCCCCAGCTCTTGGCTCTATTTTCCAGCAGCCTCACAGTCAACACCTGTCAGCTTTTTCTGCAGGCCTGACGCCTCAGTCTCCGAGCTAGAGTTTCTTTTTAGACCGAGGCAAGTGGTTTAACCACTCTCTGGTTCAACCAGAGATGGAGCATATAGGCCCCATCACACCTTCCTTTGACAATGGCTTATTCCTGAAGCTTCAGAGTAGAGCTGGTTAGAAAATGGTGAGGAAAGTTTTCACAAAAACGTTCAGGAAAACCATTTCCCCTTTTCTCCTTAGAGAAGAAAGTTTGCTGAAATAGCTCTACTTTGGATGAAGGCAAAACACTCCCACAGTCCACATGCATGTGTCCAGTTGTGCAATATTGTACTATGGAGAGAGATTTCCTCAGCTTATTTCTTTGGATCATCAGGCTTGATAATCTTTGTGACATACGTCCTTGCTGATGTAACTGCAAATGCACACAAGTAATTGTCTAATCCTATTTTGAATCTTAGTAAGGAGTTCAACTCAATAATATCCTGGACAGAGAGTTCCATAGATTGCATTGAAATGTATTAGTGTGAACAAGAAAACAATATTCACGTAGGAACTTTTGGTAGGGTCTAAGTATGTAAGTAAAATTTGTAGGTTTCAAAAGGAAATCAATTTTTTTTTGGACAAGACAGTCTTCTTAACCAAGCTGTTAACCTTAGCATTGGAGCAACCTTTCATCTTGCTCTAATTCCAGGGTTAAATCAGAAATCTTCATTCTGTTATTAATCAGAATTCATTATTATTTCCAATGCTTCCTATGAAGACAAATTTTAACTGCTGACAGCTCTGACTCTGGCAGCAAACCAACCTCTCATCAGTTGTATAATTTCTCCCTTATATAGACGACACTCCATTACATGTACCTGTTCAATATTAATTAGTTTGACCTTATTTTGACTTCATCTTGTCCAGGAAGATATTAGCAAATAGCAAGCTGTGCAACTGATTAATTCTAGACTGTGGCATAAGTATCCAAATTTCTAATCCTATTGTGGAGTTTCTACTCCTTTTCTCTACAGTATAACTCCTGCTTATGCATTGTGTATAACTCAAGCCCAAACCAGTTGGTTGTGCCTGACTGTTCACTTCTCATATTATATGTACACTACAGGTCAAGGAGTTAAACCTTGTATATATAAGTGGACAAGTCATCTAATAGACAAGTCAGTTTGGCCTCACCCAGTAGGATGTGTTTATTCCATTTCTTTCATGGCTGATATGATACACGATAGTGCTTCCTGTTTGAGATGTTAGGAAGCATCTTTCTTCCTTCCCTGCCGAAGAAGGAGCTCTGTAGGAATACTACATATATGTTCCGTTTTTAAGAATACAACCCGAACTGGCTTTAGAGGCTGAAATATTCTGTTCTACAAATGACAACATCCAGAGTTTCCACAACGTAGGTCCACCCCGCCCTCCCTCCTGCCCCCGCCACTGTGTGTGTATCACAGATTCGACTATAGGCCAAATTTACCACTGGTAAAGACAGATAAAACTCTACTGAAATCAGTGGACCTATATTCTGGTGAATATCCAGAAGAGAAGAATTGTGGTTATGAATTTAATCTTTAAGTTTTGTTGAAAAATTGAATGTATAACCTTGACATACTATGAACATACTCTGTGTTTAAAGGAAAAAAGTCCCCATTTCTATAACCAATTTGGTTTCTGTCTGCAAACATCAACTTGCATCTGTCAGTGTCACTAGTAAAACACTTGTAGGCTTAATAGGTAACAGCCAGCCAAAAGTCAAGTAGTGTCTTTTAATAATGCTGTGCATATGACTCCCATTGACTTAAATGGGCCTTCCCAATGAGTGGAAAAGCTTTCAGTCTTGGTCCATTAATATGTATTTCCATACCTATACTTTGGCTTATAACCCTTATACAGTAAAGGCCTGTTTCTGCAAATCCTTATTGGTGTGAGTAATACTTAATAATAGGAGAGTAGTCTCACTAATTTTAATAGGACAGCTTATATAATTAATGGGTTTGGAAGATCTTCCCCAAAATGTGCATTCCTTGCTCACACTGCTGTTTTTATTATTACAGGCATTTACAGAGTGTCCAGCACCATACTTTCTATGCCAGGGAAAGTCAATTATTTTTTGTCAAGGTCCAAATTTCTTGGTCAAGGTATAGCCAAGATCCAGACACCATCGAAAACAATAATGATAATAATAAGTAAATAAAAAGATTTCGGGGTCTGTTCAAAAGCATCTGGCGGTCCTGTTGACTACCCCAGCTCTATGCCTACAACATGATTTAGAACGAACAAAGTATTTCTAACAAATAGAAAGCATACACTACAGAAGCATGAATAATGTGGATCTCTTTAGCATATGGAGTTTGGGGAGATGCAAATTGTTTTTGAACTAGATTCATTCTAGAAGGTATAGCTTCTTGTCTGATTGGTTGTTACAGATGGTCTCAGTGATAATGGTTTGGAACATTGTCATTATATATGATGCACACTTGAAGGATTATCTATTTGGTTGGTTAACAATGCAGGAAGATAATTTTTTGGCAGTTTCTCAATGTGCTTCTCAAAGCACAGAGGCTTCAAACAGTAACAAATGTTTGTAAACTGCAGACATCTGTCAGGTATATTTACAGTGGGAATTTGGGAAGGACAGTGCCATGAAAATTTTATAGTGGAAGTTAATTCATTCACTGGAAGATTTTCTCCATGTTTACTAGAGATGGGTCAGACTGGGAAGAAAGTAGTGGTGCTACTCTGTCAAAACCCACCTACACTCTAAGCCCCACCCAGTCATACCAAAATGAAATGCCTCTCACATTAGACTCTGCATTTTTTTAATCAGTAGTGATGCTCCATATGTGATTCCAAGTTTTGTGATGCTCCATGTGACATTTATACAATGATTTAATAAGCTGATTTGCACATTTGTTAATAATTTGCATATAACTATATATGCCATCTTTAAAAAATGTATATGTAGTGCTGATGAAAGGCTCTGTCAGAGTATAGACCAGACATCTATTCCTTGCTCTGCATGAAGTGATGTTTACCAATCTCTCAGTTACCTTATTTGTACAATAGGAGGAAATAATAGTGGCATACCTCTTTGGGTCAGGACATGAAGTCTTGGCCTGTAATAAGGGTTGTGAAGTGCACAGAAATATCATCAGCAACAAATGGAAGAGTTAAGACCGGAACCCACTGTGTCCCAGTCCAGTGCACCTCCTTCTAGTTCAGTGGTAGGCAACCTGTGGCCCACACGTGGCCCGTCCGGGTAATCTGCTGGCGGGCCGCCAGACAGTTTGTTTACATTTGCACGGCCGCCCGCAACTCCCAGTGGCTGCAGTTCACCATTCCTGGCCAATGGGAGCTGCGGTAAGCAGGGCAGGCTGCAGGTTGCCCACCACTGCTCTAGGCCAAACAGTATTCTGAGATTGGGTGGCAGCAGCACACCTCTTCTTTCAAGGATGAAGCCAGGTCTGCAATGCACCAGTTAAACTGTTGCCACTTAATGTTGAGCTAATAATGATAATTAACAACTTTTTGACATGACTAAAGGCACCCAAATAGAGAAGAAAATTCCATGTCAGACAGGAATAAACATGGGACCATACTTTTTTAGGCCAAACATAATGGGACGGGGGAAACAATATAATGAAATTTTTGTTTAGAAAAAAACAAGCTCCCATGATGGAATATTGAAGATCTGATGTAGCAGTTAGGATTGTGAAACCATTATTAAAATGTATAACTCCAATTATTAAAAATAACTCATTGGATTTTATCAGAAAAAAAGAAATCCATTTATTTATCAAATGTTGCCACCCTCATAGCACCTATTTTAGTTTTGTTTGCTTTCAGTAACAGAAATATATGGGTATAATGCCCTGCTGGGTTTATTATAATTGATGTTATGTAAATCTGTTTAGGAAAAAGGCTATGCTGAGTTACGTCTGGTATTATGTTCTTGATAGTACAGGAGATATTCCCTGTGGAAATGTTTACTAGAGCTTTAGTTATTTATTTTTTAACATCAGGAGACTGTTAGCTAACGGCCTTTTTTAAGCTTAATATATTTCAGTGTTACTGTTAAAAGGATAGTGAGAGGAAAGATGAGTCAAACGTGTATGTATATATAAATTTTCTAAAAATGATCTAAGTGTTTACACCCACCAAAATAGAGTTTGCTATATTAGAGGAAATATTTAATAGAGATGTTACAGCAGTTTATCTCCTGAAACAAGTACCAAATACCCTAAAATACATTCTAATCTTTTTAACAATATAATAATTTGAAAATTTGACAAAACGCTCAAATTGTGTCATCCATCAATATTTAAACCAGATGTAACCTTCTAGCTTTTCAACATAAAAGTAGGTCTCTGTCACAGGGTCTGCGCAGGCTCTCCCACTTTTGTGCCTGCACCCTGTGTTTAGGCTGGTATAATAAAGAGTGTTCACTCCTTCTTTTGTTGGATCACCCCAGTATCTTTATTTACAGTGTTTGTGCAGTTCCCAGATCCCCCAACAGTTAGTGCCCTACAGACCCTCCCCAGGGAGTCCTGGCTCTTGAGGCTTCCTTGCTGGCGAGGAGACAGAGATACTGCCCTCCTGTCTCCTCCCAGGGGGGGCCTCCCCACTGTGTTTTTTTTTTTTTTGCCTAGGGCTTTTATAGCTCTCTCCTGCCCCAGCCCAGCTGTCACTACTTAGCCCAGCATGTTCGTCTGAGCTAGCCCTCGTTAGGGCTTGCAGCTGGGCTCCCTGCTGAGTACCTGCATCTCTACACCTGGCCTACTGGCCAGATAGCAGGCTGTAGCCAGCATTTTGGCAGGGCTTTAAAGGGGGTTTTACCCCTGCCCTGCCACAGTCTCCATTTTTTAAAATTCTTCAATACATTTCAGCCCAGATATGCCAATATGTACACACATGTTTAACTTTATGCACAAGTAGTCTCATTGGCCTCTATGGTACTATACATGTGTATAAAATTAAACATGTGCGTAAGTGTTGGGTCATTTAAAATATTACTTTGAAGACCATATTTTGGTCCCAATCCTGGAACAGTTTAAGCACATGCTTTACTTGCTGCACATGAGAAGTCCTAGCGACTTCATGGGACGACTCACCTGTGTAAAGTTATACACATGCTAAAGTATTTGCAGGATTGAGGCCGTAGCCCGATTTCAATCTCTTTCCAATACACTCAAACTGCTAGACAAAAATAGAAACTTGCACTTTTTAACCTCAGCTAGCATGGGCTCCCCTAGCCCTGTAATTGTTCTTATAAAAACATTTGAAAGAAATTTAGTATTTCAACTTTGCTGCTTATTGCTGTAATATTTTATTTTCATCCTAAAATATATATTATTCTCCTCCTTTGATTTGATTGAGTAACATGGGATGAGGTGGTAAGAAAAGTAATTCATTTTATCACATGACATTTCAGACATTCATAAGCGAGGATTTTTCTTCTTTTTATACTAATTATAATACTAACCCCAAAGGAATCTTGAGAAACTCAGGGTATGTCTATACTACCCGCCGGATCGGTGGGCAGCGATTGATCCAGCAGGGGTCGATTTATCATGTCTAGTTTAGATGCGATAAATCGATCCCCGAGCACTCTCCCATCAACTCCTGTACTCCACTGGCATGAGAGGCGCAGGCGGAGTCGACGGGGGAGCATCAGCAGTCGACTCACCGCAGTGAAGACACCATGGTGAGTAGGTCTAAGTACGTCAACTTCAGCTATTTTATTCATGCAGCTGAAGTTGCGTAACTTAGATCAATTCCCCCCCGCCTCCCCAGTGTAGACTAGGCCTCAATGTTTGTAAAAGTGAGTTGAGATCCCACCATGAAAGTATGAAGTATTCTTTTTTTGTGTGGGAAAAGATGCATAATTTGAGATAAATTGCAGAATATATAGCTTTTCATGAAACTTGAGGGAAAAAATTTCCACATCAATTTCCTTAATTGTGAAAGGTTTCGTTTTTTAAACATGGCTCTAGTTTTCTCCCAGAAAAAGCATGGGTTTTCGTATTGGAAGGAACTTGAGAGAAAGTGATTATTCTGCTACAACACAGAGTGGACCGGGGAGAAGAGGGACAGGGCAGTTTGCCGCAGGCCCCCCATTTGTGAGGGCCCCCAAAATGATGGTGGGATGGCCAGGCCAAATTTGAGTGAGAGGCACTGTGACTTGGTGCATGGGGTCAGAGCACCATTCAGGTTTGGTGCCTATCATCGATAGTGACTTGCCTGCCCCAACCAGGGCCCAGATCCCACCGTCACTGCCATTATCACGCTGGGCCCAAGGTGACCTGCCAGGCTGAGAGGCCAGAGGTAACAGCAGGGTTGGGGATCCTGCTCCCACTGGCAGTAGAGCCAGATTGCAGGGAGAGCTGGGACTGCGGAGAGAGCAGCAATCCCTCAGGAGTAGGCCTTCTGATTTCCCTATGCCCCTCCCCAATCTCCTCCCCTTTTCTTAAACTTTCATCTTCATGGTAATTTTTTGGAAGAGGGGGGAGCCCTGTTTCAGATTTTGCCCTGAACCCACAGTAGCCCTGCTACAACATTTTATATGACAGGGAGAATTTTAAAATAAGAATGGGAAAAGTTCCATGGGATTCTCTAAGAAAAGCCTAGATTTGTTTGCTGTTGACTTTGATTTAGAGTCTAAACTACATTTTTAAATATTTTATAGCAATTCTCCTATTAAATGGTTTATAAATAATTCACTCATAGCTGAACTGATGTCTCTATGGAATGTGGACTCTATATACCAATGAGTAGATTTAATAGAGTAAAACAAACTTCCAAGCTTTCACTTATTGGAAAGTAGATGACAGAAAAATCTAAAGTTCTGTACCAGGAAAAAAAAATTAGAAATTACTAGACATAAAAGGGGTGGGGAGAGTCTAGTCTCACAGATGTCCCATTGCATGCTATCATAGTCTATAAACATTTTGTTCCCACTTTTATGTTTGAAATGAAGTCTTGTTTTTGTTTTCTGATAAAACACTACACACAGGGCTGGGAGTGAAGACACAATAACTAGACTTGGCTTAGATGAAACTTTAAAAATTCAAAACTTTGTTCAAATTGATCCTGAATATTAAAAAAAGAAAAGAAAAAAAGAAAATAATTATGTAGACTGAACTGACAGCTATGGTGACCACATTCCCCTGTTTAGAAATAGAAGTGATGTAGCTTGGGAAGGGATTGTGGAAACTTCCTCACATTGCTGTCTGCTTTCATTGGCCATTTGGTATATCCCTTCACCACGGGAAGTAAGCATTGTCTAAAAAATGAATGAAGACCCAGAATAAAGCTGAATGATGGACCTTGCGTTGAAGTTGATGTTTTTCAGTTTGTCTGAGTTTTACTTTTTTTAAATTCGTTGAGCTGAAACCCTGAGAATTTTAATTCTGTAAAAAAAGATACTAAACTAGATTCTCACTTACTGTAAATCAGTGTCGCTACATTGAACTCAGTTAAAAAAAAACTAACAACTTGAAAATCAGCTGGCCTGTTCAGAACCAGCACCCTCCCATAATTTTGGGGACACCTGTAGCTGTGAAAAGTACAAGAGAAACTCAAATCTCACTTTTTAAAAAGAATCAGTGTCTAGCCCTAAATTCAGGACAGCACAAAATCTGACCCAAGAACAGTAAATAGGGAGGGACCAGCATTATGTTAGATCAGTTGATAAAACAAATAACGAAGCATCAAGGGCATACACCTCCAAAAATTAGAATAATTTTAATTTGACCTGCCAGGAAGGCAAGGTAGCTGAGAAAAGATATCTGATAAAATAGGCCCCAGCAGAAGAACTAACGCATAGCCAATGAGGTTCAGCTACTGTGACAAGCTCCTTCACTAGTCACTGCGTGGAACTTTCCAAGGGCAGCATCTCTGTGGAGGGGATGGTGCAGAAAGACTAACAAAGGCCCTCTCAGGTGGCTAGGAGACTTCCACCAGACTTGCAATAAGGAGCTAAACCAGGCAACATCTTTAGAGAAGCAGTATTACCAGAAGACATGGATCTTTAGTTTTAAAAGCCAACTCTCTTCTAGGTGTCATGACCCACAGGTCAAACCCTGGGCCCTCAAAGTCTATAGGAGCAGCCACTCCATCTGGTAACCTGCTGACAATAGCTTACCTGAGACCATGAAGCCCAGTGTGAGGCTCCACCCCTGAGGTCTGGCAGAGTCCCAGACCAATTGATTGGCTTGCTGGCCCTACGTAAACCAGCAGCAGGAACAGGAAGCTGTCTGACAACTGAGTTCTACCCTGCTCTGGTCTTGCTGCCCAGCGTGAGATCTTGGCATCTGACTCGTGATTCCTGACCACCTGTGTGTTTCCTGCCTCCGACCCCTGCAGTATCTTGACTCTGATTCCTGACTGATGGTTCTGATCTCCAGTTTGTCTTCTGCTTCTGACCCCTTGATGTCCGATCTAGCTAACTCTTGACTCCTGTCTTGTGACTGCAGACTTTGTTTCTCTCTCCAAGGTCTGGCCACCCACGATCTGTGAATGACACTAGGTTCTGATAAGATCTTCATAGTATATCCCGTGATCTTCAACACTCTTCTTGAAGTCCAGACCTGCTCAGTATACCAAGTCACTTCTAAATATTCTATACCCTTTTCTCCATTATGCTAGACTTGAAAACCCACATTAAACTGAGATATTTACAGTAGTAAGTGTTAAAACCCCATGGGAATGCTACCAGAGTGTCTTGTGGAAGTAAATTAAAGCACTCACACTCAGAAGTTAACACTATTTTATTATCAGAGCTCCAAAAGCCTGCCCCATATTGTTACATATCATTCGCTAGACTAAATTTCAGCACTTCTGGGATTTTCTGCTTACAGTAGGGGGACCTTAAAACCATCCTTATACTTGCCTAATTAATTTCCAATTTTCATTATTTCCTAAATACAGTAGATACAAAACTGGGAAGTTGTAATCAATTAAGTGGTTTTCAGAACTAGCATTCACTGTTTAGAGCACTAAATTAGTTGTATTGCATGCATGGTGTATTTGAGTATACTACAACACATTCTGTACCTAGCTTACTTAGGCCAGATTTGCAAGTCAATTTTTCTATTAAGTGTTGCATGGTAATGTGCATTAGGTTTGACTTGGCACTCAGTTAAGAAAACTGTATTTCGATTTCATGCTAGCATGACAATTGCTTCAATATTTACCCCAGTTGTTTGTGGCTGCCAGTACCAGTACAAGATTGATGCAATGAGAGTCCATCCCTGTCTGAGTACAGATAATCCAAATGTAAATTTTAAAAAGCTTTTCTGTTTATAGATTGAGAGTCTGAGTGTATGCATGGTTGTTAAACCATGAATATTTTCCATAAGTAACATCTACAATTACATTTTGCATCTGAATTCCATTTTATGCACAGCTGTACAGATTGACAAAGCACTCAAAGTTTACCCTTAATTTAGTTGCTCAACTTTTTTCTCCTTTATAAAATCTTTTCTTTTATCTAGCAGGATTAAACAGGGTTGCATGTGCACTAGTAAAAGGGACAATGTCATCTAATTTTAGGTTCATATTTTGAAAAAAGTTTAATAAAATATTATGTATAGAAGTGCTTTAAAGATTTATTTTTACATATAAGTGCATCGTTTGAAGATTCTTTGATGTTGAACCTTCCCCTATATTGTTGAGACACCAAATATTGTGCTATTTTACAGGAACTGGAAAGTGGAACTGACTGGTGATGGATTGTTGTAAATCCAAGTGAAACTAACCAAATTATCTTAATTACCAAAGCTGAAAGAAATACCAACCATAACGAGCACAAATGGTTAAAATATATTTCTCCATTTACATAATCTAAGATGTTACTTATTTTGACGACTGCCCTTTTATTTTTTCTGAGTATATTTTCAGTAAAGGAGTTGATTTCTGTAAACAAGTTGGGGAATGGGTGCTATTTTTATTATAGTTAACACTGGGTGCCCTTGGGGCATGATTTTCATGCAAGTTCTGAGCAGCATAGTTCCAGTTCAAGTCAGTGTGATCTCCATGTGCACAGAGCCTCTGAAAAATCAGACCAACTTCTCTTACCCAGTGTTAAAGTAGCTACAGGAATTTTGAGATGTGTCATCAATATGCTAATTAAAGATGGTCAGGAATTTTTTTACAAAATATTTTTCCATTGGAAAATGCTGATTTGTCAAACCAAAACTTTGCATGGAAACATATTGGTTTCAACTAAACCCTTGTCAAGAAGGTTTTTGAGGCCTGGGGGTCAGGGCCGAAAGGTGAGAGAGACACCCTAGCCTGAGTTTAGGACACTCACCTGGAAGGTGGGAGACTCAGGTTCATGTCCCCTATTCAAATCAAATGAAGCAGGGCTATGAACCTGGGTTTCCCACATCCTTCTATCTCTCTGAGCCAATGAGTATTTAATTAGTTATACAAAGTTAGCCCTCTCCTGCTGGAGCTGTTTCTTTGGACCAGAAATTCCATCATGGACCTCTGAATCAGGTAGACTAGAATTTGAGCCTGGATTTCCCACATCCCACTGACAGCCCTAATTACTGGGCTATTCTGGAGTCAGTCTCTGTCTTGTTTTTTTATCCCCTAAATTTTTTTGAAAGGTCAGTTTAATTCTATGTTGGAACAAAAACAGATTTCAAAACTTTGATTTTTTTTTTTACAAAACAGAAGTGGTGTTTTCTAGCCACTCTCAGCTTTCTTCTTTTCATTGAACCACCATACAATGGTGTGACGTTGCACTCCCCTACAGGTGGGGAGAGAGCACCACCTCCACCCCCTCACTCACCTCAGTGAGCCACTCAGCCTGTGGGTCACTGTACTGTGCCGATTTCTGCTCCCAGAAGCCTCCACACCCAGTGCTGGCTCCACCCCCAAAGACTGCCGCACACGCCTTCATCCTCCTGAAAACCTGAGGTGAGGAGTGTCACATCTTATACCCCATGTGACACCTTGTATCCCATGTTCACCATTTTTATATGGTTATATTTTGTACAAAGTATGCATTATGAGGCATCATATGAAAACTCATAATCTGCTGAATATTATTATCCCTTTGAAATGTGTCTAACAACATTGCATGTAAAATTATGAGATTTTGCTATATGATTGTTACAGAAATATGTTGTAGTTCTGGGTAATGCCCTGTGACGGGATGGATTAGGAAGTAAGGGTCCCTGCTGGAGGCCTTTTGACCCCTCCACACCCCGCCCCAGAAGAGGGCAGTAGAGAAGTCCTCCAAGCTGCCTAGAGTGGCTATGTGTGAAGCAGCCAATCAGGGCTCAGCCGGCTAGTATAAGAGCTGCAGGGCCAGAGTAAGTTCAGTTCCCTGCTAGAGCTGGAGGAGAGTGGATGGCTGCTGGGACTCTACCAGGACAAGGCCCCGAGGTAAGGGCGCAGAATGTGCTGTAGCCACAGAGAAATGGCCCAGGGAATTGTAGCAGCAATGTGATGTATTTTAAGGGACATGGTGCATAGCTGGTATCTACAGGGTCCTTGGGTAGACCCAGAGTAGAGGGTGGGCTTGGGTCCCCCTCACCAGCCACTGGAAAAGTGGCTTGGATTTTGATGCACCCCAGAAGGCAGAACTGAACTCTTTTAATGGCCCAGCTGAAAAGCTGGGGTCAGAAAGGCTGGGAGAGGCAAAGAGTCTCCAAGGAGGGAGCCCTGGGGGATGTGGCCCCACACCAGGGCTGAGACTGTTTAAAGAGCAGGGATAATTTGAGGGAGTCCAAAGGGACTCGAGACAGTTTGGCCAGGGTACTGTGATAGGCCCTGCTGGACTGATTGAAGAGTGAGCTCCAGGATAGGGCTTCAGATTGAAGGACCTTACAGAGGGTACTGAAATAAGCCCCCAGTTGGACTTATACTCCAGAAGGTGTTTGCTTTACTTTTATCACACAGACAGGGTCTGTGTCACTTGGCCGGAGAGAGAGAGTGCAGGCACACACACTCAGCCAGGGGGTGCTTGCAAGAGGTGATAGTGAGAGAGAAGGTGTAAACAAGAAATTTACATTTCATCCCAGAGATAGCTCAAATCTCATGTACAAAGGGAACTGTTTGTCTATACCCCAGTGGGGGGTAATTCTCAAAGAGAGCAGGAGGATATAAAAATAAGAGCCTGACCTCCCCATCACCCCTCTTCTTCTCCCATCTCTCTGCTCACGGCATCAACGAATACCTGAAGAACACTGAACTGGGGCAGTGGTCCCTGGCTGAAAGTAAATCTACCCTGTGAATGGTTTCAGCTTATGGTGAGAGGGAGATTTTGCTTTAAAATATATTATCCTTGGTAAAGTTTAGGAATTAGCTTGGATTTTTATCTTTTTATTTCTTTTGTAACCAATTCTGACTTTTATGCCTTATCGGTTATTCACTTAAAATCACATTTTGTAGCTAAGAAATTTGTTTTATCTAAACCAGTGTGTTTGGATTGAAGTGTTTGGGAATCTCTATGTAGGATGGCAGGGCTGGTGCATAATCATTTCCCTGTGTTGGAATGACAAACTTACTATGAGCTTGCACTGTCTAGGAGGGTACTGAGCAGCCCAAGATGCATGTTTATGGGGAACAAGGCCAGGACCAGGAATATGCAGGTGTCACCCTGTGTGTAATTCATGGATGGCTGGGAGGGCATTCAGGCATTCAGCTGGGAGTGATTTTACTTGCTAAAGGCTGTGTGAGCAGGTCAGGAGTGGATGCTCTTAGAGCAAAGCAGTGTAAAAGACATCCAAGGCTAGAGAATCAAGGTGACACAGCTGTTCAACAGTCCAGATTGTACCCTGGGGAATGTCACAGGAGGGGCAGAAGGGCAGGTGGTATGCCTGCCCTACTGCTGCAGCCTGACAAAGGTAGAAGCTATCCACTGCTCAGGAAGCCTTGGCTGTGCAGTAAGGGAGTAGGGGGCACAGACAGATACCATTAATGGTAGAGTGGTGGGGTAGGGGGCGCGACTGGAAAAGCTTGTACACCAGTGATAAGAACAACCTTTCACAGATCCCTTAGACATAGTCTATGGACCCCTAGGTGTCCGAGGACCACAGGCTGCAAACCATTGAACTAGATAAACAAGGTGAAATCCTGACCACATTGTGATTAATGGGAGTTTTGCCACTGACTTCAGTGCAGCAGGATTTTACCCAAAGTGTCATCATTTTTTAAAAAAACACACACACACTTTTCTTCCAATCTCTTTCCTTTATCATAATCCTACCTGTTGTTTGTAACAACAGTTGGCACAGAATTTTGAGATGAGATTTTCAACTTCCTTTCTTCACATATGCCCACTCTATAAATTAAAATACACAATATAAATTGTAATATAAAAACTGTGCCACGTTGATACAAATAAATATCCATGGTAGAAAAATGCATGCTGGTCTTTGTTTACATATTTCATGCTCAGTTCTTATTATAACACATCTATCTTTTTAAATGAATAAAGGCCTATGTTCAAATCCAGTGTTGGTAATATGCTGTATGGTGGTATTTATTGTGAGCTCTTCTCTAGGGTTGTTGGACAGAATAATTCCTTGATGCAATAATTTAAATTAGCATGTAGCAGGTCAATAACAAAATTCCAGTTATCACTGTGATTAACTTACAAGTGACATCAAATCTGTAACTGGCAAGTAAGCTCCCTTGTGATGAGTCTGATGAACCCATGTTGGACTGATTTTACAAAGAACGTTTTGATAAATCCACCCCTGAACAAATTCTTCAATATACAGTAGTTAGGCAATGATTTTTAAGGAAAAACAGAAGTTGGGATTCAAAGACCCTCTGATAATCTCTGCTACTGGCCTGCCAATAAGGGCAGAAGAGTTATCTTTTAAATCCTCTTTGGTTTAACTGCTTGGGTAATCCTTTGAACTAAGTTTTATTGAAATCTCTACTCAATTTGTTTAATTTCCATCAGTTACTGCTGAGACCGTAAACAGAAATGACTAGCTTTTGACCCCATTTTAATTTTCTTTTGCAGGAAGTGATGTACTAGGATGTGTTTGGGTATTTGCTTTTTGTTTTTTAAATACCTTCTATTTTATGAATAAACATCTGCAAATCTTGGTTGGTGCTGACTGTAAACCGGTGTTATTCCCATGCTGATGTGGGCAGAATTTATCGTTGGCGGCCAAGTTCCTCAGCGGGTATAAATTGGGGTAGTTTCATTTGTGCTATCGGTCCTCTTCCTGAGATTTGGGTTTAACTGGTACCTCCATCATTAATGTAAGCCTGGGCCTAAGCTACCCCTCTCAAGCTTGGCTCTTCCTAGGGGTTTCCCTATGAAAACTGTCCTAGATCCCTCTGACAGAGAATTCTTCTACTTCCCCTTTAGCCAAAGTGGAGTTAGAGACACACAGCCACAGTGTGTTATCAGAAATCAATCAGCACTTCCCCACACAGTGAGTGAACAGAATCACCCTGCTACCCTATTATCCTGACCAATGTTACTGGACTGGACTGCCTCCTTTGTTTTAAATAGATGAGTTCTATTGATGATGAGTTAAAAGGAAGATGAGTTTTTAGTGCTGGATTGACAGCAAAAGTATGGGCATAAGCTGTGAAAACTTTGGCAATGTGCTTCAACTCTAAAGTGAAGGGATCACCTCTAGAGGTGAGTAGTTTAGTCTCCATGCCTTTATTAGTCTTTGGCCTCTCTCATAAGACTCTCAAAATAGTTGTCAGTTTCATTGCTAACCATTATGATTTTTTTGTGTGTGGATGCCATCCAATGGAAGTGGACAGAGACCTCACCCCGCCCACACACAAAATATGCCTGCTTTTGTTACCTAAGGTGCATTGAAACACAGAAGCTGTGCCATTACCTTTCAAAATACCCAGAGGCAGGAAAGGTTTTGTCTTTATCTCATGTATCCTTTTACCTCTTTATAATAAAATCCACAAAAGCTTGACATGTGGTAGGGGGTTGTGTTGGTTCATTGGTATGATTTTTAAAGAAACACTGACATATAGTTTAGGCCCCAGGTTTAGATTTTGACAGGAAACTTTACAAAACCTAATAGAAATATTTTTTGTGAAACTCTTAAAAGCCTTTGCATAAGACAAGTGCTTGCAATTGTAAACATTTCAGCATTGTGCTAATGCATTACAACCAGAATGTGAAACTCACTAGTCTGTTGTCATTGTCCCACCTGAATGTAATGCAAATAGTAAAATTGTATAAATGGTGAAAAGCAAAAGGTCTCAGTCCTGCTAATCACATACACACATAATTAGTCCCACTGAACACAAAGGAACTAATCAAATGCATAAGAGTTTGCAGGATTGTTGGATTTAAGTCTTAGGTATTTAATCTTCTTTCAGGTTTAATAACTTAAGATGGAATAGTTTAAACATTTCTTCAGTTTTCGTGGCTCACAGAAACTCAGTTCTGCTACTCTCTGGAACCCCATTTGCAATGAGCTATCTATGGGTGGATGCCTCCACAGACCCTTATTGAAACGGCAAGGGACAACTTGCAGGACTGTGGTCTATACTGAGGAAAGTACTATTCCTCAATAGAGTAGATTTAAAATAGAGGAGAGAGAGAGAGAGAAAGGAAACACAATCCACAAAGCTAAGGAAATGTGAAGGGATTATTGAAAGGGTCAGTTTTTCACTGGGAGAGGAAAAAATAACTCTCACATAGTCTTTGATGTCCTTTCCGGGAGCCTGTGGTCTCTTTTCTAACATATTTTTTTCACCACAAAGTATTTGTACTCCATGGAAAGCAGAGAGAAAGGAAAACAATTAAGTGGCCTGCACGGTGAGTATTTGTTGTCTGTTGTAGTCACACTCTGTGCTAACAAGTCCCAGAGGATGTCAGAGACCAGCCATTTAAAAAAAATTTAGTTTGATATTCCACTTTAAGAAACAACTTAACAAGCACAATATTTTATTGCTAATATGCCACAGTTCTGTGAACAAAGCTTTAATAAATGAAAACAGCCTTTTAAATTGCATGGACCAATTCATCATCATCTTCTTGTTCTGTATGTTGTACTCAGATTCTTGCCAGCAGTCAATTTGCAGCCTTCTGGTCCCCAGAAAATACCTGTTTTCCCAATGAAGTAGGCTGAATATAACAAACTTATTTCCACTCCTTCTGCTATGAAATGTTGTTTTCCTTTTTTAAAATTCTTAATGGCAGGATTAAGGTCTGGGAAGATAAGAATCCTTTCCCTTCATAGGGGATTTCCTCTGAGTTTTGCTTCATTCACCATTCAGTCTACCACATCCACGAAAAAGATCATTTTGGTTCCCCCTGAATTATTTCTCACCACTGGCTTTCTCGAAGGCATCTGATAGCCTTTCTGCACACACTGGGAATCATCTTTAATATTTATGCTAAGCAACGTGGGCAGCAGCTGTTCCATAAATGTTACAAAATCTTGATATCCCTCCTTGCTAGAATGCTTCAAATACATATACTGAAAAGGTCATATTTAGTTCTCAGTCCACCCATGACAGGGTATAGGGGCACTGCTTAGTCTCTGCTACACAGGGGATTAACTTTGGTTTAACTTTCCTCTCTCCCTGTGCAAGTACTCAGAAGAAAGACCATGCGGATGGCTTTCTGGGAAAGAGGGGGACACTTTGTGGAGGGGAGAATGCCACACCCAAAGCTTATAGGACTGGGCTGAACCCCACAATTGTGGATTTAGTTATTTATTTGCTTGGGTTAACTAACTTTGATTTTTACTTTTTTTTTTGCTGACTCATGCCACCGGTTTACACTCCAGTTCCCTGACTGAAGGTGGAACACTGCAGCTGGCACTCCATTGACACATCTCACAGACTTCTCATGCAAAACATTCCCTGGCCTAGAGGAAGATGTGTTTAAGGCTGCAGTATAGAAGACCATGATTTCTAGGCAAAACTTCTTTGATATGTGGACTTCACTTTATTTACCGGACTCCAACCCTAGGGGCTGGCAGCTATCATTCATGTCATTTTACAGATAAAAGAAGTTGCATAAGGTCACTGTTAGCAGAGGTGCGAATATGGTTTCCCACCATGGTAGTGCCCACATCTCTAATATGCTACACTCAAGTCTCATTCAGTTATCCATACTGCCTTTTGGAGTGAATATGCCAATTCTCTACACTTGGCTATTGTGTCTCTAGTCCCTGTTCCAAACCCTGATTTGATTAACCTCTTAGAGCTAGGAAGAGAGCCCAGAAATACTGATGGATGCAACTGTTTCCTTGAGCACAGCAGAATGTTGGAACCAACCGGCAAAGTGTGCCAACGTAACTGGTAGAGTCTATGGGTAAATCTAGAGATCTCGAGTTCAAACCCTCATGAGTAGCTTCCAGAAGCCATCAAAAGCAAAGTTTTATATTTATCTATCTTTGTCAGCTGAACCCATCTGATGTTCTGAAGTCAAAGTGGGTTTTCTGGTCAGAAAAGTAAAACAGGAAACAGAATTCCCTCACCCCAATCAATTTGATTCTGTTCTCCCCAGATCTACTTGCCATAGGCTCTATTCTGAGCATGCCTAGGCAGGAGAATAATGACACGGAAGGGGGGCAGAGGAAGGGAGGGTGTATAAGCAGTCCCATTACTCTCACCTGCCTGTGCTACCTGCACTGACAGAGCCAGCATGGTGGAGGGAAAGAACAGTTGTTGCTGGGATGCCACTGCTCTTATTCTTTAGGCTAGTTTCTCATCAACAAAACTATTAACTAAGTTCTAATTACAGGATTTTTATTACTGGTGAGCCAGGAAGAACACAGCTTGCTTTTCGGTTTCCAGGGGGAGTTTGCAGGGCTGGTTGTTAGAAAGACATCTTTTTCCTTGTAAGCTGAACAAATTTTGATTTAGAAATCAGTGAGACATAATAACGTTTTCACAGAGACACTCTTCAGAGTAGAACTGCACTATAATTTTAGCAAATTGAACTCAGAGTTAATTAAATTACCTTCTTCTACATTTCTATTATGTAATTGAGTAACAGAATAAAAGCCAGGATTGTACTGGAGTTATTGAAAAGTCTGTTATAATTAAGATTTACACAGTATCCCAAGAGATTCCAAAGCACTTTAAAAACAATAGACATACAGCACTGCTGAAATGCAGTTATCTCTGGGGTGGAAGAACAAAAGGAAACTGGCACACAAGTGGCTGGGGGAAAGTTTTGGCAAAGAACATGGAAGGGGTTGGGGAAAGGAAAGCTTATTAAGTGCTGACTTCATAGGGGTTGTGGAATTCCAGTGACTCTGAGAATCAGGCCCTTTTTGTTTATACAGAGAACATGGAACATCTGCTACCAAGATTTCTTCCACAGCACCTAACAGTGTGTGGGATGTGTATGAGACTCAACTTATCTACCTGAGAAAGAATGAAGGGCTGAACTGACCCTTTTGGGATTGGAACAAGAGGTTCCAGAGTCTAGATATTTCAAACCTGCTAATTATGCCCTAAGCGAGGGTATCGCTTGGCGACTTTAAATCAAGATTGGATGACTTTTTAACAGGAAACGCTCTAGTTCATTTACAAGGTCTACAACACATTTGGTGAAATTAAGCTCTTTGGGGTAGGGACTGTCCTTTGCTCTGTGCTGGGGAAACAAAGAAATCTGAGATTCTGTTTTCAAGAGATTTGCAGTCTAATGGTTCACACCAGTGAGGCTTAGATATAGCATACTTATTTTGAAGTGATAATCAGAACTTCTGAGATGTTTTGGAGGCTCATTCATTGTTACAGTGAGGATCTTAATTTTTTTGGTTTCAGGTTCATTTGGATCTCTCAATTAACCCCATCCTTGCAATCACTCTCCTGTCATGGGAGGTACATACTGAAAGTGTAACAGGAAAACTTCCAAATAAGAGCTTCTAAAATACTCAGGCTTTAGCTTCACTGCCAAAACAAGGCGGGTTTTTTTCAATAGCAAGATAACCAACGCATATTAGTTATCTTGCTGTAAAATCTTAGTGCAGACAAGGCACTATAGTTTTACCACAAGGTAGCAGTGAGGTTGACCCTGGGCAGGGGCTTTAGTGCTGACCTCACCTACCTAACCAGTTTTAGTTATCACTCTGTAAAAAAACAAACCAAACGAAAAAGCAAACTCCACCCTTTTTGCAGTGAAGACATAGTCCTAGTCTACATGCTATTATTATTAGCAGTGCTCTTATACTGTATACGTTATATGGAGAAATATAATTTAAATGTCCAATTTCTACAGTAATCCAATTTGTAGTAACATTACACCAACAAATGTTTCCACCAAATATCTTTTTACCATGTTTATTTAGACGTGGGTTTCTCTATAAGCACCAAGTTCTTGACACTGGACTCAAGGAGATTGATATAACATGGAATTATTGCCAATTAAAATTTTTATAGTTAAACTAGATTCCTGACTACCTAAAAATAAAATGATCTTAATCTAATTTTCTAGTTGTCACAAAAGGAGTTTCCTGACCTATTTTCTACAGGGGTACTTAACTACAGTAAAATTAGATAAGGCACACACAAACCCACTTGTTAATGGATATAAATGAAAAGTCAATACAAATAGAGTTGAGACACTCATAAAGTCTTTCCATCAGTGTTTTTAGAACTAGTATTCCCCAGATAAAATGTGAATAGTTTGGTTACGGATTGGAATGCTCTGAGGGAAAAATGGATTTTTCTTGATGCAATGTGGGTTTTTTAATTTTATTCATAAGAACTTTGATTGTGGTCAGGATAAGCAGTATCTCATGCCATCCGCTTAATGACATAAAAATTAATATCGCAGGTTTTCTTGATTTCAGACATCTACATTAATTCTCTACAAATCTTAAAATAGATTTATAAGATACTCTGTCCTTGATGGACAATTTGAAGGTATGTAGACAAGATTCATGCTACACCCTCTGCTCAGTGTTAAAGCCACTAGAAGAGGTTTGAAACATGTAGAGCTGCAGTGTCAGACATTTGCTGATATGCAGGTTGTTTCACATTTTCACTGAAACAAGAGGTTATGATGTCATTACTTTGGCAATGCCCTGCAAATAAACAGGATGAGGATGAATTGGCTATAAAGGGTTTCCCAGCTAACTATAGTGGCAAACTAGCTGTAGCTCAACCCAAGCAATATGGAAATAATGCTCGTTGAGAGGATAATTCATAGGAGTGGTCTGGGTTGGTGTCTGAATCAGTCACTGAGGTTGTATCCATCTACTGCCAAATTACCTTGCAATTTCTTATTGGATCTAGCCCTAACCCCAATTCTCCTGTAGCAGTGATAGCCTGTAATGATCTATGGCAGGCCAAGAGTCCCTGACTGCACTTCCTGCAGATTTGGCTTGTCCTTCATGCTGTAAATTTCTCGGTGTAGAATATTCCACTATAGTAACAAGACTATCTGGTTCCTTAGGCTGATACAGAAGACCCAACTCCTGAGTGGATCAGACCATCTTGACTGTGTAATGGCAGTATTCAAAATTCTTCATTAGTTCCATATTTGCTTCCAGTTGCAATTCAGTCTGCTGGCAATTATCTTTAATGGCCTGAGGCCCAACTATTTGAGAAACAGTCTCTCACCCTATGCCCTTTTATGGTATTTGAGATCAGCTGGGATGCTATTTTTTTCTAGTCTAGAACTTGATTTGGCTTGTAAGAGTCATTTCGAAACAACCCACACTTCAGAATTCTCTTGCCCTGTTGGTTCATCTGTGCTTTATTTGGGTAGCTTCAGGGTACATCATAAGGCTCATTAATTTTGTTTAGAATTTGGCAGATTAATTTGGTTTTTGTTTATTGTATGCTTTTGTTATGACTTCTGTTAACTTTAAAAAAAACAACAAAGATTAACTTGCAGGCTATGCTGGTGGTAGTAATGGTGGTATTGGATGGCAGCCATTGTCCCATCACTTAATGAGGATGTCTTCTATAATTGGATTATAAATTTGGGTCTGTGGTTCTCCTCCAGTTCTGCTAGCACAGACAAGCAGAACTGGGGTAGGGATTAAGAAAATGGATAATAAGGGAATGTTTAGTCTAATACATGATACTAATGCTGGTTTAAAAATTATATCTGGATTGGTTTTGTTTTCAACAAAACAATCTTTTTCACACAACAGTGTCTGCTTCCGGACAAAAAAATTCAAAATTTTTAGTCAGGAAACCAAAACCCATGAAACAACCAAACCTTTTCAGTTTGAGTAAGTCCAAGCCTCGAAAAATCTCTATGTGGATATACCACCACAGAGCTTCATGGGAGTTATAGTACAAGTGCCTCATATTTCCATTCTTCTCTATGGACCAGGTTCTGCAGTCAGACTGTTTCTCATGCTGCACTTCCCATCACCCAACGCAGCCTCTAAGCAAGAGACGGCCATGCATCATGGTATATGTAGTCTGATTGGGAAGCTTGACCTGTTACCTGGGGTTCTTTCAACCCAAAGCTCTTGGTAACTTTACTCTGTGTGAGGAGGTGTCAGGAAATAAATCAGGGGAGACATGTTCGTCCGACCGATAGATGGCTGGCACAAACAGGACAACACGAGTGCTTTCACTTAAAGCTAAACTTTACTAGTCTCAAGCACTCACACACGTCCGCAACAAGATTAGTAAAACACCCCCAACCCTTGATAATTACCAAAGCTGAGTGTGGCTTTCGAGTGACACAGCGGCAGGCTTCTGGTGGCCAAATCTTCCGTCTGCCGGTGGACCGCAAGATGTATCCAGAGGGAGAGTCCAAAAGAGTCCCCAAACGAGTCCAACTATCTCAAGCTTTCCCCCCTTATTTATACATTAGTAATAGAATGACATGTCCCTTAAAGAAACCTGGTTAAGTAAGCAGTTTCAAGCAAGAGGTTCCTTCTGATTATTGATTAACCAGGTATGGGTTTTTCCAGAGTCTGCAGCCTTGAGACCCCAATAGACATTCCTGCTCTTTTAAAATGCATGTATCAGCAACTTCAACACAATTTTATCAGGAAGGACGCGGAGTCAAGCTGCCCTTTCCATGGCACCCAAAGCCCCCTCCCCTCCTGCCTTGGTCAAGCTGAGATTGCTGAATGGCCAATTTACAGCTTGCTGACTAGGTTGCTTTTTAACAATAAGCCATCGTGGTTTTAGGCACTTTACTGGTTTGCCAAAGTCTCCTCGTACAGACTCATAAAGGAACATGGGGATATGAGGCACCAGAACTACAGCTCCCACAAAGCATTGCAGTGGCATTTCTGATTCAAAGTATTTCAATTTTCAATTGAAACTTTTCATCTAAAAATTATAAGCCTTTGTTTTTAAGCTTTTTGTTTTAAATTTACCATGGGAGAGAAAAAAAACTGACCAGCTCCAAGTGATGTGTGTCTTTTTCTTTTGCACAACAAACATAATATAAAGAAAACACATGGGCTCAGTAGAGTCCAAATAGCCATGTGCACAAACGATTTGCAACGTGCAAGGTCTTGCTACATATATACACACACAGCTATGGCAGGGTTCTGGTGGCTTCTGAAACATAATGAAAGCCACTACAGGGCTCATACTATTTAAAGAGATACTAACCAATTCCTATATGCTATGATACCCTTTGCCCTTGAAACCACATATATCCTTCTAGAGGCCTGTTTAGGGGTGAGGTTTCCCTGAGTGTGTAGAAGGAAACTACATCTATGGATGGGGATTTATGGTATAACAGTAGTCACTGGACTCAATGTATACTAAACTCAACCATGAGCCAGAGCTACAATAACCTTTTGTGATACATGTCATGTGATTTAGGCTAGGAAATGAACAATATTATCTTATGGATCCTCTGGTGTGTCACACCTTTATAATATTGTCCATGTCTAAGTTCTCAGAGCCTATTTATAAATTTAGAATCTCTTTAGCTGGCACAGAAACAAAGAATTTAAACTACAGAGCAAGAGCTTAGTGCTCCTGGTGACATGCAATTCTCAAATGCTTTTTCCTTAGTCCAGAAACATAATGTGTTAAGACAATGCACCATCAGAAAACAACCTCCTGGCTAGTTTGGGATAATTGGAGATGCTGACAAGCCACAAGAGAAAAATTAATAAAGCATTCAGTGACATTTTAGATCAATGAGTGAAGCCATTTTATTTACCTTTCGAAAAGTATTTCTGTAGAACTATCTGATCATAAACCTAATGTACTATTTGAGTACTTTTGATAACTACCTATATTGCAGAATATTGTTCTTTATATAAGTGGTTCAAATGCTGATTTTACTAATTTTTGAAAGAATAATCATTATCCATCAGTTTATATATAGTCGTATTGGATATTTAATAGCTATTTGGTGTTCTAGCTTCAGGTTGCCTTGGGCTGTTTAATAAATAGAGTTGTATTAAACATCTGTTGCATTATTATTCTCAATATTTTTTTAATACTTCCACCATTTCAAAGAGTCATAGAATCATAGGACTGGAAGGGACCTCGAGAGGTCATCTAGTCCAGTGCCTTGCACTCATGGCAGGACTAAGTATTATCTAGAGCATTCCTGACAGGTGTTTGTCTAACCTGCTCTTAAAAATCTCCAATGATGGAAATTCCACAACCTCCCGAGGCAATTTATTCCAGTGCTTAACTACCCTGACAGGAAGTTTTTCCTAATGTCCAACCTAGACCTCCCTTGCTGCAATTTAAACCCCTTGCTTCTTGTCCTATCCTCAGAGGTTAAGAAAAACAATTTTTCTCCCTCCTCCTTGTAACAACTTTTTACATATTTGAAAACTGTTATCATGTCCCCTCTCAGTCTTCTCTTTTCCAGACTAAACAAACCCAGTTTTTTCAATCTTCCCTCATAGGTCATGTTTTCTAGACGTTTAATCATTTTTGTCACTCTTCTCTGGACTCTCTCCAATTTGTCCACGTCCTTCCTGAAATGTCCAGAACTGGACACAATACTCCTAATCAGCAGGGAGTAGAGCGGAAGAATTACTTCTTGGGTCTTGCTTACAATACTCCTGCTAATACATCCCAGAAGGATGTTTGCTGTTTTTGCAACAGCGTTACACTGCTGACTCATGTTTAGCTTATGGTCCACTATGACCCCCACATCCCTTTCCACAGTAGTCATTCCTAGGCAGTCATTTCCCATTTTGTATGTGTGCAACAGATTGTTCCTTCCTAAATGGAGTACTTTGCATTTGTCCTTATTGAATTTCATCCTATTTACTTCAGACCATTTCTCCAGTTTGTCCAGATCATTTTGAATTTTAATCCTATCCTCCAAAGCACTTGCAACCCCTCCCTTTATAAGTGTACTCTCTATGCCATTATCTAAATAATTGATGAAGATGTTGAACAGAACCGGACCCAGAATTAATCACTGCAGGACCCCATTCATTATGCCCTTCCAGCATGACTGTGAACCACTGATAACTATTCTCTGGGAATGGTTTTCCAACAAGTTTTGCACCCACCTTATAGTAGCTCCATCTAGGTTGCATTTCCCTAGTTTGTTTATGAAATGAACTATACTAATTAAAGTCTGGTTTAGAACTCTTCCCTGTTACTTCAGACTATTAACCAGTTAAACTCACTGGTTAAACAGATCACAAACACAATGGAATATGAAATTAGCACATTCATGGATCCCAAATCCCTTCTCACTTGCATCAGTTGGATTGCACAGTGGATAAGGTACTAGTCTAGTAGTCAGGAGACCTGGGTTTTATTGAGATATGATTTTTATTCTCAACTCTGCCACTGACCTACTGTGTGACCATGGGCAAGTCACTTTACTTTTCCCTGCTTCATTTATGCCACTTACCAAAGCCATTTGAAATTTTTTATCCTCAAAATTTGCCTGCCTAAGAATGGTGTTTTGTCAAAGATTTTTTCCCCCTCACTGGGAAAGGGTTTGATTAAATGTTTTTATTTTTCTATGGGAAGGTTTGAAATGAAAAGAGAATTTTTCATTTCATTCTGTTTTAATTAAAAGTCTTGTTTTCATTTAAGTTTTTGAAAACAAAACAAAAAAGTAAAAATTCTGAATTTTCTGATTTTGTTTCTTGTCCTGTCCTTTTGCCACTGACTGCTATAGAATTAATGATGATTAGTAAATTGGTTTTGTCTTGCTTCCCCTCCTCCCCTTTTTCTTCTGTGTAACCTTTCAAAACTTCAACTTTCTAAGAGTTACAGTAGCAAAAGGAAACCAATTTTTCTTTGTAAAAATACTTTTTTGTGTGTCATTTATGGGAGCTAAATTAGAGGGCTAGAGGTGAGTAGAGACAGAATAGTTGATGGCTAGCATTGGAAGGCAAGCTAACAGAATAGAAAGTTTTTAAGAGGATAGGAGGATAGTGGGGTAGCTTAATACACTGGAGGAAGGAGACAGTTCTAGATACATGGGGCAGCATGAAAAAGGCAACAATGGATTTGTTAAGGCAAGAGTAGGAGTTGGCTCAAGACAGGGTGTAGGGTACTGTGACACTAGTGATTGGCACAACACTAAAGCAACACCTTCCTTGGGTACTTTCTGTTCCCTATTTGTTCTACCCAGTTCAGGGTTGCCCTTTTATAGGAGCTCTTTTCTCTGCATGCCTTTCTGGGGCTGGTCCTTTAAATTTGGCTAAGTCAAGAATCTGCAGCCCTGAAGTGGCCATTTTTAAATTTGCAGCTGCTTGGCTGTTTCTTGCTGTCTTTCAGCTGTTTAGTGCCTATTATGTTTTCCTTTATAGATAAGGAAACAAGCACATTCTCACAATTAGGAAGTAATAGCTGAGATGTAGGCTGGGGTGACAGTATACAGAGCCTTGACAGTGAAGACTAGGACTTAGAATATGATATGGAATGTGAAAGGAAACTAGGGGAGGGAATCAAGCAGGAGAAACACAGCCAGAAATATAGTGTTGAAGTGATTAGAAAGGGGAGAGTTGTGAGGAAGGGAGGCCTAAGAAGAGGAGTTTTTAGGAGCCCAAATGAAAGAGAGAGGAGGTGCCTGGAACAGAGTTTTGGCACAGGGGATAGGAAAGGAATGGCTGGCAATGGAGATGTACAGGGAAAAAGGACTGGATTTTGCATGAGTCTTAATGTAAGAGGATAAACAGCAATAAAAAATGGCCATTGGGGTGGATTTAGGAACTGTTGAAGTGGCACAATATTGGGAGAGAAGATGAGTTTGTTACTGAACAGTTTTACTTGGAGGAAGTGAGGGATTCCCGTGAGGGCTCTGTCAGAAAGACAGGGAGTGATGCAAACCTGAACAGAAAAGGAGAGATGTGCAGTGGCAAAGTAGACCTAAGGAGACAGTAGTTTGTAAGTCCATAAGTAGAGCTGATTGAACGTATGTGAGTGAGTGTTCTGTGGGGAAAAAAATGATGAACATAAAAAAGTTTCCATAGACATTTTCTGGAAAATTTTGACTTTGACAGAAAACTGAAACCCTCCTTTTATTGGGGGAAGGAGGGATGAGGGAGGAAGGTTTGACTGAAACTGTTTTGGTTTTCAGATGCAAAGCAAAAAATGTTTAATGAAAGCATACACTTCCTGCCAAAAAAAAAATTGTTTAGCCAAAGACAAAATATGATGGAAAATTTGACCAGCCCTAATCATAATTGAAACAGTGAGAGGGCTTACGCTAACCCAGGGGGCAGGCACAGATTGGTAAAAGGATATAGCTGTTGCATCTATTTTTGTGTTTGTAACTTATCCACAAATAACTTGCAATTTTTGATAATTTGTTCATAGCTCAAAATGGGTCAAATGGTTTTGCCAGATAATCCCTGCTTCTCTAACTGATTTGTGATATCTCAGAAGCATTGGTTAGTTTTGATGAGAGGCATAAATGACACATTGTTTCTATTCCCTGCTTTGATGAATATAGCAGTAACTCTTACAATCAGGTTTTTAATGTAATGACTGAGTTCAAGTTTGGAATTCACTTTCCACAAATATTCTCAAATATTTCCTTAAAACTCATTGTTTCCTGCTGATATAGTTGATCTCTAGACTCTTCATACAAAGCCAACACAAGGGACGGGAAGACAACTGAAACAAATTAAGAATCTGTACTTGAGCAAATATTTACCCAAGTTTTCTTCCATCCCTAATGAAGGGTAAATCACTATGATGTTAACAGCCGTTATTCATGGTGTCATGCATGTTCTTGATGTAAATGGAATTAAAAAAGTGGATAAATGAACTCCCCTCCACCACATATCTATTTTATTTACCAAAATGTTTTGCGAAATTGGTTTGGTTTGACATAGAGAAGCAGGACACCCTCTTTGATTGCTATTGATCATCTGGACTGAACTGCAAGACAAAATTTTAGGGTTACTGCTGACATGTTACCTTTTCTGAACTTTAACCCTCAATTTAAAACAATCTAAAACAGAAGCCATTATCCCCTTATCTGCAAATTCAGTGTCTTGCATGAGTGGTTAGAGTTGCATCAGGGAAGAGATGAGTTCCGTGAACTTGAAACACCCCTTCTATTTTCCTTAATCATAGAAAAATAGTCTCTTTGGGAAACTAACACAGAGATGGTTAACTTTTTAGACATATTGCTTACATCAAAGGCAGATCCCTATCCTCCTTATCTTCAGCCTACTCTTGTACAATATTAACTCTCGGAGCAGAGCTCCTAATTGAAATCCTATAAGCATTTAATCTTCGTTTCGACCATCTAAACTCAGTTGCATAATCACTCATAAGGAAATGCCTTCAATCATTCTCTTCAGCTCTAATTGGGAGTCCAAGAACTCATAAATCTCAACTTTTTAGACTATTCTCATGATAAACTTTATATACACAGGATTCCCTGAGAAGTCTTAAAAAAAGAATCCAACATTAAATATACATATGCAATAGGGCCAAACACACTTCCAGAGTCTCCTCCAAGAACAAAAAGGACCATTTTTGGTACAGAAGAAAAACTGCACTGTAGGAAAGAGGGTGGATTACTTTAGAGTATCAACAAAAACAAAGTCCCTTCATTCTTCAGGCCAGGCACGGGTCAAGGGGCAGCAAACAGGGAGCCACCATGGACACCTTCCTCCAGTGGATGCTATAGCCCTGTGTGCTGCTCAGCTGTTAGAGCTTTTTCACTGATTGGCCAATTGTTTTGTTTTTGTTTGCTTGGCCACTTGATGTGCAGAGGGACCACCAAAACTATTTTCTGCCCTGGCTGGCAAAACAGCTATGGCCACTCTTCCTTCTAATTGAAGAAAGGCCACTCCTGGCTGCTTATTGGTGGAAGATTTCATGCAAAGTGCGAAAACAAAAGTGCACACATTTGTAGGATGTAGCGAGCTGCTTTCTACTAGCAGCAGCAACCTTCCTAGGTGACTGCTCTCTTAATCTCTCCTTTTGAACAACAGGTGCAGCTGTTCTTGTTCCTTCTCTTGAGGTCATGAGGGAACACCTCTGGGTCATATCTTTGCAAATTGAACTAATATCAACTAAAAACAACCAAATCTCATGACTCCAATAAAAATCTCAAGCCCCAAATTTACAGGCCTTGCAGAAGAAACTGAAATCCAACAAATTTGGGACCTGTTTTTTCACTGTTTTGCACCTTCTGCAGTTACACCCATTTTGTTCAGGTATAAATGTATGTAAAAAGGACCAACAAATCAGAATAGTAACATTTTATGTTACACTGTGAACAAGGAGGAAATAACTACACCAGGTGCATTGCTGTGGAGAACTGAGTCATTGGATTCTGTCAGTCCAGTGGAGAAAGTGGCTGCTCAAGTTGAGGGCTCTTAAGAATCTGACTATGGCCTTATAAATATGGAAATTGCTCACTTGAGTGCCTCCACTGTTGTGATATAAACATAAAAGATTTCTAAAGAAACCAAAAACCAGACCACAAGAGATTGCTGTAGGCCAAAGGATGGAATTAATCAATTTTCATTAAGCTCTTCTGAATCTTAAATACTATAAACAATTATGGAGCTTTTTTTAAACCATTCTCTATAGCTTGTCAACTGAAACATCATCTGCTTTTCAATGCACTTCCCCAACTCCATGCCCATTTCCTTAATATTGGATACCCCTTGGGCCAAGCTCTCTATTAACCTCTCTCTTCTCTGAATTGCAGCTGTTCACAGTGATGTTGTTTCCTATCACTTAATCAGTTGTTTTTAAATCCATCACAAGACTTTGCCTCTTACCCTGTAGTTATTTATTTTTTCTTTAATCTATTATGAGGCAATGTATCTAAAGCCTTTCAAAATCCAAGTAAACTATTCCTCCTTATCTATCACTTTATCCAATTTTTGAAAAAAAATAGACTCCATTTTTCTCACACCAAAGCCTGACCCTATCAAACTTATCCAAAGGCTCTTCTATCCTTTAATTAGTCCGTCCATCAGATCTACTAGTAGCGAGAGGAAGCTTTACTTGCCCGCAAATCTAAGGCTCTCCCTGGGCTTCTGATTACTAAATAAATAAACCAATAGGCACCACATTTCTAATTTTCTATCTCCAGGGAGATGAGATGAGTGAATCCTTTTCCCTTGCTTAGCTGCCTCTGCCTGCTTGAGAAACAGTCATCTCAACATTCTCTTTCGAGGAAAAATACCTCCTGGCTTTTCATTTTCTGTGTTCTCTCTCTCTCTCCTTTGCCTCAACAAATAATTTAAACTGAGCCACCAGCAGGTAATTATGAATCAGGATTTCCTATGAAATGTGTTGTTCTTAAATTGATACAATAAGTTGCAGTCGATCTGTGATACACCTCTACCCCGATATAACGTGACCCGATATAATACGAATTCGGATATAACGTAGTAAAGCAGCACTCTGGGGGGGCTTTTCAGAGTGACTGCTGGTCATAGAGTCATAGCATTTAAGGACAGGAGGGACCAATAGATCTTCTATATCTCCTGAATATCACAGGCCACCACCACCACCCAGCAACCACACACTAACCCTGACAACTGAAATTGGGTGACGGTATTACAACCCACAGGAGGCTAAATTATTCTCAGGCAGAGCATAGGCGAGACCAAGGCGCACCAATGGTTGAGGCCCCTTCAGTGGCAAGGAATTGAGTAAGTGAGATCAACCCACATCTTTTGGTTTTGTAAGGGTAAGCAGAAAAAATATTTGCTGGGGAAGTAGGCTTTCCTCTTCAGCTCCCCTCACTTCAGCTCAGAGCCTAAAATGCTGCGCAGGACTTTGATCCATGAGATGAATTCATCTCTGAATCTTAGGAGGTAAGACTACAAACAAATTTGATCATCTTATTCTGTCCAATGCATTTTCTGCTTCTAGTGATAGCAACATCCTTCCCCTGCCCTACAGGGTTTGCAGGTTGGAAAGGATATTTCATTTTTTTCATAGGGTTATTGGAAACGTTTCATTTACAGTACAAAGCCTGCTTGAATTTGTTGTATTCTGGACTTCTGAACATTAAATGGAAGGCTGTTTCAATGCATTGACCTTCCTTAATCATCAAAATCAAACACAACAGAAATACTGAATACTGCTGTGAACTACATTTATACTGAGAAGTCACCTTTTTGCTAACAATGTGAACGAAAGAGGAAATGACAGAGAGAGAACCAGAATAGTGCATCCTTAGGACACTCACGGCCTTGTCTAAACACAGAAGTGGTACCTCTTTAATTATAGCAGTATTGTTATGGCAGTGAAAGTCCTCTACTGTTGACAGTTAAGCAATTTCATACTGGCCTATAGCTATGTATGGGAAGAGGAATAAGCTATTCTGATGTAAGGCAGCCTTATACTGGTCTGTGTGTACTGAGCTAGTTTTATTTTAGAAAAATGACACCCCTAACTGAGGTGTGTGTGTGTGTGTGTGTGTGTGTGTGTGTGTGTGTGTGTGTGTGTGTGGGAGAGGAAGGGGTCAGGAAACAAGCCTTTAAATCTCTAGACTGAGACAAAGTAAGCTAGAGGAAGTTAATAGCTCCTAGCTTATGACTTTAGCTCTGGTCTGCTGCTGTTAAGTTGCTGACATCAGCAGCCCCTAGGAAACAAATCAAAACCACACAAACATCAGTTATATTTGGCTATATTCAGAGTATAACTGTTATTCACACAGTCCAGCAACTGGATTATTCAGTTCATCTCTCCTTAATGAGAGCGTTTTCAAAACAAAACAAAACCCACCATTTAAAGGTCAATTCTTCTCATTAATAAACCTTTTGTTGCTTGCAAGACCTGCGTCATGGTACCTATCATGCTTCCTGGTGTCAAAAAATGTTGAACATTAACAAGTCCTTGAGCTGAATGACTGGAGGGGGTTGATGCTTATCAGGTTTTGTTTAGCTGGAGAAAGCTTTTTCCTCTTCTGTGAAAGGGTAATTATGGAATACAGCACATTTTGTTCCTCTTCTAGAGACCATCCACAAATTGGAGGGGAAAAAACAAAACCTGCTATCATTTCTGGAGGTGGGAGAGGTTGGGGTATTTTTTGTTCTGTTTTGTTTTTTGACACAGTGAAATATTGCAAACACAAAAGTAAATGGTAAAATAAGTCACCATAGCAACAAAACCCTGGTCAGTGAAAGACTGGTATTCCTATTACAAAGAAGTAGTGATTATGTCCTTCAGGTAGCAGCTAGTAAGACCTCATTATATTCAACCTTTGAATGCTGTAATTTGCACTTTGCTCAAAGGGAAATGGCAGAAGTGGGAAGGAAAACACCGAGTAGAATTGCTTTTCTTTCCAGTTGGGATGGATGATAGATTTTAAACAATATTTCCTGAGCAGTTTTCAAGAGGTATGAAAGATGTGAAGAAATTTGCGCTGTGGCTACAGTGACTCTCCACCCCCCCGCCAACTTCACAGAATTAAACTTCTTGGAAAGCAGCAAAACGTTGAAAATAACAAGTATTTGACACAAATCAGCATCATGCGTAAGCTTTCCATCCTGGCTTAAATGCTATGTCATAAAGGAAACTGTTCATTCAAAGAGAACAGGAGTACTTGTGGCACCTTAGAGACTAACAAATTTGTTAGTCTCTAAGGTGCCACAAGTACTCCTGTTCTTTTTGAGGATACAGACTAACACGGCTGCTACCCTGAAACCTGTTCATTCAAAGAGTGGTTCCTGATGTGCTGTCTCCCTACAGTCAGATAATCGAATGTCTGCAGTGCAATTTGAAGCATTTCAGAGCCTTTGTGAGAAACCAGTGAAAAGCCTGGACACGTAGGGTGGCCAGATGTCCTGATTTTATAGGGACAGTCCCGATTTTTGGGTCTTTTTCTTTCTATAGGCTCCTACTACCCCCCACCTCCTGTCCCGATTTTTCACATTTGCTGTCTGGTCACCCTATGGGACACATGTTAATCTGTTCACATCCCTAAAAGTCAGGCCTTGCATTGCTATGTCTATACAGCAAATGAAGGTGTGACTGTTTTGCGGGTAGGCATACCCATTGTAGCTTTAGTCTCGCTGGTGCAGATAACAGTAGTAATGAGGATGTGGTGGCATGGATTTCAGCATGGGCTAGCCACTCCAGTACACAAGCTCCCAGTGCATGTCCACTGGGAACTCTGCGCACATACTTGGGGTGCTAGCCCGTGCTGAAGTGCATGCCATTGCCCAGTGCTACAATCACTCTTCATTTGCTGTGTAGATGTATGCTACACCAGGGGCTCAGCCATGGGTAGGCTGTGGCCCACCCACATAGCATCCAGGCCCAGCCAAATCTGAGCCAGAGCGTGGCTGGGGCCGGAGCCTCCTGAATCCACAGGCTGGGAGGGGGTGAGTCGTCCCAGGTGGGGACTGTGCCTCATGGAGGCGGGTCTCGGCGGGGCTAGTGCTGGGGCCGGAGCGGAGCTGGGCCGGATGCTTAGGCACATGACTGGGCTAGGCACGAGCAGGGCACTGGAGACCGGGGCAGCAGCCCATGGTGCCAGCAGGACAGAGGGATGTGGTTGGATGGACACCAAGCTGGGGTTGGCAGGGGTGGGCAGAGCTGGAGTCTCAGTGGAGCCCCCCTCTGCCCCACGGGCACACCCCGTAGCTTGTGCGCCCCAGGCACCCTCGTCTTCTGGTGCCTGCTGAGCGGTAAGGGCCAGCTGGAGGGGATGAGGGGGGAGGTGGGGCCCCCCATTCCTCCTGCCCTCCTCCCTCCCACCCCGTGTCATTGCCCACCCACCCGAAAGTTGGGGCCGACCCAGATTTCCAGTCCTAGCTACGCTACTTCCCTAAGGCATGTCTACACAGCCTATGGCAGTGAGCCTCTCAGCTCAGGCTGACAGATTTGGGCTTGTGGGGCTGGCGCCGGTGCTTTAAAAATAGCTGGGTAGACAGTGTTCACTTCGGAGCCTGAGCTTCAACTCAATCACAACTTCAAAGCGTGGTCTAAGCTGCTATTTTTAGAGTGCTAGCCCTAGCCCAAGTCTGTCGGTCTGAGCTGGGAGTTCAGCACCATGGGCTATGTAGATATACCCTACAAGGTGCTGAGCCCCTTGCAGTTTTTCTTAAAGACAATGTGATTTGGGGGTGCTCAATACATATAAAAACCAGGCCACTAATACACAGCCCTTGTGTCAAGGGCTGACAGTTAAAAGAATGCTTTCATTATGTGTGAAACCCTGACTCAGAAGCAGCTTGTTCAAAAGTGATTTATCATCAGTTTCTTTAAAGACACCAGATTCCTTCTCTATGGGCTCCTGTCCCAAGATGCATTCCCCAAAGGAGGACTGGAGTTTTATTTATTGGCTGATTTATTGGCTGATTCTCTTGAAACTATCATTTGACAGAAGACTGGCTTTTTGACAAAATGAACATTTTCATGTAAAGTGTCTGCTTTCCTTAAACATTTTTCATCAGAAAACCAAAACCTGAAGAAAGATTTTTAGCTAAAAATTAGCTGAAAACCAAAGAGTTTTTGCTTTGGGGATTTGATGAAAAGTCAATACTTTCCATGGAAAATGTCCATGTTTTCTGACCAGCTCTTCCTGTTTAACACATCCTCTTAGAAGTATGTATTCAAAACAAGGAAAAGTGTCATATTTTGGGGTGGAAATAGAAGAACCCTGGGTACAAACATTAGCTTAACCAGACAGTCCATTTTTCTTTTTCCAAACATTCTGCAATTCTCCTTCCTGTAGCATTGCTGGTCTCTTTGCTTTTTACTCAGGCAATCTCTGAACAGTCCTTTGTCCCTCCTGTAATTCAAGGGCAAGATTGTGACTATTGGGAAAAGACCAATAAATGATTCATCCTAGAAATGTTGTGTTTGCTCTGTGAAGAGACTATGTAAAAATGGCATCTTGCACAACAGATCAGCTCCTCTTGTGTATTCAGACATAATCTGACTTTAGTGGCAAAAAACAAATCTTGACTGTGTTTTATTCCTCTTAGGCCTGCAGAACGCCAATTACTGATGATGGTCCATGTGATGGAAAGAACCCAGTTTGTTTCTGAGGCTAGGTTGAGTTTTCAGGACTAGTTTTTAAGGAGAAAAAATCTCTTTACCTATGAAGAGAACATGCTTGCTAAGGAAGTCACTGAATGGCAATGAACATGAGATTAACACCTTAATGCCATTTTTTATAAATTTATATTCTAAGTGGGCAGATTTATTGAGAGAGAACATGGTTCATATATTGAATCCAGAGAGCCCTGAAAACCCTTGGATTCCAAAAGCATGTTGAGTCAACATATGGCTTGGTGGCTTGTAAGAACAGGAACAAAAAGTACTTCAATATAGTACAGTTGCTTGGGTTATAAAATAGGTATATAATAATAAATCAATAATAGTCTTCCCTTACAATGTTTTTGCATGGGTGTGGGTGGGTAAGGATTTTTAGCCATGTTTTACAGCTGTGATGACTAAGGCACACTGCAAGTCATTGGCAGAGCAGGACTACAATTCAAGTCTCAGAGCAGATCAGCGGCAAAAGGGTCACATAGCGAGTAAGTATAAGAGCTAGGTCTGGATGTCTCCTGAATCCCCTGCTCCATGCTTACTGTAGCAGACCACAGCTGATAGCTTAAAGAAGCAAGGAGAAGAAATATTTTGGGAAGTGATTTGATTTGACATTGTCAAGGAAACTTGGCACAGCTGTGTTGGAGGCTGAAATGGGCAGTGGTGAGAATCTGTTTGTTGCAGAATTCAGAGGAAAAGAAAGCAGCTTGGGAGATGTACAAGATAAGTCTGTGCTTATTTGGCAGCTGTCAGGGCCATAATCTCCATTTATATACGCTATATGTTAATTAGAGCTGTAATGATCTGTTCAGTTCATATTGAGCATGCACTAACTTGCAAAAGAATGGTTAAAGCCACTGCCAGAACACCCAGGACACTAATTAAATACACAGTGTTTCACATAACTGACATCCAATTCAGATGTTTTTGGTGGCAGTGAAATAAATTGCCCTATTCTAGGTCATGCTTGGCCACGCCTTTTTACGCACTTCCATTTTTGTAATCCATTGCAGCCGTTAACCCATTGATTTTCTTACATATTTCATTTTTTAAGTCTACTTCCAAAGTATATCTTTAACAAAGTATTTTAGATGACTATACAGTCACTGAGAGAGACAAGGTGGGTGAGTCAATATCTTTTATTGGACCAACTTCTGTTGGTGAGAGAGACAAGATGCTGAGCTCCACAGAGCTTTTTTTCAAGTTGTCTTTTTCACCAACAGAAGTTGGCACAATAAAAGATATTAACTCACCCACCTTGTCTCACTCATAGCCTGCTACCAACAACACTGCAAACATATATAGTCATAGTCACAATGGGAAGACCCTTGAGTGACTCAGATACATGCTTAAACTAAGTTGCTTTATAGGCATAAGAAGATTTTACACACACACACACACACACACACACACACACACAGTGACTGACTGACTTCTAGCAGAGTGCTCCACAGGGTAGAATTGAAGAATTCCCTGCACAGCTACCTACTAGTCATACACCCTGAATCTCTTACCATAACCTCCATGGGAGGTTACCCTCTTGTTTCCCTTGGTGGGTCATTACAACTTCATGTTGTATTGGGGCAGTTAATTGCTATTTGTGGAATGTTCCTGATACACAAATCCTGCTGTAGGTAGGCAGTACAATGACTGCACTAAGGTGTAGAGTAGAAAATAGAGGAGGAAAAGTAATGTGAAGAGGGCGGGGAGGGGGGAAACACACAGAATAGGAAAGCATATATTGCTGATGGGTCAAAACTGTGGTGAATTTGTGTCAAGTTTTCCTTCCCTCACAGAAACAGACTCTAACAATGGTTTTAACTTTTCTATTTCAGATTTAACAGTTTTAGCAACTACTGTATATAAGTACTGAATATTGCCAATGAACCACAAAGAGATGAAAATCGCAACTCGATATTGAGACATATTAGCAGAAAGCATAGCGCTCTTGTTACTGTAGTGATGAGCAGGAGAACCTGCTACATTTTGACCTACCAACTTTTTAACATGAGGACCATGATGTAGTTGGTGCTCCAACTGCCCGGTTACCTAACAAGCCCTGTGAGTGCCACCAAGATCCCATCCTTTTGTCTGTCATCAATCAAATAGCAAATAGGGAATTGAGGTGAACACAGAAACAATGAGCCAGATGATGAAGTATGGTTAAATGCAGAGGCTGCAATTTTATTAAATTATTAGCCAATGAATATTAGCCTCTCCAAACTCCCAAGCAGGGTTGTTCCAGGGTGGAATTTAACTGGGCATCAGTAGTTCCCAGTGCTACAAGCCTGAGGATGGGTATGATGGTAATGACCCCTGCACACTCCTTGGCCTACCTAGGGACTCTGGCACAAAGCCAGGGTCCCAATCCATTGCCCTCTCATCGACACAAGATATAGGAGAAATGAGGGGAGCCCTACATTGCATGAGACATGGAGGTGTAGCCCCGTGCTGTGCAATGTTGTGCTCAAAGCCCATGCCCAAGCAACTCATAGGGTTACAGGGACTTCACATTCAGAGGCTTTCTTAACCCACCCACCATAGTGGAACTAACCAGAGTTGCAACAGTTGTGATGTAATCACTAAATCAGACCTCTGGGATACCAAATGGAAAGTGAAAAGACCCACATGCTTTTGCCAATTTTGTCATGTGGGGAAAAGTCCCTTCCAAACCCCAAAAAGTTTGGCTATCAGCATGGCGCCTGGGAAAGGGTGGGGATGGAACAAAGGCAAAAATGGCTACAGACCAGCGGTGGGCAAAAAACAACCCTTCTTTCCTCCCCCTGCCCTTGCAGGTGGGAGCCACTGAGCTGGTCTGTCCTGAGCCCAGTTGTCCAATGACAGCAGGAGTCAGTGGGATAGGCTCAGAGGCCCAGCAATATCCCTGGCCCAGGAGGGAGGGAAGACCACAGGAGCCTAAGTTCCTCCACTCCCCTGCCCCACCACCCAAAGGGAGAGATCAGGGCTGCACCATGCATATTTCATGACCCAGTTAGCAAGTGAGCTATTCCTTTTTTCATCCCTCAGGTTCCCTTGTGTTTTAAGATGCAGATGGTGAGTTGTGTCAGACCAGGTGAAAGTGGGGAGGGATAATATTGTATAAGCAACATCTGTTGTTGAACCACAGTTTTTTGCTGCAAGTAGTACAGATTCGTACATTTCACTGGATTGCTACATAACTATAAGCCCTCTGGAGTACCCAGGAGGCTAATGCCTGGTGGAAATGGTAAAAAAAAAAAAAAACAGATGTACATTTCCTAAGTCATGTGTAGTTGTCAAGGGTATGTGTGAGCTGGAAGAAAAAAATCACATCAACTACCAAGAAATTGATCTAAATAATAAAAATGCAGTCCAATTAGCTGTTGATGAGAGATTCCAGCTCTGGTGAGCCAATTCCCATAGGCTTCATTTGAAAGTCTTCATGTATAGTTTGATAACTCACTGGTTGTGTTCAGGATGGAAAGCAAGCTCAGTTAAAGTGTTTGCATCTGATGCAGAGTGGTAGCCCTTGGAGGGCAAAGGGAGACTTTGTGAAATAAGTTTTCAGATTAGGGCAGTGGGGTCTCATTATGCTTCCTACTCTTATATCTCCTGTTGATTCTTTGACTTCAGGAGCCCCTCAATGGAAACAGTTTATGGCATAGGGAGTTTTCATGATTTCACAGCCTGGTGGGCACTGCACACAATTTGATATTTGCTGGGAGCCCATCTGACCTCAGGCTAGCCCTGAGGGTTTCCATTGCTCTTACTGGGTATAACCAGCTAAAGCTACATGCAGCATTTTGAAATGTACTTCTGAGAACAATGAGATTGTGGTATATAAAAAAAGCTTAATACCTATCTACTTAGGGTATATGATTCCCCTCACTACACAACAGGGTAATGCGCTCAGACTTGCATTGATATATAGGATTGGCTGCTGCACTTTGTATTTATTGGAGCTTTTTCATGACACATTCCCAAATGATAATCATGATGACGACAAGTCCGGGTCACCACTGCCTGGATCATTGTGACTAGGTCTGAGACAGTCCTCTGGCCATTAATATTGTGGGCAGCTTCGGCCTATCTTAAAATGTACTAATTCAAGATGTCTGCCTTTTTAGTTTCTTCAGAGAACAGATCCACTAAATTTCATTACTAGCATTTATTCCCATTTAGTTTGAAATTGTATGTAGTATATTGCTGCATTTTTAAAAATAATCTTTTGGTTCAGAGTAGTGAAATTCACACTGTGTATTTCTATTACCATTTATATGCCATGGGTCAAATTCTCTTGATTTTAGGGACACTTCATGGGTGTAATAGAGCATAATTTTGTCCAATATATCCATAATGAATATTCCTAAAAACTAATCATAAGATTATCCCAAAGAAAATCCAGCATTCCTTTACATTAGCTTGTTTGTGGTGATAACTAGCTTTTGAAATGAAATATGTTACACAGATTGAACAGTAGGAAGTTAGAAGGTACAATTGTAGTAATTACATCCCAAAAGATTCAACTTATCTCCTCTGTGCCATTTCAGTATACAGGACAAATATTTATGCAAATATCTGCAGATAGAATACATGCACGTGCATTTGAGGTTTACAACCCAAATTTTCTTCATAGTTACCCCATTATTAAGATAACTGCATTGAAATTTCCCTGGAGGCATAAATCAGTAGACCTGCTGTTCTTCTGTAGTCCACAAGGATTCGTTTAATAGACGACCTTGTCTGTATGCAAATTAGTTATTTTAAATACATTTTATCTTTTATTTAGACTTATTATGCAGGGGACATCATGGCCAAGTAGAAGGTGAACTCTAAATACATTTTAAGCTGTGCTATCTCCTGAGAACTGAAAAGTTATGTTAATCCTTATTTTAATACATTCCATTCTTAGCACTCTCTAATTTTATTCTATATGGTGATACATTGCAATTGTGTTCTAGTTCTTCCATTATTCATTTAATATTTGTGTCAATGAAGGGAGCTAGTCATTTTAAATGAAAGTCTTCTTAAAGCTAAAGTATATATGGTGGGGGGAGGAGGAGGCTAGTGGAAAGCTAGTGCATCCTTCTACCAACTGACAGAGGAGTGCCTCCAGCCCAGTGATATACATAAGTTACTAGGGGTAAATACTAGCCTCATTAAAGACAATGTGAGTTTTCCCATTGACTTCAAGGGAGGTCAGGATTTCACAGGGGAGCATGAAGCCTTAGTCATATGATTAACTTTATGCATGTGAGTGATTTAAGCAAAGTAAAATGAACATGACATGAATAAGTCTTTGTAGGATTGGGGCCTTAAGGAAGATACCCATATAGTAAAAAGCAACAGAGGGTCCTGTGGCACCTTTCAGACTAACAGAAGTACTGGGAGCATAAGCTTTCGTGGGTAAGAACCTCACTTCTTCAGATGCAAGTACTTGCATCTGAAGAAGTGAGGTTCTTACCCACGAAAGCTTATGCTCCCAGTACTTCTGTTAGTCTGAAAGGTGCCACAGGACCCTCTGTTGCTTTTTACAGATTCAGACTAACACGGCTACCCCTCTGATACTTGACACCCATATAGTAGTTTGTTTAGTGGTCGTGGGTCAGTTAAAGTCATTGAAGACTGTGGAAGGCATATATGCATAATTACAGTTGGTCTGGATCTAAAAAAACAAAATAAAAAACCCCTAATGCCCAGTGAAAGGAGCACATTCAATCATTTTGAAGTTTAAGTTTCCAATAGTGGGATAATAACCCTGGGATCAGGACTTTTGCTTTTATTAATAATCTGAAGACATTTCAGGAAATGGAAAAATCTGTAAAGTCCCACAAGGTTAGCTGTGTTTTATCTTAATATCACAGCGGAGCAAACTAGCCATATCATTCAGATCTTTCTGAGGACTTTGGGATGAAAACTACTGAATGGCAATAGAGGAGGTAATATCCATTAGGAAAATGTATGGCTACATCTTGTGTCTCTTTCTTAAAAACGGAAGATCTGACTATGACAGGTTGGGTCACAGAGACCCCCTTGGGACTGTCACCTGAGACTACCTCTGAGCCCGTTTTCCTTGCTTGGGACTTCAGAAACCAGTCTTGTTGAGACAGACACGCTAGCCTGCTGTAAACACAGACCCAGGTCTGAACCATGTCCCCAAAAGCTGCAGGCTTTAACTGAAAACCACTTAGCTGGTATTCCTGTCTCCAGCACCCAGATACCAAGTTCCCAATGGGATCCAAACTCCAAATAAATCTGTTTTACTCTGTATGAAGCTTATATAGGGTAAACTCATAAATTGTCCGCCCTCTATAACACTGATAGAGAGATATGCACAGCTGTCTGCTCTCCAGGTATTGATTACTCTGGGTTGGTTAATAAGCAAAAAGTGATTTTATTAAGTATTGAAAGTAGGATTTAAGTAGTTCCAAGTAATAACAGACAGAACAAAGTAGGTTACCAAGCAAAATAAAACAAAAACACGCAAGTCTAAGCCTAATATATTAAGAAACTGATAACAGTTAAAATCTCACCCTCAGAGATGTTCCAATAAGCTTCTTTCACAGACTGGACTCCTTCGGAATCTGGGCCCAATACTTTCTCCTGGTAAAGTTCTTGTTAGCTCCAGCTCAGGTGGTAACTAGGGGCTTTCTCATGATTGGAACCTCCTTTGTTCTGTTCCACCCCCTTATATAGATTTGGCACAAGGCGAAAATCTTTTGTCTCTCAGGGTTCCCACCCCTCCTTCTAAAAGCACCAGGTTTAAGAGGGATTCCTGTACCAGGTGACATGGTCACATGTCCTGTGAGACCCCAACCCTTCATTCTTCCTGGTCTGACCCACAGGAAGGCTTGCAAGTAAACAGAGCCATTTACAACCAATTGTTCTAGTTGATGGGAGCCATCAAAATTCCAAACCACCATTAATGGCCCACACTTTGCATAATTACAATAGGACCTCAGAGTTATATTTCTATTTTCAGATACAAGAATGATACATTTATACAAATAGGATGACCAAACTCAGTAGATTATAAGCTTTGTAATGATAAGTTACAATAGACCTTGTGCATGAAGCATATTCCAGTTACATTATAGTCACACTCATTAGAATATTTTAATAAAATCATATGGAGAGCAACGTCACACCCTCCTCCTGAACTTACTGCCAGAGACTTGGACACTGTCTATGGCAGAGGCAGTATATCTAAAATTCTTCTTTGGGCTCCCCTCTGGAGCAGACACTCCTGTGTCCCCCAAAAGGGAAGGTGACCCTGATCCAGCTGTGGGCTCACAGCTACCAGCTATGACAGACCCTTTCACTGGCCAGCAAATTCCCATCCCTTTCACTCAGATTGGGCTTGCTTCCAGCTACAGAGTCCTTGGGGTCTGTTCCCACTCCAGCATCACCAGGACCCCAACTTCCACCTCCAGGATACATGTCTCTGTGCATCTCTTCCACTCCATTACAGCTAGGTCATGCTTCTGAGTCTCAATTTGTGCTTGTCTCTGGGCCTCAATTTCTTTATCTTTTAAGTCCAGGGTTTGCTGGTGGGCAGCCTTTTGTTTGGCTTCTTCTGCCTTCATGGCAGCCTTTTCCTGGGCAAATTGTGCATCAATTTCCATTTGTCTTCCCTTGAGACTGTCACTCAATGAGCTGGGATACTACTGAGGACAACCCTTCTGCCAGAACAGGCACTCCTCCACTCCTGTCTTGCTGAGTTAGACACTGCAGTCAGCTTCAGCACAGACCCAGAGGTTGGGCCACACTTCTCTGCAGTTCACTGAAACTGAGATCCACTCAGCTCAGGGGCTTCTTAGTTAACAGGGACTTTCCCAGCACCCAGTGTTCAGCCTTCCTGGGCAATTTGCAACCTATGCAGTTCTAGCTTCTTCTGATCTTCACTCTTACTTATTTTGCTTACTTTTCTGTCCCTATTTCCCTTACCCGAAATAAGCAAACAGAAAATAACAAACTGGTAACCACTTTGTCTGTTCTCCATCCACCACACTCAAAACTCACTTAAAATCACTATCAGTGTTTCAAAGCAATCAGCTGTGCACAGATCCCATTCGACTACGCCACTGTGACGGGTTAGGTCACACTGACACAGTTAAGATCTAGGATTAATTACTTTATTTTTGAAATAACTTTGTAGTTACCATTTCAGATACATATCCAGATAATGCTGAAAAGTTTTCATATAGATTCCCACCTTCGTTGTGTGTTCTCTCTCTGTTGTTTGTGTTAATCCTATTCTAACAAAGCCCTAGCTGGGATGATTTAATTGGGAATTGGTCCTGCTTTGAGCAGGGGGTTGGACAAGATGACCTCCTGAGGTCCCTTCCAACCCTGATATTCTATGATTCTATGATTCTATGATCTTGTGATCTGAACATATTTCCTCTTTGCTTTTAGTATTTTGTCACTTTGGCATATTTATGACTCATCTTTAATTTATTCATCCATTTTTCAATTTTTTCTTACTTCACAAGTTATACGGATAAACCTGAATTAGAGATAAAGCCATCTACAATAGTCAGTCACACTTTAAAAAAAGTCTCCCATTTTGAAAGATTCTGTGAGTTCAACAGGGATTCTCTGACCAATATTATTAATAAACATTTATATTGTGTTAGTGGCTAAACATCACAACCAAGTTGGGCCCTCTAATGGTGGCACTCACCTCTTGAGCACCCCCTGCTGCTGCTTTCAGTACTGCAGGACTTTTCCTACTCCTGGCACCCCCTATATGTTGTCAGCCCTCTAGCCAGGTCAGACAGGCAAGATGAACCTCTTCCAGGGTAGCAAAATAGATAGTTTTTGTTGGTCTTCAGCCCTAGTTCTGGGTCCTTTAACTCCAGCCCTTCACTCAGGCTTCAGTGAGTTGCTGCTACTTTCCTGAGGCTCTTCCAACCCAACCCCTTTATCTTCATCCCTTACCTTAGGGTAAAAGTTCTCAGGTCCTCTCTCCTAAGGTTGCCAACAGTCCCTTATTACAAAGGGATGTCCCTTATTTTTTCATCTCTGTACAACAAGATCAGGAATTGCGGAGTGCTGCAAAAGGCAGCAAGAAATACTCCTGGTGAATGTAGGTGAGTACAATTTATCATTATCATTATTATTAATAATAATAATTAATAGCAGGAGGAGGGATGGGACAGGGTGCTAAGGAAATAGTCCATTATTTTTGAAATACAATGTTGGCAACCTTATCTCTCCCGTGGACAGTAAATGCAGCCAGGCATTCACCTTTGGCAAGAACAGAGCTCCTTTTCTCATCCCTTTGGCAGCCAGGAACTGAACTATTCAGCCCCTGCAGTTCTTTTTATCTGAGCCTGCTGGGCTCTGATTGGCAGCCTCTCTAGGCAGGACTGAAGGACCCACCTTCTCTGTTCCCTTCCTGGGGTGGGATGTAATAGGACCAGCCGGGGTCCTGTAGAAAGGGGCCATGAAGACTTGATCACAAGGCCTTTTTTGCTAAGTGCTATACAAGCATAGACTAAATTACAGTCCATGCTGCAAAGATCATACAATCTAAAAGACGAGATGTAACAGGTGGGTGAGACAAACAAGTGGGGGGCTGAAATGGCACATTTTTTAAAACGGAGAATTCCGCCAGAGTGGGTAATTAGAAACTCTTTTAAAATCTCAAAAATGAAAGGAAATGTTCCATTTTGGGGTTGATTTAAACATTTCGTTTGACCCAAAACATACATTTATCTTTTTTTTTTCTTACTATTTTGTTTGCCAATATTTAAAAAAATATTACAGATCAATCTGAAATGAATATATATAGTATATTTGATATGACAGTAGGAAAAAATGATTTTTTCACAACTCTACATGTGACTGAAGAGAAGTCTCTGAAAGTGCTGTGTGCCATTCCAGCTCTAATGAAATACCCAGGTTGCACTCAAATATTGATTCCACATGTAGCAGTATGATGTGGTGTCCTCCATGTCAGCATGAATTCCCTCAATTAATTTTTGCTTGTTTTTTGTAAGATTACTGTCTCCATCAGTCACATTTTTAATAAAGCTGTGTATCATTTTCTCAAAGTAACTGGAATCCTCCCTTTCCCTTCTACAAACATTTTATTGTGATTATTTAATCCGCTAATGGTGCAAATCTCAGCCCCTACAAAGACTACAGAATAGGGATGGCTGAATCTTGTCCCTGAATTTTCATTTTATATCACCATGTACTTTGCTCATCAAAAACAAACAAAAAACAAAGAAACAAAACAAAACAAAATAAACAGACAAAACACCCAGAAAGGAAGCATTTTCAAAGCACAGAACCTATTTCGCCAGCAGGGGTATTTAAGGAGGAGAAAACTACATTTCTCACCCAAGCCTGAACTTGTATTGACCTCTCTAAAGCATTGACTCTAGCCAGTGTCAATTCAAAGGAAACGGAAGCCCTGAGCCTACAATCAGATGACAGTACACTGGCCATTGCACATTCATATGCTGTAGGGCAGCTATAAAATATATGACATGTAGGATTCTTTGGGAAAAAGTAGTAACAAATTCTAACTGAAGAATGACATATGTGCATATATATATTTATTTTACATGGCCATTTGAACTAAAAGAACTAGCATCTTTATTAAATGAAATAGCAAGTTCTTGGATTCCCAAGTAATAATCATGATTTTATTTGATTTGGACTTTCATGTAATTTTAACCAATTCTTAGTAGGGTGTGTTCTCTTTCAACCAGATCATGCAAAGTAGGGAGCATTCTCTACTCCTGCTGAAGTCAATGGGAAGAAAGGACATTTATCATATTTGGAGTCTAATCCTAAATTAGGAGAGGAGCCAAGAATCTAATTAATTGGGAAACGTTTCCCGTATGTTGCTAGGGACAGCACTAGTGTATTGAACAAAGAGATTCACTTTAATTGGTAACTGCATTTCCCTAGAACAACTAATAAAGGGTCTTAGGGAATGTCTCAAGATTGAATCTGCTCTATCACAAAGTTGACAATACTGAAAGTTAAAGGAGACAGTTTTTTTTAACATGCTAGAATGTGCAAACTGTTTTTCACAGCCTTTCAAATCATGTGTACACGGTTCTTTAAATGAGAATGTTTTCTTCATTTGCTTTACACCTCACAAACTTGTTAGAATTAAATGGACCCTACTAGCACTATTAGCGGTTTTATCTAAACTATGTCAGGAAGTTCTGAGGATGCTAAATGGATTCTACTGGTAGCCAGAGTGCTTTTTTAGAGAGATAAAAGGATCAATGTATTAAATTAGGATAGTACAGAAAAGCCAGAGATAAAGAATTACTATAATACGCACAGATAGTTCTTGTAACTGATATTCTGAGGGTGAAATCCTGGTCCTATTGACGTCAAGGGGAGTTTTGCTGTTAACTTCAATGGGGCCAAGTTTACACCACAAATCTTTAGACGCTTGAATAACTTGAATTATTACATGGATCTGCGCTTGTCTATAGAGTCCAATTTGGAGTTTTCCGCTCAAGCATCTCTTTTTCAGATAGATGTTAGAAATTTTCTTCCTGCCTTCAGAGGAAGAAAAGGATGCTACTATTTGACTTTGAGGAAGACACTCACATTGAAGAGGCTGTAGCCAATCAAACTAATGCCCTCTGACACTTTCGATGACCAAATCTGTGCATAAATTCATTGCTTTTTTAAAATGTGTGATTGTACTATGAAAAATGGCATCCTACTCAACCCATCTACTTCCTGTGCATGTTCAGAATCTTATCTGCTGCTCTACATGACCAAAGTAAGTTTTTACTGATTTTCCTCCTCTCAGCTACTCCTGGGGGAATTCATGCCCCCTGCAGATTTCTTTGCTTCTCTGCAAAAAAATGAATTTCTGACGGTGAAGCAAAGGGAAGCCATAAGAGCAGTCACTCATCCCTCCCCAGCAGCACAGGCATGTCATTTCAGGCACCCAGAGAGATAAATCACCAGTAGAGCAGGAGGAGGGCTGGGACACCCTGGCTGGTGGCTCCTACCTGTGCCGGGCTCAGATGTTAGACCCAGCTGGGCTGGGGGTGGGGGAGGATGGGACTTCCTCTTCCCCTGCAAGGAGTGGCTGGGGCCATGTCAGATCCACACCAGAAACCTCCCCTGGCATTGCACTCCCCACCCACATATACTTCCTGCCCCATCGGTCCTCAGCTGGGGGGGGGTGTCACAGTATGGGGAGCTGCTCCCTCATCTGCCAACCCCCATGCATATGGACCCCCTATACCCAGACCCTCCCATCGAGCCTCACCCCCTTCACCCAGAACCATCCCACACACCCCCGCACCAAACTCCCACCCAGGACAGCTCACCTTCTGCATCCGGAGCCTCCCTGCACACAGAACCGACATTGATCCCCACTCCCCTGCATCCTGACCCTGCACCCAGACCACCCCTCTCTGAGCCCTCTGCACTCAAACCCTCACTCCAATGAGCCCCGTCCCACCCCACCCTCCACCTGGACCACCCCAATGAACCCCCAGCACCCAGACCCCCACCTCATCAATCCCCAATCCCCCAGCACCTGGACCCCCATCCCACTGAGCCCCATCACTGCACACCCAGACCCCACCTACTGAGCCCCAACCAGCTTCATCTGGACACCCATGCAGATTCCCATTGTTCCTGCACCCGGAAACCTCCAAAGAGCCTCTGTGCATCCAGATCCCTCTCACATCCAGACCTCCCACGATGCTGCCCGTACCCAGATTGCTCCACACAGAACCTTCTCAACCCACACTAAACCTGTCCACACTTGGATCCTCCTAGGCTGATCCTGCCTGCCCACACCTAGAGTGCCTGGCATGGAGGGACAGGGCCCTGGGGCATTTTGGGGGTAGGCTTGTCCCATGCACTGTGTCAGGTTTGGGTGGAACCTCACGGCCAAGTTCATGTCCAGGAGGGGGAGGGGGTTGCAGGGTGATCTCCCACCTCCGTGCAGCCAGTGGCTTATGCTCCCCACTGCCATGCTGGAGCGTCCATATTTATTTATTGACAAATAAAATTTTCAGAATTTTAAAATATTGTGCACAGAACTTTTATTTTTTTTTTGGCACAGAATTCCCTTAGGAGTACTCTTAGCTCAGCAGAGCCAATGCATCTTGAGAGATTGAACTGTATTTTATCCCTTCCATCAATAGAATTAACTTTAACAAATTGTTAAGTTTAAACTGCCAAGTCAATCAGCAACATCAATGATCAATCAGTCAAAGGTATAACTGAAAGCAGTATATGAACACAGTGGAATTGTCTTCAAAATACAGCTTCAGTAAAATGTAGGCAATATGCATGTTTCACAGGAAGAAGACAATGGGGAGGTTGCATAGGTGTCATTGGTGGGAGAATGTGGTTTGCAGAATTTTATAACTGATGACAATGTGTGTGAAGGAAAGAATACAGCTTGACTTTCAAATTCAAGGTGGAGCTTACAAGACTGGTAGGTAGTAAAAAATGGTGTGTGTGTGTGTGTGTGTGTGTAAATTGAACGCATATATGCTGGAACTGTTGAGTTACAATGCAAATGGAAACCGGGGATGCCATTTTCACAGTCCCCTATCAGAACAGAACTGCATTTAAAGCTGATTTAATAATATGACCTTTCAAAGTGAATTAACATTGAAGTCTGATTTCTGGCTGTTACTGGATCTTAGAGTGTCCATGTAAATGGTGAATGGAGTATTGTACAGGATACCCATTTCAGGACACCCCAACCTTTTTTCTATGGCACCTTTCATACACATTTTTTATTACTATTTAACTCTAACCGTATTCAATCCTGTAAAGGTTTATGGAAAATAGGATTGCATGCCGTGAAAGTTAAAAATATATAATAATGGGGGAGAGGATTAAAGAAAGAGGTAAGAAAGAGAAGATATCTCAGATGAAATGTAAAAAGCTGTGGAGTCAGTGATATAAAGAAGTGCACAGATTTTGCTGCGCAGGAGACCTGTCAAACCAACAATATTGAATGTATAGGGAGGGACTGAGCTGAAGTTAGTTTTAGGTGAGTGGAGAGAGGAAAAAGATAGTTGTAGAGTCCAACGGTGCATGTGAAGGGAGAGATACATTTGTACCAGTAATTAAAAGAAATCCTCAAATGAATCTAGACTAGTTTTTCAGCAAAGCTAGAAGGCACTATTTTCAAGCTTAATATCTCATAAGCCTAGAATAGAATGTTCTATACCATTGGAAAATGGGGGACTCTTCGCTCTCTACTAGTATAAGGCTGGTGTGTCCTATGTGAAAGGTTCATGAGACCTCAGACCTTGACGCTATGTGATTCTTTATGCACCAAGATGGAATATTCAGTTGAACAATATGGCCAAGCTTTTCAAAAGTGACTAGTGCCTCAATGTTTGGGTGCCCAACTTCAGACATCTTACAAGGTCTATATTTCAGTGGAGAGTTTTGAGCACTTTCTGAAATTTGGACCACTTCAATACATCTCAAATTGGGCATTCAGTAATTTAAACACCCAGAATCACTCGTCACTTTTGAAAATCTTAACCTTTGCCCTTTGGTGGAATGCTCTGTACTTCTGGGTACTTCTATCTCTTTTTGGTTCCCGCATTGGAACCTGGTGTAGCGGGTGGGCTCAGGTTCACCTACAAGCCACTGCAGGAGTGGTGTGGTCAGTGCACTGAATATGGAGACTGCCTGAGACTGTGTGGAGAGACTCTGGTGAGTCTCTGGAAAGGGAGGATGATTGTGACTTGGCCAGAGGAGTAAGCCACGAAGGAGAGGCGCTGCAGCTCCTGACCAGTGAGACAGGCAACGGGCTGAGCGGACAGGGCATGGACAGTGGCAAGCTAATTCCCCAGATGTACCACAAGGAGACGCCACCAAGTGGTGAATAGCATGATCCCAGTATAGCAGGCGTAACTTGTTCAGACATCAACCAGCAGGAGCTTGTGTCTGTCCAATTCCCCTGAACAACAATCCCTCCCCACCTTCCCAGAGAAAGTATTCTTTTCTTAATCCTGCCATGTCTGTTTTGATTTCTTGGGAATTTTCCTGTCCTGGCACTGTCTTCTTAACAACCCTTAAGTGTTTACTGAGGGATGGCTTATCTTGCACAATATTTTTCTCTCTCTGCTTTTTCTCCCCAACATACCCCATTAAATTGACTCACTATATACATACAGCAAACATCCCAACAATCAGGTCAACATACTGTCTTCATGAATTATTACAGAGCAGCTCCAAATACATCACAACTTCTGGGTTGTATCTTCCAGTCAGTCACCTACAATTTTCTGTATGCGTTTAGCCCATCTCTGCCCTGAGTTTTATTAAGAAAGCATAAACTGTTTAGCTGCTATTGTTAGAAAACATCTGACATCCTAATTTGCCAGATGCTAAAACCTAAGGATTCAATGACTTTCTAACAATGATATAATTCTACACTAATAGTGATTTATATATATATTTATATTAAACAGTTGCTAAATTCTTTTAATCACTTTCTTAAAACTAGGAAGAAGGGCAGCTCCGACACTGCTTCCTTTCTTTCTTTCTCTCACCATAGTCCTCAAGCCTCATCCATGATGATGACAATTCCTGTATTTATTTAATTTCTATGTTAACTTCCCCTGTGATTCCATTGTGTCTCATTTCCTCCGCTGACCCATTTATCTTCTTCTCTAGTTTCATTCCTTTAGTCACTCTCTGAACTTGACTTTTAATAGAGTTGGTCAAATACTAGAAAAAAATTATTTGTCAAATAAATTATTAGACCAAAGCCAGTAAAATTTAATCAAATAATTAGTTTGACAAATAACATTTGGACAGACCTAATATTTGCCAAGTGCTGCTCTTTTTGATCTGTCTTTTACGGAGTTCCTTTTCTCTAACAGTTTTTCATCTTGAACACTACTTAGTCTCCAGCTCTCCCCCTTCCTATTACGCCTTTCATTTCCCCCTGGTGTATTAATTTCTACAGAGAGGTTAAATGTCCCATGACACTCGTCATAAGAGGAGAGGTCTGCTCAGTGTCTTTGGACAAAATATCCAGTGTGCTCTGCATGATGTATTGAACTGTCTTGCAATTGTAAGTTCTCACTTTCCATGCTCAGGGTGTTTTCCTGGTCCTGCTTGCAGGCTAGGGGCCTCTGTAGGTAAGCATACAGTCTGGATGTGTAGCAGCAGTCAGTTTGCAGCCAGCTAACCTAGAGTAAAATGGGGTGAGTTGTGCATTTCTGTTTTAGGGAGTAGCCTGCTTTGTCTCTAAATTGGGTTCTTGTGTGTTATCATTCTGAATTCTAAGAAATAAAGTAGTGTTATGTTGCAATATTCCAGCAAGAGCATTCATGATTTTATCTGACTTTTCTGTGTGTATGTCCTAAACATAATAGGCTGGTAGCTGCATGTCAGTGGTGAGTGAAATAAAACCTGTGGGTAGGATTTTCAAAGCCTCCTATTGGATTGATGCTCTGTTCCCACTGATTTCTATGGGAATTCAGCATTCAACTCCCTTAGGCAGCCTCAATCTTTGCACAAAGCACTTTAAAATCCTTCAGGATGAAAGAGCTTATATAAATATTTGTTTAATAAGCAAATACAGTCAAATCTGAAGTGAGAACTTGCTAGCCATTACCACACATCCACAAGCATCTCCTATTTTAAGTATAGAGAAACAACTGTGATTATCTCCAAAAATACTGTACAAATGTAACTTTTTAAAAATAGTTATTTTAATGGTGAGGATTCTACTGTTATAGGTGGAAATAATAGAACCACTTATAGTTAAGTTTGCCTGACACTTCCCATTAGAGACTATTTTCAGTATTATAACTTTACCAGACTTTAACTACTTGGACTGAAATTTCTTATGCTGTGTCTGGCTCAGGCCGAATATTTTCTTTGTCTTTTTTGAAAGTTTCAGCAAAAAGGTTCAGCTGTGTCTCAGAATGAAGTTAAGGAAAAATACAGTGTAAAATTTTTTTATGTGCTCAAAAGTTTCTTTGAGGTACTCTAGAATCTCCATGCTTTGGAGCAAGAACAGAGAAATTTCCCTCACATCAGGGATGTGCCTTTTGATATTTCCATGAAAATCTGCACAAATTTTGCCAAGTTAGGAGTTCTGAAAATCTCAGTTTGCCTATGGTCAGCAGAGATTTGTTAGAGTATAGCAGATATTCTCCAAAGATTTTGCTTGCAATAAGCATGCTCCATCTTCTGAACTCCTCCATGCTGACTGGACTGTGCATGGGTCATCCCTACAGAGCAACTCAACATGCTCTATCTTGAAACTGCAGGGGCTACACAGGATTTCCCCCGCAATTGCTTATCTGAGTACTTTGGTGGTGCTGCGCACTGGAACTGAGAGCCATGAGAAGGCCTCTCCTATGGTTTCAGTGCTCCCCCTGCTGGCTCCCAGGCAGCAAGGAAGAAATCATCTGTTTGGAATGCAGTGGGGTGAGGAGCCAGGCCGGGAGGGAGATAGGAAGGGGGAAGTGAGAGGGGAGATTAGGATAAAGGGGTGGAAGGCAGGTGGGAACTAAGACAAAGAAACAGAAGAGGGTGTGGCAGTGGGACTTGGATGAAATGGGAGGCTGGGATGACCTGCTGTTACTATCAGTTACTCTGTTAGCTCAAGCAGCAGAGGCCTGTGTGTTGGATCTAAAGATTTTTACATGGCTGGACCATGTGGGAATCATTATGGTTCCACATAATGTTTTTTGTTTGCCTTTTTTTTTTTATGTAGGAAACTATATACAAAGAACTCCAGTAAATGTGTTAAGGTTGTAATGCAAAGTACTGACAAGTTAGGAAATGTCAGTATCAAGATTGTCTGTGCAACCTTAATTTGGTGCCTTTGCATATGTATGCTTTGATAGAGTCTTTAATTAGATGATCACATACACCTCTACCTCGATATAACGCTGTCCTTGGGAGCCAAAAAATCTTACCGTGTTATAAGTTAAACCGTGTTATATCGAACTTGCTTTGATCCACTGGAGTGTGCAGCCCTGCCCCCCTGGAGCACTGCTTTACCGCGTTATATCCGAATTCGGGTTATATCGGGTTGCGTTATATTGGGGTAGAGGTGTACTTCTTTTTCCACAGGACTATATGGCTGATATAAAAACTGTCTTGACCATATAATGACCTCACGGATTCTTATGATATCACATATTGTCATAAAAATGGACTAGGAATTCTTTAAAATATTTGATATTATAGTAGCATCTGGAGGTCTCAGTCCAGGGACCAAGGCCCTACTGTGATAGGCATTATACACAGACACATGATGAAGAAATTGTCCCTGCAACAAGAGAACTAATAGTTTGAGTCAATAACAGGACAACAAATAGACTGGGGAGATCTCAAGGTAACAATGAGACAGTAAAGAATAGGGTAATAAGCAGTGATTTCAACACACCAGTTGCCAGGCCATGCCAAATCAGAAATGGCATATCAGAATGTGTTTGGCCATTTTGATGAGATTGATGGTTGACTACACACCCTTCTGGATGCTTTGGAGAGGAGTATCGTAGCACCTTCAGGAAGCTTACACTCCTGAAAGTTGTCTTTTTCTGTAAAGAAAGCACTTTTGCCTGTGGGTTATGATAGAATTTTCCAGTGCATCTGGACTATAAACAGACATATGAGAATACCGGGCCGTCATGAGGAGAGATGCTGAATCCTGAGCAACTGCTGGGATGTAAGAATTAAGTTCCATACTCTCCCCTCCTCAGGTGTCGCTTCATCCCCATTCTATTTTCTCTTTCTTCTCTTTTTGGCTTCTGCCTAATCAATTCAAAGGTTAAACAACCTTGGACTACATGATACCTTCACAGTCTAACTGGCTAAACACTATGGAATCATAGACTTTAAGGTCAGAAGGGACCGTTATGATCATCTAGTCTGACCTCCTGCACAACGCAGGCCACAGAATCTCACCCACCCACTCCTGCATCAAACCTATGTCTGAGCCATTGAAGTCCTCAAATCATGGTTTAAAGACTTGAAGGTACAGAGAATCTTCCAGCAAGTGACCCGTGCCCCACGCTGCAGAGGAAGGCAAAAAAACCCCAGGGTCTCAGCCAATCTGCCCTGGAGGAAAATTCCTTCCTGACCCCAAATATGGCGATCAGCTAAACCCTGAGCATGTGGGCAAGACTCACCAGCCAGACACCCAGGAAAGAATTCTCTGTAGTAACTCAGATCCCACCCCATCTAACATCCCATCACAGGCCATTGGGCATATTTACCGCTAATAATCAAAGATCAATTAATTGCCAAAATTAGGCTATCCCATTATACCATCCCCTCCATAAACTTAGCAAGCTTAGTCTTGAAGCCAGATATGTCTTTTGCCCCCACTGCTCCCCTTGGAAGGCTGTCCCAGAACTTCACTCCTCTGATGGTTAGAAACCTTCATCTAATTTCAAGTCTAAACTTCCTGATGGCCAGTTTATAAGCAGTCTTGCCCCGGTGTTGAGGATTGGTGAGACGAGATCAGAGCACTTCTGCCAGATGTTGGCTCAGACTAGGGAAGTGAGCCCAGGTCCAGAGGCTGTGTGTGTATACCATCTACTTACTACCTGAAGCATGTGGATGAAGCAACCAAGACTTATCAGTGAATCATGAGTTTTTCTTTCTTTCCTGTTCCGTCTCTTCCAAGATATTAGTATCTCACAATTAGTTCTCAGGGTTAAACTGGACAAGAGGCGTACATAACTTTTCTTCTAACCACTCTTATTTTGGTACTATGGATAGGTGGCTATTTTGTTTATAACAAAGCCAATTCAAGGAACCACAGCAAGTAGTTTGATATGCAATTAAATTGTGGTGACTGTCATAATAATAATGCAGGTTCTTAAAGTCTATTTCCCATTATCCCTTACTCAGAGTGCTTAATTTCTCCAAACATCTGGATAATCCTCTTGCTCTCTAACAGGAATTGAGAGCTTACAGGGCCTGATTATGTTGACTTCAGTGGTCTTTGAAAGATTTCATTGACTTTGGTGGGCTTGGATCAGAACCATAAAAAGGTGGTGATCTTAAATATTGTGTATATGTTGCCTAAAATATCTCATTCTTAGAGCACAACATGATACAATGGTTACTTGAAAGCCCCCTGGCTCACAATGCCTATGGTTACCTTCATTATTTAGTAATCTACTTCAGGTATAACTCAGTATTGATGAGCAGATGTAACTTTAAAAAGTGGAAATGTCAATTTTGCTCTCAATTTTTTTTTTCTTTTTTGGTAGAAAGCAAGGCAGTATTGCTATTTGAATTTTCAGTTGGTAAAAACTATTCTCAAAAGATGTTCACCATGAATCAATGCATTTAACATGCTGTGCAAGTTCATATCTATCTACATATATGTGCAACAGTTTCCCAGAATGATATATCAAGCAGTAGGCATATCCACTAAATGCAAAAAACTGTCTCTACAAGGCAGACTGTGATACTAATTTTCCAACAAAAAGATCAACTCAGTCACTCTATATACTTAGGATTTGTCCACGCTAGTGTGGATGGAGGTATACCAGTATAAAAATACTTATACTGGTATATCTTATTCTGGTTTAGAAAACAAAATAACCATAAATCACCTATATAACTCTGTCAACTCTATGGTTTATATTGGTTAAAAAAAAACAACACATCCCTAGCTGATATAGTTATACTGATATAAAGTTTCTAGTGTGGAACAGGCCTTACTGAATTATCTCTGCTATACCTTCTGTGACAAAGAATAACAGAATTCATAAGCTTCATATTTAACATGAAAAAATGGAATAGAAAATACACTTTTACCATGCAGACCAATTAACGTTGCTGTTGGCACCTTAAATTTGCATTTCCCATCATTGCGACTAACTGTGCTTCCTTAGCATTACAAACTTTTTTCATTTAGTTTCCTTGGGTTTTTGAAATGAAGAAAATATTTCCTGGGCTGCTTAATGTTAACATTTAAATGGTTCAGTCAGGCTTTTGAAGCTCACTCCTCACTGAGGGAAACGAATCTGGAGGGGTGAATACCTGCCTGTGCAGCTGCTGCTTTTCTTGGGTTGGAGGTGGCTTTCCTCAAGGATAAATTAACAGTAAAATTAGGTGAAAGCAGCTAAAAAGTAATTGTGGAAATTCTTGCAAAGTAGGCCAGTCAGCTATGCTGCTGTTTCTGACCCTTCTAATTTACTTCAACACAAACATTTGGATAGGTAAGTTTGTTTGCAAGAATGTTTGAGGAAAGGAAAAGGGTTCTGAATACTAGCACAGATACTGTTCCGGAGACTATTCACAGCAGTAGTGTTGCAATAGCCATTTTGAAAAGTGATAGAGAATTTCTTACTGATTCACAGCTATTATTCTCCCATAGATTTTTAGTACCTCTTAACTGGAAAAGGGTCTGTCCACTTGTAGCCTAAATTTCACTTCCATAATTCCTTCACACTATCTTTTCCCATTTATGAATGTGGACTGGGTTATCTATGTCCAAATCCTTTTGAGTAACTAATGTATTGAGACAATGAAAAACAGGTAATTTGTCAGACCTATGGGCAGTGAATATTGCAAGATTCTAGAACTGGGTTTGTAGAGTCCTATATTGATCCCTTAAATATACTTAGTTTTAAGACTTGTAGGGGTAACTCTCTTTTTCCTGATGTAATCGAAAGCACTAGTGATAAATTATGTTAGCAAGTATAATAGCATTTGGAAAGAGGACTGGTAATACTTAAAACAAACAAAAAAAAATTAATAAAATTAGAGCTGAGAGACAACTGAAAAAATGTCATTTTGAAAATTCATTCTAATAACCTAAATGTGTTCTAATATTTGAAACTTCTTTTATTTACTTTCCCTGAACATTCATACAAGTGATTTGTAGTAAGAAAATTCGCAGGAAAAAAATTGAAATTATTCATGCCAATATGTATTTGCCTTCAAAGTGCTGTGAACTGTCAGCTGGATGTGTTTGCATGAATATTCACTCCACAGAGAGCTCACTCAACTCTTCCTGTTTTTATACATTTCCACCATCCAAGTCAGGTAGCCAAACTGATATCATATGATTTAGTGACATAGCGTGAATAGTGAATTACAAATAAAGAATACAAAAAGCAATACTAGGGTCAGATAGTTATTGATCCATGGCCTAAAATATGTTCACACAAAATATCTATTAAATATGTTTAAAAAAGAAAACTGAAATTTATCACCATGTATAATTGACACACAAAAGGACTACATTTGTTGAATAAATTGTTCACCCACTTCTAACTAAAACCTAATATGAAAGTCCACAATGACAGTCCTTTTTTTCCATGTTTGACTTACATCTTTTAGTCCTGTTATAGAATGGTGAGCTTGCAGATGAGTGGCATCTGCAACAGATTGTTGGAAGTGTTAGCAAAGACAGAAGCAAATTGCTTTTAATATCCTTAATACATTCGTGACAAGCTGTTTTCTGCTCTGCCAAAAAGCCCAATAACCTTTTCATTGTATTGTATTATGCTATGTGCTTTTAAATTACTTTTGTGGAACTATGGTGGCTTAATTCTTGTAAACTGAAGGACATTTTACAATCAAATATCAATATCTGGCTTGCTTCCTTGCCCTAACTCCTACCTATAAGTGCATGTTCTGATTCACACCAGAGTTTAGCAAAAGCACAAATAACAGATGCCAGAGAAAGCTTTGAGAAGTTAAAATAGGGCTTGCCAACATATTATTTCCTTTGATAATCCTATTTCATGGATTTTTCCCACCACTCTCTGCCTCTTCTAGCGTTCAAATGTAAATGGAGCTACAGTCAGTAAAGCCTCTAACTTGTATTTTCATAGCCCTTTAATGTAAGTCATAGATGAGATGAATAGTCAGATGATCTCCTGTGTGGCTCCCTGAACACTGCTTGGCAGACTTTTGTTGCAAGCTGCTTTCAAAAATGAATACTGAAGAAAGCCCATTTACTAGAAGGGCTTTCAACACTATCAAGTTGAAAAACAATGCATGCTTTGGGGATGAGGGATCAGGAGAGAAAATGTTATTGCTGCTGAGGAAATGGATGTTAACTGAAGAGCCACACACAACTGTAGCTGTGACATGAGTAATCTGAATAATTATAGCACAAGAAAATGAAGCACAGACGAGAGATTTTTGACCAAGGTAAAATATGGTCATTCCACTAGAAATTGTGAACTTGAGGTGGCAAAACACATTCATCTGAGTATATTTTGTGGGAGGGAGGGCTCTGCATGTGCTTGTGTTTTTGTTGCATTAATCATCACTATTTACTTACAAAAAAACAAAGGTGGGGGGGAGGACTGGATGGCTCAGAGGATTCTTAATAAGTGAAGAGATTTGTAGTTTAGAGTTTGGGGGAAGGAAGGATGCTTGTGTGATTAAAACACCTGGTTGGAATACTGGAGCCCTGGGTTTAATTCTTAGCTCTGCTATACATGTCCTTCATGACTTTGGGAAAATCACTTAATCTGTGCCTCAGTTTCTCATCTGTAAAATCGGATAATAGTACTTCCTTTTCCCCACACTTTGTCTCATCTAGTTGTATTGTATCAGTTGGAGGGCATGTCTTCTATGATATGCATGTCCAGTCCCTATCACAATGGGCCACTGATCTGAGACCAAAAGTAGTCAGTCAGATGACTTGTTCAGAGCCCTCTGTGAAATGTTTTACTTTAACCTATAATATGATTTTAAGGCCTAGAGCCTCAAAAGTATTTAGGCAGGTAACCCATTGATTTCAATGGCATTTAGGCCCAAATCCCCAACAGTATTTAGGCCCCTAAGGGTCCATTATCAAACGCTTCTCACTAAGTGGCACATTTGTTGGCAGTCTCAAGGAGACCAGTGATTGAATGGGTGTTCCTTTTGAGTCAGCAGCGAGCTATATTGGCACAGTGTTGTGTAGAAGCTTGGAAGCTTAGTCCCCATTCCTATGCCTGTACCTGTAATGTTTGATAGATAATAACTAGGACACTTTGACTTCCAGAGCTGCCAACTCAGCAAACTTCATTCATATAAAATTGGAACACGAGAATAAAATAAATCAAAAGACTTATTGTCTGTATTAGGTTAAGAGGAAGGATAGGCCAGTGATTAGAATACTAGTCTAGGACTTGAGAAACCTGCCTCTTTCCTCTACCACAGCCTTCCGTTATGTCCTTGGGTGAGATACTTAGGCCCAAACCCTCAATGGTCTTTAGATGCTTACTCCCATTGAAATCATATAAATACTTAAGATAGATAGAAATAAATGAACAACTGAAGGAAAGATGGACAAACAAATGAGAACCTGCTCATTAATATGGCTTTTATAATAACTCTTGGCTTACTTGCTGTATCCCACAATCCGATTCTTCTGAATTTTCCTATTTGTGTCTCTTATGGAACTACTGTTTAAGCAGAATTAAACTTTTTATCTAAATACAAACTAGTAATTAAAACCCTAGCAAGAAAGGAGATCATCAGAAAGATGGAAAAACAACTGCACTCCAGGGGTAAAACTAACTTACTAATAGTTTGATCCAACAGCTATAGAAGACATTGAAGAGGTAACTACTGAAGTCCATGGGAACTGCATTAGGCTTCCAATATGCTCAGATTAAATGCCATTATTGTTAACCCCACAGTGCACACTTGCATACTTGCATACTATGCACCAGCTATATCTACCAAGTGACCAACTTCTCAAGTTCATTCAATCATGAGCCTGTCTCCAGGCATCTTGGATGTCTTACATGTGAGGCATTGTGAGAATTTATCAGGGATTTGGGCAACACTTCCTTTTGTGGATAATATAAATGATTGCTTTCCTGCTAATCAATGACACACTCTGGTGTAGCTCATGTGAGCTCACATTCCATTAGAACATGGGGACATCACACAACCTGGCAGCCATTTTGGTTAGGTGGGGTGGGATCCACCAAAGGACTTCAGTGTTGCAATACTGAATGTCACAGAGTCCAACTTTAAGCATTAGAAAATCAAAGGAACAACACTCTGTTTCACAAAGCCAAATTAGGTGCCTAGGCTACATGTATAATGAATGGGGTAGATAGATGCCTGAGAATGTGATTCACAAAGCCAGCACATGAAGTGGGGAGCTGCCTAAGCTAGCCGGTCGAGATGCCGACCAGAGATGTGTGTGTGTGTGTGTGCCTAGCCCCACTCCTCTCTTGGCGACAGGTGGCTAAGTCCAGGCTCCAGGGAGGTGTGTGGCTCTGCTTAGCAATCCTTGAACAGGACCAGGTGGTTGGAGTGAGGCAGCTTAAGCACCTAAGCTGCTCCTGGAAGGAATGAGTTAGTTTGCCTGCTTCATTCCATGCACAATGACCGGAGGAGGAGGTGGTGGTGCCCACGTTATAACTGTTAACCCAGTAGCTAAAGAACTCTCCTGAGAGGTGGGAGACCCCTGTACAAATCCTTCTCCCCCACTGGCAGAGAGGGGAGAGCTAAATCTGGTTCTTCCACCTCCCCAGGTGAGTGCTCTAATGATTGGGTTAAAGTTACAAGGCAGGCACCACCACCTCCTTCAGTCAGATTTTGAATGGGACCTGATCCCATAGGTAGCCTCTGAGCATGCCTACACGATTGGCCCCTGCATGCAATGTACATGGCCGAATGCCTATCTTCCCCTTGGTAAATGAATTACTGTGGGCTTTAGATGTGAGATTGGCATCCTAGTGCCTAGAAGGAGGCAGCCATGTTCATGCCCAGAGGCAGGAACATAGGTGCTGAGGGAACCGCAAAACATAGGTGTCAAGGGAACTCTTACTCAGAAAAACTTAAGCACTGAGTGAATTTAGGCACCAACAGAATGTGGCAGGAGTTTTGTGAATCGCAGTGGAGCCAAAACAGAGACTTAGGCACCTACACCTGAGATTTAGGCACCTAAATACCTTTGTGGTTCCCACCCATGATGCTTTTGCTGAGATAAAGTGATTGTGTGATAGTCTGGGACTGAACTATAGGCGATAAATATTGAAAATATGCTAATAAATGCCCTGGAACATTCCCCATATGGAAAATACTGAGCTCGCACCTGTTATGGCTCAAAGTCTCACGGAACATATTCCTCTCAGTCACTTTTACTAACTACTGAAGAAAGCTATGAGGAATGCCCTGTCCATTCCGCACAGTGCCTTGGATGTAGAAATAATTATGTAGTGGTGCTGACTGCTGGGTAGATATCCCCGGCCTTAGGACTGACTTCCCTCTAGAAGTCGGCTAATTGATATTTATAGCTAATTTTCATGTAATGATGAGCCCATTTTCAGCACAGCCAAGGTCTAGAAGCGTATAGACGTCCCACAAGGCAATTTCTTTCTCCAGCTCCATTAATAAGTTCTCTGCCTGGCTTTCAAAATCATAGATTTAATTTAATTTGATTGGCACCAAAGACAAAAGAGAGACTTAGCTCAGGTGTTTGCTGTCAGTCTTCTCTTATGCAGCCAGACAAAAAGGACAAAGCATGGCTGATTTAAAATTGCATTTGGTTTATTCAAAAGACTGTTTACTGCCAGGTTTCATTTGTGTTTCTTAGTGAGCAGCACCCAGAAAGTTGGCCAGTTGAAACAGTAACAAACACACATAGTGCAATCTGAGTAATATGTTTTGATGCTACAAAAAAGACCCTAATAAAGGAGAGTAACATCAGAGTGGAACACATTTAAAAGTGCACTTAGGGCCAGATGGTGCCTGGTTTTAATGTGGTTATACATGGAGCATAAGGGGGAATAAAAATAAATACTCTCCTCTTCTCCCTGCTTAGCTGTATTGGTAAGGGAAAGCAAAGGTTTTACACTCAGTACTTCCTGAAAGTGGGTGGACAGAATGAGGAATGAGTGCCACCAAGACTCTGCCATCAGTCTTCCTTTCCAGCACTGCTAAGCTGGCATGTTATGGGGGTAGTAATCTGCTCTCCTGGTCAGGGCCAGTAAGAGATTATTCCCTGTTGAAGCAAGGGGGAAGGAATCTTTCTCTGGTGCCTAAAGCCACCAGTTTCCTTAGATAATGAAAATTCATCCAGATGTGATGAATCAGCACTGGGCGTAGCCTTCTGGACTTTTCAACTGAATTTGGGCTTAGTTATGAGTGAATCAGGTTCTGTTGAGAACATGGGCAGCTTCTAGGTTTGACTGAGATTTGCATTGTATTTTGGAACTGAAACAGGCCTATGTTTCACAGCTCTGCTATGTCACACATGTAGCACAATGGAAAGTAACACTTTACTCCACAAGTAGTGCAACTGACTTCAGTGTTTGCCCCCAGAACATCTTGAGGGTGAATCTTTTTTCCAGGAATGGAGATGGTGCTGGAAAAAAATTGAAACTCTGTACAAAAGGATTAATAGAATATTCCTGAAAGGTGCAGTGTCACCATTTGCTGCTATAAAAAGAGTAAATATTGCTACATATTTATGTGACTTTGTCCCATTCAGTGACTGGACCATGTAAATGTTTGAGTGTGCTTCTGCCTCTGAGATAATTGATTGGCTCCTTTAACTCAAGCTATAGAACAGGGGTAGGCAACCTATGGCACGTGTGCCAAAGGCGGCACGCAAGCTGATTTTCAGTGGCACTCACACTGCCCGGGTCCTGGCCACCGGTCCAGGGGGCTCCGCATTTTAATTTAATTTTAAATGAAGCTTCTTAAACATTTTAAAAACCTTATTTACTTTACATACAACAATCATTTAGTTATATATTATAGACTTATAGAAAGAGACCTTCTAAAAACGTTAAAATGTATTACTGGCATGCGAAACCTTAAATTAGAGTGAATAAATTAAGACTTGGCACACCACTTCGGAAAAGTTGATGACCCCTGCTATAGAAGGTCATGTTTATCAGTCCAGATGACCTGAGTTCATTCTCTGCTGGATGGGTCTGAGATGCTTTCAATTCCTTATGTTGCTCACCCTAAACCCTACCTTCTCATGCTATCATTTAAAACCCTCACCTATAGGGATTTTCAGTTGGCCCAAGTCAGAGTGCTTACTCTATTCTAATATGAAAGTTTCTTGGCAGATTCCCCCTGTAAAAATAAACCTAAATTTCTGCTTATGTGGTTCTTCAGAGAGGGAGTTATTAATTTGTAATTTAAAAAAAAATCTTCTTGCAAATAACAGATAAAATTACCCATGCTCTGAAAATTAATTTCCTGTTTGGTAAGGAACTAATTGAAAGAGTAAAGTTGCTACTGAGATTAAAAGCTTTTCTCTGGGTTCTCCGTCTGTAGTGAGCTCTGCATAAATATCTATTCAAAGCCATTTGTAGCACAGGGATAGGCAGATCTTTTTAACCAGATATGTGAATTCATCATTTTGAAACGTTTTAATAAAATAATAGGATGATTGTGAAGAAACAGCCTGAAAGTTGTTGACTATTGAATGATCACTCTACCACAATCTTCATAGGCTCACAAGTGTGTATTTGCATCTTTGTGCTCAGGGCTCTTAATTATTTGTTTTGTCATTGCCTGGATCACAGTCCACCATCTGTCTACTGACTTCTCCTGCATTCCCAAAGTGTATAGAAGTGTTATTAATCAGAGTGTAAACACCATGAATCTGCATCATTCTGAAGAAAACATAAGTACAACAAGGAATAAAGGGACTTTAGGAAGATGAGACATTTTGTGTTGCAAAAGTCTCTTCAGTCTAAAAGCCTTGTGCATTTAAGCCTAATTCCAGTTAGGATTGCTCTAGGTCTTTCGGACGACCTGTAATGCCTTCCATTTCTGAAAATGGCAGATCTCGCTCTGGAAGGCCCACCATGTGTGCTGGTTCTCTTGTCCGCTGACAGATGATTAAGAACTTGGCTCTGTCTGTTGCTAAGCCACCTCACCATATCATCCTCTGTGGGAGACCATGGCACTCAGCTCCTCAAGACTGAGCCCAAGGTATTGTGGTCAGTATTAAAATGAACAAGAGTTAACTAAAATGGACCAAACAGCATCTTAATAAGACAAGAGCATAGCTGAAGCAGGATGAGATGCAGTTGATAGCTGCATGTACTTCAGCTTTTTCTTTTAGTAAAGCATGTATATTTGTGGCCAGTTGATTCTACTCATATCTAAATTACATAGTATTGCTTAAAGCAACAGAGGGTCCTGTGGCACCTTTGAGACTAACAGAAGTACTGGGAGCATAAGCTTTCGTGGGTAAGAACCTCACTTCTTCAGATGCAAGGGCTTGCATCTGAAGAAGTGAGGTTCTTACCCACGAAAGCTTATGCTCCCAGTACTTCTGTTAGTCTCAAAGGTGCCACAGGACCCTCTGTTGCTTTTTACAGATTCAGACTAACACGGCTACCCCTCTGATAGTATTGCTTAGAGCAGCAGGATGGTCCAGTGGTTTTTATCCACCAAAATGGGGATGTTAGTTCCCTATCGCACAGGAGTATTGTAAGAATAAATAGATTAAAGAGTGTGAGGTGCTTAGATGCTCTGGTAATTGGGGGAGGGGTCAGGGGCATGCATATAATTAACTTAGACAGTGCTATCCTCTCGGAGATGTTCATTCCTTCTTTAGCATCTAAGAGTTACTGGTTTTTTTACTGTCCATAAAGTAAGCAACTTACTAGTTAAGAAAATATCAGGTCAGAATCAGGCTTGGATTGTCCAATTATTGCAGAAAAATTAAAATATTTAATAATTTGTCATTCATTGCACTGGGGAGGTGGGGAGAGGGGAAGGGAAGGAAAAGGGAAAAGAAAAGAGCATAACTGAACCACTTCAGGTTTATGGATAATATTTTCTTGCTCACAGCCAACAACAAGAGTGGATAAAAATGTTCAACCATGAAAGTCACATAGTGAAACTGAAGTAAATTTGAAGGACACAGATTACGCTCAGCAGACATGCTGAAGAAAGATGCTACAGCGAGGAATTTCATGAAATAAACAACACAAGTAATAGGTCAACTTGCATGGTCAGGTAAGTATTTAGTTTTAACTACCCTATCCTATACAATCAGACAGGGATACCTGTTCAGAGGTTAATCACATAGCTTTGCATCCCTTCAGTTACCGTAATAGTAAAGAAGATGCATCTTATTACTTATGTCCTAGTTCTGCAAGTTGCTTTGCACTTGTGGACTCATACTCCTGTAGATAGCCCTATTACTTATAGTCATTGAAGTTCCACATGGATACAGGTATTTCCCAATAGGACCAAGACATTGTTTCCTTTGGACATTAAAAAACAGATATAAGGACCAGTATGTCCCCACTTAAGTAAACAGAAATTTTTCCATTGACTTCCATAGTAGGAGCAGGACCATAGTTTGGGTATGTGCTAATATCAGAGATGGAGTTCAAAGTTGCTCATGAAATTTGAGTAACTCAGAATAGATACTACAGTGCTGAGTAACATAGAAATGACTAGAATAAACAAAATAATTGCATATAGAGAAAAAAGAAATCTAAAACCTCTATATGCATGATTATTTATTCTACAGAAGTATTGGAGTTGATTTTAAAAGGCACAAAGAGTTAAATGCTTGTGCCTTTGAAAATCTACCCTGCTATCTGCTGGAAGGTTAAACACACAGAGATCTTATTGAAGCTACAAAATGTGCATACTTCTGAGTGTTCTTGACAAATATTAAAAGAATATGAACCAGGTCCTCAACGGGTGTAAATCTGTGGAGCTATACTGATTTACAACAGCATAGGATCTGGTCTGGTTTGTACAAAACTTCCAAATGTGTTGAAAACAAATGTGAGAGAAAACACATCAAGAGTTTACTATTCTGCTCCATGTTTGGTTGTGGTGGTTGTTTTGAATTTTTTTAATCAATCCTAAAGATTGGCTCAGATGTGACTGCTGCTCTGAACACAGTGACGTTCGGTGGGTGAGGGCAGAATCTGGCCCTGAACTGTATCTTCAATGGGAAATGACTGCCTATGAAGGAGTCATGCGGAAAGGGATCTTAGGATCATAGTGGACCATAAGCTAAATATGAGTCAACAGTGTAACACTGTTGCAAAAAATACCCAAACATCGTTCTGGAATGTATTAGCAGGAGTGTTGTAAGCAAGACACAAGAAGTAATTCTTCTGCTCTACTCTGTGCTGATTAGGCCTCAACTGGAGTATTGTGTCCAGTTCTGGGCACCACATTTCAGGAAAGATGTGGACAAATTGAAGAGAGTCCAGAGAAGAATGACAAAAATGAATAAAGGTCTAGAAAACATGACCTATGAGGGAAGATTGAAAAAATTGGGTTTGTTTAGTCTAGAAAAGAGAAGACCGAGAGGGGACATGACATAGTTTTTAAGTATCTAAAAGGTTGTTACAATGTGGAGGGAGAAACATTGTTTTTCTTAACCTCTGAGGACAGGACAAGAAGCAATGGGCTTAAATTGCAGCACAGGAGGTTGAGGAAAAACTTCCTGTCAGGGTGGTTTAGCACTGGGATAAATTGCCTAGGAAGGTTGTGGATTCTCCTTCATTGGAGATTTTTAAGAGCAGGTTAGACAAACACCTGTCAGGAATGGTCTAGATAATACTTAGTCCTAACATGAGTGCAGGGGACTGGACTAGATGACCTCTCAAGGTCCCTTCCAGTTCTATTGATTCTATGATTCTGTTCCAAGGCATTTGATATATGGGAAGAAAGAAATCATGTGTTGTGGTCAGAGGCTATGGATGTAAATCTGGCAAATTCCATAATGCACATTCTTTATGCATAATAGGGATGGACTTTACTACACAGATGTCTCATTCTTATACCACTGGATATATGGTTCCACCATTGGAAAAAAAAGAGTCTTCTGAGTTTTATGTAAACTTGCCAGCAGAAGATTAATACATGGATTTTTTTTTTGTTAGAGATGAGATTTGTGCTGACAATGGGGACAGTGGTGATGAAAACTATCCTTTTACTTGGGACAACACAGTTTGTATTCACTCCATGTCCTTTCAAATTGTTTTTCTATTTCCCCCCAAAATGTTACTCCAGCATTTCCTCCCCTCTTGAAGTGGCTTCTGCAGAAATAGCTTAGATGCATTGTCAGAGTGACATGTTTTGGTGGCTGGGCAAGGCACCTTCCCATTCATTTGTGTAGCACAGTCCTTTTTATAAATACCTCCAGGTTCCCTTCCTGTCTGTAGAGGAGAGAAAACAAATAGAGGAAAAAATGTATAAAGCCTTTTAAAAATATAGCAGACCATAGTATGTGTCTGTTGTTTAGCCTCTGTGCAAGAAGTGAAGCTGGCTGATTCTACAAGCTGCAAAATAGTTATTAAGCGGAGAAATCAGTCTACTGTAAAATGTTTTAAATTCTCTTCTTCCAGTCACTCTAACCAGAGTAGAGGCCATGCATTTTGACCTTGGAAGATTTTTCCCTCATCTGCTGCTGCCCACCACTTCCTTTTTTTCCTACAGGTGACATGAGATGTATTAAGCAGGCTTGTGTATTCCATACAGCATGGTTTGTTCTTTTCTAGTAGGTTTTCATTTGCTTTAGGGAAAACTCTAAAGCTGAGTGCATTTGTGTAGTATCATGTCCAAATAGTAATTAAAAATGGGTTGGAAGAACCCATCACCATTAACATAATTCATTATCCCTTCTTTCTCCGTTATTACTTTATGCAAAGATACTTGTGAAAGATGGGCTTAAGTAGCTTCAGGGGTTGGACTGTTCAGCAATCTATTTACTTACTGTACATCTGTGTTGGTTCCTTGTCCTCTTGGTATTGCTTCAAACCACAAAGCTGTGCCTGTACATAGTCAGAGGAGAACTTTTCCCCTTCAAGAACACTTGGTAGCAGCTCTTCACAGATGTAATGGCCCAATCTCAGTTCAGAGTAAACAAAATCACTAGTACTTTACAGAAAATAAAAATTTAACTATTCACCCAAGGATATGGAGGGGATAGAATGTCCCTTCAAGTTGATCCTACCCTTAAAGTATTGCAGCTTTTAGTTGGCCATAATATGGCTGGAATCCTGGATCTCCAACAGCCTACCAAAGGTGTATCACCTCCAACCTTCAGAGAATATAAGAATGTACTCAGTCATCTTCAGTCAGTTGTTGATGTGAACTTGTCATAAGTAACAACAAACCGCATGTGATTACAACCCTTTTGTCTGAAGCTAGTCAGTACAAAAGTAATTTCCTTCTATTTTCACATAAACATCAGTTGACATTAGATTACCAAGTAGAGCTGAGTGAATAATTTATAATGAATAATTAGTCTAATTTTGCCTGCTTCCATTAATGAGCAGATCATGGAATTCTCAGGTTTGGTGTCTAAAATGATTTATGAATGCCATCAAAACGTGTAATTCATTCTGAATAGCTGAACTTTGAAACTGATAATATGTTGGTGAATTATATAAGTCACATGGCATTGTTTGTGTTTCCTGATCAGTTTATTTACACAGTCAGACAAAACAGTGTGAATTTTGATTGTTAGAACTGAAATGACTATATAATGTGAAATATATTTCTGGCAATCAGTTGCACATTTGAGCTTAAAATCTGCTTTTTGTGAATATTCATGCTAATAAAGCTAAACACTCAAATAATTTGAAGAGTGAATATGAAAGGGTTGTGAACGCTGTCATATTTGTTTTCAAATTCAATTTTGTTTTCAAATTCAAATGACTATTTGCCAATTTTTTTCTATTTTCTCAGGTCTAAAAACAATCCCTTTCCTAATCTTCATTTTCATCTCTGTGCAATTCAAAGGGGTTTGCCATTGATCACCTGTTCAAACATGTAGTTTACCCCACATCTATATCTGACGAACCCAAGGGGCAGAATCACCCCAACCTCCCCTCAGTTCCTTCTCACCACCTGTGGTCAGTAGTTGGAGATCATGTGAGCGTGTTACACTCTTCCCTTTTCCCTTTAGATTATCTTGTAACTAGTTAGTTAGGGTAGTCACAATAGTTAGTTAGTGGTACTTGTTTTTAGGATTTATTTTATACTCAGTCATACTTTGTTCTCTTTGAGCTGTGGCTTGGTACTGGGGCATTCCAAAGTCCCTGGGCGTCAAGCACTGTTCTGGCTCTAATAAATCAATACCACTAAGTGATCCCCACTCCAGCTGTTTACCGTGTTTAGGAGAAGGGCACATTAGGAGAAGGCCCCATTTGTAGAGGGTTTAAAATGCAAACAAAGAAGCTGAGAGGTTGTCTTCCCCCAATTCTGACTGATGCAGCAAACCGTCCCCTTTCATTACCCAGCCATTTGGCACACAGCAATTCAGACTTGACTTCTTCCTGGAGCAAACCACCAGACTTAGCAGCTTCCCTGCCATGAGAGAAACCGGAGAGAAGACACCATTCTCCGTCCTGGTACCAGAAAGTCTAGTACCTTGACTTCTTCTGGCCAGAAGGAGTCCTCCTTTTAGAGGGCTAAGTCGCCATCAGACTCTCAGAGGAAGATGGTACAGAGGGTAGAGCATCCACAGTGAGGCACTCCCTGGTTCTGCATTCTAGCATTGTTGAATCGTTGATTCTGGCACCTCATGTGGTACCGTCAAGACTGAGGACTGTTGTCTGGACTTATAACATCAACTTCTCCTCCATTGAAATGTGGCTTTATCACTCCTGGTGACACCTGAAGCATATGCAGCCACTAAAGACCTGCTGTATCTGTTGGTACCAGTCTCACCACTGATGCAAAAATTTCCATTGCTGGGATCTGCCTCGATACCCACATGCACAGCACCATCAGCTACTGACTTGGTATTGGTACCATTCTGTTCTGGTACTTCGGGACCCCAGATCAAACCACATAGTACCTTCTGCAGGAAAACCACAGATGCTTCTGCCGGTACCATCTACTGTTTGCCAGTCCTAATCCTGCTAACCATCTTCTCCATCTGTTACTGCATTCCCTTGGCATTCCAATGCTGATTCATCATAACTCTATGCCGCTCAGTGTGTACATCAAGTACCAGTACCATCACCCTTACAGCAGCAGATCCAGAGAGAGACTGCCTTGGGCTGGTCTCCAGTCCTGTACCATTTGAAATAGTGACCCTTTTGGAATCTGTGGGGAGATCATCTAGATTCCAGGGCTGCTTCTTTGTGGCACTGCGCTACAAGATCATCATTGAGGTACCGTTCTCCACCCAATACTATCCCCAGTACTGATACTGGCACACAACAAAGATGGAGGCTATCTCTTCAGCTTCTTACCTTCCTGCTGTAGTGGTTCAACTGCCACCAGAGCAGCTGAAAGTGCTAGTGCCTCCATTCCTCATCTCCTGATGAGGCAACAGTGTTGGAATCATCAGATCCAATCACAGATGACTACAAAACCTACCAGGAGTAGATGAAGAGAGTTACTACTTCCCTAGGGATACAGATTGAACCACTCAAAAATAATCTTCACAAATTAGTAGACATTTTACATTCTGCAGGACCTGCTAGAGTGGCTTGCCTCTTAATTAGGCTATTCTAGAGCTTGCAAAAATCCTTTTGCCAGACTCCTGCTTCTTTGACACCTACTGCCAAAAGAACAGAGACAGGGGCATGAATATTTTTACTTGCAGCACCCTCCCTTCAGGTTCTTTGGGGATGGCTCTGAATGAGAAGTCAAGGCAAGGGCACATTAAATCTACTACTAAAGATAAAGACTCAAAGAAATTATACTTATTTGGGAGAAGGTGTATTTGTCCGCAGATTTACAATTTATGATTGGCCCGCTATTGTTATCCTGTCTGGGACTCATTGTCTAAATTTACAGACAAGATGCCAGATGATGCAAAGGAAGAGTTCAAGGCTCATTTGAATGAAGGCCATCTGGTCACACGCTCATCTCTATAAGCGACATTAGATGAGGCTGCTCATGGGATGGCAACAACGATCACACGCATTGTGCTTCTTGGCTGCAGTCATCGGGTTTGACTTTTGAAGTCCCGCAAACAATCAAGTGTGACAGATAGGAAAATTTCCTGAAATGTCCTTGAAAGACCTTATTGCATTAAGTTTATGTATTATTATGGGCTGAGATTGTACGTAACCTCTCTAGAGGGGATATGTGATGGATGTAAGACCTGGGAGTTGACAAGACTATATTGAAAATGTGCCAGACAAGCACATGGGACAGTAAGTAAGTGGATTTCCAGGGAAATCCCTAGGGAGAAGTTAATGCAAATTCCCCAGCTCTGGTTATGCAAAAACCCAGCCTTTTGAAGCTACACTCTGAGGAGAGGATCATTGTCTGTAACAGAACTTGAGGATCAAAAGCCTGAGCTGTATAAAGAAATGGATTATCTGTGCAGACCTTTTTCTGATTCTGGATCTAAGACAGATATGAACTTGTAACCATGGGGAAAACCCAGTTGTGGGTTTTGAAGTACTAACACCAACCAGAGCCTTAGGTGGAGTTGCGGGTGACCTCTGCTAAGCTTTTTAGCATGCATCTAGGAATTCTTATTGTTTTTTGTTTTGTTTTACTCTGTCATACTTTAACTTTAAGAATAAAGAAGTTTGCTTAGAAGGAACTGTGTGGTAACTTATATCTGCGGGCAATACCCTGGTCATAGCCCTCAGAGAGAAAGCAAAATACAGGTGCCGGCCTTTCAGACCATCCGGCTTGATGAGGATTTAACAGTGTAAGGCAGAGAGCTGTGCAGCCTTAAAATCCTTGAGAGGTGATGTCTGGCAGCCAGATGCCTAAAGTGGATGCCCTTAGTGGATCACAGAGGAGGATACAGGTACAGTTATCTTGAAACTATGACATTAAGGACTTGCCCTTTGAAGGCCCTAGCTTATTTTCAGGAAAGAAAGACTAGGCTCTGCATTCTCTAAAGGATTCTAGGGTGACCTTGAAATCCTTGGGCATTTATACCCCAGCCCTGAAAAGGAGACAGTACAGCCCTTGGGTCCAGAAGACAGTCTTTCTATCCAAAGAGATAGCCAGATTGGTCCAAGAGGTGACGTAGGCCTCAGAGGAAGAGACCAACTCATCCACCTCCATCTTGTGCTACTTCCAAACAGCCAGCTTTATCCAATCAGTCTTTTTGACTTCTTGGCCAAGCAAACCACTCTTTATGATATCCCCACATTTTGGCAGTCGGTTGTCCCAGTTCCTAGGGGCTTGGAACTGGGATATATTCTGCAATTTACCTCTATTTACCCTTCCCACCCCTGTTCCTTTTTAGGGACCATTCTTGGAGACTTTATTGATTCAAAACATTCAATCTCTATTCAGTCTTACAGTTAGGAGCCATAGGAGAAATGTCCCTCAACATCAGGAGAAGGGATACTATTCCAACTATTTTCTCTTTCCAAAGCTCACCAGAGGCTTCATGCTTAATGTAGGCTTGCATAACCTCAATAAATACAGCAGGTTCCTAAGGTTTGTCGTACAAGGTGTCCATTATCAGTTCAATCCTCCCCTTTGGCCTGCCGTCAGCCCTGAATCTACACAAAATGAATGGTGACAGCACACTTCAGGAAGGCAGGGGTTCAGATCTGGACAACCGTTTAGTCTGGGATCATTCCAGGCAGCAAGTGGAGGAAGGCATCAAGAAGAGTCAGTCCCTCTTCTGTTCTTTGGGCCTCTTAAGGCACAACAACAAGCACTGAGTATTGAATTTATAGGAATGGTTCTTGACTAAGCGTCAACAAGGGCCTATTTGCCTCAGGCCAGGTTTCAATAATTTTTCAACCCGTGGAAATAATTCAAGGTATATCCCAGTACAACAGAAATGAATTGCCTAAAACTTCTAGGCCATATGGCAGCTTGTACGTACATGACTCACCATTCCAGACTTCACCTCAGAATCTTACAGAGGTGGTTAAAGTCTGTTTACTGTCCCTCTTGTCATGGACATGCTGACTCACATACCTCCAACTGGTCCTTTTTTTTCTGAACTGGTGGATGGTTCCTGCCAATATATGCAGCGGCATTCCCTTTGCTTCAACTTTTCCTGTTATGCCCTTAGTCTCAGGTGCTTCATCTCTCAGTTGAGTTTCAGCTAGGGAATTTCGAGACTCTCCCTACACATTGATGCTAGTCCTGATCCTGTGCTCCCACTCCTGGCTACCAACTCCTGTTCTAATTATAAGTCCTGACTCCTGCTCCAACTACAAGGCACAACCACCCACATCCCAATCATGTGACATAGCAGTGATGTTTTATCTCAACAATTAGGGAGGTGCCAGTTCAGACCCCCTTTGCCAAAAGGTGATGAACCTCTGGACTTTCTTCATCAAGAATGAAATCTCTCTTTAAGCATCTCATCTCCCCGGATCTCAAACTGTCTAGCTGACCATCTCAGCAGAGATGATGAATGGTCTCCCAGACTTGACATAGTAAAGTCCATTTTCAAGATTTGAGCCAGAATGAACTTCTTAGCTGGCTGACAGAACTGGAAGGGTCATCAATTCTGTTCAAGGATAGGTCTCACTCCAGGATCTGGGATTGATGCCTTTCTGCTACCATAGAAGGGGAAGCTTCTCTACACTTTTCCTCCCATACTCATGTGGATACCGAAAGTGCTGGGCAACCTCAGACAAGCTCATGCTGTTCTAATTTTGATACTACCAGTCTGGCCTCATCAACACTGGCTCTCACACCCTTTGAACCTCTCCACTCAAGATCCTGTAACCCTTGCTCAGATCTCAGTCTTAATTTTGCAGGATCATGGCCAGACTCTGCATCCTAACTCTCCCAGCTTACACCTGACTACCTGGATGCTCAGTTGCCAAATACTCAGGAAGCTGCATATTCTGCTGCAGTTCAGAATGTTCTTTTTAATAGCGGGAAGTCCTCCACCAAGTACATTTGCTTGATGAAATGGAAGAGGTTTTCAGTGTATTCTCAACAGAAGGATAGCTCCCCTTCATGAGCTTCCATTCAGTCTATCTTGGACTCCAACTTCACCTAAAAGAAAGGTGTTTCAGTCAATTCCCTGAGGGTTCATTTAGGTGCCCTCTCAGTGTTTCACCCTTCTATATTTGGGAGATCATTTTTCTCCAACCCTATGACTATTCAGTTCCTAAAAGTTTGGACAGACTTTCCCATCTATTAGAGATCTAATTCCATCCTGGGATCTGAATTTGGTTCTTTCAGTGTTATAGGGCCCTCCTTTTGAACCTATGGCGAGGTGCTTCTTGTCTCATATCTTGTTGAAGGGAGGTTGTATCTATTGATAGCTGGTGCTTAGTAGCTTTGATGGTTGATGCTTTTTATATGGTCTTTGACAGGGACAAAATTGGTTTGCAACCGCACCCCAGATTTCTTTTTTTGGATCTTCATATGGATCTGACTATATACTTCCCTACCTTCTTTCCAAAATCCCAGTCTCACAGAGCAAAAACATCATACTTTAGACATCTGCAAGGCACTGGTGTTTTACCTCAACAGGACTAAGGAATTTAGTCCTCAGCTATTGGTATCCTTTGCTGATAGGATGAAGGGAATCTCAGAGGATATCTTCACAGATCTTCACTACATTCATTTATGTTATGGCATTACTGATGTGATTTTTTTTTACCCCATAGTTTTCTTCTCTGAGGGATCAAATGGCTTCAGCAGCTTTCCTGGGTCACATTCCCAATGTTGATATCTGCAGGGTGGCTACTTGGGCTTCAGTCCATATGTTTACCACTCATTATGCTACAGCCCAGGCCTCTAGAGGTGATGCTAAGTTTGGGACAGTGGTGCTGCAGTGCTTGTTTAGATAGACTTAGATATCCTCTTCCATCTGGGACTGCTTGAGAGTCACCTAAAGTGGACTGGACATGTGCAAGTACTTGAAGAAAAAAGTTACCTATTCAGTAACAGTTGTTCTTCCAGATGTGCTGGACGTGTCCATTCCACAACCCACACGCCTTCCCCTTGACACTGGAGTCACCTCAAACACTGGTTTGCGGTGTGAAGAACTGAGGAGGGCCAGGGGGCCTCCATCCCTTTATACTCTTGGCTGGCAACACAAGCATGTGGAGGGCACATGTGCCACACTAGGTACCTCTATAGGAAAAAGTTGTCCAGCTCTGGTGCACTAGCGAACAGACACCTAAAGTGGGATGGGCATGTGCAAGACATCTTGAAGGGCAACATTTACTGAACAGGTATGTAAAGATTTTTTTCTCATGTTAAAGAGTTCTTGAAACCTTTTCTTTGAAATGTTCTTTTGCCCCAGTGCTTTGGAGAAGGGACTCAAAATTTGGTAGGTGGGTGGCCTTTGTGTCAGGAATGTGACTTTTTGCCATCATGAAAATCTGCCCAAGTTTGGCCAAGTTGTCAGCCTTTGAGAAATCAGTTTGCGCATCGCAGCACAAACGTCTTTGATTTTAGCATCTTAAATTTTGGAAGTCTGTCTCTCCTGTCCTTTCAATGGTCTCCTGCTAATGCCCAGGCAGCATGGAGGATTTGATTTGAATGTAGAGTGGCTAAAAGCTGGAACTAGGGGCGAGGAAAAGGAGTAGATTGTGACAAGGAGTCTGGTGAGACTGGGGGTGAAGTGTGAGAAACAAAACTTTGGGAATGTGAGGCAAACAGACCCAGATCCACAAAAGGTTTAGCCACCTGTCTCTAATTGATGGGAGCTAAGTGCCTAAATACCTTAAAGGACCTGGGCCCTAGTGCTTTGCTAGATAGTGCTTAGGACCTTTAAAGCAAATATTTATAAGAGGCAATACTGCACCATACATAGCCAAAAGCCTGCAAACTAAATTATTCATTAATTTATACACCTGTTGTCCATGTGGTATCTTGAAGGCGTCCTAGGACTTCAGATGTTACAATACACATTCTTCTAAATGAACCTCCTCATGGAGACTAAAGACTGAAAAGAAACTACTCTGCATTTTAATTGTTTTGCTATCTCTGTAGAGTTTCTAAAAACCCACAGCTGGCCCCAGGTAGCTAATGCTTTCTGATTACCTTGAATAGTGCATTATTCCAGATAGTGTTGCCAGAATCAGAAATTGCTGAGTTTGATGAACAAATGAATTCCACATGCAATTTATATTTAATTCCTAGAAACATCTTTTATTTCCTTCCAGGAGAGAAGAAAAGGCTGAATTTTTATCAGCACATTGTAGGGATGAACAATAAATCTGTGGCATAATGGGTTTGTTGTTAAGGTTCCAGTCAATAAAAGTTCTACTTGAGTAAGAGATGCTGGACCAAGCCCTAAATGAACAAACCATAGCAATAATTTTGCCCAGGCTACAATATTCAGATTCTGAAACTCTCACCCATGCACAATTAGGGTAATTTGTATCATTGGCTTTTGTTCAGCATTATCTAATGGATATAACTATCACCACAGTAATAGGCTAAGAAAAAAAAAAAGGAAACTTAGAGACAGATTCTAGGTCAGCTATGGCCACCAGCTGCAGCTGCTTTGAACTACTCCAATTTACCTCTCCACCTGGGAATTCCCTTTGCCTACAGGAAAAGAATATTCCCAGTAGATGTAGAACACACTATGCCAACTTCCTCCAGATGCTCCGCATAAGAGCACTGGTAGGTTCTCTGGCCATGCCCTCTTTGCCTGTGCACTCTGGTAATCTTTAGCTGTTAGAATCACACCCAGACTCTTCTAATTTATACTCTGGGCTGGTGGCTATCTGACCCCAGAAACGAGGAGCTGCACAGGTGTTATACAGCCTCTTTGAATCCTTCCCAGTCCCCTGATGTGCAAATTGCAGCTCAGATGAGATACACAATTGGGGCTTATTTAAATAGGCATTGGCTACCAGCAAGACAGATGAGCTCTAGCAAAGATTAAAAAAAGCTCCGCTATTCTCTTATTTTCAAACAATTTTTCCTTCATTCATTTTTATGTGGAAAAGATTTTTTCCTACAAGATATTGCCATTTTCCCCAGCAAACTTGTTTGTTTCATATTATAAAACAGACTAAAAAGCCATTATTCAATGTGGAACAAACTTCAGATTTTTACACACTTGTCCCAGGCTAAAATTTTAATCTAAAAAATGCATGCATTATTCACTTGCAAATATTTCCTTTCTATTTTGTGGAGAGATAGAAGAAACAGACAAACAAAATCAAAACACTTTTACTAAAAAGCACAGGGCCAAATCTTCAGCTAAAGTAAATTGTTGTAGCCTAATTGAAGCCAATGTTGCTACATCACATCGATTTACATAAGCTGAGGATCTGGCCCTATAATATTTCATGTATTCATCAGGCTTATTTTTTGCCTTTTTCCTCCTTAGTGCATGATATAATTTCTTTGCCATTTTAACATCTCTAAAAGCCAGGTTTGGTCCAGTTCCTACCTTCAGACTTGGTTTGTCATCACTACCTTTTCATAATGTGGTTCTTGGAATGTAATCTCATGAAATTAGTTGAGGCTGCACTTTCTTCTAACCAAATTTATAAAATGATGTTAGAGCTCTATTCTGCCACCCTTATATGGTTATGTGCATGATTTTGTCTCATGTTAACAGAAGTTTTGCATGTATAAGGGTTGCAGCATTGAGACATGAGTAAAAAAGGGAGTTTGTGATGAAATCCCCTGAACTGGAATAGTATTTCACTGGGATTGCATTTAGCTGAGCCAAGGGAAGCAGTTTTGGGGTATTTATGGAAACAGAACATTTTTTCAGAGTCCTTCATGATCAAGAAAAATGTTAGAAATATGGCATTTCTGGCTGAGGCATATAGGGGATACTGCAAGTTGGCTCTGGGAGCAATGGCTTTGTCCATGCATACAAATTGCTACCTATATTCCTAATTAAGGGGTAGAATGGGATATGGCTGCTTGACTTCCAATTTATGTTGTGTTAGTAAAATGTTAAATATAAAGCAAAATGATAGCAAGCCCCTTTTGGAAGTAATTCTGTAACATTTAATGCATGCCATTCGAGTGGCTGATAAAGCTATATAAGACTGTCAGTTTGTGTGTTGTGCTGAATCCAGTGGGCCTGATTCTGATTTCACACCACTGTAAATCAGGAGTCATTCCATAAAAGACAATGATGTAAAACCAGTGTCAGTGAAGAACCAACCTGTGTTTCACATGCAATTGCTACCAAGCCCTGTACTTGAAAGCAGTTCAGAGAATAAGTAACCTAAGACTCACTGTGAATTTTCAGATCCTATTACGCTTCTGAGAACAGTTTAGGTGTTAGCTTTGAAGGTTTTCCTTGGAGAAATGTTTTTGAAGCCAATCAGTCAGGTGCCAGGAAAATTTCAAAGCTGAACAAATGGATAAAGCTTGCTAATTAGGGCCAATTGTTTTTGCTAACCAAAACTTTGTAGATGGTAACTTTTATTATTTGTGACATCCACTGCTTTGATCGCTCTTTGCTCCACAACAAATGGAGGTTTTTAAAAAAAATAATAGTGGTGAACTGAAATATTTTTAAAATAAACACTAAATCCTGTATAAAATCACTAATCAGCAACAGGATGTGCGTCGGCTAAAACCAAATAAATACAGCTAAATTGTTTAAAATTTCCTTCTTTTACCTGCCAAGACCAGAGTTAAGGACTCTCTTTCTGCCAGAGAGGTGCCAAAAACTAGAAGGTCTCATCATTAGCATATCTCTAGTGAAGTCACTTATACCTGCTAAGAATCTGATCTCCAATCCATACATCTTTGAATTTTGGGTTTGAGATTCAGGTCCCTAGTTCAAAAGCCAGCCCAGTGGGTTTGATCTGAGTTCAGGTCCCAATACTTCATATAGCTGAAGTCTCACAAGCACAATCCATTCTCGCTCTATTGTAGCCCAAGATGGTGGAATTTCATAAGAATTAAGCACAGGCCAAACCTTAGCTCTGATTAGGCCTCTAACCTAAATCTCACTTTAACCCTAGTCTGGATCCATATCCAAAACCCTTCTCCTACTCTCATCACTAATATCTCCTGCTGACTTTGTAAACACCTAAAGCAGTCCAAGGTGTGCAGATCCCTGCTGTTTTAGGTGTTCAATGTATTACAGAGAATCATAGGAACTGAACTCTATTTTGGCAGGTAAAAAGTCTTTTTATCTCAGATCAGGAAATACTTAGGGCAGTGCAAGGAGGGATAGCTTGCAAAGGAATTTGTAAAGCTTTTAATGTGACAACTGAGTGCTTTGTGTGGCCCTGTGTAATTGATGTAAGTGTATTTCAATGTTACTTGATCCCATCTGGCTAGTGTAGTGATTTGAACTGTGCACTCAATTTTGAACATTCTCTCTGCCTGACTTGATGGATGTACTCTGCTCTTATTCAAAGGTTGCTCTGTTCCACGTCCATTTTGGAACAAACTATGATCTGTGAAATATATATATGCAGGACTGAACCACTGTCAGTTCCACCCTTCTACCAAGAGCACCTGCTGCCCATATTCTTAGTGTTATTTTTGTGCTATATCAGAGTCTCCTTTAATACCTGTAGTGTTTGTGGTTTGAGAGTTGGACAATGCTGGACAGTGACACCCAGCGCAGTACTACAGAAGGCATCTGCTCGTGGCATGGTGCTCGTGTGATGGCCTCCCTCTTGACTGACACATCTGGGATTGAACCAGGGGCCTCCAGAGCTAAAAGCATAAACTGCTACAGCTTAAGCTAAAACTCTCTAGCTGGTGTTTTAACAACCCCTATCTTCTGTGGATCGGCACAGAGAGAAACCTGTGGATTACACCAGTCCTAAGGAGCAGCATAAAAACCTGGAAGGTAACATAACTGGAAGTTCAGCTTAACAAAAATGTGGGTAGTATCATGTTGTAGTTAACTGCTTAGAGTAGAGCGACAGGGGAAGCAAACATATTGTTTGTGTGTCTCACACTTGAATGGCTGCTACTAGAGTTGGTAAAATCAGAATAAGGCCCTATAAGGTTTAAATCAGAAGTAAGTCCGTTGATGTCTATCTAGGTACTTGTCTGGTCCTCATCACTGTAATATCTGATCACCTCACAACCACTAATTAGGACTGCTAACTTTCTAATCGCACAAAACCAAACACCCTACCTGTGCAGTGTGGGAGAGGGCTGCAGGTTGAGGCAGGGGGTTGGGGTGCAGAAGAGGATGAGAGCTCCGGCTGGGGGTGCAGGCTCTGGAATGAGGCCAGAGCAAGGGATGAGTGGGGCCAGGGATGAGGGGTTTAGGGTGTAGGAGGGGGCTCTGGGTTGTGGTGGTGGGGGCTCCGGGCTGGGGGAGGGGTTTGGGGCTCAGGGTGGGGTGCAGGCTTACCTCAGGCGGCTCCCGGTCAGTGGCGCAGTGATGCTAAGGCAGGCTCCCTGCCTGTCCTGGCATCGTGCCCTGCAAGCGGCCAGCAGATCCAGCTCCTAGGCGGGGAGTGGGTGGGCAAGAGGCTCTGTGCGCTGCTCTCATGGTTCCTGACCAATGGGAGCGTGGAGTCAGTGCTTGGGGCGGGGACAGCGCACAGAGCCCCGTGGCAACACCCCCCCAACCTAGGAGCCACTTCTGGGGCACAGCACAGTGCCAGGACAGGTAGGGACTAGCCTGCCTTAGACCCGCAGCACTGCCGATCAGACTTTTAATGGCCTGGTTGGCGGTGACTGGAGCCACCAGGGTCCCTTTTCAACTGGATGTTCTGGTTGAAATCCGGACACCTGGCAACCCTACCACTGATGGATTTTATCCTCATACCACCTGGTTGTGGTAGTGAAAATATTATCCCTATTTTACAGAGAGGGAATTGAGGCACAGAGTAGATTAAGTGCCTAGAGCAAAGTCCGGTTCGGTAAAAGGTATTATTAATAGTAAATATTTCACTATGTTTAAAAGACTAATGCACAATTGAAGACACATGAAAATAAGCTACTGTATATGTACAGTACAGGTATTAGTAGTACAAGTTTCTCCACATAGTTTAGGCGATGTGCCTCAACTCTAATCTGGAGAGACCACCCCTAATATTGGGCATAGAAGCTGTTTATCCACCAAATCATTCCATAGTGTTCTCTGCTGTTGAAGCCAGAGAGGGTTCCAGTTAGTACACTCTGGCATTAGTTGTGATGTCAGTCCCTTGGAGAGCCACCAAACTCATTTCATAACTGCTAACAGTTGTACTGGTATTCACTTGGATTGAAATTATAGAGCCAATAATGAAGCCAGTAATCCCAGCTGAATGTCATATCTTTCTTGGATATGGTGTCCCTTCTTTCAGTTGTCTGATGGAAAGGTAAAAAGGACCAATAATTGTTTTTCTTTACAAGTAGCTTTTTTGGTTATCACAGGCTTTCTAGATAGTTAGATATTGATTTGTATGACATGATGTAATAGCCCGGTGCAAAGAAGCAGCACCATTCCTTCAACACAAGAACTAAATTAATATTGATCCTTCACATACAAAATGCAAGGCTAATTCTTTTAGTAAAACCCCCTTGCATTAGGGCTCTTGTGGCTCTCCCAATTCAATCTGAATTTTCCAGAAGGTGAATGAATCTGATTTAAGAGAAATTAAATAGGAGCTCTCTAGGCAAAAATGTCACAGAAGTGTGAAATAGCTTTTGTATTGTATTCAGATCCAGTCCCTGAATATATGTATTTACTCAGCCGCATGGCATATGATGTTTAAATACAACCTACAGCAGTGTGCCTTTTTGGAGAGTCACTACTTCCCCCTCTCTTTTGCCTTTAATAAAATAGTGATTTACAAAAGCTATTACTTTAAAAGACACATTTTCTCCACTTGTCATTTGCCATTAAGCAGGAACTGATGTCTTCCATGATTAGATTACATTCAGTGGGTTTTGGAAGTTTAGTTAATTTTCAATAAGGACAAACTTGTTTTAAATGCCTCTCTGAACTTTGCCTCACATTGCACAAGTCTCCTCTGCATTCCATCCTTTCCCACTTCCTTCTCAGTCCAACCAAATCACGTTTGTTTTCTCTGAGCCCATCACTCTGTCCCCTAAATTTCCCTGATCTGATTCCTGACTAAAGCTGGTAAAAAAATGTTTAATCATAAAATCATTCTCACACAAACAAGAGATTTTTTTTTTTGCAAACCTGAAATTTTCCCATGGAAAACTTCAGTTTTACTGAAAAATTTAAATTTTCCTGTGGGAAAAATTGAAATGATGGCTCTCCGACTGCCCACCTCCAAGGCTCCTGTCTATTTCTTTTTCTTCAAGGGATATTGACACAAGCTTTCTTGAAGGGTTGCTGAGGCTGACCTCCCTGATTCTCTGTCGCCCTCCACACAGCTCTGGGGCCAAAGAGACAGTGATCCAGGTTGCTTAGCCTCTGCCACAATTTGGGGAAGGTGGGAAGGCTGAGAGCCCAGACTCTGCCTCTCTGGCCCTGGTTGAGCACTCAGGCTCTCTGCTTCACCAGCCCAGAGAGTGAAATTGATAAGAACCATCCAGGATGATTGCTAGGAAACTAAAAAAATCCATTTTGTTTCTCCCACAATGACGTTTCTCTTGAAAACCCTCCCACAAAAGAATTAACATTTTTGATGTTTTGTTCAAGACAATTCAGGACAATTTTTTCCCAAAAAACCTCTGTTCATTTGTTTTCCTGTGGGAAGGTATTTGCATGTTCTAGCCAGCTTTCTTCTTGACACTTCTCCATTGCTCACCTCAACGTGCAAATGGCTTTCTTGCTCAATCACTACCCAGCAACATGGCGGGGTTAACTTGATCAATCAAGCTGAGGGATATAATAGCTCCTGATGGGCTGTCCACCCCACACAAGCCTTGAGTGGGTTAATGTGGGCAAACTAACGTTAGATGCAACACCTGGAGAGGAACCAGGGATTGATAGGGCCTAATGGAAGATGAAGTCCAACTGGGAGAAGGAAATCCAGAGAGAGAGTATAAAGCCAGGAACAGAAGGCAGGGATGAAATCTGCAGTCACTTCCTAGAGGGAAGGTAGTTGGCCAAAGTCAACAAGGAAATCCAGGAGGAGAGTAAACCCTGGCCCTGTCCTGGACTACAGAACGTGGCAAGAGACTGAGAGGGATGTCGTAGCCACAGGGAGTGAAGGAAACTCTGGGGCAAACCCAGAGATAGGCAAGGAGATTGAGAGGTGGGGTGGGAAGGAGCCCAGGGAAACAGTACTAGGGACTAAAACTGAGTAGACCTGCATTGCTAGTCAAAGGATTCCTGGGCTGGAACCCAGAGTAGCGGGCAGGCCCATGTTCTCCTATCAGCAACCGGCACAGGACCTGGAGTTTGAACAGAAGACTTCCTAAAATGGTGTATGGACTGCTTGACTGCTGGGTGTTCGTTACCCTGGAAGGGGAAGACTGCATCATGATGTGGCCAGCGGACTGAGTAACAAAGAGGGCACACCCTGAGTCCCGGAGAGAGAGAGAGAGAGAGCACAGTGCAAGCAATTGATGGAAGCGGGCACCAGAGGAGGTGAGGGCTAATCCCCAGACCTAGTCACAAGGAGGTGTGCAGCTCTCCTTTGAGTTGTTTCCAGTTCTAATTTGATTTTGTCTTGGTTTTTAACTAAACATTTGGAGACGAGCTGTGGACTAGGTTAGACAGTCTTCATATTGAGGCTGGGTACTGTGACGTTGCACCCCACAATGCTTTATAGAAATATGCTTATGAATGTAAATATGACATAATTGGAATATGTTTTATGCTACATAAGCCATGCAACATATCTTTGCAAAGGTTATGTTCTACTGAATGTATTCATCCTATTCGTATGCATGTATCATTTTTATATCTGAAGTTATGAGCGTTGGCTCTATGCTTGTATTTAAAGTGTTTGCTGTAGAAAGCACCTAAGGCAGATTTGATCAACATAGTGTGAAGGGGTTATTCAAGTAATTGGGAGTACTTGGACCTTGATAGACGCTAGTCCACATCTGTGTTTTTCCTGGGAATGTTCGGGCAACATGGGGTCGGCCTGTAAAGAACTAAGTCATGCATGGACATGTGACTTGCCCATGTGACTCCAAAACTCCATCTTGTAGCTGTAATTCTACACGGGGGAGAGAGGGGTTTCCACCCACAGGACAGAGACTATATAAGCCCCTGGGAAACGCTGCCATTTGGTCTTCAGCTGGCTCAAAAGATAGCCTATCCACCCCAAAGGATACCTGAAAGAAATTGGAACAAAGGCCAATAACTACTACAGGAGTGTGAGTGATTGCTGGACCCAGATTAGAAGGAGGCTAATCTGTCAAAGCAGCTTATTGGAACATCTCTGAGGGTGAGATTTACCTTCATTTAGTTTCCTAGTGTATTAGGCTTAGACTTGCGTGTTTTTATTTTATTTTGTTTGGTAATTTACTTTGTTCTGTCTGTTATTATTTGGAACCACTTAAACCCTACTTTTTGTATTTAATAAAACCACTTTTTACTTATTAATTAACCCAGAGTAAGTATTAATACCTGAGGGGAGGGAACAGCTGTGCATAGCTCTCTATCAGTGTTATAGAGGGCGAACAATTTATGAGTTTACCCTGGATAAGCTTATACAGAGTAAAACAGATTTATTTGGGGTTTGGACCCCACTGGGAGCTGAGTGTCTGAGTTCTGGAGACAGGAGCACCACTTAAGCTGTTTTCAGTTAAGCCTGCAGCTTGTGGGGGACATGGTTCAGACTTGGATCTGTGTTTGCAGCAGGCAAGTGTGTCTGGCTCAAACAAGGCAAGGTACTGAAGTCCCAAGCTGGCAGGGAAAATGGGCTGAGAGGTAGTCTAGGCACATCAGGTGGCAGTCCCAAAGGGGCTTCTCTGATCCAACCCGTCACACGTACTTTTTGCTCAGAAGGGACAATGGGGGTAGTGTTCATAATCAAATGAATTCAGTTGACTCTATTTGCATGAGTCTCTGTAGCACACATGGGGTGCAGCTGTATGAAAGAGACTGTGTGACAAAATTAAAGAAACTTGGGACTTCTAAATGAAGACATAAAAGGGATTTCTGAAGAAATAGTAGGGGATACCGCTTTGGGTATCCTTGGGGTTCTACTCTGGAAGGAGATATGAACTACCAGCTTCAGGCAGTTTGGGTTAACTGTCAGCCAAAGGAAACTGTGTTTAAGCTCAGCTGAAGACTAAATCACTTGGAATGGGGCACATCTGGTCTACAGTAATGTAAGTGATGTAGGAAAAGGAGAAGTGGAAACACAGCAATCAGGAAACTCCTGAAAACCACAAAATGGAGACATTTACCAGTGACCACTCAAAGGAAAATCTAGGAAGCATAAAACCCAGTGTGGGGATCATGGTATGTGAGGCATTTCACTATTGTTTTTTATTTGTGAAGTGATTACAGTGCTGTATAAGAAAAGGAAAACACACAGACTCTGCCCAAAGGAGTTTTACAGTCTGTGTAGACAACAGAAGATCGCACTGGGAGAATTAGAGGATGGTCTTTATTTAGAGATAGTTGTGGAGGGAGGGTAAGATTGGCATGGCAATTTTTTACCAAGGTGGGCTGGTATTGGTGGGCTGTGCAGAAGAGGATTTTTCAGATGAGAGACAAATGTGGCAGAGGAGAAAGCCTAGTACATTAGGCTAAAAAGAAAGTTCCATGTATTTGTAGAGAGCCGTACAGAACAAGGCATGAATAAAAAAGGAAACCAATGGAGTAGTGGTGTAGGTTCACTAGCAGAAAAAGGAAGGGGATGGAGGATATGATCAGATGCTAAAACAAGTGTAGGTAGCAAAGGAGTTGTCTAAAGCTTTGAAGTAAAGGAAGAGAAGCTTGAACTTGAAGTGGAACCCAAGACAAATCCAGTGAAGGGATGAGCAATGTGGTCTGAGCAGCTCTTTTGTGTAAGCATGAAGAGAGATTCTTTCTTTCCTAGAATTAGGGAGTTAGGTTTAGAATTTGGTACCCCAAATATGCTTCCACATATGTATATATCTGTACAGTCCATTGGCTTCTTTTTCGTGTGTGTGTGTGTGTGTGTACTAGATGTTTTTCCTTGTGTGTATTACACTGGTCTACAATTTTTGAGAAGTCGTCTGCTTCAGAGATAAAATGTGCTATTTATTATGTATTTTGATGTGCTGAATTCAAATATGACAAGTAAAACAACTGGCTACTGTTTCTAAGATATTTAAGTTTTTACATTTTATGTCTATGTATATTGTGTAGATAGTAGAGTTTTAATCATAAATTGTAAACCTAGGTCTTTTCATGTGTTTATGGTTGCTTTACATTATAATATTTCATCTGTCTTGGTTATGTAACACTTTAAAAATCAGCAAAAGGGTTATATAAATAAAATGTATTATGAAACAAAAGGCAAAAAACTATTATATACATAGGTTAGTCCTATTTCGTGTCTACTCGGTGCATCTTGGCTTGTCTCTTGTATTCATTAAATGGAGCATCTCTTGTCACTGTCCAGCAATAGTCTGCAAGCATTGATGGGCTCCATTTGCCCTGATAGCGTTTCTCCATTGTTGCAATGTCCTGGTGAAATCGCTCGCCGTGCTCGTCGCTCACTGCTCCGCAGTTCGGTGGAAAAAAATCTAGATGAGAGTGCAAAAAATGTATCTTTAGTGACACGTTGCAACCAAGGCTTTTGTATGCCTTGAGGAGGTTTTCCACCAACAACCTGTAGTTGTCTGCCTTGTTGTTTCCGAGAAAATTTATTGCCACTAACTGGAAGGCTTTCCATGCCGTCTTTTCCTTGCCACGCAGTGCATGGTCAAATGCATCATCTCGAAGAAGTTCACGAATCTGAGGACCAACAAAGACACCTTCCTTTATCTTAGCTTCACTTAACCTTGGAAATTTTCCACGGAGGTACTTGAAAGCTGCTTGTGTTTTGTCAATGGCCTTGACAAAGTTCTTCATCAGACCCAGCTTGATGTGTAAGGGTGGTAACAAAATCTTCCTCGATTCAACAAGTGGTGGATGCTGAACACTTTTCCTCCCAGGTTCTAATGACTGTCGGAGTGGCCAATCTTTCTTGATGTAGTGGGAATCTCTTGCACGACTATCCCATTCGCAGAGAAAACAGCAGTACTTTGTGTATCCAGTCTGCAGACCAAGCAAGAGAGCAACTGTAGAGATGCATAGCTCCCGAATCGCCAGTCCACAGGCGCGGCAAACTGCTCCCATGGCTACGAGGCAGGAGTGACCTTCAATCCAGCGTTTGTGTTTGGGAAACTTATTTGGCTGATTTGATTGTACCCTCGCAGCTGGTGTTCACGCGCTCAAGAGATGGGTTCGTTATCTTATGTGCATGTATACTGCCTGGCTCTTCTATGCGCAAGAATGTAACCACTAAGAAGAGTTGTAAACAAAGTAAGGAGAGAAATAAAAACCCCAGGAAAAGTTTTCCTGGGAGGCTTTTTGCAAGAGGCTTGTAAAGCTCTCTAGCTACCACAGACCTGGCGTTCTGTTTCCTTTCCTGCGTCGTCACCACAAGCAACAACCTTCAAATCGCCACAAAGCTGATGACCACTGATGTTGGTCATAGTTTATGCACCTCGAAAGTTGTTTCATGTTGTCATAGGTTTCCTTCATATGGACTGCATGACCAACTGGAATTGATGGCAAAACATTGCCATTATGCAGTAAAACAGCTTTAAGACTCGTCTTCGATGAATCAATGAACAGTCTCCACTCATCTGGATCGTGAACGATGTTGAGGGCTGCCATCACACCATCGATATTGTTGCAGACTACAAGATCACCTTTCATGAAGAAGAATGGGACAAGATCCTTTTGACGGTCACGGAATATGGAAAGCCTAACATCACCTGCCAGGAGATTCCACTGCTGTAGTCTGGAGCCCAACAGCTCTGCCTTACTCTTGGGTAGTTCCAAATCCCTGACAAGGTCATTCAGTTCACCTTGTGTTATGAGGTGTGGTTCAGAGGAGGAGGATGGGAGAAAATGTGGGTCCTGTGACATTGATGGTTCAGGACCAGAAGTTTCATCCTCTTCCTCTTCGTCGTCTGACTCAAGTGAGAGTGATTCTGGTGCATCAGGAACCGGCAGTCCTTCTCCGTGGGGTACTGGGCGTATAGCTGATGGAATGTTTGGATAATGCACAGTCCACTTTTTCTTCTTTGACACACCTTTCCCAACTGGAGGCACCATGCAGAAGTAACAATTGCTGGTATGATCTGTTGGGTCTCACCAAATCATTGGCACTGCAAAAGGCATAGATTTCCTTTTCCTGTTCAACCACTGGCAAAGATTTGTTGCACAAGTGTTGCAGCATATGTGTGGGGCCCACCTCTTGTCCTGATCTCCAATTTTGCAGCCAAAAGAAAGGTGATAGGCTTTCTTAACCATAGTGGTTATACTGCGCTTTTGTGATGCAAAAGTCACGTCACCACACACATAGCAGAAGTTATTTGCACTGTTCACACAAGTACGAGGCATCTCTGCTCACTTTGGCTAAACAGAAATGTGTCCCTTTGCAAAATCAAACACTGACAAATAAGAGAGCATGACACTGTATGATTTCTAGAGCTGATATAGGGCAATTTGTTCAGCAGAGTGATGTAAGCTTCGTTATGATTGCATCATCCATGACTTCTAGGAATAACATGATGCAATTCATATCATGTATGACGCAATACCAGCTTCAGATTGCATCATTTATTGTTTTGCCTAAAAAGCAAGTACTGTCCAAACCCAGTCATAGATTTATTCATAGATCCAGTCAAAGATGTATTTTAGTCATTTCTGGTTTAAATTAGATCCCTTCCCTTTATAACTCACTTATCCTCCGCCATTCCCAAGTCAAGGGTCGTATATACTGACCCAACAGCATATCTTGAAAACTAGAGCCAATCAACAATTTTAAGCATCATTTTTGTTCTCAGTGACCCAGAATTAGTAAAGTTTGACTACATTTATTTCAGAAGCATTTTGGCTGTAGAGCAGTATTATTCTACCTCTCTTGACTTTGATGTTGTGGTATATAAATAAATGTTGTGCATAATGGTAATCTCATAAACTTGTTGTACCTCTAGCTAACGGAAATTAAAAGGGGAAGAAGCCTACCCTTCAGTTATGTTATGTTATGTTTCAACAGTTACATCAGATAAATCAGAATTCACTATGCCTTGAGCAGTTACAAACCTAAAATTAAGGGGTGGTGACATGTATATGTCTGACTTGCTTAAGTAATACTTTTTGACTGTCAGATTTGTGACTGACTTTTCACCTCTCTCACTCCCCTGCAGGATGTTTTAGAGGCCTGTACATATTTATAATTGTCAGGATGGACAGATCGTAGGGTGACCAGATTGCAACTGTGAAAAAACGGGACAGGGGGTGGGGGATAATAGACGCCTATATAAGAAAAAGTTCCCAAAAACAGGACCATCCCTTTAAAAACGGGACATCTGGTCACCCTAGAGAGATGTGCAAAAGTTGGAGGGGAAAATTCTGCTTCCTGGAAATCTTTAATAAATAAAACATCTAACTGTTTAGCCTTAAAACTCTTCGCTTTTTTTCTCTAGAATGAAAGTTAGTTTTTACCAATTAAAAAAGGTGTGTTTCTGTGCAAAAGGCTGATTGGTATTTCACGTGGGCTAAATGTAGTCTTGCTAGACATTCCAGGATGGCATCTTGTTATTTTTCACCTCCATAAATCTTTTTGCTGAAGGAAATGTTGAAATGACACTCTTGACCCAGTGTGAGAATTATTCTGAAAATCTGCACACTGCCATAAAGATGCTCATAGTTGTATATGAAGATTATATACCTCTACCCAGTATAGCAAGCAATGTCTTCATTTATGTTTGCAAAACAGCTGGGCATTCTTTGGCACTAAATCATAACACACGTCAGATGGCATTTTTCCTTGTGGCTCTGTGGGGATGATCTTGGAAAGCTTGTTTGTGTGCCTCTGGGAAAAGAGAGTACATTTTGAGTCTGATTCTTCAGTTCAGTATCCTGTTATGGAGCCTGCAGAATTACGATTTGTTCCCAGGCTTGGTGTAGATGGGAATTGTGTTCTAATCCAGAGGTAGAACTTTACATTGGTACCACAATGTTGCTTTGGAATTAATGAAGTAATAGGGCAAAATTTTCCCTTTGCATGTGGATCTGCCTATCTGATTTACAACCTCAGAAGAGGCCTCATACTATCCTGCATTGGTAGGGAGCTGGACTTGATCTAATAGGTTTTTTTTTTTCCTGTTCTAAGCTCTGTGTCATTATGACCATGTTCAGGTTTTAGGTTCTACTTCAGAAATAGTTTAAAATCAGTAGGTGAGTTAATTTTTCTTATTTTTACCCAGTAATAAAGCCATAGCTTCCCCCATGCTGAGAGCGAGAGAAAGGGAGAGAGAAGGGAAAATAGCTAAATTTTCTGATCAGAGTGTCTTGTGACAATTGGGATTTGGAACAACGAGTTCATTTAAGTGACAAATAAAAACCTTGCCAGTGCCCATTAGTAAATGTGTCCCTAATGAACATACCCCTCCTGTCTTTTGCAGAAATCAAGATGAACACACACACACACATCAAAAACAATGTGACAATAATTGCACAACCAGGATTCCAAAATGTACAAATCTTAGATGATAAACTCCATTCTCCCCTCAATGGTAAATCATGAACAGTTTGATAAGCTGGACAGTGACAAAAAGTGAAAAATGCCTGACAGGCTTGCCCATAATTGCCACCTGCAATCCCAGAGAGATGATACTGTCTGCAGCCAGAAATAGCAAGAAAGATTTGTCAGCCTGTGCAAGATCTGAGCATTGATTGAGACTTGATTGGACTCCCTACTGGTGTCCTTTAGTTCTATATCTCAGGTTAACCTATCACTTTCGTCATGACATCTGTTCCCCAGCTATTCATTTTATGGAACACAGTGAAATTTCTATTTTGTTGGCTAGCTTTCCTTCCTCTGATTACTTTGGACCAAAGTTTGAGAGGTGGTTTTTATATAAATGATATCTAATTCAAAATGAATGTGCTCACTTTGAGATAGGATGTGTGATAAGACTTTGCACATTCCTGAAGATCTGTGAGCAACATTGAAGATGAAATGAAAACTAAAAGGTTCTTACTGTGAGGTTTACATAAATCAGAGGCATAAGAAAGGTGTGGTTTGAGCATGGCGATAGAAGCCAGGAACTCCAGAGTTCTGGTTAGGTCTGTTTCATATCATGGAAAATGTTTGTGAAATATTTCCAAATTCTACACTGGCAACATCTAGCTTTTGATGGAAATGTCATTGAATGGGGTTTTCACATCAGGCCTGTGCACAAATGCAAACTTCCACATGTTATCACTGGAAATCCACGTCTGCTCAGAAATTAGCCTAACTTAGTTTGACATCTTTTGCAGGAACGGGTGTCATTTCATGCTGTTCAGCTTGAAAAATGGTTTATTTTCAAGTGAAAATGTTGGTAATCTTTTCTCTTCTGAAGTATAAGGCAGTTTTTGGTTAAGTAACTTTTTTTCACCTTTGCTTGCATGGGTACATCTTGTTGGCAGCAACTCTTAACTAAGAAAAAGATTTGCTCACAATCTGATGGGGAATCAACTTTACTATGGTAGGGCCCAACTTCTGCAAAACACTGTTTCACAACTAAAGTAACTGCAGGATTTCTCTTATTTCTGCTGATCTATGCCTTCAGTTAAATAAAATGTGTCATACTAGACCTTCATCCAGACATTATGGGCTCAATGCATGAATCATTGGGTGAAATTCCATGTCCTGTGTTATGCAGGTTAGACTCTCCCATAACATTACAGGTTTAATAACAGAAAATTGCTAAACAGTTCTGTTGTAGGGTTTACAAACCCCTCCCTAAGGAGCAGGGGAAAGGATGGAGCAAAACATCGGTGGTGAGTTCTATGGGCCCGTGGTGCCTGGGCACCAGGAATATTCCTGGTGCCCAGGCACCATGGGCCAGCTCCAGCACTGTCTGATGCTGGGTCTCTCCCTCAGCCCCACTTCTGCCGCCAGACACCCCCGCCCCATGTGTTCCCCGAGCCATTTAAAACAGCCCGGGCCCCCCATTCACCACCACCACGGCAGTGCAGCAGAGCTGAGCGACTTCCTGCCTGCTCGCTCCATGTGGCTGCCGGCCCCTTCCTGCAGCCCCTGGGTGGGGTGGGTCTGTGTCCCACCCCAAGTGCCCCTGCGGCCAATGGCAAGCTGCGGGGGCAGTGCCTGGGAGTAGCAGCACATGGAGACTCCCAGCCTGCCCTGCCTAGGAGCCCCAGGTAAGTGCCACACCCCTCCCCCCCCCGAGCCTGCACCTCCCCCTTCGGCTGGCAAACTCTCTCCCAGAGCCTGCACCCCCTCCCTCCGCACCCCCTCCAGCCTCCAAACTCCTTCCCAGAGCCTGCACCCCCACCCCCAGCCCAAAGACAGCACCCAAACGCTGTCCCAGAGCCTGCACCCCCACCCCCTTCCCACACACACCCTCCTGCCCCCAAACTCCCTCCCAGAGTCTGCACCCCTCACCCCCGCCTGCACCCTCACCCCTTGCCGCAGCCCGGAGCCTGCACCCAGCACCCAAACTCCATCCCAGAGCATGCACCCCAGACCCCCTCCCCCACTCAAACTCCCTCCCAGAGCCTTATGCAGGTGGGGGCAGAGTTTTGGGGGGGGGGGTGGAGCTTGGCGGTGGGTTCTGGGCACTACCAAAATTTCTACAAACCTGCTGCCCCTGTGGAGCAATACTGGGCCAGGAAAGCTCTATCCTCAGCCACTGCCAAACATCCTCCTGGGTAAAGGAGCAGTACAAAAAGAGCTCCAGTAGCCCAGGCATGGGGAGGAGAGAAGCCATTTCCAGGAGGTGCACTGCCCTGGGACAGGAGGAGAAGCTCTCACTAAGGGGGTTCGTCCTTAAGTCTTTTCCCCTCCTCCTTTGAAACATCACTCCAGATATCGCAAGAACCACATGAATGGGCACCAGAGGGTTGCCTGTATCAGCCCGAGACTCTGGGGTTTGTAGCAAATCAAACAGCAGCCCTGCCCCAAACCAAGGCATTGGGTGGGGTAGGAAGTGGCCCAGGGGAAGGTGAACAAGAGATGAGCCAAACATAGGCCAGCCTGAGCTGTCACACTTTTCCAGGGCCCTGGGCTGGGACATGGTGGAGTAGGAGGTCCCAGGTCCCCCTATCCATTACAGATTCCCCTATGCCTAGCTCTGGAATGGGCAGATCAGGGGTTTACTGACAATGAAGCTGACCCAGCTGAATCCTGTTCAGGGGTCCTGAACACATGGGATGAAAAGAGAGACTGGGGCAGCAGGCCGTAACCACTAGGGATGCTGACTGAACTGATAACCCCGCTACAAGCACATATTTAAAATATTTGTAATTTCACTATGAGACCTTTTGCACTGCCTTACGTTTAAATCTGACATGGACATGGATTCCCACTGTGGTGTTGAGACAAGGTCATTTTACCGCTCTGTTTTGGTTTCCTGATGGGGCAGGTGTCTTGTTGCATTTTGTACATGATTTGTGTTGTCTGGCTATTTAGATTCCAGCTGCTTGGGGCAGCATGGTTTGTGTAACACTAAAGTATGTCATCAGCACTTAAATAACAATAATAATGATTCTACCTAGGAAGAAAGAGACGAGCTGTGTGAGGAAGGTAATATATTCAATAATCACCAGGAATATCTAAATCTGAAGAGTTTAAACTGTTCCTTTAGTGAATTTGGCTCAGAGAGTTCTATAAAAGGCAAATAAATGATAAAGCAGAATATTGTCTGATATCCTGATAGGTCCATTCTCCCCAGTCTCATCTGTGATGGTGTCTTAGTGTTTCTGCGTATCCTTTTCTAGGTCCTCCCCGCCCCCCCCCCCCCCCCCCCCGCTTGGAGACTTCAGTATTGCAAAAGCAAACACTGTCAGAAAACTGTGTGATCTCTAACTGAAACTAGAGGAAATTAAAAACCATCCTTGATCAAGCATTGCCATCCATTATATATGTTTTAAATCAACTATGTCATAAATAATCCCCCACCTGCATGCTTTTAAAATAATCACCCACACTTTATATAGGAGCTTATCTTCAAAGTATGCTACAAACTCTTAACTAATCCTCACAGCATCCCTTAGAGACAGGTATTATCCTCAGTTTAAAGATAACTTCACCTTGCTGCTGTTTTCTTAAGTGATTTGCCCAAAGCCACGGTGATAGCCTGTATTATATCTGTGATTAGAACTGGGTTCAAATCCTGGGTTCAAATCATTAGGCCGTCTCTCCTCTAAAGTCCAAATGTTTGCATGTAGCTGACATTAGAAATAAATAAACGTTAACATTTTAAAGTATGAGGGGCAATGCATACAATTCTAAAGGGGGGAGAAATGCAGTAGTTCTTTACAATATAACACTACATTCATAAAATATGTTGAGGGTCATTTTCTAGATGGCTGATTTAAAAAGTGGTTTTCTTCCTTGCTTCCAGAGTTTCCAACACTCCCAATCTGATCTGTCTGGATTACAAAATATACATCATAATTACAAGTGAACAGATTTTCAGCCTATTGGGCCTAGTTACAATTGGTTGGAAAGAGTAAATTTCCATTGAAAATGAGACTATAGTATATTTTTATTACACTTTATCAGTTGTGGGTTTTTTGACCAAGTCTACAAACAACATAAAACAAATGAGAAGTCATTGTTCTGCTCTGGTGAGGCCTCACCTAAAGTGCTGTGTCCAGTTTTGTGTACCACACTTTAAGAAGTTGTGAAAAAATTGGAGAATCCAGGGGGGAGTGACAAAAATAAGAGGTTTAGAAAACAGGACTATGAGAAAAGACTTGAGCATGTTTAATCTAGAGAAAAGAAGGCTGAGGGGGGACATAAGACTCTTCCGATATCTAAAAGGTTGTTATAAAGAGGAGGGTGATCATGGGTTCTCCATATCCACTGAGGGTAGAACAAGAAGTAATCGGGTTAGTTTGTAGCAAGGGAGATTTAGGTTGATAATAGGAAAAACTTTCTAACAATGACGACAGTTAAGTAATAGAACAGGTGATTTAGGGAGATTGTCCAACCTGTTCTTTAAAATCTCCTATGACGGGGATTGCACAAACACCTGTCAGAGATGATATGAGTAAACTTAATTCTGTCTCAGCATAGGGGGATGGACTAAAGGTCCCTTCCACCCCAACGTTTCTAAGATTCTAAATCTCACATATAGTGATTTAAATTAGTAACAGGCCCCAAACCTATCTCTGGCTCCCTAAACTCCTACAACTTTGGAGAAGCTTTGGGCCAAACTTTGATCCAAGTGTTTGTCTAGTTTATATATTTCTTTTGTTTTGTTTGCAAAAAGAAAGACTAGATAAGACAAACAATGCTAGGAGGTTTTTCAACTGAAAATCAGTAATTGTTAAACAATGACTTTCAGCAATACAACAGCCCAAATTAACTCTTCCTCCTTATGACATACCAATTAACTGAGATGAAAGGAGTAGTTCTAGCTTAGCATGCTATTGTTTTGTCATCTTTCTGAAGTGGCATTTTACTTAAGTGTTTTCTTGTTTGTTCTAAGATCATTTATATAAGCAACTAGCCAACATAACTAGAAATAAACATTTCATTATCCCATGATATCTGCACCCTCAGCAACTGAAAATCTCCTGCTTCTACTACCCTTGGGGGTTTTTCTGACTGACACCACACACCTGTTTTCCTGAATAGACTTTTGGCTGCCTTTGGGGTTGCTGCCTTCTCTTCAATCTCCCATACTGTCTTGTTTTCCGCACCCCTCTCCAACTCTATCTGAAAAGGTTGAATGAAGCTATTCTCAGCACAGAACTGGAGAGGTAGGGGGTTGCAAAGTTGGCTGTAAAACACTTTTTTTCCCTCTTGAAATTCTGTCCAAGGACTGTAGTGATACTTGATATAAATTAAATCAGCCTCAGGGCTAACTCACACCCAACTGCTCACAATCCAAACAGGCTGTTCTGGCAGCAGGATCACTACCGTAGAAAAATGCCCTGGCTAAATCCACTCCTAGAACAGTAAGGGATCTGGCCCTACTGCCACTATTGGTGCCCTATTATCCTCTTGATTACAGAGGTATAAATCAGGAGTAATTCCACATCATTGAATAGTATTTTGCCAATGTCAGTTACTCCTGATTTACTCCAGCTTGAGTAAGAGGAGGCTCATTCCCAGCGACTCCTCTCTTGCACTAGCTCATTTGCTTGACCCAGTGAAATAGTATCTGGAAGCATATCATTGCTCTGGTTATATTATACATAGCATTAGAATGAAGGTAAAATTAATATTCTCCTAAGTCTCCCCTTTAAGATACAGACTGTCTACATTCTATATGGGGCAGACTGACTTACTGTTATTTATATATATGCTAGAAATGCAATCCTCCCTTTACATTTTCTAAAGTGTTCTCTTTTACTAATCCTTGAAAGCCATGTCAAGATATCACCTTAATGGAAAAATCAATTGTCAATGGAATGAAAGGTTCAGCTGCCCCTGTTTATATGTATCCATCCTTAATCTAGAACCCTTTAAAGAATTCAGTTAGGTTAATTGGAAATGGTGCACAGCTTCAGTGCATTGACTCTGAGTGCGTCTTCTATGCCTCTGTCACACATCCTAAAGCACTCCCCAAGATTACTCCTGTCAGAGGTGTGAGATTCAGCAATGCACTAGCAGAAGGCCTTGCAAGTGCAGTTCTATCCACTCACCGTAGTTAGTCATTGGCAACAGGGGCATTTTGCAGAAATAAGCAAGCGTGAGAAAAAGCAATCCGTTGTAAGAAGAAATTACAATGGGACTAAAGCTGTGAATAGCATTGCAAGAATCTGACACAATCAATCATTCAACTTTTATGGGTGCAAAAATGAAATGTGGAAGTGTTTCTGTTGGGAATTAACACCAGTTACAATTCCCAAGTGCTTGAGCAGCCACCATCTGTCAGTTGCAGTGCTGTGTGTTCAGCGGGTGCAGTGTTTGATGGGAAGCTGCTTGGCTGAACCATAATGACATGAATTAACAAACAAAATTTACAGAGTTAATTTCTGATAAAGTTCCATAAAACATATTGTTAAAATATTGCCATTAGATGCAGGGAGAGGGCTTATATGACAAAGGCCATCATGACAAAAGCCATGTAGGAAAATTCATTATTATTTATGGTAGCGCCTAGAGTGCCCTAATCCAGTGTGCTGGACATTGGACAAACACATGGCAAGAGACAATCTCAGCCCTGAAGAGCTCAGTCTAAAGAAGGCACACAAAAGGTGGGAGAAGAAACAGAGAAGTGACTTGCCCAGACTGAGTAATACAGCAGAGTCATAAACAGATCTCAGGTCTGATAAGTCCCAGTCCAGTTCTCTATCCACTGGACCATGCTTACAAATTGTTTTATTATTTGCTCCATTATTTTTTTTTTTTTTTTGCTCCTATTATTTATTTTATATTATGTCATTTATGGTAGCATCCAAAATATTTGAGGTTCTCTTCATTAGTCAAAACTCTCATTGACTTCAATTGGGCCAAAATTTCATACCTGATATCAAATTAGGTCCCTAGTTAGGGTTTTGTAGCTTTTACAAAACCTAAAACAAATGAAAATATTTCCATGATTTTTGTAAAATCCACTGAAAGTTTAAAATGAAAACAAATGACAAATATACCAGCAAAAGGAATCCTACGGTAACAGATATGGCAATTTCCTGCAATATCATTGGGAGACCTTATTGAATGAAAGGGACCATATTATTAAATGAATGGTTTATGTATGTTTGTGGGCTGGGATTGTATATAACCTCTCGAGTGGGCAGATCTGACAGATGTGAGAGCTGGGGTTCAAAGGTCTATAGTGAACAATGTGCCAAACAACAACAGAATTTTAGAACAAAAAGTGTTAAGTGGTTTTCCTGGGGAATCTTTGGGGGGGGAGATGAATGCAAATTCCCCACCTCTGGTAAGGCAAAAACCCAGCCTTTTGAAGCTGTGCTCTGAAGAGTGTGCTATTGTCTGCTGATCACTTTTGGTAGGCCAAGATCAAAAGCCCAAGTTATATCAAGAAAAGACTGAACTATTTATGGTGGTCCTGGTTCTGAATATGAGACCAAAACCTACAGTTGATTTCCCCCATGGTTACAGTTAATAATGAAGGACTAATACCTACCAGAACCTGAGGTTGGAGTTGGGTTGACCTGTCATGTAGGTTCTTTTATTGTCTTCAATATGTTTTTTTCTGTAATGATTTTACCTTAAGAATAAATGTGCTTGCTTAGAAAGTGCTTTGTGGTAACTTGTATCTGCAGGCCATTATGCTATTCATAGCTTCTGGAGAGAAAGCAAAGTACAAGTGCTGCCTGTTAAGGCAGTCTGGCTTATTGGGAATATCACAGTATAAGGCAGGGACATGTGCAGACTTGAAAACTCCCAGTCAGGAGGGAGACAGACATGGCTCTCGGCTCAAGAGAAGTGACAGTTTGAAGCCGGAAATGTTTAAGTGGGTGCCCTTGGTGAACCGCAAGCGGGGAACACTGATGCAGTTGCCCTGCACTATGACACCTACATTCTTTGCAACTTAAATTCTGCAGCATTGTATTATGCCTGAAAACACATTATTTTCAATATCCAAACCAATAATATTGTATAAATTAAATGATACTAAATGAAAGAAAATTAGATTTTATATGTTCAGATTTTTCTTAGTAATATTGATAAGGAAATGTGTGTTTAAAAAAATGATGTATTCAAGAAGTGTTGCTTTAATGTTTCACAGTTTCTGAGCTACTGGGAAAGTTTAGAGTCCATTGATTTCCATATTGGGAGACATATGATATAGCTTTGTTACAGTAGCCATACTAACTTATTTACCAATATACACATACTCGAACAGGGCTCCTGGCAAAAAGAAAATGCAGCTTAACTCAGCTGTGTACCTAGGACTCTAGCACTGTTCAAGTTCTCAGACACACCGTTCCTTCAGTCAGCTGCAGGGTGCTGTGCTTTAATTTTCCTAAGCATATTGAATCCTTGATTTGGAGCAAGAGTCTAGGCTGTCACTCAAAGAGGAAAAAATTCTCCAGTTTCTTACCAATGTGAGGTGCAGTTGTGCTGCTGGTAACAATGGTAGGAGCACTGGTGTACATATAAATGGATTTAGGTAGCCCCTAGTGTTCTTACATACCATGTCAGCTAAACCTGCTCAGAGCAGGACAACATGATATGGTGATTAATATTCCAGTGACCACTGGTGCCTTGAATAGACTCATGCTCCCACTATTGCTACCATCATTGGAGCTGCACCATTATTAACAATAGTGGGTAGTTTTCAAGAAAAATAGCCTACTGTAGAGGAGGCTAATGGGTGCTGCAAACTCTGAATCTCAGAAGGAGACAGGAAACAATTATCTAAACCCCACAAAAATATTTAATTGTTAACTCTATACTGAGAATGTAGATCCACAGTGGTTGTTACTTCCTTTTGCATAGGTCTCCTGCCATCTCAGATATGAAGTTGTGACATTCCCCTCTGGTGTTATCTGGACTGGTGATCTGTTAGGTCACTCCAATTTCCCTTCAGCCAGGCTTTCCCCTTTGATCAGCACTTCAGTTGCTTGGTGTGGTGTCTGTAGATGTAGATGGAAGAGAGAGGAAGAGCATGGCAAACACCTCTCCCTTTTATCATGTCTTTTCTTCCCTCTTGGCTTTGCCCCCGCCCCCCTTCAGAGTCAGGTGAGCATTACCTCATCTCAGTCCCAAACTGACCAAAGGAAGGGGGGTGACTCACTCGAGAGTCCAACAGATCCTTTGTTGTTGCCTAGGCCAATGTCCTTTGTTCCTGTGAGGCTGGACTGGGTTTGTCCCATACATGCCCTGATGATGTGTGAATTGCCTCTCTGCTTCTGGAGAGTTTTTGCCTGGGCTTGCTTTAAGCCATGACGACACATTTTCAGCCTCATAACTATATACATGAAATTATAACCTATAACGATTACTATAACATGACCATAACAACAATGCTCAGTACATCATGAGCCTTCCAAAGACACCTGACATGACAAACCTTGCATTAGATACCAGACAATCATATTATAAGGATGAACATGGGGGTGCTGAGTGTTCCCCCAAGTTTCAGAACGTCACATAATATACTTGACTGGGCTTAGGAGACCTGGGTTCTGTTCCTGACATTGGCCTGCTCTGGGACCTCTCTGGTTACCTCTACACTGCACACCCCTTATGGTACATACATGACACACACCCCTAGCATGGGTATAAATAGCAGTGTAGATTCTAAGGCCTGGTTTTGGTGCATAGGAGTAAAGACATGCTGAGTGCTATGGATATGTACCCTACACATCCAAGCAGTGCCTCTCTGTCTACACTATTTTAGCAGTGTAGTGCCCTACTACAGGGAAAAACGCCGGCAGCTGGGAAAGACTCCAGCAACATGGAGCTGCTGGAGCCTTTCCCCGCTGCTTCCCGCCTGCCAGAGCCTTTCACTGACATGTGTAGCTACACACCACAGTGTGGGCACAGTCTGCGTTTCACTGTGGCATGTAATTACATACACCCCAGACTCTGCTACCAGTGATGTACAGTGTAGAAGTATCCTCTGTGTAAAATGGATAATGATACTTGCCTCCTTTGTAAAGTGTTTTGAAATATAAGGGCGAAGGTGCCAAGTAAGAGGTAGGTATTACTATTCTCCTCAGCCAGGTTTGCTACAAAAGATCACATATAATTAACTGAAGGTAAGAAGAAAGTGGGAAATGGATTCAGTGGGGTTTTCTCCTCTTGCACCTCTGCCAAGAGTAATTGAACAAAATTCCTTCTGTAAAGCCTGTGTAGCCTGGTAACAAATTTGGGTCCATGGAAGAAAAGCATGGCCAGCAGTCTCCTGACTCCACCAGTCTGCAGTTGTTTATTGATTTAGTGTGGGATGACAGTGTCCTTAGGAAAGGAGAGAAATGGACATTGACAGTATAAACTGTTGCAGTACATTAGGAGAAAATTAGGAAAACAGTCTCTTCCCTCCCACCCCTGGCTAAAAATAAGGTGATTTTAATTGGCATTTCTCTGGGGGTGGCTACAAATGCTGATGTAATTTCCCAGGAGCATCAGCTGTTTACATTCCAGACTGTTTCCAGCTGCTTTGATTTCATCTAGATCAATGCTGTAAGTTCATGAAAATATAAATATTGGATTTTAGCCTAATGCTAGAGAAGCATATGGGTCATTAGCCGTAATTTAGGTCTGCAAACTATTTACTGACTCTCCTGAATAAAATTAAAACTGTTTCACCCTCTTAACAAGAGCTGCTCTAGCTGTGGTTGCCAGGTTGTTTTTAGTAAATATTTTTGTTTTTCCTCCTCATATTCATATTCACAAGGAAATTAAAATATAGAGAGTTGGACTATCCGTGCTCAATAAATATATTAATGAAAATAGTTTATGGGTGGTCAGGGACAAGAGGTTATTAATTATTTATTTATATTGCAATAGCACTTAGAAGTCCCAGTCCTAGACCAGGACAACATTGTGAGTTTTAGGTGTGCCATGTTTCTTCTTTATGTTTCATGGGAAGAACAAAATCCTCTTCTCAGTTTACTTTCTTAAGAGCCTAGCAGGCAGGTTCCACAGGACTCTTGGAAATTTGGCAGACTTCCCTAAAATCTCTTCTGGAGAGAACTGTCACAAACATGACTTTTAAAGGAAGACTGGCTGCATATTTCAAGTTGTTTATCACAATTTTGTATGAAACACCAAGGGAATAAGAGAGGTACTGTAGTTCAGTAAGTTTCCCATAGACTTTTTTATGTTTATCATCTTTGTTTCCTGCGTAATCTCTGATGTTCTTCTTCAGCAGTCTACTAAAATCCCTGTAGACAATGTCTTGGGGCTGCTCTTCTGTTTTTAACAGTTTTATGCTTCCAAGGCATCATTAATTTATAAAAGCAACAAAAATATTTCAAAATTATTGAAGAGAACCTTGGCAGAGTCCTCTGTGCTAGAATTCCAGAGGTGAATTTTAGGGGGCTAAAACAAGGGTGACCTAACATTAAAACCATAACAGGTATTAAAAATATCTCTCTGCTCCCTGAAAATTCAGAGGTTTGTTCCCATATAACGCTTTTAATATTAGTGTCTTGAAGTGATTTATGAATATTAAAAGGTAGGAAGTATGGTAAGAGGCCACCCTGCTTTAACCAAGAGATCTTCAATGACATGAAACTAAAAAGAGTCATACAAGATGTGGAAACTAGGTCAAATTACAAAAGGTGAATATAAAAAACCCCCACAAGCATGCAGGGACAAAATTAGAAAGCCCAAGGCACAAAATGAGATTAAACTAGCTAGGAATATAAAGGGTAACAAGAAAGAATTATGCAAATACATGGGAAGTAAGAGGAAAACCAGGGACAGGGTAGGCCCATTACTCAATGGGGATGGAAAGACAATAACAGAAAGTGCAGCAATGGCCAAAGTGGTAAATGTAGGGCTGTCGAGCGATTTAAAAAATTAATCGCGATTAATCGCGCTGTTAAACAATAATAGGATACCATTTATTTAAATATATTTGGATGTTTTCTACATTTTCAAATATATTGATTTCAATTATAACACAGAACACAAAGTGTACAGTGCTCACTTTATATTTTTATTACAAATATTTGCACTGTAAAAAACAAAAGAAACAGTATTTTTCAATTCACCTCATACAAATACTGTAGTGCAATCTCTTTATCATGAAAGATGAACTTACAAATGTAAAATTATGTACATAAAATCCCTGCATTAAAAAAATAAAAGAATGTCAAACTGTAGAGCCTACAAGTGCAATCAGTCCTATTTCTTGTTCAGCCAATTGCTCAGACAAACAAGTTTGTTTACATTCGCAGAAGATAATGCTGCCTGCTTCTTGTTTACTCTGTCACCTGCAAGTGAGAACAGGTGTTTGCACGGCACTATTATATCTGGCATTGCAAGATATTTACATGCCAGATGCACTAAAGATTCATATGTCCCTTGATGCTTCAACCACCATTCCAGAGGACATGCGTGCATGCTGATGACGGGTTCTGCTCAATAACAATCCAAAGCAGTGCCGCCTGAGGCATGTTCATTTTCATCATCTCAGTCAGATGTCACCAGCAGAAGATTGATTTTCTTTTTTGATGTTTCAGGGTCTTTAGTTTCCACATTGGAGTGTTGCTCTTTTAAGACTTCTTAAAGCATGCTCCACACCTCATCCCTCTCAGATTTTGAAGGCACTTCAGATTCTTAAATCTTGGGTCGAGTGCTGTAGCTATCTTTAGAAATTTCACATTGGTATCTTCTTTGCGTTTTGTCAAATCCACTGTGAAAGTGTTCTTAAAATGAACAACATGTGCTGAGTCATCATCCAAGACTGCTATAACATGAAATATGGCAGAATGCAGGTAAAACAGAGCAGGAGACATACAATTCTCCCCCAAGGAGTTCTGTCACAAATTTAATTAACACTTTTTTTTTTTTAAACGAGCGTCATCAACATGGAAGCATGTCCTCTGGAACGATGGCCGAAGCATGAAGAGGCATATGATTTTTTAGCACATCTGGTGCGTAAATATCTTGCAACGCCAGCTACAACCATAGGCGCCAACTTTTGCTGGCGCCAGTAGGTGCTCGACCCCCCCTCTGCCCCGGCCCCACCCCGACTCCACTTGCCCCACCCCTCCTGCCCTGCCCCCTCCTGCCCCTGCCCTGCTCCCATTCCAATCCCTTCCCTAAAGTCCCCACCCCAACTCCGCCCCCTCCCTGCCCCCTTGGACTCCTTCCCCAAATCCCCGCCCTGGCCCTGCCTCCTCCCCTGAGTGTGCTGCATTCCCGCTCCTCCCCTGCCTCCCGGAGCTTGTTATGCCACAAAACAGGTGTTTTGCGGCAGCAATCGCTGGGAGCTAGGGGGAGAAGTGGGGATGCAGCATGCTCAGGGGAGGAGGCGGAGGTGAGGTGAGGCGGGGAGGGGAGGGGAGCTTGGCGGCCGGTGGGTGCACAGCTCCCACTAATTTTTCCCTGTGGGTGCTCCAGCCCCAGAGCACCCATGGAGTTGTCGCCTATGGCTACAACAGTACCATGTGAATGCCTGTTTTCACTTTCAGGTGATGTAATTAAGAAGTGGGCAGCATTATCTCCTGTAAATATAAACAAACTTGTTTCTCTTAGCGATTGGCTGAACGAGAAGTTGGACTGAGTGGACTTGCAGGCTCTAAAGTTTTACATTGTTTTGGTTTTGAGTGCAGTTATGTAACAAAAAAAAATCTACATCTGTAAGTTGCACTTTCACAACAAAGAGATTGCATCACAGTACTTGTATGAGGTGAATTGAAATCTATGACTTCTTTTGTTTATCATTTTACAGTGCAAATATTTGTGATAAAACATTTTGTATTCTGTGTTGTAGTTGAAGTCAATATATTTGAAAATGTAGAAAAATATCCACAATATTTAATAAATTTCAATTGGAATTCTGTTTAATAGGGCGATTAATTGCGATTAATGTTTTTAATCTTGATTGATTTTTTTTGTTAATCGTGTGAGTTAACTGGGTTTAATTGACAGCCCTAGTTTTAAATGCCTTTTTTCTCACCAAAAAAGTTAGCAATAATTGAACAACTACCCTAGAGAATATCAGTGTAAATGGGGTAGGATCTCAGGCTAAAATAGGAAAAGTACAAGTTAAGAATTACTTAGACAAATTACATGTCTTCAAGTTGGCAGGACCCAATGAAATACATCCTAGAATACTTAAGGAACTGGCTGAAGAGATCGCTGAGCCATTGACAATTATCTTTGAGAATTCATAGAGGATGGGAGAGATATTTGACTGAACTGGGCTGGAAAAGGGCAAATATAGTACCTATCTATAAAAAAGGAGAATCAGGACAACCCAGGGAATTATAGACCAGCCATCTTAACTTCAGCACCCAGAAAAATAATGGAGTAAATAATCAAAGAATCAATTTGTAATCACCAAGAAGAAAATAAGGTAAGTATCCAGGAACATGGATTTGTCAAGAACAAATCATGTCAAACCAACCTAATATCCTTCTTTGAAAGGATAACAAGCCTTGCAGATGCGGGGAAGCGATAGATGTCATATATCTCAACTTTACTAAGGCTTTTGCTATTGTCTCACATGGCTTTTTTCATAAACAAACTGGAGAAATATAGCCTAGATGAACCTACTATAAAGTGGATGCACATCTAGCTGGAAAACCATATTCAGAGAGCTCACAGTCGAGCTGGAAGGGTATATTAAGTAGGGTCCCACAGGGATCTGTCCTGAGTCCGGTTCTAGTCAATATCTTCATAAATTATTTGGATAATGGCATAGAGAGAACACTTATACAGTTTGCTGATGGAAACAAGCTGGGAGGGGTGCAAGAGCTTTGGAGGACAGGATTAAAATTCAAAATGATGTTGACAAACAGGAGAAATGGTCTGAATTAAATAGGATGAAATTCAATAAGGACAAATGCAAAGTACTACACTTACGAAGGAATAATCAATTGCACAAATACAAAATGGGAAATGACTGCCTAGGAAGGAGTACTGCAGAAAAAGATCTGGGGGTTAGAGAGAGTCGCAAACTAAATGAGAGTCAACAATGTAGTACTGTTGCAAAAAACCCCAATATCATTCTGGGTGGTATTAGCAGGAGTGTTGTAAACAAGACACAAGAAATAATTCTTCCACTCTACTCAGCACTGATAAGGCCTCAACTGGAGTACTGTGTCCAGTTCTGGACACCACACTTCAGGAAAGGTGTGGACAAATTGGAGAAAGTCCAGAGGAGAGCAACAAAAATGATTAAAGAACTAGAAAACATGACCTATGAGGAAAGATTGAAAAAACTGGGTTTGTGTAGTCTGGAGAAGAGAAGACTGAGGGGGGAAGTCTTCAAGTGCCTAAAAGGGTGTTGTAAAGAGGAGAATGATAAATGGTTCTCCTTAACCACTCAGGATGGTACAAGAAGTAATGGCCTTAAATTGCAGCATGGGAGATTTAGGTTAGACATTAGGAAAAAGTTCCTAACTGTAAGGATAGTTAAGTATTGGAACAAATTACCTATGGAGGTTGTGGAATCATTAGAGGTTTTTAAGAGCAGGTTAGACAAACACCTGTCAGGGATGGTTGAGATAATACTTAGTCCTGCATCAGTGCAGGAGACTGGATTAGATGACCTATCAAGGCCCCTCTCAATCCTACATTTCTAATATTCTACAATGAATTAAGCCTCAGAACACAGGTGAAGTTGGAGAGTACCGTTCTAGCCCCATGTTTTAGAATGTTGAATGTAGAATGTCTGGGGTATCACTCAAGAAGACAAAATACTCCACTGTCTTATCAGTGGGAGTTTGGCACCTTGAGGATCTGGGCCTTAGCCAAAGTGACTTTCACAAGTTTACACAGTAACCAGAATGGTGTTACTTTTCCTCCATCATGATGATTGGGGCAGCTGATGCTGTGTTGCTGAGGTAGGATGGGAAGTGTGGCATGAATGTGAAGCTACTGCTGGTAGTCACCTGCTCTGCTTCCTCTTCTCCCTGTCTCTCAGATCCTCCTCAAGCTGTAGAGAGTGAAGCAGGGGAAAATGGAGGCAGCAGCTCCCAGCAGCCAGAGGAGAAATTTCTCCTACAGATACGTGTAGCAACCAGGTCAGAGGCCTTCCATCACTGTCATGACATCATTAGTCTGTGGCTGTGACTCTTGTGGTACCATTAAGTCTTCCACTGTTAAGAGCCAAGGCTATATTCTGTGCAGAGCTGCAAAATGGTGACACAGTTCTGCTCTGTGCATTGAGGGATGAAGTGATAATAGGTGTAAGAGACTGATTATTGACCTTGAGAGAGATGGATATGATGCAGCACTCTCCTGTGGTTCTTTTAATTGACTTGGCTTCATTTGAAGTATAATCTAGATCTAATCTGTAGGATGGTCTCTCTTCTGAAATGTTAACACTGTATTATTTAAAAAAAAAATCCTTGTGAAGTGTCAGTGACTCGTGTTTGTAATTGAGGCACACTCCCCCCCCCCCTCCTTCCCTCGTTTTGGCTTAATTTCCTTTATTGTGATCAGTGCCATTTTAAAGAGTTTTCAAATGTCATAGGGAAGTCATTTGGGTCAGATGACAAAGTAATGTTGGAAAGTCTATTTGTGACTTATAAAAATCATAAAGGCAGTCATCTAAAGCAGCTGCTTTGTTCAGAGTTATTATGTCTTATGCGCTGTAGTGCAATTAGAATTTTATACTTTGTTATCATGAGATTAATAACCTATGACAGACATGCTGCCTCTTGGAGTTCAGCTTCTGGAATGAAGTCTCTCTTCATTGAACTTGAGTCTTCACAGTGCCTAGTGCAATGGGGTACTACATGATGACTGAGGCTACTGGACACTACAGTAATATAAATAATAATAATAATTAATAATCTGTCCAAAGAGCTATAGTACTAGGATGCTTCTTGAAATTCTGGTGCCCAGCCTTGCAATAACTTGGGTTTATAACTAGCCCTCATGCTTCTTAGGTGAGACCATTCTCCCATTGTCCACATTGGTCTATGTCTGTTTTGTCACTGCTCCTTTTGGGGATAACCCCTGAAATGTCCTCCTTTGAGTGCAACACTCCTCGACTCACCCTTTGGAAGTCAAAGATCAGGAATATCCACCAGTGCTTGGCCCCGAAACAAGTACCTAAGACCACCAATTTCAGAGATCCTAAACCACAAAGGCTATTCAGGATGTTCTCTTAGATCAGTGGTTCTCAAACTTTTGTACTGGTGACTCCTTTCACATCGCAAGCCTCTGAGGGTGACTCCTCCCCTTGTAAATTAAAAACACTTTTTAATACGTCTAACATCGTTATAAATGCTGGAGGCAAAGCAGGGGTTGGGGTGGAGGCTGACAGCTCATGACCCCCCAACTAATAACCTCACAACCCCATCAGGGGTCCCGACCCCCGTTTGAGAACCCCTGTCTTAGATGAAATTAAAGAAAATACTATACCCAAAAGAATAAATAGACTAAGCATTATGAAACACATAGCTAGCTCAGGCTTTACATTCCAACCTAAACGTGAGTTAAATCCTTTCTGTGTATTTTTTAGAATGTGTAAGGTTTTCAGATACCATGGTCATAACTGTGCTCATAATGCCTGGATAGAAAATTGCTGTTTTATGGATAGATAATTTATGTTCCCTAAGCAACACCTTGCTAGAGACTAGGATGATGGGATTTGTGTTAGCTGCCAGATTAAGAGAGAACCAGGGATATTAAAAGAGAGTGGCCCACAAAAGGTCTTTTTATGTTTAAAAAAATACATAGTTAAACATAATAGCTTGTACGCAGAGAGTGGGAATCAAATCACTTTCAGCAGACCCTGGATTCATTAACCGAGAGCTCATCTAATCCCTGACAGAATAATAATGTGCGTGTGTATTGCAAGAAGGGTAGAAAATGAAAAGTCCAGGGAAAAGGGTATGCTAGGTAGATAGCTCTCTTTCTCTATTACAAAATCAAATACTTGTGTGTTGTGCTTAAAGGGAAAAAAAATCAAAACTATGTTGTCTAGTGCTGATCTAATTATAGTAAAATACGTCAATTGCTTTATTAAAAGCGGGATGGGTAGCAGTGCAGACACTTCCCATTATAAGAACCTATTTTCAATTGCTTATCACTTCACAAAACTTCAACCATTTATGCTGTGATGGGCCTGGTGTCTGCCTCGTGTTAAATTTTTGTGGGAAAATTTCAGCCAAAATAGTGCCGCTGTTTCCAAGAACAAGGCGAGGGAAAATTCAATTGTTTTGCCCATCTTAAATATTTCTGGCAACTTTTTCTTTGAGAAGCTCTAGCACTCCCATTATTTGGAGCCAGGACTTGAAATTTTGAAGGAGGATGGCCGTTGTGTCAGGGGTGTGTCTTTTGCCATCTCTGTCAAAATTTGCCCAAATATGGTCAAGTCTTAAGCCTTTGAAGAATCACAGTTTGCACATGCTCAATAGAGACTATTTTGATTTTAGTAGCTTAATCTCTGAAGAGTCCATCCTCACTGAGCACGCTCAAGCCTCTCACTGCTCCTAGTGCAGATCAGACTCTGTGTGTAATTTAGAATAGGTTGGGAAAGAAGAAAAAAATGGCCATTTAAAAATAGAAATAATTTCACCACATTTAAATGGAAATAGGTCAGAATGAAACTCCCAGGTTTTGAATACCCCACACATAGAGCTTGAGTATTTAGAATTCAGCTATGAATGCTGCTTACACCCTTCTCTAGATTTAAGAAGCAGTTTTATCCTATCCTTTCCTTATTCCTCTTCACCGTATACCAGTGGGTCTGAAAGCTGATGAAAAACATTAATGAACTTGCATAATACCATCCATCTCTAAAATACCAAGCCAAACTTTCAGCTGCACTGAACTCACTGCAGACAAGTGGGATACAAACATTCTAAGCCATCTTTCCACATACCTTTGATCCTAGGGTTGCTCTAAATTACATTGGTAGCAATGATCCCATATGGATTGCTCCACTGTCTGAGGATTGGCCAGAGTGCTATGTGCTACCATCCTGCTTCCAACATGTCTGCGGCATAGATGCAGAGAAGCAGGTTACAATGGATTCTTCTATGGCAGGAGACTCTCCACCTGCCCCTTTAGGTCAGCCATCTGACTGCTTTGTGCAGGCACCAGAACAGGGGCTGAGAATGTGGCCCAATGACATTGGTTAACAAGAATACTCAGTCTGAATTCATTTTGACAATTGGCAGGTCAGATAAGTCAGTGTTGCCCATGGTTAGCAGCTATTCTGATTTTTTTCTCCTCTTTTCATTAATCCAATGTCTTATTAAACATTGTAAACAGCCTGGTGAGACTTTAGCTACATCTAGGAAAGTAGTTTTGGTTGTTGTAGTGGATTTTACAGCTGACATAGCAGATATTATTTTTACAAAAGCAGAAACCTTTTAGTCAATAAAATGTCAGTTGTAGGAGTCTGGTCAGCTTCTAACATAGCATAAATAAACATGAAGTGGGGAAATCTTAAGAACAATTTTTTTCCTGTCTTCCACTTACTTTCTCCCCAATTATATTCTGTGACCTTTATTGCAGCAGCAGTATATACTTGAACAGTAGATCAAGCATCTTAAAGTTGTTTTCAACTGTATTCAGCTTTTTTCAATAAAAGCAAACATAGTGAAAATGTTTAGCAGATGATCATTTGGATCAGCTGCCTTGAGATTTTTATTCAGTATCCATCCCCATATGGTAATTTTGTCATTTTTAGTATGTTATAATACAGAGTAAACCTTTGGTTTTATATAGTGTCTTGCTTACACATGGTATTCTGGAGTACTTTACATAGAAGTGAGTTGGTTATTGGCTGTGTAGTATCTGAGCAGCTGTCTAACACACAGCTTTGGGTGATAGAAACTGGGATCCTGATACTGTAAAGATTTACATGCATGCTTAACTTTATACACTGCAAGTAGTCCTAGGAAGTCCATGAGACTATGTACTGTGTGTAAACTTAAGCACATGCGTTAATCTTTGTCTCATTAGTGATTGAGGGCTAGATCCACAAAGAGATTAGGCACAGAAATGCTGCTTTCAGCACCTAAATCCAAACTTTTGATCTTCAAAATCTTTGCTCAGTTGCTGCCTAACTATGTAGGTGCTTAAAGTCCCCAAGTTCTCCAGTGGGCATGCACAAAGCTGTCTAAAGCCTGATGCTGCCAAGCTGCTCTGTCTCTACCTCCTACCCCAGAGGTGGGCAAACTATGGCCGGCCGGCCACATCCGGCCCATGGGTGGGGCAGTCAGGAAGGAGAGGGGGGTTGGATGGGGCAGTGGGGGGCAGTCAGGGGCGGGAGGTCTGGGGCCGCTCAGGGGACAGGGAACAGGTGGGCGTGGATGGGACAGAGGTCCCGGGGGGGCCCATCAGGGGGCGAGAAGCAGGGGGGGTCGGATAGGGGGCAGGAGCTGGGCCACACCTGGCTGTTTGGGGAGGCACAGCCTCCCCTCACTGGCCCTCCATACAATTTTAGAAACCTAATGTGGCCCTCAGGCCAAAAAGTTTGCCTGCCACTGTCCTACGCCCACCGGGAATCTCAAACTAGGCTGGGCCTGATCTAGTAAGCATTCTCAGAGGCTGCCTAAGAGCATTGCCTACTTGATTGAGCCCTACAAACAACATTGGCAACACAATGCTTATGCCCAAGGATTTGTGTCTGTCTTATCTTTTCTGCATTTAGTGTCTTCCACTTTCCAAAAAGTTTTCTTTTATTGTTACTCATTTCTTTACAGCGCTCATACTGGCTGTCATGGACAAAATCCTATTGATTTTAATTTATGAAGCACCTGCTTTTTTGGAAGCACAACCCAATCCAAAATACCAAGAACACATTATTTGACTCTTGCTAGATAGAAACTGATCTGAATGGTTAGGTCCATTTGTTCTAGTTGGTAGGACACATCATGCCACCTTATTTCTAAATACTGTTTGACATGGTGTGTAGATTCTCATTTTGATCTTTGAATCCTTTTGCAATGAGACTCAAAATTGGGCAAAACATGAATAGTCAGTGTGAACAATTCACAGAAAATCCATAGGTTAAAAATTGGTCATCCCAACGGCTGTATATGGCAAATGTTTACCAATTACTGATACATTTGCCTAAGTCAAAATAAAGCTTATGAAAAGAAAAAGGACTAAATCACAATGAATTTTATCTGCAACAAATATGCAAGCAGCTTTCCCCCAAAGTACCCTTTCAGAATAATGTTTTCATATGAAACATAATAGATGTTTTCCATTAAGTTACTTTATTCATTTGTCAGTACTTTTCTGAAACAGTGAGTGCTGATCCCACCTCAGAAGGCATCCTTCTACTGTAAAAGTAAAGGGTGAAATCCTGGCTCTATTAAAGTAATTGGGAGTTTTGTCACGGACATCAGGGAGCCAGGATTTCACCTCAGATTTTATTTCCTGAGCAATTTCATGTTTGCATGATCACCATCTATTTAACATAACATTTGAGTTATCTGTTCCAGTGGAGAGGCTTGACTGTCACGAGTAATTGGCTGATTTGGACAATTGTCAGGCTGTGGCTTTTTGTATCTTTCAGGAGCTGGGAAACAGTCACTTGAGTGTATGGAACCAACAATCTCATGCAGTGACTAGTCCAATTCCAAACGGCCCATGCACTCATGTGGTACGGAACCTTTTGGAATTTGGACTAGTACAACTTTTGTGGCTCATCTGGAATAATTAACAGTGTTTTCACTAACATCCACATTTTCCAGACTTCTCTTTTCAGTTTTATCCCACAGAATACAAGGCACAGAACCTGGTTTGAAACCTGGTTTGAAATAACTTTCCTTTACTTTCAAGGCAGGGCTGGCTCCAGGCACCAGCAAAACAAGCAGGTGCTTGGGGTGGCACATTTCTAGGGGCGGCATTCTGGCACCGGCCATCATAGGCGCTGACTCCGGCGCATGGGGAAAAAGTGCCCTCGCCGCCCCAGCTCGCCTCCGATCCGCCTCCATCTGCTCCCCTGAGCACACCGCCACTGCTCTGCTTCTCCCCCATCCCTCCCAGGCTTGCCGCACGTGAAACAGCTGTTTTGCGCAGCAAGGCTGGGAGGGACAGAGGAGAAGCCGACTGGGGGGGGCACTCGGGGGAGGTGGTGGTGGTGGAGCGGAGATGAGCTGGAGCGGGGAGCGGTTCCTCTACCCCCCATTACTTCCTGCGCCCCCCCACCCTAGCTCACCTCTGCTCCGCCTGCGCCCCTGAATGCGCCGCTGCTCCGCTTCTCCCCCATCCCTCGCCTGAGAGGGAGTGGGGAGAAGTGGAGTGGTGGTGCGCCCGGGGGAGCAAGCGGAACGGAGGTGAGCTAGGGCGCGAGGTCATGGGGGGGCCCCCAGGAAGCAATGGGAGGGGGGAATGCGGCACGCTGGGGGGAGGAGGTGGGGCTGGGGATTTGGGGAAGGGGTTCAGAACGGGGGGAGTTGGGGTGGGGCCGGGGGCAGGGGGGCACAAAAAAAAGGGGGCGGCCAAAAATTTTTTTGCTTGGGGTGGCAAAAATCCTAGAGCCAGCCCTGTTTCAAGGTAACCTGCATATAGTACCCAATTTATTATCAAACATGTATATTTGAATAGTAGATCTTCAAGGTCATTTTTCATACACGCAGATTTTACTTTCTGCCAATTTAAATACAGGAAAAATACAATTTCTGCCTCACTGGCATTTCCTAACCCATGATCTACTTATAACGGCAAATCTGCTCTTTCAAAGATCTGCTCTGCAAAGATCACAGGTTGCCTGTGAAAGTTTTAGTTTGTCACGTGGATCTTGAAATGGTAAATCTTTCCTTTTTACATTTATTTCTGATTTAAATCTTTTCTTGTGCATTTATTCAGCCAGTTAGGATACTGCTGCACGTCTGCCCAGTTTCCTAGCCAGTAACTGCTTCTTTGTTTCAAGAGTTCAGTTATAAGTTTTGAATGTTCTTTTTCTTTGCAGCCTTTATAGTATAAATAGGCAATTCACCACTCACTTTCAAATCCCCTTTTTCAGCAAAGTTTCTCATTCTCACTTGAGATTATTCATTTTAATTGGAATATTTTAGAGGTACTTTCATTTTTATCCTTGTTTGATGTCCATTTATTTCTTCCGCTCTTTTTTCCTTCATATCCAGCTAAGCTGCCCAATTTCCTGACATTTTTGTCATTTTGCTTTTTTATAATAGCATACATCAGGTATGTGGTATTCTTTACCACAGTGAGAACATGCTAGCTGCTTTTAGCTTTTTTGTATGAACGGAGGCCTTGCATTTATTTTAAATGAAATCCCTGTTTCTCTGTAGTCTTCTGGCTAACAGCTACATTCATAGCATTACCAATTTTTGGTCTGCCTCTATTAGTAGTTTCTCTTGTGTCTTATATGAATTTATCTCCCATTCTATTTATACTTTTATACCATGCCCAGCTGAGTACCTTCCAGGAGCACATTAGATGACAACGATTATCATCTGTCACATGGGAGTCTTTCTTCTTTCTATGCAACTACATCCTGCAAAGTCACTTCTAAAAATTGTTTAGGTGACAATACTTCGTCACATTTCTTATTTCTCTTTAAAAATTGTATCACAGATTATCTTCCTTTTTTGTTTCCTGTGAGTAAATGTAAACCTGTCATCTGTTAGAATTAGCTCAACAAAAAGTGCATTTTATACAACGCAAAACTTTGTAGTTAATTTATATGCATATTAATCTGCGACATGGAGGTGATAATCATGTGCAAAATAATATTATGAATGTAATTTATCCTGAACTTTTGGCCACTCCTCTTACACTTTCTATCGACTTTAGTTCTAACATTTTAGACTACTGAACTGCTTTAAAACAGCTGCCATGTTTGTCTGTTTAAAAGAAAACTGGTAAAAAAATTATTCCTTCTCTCCATATGCATGTATCCTGTGACTGTTGATTATGATGAAAGGCCACTTTATATTTGCCTGGGATCCTTAAAAGCAAACATGAAGATCAGTTGTTAAGAACAAATATTGTCCTAGAGTCCAGTACCTACATCATAATACACACCCACCCAATGGGGATACTCACAGTAGTAACATTAGGCAAGTGTTTGCAGGATTGTGGCTGAAGATAAGAGATACTTCTTGCTGCATTGTATTTAATTTACCCATCTTTAAAGGGCATTTTTATGTGTTGCCTTTATATAAAAATGAGTGCAAATAGCTATAGCTGAGGGTGTCATTTCTGTTTTTTTCTTATATATCAACATGGGATCGCCAATGTCCCATAGCATTTGCAAATAAGTTGCATACATTTTTGTTGCACGTGGTTACAGTTTTGTGTCCCAGAAACTATTTATTCACCAACTGATCTGATTTTTTTCCCCCCAGCTCCTGCCTATATACACCTTGTTCCAGTGCATGACCTCAGATCCTTTGTTATCAGGGCCGGCTCCAGGGTTTTGGCCACCCCAAGCAGCCAAAAAAATAAAATAAAAAAAAAAGCCACGACCGCGATCTGCGGCGGCAATTCAGCGGGAAGTCCTTTGCTCCGAGCTGGAGTGAGGGACCGTCCGCCGAATTGCCGCCGAATAGCTGGACCTGCCGCCCCTCTCCGGAGTGGCCGCCCCAAGCACCTGCTTGGTAAGCTAGTGCCTGGAGCCAGTGCTGTTTGTTATCTAGTTACACTATGTTAGAGGGTTATTGTGCAAAGTGACTCCCAAGGACAACAACTAACCCTTCCCCCAAGCAAACAAACAAACAAAAAAGGAACTCTGCTAACCTAGATTTTCACTTCAAATAGTTCCCTTCCACTTTCTAAAGAAAAAGTGTAACCATACCAAGCAGCTAGCAATTACTCTGGTGAGCTTGCTGGAAGGTATAAAGAACTTTGGTCTCCAAAGTAGGCTTTAGTCCTTGTCCTTCAAATAACTATTTCTATCACAGTTGCTGTGCCAGAGCTCTTCCTATCCTGTCAGACAGTGTTAGACAAATGAATCTTGTAGCTTCAGCTTCCTGATTATCCACCTGTGTACCTTTCAATTAGTGCCAGCTGCATTTACCTCTGCCCTCACCAAGTGACTGTTTGCTTTGTAAATGTAGTCTCTGAGTTACTCTGAAAGGAAGGACGTTACTGCTTTTTTCTCTCAGACAAACAAGCTCTGGTTTGAGAGAGAAAATGCCAAAGTACATAACTTAATGTTCTCTTTTCACTTGGATATGTTGAGTGGCTTTCTCAGGAAAAAAACTTCCTAATTAGCCCGAAGCCTCTATTGTTTCCTAAGGTTGTCTAATAGGCTAAAGAGTACAAGTGGAAAAGAAAACAGAAGGGGGAAGATGTTTGATCTCTATTCTGAGTTCAAGAGCACAAAGCCAGAATGCTGCAGCAATTAGAAGGAGAAAGAGAAGGAATGACAGGTAAGTTCCACTTCTCTTAGCCGACATCATGTTTACACACACATCCACCGCACCCCCCAAAAGATTCTGAGAGCAAAAATAAGAGAACTTCTATCAGGGTTCTAAAGGTGGAGAAAGAATGGGGTTCCTACTTCCAGGCAACTCATCAGTCTGAGAATATTAACTGGCAGTAATGTTGATTCATCTGTAATTACTGCTAGCAGTAAACAGGTGGAGTCTGGCTGTATCCAGATATACCCTGTAGATAGTGGTTTTAAAACAGTAATAATGAAACATTAGTCAAAATATTTGATCCAACTGAACCTTTAATGAAATAGTCAAATGTTATATCTAATTCAGTAATGGATGCATAGGACCTATTTCTACATGGGAATATTAGCTAGCTGTGATATTTACAAATAGCTTGGAAAATGTGCTGTAGGGAACAATATCGCAAAGCAGGAGGATGGATTTTTGATGACTTGGTAGAGCACTTCCATTTATAATGTCTATGATTCTATAACCCAGCTCTGTAAAACTGCATTTCTCTTTTTGGAAGTTTTGTTCTCTTTGATTTATTACCTCTGGGTCGATATTGTATTTGATCGATGTATGTGACACCCCCCCGTCTCCCCAAAACAAGAGATCCTGAGCAGGGATAGAACCAAGACCATTCAGCACCAAAAGCACAGGCTCTTTAGCTCAAATTAGGTAGGCCTATGTTTGTGGATGCAAGGTCAAGTCCCAGTGAAGTCAATGGGAGCTTTGCTATTGACTTCACTGTGCACAGGATCAGGCCCTGGCTGCTGAATGAAAAATGTTCAGTCCAAGATTGGGCCTGTTGCACCAATTGTAAAACAGTGGCCCCAAAAGGGATTTCAATTCTTTATAGACCGTGCACACCCCCCCGCTATCAGGAGAAGCTTTATCCTGTCTCCATGAAAATGCAGGAACAAATCACTTGCCTCAGTGGATACATCTACACCGCGATAAAAAAAATCTGTGGCACAAAGTCTCAGAGTCTCAGCTGTGGGGCTAAAAATTGCATTTAAGACATTCGGGCTTGGGATGGAGCCAGGGCTCTTAGACCCTTTCCTACCCCCTGGGTCTCAGAGTCTGGGCTACAGCCCAAGGCCAAATGTCTATACTTCAATTTTATAGCTCCCCACAAACTGAGCCCTACAAGCCCCAGTCAGGTGAGCCAGGCCAGCCGCAGCTACGTCGGGGGTCTTTTATCACAGTGTAGACGTACCCAGTGAGTCAGTAGAAACCACAACACTTTCCCAGCAGGATCAAAGCCTGCTAACTGGGTGGGGTATTTCACATATTGTCATCATGCTGCAGTATTGGAAAGGGGATTGGGATCACACAGCTGAGGTTGGTCGAGAAGAAAGTATGGTGGTATTTGAGAAATAGTTTGTAATTCTGTAAGTAAAAACTGTACTGAAATGCATAGACATGGTGGGGGGAGGGTGCAGAGGGATGGTGGTTGCCAGGGTGACGTCAGCCTTTGTATTTCCTGACTTTTGAGTGCTTCATGGGCATTTTTAGTGTAGTTCTTTGTTTTTTATAATTGATTTAATTCTCTCTTTTTATCTTACTTTCTCCCAGTGCAAGGCTAACTTTAATGTAGCTAGTGATGTTCTAAAATGTACATACCTATTGTACAGAGAATTAACCCAGTGGAACAGTTCAGCGTGCTTAGAAGTGTTTTAATTCATAACAGTAAGTAAACTTGGGACTCTATTTATTCAGAAAGGCTCACAGCCTTTCAAGTCAGGACAGCCAGCAAACATTGCAGGCAGTCACAGACCCTGGTGCTCTATATGTCAGCAGGAATAATGAGAATTCAGTACAGGGAAATGTGTGGTGTATTTATTTGACTGATTTATTCAGTGACTTATAGTGTATCCACTGCTAAGACATCTGGGAATGTAACAGATTAAAAATAGATCCGTGTGTAAATCAGAAAGATGAGGAGGAAATTAAAAAAACAGACAGGGAAAGAATGACGGTTCATGTATTCAGCAAAACCTTGCCCAATAAGATAAGTCTTGCTCCGTGCTCTGAAGGCTAACACAATCATACTCTGACAGAAAACATCACCCTCCAGTCATTAGTGTGTATCTAATGTAAGAAAAAGTGCCTATATGCACAGTCCTTAGTCACTAGGTAGGCATTTTATTTGTGCCTATATGTTTGCATATATGAGAGAGAGAGAGAGAGAGAGAAGTGGTCTAAAGAAGTGCAATTCCAAACTACCAAGAACTTTTTATGGATTGAAACCAACACCAGACAGATTGAAGGATGGTGCAATCATAATGTGTTTCTGCCAACCTCCTCTAAGCTGGCGTGCTGTTTCATTTTGCACTAAGGGCCTGAACCAAGGCTCATTCAAGTCATTGTAAAGTCAGATGAAGCTTCCAAGTGTTGTCCCAAGAAGAGTTATGTGCATTAGCCCACCTAGGGCTGACACAAGTATCATTAGCTTCATTGATGTGGCTAGGTCAATGACAGGGCACAATATCTTAACTACAGATGAAACCAAGTAACACGAACCATTGCTATTATCTGGGAGTGCCAAACAGTTGGTCAGGAAAAATCAATATACTTCTAGATCGTGAGAGGGAAAGCTGAGCCTAAAGCATTGATCTCTTTTGGAAAGTGTGGATATACTTTATCAATCTCCTTCAGTTCCACTGGTTGCTTCACCCCTCCAGTCAGCATCTTATTTGGACTTACGCTTAGCCAGTGTGTTTCCCCACCTATGTTTGTTTCAGCTAAGCCAGAGTAAAATGTGTACTGGTTTAAAGGGAAAAAAGTAGGTCAGATAATAGAGACTAGAGGATGACTTATGAGAAAAGAACTTGCAAGCTTAATTTGTATAGTCAAAAAAGTGGAGTTTTGTGATTTTTATTTTATTGATCTTATTGGTTATGAAATACAGTCAAATAACACTACAATAAAAAGCAATAGTGCAAAGTAAGGAGAAATGTTTGTTTACAGTAGACCTTAGTGGTCAGACAAGAAGTAATTTGCAGCTTAAATAGTACTTTTGATACAAGATACAAGCTTTCTCATTAAAAGTACAAGAAGAGAGGAGAAAAAGTCACTGAGCAAAATGATGGTACAATCATTACATGTGTTTGAGGAAAGATTAGATAAGTACAAAAAATGAAAGGAACACATAATACCAATAATAAATGCCTTGTTAGAAGAATCCTCCATGGAACAAAAAATGACTCTGAGCATTATTTCAGATGAGTGATCATGCTGAAAGTCCTCCTATATTTCATCTTCATGCACCAAACTTTGCATTAGCAGGAATTAGTTGAAATTCCCCTAGTGCCCTAATGGCAAAAAGAAGAGACTGAAGGAAGTGACTTATTGCAAAGTCAATGTAAATTTGGAATATATAACCAGGAGCCTTGAAATGCTTAAAATTTTGATTTCCCTATTCAGATTTTTTTGCCCTAAATAAATTGTATACATTAATAGCTTGTGTAAATCTACTGTTCAACATTTAAATATAAATATCTGCTGCTAATCTGAACTCTTAATGCAAATGTAATACTTTACTTTAGTGCTTGCATAAAATAGGGCACTCAAACAAGGCAACACCCTGAATCACCCTTTAAAAAAGAATAAACTTCTAATTATCTGTTTCCCAACCAAAAGTGTGAGCAGATTTATTTTCTTTACATATGGGGAAGTGGATAATTTAAAAGTGGGTTAAAATGTCAGGTGAAGGTTGAGAGGGATGTTTCTTTTATCTGAGCTAGTTTGCCCCTCTGCCAAAATTTAGGGATAAACTAAACTGTAAGCCCATTGGGGTAGGGACTGTCATTTTATTATGTGTTTGTCCGGTGTCTAGCACAATGGAAGTCCAGGACTAGGGGTCATAGGTGCTGTGGTAATACAAATAATAATAATTCTTAACTTGGTGCAGCTAGCTTTAAAAATGGAAAGTGTCATTTTTAGTCAAATCACCATTTTGATTAAAAAAAACTTTGAAAAATCAAATTTCAGAAAACATTGACCACCTCTACTAGACAGGGCCGGCTCCAGGCACCAGCGAAGGAAGCAGGTGCCTGGGGGGCCAATAGAAAGGGCCAATAGAAAGGGCAATAATTCCGTCCGTTATTGGAGCGGCACGTCCGGGTCTGCAGGGGCAATTCAGCAGAGGGTCCCTCAGTCCCTCTCTTCCTCTTCGACGGCATTTCAGCAACTCAATCGCTCCGCTTCAGTCTTCGGCGGCAATTCAGCGGCAGCTCAATCAGGTTTTCCTTTTCCTTTTTTTTTTTTCGCCGCTTGGGGCAGCAAAAAAGCTGGAGCCAGCCCTGCTCCTAGATCTTCTGGAAATTTCCTTGGGCACACATGAGTGTGTACATACTGTCTGTATAGGAACTTGCATGGGGGTGCTTTTAAGTGTTTTAAATTATCAGAAAAAATATATTACACACTGTTTCTTTTCAGTTTAGAAGACTAAAAAGTGTCCAGGCATAAGCTCTGAATGCCCTACCAGTTACTGAAATTAGTATTTGTTTTTGTAGTTTTAAATTGGCTTACCCCTTCTATCCAGCAGTAGTTATAAATACAAATAATACATCCCAAACTTCTGGCCAATTTTTCAATTTCCCTTACCTCTCGTCAAAGGCCAGGCAAAACAAATGGGTCCTGCAGCAGCATATCTGGAAAGTTAACAAACCTAGGCCTTTTCAGACCAGTGAGATTTGTATGTATATGTTTTTCTGTGCAACCTGTTAAATGGCTCAGGTCAAGTGCAACTTTTGTAAATGGTGTAATGCATCTTAAAGTTAATATCAGCTTAACAAATATACCATTAAATAATTCAGAACTGTGGTACCTGTATACCTGGCTAAAACATTCAGCAGCGTACGTATGAATATGAAATAAAGAAAATTGACCTGAAGTCAGGGTACTGGCTAGATGCTTAGAGACTAGAAAAAAAGAACATCCCTTCCCAATTGATCTTGATTGTTTGTTTGACAGATGAAACTGACAATAGTAGCATACACAACACACTTAATCCAGCTTTTCCAAAATCCTTTGATAAAGTTCTACTTTATATGGCAAGTTGTTACTACAGCCATCATTGGCAATGATGCAGGCAAGAACACAACTGTGAATGAAATGTATTATCTGTCTAAAACCTAGAAAATAGAATATTTGTGAGCAAAGCTGGTCCACACTGGACAGAAGTATAGAGTGTATGTAACCCACACACCTCCTTGGTGTGCTGTTCTGTCCCACATAGTAGCACTGAGACCACTGAGAGAGAAGAATGAGTCTGCTCTACAGCCTTAACTAACAGGCAGTTGGCTTTTAGCTTATGCCATAGAGGCTCATGCACTAAGCTCTTGAGGTCCCCGGTTTGATCCCGACAACCCGTGTCTGTCAGTGTTACATGTAGTCCTGTAGGCAAGTTATTAGACCTTGATTGGTTCTTAGTTATAGAAATATTATAGCTGGAGAAATCCCAGACAAGTGTAGTTAATGTAGGTAAGGGGTAATCAGTTGTTTAAAGCTCTGTTAGGATTAGGTGGCTCTCAACAGCCATAACCCCCAAACAACTGTACCCTATCACAAGAGCCACATTTATCTCACATACAGATTATTTCACAGTTGGTTTTTTGTTTTTCCAAATTATATACCTCACAAATGCAGAATCTTGGAACATAGGTGATGTCAAATTTAAAACACCATAAGAAAATTAGTCAAGGTAAACGTAGGCTTCCTTTTTTACTGTTGTCCCTTATCCTGGGTCTCTGTCAGACTTTTTTAATGGCCAGAGTCTCATATTCAGGCTTTGCCAGGTGATAGCTCTGACACTGAGCATTCAGGATGGTCATCTGTATTTGTGGCAAACCACACATTTTAAATAAAGCAGGATTCAATTTCAGTATCTTGAAAGGGCGTTGGAATAATAGGCTGTTTCAGAGAACAGGAAAACACTGATAGTATGGGGAAATATTTTTATGCTAGAATATTGGTATGTATACTATAGTGGGAACTTCCAGATATTGTAACATAAAAGGCTAATGAATACACTGCAGTGGCCTAGGAACAAAGGCACTGGGGCTATGTAGCTTTCACAGGTTGTTAATTGGGCAGCTGGTGAACATAAATTAGGAGCAGGCACAGAGGGTGTGTTATGGGCATTACAGTATAGGAAGGAACTGAGCTCTACAGCTAAAATGAAGATGCATTGAACTTCATTTAACTGCTCTGCAATCTTTGTTGCAAAGAACAGCTTCTAACTCAGTCAAGCTTAGCACAGCTCCTACTGGCTTGACTAGCGGGTAGCTTCCTTCTGGGACACTTGACAGGGCTGACGCCTTCAGGCCATCAGGCTCCCAGTTCAGGTCTTGCCTTTAGTAATGTGCAGGAACTATACAACTGAGGTTTACAGTGGGATGGCAAGCCCTGCTTCTAATTGGCTATCTTTTTCTAGTGTCTGGCCTCCAGCTGTCAGACATAATGGACATTCAGCAAGCTTTGTGAAATCACTGCTAGATTGTGCATTGCTCTAATCATACACAGTGAATGTTTCCATGGCCTTCTGGGTCAAATGTTTGCCAGCTAATCTGATTTACATTGAAAATGATTGCTTTCCAAGGATCATATTCTATGTAACTCTGTATGACAGAGTTTTAACATGAGCTGCTGTACTGCCACTTAATGGTGTCATAAAAATGAACGTGTCAAGTGATGCGCTGTGTCCCTGTTGCAATAGCATTATATAAAATCCTAACATGTCAACCTGAAGGAAAAGCCTAGGAACATTTCAAAATGTTTAGAATCTTTTTTCTTTTTTTACATGTATTGAGCTCTCTCCTGTTTGCCACCGGTCGACACGCACTTGAATTGGAAATGCTGCCATACTAATGCCGTTCTTGGATTTTAAGCTGTCATTGGTGCCACCTTCCCATTGAATCTTAATGTCATCATGTCATCCAAATTAGCCATTTTAACAGCCTGTATTTTGTGATAGAAGTTGCTAATATGTGCTTCAGATAACTATAGTGTGTCTGACACTTCCCTAAAAGCAGTAAGGTCTTGTTAGATATTCAGCATGTACGTCAAGTATAGCAAAGTATGAAGGATATGATTGTCTGATAATTAACCAAAAATGTCCCTATATAACATGTATCCAAACTATACTGAAAATATGAACAGGGTGATAGGTGGGAAGGAGTATAATTTTGTGGTTAAGGCACAGGATGGGAATGGGGAGACCTGAAGTTTTGTTCTTGCCTGTCATGAACTTGTGGTATCACCTTGTGCAGGTCACTTATGTGTCTGTGACTCCTTTATCCCTATCTTAGAGATAGGGAAATAATAATTACCATGTTTATCTCACAAGAGGGTTGTGAAGCTTAATTCATTAAGCGTTTGTAAGGCGTTTTCATATCTCAGAAGGCACTGTATGAATGCAAAATATTAGCTTCTGTCCCCTTTCATAAATATCATGTGTTACTGAAAATTGGACATAAACAACTTGCCCTCTTATACTTGCATATTGATGGATTTGCACAGCTGAAATGAGATGCACACAGAAATGCAACAAACTTTAGTGTGTGCCTCTTTGGAAATTTGAGCCTGTGAAAGGAACAAAGGAAAATTCTTTGGACCAAATTCTGCTCTTATTTATCCTAGTAAGAGCTAGTCCAGATTCAGTCAATGCTAAGAGAGTTGCCTCATATTTACACTGGTGTAACTAGAAGGCGAATTAAGCCAATTAAGTGGATCTTCCTTTGGAAAGATTGGACAAATTCTGGGAACATACATCTGAGAGGAGGGAGATGAAGAAAGCTGCATCTACCCTACTACCACTGAAAATGTGCTTCTATAACTGCAAGTAAGGCACGAGCCACCTTTGTTGCTTCCACAGAGAACTCTAATGCAGCCAGCCATGGGAACAGGTTATACGTATAGCTGTAAGGCTGCAGCTTCTCTCCCTGTTCCTGCAACACTCAATTCAGCTGCGAAAGCGCATACATCCTAACTCAAGAAAGTGAGCGATGGACACTCTCAGAACTTCATGTAGCCTTTTGGTCAAGTGGGGGAGGGGGACAATCGGCAAGGTGCTGCCAGCGCAAAAGGAACCAGAAATAATCTTAAAAGAAAGAGAACAATAAATGAAAAAAATATTAGACGGACAGAAAAGGACAGGGGGAAATGGAGAGAGAAAAATAGTGATGGAAATAACTAATGCCAGGGTATGAGGCATGGGGGCACAGGATAGTGGGAGAGAGTGCCATGCATTGGCAATTCCATCCCATGAGGAGTCTCAACGAAAGATCAGCCAATGGCCTCATGGGACAGTGTTCAAAGGACATACCTGCTTTAAGAAAATGACCTTGGGTATTCATCAAATTGGGAGAGGCCGGGTCTGATTCCTAGTATAGACGAGCATCACATAACTGGGAAAAAGTGAATGAATGGTGGAAGAAAGGACAGGAAATGCTACATGTTAGTATAGAATTCCATATTGTGTGACATTGCCGACTGGCTGTCATGGACAGTGGTGAAATTAACACTTTCTCATGGCAGTGGGACTCTGTGCCACATGTGTTGAGTGCTTAGATATCAATTGTCTTAAGAAATACCTTTTAGATAGAAGAAGAATGGGAGAGCTAGCACCAAAGGCGACCAGCAGAGTAGTGTCAAAATAAACCCTTTATTATGACCAGGCACTACGTATAGAAATCAGGTAACAAGCTCCCTATTATCCTGTGTAGCTTCAGCCTATGACTGTCCTGTCCTTGGCTGCTTTGTTTCTGCCAATTTTGCCAACCTCAAAGCTCGAGTTTTCATCACGGCATGTGAAAAGTAGTCCAAAACTCATGGAGGTTGGCAACGCGGTGGAAACATCTGGGCTTCAGGCCCCAATATCACAGAGAAGGAGTTGAAGCCAGGGGCTGCTGCTGCTGAACCTCTGACCATCACTCTGCTTGATCTCCACAAAGATGTCTCTCTGGATCTTGCCAAAGTTGGCTGCTGCCATCCCCTCATGGGGCAGCCCGGGGTCCAAGATGCCATCAGCCAGGCACAGGGGAGCAGGGAGGTCCCAGGGCATTGTCAATAGTTCTGTGGAGAGGGTAGAAAAGGCGCTGACGGGATACAACAGGTGCTAGGAGTTGCTGCGTCTGTGCACTCTACAAAGACTATGTGCTGGCAGCTGCTGCTGCTTACTTACACATAGTTTATACTCTCCCCCGCCTTCCCATGGGCTGCCTCCCCACCCAATTGGATACATCCTCTGGCCAATAGGAAGCCATGCTTTACCGCAGCCAGTGGGGCTCTGTTACCAATGCTGCATGGCTTCTGCTAGTTGTGAGAAGTGGATTTGGTTCATCTGCGCATGTGTCTTGGTGGCAGCTCATTCAAGAGGGCACCAGGTGGCAGCAAAGAGACAGGGGCAATCTGAATCGTGAAAATTTCACCACAAGATACTTTTTGTAGCCCCAAAAGTCATCTGTCGCCAATTCACTTTTTTTTTTGGGTCATTGAGGCCTTTCAACACTAGCCCAATTGGTGAAAAATCAGTGAGATTGGCAATGCTGGCGTCTGCCCCCAGGCTGTCCCAGAAAATCAAAGACTAGAGGAAGTGTGGCATCTCTACATTTCCTGGAGAACTTACTCTATAGCACACAAAACAGCTGGGTTGTGCACAGCTGTAATGCTATCTGCAACTCTGTACACTGCTACATGTGGGGTGTTGATAGTAATTAGTTGTGGGGTTAATATCATGGGCTAAACTTGTAAACCATCCAATTATTTGCTCAAATAGCAAGACCAACTGAGCCTTGTTTTCATACAGGCTGGACAAAGGCAGTCTGGCTAAAGGTTTCTTTGAGTACATTGATCCTGCTCTAGGTTATGTTAACCTAGTCAGCTCCTGATTTACAGAGTTCTTTGAAATGTAAGTGATTAAATATATAGGAATAACACATTAAAACAGATAATACTCCACTGATATATGTACTTTGACAGAAAATTATGCTTAGAGGAAAGGCATATTGTTTCTATTTTCAGAGAAGGAGGTATTTTGTCTTATAGTTCTACTAAAGAAAGCATCTCAGTCCTATATGGCATTGAGGCAATTTTTCACATTTGTAAGTTTCCTTTATGTGCTCAGAGGAGGCTGCTCGGAATGAAATGTATTTAAAAATTCATATTGTCTGTGAATTTACACTCAATCTAGCACCACTGCAGAGGAAATACCCTATTCTTTGACCATGTGGAAACCCTTCTACCTTTTTGTTAAACAGAGAGCCAAATTCAGACCTGGAGTAAATGGGAGGAACTTCATTAACATTGGTGGAGTTACACTTCCTTACACTGGATCTGGATTTGGATCACAAAGGTCTAGACTCCCACTGGTCATGTTGTTAATTATTCCTCTTCTAGTATCTCCAGTAGACTCCCAACTGAAACCAGAGGCCCATTTGTGTCAGACACCTATAAACAAATAGTAAGAGAGATCCCTGAAAAGCTCGCACTCCAAATAGTCAAGACCGATAGGACAGAGCAGATAATATCCCTGTGGAGAAAGGGGATGGAATCCATTTTTTATGGAAGGGAAACTGGGACACAGAAAAATGAAGTGCCTTCCAGAAGGGCTCACAGGAAGTCTGTAAACGATCTAGAAAATGAACCCAGATCTCCTGAGATCCAACCCAGTGCCTTAATCATAAAACCATTCTTCGAATGTGAGGAGAACACACCTTTAAGAATTCAGATGTTTGATGTCACATTTAATAATAGCAGATTGCCACGTTATCTTCAACACTAAATGTATATTCTCACCAGGGGAGTGTGGTTTGTCACTTCCAGTTGCCATTGTTTCCAGTGAAAATTAAACCAGGCATTACTCCTGGCTGACGCACAATGATGTGCAAAATCTCAGGAATAAATATGGGTCAATGCTTTAATAATTTAGAGAGAGGAAATTGGAAGAAGGGGTAATATCTTATCTAAATATTTGAGAACCATCATAAAGGGTTTGAATAGAGGGTCTGAAATTTGTTTTATCTAGAAATGGAAATGCTTTCTCATCTGGTGCACACATCCTTAGAAACAAACCATGGAAGATAAATTGAGGGGAAATCCTGAGGTAGGTGCTGTTGTTTCACTTCCATGTTGAAAATGAATAGCACACAGCTACTTTCCAGTTTGAACAGAGCCTGCAGGATCTACTGTCAGGAGTAATGACTGTGGAAAAGCTGTAAATCCATTTTTCTCTGAAATGACTTCCAAGACCTTTTCTTTAAAAAGGACAATATATAATGTTCAGCTGCTCGTGCCATCCATAAAAAGTGAGACTCCTTCCCACCCACCTGCCATAAAACTGACCTCTCTCTGACCTCTGAGGAAAAGAATTACTCTAGCATATAATGTTCATTGGGAACCCACAGAGACAGTATCTAATCAAGCTGTAAACATCCCTTTGTAATAAATTGTGGCATTGGAGGTTAAACATTTTTGCAGAAAGATAGTTGATATTCTTTCTTCAGTAATAACTGTGAATAATTCCTTTATAGTTGGAAGATGACAGGTTGCACTTGACAGCACATTAGTCAGCATGAGTATTCCCTTTCTTTAATACGACAGATCCACCTTTTACAATCATCTATCTAATGCAACCCAGCATAATCAAACTGCCTCCTTAGACTCTTGCTTCCTTTTCTGGATATGGGCCAAGACGCGGAGCAGTGTTTTTAAAGAACCAAGCCAGGAATAACAATGTAGTCTTCTGTTATGGATAGGCAGAGACTGAAATGCACAATACATCTAGGAACTTGGCCTAGGTTGCACTTCAGGTGCAAGCCATGTTTGCTGTATGAAAAAAATTACGCTGTTGGAGTAAATTGTAGTCCGTGTAAACAGATCCATTGCTTTTTTTTTTTTTTTAAGACCAGAAATCTAATCTGACCTCCTGTGTAACACAAGCCATAGAATTTGATCTGGTAATTCATTAATCAAGCCACCAAGATCAAGAACCTATGGCTGAACTACAGAATATCTTTTAGAAAGACATCCAGTGTCAATGTAAAGATTCCAGGTGATGGAAAATTTACTACATCCTCCAGTAAGCTGTCCCAGTGACTAGTTATCAAAAGACTCTAATCAGGAGCAAGCCACCATTATGCTGGGCATGCCCCAAATCAGATGGAGAAGCAATCCCTCCACTGGAAAGTTTCCAGTCAAAAGGGGGAGGAGAAGAGAGTGTTAATATACATAAACATGGTCATGATTGACAGTTTTGATAGTAGTTTTGCTGGTGCTTTTTAACTGTGGAGAGGGTAGCAGTAGGGTGAGAAGTTATGGCAGAAGCATTGGATTTTGGAAAAGGAAGAAAGGACAAGAGAGACAGTCAGTTTGCCACCAATCTAGCCATGGTCACTGGCAGCAATTTATAGGCTTCATGGCAAAGGTGAGCCATGAGTATTAATTTATCAGATCTGAGTGTTCTTCCCAAAGGGTAAAGGAGAAAACCTACTGAAACGAAAAGGGGAAAATTAAAATGGTTTGCTAATTAAATTAGGGAGATGTACACATCGGAGTTCTATGTGATGTGATCCACCACTCTGTTTGGGAGAACATCTTTCCAGTGACTTGCATCTGCATGTGATAGAAACATAGTGAGAGAGATTTTTAAATGTCACCCCTTTTCTTCAGGCAATAAATTGACCCGCCAATGTGAGCATTGTGACAAGTATAACTTCTTCTGATTGAGCCAATGGAGGGGTCTGAATCCAGGACCTTTAATACAAAAAGCATTAGTCTCTACGGCTCAAACTGAATGATAGAGTCTCTTCGCTGCAAGCAGTGGCAGGCTGATAAACCTGGAGACAAAGACCCCCCCCCACTGTCGTAACATGAGTTACATATAACTACGGTCTTATATTTTATAGGCAGATGACACAGGCTCTTTATTTTATTTTATTTTTTTCAATGGAGATATCCCATCTCCTAGAACTGGAAGGGACCTTGAAAGGTCATCAAGTCCAGCCCCCTGCCTTCACTAGCAGGATCAAGTACTGATTTTGCCCCAGATCCCCAAGTGGCCCCCTCAAGGATTGAACTCACAACTCTGGGTTTAGCAGGCCAATGCTCAAACCACTGAGCTATCCCTCCCCCCTTTATATACATCTCCCTGTATTGGATCGATGTTCTGTACCCACCCTTAAGGATCAGATTCACTACTGCATTACCCCACTGTTATCCCCTTTTAATTTTATTGAAACTAATCATTACATCTACTAAAAGAAACTCGAGTAACACCGTGGTGAATCAGGCCTTTGACATTTTAAATAAAAACAAACAAAAACTACTAACATCATATGGAGGAAGAGAAGAACATGGTGGTGATGGAGATATCATTATACACACTGGGTGGCAAGCAGAGTGTCAGTCATTAGATTTTAATGTACCTATGTAATTTGATATACATCTGCTCCATTCTCTCTCAGGGCTTGTCTTCACTACCCGCCCGGATCGGCGGGTAGAAATCGATCTCTCGGGGATCGATTTATCGCGTCTCATCGGGATGCGATAATCGATCCCCGAATTGACGCGCGTACTCCACCAGCGCAGGTAGAAATAAGCGCCATCGACGGGGGAGCCGCGGCGGTCGATTTGCCGCCGTCCTCACAGCACGGTAAGTCGGATCAGATACGTCTAATTCCGCTACGCTATTCCCGTAGCTGAATTTGCGTATCTGAAATCGATCCCCATAGTGTAGACGTAACCTTAGGAAAGAGCCGATTGTCTACTGGCGCCAAGAATTTGCCTTCTGACATAGATAGTTTAGTGGTTTAAGTCAGAGCAACTACTCTTCCTTTCTTCCCTTTCAGCTTCAGTCACTAATCAACATGCTAACCTATCCCATAAATGAGTGGCAGACTGTTTGGGCTGGAATTAGACAGGTATCTGCAGTACCACCCACTGTATATTCTTTAGTTTTTATTAGCTCCACCACCACCCACAATATGGGTCTTTAACAGCTCTAACAGTGTAGGGACAAAAAGAGCGACAGATTCTGTGCTGTTGCTATAAGTGGGATGGCCACAGAAATTAGTGAATTACCAGCATTGAGGCTGTCTTGATAACCTCCATTTTTCAGCCTGGATGGGTTTTGTTTGAACGACATGGGTGTGTTCATTTGATGTGAGTTTCAGAGCCTGCTTGCCGCCTCATTTAGCCGCAGACAGATTCAGAAATACTTCCCACACACACACACACACACCAGCAGCCCAACTGTGGCATCCTTAATATATACAGTATCACAAAAAGGCTTCATGTATTCATTTAGGCTTGGAATAGCAAGCAGATTTTAAGGCAGTATTTAAAGTCACTGAGAAAGTGGTTTGGTGGCTTGAAAAGGGAACGAAGTTTCTACGTGGGGTGGCATGCTGCACACGAAAGCAGAATGGACAGAGTGAGAATCTGAGCAGGCATTCCCTGGCTATGGAGTTGTGGGGAGAGAAGAGCGGAGGGCAGAACTGGAGGAACAGAGTAAGCAGACAGAGGAATGGAGTGAGTAGGAATGGAGGCAAATGTTGCTGCTGGATTTAATTTTTCTGCTAAGTATTGAACAACTTCAGGGTTGGAAACTTGATTGGAAAATTGTTCCGCATTCATACATCTAAGCTGCTGTATTGCCTCTAAATGGGAAGGAAATACACAATCTCCCAAGCCTCCCATTCAAAAACCAGACTGCTCCCCCAATGAGTAAGAGCTGTTTTATGGAAGGGAAAGTTTTATAGGCATTGTTTGAGCAGCAGCATGGGCAATGCGGTGCATGGTAGCAAGGGCCCTAAGGTAAAAGGGGATGAAAATGATTGACTTAATTATAGCCCAAGATTGATCCAAGGTTTACTCTGGCACAGAATCTCCGTGGTAACAGTTACACACAGGAGATAAGTGGCAGCAACCAGCCCTTCATCCAGTGGCCTGAAGGTTGCTGTCAATGGCAGCCACGAAGAGGAACTATTGAGTTAGGGAAACACCCTGCCACCGCAGCTGCCAGCAAGGTTCCTGTGGATCTGATTAAAACTGCCTTCCTCTGGCAACACCTCTGAGGGAGGGTGGTGGTGGAAGCCCTGCATGCCTCAAAGAATGGAGTATTCCTCTTCTTCCTACTGCACAACAGCTCTGGCTGGTGATTCACCTCTCACTGATCTTGGCTTTATAAAGGTGTAACACTTTCTTTTTAAAAAAGGCCAGAAGAGGCTATTATGGACATCCGACCAGCTACATAACACAGATCGTAGAATGAATGTCATTAATTCCCGCATCTAGTCCAAAACTTCTACTTGAGATATAGCATATATTTTAGAAAGACATTCAGTGTTGATTTAAAGACTTCAAATTGATGGCGAATCTACCAGGGCTTTAAGTAAAGTTGTTCCAATGGTTAATTTTACTCACTGCACTTAAAAAAAAATCCTTCATATTTCTAGTCTGAATTTGTCTAGCTTCAACTTTCTGCCATTAGGTCTTAATAAGCCTTTGTTTGCTACATCAAAGAGTGGTCTACTATCAGAAATCTTCCCATAGCAGTACTTAGATCATGATTAATTACACTTATTTTCTTAAATCAATTGAGTAACTCCCAATGTGGGAGGAGAATTGGGTATCTGGCCCCACATCTTGTGTGCATCAGCATGTTTGAATCCAGACCAACCACTGGGGAGGTTGTGGGTTTTTTAAATACAGACAATCCTAGCTCATATTTCTTTGAAATGTGCTATGTATCTTAAATGTGAGTGTTCAGCATATCAAGTCTTTCATTAAGCATGTTTAGAGTTTATGCCTCAAATGCTCACTTGACTTACTTGCAAACTTCAGAGAAAACTCTTCTGTTTTTGGAATTCCCAGTTGGAGAAATCATAAAAATGTTCCTGAACCAGTGAGCTTTGACCCATGTCCTAGTTAAAAAGCAAACAAGCAACTCTGTTGCCATCAACACTGGCTTATAAAATTGCATGTAGTATAGAATCCTCCAATGGCTGTGAAATGAACTACAGGTTGTATGCACCTGAAGAGACATCACTCTGCTTGCTATGATTCATGGGTATAATTGCCTTTTCCACCCATTCTGCTGTGGTAAAATTGGCATTTCTACCTGCCCCTCTCATAAGAGACAGAAAGTGAGAGAAACAAAAGGAGCACGAAACTCCCCATGCTTATACCCTCTCCCCCAAATATCACTAGAAAGAATTCACAACTGGGCTCAGAGATGTGTGAAGAAAAATGATAGGCTGAAATTCTGAATGTTAAAATCTTCAGAAATCTCTCCTATAATTCCTGTGTTGTAAAGGGTCATGTGCTAAATATAAACCTTTCCAGGCAACCCAAGAAGAGAAACAGTCAGGGAGCTCATGGTTAGAAAAAGCTGTGATCTGATACTCTGATGGCAGATTACAAAGTGCTGGGTATCGTAAATTAAACCTGCATTGTTTTTAACACCCAAACTGCTTTGAATTGAGGCAGGTGGCTTTAGACAACATTTCATCTTCTACTATTGGCGGGGGGGGGGGGAGGGGGAATAGCCCTCTTTATTTCATTTGGAATGTGTTACAAAATTGGCATCCATGGGAATCAGCTCTCAAGTGAAGAGATTCTCTCCCTCATTCAGAGCTGCAGCTGATCTGAATGTACACAGAGCATGGATTAAGTTGATCAATAGGCTGTCACTTTGAAATCCATTGTTATTTCTCTTCAGCTCCATCTATGGTGACAACTGACTTGCTAACAGGTAATGTTATTTATACTACTTTTACCGCATCTGTACAATGAAATATCACTTTGGACGGGAATTCATTTTGATTTAAAGGCACAGACATTCCTCACCTTTAAACAGTGGGCTACCCATTTTGCTTTTCAATGTGTTAATAGCCCTTTAAAATGTAATCTAGTTAATGTTGAATGCCAGAGGAAATCCTATTGACAGAATTTTGAAATCCACATTAAAACTAAATAGAACTCAAATGGTTATACTTCAAGAATTATTAATTTGTAGATTTTAAAAGCTCTCCTATGTTTTAATATAGTCTCATATGTTTTAGAAACATGTCTGAAAGGTCCTAGTGTTAAATCAAGACACCTAGATTTTTTTATTTAAAGCAGTTCAGTAATGAATCTGGATTGCTCTCTCAGGAAACCATCTGCCTTTTCCCACAGGATAATGTGTCTCTGAAAAACAGCAACTGTCTCTGCCCTTGTTCTTTTACCATAATAAAAAAAATTAAACTAAACAGTGATAACGCCACGTGTATTTATTTAAGTCACTGCAGCTAATTTGTTTCCAGGAAGCACTTTTTGGAAAGCCACCAGAATTACAGTTTGGGAATTGAGAAATCAGCAGCCTCTGAAAGAAGCAATAACTCCTACATGTAGTTCTTGGTTGCTGAAATGTTAGGGTTTACAAAAGAAGGCAGATCTATTTATCAGAAATTAATTGCTGAAGAGGCTTGCCTCTTGAAACACTACTACTGTATATTCTACCCTTCCAGGAAATGAATGTTGAGCCAGACAGAGCTACATCCATAGTCTCCAAAGGGTTATGTTTATTGTATTGAGCAGGAACATAACTTCCTAGTCTCCATTAATGTGCAAAAAAGTTAAGAGGAAATACTTATCTCAAACACTCTCATTTAAACCATAGCAGAGCATTAAGTTTTTAGCTTTTGCAGTTTTTTTAATGGACCGCTTTTTGCAAAGGGCAAAATTAAATTCTGCATGAACTATAGATTGACATGGCTATTCTAATAGGAAAGGTCTGATTTTTGTTGGACTGAAAAAAGCCACAATTCTCTAATGCTCTGGAGTTTGCTTATCCTGTGATACATGAACATTTCCAAATATTAATTACTGTCTAAAAGGATTCTTTACCTAATCTTTAAAAGGGATATTTTTTTAAGGCAAGAGGATTAATTTTGATCTACATTTCCCTGTGAAAGAGGAGATCATTTTATTAAAGCATTTTGGGAATCCAGGATTATTTCTGTTCTTGTAATGTGAATGCTGAATGTTCCCTCCCCTCTACTGAACCTTCTGTTGATTGCTGGCAAGGGACCCCTTGAAGTGCAAGTGGATTCTTCCAACTCCTATATAAGCTATTTTGTTTGTGAATTTAATGTATGAACAGTCATTATGCTAAAAGACTACATTAGAAAGTTCAATATACAGAATTTATAAGACTCTTGTAAGTAAAGATGAGGTGCATTCTGATTTGTACGTATACATTTTTGGACTGTAGGCATATAGTCATATCTAAATGGGCAATACAATTGTCACTTGTCCTCCTTGCTGAGACTATAAGGAACACAACTGGATATGGAAATGAGGGACTAACTTGTCCCCTATTATAGTTCTATTGTGGTAGTGTCTAGCTTTCTCAACCAGCATTAGTTGTGAGCTCTGTTTGTGCTAGGTGCTATCTCTGCCCCCAAAAGCTTACAATCTATATTGGCAAGATAGACAAGTGGCAGGAGAAAGGAAGTACGGATGGGGAGCAGAGGTGTGGAAAGATTGTGACTTGCCCATGATCACGCAGGACATCTGTGGCAGAGCAGAATATTGAATCAGATTCAGTCTATTGATTTCGACCCAGAATTTCGGAGTCACAATTCAGTGCTTTAACTACAGGATCATCCTTCCTCTTGCAAGGGCTTCAGTTTCCATGTCTGCCAATCCAGTACTTTCCCCCTCTGTATATAATTTACTAAAGCAATTAAGAAAAACAATTAAAGCGCGTTTTTTAGTCCAAATGGTCTATGTGCAAATGCAAATTGCTGTCTCCCTGGCTCTCTTCTGTGACCAGTAGGTAATGACCTTGCCAGTTCTTAGGAGTGGCTTGCCATCACTTCCTCTGGAAATGTCAGAAAGGGAAGGCTAGCCCTGTCAGCCAGCAAGGAAATGCCTCTTCTTCCCACTCTTTATCTTCTGCCTGGTGTTCGGGGTTGTATCTGTAACAGTAATAAATATTGGCCCTTGTCAGGTGACAAGTGCATGTTGCCTTTAAAGCTCGGACCCAGATTATGGGAGTGGGACCACGACACAAAGTTTCAGTTCCATGGGAACCTGCTAGTTGATGGGCTCTGTCCCCTAGCATGATAGGTCAGGTCCATGTTTTACTATCAGAAACTTACAGAATGTAATGTTGAGGTTTAGTAGGCATTTTTCCCTCTCCAAACCATGGGATGGGAGTAGCTTTCCCTTGGTGTATCTAGCTGGGGTAATTTTATTTACAATACTAAGCTCTGCACCCGGCATTGTTATAGCTTTATTAGGTACGTGATTTTTGTCATGTGTATTGGGCAAGACTCCCTTGTGGTGGTTATTGGATGTTTTAGCTTAAAAGAAATAAATAGGCATAGAGTAGAGATAGCTGGGGGAATAATTAGATGTAAAACAGGGGGGAACTATCCTGAGAAATGTCTGCTTTCCAGTTATCTCTAATATAGAGACTAGTCATAATGCTTAGGCATGGAGATAGGTCTCACCGTCAAGCACTTTGAGGTCCATCTGGTGTGAGGACTGATGACATTTTTATTTATTTCCATGAACTGCACTGTATCTACTCGACATAACTATACCTTCCTAAGACTTTATGGAGTGTCTTGAATTGTCTCTACCAATTACTGCAGTAAGGGTTTTGCCGTTGTAATGAAACATAAATCTAAAGGGTAGTATTTTAAAATTGGAAGTATAATTTACATAGGTCAGTGATTCAATACTATGGTGACATTTTCAGATTCTGTCATTATCCATGTATTTGGTATTCATTTATAATTGCCCTAAAGATACTGAATTTATCAGCTATGATATTAGATGCTGCTACCATTGTAACTTTAGCAAGAAGCCCATGAGCCCTTGAAACAAAGTCTTAACAATGTGAAATACACCTGGCTATGCAATGTGCAGCCTTCCTCATTTGTCAGATAATTCTAAATACCATGCTGCCTCTTATCTTATTTGCTATCATTGAAAGCCTGCCTACTCCCTAATCCTGCACATGTTTGACTTCAGTAGGATTACTTTTGTGCTTAAAGTTAAGCACTTGCTGTAGTGCTTTGCTGGATCAGAGCCTTAGTTATGCATTTATTAAGTCTTTTTAGCACATTCTGGATTTGGGATGATCTACAGGTATAGCTCATAAAGGAAAGGTTGGATATTTTTTTAAATGTCAATTTAGTACGTGTGTTTGACACCACTGGAAGCTGAAGCCCTCTTCATAGCCACAGCCCGTGTTGTACTCGTGCTGTGGCTAAGCCCAGTGTGACAGGTTCCCCCTGGGGTGCCACCTGTAACTGGGGTACCACGGAGCCCCCTGACCCACCAGCCTGGGCTCCCTCTAACACTGTACTGCTGTGACTAGCTACAACGCCTTCCAGCCTGCATACACACCCAGCTGAAGTTACAAGCAGGCTCTCTGACCAGTCCCTGCATGGGAAGCTGCTCCCAGCTCCTCAGGCATGCACCCCCACTGGAGTATAAACCCAAAATACATAGGCACAGAGTAGAGATAGCTGGGGGAATAATTAGATGTAAAATAGAGGGAAAACTATCATGAGAAATGTCTGCTTTCCAGTTATCTCTAATATAGAGACTAGGGAACTGTAAGCTCATAACAGTTGAGCTATGTTATGTTAGCCCCCTTCCTCAATATGGAGAGGAATATGCAACAGTCTTTTTTGCCCCGAGTTATGATTCCCACACACTGGTTTAGATAAAGCAAAAACAAGTTTATTAACTACAAAAGATAGATTTTTTAAGTGATTATTAGTGATAGCAAACAGATCAAAGCAGATTACCTAGCAGATAAACAAAAACAACTCAAACTAAACTTAATATACTAAATAGATAGGATGATAATCTGCTATTCATATCCAAAGAGATGATACAAGCAGGCTGCAGATTCTTGAGGGGCAAGCTACACTCGCTTTACAACTTGGAACCCCCATGTGTTCATTCACTAAAAATCCCTTTATTCTGGGTCCAGCACTTCCCCCAGTTCAGTTTGTGTTCCTCAGGTGTTTCCAGGAGTCTTCTTGTATTGGGAGCAAAGAACCCCACATGATGTCACTCCCTGCCTTACATAACTTTTGCATAGGGTGGGAACCCTTTGTTCCCAAAGCTTGGTTCCCATCACATGTTATAGAGTCATAGCAGCATCGTTCACAGGCTGTTTGGAGCATTCACAGGAAGGCTCGCCAGGTGGGAGATAAGCTTCTCCTAAGGCCTATTGTTTTTTCCCTAATGGCCCTTCCCCACTCACTATCTAGAATGAAAACATCTTGTCTAGTGGGCATTACCCATGTGTAACTACATTTGAAATACAGGTACATAGTCAATATTCATAACTTCAGATACAAAAATGATACATGCATAGAAATAGGATATTCATATTCAGCAAATCATAACCTTCCCAATGACATCTCACATGACTTGCATAAAATACATTATGATTATGTCATAATCATATCATAATATCACTGTGAAGAATATGGGGTGCAGTGTCACAACACCACTGGAAGGTGAAGCCCTCTTCATAGCCACAGCCTGTGTTGTACTCATGTTGTGGCTAAGTACAATTCCCACACTTCCCCCTACTAACATTCTGTGATGGGTTGGATCACAGAAACCCTCTTAGGAGCTGCCACCTGATGTGCCAAGACTACTCCTGTTCCTGTTTTCCCTGCCAGCTCAGGACCCCAGCACCCTGTCTTGCTGAGCCAGATACTCCCGTCTGCTCCAACACAGACCCAGGGCCTGAATTACTTGCCCCAAAGCTGCATGTTTACTTGAAAGCAGTTCACAGAAGTGTGCTTGTCTTTAACACTCAGATGCCTGACTCCCAATGGGGTCTAAACCCAAATAAATCTGTCACCAAGCAAAATAAAATAAAATGCACAAATCTATGTCTAACCAAACAGCTCTTGTTCCAGCTCCGGTGGTAGCTAGGGGATTCTTCATGATGGCTCCACTCTCCCCTTTGTTCTGTTCTACCCCTTTATATATCTTTTGCATAAGGCGGGAACCCTTTGTCCCTCTGGGTTTCCACTCCCCCTCACTGGAAAAGCACCAGGTTAAAGATGGATTCCAGTTCAGGTGACATGATTGCATGTCACTGCAAGACTTCATTACCCACTTGCCAGCACACACATATATAGGAAGACTCACAGGTAGAACACAGCCATCTGCGGATAATGGTCCTGGTTAATGGGAGTCATCAAGATTCCAAACCACCATTAATTGCTCACACTTTGCATAATTACAATAGGCCCTCAGAGTTATATATGAAACTAGAAATATGAAATAAGAGTGGTACATTTATACAAATAGGATGATCACACTCAGTAGATTATAAACTTTGTAATGATACCTTACAGGAAACCTTTTGCATGAAGCATATCCCAGTTACATTATATTCACTAATTATCATATTTTTATAAAACCATATAGACTGCACAACATCACACATGCCTCAGCACTGACTAACAGGAGACATCCCAGAGGGAGGGTGTAAGGATGTGGTTAGCTCACAGAGACAAGAGATGCATTAAACAGAGGCCAGCTATCAAAAGGCCACTGTAGGGCTGCAGCTCTTTGTCTCTGCCATAATTGAAGGGTCAGCTGTCAGAAAAGCGTGCTGGGAAAAGTCAGGTGACTGAGGAATTGTGGTAGTTGTAGTCAGCAACTATAAAGAAAGGTGTTTTTAAAAGAGAGTTTGTGTCTCTCTTTTTGTGTGCAAGGGATCTAGATGTAAGACATAATCAGGTTCTCCAGGCCAGAGAACAGTGTTTGAATAGCTCTTCTTTTGTTACTGTCCTGTTTCCAGAATATATTAAAAACCGAGGGGCAATTCTGACAACAGTTGCTTCCTGTGCATAGTCGATCTCCACTATGTCATAGAAGATATTTTAATCTAAATCTGAGTTCTCTGTGGTTGCCCAAGTGCTTAATAGTGTTTCTTTATAAACTGCGTGTCTGAGGGAGAGGGAGAGACAATGGTGCAGTAGGGTGCAGTCTCAGCTCACAACGCGTAGGCCCCTGATGTCTGAATGTCACTTCTCCATACACATGGATCAACAAAATTACTTGATTCAGAGTGGCCTTTACATTTGTTGTTCCCTTAATCTAAGTCTCCATATGAGAGAGAGAGAGAGAGAGAGAGAGTGTTCACTGTTTGTGTATATGTGTCCCCTGTAGTGCACAACACACAATTTTACAGTTGCTTCTGCTGCAGCATGCTCCCCATTTAAAGGTGCAGAACAGAGAAAACAAGACAAAAGATACAATTGGCATACATCACATCCAGTAATTCCGAGTTCTCCACTTTCAAAACATATCTCTGATAACTTTAATACAGCCACAGTTTTACACTGGTCAAGGGTTTTAAAAAAAAATCCAAAATAACACGAGGAGTAAATAGGGAACTAAGACAGGGCTACTTGAAGGAAAGGGTAACAAATACCTGCCTTCCCTGGTAAATTATTCCATGTAACCAAAGGGTGGGTGGGTGTAAGGGCTTGTCAACCTGGTCCACGCAAGCAGGGGAGTAAGTTCTACTGCATACTCCTGTGTCATGCACTAACTGGCTGCCACTCACTAAAAGTTCACTGGTGCATGATAACATAGTATTGCTTGAAACAGGATTATATTAATGAGCACTGGGGAACTTTGAGTGCACATCACCAGGGTCCACACATGCCAGTTAGTATGTGATATGCTTGTGCACATTAGAACTTAGCCTGCATGAGCAGGCGTGTAAGACACCTGGTAGACAAGCCCTAATATTCACCTAGAATTTCTTCTGAAGATAGATAAGATTTTAAAAAGTGTGATGAAACAATAGGAATAAGGATACTAGGTTAAACCAAAACTGGAAGACATGTTGGGCTAGATCACTGTCTCCTGTCTTTAACATTTCATAGATACTTAAAGTAACTTCTTATCCAATAAATCCAAGGGTCAGACTATCCCCAAGAAGAGACAAAGTAATCTTGAGCTTTGAAAAAGCTTGGTATCCAGAAGGATGAGTCCTGAATGTTATCACTGCAGTTTAATTGACCTTATTGGTCATACTGTACTTTCCAGAAGTGGAAATGGGAGATCTAAGAAATAGGAACTGCTGTACTTTCTAATATGAACTTGCTCTTGCATGTCACCTCTCTTCTTCTAAGGCTCTCAATGTGATTTTGTAGTTCTTAAGCAAAAATAAATTTTGCCAGTGTCTGTAATAGGCAACACCAAGTTCTATATCATTAAATATAGATACCAAGTTACCAAGACCAATTTTGTGCAGTAAGGTACAAGTCAGTGTGAGTAAAGGAATCCATATCTGACCCTCAGGCTGACAACATCCCCAGCCCCATCTCTCCTGGTGGCTGAACTTAGGTTCCAAAATTCATACTTGGACAACTAAGTAGATATAAACCAATGCCTTTGAAGCACCTGCGGCTCCTGTTGATTTTGATGGGACTTGAGGTTGCTCAGTACCTTGAAAGACAGACCTGCCTTACAGGTGTCTAAATATAAATTTTTGGAGTCTAACTTCTTCAGGTTTGGAAAGTTTGGCATGTGAATTTAGAATGAGCAAGAAACTTGGCAGCAGTATTTTGAAAACAATTAATTTTCTTGGGGTTTGAAGGAGCCCACCACAAAAAGGAATGCAAGAAGAGTAGATCTTTAAGTGTGGCCTGCAGGGAAGTGGCAGAATATAGGCTGTAACACTCTGCTCTGTTTTTTTTTGAGTGTTTACATAGCTTTAATTAAGAAGAGGAACATTGATGCCTCTAATAAGAGCTCCCTGTAAAGAAGTACACTTAGGAAGCCAGTTGCAGCACACAGCAACTTTACTTGCTCTTCCACCTGTAAAAGCAGCTGGAGGTGAGGTGGAACTAGTCATCTGCCTCCCTTGGAGGTCACTGCTACATAAGAGGAAGATGAGAGGAAGCATGGCCTGCGTGAGATCTGCTTGCGAATTGCAGGAGCCACCAGTAGGAAACAAATATCAAGAGGGAAAGGGGAGCCAGGCAGTATGTGTAAGGGAGGAACAAGATGTCCGGGAAATACTTACAGGGGATGTGATAAATGAAGGGGGAGGGGGGGTACTCCCTTTTATGGATACCCAGCCAGCCAGTTCGCTATAAAACCCCTGTTAGTAGCTGTTCTCTACTTGCTTTAACTGTAAAGGGTTAAAAAGTCCATAGGTAAAAGGAAGGGTGTGGGCACCTGACCAAAAGAGCCAATAGGCAGGCTAGAACTTTTTAAAATTGAGAGAAAAACTTCCCCTTTGTCTGTCTGTTGCTCTCCGGGGAGAGGAGACAGAACAGAGACAGGGCTTGAACTGTGCTGTAAAAAGCTTTGGGCCAGGTATGGAAAATCATCAGATCATACCTAGAAACTACTCATTTGAAACCCCAGATATGTAAGTAGATCAGGAAATGTCTAGGAAGATGCGATTAGGTTTATCTCTTTTATTTCTTTATGGCTTGTGGACTCCTCTGTGCTAAAGCCAGGTGCTTTTGTTTTGCTTGTAACCTTTAAGCTGAACCTCAAGAAGCTATCTTGATGCTTAATCCTTGTAATAGTTTTTTTTTAAACCTAGCAAAAAGCCTAAGTTCCAGATGTATTTTCTTTTTTTGTTTTTAATAACATTTACCTTTTTAAAAAATGGGATTGGATTTTTGTGTTCCTAAGAGATTTGTGCACATGTTGTTTAATTACCTGGTGGCAACAGCTGATTTCCTTTGTTTTCTTTCTCAGCTCTTCCCCAGAGGGGGGTGTGAAAGGGCTTGAGGGTACCCCACAGGAAGGATTTCCCAAGTGCGCCTTCCAGGGTTCCAAAAGGGTTTTTTTGCACTTGGGTGGTGGCAGAATCTATCCATCCAAGGTCAGAAAAAAGTTGTAACCTTGGGAGTTTAATACAAGTCTGCAGTGGCCAGTATTAAGTTTTAGAATCCTTGCAGGCCCCCACCTTCTGCACTTGAAGTGCCAGAGTGGGGAATCAGCTTTAGTAGGGGAGTAGACTGAATGGCAGAGTAGCATGTACAGGGTACTCCTGGGGAAATGAACAAGAGAGACACGTGAGAGGGATTAAATCCAAACCAAAAGGAGACCATGTGATCAACCTACTGTAAATTATAGTCACAGATCTCCCAATGACTTGTTGTGTGGTCTTGAATAGAGCTGGGTGAAATTTTGATCAAATTTTTTTTTCACAAAAAATGCAGATTTATTGACACCAGAATGTTTTGCATAGTCCTGTTGATTTCACCGAATTGTTTTGGCCAAAAAGAAATCCTGAAAAATCAAAACATTTTGTTTTGACACTTATAAAATGTTTTGATTCTAAGTGAGCTTCAATTTGAAATTCCCTTTGTTTACTTTAAAAAATTGCTCTAAATCAAAATGAAATATTCCATTCGACACCTAACACATTTTTAATTTTTTTTTTCACAATTGCCAGTGAACTGAAAAAGCCGTTATTTGTCTGTCTCTCATCTTGAACTCTGTTCTATCTAGGCTCTTATACCATGACGGTGGTAGCTGAACCACTAACTGGTAGGTCACCGAGTCTGCGCCACAGCTTCTCCCTCTATTAAATACTTTCCATCTTGACAGAGTGCTAGAAAGATTGATTTGTAAAGTGTTTTGAAGACACACAAATATTTATAGACTTGCTAAGTCTTGCCAAAACATTTATGTAGATGAGTTAAACAAACTTTGCAATGAAAGATGCATTGTTTTGCGTCAGTCAGTGATAAATCGTATTAGACATTTCTGATAACTGGGATAAGAAAAAGTCTTGTCTTATTGAATGAATTGGAATAACCCAGCACCGCTCAGTTCATTTACATTCACTCTGCTCTGGGACTCGGGTAAATTAATAGTGAGAATATAATTGCTGTATGTTCACAGGCTAACTCTCTCAAAACCAATTTCTTTAGCTGATATGGGATGTTACACTACAGCCTAACAACTGTGTTGTGGGGGAGTTGCAAACTGGTAAAGCAGAACAGACCTAAAAGAAATGTGACATGGGACTGTGACATAGTTGTTTTATTAGAACATTATGTGAGATGAAGAACTAATGGGGAGAGCTTTTAAGAATTCCAACAAGGTACCGGTAACTATTGCAACATATGCTCACAGACTTTAAAAATGTTGTATATGTACAATTTCATGATGATTAGACCTATATAAATGATCATTAAAATCCAATCAAACCCATTTAAAAACCCTTTGGATTTTAGTGTACAACTCCTATCTCATTGCTTTAAGCTGCAACTTTCTTTAAAAACAACCTTTAAAGGGTGGTGGGGGGTTTTTTTGTTTTGTTTTTTTCTTTGGTTCGGTTAGTAAATGAGAAATTATTATTCCCTTAAGGATCACAGAATCATTATAATGGCAATTATTCTGGAGGGAAAGGCAGCAAACAACCTGCAGTTTATAAATAATGGCTATAAGACAATTAACGCTCATTTAACTTCCACATTAATGACTTGGTACTCTTAAAGCTGACATGACCTAGCTGCTTGAAATGTAACCATACTGTCCCCTTTTAAATTCAGAACCTCAAGAAAGCCTGGTATGAATTACAGTACATACTGTAAGGACTATTAAAAAAGACAGACGGTGACCTCTGGAGATCTCACAGTACCCAAAAGGAAATAGTCTTACCGTTTAAAAGTTTATTTTGTTAGTGTAATGTTGAATGATTGGATTTATGGAATAGAAAAATATCAGAATAGTTAGGACAGGATTATGAGAAGACTGGCCAATGTTTACAAAAATGGAGTATCAGGCCTTTTAATACTATGTCTGTTTTAGAAACGTCCCAGGTGTTGCTATACTTAAGATTTAGTGGGCCAGATTCTCATTAAATCTAAGACCCACTTACGCTGTTGTGGCAGTGAAGAGTAGATTTAAAGTGAATGTACATGCAACTGGATGGACCCTACAGTGCCAGAATAGTGTAAATGAGAATCAGGGAGATTTTCAAAGGCACAAATGACAGGTGCTGAGTTCCTGTTGGAAAATAGTAGTGAATCTACCGTTTTCTTAAGTCTTTATATTTATTTTTGATGCACATAAGTGTACCTGGAGCACACAACAAATAACAACACACACACAAATATAAAATTTAAAGCTACATGCAACATAAGATAAGAACATAAGAACGGCCATGCTGGGTCAAACCAAAGGTCCATCTAGCCCAGTATCCTGTCTACTGACAGTGGCCGATGCCAGGTGCCCCAGAGGGAGTGAACCTAACAGGCAATGATCAAGTGATCTCTCTCCTGCCATCCATCACCACCCTCTGACAAACAGAGGCTAGGGACACCATTCCTTACCCATCCTGGCTAGTAGCCATTAATGGACTTAACCTCCATGAATTTATCCAGTTCTCTTTTAATCCTTGTTATAGTCCTAGCCTTCACAACCTCCTCAAGCAAGGCATTCCACAAGTTGACTGTGCGCGGTGTAAAGAAGAACTTCCTTTTATTTATTTTAAACCTGGTGCCCATTAATTTCATTTGGTGGCCCCCTAGTTCTTATATTATGGGAACAAGTAAATAGCTTTTCCTTATTCACTTACTCCACATCACTCATGATTTTATATACCTCTATCATATCCCCCCTTAGTCTCCTCTTTTCCAAGCTAAAAAGTCGTAGCCTCTTTAATCTCTCCTCATATGGGACCCATTCCAAACCCCTAATCATTTTAGTTGCCCTTTTCTGAACCTTTTCTAATGCCAGTATATCTTTTTTGAGATGAGGAGACCACATCTGTACGCAGTATTCAAGATGTGGGCGTACCACGGATTTATATAAGGGTAATAAGATATTCTCCGTCTTATTCTCTATCCCCTTTTTAATGATTCCTAACATCCTGTTTACTTTTTTGACTGTCGCTGCACGTTGCACGGACGTCTTCAGAGAACTATCCATGATGACTCCAAGATCTTTTTCCTGATTAGTTGTAGCTAAATTATTGTATGTATAGTTGGGGTTATTTTTCCCAATGTGCATTACTTTACATTTATCCACATTAAATTTTATTTGCCATTTTGTTGCCCAATCACTTAGTTTTGTGAGATCTTTTTGAAGTTCTTCACAGTCTGCTTTGGTCTTAACTATCTTGAGCAGTTTAGTATCCCCTGCAAACTTTGCCACCTCACTTTTTACCCCTTTCTCCAGATCATTTATGAATAAGTTGAATAGAATTGGTCCTAGGACTGACCCTTGGGGAACACAACTAGTTACCCCTCTCCATTCTGTAAATTTACCATTTATTCCTACCCTTTGTTCCCTGTCTTTTAACCAATTCTCAATCCATGAAAGGATCTTCCCTCTTATCCCATGACAGCTTAATTTACATAAGAGCCTTTGGTGAGGGACCTTGGCAAAGGCTTTCTGGAAATCTAAGAACACTATGTCCACTGGATCCCCCTTGTCCACATGTTTGTTGACCCCTTCAAAGAACACAAAGTAAAACTATTTCCCCATGCTTATCTTCCCCCCCCCCCCCTTACAGTTCCTCATATCTCCTTGTCAATTGCTGGAAATGGGCCATTTTCATTACCACTACAAACAGTTTTTTTTCTCCTGCTGATAAAAGCTCACCTTAACTGATCACTCTCCTTATAGTGTGTATGGTAACACCCATTGTTTCATGTTCTCTGTGTGTGTATGTGTCTATATATAATATATATATAATCTTCCTACTGTATTTTTCCACTAGATGCATCCGAAGAAGTGGGCTGTAGCCCACGAAAGCTTATGCTCAAATAAATTTGTTAGTCTCTAAGGTGCCACAAGTACTCCTGTTTTTTTTGCGGATACAGACTAACATGGCTGATACTCTGAAACCTCTCATAGATTAGTAAGACATGATTTCCCTTTACAGAAACCATGTTGACTTTTGCCCAACCATTTGTTTTTCTATGTGTCTGACAATTTTATTCTTTACTATTGTTTCAACTAATTTGCCGGGTACTGATGTTAGACCTCTTGAGCCCTTTTTAAATATTGGTGTTACATTAGCTATTTTCCAGTCATTGGGTACAGAAGCCGATTTAAAGGACCGGTTACAAACCATAGTTAATAGTTCCGCAATTTCTCATTTGAGTTCTTTCAGAACTCTTGGGTGAATGCCATCTGGTCCTGGTGACTTGTTACTGTTAAGTTTATCAATTAATTCCAAAACATCCTCTAGTGACACCTCAATCTGTGACAATTCCTCAGATTTGTCACCTACAAAAACCGGCTCAGGTCTGGGAATCTCCCTAACATCCTCAGCCATGAAGACTGAAGCAAAGAATTCATTTAGTTTCTCCACAATGACTTTATCGTCTTTAAGTGCTCCTTTTGTATCTCGATCGTCCAGGGGCCCCACTGATTGTTTAGCAGGCTTCCTACTTCTGATGTACTTAAAAAGCATTTTATTATTACCTTTTGAGTTTTTGGCTAGCTGTTCTTCAAAATCCTTTTTGGCTTTTCTTATTACATTTTTCCACTTAATTTGGCAGCGTTTATGCTCCTTTCTATTTACCTCACTAGGATTTGACTTCCACTTTTTAAAAGATGCCTTTTTATCTCCCACTGCTTCTTTTACATGGTTGTTAAGCCATGGTGGCTCTTTTTTTAGTTCCTTTATTGTGTTTTTTAATTTGGGGTATACATTTAAGTTGGGTCTTTATTATGGTGTCTTTGAAAAGTGTCCATGCAGTGTGCAGGGATTTCACTCTAGTCACTGTACCTTTTAATTTCCGTTTAACTAACCCCCTCATTTTTGCATAGTTCCCCTTTCTCAAGTTAAATGTCACGGTGCTGGGCTACTGAGGTGTTCTTCCCACCATAGGAATGTTAAAAGTTATTATATTATGGTCACTATTTCCAAGCGGTCCTGTTGTAGTTAACTCTTGGACCAGATCCTGCGCTCTACTCGGGACTAAATCGAGAATTGCCTCTCCCCTTGTGGGTTCCTGTACCAGCTGCTCCAAGAAGCAGTCATTTAAAGTATCGAGAAATTTTGTCTCTGCATTTCGTTCTGAGGTGACATGTTCCCAGTCAATATGGGGGTAATTGAAATCCCCCACTATTATTGAGTTCTTTATTTTGATAGCCTCTCTAATCAACCTTAGCATTTCATCATCACTATCACTGTCCTGGTCAGGTTGTTGATAATAGATCCTTAATGTTCTATTCTTATTAGAGCATGAAATTACTATCCATAGAGATTCTATGGAACATATGGATTTACTTAAGATTTTTACTTCATTTGATTCTACATTTTCTTTCACATATAGTGCCACTTCCCCTCTCTCCTCCCCCTCCCCGCACGACCTGTTCTGTTCTTCCGATATATTTTGTACCCCGGAATGATTGTGTCCCATTGATTGTCCTCACACCACCAGGTTTCTGTGATGTCTATTTATCAATATCCTCCTTTAACACAAGGCACTCTAGTTCACCCATATTATTATTTAGACTTCTAACATTTGTGTACAAGCACTTTAAAAACTTGTCACTGTTTATTTGTCTGCCCTTTTCTGATGTATTGGATTCTTTTTTATGTGAATGTCTCTCGTCTGATCTGGCCCCTACTTTATCCTCTTCCATCCTCTCCTCCTAACTAAAACCTAGAGAATCTCTATCAATAGACTCTCCTCTAAGAAAAGTCTCTGTCCAATCCACGTGCTCCTCTGCAGCAGTCGGCTTTCACCCATCTCTTAAAAACTGCTCTGCAACCTTTTTAATGTTAAGTGCCAGCAGTCTGGTTCCACTTTGGTTTAGATGGAGCTCATCCCTCCTGTATAGGCTCCCCCTATCCCAAAAGTTTTCCCAGTTCCTAATAAATCTAACCCTCCCCCTACACACACACACCATCGTCTCATCTATGCATTGAGACTCTGAAGCTCTGCCTGCCTACCTGGCCCTGCACATGGAACTGGAAGCGTTTCTGAGAATGCCACCATAGATGACTTGGATTTCAGTCTCTTCCCTAGAAGCCTAAATTTGGCGTCCAGGACGTCTCTCCTACCCTTCCCTATGTCATTGGTATCTACATGTACCACAACCACCGGCTCCACCCCAGCACTACACATAAGTCTATCTAGATGCCTCGAGAGATCCGCAATCTACACACCAGGCAGGCAAGTCACCATACAGTTCTCCCAGTCATCACAAACCCAGCTATCTATGTTTCTAATGATTGAATCTCCCATTACTAACACTGCCTTTTCCTAGTGACTGGAGTTCCCTCCCCTGGAGAGGTAACCTCAGTGCGAGAGGATACCCCAACACCATCTGGAAGGAGGGTCCAAACTATGGGAAGGTTTCCCTCTGCTCCCGTTGACTGCTCTACTTCCCTGGGACTTTCATCCTCCTCAACAGCACAGGGGCTGTCTGACCGGAGGTGGGACAAATCTACAGTGTCCCAGAAAGCCTCATCAACATACCTCTCTGCCTCCCTTAGCTCCTCCAGTTCCGCCATCTTGGCCTCCAAAGCCCGAACGCGGTCTCTGAGGGTCAGGAGCTCCTTGCACCAAAAGCCCACAGGGCAGGTAATCATACATGCTGCATTCAGCGCAATAAACTGGATAACCCCCACTCTGCTGCTGGGCTTCTTCCTGCATTGTCTCCTACAGCTACCTAGATTAATGAAAGGGTTTTGTTTAAATCAAAAAGTTTTGAATGTAGTTTAGTTTACAGGTTTAAAAGGATGGCAAGTGAACCTTGCCCCCTTCCAAACTCCCTTGCGAAACTCCCTGTTAGCAGCCCTGGTCGCAAAGCTCCCTGGTCTCTTGCTCACTGGTTTATAAAGCCCTGGCCTTCTTGATGGGAGGAGGAGATAACATGCAGTTGGTCACAATTTATTAAAAATATATAAAAGTTATTAGTAAATATTTGAATAAATTAGAGTAATACAACTTCAGAAAGAATGTTTGGCATATCGTTAAGATGCACATTTTCAATGATATAATACAATAAGTTGGGCACATTCAAGTTACATTTAATGTGATCCAATCAATATCCTCACCAAACTGCCACTTCAGCTCAGTCTGAATCCTGAATTTCTGGTATATGATTAAAGTTCCATTTGTGCAACAAATACTTCTTGGTAGAAGAAAAATTTTGGACAACCACTTTTAAAATCTCTATGTAGTGGGTGTTGTTAAGTAATGGTTATACAGGAGGATTAATTGGACATTTCTGGGCAAATCAAAATTGTACATCAAATAAATGAGTATTTCTCCCTTTTTCACATTGCTTGCTGTTAAACCATATCAGAATTAAGGGGCCCACTGCATACATGCACTTCTATCGGAATTGCACTGAAGTCCAGGGGAGTAGCATGTAAAGGGCCTGATCCAGTGCTCTTTGAAGTCTGTTGATATTCCTTCTACTAATTCCAAATGGCATTGGATAAGGCCTATTCAGCAATGCTATGATCAGCATCAGAAGTTCTTGACTCCCAGTTCTGTGCTCTTAGCATTAAAGAATGCTATTGCATAGCTAACGATATCTATTGCCATAATCCAATAAGGTAGCTATTTCACACCGTTAATGCCGTGTTCTGTATACTTTGTTTGACTTGTTCTATTCCCTACTTCAGTAAACATAGTCGGTCTATATAGTTTTGTAAAATGGTGCTATGGGAAATGCTAGTATGCCTTAGTTGTCCTTAAAATAGTACCTTTTGAACCTAAACATTTGTAATTGATGGACTGCAGCACATTTTATTTAGAGTTGTGGGTATTTTCCAAGCTGTAAGAGTCAGCAGTTTGACAACAATCATAGCCTATGAAAACAAGCACTTTCCTCCTCATGTTAGCTAGTCCAGATCTTTACTAGCTCTAGAATGGCCAATTTAATATTTGGTTAGCTCTCTGGCTAAATATAGAACTCTTTTAAAGTAAAATCAATCAACTTTTAATTGAAAGCTCTCAGAGTTAGAGGGACCTGCCCCGAGTTAGAGGGTCAGCAGTGTTCCCATTCTCATCAACTCAAACGTACCCACCTCTGGCACTGGGCCCAGATGGACTTTCACAGACAGCCAATGTTATATTCACTCAACTCTGAACATGGACTCTACAGGTAAAATCTTAGCTCCACTGGAGTGAATAGGAATTTTGCCATTGATTTTAATGTGGTCAGGATTTTACCCTGGATATCTTTTTCTTTTTTGTTCTGTTGGTATTAGATGCTGTTTCATTTTCACCTATCGTCTCTCCTACCATTGCAACATTTCAGCTACCTAACCTCACTCTCCTTGAATCAGACTGGTTCTTGCTCACCTCTCTTCTCTCCTCCTTTCACCAATTCTCCTGTTTTATTCCCTCAGTCCCTTCTTCCCCTCCCTCCACGTCAGCCCCACAGAGTGCCCCCATCAGCAAAACACTAAAACTATTTTATGATATAAATAAAACAAAAATATAAACATATAAAGAGAGAGACAAACTAGCAAGACATGCCATCTGTGGTCTATCCTTCCCACTACCCTTGTAAACTCTTCAGAGTGGGATAAATTCTTCTTATGTTTATAGCATACTTTGCAGTAATACCCTATCAATGTCTGCTTGAGTCTACTTAATCCTGCACAATACTGTACAAAACCCCTAAACCATATTTTCTCAGCTTTGAGATCATTTAGTATAAATGAGCCATATATATTTTTTGGCGAGGGGTGGGAGGGAGAAGGGAGGAATCAAAATGAAGTTTCAGACAAAAATCTTACTAGTGGAAACCTGAACGTAGAGGCGTTTTGTATATAATTACACTACTTGAAGTATGACCCCTTAATGTAAGTTACTCTCTTGGTGTGCATAGGTGATCTTTATCTTTTGTCATGAAATGTTCAATGTATACAATACTACCAAAACCAGTGAAATGATATGCTTCAACTGTTGTATTTTCACTACAGTATATGGGCACAATCCTATTATCATCCAGAATAAATTAAATCTTTTCATTTTGTAATATGCATGCTATATCTGAAGGCAGACAAGCTAGAAACATGTTTAAGCATCACAGACACATTTGGAATTTGCTTATATGTATATGTTCATTGTTGTTTCATATTAGGGGTCCAATTGTTCCTGCAAGTGAAGTGTGGTACTTCTATTAATATTTAATGGAAGGCACGTATGTGCATCCAAAGGCAGAACTGACCCTTCTGATTTAGTAGGGTATTGAGTAAGGCAAACAAGATGTGTGCACACCTTTTCAGGTGCCTTTGCTGGTAATCTAATAAAATAACTTTTGGTCCTGATTTTACTTATATATAATATATTGCAACTTGAATTGCACAAGTAGTCTTGTTGACTTCAGTAAGAGTGTTCAAATGAGTAAAGTTACTTGGCTTCAGAAGGTTTGCAAGAGTAGGTCTTTTTGAATATTCCTCTCGAATTCCAGCATGTAAACTAGACCTGGTCAAATATTTTCTAAGCATTTTATAGAACCAGCAGTGGCATTTTTGTCCCTTAAATTATTTGACAGGATTTTTTCCCCCCACCCTTGACAACACTTTTTTCAGTATTCACTGAGTAATACATTTGACAAATTTTTTACTTTGAGTTTTGGATGAACTATTCACAATGTTCTTTACTTTATTCCCCCAATTCTAATATAAATCCTACAAAATAAAGGAAATTCAAAAATAAAGATCAAAGTTTATATTAACCAAGGTGTGCTGAGTTTGGGTCATGGAATTTGATTTGAACTTTAGGATTGAAACAGTTAAAAATTCTAATCCAAACTATTTATCTAAAGAGGTATGCCTGTATATGCCCCAATTCTACAAACAATGACGCGTGAATATTTGACAATTGATATTTGACAATTGTTTCATATCTTCATTAAATGAATTCTATTTACATAAATGTAAAATATTAGCAATACGTTTAGAACAAAACTTGTTTGTCTTTCTAATATAAACTGTTTTATAATATCAGCGACTCAATATGTAAAGCTGGGACAGTGTCATTTACTCTATTCAAATAAGGATTGGACATTTATATGGATAATGAGAACATGCACAATCACAAGATTAAGTATTTAAAATGTTCATACAAATCTTCATTCTTCAGGGCATAAACCACATTCTATCTAAAGAGGTAAGGAAGTCACTTTCCTTATGGGATGGCCATTACAAAATCTCACTGAGAGATTCCTTGATGCTTCAGAGGAAAGTTCCGGTATTGATCACTTTTGTTGACAGGATACCGGGCTACATGGGTCACTAATGTGACCTGCTACAGCAATCCCTTTGTGCCATGCTTCATATTCAGGGTTGGTTCTGATTCAGTACAAAAACAAATTCTGAAATCTCTAAATCCTTCATTGAAATAGAACTTCCATCTTCCACACAGTTATATTAATTAGAGCAGTTTTAATGTTCCTTGATTATATAACGAAGATGTCGTGTTGCTCTAGCAATACAATGAAACGGGACGGCGTGAGGGCTCTGACTGGGATTGTGCACTCTGGTGTGGGGCTGAGGATGAGGGGCTTGGGGTGCATGAGGGGGCTCCAGGCTAAGGCCAAGGGGTTCTCAGTGTGTGTGGGAGTGCGGACTTCAGGAAGGAGTTCGGGTGCGGGAGGGGTGCAGGTGCAGGCACCTGGAGGGAGTTTGGGTGTGTGAGGGGCTCTGAGCTGGGGAAGAAGGTTGGGGCGCGGGCTCTGGGCGGCTCTGGCTGGTTCAGTTTGCAGGGGCTCTGGGAGGCGCTGATGTCAGGCGGCCCCTTAAATAGTAGCTGCACCAGTGCTGCCCTGGCATTTCCCAGGCCTCAGAGGCTGCTCTATCTGCCATGAATCCTGGACACTTGGCTTGGCCAGCTCACCGAGGACAAAATTTTTTCCTGTTCTCTGGAATGCGGGGGGAAGGAGGGGGCAGAATTCCCTGCAAGTGATCCACACACCCCACTGCTGCCCCTGGCTCACTGCTCCCTCAGCGTAGCCCAAATCACAGCAGCTCTAGAGAGAGTGCTGCTGCAGGCTCCCTCCTCCTCCTCTCCCTGCTGTTTTCAGTGACCGCCCCCCGGCCACTCGCCTTCATCCACCCCCTTCCTCCCCGCCAGCCCAACCGCTGGCTGGCGCCTCCACACCCAGCTGCTGCCCAACTCTGCCCAGACCCATTCCCGGGGAGAGCAGCCCAACTTTAGCCCCATGCTTCCACACAGCCCATTCATCCCCAGGAGGAGACTGTCCAGCCCACAGTCCCTTACCCGCTGGCCACATGGTCACAAGAGGAGCCCAGCGCAGCAGCCCCTAGGGAGCAGGCTATGGGGCCTGGGACAGGTGGCAGAGGCTTGCCCTTCCCTGCCGCCAGCTGCAAGCAGCCCCTGGGGAGCCAGGCTGGCTCCTCTCTCTGCTCCTGCCATCCAGGGAGCAGTGGGCTGGGTAGGGAGGGGGCTGAAGGCACTTCCTGAAGGCCACAATGCCCACTCCACAGGGAGCCCCTGGCCCCTGCAGAGGCTGCTGCCTGGGGTTAACTCTGCCGGCCCCAGCCTGCAGCCGAATGCCTTTCCCAGCACCTCTCTGGGATCCACCCCTTGACTGCCAGGGCTTGCACCGCCCCCAAGCTTCACAGAGAGAGCTGCTGCAGGCCCCCTCCTCATCCCCCCCCCCCGCTTCCGACTGCACTTTTAATGGTCCGGTCAGCGGTGTCAACCAGAGTCACCAGGATCCCTTTTTGACCAGGTGTTCCGGTCAAAAACCGGATGCCTGGCAACCCTACATGGGGCTCCTGGCTGCCACCGCCGCAGCGGCTTGGGCCCCCGGGCCCTTTTAAATTGCCTGGGCCCCTGGGCATTTGCCCCCTTTGCCCTCACCCCATCGGCGGGCCTGGTAAATACTTACTAAACAAAACTTCTATTGACTTTAATGGAATTACTTATGTGCTTAAGGTTATACATGTGGGTTTGCAGGATCAGAGACAAAAAGAGAAGAAAATATGAACGTCCAAGATTAACGTAATAGAAAGGTGGGGGCGGGGGTAAGGCGGCAGCGGGGGGGGTGGTGGAATCCCATACTGCTGATAGAATTGGAAAGATGTTGAAGTTGAGAAGGACCAATTTAGCTGTAGACCTTATCTGGATGCTTCCTGGTGACTTTTGCACATAGCTAAGAAATGCCATGGGTAAGTTTGATATTAATCTAAAAGTACATTTAGAACAACCAAAGAGGGATCTTGATGGTAAGCGGAACACTCTGTGCAAATTGATTGATGAATCTTCCATTAATATTTGTATATATCGTATCCTGCACAATTTTCAACAATAAATGCCACTGTGGATGTCTAATACTTTGAGAAGCAGTTAATAAACTAATTTCTTATGAGATTTTGGAATACTGACTATTTGATATTCATATGGTTCAAATCACTTTTATAAGTAAGCTGAACTGTTTCAGATAAAATAAGATTAAAAAAAGTGAATTTAGAATTGGAACTGAACTCCAAACTCTTGAGGTTTGAAAAAGTTTTGTTAACTTTGCATTTTCAATTTGGTATTTTTGTGTTTCGTGCACGGTTCCTGGCTCTAACTAGGAGCATAAAAAGGGGATAGATCAAATCCCATTTAGATTGGAACCCATGTTGCTATCTGTGAACTAACTAGAAAGTTGTACTTCTCTAGAACAATGCAGATCACAAAGCCTAGAGTGAAGAATGCGACAGCTAGGTATAAGCATATTCTTAGATGACGGATCCAGAAGAGATTACCTGATGATCTCTAGATCACATTGGAAGACCTTCCTCTTTGAGAAAGCTTTCCCAACATAAACAGAATGACACAACAACAAACCTGTATCTCTAAAAATATCATATCCCAATCAGAATCTGGAAAAAGAGAAGAGACAGACCCTGAACTCCACTAGGAATTTTACTATTGCTGATCTAATAAATGTGGAAGGTGCTCGTACGCTGTGGAGATGGGCCACAGTATAAAACTTTAAGACGGATAGAAAAAGCAGCAAGAAAGGCTACTGGGATAAATCTGAGAAGACTGGGACAAAAAGATTTCTGATGAAAATTTGTACTTGAGACTTAGTCTCATATTTTTAAACTAAAATTATTTGGAGAAATTCAGATTACATCTAAATAAATATCTAAGCTTTGGGGTACTTACTCAAGCAGACCATTTTGAGGTTTGCCCTTCACTTTGGTCATACAGCATGTATTTTATTTTAACAGTTGGAATGGTTTATAATAAGTAGAAAGTTGGCTGGTTGTTAATCAGAGGTAGCTCTCTGGAAATATATAGAGAACACAGTTGAATTCCATTAAGGGTTTATAGTGACTGAAGAATTATTAATGTCTGATGGCTGCTTGGTGACCTCTTTGACTTGTCTTCAGTCCAGTTTCTAGTAGACAAGGATCCAGATCACACAAACCATCAGCACAACTTGGCACCGTTCTTGACTGAGAGACCAAAGATTGAATTGCCCAAGGAAAATGAAATAATCTCTCCCTCCTTCAATTAGTCTCTCTAATTCAGTGCTGAAGCACATTGACAGGACTGTGTGGAGAAGCCTATATTGACCTGTTTTAAGGGTATATAGAGCAATTCAGAATCCAGGGCTTTCAGCATGATATCTTGTAATAAGAAAACTCATGTAAAAAAAAGCAACTATTTTTTGCAAGTTTTATCTAATAGATATTTGTCAAAAGCACATACCATAATTAACTTTTACAAAAAAAAAAAAAAAAAAAAAAAGAGAGAGAGGAAAAAGGGAAATGGTAAATACCAGTAAACTTCTGGAATTAAACTCCACCTTTCAACACTGAGTTAGTACCTAATTTGTTTGAGTTTTAAGTGAGAGAGAAACTTTGATTAATGAAGGCTGTCCCTCTTATTCAGATATTTCCTTGTTTCTTTATACTGGAGGAATTCTGCGTTATTCTTCCCATTTAACAGACTTCCTGACCAGTCACTTCATCCCTTCTTTTTAAAATTGAGGGCTCCCTAACGAGGAGGAATGCCTCAGGATATTCTCAACTCTAAACTTGTTTTTCTGTTATTAAATAACAGCCTTAGTATAATTGAACATACAGACAATTATTGAAACACCTACATGTTTGTATGCCCCCCTTTTTTCTATGTGATGGGAAACTAAGGCCTCATCTACGCTAGAAAATTAGGTTGGCTTAACTACATCAGTCAGGGGTATGAAAAATCCACACCCCTGAACGATGTAGTTAAGCTGACCTAAGTCCCCTTGTAGACAGCACTAGGTCGACGTAAGAACTTTTCCTTCGACCTAGCAACCGCCTCTTGGGAGGCAGATTATCTGTGCCAACAGGAGAATAGGTAGTGTCTATACTGAAGTGATACACTCTCCTATTGTAGCTTTTTAAGTGTAGACAAGCCACGAAGCTTCATGCAGGAGAATCTTCAAAGAGCCCACTCAATTGGCTACTTTTGCTTGGGAATTTGAATAGTTTGACATCAGCATTAGCCTGTTACTATTCAACATTTAGGCCTAAAAGTCAACCTTTCTGACCTTCGTATTATTCACCGAGATGTTAATGTATAATGACAATTTGTAGTTAATACAGTTCTATTGGATTAACTTTAAAAGATTCAAGTACACAAATGTGCTTTTAAAGAGGCCAAAATGTGCAATCTTAGGTGGCTAAAGTGAGGCACTTATATCCATATTTTGGCTGCTAAGTAAGGATTTGATCATGCAGAGAGTGCTGAGCTACAATCTACCGAAGTGCTTACAGCAGCACCATGCAGGATCAAGTCCTTACTTCAGTACCTAAATCTAGATTTAAGAAGGACTCGCTTTTGCAAAGTGCTGAACACTATGATCCTTGTCCAGAAAAGCATTTTATCAAGTGCTTAACTTTAAGCATGTGATCAGTGTAAGTGAAGAGTTAAGCATGTCCTTAAGTGCCTTGCTGGACTGGGGCAACAAAGCTGGGCACCTTGCAGCATTGAGCCCTCATGGGTTAATTTTCAGTTAGGCAAACACCAACAGCACCATGACAACTGTAGGTGCTCAGCACCTCTGAAGTAAGCCAGTAAATTAAGGGCCTAAAAATGGGTTCTCATAGACTCATAGACTTTAAGGTCAGAAGGGACCATTATGATCATCTGGTCTGACCCCCTGCATGCTGCAGGCCACAAAACCCTTCCCTGGACTCTGCTGTTGAAGTCCCCAATCCTGTGTTTTAGTGACTTCAATCGGCAGAGACCCTCCTGCTAGTGATTCCTGCCCCATGCTGCGGAGGAAGGCGAAAAACCTCCAGAGACTCAGCCAATCTACCCTGGAGGAAAATTCCTTCCCGACCCCAAGTAAGACCCCGAGCATGTAGGCAAGAGTCTCTAGCCTGACCCCTATTGGGTCTTGGCTATTTTAATTTCTACAAAAGGTAACTATGGCCCTGTTCCAAAGCCCATTGAGGTAAATGGAAAGACTCACATTACTCACATTGATGACAGTGGATTTTGGATTAGGCTCCATAATTGTTGCCCAAAGCAATCTCTTACAGGATTTTCAACATTATTTTTCAGAATTATAATTAAAGGTAAATATACCCTCTCCTTTTAATATGTCTGCCTTTTTTTTTTTTTTTTTTTTTTCATTTTCAGGATCACAGCTTTAAACTCTCAGCTGCTTTATGATACCACTTCTTCATTGACATCTCTCTCTTTCTCTCTTTAAAACTGGAAATGTGGTGATTCTGAAATTCCATCCTTTTTCCTTTTATTAAATACAATCTTATCTAACCGTGCGGAATTAAATCAGCTGAGGGATGACATATCAAGGACATTCCCCCCACTTCCTAACTTTTTAAAAATTCATTGAAAATGACTAACAATGTAGTTCTCTGTAGAGAAAATGAGCACCACTGAAGGTCATGTTTCTGAATATAGCTATGCTAAATTTCTGTATCAAAAGGGACTATTGATTTCAGGCTTCTTCAATGTCTGTCTGCCTACCTTAAAAAAAGAGAGGGGGCATCTAAACTTGTAATTATTCCACCTAGCTGTAGTACTTGGCGGGTCCAGTAGCTTCCCCCCAACAAGGAACCATGTTGTGGTAAAGGAGAGTGGTTCGGTACTTAATTTGTGAAGCTGCTAAATAATTCAACACAGATGACCCAAATAGAAGTTTAAAGGGCTGTTAATATCAATGAGTTCATGCCTGAAACCTCTACTACTTGCATCTGATAGTGTACAAAACAGAAAGCTCAATAAAGAGCCATATTTCATAGTAGAACAATTTCACCTACTGCAGGATGAAAAGGGACAATTATTGTCCCTTTTTAAGAATTGCCACCTTTTAAAATGTCAATAAGGTAGGAGGACATTTAATTGAAAAAGAAATATATGAAATGTCTCCCTCAATCTCTTGTCATTGACCTTACACAAGCTTTTCCAAGTACCATGAAAAGGAAAATCCTACTTCAAAAAGAATAGATTTTTTTTTCTACAGAAATCTTCTAGTATTAGTTATAAGTATGGGGTGAACACATACACACAACACTTACTAAAATAGGAAATTTCCTTGTTAAAAATATATAATGTGGGAGTGTGTCCTGTCCTTATGATGCAGTGCATTGTGGGTCACACTGTGGAGAGGACAGAGAGAGCAGTCTCCACAGAATGCTACTCCTTTCATCCCCAGGGAGATGAGTGGGTGGAAGTCAATATTGTCAGTTCCCAATGGCACTTGGAAATGCTAAACAGTCATTTCCTCACTCACTACCGATGATTGGGCAGGTGAGGTTTCAATGGGAGTAGTGTTGACAGCACAAGTTCAGATACAGGATCTGGGACACAAGTATAAGCTAGGACACAGGATTGGTTTGGGTAGCAGGAGTGCAGTGAATTCATGTGGCATTTGGTGGAGCTGTGGATGTGTCCTCATCACTGTATATGACTACCTCATGCACCACAATATGGAAAATGAAGGGTGAGTTATGAGTTAGAGCTGGTGAAAATATGATGGAAATGTTTATGAAAAAAATTGTCCTTTTTTTTTTTTTTTTGTTGGTTGAAAATCTTTGAAAATTTTTTAACTACCTCTACGCGGAACATACAGGCAAGTGGCCATTAGGTGAATATTGCATGTTCAGTGGCAAGATCAGAGAGGCGGAATTGAGGTGGTGATAGGAATTCATCCTTCTAGATCTAGCAGCAGTGGCAGCAGCTGAACATGGAGGAAGGGGGGTGGGAGAGAGAAGGAAGATGGCACAAAAAGTCCAAAATTGTCCTCTCCCCAACCAATGTCTTGGTGTTCAGATGTCAAGGTAGCCAGAAGATCCCTGGATGTTTGTCTCTTCTCTGAACTCATTTCAAGGAAGGTCTATGGCACACCAGTTCAGTAGAAGCACCTGTACAAACATGAGAGAAATTGTTGGCACCCTGTTTACCTGTCATCACCTACCCACCTTTTTAAAAGATGTTCTGTCAGGACCATCCAGTGGTCATGCACAAGTTATTCCTTTTCAGGGCATTGCTCTAGGTTTTTTAAAATGTGCTTCAGGACTATTTAAGTGCAAATTTCAGTTAAACCCAGTGTTGTGAACAAAGGGAAAAGGAAAGGAAGAACCTTATTTACATGAAATCTCTGTCTCGTGGTCTTCTCTGCAACTTTCTGCCATGGAACAAATGTGTTTTGTTTTGTTTTTATATAGGTTTCCATGGCAAGCAAACATTTTTCTTGAATCATTTTAGCCTCCTGCAGAGCTATATTTCAGCAGCACTTGTGGTCTCACACTCTTGTGACATTTGAAAGGCTAACATTTAAAAAAAAACAATTTATTCAAATCTTGCTTATTGAGTGTTCTAGTGAAGACAACAAATACAAGGTTGTCAACAGGACATGTTCATGCTGAGCCATAATGATCTCATTTCACAACTGTATGCCATCACACTGTTTATTAGTTGTTGTGGATCTCCATGTGTATGTATTTATAGGATTGTGGTGTGTTGGAAACTGATTAAAAATGACAAGCTATCTCTTTAAATGTTAGGGGTTTCCTGGATCTGCTTCCAGGCTCAAGGCATGTGATCTGAGTCAATCAACAGGCAGCCAGTCTGGGGAAAAAACAGCTTACCGCAACTTTGGGGGAATTGTGCCTTACAGTCGCTCGTCTTAGGAAGACACCTGTTTTTTCTCTCTCTCTGTTTTGCAGTTCTTATGTGTTATCATTCTGAATTCTAAGGAATAAAATAGTGTTACGCTGCAACCTTCCAGCAAGAGTTTTTTATATTTTATCTAACTTCTCTGTGTGTATGCTGTGAACATAACTTCTGACTATCTATCCTCTGTCTAGTGAGGGGTGAGAAGGGATGTAGGAATGCCATACTGGATCCAGACTAGTGGTCCAGCTAGACCAGTGTCCTGTTTCTGATAGTGGCCAGAGAGGGTGAAAATAAATCCTGCCTGCTGAAGTGTCGTATCAGCTCGATCTAGTGGATGAGCTATGAAGTTGCTGCTTTAGTTTACTCATTAAGGGCCTCTGGTTTAAAGCCTAATATCTACTACTTCTCCTGCTGTAGACCAGCTCCAAGGAGTTTGGCCTACCTAGGGCAGCAAATAAACGTTGTCCTCCACTTGCTGCAGAGGCCCACACAGTTACGGTACGTTTTTCTTCTTTCTAGGCAACTGCCTATTCAGCCTGTATGATATTTGGACTCACAACTGTTGACCATACCAATGTACTGGTGCTGTCATCCAGCCCTTGAATCCAGCTCTGCAGTAAGCTGATAGCCATTCTATCTGTACATGTACGCAGCCATGGATTGTTACAGAATGACACCTAGATATTAATTTGGACTTCTGTGATCCCCTGATACTTTGCACCAAGCCTAAGAGCTGGTGATGCTGGGCAAGGTATTGTGCCTTGTTTGGGTGTCCTTCATTGCACTAGGGGTTATCAATTCCCCCTTTTTATTGGCTGTGATAGCAAAACTGTTCCTTTAACACTCTGAATAGTGGGTCTGTTGTTGCATTTCTAGAGCTAGAGGCAAAGCTTGAGCGTTGCCTGCTCGCTGTCATATATGTGTTGCTAGTTGACAACTGTGATTTCTCTATGTATGCATATAATATAGGGAGGAGGAATGAGCTAGCAGTGGGAGGGACAAGATGATTACATTTATTATTTTACACTCATTTATATAGCTCCAGAATTGTGTAAGAGGTGACCTGGTGAGTCTTTTTCGCCTCTAATTTTTATCCTCCTATGAAATGCTGTTACAGATCATTACTATGCCATTTATGACCATCTACCAGAGATTAAGTTCTGCAGGGATTTTACTGATGGTGGCAGATGAAATATAAAGCAGAATAAACAGTTTGATTATATGTGAGCTAAGTGACCCCTGAAAGTCAGCAGTAAAGGAGGCATGGGGGAGATAGACAGACTGCATGACTTGGATTCACAGCTGCACCTCCTGCTTCTGAAGTAACTGAGGGCTGGATCCTGTTATTTGCACAACAATCTTAATGCACACATGCACCATCTCTTTTCTCAAGCAGAGCACTGGAAGGCAATTTACCTAAGGGCATCTCTATACTACAAGCACTACAGCAGTAGTTACTACAGCTGTAGTAAATCCCCCCCTTGAGAGTTGGTAGCTAGGTTGATAGAAGAAGTCTTCCATTGACTTAGCGGAGTCTAGAGTGGGAGTCAGGTGGACCTAACTAACCTAACCCTGAGTGATACAGCTACATCAATCTAAGTTTTAGATGTAGACTAGACCTCAGAGAGGCACAGTTTGACTTGGGTCTTCTCTGTTGCACTGGGAGGGAGTATTTAGGACACCCCTTTTGTAGGAGAGCAGCAGCGTAGAGGAAGGACTCCCTTTCCATTCTCCCAATACAGCCAGCCATGGCCATTGCCTGATGCCAAGGCTCCACCTACACCTCACCCCTCCTTTCCTATTCCTCTTACACTCAACCCCAAGTAGAAAGATCTGTCACACAGCATTTGTGCTTCCCCAAGTGCCAGGAGCGATGATCTAAGTAGCCCTCACACGAGCCTTACAATGAGTAGGTGAGTGAGAACCTTACTTTGTCCAATGTCTCTGTGCAGGCAGTCTAGCATTAACTATTTTTATAAGAATATTTTTCACTGATGGCAGGTCTACACTAGAAGCGCTATATCATCACAGCTGCACTGATGCAACTGCACCGTTGTAGCATGTCTGGTGAAGGCACTCTATGCTGATGGGAGAGCGCTCTCCCATTGGCATAAATACTCCATCTCTGTGAGAGGCAGAAGCTATGTCGGTAGGAGAGCGTCTCCTGCCGACATAGCACCAGTGTGGACAGTGCTTAGGTTGCTGTAACTTGCCTTTTTCACACACCTGAGTGACGCAAGTTAGTTCAACTTAAGCGGTAGTGCAGACCTGCCCTGAAGATACTGTGTACTATACCACTGAAGGAATGGGAAACAGAACCTTTAAAAGTATTTCCCTTTGGAGAATATATTTTAAACCCTAAAATACCCAAAATGTAGGAAGCCTTAATAGTAGAAGACTATTTTAAAAATGCTAATACATAAAACAAGTACATTGTGTATTGCTACTGATTTCTATATAAGTTGTGCATTCATCCCTAATGTTCACATTTCTGACTTACAAGTGTTTAATTATGCAACCTTAATGTTGCATTGCCATCTGGGGCTGGTTGTTTTTAGCATTGAATTCATTATTGCTTAGAGCATTACTGTTGTTGTTCAGATCTGTACAAAGTCAAAGAGGAAGATGTTCCCAGTTTTAAGGCACTGGCATTATTATTAATTTTAAAGTGAAATAGCTAACAAGAAGCTTTTATGCCAAGTTCAGGGTGGAGGATTTCTCATGTAAGCAGGGCTTGTAAACTCTCTCTTTGTGCTCAGATGCCATATTGGCACTTCTCTGAACCTATTTTGTTCTCCAGAATCTCAGCTCTTACACTTTTTGTTCCAGTAAGTCTCTAGTTGTTATGGTAGCAAAGAACCTCAAACATGTGAACTTAGTGTAATTGATGCAGAGGTGTCTAGATGAGTCTGCAGAGAACCTGGGACATTGGCTCTGAGAGGTATCAACTGCCTTATTCATCTTAGTGAAGTGTTAACTTGGATGCCAGTGATGAAAAATTTAAATGTGAACATGAACTATTCCAGACTTTGTCTCTTTAGGAGTAACAGGGTTGGCTACTGTCTTAGCAGCCTCTCATGGCCAAGGTCACTCTGCAGTGCCCTGCCTCTATTTTCTCCTTCTTCATGGTGTGATGGGTTGGATCACAGAAACCCCCTTGGGACTGCCACCTGATGTGCTTGGACTACCTCTGAGCCCATTTTCCCTGCCAGCTTGGGACTCCAGAACCCTGTCTTGTTTGAGCCAGACACGCTAGCCTGCTGCAAACACAGATTCAGGTCTGAACTACATCCCCCACAAGCTGCAGGCTTAACTGAAAACAGCTTAAGAAGTGTTCCTGTCTCCAACACTCAGATACCCAGCTCCCAATGGGGTCCAACCCCCAAATAAATCCATTTTACTCTGTATAAAGCTTATACAGGGTAAACTCAAATTGTTCGCCCTCTATAATACTGATAGAGGGATATGCACCACTCCCCCCCTGCAGGTATTAATACATTCTCTGGGTTAATTAATAAGTAAAAAGTGATTTTATTAAATACAAAAAGTAGGATTTAAGTGTTTCCAAGTAATAACAGACAGAACAAAGTGAATTACCAAGCAAAATAAAATAAAACACGCAAGTCTAAGCCTAATGCAGTAGGAAAACTGAATACAGATAAAATCTCACCTTCAGAGATGTTTCAATAGGTTCTTTCACAGCCTGGATGCCTTCCTAGTCTGGGCACAATCCTTTCCCCAGGTACAACCCTTGTTCCATCTCAGGTGGTACCTAGGGGATTTCTCATGACTGCAGCCCCTTTGTTCTGTTTCACTCCCGTATATATCTTTTGCACAAGGCTGGAATCCTTTGTCCCTTTCTGGGTTCCCACCCCTCCTTCTAAATGGAAAGCACCAGGTTAAAGATGGATTCCAGTTCAGGTGACATGATCACATGTCACTGTAAGACTTCATTACCCACTTGCCAGCACATAGGTATACAGGAAGACTTACAAGTAAACAAGGCCATCTACAGTCAATTGTCCTGGTTAATGGGAGCCATCAAGATTCCAAACCACCATTAATGGCCCACACTTTGCATAATTACAATAGGCCCTCAGAGTTATATTTCATATTTCTAGTTTCAGATACAAGAATGATACATACATACAAATAGGATGACCACACTCAGTAGATTATAAGATTTGTAATGATACTTTACAAGAGACCTTTTGCATGAAGCATATTCCAGTTACATTATATTCACAATCATTAGCATATTTTCATAAAATCATATAGAGTGCAACATGACACATGGCCCCTTAAGAACAGCACAGTCCACAGCATTTCAGACAAAATTATCCCTTCTGGGTGGGGTCTAGTTTATTTAATTTTTCACACAGTCTCCAGTGGTCTTCTCGGCCCCAAACCCTTCCCTCTTGACTAAGAGAATCCATGGCCCTTCTTCTGGGGTTTGGGCTCTTCTTCTCCCTGGACCCTTTGAATCACCTTTCACCAGTTCTACTCGGGTTGGCAACAAAGTCTGCAATAAATGGAACTCAATGGTGTATCATCCTTGGTGGTCCAAAGCAAACCCACAGTCTTTACACCTGTTTTAAACTGGGCCTGGCTCAGCTCCTTCTTCCCAAGGGCTCGGCCTTCCCTCCTCTGATTCAGCCGCCCCTCCCAAGCTGTATCAGGGTGGAGCTAAGCCTTCTGGCTCTGGCTTTCAAACTCCCCTGTATCAGTGTCTTCCCTTCAGGAGCCCTTCTCACTCTCTGCTGTTCCTTCAGCTTCCTCTTTCACTCCGATCCCTATCGGGCCCCATCTCAGCAGTGAATGAGACACAGGTGGACTAGAGAAGTTCCCTCTTACAGGGCCCAGTCCACCCTGGGACAATGGGAAAGCTTTTTTTCCATTATGCTCTCAGGTGTCAGTTCAAACCAATATAGTGCAAGTGTGGATGCACTTATTCTAATAGCAGTGTGTGTGTGTGGGGGGGGGGGGGATTGGTTTAGCTTAAACCCTTTTGCAAATGCCATAAGCGGAAATGAAACCAGGCATTCTTATATCTGCATAATAGTGTCCACAACAGAGGTTCTATCAGTAAGACTGGTAAAAAATTTCCCCTGAAAAAAGGCCTAAGACTGGAGTGGGAAGACCACAACTTACCATGAGTGACATCTCATTGTGGTGCCATGATTGGGTGGCATTGGAGAGGACACCAAGCCAGAAGGAGCTAAACCCAAGGAGTGTAGCAGAGCCCATGGGTATATTTAAGTTCCACCAAGGGAGGCCCAAGCTGAAGGAGCTCAGAGAACATTCTTGTCAGGTTTTGAACATCTTCACAATCTCCTATGAGTAGCATCTCATCTTGATAACTCACAGAGATGGAGTTTATTTCTGTAGGTGGAGCTTGGAAGCATACCAGCAGCATTCCCTCCCCCCAGTCTGACCCCTGATTATAAGTAATGAGGCCACATCAAGGCTTCTGGAATAGTTTGTTCTCTCTACAGTCTTTGGTGTGAGTGAAGTGACGCCATCATGTCTTTTGGGAAATCTAGAAGAACCTGGGACTTGGAGATCTTAGTAAACCAGCTCCTCAATTAACCCTTAATGCTGTGGGGCAGATTGTGCTCAGTTACACTGGTATAAATCAGAAGTTACTTCTTGTACATTGGTGTAACTGATAGGCTCATATGGTCCTTGATGCTCACATAGACATTTGATTTCATTGGGTGGTTGACTTATTTTCTGCAAAATTAACATCTTTGACACTAGGGTACATTTACTCATTTCTTCTGTCTTAAGCCTATTTGCATGAAAAGCAATTGGAAGAGAAGAATGCAATGAAAAATGCCTAGATAATTATTCACAAAAGATTTCTAGTGCCCTTGTAGCAGGACCTATGATTTCCATTCTGTTAAGCTAATTCCACCATAAATTTATGTTGATTAGTTTTACGTAAAATGAATTTTGAATTTATAAACAGGAATGATCACTGTAAGCAACAACTATTCAGTCTTCAATTCCTATGAAGACAGATGGATGGTTATCTAGGACTTTTAACTGTAGCTAGCTGAAGTGCTATAAAATGCAGTTTTCATTTGACTGCAAGTTCTAGGTTATATGTGGATAAAATTTAACTACACCTCTACCTTAATATAATGCTGTCCTCCGGAGCCAACAAATCTTACTGTGTTATAGGTGAAACCGTGTTGTATTGAACTTGCTTTGATCCATCGGAGTGCTCAGCCCTGCCCCTCTGGAGCACTGTTTTACCACGTTATATCCGAATTCTTGTTATATCGGGTCGCGTTATATCGAGGTAGAGGTGTACTGCTAATGTATTGGGAGGAAACTGAGATTAACACTAGATGAGTGAAAAAAAAATGTATTGTCTTTGTATTCATAAATCATCTCAACAGATTTACTCATAACAGTGGATTAGACACTCAGCTGGTGTGACAAAATTAGAAATTACATTGCAATCATTAATAGCTTGTTTGAATGTGTAAATTAACAGTCAATTAGAATGGTTTTGCAAAAAAGCAGACTGGATTAGAAACTGGAGATCAGAAAACAGTAATTCATCCATTCTAGAGAGGTTCATATCTATTCCTGATGATGTTCTAGTTTTTGTAGAAAACAAATTAATAAATTCCCTGACATGCCGAACATTTCAGATTACTTAGTCTAAAACTAAATGTGCAGCTACTCAGTTGGCTCAAACTATAAAGCATTGACATTAGTGAGTGTTACTAGTGCAAATTAATGGGGGGAAATGTTCCTGTTTCTGCTGTTACAACATCATGACTTATTATCAGAGTGCTTTTGTAAAAGGAAGAGGTAAATGATGTTGAATAAAAAATATTTTTATTTAATGTATGTGGGGACTAATCCAAAGCACAATGAAATAAATAGTGGAAAGATTCCTACTGACTTCAAAAAGTTTGGTTCAGGCCCGTAATTCTTGAGATTATATATCTGGCCTCATCCTCAGTGTAAAGTGTGAATTTGTGTGATGGTACTACAATTCCTCCCTAAGGCCCTGGTTCAGCAAAGCACTTCAATCACATGCTTAACTTTAAGTCTATGGTGTCGCGGGTTCCCCCCGGGGTGCCACTTGGAACTGGGATACCACTGAGCCCGCCTGTCCCACCAGCCTGGGTTCCCATTTACTCTGTGCTGCTGTGACAAGCTATCAAGCCCCCTTCCAGCACACACACAGGTAGAGAGACACCCAGCTGCAGCTATATTCACACAGATGCTGAGATCAGCTCTGCATGGGAGAGCTCAGCTAAGGAATTGCCCAGCACCCAAGTGCACACCCTCTCTGGAGTATAAACCCAAAATTGTATCGTCTTGCACTGCACAGAGAACTATACAGCATAAGCTCATCAAATTTGCCCTCTCCCTCAATGTGGAGCAAGAGATGCAACATCTTTCTGCCCCAAGCATGAGTTCCACACTGGTTTTAGAGACAAAACAAAACAAGTTTATTGACTACAAAAGATAGACTTTTAAGTGATTATAAGTGATAGCAAACAGATCAAAGCAGATTACATTAGTAAATAAAGAAAAAAAGGCAAACTGAGCTTAACACGCTAGATAGGTAGAATATAAATTACCAACTTCTCACCCTGTGTGATAAACAGGCTAGCAGATTCTTAAGGCACAAGTTGCCTTGGCTTTCCCAAGTTTTCATACACAGGCTAAAAATCCTTCTAGCCTGGGACCATCACTTCACACAGTTCAGTCTTTGTTCCTCAGGTGTTTCCAGGTGTATTGCTGTAGGGAAAGTGAGGACTCCCCCATGATGTCATTTTCCCCCTTTATATTTTCTCTCCACTTGCTGGAAAACTCTTTTGCTGTGACTTGGATCAAACAGTTCCCATTGTGTAGTGCAGTGGTGGGCAAACTTTTTGCCCCAAGGACCTCATCTGGGAATAGAAATTGTATGGCGGGTCATGAATGACCACAAAATTGGGGTTGGGGTGAGAGCTCTGGTTGGGGGTGTGGGCTCTAGGGTGGGGCCAGAAATGAGGCGTTCAGGGTGTGTGAGGGGGCTCTGGGCTGGGGGTGTGGGCAAGGGAGTAGGGGCAGGGGGCCGGGCTCCGGCTGGGGATGAGGAGTTTGGGAGAGTGCTCTGGGCTTGGATCAAGGGGTTCAGAGGGCAGGAGGGGGATCAGGGCTGGGGGAGGGAGTTGGGACGTGGGGAGAGGCTCAGGGGTGTGCTTCCCTCAAGCAGCTCCCGGAAGCAGCGGCATGTCCCTTCTCTGGCTCCTATGCAGAGGCACAGCCAGGCGGCTCTGCATCCTGCCACGTCTGCAGGTACCACTCCTGCAGCTTCCATTGGTTGTGGTTCCTGGCCAATGAGAGCTTCAGGGATGGTGCTTGGGGCCAGGATGGGGGCCATGCTGCTGCTTCCTGGAGCCGTATGGAGCAGCCCCCGACCCTGCTCCCAGTCTGGAGTGCTGGAGTGGGGCAAGTCCCAGACCCCTCTCTCCATCCGGAGCTCAAGGGCTGGCTTAAAATGGCTGGTAGGCCAGATGCGGCCTGCGGGCCATAGTATTCCCACCCCGGTGTAGTGCTATCTCTGAAAGGTTTCTATTGTACACAGTTCCTGGGGTAATCTTTGTGATTTTGTGCATTTCTTCAATAAGCCATTAATATTGTTTGGCCTTTTTACTGTCGTACCTGAAAGGCTGCTGGTGGGTGTTTTCAACCTCAGGACATATTTCAATAACACATACATAGACAAACTTCATAACTTCACATACAATGATAGCACATACAATCCAACGAAATATTACTGTCTAGCAGATTGAGTTTTAGTATGATATCTCCCAAAGCCTACTTTGTATAAGACACATCCTAATTACGTGACAGTGGTGAATTATGGGGTGTCAGGGTGTCACAAATGGGACTTAAATATGTGAGTAAAACTAAGCATGTGCTGAATTGGGGCCAGAGATCCCAGGTGCACAGAGAGGTTATGCCCACAGAGAGGTTATCCAATAAGAGGGTGCTGTGTGATCCCAGAGTGCTCCCTTCTCTGTGTCCGGGCAGTGCAGCTGACGGAAGGAAGGCCAGCCTTTGTCTCATCCCCACCTCCATTGGGCTGCCCTTCAGGGTGCTAGGAGAGTACAATCCTTGTGCTCAGGCACCTGGCTTGTAATCAAGGCTCTATGGTGGGAAGGCTTCCTCTGCTTCGCGTCCCACCACTTGCCCACACGATATCCTACATTACTAAGGCAGCTTCCACATCTCATAGGGATGGGGTAAAATGTAAAAATCAAAATAAGAACAAATCGCTAGCCTCTCCCCCAAAGAGTTTATAATCTGTCTCTGCGTTATTTGTGTGTTATAGTAGCTAGCATGAAGGGAACCTGATCCAGGAATGTGGCCTCTGGGTGCCACTCCACTACAAATCAATAAATAATTTTGTAGGTTCTACGTGCCTACACATATACGTATATATAATGCAGCAGGAGGAGAATTTTGCCCATTGACTTCAACTGATATATGTTTTTGATCAATAACCTGAGAAATGGGCCCAATGTGAAGATGGCCATGCTATTCCAGTTAAAGCAGCTTGTGATGGTAGTGGAAGATTCACTGGTTTAGCTGAAGCCAATTTTGTATTTCCCCTTAAAACTGTGGGTGAAATCCTGGCTGCACTGAAGTCAATGGCAAAGCTCTCATTATCTTCCATAGGGCCAGGATTTCACCCTGTGAGAATGAGATTGGCAAATGTGTATCTATTGCACTTTATCTACATTGTACCAAAGGTACAATAGCTGAAAGTAGGTAATTGACTTGTGTGGAAAAATCTCCCACACAAGTACCCACTAATGTAATGTTCCAACAGTTTCACAGTTAGTGCTCTCAGTAGAGCTACAGGCTGTTTTCATTCCTTTTGTCTGTTTATGTCCCTTGCTTGACCCATATCAGTTTGCATATAAAAACTCTGCTTACTCATAAAAGGGCTCCTATTACAGTGTTGGTACAGAGATTCTTCACTAGTACAACTTGTATCACAGTGTTCCCTTTCAGTAACTAGAAAGCGCTAACATGACAGTCTACTGCAAGTTAGTTCTCGTCTTGTTTGCAGAAACTTTCCATTTTGCATCTTGTGCTTTTGCACTCATGACTGAGTCTGTTAATAAGATAGGCAGGTATTTTCTGTACTGACAATACATCACGGACATTTTCCAATATATGATCCTTCAAGTACATTGGAGGATTCCAGATTGATACCCCTTCTTCCTCTCTTAAGTACAAATGTGAAACCAACATAAAGTAAAACCTTTTGTAAGGAAAGTACACCATGTCTTTGACTTAGTTATGAACCTTTCAAGCAAACCTGGGCCATGTTTTCAGCAACCGCTTTCATCCCCATCAGTGCAGAGAGGAATTTATGCTTTAAGTGGAATTCAGCTGAATTTCTCTTTAATTGGAAACGCAACATGAAACATGGGGGTGCAAACCTTTGGTGAGTTCTGCCAGTTCTTCCAGGTACAAATACTTGTCTTACACACAGATCATAAAACATCCTTGCATGGCCACTTGGAAGTGGAGGAGCAAGTAAGAAGTCTCCACCTATTGTGCTCCTTATCTCCGCTCACCCTTGAGGGGGAAAAAACTGTTGAAAAAGGAGGGGACAGGACTTTAGTTTAGCACCTCACCCCAACCTCTTTCCTCCTCTGGTCTATAGAGTAGTATGGAGAGAAGTTGCACTCTCCCACCCTGCACAAGAAGCAGCCCCTGAGGCACAATCTTTCTTGTACATCTGCCGGTGTGGTGTGAATGTGACTTAAGCCACATTCTGGACCTTAGAGTGTGGGATATTAATATCCCTCAATTAGTAACAGAAAAGGGAACAAGTGGTAATCAGAAATTAAACCACTTTTCTAATTGTGCCTTTAATTGAGATATACAGTGTAGACTTTACTACAAAATTGCTCTTAACTATAAATATTTAGAGTCCCTCCAATTAAATGATTCTTTAGCCCTGCCTGCTAGGTCAACTGTGAGATGTCTGCCTTAGAGTCACTTTGATATTCACTGTCCTAGATGGGAAAGTCTCCTTTAATAGAGATCAGATGTTAGGAATTGAAAGGGTATTTAGATCTTCGAAATGCGGGTTTTAGCTTATTAAAGAGTTCAGTAAGTTTGTGTGTGTAAAATAAATATCAAATCACATTCCGCTTTCTGTACATAATATACTGTAATAAGATCAGTGAGAGAACTCCTGTCAACTGAGTCAATGTGAATTTTATTTCTGAAATATTTCTGAAATACTTTGGTAAAGCACTGGAAAATACAGTGAAACCTATACAAGAGACTGTCTTTACGGGGCAATCTTATGTTTTAATAAACTTCCCTGAAGTGACCCCAAAGATATTGAGAATAATTCTGTCCACATTTCTTGTCAGTGTTTTTTTATTGTCACTTAAAACAGATTCACTTTATATTGTGGGAAACTGTTTTGTTTCTCCACGTGCAAACAGTTTAACTTTGTTCCCCTTGTTTTGTGGTTCTCTTAATCTAAAGTTGGTAAGAGGGAGAACGCTCTGTGTGTACTTTCTCAGACAGTCTGCACTGAATTGAATGTACAATCTCCTGTCTCAGCAGACAGCAGAGTCTTTAAAAATTTAAAGATGCAGTACACAGAAACAAAGACATAGCAGTCATATACCCAAATACATCACCCAGTCCTGTAATGCTTTCCAGAACACTAGAACCAGATGACCTTGTCATTTCCATATTTGATTTGTATGATATTGTGCTGTTCAGTACAACAATGCTGACATTTGTATGTAGTTTCTAATTCCAGTTATCTCCGGGAGAATAGTGGGACATAATGGTGCCATTATATTTTGATTAATATTGTATATTTTCTATTCAAAGGCCCTAAAATATTTTCAGCGGGTTATTTAAAACCAAAACTTATCCTTGTTTAAATACATTAAACCAATTAGTTTAATCTATACAATGAGAGAACAGATAGGAAGAAGCATTTCCCTGATTAAATATTTACTATTTGAGCCTTGGTTATATCTTGGCTATTAAAAATTTGCTTAAGCTAAACGTGATATGAACGCAGAAGCAGTTTTTTAAAACCAAATGTTCACAACAAACTTTTGGAAAAGCAATAAAAATGGAAGTTGACAGATTTTTAGAAGCCATTTATATTTGTATGAATTTTAAAGTGGCATTGTCCAAAGTAACAAGATGAACTAAAGAAAATTTTGAAGGGGAATGTGTACCTGGTGTTGTCAAATGCTGTTGGTAAACTTTAAAACCGAAGAGTTAAGATTTAAAATAGCAGTTGCTACATATTGTTACCTGGCTTGGTATTGTGCAGTATAAATAAATAATACTTAAGAATACATATTCTTATACAAATACACCGAAATCAATGAATGCTGTAAAACATTAACAATAACACTGGTCTACAATTTTTGAGAAGTCATCTGCTTCAGAGATAAAATGTGCTATTTATTATGTATTTTGATGTGCTGAATTCAAATATGACAATTAAAACAACTGGCTACTGTTTCTAAGATATTTAAGTTTTTACATTTTATGTCTATGTATATTGTGTAGATAGTAGAGTTTTAATCAGAAATTGTAAATTTAGGTCTTTTCATGTGTTTATGGTTTCTTTACATGATAATATTTCACCTGTCCTGTTTATGTAACACTTTAAAAATCAGCAAAAGGGTTATAGAAATAAAATGTATTATGAAACAAAAGGCAAAAAACTATTATGTACATAGTTTAGTCCTATTCAATGTCTACTCAGCGCTTCTTGGCTTGTCTCTTGTATTCATTAAATGGAGCATCTCTTGTCACTGTCCAGCAATAGTCTGCAAGCATTGATGGGCTCCATTTGCCCTGATAGCGTTTTTCCATTGTTGCAATGTCCTGGTGAAATCGCTCGCCGTGCTCGTCACTCACTGCTCCGCAGTTCGGTGGAAAAAAATCTAGATGAGAGTGCAAAAAATGTATCTTTAGTGACATGTTGCAACCAAGGCTTTTGTGTGCCTTGAGGAGGTTTTCCACCAACAACCTGTAGTTGTCTGCCTTGTTGTTTCCGAGAAAATTTATTGCCACTAACTGGAAGGCTTTCCATGCCGTCTTTTCCTTGCCACGCAGTGCATGGTCAAATGCATCATCTCGAAGAAGTTCACGAATCTGAGGAACAACAAAGACACTTTCCTTTATCTTAGCTTCACTTAACCTTGGAAATTTTCCACGGAGGTACTTGAAAGCTGCTTGTGTTCTCTCAATGGCCTTGACAAAGTTCTTTATCAGACCCAGCTTGATGTGTAAGGGTGGTAACAAAATCTTCCTCGATTCAACAAGTGGTGGATGCTGAACACTTTTCCTCCCAGGCTCCAATGACTGTCGGAGTGGCCAGTCTTTCTTGATGTAATGGGAATCTCTTGCACGACTATCCCATTCGCAGAGAAAACAGCAGTACTTTGTGTATTCAGTCTGCAGACCAAGCAAGAAAGCAACAACCTTCAAATCGCCACAAGGCTGCCACTTATGTTGGTCATAGTTTATGCACCTCAAAAGTTGTTTCATGTTGTCATATGTTTCCTTCATATGGACTGCATGACCAACTGGAATTGATGGCAAAACATTGCCATTATGCAGTAAAACAGCTTTAAGACTCGTCTTCGATGAATCAATGAACAGTCTCCACTCATCTGGATTGTTAACGATGTTGAGGGCTGCCATCACACCATCGATGTTGTTGTAGGCTACAAGATCACCTTACATGAAGAAGAACGGGACAAGATCCTTTTGAGGGTCATGGAACATGGAAACCCTAACATCACCTGCCAGGAGATTCCACAGCTGTAGTCTGGAGCCCAACAGCTCTGCCTTACTCTTGGGTAGTTCCAAATCCCCGACAAGGTCATTCAGTTCACCTTGTGTTATGAGGTGCGGTTCAGAGGAGGAGGATGGGAGAAAATGTGGGTCCTGTGACATTGATGGTTCAGGACCAGAAGTTTCATCCTCTTCCTCTTCCTCGTCTGACTCAAGTGAGAATGATTCTGGTGCATCAGAAACCGGCAGTCCTTCTCCGTGGAGTACTGGGCGTATAGCTGATGGAATGTTTGGATAATGCACAGTCCACTTTTTCTTCTTTGACACACCTTTCCCAACTGGAGGCACCATGCAGAAGTAACAATTGCTGGTATGATCTGTTGGGTCTCACCAAATCATTGGCACTGCAAAAGGCATAGATTTCCTTTTCCTGTTCAACCAGTGGTAAAGATTTTTGCACAAGTGTTGCAGCATATGTGTGGGGCCCACCTCTTGTCCTGATCTCCAATTTTGCAGCCAAAAGAAAGGTGATCGGCTTTCTTAACCATAGTGGTTATACTGCGCTTTTGTGATGCAAAAGTCACTTCACCACAAACATAGCAGAAGTTATCGGCACTGTTCACACAAGTACGAGGCATCTCTGCTCATTTTGGCTAAACAGAAATGTGTCCCTTTGCAAAATCAAACACTGACAAATAAGAGAGCATGACAGTGTATGATTTCTAGAGCTGATATAGGGCAATTTGTTCAGCAGAATGATATAAGCTTCAATATGATTGCATCATCCATGACTTCTAGGAATAACATAATGCAATTCATATCATGTATGACGCAATATCAGCTTCAGATTGCATCATTCATTGTTTTGCCTAAAAAGCAAGTACTGTCCAAACCCAGTCATAGATTTATTCATAGATCCAGTCAGAGATGTATTTTAGTCATTTCTGGTTTAAATTGAGATCCCTTCCCTTTATAATTCACTTATCCTCCGCCATTCCCAGGTCCAGGGTCGTATATACTGACCCAATAGCATATCTTGAAAACTAGAGCCAATCAACAATTTTAAGCATCATTTTCGTTCTCAGTGACCCAGAATTAGTAAAGTTTGACTACATTTATTTCAGAAGCATTTTGGCTGTAGAGCAGTGTAATATCTTCACATACCACTAAAAATAATGGGCCACATTGAGTCCATGTGTCCAGAGAAGTCCATGGTGCTAGTGCTGAACTTGGCCTCTTTTCCTTATCCGGGATCTATAACAAACAACACCTATACCATTACATTTTAACATCTACAAGCTTTAAAGAAGTTATGAATTAATGGCAACTCTTCCACTTCCACTTGCCCTCTTGTGCCTAGCTATTGCAGGAGTCTCCAAAAATCGGAAAATTGGGGTGGGGGTGCAAAAACGTGTACCTAGAATCTCATGGCTAATTATTGCAAACTGGCACATGTGCATATTTTTGATCACAAGGCACACATTTCTGAAACAATCACGGTTGGTGTTTTCACATATCCCATGTAAAACTCGGGGCGGGGGGGAGGGAGGGTTAGGTTTATATGAACAGGGCCACCCAAAGGATTCTGGGGGCCTGGGGCAAAGCAATTTCGGGAGCTCCTTCCATAAAAAGAAGTTGCAATACTATAGAATACTATATTCTTGTGGGGGCCCCTGCAGGGCCCGGGGCAAATTGCCCCACTTGCCCCCCCCCCCCCCTCTGGGCAGCCCTTTATATGAACCCCTGGCAACTTTCTTTCCAGTTTCTGCTAAAGTCAATTTCAAAAGATCCTCCAGGACTGGAAGCAAAACTTGGTCAAGAACTATAGTTATGCCTGGCTTCAAATGGGAGCTAGTTAAATACATATGAATTTCCATCCAAATCCATGCATGTGCATAAGTACACTTGAAACTCAGCCCAAGTTGGCTAAAAGGTACATAAAACTGGCTCAAGTCTGGGAGTTCTGGTTGAGTTTCACCAGATTTCTGGTTTCCTTACAAAACTTTTGCACAGATGCAGCTGCAATAATGTGGCAGAAAAGGTTTTGTTGTGTGTTCATCATAGATTGTCGTGGAGGATATTGTAAGATAACTTAATTATTTCCTTATTACTGAGAGAATGGGATGCTTAAAATAATCAGTTGTTTCATGAATATATTGACTTGTCATATATCTCCCATAACAGAATGTTTTATCATTACTTCATTGAGAGCAAGCTACTTCAATGAATAAAGCATTTACATTCAAATTCCAGATTCAGTGTGTTCAGTCTTACAGTAGCTATTCCAAGAAAACTAGCCCAGCATGCTAGAATTCAACAATTGAACATCTAAGAACATCACAGCTGACTTACCCACTTGTGCTGTATTGTGTCGCACCTTTAAAATCAGTCTTGAGGCCAAATTCTACACTCATTTACACCATCATAACTGTATTAAAGTAATTAAGGTTGCATGGGTGTAAATGAAAGGATAATCTGTCCCCTAGACTTCTGGAGAACATTCACATTTAGTTTGGTCTGCATTCTCCTCCCACGCTATATTTATGTTCATGTGTATTTTCTGAGATGAATGAATCATGGGGTAGAATTCTGTGAATGCTCAGTTCAATATGAAGACATTCTAATACTAGGGTGATGAATGCCAGTATAAGAACCGACCTAGAGAAATAAATGGAAGGTGAATGTAGATTTGAAAGTGGTCACAATCCTTGTGTTCTCTTTCTGAGAACGTTTGAGGGCTCAAACTTTAATAGCATAAACTCTTACAACATGTTGATCCCATCTTCTAGTATACATAAAAAGCAAATTTCAAATTGTATATTGGATTTGTGATTCTGTTGGTCATTTGCTTAGAGAAAAAGAAACAATCCTTCATGACTACTATCAACAAGCATGAATTGTGAATTACAGATTTTGGGACAGATCCTCAGTCTGGCAAATTGGTATAGATCCATTGAAGCTAATGGAGCTATGCTAGTTTACATGAATTGAGTCTGGTCCATTCACAGTGAACGCTTAGTAAATTATCTGAAAACCAAGTATTATATACTGAATAGAGCTGTATGTGTCCTAAATTATACACGTTGAGAATAAGTCATGTACAGGATAAAGGTGAATTTTTTAATAGAAATTATTTGTTGTCAGTTTTTCAACTCTGTGCTGTGTACATCAGGTTGACCAATTGGTTTATAACCTTTATGTTTCTGGAATGAGGAAAGGTGTTGATGTTGCTTTATCCTAAATATGTTATAGCGTAACCATACTATATGCTTTGAAGGGTGTTCAGAAACTAAAAATGTCCACAACTGAAACAGTTTTCCATCTGCTCCCACTTTAATTTCAATGAGTTTGTAATTTTATAGAGAGAAATTATTTCTGCCACTGGCAATTGAAAAGTGGTAATCAGATAATCAAAATACATTGATTACACAAATCATTGCATCTTGTATAGTTTTTCATAAATCTTACTTGCCCACAAATTGTTTTTGGCATGTTTTGCCCTCTGTACAAGCCAGTTCTACAGCTTGCAAAAATGTTGAACTCCATGATGAATAGCTTGTCTATTGAGACTTAGGGCCAGACTCATCAGTAGGATCTGGCAACTCTGCACCACCCCAGTGACGTAATCATCCATAAACCAACCAGTTAAACTAGGAGTGGTGCCAAGCAGCTAGAGTCTGGCCCTTAAAGCCTGCATATGTTCAGAAAGGTAACTTTATAGAAACACCTGCTTACTCAACAGACCTGCTCCCTGTATGTGATCCAAGTAATACCTACAGTGCTTATATTCTTGACAGAATTTCATTTTCACTGACAGGTTTCAGAGTAGCAGCCGTGTTAGTCTGTATCCGCAAAAAGAACAGGAGTACTTGTGGCACCTTAGAGACTAACACATTTATTAGAGCATAAGCTTTCGTGGACTACAGCCCACTTCTTCGGATGCATCCACGAAAGCTTATGCTCTAATAAATGTGTTAGTCTCTAAGGTGCCACAAGTACTCCTGTTCATTTTCACTGTTCCCCCCCCCCCCCCCACTTGTTGTGATTGCAGTACCAGGGGAGCAGTACCAAAGTGGGCTGGATTCATTTTGGGCTTGCTTATCAGCAACATAACTGTTAAATAACCTGCAGATGTTTTTTTGTGAAGGTTGCATGGGTCAGAAAGAGCAGTGCTTCATTTCCGGTGTGGGATTGGAGGTCTGGCAGCTAGAAAAAAAAAACATTTTTCCTTGCATATCAAACTTCCTCAGTGTAAATCCATTGAAAGGGAAAAATAAGGAACCAATGGGGCTCCCCATGGGGGCTGGAGTCTACTCACAAGGAATGGATTTCTGGTTCAGAAGCTTAGTGATATTGATGTTGCTGAGTGGTAAACAAGTAGTTGATGAAAATAAAGGTGCACAGGAATTACATCTGTTGACGATGCATGAAATTAGGGATTAAATAGCTGAACCATTATCATTGCTTATTAAAACAAACATTGCTATTTTGGAAGCACCAGTTTATTGGAAAACTGCCAGTTTATCTGTAATTCCAATGGTTTAATTTATTGCCTATAATACAGGGAACAGGCTGTGAAAGAGTTGTAAGCCACATTGACTTCAGTGGGCTTTGAATGAGGCCCTTAGTAATATTGGTATTGAGAACAGGAATTAAACTGTTAATTATTTTGAGGAAGCCTTGATGTTGGAGAGGCACCAGTTAATTAGAAATGCAGGAGGAAAGACATGCAAGTCTAACATACATAGGTCAAATCATACCCTCTACTACAGCTGCAAAGGGCCCCAGACAGGTCAACTGGTGCCACCACTCGGGAGGTGAGAGCAATAAATTAGCACCATTCAATAAAAAATTAAACACTCTTCTGAAAAATAAGAATCTCTGCAGCTACATGAGCTGGTATAAAACTTTGTAATGGATACAAACACTTGTGTGTCAGGATCCAACTAACAGCTTGGAGGAAGGATTAAACTCCACCGAGGGCACCTTATACCATAATTGCCCTATGTAGGGGGCTTTGCATCTTCTTCTGAAGCATCTAGTGTTGGCTGCTTTTGGAGGCAGGATACTGGACAAGATGGACCATTGGTCTGATTCAGTTCTTAAAAATTGTGGAACTAGTGCCAGGTGTCTGAGCTCAGTTTACCCCCAAGTCCTCAGGCAGATTTAGGTCAGAGCGGGGTAAGGCTTGGCTCATCAAAGCACCACAGCTACTGAATTTCAACCCACAGCCATTTGCTCTCCAGAGAGAAAGGCAAGGGTGTGGAGTGTCAGAGCAATTGGCAACTGCAATGCATCAGCAGCTGTAGAATGGCTCTGATGCTGCTCTGGGACCTGGTGTACAGTAGATGCCTGTCCTCTGGAAATGTGAAGGACATCTGCTTTGGAGAGCTTTGGTAGCCAGGATTTTAGGTCTCATTGTGGTAGGATTTCTTACAGACAGCAGACAGTCCATCCTCATGTTAAAAATGTATGGCAGTTGACTCCAGTCCTTGTACTTGGAATATTTGTTTTACCCTGAATAGTGGTGATTAAGGACTCAAGAGTCAGAGTGATGAGGGCAGCTTTATGTACCTCTCCACAAAATTATGCAGGAAGGCAACATGCCAATGTATCCCAACCTACATGCTGTACTTCAAACAATTAACAGCATCAAGCTCAACTTTCCTTTTGGATTAATAAAAAGGCCTAAGATAAAAACCTCCAAGCTTTTTGCAAATCTGAAAAATTGAGAAGTTACTTGCAAATGCTTGGATTCTGGATCAATGAAGTGATTGTATTGCAGACGTATTCCTACAATCAAATTTCAACAAGCTGCCAAACATAAGCAATCCGGATGCAGAATTACTGTACTATACAGAAAAACTGGGTCTGATAAGCTGAGAAGCTTCAGGGGGTTCATTGAGCATTGTCTCAAATATCCAAAAGATCAGTCTAGAAGTGGTCTTAAAAATAAATGTGGGGACTCAGGGCTGGCTCTAGGCACCAGCAAAGCAAGCAGTTGCTTGGGGAGGCACATTTGCAGGGGCGCAAGAATCCAGCATGGGAGCTGAGAACCAACAGGGAGCCCTGGGAGCCGTAGTTCCTTGGTTAGCTCCCTGCCTATAGAGCCAGCCCTGGAGCAGGGAAAGAACTACATTTCCCAGCATTCCCTCAGCCACTAGCAATAGGAAAGGGAGGGGGAAGGAGTATGGAACTGAAACCTGCAGCTTGCTGTGAATGGTAGGGACAGAGCCAGCTCTAGGTTTTTTGCCATCCCCCACCCCAGCCATGGGCTCTCCCCGCAACCCTGTATGCCCCAGCCCTGGACTCTCCCCTTCCCACACCCCTTACCGCCCCAGCTCTGGCCCCCACCTGCACTCCCCTGCTGCCCCAGCCCTGGGCTCTGCTCCCACCCGCACCTCCTGCCGCCCCAGCCCTGGGCTCTTCTCCCCCTTCCCCCCGCCCTCCCCTGCTGCCCCAGCTCTGGGATCTCCCCTAAAAAAAGAATTGGGTGGACTAAATGGACAGTGCACCTCTCTAGCTGAAGCCTAGCAAGGGAGGTACGTGGATCCCACTAGAATTTAAAATGAAAAGTAAGGGAGGGGAGTCTCTACTAGACTGGGCAGCTTTAGATACAGTACCAGACACGTAGGAGGATTTACACTTCTGAGCCGTGGAAGCAGAAATTTACTTTTCTTTTCCAGATTTAGCGAATATTCAGAAAGGGAATCTAGCACCTGCCTTCCAGATTTGAACACCCTCAAAATTCAGGAGTCCTCAAGCTCAATTTGGGCAGCTGTTACTTCATTTCTCCCAAATCAAATATACTGATCCACTGTAACTTGCTGTAGAAAAAGTAGAATAAATTGAGCAAGAAATGCTTCCCAGTGGTTATTAGGACTGGAATTGCTATTTTCAACAGCCATTGCTTTTTTTTTGTTTGTTTGTTTGTTTGTTTTATTTGTTTAAAAGGAAGACCGTGATATTGCATTGGCAAATTCCCCATAGAAACAAAGAATGGAACAAAAGAATAATAAAGGCACCTCAACTTTTCCTCATTTATGTAGGACAGTCTTATAATATGCATCCAGATATCCTCCAAACACACAAGCTGAAAATTGTTCCACTTCACTGCAGTTCTGTAACCATATGGGAACCAATCCTGCCTGTGTTCTGTGCACATCCAAAATTCCTGCTGAATGACCCGCCCTGGGAGCGAGTTACCAGTGACCCAGGGCTGGGGTGGCAGAAGGGTGCAGTTGGGGGGGGGAGGAGAAAGGGAGAGCCCAGGGCTGGGGTGGGGGGCAGCCAAAAATTATTTTGCTTGGGGCAGCAAAAAACCTAGAGCCGGCCCTGTGGGGACTACACCAGAAATCCTGTGTGGCGCTGCAGCAGCTATTAAAGCAACGGAACCCTAAGCCAGATGATCCGACACTATGAGGTGGATTCCTCATGTGGCATAAAGCAGCTTCTATATAAAGCTTGTCCTGTCTAACAGCATAGCTGGGGTTGAAGGAGTATGGCCTGAGATCTCCTATGTACTGACAATCCCCAGCTACTGAAATCACCTGTTGGGGGTCTATGATAGTTGACACAGAGTGGCTAAAGATTAGGGGAGCACAAAGAGCAATTTTGCATCCTCTTGTCATCCTTGGAATTGAATGGTCATCCGCCGGAGCTGAGGCTCTGGCCCCTTGTATTTGTAAGTGGCTAATTACTTGAGGTTTAAATTCTTCATGGAATAACATGATTTTGAGAGCGAGAATTCCAATGAAAAGGCTTGGATTAATGTCAAGTCTTCATGATATTCGTTCTATTAAAGCAGGTAATAAATTATTGCAAAGGGGAAAGTAGTCGTAGATGGAACACTAAGAGTTGACGTTTAAAGTTGTATATTAAACTAGCCCTAAAGCCCATCTCAAGGCCTTTTTTACATAGAAGCAAATTGCTTCAGGATTAACTTTTCACAAATCTGTGTTATTTATTACCTATTTTACCAATTAAAAGGAACAAGCTAAATTCCCTCTTCCCTGTAAATCTTTCACCCATCTGCCTAATCCTACAAACTTGTTCTAGATCAAATGTCATCTGTTGTATGCTCTTATTTGCTACTTCAGCTCCCTAATCCCCATTTTCCCAAACCTTCAGGAAGCTTTGGGGGGTGGGGGAGATGTTAGGTAAGGAGTGAAGTCAACAAAGACACTGTATATAGTTTAAAAAAAGTCAGAGAAAGTACTAAGCATTTACAGCATCAAGTGCCCACAGGATAAGTGCTCTGAAACAGTCATCCAATGCACTTCTGTCATTCTTCTTTTATTATAAAACTCTAGGGTAAACAATCAAGTGTATTTTATTTCCCGCACATAAAATATTTGAAGAGTTTAGGGAATTTTAAAGAGCCACAGTACTTTAACCATTATTAGCAATTTTAAACTCAATCAAATTAGCAATGGTAACTTTGAAGAAAAACGGTTGGGTACATCACTGAAAACAACATCCTTTCCCATCTCATTAATCAAGTCAGGACCACACCCTTATCAAATGGCACATGACAGATTTTTACCATGTGTCCGCAGGTAGAAAATAATCATACTTTGGCCTGATTCTTCTCTCACACTAGTTAAATCAGGCACAGCCCCCTTGATATTAGTGGGGTTTCGCCTAATTAGTGTGTGTGAGGGGTAGAATGCGTCTCACTGACTTACCTACCAAGCATAGCAGAGATACTCAGTGACTAACATCTGACTTTAGTGACAACTACAGTATCAAATGTTTCCACTCTATACGACAAAACACCACGCTTCTCATTTGCTGTATACATTCTGACCATATATAATCACTCTAGGCCCAATTTTCTGCTGTGATGTTGTAAAGGCGTTTCTCTTCCTGATTCTGAAATATAACAGTTCCAAAAAGTGTTGAGGGATGCAATGATTACCAGACAACAGCATCTTTTCCCACTAGCAGGATTGTAATTTGATTTGGAATCTCTCTTTAACAACTTCAGCCGATTGTCCAGTGCAAAAGTAAAGGGTGAGTCTACATCTGCAATTCTGGATTGCTAGGACACTAGTAAAAAGAACAGGAGTACTTGTGGCACCTTAGAGACTAACAAATTTATTAGAGCATAGTCCATGAAAGCTTATGCTCTAATAAATGTGTTAGTCTCTAAGGTGCCACAAGTACTCCTGTTCTTTTTACGGATACAAACTAGCACGGCTGCTACTCTGAAACCTATCATAGGACACTAGTGTTTTCCTCTTTGGCCATGGACACAACTGCGAATTTGTTGGGTAGGGTTAGACTGCTCAAGAATCTCTTCTCTTACTTTGGCTTTTTTTGGCCAGCTATATAAATAAGGGAGACATTCATGAAAGTTGTGGGAAAATGTTTGTAAAGGACTGGAGATTCTTGAAACAAAGCTGACATCCTATATACCTGCAAAGTAATCTTGTCTATGTGACATCTTTAGGCTTTTTTGGAAAGCTGCTTCTATGTGAGGCACAAACACAGGAACAGTTTTTAATGAGTTTATACAACACTTTTAAGAAGTGTGTGTGTCTGTATAAAACAGCTCTTTAGTTTAGTGTCTATATCACTTACCAAGATAGTAGACTAGACTTTGAGGCAAAATATGGTTAGAATCTGTTGCTTTCTTTGTTTCAGTCTTAGAACTTTTCTCTCCATCCTCCATTTATTAAGTCCATAAGGTAAACTGTCAGGACCAGATTTACTGGCATGCCCTGGCTGCTTTGTGTAGCTATGGTTTACAGCTGCTTTCTGTCACCAAAGCACCACAAAAATAGCCAGAGCGTACTAGTGAATCTGGTCCACTGTTTTAAATCCTGAAACTGTAACAGTATGTATGTAGAGTAGTAAAAGTACTTAACATAAATACGGGTTAAAACTAAATAGTTTAAAAGCAATTAATCTTCCATTTACCCAGTAAGACTGAGTTTAGAATTCACTGTCTTTCTATAAAAGTTTGAGGCACCAGGAATGCCTTAAGAAGCATAGGGAGTGCAGGAAAAATAAATCTATTGTAGAATTGTTTTTGGCTTTTATTAAAAAGTGAGCTGCAACTATTGGCGTGGGGGGATAGCAACTATAGCAGTGAATTATTTTAAAAGACCATTTCCTCCCTCCTGCCTTTCCTCCTCTAGATGATTCATAATGATGGAAATACTTCATCTTCATTTTTGTTTTGAAGTACTAACCAAAAGAGCCTATTGTCTCATAACAAGTGAAATACACTGGTTGTCTCAGTCCATTTCCCAGCAGACAGATGACATGTCCATATCCCTCCCAAACAGTATCACACTCAATGGTAGTCTCATTAGAGAAGCCAAAGATTTTAACAACTTGCAGTGTGAATTCCCTTATTTCCCCAACAAGTGATCCTTCCACATCATTGTTAAAACACATTGCTGGGCATGGAGATGTAGAGCTCACATTTCTGCAGCTCATGGTCTGTGGATAAAGAGGAGACTTAGTTCTCCTGGGCAGGCAGCAGGCATCTTCCACAAAGACTACATTCCCTCAAAATATCCTGTCTTAAAATGTAAACATAAGCCAGTCACATGAAAGATCAGTTTGGGCCACGAGCTTCATGAGAGCTGACAGAGCCTTGCAGTAGCTTAGAGGCAGAAGCTTTAGCACTTAGCTGATAGTGAAGGTGTGGAACACTTTCCTCCGTCTAATCCAGGAATACCATAGCTCAGAAGAGAGTATGTCCAGCCCTTCGTAGGCAAAAAGGATGGCTTGGACTAATGTGAGGCCTTCGTGTAGAATAGATCGGAAAATGAATGGAGGGTCCCTGGCCTCAGCAACTCTCTCTAAACCTCTTTCAATAGAGTCAGTGTATTCATTGTCAGGACTTTCTAGAACACTCCGCATTGGCCTAACTGGGCTCCCACACAGTTGCCTTTTGAAAATCTCACCCGTAATGTGTAGTGTATGCCTACATTCTGTCAATGATACAGGGTTTTAATTTAATTTAAAAAAATAAAATTTTTACGGTTCATCTTTTTAAAGTCAGACTAAACTGAAATTTTCTGAAAAGGCAGACAAGCAATAATCTCTTTATACAGGAGAGAAAAATGAGAGGTTGAGTTACGTCCACATACAGGACAATATAGATATGTCGCCAGCAGAAAGTGAAAAGTCATTTACCATGGTGTCTTCTCAGATAGGGAAAAAATTTACCAGTTAGTATTTCTTATTTTAACATTTCAGCCTTCTGTAAATGTTTTTCTGTCTAATGTCTTTGGCTAAACCAAATGTTTACTTTTGTAGATAAACAGGACAGGGAGTCATTACAATTTTGCTAGAGAAAGGAAAGGGCTACAGAAAGTCATAAGATTATTCAGATTTTTTTTCTCCCTCCACCCACCCACTTTTAACACTTGAAAAAAGCTTTTAAAATATGAGCTTTAGATAGCTTATGGATGGTCACCAGATGATACCACTTCTAGATGTATCTTTAACAAAGAAGCAAATGTCAGCCAACTAATAATAATTAATAATATAATATTAATGCAGAATTCTAGGGAATTCTGAGAATTGGTTCAGATTTCTCAAATTATCTGACCAAAATGGCTAAAATTATATTAAAGGTCACCCAAAGTTTGTGTGAAAGTGAAGCGTAGGTAATTGCTCTGTTTGATCTGTTAGGTTCAGGTAAAGGTTTAGGTTGTTCCATGGTGCAGTGGTTCAAAGTTGTGTTTTTTGTTTTGTTTGTGTTTTAGCACAATAATTTGATAAAACACTTTAAATATACATTTTTTCAACATGAGAAATATATCCGTTAAATACAAGAAAAAGTTCCTGGCTTTGGATATTATTTTTGCTTAGTTTTACTTTTTTGGGATTTTCAACATTTGTTACCGGGGATTGAGTGTAGGATTTGCAGTAATGGGCAGATAATGATGCTAATAGCTTATCAAGGCTCATCTTAGATTCTGGTAGGGTTTAGCTGTTCTTGTCTATTTTAATCTTCGTATATCAGACTTGGCTTCTTGAGTATTTTGCTACAGTTAATATTTAGCAGATTTCTGAAATACAATGGAACCCACAGCGAATTATATTGTGGTTTGTTATTACAGTGCAGAAGAGAAACATCCTGTTCTATTTAAACTGAATTGCTTCAAAAACTAAACAGATTATCTGACCTTGCCTAATATGTAAACTTAAGAGTACAGACAAGCAGTATTTTTTCAGTCAATATACTGCCAATAATCCCTCAAGCATAATGCTAATATAGTTAAGGGCTGCTGAAGATTCATGTGTCTGAGCTTTCTTTCCCAAGAGAAATAAGTGCGTGAGAGAGACATGCTTGATAGTGTAGCCGTGAGTCCTAGGATGAAAGCTGGCCTTCGTGCAAATTTGCAGCATCCATGATTCCGTCCCCTCCTAATCTGGGAGACCTAGAAGGGGAGTTCAAGCTTTAATATTTTTTAAAGGAAACTGCAAGGCCTTTTTCATTGCAAAAAATACCCTTGAAAATGTAACCTAATGCAAAGTGATCTCTAGGGGGCTGATAGCTTTTTCCGTGTTTTTTAATCTCATGATCACAGGTTTTTAACACTCCTCTCAGACACAAAGCTTAGCTCTTGGGTTTGGGAAAAAAACAAGGGCTATTTCCCTCGCTATTAGGGAAGATGCTACATCCGTTCAAAACTGCAGGGAAAAGAGCCATCCGGGGTAATGCTGATGGTGTTAGGGATACCACAAGCTCTCTCCTGCAGATGAGCTGGTTCTTCTTTGAGCAGCTGGCGCTACTTCTCACCACAAGGAGGAGGCACAGCTCAAGAGCATGAGAGGCAGGGGTCTATAGACTAGTGGACTAAGCCAGAGACATTGCGAAGGGACTAATCCCAGCTGCACTCTGATGCCCTTAAGTCACACAGGCCAATGTTTTCAAACTATAAAGCCTAGTTGATCTGTCAGGGCGTAGAGATGCTCACACTGCTCGGCAATAACCTGTGGAAAAGGGGGCTCACCCTGGTATTAATGCCTGGAATTTCCTCTACGATCCTAAGCAACCCAGGATGGCAACTGGTAGCTAGTGGCAACCAGCTCATGCAGGGCCCCATATGCAGCTGGTACCTCTCCTGTCAAAAAATGACCTCAAACAGATTGCCCAGGACTCCTTCCCCCACTGAGCAGTACTAACTTCTACTTGAAGGTGACCAAGCAGGCTATGTGGTCATCACCCAGTCCTACCTTGGACAAAGAGCCTGGGATTCACTGACCACCATGGCTGTGTCTGCTCTCACTTTGTTAACAAGCCTCTCGAACATGTGACTCTGCTGTTCCTTTTTTGGCTATGTCTAGTTTGCTCCCTTTTAATTCCCATATTGCAGAGGAATATGACTCCTGACACCATTTATGTACAAATGCTTTCCCCAACATTCTCTGTAAGCACAGTCCATGCAGTATGTAAAGTCCACACTCACCCCCTTTCCTGGGGGTTTGGCTTTAATAATAACAAAACCATAGGATAACAAAGATCAGCTCAAACCTTTCTCTCCCCCAGCCCAGTTTGGCTGCTTGAGGGGTTCCTCCTTCAAGATTGTTCAACCACAATTTAGATCCTCTTTACAGAGCCACTCCTTCCTCTCTTGTATCCAGGTGGAATAAAGAGTCACCTGCCTCAGCAAGTCAGCAGAGGCCACCAACACTATTTTTAAAGGATTAACCCCTGCTAATAGGGTGCCAAGTTTCAGGAAACATTGGCATTATATTACATTATATTACAGTCCCATGTGGTGGCTCCTATAAGGATCCAGTTGTTTTAATAATTTTGGTATATACCTGTTTTGGCCATTGCATCATCTCCCCCGATGGAAAACTCTGAGAATGAGCCAGTATGAACGGTCCAGATAAACATCTTTCTTTTCAGAATTGCTTTTCAGTAACTAGGAATTAGCCAAACCAGTTAGAAGGAATGTCTTATTTTTGGTTAAATGGTCATGTTATAAACCCACATTGTGGGAAGCCTGGTGTTAGAACTGTGGTGGAACCTGAAATCTTATCAGTGCAGAAACAGTAAAATAAACATGCTGGCTACCTTTTTAAAGATGTATTAACACAGTAAAGTCTCTTTATTCCTTCTCCAAATGGAAGCTTCAAGGCTTCAGCAGCATGCATGCTTTGTTAGTGTGTCCCATGATGAGTGGATTAGTAATATTATGGGTAGAGCTGATCAAAAATGGGATACTTTTATTGTAAAATTTATTAATATTATTTTTCTTTCTTCCAGTCAACTCTAAAGCTATTTGGGACATTTTTGTTGAAAAATGTTTGTAATGATAACCAGGAAAAAGTGTCAATGAAAACAGTTTCCTTGGTTTTTTGTTTTGTTTCTTTCAAACCAACTCTATCCCTGCTGCTTGCTAGGTCCTTTCTCCAAGTTCTGACCTGACACCAACTGTTTAACACACGTGGTCTCAGTTGCAGAGACAGACAATGTTACTACACAAAGACTTCAAAGAATTTAAGTTAGATCAATAGATGGGTGCCGAATGTTGACCCTTGCCACTTATCCTGTCTCTCTGCTTCTCTATTCTATGGAAGGATTTTGTAATACTGTAGTCCAGGGGTCGGCAACGTTTGGCACGCGGCTTACCAGGGTAAGCACCCTAGTGGGCCAGGCCAGTTTATTTACCTGCTGACGCAGCAGGTTCGGCCGATCGTGGCCCCCACTGGCCGCGGTTCACCATCCTGGGCCAATGGGGGCGGCGGGAAGCTGCGGCCAGTACATCCCTCGGCCTGCGCCGCTTCCCGCCGCCCCCAGTGGCCCAGGACAGCGAACTGCAGCGAGTGGGGGCCGTGATCGGCCAAACCTGCCACGTCAGCAGGTAAATAAACTGGCCCGGCCTGCTAGGGTGCTTACCCTGGCGAGCCACGTGCCGAACGTTGCCGACCCCTGCTGTAGTCCTTTCGTTGGTGATGTTTCCTGTCTAGAAGGCAGGACCGAGTTCTCCTCTGAAAAGAGAAGTTAACTGTGCTTAGTGTAGGGTGGAAAGTAACCCAACCTACAGAGGATATCTTTGCCTCAGTTCCTGCCCTGGCCCTATATTAGATTAACCACAGAAACTTTTAAGGGTTTTACCACTCATTACTTTTTCCATTACCCACACAATGAAAGGGGATATATATGTTGTACAGAGCTTTTCCAGGAGTTTATTTTTGATGTCATATGCCAAACTAATATCTGCATAAATGGTGCTTTAAGAAAGGACATCACATTGTTAAATAGAGATGACTTTCTCCTGTTGTAATGTTGTATCCTGGAGGTATAAACTTCATCATCAAATCCCAAAGGGACATAGCCTCCTTGCAGATTCAGTGCCATGTAGGTTGACCTCTAGCTAGGTCCATAAGGTGATCTGGATGGATATTCAGTCTCTGTCCATCACTGGCATATTATTAGGATGGTTGGCCATACCAAGAAAGCCACTGAAATTGAACCAGTGCGGATGGAGGCAGTTGTCAGGTTTGGCTTCAAATATCCTTATTTTGGATCTTGTTCTCCCACTTGATATGGAGCAGCTGATGAAGATGACAAGAATTGAAAATGTCAATCTGGTGCTCTTCAGCCTTTCTCGTAGTCTATGTTTCACTGCCATCCAGCAGTGTAGTACAGAGTTTGTACAAACTCCCACAAATACCACCAAAATAGGGTGGCCCTCAGTGTCCTTGAAGTTCCAAGTGTAGAATGGCAGGTGTTGGGGCGGGTGGTCCATGTGAGTATTGTATTTGTCGGTACCTGCTCATTTCCAAGTGAGCTAAGGTGCAGTGATAAGCTGTCTCAATCACAAGTCCATTGCAGTGTTAACCAGAAAGACAACCATAGTCTTAGCTCACATTTCAAGCAGTTGCTTATATTGTTATCTAACAATAGCCCTATGTAATTGGCATATATTATTCCAGTACAGAATTACTCAGCCATTCTCACTCCAGTATATCCCACAACAAACCGCTTTTATTCCATTAAGTAATCAACCTTTGGTACACTATATATATATATAAAATACTTGGTCTTCGTTGACCTGGAGAGAGGCTATACAAATTAAACTCCAGCAGGGCATGAAATAACTGTCTGTTCAACACCCAAAGATATCTGTTTTTGAATAGATCACAACCTAGGGGATACTGGGTATTTAAGCAATTGTGTACCTTGGGGAAAAAAGTTTTATGCTGAACTTTGAGTGCTTAAAAATTAGGACGTTCAACATTAGGTCCATCTAAGAATCACAATGCATTAAAAAGCCAGTCACTTTTTGTTTCTGATTAGCACGTTTCCAGTACCAGCACAAACTACTCAGAAGGTTGAAAACCCCGGATAATTGCTAGGTCACAGTGTTGCAGATGACAGAGGGATATAGCTTACTGATCAGTGTCTGTTAATAGCAGATGACAACATAAATTATCCGTGTAGTTTACCATACAACACTCCTGAAGCGGCCCTGTTCCTTTCAGGTGAGATTCTCAGACACCTCTAAACCTTGTGAATGATGTTCAAATACCATTATTATAATTATTCTTTTGAGAAAAGTTGCTACTATTGTGTAATTCCACATTCTAATACACCTTGGTTAACAATTTTAGTGGGAAATGGAGTAGCTAAGGATATGTCTACATGGCAATTGGTAGTAACAATTGCTGTGAAGCTGTGGCAGCATGGAGTAGGTAGCCAGGGTCCTGCGTGGGGTGGAGCTAGCCTTTCCACACTGGTTGTTGCTCTCCACTCCAGATGTCGCTGCAATTAAGTGGTGTCGTATGCATATAGTAGGTAAAAAGCCTTCAGATCCTCTGGGATTAAACATGCTAGGTAAATGTGGAATATTACGTGCATCCCATCAGGGATTCATAGTGATGTTGTTTTCCTGTTGCATGATGATGCACTGAACTCCAAAGCATGTAAAATAGGCTGCAAATGCTATTTTCTCTCCTGTTCCTTCTTAACTGAACCTTCTGCCCTCAGACATTCCTTTTGCAAGAATGATGTAATTTTGGTACTCAGCTGGAGGAAAGGGGGCTGATTTCTCCCCCCCCCTTCAGCCCTTTACCTCCTTTTTAAACTGGCAGTGATAAGAAATGTAGATATCCTTTCCTAAACGTATGCACTGCGTGAGAGATCTCGCAAGTCAAAGTACTGTGTATGATTATGGGCAATCTGTTTACCACAAGGTCTTGTAATTGCAGCTGGCCGGAAATGGCTTTTTTATCCTGGGAGCTGGAGAGTTCAAAAATGTTTTCCGTCCCAAAATGGGACAAAAAGTCAAAGTCTCTAAAAATGTTCACAAACTGATAATTTGAAAACCAATTCAGATTGGGTCAATCAAAATGCTTTGCTTCAATAATATCTAAATGTTTCATTTTGATTTTGACCTTTTTATTTTTACCTTTGTGTGTGTGTGTGTGTGTGTGTGTGTGTGTGTATATATATATATATAAAACTAGAATTGAAAACCAGTCAACCAACAAACAAAAAAACTTTTCACTTAAAAAAATGTTAAAATGTCTGGTGTCAACAATTACAAAATTGTATCCTACATTTTTTTTAAATTGGGAAACTTGTCAAAACCAACCCTTTCCCGTGAATAGTCTTTGTTTTGACAAACTCACATTTTCTAATGGGGGAAAAAAAGGTTTTGTTGAAAAATTCCCAACCAGCTCCACTTATAATAAAAATGAAATTTGCTTCTGTCATGATGGGAGCATAATATACAAGGCAAAACCATCACCAGTGACATTTGACAGTGCCCAGCATGAGCCCAAATGTAGTTAATTTTGGTATGAGGGATACTGTAGTTATCGATATACACTGTAGGTGTATGTGATGGAGAAAAAAGAAATCATTTGTATATAAATAAAAAAACATTGTGTGACAAATTGTAGTTCCAGTTAAATTTAGTGCTATCTCCTGATATGAGAAAAGGAGTGATTTTGTATAAATTGATATGAATAGACACAAGCGAAACATCTGAGTCTAGTTAAACTGAGTCCAGTTCAACTTTGAACACAATTTTCAATTAAACTTTAGGAGTGAAATCCCTGACCCACTTAAAGTAAAAGGCAAAACTCCCATTTACCTCAGGGAGTCATGATTTCATCACGGATATTATCTGAATGTGCTCTGCACTTTAGTCGTGGCACTGTGCTAGTTCTGAATTAAGAATTATTGGGACAAAAGACTAAAACATAACCAGCAAGATGTCTGGTATCAAGGATACAATAAGGCAGAGATAATTACAGTCATTTTTACTTTAAGAGTTTTAATAGCTTTTTTCCGCTTGATAAATCTGAAATGCAGTATGTGAATAATAATTGAGATCAGGAAACAGGTGCTGTATCTACATAAAGACACATTGTCTAGGCCCGAAGTTCTACTACAAATAAACAATGTCAATATCATAATTTATGCAACTCTAGAATCGCTGCAATCCATTCGTCACCCTCTTGAGCCCATTCCCAAAGCGTTGATTCACTCAATGTCTGATTTTTGTGTCTCCTCACTCTCCTCAATATGATTGTTATACAGCGTGGTTTAATATACTGAAGAGTCCAGCACCAGAATTCTCTATGTATCTTTGCTTTGGAAGTGTTAAAATGGAGAAGTCCCATAAGCAAAATACGAAAACAGCAACACTATCTTTCTTGTTTCCTCAAGAGACCAGGCTAACTGACTAATGAAAAGACATTCCACTGTTTAACAAACATAGATTTACTCTTATGAGAATCTAGTTTATAGGCTTTGCAGGGGGTGGGGTTCTGTGGGTGCGTTAGCATAATTATTATACTGTTTTCCAAAGAAGGTCTTCTCAAAGAGAGGGGGAAAGAGGTGTGCCTTCAAGACACACAAACTCATAAATTAGTAATTTAGAAAAGGTTAATCACCATATTTTTTTAACTGAAAAATACAGCTTTTTGAGGGATTTGGTCATTTTAATAAATTACAGATGGCATTTACTGGTTGACACGGAGTGCTATACATGAAGGATAGCATGTATGGTATTGGTCTATAGTGTGTAGTTAAAAGGCATACTTAGAAATGTTGGCTGGATTGAAATAGAATTGGAGCAGGGCCCCTCCTTTCAGTTTAGCATGGATTATTTTGGCTAACGCTGCAGGAGATCCTGAAATAGATCTGATACTTACTGCAGGTATAGTGTTCCAAAATTTATGATCTCCAAATTCTTTCCAAGAAAAGTCAACATGCGGAGTTATGTATAATCTTCCCCATTATGTGTCCTTATTTCTCATTAACATTAATCATATTTGCTAGGAGGGAAAGTAAGAAACTTGCAATCTGGTCATGGGTTTTGGAGGAGTCACCAATCCAATAGCAAGTCAAAAAGCAATAAGAACTTTAGCACACACCTAATTGCTTCTGGTGCAAAATTCAGAAAGGAAATGTAGACTGCGTCTGAGGTGCCCTGCAAACTCTCAGAGCATGCTATGAACTGACCTAAAGGGAGAAGTGGCAGACAGTGTCATATGCAGAGCTGGTTGGAAAAGAAGCTTTTTTTCTCCCCAATACAAAATTTCAGCTTTTCATCAAACTGAAACTTTTGGGCAGCTGAATTTTGTGGTTTTATGATGGAAAAACTGAAAGTTTTCAAGGAAAGGAGACACTTCCCATGAAAATGTTTTAGCCAAAACCCGATTTTCTATCAAAAAAGATTCCACTGAGAATTTTTGACCTGCTCTAGTTTTGTGACTCCAGTTTGGCAAGCATACATGGTTCACATTGCTGGTTTTCTGGGAGGAACAACTTCTTAAAGAGAGGCAAACTTTTTATGTATTTCAGTTTAATCTACCCAAATATAGTCCAAATATACCTCTGCATTTGCATCAAGGGAAGCACACACTTCAAAGTGAAATTCTGCACTCGGTTATACCTGTGCTACTTCATTTAGGAGAAGTGAATGTGAAGAGAACTGCTAAGTCCTATGTGGAGTTCTGCTCCTTTGGGTGAGGTCTGTAGGTGGAGTCTGGCCTACAAAAAGCATTTGTTCCAACCTCCCAGTTCTCACTCTTTTCCCCCTCTGATTTAATTTCAAAATTTTCCTGTCCACCACAGTAAAACCAATATAATACAGTAGTAGCACCTCAGACCTTCTTAAATAAACAGGCTCAAGCAATCTTCTAGTATTTAGCTTTCACAAATTGCTTTTCTTAAAAAAAATCTGAAGAAAAGACACTGTACATTTTAGCAAGTGTTTGTTTGTTTGTTTTTGTTTTAAGTCCGCATTCCAGTATTGCAAGAGTAACTTTGAATTAGTTTAAAAATGTGTCCATTAGCTTGAGAAATAAAGAACTGAAGTTAGCTAGCTTCTGTATTTGCAGCATACAAGGCCTTTTTAATGGTAAGTATAGGACCAAGTGTAAGTAATACAAGGAAATACTATGGATACGAAGTAACCTTATCTATTTGTTTTGCAGTGAACCAAATTATAGTCTCCAGCAATCTTCCAGTGAATTAATGAGACTTCTGAAATGCCTGATTTAAGGCCAATCCACTTTATTTTTCTCATTAAAGTACTTTCTTATACAGGTCTGCCTTCTTGAAACCTACAGTGGTTACCTTTTAAACACGTTCCAGTTTCACTTTTGATAAATGAATAACATCTCCTAGGTAGTTTCAGCATTCCCTATATTTAGTAGAGGTTATATCTAGGGAATATTGCAAATGCTGCATTATTTAATTAAATAAATGAAAAGATTTTTTACGAGGTCACCACTATAATATGTTTTGAATGGTAACTAGGTGCAATATTTAAATAATTACACTCAAAATGTCAATTAAGAATTTTGGCTGAGACCACCATTCAAATAGCTATTTCCTTTTGAAAATGACCACCTCCAAAAATGCTTCAATCAATTTGCACACAGTTTGGTGAATTCAATACTAGCCCTAAGTTTTCTTGGGCCCTAAGAATATGTCTACACTGCAGTTAAAGACCTGTGGCTGGCCCTTGTCAGCTGACTCAGGCTGATGGGGCTTGGGCTGTGGGGCTATAAAATTGCAGTGTAGACGATTGGGCTTGGATTGGAGCCTGGACTCTGGGACCTGAGGGTGTAGATATACCCTAGGTGATAAATAAAGTCCTATCCACCTCCTTATCCACCTGTGATTTGGTCCCCAAACTCCATATTCCTGACATTCTGTCCCCACTACCATCCTCCCCGCCATTACGCCTCCAGTTGCCCCTTGTCTGCAATCTTCAGATTATGGCTGACTCTTTGTGAGAGGGAGGTTATCAAGTGATGAAGAGACTCATGATTTAGTGCACAGGGCAGGCAGGAGCTGGAACCAGAGTTCTAATGTACAAGCTAGGGAGTGCGACTAAATGCAGTGTCTGCTATGGTATAAAATGGGGGGGGGTGGCCAAACTTACTGACCCTCCGAGCTGCATATGAGAATCTTCAGAGGTTTGAGAGCCACAAGACATGCACAGTCTTCCCTATGGGGCAGCGCCTGTGGGGTGCAAGGCTAAAACCCTTAGACACCCCCACTCCCAGCAAGGCAGAAGCCCTTAGTCCCATCACCCTGCCACAGGGCATAAGCTCCCCTCTGCCCAGTCTGTTAGGCAGAGAATGAGGTGGGACACAGAGGGGGCTCCGCAAGCCACAATTTAACTGTTAGAGAGCTGCCTGTGGCTCACAAGCCGTGGTTTGGCCACGCCTGGTATAGAAGATAGTTCAATGGATTGGTTTAATGTTGCACTCAGAATTTTGATTTGGATAAATGCTTATCCAAAATCATCCAAACCCCTCTACTCTATATATTGGCTGGAAGATCTTGTGAGAAGAGGGGTCTCAAGAAATTTCCTATAATGTCATCTTTGGCTAAGATGGAAATATTGTGGGTTAAAACATGATCCCACCGTCAAGTTCAACAAAACAGGCTTTGTAGATGGGATTTCAACATCTACAACAGGAATCCGTGAAATAGACTCTCCTCTCAAAGGCCTGGGAGCATGAGTGCAACCACTATTACAAGTCCCACACTATGTGATGGGTTTTGGCTAGTGAAGATGTGTAGTTGTAGAAACGTTAACCAAGTTCCCTACTCAGTAAAGGGTCTTCTATGTACCAACCCAATTCCGGACTGTTGTTAAGTCTTTCACCCAAATTTCTGAGGAACAAGCTGAACATAGACCTTTAAACCAGGATGTGAATGCATCTCAATACCCCACATGCAGTAATACCTGAAAACCCATATATCCATTTCATTCTTTCAACAGCTTTCTCTACATCCAATGCTAGGATGAGGGGATTATCTACAAATTCTTAAATTTGTGAGGAAACCTTCATTTTATCTATTCAAATTCATAAAATACAATTACATCTTTTTTTAAAAAATCCTTCTTAAGGTTTCTGAGTCTTGTCTTTTCTGCATGAGGCCTCGCATGAGTGTGGGAAATAGATGATAGGCTGTATTAGATAATGAACAGTTACTTTTCTGAGGAGTTATAGAGATAGATGTGTGGGTGGATGGTCCTATATGAGGCATGTTGGACTAAACCTTTTTCTATTGGAAGAACTGTGGAGGTGGTTGTTTGTTAGGTCAAGGAAAGCTAATCTATGTCTAGAATTTTATGAAAGTTTTCCCTGTAGTGGTTTTGAATTTGTTCTCGGAGGAGTCTGCCTCCAGATCTGTTAAGAAATGTTTTCTTTGAGAGATTTAATGACATTCACATTCCTCCATTTCCAGTGTTTGTAATTGTTTTCTTTTGCTTATCTATATTGATGATCTAATTTTTTTCATTTAGTAGGCTACTTAATTCCAGTCTGATGGGTTCTAGAAATTATAGGACTCTATCTGATTGATTTTTCCCCATGTTGTATCTCTAATAGTGCAATGTTCTTTTCCAGACAGTTATCTTTTCTCTCTATTGCTTCTTTCTGTCTGAAGAAAGAGCAATTATTTTGCCTCTTAGGAGTGTTTTCATGGTTTCCCAGAGGTTTATTGGTATCCCCTCTTTATCATCATTTATTCGTAGAAAGTCTTGTTATTTTTGTTTATCTGAAATGCTTATGTTGGTGAGCTCCATGATTTGTTATATGAGCTGGGAACTTTTTGCACTTATAAAAGTTGGTGGAGTGACCTGAGAGGAAAGAAAGGAAGATTTTACATTCTAATAATATCCAGTAGATCTGTGTTGATGATTAGGAAGAGGTCTCTTTTGGTGTATGGAGACAAACAGATCGTTTTTCAACTACTTGAGGTAATTTAGGCTGAAAGTTCTTCATGGCTCACTGTGTGATGGATGGAGGAAGGGAGGTTGGGGGTTGGTGAATATGAATAGCAGTCCCCCTTGTTCTGACTTTGGATTTAATGTGGAAGAGAGAGAAAATGTGTGTTGCACAGCGGCTGCTGCTGCTTCGTAATTTCTCATGCCCACCGGCATCCTGGCCACCATCAAGAAATACAAAAGTGCATCAGAAAGAAATAAACTAAATCAAAAGGTTACCCTCAAAGAGTCTTGTCATAACTATAAAGGGAAGGGTGTAACAGCTGTCCTGTGTACAGTACTATAAAATCCCTCCTGGCCAGAGACTCCAAAATCCTTTTCCCTGTAAAGGGTTAAGAAGCTCAGGTAACCTGGCTGGCATCTGACCCAAAGGACCAATAAGGGGACAAGATACTTTCAGATCTTGGAGGGGGGGAGGCTTTTGTTTGTGCTCTTTGTTTGGGAGTCGTTCGCTCTTGAGACTGAGAGGGACCAGACATCAATCCAGGTTCTCCCCATCTTTCTAAACAAATCTCTCATATTTCAAACTTGTAAGTAAAAAGCCACGCAAGGCATCTTAGTTTTACTTTGTTTTCTCAACTTGTAAATGTACCTTTTACTAGAGTGTTTATCTTTGTTTGCTATACTTTGAACCTGAGGCTAGAGGGAGGTCCTCTGAGCTCTTTAAGTTTGATTACCCTGTAAAGTTATTTTCCATACTGATTTTACAGAGATGATTTTTACCATTTTTTCTTTAATTAAAAGCCTTCTTTTTAAGACCCTGATTGATTTTTCCTTGTTTTAAGATCCAAGGGGTTTGGATCTTGATCCACCAGGAGTTGGTGGGAGGAAGGAGGGGAATGGTTAATTTCTCCTTGTTTTAAGATCCAAGGGGTTTGGATCCGTATTCACCAGGGAATTGGTGAAGGTCTCTCAAGGCTATCCAGGGAAGGGAATTAGCTTTGGGATGGTGGCAGCGGACCAGACCTAAGCTGGTAGTTAAGCTTAGAAGTTTTCATGCAGGCCCCCACATTTGTACCCTAAAGTTCAGAGTGGGGAGGCAGCCTTGACAAGTCTGATACACATACTATTTGTAGTTTGGAAAAAAATTCAGGAAGTCTGTTTTAGCTGATTGTTTGTGTATCCCTAAATATAACACTACTCTACACCCAAAATGCTTCTGAAATAAATGTAGTCAAACTTTACTAATTCTGGATCACTGAGAACGAAAATGATGCTTAAAACTGTAGACTGGCTCTAGTTTTCAAGATATTCTATTGGGTCAGTATATACGACTCTTCACTTGGGAATGGCGGAGGATAAGTGAGTTATAAAGGGAAGGGATCTCAATTTAAACCAGAAATGACTAAAATACATCTTTGACTGGATCTATGAATAAATCTATGACTGGGTTTGGACAGTACTTGCTTTTTAGGCAAAACAATGAATGATGCAATCTGAAGCTGGTATTGCGTCATACATGATATGAATTGCATCATGTTATTCCTAGAAGTCATGGATGATGCAATCATAACGAAGCTTACATCACTCTGCTGAACAAATTGCCCTATATCAGCTCTAGAAATCTTACAGTGTCGTGCTCTCTTATTTGTCAGTGTTTGATTTTGCAAAGGGACACATTTCTGATTAGCCAAAGTGAGCAGAGATGCCTCATACTTGTGTGAACAGTGCAGATAACTTCTGCTATGTTTGTGGTGAAGTGACTTTTGCATCACAAAAGCGCAGTATAACCACTATGGTTAAGAAAGCCGATCACCTTTCTTTTGGCTGCAAAATTGGAGATCAGGACAAGAGGTGGGCCCCACACATATGCTGCAACACTTGTGCAACAAATCTTCGCCACTGGTTGAACAGGAAAGGGAAATCTATGCCTTTTGCAGTGCCAATGATTTGGAGAGAGCCAACAGATCATACCTGCAATTGTTACTTCTGCATGGTGCCTCCAGTTGGGAAAGGTGTGTCGAAGAAGAAAAAGTGGACTGTGCATTATCCAAACATTCCATCAGCAATACGCCCAGTACCCCACGGAGAAGGACTGCCGGGTTCCTGATGCACCAGAATCATTCTCACTTGAGTCAGACGAGGAAGAGGATGAAACTTCTGGTCCTGAACCATCAATGTCACAGGACCCACATTTTCTCCCATCCTCCTCCTCTGAACCACACCTCATAACACAAGGTGAACTGAATGACCTTGTCAGGATTTGGAACTACCCAAGAGTAAGGCAGAGCTGTTGGGCTCCAGACTACAGCAGTGGAATCTCCTGGCAGGTGATGTTAGGGTTTCCATGTTCGTGACCATCAAAAGGATCTTGTCCCATTCTTCTTCATGGAAGGTGATCTTGTACCCTGCAACAACATCGATGGTGTGATGGCAGCCCACAACATCGTTCAAGATCCAGATGAGTGGAGACTGTTCATTGATTCATCGAAGACGAGTCTTAAAGCTGTTTTACTGCATAATGGCAATGTTTTGCCATCAGTTCCAGTTGATCATGCAGTCCATATGAAGGAAACCTATGACAACATGAAACAACTTTTGAGGTTCATAAACTATGACCAACATCAGCCTTGTGGCGATTTGAAGGTTGTTGCTCTCTTGCTTGGTCTGCAGACTGGATACACAAAGTGCTGCTGTTTTCTCTGCAAATGGGATAGTCGTGCAAGACATTCCCACTACATCAAGAAAGATTGGCCACTCCGACAGTCATTGGAGCCTGGGAGGAAAAGTGTTCAGCATCCACCACTTGTTGAATCAAGGAAGATTTTGTTACCACCCTTACACATCAAGCTGGGTCTGATGAAGAACTTTGTCAAGGCCATTGAGAAAACACAAGCAGCTTTCAAGTACCTCCGTGGAAAATTTCCAAGGTTAAGCGAACCTAAGATAAAGGAAGGTGTCTTTGTTGTTCCTCAGTGTAGTAAGTCGGTGTGGCTCCCCTCCTGCCCAGAAGAGGGAGCCCCCGTGCAGGCACCAGAGTGGGTGGAGCCACCGCCGACTGTCTCCGCTCCCCGGAAGTCAAGGGGCGGGACAGGAAGTATAAAGGCCGGCCGCCAGAGCTCAGTCCGCGGCCAGCCACCACAGGGAGCAGACGTGCGGCCGGGAGCTCCCGGCCAGGAGACCTCCGAGGCCCGAGGCCAGGGCCCTAACTGGCCAGAGCTACCCCGGGCCCGCTACGAGGAGGAGCCGCCGGAGCCCGTCCGCTCCCGTCGCTGGGAGGAACCCTGGGAGCCCCCCCCCCCACTAACCCTGAAGGCGAGACTGCACCAGAACCCCTCCGCCCCTGCTGCTACCCGGAGGAGCTGCCCGAGTGCAACTGGCCTGATTTCCCGACGGAGCTGCCGGACCTGCCACCAAGCCCTGGCCGAGAGGAGCCCATGCAGCTGGACTGGCCTGAGCCCGGTGCGACGAACGAGGTAGGCCCTGAGGGGGAACCTGGAAGTAGACCAGGGGTAGCCGACCCCGGTCAGGCTGCAGACGAATGTGAGCCAATGTCAGTGTGTTGCGGTCTGGATACCCCACTGACCAGCAGCGGCAGTACCTGCTGCTAGGGCCCCGGGCTGGAACGCAGTGGAGTGGGTGGGCCTGCGTTCCCCCCTGCCACCCCTGCTCATGGGTGGCAGGCTTCCCCCTCACCCAACGCCCGGCTGTAGGAGCCTAGGCGTACCTTGACTGTTTGCTTGCTCAGCCCCTGCAACCAAGGGCCTGAGCTATAACTGTGTGTGTGCCCCGCCCTGATCCAGGGCCTGGGTTCCTTGACTGTTTGCTCGCTCAGCCCTTGCACCAAAAGGCCTGAGTCATAACTGTGTGTGTGCCCCGCCCTGATCCAGGGCCCGGGCTCCTGAACTGTTTGCTCGCTCAGCCCCTGCAACCAAGGGCCTGAGCTTTAACTGTGTTTGCCCCGCCCTGATCCAGGGCCTGGGCTCTTTGACTGTGTGCTTGCTCAGCCCCTGCAACTAAGGGCCTGAGCTATCCCTGTGTGTGCCCCGCCCTGATCCAGGGCCTGGGTTCTTTAACTGTTTGCTCGCTCAGCCCTCGCACCTAAGGGCCTGGGCTAGAACTGTGTGTGCCCCGCCCTGATCCAGGGTCTGGGCTCCCTATCTGTTTGTCTGCTCAGCCCCTTCACCAGAGGGCCTGAGCCCCAAACTAACGGTTGCCTGCTCAGCCCCTGTCTGAGGGCCCGAGCCCTGAGCTAGCCGTCGGTTTTGCTCCGCCCCTGCACCGGAGGGCCGGAGCTGCTGAAATAACTGACTATTTACCCCAACAGTAGTGAGTCGGTGTGGCTCCCCTCCTGCCCGGAAGGGTAGAGCCCCGGCAAGGACCTATTACACTCAGATTCGTGAACTTCTTCGAGATGATGCATTTGACCATGCACTGCGTGGCAAGGAAAAGACGGCATGGAAAGCCTTCCAGTTAGTGGCAATAAATTTTCTAGGAAACAACGAGGCAGACAACTACAGGTTGTTGGTGGAAAACCTCCTCAAGGCACACAAAAGCCTTGGTTGCAACATGTCACTAAAGATACATTTTTTGCACTCTCATCTAGATTTTTTTCCACCGAACTGCGGAGCAGTGAGCGATGAGCACGGCGAGCAATTTCACCAGGACATTGCAACAATGGAGAAACGCTATCAGGGCAAATGGAGCCCATCCATGCTTGAAGACTATTGCTGGACAGTGACAAGAGATGCTCCATTTAATGAATACAAGAGACAAGCCAAGAAGCGCCGAGTAGACACTGTATAGGACTAAACTATGTACAGAATAGTTTTTTGCCTTTTGTTTCATAATACATTTTATTTATATAACCCTTTTGCTGATTTTTAAAGTGTTACATAAACAGGACAGGTGAAATATTATCATGTAAAGCAACCATAAACACATGAAAAGACCTAGGTTTACAATTTATGATTAAAACTCTACTATCTACACAATATACACAGACATAAAATGTAAAAACTTAAATATCTTAGAAACAGTAGCCAATCAGTTGTTTTAATTGTCATATTTGAATTCAGCACATCAAAATACATAATAAATAGCACATTTTATCTCTGAAGCAGACGACTTCTCAAAAATTGTAGACTAGTGTAATCCACATTAGTCATTTTAAAAATATATAACAGATTAGTTTTAAAATACGGTAGGATAGGGACAGATTGTGCTCTCCGCGTGACTCCACTAAGATCAATGGGGTTGCATAAATACAACTGAGAGCAGAATGCAGCCTTTATGTGGTCAATATAAAGACATAATAAAGAATGGGAGTGGCTATGTGATAGCCTATCCATAACTGGAGAAAGGTGCATACTTTAAAGCCACTTCATGTCAGAGTACATATTTGTTTTGGTTCTGATGATATTAGTAGAGTTTCTCTACACGAAACTAACATATTGTAGACTACTTGACAATTTCTTGAGCTTGTAAATTTTTAAAATATTTAAATAGCTCTTTGAAAAATGACCCATCCTTCCCAAAAGCAATGGATATATATTCTGAATTGCAAAACTAAAAGGTAAAATTTCCAAAGTTCCTTCGTGATTTGAGGGCCTGAGTCCCATCTTCAAAAATGATTTAGTAACTTTCAATGCAACATATATGCCTAAATGACTAAGTCACTTTTGAAAACAGCATTCATGCTCCTAAGTCACTTAGGCACTTTTGGAAATTTCACCCCAAAGTTTTATTCTTCAGATTTGTAATTACTGATCATTCCAATACATTAGTATCCACAAAGTGTTTGTAAACTTGGTGTAAATGAATGTTTTAGAATTCAGGCATATGTTTCTAAAATGATTCACTAGCATGGATGGATTCAATTTAAAGGTCGGACCCAATCCAAATCACAGTGAGGTCAATTCTCATTGACCTCAAATGATATCATTCCAGTGTTGCTAGTACCAAGAAATGTCCTCATCAGAAATTGATTACTATCAGACATACATACATAGAAATGCTGAATTTCATACAACATTTATTCTTTTGAAGCATTGATATTTGCAGCTTCATAATTTGGACAGGTGAATTTTACCACATATAAAACGGTGTGGTCGTATAGTAGATGAGATTGAATATGAATTTCTCTTTTACCATGCTATACTGTTTTCACATTGAATTAATTTACTAGGTTTCACAATATAATAAAATAAAATGCAGACCTAACAGTAAAATAACTCATGATGATGATGATATTAAATTAATAGCTAGGTAGGTGGCATGCTAAATTGTGCACAAGGCTAATTTTTTTTTTGCCAAAATATTATAATATTTTACCTTATCCTCCCTTCAACCCTCTCCCTCCTGAACCCATTTATCAATATCAGCTGCCCATTACGTTACTAACCAAGAGCTAGACTGCAACCCTACTCATGTTGGTGAGCACTTACTTCCATGGGCAACTGACATGAGTGAGTGATTGCTGCCATGAGTAAGGGTGGCAAGCTTGTTGCAAGGTTGTAAGCTATTTGGGGCAAGGATTGTCTTTTTACCATGTCTGTACACAGGGGTGAACGTGGGCCAGTAGAGCGTACTGGTAAGAAGTGGCCGCCTGTACTGGCCCATATGCAGCTGACATTAAAGCGATACTGTGGCAGCACTTTAACGTTGTCTCCCTCAGGGCCACCAATGGGGGCGGGGGAAGACAAAAGGGGCAGCGACGTTAAAGCACTGCAGCAGCAAAGGACCCTCCTTAGAGTGCTGCTGCAGCATGCTCTAATGCCCCTTTCCTTGCCCCCCAGGCCACCGATTGGGGGCGCAAAAGGGGCAGCTGCCCCGGGGCTGGTGATTTAAAAGGGCCTGGGGCCTTTAAATCGCTGCTGGAGCCCTGGGCGGCGTGGGCCAGGCAGAGTGGATGGGCTGGCTAGGGGAGGCTGACTCCCATCCCCACCCCTTCTACCCAAGGCCCTGCCCCTTCTGCCCAAGGCCCCATATCAGAAAGTGCTTAATGTTACTTTCACCCCTGTCTGTACAGTACCTGTCACCATGGGGCCTGAATCCCTGATTGCGTCCCCTAGACCTCACTGTAAAAATAATGAATAATTGTCACTTTAAGTGCCCAGATATCATGTGATGTGCACAGGATAATAATGAGAGCTAGCTCTTATTTTTCCATCAGAGTTTTTTCAACTGAAAAAGTGTTTTTTGGAAGTGTCAGTAGAGGAGGTTTCATAACAAACTGATAAATTAAACAGTAATAAGTCACCAGGACCAGATGGGATTCACCCAACAGTTCCAGAGGAACTCAAATATGAAATTGAAGAACTGCTAACTGTGGTATGTAACCTATCACTTAAATCCGCCTCTGTACCAAATGACTGGAGGATAGCTAATGTGATGCCAATTTTTTTTAATAAAAGGCTCCAGTGCGATCTCAGCAATTACAGGCTGGTAAGCCTGACTTCAGTACCAGATAAATTGGTTGAAACTATAGTAAAGAACAGAATTATCAGACACAGAGATGAACATGATTTATTGGGGGAAGAGTCAACATGGCTTTTGTAAAGGGAAATCATGCCTCACCAATCTGTTAGAATTCTTTGAACATGTCAGCAAGTCTGTGGACAAGGGTGATCCAGTAGATACACTATACTTGGACTTTCAGATAGCCTATGACAAGGTTCATCACCAACCGCTCTTAAGCAAAGTAAGTAGTCATGGGATGAGAGGAAAGGTCCTCTCATGGATCAGTAACTGGTTAAAAAACAGGAAACAAAGGATAGGAATAAGTGGTCAGTTTTCAGAATGGAGAGAGATAAATAGTGGTGTCCCTCAGGGGACTGTACTGGGAACATTGCTGTAAAACATATTCATAAATAATTGGGGAAAACAAAGGTGGCAAAATTTGCAATGATACAAAATTAACTCCATAACAGACTGTGAAGATCTCACAAAACTGGATGACTGGCAACAAAATAGCAGATGAAATTCAATGCTGATGAATGCAAACTAATACATATTGGAAAACATAATTCCAACTGTACATACAAAAGGATGGGGGTCTAAATTAAGCTGTTACCATGCAAGAAAGAGACCTTAGAGTCCTTGTGGATAGTTCTCTGGAAACATCTGCTCAATATGTAGCGGCAGTCAAAAGCTGACAATGTTAGGAACCATTCTGAAAGGAATAACAGATGGTCAATAAATATCATAATGCCACTATATAAATCCATTGTATGCCCACACCTTGAATATTGCATGGAGTTCTGGTCTTCCTATCTCAAAAAATGTATATTAGAAATGGAAAAGGTACAGAGAAGTGCAACAAAAATGATTAAGAGTATGGAACAGTTCCCATATGAGGAGAGATTAAAAAAGACTGGGGCTGTTCAGCATGGAAAAGATCCCAAAGTGGGGATATGATAGAGGTCTATAAAATAATGACTGGTGTGGAGAAAGTGAATAAGGAAATGTTATTTACTCTTTCCGTTAACATGAGCCGGAGGTCACCCAATGAAATGAATGGGCAGCAGGTTTAAAACAAACAAAAGGAAGTACTTCACACAATGCACAGTCAACCTATGAAATTCATTGCCAGGAGATGTGAAGGCCAAAAGTATAACTGGGTTCAAAAAAGCATTGCATAATTTCATGGAGAATACGTCCATCAATTACTATTAGCCAAGATGATCAGGGATGCAACCTCATGTTCTGGGTGTCCATAAGCCTTTGACTGCCAGATTCCGGGTCTGGGTGACAGGGGATGGATCACTTGATAATTGTGGTGTTCTGTGTATTTATTTTGAAGTACCTCGCATTGGCCACTGTCAGAGGAGATGGCCATTCTCATGTTCTTATGAGCAAACAAATTTCTGTGGAAAATGTCCATTCTTAACCAAAAACACAATATGTATAACCAAAAACAGAATAACCACAATTTTTCCACCACTTTGGGGGGAAAGGGGTTACAGCTTTTCAACTTAAAGCAAAAAACAAAAAGTAAAAGAAAAATGTTGGGGGGAGGGGTTTTATGAAAAAAAAATTATGCAGGGGAGCATCCCATCTGTGTCTGACAATCAACACAGAGCAGAGAAGAATCCATAGTGGGTCTGAATCTGTTCCCCCAAATAGATTGTTTGAAAACCCCTCAGCTGGTCCCAGATTGCTCATCTCCACTAACTGCATCATTCATCAGTTGTCTTTATTTTGAAAATCTGAAAGTCAGAAAGTTGCTGATGTTCCCTAAAAATACTACGTTTAAAATGTAAAGTATCTAATTCTGTATTTGAAATTACTCAAATGTAGCCACGTTTCATTAGAAGATGACAAATGCTGTAGAACTACATAATGAAAGCTGACAGATGACTGGGGTTTATTCACCATTTCTACTCTGCACGCTTAGTGTTAGCACATCTGCAATGTGTTATGTATAAAACCCCAAGCAAATTGTTTCTAAAATATTACAAGGCAACAACACACAATAAAGTAGCAGTTTAAAATATGAGGGAAACATCTGGTTTTAATGTCTAATGCAGCATGTTTTAGGTACTGCTATTATAACTGTTTATTTGACCCTTTTTCAGTCCGGTCATCGTTTATTGTTAAAAGTTCTTAACAAGATGCGTACGGTACTGTGGGATTTTTATCTACCCACTGTTTGTGTAAATAGCATCTACAGTAATAAACTAAATGCACTCTCTAAAAGCATTATAAATGTTTGTTTACTGGAGGCAAACATTATGATTAAGTAGCTCCTAGACCCATATTGAACCCAAGCTTTTTTTTACAAAGTTCTCATTGGTATCAATGGGAACTTTTTGCAAAGACTAAGAGTAAGAAACCACCATTTCAGTGCATTATGCCAGTATATCATCCAGGTCACAAATAATGTACTGGAATAATACACTGAAATGGTGGTCAGCTCTTTGCAAATATTTCCCATCAATGTCAGTGAGAATTTTGCATATGTCTGGATGATTAAACAATTATCTTAAGGGACAGCTGACAACAAACTATAAATTCGTATGTGAGTGATGATATAGGGTTTTTGTTTAAATAATTTTAAATGGTTTTGTCAGCAGTTAACAGGAGAACTTGGCCCTGATTCAGGAAATCATCTCTGTTCAGGAAGGGCATTTAAACATGTGCATAACTTTAAATGTATCCGTAAGTCCCAGTGAATTCAATATGCTTAAAATTAAGCATGCACTTAAATGCTTTTCTTAATATGGGAAGTTATTATTTATAATTACTAAAGAATCTGTTTTATTTTGAAGTGGTGGGCCCGATTCTGATTTACGATAAATCCCTTTATACCACTGTGACAATGTAAAGGGACCTTGAAGGGCAGCTGAAGTCCCCTTTACACTACAAAAGGACTGTATTGCATTACATTCTGTTGATGGAAGAGTATTGTGTCTTGTAAACTTTGGGTCAAATCCTGAGAGGTGCACAACACCTGCAACTACCTTAGGAAGATTAGTTTTTTGCAGTGGTGGCGTAGCCGTGTTGGTCCCAGGATATGAGAGAGAGACAGTAGGTGCGGTAATATCTTTCATTGGACACAGTTGTGTTGTTGGAAAGGACAAGCTTTTGATCTTCACAGAACTCTTTCAGATCACTAGAATAAGTAACTTTTAGGATCTGGCCTTTTGTAAGGATGGATGCCACTGGATTCCAGGATCAGGGGCAGAAGTATTGAAAGAGGATCTTTACTTGCTGACAGGGCCGGTTCCAGGGTTTTGGCCGCCCCGAGCAGCCAAAACAAAAAAAACAAAACAAAACAAAAAAAGCCGCGATCGCGATCTGCGGCGGCAATTCAGCGAGAGGTCCTTCGCTCCCAGGCGGAGTGAGGGACCGTCCGCTGAATTGCGGCCGAATACCTGGATGTGCCGCCCCTCCCCGGAGCAGCCGCCCCAAGCACCTGCTTGACAAGCTGGTGCCTGGAGCCGGCCCTGCTTGCTGAGGATAGAGCTGCACCTAATAAAATGTCAAGGGAGTGTGTGACTAGAGAAGACTGGGCCTATAATACTGACCTACATGATGAAAAACTAATGTTGGAGCAGGGAAATTGATTGGAAGGCAATACCTATGGGTCCAGATTGCACTAGGGATTTCTGCTGCAGGAGAGTAATGTTTGTGAGCAGACTGTGTTTTCCAAAGAACATAGGTGGTGTTTGTACCCAAAGGGGCTCTGGAGATAACAACTCCGGTTGGGGTGAATAGCTGGAAATCAAACAGAGAAGTTTTTTCTGGCTTGCAATAGATAATTATGTTTTGGTTTCCAAGTTTTTCTCTCTATATCTCGACACTAATTTACTTGGTCACAAGGCCCCCACTTCAGCACAGCATTTAAGCATGTGTGTAACTGGAAGCTGATTAAAGTCAAGTACATGTTTAAGTGATAAGCTAAGTAGGATGGACTTAAGCAAGTGCTTAATGTTACATATGTGCTTATATGCTTAATTGAATTGGGCCTAATGGGGTTACTAACTAGTGACTTCTTGTGAGAGAAGCTTTCCCTTCTTAGCCAAATTGCTACGCACAGAATCTAAACTGTGTCATTAAGCTACAGGGTTGACATAAAACATAGGGTGAAACCAGCTGTAGTTCATCACCAGGCTAGACCACTGAATCCTTTATTCTATGTGCAAGTTATACTGCCCCTATTCTCACTTGATTCTAGGGCAATACAATCTCATGCAGTGCCTACCTGTCTTTTGCAAGTGTCCCATGTTAAAGTACTTTGTTGTCCAAGCCTTGATAGCTGACAGGATCATAACACAAGTAGCATGTCTGTAGATTGTATAAAAATTACCTCATGCCTGGAACCATGATGATGGCCTTGACTTTGATTTGTACCAGAGAAGAATACACAGGACAGATATGAACTATGAGACTCTAGACACTAGATGTGAAGAAAGAGGCTCTGAGTAAGTACTGATAAGAAACTGAATAGAAGTTTTCAGAGCAATGACACTGCACGAGTAGAAAAAGTCCATTGTTCCTTTCTCACAGGCAAATATCACAGAGAGGAATCTCTGTCCCTGCATGAGAGGTTACATTATTACTTTGCACTGCAAAGGTCCAGCTAAAGTTATGTGCCCTGAGAGAATGATTTTGAGAAGTTTGTAGGAACTAAACTTGTTTAACTTAAACAAAAAATGTGGGGATGTAACTCAGTATAAATATCTGAAAGAGGAAAAAATATGGGAGGAAGAAATGTATTCATGCTAAAGCCCACCAATAAAATACATAATGAAAGGCTAAGGAAGGATGGACCTATGGTTAGGGCACTCAACTGGGACTATGGGATCTGGGTTCAATTCCTGGCTCAGCAACAGACTTCCTGTGTGATCTTGGGCAAGTCCATTTAATCTCTTGGTACCTCAGTCCTCCACCCTTAAAAAGTGGATAATGCTTCATTTCCTCCCCACTGTCTGACTGGTCTATACAGGTTATAAGCTATTGGGGGACAGGAACTGCCTCATCCTATGTATTTTGCACAATGCCCACCCAATGGTGCCCTGAACTCTGCTGGAGCCTCTTGGCATTACTGTAATGATGATGAAGTAGTTGAAGTGTAATCTTGCTCCCTAGTGTACGTTGTAATATGGTTTCCTTCCATAAACTTATATGATCTTTCCCTGATTAATGTTCAATAACCGGGTCAGAATTGTCCCATTGAGCAAACTCTTCCACTGTCTAAGTTTACATCAAAATAGGAGCCCCATATCAGTCAAATGTAACCCTGTCTATGGTTAGCCTTTTATTAGTTGCGTTAAGATTTCAAGAGTGACAGGGCAGTACATCCATTTCAATAATATTCTGTGACGGGATTCTGCACTTCATTTCAATAATTCACTTCCCTGTGTATTGCTGTATTAAGTAAAGGAAAAAGTGACCCTTATCTCTGTACTTCATTAGCAAATGGACTGAGATATGGTTGTTTTTTAGCTGCTACAGTACTTCACAAAGACCACATATCTGTTGCTGCAGGCCAGAAACAGCAGAGCTGCCTCCTCAGAAAACAACTAACCTTTGCAACCTGGCTGATGTATGTAGTGATTAGTCAATATGGGGCCAGATCTTCATCTGGGGTAAATCAGGTTGGCCTCAATGGAGCTATGCCAGCTGAGGATCTGGCTCAGCAATATGAGCTTGAGGTCAGGCAAGATGAGATAAAAGCAAAATAATTCTTACGGTTAGACCGTATCTGAGCAACATTAATATCATCCCTGGCTGACCTTCCCAAAACCCGTTGTCTTGAAGAGTTGCCATGCTTACGTCATGCAAAGGAAGTAATTTAAAGTACAAAATAATGCAATGAGCAAAAGAACCATATCAAGATCCTTCCTGAGTCTGTTAAAAATTATTGTTTGGGGCAACGGGAAAAGGAGGAAGATTGCAATAAAGAGTGAAGAGAAAAACGAAACCATGGATGAGTCATAAGAGATGACATTCCGAATGTTAATGTGGAGCTAATAGGGGTGTGTGTGTGTGTGTGTGTGGGGGGGTGTCCATCTGGGCCATTTGATTACATTCCCTTTAGCTGCAACACGGTCACGGTATGGTAGATGCAAAACTACTTAATTGTCTAAACTTATTCCCCTGCCCCACTCTGCCCCGTAATGCAATCTCATTCATTCTGATCATTTAAAAAAATGGCTGAATGGATTGTTATAAAAAGGATCAAATAATTTCATGTCCTGTCGGAGACATTTCAACCCAAAAGATGATGACTCAATCCTGAGCTTTTTGCTACATATACACCTTCCAGTCTGTGGTGAGTTGGGCACCAAGCTGTCCCCTGGCATAATTTTGGGCAACCTGAGGAGTGTTCTAACTTATGTCTAATGCAACATACTGTTCCAACAGCCAGGCATCATTGGGACTTGAGATGTCCAGGCCACACCTGGAACATCAGGTCTAAGAGATGGGCTAAGAGAGAAATGGCACAGGAGTTGCAATGGTGTCCTTACGCCACCCTGGGATTCCCCAATATTATGGGTTTTCTCTGCTGGCTAGTTAAATTGATGCTGTGGTTGCTTTGTGCTGCTGGAGTGATGTACTGCAGCCATACTTGCACTGAGGCTCTGGCACAATATCATAAAGACAGTTATAGCTGACTGAAACAATCCACCGTCTCAGCTATAGAGGCAAACTTCTTCACTTAGATATGCACCTTCAACATAATTTTGATCACAATTTCTTATAACAGGATTCTTCCCCTCTGGATATGGTGAATCAGAAAAAAATTAAGAGGGTGGGAAAAAATAAAGCTAAGCCAACATTCTATCTTTTCTTCAAGTAATCAAATACCTTTGTCTACATTTGAGGTATTGGGACCTTTAGACAGGTTGCTGCATGGTTGGTGGGAGGGAATACGATGCAGTCTCCAAAATCTGGTGACCACTAGCAAGCTAAAAGGAGGGAAGGGAAACATTGTGTTCTCTTCTATAGATGCAGCTTTGCCTCTGCCACATCCATGTTGTCTCTTCTCCCTCCCTTTTCGCAGCTTGTACAATACTCTGATCCAAGGAAGTGATGCTTAAACGTATGAAGAGCCATCTATCCTTGATCCCAAGACCCCTGCTATTCACAGTGCTTGGCCATCCCCTCACCATGCTTTAGCACCACCTCTGTTGGCAAAGCACAGCATGAGAAGGAGGAAGAGAGGTCAAAGGAGGAAGTATTCTCCATCCCTCTGACCCCGCAATAAGTAGTAAGCTACACCCTCAGCACTACACCCCACCCCACCTAGGAGAATCCACCTTTAGACATCTCTCTCTCGTGCGCACGTGCATCTGCACACTCCACAAGTTTGTTGTCTGTTGTAACTGCAAAGGATTATGGGACTGACTGGGTTTTGAGGGTTCAAGGGGGAGTAAGTTTGAGAATATCCTAGTGACTGTGGCATAGAGTATATGATACATTCTGATGATTGATATCCATATTATTCATGTTTACTGCCTATTTAGTCCTGTCTATTTTACATGACATGCTGCATTAATACTGAAGTGCACAATAAATTAATGTTGACTCTTTAACTTCCATAATTGTAAATATTTGCCTAATAGAACCAAATCTCACCAGTCAAGATGTGCTGATTAAAATTGTATTCTCCAAAAAGGTGTTATGCCTGGTCTGATTTTTGCCCTCTAGATTTAGCATGCCCACTATGTATAACATTGAATGAACATGTATTTCATCCTCAGCAGCCTATATTCTTTCTTATGCTACTGGTGTGGATGAAAAGGTCTTCTAACTTCTGAAATGCAGTTGCTTATCTCAGAGATACCTTACCATACAGCAAGAAGGGAGCCTCTCCAGTTATGTTTCTGAGGACTTGAATGCATTCCCTTTTTCCTGTTCCTGTGTCTGTTGTGAATGTTTCTAGTCACTTTAGACAGGAATGAAGCTATTTTGGTGTATTCTCTCCCCCACATATAGATTTTCTCTTTTGTAAACCTTTTTAGATGGGTATTCATGGAGGCTAGTTTCCACTGGTAAAATAGTACTCATCCTTCTGCTTCAGCAGAGCAGATGGAAACCTAAATTGCCCCTTAGCAGCCATAACAGTGTGGCCCTCCCCTTGCCACCACATGCACACTGGCCAGTAAGATGGTGGCTGAAGGAAAACAGAGCTAGAGAAAATCAAGAAGTTCTGGAATTTCACAAGGCCCAGATAGGATAAAGTGCCAACATGGCACTAATATCTATAGCCAGCTCTGCTATATATATGCAACGCTTGTTGCCAAAGGCTTGTGCAGAAGAATTCCATTCTTTATTAGTGCACGGAATAATCTTCAATACTATAGAAATTTAGACAGAGGGGGATAAAACTACAAAATTCAAGTGTCCACCAATACGTATTCAATATCTTACTACTTAATTAGTCTGGAGTCTTATACTGAGACTATCTGGATGTATTAGTCTTAAAAATATCTAGGAAATGAATGGGACCATTTCTTTTGCAGCTAGTGTTTTCTGCTATTTAAATAGAGCAGAATAGATTTATTAGGTTCATTATATAACAGAGTATGAAAAAACTAATCACACACTGTAGGTACAACATATTGGTGGTGGAGATGTTACATGAGACAATAGCAAAGTTAACTATAATAAAAGGTCTCAATGTGATGATGAAGTATAATAGGTTTTAAATATGTGATCACAAAGGAGGAACAAGAAAACCGTATAATTGTTACAAGCATGTCTGAAGAGTAACATGAAGTTTGAGGTAGATTATGGTAGAAGGTAACATATTGTTATTCATCAAGATATCCCCATATTTTTGATTTATGGAATATAATTCAGAGTTTCTATTTTTATTTGTAGTCTTAAGTATGAATTTGTAATATTTGTGACATGTGCTGTATGCACAGTGCTGAATGATGAACAGTGCTCTTCTATGGCAGAGCTGTTGCAACTACAGAAATCTGTTGCCAGAAAAATGTCATGGGTTTATTTTTAAGAACCCCCCATCCCCAAAATCAGGAATAAAGGTAAAAAGTGAAAATTTCTGTTGGAAGGGATTTCCTGAAAAATTTCATTGAGAGAATCCAAACAGAATTTGTTGGCTTGCTGCCAGCCTTCCTGAAAAACTCTTAAGCAGAAAGGGCCTTGATGAACTTTGCAAGCAGGCACCCAGAGAGTCATTATTTCGATTATTTTCTACTGGAAAATTGAAACTTTTGTATCAAAGTTGAAAATTTCCATGGAAAATTTTGATTTTTGCAAGAAAGGCATTTTCCATTGGAAAATAATGGTGACAGAAAATTCCAGACCAGCTATCGTTTGTGACACCATCATTACAGTTGGGTTCTATTTGAACTTAAAGCAGGAGTTCAACCTCTAGCTTTTGTATGAAAAACACTGTTTTATTTGCCTCAAAATTTCAGCACAATTTCTGAGGAAAGCTTGAATTTTCAGCCGATTTTCATGTAAATCTGCTAATTGATTTGAGTTACAATTGGTCTTCCAGTATCGGCTTCCCTACAAAGGAGGGAGTGATTCCACCCCCTCACCTCAGAATGTGCAGAAAAGATGGGAGAGGAAGTCTGAGCTGTTTGTGGTGGTCATGAACTAGAGCAGTGGTGTGCAGACTTTAGGGTGCACCCCCCAGAGGGGCAGGGAGAAATGTTCGGGGGAGGGGGGCAAGTGGCAAAGCTAGGAGCTCGGGCCAGCCCCGGTGGCAGGGATGAGGGAGGGATTGCCACCTCCATCCCCCTAACTCACTTCAGCAGGCCACCCAGCCTGTGGGGCAGTATGCTGTGCCGATTTCTGCTCCTGGCAGCCTCTGCCCCCAGAGCTGGCTCCGCCAGAGAGACCATCGCATGCGCCTTTCCCCACCCTGAAAACCCAAGGGGGGGAGGGTAGAGAGGTGGGTATGGCCCTGCCCTAGTGGTGTAGCCTGGCTGCAAGGCAAAGGCAGCCTGCTGCCGAGGAAGCTTTAGCTGTGCAGTAATGGAGTGGGGGCGGGGACGGACAGATTTTGTTAATGGTAAGGGGGGGGGAGTTGCAACTGGACAAGTTTGTGCACCGCTGAACTAGAGGACAGGAGTGATTAAGGGCCAGCATCCCTATATAGCAGAGTTGGGTATTGTGTGTGATGTGGTGGCTCTGTTGGTGAGACATGGGTCTGTACTGCTAGAGGTCAAAACATTTCATTCATTTGCTTCTGTGGTTTTGTGAGACATGTTCTGTATAGACCATTCTCAGTTGACACACAGTGTATTGGTGATGTCTATTAATATCCACATACTAGTGCAGGCCATGGCAGGCAAACTTCTCTGCCCTTTCCCCCAATTTTCCTCACTCCTGACCAGTAATGGTGAATGGAGACTAGCTTTGACCATCCTAGTGCTTCTTCTATGACTGCCAACAAGGATGCTAGCTAGTGCTATTGGTGGTGATGGTGATTGTGAGATATGGACTATCGCCCTACCGGACACTATAAATTAATCTAACAGAAAATAGCAAGCAGCTTGGACCACTTTTGATCAAGCATCTGGGCTGTATTAATAACTACAGATTTAGGCACCAATTCTACAGTGAGGTCTGTGTAGTTGCATGGATGGACCCACAGATATCTCATTGGAGGATCAGGGCCTCTACGAGTAAAAAAAATATGAATTTAGGAGAACATGAATTGTGAAAAATCTACTCATCCATCTACATTTTCTGGTCTTCCAGATTGTGTGCTTTCATTATTCTTTCTCAAATAAAGAACATCTAATTGCACCTACAGCATAAGTGCATGGGAAAACTGACTTGTCTCTGGTAAAAATTCAATTTAGTCATAATAAAGTCCATCTTCTCTCTTACTTAATCTGAAAATCCAAAGGAATACAGCAGACACACAAGAAAGGAGTCTCATTTGTTGCTATAATGATACAACGTGCTCTGTATGGATTTTTCAGAAGATTCAGTACACCCTTCGTATCACTAGCCTTGTTCTTGATTAGCAGAAGTATTGATGTAACATAACTAATCGCACACTCATTCACACTTTAACCACTTTTCATGCAACATCTGTGTTTCAGGACACAATTATTTTAAGATTCAAATACAGAAGGGAGGAAACAATCACCAAAAATATCTTGAATGGGATAATGATTAAAAGCAGTGCGGTCACTGAATTATCAAAGACCATGTTCAAAAAGAAATGTTTTACTTACATGCATACACTCACAAAAATACATTATGATCCTATTTAGCAGTTAGAATTTTACTATAGTATTGTGTTTTTATGTTTTAAATTTACGCACCAAAGAATGAGAGGAGTTTACTCTCAGTATACTAATTTGGTAGCACGTTTATTTATTTGGATTTATATGCACAGGCCAAGACTTTAAAAAATAACTTGGGATTTTGAGTGCCAAACTTGGGACACCTTAAAGGTGTCCCATTTTTCAAAGGTTGAGCAGCACTTAGGACCTTTGAAAACCAGGTCTCTTCATGTTGTCTACAGTTTGGCACCCAAAATCACTACTTGTTTTTGAAAAATCTTTGCCACAGGCTAAGAAAGCAACTAGCTGTGTGTTCTAGGCTTGATATAATTTAAAACTATGCATTTTAGTTATGTTGGAATAATTATAAAATGAAGCAGAATCCTTCAGTATAACTTGAAACCAGTAAATAAGGCAAATCAAAAGCTGAAATCACCCTCCCTTTTCAACAATTCTCTGCCCTCACAGTGTTAGTATGTGTGTGCTCTCTCTCTCTCTGAGCAAACACAGGGTAATATTTTATAGCATAAGACAGGGCAAGTATGTCATAGGAATTTATTCCTCAAATGACACACACGTTTTGCCCAAGCAAAGGTATATCATTGAAAGATGGTGAGACACTGATAGCTACAGTCCATCAGCAACCTAACAAAGTGACAGACCAAGATACAGTTTTAATACCATAAACACAGCTGTCAGTGAAATCTGTTTTGGAGCCAAATGCCACAGCTGCAAGATAATTTTCCATAGCTTGGCATGAGGGTGCTAAACTATTATTTAAAGGAGGGAAAGGGCTGGTCAGTGTTGGAGGTGAAAATAATTCTATAAATGCAAATATTTAGTATTGAACATGATAAAGATTGGATGTTAAATACCATCTAGCCTACTGTAGCATATTGGTTAGCATAGGAAACAATTTGTCCCCATCTACCTTACAGCATGCTGTCTCCCCTCTGCCCCCCGTTCATTAACTAGCTAAAATTCCTTTTACAGCTTCAGTACTTTTAATACAAATATAATTATTGCTTATTTCATTTTGGACAGATGGAATGGTAGCCAGATTTATAGTATATGAGATATTCATTAGCCCTCAAAAGAAAACTCAATTTTCACAATTCATTATATTATAATACAGTGCTTATTTATGAATAGTTATTTCAGGTGTTGAGGCTGATATATTTTAAGTTTTCCTTTGCTCTTGGCTTTGCTTGACCTGGTGAAGAGCTGGGAATAGCCCAAGACATGATTTACTCCATGCTGAGAAAGACTTTTTGCAAAATGCTTTTGTCGTGAATCATGGACCTTGCAGCATGGTACATCACACAACATGACATGGTTTAACTAGTTTTTAAGTGAAACAACTGTGGCATTTAGGTATTGTAAAATCCCTATGCATAGTTACCAGCTCAGAAATAGGAACTTTGCAGTATGATTTATCATTAGGCATATTTGTTATTCCCGATTCGGGTGTTTTTAAGACTCCTGTCTAGGAAGAGTACACGTTCATCAACAAGCAGCTTCACTGTCTCTGACCAAATTTCCAGTAAGAGCCCCAACTGTCTTTACTACTTCTCCTGTTTTCTGATGATGGTTCATTTGATACCAGTAAAATGAGCAACATTTTTAGGGATCTGTTAAGCCAGTTTTTCCTCTTGGGTATTTCAGTGCACCAATGTAACTAAAAGGAGAATTTGGCCTCTCTGAGCCTGATCCAAAGCTGATTGAAATTAATGGGACAATTCCCATAGACTCCAATGGACATTGGATCAGTCATTCCATGCGTATGTTTAGTGAATTCCATCGGCATTCAATGCATCAAGAAAAAGACATGCCTCTCAAGCCTGCTGCAAGTCAAATATATTAAATTATTTATTCCACACACTTCTTAATAGTATTCCCCTTAAGTTCATTCTCTTGTCCCAATAGGTCTTTCCTTGCACAATGGGCATTTTATAGAGACATGTACTTATAAGGAGGCAGTGTTGCCTAGTGTATAGGGCATTGGACTGGGACTCAGAAGATCTGGCTTCAATTCCTGGTTTTGTCACTGGCCTGCTGGGTGACCTTGGGCAAGTCACTTCTCACTGTTCCTCAGTTTCCCCATCTACAATGGGGATGATGACACTTACCACCTTTGTAAAGTGCTTTGAAATCTCCTGATGAAAGATTTATTATTACAGCAAGTCTATGGCTTTATTTAACAATCAATGTAACTCAGTTACATTGTGCACTGCAAGTATAGTTTAATGTCATCATGGATATTGCTAATCAAATCCACTACAGTCAAACCCTTCTTTCTCTCTTCTTCCCTCAGAATACGTCAAATTTTCAACCACAGTAGCTTTCTTTTGTTGTTGGGGTTATTTTTGCTTCCTTCTTATCCAACTCCTCCCTTTCCTTTGAAGCCTACTTACAATAGACCACGTAGCTAATCTGTCAGTATACATCTAAAATATATTTTTAAATCATTCACCATCTTTCAGCTTAGACCTTCATAGAGCCAGCTGGTGTGTCTTATATTGGTACTTGTCGGTCTTAGACTGTAACCCCCAGGGGATAGCAGGAGACATGCCTGTCTCTGTATTTTGCAGGGTGCACAAATCTTTGCTGCTCAATAAATAATAGATGGCCATCAGCAAGACTAATACTTAGGAGTTTGTTTTTGGCAGGTCAGCTTCTCATTTATGCCAGTCTGTATCAGTGAGCTGTAAAGAATATAAGAAAAGGCGGGTAACCTACTGAAACTATACCAGAACATGATTAAAAGTTGTTTGATCATGAGCTAGAAAAAAGTGAAAAATACCAGGCATCTTAATTCAGTATTTGCCCTGTGGTGCTAATCAGAACTAGGATAAATAATTCCTGACCTGGTGTCAACAAGTGTCACAAATGGCTATATTTCATTGCCTAGATTATTAATAACCTCTCTTTCCACTAGGAACCAAAGTGTAGATGAGAGGCACAGTGTCATCAAAATAGGCTAGTTAATGAACCAGATAAATCAGCAGAATCACTATAGCACAGTGGTAGCTTGCATTGCATTCTGTAGCTAGTGCAATGTAGTGTGCTATTCTTTGCATGCTGTCTCATACCAATTCATTGTGATCATTGAAAGCATTGACTGTACTGTTACCAGATTACACATATGCATGTTTTTGTTCTTATAGCTCAGCAGAACGTGTGTTTCGTCACTAGGGGATGCCTAAAGACAGGATACTTAGAATCAGTGCACAAGAGTGAGAGTGTGTCACCAGTGATGTAACAAAGCACATAAATTTCAATATGTAATTTATCTGAATGCAACCTTTTTCTGTTCATTTGCAGTGCACAGACCACAAAATTCTCACATGGATCCATTATGCCATATAATGAACACCTTTCGTCAATGAATCATCCTAGTCTTCTGATCATGAATTCTGAATATATTAACTAGAACTGGTCATAATATTTTAAATAAAATGTTCTCATTGAATTTTTTCACCCTTTTTAAAAAAAAAAAAAAAACCAAACATTTTTTAAAAATCCCCAAATTTTCTATAATACCTGAAAATGAAATTTTTCCTGGTTTGGTTTTTAGTTTTTCTTTTATTTCCCCCTTTTTCAGGGATGCAAAAAAGAGGAAATCGGGGGGTGGGGGGGGATGAAAAAGAGGGAAACGCATTTTTAAAAAACTTTGGGGGTGGAGAAAATATGTTTAATCAGTGATAAATAGTTTCCTTTCAAAACTGGCAGAACAGAAATGATTTTGAAATGTTTCATGAAAACTCTTTACTGTTTTTTCTACTAGTTTTACCCCTGACTCTGCTCATGCGCAGGGCATCTCTTGCATCCAGGCCAGTTGGCTCCATTCCACGATCCTCACTTGGTTCCACTCACATCCGGTGACAAATGTCTCTGTTCCATTCCCTGAAAAGGGTTCATCATTGGGAGACATTCCACAGCCCCTCAACTGATTCCATTTAGAGAGGGGGCTTGATATTTTAGATACCCACCTCTCAATAAAAAACTACTTGTAGATCACCTTGTTACCAGCACTCATTGCTGACTGCAGATCAGGAGCAGTCGCAATATGAATCTAGTGCAAGCTAGAATCTAGTTTCTATTCTAATTACAAATTTCATATTACCACAGATTTTACATTTGTGCAATATCATAGAATAAACCCAATTTTTTTTATTTTTTTCCTCTCATAAGGTCACATTTTCTAGGTCTTCAATCATTTTTGTTCCTCTTCTCTGAATTTTCTCCAATTTGTCGACATCTTTCCTGAAATGTGGCACCCAGAACTGAACACAGTACTCCAGTTGAGGCCTAATCAGCACAGAGTAGAGCAGAAGAATTACTTCTTGTGTCGTGCTTAGAGCACTCTGGCTAATACCTCCCAGAATGATGTTTTCTTTTTTTGCAACAATGTTATACTGTTGGCTCTCATTTAGCTTGTGATCCACTATGACATTTTCTGCAGTACTCCTTCCTAGGCAGTCATTTCCCATTTGGTATGTGTGCTGCTAATTGTTCCTTCCTAAGTGGAGTATTTTGCATTTTTCCTTATTGAATTTCATCCTATTTACTTCAGACCATTTCGAATTTTAATCCTATCGTCTGAAGTATCATAGAATATCGGGGTTGGAAGGGACCTTAGGAGGTCATCTAGTCCAACCCCTTGCTCAAAGCAGGATCAATCCCCAGACAGATGTTTTTTGTCCCAGATCCCTAAACGGCCCCCTCAAGGATTGAACTCACAACCCTGGGGTTTAGCAGGCCAATGCTCAAATCACTGAGCTATCCCTCCAGTTGCAATCTCTCCCAGCTTGGAATCGTCTGCAAACTTTATACATGTACTTTCTCTGCCGTTATCTAAATAATGGATGAAGACATTGAACAGAACCGGACCCAGAACTGATCCTTTCAGGACCCCACTCATTATGCCCTTCCAGCTTCACTGTGAACCACGGATAACTACTCTCTAGGAATGGTTTTCCAACCAGTTATGCACCCACATTATAGTAACTCCATCTAGGTTGTATTTCCCTAGTTTGTTTATGAGACGGTCATGCAAGACAGTATCAAAAGCCTTACTAAAGTCAAGATATACCACATCTACTGCTTCCCAACCATCCACCAGGCTTTTTACCCTGTCAAAGAAAGCTAATAAGTTGGTGGACACGATTTGCTCTTGACAAATCCATGGTGACTGTTACTTATCACCTTTCTTAGGTGTTTGCAAATTGATTGTTTAATTATTTGCTCCATTATCTTTCCAGGTACTGAAGTTAAGCTGACTGGTATGTAATTTCCTAGGTTGTCCTTATTTACCTTTTTTGTTGTTATTTTGTTAATAGATCAGCATTATATTTGCCCTCTTTCCAGTCCTCTAGAATCACTCCTGTCTTCCATGACTTTTTGAAGATAATTATTAATGGTTCAGATATCTCTTCAATCAGCTCCTTGGGTATTCTAGGATGTATTTCATCAGGCCCTGGTGACTTGAAGACATCTAACTTGTCTAAGTAATTTTTAACTTGTTCATTCCCTATTTTAGCCTCTGATCCTACTTGACATTTTCACTGGCATTAACTATGGTAGATGGCCAATTGCTACTAACGTTTTTGGTGAAAACCGAAACAAAAAAGTCATTTAGCATTTCTGCCATTTCCACATTTTCTGTTGTTTCCCCCCCTAGGTAACAGACCTACCCTGTCCTTGGTCTTCCTCTTGCTTCTAATATATTCCTAGAATGTTTTCTTCTGTTACTCTTTATGTCTCTAGCTAGTTTAATCTTGTTTTGTACCTTGGCCTTTCTAATTTTTTCCCTACATACTTGTGTTATTTGTTTATATTTATCCTTTGTAATTTGAATTAGTTTCCATTTTTTATAGGACTCTTTTTTTGTTTCAGATCATTGAAGATCTCCTGACTTAGCCAGGGTAGGTCACCTGACTTAGCCAGGGTAGGTCACTTGCCATACTTCCTATCTTTCCTACGCATAGGATAGTTTGCTTTTGTGCCCTTAATAATGTCTCTTTGAAAAACTGCCTTTGAGCTGTTTTTCCTTTTAGACTTGTTTCCCATGGGATCTTACCTACCAACTCCCTGAGTTTGCTAACGTCTGCTTTTTTGAAATCCATTATCTTTATTGTGCTGTTTTCCCTCCTACCATTCCTTAGAATCATGAACTCTATCATTTCATGATCACTTTCATCCAAGCTGCCTTCCACTTTTAAATTATCAACCAGTTCCTCCCTGTTTGTCAAAATCAAATCTAGAACAGCCTCTCCTCTAGTAGCTTTCTCCACCTTCTGAAATAATAAATTGTCTCCAGTGCATTCCAAGAACTTGTTGGATAATCTGTGCCCCGCTGTGTTATTTTCCTAACAGATGTCTGGGTAGTTGAAGTTCCTCATCACCACCAAGTCCTGTGCTTTGGATGATTTTGTTAGTTGTTTTAAAAAAAGCCTTATCCATCTCTTCTTCCTGATTAGGTGGTCTGTAGTAGACCCCTACCATGACATCATCCTTGTTTTTTACCCCTTTTATCCGTACCCAGAGACTTTCAACAAGTCTGTCTCCTATTTCCAGCTCAACTTCAGTCCAACTGTATATATTTTTAATATATATGGCAACATCTCCTCCCTTTTTTCCCTGCCTGTCCTTCCTGAGCAAGCGGTACCCTTCTATACCAATATTCCAGTCATGCATATTATCCCACCAAATCTGTGACACCAACTGTCATAGTTGTGTTTATTAACTATAATTTCAAGTTCTTCCTGCTTATTCCCCATACTTCTCGCATTAGTATGCAGACATCTAAGATACTGATTTGATTTCCCCTCTATGTTCTCTCTTGTCTTTCCCTTATCCCTGCTATAATAGCCCATGTTCCCCCCAGATGCCGACCCTTCTCTCAGGTCTCCATGTTTTTTACTTACCTGTGGGCTTTTGTCACTTGCCCCCATCAAACTTAATTTAAAGCCCTCCTCACTAGGTTAGCCAGTCTGTCTAACAATCCAAATATGCTCTTCCCCTTCCTCGATAGGTGGCCACCATCTCTGCTTAGCAGTCCTTCTTCCTGGAACATGGTCAAGGAAGCCGAAGCCCTCCTGGCAACACCATCCTCGCAGCCAGGCATTCACCTCCAGGATGCATCTGTCTGTGCCTGGGCCCCTACCCTTGACCAAAAGGATTGAAAAGACCATCACCTGTGCTCCCAACTCCTTCACCCGTACTCCCAGAGTCCTGCAGTCACTTCTGATCTGCTCAGGGTCATACCTCACAGTATCATTAGTGCCCTGACATGGATGAGACACATTAGGTAGCAGTTTTTACATTGTATTTACATCGTCTCATAAGCCCAAACTCCTAGGATCATGTGGATTCTAGAAAATCATGAAAGGGAATTCCAGCACATTAGGAATCCTAAGTGAAGAATGCCTTCCCTATAGAAATGGATCAAAAAGGAAGAGAAAAGGAAATACAGGTAAGTTCTGCTCACCATTAGTTTGTTACTTTGTCATTCTTTCTTACAAAGTATTTTAGTGGAAAAGCTTTCCCAGATGAGGTATCTGTGATATGTTCGTGCTCGTTATTAGGTTTTATAAGTGTTTTCTTTTCCTGGTATATATATTTCTGCTTTGTATTTAACTAGTTGAATAGCTAGTATATAATAAAGGAAAGCAGATAGGCATGGTATATTCATCCTGATGACAGAGGCAAAATGTAAGATTTAAATTCTTGGGGCAGGCCATCCAGTTTGCATCTATTGCAGTCCAGTACAGCAGACTTGAAATTTTGTGGCAGTCTCAGGTCTATTTTTTTAAAAAGTGGATTTAAAAACAACAACATGCCTTACAGTGATAGACTCAAGGAGCTCAATCTATTTGGCTTAACAAAGAAAAGGTTAAGAGGTGACTTGATCACAGTCCTTGAGTATGTACATGGGGAACAAATACTTGCTAATGGGATCTTTAATCTAGCTGACAAAGGTATAACAAGATCCAATGAGTGGAAGTTGAGCTAGACCAGCGGTTCTCAAACTGTGGGTCGGGAGACACCAAAGTGGGTTGCGACCCCATTTTAATGGAGTCAGCAGGGCTGGCTTAGACTTGCTGGGGCCCGTGCCTAGAGCCAAAGCCTGAGCCCCACAGGCTCAATGTTCCATAGATTTTTAATGAGACTTCTCACATGCGTCAAGTTAAGTTCATTTACTGAATTGGGGCCATAGGCACATTTCATACAGTGTGCAAATACTTCAGATCCATGTAAATTGAACCTCTGTCATATACGTTTATTTCACTGCTATAGAGGATTGATCCTGATACCACTGAAGTCAATGTTAAAACTTCCATTAATTTTGATGGTGCAGGATCAAGTCCTTAATAAATCAATGTAGTAATAGTAATGGAGTGTGCATGGGCCTTTTGACAGGCGCGGGTATCATTCCCATTACTGCAAGTTATCCACATACATCAAAAGGAAGTTAATTTACCATTTACCCTTGTAAAGTGCCCACACAACAACTTTTTTGTTATTGATAGCAAAATCTATAGTTTTTCATTGGGAAGTATAGTTAGGTAGCATAAATCATGGTCTTTATTGTATGCTACAGACAGCATGATTACAAATACGCAAATATGAAGGCAAAGAAACAGGTAGCCATTAAAAACAGTATGAAGTGAAAGCATCTCAGATTTATAAACAGGGAAATGGAAAATGTGCTAACACTATGCAGGGCTGCTTAGCATACTGTTTTGGTAAACAACAAGATATCTCCATGAACAGTCTTTCTGCTAGCTTAAAATGCCTTTTTTTACCCATTAACATTTGAGTTGATATAGTGAATTAATTACTGCTTGGTTGGAGACACTTGTTTTGAAAAATAACTGGGCCAGGCAACACTTTCTTGGTTTGTTTTTCAGTAATTGTTTTTCAATAATTGTCAGTGACAGACACAACTTTAAAAGCAAACATACTTCACTACTGAGCTTCCTATTGGAAGTAAATAAGTATTCAGTCCTTTTGATTTAAGTTCTACCTGTCAAGGAGAGATGTAAACTAGAAACCATAGAAGTGCTATGCAATATGGGAAAATGAGAGAATTTCATATCTGAAAATAGAAGCAGGCTGAGCAGTACTTATAACAATTTTAGTCTGAAAAGTGATTGTGAAACTGGCCCCATCTTACTGAACAGATCTGCTACCCATATATATTGCAAGTCCTATTTTGTTTTAGGGCTGGTCTACACAGAAATTTTTGTGCTGTTTGTAATTACATTGGTTTAGAAACTGATATAATGAAAGCAATGCACCCCCTAATTTGGATACAGTTATACCAGTTGTGACATTTTGGGGTCTACTCAGACCACTAAGGGTTCTGTCATCACCTGCCCTGTAGCCTTGGGGGCCTTGTGCTATGTACTTATGGTTCAGATCCCTGACACCAGTAACAAGTGCACACGCAATAGGTCTCACGAGCCCAGTTACTCTTTGCAGGGTGATACCAACAGTCCTTTCAGTCCCAAGCCCCCCAAATCCATCCTCCCCAAGTTCTTAATCACCAAACACTCAGGGTATGTCTACAGTACGAAATTAGGTCGATTTTATAGAAGTCAATTTTTTAGAATTCGATTTTATACAGTCTATTGTGTACGTCCACACTAAGCGCATTAAGTCAGTGGAGTGCGTCCTCACTACCACGGCTAGCATCAACTTCTAGAGCGGTATACTGTGGATAGCTATCCCACAGTTCCTGCAGTCTCCGCTGCCCATTGGAATTCTGGGTTAAGCTCCCAATGCCTTATGGGGCAAAAACGTTGTCACGGGTAGTTTTGGGTACATGTTGTCAGGCCTCCCTCCCTCCTTCCGTGAAAACAACGGCAGACAATCGTTTCACGCCTTTTTTCCGGGGTCCCATCTGCCGGACCCACTCAGCCCACTGCCTGCCTGGATGATCAGAATCCCAGGCAGGCAGCGGGCTGAGTGGGGCCGACGGACTGGCCCGCTGCCAGTCTGGGGCTCTGTCTGCCAGCTCCTGCCAGATGAGGTCCCGCTCAGCCCCGCTTAGCTGGCAGACCTCGGTGAAGTCAATCAGGGGTGCCTGGACAGACACGGCTATCTTCCTCTTAGAGCACCAAATGGGAGTGACTCTAGGTCATTCTCTTCTTTAAGTTTCTTCTCATGGAGATTCAGTCCTGCCTGGAATATCATGTGAGCTGGAGGCTTCTGCCTCAGGCTGCTTTCCCAGCCAGCATTACCATGCGGTCGCACCTACCCCAGCCTGCCCCTTGCTCCCATGGCTCCTGAAGCCTGGACAGTAGTAAGGAGCAGTTCAACTTGTAGAATGACAAATCCAGAATGAAGGATTGCACTCTATGGGCCACATTAAGATTATTTCAGAGTCCTCGATAGCATTTAATCCCTATAAAAGGCTTCATGAAAATTTTCCCCTGCCCCTAACAAAAATGTTAATTTATCAGAGCAGCTGAAAGGGTAAGGAACCTGGGACTATAACTTAGAGAGAGCTTCCATGTTATTTAACTCTTAATTGATATAATTCAAAGTAAAATTTCACAGCGCAGTCTATTCTAAGACTAAAAATGCAGGAGGGGACTCAGAAAAAGGAACAGTGACCTGTTTCTGCCCGGTTTCAAACCAGGGACGTTTTGTGAGTTAGGTGAACATGATAACCACTACACTACAGGGCTTCTCTTTTTTTGTCACAGATTTTGCCGAATGCACAGGAATGTTTTCTCTTGCTACAGAAGCTAGCTAATGCAATGTCTATATCTATGGCCTTCCTGCTCACAAAGCGGTCATGCCCCTGCCCAAGGCTGACACAGCGCGGAGTGCATGTGACACAGCGACCTGGCTCGGGCAGGATTGCTAGCGAGGGATGATACTTTTGCCATTAAGCAAACACAGCAATTCTTTCCTGGCCTCTGCCACTGAATGCCTCCATGCATTACACTGTGCCCTATCGGTGCAGGAGGACTGCATGAGCTCGGAAAACATGTCATCACGAGTGCATTTTTTTCACCTTCTAATCTGTGATAACCTCAGGGATGGAGATGATAGGGGGAGTGTAGAAACGTTCTGGGAGGACTGCATGGTCACCTGTGCTGCTGAGTTCGCCACACTGCCCAAACAGGAAATGAAATTCAAAAGTTTCCGGGGCTTTTCCTGTGTACCTAGCTAGTGCATCTGAATTTAAAGTGCTGTCTAGAGTGGTCACAATGGAGCACTCTGGGATAGCTCCTGGAGGCCAATACCGTCAAATTGCATCCACACTACCCCAAATTCGACCCAGTGATGTCGATTTCAGCGCTAATCCCCTCGTCGGGAAGGAGTACAGAAATAGATTTTAAGAGCCCTTAAAAAATGGCTTCATCGTGTGGACAGGTGCAGGGCTAAATCGATCGAACACTGCTAAATTTGACCTAAACTCGTAGTGTAGACCAGGGCTCAAATGCAGGGGTGAAGCTGTGCAACCAGCCTTCCAGTTATCAGCTCATTTTGGCGCACATGCTCCATACAGTTTGCATACCGGAGACCTACTTCAGCTGAAAATAAACACAAGATTTATATAAGAGGAAAAAAACACAGATTCAAAGATGAAATAGTCAGGGAAACAAACCTATAAAAGTTAAACCGAAAATAAACATAAAGATGCAACCTCAGGCTTCTACACTTTCAAATTAAATAAAATCCCTTTTCTAATACCAGTTACCTATTGCCTTAAAATAGTTTCCCAGTGTACACCCGCGCTATAGGAAGAATCCAGCTTTCACAGACATCCTCCTGCCTCAAGTTTGTCTCTCAAATTATGGATTAAAAACTTCAGTTCTAAATCTGCTTTTCAAAGGCTTTTTTCTTTTTTTTCCTTTTCTCCTTCCCTCCCCCCATCAATAGTGACTCATGGTTATTCAGATTGGGGAAATTCTCTCTTGACTTGATAGCTGGTATGTTCTTTTTGTTAACTGTAATGATCCATCATTGTCTTTTACTGGACTAGACAATGGATGGGTCTTTGAAGCTGGTTTTGTGTAAACTGGTTTGGAAGGTGTCCCCCCGGCTTGACTACCTTACCGGCTTGTTGAGAGGTGGACGTGATGTGGTGCCATGGATTCTGAGCACAGATTTCTATATACACAAATATATAAATTCATAACCATAGTCTGTATAAGAATCGCATAATGACTATTAAGATCAGTGCATTACAAGCTTTCATAAAAGATCTTGCTCAATATACTCTTACAGTAAAATAACATAGTATGCAAACAGTTGGATTAACTGCTTATTTTGGGGGTTTGGACCTTCTGTTCTCCCCTTCGGAGAGTATAGTGGTACTTTTCTTGGCATAGCTTAGATCTGAAGTAAGTTTTACCAGAGAGGCGCCATTATACTGGTATAACTTTGTCCACATTTCTAAACTGGTATAGTTAAAGCAGCACATCAAGTGTGTGTCGACCAATCCCCAGTGATGAAGGTAAGTTTTTATTATGGAGGCCAGAAAACAAGAAATCCATTTCTCCAAATTTTTGGAGGCTTTGACATATTTTTGTTTGGCATTAGCACAAAACTGAGACCTTTTGAAAATGTTCACACCTTCCCCCAGCCTACACATCCCAAGATAGCCAATAGCCCATGACTAGGGGTTTCACCCATGCCATGGGAGACTTGGCTTCAAGTCCCTGCACTGAATCAGATGAGTACCCCTAACACCTGGGTTGTTGGCTATTGTGGGGCAGGTGTCTCTCTTGTCTTTCTCTTTCACACCTAATTTTTTTTTTAATAGGACAGTGGTTTTCAATCAGTGGTCCGCAGAATCCCCAGAATATGTTTAAGATTTTCAAAGGGGGCTGCACCTCCAATCAAAAATGTTTAGGGTTGGAAAAAGATTGAAAACCACTCTTATAGGAAATAAAAAGAAAACTATGATTCCCAGATTACATATATTTTGTAGATTGTACAGCTACGTTATTAGAAGGAAGAAAAAAATGCCAAGTAACATTCTTAGTGTATGAATATAACTGCAGTATTTTTCCAGATAAGTAGTACGGGATAGATCCTCATCTGGTGTAAATCAGCACTGACTTCAGTTGGGCTATTCCAGTTCACATCAGCTGAGGATCTGGCCCTATGTATTTAATAATATACATGCAGGCGTCCAAGTGGGTAAAACACTGGTAATTGGTGGCACAAGAGAAAAATATCAAATAATGCCTGATAGTCAACCTTTATCTGACTAATTTCAATATTACATTGAAGGAAACAGGAGAATTTGTAATTCTGTCAGTACTGTATTCCAGATATTCTCTCCATACTAAAGCTTGTCCTGTTCCGGGTGGATTACTAAATGGAGAATTACCCCAACATGTAATAAGCACTACAGAATCTGGCTAAGGGAATTGTATAAAAATAAGTCATCGAAAATTTGAAGATCAAAGTGTTTTAGAGCACTTCAGATCATTCAAAAGCAACTGATATTGCTGAGCCTAGATGACTGTGGGAAATCTTGACCCCATTGAAGACAATGGCAAAACTCCCCTTAACTTAAATGGTGCAAGGATTTCACTGTTAATGACAAGGTGTAAAATTTTCCAGTGCCTAAATCCCATATTCAAAGGCACCTAAATCCCATTTTTAAGCAAGATCCCTAACACAGACATATTTGGTCAACCTTATGTAACCCCTTTGGGGTTTAGCGAACATGGCCCCTTTAAATCTTTTTCCTAGGAGGGAGGGGGAGCAGTGAGAGAAAGGAGGGAAACTCGGGGGGGGGTGGCTCTGAAGCTCCGGGGAGAGAAGGGCTGCAGCCCGCAGGCCCTAACAAAGTGAAGCAGCAGAGAACCTGCCTGACACCTGGGAAGGACAGGGCCGATCGCGGACACCCCAGGACAGGAGCCAGGAGGAGCACTGTGCCAGGGAGGAAATGCCCGAGAAGGACAGGCTGGAGCTGGACCCAGTATCACTGCTGCCCAGAGCTGCATGGGACTGAGAATACTGGGGCTTGGGACTCTGCACTGGGAATAAGGAGGGAGGCTGCTGGTTAGTTAAGTGGGGAGGTGGTCGCTCTGTGTGGCTTTGCAGAGAGCGGCAGAAGAGGGCACTGGGAAAGTTCACTGGTGCCAAAGATGACCGGGAGCACCCAAGACTCACCACTAGACTGGAACTTTGCTCAGGACTCCTGAACTCTGTGTGCAGACATATTGCTCAGTGTCTGCCCTTTCAGGCTGTGCTACCACTGGGCCTGTGGGGCCTTGGCTTGGATGCAACCCTGTTTTTCTGCACCTCTTATACTCCCCCTTGTTGTTTTTCTCCTCTCATCCCTGTGTAAATAAATATCTCCCTTTCTTATATCCATTGTACTTTTCCTGTGGGTGTGGGTGTGTTCACTCTGGGGGGTTTGGAACAGCTACCCCTGGGTGCAAGGGATTTTTCCTGCTGCATTCCTGCACGCACCGTCTCTTGGCCAGAGCTGCCTGCAGAGCAGACTCCATCTTGGTCACGAGGGCGCTAAAGTTACACTTAATTTCTATGTAACTGATTATGTGATCATTAGCAAAAGTAACCAGCTAACTGCAAAAGCAAAGAGAGTGGGGAAAAAAACTTATTTTCCAGAGTTTCTTAGGTCATTTCAGAACCTATATCATAACTAAGCAATCTAATGTTTTGGAAATAGTAGAAATCTCCCACCAATGCTCCTCAGTGCAATCATAATATGGCATTTGTGACATACCAGGGTACAATCCAGACCAGTAAGTAGCTGTGTCACCCCTGCCCTATAACCTGGGGTGCCCTTTACAATGCCTTGCTGCTCACAAACAGCCTCCAGCATGTAAATCACTCCCATTTATGTTTGTGTACAAACTGCAGCCAGCTAGCCACATCTTGGCTCTTACCAGCCTTAAAAATTACCACAGGGGATCCCAACACACTCCCTGTCTCAGATTTTGACCCACAAACACACATCCTGTACTGCCCACCCATCTCCTGGACAGTGCAAATATATTGAGTCCATTATTCCTTTAAGGGAATAATATGCATACATCTTATTGCCCCAAATGGAGTTACCCAGACACTTCAGTTTGAGCACACTGGAATAGATAAAACAATAACACAAATGTATTAACTGCAAAGAGAGATTTTAAGTGAGTACAAGCAATGAGGCATAAAAGTCAGTAATGGTTACAAGAAGATAAAATGCTTACTACTGCCTAATTTAACAAACTATATTAGATTCAAACAAAGTTTCTCACCACAAGCTCCAGCAGATTGCTGACCGAAACTCTCAGGTCAGGACCCCTTCCCTAGAGTGCAATGACTGTTTGCTTCATCTCTTCGGGTGCAGTGAATGCTATTGGCAGGGGGAGAAAGAAGGGAGTCCCTTGGTGTATTTGTCCCTCCTTTTTATAGTTTCAGTCCCGCTCTTGAAAAATATTTCTAGCTGGAAACCAGGTGCCAAAAAGTCTATGTGGAAGGATATTCCCTGCTCGCTTTTTCATCTGTCTGAACTTCCTTTGTCTTCCCTTCCTGCTTGATGACTCTGTTTACTGCTTAAATGCAAATTAAGCAGAGCACACATTTCTTTGTTTAGAACAGACCTGTTTGCCAACTTCTGTTTGGGCAGGACTGTGGGGTTTGGAACATGTGCTAATAACCTCACACAGAGGAATCTGATCACTTCACATACAACATTATCACACACATTTTACCAGGACAATAGTGACCAGCAAACTGAGTTTTCAAATGATATCTTGTAAGGCACACTTTGTACAAAAGATTAATAGAATAGTATGGAAGGTGTGAATATAGGGATATATTCTGTCACAGCATCACAATAGTGATACAAAACATTGTTTCACAGCAATTTCCATTTAAAATCTTCAAGACACTCAAAAGTCAGGGATCAAAGACAGATGAAAGGCATCAAAGCATAGAATCCTAGAATCCTAGGACTGGAAGGGACCTTGAGAGGTCATCTGGTTTGGTTCCCTGCACTCATGGCAGGACTAAGTATTATCTAGACCAGTGGTTCTCAAACTTTTTTTGTGTGTGTGGACCACTTGAAAATTGCTGAGGGTCTCGGCAGACCACTTAATGATCTTTCCAAATTTTGTTTGTACCGTTAGCTAACTATTGTAAAGCACTTTGGATAAAAGCACTATATAAAAAAAAACTTAATAATAATAAACTTTTTTTGTTCTTCAAATAAAAGCACACACCTCATATTTTAATATCAGTAGTCTTACCTTTCTAATGTGACTGATGTGCCCTTTCTCCCCCACCGTGGCAGCTGCTGAGTTGGTGCTGAGAAGGAGGTGGGTCTCTCCCTCTCTCTCCCGCCATGGCAGCCCCAGAGCTGGGGCTGGGAAGGAGGGGGGTCTCTCCCTGGCAGCCACAGCCCTGGAACTGGGGAAAGTCACCTCTTTCTCTGGCCACCACAGCCCTGTACATCCCAAATTCCCCCCCACCCCCTCTTCTCACCCCACTTCCCCCTCCCACCTACCTCCTATTTCCCCCAAGGCTACCACCTCACCTTACGTGTGCATCTTCTCCAGGGTCCGGGCACCTAATTAGTGGAGCCATGCCTGTGCAGCTCCCCTAATAAGGTGGGTGGTCCTTCATTGTCTTGTGTGTGGCCGCCAGGCGCGCACCTTAAAGGGAACTCCGTGGACCACCTGAATGGAGCTCGTGGACCACTGGTGGTCCATGGACCACAGTTTGAGAACCTCTGATCTAAACCATCCCGGACAGGTATTTGTCCAACCTGCTCTTAAAAATCTCCAGTGATGGAGATTCCTCCCTAGGCAATTTATTTCAGTGCTTAACCACCCTCACTGTTAAGTAGTTTTCCTAATGTCCAGCCTAAACTTCCCTTGCTACAATTTAAGCCCATTGCTTCTTGTCCTATCCTCAGAGGTTAAGAAGAACAAATTTTCTCCCTCCTCCTTGTAACAACCTTTTATGTACTTGAAAACAGTTATGTCCCCTCTCAGTCTTCTCTTTTCCAGACTAATGATTCTGGCTTCTCCAAATGCAAATAATGGAGGAGAGGTTGGTCCCTTATTGATCTCTGGCGTACCAGAAAAAGCTATTTTCTTGTTTTGAGAAGCCAGTTTAAAGTTAGTTTCTTCCCTGAATCAAATGTGTCTTTTATAATTCATTTTGCATGAAATACAGACTTGTCTTAAACTCAGACCTGAGCACTATGTACAAGCAACTTCCTATCCAAAGCCTAGGAAAAGGGATAGGCATGAGAAATTGTCCCTAACAGAGGTTCTGGCTACCAAATATATTTATTTTTTTGCTCATTCCTTCCCCTGAGCTATCCTACACCCTTACAGTCTCTTTTTTATCTCCAGAAAGACAAAAATAAGCAAAAGTCTTTTCAATGGAAAATTTTTGACCAGTTAAAGCATTAATCCTCCTTTTGTGAAGCCTTTACAAAAGGTGCCCCAAAGCCCTGACTACCTGACAGTTAACTCATGCAAGGCTTGCCTGTTTAGGAAGGTTATACCAATATGAGGTCAGACAGGGTGAATTTAAGCTACTATAGTTATACCAGTATAACTCCCCTCTGAAGACACTCCTACTCTGGAACTCAAACACACACACACAGCACAACTGTAGAAAAGTCCTCAGTTCTTTTAACTAGGATCTAGTTTAGTGAATTACCCACTCATTCTCTACCTCAACCCACGGGGTGCAGTTAATACCTGGTGTCTTAACTCTTTTCACTTTGGGCATTTATACATCAGTGTCCTCTAATGGCAAGCCATTAATATCGCGCATTATAACAATTTCTAAACAAGAGTTTTAACTTAATTCAGTAACTCACCAACATAAAATAAACCAATTTAAGCAAGGGTTAAAGTACTTTAAGTGTGGCTGCATTAAGGGTTTGCATTTTTTAGATACATTTTAATTGTTTTAGTTAAACTGGCACAACTTTTCTAATATAGACAAGCTCATGGTCTATTTCAGTTTCCGTCAGTCAACCCAGGTATACAAAATATATTTTCAAAGGCAGACAGGCGTAGGCCCTTTTCACTGATGCCTGGTCTGCACCTAAAAGTTAGAATGATCTAGCTGAAAAGTGTCACACCCCTTTGCAACATTGTTAGGTCAACCTAGCCCCCACTGTACACGCAGCTAGGTCAATGGAAAAATTCTTCCAATGATCTAGCTACTGCTTCTTGGAGAAGTGAATTAAATACATCCATGGAAAAATCCCTCCTATTGATGTAGGCAGTGTCTACACTACGGTGCTACAGTGTCCTAGCTGCAGTGTCCTAGCTGTGCCACTGTAGCTGCTGTAGTGCTGTAATACCCTAATGGAGACTGCACAGTAGTGATGTAAAAGTGTTTAGTGGCTCATCAATAAGAGTCCCAGTCCCTTGAATGTTCATTAGTAGTTAACGGCTGGCAGACTATTATTGAAGTACTCTGTTATTGTATCTAGCTGGGAATTTCATGGTTGCATTTGGATCAAATTGAAGCATGCCTTGGAAAGGGACTTATGGAAAGTTTTCTCATAGCACTGGTTCATAAGCATACACCATTTAAAAAAGAAAAGAGAAAATGAAGTGAAAGCTGCACTATAAACTGTCCCAGCCTGCTTGTAAACCCAATACAGAGTCTCTAGCTTCTTGTTTAAATGTAGCACATTCCTAGTCAGTTAAATGATCCATAATTGGAGCTGTGGTGAAGTATTCATTGTGAAATTAAAAATAATCTGAGCCTGGTTGTGACTCTTTTTACTCCCACTGCTGAGCATTTACTCACTCGACTATTCCCATTGATGCCAGAAGAACTACTCGTGGAAATAACAGCATGAGTTAGAGGGTTCACAGTTGTGGTCAGTTGTTTGGCAGCGTGTGTGTGTTCTTTCTGCATGCTGTACTGACTCTGGCCAGATATCCCATACAGCAGAGTCCAATCAAACCGCCCAATAAATCCACAGGCTTGGTTCGTAGCGAAGGCAATTGGTCAGGTTTATTGTTAACAAAGCACGGTCCTAATGTCCTGGCTCAATGGTTACAGGTACACTAACACATGTATGCCCGTTGCAATGGACTAGCTCAGGGACTTTCCATTATCCCCCAGGCCAGCCAAAGACACTACCTCTGAAATACATTTTTATACCCAAATACAAACAAGTTACGTACTGCCCCTCTGACGTAGTTGGTTGTCACCCTCTGACATAGCCGATTACCACCGATCATCTTGTACATCTCTATCCATCACACTGTGATCCTGACTTATCTTTAGGATGGGCCAGTGGATTCCTGTTATCTTTAGGGAATGTGCTGGTATCGAGGTGTTCTGGTACCACCCTTCTGGAATGTGCTTGCATGAGTGTTCTGTGCCTAGCACCTCTTAGGAATGTGTGGTTTTTTACAATATCAGCCCTGTTCTTGCCAGATTCTGTGAGCCAGACCTGCCTCTAGCTCACAGCCTGATTTTGCTTTATATTAGCAAAGCTTTGACCTCTACTTTAGCCCAGGCCTTAGGCCTCTGATACAAAGGCTTGTGTTTCAGGCCCTATTCCTACTACAACAGTATATTGCACTAAATTTGACCGTTTTTGATCTTGCACGGCTTCCGTGAAAATGAACACACACGTTCATGTCCATGAAAACTTAGCTGAGGTTGGGCACAGTTTAACTATAGTCACTGCTGTTTTTCACAGTGCACTTCTGAACTTTGAGATGAGTCGGGTTTCATCACTTGGTTGTCTTCACATAGTATTTCTTCAGCTTTCCTGCTTGGCTGAGCCTTCTCTGTTCTGAAGATGGCCAACAGAAGCCATTCTGATTTTTTCTTGAGGCTGGTGGATGGGAAAAGAGATATCCCCAAAAGGTGCTAGAGGGAGAGCGGGCATGGGCCTGACATCCACCAAAGATGCTGAACCAGATTTTCAGACCCATGTCTCTCCCTATAAAAAAACCAATAGGTGACACTGGGGGTTGAACGTGTAAAAGTTTGTTACTGGGCCTAATACAGGAACAGCATTATGAGGGAACTGAGAGCCACTGATCTTAGTGGGGACCGCCATAGGTTTGGACATTTTTAATAAGTACAAAAGGAACTTTGGACTTTTTTTGAAATTCTATCATCAGCATTGCTTTTTTACGTGCTTTTTTTTTCTCCCCCCCTGTCCCTCCCCCAGTGTTGAGACTAGTTTGCCTGGTACTTGTTCTTGCACTATAGGGAGGTGCTTGCTGCAGGCTTTCTAAACAGTACAGGCTGTGTGCCTCCTAAGAGCCAAGTCTTATTTCATGGGCCTAACACATTTTATCATGGTTGCATAGGCCCTGGCAGCATAAGTGCTGTAGGATGTGATACATCCTGCTTCTATGTCATTTCATTTACATACCTAGTGAATAAATTCTCAGGCCTAGCTGGAGTTGCACTATTCTTGTTTCACATCTGGAGGCAGTTTTTCCCTGGCTGATCTTACTTTACAGGGGATGTATGTGAGTACAAAGAAAACAGTTCGGATAGTTAGTGATTTAAGAACCTCCTGGCTTGAGGATCATGCCGTGAAAACGTCATGCATCTTAATCTTTGAATCCCAGGCAGCAATTGTGTAGTTACAAAGAAGAATGTGTTGGAGTAACTGTGTCGCAGCTCTAGCATGGGTGAAATACAGAATCCCAATACTAGATTCTTCATGGATTCATCCTGAATCAAATTATTTGGGCTACATATGAAAAGTGGAAATGATTTCTAATATGTTCAGTCCTGGAAAAATCATGGAGCAGGTCCTCAAGGAATCAATTTTGAAGCATTTCGAGGAGAGGAAAGTGATCAGGAACAGTCAGCATGGATTCACAAAGGGCAAGTCATGCCTGACTAACCAACCTAATTGCCTTCTATGAGGAGATAACTGGCTCTATGGATGAGGGGAAAGCAGTGGACGTGTTATTCCTTGACTTTAGAAAAGCTTTTGATACTGTCTCCCACAGTATTCTTGCCAGCAAGTTAAAGAAGTATGGGCTGGATGAATGGATCATAAGGTAGATAGAAAGCTGGGTAGATCATCAGTAGTGATCAATGGCTCCATGTCTAGTTGGCAGCCGATATCAAGCGGAGTGCCCCAAGGGTCGGTTCTGGGGCCAGTTTTGTTCAATAACTTCATTGATGAACTGGAGGATGGCATGGATTGCACCCCCAGCAAGTTTGCAGATGACTCTAAACTGGGAGGAGTGGTAGATACGCTGGAGGGTAGGGATAGGATACAGAGGGACCTAGACAAATTAGAGGATTGGGCCAAAAGAAATCTGATGAGGTTCAACAAGGACAAGTGCAGAGTCCTGCACTCAGGACAGAAGAATCCCATGCACTGCAACAGACTAGGGACTGAGTGGCTAGGCAGCAGTTCTGCAGAAAAGGACCTAGGGGTTACAGTGGATGAGAAGCTGGATATGAGTCAACAGTGTGCCCTTGTTGCCAAGAAGACTAACAGCATTTTGGGCTGTATAAGTAGGGGCATTGTCAGCAGATCGAGGGACATGATCATTCCCCTCTATTTGGCATTGGTGAGTCCTCATCTGGAGTACTGTGTCCAGTTTTGGGCCCCACATTACAAGAAGGATGTGGAAAAATTGCAAAGAGTCCAACAAAGGGCAACAAAAATTATTAGGGGGCTGGAGCACATGACTTATGAGGAGAGGCTGAAGGAACTGGGATTATTTAGTCTGCAGAAGAGAAGAATGAGGGGGGGGATTTGATAGCTGCTTTCAACTACCTGAAAGGGGGTTTCAAAGAGGATGGATCTAGACTGTTCTCAGTGGAAACAGATGACAGAACAAGGAGTAATGGTCTCAAATTGCAGTGGGGGAGGTTTAGGTTGGATATTAGGAAAAGCTTTTTCACTAGGAGGGTGGTGAAGCATTGGAATGGGTTACCTAGGGAGGTGGTGGAATCTCCTTCCTTAGAGGTTTTTAAGGTCAGGCTTGACAAAGCCCTGGCTGGGATGATTTAATTGGGGACTGGTCCTGCTTTGAGCAGGGGGTTGGACTAGATGACCTCCTGAGGTCTCTTCCAACCCTGATATTCTATGATTCTATGAATAAGATAAAAAGGGGGAATTCTAATAGATCACACCATGGACAAGTTTGCATGCTATATTGGAAACCTTTTACCATAAGATTTACTTTCCATTTACTTTCACCTGAAACCAACTTTCCTTGCATAGACAATGGTATTATGCACTTTTTGTCTTCCCAAACTTAGAAGAGCTTTTAGTTTTTTTGCTCTTAGAGCTATAGATCTCTTTTCCTCTCAAATGCTTTTCTAAGCGCTAGAAAAAGGCTTTTTGAAGAATTGTTGCCAATAGTAGCTAAAATAGCTAATTTACCTCAATTAAAGGATTCAGATATTTGAAATGGTGAAAACTTTTTCAATCGCCAGTTTAGAATGGGCAATACACACACTTCCACACAGAAGACAGGCTTCTATTATAAGCCTAATTTTCAACATATTTGCAAATGCGTGCACACTCCTCTCTGCACGTTTTCCAAAACTTTAACTAGTAAACATGAAATTTCCTATGTGGTCTTATGCCAGGGCACATTTTTTCTTCTGGAAAGTATGAGGCACATTACTCAAAGAATATGGGAGATATTAGAGCTCATAAAATGATATTTGCTCACCTCTTGAATATTTTAACTTTTGACTCATAATTCCTAAACAGCTTAGAATGTCCAAAATTGTGTTATCTTATTTATCTTTTTGAAGACTATTAACTTGGAGTACTAATTTGGACTATCTTTGTGGGGTTTATTGGTGGAATTATTACTTATAAACAGTGTTAATGGGCACTTTATAGCATCAGGGAATTTAAAACCCTGAGCAGCCTTTAAAGAATTTAGGAAGGCAGCATCTTATGTAAATGAGCTATGTAAATGAGCATCTTGATCTATGCAAATTTAGGAATTTCACATGGTAGCATCAACACCGATGTATGCTTCCTTAAACTACGCTTTACAGCAGCTGCATGCAGCAAAATTCCAAAGGCACATATGGTAAAAATGAGTACCTAAGGTAGTAACTGCAGGTTGCAGATTTCCTAAATCCCATAAAGGGAAGAAGTTGTACTCAGTGATATCTGCCTAAAAACCACATGGACTAGAGCAGTGGTTCCCAAACTTGTTCTGCCGCTTGTGCAGGGAAAGCCCCTGGTGGGCTGGGCCAGTTTGTTTACCTACCACATCCGCAGGTTCGGCTGATTGTGGCTCCCACTGGCCGCGGTTCGCTACTCCAGACCAATGGGAGCTGCTGGAAGCGGCGGCCAGTACATCCCTTGGCCCGCGCCGCTTCCCGCAGCCCCCATTGGCCTGGAACAGCGAACCGCAGCCACTGGGAGCCGCAATCGGCCGAACCTGCGGATGTGGCAGGAAAACAAGCCGGCCCGGCACACCAGGAGCTTTCCCTGCACAAGTGGCAGAACAAGTTTGGGAACCACTGGACTGATCTCTATTCTTGCTCCTACCACTGAACTGCCTTAATATTTAGCATTTACTGGGTCCTGCAAATGGTCAGCACCTCTGAAAAATCAGGTCACTTATTTAAGTGCCAAAATATGGACTTGGGTGACTAAATTTAGGCATAGCCAGCTCTGTGCCACTGGAGGATTCATCTACACATCCTCAGCTGCCATTTAGGGCTTTGTGCTGCCAGTGCAGTGCAAAGCAGACTTAATAGGGCACCAGGATCTGGTCAATAATGGGTCAAATTTATTCTTGTTTTAGGTCTATCGACTTCAATGAAGCTCCACCTGGAATCAATTTGGCCCAATCGGTATAGGGATTTTTCTTTTTGGTGATAAGGCACCATTGGGAGCTGCTACGCATCTGTGACATTCCCAAAAGAACCAATGGATACAGTTTCAGACAACTGGAGCCAGATTCTGGGCTTCCCCAAGTTTATGCTGAACAAACCAGAGAGTGAGGGCTGTCTGGGAGCTAGCTATAGATGAGCTAGTTTCAAATCCCTGTTTCTCATGCCCAGTCCCTCATCCCTGCTGTGGCTTACAGCAGCCTCAAGGCTGCTTTAACCTCTGCTAGGTGGCAATGGTCCCAAGGGACCACCAGCCAGCGAGTGTAGTCAGAGTGAGGGACTGCACTTTGGTGACTCTTCTTCCCTATTGCTTCCTGCCCCATGTGATGGAAGGTAGTGATGCAGAGTAGTGCTGGCTGGGGCTCCATTCCCAGGGTGTGGCGTGGGGCAGAGAATCTCCCCCTAAGTCTCCACACCATATTCTAATTTTAGGAGACACATTGAGATATACACACATAACAAACCCTATAAACAGGTAACAGGATTTTTATATAGACACCAGCACTACAAACAGCTTTGCATATGTTCTCTAGAATTAATTTAAATTGATTGTATTATCTACCACTAGTTAGCCCAGAGAAGTCATATGAATGTTTCCATAAGTGCCTGTTCTCCTATAAGCAAGCTTTGAAATCAATACAAAATGCCATTCCCCGTGACAATTTTTGTTTGTTTCATACTGCCAAACTAGTTCTCAGAAGGTGACAGATGAACGCCACGTTGGAACAGAATATTTACCAAAGTGCAAATCTAGTATTGTTTAAAACTGCCTGTAGTATTTTGCTCTCAGACTCAGCAGATGCTTGTCAATGCCCTTCTGTTTCCCATATCCCTATTTCAGCATTGGCAACTGCAGCCAAAGGTCAGAGTTCTTAACCAATGCAGGTATTCTTATTGATTTACTTAGTCAATAAAACAGCCTGGCTCCCCAGACTGTGTTTCTACACCGCCACCAAAGGCTGAATCATGGAAATGATTTCCCCCTCACAGTTTAGTTTTTCTCTTTACAAAAGAGAATTTCATATCATTCTCTGTGCATTTGAACTGCTCTACTGCTGTCTCCTGTAAAATGGGACCTGATCCAAATCCCCTTGTTGTCAAAGGGAGTCTTCCTATTATTTTCCGTAGGCTTTGGGTTAGGGCCTCACAGCCTACAAGTGAATGGGGCTGTATAAATGCTTATAATAATAAAACCATTGCTCAAAATGTATGGTGTTTGGCATATTCACAGGGCAGTGTGGGAGCACATAGACTGCTACTGTCTGTACTGTACCTATCCTATGGATAAAAGAGGGCTTTTGTTTCAAGGACTGTCAATCTGGCAGGTTTCATGATCAATAAAAATTAAAATACAAAAGACATGTGGTTCTTGGTCAGGTTACTATGAATCTTGTATCTCCAGACTGATTCTGGCCTGCATATTTATACCTGCCTTTGGAAATTTCTACCACATGCGTCTGACGAAGTGGGTATTCACCCAAGAAAGCTTATGCTCCAATACGTCTGTTAGTCTATAAGGTGCCACAGGACTCTTTGTTGCTTTTTATGAATCTTGGTCATTAACCTGTTGGTAAAAGGTTCAATATCCCATCCAAAACGTTGTCCAATCCTTTCTCTGCTACTCCATATACTATCTCTGATCTCTGTCTTTTTAAGTTTCTTTCTTCTGAGACATGTATGTCAATATGTGCTTGTCAAATACAGATTAAGAATCCAAGATAGTAACAGTGAAGACAGCCATTTATAATGGGTGTGGATTAAAATTAATTCCCTCATTAGAGGTGGTATTCCGTGAGAGACTATGAGATGGAAGAGATTAATGAACAGCAATGTTCAGTGACTTGGAACGGAGTCTATGATGCAATAAAAACTTTTGACCGCTACTAAAATTTAACTAGAGAGATGCTGGTAATGAAACATCTGCTATAGAACCTGTGTCTATCTGTAGTTCTCCCATATGACCTGAGCTTGGTGGGCAATGCAACCCCCTATGCTGAAATTATTTCCAATTGCCACTTTTTTGGAATAGCCTTTCTGGCAATGATGTCTATATGATGTTCCAGTGCCAAAAGATCAAGTATTACTGAATTCCCAGTGAGATGCTCCATCCAGAAATAAGCATAAAGTGAAACAATGGAACACAGTGTCATCTGTTAGGTCAGTAGACCTAGTCATTGTTAATCGGATAGCCTTGTGTTTTGAAGAACGTGCATGTAGTCAAAATATGTCTACAGGGAGCCTTTGCAAACTTTGGCTTTGAGTGTGTATTTATCATTATTATTTTATTTATTATTTGCATTACTGTAGTTTAACACATAGCATTTTGAGACACAGGATGTGAGTTTAAAATGTATTGTGAAAAAAACAATAAAAATTTACAGCAAAAATATGCTTTTTAGAAATTAGCTTGATTTGGGAGAGTTTTTAAGTGCATAGTAAAGGAAATTGAGCTGAATACTGGATGCTTGTAAAAGAAGTAAATAACTTATTCAGGGCTGCTTTTGGGGCAGTTTATGGTGTGTACCCAACCTCTTCAATTTTTTATTATAGTTTATATTATTTTCTACATTTTATAGTACTTTAATATTAAAATAAACATTTAAGACTGATTTTGGTTTTGCCACCATTAGAACCATATGTATAAGGGAAGGCAGAATTGTCCCTTTGTGTGTCTCTCAGTCACTACCTACTAAATCATTTTTTACACTCAGATTAAATGAGCAGCTACAGTTTCTTGCCATGACTTCAATCCCATAATCCTTAACAACCTCAAAGGATTGTAAAATTGGGATTAAGGTCAGAAAACATCTTATCACTGAGTCCTCAGGTAGAGCCCTGTGTCCAATTTGGGGTGCCACAGTTCAGAAAAGGTGTGAACAAATGGGAGAGTCCAGAGGAGAGCAACAAAAATGATAAAAGGTTTGGGAAAACTGACATATGAGGAAATGTCAAAAAAAAATTGCGCATGTTTAGTTTTAAGAAAAGAAAACTGAGGGGGAACTTGATGACATCCTTCAAATATGTGACAGGCTGTTATAAAAAGGACAGTGTTGTCCACTGATGATAGGATAAGAAGTAATTGGTTTAATCTGCAGCAAGGGAGATTTAGGTTAGATAGTAGGAAAATCTTTCTAACGCTAAGAACAGTTAAGCTCTGGAATAGGCTTCCAAGGGAGGTTGTGGAATCTCCATCACTGGTGGTTTCTAAGAACAAGTTAGACAAACACCTGTCAGGGATGGTCAAGGTACACTTGCTCCTGCCTCAGCGCTGGGGTCTGGACGTAGATCACTGTGACACCCTGTACCCAATATGACACCCTGTATTCCATGTTTACCACTTTTATATGGTTATGATATATTTTGTATAAAGTATGTCTTGAGTTGTCAAATGATACCTCGCATAATCTACTGAACATCATTGTCCTCTTAAAATGTGTGTGTCGATGTATATGGCGCAATGAGATTTTTCCTCTGTATTTGTTACTGAAATATGTTATGTTTCTGGGGAACGCCAATAAACTAGCTCCTCAGAGACAACAAAGAAGTGACCACCGGTGATACAAAACTACTAACTGCTGAAGCAATCATTCACGAGCAGGGGAAACTGTAAATAAAGAAATTTACAATTAATCTGAAAGACATTTTGAATCTCTCATACACCGGGGACTGTTTTGTCTACAACCTGGTGGGAGGTAATCCTCAGAGGAGGGTATAAAAAGGAGAGAGAGTGATCTCTTTATCGCCTCTCCTCCCCCATCTTTACTCATGGTAGCAAGATTGCTTGAAAGACAAAGGTGCATCATTGAACTGGGGGGGCAGACGCCCTGACCTGGAGATTTTCCAGCCAGTGCAAACTGCTGAAAGGTTTTAAGGGAGAGAAACTTTTTTGCTTTTAAACTTATTAGCCTTGGTAAAGTTTAGGAATTAGCTTGTGTGTTTATCTTTTTACTTCTTTTGTAACCAACTCTGACTTTTATGCCTTATCACTTGTAATCCTCTTAAAATCTATCTTTTGCTAGTTAATACATTTGTTTTACTGTTTTATCTAAACGAGTATGTTTGATTGAAGTGTTTGGGAAATTTCTACTCAGGTCAACAGGGCTGGTGCATATTCATTACCTTTTGTTGGAATGACAGACTAAAATCATGAGTTTGTACCATCCAGTGGGCTACTGAACAGTTCAAGATGCACATTCTGGGGAGCAAGACTGGGACTGAGGAAATATGTGGGTGTCACCCTGTGTCTATTCAAGGATGGCTGGACATAGCATTCATGCATTCAGCCAAGAATGACTTTGTATGCTGGTAGCTGTGAGTGATCAGAACCTGGAGAGGTTTGCTGTTCATTAGGCAAAGCAGTGTAAAGGGCATCTCAGGCTGGAGAGCTAAGGGGACATGGCAGTTCAGCAATCCAGGTTGTACCCTGGGGAATGTCACAATGACCTCTTGAGGGCCCTTCCGAACCTGTGTGTCTGAGGGTGTTGCATATGAGCTGCGGGGGGAATGCTAGATGTTTCTCTCTCCTCTCACAATCCATGCCTCACATTGCTTTCTGCCCAAGGGAAGGTATTGCTTTAACTGAGTGCACAACCTTTGGGCTGCAGAGTCAAAGGCTTCTTGAAATTGTGTCTTTGCTCAGAGCAAAGTATAGCGTAGAGATGGGGAAGGATGGCAGGGAAGAATTGTACCGACGGGCTTTCGTGGGATTTTCTCCTTCTTTTGTTAATTTCTCAACTAGTTAATTGTGACCCAACATCTACCCACTTGTGATTCACATTTGGATCATAATTCATATGATGAAAACTACTGATCAGCTGTGTGTGTGTGTGTATTATATATTATATCATTATTAATGTTATATATTATGTTAAAAGAATGTTACAGTTGGAAAGTCAAGTACCTGAAAGTTAGTAAATACAATAATTAAGGTTTCATGTGTCACCTTAATTTGCCCCTCTAGTGTGTATATATTATGATACAGTCTTTAATCAGATGATCATATAGTATTTTTCCACAGGATCATTCAGTGCACAGGACGGACAGTGCTCATTGAATGTGTAGGTATTCAGTTTTTTTATCCTCTTCATTCAGTGTATGGTTATCTGCATTATTGACTGCACACCATCCAAATCCTGCACTAATACAAAATTAATTTCCTCCTGTGCTTTTGCAGTTGCAGCTGTGAGTGCTGAGTACTTCTGCAAATGCACCTCACGTGGCTCAAATTGGGTACCCAGAAAATGAGAAACACACCTGTGAAAGGTTTGCTTTAAGTGACTTGCCCAGCATCACTTAGCAATTCTGTGGCAGAGGCAGGGATTGAATCCAATTCTCCAGGGTGGTATTCAATGGCCTTAACCACAAGACTATCCTTTCTTTTCTTCCTCATTCACCATACTCCATTCAACTTCCACAACTAATGAGGCAGGTGACCTAGAAACAACGAGCAACTTTTATTCTAGTATTCCCTAACTTAAAGTATAAAGTGCAGACTTTATACTTTCACGTTCTTTTAATGTGGCTGTTTTATGTAATTTAATTTTTTTTAAACTTAAAAATTGGGGGGTAGGGAGGGACTCTCATGCATTTCCTCATATTGACCCCCAGATGGGTCATCATCAGGGTTTGGATCTTTAGATCAACAGCAGAGTCCTCTACCACTTGAGCTAACATGGTTACTGGGAACAGCAGAAAGCTATCTTTTATGTAAACCAGTCATCTGATGGGGATGGAAACACACACGTTGCCAGTGGATTTCACAGCTATTTGTAAGACAGCAAAGGAATATTGAGACTCCGTTCCAGATTCTGCAGGGCAATGTTCCTAGTGGCTACAGATCCTTCTTGCTTCCCCTCACCCCAGCCTCTTCCTGTCCCCTGCTGCTTCAATGCCGTCTCCCCATCTCCTATCTGTATCCCCTCTCATCTGCACTCTTATTTTTCCCTGACTTCTGCCCTTCCTCTGAACACCTGCCCAATCAATTTCACATAAGCCATGGAACAGCCATCTGCTAGCTTGTCCTGCATTCATATGCTTAATCCAGAGGCATTATATGCTTCAATTTAAATATAATTTTGGCAGATGATAAAGGCAGTGTTGTAACTGAGCAGACCTAAATTCTGGTCCTAGGTCTGCCATTGATTTGATGTGTGGTTTGGGGCAAGTAATTTTAATCTTTCTGTGTCGGTTTCCCCATCTGTAAAATGGAAATAATACTGAACCATCTACCTACCAGGACTGTGGTATGGATCAGTGTCTATGTGCGTTGAACACGTGAAATGCTGCATACAGTCTATATTTTATTAGTTATTATCTTTACAAATCCTCTGATCTAAAATACTCCAATGGCAACTGATCCAGTGACAACTAATTTTGATGACAAAGCTGTTGTTTCATAGAATCATAGAACTGGAAGGGACCTGAGAGGTCATCTAGTCCAGTCCCCTGCACTCAAGGCAGGACTAAGTATTATCTAGACCATCCTTGACAGGTGTTTGTCCAACCTGCTCTTAAAAATCCCCAATGATGACAACCTCCTTAGGCAATTTATTCCAGTGCTTAACCACTCTGACAGTTACGAAGTTTTTCCTAATGTCCAACCTAAACCTCCCTTGCTGCAATTTAAGCCCATTGCTTCTTGTCCTATCTTCAGAGGTTAAGAAGAACAATTTGTCTTCCTCCTCCTTATAACAACCTTTTATGTACTTGAAAACTGTTATGTCCCCTCTCAGTCTTCTCTTCTCCAGACTAAACTGGAGGGATAGCTCAGTGGTTTGAGCATTGGCCTGCTAAACCCAGGGTTGTGAGTTCAATCCTTGAGGGGGCCACTTACGGATCTGGGGCAAAATCAGTACTTGGTCCTGCTAGTGAAGGCAGGGGGCTGGACTCGATGACCTTTCAAGGTCCCTTCCAGTTCTAGGAGATGGGATATTTAAACAAACCTAATTTTTTCAATCTTCCCTCATAGATCATGTTTTCTAGACCTTTAATCATTTTTATTGTTATTCTCTGGACTGTCTTCAATTTGTCTACATCTTTCCTGAAATGTGGTGCCCAGAACTGGACACAATACTCCAGTTGAGGCTAATCAGTGCGGAGTAGAGCGGAAGAATTACTTCTAGTGTCTTGCTTACAACACTCCTGCTAATACATCCCAGAATGATGTTTGCTTTTTTTGCAACAGCGTTACACTGTTGACTCATATTTAGCTTGTGATCCACTATGACCCCCCGATCCCTTTCCGCAGTACTCCTTCCTAGGCAGCCATTTCCCATTTTGTATGTGTGCAACTGATTCTTTCTTCCTAAGTGGAGTACTTTCCATTTGTCCTTATTGAATTTCATCCTATTTACTTCATACCATTTCTCCAGTTTGTCCAGATCATTTTGAATTTTAATCCTATCCTCCAAAGCACTTGCAACCCCTCCCAGCTTGGTATTGTCCACAAACTCTATAAGTGTACTCTTTATGCCATTACCTAAATCATTGATGAAGATATTGAACAGAACCCTGTGGGACCCTTCCAGCATGACTGTGAACCACTGATAACTACTCTCTGGGAATGTTTTTCCAACCAGTTATGCACCCTCTAGGTAGCTCCATCTAGGTTGTATTTCCCTAGTTTGTTTATGAGAAGGTCATGTGATACAGTATCAAAAGTGTTACTAAAGTTGATATATCACATCTACCGCTTCCCCCCATCCACAAGGCTTGTTACCCAGTCAAAGAAAGTTATCAGGTTGGTTTGACACAATTTGTTCTTGACAAATCCATGCTGACTCTTATTTATCACCTTATTATCTTCTAGGTGTTTGCAAATTGATTGCATAATTATTTGCTCCATTATCTTTCCGGGTACAAAAGTTAAGCTGACTGGTCTGTAATTCCCTGGGTTGTCCTTATTTCCCTTTTTATAGATGGACACTATATTTTCCCTTTTTCAGTCTTCTGGAATGTCTCCCATCTTCCATTACTTTTTGTTTGTTTATTTTAGAAAAGGATACTTTTCAATTGTCGAAAAAGGCCAGAAGCTAGATATAAATTCTTACATTTTCTTTTAAGTTCTGCATTTAGAAAAAGTTGTAGCATGCAATGCAAAAACAGATAAAATGAAATGGTTTAAATAACACAAGAAATCAGTTATTGCTCTGCTAAGGGTCCTTTGGGTAAGTGGACAGTATAGTGTTGTATTCTCTCTGTAGAATAAATCAATAAGCTGGCTTTAAAGGAAAAGATGATCAAGCCTCTCTATCTAACACTTCATTTCCCAGCCGAAGCGATAGGGGAATACTCTTAAAAAAAAAAAAAAAAAAATCTAGCCTGCTATGAATTCTGTGATCTTTCTATTCTTATGCTCACATCTCATCTACTGTACTTATTTACATTTATCTAAGGATGTAATTTTCATGTATATGAGAGTGATTGGGATGTTTTTCCAGTTAATAGTATTCATAACATTCATATAATGCCTTCAGCTGATGAATCTCAAAGCCCTGTCTAAACTGTATGTACACTAATTAGAATTGCTTCTTCCCACCACCAAAATGCAAACAGTTTTTGGGGCAGAGGGGAGAGCATATACCCGGGGTGGCCAAACTGTGGCTCGCACGCCACATGTGACTCTTTTACCGTTAAAGTATGGCTCACAGAACTCCCCCCATTCTCCACCTACCAGACTGGGGGGGGAGCACGGGACCTCTGCCTTGCAGTAGGGTGGTGGGGTAGGGGCTTCTGCCCAGTGGGGAGGGAGTCTTGGGGCTTCAGTCCTGCCGGGCACACCTGCCAGGGCTCCTGGCTTCAGCAGGAGCGGGGCTGAAGCCCCGAGCCCCATCAGGCACCTCCTGTGGGGCTGAAGTCCTGGCCCCTGGAAGATGTGCCTTGGCTCTCAAACTTCTGAAGCTTGTCGTATGCGGCTCAGAGGGCCAGTAAGTTTGGCCACCCCTGGCGTATGGGCATGGCATAACAGAAAAGCAACACTACCCAACAGTTTAGGATCAGAAACAAAGAAGAAAGCCATGCCGGGGTAATGTAGGTTGGTAAGAGAGAGTTCCTGCCTCAGAGAGCTTACAAAAGGGATGAGGCTTTATTCTCATTTACAATGAGGCCCCTGCACACCATTCTGGCAATGTAAAGCTCCTTTGGGCTTGTCAGCACACAGCTTGGGGACTGGCATATCTACTTCAGAGAGGAGTGTAATGTTCTTTTAGTTGAAATTGTTATAGTGGTACAACATTTACTTAGTTATACTTGTATAAAGGTGACTTTATTCTGGTAGAGATCAATCCCCTTCCTGTATGGGAACAGCTTTACTGGTATAAAGCAACTTTCTAGCGGTATAACTGCATCAGCACTCGGAGAGTTGCGCTGCATTAACTGTATTGGTATAGTTAAAGCAGTACACCATTTGTCAGTAGACAAGGTCCTAAAGTGAGCGCAAACGTAGTTGACACCCATTTTAGGGCACTGTTACAGGGTGGCGTTAAAGGGCCTTTTTGTAAAATGAAAATAAAACCCTAAATACACAAGGCAAATGGGGGATGGGAAGGGAAGCAGAGGCACAAGTGCAATGACCTGACCACGGTGACACAGCACGTCAGCTAGAGATCTGGGAATAGAACCAGTCCCTTGAGTCCCTGTCCAGAGCCCTGGTCATGCCAGCATGTCAATATATTGTAGGATTGGATTGGAGTGGATTATATATAATATTATTGACTAGATCTGTGAGAGGTCTACCATTTTCAATACTTGTGGATTTTGAGTATATGAAGAGCAGGTTTTGTTCACAGTGGCTTATTGTTCAGGTCTCCTTAGTTTTGAGTTCATACGTGTATTTCAGGTTTCAAGTTTCAGGTTACCCCCTGTAAAAGTTTCACATTCTACCTATCAACAGCCTTTCAGTTTCCCCTAACAGGATGTGAGATTTTCTCTGACCTTGGTATCTCCTAGGAGAATGGCTTGTTTTGCCCCTTTGGGGCCAAACAGTTAGTCAAAATTCATTGCCTTGCAGGGTTGTTTTCTTTAGAACGAGGAACTGATGGTATGAATCAGGTACATGATCAATGTGAACTTGTTTATTTACAAAGAATGTACACAGGGTCCTGTTTCCCTGAACACAATAGAAACAAACAGCAGCAGGCAGTTTCCTTGCACAGAAATCCCCAAGTCTGCCACCCCAGTGAGCTCTGTGTCCCAAAAGCTCTGTCTCTTTGCTTCCTCCTAGGGTCATGTATACAACTCTTTCTGCGGGCTTTCCCACTTCTCATGCCCATAGGCTGCAAACCAACATTCTAATCCCTGCATTTGCAACCAGGCAAACCCCTCGGCCCACATGACCTGGGAAGTCCTTACCATTTTCTTCAGCTATGTTTACTACATAAAGGGGCTTGATTTGCTTTTTTTCTTCTGTTGAGCGCAAAGGAAACTGTTTGGCACACCCCTCAGCTTTAAAGAAGTCTGTGATTTGTCTTTGGCAGGGCCGGCTCCAGGCACTAGCCCACCAAGCTTGTGCTTGGGGCGGCACCTGGAAGGGGGCGGTGCGGTGCTCCGGCTCCGGCCGCCGGGGAGAGCGGAGCCACGGCCGGGGCTCGCCGCCCTCCCCCTGGCGCTCTGGCTGCCGGGGAGAGCGGAGCCGCGGTGCGCTCGCCGCCTTCCCCCCGGCGCTCCGGCCGCCGGGGAGAGTGGGGCCACGACCGGGGCTCGCCGCCCTCCTCCCGGCGCTCTGGCTGCCGGGGAGAGCGGAGCCCCGGGCGGGCTCGCCGCCCTCCCCCCGGCGCTCTGGCTGCCGGGGAGAGCGGAGCCGCGGTGGGCTCGCCGCCTTCCCCCCGGCGCTCTGGCTGCCGGGGACAGTGGAGCGTGGCGGGATCGCCACCTTCCCCCCGGCGCTCTGGCCGCCGGGGAGAGCGGAGCCCAGGGCGGGCTCACTGCCCTCCCCCCGGCGCTCTGGCTGCCGGGGAGAGCGGAGCCGCGGCGGGCTTGCCGCCTTCCCCCCGGCGCTCTGGCCGCCCTCCCCTGCTGCGCTGGTGGGGGCGGGGAGGCGGCCAGAGGCTTTTTTGCCTGGGGCGGCAAAAAAGCCAGAGCCGGCCCTGGTCTTTGGATCCTAGGTCTTGCCTATACAGGGAAATTCACCAGCATTACTATCAGTATAATCTAACCCTCTCCCAACCCCAAAAGGCCACTGTAAGAATGTCCACAGTGACCTAATTATAGCAGTATAGTAATGCTGGTGAATTCCCCTGTATACACTCCAGTAACCACACCCACTCAAAATGCATAGGTCCTTCAGGAACCATTTCTGGGTCCCCATTTGCTATCTTCTAAGCGAGCTCCATCTTCTTGTTGAGCCACTTGGTAAGGCCTCTGCTCTCTAACTTTGAAAGGGTTATCTTGGTGGTAGAGCCTCTGTCGGTCCCCATCTCCTGTAGCTGAAAGGCAGTAATCTACAACACTAAGCATGGAGCTTACAACAACCTAAATTCCCCTGCATGCAAGGAATAGGGAGATCTGAGATTTATGTTGGAAGGTGTTTTGGGATCCTTTGGGTTGAAAGGTACTATATCACTGTATGATATTATTAATAATACATCATTTAATTTTTCTGTTACTGATTTTTTTTTAATTAAATTTTAAACACTGCATTAAAGCATGAAATATGAGACACAAACTGCTAAGAGCGAAGAAATGCATTAAGGCGCTCTCCAGTCAATTTTTTTACTTGTCCTCTTGTGCCTCAGTATTGCAGCTCATGTGGTGAGTAACATAGAGCAAGCGAAGGTCGGAGGGGAAAGCCTAAACTCTACATTTCCTGGATTCTACTCCTTCTTCGCTTCGTTAATTTGCATGGACTGGGTCTGTCCTAACAACCATTGATATCAATGGAAAGACTCTCATTGACTTCAGTGGACACTGGATCAGGACATTATTGCTTAAGAAAGGTGACAAATTGACAGCCCTGCAGATTGAAGCCTGTCATTCATAAAATAGTTACATAAGGCACAGGTACTAGCAGTATGAGCTTCTCCCATGCTGCCCCGCCAACGTACTTCAAACCTGACCCCAAAGGACCATCTCTAGTGAGAGGGGTACTTTGGTCTACATAGGAAATTAAATGCTTGGTGTCTCAGTTCAGAATGAAGGGAAAGAAAGCCAATTAGTTTAAGCAGCCTAGAGATGAAAGGCTCTCAGTCCACAAACCTCTTCCCCAAGCAGTCCAGACCCTTTGGTTTGAATTTTAACAGTATGTGTTTTGGATTTCATTTTTCTACTCAATAGGATATTACATCTCCCTGAATCTTTGCCTCCCACTCACTAAAAATGTAAACAAATAATTCTTCATCTCCAAAGACTTAATGCTTGAGAGATGCCTTTCAATCTTCTGGTTTAGTAGGAGTTGATAGTTAATTACACACTGCCTAATCTGATTAGCCCGGATGAAGAGAACTCCTTTAGAGAAGTTTTGAGTATTTTTGATTAAAATCAATTGGATGAGATTGCAGGCCACTGTGCATTAGAAAACTACAAGTGATGCTTAAAGGTACAAGACATGCTTCTTGTGCTGGCAAACAATGAGGTATCCTCCAACATATGAATGGATTCCTGTCAACTATCCATCACTCCAGTTAACTTGAAGAAAGCTCAGTAGTAAATACACACTTCAAATTTTTGTGCCTTACTACACAAATGTTTCTTGAAAAGTCATACTTCAAAATACCAAACCTTCCTTATAGGGAAAGAGCTGTCAAATTTTCAGGAAATAGATGTACTATAGAGCCATGTACTGCCTGTTCTGTACTTGTAATTCCATCAGCGTTCTACCAAGAATCAAGGCCAGGGTGGCCCAAAGCATATTTCAACATGTCTCGTGAGCTTTGATATAACAAATTTGTGGACATGTAGCTGTCTCCCACTTGACAATAAAATCATGGTGACAGCAGGTACAGAACTTGGGTCCTCCTCCTTATGAAAGCAGAGGTGCCTGCTACGTGAGCTAAAGGAGGATCTCTAAGCAGTACAGGGCTTATGGCTCCCATACTTCATCAATTCTGCTTCTCTCCAGATCATTCAGAACACAGTACATCCTATCTGAAGACTGGGCTTCAGCGGATTCCTCATGCCTAGGAACCTACTTTAAATATGGCAAAATCTTCCACAATTTTAATGGTCACTGTTGCAAAAACCTGATGTTGTTTGTTGTAGGCATATTCAAATCGTAAATTACTAGTACATATACATTGAGCAGTGCCGAATCCAGGAGTCATTAATACAAACATTGTTTCCTTTTTCAGTCCATGCATGTTCATGCTCCTTAGTTTCATTTTGAGATTAAACAAACTCAGAAATTCAAAACAAAACTCAGCTGAAACTGCCAAACTTTGCCTGATTTCCAGTAAAACCATATGAATCCCATGCGAGTTTCACCTGGCCTCCACCCGGCCTCCACCCAAAGCCAGAGCATGATCCCAGGATCGCATGAAATTCAGCTCATTTTGGCTGAAAGTTTCACGAACCTCATTGAACCTCTAACTCAGTTTTCTGGTATAATAACAAAATTCAGAATAACTCCTTCCAGGTTCTTTTGTAAAGTTCCGCACGGCTCCAGTTGTATAGATACTACGCTGAGGGGAGATCATATAAGTAGCTACATAGACGTGTGTAAGTGACCGAGTTTTCCTTGCTACTTGCAGTATATTTAGAAGACAGCTAAACTAATAATAGTTGAAAAATTAAACATAGATTCATTTATTTCAACATGGTTTGAGGCTAGCATTTGTCACCCAAAACCTTATGGGGATTTCTCTCTCCACTACGCTGACTAGAAACTAAAAGCAAGTATTCTGAATACATAATGCAGCACACTGTGCTGCCTGAGATTCCCACATCTTCCACCCACTCATTTTCGCACTGAGGGGCAATGGAAGATAGAAATAACTCTCTAACTCCCACACATAGAAATTGCACATTCCTGGTCAATTTATTTTTGATTGATAATAAAATCTCACCATGGAAGGTGCCTGAAAAACCCAAATAGATTTACTGAAGAAATATAAAGTACATAAGTGAGGAATTTAAGATTGTTGGAGATGTTCCCCTTAGCATCATTAGGGGTCAATGCAAGGCTGGCCTCATACTTCTAGTCTATATCCTACTCGTTACATGCAGTTGATCTATATTGTGAATTTCTTTTTTTTTCTGCTAACATGTAAAACCAAGACTGTCCGCGTCATTTGAGAACCCATATCTTTTTCCTAATGTTCTGGCCACATCCCAATGTGGAATTCCTCTCACTTGCATTCTCCAGGTAGTTTTGAATGGATATCTTATTCTGTTGAGGTGTTGCTGTGTGTTGTTAAACAGCTGCTGCATTTCCATGGTTGTGCAATGAGCACTATGTAACCTTAACAAGCTAACGTGTGTGTGGAGTGTTTGTAGAATGATCTCTAAGAACATTCAGATTAGCTGTATTTTTATATATTTAACATATTTTGTGTGACCTACTGTAGTATAAATTCATGTACTAAATGAAATATAAATCCAATATATAAATGCACACTATTCCTATGGGATTCTTACATTGTTTCTCCTGGGAGCTAAGTTACAGGAGTGTTGTAAGTTGATGTTTGTCAAGTATATTGAAATCCTTCCATTTCTATAGCTCCTTTATGGAAAGTGTTTTCAAAATAATTTTTCATTATATTTATGGTAATTTTATCCACTAGGACATTTGTAGAGTTATCATAATCAAACAAGCACAATGGACCAAATTCATGAAGCCAAAGGAGTTACACCATGAGTGAATTGGTTCCCCCCCCTTCCCTAAGAGCAGCTGTAGGGAATGTTGTATTAACACTAATATCTTTTCCGCAAATGCAACCTAGAATGTATTGATCAAACTTGAATATCCAGCCTTTATGTCCTCAAGCCTTATAGAATGCTTCAATTTTGTTGTTGTAGTCCTGTTGGTCCCAGGATATGACAGAGACAAGATAGGTTTCATAGATTCTTGGATTCCAAGGTCAGAAGGGACCATTGGGATCATTCAGTCTGACCTCCTGTACAACCCAGGCCATAGAACTTCTCCCAAATAATTCCTATCTTTTAGAAAAACATTCAGTTTTGATTTAAAAATTGTCAATGATGAGAATCCACCGCGACCCTTGCTAAATTGTTCCAATGGTTAATTAGTCCTCCTGTTAAAAATTTACGCCTTATTTCCAGTCCAAATTTGTCTAGCATCAGCTACCAGCCATTGGATGGTGTTGTACCTTTCTCTGCGAGACTGAAGATCCCATTATTAAATATTTGTTCCCAGGGCCAGATTAAGTCTCCTGTGGGCCCAGGGCTATTAGACTTTGTGGGGGCCTGTATACAAGTCTTTTTCCTAATTTAAAATAAAATGATCACAATTATGGTATCGAGGCTATTAACGTTATACTAAACTTGCCTTTTAATTAACATAAAGCCGTTCTGTGGTTACATTTCAGTCTTAAAATATGTAGAATATAGTTAAGTTAATTCAAAATAGCTTACTTCTTATCTTAGAACAGCTGTTATATTAGTTTCTTTCTGGGAGGGACTTTGGGTGCAGGAAGGGGCTCTAGACTATGGCAGAGTGTTGGGGTGCAGGAGAGGGTGAGGGGTGTGGGTTCTGGGAGGGAGTTTGGTGCAGGAGGGGATTCTGACCTGTGGCAGGAGATTGGGGTGCAAGAGGGGGTGCGAGGTGCAGGCTCCAGCCAGGAGGCACTTTCCACAGGCAGCTCCCGGCTGGTGGCACAGCAGGGCTCAGGCAGGCTGCCTGCATGCCATGGCCCCATGCCATTCCCGGAAGTGAACAGCTGCTGGCACATCTCTGAGGCCCCAGTGGGTGGGGGCGGCTCTGTGCGCTGTCCCTGCCCCTAGCACCATCCCCGCAGCTCCCATTGGCCCCCCCCTCCTGCACCCCAACCCCTTGCCCCAGGTCAGAATCCCCTCCTGCACCAAACTCCCTCCCAGAGCCTGCACCCCTCACCCTCTCCTGCACCCCAACACTCTGCCCAAGCCTGGAGCCCCTTCCTACACCCAAACTCCCTCCCAGAAAGAAACTAATATCATAGCTGTTCTAAGGTAAGAAGTAGGCTATTTTGAATTAACTATATTCTGCATATTTTAAGACTGAAATGTAACCACAGAACGGCTGTATGCTAATTAAAAGGTAAGTTTAGTATAGCATTAATAGCCTCATTGCCATAATTGTGATCATTTTGTTTTAAATTAAAATTAAATTAAATTAAATTAAAAATTCCCTTTTTATGCATCTGAGGATCTCATGAGCTTATTTGGCCAGAGTATCACCCTGTGAGCTCATGTTCAGCTGATTATGCATCACAACCCCCAAATCTTTTTCAGAGTCACTGCTTGACTCTAGAGTCCTCCATCTTATAAGTGTGGCCTAGATTCTTTGTTTCCAGAGGTATACATTTACATTTAGTCATATACAAATGCATATTGTTTGCTTGTGCCCAGTTTACCAAGATCCCTCTTAATCAGTGACCTGTCCTTTTCGTTATTTACCATTCGGTCGATTTTTGTGTCATCTGCAAACTTTATCAGTTGTGATTTAATGTTTTCTTTCAGGTCATTGATAAAGATGTTAATTAAGGGTCAAGAACCAATCCCTGTGGGACCCCACAGGAAACAGAACCGTTCAATGACAATTCCCTTGACAGTTATATTTGGAGACCTATCAGTTAGCCAGTTTGGGATCCATTTAATGTGCCCCATATTAGTTTAATATTATTCTAGCTCTTTGACTTGGTGCTGCGTGATGCTATAATTAAAAGTCTTACAGAAGTCACCAAAATAATTATCTTTATCTACGAATCTTGGAAGAAGAGCTCTATTTAAGTCTGAAAGCTTGTCCCTTCCATCAACAAAAGTTGGTCTAATAAAGATATTACCTCATCGACTTTGTCTCTCTGAATTTTGAATGGCAAAGAACAGTGTCGTTTTTCTTGATTGCTCAAAAAACAAGCAAGCTGTTCTTTAGAGATGTCATTACCAGTTTCGTTTCAGAATCCATATGCAGAGTACAGCATATTAACATCTCTATATGTAAGTTTTACTTTATTTTATGTGAACATTTGGTTTTTATAGTTCGTAAGTGGCAATATTGCAAATACACTGAGAGAGGAAGTTACTTCTCTTTATTATAAAAGAGCAGCCATCTGATTTTTGCTTTCACTTTTTCTTTCTTTTTTTTTTTTTTCAAAGGGGGAAGGGTGGAAACGGATGAATAATTCAGTTCATGTTTATGCATTAAGAGAAGTGAATCAGAACTCCAAGTGTATCCAAACATTTCCAAGATCGCTCCCACCTACACACTTTATGCGGAAAGAGCCTTTGGGTCAAAATCTGCAGGTGCTGCTCAAGGAGGAGAACAAATTGAACCTGAATTTTTATATAAGAATTTATGGATTGAAAAATTGGCCATTAACTCAAAATGAGGGCAGGATTGTGACCTGCCTTAAGACACCACATAGGGGAGTAATGGGTTGCCTTGCACCTCTTGTTCCCCTGGGAGAACTACCCACATGTGAATCACAGACAAATGGGAAGGTGCACAAATAGGCGGAGCATTGGCTCTGGTCCCAGCAGAGCTGAGCTGGCATAGAGGAGAAGAATTATTCTGCTGCTGGTATAACCCAGCTGCTGGTATAACCCAGCAGCAGATTACTTCCCCTGTGAAGCAAGAGAACAGAAATCAGGGAGGGAACTGTAGCTCCCTGGGCTGCTCTTGTGGCAGCATAGCTTGACCCCACCTGTAAGAGTGGGTTCTACATTTACAATATAGCCTTTCTCTGTGAACTTTAACCCATTTTCACCCCGACCCCACAATCCTTGTACACCTGCTCCTCCAAATAGTGCAGAAATTAGCTCAATTTAAAGTGCTTGAGAAAGATCACTCTGTCTTGGACAGGTGTACTGCGCAGGAACCCAGATGAACTAGGGGCTTGTCTACATTTGAAAATTAATTTGGATTAAGGGAGGGCATGACTTTAAAGCACAATAATTGTTTTGGACTAGGTCCCCATGTGGATACTCTTATTTTGGAATCAGAGAGAATTTTTTTCAGTGTGACTTAATCTACTTCCAAAACGGATTAAGGTAAATTGGACAAAATCAAGCATCCACTTGGGGGAGCTATCCCAGAATCGCTACTCCAATTAATTTCTCTCTGTGTGGATGAGAGCTAGGAAAATAATTGTATCCTTCTATTTTCTGAGGTGAGGGCAAGGAGGGGGAAGGGTTGTGTACTTTTGTTTTTGTTGCCTTGCTTATTTAAAAAAGAAAAATCAGATGTTGCTGTATGTGATATTCCCAAAAGGGTTAATTGTAAAAGTCAGCTCTGAGAAGTTGCTAAGCAACAATGTTCTGCCCTCAGGATCAATGATCAACCAATGGTGATTTGTTCTGCTGATGTAATGTATATAAGTTAATATTCCTTGTAGAGAATTGTGTGGGTGGAGTTCTGTGAAAACTTATCTGAACTGGTTTCTTCTGCTCCTGTAGTTTTAATTAATTCCTCCTAATAAAAGTAATTGTTTTTCTAATTATGGTCCAGTCCCTTAATAACAATTATTCCAGTATAACAAAGACACTAACTAGCAAGAGTCAATCAAAATTAGTTCATTTTTCCGATTTTTGGATCCATAACTCTTGCTGGAGATGAACTGATTAGTTTTTATTATCTAAAAGGGTAAATTATAATAAATGCACATTACTGTTGCACACAGTGTACTCTCTGGAACTGAAGGGGGTAGAGAAATGGGGAAGATAAGCAGTCCAGTAATTTAGTCTTATGAGTAAGGTTTTCCAGATCAGGCCCAAAATTTTTAAATAATTTACTAGTTCTAATGAATTGCACAGTATTTTAGAATTTAGTTATATAGAATACCCTGATTCGCATAGGTACAATTTGGATGCTTACCTGACTCCCTCAATCAAAGAATGTAGTTAATCAGTTAGTACTGATTTCATTAAAAGTGAGATTGTATATTTTCACTTAATGGCTGTTGAATTAGGTTCAAGATTATGAAATCTGGGCCCCACTCTTTGCTGAAGTCAGGAGTTACACCACATTATGCCAGTTGAAGGCCAGGGCTGGATTTAGGGGCAGGTGACTCTGGGGTGCCGGGCTTGGGGTGCTGTTTTTGTTGTTAGTGACATTTCAGTTATTCTTAAAATTAAAAACTTTCTATAAGCCTAGAGGAAACCATTTTTATTTGCTTATATATGGCATGAATAAATACAGATTTACAGATCCTTGTGTGCAAATTTATTGTCTTGTATGACAGGGATAAATCATGCATGCAAATTGTGCATCAAAGTTGTGATATGGGCTACAAATGCAATAAAAATTAAAGTATTCAAAAGTTTAACAAATGGAGTGAGGAGGGCGCTGAAGACACTCTACCTGGAGCACCATTTGGTCTAGGTCCGGCCCTGCTGAAGGTCTTGACTTTTGTGTAGCAGAAAAGAAATGTAGAGTAAAATCCTAAGCCTTTTGACTTCAATGGGGTAAGGATTTCACCCTTAATAACTAATTCTTATATTCCTCTGAAAAACCTTCAATGAGCATCACAAAACCCATTCCTGCAGCCTTGTTGCATGCAACACTTCCACTAATTTCAATGAGAGGTACATGCTCCATAGACTGCAGAATCCGGTTCAAACTTAAGCCTGCAAAATAGTCCCCTTCTTAAAGTGTTTTCTTGCCTAGTCTTTTCTGGTTAACTTCCATAAATATGCCATATTGCTCATGCTCTCTGATTAGATAAGTCCAGTTGTTATAAGATTTTGAGTTTGTAGAAGTCATTAAGCAGTTAGCCCTAGGACTACTGGCCTCCCCGTTAAAAGCAGAGATATTGAATGTCCCTTTATGTTTATTTTGCTATATTATATGTATATTCAGCCATGTTTTGAAGACTAAGTACCCTCAAATAAAATCTGAACTGATGTCTAAGTTCAAAATATTTTGATATCATCTTTGTTTGCATGTCACACGTTTTCATACATCTCAGCACATCCTGGGTTTGGCTGGGATAAGCAGACATGCATTTGGGAGAAGCAGGTCCTCAGAATCTCTGGAAATCAGACCCAAGGGTGTCAATTTGGGCCTCCAAATTTAGGCTTCAACCCAGCAAAGTATTTAATTACGTGCTTAACTTTAAGCACTTGGGTAGCTCCATTGGCTTTAATGTGATCTTAAAATTGCTCTGCTAGACTTGGACTTAGAACACTTCTGAAAATTTGGTTGTATATCTGTAGATGTTCACTCATCTCTAGTTAGTATCCAATAATACATGTATGTTACAGCTTCTGAGTACAACTTCAGTGTGCAGGGTAATCCTTTCAGCAAAGTCCCTTCAATATGCCAGAAGGTGGGAAGGAAGAGAAATAGATTTCCAGGAATAAGCATATTTTATGATGATTAAGGTAGAGAACAAAACTGGTTGGTACAGTGTATGGTTACAAGACACTGGACTGTTGCTAACGTCTCCACGTGAAATTCTGGCCCCATCAAAATCAATTGGAGTTTTGCCATTGACTTCAATGGGGTTAGTATTTCTGTCTCTCCGAATCGTTTGTTCTTATATTTCTGCTGCTAGTCCTTGTAAAATGTTCATATAAATTCCCCATCCCCCCACCCTCTCTTTTTTTGGTACTGCTGTTCTGTCTGCATCTCTTTCTCTGAGTGTTTTGATAGTGACTATACCACTTTTTTCCACCGGAGACTGGCCCTTATCTCTTTATTTAGTTTTAAAGACAAATTCAATGTGCTCTATTGTGTGCATGAAAATTACAGTTTTTGTAACACATGTACAATAATTAAATTGTTCCCACCCTGTCAAAATATAAGTCCTTGACTAGTGCCTTTAGGTCATCCGGTGTGGATCCATTAATGTGCAGCAATAGAGCACTGAGCCTTGGCTTGCAGCTAAACACAGTTTTAATCACCTTTTATTAGAACACCTCCCTTTGGCATAGAACTGCTTAGCACAGGGGATTGGTAATGAGATGCCTTTTGCGGCGATATGCTGGAAGGGGCTCCTGAGAGTATCTTGTTAAAATTCCACTGTAATTTGAAGGGAGGTGTGGTTGGGGGATAGGGGAGATTTCTGTGCCTTGACTGGAGAGCAACCCCTTTTCTGGAGATTATTTAATCATTCTTCCCAAGGATGATTTATCTCTGGGCTCATAAAAATATTTCTGAAAAGCAAATGTTTTGCCTGTAAAATACACTAGATTGTGCAAAGTATCAGGTAATTTGCTGTTAAAGAAATCCCAAGGGAAGGAACCCAGTGGAAAATTTTCTAGGGGAATATATATCAGACACTCCCTAGACACAATCTCCTGCTTCATTTCTAATTCTGCAAATTGGATGGTGTGGTGCACCGTCAATATAGTTAGGGTATTTTTAAGCACTAAATATTTCCAACAAAGGACACATATATATAAATGCATTTGCCAGCTGATGATGTTTCCTTCCTTGGTCATCTTATAATGATGACATAGCATTTCTTTTAAAGTGGGAAATAAATAAATACATTACCTCATCCTCTAGCCCTGCTCTCAGCAAGTGAATAATCCCTCATATATAGATGTGTGATTATGATTTGCTGATGGCATGCCAAGCACTGTGAAAACATAGAGGCGATAGAAGGTGAAATCCTGGTTCCATTGAAGTCAGTGGCAAAACTTCCATTGACTTCAATGGGGCCAGCATTTAGTATTTCACCCATGATCCCTGCCCAAGACGCTTACAGTCTAGCAGCTAAGGGTATGTCTACACTTGCAGAGTTTTTGCACAGTCAGTTTCACCGGTGATAGTGAATTGGTGAAAGAAAAGCGCTGGTTTGTGTACTCACTTCCACGGGTGTCAGAGAGTGTTTACATTTGCAGCACTCCCATCACCGATGAGAGCAGCTCTCTAGGGCAGCTATCCCACCATGCAGCTCTCTCCAGTTTGACAATGGATCTTGTGGGAATAGGGTGACCAGACAGCAAATGTGAAAAATGGAGATGGGGGAGCCTAAATAAGAGCCTATATAAGAAAAAGACCCAAAAATCGGGACTGTCCCTATAAAATCGGGACATCTGGACACCCTATGTGGAAGGGGGGGGGGATGATTGCCGGGCATCCTGGGTCCCTGCACAGCCTCCTCTCCCCAAACACTGATCAGCGCCAGTAGCTCAGCATTGCTCCAAGCAGAGGATCGTTTGCTCCGTGATGCAGGCACTGTCACCTGGCCAGACGATAAAGGAGCACATCACCACCAAAGTATCACCAGTAAGAGCCGTACTCCTCTCGTGGAGGTGGTTTTCTTTTTGCACAAAAAGTCATTGGCAAGTGTAGACGCTCCCACGGTTTTTGCTCAAAAGAGGGACTTTTTCCGTTTCAAATGGCAAATGTAGACATGCCCTTAGATTTTAAGAAAGGAACGCTTAAAGTTAGGTCCCTAAGCCCATAAATAGGCACTTAAATAAATGGCCTAATTTCCAGAGGTGCTGAGCATCCAGCAGCTCCCATTGCTTCCCATACATTCCAATGAATAGTTATTGCAACTCATTGAAATGCACTCACGCAAATGAATATTTAACCCAGATAAAAGTTCTGTGTTTTGAACATCTTCTGTGCTTGTGCTTTTTTTTTTTTTGCATCCGCACTCAAGCATTTGAACTAAAATAAAATATACAATTTTATAAAATATATAATAACTAATACATGGAAGTATATACTAAGAACCACCCCTCTACAGTATTAGAGCTGTAGGATTCACCTTTTCTGTTTGATATTTTCCTCTCTATCTGTTCAGATGTGAAAGAAAATGAAGACTAGCAGCTCGGGTGCAGAATTAAAAGCAGATCAGAATCAGCAACCTGTTTCCCATTGCATGGCCTAAATCTTCAGCTGGGAATAGGACAACAAAACCACTCCCTGAGCATGACTTGAACAGGCAGATAAGGTATTCAAGCACACTACAGAACTCTGTTCTTTTTATTACCTTTTTTTCTCTTTAATGCATTAGGATTTCTAAAGGAAACATTCTGACAATAAAAACTGGTGGTTTGCAAGTGTCTGATAGGTTAAGATGATTCACACAAGGTGGTATACTGGAGTACTACTTTTCTATAGGGCTGTAAGAAAAAGGATCATTGTAGGAATCAGTGAATACAGTACACTTGTACTGTAAATCAGAAAGAGAGAGGGGAAAAAAGAACCAGTTGGATAAATTAAGACAGTTAAAGTATGATTGATCAGTACTAGGTTAATAAGAGAGAGACTCCAACATGCCTGTCACTCATGCCTTCATAGATTTGCACAATAAGACGAATTCAGCTCTGTCACATGAAACTGAACTGTGCCTTCCAAGAAGTAGCTCTCACCTATCTCCTATATGTATGTTTCCTTTTTAAGTCATCGTCTACACACACAGGTTTTACTAAAATCAGTGTTTAAATATATTTAGTTAAGCTGTTGCAAACAGCTGCATGTACATACTTAAATTGACTTATAATGGAGACACATTGATTGAGATTTCAAATAAGCTAACTCAGTATAAACCAGCTGTAAACCTATTCAAATATGTTGACACAGGGATTTGCCTCAGTTGAACTAAGGGTTCATCTGCACTGCAGCTTGTGTAGACATGCCCTGCTAGCTATACTGTAGGTAGCTCGCTAAAAATCAAAGTGAAGACACTGAGGTATGGGCTTCAGCACTGGCTGTACAAGCCAGTCTGACCCCCCTGAGTCTGTGATCACTTGTGCAGAGGTGCTGAAGCCCACGTGGTGGTGTCCTCACTCATGGGCGATGAGTATGATAAGCAAGGGGCGGCTGTAATAGGGTTGGGCGGGTGGGGAGGTCTGGTGGGGAGGCAAGCAGCAGGTGAGTGAGCAGAAAGCAGGCGGGGGAGGAAGTGAGCAGAGGGGGGAAACTCACAGTGGGGGGTGAAGAGGTGAGTGGCAAGTCAGCAATGGGCGGGAGCAGGGCCTGGGGCAAAGCAGGGGTGAAGTGTGGGCGGAACTGTGGGCGGAAGAGTTGGGACAAGGAGCTAGCCTCCCACAGGGGAAGTTTCATCCACTGCCCATGTCCTCACCTCTGTTTTTAGCAAGCTACCTAGAGTACAGCTATCATGGGTAATGTCTACACAAGCTGCCATGCCCTCACCTGCTATGTAGATGTACCCTAAGTCCATATAAAAAAAAAATTGTGAAACCTTGTGTGTGCAGACAAGATCTATATTATATTGATTTATTTTAATCTGGAGCTCTTCTGGCATAATCTGCTGAATGGCCGGCATAATTGTACAACTGCAATGTTACGCATCAATGTGAATTTTTGGTCTTGTTATGAATTTGACTGGAAATTTTTTCTGGAATGGCCTACCCGTTTTCCTTGCAGTGGGATTTAACCCACATATTTGTCGTCCAGGGTTTGTTTTGAAATTAATCTTATTAATTTATTCCAAACAGGATATCACTGTAAATTTTGTCCTACAAAAAATTGTATGGGTTCCTCTCATCAGTAATTATATTCCTAACAGATGTGTCTGGCTGTATAGTACATGATTTATGGACACACGAACAAGAAATATTGAATCCCATCATGACAAATGGCCATGTACTGTATAGCCAAGCAGTTCTGTTAGGAATTCCATCATATATAGAATATTTGTCCTTCTAGGAATTTATGATTTAGGCTGTCCAGGAGTTTGTCCTGATTAAATAATAAGATTAGTTCTAGGATTGTAGACCCAAATGTTTGTCCTCTTGGAAATCCTAATCCCAAAGATTAATTCTGTGGCATATGTTTGTACGTTAGTGAGTTGTTTGTTTTCTTGCCAGGAATTCAGTATGTATACAATTTTTTAAGGGTCATACTCATTTTGGCTGGGATTGTCAAAGGCCCAAGAGAATTAGATACCCAAATTCCAGTGAAATCCATTGGAATTTGGGTACCTCTCTCCCCCAGGCATGTCTGAAAATTTTAGCCTTCAAAAATATGAGGGATTTAAACCTGTAGCTACCTACAAATTCCTCATTGATATTATTGCTGCATACCATGGCCACTCAGAACGTCACTGGTATGGGAATAGAACTGATATTGTTCCTGGGTAAAATAGTAAAGTGGCTGATGTTGGACTTAATTAATAAAAGAATTACAGGAGGGTAATAAAATCCAATCAACATGGATTTATGGAAAATAGATCCTGCCAAATTAGCTTGATATCTTTTTTTTTTTTTTTATGATGAGATTATAAATTTGGTTGGTAAATGTAACAGTGTTGATGTAATATACTTAGACTTCTGTAAGACATTTGATTTGGTGCTGCATGACATTTTAATTAAAAAACTGGAATAATACAAAATTAACATTAAATGAATTAAATACTGGTGGGCTGACAGATATAAAAATGTAATTGTAATTGGGGAATCATCAAGAGAATGTGGGATCTAGCCGGGATCAGTTCTTAACCCTACACTGTTAATCATTTTTATGATGACCAAGAAGGAAACAAAGTGATTGCTGAGCAAAGTTTGCAGATGACACAAAGATTAGGGGAGTGGTAAATAATGAAGAGGATAGGTCCCTGATGGAGAGTAATCTGGATCTCTTGGTGAGCAGGGCACAAGCAGATTCTGTACTTTACTATGACCAGTTGTAAATGTATGCATCTAGGAATAAAGAATCCAGGCTATACTTACAGAAAGGGAAACTATCCTGGGAAGCAGTGACTCTTAAAAAGATTTAGGGGTCATGGTGGATAAGCAGCTGAACATGAGCTCCCAGTGTGATGCTGTGGCAAAAAGGGCTACTGTGATTCTTGGATGTTGTGACAGAGTGCTGGGAATCTACAGCTGACCCAGCACTCTGGTCATCATGTTACCAGCTATTACCCCCCTGGAATGAATTTAACTGGGGGCAGGGATAAATGTTCAATGGCTTAATTAGACAGGAGGCTGATGAGCTTATGAAATCAATCAACTGGGAACTGATAAAGAACAGGAAGAAAATGCAAAAGTGGGGAGGCTGGCAGGGATCAGGGGGATACAGGATCTCAGGATGGTGGATTAAGGGGGGAATTTACTTCCAACTGTATGCTGTTGCACAAAGCTGTACTGGAGGATTGGTGGAGGTCACCCAATAAATAACATATGGGTGCTAAAAAACTCATAAGCATCCGGCCTGTTTGTGGTGGTCCAAAGGGTGGAGAAGGAAGCCTGTTAACAGATCTCGACTAAAAGTAAGGAGGCTATGACCTATGTACTTGGCACTGGTGGGACTGCTGCTGGAATACTGTGTCTGCAGTTCAAGAAGGAAGTTGGTAAATTGGAGAGGGTTCAGAGAGGAGCCATAAGAATAATTAAAGAACTAGCCAACCTGCTTTATAGCGATAGACTCAGAGATCTCAGTCTATTTAGCTTAACAAAGAGATGGTTATGGGGTGACTTGATCACAGTCTATAAGTACCTACATGGGGAATAGAAATTTGAAAATGGTCTCTTCCCAATGTAGCAAAGAAAAATATAACAAGATCTAACACTGGAAATTGAAGCTAAACAAATTTAGACTGGAAATGAAGTGCACATTTTTAACAGTGAGGGTAATTAACCATTGACATAACTTACTATGGGTAAATAATAAATAAAGATTGGATGTTTTTCTAAAAGATACACTTTAGTAGTTCAAACAGGAATTATTTTGGGGCAGTTCTATGGCTTGTGTTATGCAGCAAGTCAGACTAGAAGATCTAGGTGATCCCTTCTGGCTTTAGACTTTATGAACTCAGATTCTTCTTGTTCTATATGCAGACGCTTCTAATATCGAAGCTAGAGAAGAATGTCTATTAGCTGTTCGTACCAAGGCCTATAACTCACACAGTTGATCCCATTCTGATTGTAACCAGTAGAGAGCAGTGACACACATACATGCTGACCAGTGTATTAAAGAAGAGTAAGTAAGAATTGCATTCCTTACTTCATAATGCTAAAGGCTGGTGAACATTTAATGAGGTATAAAAACACTTTTTAATAATATATGGCTTATTATATTACTTACTAATGTCCACTAAACTTGATCACATGCCTTCTCATTAGTATGCTTGAGTTTTTGACCTTTCTGGCAATTTGCCTTCATTTGTAGATATCTGTTTTATTGTAGCTGAAACTCAAAAACAACAATAACTTTTTGAAGGGGAAAAAAGTTCTAACACATGCGCAAGGTGTAACACTGGTGTAAATCTGCCATAGCTCCATTGACTGCGCCATGGAGGCATGCCAGTTTACATCTACTAAAATCTGGCTCAATATATGTATTTGCAGTATAATGTGAATGTATGCATCTCAGAGTTCTTTGACAAGATCGTAGAATGAAAACTTTGACAGGGCCTGAGGATTGTGGTGAGTGCTTTCTTCAAAATCACTTTGATAAATATAGCCCCAGTAAAATATTCAAATGGATACAAGTGTGCTTGACAAACAGAATAGCCAAAGCTAAAGAAATACAGGATCATAGCATTCAGAGGGGGAAAAGACTTATCTTGAAAATGGAGTCCATATTCCTGCAAGGCAGGATGCAGTCAGATAATTTTAATTTTGGTGTTTCCTAACTTTTGAGTGCTTTATTTTGTAATCTTTATAACGTGGTTTTATTGGGTATAAATGCCTTTTTTAAAAAAAAAAGCAAAAGAAGAAAACAGGAATTCTATCACGTGGCATCATATTGATGCTCACATGGTCATCAGCAGGGTTGAAATTTTTTGATCCATAACCCATACCTCTGACACCGGAGCTACGGGAGTAACAACTAGCAATAGAAGTTTGTCATCCTCTCTGGGGACCAGCACTAGAGGGGACTGAGAGATACACCGTGCCAGTTTCATGGATGTTTGTTGTCAGCAGAGAAATTATGAGACTTGAGAATCCTAACTTCCACTCCAGGCTCTAGAGGAGAGCCTGGCTTTTGCTGAGGTCTAAATTTGACCCCTTCTGCTGTCCCTAATAACTTGTCCCTGTCCTAGACCTGTCTCCACTTCACGCCTGACTTCTCATACTAGTCCCAGTCTCCACTTCTCTGGCTCCCAGTTCCAATCTCCCTCACCACACTCCTCATCCAATCGCAGGCTCCTTCCCCACTCTCATCCTGGCTCTTTGCCAAGCCGTTCCCACTCTCTCTTTCTCCTTCCTCTTCCCAACAGCTTCCAGTCCCAGTCTCCATCCCTCCCCAGACTCTTTGTCTCAATTTTCTGCTCCCCACCTTCATCCTCCTGGCTCTTGTGCCTTCTGCATTTAAGTCAGGCCATTTTCTCTTCCACACTGCCTGTGCCCCTATAAAGGGGATCATTCAGAGAACAGGAGAGACAGGGTCACTGTTCTGCCAAGCACATCTATCACAGGGAAAGTTCTGCTTAGCCCCTGCAGCCCTGGGCTGGACCATGCTCAGTATAGAAGGAATCTTTCAAGATTTTCACTGTGAAGTTGTAACAAGACTCTCTTGAGCGTGCAGGTAAACTGAGATTTTTTCCCCCAAAGTTTATAAAGTGGCAAAACTTGGGCAAATATTCATGGGACCAACAAAGGGCATATCCCTGACAAATTTCAAATCCCTAGTCCAAGGCAAAGAGGTGCTAGAACTTCTCAAAGCACCAGCTGTAAGAATTTTTTTTAACTTGGCAAAACAATGTATTTTTCCTTAATCCCATTTTCAGAAATGGTTGGACTGTTTTGGCTGAAATGTTAAAAAACAAAATTGCAGCCTAAGGCAGACCTCCTTTGTAGAAAATTGCAGCTCAAAATGGTTAAAATTTGGCAGTTATAAGCAACTGAAAACAGGCTCTTAAAATGGGAAGTGTCGGAGAATCCTAGTAATAGGCAGAGCTACTGGCTCTGCATATGATAATAAAACATACTATCTCCCTTTCAGACAACTTACTTAAGTCTTTTACACCTTTTTTTTTTAAAAAAAAAAAAGAGAGAGACAGATTCCTGAAGATTTTCTACTGAAAAAAGAACATAATAAAGCAAAGCTATAAATGCATTCACAATATTCATAGTGACTGAAAATGAACTGTTCAATAGAGATTCATGATATTCTAAAATGATCTTTGCTTCCTCAGTCAAGTCAACAGTATACATTTTTTCTAATGAAATATGTGACCTTAAACTTGTGACAAAGATTTTTATTTAAATCTTAGATTTATAGCCGCTTTGAGTTGATAATATCGCCCCTGAATCCCCCTGCTGGGCTCCAGGACTGTAAGGCACCTTGTCACCCACTGCCTACAGCGAGAGAGAGTTTTGTGATAGCTGGGTATCAGCTCCCCAGCATCACCAATCTTTCAGACACTCGAGCTGTGTCAGCCCTAACTTCGTCTGGCAGGTTATCAGTAGGTGCATCCCAGTCTGAGTCCCTTTGAATCGTTCCCCTGAGATATCCAGTCCCTGCCACTGGCTACTCAGACATTTCAGATCCTCTGCCCCCAAAGCTGCAGTGTACCCCAGTTTACCAGTTTTGCCTTAAACCTGTAAACCATGCAGCACTTGTGAGCACTTTAATAAAATGAAAGCAGGTTTATTTAAGAAAGAATAAAGAGGTAACTAGAAGTGAGAGAAAGTGATGGGAACAACTGCTTACAACACACAACAAAATCATAAAATGTGAACCTAGGTCTACATTTATCAATACTTACCTTTCCTATCTAATAAAGTAGGCTCCCCCGCATCCCACCCCCAAGTTCAGTCTCTTGCAGAGCTGTCTTCTTTCACAAGAACTAGGATCCAAATGTTCATGAGAGCCCCATTCCTCTCCTTAAGTGTTTCCTCAGCAAATGGCTGCAGAGTGCCTTTCTCTACATTTTGTTACACTGCAACAATCTTTTGAGACAGTCTTTCATAGCCAGAAGGATCTCCTGCCTGCTATAATGCTCCTTTTCACCTTCAAGTAGTTTCAATCATTCGCAGTTGTCCTTGATGGTTTTCCATTAACTGTTCTGGGATGTGGCAAGAGTAGAGACAGTGGAATCTTGCATTACGTTTCCAGTTGACATGGGAGGGGTGCGTGTCAAGTCCCTCCTGCTTGAGTAGATCATCACTGAGACATTTTATCCTCCCAGTGACTGATTTCTACTCCAAGTCCATAAAGCAAACTTTCAATAAAAAGACATTATTCTTTAAATATTACCCACACATACATCTCACAATGATTGAGTCTTGACAAGTTACAAGCTTTCTCTAGGTTCCTGTATAATTAGAAAGACCAAAAAAGAATTTGAAGAACAGCTATCCAAAGACTCAAAAAGTAATAGCAAAAAAAAAAGGAAGTACATCAGAAGCAGGAAGCCTGCTAAACAACCAGTGGGCCACTGGACAATCGAGATGCTAAAGGAGCACTCAATGGTCTTTGGACAATAAGGCCATTGTGGAGAAACTAAATGAATTCTTTGCATCAGTCTTCACTGTTGAGGATGTGAGGGAGATTCCAAAACCTGAGCCATTCTTTTTACGTGACAAATCTAAGGAACTGTCCCAGATTGAGGTGTCATTAGAGGAGGTTTTGGGACAAATTGATAAACTAAACAGTAATAAGTCACCAGGACCAGATGGTATTCACCCAAGAGTTCTGAAGGAACTCAAATGTGAAATTGCACAACTACTAACTGTAGTTTGTAACCTATCATTTAAATCAGCTTCTGTACCAAATGACTGGAGGATAGCTAATATGATGCCAATTTTTAAAAAGGGTTCCAGAGGTGACCCCGACAATTACAGACTGGTAAGCCTGACTTCAGTACCAGGCAAACTGGTTGAAATGATAATAAAGAACAAAATTGTCAGACACATAGATGAACATAATTTGTTGGGGAATAGTCAACATGGTTTTTGTAAAGGGAAATCATGCTTCACCAATCTACTAGAATTCTTTGAGGGGGGTCAACAAGCATGTGGACAAGGTGGATCCAGTGGATATAGTGTATTTAGATTTTCAGAAAGCCTTTGATAAGATCCTTCACCAAAGGCTCTTAAGCAAAGTAAGCTGTCATGAGATAAGAGGGAAGGTCCTTCCCTGGAGTGGTAACTGGTTAAAAAATAGGAAACAAAGGGTAGGAATAAATGATCAGTTTTCAGAATGGAGAAAGGTAAATAATGGTGTCTCCAAGGGGTCTGTACTGGGCCCAATCCTATTCAATATATTCATAAATGTCTATTCAGAACTATCTGGAAAAAGTGGTAAACAGTGAGGTGGCAAAATTTGCAGATGATACAAAATTACTCAAGATAGCTAAGTCCCAGGCAAACTTCGAAGATATGCAAAAGGATCTCTCAAAACTAGGTGACTGGGCAACAAAATGGCAGATGAAATTCAGCGTCGATAAATGAAAAGTAATGCACAATGGAAAACATAATCCCAACTATACATATAAAATGATGGGATTTAAATTAGCTGTTACCACTCAAGAAAGATCTTGAAGTCATTGTGGATAGTTCTCTGAAAACATCCACTCAATGTGCAGTGGCAGTCAAAAAAGCAAACAGAATGTTGGAAATCATTAAGAAAGGGATAGATAATAAGATAGAAAATATCATATTGCCTCTATATAAATCCATGGTACACCCACATCTTGAATACTGCATGCAGATGTGGTTGCCCTGTCTCAAAAAAGATATATTGGATTGGAAAAGGTTCAGAAAAGGGCAACACAAATGATTAGGGGTATGGAACGGCTGCCATATGAGGAGAGATTAATAAGACTGGGACTTTTCAGCTTGGAAAAAAGATGACTAAGGGGGGGGGATAGGATAGAGGTCTACAAAATCATGACTGGTGTGGAGAAAGTAAATAAGGAAGTGTTGTTTACTCCTTCTCATAACACAAGAAGTAGGGGTCACAAAATGAAATTAATAGGTAGCAGGTTTAAAACAAAAGGAAGTATTTTTTTCACACAACGCAGAGTCAACCTGTGGAACTCCTTGCCAGAGGATGTTGTAAAGGCCAAGACTATAACAGGGTTCAAAAAAGAGCTAAATAAATTTATGGAGGCTAGGTCCATCAATGGCTATTAGCCAGGATCGGCAGGGATGGTATCCCTAGCCTCTGTTTGCCACAAACTGGGAATGGGCGTTAGGGATGGATCACTTGATGATTACCTGTTCTGTTCATTCCCTCTGGGGCACCTGGCATTGGCCACTGTCAGAAGACAGGATATTGGGCTAGATGGACCTTTAGTCTGACTCAGTGCAGTCATTCTTATGTTCTTACATGTTACTCCTTATGGATAAATATCCTGTAAGCCCTGTGTTTGGTGTAGTCAGTTTGTCAGGAGTGAGGTGACAATAGTTTGTAAAGAACAGGGGACACTCTGCCAGTGAGTGTCTGTCTGTCTGTCTGTCTGTCTCTTTCTCTCTCACTCACTCACTCACTCACACACCATTGCCTTCTAGAATGGTCTCTCTGTTTCAGAAAAGCCTGTCCCCCTGCAATTTTGTTTTCATTCTGTCAGCCTCCAGTTCTTTCTCTCCTCAGTTGCTTCTCACTCCAAAGCCATTTTCTTTACACTCAAGCTTCTATGTGGCACATATCCAGCTGCTTCTGGGCACACACATCTACTCCCTGCCCTTTTCTTTTGCTTTTTAACATCTTCTCTCTTTCCTCATTTTCTTCCTCACACACGAGCCCTACTTTGTGCCCCTAACACTTCTCCTGCGGTTTCAGTCCTGCTCTTTGTTCATTACAACATTTGCCATGTTGCTTATTGCTGCTGCTACTCACTATATAACGCTGCGGAGCTCATGAGTAAAAAAAAGTAAGATGCTTTGTGATGGCATATAGGGTTCTTCACATTATCTTGGAGAACATGAGTCCCAAAACATTTTGATTGGGCTTATATTTTGTTGTTTTTGAGGGAGGTGGATGAGAGATTTTCTTTTATTTAAGCTTTGGTTCTGTGACTTAAATTTCAAAAACAAAAATGGGTTTGGGTTTTTTCATTGCCACATGTTCTCCCATCTCTGCTTGTATCTAATCTAATCTCACTATATACAGCATTTATCATCCTGGTATCTGCATGTTTAAAGAGACTCACTGTATGCAAGTCTAATGAACAATGATTGGTTCTTTCAGACAGTCATTTAATCCATAGGAAATTGTGTCTCAGTTGTCACTGCAGGAATGTGAAAGCAAAATGTACATTAAAGAAAAACTAATTCAGAACAGATCTTTGGAACCCTCCACTCACACAGAATCTTCACAAAGACAGAAAAGGCATCCACACAGTAATACCAAACAAATTTAATAGGATTGGTATAATGTAATTAATACCAAATGAGGTACTAATATTTACAAGACACCCTCAGCAAAACAGGAACACTACAATAGGTGGCTAATAATTTTTTGTTCCTTTGGAGAGTAGCAAATGGAACCATGAGAAACTCATTTACTCTTATGTTGTTATATTCTCTAATTCTGTTAGATTTCCTGTATAAGTTAGTAATCATGTTCGTTTTGTATACAATAAAATGGGATCACGATGATAGAATTTTGCACTTGCCTAAAAGAGAGGAACCAGATGCATAAATGAGGTTTTATGTGAGGGATTTAATGGAATCTTTGGGAATGAAGTTCTTAAAATGAATAACAATTAACAGCCTTTACTTGTCATGCACACGCAGACACACAGTTTCTCTATTCTTCTTTTGCCAAGTGTATAAAGATTTAGAACATTATTCTATTTCAAGCAAGAAAACTCTCGGATTGATTATTATTCTGAATTTTTAATTTGAACTCCGGAGTACCGCTGTATGAGAAAAGAGCAGGTTTTTAGTACTCACTGTGCTATGTCCATGCAAATAGTAAGAGGGTCATTGCTCAAAATGTTACCTAATTATTTTTGAGGGCATGGTTCATATATATTGAATCTTCCACTGTCATAGATGGTTTGTCCAAAAGTAATTTAAGAAAAAAGACTTAAATAAACAATTTTAACATACATTTGTGATTTGGATCCTAAAGGATCCTAAAGCACATTGCAAGTGATTCGATGTAGGAATTAACTCACTCACCACTAGGAATGGAGTGCAGCAACTGTTTAACAGCACACTGCAGCACAAGACCAATGGATCTCAACCTTTTCTGTAATGTGACCTCACCTTACAACAGAAATAAATTCAGGACCCCTCTCGCCTCTGGCCATAAAAAGGGAGGGTAACCATGATCCCCCTGGAGCTATTCATGACCACCTTGGGTGTTGAGAACCCATGAATTGGACAACAGATTATAGCAGGCTGAGGGGACGGTTATCCAGTTAAACCACAACTGGACATGTGGAGCTTAGGTGAACATGAGATTTGGTGAGGATACCAAAATTAATTAGGCTGAAAAAAGAAAAAAAAAAAAAAAAAAAAGGCCAAGGATATTCTTAATGGTGACCACAAGTGACTAGGGCCTTGATTTTCTATCTCATGCAAAAGACAGCACTTCTTGTTGCCCATTGTCCCTTAATAGCCTGCTGAGTCATTGTTTAAAACTGATTCAAAGGGAAAACTGTCACCTGCTGAATCATTAACACATTTTCCACAGTAGTTGGGTATTCCCTAGAGGTCTCCCATCCAAGCACTGACTAGGTCTGACCTTGATTTGCTTACTAGATCTGAGGACAGCTCAGTCTGAGGTAATGTGTAATTACACATGCACATCAGGAGGAGAATATTCTTGTTCAGCTCCCAGAGAGAACATTTTTTTAGAAAAAGGATAAGACTCAAGCACCCAGACTGTCTGTAAGGCCCTACCTACATTACTGAAATCTTCTAAAAATCTCTTGCCATTGCTAACATGAGTTCAGCCCCCATTGCGTTTAGCAATGGTGTGAGCCAAGTGCGTGGACCACTGGGTTTTCAATTGCACTGTGTCACTTATAGCTGCTCTGTGTAGACAGGGACATATTCATCTAAAACAACAGATTCATAGATTCATAGATTCTAGGACTGGAAGGGACCTCGAGAGGTCATCGAGTCCAGTCCCCTGCTCGCATGGCAGGACCAAATACTGTCTAGACCATCCCTGATAGACATTTATCTAACCTACTCTTAAATATCTCCAGAGATGGAGATTCCACAACCTCCCTAGGCAATTTATTCCAGTGTTTAACCACCCTGACAGTTAGGAACTTTTTCCTAATGTCCAACCTAGACCTCCCTTGCTGCAGTTTAAGCCCATTGCTTCTTGTTCTATCCTTAGAGGTTAAGGTGAACAAGTTTTCTCCCTCCTCCTTATGACACCCTTTTAAATACCTGAAAACTGCTATCATGTCCCCTCTCAGTCTTCTCTTTTCCAAACTAAACAAACCCAATTCTTTCAGCCTTCCTTCATAGGTCATGTTCTCAAGACCTTTAATCATTCTTGTTGCTCTTCTCTGGACCCTTTCCAATTTCTCCACATCTTTCTTGAAATGCAGTGCCCAGAACTGGACACAATACTCCAGCTGAGGCCTAACCAGAGCAGAGTAGAACAGAAGAATGACTTCTCGTGTCTTGCTCACAATACACCTGTTAATACATCCCAGAATCATGTTTGCTTTTTTTGCAACAGTATCACACTCTTGACTCATATTTAGCTTGTGGTCCACTATAACCCCTAGATCCCTTTCTGCCGTACTCCTTCCTAGACAGTCTCTTCCCATTCTGTATGTGTGAAACTGATTTTCTTCCTAAGTGGAGCACTTTGCATTTGTCTTTGTTAAACTTCATCCTGTTTAACTCAGACCATTTCTCCAATTTGTCCAGATCATTTTGAATTATGACCCTGTCCCCAAAGCAGTTGCAATCTCTCCCAGTTTGGTATCATCCGCAAACTTAATAAGCGTACTTTCTATGCCAATATCTAAGTTGTTAATGAAGATATTGAACAGAGCCGGTCCCAAAACAGATCCCTGCGGAACCCCACTCGTTATGCCTTTCCAGCAGGATTGGGAACCATTAATAACAACTCTCTGAGTACGGTTATCCAGCCAGTTATGCACCCACCTTATAGTAGCCCCATCTAAATTGTATTTGCCTAGTTTATTGATAAGAATATCATGCGAGACCGTATCAAATGCCTTACTAAAGTCTAGGTATACCACATCCACAGCTTCTCCCTTATCCACAAGACTCGTTATCCTATCAAAGAAAGCTATCAGATTGGTTTGACATGATTTTTTCTTTACAGATCCATGTTGGCTGTTCCCTATCACCTTACCACCTTCCAAGTGTTTGCAGATGATTTCCTTAATTACTTGCTCCATTATCTTCCCTGGGACAGAAGTTAAACTAACTGGTCTGTAGTTTCCTGGGTTGTTTTTATTTCCCTTTTTATAGATGGGCAGTATATTTGCCCTTTCCCACTCTTCTGGAATCTCTCCCGTCTCCCATGATTTTCCAAAGATAATAGCTAGAGGCTCAGATACCTCCTCTATTAGCTCCTTGAGTATTCTAGGATGCATTTCATCAGGCCCTGGTGACTTGCAGGCATCTAACTTTTCTAAGTGATTTTTAACTTGTTCTTTTTTTATTTTATCGGCTAAACCTACTCCCTTCCCATTAGCATTCACTATGTTAGGCATTCCTTCAGACTTCTCGGTGAAGACCGAAACAAAGAAGTCATTAAGCATCTCTGCCATTTCCAAGTTTCCTGTTACTGTTTCTCCCTCTTCACTAAGCAGTGGGCCTACTCTGGCTTTGGTCTTCCTCTTGCTTCTAATGTATTGATAAAAAGTCTTCTTGTTTCCCTTTATTCCTGTAGCTAGTTTGAGCTCATTTTGTGCCTTTGCCTTTCTAATCTTGCCCCTGCATTCCTGTGTTGTTTGCATATATTCATCCTTTGTAATCTGTCCTAGTTTCCATTTTTTATATGACTCCTTTTTATTTTTTAGATCATGCAAGATCTCGTGGTTAAGCCAAGGTGGTCTTTTGCCACATTTTCTATCTTCCCTAACCAGCGGAATAGCTTGCTTTTGGGCCCTTCATAGTGTCCCTTTGAAAAACTGCCAACTCTCTTCAGTTGTTTTTCCCCTCAGTCTTGATTCCCATGGGACTTTACCTATCAGCTCTCTGAGCTTACCAAAATCCGCCTTCCTGAAATCCATTGTCTCTATTTTGCTGTTCTCCCTTCTACCCTTCCTTAGAATTGCAAACTCTATGATTTCATGATCACTTTCACCCAAGCAGCCTTCTACTTTCAAATTCTCAACGAGTTCCTCCATATTTGTTAAAATCAAGTCTAGAACAGCTTCCCCCCAGTAGCTTTTTCAACCTTCTGAAATAAAAAGTTGTCTGCAATGCAGTCCAAGAATTTGTTGGATAGTCTGTGCCCCGCTGTGTTATTTTCCCAACATATATCCAGATAGTTGAAGTCCCCCATCACCACCAAATCTTGGGCTTTGGATGATTTTGTTAGTTGTTTAAAAAAAAAGCCTCATCCACCTCTTCCATCTGGTTAGGTGGCCTGCAGTAGACTCCTAGCATGACATCTCCCTTGTTTTTTACCCCTTTTAGCCTAACCCAGAGACTCTCAACACTTCTGTCTCCTCTGTCCATCTCTACCTCAGTCCAAGTGTGTACATTTTTAATATATAAGGCAACACCTCCTCCCTTTTTCCCTCGTCTATCCTTCCTGAGCAAGCTGTACCCATCCATACCAACATTGCAATCATGTGTATTATCCCACCAAGTTTCAGTGATGCCAACAATGTCACAGTTGTATTTATTTATTAGCACTTCCAGTTCTTCCTGCTTATTACCCATACTTCTCGCATTTGTATATAGGCATCTAAGATACTGGTTTGATCTTTCCTCCCAGTTTTGTCCTGACCCTCCTTTCTCTCTGCCAATATAGCCCACATTCCCTCTCGTTTCCAACCTATCTCCCAGGTCTCCATGTTCCCCACTTACCTGTGGGCTTTGCTCACCTGTCCCCGTCAAACCTAGTTTAAAGCCCTCCTCACTAGGTTAGCCAGATTGAAATGTGATATATGATTGTCAAATAACTTTATATTCTGAAGTGAGCGAATGAGATTTTAACAGAAGTTACAAGTTTCACCATAAAAACAACAGGCCACGTAAGAAAATACAGTTCCCTCCAATAATCCCAGAGACCCCACAGCCTTATATAGCCCCTTCTGTGTTGTCAGAGAACAACCAGCTCTCACCTCATTGCTATTTGGAGGTGACTAGCCGGCCCACTCTCTTTTCTCTGTTCTTCAGCATGCTTAGCTTTTCAAACTCCTAAGGGAGTAATCCTGGATGGCCAGTCCTTGCTGTAGCTGGGACCTGGAAAGGTTTTTCTGGTTCCACTGCTTTAGATGCTGTTGACCATTGAATTCTGGGAGGGTTTTTTTGTCTCCTTCCTCTGAAGCATCAGGAATGGCCACAGTTGAAGATAGGACACTGGATGGGGTGGGCCAGGGCTTTGAGGTAGCACCAAGTATTCTCTGTCTCAGGTGGTTGACTGTCTGGTTCTTGCTGACATGCTCAGGGTCTAACTGATTGCCATATGTGGGGTCATGAAGGAATTTTTCCCCAGGTCTGATTGGGGGTTTTCAGCTTCCTTTGCAGTGTGTGGGATGGGGCACCTGCCAGGATTATCTGGGTGCATCTCAATCATTTCCCTGCCATTGTGTGTGTGGGGGGGGAGGGAGCCCAGGCAATGATGCACCTCAGTCCCTCCTGTTCTCTGCCTGTGGCACATAATAGTCTAATCTAGTATCATTTATTTTGGTCTCATTTCTATTAGGTGGTATAGTGTGTGGGTGGCGTAGGTGGCCTGTGATGTACAGGAGGTCAGACTAGATGATCTAGTGATCCCTTCTAGCTTTTAAGTCTACGAGCTTTTAGCTCTCTGTGGGTAACAGACTTCCTAGAGTGTGTTGTCAGAAAACATTTTCAATAAAACTGATGTGTGTCACTTGCTTATTAATCATTTTAAAGAGACAAATCTCCTCCTCTCCCCAACAGAGCATCCGAATGAGCCTTGCTGTACTGAACTGTGTCTCCTATTGCAGTAACTCAGATTTGCTTTGTCACAGGTATCATCCTGTCTCATGCCTCAAGGCCAGATTCTGCCACTTTTACTCCATTGAAGTAAGCAGAATTACTTACAGAGGAAGATGCTACTTAACATGAGTAAGGGTGGCAATCTTGCCCATTGATTTTGATAGGAGTATTTGGGGGGGAAGGTACTACTTGGTACAAATAAGGGAGGCAGAATCTGACCTTCTGTGTGTGATTGAAGAATATTGGCTTTGCACACATTTTTAAAAAGGATCAGACAATATTATTTACACAAAATCCCTGTGCACAGCAAAATGTCTGGGTTTTGTCTCGATGGCTTCTTGGATTTAGAATCCCAATGGGATGACCTATAGCCAGATCATTTTTTTAATTAAAGCGGAATGTAAATATTCCAGTAAATCTTCTGCTCTTGATTTAGAATCTTTTCCCTCACCCTCCCTCTGTTCTTCAAGATACCTTAAAGAGCGGAAAGGTGTAAGACCGTAACCTCTTACGGTTTATGTCAAAATTACAACACAAATAATTAAAATGGTTGTCAGCTGTTTTGATCCTTCAAAAATATTTCTCCTTTGTCCATAATACAGGTAGGTTATTATTAGTAAGTTTTAGTAAAACCTCAGTCAAAATGTCAAATATATTGTATTTTACTTGAATATCTGTTTATCTGAGGGGTGGAAATGATCTCAACAATACTCTTTATTCCCCCCCCCCCCCAATCATCTTTGAGACTGAAGGAAAAGAAAAGGAAATGTAATTACAAAGAAACATTCAAAATCTCTCTGAGAGCTCAGGATTCCTAAAAGCAGAAAAGCTGTCTTTCCGGTGTGATAAATCTCTTCCAAACAAAGCTGTTTCATTTTCTGAGCACAGGAACACAGGGGTGGTTTCATCTGTCTATTCACACAGGAAAGCTCCTCGTAGGTAGTTTACAATGTCTGAAAGTCCATAAATATATATGTATAGTGAGTGCACAAAGTCTTACACTAATCACAGCTGAACACTTCTGATTTTGTTAACAATGAGGAGCCCTTCAGCTACTGGCAATGCCAGTGAAGCTTAGACTGTGAGCTCTTTGGGGCATGGGCTGTCTTGTTCTACGTTTGTTCAGCACCTAGCACAATGGGGTCCTGGGCCAGGACTGGGGCTCCTAGGTGCTACCATCATACAAATAATAAATAGTAATGAAGCAGCTCACTATGCTCCTATGGGAATGGAGAATCTGACTCTGTTCTGCAGAGAGTATGGTACTGATGGGCACAGGAGAAGAGCCTTTCTTGGCTTAGTAACTTTGCCATGACTAGAGCTGGGAGAATAATGAGAGTATAACTGCTTATTTGGGGAGGTTGGCGTTGTGATTCAGGCACTAGAATGGGATTCAGGAGACGTAGTTTCAGTTCCCAGCTCTGCTATGGATTTCCTGTGTGACTTTGGCCCCATCTATAAAATGAAGATGAAAACACTCCCTTTGCCTGCCTTTTCTACATGCCCTGTCAGTGCTTCCGGGCAGGGATAGTGTCTTAGGCCTGGTCTATGCTAAACATTTAGATTGACATAGCTAAATCGCTCAGGGGTGTGCAAAATTCACACCTTCGTGCACTGTCGCCAAGCCAACCTAACCTCTGGTGTAGACAGAGCTACATCACTGTAATAATGTTTCTGTCAACCTAGTTCCTGCTGCATGGAAAGGTGGAGTTCCTACAGCGAGGGGAAAAATCTCTGCCCTTGCTATACTCTGTGACTATGCTACAGGGTTACAGCAACAAAGCTGTGGCACCATTGTCATACCGCTGTAACCCCAGTAGTGTAGACAAGCCCTTAAAATGTACATGTACAGAGCTTAATCCAGTGGGGTCTTGTTGTATCACCCACGCAAGGTATTAACAAACTTGAACAGAACTTTATTTACAGTGGAAATCTCTTTACCAAGCTGTAACTGCACACTCTGTAACTCTCACTCAGTCTCCTCAACTCCTCCCCCCCTCCTTCCTGTTTCCTGTCCTTTCAGACTCCCAACAGCCAGTGCTCCCAGTTCTAATAATCACATGCAGCATCTAAACACCACATTCCCTCCTCTCTTAAGAAACTTTCCAAATTAAAATAAACATTGTTGTTCTAACCCCAGGAACAAATATGAAACAAGACACTATACTGTTGGCAGGAATATTACACTGAAAACACTGTAGATACTACATAACATAGTCTTTAGTCCAGGCAGGTGGTCGTCTGAGTCTGACAGCCGTCTCTCAAGCCCCGGTTCCAGTGCAATGACTTGTTGTGTTGGTTCTACTGTGAAGTCATCCAATGCAGACTGGGTGTTGGCATAATCTCCTCTTGGTGCATAGGCAGGTGCAAGATAAAAATCATTCCATACCCGCCCATCAGAAAGTCGATAGGTGTAAGGGCCCGTCTTCTCTATGATTTTAAGAGGAGCTGTAAATTTATGGTCCCCTTTGCGTAAGATTCCAGGTTTTCGTATTCTAACAAAGGAACCACACTCAGGCTTTGGGTCCTTAGCATCCCGCCATTTGTCTGTGAAAGCCTTAGACTTTGCTTGGTTCTGTTCAACTTTCTCACATCGTCCTTGTGTGGGGCATCAGGTCGTGCCTTTAACAATCCAGCAATGTTCAGTTTAGTATTCAGCTGTTTCCCATGCAGTAACTCTGCGGGTGATCTTTGCATTGTGGCATGTCGTGTAGCCCGGTATGCTTGCAAGAAATCAGTAGTGAAGGGTATCCACAATCGCCCTTCCAGTTTAGCTGTTTGCAAACTCTCTTTCAAACTTCTGTTAAACCGTTCGATTTCTCCATTGGCTTGAGGGTAATATACGGATGACCTCCTGTGTAAAATGTTCCTCTCTGCTAGAAAAGTTTCAAACTCCAGGGAAGTAAATTGTCTACCATTATCTGAAACCAGTTCTTTGGGGTTACCTTCCAGGCTGAAAATTGAAGAGAGAAACTTAATTACTGTAGCAGAAGAAATTTGCGATGTAAACCCTACCTCAGGCCATTTGCTGAAATAGTCTATTAAAGCGATGGCATAACTACAGTCAATTGGAGCAGTGTCAAAGGGTCCTACAATGTCAATCGCCACTTTTTCCCATGCAGATTCAGGAAGAGGAGCAGGCTGTAATGGAGGGTTACATGTCACTGCTGTCTTATCATGCATTTGGCAAGTGACACAAGATTTTATGAGTGCTTCAGTTTGAGAGTCCATCCTTGGCCACCAATACAGATCCCGTAGTCGTTGTTTGGTTCTGACAATTCCTTGATGAGTATCATGTGTCAGGTGTATGAGTTTTGACTGTAATTCTTCTGGCACAAGTAGCCAGTGTGTACCTCGTAGCACACAGCCATCGAGCAAAGAAAGTTCATCCCAAACTCTAAAATAAGGCAGCAAAACTGGGTCAAGGTTTTTAGGGTTACTGGGCCATCTCTTTATCAGAAATTCCAGTAGTTTTTCTTGAATTGAACACACTGAACAAGCAGCTTGAAATTGTTCTCTTGTAACTGCAGTAAGAGTGCTTGTAATAAGCGCAACTACTACATCCTCATCCTCTGGTGGACCATCTGGTGAAGGCAAAGGCAGGTGAGAAAGGCAATCAGCTACCATATTTTCGTTTCCAGGCTTATATTCCAGTTCATAATTGAAAGCGAGTAGTCTTGCAGACCATCTAGCAATACGATATCCTGCTCTTCCCAGTCCTTTCGTGGTGAGCAACGTCGTCAAAGGGCTGTGGTCTGTGCGCAACTTGAACGTGCGGCCCCACTGGTAAGTTCTCCATTTTTCAGTAGCCCAGACACAAGCAAGTGCTTCTTTTTCAACTGTAGAATATTTTCTCTCAACATTACTTAGTGTCCTTGAAGCAAATGCAACAGTCCTCTCAGTGTTGTCCTCATAAAGTTGTGTGAGGACAGCCCCAAGTCCATAATCAGAAGCATCAGTGGTTACAATTGTGGGCAATGCGGGACTGAATAGTGCAAGTACTGGACTATGTACAATCAAGTCTTTCACCCTTTTGAAACTAACTTGTGCATCCGTTGTCCACACTAAGGTTGAACTTCTCCGTAGTAATTCTCGTAACGGTTCAATGACAGAAGCATAATTGGGAATGAATTTTGCATACCAGGAGGTAAGACCCAAGAAGGAACATAAAGTTTGCAATTCTGTTGGAGGAGGAGCATTTGAAATTGCCAGGATATGATCTGGATCAGGTTTTAGTCCAGCCTGTGAAATTGTATGCCCCAGAAAGGAGAGTTCAGTTTGTCTAAATTTGCATTTGGACCTATTGAGCTTGAGGCCTGCTTTGCTGTTGCAGTTTAGTACAGACTGCAGGTTATTGTCATGCTCCTCAGTAGTATTTCCAAACACAATAATATCATCCAAATAGCACTGAACTCCATGTTGATTCTTCAGAATCAATGACATCATTTTTTGGAAGGCACTTGGGTCTGATGCGAGACCATATGGAACATGTTTAAAATGAAATAGTCCCTCAGGTGTAATAAATGGTGTGAGGTCTCTGCTATCTTCATGCAACATAACCTGGTGGTATGCGCTCTGCAAATCAAGAGTAGAAAACATCTTTGCTCCACGAGTTCTGCAAATACTTCTTCTATGTGAGGAAGAGGATGGCTGTCAATCACAATAGCTTTATTAGGCTCCCTTAAGTCCACACAAAGGCAAATGTCTCCACCCTTCTTCTGCGTCACTACTCTAGGTGAAACCCATTCCGAGGAGTTAATCTCTTCAATAATGTCCTTTTGAACAAGTTTTCTAAGTTCCTCTGAAACAGCTTCCCTGCCTGAAAATGGTAAGCGCCGTAAGTTCTGTCGTACAGGCATCACATTATTCCAAATTTTAACTTTATGCAGAAACCCATAAGCACAGCCGAGTTTCTCCTCAACCTGGAGTTGGGTCCCAGCTGAAACTGGTGTGTGTACCGCAAGAGTGCTTTGCTGAGGAAGATCAATTCGTCCATTAATTACCCTGAGATTTAAAGCAGCTAATAAATCGCTGCCAAGGATAGCAGTGCCTTTGTGGACAATGTAGAACTCCACAGTTACACAGCGATCACCAAAAGTAACTGTTGCTGACAGGCAGCCATGTACTGGAATATGGTTTTTCAAATAGCACACCAAGTGAAGTTTGGGTTCAGTAAGAGGCACATCTTTAAAGTAACGCAAATAGATGGAATCAGGTAGTAAAGAGACTGCTGAGCCAGTGTCCAACATTAGCTGAATAGAGTGTGATTTGCCTGAGGGTATGGCAGAAACATTTACAGTGCACTTTATCTGTTCTGGAATATGTGCAGTAGTGATTTTGTCTACACTCAGCACAGTAACATCTGGTATTGTAACTGCATGCACCTGTTGATTAAACTGGCTACTGCGACATACTTTAGCAAAATGCCCAATCTTTTTGCAATGATTGCACTGAGCTACTTCTGCTGGACATCCTGTGTAGCTTGCAAGATGTTGTGGGGATCCACAGCGAAAGCATGCTTTTACTGTATTTTGCATTCGCTGATTCAGTGGCTTTTCATTAGTTTTCCTTTTGCAATTGTTTGTCTGCAGTGATAGTGAACTTTTCTGCAAAGGAGTCACAGCCTGGACTGGGCCTCCTGTCAGGGCTGGCTCCAGGCACCAGCTGAGCAAGCTGGTGCTCGGGGCGGCAGATTGTTGGAGGCGGCATTCTGCCCAATCCTAGGGCAGCACGGACGCTTTTTTTTTTTTTTTTTTTGTTCTTGTTCCGCTCCAGCCGCCCTGTAGGGGGCGGTGGCATGGAGAACCAGAGCACCCTGCAGGGCAGTCCTCTTCCTTCCCTCCCTGCTGACTGGAGTGGAGCCCTTGCGGCAGGCGGCAGGAGGCGGTGCAGCAGGAGGGGTTGCGTGGCAGCGCCCCTGCTGTAGCCCTAGTCACCCCCTTCTCTCTCTCTCTCTCTCTCTCCCGCCCGCTCCCTCCCCCCCCCTCCCCCCCAGCCAGTCCCCCTGCACCTGCACTCCGGCCGCGCCGCAGGTTTTTTTTTTTTTTTGCTTTGTCGTTCTGGCCGCCCTGCTTGGGGTGGCCAAAAAGCCAGAGCCGGCACTGCTTCCTGTACCCTTGCTCATTATTTTGGCTTCAGCTGTAGCTGACTCAATCTGAGTAGCAATGGTTATTGCTTTTTCTAGTGTAAGTTGTGGTTCCAGAAGTAAGCATTCTCTTATGCAAAGCATGATTGTTTTCTCAATGAGCTGGTCTCTAATCATCTCATCTGCCATATTCCCAAAGTCACAAGTTACAATCAGACTTCTCAGGGAAGCCATATACTGCATTATAGTCTCCCCTGGTTTCTGCTCACGCTGGCGAAATCTGTAGCAATTAGCTACTACATTCACTTTTGGCACAAAAAAGTTCTTTAATGCAGTGAGTGCAGTCTCATATTTATCATCTGCAAGGGGAAACGTGTAAAATATACACTGCCCTTCTGCTCCAAGGCAGTGGATTAGCAGAGCATGCTTTCTTACTTCAGAAATCTCTGTAGCACTGATTGCAAGCAGATAGGGGTACGTCTATACTTACCTCCGGGTTTGCTGGTAAGCAATCGATCTTCTGGGTTCGATTTATCGCGTCTTGTCTAGATGCAATAAATCGATCCCAGATCGATCCCGGAAGTGCTCGCCGTCGACGCCGGTACTCCTGCTCTGTGAGAGGAGTACGCGGAGTCGACGGGGGAGCCTGCCTGCCGCGTCTGGACCCGCGGTAAGTTCAAACTAAGGTACTTGGACTTCAGCTACTTTATTCACATAGCTGAAGTTGCGTATCTTAGTTCAAAGTGGGGGGTTAGTGTGGACCAGGCCTAAGCTCAAACATATGGATCCAGACAGTAAAAGCAATTGGAGGCTCACGTGGGTTTTGCAGAAAGGGTGCAGGTGGTTCAGAGGCAGAAGATCCATCCTCGTTGCCAAAATGTTGCATCACCCAGGCAAGGTATTAACAAACTTGAACAGAACTTTATTTACAGTGGAAATCTCTTTACCAAGCTGTAACTGCACACTCTGTAACTCTCACTCAGCCTCCTCAACTCCTCCCCCCTCCTTCCTGTTTCCTGTCCTTTCAGACTCCCAACAGCCTGTGCTCCCAGTTCTAATAATCATTTGCAGCATCTAAACACCACAGGCCTTTAGAAGCTACTGCAGTGGCTCTCAACCTTTCCAGGCCACTGTATCCCTTTCAGGAATCTGATTTGTTTCACTTACCCCCAAGTTTCACTTCACTTAAAAACTTCTTGCTTACAAAATCAGACATAAAAACACAAAAGTGTCACATCACAATGTTACTGAAAAATTGCTTACTTTCTCATTTTTACCACATACACCTCTACCCCGATATAACGCGACCCGATATAACACGAATTCTGATATAACGTGGTAAAGCAGTGCTCCGCGGGGGGGACGGGACTGCACACTCCGGCGGATCAAAGCAAGTTCGATATAATGCGGTTTCACCTATAACGCGGTAAGATTTTTTGGCTCCCGAGGACAGCTTTATATCGGGGTAGAGGTGTAATTATAAAATAAACCAATTGGAATATATTGTATTTACATTTCAGTGTATAGTATACAGTATAAACAAGTCATTGTCTGTATGAAATTTTAGTTTGTACTGACTTCACTAGTGCTTTTTATGTAGCCTGTGTGACAGACCCAGACCAGTGGGGTACAGGAGTCTGGTAGAGGGCAAATATACTGGTCACTGGATAAGTAGTTTTCTGTTCCCTGAGTGACCAGAGCAGGGGCTGCACTAGAGTAATCAGGAACCTGCTAGAACCAGTTAAAGCAGGCAGGCTAATTAGGACACCTGGAGCCAATTAAGAAGAAGCTGCTAGAATCAATTAAGGCAGGCTAATCAGGGCATCTGGATTTTAAAAGGAGCTCACTTCAGTTTGTGGTGCGAGTGTGAGGAGCTGGGAGCAAGAGGCTCAAGGAGCTGAGAATGAGAGGGTGTGCTGCTGGAGGACTGAGGAGCACAAGCGTTATCAGACACCAGGAGGAAGGTCCTGTGGTGAGAATAAGGAAGGTGTTTGGAGGAGGCCATGGGGAAGTAGCCCAGGGAGTTGTAGCTGTCATGCAGCTGTTACAGGAGGCACTATAGACAGCTGCAGTCCACAGGGGCCTGGGCTGGAACTCGGAGTAGAGGGCGGGCCCGGGTTCCCCCCAAACCTCCCAATTGACCTGGACTGTGGGTTCTTCCAGAGGGGAAGGTCTCTGGGCTGTTCCCAAACCCACATGGTGAGTCTCTGAGGCAAGAAAATCCACCAATAAGCGCAGGACCCACCAAGATAGAGGAGGAGCTTTGTCACACCTGTTATAAAGCTAGGCAAATAGCTAGATGAATTGATGTACCCCCTGGAAGACCTCTGCGTACCCCCAGGGGTACATGTACCCCTGGTTGAGAACCACTGAGCTACTGTAATTCAAATAGTAACATATTTTATTTGAAAAAGTCCTAACATTTATATGGTTATAATACTGACTGACTATGCAGTAAAAAATGTGAGGGAATGCAAACCTATGGAAGGGACTCACCATCGCATAATTATAATGGTATAAGTCTGGATAAAATATGCACTCAGCATCCCATGGAGATATCCGTAGGACAAAATGAGGCATATGTGTATCCTTTAGATGAGTCTAGAAAATGGTTTTGTATAGTGACACTTCATTTAGGCAATTAGAGTTAATGGGTCAGATCGCCAGCTGGTCTGATTTACTCCAGCAAAGTGGCAGTGGAGATGATGTACTGTATTTTGGAGAGCTTGTCTGGTAGGGCTGTCTAGCTGAGTTTCTTGTTTGGGTTTTTTAAAATTATGCTACCAGGAAGTGAACACCTTTTATTATCTGTTGCCTCTATATATTTTCAGAGCTTTGACACTGATAGAAAAGAAAACGTCAACAATACAATCAACAATCTGATCCTACATTTCCAAATAAATAGGAAAGTCTATCAAAACATATAAAGAGTCACAGTATTGTCAAAAGTTATAATCCTATACTCTTTTTCAGTATTCAATAGATCAGTCATGTAGAATGAAAATGTTTAGATAATTTCAGGGATGAACTGGAATCTCATTTACTGTTAGAAGAAGAACAGGAGTACTTGTGGCACCTTGGAGACTAACAAATTTATTAGAGCATAAGCTTTCGTGGACTACAGCCCACTTCTTCGGATGCATGGGCTGTAGTCCACGAAAGCTTATGCTCTAATAAATTTGTTAGTCTCCAAGGTGCCACAAGTACTCCTGTTCTTCTTTTTGCGGATACAGACTAACACGGCTGTTACTCTGAAACCTGTCATTTACTGTTAGGAGTTTTAATACAGTATTATGGTCTACAATAAATTTAAGCTGGTAAAAACATGTAAATTGTAGTTCAGTGTTCAGTTCCAGAATATTAGAATCTCTGTGTTTGACTCACTATGTCTTTCTATCTGACAGTTCCTAGTGCATCCATCAATACCTGCCCTTCACTCAGAAATGAAGCAAATGATTAAATTGGCCCAACTAACAAACATCTTCCACTCCAAAACATTTCTACTTATATTGGGCCCAATGATCTTACAGGGAGATGAAGTTATAGAACATAAGCCAACCAAAACATTGGGGACGGTCATCCGGAATAACGGACCACAACAATGCATATTGATCAGAAAGGTGGCACGGCCAGTATGCCTGCGGGATGCATAAGTTCAATGTATCCCCATGGCAGCTCCCACCAGTGGGGCTCCGTTGGCTGTCTTTTTAAAGTTGCCCTCCTCCAGCCAGATCCTTAGGAAGGGCACTACCCTGTTTCCCCGAAAATAAGACAGTGTCTTATATTAATTTTTGCTCCCAAAGATGCGCTAGGTCTTATTTTCAGGGGATGTCTTATTTTTCAGAAATGAAAAATGCCTTATTATCGGTGGATGCCTTATTATCGGGGAGGTCTTATTATCGGGGGGATGCCTTATATTACAACGAGAGGCAAAACTGTAAGTAGGCCTTATTTTCGGAGGATGTCTTATTTTCGGGGAAACAGGGTAGTACAAACACCACTGGCACTCTTGCCACATGCAGTAGCCTTCTTTGGCGGCAGGTGGGTGAAATGTGTATACACCTCCCACACCAGCCGGGGTAAATCCAGCCATTTGTGTTGCTTTATCTCTCTTGACTAGAAGGGAACGCACAATTCATCCAGTGTGACACCTCACCTGCTCAGCACAAGTCTCTAAGAGTCTGTCTACACTCCAGTTAGATATCTGAGGCTGGCCAGTGCCAGCTGACTCGGGCTCGGGTTAAGGCAGGGGTGGGCAAACTTTTTTGCCTAAAGGCCACATCTGGGAATAGAAATTATATGGTGGGCCATGAATGCTCACGAAATTGGGGTTGGGGTGTGACAGAGGGTGAGAGCTCTTGTTGGGGGTGCATGCTCTAGAGTAGGGCCAGAAATGAGGAGTTCGGGGTGTGCGAGGGGGTGCTGGGCTGGAGTAGGGGAGGTGGAGTGAGGGTGGGGGTGAGGGCTCTGGGGTGGGGCTGAGGATAAGGAGTTTGGGGTGTAGTAGGGTGCTCTGGGCTGGGACCAAGGGGTTCAGAGGGTGGGCGGGAGATCAGGGCAGGGGATTGGGGTGTGGGGGGGAGGGCTCCCGCTGGAGGTGCGGGCTCTGGGGTGGGGCTGGGGATGAGAGATTTGGCTGCAGGAGGGTGCTCCAGGCTGGGACAGAGGGGTTCGGAGGGTGGGAGGGGGATCAGGGCTGGGGCAGGGGGTTGGGGCATGGGGAGAGGCTCAGGGGTGCAGGCTCCGGGCAGCGCTTACCTCAAGTGGCTCCTGGAAGCAGCAGCATGCCCCCTCTGGCTCCTATGCAGAGGCACAGCCAGGTGGCTCTGCACACTGCCCTGTCTGCAAGCTCTACCCTGAAGCTCCCATTGGTTGCAGTTCCTGGCCAATGGGAGCTGCAGGGGTGGCACTTGGGGCCTAGGGCAGCGTGCATAGTGGAGTCCCCTGGCTGCCCCTATGTGTAGTAGCCGGAGGGGGGACATGACGATGCTTCCTGGAGCCACGTGGAGCGGCCCCCGACCCTGCTCCCCGGCTGGAGCACCAGAGCGGGGAAAGCCCCAGACCTCTCTCCCCAACAGGAGCTCGAGAGCCGGCTTAAAATGGCTGGCAGGCCGGATGAGGCCCACGGGCCGTAGTATGCCCACCCCTGGGTTCAGTTAAGCAGCCCCTTAGCCTGATCCCCAGAAGCCTGAGTTAGCTGGCACTGTCCAGCCTCAGGTGTCTAATTGCAGTGTAGACATATCCTGATTTTATACCTCTAGCTCACATTCCTCACAAGAATCCTTCCAGGGATGAGACTCTAGAGGTTCTGAAATCCAAGACTTTGACCTTTGTGTAGCTTCAGGACAAAACCCCATATTATTCTTTCTCTGTCACTGACATTGTTTCTCCTTGCCAGCACACTCAACATTTAAACTCCGTTCAGAGCATCCTGGGATGTCATACTGGCAAATCAGTTTTGTTAGCGACATTTTTTCATTGGAAGGAAGGAAGGAATCAGACACCTGGGCAGTTTTGCTTCCATATAAATCAGCCATTAGCTGCTACCAAAGCAGCTAGATCAGTGGTTCTTAAACTTTTGTACTGGTGACCCCTTTCACATAGCAAGCCTCTGAGTGTGGCCCCTCCCCCTCATTATAAATTAAAAAAACTTTTTTATATATATTTAACCCATTATAAATGCTGGAGGCAAAGCAGGGTTTGAGGTGGAGGTTGACAGCTTGCAACCCCCCCCTGTAATAACCTCGCGACCCCCTTAGGGGTCCCGACCCCCAGTTTGAGAACCCCTGCCCTAGATCCTATGGTGATTAGCAACATAGGATCCTTAGATATATAGATAGACTATAGTGGCTCCTGGAGTTCAGAAGTTCATCTCCACTGTGATCCCAATTCCAACTACGTAGCAAAAAACTAAGATCAGGAACTTGGTCTGCCTATATTTGAAGCATCTCGGGTGAACCATTGTCAGAGATAAGACATCAGACTAGATGGACTATTAGTCTGTTCTAGCCGAGTATTTTTCATCTTCATCCCACAGGTTTCCATGATGGTTACAGAGCAAAAATTGTAAGCGTGTTTGCAACTTAAAATAATGTTTCAGTTGATATTGCTCCATAATAGCTTTCCATTTTTGTGTGTAGCCATAAAAATTGGAGTAATACAAACCTTAAGAATGTATTTTCTAATAAATAGTAAAAGCTTACGGTGGACTGGTAGCTGTAGAAATGCAATCAGCAGACCCATCTTGAGAAAGAAAGGGGGACATAGTTTAGGAGAGAGAAAAAATACTAGTAATACCATTATATAATCTACTACAGCAACTTTTCCCAAAATTAAAGCATCCATCATTATTTAGTATGAAAAGAGCATTTAAAAATATTGGTTCTAATTTACAAATGCAGTAAGATAGGAGGAGGATGGTGTACCCTGCTGGGAAAATAACAATTCTCAGGAAATAGAAGGCTTGGAGTTTCCTTTTGCTTCATGATCTAGGTACTGTCACACCATATGGTTTAAATATGCCCAAGCAGATTTAATTATCATTTATCACGACACATTCAGTATTTTGAATTTGTGGCAAGCAGCATATTCTTTTCACTTTATCTCTATAGCCTTATTCCTTATCTTGCTTATTGGGTGAGCTATTGTCAAAGAACAGCTAACATAACGCAGTCATTTACTATTTTGCTGCTTTCGACCATAATAGCATGCTGTTTAATTAATGAAACATCTTATCATGCAAACATTCTACAATGCTGTGTTCTTTAAAAAGAGGCCATGCGTGAGCTCAACTGACAGCAGTATTAAGTGTCTGTTAATATTGCTCTTAAAACTTTTAGGGCCTCATTCACCCTTGCCCTGCACTGTGTGTAGCGTTTTCACTTTTTTCAAAGTGGGTGTGAAATGCTACCGTTCTGCTTTGTAGATCCACTTTGCATGGGAGCAAATGATTATACAAGATGCAAGACAATAGGCTAGGTCTACACTACCCGCCTGAATTAGCGGGTAGAAATCGACCTCTCGGGGATCGATTTATCGCGTCTCGTTGGGACGCGACAATCGATCCCCAAATTGATGCTCTTACTCCACCAGCGGAGGTGGGAGTAAGCGCCGTCGACGGGAAGCCGCAGAGGTCGATTTTGCCGCCGTCCCTACAGTGGGGTAAGTCGGCTGCGATACGTCGAATTCAGCTACCTATTCGCATAGCTGAATTTGCGTATCTTAAATCGACCCCCCCCCCCCCGTAGTGAAGACCTGCCCATAGTGACCTAGGTACTTAGGACCTAATTTTCAAAGCATCCTTCACTCAGAACCTCTGAAACTCAGATCCCTAGGGCCTTATCCTGCTCCCATTGACATCAATGGCAATTTTCTCATTGACTTCAGTGGAAGCAGGGGCAATTTTTTAAGCAAGGATTTGAGGTATATAGTATTTCCCCAAAAACAAAAGACCGGATCCTCAGGTGGTATAAATCAGTTTAGCTCCACTGAAGTCAACAGAACAACACTGGTTTACACTACCTAAGGAGTTGGCCCTAGGACATCATTCAAAAATATTTAAGCTTAGATTCTCCACTCCCTTTTGCCTTGTACTGTGTGTAGTGGGTGTAAAACACCAGTACCCTGCTTTGATAGGATTTTATATCAATTATACTACAGGTACAATTTGCATAGCCATTTATAAGATAGGAGAGAATGCAGTTGCCAAAAGAATAGAGCCATCATGTGGTGACAGAAGTCAAGAGTCAGTGGGCCTAATTTTTATCTCACTTACGCCAGTGTAAATCACAATTAACTCCATTGAAAGCAGTGGGGCTACACTGGTATAAGTGAGAGGAAAAACACCTCCTGAAGCTGAGGGGACTGGATGGCTCAGGAGCAGTGGTACTGGAACTAGGGATGGTGGGAGTGCTGCCACATCCACTGGCTTGAAGTAGTAATAACACCCCAAATACATGGTTTCCATCATCAGCACCCTCACTATAAACATTGTTCCAGCATATTTCCACTTCTGAGGTGTTGGTACATCTCTAGTTTGGCAGTCAATATGAAATGAGTTGGTGGTTTAAGTCCATTTCTCAGTGTGTCTGTCACAGAAACTACCACTATAATTAGTAATCTAAGGGCACGGCTACACTTGCAGATGTAGAGCGCTTTGAGTTAAACCAGCCTTTGGAGAGCCCAGTAAGGAAAGCGCTGCAGTCTGTCCACACTGGCAGCTGCAAGCGCACTGGCATGGCCATATTTGCGGTGCTTGCAGTGACATTGGGTGCGGTGCATTATGGGCAGCTATCCCAACATGCAAGTGACTGCAATGTGCTTTTCAAATGGAGGTGGGGGTGGGGTGGAGTGTGACAGGGAGTGTGTTGTGTGTATGTGGGGGAAAGAGAGTGGGGTTTTGGGGGGGCTTAGAGCATGTCAGCATGATGTCTTGTAAATTCAGACAGCAACAGGGCTCCCTTCCCCTCCCCCTCCCCCCACCTCTCTCTCTCTCACACACAGCATTCCACACTAACGGTTGCTTTGTCTCAGAGCAGATAAGCAACCGGCTGTCAGAAACGGAGCTTTCAAATGGCATATCCGCATTCCTACAGCAAGTTCAAAATAATGAGAAGAGTGGCCACTTGACATAAGGGGATTATGGGTTGTTTCCGAAGGCTGATCAGAGCGCAGTAATGCAACACCTCATTCACACTGGCACCACGGCGCTCCAGCGGGGGCACAGCAAACGTTATTCCATTCACCAAGGTGGAGTACCAGCAGCGCTGTAGCCGCGGAGTCAGAGCGCTCTATGTGCCTTGCCAGTGTGGATGGGTAGTGAGCTAGTGCGTCCGGAGCTTCTTTATTGTGTGGTAACTCGCAAGTGTAGCCAAGCCCTCAGCAGAATGACTAAGGGCAAGATATAAATCTTGCTTACCCCAGGTGTAACTTCAGTGCCTTAACCAGCATGAGATCAGAGTCAGACCCTAATGACTGAAGTGCATCACTAACCTCTTGTGACACCTCAAGATGCATTTCCCTCCAATGTGCTCCATAGCATATTCAGACTCCAGAAGAAATAGTTACACTGAGGTGTGAATCTAGGGGTATGACTATACAGCAATCATGGGGTGTGATAAGAATGTGTGTAGACACACCCAAGCTAGATTTAATCTAGCTAGCTCAGGTCCTGGAGCAGTGAAGCCATGGTGACATGGGCTTCAGCACAAGCCAGCCACCAGAGTAATTACCCGTGGTTCCAGGAGGGCTTGTATAGCCCGTGCTGAAGCCTGCACTGCCATGGCTTCCATGCTCTGGGACCCTAGCTAGATTATAGCCAGCTTGGGTACATCTAAATGAATTCCAGTCACACCCTGTGATAGACACGCCCTTGGCTGTGTTGAGGTGCTGTTCACAGCATTGAGTGGAAAGCTGATCCTGGTGGGACGACTTCTGTAATTTTCATGTGCAATTATGATCACAGCCCTGCATTTTGCCCTCATTCAGACCTCAGTAACGCCATAGACTTCAGCAACTTCAGTGGGGGGGGCACAGGAATAATGAGGGCAGAATCTGGCCTTTACTCGTTTTCAAAAAAGTTACCACTGTCCTGGCTAATGGGGATGTACTTTATCTTCTCTCTGATTCCCCCCAGCCTTGTCTCATAACTGAAGATATGGTAAGATGGTGGGTAACAGTTAGTTTAGAACTACAGCTGTTTGGAAAATGCAGAAACAGTCAAAACATTTCAATCACTCCTATAAGGTGGTCAAAAAAGCCAAACAAATCAGAAATTTGAACATTTTTGACCAGCTCTGCTTATGATTGGGTTCTTTCTCCAGTTCTACCATTGATTTGCTGTGTAGTTTACAATAAGTCACTTTGCCTAAGTTTACGCTTAGACCAAGCAGATTGCTGGTGGGTTATTTTATTTGTTTTTTATTTTAGAATTTGTTTAATAGAATCACTCTAAAACTACCTAGTTAATCACATATTAACTTTTGTATATTCACATTTTTATTATTGTTTCCTTCATCCTCCTTCCCCATTCCTTCCTAATGTTTACTGCACCTGCTCATTGCGTTTTGTCTTAAATTAGTTCATAAATTCTTTGGGGTGGGATTGCCTTTTGTTTACACTGTGTGTAGCACTCTGGGTCCCTGATCTTGATTGGGGTTTCCAGCTCCTGCCATCCATACTATGGTGATAAAACCAATAATGTCCTTCTGTAAAATTCAACAATGAATAGTACCTCAGAAGGGTAGGGTAGCATGTAATGAATGTAAATACTTTGAAGTCTTTAGATGAAATTCACTATACAAAGGTCATTTATATTCTTTATTATTATAAAGAAATCAAACTGTCAACCTCTGATAACAAAGGACTCAATCGTTAAGAAGGCACTTTACAGAGAAAGTAAATTTACTGTATCTGTTCCTATGCCGCGTGCATGTGCACGCACACACATGCACACAAGAGGCTAAATAACTAAAGCAGCATATTAGGGGAGCTGGAAAATGAGCCTATTAGCAGAATTGAAAGACAATATTTTTCACTGAAGAAAAATAAGGCTTTCATGGCGTGCACAAGTGTGCGAAGTAATGTTATTGCATTCCATTACAGACATTTTCCCACTCTAACTATATCAAATATGTATGATCTTAAAAGTAAAGTGAGGAATATTATAAATTAATAACAATCTTCTGCATTTACATAGTGCCTTTCATCTGAGGATCTCAAAGCACTTTACAAATATTAAAGGAGCAATGTCCCATCAAATCTAGCCCCAAATTAAGGTTTTATAAAAATAAGCTTTCACATTATCTAAAACCAACAGAAATATTTCTGATTTAAAAAAAAAAAATCCAGTGGAAACAGATATTTTAACAAACATTTCCCTGCAGTATTTGCAAGTCAAGCATTGCATAGGTATGCAAGTGCAGGAGAACCTGAAATTGAAAGTGACTGGAAACTAAGTATTCTATTTTCATTCCAAATGGAGAGAAGCACACAAGGTAATCAAAGAACATATACAGGGAAAAGTAAATTAGATTTCTAAAATGTGTTCTGGTTTAATGAACTAAGGTGGTGTTTGCTACCTGGGTAAGGAAACTCATTTATTTTATAAATACATGGGGCCAGATCCTGACCCTTTCCCCATTTTCCCTTGTGCTAGTCTGGCAACATAAAAATATGTGGAAAGCTGGTTTAAACGACTACCTGGATTCCCGTTGCAAAGGAGCATCACCTGCCCCTGGCTACCCCCAAATTAGGGGATGTGCTGAAGGTGAAAAGGGGACTTGGGCATGACCAGAGCATAGTACACTACAGGATCCCTGGCTGGTAGAGAGCACCTTGGGACATTGTTAGAACTAGGCAGCTGCATATAGTTGAGAGCAGTCCCTAGGCTGCTCTAAACTATGTATCGGGGAGGTGAAAAGGTAATGCAACACCACCTTTATTTCTCACCACTCTGAGGTGCAGTAAGCAGAGGTTCTGCACTCCTGACAATCTAAGTCATTATTGTATTTATTTATTTATTTATTTTTTAATCTGAGTGTCTCCCTTTAATAATACCTCATAATGAGACAGGGGGCAGGTCTACACTAACCCCCCAATCCGAACTAAGGTACGCAACTAAGTACCTTAGTTCGAACCTACCTCGGTCCAGACGCGGCAGGCAGGCTCCCCCGTCAACTTCGCGGTACTCCTCTCGCCAAGCTGGAGTACCGCAGTCGACGGCGAGCACTTCCGGGTTCGACTTATCTTGTCCAGACAAGACGCGATAAGTCAAACCCAGAAGTTCGATTTGCTTGCCGCCGAACTACCGGGTAGTTTAGACCTACCCAGGTAAGTGTTATTGTCCAAGAGCAGAACTTTACATCTCAGTAGTGGTGTATGGACAAATTCCTGAACAACAGATTTCCTGGGGGTTATTTTTCCAATGGCTATCATTTTCTCACTACTTCTCAGCATAGTGGTGTTTTCTAAGTATTTCTGAACTTTGTAACAAGGAGGCAGAAGGGAATGGTCTTTTAGTTAAAAAATTGGACTATGACTCTGTGGTTTGGGTTAATTTCCTGGCTCTGCCCCAGACTTCCTGTGTGACCTTGAACAATGCACTTCATTAATTTCAATGGGAAACTCACATAAGCAAGGGGTTTTCAACAGGATCTGTCTTCAGATCTAAGGGCTTGATCATGAAGTCTGAACTCAGGCAAATTCCCATTGACTTTAGTGGGACTTTTGCCTAAATAAGGCTGTAAGTAAATGCACATGCTCCAAGGACTATGGCAGTTGGATATGGTTTCTGATAACTGAGCCAATACTGTAAAGAGTGTCGGTAACCATGTAGCACATCTTGCTCACTATTTGAATGTACTCATAAAAAATCTTCCTAAATCCCCATTGGCTGATGCAAATTATGATAGGCTACAGCAGCTCCACCAAATCTGCTCATACTCTGGGCAAGTTTCAGCAACGCAGAATGACCACGAAATAATGTGTGACATCTCCTTTTGTTCTGCCGCAGAAGTTAACACATAAACACTATTCCCAGAGCACTGCATGTTCCTGCTCGCTTCTCTGACTGGGCTGGTGGACAGGCAAATAAATGCTCTGAAGAGGGTCAGGCTGGCTTTGAATGCAGTAGAAATACAGCAAAATGTTTCCTTAGCAGAGGAGGACAGAATCAGTAGAAATTGTGTTTACGAGATTCTTAAAAGTATTGCAGATAAACAGGAGGTAGAAATCTTATGAAAGAGATATAGATAGTGCCTGATATACACAACTCATTTAGGAGAATATTGCTATTATAATTAAAGCAGTAACAATAACTGATTAAACATTATTCTTGTGAATGTCTACAGTAGTAGTCTGAAAATATGTTTGTAAAGAGGCTGCAAAAATTGGATTGGTTTAAAACTGGGGATGAGAAATTGAAAGGATTTTATATGTCTTGTTTAATGCTCTGCAATGCTTTTCCTACCCGATTCTGGTCCTTACTAAAGTTGGACAAGTATTTTGGGTGGAGAGGTGGGAAGTATTTGTGATCATTCGTCTTAAAAATATGAATTGGTTCTGACAGTGTTTGTGACTCCTTTTTATTTACATTTACATCAAGAGAGTGTCATGAATTTGTGTTTGCATGAGAACTCAGGATGTGTTTGCATGGCCATCTTGAAAGCTCTGTGGCATAGGGGACAAAAACATGATCATGTGACTTGAGTAGCCAAAATTACTGCATCAATACCACATACCCCTAGTAACGGTCACCACAAGCAGTTTATCAGGCTGCATAAATAGCAAGTAGTGATATCAATAGTCACCATGAGTGGCTGGTGAGTAATAAACCCTTTATTAATAACCCTTTAATAATTTTGAATAATCCAAATCTCATCATGGCTAATTCACCAGTAGAAAAAAAGGTTATATTGAATAAATTGAATAAATTGTTCCCACAGCTCTAGTCTAAATATCTGCCTGAATCTGCTACTACCTCTCTCCCTGGCCAATTCCAGTCTCTATTTCACTCTCTCCCCCTGAAAATCCATCTCTGTTATTTTTCAGTTTCTGTGATTTATTCTTTATTTGTGGTCGAGTGGCATCTGGGGACATGAAGCAGTGATCCGGGCCTCACTGTGCTACATGCTGTATGCTCTTTTCCCCAAAGAGTTCACAGTCTCCCTCTGTGATTCTTGTTCCAGTAGATCCCTAAATCTTCCCACTCTTTGTGCAGATTCTTTCAGTCCCTGGCTTTAAACTTCTCCTCTCCTCTTGCCACTTTGGTCCTGACATTTTTTCCTGAAAAAACACCCCAGACATTTTCCTTCCTCACTGCTTCATTCTCTCTATACCTCTGCAAATTCCCTTTTTTTCCTTCTCACGCTACTCTCTCCGAGGTTCTGAAACCTCCCTTTCTTTCTTCTATTCTGCGCCAACCCTGAAGCCTGTGTACCTACTGATTCTGGTCCATACTTCTTCTGTCTCCTTCCCCATTTCCAATTCTGATATCTCTTCATCTGACCTGCTTTTCAGAAAAAATCTGATGTGTTCTTAGAATGGAGAATGGGGGGATGGGGGGATTGTTGTCTTGTCCTGAGATAATCGTATCACATCATGAAGTTTGAGAATGAATTTGGCAACGTGTATAGGATTCTTTATAAGGGTTTGATCCAAGGCATCCAAATTGAAAAACTACTTTCCTTACAATATTACATTCAAAAGTATGGGCAGGTGTTAAAACCTGACACATCTCACAAAGTGAATATATCTTGGTCCCGTCTCTGTTGATTTTCATTCCTGCATTGTGCCCCATGTGCAATCTCATAATAGTGGATATTATTTTTCAAGATGCTTTGACATCAATCAGAGGATCTTTCATCTATTGACTATTTATTTCAGCTAATATTTCCCCTGATAAGGCATCAGTATCTTCAACTGTTGTCATTCCAATCTGAGTTTCAATCTTCCAATTTTGGCCAGGTCATCAGCTACCTCACTCCTGTATACAACATGTGATGGAATCCACTGAAAAGTCAATTTATTCCCTCTTTTCCCAATCCTCTGAGCCTCCTTATGAATTGTTAATAGTGTTCTGTTTTTTTCAAAAACAACTGAGGATCGCCACCTATGAGTCAACAAATATCTGCTTCTGTTCCTGCTCTGTTTATTTCTTGCAGTGCAGTGAGATTCACTTTCAGTTTGGCCATAAAGTTTGAGTTGATATCCTCTGAACTAGTGCTCTTTCTTGTCTCCAGCTAGTGGCCTAATGGAGATACTACACCACAACCACCATTCTTGAAGGATTTGTCTAGACAAGAATCTGTTTGCCTTGTGACTGATACTGTTGTGTTTGGGTGGCCTTTTTCTACAATCTTCCTTACTGTGGCCAAGTCTGTGTGTTCCTTTGAGCAAAGTTGCTAAAGGGGGAGACACTAACGCAAATAGGTTAATGTGGATGAATTATTGGACATACAAACTTCTTGAGACACACTACCTCCTAACATCATCAAGTTCTTGAGTTTATTCAGTAGCCTTTACACACCTTCCAACATAAGATGATCATTTCAGCCTTGATTTTGTTTTCCAGTTACTGAGCAGTGATGACATTCATGTAGGGAACAAAGACAATTTCCAAAATGAATTAGCTGTTCTCTTCTATGATTCTCAAGAGGTTGAACATCAGACTTGTGTTCACAAATTGCTATTGGAGTGGATCTTATAGCTCCAGTTATCAGGTGAACTGCAGATGACTGCACAGTGATGATCCTAGCAAGATTACTAGGAGCACTATGTGACCAGACACAGTAAGGAGTGGGTTGAAAGGTAAAAGAGGAGTTTTTCAGTTAATTGCTGTGCCTTATTGGAAACATACTGCTCAATGGGATATGATTACTCGATAATTGTTCTATTCTGTTCATTCCCTCTGAAGCATCCGGCACTGGCCACTGTCAGAAGACAGGATACTAGACTAGATGGACCATTGGTCTGACCATTCTTATGTTAATAAGAAAATAATTATCGGTGAAGATCTAAATGCACACATTGGAACTGCAAAGGCTGAATATGAAACAGTCCATGGAAGGCACAGTATTGGAATCATAAACTCTGATTGAATACGATCCTACAAACCAGTTTGGCACTGAATGTAGTGCTTGCAAACACACACTTTCAGAAGAGGGAAAGACACCTCATAACTTATGCCAGTGAAGAAAACGAGTCCAAAATTGATTTCTTGTTAATAAGACAAAGTAATAGGTCACAAATAATCAATTGTAGTTAATGCATGGCAGGTGCACTGTGAGCCAGCACAGACTATTTCTTATGGACTTCAGAAATGCAGAGACCTCAAACGTCTGAACCCCTGGGCACTGGAAACATCTAAGTGGTGGAAATGGAAAGATGTGAATGGAAAGATGTTTAAATAAGATGTAATGCATAAACTTCCTGACTACACACAGGGATGAGTGGAGGATAACTGGTACAAACTATAGTTAACATTGCTGGAAACAGCACATGAAGCCATAGGAATGCTGAAATCAGTGCCAAAAAGGATACAAAGGGAGACTTGGTGATAGAATCCTCAAGTTAAAGAATGTTGACAAGAAAAAGATAACCTTTAAAAAATGACAGGCCAGTGAGCCAGTGATAAGATGGCATATACAGAGGACAAAAAAAAGTATTTCAACCACTAAAAAATTGGCCTGTGATGAGCTATATAACAAACTAGGTGGATATGAGGGAGAAAAGACCGTCTGCAGACTCACTAAATCAAGGGGTATTAACAAGTTTGCTTATATTAGAAATGAACATGGTATAATGCAAATGAATGGTAAATAAACCAACAGTCTGGAGTGATCTTTTTGAAGGCGTGATGAATGAGGAGAACCCAAGGAAGGAACTAAGAACATGGAAGCTGAACCTGGGTGTGATAGATTTCATACAGGAGGAAGAGGTTGCAGAGGCACTTAGGAAAATGAAAAGGAAGAAAGCACCTGGGCCTGATGAAGTACCAATGGATGTGCTGAAATAAATTGAGAAGGAAGGGTACTCTAAGCATTCGGGTATTTTATGAGCCTGTTCAATGATATTATTAAGAATGCAGGATGAATGGTGTAAAAGCTTTGTAGTGCCCATTTTTAAACCTAAAGGAGATATTACACCGTGTGCTAATTATTGCTCAACGACGTCACATGCTTCTGATCATGTACCAAGAGATTTAGGTTGGTGGGGTTTATGTCTCTCTTACCTAGGATATATGTGATGGAAACACTACCATAATCAAAATCATTTGGGGCTACAGCAGAGAATTTCCAGTAGATGTTGGCCTGCATCAGGGGTCAGCACTGAGCCCTTTTTGGTTTGTGATTGTCGTGGATGTGATGATTGAGGTTACACAAAAGGAGCCACCTTGGAGTTGGCTGTTTGATGATGACTTAGTGATATGTGCAGAAGATTGTGAGTCTGCAAACCAACTTTGAACAGTGGCAACACGGTTTTGAGCAGGCAGGAGTTAAAATGAATGTTGGTAAGACTAAGGTTTAGATAATGGAGGGAGGGGAGGACTCACCATAAAGGATATTACAGGCAGAAATCTTAGATGAGTGAAAGAATTTAAATATCTAGGATCAATGGTTGCTGACAATGGTGCCCTCCTGAGTGATGCCTAGCATCGTACAAAAGCTCCTTGGTGCACATGGCGGGAGCTGACCCCAATTCTCTGTGATAAAAAGATGCCAATAAAATTAAAAGGCAGAGAGTATAAAACTGTAATTCTATCCATCCTAATGAATGGAACAGAGACTTGGTCAACCACAAGAAAAGAAAACAGTATGTTCTCCACTACGGAAATGAAGATGTTGAGATGATCAAATGATTCGACAATCCATGATAGGAAACAAAGTGAGGTTGCAAGGGGCCTAATGGAGGTTATCCCAATTGAAGAAAAGTTGAGGGAACCTAGGCTATGTTGGTATGGACATGTCTAGCAGAGACCCAAGAGTTATATTGGTAGGATGGCCCTTGCAATGATCATGGATGGAAGACAACCAAGGAGGAGGCCAAAGACTCAGTACATGGACTGGATATTAGTGGAGTTTAGAGAGATCAATTTACATAACACCCAGGTGTACGGTCTTTAGTTTTGGAAGACGGTTATAAAAGGTGCCAACCCTGGGAAGTGGGAAGGAAGAAGAGTTTGTGACCAGACAAGTAAGGCATATTCAAATATTGGACAAGCTATCGGGCAGCATGTTGTTTTCAGTGTCCTAACATGTGAACCCCCTTTGGTACTGGCAGAACATCATAGAAGATTCAATTTCTTCTTTATGTTGGCTGTCATCTTCCTGACGTGTGGTCCAAATCTGAATTCTGTTCCCAAGGTCATTCCAGAATATACTGCGTTCCTCTCAACAACATCATCTTCTTGATTCACTGTCAATTTCAAACTGTAGTTGAAATGCCTTTGATTTATGGTAAAATAGATGGACTTTATTTTTGCTGGATTCAGCTGGAATTTGTTCATTTGCCCATGTAGTTACAATTTCCAAGTACTCATTCAATTTATTCACCAATAAAGCTATTTCATGACCTGTGATGTGAAGTGCAATATCGTCTGCATACATGTATACTGATGATTTAAAGCCACCTGGCCGTCCAGAGGAGTACAGCAGGAAAAGAAGGGGACTTAAAATTGAATCCTCAGGAACTCCCACCCTAAGAGGCCTTGTTTTTGGAAAAAGTACCATTTAGTCTTAGTGTTATTGTCCTGTATCATATGGAGTCTTTTATCTAAAGATACTTCTTACACAGATTCCCACCTCACTGCGTTTCACTAAGAGCTCATCATGTCAACCTCAATCAAATGCGACACTGACATCCAAAAAAAGATTCTTACTGATGACTGTGGTAGCTTCTGTTGGAATCTGTGGAGAATGGGTTGACAGAAGGACACCAATAGGTCCATAATGGAGTGCAAGGACTTGTGTGCCATTTTGGGTAGGTTCTCTTTTCGCTTCTTTTAAAAGCTACCGTTTTAAAAGAAGCCTTGCTTGTACCATTCTTTCTATTATTGTGCAAAGGTAACTGGCAGGCTGATAGTTACCCAGAAAAGAGAGGTTTTTGCTAGTCTTAAGAAGAGAAACAATAACTTCTAACTTCCACCTATTAAGTACCTTCTCTTTTATCCACAATTTGTTTATGATGTCCAGTAATCTGGCTTTAGCCTTCTTCCCAAAGTGCTTTATTATACAACCAGAGATGAGGTTCAGTCTAGGGGATCTGCTTGGTTTGAGCTTCTCTATTTCATCTTCTAATTCATGTATAACAAAGATCTTTCCACACCCGAAGTAGGGAGACACAATGGATGAGATGATATCTTTTATTGGGCCAACTTCCATTAGTGAAAGAGACAATCTTTCAAACTTACACAGAACTCTTTTTCAGGTCTGAGAAACGTACTCAGAGAGTAACAGATAAATACAAGGTGGAACAGGTTGTTTAGCATAAGTCATTAGCACATATTTCAGTATTTCCTTGTCTCTCTAATATCCTGGGCCAACATGGCTACAAAAACACTGAATAAAGCCAAAGTACTTATTTAGATCTGTGTGCAGATTTTAAAATTCTCTTTGTCTTTCCTCCTTAATACTCCATCGTGCACATTTTGCAATGGCTTTGTCCTCATCATTTAGGGTGACCAGACAGCAAGTGTGAAAAATCAGGACGGGGTGGGGGGTAATAAGAGCCTATGTAAGAAAAAGACCCAAAAATCAGGACTGTCCCTATAAAATCGGGACATCTGGTCACCCTATCATCATTATACTTGAGCTTGATAGTCTTGGCATAAAGTTCAACCAGAATATTCACAGACTTTTTGTCATCTAATGCCGCTACACCTCCACTTTTCAGGAGATTGATATATTTCTTTAAAAAATGTAAGCCTTAGTTTATTTTCAATTCACTTTAGTATCATCCATAAATCTTTTCCTCTCTGAGGATCCAGCCTTTTATAATTCTCTTCCCAATAACTTAATCTACATTGTTATTTTCCACAGTGACCTCCTTTGAGACTGCTGCGTTTTTGGCTGGCCTATTCATCTCCAGAGTTCTGTTCAGCCTCCAATCAAACCTGATTCCATTCCTTAATAAGACTTTTTATGCCAGTATCCTTCCAAAGTGCAACCCATTTCTTCCTCTTGCCTTTGGGATGCTCTTTTTTGCCAATTTCTGCACAGCAGATTCAAAAACATTGAGATATTCCTCTGTTATATTTCATAGGTGTTTGATAAATAATATTCTCAAGTGTGTCTGTGCAATAGAACCAGTCAACCTTATGAAAGTTCCACTTCCTGTTTATCAATTGAGAGCTCATTATCTTCCTATTCAATAGGTGAGTACAGGGCAAAGATCACTTCCAACACCTCCAATACATTCCATGTGCAGCTCATGGACATGCTACTGCTCACCAAAGTTGCATCTAATGTTGACTGTGTGCTATATAATCTTAATGTATAAATCATAGTGCCAGCATTCAGGACAACTAAATCATTGTCAGGGATGGTCCCTAGCAATGTTTCATTCACATCGATTGTTCTGTTCCATCAAACTTAACTTTAAGCATTAAAATCTCCATAGATTCGGCTACAGTTTCCTAATGCTATCACAAGATTCTCTTTATCAGTTGGGCTCTCATCAGGATGATAGACATTGACCGCTCTTAACTTCTCACCCCTGAACTTGACAGTGATACCGTCTAATTCAGTATGCTTGTTCATCTCATACATTTCCATATCTTTTTCATATCTGAGTGTCTCCCTGACAATAAACATCAGACCATCACCAGCTCTTCCACTGCATTCCTTTCTCAAGCAGTCAATGCCTGTAATAGATAAACTTTGTCAGAAAACTGTTTGTTGTATAGCAGCAATATGAATATTTTGCTTATAAAGAACTTTTCCAATGTCCCCAATATGGTTCCAGTTGCCCATTGCATTCAAATACACGGCATTAAAGGTGGCAGCAGCATATTTATCAACACCTCCCCAGGAAGCACAAGAGGTGACAGGTTGATTTCTTCATATGCAGTAACGTATTTCCAAACTCTCTTCCACAACTTCATGGTGGGAATGTGGTTCTCAGAACCCCGTTAGCCAGAGATTTCCTCTGGAAAAACCCCAGTACCACAGTACAGTGGGGATGGTCTTTATTGTGGAAATATTGGATATGGTGAACAAGTCAGCCCGTGCTGTGTGAGACAATCTTAGATTATATAATCAATATTACATTCATTGTTAATTCAAGGATAATGTGGAGATCTTACTCCATGAAGGAAACAGAATGCAGCATTCAGATCTAGATCTTCTCAATGAAACAGCATGCAGATTGGCTCTCTATTTTCATGGTGAAGAGGGAGAAATTTAATAATATTAGTTATTACATATCATATTCTTTTAATACATTTCATCCCAAAGGAACCCACCCCTATTCATAAAGCATCAGTGAAATGCAACCACCCTTCTAGCATAGGGCACCATGAGATCTTACTATGTCCAAGTTGAACAGACTGGGATCTCAATTTATAAAGATCTCATCAGGGCCGGCTCCAGGCACCAACTTGGCAAGCTGGTGCTTGGGGCGGCCACTCCGGACAGGGGCGACAGGTCCAGCTATTTGGCGGCAATTTGGCGGACGGTCCCTCACTCCCGCTAGGAGCGAAGGACCTTCCGCCAAATTGCCGCCGCAGATCGCGATCGCAGCTTTTCTTTTTTCTTTTTTTCGTGACTGCTTGGGGCGGCCAAAACCCTGGAGCCGGCCCTGGATCTCATCCATAACACCCTCATACAGCAAAGCCAACAGAACTGTCTAGCCCAAAGAGAAGAAGTGGTTGAGTTTGAACCTATGGATCCAGAAAGGCCAAGTACTTCAAACATACTTAAACAACTAAGCTATCACCCCCAGTTACCTCCTCATTGGGTTTTCTTTCCATACCTACATTTAAAACACTTTCCTCTCTTTAATTCCCATCTGTGATTTCCCTTTCTATCTGGTGTAGAAGTTTAGCAAGTTGCCAAGAGTCTCTTCCAGTTCACCAATAAAAAATTAAGCAAGAGGATGGCACACTGCTCTGGGTCTAATTTCTCATCAAGGCACAGGGGATTTATACAAGTACTCCCACTAATAGTAATGGGAGTTAGTTATTGTATGCAAATCCCTAGCACAAGGATGAGAGGAGAAAATCTTTGACTGTAGAATATTATAGAAAAAATCTATTTACAATATTTTATAATGTATTTTGTGTATCTGCTCTGTGCTGACAGATTCCATGAGACTAAATATAAAGGAAAACATAAGTGATTATAGAATATGCTTCAATCTATGGGTTCAGATGATGTTTAAAAATCTTGACCTAGCTTTTTGCAGTTTATTACCATACATCAGAGAAATCCCTTAGCTGACACAGCACTACAGTTTGTTATGCTGCATGTTTCTCATTTAAATCAACTGCAGGGAATTTCCAACGAAATGTTAAAAATTTAACAACATAAATCTTTATTATTGCAGAAAGAGTCACATCCAACCTTTTCCATGGATCAATGTATTTGACACTCTTCCTTTTTCAGGGTTTTCTCTCTCTCTCTCCCCCATCCCCCATGCACACAATAGCAGGGATTAATGTAATGTGCCTACAAAGAGATTATTTGAATGAATTGCACAGCAGATTAAGGAAAATCTCATCTGGAGCAGCCATCAAAATAAAACCTTTACTTACTAACAGAAGACCATATTCTCCCCCTAAGAAAATTGGGCCAGATCCTCAGCTGTGGTAGAGCTCTGAATAGGATAGGGGAGCCCAATGCTGGTTGTAAGGTTCAGCACCGAGCAGGGATTCTTTAAATTCCACCTGTTTGTAATGACCCGCTAGGGGCCATTGCACCAGCTGGGAATCCCCAGAGTGCACTTCATCCACCCATAGCCCTTCCCACTCCTAGATGAACCCTTGAATATCTTCTACCCCCTCCCTGTGGAAGAAGACATATACAGCAGCCAGGAATCCCCATTCCAGGGAAGCCCTTTATGCCTCATTAGGGCAGCTTTCTGTTCTCTTTGCACCTCTGGAGCAGCACAATGGGAATGTAGTGTGAGCCAGGATCTGGCCTGTAATATACAAGATACAATAATGTAATTAAAATACTTTGCATTTCTATAGTACCTGGCATTTGGAGATCTCAGAAATCTTCTCAAATAATATGTCTCACAGCACATCTGGGAGACATATTATTATTACACCCATGTTACAGATGGGTGAACTGAAACAAACAAGTTCGGCAGATTTCCCAAGGTCATACAGAGGGAAGATCTGGAAAAAGAACTAATTCCTAGATTCACGATCTAACCACAAGAAAATAGTCCCAATTAGGTATCCTCCCCATTCCAGTTTGTTATTTCCCAGTAAAATATAGTAATTTTACAGATATCTAGCTCTTTCCATCCATAAGGATCTGAAAACCTTATATATTTTACAAAATACATCTGTAATGATTTGACCCATCACTGAAGTTCAGCCACCTCTGAACTGAAATGTAGCAACTGTTTAACAATGCAGGACTCCTCACAACAGTTTAGAACAGAAAGTGAAGAATACCTTAACTAATTGAAACTACAGGGTAAATTTTTAGTGACCTCATTGTCTAATTACATAAATTGACATTTAGACAGGAAATGCAGACTACTCTATTTAATTTTTCAATGTATTGGACCTTCACTGTATTTGCTTGCATTTTCTTGCTTCAAATTAGTGTCTTTCTCCCATTCCTTACACATGTAATATCTTCTGCATCTCATTTTAATTATATTTTTGTTCTTAAGCATTTCACATGTAGGGCCAAATTTTGGCTCTTGCTACATCTCTGGCACAGAGCCTGTCACAGCTGTGTGATTTGGCTAGGGTCTCTAACCGCAGAGGTCTGCCTGGATTCTGTAGAGCCAACCTCTCCTCAGGCAAGATTACTTGGTATTGATGAGGCCAGGAGAGTTTGTGACTTCTCCCCATGTAGGAGCGGGGGCCCTCCGTTGAGCTGGGGGAGAGGCTGAGGAGACACAGAGCATGTGGTTCCAAAGGCTGGGTTCCCCCCGGGTGTTTGACAGACTGTCATGGGGAACTATTTCAGGGTATCTTTACTCCTAATGTAGCCCAAACAGAGATTTTAGTTGACTCTTTGTGGCAGCTCCATTTCAGCTGTCATGGTACTGAGGCCTGTGACATGCCCCTTGACTCTCAGACTCTCTTCCCTCACGTAGGTCCACCACAGCCCAGATAGATTAACTTTACCCACACAACAAAGGGGCCCATTTTTTCTACCAGGCATCTGGGGAGGAGGGTGTCTGAAAGGCCAGAAAGTGGCTTAGTATTGATTGTATTTAGTCACTAAGTGATAAAGAGCCTATCATATGATATTTATACGATAAATTTTAACAGGTTGTAAATGTTAAGTGTTATAGCCGAGCCCACTCTTTCCTACAAAGGAATAACCAATATATTTTGTTTGCTTGCTTAAAAATGGTTACCCTTCTGCCTGTCCCATCTTCTGAATGGCAGCTGGGTGGAGTGTGTGAGTACCATGCGGGTGCTCCAATCTGACATGCATGGGCACAGCATGGAAAGAAAGAGCATCCTGAAACCATGGTAGGATGCTCAGTGGGTCCAGGTGTAAATGGGCTCCACTCCTGAATAGCTGAGCAAATGGTAATAGCTTCATCCCAATAGCATTGTGGGTTTAGGTCTCCTTGGTGCTCCACCATTTTATACTGTTTTGTGTGGCGTGAGGCAGGTGCCTAACTTATTCTCACAAGAAATGACTTAGGTGCCTAAGCCATCTGACCCCAGGAGAGGGGTTCCTGGCTGTGGATTACTAGCAGAGACAGGAGCCTTCCAGCTGCCCAGAGTTAAGTGCCCACACTGTGAGAAGGGCAGGACTTAGGACATACCCCTCTCATCAGCATCTCCTACTGGCTAGTTTAGGCAGCCCCCTGCCTAGCATTCTGGCTTTTGTGGATTGAATTCTTAGGTGCTTCTCTCCCCTGTGCAATGTATAGAGAGGCTGGGCATCTAATTCAGGCTTTGTGAATCATGTTGGTGTTCCTGTGATTTTCGAGTTGTCTGTGTCCCTTTGTGGATTCAGCCTCTGTCATCTTGTGCTGCCTGGAGGAAACTAGCTGCTCTAGTTCCCCCTCTGATCCATATTGGTCAGTTGCAACAACCCGATGGATGAGTGAGGGGTCTTGGCTTAACTGAAAGAACAATAACAGAATAAATGAGTGGTTTAAGCCTTATTGCCTCATTACGAGACACCTGGCATTACTCCTGAATCTTTGACTCAGGCTGGTGAGAGTTTCCTTGATACATTCCTCTTCATTGGATAGAGGTTGTCAAGGGAGAACCTACATCAAGGATGCCTGTGTATGCCTACTGACAAAACAAAATGGAAAAAATACAGAATGGAATAGCTCATTGCTGCTTTCCCTTCAGCTATTAGTTTTTTTTAGTCATTATTTTGTTCTTTGGGTTTAGAAGTTTGGGGAATCAGTGAACGTACGGAATCATTACGTAATACTAAATTGATAGCCTAATATGCCAATTTTTGTGTATAATCTGAAAATCTGCTACAGTAAGTGTATGGAATATTAACATTTACCCACCCACCATCCTGCAGTTTTAACTCATGTTTGTAAAAGAATTGTCCCCTAGAGTATACTATTGTCTCGTTGCATGTGATCATGTAATGAAAGACCCTGTTATGTAGAATAGGGGCAGGATGGCACAACACCTTCATCTCTTTTTAAAATCCTAAAAAATTAGTAATTCAAACTGTCTGCTGTAGCTTTTAAATTTCTGAATAGACTTGCTGATCTAAAATATAGAACTCACTGTTTGTATTTTTATCTGATTTGCTAAATACATTTGTAATTACTCCTTTCCATGTCCAATGCCTGTGCATATTATAAATGAAGTGTATTTCACCAGCTGGAATGTGTTATATTCAAATAGTGGAGTTGAAAGCTAGGAAGCCATACTTTCACACACAAGAGTTAGGTAAAATATTGCAAAGAGAGAAATTGGGATTAAGAAATGGTACTTAATTTCCTCTATATTATAATTGAACCGAAGCAGTTTTGAACATACAAAAGTGTATTATTAAGCAGCCTAATTTAAATGTAGCTCCATTCCCAAACAATAAATAATATACATCTGGCTAGCATGAGTCATCACTTTCACAACAGTGTCTATTCCTGTTTTGCAGGAGCACAGTTTACATAGTAAAAGGTAGAAGAGATAGAGGTATTATTAAGAATTTAAATTACATGCAGAGACCTTTGGTAGATTTAAGGGTGCCTTGCACTGAGGTCAGTCTCTTCTGAATGCTTTTCAGATCACAGTGTGATTGGGGTGGGAGTGCTTGAAGAAGGGAGCAAGAGCAATTGAGAAAACAGCTCATAAATCACTGCACTGCTTCTTCCCTATTAATACTGCCCTATTCTTGTGTGTGTGTGTGTGTGTGTGTGTGTGTGTGTGTGTGTGTGAGAGAGAGAGAGAGAGAGAATCACCCCATGATGATGTTGCTTTTAGAAAGCATTTGCTTTTCTCTTTCAGAGAAATAGGAGTCTCCTATTTCAGACTAGATACCGAGATTACCTATGTAGCTCTGCTTAAATACACATTTAAATTACGAACGATGAAATCTTCAGTGGTTTTGTGTGTATGTGTCTGTGGAAAAACATCATTAAAAATCAGACTTTTACCTCTTGCAAGATGCTTTTTTTGCCCCAGAGCCTATTTAAACTCTGGGAAATCAATAAAGTAAGAGTACTTTAGACTTGTCTAACCTTAGCTATTTTAATTTGTAGTAAGATGCAGGAATCAAACTATTGTATTGTTACTAAGCAAAAGCTACTGATTGCCAGCAGTGGTACCAGACACTACTACTTGCGTCACTGTTCCTAGGAGATGCTATTCAAGTGTCTTAACACATCCTCGTAGCAAATAGTATTTGCACTTGCTGTGCTCAGTTTAAACACTAATTGGGGCTTGGTTCTACCATACACAAACACACGCTTACCATAGTAACCATGTCTTCATTAGCAATTAATGTTGTTCCAACCCAGGGGTATCTTTCTAGATATATGCACGAAGATAGATAGGACACAACTCTCACAGATAGTATTTATTTGTAACTGAATCGCTTTATTGACGAGCAATGCGCTAGAATCTAGCTCAGTGTACAATTCATTCAGACTAAACTGGATCATGTGTGGCTTTGTCTTGATAAAGAAATATTTTCCTTAGAGCTGTAAGCTAGATTTTTTTTTTAAATCTGAAGTAAATAAATTCCTTGCTGGTGCCAATAGATGTATTAAACCTTAAAACCTTCATCTTGAAAATAAAAATGTATGTGATAAATGTCCTTAAATCAGTAACGATGTTCAAAAATGTAACGCCTGGAGATTTAGCAAGTCTTGAAACATCCTCAAAAGAGGATTGCTTCTCACAGGGTTACTAAATGCTCTAGAATGTGCATAACTCCCAAAATACCATTTATCAAATAACGCTCTTAAACTGGAAGTACCCTGAAAAAACATCGTAACAAATAGGGAACGCGGCTATAGAAGGGGGGAAATGACACGCGTTCTAAGCGATGTTGTGACAAGATTATTCCGCATTGTCAACTGATCATTATTTGGGTAATAGTTATTATACTAAAAGCGGAGTATATTACTCTGTTAAATCCGGATCAAAACTTTGCATCATAATAGACGCTGAACTCCCCCACCCCCCCCGCCTCCTTTTATTTTGGCATGTTTCATAGTGTTTCCCTCCTCAGTGTAATTAACTTTTATGACACAGCCTTTACCACAGAGCCTTTATGATGAAGAATGACAAGCAAATCACCACATCGTGTAGGAATTGTTTGAAGTAAGTATCAGGCTCGTAGGGACATTTCTTTTTGGTAAAGCAGCAGATGCAGTTGCACCGAAGAACAGCCTGGAGAAGCGGGGGGGAGAGGGGGAGTGACTCCCTGTAGCCTAGGACTTGCTGGCCAGGGAACCAAGCGATAAATGTGGAGTAATCCAAGCTCTCGCCCTGGTGTGCTCGGGCAGCAGGGAGTTACCTGGGGCTGCTGGGCTCGTGGCTTTTCGGGTCCCAGCGGAACTCGCCCCAGCCTTCGGGGAGCGCTGCTGCCTTGAGAAAAGCGGGGGAAGCGCACGGGAAACCTGGCTGGTTGCAGGCTCCTGCCCCTGACCCGCGGCTCCCCTGGCCCGCCCCCCTGCGCCGGGAACCACTGGCGGCGGCCGCGGCGGAATTACCCGGAGGGGCCAGTGAAGTCTGCGGAGCGCCTGGGCAGGGCAGCGAGGCCGGGTCCGAGGGGAGAGGCAGCCCGGCGCGGCGGCGCCCCCCTCCGCTCCCTTCCCCGCCCGCCAGCGGCAGCCAGAGCTGCCTTTCCCCGCCTGCTGGTGGGTCCCAAGGCAGGAGGGGGAGATGGGATCCGCTCTGTGAGCCGCCCGGCTGGAGTCCCCGTTTCTAGCGGGCTTTGGGGAGCCGCCGCCGGGCTCGAGAGGATCCCAGCGCCGCTGGCTGGCTGGCTCTTCCCCGGAGGAATCTGCCCGGCTCTGCTTAGGTGAGTGCCCGTGTCGGTGCAGCGCGCCAGGGCTCGCCCTAGCCAGGCAGGGCTCCCACCTTCAACCCCAGCCGGGCGCTGGGCTATAAACCTCGCCCCAGCAGGGCCGTGCCCGGTGCCCCTTGTATGCAGTTCTCCCCTAATGCCCCTCTCCTGTATGCAATACCCCCTAGTGCCCCATCCCTGTATGCAATACCCCCTAGTGCCCCATCCCTGTATGCAATACCCCCTAGTGCCCCATCCCTGTGTGCAGTACTCCCCTATGCCCCTCTCCTGTATTCAATACCCCCTAGTGCCCCATCCCTGTATGCAATACCCCCTAGTGCCCCATCCCTGTGTGCAGTACTCCCCTATGCCCCTCTCCTGTATTCAATACCCCCTAGTGCCCCATCCCTGTATGCAATACTCCCTAATGCCCCATCCCTGTGTGCAGTTCTCTCCTCTTCCCCATCCCCGCAAGGGCCCCAGTACCCCATATGTGCAGTACTCCCTAATGCCCCCATTCCTGCGTGCAGTACTCCCCTATGCCTCGTCCCAGCAGGGACCCCCAAAACTAACTCAATTCGCTTAGCTCTCCCCCCCCCCCGATCTAGCCCCATCCCTGCACTGACTCCTCAGAGCAATCCAGTGCAGCAGGCACCGTGCCCCCTGTGGGTTGCTCCCTAAAACTCAGCCTGGTGGATTAAACACTCCCGCCCGTCCTGAGCACAGCCCTGCGGAATAACTCCCCAAAAGGCCGGTCCTCCAGCCAGCGCAAACCCTCCTATGGCTCCGGCTGGGCATCGAAAAGATCAGATTAGCCACCTGGGAACGGGCCAGGGTTAGAGGCGAGGCGGGGATCACGGTGGCTCTAGCCAAGAGGCGCAGCAGGAGGCGAGGCTCCCCGGGCTGGCGGCGCAGGCTGCACCTTGGGGTTTGCTCGGGAGCTTGTAGGGATGCGTTTGGAGCCCGCTGTAGCGCCAGTGAAGTTTGCAGGCAGCGTCTGGGCGCTTGGGACACGAGAAGCCTGGGCGGGGTGACCCCGCACCAAATCTGTCATGGGTGTGTGGAGGGGAGTAAGAAGAAAGGGGCTGGGAAGAGGAAGAGCTAGGTGGAGAAGGGGAAGAGGGGGAGAGTGGAAAGGGACGCTGGGGAGGGCAGAGGAAGGAAGGCGTAAGAGGAGGGGGAAATGAAGAGGAAACAAGTAGGGGAGGCGAAGAAATTGGGGGGAGGCGAGCCAGCGAGGGCAGAAGGGGGCTGAGGGAGTCGAAGAGGGCAGAGGAGAGCTAGGGAAGGAGATTGAGTTTGGTGGCGATAGCTCCTGCGCACCAGCGTGTCTCTCTTGCACTGAAAGGTACCGTCCCCTCCCCTCCGTCCGGAGAAGTCATGTGGCTGTCAGGCATCTCCCTGCAGCACCTCTGGCTGTCTCTTCCAGTGCGAGTTTTACCTTGGCAGTGCCAGTGGCACAGAGCTGCTTTCGCATTGGGACAAGCTTGGTCTTTCTGGCAGCCACTGGCTTGTTTTCTTCTTTGGTTCAGCAAACAAGTGTTGCGAAAAGTGGCTCTGGCGTGAAAATGTGTTAGGTTAGTTATATGGGGGGATGGAGTTTTGTTAATGTCTTCTAATTCCCTGCTAACAAGAAGCAAGCTCCCTGTCCTGATTCATGGCAGCCTCACCACAAACCTCTGAGGTAGGTGAGAGAGTCATCTTGACTCCTGGGAAGTGTAACTGTTGAGTGGAATAAGGTCGATGGGGGAAGAGGAGCAATTCAGCAGTAGTGTGAGAAGCTCTTTTTCCACATAGCAATTTGTCAGCTCCGAATTAGGAAACTTTCTGTGGCTTCTGATGTGAAAGGAAGCCCGTATTGTATGTAAATAGCACTGCTCAGTAAAGTGATGGAAAGAAGAAACTGTGAGATAACTTGTTTGTTTGCTCATTATCCAGACTTCTGGCACTGCGGTTGCTCTGTGTACATTTGGATTCCCAATCAATAATTATGTATGGCATTCAGGTGTTAATCACTTATTAGAAAGCTCATTAATGGTGACTTGTTTCCATGACAGTAAGATTCTTCAGGCTATTTTTCTGTCCAATTTGGGTTCCTATGTTTCCGAAGAGAAATGAAAGGCTGTGGGGATCCAATTGTTATCCTAGTTAGAAAAAAACAAAAAGTACCCCTTCTTTGCCCCCCCCCCCCTTCCCCTCTGCTTCACAGTGAGTGGTATATTTTGGGAGGGGAGGGAGATGTGTAAGAAGCAAACATACTGCAGGGTGTCCTGATGTTTTAAAAAATATATTGGTTCAAATGAAAATATGGTTACTTGTTCAAAATACTTTTGAGGACTGTTTATACTTCATAAGTTTGTCATTTTGTTTTGCCATGTATTTAGGAGTGCTATGATCCCATGACCGGTCCTTTCAGTGTTTTCATCTTATAAATCTTGTAGTTCAGTTGTTAAGAGCAGAAAGCTGGGAATCAGGCACCACTCATTGTGTGACCTTGCTATTGACTCACTGTATGACCTTGGGCAAGTCACTGAACCTCTTTGTACCTCAGTATCACCACCTATAAAACGGAGAACAATGATGCTAATCTTTGTGAAGTGATTTGATATAATTGGTCAAAAGACGGTTGAAATGTAAAACATTAATTAATATTTATTTTAGAAAACTTCAGTACATGACATCTCTTTTGTACAACTGGTAAAGATAGCATATATCATCACAGAAAACGAGCAGACATAGAGATAATCTAAACTAATCCCTTTCTAACCTTCATCTATTTTTTTAAAAATAAATCACAATTGCACCAGATGTCAACTAGTTAAATTGGTGTCTCGTCAAGGAAGTCGCTGGAACTCCGACGATGTACATCAGCTGAGGCTTTAGCTCAGTACATTTTAAACTTTTAAACTATTACATTGTGTCTCTCTAATTACTGATGGTTGGTTTTCTATCAAATCAAATTAAATTAAAAATGTAGACTCTTCAGTAGTTGTTCTTTTGTTTATAGGAACGTTTTTTATATTATAGAGTATAAGAAATAATAGGCAATTGGCCAAAAACACAATAGTAAAACAGACACAATGTTATAAACTAGAACAATACTTTGGATTGTCTGCTGTACTGTCATGAATAATCTAGGAAAGACTCAAGCACGTTACTTGAAAAAAATTAAAGGGACACTGTGTTTATCTTAACAGAGAGATGGTTAAGTGGTAACTTGATTACAATCTATAAGTACCTACATGGGGAATAAATATTTGATAATGAGGTCTTCAATCTAGCAAAGAAAGGTAAAACACTGTCCAATAGCTGGTAGACAAATTCAGGCTGGAAATAAATGTAACTGTTTAACAGTGAGGGTAATTAACCATTGGAACAAGGGTCATGGTAGATTCTTCATCACTGGCAATTTTTAAATCAAGATTAGATTAAATTTTTAAATCAAGATCTTTTTCTAAAATATATGCTCTAGGAATTATTTTGGGGAAATTCAATGGCCTGTGTTATACAGGAAGTGAGACTGGATGATCACAGTGGTCCTTTCTGGTTTTGGAATCTGTGAATCAACTTGAAATATAGTCAATTAAAAAAAGTTACAAGTAGTTTCAGGTATTATATTAGGACATGCCTCCTACCAATTCTTGTGGGTCCCTGTCCCCCGCCTCCCAACAATCACTTTCTATTATTTTTAAAAGGTTTTTTTTCCCCTCCCTGGTTGCTTTGTGAAAGAACTAGCAGGATCAAGAAGGGAAACTAACTAATTCTACAGGGGAAAGAATAGAAAGTATTGCACAATGCCCAGTTAACATGGGGGGAGGGGCGAGGGGAGACAAACAACAAAATATTGTTTGTCTCTAATCTATTTCAGTTAGTCATTTTAGATGCTACTGGTAACAATAATAGGAAAACAATGTTCAGTCAGAAGTATGTTTCTTTTCTTTTCTTTTCTTTTCTTTTCTTTTCTTTTCTTTTCTTTTCTTTTCTTTTCTTTTCTACTGACACTTTTCCTTTTAAGTCAGTAACCTGCAGCAGGAATAAAATAAACTCCTTCTGCCTTTCAAATGCTGAAGATACCCTGGAAGGCTGGACTCTGGCATTGATTCATGGAAGTACTTAAGCACATGCTTAACTTTAAGCATATGAGTAGTCTACTGACTTCTATGGAACCTTTATGCTTAAAGTTAAGCATGTGCTTAAGTGTTTTGCTGAATCAAGGCCTATTGATTTTGAATTTCATTATCTCCAACAATTTAGCAACAAGACACCTGACTTAAATCGTTTCTTGAGACGTTATGACCATATCAGCATTACTGGCCCTAGTGAAATGACTTTATAGCAATGCCCTGAATCATTTTGTAGAAAAAGAGAAAGAAAATAATACACATGGCACCTTCTTACTCAGCATATTTGCTCCCTATGTATTACTAAATCATGGTTCTTAACTATTTACCCCCTTTCACCCAAGTTTTTACTATTTAGTGCTGCAGAGCTAATACAAGTAGAGTAAAAGGAGCTAGATTCTATTCAATATTGCACATGCTCAGCAAAACATAGTTAAATTCTAACTACATAATCTTTTTTAGTACCGACGATGAATAACTATATTTCATCTTAATTTTCACAATCGTGGTAGAGTTTGCACCAAAACCTTTTTTTTTACTTGTAAAAGAATTACCTTTGCTAAAGAAGTCAGTGAGAGAATATACATAAAACCTATATTATTTTACAGTTATTTTACAGTACGTAATCACTGTAAAATATTAATTATCGCTGAAGGTGTTGGAATTCAGGTACATAAATATCTGTATATATAATTTTTTGTAAAGGCTAAATCCATAGGATCATTATACTTTTATATTGTTTTAAAATACACTTTATTCGTTTAAAAAGTATCCATTATACCCAAGTAGGTTAGATATGATGTACTACTTTTTCCTGAACACTGGAATACAAACTTCCATTAGAAGGCTGTGTGTTTATACACTAGCTAAGTACTCCTTGAATCTTGGTCACAAGTGAAAAATAAGTCTGCTGGTATCAACTTGTTTCTCGGTGCTGGAGAGGTAGTGTGGTCCAGTGATTAGGACACCGGATTGAGAGTTAGTAGACCTGAGTTTTATTCATGGCTCAATTACTTACCTGCTGTGTGACTTTTGGCATGTCACTTTACCACTCTGTGTCTCTTTTTCCCTGTTCACCCATTTTCTCTCTTGTCTGTTTAGCATATAAAGCTCTTCAGGGTACAGACTCTTACTGTGTGTCTAGACCGTGTGTAGCAGAATCTGGCCCCAATCTCTGCTAGGGCATCTAGACAATGCTGTAATACTACTAATAAAGAATAATAGTCACGTTTTTTCTGTATCCCCAAAACCACAATGATTTGGCATGATTGATAGTCACCGTTTGAGACATGCCATGCTGTGAATAGCAGGCTTGTTGCAGTTCGGGACTGAGGTGCAATGGAAGAGGGGTTTTTTTTTATAAAGAAACAAAAAAAAATCACTTTTATGAGCACTAACATTTATTGAACTTTCTCTTTCACACAAAAAACACAGACATTCTCAAAGGATAAAGTAACATCCATAAAAATTAATCTGCGTGCTCTCCAGAGGTCTAGTTGCATGAGTTTATAGTATGGACCCAATCTTGCATTTCCTGCGCACTCAAGATTCCCATTGGGGCTAGTGTATGTCTATATTATATTCTCTCTGAATGTCAAAATACAATATTTATGACCTTATAATATGCATATTAATGGCAAAGTGTTCAGTAAGGACATAAGTCAGCACAGACCACCTATCCACAGCAGAATCTTAATTTTCTGTGGTTTTGGATTGGGGGGGGGGGATGAGATGGGGAAGTGGCATTTCCAAGTGCATCTCTTTTCCCTGCCCGCAACACATCATCCAATTTGATTTAGTAAGAGTGAGAAATGTCATTAAGAAACTAGGGAAGTATGGCTGTACTTTATAAACTACTGCACTTCAGAGCTGAATTAAGCTCTTGATAGACCCCCTGGAACAACGTTTATACTTCAAAATGTGAGCTATTTGGTGATAAGTCCAGCTATGTTCTTTTGGCTTTCATATACAACAGAACCCCCCATACAGGGTACAAATGCCCTCTGGTACATTGTTAAGTCTTTTAGCTTGAGACAGGATTGTTTCCTATGAAAGGTTTACTGCTGAAAAATTGACTTTGAAAATGATCTCTCATCTGTTGCAAGTTTTATTTCTGCCTTTCGTCACTGTGCAGCTGCCAAAATAAGGTAATGTAAAACAAAGAACATATTTTCACATATTGGTACAAGCCAAAGTAAAACAAAGCTATGCCCCTGGCTCTCTCATTTCATTCTTCCTAAGAGCCTGAACTTTTGTGTATGGAGATCTTGATCAGTTCTCCCTTGTGCTATATTCTTTTTTCTTTAAGGAACGAAGTACCAAGATTTTCCAAATATCTAGTGACTGTGGATACCAAACTCGAGACCTGCCCACCCCCCCAAATTTTCTGATTTCTGGATAGTGGACTCTGAAAATCAGAGCTCTTTAAAATATCTCAAGTTGTACACCCTCCAAACCCACCAGTCACACTGAGACTCTTGATGGTTTGCAGAATTATAAAAAAGAAACTCTGCTTAAATATATCTCTTCAGAACATGGGTATTCACCCATGAAAGCTTATGCTCCAATATATCTGTTAGTCTTAAAGGTGCCACAGGACTCTCTGTTGCTTTCTTCAGAACATTGTTATTGTTCAAGCCAAAAACTGAAAGGGTAGTTCAGTGGTTGGGGGCTCAGTGAAAAGCAAAGAAAAATGTAGAAGGAAATTGTTGAGATTTACCAAAAGCAAAATGAATGTTTATTGAATACCAGTTGTGATTGCCTTACTCACAAAAGTAATCCCATTGCACTGAACAGGACTGCTTGCATGACTAAGGCGATCACAGTTTCGCCCTAAATAAATTTATGACCAGAAAGATTTTTAAAAATACAGAGACAAATATAAATAGCACACATAGAAAACAGGAATTAAAAAAGAAAAGTTATACAGAAATGGATGAGCCAGGTAATATTCAACTGATTTCCAGAAGCCTGAAAAAATAAAAGCCAAATCATATATGTCAAAGTGGATCAGATCTGAGAGAGAGAGAGAGAGAGCAAATCAGAAGATCTCTCTGCTTCAGAGACACTGAACCAGGGCCGGCTCTAACTTCTTTGCCGCCCCAAGCAAAAAAAAAACCACCCCGCCATAACAACACCCCCCCAGCGCCGCCCCACCGAAACAAAAACAAAACAAAACCCAGTGCCAACCCGCTGAACCAAAAACAACCCCCCCCCAGCGCCGCCCCGCCCCACCAAACCAAAAACAACTCCCCGCCCCCCCCGTAGCACCGTCCCGCTGAACCAAAATCAACAACAACAAAAAATACCCCCGAGTGCCGCCCCTTACAAGGTGCCGCCCCAAGCACGTGCTTGGTCGGCTGGTGCCTGGAGCTGGCCCTGTAATGAACAAAAGGATCACATTTTCAAAAACCCTGAAAACAAAGTCAGGACTACATATTTGGCCTTTGCAGACTTGGCAGAATGAAGTCGTCAAGATTGCTATGCCCTGCATCGTCTCAACAGTTGTACAGAATTCATTTGCTCCTGGTCGGAGGAGCACATCCCAGCTAAGGTGTGGATGTGTGACAGTTACATAATTAAACAAAACAAGTAGCTGTGATTCTAGCAAGTTAACTGATCTGTCAGACAGAGACAGAAATTCAGAAATGTGGCAAGCAGTTAGCCTTACTCTATAGCCTTTACTTCAGCATCTGGAAAATACCCTTCAGACTTCAGAAGCGACTATTCTCAGGAGTTCCTTTAAAATTTAATGAAAAACAAAAAGGCAACACACAAGAAGATGAATATGGTTCAAAGTGGCAGAAAAAAATAGGGAAAATGGTTGGATTTGTTTATTGATAATGACCAAAATAAATGTAAGCAAACTATTAGTATTAACTAGCATTAACATAGCATGGTACATTACCTTCCCTAAAGAGCTAACATTCTTAACTACACACAAGAAGAAAAGGACAAAAGTTAACAAGAATTAATGTACAATAGCCCAGTGTAAATAGCACAGCCTTTCTTGAACAATACACATATGCCTGTGGAAAAAGCCTTTAGCCAGTTCAAATGAGTTCAGAAGACAGATTTATGCCATTCTCTGCTAATGTAGTATCTAAGCTGCCCAATATCTATAAGTAGCATAGTAGAATCTTCTCTTGAATTATTACATGTATAATTCTAGAAGAGATTAGGAGTTGTCAGAGAGACAGATGTGTCAAGAGGTCATACAAAGCCACCAAAGACTCCTCAAGAATCACTTATTTTGTCCAGTAAATACCAAATTCTAAGGCAAGGTTTTTGTGAAGAGATGATTGAGCTAATGTCTGTTCTCTCCGTTCTTTGGAAATACCCATAAAGAGCCAAAACAGTGAAAGAAAACTACCCTATGTCTTTTTTCCCTCTCTTCTAACTGTCCTATCTTCTCCCTCATTGTCAGTTCTGATGGTCAAACTGATTCTTATGCTTTTTTAGCTACAGGAGGCAGTAGACACAAACTGCTCAGCCTACAGTTCTTTTCCCCTTAATCAATAGCAGCCAATGTTTTGAGTTATTGTACTCAAAACTGCATCAATATTTCCTTGATTAAGAAGAAAGGAGAGGCCCATCATCACCATGCTTAACTGCCCAGGTTGTGGCTCAGACTGCCTGTACAGAGATTCTCTTAGTTTGTATGCTGACCTTCTTAGACTGGCAAAACTTAGCGGACCTGCCCACAGTGACTTGCTTTCACTGCTGTGGGCTAGGGTGTCTGGCACTGAAAACTAGTGGTGCTTCTAAGACCTCTGCGTTTGGAAGAGTCTAGTCACCAGTCTCCAAGACACACTGTCCCTTGCAACAGACTGGTGCCTATTCAGCATGGAACCAGGCCAGTCTCTGATAGCCTGTTTAAGACAATGGGAGTGTGACATTCCCCAGGGTACAATCTGAACTTTTGAACAGCTGTGTTCCCTCAGTTCTCCAACCTGGGTGCCTTTTACACTCCTTCACTATGAGAGCAACCACTCCTGGCCTGCTCACCCACAGTCTTCAGCATGTAAATTATTTCCAGCTATTTTGCAAGAATGCTACAATCAGCTATTCTTGAATTACACTGCAGATCAACACCAGGAAATTCCCAGTCCCAGGCTTTCTGAGAAACATGTGTCTTGTACTGCCCAGCCCTCTCCTGGACAATACAAGCTTATATAAAGTCCATCGTTTTATTAATAGAAAATGTTATGCACCATCTTTAGCGCAAATGGAGTTGTCCAAACATTTCAATCCAAGCACACTGGCTGAGATAAAACAATAAAACAAGTTTATTTAACTACAGAAAGATAGATTTTAAGTGATTACAAGTAATGAGGCATAAAAGTCATAATTGGTTACAAGTAAATAAAAGGTAAAACGCAACTAGTACCTAACTTAACAAGCTAGAGTGAATTCAAAGCAAAGGTCTCTCTCACCACATGTTCTAGCAGTCTTACTGGCTGAATTCCTTTCTGCCAGTATCTCTCCCCAGCCCAGTTATATTTCCTTTTTCCTTCAAGTGTTGTTGTGCCACGAGTAGAGATGAAGGAAGAGATCTTTTGGGAGCATCTGCTCCCCTTTCTTATAGTTCTCTTTTTCTTTGAAAATCACCTCTAGCTGAAGTTCAGGAGACAGAAGGTTTGGGGCAATGGGATCCTCCAGCTGTTTCTTTGCCAAAATGTAGATTTCTCACTCACACTCTTTCTCCTGCCAAAGAATGGCCACTTAACCAGATGATAGTTCATTTGATTTTGTTGACCCCTGGCTGAGGCATCAGTTTGCCTTTTATCTTTGAGAAACTGGTTTGTGCTGCTTTTCTAAATTTGGAACATGTCTCAGTAATGTTATACAATAGAATCTTATAATTTTGCATACAGTGTTGCCACACACATTTCACCAGGACAATAATGATTAGCAAATTATGATTAGAAAAAAAATAATGAGTTTTCAAATGATACCTCACAAGGCATACTTTGTACAAAGTTTACCATGGTCTTGTACAGGGGGTGAATATAAGGGTACAGACTGTCACAGGGAGGCTTTCCATTGAACTTGAGTGGGCATGAGAATCAGGCCCAAATTGTCGTTTTAAAAGGGTAGTTGGAATAATACTAACTCAGCATGTTGTTACAAGAAATAGCACTAAGCAGATTGCAAAGTTTAGCTACACACATATGGGTTAACCAAGTTGAACAGTTTGCATATTGGAAAGCTCTTTGTATCTCCATCAGGCAGTTTGTCACAGGCTCCCTCAGATCAGAATGGATGTCTCAAGCCCCAGAAAGTGTCTGTGGGCACTGTCTCAACAAAATGGTTCAGTACCAGGTGGATCTTTACACTTTATAGTAAAACCAGTTACTTTATCATTCCCTCTTGTAGCCATATGATCTGTAGCCATTATGTCACGTTTCAGAGTCAGACAATTCTTCCTTCATCCCAGTCCTGCAACAGCTATAGACAATAAACAAAAGGGTCTGAGCTGCCAAATACCCACAGCAAACATTGACTTCGACTAGAATTTAGCATGGTCTTCACCTCTGACATTCAGGCCCAATATTTTTAAATATTCACTTCCAACCTCGTATGAATAGTTGTTTTAAATACCAGCCTCAGAAGAGAAACTTGGGCATGTCAGCCAGACAAAACATTATGAATGGTTTGCCTCCAAGACCAACAATTAAAAGTTATTTTCAGAAATTAATTAAAAAATATTCATGAGATAGCTATCCAGCACACTAATAAAAATGAAGGACCCTGTCATACTGTTTGCACTGCTTATGGGTACGCATCAGAATTTTAGAGAGATGGGTAAACTGCATTCTCCAAATTCATGGACAAACCATGCGTCTGAGAGTAGAACTGGGACTATTCTATCTGTATTGCGCGAGTACTGAGCCATCTTCAGTGATAATCCATACTTGTGAAAATAGTAAAACCTTCCCCATTAAATATAATGTCACCAACATCTTGAGCAAAATTCCCTTCTCAGTCAGGCTAGTGCAGCGCTAGTCAACAGGACTCCAGTGGTGTAACAGAGAGGACAATATGGCCTCTCAGAGGGTTCAGCTCATTGACAGACTTGGCTAGAATTGAATAGACTTGAGAGAAAATCATCTGCAGCTGATCCCAAGGATGGAGTCATATTTATTGGGTAAGTTCAGTATAATCATACTCATTATCCACTGTGATTACGTGGAGCTCAAGAATAATTCATTGTGATCCTTCTTTAAAGCATGGCTGTACTTCAGCATTTCCTTGATTAAGCCATTGGTGATATTTCATATTTAAAAATGTTGTTAGTTGGCAGCGATTTAGAAGTTTGGATTCCAGCCAGAAAATAAACAATAACTTTGTAACCAAGTATGTGGGGAGATTTTACATGCACAAAAGTCAGAAATTGTAAAGTTATGACTCCATGTCCCAGATTATCCACTATGCTGGGCTGATTTGTGTTACACTGCTGGTACAACATGGTCCAAAAGCCAGTGTAGTCAAGTGTGGAAAGATCAGTACAGTGTAGGTACATTCCCTGGTAGTGTAATGCCAGTGCATTGGTTCCTATGCTGCCATCCCTCCCTTAACCTTGTATAGGAGGTATGGCTGGAGGACAGGCACCATGGTTGAGTCTTCCCTATGTCCCAGTGCTCTCCTGATGTTATAACAGCCCCTTGGTACCATTAACAACTTGTGCAATTTAGAACAGCCTTCAGGCTGCTCTAAAGCTAGCATAACAGCCTGGCACACAGGCATCCAAGCATCATTTGTGCTGTGAGCACCTCACCAGCAGCCAAGAATCTAAGCCTATTGGTCTAACTCACCCCCCATCCCCTTCCCTTTTTTGCATATATGTGGCATTTGATTCTCACCTTGCATTGTAGTCAATGGAGTCAATGAAGTAAGAGACAGGAAAATCAGCCCCCTACTATATTTTATTAATGAGATTTACATTGCATGAGCATCACATAGTGAGCTGTATTAAAAAAAATCCACTTTACGGCTAAGAAATAAATGCAGTTTTAATTCTGAGTGGAAGTGGGTAGATTCAGAGATGCCACTGATTAGTGTGTCTGGGGAACTTTTGTAGTCAAGTACCATCTAAGAACTGGATCCTGCTTCTTTGAAGTCAGTGGAACAATTCCCATTGATTTGAATGGAAGCAGGATTGGGCCCCTGCTCTCTGAAAGAGAAGTGCTGCTGTGAAGAAATCCCTTGTTGGGTCTTCTCTGCATAAAAGTTGTGCAGGAGTCAGGAAGATGCTCTGTTGCCCAGTCATCTAAATATAACAATGAGAAATGTATGTGGAAGAGGATTGGCAGTAATAACTCTTCACCTGCCTCTTCTTCAGTCTTTATCATTGGCTCCCACACTTCTGGGCTATTCTTGGCAGAATGCGCCTTAGTCCATTCATTATCTTTGTTGTACTGTCTCTCTTGCTCTTTTCTTTCTCATAGTAACATATTCACAGGAAGGAAATTTCCATCTACCATTAGTAGTATCACTATGAACCCGGAAGCCACAGAGACCATAGCCTGCCTCCAGTTTTTTGTTTTCTAAATCTATTATACGTAACAGAAACACACACACATCTCCACGCGCCCCTTCTCTACCTGTAAGTCGCTGAACACTATCAACTCCCATGGCAGTGAGCTCAGAGTGTCCAGCACCTTGCAAGATTAGGCCATACATGTTACCTTCTGAAAACACTTGTGTATTTCTTTGAAAATCAAAAGCAATTTGCAGCTAAGATAACAAGGTGTGCTCATTTTATAGTTTTATAACTGCCTTTCAGTGATAACATCAAAAACCCAACTGTTTATCTTAGTCTGAAAATTTTTGATCCAAAACTTTTCATATGTGACACTGGCCTCTATATCTAATCAAAGAAGAAGTTTGTTTGGGTTTTATGACTGCTGCAATCATCCTCTTCCTAAATTATATCTCTGTAGGATGCAGTGGAAGATTGTAAGTAACACAAGTACACAAAACCTAATCAATTTAGAATGGTCCATAGGGCAAATATAATAAATTGCTTTAGTCACTAGGTAACCTGTCCTTGACATGAGACTGGAATAAACACTGCTTCTTGTGGGATTGCTTAACTTCTAGTCATCAGTGTCATTCTGCAGGTCCACCTCATCTAATGGATTATGGCTTTATTTCTTTCCTTTGTGTATCTATGCAGTATTTTTTTCTGTAAACTTAAATCCTAAATACAACAAAATACATTTCACAGTTACATTAAATGAAAATAGTGTTTATTCATAATCCACATTTGAGCCATCCAAAGAATACTCTAGCAAAACCAGGGCCTGATTTTCAGAAACAGCCTCTATGGGTATGTCTACACTGCAATGCAAGCCCAGGATTAGTGGGATTTGAAGCAGCTGATCCTGGGTTAGAGAACCAAGGGCTTGAGCATCTATACTGTTTATCTACCCTACGTTAAGAATTTTCTAATCTGGACTTGAACCTGGGTCCACACTGCAGCACTCAGATCCGAGTCAAACCAACTATATCCCAGACTCCCTAGCGCCCTCCTGAAACATGGCGGCTCAAGGCCCTTTGGCCATGCTGCTCTGTGGTGCACTTTACTGTTCATCCTGCATGTTGCAGAAAGTTTGAACAGCCTGCCAAATAGTCATTTTGGTCTGTGTGCTCCCAGCAACCTCAGCCAGAAACATGGAGGAGGTGCCATTTGAAGAACTCCTCTTGCTTGTGCTGTCACTCCTATGCCAGGAAATGGGCAGAGCTTCCATGAGATGCTAGTGGATATTTCGGTAGCATTTTCTGACCCACCAAAGGCACCTGACAGAGGAGGAAGAGGACACAGACATGGCACAGCTGAACTGGCTGTTGCTGCTCATGACACTCGGTACAGCTGCTGATGCCCCCTACATAGACTAGTGCTTCTGGAACACAGACTGGTGGGACCCCATTGTCATACTGGCCTGGAACAACTATCAATGGGTCCAGCTCTTTCACCTGAAGAAATCTACATTTCAGGAGCTTGGTGGGCAGCTTGCCCTGACCCTCCAATGTAAAGACACACAGATGGGGCAGCTTTGCCAGTCCAGAGGCAGGTTGCTATAACCATCTGGAAGCTGGCCACCCCAGATTGCTACAGGTCTGTTGCCAACCAACTTGCAGTTGGAAAATTAACTGTGGGTAAAGTGGAGGCAGAGGTTTCTGAGGCAATCAGGCATGTGCTTTACCCCAAGGTGGCCAGCATAAATGATATTCCTGAGGTAATTTCTGTCTTAGAGGGAATGTGGTTTCCAAACTGTGATGGGGCCATTGATGGGACTCAGATGCCCGTAGATTTCCCTCCTCAAGGAGCACATAAGTACACGAACCCCAAAGCGAACTACCCCATTGTTATGCAGGCCCTCATGGACCACAGACGTCAACTTATGAATGTCAGCATGGACTGCACTGGAAAAGTTCATGATGCCAGCATTTTTTGCTGTTAGGGCGTCTACATTCACAGACAGGCTCATTTGGATCTACAGACCCATTTGGATCCCAGTGTCATCAACACTGTGCGCATTATGTGGCTTGCTGTGCTCTTCACAATCTCTGTGAAGCCAGAGGTGAGCCATTTCCCCCTGAATGGCAGCGAGGGGCCAGTGAACCGGTACACTCAAGTGCACCTCCTACTGCTGGAGCTGGATGCACCTTGGCAACAAAAGTCAGGGATGCTTTGTGCTCTCAAGCTATGGACTTGCATGGCCCAATGGAAGGTGTGGGAGAGGGGAATAGTGCCTTTATGAATGTGCCGGTGGGGGTGGGGCTCATTTATTGTGCTTGGGCAGGAGTGGGGAGTTGATTGCCATGCAACATACTTATGAATGATATGGTCACCTATGAAATGGTATGGGACAGTGAATCGCAGTATTTGCATGCTAATTCCTAATGGTCCCTGAGCGTGTATTTACCTTTATTATCTCAGATACACATTGTATAATGTGATGCAGTGATAGTAATAAACTGTCTTGATGAAATGAAAAGCTTTATGTGTAAACGTCTATTAGAAAAAGTACAATATTCACCCATTGCCAGGCAGGCCAGCTGCCATTACATCACCTACTCACCAGTAACAACAACAAACAAAGTGCATGAACAAGTGCAAACAATGAAACCATGTCCAAGACAGAAATGCCCCAGTATTGCATGTCCTCTGGTCCCCCATTCTCCTTTACCTTCCTTCCCCATTTGCTGTGCACTTGCCCATGGGGGCGGGGATGGAGGAATCCACAGGGGACAGGGTCAATATGGAGGCCTGCATGGGACATAGTTGCTCATGGAGCCCGATTGAATGGGCCAGGAGTCTTCCAAACTGCTTCTGAGCTGCACCATAGGGTACTGCGGAGGGGACTCAGACCATGGTCCAGGTAATGCAGCAGGAGCAGGTATTCTTGAAGCTATTAATGATATCAGCTATTCAAACAGTTCTTTCTGCTGAGCTCTGTCCTTCCCCGCTTAGCTGCCATTCCTGTTCCCACGGTGAAACCCTGTCCTCAAGCAGTGCAGCCAGTCTGAGGCTCTCTTTTTGCCTCTCACCATGCCTTTCCTCTAGCTATAATTCCACTGTCTTTGGTACTGGACCTGGTTGTTGGCCCTCTCCAGAACTTCAACCATAAGTTCATCACAGCAACGCTTCCCCTTGGAACGGCCTGTGAAGGAACATTGGCTCAGGCTTCTGCTGCCGTGTGGGTGAGCTGGGAAGGAGCTGCAGCCAGTAGAGGTTGCGGGGCCTGGAACAGGACAAGACACAGAGGGTTATTGTCTCACATAGCCCATTGCAGGAGCACAGAAAACATCCATGTGGAATTTCAAGGACATAAAATGTTACTTTTCCAAACTGAACTTCAGTATATTGTGAAAGGAATGCTTCAGACCACAGAAGCTCCCTGGACACAGCTTGGTTAAGCACAGTGAAAGAAGTGCAGAGACAAAGGTAAGTTAAAAATTCAAACTTGTTTTTTGTTTTCTAAACATTGCAGAACTACTTGGGGGCGGTGCCATCAGTAGCTGTGCTACAAAACCTCTCTGACATTTCAGGCCTTCCACATTTTGAAGGACATAAGAGTTCTTGTGGTGCCGATTGGCAAACGGAGGTCTTATTCCAAGCTGCTGTTGGGAAACCTGCAGTGTATGCAAATACACCTCTACCCCGATATAACATGACTCAATATAACACGAATTCGGATATAACGCGGTAAAGCAGCACTCTGGGGGGGGAGGGCTGCGCACTCCAGCGGATCAAAGCAAGTTCGATATAACGCGGTTTCACCTATAACGCGGTAAGATTTTTTGACTCCCAAGGACCGCGTTATATCGGGGTAGAGGTGTATATAGTGTTCATGTATTCAAACGTATAGTGACTGAACAGTAAAACCCTATTTTATAGTAGGGTCCTGATGTGTGCAGGGGGCCAACCATTGCCATACAAGGAATGTGGGAACAAGAGGCAGGGGGCACTCTGCCCAGCCTGAAACACTGACAAACCACAGACCCACCGAAGAGGAGCTCAGATTAGGGGAGAGTATGTCTGTGTGACTCTACCCAGACCCATTGGGATTGGAAGCACATAGTACCCAGCAATTTGGGTCCACTCGCAACACACTGGTGACCACACATGTAAGCAACACCTTTGTGCTGCAGAAAGTGATGATGGTGATTCATTTGACATTTTTTTCCTTTTAGCAATAGTGAACCAATTCTTCAATTCGAGGTTGTGCTGTGTTACCTGTGCTGATGGAGGTTTCTGGATAACAGGCGGCATTTCCATCTTGCTCATAACACAATATAAGAGCATAGAATCTGGCCCAAACATGCCCCTTTCCTGGGGTTTGCCTTTAGCGTTAACTTAAGTAAATGCAAACAAAACCTAAGAACTCAGACTAAACTTTTGTCTGAGCTTGGGATGTCCATACCTAGGGATTTTCCTTGCAGGATATCTCTGACCCTGTCCCTTGTTCCTTCTGCCCCAGACAGACACCAAAACCCTTTTGTGCTCCTCATTTGGAACAAATAGGACCAGCCTGATGTGCCAGTCAATGTGACTCACAGAGCAGTTCTAAATCTCAAAGGAAGGTTCTAGCCCTTTATACCAGAAGTACTCTTTCTTTCTATGCAATGTCCTAGCATCTAACTTCAAGTTACAGTGCTGTCTTTCAGACGAGAAGTAAAACAAAAATCTTGATCACTTGAAGTCACTAAAGATCTCAGGGCATGTTTGTAAAAATCTGGTTCTAATCCCAGTTCTGTGCCCAAATTTTAAAACAATTAATGACATTATGCCTGTGTAAATTCCCCTTTAAGCTTGAACTGGTTGTTGTCCTTCACTTTTGTGTAGTGTTGCTGTGTACTGGTAAACTGCTGCCATGTTTTACTCATAATTGGCTGTGTTTCAGTGGTGAATGAATTGATCCCTTGGTGTCGTTTGTATAGCAGACTAAGTTTATAAAATTCATTATTGCTGAGGGATGTTTTAAGATGAAAAGTGCCATGCAAAGGTATGATATTGCTAATCTTTATTTATTTATGCTTATGTATTTAAGTCCTGATCCATTGACTTCAACAGGAGTTGGACCAGGCCCTAAATTTTCATTTTGCATACTGGCTCTTATTTAAAAAAAAAAAAAAAAAAAAAAAAAGATTGTTCAAACTAGGTAGTATGCTCAGTTTTCCGTTCACAGACGATCGACGTATTGACTATAGTTTCCACTAACCTGGCTATTAAGTCATCAGTAATGAGTGAGCTCTGACAGATGCTAAATTTAATTAACTATAAACATTTTCCTACATACTAAATCTAAAAGTGCTTTCATTACGCTAAAATAGTCGTTCTCTCAGTTGGATTCTGAGAATATTTTACCTACACTTGTTTCTTGTATTCAATAGCTTTCACTTCTGCATTTCATTGCTGAAAGGATTGCTCAGCAGTTGGGCTGAGTGTTTCCCTCTCTGTGTCATTTTTCTGAATAACCTCTCATATGACATGATTTGTACTATTTATTTTTTCCATTTATATTGTGTTACTCAGTTACTCTGCTTAAACATACACCATAGGTGATGCTAATGAAAGACAATTGCAAGGTTTTTTAAGTGGATTGTCAAACCTTCTAAAGGAGCTTAATGCTGGTTTCTAACATACAATAGTTTGAGACAATATGGCATACCTTCTAGTTTAATTCAGACATCAGAATTAGTGAAATTTCTACACAAATTCACATAATATTTTAGATTGTATTGCACTGCAGTAACATGTATAATATTATAAATAGGACCCTACCAAATTCATAGCCATGAAAAATGCATCATGGACCATGAAATCCGGTCTTTTGTGTGCTTTTACCCTATAGTATACAGATTTCACAGGGGAGACCAGCATTTCTCAAACTGGGGGTCCTACCCAAAAGGGAGTTGCAGGGAGGGTCACAGTATTGCCACCCTTACTTCTGAGCTGCTTTCAGAGCTAGGTGGCTGGAGAACATCGACTGTTAGCCAGGCACCCAGCTCTGAAGGCAGTGCCCTGCCAGCAGCAGTGCAGAAGTAAGGGTGGCAATACCATACCATGCCATCCTTAATTATGCGCTGCTGCTGGTGGCCAGACTGCCTTCAGAGCTGGGCTCCCAGCCAGCAGCTGCCGTTCTCCCGCTACCGAGCTCTGAAGGCAGCACCGCTGCCAGCAGCAGCGCAGAAGTAAGGATAGCAGTACCGCAACCCCCCTACAATAACCTTGCAACCCTCCCCCCACAACTCCTTTATGAGTCAGATCCCCTAAAATTACAGCTCCGTGAAATTTCAGATTTAAATAGCTGAAATCATGAAATTTACCATTTTAAAAATTCTATGACAGTGAAATTGATCAGAATGGACCATGAATTTGGTTGGGTCCTAATTGCCCTCTGGTCAGCCAAGGTTCAGGGGTCCCCAAAGTTCTGAATGACTCTTATTTTGCTAAGGATGCATGGTGCATCTCTCATATATATGTCTGAGGAATCCTGGTTGAAAGAAACTAACCTGATTCTTCCTGCTTTAACCCCTCTTCCAGTCTTCAGCCCCAAATCAGAAATATGCACAGAATATAAACTGTGACAAATCTGAATTATTTAGAATAATTTTCATCCAGGTTATTGAAAACAATTATTAAAGCTCCTAAATATGTATTTAAGTACCTATCTTCAGACTCTCAGGTTTGAAAATCTTTGGCCTACAAATATTAATTTCGGATAGTGTTTGGTAACATTTGAAGTATCCCATCATTGAAGTGTTCATTTGGTACTTTAGAGATATAAAAACATAGCTGTATTTACATATGTTTATGCTTGATCATATAGTACAGGGCCAAATTCAAACCCCACTGAAGTCAATGGGACTAGAGGGAGTGGACTGATCTCTATATTTAAACCTAAAATGCAATTTCCATTATAAACTCTTTTTATGTGGCTAATCATTTTGACACACACATTCCTTTGGGAGGCTATTTTCCCCTCTTAGCCTTAGCTTAGAAGCATTTTTTTAACCTAAAGTTGATCTTGTGCCCCCTTTTTTTAAAAAACAAAAAGTTCTTGTTTTCTGCTTGTTTACATTACAAATTCAGGTCTTGTCTATTTTAAAATATCCCCAGATGATAAAGAACTAGTGAATCAACAATATTGCAACAGTCCAGAGAGTGAAAGCTGAACAAAGGAGAGGAGAAGGGATTTTAAGTCAGACTATACAATTCTTTTTTTTTTTTTTTTTTTGGTTTGTTTGTTTGTTTGCTTTTTGTTAACACCTTCTTAATGTAATGTCCAATGAATGTTTTGGACAAAAAGATTTTTTTAATGATTCAAGATCATCCCCATTCAATGAATTATTATTTGTTGTATTATCATAGGATGCCACTATACTAGGCATCATACAAACACAGCACAAAAAGAGCTTGCAATCTAATTAGCAGACAAGAGAGAACAAATTGACACAGACAGATGGGGAAGTACAGGGAAATAATGCGACAATACTGGTCAGCATGATAGACAGTGGACTGCATACTAGTAACCTAACTGTTGTCAAGTTTTTGTAGGCATCCCTGCAAAGGAGAGTTTTGAGGAGGAATTTGAAGGTGGATCATGAGATATTTACAGGATTATCTCCCAGGCCTCTGGGGCACCATGGGAGAAAGCACAAAGGTGCTTGCTTGAAAATTTAATGATTGGGCGATGCTGGTTGGCGTCATGGACAATTGGAAATGAGCACCAACAGCTTGGTGATGAATGAAAGATAGGAGGAATGGGGATTGTCTGTGAAGGGCCTGGAAAGTGAGTGCTGAAAATACACTTGCTATGAAATATGCCAGTGCTCCTCCAGGAAAGCCAGGACTTGCCACTCCTGATACTTCTATTTTAAAAAAAAAAAAAAAAAAAAAGTGACCCCTTTAAAAAAAATCATTTTCATGCCATCTTTCAGCAAAATCTGATTAGTTGTTTGATTACTACATCTGTAAAATCCCCTATTTTTTCATACTTGGCTTAAACAGTGGAATTTCCAAAGGGGCCTGCATACAAGATATAATTTTGACTTTAAATGAGACTTGTGCTCCTTATTGACTCATTTCCTTTCGAAAATCCACTTTCACTCCTCCTTATTCTACTGACCCTGCAGGATGCAGATTTGGCTACACACACAGCCAGTGCAGGATGGTGAAAGGACTGTGATTTGGGGAAACTGAAAGCACAATGAAGACATCTGTTTACCCACAATGACTTTCATCACTAATGTCATGATTATCATATTTCCCGGTTGTATTTTGGGGACCATGCTTGCAAACAAAGGAGACGTTTTTGATTAAGAGTGGAATGTTGAAGCAACTGGGCCAACATCAACCTATGCATAGCTAGACAAATAAGCAGCTGCCCCTGAGGCTGTTAGCACCGTCTGCAAGGGGGCAGGCGTAACAATTCAGAACTGCTCTGGGCACATGCTTTCAAACTCTCACTTTCAAACGGAGGCGGGAACCAGGTGTGGAGCAGCAGAGTAGATAATCATGTAGCAGAAGTCAATTTTTTGTAATGCTCTTTGGGGCGGGAAGAAAGGGTGTCATGAAAAACAACCTTCATTAATTATCCAATTATCTTTTGTATAGTGAGGAAGTTTACAAAGAGTTGAATTATTCTGCTTTTTAGTCTGGATGGTTTTAGGTTCGTATGGGCGAGTGAGGAGTGAACTGATATTTTATTGCTATGATAGAACAGCATGGTTGATGTGCAAAATACCAGAGCCTTTGTTTACAAGAATTAAACTTCATTTCACACAAACAAGCTTGCAGGTCAGCTTTGAATAATAAAAATATGTAGCATATATGCAATCTGAGGAACAACAGGGCCGTCCTTAGGCATACGCAGCTGCATAGGGCACCATGAAATTTTGGGCACCAAATTACAGCAAATTTCGTGGTGCCCTAGGCAGCTGCATGCTGCATATGCGGCAGCCCCAGCCGCAGCGACCAGTCCTATCCCTCGGCCGGCCCCCCCTGCAAGGGGCAGGGCCGTCCCTAGCGGGGTGTGGGGCCCCGGACAATTCCCTCAGCCCTGCCTCTTAACATTCCGCCCTGCTCCGCCCTCAGCCCGCCCCCATTCCACCTCTTCCCCCAGCGACCCCGCACTCACCAGCAGCGGCGGGAAGCAAAGCAACCTGGCCCCAGTCCGCTCTACTCCGCCAGCTCCCAGCTGTGGTGTTCCTCTTCCCGCCACCGGGGAGTTCGGGGAAAGGATCTCTCCCTGCACTCACCGGCAGCGGGAAGCGGAGAGACGCGGCCCCAGCCCACTCCGCTTCCCTTGCCCAGGGCCCCAGCCATGTCGCTCGGGTTGGGGAAAGGACCGCCCCCAGCTCTCACCGGCAGCGGGAAGTGGAGCGCTGTGGCTGGGAGTTGGTGGAGTAGAGCGGGCTGGAGCCGGGCTGCTCCGCTTCCTGCTGGTGAGTGGGGGATCCCTTCCCCCAAGCCCCCTCCCCTAAGCGACACGGCTGGGGCGGGGGCGAGGGAAGCAGAGCGGGTTGCTCCCGGCCCCCTGCTAATCCTCTGGGCCTGTGGGGCCCCCAAAAGGGGACCCCACAGCTCCTGCCTCCCAGACCGAGGGGGAGGGAGGCCCGGGGGGGGCTGCGTAGGGCACCCAAATGGCTAGGGACAGCCCTGAGGAACAATATAAATATTTTCTTTTAAAGTGCATCGAGTTTTTCTCGGTGAGACACAATGAACCTGCCTAGGAATGTTTTCCATGCTCTGACTAGAAAGGCAGCCTGAAATGTGACTTAAGGTAGATAAAAGCAGCATGCTAATTCGGTGCTGTGGTCTGGTGTTGACAGACTGATAGATACAATGTAATGGAAATGCTTTTTGACATAATTGTGTAATTTCTTGTAATAAAACTCTATGACTTTAGAAATTTTACATTGCATTTTCAGTGCAAAAACCAAAACAAACTAAATCTCCACTTGTGCACCATTATGGGTCTGGGCATCTATTCCTGCTGAACTGGCCACTTCCTCCCTAAACAGGAACAGCAGCCCACGTAGTCGAAGGGATGGAGGTGAGATTCCATGTTATGGGGATATGTGGGAACCCAGATTCATGTCCCAGTCTAGCTCCTCATTCCCCTGTTCTATCTAGTCATTGTTTTCCTGCTTCTTCCTCGCGACTAGACTGCTAGGCACTTCCTGGCTACTAGTAGTTCAGCAGGCTGAGTGGAGAATGCTGAAGTGGAGGTTCTGAGAATTCATTCCAACTCACAGTAAACTGGGTGAGTTTCCTCCCTAATCCAGACCAACTGTTGTCCCAGACCTTGTAGGGGGTTTCTATTGCGCTTATCTTCTCATAGTATTCCCACCCCTGGTGGTGCTCATCTCTGACAGTTGCTCTGATACCCACTCGTAAGTCAACATATTAAATATGACTAAATTCAAGATCTTCAATGATCTAAAAATCAAAAAAAGAGTCCTACAAAAAGCGGAAACTAGATCAAATTACAAAGGATGAATATAAACAAATAACACTGGTCTACAATTTTTGAGAAGTCATCTGCTTCAGAGATAAAATGTGCTATTTATTATGTATTTTGATGTGCTGAATTCAAATATGACAATTCAAACAACTGATTGGCTACTGTTTCTAAGTTATTTAAGTTTTTACATTTTATGTCTATGTATATTGTGTAGATAGTAGAGTTTTAATCATAAATTGTAAACCTAGGTCTTTTCATGTGTTTATGGTTGCTTTACATGATGATATTTCACCTGTCCTGTTTATGTAACACTTTAAAAATCAGCAAAAGGGTTATATAAATAACATTTATTATGAAACAAAAGGCAAAAAACTATTATGTACATAGTTTAGTTCTAGTCAGTGTCTACTTGGCGCTTTTTGGCTTGTCTCTTGTATTCATTAAATGGAGCATCTCTTGTCACTGTCCAGCAATAGTCTGCAAGCATTGATGGGCTCCATTTGCCCTGATAGCATTTCTCCATTGTTGCAATGTCCTGGTGAAATCGCTTGCCGTGCTCGTCGCTCACTGCTCCGCAGTTTGGTGGCAAAAAATCTAGATGAGAGTGCAAAAAACTGTATCTTTAGTGACATGTTGCAACCAAGGCTTTTGTATGCTTTGAGGAGGTTTTCCACCAACAACCTGTAGTTGTCTGCCTTGTTGTTTCCGAGAAAATTTATTGCCACTAACTGGAAAGCTTTCTATGCCGTCTTTTCCTTGCCACGCAGTGCATGGTCAAATGCATCATCTCGAAGAAGTTCACGAATCTGAGGACCAACAAAGACACCTTCCTTTATCTTAGCTTCACTTAACCTTGGAAATTTTCCATGGAGGTACTTGAAAGCTGCTTGTATTTTGTCAATGGCCTTGACAAAGTTCTTCATCAGACCTAGCTTGATGTGTAAGGGTGGTAACAAAATCTTCCTTGATTCAACAAGTGGTGGATGCTGAACACTTTTCCTCCCAGGCTCCAATGACTGTCGGAGTGGCCAATCTTTCTTGATGTAGTGGGAATCTCTTGCACGACTATCCCATTCGCAGAGAAAACAGCAGTACTTTGTGTATCCAGTCTGCAGACCAAGCAAGAGAGCAACAACCTTCAAATTGCCACAAAGCTGCCATTGATGTTGGTCATAGTTTATGCACCTCAAAAGTTGTTTCATGTTGTCATAGGTTTCCTTCATATGGACTGCATGACCAACTGGAATTGATGGCAAAACATTGCCTTTATGCAGTAAAACAGCTTTAAGACTCGTCTTTGATGAATCAATGAACAGTCTCCACTCATCTGGATCGTGAATGATGTTGAGGGCTGCCATCACACCATCGATGTTGTTGCAGGCTACAAGATCACCTTCCATGAAGAAGAATGGGACAAGATCCTTTTGACGGTCATGGAACATGGAAACCTTAGCATTACCTGCCAGGAGATTCCACTGCTGTAGTCTGGAGACCAACAGCTCTGCCTTACTCTTGGGTAGTTCCAAATCCCTGACAAGGTCATTCAGTTCACCTTGTGTTATGAGGTGAGGTTCAGAGGAGGAGGATGGGAGAAAATGTGGGTCCTGTGACATTGATGGTTCAGGACCAGAAGTTTCATCCTCTCCCTCGTCTGACTCAAGTGAGAAGTATTCTGGAGCATCAGAAACTGGCAGTCCTTCTCCGTGGGGTACTGGGCGTATAGCTGATGGAATGTTTGGATAATGCACAGTCCACTTTTTCTTCTTTGACACACCTTTCCCAACTGGAGGCGCCATGCAGAAGTAACAATTGCTGGTATGATCCGTTGGCTCTCTCCAAATCATTGGCACTGCAAAAGGCATAGATTTCTTTTTCCTGTTTAACCACTGGTGAAGATTTGTTGCACAAGTGTTGCAGCATATGTGTGGGGCCCACCTCTTGTCCTGATCTCCAATTTTGCAGCCAAAATAAAAGTGATAGGCTTTCTTAACCATAGTGGTTATACTGCGCTTTTGTGATGCAAAAGTCACTTCACCACAAACATAGCAGAAGTTATCTGCACTGTTCACACAAGTACAAGGCATCTCTGCTCACTTTGGCTAAACAGAAATGTGTCCCTTTGCAAAATCGAACATTGACAAATAAGAGAGCACGACACTGTATGATTTCTAGAGCTGATATAGGGCAATTTGTTCAGCAGAGTGATGTAAGCTTCATTATGATTGCATCATCCATGACTTCTAGGAATAACAGGATGCAATTCATATCATGTATGATGCAATACCAGCTTCAGATTGCATCATTCATTGTTTTGCCTAAAAAACAAGTACTATCCAAACCCAGTCATAGATTTATTCCTAGATCCAGTCAAAGATGTATTTTAGTCATTTCTGGTTTAAATTGAGATCCCTTCCCTTTATAACTCACTTATCCTCCGCCATTCCCAAGTCAAGGGTCGTATATACTGACCCAATAGCATATTTTGAAAACTAGAGCCAGTCAACAATTTTAAGCATCATTTTCGTTCTCAGTGACTCAGAATTAGTAAAGTTTGACTACATTTATTTCAGAAGCATTTTGGCTGTAGAGCAGTGTAACACAAGTATGTAGGGACAAAATTAGAAAGGCCAAGGCACAAAACAAGATCAAACTAGCTAGAGACATAGAAGGTAACAAGAAAACATTCTACAAGCAAGAGGAAGACCAAGGACAGGGTAGGCTGGTACTCAATGAGGGGGGAAATATAATAACAGAAAGCATGGAAATGGCAGTGGTGCTTAATGACTTCTTTGTTTTGGTTTTCACCAAGAAGGTTGGTGGTGATTGGATGTCTAACATAGTGAATGTCAGTGAAAATGAGGTAGGATCAGAGGCTAAAATAGGAAAAGAACAAGTTAAAAATTACTTAGACAAGTTAGATGTCTTCAAGTCACCAGGGCCTGATGAAATGCATCCTAGAATACTCAAGAAGCTGACTGAGGTGATATCTGAACCATTAGCGATTATCTTTGAAAAGTCATGGAAGATGGGAGAAATTCCAGATGACTGGAAAAGGGCAAATATAGTGTTAATCTATAAAAAGGGAAATAGGGACAACCCGAGGAATTATAGACCAGTCAGCTTAACTTCTGTACCCGGAAAGATAGTGGAGCAAATAATTAAGCAATCAGTTTGCAAACATCTAGAAGATAATAAGATGATAAGTAACAGCATGGATTTGTCAAGAACAAATCGTGTCAAACCAACCTCATAGCTTTCTTTGACAAGGTAACAAGCCTTGTGGAGAGGGGGAAGCAGTCGAAGTGATATATCTTGACTTTAGTAAAGCTTTTGATACTGTCTCACATGATTTTCTCATAAATAAACTAGGGAAATGCAACCTAGATGGAACTACTATAAGGTGGGTGCATAACTGGTGGAAAACCATTCCCAGAGAGTAGTTATCAGTGGTTCACAGTTATTCTGGAAGAGCATAATGAGTGGGCTCCCGCAGGGATCAGTTCTGGGTCCGGTTCTGTTCAATATCTTCATCAATGATTTAGATAATGGCATAGAGATAACACTTATAAAGTTTGCGGACAATACCAAGGTGGGAGGGGTTGCAAGTGTTTTCAAGGATATGATTCAAATTCAAAATGATCTGGATAAACTGGAGAAATGGTATGAAGTAAATAGGATGAAATTCAATAAGGACAAATGCAAAGTACTCCACTTAGGAAGGAATAATCAGTTGTACACATACAAAATGGGAAATGACTGCCTAGGAAGGAGTACTGCGGAAAGGGATCTGGGAGTCATAGTGGACCACAAGCTAAATATGAGTCAACATCAGTGTGACACTTTTGCAAAAAAGTGAACATCATTCTGGGATGTATTAGCAGGAGTGTTGTAAGTAAGACACAAGAAGTAATTCTTCCGCTCTACTCCGCACTAATTAGCCCTCAACTGGAGTATTGTGTCCAGTTCTGGGCACCACATTTCAGGAAAGATGTGGACAAATTGGAGAAAGTCCAGAGAAGAGCAACAAAAATGATTAAAGGTCTAGAAAACATGACCTATGAGGGAAGATTGAAAAAATTGGGTTTGTTTAGTCTGGAAAAGAGAAGACTGAGAGGGGACATGATAACAGTTTTCAAGTATATGAAAGGTTATTACAAGGAGGAGGAAGAAAAAAATTGTTCTTGTTAACCTCTGAGGGTAGAACAAGAAGCAATGGGCTTAAATTGAAGCAAGGAGGTTTAGGATGGACATTAGGAAAAACTCTATGGCAGGGTGATTAAGCACTGGAATAAATTGCCTAGGTAGGCTGCGGAATCTCCATCACTGGAGATTTTTAAGAGCAGGTTAGACAAACACCTGTCAGGGATGGTTTATATAACATAGTCCTGCCATGAGTGCAGGGGACTGGACTAGATGACCTCCTGAGGTGTCTTCCAGTCCTATTGTAGTGCTGAAGTATAGGGCTGGTCTATCCTTGAAACACTACAGCGGCACAGCTGCAGCAATGCAGCTGTACCACTTCAGTGTAGACTCTAAGGGCTTGTCTACACGCACAGTGCTGCAGGGACACAGCTGGTGAAGACGCTCTATGCTGATAGGAGAGAGCTCTCCCATCAGTTTAGTTAATCCATCTCCCTGACAGCTGGTAGCTATGTCAGAGGGAGAAGCTCTCCCACCAACATAGTGCTATCCACACCAGCGCTTATGTTGGTGAAACTTTTATGTCGCTTGGGGGGATGGTTTTTTCACACCCTTGAGTGACATAAGTTATGCTGACCTAAGCTGTAGTGTGTACATAGCCTAACTATGATAACAGGAGAAGTTCTCCCCAGGGTGTAGGTAATTCACCTACCTGTGTGGCAGTAGCTAGCTTCATGGAATTTTCTAGTGTAGATCAGCCCACAGACACTGCCTTATTAACTGCTTTGTTGCAGATCATTGTGCTGACATTCCCACAGGTCTCTTGTTAAGCACTCTTATTAGTTTTGAAGAGCAGATATTTAGCAGGCAGTTAAAGAAGAGTCAGAAGAGATTGCCACTTTGGCATCAGTTCTTCTTTTCTATTTTTCTGATCATCATTTGGTTTATGAATATGAATAGCTACATCCTTCTTCATTCCTAGCCAGTCTCTTTCAGCCCATATCTTTGCATTACTTGTGTGAGCAATGCCTTCTGGCTTTCCATATGACCCATTCTGCGTAGGATAGTTCTTTACCATGCAGCAGTAATTCTTACCTTCATACTTTTTGCAACTTTTATCTTTTGCATTTGTAATTATCAAGCAGATATGCCCTCTGAAAAAACACACTGCACACGGTCAGAGGTGACACATAACTGATAGTTGGGGGTATGTATTTTGAACCCTCTTCCCACAAAAAAACCCAAACAATCCATCAGAAATCTGACAGGACATGTGACACCCCCCCCCCCCCACGCCCTCCTGTGTACCAGGTTTGAGTTCAAGTTCTGATTAACTCTTACTTTCCTTGAAAAAGAGATTATTAGTTTGACTGAACACACCTCATAATAGTTTTCATTTGAATAGGTCCTTTGTGACAAGGTTTATGAGATTGGAAGGCAATGGTAGTGCAGATGCCGAACCTGATTACTAACCTTTCTGTGAAGGATTAAGTGGAACTTGGTGCTCGTAGAATTGCAATTTCAAGCTGTAGTCCCTGATTGAATTGAGAAATGTTTTCCTCAGAATGATATGCTTAAAATAAGCTCTGTCTTAACCAGATCTGCATTTAAGGTGGCTTTTCCTTTTGGAATGGGAAAGAGATTTTCCTTTTGGAATGGGAAATAGATTTGAGGTGTTGCATAAGTTAGAAAGCCATTCACAATTGTTATTAAATACCTCCTAATGGAAAGGGTATTAGGAATTGCATCACTTGCTTTGAAAATACAACTATTTAAAAACACCTCTAGAAAATATTATCCTTTCATAGTGTATTTGCATTAACACACAGGATGATATTGCAAAACTAACCTTTGTTATTTGTCTTAGCATTTTTATTACACAGTTGATGTATGGACAGCAGTAGCAAAAAAGGTATAAAGCCAAAAGTATCTAGAAGATCAAATAGCTGCCAGTCTGAGACTTTTCATAAAAGACATAATATTAAGAACAACAACTCCTGTTAATTTCCTTGCGGTTATCCAGGGGCTTTAGTACAGGATTCTGTCTTTTCATTGGGATGCTTCTAAACTTTCTGTGACTTTGTGAACTTATGTCTTTGAAGGGAGAGTGCTATTTTTTAAATGAGTTATTTTATCAGTTTCATCAAAACAGTTTTCAAAACATTTTCTTGCCTCTTCAAATGTTTGTTTCTTCGAGCTGTCATCTTTCACACAGATAGTCCCTTGAAATAAATATTTGCAAAACTGATCATTGCAGCTGCCTATAGTTAAGATTATGTCAGAAATAGAAGCGATTCAGAGACAGGTGACAAAAATAATTAGATAGGAAAATGATTAGACAAGAAAAAACATTGAAAAGACTGTGACTGTTAGTTTACAGATGAGACAGATAAGAGGGGACACAATAATGGCATACAAATAATAAATGGTCTGAAGAAGGTAGATCAGGCACTTCTGTTTGCCCTCTCTCATAATACAAGAGCACGGGAACATTCAATCAAATGGAAAGGCAGCAAATTTAAAACTGATAAAAGGAAATAGTTTTTACACTATGCACGATTAAATTGTGGCAGTGAGTTCCACAGTCTACCAATGAGGACAAGAGATTAGTAGGATTAAAAAAAGGATCAGTCATTTATGGATAATGAGACATCCACAGTTACAATAACTGAAAAGCTTGTAAGGAATAAAAATCTTCCTGCTTTGGGGCTTAAGCTATCCTCTACCAGACAGGACTAGGAAGGAATTTCTCCTATAGAAAGTTTATTCCATGGATGTTCACTTTAGGATTTCTTGCATCTTCCTCTAAAGCAGCTGAACTGGGTGGATCTGATGTATGGCAGTTCCTGTCCAGAATCGCATTGTTACTTTCTGTTCCCAATTAATCAGAACACATTATTTAAAACTTTCTTAAATTTTCACCATTTTTAGTGACAATTTCCATTCTTGAAGTCTCATTCTGATCTCATTCACACTGGTTTTACATCTGTGTTACTTCATTTACTTGACCAGAATTACTCCTGGTGAACAGTGTGAACAAGATTGGATTTGTCCCTTGGTCTCAGACTGGAAGAGAATTTTTTTCCTGAAAATTAGAGCAAAATCTACCTGGCCTGATTGATTTATGTAAATAATCAAGAATAACAAACTGCCACAAAACAAACAAAAAGGTCTTTTCCATCTCTTAGGATCTGAGGCAAGTACAACACTCTTGGTCACAGTGACCTAGTGCAGAGAAAAGTCTGAAAATTCAGAATTTATATTGGGATACAGGGAGTAGCTAGTTGGCCTATAAAAATGCATAGGGCCTGATCAAATTTTCATTAAAATCACTGGAAGTTTTTTCATGGATTTAAATGAGAACTGGATAAGATTATTAATCAAGAACACATTACTTTAAACCTGTGGCAGTATAAGCTATAGGATTTCTTGGGCCAGATCGTCAGCTGATGTAAATTGGTGTTGCTCTATTAATGTCCATGGAGCTATGTTGATCTACACTAGCTGAAAACCTGGCCCCTTAAGGGACTCTAAAACCATTGTGTTTTGCTGTGAGTTTAAAACAACAACAACATATTTTTGTAGTTACAAAGGTTCTTTGACATCACGCTAAAAGGTTGTATTTCAGCTACAGCATAAATTAATTCCATAGTGGCTACAATACTAAGGATGTATTGACTTCTCAAACCCCATTAGGCAGGCTGAGAAGGATATAACCCTTGGAGCTAAATTGCTAGCAGAAAACTATGAGGACAAAAACAGAAAAGGAACAGATCTCACTGTGCTGTACTCATTATACCTAATTCATAATGAAAATGCTATGCAGCCTACACTTGGAGTTCTCTTCCTCACCCTTTCAGGCAACTGTACAATCTTATCACACAGAGACCTCAAACATAAGTGATCTCATTATGAAAAATAACCTAAAGATCATCAGAACAATCAGGGCTTCAATAATAAAAATGTTCAGCTTTTCTAAAAGCTCTCGACTGCTAGTACACTGAAAGTCTGCAAAGCTTACTTTCCCTGCTCTACCTTGTGATGTTTCATCAGCATGAGATGATATTTTTTCACAATGATGCAACATTGTATGAATATGAGCGTGCTACACCCTACACTCCACTACCTCTGCCATCATCGTAATTGCAAAAACACATATTAAAGCATGTGAAAAATCCAATGACAGAGCTGTGAAAAACACAGAAAAAAGCATGCAGACTAGGGTGGCCAGATGTCCCGATTTTATAGGGACAGTCTTGATATTCAGGGCTTTGTCTTATATAGGGCACCTATCACCCCTCACCCCCGTCCCAATTTTTCACACTTGCTAGCTGGTCACCCTGAGAAACAAGTAAGGAACAATCAGAGAGGGAGGAGAACCAGGAGAGGACTGAGTCACAGAAACCAAAGAAGGACAAGACATCAACAAGAACCCTTTCATGGAATGCAAGAGGCAGAAACTAGATTGGAGAAGGTGTTGAATGGAATTGGAGGAGAGGAACACCAGACAACACAATCAGTAAGCTTAGAGATGAAAGGGAAAAGGAGAGAAATTGAAGAGCCACATGCAGGCCAAGGGTTAGATTTGGCAGACTAAGGGCTTGTCTACATGAGCATTTAGTTTGTAACAAGCTGGGGTGTGAATTTACCCCACACTAACCTGCCTGTTTGGACTGTCTGTCTGTGGGGACCCTGCTGACCTGCACTAACATTTCATTAATGCTCTTTGATCTAGTCTTGATTCAAAAAGTCTCCCACATCACTAAATCCAGTCCAACCATCTTTGAACTCATAATTCAGTACAATTTGTAATTTACTTCACTAAGACACAGTTTAGTGTCTGGAGTATGGGACTCTGCACTTACTTATTGATCTACTATATAGTGGGCATAAAAAACCTTATGGTTAATTAAAAGAGAATCATCAGAGAATGGGCATCTGTGATAGCTGCCAAAAGGATTACGTTTTTGTTTGATATAAGGTCAAAGAATTTCATGACCGCAGATACTGTAGATGGTAACAGAGCTTGAAAATCCACTGAGATATTAGGGTTGAAATAAGCTTGTACTTAAAATCTATAATCTGCACACACATGTGGCCCCTTGAGGCAAGGGGTAATACTGACAGGATTAGTGAAAACAAATGTATTGTCATTTGTTAGCTTTACTGTTTATTCTTTCTCTGTCTTCACCAGTTAATTTTAGCTTTCTTTTTTGCTTAATATTTTTTCTTGTACGTGATCATAAAATTGACATAAAAATAAAATAAGTTAGATCTGTTTAAAAAATAAAAGGATTTGGATAGTTAAGGGCATTTGAGAGTAACTGTTCACCACTGAGAGTAAGAGGTTCAGTAAGAGGCCCTCAGTTAGGTAATATATATTGCGTGGTATTAACAACAAAGAACAGGAAGTATTCTTACTCAATTCAAGTTTCAAAAAACAAAGCATTATTTTTTTAAATCAAAGCATTACTTAAAGCACTGTTAGCCTTGTTTAATGTCTTTAACATATCTGAGTGATGTCCTTGTTCATTGTTGTCTTTGTGTTTCAAAGCCAAATGAGGATCCTGTTAGACATATCTATTGGTAAATGGGAATATCTGTGCTTCTGTGTTAAAGTGTGGCTAGCCTCACTCATCAAAACTTTGTAATAAAGCAAGAAACAGATGTATTGATTTAGACCCAGCCTAGGTTAATTTTCCCCATTTACATTTAAGCGCTTTGGGGCAGGGACCTTGGTGAATATTTTCAAAGACACAAATGGCGATCAGTTACCTAACTCCCACCGGAACTTAATGGACATTAGGCACCCTTTTTAAATCTCCCTCTTTGACATTTTACTTGCTTGGAAAGCACTATACTATCCGGTTATGATAAATGAATAGTCCCCTTTAATTTGCGATTTTACATATAGTGCAGACAGGGTACTGTCCACCACTATGGGTAGTCTACACAGCAATTAAAAACCCGCGGCTGAGCCATGCCAGCTACTCAGGCTCACAGAGGTCAGGTTAAGGGGCTGTTTAACTTCAGTGTAATCATCCAGGCTCAGGATGGAGCCTGTGCTCTAGGACCCTGCAAGGTGATAGGGTCCCAGAGCTCAAGCCCGAACGTCTACACCGCAAGTCCCTGGGCCTGAGCCCCACGAGCTAAAGTCAGCTGGCCTGGGACAGATGGTATCTAATTGCAGTGTAGGCATATCCTAAGTTACCTAGATGTGCTCTCTCTCGTATTTTGGTTCTGCAGATATATAATAAAAATATTATTTTAGGCACTAACGCAAGTCTATATAACTGTATACACACAGGAAGCAGGTCTGTTGTTCATTTTTATATAGTCACTTTTCAGAGTAGAATGTTTCTTTTAAACAGAAGGACAGTGTTGTACTTAAGACTCTGGACTTGGCCTGAGAGATCTTGGTCCAACTCCCAGGTCTGTCACAGACTTCCTGTGTAACCTTGGACAGCCGTCTTAATCTCTCTGGACCTCAGTTCCCAATCTGTAAAATGGGGATAATACTTCCTCTTTGCTACCCTTTGTTTGCCTTGTCTATTTAGATTGTAAATTGCACAGGGCAGAGGCACAATGAGGCCCTGATCTCACTTGGGACCTCTAGGCCCTACTGCAATACAAATTATTAGTAATATTTCTGTTTCCCCACATATATATAAGGGGTACAATACTCCTCTACTTCACATACTATGAATTTGTGTTTGTACAATTACTTGAAGATCTCAAGTGCTACATATGTGCTAAATATTATAACAGGAGGATGTAAAGGTGGTGATTTTAAGAGTGCCACTTTCGAAAGGTTGTATTAATGGATATATCACCTATAGCAAGCCAAAGAAGAGTAGTTGTGGTTTATTACTACAGATATGAACACTTAGTGTAAAATCCTGGCCCCATTGACTACAGTGGCAAAACTCCCATTGACTTCAAAAGAGCCAGGACTTCACCCTTCATCTTTATTATTTGTCATCTAAGGTGATAATCAAAACACAAAATTTAAGCTCCTTTATAAAATATATGGAAATTGGTGCACTTCTCCATAGAGAGGAAACTTCTATAGCATAAAGCAATGGAGCTGAATAAAATACATGGTTGGGTCATGTTTATTTTATGCATGACTCATAGTGCACTTTCCATCTGCAAACCATAAGGTGCTTACAGTCAGTGCATACTAATGTGAGTTCGGGTTTAGGAGGATGTAGATTTATAACTAGAAACAAAATATTGGCTTGGAGAAAAGCACAGCAGTGTTTTCAGAAATAATATTTTCTTTCCCAGCATAAAACATTATTGTCAGTTCAAGGACACTCACACTCCTAGATTTGCAACTCATCAGTCAGTTGCTTTCTGGTCATAACTTCGCATTTTAGGATGGATTATGGTTCTTGTTTACTTTCTACCATACGTAACAGAGGACGTGTTAACATAGGAAGACTAGTTTTAAACTATGGGCACCTCAGATCAGTACCTGGGTTACACACAAAAATTGAATGCAGTGGGACTACTGATGAACGATGAGCATGTGAATAGGTCTTTGCAGGGTCTGGACTTGATTTACTTTTCATTATTTATATAGGGGGTTTTGTACTTAATTCAGATTGGGCAATATTTTTTTAAAAAATAAACAAAACTTTTGGTTTTCATGCACTAGCATAATGTTGCAATATATAGCTAGATACAGATTATTGGTAGTCTATATAAATATAATGATCATATATAATTAAGTTTTTGGGTAAGGACCATTACTTTGTTATGTTTTTGTAAAGTATCTAGTACATCAGGGGTCCTGATCCATGACTACATGATTACCGTTACTGTAATACAAATAATAATAGCATATACAGTGTGTGCATATGTATGAACATGCATATACAAGCACACTAAATAAAGAATATAATTTTTAAACTGATAGTGGTCTCAGTCCTGCAGTTATCTTTGTTACCAGACTCCTTGCACCTGTGTAGAGACCCTTTGAAGATACTAGGGCTCCACCAGGGTGCAGGAATCTGCCTGTGCACAGCCAATTGCAAGACTGGGACCAGTATCTCTTCAAAATGTTGTGCTAGGAATTACTAGTCTTATTAAATAGATACAATCTCATTTGCCCATTGGTCTATGTGGTATTTTTCAAGAATTCTGAGTTATACACAAAAGAAGAGACTTTATAAATGACTGTTCATTGAAAGGCTCAGGAACAAAGCCTCAGGCCTGTGATGCCATCAGCAGCATAGCTTTGTTTTACATAGTCCTTTATTTCCTAAAACACAGACATATAGAGTGGAGCTAAGCTGCTCTCCCTCCCTCATGTCCTGCTGTTCTACATCCTCCACACCTGCTGTTCTCTGACTCCTCTAACTCTTTGCCTTTCTCCCTCCCTCCCCCCGAGGTTTTCAGCTCGAGACTGGTGGACAAAGGTTTCAGTAGCGCTTCCCTCGGTCATGCAGAATTGTAACTCTTAATTTTTAATAAGGAGTTGATGTTGAGAGAGTTCACTGTGCTCCAAATTTAGCTTTTCAATTTAAAAACCTATAAGCTGGTGTGGCTGCAGGGAAGCAGACTCGAGGACTCCAGCTGGTCAGTTTCTTAAAATCAGCTTTTTATATTCTTTAAGAATATTGCAGCTGCTTAGCCAGTCAAAAGCCAGGTTACCTTCTTTAGCGATCTGACATATTGATCAATAACGGGGGCTAGCACAAAAGGGGGGGTCTGAGAGGAAATGTAGCTTCCCCACTTCTGCTATATGCTGAGGGGATGTTCCTTTCCTGTCCCTGGCATGAGCTTGCAGTGCTCCCTCAAAGCTCCCTTCCTGTGGCAGTCTACTTTAACAGCTGTCTCTAGCCATTATTATTGACAACAACAACTTTATTACTTATGGGTGTGACTGTGACGTTCCCAACGGTGGCACAAGAGAGCAAGTACCAACCTCAGGGGAGACTATTAAAAAAACGGGGTACAAACCCCAAATTGGTCATGCGTTCTAAATGCAGATTTCACCAACCAACTGCACCAAGTACAAACTCCTAAGGCACCTTAACAGCCTTAAATGGAATCACAGCCAGTCCCTTTGGAACTCCAGATTGTCTTTCTGCCCAGATGAGTGTATCTCTGTGGCTGATAGCCCTTATGACCAAGAATCACAGCAATATTCAGGTTACTCCTAGTCCCAAAGGACCAGTCACTTACTCCAGATCAATTACACCTTAGATTGCACACCAAGGACAATGTTTGTAGCAGATCCTAAAATAAACTATATGAAGATGTATTAAATAGTAAAGGGAAATGAGAGAGTTATTTATAAGATTAAGGCCATGTCTGCATTACAAATTTTGGTCGATACAAGTTATGTTGGTATTAAGCCACTAGAGTTAGTATATCACTAGTATTACCGGCATAGCTATGTCAGTTAGAGGTATGGGGTATTTTTTACTGGCACCACTTATGCTTGTAAAAGCCCTACTGTAGGTGTAGCTATACTTACAGTGGTCGGGAGAACCAGCATAAGCTATGCAAATCTAAGCACTTTTATATCAATTACAACACTAGAAGATCTCTGTAAATAAGGCCTAAAACTGTAATCTCTTTGGGGCAGGGACTATATTTATTATTATTGTTGTTATTGTTATTATTTATTATATTTTATTTTATTTATTATTACTCCTACTCCCACTAACACATGAGCAGGCCAGGCACAATAAGACCCTCATCCCTAATAGAGCCACTGGATAGTAACAGTACAAATAATAGCCAACAGTAAAGTGCAAATCAATGTTAAAGTGCTATCCATACACTGTCATATAATATGCTTTTAAGATGAATAAAATATCCAGCCGTGGCGGTGACTTGAACTTGTTTGACACTGTTGTTATATTTTGTAAATTCTTCTACTCAATCTTCAGGTTTGTCTTGCTCTTAGTTTTTTTTTTTTATATATGTAATTATAAAATATAATTATAACTTATATTTACCTAACTGTGTTTAAAGATGCAGTATCTTTCCTTCCTGTACTCTGAGATGCTTATGTGTTTTTACATCAAGACTGCTTGTCACATGAAGCAGTTCTTTCTTTTGGCGATCTCTTTCTTTCCAATGACTCACAAGGAAAGACTCCTAGATAAGCAGGCAGACAGGGTGCATAGGCAACCAAAGTTGTGTACACAATAGCACAGTGAGAGCCAAAATGCACCAACTCATTTGACTAAAGCCTGGTAACAAATTCCATCAATTAAACAATAAAACACAGAACAGTGAGCTGACAATATCAAACACTATGGGATCCAGGGTTCAGAGAGGCTATAGAATGAGTTCAGATTACAGTGCAACCAGAAGCTCTCAGCCAGTGAAAATGAAAAGCTGTCTTCCCATTATTTCTACCTTATATAGCTGCTCTGCTCATTAGCAACATCATCACAGGACCCTCCTCTGGAATTCTCTTTTTTCCCCAATCTCTCTGGGTTGCATTTTCACTAATGAAAATAATAATATACTTTTTCATCAAAGGTTCTCAACCACTTTACAAAGATGAGCGAGTACCATTATTTCCATAACCTGAACCACAGAGGGGAGAAACATCTTGCCCAAAGCTATGCAGAAGGTCATTGATTGGCCGGGCTTGGAAGAGAACCCCTGGTCTCTTGGCTCCCACCCAGTCCTGTGCCCCACCCACTGGACTTGCCACATGCTATTGACACTGATAAAACAATGCTTTCCTCATCCCTCCAAGCTTAATACTCCAAACTCATTTTAAATCCCCCTGTCCAGTCTAACTATTAATAATAAAAAAATTCTCCAGCTACGGCCTTGCAAATTATAACATTCCTATCTCCAACTTCACTTTTGTGGCCAAAGCTTAGGAAACATTTCACCTCTTCATGTTTCACTTATTCTACCTGCTGCCCTGTCCAAATAGCTCAGGGAGCACCCTGAGCTACACAGCACTTAATCTGACTGTTTCACCCAGCACTAGAGAACAGCAGGCACAAAGGGAGAAGCAAGAAGAGGTCAGGAATGTTCCCTTTATTTTGCAATCAGGGATTATATAATAGATGCAGTTCCCAGTTTTTCTAAACAAAAAAACCTGATTCCTTCATATGCTTGGTCTTCGATATATAGTACTAGTCTATACTACTAGCATCTGTTTATCTATCTTTGGCATTTTTCACACACCTATCACTGTGGCATCCAGACACCAGTATCTAGTACTAATGCAGTACCCAAGTGTTCAAAAGTCATGAGTCAGGCTTAAAAATATCATGCTCTTGGCCTAGAAATTATGAAATTTTTAAAAAGTGATACATTTGGGTTTCTTTTTACTTGTCTTCTGGTTTCTGATTTGAGGAGCAGGGGCTTAAGGGAACAATTAAGACTTATGATTGTGCTGGGGATCCCCAGGTACAACCTGGAACTGTGGGACCACTGTGTATCCTTAACTCTCTTGCCTGGGTTGTCTCTCACAAAGCTATGCCAGTGACAAGCAGCAACACCCCTCCAGACACTGTGATCACTCAGCCATCAACATGTGGAGCCCCACACCAGCTGTATTACATGACTGCTCCTTGAGCCACTTATGAATCATACAGAGAGGCACCAATCCCCAGCCTTGGACCCCAGAAATACACCGTCTCGTACTGCTCAAGGTTCCCTTGGACAGTGTAAGCTCATTAATAAGTTCACCATTCTGACAATAGGGTAGTAGATGTGCCCTTGTTAACCGGAGCTAAGATTTCCCCAAGCACTTCAACCAAAACCACACTGTTTTAGGTAAAATATAAAACAAATGTATTAACTTCAGAAAGATAGATTTTAAATGATTATAAGTAGAGGAGATTAAAGTTGGTTACCTAAGGAACAAAAATAAATTTGCAGTCTAAATTCTAACTTTAACAGACTAAGCAAGATTTGAATCAAATAGTCTCTGACCCCGCTGGATGTTACAGGCAGCTTATAGTTCTCAATGCTCAGACTGAACACCCTTCCAGCCGGGGACCAATCTCCCTTGTTCCAAGTCTTTGTAGTCCAGATGATCTTTCAGGTATTGAGATGGAGGGAGTGGGGAGTGAGATCAAGTGATAATGAACTGTCTCTCTTTTTATACTTTCTTCCAGCTGCTAGAAAGATCCCCGCTGTGACATGGGGACCAAGCAGTCTCCATTGCTGACGTGCACTCTCTGGGAGAGTGGATTCTTTTTGATGGGCCATCAACGCCTGTCTGGCTCTCCTTTGTTGCAACTGAAAGGATAGCTGTGGGGTGTTTCCCAAACTCACAACATATTTCAGTAACACATATAGCAATACTTCATAACTTCATAACATAATGATAGCACATACAATCCAACAGGATATTAATGTTCAACTGATCAAGACTTTTAAAATGATACCTCACAAGGTATACTTTGTACAAACTGTATCATATCACAGTGGTGAATGTGGGGTTCCAGGGTGCTACTTTGAGGTATAGAGTGTCACAACGATACAATTGCAAGAGCTGGCAATATTGATTCATAGATTGATAGATTATAAATCCAGAAGAGACTAGTGTAATCATCTTGCTTGACTTGTATAACACAGGCGATAGGACTTCCCTGAATTGATTACAGTTTGAACTAGAACGTCTCTTTCAGGAAAAAAACATACAATTTTGATTTGATAATTCCCAGTGACGGAGAATCCATCAAAACTTTTGGTAAATTATTCCAGTGATTAATTACCCTCACTGTTAAAAATGTTTCTAGTCTGAATTGGTTTAAATTCAACTTCAAGCCACTGGGTCTTGTTTTACCTTTCTCAGCTAGTCTGAAAAGCCCTCTATTCTCAAATTTCTGTTTTCTTTGTAGCTACTTTGATCAAGGCACCCTTTAACCTTCTCTTTCTTAAGCTTTCTTAGGATGAGAAGACTAATAATTGGGCCTATCAATTTACTTTAATTGTGAGCTCAGCTGTAAAAAGTATGTGAAAGTTCATAAAATGTCACAATAACTATAATAACACATGTTGATGGGAAAAGGCACAAAAAGGAGACAAAGACTGAATTAGTCTAAACACAAAGGCTACTGATATAACTCAAGGAATGTGTTAAGATCATGCTTGGTAAACACAAAATATGGGTCCAGAAATCAGTGAACCAAAATAGGTGTGTCGGCAACTAGACCTAATAGATAGGCAAAATAATGAGGGGATGGGCTATTCCACCCACTGTGCTTTTTGTGGGTCCTTAAAGAAAGAGCCTTCGGGGGAGGGGGAGAAAAAAGAACAGGATGGAGGCTACTGGAGCGAGCTTCGCCATCATCGCTACCACCCCACCATTTCTTGGGACCCCAAGCCTTAATCCTCCTGATCCTGAGGGATGTCCTGACCAGAGCAGGCCAGAGACAGGGATCCAGCTGACATCACCACTCCTACCCAAACACCACCTGAGATGAAATGGGATCAGACTTTAACAATAACGGCTCCAGCTTATCATGACACACTTTTTTTTTTTATATGGAGATATACCTATCTCCTAGCACTGGAAGGGACCCTGAAAAGTCATCAAGTCCAACCCCCTGCCTTCACTAGCAGGACCAAGTACTGATTTTGTCCCAGATCCCTAAGTGGCCCTCTTTTCCCCAAAAGGACAGTTATTGCTGTCTTTGATACCATCTAAGAAACTGTCTTAAAAAGAGGGGGGGTGGTTCTGAAAACTCTCTCCAGCTAAAAGGAAAGGGGTCAAGGGATGTTGTTAAAACAAAAGACTTATGTCATATTTTACATCTCAAATCTAACAGTTTTTCCTTCTTTTCTTTATCTTTAATAAAAAGTGAAAAGGATGTTTAATGAGGTGTGTGCCATGGTACTAAGCATGCTGAGGTCTCTTAAGGTCTGGGGTTTGGTATACACTGTTAAATGTCAGACAGTGACTGGATTATATTAAAATCTTTGGCCCATATATTCCATCTAATTCAGTGGTCTCCAACCTTTTTACACAGAACATCACTTTTTGAATGTAAGTGCAACCCAGGATCTACCCCGCCTCTTCCCCAAAGCCCTGCCCCACTCACTCTATCCCCCCTCCCTCTGTTGCTCGTTCTCCCCCACTCTCACTCACTTTCACCAGGTTGGGGCAGGGGTTGGGGAGGGAGTGTTGGCTCTGGGTTGGGGACGAGGGGTTCGGAGTGTGGGAAGGGGCTCCAGGCTGAGCCTCAAGCAGGGGGTTGGAGTGAAGGAGGAGGTGAGGGATGCAAGCTCTGGGAGGGAGTTTGGGTGCAGGAGGGGGCTCCGGGCTGGGGCACAGTGTTGGGGTGCAGGAGGGGGGGGGTGCTGGGTCCAGGAAGGGGCTCAGGGTTAGGGGTTGTGGTGCGGGCTCCTGCTGGGCAGCACTTACCTCAGGCAGTTGCTGGGCAACAGCACAGCGGTGCTAAGGCAGGCTCCCTGCCTGCCCCGGCCCCACGCCACTCCCGGAAACAGCCAACACACCCCAGCAGCCCCTGGGTGGGGACATATGGCTCTGCGTGCTGCTCCTGCCTACAGGCACTGCCCCCTCAGCTCCCATTGGCCGGGAATGGGGAACTGCGGCCAATGGGAGCTGCAGGGGTGGTGCTTGCAGGCAAGAGCAGAGCGCTGATACCCCTGCCGACCGTGGAGGCGTGCTGGCTGCTTTCAGGAGCAGCATGGGGCTGGGGCTGGGGCAGGCAGGGAGCCTGCCTTAGCCCCACTGCACCACCAGACATTTAGCTGCCAGAGATTGTGATCGACAGGCAGAGGCTCCAGGATCCACCAGTCGATCGCGATCTACAGGTTGGTGATCACTGATCTAAACTAATACAACAGCTCCCTCAATCTTTTAATATAAGCCATGTTTCCCAATCTTTTAATCATTGTCATGGCTCTTCTCTTCTCTGCAATCTATCAACATTCTTCTTGAATTGTGGACACAAGAAATGGACATACTATTCCAATAGCAGTCACACCAGTGCCACATACCTGCTTGATATTCCCCTGTTCATACATCCAAGGATCGCATTAGCCATTTTGGCCACAACATTGCACTAGAGCTCATGTTCAGCTGATTATCCACCCATACCTGCAAATCTCTTTGAGTTACTGCTTCCCAGCATAGAGTCTCTCATGCTGTAAGTATGGCCTACATTCTTTTTTCCTAGATTTATGACTTTACATTTGATCTTGTTGAAATGCATATTGTTTGCTTGTGCCCAGTTTACCAAGCAATCCAAATCCCTCTGTAGCAGTGACATGCCCTCTTCATTATTTACCACTCCCTCAATCTTTATGTCATCTGTAAAATTTATCAGTTGTGATTTTATTTCTTCTAGGTCATTGATAAAAATGTTAAATAGAATAGCAACAAAAACAGGTCCCCTTTGGACCCCACTAAAAACACACCTGCTCAATGATGATGCCTTGTTTGGTTACATCTGTAGATCTGTCCATTTAATGTGTGCCATAAGTTGATTTTGTATCATTCTAGTTTCTTAATCAAAATGTCATGAATTAGCAAGTCAAATACCTTACAGCATTGTAAGTATATCACATTAACACTGTTACCTTTATCAACCAAATTTGTAATCTCATGATAAAATCAAGTTAGTTTGACAGGGTTTATTTTCCATAAACCCATGTTGATTGGCTTTAGTTTTATTACCCTCCTTTTTCTTTGATAATAGAGTCCCAAATCAGCCACTCTGTTATCTTGCCTGTGATCGATGTCAGACTGAAAGGCCTATAATTACCCGGGTCGTTCTGCTTACCCTTGGCACATGAGCCTTTTTCCAGTCCTCTGGAACTTTCCCAGTGTTCCAACACTTACTGAAAATCAACGTTAATATTCCACAGAACTCTTGATTAGCTCTTTTAAAACTCTCGGATACAAGTTATCTGGACCTGCTAATTTTAAAAATGTCTAGCTTTTGTAACTGGTGTTTAACATCATCCTTAGTTACTGTTGGAATGGATAAGAATGATATGGCTACATCATCTGGCTTTTTCCCAAATACAGAACAGAAATATTTATTGAACACTTCTGCCTCATTTGAATTATTATTGACAGTTCTACCATTTCAATCGTGTAATGGATCAAATCCATTTGTTAGGATTCCTTTTGTTCCTGATATACTTTAAAAACTCCTGATTTTCCTTAACTCTCCTTAAATCTTTTTACTTCCTTAATCAATTTTCTACAATTCCTGTGTTATATTTGTTACTATCAACTTCCCCTTTCTTCTAATATTTTTGCATTTTTATAGCAGCTTTTACTTCTTCTCTAAGCCAGGCTGGTTCATTAACCAATCTGGCCTTCTTTCTCATTTGTGGCTTTTGGGGTATATAGTAAAATGTTCTTAATAAGTACCCAGTTATTGTTTGCATTTTTCTGGTTAAATTCTTTCTCCCAGCAGATTTGACTTATAATTGATTTCAGGTTAGTAAAATTGGCCCTTTGAAAGCAATTTCAAACAATTATATATGACAATTTCCTAACTCATAGTTAGGACAATTTCCTAACTTATATATAAAATTGATCTGGATTTTATTCTATTTGCACATAACAAACATAATCAAATCATAAATCACTTGTATCTAAATTACCTCTAATTTTAGTTCTCTGACCAGTTCCTCTTTATCTGTCAAGATGAGGTCTAATATAAAATCCCACCATGTTAGATTTTTTTTGAGTTAGGAAATTGTCATATATAAGTATTTGAAATTCCAAAGTTGTTTTTTTAATACTGGCAACATGAGACCTCCATCTTAGGTCACCCAAGTTGAAGTCCCCTTTTGCATGTGACCATGTGTGAGAGAGATTTGGTGGTCTGTAGAAGACACCAACTAGTTCCCCATCTTGTGCTTTATCTATTAGAACATTTATCTATCCGCATTCAAGAACATTTGCTTTTGAGTTGTCGGTGATAAGTAGTAATTTTTTTTGACATAGTATGACACTCCCCTCTCTCCGTTTCTCCACTCCATCCTTCCAAAATAGATTTAACCCATTGATTTTTAACATTCTAGTCATGCCAATCATCCCATCATGTTCCAGTAATACCAGCTAGATAAAATTTATGCTCACAACTGAGCAATTCCAGTTCCTATTGTTTATTATCCAGGCTACTAACATTGGTGAATAAGCAATAAAAGAATTTCTTCTCTTCATGCCCTTTGGTGTCACAGCTAATGTAGTACTAACTTCAGATGTACTGCCACAGAAGACAGGAGAGGGTGTACTGCAGCACTCTAGGTACCAGGCATAGGGTCTACTCCCATTGACATAAATGGCAAAATTCACTTTGAGGCAGATCCTCAATGACAGTCAAAGAATGCTCAGATTTCAGAGTTGCAGCCGTGTTAGTCTGTATCCACAGAAAGAATAGGAGTACTTGTGGCACCTTAGAGACTAACACATTTATTTGAGCATACGCTTTAGCCCACGAAAGCTTATGCTCAAATAAATTTGTTAGTCTCTAAGGTGCCACAAGTACTCCTGTTCTTTTTAAAGAATGCTCAGCACAATTGATGGGGTAGAACAAACATGGATTTAAGATAACTTTTCACTCCCCCAATCTTGGGTCTGGGCTGGGCTGGACCAGCCTTAGACATAAATTAAAGCAGCCTTTTTATGGCGGCTGCCAGGTGGACTGCCAAGGAACTGGGTAGGTGAACGAGCTTGCAGGCAATCAAGCAGAGCTCCATCAGAGTCAATGGACATTTCAATTTCCACAAATCGGCAAATTCTGATAAAAAAATATTTCGTTAAAATTTTTCCGACTAGCTCTGTTGTCTAACCCACTTTGTGAACTACTGCATCTTCTAATGTATTGGGTTTTCAACCTGTACTCCGTAGACTATGTCTAAAATTTCCAACGGGGTCTGTACTGCCATTCAAACTTTTTTAGGGGTCCGCAAATGAAAAAAGGTTAAGAACCACTGTTCTAATGGGATGAACCTACGTGTTGCGTATAAGTATTTAAATGTAAAAATGATTGATTTATTTTTAGGGCTGTCAAGGAATTAAAAAAATTAATCTTAAACAATAATAGAATACCATTTATTTAAATTTTTTGGATATTTTCTATATTTTCAAATATATTGATTTCAATTACAACACAGAATACAAAGTGTACAGTATTCACTTTATATTTTTTTTTATTAAAAATATTTTCACAGTAAAAACCAAAAGAAATATATTCATCTAATACAAGTACTGTAGTGAATCTCTTTATCGTGAAAGTTGAAATTACCAATGTAGAATTATGTACAAAAAAACTTCATTCAAAAATAAAACAATGTAAAACTTTAGAGCCTACAAGTCCACTCAGTCCTACTTCAGCCAATCGCTCAGTCAAACTAGTTTGGTTACAATTTGCAGGAGATAATGTTGCCCACTTCTTGTTTACCAGGTCACCTGAAAGTGAGAACAGGAGTTTGTATGGCACTGTTGTAGCCGGCATCGCAAGATATTTACGTGACAGATGCGCTAAAGATTCATATGTCCCTTCATGCCTCAATCACCATTCCCAAGGACATGCATCCATGCTGATGACGAGTTTTGCTCGATAATGATCCAAAGCAGAGCAGACTGACGTAAGTTCATTCTCATCATCTGAGTCAGATGCCACCAGCAGGTTGATTTTCATTTTTTTGGTGGTTCGGGTTCTGTAGTTTCCGCATTGGAGGGTTGCTTTTTTAAGACTTCTGAGAGCATGCTCCGTACCCCATCCTGATCAGATTTTGGAAGGTACTTCAGATTCTTAACCCTTGGGTTGAGTGCTGTAGCTATTTTTAGAAATCTCACATTGGTACCTTTGTGCTTTGTCAAATCTGCTGTGAAAGTGTTCTTAAAATGAACAACATGTGCTGGGTCATCATCCGAGACTGCTATAACATGAAATATATGGCAGAATGTGGGTAAAACAGAACAGGAGACATACAATTCTCCCCCAAGGAGTTTAGTCACAAATTTAATTAATGCACTATTTTTTTAATGAGCATCATCAGCATGGAAGCATGTCCTCTGAATGGTGGCCAAAGCATGAAGGGGCATAAAAATGTTTAGCATATCTGGCATGTAAATACCTTGCAACACCGGCTACAAAAGTGCTCTGCAAACTCCTGTTCTCACTTTCAGGTGACACTGTAAATAAGAAGCAGGCAGCAGTATCTCCCGTAAATGTAAACAAACTTGTTTGTCTTAGTGATTATCTGAACAAGAAGTAGGACTGAGTGGACTTGTAGGTTTTAAAGTTTTACATTGTTTTGTCTTTGAGTGCAGTTATGTAACAAAAAAAATCTACATTTGTAAGTTACACTTTCACAATAAAGAGATTGCACTGCAGTGCTTGTATGAGGTGAATTGAAAAATACTATTTCTTTTATCAGTTTTACAGTGCAAATATTTGTAATAAAAACATAATATAAAGTGAGCACCGTACACTTTGTATTCTGTGTTGTAACAGAAATCAATATATTTGAAAGTGTAGAAAAACATACAATATTTAGTAAATTTCAATTTGTATTCTATTGTTTAACAGTGCGATTAATCACGATTAATTTTTGAGTTAACTGCGACTAATTGACAGCCCTATTTATTTTAACTCATTTTAACTCCCGTAGTTCTTCCAGACATAGTAAAATAGCCCAATTTGCTGACAGTATTCCACTGCCTGAGGCATGGTCTCTTACATTACAAAGTTTGGTGTGAATAGCCAACCAAGTACTCCCTTAGGCTCACCTCTACTTAGTGCTGTAGAATATAAAGGGTATATATAACTCACAGTGTTTAATGTAGCTAAATAAAAGGATAGCATATTTTAAATTTTCTTATGGGAAATGTGTTTTTCCATGCAACGGTTGTAGTGGGAATAAGACAGTTTTGTTTTCCCATTGTATTACTCTAAACCAGTGGTCACCAACCGGTCAATCATGATCGACTGGTTGATTCTAGAGGATCTCCCAGTCGATCACGATCTCTAGCAGTGTAGTGTGGCTGCCACTAAGGCAGACTCCCTGCCTACCCCGGCCCCATGCCACTCCCGGAAGTGGCCAGCGCAGCCCTGTGGCCCCGGGGGCGGGGGGAGCCGGGGTCTTCCTCTGCACGCTGCTCCTGCCTGCAAGCACCGCCCCCACAACTCCCATTGGCCAGGAGAGCTGTGGGGCGGTGCTTGCAGAGAGGGGCAATGCATGGAGCCATGTGCCCTCTGCCCCTCCTTCCCTCCAGGGCTGCAGGGGTGTGTTGGCCCCTTTTGGGAGCAATGTGGTGCCGGGGTAGGCAGGGAGCCTGCCTTAGCCTCGCTGCACCTGCCGCCTACTGGGAGCCACCAGAGGTAAGTGCTGCTCAGCGCGAGGCCGCACCCCATCCCTGAGCCCCCTCACAGAGCCAGCACCCCATACCTCCTCCTGCACCCTGAACCCCCTCCCACACCGCAAGGCCCACCCTGTGCCCCCTCCCTGAGTCAGCACCCCAAACCCCCTCCTGCACCCAAGCCCTGATCCCCCTTCCAGAGCCAGCACCCCTGTACCCAGCCCGGAGCCCCGCCCTGCCCCAGGCTCAGCCCAGAGCCCGCACCCCCTCCCCAACACCAGCCCCTACCCCAGCCCAAGTGAGAGTGAATGAGGGTGGGGAAGAGCAAGCAACAGAGAGAAGTGGGGATCGAGTGAGTGGGGCAGGGCTTTGGGGAAGGGGTGGGGCCTCAGGGAAGGGGCGGGGTAGATCCTGGGTTGCCCTTAGATTCAAAAATTGATCTTGGGCATAAAAAGGTTGGAGCTACTGCTCTAAACCATTTTCTCTATTGCAAAGCTGTGTTGCAAGTACAGATTTAAGCAGATAAAGGTGAGATGATATTGACACCTAACTATGATATTGCATCTTATTAAACAGGTAATTCTCTAATGGATCAATGAAAACAAAACGATGACAAGTTGTGGTCAACAGTCCTTGAATGTGCTGATGGTTGTGTTCTTATTGCTCTTGTCAGCAGGTAATGTTTCTTCCAGAAATTTATTTTATGTGAGCTGGGCGAGGGGATGAATGGGTTAAAACTTCATCAAACCCAAGTGCCTACAAAACTAACGGTACCATAAGTAACACTAAGAGCTGAAACAAAAGCACTGTGCAACTTAAACATAGAATCATAGAATATCAGGGTTGGAAGGGACTCCAGGAGGTCATCTAGTCCAACCCACTGCTCAAACCAGGACCAATCCCCAATTTTTGCCCCCGATCCCTAAATGGCCCCCTCAAGGATTGAGCTCACAATCCTGGGTTTAGTAGGCCAATGCTCAAACCACTGAGCTATCCCTCCCCCTTAGCTGTGCATTTGGTGACAGGAAGCTAAAACAAGAAGAGCAATACTATTTCATTTAGGAAAGTAACACTAATGGGACACAGACAAGATAAACAGATTCAACATTTGACACTCAACTTTAATAATCATTTTCTTTACTATTTTAATTCTGAAACCATATAAATCAAACAATTCTGCCAAATGATCCACCTACTACAGACCTAGAAAGTAAGGTTGTATCATGTGTATTTTCACATTGGACAAAAGAGGATGTGTGTCTATGTGTATGGATCATGTTATCCTCACACTCTGCCTGTTCATATTCTTCTGCTGCTATAGTTAAGTTTACAAAGGAGTTCCAATTAAAAGAAGTACTTTTCACAGGCTCATAACTTTCAGAAACTCACCAGTTTTCTGAAATTTTTCATGTTTGTAATTCTGTCTGAAGGTGATTTACTCTGGGGAAGTTTAAGCAGAATCCCATACATTTTTTTCTTATTTCTGTAACGGAGTAAAACGACATCCATCCCATTTTAAAATACTCTAACTGCACTTCTGTCATGAGGAATACAGCAAATACATTCAAATACATTTGAAACTTGGAATGGATTGATTGAGGATGAATAATAACAACTAGCTCTTATATAATGATTTTCATTCATATTTCTTAATGTGCTTTATGAAGTTAGATAAGCATTATCCCTATTTTAGAGATGGAGAAACTGAGGCACAAAGAGGTTGAGTGACTTACTCAAGTTTACACAGATAGTGGCAGAGTCAAATAAATAATCTAAAGGCAGGAAATGTGGGCAAATAGGGTTGAATTTAGAACCTTTACTCTGCACATTGTTCAGGCATGCTGATAACCTTTAATTACATGATCATAAGTTATCCCAAATACACATGTCGACCTACATTGTAGGAAAAAATATATTATCATCTATCTCAGAAACAGCATGTCATATTAATAAAGACTATTTCATATGCATATGCACAGGGGATAGAGTTAAGTTCGTACCTCTGCCATAATGTTCATATTTACTGGCTTTTGAGAATTTTACTTTGCAACATTAATGTTATACCTTGACTGTTCATAAAAATGGTTCAGCTTTGTTTTGGTTTGAGGATAGATTTTATATGTCACACAAACATCTAGCCTCAAACCAAAACAAACCTGTTAGGTCTGAATTTAATATGTTTAGCCTTTTCAGCCCTGATACTGTCTCTTTGGAGGGAGGGGACATGCTGTCTGTAAAGAAATATGTCTTTGATTTTATCCTGTTTACATAGGATTTCTGCATATTACATAAATCATTGATAAATACCAGGCACTATTCTAGCATTTTATTTTATTTGTTTATGCATGAGTACCTTATCCTGTCATAGATCCTTTATTATTTTTTGACATTTCTCATTAGCACATAGGGCATGGTGATATGCTGCAGGATGGGTGTTTAAAATGATAATGGCAGCTTTAATTTATGTACCCCAGGTAGGATTGTCAAAAACACTGAAGTCAGTGAGAGTTTTAACCATTGGGGATGGTGTTAACCAGTGCCAAGTACCTTTGAAAATTCTATCCCCAGCCTTTACAAAGCATTAACACAATTGAGAGTGTTTTCTTGGCCTCCTTTCACATAAAAGGCAAGTTGCCTAAAACAATGGAGGCATGTTAATTTTGTAGCAGCATCACAGTAACAAAGGTCCATAGTAACTTTGTTGATATCCAAAGTAATTACAGGGCAACTTGTGTTTATCTATGTAATCAACTCAGATATATATACAATGTATGGCCTGTATGCCCCAGATTCTGTAAAGGGAGACTACTGGCTTCGCATAATTTGAATGAAAGAACTACAGAATGCTGCTTTTTACTGCAATTATATCAATTTCATACTTGAAGAGGAATGAAGACCTAGTAGAAAGATTTCTACGTAAGATGGTGCCTTATTTCAAGCACCATGATCTATTAAAAAGTAGAATATAGACAAACAAGGATATTTGAAGATCATATCTAATAATCATTAAGGGCATAGTTTCTGATCACAACCACGAGGCACGGATAACAAAGACTGGGATGACAATGAACTGACAAGTCCCAAGTGTACAGTGCACAGTTCTGGGGACATGGTTTTGGAGAGCCAGGCAGACAGGGAAGCAGCAACAGTGGGGGTAGAGAAACAGCTGGATAGGTCAGATAACAAGATGATGGGGTTGGTAGAAGAACCAGACCTAGACTGAGCAGCTTCAGCTGGGTTGGCTGGCCTAGGAAAGGAGATGCAGCTCCCTGCCAGCAGGCAGAAAGGTGTCTGAATAGGTGGAAATAAGAATGAAAAGGAGGGCCTGCGGTAAGAACAGGCAGGCTAGAGCTCGGCTAGAAAAGGTGGTAGCAGAGTAGGAACATTGCAACTAGGGCTGGTCAGGAATTTTTTAACAAACATTTTTTTGTCACAAAATGCCAGTTCGTCAAAACTGAAACTTTTTTGCTGAAACAAAAGGTTCCTCAGCTCCAGGATGGAAGAGAGTGACCCACCACAGAATAGCCAGTAACCCACTGCTTAGAGCACTCTCCTACGGCCCAGGTTGAAGGCTCTGCTCTGCCTGATTTGGCCTAGTGGTTAGCCCGGGCAGAGCAGGGCCTTGAACCTGGTTTTCCCGTATCCCAGATGAGTGCCCTAATGGGAGGTGATGCGTCATCCCCAAACTAGAGCCTGATTAAGCCACACAGGGTGATGAATCATTCCTGTGTTAGGCTCCAGCCAGTCCACAAGCCCAGAGCCAGTCTGGTGACTCTCAGGGCAGGTATATAACTCTCAAAGGGGAAACAGCAGATCTGTTTGCTCAACATCACTTCATGGCTAGGGACTCTTCCCCACCTGATAGTGCTAACAGACTCCACAAGCCTTAGCCTGCTCCAGCCTCACTCCTGCTCTGATTCTTGATTCCAGCTCTGACCCCCTGGCTCCAACTACTAGTCCCAATTGCCACAACTCTGACCACTAGGCCTGACCATCCCCAACTTGGTTTCTGACACTCACGCCCTGGGCTAGTGGCTCTTCTGAGGGGGTACAGGGACTCTCATGTTATTCTTATGAAAATTTTGAAAGATCTTGGTTTCATTCTGATGTAGAATGAAAACAAATTTAGAAACCTTGACATTTTTCACTAAAATGGAATTCGTATCGGCCAGCCCTAGTGGCAACCCTTTGACCAATATGATTGAACTGGGACTACTAAGACTGTGATGGAGAGCAAGAAGATACAAAATTTAGGACTTATTGGTATTCACTAGTTTGAGGTGGCTGTACAAATAACTCACAATAAAGGGAGCCATGTATGCATGCTACAAAGAATATCTCCCCTGTCCGCTTTAACTCCTAAGCATATAGTTTGATTTAATTCAACTGACCGATGCTTTAGTTACAAAATAATGGGTTGAAACTCATTGATGAAGTTAGGGATGGTAGTGAAATTTTCCTGAGCTTTTAATTCCATGAAAAGTTTTGATATTTCAGATATTCACCCTGATTCAGGATAAAAATAGATGTCAAAATATCAGAATTTTGATAGAAAATGGATGGAAATTCTGGTTTTCGACCAGCTCTCCTCAGAACCTCGGAGTTCCACGGCTCGGCTGTGACCTTAATCCCAAAATGGCATATTCTTCCTCGCAGTAGATCATAGCAAAGGAGTAATGCCAGGATTGAAATGCACTCATTTCTCTTAAATGTTTATTGGCATCTAATTTACTCAGGCATTGTCTACAGCCAAATATACACCAGTTTAGTTAAACTGGTGCAAACTTTTGTGTGTACACTCTATATTGGTAAACTGACACAATAATAATAAGTAATAATGAGACCACCACCTACCTCTTATATAGAGCTTTTCAACAGAAGATCTCAAAGCAATTTAACAGAAAAGGTCAGAATCGTTATCCCAATTTTCAAACAAATATAAAAATATGAGTGTCCATGCACGAAGTTGCACCAGTTAACTCAATCAGTTTAAAATAACACCTTAATTGATTGGTGCAACTTTGTGTGTACAGCAGTCCCTAGTGTGTCTGTCTCAGTTCTGTAAAATCAGAATAAAAATACATAATTTCTCCCACATTTTGTCTGTGGTCTATATTTAGACTGTAAGGTCTTCAAGGGCAGAGACTGTGTGTGTAATCTGAGATGTGGCTTCAAGGCACTACCATAATATAAACCCTAAATAAATTAAAGTAGTGCCAATGTGTGAGAGCTGGGGGTTAGCTACAGACCTCAAACTCCTACAAGGCATACTAACCATCACACAACAATTAGCCTAGAGCCCACATTCTGGGGAAATATACAGAGATGATTTCTTTCTTTCAAGAGAATTGGCCAGCAAAACCAGTGTAACAAAAACCTGGAAAATGGTTTAAGAGACATAGTACATGCTTTACATGAGAATTTAATTTAAAAAAAAATTAAGATCTGAATAGTAATTGTGTTTCCATTGCTCTTGTTCTAGATATTTGTATATTCACAGTTGTTCAGCTCTGTTAGCATGGTAATATCTTTTAATTATTATTTTTGGCAGATCAATGCCTATCAAAATAATGACCTTTACAGTAGAGCAGATGTTTCTGACACATTAATAATAGCCACTGTAAATCATGTGCCTTGGACTCTTATTTCAGTTTGCATGTATGTTTTTCTGGGATAATAAAATCATCCCAGAAAAATGTTAAACTAGCTTTTCTATATCTTTGCTGATATCCCATAGTTTTAAAACTTCATAGTTGAAGATATGTACTTAAATATTTTAGTGTTCCCTGCTGTCCAAGATTGTGGTAGTTCTGGACAGCATTTCTTCTCTTCTGTTTAAAACATAAATGAATTAAAATTTAAAAAAGTCAGAAACATAGTAACTCAAAATGGAAAATATCACAAAAATGCTTTTCATGCTGTCAGTAGTCATATCAAATATTATGAGGTTGAAACTCCTGAAATACATGATTACTGTTTCTCAGAAGCCAGGAGAAATATTGTTTAAGATTAACAGAAAAATGAAAATGGATGTAACATGCAACTAACACATATGACTCACAAAGACAATATCAATCTTTGTTTTACAGCATTGTCTGCACATTTTCGTGTCTGTGAGCCATATACAGACTACAAAGGCCGCTACCACTTTGGTTTTCACTGCCCACGTCTTTCTGACAATAAATCTTACATCTTCTGCTGTCACCATAACAACACAGTATTTAAATACTGCTGCAATGAGACAGAATTTCAGACTGTTATGCAGATGAACCTAACGGGGAATGCAGATGGATATATGCATAAGTAAGTAAATGAGTTATAAAGTACTCTTTACCAAATTATTCCAAGTCTAATCACATAATGTAAGATATATTTAATGATGGAAGCAATTAGAATAATTGTACATACACATTTCATTCCTAGAAGCTCTTCTGTACAAGTCTACTTCTCATAAAGGGGATGTTTACCTTTGCTTCTATAGCTTCGATGCCCATTATATAAATTCCTAAGCGCATGTATGTAAATTTTATAAGCATATAGGCTGTTTCTCCCCTCAAAATTGGACAAAACCGTGTTTAAATGTGTATCTGAAAACCCCAACAAGTGATAGCAAGAGAAAGGCAAGTTGACATTTTTCAGATCATCCCAAATGTTTTGCATGGATAATTGCTATTTTGAATTTGTGCATGTTTTGCATATTAATGACTTGCAATCACTGAGCTTGATCGGCAAAATGCACTTGGTTGTTTAATCACCTTGTCTGCTGCTTGAGATCCTTTTTCACATTCTCTTTTTAAAAGCAGCTCTGTGGCCTATTGTTAAAGATAGAATATAAGAACTTTTGCAGAAAAACTGACAGGGTAGTAAGTAGATCCTGAATTATGGACTGCCTATGCAGTGGGAGCAAGATTCTCAGGTCCAGACTGGTACTACTCAAGCATTCTCGCCATGATTGAATTCTCCTGATGGAGGGTGGAGCTCTCAACTGAGGTAAACCCAGCAGAGCCAGCTCCTGAGACAAGTGCCCCCCTCATCCTGGTTTAGGGGCAATGTCAGAGGAGGGAAGGTTTCCGTTTCAGAAGGAGTGGTAGGGAGCATCATTGCACCAGTTTTCAGCTAGTGTATGATTCTTAGGTCTTGATCATGCACCATTGAAGTCAATGGGAGTTTTGCCGTTGACTTCTATGGGAGCTGGGGCAGTGCTGTAGGTCCCTTTGAGATTATATTCTCCTGTCATAAATTAGGTTATTTTAAGTCTTAGTGGTGCCCGGTCCAGCAGAATCAGAGAGCTAGTTATGCCTCCTTAATAGCCCCCTCACACTACTGTACTGAGAGGGTCTTGTCTACACACAACAGTTGTACCACTGACTTTGTCTGTATAATTAAAACAGTACAATATCTCTAGTGTGGTCTCAGTTATATCAGTATTTAAGGTACTTTATCTCAGGCCGTGGCTACACTCGAAACTCCAAAGCGCTGCCACGGGAACACTTTGAAGTGCGAGTGTGGTGGCGCGCCAGCGCTGGGAGAGAGCTCTCTCAGCGCTGCAGGTACTTCACCTCCACGAGGGGATTAGCTTACAGCTGGGCGCGCGGCTCCCAGCGCTGGGGCACTGTTTACACTGACGCTTTACAGTGCCGTAACTTGCTGCGCTCAGCGGGGTGTAAAGCGCCAGTGTAGCCATAGCTTCAGTATAGCTTATTCCCAAATGGGAAGAGGAATAAGCTATGCCAGTATAAGGCACCTTAATACTGGTATAAGAGCATCCACGCTAGATGTCAGGGTACATCTACACTACAGGGGGGAGTCGATTTAAGATACGCAAATTCAGCTACGTGAATAGCGTAGCTGAATTCGACGTATCGCAGCCGACTTACCCCGCTGTGAGGACGGCGGCAAAATCGACTTCTGCGGCTTTCTGTCGGCGGCGCTTACTCCCACCTCCGCTGGTGGAGTAAGAGCGCCGATTCGGGGATCGATTGTCGCGTCCCTACGGAACGCGATAAATCGATCCCCGAGAGATCGATTTCTACCCGCCGATTCAGGTGGGTAGTGTAGACCTAGCCTTAGTTTAAAAAAAAATCACATCTCTAACCAAAACAACTATACCAGTATAAAAACTGTCCATAGACCAGGCCTTGGATGCATGACAGAATCTAGCCTTATATTTTTACAAAAGCAATACACCAAAAACTGTTCACTACCACCAAGTTTGTTACACCTTTAGAGAAAAACTTGCAAAGCGTTGTGTGCGGTTCATTCATGGGTTAATTATTCTTGTCGCCGACTTCAAATTTGTTTAGTTTATTTTGAATTACTTAGGCAATTTAGCAATTTAGCTGAAATGTTCTTTAGCCTGTTATTTATGAACAGTGCTCTAAAGAGAGAAATTGGTAGCATATGGGAGAGAGGGTAATTTGGGGTCCCTGTTGGCAATCTAATTTTGTTTTTGTTACTTATAGAAGCCTAGAGCCTTTGATAAGCACCACTATTTATATATCTAACAATAATAATTAACAAATCATTCAGCTTTGCCTGGGAACGTGTTACTTCCATATTCCTTATGGGTGAAATTCATTCCAGTGCCAAGAACCAGCAAAAGGGCCATGTACCACTGAAGTCCTATTTTCAGGTTTGGACTGGGACTCAGTGGTGCATATGTTTTGTGCTGCCCATCTGCACAGGGGTGAATTGTACCCTATGTGTGTTAAATCATGCACAGTAGAAGAAGAATTTAAAAATATAGAAGTCCCAGGACCATGACTTTAGCAGTGCTGCAGCTGAGCAAGTCTTCCCCTCCTTGAAACCTACTGGACTTTCAGGAATGTGAAGGGATTGGCCAGGGTCAGGAAAAGGAGTGGAAGCTACAGATCTATGAGAATCTCTGGCCACAATCTTGAGATTTCCTGGTTAGGCACTCAGATGGGTTCTCCCAGGTAAAAATAACAAAGTCAATTCCCACCCATGCGGTCAGATCATGGAAGGGTAGTTAAACGGCATTAATGAATCTCCTCCCACCCCTCCCACATTTTTCTTTTTTATGTGGCATTAATCCTAGTAGGAAAAAAAGGAAACATCTTGCTTTATTGCAGTAATTCTCCAGCTTTTCCTCCCAATCCCCACCACTCCTGCTTCAGCCATGTACATTTTTTGTGGAAAGAATACTGACCACTATGTAGAAGGGGAAGGAGAATCCTACATCGCTGCTTCCTCCATCCATATGAAACTTCAGTGCTTTTCCCTGCAGCTTTGCCCTCCAGTCTATAGAGAGAGCCTGACCCAAAGCCCACTAACTTCCTAAGACTAATAGGAGTCTTTCTTATAACTTAAATGAGCTTTTGAACAGGCCCATTGTGAAAAGGGAGGGAGAGTAGCATAGGATATGTCTACACCGCAGCTGAGAGTGAGCCTCCCAGCCCAGATAGACAGGCTAGCAGCTAGTAAGCTAAAAGTAGCAGTCAAGGAGGTCAGGTGGGCTTGACAGCCTGAGCCATAACATCCATACTGCTGTCTGTCTAGCTAGACTGAGGCCTGGTATATATCAGGGTTTTACATCGGTATAACTACATTGCTCAGGGGTGTGAAAAATCCACCCCCCTGGGAGACATAGTATAACAACCGAACCCCCGGTGTAAACAGCACTAGGTTGATGGAAGAATTCTTCGGTCGACCTCGCTGCCACCTCTTTAGGAGAATGGTTCTCCCATCGGCATAGGTAGTGTCTACACCGAAGTGCTATAGGTGCAGCTGTGCTGCTGTAGCGTTTTGAGTATAGACAAGCCCTGAGAGGATCTCAGCTGTAGTGTAGACATACCCATAGGGAACTGTGTTAGGACTTTGCTAGTAAGATTAAACACTGTTCTGGTTAACATTTCTTTGGATGCTAATATAGATAGAGCCCAATTTACAATTAAACTACCCTGTCACCAGTGTCCTCTATTAAATGAAAGCCAGCTATGAAAAGGATTGTTTGTGTAGACATAATTTCACACATCAGTGAAAGAAGGCTTTCATAAAACATTGTGTCCTCAGTAACTGTGGAGAATGAGGGCATGAAGATCAGTGAATTTACAGCTGAGGATTGTGGTTTTAAAAGATAACATTGGAGAAATCTTTTTTGCTTTATTTTCCCCCTTCTCCATTCTTAGTACCATCTAAAGGCACATCTTATTTTATAGTACAATTGTGGAAGAAACAAATACAAATATAATGAATTGGAGCTCTTCTCATGGCAATCCAGAAGCTTATATCACTCTTCTAATGTTACATCCTATAATGTCAGCCAGGTTCATTTACATTTGTTCTGTTACCATAAAGATTAATACATTTTGGTAGGTGCAGAATATTGGGCTATATATATATGGTTAAAACTTTTGATGGCACAGACTTATAGTTGTAGTCATCTAGTCCAACCCCCTGCTCGCAGGACCAACCTCAACTAAATCATCCAAGCCAGGGCTTTGTCAAGCCGGGCCTTAAAAACCTCTAAGGATAGAGATTCCACCACCGCCCTAGGTACCCATTCCAGTACTTTACCACCCTCCTAGTCAAATATTTTTTCCTAATGTGCAACTTAAACCTTCCCCACTGCAACTTGAGACCATTGCTCCTTGTTCTGTCATCTGCCACCACTGAGAACAGCCTAGCTCCATCCTCTTTGGAACCCCCCTTCAGGTAATTGAAGGCTGCTATCAAATCCCCCGTCACTCTTCTCTTCTGCAGACTAAATAAGCCCAGTTCCCTCAGCCTCTCCTCATAAGTTATGTCCCATTCCCCTAATCATTTTTGTTGCCCACCGCTGGATTCTTTCCAATTTGTCCACATCCTTTCTGTAGTGGGGGGCCCAAAACTGGACACACTACTCCAGATGTGGCCTCAGCAGTGATGTGAATATAGAGGGGAATTATCACTTCCCTCGATCTGCTGGCAATGCTCCTACTAATGCAGCCCAATATACCATTAGCCTTCTTGGCAACAAGGGCACACTGTTGACTCATATCTAGCTTCTCGTCCACTGTAATCCCCAGGTCCTTTTCTATAAAACTGCCGCTTAGCCAGTCGGTCCCCAGCCTGTAGCAGGATTGAAGAATCCCATGCACTAAGTGCAGGACTCCGCACTTGTCCTTGTTGAATCTCATCAGATTTCTTTTGGCCCAGTCCTCCAATTTGTCTGAGTCACTCTGGACCCTATCCCTGCCCTCCAGTGCATCTACCTCTCTCCCCAGCTTAGTGTCATCACAAACTTGCGGAGGGTCCAATCCATCCCATCATCCACATCATTAATTAAGAGGTTGAACAAAACCGGCCCCAGGACCGACCCCTGAGGTACTCCGCTTGATACCGGCTGCCAACTAGACATCGAGCCATTGATCACTACCAGTTTAGCCCGATGATCTAGACAGCTTTCTATCCACCTTATAGTCCATTCATCCAATCCATACTTTTTAACTTGTTGGCAAGAATACTGTGGGAGACCGTATCAAAAGCTTTGCTAAAGTCAAGGTATATCATGTCCACTGCTTTCCCCATATCCACAGAGTCAGTTATCTCATCATAGAAGGCAATCAGATTGGTCAGGCATGACTTGCCCTTGGTGAATCCATGTTAACTGTTCCTGATTACCGTCCTCTCCTCCAAGTGCTTCAAAATGGATTCCTTGAGGACTTGCTCCATGATTTTTCAGGGGACTGAAGTGAGGCTGACCGGTCTGTAGTTCCCTGGATTCTCCTTCTTCCCTTTTTTAAAGATGGGCACTATATTTGCCTTTTTCCAATCATCCAGGACCTCCCCCGATCGCCAGGAGTTTTCAAAGATAATGGTGAATGGCTCTGCAATCACATCAGCCAACTCCCTCAGCATTGCGTCCGGCCCCATGGACTTGTGCATGTCCAGTTTTTCTAAATAATCCTTAACCTGTTCTTTCACTACCAAGGGCTGCTCACCTCCTCCCCATACTGTGCTGCCCAGTGCAGCAGTCTGGGACCTGACCTTGTCTGTGAAGACCAAGGCAAAAAAAAAAAAAACATTGAGTACTTCAGCTTTTTCCACATCATCTGTCACTAGGTCGCCGCCCCCATTTAGTAAAGGTTCCACACTTTCCCTGACCACCTTCTTCTTGCTAACATACCTGTAGAAAACCTTCTTGTTACCCTTCACATCCCTTGCTAGCTGCAACTCCATTTGTGCTTTGGCTTTCCTGATTACATCCCTGCATGGTCGAGCAATATTTTTATACTCCTCCCTAGTCACCAATTAACGCTCTCCCCAGTGCTGAGCAGAAAGTCCCAAAGTGTTAATTAGAGCACAGCAAATAATGGATTTTTTCAGTTCAGGGTGGAACAGCAAAAAATCTGGTTTGATTTGAACCAAAACCAATGTTTTCAAACATTTTCATCAAATCAAAAGATTGAAAAAGAAACATTTCAAGTTGACTCAAAGTGAAATTTTTCTTTTTTTCGATTTGCTTGAAGTTGATCAAAATGCTTCAGTCAACTCTAAACAAACATTTTTTCAGTTTTTCATTTCAATTCAGCCTTTTTCAGGTGTTTTCACCCTTTTAAAAAAATTGGCCAAATTTGAATTTGAAACACTGTTTCAAAATGAAAAGTCAAAAGAAAACATTTTGAAACAAATTTTTTTGGCTTTGAAATGTTTTTCCCAGCTGAAACTATTAGTCAAATTCAGCTCAAATACATGAATAGTTTTGGAGTATCAGAAAATGCATTTTTTATGCAAAAAAAAAAAATCTGTTTGCTGAAAAAATGTCACCCAGCTCTAATGTTAAAACATTAAAGGCCAAATTCTGTGCTCGGAGTAAATTGGCGCAGCTCCAGTGAAAGCAGTGGTGCTGTGCCAGTTTATACACAGGAGAGAATTTGGACCTTTGTCTTCTGGGAATTTAATATGAAATTCCACAGGTTTGTCGGAGTTCAGTACTTGTAACGTGTCTGTTCCCTGGCTTCACACCTCTGACTGGGCAGTTCCTCTATTCACTTCTCCTAGCCACAAACCCTGACTGCGTGGGGGTTTTTTTGCAGCACTGAGAAGCTTTGCAGCATAGAGGTTCAGTGAAAGAGGTAATGATGCCAGTCTGGCTCAGCTCTCTTTCCTCTGACAGTTTTGAGGCATTATAACAGAATTGCCACCACTTTAGTTCCCACCACTTTACACAATCAAGGGGATAATCTAGGCTACTGTCATTAGGCTAAATCAGCTCCCTGGGAGGTGTCCTGATAAAGCAGCCATAACTGTTTGTAGGATCCTGCAACCCTTCTGCAAACAGAAGTGAATGGAAGTTTTGCCTACACAGGGTCTGTAAGATTAGACGTTAAGTAGAGTGTACGCTTATTGCAAGGGATTAATGAGAGCTAAGATTAGTGATTCTTGGTATGTATAGTACTGTGTTCAATACATACATTTCCTCTGGTCTCACTGTAAGATCAGAGATCAAAATCATAACATATAAATGTGTGCATGTACATATACCCATACAAAGGGCACACATCGTATATATCCAGCATCTCCTTCCGAGCCTATTGTTTAAATGCTTCCTAGGTTGTGGGTTATTACTTGCAGCCAGATTCTGCGAGCCTTTTTCATCCTGAGTAATAATTTACACCACAAATAGTCCCGTTGGCTTCAATGCTAACATCAGTGGCATTATATATGTGGCCAGATTTGGATTGATGTTACTGCAAATGGCCCCGTGTAATTGTGAGTACAAGATGCCAGAGAAAATGATACCTAAATATATTTTATTAACCTTATTCAGCTATATTGTATGCATATAAACCCTAATTATTGGTTAAAAACAGTGACAATGGTTCAGTTACAATAATGCCACAGGGCTATAGCTAAAAAGGAACATTCTTTAGTCCAAAGTTTTGGGACTCCACTTATTAAATGTGCAGCACGGTGGTGGTGTGGGTAGTTAAGAGACTAGACTCAGACCCAGGAGAGTGGGCTTCAATTCAGCAAACTTCCTTTGTGACGTCCTTGGGCAAGTCATTTGGTTTATCCGTGCCTCAGTTTCCCCACTTGTAATATGAGAATTATAGCACTTTGCTACTTCAGATAGGATTTAGTGAGGATGTATGTGATGTGCTCAGATACTACAGTGATAGTGGCCATAAAAACACATGGGAAGACAGATCTAATTCCTCCTCCCCACCCCATCATGTTTTGCTTTCTTGCTTTTGCATACAGTACCTTGAGGATAATAAGAAAAATGCAGTAAAAGTAACAAACAATGTAGGCTTTGTTGGGAAAGTAGGCCCAGGCTGTGATTTTCAAAAGAGCCTAAGAAAATGAGGTATGATTTTTACTGGGAGCTGGGCACCTTGTTCCCTTAGGCTCTTTTACAAATCCCAGCCTTCGTATTCTACTATTTCAAAGCTTTGAGAGGGTTTGAACTTAATTTTGGTCTGAATCTAGTCCTTTTATCTCTATATTATATTGGAATGAATGGGAAAACTAGAGTGAGAGTTCTATAAAGCAGTGACCTTAAAACTTGCATCCAGAGTCTAACAAGTAATACAAGAATTCCTTTCTCAAACTGACTGGGGGAAACCCCTGTGATCAATATAAATGATCCTGAATTTAATCTCCTTCTACCTGAGAAAATTAGCTTGGAAGGATACATTAGTGGACATAGTACCTCATCCAATATATTATGAATGTGGCACTGTTCATGGAGTAAGGTATTACCCAACATGAGTAAGTGGCAGACTCTGGCCCTAATAAATATCTCTGCTCTCTTGAGGCTTCATCCAAAGCCTCTTGAAGACAATGGGAAAATTCCTTTTGACTTCAGTGAACTTTGGTTCAGGTCCTTGAAGGAGCAGCTTTGCATTATTCATTAACTCAACCATTTAAATGGTGAATTAGTTTCAAAATGTACATTATGTACATGACCCTTTAGGTAGACTACATACGCTAGATTAAAACTTGATGGAATGAGCTGTACACGTGCTTACATAAGACCTGAATGTGTCTGTTCTGTTCCTGTGGACTAGAAGGGCATGATAACTACAGATTACACACTGTTGCAATTAATGTTCTAGCTTGCATCTGTTTTGATTAGTCTGCAGAAGAGCAACTTGAGAATTGTTAGACAGATGAATGCTGGTCTCTAATCTGGTTACATTACAGTTTAGATCACTCACACCATTGGAACTCTTTTCCATGTGTTTAAAAAAAAAGTTAAGACTTTTGCTAAGGACATCCAATTAGTGCTCTGTGATTCTTTCAATACAGAGAACTTTTGAGGTGATGTTAGATTGTAGTCGACTATAACCCACATACCCATATGAGAGTTATAACTGTTACCAAGCTGTATGAATAGTATTTTAACTCAGCAGAACTGAGAAAACAGGCTAAAGTAGCAAAATGTCTAGCAAAGCACTCGTTAACTTCAATGAGAGAATGCAGAGGTTCTATATTAGCTTGCCCCTGTAGTGCTGAAAATGTACTTAATTATGCTCCATACGTTTATGAAAAGTTTTACTTCTCTTTTAATATACTGCAAGAATTCTGTGAGGTTTTCAAAAGACCAGCTGAATTCTTTTTCCCAAAAGTTTCTGTTCAAGTGAAGAGGGATACATTTGGGGTGCTGTGTCAGCATCAGCCAAAAGGGACACACTTTTGACAATTAAATGATGGACTTGGTTTGGTTATGTGGTTTTCTGAAATACATCACATATGTGAAGTTTCCAAAAGATTATTCCCGCTGTCTTTGTTCTTTCAAAAAAATAGTGTTCATGGGCTGAACATATACAATACAAAATTTCTTTGGAAAGGTATGAGAGATTGACAAAGCTATGGACATCTGAAACTAGCCCTTTAAAGTGGAAATGTTTGAGTGATTTTTACCTATGGGCATGCCTGTACCCTGTAATTTCATACAACTCTGATTAACCAAAACTCCTAGTTCACCAAGTTTTAGTAATGTCCCCTCTGATTGTCCTATATCCTCCTATTTGCTGTGGTCCTTGTCCCTCAAGCTCTGAGCAAACCTCTTCTCTTAAGCTAGCATCTCCAATTTTCTGAAACGGTTATTTAAAGCTGTTAGATGTCCCTCAAGATCTCTAGCTAATAGAGACTGTATACATATCAACTGAGCTTAAGCCCTGGCCCCAAAGATAGTTAGGCATCTACCTCCACTTGGGATTCACAACAATTAACCCTCTCCTGGAGTTAGACACCTAAGCCAGGTCAGCCCTTTCTCGTGAAAAATGAGTGGTGGGGAGACAAGAGAGACAGAGAGTGAGAGAGACCATCTACCCTTTGTAGCCAGTAGCCCAGTGATGAGGCACTTACCTGGGATGTGGGAGACCTGTTTCTAAATCTCCACTCTGCTGAATTTGGAGCAGGGACTTAATTAGGGTCTCCCATATCCCAAGTGACTGACACTTTTGGGGGTATCTCACCAGTCTATAGTGTCAATCTCTCTCTATTTAATTATTTATACAAAGCAGATCTTCAACAGAGGCGATCGAGAGAGATCCATGGCAGAATACCCTGGGGGTTAGAGCACTCTCCTGAAGGGGATGTGGAGAGGGAGACCTGGTTTCCAAGACTCTTCTCCAAATCAGGCAAAGTGGGGATTTGAAAACAGCTCTTCCACAGTCCAGGTGATCCTAACCACTGGGCTACTGGGTATTCTGGGATGCACGCACACACACAAAATTCCTGAGCTGGTCACCCCGGCTGTCATTTGTGTGGGGCTCTGAGCAGGCCTGTCCCCATAGGTGAGATAGGTGGGGGAACACCTAGGGTGAGAATCCTGCCAGGGCTTAGGTGTGAGCTGGGGTGCCAAGCAGCTAGGCACCATTAGGACTTAGGCAGTTTTGATTATGCCCACCAGCAGAAGAGGGGTTTTGAGGATCTCAGTGGTGCCCAAATGTTGGACTCAGGAGCCTACAGTGGCAGTTAGGTGCCTAAGTCACTTTATGGATTTAGATACCACACTGATGGGCTCTCTAGAAAACGTAAAGGTAGCTCTGGGGACCTTTCTTTCTGTAACATATATGATAAATATAATTAGGGAAGGTCATACATAAGAAGTACACATGTCAAAAGAATCACTCGTCCTCAGTTATACAGGTATCTAACCATCATCAGCCATCTGTGTATGGTTGAGAGAAAGAATCTGAAATGCATTACTACTGTAATTATCAGTCCTGTCCAGAAAACAACACTCTCCCTGGCTGTTTGCCTACATATAAATTATACAGCTGCATCGAGCTGTTTGCAAGTGTTTTTAAAAAAGACAAAATTGTAGATTCCCTGATGTACACCAAATAGAAGCTACTGATTCTGATTTTTTAAAAAATGCTCTGGTCCAATCCTGCTTGCTAGGTGACTGAACAGTCTAGGGATCTGGTGCAAAATTATCTTGGAAGGAGGAACAACAAAAGTGACTGTCCCTTTTGTATCTAGGGTCCAGTGTAAAAATCTCAGTAGGCTTCTGCAACGGGAAGGGGTGGAGATGAGCAAGAAAAGTATTTCCCACTCTCACAGGTCCTGATTCAAAGTCCACTGAAGTTACTCATGATAAGTCTACACTGCAATTAGACACCTCCCATGCCAGCTGACTCGGGCTCACAGGGCTCGGGCTAATAGGCTGCTTAACTGTGGTGTAGACGCTCTGGGACCCTCCCACCTGAACAGCTACACCACAGTTAAACAGCCCCTTAGCCCGAGCCCTGCGAGACCGAGTCAACTGGCACGGGCCAGCCACAGGTGTTTAATTGCAATGTAGACCTACCCTCTGAGGCTATATGTCAGTATAGCTTATGTCACTGAGGGATGTGAGTAAGCCACTCCCCTGAGCGACAGAAGTTACACCGACCTAAGCACCAGCATGGACAGCGCTATGTCGGCGGGACAGATTCTCCTGCTGACATAGCTATCAGCACTCGTTGACGGCGGATTAATTAAGTCAATGGAGAGCTCTCTCCCGCTGGCTTAGAGAGGCTATACTAGAGAGCTTACCGCGGTGCAGCTGCATCAGTGCAGCTGTAGTCTCTCTAGTGTAGCCATAGCCTTGGTCTTTTCATTGACTTCAAATGGACTTTGGATCAAGCCTATGCTGTATTAGAATGAAAGCCAAAGTATTGGGTCATTGAGCTTTCCTAATAGACCAATGAGTTAACCTGCTTCTAGTTAGTAGGTTAAAAGAACACTCTCAGGTAATTTATGCTCCAGATTTAGGTATTGTATTATTAAAATTAGTGATGGGCCTGAATAGGAACCTGCAAAATGAAATCCTTTGCACTTCTTAGGAAGACACAGGGGAACAAGGGTAGAGAACATGATTTCAAACCTGAACAATAACACTCATCAGAACTGCTTGACTTAGGGAATTTCTGTAATGGACTGAATCGAAATAACCCTGAATCTTACTGAGATTTGAAATCCACTGTAAACCTGGATGTGACTATTGATGTAAATGTTAACGGAAATTAAAATATTTCCTTGCAACCCAGATAATGCATCCACGTGAAAGCACAGGAGAACTAGAGAGTAGTGAAACTAACTAGAAATATGAAACTTAGAGCTTGTCCACCTGGCTTCACAGTGCACACTACAGGGATGGGGGCTGCAGTGCACACTGAATGTTATACTCTAACTGCCTGGTGCAGACCCTGCTAGCACAAACTAGAAGGTACCTAGTTCGAATTAATGTAGTTCTGTTTCAAATAGGATTATGTTAACCTGAACCCTTTGGTGCATGCTGCAATTCACATGTCTGTAGTGTGCACTATGGGGCCAGGTACACAAACCCTCCAAGGAAAAAACAATCTCCTGAACTGAGAATGAAACTGAGCTGTTCTGACTCCCAGTTCACTGGGCTGTTTGCTACACCTCATTGTCTCCCAACAATGCACAGTACATATAGTCTTGCACATTTTTTCATAGTATTATTTTTTCTTGATGCATGTAAAAGCTTTAATTTCAATATTATGTGTATTAAAGTTAATATTTTGCACCATCATAATGTGTAACAAACCATACCAATGTATGGAGTTTCTCCCTGTGAACGACCCATATAATTTATTAATTGCCTGTGATTTGCACAAGGCTTCTTCAACAATGCTGTTGTCCCACTATATCTTAATTAAAATAATGCAGTTTCATTTTTGTACTTGTCAGAAACAGCTGTTATTTACAAGGAACAGATGGAGAACCCACATACAGCATGATTAATAAATTGTTGCTTTAAATTGCAGTGCTCAAAATAGACCTAATTTTTCACTAAGCGATTTTTAATGGACAAAACAAATGCCTAAACAGAACCATAAAAATGTCCATATGAAACAACTAGAATAGGGTTACCATTCGTCCGGATTCCCCCAGACATGTCCGGCTTTTAGAGTTAAAAATAGCGTCCGGGGGGAATTTGTAAATGTCCGGATTTCCCCCCCCCCCCCATGCAGAGCGCGTGCGGCTAACAGGGCAGCCGGCCGGATGGTGCCATTTACATGGGGCTCCGACAGCCAGAGAGAGCCCCTCCTTCACTTCCCCCTCCTCTCCCCTGCAGCTGAGAGCACTCCCTCCCTCCCTGCATTCGCAGATCACCAGCCGGCTGTTCGCACCGTCAGTCTGGAGTTTATCCCCCTGCTCCTCCTCCCCGGCACGGTGGTCCGAGCGGCAGAGTAAGGGGGCCAGGGGGTCGGAGAAGCGGCAGGGAGGTTCTGGAGTGGGCAGTCAAGAGACAGGGAGTGGGGGGGGGTCGGGAGTTCGGGGGGGGCTTTCTAGGGGGAGTGGATAAGGTTTTGGGCAGTCAGGGTACAGGTAGGGGGTCGGGTCCGGGGGGCAGTTAGGGTGGGGGGGTCTCAGGAGGGGGCAGTTAGGGGACAAGGAACAGGGAGGGGTTCTGGAGGGCAGTTAGGAGCAGGGGTCCCAGGAGGGGGCAGTCAGGGGGCAGGAGTGGGGAGAGGGATCGGAGCAGTCAATGGGACAGGGAGCAGAGGGGTTTAGATGGTCGGGAGTTCGGGGGGGGGCTGTCAGGGGGTGGGGAGTGGTTGGATGGGGCGTGGGAGTCCCAGGGGTCTGTCTGGGGGTGTGGATAAGGGTTGGGGCAGTCAAGGGACAGGTAGGGGGTAGGGTCCTAGGGGGCCAGTTAGGATGGGGGGAGGGTCTCAGGAGGGGGCAGTCAGGGGACAAGAGGCAGGGAGGCTTAGGTAGGGGGTGGAGTCCTGGGGGGCAGTTAGGGGCAGGGGTCCCAGCAGGGGTCAGTCAGGGGACAAGGAGCGGGGGGAGGGTTGGGGGTTATGAGGGGGGCGGGATGTGGGAGGGGCAGGGGCGGGGCTAGGGCAGGGCGGGGGGCAGGGCTAGGGCGGGGCTCCTCCCGTCCTCTTTTTTGCTTGCTGAAATATGGTAACCCTAAACTAGAAGAAAAGGTAATGTTCCTGCCTCCAAGTTCTTGCTAGCATATAAGTGACACGATTTCTAACTTTATGGGAAACAAAAATACATTTTCCTTCCCACTGTGGCCCAAATTCTGTTCCCAGAAGTGGGCCCTGGTGACTTCAGTGAGATTCAGTGATTACAATGAACAAGATTTCTCCTTGTGGAGCTCATCCTGAATCCTTCACGCCTGTCTCCCCTTTCATTTTCTAATGGAGTGACTCCAGAGTTTTACCAGTGTAAACAAGAGTATATCAACTGAAAAATCAGGAGCATTGAAAATCTTTGCCCAAACCTCTCAGGTTATATTTTAGGCTCCAGTCCTGCAAAGACTTACAAAAATTACCAGGGACTACTTGTAGTTCATAAAGTTAAGCACATGCACAAGTTTTCACAGGAACAGGCCTCTTAGAGGATCAGATGGGATTTTCAAAAACACTCAGCATTGCTCTGCCTCTATTCCCACTGAAGATTTAATACTAAACACTATTAGAAATCCCAGACTTAAACAGCCAGTGTTTATTTGTAATTTTAAAGCTACACGCTCATCGGACCCGTTAAGGGGCCTGTTCCTCCTCTCTTTAGCACCAACTTTATTCCAGTGTTACTTCACTGAAGTCACTAAAGTTACACTAGTGTAAATCCATGATAAATGAGAGGTGAATTGGGCCCTTTAAATCTTGATGTGACAGGAACTCAGAATTGTACTTGAAATTTTGATTTAAAACAAAATTAAAGTTATATGCGCATGTTCTTGAATCTTTTGTCCCCTATTTCCTGGATAACAAAATCTGCCTTCAAAATGCTTTCATTTTTTGATTGCCTTTTAAGGCAAATTGTGGTGTCCAGCCATAATCTGTGTGACACACTGGACAGCAGTGTGTGTGTGTGTGTGTGTGTCTAGAATAACGTAGAAATGTACAAAACTGATAATGCACTTTTATTATGTGATAACTTTGCTGGAAGCGTTGACAGAAATACAGGAAAAAAGCATTGTTTGCAGGCTAGCACAGTAAATCTCGGGTAGCTATAACATGCTACATTGGTTCACAAGCACATGTTTTTGGACTTTGAATCACACCACTACTTAGTCTTTAGATTTTTTTTTTTCATTTACGAGCCTGAACCCTAACAGAGGCAAAATTCCCCTTGAGAGACTCCCATTGACTTCAGTGGGAGATGGGTCAGGACCATAGTGCAATAGATTTTCCCCCCTCCCCTCTCCCAGCTTTACAAACATATAAAAAGAAGTCAGACCCTGCCTTGAACTGCTTACAGACTCCGCCCCGTTCAACACAGAATAGCTTAATGAAGTAAATCACTGAATACAGAGCTGGGTTGAAGATGGCATACCATTTTTGTGAAGGATTTTTGAGATTTTTTTGAAATTTGGCTTTGTCCCAAATCAGATTGAAAACCAAACATTTCGAAATTCTCAAGGAAGGAAAAATTCTGGAAACAAAACATTTTGTTTCAACTTCAACTTTTTTGTTTTGCATTATATGTCATGAATACAAAGTATTTAACGATTCAAAACAGTCATTTCAAAACACAAATTCCAAATAGTTTCTTCTCAAACTGTCAGAATGGGACATGTCGACATGGTTAGCATTTTTCCTGGTTTTTCTTCCATCACAACATTTGGGGGAAATCCACCCAATTTGACAGAACACTTAAATTTCAGCAGAACTGCACATTGTCGGAATGTGATTCTGTCAAAGTTTCTCTCACCAGCTGTAGCTGAATACATTCATTGCTTTCAACAGGGTGCTGGTGGGTGAATGGCAGGTTTAGATCATTTGGAATTCCAGTCAATGATGTATGCCTAAAGCATTACTTGGGGGGCATATTGCAATTCTTTAGGTGGTTTTCAAGACTCTGCATCTCTAGCTACTTCCCCTTTTGCTTCCTTTTCTTTTCCCACTCTCTGCCCTGCGTTTTTTCATCACATCAGCCCCTTTGTCTGGAACAACCTTCCTCCCCCATACATCTAGCAGCCTCCATTCTTCCACTTTAAATTCCTCCTCAAAACCTGCACGTTTGTTCTAGCCTAATTCTTCCCCAATCCCCAGTCTCACATACCAAATGCCAATAGACCTAACAATCAGTTTAAAAAAAAAACAACAGCTAAACTTGCTGTCTCAACAGTGTTTTCCACTCTCCTTTGCTTTTATCTCCCTACTAAGCTCTCTCACTTTAGTTGATATCTTTACTCATTCTGTTATGTCTTTATTCAATTAAGCTCTTTGTGGCACTTTTGTTATAAGTCAATGGCAGGGTGGTAACCATCCTGATCTTACTCATATACGTTATAGCTATGCCAACATTTCCTCCTAAGCCTACGCTGTGTTTTCACCTCTACACTTGTTGAATGAATTGTATTATAAAATCACTGGTCTTTGTAATGGTGAGTTTTGATGTACTTTATACTAGTGAAATGCAGCATTTTGGGTAACTACTCTCTTAACACTACTCTACCAAAAATACCTGCTCCTCTTAGATGAAAATCCTGATTATTTTTCAAACAAACCAGCAAACAAAACCCCCTGATAAATAGAGTGATGACAGTGAATGATCTGTTAAATCATTTCCTTTGTTGTTTTCTTTCCCCCCCCCCCTCCTCCACAGCAATTACAGTGCGTTGTTAGGAGTGTGGATCTATGGCTTTTTTGTTGTGATCTTGCTGGTACTGGACCTTTTATATTACTCATCAATGAACTACGATATTTGCAAGTTTTACCTGGCAAGGTGGGGAATCCAGGGAAAGTGGATGACACAGGCACAAAGCCAATGGATTAACCCTGCTCAGAATCCAAGCCAAGTACAGACTCAGCCTCAGTCTCAGCCTCAGCCTCAAATGTCACAGGCAGTACATACTTTGAAAGGAGATGCTTTAAACCCACCATTGATGTCTTTTCAGAGTTCATCAGCCTGGTAAGTTAAGATACTTTTGCACCATATTCTTTTGTGGTATAAACAGTCAGCTGTCTTTTTGGAACATCATTATCAATTTTGCGCCAGACCCTCAGCTGGTATATATATTGGCATAGCTCCATTGAAGTTATCAGCAGAGGATCCGAACCATATAAATTTTACAGTATGAACTGCATTATAGAACCACCCCTCAGAAGAAATGCATCAGCTTCATAGAAAATTATGATAAAAATATGATGGTCTCTAGAGAAATGTGTGCTGGAGGTAAGTAAATTTACAGTACTGTGTGAATAGCAATAGGTTTGGAAGGATTAGATTTTTATCGGTAAATGTCATTAAATGTCAATTTCACTGTACACACACACACACACACACACACACACACACACACACGAACAAAAATATATTTCCACTGATAATCGAAATATACAGATCAGCCAAGTAAGAAAAATGCTGCTTGAGAACTTAGTTTGATTTAAGAATATTTACTTTGTATAGTTTGACGTGTGATGTTGACAATTTGTGTTTTAACAGTGATAAAACTTTAATTTTTTGAATCTCAATATCTACTGTCATTAAATAATTATTGTCTGATACCCTACATTGTCTGACCTTCCCATAATTTCTGCATACTGTTAAAATTTAAATCAATAAAAATAAAAAACCTTAAAAATAAACATTGATATTATCTATCAACATTGTAAAAAAAATAAATAATGAATTCTGCCAAACTAAATATAAACAAGGTTACAATCTTTGCTTCGACAGTGTCCACTGAAGAGTTAATTATTAATCTAGCATGCAAATAAAATTCTAAATGTACCAAAGGTTTTGCCATGTATAGCAATTAATCTGTTTTCAGTTTAAAAAACAACACATTAACTCCAAGCGTTCAATGTAAACACTAAGAAGTGGAAAACAGTTTTAATTAGAGATGTGAGAAATCCATACTCTCCACTAAGACACAGAAACAATGTGAAAACTAGCTTAATGTCTTATCTGCTTAGCCACAGAAATATAGCTGTATGTTACAGTGGGGAGAAAATGATTGTACGGATTTAAAAAGGAAAAGTGATAGCCTAGGTTTTTTTTTATTATTATTATTTCTGCTATGTTGTATACATGTATATCAAAATGTGTTTTAATACCAACAGTTCTATAGCACTTAATGTTTTTAAATTATCTATTATTTGTATGGTGTCATGGGCAGATAGGGTACTCTACAGAAATATAAGAAGGAAGGGCCCCAACTCAAAGAGTTTATAATCTAAAAGGATAGCACAGTGAATGTAGACAACATTCTGACAGTGGTAGTGGAGGGGAGTTACAAAAGTTCATTATCAAGGGTTGCAAAAATTAATGATCATTTTGGGGTTTGTTTTGCTTCCTGTGAAGAGTTCACGGTCAGGCATTGGAACAGGGTTGGTGCGAACAGTTAACTGAAAGACATGTGTAGAGTGGGTAGAGAATTTTCTGCTGGAAAATGCCCTTATCACAAAAAAAATCAGAACCTTTAAGGCTGGGAGCCAGGGTAGTTAGGCTTCAGCAGCCTGCCTCAAAGGTTCTTTGTAGTGTGTTGGTTCCAGGATATGAGAGAGACAAGGTGGGTGAGATAAAAATTGTGGGGGAAATTGGTGGAAGTGACAAGCTTTCATACTTCACAGAGTCAGGTCTGGAAATGGCAACCAGAGAGTCACAGCTGAATACAAGATGGAACAGATTGTTAAGCATAAGGGGTTAACACATATTGCAAGAAACCCCTTGAAATGAAGTGGGCAATTAACACCACTACAGTCATAGGACAAAGGAGGAGGAGTAGGTTACAAATTGTTGTAAAGAGCCAAAAAAACAGTGTCTGTTGAAACCAGGATTTTTAGTAGAGTTATGAAATAAGTTCCTAAGGGTCATCTTTTGAAGGTACACCTCTACCTCAATATAACGACAAGTTTCAGAGTATGTGTGTATATATATCTCCTCATTATATGTTCCTTTCTATATGCATCCGAAGAAGTGGGCTGTAGTCCACGAAAGCTTATGCTCTAATAAATTTGTTAGTCTCTAAGGTGCCACAAGTACTCCTGTTCTTCTTTTTGCTCAATATAACGCTGTCCTTGGGAGCCAAAAAATCTTACTGCGTTATATTGAACTTTTTTTGATTTGCCGGAGTGCGCACCCCCTCCGGGAGCGGTGCTTTACTGCATTATATCCAAATTCGTGTTATATCGGGATAGAGGTGTATTATTCACGTTTCCTTTGAGGGTGAGGACTGATCAGATATAGAGTGATTGCTTTGTGAAAAAGTGTTCACCCACAGGTGACAGGGCATTTTTGTCTTTTATCATTTTTCTGCATAGGTTCATTCGTGAGTACAGCGATTGTTTGGTTTCACCCACATAGTTGTTGTTGGGGTATTTGATGCACTGGATGAGGTACACCACATGTTATGATGGGGATATATAGGAAACATGGATCTTGAAAGGTGTATTGTAGGGGTGAGGATATTGATTATCGTAACAATGGAGATATGCCTGCAGGCTTTGCATCTGTTGTTCTGGCAGATGCTTTGAGCTGGTGTATGGTGGTCTTTGGGGAGCTTGCTTCTGATAGTAAGTTTCGCATGGTAGGGAGGCTGTTTGATGGCCAGAAGATGGGGGCTGGGGATAGATTTCTTTCAAAATGTGGTCCCCATCAAGAATGGGCTGCATTTGTTTGGTGATACCCTTATAGGTTCGAGTGAGGGTTGGTAGGTGACAACTAGGGGTACAACTACACTTGCAAGTGGACCCAGTTACTTGTCAGTATACTGCTAGAACCTGCCGGTATCCACACTGAGTGCCCACCTATCCTGTGCTGGGCAGAGGTATATGCCATGTCTTCATCCACACTCCCTTTCAGCGTGTGTCGTTAGTGCTAACATGTCAGGGCAGTATCCCAGTGTCCTAGGGTTGCCACTCATCTGGGTTTACCTGAACAGTCTGGTTTTTGGCTTCTGTGTCCGGGTGCCATTTGACAAGCCCTGATGTCCAGTTTTAAGTGAAATGCATAAGCAACGCCAAGAACCTTACTGTTTCAATATGTTGTTTAGTACTGAAATAAACATTGTATGTTTCTGTGTTATTTTACATTACATATGTGAAAATATGCACTGTTCATTGAACTTCAAATGTCACGTAGCTAAGCCTAGCACTTTCTGGTGTCTTGTTTTGACATATATATTACTCTTGGGGGCATTCTGCACCAAAAAATAAAAATTCTGCAACATTTGTCAAAATAACAAACACCAGTTTCAATTATTTTGGTAATTTATTTCGAAATACCTGTCAGTAAGTATGTGTATAACAATGCAGACACACAAAAATTCCCCCAGAAATAGAGAGTTAAAGAAACCCCTATGACAACCCAGTACCTGTTTCTCTGCCTCCCCACAGTCCAGCACAACCCCTCCCCCCCCAGAGCCCAGCCACAGGGTGCCCCCTTGCCCAGATACCCACACCCCATCACTCCCCAGAGCCCAGCCATGCCCCCCCCTCCCACCCACTTGTTTTCAGAAACCCATACCAGTGCAGAAGCAGGTGGCTATTGCCCTTTGGAAGCTGGCAACTCCTGACCGTACCAGTCAGTCGCCAACCAGTTCAGGGCTGAGAAGTCAACTGTGGGAGTGGTGGTTGCACAGGTTGGCCAGGCTATCAGTACTCTGACCTACCTCTGGATAGTTGTCATAACACAACTCCCTGAAATTATAGTAAGATTTCAGAGGATGGGTTTTCCAAACTCTGCGGGTGACATTGACAGAACACATGTACCTATACTTTGCCTACTGAAAGGGGCCAATGAATAAGTAAACTGTGAAGTTTAGTATTCACTGGTTCTTCAAGCCTTAGTGGACCATAAGTAGTCAGTTCATGAACACGAATGCAGAACATGTGGGAAAGGTCCATGACACCAGGGTGTTCAGGGCTGTACTGCAGGACAAAACAGAGGACTTTATTCCCCGGAAATGACATGACTATATATGATGTTTCTGTGCTGGGGCCCATTTGGTAATCTGCCACTGCCCCTCCCCCCACAGGGGCAGGAGGTTTGGGGAGCCTTAGCCTCCCCCAGCCTCCATTACATGCCGCCCATGCTCGGGATGCCAGTGTGGCCAAAGCACTTTGGCTTATTGTAACATGCGGTGCTTTGCATAACGTAGATGAGGCTAAAGGGAAATACTTCCACAGCAAGTGGGCACAGTACAGAACTGCTGTCCAATGCCTATAGTAGCAACCTGACCCCACCCATGAGCACACAGCTTGTGGTTCCCAGCAGACCAGGGAAATTTGTGATGCTGTGTGCTCATACATAGTGAAACAATGGGGAGCCAGAAGATGAGTTGGGCGTGTGATGCTAAGGTGCTGCTCAAAGAGCACACTAGAGCATGGCCACATATTTCAGTCACGAGATGCCTCAGTGGGTTTCAATCCCCTGCAATTAATGTACTAATCAAAAGCAAACAATTCGGGGAGGACCCTCCAGGTCAGTATCTTTGGCCATGGCTTTGTGCAGTGGTGTAGTTTTCCAGCAATTATTCCTTGGGATGGCCCATGAAGAGGTTGGCATATTGGGCAGCCATCCTAATTCCTGTGGTTTAGAGAAAGTGTTTAAATGTAAAGTTGTCATGGGTGAGGATGTGTTTATCTGAGTGCTGTCAGTGTCAGACTGCAATGCTTTCATGGTGAGGGATGTTGGTGTATAGGGAGAGGACATCCTTGGTGGAAAGGATGGTATTTTGAGGCAGGTTGTTAATGTTGAAGAGTTTCTGGAGGAAGCAGATTGTGTTCTGAGTGGTTTGAGAATGGTCTCTATGATATTCCCTCAGTAGTTCTGTTGCCATAAATGATGGGCCTGGGGTCCTTTGTTTGTGTATCTTGGGAAACATGTAGAAGTCCCTGGGGTGGGTTTGTGGGGGGTGAAAGCCAGCAAACTGGAAAATTCCATTTCAGTTCTCTCAAAACAGAATGTTTCTAGAAATCCCTTCCAAATAAATAAATTGAGCATTTTTGAATTTTCATCCCCATTAGGGACAACTTCATATTTTTGAAAACATGGTCCCAAATTGGGATGAAAAGTCAAAAATGCTAATTTTTTGGGAGGGGGAAGAGACTTCTTTTCCAGACAGCTCTAGAAACAAGTGTTGGGGGGGGAGGAGTGATATTGATACAATAGCACAGGAAAGCTGTTCTAAGTGAAGAGGACACACTGACACAAGTGGGAGACAGACCTCAGGAGCAGGCACAGCATATGGCACAAACAGGAGAAACTGAAGACTGTGCTGTAGAGGCAGAATGGGGGTGGATCTTGATGGTGCACGTGTGTGGTTTTAACTTGATGTGGAGAACGAGAAAGCCAATTAAGAACTCTGAGTAGAGTGGGTGAAATGGCAAAAAAGGAAGTTGGTTCTCCCCAATGGATCAGGGAGTTGTACCTCAAGGCACAGTGGACGGTTTTGGCAGTGGGGATTATGAACCACTAATGTATTTCACAAATGTTTCAAAATAGAGGGATAAGCACTAATTTTTTCAAACAAACAGGGACAGTGTGTGTACAGTAACTAACACAATGGGGCCTGACCCTGAGTGAGGCCTTTGGGTGCTACCGCAATACAAATAATGAAGTACTAGTCCTATGATTACTACTTTTGCCTGACTTATTTAATAAAAGGAATCCTAGAGCACAGTTTTTTAATAATCCACATTCACCTTCATTTCTGACCAGGAGTTAGGAACAGTAGAAGCAGGCACACTTGGAACTGTAGTCAGAGCTGGATTCATTCAGTACAGATTCTACTTATGTATCTCAATGAGTTTTAGGCCTGGTCTACACTACAGAGTTAGGTCGATGTAAGACAGCTTATGTTGACCTAACTCTGTAAGCATCCACGCTACACTGTAGCTCCCACTGATGTAAGATGCCCACTACACCGACCTAATAATACCACTTCCGTGAGAGGTATAGTGCTTAGGTCAATGTAGTTAGGGCAAGAGTGTCCGTCTAGATACTGCGTTACTTACATTGCTAACAGCTGGAGCCCCGTGCGGAGGGGCGGGGGGGAGGTGTTCAACTGTGAGCTCTGGCTGTCAGCCCCAGAGGCTCCAGCTGTGAGCCCCATGCCAGACTAACAGCCTGGGCTCTCAGCCCCCACACTTAAGTCGGTGCAAGCACTCCTGCTGAGGATGCTCACCAGCAACAGAAGGAGGGCAGCATGGACATGAAAAAACGCAGTAATTACTGCTGTGGCTGTAGGTCGATCTAACCTCGCTCAACTTAATTTTGTAGTTTAGACAAGGCCTTACTCTTTCAGTTAAAGAGCCTTTGTGCTACTACTTGAGAGAGAAGCTTATTTGTGCTTGGCTATAAATATTGAATCTCATTATGACATGTTTCACATGCATCCCTGCCAACTCACTTTTCTTGCTCCCATCTATCTTCATAATGGGCTGCATGAAAACTCCAGCGCCAGACATCCCTGAAGTTTTAGGCATCCAAAATCCAAATCTGGTGTCCAACTTTATTGGTTGGACCCTTTCAAACCACCACAAAACCCTTTATGCCTATTCTGTCTTCCAACAATTTTATCACTGTAACCTAAAGAAGCTGTGGCTAGCATAGCATTTAACAGCTTCTAACCATCAGGGCCAGCTCCACGCACTAGCCTGGCAAGCAGGTGCTTGGGGCGGCCGTTCCGCAGAGGGGCGGCAGGTCCAGCTATTCTGTGGCAATTTGGTGGACGGTCCCTCACTCCCGCTTGGGGCGAAGGACCTCCCGCCGAATTGCCACCGCAGATCGCGATTGTGGCTTTTTTTTTGGCTGCTTGGGGCGGCCAAAACCCTGGAGCCAGCCCTGCTAACCATTGACGTGTAATACTTTCTTTGAAAGAATGGTTGAAAATGCATGTCAGATACACTCTCTTTTCACAAAGGCAGGCTTGGTTTAAAAATCAGGGGGAATAGAACCCTGATATTTGTAAACAAGCAGACTTTCATCATCATTTGTATACTACTAGAAAAAATAAAATTAAGAGCAGCCAATAAGAGACTTTATTCCACCTATGCTGAGTGTTTTGTATTTTGCCTGCAGTTTCAATTCGATAGCGTTGTGTTCTTAGCTTGTTGTTCTAAATTGTTGTGTGCAATTAAACAGCTGCTTGTTCCATTTCAGTGCTGGGAAAAGTGATTCCTGTGTAAACTTGTACAAAATGCTCCAGTAATTAAATGTTCAGGTTACACGGTATAAATCCCACTTGAGAAATGCTAAAGTTAAGGTTCCTGTGCTGTTGATTGTTTTATGGTATCTAGCTTATGACAAAGAGTAATGCATTATTTACCTACACAATTACCTAGAGAAATAGAAAAGTGGCTGAAATGAAGTTGCTGTTGGAAACTTAATGCAACATCTTAAAATCACAAAGAACGATGAAAGTGATTAACAGTCTTTTAAATGTATTTTACTGAGGTATTTTTTTTAAAGGGAACAAAGCAAGTGGGGCGGATTATGTGCTTAGTAAGTAGACCTTTAAATTCAGTTCACATGTTAAAATAAATCTCAGTACCCTAACAATTGATATGATATACTCCTTCTGTCTTTGTTTCCCATGAGATTATAATTACTCCTGCTCTCTCTTTTGTTAAGAAAGTACCTACCACATTACAGGTGATACTGGAAATAAATAATTATAGTTAGTCCCAATTACACTTTGAAATTCATTCCTCTGAATGGGGTGAAGAGGGATAAATACATTCCTTTTACTGCTGCTATTGTGTGGCTAGAGAAATTCTTTAGCATCAGATCCTCAGCTACTGTGAATTGGCATCGCATCTAGCCTCTCTTCTACAAGGTTGGGTCAATAGGATTGTAGCACGCCGATATAATGGGGAAACTGTATCTTGGCAACAGTAGAGAACAGAAATTTCAACTTTTGTCCAAAACCAAAACCAGACAAATATGGCATCTTCTTACTCAGCAGATCTATGTCCTGTATGTATCTAGTGTTGGATTTGTTGACTTTCTGGCAAAAAGGGGCTTTTAAACACCATTTTACTCCTGTTTTCACTATGCAGCTGTCACAGATCCACAGGAGCAGTGCTATGACATCAGCTTTGGAACAATCTCTGGAGGAACCCCTTCCGTGGGTCAGACCTCCTAGGACAGTGGTGTGCAAAGTTGGGGGGGTGGGGTGCAAGAGGTTCTCTGGGGAAAATGGGTTCATTTTGGGAAGGGAAGGGATACAGTGAGTGACACTTTTGAAAAAAGAAAGAAACCGCTCAAACCAATGTTGTTTAGAAATCTTTGATGATAATAAATCAACCAGAACAACGTAAAAGAGAATGTTTCAAGTGCTACAATTTCTTTGTTATGAAAGCTGAAACTTAAAAGCAATAGTTTACATACTGCAGTTGCTGTATCCATTCTTAGTGAGGATTTCCACAAAAGCTCCAGGATGTGTCTGCTTCTCTAGGCATATACAAATCACAGCCCTTTAAATTATACACCGTCTCCTATGAAAAACAAACAGTAAACATCACATCACAGTGTAGACGTTAAATTTCTGCAACTGAATTCCCATATTTGATTTCATGACAACTGAGTAAAAGAAAATTCTCTGGGGATATAAAGTAAATATAATGAGACTCAATGCCAGCAGTCTTGATTTGGGTTGTTGTTTTTTTCTTTTTTTTTAAATATATCTTGGTCTCAAATCTTTTTACTGTATTTATAAGGATTAATATTCCAAATTCGGCAGCCTTCCTGCACACTGAATTCTCACTTTCTTCAGTGGTAGTCCCAAAACAGACTAGGGCCCTAAGGTGCACAGTAATTACTCAGTTGTATAGTAATTAGCCAACTATAGTACTATGTAAATATAAAACTCTTAATACCCTGACTGCATAGCTGTTCGTTTTTTTAAATGTATAAGGCTCAGTAACATGGTTGGCAGTTTTACTGTAACATTGCTAATAAAAAGAACTCCTGTCTTCACTTGTTAAACTTTTATAGATAACTTTCAGTGATTTACCTTTTTTTCCTCCCTCTTCTCCTGAAGCATTAAACGGGGATCATACGTTAGGATCAGGTGAGCATATCCCACATGCTCAGTCTCCTGTGACTGCAGGAGACAGGCGGTGGTGGGTCCCACTCAGTGTTCCCCCTGTCTTTCTATGTTTTCCTCCATCCCCACACAAAGCTATTCCCTTTTCTCCTAATGTCTTTAGTTGAAAGAAAAAAGTAGGTGCTTCCTTTAGTTGATCCTTATTTTCCCCTCCTATTTCAGCAGGTAAGACACTGCATGATATAATAGTGGCTCAGATCAAGTATCATATAAGTGTCATCTCTGAATAGGGTGACCAGATGTCCTGATTTTTTTGGGACTTTTTCTTATACAGGCACCTATCACCCTCCACACCCTGTCCCGATTTTTCACATTTGCTATCTGGTCACCCTCTCTCTGATACAGCCCATATTTGGGGAATGACCTCAAAACTTCTCCAATTTAATTATTATGCTATTAATGAACAAAGTGAGGTGCAGGTTCAATATCGTAATTTTTTAGATGGCCCTTTATCAAATTATTGACACACTTCCCACTTTATATTTAAATTTTCATTGCTCCAAGTGCAGATTCCAGGACCTTGAGGTATTTCAGCAATGCTGTGATTCCAGCCACAAAGCTTTTAATTTTACATAGACACTTATTAAGTGTCTCAGACATATCGAAGTTTCCTTGCTGGTTAATGAATCAGTCTCCCTCTACTTAGCAAACTGAGGTGTTTTTTTTTTTAAGAATTGGCAGTGTCTTACTGGCTAACATAGTTTCTGTATATAATTAAGCTCTGTTTCAACTCAATAATAAAACCTCATATTGAAATGTTAAGAGATTTATTGATATGTGGCATAGCCCAATTTGTGTGCACAGAAACACACACGCACACACAGAGAAAGTAACACATATAAATATAAACTAAAGCGTTGCTGAAATTGTAAAAAGAAAATTTCCCCAGAGTATAGTCATTCTTATTTCATATTATCCCCCAAAATGCTTCATCTGTCTTGCTTTCTATATGGTGTCCGGCTCCTGAGCTTTGATGGTGCATGACCCGACAGCCTCAGTGTGCTGCAGTTAGTTTAAAATACAAACTGTTTTCTGGTCTTGCAACACAAAAATTTACAATATGCAAGTACACCAAGAACAATCATGAGGCTGACAAAGGGTCATGCATGCAAGGTGTATTACATTTTCCTCAATAATTAGATCAGTGTGCAATTTATTTTCTGTGGATAAAAGAAAGGTAACTTATGGTAGCTCACCTGGAGTCTGTTCCAACATTCTTCATGCACCCAAACAGGCGTTTTGGATAAGCAAAGGAATGCAGAATCCAGCTGTTCCTAAACATCTCCTTTTGTCAGTTTAGGATGCACTTATTTGGTAGAATTGTGCCTTCATCTTTGAAAAGAATAATTACAAAGATAAAAGAAAAAAAATTAAAAACTACCTCTAAATTAAGAAACATTGGGGCAAATTCTCTGCTGCTGTAACTCCACAAAAGTCCAAGGGAGTTACACCAGCAGACAATTGAGCCCATTAGCTTCTCTGATTTGCTGAGGAATTACTCCATGAAGCCCATTTATCTTGGTTAATACTTTGTTTGCTGAAATGTCTCATGAAATATTCATTATATGAAACGAGAACTTGGAATGTTTTTCTACTCCAGCTCAGACGACTATTGTTGTAAATTGCCCGACACCGCCTACAAATCTGGGCCTGCTGCTCTGGCTGATGTTATTGGGGTTCGGAGTCTCCTCTCAGATTGTTAATTGGTGTCAATCCAGAGTAACCCTATTGAAGCCGGCGCGTTACATTGATGTGAAAGGAAAATTGGGTGCAAACAACTGTCTCCTGCGGTTGCTCTGAAATGTTACCCTTTAATTAGTGTGTCCTCTATTTCCCTTGCAACTTCCATTGGATGGGATTGTTCAGCTCTTGTACTACACTGTTACGGGTGCAATTAAATGAGTGCCCATCCCAGAGGTGGATGCAATATGGTTGTGGGGAAAGTGATGTCTATCTGCTAACTACTGGTTGGCAATTATGCAGTTGTGGGGAGAGAGGGGATGTGAGGATGCAAGGAGCCATCTTCTTCTCCATGCGTGGCTTACATAAGGACCAGGCAGAATTGCAGGCCCCGTGCTTCACTAAGTACCAGGATACACCAGAGTAAGTGAGAGGAGAAAACAGCTACCCAAGGACCTTAGTCTCTCCTTTCCTACTCCTCTAAGGTACCCGTCACCCCGTGGGCAGGGATCAGTGGGGAGGCAGACAGATTGCTCCTTCTGTTGCCATTCCCCCACCTGTTCTGGTCAGCTGAGCTGGCTAGTCATACAGAATGCAGTAAGTATGCTTTAAATCAAGACTGGATGTCTTTCTAGAAGATTGCCAGAGCTTGACCAGCAATTATTGGCTTGAAATCACAAACTCTGGGTGAAATTCTATGGCTTGTGTTATGAAGGAGGTCAGACTAAGTGATCCTAATGGGCCCTGTCTGGCCCTAAAATCTATGCATACCCAGGAGTGCAGAGAGTCGCTCTGCCCCTTTGAGACAGCAACTGTCCCAGAGACCTTAGAGTCTAAGAAATTGTCCCAAAATCATAAAGTGGACTGGGATCCTTCTGCATGATGTGCAAGTTACTACTTTCTCTGCACAGAACCATTTATTTCCTGCCCCAATTCAAATACTGTGTAAATCTTATTCTTAATATTTCAGTTAGTGGTTTTCATATCCTGCAACTAAGAAACTGAGGTATTTAAAGGGACAAGTCTGTCCAGTTTCCTTCTCAAAACCATGGTGCACTCTATAAAGGGTAGAGGTGGCCAGACATGTTTAAACTGTTTGTCATAGCAGACCACTTAGGTATTTGCTTGAGACAAAGAGGGCCATGTATAGTCATAATATTATTATAACCAAAGGAGTCTGGAATCCATTACATGTTCTGCTGCCTGCTCTGTAATAGGGTTGCAGTTTTGTGCAGGGAGAGGAAAGAAAACCATAAATCTCAGAAACAGGAACTCTGATGCAGCACCGTTATTCTAACTCAAACAGTGAGTGGATTGTACAGGCCAACTAACAGAGATTTTTTCTTTAGTATGGAAACCATCTGAGGGGAGTTCGTGGCCTTTGTGGTCTGAATCCAGGGCCTGGTGGAGGTACATCCACAACACAAGCCAACACCATCACACGTGGCATCAGCCTCAGAAAAGAGGTCAACGACTGACTGACAGACTAAACTACTCTTTCACACCTCAAGGTGGTTCCTTCAGATCAGCACTGATGTACATTGGCAAGACCTTGCCTATGCTACTACTTATTGCTTTTAGTGGGAGTCAGGGATTTACCACACAAGCAATCTCTTTGAAAAATACACAGATCAGACTTCAACCAGCAGCAGGTAAACCGTTACTACTGTGCAACAACATACAGGCCACACATGTAATGCAGTGAGAGCTGTAATTTGAAGGGCAGAATCAAAAATGTATGAGTATTGACAAACTGTACTCTCATGTCCCTGTGAATATTTAGTAAAAATCTGTTGAAAATTAGGTCAGATTGTGGTACTTATGCTACACCCCTGTATGAGGGTCAGGGGGTGGTGCAGGGCTGCACCAACCCGGGAGGAGCACGTGAGCGACACTGCCTTGCTCCTAGGCAGGCGGTCTATCTGGAGTTGTGCTGTGCATTATCTGATCCAGATGGACCAGTTTAGCATGCTGGCCCTACCCAGTGGGATGGTGCAGAACGAGGCTGAGGCTAACACTGTGCCTTCATTCCATTCCCAGCATCTGTCACCATTAAGGAAGCAGCAGTGAGCAGATCCCAGGGATTGCTGGTGTAAAGACTCCGGAATGTTCTCTCTGCTGGTGTGCGGTAGAGCAAAGAGCACATAGAATCTGGCCCAAAATGAGATCAATTCCATAAAATGTAAATTTTCAATGGTCTGCTCTGAAATTTTGGTGTACCTAAGCTTCAATCTGGTTCCATACAACAACATAGCTGTAGTTTCTGCTCACAGCAATTTAGACTGCTGGTTGCCACCGCTATACTTCTTCCAGTCAGGAAGGTGGACCTGTCAGAACTCAGATTTATGGTACTTCACTATGTCCTGGCAGGCTGTAGTCCTCATAGTAGGCTAAAGATGATACTCGATTGTCAGCAAGGTACCCTGGCCGTCTTAAAGGCAGAGGGTGAGGTGCATGACTGACACGTTTCACATGAGGGCACTGGCTCCCTTTGTGCTAGTGGTGGCAGCCAGGTGTGGGGTGGTAGGTGCAGAGAGGGAATGGCTAATATGGGAGCTCAGGAATGGAAGAAGAGACATGGAAGAGGGGGAGGAAATAGTTGAGAAGTGTCACAATGGAATGAGGGGGACCTCTTTCACCTGTTTGCATGGAGGTCCATAGAAAAATTAATGTAATCCCATGCATGGGACCTACCCATATGACCAAAATGCACAGAATTTGGACCATTTTATTCTAAATCAGAATAAAAATAGACTAAAGAAAACCTCAACTTGTGCACACACTGAATCCCCCACATTAAATAAGGGCAATAAAACTAAGCAATTGTAAGGTGTAAAATAATTGATCAGAAGCTGATTTACTTTGTAATAAATTAGCTGTGCTATTTACACATACCCACACACCCCAGACACACACTGAAGTAAACCAAAGCCACCTGAATGGCCAAATGTAAAAATAAATTAGAAAACTAAGTCAGTTTGGTGGGTTTGATGCAAGAGAAGCTGAAGAATTAATGTGATTTAAGGTCAATGCCTAGTACCAAATGTGTTTGGTTTGCCTTTTCTGACATTTCACTGTATGTTCATCCTGGTCTCTTAAAATCCATTATGCAAAAATAATGCATTTGGAATGTAAACTGCTATTCTTACAAGGAATCTAATATCTTTGCAAGAGACTGCACAATGTAAAATAAACTAGCGCAAAATTATTCTAAGATGGTTCCTAGGGAAATAACTTTGATCTGCTCCAAAGCCCTGATCCTGAAACTTGTTGCACATCGGCAGAGCCCCGCCACCTGCACAAAGTGCCACTGAGGTCAAAGGGAGGGGAGAAAGGAGTGGGAGTTTCTAACTATGCACAAACATTGCAGGATTGGGGCCTATAGGTTCAATCCTGCAAGGTGTAGAGCATCTTTGCCACCCTAGTGCCTGAAACCACAATAATACCTCTGAGAAGAAATGCACTTTTAAACTGTCATTTGTATTAACATAATTAAAAGAATTTTAACTATTCACTAGCTGCTATTAGCACATGAGATTAAAGCAATATGTTGAGGCTCTCCCACACTGGTGCAAAACCAGCCAGTCCTAGAATGTGTACAGCAGGTGCTGCTTCACTGATGTACAAATTCTTCCATGTAAATTGTTCATTTTGTGTCTTATTCTGCTGCTTCATTTACAGGCAAAAAGAAAGGCCATAGAAAGCAATGTTTTGATTATTATCCAGTTCTTGCTGTCCACAAGATTCGTGGATTTTTAGGTGGGTCTGGCTGTAACAACTCTGTTCTGTTCCTTGAAATAGGAACCCGTTGTCTGCTGGTGGCCAGCTGCTTTGAGTCTTTCATCTGACTCTACTGGACCTTTATGGACTGTTTTTGTTGGACAGAATTCAGATCTGCCTAGAGTTTTCCCTGCTGGGCAGCAGCAATTCAATCTCCCACTAAGACCAGGTGTATGGTATCTATTTCTCTCTAGCAGAGATGAGTTTGATCAGGAGATCATTGCAAGCATCTAGACAGCAATATGTACTTAGAGAATGGTGTAAGTAATATGCCTAGCACAGCAAGTTATAGGCATATTCAACCCGCCCATGGCTTCCAGGAGACCTATCCCGGTAAGCCCTTTGAGATAGCTGACATACAGGGGATTGGAGCCCCTTGGGTCAGACTCACCCACTATTTGAGAAACTGCACTGCACTCATAGCTCAGTGGTTTGAGCGTTGGCCTGCTAAACCCAGGGTTGTGAGTTCAGTCGTTGAGGGGACCATTTGGGGATTGGTCCTGCTTTGAGCAAGGGGTTGGACTAGATATCCTGAAGCCCCTTCCAACCCTGATATTTATGCCTATACAAACTTAGAGTAGGGAGGGAAAACTTGGGCATTAGGGTTGCTGTTGGGGAAGGCCAGTGCACACAGAAAAACAATTGTGTGCCTAACTGGTTACAAGACCTGAATTTTGCACCCAACCAGGGCAGAGCACAGTTAAAATTCACTGGTATGTCTCAAAACAAGTAAGGTGGGGATCGGAGGGAGGGACCAAATCTGTCCCATTGGCATTAACAGGCATAAAATTAGAGTAAGTGAAAAATCAGGCTCTTAATATTAAAGAGGCCTGCAAATATGAAAGATGAAATTTATAAAAAATAACTTGTAAAACTGTCCTGGGCATAGAAATGCATGGGAGGAGGTTTGGTATAGTTAATCACTAGTCCTAATAAGCTGCAACCTCGTGGGATTCTTTTTTACAAGTTCAAGTGTCTTAAAAAGCAGTGCAAATTCAGCTCTGCATGTTCACCACCCTTACTGTAACATAAGCTTGTTTTCTTGCAACTGGAGTTTCTAATGTCAGAGAAAGCAAAGCCAGTATTTCTAAAGTGTTACGGAGTTTATTTATTTAAAATCTTGACTTGTTTTTTTCTTTAATATATATAATTCAAGCGTATTTGTGGACAATATTTTTCCTTATAAAGTATTAAAAAAAAACAAAACAGTGTGCCTGGAGTGCCTTGTGATGCATAAGGCTAATGGGCAATAGCTGCAGGGGTTTGTTCTGTGAACTGCATGGTATTTCATTTTACCCCTCTCTTTGCCTCTCCATCAAACTGGGACTGCTGCATTCAGCAGCATTTCACTCACAGCCAGGTCCATTTGTTACTTTGCGTTAAAAGCCTTCTGTGATTAAACTAAATACCAATGTGGCCATCTGCTTGTGAAGTATTGTCAGAAAATAGCAACTCAGATATTTTAAAAGGACAATTAAAGTCTGTTCCTGCCTATGCAGACTGGGGGGAAAATAATAAATATAGTGGAAATCAAGTTTGACCACCACCCACACTTGCACTTTATATAGTATTTCCAGCAGGTGTCTTATGGCCTGAGTGTGAGCTTGGATACTCTGGTATGAATCACAAGTAGCTATTGTATTAATTGGAGTTATGATTAATGTGAAATCAGAGTCAAGTCCAATTGAGTCTACAGCTGGATTGCAGTTGGGTCTTTTTTTAATGTCATATCCATGTTTAATTACCCACACAGGAACGAGGTGTGTGTCATTACTAACCTCATCACCAAATGTCTCACTGTCTCCATTAGATAAAAGCCATTTACCTTCTAATTATTGTCTGAAACATACCAAGAGTTGCAGCACCCAGTGCATCTTACAGCCAGTGTAGTTTGGTTGCTAGCACTTTTTCCTACCCATCTTGCTGGGACCCAGACACTAAATAGTTCTTTAGAGGCACATATGTCTCTTTGAAGTTCTACTTCACATAGAATAACAAAATTGGAAGCTGTTTGAAACTCCAAATTTTGCTGCTTAAATGTCACAGTAAAACTTGAAATCAAGCCCAGCCACTCCAAGTACAGCTGAGTGCAACAACTGAACTTCAAAGAAAAGACCTACATACCTCTTTCAGTTTGGCTATTGATCTCAATAGCACTTCAAAGATGTCCTGGTTGGCTGATTTCAATTTCATTTTGCATTTAAAAAGCTAAAATCAGGCATTGACAATCACTCCCAATTTAGCCTTTGTAAATACAGACTCAACTGGAAATCAGAGTAGCTGCCTCTGAAGTGCTATTGAGCGGGAGCGCATCGAGAGCATCAAAGAGAAATACTAAGGCACTGGATTGCTCCCAAAATTTACATTGGATTGTGTAGCCTCAAATTGCTGAATCAAATTGAACCTAAATTAGCAGTGACCAAAAACTTACTGTTGGCATAGGATTAGATGGCCAGTGCTAAACCAGCGGGCAACCTTAGCGATGTCCACTGTTATAGGGGACACCCTTGCTCACATTCTCAAGAGAAGCCAAGGACTGAATGAATACAGAGACTGTACCAACTTTTCACCTCTAAAGGGGACCCCTCCTGACATTGGTGTAGTTGCGTGAAGGTGTTTGCACTGCTGCTGCCAGTGTGTACCCATTTTACAAACGGAGTACTTCCGTCTCCAGGACCATCAGTTCTAAGCTTCTCCCAAGCAGTAAATAAACTTGTTAAAAATGTGCGCGTGCGCACCCACACACCCGAGAGAGAGATGCAGTCATAACTAGAGATCGTTGAACTTTTTCCCCATCAAAACTGTTTTTGATGTAAAATTGTGTTCACAGCTAAACAAAAATTTTCAGGCAAAGATTTACAGTTATTGAGTTTTTAATTTTTTTCAACAAAGTGAAAATATTTCACAGGAAAAAGCCCCTCATTCCTGACCAGCTCTACTTACAGCTTCTCGATTATGATGACAATGTTTGGATGACCCAGCCAAAGTAAGGGCCAATTGTGACACTGACACACAGTCTATATTGCAGCTAGAAGGGTGCTTCTCAGCATGGGTAGATACCTGCTAGCTCTGCTCAAGCTAGTATGCTATAAATAGCACTGTGGCCACAGCACCCAGGTGCCAGCTCAGGCTAGCTGCCCAATTACAATCCCACAGGACTCCCTGGGTACATACTCAGGCAGCTAACCAGAGCTGCCACCACCACAGCCAATCTGCCCAATCTGTTATTCTTAGTGTGCTAGCTTGAACAGCCACATGTTGGCTCTGCCTTCCTGCATTGGGAAGCGCACACCCAGCTGCAGTGTAGACTTAAGTGATAGTCCTTCTCCTAAAGAGAGGGACTCTAAAAAGACAGACAAGTGAGCGTGACAAAGAGCTTTGTGAATAACTGATTCTTCGGTTCACTGAGAAGTCCAAAACACTGAAGTTTTTTTTTTTATTATTATTTTGGCAAATCAAAAATTCAAAGTGCTTTGTTTTGAGTTGAACAAAATGCATTATTTTATTTTATTTTTATTTTTAAAATTAAAAAAATTGAAGGAAATTTCTAAACAAAAATCCTTTGGAACTGAAAAAAATCAACGTGTTTCACATTTTGAAAATGTTTAATCTTGGATTTATTTTCATTCAGCAAAACTGACACATTCGCAAAATGTTTAGGTGTCAAAGCCTTCCCTCTCCCTCCCCTCCTCCCCCCCCAAAAAAGTGTTGACAGAAAAGTTTCTCTCGGCTCTTCTGCCCTATCAAATGCAGGAAGAGATCAGAGTAACAGAAAGACTCATAAGTTAGGCTCAAGTGGGTTTGTTTTTTTTTAAAATCAGCTAGCCCCAACTGAAGCCCAACCAAACTGTCATTGACCCACCTTGTCAAAGCTCAAAAATCACGAAAGAAAACTAGTTGATCTTATATCCCTATGGACACAGTCTCATTTTTCTAATCTAAGTGTTAAACCCTGAGTAACTCCATTGAAGAAAGAGAAGTTACTCGAGGGAATACACCAGTGCTGATGATTTAATTAATTCTGACAGCTTGCCCTCAGCATCCACTTCTGCAGTAATTTTTCTAGCACTTTTCGCTTTCCATTTCTAATTAGACAACTTAAACCCTATGTGTTATTGTGTGACCCAGCTCCTGAGATTAGGGTCACCAGATAGCTCGATTTTATAGGGACAGTCCCAATATTCAGGGTATTGTCTTATACAGGCGCCTATTACCCCCCCCCCATGCCCCTGTCCCTATTTTTCACACTTTGTGTCTGAACACCCTACTCGAAAGATCTTTTAAATGAGAATGAAAAGTAGAAATTGGCGCTGAGTTGGGAAAACACAACAGCAAGGCTGCTGACTGAAAGAAGCGGATGGAATGTTTGCAGTGGAATTGCAGAAAAAGTTGAGGTCAACTAAGGTTGAGGGGGAAAGAGTTAAATATATTTACAAAATATAATCAACGTTCATTTAAAATAATAGGCAGCGAGCAATACATTTATCAACAAGATGATATAGCTTTCTGTAATCAACTGTGTATCATAGTAGAAAGATATATTGCATAAATTGGGAAAATAAATTTAAAATTAAAAACCAATATTTAAACAAAGAGCCATATTATAATAGAACACCTTTTCAGCCATGGTTTAGGGCTTGATCTTGCAAAGTGCTGTGCATTTGGCCTTGATCCAATAAAGCACTTATGCACATATGTAACTTAAACACACACACTTACCTTTATGCATGAAAAATTAATCAATACAACTATTCATGTGGTTAAGGGTTTTGCTGGGTCTGATCTATTATGCTCAGCACCCTACAAGATCAAGCCCTTAGGGCATTCTCCTGAAAAGGACCCTGGTCCATCTGCAGAAATGGAAACAATGTTTCTTTAACAAAGGTCTCAAGGGGTTGGCACACAAGGTTGTTCACAAGTAATTTGAGATGTGTACTAATGGAACATTCAAGCACAGTACTGAGCCAGATTCTATTCTCCTTGCCTATAGAGTGGTGCTGCAAGGGAGAGCAGAAACAAACCCAAAATACAGTCATGCTTTATTGCTGTTTAAATTCATTACTATAATGTAGGGCAATTTAAAGTAGTAATTACATCTGTGATTCATCAAAAACTAAACAAATTAAATAATCACTAAACATTTCTATTAAGCGTGCCTTAGCAATATCAGCTTTATGCAATGTCATCAGAGCTGGTGTTTGTCCCAGGAGGGTGAGATACCATCTTTTATGGGACCAACTTCTGAAGAAGAGCTCTGGGTAAGCTTGAAAGCTTGTCTCTTTCACCAACAGAAGTTGGTCCCATAAAAGATATTACTGTACTTCACCCACCTAGTCTCTCATCAGTTTTAAGCATTTTGAGCAGACTCCGAGCACGCGAGTTCTTTTCCGTTGTTTCTTCAGCTTTTCATCTCTCAACAAAGATGTTGCGAGTCACAAGGAAACTTGTTGAATATGGTCCATTTTTGCACTTTGAATCGTAATAGTACATCTCAGCCCAATTTTAACAGAAAATAAGCCCATCTTGAGGAGATTTTGTTTTGAAATTGTCAGTCCTTTGCCGTCGCTGAAAATGTCTCCAGCAGATGAAGATAAATTTGAATTAGATCAACAAAAATGCTGATCAACAAGACTGAAATCACCTAGAACAATGCTTGTCTATCGGTATTTTCACAGCATCATTTCAAATAAATTGCATGAGAAAATATGTGACTGCTGAATAATCTCTCTCAAACTCTGCAGCAGTAATATGTTGTGACTAAATGAACCATACTATTTTCTGTGAACAAGTGAGCCAAAATAAAATCACTGACAAGTCTTCAGCTGCAAATACAACCTAATTGTGGTGATGTTTGAAACAAAATCACTTAGGGCCAAATTCTGCTACCACACTAAGGCTGGTGGGACCTCTTAGTCTGGGTTCAAGAAGACTACTCCAGAGTAAGGTATTGCTCAGTTTATGGCAGAGTCCATTAATCATACTAAACACATACCTAGAGATGATGTAAGCCATAGTTTTTTGTAGGTGAAAAGTGCTATATGACGTGTTGTTATAGCTGGAGCAGTAGTGACACCTGTTCCCAACCCCTTTCTATTATAAATTCCTTTATGTAACTTGGGCAAATTTTACCCAGTCGGACTGAAATTTTGAAGGTTTGGTCAGTGCTTCAGGTTGGATTTTTTGGGAAAGTTTGACCAAAAATGGTTCAGCCATTTTATAGAACAAGGTTAGTGAGAAACAGGTGATTTTGCAAATGTTAATTATTTTCCTTACTTTTTTATTCCAGCTTTAGCACCAACAGAGTTTGGAACAGGAACTTTAAAGCTATCTATTAGGTACTGATATACCCCCCATTACTGTTGTTGGAGCACCTCACAACACTCTTGTGATATAGGAAAGTGCTATTTATTCTCACTTTACAGATGGAGCATGGAAGAACAGACAAATAGAGCTTCTAAGGTATTTGAACACCTAATTCCCACTGAAATCAATGAGTTAGGGCCTCAATATGATTGAGGATCTGGACCAGAGAGGTTAAGTGACTTGCCCAAGGTCACACAGGAACTCTGTGGTGGAGCAGAGACTTGCATGCAGGTCTCCCAATTTCCCAGTAACACACTAAACACTGGGCAAACTTTCATCTCTATCAGATAAGCTGATAGTCCTAGGATCACAGAGGTTGCCTTTTGCTGTCCCTGTAAAAGGCCACTCAGATTTTGCTAAATTATAAGCAATGGAAGAATCACTATTTAACAGTGGGAATTAGGAACACCCACCCACACACATACACCCCCCCATCATTCAGTGTTTTGCATGCCCTCAAGTGGATGGTCCACAAAAAAGAACAGCTTACTAATGTTACTGTTGCTGGCTAACAGTTATTCATTTAGTTCAAGTGGTAGAGGTCTGGGCTGTGGAGCCAACAGTCAAACCCTATTAAGTACACATGCAGGGGGTAATTATGATCATTCCATAAAGAGCAAAAGGCACACAACAATCATGTACAAACATAATATAAAGGGACGTCGAGATACAGTGTGATCCAAATACTGTAACCATGCTCATTAACTATATACAATATGCAAGGGCTAGTTACATCCACACACACACTCTGTTCTGGCAGAGTTCTGGAACATGAAAGACAGTGAGGGCATTAGAGGGCTCACAAACTATTTAAAGAGACACTACTCAACTCAACATGAGCACCCATTGCAACACGATGGCTAAGAGGGCAAAAGTGATCCTGGGAAGCATAAGGAGGAGAATATCAAGTAGTTGTAGGGAGGTGTTATTACCACGGTTTATGACATTAGTGAGACTATTATTGGACTACTCCTATGTCCAGTTCTGGTGTCCACACTACAAACAGAATGCTGTCAAATTGAAAATGGTTCAGAAAACAGCAACAAAAGTTATGGATTTTGGAAAATTTGCTTTATATTAAGAGTCTTGAACTCAAATCAGCTCTTTCGTTTATCCAAGAGAAGGTTAAGCGATGACTTCATCACAGTCTATAGGTGTATACTTGGGATGAAGGTTTCTTGATGTTTTTAGGCCTGTTTAAAGTAGCAGACAACTGTATGACAAGACTCAGTGGTTGGAAGCTGATGCTATACAATTTCAGATTAGAAATGAGGTGGTGGTTGTTTTTACGAGGGTAATTAACCATTGGAACAATTTACTTATGGGCATGGTGGATTCTCTGACATGTTCAGCTTTAAATCAAGATGTTCTCACACAGATATGATCCAGCTCAACTAGATGCTATGGGGCTGATGCAAGAATCACTAGGTGAAGTTCTATCGTTTGTCTTATGCAGGAGGTCAGACTAGATGATCATATTGATCCCTATTCATTTAGCTAGGGATCCTTGGGGTTGTGGAATAGAGTTTCCAGCAGATTCCCAGCCACTTCAGTTTTTTCTGGCCCTGCCCACATGGAATCCATATCAGGTCTGCAGACCTGTCAGAGAATGTGGATTAGCAGCTGCACATCAAAACCTTATAAAATCTTTTTGATTGTTTTGTTCCCCACAATATGTTTTTAACATAGGAGACAAACATATGTCCTCCCACCTCATCCCACAGAGTTACTGGTTATGCAGCTGCTGCATAATAGCAACTGATGTCAATGGGAGTATGCAGTGATTATATATAGTCAGACTATAGAATGTATCAGTCTGAAAACGGGGAAATTCTGCTCTCAGCACCACCTGCCAAATCCCATCTCTAATATTCTGCATGCACAGAAATCTGGGTTAGTGGGGTTTCGCTCTCTTTTTTTTTATATTATATATATAAACACAGACATAGCACACCAGGATTCTTCATAACAGTGGGTGTGCGTGCGCACTCACGTGTGTGTAATATTTGTAGAGAGTGTTGAATTATTCATTCTGAATTTTTACTTCCTTTCTGTAACTCATCTCACCTGAAACAGTCAGCCATCCCAGTGTAGTTGCAACAAATAAATACTCCTGATGTGAAAAACGGATACACAAGTTAATTGCTAATAACAAGAACAAACATGGAACAACAACCAGCTGGCAGCTATAATCATTCAAAACAAAATCTCCATACTTCATAAATCATCATTCACACCAAGCCAGACTCAGTAAAAGCACCTCAACCAGATGCTGCTGAATAAGTGAAATATTGCAACAAAACTTGTTTTTCTTTTGTGTCTACTTCTATTGTGACTCAAAAAGAGCTTCTCACCAGGGGCCGGGCCATGCCATGCATCGATTCATATGCATAGATCCTAGTCCAGCCAAAGGGAGTTTTATACATGGTCAAATCAATACTAAGATGCAGCCCTGAAACAGTTTTTAAAATAAACACAGCTCCATTGCTGGAGTCAAAGAGCAAAGAGCACTCTTTGTAAAGAGAGAAACTACAACCGGGGTCACCTCAGAAAACCCTGTTTTCCTTCTTCCCTCTCTCCTTCCTTTCCTTCTCCTATTGCATTAACACTCAACACGTAGATTATTTCATCTATCCTTCCCCATGTATCCAAGTGCACCTCTCCTACTCACTTTCCAACATCTCCCCAGGGTATGGTACCACTTCCTGAAACCATGCAGGGCTAAAACTAAACTTCCATCTCTCCTATTCCGTTGCCACTTTTCCTCCCCCATCACCAGTCATAACTCCACTATCCTCTAGCCACTCAACCTCACAACTTTGAAGGCCTTTCTTTCCTCTCTCCTCACAGCTACGCTGTCACCAAATCTCTTGTCGTTGCCCTGTACCACACTTCTAAAATCCATCTCTACTACAAAGTTGATATAAAAGCTATATCAAAAATTCTACTCTGCAAAGGACAAAGTGCTGAGAGGATATGTAACCAGGGACTGGCAATACATCATGAAGCAATAGATTGCATCACATGATAGATTTTACTGGCTAACTTTTGAGCTTGGCTTTGAGTCAACAGCAAAGTAGCATCTCAATGAATAAGAATCCATTAAATTCAAGCTGAGAGTATGAAAGAGGGCCTTTTCTCCCACCCATATTTGAAATTTACCTGGGACAGGATGTTCTTTTAATGTCTTCCCTACTCTGCAGTGTGCTGCTTTCCAATTTAGTTTTTAGATCTACACTCTAGTATAAAATAGTTCTGCAAATATGAAGAACACCTGTATATTTTATATACTGTATATATTTTAAAGTCCTTATGTGGAAATACATTTACAAAATCTGTGACACAGGGTTTGGGGGTTTGGGATGATCTGAAGTTAGAGACATTCAGAAAATCCAGTCTTCATCACCAGTGTAGAATGGTCTAAAAGATCATTATTGCAATTTTCTATTATATGCAATGAGATTGGGACACATTGTGCTAGACATTGTGCAAACGCATAAGAGAGACACGTATCCTCAAGGGTGCTTTGAAACCAGTGGGAAGTTAGGTACCTAAATAGCTTTGAGACTCTGGGCCACAATCCCTGACCTGATGAGCTTAATCTAAATAGCTAAGAAACAGTGGGAGGGAAAATAGAGGTGAAGTGGCCTGACTCAGTTTACACAACAATTTGGTGGCAGTCAAGAATGGAAACCAAGTCCGAGTCTCGGTCTAGTGCCCTACCTAGCAGACCACACTGCCTTAGGCATAGTAGTTCTTTGAAATGGCCTCTCGATATTCATACTTGTGAGAGGCGTCTTCTAGTGCCACTAAACTTCAGGAATTTGGTAGAAAAGCTGCACCCCTTTGGGACTGCACAAGTAATCCTCACTGTTTGGAGCTGAGATAAGAAACTGTGCAATCCAACCACCTTAATCTCTTCTTTCTAGTGCTAGCTGCAGGGGAGGGCATTCAATTACTGAAGAGAGTTTTTCCTTGATTCATCCACCAAAATCTCCTCTTTTCTTATTATGGTGCTTGTAGATTTTGATCACTTTGATAGTTTGTAAGTAGTTTTGATGCCCTGTGCAGTTTAAATTCCAGACCACCTCTGGCTCAGTTCCAGAACAAACTTGTCTGATCCAGACACTAAAGACCCAGAGGAGGGGAAAAAAAAAAAAACACGCGCTCCAAGTCCCATACATATTACAATGATCCACTCAACTACCCTACAGAGAGTCATCTCACTACATTTCAGAAATATGAATAATTTAAAATAGCCCAATTCTGACTTTGATGATTCCCTTGTATCAAGACTTTTTTGTGAAGACATGAAACATTAACTACAACCTTCTTTAGCTGAGCAAGAGGTCTGGCTTCATTACATATTATCTCTATTCAGTTCGGCATACTAGTTCTGTCAAGGTTTGACAAACCAACCACATTAAATTAAGGTTGTCAGAACTATACATTCAAATGTCCCCACCTGATCAAGCCAGTTTTCCTTGTGACCCCTGTGAATTAAATGGCCATGTTAGTTATTTTATGACCACTATACATTAAAATGCATGATGATTTCTCGACATACACAGCTGGATGAATTAAGGACAGATGTTTCAGCCTAAATGAATTTCCTTGCTTTGGGCAGCACTTTAAGGATGTGATCTTCAAAGCCATCTAAGAGATTTGGGTGTTCAATTCCTATTAAATTTCTAATCCAGATCCATCCAAATGTGAAAATGTGATTCAAAAATCTCAACCGAAATATTTTTAAAACTTTCCCCCCCTTGATAATATACTTTAATGGGGGAAGGAGGAGAATTTCTGGTCATTAAAAAACTGATAATATATACTCAGTGAGCCAACACACACACACACGATTTTTAGGTTTTTCAGCAAAATACTCCAGCATTATCTTTAATGTCCGTAAGTCTCCTTCGTCTGTTTCCCTGTTCAATACATCTCTGTTAAAGTTTGCATACTTCATATTTCTTTAAAAAGTCTCAGAAGTTCTGAAAGGGAAGTCTGAACTTGGATATATTTCCTTTCTAAAACTCTCAGCTGCAAACCAGATGAGGGACTATCAGATGAATACCAGTTAAAATTAATTTATAGCTACTTGCCTTTCAAAAATTTAGGACCCAATTCTGCAACCCACATTCACAATGAGTAACCTATTCATGCTGGTAGTCCCATTGACTTCTCACTGCTACTAATTGAATGACAAGGCTGCAAAATTTGCCCTTTCATTAAGTAAATATAGAAAACTGCATTCTGTGTGGTTTCATTTTTTTTCCAGCAGAGAGACCTGGAATGTATTTAATTGGTGCAGATATAGCCATTTCCAAAACTACAGAGGCAACCTATTTTCTCTTTTACAATTGACTTATCCTTAGCCAACGCCAGGACAAAATGTGGTCTACCATATTAAAGATGTACCCTTTATGCTGTGCAACTCATGCTGTTACCAGTAGGAGTTTTCTGCACATGGAGGACTGCAGGATCAGCTGTCCACATTTAAAAACACAATGAAATATCAATGTAAAAAGCTGTCTATTCTCCCAGTCAAATTTAGTGACTGAAGGGAATTAGCCGCTCCCTTCATGTGCGTCTGTAATTTCCATTAATAGTAAAGGTGTTATATATGCATATGTTCAGAGATGACCAGAGCTTTAAGTATTACCTACTGTAAACAAATGCTTTACACTGTTCATTTGGATTCCGTGAATCTTCTGCATATTAAAAAAGCACTTGCAGTAGACTCAATAGATTCAATTATGCAGCATAAGGAAGTACTAATATAATCTAATTACCTCCTAATGAAGAAGTCAATGTGTTACTCAAGCTATTAGCATGGGAGCTTGAAGTAAATGCAATTTATTTAGGAGCCAAATATTACGAACCACGTAGGACCAGATCAGTGACCTCCCTGCATGCCTATGTGGGGGGGTTACTTTACTTCCCTCTGCCAACTACCCTGCACACACCTGCCCTGCACTCCCAAATATGCCAACCAGTGTGACTACACCAGGGAAATAAGCTGTGGCAGCTACAGGGCTGGTGCAGGGGACATCCCCTTTCCAAGCAGGAGATAGGGGACAGGCAAGTTGTGACCAAGTCATAATCTGTTCCTAGCCTAGTCCATGGCTGCACTGCCCCTACACCGGGCTTGTGACAAAGTAACAATTGATCTCATAATAAGTAGAAGCTGCTGATACAGATACAAAATATTCTTCATACAAAAGCTGTTTTTAACCGTAGGAGTTAACAAACATGACCAGACCCATTAAGAGCCAACCATAAGTGATTAAACTATACAGAGGGCCAGATCCTCAACAGTATAAATCAGCATAGCTGAGTGAAATCAACAATTAACAGCAGTTGAGGATCTGACCCTCATTATTTAACTGGTTCTCAGGGTCAGACTCAGACTTACAATGATGTAACCCTTCTGTCAGGTGAAGTCTGCAGCAACGAGGGCTGAGTTCAATATCTAGGGGTTCCTCTTAACATTACAACACAGAACTGGCTTGAGCCCCCACCCTGTAATGGGGGAAAACTTAACTGCATCTCGGCTGCCTCTAAGAGGCAACACTTGCCCACTCTCAAGCACTGAGTCGGTGTATAACGGAAGAGAACTTTATTAAAAAGGAAAGGGAACGAAGCATTAGTTTGGGAAAACATCACAACCATATTCAGACATATGCGATCATAAGCCAAGCCAACTCCACAGTGTGTTAGGCAGTGTCCTTGGCCTCAGTTTCCCACTTTTTTTTGTTTGGGAGAAGGGAGATCCAACAAACAAATGTCCTTTTAACACATTGCTCCCCTCTCCCTCCACTGCACCCCCTACACAGTTGGCTGTTCTAGGTCAGCAAAGCCCCAGAGTTCAGAGGTGTATTCATGTGGGTTCACCTCCCACCCTCTGGTGCTTCAGATACCAAGCACAGGGCAGGCAGAAGGGACAGGGATAGAGCAAAGAGGAGAAAAGCACAGGAAAAGGAGACACATAAGCAGCAGGAGATGCTAGCCCTTCTCAAGCAGCAAACAGACATGCTGGAGACTTCTGCTGACCTTCAGGCTCTGACCCGTGCTCACCTCCCTCTGCAGCCCATAGAGAACTACATTCTGGGACCTCCCTACGCACACCCCACATTCCTGGGGCATCCAGGGCCATGGCATTACCCCTACCACGCCACCCCAGGGGTGAGTACAGACAATCACAGCCGCACTTACACCAACCATGTTTCTTACAAGTCAGTGTGTGTGTTTGTGAAAGAAAAATGACTGTTCTTTTCCAAGGTTCTTTTCCCTTTATTTATAAAGTTTCATTCACTTACTTGTATGTCTGTTTGCAGTGGTTTGGAATAAAAGTCTATTTATGAAAACAATCATTTTATTAGTTCACATTATAGGCTGGCTGGAGCGGACATCATTCATAACTAATAGCAATAGGTGCATTTGCAATGTTGTTTTGCCACCCACCCACCCAGAGAGAGAGAGAGCACACAATACAAGATTTATACTGGGGTGCAAAAAAAACAAAAAACAAAAAACAAAAAAAAACCAACCCAATGCCAGGAAGTGCACACATTACTGTGGCTCACTGTTAAAATAGTCTTTCAAAGCCTCTCTGAGCCACATAGCTCACCACTGAGTTCTTCTTATAGCCCTGTATCTGGGTGCTCGAATCAGCAGACAACTGTTCCACCTCCATCCTCCACTCCACTGGAAACTTTTTCCCCTTTGTGTCACATATTATGAAGCACACAGCAGGCAGCTATAACCATTGGAATATTTTTTCACTGAGGTCTAATCTATGCATAGACAGCGCCAGCAGCCTTTCAAACACCTAAAGACACACTCAACTTTCACTCTGCACCTGCTGAGCCTGCAGTTGTTGCACTCCTTGCTGCTATTGAGGTGGCCCGTGTGTGGCTTCATCAGCCATGGGAGTAAGGGGTAGGCTGGGTCTCCCAGAATCACTACTGGCATTTCAACATCTCCAATGGTAATCCTCTGGTCTGGAAAGAAAATCCCTGCTTGCAGATTTCTGAACAGGCCTGTGTTCTTAAAGATGTGTGCGTCATGCACCTTCCCTGACCAGACCACACTGATGTCAGTAAAATGTCCTGGTGATCCACTAGGGCTCGCAACACCATAGAAAAGTAGCCCTTACTGTTAATGTACTGTGTGGCAAGATGGTATGGTGCCAAAATAGAGATCTGCATGCCAGCTATCGCTCCACCGCAGTTCAGGAACCTCATTGCCAAAGAAGCATCCAGTATGTCCTGCACATTGCCCAGGGTCACAGTCCTTTGTAGCAGGACACAATTAATGGCCCTGAACACTTGCATCACAGCAGCCCCCACAGTGGATTTCCCAACTCCAAATTGATTCGTGACTGATCGGTATCAGTCTGCCATTGCAAACTTCCACACAGCGATTGCCAATTGCTTCGCCACTGTCAGAGCAGCTCTCGTTTTGATGTGGCTGCGCCAGAGGGCTCAGGTGAACTCTGCACACACTTCCAGGAATGTGGCTTTGCGCATCCAGAAGTTCTGCAGCCACAGTTTGTCTTCCCATATCTGCATAATGATCAATCCCACCAGTCAGTGCTTGTTTCTCAGGCCCAGAACCAGCACTCCACCGTCAGCAGCTGCTCTGTGAATGCCAACAAAATTGTTTCTTTCTATGTCCCACAGCAAGCTACCATTCCCCACTGCTCCTTTGGCAGCTCTGCAACTACTGCAGGATCAGGCACATTGTGCTTGCAGCTCTCATCATTATAACACAAAGTTGGGCAGGATCCATGCTTCTTGCAGAGATAGTGGACTTGCGGGTTTGTGGGGCTTTTGAAAAGAGGCATGAAATATTATGGTGTGCAGAGAACATTATGAGATGGAGAAAACTGCATCATGGGACACTGAAATCATGTTCCCAGTCACCCCTACATGCACAGGTGCCGGCTTCTAATTTTTCCCGGGGGTACTCAAACTCAGGCCATGCCCAAACTCCACCCCTTCCACCAAGCCCCCACCTCCACCCAGCCCAACCCCACCCCTTCCCCGACCCACCTCTTTCTATCCCATCCCTGCTCCTCTCCCTCTCTCCCAGCACCTTCTGCGTGCCACGAAACAGCTGTTCCCCTCCCTCCCAGTGCCTCTTGCACACTGTGGAACAGCTGTTTCATGGCATGCAAGAAGCACTGGGAGGAGGGGAAGGAGTTGATTGGTGGGGCCGCTGGCGGGCGGGAGTGGAGGGAAGCGCGGGTGCTAAGCACCTGCTAATTTTTTTCCATGGGTGCTCCAGCCCTGGAGCACCCATGGAGTCAGCGCATATGCCTGCATGCCTCATTTGAGTCATTGCAAACCCTTCCCAAAAAAATCAGCCTCCGCTAGATGGTGGCGAGTTGCACAGTGGGATACTTACCCATGGTATTGATGCAAGCACTGGAGGTAAGGACCCACAACGCTGATACACGGAGAGTAGTGTGGATATACAAAAGCGATGTAATTACTACGGTGGCTGTACATCAAAGTAACTTGGGTTGACTTAATTTTGTAGCATAGACTTGCCCTAAATCTGCAGCAGACTACTGAGGGGTGGGCTCACACCCCAACTTGCCATGAACTAAATGTCTGTACAGACAAGCCCTTAGTGTCTCTTTGCCTTGCTTCCCCAGAATGTAAAATGAACATAATAGTACGTCCGTACCTCACAGGGATGCTGTGAGGATAAATACTTTAAAGACTGTAAGATGCTCAGGCACTACAGTAATACAAATACCAAAAATACAGAGCTTTCCTAACTTGGACCCCTCAGAACCTGCATTTGGGTACCACAGCTGAAGAGTCCTGCACAGGCCTTGATGGAGTGAGATGGCCAGCTAGGGTAGAATTTTCCAAAGTGGGTTAGGAGAAGTTCTACTGAAAGTAATTGGGACTTGTGCACCCAAGGGCATGCCTGCATGGTGGGGTAATGTGCACAATGGGGTGGGGGGAGTGATTTCTAAGTGTATTAACATGTTGCACATTAATTGGTACATGTAGACCCTCCCAGTGCACACTAAAGGTTTCCTCATGTGCTTTAACATAGAGATAGGGAACCTTTAGGTGCATAGAGACCCTGCTGGTGTGCACTAGTCATGCCCAACATGATAGTGCGCTTTAGAAATCACCCCCCCCCCCCTTGCAAAACATTACCCCACCAGGTACACAAGTGCTAAGTAATTCAGCAGCTTTTGAAATCCCACCTATCATGCTTACTTAGCTGTTTAACCCCACTGGCATAGTAGAAGTCTGTGCCCCATTCAACTGTTATATATGAGAATCCCATCCTGAGGAATGAGATCAGGGGAGGTACTGACCAGGTGCAGGACTAAGTGAGTCGCAGTGCAAAGAGTGCCTCCAACTGATAACCTCTGTTTAAGAAGCTTTGGTTTTGTTTCTTCATTGAATACATTCCTAATCCCTCCCTTTTTAAAAAGGTTTTACAAAACTTTGGAAATTACATCCGAAAAGCCACATTAAAAGAATATTAAGGTTGCAAAGTTAAGCATTCAAAAGTAGGAAATGCTAGAATTCAGATTGCTCATGCATACGGAGAATGACCAAAAAAACAAATCTTGGAAGGTACCCAGTCAATGAACACTGTCCATCTTGAGTACTCAGTGAGGCTGGAGTGAATTTAATAGGCAGCAGGTTTAAAACAAACAAAAGGAAGTATTTCTTCACACAACGCACAGTCAACCTGTGGAACTCCATGCCAGAGGATGTTGTGAAGGCCAAGACTATAAACAGGGTTCAAAAAAGAATTAGATAAATTCATGGAGGATAGGTCCATCAATGGCTATTAGCCAGGATGGGCAAGGATGGTGTCCCTAGCTTCTGTTTGCCAGAAGTTGGGAATGAGCGACAGAGGACGGATCACTTGATGATTATGCGTTCTGTTCATTCCCTGTGGGTCACCTGGCATTGGCCACTGTCAGAAGACAGGATACTGGACTAGATGGACCTTTGGTCTGATCCAGTGCGGCCATTCTTATGTTCTTATGAGGTGTCACAGATCTAGGAGAGTGCCCCCTCTGGACCACTCACCAGACTCCTGTGAGTGGATTCAACTACTGGATCTCATGTGCTTTAAGCCTTGGGAGTCTGAAATCAGTCCAGGCACTGCCCTTAGCTTGAGGTCCTTAGACACACCCTTGGAGCACTGATCCTCTGTCTAGCACACCCCCATTCTCAACCCCCGAGACCTATGACTTTGCCATCCAACTTGCACATCCTTGTTACCCAGCTGAACCCCAGGCTCCCTCACAGGCTGTGTTCTCACTCCCTCCCAGAACTCCAGCCATGTGGGTATTCTGGACCCACAGTTTACCTCTTCAAAGGGCACATGGTAGATGAAGCACATATCACAGAATCTTGTGCAAAGTAATCCTCTAAGACACCATTGCTCATTATGCATGAGAGCAGACGGTCCAGATCATACAGCAAAACAAAACAAACATCCTGATTGATCATCACTGCAATTTCAATAGCATTAACACTGGCATCAAAATGGAGTAACAAAAAGGTGAATCAAGCCTTATGTTCTGAGTTGATTGACGGGTAGCAGTCTACTAGATAGGAGCAAACACTGATTTCCACAGATGTATTGGGTCTATAAGCATAGATTTCTTTACACTCCATTAATGGAATGTTAGCTGTATAATGTAGCACCTAGACCTGTGAATACCCAAAAGGTAAAGAACTACCAACTTCTGATGGAAGAAATATAGCAGTAGGAATTTACTACCTAGCACCTCATCAGGATGGTGACAGTGATTATGAAATGCTCAAGGAGATTAGAAAGGCTACAAAAACAGAAAACCCAATAATATTGGAGGATTTCAACTAACCCCATATTGATGGGTACATGTCGCCTCAGGAAGGGATGCAGAGATGAAATTTCTAGACACCATTAATGACTGCTTCTAGGAGCAGCTAGTCCTGGAACCCATAAGGAGAAAGGACTAAATCAAGAATTGCCTAAGGAGCACACAGGATCTGGTCCAAGGGGTGAATATACCTGAACCACTCAGTAACAGTGACCATAATGTAATTAAATTTAACCTCCTTGTAAGGGGGGAAAATACCAGAGAATTCCACCAGCGTAGCATTTATCTTCAAAAAGGGGAACTACACAAAGACGAGGAAGCTAGTTAAATGGAAATTAAAAGGTTTAGTAACAAGAGTGAAATGCCTCCAAGCTGCAGGGTAACTATTTTAAAATACCATAATAGAGGCTCAGACTAAATGTATACCCCCCAAAACCAACAAAAAAAACCAAAAACATGACCAACCATGGCTAAACAGAGTAAAAGAGGCAGAGTAAAAAAAGACATCCTTTAAAAATTGGAAGTCAAATCCTCCTGAGGAAAATAGAAAGGAGCATAAACTCTAGCAGGTCAAATGTAAAAGTGTAATTAGGCAGGCCAAAACAATGTAAAGAGCAGCTAGCAAAAGACACTAAAACTAACAGCATTTTTTTTAAGTACATCAAAAGCAGGAAGCACGCCAAACAATCAGTGGGGGCCACTGGCAGACATGCCAAACCCACGGGGAAAAGAAAAAAAAACTTGCAGAAATTGGGCTTGATTTTGGCTTACTTGGCTTGTGAGTTGTTGCCTAGTTTTGGGCTTGTAGCTTTTGGGGCTTGTAGCTTTTTTTTTATCAGCTCCCAGCAAGCAGGGGCAAGGGGGAGGGGAAGAGAGTCAGGGTGCACAGCGGGCCCACCACAGTCCCAGACTGCACGCCTGGAGGACCTAGTCACAGAGTGTTGGGGTTCTTAGGGATTGGCTTGTTTTGAAATAAGATTAGCTTGATTTTTAGCTTTTTGTGAACGTTGGGATGCTTTTTTAGCATGTGAAAGTTGGCAACTGTGGCCATTGGATGATCGAGGTGCTACAGGAGCACTCAAGGAACACAAGGTTATTGTGGAGAAGCTAAACTCTACATCAGTTTTCACTGCAGAGGATGGGAAGGAGATTCCCACATCTGTGCCATTCTTTTTAGGTGACAAATCTGAGGAACTGTCCCAGATGAGGTGTCAATAGAGGAGGTTTGGGAACAAATTGATAAATTAAACAGAAATAAGATACTAGGACCAGATTGTGTTCACCCAAGAGCTCTGACGGAATATGAAATTACAACACTATTAACTGTGGTATGTATCCTATCACTTAAATCAGCCTCTGTACCAAATACAAATAACTGGTGTGATGCCAATTTTTTTTAAAAAACACTCCAGAGGCTATCCTGGTCAATACAGGCTGGTAAACCTAACTTCAGTACCAGGGAGATTGGTTGAAACTATAGTAAAGAACAGAATTATAAGACACGTAGATGAACACAATTTGTTGGAGAAGAATCAACACAGATTTTGTAAAAGGAAATTATGCTTCACCGATCTAGTCCAATTTTTGAGGTTGCATGTCAACAAGCATGTTGAGAAGGGTGATCCTCCGGGTATAGTGTATGTGGACTTTCATAAAGCCTTTGACAAGGTGCCTCACTGAAGGCTCAAACAAAATAAGCAGTCATGGGATAAGAGGAAAGGTTTTCTCATAGATCAGTGACTGGTTAAAAGATAGGAAACAAAGGGTAAAAATAAATGATCAGTTTTCACAGTGGAGAGAGGTAAATAGCAGGGTCCCCAAAGATCTGTACTGGGACCAGTGCTGTTCAATATATCCATAAATCATCTGGGAAAAGGGGAAAACAGTGAGGTGGAAAAGTTTGCAGAGGATACTGGACAAATTGGAGAAATGGTCTGAGTTAAACAGGATGAAGTTTAACAAAGACAAATGCAAAGTGCTCCACTTAGGAAGGAAAAATCAATTTCACACATACAGAATGGGAAAAGACTGTCTAGGAAGGAGTACGGCAGAAAGGGATCTAGGGGTTATAGTGGACCACAAGCTAAATATGAGTCAACAGTGTGATGCTGTTGCAAAAAAAGCAAACATGATTCTGGGATGCATTAACAGGTGTGTTGTGAGCAAGACACGAGAAGTCATTCTTCCGCTCTACTCTGCTCTGGTTAGGCCTCAGCTGGAGTATTGTGTCCAGTTCTGGGCGCCGCATTTTAAAAAAGATGTGGAGAAATTGGAAAGGGTCCAAAGAAGAGCAACATGAATGATTAAAGGTCTTGAGAACATGACCTATGAAGGAAGGCTGAAAGAACTGGGTTTGTTTAGTTTGGAAAAGAGAAGACTGAGAGGGGACATGATAGCAGTTTTCAGGTATCTAAAAGGGTGTCATAAGGAGGAGGGAGAGAACTTGTTCACCTTAGCCTCTAAGGATAGAACCAGAAACAATGGGTTTAAACTGCAGCAAGGGAGGTCTAGGTTGGACATTAGGAAAAAGTTCCTAACTGTCAGGGTGGTTAAACACTGGAACAAATTGCCTAGGGAGGTTGTGGAATCTCCGTCTCTGGAGATATTTAAGAGTAGGTTAGATAAATGTCTATTAGGGATGGTCTAGGCAGTACTTGGTCCTGCCATGCGGGCAGGGGACTGGACTCGATGACCTCTCGAGGTCCCTTCCAGTCCTATAATCTATGAATCTATGAATCTATGATACAAAGCTACTCACGCTATTGCAGTCTGCTTTGGATTTGCCTGAGTTACAAAGGGATTTCACAAAACTGGGTGACTGGGCAATAAAAGGGGCAATGAAATTCAATGTTGATAAATGCAAAGTGATGCACATTAGAAAACATAATCCCAACTTTCAGAGTAACAGCCGTGTTAGTCTGTATCCGCAAAAAGAAGAACAGGAGTACTTGTGGCACCTTAGAGACTAACAAATTTATTAGAGCATAAGCTTTCGTGGACTACAGCCCACTTCTTCGGATGCATATAGAATGAAACATATAATGAGGAGATATATATACACACATACAGAGAGCATAAACAGGTGGGAGTTGTCTTACTAACTCTGAGAGGCCAATTAATTAAGAGAAAAAAAAAAAAAAAAAAAAAAAAAACTTTTGAAGTGATAATCAAGCTAGCCGAGTACAGACAGTGTGATAAGAAGTGTGAGAGTACTTACAAGGGGAGATAGTCAACGTTTGTAATGGCTCAGCCATTCCCAGTCCTTATTCAAACCGGAGTTGATTGTGTCTAGTTTGCATATCAATTCTAGCTCTGCAGTCTCTCTTTGGAGTCTGTTTTTGAAGTTTTTCTGTTGTAATATAGCCACCCGCAGGTCTGTCACTGAATGACCAACAAAGAAAATAACAGAACACCACTAGCTGTCACCTTCAGCCCCCAACTAAAACCTCTCCAGCGCATCATCAGAGATCTACAACCTATCCTGAAAGATGATCCTTTACTCTCACAGATCTTGGGAGACAGACCTGTCCTCGCTTACAGACAACCCCCCAACCTAAAGCAAATACTCACCAGCAACCACACATCACTGAACAAAACCACTAACCCAGGAACCTATCCTTGTAACAAACCCCGATGCCAACTCTGTCCACATATCTATTCAAGTGACATCATCATAGGACCTAATCACATCAGCCATACCATCAGGGGCTCGTTCACCTGCACATCTACCAATGTGATCTATGCCATCATGTGCCAGCAATGCCCCTCTGCCATGTACATTGGCCAAACCGGACAGTCTCTACGCAAAAGAATTAATGGACACAAATCTGACATCAGGAATCAAAATACTCAAAAACCAGTGGGAGAACACTTTAACCTGTCTGGTCATTCAGTGACAGACCTGCGGGTGGCTATATTACAACAGAAAAACTTCAAAAACAGACTCCAAAGAGAGACTGCAGAGCTAGAATTGATATGCAAACTAGACACAATCAACTCCGGTTTGAATAAGGACTGGGAATGGCTGAGCCATTACAAACGTTGACTATCTCCCCTTGTAAGTACTCTCACACTTCTTATCACACTGTCTGTACTCGGCTAGCTTGATTATCACTTCAAAAGTTTTTTTTTTTTTTTTTTTTTTTTTCTCTTAATTAATTGGCCTCTCAGAGTTAGTAAGACAACTCCCACCTGTTTATGCTCTCTGTATGTGTGTATATATATCTCCTCATTATATGTTTCATTCTATATGCATCCGAAGAAGTGGGCTGTAGTCCACGAAAGCTTATGCTCTAATAAATTTGTTAGTCTCTAAGGTGCCACAAGTACTCCTGTTCTTATAATCCCAACTATATATACAAAATAAAGGGTCTAAATTAGCTGTTACCACTCAAGAAAGATGTTGGGAGTCATCGTGGATAATTCTCTGAAAACATCTGCTCCAAGTGCAGCAGAAGTCCAAAAATCTAAAGAACATTAGGAACCATTAGGAAAGGGATAGATAATAAGACAGACAATATAATAATGCCACTATATAAATCCATGGTGCACCCACACCCTGCGCACAGTTCTGGTTGCCCCATCTCAAAGAAGAAAAAGTACAGAGAATGGCAACAAAAATTATTAGGGGTATGGAACAGTTTCTATATGAGGAGAGATTAAGAAGACTGGGACTGTTCATCTTAGAAGAGAGACGACTAAGAGAGGATATGATAAAAGTCTATACATTCATGAATGGTGTAGAGAAAGTGACCACCACAATAACCAGCGGTCACCCAATGAAATTAATAGTCAGCAAGTTTAAAACAACCATAAGGAAGTACTTCTTCACACAACACAGTCAACCTGTGGAACCCATTGCCAGGGGATGTTATGAAGGCCAAAAAATATAGTTGGGTTCATAAAAAGAATTAGATAAGTCCACGGAGGATAGGTTCATCGATGGCTATTAGCTGGAATGGTCAGGGATGCAACCACTTGCTCTGGGTATCCCTAAACATCTGACCGCCAGAAACTGGGACCATTCGATAATTGCCCTGTTCTGTTCATTCCCTCGAAAGCATCTGGCACCGGCCACTGTCAGAAGACAGGATCCTAGGCTAGATCGACCATTGGTGTGACCCAGTATGGCCATTCTTATGTTATTAAGTAAATGAGTATTATTACGGTTAGAACAATATATATTGTGCCTCAGCCTACATACACTATGGCAAACTACCATAAAGTGTATTTTGCTCCTTGGAAGATTTTTAAGCTTGGGCTATCCCAAAATGCAACCTACATTATTTTCCTATGTATTGATCTAGACTAGGTAGTTATACTATGTCATTGTTCTGAGCAATGTTTGACATTGGCCACATCCTAAGAGGAACTGATCACTCACAACCCTAGGCAGCATGGACTAATAGCTAGGGCCCTGGGCTGGGAATCAGGAGGTCCAGGTTCTTCTCCAAGCTCTGCTACTGATGTATTGTATGACCTGGATCAAGTCACTTCACCTCTTTCTCCTCTATCTTTTTTTATTCTTTATCCATTTAGCTCTTTGGGGCAGACTGTTCCTCTTACTTTATGTCTGTGGTAAATAATCAACAACATTGACTTGCAAATGCTCAGCACCTCTCAGGATCAGGCCCATAGTCATTTGCAAAGACTGTATATTTGATAACACCTAGAACAGGGGTTCTCAAACTGGGAGTCAGGACCCCTCAGGGGGTTGCAAGGTCATTACAGGGGCGGGTCATGAGCTGTCAGCCTCCACCCCAAACCCCGGTTTGCAGCCAGTGAAAGGGGTCACCAGTAGAAAAGTATGAGATCCACTGACCTAGCACATTTATAGCATTTGTTATGGTCAGACTGAATAACCCTCTCAGTGCTTATGTAAACTATCCTAGTAGCTGTTTAGAAACATGAAGTGATTTCTCAAGGTCACAAAATGAGTCAGTGTCAGAGTATCTGGATTGGACACTAGTTTCCTATTCAGTGCCCTATGCATAAGGTATTAACAACATCAATAAGAATAAGATTTATTTAGCACTTATATAGTCCCAGTGGCTCCAATCATAGAATCATAGACTATCAGGGTTGGAAGGGACCTCAGGAGGTCATCTAGTCCAACCACCTGCTCAAAGCAGGACCAATCCCCAGACAGATTTTTACCCCAGTTCCCTAAATGGCCCCCTCAAGGGTTGAATTCACAGCCCTGGGTTTAGCAGGTCAATGCTCAAACCACTGAGCTATCCCTGCCCCCTAAAAGCAATGAGTGACGTTAACTCACAGGAGGAACAAGTGCATAGTACTTTGTATTTTCAGAGTATTCTACAAGTATTAATACTTACTAGATCAATTGTAGTAGCCAAGGTGGATTGATTTAAATCAAAATAGTTTAAATCACTGATTTTCATCATGATTTAAAATCAGCAAGCAGGAAGAGTTATTTAAATAAGCCATTTTAATTATGTTTTGCATTTGTACTTTTTAATTATTTTCCTAAACAAAGTTGATGCTCATTGGTTAGTAACTATTAAAACATGGACTTGCAATTAAATGTAACCTTTACACTGGTTTGGTGCTTCTTTTTGCTAACCAGGAGGAAACAGTGCATCTATACACATGTATTTAATCAATTATATAGCTTGACTTACATTCATTCAGATTCTTAATTTTACATTTTTATTATATTAGGAAATGCATCATTCAGCATTTTCTATTTACTAGATGGCTAATCTTTTACTTATGATGTGTGTCAGGCTGTGTTTGGATTGACATTTAAGTTCAATTAAGAATGCAAAAAGCAGCATTTTACTTTTTTAAAATTCAATAAAGCTACCCTAAGTGTTCTGGATAGAAAAGAAAAAGTTTATCACAACGTGTTTTGCATTTAAAATTAACTGATTTATTAAACCAATAATTTACTATTCTTAGTTAGTAAATTATTTATGGTCACTATCGCCTTCAAGATTTTAGATCTCATCCTTTCACACCTAAACTTTTATTCATACACTGGAAGAGGAGAACAAGCTTTCCTGCTTTTGCAGCTCCCACCTGGTTTCTTAATTTTGAATGAAGTAGTCTTTGAACTGAACTAGTTTAATAAACTGAAATTCTCTCTGCACCTACAGAAGAGGATACTGCTGTCAAAAGCTGGTTTAGCTGTCAACCTCTGGTTCCAGATGCTTAGTCAGTAGCTTCCTCCAGTTCTGTGATTTGACGTTGTTTAAAATTTACTACCAAATTTTACCACTTAATATTATTTCGGATATTTAATTTAAAATTAAATCATAGATTGACATGTGTTAAGGGCTAAACTTTCTACAAAATTAAGAAAGTGTAATGTATAAAGAAAATCCAATTTTATTTAAAAAGTGATTTTTTTATTCAACTTGCTATTAATTCACTCTACATGTGTTTTTTCCTTCACATTTCAAGACAAATATGTCATGCTCTTCAACAACAACAAAAGGATACTGTCCCTTGCCATGTTCTTGGGCAACAAGACAATCAGTATTGACAATTGGCATCCACAATGAAGGAGGAGAAATTTGGGAAGGAAACGAATTTTAGTGTCTGTTTTAGACTCCAACCAAGCAAGCTCTTACACAGCTGATAAGTCAAACTCATCAATAGGACTACTTAAATGAATAAGTTTCAGAGTAACAGCCATGTTAGTCTGTATCCGCAAAAAGAAGAACAGGAGTACTTGTGGCACCTTAGAGACTAACAAATTTATTAGAGCATAAGCTTTCGTGGATATGCATCCGAAGAAGTGGGCTGTAGTCCACGAAAGCTTATGCTCTAATAAATTTGTTAGTCTCTAAGGTGCCACAAGTACTCCTGTTCTTCTTTTTAAATGAATAAGTTAAGCATGTGCTAAAGTATTTGCAAGATCAGGGTCCTTAGAAGAGCTGTGCAAAAAAAAAAAATGGGCAAACAGTAAATTGACTGAAAAGTTCATTTCTATGGTACCTGAACTAATCAAATAGTTTTAAAAATGTCATTTTGAAATCAACCTCAACATTTCCCCCCCCCCTCCAGTTTTTCATTTCAGTTTTGGTTCAAAACAAACTCCCCCTCCCCCAGATTTTTTGGTTCAACCACCAAACTAAAAATATCAATTATTTGTTCAGCTCTACTTAGAAGGGATTGTTTTAAAATAAACAATGAGACAATATAGGTTTACAGTTAAGCTATTTCCCATTACACTGTCTTCTTGACACTTACAGGCAAACATTTTTATATTTTTCAGAAAATTATAATGATGTGCCTCAAGATGGGAGAGGTAAGTTTAGAATGCAGCGAGCAGCTTTCAAGAGCGAACTATCCAAGTGAATGACAGACAAACAAACAAACAAAGATGACACCGCCAGATGGAGTTTGGTCAAGACATCTGACAATCAACTCCTATCAACTTACAAAAACAATGTTGAAAGAGTTCAGAAAACCGTCTGTAAGCAATATTTTAATTCTAGGTCAAGATTATTATTTTGAAAGGAGACATCGTATTTGATGGAAAGCTCAATACAGCGAAATGCAAGTTGCTCTTGCAAGATCCAAGCCAAGGTAGACAAAGACAACAAGACAAACCTTTGGCAGATCAACTTTCTTTGCCTCCCCATCCATCAATTGCCATTTGAGCCTAATCTGTGTCAGAATACTGAATGTGAGTTATTCCAAAGTTCTCTGGTGAACATTATGTCACAATAGGGTAGATGCTGACATTCTCAGTCACTGTTCCCACAACATCACACTTCACAATACAAAGGGACCCCTCATCCAATTAGAGTGCAGGGTAGTAGTCATTTCAGTCCCTGATTCTGGTCATTTTATTCACAGCAATGAGACTGGCATGATATCATCAAATTCCTGAGCACAACAAGTGGCCTCAACTGTACTTGCCCTCCAGAGGAGAGTACAAACATTTAAAAACAATTTAAAAAAAAAAGGACAACCTCTCCCCTTCCTGAACCTGATTGGAAACGAAAAAAAAAAAATCCCTCCGATTACAATAGCAATAACACCACTACCCCTCTGTTTTACAAGGCAATAATCCAATTCCCTCAGGCTGATAGTTATTCAGCAATTGATTGGTATCATAATTTATCCCCCTCAGGAAAGGGAGGATTGCTTTGCAAGCCAGAACAGCAATGGGATACTGAGTCGCCGCGTGTTGCAATAGCCTGACTATATTTTATGGTAGGGATTTAACTTGAAGACATACAGTACATTTTATATCAGGGGTGGCCACATTTACTAACCCTCCGAGCCACATACAATAACCTTCAGAAGTTCGAGAGCCGGGCGCACCTGCTGCGGCTTGGGGCTTCAGCAGGAGCAAGGCTGAAGCCTCGAGCCCCAGCAGATGCTTCCCATGGGGCTGGAGCCCCGAGGATCCCCCCTCTCCACAGGGCAGAAGCCCCTAGCCTTACCACCTTGCCTCAGGGCAGAAGCCCTGAGCTCCACTCCACTCCCCTCCCCCCGGTCTGGTAGGTGGAGAACAGGGGAAGGAGGGCTCCGTGAACTGCATTTTAACTGTAAAAGAGCCACATGTGGCTCGCGAACCACAGTTTGGTCACCCCTGTTTTATATCAACCATTCCTGTGAAATGAAGTCATGCAGCAAGACTTCATTTTATACAGAGCGCCTGGTGACTACAACCAAACAGAGGAATTCCTCTGGAATCATAGTACTCAACGCAGCCACATTAGTGCCAAACTAAATTCAGCATTAGCTAATATTATTTTGACCAACACCAAATGATCTGACTATGACTTAGTCACACATATTTGAGAGCATCATCAATAGCAGGAACACTTTCCATGTCTACTGAGTAACATGAAGTCTTCTGTTAAAACTTCTTTGCATTGAGTGCATTTTTCTTTTTTCTACTGAACAGCTAAGGGATACATTATTACTGGACACTTTGGGCCAAATTATGGCTGCCTTGCAGAAGTGCATTAGATAGGGAAAAGCACAGAGAGGCATCAGTGCTGGAGAGCATAAGCCAGCCAATCTTGCCTGCAGCAGTCCAGTTCTCAGAGGAGGCCTGCCTGAGTAGGACAGGGACATCTCTATGTCCCACCTCATTGCACGCCAACCAGTCAATACAAAACGTCACTGGGGGAAGGGCATACTATACCTAATGAAAAGGTGTAGCAGGTGCCACAGGTAAGCATGCTTCCCCTTCAGCACCCTTGCAGGCATTGGACTTGGTCCTGCTCCACGCAGAATGCCTGCAGCATCCCGTCCGTGAACGGTATTCAGATGCCCCCCTTTTCCCTGCACGTGATTCAGTTTGTAGAGCCATACGAGAGCCTTTAAAGTCGTACTGTGGTATTGCACAGGGTGGGAAATGTAGCACTCCAAGTAAAGGGAGTCAATAGTTTTTAAATTCTCAATTCACTTTAAACCAGGGAGCTTTTAGTTTTCTAAAAATAGCGTTTCATTATACCCGTAGCAGCAGCATTCAAAGCACTTTAGTTGAAGTTGGGACAATAAGAGCTCCATCAAAGAGGTATTAGAGAGCGTTTTCAGATACTGGTACAAATACAGCATTGGTTTTTGCAAAAATAGTACTTAGCCTGAGCAAAGGGGCTGAGCTTGCATGGAAGGGAGAACACACACAGTGGAGCTGTGAGATGGAAGCCTCTTTCCCAACTTGCTAGTAAGGGCCAGAAAAATCATATAGCCAAAAGTAACACTGATTCTGGCCATGCCTCCATGGGCAATGTACCTCCTTTTTTTCCCTAGCTGCCTTCCCTTGCAAAGACACCCTCCCCCCCCCCCCCCCCCCGAGGTTATATCTACAATACATAGAGTCTCCTTGCACAAGTTTTTTTGCTACTTATTCCTTTCCCCCACCATCACAGCATCGCAGGTCCATGGACCGGACACACATACATAAGGTACCACAGGATCAAGTCTACAGAAGTTTGGGAACCATTTGTTACAAACAGGAATAGTAATAGAGGCACTTAGCACTTCCAAGGATCAGGCCTGCTGCTCCCGTGAGAATGCAGGGTTCTTAGACCAGCACACTCTGTTATTCATCGTTCACTGTGTGATGCCTAACTCAGCACAACAGGCTGAATTAAGGTTGGAATGTCAGACTTTAAAGTCAACTTAGAAATCAAACTTCTCCGTAATATTTTAACTACTATATTACTACAAGAAGCATTTGTGCTTACTATCAATGAAAGACGAGAGAAAAATTATTTCACTATTTTTTCCAGTTTGTTTACTTTAGAGTTGACTGCACTTTGGGCTTCTCTAAACTTGAAATACTACTGCGGCGCTGCAGCTGTGCCGCTGTAGTGCTTCAGAGTAGACACTACCGGCACCGACGGGAGGGGATCTCCTGTCCACAATAGTTAATCCACCTTCCTGAGAGGCAGTAGCTAGGTTGATGGAAGAATTCTTCCGTGGACCTAGCACTGTCTACATTGTGGGTTAGGTCGGCTTAACTACCGTATTTTCCGGCGTATAAGACGACTGGGCGTATAAGACGACCCCCAACTTTTCCAGTTAAAATATAGAGTTTGGGATATACTCGCCATATAAGACTACCCCTCTTCCAATGCACACCAAAAAAAAAATTAAAAAAACATCAGATTTGATTTCAATATGGTAATTTTAATTCAAATGCTTATGACATGCAGGTACTTAGCAGGAAAACTGTCACTTATAAACATAAGACTGTTTGTCATCAAACATGTAAACATAAAACAGTGCAAGTGGATTAAACTTTTCCTAATTCACTCTAAAGCCAATGGTAAGCGATGTACCTTACCGGCGATTGGCTGGTTGTTGTATACAAAGCCTGCTTGGATTGGTCAGCTCTCCCTGCCTGCCCAGCCCTCCCTGTCTCCAAGACTATCAGAGCGGTAGCGCAAACACGCCTCTTTCACCCATCTGGCCCGCCCTTGTATCCTATTACCTCCTTCTCTGCCTCTCAGATCTCGCACATGCGCGCCTGCGCCGCTTCACTGCAGTCCTCAGGAGCGAGATCTGAGAGGCAGAGAAGGAGGTATGGTAATAGGATACAAGGGCGGGCCAGACGGGTGAAAGAGGCGTGTTTTTCTGGGCACAGCGCCGCTCTCTTTTTTCCATACCCCCGGCGTCCCGGACGCCTGCAGCTTGCTCCGCCCTTCACTTACACCTTCCCGGTGAGGCGCCCCCTCACCTCGTCATCGGGCAGGGATGCGGCCGTTTTTGAGCTCCCCCCACCATATGCGGCGACCGCAGATTCTCCAGTCCGGCTCGGAAGTTTCAGCACCCGCCCTATAAGGCGACACCCGGCGTATAAGACGACCCCCGACTTTTGAGAAGATTTTCCTGGGTTAAAAAGTAGTCTTATACGCCAGAAAATACAGTACATTGCTCAAGGATTTTTCAGACCCCTGAGTGACTTAGCTAGGTCAACCTAACTTTTTAGGGTAGGCCAGGCCTTTGTACGTAGTCAGTTTCTCGGTTTCTCCTGTGGAGTCAATTTCCCCTTTCATTTGTGTGGATCTATCATGCAGCAATGAGAGTGAGACAGAGAACAGAAGAATGTGATCGTAAAAATCACAAAACCTGGCAAAGGGACTCAGGAGTGAGTGAGCCTTAGAACTCACTTTTCTTAAATTAATAGTTTTCACATTGTTGGTGTCCCTTTACAAGTCTTGAGTTTTGTCCATTCAGGTCTCAACTTCAGTAATACTGAAACAATGCGTTAGATACGAATAGCTGTTTCCAAACTTCAGCTGATTGATTTTAATCTTGCATAACATAAAATGGATTCTCTGGGCTAGATTCTGATCTTGAGCACTATTTTACACCAGTGTAACTCCATTCACTTCAGTGGAGTAACTCCGGACTTACAACACAGAAAATCAGGCCCACAGAGGATATTCTCCATTAAAATAAATGAATATTTTCTGCAACTCGGCAACTTTACAATCAACAGAATTGTTTCCTGTACATAGTCATTCAAACAATCTCCTTCAAAACAAGAAAAGCAAACTCTTCCTAAGTGTTTTTTTTTTTTAAAACTACCTACTTTTATTGTGAGGTTATTGCCACCATAGAGATCTTTGTAAAAAGCTTATGTTCATGAAGGAATTTGTATTAGATACTGGTTTGTGTGACTTACTGTATTTTGTAAGGGTTTTTTCCCTTTGGGAATTGTGTTATTAATGAGCAGTTTTATGCTTTATTTCTGGTATGTGTACACATTGTAATTGATGTGCTTTTTTTTTTTAAATCTCTGTACAGAACAGATTGATATTAGGTAGATACTCACTGGCTGAAGTTTTCATATTGCCTACAAATTTACACATGTGGATAAATCCATATCATAAACAGAGGAACAATAGTTCATCTATCGTCAGTAAAAAAAACAAACAAACAGCGTATAGCCTATATATTGTACTTGAATATTGGATCTTGACTAAAACGAATATTAGTTCAGCCTTAATCTAAAACAAAACACACAGGTAAATTCCCCCCCCCCCCCACACACACACACACAGTCCCTATCTTTTGTATTCTGAAGTTTTCAAAAAGCAATGACTAGGTAAACAATATCTGTAATATATCAGCCATCAAATAAGGCTGTGCTCCAACAGTTCTCTACATTTAGTTTGTGTAAAATGATTACAGCAAAAACTAAATAAATTACACCAAATTCTACATTTACTTTTACCTTAAGAGCCTGATTCACTCAGCTCTTCTAGGGTGACCAGATGTCTGTTTTTTGACCAGAACATCCAGTCGAAAAGGGAACCTGGCGGCTCTGGTCAGCACCGCCGGTCGGCAGTTCTGTAGAGCTAAGGCAGGCTTGTCTCTACCTGTCCTGGCTCTGTGCTGCACCCCAGAAGTGGCCAGCAGGTCCGGCTCCTAGGCAGGGGGCCACGGGGGCTCCATGCGCTACCCGCACCCCGAGCACCAGCTCCACACTCCCATTGGCCAGGAACCGCAGCCAATGGCAGCTGCAGCGGCTGTGCCTGCGGGACAGAGCAGTGCGCAGAGCTACCTGCCACGCCTCCACCGAGGATCCGAACCTGCAGTGCTGGCCACTTCTGGGGCGCAGCATGGACTCAGGACACGCAGGAAGCCTGCCTTAGTCCCCCCGCGCTGCACCGCAGATCGGGAGCCACCAGAGGTAAGCCTGCACCCCAACCCCCTGCCCCATCCCTGAGCCCCCTCCCAAACCCGGAGCCCACTTCTGCACCCCAATGCCCTCATCCTCAGCCCCACTCCAAACCCTGCACCCACAGATGGAGCCCTCACGCCTGCTGCACCCCAACCCCCTGCCCCAGCCCAGAGCCCCCTCCCACACCTTCAACCCCTCTGCCCCACCCCCCAGCCTGGAGCCCCCTCCTGCACCCCAAATCCCCATCCGTGGCCCCACTCCAGAGCCCGCATTCCTTCCCACAGACCAATCCCCTGCCCCAGACCCTGAACCCCTCATTTCTGGCCCCAACCCAGAGCCCACACCCCCCCAATTAGAGCTCTCACCCCACCCCAACCCAAGTGAGGGAGCAAGGAAGGGAGGAGAGTGAGCAACCGGGAGGGAGAATGTAGTGAGTGGGGGGCAGGGCCTCAGGGAAGGGGCAGGGCTAGGGTGTTCGGTTTTGTGTGATTGGAAAGTTGGCAACCCTAAGCACTTCTAAGGATCAGGTCCACAACATGTCAGCTTTGGTTCAAAAAAGAAAGGGGGGGGACGGGGGGAGGCTTTTGTTTATGCCCTTTCCTATGTAATAACATGGGGCACAAAATCACTTTAGTATGGAAGTGACTAATCCCATCCTATCCTTTTGAAAATGAACTTCTGCCCTTCTTAAATGTGTATTATGTTGTTCATACTCTGGAGTCTTTATTCCTTGTCTCTAACTTATTTTACAAATTCTCTATCATTTTATGTTTCATTAAAATGATGTGTGTCTGACTTCTAGTAATTAAATACTATTGTATAAAATAGGACAAAAGAAATTAGTAAAAAGTGCAGGCCCTGTGTCACATTTATTCATCCTTTATACTTGGTACTGATTGCACTAAAGAAACAGGAGTCCAACAGTTTGGCCTGTTGATCTCAAAGTGTACTTAAGCTTATTGGAGTGGCTGTTCTAAATAATTGAGTTTTTATTATGGCTGTAATTTTTGAGGTGTCTCCACATAAAGAAAATTGTGAGGTTAGTAAGTGGCATATTAAAGTACACTTTAAACAGATTTTGAAGCCAATTATTCAATTCTATTTAACCACCAAGCTGGTACATGAAAGTTAGAGTAACTCAAAACACAATTAACATGGAGTAACTCCTTCATAAGCCTTGCAAACACTATTGTATAAATCTCCAATACTTTTCATTCATAAATAGTACAATACAAAACACTAGTAAATAGACAATAAAATAGCATATTTGAATAATCTACAGTCAAATTTTAGGTTCTCTAATTACAATTCTAGGGTTACAGTGTTTTTCTCATTTTTGTTAATACACTGAAAATATCACTAACATGCCAATTGATGTTTAAATTCAATACGTGCGAGTGTCCTATAATTTATTAATCTAGGTTTGGATTTACTCCTGTCTTATTGTTTGCTAAATATTCTGACTTCATATAATGAATCATGTGGTCTTTCTGAAATGATAGCCAGGAAGACCAAAAAAAAACAAAAAACATTTCACGCTGCTTTTGTCTTTATATACAGTAGTTTTTAAAAAGATGTCTTTAGGGTTTAATAAGTGAGTGTAATGTAAAATAATCCCTGTAATAAAATTTGCTTTAATGTTTCCAACAGGCTACAGTAGCTTGGAAGGTTTTTATTTCCATCCCAGTCTGCAGATTAAAAAAAAGTCATCTTCCTTTCCCATGGGTAGTCAAATCCGATGTACACCATTCATCTGTAATTTGTATGAAAATAAGTGAAAAGAAAGGGAAATTCAAATGTAAGGCTGCTTTAAAGCCGCTCTTCCACCCTCAGAGAAATGGGCACTGCCGCACTGGATCAGACCAGTGGTCCAACTAGACAGTACTAGAGCTGATTTGAGTTTTTCAACAAAACTTTTTCTGGTGGTGCTAGGGGAAGAAAAGCTACATGTGACTCAAAATCTTGTCTCTCTCACCAACAGAAGTTGGTCCAAGATATCACCATCCACCTTGTCTCTCTAATATCCTGGGACAAACACAGCTACAAGTACACTGCGGACAGAACTAGTATGAACATTTTTGATGAAATCTCAAACCCTAAACATTTTGCAGAAACTTATCCTGCCTGGGAGGCGGGAAACGGCCCAGGTTCTAGTCTCTGATCTGCCTGATCCAGAGCGATCTGGGATAAAAAACTCTGCTCTGGATCAGGCAGAGCAGGGATTGGAACCTGGGTTGTTTCCCACATCCCTGGCCAGTGCTCTACCCACTAGGCCACACAGTGAGAGTGAGACAGACAGATGAACATGACCCAAAAAAGCGTTTCAACTCCGGAAGGATGAGGTTTTGGTCTGAAAACAGACATTTGACAGATTCCATTTTGCAAAAACATCCGCACTGGAATGAAAACAAAATTTCGAAACCTTGAAAAGTGGCCACAAAACAAAACTGCCATTCTCCACACTGCTGTAATAGGCACTCAGGGCTTGAATGAGCCATGTGAGCTGTGCTGAAATGGTGGGTTTCAGCCCACCCAGGGGAATTAGGAGCACCATTCCCAAACGGAGAAGAAAGCCTCTCAACAGTCTCACATGAGAACAGATTTTCACATCACAACACAAACTCCTCAAAACACAGGAGTCACCTCAGATATGAAAACTCAGGATTTCACTATAACATTGTAGCCAATACGGTCTTCAGCAGGCTTGCACATACTCACAAAATTCACGGACGCCCTCACATGGCCCCACTTACTCATAGGAAAGTCCTATATCTCAGGTAGTGGGCACCATTTGAAGCTCACCATTTACCCTCCTTAGACTAACACACACAACAGTATTATAGTTCTTATGTATTCGCTAGCATCTACCAAGCAGAGCCTTTAGTAGGGGCCACTGAAAATATACACAACCCCAAATTCATCATTGCACCGAGGATGAGGGAGGTACTAAGGACTTGGGCCCTTCCCACCAGTTTGGGGGTGATGTGCACTCCAAGGGATGAAGAGAAGGAGCAGTCCCTGTGCTCCTGGGAAGGCAGTGACTAGAATGGTCTTGAACCTGTACACAGCATGTATAGGATCAGAGTGAGACGATCTGTACCCCTGCCTGCTCTCCACCCCCCCCCAAACTGCACCAATGAAAGGACAATCTGTCCCGGAGAACAGAAATATTGGGGTTTCCAGTTACCACTCCACGTCAGTGCTATGTTTTTAATGGCCACAAAGGGGAAGTCATGGGGAACCAATTCAAAGTCTCTAACCAAGCCTAAGGATGTGACTGTTCAGTCAACCAGACTAGGGTGACCATACGTCCCAATTTTATTGGGACTGTCCCGATATTTACTTGTTTGTCTCGCGTCCCAACCGATGTTCGGTTGAAACACGAATTGTCCCGATATTTTGTGCTCCGCCCCACAGTCAAAGGGGGTTCACGCCCACCCCCACCCCAACTTCCTCCCCCATTGGATCCCTTCCCAAATCCCCGCCCTGGCCCTGCCTCTTCCCCAAGCACGCCGCATGCCTCCTCCTCACCCCTCCCTCCCAGACTTGCACTAATCAGCTGTATGGCGGCGCAAGTGCTGGAGGAGGGGGGAGAAGCAGGATGCAGCAGACAACTCAGGGGAGATGGAGGCGGAGCGGAGATGAGCTGGTGTGGGGGGGGGCGGGGCATGGAGCTGCCGGTGGGTGCTGAGCCCCAGCAATTTTTCCTATGCTCCGGCTTTTCTTTCTTTTTTTTTCCCCTCCACCGCCAGCTCTTGGGGTTTTTTGTTTTTATTTTGCTCTGCCAACAGCTTCCCCTCCCCTCCCCCCTCCCAGATATTTCACATCTCTCACAGAATTTGCTCACCACAACTGGATGCAGTGTGTCTGGGTGGCAAGAACAAAAGGGGTTGTTGTCCCTTTAAGGGACCCTGCTGCCTTGGGTTATGAGGGGAAGGCACAAGGGTGCAAACCCAGAGCGGAGCAAGAGGGAACCAGAAGCCCTGCTCAGGTGGGAGCATTGACATACCAGGGACAACACGTGTACATGTTTATACGCTCCAGACTTAATCTTCTTTGACCACTGACTAGGAGCTGGTACCTCTTTGTGGCAGGTGTCCTGTGTAGATATTTGTTCCATAAGGGATCCGGTTCCCTGAAAACGCAGAGCTGTAAGGCTATTTAAAGGAAGGCATCTCCTGGGGAAACTGGTTGGCACCCCTAACGTCTGGTATAGTGGGGAAGACCCCCCCCCGCCTTCTTCCAGCCTCCCTCACCGCACATGAGGGGAGGGTGGCGGGATCCCAGCAACAGGCTGGCTGGGACCAAGTTGGGAAGGCCCAGGTCTGACTGCAATCCTCCCACATTGGCGGAAACGATTAAGGAAAGACTGATGGCCTGCTCTGTATGCTTTATTGCTGGGTATTCCCAAGTAAGTTCGTAAATCTGTGGCCTAATTAAACCACGCACATAGCACATATCTGTCTTTCTGCGTGGCCAGGACAATGAGGGAGCATTGCTACTGATAATTCATTAGAGTCATTGTGTGTGTTAAAAGCAACAAAAAGAATCCTGTGGCACTTTATAGGCTAACAGATGTATTGGAGCATAAGCTTTCATGGGTGAATACCCACTTCGTCAGACACATGTGTGTGTTGTGGCTTTATTTCCCAAACCCCAGTGTTTTCAGGATAGTGCAAAAATCAAGGAATATTTACATTCAATATGATATGGTCAACATTAGGGATTTTAAATAAATACGGTATTTGTAGAGCAAGTGAAATGTCTTAAAGTATCCTGCTGAAAACAGTGTAGTGCTACTGATTTACAAATTAATTATACTGGTAAAGCCTAACTGCCTCTACCAAGTCATTATCCCTAAAATCATAAATAAACAAAAGCATCAAAGTTGGGCATTTTAATTGAGAGTTCCTTTTATTTCCACTAGAAAGGAAAGATACTGCAGGACAGAGAGATGAAAGGAATTTCAGCTTTCAGATCCACTTCCAAGAAAATAAAATAGTCATTCTTAAGTCTCAGGACCAAAATTTTAACTCCGTGTTTTGATAAATCAACAGTTTTATGCTATATGAAACAAAGGTGGCATTTAACATTAATCGTGTGCAATCTCTTCATCGTTAGTGTTTATATGTAATGTAGTTTTGGTAGTAAACTACAAAAACTGAAAACTAAGAGAGGGGAAAATAATCTATTTTTCAAGAACCTTACCATAACCTTTTACCATCAGGCAGATGGAGTCATTTTTTTAAAAAAAAATCTTTTTCAAAACAAGCTATGATGCAATACTGGAAACTCACTAGGATTCATTACTATATTGTATTAGAGATAGCAATATGGTTGCACACTTTTCAAAACATAGATCTTCTCAGGGACTCATCCTCCCAGCTTCCCAATGAGAATTCTATCCTTCCCCTTTGGCTTGATTACATAAAAAAGTAAGAGGTCTCTGTTAAGATGACAAACTCGCCTTAATAGGATAGGTGTGACTGTTTAGTTACCTCCCCCATACTACAAATTTATTTCTCTCGCATTCTCCAAGCATAGACATTTACCTAAAATTTTAGTTTTCCAGCCTGCACTAATCTCATCACGTTACAGTTTGATTCTGTCATACTCATGTTTGCTATTCCTCCACAAATTTGTTCACAGTTCAAAGAAACAGCCAACAAAAGCAGACACAAAACAGCCACCCTGTCCTCAGAGAGGAGTTTGTGTCTAGGACTGTGGCGAGACTCAGACTAGGTTATGAACAAGCAGGCAGTGACAATGTTTGAACACAGAGAGAAGCAGCAGTTCTGAGAACCACCAGGAATTGCTCAGGTCTATGCTCCAGATTTTGAGAGCAACTGTATAAGACTGATCTGGGTAATGTATAGGGATACTTTGGCCTGGTTTACACTAGGAGGTTATGTCGAATTTAGCAGTGTTAAATCAAATTAACCCTGCACCCATCCACACAATGAAGCTATTTAGTTCGACATAGAGGTCTCTTAAATTCGATTTCTGTGCTCCTCCCCAACTAGGGGAGTAGCGCTAAATTCGACATGACCATGTCGAATTAGGGTAGGTGTGGATGGAAATCGACGCTAATAGCTCCGGGAGCTATCCCACAGTGCACCACTCTGACGACGCTCTGGACAGCAATCCGAGCTCAGATGCTCTGACCAGCCACACAGGAAAAGCCCCGGGAAAATTTGAATTCCTTTTCCTATCTGGGCAGCTTGAATCTCATTTCCTTTTTGGACATCGTGGCGAGCTCAGCAGCACTGGCAACAATGCAGAGTTCTCCAGCAGAGGTGACCATGCGATCTCAGAATAGAAAGAGGGCCCCAGCATGGACTGATCGGGAAGTGTTGGATCTGATCGCTGTGTGGGGCAATGAGTCTGTGCTTTCGGAGCTGCGATCGAAAAGACGGAATACAAAGATCTACGAGAAGATCTCAAAAGCCAGGACAGAGAGAGGATACAGCCGGGATGCAACGCAGTGCCGCGTGAAAATCAAGGAGCTGAGACAAGCGTACCAGAAGACCAAAGAGTTAAACGGACGCTCCGGATCCCAGCCCCAGACATGCCGTTTCTAGGAGGCACTGCATTCCATTCTAGGTGCGGCCGCCACCACTACCCCACCACTGACCATGGGCTCTGAGGATGGGATATTGTCGACGGCCGCTTCCTCGGAGATGTTAGCGGACGGGGAAGATGAGGAAGGTGATGAGGAAGACGAGGCAGTCGACAGCGCTTAGAATGCTGATTTCCCCGACAGCCAGGATCTCTTCATCACCCTCACAGAGATCCCCTACCAACCGTCCCCAGGCGTTAACCCAGACCCTGAATCAGGGGACGGATCAGTCGGTAAGTGTTTTAAACATGTAAACATTTATTTTGAACAGAACAGGAATATTAACAATGGGATTTTCATGATTAGTCTGCCCTAGGCGCTCTACTTTTTAAGTCCTTGGCAGTGCAGCTACTGGAAAATAAGGTCTATATGTCCGGGGATAGACTACGAAGCTCTCCTGGAGGTAATTGGAAAGCCTTTGCATGAGGTTCCTGGGGAGAGCGGCCTTATTGTGTTCTCCGTGGTAGGAAACTTTTCCTCGCCAGGCTATCATCAAGTACTCTGGGATCATTGCCTTGCAGAGCATGGCGGCATACAGCCCTGGTTTTTGCTGGCTTTCATGCAACATGCGTTCTTTCTCGGTCTCAGAAATCCTCAGCAGAGTGATGTCGCTCATGGTGACCTGCTTAGAATTAGGGGAATGTTATTATTGGAACTGCTTGCCTGTTCCTTTACAGAACTGTCACCGGCGGTTTACAGGCATGCGGTGGAGGCAGGAGAGGGGCAGCATACAGGGATCTTTCCCGGGGACAGCCGCGAGGGGGTGGGACAGGGGCAGAGTTCATGCTTGCCGGATTGCCGGCAGCAGGAACTGGCCAACGCTAGGAGCATTGCTTTGAATGTGAAAGGAGGGCACTGCTATAATTTAAATTTTAAGCAGCCAAAAGTCTACGGCTTACCATGTCAGCCTGCTACCCGAATTCCGCTGTCTGACCTCCACTGAAAGACCCCAGGCACTGAATGCGAAGGCTGAAAATTCAACCTTGTCCTGAGTGCGCATGTGATAGGTGCTGTGCATGGTCTTGTTCACAGAGAAAGACTATGTTCATTGTTCACAAAAAATCATCTTTGTGAGGAATTCACTCCCTTTTTCCCATCCCACAGCTGCGACTGTCTCCCGACCTACCCTGGCATCCCCCTCCCAGAGGCTGGCGCAGATTAGGCAGAGAAAGAAAAGGACACGGGACGACATGTTCTCAGAACTTATGGGCTGCTCCCGAGCCGAGGCGGCCCAGCAGACCCAGTGGAGGGAGAACATGTCGCAATACCAGCGAGCACACAGCAAACGGGAGGAGAGGTGGTGGCAGGAAGACCAGTAGGCGACTCAAACGCTGCTTGGACTAATGAGGGAGCAAACGGACACGCTCCGGTGCCTTGTGGATGTTCTGCAGGACTGGAGGCAGGAGGACAGAGCCCCGCTGCAGTCTCTCTCTAACCGCCCTCCCCCGCCACAAAGTCCCATACCCCCCTCACCCAAAGTCCCAAGAAGGAGGGGCGGCAGGGGCCGTGAAAACTGTCACTCCACCCCTGCAGACTGCTCAAATACCAGAAGGCTCTCATTCCCAGAAATTTGATAAGTCCTTTCCTTCCCGCCTCACCCAAGCCCCCATCCCAGTTTCATCCCTTAACTGTGTAGTTGCTAATAAAAGATACGTTTCTGTTAATTACTGTTTCCATCATGTTCTTTTAGGGGAGAGTGTATTTGAAGGGGGGGAAGGGGGTTGGTAATTGGAGAGGACAGTCACCTTTACCAGGGTACAAACACGGGGACAGGTTCAGCAGAAGGTCACACACACATTGCAGTCACTAGGCACCCTGGTCAGTCTGGGAGGTGGTTTTCATGTTCTGTGTGGGGGAGCTATGTGACTTTGTGACGGGGGAGGGCGGTTACAGATCTTATGCAGCGGTCCTTATCCTGGATCACAGAGCCACACAGCAGGGGATCTGTAACCGTCCTCCCCCGCCACAAAGCCCCCCCACACAGAGTCCCGAAAAGGAGGGGTGGCAGGCTCCCTTGAAACAACCAGTCCACCACTGCGAACCGCTCTAGGAGCAGCAGCCTGTCATTCCTCGAATTTAGAAGCGTTCTTTCCATCACTACGCCCGCTCCCCACCACGGTCTGCATCCCAGTTTCAACACTTTACCGCGAAATCCTTAATAAAGCGATGTTCATTAACAAAGTTCCATTTACTTTATTTTTAAACCTGCGTTGGAAGGGGGGGACGGAGTGAACAGGGTATGTAGCTGGAGAGGATAGTCAACATTAATTGGGTAAAGAAACGGGGGCAGGTTCAGCTTCTCTTTAAACAAACTTAATAGTCACAGGTTACCCTGCTCACTGAGGAACCTAGCTTTCAAAGCCTCCCGGATGCACAGCGCGTCCTGCTGGGCTCTTCTAGTTGCACGGCTGTCTGGCTGGGCATAATCAACAGCCAGGCTATTCGCCTCAACCTCCCACCCCGCCATAAAGGTCTCCCCCTTGCTCTCACAGAGATTGTGGAGCACACAGCAAGCTGCAATAACAAAGGGGATATTGGTTTCGCTGAGATCAGAGCGAGTCAGTAAGCTTCTCCATCTCCCCTTGAGACGTCCACCACCATTCTGCACTTGCTCAGACGGTAGTTGAAGAGTTCTTTTTCACTGTCCAGGGCGCCTGTATAGGGCTTCATGAGCCAGGGCATTAGCGGGTAGGCTGGGTCCCCGAGGATCACTATAGGCATCTCCACATCCCCAACAGTTATTTTCTGGTCCGGGAAGTAAATACCTTCCTGCAGCCATCTAAACAGACCAGAGTTCCTGAAAACATGAGCGTCATGAACCTTGCCTGGCCATCCGATGTTGATGTTTGTAAAACGTCCCCTATGGTCCACCAGTGCTTGCAGCAGCATTGCAAAGTAGCCCTTTCGGTTAATGTACTGGGGCCTGGTGGGCCGGTCCCAGGATAGGGATGTGAGTTCCATCTATAGCCCCACCGCAGTTTGGGAATCCCATCGCGGCGAAGCCATCTATGAGGACCTCCACATTTCCCAGGGTCACTACCTTTGACAGCAGTAGCTCAACGATTGCGTTGGCTACTTGCATCACAGCAACCCCCACGGTAGATTTGCCGACACCAAAGTGGTTCGCGACTGACCGGTAGCTGTGTGGCGTTGCAAGCTTCCAGAGGGCTATGGCCACTCGCTTCTGGACAGTCAGGGCTGCTCGCATCCAGGTGTCCTTGCGCTTCAGGGCAGGGGACAGCAACTCACAAAGTTCCAGGAAAGTTCCTTTCCGCATCTGAAAGTTTCGCAGCCACTGTGATTCATCCCAGACTTGCAGCACTATGCGGTCCCACCAGTCCGTGCTTGTTTCCCGGGCCCAGAATCGCCGTTCCACAGCATCAACATGACCCATTGCCACCATGATGTTCACGGCACGGGGTCCCGTGCTTTGTGAGAGGTCTGTGCCACTCTAAGACTTCATGTCCTCACCGAGCTGCCATAGCCTCCTCGCCCGATTTCTCAGCATCTGCCTCTGGAAAAGGTGGATGATAAGGTGCGAGGTGTTGATCGCATCCAGGTGTCCTTGCGCTTCAGGGCAGGGGACAGCAACTCACAAAGTTCCAGGAAAGTTCCTTTCCGCATCTGAAAGTTTCGCAGCCACTGTGATTCATCCCAGACTTGCAGCACTATGCGGTCCCACCAGTCCGTGCTTGTTTCCCGGGCCCAGAATCGCCGTTCCACAGCATCAACATGACCCATTGCCACCATGATGTTCACGGCACGGGGTCCCGTGCTTTGTGAGAGGTCTGTGCCACTCTAAGACTTCATGTCCTCACCGAGCTGCCATAGCCTCCTCGCCCGATTTCTCAGCATCTGCCTCTGGAAAAGGTGGATGATAAGGTGCGAGGTGTTGACAACGGCCATAACTGCAGCGATGATCGCAGCAGGATCCATGCTCGCGGTGCTGTGGCTTCCACGCTGTCACTTACCAGAAAAGTGCGCGAACTGATTGCCCGCCGGTGCTTTCAAGGAGGGAGGGCGGGAGTGACGGTTGGATGACTACAGTTACCCAAAACCACCCTCAACACATTTTTTTCCCCAGCAGGCATTGGGGGCTCAACCCAGAATTCCAATGGGCAGCGGGGACTGCGGGAACTGTGGGATAGCTGCCCACAGTGCACCGCTTCCAATGTCGATGCTTGCCCCATTAGTGTGGACTCACAAAGTCGAATTACTGTCCTTAGCGTGGCACACGTTCGACTTTGTAATATCGATTCCACATATTCGATTTAAGCAGGGCCGGCTCTAGGATTTTTGCCACCCAAAGCAAAAACAATTTTGGCCGCCCCCCCCACCCCCCGTTTTTTAATTACCCCACCCCTGCCTCAACTCCGTCCCTTCCCCAAATCCCCAGCCCTGCCTCCTCCCCTCAGGCTCTCAAGCCTAGGAGGGAAGGGGAGAAGCGGCGCCCGCGCCGCGGCCGCTCAGAGTTTCCCCCTCCCTCCCAGGTTTGAGAGCCTGGGAGGGAGGGGGAGACCCCGAGCGACCGCGGCACACGAAACAGCTGATTCGCGCGCCGCTGCTCCCCCTCCCTCCCAGGCTTGAGAGCCTGGGAGGGAGGACGAGTAGCAGCGTGCGAATCAGCTGTTTTGCGCACCGTGGCGAGCTAGGGCGGCCGGGGCACATTTTTAGGGGCGGCATTCTGGCCCCGGCCATGTCGCCCCTAAAAATGTGCCGCCCCAAGCACCAGCTTGTTTTGCTGGTGCCTAGAGCCGGCCCTGGATTTAAGTAAAATCGAACTACTCTCATAGTGTAGACATATCCTTGCTTATTACCCAATTGAATTTGCATTGCAGCCTCTCATCCAGCTCTCTTTCTGATTAGCTTTTGTTTTGTATACTTTACTGTAGATTTCTTTTGAACAGTAACTATAAAGCAAAGTATGTCTTTTTTCCATGTAAATAATCTAAAAACAGCATAAACACCTTCAAAACTGTATTTCCCTCTAGGTTGGGGGTTTTGTTTGATCCTCAAGAGAGTACCTATCAGCTTCTGTCCTCCTAGTCCCTTAAGGCCTCTAGCCTACATTATAATGCCTTTCTTTGGTAGGGGAAAACTAGAAGAGACTTCTTTCAGAGGTTGTCAATGGTGCTCATTAATTGGCCACAGTGGTCACTAATGATTAACATTACAGCTTGTCAAACTCCTCATGGCAAACTATGTCCCATTTTTTGCAAATTGCCTTGTGGGGTCCCAGGCGGAGCGAATAAAGCACACGACCAATATGGTTGCAAGCTGAATCCGAATCTGTTTATTGCAAGCTTTCTTTTATAGTTTTTCTCAACATTACATAACACAATTAGGCTATAATCACACATCTACGGATTGGACAAGAAGGAGAATCATGTGTTTATCACATGTATAGCCCCACACCGATTGGTTCAACCGTTCCTTACATAAGGCCATGATTTGTTTACCTCATCTTATATAATCCTAGACCACCAGGGGGCCTTACATAAGGCCATGATCATCTTATATAATCCTAGACCACCAGTGGGTCTTACATAAGGCCATGATCATCTTATATAATCCTAGACCACCAGGGGGTCTTACATAAGGCCATGATCATCTTATATAATCCTAGACCACCAGGGGGTCTTACATAAGGCCATTATCATCTTATATAATCCTAGACCACCAGGGGGCCTTACATAAGGCCATGATTTGTTTACCTGGCAAGTGTCCCATCGTGACCCTTACCTCCTCATGGAACTTTTCATTAGGTTGGTGTAGGGATGATACATCCCCACACCTCCCCCCTTTTTCTTAAATAAGGCCTATAGGAGGGTCCAACTAACATTAGGACAATTACTAGCCACCTGACTACTTTTTTTGAACCTATAAAACTGACAGGTGACATTTAACAACTGGGAACTATTAAAAAACATAACATTACATAAATACCCACGAAAACCATTGGGGATCCGATGGGGTGGCCATGAACAAGCAAAAAGGGCTTTTTGGCCAGTTTGGTTCGCCCAGGTGATTCAAACATTTTGTCGTGGGTTAACAAAAGGTACAGAGTTTGGACATACAAAGACCCCTGCTCCTATAATAAGGAGTCCGAACAAATAGAAGCACAGCATTATCAGGTGTCTAGGTTGTAGCAAACAACAAGTGCAGGTCCGGTGTTGCGGGGCCGTTGTTTGGCTTCTGTGTGGCGGCATGGTGTTCGGGTGGATCTTATCCGGTGGTTTTTTCAAAGTTAGATAAGCCTGGCTCCGCCATTCTTTCCAACCTATTCTGCAACTGCTCACCCTGCCCCGGGAACTCCGCCCGGAACTCTGGGGTACAAACATCATTGGTGACAGGAAAGCCGGGCTGGTTTAGGGCTCGCAATGCGTGGGACTGCGGGGGATGGCTCTCACCGGCCAAATGGGACAACTGATTCAGCATGTCCTGTAGCTGAAGTCCCTGTTTGTACATTTCCGCCCGAAATTCTTGTAACTTATCCCCTTCTGGGCTTGAGACCTCCATTTTATTTGCGGGGTCGTCCGGTAACGGGACGATACTAGGATCAGCTTCGGGTGCACTGGGGTTGAGTGGTATGATAGTGTCCTCACCCCCAAAGAACTCACGGGCTCCCACCGGCAACACATAAGGCGGCTCCTCTTTTGGCCGAAAGAGGTTATTAATGGCCGACTGGACCTCGGCTTCTGCCGCAATTGTTTCTATCAGTTTCTTAGATTTGCACCATATTTGGCTCGATGACACGGCCTTCTTGTTGCCGTGAGAGACCGACTCCCAGAGGTCAGAGCCTAGACTTTCCCAGACTGCCTTATCAAAGACAGTATCAGGAGTAACAAAAAACCCACGTCTCTGCCCCCATTTCAACAAACGGGACAACATGTCAGAGGGAAGCTTCTCTCCCCGCTTTTTAGCGATGCGTAATAAAAAAATCATGCACCATCTCCTCCTCTGCAGACAAAGCAGAGCCCATTTTATCAAATGCAGCCGCTCACCTGTGAGCTCACGAACGTCTCTCTCGGACGACCAGGAGCCGGTATCCTCCGGTACCTCCTGCCGCGGCTGCCACCTCCGCCTTTTTTCACCGAACGCTTCAGTCGGCTGTGAGCTCACGAACGTCTCTCTCGGACGACCAGGAGCCGGTATCCTCCGGTACCTCCTGCTGCGGCTGCCACCTCCGCCTTTTCTCAAACCATGTTCAGTTTTTGGTCGTGCTCCAGTTGACACTGAGCTTGGCAAACCATTTAAATTTTGGTAGCCTGCCCTCTTATTCCCACAGATTCCCTTTCTCTGATGATCTTTGTGAAGAAGGCCTGTTTCCACCTTAACAGGGCACGGCTGTTTGCGCTTTTTGGTAGAAGGAGTGCTGGAAGGAGAAGAGCCAGAATTGTTCCAGTTTCTTCATGAGAGATGACATAGAGTCTGACCACTTAGATCCTTTTTTTGGTTGGATCTGCTTTTTCTTTGCTCAGCTTCTGAGACAACACCTGTTGGGTCTACTGTCTGAGAACATTGATCCCTGCTCCACTGGCGGCTGTGGCTAGTATGATTTCTGCTAGCTTACTCTGGGCAAAGTCCTAGCTGCCTTGATGTCCAAGCCGAATCACGTCGGGGTCACCATTTGTGGGGTCCCAGGCGGAGCGAATAAAGCACACGACCAATATGGTTGCAAGCTGAATCCGAATCTGTTTATTGCAAGCTTTCTTTTATAGTTTTTCTCAACATTACATAACACAATTAGGCTATAATCACACATCTACGGATTGGACAAGAAGGAGAATCATGTGTTTATCACATGTATAGCCCCACACCGATTGGTTCAACCGTTCCTTACATAAGGCCATGATTTGTTTACCTCATCTTATATAATACTAGACTACCAGGGGGCCTTACATAAGGCCATGATCATCTTATATAATCCTAGACCACCAGGAGGTCTTACATAAGGCCATGATCATCTTATATAATCCTAGACCACCAGTGGGTCTTACATAAGGCCATGATCATCTTATATAATCCTAGACCACCAGGGGGTCTTACATAAGGCCATGATCATCTTATATAATCCTAGACCACCAGGGGGCCTTACATAAGGCCATGATTTGTTTACCTGGCAAGTGTCCCATCGTGACCCTTACCTCCTCATGGAACTTTTCATTAGGTTGGTGTAGGGATGATACATCCCCACATTGCCTATTCATAACCCTGGTAACAAGCAGGGCTTTGAGTCTTCAGTACTTGGAATTTGCTATATGAGCTGTGTAATTGAGTGTCACTCAAGTCACATGGTGTGGTTTCTCTTCCCTGATTGGATAACCTTTTAAATAGTTCCTCCAAAGAGGCACAGCATGACTATTATGAAGAACAATTAAGTCTTCTCCTTTCCTTTTTTGGAGAACCACATGGACACCCCCAGATTTAAAAACTGGTGGGCTCCCAACAGGAGAGCTTCTCTGGTCAGCATAGGTATTCCATATCAACAAGAGGCAGCAGCTATGTCAACAAGAGAAACCCTCCCATTGACATAGCACTGTCTACACAGGGGGGTGAGGTCGGTATAACTTTGTTGCTCAGGAGTATGGACTTTACTAACTTATGTTGGTATAATTATGTTGCTTGGGAGTATGAAATGTAAACCAAGCCTTTAGTTGGCTCATTTAATTCCCTGAGTTCTAGGGCTCTGGCCAGGGGACTTTGGGTTTTCTGGGGCTGAGTTTGAGTTGTTATTCACTATTCCGATAGATACTCTGTATTTTCCTCCACCTGCTGCTGGCATTTAGCTATATGTTGCCTAAAACCCACTGCCAGCACCTTTCCACCCCTCTGCAGGAGTTGCTCACCCCCTACGCGTTTCTGCTTTCTCCCATTCATGGCCTGCTCCTGGCAAGTACATCCCTGCCTTTAATCACCTACCAGTCAAATACGTGAACATCCTCAATGATCAGTCCATGTCCACCCTGCTGCTGACACAAGCCCTCTTCCTCCTGCATTTGCAGTTGTGTTTGCTTGTTCCCTATTTCTCCCAGCCTGGGAACCTCTTTCTTTTTCTACCGCCCTCAGCCTCCTGCTGGTTGGCACCAATATGTTAACAGGACTGTATTCACGTGCCATGCATAATGGATATTCCATCAGGCAGTCCAGCCAAACACCCAGCCTCAATATCTGTCACAATGGAGACACTTTTGTCCCCATGTTGTGGGGCTAAACTTGTTCTAAATATCTCCAGACAAGAAACATTTGGGTTACTTGAGCATCGCCCCCTGCCCTCTTCACAGCTGCTCACACCAATTGATCTCTCTGTTGTACTTATTTGGTTTCTTGGAAAGTCACTGGATTCCTCACACTCCTATTCTCCTCCTGCTTCCTGACACCCTCGCCCCAAAAACACAAAAAGCCAGAATATTTAGGCTGGGTGGGTGAAAGCTTCCAGCCCCCTCGCTATTCACCTCTTCTCTCTAACCAACATAAAATGCTCACTGCACAGGTTTCTAACCCATGCTGCATTTCTAACCACTGGCAACAAAGAGCCCAAGTCTGACCAATATCATGGACTGTACCTTAGTGGGGGACACCAATGCATAAGCTGCACCAGGCTCATGATATTGGCGCATGGGGTTATTCTGACCTAAACACAGCAACTTTCCCTTAACTCAGACACTTCTGTGATGCACGCCTAGGGCTAGATTCTATAGACAGATTTGTAGATTAGAGACCCATTACTGCAACTCTTGTGATTTAATCATGACTCCCTCTATTTAGTGTCTTTTCTTCGAGCCCCAGCTCCTGAAACAATGAGAATACATAAGAATCTCAATTTTCATTTTAAAGAAACAGTAAGTTTCTATCCCTCATGATTTTGAAGAAAAGGTTGGAAATGTGAACACTAAAGGCTCAAAAGCCAGAAAACAAAAATCCTCAAAGAAAACCCCAACATATATATATTTTAAAGACATCATGATCCTTTGGAACCTGGTGTTTGACTGCTTGGGCTCAACAATGCTGTAGACTTTGTGTTTGTACAGCACCTAGCAAAATGAGAACTTGACCGGGTTGAGGCCTCCAGGCACTAATGCAAGGTAACTATTAAAATCTCAGACACTTAGCACAGAAAGTATCTGCTGTCAGCCAAGCCACGTCATGTCCCCATTTCAAAGCTAAACACTGCTTGCCATTCAATTGGCATCAAGGGGGTCCGCTTTGACTTTATGCGATTACAGAAATGGGTGGATAATTTTTTTAAATATTTAATACTTTTCATATTGCAGCTAAACTACAGAGAACAGCAGATAAAAACGAGGAAAGCCTTCCTTAAATGTGGCCAAATTGCTTGGGTGCCCAGGACTGTGAAACCCAAGAGACACCTTTGGAGTGCCATGAAACCCAACCTCCTTACTGCAATTACTACTACTATTTATTTGTAGTACATGTGCATGTAGATGTCTCACCTAAGACCCCTGTCCCTGCTGTGTTAGGCATTCTGCAAGAACATGGTAAGGGTTCCATCTCTGATGAGCCATTCTGCCACCACCGAAATCAGCACTGGGGCCCTTGGGAGCAGATCCAAAGCTCGTTGAGGTCAGTGACAGTATCTGTAGCTTTGAATCAAGACCATGGTGATTAACTCTTTAATTCAATGAGCCTGTATAACAATTTAGGTTTCTCCATTTCATATGCCAGGTCTGGTTTTCTGACAAAATGTATGTAGGTTATATGGCAAATACTTAGAATTGCTGTGGAAAAGGGAGCTTTAGCAATGGTTAGCAACTGAGATTTATGAAAATCAAATACATATCGAACATCTGAACATATAGTAAAAATTGATGAGTTGCAAAGGGCTTGGGGTTTGTGTTTTCCTTTTTTTAAAATAAAACAAAGGCAAATTTTCTGCCTGAACTATTCTAGGATTTACATTTCAAGCAAATATCCAAATTTTTCACCAGCAAAATGTACCTATGTATTCTACTGGGTCATTGATTTTAAAACCCAACTCATTATAGATTTCAAAGAAGAATCCTGCTCTAAAGATCCATGACAAAAGCTGGCAAAAAAAAGTGAAGTTTAGCAGAGAAATTTAATGAAATTTGCAAAAAAAAAAAAAAAAAAAAAAAGTATAGTTTGCAAAAATTAGATTCAATACATCAAAATAGGGTGCTGCAATTTGTATGATTATTATTTTTTAAAAATCTTTAATACTTGGCTTACTCTGCTCCAAATATGAATTATAGGGGGGAGGAAGTACATGGGTGGAGATTAAGAGCATCATATTACTATTCAGTACATCCTCTAATGGGGAACTCTGTCCTGACCTTTCAGGTCTAACTGCTGCATTCCTACCTAGGCCTCAGTTCTGCTGTCTTTATACAGGGAATTTCCCCATTGACTTCAAATCAAGTTATGCCTGCATCAGAACTGCAGAGTCAAGGCCCACAGCAGAGCTCCCAATGAAATATTATTGTATCTCAATGTCCACTGTGAAAGTTCTCCTTTATTACCAAACACAAGAGCTCAATAAATGGGACATTAATTCATTCTCAAAGCAATACTCAATTATGAGGGCTTTAGTTTTAATAAGCAAAATGGAAAATTACTGATATCATAAAAACCTATCCAGTTAGAATCATCAAGGCATCTTACAAAGTAGAGAGAGTAATATCAGATGCAAGAGCAACAACAACACGACTTGCTTTTCTTTCTGGTGATTAATGAAGAATGTTCTCCCCATTAATAAACCTCAGGAAATAATAAAACCTATTGGAAAGATTTTTTCCTCCGAACTGAAATGCACAAACAAGAGATAAAGGCATACTGTGAAATTAAAGCTGAAATTTCATTAAGAGCTTGTGATAGAACAGAAAGAAGCTTATCTTTAAAAAAAATCTCTTTGGAGGTCAAACCATTTCTTATTATGATAATAAATAACCAGTGGGCAAGACTTGATGTCACCATCTCATTTTTCAGCTGTAGAATTAAATAAGTTTACACTGCCTTTCCTTACTGATTGATTGTTTCCAATTCAAAAAGTGCAGCTAAAATTAAGGAGCTCAAGAACATCTGGCCCCAGCAGGATTGTGGGACTGAAGTTTGTCTGTGAAATATTATGAAGAGGCCACATCAGAAAGTTCTCTGAGACAGGAGCCAGGATGAGGGATTAGAGAGTAGCTTGGTGTCAAGGAGCTTATGTCCAATGCAGTAGCATTACCTTGCAGTAACATTGAGACACAGTTCCCCCATTCAAGTGGGAGTTCTTAAGATAAGGAGAAAAGTTCTTGAAGAGTGCTGGCTTGCAAATCCAGCTTCTAGCTTCATTGTAGGTGATGAAATGTAGCCATGTGTTCAGATATCTGTCACATCAACCTGTCTTACCACAAAATGTTTTTCATGGTTAAGACCTCCCAGAATTTCATAAGCCATCTGTCAAGTGAAGGAACATTTCCCCCTATTCTCCCCCACACCAATCCACAGCAATAATTATCCTAGCAGCTTGTAACAGGGAGATGGAGAAATGCATCTTCAGCCACAAGGTGAGGAATAATTGTCAGCATTTAGCAAGATCAAAAATACAATAGATTCAACTAAAATTAAGTTGCACTGTTTTTTCCATCAAAACCTTTAACACAGAGAGTTGATTTTATACAATAGAGAGAAAATGAGGGGGGGGGGGGAAATGGTCAATTGTCACCTGCTGTTTGTTTTTACAGTTTACTACTGCAAGAGTAAAAATACAGCACAGTAGCATTTTATTATTTTTAACACATATTCCTGTAAAATAGGTTGTGATAATGCATTCATCTAAAAATCGTGCAAACCTCTTCTGTGCCATTTTTCCAAAATTCCTCTACAGTCTCGAGGAAGGATGTTTTGCTGCTAAGACACTGCATGAGATTCAGGAAATCTATTTTTGTACTACAGACTCCTGTGTGATTTTGGGCAAGTCACTTAGTGTTTCTGTGCCTCAGTTCCCCATCTATAAAATGGGGATAAGAACACTTCCCTACCTCAGAGGGGTGTTCTGAGGGAACTTCACAAATGTTTGAGGCATGCAGACACAATTATGATGGGGGCCATAGAAGTAGATAGAGTCCATGTGAAGGGAGTAGTGTATTCCTCAAATAGCCATAATTTTAGGGATCTGACTGCATTTTGTCCAGGCTTCTTTTACAGACTTAGAATACTGTATATTTCCCCCCAGCACTTTATAAAGTGGAGTAATTACATTCTCGCTGTAAATAATATGCCCTCTACAAGTGCCAGTTTCCTTTCTACTTTGGAGCTCCCTCAAGACATACTGCTGCATTCACATTTCAAGTGTTGCATTCATCAAAATCATTGCAAAAATACACTATACAGGTAATGAATCATTAAAGCACTATGTGACATGATTCGTTTGCATTTTATCTGTTATAGTGTGCAATGTCATGAGTGGACACTTGAAAACCGCCTTCCCTAGACAGATTGAATTGCTCTGAGTTACAGCCACCTTTGAGATGATCTCTTCTGGAAGTTAACCAGAATACAAAAGTCACTAAATGTGAAAGGGAGCTGGAAACAATCAAAATGAAAGTACAGCTGTTTTTGACAGTTTATAGTACTTGCAGGAATACATGTGGTAGGATAAAGATCAAAGGCAAAGAGAGCAGACTTCGCTTGCAAAGGTCACAGCTATCATAGTGTCAAACCAGAATTTTATTGAGTACCCAAAGTCTAATGACATGCTAGAGTTACAGAAGGAGAGGCAGACGTAGTAAATATAATTTTTATTATTTCTATTACAGTAGCACCTAAACGCCTCCAACTAAAAATCAATACCCTATTGTGCTAGGTGCTGTACAAACACACAGTAAAAAGCAGTCCCTCCACCAACAACTTTACAGTCTAAATAGACTAAGGAAGGATCGTTACCCCCCATTCTACAGATGAAGAACTGAGGTACAGATTACGGATTTGCCCAAAGTCTCACAGGATATCTGTGGCAGAACCAGGCCTCGGTTCTCACGCATCCCAGTTCAGTGCCTTAACCAGCAGGCCAATCTTTCTCACAGCAGTGGCAACACTGGTGCCATGAACGTGTTCTGCAGTACAGGAGTGTAGCAGGCATGCCCCATTATAGCAAACAAAATCCAGATACCCCATGCTTAGTAGTATGCCTATTGTGCCACAAGCATCAAGTGCCAAATTAACCTCATATTACTAGCTCCCTGTGGAATCTGGAACCCATTCAGCTCCCCTAAAATAATCCTGCAAGGACACAAACTACAAAATCTTTACTACGGCTCATAGGATAGAAAGGCTGAAAGTATCCTAGGAACATGAATATTTCAATGAATATATGTCAATAAAATGTATACAATAATTCCCTATTCCAGTGCTCCAAAAGGAAGTCTGATGGAAGGGTACAAAGGTAACTGAACAGAAATGCTCTAGTACTGTACCTTAAAAAAAACAAACAAACACTTCAGTGTTTTTATTCAAATAAATACATGCAGAATTTTTTATAGGCATGTTCAATCCTTTATGTAGGCTTCCCATGAGTAGTCTACTGAAGAAGTTTAATGGCAGGGATGTTCATGAAAAGAGCAAGTCTTAGGTTAAAATTATTTTTCTTATTTGTAATGTGGTAGCACTTAAGGATCCCAATCAAAAATCAGGGCCCCATTGCACTCAGTATTGTATCCATAAACAGGAAGACAAGCCCTGCCCAAGAGAGCTCCCACATCGGAAAATAGTTGCAGAAGGCAATTTTTGGTTGTTTATTGGCAAGTACTCATAGGTGCTGGAACTAGGGGTGCTGCAGCACCCCCTGGCTTGAAGTGGTTTCCATTCTATACACAGGATTTACAGTTTGGTTCGATGGATCTCAGCACCCCCACTATAAATATTGTTCCAGCGCCCCTGGAAGTATTCAGCAGCCAAGTCTGATTCTAAGAGTGACACTGAGTCCAGTCAGGGAATGGAGATAATACCATGTGCCCAACAGTTAAAACTAACGACCACAGCTCAATTGACACATACTCTAGAAACCAAGAACAACTGGCAAATTAATTTCAGAACAACATATTTAAGAAAAGCATAAGCTTCCCACAGACAGTTTGTGAAGAGAGAGAGAGAGGCTTAGTTCATACAGTGAATTATTTACTCAGCTCCTGTACAGGTGTTTTCTTTCCTCTTCCCTTCCCCCTAATACTCCAGGGCTAAGTTGTTCCATATCCTATTCATTTGGCTAAATTCTAAAACAATTTCCCTCATTCCCTACTAGCTGTCCTTCCCATAAAGGGATAATACAAAAAATTAATAAATCTATGTTAACCTTTGTGTTGAAAGAATTGTCATTGAAATTTTGAAGACTTTTTCATTTCAGAATGTCCTTTATACTGACATGCTGCCCAGAAAATTGCACAATGTGCTCATCCTTCATTCAAGTAATTCAGATGTCTTGTGGATGTGGAGATTTATCTTAGCAAGTCTGAATTTAACCATGGATGTGGGACACTTGGAAAGAACATCTTATCACCATTTTTAAATCCACCTCCTTCTGAAAGGATTAAGATAGCTAGAAATTATTCTATTCTGTAGGATCTAGCTACACAGAATAAGTCTCTTCCCCTATCTACAGCTTTGGACATTTTTCTTTCCTGCCTGAAATTTATTACTCTACCGGGGATGTAATTAGGTTTATTAAATTAGGGTTTTAATATTTTAGCACTTAAACTGTAAACTCTGAGGCAGGGATTGTCATTTACTATATATTTGTACAAAATCTAGCACAATTTGACTCTGACCTGGGGGGCTTCTAAGCGTTAATACAGTACAAATGTTAGAGACCATTTAAGATCTTCAAAGTGTTTTACAAACAAACTACTGATGGCAGTACACCTAAAATGCTGCAGTGGCACACCTGCCCCACTGTAGCGCTGCAGTGAAGATGCTACTATGCCGTTAGGAGAGCTTCTCCCATCGGTGTAGTAGTTAACCCCCCTCTTCCATCGACATAGCTTTGTCTACACAGAGGGTTAGATCAGGATAACTGCAGAGCAGATTTTTCACACCCCTGAGCAATGTAGTTAAACCGATGTGAGTTTACAGTGTAGCCCTGGCCTCTGTTTTCACAGCTATAAGGTAAGCATTGCCATCCTTCTTTTACAGGGAAAGAAATGGAGTCAACATGGCAGCTGAATAAATTGACTGCCAAAGGCCACATCCTGGGCTTTTCTATATGGCGATTTATTATGCTGCAAGCTGGGGTGTTAATTTGCCATACATTAACTGGCTCTATGGACCTGCTACCATGCACTACAGGAAGTTCAGTGAACGGTAGCAGGGCCCACGTAGTCATTTAGTGCACAGCAGGCTAGTATACTGTAGAGTTACATCCCAGCTTGCCACACACTAGATCACCATATTGGCAAGCCCACAGGCATCTGTAGTAGAACCAAAATTAGAGTTCAATGTTCCCTGTAGGTTTTAGGCCAACAGACCTTAGTGCTCCTCACTTTTCCTCTAGGGTTGTTGTTTTTTTTTCCTCCCCCTCCAACAACTCTACTGGCTCTTCAACATACCCTTTGCATGATGGGTTGGTACCAGGCAGGACTCAGAGCACGATAGGTCAAGGAAGCCCTGCTCAGCCATCAAAAGTGATAGAGAGAAGCAGCTACACTCATAAGAACAATAAAGCTGTTGGAGAATATATTTTGTGCTAGATTCCTGATTGTGTCTAAGGATCTGAAAATGCCTAACATGCAGAAACAAGAACAGCCTTATTTTTGATCCAGACCTGTGGCACACCCAGACTGCATGCCATAATGGAGACCATACATGCGGGAAGGAGAAAGTGTGTCTCAGGAGAGGGAGAGGAGGGGAGAAAAAAACCTGTCAGTCTGGAGGCACTTAGAATACAGGCAGCCACAGAAATCCTGGAATGCAAGGCTGAGGTAATAGGCCAAACTGACATCTGATGTAAGCATGTCACTGGTTTCAGAACCTGCTTACACCAGGTCTAAATATAGCCCACTGCCTATTAGATTAGATAATGGAAATAAAAGAACAATTGGTTCAGTTCCAAAACCTCTCTATCACCTTGCCAAGTATGGTCTCAAAATTCACCGTATTCTATATAAGCCAATCAATTCCTGAGAGGTGGGAGCAGTTCCTAGCAAACTAGAAGTCCTCTCGTAACACAAGGGGAAGCTCAAATCCTATAACCTTGGTGCAATAACTTCAACTGAAAATTTTTTATGTGAACAATCAAAACAAAAACAAAAAAACCACCACATAAGGAGAACAAGAAGAACTCTCCATTTCCATACGGTCTTCTATCCAAGGATCTCGAAGCACTTTACAATCATGACATCTATAATAATATTTTACCTACTAAATAGAAGGGGATTCAGACATTCAAGAGGAGAGAAATGAACTAACTTGCCCAAACTCACACGGCAACTCAGTGGCAAAGTCAGGAGAAGAACTCAAATCATCTTGCTCACAGTTCTGTGCCTTAACACTCCCAACTGCTAGATGTGTCAGAAAAAACTATCACATCCCAATGAGAGGGCAAGATGAAAGGGGAAATTCAGTTGGCAGACTGATAGCCACAAACAAAACAAAAACTAAGGATCTGCACTCGGACCTGCCAGAAGCAAGAGAGATCCACCATAAAAAAGGAAGCGTATTTTAGTTTCCTTAAATTCAGATTAAAATAGGACTTTATAAAAGGTAAAACAAAGAAAGTATAAAGAAAGGGGTGGAGTAGCAGCAGCTCGCTTTTGTCAGATAAACTCTAGGTGATACACAGAAAAACAGATTTTGGGGGATTAAAAATAAATAAACTTAAGATGACTGCTGAAAAAAAATAAAGGACAACCCTGACCAGAGCCTACTGAGTATATTCGGATCTGTTCCATAAGTTCCCCATACACTTCCTTGGAGATTCTTATCATTTCTGCTAAAGATCATAATTTTCCCAAAATTAAAAGTTACAATTGTTTATGTACAACCTGCCTGGATTTGTTCATCACAAAACTAGACACTTTACTGTCATTTGATAACATCTAGCTTTGTCTATAGTTTCTTAATATGGTTTGTATTATCAAGCTAAGCAAAGTGAAAGGAAAATGAAACCAAAAGATACACGCATTTCTTTAAGATTATAAATTTAGAAAATTGTAATTGTAAATGTCACCCCCTCTTTTAAAATAGTAAAAGTATTTGCTCGGGGAGAGCGTTGAGGCCTTTCCATGCATATTTTGATAATTAACAAAAAGAAACCCCATGATTCATCATAATCTGTAGTTAGGCACTGTGGTTAGCCAGCAGAGAACAGAGTTTGTATCAGTTACTTCTCTTCTCTGGCATAACATGGAAGCTTTTCCCAACAGTTTGGGAGTGAATACAAACACCAGTGAGTGCAGCTTTCCAGAAAAGATGAGAATAGGGGTTAAGTCTTTTCTGTGTGGTGATAGTGGGGAGTTTACGGGAGGGAGTGCTGGAAGGCTGGCCGGTTGATCAGAGCAGGGTTAAGGCACTGGTGCATTGTCTACGTGTAGTAGTTGTTCTAGTAGCGTGGTGTGTAGCTGGGTAGAGGCTATGTACTGTTCATGTAACCCACCGTTGAGTGGATGTGACAGGTCTCCTTCTCTAGTCAATCCACAGAGGGTCTAAGTGTGGCAGCCCCAGCTAGAGTCTTCACTCTTCAGCTCAAACTAGAGCAGCTTATGCTTGTAGTTTCGGAGGTCTCCAGTTCAATTTCCAGTGTGTTGGTCAAGATGGAAGCAGTCACATTAGGATGCCTTAACTTTTCATTTCCTTGCTTGTGTGGGTCTGTGTATAGGCCAGCCTTAACTGACACACACAACATGGGGTGTGTGTGTGTGTGTGTGTGTGTGTGTGTGTGTGTGTGTGTGTGTGTGTGTGTGTGTGTGTGTATATTCATTAATTCATATAGAAGATTAAAGTGGAAAGTATCCTTTTAAATGTCAAAATCCCCAAGAAAGATCTTCAGGATGGTCAAAAATTATTTTTGAGAGGTTTAAGTGCTGACAGGGGATAGGAAATTCAAATATCACAGGAGCTATGGAATTAATTCCCGCACCATATGTTAAAAAAAAAAAAATTATCAGAGGACCTTTAAAAACATAAATAGACTTGGCAATTTGATTGTGTGTTCCTAAACGGTGAAGTCAGGGTGCACTTCTAACCCCATCCAAGCAATCATCTGCAGAGGGAATGATTTTAAAAAGCTTCAGAAGGAAATGTATTTCCCATGCATCAGTGTATTTATACACTTCATTTGGAAACAGGCTATTAACCACAATATACCTAAGTGATAACACATGCGCCTTAAAGGTTACAAAAGCAGAAAGACTTATTAATTAAAAAGAGTGGCTGCCTGGACTAAAGGGCAAGACAGCAAAGCTAGAAATGGTAAACAATGAGATTACAGTGGATTATTAAAGAAAAATATGTCAGAACAAATGATATTATCACATCATCCCTAAATTAATGAATCTCAGATTCCAGTTATGCCTTCTGCTTTCTTTGCGCAGTAAAAGTCTCTGCCACACTCACCTGGAGCAGGGGGGAAAAAGTTCCTTTGGCCAGAGAAACACATTTTAGAGGAGGAGGATACAACACAGAGAAAGTAATCTCCACAGCGTGTGGCTGTTCTTTTCACGTTGGCAAATCCTTGACATCTTTTCATTAAAGCCAAAGAATAGCCCATATAGATCTCTTTTCTAGCACTTTGGTGCATTAAAGATTCAACTCTTTCAACCTTCCTCACAATATTGCTCCCGACTTCAGAGACTAACAAACCACCAACGCAGTTCTCAGAGCTCCTACACAGTACAACAGATTTTGTCCCCATGAAGCATTTTCAACAGTCTCACATCTTTCAAAACTTCCTTAATCTAAAATGGTAGAGACTATGCTAAAATGTCCCACCCCGGCAATCCTACTATTCCCAAATGTCTTGTACAGGATTTCACCAGCTTTGTTTTTCCACATTCTATCTATGAAAAGCAGTATTGTGAAGTAGGGAAATGGGAGTCAGGGTGCCTGGGTTCAAAATCCAGACTTTGCCACTGTTTAACCCTGTTATCTTGATGAACAAACAACTTCACACTCCTGTATATTCATGAAACAGTTAGCCCAGTAGGTATGCTCTGATGTTCAGTCCTGCGCTCCCATTAATTGATAGATATTCCCCTAAAATTCTCACACTGTCACTTACTATATTTGTGGAATAACCAGGTTGAAGGAGTGGCCCATAGAGGGTAAGGAAGTTGTTTTGGGGAGTGGGTGGGGACAGTGCTGTAAACTGCAGAGCACACCAAAGTGCTGCATGCTAGCTGCCCATGTGGATGCTGCTGGCATGAACTAAGGCTACGTCCTCACTACGGGGGGGGGGGGGATTTAAGATACGCAAATTCAGCTACGCAAATAGCGTGGCTGAATTCAACGTATCGGAGCCGACTTACCCCGCAGTGAGGACGGTGGCAAATCGACCTCCGCGGCTCCCCGTCGACGGCGCTTACTCCTACCTCCCCTGGTGGAGTACAAGTGTCGATTTGGGGATCGAATGTCGCGTCCCGACGAGATGCGAGAATTCGATCCCCGAGAGATCGATTTCTACCTGCCGATTCAGGGGGGTAGTGTAGACGTAGCCCATAAGGTACTTTTTGCACATTGAAGTAGTCTCTTTCCAATAGGACTACGTTAGCATGAACTAGGTACCTTTACGTTTGCACCAGCACCATCCAAACAGGACAGTTAGTGGGCAACAATTCACATCCCTGTAGTTCACACTGTGGCACAGTGAAGACAAACCCTTCGTCTCATTTTTCTCTAACATGTTGCCATATTTAGGTCCACTTTTTAATCTGGGATCAAATCATTCTTCTTTCTCTTAAAGGCACTTGAGATAAAAGACTCCTAAATCACTCAGCCCTGGAAAATCCATCCCTGAGCCATGCAGTTATACCAGTCTAACTCCTGGCATAGACAGAATTTCACCTATCTGAGAGGAGAGTACCTATACTGACTGGAGAAGCTCTCCCTTCGGCTGTAGGTAGCGCCTTCACTAAATGCTAGAGCGGTGCACCGATGCAGCTGTGCCCCTGCAGCTCTGAAAAATGTAGACCAGCCCTTAGGTGCTTTTGAAAACAAGCCCCATTTTCAAAAGTAACACAGGCACTTAGGAGCCTAAACCCCATTGACTTTCCATAAAACAGACAAGTGCCTAAATCACTTTTGAAAACAGGACTCATGCCCCTACGTCACTAAGGGGTTTTAGGTGATTTTAAAAATTTTACCTTTTATCCTTTTCTCACGGTCTCTCTTCAGTTTCTCGTTTCTTCTGTTTTACCCTTCACTATTTTCTGTCCAGTTTTCCTGCTCTCTCCATTTCTTCAGTTTCTTTACCTGTGTTCACTCCCTCCCGCTGCATGATCTCTCTCACTCCTCTCAATCTGATCCCTCTGGTTTATTCCCTAACCCCTAATTTTTCCCTCCTCCACCGCCTCTTCTTCTCCATCCCCTTCAATCCCACTCACTCAATAGTATTCTGTTCCCCTACCTCCTTCCCCATTTACCTGCCCCCTCCCATTCACTCATTCTCTTCCCCAATCATAGAACTCTCCTGCTACCACACCATTTTCCTTACTTATTCTCTGGTCTTCCCCAACCTTGCTCTTTGCTCACCAACTTCTGTTGCTTCTTCATCTTCCATTCACTCTGTGCCAGCCAACCCTCTCAGGGATAGAGCAGGATGAAGTCTCCAGGTTCATGCAGATAGAGAGTTTTGCACAATATAAGTTCCCTCCTACTGGGGAAGCAGTGACAAGCTTAGTCCATATGGCTAACAGTTAATACTCACCCATCAACTGAAGACTCCTTCAGGATGTGTCTCACCGCTGCTCCCCTTTCTACACTCCCTCCCCACAGACCAAGTGTTAAGCCCTGTCTCTTGCTTTCATGTGGGGTGCAGGAGAAGGAAATGAGTAAAATGAGTAGCCTCCAAATATTCTCTTCCCCCTTTCCTGATGGCCCTACTAATTGTCAACCAAAATCAGTCATTCAAAGGCAGCTTTCTTGATACTTGAAGCTGCAACAGCACTAATATAATAGCACTAATGAGAGACAATAAATGTAAAGCCTCACTTTTAGAAAATGCCAGTTTCTAAAATTTAAAAAAGAAAACCCAATTATAACACCAAAAATCTTCAGACAAACTGCAAACATGTCATGCTTTCAAACTATACTATAGGTACAGACCTGGCTTTTAAACTAGAAGTTCTATGAAAGTCATGGGAAAGAAAGGGCTTCAGAATATGCTTGCATGTACTAGTAGTACTGTACATGCTTAGGAGCAACCATAATCAATTATTGATTGTACCGGTTAATAGGCAGCAGATAGGAATAGATAGTAGTTGGAACACAAATATGCCTGGTATTTCATCTACAAAGCAGGCTACCAAAGGTGTCTGACCGCAAGACTATAGGCCTGACTCTCCTCTCACATTAGTTTTACTGCCATGTAACTCCAGTGACTTTCATGAAATTACTCCCTAATTTACACAGTATGCAAAGGCAATCTGTGTGATCTAACCAAGCATCAAGTCTTGCAGCAAGGAGCGTCGGTCTCATCTTTAGGCCCAGCCACAATGCTTCATTCTCCACACTATCATTGTTCTGCCATCTACCCCAGAAAGGAAGCTACTATTCAGTGGTGGATGGAGATGCAGGTTATTTGTTTATATAGTGGTTGAACCAAAAAAGCTTACACAGGTCCCAGTGCTGCAGAAATGTAGGCTTCTGCCTAAGCATTATGCAGATGAACAGTCCCGTTGACTTCAATTAAGCTCTTCACATGTGCAATGTTAAGCACATGCATACATCTCTGCAGGACTGGGATCTTAGGCCTGGTCCACACTAACCCCCCCACTTCGGACTAAGGTACGCAAATTCAGCTACGTTAATAACGTAGCTGAATTCAAAGTACCTTAGTCCGAACTTACCGCGGGTCCAGACGCGGCAGGCAGGCTCCCCCATCGATGCCGCGTACTCCTCTCGCTGAGCTGGAGTACCGGCGTCTACGGCAAGCACTTCCGGGATCGATCCGGGATCAATTTATCGCGTCTAGACAAGACGCGATAAATCGATCCCAGAAGTTCGATCGCTTACATCCGGACCAGGAAGTAAGTATAGATGTACCCTTAGATGGAATCTCTTTGGGGCAAGGACAATCTTTTCATTATGCATATATACAGACTGCACCTAGACCAAGTTAGCACGGATTCCTGTTTGTTTTGTGTTAGCCCCTAAAGACACCCAAATAAATAATAATAATGACACAGTTTTCAGGCACTGAGCATCTACAATTTGTACTGAGGTCAATAGGACCTGGAGGTGCTCAGCACCTCTGAAAAGCCAAACCACGAGATGCCTAAATTGATGGACCCACCTTTGAAAACTTCCTGCACGATATTTACATATGACGGACCTGCTGATCCATGCTGATGGAGCCCTGGGTGAAGATGCAGGGGCAAGGAGCCACTTGGGTCCTAATCCTACAGGCTGATCCACACAAGTTAACAGTAGAGTGGTTGAAGCTACCAAAACAACACATGCATAGAAGACATTTTCAAGGATACTCTTGTGAAATATCTTCCTTGTTTTGGCCAGTCCTAGTTAGCAGGCAGACATTCTCTTTTACTTTTAAAACCTATGTCTGTTTATTTTATTAGATTATATTAGTAAAAATATACATCACATTATGTTATTCACTTTTAAGTCTGCATCACATTCTTTGTTTGGTTAGTGGGTTTCTACGTTTAACATTATATCCCGCATGCCAAAAAGCATACTGCAAGGAATATTCAGCACCGTTGATTTTAAGACGGGGTTCAGACATTCACGAAAATAAAGCTGAGATGGAAGTATGAGGAAACGACCAGTGCAACAAAGTATGTCCTGACTCTTTCAGTTACAGTACTAGGTTGTAACTCCATCAATATTCCACAACTTTTTAAAAAGTCAATTGAAATTTTTAACAGGAATCAAAGCATTAGGCTAATTATACGTTGCTTAAGTATCACTGCAGAAGGGTAATGAGCGTGCACAAAACAGGTACAAGCACCCATTTCTAAAAGCTCACCTAAAAAGAATGGTTTTGTTCTCCATTAGCATTAGGCACTAATTACATACACCCTATGGTGACTTATTTCCTCAGTTCAGTTTGCAGTGTAACATGATTAAATGCTAACAACTTTGCATCCAAATAAATCAGAAAACACAGGAGTCTTATCTGGAGTTCCTGCTTCATCTATTGTACATGCATAGATTATCTTAACATGAATACCAGCTACATCATCATGAACCTCTCTAATGTTAAAGCTCAGTGATAGCCAAGGGCCATTCATTACATGCCATTAGAATGTGGAAAGAAAAGGAAAAAAAAAAAAAAAAGATAATTTTTCAGGATTTTTGATGTACATAGTATGAATACAAGGTATATTCTGAGGACAGCATGCCTCTCAAATAGCTCTTCATTTATTCCTTTTATAGTCTCCATCTTAAATCATTGCTTTTTTGATATCATATATTAAATCCCAACATACAATCTAAAACAAACAGGAAGCAAATAAAATCAACTGGTCTCCTGGAATGAAACAAACAAAATCTCTGAAACTAAATAGAAGGTGATTGCATTGGAAGGCTTATATTATAGTTTGTTACAGGTGAAGTGACAAGATATCCACCACTGCAAATAGGTAAAGGTATAAATCTAACAGCAGTTGGTCTTTATTTGATTCAACCTGGCAAGTATTACTTAGGGACCTGCTTCTTTCAGACAGTTTCATAATTTGCCTTGTTTTATTGTTGGACTTGGAAGCATGGTTCAGCTCTGAAAAGTGCCTAAAAAGGGCAATAAAAGGTTTGCTGTTTATTGCCTCTATTTTCAGAGCTCAGGTTTACAATAAAAATGTTTTTTGTTTTGTTTTTAGCCTGCCGGCCCTACAAAACTCAGACTGCAAATTGAAAGGAAAGCTGGGTTCTTTCTGCTTCACGCTTTACCATCAGTCATAATGACTCTGCCAAGAAAATTTGGCCCTGGATGATACCTGTGCATCCACTATCCTCATATTCTTCCATCACTTACACCTATGCAACCCCTGTCTTCCAATCTGCCTCTCGTTGCAACTCTGTGATCCCATGTTATGTCACTTCTACCCAAGATCATGATATAGTAGCTTAACTAGGAATTGAAGAGACAAAGAATGGCCTTCATACACTGGTTTTGTTTCTTTACATGTTTTTGTTAAATGCAATTTAAATATACTTTAGATCCACCAGCTAAAAGTCTGCTTCCTAGAAGTAAAATTCTGCCAAGTATGATCTTTGTTAGCCACTTATTTGCTTTAATCCCCCTGGTTGCACAAACAGAACAAAAACTGTCTGGTGATGTTTATCAGCTCTCTAAACATAAATGAAAAGTTCAGTCTGCACAAAAGATTTCCTCTAAGAGGCCCAGACTGATAACACTTGCAAAAGTTCAGCTAAATCAATTGAACAGCCACCGAATGTAATATTGTGTGGCTTTTCCAGGAATATAAATTCACATTAGACAAGGCTCTCAATTTGACTGCTGTACTATTTTCAGAAATCCAATTCATCTTCACAGATGGCAGGTGTTCTTCTTGCTATCCTGCTAGGCCTGAGCGCCTGCTCTTTTGGTGAACTATCTGTTCGTCATGTCCTTATTACACTGCAGAGACCTGGCATTCTACATATCAATAATCATTAAAGGGCAAGAAATGTTTTTTGCAAATTATTATTACAGCAAAATAAGACAGCTGTGAAGTGGAAAGACATAGAAGAAAGGGCAAGTTATGACTCATTATCTTTAAAGGCACAGAAAGTCTAGAATAAGTAATCTGGAAGATATGATTGAATGTATTCACAGCCTTTGGAAGATGAAAATAGAATCTAAAGCGCTAAGTATTGCAATGAACTGGATAGCACAGAGTTTCCCAGACTGCGTGTTTTAGGACAAGAGGTGGTCTGCTGTGCACTTGCTTTCAGTCCAGAGTTGATTGATCATGTGGTGCTGGTTTCTCTCTCTTGTTTGTAAAAAACTTTTAAATTGCAACTCCAAATCCATTAAACACTTCCCTAATATTACTTTTATAGGTAGGCAATTGCTGCCGCCACCAACACCACAGTGATATTACACAATCATAAAAGAAAGGGAAGGTAGCCTGCAGGACTGAAAACCTGAAGGTAACCAATACACAGAACAATCTCTGTACTGAAGTGTGATAAACAGTTCAAAGAGTTTGAGAATCCCTGGGTTAGCCTGTATATTTATAACTGCACTCTGATGGATGGAATCAAAGGGAAGGATCTCAGCCTTCTGACTGAGTGCAGCTGGGAAAAGTGGCCTTGCTTACAGCTGCTAACTGATCATTTAAAAGCAGCTAAAAGCAGGATCTAACAAGACTTCCAGTCTGAATGTTAAACAAAAGGCAGACACATTCCATCATGAATGAATTTGTGGCATATCTTTTCAATACATCCCCAACACAACAGCATCACCTCAGACTTATCTGCCTCCCTCCCAGCAAAGGTAGCTGGGAGGTAGACTGCTCTCAGCCAGGCCAAACCCCCTAACTTCCTGGCCAGGGATGAGGTTGGGCAAGTTCATATGCAGCGGGGTGTAGGGCATCTCTCTTTTCCTCTTCCAGACAATTTCCCCCTGCAGGCTTTGGCTATGGGCTGGCGCTCTCCTGCACCCCTGCTCCAACACACACTTTCCTGTTGCATGAACTTGGCCAGGAAGGGGAAGGTAGCCTGGGACGTCTGGCCTAGACTACTTGAAAACAGTGGCCTGCAAGAGGGGCCTCACCTGAGCTTTGTACCTTAGACAAAGATGATTGTATCATAGAAGAATCAGAAGTTGAACATTCAGCATCAGATGAAGAGATGGTAGGAAGTGACTGGACAATACAGTATAATAAAATAAGCCCAGGGAGTAAGATTCCACCGCGACTAAGTGATATTGTGCAAATTGTATCTGATGGCGCAAAACCACCACAGCTAAGGTCTTGTCCTCAAACAAAATACAGGAATGAGTGCAGAAAAGTTTCAAAAGAGAGTGGTTTGGTTTTTATCCATGGGTTGAATATAGTGAAATAATGAATGCAGCTTACAGCTTCCGGTGCAGATTTTTTCCGCATCCATCACTGTAGAAAAAATCTGTCTGTCTATTTGATAATGGCTTCAACAAACTGGGGGAAAAAAGCTATGGCCAAGGATGCAGAATTCTGACAGCATGAAAACAGAAACACAAGAGGTCTCAAGTAGTGTGGGTGTCATTCGAGGATATTCAAAGGGTGACAGTCTTTCATGGCAGTGGCACATTACTGATGCATATTTTGCTTTAGTGAAAGAGAACCACATGTATATTGAAGTTGTGACAGATGTCCTGCAACTTGCTGCAGTTTGGAGGATTGCTCAAAGATGAAAAAGAAGAGAATGAAAGCAGTGACAAGGGCAACTTCCTGGAGTTCCTGACTCTAATAGCCAAATACAACAACATGGTGAAAGAAAACTGAATGTGGACCATGCAATGCAAAATACACCCATTCGTCAATACAAAATGAAATCATTCACATTAAGTCAGAAATGGCGCTTGAATGCACAAGCCAAGAAGTCAAAGCGGCTAATGTTTTCTCTATAATGGTTGATAAAACTAAGCACATTACCAAGGTAGAACAAGTGTCAGTTGTGTTGCAATATTTGAATAGCACTATATACAAAAGCTTTCTTGGTTTCCATCCCGCCGAGTTGCTTGATGCAAAAAAGTCTCTCCTTCAGTATGTGAAGAACACATTGTCACAGTGTGTTACTGATATACAGAACTGTATTGCCCAAAACTATGATGGTGCCAATGTTATGAAGGAAAATCGTAATGGCGTGCAAGCTCTTTACTGAAAGAAGTACCTCAAGCATTGTCCATTCATTGTTTCAGTCACAGGCTCAAACATAAGTTATTACTGATGTATGCAAAAGGAAAGAAACGGGCACTGAATTTTTTTCACTATCCTGCAGAAATTGTACACTTCCCTCTGGATCAGCTATACACACTAAGTTCATAGTCATTCAAAAAAAAAAAAAAAAAAAAAAAGATCTTGAAATTGAAGCAGCTCTGACATTTGATGGCCATGCCAAGTTTCTGCTTGAAATTCTGTGAAAAAGACAATTTTATCCATTCTTGTGACACTCATTGTTCCATCTCGAGATATGTCAAGAGTTGATAGGGCAATGGATGGACGAGATCTTAGTGGAGTATTAGACTTTGAACATGCAAAGAAGTCACAAAAATTCTTCAACTGTTTAAAGTTATATCTGACTGCTTACAATCAGCTGAGTAATGCTTGTCTCAGGCATGCTTATCTGTGAATGCCCTAATCAGTGAATTTCTGAACATGAGTGATTTGGAAGAGGCGTTTGATAAAATAAGGAGTAAAGTCATTACCATAGCTTCCAAAGAGATTTAAAGCCAACTGAAATCTGTTGATCACATAGTTGTGTACAAAAGTTTCCTAAAAAGGAATACATTTTGACTGAAGTGTCAATTGAAGAACAGCCCCTTTGAGATAAAGGAGACTTCAGGAAACATGCTTTTTCTAGTGCTTGATCAAATAACTGGAGAACTTTGAAAAAGATTTTCTGAAAATAAATCTCTTCTTGCTGGTGTCAATTCCCTTAACCCAAAGTATGAGAACTTTCATGACTTTCTAAAATTAAAACCACTTGCAGAACACTACGGATGCGATATAGACTGAGTGGAGACTGAGGTAAAACACTTGCCAAAAGTAATTGAATGGTATGAAGAAGAGCAGAAGTCCAAGACTGAGTTTGCTGCAGCTGCCTTTTTTTTTTATGGGGGGGGAGGGGGGTTAAAATACAAACATGCCTCCCACAAACTGCATACGTTGTGTGATTGGTGTGTGTATTCCTCCAAGAAGTGCTTTCAAACTGTGAAAGAACATTCTCATGTCCTCAATAGGTGAAAGATTACCTGAGTGAGGAACTATATGACAAGTGACAAACTAAGAGAATTGGCTCACATGGCTATTGGAAAAAAAAAAAAAAGAAGTGGTCAGAGTCTTGATCTGAAGACAGTGTTGACAGACTTGCTGCTGCTCACAAAAGCAGACGTAGCCAGTTTCAAGAAGGTACATAAATAATGTTGGTAACAATTTATCCCCATTCTATAAAGTATGTATTGCAAAATCCTTGCTGTCCCAATAATGGTCTTTGCCATCCCTTTGCCCCCTCCCCCAAAAAATAATTATGCTAGCATTGCCCTATGCTTAGAGGTTACAGAAATTTCTGGGGTCTGGTATGTACATTCTGGTTCACCAAAGAATGTCATGTGAGGTCTCAAACAGAAGCTGGTGTTGCACTGGCCATCAATATCATTGTGCAATGCATGTATCGATGTTGTGTAAAGAGTTATATATAACTCCTATATATATAAAAAAATATATTCTGAAAGTCTGTGTCTGGGGGTTGGTCACCAGCAAAGTGAAAAACAAGTTTTCGGTCAGACATATCAGTTTACATGTCAATGGAGTATTGTCTCACTCACAAGGGTTCTCCTATCACCAGTATGAATTGAACGTAAATGAAGGATAAGAACTTCAGAAAGAAACTAACCAAGAGAAAAATAGTGGGAGGAGAGAACCTTATATTCAGTTGCAATTCAGAGGATTGCTCTCCCTCTCCTGGGCAGTAAAGGGACAGCAAATATGGTTCATGACAGTGAGCTCTCAACCAAGCTTGGCAGAAAATGCTGGAGAACAACTTTGGGTGAGATAAAATTTCTTTAGACAGGTTAACCTGTTAATCCAGTTTAGTCTCTAGAAAGTGTATTATGATTTTGTTGTGTATGTAACCATTTGTTTTTTAATATTCTTACAATCACTTGAATCTGTTCTTTGATAATTTACTTTTTCTTCTTTCATTATAAAATATATCTCGTGCTCTGGGAACAGCAGGCCTGATAATTCTGTGAGAGTGTTCCATGGATAGGAGCTGGACATGGCAGGGAATGCGCTGAGTATTCGGGGGCTGGAAGAAAGTGCTTGTACTGCCAGGGGCTGGTGGTTTCAGGGAGCTGATCCACCACAGACACAGCTGAGACTGCTTAACGCTAAGGGCAGATGGTGGTGATGTGCCACACAACCCTGGATTCCCCTGGGGAGCATTGCATCCTCTTAACAGCCACATTAAACAAATGGCTTGATAAGTGTTCTATGCAACAGTGAGCCTATCAGTGGTAAAATGAGTCTGACAGTGATCTAAGAGTACTAGCAGGATAGCTTCTGGGCATTTATAGAGCTAGAAAAGGCATACAACAAACAACAATAAGATGTTCACATCAGTGCTGAGGAAATATGGCATATTTGAGGATTTAATGACTACGGTGAATGCTCTGTACAGCTCACCTAAGCAGTGCTCCAAACATGTTTGGGAATGGTAAGTCCTTTTGAAGTGAAAGTTGGACTGCACCAGGGGTGAGCCCTAAATTCACTGCTTTTTATTATATTGATGTACCATGTCAGCAGGAAGGTCCTAATGGGAAAAGGTAAGCAGCAGCTATAAGCAGATGACATAACAATAAGGGCATCCTCAAAAGAAGTCCTAGAGGAAATTGTAAACCAATGGTATGACCAGCTAAGCTGGCATGGGATGAAAATGTGCATGACTAAGACTGACATTTTGGGGATCAGTAGAGGTGCTATAGGGAAATTGCACAGATTAATGGAGTGAGACTAAACCAGACGGACCTGTTCAAGTACGTTGGCAGTTGGGTCACGGCATTACTGACCTTGGCACAAAAAGTGGGAATGTGCTAATAAAGTTTGTGGATGATACAAAGCTGGGAGGTATTGCCAATACAGAGAAGGACCGGGATATCATACTAGGATGAAATTTAACAGTAAAAAGTGCAAGGTCATGCATTTAGGTATTAATAACAAGAATTATTCTTATAAGCTGAGGACGCATCAGTTGGAAGTAACAGAGGAGGAGAAGGAGCTCGGAGTATTGGTTGATCACAGGAGGACTATGAGCCGCAAATGTGATATGGCCGTGAAAAAAGCTAATGCGGTCTTGGGATGCATCAGGCAAGGTGTTTCCAATAGAGATAAGGAGGTGTTAGTACCATTATACAAGGCACTGGTGAGACCTCATCTGGAATACTGTGTGCAGTTCTGGTCTCCCATGTTTAAGAAGGATGAATTCAAACTGGAACAGGTACAGAGAAGGGCTACTAGGATGATCCAAGGAATGAAAAACCTGTCTTATGAAAGGAGACTCAAAGAGCTTGGCTTGTTTAGCCTAACCAAAAGAAAGCTGAAGGGAGAGATGATTGCACTCTACAAATACATCAGAGGAATAAATACCAGGGAGGGAGAGGAATTATTTAAGCTCAGTACCAATGTGGATACAAGAACAAATGGATATAAACTGGCCATCAGGAAGTTTAGATTTGAAATTAGATGAAGGTTTCTAACTATCAGAGGAGTGAAGTTCTAGAACAGCCTTCCAGGAGGAGTACTGGGGGGTGGGAAAGACATAGAATCATAGAATATCAGGGTTGGAAGGGACCTCAGGAGGTCATCTAGTCCAACCCCCTGCTCAAAGCAGGACCAATCCCCAGATAGATTTTTGTCCCAGATCCCTAAATGGCCCCCTCAAGGATTGAACTCACAACCCTGGGTTTAGCAGGCCAATGCTCAAATCACTGAGGTATCCCTCTCCCTTCAAGACTAAGCTTGGTAAGTTTATGGAGGGGATGGTATGATGGGATAGCCTAATTTGGGCAATTAATTGGTCTTTGACTATTAGCGGTAAATATGCCCAATGGCCTGTAATGGGATGTTAGATGGGGTGGGATCTGAGTTACTACAGAGAATTCTTTCCTGGGTGTCTGGCTGGTGAGTCTTGCCCACATGCTCAGGGTTTAGCTGATCACCGTATTTGGGGTCAGGAAGGAAATTTTCCTCCAGGGCAGATTGGCAGAGACCTTTGGGGTTTTTCGCCTTCCTCTGCAGCATGGGGCACGGGTCACTTGCTGGAAGATTCTCTGCATCTTGAAGTCTTTAAACCATGATTTGAAGACTTCAATGGCTCAGACACAGGTTTGATACAGGAGTGGGTGGGTGAGATTCAGTCCCCTGCGTTGTGCAGGAGGTCAGACTAGATGATCATAATGGTCCCTTTTGACCTTAAAGTCTATGATTCTATGACAGTGAGCTTGAACATGAGATACAGTCCAGATTGTGGAGCGTTTGAAGGGTGTGGAACAGTCTCTCAGAGGTAGCCTGTGACAAGTGGATGCCACTGAGACAGTATAGACTAATGGTGCAACCCACAATGCTGTGTGGTGCAGAAGCATGGGTGATAAAGAGATGGCAAGTTCAACCCCTAGTGGCAGCCATTGGGTCAGCTGTGGAGCTGCCGAAATACCGCCGCGGTTGCCGCCCCCCAAACTGTAGCGCCCTAGGCGACCGCCTAGGTCGCCTAATGGGTTGCGCCGGCCCTGTCCCTGCTGACCCAGCGCCCCCTCAGTTCCTTCTTGCCAGCTACTCCAACAGAGGGGAAGGGGGGCCGGTTTGGAATGAGCAACACATCTCGAAGAACAGTTACAAAGGTGAGTAACCGTTTTTTTTTTTCTTCGAGTGCTCGCTCATATCGATTCCAATTAGGGGATTCCCAAGCCTTACCTAGGCGGTGGGGTCGTAGTGAAGAAGTGCTGACTGCAGTACCACTCTACCGAAGGCTGCGTCGTCCCTGGCGTGCTGGACGATGGCATAGTGCAAGGCGAAGGTATGCACCAAGGACCAAGTCGCCGCTCTGCAGATTTCTTGGCTCGGTACCTGGGCCAGGAACACCAGTGATGAAGAGCTCATTGCCGGGCCCTGCCGCACCGAAGGAGGCTGGGGACTAAGTGCCGCCTCCATAAGGAGCTGCTTCAAGCGAAAGTCCTGCTCCTTTTTAGTCCGAGGACTAAACCCCTTGCAGATCCTGCAGTTTTCGGCTTGATGAGCCTCCCCCAGAAACTTTAGGCAAGAGTCATGAGGGTCACCCATTGGCATGGGCTTAGAGTAGGACCTGCAGGCCTTGAATCCTGGGGACTTGGGCATGAAGCCCCTGAGAAGAAAAGTCAGGGTGGAGGATAACCCCCCACCCCGACTAACACTAACTAAAACCCAAAACAAGAACTACAAACCAAACCAAACAACAACTATCTATAGAACTAGGGAACGTGGAGAACTTGCAGAGCAAGACGCCACAGTTCCAACAACTGTCACAGGCAGTAAGAAGGAACTGAGGGGGCGCCAGCTCAGCAGGGGTATATATTGAGCGCCATGCAGGTACCACTCCAGAGGGCTCCACAGCCAACCCAACAGATGCTGCTAGGGAACAGCTTTCCGATGGCCATGCACGCAGCATGCACACACCTAACTGGAATAGCTATGAGCAAGCACTGTAAGAAGAACAATTTTTATAGTGGGGCTGCTCAGAGCCATTGAACCAAACTGGGTTACACGAGGCATAAAATGAATAATTGGAAAAGAGACTGCTAAGGGGAGATATGATTGAGGTCTATAAAATCATGACTGGTATAGAGAAAGTAGATAAGGAAATGTTGTTTACTACTTCTCAGAACACAAGAACTAGGGGTCACCAAGTGAAAATTAATAGGCAGCAGATTTAAAACAAATAAAAGTATTTCTTCACACAGCGCACAGTCAACCTGTGGAACTCCTTGCCAGAGGATGTTGTGAAGGCCAGGACCATACCAAGGTTCAAAAAAGAACTAGATAAATTCATGGAGGATAGGTCCATCAATGGCTATTAGCCAGGATGGGCAGGAACATAGGCCCCAACTTTCCCCGCCACTAATGGGTGCTCGCTCACCCCCGCCCGACTCCACCCTTTCCCTGCCTCTGCCCTGCCCCCATTTCAACCCCTTTCCCAAAGTCCCTGCCCCAACTCCTCCCCCTCCCTGCCCCTATTGGACCCCTTCGCCAAATCCCCGCCCCGGCCTCTTCCCCAAGAACACCGCATTCCCCCTCCTCCCCCACCCCCTCAGCGCTTGCTGTGCGAATCAGCTATTTCGCGGCACAAGCGCTGGGAGGGAGGGGCGGGGGAGAGAAGCAGGATGCGGTGGTGCGCCCAGGGGAGGAGGCAGAGGCAGAGCGGAGGCGAGCTGGGGGAGCTGCCGGTGGGTGCTAAGCACCCACCAATTTTTCCCCATGGGTGCTCCACCCCAGAGTTGGCGCCTATGGGCTCATTCCCAGCTTCTGTTTGCCAGAAGCTGGGAATGAGCAACATGGGATGGATCACTTGATAATTACCTGTTCTGTTCATTCCCTCTGGGGCATCTGGCACTGGCCACTGCCAGTAGACAGGATACTGGGCTAGATGGACCTTTGATCTGACCCAGTAGAGCCATTCTTATGTTCTTAAACCCTGTATATGATGGAAACCAGTTCAAGCCAGGGGTGTACCTTTGTGCTGCTTCAGACAGATGAAGCTGGTACATGCTTGCACAATGACCAGACCCCCATTGATAGAAACGGAGTTGTACGAAATCCCTCCACCTAGGTACTTGTAATCAGTTTAAGATGGTACAAAATGTTGAAGCTACTATATAAATAATGTAAAATCATAATTTACAGTCCACATACACCTTAATTTAAGAGCGATTTGTAAACAGTTCTAGAAATAAACAATATAGATGAAAATTCAAGGGGAAGTTTAATCTTGTGACCAAAGTGCAAGACTGGGAATAAGGAGACCTAAGAGGTCTCCCTGGCTCAGCCACTGACTTGTTTCAGCAGTAAAACAAAAACAAAAAATGGCACTCACATCCCACCATTTTGTTTAATATAAGCCAGCAAGCAGATGACAGATTGTAATGACTTTTGTTCACTACTCACCTGGGGTCAAAGTTGATGCAGGGTCTTAAAGATGAGATGCTGAGCATCCTATTATTAACTCCCTGAGCTATCCAGTCATCCTGCTCTAATCAAGGGCCACGTCTACATCATATTCGAAAATGTGTTAATTGACACATTTTCTAACTCATACAATGCTAAACTCAATTTAGAACCCAGGGTTAACAGGGAGCTTAAAAACCTGCTAGCTGGTTGCAGTTGGCTTTAACCACAATCAACTAGCACATCTACACTCAGAACAAAATTGCATTTAACATGACGCTAGTTATAACATGGTGGTTAACACATTTTCTAATGGGATGCTTTTCCCAAGTCAAGACAGGGCACAGTCTCATACATCGTTTCAGTACTGCCAATCTCATATTCTCACAAATAAGTCAGTCCCCAAAAATCAGGAGATTGGCTTAAAATTTGTGTGTATATATATATATATATATATATATATATATATATATATATATATATATATATATATATATATATATATATATATATATATATATATATAAAAAAAAATAAAAAACACTTTCTAGTTTGAGCCTTTGACATGAACTTGGTCACATTTTCAAGCTTTTCCTCTGTAACCATGAGGGTTAGAAAGTTTCCTTTAAAAAAATGAAAGCGGAGATTCTCACATCATACGATTTCAGGAATTGGAGCTTCAATAAAAACTCCAAATATTGCAAGACTTGTGATAAAATCATAAGAGTTGGCATCGCTAATCTATATATGTGAGGGTCTCAGACTTTTTAAAATATATGGTTTGTTTGCTTGCCGAGTTAGATTTAGCTAAATCGACCTATAGGGCCCTACTGAATCTGAACATGTCCCCCCACACCCTCAACAAATTCCTGCCATGTCCCAATTGGGTGATGTGGAGGAGAGGACAGCACTAGCTTACAGGCTCCAAAAATTGTGACGCTGGAAGCCTAAAAGCTGTGGGGGCCACGGCTGAGCCAGGAGCCTTGGGAGCCAGGGCTCCCTGCTCCTAGAGTTCTCAAGGCTTCCAGACTCCCTGCCGCAGAGCAGACCCCCAGGGGTCCCCAGCAGCCCACCAGCTGAGCTAGGAGCAAACCAGGCAGGTTTCTGTTGGAACCCTGCCTGGAGCTCGTCAAACCAGATATATTTTTGCAAAACATTTCAGTTTGAGAAATCTGCATTTTCCAATAAAACAGGGTTTTGTTGGAGAATTCCTGACCAGCTCTACTCTTAGGTAAGCCATGCTGCCAATAAGAGGGGAAGCCTAGGAAAAAAAAATCTCTGATGTGGCAGGGACACTGCATGGGTATCTTGTGATCCATGATGTTGGGTCCCAATGTGCCTACGGATTAGCAAACAGTGTGGGATTTCTAGGACAGAACTCCTTCCCCCTCTGGGCAGCTGCAAGCTCTTCTGCCTTCAGAAGAAATTTAGTTGATTTCTCTGCACAGGTGATTTATTTAGGTTGTCGTATATATTTTCCCTCTCCTGTGGGTTTTTTCCATTGGGGAGGAGGGGAACATTTAGCCCTTATGGGCTGAAATTTAGACTATAATCAACTATAAATTGGAACACTAGAGTCCTGGAGATCAGAATGAAAAATCATTGAATTTTCCAATAATCTCTACGGTTTACTCCTGAAGGCCTAGAAACTGAATGTTAGTGAGACTGACTTGCTCTATAACATACCAAATCATGGCAAGCCAAGTGCAACAGAAATTCTATGCAGATGGTGTCAGATTCATGCCAGACAAACTTTTTAGTTTTACTATCCAGCAGAACCACTAAACTCTGGGACCTGGACAAGCTTCCAAGACATCCAACTAAAGTAATTTACTAACTGGAGAGATCTACCTTTCTAGTGCCAATGCAGGTCTCAAATTTACTTATTCCCCTCACGTAGCACAAGTTGTAAGAGTAACAGAGAAAGATCAAAAGGAAAAAAGAAGATGAAGTATGAAATAGTGCTGGTAACAGACGAGCTGCAATTCATGATCAAAGGAACGTATCTGGCCCCAACCTGTACAAAAAATATAAATAGACAGAAAAGTACTGTCCCCTTTTCTGAAAGGGGAAATTTTCTACTTGCCCTCATGTCACACAATCCTTTAAAGTGTGGTTATACTTAGGCTGAAAAAAAAAATGTCATAGTGGGGCCCAATATTTATTTTATTCAATTTAAACATCCAGCCTATTCCAGACTCTAGGCCCCTTGCCATTCACGCAATATGTAATTCATAATAAACCAAACCAGCAGCAACTCCCTCACCACTCGATCAGCAAGCAAAGAATTACAAAACGAGACCTTCAAAACTCCGGATCCCCAGAAAGAAACCCAGCCCTCCCCCTCGTCCTGTCCAAAACCATGAGCTTTGCAGCAGTATTTCAGTCTGGGATGAAAAGTGAATTCCAAAATCATGGGGCCCTCAAGGAGAAAACCCTCCCAGCAGCTCCCACTCATATAAACAGAATAAGCTCGAATGCCTCCAATGAGCACAACTGCAGCGGTAAGCTGGGATGGTCCCCGACCAAGAGCCAAAAGGCGGCCAGTGTGTCATTGAACATATGGCACCAGCGCTGCCTCATTAGCTTCCACCACAGCGTTCAGGTTAAGAGATGGTTCTCTAGTTGTCAGCAGTACAAAAATCAACCTGGGATCTGAAAAAAATCAAGCTTGCCTCATCCCTTTCCTCAACAGCAGCAGTGAATCTGCAGTCACAACATAGCTGCTAGTGCTGTTGCTGGCAGCTCACTCTGCCATAGCAATGTTGGCTCTGCGGGGAACAAAGTTACATTGCCAGTCACATGGCGTGGATTCTATGAACTTTGGAACCTGGAAAATCTCTACACAGTTTTCAAAAGATTTTCAGAGCTGGCTAGCATTTAGTCACATTACCCCCATTAATTTCAATGGGAATCATGTGTTTAAATCCTCTAGTTACTTTAAAAATCTCAACTGCAGTGCCTATTAATAATAACCATCCCAAACCTTCTGTGGGTATCACAGCGCTATACAAATAAAACACTCAGGGCTTGACCGTAACCAAGGCACAGCCTGGCAGTTGAGGAGGTGAGAGGATGCACCATCACAGTAGGAGCTCCAGGTACCATGCCACACGGAGCATTACAGAGTGCTAGTGGAACAGGGCTGCTGCAACACCCGTGAGGTAGGTGAAGTGCTCCTCTCTGCTCCGCACTAACCACCTGCCCCCAACTCTCCTCACCCCTTAGTAACTTCTATCAGCAGCACTAGCCATACAGAATCTTTGCCCTCCCTAAGCACTGAGGACTGAAAGGCAGTGGGTCCTTGAACTATTGTGCCCCCTTTTGCACACCTGTGATCATAGTCTGGCCCGACTGACACAGCAGCAAGTCAGAGGTAGTAAGAAAACAGAATTGATTTAAATCTAAATATTAAAGACAGTGTGATCCAGTAGACAGGGCAGTGGTCCCGGATGCAAAAGACATGGGTTCTTATTCCTAGGCCTACCAATGAACTGGTGTGTAGATCTGGTCGGAAAACAGAATTTCCATCCCACGGGAAATTCCAACACTTCAAAAGTTCTGTATGTTCCAATTAAGAACAAAAGTCAAACAAAAAATTCTCACAGAACAGAAATCCCAAAACGTTTTGATTTGGAAACATCAAAAGGTTTCATATTGATAATGTCAAAACATTATAATAATACAAGTCAAAACTAAACAAAAAATGATAGTCAAAACAATTCATTTCCGTACATTTCCTTTGAAAGTTGTGTCAAAAATCAATACATTCATGTGAAATATTGCAGTTTAGTCTAAACAACGACATTTTTTCCAGGGCAAACCGTTCAGTCAGAAATTTTTCTACCAGCTTTATGGGTGCATGACCTTCAGCAAATCCCTTTGGGTATGTCTACACTGCACAGGAAAACCTGCAGCACCAAGTCTCAGAACCTGGGTCAATTGACTCAGGCTCCTGGGGCTTGGGCTGTTGGGCTAAAAAAAAGCTCTGGTACTTTTCACCCTCACAGGGTTCCAGAGCTTGGGCTCCTGCCCAAGCCCAAATGTCTACACAATGATTTTTCAGCCCTGGAGTCCAAGCTCCGTGAGCCAAAGTCAGCTGATCCAAGCCAGCCATGGGTTTTTTAATCCCTGTGTAGACATCCCCTGAGACTTGGTGCCTTGGGGTTTTCTTTGCAGAGTGGACATACCCTTTGCCTCTCTCCTCTCCTAACCTTTACACTGCAAGCACTTTGGAGCTGGGACCATTATCTCTTACTGTGTGATTATACAGAGCCTAGCACAATGGGACCCTGATCTCAGCTGTGGATTCTAGGGGCTACGGTAATGCAAATAATAAACATTTTAAAATATTTTCATTGAATCTGTGAAGCTTTTCAAATCCAATATTGTTCAACTGATGAGTAATACATGAAACAATAAATGGCTGCCTGGCCTGATAAATGGGCACATTACTGCTACTGTACAAGGGGGGAAACACACAGACATATGCTGCTACACAGGAGAATAATTATGTGTATTTGTAGCAGCAGAGAGAGAATAGGAAGTGAGGAGAGCAGAATTTGCATAATCCTGAAACGTGACTCAGGACAGCAGTTTGGAAAAAGAAGGGGGGGCGTGTTTGGATTTGAACTGGGTCTATTTTGGATTTGACAGCTGGCTGGCAGTAGATTTTCTGAGTGAGTTAGCTGGGAAGCATTTTAAGAGTTTATGACAAAAGCAGCTGTCTGTGAATGTGGGTTTGCCCATTCCAGCTTTTCTCAGGCTGCGTGCCTAAGAGCTGAGGGGTCAGAACTGTCCGATGATTTCATTCATTTGCCTTTATAGCCATTGTTCTGCATAAACTGGCACAGGACACTAATAGTGTTTGTGTATTAGTCACACAGAGCCCAAGCCGAAGCCCGTGGAAATCAGCAGCAGACCCATCTAGAATTGCTAAAATCTATGTAACCAACATTTGAGAGGATATCACCATAGTTTTCTCTCCTGACTGCCTGATGGAAGTGGGATCGTTTTAATTATTTCCATTGCAATACTGCCTGCAGGCCTCAATCTGAGATCATTGCTCTGTATTAACAACTCCTCCTCCTCCTAGGTCTTACACAGCGATTTCATCAGTAAATCTCACAGTGATCTACAAAGAAGGTCAGTGTCATTATTCCCCATCATCAGATAAGGAAACTGAGGCACAGAGAGGGGACTACTTCCCCAAGGTCATCCAGCAGGCTAGTAGCAGAACTGGGGTTAGAACCCAGGTCTTCTGAGTCCCACTCCAGTGCTCTGTTCACTGTTAGCACAAAGTGGTCTATTGTAGCTACCCAGTTTTATAACGACTAAATTTTTACTTAGCACACCCCACACTAATTCACATGGCTACCACTCACACTTTTCAGTAACAATTTAACACCAGTGTCATAGCACGTATCCACACAACAACAACATATTGTAAGAGCAAGTACCCACCAGACCATTATTTGTACCACGGTGCTACAAAGCACTAACTCGGTCCTAGATTCCTTACTTACACCCAAGATTACCTTACTCCACATGACAGTGGCCGAATTGGGCGTTTGAATAATTAAGATTGAATTGTATTTGCCAAATTCATGACTAAAGTGCATTTCATGATCTATTTTCCTTGCTTCTTTTGTAGTCTATTCATTAATATTTGTATCACAGACCCCCTGCACAAAATTCCCCTAATCTCCACTGCAGGCATGGGGAGGAAAACAGGGGCTATATGGCTCATATTTCCCCTGTAGAGGGAGGAGGTAGGAACTTGTCTCTGTCCCCAACCAGCACCACGGAACCAATGTGGGAGAACTCGCAGGCCAGGACTTGTAGCAGAATACTTCCCCCACGAGGAGCAAAGGGAGAACAGGGAAGTGCATGTGCACTCCTAGGCTGCCCCTCAGGCTAGATTTAAAGAGACAATAGAGCCCATAATTGCATTTTGTCTCTCGTCCTTTGAAATGATTCAGAAAGGTTCTATGATCGGTCTAAAGAGTTGTAACTTTCACAGGTACCCAGACAATCCCAAAGGAATATTTCCAGCTCCTTTCAAAAGGAGCATGAAGTTAACTAGAGAGTTATTCTTTTGGCAGATTTGGCACAATTTGGGAAATCCACATGGAATGCCAAGTGGGTTATTTTTAAGAAGGGATCTGAGCTTTCCCAGACGTCAATTGAAAAGGGCAGCCGGGGGGGGGAGGGGGTGCCAACAGCAGGGGGTGCCAACAAAAATAATGGGCCTGATCTGGTTACACCAGTGTACACCAGCTGAAATTCCACTTTGTAATGTATAATATCGTAGCAAACAACATTTAAAAAAGCAACAAGGACCGCCCCTAGTTTTCCTCCTGACCACACTCTTCTCCAGTTTCTCTGTTAGCCAGGAACCTCTTGCTAGCATAGGACTCAGATTAACAGTTCAGTGAAACCTGTGGTTTATCTTCCAGTGTCAATATGGGGGTTGCAAAACTGCCAAATCCTGGGGCCTCCTGAAAAGTTTCCATGAAGCCATATAGGCCAGTCAAACCCTCTACTGTACCTCCTTCCATGTGAATATTTCAAAGTGCTTTGGCAGCATTCGTTAATTAGGTCTCAATAACATCCCTCTGAGGAAAAGAAGGATAGTAATTTTCAGATAGTAAAACAGAAGTATACACAGGTCAAGGGCCCAATCCTGTTTCTATTGATTGTAAAACTGGGCCCTAAACAATTTGATTCAAGATTACACGCAAATCATTAGCAGAGCTAGGAATACAAACCAAGACTACCAGCTTCCAGTTCTGTTCTCCAATTTCTAGACAATACTCCTTTCCCTTGAGTAATGTGAATAGATACTTCACCGGATGTATCCTTTTACCACTTTGCACTTAAAAAAAAAATCAATCCTGAGCAGTGACTCAAGCAATTTCCATCCCAGGCTTTTTCCCCGTTCAGAATTTTTTTTCTTTAAACCTCAGAGCAAGAACTACCTACAATAAATCTCCTCAATGAAGCGGTTTTTCAATGCCATTGCCTCAATTACTGCTGCCCTTGAGCTGCAATAGCATTTACACACCCCAGTAATTCCCTCCCCTAACAAAAGCAGAACATAGGAATACTGTACTTTCTTTGAAAAATTCCCTCTAGCGAGTTTGGTCTTAAATTTTGCACCTCATTCAACAAAGCAAATGAGTGTCATTCCTATTAGGGCATCTAGATGCCATTTCACTAAAGAGAAAGAAGAATCATTTTATGCATCTTCTGTCCTACTCGCCCCCCCTTAAAAGTTTGTGAAAATGTCAGTGTGAAATAAGCATCACCTTTGTAAAAGAGACCTGAAAGCAAGGACCAGCCCTGATAAAAAGCTAACAGCTTCCTGCCTTTGATAGAGCATAGATCATCAACAGTGTCCAGAAAGCATCCCCTACCCAGACACCAGGCTCTAGGGAATCAAGATAAATATCGTTAAATACTACCACCATTTCTGTTCTCCCAGGCTTTTGAGGCATAAGTACAGTCAATTCATAATTCATCAGTTTTATGTCTACTTGCATGATGCACTAAGAGCTTGGGGGGCTGAGATTAAAACCCTTGTTGCAAAGCTGAACCCATCAGAACTTCCTGCACTTAAAAAAAAGCCCCAACCCCTATTAATAATGCAACATTACAGGAAGGAATAATATTTGCTTTTCACAGCATTAGCAGTTTGGGCCCATGTATGGCCCAGTATGTCTAGATAAAAATGCAGGGTACTGTTTGAGTTATTTTTAGAAAACTAATTTATGAAGCTTTTTATGGTCAAGCTACAGAAATGTTAAGAGCCTGAATGTTGTGAGACAAAGCAGAAAGAGAAGCCTGATAATGTTGCCATTTTACATTTATTAAATGCTTGCATTTTTTTTTAACTAATTTTCTTCAAGTACAATTGAGCTGTTGTAATGCTCCCAATTTCAAGAGGAGAGTTTGAGGGGGGAATTCATACACATGATCCCACAGCTAAATTGCTCTAGTGTTACTGTTTCCCCCGTTTGATTATTTATATTTACTGCACATTTTTCCACAGCCAGAGAGATGCGAGGTGATTTAACATTAATTTAATTTACATTTATTAAAACACTCAAAGCATTCGCACAGCTTGACTAGAACTACAGGATTAGCTTTCCAAATTCAGCTAACTTTCTGGTGATGCCCATGGGATGCATAGCTAATTTCTTCTTCTGAGTGTAGAATACAGTCACCTCTTTACTCCCTAGATACAGAAGTCATGAATAGCTAATTAGTATTGTTCTAGATATTGGCAACAGCTTGAAAATCCTGTCACAGTCCAAACTGTGCCCTTGATGTGCTGGCCTTCCACAGAAGCTGTTCTTTGTCCCTTCCACAACCCCTCTCTGCACTGGAGTCTGTTATTCAGTCTAGCCATAAACCTCTTTTTGGAAATCAACTGTCCCTCACCATAGAGAAGAGAGAAGACTCAGGTATTGTAAGCATCAGAGGGATTCTTTGTTCAGGATCACATTCAAACACACATCCCGCCTTGTAGCTTCTCATCTCACAGCATCAGACTAAATACTGGCCTGCATTAACTCAGCTTGCTGACTATCCTAAAGCAGGGAACGTCACCCTCATCTGGAGGTTATTTTAGAGGGGGTCCTTTTATGTCAATTTTATAATCACAAAGAAATTCATTTATGAACTAATCCATTCTACAGTCAGTTCCAAAAAAATTAGTCACCTTCAAGTATATGCAGTTACCTGGAATTCAAGTTCTTTTAAAAGCTACAAGATAAACAATCTAAAATTAGAGATGAGTGTATATTCCAAACTACAGATCCAGATGTGAATTTTCATAAAGACTGGGCGTGTCCCGTGCCAGGGATTTGGTTTGGCCATTACAGAGAAGGGCCATCTGCAGCATTCAGATCAAATCTGAGCTCCTTAGTTTGAGGCCACCTGCATCCAGGGTTTTGGTCTTTCTCCAATACAAATTCTCAATATTGTGAAGCTAGACTTGGGAGCCTTTACCCGTATCAGAGATCAGTAAAGGGACACAACATATTTCAACTCAAGGATACTGTTCTTGGATTGAGGAACAAGTTATATGTACTGCATAGACACGGACAGCTTTATCTTTATCAATAAACAAACTATGTTGTGAGAGTTAAAGTTACATAGATAACATACCTAACTTTTCACTTCCTTAGTTTTGTGTTAAGACATCTAATGGTACATACGCTCTACTCATCCAGTTAGAGAGACAGACAGACATGCACACCCACCTTATCACTGAATAACACACAACATAAACTCCGCCACATAGGGAAGCCTTCCAGCACCCTCTTTCCCAAATTCCCCACATCCATAAGCAGACCAAACTTTCCCCCTACAGTCCATTTTGCACAGTTCTGGACAGCCAAGCTTACTCAGGTCTGGGTGAATAAGGTTTTTTGGGGGTGGGGGGACAATCTTTAATTGATTGGAACTTGTTAAACTATTTTTTTTTCTTCAAACTCCCCAGAAAATTCAAGCCCTATTCAGAGATTATGTGCTGAAAACCTGGGACAGGTATGGTGTGTTTGTGCTATAAAGCAGTCAGGCTGCTTTAAGTGCCAAACAGAACACAATATTAACTCTAGGAGGAAACAACTCCGCCATATTAAGCTAACTGGACAACTTCTGACAGTACCTTGACAAGTCTACTCCCAGCACATATAGAACCTCATATGTAGAAACTATCCATTCCACCACACAAGAAAACCAAGGTCTCGAGGACAGAAGTACAGAGGTGACTCAGCATCCAAGCAAGTATAGTAAGGAATACTGAGAGCAACTTTAAGGAGCATGCTGTGATTGTGAGCACAACTACAGCAAACTAGAGAAAGGGAGGGAATAAGGTTAAAATTAGAGAAACAAGTGATTCAGAAAGTGAGCAGAGACCCCACCCCTACCCCACCCCGTTTCTGCTTTAGGAAGGTAAGAGACAGTCAACATATTATTTTAAGTTTCAGAGTAGCAGCCGTGTTAGTCTGTATCCGCAAAAAGAACAGGAGTACTTGTGGCACCTTAGAGACTAACAAATTTGTTAGTCTCTAAGGTGCCACAAGTACTCATATTATTTTAAAACACCCTTTATTCCAGGAAGCCTCCGGGAACGGATTCTTCAAACTGGAGAAGCCCAAAGACCTGTGGCAACTGCGTGCTAGAGACCAGAAAGGGATCTTGTCAATTTGTTACAAACAGTGTCTGTTCCTGGGCACAGGAATGCACAGAGATTTCATATTGTCACGCACTGTTCACATCACCAGGAGAGAGAATTTATAAAGGGAGGTGAGGAGATATTCTCTGCCACTCCTGCTGATTTTAGGGCTGGAGTGCAAAATGCTTGAGCGATGTGTTTTGGAAGTAAATTATCAAGAAACACAGTCAACAGATGGACCAGCAGGAAGATTTGCTAATTATCCATCAGCTGTGGTCAAGGAAAAACACAGGGGGCTTGTGCTTTCATTAACTACAATAATTCTCCTGTCAGCATGGTCTGAGCAGTGATCCCTTCTCTCAAGCATCTTCTCCACTATGTCTGTATGCAAAGACCATGTCTGCTGGGACAAACTGAACAGGAGCAGCAAACCACAAAGCTCTGCAGCTTGGATACCCTGGGCACGGCTCCACTGACAGCTTGGCGAGGATGCATTTGTGCAGTGTTGAATATTTTTTACGTTCTAATGCACAGTTGAACAAAATACTGGGCCAGGCTGCTGTAAAGAGGTGTCAATTCATTGAAATCAATAGAGCCACACTGATTTACACCAGCTAAGGATCTGGCCCAGGGTGTCCTCGGTTAACCAATCAGAACCAGCTTTTGGGGTACATGGGGGCGGGGGGAAATCACATGTAATAGGGACCCTCCTGGTTTCTAAACCACAGGACTGCTTTGAGGTTTGTTTAATGTTTATAAAGAAATTAGAGACCCTGAGTTTAGAGCTGGTGGGAAAATTTCTGCGTAAACATTTTAATGGAAAGGGGGGGAAAGAAATTGTGATGATAGTTTTTGCTAAGATTTCCAAACCCCCGTTTTCCATCCAGCTGTACCTAGGATGAACGAGACTTACATTTGTCAGAGTGTTATTTAAAAGCAATGCTGTCAGATAGCACAGGCCCAGGATTAAGTCTCCTCTTAAAATATATATATATATATATATATATGCACCCACAGGGAAAAATTAGCCAAGCTCCCCTCCCCTCCCACCCAACCTCCTCCTCCCCACCTGAGCACGCCGCATCCCTGCTCCTCCGCCGACCTCCCAGTGCTTCCCGCCCGGCCACTGCCAAACAGCTGTTTGGTAGCGTTAGCACGCTCCAGTGAGATGGGGGAGGAGCAGAAACGTGGCGCGCTCAGGGGAGGAGGCGGGGATGAGGTAGGGCTGGAGCGGAGATTTTGGGAAGGAGTTGGAATATTGGCAGGGAGGGGGCAGAGTTGGGGCGAGGCTGGGCCTCATGGAAGGGGTGGAGTGGGGGCAGGGCTGGGGGCAAAGGAAGGGTCAAGCACCCATGGGAAAGAGGGGAAGTCAGCACCTATGGCATAAATGGTAAAAGAGTAAGTTAGATTCCCCCCACTCCCCGTATCTAGAACACTGGACTTTTAATAAGCTTCTCAATTTCAATACAGTTTGTATTTCTACACTTTGCCAAAAGTTTTACAGATCTGTCAGGATCACCAACAGGTCTGATTCAAAGCTTTATCATTTTAAGTTATTTACAAGTAAATAAGCTTAAAAACAAAAAGGTTATCATGCAATGCTGTGTCTAAAAGATTAGTATAAACTAAGCTTCAATATTCATGTTGCCAAGAATTCAGTTGTCACAGCTTGGCACTATCCTTTCATCTGGATAGATAGCAGTCTGTAGTACACGAACTCAAATCCTAGGCCCTGTGTGCCTGTAAGCAGACATGCCAAACCCACAGGGGGAAAGAAAGGCAGAAATTGGGCTTGTTTTTGGCTTGAGAGTTGCTTGCTGGCTAGTTTTTGGCTTGTAGCTTTTTTTTTTTTTTTTGGATCGGCTCCTGGCAAGCAGGGGCAAGCGGGTGCGGGCGAAAGTGAGTCGGGGTGCACAGCAGGCCCACCACAGCGCGCAGTCCCAGACTGCTGGGGGGGGGAGGGAGGAGGGTGGATCTAGTCAGAGTGTTAGGGTTCTTAGGGATTTGTTTTGGCCTTGTTTTGAAATGGGATTAGCTTGATTTTTGGCTTATTGTAAAAGTCACAGTGCTTATTTATTGCGTGAAAGTTGGCAACTGTGCCTGTAAGCTCCCTAGGTCCAGGTAGCGACTGGTCATTGTTTCTAGAGCTCTGGGTCTCTCAGGCAGTCTCCCAGGTGCAGACCTTATGTCGGATGCCCTTCTTGGTCAGTGGGACCTCACAGTCCAGCCACCCAGATCTCAGAACAGGTGCCTCAGACCTCCCAAGTCCCCTCTCCCGCCCCTTGCTTAGACACATTCCCCAGGAATTCCCCTGGCTACAGGAGTTCTAGTTTCTTGATTAAACCCTTCAGGAACAACGTGGCAGGCAAGCAAGGAATACAGGCATAGCTAAGGAATTTCTTAACCACAGACACTAGCGCTACCGAGTTGCAGCTCTTTGAAAAACAACAAAATCCTGAACACCCACCCCTCAGTCTGATCTCACTCCTCCTGCAAGTACCAGGTATGATCATCATCCTTTGGCAACCTGTTCTTCTGGCATGTGGCAATAGATAGGCCTCATGCTCAGAGAAGCACTCCACTTTTAAAAGACAGACTGTCACCTTTTCTGTCCATCTCCTGCAGCTGGGGGGGGGGCGCACGGGAGTGGGTATTTCCTTACACATGCCCCACACCCGGTTGGCTTTCAGAGAGACAGACATTCAAAGTCAAAGACCTGCCAGCAGAAAACCCAATGATACAGCAGGGAAGAGTCATTCAACACTGATGGCTCTGCCAGAACTTCTCAACACAGTCTCTCCGCTAGTTCTCAAGTCTCAATTCCAACATGGATGATCAAATCCACAAAGAAGGTTGCAACTCCCTAGCAAGGGGACACTCAAAAATGAAGGTTACAATACAGAGTAGAGTCCCTGAAACAAAACAGGGGTCACCTAGCAAAAAAGGTGACAATTGGCACAGACATATTCTCAATCTGTCACAATAATAATAATCAAAAGTGTTATTAGCAACGGAGGTAAGGAACATCAATTTTTTTAAATGTATGCTTTCTAACCTTAGCATCTCAATTGAAGAGGGAAAGAACATTATTAAAAGGCAAATGAATTATAAATATGATTTAAAAAATAGACAAAGCTGCATTAGTAACTTTTCCATAAGAAAAAAGATTCATGTAAAAAGCAACATGGGCAGAGCATCTTATATCAGAACAGACCTTTACCCCAAGCCAGAGTATCTGTTTTGCAAACAAAATATGTTTTTACTATGAGAGAATCCAAGCTGAATGTTTCTTAGCATCAATATATCACCTTTATTTAACTAACATGGTTAGCGTTTGTTTCTGTACCTAATACTCTTAAAGAGAAAACTGGATTACAGATTCATGACATCTGATACTAGAAAGAAAATGACAGGTTTCAGAGTAGCAGCCGTGTTAGTCTGTATCCGCAAAAAGAACAGGAGTACTTGTGGCACCTTAGAGACTAACAAATTTATTAGAGCATAAGCTTTCGTGAACTACAGCCCACTTGCATCCGAAGAAGTGGGCTGTAGTCCACGAAAGCTTATGCTCTAATAAATTTGTTAGTCTCTAAGGTGCCACAAGTACTCCTATTCTTTTTTTAGAAAGAAAATGCCACTCATTGAAGAGTGTCACATGGCAACAACAGAGATTAAGTGTCTCTGTTTTGCCAGATTCTCATCAGACCCCAACTGCCTGTTCTGCAGCAATGTGAAGCCAGGGCATTGTTCTGCATAGGAAGGTAGAAGGGGAAAGAATTACCCTGAAAGCCTAGGGAAACTGCACTGACCTAGGAATCAGTACATCAGAAGTTCTAGTTTCACCTGTACCCTTTAAAGCCCTTACTATTGAGCAAGGCTTTGTATCTCAACCCTAGAAGGCAGACAAAACGTTTCCCATTTTACAAATATGTTGATTGAGAAGTTGCATAATAAGGTCATATTGTAGAAAGCTGGGAATAGAACCCACGCCTCTAATATAGGAGACCCAGGTCTTATGCACTCAGCCACAGAGTCTTCCAGAAAGGAATGCCAAATCTATGGGCTGAAAATACAAGATAGCACTAACTCAGTAGCAGAGAGTTAACAGGATCATATAACATTGTCTCTATAAATTTGCACTCCCGTTTATTCTACTGTTTCATTTTCTCCTGCAGAAATTTAAAGTGACCATGCCAAATGATGGGAAGGAGAATTCTGAGAACCTAATGAAAAATATTTGCAACTGAGAAGACTAGTTTACTCACAAATATTAGATGTCCAGAGATAGGTGAAATCACAGTAATGAGACTAGTTCATTAAATGACAATACCTCTTTGTTTAAATATGAAGCTGCCACCTCTGTAGTAAAAGCAATTATTTCTGCTTTATGACAGAGCACGGGCATAAGTGTGTAAATTCCCTCACTGGAAAAAAATTGGTATAGATATGGAAAAATTGCACTGATGTGGCAGAAAAGCAAAAGGCTTGATTATAATCCATAATTAAGTGTGTTGATAGTCTAAACGTTGGCTTAAAGTCATAGCAACAATGAAGTTTCCCATAAGGGAAAAGCTTAAATTGCATTTTAACCACTATTACATCAGTGCCCGCAGAAAAGAAGAAATATATTATTAATATTAACCAATCAAAGATTTGAGTCACTCCTAGCATTTGCCTGCTACTACAGCTACTACTTAGCATGGATGTTTTGAAGAGCAATTTTCAACTTTATTGATGCTGTGAGCATCCAGATAGTATCATCATGTGAGTGTTCATAGATACCTAGTTAAACAGCAGTAGTTTATCAGATGTCCTTGTCTTCCTGATGTATTGTTTAGTGGTTCAGGCACAGAACTAAGGAATCAAAACTTCTAGGTCCTAGTCAGTTTTGCAAGTGATTCGCTCTTTGACCTTGATTAAGTCATTTCATCTCTCTGTGCCTCTCTTTAACCATCTGTAAAATACCTCACAAGCGTAATGTGAACATCATTGCTCACAGTTTATAAAGCACTTTTAGATTAAGGTAGCTAGTCCATCTAGCTATGGTACTTACACTCTTTAGTGTGCTCATCCTCACAACACCCCTGTGAGGTAGGGAAGTACTATTATTACTCCCATTTACATATGGGGAACTGAAAACACAAAGAGGCGAAGACCCAGATCCACAAAGGTCTTCAGCACCTAAACCACAGACAAGTACCTAAATCCCAGTTTTAGGCTCCATTGCAATCCACAAAACTCCCACTGAACCCTGTAGGCATTAAGTGAGTTTAGATACCCAAGTTTTCAGGATAAAAGTTTCTCAGAGGGTACGTCTGCACAGCAATTAGGCACCCAGGGCTTGCCAGTGCCAGCTGACTTGGGCTTGTGGAGCTCAGGCTAAGGGGCTGTTCAACTGCAGTCAGGGCTGGCTCCAGAGTTTTTGCCGCCCCAAGCGGCGGGGGGGGGGGAAAGCCGTGATCGGCGGCAGCTCCACTGCGCCGCTTTCTTCTTCAGCGGCAATTCGGCGGTAGGTCCTTCCTTCCGAGAGGGACCCACCGCCGAAGAGCCCGACGTGCCGCCCCTTCCCCTTGGCCGCCCCAAGCACCTGCTTGCTGGGCTGGTGCCGGCCCTGATTGCAGTGTAGACATTCAGGCAGCCAGACCTCTGGGACCCTTCCACCTTGCCGGGTCCTAGAGCCCGAGTGTCTACCTTGCAGTTAAACAGCCTTTTACCCTGAGCCCCATGAGCCTGAGACAGGTGGCATGGGCCAGTCACAGGGGTCTAATTGCAGTATAGACATACCCTTAATGACCAACTTTCTGCCTCCAAACACATGCAATGCTGCCATCCTTTAGGCACTGAAGCTGCACCACGATTCACAAACCAGGGGAGATGGATGTTCACCTGCAGGGCCCGATCTGTTGTGCGTGCTTAGAGGCTGCCCATCACTAGCCATTTTAGAACAGGACTACACAGGTGCTACAAAACAGCAGAATTTCTAGACAATGTGTACGCCAAGAGGTAGCCTAGGATGAATTTGTATTACACTCTGCTGATGCTCTGATTCATAGCATCGACAGCTTAGTTTTCAGGGGGAGTTTGCAAGGCTCACAATTAGAAACATCCTCCTTTTACTTGAGCACATTATTATTGTCTGGTTGTTGCTGGTCACTGACTGCATCCTCAGTACTGGGCTGTATCTAAAAGGAAGACACGGCTTTCCAAAGGAGTTCAGGCTCTCCCAAGTTATAAGGAACCTTTGCAGTCCTATGGTTACATTCAAAGTCTCTGGAAGTATCATGCCTACATTCACACATCAGGACAGCAGCGGACCTTAAATAGGCTGTGAGTATCCAGGTCTCCTGGATTCTAATGATCTAAGCACTAGAGCCAGACATTTGGGTGGGAGGGAAAAGAGGAAGAGTAAAATAGCTCCTGGAAACAGAACTAAACACTAACATCACATAGCCATGTACAAAAAAAAAAAAAATCACACACATTTATGCAATGTATATAGGTAATTTTAGTAAAATAACTTCAGGGGTTCAAGTACCAGGCAGATGTGCAGAGGACAAAGCACTAGTAAAATGTGCCGAAGGGAACAGAGTCACACATTGGCATGGAGGTGGAATGGATGACTTGACAAGGTCTTTTCCATCTCCTAGTCCTACAGTTCTACCACATTAATGAAATTTTAAAAAAATTCTCGCTATACGCCAGCAAACTTAGACATTAATGTCAATGAAAGTGCTATTTAATTACAGGCTTGGCTTGTCAATTCTCAGAGCATTTTATCATGTGATCCAGCCTCTAGTCATCATTTTGTCCTATCCCCTGTGAGGAGAAGTCACCCGAGTGCCACTTCAGCACAGCACTGGTTGTTGCAGATACAACAGCGAGTGAATTCAAAAGCAAGGGCTGGTTTTAAAGCAGGAGAAACTTTACACATACAATTACATTAAAAAACTTTGTTAAAACAACATTAAGATTGCAAAGTCAAACACCTAGGGGTTAGCAAATGCCATGTCAGAGGCTGGTTGTGCTATCAAGGGGAGGCAGGCTCAGCCTCTCCTGCAACAGATCAGCTCTACCCTCCTCCCCAGCTGATCTTGATCGCCTAAGGAGCAGATGTCCCTGTTTAATTAATAGACCCAGCTTGGAAGGGGTAAGGGAGTGCCTGCAAATGACTCAGAGTGCAGTTGAGGGAGGGGAGCTGCAGAAAGGCAGTTGGCTCTGGAGGAGGGTAATTCCCAGCCAGGTGGTATGGGAAGGGCTGCAGGAGGAAGGCTGGCTTATATAACTGGCCTTTGAAGAAGGGAGACTCCTAAAGGGGAAAAGCCCTGAGAGGCAGAGCTCTGCAAGAGAGTGGGAAAGAACAGAGCTGAGCCCAGGAGGGGCAGCAGATTGTTGGTTATGTTGCCCTTGGGACTATTATCTAAATTTATTACCAGCGCTTTGCTGGGTGGGGACAAATTCCCCTTTGGAGGCGGGGGGGAAATTACTTAGCAGAAGGTTAGGTAACAAGCAAATCCTGCCAGCACCTCTACATCCCTAGTCCACAATGATGTTAGAATCTATACTTCATAACTGATCAATGAACTCCCTTGGTTCTTGCACCTGCAAGGATTCATGTTCTCTCTCTAAAGAGGAGCAGAAAGTGGAAAACCCCCATCTCTCCTGCCTGGTTTGGAAGACTATAGACTCAGTGGAGCAGAGCCTGTGTTTTACTGTAGGCTAGATTTTCAAAAGAACTCAGAACCCAACAGCTCCCATTTAGGCACTTAAGTGGTCAGATTTTCAAGAACATCTCCCATGTAAACACCCGTGGGAAGTGCTCTTTACCTCTATGTTAGGTGCAGCCTCAAATGATTCTCCGACATAGCAAATATGGTAACTTGGCCTTCTGGTCAAACTGGAAAAGTCTTTCCCCCCTCCAAGAATCCCGTGGAATAAAGTACATTGGGGCTTTCTGCAGCCCAGTCCAGAGACAGCAAACTAAAGAATGGAAGAGGGGGGCTTCCTCCAGCCAGCCCCCCTGCTAAGAAACCAAACAAATTGCCTGTAAACTAGGCTAAACTAGCTCCTCCAGCTTCAGGCATTACCTCTTTCCACGTCCTGTGGCTTGGTAGTCTTCACCCTTTCATTGAGGCTCTCAGGAAGAATTCCCTTCTTGCCCCTCTATGAATGGGTGCTCTCCGCAAACCAAGCCTCTTCATAAGGGGGTCAATAGATAGCCTCAGCTGGCTCATTTCCTGGCTCCTCTTGACCTGAATTGACTCTTCCCTTGATCTCCAGCTGTATGGTGTTTCTAAAACCCATCCAGGGCCTCAGTGAAGTAGCCAGATTTTCACCCACCAGCTCCCCCTGGGAACAAGAGGAGCTGCTGAGCACTTTTGAAAATCTTGCCCTAACGGCCTGTACAACACAATGGGCCTTCCCAATATTGCTTGTGGCCTCTAGGCACTCGTGTAATACAAATATATTTAAAACACACACACCCTACAAGAACCTCTACCACCCCCATCAAGGACCCACTGGCCTCCCAACCCCATATGGGAAAGGCAAGCGAGGGCCAGGAATGCCTTAGGTAGAGGTGCCCCTCCCCCATCTGACTAATACTAAGTAGAAACATGATTGGGGGTAGTCTATGTAGAAGGAAGGAAAACAAGATGACTAAATATAACAAGTGAACCAAAGGTTTCCCAGAAGAGTCAAAGGGAGGGAGGGAGGAGAGCACACGGGCTTCTCTCTGCCCATGCAATTGATCGGTCTGTCAGCATTTCTAATGTGTGCTGCCCACTCATGATTTTAACTATAAATTTCATGACATTTGGTGCATTTCTTAAAGCCCCTGCTCCAGGAGTCATGTGAGAATCTCAACTTTTTTTTTTTAAGTACGTTTCTAGCCCACATGGTTGCAGAGAAAAGTTTGAGATTATGACCCAAAGTGCACCCTAAAGGTTAAAAAAAAAAATCAGCTTAATAAATAGAACCTCAAATTTTTTTTTTAATGTCATGATTTTTTGGCAGTCTGATTCATGATGTTTTAATACTTGGGGTTTTCATTATTGGCACCATCATCAAAGCAGGTACAGTATGTGCAACATGATCATTTTTCAGAACTATTTTCCTTTACTTATTTGGCTAAAATGAATACATTTACAGATGCAGAAGTGGATGGGATAGGAGGATATGAAAAACAAAAACACAGTTTTATACCATCTCTAATACTCAGATTGTAAACTCTTTGTGACAGAGACCGTCTTCTTCTTATGTGTGTGTGCACAGCACAACGGGGTGCTGAGTGGGGCATCTAGGTATGAATGTGGCAAGAATTGATAATGACTACAACACACGCAAGGGAGTCCGACCACTTTAGAAATGTTAATTAAGTTTCACATCTCTCCTGTGAGGGACAGAGGTAAGTATGACTTTCCCTGTATTACAGATGGGGAAACCGAGGCACAGAGCAGTTCAATGACTTGGTCAAGGTGAAACAAGACAGGGATAGATTTTACTTCAGTGATTTAGAACACACCAGCATAACTTACATTATTTTTGTAGAGGGAAAAGCAGCGTCATGCTGCTAATGTTCATTTGGGAAAATATCTGCAAATGGTTCACCATGAGCATGAGTGAATGCATCATCATTCATATGGTAGTTCAGCTGAGTCTGTGGCTGTGACTACACTGCTGGCTAGTGTCAGGTGTAAAAATTTTCAGGAAACACTGAAAAACAACATCAACAATTGCCAAGGCCACTGGGTTGGCTTTGAATGAAAATCTTAAAGACAGAGTCATTCTGGAGGGGCAAATACATTTATGAGCATGACTTTCTAGTGAACTAGTTATGACAGGAGATGACTTGGGTGAAATGACTTTGCATCCTGGGACCAAAAATAGAATGCAGAAAAGAAGTGCTACTGCTATAGATGCTGTCAAACTGAGGGATGCAACTCCACCGAGACAATAGCAGTTGTCACCCGTGAAGAAGTGCTGGCTATGATTGGGAAGACAAATGGTGCAGTTATCTGGCAGAGGACAGTATTGCTGACAGAAAAAAATGTCTCTACCGGATATTTTTTTAATTACCATTTTCATGAACAGGCCTTGGAATCCAAAGGGCATATTTTAAGAATAGAGGTCAGACTTTTTAAGCAGCACTATGAAGGTCTATTGTGGAACTATATTATGGGCATATCCTCAGCTGGCAATATATGTGAAGCACCCCAGTCTACACCAGCTGAGTGTTGGGCCCATAATGTTCAGCAATTAATAGTTTCCTCTTCAGTGCAGTGCTGTATGCATTAAACGTGATTGACTTTAAAAGCTGATGACTTTGTCCAGAAAAGCAATATATTTTCTCACACCTATATTTCAACAAATGGTTTCACTGGATTCCTGAGTTACTGCACACCAGATTTCTGCCAGTAAGTAGAAATCATCTTTTGCTGTGATCTTGGCCCTGGGATGGGAGACTTTCAAAGAATCCCCAGATGCTACAAAAACAGGGATGTTATTTATAGCTGGACAAGCACTGGGCTTTTCAGTTCACTGGCAATTAAAGTCATTTCAGACTGAACCTAAAATGGAATTTTTCAAAATATTTGGCAAATTGAAAAGCTGGAAAACCTTTTTAGTGAGGTCAAGTGAATCGTTTTGTTTGCCAAGACTTGAATTTTTGTTTCAATTTCAGGCATTTTAACAAACTCTAAGGAGGACTAGATTCACAGAACCGAGGGGAAGGGCAGGAACTCCCTTATAACTTTTAGCCCAGTGGTTAGGGTACTAACCTGGCAGGTGAGAGACAGGTTCAATTCCCCACTCGGCGATTTGAACTAGCATCTCACACACAGCAGGCCAGTGCCATAGCCATGGGCTATGGAATAGAATAGGATATGGGTTGCTCTCAATCTCTTCTGCTGAAGCTGTTCAAGTTTGCATAAATCATTAAATAGTCATTAGAAAAGGGACCTGAACTTGGGTCTCTCACATCCTAAGTGAGTGTCCTAGCTACAAGGTGAAGTCATTCTCACTCTTTCCCTAGCCCAGGGACCATTCACAGTCATTCATTCACAAATTTGCAAACAGTTTTGAGATGAAGGTTTGCCAAAATTGCATTTTTTGGCAAAAAACTACACACCACAAAAGTTTTGCCCAACTCTAGTGTTAATGAACATGTGATATTCTTCCCTCTGAGTCAGCGATGAATCAACATCTCTCGGTAAAGGGACTGAAATTTGGACTTGTCCAAATTCTGGGATATTGTATATTCAGTCCTAAATCAATGTCAAGAATAACACTATTAGACTGAGCAACCAGTGACAGTTTTAAGGTCTGATGTTTGATGAAACATCAGCACTGGGGAAAGAAAAGGCTTACTGCAAAATTGAACCACCAACCTTCCCCAATGGTACTAAGAATTCTTCCATAACTGTCAGACAGACATATTAGACCTTAACAACGTGTCATTCTGATTATCCCCATGATTTTCCTCATCTGCTTTTCAAACCTGACATGATTGTAGCAGCCACTGTTTTGAGAATTCCTAAACCTAGAAAATTAATGCCTTTATATCATGTGAAAACAAATGGAGTGCCAGCTTTCAAGCAGTGTACAGGATTAATCTCCAGCTCCAGCAGTCAATGCTAAAAAAAAAAAATCAGGTGGCTACATGTATGAGTGATGCAAAGCTGCTTAGAGTTGACAGACCAGTACACAGGCTTTCAAAAACAGCCAACATTTCCAAGAACTGGTCTTGGATCAATGATCATAAAGAAAATAATCCCTGTGGTGCTAAAGGGCACTGGTGCTAGAGGTGTGGTTTTTAAGAGACAGAAAACCAAGATCCTGACCACTTGTGGTCATTAAAGATCCCAGAAGAATTGTTGTAAAGGTAGCAGTGTCCAGCATCCTGGCTAAATTCTAATTTGAATAGTTCCCATCTCTTCTGCCTACCCAACCCTCCTCCCCCCCCCCCCCCCGCTTTGCTCTCTGTTCCAAATTTTATGTTGCATAGCTGTTTGTGCTTCTCAAGAGTGGCCACATAGCCTGTCTGTTCAATAGTGCATGAAAAGATCTTTATACAATTTGTTCCCTAAGGATCCAAAAGATCCTAACAGTTGAAGAAAGGTACTAAAAAGAACCCTATAAGATTATCATAGCAAGTTAAACTCTGGGTTTCAGTCTGTTAAGAAAACAGTGCAATTTGTGAAAAGCAACAAAGAGTCCTGTGACACCTTATAGACTAATAGATGTATTAGATCCTCAGCTGGCATAAATTGTCAGAGTTCCATTATCATTGACTTCAGTGATGTTATAACAATTTACACTAGATGAGGATCTGTCCCGCATTATATCTAGTGTAAACACACAAGCTCTTTTTTTGAAAAAGGTAATGCTTTCTATATGTATCATAATGAAGCAATAATGAGCCAATACAATTGGTTTTGTGCTTGGTAATTCATCTCTACAATTGCAGAAACTTACAAAGAACTCTATTACACATTGCTGTGGTCTCACACTACAGTTCTACATTTTCCCACTCCTATTCTTCATTCTCTTGCTTTAAATCTAGTGTCTTTGGGCCAGTTTCTACTGTGCAATGTTTCCATGCTCCATTGACTTCAACAGAGCTTTGCCAAGTTATACAAGCAGAAAATTTAACCCTTTGTAAAGACATAAAAGAGTTGCTGGTAATTGTTTAGTAATTAAGTCTACATCCTAATGAATCATATTTTCATGACAAAATCCTATACAGGTAATTTGCTCTATCCTTGCCGTTTTATAAAACTTCTATGTTAATCTATAAAACCCTTCTACAACAGTATTACTGGAGTGCGAAAACCAACAACGATAATGAATTACCAAGAACACTACATTTCTAACTGAAATTCAGGCCTTCACCAACAATGTTCACATAAATAATTGCATCAAAGACAAAACGCATTAGAAAGCCAGTCCTGAGGAATTGGACAGATATGTAATGAATTATCACTGGGTCACCTAGAGCTTTTGGTCAGCTGCCCTAATTGCCTAAGAGATGTTGAACACCCTCAGTTCCCATTAGAGTAAATGGAAAGCAAAAGTGCTCTGTATCACCCCCAGGAGACAGCACTTCACTGGAGTGGGCCCTAAGTCCTGGAGTACTCATCAGTTAGCACATGCTCCCTGCCATTCAGCTGTACATATTCTAACACACACTGGTAGCATAGGCTGATCTTTCAATATGGGGTCTGGAGCAGCCCTCGGACCATGATAGTTGATAATGTTCACAATACTGGCAAGCAGTCACCAGCAATGCACTGGGGTCTAATACAGGGATTCAACGGTAGGGTAAAGTATGGGGAGCCTGAGTATTGGTTACAAAAGCCTAGGTTACCGAGAGAGAGAGTAGGACTAAAGAATACAGTGAAAACATGTGAGTGGGCAGCCTCCATTCTTAATACTTAGTAGAGAGAAAAGTAATAAAATTGATGCTAGACGTGTATTTGCTGTTTTAATTAAATCAAGTTCTGAGAAAGCTCTCTGTAAAAAAGTTAGCTCTACAGGTGTCTACCACATAACTAGCTGAATTGACATAAGCTGAATTGATGTAAGTGCATAAATCCAATTTGTAAATAGCACTTCATACCATAGGCAATAGAAGTCTAATTTTTCTTGTAGAATAATTCAGCTAATAAGTGTGCTGAAAATATTATACAATTGAAGATAAATCCCAAGCTGCCCTTTCTGACTGACTGCCTTCTGCGTGGAATATCCCTACGGAGACACGTTCCAGCCACACCCAGTCCCAGAAAATATAGTCTGGGCTGTAGCTCAGTAGCAAGATAACTCCTGGACTCTGCAAGGGCATAGGTGCAAAGCAGCAATTTAAAATTTTTGAAACAAGAATGACCTTACATCTTTAACAATACATTTTAATCTTGCTGCAAATGTAAGACTACAAAATGATTTGTAATTTATCATCAATCTTTTGTGGTAACTGTGTTTACCCACAGCTATGTAAAGTATTACCCTGAACTGCGGGATTTTAGAGATGAGGTAGTTAAGTCCCTATTACAGTACACGAACTTTCAAAAAAAAAAAAAAAAGTGTTAACATTGATATGTTTTCACATCAGCTCCCCCATTACTGAGAATAAAGGAAGAGGACAAAATAAAACATACATTCCCCCCAAAAAGGTCTGTGACGGACTACATCAGCACATGGCAGACACTAGTAACAGTTACTACAAGTATCAGAGGGGTAGCCATGTTAGTCTGGATCTGTAAAAAGCAACAAAGAGTCCTGTGGCACCTTATAGACTAACAGATGTATTGGAGCATGAGCTTTCGTGGGTGAAAAACCACTTTGAAGGGTATTCACTTTGTGGGTATTCACCCATGAAAGCTCATGCTCCAATACATCTGTTAGTCTATAAGGTGCCACAGGACTCTTTGTTGCTAGTTACAACAAGTGAATTTTAATAGCAAGAAAGAGACTGGCAGAGCATGAGGCTCAAATGGGCCATAACTACATTCAGGTTTTTTTCTCTACTCTCCAGATGTGTCCTCATCTCCTAGTGAGGATATTCAGGTTGTGTGGATCTCTCATTAAGATAAATTCCAATTCCTCAAAAATTGTCATTTGGCCCAATAACTGTAACGGGATCACTAAATAGCAGTATCATGAGATGACTAATCTTTCACAAAAAGATTCTAAAGACTCCTGCACAGTCATCTAGGTAAGTTTTATCTAATCAAGAAAAATAAAAAAAGTGTGGCCACTGAAGTGGCTACAGTTGAACTTCATAGGATTGCTCTCAGGTTTAATTAACTATACAAATTGCTTTGAGCTCCTTAGGTGAAATGTGCTAGAAAAGTTTAAAATATTATTTATTGATAATCTTAGTAGAGGAAAATTATAGGGTATTTTTTAAAACATCTTGGTATGTCAGTAAAAACAGCACTTTCCTGGGATTTATGGCACTTACTAAAACAATTTCTAATTTATAACACCCACCCACAAACTTGGAGATGCTCCCAAAGGGGAAACCAAGAAGTGGTGTAAAGTTCCTGACCAGAGCATTATAAACATATTAAGTAATATAGTTGGTTGAAAAATGGAATTTGTCCCATGGGAAATTCCAACATTTGGAAATCTGGTTTTGTTCCAAATTGGAATAAAAAGTCAATGTCAGAATTTTTGCAAAACAAAATATTTTATTTTGATAAAGATCAAAACATCTGATTTTGACTTTTGCTTCAACCTTTATGTAGAATATTCAACTATGGTATGCTATGATAAAATAGTTGAAATTATAACATTGAAAAAACATTTTATAAGGTCAAAACCAAACAAAATGTTTCAGTGATGTCCTGTTGAAATCTTTGACAAAAAATACATACATATATACACACACACACACACACACTCACTCTGTTGGGAAAAAAATTGACCAGCTCTATTAAGCAGCAATGTAAAAAGTTCAAGTCACTGTATTTTTTGGAAGAGATATTTAACTGGTTTAAATTGGCATATCTCCATTGACTTCAGGTAAGGGATCTATTCCTTTCTTCCTATCCACACACACCCAATATGCATTTATTGGCAAAAAGTTAGAACATCATTTCAGCAGCTTTCCCTCATAAGAGCATAAGAACAGCCATACTGGGTCAGACAAAAGGTCCATCTTGCCCAGTATCTTGTCTTTCGATAGTGGCCAATGCCAGGTGCCCCAGAGGGAATGAACAGAACAATAACCATCAAGTGATCCATCCCATCGCCCATTCCCAGCTTCTGGCAAACAAAGGCTAGGAACACTATCCCTGTCCATCCTGGCTAATAGCCATTGATGGACCTATCCTCCATGAATTTATCTAGTTCTTTTCTGAACCCTGTTATAGTCTTGGCCTTCACAACATCCTCTGGCAAGGAGTTTCACAGGTTGATTGTGCGTTGTGTGAAAAAAAAATACTTCCTTTTTTTGGTTTTAAATCTGCTGCCTATTAATTTCATTTGGTGACCCCTAGTTCTTGTATTATGCAAAGGAGTAAATAACACTTTCTTATTTACTTTCTCCACACCAGTCATGATTTTACCTCTTCCCATTCTGAAAACTGACCATTTATTCCTACTCTTTGTTTCCTATCTTTTAACCAGTTACCAGTCCATAAGACAGAGGCGGGCAAACTTTTTGGCCTGAGGGCCGCGTCGGGTTTCGTAACTTGTACGGAGGGCCAGTTAGGGGAGGGGGTTGTGGCCCAGCCCCCACCTCCTATCTGCCGCCCCAACCCCCCCTGTTCCCTGTCCCCTAACTGCCCCTGGACCTCTGCCAACCATCCAACGCCTCCTCTCATTCCTGACGGCCCCATCCAACCACCCCTTCTCCCTGTCCCCTGATGCCCCCGGAACCCCTGCCTGTCCCCTGATGCCCCATCCAACCCCCCCTCCTTCCTGACTGCCCCCCAAAACCCTTGCCCCCATTCAACCCTGTTTCCCCCATCACCATCCACATCCCCGTCCCCTGACCACCACCCCGAACTCCCCTGCTCTTTATCCAACCCCCCCCTGCTCCCTGCCCCCTTACTGTGCTGCCTGGCGCACCAGTGGCTGACAGCGCTACAGCTGCGCTGCCCAGCTGGAGCCAGGCCACACTGCTGCCGCCACCACCACGCAGCACAGAGCACCGGGTAAGGCCGCACTCTGCAGCCGCGCTGCCCCATGAGCTCATAGCCCTGCCACCCAGAGCATTGCGCCAGCGGTGGGGCGAGCTGAGGCTGCAGGGAAGGGGGGACAGCAGGGGAGGGGTTGGGGGTTAGCCTTCCGGGCCAGGAGCTCGGGGGCTAGGCAGGACAGTCCCACGGGCTGGATGTGGCCCACGGGCTGTAGTTTGCCCTCCCCTGCCATAAGAGGACCTTCCCTTTTATCCCATGACAGCTTACTTTGCTTAAGAGCCTTTTGGTGAGGGACCTTGTCAAAGGCTTTCTGAAAATCTAAATACTATATATCCACTGGATCCCTCAGTCCACATGCTTGTTGACCCTCTCAAAGAATTCTAGTTAGATTGGTTAGACGATTTCCCTTTACAAAAAAACATGTTGACTCTTCCCCAACAAATTATGTTCACCTATGTGTCTGACAATTTTGTTCTTTACTATCATTCCAACCAGTTTGCCCGGTACTGAAGTCAGGCTTACCTGCCTGTAATTTCCGGGATCACCTCTGGAGCCCTTTTTAAGAATTGGTATCACATTAGCTATCCTCCAGTCATTTGATACAGAAATGGATTTAAATGATAGGTTACAGACTACAGTTAGTTGTTCTGCAATTTCACATTTGAGTTCCTTCAGAACTCTTGGGTGAATACCATCTGGTCCTGGTGACTTATTACTCTTTAGTTTATCAATTTATTCCAAAACTTCCTCTAAATACACCTCAATCAGGGCCAGTTCCTCAGATTTGTCACCTTTTATCGGCAAAAAATTAGGACATCATTTCAACAGCTTTCCCTCAAATATGGATTTAAAAGTGATAAAATATTTGTGTAATCAAAATAAGGCAGATGCTTACTGTAGGATTTTCCTCTCTCTATTCCCATGAGTTACTATATAAAAAAAAAAAAACTAATGACTTCATGCAATTGCCCACGTACGCACAACATTTATCAGCAACATTTTCATTACTTGAATTTCACTCTAATCAATAAAAACACAGATGGTTCTTAAAAGCAGCATCTTCGCTACGATGCTGTCCTATCCATCTTCATCATGTGCTCTGCAGACACTTAACAGCACTATTCTTTCTGTGCCAACTTAATAGGATCTGGATTGCTTTCTAGTGCAATGCTGAGCATTTTTAAATATACGTTGTCACTTTATTAACAGCAGGGCTATTGTGTAGGAGGTTTTTTTTAACACTTACATGGTCATTATCACTAGTGGTAAGTATATCTAAAGCTATTAGTGACTTTTATAGGTCAGTTCATTTGAAGCATCTATTAGAGTCTATGAATATGTAGTGGAAACCCAATGGCTGGCTCAGGCTGCTAACACTGAATTATTATTAAATCTCATTATAAGCCTTGAAGTACAATGGTTCTAATGGACTGAGCCAGCAAGGGAAGGAAAGTTCTGCACTCTGCGATAGCGCTTTCCACTGCAGGCTGAATTTAATGCAATACAGGCAAGATGTAGAAGGGGGTGCCTCTCAAGTGTCTTAGGCTGTATGAGTGCTGCATAGGACCTGTGTGCAGGGTTTTTAAATGAGGCCCCCAGGTCCCCTATAGCAGTAAACCAGTGAGGGGGATCCTCAGGACCCAGTCATGGCAGCAAATTCATACAAGCAGAGAGCGCCTACTGTTTAGCAGGTTACACGCAATGTGTTTTTGCCGTTACAGGTAGCATATGGTTCCATACATGTTGACATTACAAATCTTAGCCAGAAAACAATATGAACTTTGTAGAACATTTGAAATATAAATGTACACAACATGAATCCTGAAATTTATAAGGGCTCTTCTAACAATCTAATAGCGAATATGAGTGATCAGAAGTATTCCTGTTGTACCTCAGACAAGTTCAGAAACATTCCAGTTTTAGTCATGGGTTTCACACATCCCAAACTGCCCACACAGAGGCTTTTTAAAGATGTCTCTGCATGCTTGTATTTGTACCACCAGCCATTTTTGAGAGGTAGAGAGGCCCCTCAGCGCCCACTTTGATAACACCAAGCACGTCAGCTAGAAAATGCTCTTTAAGAAATATAAGTGACATATGATGCAAACTGGGCTCTTTTCCCAGCTCTGACATGGACTCACTGTACCTCCTTGGGCAAGTCAGTGTTTCTGTGCCTCGCTTCTCCCCATATGTCAAATGGGGGCTGAAGATACTCACCCGGCTTTGTGAAACACTGCAAGGTTCTTGGATGGAAAGTGATATCTAAGTGCCAAGTTGTTGGTTTTTAATATGCAACTTGCCTAGCATGGACAGTTCTGTGATTCCACACACTTTGGGGGCTCTATTTCAAACACATCCTGTGCTGTTCTGAGGATGGACAGTAGTGCCTTGAGGCCTCAGAACACTGTCGCCTGGTGACTGGGAGCAAAGCAGAACAAATACGAATGAAACAGTTGGTCTTCTGATTACCCTTACAAAACCAAAGAAAATTAATCTGATAAACTGACACCCAAACAGTCACACACCATATATATGCTGATGGATCATCATTATATATATGAGAGAGAGATTGCTGATCCATCTTCACAACCTGCTACATGCCAGCTGCTTTAATAAAGATGAGATGGGAATTGGAGAATCTTTAGCTACAAGATCAATTTTCTTTTTCTTAACACATTCTCTCAAGTATTCCTTTCACTTCAGCAACATTCCTTTAGCTCCTCATTCTTTTCATTTTTTCTTAAACAACTCTAGCTATAAAACATCAGATTAGTAAGTGGTGAAAGTGACTGAAAACTATGCACTGACACCAACCCTCTTCATTAGCATCCAATTTAGCATCAGACTGATAGATTGCGTCAGGAGATCTGGACTGAAGTCAGTCAAGTGTGGGTAGTAAAAAGGCCTTAACTTGACATCAACAATCAAATCGCTGGCATGTTGCTTGTCATATCAGCAACAAAACAGCCAAATTGCTATTAGCTGTTAAAGAAAAGAAAGGATTCTACACCCATTAGATGCAAAAGGCAGAGAAATAGACATAGAATTTTACTTCCTCTTTTAGCAATACTATAATCCAGAAAGCAGAGGGAGGGAGAGAACATTCTCAAGAATATTCAGTGCTTCTAGTAATGTTTAATGCATGAAAAAATATTTCAGCAAAATCCCTGAATCCCAGAGCCAGGGATAAAGGGAAATTTAATTGTTAAACTTATTAGTGAAAGTGTGTTAGTCTCTCCCTCCCCGCCCCCCCCCCCCCACACACACACACATTTTTGATCCACCGAGGATTTTAGTAACAGAACAGACTTGTAGCAGGTATCCTTATGGAGAGGACCAGATTCTATCTGCCTTCCTTTCCCTTCAGCTGGATGCACAGTATAAATCACTGGACACGTTGCAAACAATTTTTTCTATATCTTCTTGTCAGTCATGAAGAAGTCTTTCCACATACAATTGCACCATTAAGCTGCATGGTTCTGACAAAGTGGGTGTTCACCAACAAAAGCTGGTGCTCCAATACATCTGTTAGTCTATAAGGTGCCACAGGACTCTTTGTTGCTTTTTACAGATCCAGACTAACACAGCTACCCCTCGGATATTAAGCTGCATGTTAGTCTATCAAGCATAGCATAGATACAGCCTGAGTCATTATGGGCTATATCTGGATCTGGTGTAAGAGGCTACCCTACCATTGACTTCAAGTGAGTTGCACATGCTTACACTAGCTCTGAATTTGGGTTTTTGTCCTTGGAACCCAAAAGGAAATAGTGTGCTATAGTTTCTCGCTTGGTTGTGAAAAGTAACACAGGGCCAGATTTGTAAAGGTATTTAGGCACCTAACTCGAATCCGATGTGGCACCTACATGCCTAGTATGATTTTCAAAAGCACCTATCAGCATCTTTAGCTGCCTAAATACCTTTATAAATCTGAACCAAATTCCACTGGAACTTCAAAATTGGAAGGGCATGTGCTTATCCTTCCCCACAATCCCCAATTCCCTTTAATGGCACAGCAATGTACTGTTATGTGGGAACTGCAGAGTTTGGGTGCTCAGGAGAGCTGAAAATTGCAGTGAAATTCAATAAATTTAGCCTCTCTTCCTGTTCATGTTATTCTAAAACAGCCTTAGACTTTTACAAATACATTTGCTATTCAAAAGCTTTTGAAAATGGCAAACATTTCAGCCTATGGACTGGTTTGTGAACTATTCACCATGATGCTTATACTGAGTCATCTCTATGCATCATTCACAATTCGTGCTGTATGGCTGCTCACCTAAGTCATTAGGCATTATTTCTGCTCCCAAATCCACACAGAGCTTTCAAAACGGCTTAGCGAGCACTTCTGGTGTGAATACCCTTCAAAATAATTATGTGCACAAATATCTGCCTGTGAATATATTTTTGCACAAGTGAGGGCCACACACACACACTTCCTGCAAATCTTCTTACAAACAAAATCTCCCCTGGCACAAATAGTCACAAAAAGTGAATGGAAGTTCTGAGGCAAAAGCATAAGGGGGTCGTAAACAAACAAGACTCAGTAATACATTTTTGTAATATTTGCCCAGTTCTAGTGGCAAGATCCATTCTCTGTCCATCAGGACGGCATGGAACTAGAGTGGTGCACAGGAATCATGGTCAATCCCAGAACCAGGGACTGGAAATCCCTCTAGCAAATCTCTTGTCTGTAGGTGACCCATGAAAGACATCAACACGCTCATCCAGAAGGATGGATTACTCTGCCTCTACCTGTGGCATTAGGGGAAAGCAGAGGAAAATTTTAGTCAAAGCAAAGTGTATTTCCAAATCCAATAGCTCATTGCACCTTCACACTTCTTGGAATAATAATGCATTGTTACAGCTATTAACACTATTTATAACTATGACAAGCATTTTAGATGTTAAGTCAATTAGATGGTCAGAGAGAAAATAGGCAGAGATGAATGCAGTAAAACTAATTCTTCACTAACTGTTTTTTCCCCTTTACCATTTTTGGTGGATTTGTTCAATTTAATTCTTTTAGATGTAAAATAATCAACGTGATAAGACTCTCTATTATTCCTCATTTTTCCTTTTCAACTACCTGTCCACAAATGATTCCTCTTCCCCCCCCCCTCCATCCCCAGCACCTTTTTGGGGGGGGAACATTTTATTCTGTCTTAACCAATGATAATAAAAAAGAATTACATTTCATTGTGCTCCATGAACACAGAGAAGAAACTCATTAAAGATTAAATTCTGCTTGCAATCCATCAAACTGCATTTTACACAATGTTGGATTAAGATTATAGATATTTGGGATAGGTATCACTAATTAATTTACAAAATGCCACTTTTTCATTTTCTTTCAAAAGCAGTCAGTCAGTCCCAATTCAGTTCCTACGGGAAGAGATTGCAGACAAAGCCAATGGTAGGGTCTAGTACTTAGGAGACCCCAAGTTCAATTTTCTGCTGCAACACAGACTTCCTGTGTTACCATGGGCAGGTCACACGAAGCCCGTCTACACAAACAGTGAGTTCGTGGCAAGACGGGGTTTGAATCTACTCCATACTGGCCTGAAGCAAACCAAACTGTTTGTGTGGACTCTGCTGAGGCACATTAGCAGTTCATTATTGCATTTTGATCTAGTCCCTTTCAAAGAGGACTAGATCAAAGTGAATTAAACAGCTAATGTTCCTCAGAAGAGTCCATGTGCATAGTTATTTCTTGGCAGATTCACCCCTCTGCTTGCCATCAACTAATTATTCATGTAGACAAGCCCTTAGTCTCTCTCTACCTCAGTTTCCCATCTGTAAAATGGGGATAACAACACTGCCCTATCACACACATGTGTTGGGAGGATAAACACAGTAAAGATTATGATTTGCTCAGATACTACAATATTGGGTGTCACAGAAGTACATAAGAGAAGATAGAGGTTTACATCATAAAAGTCACCACAACCCACCATCTTTGTTGGCACCCTCAGCACTGAAGCCTGTCACAGCACCACCTACCTTCTCTGGCTTTCACTAGCCACTGCCGCAATTTCCTCCTGTTTGGCCCTCCAATAGCTTCAACATAGGCTTTTGTGGGACAAGTAACACCCCTCCATGGGGTCTGGATTTATTAACGAAGTTTCAAAGGAAACAAGAACTCCCACCCAGCCTTCCTAGCTGGCTCTCAACCTTTCATGCTCTTAGTCCCATTACCTGCTTAGACTTCCCCCTCTCTCTCTCCAGCCTTCCTAACTGGCTCCTGCTTCCTGCAGGCTTGCAATCCCCAGGCTCTCTGCCTGGGAACTAGGGAGAGCCCCCCCATGTAGAGCAGCTCATTCAGCTCTCCTGCCCCTTTGAGTTTTTTGCTCTCTACCAAGCAGCAACTCCCAGGGCTTCCTACATGGAGTCTGCCCTGTCCCCTTTAACTTTCCACCAGCTTCTATTTTATCTATACCTCAGAAGGACTGATTTTAGCCACTTAATTTACCTGCTGTGTGATATTCTTCATTTTCTCCACCTGGGGAGGTGAGCTAAGTGGGACATGGCTGAAGGTGGACCCACCTCCTTGAAATTGCCAGTCCTCACCCTGGGAGGATGTCAAAGAACGAATGGATACGGAAACTGAACCAGATTCTCACCCCTTCAAAAAGAAAATATACGGCACATTGTGTGGAAGTTTGCATTGCCGCTACCCCTGCTAACCTTGCTGTTTTGGAAAGCAAAATTCCAGTCTACAGTATGTATCAGAGGGGTAGCCGTGTTAATCTGGATCTGTAAAAAGCAACAGAGTCCTGTGGCACCTTATAGACTAACAGATGTATTGGAGCATAAGCTTTCGTGGGTGAATACCCACTTCATCAGATGCATGACATGCGTCTGACAAAGTGGGTATTCACCCACGAAAGCTTATGCTCCAATACATGGTAGTCTTAAAGGTACCACAGGACTCTCTGTTGCAGTCTACAGTATAGTTTTTATTGCAGCAGGACATACAGGGACCAGCTAAGATCAGATCTCCCTTGTGCCGAACTGTCTGCGTCTGAACAGCTGGCAACAGACATGCAAAAATGGTGGGAGAAAGGACGTAACAACATCCTCATTTTACAGATGGAAAAAATGAGGCACAGAGAGATAGGGTGTTTGCCCAAATTCCTCCAGGCAATCTGTGGCACAGTTGGGAACTGAACCCAGCGCTACCGAGGGCCTTAATTACAAGACTATCTTTCACCAGCACTAAATCCACCCCTAATAAATAAATAAAAATCAAAGAAAAGCAGCTGTTCGGCTGCTGATAAAGACAAACAAACCTCACACTCCACTGTGAACAAGCTGATGAGGCTGCAGCACAATCAGAAGCAGGGTGGACAGTGAGAAGGGGGGTATCAATCTTGATGTTTCAATAGCTCTTGAAGAACTTGAGGGGGGAAAGTATTTTCTTTCCACTTAATGAATCTCTCCCCAAAAGACTAGCTTTACCCAGGAGCCAAGGTAATAGCCTAAAATCCCTAAAGGAACTGGAAGGGGGAGTCTGGGTCTGGCCAACAGGGAAAGGTTTAGCTTCAACAATAACACAAAAGCCTCCATCTGATGTAGCGGAACTACAGAAGCCCTGTGTAATCATCATAAAACAGAAGAGAAGGTTTGCCAAAAAAACAAATCTCTGGTTTAAAAAAAAAAAAAATTAACTAGAAAGCCAATATTCAATCTGTTTAAGACTCTCTTATTTTCTGATGAGATTAGAGTCCACCAAGTAGTTTAAAGCAGCAAAAATCCCAGCCATGATGACAAAAAAACAAAAATAAAAACAAAAATCTTCTTTTATGTTTCAACAGAATTATAACAAGCAGCTGAGGACAGCGGGATTTTCAGATAAAAGGCTTACCATCCTAGAATAAAAAAAAACACAATGAAGTATATAGTCTCTCTTTATTTGCATCTGAAAGGTACAGTATATTACACAAGAGACCATCTCACATGTATTTACATGCTACTGTTTACGACTGCTATTGAGAGCAGCCCAACCTTCGAGTGTATTCTCAAAATACCCCCTAATTTCTAACCTGCCTGCGTAAACCAAGGATGAGGAAGAACAACCCATTTTTACATCACTGGCATTGATTGGCTAATTCTTTGACATGTTTTCCAAATGTATTTCTTTAAGAGAAGGTGGTTTCTAAAAGTTACTAACAGCCATTGGTTTAAAAGTAGGGCAGTTATGCAGAATACTCCCTTCTTCCCAGAGGTCTCCAAATTTCATTGGTTGAAATTAATGGCACTCCACTAGGGATAGATGTGGGGGTCTCTGATTCTATAGAAAAAAGGGCAGGTGGAAGAGATGGAAAGAAGGAATATAAAGAAAATCAAGGAGCATTATTTCCATCAAAATAGAGGTAAGAAGTGAAGGTGATGAACATGATAACAAGGGGGCCCTTTAGATCAACTAGTCCAGCTTCATGCCAGTATAGGACTCTTCCCTATTATGTGTTTACTAGTTTTCTGTCTAGACTAGTTTCACAGGTGATGGTGTTTCCACCACTTCCATTGGCAGCCTATTCCACACCCAAAACATCTCACTGTCAATAGATTTCCCTGATATTAAATATTTGATTTTTTTTCCTACATTTTTAGAACCATCTGCAAATGTGGAGGTAGTTCCCCATCTCTATTTCTATATCCTTTGTGATTCTGTAAAAAAATTATCTACCTGCTCTTCAGCTTTGATGCATTTTATAAACGGTCTGTAATCCATTGATTTAGTTCCCACTGATTATAATTTTCCCACTATGTTTCAAGTTAACCACAGTTTAGATGGAAATATTTCATAGTAGAAAGATAGCTATGAATGGGCCACAAACAGAAGAGGGCTTTAAAGTTCCCTGGCACTAATATATTGTGAACTATTACACATATAGGCTCAGATTTTCAAAGGGGTCACAAGGATTAAGGCACCCATTAAGGCACTGCAATTGAAAGTCAATGGGATTTGGGTGCCTAGCCTTTGAAAATTCCAGGCATACTACATATGATCACTATCTAGCAGTGACACTCCAAGCACGATATAGCCACATTTGCAGATGACACTAAAACTGGAGGAGAAAGTAATTTTTTATTATATATGTAGAGCAACAGTTGTATAGTTCTGGTTGGAGGTTGCTTCCTTACACAGTATGGAAAAAGGAAGTATTCAGCTTGGTTCTTCTCAGCAATACAGCTGATGTGACTAGATGTGAAAGTGAAGACAGCATCTAACAAATAGTGAGCCTGGCCTAATTAGGTTTGTAATGAGTAGCTGCTCTATACCAAAAGAGGCCTTTATTCAGAAAGGACTTTGAATTTTTAACAGAATACATTTTGAAAGAATGACAGAACCTCTGGAAAGGATCTGATAGAAGCGATAAGAAAATGCAAAGTGTTCAAACATATATTTCATGGCATTGTGTCTGCCATCAGCTTTTCTACTGTTAACTTTGTAATGAATTCAGTCAGCAGTAGAAAACTGCCAAATTGGAGGAACAAGGAAATGCAAAAATTAATCAACGTTAAGGGAAAAAAAAAAAAAAAAAGCCCTCCGCGAGGAAAAAAATGCCAGGGTACCTTGTAGGAGGTGGATGGGAACATTTACAGAGAAGTGAAGGTGAATGCAATACAGATAGAGCTAAAGCAAAGAACAGAACGAAGACTGCACTGTGCACAATGAGGGATAATAAGATGTTATTTCAAGTATAGAAGATGAAAGAGGTCAACTGAAAGAGTCAGTAAGGGCTCAGAGATAAAGGCAATTCAGTGACAGCAGAGGCAGAGATAACAGAAAATGTAAATGAATTTCTTGCTTCAGTGGTCACATGGGAGGAGGGGATTGATGCCACGAAACAGAAGGATTTTTTTTTAATTTTTTATTTTTTTAAAGAAAGGCTTGACGGAAATAGGATAAGCCAGAACCGGTAACAAAGTCAGAATTACTGAAGACATCAGGGCTATTCAAACTTCAGCACAAATTCGTAGAGGCTGGGATGGAGGTATTTATATCTGGGGAATAATCTGAGAACTCAAAATATATACTCTGATGGGCTGGGTCACAGAGACCCCCTTAGGACTGTCACCTGATGTGCATAGACTACCTCTGAGCCCATTTTCTCTGCCAGTTTGGGACTCCAGAACCTTGCTTTATTGAGGCAGACATGCAAGCCTGCTGCAACACAGACCCAGGGTCTGAACTACACCCCCAAAGCTGGAGACTTAACTGAAAACAGCTTAAGAAGTGCTCCTGTCCACAGCACCCAGACACCCAGCTCCCAATGGGATCCAAACCCCAAATAAATCCGTTTTACTCTGTATAAAGCTTATACAGGGCAAATTCATAAATTGTCTACCCTCTAACAACACTGATAGAGAGATATGCACAGCTGTTTGTTCCCCCAGGTATTAAATCACTTACTCTGGGTTAATTAATAAACAAAAGTGATTTTATTAAATATAAAAAGTAGGATTTAAGTGGTTTCAAGTAATAACAGACAGACCAAGGTAAGTTACTAAGTAAAATAAATCAAAATAGGCACGGCTAACTTAATACACTAAGGATCTAGTTACAAATACTAACTTCTCACCCTAGATGTTATCTCAGGTACAATCCTTTTCAGACCAATGTTGTAGTTTATGGCCTGGGTCCAGCAATCACTCACACCCCTGCAGTTACAGTCCTTTGTTCCAGTTTCTTTCTGGCATCTCTTTGGGATGGAGAGGCCATCTCTTGAGCCAGCTGAAAACAAAATGGAGGGGCTTCCAGGGCCTTTTATATTCTCTCATGGGCAGAAACCCCTTTGTTGCTGTGATTTTGCACGGAAGAATAAGATGGAGTCTGTAGCCACCTGAGCAAGTCACATCTCGATGAATGATTCAGCTTTTTGTAGGCCAATGCCATGGTTTACATGTTAGTTTGAATGTTCCCAGGAAAGCTCAGATGTGAACTGGTGTCTCCCAAAGTCCATTGTTAGTTAAGTATCCCAATTTACTTGAATAGCTCCTTCGCAATATATTGGCCAAACCTCCCTTATGTGTTTCCTACAGCAAACACTTCAAATACAAGTATAGAGCCAATGCTCATAACTTCAGATATAAAAATGATACATGCATACGAATAGGATGAATATATTTAATAGATTATAACCTTTACAAAGATATGTCACATGGCATATTTAGCATAAACCATATTCCAGTTGTGTTATATTTACACTTATAAGCATATTTCCATAAACATATAGAGTGCAACGTCACACTATGTATATAATAAAGTCATACAGAACAGACAGAAGGATCCAGGGACTACTAAGGAAATACAGATCGGAAAGGCTGACTCCATCAGAAAGGAAAATACTGATTAGAGAGGCTAGATATACCCGACTGGAACACGTCAAATCAAAATCACGTCACAATAAAGCGGATAGAATTTCTGAGGCAACAATACAGAGAGTAGCCAAGAGAATTTGAGATGTGTAGTTTAATACACAGTGCACTGAACTAGGAACCAGGAAATCTGGGTTCTCTTCCCAGTTTGGCCCCTGACCTGCTATGTGACCTTAGGCAAGTCACTTCCCCTTGCTGAAGACACCAACTTCCCTCCCACCCTTTGGCTTGTTTTATCTATTTAGACTGTAACCTCCCTGGGACAGGAAGTGTCACACACAGTAGTGTCTAGCATCCTATTGGAATACCAATAATAATTACCTAATTTACCTCTATGTTAAGAAAGACCTCAATAGGATATCACACACAAATGAGAACATGCAAAAGGTCAGCAGGAATGAAATAGGGATTTGGTGGCCAATTAAATGTCCTGGAGGAATAAACTGAATAGCATTAGGGGAAACACTTAAAAGGTAACAAGAAGAGTGTGACTATAAACATTACTACATCTAATAGAGAGGTCATTTCATGTATCAGTGACCATGAAGAAAAAACATGCAATAAGGGATAAAGGCTGTAGATCCTACAAAAGGACATATTGTGCTGTACAGACAGTGAGATATATTAGACAATCAGCACTGCATAATAGAAGAGGGAAATCAAATTCAGAATAGCATGGGCAGACTAGGAGCCCTGACAGATGTTAGCTTTGTAATGTAGAGGCTAATGTGTATGTGTATTAACTACTCTCTGCTGGATGGAATGTCAGGCCTGCTTGAGTGTGTGTAATACCTAGAGCAAAGCAAATAATGTGGAGCATGTAATTTACTCATAATTGATTTAAACCTTTCTGAACTGTCCCATAAGACATTATAAGTTTGCTTTAATTTATGTGTTATTCAAAATTAATTCACTGATTACTTCTTGTTCAGGAGATTTTGCATGAGCAGTTCATAGTGAGTATTCTAGGTGTATTCGTTAGTTTTGATTGGACACAAAGATAACACAGTATGTTTGTCTTCCCTAACTGGATGTGCATGGCCGTTAGAACCATATTTCCAGTGTAAATACTAGTCACATTTAGGGAATTCAATATTCACTGTCTGCAAATATTTTCCAATAATTGTTAAAAAATTGCTGTTTTTGTTACCATTCCTGCCAGGAATCTTGTTCACTGGATATTCAAGGAAAGGAGGACACAAAATGCATGCAAACATGGCAAAACAAATTCATTTTAAATCATGTGATTATAACCAGATTATTTGCAGTTGAGGCAGCTGGGGGGGGAGGGGAAGATGGGGGGAAAACCCAAACATTCTGTCAACATTTTACTCAGTTTCTCATTCTGCAATATTATCAAATTTTGAAAACTTTAAACCAGCTCTGACTTGCAGTATTTGTCCACCTTTAACTTTAATTTAGTAGATTATTCTTTAGTTCAAATAGCAGAAGCATCTGCTTTTGAAGCAGAAGGATGATTGATAAGTCTATCAAATCAGATACTTAAAAACAAATCAAGAGAAGGATCAGTGTGGGACAAAATTCAGACTCTTTTTGGAACAATACTTAGAAGCACCAAAAAAAAAATATATTAGAATATAAAGAGAGAGGTATTGAACACAGAGTAAAATGACTATCAAATGGAGATGGCACTCACAAATTTTGATTTGATCATGACAGTATATCTGCTGCATGTGATGTGTACATCACAAGCAAAATAATGGTGTTATTTCTGCATGATCTATGGTGCAAACAGGTAGAAAGCTATCTATTAGAGCGGATAGCAAATTGTCCATCAAAACTATTTTAATCAGGAAATTGGATTTTCAACTAAACAAAATTTTAAGCAAAAACTACGCTTTCTGCCAAAAAAACCTCAATATTTCAAATTGAAAAAAGCTGAACATCTGAAAACTGAATAAGTTTTTGGTTTAGATTGCAAACTGGATTATTTCAGCAAACAACTTAAATATTTTCATTCTGAAATACTGCCACAGTGCCTCTGCAATTATAGATTGGATGCCTTATGCTCCCATTCTCCTCTATGTGCTGGGCTCCCCACTTGGGCTCCATCTTCCATTATGCACCATGTGACTGCCACGATGTACCACCTCCCCTCACCAAGAGGGGAGAATGTGCTGTATTAAGGGAGAGGTAGTCTGACCATAGAGCTCGGCCTACAGAGGAGAGTGGGTGCATGAGGCACCCAGGCTTCATCTCCCATAAGACAATGCAGCAGCATGTCTTATTTAGAGTATTTTGGTTTTGGGCAGAATTACTTCTGTTTTCTATTATTTGCCAGAAACTTAAAGTTTTTCACCAGGAGAGGGGAGGGGAACAAAAACAAAACCCTCTGCACCTGGTCGTCTCAATTGGAGGCTGAACTGCACTTGGGTGCACTCTAGCCTAGTTTAAACCCACAGATCCATGTGGTCAAGCCTCTCACCCTTCAGTGTGCCCCCTCATGGCCAAGCCCTTGATAACAATAGCCTCACCTCGGTTTCCCTTTTTGTCCCAGTTCAGAAGCATGGCCTGTGGAGGTTGGAATCTCTTTACAGCTTCAGCCCTTTGGATGAGTCATTTGAGTTTGTGCCCTTTCGGGGTAGTAAGGGGGTCCCACCCTAAGGTGCTAAGAGCCCTGTGATGGCCTCCAGTAGCTAGTGACAGGGCCCAAACTCTCCCTCTCCCGTCTTCACCAGGGAAGGAACAAAAGTAAGTCAAAACAGGGACAAAAATGAAGTCCAATGTCTTTTTGTGCAAGGTCAGAAAAATGCTAGGACTACCCCCCCAAATCTGGGCTTCAGCAGTCTCTTCCCCCACTTTGGGATGGGTGCTGGTAGGGGGACCCAACCCCACCTGGTTCCCAGCCCCAGTGCCCTCTGATTGGCAGTCAAGGACTGGGTGATTAAGTCTCCTGCTGCCCACTCTGGGCTGCTTCCTACCTGTGTCCTTTGCAGGCATTTGCTGTATAGTAGCCTTCCCTGAACCCTTCTACCAAGAAATTGTCTGTCTCTCTCTCAGGAGCTTTTCTCAGTCCAATGCTATAGAGCTCTTTTACAATGGTTCTCAGCTTCTCCAGTAGCCAGCCTGCTCTGCCTGCCCTTGCAGCTTTTTATCCCAGCTGCTGCTAACCAGCCATTCAGCCACAGGTGAGGGAGTGATTCCCTTCTTCATTAACATCTTAGTGTTTGCTAGCCATGTCTGGTCTATTGGCTATTTGAACTTGTGTCAAATAGGGGAAGCAGGAGACATGAACTGAAACAAGGGTCAGACCTTAAAGGAATTTAAGCAGAATTGCTTTCTACATAGATCAGTTGACCTACTGTGCAGATTTCAGAGTGGTAGTTGTGTTAGTCTGTATCAGCAAAAAGAACGAGGAGTACTTGTGGCACCTTAGAGACTAACAAATTTATTTGGGCATAAGCTTTTAGCCCACGAAAGCTTATGCCCAAATAAATTTGTTAGTCTCTAAGGTGCCACAAGTACTCCTCATTTTTTTCCCTACTGTATAGAACAGTTTGCTGCAGTGGAAGCAGCTAGTTTAAGTTTTGAAAGGCAGTTAGGTAAATATATAGGGTAGGGCAAACAATACGCAACTGCTGAACTAATACTCAAGGGATTAATGGATATCTGGCTCTCTTCTGTCTTTATTAATTACTATGATTTTAGATCTGGCCTCTGTGGTTCAGAGACTCTGGGGGATTAGTCTCATTATTTTTCTATTTCTACTTTAGTTGCAATCAGTTTTAAAAGCATAGTCAGATATTAAATCCTTCAGGGGAAGCCTCTGTATTAAACAAGCTATTCCAATATTGAAATGAGGGAGTACTGAAAGGCAAATTTTAGGTAACAGCGTGTAGAAGAATTAATAATGATGGACTAAGCTCTGTGTTTGTAGTGATTGTACATCACCTTCAACATGCTGTCTGTTAAAAAGGCATTAGGTTGAAGCCTTCAAGGTCTTGCACATATCAGTTTCCTTTCTGAGAAAACAATTTACTTTCCATGCTGACAGCATGAGAATTCTATATTATTGCTCCCTTTAACATGTGATCATAATGCATTATTGTTCAACATATGACATTATTAATTTTTTATTATTAGGTATTGTACTACTGTAGCACCCAGAAATCCCCACCAAGGTCTGGGCCTCGCTTTGGCACTGTACAGGCACAAAAATAGTCTCTGCCCTGAAGAATCTACAGTCTAACTAGACAAAAAAGGAGGAGGAAGAATCTTATTTTACAGAAGAGAAATCGGGACACTGACCAATTCAGTGTCAGGCCTACAGCCGGTTGAAACTTTCTATGTTTTCAACAAAATCTTTCTTTGAAGATTCTGTTTTCTACTAGAGATAGCCCAATATCACACAGAAAGTCACTGGAGGAGACAGAAATTGAACCCATTTTCCTAAATGCCCATCTAATGCCTTAACCTCAAGATCATTTTCTCTATCTGCTCTTACTCACAGAAGTAAACACTGCAAGATTGGGCCCATACATTGCAATAACCTCTGCATATGATGCTATGTTATGAGAAATAAATAATATATAAGAAATAATAACTGATCAGATTTCTCAAAAGTCTGACTTTATATTTCTTTTCCTGCAGCTTAGATAAAATTCAACACTCTTCAAATTTACTAATTTACTCGGGCTCATACCAATGTATAATATTTATTATTACATACATTTAGCTGTTGAAAGCTTAATCTTTTGATCCTGAATTCAGTAAAGCATTTAAGTATGTTCTTAAAATCCATCCCTATACAGCAAAGCCTTTAGAAGTACATGATTCACCTTGTGCTTGCATCCCATTGAAGTCATTGATACCTGAAAATGTGTCTAAAATTAAGCACATGCTTAAATGATTTTCTTAACAGGGCTAGCTAGCTGAATCAGTGTCTTCGATGTTAAATGAATTCTTAACCAAACTTTTACTTCATATTATAGGTGGCACAGGTGATGACACCTTTACTTACAGGTGCCCAACACTTTCCATTATAAGACCCATTTACTTATAAATTTGCCAAACTCTAAGCATTTGGACTGAAATTACCCAGGCTGGGTGTTTGCCTCAGGCAAAATGTTTTTGGAAAATGTTAGCCAAAACAGTTCAACCATTTCTCAGAATGCTTCAAAGGGAAAGGGTGTTGTTTTGCCCATGTTAAAAAATTCCTCACAATCATGTTGTTGAGAAGGTCTAGAGCCTCCAGGCTCTGGAGCAGGGACTTGAAAATTGGTGGGGGTCAGCTGGAATCAGGGATGGAGATGGGCCTTTTGCCATCCTGGTGGGAAATTTGGCCAAGTTATAAGCCTCTGAAAATCTCAGTTTGTACATGCTCAGCAAAGACTTGTTAGGGTTTCACTGCTAAATTCTTCAAAGATTCTGTCTACACTCGGCATGCGCCATTCTGGGACTGCAGGGCTGTGAGTCGCACTTTCCCAGCAACTGCTGCTTCTGACAGCCAGGGGCTACTTGGTGCCGGTCACTGGAGCCGACAGCAGCAAGACCATCTCTTATGTGCTCTCGATGCTCCTGCTGCTGGGGGCCCAGACAGCATGGAGGAGGAAAGAGGCAGCAGCCTGGTTGGAATGTAGGAGTGAGTAGTCAAGCCTGGAGGAGTGCTGACTGGGGAGACTGGGTGGGAAAACGGGGATGTAGAACTTAAAGGGCACTTGGGGAGACTGGGATGAGGAGGCGAGGGGTGGGTGAGCTGCTGAGGGGAGGAGAGTGGGACATGGCGCTGAAGGGGGAAACAGGGATTTGGATGAGGAGCCAGTGGGGTCTTGGACATGTAATCAAGATGCAGGGATTGGGATGAGAAGATTGTGGAGGGAGTAGACCAGGACACGGACAGGCTGAAGGGGCTGGGGGCAGAAGGTAGAGAACACTACCCTCACTACCAGGATTCCTGAGTCTTAACATCTCTCTGCTCTCAGCAAATATCTGTAAACCCCCTGGCAGTGTACCCTCATCCTCCTGTACTAGCTGGCCCACTCACTAGCTGGGTGACTACCTACCTTCGCTTTCATTTCCTCTCTTAGCTCGAGTTGCAGCCAATTGTTCTGTGGATCTAAAGGTTCCAGTTCTGCTGGATGGAGAAGTCATGTGTAGGAGGGCAGAGGAAGAATCCTGGACAGAGGAAGGACCCTGGGCTTCTTAGAGGACTTTGTCCTATGCCCAAAGAATTGTCCAGAGTTGGGAGGAAACTGAGGCAGGGAAAATGCATAGAATTGTGTTATTATTTTGTCTAAATCTGTGCATTTCTCATGCTAAATGAATAGTAAATTGCATTTTAGAAACCTATGCAAAGTCTGGGTATCTATTTGTCTTCACTATCGCATACACCTGAAGAGGTAAACAGTAAAGCAGAAGGCCCACACATTCAGTGAGATGCTAGGGGACGTGCAAGAGCTGCTGAAGAGGCTTGAGGGGGACAGCACTAGTTTTAGGGCCTAGGCAGTTGGATCACGACATCCCCATTGCCAAGAGGGATGTCAGACACGAGGGCCCAAACCCAGGGACAGTGCCTAAACTCTGTGCCATCCCAGCAAGCTAAGGGCACGCAAGAGGCAGCATTTAGATGCCCTCACAGAAGTCAGAAGAGCTCAGCTAGAACTATTACAACAGACTCAGGTTCTCAGGTATCCTGAGCACTCAGAGGCTTTTGCGCACTTCGTTGCTTATATAAAAGGGTAAGATTTTGTCGGTTATTTTTAGTAAAAGTCACGGACCGTTCAGAGGCAATAAACAGAAATTCATGGCAGCCTGTGACCTGTCTGTGACTTTTACTGAAAATAAAAGGGGAGCGGGGGGGGGGTGACAGCTGGCGCCCCACTGCGGAGGGTCAGGGGGACTGACAGCCAGAGCCTCATTGCCATGGAACGGGGCACAGCTCCGGCTCCAGCTCCAGCCAAAGCCCCACCCCCGGCCAAAGCAGCAGGGGGCAGGGTGCACAGCCCCCACAGCCAGAAGGGCATGTAGCCCTGGCTCTAACCCCAGCCCCAGCGTCACACAGCCCCAGCTCCAGCCCCGGCCGAAGGGCTGGGGGTGGGGTCCACACAGCTCCTGCCCTGACTACAGCCATGGGGGTGGGGGTCGCACAGCCCCAGCCTAAGCTATGGGCAGGAGGAATGCACAACCCCCACCCTGGCCAAAGCTACAGGCTACCTGCCCCAGCCAAAGCCACTGGGCGGGGGAGGGGGCGCACTGCTCCAGCCCCAGCCATTGCAGGGGAGGGGGAGAAGAAGGACAAATCCGTTTCTTCCCTGACCTCCATGACTAAATCGTATCCTTACTTATAATTAGCCTCGCTCTCAAGAGATTTATTCTTTCTATAGTACCTATATAGCCAATAATATCAACTGTTTGCTTGACCACCCACTGGGGTAATTACAGGGCTAGATTATTTGTGCTAATCAGTCACGCAGACAATTAATCCCAATTAGCTATTTACCTGATTTCTTCATTCCTAAACCTCCTGTTTCCAGGGAGCCCTGAACCCCTCTCACATTTGTAGCTGTCCAACACCCCATTTCCCAGCCAGCTAACACATATGCTCCTTGATTCCACAGAGATTTTACTTTCAGGTCTCCAAAGAGAGCACTATAAAATTTGTGATTTTTGAACCAATTTGAAGCAAATGAAGATGGGAGGGGCTACTGGGGCTTCCATTGACTGCACTAGGCATGATTTGATCTTTTTCCTGGCCACTATTGGAGCCTGCCCAGGGGCTAGCTTCTCCAACTGAGCTGCCAATACAGCCTATTATTACAAAGAAAGGTAACAGCAGAGGAGCTTGCAGAGCCCCATTGACAGCATCAGGACTTAAAAGTACAAAGGACAAACAGAAGTAGGTGGAAAGGGACGCAATTTGCAGGTGAATTGATCGAGGAAATGATAGGTACCTGGCCTTCTTGTTTCCAAATTTTGTATTAGATTTTTCTATATAGGTGCCCTCAATCCCAATGTTAGTTTCTTATTTTCATGATATAGTGAGTGAACAAAACAACACAACCCTTCCCTGAGAGAGGGTCTTGGGCAAGAAGACTTCATAGGTCTTTTCTGTCTCTCTCCAACTAGATCAGACAGACAGTCATGGATGGAACAGATCTAGTGTTAGCTAGTGGTGGTCTACGATAATTGTGCATGGTCTGAGCTGGTGTTGCTGAGTAGCATGCAAGTGACCTGCAGGCTTTGGGCCATATTTACAATCTGACCATTTTCAAAAAAACCTCACTCTCTCTTTTATATATATATATATATATATATATATATATATATATATATATATATATATATATAAAAAATTTAGCTTAATAATCCAAGTTTTCCAAACTGTGCCTTTAAAAACAAAATCTGTTTGAACCTTATTTATTTGCACTTTTCTTGTCCTCCCGGGCAGAAGTAACAGTTTCAGGAGATAACACTTCAAAGACACAATAGATGACTAAAAGAGGCAATGATGACATTAAAAAAGTCAACATTCATTGTCCTCTTTTTTATAGAGAAATCACTTGTTTCAAACTTCTTTGCTTGAAAATACGCATCGTCACACTCTGCATGGTGTAGTAAATTACCACCAAAAGAATACTGACAGCTTCCACAATCAAAATGCCATGGTCACCTCAACTCCCTCTGTAACTTCTAAGGCACCATAAATGAGAGCTCAAGAATAGCAAAGATTCAGTTTAGGTTCATATCTATAAAAAAAATTAACACTAAAAGAATATTAGTGAATTCATGCATTGTATACAGCAAGTATCTCTTTAGAGCCATAGGCCATCCAGAGGCTACATACTAATTCTAGGCTGCAGGGGATTCAGTTCTCAATGTTTCAGGGAAAGCTATCAGGCTGTCAATTTGTTTTAAAAATGGAGCAGGTTTTGGACTAGCCACTGTGAATAACACAGAAATTTTAGAGGTGAACAACGCATAGATCATTGCATAGATGATTTTGTCTACTCAAAGACAAATTGCAACCTGGCACAGGAAAGACAAGGGTTGGTATGCAGATAGCCTGACACCCCAGACATGCCCTCTGGAGATGCACATTAATTGGGCTGAGATTGCTAAACTCGAAGGGCTGGATTATAGACCCCTTATTCACAATGGCAATCAGTAACTCATACAAATAGTTCCATTGAGGAACATCAATATTGAAGTCAATCAGTCATTTTAAGGTGGAAGCAGAGAGGTTCACTGATTTGAATTCACTGAAGAATCTGAGAATTTAGGTGCCAAACTCTAACAAGCATGTGTGACCCGCAATTTTTCAGAGACTTACAACTTGGTCAAATGTGGGTGGTTTTACCGAGAAACAGCAAAAGGCACCAAGGGAATTCCCCAGCCAAAGGTCAAGTCCCAGTTCCAAAACATGGAAGTGCTAGATCTTCTCAACTAAACAATTGTAAAAAAAAAAAAACTAAACATGGGATAAACAGTATTTTCCCTAACCTCATTTTCAGAAATGCTTGACATGTTTTTGCTGAAAGATTCAAAAACAAGTTCCGCATGAGGCACATACCTGGCATCAGAAATTTCAGCCCAAATGGTTGCAGTGTGGCAAAGTTATAAGCAACTGAAAACAGTCTTATAATGGCAAATTTAAATATAGGCAGAGCTACCAACTCTTAAATTTACATAGTTTAGAATAAAAGAAACAGACTGTGCAAAAAACTATGGTAGTACAGGATTGATGACGGGAGAATGTAAGGACCCTTTCATTTCTAGGCCTCATTTATTTAAATTGTGCCCAGGTCAGGTGTGACACCAGCCTGTTCATCGGTCTTTGTGACGTTAGGAAGAGGACTGACACCTTCAGCTAACAGTCAAGTTGCCACCACCATAATTTGGAAGTCTCATCAGAGAGGTCAAAGATTGAATGGGGGAGAATGGGGGGCGAAGGATGAACTTGAGTAAGACACCAGCACAGAAGTGAGGCAATGTGGGGAACAGGGAAAGTTTGCACTACTACGACCTGTGCTGTCCCTGTTCTGTGGGGAAATAGAAAAGTTCAATTTCCACAGCTGTCAATATAGCATCTTTCACCAGCAAGACATATATACATATATGTGGAGTTTTGTTTGTTTGTTTTTAAAGGACATCTTAAACAGATTCCATTGGTAAGTATGTTTTACTGCATTAATACAAGACAATTTAACAGAGCAACACACATGCATTAGTCACAAAATAGTATCCTACAGCTGCACCCGCTCTTAAGGACATCAGCAAAAGGCTCTGCACTTCTAACACACACACTTTCTGTACAATGCACTTATGACAACTAAGGACTTGTTTCTGCAAGAGGCTGACAGGCAGCAGTTCTGAAGTGAATAAGAGGTGCGGGGTCAGCACACCTCACAGCATTGAGCCCTATTTTATTAGCTGCATATTGGTTCTTCTCTTATCTGGTTCTAACATTTTAAGGCCTAGCAAAGTCCTTATTGTACACATACTGTATAAAAGTATTAACTGCCCTCTGTACCAAATTCCAATATATCCGACTATAACTAGTACTACTGTATTTTAAGTTATATGACATGTAATCCTACTGATTTTTAAAACAAATTGACGCATATGGTCAGTGTTCACAGATGTTTCACTATCTCTAGCATGCAAAAAAAGGAAGATTTATTTGCAATTTTGAAATAACACTTTTAGGACCAATGTACACTGGGTCCACTCCTTCAAATAGTTGCAGTGTTTGCACTGCAAGAAATAAATAAAAGGGTATTCAGTTTTAAAAGGGTCTGCCAAATGACCCTGAAAGAAATTACTTACTCTGAGAAAACTAAAATATCATAAGACTTCTTCCTAGATGTCAAATGAGACTGAGGGCTTTTTACATGAAAAAAGAGTAGCCTTCAGACAGCAGGTTCAGCTATACAATAGTTTTAACCATGCGGGTTGGTTTAGTGCTATAGTTACAAACAGCATGTATCAGTTCATGCAGTCAGAAAACTAAGCTGGGACATCAGATTTATATAGATAGATAGATAGATAGATAGATAGATACAGATATATATAGTTCATGCAGACAGAAAACTAAGCTGGGACATCAGATTCATATATCTGATGTCCCAGCTTAGTTTTCTGTCTGTGTGAATTGATGCATGCTGTTTGTAACTATAGCTCATTTATATATATATAAAACCATGTTCCTCAGAATGCTTATGGATTGCACCAGGTAGGAGGGGAAAGTGTTTTTCTCCCTGCTTGTGAAACAGTCCCCGTTTTCCCTCAAGGAGACATTCAGTAGCTGTGTTTTTAAAAGTTTGTGTAAGGAGAGATTCACTCCTTTTTCTCTCTATTGTCAGATTATTAAAGTCCATTAAACTACTTGTCTCTGTCTTTTACCTCATTCCCCCATCCCTGTTAGCTCCAACCCATCCACCTCTCAGCATCAGCCTTCAGCTTTAAATTCTATAGGAGGTCTGATCCTGAGCGGATCAGAGCCCCTTTGAAGAGCTCTGAAAGCCTTCATCTCCCACGCAAATCACTCCACAAGTCTATCCCAAACTCATGGTAAATCCTGCCTGCCATCTTCTCATAATTTTACCTTAGGATGGTCCAGACATCCAAGCACCCCTCCATCTGAGATGCCATGAGTGTATGCAATAGGAAGCCCATCTAGAAGGCTTATCATATATCTGAGACATTTCACTTTTTTCTAATCTTAAACTATAATGTTTGCAGAGTGTTTTGAGGTCTAATTCAGCAAAGGCTTAAACTGGTGCAACTCAATTTGAATCAGCCTGAGAAGGATGCTCATGCAGTTAATAAAATCTCACCAACCAATTTACCTTACGGTTTGGTTCCATAAACTGCTCTATAAATGCTAACTATTATTTATTGCTGGAGAGCACTAATATACACTCTCTTACCTTTCCCTGGTAGACAGAACCACAGCTTCAAGTGCTGATTGGCTGCACAGTGCCTGTAGACACCTCTCTAAGCAGGAAGACACCACATACAGGTCTGCAACCTTGTGAACCCACTAAAAGCGGGGAAGAAAGGAACCATGTGATAAAAGTCTTTTCTGAGCTGGCTGTCAATTAAATTTACATGGGAATTTCAGAGAGACAATTTCATGAACCATAATTCCTGCAGGATTGTGGGAGTACTCAGAGCAAATCAACTGCACCCTTGACATCATTTAGAAAAACATATGTTACAATTTAGGAATCGGTTTTCTCCTGGTAATATTTTGACACTCATAATGATATGAAGGATTTAAAACTATAGTATTTGTGTTTGGCTGCTTCATCCTGTGCATTGGCTGAATATATGCTGCATTACTTTGGATACATTAATTAGTGCTAATTAGTGTGAGGTGAAAGTGCTGTTTGCATGAAAGAAATGGTGCAAGTTGGAATCTGCTTATGTGAGTGATTTTTAAATACATCCAGATTACAATGTCACTATGCAGTAAGTAAATGTGGTGTACAAGGACACTGATCCTGAGACCTATTATTAACCTCCTTCAGTCTGAAATCTTGAGTCAGATTTCCCAGTGTTAAATGTCAATGCAAAAATGCATCTGATATAGAAGCAAAGGGCTCCCTGCTGCTACGCATCAAGAGTTTAAAAGAAGCAGTTAATCCTTCAAGTGTGGTTCTACTCTGAACAGTGACCCTTTGAAAATGGCATTGTAAGGTTCCATTTTTATTCTCTTACAGTGCCATCCAGAGCAAAATGTGTTCATTTTGCCAACAGAAACATGTCCTCTTCTAATGGCCCTCCCTGCAGATTCAACCTGGAACCTGGAATTCAACCTAAGCTCTTTCCTTGTTGTGCATCACCACTTAACATAGAGGTTCTATAGACTGAATTATATCTTCTTATTCACCTGTGCAATCACCATTCAAAATCTGCATATAGTGAACCCCAGTTAAATCAGTGCAATCTTCTTCATTGGGATTGCACAGCTGGTAAAACTGAGCTCCTGCCAGTGCTTGTGGTCACTTGACCCTTACTTATTGCAGCCAGTATTAGGCATGGTAATGGGGCGGCACTACTTAGGGAGTTGCTTCAGTTAATTCCTCCAGGCTTTTTTCTCCCTCGCTGCCTTAAGGGGTCAGAAGGTTGTAACCCATTCAAGGACTTATTGCAGGGTCTTTACCTTAACACAAGTCAAGCCTTAAATGGCCTCATTAAAAACAAGATTGATTATGAAGAGAAAAACCAGAATAAAACAAAATAAACAGTCTCCATAATATATCTATCATGTATTATAGGGCCAGATCTAATTGCCACTGTAGTCTTATAGAAATACCCCCCAACACTGATTTCAATGGGAGCTTGCTCAGAGCCACAATCAGCAAAAGTTAATTCATATAATTATAGCAAAGAAATCTCAAGTATACACCTTTCTCCACTCTGATCCATTTGGCTTCTCAGGTGTCCTCCCTCTTTCTTCAGCAGTTTGTGTTCTCTCAGTTATAGATCCTTTGGATCTGACAGGTGTTAGCCTGCCCCTTACAATACCATGCATCTCCCACATGGGAATTTACACAGGTGTCCTATCTATGGAGGTTATTGCCATTTCGGATTTATTTCTTGCTTTGGACAAACCATTTTGTTTCTCTTTTTTTCTACACAGTTTTGAAAGTTATTGTAAAGGCAGATCAACACAATCCACAGCTCTCTAGCAGGATGATGAAAAATTAAACAAGTCTGCCAGTCGCCACAGGAAATGTTGCTGCCGGGAATTAAAAACAATAAGCCATGGCATATGCTTGCCTATGCTCATGTCCCTCATACGGCAGCTCATTAATTTTGTAATTTTAAAGACTAAATAACTATGGTAGTGCCTGGACTAGAAAAATAGGTCATGTTTAAATATCCACCTATGGGTTTTATCATCCAGATAAACCTCCCCAACACCAAATGCTATCTGCTCTTTATTCTTAATCAGTAATCATGATTTTACTTGTTAATACTTTTGGCTGGAAGTGACAACCTAAAGCTTGGTCAGTCTGCTTTTAAAGATGATATAATTCTTAGAATTAATTCTACCCTATATCAAATATGAATTATGTATACATTTAAAGTAATCTGGCACACAACTTGCTCCCTCTTACCAGCTTGGCTCTACGGGACTCACAGGAATAAAAAATTGCAAGAATTTATTTTTGCCACTACCAAACAGATGTAGATCTGAAAACACCAAGGGTGTAGATTAGTTAAGTAGGAATGTGCCTTTTTCTTTAAAAAAAAAAAAAAGGAATTTTTCAACTGATGCCAGTTTAAACTCGAAGACACAGCAGAAACTAAATTGGATAACAATTTAATTTTGTCTCTCTTGGTTTTCAGCCAGCTGTTGCCTATTTTGAGATTAATACGCAATATGTTAATGGTTAGTTGTCCAAATGCAGAGGAGGGGAAACCCAAAAGAAAACAAATTAGCAACTTGTCCAGTAAAACATGCTTCACTGGATTACAAGGAGTTTGCCAGTTGTTATTTTTAATTAATTTTCTGCAGATAATTTAAAGATGTGGCACCCTTCATTCCTGAATTTCTGAGAACATAAAAAGAATTCTACATTTTTAGCCATCATCCCAAACCTATTTATCATGTTGTAACAACACCAGTAGCATATTCTGTGGCCATTTAGGTCACATCTAGATTGGGGATATATAGACTCGGTTTAAAACATGTAAGCTAACGCATTGAAACTAACATGGTATCAAACAAGACAAGACAAGGCATATTTAAAAATTTTTTACCTTGTTGTGATCCATCTAGCTAATGCATTTTAAACTGTGATTTGGCCTGTATAGACTAGGTGCAAAATCCTGTTTAGAATCATGTTACAATGTGTTAGTTAACACAATTTAAAACATGATCTCTTTTCCTAGTCCAGGCATGACCCTAGTTATTTAGTTTAAAATTACAAATTGACCGAACTGCCATACGAGGGCACAGGTGTAGGAAGGCATATGCCATGGCTTATTGTTTTAAATTCCTGGCAGCAACATTTCCTGTGGCGACAGGCAAACTTGTTTAATTTTTCATCAGGTCATTTGCTAACATCCTGCTAGAGAACTGTCTCTATACCAAGAATATCAGTGTTAAAATTGGGACAAATTTATCCCTAGTGCAACCCATTGGCTTCAACGGAGTTAACAACAGGGATTAATTTGGACCAGGCAGGGCTTTGAAAAATGAGCATTAGCACACAGTCACGAGTTGTTCCTCCCAGGTAAGTTGTGTACAATCTGAAATTCCTAAATTAGCTTTTTAATGGTGTTTCACATAATTGTGTTTCTAGTTTTTTTTTTCCATTGCAAGAATAGCCTTCAAAATGTAAGCTATCACACGGCTGCCTTTTAAAAATAGCCTTGTAGAAAAACCTGCCTCTAATGAATAGCAGTAGCAAGAAACACACCTCTTCTTCTCCCTATTTGTTTCAATGAAATGTGACCTTCAAGCTTAGTTGGGATCATTTAAAAGCTAACATCAAATCACTCAAACACAAAAGGAAGCACATTTTAAACCGCTGCCTTAAAGCTTCCATTTTGACATTCCCTCTCCCAGAATTCCTCGATATTATGAAGCATGTTATTGCCAATCTCAAGTATTTGGGGGGGGGGGAATCATGAGTTAGCCCCCCAAAAACATGAGAGTTATGTAATTAATAAGTGTTGGGTTCTTTTATTGGCCTTCTAGTTTCTGATCCTTTACAGTTTACTTTTTCATGCTTTTCTTCACCACAATGAGGGCTAGGAACGTTCTACTACTTTTAAATGAGAACTGAGATTCTCATGTAATCACATGGCTCCAGAAGCTGAGCATCTAAGAAAAATAGAACTGGGAGAAATTTTTGGCTGAATAGTTTATTAATTGAAAGAGCCATTTCAGTCAACCTGAAAGTATTCCCGAATTTGATCCCATTAGTTTTGGCTGGGAAGAAGTTTTTTGGCTGGGATGTAGGAAACTCATGTTTGAATCCCCACTCTGGAGCAAGGACTTAAACTCAAATTGTCTGTTTATTAGGTAGGGGGGCCTAGCCACCAGGCTATAGACTAGTCTTCTCTCAGGTGCTTCTGCTGAAGCTGTTCCATGTTGTAAACACAGAGAGAGAGAGAGAGAGAGAGCGCATAACTCTGTAGCATGCTGATTAAGTTCCTCACCTGGCTGATAGGAGATGTGGATTGAAATCTTCTCTCTGCCTGATTCAAAGGAGTGATTTTAATCCACATCTCCTACTCCCCAGATGAAAGCCTCAGTCACCAGCCTAATAAATTGTTCTAATTCTCCTTGGCCAAATTAATATTTATATAGTTATAAAAAGTGGAACAGCTTCAGCAGGAGAGATGCAGGCCCAGAGCAGTAGTGCCAATAGCCTGGGGGTTAGAGCACTCACTTGGCAGAGGGGACACCTGGGTTCTAGCTCCTCCTCCAATGAATAGTTAAGTAATTATGAAAAGAAGTAGCACAACTTCAGTAAAAGCTATTGAGAGCAACCCACCTCAGAGGCAGAAGATCTGAGCTCAAGTCTCTGCTCTAGAGTGGGGTCCCCTACATCCCAGGCAAGTGCCCTAACCACTGGGCTCCAAGATGATTGATGAATACACATGGTTTTCTGGAATGGATTAGGCTTTTCCAATTTGCTCAAAAAAATTCCAAACATTTTCAGAAACAAAGCTTTTTTTTTCTGTCTGATTTTTCAGTTTTCTGGCCAAACTGATCAACTATTTGCCCAGCTGTAAAGAGAAACACAAAATACTGTGAGACTCATGATAAATATCATGAAAGTTGTTTCTTCTTCTTAGCCTATGAGCAACATGCCTCGGGTGGCATGTGACCAGGATTCATCACCACATTTGGTCTGCTGGTTGGATCATTAGCTTCCCTAGCCCGGGCCAAGTACTGACAGAGAGTGAAACATTAACTCTGATCCGTGCCCCTCTGCCCCTACCCCCCATCCAAGAGTTGTTAACCCAAAGAGGGATCAAACAGAACAGCAAAGCAGTGAGGCAGAGCTCCTTGGAAGTACAAGGACTAAAGAAACAAACTGATTTCAAATGGAAGATATCAAAAAATGTTTGTGTTAAAATTGTTTCCTTTAAACTAGTTACCAGAGTACAATGCATTGGCATTCAAAGAAAATAGTATAGCTAAGGAAAGGCTACAGAAAGCTAAAGTATAACTTGTTTCATAGTTTGGGTATAAAAAATAGTATAATGCCAACTTTATTATATGTTTAAAAACTAATAATTATTAAGGGCCACATGTTGAGTAGCATTTTACTCCAATGAATAGTATCACCGGTTTTAATGGGACTACACAAGGAGTAAGGTACTACTCAACTTGATTAATGGTAGTAGAATCTGGCTCTTAATAATTTTCCAGTTACTAAATGCAGACATACTATTTGTGTTAGGATTAGAAACTTACCTAGCAAAGAAATTAGTGAAAAAGATGTTTGCTATAAATAACACCATCATGGCAAGAGGGAGAAGGAGAGAGCATACATACAGAGAGAATACTGGGGGCAATTATCAGAAATGTTCCAAGATCAAAGACGCTTGCTAGGAAAAGACCATATTCTGATGGACAAAGCAGTAACCCTGATGATTAAGGCTATGTTTCAGTCATGGGTATTTTTAGTAAAAGTCATGGACAGGTCATGGGCAGTTAAAAAATATTCACAGCCTGTGTGTGACCTGTCCATGACTTGTACTACATATCCCTCACTAAATCTTGGGAGCTCTGGGGGGATGGGGGGAGAGTGGCGAGTGGCCCGGAACCCCACTGCTGCTGGGAGGGGGAGGGGGGAACAGGCCAGGACCTCCCCTGCTGTTGGGGGAGTGAGGGGGTGGTGGCCCGGGACCCCCACTGCTGCTGGGGGGGCACCCTGAAACTGCCCCAGCAGCGGCCGGTGCATCTGGCCCAGGGACTGCCCAAGCTGCTTGGGCAGCCTCCAGGCCAGCTGCACCAGCTGCTGCAGAAGTCATGGAAGTCCCAAAAAGTCCCAGAATCCGCGACTTCCATGACCTCCATGACCGACTCACAGCCTTACTGATGATCCATTCACCAGGAAAAAAAACCATTTGACTTAAGCAATGAAGCAAAAGATGAAACTGATAATAAGTTAAAGCTGAGAATAGGTGGAACAACTTACAAAGAGACTTAATAGTTCTGTGGCTCTAACTGAAAAGCCAAACAAAGCATGGATATGCATTAATCACTATAATTTAAATAAAGCCATAGACGGTGAACATTATCTGATGGAAACTGCTGAAGAAGTGGCATCTGAGCTCTCCAAAGTAAAATCATTCTCAGTATTATAAGTAGGACATGCATGTTAGCAAATAAACTTAGATGAGTTAATTTCTAACTTATTTTTAATACACCATTTGAACATTATAAATGTAAATGAATGTTGGCATTATAAGATGATAGCAGCAGATGAAAGTAAAAATTATTTATAGTAGAACCTTGCTCATTTGCACATCACTAATCTTCATGCCCTATAATTCAAATACACAAAAACAGATGTCTCTCCCCACGTCACAGCAAAGACTGAATAGCAGAGTGTGGTAGAGTGTTCTCATTTCATTAATTCTATTTTATTTGATATAGGTTCTTATATTGTCCTCAACACTGTTGTACCTAAGGGTATGTCTACACTGGCAAAGTTAGATCACTGGCAATTACATCGCCGCTCAGAGAGTGCTGAAGGGAAACTGCTGTTGTGTGTTCCCACTGTTAGCTGACTGCGCAATAGCGTGTTCACACTTGCATCGGTATTCGGAACGGTGCACTCTGAACAGCTATCCCACAGAGCATCTCTTCCTCTTCTGCCGCTAAGAGTTGTGGGAAGGCAGAGGGGATTGCGGGGCATCCTGGGGCCTGTCCCAAAGCCCTGTGATGCATTGCTTTGCATCCCAGCAGTCCCCGTGCTTCTGTCTGCATTTGGCGCCCATCTTTCAACGGTTTGTGTACTGCACATCCTGCCTTTTTGGTCTGCAGGAATGGATCCCACACTGCTAACCAATATGCTGCTCGCTCTCACTATCATGTCAGGAGTGGCAGTGGAGTTATTCCTTAAACTACAAAAGCAAGAGGAGTGCGACATTGATTGCTTGTGGCATTGGTCAGCACCTCCGTGACAGTGGAACATAGCTTTTGGGCTTGGGAAACAAGCACTGAGTGGTGGGATCACATTGTCATGCATGTCTGGGATAACGAACAGTGGCTGCAAAACTTTTGGATGAGGAAAGCCACATTCATGGGACTGTGTGATGAGTTCGCCCCAGCCTTGCAGCACAAGGAAACGAGAATGAGAGCTGCCCTGCTATTTGAGAAGCGCGTGGCGATCACACTATGGAAGCTGGTTACTCCAGACTGCTACCGATCGATCGCTAACCAGTTCAGAGTGGGAAAGTTGAGCGTTGGACTTCTGTTGATGGAAGAGTGCAGGGCCATTAATCGCATCCTGCTCCAAAAGACCATGACTCTGGGTAACGTGCATGACTTTGTGGGTGGCTTTGCACAAATGGGCTTCCCTAACTGCGGAGGAACAATAAATAGATGGGACACATATTCCAGTTCTGGCAGTGCTTGTAATGCTAGGAGATGATTGTGATTGGTGCAGACGATGCACTGTGAAGGTTTAAGAAAATTACCTGTGGCTTTGCAGCGCTCTGTTTGCTTTCAATTAATGGAATAAAGATTGCTTTCAAACCAAAAGAATTATTTTATTTAAAAAAACATCAACCGTAGGAGAGAGACAAACAAAAAAAACCACATCAGCACTGTGGGGGATCTGGGATCCCAGGAGGAGGTGGGGTCCCAGGATGGTTAAAGATTTGTGTATGTCCAGGTATCATATGCAACCTTGTCCTTTGGAGTACAGTGCAGCGGGTACTGTACTTCAGCAGGGCTAAACAGCAGAGGGTCGGGTGTTGAGAGCAGATGGTACTGGGAGTCTGCAGGGCTGGACTGTGACGGGGCAGGAGTGGAATGCAGCGGGTACAGACTGGAGCCAGGAGGTTGATAAGAGTGTGTTGGCAGTGTCTGGGGGGGCACATGGGAAAGAGTTTTGCAACAGCGGCTGCGGGGGAGGGCGGGCGTGGAGCTGCTCGGTTTGCAGTGCTAGTATTGCCTGGAGCGTGTCCGATTTGTGCTCCATGATGTTTAAGAGCCGCTCCATGGCTTTGTTCTGGCACCCCACCGCCTCCTTTCGGTCCCTCTTCTCACTGTCCCGCCACTCCTTCAATTCCTGTTTTTCAACCCCGGAGTGCATCATGACATCACATAGAAAATCCTCTTTAGTTCTTCGTGGTTGTTTTCTAATTCTGCTCAGCCGTTCAGCCGGTGATAACAAAGAGGGAGACTGGGCTCCCAAAGTCATATCTGTGAATGCAACATTTTACAGAAGCAACATTGTTTACAATACACAGACCACTGATTCAGTGATTTAAACACAGCCACTATTCACATACCTGCCACTAACTGGCTGACCCCAGGCAAGCACACATGAGCCACAAGGGAGGGTCTTCTCCAAGACTGCGGCTTCTGCCCTGGCCTTTATGCGGCTCGCCTGTGTGCAGCAATGGTCCCCACCCCAGTGACAGCAGAGTGGCATGGGAAAGTTACCCTTAATGGGGCAAGAAACAAAGAGCTCTGCCAAAGAACCTGTGGCAGTGGATTGCCCAATATCTCCATGAGAGTTTTGTGGAGATCTCTGAGGCAGATTCCTGTGAAATGAGGGAGTCAATCACACTCTGTTCCGCCGCTCAGCCTAGTCATGTGGTGGTACGCACATCATACAGACAAACCTTCTTTCTGCCATCCTCCTGCCCCCAACAACTTGCTTTAGCGATTCCCAGGGGCCTCCTCTCCTGTTTGCGCTTTGCCAAGCTCCGACAGCTGTGACTGGCTAGCCTCCTCTGGGGCAGAGAAGAGCTCCTGGCTGCATGCATTTCTGGCCTCTAAGTCGTCCTCTGCCTCTGGGTCCCCCTCCACATCCTTGTCCAAGATTTCTTCCTCCTGGCTCGGTCCACTCTTGACTGGCACGCTTCCACTGAAGTATCCACAGTGGCTTTCGCAGTGGAGGTTGAGTTGCTACCGAGAATTGCGTCCAGCTCTTTGTAGAACCGGCAGCTCGTGGCACAGCACCAGAGCTGCGGCTTGCCTCCCGTGCCTTGTGGTAGGTGTTCCACAGCTCCTTCATTTTGATCCTGCACTGCAGTGTCCCCCGGTCATGGCCCCTTTCTATCATGCATTGTGAAATCTGTCTGTAGGTATCATAATTCCTATGGCTAGAGTGTAGCTGGGACTGGACAGTTTCCTCTCCCCAAATGCCAGTGAGCTCCAGCAGCTCGGTGTTGCTCCAAGCAGGGGATTGCCTGGTGCATGGAGCAGGCCTGGTCACCTTGAAAGATGTGCTGAGACCACTGCACGTGTCACTGAGCAAACAGGAAGGGAACTTTCAAAATTCCCAAGGAATTTAAGGGGTGGGGCTCATGGCTGGTCACCTGAGGGCAGGGCAGTAGAGTTCAAACCGATGACCAGAGAGGTGAGAACAGGCATTCTGGGACACCTCCCAGAGGCCAATCGCAGTTCTGTAATTGACCATGGCGTCTTTACTGGCACCACGGAGCTGTAGCCCCGGCGCAGAAAGCTGTACGCCTCTCATCAGGGTGGTTTTTTTTGCAACTGCACAATTTCTGTGCACTAAGTGGCTTGGCAGTGTGTACACCTTGAGAGTTACAGCACAGAAAGCTGCTTTACTGCGCAGAAACTAGCCAGTGTAGACAAAGCCTAAGCACTTTCCAGTAGTGCATTAAGCCATGTGACTAACGTCTGTCACATATATTACCACGTGACAGATTTTACTAAGACTTCCGTGTTCTCACAAAATCTCCGAATATTTACTAGAATGCAATAGAAGTAGTTCTATAAATAATTAAAATTCAACTGATCAAGTAGAAGAACAAAGTGTTGCATTATCCTTGTGGGGTTTTAAATGATGACTATTCTCTTATTTACTAATTTGCAAAATTCAGTAAGACAGGTCAAGTCATTAATGTCAATTGCTTATTTTTAAAATCTATTTAATGCATAGCTGGTAGAAACCTCTCTTTTGAAATGTATGTCTTTAGCCAACAAATTTTGGGGGGTAGGATTAAATGAAAAACTGAAACATTTCAGTCAGTGAGGTGCAATTTTGCAGAAAAACCAAAATGTTTTGTCCAACCGACTAGCTGCAGAAAACCAAACACTTTTTGAAAATACTCTGTGTTTTGATTAAATCCCTCCAAAAATAGTAAACAAATGTCAACAAAAATGAAAAAAAAATTGTTGAACTTTTTCAACACAAAAAAACATTTCCCAATTAGCTCTAATTCTGGGTCATATAATACATTAAAAAGTGCCTATACAGATCAACAGAGGCCTTTAAACATACAATCACATTCATTCTGATACCAACAAGAGTGAAATCCAACCGATTTCACACCACCAGAAAATTATCAGCTGGTATGAAAAAAACAAAATACCAACCTCACCTACAAAGACCAGCTCTCAGTGCACCCCTGCCTCCTAAAAGCCTGGGGAAAGAGATGGACTCTGCAGCATCCCCTAAGGGCAACAAATTTAAGTTATTTTGGACCAAGAGAGAGGAAAAATACATTTCCCCTGGGGAATGCTCTGGCACTAACATCTCTCTTAAATTGAGAGGGCTCCAAAGCAAGCACTTCTGCAGACCATACCTGTGGTAGGAAGGCATGGGGGGAAAAGGTAGCTTTTCAAGTAGGGCAGTCCCAAGTCATTTAGGATTTTTTAGGTAAAGCTGGAGAAACTGTCATAACTTTTTTTTTTGGGGGGGGGGGGTCAGAAAATGCTGATTTGTTGAAACCAAAGCTTTTTAGAGGGAAGGGTCATTTAAGATAAATTTCTCAACTAAAAAAAAAAAATTGAGAAAAAAGATTTGAAATAGTTGAAATTAAATATTTTGACATTTCCAAAACAAACAATTCTGGTTTTCCAGTTGAAACTATTCTGTTTAAAAATTCAAACTAATTATAGTAAAAAAAATATAAAATTAAAAATTGTCAAAATCAAAATGAAACATTTTGAAATTATACAAACAAAAAGTTTTGATTGAACTGAACTGATTTTTTTTCCAAATTTTTAGTTTGCAAAAATTTTTGTGGTTTTTTAACTTTTGGGGGGCGCGGGGGGGGGGGGAGGGGAAAGAGTCCTGATTCAGGATAGGAAAAAAATTTGAAATCTCAAAAATGTTTGGGGATCAGGAAAATGATTTCCTGCCCAGCTCTATTTATAGGTTAAAATTTACCTCTTGAAGTCTTGAGACTTAGCTGACACTACGGTGGAGGTAAAATAAATCATTCTTTGCTTCCTGTGGCATAAGAATGCAACATATCTTTGTCTCTGCCAGTTTCAGCACAGAATTCCAATTCCAGTTTTTAGCCATCCTTCCTCCTGTTTCAACTGAAGATGGTCATTCAGAAGGCAATGGATAAAGCCAGGGAAGAGGGCATGTAAGGGTAACTATTAAAAGGACAAAAAGAACAGGAGTACTTGTGGCACCTTAGAGACTAACAAATTTATTAGAGCATAAGCTTTCGTGGTTGGGCTGTAGTCCACGAAAGTTTATGCTCTAATAAATTTGTTAGTCTCTAAGGTGCCACAAGTACTCCTGTTCTTTTTGCGGATACAGACTAACACGGCTGCTACTCTGAAACCTATTAAAAGGACAAAAGACCCTAATAAATGTGTATCAAAGCATAGTTAGCACGATTTGCAAGAGAAAGAATATTCTCCCTCTGAGCCCCACAGCAACACTCTGTTCCAATTAACTTTTGAGGATGGACCTTCTGAACAAGAGAGGTGTGCCCCAACTTCAAATCTCATACGTCCATGACATGGGTAAATTTCCTATTGTCCAACCTCCCAAAAACTAGCTCAACAATGTAGCCAAGCTGTACAAGCTGAGCCAGAAACCATGTAGGATAGTAATGTGGTACCCATGAACTGCCCAAAAGCATGGTCATTGACACTACACTGTCAGTGACATGGTTATTACAGTCACTGAGCACTCTTTGCCTTGGTGTTGCCAAGGCCACCCCACACTGAGGAACCCCAACAACTCATGCCGTCTTTGTGTAAGGCCTCATGGAACTAGAACCCAGGCGCCTGGGACAGCTGATGTTCCCACATTGCCACCAGGAGGCCATGCAGAACCACATCTAAGAAGCACTGTGGAGACTAGATGCCACAGGAATAACCACCTGAAGGGTTCAGAGCAACAGCGTCCTGTAACCCTCTGATTGGCCAAGTGCACTATTTAAACCTGGAGGGTGCCCCCAAGATATTGTCTGAGCAACCACAGAGACTTCTGGCTTGCTGTGACTCCAGACGTCATCTTTCTCCAGTCTCCAACCCTGGCCTGACTCTTGTCTAATGATCATGGCATAGTGATTACTCTGATCCCTGTTCATTGACTACTACCTCAACGTATAGACATCAGCCCAGCTGTGACCACTAGACCACACCACCTACTCCCCTGTCCCTTACACTGTGCGGAGAAGTGGGTGATCTGTACACCAGCACTAGTTCCATATTTAATTCCATCCCAGGACACAGGTACAAGGATACACTGTATTGAGTATTGACCGCCTCTGTTTCAGGTTGGATGAATAGCACAGACATTCCTCCTCTTCTACAATTCCACTTAGGTTCATGTTGTATTCAATGCCCTACCAAAACCAATAAGGTAAAAATACTCCCTGAAGCATCATCCAGCCAACTGTTAGGAATGCAAAGTCAGGATCCTTATGCTTTGTTAAATAACAATCGTTGATAATTTGCTAATCACCAGTCTTGTATTACATAGCATGAACCAATGACTGGGATCCTTATCCACTGATAGCTCTTTAAAGGTTATGGGTAACAATGCAAAACCAATGGATACCATACTAAACCTCTTCATTTTAGTTTACACCAAACTTTTTCCTGTTTTGCTCAATACTACAGGAATTGAGAGTCTCAAATTCTCACAGCCAAATCCCCTTCCGGTATCCATATACCCAGCATGCAATAGCATTGCCCCACCTCGGCCACATTAACCACTCCCACTAAAAATATAACAAAAACTAAAACAGAAGGGCAGTTCTCCCTCTCCCTCCAACCCCCATTCACACAATCGAGTTTCTCACCCCAAAGCAGAACAGGAAGAAACCACTGAACAACAACCCAACCAACTTTTTCCACTTCCTGGCCTTTGAGTCTGGAAATCTGAGCATGACCCATATTTCACCATCATCTCACCCGCAGACGAACGGTAAAAAGATTGCCCACACAGAGGGCTTTGCCAGAGACCTCCAGCACATCCCACCTAGTACAAGGGGGTTCTGGTCCATAACTAGGGCTCCTTCGCACCACAGTAATAGAAATTATACAGAATAATAATGTACCACAAAGTACTCACCCCCTTCCTTCAAGTATCAGTCTTTCATTCCCATACATAAGGTAGGTGTCAAACCCAGTTATGCCACTCAGGTTGGAAAGGTGAGTCCAACCCAAATAAGAGTGTAAGAAAAACCCAGTCTTAATTTTGCCCAATCCCAGGAGAGTCTCCCCTTTATAGAAAAGGGAGCTGGGAGATGATGGGTGGAATCCACACTGTACACAAAACCAGAGGGGGGCAAGCCACACCATAATACTACTACGTAGCTCCTATATAGCACTTTTCATCTGTAGATCTCAAAGCGCTTTATGAAGACAGGTAAGGTTCATCTCCATTTTACAAATGGGGAAACTGAGGCACGGGAACAGTGAAATGACATGCCCAGGGTCACACAGCAGCCCAGTGGTAGAACTGACAATAGAACCCACGTCTCCTGAATCCCAGGCCTGTGCTTCCTGGCCATGGCTCCTGATAGCGATGGTACTGTTGTTGCTGGTGCCAAAAGGTCCTTTATAAAAGGTGCTAACCCGTCCCCCAGATGCAGTCAAGATTGAACGGGGGGAGGCCAACTAAGAGCTCTGGGGCCAGGGCCGACTCTAACTTTTTTGCCGCCCCAGGCAAAAAAAGAAGAGTGCCACCCTGCTGTAACACCCCCACCCCCCAGCGCAGTGCTGCACTGGGCCGCCGAACCCCCCCCAGTGCCACGCCGCGCTGGGCTGCCAAAACCCCCGCCCCCCTCCCCCCAAGCACCTCGCCAGGCTGCCCAAACCCCCGAGCGCCACAACTCGCGCCTCCCCCCCGCAAGCGCTTCGCCGGACCGGCCAAACCCCCGGAGCGCCGGGCTGCGCCGCCGAATTCCCCGCTCCCCCCAGCGCCGAAACACCCCCCACGCTGCCCAGCCGAAACAAACAAACAAAAAAAAAGAACCTCGAGCACCGCCCCGCCTAACAAAAAAAAAAAAAAAAAAAACAACCACTGCAAGCGCCACCTCAACATTGGCTGCCCCTTCTAAGGTGCCGCCCCAAGCATGTGTTTGGTCGGCTGGTGCCTGGAGCCGGCCGTGTCTGGGGCAGTGGCAGCTCTTTAAACATCAGCTTCTGCTGGTGGTTCTAGGGGGTCCTTCAGCCTAAAGTTGTCAAGGTTCTATCTATCCATAGTTTTTTCACAGCTTTGAAAATGTTACACCAGCTATTCCTTTCAAGCCATTTGTACAAAAAAATTGAGCTTGGAATAGAGAGTTGAGCTGCAGCATTATTACTACTGAGAGTTTATAAATACTTAATTTCACAAGACAACATATTCCGAAAACATTCTAAGGCTAGCCCTCATTAAGGCATGATACAGGGCATCAAGTTGAAAATTTGCCTTTTGCTGCTGAAGTGATTTCCCTGGACTATAATTAAGTAAATGCAAACTTGTTGGAAATGTTCTTATAATATCGGATGGAAATGTTTGAAAATTCGATATGCAAAGTTTTGCTTTTGTTGTATATGTTCTTATCTAAATATACACAAAAAGGAGAAATAAAAATGCCGAAGATTATTATTTTTATTCAGTATTTGTTGAGCACCTATGACACCATTCAATCTTGGCTAGAGTGTTGGAAAAAAAACGCTGTTCGGATGTGCACAAATTATGGGCTGGGAAGATCAGTGAGATGCAAGAGCACTGTCCTATTGTAAATAATTTGCACTGTTACCCCCAGGGCCGCAAAGAAATTTACAAACATTAAGTAAAGTAAGCCTCTCAAAACCAGTGTGAAGAAGGTGTTCGTACATACATTTCACAGAAGGGCAAACTGAGATAAATGAGGGGTTGAGACTTTTACAGCAATTTAGCAACAAATCTAGGAACAACTCAGACCTTGGTCGGATCTAATGTCTGATGAAGTCAATGGAAGGACCCTATTAACTTCAGTGGGCTTTGGACCAGGTTTTACATTACATCTTCTTAACAGAATGGGGCAAATATTCCGGGGAGAGAGAATTGAATATATGGTCAGATTCCTAAATGAATTGGCTATGTCTGTATTTGGGCTCTTTTTATGTTCCCTGTCTGTGAATACTTTAGTCTAGGAATGTTTGTGGAAACAGTGAATTTTAAACAAATGTTGGAAGATGTGATTAAAGGGTTCAGCCATTTTGAGGCCTGCTCTCTCTCTCTCTTTCACGATGCTTCAAAAGGGTAATATTTATAGCAACTCACTCCGAACTCAGGCTTTCAGAAAAAATAGACTCTAATTTGGTCATTAAATATTCAATCGCAGAATTGCATTAAAGTGAAACACTTTCTCTCCTTTTAACACTCCTAGGCTATTTCATTTTCTTAAACATTTCCCATGTTTGTCCAGCATAACTTCAGTAGCTTTCTAGAGCTGTATTTTACATCAGTAGCACTTCTCAACTGGTAGGCAGGTGGTGGTAGCACATGGGGGAAATCTAATTTCTTTCCAGCTGGATATTTCACACAGCGTCATCTCAGCATACTGAGCCTACTTACCTATCAGCTTGTGTACTAAGGGGTCTGTTCTCTCCTCACCACTCACTTGCATCACTCTCCTAAGCTACAGAGGACTTTCCCTATCTGCTAATTCTAGCTATTCTTGTTGGCTGTAATTTAGAATTTCCATCTATCCTTCATTATCAGGATATTCTCAAGGTACAAATTTGATATCTTCTTGTTGCTTGAAAATCTCACTGAACTAAGTTGGAATGAAAATGAGGCAACCAAATGGCCCAAGTTTAATAAGTCAAGTTGGAGGGAATTCAGAGAAGAGCAACAACAAATGATGAAGGGCCTGGAGGGACTGATTTATGAGGAAAGATTAAAAGAGCTAAATATGTTAAGCTTGGTTAAAGGATGACCAGAGGGGAATGTGGTAGCTGTGCACAAGAAGTATCTAAGCATCAAGGAGAGAAATTGCTTATGGTATTTGTCCAAGGGGACTATAACTTGGGGTAATGGGATGAAATTGAGCAAAGGAAAATTTGCCTAAATATCAGGTTTAAAATGTATTTGATAGCAGAATACCCTTCCCAAGGGATGCTGCAGAAGTCAAGCTGCTTGAGACATTTAGAACGAGGTGCTACAAAGGGAAAAATTTTGTAATGAGGGTGCAAAACCCTCATCAGGTCAGCCTTTTAAATAGGCCAACGTGAGAAGTGACAAGCAATGGAAAAAACTACAATTTGTGTAAGTTGGTCAAAAAATGAAGGGTGGGTGTAAGTGGTAAGTGAAATTAAGTAGTGCATGTACATGAGAGGGCAGAAGCTGAGGTAAACAAATCTATAGCATTTAAGTCACTTCCCTATGTGCAGGTTACTCATATGAGCGATGGATATAATACTACTTACTTCCTCACAGGGGAGCTGTGAAGCTCAGTTAATTCATGTTTGTAAAGTACTTTGGGATCCTCACAGGACATGTTTTGTCATTTATAATATTTGTATTGGAGAACTACTGAACAAGTATGGATGAAAATATAGAGCTGGGCACTGGTTAGCCATGCTAAGGAATCCTCTGGGTTCAAATATTCCCTGTTCATAGACTGGGTACCAAGAACAAGAATCAAAAAAGGAGGTAAATGAGCACACTTGAAACAGAAGAGGAAAATGTATATGCAAACGAGCAGCTCATTAAAGCAAAATGCCACAGGGCTTTGCAGCTGTCAATTTCCATCATGTGGGCAGAAGGATAACATATATTATGACTGTGTTGAAGGTTATATCTTGGAGTGAAGGTAGGTGCCTTGCTTACCACATACATCATTCCTGGGTGACCTCTGTCCTGTGGTCTGATCTTGGGCTATGAGGTATAACACTATGGCTATCCTTCTTAGCAACTCCATGCCTTTCAGGGGCAGCGGGTGTGCATGCACACACACAGGTAATAGAGTTCAAACCAAAAGGAAAATAGCCCCAAGGCCCAGGAGGAGCCAGGTCCCCTTCCTCACACAAAGCAGGGGAGGCAGTCTTTCAGGCTCTGCAGGAAGTCTTGCTTCCCACCCTTCTGCTTGGTTGAAGGCCAAGAGTTAGTCTTGGGTCTTTCAACAAAAGAAACAAAACTGGTCCATCTTCCTTCGTCAAAGGGCTCAGGCTGGCAGTACTCTCAAGCAGTTTATCAGGTGGGCTCTAGTTCTGCTTGTTTCAGAATGCCATGGCTCCTGGGCTGAGTGCCTCCCCCACCCCCAGGCCAGACAAACTGCACAGGTGTGGTGGGTTGGGGTTAATTGTACCACTGAAGTTCCTTAAGCCCGTCTTGACTCATGAGACTGTTAGGTGTCTCACCCTAGGCTGTATTAAGTTTCCATGGGGAACTCTGCATTGGGTGCAGGGACGATAATGTGCACCACCCTTGGACTTGCAGAAAGCTCTCTGCTGGGTCCAGAAAGAGGAAAGATGATGCCATGCAGGTGGGAGATACCTCCCCACTTTCCAGGTGGGAGAGGAGTGAAGGTCCAGTAGGGATGGGCTGCACCGGTTCAGCAGCCCCTCAGGAAGTTAAGTATGCCCACAGCATCTTTTTTTAAAAAACAAGCAGAACTGGTTATGTTATTTTCTGGTGGGGATCGCTTACCCTCCCTTGCTCTTTATTTTCTGCAAATTAATGAGCCACTTGCAATCTCAAGTGGATTTGCAGTGTGATTATCAGTTCAGGACCCAGTTTCAATTTGAATTTTCTGCTGCACTTTAAGGCACTAAACTAAGCAAACATGGGAGAAGCTAATGCAAATAAACAGGGATATCAGAAGTCAGCCTACACTTCCTTGGACTGCACTATCACCTTGTTTAGGCTATCACTCTAGTCCATGTCAACCACCATCCTCAGCCTAAGTTGAGCAGCTGCCAATTTTTGTTATGGCATTTTTGTCCGGTGTGGACTGCCCTGATTAATTATTCCCTGCACCAGCCTCTTGCTTTGAAACAACAAGTGGGCCACTACTCCAATTTTAACATTTTTCTATGAGGTTCATGTTTTTCTGGTAGTTCACTTGTATCCCTTGCTAATAAAAGCAAATTCCCTCAAGCTATTCTGCACCTTAAAGTTAGGCTTTAATAAAGATAAATAAAAAATAAAAGTATTGCAGGTAAGAATTACCATTTCCAGACAAAGATTATTTACCTTGTAATACAGCAGGTCTTAAGCAGATCTCAGACACTTCCCTGGCTGCTATTTACACACAGATTCAATGTTTCTGACACTGCGGGCTTGATACAGCTGTCACACTGGTGTAAATCAAGAGTAACTCCACTGAAAGCCATAGAGCTACAATAATGGAAAACCGGTGCAATAGAGATCAGGAGGTGGCTCTGAGTTTCAGGATAAGATCAGTCTCACATGGGGATCAGGTAGTAAGAGAGTCATTAGTAGGAGAGAGAGTGTGGAGCTACCCTCCATCGAGTGCAGGTGAAGATGAAGAACTAGCTACAGTATATCCCTTTGTCAATCAGGAGCATAGAGTCTTCTAGAAAATGGCTGCTGCTGTACTTGATTTCCTTATCATGGCTGAGGGCACAGCACCAATGCCCCACCCATACCCAGTTTCCATCTTCAAAATGGCCCTTTGGGGATCCTCTTTGTGACACACCTCTGTATACAAATATTGTTTCCACTTTTGTAATAATTTGTGGCCCCTTTTTTTATTTGTGATGACAGTTTAATTTGTTATGTTCAACTAAGTTGGTTAAGCCTTTCAGTTTTTGTAGCTGAAACGTTTCTGACTTAGAGGGCATTTTTGTGCAATTTGAGGGAAAAGTAACACAGAGTGGACTGAAAACAGGACTTGCAAGAACTGTTTAACATGCAATCAGAATCACTGGATGGATAGCCCCTTTATCGCTAATCCAAAACAAAACTGTTCTTCAGTACCATCTAGAGCCAATGAGAGAGGCATTTTAGGTCCACACATCCAAAATTTTCAAATTACTAACTGACATAGCAACTTCCTTTTTTTCCCTGATACATTCACTTCTACCCCAACCCCCCAGCAAAGCATTCATTTTATAATTCAGAAACCTCAGCTCAATCTCAAGAATGATATTTTGGCACAATTATGAGATATTCTCCACTAGGGAACTATCTATGGACCATCTGCAGATACAGATGTGTTGGCTCCTTTATGTGTAAACAACCTTGATAATAAAAATTCTACTGATTAATTGTCTTGAGGCCAGCCACTCTGAAATCTACTGTATAGAAACCACATACAGGTCTGTTGCATCTTACGCGCATTAATATGCGCAATTTCAACTTTACGCGGTCGGCAAAAACAAAAAACAAACAAAAAAAGAGAAAAGCAACAGTTTTAATACTATACCTGTAGTGCGGGTGATTTCACCCGCCATTGAATTCAATGCGGTTTTGGCTCTACGCGGTTTTCGCTTTACGCTCTAACTGCGGAACGGAACCCCCGCGTAAGAAGAGACAGACCTGTAATCCTTTTAACAGGGGGAGGGAGGGGGGAGAGCTTTCATAAGTGAGCAAATCTGGAAAAAAAAAACAGAACATTTATGCATATACTTAACCAGTATCTTTCCATATTCTTTTTGTCATATACTTAGCCAGTATTTTTCCATATTCTTTTTGTCACTGTTGAAGTGTGTATACTGAAGTGTCCTGAAGTGTCTCTCTCTCTAAGAGTCTTCAGCATTTCCTCATGGTTGATTCTGCAGTGAAGCCAGAATCATCTGTTTATTAATTCATCTGTCTCTCTCGGGGTTTTTATTCTGCTACCAATCACTATAGTACCTGAGCATCCTTCATATAAAGTCAATAGCAAAGCTCTTAGTGGACTTCCTGGAGTCTTTGGCACTTCTCCCTTTTCAGGACTTTATTTTGTTAAGGTTGACGAGTTTCAAGATTTTTTTTTTTGTCGGTTGATTGGTATTTTGGGGGGGTGTCAATATTGTGAATGTCATTCCTGTGATGAAAAGGACTTTTTGAAGAAGACAGGAGTGGGATATCACATTTCCGTTGAGCATTCTCACTTATTTGCAAAGATTGAAGAGGCCAGGAGAAATGACAGGCTGGGAAGTATTCACAAGGCATGCTCTAAGGGCTTAGTTTAATTTCCATTGATATCAATGGAAATTAGACTCCCATTGACTTCAAGTCCCTAGAGGCATAATGCTTTCACAATAACTAGCTAACATGGGAAGTTCCATTTTTAAAGAAATGTATACATTTTATTGTTTGTTTCAAAAGAGCTACTGAAAAGTGTGCCCCACTCTCCCAGGCTCTGGGTACCGCTGACAATCTTTAAATAGAGAAAAGAACAGGAGTACTTGTGGCACCTCAGAGACTAACAAATTTATTTGGGCATGAGCTTTTTTGGGCTATAACCCACTTCATCAGATTCATGGAGTGGAAAATACAGTAGGAAAATACAATATATATATATACACACACACACACACACACACAGAACATAAAAAGATGGGGGTTGCCATACCTACTCTAACGAGACAAATCAGTTAAGGTGGGCTATTATCAGTAGGAGAAAAAAAAACTTTTGTAGTGATAATCAGGATGGCCCATTTCAAACAGTTGACAAGAAGGTGTGAGTAACAGTAGGGGGAAAAATTAGCCTGGGGAAATAGTTCTTAGTTTGTGTAATGACCCATCCACTCCCAGTCTTTATTCAAGCCTAATTTAATGATGTCCAGTTTGCAAATTAATTCCAGCTCTGCAGTTTCTCGTTGTAGTCTGTTTTTGACATTTTTTTGTTGAAGAATTGCGACTTTTAGGTCTGTAATTGAGTGTCCAGGGAGGTTGAAGTGTGAAACCTTTAAATAGAGAACAACCCCATTAAGTTAACACACCCTCTCAATAACTCTTTGGATAACATGAAGATTAAACCCTTTCCAACAGACCCCCTCATAAATCCCACAAATCTCCCTCCTCCCTTGAAGCCAAGGTGGAAGAGCTAGGTGTTCTCTATTGGTCAGAAAACCCAAATTATTTTGGACCATCACGGGAGCAAATTCCAAAGGCTGGGAATGGGCCCTATATGAAGACACCCTGCCAGTAGTCCCCTCTTTTATATTAATGGGACTCCAGTTCTAGCATCTCTGCTGACCACAACCATGGCAGCATGGAAGCGGATGAAAGAAACTTTTTAGGGTACGTCTACACTTCAAGCTGAAGGTGTAATTTCCAGCATGGGTAGACATACCCACACTAGCGCTGAACAAACTAGCGCACTAAAACAGTGTGGCAGAGTGAGCAGCAGGAGGAGTTAACCTCCCAAATACATACCTAGCCTTTCTGATGGGAATTTGCTCCAAACTATGGCACAACTGGAAGTGTAGACATATCCTTATATACGAAGGTCCTAGGGCATTTGGGGCTAGTACCAATATTTTAAATTCTACCAATTTAGCCCACAAGCAGCCATTACAGAGCACCGTGCTTATGGAGAGACCCTTTGCTTAACACACGGGCTGGCCCATTCTGCACTAACTTCCATTTCCAGATTAATTTAAGACATAACCCCCAGATTAAGTATGTTACATTCCTCCATGGTGACGGATGACAGTCACAAGATCCGCATCCTGGATGATATACTATGAAAGTATCTCTTTAAGGGAACAGGGCAGCAGCAACCCAAGAGGTGTGGATGGCTCAGGCCCACATTAAGAGCCTGAGACTGCATACTTTGTCTAGCACAGATATCACTACCACTCAGTTGGTGCCATCACATTCTTTTATGTAGTGTAAGTTGAGGAGTGTCACTTTATTTTCAAGTCAGAAAATCCCAGATAGTTTTTTCTCACCTTTTGCAGGTCACTTCTTATCCCCACTCTGCCATCTGTAGCACTCTGTGGTGTCCTGTGTTACTGGAAACTTTGAATTACTATGCTGAGACTCGGTACCAAAGTAAAACCTAGCAGGTGTCCATTTCATTGAATATATCAAGCTGGGCTGTTAGCTTACAAAGAACTAACTAAACACTCCTTGGTATGTGTCATGGTTTAAGAATTATTTTTATGTTACTTTGCTCCCAAAGCCAGAGCTATGACTTGGCATTCTATTTCACAGTCTAAGGCTTAACTTCTCAATAACTACACACAATGTTAACATTCTGCCCTTTATCTAGGTGTTCAGAGAAAAACGGCCAATTACAAAGCCATCTTTTCATTTAACCCAACTGAAATGTTAACTGTGCAAAGATTAAAATGTTCTTAGATTATTTATAAAGCCTTCTGTATTATCAAGTCAATTTCTCAACCAAACACTGGTAGAACAAAGAGAAAGGGAGCAGGGGAGGAAAAAGAAGAGGCACTCCATTCTATTGTCTGTTGACGTATTCAAGATAAATGTTGTCAGCTTCAGACTGAAGTTATGTACCAGTGGACCCTTTCCTTGGGCAAAGAGTCCCTATCTCAGGCATTTATATGACCCCATATTACTATAGTATCTGAGCACCTCACAATGTTTAGTGTATTTATCCTCACAATTCACCTCTAAGGAAGTGCTATTATCCACATTTTACAAATGGGGACACTGAGGCACAGAGAATCTAAGTGACTTATCCAAGGTCACACAGGAAGTCTGTAGCAGAGCAGGGCCTTGACTTCAGGTCTCCATAGTGCCCTAACCACTAGGCCATCATTCCTTTTGATTTTTTGGTCCATCTGAGGTCAAGTTACAAGCCTGGAAGGGTTGTGAGGGCCAGTGGGCAGACAGAGCTTCCTCTTCTCTTCAAGTGGAAGGAACCAGCTGAGACAGCACTGGATGAATAGGCAAAGACCAGATTCAGGTAAAACCAAATAAAATCCAAGACTAGTATCTGCGATTTAGAAGAGATACACAACTTGGAGCAAAAAATGAAGAAAAGCAAAGAAAAAGGCACTGCCAACATCATTTTTGAGGGTATGTAATTTTTCAACAGCACTCCAGATTGTTCTTTTTCACAAAGGTACTAAAATCAATTAAAATAATATTTGACGCATAATGAACCTGGAAATTTCTCTTAGGAATAACTAGGAATAATTTGCTGCTGCTGCTATTTTCCTAGACCTATATCTGATATTTTTCTTATATACTTAGGCAATCCTAAAAAAGTTTTAGTTTTATAGTCACTATCATTTCAAAGCTTTCTTCGGTTTTTCTACAGATGATACCAGTTCCAGTGGTATTCCCTATTTTAAGTGTAAAGAATATATCTCAAAACACTGGAATCTTTGAAAACAAAACAAAATTGGGACGTGTGCTCACTGTACCTTTAAAAAACATCCTAATAATATCTTGACTATATCAATCAGCTTGTTTAGACTTCATAATGTTTCCACGTTATGAATCCACCCAGGTTCAGAACATTTATCTCAGCAGGCTGCAGAACTTCCCATTTGTCTTCATTACATGAAGCTGGATCATTCTAATTTCTTGTTTACAGGCAACTTAGGTCATTTTTATATGCAGTTTGATTGAATCCAGGGATGGGAATGCTGCAAAGTTCAGCTAAGTTTTGTAAAGTTCTTATCAAGGGGCTTTCTCTTTGAGTTCATCTCTAACAGACAACAATAGAAGCATACATCAGTGTAGCTTCCTGCAGGACTCTGAAAAGTTATCCATGGTTTGTCCAATACCGCCTTAGGAAATCGGGGGACTGAACGGTACAGACTGATGATAATAGGCTATGAAGAAGTGGCAGCAAAGAACTTATAACACAAAGTTACTTAAGACATAAAAGGCACTTAGATAGCTTCTACTTTCCAAACTGACATGACTGAAAAGAAGCCTGGTCTCAGATGACAAAATGCACAATTAGCCTGTGGAACTCACTGCCACTAAATGAGGCTACGATCTCAGCAGAATTTTTAAAAATAGACATTTATATGGATAACAAGAATATCCAGAGTTAAAATAATATATTAAAAATGAACAACAGTTTTGAAAGCTACATAGCAACCCTCAAGCTTCAGGGCACAAGCCAACCTGTAATTGTTGGGGGTTAGGAGGGAATTTTCTCTGGGGGCAGTTATCCCATAAATGCCTACTGTAGGGTTTCTTGCACCATCCTCTAAATTATCTAGTATTAAGCCACTGTTGGCGGCAGGGTACAAGACTGTAGAAACCACTGGTCGGATATGATATGAAAAGTCCTATGACTGTCTGACTGAATAGCCTAGGGGATATCAAGAGATCAGGCCCTGTGCATTAAAGCAGTTTAACCTACTTTAACGGGCTTCTCAGCAAGCATAAGGATATGCATGTGAGCCCTGCAGAGAGCACCTCTAGCTATTTAAAGTACTTATATAGCCCAGATTATCTCCGAATCTGAGCACCCACAAAATATATGTCAGAAACCGGCTATTTGTCGCACCCCAGCAGTTGTGTCCAAGAAACTAAACCTGTGGTAGCCAGAAAGAAAGCAGGGGAGGGATGACTCTAAACAAGTGTCCTTATAGTGCTCAGTGTTCAATGGGTTGAGTGGGGGGAGATCAGATAAACTGTGAACATGCAAATTTCTTTGAAAGTCCTTTGAACCAATTTTTAAAAATATATTGTTTCAACTGAGCTTGTAAACTTTTATTTTAACTTTGGGAAACAGTTTACATATTCCTCTGGTGTAGGAAGATGTCACAACATGCTGGGATGAGTGTGACATTTTCTATACAAGCAGACCCAACACAGATTAATCACACTCCTCCATAAACAAACATTCCTGCTTAGAAACAAATCTGTTTACATGGCGAAACCTGCGATGGGACTAGAATTTGGATCTCCAGGTGCTCAGGCTAGTTGTTCCTGCAACGAGCTGTAGCAGCCTCAATAGTCCAGACAGCTAAGGCTCTGGGAGCCAGGGACCATTTTTTGTTCAGTGTTTATACAGTGCCTAGAGAGCAATGGGGTCCTGGCCCCTGACTGGGGTTTCTAGGCACTACTGCCATACAAATGATAATACACTTGATCAGGAACCTCTGCCACAGCACCATATTTAGATTTTATTTCTTTATGCTTCCAGATCAAGAAAGGTTTCTAATATGGCTTGCTTGCCCGGTACAGAAAGGACAAAACCTTGTTCCAACTGCATTTCAATATGTGCTCTAGCCTAACCCTTTCTCCTTGTGCTATCTTTAACAAAAAAAAAACAAGCCTTCTGAATGCACCCGTAATTTCTGTTTTTCAACAGGTGTCTCAAAATGGCAGTGGGGTGCGGTGGATAAGATTGGAGTTTGTCGTTTTAGAGACCTGAGTTCAGTGATGGAAGTGACTTTGCATAAGCTCTCTGCTAACTTACATTAAAAATGGAGGATGGTAGAGGGAAGTTTTCGGCAGCTCTTTCCTGACCGTCTTCTAGATTGGGGTTCATGGCCTCAGTCAAAAATAAGGGTGGTAAATTGCATGGAAATGTAGACAGCAATGAGAAGAGTTAAGATGTGAAGTCCTAGTCCCCTCTTTCCCAGCTCAGGTAACTTCCCTCTAGGCTATAGAGTTGGGGGAGGGGGTCAGTCAATCACTCTCCATTTTCTTTCCTAATGGTGTTTGCCTCACTGCAGATTTGTCATCAAATTTTTTAATTCGCATTATTCTCACTCTATCAATTCATTTTTCATCAGCCCACAATGAAAATTCAAGTCACGCTCAAAGTTTGTATTCTGTGTTTTGGTTTTTGTCATTTCAATGAAATTTTTACAAAATAAAGGTTTAAAGTTCCTATTAATCTGAAAACTTCTGACACAACTTTAACCAGGGAGTCAACTCAAGCTTTGCTAATAATGGCTTTTTTGGTTTGCCAGCAAGTCCAAAAAAATTGTAAACAATTTTTACTTTGGGTTGAACCAAAAACAATTTTTTAAATTTAGATTTTTCAAAATATTTTTTGGCAAATGGAAAAGTCAAAAAAAGTCAAGTCTAAACTTTCAGGCACTTTGACAGAAGTAAAGAATGACTAGAGGAGGAGAAGGCCCTTCCTTATAATCTTTAGCCCCATGGTTACGGTCTTAGGAAACCAGTGTTCAGTTCCCCCCTGCTCTTTATGTGAGAAGGAATTTGAACATGGGTTACTGTAGTGAGGTGGACTGACCCTCCCCAAACACAGAGGAAGAGGGTGGCTCCACACCCTCGTGGGTGGAGCCTTACCTCCTACCTCTGCCCCCAGAAGTCAAGGGGTGGGGCCAGAAGTATAAAGGTGGGACCTGGAAGCTCAGTAGGGGCCCAGCTACTGGATGGAACAGACACATCCCCTGAGCACTCGTGCTGGGAGGTGGCAGCGGGCCCGCAGAGTGCAGATGACTGGCTCAGACCACATGGACCCTGGACTGACCTGACCCCGGGGGAAGCAGACGAGTGGCCCGGACCACCCAGACTCCTGGATGACCTGACCCCACAGGAAGCAGATAACTGGCCCGGACCACCCAGACGACCCGACCCCGCAGGAGACAGACGACTGGCCTGGATCACCGGCTGGCCCAACCCCGGCAGAGCTTCTGCTGGCAACTGAGGCCCCTGCCGATCACCTTACCTCACCGGACCAGCAGGTACCCTTGAGCGTGGAGAGTGCAAGTGGCCATGGGGTAGTAGACCGCTGTCTGGCTGCAAGGCTGGCAGTGGGTGAGTCAGCGTGTTGCGGCTTGGAAACCCGCTGACGTGGTGGCAGACCCCTCCGCCACCCTTAGGGCCCTGGGCTAGGACGCAGTTGAGTGGGAGGGCCTGCATCCCCCCTGTCACCCAAGTGGTGGGTGGCAGTCTCCCCCTCCCTCAGGCTAGCTGAAGGAAAGCCTGAGTTAACTGAATTTGTTTGCAGCCCCACCTGAGTGCAGGTTGGAACTGAGAGACTTTGTTTCACACCCTGCTCTGAACCAGAGCCTAGGCTGATTGACTATTTGCAGCGCCACCTGAGTGAAGGCTTGAGGAGGTACTAGGGCTGCAGGGAGGCAGTGAGGGCAAGAAAAGGCAGCAGGTCCAACCCCCTTGCCAGTGATGAGTGGCCATTTCAGACTGCAGTTTGCCCCTGAGAGAAGGGGCTCGATGACGACTGGCAGTAGCCACTGAGGCAAGGTGGGTATAGGGGGTTGGGGTTCCCCTGGGAGGGGAGACCCAGAGTGTGGGGCACTGTGGTCTGGGAGGGATGCAGCAGGGCCTGAACTGGTGGAGATAAAGGGACTGCAGAGGGGCAGGTAAGGGCAGGGGAGGAACCGGCCAGAGGAGGGCATTCCTGAGATGGATGAGCTAATTCCCAGACTGATCAGCAGGAGGCACTGCGGTGGTGAGTGCCCCGGCAGGCTACAATCACCTACATTGCAAGAGAGTTGGTTAGCTACTGGACTAGGGAGTATTCTGGCGTGGGGCTCTCTCAGTCTCTCCTGTTGAAGCTTTTCCACTTTTTATATATAAATACATAGTCACTGCAGCAGGGTCTTGAACTTAGGGCATTCACCTAGAATTAGGGAGACCAAACTACCAGGCTCACTCTCTTTCCCCAGTGCCTCCATAAGAGTTACTTAACAGATAATGTGACAGTAGATGGTGCTCAAGAGTATTAGCACACTTCCTAGGTTATGTGGGATCAATACAACTTGTTGCGCACAGCAACTCGCTTCTTGCCATTGTAGATCTTTACAGAAAGCTTTTAAAAAGCTAAACATGCCAGCATAGACGTGGCTAAAGACTTATTTGCACTTACCTAGCTATCCTTCCAAGAATCAAAATTGCTATTGTGACAGAGAATTAATATACATGACCCAGCTTTTAATACATTTAAAAGCTCAGTTTTCTCATACGCAATATTGGCAACAAAGCATGGTTTTAAAAACTTTTGAAATATGACACACTAGGCGTAAGAGGTTTCCAGTATACTTTAAAAAAAAAAAAAGTCTGGCAAGTAAATTAATCCCAAACATACAAAAATGTCTTTTCTACTCACAATACCACAAGTCTTCTCCAAAGGGGGTACACACATATACACCCAACAGGTGGCCAAATCATTTAACATGAATCAACTTCCAACATCTCTCTCTCTTTTAGTTTAAGGAGCTTTCAGTAAAGCCAATGACAAAAATTTCACTGGCTGCCCACTTTTGCTGAAATGTATAATAAGCTTAAGCAACATGCTGCACTCTAGATTCAATTGTCTGCCAAGAGTGAACAAACTTTTCTAGACAATCTGTTATTTTACTGACTGCAGTCAGTAAAGCCTGTTGCACCATCTGCTCTGTGGAAAGTACAAGGTATGTGTTTTACATGGGTTCTCAATTAGAGATGGGCCAAAGTCAAAATTCCTGCTGTGGGGATCCACTGAAAGGAGTTTCAACAGCAATTTCCGACCTTCTAGCTTCATGGCAAAGCATCCTAGACAAAGCCCTTCCATAACAACGTTTTTCTTTTCTATACCCTTGAAAGCGATCTGTTACAACACATCCGGTCGGCAATCTTACCAGAACCTGAAGGACTAAGGGAGCATTGAGCCAGAACTGCTTTCTTACAATTCCAACTAGTCCATTACTGGGGCTATTCCTGTAGGTAAATAAATAGTTGGATTCTCCAATACTGGTTTGAGGTACATTCATTTTCTATGGCATCAGGAAGGGAGTTTACACTGCCATTACCTGAGCTGTAAGTGTCCTGGTAGCAAAGTGGGGGCTTCAGTCTCAAGGGGTGTTACATTCACCACCATTAAAGTAACATGAAGTCCATCATAAAAGCTGACAAATACAGAGAAAAAATGTTTGAGGCCAGAGGTATTAATTACATTGAATCATGAGGTAAAACCAAAGTGGAATCTATTCGCTTTCTCATGTGATCCACAAGCACCCCATCCCATCCCCACCATATGTCATATGAAAGACATGACTTAGATCTACTATGTTGGGGCATGGACAGATAAAATTCCATTTTGATAACCCTGACATTAGCCTGGGCTAATGCATAATGGTTTGGGCAATAGGTAGTCCCTTTGAGACATCCAAAACCAGGAATACATTTGCATCCATTGGAGTGCAATGGCACACAAGTCATGTTGAAGACACAGAATAGGGCTCATGTAAATTTTCTATCAAAACAGGTTTTTGATGGAAGGTAAGGTTTGTAACTAAACAAAGTTTTCACAAAAAGTGGCCACAGAAAATTTTTATTTTTTGTCAAAGAAATGAATACCCAGAACCGGAAATATTTTTTTTTCCTGAAATGCCACTGCAGTGCATCACAGGAGTTGCGGTTCAGTTGCTTCATGCTCCCATTCTTCTCTATGGATCAGGATCCTGTGCCAGACTTCATCTCCCATAATGCACTGCAGCCATATGACAAGTTTCAGAGTAATAGCCGTGTTAGTCTGTATCCGCAAAAAGAAGAACAGGAGTACTTGTGGCACCTTAGAGACTAACAAATTTATTAGAGCATAAGCTTTCGTGGACTACAGCCCACTTCTTCGGAAGAAGAATCCGAAGAAGTGGGCTGTAGTCCACGAAAGCTTATGCTCTAATAAATTTGTTAGTCTCTAAGGTGCCACAAGTACTCCTGTTCTTCTTTTTGCAGCCATATGACTTTCCATGATGTACCCCTCACCAAGAGGGAGACCATGGTGCATCATGGGAGATGTAGTGTGACCAGGAATCCCAGCCTATAGAGCCAAAGGAGAGCATGAAGCATGGGTACCCATAAGGCACTCTTTTATTTTTAATTTTTCATCAAAAATTCCAAATTTTCCATTGAGAAAAAAATCATTTTCTGGCCTACTCTACTCAATACTTACCTTGTTTTATATAATTTCAGAGGCTATGGTCTTTTCCACCTGGGTGAGTGAGATTTCATAGATTTAAATTTGAGAAAAGCACCCTAGAAACGTCTCTGGATGAAATCCTTAAAGCCTTCCATTTTGCTTAGGTTGCTGAAGTTGAGGGGCTCAGGACACACTTGTTTTAATGGGGTGAGAGAAAACCCAAGTTTTGGAGCCTGCAGTCACTGGGCTGTGGACAAAAACAATCAATGGAAAAAAAGGTGTTCTGATGTTTTTTAAACCAAAGTTCAAAAGGGGGAAAAAAGGAGATTTTTATTTTAAATTTCAGATTCAACAACCTGCTGGCTGAAAAAGAGCTCCCTGGGTTTTAACCTTCAGTGATGCTCCTGAATTAAGATTCACTTTAATCCCCAGTCTAGTCTCTCTCTCCCTTTGTGTTCCCCCTGGAAATTTGAGCTTATATGTGAGATCCACCAGCCTCTGCATCAACAGAGGGGATGATGTAGCATGGCCTTTCTTCTGCTTTGTTTTCTGCAGCCTCCCTACTAATATCACCAGTTATTTCTAATTCTGAAATAAATTCCTTGAAAAATAAAGCATGGAAAAACTCAGAACAGCTGTTAGACCTTAGAGCAATGAAGTTGTACCTTTCTTCTGAATTCAGGGGGAGGGGAAACTTTGATTAACTGATGTCTAAGGTTTAAAACCTAGTTGCTAACAAGGTGGTGGCAGGTAACTCTGGGGACAAACCATCTCTTCAAGAATTAGAAAAGGAGGAAAAAAAGATACTTACCTCCGGAAGGAAAAGAGGTGTTTGCCTTCAGCAGTCAAACATATAATGGTCATTTTAGGACTACAGCTGCTTGTTGCTCCCAAATGTAAAGGGCCAGCTACCTGGAAAGCATGCTGGGAGAGGTTCCTATTGCAGTTTGGCCCCACACTGGGGAGTTCAAAAGTGATTAAGGAATCCCATAGGAAGTAGCTCTTAGGAAAGATGATTGAATTCCTGTCTTGTAGAGGGCCAGGAATCCCGATCTTATGAGTTTTACAGAGCCTGCTGTATTCAAATTAGTTATGTCTATTTGTTTTCCTTTTGATTCTATAACAAATCTAGATGCTTTTGGACATCCACTGTATCCTGTGCTTTAAGCTTACCATCAGTGCATCACAGTAACTCCACCCTTCCATCGGCCCTTCTTTCCACAGGCCTCCTGCCAGCCAGCGCCCGGATTAAAGAATTTTGGGGCCCTATGCACAATGGAAATTGGGCCTCTGCACACCTTCCTTGCCCCTGGGGGGATGGGAGACAGTAAGGTCCTGCCCCACAGGGTGGGAGCCCCTGAGGTGTTGGAAAGTGAGCCTGCCTGGCTGCAATCACCCACAGGCTCCTGTCCCATAGGTCTGGTCTGGTTCCCTGCTCCAGCCTGTGGGCTTTGCCACACTAGGCAGAAGGAGCCCTCCTCTGCCCCTCACCCCCTATGATGCCCCGCCCCTTTCCTGGCCCAAGATGGGGCCTTGTGCAAGTGCACTGAGTGCACATTGAGTAACTGGGCCTGCTGCCAACATTCCTGTCCTCAGAGATTCTCTTCTCAGTGCTGCTCTTCTCTTCCGCTGTCTGCTAGACAGTATATCTGCTTGAGAGACAGTACAACCTAAAGGAATAAGGATGGGAGCGAGGCTTAGGACCCTGTCAGTACTGCTCAAGTCTTCACTGGTGGCTCACTGTGTAGCTACTTACAAGTCACTTCTCTGCCTCAGTGTACCCATCTTTAAAATGAGGGCAATATAACAAGCTGATAACACCCTGCATGGGGTGAATCGTTTAGCATTCACCCTACTAGCAGCATCTTGGACCACCTGTTGAATATTTAATAGAAAAGTGCAATATTTTTTCTGTCTTCTAAAATTATTTGATACACTCAGAGCCATTGGCTCCTTAGAAATACTTACCAGTTTTCAACCCATCATAATTCAATTTATATGCCTACTTATATGGTGTAATGAAAACAGAATAGATTAGAATTCTAGTAGCACACCCAATTCTCCCCTCAGGGAATGCTTAATTTCTAGGATTTAAAAATTACAGGACAGTTTCATTTGTGTATTTAATTATATGGCAAGGCAACTGAATGCCCCAATATGGACATGTCATGGTATACTTAAAATGTCATGCTAGATTTGCCAGTTAATACAGAACAAGCAGGCTTGTTTTTCTTTTATTGACTGATAATCATAAGAGAAAAAAGGGAACAAGTCTGTCACTGGTTGTGCCAGGCACAAATAACATCTTAGAATAATAATAAATAATTCTTCTTTCCACAGTTCCATGCTGATGGAATATATGCTTTAGCACTGTCACTCTGTATTTACTAATCAACCCATGACAAATCTATGACTGTGTCCCATACATAAGTAGTGCACTTGTACATATTTCTATAGGAAATTATGGAGTGGGTGGCTGTCTGATGGATTACTATGCTTCACAAATCAGACATAGGTTTTTTTATAATCAGACACATGCTTATCAAAGTATTCCAAGACATCATGCACATTATGAATTGGCTCAAAGTGTGAAAGACATATTAAAATATTAATTTTCAGCCTCTATTTTAAAGTTACTGATTCAAGCATATTAGTTGTCATCCTTTTGAAAACATACAGCAAAAATAAAAAGATTACTCGTTACAAAAGGGCTTACGAGAACTTGAGGTGAAAAGGAGAGCGTAGTCCACCCACCTATTCAGGAGCTAGATAGTTATCTGGCATAAATCGATCCATTGTCCTTAAAAGAGCTGTATTTATTTACACCAGCTGAGGATCAGACCACAAGATTTTAAATGCTATGAGATGAAATCTAAATATTTGCCTTCCCTCCACCCCCACCTTCCATTCCATTCCATTCTTTATTGGAACTTCCCTTTTACGAAAAGAGTGCAAAATGTTCCAAAATCAGGATCATCTCCAATTTTCAAGACAGGTAGCATCCTTCATTCATTTCAGAATAACACATTTGAAGAGCTTTTATGTGATCAGCTGCGGGAATTGCACTCTTGATCTGGTGATGGAGGGGGCATGGTTAATGGACAGACATGTTTTGGAGAAAGGAAAAGGGAAAATTTGAAGGTGTGGTTTCTGGAGGAAGGAATTGTGAGCCAGCACTTATGGGTCATATTCTTGGTCTCTGCATTAACTTGCTAACCTTTCTGTGCCTCATTTTTTCCATCTGTAAAATAGGGATGTTAAAAGTAGGAAAGGATCTGCAAAAAGCAGGAAAGGGTCATTTGTGTGATACAGACTACTGCCTAGCTAGGAACTGGACTGAGATCACCAACTCATTTCACATAGGCCACTAAAAATACATCATCTAGTAATGACTTCCAGTCACTAGCAACATGGGCTGGATTCTAACCAATTACCTAATGGCAAAAGGCTGTACCTATATCATAGTACCAGTCCCCAGAGTCATTAAATCCCTCTGTGATGGACATTTTATTTCTTTATCCTCAGTAATCTATCTGTGTTCTAATCTTCATGTAATGTTCTGATAAAAGTACCAGTGAATAAAGAACACAAACTTTTAAGGTCTTCCCCCATCAGATGTTTGGAGCCCATCAGGAGAATAAAACAAGATACCTACAGAGATTCATACATGAGATAACCCTAAGAATGTATGTCAGATACAAATCTTTTGGAATAGCTGATTTAATTAACTATTGAAGCAAGATGCTCTTTTTTGGTAACTTGTTGGCTCCAGACATTGGATTTTCCTTTGTAAAATGTATCTTGATAATTATTGTCAATGCAAATGGGATTATGATGTTCATGGCAGTTTGTGGAACTCTCTCCTTTAGTAGTTTTGCATAATTATAACTTTTCAAAGCCAGAACTTGAAGATTTATCAATATTGCCATCTAAGGATCTCTTTTAGACTGCACAATCAAGAACTAGACACAACAAATTCTTAAATGTCAGCACTGAAACTTGGAGTGCCGTGGTTTCCCATGTTAATACACAGACTGAGGGATCTGGTCAGGGATCAAATGTCAGAGTGACTGACTACAGGAAATTAAACTGGTTAAAAGGGATGCCAAAATAAAATCATAACTCACTTTTTCCCATCTTAGAAATCTTTACACATCGTACGAATAAACACGAAATACAAATTTAAAATAACTTTAAGGTCAAATGAAGCTGAAGAAAGCCTCAAAGGGCCTAGGACTTAAACACAAGGGTGGCAATTAAAGGAGAGGAGTGTGGCTTTTGCAGCCACAGCAACATTAGGGTGGGGATTGCGGGGGTGCGCTGCCTTAGTGGCAGCTGCTGGAGGTGTCGTATAGTATAGGTATCCTGTATAGTCCCAATACAGGTTGTGTGCCCCACAGAAGCAAACTCAGAAGTGGCACCTATAAAAAGGTTTCAATATAAACTCCCGTCAGTGCTGGACTCTGAGGCCTGGTCTACACTGAGTTTAATTCAAATTTAGCAGCGTTAAATCGAATTAACCCTGCACGCGTCCACACAACGAAGCTATTCATTTAGAAATAAAGGGCTCTTAAAATCGATTTCTGTACTCCTCCCCAACGAGGGAAGTAGCGCCGAAATCGATATTGCCATTTCAAATTAGGGTTAGTGTGGTCGCAATTCGACGGTATTGGCCTCCGGGAGCTATCCCACAGTGCACCGTTGTGACTGCTCTGGACAGCAATCTGAACTCGGATGCACTGGCCAGGTAGACAAGAAAAGCCCCACGAACGTTTGAATTTTATTTCCTGTTTGCCCAGCGTGGAGAGCACAGGTGACCACAGAGAGCTCATCAGCACAGGTAACCATGCAGTCCAAGAATCGAAAAAGAGCACCCAGCATGGTCCGTACGGGAGGTACTGGATCTGATCGCTATATGGGGAGAGGATTCAGTGCTAGCAGAACTACGTTCCAAAAGATGAAATGCCAAAACTTTTGAAAAAATCTCCAAGGGCACGATGGAGAGAGGCCACAATAGGGACTCTGAGCAGTGCTGCGTTAAAGTTAAGGAGCTCAGACAAGCCTATCAAAAAACAAAGGAGGCAAACGGTCGCTCCGGGTCAGAGCCGCAGACATACCGCTTCTACGCTGAGCTGCATGCAATTCTAGGGAGGCTGCCACCACTACCCCACCTCTGACCGTGGATTCCAAGGCGGGGGTAATCTCAGCCACACCTGAGGACTCTGTGGACAGGGAAGAGGAGGACGAGGACGAGCTTGCGGAGAGCACACAGCACTCCGTTCTCCCCAACAGCCAGGATCTTTTTCTCAGCCTGACTGAAGTACCCTCCCAACCCTCCCCAAGCAGTATCCAAGACCATGACCCCATGGAAGGGACCTCAGGTGAGTTTACCTTTTAAAATATAAAACATGGTTTAAAAGCAAGCGTTTTTTAGTGATTAATTTGCCCTGAGGACTTGGGATGCATTTGCGACCAGTACAGCTACTGGAAAAGTCTGTTCAAGTGTCTGGGGATGGAGCGGAAATCCTCCAGGGACATCTCCATGAAGCTCTCCTGGAGGTACTCCAAAAACCTTTCCACAAGGTTTCTGGGAAGGGCAGCCTTATTCCATCCTCCATGGTAGGACACTTGACCACGCCATGCTAGTAGCAAGTAATCTGGTATCATTGCATGACAAAGCCTGGCAGCGTATGGTCCCGGTGTTTGCTGGCATTCAAGCAACATCCGTTCTTTATCTCACTGTGTAATCCTCAGGAGAGTGATATCGCTCATGGTAACCTGGTTGAAATACAGGAATTTAATTAAGGGGACAGAGGTGGCCCTGCCTACTGGGCTGTTTGCCTGTGGCTGAAAAGAAATCCTTCCCTGCAGTTAGCCAAGCCGGGGGGGGAGGGGGAGGCGGGGGGAAATGGCGCTGAGCTTTTCGCGTTTGGCTAGCAGGGATCTTCCCTGATACCAGCCATGCGGTGGAGGGAGGGGTAAAGTGATCATCCCAGATAATTGGATGGGGGGGGGGGTTAGTTTGTTTTCTGCTGCTGCAGGTTAACAGGAAAACCACAGCACTCTATGGGCTCTGCTTGGTATGCGGGAAAGGAGGGCACAGAAGCTGAAAGACAATGGCTTACCATGGCCGCATACAAGCCGAATTCTGTTGCCCGGACCTGCGTCTGTGATCTCTAACACCAAAGCCACAGGCACTCAATATTAAGATGCAAAATGCGACCTTGCACTGAAATCACTTGTGCTATGTAATGTGAATAGTGTTGTTCACCGTGAAAGAGGATAAGCATTGTTCTGTAAAATGTATCTTTTTAAAAACTTCTCTCCTTTTTTCCCCTCCCTCCAGCAGCTGCAAATTTTTCAAGCCTCCCTCCTCCATCCCGAAGGCTATCTCGGGAAAAAAGGAAAAAGAGGACACGAGACGAGATGTTCTCGGAAATCATGGAATCCACCCGCAATGAAAGAGGTCATTTGAATGAGTGGAAGGACATGGTCTCAAAGTACAGGAAAGATGCCAGTGAACGTGAGCTCATGAGGGACACTCGAGATGAGAGGTGGCAGGCTGCAACGCTGGGGCTGCTGCGTGATCAAACGGACATGCTCTGGCGTCTGGTGGAGCGTCAGGAACAGCAGTAGGATCACAGAGTGCCACTGCAGCTGCTGTATAACCTCCCTCCCCCCTCACCATGTTCCATAGCCTCCTCACCCAGACGTGTAAGAACGCGGGGGGAGAGGCTCCGTGCACCCTCCCACTGCACCCTAGTGGACAGCCCAACCAAAAGGCTGTCATTATATTGAATTTTTTTAGTGGCCTTTTCCTTCCCTCCTATCCTCCTCCCAAACCCCACCCGGGCTACCTTGTCAGTTCTCTCCCTATGTTTATAATCAATTAATAAAGAATACATGATTTTTAAATGATAGTGACTTTATTTCCTTTGAAAGCAAGCTGTGATTGAAGGGGGGAGGGTGGTTTGCTTACAGGGAATGAGTCAGTCAAGGGGGCGGGTTTTCAACAAACAGAACTTTCACACCGTAGCCTGGCCAGTCATGAAACTGGTTTTCAAAGCTTCTTTGATGCGTAGCGCTTCCTGGTGTGATCTTCTAATCGCCCTGGTGTCTGGCTGCGCATAATCAGCAGCCAGGCGATTTGCCTCAGCCTCCCACCCCGCCATAAAGATCTCCCCCTTACTCTCACAGAGATTGTGGAGCACACAGCAAGCAGCAATAACAATGGGGATATTGGTTTGGCTGAGATCTGAGCGAGTCAGTAACGTGCGCCAGCGACCTTTTAAATGTCCAAATGCACATTCTACCACCATTCTGCACTTGCTCAGCCTGTAGTTGAACAGCTCCTGACTCCTGTCCAGGCTGCCTGTGTATGGCTTCATGAGCCATGGCATTAAGGGGTAGGTTGGGTCCCCAAGGATAACTATAGGCATTTCAACATCCTCAACGGTTATTTTCTGGTCCGGGAAGTAAGTCCCTTGCTGCAGTAGTTTAAACAGAGTAGTGTTCCTGAAGACGCGAGCATCATGAACCCTTCCCAGCCAGCCCGCGTTGACGTTGGTGTAACGTCCCTTGTGATCCACCAGTGCTTGCAGCACCATTGAAAAGTACCCCTTGCGGTTTATGTACTGGGTATCCTGGTGCTCCGGTGCCAAGATAGGGATATGGGTTCCATCTATTGCCCCACCACAGTTAGGGAATCCCATTGCAGCAAAGCCATCCACTATGACCTGCACATTTCCCAGAGTCACTACCTTTCGTAGCAGCACCTGAGTGATTGCTTTGGCTACTTGCATCACAGCAGCCCCCACAGTAGATTTGCCCACTCCAAATTGATTCCCGACTGACCGGTAGCTGTCTGGCGTTGCAAGCTTCCACAGGGCTATCGCCACTCGCTTGTCAACTGTGAGGGCTGCTCTCATCTTGGTATTCTGGCGCTTCAGAGCAGGGGAAAGCAAGTCACAAAGTTCCATGAAAGTGCCCTTACGCATGCGAAAGTTTCGCAGCCACTGGGAATCATCCCACACCTGCAACACTATGCGGTCCCACCAGTCTGTGGTTGTTTCCCGGGCCCAGAATCGGTGTTCCACAGCTATAACCTGTCCCATTAAGAGCATGATCTCCAAAGCGCCAGGGCCCGCGGTTTGATAGAATTCCATGTCCATGTCCTCATCACTCTCGCCGCCGCGCTGCCGTAGCCTACTCCTTGTCACCTGGTTTTTCAGGTTCTGGTTCAGCATAAACTGCACGATAATGCGCGAGGTGTTTACAATGTTCATGACTGCTGTCTTGAGCTGAGCAGGCTCCATGCTTGCCGCGATATGGTGTCTGCACTGTTCACCCAGGAAAAAGGCGCAAAACGGTTGTCTGCTGTGGCTTTCCCAGAGGGAGGGGGAGGATATACCCAGAACCACCCGTGACAATGTTTTTGGCCCCATCAGGCTTTGGGATCTCAACCCAGAATTCCAGTGGGCGGAGGAGACAGCAGGAACTATGGGATAGCTACCCACAGTGCAACGCTCCGGAAATCGACGCTAGCCCCAGTAAGTGGACGCACACCGCCGAATTAATGTGCTTAGTGTGGCCGCATACATTCGACTTTATACAATCTGTTGCCAAAAATCGAATTCTGTAAATTCGGATTAATCCCGTAGTGTAGATATACCCTGAGTGTTACAAGGATAGAATAAGCCACACCCCAACCCACCCTCCCATGCACCCTTGTAAGGGGGAAGGTGGAGTCATGTTAGCCTCTCCCCTTGCACTTAGGTAGTGCAGAGACTAGTATTCAGGATGGCCATGTGTAGGTGCACAAGAGTTGCAGGGAGAAGAGGGGTGCAGTAGGCCACAATCTTGTGCTAGATTAAAGGGCAAATAAGGGGGCTCTTTCATGGTTTTGTAGGAGGTGCCGAGGACCGGGGGAAATCCACAATACTGTACAGTGGATGGCCTGTATAGGGTTCTCAATCCCTTCAATGTAAATGTATTTTAAGAGGCAAGCAAGCAAGCAGATTTTTTCAAACATTTCACGTCTTGCCAAGTTTCATATCACTAGCCACTTTTAAAAATTATTATCCTCATCATCCTGCCTGAAAATGTAGTACAGGAGTTATTAGACTATGGGCTTCAAGCCCTCGTGGAATCTATCCATGGACTCCAACTCCATCATGATGCTGCAGCCACCTCAGTGCAAGTACAGGTGCAAAGTTCTAAAAATGACTTCCAGCTCCCTCTCTGATAATAAAAGGGCAAGGGGTTGAAGCCAGGGGCTAGGGTAAGCACATTGACTAGTCTTTACAGCTTTGGGGGGCATTAGATGAAGCAAGGGGTGGATTCTCTTTCTGTGGCAAAATTCACAGCCAGGGAACAGCAGAAAACACTGGTCCCTGAATACGTGCACACACTTATATTATAGATAGCGCAAGTTATATAACTATGAAACTTTGCATGCATACACACTTTTCAAAGCATATTAATGCAACAAGTGTCATATAGGGTGTGTGCATGTGCAAAGTGGCAAACATACAGCTAGGGACTGAAAATTAAACTCAGAGTACGCTAGCAAGAAAATCTAGTTCTTGGTTTCACTCTTCATGTTTCTTTGGTCTTGTATTTCGAATACAAGCAGTACAAAACCTGCAATGTAGTCTTCATATCTTTGTTCACGATATCTGTGGATACACAAGAAAGAAAGAAGCCTGCTGGGAAACATTAGAAATCCTTGAGATAGAGAGACTGCAAATGTCAAAGCATTGAAGATAATCTTTCAATTTCTCCAAATTACAATCTAACTAAAGCAAGAACCAAAACAGGAAATGTAAAGCTATCAGATTTTCTTGATTTCTTAAATGAGTTAGGAGAAGAAAAAGGGTCCTTTACTACTTTACCACATTGGAATAAGGATCAGTAATATACAATAAGAAACAATTCTTCACTGGCAGACAGCAGAGCAGATAATTTAATAAGACTCGATAACTGTATTTTTTGTGATTCTATTATAATGTGACTAGTAGCAGACATTGCCTTAACTCTTCATTTCTTGGCTTTGTAGTGTTTGCATTTTGTTCTGGGGCGTGTATTTCCTGCTTTTTGAAGGTTGCAGTTTTCAGCTGCTAACTGCCATATTCTGAAAGTACATGAGGTACTGCTAAGCAACCTCAGCTCATGTTTGAAAAAGGGTTTTGCTAGTTAATACATCAATGTGTATGCAAACTACTACTGCTACGATGAGAGACGGGCTTGCTGATCCTCTTAAAGTAATGTAAATGTATGGCTTTGTACGGAACATAGACCTGCAGTAGAACCAGTAGGCCAGATCTTCAGCTGGTGTAAACAGTGTAGTTCCATTAAACACCAACACTCATCAGCTGAGGATCTCTCCTACGTAGCTGTACATAAATGATACACAGATGTTGGAGTTTATATTTCCCACATTAATCAACTGTAGACATTATTTGAGGCAATCCTCCACATTTAGAGAAATGGATGTCCAATGCTTTTAACCCGCTCACAGAAAAGGGACACCCAGAGGCTTTCACAGATTTGGTTTTCCCAGTTTAACTAGAACGGTTCACTGAAATCCAAGTTCCATATATAGGGCATGAAGGCTCCAATTTTTCTCTGCATGCTCACAAATCACTCGCATTGACATTAATGACAGCTACCCATGAGTAGAGCTGGTTGGAAAAAAACATCCAAAACAAAATGTTAATGAAAAAAATAACCAAAAATTTTAATAATTCCCACACCTTCCATTTTTTGATTGGCTCTACCCAGCAATGTAGGTACAGATAGATGACCTCTCCATATGCTGATATATACATGTACCCCAATCTTGTTCATGAGTGGACTACCCAGCTGGGAAAAGATGCCATTTTTAACACTGGAACAGCTTTCTGGGGAACATGGTAAAATGCCCATCACTTAACATCTTTAAATAAAGACTTGAGGTCTCTCTAAAATATATGCTCTAGTTCAACCAAACGTTATTGGACTTGATTCAGGAATGATTGGGTGAAATTGAATGTGGTTTATGTGGTTTAGGAGCTTGGACTAGATGATCATAATGGTCCCTTCTGTCTCTAAAAATCTACTAATCCATTCACATCCTGATTTTGGCAACGAGGTCAACACACTTACTCCTATGTGGTAATTTCAGCAACTACTGATGTATCTTACATCATTTAATTCTTGGTTTAAATGGTGTTAACTTACCAAACAGTGGGTATTGTAACAACAGAACTTCTTTTTCTTTAGTGGAGACCAGATTGTTAAAATATGAGATATATACAGGAGATGTGTAGCAAAGGAAATGTTATGAAATATGCGGTTGTCATGTTGGAGGAGATTCTCTAGCTGATTATCCTAGCTTTTCATGAACCAGAGCAAGAATCATTCTCTTCCAGAACAATTACTATGTTATGACTCACCTTCAGCATTGACAGGAAAATCTAGAAGACCTCCATCTGTCAGCAAAGCCACTGCAAGGTTAACATTGTGAAGCTGTTGATCAGAAGAGATTAATGAAACAGAAAGTGAACTCTGGCCAAATATAGATAGTGCATGCCAGAGGCGTAGCGAGCGCCCTCCGTACCCTCCAACCGGAGGGGGCCCCCCGCAAGGAAGGGGGCCCCTAAAAGTGGCAAAATAAATACCGCATTCCAGTTTCTGCATTGTAAGGGGCCCCGCCCAGACATATGTTCGGAGGGGGCCACCGTTCGGAGGGGGCCACGTTCTTTGTTGCTACGGCCCTGGTGCATGCTTTATTCCTTTGGTAGTTGAAATGGGAGTTAGCATTGCTGCACCAACATTTTTTTCATACTGTCGTTAGTTCTAGTGGAAAGCTTATGATCACTTCTATCAATTACCAAATCAGAAAAATAGAAACCCAATTTCCTTTAAAAATTATATGAGAAGGGACGCAAAAGATCAATTCATTTCAAATTTTTCTGAAAATCTTGCATTAATGAAAGCCCCCAAAATTAAAAGTTTGATAAAACGTAGGGAAATTTTTAACATAAAATGAAATTTGCAGAAAGTATTCTATTTTTCATTTAAAATCCTAAAGGTTTGAATTTTTCTGAGCTGCTGTAAATGTGAACATTAGGGTAATGGTTTAACATACAAAGGTCTACATGCATACTAAATATTATTGATGATATCATCATGGATATCACACTTAAGATATTAAGGATCAAGTATTTTTCAATTCTTTTGTACTTCCTTTCTTGGCTGACTGCTTCTTCCCATCAGAAAAACAGCATTGCAAATGCATGAATTCATTCATAAGCGACTTTACAAAATGACAACAAAGCTGTTGATTTTTATTTATTTCCAGTTAAAATCCAGATCCCATTCCCCTCTTGATTTTAACATACTAAAGGCAAGTTGTCTATTTAGGTTCTGTCACAAGACTGTTCCTTTAATGAAGTAAGAACAACAACAACAAAAAATTGCTTCCTTAGCCATTCTACTTGCTACTGGAGTTACTGTGTACAGTGCAGGCATGCTGTGCTTTTTTATCTCCCCATGTCACACACTTACGTCCTACCATGCATAAGCTGAGCAGGAGCTATATTTTATTCTGAACTAAAGTGATACCTTTATGTTCCACCTGGTTTTGTGATTTACAGATAACAATGACTAAGAGTTTGAAACTAGGTTTAGATTCTTCTTCAAACCCATGGCAGACAAGGAAAATGCAAGGATTATATAGCGCTACAAACTGTTTACCCTGGGATTAATAAATAAAATGATTGCTTAATAAAGTCACCAAGTGAGGAGGGTCAGATGTTCCCCACAACAAGTTCATGAGACTTCCACATAAAGGTAGAATGCTGATCTTTTATATAAATCTTAAGACACAGTACTGACATTTACTACTCATAGGCAAACTGGCTTGGATAAAGGGAGTACATTAATCTTTCTGCACTTCTAGATGGAACCAGAACCACTGGAATACTGTTCAGCATTTCCAGCCTGATAGGAAGTTGGAAATATGAGAAGTCTTGGATAAAAATTTACGCTAGTGGTTATAGACTCTTCTACCCTATGCCACTGGCTTGTCTTTGGTCCCCATCTCTTCCTCTCTATCATCTGATATGTCCTCTTTCCTGCCTGAACACAGAAGGGAGTTCATGTGCATGAAATGCAAGCTGGTGGCTGTGCTGGAAGAAAAGATTCTTGGATTGGAGGGGCAAGTAGAGATACTACTAAGAATCAGAGAAGCTGAGGAGGTCCTAAACAGCCCAATCCAGGAAACACCCCAGGTTCAAGGAAGAAAGGGAGCTGGCCACCAAGGAATCAAAAAGAGAGGAAGTCAGAGAGGAAGCCTGGCAGTTTGTAACCACCAGAGGCAGAAGGTCATGGTCAAACTTCCTTGCAAAGAGGTCTCCAACTGTCCAAGGTAGATAGATTATTCTTGTTGGAGATTCATACTCAGAAGAATCAAAAGAACATTCTACAAGGGACAGGCAGACAACAGGACAGTGTGATGATTTCCTAAAGCCAAGAAATGAGACACCACTCTAAGACTGGATCGGCTTCTGAAGTTGACTATTGGTGATGATGCCTATTGGAACTAATGACACTGCTTTGTGGGATATTTTGCAGATAGTAGATGACTTTGGGGAACTTGGGAGTTCTGAAGAAAGAAGAAGAAGAAGAATGTCCAAGTGATCTCTGAGATCGTTCCTGTCCCATGAGTGAAAGAAGACAAACGGCAGAAGATTCTGGAGGTGAATTGCTGGCTAGGTAAGTGCTATAGGGTTTTGGTTTTGTGGAATATTGATCCACTTTCTATGAGGAGTGGGGATTATATAGTTTGCATGTCCTCCAACTCAGTAGTAGGGGAACCAATCACTTCAGGGACAGGCTGGCTACAGTAATCAGGAGGGAGCTAAACTAATAGGGTAAAAAGAGGAAAGATATGAGCACTCAGCACAAATTTGAGATGTTGAAAACAAAATTCATCAAGAACACAAAGAGAAGAAATTATTGAATTGCCTATACACTAATGTTAGGAGCCTGAGTAATAAAGAAGAGGAATTGGAATTGTTCATTTATGAGCACAAATTTGATCTAGTTAGCATTACTGAAACATGGTGAGATGATTCTCACATCTGGAATGTTAAAATCAATGGTTATAACCTATTTAGGAAGGATCAAGTAGGGAAGAGTGGCACTGTTTGTCAACAGTGGCATTACCTGTTTCCGAATCACTGATAACTTAGAAGAAAATTATCTTCGATGCTTATGGAGTAATGTCCTAACCGATAAAACACACAGATGGAATAACAGTTGGTGTCTGCTATAGACCACCAAATCAGTGTTAGGAACAGGATAACCACCTCCTTTGCACTTCTCTATAACGTGTAGGAAAATAAGCTGCATGATCATGAGGGACTTCAATCTGCATGACATATGCTGGAGATCTCATGCTGCCAGTACTAAAACATCCCTGGAATTTCTAAACATTATAAATGACAATTTCCTTAAAAAAAAAAAAAACAACAAAGTGTTGCATCCTACATAAGAAAATTCTTTATTAGACCTTCTCCTAACAGATAAAGAGGAACTGATCACAGAACTAAAAATTAGTGGTAGTTTAGGTACAAGCAATCATATACAGCTGGTTCTTTAATGGGGCCAATTTCACAAAGCTGAAAACAATCATCTAGAAGGAAGAATTTAATCAGAAAAATGTGAATGATAATTGTGAATCATTTAAGAAAATCTTACTAGATTCCCCAGAAGCCACAATCAAGGGACAAGCCTGTGCTGGTTAAAACAATGGCTTGGTTTAGAAGGGGCAGGGGGCGGAGGGGGAGAGAGAGAGAGAGAGAGTGTGTGTGTGTAAATAAAAACAAATGGAATAATGGGGAATCTGATAGTAATGAATATAAATCAGAAGTTGGGAATTGTAGAAAAATGATAACAGAAGCAAAGGGACACAGGAAAAAATATGGCCAGCAGAGTTAAGGACAATTAGAAGGGTTTTTTAAAATATATTAGAAACAAAAGAATCCTGACAATAGTATTGGTCCATTGCTAGATGGAACTGGTAGAATTATCAATAACAATGCAGAAAAGGCAGAAGTGGTCAATAAATATTTCTAGTCTGTATTTGGGGGGAAAACTCATAGACTCATAGACTTTAAGGTCAGAAGGGACCAATTATGATCATCTGGTCTGACCCCCTGCATGCTGCAGGCCACAAAAACAGATGATATAGTCTCTTCATATGGTGAAGATAACACTCTTTCCATTCCACTAATTTCTCTGGAGGATGTTAAACAGAAGCTACTAAAGTTAGACAATTTAAATCAGCAGGTCCAAATAACTTCCATCCAAGGATTTTAAAAGAGCTGGCTGAGTAGCTCGCTGGACCATTAATGTTGATTTTCAATAAGTCTTGGAGCACTGGGGAAGTTTTCAAAAAACTGGAAGAAAGCGAATGTTGTGCCAATTTTTAAAAAGGGTAAACAGAATGACCCCAGTAGTTATAGGCCTGTCAGCCTGACATGGATCTCAGTCAATATAATGGAGCAGCTGATATAGGACTCAATTAATAAAGAATTAAAGGAGGGTAAAGTAAAAGTAATGCAAATCAACATGGGTTTATGGAAAATAGATTAAATCAAACTCACTTAATATCTTTTTTTAGCTGAGGTTACAAGTTGGGTTGTTAAAGGTAATGATGTTGACATAGTATACTTAGACTTCTGTAAGGCATTTGACTTGGTATTGCATGACATTTTGATTAAAAAACTAGAATGATATAAAATTAACATGGCACACATTAAATGGATTAAAAACTGGCTAATCAATAGGTCTCAAAATGCAACTGTAAATGAGGAATCGTCATTGATGGATGTGTTTCCAGTGGGCTTGCATGGATCGGTTCTTGGCCCTATGCTATTTAACATTTTTATCAATAACCTGGAAGAAAACATAAAATCATCATTGATAAAGTTTGCAGATGACACAAAAATGGGGGAGTGGTAAATATTGAACAGGACTGGTCACTCATTCAGAGCAAACTGGATCGCTTGGTAAACTGGTCACAAGGAAACAATATGTGTTTAATACTGCTAAATGTAAATGTATACATCTATGAGGAAAGAATGCAGGCCATGCTTACATGATGTGGGACTCTATCCTGGGAAGCGTGACTCTGAAAAAGATTTGAGGGCCATGATGGATAATCAGCTGAATATAAGCTCCCAGTGTGACACCGTGTCCAAAAGAGCTAATGTGATCCTAGGATGCATAAACAGAGGAATCTCAAGTTGAGCAGAGAGATTATTTACCTCTGTATTTGGCACTGGTGTGAACATTGCTGGAATACTGTGTCCAATTCTGGTGCAAACAATTTAAGAAGGATGTTGATAAATTGGAGAGGGTTGAATGACTAAAGGATTAGAAAATCTGTCTCGTAGTGATAGACTCAAAGAACTCGCTCTATTTAGCTCAACAAAGAGAAGGTTAAAGGAGACTTGATTACAGTCTATAAGTACCTACATGAGGAACAAATATTTAATAATGGAATTCTAAATCTAAACCCAATTTGATGGCTGGAAGTTGAAACTAGACAAATTCAGAAATAAGACATAAATGTTTAACAATGAGGGAAATTAACCATTAGAACAATTTACCAAGGGTCATGGTGGATTCTCCATCGTTGACAATTTTTAAATCAAGATTGGATATTTTTTCTAAAACCATGGTTTTCAACCTTCTTTATTTCCAGACCCCTAAAAAATGTTGAATGGAGGTGCAGACCCCTTTGGAAATCTTAGACCTAGTCTGCAGAATCCCAGGGATCCATGGACCACAGATTGAAAACCATTGTTCTAAAAGATATACTCTAGGAATTATTTTGGGGAAGTTCTATGGCCTGTGTTATACAGGAGGTCAGACTAGATGATCAAAATGGTCCTTTCTGGCCTTGGAATCTACGAACCGCCCCTCATCCCAATTCCTGCTCCCTTTTCCCCTCCTCCTCTGCTCCTGCTCATCCTCTGGTCCCTGAATCCCTCCCCTTCTTCATCCCTCTGCATTCCCACTAGAGGGACCAGACGTCCCAATATTAGGGGCTTTGGCTTATATACACATATATATATCCCACACCTCCTGAATTTTTTTTTCACATTTACTATCTGGTCACCCTAATTCCCACTGTGGCTTCTTCCTCCTTTTCCTCCACACTACCTAGGCCCAGAAACTGAGAACATTGAGAGAACAAGATAGTTTCCCTGCTCTCACTTCCAGTGCCCAAGCCCATAATGTCCCCAACTACTGGAGAAGCAATTGAAGGGAAAGTCTTGTGCAGCCTTGCAGCTCAGGGCTTGGAGCATGCTTGGTTGCTTTGAGGGGATAGTACATGTGCAGTCCTGTCACACAGAGGAGGAGCGAGAGGATGGAGCATGCTCAGTGCAGACAATCTTCAGGGAATTTAGATGCCAAACTCAAACAACTCTCTATTGACCATGTGCCAACTGAAAGGCTTATAACTTGGCCAAATGTGGGCAGTTTTTCACAGGGATGGCAAAAATCCTCACAAAAATCACCTCCTGCTTCAAAGAATGGAGGAGCTAGAACTTCTCAACAAATGGGTTGTGAAAAGGTTTTTAGTAAAACAACAAAGTTCCCCCTAACCTCGTTCTCAGAAATAGGTGAACTGTTTTAGCTGGGGGGAAAAATTCAGCCTGAGGCGGGTACCTTGCCTGGAAAAGTATAGCCCAAATAGTTGAAGTTTGGCAAAGTTATGATCAACTGAGAACAAGGTCTTATAATGGTATTTATGGGAAGTATCAAGGCAACCTTAACTATAGGTGGCCCTTCCAGTTCCACCTATAATAAAGGAAAGGGGGGGAAGGAATAGTACCATCCTCTGACATCAAAGGGAGGGCAGTGAAGCAAGAGATCAGAGAGTGCACCACCCACTGATGCCACAGGATGAGCAGGAGGTAAGTGATAACTCCATCCACTGATGCCCTGCTGAGGAGATCTCTAAAGGTAAAGGTTCCATCCTATGTTGAGCAGGGTTCTGCCACCACCACATTTGGTTTCTTTTGAGTTTACGTACATTCTAGATATATCCCAATATCGATTTTCCTTTATTTTTCAGTGTTTTTCCCCCTCACTAGCATCCACTCCAATTCCCTCTGCCCAAGATACACAGACTGTATCTACTGGCTTTGAACTATCAGCTTTCAACTTGAGTGAAAGACGATACACAATAATGATCCTGACGGTATGGCTGGTTGTCACCACTTTTATAACAGGAATGTCATGTTTTAAATCTCAGAGGAGTTCTGCAGTGAAGATTACATTGTCATGTTCTACTGTACCAATTAATGTCTAAAATGAAGGGGAGTTAGGGTACACAAGGGATTTAGGGGAAGTGTTTTAAAATGAAATAAAGTCTCTGAGCTACAGTAGTTAGATTTTTATATCACTCAGGATATAAGACAGGAAAAAAAACTAAGTAAACAATGCTTTGACTGAAAGTAGTACCTGGGGTTAACTTTGCTAAAATTAAAGATCTTGAGATACAATCACAGCAAAGTGCTTCACACCCCCAATGGATTCCTCTCTGAGGGCAGTGTCCAATGGTTAGAGGCTAGGACTGGGAGTCAATAGTTCTGAATTCTAATACCAACTTTGGCACTGTCTTACTCTGCAATTTACTTCTGAAAAATGGAGGTATATATGTTCCTCACAAGAAAGTCGTTTAGACGTCATTAACTAATAGGGCTGGTCAAAAGAATAGGAATTCTTTTCTACAAAACTTTTTGAACAAACCAAAAACATGTTTGTTTTGTTCAAACTTCTTCATGGGTTTTACTGACTTTTTTTCTTCTAGAGTGATTTGAAAATAAAATGTTTTGTTTCCAATTTAATGGAATCAGAGCAAAAAAAAATAGTGGAGAAAGAAAAGGGAGAGGGCAACTGAAGTTGGAACACTTTCATTTTGATTCAATTCAAATTTATTTTTTCCCCAAATCTAATTAGCACAGTTTTAAAACAGGGTCAGTATTGGACAGGCTGTGTGCATGAGGGCTCTCAGCTTTGCTAACAGAGGGTCAAGTGAATTGATGCTAGCAATAGGAGGAAACTTTTAGAAAAGTGACCTTGCCTACACGGGGCCTTAGAGATGGTACCATCAAGTTAGGGTTGAGGTACATTTGTGGGACAATGTGAGGGAATCTTTGTGGCCCCTACCCTTGCTGTGTCACCTGTGTGGCTAAATGGAAGAAGCTGTTGGTCTAATATTGCATTCGCATTCCAACCCATGCAATACAGAGATGTTTATTTAAAGCACTTGGAATTCACTGCATTTGTCTGGTTAACAAATGCAAATAATGATCGCTTTCATTTTGTAGGATCATGGTAGATTTCAGTACAGACTTTGGGGCAGGGACTTTTTTTTTTAAATTAGATTATAACATGCTTAGAGCACTCTTGTGTGTTGTCTAAAGCTGCTATCCTGCAAATGCTTGTTCAGGCGATTAACTTTACACATTGAAATCGCAGAGACTACTAACAATGGAGCTAATCATGTGCAGAAAGTACATGGAAGGTATTCGCAGGACCAGGGCTTAAGTAAATAAATAACCACCTACCATTTCCGTAGCACAATTTGGGTTCAGGAAGAACTCCCTTAAATTCAGGAAATACCCTCCAAGTTGTCCAATTAACAAAAGCAAGATAACTCCATCTGCAAACTATAAGAAGAATCACCTGAGTATTATTTATTAAATTGGCTTTTACCACAGCCAGGGAAAAAAAGATTCAAAGAGTTTTACTCAAAGAGATAAATGTTGTTCTATGGAAAGAAGAATTGAGAATATACAGTATAAATTATACAATCTAGTGACTTATTTCCTTAACCCCAATTTATACACAGAATGTCATTTCTATCTATCTAACGCTCATAAATTCCTATTACTGTAGTAGGAACGTACCACTGTGTGAAGGATAGCAATACAAATGAGCTTTTTGAAATGTCCCATGTTTGAACAGATTTCAAACAAAAATAAATATGTATCACTACATAAAAGGAAATTCCATCTAGGATTCATGATAGCAATCCCTTCAAAAGCTCCATTCTCAGTAATTAATACTCCAGTCCCCAGCCATACAATGCAAGCTACTGGAATTATTATTGCGTCAAAGGTTTTAATGGTTGCAGTGAAGTGCCAGTTGTAGTCTAGATTTTCCCCACCCTTTCATATGCATGCCAAGAAGGAAAAGAGCACAAGGAACTTCCCCATCCCAATCTGCCTAGGGTTACCATACGTCCAGTTTTTCCCGGACATGTCCGGCTTTTCGGCAATCAAACCCCCATCCGGGGGGAATTGCGAAAAAGCCGAACATGTCCGGGAAAATGCTGGCCGGGCACTTTCCCTCCCGGGTGGTGGGGTCCCCAGAACTCCCAGCCACTCCGCAGTTGCCCAGCTCCTTCCCATTTTATCATGGATATTTTTAGTAAGAGTCACAGACAGGTCACAGCTTCCGTGAATTTTTCTTTATTGCCCGGGACCTGTCTGTGACTTTTACTAAAAATACCCATGAAAAAGTCTTAGCCTTATCTATAAATTGTGGCCTAGATTTTCAGAAGGGTCTAGTAATTTGGGTGCCCACCTTTAGACACTTTAAACGGGGCTGATTTTCAGAGGGCTGGAGATCAGCACTTTGTGAAAACCAGGCCTCTCGATCATGTCTTAAGTTAGGCACTCAAAAATCACTAGTCACTTTGACAATTTAGGCCTATTTTTTAAAGATGCTGAGCAACCACATTTCCAACTTAAGTCAATGGAAGCTGTAGGGCAGTGGTTCTCAAAGCCGGTCCGCCGCTTGTTCAGGGAAAGCCCATGGCGGGCTGGGCTGGTTTGTTTACCTACCACATCCGCAGGTTCAGCCGGTCGCGTCTCCCACTGGCTGCAGTTTGCCGCTCCAGGCCAATGGGGGCTGTGGGAAGCGGCACGGGCCAAGGGATGTGATGGCAGCCCTTCCGGCAGCCCCCATTGGCCTGGAGCAGCGAACCATTGCCAGTGGGTGCCGCGATCAGCCGAACCTGCGGACGTGGCAGGTAAACAAACCGGCCCTGCCCGCCAGGGGCTTTCCCTGAGCAAGCGGCGGACCAGCTTTGAGAACCACTGCTGTAGGGGTTCAAGAGCCTCTGAAAATCAGGACCTACATGACGACAACCTTGGGATGGTGTTCCATACTAACCCCTTATTTTCAATTACTTATCATATTGGCATTAAAAATCCTCCAAAATTGACACTTGATGTGCCTGAACTCAGGCTATGAACGAATGTGTATATTTGCCAAGTTTAAAAGAGAAATATAGGGATTTTGGAGGTGACAGACATTAACATAACCAACAGACATTTTAACATACAGCTCAAAGAGTGCTACCTGAGAGTCAGCATCATTCACATTTAATCCTAATTTTCCAACATGCTTGTTGACAAATTGCAAAAGCACCTAAAGAATGGGAGGGGGGAAAATGGAATTTTTAGAGAATTCATTAATAACATCTTATAATGCAAATGTCAATGTCTGTTTAACATTTAAAAGTTACCTTTTTCACATCATCCAGTTTGTCCGGTGCATGTGTGAATAATTCATCAAAGGCATCAGCTTCTATGGCAAAATATTCAATAAATGTTAATTAGGATTATCTGGAGAAACTACTAGACCGGTGGTTAAAATAAATTGAACTGGGAGGGGGGATCCCTCCCTGTATAAGCCCAGGAGAAGTCGAGTTGTGGGACAGTACTGCTCCCCAATATTCTCTTCCCCACTTAATATAAGAGAGAAGAGGGAGCTGTGCTTCCCCTGACTTTAACACCTGTGTCAGACAAAATAGTTTGTTTTTATCAGCTTCCCTAATTTTCACAGGCATGGGTTCTCTTAGTTTGTGCTGCCATTAGCATGGGCCCTAGGCAAGCTGAAGTTCCATGGGTCCTATAGTTCATCTCTTTTCATTTGCGCACCTTATCCCTGAACATCTGCAATAAAATCAGTAGAAAATAAGGGTCATATATTACCATTCTTCAGTACCTGAAATTCCCATTGATATCAGTGGGAGTTTTGCACAAAAACTGAGGGTGGAGAATGGCCATACATTCAGTGATAGAAATATTTGCTCATAATTCTAAATCCATAGATTTGAAGGTCAGAAGGGACCATTAGAGTCTGACGTCCTGCATAACACATACCATAGAACCTCACACAGTAATTTTGAGTAGCATTACACATTAGAATTAGGGCTGGAAATTGGAAAGAAATTTGGACATTTTCAGTGAAAAATGGAAATGAAATTTTTGTGAATTCCCACCCTTATTTTCTGACCTGCTCTAATGAGAATTGTGTACATCTCCTCACAGTAATCCATGAACAAAATTGCTTTTGCCTGAGATGAACAAAGTTCTCCAACTCGATTAAAATCAAGGGCATTATGCCAGCGTAATTAAGAAGAGACTTTGGCTTCTATGGTGTGGGATGTGAATTGAGCTTTGTTTAGAAGAGAGACTACTCATCCAAATTAGCAGCTATACTACATAAAAAGGCTCCAGTGTTGAGAACATGCCACTGGGTCTCATTCTCCCTATTCAATTGTTGGTTCAGTATTGTTAGGAAACAAAGAATAACAAATCAATAGCAGGAATGTGTGTAAATCCTACAGCATTGTCACAAACTAAAGAGCCTTTTTCTGGAGCTAAGATTTCTGTTTTTCTTCCTTTCTTTAAGCAAGATATATTTTTTAAAAATAGATAAAGACTGAAGAGTGAATTAAGGTTTCTTCCTTTGACAGATTAATCTGCATGTTTTCTGCATTGTCTCAGTTTATAAATGAAGACCACTTAATAGAATAGCTGATAAAAAATAATGAAAATACATGTTCAATTAAATACTTTGTCTCTGCACTAGCTGTAACTGATCATATGAATTGCACAGAAGAGAATTAAAGCAGCCCCATTTATTCATTGAGGGTGAAATTTGCCCCTTTGCAGATAGCAAGGCTCAAACAGGCCTTGTAAGTCCTCAAAATGGAGCGTAGTGGTATATAAGCCTTTTGCTTGCCCTCTTCACCCAGGTGAATTTCACAATGAAATGTTTTACTTCCCTCAGTAGTTCTGATGGTGCATTCTGCTTTGGATTAACCTGGTTGTTAAGGTCTGTTATCAAGTGATAATGAAGTTTCAAAACATTATTTTGCAAACTAAAGAAAACAGACCTGAATGCAACTGCCAGCAAGTCAGAAGCCCAATTCTGCAGCTGTTACACACATGAATAGTTCAACTGAAGTAAATGGGATTCATCTCACGTCACCCCTCCATCATTTTGCCTCCCTCAATTTTATTTCTCATTGCCAGTATGCCTTTAGGTTCTCCTGTGGGGTGATCAATTGGAACCATGAGAGGCCCAGTTCTGATCTCCTCCCAGTATTATACCATTGTAACTCCACTGACTGTCATGGGGTTAGCCCTGATTTATCATGATGTCAGTGAGATCAGAATTGGATACATACAACTTTTGAAAACAGTATGCAGTAAAGAAACACTGAATTTGGCCTTCAGAGTACTTACTTGACTGGCCTTCTAAAGTCTCTCTAAAGATTCAACAACAAACAACAACAAAAAGAGAATTAGCAAAAACATACAGCACTAATCCAATTTCAAAGCAAAGCATATCTGTGCCATAAGGATTCCTATGAAGTAGGAGATAGAGTACAGAACCTCACTAGTTATTTGCCAGAGGTAGCTTTCCAACAGACAGTTTTATAGCGCACTGTATTTATGTGTTCTTGGAAAAATATAATATTTTATTTGGCACACAGACTAATGCACATTTATTTTATAAGCACAATCTTCCAACGAGCTGCTCATAATACTAGAATGGTAAGTTGTGTTAACATATAAAATATAATAGTTGATGATGGAACTGTAGCAGGGAAAAACTGTTTCCAGTTCATGGCCCAACCTCCATATTTTCATTGTGTCCCATTGCTGAGCTCATGGAATAATTAGAGAATCTCACAAACTGAACAAGATCAGATTGTTCTTTCTTTAGCACCAAAATAAGGAAAAATTGCTGAACTCTGGTAATGTATTAATACAATAGCTATAAATTAGTAATATGTAAACTGGTTTTGTTTTTATACAATTGAACTTTTAACCTCAGATATATAAACCTAACATGCTTGGTTTACTAATTATGTCATTTATCAGGTCTTGCAAAGACCAATGAAAACCAGTAACGGCTCTGCAAGATGAGTAAATGCCTCTACTTCATGCAATAATTCTGTGGCAGTAGTATTTACTAAGCCCTGAAAAAGCTTAAATTACAGAACAGATTGTAACTAAACGGCAACCAGACATGATGTATAACTGTACTTTTTGGTAATAGCAATTTAAAAAAAAATTCTGATCAGGTCAATGTGTTGGTGTGACATATTGGGAATAAGTCAGTATGAACTTATGACTTTCAGTTTGATTTTTATGAACTCTTTGTATGATTACATGCTTATTGATTCTTTCACTATATGCTGTCATGTTAAAATTACATCTTCCCTCTTTTGCAAAGGGTCTGACAACTAAGGGGTTGACTCTCAATAAGGACAATCAATAGTTTAATAACCATGCCCTAGGAGGACAGTGGAGACTACTGGCCAGAGATTACTGACTTACTAATAGCTCTTATCCATGGTAACAAATATAGAGAATGTTGAAGGCCACAGCTAGAGTTAGTTGAACACTGATTCGTTGAAATCAAAATGTTTTGATGAAAATTTTGTCAGGAAGGTTTCTAAAGTCCAGGATGGAGATTTATGAGTGAGTGAGACACACCAACCCACCTCAGAATAGCCAATACCCTAGGGCCACCTAGGATGTGGATGACCCAGGTTCAAATCCCTGCTCCAAACCAGTGACTTAACCAGAGTGAGTGCCCTAACCTCTGGACTACTGGCTATTATTGGGGCGGTTTATCTTTTTTCTGCCTCTCTTGTATTCATTCATAAAATATTTTGAAAAGTTGCACTTTTGATCTGGTGCAGAACGAAAACAAATTTTGAAATCTGGAAATTTTTCATAAAATAAAATTTTTGCTTTCCAACCACCCCTAGCTACAGCCCATGGAGGACTAGAGGCTGGAATAACCCCAAGGGAAGGCCAGGAAGAGACAAGGTGTAAGAAACGGCTACTAAAAGGAGACTTACTTTAGCAAGGAGGGCCAGAACCAGAAGACAAGATTGAACAGAGAAGGGTGTCAGAGGATCCTGGACTCCCTGAAGGACATTGATTAATACCAAAAGAGCTCTCAGGAAGGATGAGAAAATTGAGGGAAGGTCTTGTGTTCAGGCATTTGTTGTTTTAGATCTGAATATCTCTTGTGCTTTGTCTATGAGTAAAGTGTGTCTGGTTTAGAAGTTCCTTTGCAGAATGTGTGTGTGTTTCCCTGTTTTAAGTCTCACAATGTCCCAGAAAAGGGAAACTGTAAACCAGGGTATCAACGTGGGTGGAATTCTGGGAAGCACATGCTTAAGTTATTGGAAAAACCAAGGCAGAGCCTAGGGCAGCTAGACCATGGGATCCCACATCCCAGCAGGGGTACTAGATAAGGGGTCTGTACCCCAGGAATGTGCCAGAAAATGAACCCAGTGGCTTAAAAACATGTGGGAACCAAAGGTTGAATCCAATACAGCAGCCTGGTGTCTGGCCACAAACAAAAATTTAACCAGGGCTGTAACATTTCGTTGCTTGGGATATTTTTTTAAATAGCCACAGCCACACTATTATTTTAATAAATGAAGTGATCATTTAAATCCTCCTTTGTTATACAATGTATAAAAAAATATTTCTTCTCTTACCTGTTCTCTGTGATATATTCCACTGCATTTTCTGTCCTTAATCCTGTTAAGGTACGCTGTTAAAAGGAAAGCCAATATAGAATAATGATGTTTAACTGCAAGGGCTATACAAAGAAATCTGTAATAGTAAAGGCAACTTTTATTAACTGTTTGCTGCTATAAACTTTAAGTTTAAAATATTCACAAGTGCTTAAGTGACTTAGGAACCTAAGCGCAACTGTCAAAAATGACTTTAGTGACATTGGCGTCTTGTATGGTCAAGATCTAGATCTTCTTGTCAGAGGCTATCCATACAATAAAGCATTTAAAATCCAGACTCTCCTAGATTTAAATGTGTAGAGAGCAAGCCCAAGGCATATGCATCACATATGCACAGTCCCATGTGCAGCTCTCCAAATAGGGATTAAGCAAGCTTTAAGGGGGATACAGGCCTCATGCTGTGTTCTATATGCAAGTGAACTTCACCCACAGTTTGACTCAGTGCTCCCAACTTTCACAATTATATCATAAGTTGTGGGATATGTGATGTTTTTCTTAAAGCCCCAGATCCTAGATTCATGTAACTATGTGAAAATCTGTTTTCATTTCATTACCTAAATAAATAAAATTCTAAAAGGTAAGTTCCTAGCTCTCATAGGTGTGGAGAAAAGCTTGAAAATGTGACCCAAGTGCACCCTAAAGTCACAAAAATCAGAAAGTAAATAAAACCCACAAATTAAAAAAAAAAAATCTCATGATTTTTAGGCCAATCTGAGGATTTGGGGACAAATGAATTTTGAATAGTTGGGGTTATAATCAGTTATAATTTCCATCCACCAAGAGCAACTCTGCTTTCAGTCTGAATGCCTTTTATTTTACATCAAGTGGAAACAGCAAAAGCATATCAGGAAAGTCTCCATGACAAAGCATTGTGTTTGTAGCCTCTGTAGAATGCTACCTCTGAACTGAACACAAAATGGCTGGTTACCCCTGCAAACAACAGATTTCTAGAAATTAAAAGGTGAATTACACAGAAAACAAAAGCATAACAGTTATACAGTGATATACACTTTTCTTCCACTGTATTTTTTAATTTCTTGTGAGACCTCTGTAACCCCATGGCAGCAAAGGAAAGAGCCATAATTACCTCAATGATTATTACTTCCACACGAATATTTGAAGGGATAGGCAGATCAGGTTTGAAGTGCTTTGCTATTGCAATCAGAAGATATAATGTGCTCAGTAAGTCCTTCTGGAAGATGGCTGTTTCATGTAAAGAAAGCAAATTATAAGTAATCTGCAAACTCATTACAGCTTAATAGCAATACTCTGCATTCCCATTGTGCCTTCCTGAGAAAGTTCTAGTGCTTTACAACCAAAACATGAAATATGCCTCCAAATACGCTTGTGAGGAAGGGCAGATTAGTCCCATTTTATAGCTGTGGGAATGAGGCACAGAAAGATTAAAGAGACCTGTTCAGGGTCAAATAGGAAGTCTGTAGTTAGACACAGGAGAACTGGGTTCAGTTCCTGGCTATATTTCAGTGCCTTAGCCCCAAGATCATCCTTCCCTTAGCAGCATCTTCTTAGCCCACTAAAACCCCAGAACAATATATTTTTATGAGGTAATTTCCTTGCATTTTACTTCTGCACATACAATCAATATTCCATTTCAGCTGGCTCTCTTCTAGTTGTAAACACTGGGCCACAGCTTCCAGAATAACGGCAAGTTTACGTTTCTGTTTTTTTTCTGTCAGTGCAATCTTCTCAACATCCAGCCTGAGAGATCCTAGTTTTTCTGAGATGGAGCATCGTTAAAACAAAACAAAGCAAGATGGATATGTTTTAACAGTACTGTAGAGACAATACAAAATCATAGCAGAAATACCAAAAAAGTCTCGATATAAGTGATCAGTATAATTTAATAAATTATATAATGCAGACCCGAAGCCCGCAATTGGATGTGCACAGGTACTCCCTTGGGTTCATGCAGAATCTCAATGACATCAATAAGGCTCCACACATGGTTCTGATTGCAGGATTGGGGCCACAGGCTACAGGTTAATTTTTAGCCACAAGTGCTCTACACCCTGGGTTTTACCAGTGGGAACTGCAGGAATCCACTGAGTGAATTTGCCCTGTAGATTGGTATGTGTGCTAAGCACACAGCGGTTCATATAAAAAGAAAAATCTTAGTTTATAGTTGTGACACCACAGCCCCAAAGTATAAAAGAAAACCAATCCTATTCACGAGCCTGGTGGCATCACTATGATTTACGAGATTTGAGCAGAAGATTAGGAGGTGAGAGCCAATCCAGTTGCAGTCAAAGCAGAATGGAGAAGAGGGTAAAGACCGCAGTAATTAGAGAGATGGTGGGAATGGAAGACCATAACTTTAGGCTGAGCATTGATTCAAGAGGCCAGACCTTCAACTAGCATAAAATTGATGTTGATCCATTGAAGTGAACATAGCCACTTTGATTTACAGCAGCTGAAGTTCTGGTCTAAGGTCTCAGACTATGGCTTTTAAAAAATATACATATTTATAATTGTAGAGATGATTCCAGCTGGTGTTTATGGTAATATCATAAGTCATATTCACTGTCATGGTTTATGATGTCATCAGCACCTCTTGGAGGTGTTATAACCTCAGACTTCAAAGTTAACCTTTTTACTCTCTATATAAACAACGGAATAAAAAGACTTTCCAAAGGGTGGCAGGGAAGTGTCAAGCACTTGTTCAGGATTGCAATTACCACATATGGTTCACAGTGCAGTGCTCATCTCTATTTGAGTGCAAGAGGCATTAATAATTAGTAAGATACCAGCAAGCAAAGCTGTTCTTACAATTTAGCGTCTTTGGTTTTTATTTTATCTGTGAGCTTCTGCACTGAAGAGCATGTGAGATTTATTAGGGAGCAGAGCTCAAAGAAGCAACTTACCCAAGAGATGATGAAGTATCAGCCCATCAAACAGGTCTTCTTCCAGGCTTTTTACTACTATGTGTTCCTGTTTCAGGGTTGTGTTAATCCAATCTATCAAGAGCTGTAGGAAAAAATCAAACAGTCAGCAATGATATCATAGAATCATAGAATATCAGGGTTGGAAGGGACCTCAGGAGGTCATCTAGTCCAACCCCCTGCTCAAAGCAGGACCAATTCCCAACTAAATCATCCCAGCCAGGGCTTTGTCAAGCCAAGGAAGGAGATTCCACCACCTCCCTAGGTAACGCATTCCAGTGCTTCACCATCCTCCTAGTGAAATAGTGTTTCCTAATATCCAACCTAGACCTCCCCCACTGCAACTTGAGACCATTACTCCTTGTTCTGTCATCTCCACCACTGAGAACAGCCGAGCTCCATCCTCTTTGGAACCCCCCTTCAGGTAGTTGAAAGCAGCTATCAAATCCCCCCTCATTCTTCTCTTCTGGAGACTAAACAATCCCAGTTCCCTCAGCCTCTCCTCATAAGTCACGTGCTCCAGACCCCTAATCATTTTTGTTGCCCTCTGCTGGACTCTTTCCAATTTTTCCATATCCTTCTTGTAGTGTGGGGCCCAAAACTGGACACAGTACTCCAGATGAGGCCTCACCAATGTCGAATAAAGGGGAACGATCACGTTCCTCGATCTGCTGGCAGATATGTCTGTTGTTGGAACAGAAAGTGGGAAAATAAATGGTAATACTTTACCATCACAAGAGTGCACCTTCCTCCTTTGTCTTTTGTTTTCATCCTCCATTGAGTCTCTCCTTGTCTTTATTTTATTTTAGTCTTCTCTCTGTCTCTCTCTCTCTCAACACCATGCTCCTATTTTCTCTTTCCAACTCTCTTCTCTCTCCCTTTTCATTTTCTCTGCTCCTCCCCCACATCCGCTTTATTTTCAATTCATCTCACTAAGTGGTATATCCACAGTATGAAATGTAACACCTCTTTGTGTGGTAAAAGGAGGTGCTCAGATTGTTTGTGTCCCCTCTGCTGTGGTTGATAGAATGTGTTTCAGCACTTCAAAATATTAAACGCCTAACGGGTAGAATTCATTCTGTGCAGAAAGGCAGTGAAACCCCTAGGTGAATGTGTGTTACGGGTCCTCTTCTGTGCCTGATCCGCGGAGAATATTAGTCTGTTACAGCCCAGCTACAGAGATTTGGCTCTAGCTCAAGCTATGACAGCTCATGCTTTAATTCTGAAGCCCCCAGGTCTATGGTCATGTCTGTCACAATTAAACCCTACTTGGAGGGCTTAATTGGTGTATCAGTTTTGTGCTGCTTCTCTGTGCAGGGGTGTATGGAATCCTGAATAAGACTATTTTCCCCTCATTAGACCATTCTGCAGGCTGAAACATTCCAGTCCATATTGTTACTCTGAAGACATGCTTCTCAAAGAAAAATATATAAAAGAAAACTTAAAAACCCTATGAGAGGTTTGAAAATTCACAAGACATTAAAAAACCTCTCTGCTCTATATTGATGAGCTCTCAAAGTGTGTGTAATGCACATTCAAAGCCAAGAGACAGCAGGATTCCACTCAGTGAACTGTGGTTATCCTCACCTAATGCCTAGAGTTCAAGTTCTGACGATCCATTGGATTAGTGTAGTTTGAACTGGCAAGCTGAGGGCAGTGGCATAAGCTGATGAACTGCACTGCTGAAAATAGAGTCACAAGCTTCCTGGTTCACCTGTTTTATATTTTAACAGCCATCTCCCTAGCCTACAGCTTAGGCAACATTGCCTTACCTCTAGCTACCAGGGTCTCCCCAGGCAGCAATACAAAGAAATGTATCTGAAAACCCAGGAGAAAAGAACAGGTAGGGAAAGCAAAAAAGAATAATTGAAGCAGAAGTTTGCTACTAACTTCTTCTTGCTTTAAGCACTTCACATTTTACCTGTAGTTTAATATTCTTGGCAACTGAGAAGCCCCAAAGCCACCCGGAAGAGAACACCCAATTGAATCAGGAAACTAATTTAATATTTTCCACAAGTGAGTTTCTTTGCTTCTCTAAGGCAGCCCTTGAAGAGACCCTCCAAGTCTCCCATTATAATCGCCTCCTTAAAGTCTCTGTGTCAGAGCTATGAACTCTCCAGACAAGGAAGACAATGCCTGCCACTCCCTGATATGCCAGAAGGCATTACTGATGGCGAGCAACATAAAGCATTCTCTCTCTTCCTCTGGCCAGTGAGGAAACAGGTTAGTCAGTCAAACCCAGGTTGCACGCGCTGTAATCATGAACGGGGTCAACAGCAGAGCTCACAGGAATCTTCACAAAAACAGACTAAAGAAATCCTTTATTTTGGCAATTTGTGAAGAATGAATTCAGTGTCTTTAGTGATTCCTTCTTGCTATACCACCTCTCAAATTCTCTCATTTATTAAAATATGGTAATGGTAAAAACCTGTTGCAAAAATTAAACCCTTCATGAACTGATTGAGAGCTCATTAGGTTTTAGGGAACATATAATATAGAAACACACAAATGTACGTTTAGGGTTTTGTGAATATGAGCTATACATACACACCAACACTCAAAATACCTGTCACAGTTTTAATATCTCTGTAACTGTGAAAGGTACTGGTGTGCTGCCCAACGAGATCTGTCATTTTACTGATCCTTCCAAACAGCAGGTTCGGTGTGATGATATCCAGGAGGCTATCACATGAGAAAAGCATCTTGAATTAGGTTTGAATATATAACAAAGAAGGGGATTTTCAAAGTCTCTGTGAAGTAAGTGCTGCTGTTTAACAACTGGGTTCATTTTACTCAATTACATTAACTAGAACCTAATGGAATTTACTGTACAATTTTGAAAGCTTTTGTTATGAATGTGAATGGTGACTTGCATGACCAGTGTCCTCTACAGTGATCTTCATTGCTCCCTTCAAGATGGCTTGTACTGATGGTACTGGCCACTGGTGTAGAAAGGATACTAGACTACACAGACCACTGCTCTGAGCAGTGTGGCAATTCCTATATTACTATCACACGGTCAGGGCAGCAAACCAAAGTTGCTTTAAGCCTTTACTAGTAGCAAATGTTAACATTTGATTTATTTTTTGTTTGTTAGACTCCTCTTTGATATTACACTGTCATTTTCTTTATGATGAAACTCTTGGATATTTTGGGCTCAGAAGTTATCCAGCTGGACACTTTGGACATGGACTAGGTCTCTCAAATGCTAGAACCTCTTCACACAACACAGCAAAAGTCTTGCTTTGTCTGAGTTAAGCACTGAGACTTGATTCTGCCAAATGCTAAGCTCTTGGTCACAGATCCAGCAAAGCACCTGGAAGCAAAGCACCTTTATGCCTGTGCGTAATCCAATTGATGTCATTGGGATTACTAACCTGCTTAAGTTTTTTGCTGGTCTGGGGCTAGAGTGCTCAGTACCTTACATGATGGAGCCTGATTACACAACATTTAAAAACAAGGGTCTATGTGTAAATAATAATTTAGTAAAAGAAATGATACCATTTGTAGTTCTTCCAATTTGGGGTTATTGTAGGACGTAGGATTTATGAATTTCCTCTTTTCTCCTATAAACAGAAGTGAACAATATCCATTACTATTCTCTGATGTGACTAATGCAAGTTTTCTATAACTGCCCTCAGTTCAATATCGCCCCATTTTGCTAATTACATCATGAAAAAGTGTACTCATTTGTAATTTTATAGATTTCCTATGAGGGAGAAAATGGCATATCAGATCATTACAATTGCCTATTAGAAATTATCTTTCCAGGGAATTCAAATTGATAAGACCAAAGGGACACTTTCTAAAAATAAACAAAAACACAGTTTGGTTTGGTTCTTTTGTGTGAAACGTAAACCTCATTTAGAGGATTAGCTGGAACTTGCAGTCACTCTTCATAACCCGCCTATGGAGAGTTGGAGACTAAATTCCATGCAATAGGGTTACTTACTTACACTTGATTGAACCTGGAAATAATGCTGTAAAACAAATGAGATTCATTTGTGCTGAGAACTTCCATTTTTTTGGTTCTTTGGGTCCCTCCTCTCCCTTTCTTCATTGCTGGTTTATAAAACACATACCTTGAACAACGTCATTCTTAAGTGGTGAATGATGAAGCGCACTGGGCTGTGCAAAAGCAGTGAAAAAGTCTGGTTCCATTGTATTATTTTTTTGCTCCTAGAAAATTGAAAAAAAAAATATTTTCAAAATGTGCTAGAGCCAAAATGAGTACTAATGAGGGAATATGCACCAAGTGAAATTATTTCTTTCAGCCATTTTTGAAGTGTTTGTGGGTGACCTACTTTTAAACATGCAGCAACATATATTTAAGCAACATTAAAATTAAAATGAAGTTAATCAGTTTTTTCCTGGAGACAAAAAGTGCTACAGTATTAAAAAAAATTTTTAACTCCAGTCAGTGCTGCTTAATCTGAATTAGATCAGCAAAATCCTATTGCAGTTCAGATGATAAATGCTTCAGCAGGAGACATCGGGGTGCAAATTATAAAAATGGTCAGCACTTAACTGTTTGAGATGAATAAACCAAGAATATAGCAGATCTAGAAGACTGCATGTATTTTAGAAGGAAGTTCAAAAAAGCTCAGGCTTTGACATTTCCCTTCCCAACCATTGCTGCCCTGAAATAAAATGGGAATGACAACACACAAAGGAGAACAGACCAAAGTATCTTGTCAACATATAGAAGACTATGGAAGGGATTTTCAAAACTGGATAGGAAGAGTGGGAGAGGGTAGCAGACGCCAAAGTGGGGATGAATTGGATAGAAGCAAAGAGGGACAAAAACAGGTTAGGGGCACAGAGGCAGAAGGGTCTATAACCACTAGAGAACATTCCCCTACATCAGGGGTGGCCAACCTGTGGCTCCCGAGCCACATGCGGCTCCCTGTATAGGCACCAACTCCGGGACTGGAGCTACAGGCTCCAACTTTCCAATATGCCCGGGGGTGCTCACTGCTCAACCCCTGGCTCTGCCACAAGCCCTGCTCCCACTCCACCCCTCCCTGAACCTTCCCCTGAGCCTGCCATGCCCTCACTCCTCCCTCTCCCCACCCGTCCCCTTCCTTCCCCCCTGGAGCCTCCTGCATGCCAAAAAACAGCTGATCGGGAGGTGCGGGGAGGGAGGGGGAGACACTGATTGGTGGGGCTGCCGGTGGGCAGGAGGCGCTGGGGGTGGGGGCGGAGAGCTGATGGGGGGCTGCTGACGTATTACTGTGGCTCTTTGGCAATGTTCATTGGTAAATTCTGGCTCCTTCTCAGGCTCAGGTTGGCCACCCCTGCCCTACATCACCTGGAATTGTATCTTTCAAAAATGTAAACGTATCAGGGAGAGCAGAATAAGTTTGTACATACAACCTTAATCCTAAAATTTCCTAACATTAGAATGCTTGACTTTGCAACCTTAACATTCTTTTAATGTAGGATTTTTTATATGTAATATAAAAGGCTGAGAAAGCTAGGCTTACTTAGTCAGGAATGGTAAAGAGCTAAAGGAAACTAAGATTTTGAAGAGTATAGTTAAAAACTGAGCAGTCTCTATTTACTTTGTCCTATAATATAAGAACAAGAGTTTAACTTATTACACTAATGGTAAGTAAATTTAAATTCACTACAGCAGGAAATCACGTCATATACTGTAACTGGATTTTAAGGGGTTGGATAATAACATTTGTAATTGTAGTATGCAAGCTAAAAATAGGGATATTAAAATCTTATACATCAGTGTACAAAATGATCATCTGCAGGGGTCAGAAAGGCCAACAACTTGCATCACCACCAGACATGTATAATTATTATTGCTCATTATTTGTATTACAATCGTCTGAGATTTGGGTTACATCATGCTAGACTCTGTACAAACACAGAGTAAGAGTCAGTTTCTGCCCCTTACAATCTAAACAGACAAAGGGCAGGAAGGGAAACAGCATTGTATAGCTAATCAGGTGCATTCTGGAAGTGAGGACCACAGTTCACCTTTCTTTGAAGCATCAAATCTTAGCTATTTCTGGAGGCAGAATATCAGATATCATGGATAAATAATCTGTCCAGTATTATTAATGCTATGTTCCTATGGCCTAATGAATAGAGCACTGCATAGGGACTCAGCACTGCCATGGACCTGCTGGGTGACCTTGGGCAAGTCACTACCCTTCCTGTACCTCAGTTTTCCCATCTGTAAAATGGGGATAATGATACTGACCTCCTTTGTAAAGCATTTTGAGACCTATGGATGAACAGTGCTATATAAGAGCTAGGTATTATTATGAAGAGGAAACATTTCCCCTCTTATTAAAAAAAGTTCCAAGTCTCAAAAATATAGGGGAAGAAGTACATTTAAAGGAAAGTGGGGCACCCTTTGTTAAACATTCACATTGTGAGAACAGGAAAACAGAATAATCAATAGGTGAGAGATCCACTGCAAATAGTATTGCACATCTGACATGGAAGACCTCTGAGGTACAGTCTCTTGCTTTGATAGCTTAAAACTACAAACCCCTTAGAATCTCTCTCACGTTTTTATCAGGGCTCCATTATAAGGAAAGTGAATGTTGCACAACACAATAGACACAAAATGCACAAAACTGCTGGAGAGAATGTATTTCATCACTATGGTTGCAAAATCTAATGCCAGCTCTGGAAAATGGAGTTAGCAAGAATGAAATAATTATCAGAAATGGAGCCTTCTACTGCCTACATAAGAGTAACAACTGAACTATTTGAGGAACGTTGGACCAAGGGAAATGAAAAATATAATTAATATAGTGGAAGATTTTCATATGCACTAGTGGAAATTAGATACCTAACTTGAAAGTCAAGGGGGGTTAGGTGTCCAACTGCCACTTTTCCCTTTAAAAATCTCTTTCTCAGACCTCTTAGACGTGTGTACACTTCCTGTAATTCATACCCTATATTGCCTCAGTGGTGCTGTTGCCCCTACCTTTTATATCGATCACTCTTCCTTTAATACTTATGGTTGAAAATAATTTGGACGGTCAACAATTCTGCTTCTCTCTAATAAAAGGTTAGTAACTAAAAACACACATGGGATATTGGGGAGGCCCCCAAAATCAGACACCATGTTTGAGACCTTGGCATCTCAGTTTCCCCATCTGTGACTTGAAGAGAGTAACACCTACCACTGAGTGGTTGTGTGGGGATTCATTTGATAAGGACTAGAGAGAGGTTTCCTCTCAGCCCATAGTAAGGAGCATCAGGTAACTGTGCCAGCCCAGGCTCGGACTAGAGCCTGAATAGTGACTCAGTAACAGTCACCATTCGATTTCTACTCCCCCAGCCTTGTTCCTGTGAGGGAAGTAACCTGCTCTAATCTGATACCAGGTATCAGTTACTCCCCACTCTGCACTAGCTCAGCAATGCTGACTGTCAACTACAGTCAAGGCTCTGCCCTTGCCTGTCCATCTGCACAGGAAGGCGGAAGGTGGAGGGGCCCAATGGAGGTTGCTCTCCCTGTTGAATTGGGACCCACCATATTGACTAAACCACCCAGAAGAGTGAGGATGTGCCCGACACCCCTTTACTCCACTGCATGAGCATGTAGGGTGAGCCACAATTGTGCCCTAATTATTCATGAAGCACTTTAAGGCTATAAAGGGACTACATTCAGTAGGTATGACATTGTAATATTAAATCCATAGATTGATGGTGGCCATCTTGGCCGATACAGTCTGTACACTGAGAAATCTCCTGTTACTTCCAGGGAGAATATTGATGTGGGGTTGTTTCAAGCCCTTATTTTACAATAAAAGTGGGTTGTTGTGCAGTGTCAGGCAAGTGACCCAGCACTGCATGTCTAGCCCAGTGGAAACCTAGATTCTAGATCAGAATTTGCTGCAACCTTCTCCCTCACAGGCTCTTCACCTCAGCTTCACCCCACATCTGCCCTTCTTACCTTCATCTTCACCCCTGTCCCGTCTCCCTCGCCTCCTTCACAACAGTGTCCCCTCCCTCTTCACTTTTCTTTCCATTTAGCGTACTTCCTTCCTCCTAAACCCACAAAAAGGGGTATGTGGGGGGGAACACAGCACTAAGATGACATTTGCCATTATCATACTGTTCACTCTGCTTGTGTGTTCTTCCCTTTTCCCCTCCCTGCGTCTGCCTTGTCTTTTAGATTGTAAGCTTTTAAAGTCAGGGACGATCTGCTACTCTGTATAGTGCCTATTTTTGTCACTCTCTCACTTCCCAAGCCAACCTGGGTTCAGAATGCTGGGGGGCCTGGCTCCTGGGAACGTTGGCTCCTCTCATGTATTAAGGAGCTGTTTTGGCAAGCTGAAAAATCTTGGGGATCTCGCACACATTTATGATTTACGCTGGCAAGATCCTGAGCACCTACCGCTACAGGAATTAGAGATCTCAGCATGTCACAGGAAGTACTTAGAACCATGCCAGAACAGGCCTTAAATTAAAAATTGGTGGCAGCGTACATAAATATACCCTTAGGGCTCAGTCCAATGACCTGCCTAGCAGCTGAGGTCGGAGGGCCTCAGCATTTCATAGGATCATTAGTTATTATCATTAAGGTGGATTCTGGATCAGGCTCCAAGTTACACTCTAGGGCAGGTGTGGCCAAACTGCAGCTCGCAAGCCACATGTGGCTCTTTGATGATTAAAGTGCAGCTCGCGAAGCCGACCACTCCCCCCATTCGGCTTCTGTCCCGTGGAGAGGTGCTGGGGTTAGGGGCTTCTGCCCAACAGCGAGGGGGGGTTTCAGGGCTTCTGCCCCATAGGAGGTGCCTGCCGTGGGGCAGAATTCCCTCGCCCTCCCAGTCCCACCCCGCTGCAGGGCAGGAACCCCGGCAGGCATGCCCCACAGGGCTTAAGACCTGAGCCCCAGCAGGCACTCCCTCCCTCTCGAATTTCTGAAGATTATAGTATGTGGCCCAGCGGGTCAGTAAGTTTGGCCATCCCTGCTCTAGTGAAACGCTCAAAAACTTGATACAGTAAGTTTCAGTTCCAAACAACCCCTCCAGGATGTCTGTAGACATCCCAAAAAACTGCCTGCTAAAGGTTTACATATTGCACTAACATCATGGGGGAACGTGAATGGGTTTGGAATCCTTTTTCTATTTCAGTTCCTTAAATGCGCTGGGAGAAGTATTAAGATTGGAGTTGGTCATGCAGGCCTGCTGCAATGGGGCTCTGCAGACTCTCTTTTCTATTTTTCTTTTTACTTCTTTTGCTATCAAGCTATTTTATCAGGCCTTGCATCCATGCATGCCTTATTTACTGGTACATGGAGAACAATACTTGTTTTAGACCAGTTGCTAGAATACTGATTGCAACAATATTGTGTACTGGAATTTTAAAATTATATTGGCCTTACTCTTGACTCTTCTTGCAAAATGGCATCATTTGGTTCTGAGTTATTGAGACAATATCCTAAATTTTCTTAGATCTTGAGAAAGGCAGAAGCTATTTATTTTTCTGCATTCTGCTAGGGGTAGTCAATAAGTTTTCAGGTATGTCAAGCGTTGCTAGAATATTATAAGCTGCAATGCAACAGTTCCTTAACTGCTGAAAATAGCAGATAAGATTGTTCTGATGGCAAAATAATAATTTTGTATTAATAGTTCAAATCACCTAACTTTTTGTCTACTATCCCTTCACAATCTGGTTCCCTAAATTTCATTGAGCTATTACATATGTTTTACTGCTCATAATGCTACCATAATTATAATCTACCATAGAATATACATGAAACACTTACTTTTGCAGATGAGGACACCAAGAAGTTTGAATTGATTTATTTCCTGTTGGAAAAAGCCAAAAGCAGTATTCCAAATAAGCTCAAAATTAGTACCAGACAAAAGGCTTTCTAGTCTGAAAAAATAAAAACGGCATGTGTCAGGATTCAATCAATCCACCTAATTTTATACTGCTGCCATTAGAACACCACAATGAGAAAAGTAGGCAAGAAACAAAAAGAAAGATTAGTTCTTTGCACTCAGTTTAGAACAGTCCCTTACTTCCTCATTTTGCACTGTGGTTTTCAAGAGAAAAGGTTGGCTTGTTAGCAACAGGAAAGAGATGACGTTATGCCATGTTTAGCCAGTATAATCAATTTGCATATGAACATTTTGCATAAAAGAACTGACACCATGTTGCCTTTAATAATTCTCTAAGTGTTCCTCAAGGGGTCTAACCAAGGCAAGGTCATGGGAAAGGAGTATGAAACCTATCATAGGATAAAGTTTTGGGCAGCTTTGTGTTGAAATTGCTGCCTTCCATTCAAAGCAGCTTGAAGATTATCAAGAGGCAAGTTACACACAGTTCTTATGTTACATTTTAAAAATGAAACCACGATTCTGTTCAGAGCCCTAATGTCAACACGTATGGTCTCTGCTAGCGTCTATAACTACTGCAGTAAACGTGCATCTAAACCAGGGGTTCTCACAACAAATTTTGGTGGCCTCAGAGTGCAGCCACTAACTCTTGCTGGTGGCCTCATTGACACTTTTTTCCTAAAATTATTTATTTTTTTCTACAGTTAATAAAGTAATATGCACATATATACATCCACATCTTTGTCATTTATTTATGGAAGGTTTTAGGGGTTTTTTTGCAAACAATAATAAAAATAATGCACAATTATCCCTATTCTTTACTGGACCTAACAGAATAGAAACACAAATAAGGTGCTTTGCGCATTCTTGCCTTTTTTATTATTGTTTCTTTTGCTTTTTTGGTAAAAGTTGTTGTCTGTACAACAATAGTCCAAATAATAATGAAAAACATATCTGGGCGGCTTGGGTCTGGGGAGGGGTGGGCTGTGGCTGGCCTGGGGCTCCTCCGGGCAGGTGGGGGGGGGGGAGATGTCTCGGGGCTTTGTCCAGCCTGGGGCTCCTCTGGCTGAGGAGGGGGGGATGCTCGGGGCTTCTCCGGGCTAAGGGCTTGCGGCTCCAGCCGCAGGGGGTCTCAGGGCTTCAGCTGCTGTGGGGGGGAGGGTGCGGGCGGAAGAGGTGGAGTCAGGGGCTAGCCTCCCCAAAGGGGGGAATCCACCTGCTGGCCATGCACCGCCGCCGCTCATCTCCTCATCCCACCCGGCCCACCGCTTGTTTCCTAAATCCCTCCTCAGTCCCCCACCCGCCACTCGCCTCCTCTGACCCCTCGCCCACATCTGCCCCTCGCCTCCTCACTCCCCTGCCAGACACCCCCCTAGTATTTTACTGACAGGGAAATACTGCACATAACATTGCATCTCTCTCAAGAAGTATACAGTAGCACCTACCATTCAGGTGATTAAATACTTTTCTTTCTGAAGACAGAAAAGGCAAAACTGCTCTTCAGATTTAGATTTTCCCCTAGTCTAATTAACATTTTAAAATACTGTAATGGTCTTACCAATGGGGAAAGCCTACTAGGTCGTATCCATCCAGTTACTAATGCATGATGATTCCCTGAAGTAAATTCAAGTGGTTAGTCCAATTCAGTTTTAAGCATCATAAGCAGTAAGGCTTCCCCCACTTCCCTTGGGAGATTATTTCATAGCCTAATGCGGCCGACTCTGATATCATATACCACCGTATTTAGGCTAAATTTTCCCTTTTTAAAAAATTTCACATTCTTACTCCAAGTTATAGCCCCCAAGCACTACTCAGTTCCTCTCCTTCTTCACCATACATCCCCATCAGATAAAGGTAGATGATTGCCGTACCCCTCCCACATATACTCATTCATTATTCAACCACACTAACTGGGGTTTGTTGTCTAAAGCCTTCCCATCATTAACTGATGCATTCACAGTCATTATTTTTGCTGTTCTCCAATTCCCCCCAATCTCTTTCTACTGATAAGATGCCCCGATCTAAGTACAATAGTCTAAGTGGCATGTAATGGTGTGTCCATCCCACACAAGCCCTGAGCTGGTTAACATGGATCAGAAGGAGTCAATTAACCTTAGATTCTGCACCTGGAGAGGGCCAAGGGCTTGATAGGGCCTAATGGCAGATGAAGCAGAGCTGGGAGGCAGGGATTGGGATACCATTAAAAAGCCAGGAAGTAAGCACAGTAAAGAGTTTCAGGCAGTAGATCTGCAGTTGCTGCTTAGAGTGAAAAGGTGTTGGCCAGGGACAAGGAAGAGCTCCAGGGGGCAAGTAAGCCCTGGTGTCCTGCCCTGGACTAGGGAGTCTTACAAGAGGCCTAGGAGGTGAAGCGGCCATGCGGAGTGGAGGAAGCTCTGGGGGTAAACCCAGAGAAAGGCAAGGAGATGGAGAGGTGGGCAGGAAGGAGTCAAGAACTGCAACGGCAGTCACAAGGTCCCTGGGCTGGAACCTAGAGTAGCAGGCAGGCCTGGGTTCCACTACCAGCCACTGGCAAAGTGGCACAGAGCTGGAGTTGGAATAGAAGACTGCCTGAGAGGACATACGGACAGCTTATCTGGTGGGATGTTATTGCCCTGGAAAGGTGGGAGAAGACTATATAGTGACTGGCCAAAGGACTGAATCATCCAAGAGGAAGCACTCCAAGTCATGGAGGTGGGAGGGGGGATGGAGAGAAAGCAACTGATGGCAGGAGCCACCGCATAGGGCAAAAGCTAATTCCCAGAGCCAGGCAGAGAGAGGTGCACCTGCAGTGAGTGGACCCCTTCATATGCTGTTCTACCAGTGTCAGAGACAGACTGCTCTGTTTTCTAAGGCCTATGCAGACCAATATCTCGTTGGCCTCTTGGTCTTCATTAAATGCATTCTTCATTCATGTCCTTCCTTTTATTATAACTTTATCCATTAAAGCAGGCCAAATAAGAGCAAGAAAGCTATGTAATCATCATTTGTTTATTAGAATAAATACAGTTATCACAAACCATGCATTAAGTTCCACAACACTCCTGCTGTGATTTTAGAAAACATAGGATTGCATTGTAATTTGCTTACAGTACACTACTTTTACATTCTCACTAAGCCAGACTTGTCCATGGTATGACAAGTGCAGTATCTCATCTGTAAGGTTGTTTTTTTGTGTGTTTTTTTTTTTTTAGTAACAGAAATCCAGAGTGAACATTGTTAAAAAATAGTAGAAAAGATTCTTAAAATACATTAATACACAAAGCATTGGGTTTCTATTAATCGGGAAAAGAAAGTTGTGTAAGTTTTTACATTGATGTAAACACTGTTTTTGTTGCTTTGCAGTCTTGTGAAATGTTAGGACACAGCTGACCATAGCTCAGGCCTCTTCTGAGCCGTAGAGTAAGTTGAACGACAACTGGCTGGGACTGAATCCGCAGTTCCGATGGTGAATCTACAAGGCACATTACATAGGCTGTATACACAGCCAATCTCATTAACCATATATAAATGTGGAAGTTTGAATGTTAGGCATGCGGTGTTCACAAACTATGCAACAAGCCTCAGAATTCGCTGGCCTTTTCTACACAACTCTACACTAAGAGGCAGAATTCAAAATTTCCAATCACACGAACAAAATATTAGCCGTCCTTTCTGTTCTTTAGCACGGATGGAGGGAGACCTATATTTTTAAGCTTTAAACCCACAACATATTAGCCCATTACAACCCACACATTAGGAATGAAATAAACAATATTAGTTGGTGGGGAGCTATATCACGATGATTGTGTTTTAAAACTGATTGCTTTTGGGGAAGCCCTTCTTAAGTTAAAAGCATCCTGTTGGCAATTTGCCCATGGCATACAAACTAAAGGTCCCAAATCTGCAGTCCCCTGCTCACAGGAGTACTCATATAAGGACTATCAAATAGCCCAGTGGTTCGAGCACTCGCATGGCATGTGCAAAACCAACTTCAGTTCAAATCACCACTCTGCCTGACTTGGAGTGGGGACTCGCACTCAGGTCTCCCAACTTCTAGGTGTAGCCCTAATTGCTGGCTTATGGGGTTTTCAGGGGTGGGGCTCTGACTCTCTCCTATTGAAGCTCTTCCACTTCATATCCAATATTTGAGTTTAAGTAGGAGTTTAGGGATCTAGAGGACGAGTTAGCAGCTGAGCAGGGGAGTTGAGGAGCTAAATTTTGGACTTAGGTGCCCAGTTACGCACCTAAATTCCTTTGTGAATCTAGTCCTTACAATCTAACTCACTAGTTCTTCAGTCACCATAGCATCTTCCATGGTAGATGCAAGCTGAATTTCAAAACAGAAACAAGTAAAAACCTCCTCCCACTTTTTTGTTTTTGTTTTTTTGGACACTAGCCCCTTTAGGCCACTTTTATACCTCAAAGAAACAAAAATTAAGTGTTTTTCTCCTTTTGCAAGTCACTGTTAAAGTATCAAGCTGAGACAAAAATGTTAATGAAGAGAAGACTCTTCTGTACAATTACACCACAGTTCACATAGCACAGTAAGGGGACACGCGTTTCCTCTTGGTCTTTAACGCTGAAGGGTAAGTTCAGTCCTGGTGTAAGCAGATGCATTTCATTTGTAGTCAATGAGAGATGAGTCTCTGCTTACAACAGGACTGAACTTGGCCCAGATAATGCAGTAACACTGTCTTCCTTGATAGGCCGCTCTGTTAAATGCTTTACATAAAACCTGGCAGCCCATAAAATGTGACTAATGTGATAAATAGAAAGCAATAATATAGTGGTTTTGAATCTCTCCTCCACATTCTGGGGGAAGGAATGCTATAAAATACATAGCCTACAAATAACTTACTTTGGTAGTATAATACTATTTCTTTTAATAGCCCTGCCCATAACCTGCTCACACAAACCACATCCTAGCCTTGCCTTCTTTGTTCATTTAACTATCTATTGCATCATTAGACACGCAGATATGTCTGCACAATCAGGTGAAATCTATCTACTGCTGTAAAGGTGTCTTGTGACAAGGTAGATACATTCAAAGGGTCTAGTCTTTTCTCAAGCAAACTCCCACTGACTTCAATGGGAGCTTTGCCTAAGGATTATACCACTGAGTCCAGAGTTTGTAGCAGTAGCAAAGTATCACTGGGGATGATGGGATGAAGTCAACTCATCACAGCATCACTAAAAGGAAACTTATGTTATTTTCAGCCCTGGGATCCCACCTCTAAACTGTTCCAAATTCAGTGCAGTCCAGTGTGTTCGATACTGGTGTATATTATATGGCGTTGTCCAGAATAACCCAGGAAGCAGAGGCAAAATCTTATTGAAAAATGACCTTGCTCCATTTAATTTTCAAAACAACAACTGTCGTTCTGTTTACAGACTTTGGGCTCTGTAATGCTGGAACTGCCATTGACTTCAATGAGAGTAGGAGCAGGCGCTTTAGCTTTTCCACATGAATGTAAAGGTCAACCTTGCACCTCTAAGCAATCAAACGGTTATTCCCCCTGCTCATTCCAGAAAGGGTTAGAAAGAATGCATAAATCCAGCCCGTCCGTCCTTGACCAGCTCCTGACCGAGCTGATCTGGACTGCACATTTCAAGTGTGACTACAGCTCCCTCCTCAGCACAAAAGGAGGGAGAGAAAAGCAGCTATGACCGGATTAGGCAAGAATTCCATTTCTAGGCTAATTGTGTGTAAACATCAAGTGGAAATAATATTGGGTAATATGAGGTTAACACGAAAGAGAGAAAAAGCCCTCATGGTACAGTTTCAGGTGGTGTCCTTGGAAACAAATACAGAAACACACACAAACCTTATTCAATGGAAACTGTGCAGTTTCTAAATACATTACAATGCAGGGGTCTGCTTTTGTATTTATAACACTCAAGCCTAGCGTATCTTCCACCACCAATGGTAACCAAGTAGTTTACAAAAGAAAGTATATATAGGCATTGCCCCATCAAGAAGGGTTCAAGTTTTTCCTGTTTATCAAAGTAACTAGTAGTAGATTTCTTTATCAACATAAGAAGAAAGCTTGTTGACCTTAGCAAACAGACCCGCCAGGATCTCAGAGCAAAGATGTAAAAATGATATTTCAAAAGGGAGCTAACATAAAATACACAAAGTATTTTCAGTGGGCATGTCATGCAAAGAGTTACATGGAGATAATGTGAACAGAAGAAGGAATGCCATCATGCAGCATGGAATATAGTGTAAGGCACAAAGGGAACATAGAGGGTGTTTTGTTTTTCCTTTTTTTTTCCTAAGAAGGTTGTGAGGATTAACATCTCAGCAGCTTCCAGGATCACTCAACATTCTTGTACTTTGTGAACAGGTTGTACAAAACCCTGAGGGTAGACTTCAGATCCAAGTTAACAACATCTGTGGAAGAAAAGGAGAGAGTCTTAGATTGCTTTAGTGCTACCTCCCAGTTTCCTATTAATGGAAGAAAGTGTCTTCTGATCTGTGAACTCAAAAGAATAAAAAATAAAATAAAATTTACAAAAAAACAGGTCCAGTTCCCTTGGATAGCATCATATGATAGACTTCAAGAAACTTTAGCCATTTCTTTAATCACTGATATTTTTAAACTTCTCTCTGGAGGGAGGGGGAAAAAAAAAAAAAAAAACCTCTATCCCTCCCTGATCTACAATTTATCATAGATTGAAGGGTTCTTCTGTCTCAGACCAGATATCTCACAAATAACTGAAAAATACTCCATGTTAGATACCATGTCACAGCTTTAACAATTTCTAGTGAGTTTCTACCAGGGACACAGCTAACCAGGGGTCCAGAGTGGGGATTTAAGTCCAAACTGTATATTTCATGTGAGGTTCTGGACCCACCATATCTAGAACCTCTGCAATGACTTGCTATGCAGTGAGCAGGACTTAAACTCCTGCTTTGTGTGCCAAACCTTCCTGCGTCCCCTCTCACTGTGCTGGAGCATGGGTACATTTTCATCAGAGCAAGGAAGGGAAGAGTGCATGAACAGTTACAGTCCACCATAATGACAGGCCGTCTTCCACCCTCCCCATTCTTCCCCTTTGCAAACTTCAAGCTTATTGCTCATGGGCTTGGTATTCCCCCACCTCAGATGCACAACAGAGAGAGCTTCTCTCTTTGCTCTTCCTGTCCTGTTGCTACAATAACATAGAGGAAGTGCCGCAGAGAAGTCCATTCCAAAGGCTGCCAGGGGAAAGTACAGCACACAGTGCCCTTGCAAGACTGAAGAGAGGAACTCCCAACGTCGGCAGTGCAGACGACGGGAAAAGCAGCAGGTAAAGATGTCGGAAAGGGAGAGGATAGGAGGGAAAAGTAGGGGGAACAGGAAGAGGAAAATAATTGAGGAGACACAGTGCGGGTGGAAGAAGAGGAAGGAAGAGAGGTAAAAACAAAAACAAAAAAAACCCACAAACCCCATTCTCAAAAAAGCAACATGTGAGAGAAGAACAATAAGGAGCAAAGAAGAGAGAAAAAACACAGTTCTTTGAACTGGGGAAACCAATCTGAAGTACAATAAAACATCCACAGCCTGCTTGGAAAAATCATTTCCATGACACTCTCTCACACCTGCTTCACTCTTGGATGTGTGCATAAGCAGCAGGAGCGGGGGAACTCCTAAGAAAGATCTTGCTTGCATGAAAATGACCACTATAACACAGAAAGAAAAGTCCTAGTTTTAGCAGAATTGTTTCTGTATATCAAAGTTTTCCAGAAGGCGTAGGAAGCTGTAGAATACCACAGCATCCCCAGCAGTAAAACACTCCCAAATGGCCTGGGAATGTGTTCGTACATTCTGTGCAACAGATCGAGTTGCCTCAGAGACACATTTAAATGTGAATTTAGCCCTAAGGAGCAAAGTTTCTTACCAGCCACATCCTCCACAATCAGCAAGCCAAGGGGAATCTTCGGTGTGGGGGAGGGAAACCTACAGGCAGATTCAACCTAATGGTGTTGGCAGCCAACTTGAAGTTCCAATACCAAATGTATAGTTCTGGTAGTGCAGCGCACCCTTAAAGCTGGCCTATGAGGCTAGCTGAGGATACTGTGGCTTGAGTAATCAACACCTGGCATAGGGCCTGCATAGCCAACTCTACACCACCCAGCCACCACAGAGTATTCCAAAGGCGGGAAGGGTGGCCAGAAAGCACTGTGCTCCACCAATCCCCCTTGAGCCCACTGCAGGCAGCTAGAAATTGGAGCAGCTCTGAGGCTGCTCTGATCTCTGCCTGAGACCAAATTAACCTCCAGCAGCCCTGTGCATTGGGGGAGCATGAAGGTGACATAAAGCCCCCTTCTTCTACTGCACTAAGCACAGCTCTGTTAGAGCCAAGGATCAAGGACTACATCTCAAGGTGCCCAGTACTGAGATTCATTGTCTCTGTTCTTTGTTATAGTACCGGGTCTGCAAGATAAGTGAACAGTGCAGTATAATTGCAATCATCACTTTACAGGTATGATAAAATGGGATTTTTATTTATTTATTTATTTATTTTAAGGTGACAGGTGGTCCTCTGCCTTCAGGGATTCTTAGGGTATCTGCGCCATCTCCCATTACTCCACTGGTTTACTTCTTCCCTTCCCTCCTATTCTCAAGGTCCTGCATCCTAGAGACCTCCCTTGAAGACTGTGTGGGTCTCCTTTCTGAGCCACTGTCACCACTTCTACCTCAGCTGGTGGGAGGCGATGGGGAGGGAATTATGATGTGTTGCTCACTCCTCCTGCTGAAAAGGAATAAACCCAAGTCTTTTACTTGCTAGTGTAATGTAATGATTCATAGAATTTAAGGTCAGAAGGGTCCATAATCTTCTAGTCTGACCTCCTTCATAACACAAGCCAGAGAACTTTACCATGTAATTCCTGCATTGAATTTAATAACTTGTGCCAGAATAGAACATATCTTTTAGAAATACATCAACTTTTAATTTAATGAGTACAAGTGATGGAGAATTTGTTCTATTAGTTAATTACTCTCACTTATAAAATGTATGCCTTATTTCCAGTTTAATTTTTCCTTCCAAAGAACTTCTAGCCATTGGATCTTGTTAAACTTTTGTCTGCTAGATTAAAAAGTAATGTGATATCAGATATAGTCTCACTGCATGCGTAATTATAGGTCATGGGATGAGAAGCACTGACAAGAAGGACACCAGACATGCCCCCCAAAAAGCATGATCTCAATCTTCCGCTCCTCGTAAGAGGAAGTTTGTGTGGCCAAAGCCCAGCCAGCGCTAACTGACAGAATGCCGACAAAAGGTGCCAATAAATCATAAAAATAGCCTAAAATAGAGTTTAAATGAATAATACCTCTACAGCCTATCAAAATCCCTTAGGAAAATAATAAAGCAGCCCACTAAAATTCACTGTACTTTAATGACTTAGGGCAAAATTTTGCCTTCAGATGTGTCTATTATATTTAATGGATGTAACGAAGGCCAGAATTTGGCTGTAATTTGGGCAGTGTTGTATACACCACACAAGATGACTTATGATATTTTATTGGGGTGGGAGTGAGTGGAGCAGGATATACTAAAATATTAAATTGAACACTAGACCTGTCTCTGGCGAGTACCGCAGAAAGCACTTACACTGCAAAGTGGGGTGCTTTCCGGTCTATTCAGGCACGAAGTGACACCAGTACAGCAGGGCATACACAGCGAATCCCACACATAAAACATTCTGTGGAGCGTGAGAAACTGCACCACTGCAAATTGTTATTCAAAGGGACACTAATGTTTGAAAGTGCCAGGATTCCACAGCAAGATGAAATGAAACTACTGGCAACAAACACAGCCTCCGATGCTACTTTCCCTTCCACAGAAATCCCAGCTCTGTGCACCCTCACTCAACCCAGTGTAGCAAATGTGAACCGGGAGATAAGCAGACCAAGACGACTGCCATATTAACTAACCTTGCCCTCCTACTTTTATTAATAAATTTAATTTCTAAAGTGTACAATAATCAGCTGATTTAAAGACTATGTCGACACCAAATTCTGTCCCAGTTCTCACTACAACATCCACTGCTGTACACTGAATCAGAGGGCAAACCACATGGAGTCTGGAGCAAGGAGTAAAGTAACACTGTTTTGAATGGCTTTCCTGCAGTAATGATCAGTAATGGTCAGGCTAAGCTACCTGTCACTTCTGGGGTAGTCATAATGAAAATGAAGATTGCTCGATTGACAGTCACGATGACATAATTCTTCTCGTTAGCCAAAGAGCAAACAGTGCAGAGGTAGTGCAAGCTTCTTGACACTGCTCCATTAATTAGCTTCGGTACTCAGAGGTTCAACCTTTAAAAAGTCAAAAGCATAATTCAGTCTTCGTGCTCGTTCAGTACTTAGCCCTGCACCATAGGAGCAAATGGGAGTTTTTGTCACGGATTTCCATAGGAACAAAATTAGCCCATCAGTTATTTGTCTCTGTGATCAGGCTGCTAGCAAATTAGTGCTAATTTTTTATGTAAACTTTCCACTAGGAAAAGAACTAAGAGCGCCAACTGATCTAACATAGGCTACTGAACAGCTATCATATAGCACTATCATTTACTAAAATCATGGGCCTGACTTGAACCTGTTAATAGTTGAGTCTACTCCTGTTATGATGCACATTAAGGGAGATAATGCAAATATGCATAAGGAGTCTTTTGGATAAAAGGGTGTCAGATAAACAAAGTTTTACCGTGTGTGCATATATATACATACAGCCACAACATTATTTCCTGATGTAACCCTGTTGACTTTAATGGAGTCGTCACACTAGAGATGTAATTGCCACTATGTCTGTATAAATAGTTTATGCCTCTATAGTGTATAAATTACCTTCAGGACGAGCCTTTGGTTTCTTGAGCCCTCCATCTTGCATCAACTCAAAAGCGAAGGAAACATTATGGACCTGCAAAGAAGCAATTTAAATAAATTCCCAAATTCTAACAAATCAATAAAAAAGCAGTTACTTTCTTCTCCCTTCTTTTGACATCAGTAATAATGATCCTAGGATTTATTTTGTTGGTTTTAAAATCAACAACATTTGTTGATCTGAATCCCAGGTGTTTTCCTCCCAGGAGTAAAGGCAACAGAAATCAAATCTACTGAGGGACTCATTTAAGAAGAAAGTTTCCAAATTTAAAGAGTCAAAAATTTAATACGAGTACAGTCTGAATTAGGAAACCCCATGAAAGCTTGGCAGAACAATCAAGTCTCTGTGTTGGAGACTGGTGTGCTACTGAGATCAATAAATCATACAAATATAGGGCAGGAAGGGACGTGGAGAAGTCAAGATGTCACAGCCTTTCTATGAGGGCAGAAACATCTGCATTTCTGGTGAGCTCTTCCTGTCTGTATACTCAAGGTAAGTTATAGTGTTTTAGACTCCAAGGAACAGATCATCTGCCATGAATGCAGTAAGGAACTTAACAGCAGTTACTCAACAGAAAGCAGGTGACAGAGAGAGAGAGAGAGATTAAAAGTAAGGTCAGGCTTAACATTTTCAAATGATTTTTACTAGATCATTACAAACTAAGTACCAAGCAGCAACAGTAATCCACAAAAAGTGCCCTTAGAATTAAGGCGAAGTCAGAGAACAAAACAGGGAGACACACAGGAAAGAAAATATGAAGCGGATCAATTAGGGCTAGTCTACACTGGCAATACTAAAGCGCAGCCACAGCAGTGCTTTAATGTGCCTTGTGTGGTTGCAGCACAGTGCTGGGAGAGAGCTCTCCCAGCGCTCTAGAAAAAACCCACCTCCATGAGGGACGCGGCTCCCAGCGCCGGTGCACTGTCTACACTGGCGCTTTACAGCACTGAAACTTGCTGCACTCAGGGGGGTGTTTTTTCACACCCCTGAGCCAGGAAGTTGCAGCGCTGTAAATTGGCAGTGTAGACAAGCCCTTAGAAGAGAAACCTGTTGGGGAGAGAATATTAGTCTGAAAGGATTTAACGTGAGCAATCAGCTTTTCTTCTGGATGCCTATTGAAGTTTAAGAAATTCTTCCTCTCTGCATGTGGAAAGGTAATTTGAATAAAGATATCTTTGTATTTTTGTCCCCGTAAGTGACTGACTCTGGAGATATGTGGCATGGGGGGGGGGGAGATTTAATTAAAACTACTCATCTCAGTGAGTGAGGGAGTTCTGCATACAAAACCCCTTTGCATTAGGATGAGAAAAAGCTCCCTTTGTTGGGTTAATTGATGAGAATTGTAATCTTCCCTCCTACTCCTGTTTTTCCTTGATTTATTTAGGCAAAACCAATTTCAGAGGTAGAAAGAGATGCGCAGTTCACAAATAAAAGCTAACTAATCCCTCCCCCATGCTCACAGACACACTTTCTTCTTCTGTGTCTGGTTCAAAACAATATCTAATAACTTTAGTTCAGCATGACTCTCATGCAGCTAGACATAAACGAGCAACAACACAATCACAGTTGAGTAGCGATAGCACTATAGATAGGCATTGTACGATTTTATACTCAAAAAAATTCAACCCATAAGAGAGAAAGAAAGAAAGAAAGTCTGAAGAAAAAGCGAAGTAGTATCCATGGAGGGTTTTTTTAATGAAGTAATAAAATATTCATCTTTCCCAACCTGTTCTATAAACACAGTCCATGCAGGATATGAAGTCCATCATCACCCACTCCCTTGGCATTTCTTTATTAGGAAAAGAAAACTCTAAGATAACAAAGATCTACTCAGATCTTATCCTCAGGCTCGGTTACTCCTAGGCATTTCTCTCATAGGATTTCTCAGACCACATCCTGGATTCTCTTCTCTCCAGGAAGCCACTCCTACCTCCCATACATCCACATCTGGCAACTAATCACCTGCCTTGGGAAGTGAGCAATTTTGCTGTTTCTCAGCGGGATCAACACCGGTTAGCAGGGCAGGGAGTTTCAGCAAACTCTTCAGCCAGTTACAATACTTTCCTAATTTGGTACAATATATTTTTTGCCCCACAGTACAGTACGATCCCTTCTGATGAGGATGAGCTATATTCATCAAAGGTGAGTTAGGCAGTGAAGACCAAATCCTTTAAGGTGTTGGGCTCCTCCTGGTAGACATTGGGTCTCAACCACCTCCACTAAAGTCAGCAGGAATTGAAGGTGCTCAGCGTTTTGCAGGATCGTGCCCTTAAAGAGTACTAAGTTCCTGCAACTTTACTAACATGTCAACCCTGATGCAGCCAGCTTCACTCCTATTCATAACCCTGGAATGCACTATGCGCTCAGACTAGAGCTACCACAGAACCCCACCAGAACAAGGAGCCAGTCTTGCAGGGGACAGATACATTGTTTGTATTCCAGAAGCATCTAAGGGCTGCAACCAGGGCAGAGCCCCACTGTGCTTGGCACTGAACTCACTGAGAGATTACTTAGCATCAGTGGTGCAAGTAGAAATCATTTCTTGCTGGTACACTGCACTCATGGGAAGGACACAAAGGGGGGGCATGTGACCTCCCCATGTGACTCCTCCCCGCTCCGTCCTCAGCCTGGGGCCCCCACGCTCTCCCCATCCCCTCCCCATGATCCACATCCATTCCACATTACATGGGGGGTGGGAGGGGTGCTGCTGTACAGACCCCAGGCAGGAGGACTCAGGAGACACAGCTGCTTGGAGGAGCTGCTGGTGTGGGGCCGCCTGGCAGCCCCATGTTCTGCTCCTTTCACTGCTGAGTTTTCCAGAAGATCAAGGCTCTCTGGAACCACAACAGTGAAAGGAGCAGAAGAACATGGGGCTGAAGCAGCTGCTGTATTCCACCCCCCCCGCAAGCCCTGTCCTCCGGCAGGGCTCTCCCGGGAACCGCAGCTGGGAAAGGAGCTGCTGTACCACCCCCAACCCCACCTCCCCCTGCCCTGTCCTCCAGCACGGCTGCTGTACAGACCCCAGGCAGGAGGACTCAGGAGATGCAGCTACATGGAAGGGCTGGGGGTGGAGCAGGCTCCTCCTGTGTCTTTCCGGTACACCATATATTACTGGTATGGTGTACCAGACCGTACCACCGGACTTGTACCACTGCATAGCATGGAGGAGGATTACATGGCATGGAAGCTAACAGTAAACCAGGATATCTACATTTTTCAAATGGTACACTCCAGGGCTCCCTGCTGCCCCTCTCCCAGCCAGCTACCCCGTACAGGCACGCCCTGCAGTTCCTCCTACTTGTAGCAGGTCTTGAGGCTGTCGCTCAGCAAGTCCTGTGGGCAGAGCAGAGGGGAAATGGGGGGGCCATTTCCCCTCTGCTGGAAGTGGGACGAGGGCGGGCAAGCCCTGGTGTAGGAGGCAGCCCCCCAGCAGCAGTGAGGAGGAGCAGAGCTGGCTGCCCCTCTGCCACTCAGGTTTGGCCCTGCCACCCCTCCACCATGATGGGGGAATGGCGGGGCCAAACCTCAGCAGCGCTGCGGCCCCCCGTGCACCAGGTCGCAATGCCCCTCACTCAATTTCAGCCCTGCAGCACCCACATCGTGAGGGAGGGCCCAGGGGGCCCAACCCGAGTAGGCAGTCGGCAGCCAGCACTGGCCCTCCTCTCCATGGCTGTTGGGAAGGCCCAACACAGATGACCTGTCGCCCCTCCCAATGGCACGCAACATTCACAACCTGCTTATCGTTTTAGGCACCACTGGTCTACGCCGCCCAATGGAACAACCTCCCTGCAACAGCCTGGCAAATCCTTACCCTCTCCTCATAGCTCACTTCGTCTGCAATGCCCATCCACAATAACCCACTTTAGCTCAGACGTCATCATTCATATCTTACCAAATAGAAAGTAATACACTGCTACCTCGATATAACGCGACCTGATATAACACGAATTTGGATATAACGCGGTAAAGCAGTGCTCTGGGGGGGCAGGGCTGCGCGCTCCGGTGGATCAAAGCAAGTTCAATATAACACGGTTTCACCTATAATGCGGTAAGATTTTTTGGCTCCCGAGCACAGTGTTATATCAAGGTAGAGGTGTACATGAAAATGCTTAGCTTGAGTTTTCCTCTGGGTCTCCCAGTGTGCTGTCTATGCACCTAGAGTATAAAGCCTTTGGGGCAGGAACAATGGCCCCTCAATTCTGAAGTGACTTGTGCACAAGCAGATCCCTGAGCCGGTGTAGATTCCTATTGACTTCAGTGGGGCTTTGTGTTGCATGCTGACTATGGGACGCTCACTGGCGGATCAGAGCCTACGTCTGACTGTGTGTCTAATGCAGAGTCAATCCCACTATCGGTGCTCAGCAAACGAGTTCTAACCCCAGTACTCTCAGAGACCGGCTGCATGCCCTTGGCCAAGTCACCACTGCTCTGCCTCAGTTCCTCATGTACACAAGAGGTAATATTACTTATTTCCCTATTTTACAGGGAAGTGATAAAAATTAGGAAAGATAAAGATGGCTTTGTGGTAAAGGCACTGGACTGAGACTCAGGACCTCTGGGTTCAATTCCTGGCACTGTGGTACTGATTGCTTGTGCTAGCTTGGGCAAGTCACTTAGTCTCTTTGTGCCTCAGTTTTCCACTTGTAAAATGGGGACAAGACTTCCAGTCTCCCACCTTTTGCATTTCTTGGATTGTAAGCAGCTCAGGGCAGGGATTGTCTCTTATTGTGACTATATACGATGCCTAGCAAAATGGGGCCCTGGTCTCAGAGTGGCCTCTAAGCATTGCTGTAATAATAATTAAATAAGTAATTCAATTGGAACATGTAAAAGTTCTATGTAAGTGCAAACTATTTATTATTTTATACCCTTTGGGTTTATCAGCATCATCTGACCACAACTGTGCTGGACATCGCAGGATCTAGCTTTTCTTCTCTTAACTATGTTTATAGGTATTCATGTGCTGAATCCCTCTCTTAGCCTCGCTGCTGGAGTCATTCAGGAAGTACTGGTAAAGTCACTGGGATTTACACCTTTGTTTCACGGTCAACCTTTAAAGTACAGATTCTAGTAACTGCCAAATGTGACAACAAATGCCTCTTTGCTACAGCCTTTGAAAGAAAGGATATGCTATACTCTGGCTTAATTGGGCATGATGAGAATTCAGCCAATGGATAGGAAATTGCATGTGATATGGTAGTGAGAGGAGCACAAACTGGAATTTCTACTCACCTTCTGATCAAAACTTTCAGGTGTTAAATAAAAGTTGTGGAGTGGAACAAAATAGTCTTCAAGCAGACCCATGAGCAATACCAAATAGACGCCATCTGCAAACTGAGGAGAAATACTGGTGAAATTCCCAGATGGCAGGCAGGAGGCATTTGGTTTCATGCAAGGCTTTGCAACAATGAGAAAAATCAAGCCCTAAGTGGCTAGACAGGTTGCTGCAGAGGGCCACAGGGATGTCTCCCCACATCTGAGAGCACTGTTTTCACACACACACACACACACACACACACACACACACACACACACACACACACACACACACACACACACACAATGAATAACTATGTGCTACATTGACAATGGGAAACTATATCTTTAAAACACGACCCAGAAGACGACCACACAATTATTTTGCATGCCTTTTCCTTGTTTTACACCATATGTAGGTTCACGTGACTTGGGATGAGGTGCTCCAACCCAAGAGGAGAGCCACACCAAGCCTATGAAGAGAACCACCAGTAGAGTATCACTGCTCTAAACCGATACAATTCCTTTTAAATGTTGGTAGGTACTGTATATTTCAAACAGAATTCCCTATATTGGTTCCAATATGACCTGTATGACATCCCCTGGATTTTTTATCAGAGATAAGGTGGCACATGCAAAGAGTTCTCTGGGGCAGGGGCTGTCTTTGTTCTGTGTTTGTACAACATCCAGAACCACGGGGTCCTGGCCCATGACTAGGGCTCTTATGCTCTACAGTAATACAAATAATAAAGCAGTGCAACAATCCACAGAGACCTACACTTCCAAAACCAGAGCCACATAAATGTGGCATGGGATAAGGCACTACCACTTTAGCAGAAGCAGAACCTCCTGTTAGCTGTCAGTAGACTTAAGGGGGAGATTTTCAAAGGCACAAATGGCAGACAAATTGGAAATGAATAGGACTTAGGGTCTTTGTTGCCATTTGTTCCTTTGAAAAATCTTCATCTACATCTGCTTTGTAGGCCAGCCACTAGAGGACGAAGTTATCTCAAACACTTGACCGGGTCTCATTCCATCTAGTTAGGGACAGTCGTACAGATAACCCAGCCAGCACGTTAATGTACTACTGCACTATCTGACCAAGGTAAGCAATAGTTCAGTGATCAAAATTCTGTGTGATCTAGTAACTTGTCAGACATGATAGTCTCTCAACCTACTTTCCAAAGCATAAAAATCCTTGTTAATTCTGACCACTTTGCACTGCAGTTTAGCAATTGCTTCCACAGGAAGTGCAATGGTGGAGTTCCAAGATTCTGATTAATTCCTAAAATAGAAGGGTGTCTCATATAACCAATATTTTCATATAACCTTCCCTGGCCCATTTTCTTGTACTTTTTACATTCTTTATACATTTCAGCCCTGGTGAATGGTGCTGGATTGACAGCCCTTGGAGATCAAAGACCTGTACCCATAAATCAGATACCGCACTGACAGCAATCATACAAAACTCTTGGGGCAAGAAGATTGATCAAATCTCCATAGCCCAATTAATCACGGGTGTCTCAGCAGAGAACTCAAGAGTATTTTTGTGATACAGATAGTTAGGCCCCAGAACTGGACTGAAACCTCCTATTCACTAAGGCCCCAGAACATCAATCAGTGGATGATCAATTTAATCCATATCAACCTAGGCCAGATTCAGACCAATTACCTAAATGAAATGTTCAGTAGTCCATAACCAATTCCCTAGGCTATCCAGTGGCCACACTTACTCTCCTGGGCAAACAGCAAAGAATAAGTTAACCACTTAGTCCCATTTTAAAGCGGTCTTTATTTTTAATGAACTCTCTTCCATTACACAGTGTAATTGTTTCTATTACAGCAGTTAGAGCTATGCAAGCTTCTGATATACTTGCAGCTGAGTGAAAGCAACATGCCCCTGTGTCTCCAGAACTCACATTGGATTGGGTTATAGTGTTTTGAAGGATATCCAATATGTAATCTGAGTTAAACACAGAGAGACCTATGCCACAACAATTACTGAATCAACTGAGGATTTATCCTGGTTCAGATCAACCGCCTGAATTCACACAATTGGGAAAGACATGTCGTGACCTGCTCTCATCCATAATTAATACAGCTAGTGCTTTGCAAATGTTTTCTTTGATATGTTAGAAACATTGGTCTGAAACCCAGCCATATATTACAGTCAATAACACAAACAAATATTAAATATTCTAAAACTTCCCTGGTTATCTGAAGCCAGGCGAGGTTACAAATGACCAGCAGTATCTGCTATAAGTCATGTGTGCAATAAGTGGGCAAGAGAAGCAGGCAGAGGCAAACATTACTGCAAATTACAATCACCTACAGAATAAGGCGAACACATATGAGTATCGCTCTAACGGAACTACTCACATGTATAAAGATAAGCACATGCAAAAGAGTTTGCACAACTGGGGCCTAAATTAGTAATTTATACCTTGAGATTTATTTTCTTGTATAAAGCTCCTACCTGTGTTTCTAATTCTGTCACTTCCAAATTCAGCTTATTTAGGTGTTTGTTCACAAAGGTGATCAGAGACTGTAAAGGAAGATGACAAGGATTAATGAGGTTAGAAACAAGAACCGATGCCCATATGGTGGTTAATACAGCATTAGACTAAAAAGATTGGTAAACAATTGTCACAATACTCTCTTTGCCAGTGTACAAAAATAAAAAATATAAGAATTAAAGTGATATAGCCATGTAAATTACTATCTCCATTGCAATAGTATTATGGCAGGAGTCACCTCTTACAAGTTATTTTTCTTAGCATGCAAGCACATTTTTAGTCTTAGAGGAAATGCTATGGTGGCTTTGGTTCAGTTGCTGGTTCTTTGGGGGAGCCCTGGTAAGCAGCAGGAGTGTGCGCTGCCTGCCTTAATTCTCTAAATAGAGCCAATTCTTGCACCAGAATTGTTCTGTAGGAACTGGGCATTGGTACTGGGCTGAGATTCTTGAATGAAGGGATGGTCTGTGTGCTGTTTGTGGCCCCTTTGTTCCAAAACTGGTGGGTGGGTGGGTGTGTATATAAACAAGTTACAATAAGAATATACCCAGACTCTGTAGGTCTGATTTCCATCCCAATAGGAACCTGGCCTGCAAGGCCCTAGACATCTGCTACCATTCAGCAGAGGGACAACAACAGCGTGAATATATACTAAGGTATTTATTCCAACAACCTAGCCATCTGCTTAAAATATTTTTAGAGGGGATGTGGAGTCAGATTTTAATGTTTACATTAAATGGACAGCATTCACTTAACATTCAATCAACTTTTTAAAAATGCTTTAGCAGCAGTTTCAGACTGGAAAAATAAAAACTTGTCCATGCTACAAGCCTAAACATGTTAGTTTAAATGTATCCTGGAAAATACCTCTTCTGTCCTGGCCCATGACTAGGGCTCCTAGGTGCTTTAGTAATTAGGGCTGTCAAGCGATTAAAAAAATTAATCGTGATTAATCGAGCTGTTAAACAACAATAGAATACCATTTTTTAAAAATATTTTTGGATGTTTACTACATTTTCTAATATATTAATTTCAATTACAACACAGAATACAAACTGTACAGTGCTCACTTTATATTTATTTTTTATTACAAATATTTGCACTGTAAAAAACAAACAAAAAATTATTTTTCAATTCACCTCATAAGTACTGTAGTGCAATCTCTTTATCATGAAAACTGAACTTAACAAATGTAGAATTATGTAAAAAAAAAAAACTGCATTCAGAAAGAAAACAATGTAAGACTTTAGAGCCTACAAGTCCACTCAGTACTACTTCTTGGTCAGCCAATCACTCAAACAAGGTTGGTTACAATTTGCAGGAGATAACGCTGCTCGCTTCTTGTTTACAATGTCACCTGAAAGTGAATGAATGTGAAGTAGAATGTTTTCTTGTTACCTTCTATGTCTCTAGCTAGTTTGATCTTGTTTTGTGCCTTGGCCTTTCTAATTTTGTCCCTACATACTTGTGTAGTGAGGAGGGCTTTAAACTAGGTTCACCGGGGGAAGGAGACCAAAGCCCTGAGGTAAGTGGGGAAATGGGATCCTGGGAGGAAGCACAAGCAGGAGAGCGCAAGAGGGGAGGACTCCTGTCTCATACTGAGAAAGAGGGACGATCGATGAGTTATCTTAAGTGCCTATACACAAATGCAAGAAGCCTGGGAAACAAGCAGGGAGAACTGGAAGTCCTGGCACAGTCAGGGAACTATGATGCGATTGGAATAACAGAGACTTGGTGGGATAACTCACATGACTGGAGTACAGTCATGGATGGATATAAACTGTTCAGGAAGGACAGGCAGGGCAGAAAAGGTGGGGGAGTTGCATTGTATGTAAGAGGAGTATGACTGCTCAGAGGTCTTGGAAAAAATTTTGAAGGAGAAAGTAAGTTAAGGACATTGAGGTTAGTGGTAATTGGGACAAAATACAACATGGTTTTACAAAAGGTAGATCGTGCCAAACCAACTTGATCTCCTTCTTTGAGAGGGTAACAGATTTTTTAGACAAAGGAAACGCAGTGGATCTAATTTACCTAGATTTCAGTAAGGCATTTGATATGGTTCCACATCAGGAATTATTAGCTAAATTGGAAAAGATGGGGATCAATATGAGAATTGAAAGGTGGATAAGGAACTGGTTAAAGGGGAGACTACAACGGGTCATACTGAAAGGTGACCTGTCAGGCTGGAAGGAGGTTACTAGTGGAGTTCCTCAGGGATCGGTTTGGGGACCAATCTTGCTTAATCTTTTTATTACTGACCTTGGCACAAGAAGTGAGAATGTGCTAATAAAGTTTGCAGATGACACAAAGCTGGAAGGTATTGCTAATACTGAGAAGAACCGGGATATCATGCAGGAAGATCTGGATGACTTTGTAAACTGGAGTAATAGTAATAGGATGAAATTTAATAGTGAAAAGTGCAAGGTCATGCACTTAGGGATTAATAACAAGAATTTCTGTTATTAATTGGGGGCGCATCAATTGGAAGTAACAGAAGAGGAGAAGGACCTCGGTGTATTGGTTGATCACAGGATGACTATGAGCCGCCAATGTGATATGACCGTTAAAAAAGCTAATGAGGTCTTGGGATGCATCAAGCGAGGTGTTTCCGGTAAAGATAAGGAGGTGTTAGTACCATTATACAAAGCACTGGTGAGACCTCATCTGGAATATTGTGTGCAGGTCTGATCTCCCAGGTTTAAGAAGGATTAATTCAAACTGGAACAGGTACAGAGAAGGGCTACTAGGATGATCCGAGGAATGGAAAACCTGTCTTATGAAAGGAGACTCAAAGAGCTTGGCTTGTTTAGCCTAACCAAAAGAAGGCTGAGGGGAGATATGATTGCTCTTTATAAATATATCAGAGGGATAAATATCAGGGAGGGAGAGGAATTATTTAAGCTCAGTACCAATGGGGACACAAGAACAAATGGATATAAACTGGACATTAGGAAATTTAGACTTGAAATTAGACCAAGATTTCTAACGATTAAAGGAGTGAAGTTCTGGAACAGCCTTCCAAGGGGAGTAATGGGGGCAAAAGACATATCTGGCTTCAAGACTAAGCTTGATAAGTTTATAGAGGGGATGGTATAATGGGATAGCCTAAATGCTAGCAATTAATTGATCTTTGATTATTAGCGGTAAATATGCCCAATGGCCTGTGATGGGATGTTAGATGGGGTGGGATCTGAGTTACTACAGAGAATTCTTTCCTGGGTGCTGGCTGGTGAGTCTTGCCCACATGTTCAGGGTTTAACTGATCGCCATATTTGGGGTCGGGAAGGAATTTTCCTCCAGGGCAGATTGGCAGAGGCCCTGGAGGTTTTTCACCTTCCTTTGCAGCATGGGGTACTGGTCACTTGATGGAGGATTCTCTGCACCTTGAGGTATTTAAACCACGATTTGAGGACTTCAATAACTCAGACATAGGTTAGGGATTTGTTACAGGAGTGGGTGGGTGAGATTCTGTGGCCTGCGTTGTGCAGGTCAGACTACATGATCATAATGGTTCCTTCTGACCTTAAAGTCTATGAGTCTATGATTCCAATAAGCACTGGGCCAAGCCACAAAGCTTCAAGATCAGAACTTCAGTTGTAACTTTGGAGTGAAATTTGTATGATTCTGATCGGCATATTTTTTCCACTGATACCACAAATATTTTCTACAGGTTTCCAGACTTCTAGGATCCCTTTCTGCTTAAAAATCCACTACTGACCACAGTAGGAAACAATTTTTTAAAATATTTTACCTTTTTCACTACGCTGAGTTTATCTGGTGCATGGTCAAAGAGGGTGTCAAAGGCATCTCGTTCTGATTCATAAACAGATGAAAGCAATGTTAGATAAATCAATTCTGCTGTAACAGTCATATGTGGAAGCAAGTTATGCATGTTAATTTTCTTTGTTCCCTGTCTTAGGAAACACACAATAGAGATTCAAACAAAAATCAGTCAGCCAATACAGGTCTCTAAAGGCCAGAACAAACTGCATTGGGAACCTTGGGAGTAGTTGAAAATGGTGTCTTAAATCTGGGGTTCCCTACTGCATTTCACATTCAGTACAGAAAACAGACACATGAAAACAAAAAACATCAGTTACAAACAGAAAGAAAAGTTGCCCTATGGCCTATTTTTCTATATATCAAATGGTCAATGAATATCACTTGACGTTTGTGTTGTTCAGGATTTGTATATGCCCGTTGCTGAGTGATACAGCAACCAGGCCTAGATTAAAGCTAGGTACATACTCGCAAGCTTAACTTTAAGCATGCTAGGAGTACCATTGACTTCAATGAAGCTACTCACATGCCTGAAGTTAGTCACACAAGTTAGTGCCTTGCTGAATTAAGGCCTGAACACAGACCTGATTTCCCCCCGTCCTCCGCCCCGGTATTCAATGTAAAGAATAAGCATTTAGCACTTCCATAGCGCTTTACGCTTTCAAACGTCTGCACAAACACTAATTAATCTTATCTAAATTGATTTAAACTAATTAAATATGAGTGCATTACTTCTGTTAGAATTGTAATGGCAAATCCACTGCATTTGATGAAGGTTGTATTCATGCTGAAATCAACAAAAGTCATTTTCCTTCTGTATGAAGGGAGACTGTGCATTCTCCAGCGGCTCCAGACCCACAGGCCCCAAAGAGGTTGCCCAACTCTTTTTTTTTTTGTCTTGGTCCCACACAATGCTTAATTTATAATAAGAGAGGTGTCAGGGCTCCAGCAATTTTTTTACATTCATAACTGACGCAGCAAGCCCAGAGATGCCGGGACTCTGAACTGCCAAGCCCAGAGGTGCCGGGGCTCAGCCTTGGCACACGCTGGCACAAATTAAGCACTGATGCCACATCACTTTCTCAAATCACTTTAGACACAATCTATGCTCTGGATTCATATCACGCTATGGTGGTTTCAGCCTTTAGCTCATTATTAGAGCGGACAGAAATTTCCCAAATGTTGAGGTTTTGGATGAAATTTTCCATTGCAAACTGGATTTTCAGTATTAAAAAAAAAAAAAAAACTGAAAATTTTCAAACAAAAATATTTAATTGAAAAACATTCAATGTTTTGTTCAGCTATGGAGTTGGCAGAAATTTTTTGATTGTTGAAAAATTTCAACAAAATTTTGACATTTTGAAGACCCAGTAAAATAATTTCCATGTTTGTTTGTTTAAAAACAGATGTACTTATTATCCAAGTTCATCACTCTCTACCTAGGGCATTTATATGCCCACTTCCCCCCACCCACCCCCAATCACCATAGTATCTCAGCATCTCAGAATCTTTAATGTATTTAACTTCACAACACTCCTATGAGAGAGGGGAGTGCTACTATTCTCATTTCACAGAAGGGAAATAGAGGCACAGTGAAGCTGCGTGACTTGCCCAAGGTCGCAGAGTTTGTGGCGGAGGAGGGATTTAAACCTAGGCCTCCTAAGTCCTTTATGGACCACATGCCTTGAAGATTATTTTAAATAACAATGAGATGATGCACCTAGTCCCAAACAAACAGTGTGAGAGACGCTATGAAAAAAGGAAAACAAGGCTCTCACAGAGGTAATACCAAAATGCTTGATTTTCATTCTAAAGACATGGAACTACTGCACAATATGGCACATGCTGTAGCAGAATCTGCACCACAGGAGAACAGGGTAAGGAGGGAAACAAAAGGGAAGCTATTCCATGCTACCATATAGGAATGAGAAATGGGGTTGGTTGGCTATTGGAGGCAGCTACCTAGTACACAGATAAAGCTTTCTCAGAGCTTATCTCTACAGCTTTCCCACATTCTACAGCCTGCTGGTTAGGGCACTAGCCTAGAATGTGGGAGACCCAGATTCAAGTACCTGCTCTGCCTGATTGAAAGTAATCTAGCATGGAAAACTCTGTTCTCAACCAGGGACTAGAATCTGGGTCTCCCAGATTAGTGCCTAATCGCCAGCTCTTCCCCATGCCTTTCTGAAGCAAAAATTGATCTGAAAATAGACATTTTGGATGTGGAACAAAACCAAATTTCAAAATCTTGAAAGCTGCTGTAAAACGGAATTATTGTCCTCCTATCAGCTCTACTTATACCTACTACTCCTGAGGGCATTCTGTGCCAAAAAATTAAAAATTCTGCTCACAATATTTTAAAATTCTGGATATTCCGTTTGTCAAATAAATGTGGAGGCTCCAGCATGGCATTGGGGAGCACAGGCCACTGGCTGCACAGAGGTGGGAGATCATTTTGCAGCTACTCCCCAGGACACAGACTCAATAATGAGGCTGCACCCAACCCTGACACAGCACAAGGACTGGGCCTGCCCCAGAAACACCCCAGGGCCCTGCCCCTTTAGACCAGGTGCACCAGGTGTAGGCAGACAGGCTCAGCAAGGCAGGATCCAAGTGTGGAAGGGCTTAGTGTGGGTGGATCGGGTTCTGTGTGGGGCAATCTGGGTGCGGGCGACTCAGTGGGAGACCTGGGTGCGGGGGATCTGGATGCACAGGGGCTTGTTGGGGGGTTCTGGGTGCAACAGTAATGGGACTTTTCAAGACGGTCCAGGTGAAGGTGGTTGGGTCTCAACAGGGGAGTCTGGGTGTGGGGGCTCAGTGAGGGAGTCCAGATGCAGGGGGAGTGGGGCTCATCGGGGGGGTTCTGGGTGCAGGGGGAGGTGAGGCTTGGCGGGAGGGTCTGGGTATGAGGGGGTCTGGATGCATGGGGGTTGGGCAGATGGGGGAGCAGCTCCCTGTACAGTGATCCCTCCCCCTGCAGCTGAGGAACAATGGATGCAGGAAGCATGGGGGAGGGGAGTTCACAGAGCTTCCTGCAGCTGGGGGAGGGTCTGACCCAGCTCCGGATGCCGTGCAGGAGAAGAGGAAGTCCTGTCCTCCCCAGCCCAGCCAGGACTAGCAGCTGAGCCCGGCGCAGAGTAGGAGCCACCAGCCGGATCTTCCCCAGTCCGTCCCCTGCCCCACAGTGATTTACCTCTCTGTCAGCTGCCCTGGGCACTCAGAACATACTGCTGGGGAGGGTTGCATGGCTGTTTTTGGCTTCCCTTTGCTTCCCTGTCAGAAAGTAATTTTTCTGCAGGGAAGCAAAGAAATCTGCGAGGACATACATTATGTGCATGCGCAGTGGCGCAGGATTCCCTCAGGAGTACCCTACCTACCTTTTCTTCAGCTTTTCTAGAGAGCTTATTACCACAGTGCCTAAATGCTAAGGCTCAGGGGGTATAACGTCTTCTTGTCAGGAAATTGGAGATACGTTTGGTGGGGTTCACTGAGCAAAGTTTCTTTAAAATAGAAAATCATCTTTTGCAATGAAAATAATATGCTGAGGTCTAATGTCTAGTGGGAAGACCAGAAAATTGAGAGAGAGGGTTACTCACCTTGTGCAGTAACTGAGGTTCTTCGAGATGTGTCCCCACATGGGTGCTCCACTGTAGGTATGGCAGCGCCTTTGCATCTGGAGTCGAAGATCTTCAATAGCAGTGCCCGTCGGACCTTACATGTGCACCCCCCTCCCCCGCACTGTGCACAGGTAGTATAAATAGCAGTCCGACCGCCCTCAGTGCCTTCTCTGCCCCAGAGCCCAAATGTTATACTCCGAAGCAGAGGGGAGGAGGGAGGGTAGTGGAGCACCCATGGAGACGCATATCTCAAAGAACCTCAGTTACTGCACAAGGTGAGTAACCCTCTCTTCCTCTTCGAGTGATGTTCCCCTGGGTACTCCACTGTAGGTATAAAGCAGGGCCCTAACTGGAAGGTTGGGTCTTTGGAGCACCTGGTATCACCAAGGATAGGACCGTACGTCCGAGAATAGTGTCCATTGAAGAATCCTGCAAGATGGCATAATGTTGGGTGAATGTATCAGACAACCCCCTTGTGGCAGCCCTGCATATATCTATTATGGGAACATTATTGAGGAATGCAATGGAGGTTGAGAACACTCATGTGGAGTGTGTCCTGACAGAGGCAGGTGGTTGCTTATTGTGAAGTTCTTAAGACAGGTGTATGCACTGTGAAATCCATTTAGAGAGGCGTTGTTTAGATATAGCGGAGCCTTTAGAGCGTTTGGCAATGGATATGAACAAGCATGGCAAGTAGAATGACAATGCACGTCTCAGATCTAAGGCGTGGAGAGAGCTGCTTCTTGGTAATTGTTGTGTGGTTTGGGAAAGAAGGAGGGGAGGTATATAGGCTCATTTAGATGGAAGGACGTTATAACTTTTGGCAGGAATTTTGGGTGGGGACGGAGGGTCACTTTGTCCCTATAAAGCATTGTATATGGTGGGTATGCCATAAGGGCTGATATTTCTCCCACTCGTCGTGCCAATGTAATAGCGATGAGGAAGGCCGTTTTCATTGCTAGATAAAGGAGCGAACAGGTTGCCATTGGCTCAAATGAAGGTCTAGTCAGAGAGCGTAGGACTAGGCTGGGGTCCCAGGGTGGGGGGGAACGTATGTCAGGGTATAGGTTTTGAACACCCTTAAGAAAACGTTTGACGGGGGGGGTGCAAATACTGAATATCCCTCAACAGGGCAGTGGAATGTGATAATTGCAGCCAGGTGCACTCTAAGAGAGCTAAAAGCCAATCCCGTGCTGTTTGAGTTGAAGGAGGTAGTCCAATATGAGAGATAATGGAGCTCAGGCTGCATTGACCTGTCTGTCAGCACACCAAAGATGGAACCGGTTCCACATGTGGGAATAGAATCACACCTGCTATTTATCAAGGTATTTACTGAATCTGAACAGGTTATTTCTGAATTCCGGAGCCACAAATAAACAAGCTTTCAGGTGGAGCATCTGCAGATTAGGACAGTGAATGCATCCCCTGTCCTGAGAGAGGAGCCACGATGCTGGGGGAAGGTTCATAGGCCGAGACAGTGTCATGTGAAGCAGGTACGTGTACCAGACTTGTCATGGCTAAGCTGGTACTATTAGTATAACCAGAGCTTGATCTTCCTGCATCTTGCATAAGACTCGGAACAGGAGGGGAAAGGGCGGGAAGGCACAGAGAAGTGGCGCATTCCAGTTCATAAGGTATGCATCCCCCAGCGAATCACGTCCCAGGCCTACTCTGGAACAAAACCGAGGACAGCGCGTGTTCTTGTGAGTGGCAAAAAGGTCTATGGTAGGGTGACCCCCATTGGTGGAAGATGGGTCGGAGTGCTCTCATGTCGAGCTGCCATTCGTGCTCGTGCAAGAAGGTTCTGCTCAGCGTATCCGCTGTCGTGTTCTAATGTCAGGGAGATACACAGAAGAGATGGAGAGGTCATTGTGGCAATTCCATAGCTTGATCGCTTCTGAGCATAGGGAATGGGATCTGGCACCTCCTTGCCTGTTGATGTAATACATACAAGCAAGGTTGTCCATCATTACTCGAACAGTCCGGTTTCTGAGGAGTGGTAGGAAATGTTGGCAGGCATTGCGGACTGTCCTCAGTTCCAGGAGATTGATGTGAAAGGTGGACTCAGTGAGCATCCATCTGCCCTGTATAGTGTGCTTGCATAGATTCACTCCCCAGCTGAGGAGGGAGGCATCAGTGGTAAGTATGGCAGGTTGAGATTGAAGAAAAGGGACCCCAGCACAAACATTGTCAGGGCATGTCTATCACAGCAGTGAGTCCTTGACCTGGGTTGGCATGGACAGGAGTTTTTGCATGCTGTGCTTGTGAGGAAGATATACTGTATGGAGCCAGCCCTGAAGACACCGCATGTTCAGCCTCACGTGTTTGACCACAAATGTAGCGGAAGCTATAGGTCCCAGAAGTTTGAGGCATGTACTTGCTGGGATTTGGGGGCATGCTCGGGTGGTTGAGAGTAGTTGTGTTATCACTGTGAACTTGTGAGGTGGTAAAAACACTCTTGCCCACTTGGCATCGAATAGAGCGCCAATGAATTCCAGCGTTTGCACTGGGGTTAGTGTGGACTTTTCGAAATTAATAAGGAGGCCCAGTTTTGTAAAGAGGGTCATTGTAGCGTGGACTGCTAGGAGCACTTCGCTCTCATATGGCACTTTCAGAAGGCACTCATCTAGATACGGGGAAATGGCGATGCCTTGTTTGCAGAGGAAGGCCATGACCACTGCAAGCACTTCGGAAAAAAGGCACGAGCTGTGGATAGTCCGAAGGGTAGTACCCTATACTGGTAGTGACCGTGGCTGATGATGAATTGTAGGAAACGTCTGTGAGCAGGGTGTACTGCAATATGAAAGTACGCGTCCTGTAGGTTGAAGGCCATGAACCAATCCCCCTGTTCCAGTGCTGGGATGATGGTTTATAGGGTGACCATCTTGAAATGTTGTAATTTGACAAACTTGTTAAGATTGAGAAGGTCTAGGAAGGGGCGTCAACCACCAGACTTCTTTTGTACCAGGAAGTTGTGAGAGTAACATCCTCTGTGTTGTGGAGAGACCAGTTCTATGGCTTCCAGTTGAAGATGTCATCTCACCTCCCACGCCAGAATGGGCTTGTGAGAGAGGTCCCTGAAGGGGGAAGGGAGTTGGCGGGATGGTATAGCTAGGAAGGGGATGGAGTAACCTTCCTTTATTTCCAGGACCCATCTGTCCAAGGTAATGAGCATCCAAGATGGTAAAAATTGAGCTAGGCGGTTGCCAAACTGTTGGTGTGTAGATGGCGGTACAGATGGTAGGGGCAACTGGAGCAGGCAGGAAGTTCTCTGGACCTCAACAACACCTTCAAATTTCCTGCTTATTAGAGGTTGTTTGGGACAATGTCCCCCATGCAGGCGATTGTCTGCACCCGTTGGTTGTCAAACTGCCGCTGTGGGTAGTATGGCTGAGGGCGAGATTGTGGAGGGAGCGGATATTTTCCCGATCTTTGTTCTGGCTGTGGCGTGTATATACCGAGGGATTTTAGAGTGGCTTGGGATCTTTCAATGAGTGTAAGGAGTTGTTCGTGCGCTCAGAAAATAGTTTTTGTCCCTCGAATGGGAGATCCTTGACTGTATATTGCACCTCCTTAGAGAATCCTGAAAGGTGCAACCATGATGCACATCGCATTACTACCGCAGTAGCAGCAGCTGTATCAGCTGAGTCCAGGGAGGCCTGCAGGGTCATGCGGGCTATTAAGTGACCTTCCAAAATGAGGGGCAGGAATTGTTCCCTTTTTTCCTCTGGCAGATCCTGGCAAAATTCCTCCAGCTTTGAATAAATTTTATAATGATATTTGGCCATAAGGGCCTCGTAGTTGGAAATTCGAAACTGGAGGGTAGCAGATTAATAGCATTTTCTGCCCAAGAGATCTAAATGTTTCCAGTCTCGGTCAGGATGACCGGATTGGGATTGGCATTGATAGCCCTTCTCCTGCACCGTATTCACCACGCGAGAATTCGGGGCAGGATGTGAAAATAAAAACTCCACATTTTTTTGCAGGTACATAATATTTCCTATCTGCCCGTTTGCATGTAGCGGGGATAGAGGTTGGAGTCTGCTAAAGAAGGTTTGCAGGTTCAAATAGTGCACCATTAATAGGTAGTGCAATTTTTGTTGTTGAAAAGATATGGAGAATGTCACTTGGCTCATGTTGTTGTTCCTTGACCTCCTCAAGTGAGATATTTAGGGAGTCAGCCACTCTACGAAACAACTCCTGAAAGAGACGAAAATCATCCATCACTGTGGGAGGTGGTGGCATGACGGCTTCATCAGGTGAAGATGAAGAAAATGGGAGGACCGGAGGTACCGCCTCATCCTGCTGTCCTTCCAGTTCCTCCTCCAGTGGTGGCATTGTGGAGGATGTGGTTCTGGAGTTAAAGAGATTGTTGAGGAGGGGATGGATGGAGGTCAGCATGTTTGCAACGGTGGAGGATTACTGAATTGTGCCCAGGGGTCTCAATATGGCCAATTAGGGGGAAAGGGAATATATGGTTGCATCCATGGAGGCCCCTGAAAAGGCTGGATGTCCTGAATTGCGGCAGGGTAAGGCTGATAAGTTGATGTCAATTGCCCTGATGTTGATGGGACAAGAGAGTCTTGATAATCACCCACGTCCTCCTCGACATCAGGAGATGCTGTCCTTGTGGGAGAGCGTGAAGAGTGTGTCGCTTGAGAAATGGGTGATACTTGGGACACCTCCTGTCTGAGGAGTGGAGAATCTGGAGTGTCAGATATAGTGAGGCTTGACAGCTGTATGAACTCCTAAGGGTGATCTCTGGTCAGTGCCTGTGTTGAGCACAGTGCTGAGGTGTGATATGGAAAAGAGTCAGCAGGTGGTGCCAGAGAGCTTTTTGGAGCCATTGCTTTATTATGGGGGTTCTCAAACTGGGGGGGTTGGGACCCCTCAGGGGGTCGGGAGGTTATTACATGGGGGCTCACGAGCTGTCAGCCTCCACCCCATACCCCACGTTGCCGCCAACATTTATAATGTTGTTGAATATATTTAAAAGTGTTTTGAATTTATAATGGGGGGGTTGCATTCAGAGACTTGCGATGTGAAAGGGGTCACCAGTACAAAAGTTTGAGAACCACTGCTTTAGTAGGAGTATGCAACCCTACCAGAGTCTCTCTCAGAGCCGAGAGCTTCGGTGCTGTGCACAGCGTCGGAGCCAAGGGCTTCCCTGGAGCTAGCTGTTTTGCTGGTGCCAATGGTGGTGCCGACAGCGTCATCGACACCAGAAATGGACCCAGAGCCACGGTGGAGGTAAAGGGCTCTCTTCAGTCGCCCACAACAGGAGGTGGCGCTGATAGCTGATATTTCGTCCTGGCCCGGTCATTAGACTTACTCTCAGGGGCTGAGGTATGTCTACACTGCCGTGGTAAGTCAACCTACGCTATGCAACTCCAGCTACGTGAATAACGTGGCTGGAGTTGACATACCTTAGGTCGAGTTACCGGGGGGGTCTGCACCAGGGGGGGTCGACAGGAGAAACTCTCCCGTCAACTTACCTTACTCTTCTCGTCTACTGTCGATTTGGTGGGTCTTCACTAGATTGATCTCAGAGTGTCGATCCTGGCTGTAGTGTAGATGTAGCGTAGGAGCAGCTTTGTGCCTCTTGTCAGAAGCCGTTAGCACCATGGATCTAGCCGGGGATGGCATTCCTACGGTTTGCACCTCAGGAGCTGAGGGAGGGACCACTCTCTTCTTAGTATCAGCCCAGTCAGAGGATGATCTTCCCTTACTCACGGGAGGGGTGTGAGGGACAACCTTACAGAGGCGTGAGAGTCTCTCCAGTGAGGAGTAAGAACCAGTGTTCGATGCTGGTTGCAGGGATTTTTCCACGAGGGATAGTTTGAGTTTAAGGTTCCTCTTTCCTTGTTCTTGGCTTTAAACCCAGACAGTGGGAACACTTCTGGGAAAGGTGTCCCTCTTCCAGGCAATGGACATACTGTGTGTGGCCGTCCATTATAAAAGTAAGTGGCCCCCCTTAAACCTAGAGGAGCCAGGCTTAAGGGCGAGGGAGTAGCATCCCTGACAGGAATTAGGGAAAACAAAAAACTAATTACCTGTTTTTATTTTTTTTAAGGATGAAGGAGAAGAAAAGAAAATGAAGGAGCTAACTAACTATGAGAGGGAAAAACAGGTAAGAGACTAGCTAAATTACGAAGTAGGCTCTGCTAACTGTTTTGTTCCAGACCACAGGTGGTAGAGAATGAACCGTGGGTGGTCAGACTGCACAGCGCGGGGGAGGAGAGGTGCGCATCTGTGGTCTGATGGGCACTGCTATTGAAGATCTCCGACTCCAGACGCAAAGGCGTTGCTGCATCTACAATGGAGCACCCACGGGGACATCACTCCAAGTAGTAGTTCTGGCTCTTTTGGTAGCTGTTCCTTGTGCTCCATTCCCCACTCCTCCCTGGCGCTTCAGGCAGGACTCCCCACAGCCAGTAACAGAGCTGTCCCAGCCACGTGCTCCTGCCCTGTGCACTTGCCTGCTCCACTGTCCTGGGCTACCCAAGACACACTTATAAAAAACACAGAGATGCTTTGTCAGTGTGTTTGAAGGGGCAACTTCCAAAGGTTAATGTGTTACTTACCAAATCGTCCCATCATCATCCTGCAAGTGAGAAAATGAGAAAACATACATTTAGTTCATAAATCATTACCTTCAACTAAAAGACCCTGGGCTAAATGGACCTGATCCTGTGCGGTGCTAAGGACCCTCAACCCCCACTGAGGTACAAGTCTCAGCACCCCACAGTATCAGACCCAACATGCTGGAGGAAGAGAATGGGCCAAATTTATCCTGGGTGTAACTCCACTGATGTCAGTGGAGTTACACCGAGATCAATGAGGCCCAATGATGCAAAAAGCGTAATTATTACTTTTCCAAGTCTAAGGGTGAATGAATCAATATATCAATTTATATTATTATATACCAAATCCGTGTATACATTTAAATAATAGATTACATTACACAGTTCAGAATAAGCATTGCCATGGTTAGATATATCACAGTTTTATTTAGAGAAATATATATAGCTTATATATGGTTTGCATATTTGTGTTATGGAAATAACAGGCACATACTACACATGAATCAAGTCCTCAGCTGGTGCAGTCAGTGGAGCTATGCAGATTTACATAAGCTTAGAATCTGGCCCATCTATATGTATAGAAGAGTTTTGTGGGAGTTCTGTACAGGGTTTAGTTTTGTTGGCTGTTTTGGGGTTAGGTTTCGGGGGGAGGGAGGGTTGTATTTCTAACTCGTATCAGAGCACTTAAGATTTTAGATAGGTGTCTTATTTATTTAGATCTACACCATATAAAAATACACACTTAATTACACACACACACACACACTAGCACCTTTTCCCCTAAAACAAAACACTTTACAAACTACATCCAGCACCACAGAACCGCAGCCACCTCTGAGAAAGAGGACTGCCAAGCACACTGCACAAGCTGGAGGAAGGAGAGTAATTTGGCCAAAGACACCATGGCAAACCTCCATTCCCCTTAAAAGGACCATAAGAGCTTTAATATCTACACAGAAAAGCTGTGCCCTCATTTCTGAAGGTTTCATCCAAAAGGACCCCCACGGAGCAAACCACCTGGTAGTCCACTTAGCTACAAAATGATAAAAGGTTGAGACATCCCTACAGGGAGCCTAGACACTGATGAGCTGGAAAGGGCTCATGTAAGCCCCTTGTTAACACTGCCTTTAGGCCCCATGATGGAGAGTCTGCGCTTTCATTTTTAGCCAAAGTGCATTTCTATCCCTTTTCCTTTGGGAGAACTGTAAAAACAGAAAGCGACGTAGATCAACTGCAAAGATTAAAAGGACTATGCTGCTGGGCTCCCACTGTGCAGCACGAGGATGGGGAAAACTTACAGATCCTTCCCACACTCAATTTTTGTGTGAAAGCAGTTAGTTAATTCTGAGGAGGTGTCCCAAGGAAGCATCGTGCTGATCCTCCCCAAATTCCCTATACTGCTCCTTTAAAAGTGTGGTGCAATAAGGATGGACAAAAATGGATTATACAGAGGGGTAAAGGAGACAGCAAAAATTGTTGCGCAAAGATCATCAATGACATATTAGGGTAAAGCTAAAATCGTTTATTAAGGAGAAATATTTTTCCTTTGCAATGTATTTCCAGCAATAAAGTGGCTTCTGCATGAAAAAAAGTTGTGCATTAAGGGTTTCACAGAGTCAGTTAATCTGTTAAACAGAAGTTTTAGGCCCTTTCATTTTGAGTAATGATACACCACACATACCCCCTACACTCCGCTCCTCCCCACCCCTATCCCCCACACACACTCACACTCCCACTCCCCTCTGTCAGATGGATAAGGATTTTCTACTTACTCTGTCGTGGTTGTGAGCTCCTCTGTAACGTGAGCCGTCTGGAGAAGGCCTTCCCGTTTCTGGAAACCAAGATATAAAAGTCAGAAAGTGGAACTGTAATGGAGGAGTTCATAAGAGTTCTGCAGCATCCCTCTCTCATTAGCATCCCAAAGGAGTGCACACATTTTATCTAGCTTTTAAAAATAAGTTTCCTTAGAGATGGGGCAAGGCAATTGACACAGGGGGTTACGATTTAGCACAGTGGCATTTATCAGACTGACAGCCAAATGAATGCTTAGGAGGCATATATCTGCAGCCTATAAATTCACTAGCAAGTCTCCTCAGGCGACAGGAGTCTAAATTCTGCCTGGATCACAAATTAGAGAGAGAGTTTGTCAATCCCATCTGAAGTCCCCAGTGGATATTTGTTCATGACACAAACATCAACGAATGGTTTAAATGAATTGGCAGACCCCAGAGCAGTCTGGGGCTGGGATAACAAGGGTTGTTACCAGAGGTCAGGGTTGAGGAGCACTGGCAGAGCTATTAGTGTGTGAGGGAAGCTTGCCCAGCACAGGAATCTAAATGTGGTTGAGTTAGTCTCTCTCTTTCAGGAGTAACAAATTCACCGAGGAATTGTGTGTGTGTGTGGGCGGGGGGGGAGGGGGGGGGAGAGAAGACTGGCTATTTTATAATGGAAGTTATTTTCCTTTTACTGGACTTTTCAGGATGATTTTCTGCATGCCTATGATCTGCTCTGCCCTACAGAGAGCTAGTGCGTGGTGAGACCCAGTTACAAAACAGGTTTCCCCAGACTCTGTTCAACCATGGCCTTTATGCTGTAGACGAGACCAAGCTGTGCTTTAAGCATGTCCCTGTGCCATGTTGGAGCCTTGGGAACACATTTCATTGCTGTAATTGGGTCCTCCCGTATGGCAGTTTTCTAACTCAATGCAGAGCCAGTTTTTTACTTACTTACTTACATTCATAACTTGCCCTTCCACTGACTACATAGGTACCCTACAAAATTAAGGGATTCATCATTTCCCCTCTGAAGGAAGATAATTTTTTTCCTCTTCTTTCTCTCACAGCTTTAGATGCTGTCTTAAAGAGCTCAGATCCCAGCAGCTGACTTCCAAGCGAGTCTTGTCAAATTGACTTATGACTTGGGTAACTTGGACTGCTGCTTCAGGACTAGCTCTAGTTCTGGTATCCAAGGCAGGCAGGAAACCCTCCTATTCCTCCCATGCCCTCTTGTAAAAGTTACTAGTGACCCCCCCCTTAAAAGAGCAGCCTTTATGTTAACCAGTGGCCATTAGGGGGAAGCAGACACTTCAAGTACACAGTAGCCTGAACTTTTCAGCTGTCTTCCCTTCAAGGCCTTAAGGTAGTTGGAGCTGGTCCCAAGCCGGTTTTCACTGACCAGATAGCAAAAGCACAGGTCTGACAACCACCAATCAAGTGTTAACACTGCAAGGACCTTTGTCTGAATGTGTATAAAGGATCTGTAAAATGTGTGTAAGACAGAGTTTTTGTACTAAGGTGCAAAGCTCTCCTTTCTTCTGCAGAATAAAGCAACTCTTCCTTATCCCTGTCTGGCTGTTATTAGCTCTCAGCTAGATGGACCCGATATTTCGGTAACTCTCTCATTCATTCTTGACAGTTGAACCACAAACATCAACAAGAAATGGTTGTTAACGAGAACAGCACCGAAAAGAGGCATCCCTCTCTGAAGCATTTCGTTTAACCCAAGAACCATTGCAGGAATTCCTTCCTGTCACCCCGTCTTCACAAAACAAGGACAGTTTTGCTGTTTCTAGGGAACCAGCGAGCATGGCCTGGAGCAATGTTGGAAGCAGCTGTTATCTCCTGACATTCTGCTGTCCTGTCTCCTCTCCAGGGCCTGGCCCTGTACTGTACTCAGGGCATCTGTCCCACTGTGTCTTAAGAACGCACCAAATCCATCTCATGAACACATCTGATTCTGCACCCATCAGGTGGCCAAAGGATTACTGCCTGGGTGGTCTAATAACGTAAGATGGGATGACCATGATCACAGGGATGGACAAATAAGGAAGTCTGAGTGAGTGCCAACACTGAGTGCTAAGCAACTGCTGCCTTGTTTCCAGCCCATCGTTCCTCTGCTCGGCTTCCTAGATGGGCTTCTGCAGCCTCCCGCCACCTTACAGCCCAGAGGCAGGAAGCAATAGCTGTGAGTGAATGAATTCAGAAAGTAAAGCCGGTGAATAATGGGTCTTAAATGTTAAAAAGGAAGAACAGAAGTGAATCCTGCTCCTGGGTTGGCTGGAAATAGTCACTGGAGGAAAAAGTGCTGATTTTTAGGAGCTGAGCGTGCAGGTCCTACAGCAGTCTTGGCACCTAGTCCCATGGACCCGGCCAGCCCAGGCACAAGTGATCAAGGTTTGGCCCTGCCCCTTTACACTGCAATCATGGAATAGACTTATTTTTCCACGAACACCACATACCTTCCTCACCTCTGGCCTCTGACTTGGGACTCCAGCTGTTGGAGGATTCTCTCAGATATACCCCCCAAAAACCTTTTAGTAGCACTGAGGCCAGATGTGCTGCACATTTGTGACATTAAGTGGACTAGGAGAGAGATGGACTCCATCTAGGTAAGCCTTGAATATAATCCCACAGAAACTATGCATAGTGGACTTAAACTCTGCCATTATGATGATTTATGAATAAGTCTTTCTATAGTCCCCTGATTTAAAATATTTCTCTATTATAAAAAATGAACTGATGTGAATTTATCTTTCAAATGAAAGTTAAAACTCAGGAGGGGGAAGTCAGCTGGGAGCAAAGCCTCAGGATTTTCAGTTCTCTGCTTTAGGCAGGTACATCAAGGGTTTCCTCTTTTTGAGGGGGAGAGTGCTGAACAACTCATATATTAAAGCTGTTCTGCAGGTGCAACTTTAGCCCAGCTAACTCAGTACCCGAGGCAGCTACTTATAGAGTCGTACAAAACAACAAGTTAACTTGAGCTCAAGACTTCATGAGTAACTGTAAAAGTCAGATTGTCATGCTAAAAACAGTTTATATTTCATATGCAAAGCATTTAAAAAAGAAACAAAATAATACCACTGGTCAATTTCAAGAGGCAATTAATACTGATTTTGCAACAACCCACCCTGAAGTTAAACACACTGCCATCTTGTGGAGTCTGTCATAATACAGTTATTAAGTAGCAAGTGTATGTTTATGCTGTACTAATCTCTCTGTTATGTGAAATATATTTCTTGCTATGTGTGGTACAGAGATTATAGTTCTTCCTGCAAAGAGAGAGAAAGCAGAAAGACCTCTTTTAAACATAAACTTGCATTCTGCATATACTGTGCAGCATGCACTCAAAAGACTACGAGGTATAAACCCAGATCAAATTGCACAGTTTTTCCAGATCCTACATGTCCCCACCTTTAACTGAATAATTGAATCCAGACAGCACGGGAAAGCATTAGCCTTTCTCCTCAAATCCAAATCAATGTTTTAAAGAAATGGTAGAAAGGGCATTACATCTTTCAGGACCTACATAGACTACTTCCTCTCACCTGCAGCATGATGCTATGATAAATTTGTTTTATTTTATTGAGTAGGCTCATAGAAACCAAAGAAGGAAAAGACCTACTAGATCACTGAGTGGCTACCAGGTTATTTGTTAATAATACTTAGCACTATTGTAGCGTTTTCACCCATAGATCAAAGTGCTTCATCAATGTGGATATATTATCCCCATCTAAAAGCTGGGGACATTGAGAAATAAGGAAGTTAAGGCAGGAATTTCAGAGGCACTGACCTCAGTTGTAGCTGTGAGTGTTCAGCATCTCAGGAAACAAATAATGAGGCCCAAAGTCACATAGCAAAAGCCAGGAACAGAACCCAGTTTCCTGAATCCTAGTCCCATGCTTTATACATTTGACCACGCTCTCTCCCTAGGGAAGCTACTGCAGGTCTACCTTGCAGACTTCTGAACCAACAGTGTAAATGCCAGGAATTCTATTCTAATCCACCCCACTCACACATTTAGCCTTAAACAATGCAAAGCACTTCTATAAGGGATCCCACATCCCTAGGACACCAAGCACCAATGACTACATTTACCCAGAGAAGTCCAAACCCTATGGCTGGAATTATTTAGCTTTTGTAAAAAATGTTATTAAATAAAAAACTGAAAAAAGAACACACCATTGAAGAAAACAGCAAATATAGCAATAAAGAAAAGAAAAAAGAAAAGAAGCTAACTTACAGCAGAATTAAAAAAAAAAAAAAAAAACTGGAAATACATATAGGATTTTTTAAAAAGTAGAAGCTGGCAGGTTATTAAATTAATAACACCATGGAAACAGGCAGAGGTTAAAAAAGTAATAATTAAATGGAACTGAATCATCAAGTTGTGAATTAACCCTGTCTATGTAACCTCATCATCTTATCATGCTACCCTCACCATTCCTGCATTTCTCCCTCCTATTGTTTGTTAGGACTTTTCTATATTGGAAATGGTGAGCCAGTTTAAGTGAGACCTTGTCTACACCACAAATGCTTTCCCAGTATAGCTCTATTGGCAGAGCCTCCTAATGAAGACGCAGCTTATGCTGACACAAGGCATTTTTCTGCCAGCACAGCAGCACCACCTCCCCAAAGGACATTAGCGATGTTGACAGAAGCCCTCTTCTGTCAGCATAGCTGTGTCTACATCGGAGGTTGTGCCAGCATAGCCATGTTGGCTAGGAGGTATGGTTTTTTCACACCTCTTACCAATATTGCTATTCTGACAAAAAAATCTGTCAAGGAGACCCGGCCTAAATCAATTTAAAGCTGCTAGTGCCAAATCTACGGTCAATGCTGGCAGCTGGGCATACATGACAACCGCATGGGCCATCACACTGAACATTTAAAGCAGAACATGAGAAAGCAGCCAGTCAGAAGGCTTGGACTGGTCAGACAATAGTTGTTCAGGAAGCCTGGTCCCATTTTGAGGCTTTTGCAGCTTCATTGGCCTGAGAGAACCACATGGCCTGGGAAGAGTGAATGAGTTATGATGTAAATTGAGACAGAAAACAAGAGTGAGAATGCCCTGCAAGTAGAAAAATGCTCTTTGTGGACCAAGAGAAATGGGCAAAAAAGCCAGGACCAGGCAGCAAAGACAGAAAGGATCGTTACAATGTCTAGAGCAGGAGATTAGAAGTCAGGGTTCCTTCGGTCTAACCCCATCTCCCTAATCGAGCACAGCAAACAGAGGAACAGAGCTGTGAATGACCATGATCAAGGTCAAAATGCAGAACCAAAGGAAACAGAATGTCACAACCGACATGATGAACTGGCCCCTGGGAAACACAACGGGCTTCCAAAAATGAGATTCTAAACCTCTCCCCAGATCCTGGTGTTGTTTCTGTTTGAATGGTTCCCTCTTCAATGAGCAGGAGGTAACAATGATTTACCTTTAGTAAAAAGCCAACAAATGGAGCTCTCTGACATGCAAATTCCATTATACACTATTAATTTTTTTGTATGACATTAGCATTAGCAACTGGAGGCCCTGACCATTATTAGGGATATATTGTTCTAGGTACCTTGTGAACACATCATAAAAGATTGCAAGATTCATAGATTCCAAGGCCAGAAGGGAACACTGTGATCATCCACTCCGGCCTCCTGAATACCACAGGGGAGGGATTAGCTAAATAACGAAGACAAAGATGGTGGGGGAGGGGTTGCAGCATATAAGCCGAGTGATCAGGGTGATGGATGGCAGCCATTATGACACAACTATACTTAGGAGTTCATACTTACCCTTACAACTACCACTTGCACAGAAACGTGCTCAGGAAGTCGAATGGGAGCCCGGAAATGCATAGCCAAAGCTACCAGAAGGTGGAGAATGGAAATTAGATTCTTGCCATGGATTGCTGAAATAAAAAACACAAGTCGAAAACAGATTTTAAATAACCAGCCTTTTGAGGGGTGGGAAAAAAGGTTGAAAAACTGTATTGGTTAGCAAGGCAACACTTTAGTCCTGTCACATAATGATCTCAAAACAATTTTACAAACATTAAGAATTCAATTAATCTGTGTCCGCTGGATAAATATTATCCGCACTTTACAGATATGGTAACAGGGGGGAACCGATTGTCTAAAGACACAAAACAAGTCAAAAGTAGAGCCAAGTATTGAAACCAGACCAGTGTCCAGATCATCCCTCTCCTCAAGGAAGAGTAAAGGACCTGAGGGAGCATATTACATGTACTAACCACGTACAGTAGTAGTTTAGGTGTACGCACAGCCTCAGAACTAGAGCTGACTGTATCAACAAAGTAGTGCATATTCATAGAAGTCTCCACAGAAGTACAGAATTGTATTGGCTATTAAAGTGAATTAGCACATCTCCTCGAGCAAGTTCAGATATGCTCAATTGTATCAAATCAGACCTATACTTGAAAATGCCCACCCTGAATACATCTGTAGCAAAATTACACAGGCTACGGTGTACCTGCTTATAAGACACATTAAGAGGGTTCACTCCCTGGGTGGAAACACATCATAAATTCTTTTGTAGATAAAGCACTTTAAAGGGATGTTCTTTCTGCTTACTCCATCAGAAATAGTGTCTCTAAACAGGTTTCAGAGCGGTAGCCGTGTTAGTCTGTATCAGGAAAAACAATGAGTAGTCCTTGTTGCTTTACCAAGTGGGGGGTCCGTGCTAATAAGCCAATTCAATTAAGGTTGAAGTGGGCTAGTCTCAACAGTTGACAAGAAGGGAGGAAAAAACACTTTTGTAGTGTTAATGAGTTCAGTGTAATCAAGGTGGCCCATTTCAAACAGTTGATAAGAAGGTGCGAGTATCAGCAGGGGGGAAATTAGTTTTTGTAGTTTTTGCATCTTTTCATATGCTGTGTATTTATATCTCTCTACTGTATTTTCCATTCCATGCATCTGATAAAGTGGGTTTTAGCCCACGGAAGCTTATGCCCAAATAAATGTGTTAGTCTCACATGGTGCCACAAGGACTCCTCATTGTTTTTGTCTCTAAACAGGACATCCTAGAATGAATGAATGGGGTCCAAGCTCTCAAGTCTCTATCTTGAGAGGCTACCAAGTTTCTCAGATCTATAGAGATTCAGCAAAACAATGTTTTAATGATAATATATGCTTAAAGAAATGACACACTTCAAGAAGTCCATTTATGACATATCCCTCCTCATCTGAAGGAGTTTGAACCAGAACCATAGAGGTAGGAGGATATATGGTATAACCCCAACCTTTTCATGCTATGTATACGGCCTACACATACACATTACTATTAATAGTCTGTAAAAACATTGCATCACAAAATATGTGATCAAGTTATTGGTTACAAGGATGGATGCTGCATTTCTGAAATGGGCAGCAGAAAATAAATTTCCTCTGCATCCATGAACATGACACAGTCTCACTTCGAAACAGACTTTTTTTGCACATGGCACTTACAGTCAACATTCCACTTGATTGTCCACCCATGGGGTCGGAGTAAATCATGGACAGCTTCCAGAACTGTCTGCAGCTTTTGTTTCTGACCAATTTCAGACTGTGTCACTTCTGCCACATTCAGTTTACGGTCAGCCAGCTTTTCTGCATACAAACAAACAAGCAAAGGAGAACTTGTTAGACAAGCATAGGGAAGAGCACCGGACTCCTGGGTTCTAATCCCTAGATCTGTCAGCTTGGACAAGTAACCCACCTGTGAAATGGGAATATTTACCTTCCAAACTTCACAGTGATGTTTTCCAGTAACTTCAGTGTTTGGTAAGACACAGAGATCCTTGGTTGGTAGTATTTTTGAAGTGTTACATAATTTTCACAAGGGTAGAACAAAAATTTAGCCATTGTACCTTCCTTTTTCCTCCCCTATAGTTAAATGAGTTCAACACAATAAGGCCTTGTCTGCACAAGAAAGTTGCACCACTTTGACTAAAGGTCTGATTTTTTTAAACTAGTGCAAACGCCGTGTGGACACTCTTATTTTGGTTGAAACCTGAGTTATTTCAGTTTAGCTGAAGTCAATTTAGGCTAGGTCTACACTACCCGCCTGAATCGGCGGGTAGAAATCGACCTCTCGGGGATCGATTTATCGCATCCCGTCGGGACGTGACAATCGATCCCCGAATCGACGCTCTTACTCCACCAGCAGAAGTGGGAGTAAGCGCAGTCGACGGGAAGCCGCAGAGGTCAATTTTGCCACCGTCCCTACAGCGGGGTAAGTCGGCTGCGATACGTCGAATCTGAATGTGCGTATCTTAAATCGACCCCCCCGTAGTGAAGACCTGCCCTAAGAGTCAGTTTAAGCTAAATCTAAGGCTATGGCTACACTCGAGAGCTTACAGCAGTTCAGCTGTACTGATGCAGCTGCACCATTGTGAGTTCTCTAGTGTAGCTGCACTAAGCCAATGGGAGAGAGCTCTCCATTGACTTAATTAATCCACTTGCAACGAGCAGCAGTAGCTATGTCAATGGGAGAAGCTCCACCGACATAGCACTGTCCTCACCGGCGCTTAGGTCGATGTAACTTGTGTCGCTTGGGGGGGGGGGGGGGGAGGTGGCTTATTCTCACCCCTGAGTGACACAAGTTATACCAACATAATTGATAGTGTATACATAACCTAAGTAGGCCAACTCTTAAACCAAAGTAAGCATTTACACAGGCTGGGTCTACACTACCCGCCTGAATCGGTGGTAGAAATCGACCTCTCGGGGATCGATTTATCGCGTCCCACGCGACAATTGATCCCCGAATCGACGCTCTTACTCCACCAGCGGAGGTGGGAGTAAGCGCCGTCGACGGGAAGCCGCAGAGGTCGATTTTGCCGCCGTCCCTACAGCGGGGTAAGTCGGCTGCGATACGTCGAATTCAGCTACGCTATTCGCGTAGCTGAATTTGCGTATCTTAAATCGACCCCCCCTGTAGTATAGATGTAGCCACAGTGGTTTATACTGGTTTAACTAAGTTGGTTTAAAAATAGATTTATATTAAACTGATATAACTTTCTCATATAGACAAGGCCTAACTTGATTGGTTGGTTGGTTTTTTGTGGGGGGTTTTATTAAATTTATTTAATTTATTTTACAGTGGACAAGGCACAGCAAGTTTTGGTAAAAATCACAGATATTCCTAAAATTTGGGATTCCTCAATAGTTCGTTTGAACTAGTCCCCCAGAACCACACACTAGAGTTTCTCCTTTCCCCTAAACCCTCTCCCCGTCAAGCCAATGAACTTGGAGTTGAGCTGCCTCTATCTACTCTTCCTCAAACTGGTGGGGGCAAGGCAAAGAGACCAAGTTGTCCTCCGATAAGCTGTACAGCAAAAGGTACCTCCTCTTCTCTTCCTCAGGCCCGGGGAAGAATGGCCAGCTCACTACGCTCTTGGGGGTGGAAGCCCAGAGCCTTTACTTCACTTGATACCCAGCTAGAACATGTTTTTAGGGGGGAGGAAGCCTTACATCCAATAGAAGTGAATTTTTTGTCATACACCTCATTGTTATTGATCACCTTTTAGTGCACAAGTTAGGGATTGGGTGTACTGACAGCCCAGCAAATAGGGATTTTGCTAATCTTTCATGCTGACACTATGTATATCATGGCATCCCAGTGGCACTACTTATCATCTTGATCAAATTCTGCAAAGGAGGCACAGCCTCTAAATAAGTCTGTCACCCATTGGCTAATCTGCCACTCTGGGTGGCTTCAGAATTCTCCAGATGACAAGTTCCTGATTTTCACCAGTCATACGTCTTCTAAGGAATCTGAATTCCGTTATTAAATCTCAGAGCAGCTTTCACATGAATGGAACAACAACAATCAAGCAGTGCACGGGGGTAAAGGAACCTACTTTATGAGCCTCTTGTGCATGCAAAAGGTGAAATGAAGGGTCAACTTTGCTCACATATTGTGAGATCCCAAGCAAAAGAAGCCCTTCCAGCACCACATACTTCATTGCCTCTTGCTGCGTCACTAGTACAAGAAGACATTTAGCCTCAACAATGCAATGGCTATGGCCAAAGCAGTCAAGAAGCCTTGTCTAGAGCACGAGATGGAGCCCAGTTGTGATGACCGTGGTTCTCCTGTGAAGAAGAGGCAGGCCTGCATGGCAGAAGATGGGGGGAAAGGCAACCCGGCAAGGATCCTGCAAACTCGTACATGCCTAATTTTACTGACAAGACTTCCCACTGAGTTCAACAAAGCTATGCACATGCCTAAAGTTAAGCACATGTCTAAGGGCTTGTCTACACGTACAGTGCTGCAGCAGTGCAGTCGCGTTGCTGTCACACTTCAGTGAAGAGCATCGGCATAGTTAATCCACCTCAGAGAGGCGGTAGCTTCTCCCATCGACATAGCGCTGTCTACGCCGGGGATTAGGTCGGTATCACTACATCGCCCGAAAGTGTGGATTTTTCACGCCCCTGAGCGACAGTTATACCGATGTAAGTTCATAATGTAGACCTGGCCTAAGTGTCTGCAGAGTTGTGCTACTGTGCCCTCAATAGAAGGTCACTGATTTGTATAAACTCTCCCTATGATGAACACCCACGTCAGATTATTTAGTATACTGCCACTTGCTGAAGCCACAACGTGTGTAAGGGAAAGCAGAGACCTTATTTCTGCCCTTTTATTATCCCTTGCAGCTAGTTGGGAGCCAGACACCAGGAATTCCCATAAGCAGAGAATTCCCAGTTTCTCACCGTTGACCGGCGCCAGCTCCCCAGCATGCTGAAACTGACTCCTAGAGAATGGGCAGCACACCACAATTATTCTGAAGTGCTGCCCAAGCAGCACACTTTGTAGGAAGGAGCACCTCAATTAAAAATGGCTGGCTGGGGCACCCAACATGGAGGGAGCCCTGCCAAAACTTTTGATTTATACTGACATGTCTGAATACTTGTTATTCTAAATTGCTGTGGCTGAGGGCCATTGGCTAGGAAGGAATTCTATAGAAACAATATAGTCTATTGAATGCAACCACCGATCCCTAGCCATTCGCGTTTGTGCCAATACTTTCAGCTAAGGGATATCCCCACCTTCAGTCATAGCCTCACCAGCCAGTGTTTAAAGCTCCTCCATTTTAAGTCAGGCATTCTGCTTCTTGGTGCTCTAGAAAAGTTGATTACAGAAAGCTATCTTTAATAGAAGCAATGGAGTCTGGTCAATTAGGAAACAAAAAAAATTATAACTATTTTATATTAATCTTTGCAGACAATGTTCCTCACAAAAAAAAAAAAAAAAAAAAAAAAAAAGTGTCCATATATGACACGCTGGGAAAAGGATGTGGATAGACAAATTTTACTCCAGAGGAATAGGGTTTGATGTGGAAAAGAGAACCAGCAACCTCAGTCTGTAGCACTAAAAAAAGAAAAATTCTTTAAAATACTGTTTCAACGGCCTCAACCATACACACACTTAGGCCAAGTCAAAAAATAGAGAGAGATTGAATCGGGGGAAATGTTGGAGAAACTGTGGCGAAAAAGGAGATTTCATGCATATATGGTGGACATGTCCAGTCATTAGAGAATATTGGGATGCAATTTGTAACCAAATATCACAAATGGTTGGATATTTATTTCCAAATGGATCCTTTGGTAATCCTCCTAGAGCTTCTTAGGGGAAATGGTCACACAAACATTGGTGCTGGAACTAGGGGTGCTGCCACACCCCCTGGCTTGAAGTGGTTTCCATCATGTACAGGGTTTACAGTTTGGTTCTATGGCTCTCAGCACCCCTGAAAGGAAATGAAGAATTAATCTCTCATCTGCTAGTAGCTGCTTGGCTATTGGTAGCCTCTCATTGGAAAAATAAAAATAGACCAACCATTGAGGAATGGTTCAAAAAATTGTATATGAGGTTGTGGTTATGGAAAAACTGACACACCGATTACGTACCCAGCAAAATAGACAGAGGACAGATAGATATTGGGTTACTTTTTATTTAGTACTCAAAGTTCACCTGCAAAAAGAAAAAAAGCCCCTAGTACAACTATCCAATTTTTATTTTTTTTTAATATTAACATTTGAGAGAGATACCTGGTCTGTTAACTACATGTGCATAGAGATTTCACTCCATTTCATAAAGTCACTAGAAACACAGGTATTGTAATGATGGTCAATCTGTGATATGGTAACGCCCGGTTATATAGAAAAAGCTGGTGACTATATTCCTGGATAATATCTCTTTACACAAAAGCTAACTGTTGTAATGTTCGTTTTGTTTCTGACATTTACAAGGCAAGGATCTGTAAATTTGTTAAAACTTCCAAAATAAATCATTTAAAATTTATTTTAAAAGCTCTCCTCCTGTTTTATTGAGCTCCTTCAAGCTGTGTTTTGAGGAGTTTTCATTGCACAATAAAGCCATTATTGTTAATCAATGTTTAAAAGATTTTGTGACCATTTACCGGAACACTGTGGGGCTCCAAGTGGCACGTGGGGGAAATTCAGCAAGCAGCATCCATAAAGGCTAATTAAATTAGCATAATTGAAACCCCTCACTCCAGCCCCTCCAGATCACTGACAATGGTCCATGGGTAGTCGCTCTCAATCTGCGGGTCACGAGAATTAAGGAAACTATGAGCCTGTTTCTCTAGCATGTCTCCGATCTTCTACTACTTGAAGCTCTAAGGCTTTGTCTACACTATCACTTAATCCACTGATTGACTGAAGATCCTCTCTCCCCCAAACCCAAGACACGTGTAAGTCATGCCACATTGTATAAAGTTAATTTTTGAAAAAGCATCCACTCTGACCTGAAAGATGAACCATTATAATTTATTAAATGGATTGCTCTCAGCCCAAAGACTTTCAAAAGCAGACACACTAGATCTAACATTAGGCCAATTTCACTTTGATTGACCAAGATTAGCACGTCTCCTTACCCCCCATTTCATCTATCTGGGATGTTCTCCTGGGTGAGCGGAGTTTAGACATCAGCATGAATCACCCATTCCGGGGAGCAGGATTCTCGTTTATTCCAATCCCTTACCTGGTCACATGAACAGAACAGATGGGCAGAAAGATAGGACAGGCGGATGCTGTGCCTGATGGCTAAAGTGGATGGGCTGAATATTTAACTTTACCAAAGCTGCAGATAGCTAGTCGGGGGGGGGGGGGGGGGGGGGCAACTAGCCATCAAACCAGAGGGGCTGACTTCTTTGCAAAGCCCCGCTTCTGTAGCTTCAACTCACCCAAAAGCTTCTGCAGCACTTGCCCATCATAAAGGTCCTCTTCAAGCTGCTTAACGATGATTCTCTCTTCCACCAGGACATCGTTAATCCAGTCAATTAGAACCTGGGAGAATGGAGATGGGAGACAAGTGTCTAATCACTGAAGCGTGTTACTTGTATCACAAGTAGCAATCAAAGTAAAGACCAGAAACAGGTAACCCTGCATGAATAATCATCTTGTATATTTACTTCCAAACAATAGAGAGATCAGGTGGCGAAGAGACGCTTCAACTTTTTTGGAGCCCAGATTTCGCAAGAGTTCTCTCCCTCTCTAGGGCCAGTCAGTAATAGGTGATGAAAATATACAGCTCACTGTCATCTATTATTTCCATTCAGGTCCTTTTGCTCCCAAAACACAGGCTTCTACCACTTGAGCTAACTCTCTGTTATAGGCAATTAATACAATATTGGGCTTTAAAAAGATCTCTAAGCCAGTCACTAGAGGGCAACCGTCACAAAGACCTGAGCACAGCAGAGCAGCGGTATATATACACACTAAACAGTATTTCACAGCTGTTAGGTCATTGGCCAGAAAGGGACGGGTGTTTTACAAAGACAATATGCTCTAGCTCCTACTATGGGCTAAATAGACTCCCTGAAGAACAATCCCAGACCTTTATCAACCCAAGCAATAAATGGATGTGAAGTCGGGTGACCAGATATCAAGTGTGAAAAATCAGGACACTTTTGGGGGAGAGGGCGGGGGGCAATAGTTGCATATATAAGACAGAGCCCCTAATACTGGGACGTCTGGTGACTTGAATGAGACTTTACATAGTGCACCCGCAGCACAATACAGACAGAGGGAGTAGTGTGGAACCAAAATTCTAGCCCGCTGAGCCAGTCCGACAGTCACTCTGTACTGTGCATGACAGGTCCCATATGCTAAATTAGCTTAACTATAAAATCTTGCATGTGCTAGCTGAAGCAGGAAGGAACATAAAGAAACTTTTAAAAAGGGAATAATATTAAATTTGTCAGGCCTCAGACATAATCCCCTTAAAAGTAACAGGCAAAACAGTGTCATGCCTTTGTTTAGTTGGCACTAGCAAGGGGAAAATGTAGTTCATCACTTGTTTTACTCCAGTTTACTGTGTTAAGCGCTATAAATAAAAGTACATTTTGCTGAAGTAATGTAATTTTTGTAATAAGAGACCTTGCTTTCTGCTATTAAATTTTTGCTTATAAGTGGAGAGGCAGTATTGCCAACCTCAAGTCTTCAAAAACCATGAGGCAGGGCCCCCAAAAATCATGAGAATGGCTTAAAAATCATAAGGTTTTAAATGTTATATATATGAAATTGTGGATTCCATTGATTTGCTTTCTGATTAGAATCCCCATTTCCACCTTTTCTCCTCAGCCACGAGCATTTGGATCTTACTTTGTTTTTCTATATGAAAGCGGAGATTTTTATATAATCCTGTGATGACAGGAGCTGGGACTTAAAAAAACAAATATTGCAAGATGTGTGACAAAAATCACAAGAGTCAGCAACACTGGGAGAAACAGGCATGTGGGGTGTGCTGATTACAAGATGTATTTGGCTAATTTATACAAGTTAGTGAGATTCAGCTGTATTAAGCTACCTCACAGCAGCAGAGAGAGACACTTAGGACTTGTCTACATGGGGCCAGCAAAGTGCACCAGAGGGATGTAATTGGTAAAGCACACTAATGTGCTGCACTCTAATTGCCCCATGTAGACACTGCTGGCACGCTCTAAAACAGCGGTGGGCAAACTTTTTGGCCCGAGGGCCACATCAGGGAATAGAAAGTGTATGGCGGCCCATGAATGCTCACAAAATTGGGGTTGGGTGTTGGAGGGGGTGTGGGCTCTGGGGTGGGGGTGGAGATGAGGACTTTGGGGTATAGGCAGGTGATCTGGGCTGGGGACCGAGGGGTTCGGACAGCAGGTGGGGGATCAGGGCTGGGGCAAGGATGAGGGAAGGGGTACAGGTTCTGGCTGGGGTTGCGGGCTCTGGGGTGGGGCTGGGGATGAGAGGTTTGGGGTGTAGGAGGGTGGTCCAGTCTTGGATTAAAGGGTTTGGAGAGCAGGAGGGGGATCAGGGGGTGCAGGCTCCGAGTGGCGCTTACTTCAAGCAGCTCCCGGAAGCAGCGGCATGTCCCTTCTCCAGCTCCTACATGGAGGTACGGCCAGGCGGCTCTGCACGCTGCCCCGTCCGCAAGCACTGCCCCTGCAGCTCCCATTGGAACGCGTAGGAGCTGGAGGGGGGCCATGCTGCGGCTTCCGGAAGCTGCTGGTGTGGCCCTGACCCTGCGCCCTGGCTGGAGCGGGGCCGAACCGCTTGGTGCGGCTCGTGGGCCTGTTTAAAACGGTCCACGGGCCGTAGTTTGCCCACCCCTGCTCTAAAAGGTACCTAGCTCGTATTAACACAAAATAGGTACCTTTTAGCAGGACCTACATGGGTCTGTTAAAGTGCAGCACATTAGAATGCTTAAAAAAAAAAAAAAAACACCCTTCTAGGGCGCTTTGCCAGTGCCATGTAGACAAGCTCTTAATATTCATAAATCGCTTTGAGATCCTTATACACGTGCACCTCTAACATGATTCTTAAATGTCTCCATGATACTGTAGAAATGAAGAAGAGCTACTAAAATCAGGGCTAAAAAAAAAAAAAGCACAATTTTTCACAAGTTTCAGCTGGACAACATAGCAAGCCCTTGACTCAGGGTGAACTGGGATAGGTTTGTGGGTATGAACATCACATCTGCCCTTTGCGTTAAGCTGCCTGGAAAGAAAAGAAACTTGGTAATAAAAAGAATGCTCTACAAGTCTTTTTTTTTTTTTTTTTTTTTTTTAATTAAAGATGTTTTGAACAGATTTCCATGAGGCAATAGCAGCAGCTCTTTAAGGCTGTGCAGGATATAAGCACATAACTAAAGAGACTCATGTGTAATGTATTTTTCCATGCGGGGGGCGGGGGCAAGAGGGTGATAGAGTTTAAAGGCATCTGATGACTAAATGCTCTGCAATAGTTTAGACATTGCTCCTCTGTGAGTTCATAAAGAAGCTACATGTATCTGCTTCGTCATTCACTCCAGCCAAGCCAACATCACTTCCTCAATGTATACAATAAAGTACCCATCCTCTCCTTCTTTGGGCACCGCATGTCATAGCCCTTCAGTGATCTCTTCTCAGGCCGTGTCTTGATAGGGGCACCAACCCCTCTGTTCTTCTCCTCGACATTTAGACTGAGATTTTCGAAAGAGCCTAAGGGAGTTAGGCACTCACATCCTCTCAGATTTCAATGCGAACGAGGTGCCCTACTCCCTTACACTCCTATGACAATCCCAGACATTGTCAGCTGGCCAAAGATTACACCCAGCCAGGGCAGAGTAAGTGGGGGTGCAACCTGCGTAGAACAGTTTGGAAGGCATTACTCAATGGGGCAGAGCACATGACCAGAGCAGCCCTTGCAGACTAGGTCAGGGAACTCCAGCCTACTAACTTATAGCCCCCTTCTGGGGGCAGCAGGGCAGTACAGACTCGTTGGTAAGGGTGAGAATGAGGTTACAGTATTTTTTTAGGGTGGGAAGGGACCATTACAGTGAAAGGAAGAGAAGGAGGAAATGGGGGTTGGGGTGGGAGAGAAAGACAGGCCTCGTTTAACATTACAGACTGTTCACTAACTCCAGTAAAAAGCAACTCCCAATTAAGTAGACACATTCTTGTCTCAGATGGTAAAATAGAGATATTACAGCCTCTTCCTGAACTACACCACCTCGATAACTGTTGGACAGCAATAGAAAATGTTTAGCAAGAAAGAAGCTATAGAGAAATACACGATTAGAATCATTCCTTAAAAGAAGAGGGCCAGATTTTTTTTTAAAGCGCATTGAAATGGTTAGAGTTTCAAACGTTCAAAAGTTCTCAGCCCGCAGCAGCTTCCATTGAGAACAATGGCAGTTTTTGGGTGTTAAGCTCTCGAAAATCTGGCACAAAAGATTGTGACTGAAATTACTTCATCGCCTTTCTAGTATCTCTCAATCTCTTTTCTGTCACTATTGTGAGAGAGAGAGACCATGGGTAAACAGATTTGAAAAGGATCCATGTGAATTAGGAGCCTCAGGCACCATTTTCAAAATAGGAACCTAAATCCCATTGACTTTCCAAGTCACTTAAGTACTTTGGAAAATGTTACCCTATGTAAGGAGTTAAAGTTACAGCACTCACAGTTTAAATTTAGAATAAGACCTCTTGGCAAAAGCACATAAAGGAGAGAGAAATAAAACAAGGACTAGTTGTCAGGTTTCTAAAAAAATTAATACAATGGCTACATTTGAAAAGGGGGGGGGGGGGGGACAAAAAATGTTAAAAACTCATTTAATATGCAGCCCACAGTACCAGCCCTCCTAGAGAAAATGAATTTGTAATTAAAAAGTAATCCATCCAAACCTTTTTGAAAAAGCCCTCAGAGACTGACAAGAGCTGCAGTTTTCAAAAAACAAAGTTAGCCAGACCGCCTCTTGATTTCCTGATTGCAAAAGCTTGTGTCTTGCTGAGGAAACCTGAAAAAATGCTCTCTGCATTGGATCTTTTTAACTCTTTCAAGGGGAGAAACAGAGTCATTTGGTTTTATTTAAAATGTACAACAGAAACAGATTTTTTTCCCACAGAGGCTTAACTCTTCATGTCTTCCAAGTCTCCCATTTACACAAAGACAGAGGCACAATCTAGCCAATTATCTGCAATAACTGACTGTTTAAGCTGCTCAATATAGGTTCAGACACAGCAAAGCACTTAAGCATGTACTTAACTGAGCATGTGATTAGTCCCACTGGAATCAGTGGGAGTATTTGTGTGCTCAAAGTTATGTGCATGCTTAAGTGTTTTGCTGGATCAGGGTCTTAAATTCCTAAAAGTGGAATTTCTCTTAGTGGTTCTATAGTATTTGGCTAGTGGCAGTTCTAAAACTGCAGTAAAATCAACTCCTCTCCCCACCATCACCTCACCTGCTGCCTCATACAGACGTTGACATATAAAAACAATCCCCAACTGTATCAGATCCCCAGGCACATATATGCATAATAAATTGCATAAACATGCCAGTGGTGCTTTAAATTTTGACACACATATTTATTAAACCACTTTTAGGACAAACTCTTATGTCGGATTTAATGAGCCATGTTTTATTATCAAGTGCTGGGCTGAAAATTGAAATTGCCACCAGGCAGAACCCAGAAATAAAATGGTGTGAATATCCTACACGGAAAAAAAAAAAACCTGTCCTGTCTGGCTGACTCGTATTATACACAGGTAAGCTCATTTTTTGCATCAAACTTCACCAGTCCCATAAAGTGCTTTATTAGAAAGGCTGCCTGCCCCAGAACACATTGAAACTTGTTCAGAGCAAACTTGAAGAGATCAAGGACAAAGAGCCCGAGGTCACCGCCGTTGCAAATAAAGAACACAAAATAAAAACAAAACGAGTACATAAGAGCATCTGGCACAATGGGAAAGCAGGAAGCCGAGTAACCAAACAGAGCAAAGAAAGCCAACTCCAAGCAAAAGGTCATTAAAACAAGAATTGGAAGATCCTTCTCCAAGAGAATGTGAAAGCATGCAAAAAACAAGATAGCTTAGCTCACTTTGTGGTTGAGTGTGGAAACTGCTGGTGTAAGTCATTCAGGTCTACAAGCCTTTTGGCTAAACCTTCAGTGCGGGCTGTTTCTGGACAAACAGATTTTTTTATTTTTAAGACTGAACATCTAGCTTTTTTTTTTTTTTTTTTAACAAAACTAGTCCCGGTTAGTCACATGGTAGGCCTTTGTAAAAACTCGCAAACCCATGCTCAAAGCTCACCGCTCAATGGTTTCATTTTAAGTTTTGTCTTCATCATATCTGATGGACACAAACTATGCATTTAATCTTGAAGGAGTGAAAACTAACTGAAAATGTTTGTTGAGCTCAGGGATTGACCAAGTAGCATTGCTTGGAGCACGATTCCGTTTAGAAGACTGTTCAAGGGCCAAAACATCAGTTGATTTTACAAGGTTTCTGTCCAGGGGTGAAAGTAAAGTAAAGGACTTACCGGTACGCCGGAGCCCTGAGCGGGGGCATGGCCTCAAGGGGAAGAGGTGGGGCCGTTCAAGATTTAAAGGCCCTGGGGCGCCGGCTGCGGCTGGGAGCCCAAAGGCCTTTAAATCACCCCGGAGCTACCAGCTACAGAGAGGCGGCTGGGAGCCCCGGGACAAATTAAAGGAGCAGAGCTCCTTTAAAGGGCCAACGGCTCCAGTCACTGCGGGGAGCCCCGGGCCCTTTAAATCTCACGGAGCTCCGGACCCTTTAAATCCCTGCCCAAGCCTGGCTGCCGGAGCCCCAGCAGAGATTTAAAGGGCCCGGGGCTCCCCGCAGCGACTGGAGCCCTGGGCCCTTTAAATCACCATCGTGGAAGCCGGTCCAGTCTGGCACGGCTTATTGGCTCTTGCCGGTACACCAGACCGGACTGGCTTACTTTCACCTCTGTTTCTGTCAAAAATAGCTTGCAAGATTTGGCTGTCGAATCTGAACTTGAAAGGGATAGGCTTCAGGTTTAAATTTGACAACAACAAAATACTGCAAGCTCTCTTTGCAAGATTTTGATCCTAAATGGCAGAAACCTTGTAAGATCAGCTGATTGTAACTAGGGTGACCAGATGTCCTGATTTTGTAGGGACAGTCCTGATATTTGGGGCTTTGTCTTATATAGGCACCTATCACCCCCCCAATCTTTGTCCTGATTTTTCACACTTGCTATCTGGTCACCCTAATTGTGACAGATGTGAGACCTGGGAAGTATAAGGAGTTCAAACTCCTTCAAATATGCCAGACAGGCATGGATTTTTGAGACAATAACTGAGGAATCCCCAAGGAGTGATTAATGCAAATTACACAACCCTGGTTGCGCAAAAAACAGCCTTTTGAAGCTACAGCCTGAGAGGGCCATTGACTGATTGACCAATGACCTGTTCCTGGAGACTGGAGATCAAAGGCACAAGAGCTGTATAAAGAAACAGCTGAACTGACCGGTCGGTATCAGTCGGTATCTGGTTCCCGATTTAAAAACTGACATGAACTTGGAACCAAGGGGGCAAAGCCAGTTGTGGGATTTGAAAGACTGATGCCTGCCAGAGCCTTATGTTGGGGTTGGGGGTAACCTCTGGTAAGCATTTAGCATGCGTGTAGGTTCTTTAATGGGTTTTATAGATATTCTCTGTAATGCTTTTGCCCTAAGAATAAATGCAGCTTTGTGAAGGCTGGTTGGTAAACCGGTGTACAGTGTTCTAGTCTCTGGAGAAAAAGTTAATGACAGGTTCTGTAACCTGCTCAGATCTGTTGGGAAACCCACAGGAAGGTGCAGAGGGACTGCAAGCCTAAACCCCGCTGTCTAAAGGGAGAAAGGCCAGTTCTCCGCCCCAAGAGAGGTGAGTGCTGGGAAGTCTGACCTTAAGTGGATGCCATCAAGGAGGGAGATCAAAGGTGCAGTTAATCCTGAAACTGTGACATGAATGTTGCAAGATTTCCCCCAGCTAGAATGGGGGAAATCCTAAGAGAATAGGTGTTTACATGAGATTTTGGATAGTTTTCAAAAGTGCTAATTGATTTAGGAGCCTAAATCCCATTGACTTTCAATGAGATGTAGGCTTCTAAGTCCATGAAGAATTGTAATACTAAGTAGAGAAATGCCTAAATCCTTTTAAAATCTGGGTCTTAGACACTTTTGGAAATTACACTCTTTGGCTGTATCTGGACCAGAACCAAAAACTAGGCCCCTTCCAACCTACAACAGAACACAGATATGAGAGTTCAAGGGGATTCAAATCTGCATTACTCTCAAGATCATAATATTTGAAGTTATTCAGTAGAACTGAAATAGCTTACAAATATCCCTGAGTACTCATTAGAATTATTTAAATGGATTGGTTTCAACTACATTCACATCACTTAGGTGTTTACTCTAACAATGTAATGGTAGGAATGTTCACCAAAACAGAGAATCTTAAAGCAATGATTCGGGATATTAACAGGAAACAAATTTTAAATATGTAAACAAGAACATTCATACTGGAAACCTGATAATAAAGGCTTGTCTATAAGGGCATAAACTGAAGTGCACACCAAAGTGATGTGTTGTAACTGCCCCGTGTGGACACTTCTGGTGCAAACTAAAAGGTACCTAGTTTGCATTAATTTATCTCCACCTGGGGCATTTACAATGCAGCACTTTGGTGTGCGCTGCAGTTCACAGCCTGATAATTCAGACTGCAGGGTCATGTAGACAAGCCCTAAGAATTATGACATGCTTATCTAATCAGAGAAGAGCCACATACCAAGCAACCCAAGTGAACGATCAAAAGTAACCATCAAATCTGAATTCCAAATACTCACATAAAATTGTTTGCAAATAAGCCACAGACCGAGAACAAATGAGTTTGAGAGAAGTTTAAGAAGGTCACCCACAGCCAGGGCCGGCTCTAGGTTTTTTGCCGTCTCAAGCAAAAAAAATTTTGGCTGCCCCCCACCCCAGCCCTGGGCTCTCATCTTCCCCCCCACCCCCACCAGTGCCCTCCTCCACCCACATCCCCTGCTGCCCCAGCACTGGACTCTCCACCACACTCCAACCCACCTTTACCCCCTGCCACCCCAGCCCTGGGCTCCCCGCACCAGTGCTGACTCCGCCCACTCCCCCCTCACCTCCATCCGGTCTGGCGCTGGCAGGGTCGGGGTAAGCAGCGAGGCTCCCAGGCCGTGCCTCAGCCCAGGGTCCCTCCAGCCAGGGCTCCCGCCTCCAGGACTGGCCGGGACCCGGGAAGGCAGAGCCGGGTGACTGCCCTGGAAGGGAGCTGAGGAGCTGGGGCAGGGTAGCCCCAGAGGGAGCAGTGCCCCGGAGAGCGGGATGTGGGCCCCACACGGCAGCGCCCCGCCCTCTATGGCCCCGCTGCTGCTTCTGGCCACCGTGCCACAGTCCCTGGGCGGCTCGGGACGCTTCGCCCAGCCCCGGCTGCGGCGCTGGGGGGCAGCCACCCTGCGGCACTTGCAGGCGGCTCCGCGTGCCCTGCGGGGCAGCCCCCAGCCCGAGTGTCCCCTGCTCAGAGCCTGCCCAGCCACAAGCTCCCCCACGGCGCAAACCGCAGTGGCCCCAGGGCGCCTGCCGTCTACAACGCGCTGCTGCCAGGGCTGGCTCAAAGCTTTTGCCGCCGGAAGCAAAAAAAAAAAAAAAAAAGGCCGGAATGCTGCCCCTGAAAATGACCGGCCCTGCCCACAGCAAAAAAGTCCAAAAATTCCTGGATAAGCTATTTACTATGAATTATTGTCTCAGTTCTTATGTTTGATCTGAGCTTCCAGCTTTGGGATATCTAGTAAATTTCATACAACTCTAATCAGAACCTACTGTTCTACCAAAACCAGAACTGTAATTTGCTACACACAGCTGCGAATGAAGTGGAAAACAAGGATTGATGGCCACTGATGGGATTTATTTGATTATCTAGTTGTTCTTTGCAGCTGGACTTCCTACTGACCCATTGTGCCAGACTATTTTTAAAATATATAATTATACTAAACATCACTTTTTTCTTTTTTAAGCCCACCTCTAGCTTCTGCTCATTTTCAGTTCTGTAAGAGCATTCAAAGCATCTATTATCACGTCCTCCACACAGCAGCCATTCAGTATAAGAGATTTACTATGCTTGCTGGGATGAAAAGTTATTTTCCCTTTTGTTCTTTCTGCATTACAGTGGGATTCTACAGTCTGTCTCCCCCAGAGCTAGGACAGTTATGTTTTAATCACTTCCAAATGCACACAAAAGCCTGCGGTGCTTAATCCACTACGGATACAACTCTTATTGCAGCAGGAAAGAAGAGATTAAACAATCTTTTTCTGTGGAGCCAAAAGGTATTAAACAATATGTCACCGTTAGATTCCCTGGTTCATTTTCCCAGGGGCTTCCCTGCCCTGACTCTGTTTTTCACAACACTGATTTGTGAGTGTGTATGTGAGTGGAGTGGGAACAATTAAGAAGGGGGATTAAATACTGTAGATGTATCCACTTTTTAGAGAGGGGAAAGAAATCATGAAAAGGTTTAGAATCAAAATTAAAGCTATCAAAGTAACTGTTCAGTTTTCCCCTCTTTATTTAATGGTGATCTTAGGCCTGGACCACACTAACCACCCACTTCGAACTAAGATACCCAACTTCAGCTACGTGAATAACGTAGCTGAAGTCGAAGTACCTTAGTTCGAACTTACCGCAGGTCCAGACGCGGCAGGGAGGCTCCCCCGTCAACTCTGCGTACTCCTCTCGCGGAGTAGGAGTATCGGCGTCGACTGCGAGCACTTCCGGGATCGATCCGGGATCGATTTATTGCGTCTAGACAAGACGCGATAAATTGAACCCAGAAGATCGATTGCTTACCGCCGGACCCGGAGGTAAGTATAGACGTACCTTTAGACTGTAAGCTCTGTGGAGCACAGATTATCTTGTTCTGGGTGTGTACAGCACCTAGCACAATGGGGTCCTGGTCCCCAATTAGGGTTCTTAGGTGCTACCGCAACTCAGATAATAAACAACAATAGTAATAGACAGCTTAATGACCCATCAAAAGAATACAGAGCAAAGAGAAGATCAACCCGTCACACTTTCACTAGGTCATTCAGGTACAATCACAGCATAATTCAATCCCCTCTCTGCCTCACAGTCTCACACCAAGTTAGTCGTCAAATTCCTTTCCAACTATGCCATTGTACAAACTCCTGTTTTAAAATTATGCTTGTGAATGGTTAACGAATATTTACATTTATATATGGCTCTCCTCTCTGGGGTGGCCCCACAAGAAGAAACACAAGGCTCTTTTGGGATGGTCTAGAGGATACAGCCCCTAGGAGCTTCCAGGACATAGGGATCAGGTCTCCGTTGCCCTGAATGTTGTACAATCATGTGCACCTGTACAAAGTGGGAGTAAAACGTTACCAGTCTGATTTGTAAGCGACTGTGCTGAGTAATGGTGAACCAGGCCCCAATCCTGCAATGAAATCCATGCACAGAGACCCTGGTGCCTATGAGGAGCACATTACAGGATCAAGGCTCAAGTCTTCATCCCCGCTCTAGTCAGATTTTGAGGGGAGGAGAACCTTGCTAATTTGTATTAATGACTCAAAAGATTCATACCTGACCATAGCATAAGGGCTCCAAGTCTCACTAAATTCAATAGCAAAGCTCCCATTGATTTCAACAGGATCAGGAACAGATCTTGTAGTGAACTAACAAGATTTTAAATCAAGTCGACTACATTCCAGAGTGTGCTTGGTTCACTTATTCTGACCACACTGGTTCAGTTTTGATTCTTCATAGGCCAGCCATGAACACCATGTAGTACAGTTTGGAAAAGTGGCACGAGACCACTAGGGGTTTGAGGAGCACTGTTGGGTTTGAGGATTAACACAGTGAGAATGAGTGAGATTCTACTGGGTTTTAGCCCACAACATATTCAAGGGGAATAATATCATGTGTACTTGCACACAGCTCCTCTCTAAAGCTGGATTTGCAACTGGACAGGAAGCTAGCTTTATGTTCCTAAAGCAATGCCCTGCCATTGCAGTGCTGATAATACAACGCCGGGTATGTTTGTTGTAAGTACATACATAGGCTGCGGTGGTATTTCTTTGAAGCATGCATTCATTCCAGTGATGTACCAAGTAAAGATACCCTGACAAGCATGTATCAAAGCACACGTCCTTTCCTCCTTTATGGGATTACATAATCCAGATTTTTCTGACACATCTAAGCATTACTGCACTGTGGTTTCTAACCAAAGCAATACAAATCAAAAGCCTCGCACACAGAGAGGCAAGTACAGGAAATGTAGTAAGACAGTAGTATGAGCATGAAAGCTTCTGGGAAGAAAGGATGCATTAGGGCAGGAGTTCTCAACCTTTTTCTTTCTGAGGCCACCACCAACATGCTATAAAAACGTCACAGCCCACCTGTACCACAATAACTGGTTTTCTGCATACAAATGCCAGGGCGGCATTAGAGGATAGCAAGCAGGGCAATTGCCTGGGTCCTCACGCCACAGGGGCCCTGGCGAAGCTACATTGCTCAGGCTTCAGCTTCAGCCCTGGGTGGTGGGACTCAGACCTCCAGGCTTCAGCCCAAGCTTCGGCTTTCTGCCCTGGGAGCCAGCAAGTCTAACACTGGCCCTGCTTCGCAGCTCCCCTGAAACCTGCTCGTGGCGCCCCCGGATCCTGGGTTGAGAACCACTTCATTAGGGTACAAACCTGCCAACACTTCTCTCTCTGCTCCATCCTTCACTCAGTTAACCTCAACAACCCTAACCCTTAAACTGGCCCTTCTAAATGCTATGCACTCTGGGTTAGACTCCTCCACCTCACACAGAGCATGAGTAAATGAGCATTGTGTGGGGAACTGGGGTTGGAGTGGGATGGAGTCGATAACTGTTATAGGACAGACTGTAGGGCAATACTACAGATCCTGAGCTGGAATAACAGTTGCTGCCTCTCCACACACGCAGTGCAGATGCTCTCAGCTACTGGATACATGACAATCACAGATCCAGTCCCTCCCCTAGCACACAGGTAGATCAGAAGCTTCTGTTCTCTCTCCTAACACAAAAGCAAAGGGACATTCAATGAAATTGAAAAGAAGAAAATTCAAGACTAGAAAAAGAAAATAATTTTCACACAACATGCAATTATACTGTGGCCAAGAACTTAGTAAGAATTCAAAAGGGGATTGAATATTTATATGGATACCAAGAATATCCAGAGTGAGCAGAATAAACAACAAAATATAGTGGAAGGGATGTTAAACCTCAAGTTTTAGGGCTTAACCGTAAGCCAATCTCTAGCTTTAAGAGACCAGAATGAGACACCTAATGAGGGGGGTAGATTATGCCACATCTGCCTACTGTGGGGTTCTTACATCTTCCTCTGAAGCATCTGGCTCTAGTCATCATAGACAACAGCATGCTGGACTAGATGGACCTCAGGTCTGCTCATTATGGCAATGCCTATATTCCTATACTCTCAATGCTCCTCTCCACTTGGACCTGGCCTGGAGCCCACTCCCTCAGTGTGCAAATATGAAGACCACCCTGCACAACCATTTCACCTGCCCCCTTCCTGGAACAGGGGCATGCTGGGGCTCCAGAACACAGAGCATTGGCCCTCCTCCACCATGGCAGAATTTCACACACAGCGAAAAAGCCTATTCCTCCCCTACTGATCATTTCATCCATCTGCGCTCCTTTCCTGTAACCCAAACTCACACCTACCAAAACTGTTTCCCCTGCTATCACAATGACAGGGAGCCCGGTCTCTCACGTCATGAGGAATGGCATTGTGATCATTGCTAGATTCAAGCTGAACTCTGCCTCACTTCAGTATTTAAAGGAATGCAACTGTAGCCTTCATCTCCCCGCCCTAAGCATCCTCAGGCTCTCAGATGTCTGCTAACCTCTTCTGCCATCTTCTTTGCTGTTGGCCTTACTTCCTAGCACTTGTATGTGACCTCAATATCCAGGACAGTTCATGAATTATTATCCCTTTACATAGATGTATTCTCAGTAACAAATCTCTGGTTTGTAAAGGATTACATATAGCAATCTAAAGATTTTTTCATGAAAGAAAAACAAGACAAGTATTTACTTCCTACCTTGATTAGTTCTTTGAACTTGGAGTCTTCTTTGGAGTTGGGATCGATCATGGTACGTTCCTCATTTTCCTCTGGCCATTGAGAAGGGAAATGTCTAGTTAGAGCCATGACATGAACACACTGTCGAGGATAATACAGGAGCTATTATTTATAAAGCTGGCTGGAAGTTGATTAAGAAATGGCAAAGTCTAGTCATCATACTAGCGAGGGAACATCAAGTGATCAAAGCATGGGGAATTCTTTAGAGATACACTAAAGGATTACACAGTACTAAGTTCCCTAAAATAAGATTCAACTGGCCTTCATCAGGTCATGCAGCATAGTGCGTGTCAGGCTGTATCATCTAGCCTCCTGTATCATGTAGGCTCCTTGGGGCAGGGCTATGTCTTTCTCCAGACAGACAGGAGCACATTAGTGTCACCCAGCTAACAATGATGATCATTTTATCCTTTCATCGGTTATTTAATTTTCCTTTACATCATCAGACTGCAGCATCCTAAAGAACCCAGTAAGCTCACTGCATTATGCTCCCTGTAACAGGGGTGACATGGGATTATGGGTCATCCTCCTTGTGATGGTGCTCTCCATATGATGTTATGAAAATATGCTAATGAGTGTGAATAAAATATAACTGAAATATGCTTCATGCAGAAGTAAGGTATCATTACAAAGCTTATAATCTACTGAGTGTGTTCATCCTATTTGTATAAATGTATCATTCTTGTATCTGAAACTAGAAATATGAAATATAACTCTGAGGTCCTATTGTAATTATGCAAAGTGTGGGCCATTAATGGTGGCTTGGAATCTTGATGGCTCCCATTAACCAGGACGATTGGTTGTAAATGGCTCTGTTTACTTGTAAGTCTTCCTGTATACCTGTGTGCTGGCAAGTGGGTAATGAAGTCTTACAGTGACATGTGATCATGTCACCTGAACTGGAATTCATCTTTAACCTAGTGCTTTTCCATTTAGGAGGGGTGGAACCCAGAGAAGGACAAAGGATTCCCACCTTATGCAGAAGATACATAAGGGGGTGGAACAGAATAAAGAGGGCGGCAGTCATGAGAAATCCCCTAGCTACCACCTGAGCTGGAACAAGGACTGTACCAGGGGAAAGGATTGGCATCCAGTCTGTGATAGAAGCTTATTGAAACATCTCTTAGGGTAAGATTTTATCTGTATTCAGTTTTCTTACTGTATTAGGCTTAGACTTGCGTGTTTTATTTTATTTTGCTTGGTAATTCACTTTGTTCTATCTGTTATTACTTGGAATCACTTAAATCCTACTTTTTGTATTTAATAAAATCACTTTTTACCTATTAATTAACCCAGAGTAAGTATTAATACCTGGGGGGGGGCAAAGAGCTGTGCGTCTCTCTCTATCAGTGTTATAGAGGGCGAACAATTTATGAGTTTACCCTATATAAGCTTTATACAGGGTAAAACGGATTTATTTGGGGGTTTGAACCCCATTGGGAGCTGGTTATCTGAGTGTTGGAGACAGGAACACTTCTTAAGGTGTTTTCAGTTAAGCCTGCAGCTTGTGGGGAACATGGTTCAGACTTGGATCTGTGTTTGCAGCAGGCAAGCATGTCTGGCTCAAACAGGGCAAGGTACTGAAGTCTCAAGCTGCCAGGGAAAACGGGCTCAGAGATAGTCTAGGCACATCAGGTGGCAGTCCCAAGGGGGTTTCTATGACCCAACCCGTCACACTCCTTTCTCCTGCTCCCTGCCTTTTCAAATCCCACTGTAAAATTTGCTAGCTAGCAAGGACTGCACTTACTCTGCTGCAACTGCACATAATGCTGAGTCAACGCCAGCAGCAATATCAAGAGTGAAACTGACAAGGATTTAGGTCAAATTCAGTTGTGCCTGGAGGAAAGTGCCCAGAGCAAGTCTAGCAGAGGTGCAATCTGCTCCATTGCTGTGGAGCTGAAGAGTGGAAAGAAGAGAAATATTTTCTCCTTCTACCTCCAAGGAGCAGCCAGACCAACACAATTTGGGAGGGAGGGGAGAAGGAGAAGGGAAAAGACACACAAAGGAGCGGGAAATGGAACAGGGACACAGAACAGGAAGTGGAGTGGGATGAGTGGAAGAGAACAAGGAGGACATACAAATGGGAAGTGGAGTGGGGTGGGACAGTTAGAAGGCATCGAGGAGGTAGCTGGGTGCATTAGAACTGAGGACACAGCTTAGGTCCTCAGTGTTAGCAGCAGCTAGGAGTACTGTAGCTAAAGCCCTTGGCAAGGAAGTGTAGGGAGTGTCTTTCTACACAGTTGCTTGGACCAACTGAAAGAACCATGCCAACAGGCTCTGGGGGAAGACCTATCTAACTCTTCTCAGCTTGAGGATGGTTTCCATAACACATGGGTGAAGGGAGGGAAGAAGAGGAGAGACTGATAAAATAAGGAAGAGGAAAGAGAAGGGGGGGAGGGTGAAAGACGAAAAAATCCAAAGGAAGGGTGGAGACAAAGGAACAGAAGAGGGAGCGGGAGGAGTAAAGATTAATTTTAGAAGGATGATTGCATTTGAGGTTTTTTTCCCCACTGAGCCAACACTTTGTTGGACTGGTAACAAAGGCTCCCCCTTTGTTTTTCCCCACCACAATTGAATGCATCTGTAGGTGCACACAGCATTCTACCCTAGATGCAAATATTAAGGAGCAATGTTGTTACAGCCTGTTAAATTCTGGTGCTCAATTTCAACTAGCAAACTCACCCTTCCCCACCTTTCCTCATTGTAATCTCCTTTGTTGCTGAAATGACAGTTGTGATTTAGTTTAGAACAGCTCCTATAAGTGGAAATGAAAGCACAGCTGCTACACAGCAACAGGAATGCAGCATCACAGCCTTGTTACATGATCCACTGCGCTACAGCTAAAACAGAACTGGAGGGTTTAACTGTAGCAGTGCACATACATAGACATACAGGATGAAATCCAGGCCTGTTGGAAGTCAATGGCAACATTTCCATTGACTTCCATGGGCCAGAATTACACCCACAGCATACACTTGCCTAAGATTTATGAGGCAGAAGCCTTTGATACATGATACACATGCTTCACATCTGACTGTACCGTTTAAGAAGCCAGGCCCGCTTGAGTAGGTCTACTCTGTCACTGGAGCAAGCCTGCCTGCCCAGGCAGACTGACTGACGCTAGCTCCGCTCAAGCTAACACGCTAAAAACAGCAGCGTGGACACTGTGGCCCAGGCAACAGCTCTACACGACCCCCCGCACTGCCACCTGACCTGGACTACTCAGCCATTTTTAGCACTCTAGCTTGAGTCCCTCTGTGGGGGCTGGCTCTTTGCAGTGTGGACTTATCCTTTGTGTTGCTTTGATGTACACGTGAATGGAAGATGGACAGAGATGCCAACACATTGTGGTACTATGTAGTCCACCACACAAACAATATCATGGTCACAAAAAGGAGTTTTGATGGCCACAGTGCCACGGACAGAGAGCCCTCTGACCTGCACCGCTGTTCAGGCACCAGAACACGACAACCCGCTGTCCCAGTATTACAGTTACGTTGCTGTTAGTGATGAAGCTCTGCACTCACACTGGGTGGATATGACAGACTGTACAATTGAGTGGGGTTTCCCTAGACCTGCCAAGATATTTGGGCTCAGTTCTTTGCAGGGTCCACAATCTATTAAAAAACACCTAAACTGAACGTTAAAAACGTTTGCCAAATTTTCCACAAACCTAGGAAGAGCTTCTGATTCTGTAAGGTTTCTAGTTTCTTTTGGTTCTTTACTTCCTCCTGTCTACTGGGATGAGTCAAGCAGGCAAACGCTCAGGAAGTTACACCCAGCACACGCCCAGCCCATGAGGTTGCGAGCTGGAACTTTCAAAAGAGGGCTCACCCATGTTTGTGCAACACCCACCTTTCCTGTGCGGGACCCTAATCTCTCTCAGTCTCTCTCACCCGCCTTTAACAGAAGAGGGGATTAGAGAAGCTCTTTTTGTGTCTTTTTATATAAAGGCCTCATGATATATTGTTATTTGCTTGAGGGTCTTACCTATATCAAAACAGGACAGAATTAGACCAAGGCTCCAGCTAATCCAGTATCCCATCTCTGAAAAGAGTCAATACCAGATGCAGCAGAGGAAGGCGTTAGGTCCCCCGCCCTTATTCAATTATGGAATAATCTCTTCAGAAGTTAGTTTTCTTCCCCATTCTGGTCAGTCAGTGCCTGGCTTATGCCCAGAAGAATGCAGATTTGTCTCTCTGGTTTCCTTTGCCTATTTAATGTAACCATGGGTTTTCCCATTATCCATATAAACAGTTACTCCTTTTTGCAACTGCTCAGAATTATTTGACTCTGACATCTTGTGCCAATGAGTTCCACAGGTTAAAATATATATTGTTGGGGGGGGGCACATTTCCTTTTATCATTTTAAACTTGTTGCTTTTTAATTTCAGTGTGTGCCTCCTTGTTCTCATAATATCAGAAAGGATAAATAAAAGCTCTCAATTTACCTCTCCTCTATCACATTACTTATTTTACATACCTCTAGCATAGCCCCTCTTATTTGTCTCTTCTATGAACTAAACATTTATCCTCTTTTCAATCTCTCCCACCCTCTGTTCATTCTCCAGACCCATATTTAGTCCCCTATTTCTTCTATATCATCATTTGTGAGATGGGATGACCAGAACCCAATACAGCATTCAAGGCTGGAATGTATTATCCATTTATTTAATACGTACTTTGAGAAAAAGGATGGCCTAGTGGTTAGGCCCAGAGACCAGGAGCTGCGACACCCATGTTCAATTCCCAGTTCTCACACCCTGTTTGAGTTTGGGCAAGTAACTTAGGCAATGTCTACACTAGGGACCTTACAGCAGCACAGCTGTACTGCTGCAGCTGCACCACTGTAAGGTCTTCCATGTAGCTGCTCTCTGCCAGCAGGAAAGAATTCTCCCGCTGGCATAATTAAACCACCCTCCAACAGGTGGTAGCTACATTGCGCTGTCCACACCAGCACTTCTGTCAGTGAAACTTATGTTGGTCAGGAGTGTGTTTTTTTCACACCCCAACTGACAAACATTTCGCCAACAAAAGTGCTAGTATAGACATACCCTTGCATGTCTCAGTTCCCCATTAGTACAATGGGAATAATAGGAATTCCCTACCTCACAGGGGTGAGGTGAGGATAAATACATAGCCTTAGTCTCTCTGTGCCTCAGTTCCCCATTTGTACAATAGGATAACAGAACTTGCCTATCTCACAGGGATGTTGTGAGGATAAATACATTAAAGATTGTGAGGTGCTCAGATATTTCGGTGATGGGGCCAGGCAAGTATAACAAGATATATATTCAGAATTATATTCAGTCTAATTATTTACACATCCTAGCATTTATTTGCTTTTTGAACCACTGCTACACTATAAGCCAGGGATTGGCAACCTTTGGCATACAGCCCGTCAGGGAAATCCACTGGCAGGCCAGGACGGTTTGTTTACCTGCAGCATCTGCAGGTTCAGCCGATCGCAGCTCCCACTGGCCGCGGTGCACCGTTCCAGGCCAATGGGGGCTGCAGGAAGCGGTGGCCAGCACATTGGCCTGGAATGGTGAACCGCGGCCAGTGGGAGCTGCAATCAGCCAAACCTGCAGACACTGCAGGTTAACAAACCGTCCTGGCCCGCCAGCGGATTTCCCTGTCGGGCCACGTGCCAAAGGTTGCCAATCCCTGGCTTATTGTTGATAGTTAATTTAGAACCCAGCATGATGTGTGAGTATTTTAATTTATTCTTTCTGGAGTGCAAAACCTTGCATTGGTCAACAATGAATTTCATCTGCCATCATGCTGCCCAGTCATCTAGCTTAACTGGGTCCCTCTGGATTTCCTCAGAGTCTACTCTAATCGTAACTACCTTAAATATGCTATCTGTTCGTTTTTCCATCTCACTGCTCGCCTCCTTTTTCAGATCATTAATGGAATATACTAAAAACATCAGACCTTGTAGAGAACCGTGGCACACCATACCATGAAAACTTTTGGTATGTTGAAAACTGACCATTTGTTCCTACTCTGTTTTCTGTCTCTTGACCAGTTTCTGAACCACAGAACTTTTCATCTCATCCCAAGACTACTTTTCATCTCATCCCAAGACTACTTAGGTCAGGTCTACACTACCACATAAGTCCACCTAACCTACATCGCTCAGGGGCATGAAAAAGACACCCCCCTGAGCAACGCAAGTTACAGAGACCTAAGCGCTGTCCACACCAGTGCTATGTCAGTGGGAGATGCTCTCCTGCAGACATAACTTCTGCTTCACACAGAGGTGGAATAATTATGCCAACAGGAGAGTGCTATGCCATCGGAATAGAGCGTCTTCACCAGATGTACTGGTGCACAGCAGCACTGGTGCAGCTGCGCTGATGTAGTGCTTCTAGTGTAGACCTGCCCTTAGTTTCCTTAATTCCTTAATATGTGGCATTTTGCCAAAGACTTTTCGAAAGTTCAAATAAAATTATATTTATGGATTCCTCTTTTATCCACTGTTTCACTGACATTCTCAAATTCTAGTCGATTGGCATCCTTTACAAATGCTATGCTTGTCTGTCTTATCATATGTTCATCTAGGTGTTTTATCATTCTATTTTTTAATTACTGTTGCTTACAGTTTCCCTGGTACTGGAGTAAGGCTCAATGTACTTCCTAAGATCACCACTAGCATCTTTGTTAAAGTTCGGTGCAGTATTTGTTACTACACCAGGAGCCTGGAAGGTCCGTAAGTGAAATTAGTCAAAGGCTCAATATTTATATGAGCACTTCAGCCAATTCATTCTTTCAGAAGTCTTGGAACAACACCCCTGGTGACTTGTTGCTCTTTAATGTAGTTGTTTGTTCCAAGGCCTACACTTTTGATATGTCAATCTCTGACAGTGTCTCATCCTCATTACCTGAAAAGACTAGTTCCAGGGTAGGTATTTCCTAAATATCCTCTGTGATATGGAATGATGCAAAGAAATCAGTTAGTTTCTCTGCAATGCCCTTGTCTTCCTGATAGTCCAATTCTCTTGCTAGCTTCCTGGCTCTAACATACTTGAGTAGTGGGCATACTGCTGTTCAAATTTCCTCTCAGCCCTTCTAATTTTTATCCTACATTTTACATACTATAGTTCATGCTCATTTCTATTGGCTTCAATTTTCAATACCTACGCACATACTGATCTCCATTAACACACACTTGCTTATGCCTGTAGCATTAATACTGTACCTAATAGGGTATCTTCAGGGTGGATATCAATGGTGGCGGGAGACATTGGCGCGTTGATAGCATTTTTGCCCTCTTCCTGCAGGTCGCTCACTGAAGAGAAGAAAAGAAAAGAAGAGAGAAAAAAAAAACTTTTATAAACGCAGAATTTTGTACTTTTTACACATTTTTTAGCTACAGGGGAAGAATACATCCGGCAGGCCCATTTCAAAGCAAGTTTACAGCTTATGGAAATAAGAACCACAGCTGCTGTGGAAAAGAATCAGAGAGTCAAAACATTTTGCCGTTTCATATTAAACAGCTGGTTAGCCGGGTGATTTAGCGGAGGTTATTTTGCAGGAGTCTTGAGCTTGCAGTGAAGATGAACTCAGAATTTCCATTTCCCACACCGGGAAGCGTTTAGAGCTCTGTGGGCGCTCTCTCAGTCTGGAGTAAAGATGGTTCCTTTTGTGCACCTCATGGGGCTGCACAGGAGACAGAAAGGGGAACTAAACACTAGTTGACTGGACTTCTATGTCAATAAGAACAATCTTTTCCGCCTGCAAGGATCACGATGTGCCACTGTAATTAACAAAAAGCCTGAAAGAGCCCAAGGAAGACTTGAGAAACAGTAAAAGGGGTTTTAGTGAAACACTGGCATTCACATTATAAAGAGGCATAGTATGGGCTAGGACAGTGGTTCTCAAACTTTTGTACTGGTGACCCCTTTCACATAGCAAGCCTCTGAGTGCAACCCCCGTGATCAATTAAAAACACTTTTTTATATATTTAACACCATTATAAATGCTGGAGGCAAAGCGGGGCTTGGGATGGAGGCTGACAGCTCATGACCCCGCAGGTAATAACCTCGCGACCTCCCGAGGGGTCCCAGCCCCCAGTTTGAGAACCCCTGGGCTAGGGGATCAAGCATAAGACTGGAATCTTTGAACTCGAGCTCTAAACCCAAAGCTGTCACTGACCTCTCTGTAGGATCTTGGGACAAGTCGCTCAACTAGTCTGTGTCTCCTTTCAGCTATCTGTAAAATGGATTTTACAGATTCCAGGATTGTCACTCTGTATGTCCCTCTGAAGCTTAAAATGTCTGTTGAATCAGGGTGAAGTGATGGAAACAGCTATAAGCATGGCTGAGGGGATTTTTTTGCCCAGAATACCACGGGGTTCAATTATGCCGGCATTCACGGTCTGTTACCATCCAGTTTTCAAGTTCTCAACCATTCTGACTTTATGAATTACACCCATGTGACAGTAAGGCATGTATTTATAATAGTCCAAGAGTCCTACACCACTGCGATATCAGCAGTAACTCAACCAATCACCACCCTTTCTTTACAGCTAATTTTCATTCAACAACAATTTCATTGGTTGTATGAGGGAGTCTGAAGAGATGGTGGATTACTTGGCCCAGCTGTCACAGTTCCTCAAAACCACCCACACAACATCACAACCAACACATACAATAACCCAAACCTACATAACCCTAATGGCAACACCACTCCCCAATCCCATTCACAACTGACACAAATCAACACGTCTCCCAGCACAATCCTCCTACAAACAAATCAACAAAACTGACACGCATCATAATCTCAAACATCTCTCTGAAGCCTAGAATGTCTGTTGAGTCAGTATGAACTGATGGAAATGGCTACAGCCATGGCTGAGAGCCCTTTTTGTTTAGCATATCACCAGGTTCAATCAGCATTGGGATGTTCAGCTATTTACAGCTTTTTTTAGTTTTTTTTAAAAACACACAACTTTACAAATTACACTGCTGCAGCAGCACGTCCTTTCAGCTACTAATATTAACATACCTAACTCTCAGCAGTGTTGGATGGAATAACAGTGTTTGTGCACAGCTAGAAAAAGAGCAAAAGTATTGTATGTGCTATTAGTACCATCACACGCTATTAACAGATATGCACCTGAAGCGCTATGGATAACAAAATCAAGCACTTATTTTAAGTTAAAGGAACAGATGGGTTTGACATAAGACAAAAGCACTGTTCAAGGAAACTATGTAGGCTACGGTAACCCACAGCAGCTCCGTGCGGTGCTCTGCTGATCTCTAGTAGTGGCTGGGTCACACAGAGATTGATGAGCCTGTTACAGCCTTGGCTAACAGAGCTGGATTATTTTAGCTCAAGAAGAAGAGGTTCGTGCTTCTAGATCCAGAGGCACCATGTTCAATCTCTGCTGACAACAACCCACTTCGGGGCCTGGTGCTACACTGTACTTAGGGATGGATAAAGTCCAGGAAAAATAAAAACCCAAGATCAATCTTCACCCTCCAGGTTGAAGTTTGGATAACTTACTTTTGCTGCTGCTGTCATTTTCAGTTTCACATCCTTCTGCACTGCATGGCCATGGTTAGGAGTGAAAGTGGAAATGCCAAAATATCATGAGAAAGCAACTCTTGCAGTATTTCGGACCCATCTGAAGGCAGCAGTAGAATTAAGGTAGAATCCGTAGGTTCTGGTCTCCCTGGGCTATCACACTTTGAAGGAAGATCAATAACTCAGGAGTGGAAAGAAAATCATCAAGAACAGTGGGAGTCATCAAGGGACTATGGGATAGGGAAGAGACAGGACCTATGTAAGGGGGGAAATCTCAAAATTATGGTGGATCCTGGTCCTATTTAGCCTTAATCTGCTTTTACCATGAAGTGCTAGAAATCTCCTGTTCTCATGAGATTAACAGACCAAGAAAAAGTTAGGCTACATTAGGGTGGGTAGATAAGCTGCCACATTTATGGATGCTTCTCCCAACCTTTTTAGGTTTGCCTATTGTAACCCACACACCTCCTGGGTGTGGTGTTCTGTCCCATCTAGTGGCACCGAGACCACTTAGAGAGAGATTAATGAGTCTGCTCTACAGCCTTAACTAACAGCCATATGGCTGTTAGCTCATGAATATATCTCCAGAGGTCCCAGGTTCGATCCCGCCTGCCAACAACCGGGGTCTGGCAGCGTTACGCTATCACCAGCTTCACATAGTATTGGCCACTGAGGAAGGGTGTAGTGGGCAGGGATTCAAAGACCTAGGTTCCAAGGCACAGTAAAAGCAGAACTTTAAATTTGCAGATAACAAGTCTTTCTCCGACCTACCAAAAAGTGCAACGTCACTTCAGGAGTGACAAGAATGTTTTCATTGTCTATGCAGGAGACTACACGGGAAGCCCAAGTCCTTGAGGCCCTTTTGGGGCAAAGCAAGGATTTCCATATAAACAGGGAAATAACCACATGCTCAACAGAGCAGTCCTTTCCTGGTGAAAAAGGCAATCTAAACCACACCGGTCTCCCATCAGGCAGTTCTTTTAAAAATAGATCCCTACTCCCCTTTCCTGTAGTGAGATCAACCCATATACTCTAGCCATTTGTATATATATTACACACGTTATAAAGTCCCATGTCACCACTCTCCACCTCCTCCCCATACAGAAAGAGGTTAACAGAAAATTAGAATGCTTGGGACACACACGCAATAATCTCTGCGCAACATTTCACTGGCAGCCAAAGAGAAGGCACTTAAAACCATTTATCACTTTTCCTAATGAGGATTCCAAGAGGTGAACTAGTTTCTGCTTGCTGGCAGGCTATCAAGTAAGTATAAATTCCCTGAATGCCACACGTTGTCCTTATGTCCCCAGAAGCAGCAAATGCCAGATTCATATATTTTGAGAGCCTATGGATTAAGATCCACGTTAAAGTGACCTGCTAGAGTTAATATGCTACAAGAGTGTGTCCTGCCAGTAATAAGGTACAGCTCACTTTTGGTATCGTATACTTCTTGCAAAAGGACAGGAGCAAAACTGCATTCTCTACTATATATGGAATATGTTGTATATACTGTAGCTTTTTTACCTAAACATATCTAATTAAAAAAAGACATTAAGGACTTTTGGATTTTATTCATTTTTTTGAAATTCCTCTAAACACAAAATCAGAGAACTAAAAAGTCACATGCTAAGTTGAGTGTCTTTTCATAGCATAGCATCCTCTCTGTGTGTCCACTTAGGGCTCCATCCTGCAAACCCCTATTCCCTCAAGTAGTCCTTACATTGAGAAGTCAATGGAAATACACATGCAAGTAGGAATAATCACAAATAAGGTTTTGCAGATCTGGAACATGGAGATTTTCAAAGTTTCCCTAGACACCCAAATCCCATTCAATCAAGTTGCCTTTGAAAATCCCAGCCTCAATTACTAACTCTTCATGGCAGAAGTTTTATCTTCATTATTAGTAGAATTTACATCATTACTGTAACACCCAAAATCTCCCGGCAGGACCAGGGCCTCCCTGCACTGGGAAAAGATAGATGATGAGACAGTCATTGCCCTGGAGAGCATATTTATTTTAAAGTACCTGGCACCCACTGTGCGCTAAATAAATACAAAAGATGCTTTCAGAAAATTACATTTAAACAAGATTTCTTTTAAATAGGCTTGGAAGGATTTGATTTTTTTTAAATTGGTAAATGTCAGCAATCGTCGTCTTACACATACACACACACCCAACTGAGAAAAAGTATTTCCATCACTAATCATCAAAATTTGCACAACAGCAAAGTCAGAAAAATGCTATATGAGAACTTATTAGGGTTTGATTTAAGGACATTTACTTTATATGTTTTTGACATCTGATGTTGTATCGGGTTATAAAGCTTAACATTTTGAATCATGTCTGCTGCCATTCAAGCATTATTGTCTGACCTCCCCCTATAATTTCCCACAACTATGACAATTTAAATTGAAAAAAATTCTTAAAAATAATCATCGCTATTATCCATCAAAATTGTCCAAAAAATGAAATTCTGCCAAGCTTACTTTTAAAATGCAGCTAAGTTGCTTTATTCCCCCAGGAGTTTGATTCAAAAAGGAAGCTCTCTGATCAAAGTAGATAAGGAAGGAGATATTTTTAAAATGCAAAAATTACATTTTGAAAACAAAACAAAGTAAAGTATTTTTAGCAAATAAAATCCCCTCCTTTCTACAACATCACTTCTATGGCTAAGGGCTCAAAAACAGATAAAGAAAAAGTTAAAGGTGGAAATAAATGCAGTCATGCATTATGCACCCAGCGCCCATCTTACACACAGTTGAAGAAACATGTTTGCTCTTAAAAGCCAATTTGCTGGGCTGAATACCACAAGGGCAAAAGGTTCTGTCCTATTTCTGTAGCAAGTGCCTAGTCAGAACAAAGTGCTGCCATTTCAATAAAGCAAATTCTAAAAGACAGTCCCCCAGACAGAGCCTCACTTACAGAAAGCCAGAAGCTCACAGCAAGAACTCTGCTCCACACAGGTAGCTTACAAACCTTAGAGTTTTGTGCATGACAAATCCTTTCGCGTACCTCCTTTTTTGCGTTTTTTACAAAGCAGCCCTGCCATTTTGGCTCCCTACAATATGCGATGGTCTGGAGCGTACCTCTGCAGTGCAGTATGTGCAGTGAAAATGTTAAAGGAAGAGTGGCAGCTGGACAGGGACGGACATGCCTGGCCAGTCAAACTTGGGTTAATTTGGTCATGGTGACTTGGGAGGAGAGAGAGCAAGACAGCAACAGTTATGCGGAGGGGAGAGTAGGGGGAGAAAAAATACTTTGCTTGATAGCATGAAATTCAAGAAGGATGAACTCCCAGCATGGAATTCGCAACATAGCTCACGTTCTGTAAGAGAGACAAAGAAGCCATAAGTCCATCGCGGTCAGCTCGGGGCAACAGCTGACACACGATTTTTAAAGGTAGCACTTAGCCCACAAGAAGTCCCTGGTGACAGTCATCTTTGCCCAATAGCCAGGGCACAGTCACATTCCCCCACCGTCAAGCAATCATAATGGCTTATCAAAGAGAATACTGAAGTGCAGAGAGGAATGAGAGGTTCAAAAGGCACTGATCAATTATGCAGATAGTCAGAGAGATCTAATAGCAGGTCTTATTTCATCATCTTCCATTCCCCTGTGTGGCTACGTTTGCTTTGAGGTTTAAGCTTCAGGTTTATCATAATATTCCACATGCCAGAGTTTATGAAAATAAGAAACTGTCCCATGAAAGCTGCAAAGTTCAGATCAGGATTATTCACAATTCTAGTGCACATGCCTGTGTGAATATGCATTTGCTGGGGTACTGTCAACATGGTGAACTCTGAAGTGTATTCATAGAGTTTTTTGGTAACAATTTTGCGTCACCGCTTTCCCCTCCACACCAATATTCTGTTAGTCAGATACAGCAATGAAGCAGGAGGGAGGAAATAACATACAACACACATACAAAAGAGACCAAGACAACTCACAATCACACAATGGAGACAGCAACAAAAACAAATATTCAAGATTGAGCAATGTATCCATTTCAGGGAAGAACCCAATAGATGTTTTAATAAAGGCCCACAAAAGTTATGCAAAAAAATTCAGTCTAGCTGAGACAAGTTTCACGAGTCTCCAGATAACAGGCCATCTGAAAAGGGCTTGCCAGGGTAGCTACTGTATACCAATAGAGCTATACCAGCAAACCCCCTTTGTGGAAAAGCACCTTATACTGGCAAAAAAGGGGTTGCCTTTTAACCAGTATAGCTTATACCAACTCCTCAAATGGGATAAGCTCTATTGACAAAAGGACTTTTTTGGCAGTAAAACTGCATCTACACTACACTAGGATTTTTGCTGGCATAGCGAAGTGATTTTTTCCTCCTCACACTCCTACCAGATGCAGCTATGCTGGTAAAACATTCTAGTGTAAACCAGCCCTCAGCCAGAAGGTGGGAAAGCTAACTTGCTTCTTCTGAGTCATGAGGATTGGTCTCACCCCTGAGTCACATCTGGTCTGTAGTAATGTGAGGGACTCTGCTAAACAGTTATAGCCCCAGAGTCAAATTTTCAAAAATAGTGACTTAGAAGCCTGTTGATTAGGACTGAGAATTTTTACTGATATAATTATACTGACATAAGCCCTGGTACAGACTGATATAATTGTGCCTTATACCAGTATAGCTTATTGTGCTTCCCAAACTGGAGTAAGCTATACTGGTCTAACTGCATCCACGCTGGAGGGATGAGAAGGGGGCGGTTGGTGCTCTAACTATATTAGTTAATGCAGCAAAACTTTCTAGTGGAGACAATCCCCAAGTCCTATTTACAAAAGTGATTTAGGAGCGTACATTCCACTGACAGTCAATGAGACCTGGGTACCTAAAAATTCTACCCTAAATCTCACTGAAAGTCAACAGGGGTGTAGACTCCTAAATGCCTATCTCATTTTGAAAACTGGACATATGCACTTTTGAAAAATGTACTTCCATTTTTGCAATCAGATCTATGTAGGCAGACATAAGAACATGAGAATAGCCATACTGGGTCAGACCAAAGATCCATTCAGCCCAGTATCCTGTCTTCCGACAGTGGCCAATGCCAGGTTCCCCAGAAGGAGTGAACCTAACAGGTAATGATCAGGTGATCTCTCTCCTGCCATCCATCTCCACCCTCTGACAAACAGAGGCTAGGGACGCCATTCTTTACCCATCCTGACTAATAGCCATTAATGGACTTAACCTCCATGAATTTATCTAGTTCTCTTTCAAATCCTGTTATAGTCCTAGCCTTCACAACCTCCTCAGGCAAGGAGTTCCACAAGTTGACTGTATGCGGTGTGAAGAAGAACTTCTTTTTATTTGTTTTAAACCTGCTGCCCATTAATTTCATTTGGTGGCCCCTAGTTCTTATATTATGGGAACAAGTAAATAACTTTTCCTTATTCACTTTCTCCACACCACTCATGATTTTATATACCTCTATCATATCTCCCCTTAGTCTCCTCTTTTCCAAGCTGAAAAGTCCTAGCTTGTTTAATCTCTAGATGCAAGAAATCGATCCCTGAACGTGCTCCCCGTCGACTCCGGAACTCCACCAGAGCAACAGGCGGTAGCGGAGTCGACGGGGGAGCCGCGGCCATCGATCCCGCGCCGTGAGGACCTGAGGTAAATCGATCTAAGATACTTCGACTTCAGCTACGTTATTCTCGTAGCTGAAGTTGCGTATCTTAGATCGATCCTGCCCCCAGTGTAGACCCACCCTTAATTTGGCAGTGTTTATGCTCCTTTCTATTTACCTCACTAGGATTTGACTTCTACTTTTTAAAAGATTCCTTATCTGTCACTCCTTCTTTTACATGGTTGTTAAGCCACGGTGGCTCTTTTTTAGTTCTTTTAATGTGTTTTTTAATTCGGGGTATACATTTAAGTTGGGCCTCTATTATGGTGTCTTTGAAAAGGGTCCATGCAGCTTGCAGGGATTTCACTATACTCACTGTACCTTTTAATTTCTGTTTAACTAACCTCCTCATTTTTGCATAGTTCCGCTTTCTGAAATTAAATGCCACAGTGCTGGGCTGCTGAGGTGTTCTTCCAACCACAGGAATGTTATATGTTGTTATATTACGGTCACTATTTCCAAGTGGTCCTGTTATAGTTACCTCTTAGGGTATGTCTACATTACGGGATTAATCCGAATTTATATAATTCGGATTTGAAAAACAGGTTGTATAAAGTCGAAATGAATGCGGCCACACTAAGCACATTAATTCGGTGGTGTGCGTCCAAGAACCGGGGCTAGCGTCGATTTCTGCACCGTTGCACTGTGGGTAGCTATCCCATAGCTATCCCATAGTTCCCGCAGTCTCCTGCGCCCATTGGGATTGTGGGTTAAGATCCCAGTGCCTGATGGGACAAAAAACATCGTCGCAGGTGGTTCTGGGTACAGCCTCACCTCCTCCCTCCCTCCATGAAAGCAACGGACGGCAGACAACCATTTTCGCGCCTTTTTTCCTGGGTGGGTGAACACTGCAGACTCCATACCACGGCAAGCATGGAGCCCGCTGAGCTCAAGACAGCAGTCATGAACATTGTAAACACCTCGCGCGTTCTCGTGGAGTTTATGCTCAGCCAGGACCAGAAAAACGAGGCGAGGAGGCAGCGGCGGCGGCAGCGCAGCGACAAGCATGATGAGGACATTGACATGGACATGGACACGGATACAGAATTCTGTGAAACCACGGGCCCCGGTGCTTTGGAGATCATGTTGTTAATGGGGCAGATTCTATCCATGGAACGCCGATTCTGGGCAAGGGAAACAAGCACAGACTGGTGGGACCGCATAGTGTTGCGGGTCTGGGACGATTCCCAGTGGCTGCGGAACTTTCGCATGCGTAAGGGCACTTTCATGGAACTTTGTGACTTGCTGTCCCCTGCCCTGAAACGCCAGAATACCAAGATGAGAGCAGCCCTCACAGTTGAGAAGCGAGTGGCGATAGCCCTGTGGAAGCTTGCAACGCCAGACAGCTACCGGTCAGTCGGGAATCAATTTGGAGTGGGCAAATCTACGGTGGGGGCTGCTGTGATGCAAGTAGCCAAAGCAATCACTCAGGTGCTGCTATGAAAGTTAGTGACTCTGGGAAATGTGCAGGCTATAGTGGATGGTTTTGCTGCAATGGGATTCCCTAACTGTGGTGGGGCGATAGACGGAACCCATATCCCTATCTTGGCACCGGAGCACCAAGCCACCGAGTACATAAACCGCAAGGGGTACTTTTCAATGGTGCTGCAAGCACTTGTGGATCACAAGGGACGTTTCACCAACATCAACGCGGGCTGGGCGGGAAGGGTTCATGACGCTCACGTCTTCAGGAACACTACTCTGTTTAAAGGGCTGCAGCAAGGGACTTACTTTCCGGACCAGAAAATAACCGTTGGGGATGTTGAAATGCCAATAGTTATTCTTGGGGACCCAGCCTACCCCTTAATGCCATGGCTTATGAAGCCGTACACAGGCAGCCTGGACAGGAGTCAGGAGCTGTTTAACTACAGGCTAAGCAAGTGCAGAATGGTGGTAGAATGTGCATTTGGCCGTTTAAAAGGTCGCTGGCGATCATTATTGACTCGCTCTGACCTCAGCCAAAGAAATCTCCCCATTGTTATTTCTGCTTGCTGTGTGCTCCACAATCTCTGTGAAAGTAAGGGGGAGACCTTTATGGCGGGGTGGGAGGCTGAGGCAAATCGCCTGGCTGCTGATTACGCGCAGCCAGACACCAGGGCGATTAGAAGAGCACACCAGGAAGCGCTGTGCATCAGAGAAGCTTTAAAAAACAGTTTCATGACTGGCCAGGCTACAGTGTGAAATATCTGTTTGTTTCTCCTTCATGAAAACCCGCCCCCTTTATTGACTGATTTTCTGTAAGGAACCCACCCTCCCCCTTCCCCCAGCTTTCTTTCAAACCAAATAAAGTCACTATCATTTAAAAATCATTTATTCTTTATTAATAGATTAGAAAAAGAGGGAGGGAACCCGGGTGGTATTTGGGAGGAGGATTGCTGGGAAGGAAAAAGCCACAAAGAAAAGGTTAAAAAAATGACAGCCTTTTGCTTGGGTTGTCTACTGGGGTGGAATGGGAAGGTGTACGGAGCCTCCCCCCCGCGTTCTTACACGTCTGGGTGAGGAGGATACGGAACATGGGGAGGGGGGAGGGTGGAACAGGGGCTGAAGCGGCAGTCTGTTTTCCAGCAGCCGTTCCTGAAGCTCCACCAGACGCCGGAGCATGTCTGTTTGCTCACGCAGCAGCCCCAGCGTTGCATCCTGCCTCCTCTGGTCTTCCTGCCGTCACCTCTCATCTCGAGCGTCCCTCCTCTCCTCACGTTGGTCCCTCCTGTCCTCACGTTGGTCCCTCCTGTCCTCACGTTCACTGGCTTCTTTCCTATACTTTGAAACTGTTTCCTTCCACTCATTCAGATGAGCTCTGTCACTGCGGCTGGATTCCATAATTTCAGAAAACATCTCGTCTCGCGTTCTCTTCTTACGACGCCTTATCTGTGATAACCTTCGGGATGGAGGAGGGAGGCTTGAGGAATTTGCAGCTGCTGTAGGGAGGGGAAAAAAGAGAGAATTGTTTAAAAAGCTACATTTTGCAGAACAATGCTTATACTCTTTCACGGTGACCAACACTATTCACATTACATAGCACATGTGATTTCTGTGCAAGGTCGCATTTTGCCTCTTAATGCTGAGTGCCTGTGGCTTTGCTGCTAGAGATCACAGGTCTGGGCAACAGAATTCGGCTTGCATGCGGCCATGGTAAGCCATTGTCTTACAGCTTCTGCGCCCTCCTTTCCCACATACCAAGCATAGCCTGTAGAGTGCTGCGGTTTTTCTGTTAACATTCAGCAGCACCAGAAAACAAACTAACCACCCCCCCCCCCTCGCCATGAATTCTCTGGGATGATCACGGTACACCTCCCCTCACCGCGTGGCTGGTAACAGGGAAGATCCCTGCTAGCCAAACGCGAAAAACTCAGGGCCAATTTCCCATCTGCGCTTGGCTAACTGCAGGGAAGGATTTATTTTCCGCCACAGGCAAACAGCCCAGTAGGAACGGCCACCTCTGTCCCCTTAATTAAGTTCCCGTATTTCAACCAGGTTACCAGGAGTGATATCACTCTCCTGAGCATTACACAACAAGATAAAGAACGGATGTTGCTTGAATGCCAGCAAACACCAGGACCATACGCTGCCAGGCTTTGTCAGGCAATGATACCAGATTACTTGCTGCAAGCATGGCGTGGTCAAGTGTCTTACCATGGAGGAGGGAATAAGGATGCACTGCCCAGAAACCTTCTGGCAAGGCTTTCGGAGTACCTCCAGGAGAGCTTCATGGAGATGTCCCTGGAGGATTTCCGCTCCATCCCCAGACACGTTAACAGACTTTTCCAGTAGCTGAACTGACTGCGAATGCATCCCAAGTCCTCAGGGCAAAGTAATCATTAAAAACCGTTTGCTTTTAAAACAAGTTTTATATTTTAAAAGGTAAACTCACCTGAGGTCCCTTCCATGGGGTCAGAGTCTTGGGTACTGGCTTGGGAGGGTTGGGAGGGTACTTCAGTCAGGGTGAGAAAAAGATCCTGGCTGTTGGGGAGAACGGAGTGCTGTGTGTTCTCTGCAAGCTCATCCTCATCCTCCTCCTCCTCCTCTCCCCCATCGGCAGAATCCTCAGGCGTCGCTGATGAGACTATCCCCGACCCAGAATCCACGATCACAGGTGGGGTAGTGGTGGCAGCCCCCCCTAGAATTGCATGCAGCTCGGTGTAGAAGCGGCATGTCCGCAGCTCTGACCCGGAGCGACCGTTTGCCTCCTTTGTTTTTTGATAGGCTTGTCTGAGCTCCTTGACTTTCACGCGGCACTGCTCAGAGTCCCTATTGTGGCCTCTCTCCATCATGCCCTTGGAGATTTTTTCAAAAGTTTTTGCATTTCGTCTTTTAGAACGAAGTTCTGCAAGCACTGAATCCTCTCCCCATACAGCGATCAGATCCAGTACCTCCCTCACGGTCCATGCTGGTGCTCTTTTTCGATTATCAGCCTGCATGGTTACCTGTGCTGATGAGCTATCTGTGGTCACCTGTGCTCTCCACACTGGGCAAACAGGAAATGAAATTCAAATGTTCGCGGGGCTTTTCCTGTCTACCTGGCCAGTGCATCCGAGTTTACATTGCTGTCCGGAGCGGTCACAATGATGCACTGTGGGATAGCTCCCGGAGGCCAATACCATCGAATTGCGGCCACACTATCCCTAATTCGAAATGTTAAAATCGATTTTGGCGCTACTCCGCTCGTCGGGGTGGAGTACAGAAATCGATTTAAAGGGCCCTTTACATCGAAATAAATAGCGTCGTTGTGTGGACGGTTGCAGGGTAAATTCGAATTAAAGCTGATAAATCCGAATTAAAGTCGTAGTGTAGACCAGGCCTTAGACCAGATGCTGCGCTCCACTCAGGACTAAATCAAGAATTGCCTCTCCCCTTGTGGGTTCCTGTACCAGCTGCTCCAAGAAGCAGTCATTTAAAGTATCGAGAAATTTTGTGTCTGCATTTCGTCCAGACCTACTGGGGTTCCCCAGGGGCAACCCTCCAGGATTGGCCTGGAGTCTCCTGGAATTGACATCGATCTCCCGGTGACTATTGAAAGCAATCCAGGAGACTTTAATAGGCTATTTTAAGAAAATGGCATTACATCATGTTGGGGGGAAAATCTCCCAGAATAACTTCAGTCAGAGTTGGCAACCCTAATGGGGTTCCATCTGTGTGGATCCAGTTGCAGGATCAGGGCTTATGCTTGTTCCAGTGTCTGGCCATCAGTTGGCCAAAACACACACACACACACACACACACACTTCTTTGAGAGAGAGTGGGAAAAACATTCCAGTATTGCCAACCCCCAAACATAAAAAAATCATGACCTAGGCCCCCCAAAATAATGAGATTTTAATAAATTCAGAGTTCATTGCCTTCTAACGTCTGTGTCTTTTTGCTGCACTCTAGTCATGTTTTCAGGTTTTTCTCTGCAACCAGAGGACAACACGTTTTTTTGTAAAATAAATGAAATAAATAATTAGTAAAAGAAATGAAAGAGGAGATTCTCCTGTAATCCCCTGAAAAATAATGTAAGTGGGGTTAAAAAAAAAAAAAAAAAAAGGGAAATCAAAGGTAGCAGAAAAGCAGCAGTGAGAAGTCCCCAACCTCAGTGTTATGTGTTTTAGGACTCACCGAGACCTATACCTGTTCCAGTTTGAACTTACAGTGGCTTTAAAGATCAGTGCCCTGGAGTGGACTACACTCTCATGCTGCTGTTATGGGCATTCAGACAGCAGCAAGACTCTCCCCTCCTTTCTTGGGCATGCATGGTGCCTCTTCTCAGGCACCAAGACTCATGAGATAAGGAAAATTAAACAGCACAGGCTGGGATTTGAAAAGAGAAATAGGAGACACCTACATTAACCTCCCAGGAAACGCATCCTGTGAGATTTCCATGGAAAATGCAGAGGCGGTCATTCAAAACCCAGGACATCATCCCCGTAAATCCAACAGTGGTTTACAGAATCCCCTTTACTTGTGCATTGCCTCTACACAGCCCAATCCTCCCTTCTGCAACTGACACGGACTTGTGCCTTACCTCTCCAGTAGTTCCACTGAAATCAGAGTGAAGTACAACTATCTCAATGCAAGTAAGAGTGGCACAATTTAGCCCTTACATTTTAATCTCTTCACAGCAGGGACCTCACTCCTATCATTGCCTCAGGCATGCACTTACAGTGGCACTACTGAAATTAGTAAATAACAATAAAGAATTGTCAAGTGACCAGTGGGTTTGTCAGACCCATGGAAGCTGCCCTAAATCATCCAGGCAACAGAGCATTCTCTGGCCTATGGGATTCCCACAGTGGCACAGGGCCATAAGCCACCCCGGTCTCAATATCAGTGAAGGGGCCATGGCTAGGGCACCCATAGGCCCTAACAACCCTCAGATGCCGTAACAGGCCCTGGTGATCATTGACAGCCAACACTATTTAGTTGTGCTGACTGACCTGGCCTTATCAACTTAAACCAATATACTGCCTGGACTGTATATCCACATGCCATGCTGTACAGTTTACACCCACAATAGTAAGTTGTGCTGTTAAAGGCACTTCAGTTCCAAATAGCTGGCTGCTTCGGTGCATGGGAATGCACACAACTGCCCAGAATGAAAGTGATCAGTAGCAAGAAAGTGAAAACTCCAATGAGATTTTCAAGCATTTCTCAAGAGGCATGAAAGTGAACTTTAAACTCAGCTTGCACCCAGTAAAACAAAACAAACAAAAAAATGGAATTCCAATTAGGCAAATTCCACTACCCATGAAGGTAGGAACAATTTGATTTCAACACGAGGTACTTGCTTATCTGCGTCCTCAATAACGTCAGCATCATTAACACTGTGTTAGTGTTTTAGGATACAGCGCAGGCCACCTTTAACTCACCACCATTAATGTTCTTGTTATAAAGGGCAACCACTAACTCTCAGCTGAAAATTTCCATCAAAACAGTCTTTCAATGGAAAATTATGTTTGACAAAACAAAATTTTCCACAAAAAAAAGTGTCTGCTTTCCATGGAATATTTCAATTTTTCACCAAAATATTTTGACCCTGACAAAATCTTTTGGTTTTTGTGTTTTCAGCAAAAACTCGGAAAATTTCCATGGAAAATTTTAAGAAAAAATTTTTTTTCTATTATTGTTGAAAACTGACATAGAAAAAAAAAATAATTCAGACTAGCTGTATTCAGGATGTAAATTCAGTACGATTGTGATGTGACAGAGCCCCAAAGGGTACATCTACACTACAATAAAACATCTGTGGCAGACCCATGTTAGCTGACTCAGACTGCGGGGCTATAAAACTGCATCGTAGACATTTGGGTTTGGGCTAGAGAATGAGCTCTGGGCCCACCCGAGAGCCCAGTCATGATGGGAGATGGAAGAACCATACACTGTTTGGGGCCTTCGTATGCTTTTCCTTTGCAATGTAGTTAAGCGGCTGTTTCTTTTCTATAGTTGAAATGCCCACTGACACACTGAGTCAAAGAAACAGGAACTTAGCACAGATGAATGAAGTCTCAAAATTGATTTCTATTTTTAGCCCATAAACAAATGTCTCCATACCCTCAAATAAAAGCATGTGTCCAGCTCTTTTCCCTGACAGAATCTGCTTTTAAGGATTCAGCAGTTATGAATCCTTTTAATATACCAAAAAAAATATTAAACTTGTTACCTGAACTAAGCAGAATGAGACCAGGACAACTGGGAAGATATAGCTGAAATGAACACTGATCTGGTCCTTATGTAGCTATGGGACTTAATGAGGATCAACGTGTGGATAAAAATTAGAGAAAGAAAATACAGGGGCTCAAATTCTGTTACAGGCTCTACTGGGCTGTTGATCACTATTTTTTGCTTTGTTTTGTGTGTGTCAGCCGTCATTTCGACTATAGAAAAGAAACTGCCACTTACCTACATTGCAAAAGAAAAGCATACATAGGTCCCTAACAGTGAATGGTTCTTACCTAACTCAAGAAGGGAGATAAACAAGAGTCCCCCTCATTTAGATAAAGTCGTCACAGGTCAATAATTCCAGCTCCTTCATTTATAATATAAACCTCTACCCCGATATAACGCGACCTGATATAACATGAATTCGGATATAACGCGGTAAAGCAGCGCTCCGGGGAGGAGGTGGGGCTGTGCACTCCAGTGGATTAAAGCAAGTTCGATATAACGCGGTTTCACCTATAACGCGGTACGATTTTTTGGCTCCCGAGAACAGTGTTATATCGAGGTAGAGGTGTATTTAACTCTCCCGTTACATCACGGCAGTTTGCCTGGGATGCTTTGTTACTGTCACAATTAAATCGCCTGCATGGCAGCTGATCTTTTTTGTTCTTCTGCACTTTGGAACAGAAAGTTATTCAACTCAAGCTTGACAAGGGAACAAGAGAACATGGATCAGGAATGTCCTACTAACATCCCATATTAATTGTTCTGCGATGTAGGAACCTTCCTCCTATGTTTCCTGCTTCTTATCTCCACCTTTTCCCCAGTTTTGAATGCGTGCCACCTAGAGAAGAGGTGATTATTTAAGGACAACTGACAACTAGCCATCTTCTCCACTAGCTTATTCACTGCTACCTAGTAAGTGGGAAACTCTCCCAAGCAAATGAAGGCCATCCATTTCTAGAATTTGAACATTTTTAAAGGAGAAAAATGTGTCTGTACAGCACCTAGCACAATGGGGTGAGGGTCCATGAGTGGAACTCCTAGGCACTACCACAATACAAATAATAAAGCTTCTATCCTTCAAGACGTGAACTGAATGGATCCAATGAAGTATCATCTTTTTGAGCTTGCAAATGGATTGCTTCAGTCCATGAGTTTGCAGGCAGACAAACAGAGGGTGGGCTGAAGTGATGCCTAGAATTTGTGCTGGCTCCCATCACAGGGGTGAATTTCACCCTGAAAGAACACTGACAGCAATTAGTAAAATAAATTTCTGTTTGGCGGTAAGGACATTTATTCCCTCCACCCTTGCTCAGTTAAAGTTCTGCCATAAAAAGCAGAAGGGATTTTTCCACTCATTAAACAAGGGTGCGTTGGTGGTGGAATGGAGGTGGTGGTAGGTCTTTGTTGTTTCCCACTGCCGCCTGCATGAATAACAGGAACCTTGCATTTGAGAGAGGGAGGTAGAGTCTGAAAGTTGCCTGTTAAAACATTAAGGAAAGAGAAAGTCTAATGTGCAGAGGAAAGCTATGTGGGGAGACCTACTGAAGTAAATCTGTCATCCTTTAGTATCCCTGCACTGGCCTTGGGCAACATCAATACTCCCTTTGGATATGCTTGTTCTTCACTCACCCCCCCACCCCCCCCGCACCCGCCTTGCTATATAGATAATAAAGAAGTTATTTTAAATTTAGTACAGCAAATTCTATATAAAGCATTGCATATTACTATGTAGTCCACAATACACCTCTACCGAGATATAACGTGACCCGATATAACACGAATCCAGATATAACGCAGTAAAGCAGTGCTCTGGGGGGCAATTTAAGGAAAGCAACTCTTTTTGGTGCAGAAAAGTAACTCTGCAGGAAAAGCACACTGAAGATAACAGATGCTGCAAACCACAAATATAAGTTCTCTCTGAACTGTTACTAAAACTGTGCACTCCGGTGGATCAAAGGAAGTTCGCTATAACGCGGTTTCCACCTATAACGCGGTAAGATTTTTTGGCTCCTGAGGACAGCGTTATATTGGGGTAGAGGTGTATTACTTTGACTTCTACTCCAAATAAAAGTTCAAAGACATTTATCAGAATGAATTAATCTTCACAGACATTTTTATTACTGTATTATTATCTATATTTTTAAAAAGATAATAGACACAGAGAGTCTGAGGGCAAAGTTTGGGAACCCAAGTTAGGCACCTAAATAAGGGGCCCGTTTTCAGATGTGCTGACACCCCCAATTCCCATTGAGCAATGAGTGCTGAGCACCTCTAAAGTCAGGCCACTGACACGAGCACCCAAGTTTCTAAGTTTTGGACAAAGTGACTAGCGAAGGACAAATCAGCCAGTTAACCAGCAGTGTCAGGAACGTAACTGAAGAGTTCTCAGACATTCATTTTAATCTCTCCCATCACACAGCACCGCCCCCCTCTCCCCAAAAAAACAACAACAATTACTTGCTAATTCTGTACACATTAAATCTGGCCCCAAATAAGGACTCAATGCTGCAAACACTACCACCTGTTACCATTAGTAATTCCCACTGAAGTTAATGTAATTCCACACGGTAATAAACATTACAATGAGCAGTATTTGCAGAAACAGACTCGAGAATAAACATTTCCCCAGCCTTCTCAGTTGGATACGGATCATCAGGAATAGTTTTACGTGCTTCAGCTTATTGCTTTTCTTCTCTTATTTGTTCTAATTGATATAAAGTGTTATGCAGAGGTTTATATTAAACATACATATGTGTAAATATTTGCACACATCAAATGTTTTTTGCTGAATATGTCAAGAGAAATCAAAGGCAACAGGACTCACTGATGAAGGCAATGACAGCAGATAAACACCGGTAGTAGCAAGAAAATGGCACTCTCCAATTCAGCCTGCGATATGGAAGTCAAGAAAGAAGCCGTGTGCTATATATGAACTCCTATCTACAGCTATGACTTGCAATTTAAGGAAAGCAACTCTTTTTGGTGCAGAAAAGTGACTCTGCAGGAAAAGTACACTGAAGATAACAGATGCTGCAAACCACAAATATAAGTTCTCTCTGAACTGTTACTAACGGCTCTAGATGCACAAACATCAACTAAAAAGGAAAGGTAGTCCTGCTTTGGGGTTTTGCTAAAAAACAAACCAACCAACCTTGCCATTCAGATGTTTAACTCAACTAATTTTAGGATTTTATAGTAAATACTGGGTCTGAACCCAGCACAATGTAAATAGGGTCCAGCCTAGGGATGGGCAGACTATTTCACAAGGTTGGAAACCACACCCAGAAACTCAGCTAAAGCTTTCAAAGTGTTTACCACCTCTTCCTGTCCCAAAGCAGCGAAACAGCAGCAGCCAGAGTCTACCACCCGAAGCCATGCTGGATAGTGCCTTCACTCTGTGAATACATTCAGGGATTTCAGCAGAGCTACTTGCAGGATAGGATATTACTCCACGTGAGCAACTATGGTAGAATCTGACCTTTTAAGGAGTTTTTCTAATGGTTTCCAGTTCTGCCATATTCAGGAAATTATTATTTGTATTGCAAGAGCCTCTAGGGGTCCCACCAAGAACAGGGCCCCATTATGCTGGCTGCTAGACAAACACAGAGTAAGAACAACAGGGAGTCCGGTGGCACCTTAAAGACTAACAGATTTATTTGGGCATAAGCTTTCGTGGGTAAAAAAACCCACTTCTTCAGATGCATGGAGTGAAAATTACAGATGCAGGCATTATTATACTGACACATGAAGAGAAGGGAGTTACCTTACAAGTGGAGGGCAATGTCAAGAGAAGGGGAATTACCTCACAAGTGGAGGGCCCTGGCTCTTCACTTGTGAGGTAATGACCTTCTCTTCAGGTGTCAGTATAATAATGCCTGCATCTGTAATTTTCACTCCATGCATCTGAAGAAGTGGGTTTGTTACCCACAAAAGCTTATGCCCAAATAAATCTGTTAGTCTTTAAGGGCCATCGGACTCTTTGTTTTTGTGGATACAGACTAACACAGCTATCCCCTGATACTTGAACTATTTCTTACTCTGTCATGCCCCCAAACAGTTTACAAACAAAGTAGTCAAATCAGATAGAAGGTGGGAAATAGAAAATACTTGTATTCCCATTTTATAGATGGGAACTGAAGCACAGAGAGACTCAGTGACATGCCAAAGATCACATGGAAATTTTGTAGCACAGCCAAAACTGGACTCAGGACTTTGAGTCCTAATCCAGTCCAGCATTCTAACCACATGACTATTCTTGGAATTTCAGGAGAAGACTCAACCATGAGAAATATCAGCTCAAGTACCAACCAAAACAGGCTCAGAGTTTTGTGAAAGGATCCAAATGTTTGGATTATAGATTTGGGTGAGCATCCAAGAGTTCAAATATTTCACTGAACAGGAGGTGCAGAGTTTTGGAGATTAGGCTAGAAATTCCTCATGGTCTGTCAGTCTAGCCTGTTGCATTCCCTTTTTATTCTAAGGAGACACATCAGTGGCATCAGGCACCAGCCTACCTTATAGTCTGCATAAGGCAAGACATTATTTTGTGCCATGAGGTGCAGCAGCAGCACGGTCTTGGCGGGCAGATGTTCAGTGGGCTTGGGCACCTTGAAGAGGAAGTGAGCCCTTCAAATCCAACCGTTGACCAATCTAAAAAAATTTTTAAAGCCACACAGCCTGACCCTGACTCAGGCTGGTGGGGAGAAGTGGGCAGAACAGCTGCCCAGAGAGATAGACACCTTCCTTCTCACTAAGGCGGTGGCCTCAGAGCCAGGAAAGAGAAGCGGCTTTGCTATTATTTCCTGTTTCTAATGTAGTAGTGTGCAAGCACCCCAAACAGGAACCGCGGCCCCATTGCTCTAGGCACCACAAAAATCCCACACAAAGGCAACCCCTGCCCCAGAAAGTTCACACAGTATAAGAACAGCCCCCTTGAACCACAGTTGCATAGATCCAGCAGCCAAGAATCATCACATAGGGGCTGCTGTAGGTTAGCATGGGAATCTTTCCTTCTCCACATCCTGCTCAGGCCATTCAGAGGACAGAAGCCTGATTACTTGGGCTTTGTTCTCCAGTGAGAACTCCTCCTTCGTCCCAATGTCAATTTACAGAGTCAAGTTACTACCCACGCTGTGACATGCCAAAATGCCCAGCATTCTTGGAACAACAGTGTCGCTTGTGCAGTCCTGTCCATTACAAAAGTGAAATTTCCCCATCAGGACAGATTTTTGTTATCTATAGTTTCACTTTCTTGAGAAAACTCTGCACTGTACCACGCTGCCTCCCCATGGCTGGATTTGCTCTCAAGCAAAATCCCCTAGTGCAATGAAACTCCTTTCACTGTGACCTAGGAAGTCCCATACTGTTTCCAGGCACTTCAGTGGGTATGTAAATTCCAATTCTGATTAGAGTGAAGTTAAATGGCTTCAGTATGACAGGGCTCCAGGATGGGGTGAGAACAGCCTTACCAGTGAGTCAACAGTGGCATAGATCCCTAAGGGGTTGGACTCAGCATAGAATAAAGATATAGTGCCAGCCACTCCTTTCCTGCCGAACATCCTAGTGAGGTAGTGTCACTGTAGCAGATCCCTGGAGTATGAGCAGGAAGGGAGGCAAATGGTGATCCCAACTAGATCGCAGGTGAATGAAGACCAGAGGAGAGTGAATTAGGAGAGGCACATTAAGGGAAAGTTCACAATCAGATGCCTGGGAACCCTTCCAAAACTCCACCACCCCTGAAGAAAATAAGATTCAATCCTGTGTGTGTGCCAGAGCTATGTATTATATCCATACCACTATGCCAGACGAAGACTACGGTATGCAAGTGCCATTCTATTTTAAACTGCAAAAGACAGCAATCTTTGCATCTATTTAATAATATGTCTTCAAACATTTGCCAAGCAGGCTAAGTGGGAAGATGTGTTTTGAGGATCACACATTGTTTTTATTTAAAGATAGTGAGAAACAGACAACATGCTCTATAAAGAGACTGTAATAGTTCTCCAGCTCATCCAACTCCCACGTTTCACGACACCAGGAGTTTATTTCCCCTCGCCAAAGAACTGGTGTACAGCTCTCTCTCTCTCAGCTAATTAAAGTTTTCACTGCCAACATATGGCACCTACACTGAAAAAGACATCGTTTCTTTTCAGTGTATATTTGTATTACAGTTCAATCATTTTAAATAAGAAATACTAAATGAGGAACTGGAAGTCATTAAAGCCTGTTTTATGATCGCTTGAAAATACATTTATTGGGTGTTGAAAAGTGTTTTTATAATAATAATAACGAGCTCTTATAGAGATCTCCAAGTGTTTTACAGAAGAGGCAAGTATCGTTATCCTCTTTTTAAATTCTGAGAAGCAGTCACTGAGCGATAACAGACTTGCTCAAGGTCACCCTGCCAGCCAACAGCAGGGCCAGAAATAAAACCCTGTCCAGGGCCATATCACCTCGGCTACACTGCCTTCTCCCCTCTCCCTCCACCTTACCCCACTCCTCCAATACATACATAAATAAAAAATAAATATTCTGCCAACCAAATCCTTAAGGCAAGACTGAACTGGAATCATGTTGCACACCATGTTTTTCAATTAATCTACATGCAGCACAGAATCCATGACTTCCAGCTGCAGAAACACAGGTTTCTTTGTGGTTAAGATGGAGTTCCAGTGTTGTCTACATGGTGACTTATTGCACGGTAAGCCACTGTGTGAATGTGTAGTGCACCAACTTGCTGTGCAGACATTGTTACAGCACAGTGGAAGTCCTAGCGTACGGCTTAGCATACTACTTCAAAGTGCAGTATGTTAAGCCACTCTCTCAGACTTTTGCTGTAGTGGTGTCCACACCATGAGTTACTACACAGCAAGCTGGTATAATGTAGATTCACAGTAACTCCTCATGTAGACAAGCCCCAAGTCAATAAATACATATGTGGGCAGGCTGGACACATTCCATCCAGTAGTGTGTACACACATGTGCATGCACACACACAGGGATTATCCATCTCAGAGGTGATGACTAAAGAAGGTAACAAAAATAGCACATAAAGCAAGAGGTATTCCATATCTACCACACATGTGGCCAGGAAAACATCATAAACTCTATGTAACGCCATCTATTGCATCAACTGACCTAATACAGCCCCTGTGGGAATCAGTAACCTCCAGCAGTAACAACTAATGTATTTAACATATTTCAAAGACAAAACCCACCTAAAGTAACAACACATCCCTCCCAACAGTCACCATCCTCCGCTGGAAAACCATGTGATGGGGCGGAGTATTACTGCCACAAGTTGTCACTGATCACCACATTACTCAGAGTCATGGAGGCCTCATGTGAGGATAAAAACTGGATAGAGAATATACTTGGGGAGGAGAAAAGTGTCAGGTGGTAATGAAAACATAAGAGCTCCATTAGAGAGTAAGGCATCAATAGAATCGACACAATGATCGCTGACTAGACATAGCCTGTTGCGTCAATCAGATCCCAACAGGCACAGATTCAGGTTGACTAGCGGGTTAGGTTTTTCTGTTTTAGCTACAGCAGGCTGACTTTTAGTCATTCGCTTCTGCAGTAAATTATAAATAACTGCATCCAGATGCCCGAGATGTCAGAGAACAAAATCTGCTGAAGTCATGACTGCTTTGATGACTTGAGGTCAATGCAAGGGAAAGACTGCGGGTAACCAGCTTTTCTCTTCCCTACTTCCTGCTGTCACTAAGTCTTCTAAAAAAACCGTCACGGGTTTGAGGGATGCCTCTTTGCTTGCTGATGTGCTGAGGAAGATGAACCACTGAAACAGGTACATGGTAAGGTTGAAAATATGAAATGGTGGTGCACATCTGTGAGGTTAACAAGGGAAGCATAAAGCAGCTCCAGTTACAGGCTCTACTAGCTGTAATGATGGTCAAAAGTCACAAAGAGACACTGCTATATGAAAGCAGTGGGTCCTTCTTATGGTATATGCCAGTGTCAGTTTACTGTGTTCTTAGCTTTTCTGATGTCCCTAACAAGTAGTGGGGGGAGGGATAGCTCAGTGGTTTGAGCATTGGCCTGCTAAACCCAGGGTTGTGAGTTCAATCCTTGAGGGGGCCACTTAGGGATCTGGGGCAAAATCAGTACTTGGTCCTGCTAGTGAAGGCAGGGGGCTGGACTCGATGACCTTTCAAGGTCCCTTCCAGTTCTAGGAGATAGGATATCTCCATTAATTTATTATTTATTTATTTATTTATTTATTTAGTCATCAAGGGTTCTCTATGTCCCATGTATCCTCACATAATACCCCACGCTTCCAAATTCATAAACACAGGCTGAGATTTTCATCCACGTGCAAGAGATTTGGAAACCTAATCACCTTTAGAATAAATGGGAATTGGATATCCAAATCCCCCTAGGCAACTTTGAAAATCTCAGTCAGATACTTTTACTCACTCCCCACGCCCTCAAGTTTGTGGACCTCTGTGTCCACAGTATTGACCACATGCATATCTGGTACTTCCTGTACCAGGAAACCTCTCTGCACCGTGGATAAAGTTATCACATAGGCTGAGCAGCAAGCCTGAAGCTGCTAAAACACTAAACCCTACAGCAAGCAGAGTCTGCTTCACCTAGCTCGTGTACCCTTACCTAGAAACTGTCCTGATAGATTTTGGCAATGGAAGGAGTTCACCAGCTAAGCCCCCATTCTTGTGAAATAAAGGCATGATCCAAAGACCAATGAAGTAATTTGAAAGTCTCCCATTGACTTCAGTGGGCTTTGGATCAAGGCTTAAATGCAGAACGTTTTGGACCACAGACAGAACATTCTCTTGGGTGAAGAATGATGGAGGCAATTGCGGTTCGCTGCAGAAAGTGAAAAGATGACAGGATAAACATCAATCATATGCCAATGTTTGGCCTAGGCAGCTACTTTTAAAATATGCCAAAGAGATTTAATTCTACAATACTCCTTGTGTATATAAAACTCAGAACTGTATTGAATAAGCCCTCTGTACTCCAACAGTACTGAGCTGTGAATAACTTGAATAAAATTTACAATAATAAAGAGCCCTAAAATGGTACAATCCATAGAAAGTACTGAAGTAGGCATGATTTCATGCATTGCAGATATAGTCCAGCCTAAACCACCACAAATCAACCACCACAAAGGAACTGAGCAATCTATAAAATGCCTTTTCCCCTCCAACAATATTTTTAAAAACAGTTGTGAAAACTGATTTTCTGTAAATTAAGTATTTTGATAACTATTTTGCTAATGTTTTTGAAAAAATTTTTAGTGAAAACTTAAAAAAAAAACTATTTCAAAACACTTTGACATGAAAACAACTTCAGTATTTCAATTTTTTTAAAATGTTTCTTGTTTTTCAACCTGTCTAATAAAGATGCAGAGCTATTCTGCTGACTCTTGCTGCTGCCAGATCAGGTGAAAGTTTTTAGCTACAACCCAAGATATCATATAAAAAAATCCACCATTTCTCTCAGCGGTATTGTCCACACTTAAAAGCTTTTGCTAGTATAGCTTAGACAAGTTCCCTGAATGAAATAAACTATACTGGCAAAAAAATTCTTTCGCCGGTATAACTGCATCTACAGCATTGCTAGAGTTGCCAGGTGTCTGGTTTTCAACCGGAACACCCAGTTGAAAAGGGATCCTAGCAGCTCCAGTCAGCACCACTGACCAGGCCATTAAAAGTCCGGTTGGCGCAGAGCTGGCAGGCTCCCTACCTGGCTCCCCAGAAGCAGCAATGTGTCCCTCAGCTCCTAGGCGGAATCACGGTCAGGGTGGCTCCATGCACTGCCCCCCATCCCAAGCACCAGCTCCACAGCTCCCATTGGCCAGGAACCACAGCCAATGGGAGCTGTGAGGGCAGTGTCTCCAAATGAGGGCAGTGCGCAAAGCCGCCTGGCCACACCTCCACCTAGGAGCTGCTCCTTCCATGGACTCGGGAGCCACCCAAGGTAAGCACCTCCTGGAGCCCACACTGCCTCCCATGCTCCAACCCCCTGCCCCAACCTTGAGCCGCCACCCACACCCAAAATCCCTCCTGGAGCCCACACCCCGAAGCCCCTCCCACGCCTCAACCCCCTGCCCCAGCTCGGAACCCCCTCCCACATTCCAAACCCTTTGGCCTCAGCCCAGAGCCCCCCTTGTACCTCAAGTCCTTCATATCCAGCCCCATCCCAGAGCCTGCACCCCCAACCAGAGCCTTCACCCCCTCCCGCACTCCACCCACCTCGCCCAGCCTGGTGAAAATGAGCAAGTGAGTGAGGGTGGGGTAATGGAGTAAGCGGGGGACAGGGCTGCTGGGCAGGGGCGGGATCTCGGGTAAGGGTGTTAGGGTTTGTGCGATTAGAAAGTTGGCAACTCTAAACATTGCGAGCATAGCTACATCATTTAAAAAAAGCAACAACAACAAAGATACACTCCTAACTAACTGACACTGCTATGCCAGCAAAACTTTTAAGTATAGACCTGGCCCAATGCAGAGGGAACTGGTGGCAGGGGCAGAGGGGCCCTGCAGGGGAGAATCTTATGAACAGCCAAGCTCAGAAGCAAATTCATGTTTGTTGTTATTTACGGAAACACTAGGAAGGGAAATAAGTTGGACTCAGTCCAGTGTGTATCCAGCAAGGCAGGACTGTCACCTGCCTCCATATAGGTACATGTTAGAATTATACTTTTAAAATGATACAACATAAAACATGTAAATTCTGCTTCTAAAAACAATCAGTTCTGCTTAACCAGCTTTCATTCCACCATTGATCTACTTATTTAACTTTACATAGACATGAGCAGCAGTGATGGTGCATAAATAGATCATAACAGCTAACCAAGTGCAGACCAAAGATTCTGTGTGTGTCTCTCTCTCTTTTTGTTAATATATCACCCTTTCATATGCAGATCAACTAGAAATCAGTGTTTCCAACTCTGACACTGAAAGCTGCGTGCCACTCTTCCATCACCTCAGAATACCTCGCTGGGCATACATGAATAATAAACTACACTTGGCTCTTACAGTGCTTTTCATCCACAGATCTCATGAGAGGAGTTTACAAGAAGTGAACTAAGTATCATTCTCCCTGCTTTATACAGAAGGAAAACAAAGCACGGAGAGGTGAAGTGCTGTCACAAGGCAGGTCGGTGCCAGAGCCGGGGACAGAACTCAGGTTTCAAGGTTCCCAGTCTAGTGCTCTATCCACTAAGACCCGTTGCCATCACCAATGCTTTTCTTAAGTAGCTATTGCACAAATAGCTGGGTTATCTAATACACAACATTGGTGAAATATGGCATTTAATACCTAGAATGTTTTCCACTTTATTATTAATTTGCTCTTTATTTAGGAATACCAGTGCTGCAGACCCATTGGTTGAAATGATGTAAGAATTGTCTGTTCTTCCACTTAAAGTTGCATTTCATGGCTATGGCATTTCAACTGTATTGAAGCTGTGAAATATGATCCTCCAAACTGGCCCTGAGGTTTGCGATCATTTGTCAGAAATGTCACTGCAGAGCCTTGTGGCAAGAGTTTTTACTCATTATTTTTCCACATAGCACACAATGGTGGACAAGAGTGGAAGAACTTAGAAACAGGAGGAGAGGAGCAAACATCCGGCCAGGCAGGAAACAAAAGGGACATAGAATGCCTTGTTAACAAGATAAGGAGGATACAAGAAGAGCTACGGTATTAGTTGTTTCCTGATATGGAACGTGGCTCTATGGAAAACGGATGGGAGGGACTCCCATAGTAATCAACAAGAGAGAAGAGCCAGTTCACAGACACAGAAAGGCAGAGCATCATTGAGGAAGAGGCTCAGAATCACTGTTGTAGCTAGGGAAGGGCTCAATCCTGCAGCTCTTACTCGTAAAAGTAGCACCTCCTTATCCAAGCAGTCCTCTTACCTTCAATGGGGCTCCTTGCATGAACAAGGATTGCGGGATCAGGGCCCTACTTATTTTTCCCCCCCTTACACTGTTGTCACCTACATTTAAACACAAGCTTCCAAATTACACACAATATGATCCCTTCACACCGTGAGTGACGTTAAACAGCAAGATCTAACACTGGTCTCTGGTAACCGTCTAAACACACAGAACACCCCATGCCAAGACACCATACGCAGTGCTTAGTGAAACCCTGTCTCAAGTGCCACCTCCAGGATTTGCAAGAAACAGGTTAACTCAAGAGGTTTCCAGTTGGGCAAGAAATACCACAACAGTGCCCAGCCTCTTGCAGTTATTTGGCACTCTGTAACCTGGTCATAAAATGAAGAAGACACACATCAGACTAAAAGCTACAGCCAAGGCAGCAGCCATGCAGGATTCCATGCACCATCCCAGTGCATGCCTCAACCCTGATGCCTAACGTCTCCAGGGCTGAGCTATCAGCTTAGCCTTGGCCCTACTCTGGACATAGCTGCACCAGTGCAAACCTCTGGCATAGACAGTCAACACCACTATAAGTTACCCCTGCTTGAAATCTGGAGACCAGCAATGGCTGTAGCCAGGGCAAATCCCCAGAGCAGACAAGACTGCCACCAAGAATGCCAATTGTAATGAAATGTGAAGTACTGGCCTGCTACGTTTTGGCAACGGAAGAAGTTCACCAGCTGAACTAGTTGAACGACTCCTTTAAATGATCAGTTGAGGTCCAGGCCCAGGTTTTGGGGACGCAAACACCAACCAGAGCACAATTTAAGCATCTGAACTATCTGAAGCATATGAACTCTTGCTGAAAAAGGGATTTTCCTGCTGGTTACTCAGGTCAGGTCTACACTACAGACCTATAGTGGTATACAGGGCCAGCTCCAGGCACCAGCTCAGCAAGCAGGTGCTTGGGGCAGCCAAGGGGAAGGGGCGGCACGTCGGGCTCTTCGGCAGCAATTTGGTGGCGGGCCCTCGGTCCGTCTCGGAGGGAAGGACCTGCGGCCGAATTGCCACGAAGGAATGAAGCGGCGGTAGAGCTGCCACCGATTGCCACTCCCCCCCCCCCCCCCCGCCGCCACTTGGGGCAACAAAAACCCTGGAGCCGGCCCTGCTGGTATAACTAAGTCACCCAAGGGTGTGAAAAATCCAGACCCCTGAGCAACACAGTTATACTGACCTGACTCCCCGGGCAAACAGCGCTATGTTGACAGAAGATCTTCTCCCATTGGCATAAGAGCATCTTCACTTAAACACTACAGTCGATGCAGCTGCACCAATGCAGCACTTTAAGCGTAGATCTTCCCTCAGAAGTCATTATCTCAATCAGCATTACGCTCTGCAAGGTTCAGGGGAAGAACGTTAGGGTTTTTGTTTTGTTTTAAATAGTGGATCATTTCATGCCATGGGAAGCAAAATGGTGCTCATTCTGTAACATAACGTTGTTAAATAGAGAGATCTGGTTGTTATATTACTGTATAGTTTCTCCAACAAAAGATAGCTGTTGGAATTACGATTGTATTGTCTCTGATATTTACATAGCAAAGATCTGTTAATTCCTAAATAAATAAAGAGTTTAAAAAGATAGTGGATCATTTAGTGTAAGTTTGTAGACTCAATCACCAGCCATGGAAAGATAACCAGCCACACACAGATCAGTTCATAGCCCTTACCTAGGGACTCTATTTATTGTTCAACACAACAAAAGAAATGCTGAGTGACACAGCAAAACAACAGTCCTATTCTCAAATCAAATTGTGGGGGTCCCTGGCAGTTTAGGCTATGTCTACACTGCAATTACAAACCTGCAGGTGTCAGCTGACTCCGGCTCATGGGGCTCGGGCTAAGGGACTGTTTAATTGTTGTGTAGACATTCGGGCTCGGTCTAGAGCCTGGGCTCTAGGACCCTGCGAAGGGAGAGGATCCCAGAGCTCAGTCTCCAGGCCAAGCCTGAATGTCTACACACAACTGAACAGCCCAAATCAGCTGACAGGGGCCAGCCACAGGTGTTTAATTGCAGTGTAGACACCTTTAGCGGTCAGCGCCTCCACCCAGCCAATACTCTCATCACCTCCCAGGCTTCAGCTGCATTTCCAGGAGAGTCTTCTCCCTGCCCTCTCATGAGCTGCAGCTTTCAGCTGCATCCCCTCGCTGGTAATCATTAGGCCCAATCACCTGACACTGCTAAGCAGGTTGGATGATTCCCAGCACCTGCCTGCCAGGCTCCTCTTCCAGCACAGGGCTGGCTGATCTCTGGCCTCCTGGGCCCTTTAAGGGGCAGACCACCCTATTACATTTGCATTGAGGGATTTAGATGGGGGACCAGTAACATGTTATGACTGAGTCAGTTTCTCCTGTTGCGGTGAGAAGCCAGCAAAGTAAGAGATCACTAAGATGAGAATCTCTCGGTGGGGTACCTCTGGCCAGCCAGGCTGTGTGGCACAGGTGATGGTAGGATTAGAAATATGGAGTTAGCCCGTGGTGTCAGAGGCCAGGAAGTGTCAAAGTTGAGTGCAGTCTTCTCTCTTTTCGAGAGCGAGCATCTTAAAATTGAGAGAGGGTGGATGAAAGGGTTTGAACCCTGGGACATGGGGCGGGGGGGGAAGCAGGTGTTGAATTCTTCTCTCTGCTAATTACACAACAATCGGATTGGCAGTGTCCTCGGGATTCAGCGAGCATGGCACTGAGTGATGATGTTGCTGTTCCTCTCCATTTGGTCACAGTGGCAGGGTGACTAAAGGGGAGGGGGGGGGAGGAGACACAGTGATTGCAATGATGAGGGGGATTCTTGTTTTGAGAGGGATGGCCTTGTAGGATGGCCACCGTCAAGTGGCCAAGAGGGTAGATCTACACTGCCATTGGCTGGGAATATTGAGACCCACTACAGTTGCTGGGGTCTGGATTCCTTGATCCTGTGGTAGTTGCCCAGAGGGAGAGACAAGGTAATAGTAAGTTTGTATGGAGTCTGTGTAAGCAAAAGATGTTTAATTTCTGTTCTGTTGGTGTCACCTCCTCAAGAGATGGAGTTGCTGGGAGATAAGAATCCCGGCCTTCCGTTCATGATGATTAACACATGGCTGATGGGAAATAAAACATCAGCCTTCTAGGATTTAATAAAAGCTGACACCTCTGACTTTGTACTACCAAAGTCAGGTTGGAAGACACTACTGGACCAGTCTTGACACAGTTGTCATCAGCTGGGTATTCGTTAGGTCATAAACCAAGAAGTACGTTGGGGGGAAAATCAACAGGAAGGTGGTGTGACTGTGCTGACTGCATCTAGCCTGAAGAGTAAGAGATCTCCCTCTCCAAAACTGGATCTGACAGTGTGTGTCCAGCTAGAATGCGATTCCCAGGATAGGATTAAGATGGGACTAGTTTTAGTGTATCGCTCGACTTGGCAGGGCAGCGGAGCTTTTCACGAGCTGACTAAATTCCTCACCTCAGTGGCACTGGAAACAGAGATTGTTCTCGGCAACCTCAATCTGCATGTTGATGATGGATCTTCTGAGGCAACTCAGGATTTCCTGGCCATTATAATGACCATAGGCCTATTCCAGATCATTACTTGCTCAACTCACGCAACTGGTTACAAATTGGACCAGTTTTTTGGTTTGGGATTGGAGGTTAGGCAATTGGACCTTAAACCTGTGTCCAACCATTACCTCCTACACTTTGAAGTTGGGGCTCTCTGTCCTGCCAGGACAAGGAACCTGTTTTGATTGTTCACCCTCAGAGATTAATGGAATCCCAAAAGTTCCAGAGTGCTCTGAGGGGAAACCTTGTTCCTCCAAAAAGCAATCCCTTGATGGTTTGCTCTTTTGTCCTTCACCACTGGTGAGGTGGCCCCGAAGTGCCCTCCTCTTCACCAGCTCTATTCTCACCTCACCCTTGTTTACAGGACAAGTGATGCGAGACATCAGCTTTTTGCCACCTGCGTCTGGTCATTTCGTTCAGATGTGGACTTTGAACAGCTATCCATTCTTTTGTCACCTCAGGATTAGATGACTGCAATGTGCCCCCTATGTGCGCTACACATTAATCAACACTCCATCTGAAGACCAACGGGCAGCCAGAGCACTGGTTAATGACCTACAAAGTGCTAAATGCCTGGGACTGGCCTATCTGAGGGACCGCCTCTCTCCCTGTGCCATACTGTCACAGCTGCTGGCAGCAGGAGTGCTAGAGCTGGATCCCCCTTGTTATAAAAGAGAGAGGACAGCTAGCAGGGTGTTCTCTCCAAGGGCTGTGGGTCTGTGGAATGCCCCATACACACACTTTTGGTCCAGAATAGCCTGAATTTGGTACCCTTCAAGGTAGGCTGCAAAAGCCATCTGTTTGAGAGGGTTTGCAGAGAGGGCTGAGAGTATGCTCACACAATGACAAAAGGAGAGAAAAGGAGTTTTTGTAGGTGGCTGGCTGAGTTCCTGTTGAAATTATTACTTTAACGCTCCTGGGATTTCAATGTATTATTAATGAGGTGTTAAGGTGCCTAAAGCCTTGGCTAGGCATCTTTTCAAATAATTTAATCTAAATTAAATAAACAAACTCTAGCTAATCGCAGAGCAGCAGCAGGAATTAAGCTCAGCACAGAACATCAATGCATTGGGAGTTAAAGGAGTGTAATTTTTTGGTACATCCTGTCTCCCGTTCAGGCATTGTAGGATCAAATTAATATAGATTTGGCGGCTCCAGAGCTCCCACCAAAACAGCTGTGAGACAATCTTGATCAAACTTGACTATGAAGTTCTGCTTCCATCCATTCTTCCATGTAGAAGCAGTCCAATGGAGCAATCCTAGCCTGAAAATCCTTGACAGAACTTTGATGTGGAGGGATTGGATGGACAGCGGAATGACTGTGTCGCAGCTAATTGACAATGATAACTCTCTATATGCATCCGAAGAAGTGGGCTGTAGTCCATGAAAGCTTATGCTCTAATAAATTTGTTAGTCTCTAAGGTGCCACAAGTACTCCTGTTCTTTTTGCTGGATACAGACTAACACGGCTGCTACTCTGAAACCAATGATAACTTTAAACCATTTGTAGATCTTTGGCAACAATTTGACTTGCCCTGCTCCAGATCATGGACATATCTCCAGTTAAAGCATATACTTATGAATATATTTGGACCAGATGCATTGGGAACTCCAGAAATTCTATGGTTTTGGAGGAAACTTCCCAGATTTACTCAGCCAACAGTATCGTTTTATGATTTCCTGGTCCAAAAAACTCTGCCAAAGACTGTATGCAAAGCTTGTCTCTCTCACTAACAGAATTTGGACCAATAGAAAAAATATTGCCTCACCCATCTTGCCTCTGCTAAAAATTGATAGTTTCAGAGATGCTTGGAATAGAGATTTGTATATACAACTCTCTCTGACCCAATGGAATACAATTGTATCTAATGTTCAAAAACCAACTACAGACCCCAAGACTACAGTTTATTCACCAAAAGACACTTTTTCTAATATACTATTCCCAATACAGGATATTGGTAAGGGGCCTCATTAATGCTGACCACTGCTGGATAACTCCATTGGTGTTACACTAGCTCATATGTTTTGGGAGTGTCCCTGTATCAAGAATTTCTAGTACGAGGTGGGTCAAAGGACCAATTTGATATTGGATGCTAAGTTGAGCTCTCCCCCCTTAAGTTTCATTCTTGGATATGTTCCTGGTGCCTGGAGATTCCCTGGGTAGGGGGTGGGTCCAATGTGCAGTTTTGATCACTAAAAAAATTAATCCGGCAAAAATGGAAAAGTCAATCCCAACCAAATACTGATGCCTGGCTTAGGTATGTCACTTTCCCTCCCCTCCCTTTATCCTAACCCTCTTTATTTACCTTGTATATGACGACAAATCTAGTATTTTGGTATATTTGTTGTATTTGGAAAAACAAACAATTAATTAAACAGAGTAAATTTTTGCAGCATATCTACTCAGCTACACTTTCCGGAGTCTACATGACAGATACTGTAAAAAAACCAAGACCCACTTTTACAAACCATATTCCACATAATCTATTCAAATAAAAAAAGATGAAGTTAGTTTTCTAGTGGGTCCAATCTGGCCATCCTCTTGATTGCAATGGCACTACTTCACAGGGTAGTGAAGTAGCACCTAGCATGTTGAAAGATAGTGACATGAGGCCTTGTGGACCTGATTCGGAAAACTTTATTCCATACTCACACAACTAGTCCCATTGATTTCAAAGAGATTGAGGAACTCTCGCCCCGTTGTTCACTTTGTTGATAAGCTCATTTATTTCCCAGGATTTCCCACCTCCCCGGCAATGAGAATGGAGAGGATAGTGGGAAAGTCTTTGCCTGGATGAGTCATAGGGTGCTTTAGACTTGGAGATGGATTTCAGTTTGTGTGGAGACCTCTGCATCAAAATGAGCTACCCAGAGCAGTAAAGTGGCTATAGGGTGCATTAGTCAGTGGATACACAGCTGTTTATCCTGCTGATCCGCCTGTACGTGAACATAGTGGCAAAGCAATATCCATATCTATTTCTACCTAATTGACAGAGCACTATTGACCCAGGCTATATCTTCTCTTTCATTGGTCCTGCACTGTCAGCAGGGGGAAACCAGCAGCTGTCAACTGTGCACCAAGCCACTGGCTGCTCAGTCTCCCTGCTACATTGGAGCCCAGATCTCAAGGACCTTACCTTAACCTCCACTGGGTATGTCATTGTTGGTATCCATCAAAACCGTAACATTATTTAGATGCAGTTACATTAATTGTGTCTTCTGCAGCACTTGCAACCCTCTCTCCACCTTTCCCTGATTACATGCTAAATCATAAATTGCGCTTTTTCTGTAACAAGTTCCTTCACCCTATACACTTTCATTTGGAAATAGCACTTAGCAATTAAGGCTGATGTATTTCTCTCACCCACTCCCCATAGAGGCATTATATATAGCTACAAATAGTCAGACACCTGCTGCTCAAATCTTTCCCACAATCTCTGGCTAGGGAAAAAAGCTTCGCAAGAACAAAAGAAATGAAGATTGCAATTAAACACTCTTCTTCTTTATTTCCACATAGAATGTCACTCCAATTTGACTGACAGGTGTTGGGGGAAGTTAAAAGCTGAAGACAACAGCTTTATCTTGCACCGCATCTTTTATATGATCTGAGTGAAGCTAAAGGCCCATCTAGCCTGCAAATTCAACTGCACTGGGGAACTTGGTTACACCACGTTCCTGATGTCGTTAAACCATGTTTTGGTTTTACATACAGATGAGTCCAAAACCAGTTCCTGAATCATGTTACTAGTTTCTATTTCAGCATGGGACTGAACCACATTTCTGTATAATATACACCAAGACCAAACTGCATCATGGCACTACCATGTTACATGGAGGTTTGTCAGTACAGTACTTCCTAGAGTGTAGATTTGATACAGATAAAGGAAAAGGAGAAAAGTAGTTTCTGACTGAAGTAGGGAGCTGCACAAAGGGAGCAAGGGTATGTGACATTATTTTTAAAGTCAGGAACACCTAATGAACGAGAGAGAGAGAAGATTATATATTTATTTATTTATTTATTTGCTCTACAGCCTTAGCTAACAGCCAGCAGGCTTGAAGCTCATGTACTAAGCTCCAGAAGTCCCAGGATCGATCCCGCCCGCTGATGACCGGGGTCTGTCAGCGTTACATATGCAGACCCAGATTTTGAGACCTGTGACAGTGTGGGAGGGGGCATTAATAAGGGATATTTTATTTTGCTGCTGCCAAGAGTTCTTAAACAGCCTCTTGGCAGTGAGTAGTCTTAGGGTATGTCTACACTACGGGATTAATCCGAATTTAGATAATTCGGATTTGAGAAACAGGTTGTATAAAGTCGAAATGAGTGCGGCCACACTAGCACAGTAATTCGGTGGTGTGCGTCCAAGTACCGGGGCTAGCGTCGATTTCTGCACCGTTGCACTGTGGGTAGCAATTCCATAGCTATCCCATAGTTCCCGCAGTCTCCTGCGCCCATTGGGATTGTGGGTTAAGATCCCAGTGCCTGATGGGACAAAAAACATCGTCGCAGGTGGTTCTGGGTACAGCCTCACTCCCTCCCTCCCTCCCTCCCTGCATGAAAGCAACGGACGGCAGACAACCATTTTCGCGCCTTTTTTCCTGGGTGGGTGAACACTGCAGACTCCATACCACGGCAAGCATGGAGCCCGCTGAGGTCAAGACAGCACTCATGAATATTGCAAACACCTCGCGCGTTCTTGTGGAGTTTATGCTCAGCCAGGACCAGAAAAACGAGGCGAGGAGGCAGCGGCGGCGGCAGCGCAGCGACAAGCATGATGAGGACATGGACACGGACACAGAATTCAGTGAAACCACAGGCCCCAGTGCTTTGGAGATCATGTTGTTAATGGGGCAGATTCTATCCATGGAACGCCGATTCTGGGCAAGGGAAACAAGCACAGACTGGTGGGACCGCATAGTGTTGCAGGTCTGGGACGATTCCCAGTGGCTGCGGAACTTTCGCATGCGTAAGGGCACTTTCATGGAACTTTGTGACTTGCTTTCCCCTGCCCTGAAATGCCAGAATACCAAGATGAGAGCAGCCCTCACAGTTGAGAAGCGCGTGGCGATAGCCCTGTGGAAGCTTGCAACGCCAGACAGCTACCGGTCAGTCGGGAATCAATTTGGAGTGGGCAAATCTACGGTGGGGGCTGCTGTGATGCAAGTAGCCAAAGCAATCACTCAGGTGCTGCTACGAAAGTTAGTGACTCTGGGAAATGTGCAGGCTATAGTGGATGGTTTTGCTGCAATGGGATTCCCTAACTGTGGTGGGGCAATAGACGGAACCCATATCCCTATCTTGGCACCGGAGCACCAAGCCACCGAGTACATAAACCGCAAGGGGTACTTTTCAATGGTGCTGCAAGCACTTGTGGATCACAAGGGACGTTTCACCAACATCAACGCGGGCTGGGCGGGAAGGGTTCATGACGCTCGCGTCTTCAGGAACACTACTCTGTTTAAAGGGCTGCAGCAAGGGACTTACTTTCCGGACCAGAAAATAACCGTTGGGGATGTTGAAATGCCCATAGTTATTCTTGGGGACCCAGCCTACCCCTTAATGCCATGGCTTATGAAGCCATACACAGGCAGCCTGGACAGGAGTCAGGAGCTGTTTAACTACAGGCTAAGCAAGTGCAGAATGGTGGTAGAATGTGCATTTGGCCGTTTAAAAGGTCGCTGGCGTTCATTATTGACTCGCTCTGACCTCAGCCAAAGAAATCTCCCCATTGTTATTTCTGCTTGCTGTGTGCTCCACAATCTCTGTGAAAGTAAGGGGGAAACCTTTATGGCGGGGTGGGAGGCTGAGGCAAATCGCCTGGCTGCTGATTACGCGCAGCCAGACACCAGGGCGATTAGAAGATCACACCATGAAGCGCTGTGCATCAGAGAAGCTTTGAAAACCAGTTTCATGGCTGGCCAGGCTACCGTGTGAAATATCTGTTTGTTTCTCCTTCATGAAAACCCTCCCCCTTTACTGACTGATTTTCTGTAAGGAACCCACCCTGCCCCTTCCCCCAGCTTTCTTTCAAACCAAATAAAGTCACTATCATTTAAAAATCATTTATTCTTTATTAATAGATTAGAAAAAGAGGGAGGGAACCCGGGTGGTATTTGGGAGGAGGATTGCTGGGAAGGAAAAAGCCACAAAGAAAAGGTTAAAAAAATGACAGCCTTTTGCTTGGGCTGTCTACTGGGGTGGAATGGGAAGGTGTACGGAGCCTCCCCCCCCGCGTTCTTACACGTCTGGGTGAGGAGGATACGGAACATGGGGAGGGGGGAGGGTGGAACAGGGGCTGAAGCGGCAGTCTATTTTCCAGCAGCCGTTCCTGAACCTCCACCAGACGCCGGAGCAGCCCCAGCGTTGCATCCTTCATCCTCTGGTCTTCCTGCCGCCATCTCTCATCTCGATCGTCTCTCCTCTCCTCACGTTGGTCCCTCCTCTCCTCACGTTGGTCCCTCCTCTCCTCACGTTCACTGACTTCTTTCCTATACTTTGAAACTGTTTCCTTCCACTCATTCAGATGAGCTCTGTCACTCCTGCTGGATTGCATAATTTCAGAAAACATGTCCTCCCGCGTCTTCTTCTTACGACGCCTTATCTGTGATAACCTTCGGGATGGAGGAGGGAGGCTTGAGGAATTTGCAGCTGCTGTAGGGAGGGGAAAAAAGAGAGAATTGTTTTAAAAGCTACATTTTGCAGAACAATGCTTATACTCTTTCACGGTGACCAACACTGTTCACATTACATAGCACATGTGATTTCTGTGCAAGGTCGCATTTTGCCTCTTAATGCTGAGTGCTTGTGGCTTTGCTGCTAGAGATCACAGGTCTGGGCAACAGAATTCGGCTTGCATGCGGCCATGGTAAGCCATTGTTTTACAGCTTCTGCACCCTCCTTTCCCACATACCAAGCATAGCCTGTAGAGTGCTGCAGAAGCCTGGCCAATCTCAGCCAGTTGGGGGGGGGGCAGTGTGGGGGGGGCTTGTCTGGGCCCCTTCAGGCAAGTAGAGTGCTGCGGTTTTTCTGTTAACATTCAGCAGCACCAGAAAACAAACTAACCCCCCCCCCCCGCCATGAATTCTCTGGGATGATCACGGTACCCCTCCCCCCACCGCATGGCTGGTATCAGGGAAGATCCCTGCAGGCACCAAACTACCCCCCCCCCCCCGCCGCCGACCCCCCCCCCCCTCGCCATGAATTCTCTGGGATGATCACAGTACCCTCCCCCCACCGCGTGGCTGGTAACAGGGAAGAACCCTGCTAGCCAAACGCGGAAAACTTCAGGGCCAATTTCCCATCTGCGCTTGGCTAACTGCAGGGAAGGATTTATTTTCCGCCACAGGCAAACAGCCCAGTAGGAACGGCCACCTCTGTCCCCTTAATTAAGTTCCCGTATTTCAACCAGGTTACCAGGAGTGATATCACTCTCCTGAGGATTACACAACAAGATAAAGAACGGATGTTGCTTGAATGCCAGCAAACACCGGGACCATACGCTGCTAGGCTTTGTCAGGCAATGATACCAGATTACTTGCTGCAAGCATGGCGTGGTCAAGTGTCCTACCATGGAGGAGGGAATAAGGATGCACTGCCCAGAAACCTTCTGGCAAGGCTTTCGGAGTACCTCCAGGAGAGCTTCATGGAGATGTCCCTGGAGGATTTCCGCTCCATCCCCAGACACGTTAACAGACTTTTCCAGTAGCTACAGACTTTTCCAGTAGCTGAACTGACCGCGAATGCAAAGTCAGGCAAAGTAATCATTAAAAACCGTTTGCTTTTAAAACAAGTTTTATATTTTAAAAGGTAAACTCACCTGAGGTCCCTTCCATGGGGTCAGAGTCTTGGGTACTGGCTTGGGAGGCTTGGGAGGGTACTTCAGTCAGGGTGAGAAAAAGATCCTGGCTGTTGGGGAGAATGGAGTGCTGTGTGCTCTCTGCAAGCTCATCCTCCTCCTCCTCCTCCTCTACCCCATCGGCAGAATCCTCAGGCGTCGAGACTATCCCCGACCCAGAATCCACGAACAAAGGTGGGGTAGTGGTGGCAGCCCCCCCTAGAATTGCATGCAGCTCGGCGTAGTAGCGGCATGTCCGCGGCTCTGACCCGGAGCGACCGTTTGCCTCCTTTGTTTTTTGATAGGCTTGTCTGAGCTCCTTGACCTTCACGCGGCACTGCTCAGAGTCCCTATTGTGGCCTCTCTCCATCATGCCCTTGGAAATTTTTTCAAAAGTTTTTGCATTTCGTCTTTTAGAACGAAGTTCTGCAAGCACTGAATCCTCTCCCCATACAGCGATCAGATCCAGTACCTCCCTCACGGTCCATGCTGGTGCTCTTTTTCGATTATCAGCCTGCATGGTTACCTGTGCTGATGAGGTATCTGTGGTCACCTGTGCTCTCCACGCTGGGCAAACAGGAAATGAAGTTCAAATGTTCGTGGGGCTTTTCCTGTCTACCTGGCCAGTGCATCCGAGTTCGGATTGCTGTCCAGAGCGGTCACAATGATGCACTGTGGGATAGCTCCCGGAGGCCAATACCATCGAATTGCGGCCACACTAACCCTAATTCGAATTGCTAAAATCGATTTTGGCGCTACTCCGCTCGTTGGGGTGGAGTACAGAAATCGATTTAAAGGGCCCTTTACATCGAATTAAATGGCGTCGTTGTGTGGACGGTTACAGGGTTAATTCGAATTAAAGCTGATAAATCCGAATTAAAGTCGTAGTGTAGACCAGGCCTTAGAGAGAGACTATTGGGCCCTCTGCTGGCCTGCTCTGGGAAAACATCCACCAACTATTGCCCCCACAGCCTTTTCCTTCAATAAATAACTATGAGATTGGGGAGCAATTTCCCACATTCCCAACCATAGAGGAAAGAGATTGACCACATACTTCTCATTTCAAGGGATGACACTCATTTTAGTCTCAAAGTTCCCTCTATTCCATGCCCTCTCACATTATTAATGAAAATTTAGACCAGAACTATCTAGAAACAAAGTACTGCCAATGTAGATGACCTCTCAAGGTCCCTCCCAGTCTTACATTTCCACAAGTCTGTGAATTCTGGCAACGTTATCTTGAGTCTCACAATTTGTGTGTGTAAATCCATAGTTCCTGGAGATGTATCACTAGGGGAGAATCCCAGCTTTATTTTTATTTTTAAAAAGGCAGTTTCTAGGCCTGATGTTTGCAGAGCAAAGCTTGAAAATGTGCACCCAAAAGCCTCAAAACAAGGAGGCAAAGAAAAAGGACCCAACACTTTAAAAAAAAAAATCCCATGATTTTTAAGCTAATTTCATGAATTGTTTAGATGCAATTCATGATTTTTAAATGCTTGGAGTCTGCAATACTGGAATCATTAAACTAAAGTTACGGAGAAGGCTATTTATATTAAAGAAATGAAACCCACCATTTACTTTAAGTTTCCTGTATGTGCATTTTTGGGGGCTTTCATTTTGGATCCTTGTCACATACTGCATTTGGGCCTTGGCAGGTTGAAAGGAACAATTGGCTGATGTAGGGAAGAAGGCAGAAGAAGCTAAAGGAATGGAAGCCACTTTGCCTTACGGTGAATAACCTCCAAGCCCTCAAAGTCATAATGCTGGCCCTGCCAGAACATAAGCATGCAATAAACAAATTATTGGTAACTACATAGGTCTGTGGAAAATTGTTGTTTTTCATTTCCATTCATCCCATTTAAAGGAAAGAATCACAAATTTAGATTTCCTTCCCATCAAGAAAAGTAATACAACTCAAGCAGTTTCCCCTCTCAACACAAAAGACAAAAATTAAAATAAGAATTCTATAGCCAGTGGGAGCTGTGGCCACAACAGGAGTTGGCAAAATAATTGGCAAGCTCAGCAAAACACGTGTTTGGCCTCATATAAAAGTGACTGCGGCAGCGGATGTCCTGAAAAATACAATCCTACAATGTGGAAATTGTTTGTTTAAAAGTGATGCTGGCAACCTATTTAGGCTCAGAGTCACCTTCAAAAACCAAAAACTTAGTTGTATATTTCAAAGTTTGGGGTCCCTTCCAAGAAATTAATTCCTCCATCCCCTTCTTTTGAAATTGACTTATATCAGGGGACGTTGTGACTATATTTCTTCTGTACCTCAGAAATAGAATAGTGGGACAAAGTCTGAGACACTCTGGATTTAAAAAGTGTACTAATCAAAGGAAATGGCTTTTCTTCTCCCGGGTTGTGGTTTGCTGTGGCCTAGCAACATTTCCTTTGATCCAAGTTTGGATGCCAAACATTTATATTTTTAAAAAAACAACTAAAGTTAATTGCCGTTCATAGAATAATTAAGTGTAATTAAAATGTACAAAATTTCAATAGCTAACTGAAAGGAGTTTCAAATTAAGTGATTTATCCCCTTCTCCCTCACCTCCAATCTTAATCTAGACCAGAGCCAAGAATGTCTCTGATTAGCAAGAAGGTCAAAATTAAATTCAAACATAAGGAAATGACACTCAGATTTCCTGCTACCAGATATCAGTTGTTTGTGAGTAAGGATGATGATTATGAGGGATACTTCCTGTATAGGACTAGACATGCATTCAGAGTCAAAGAATCAAAGGAAAATTTAAGTTTAGTTTATAAAGAATTAAATCTAGTTCTACAAAATCTAATTGCAGTATCTTCTTGTTTGCATCATTTTAACTATACTGGTACAGTTAAAGCAGTATCACCACCCTGAGGGCTTGTCCACAGTTAAAACGTGACAGCAGCATAGCTGTAGCACTTCAAAATGGACACTACCTATGCTGATGGGAGGGGTTCTCCTGTTATCACCTCCCGGAAAGGCAGTAGCTAGGGCAAGGGAAGAATTCTTCTGTCAACCTAGCACTGTCTGCAAGGGGACTTAAGGTGACCTAGCTATATTGTTCAGAGGTGTGGATTTTTCACACCTTTGACTGATGTAGTTAAAGGAACTTAATTTTCTAGTTTAGGCCAGGCCTTAGGCCTTGGCTACACTGGCAGTGTACTGCGCTGCAACTTGCTGCGCTCAGGGGTGTGAAAAAACACCCCCCTGAGCACAGCGAGTACAGCGCTGTAAAGTGCCAGTGTAATCAGAGCCTGCAGCACTGCACGCTTGCACGCAGCACTGCAAGCTATTCCCCTCAGAGAGGTGGAGTACGTACAGCGCTGCGAGAGCTCTCTCGCAGCGCTGGCGGCACAACTACACTTGCGCAGCAGCGCTGTGAAGTCCCGAGTGTAGCGAAGGCCTTAGTGTGGATGAAATTTATACCAGCAAAACTCTGCTTTAGCTGGCATAGCTTATTCCAGGCCCTCCTCACCCCAAGAGAAATTAACTATACTGGTAAAAGTAGTTGTTTGAGCATTGGCCTGCTAAACCCAGGGTTGTGAGTTCAATCCTTGAGGGGGCCACTTAGGGATCTGGGGCAAAATCAGTACTTGGTCCTGCTAGTGAAGGCAGGGGACTGGACTCAATGACCTTTTGGGGTCCCTTCCAGTTCTATGAGATAGGTATAGGTGTATATAAATAGTGACCAATATAGCTATGACAGCAAAACTTTATAGTCTAGACATGGCTTGGCTCCAGTACAACTGTGTCCACAGTAGGGCTACATTTACACTTAAGGCATAGTTGCAACACTACAGTTGTGCCATGATAGCACTTCACTGTAGACACTCACTACAGCGAGGGAAGGGATTCTGTCACACCCCTAGCCAAAATAGTTACACCTGTAGCAAAACAGAACGTAGACCAGCCCTGAAAAACAACTGGCTGGATTTAAAGGATCTCTTGCCCTGTTTGCAACCTAAACACCACAGCATTCTGCTGGAGCAGTGGTTCTCAGTCCTTTTACCACGATGAGCTCATTTTCCAACAGAAAAAAGTTTCAGGCTTATCACTCCTAACTGCGAGCCCACGTGCAAGAGCCTGGGAGCTGGGAAGTAAAACTAGACAGAAAAAAAGTGAAAGTGGCTCACCCTGCTTAAGGGAACAAGGAGTAAATAAAGGAAGAGCTTGTAGTAAGTAGTAAATGGGATGTTTCCAATATTCAGCAAGCTGGAGCGCCAGGGGTTTATAATGTGATACCAGTGCATTGCTCTGCAGCCTTTGACGGTAGTCCTGGCTAAACAAGGACCGGTCTTTAATGAGCGGTGTCCTCGCAACCAAGCTGGGCTGGACCCGCTCCCCCAAACCTCTCTGTGTTGCCCGGACGCCTGTCCCGCAACAGCGAGCGCTACCAGCGGCCAGGCTTCCTTTGCTGAGCACGGTCTCCACAGCCCACCCGGGAGGGCCAGGCCCCGGCACACCGCCCCTCGCCCCAGCAGGGCACCACACCAGCCGAGGCTCAGCCGCCTGCGGGCTCTCGCTCCAGCTCCCCCCTTTTTCTCTGCCCCCCCCCTTCGCCCTCAAGCCCATGGAAATAACAAAGGGGGGGGGGTTGTTCCATAGCTTCCCCCCCCCTTTCCCTGGCCAGCGGCTAGGGGGAGCCAGCAGCAGCTGCTGCGAGTCACGTTGCTCTGATTCACTTTCTCCCCCCCCCGGACTCACCCTCCTTCGCTTTCTTCTTCCTCGCCAGGGTCCCGCCTAGCTTGCCCAGGAAAGACTCGTCCTTCTTCATCCTGTGGGGCCGCAGGGTGGGCGAGCGGAGGGGAGCAGAGGACATTGGGCTTGTCCCGGGGGATGGGCCGCGGGGCAGGAGCGGGCTGGGAAGCTGGTTCTTGTCTGGCTGGGCTGGGAGAGCCACGGGGCAGGAGCGGCGGGGGAAGCAGCGCAGAGCAGGGGAGGGCCGGGCGGCGTGTGTGTGTGTGTGTGTGTGTGTGTGAGAGCCCCACACACCGGGAAAGGGGCGGGCTGGGAGCTGCAGGGATCGGCCGCTTTCCAGCCTGTCACAGCGCCCTGCCCTGGCGTGGAAGTCCAGGGAAGCCCCCTCAGGGGCGACCCGCCCAGCACGGCAGTCAGCGGGCTCCCTCCCGCCGGCCGGCGCCGCCACCCCTACCCTGCTGGGGAGCAGCCCCGGCTGCTTGTGGGGCGCGACCGGGAGCCCTGGAGAAATGAAATCCTGCCGGGTGAAACACACCCGGGTGTGGAGTGTGGTTAAACCGCGCCTGTGTCAGCACCACACACACACTGATTGTAGGTTTGGGGTTGTGGTATGGGGCTGACACACACAAAAATCCCACCCGTGCGCTGAACACCCTCCTGCCCCCAAAAATCCTGTAAAGTGCAATCAAAGATCCAGGTGTCCTGCCACTGCTCGGTCTGCCTGGGTTTCCTTAGCACGCTTTATTAGCCGGATGAGAAGAACAGGGCTCCGACATGGGGCTGGTACATATTGCTAACGTGTGTATGTTGTTATTGCGTGTGTAAGAAAGACATGAGCTCTTAGAAGACACCTCTGACATCTAGGCACCACACACACACACACTAAGGAGCCAGACCCTGCCCTGAAGAGCTGACAATGGAAACAGACAGGACGGGGGGGACAGGCATAGAGGGGTGAAGTCATTTGCCCAAAGTCGGTGGCAGAATTGGGAATACAGCCTAGGGGCAACGCCTCAGCTGGTGGCAATTATCACAGCTCTGTTGCAATCAAAGGAGCTATGACAGCTTCCACTAGCTGAGGATTTGCCCCCAGATCTCCTATTTCCCCAGTTCAGTGCCCCATCCATTAGACCTCTCAAACAGTATATATGTTACTGTCTCCTCTCCCACGCTGCCTGAGTCTCTTATCACCTTAGGCAGCAATCCTGCAATAAGCTCCATGAGGGCAGATGCTTGTGCCTACTGGGACCACATTGATTTCAGAGGGACTCCCCATGGACACAGATGTGCAGAGTTCATTATAGGAGGGAGGTCATTGACTCTGGAATACATGCCTTGTGTATTAGTGCAGCACCTAGCACAGGAGACTAAAGTAACTCATGATCCTGCTGAAAGACTTACTTATTACTTATCAGTTTATAGCCCCCATGAGTGTAAAAGTCACCCCAGACTAGAGAATTAAGGAGACACAGCTGTTCAACCATCCAGATTGTACCCTGGTTAATGTCACAGAGCAAACACTTCCCCCCCCCCCCCCCCCGGGAGCCTCACAGCAGTCAATGGGGCTCTGCACAGGGATCCACCCATGCAGAACAATTGAAAGATTGGGACCTTAATGATGAAATAGACAGAGAAGTGAGAAACTGAGAGGATGGGGAGGGAAGAGGAGAAGTTTCTGAGATATGACTGGGTGGTGACTTATTAGGCAGACATAACACTTGGTGGTTTACATATGTTTTCAAATGTGAACACTTGCATTTCTTTTTAGGTGATGCAGCAGAAGTGAATTTTGTAGGAGCAATCTGAACCCTGAGAGGGTGGAGGGAACTAACAGATTTTGGAAGGGCTTTCCAACAGGACAGGGCAGCATGGAAGAACACCTGAAGGCATATGTAAGAGCAAGAGACAAAAGGGATGTCAAGGCTGTCACTGACTAAATAGAAGTGGAGGGGAAACACAAAACAGAGATCAGATCAGATGTATGCAGAGTGTGTGTGAAAGTAAGGACAAGCAGTATGACCTCTTTGCATATGGAGAAATAGAGAACAAGGTGCAGTTTGTTTCTGTTTTAAACTTTGTAGAGTAAGGGAAGTTAGAGGAGGGGATTATGCATTGGGGGTAATCTGGCTCAGTATTTTGTGTCTCTATAGCAACTTTCACTGAAGTAATTCAGAGCAGTTTATAAATATAAAGGGACGTTGTTAATTTTAACAATCCCACTTCTCTCTGAAAATTAGAGCTGTCAAATGATTTAAAAAATTAATCGTGATTAATTGCGCAATTAAAAAAATAAGCGTGATTAATTGGGCGATTAATCGCACTGTTAAACAATAATAGGATACCACTTATTTAAATATTTTTGGATGTTTTCAAAATTTTAAAATGTATTGATTTCAATTTCAACACAGAATACAAAGTGTACAGTGCTCATTTTATATTTATTTTTATGACAAATATTTGCACTGTTAAAAAACAAAAGAAATAGTATTTTTCAATTCACCTAATACAAGTTCTGTAGTGCAATCTCTTTATCATGAAAGTTGAACTTACAAACATAGAATTATGTACAAAAAAACCTGCATTCAAAAACAAAACAATGTAAAACTTTAGAGCCTACAAATCCACTCAGTCCTACTTCTTGTTCAGCCAGTCTCTCAGACAAACTAGTTTGTTTACATTTTCAGGAGATAATGCTGTCCTCTTCTTGTTTACAATGTCACCTGAAAGTGAGAACAGGCATTTGCATGGAACTGTTGTAGCTGGTATCACAAGATATTTATGTGCCAGACATAGATGCTGACTCCGTGGGTGCTCCGGGGCTGGAGCACCCATGGTGAAAAATTGGTGGGTGCTCTGCACTTCCTCCCCTGAGCGCGCCACTGTGTCCTGCTTCTTCCCCATCCCTCCCTGCACTTGCGCCGTGAAACAGCTATTTTGCAAGGCAAGCGCTGGGAGGGAAGGGGGAAGAGGAGGAATGCAGTGCATTCAGGGAAGAGGCGGGGCTGGGGCGGGGATTTGGGGATGGGTCCAATAGGGGCTGGGAAGGGGTGGAGTCAGGGCAGGGCCGGGGGGGCTTGAGCACCCACCAGCGCCAAGGAAAGTTGTCGCCTGTGGTGTCAGATGCGCTAAAGATTCATATGTCCCTTCATGCTTCAACCACCATTCCAGAGAACGTTCATCCATGCTGATGATAGGTTCTGCTTGATAACGATCCAAAGCAGTGCGGATTGATACATGTTCATTTTCATCATCTGAGTCAGATGCCACCAGCAGAAGGTTGATTTTCTTTTTTGGTGGTTCGGGTTCTGTAGTTTCCACATCAGAGTGTTGCTCTTTTAAGACATCTAAAAGCATACTCCATACCTCGTCCCTTTCAGATTTTGGAAGGTACTTCAGATTCTTAAACCTTGGTTCAAGTACTGTAGCTATCTTTAGAAATCTCACGTTGGTACCTTCTTTGCATTTTGTCAGATCTGCAGTGAAAGTGTTATTAAAACAAACAACATGTGCATCATCCAAGACTGCTATAACATATAATACATAGCAGAATGCGAATAAAACCTAGCAGGAGACATACAATTCTCTCCCAAGATGTTCAATCACTAATTTAATTAACACTTTTTTTTTAACAAGCATCATCAGCATGGAAACATGTCCTCTGGAATGGTGGCCAAAGCATGAAGGGGCATACGAATGTTTAGTATATCTGGCACGTAAATACTTTGCAATGCTGGCTACAAACGTGCCCTGCGAATGCTTGTTCTCACTTTCAGGCGACATTGTAAATAAGAAGCGGACAGCAGTATTTTTTCTATCCTGCCTCCCTGGTGATCCAGGAAACTATTATTCCCATTTTGCAGATGAGGAAACTGAGGCATAGAGGAAGTAAGGTCCAGATCCCCAAAGGTACTTAGGCACCTAGCACCCATTTAAATCACTGGGGGTTAAGCGCCTAAATACCTTTGTGGAGCTGCACCTAAATGATTTGCCCACGGTGCCACAGTGAGAATGTAACCAGTACTCAGAACTCCCACTTCCAAGTTCTAACCATTAAACTATCCTCCCTCAGGTACCCCATAACCTAGAACTCTGTTTCTTCAAGGATCACTGTTGTACTATAATACACAAGGTTTTAAAAAAATGTTAAGCCTTTAGCACATGGACATATTATGTCTTCTGAAATCTGCAGGATTTTCTGGAGCTCCTCATGCTTGCTGTGCTACTTTTCAGTATTCACTGTAATCCTAAACACAAAACAAAGTAGTTTGTGCTCTCAGGGTATGTCTTTAAAGTGGCTGTGTAGTGGCGGCACCAGTGCTGGGAGACAGCTCTCCTAGTACTGTAAACAAACTCCCCCACGAGGGGAGTAGCAGATGCACTGTCTACACTGCCACTTTACAGCGCTTAAAACTTGCAGTGCTCAGGGGGGTGTTTTTTTACACCCCTGAGCGAGAAAGTTGCAGTGCTGTAAAGTGGCAGTGTAGACAAGGCCTTAGATGCCCCATTGTCCCTATTTTAATCAAACATCCCTCCCTCAAGCCCTGAAGGTATTTGATCTGTGGCCCTCACTATGGATTGATCCAGTAGCATGTTTGTGTATGAAGACTCTTTTGAGGGGTTTTTTGTTTGTTTTGGGGTTTTTAAGCCTTGATACTTCTCCATCGGAGGAATAAATAATCTCTGCCTCTTGAAACAACAGTGTGGCCCACTGCAGCAGCTTTTAGAGTTTCTGAGGCAGAGGATATGGAAACGATGTGTGATACAAATCATACCACCTCACTATGAGTGAAATTGCCCCCTATCCCAGTGGTTTTCAAACTTTTTGTATTGGTGACCCCTTTCACACAGCAAACCTCTGAGTGTGACCTCCTATTATAAATTAAAAATGGGGAGGAGGGGGGATATTTAATTTAATGGAGGCTCAGAGCTGTCAGCCCCATGGAGCTGACAGCTTGCCACCCCCATGTAACCACCTTGTGACCTCCCCTGAGGGGTCACGACCCCCAGTTTGAGAACCTCTACCCTATACAAAGGATCCATGCAAGGCCTATGCATCACATAAGTCCCACCTAAACACTCAAAATAGGACTAAAGTGATGTAAGGTCTCATGCTGGCTTTCTGCCCAGGGCTGAATTTTACTTAGTGTGATCTGTTAAGGGAATCTTGCATAAAGTGCACTGAAACCATTAAGCCTTCCATTTTGCTCACACACATATATACTCTGACTTAACTAAATGTTACATTTTTCTGATTAATGTTTCTCTTCTTTGAGCTGTAACCAAGATGCATATCTTGCTGCCTGGGTTTGCATATTGCATTAATAAAAACACATATCTTGGTGAAACATTCCTGTGTTTCATAGATTTCAGTATGTGCATGGCTGTCTCTTACAACTGGGTTAGATTCTTAATAAGCTTTACTACTCAAAGCGTATTTTAGCAGAAGTATTTCCATAATATGGGGGTGGACCTGCATAATTCTGAGATTTAGCTATTGTACTAGGAAGATTTAAACACTTTATAGATGTACTTTGGTAGTCAAGCTGCACTACTAAATGGAATATATATCCTATGAGGCCTTTTTTTTTTTTTTAATGTGCAATGCAAATACTTACAAACAATCACAAGGCCTATAGACCTCTTAAGTTGGGACCCAACTGATGTATGGGCTGTCTACACAGAGATGAATTTCACCTTTAGAGAGTATACTAGTCACGCTTCAGTATTTTTCTATCCTAAATAAAGTTAACTCTCATACTACTGTAATATTTTTTGAGGGGGGAAGGAGACTTGCAAGAAGAGGCAAATATGGTGGTTGTTTTTAATATAATTTAGGGAGGTCTAGAGAAAGCATTTTACTGCCTACCTTTAGGTCTGCATACAGCTTTGGGAAAAACATGCAATTAGCAAAGGAACTAATTTCATCTTATTTGCATGGAGTAAATGAGGCAGCTTTCCAAACTGATGTTTTCAATCTTTGAATACATTGAAATAAGGTAACTGAATCCAGAAAATATAGACTAGAAACTGCTAAACAAACAAATGTTGATCAGCAGCGTGACTGGCAGAGTGCATATTTCATTTGCTAGTTTCCACTGAAGTGTTAAAATATGCATCATTTTTAGCAACATAGAAAACTAAGTACTGCAGCATCCCATTCAACCATTGAAATAAATGGGCGTGCAACTAGTAGAGTAGATTATATGGTTGAATCAGTAAAGTACTAAAGTATGACTCAGTAAAGCTCATGAGTCCATGCAGTCCAGAGAGCATATAAACCTTCACTGACTTAAATATGCCAGCAAATCAGAAAAATACAACACATGAGATGTAAAATAATGTATGCAAACATCTTCAAATCTAGGTGTGTGGGTTTTTTTGGGGGGGGGGAGGGGAAGGATAATATTTAAAAATAGAACTGGTAAAATTTAGGGAATAAGCAAAAATGGACAGAATAGCTGCTGCATATACAAAAGAAGGAGAGATCGAATTATTAGGCACCAGGACAGGGAAGGTGTGATAGAGTGATAGGCATCAACACCTGAGCCAGCACTCTGATCACTTCAACACCAATTAACTCTCCTGGGGTGGACCTGATTTGCCTATCTAGTGGATTAGAATTGGCTGGGAAGGCTAAAGTGCTAATTATGTCATTAATTCAGAGGGTAGAAGAAGGCACAGGAAGAAAGTGCTAAGGAGAGGCAAGCTAGTAGAACCAGAACCAAGAAGTCTCTCTGGGTGGAAAAATCACTGCCCTTCCCTTGGTAGAAGATGGAGGTAAAACTGATGTTGTCAACCCTGTGTATGGATAAATGAAAAAGTAATGAAATGGATTGCATGGTGGGGCTTAACAATGAAAGGCGTCTGAATACTCTTTGGAGACAAAGGAGAAGACAGGAGTATGACCTGGCCCTGTCAGACAGGGCATAAGCCTCTCAGTAGCAAAATATTCTAGAATATTGGAGATCTTCATTTTAAGTCAGATCCCAACGGGTCTGAACAAATGATCCACTTTTCTACATTGGGGATGAATAACTTAAGTCTGTATAATTCTACTTGTTGTTAGTCCTTAAAAACATTATTTAGTTCATGGCCAGTATTCCTGACAGATGGCTTTTTTGATCCATGATGCGGAAGGCCTAAGAGCTTGAACCAGAGTACAAGATGCCTCTAAGAAAAGGATGCAAGAGCACCAGGAAGGCAAACTGCATTAGTCTTCTAATCACCTTCCAGACTGAATGATACACCAGTATTATCTATCCAAGAAAAATCACATCTCCAATGTTGCCTTGCATACCAGCCATGCAATTCCTTTGACTGAGTATTCATTAGGAAATCTGCCAGAGCGTGTCTGAAGAGCTCTGTGGAGCCTGAAAGCTTGTCTCTTTCATCAAAAGAAGTTGGTCCAATATATATAATATGTCCTATTAGGAATACAGGATTATATTTGGAACTTGGTGCAGGACCTGCCTTTGATTTCAGCATATGTTAAGTAAAGGATGTACCTTTAACAATGCAGAGTCATTTGAATGTTGCCCAAGTTCTTTCCCCATGGTTTTTCCATTTGTCTCTATTTTAAGTTGCATGCAAAGTTTTGTACTTAGTTCAATATTTTAAAGTATATGAAGCGGTCATTATAATTGTGTCAATGGAATGGTGTTTGAAATTATATTCCAATTGATTTATTTTATTTATTCTATGGTAAAATTGAAAAATTGCTGCTATTCTCATTAACAGTGTGCTGTGACACTTTTTTTTATGTCTGATTGTGTAAGCAAGCACTTTTTAAGTGAGGTGGAACTAGGGGGTACGCAAGACAAATCAGACTCCTGAAAGGGGTACAGTTGTCTGGAAAGGTTGAGAGCCACTGCAGTTGACAATATTACAGTTACAATACTTTTTTCTGTTATACCAAGTGAGTGACAGGTTTTATTGAGTTAGGACTGTGCTAGTTAACTAACTTGCTTCAGAATAGTTTAAAGGACAGATTGTGTATTTTACTGAATTGAAGACTAGCTTATGCAAAGTAGTAAAGATTATTTTATTTGTATATATGCAAAATTCACTGGCTGTAGGCTGACTCTCCCCCCCCCCCCCCCCACACACACACACACACACCTGGGACATTGTTTAACTTACACTAATCTGACTGGCACAGTATCCATTCAGTACAATAGGGCTGTTCTCAGCATGGGTGAAACATTGCTGTAAGCACAGCAGCAGCTAGGTAGAAACAAAACTCGAACGCCTTAATGGGGCTAAGTCGGGAGGACCGGACGATCTTCATCCGAGAATATTGAAGGAATTGGCGCGGGAAATAGCAGGCCCATTAGCAATAATATTTAATGAATCTGTAAACTCGGGGGTGGTTCCGTTAGACTGGAGAATAGCTAATGTGGTTCCTATTTTCAAGAAAGGGAAAAAGAGTGATCCGGGTAACTACAGGCCAGTTAGTTTAACATCTGTAGTGTGCAAGGTGCTGGAGAAAATTCTGAAAGAGAAAGTAGTTGAGGACCTCCAAGTTAATGGCAAGTGTGATAAATTGCAACATGGTTTTACGAAGGGCAGATCGTGCCAAACGAATCTGATCTCCTTCTTCGAGAAAGTAGCGGACTTATTAGATAAGGGAAATGCGGTGGACCTAATATACCTGGATTTCAGTAAAGCTTTTGATACAGTACCCCATGAGGAATTATTGGTTAAACTGGAAAAGATGGGGATCCATATGAAAATTCAGAGGTGGATAAGGAATTGGTTAATGGGGAGAATGCAGCGGGTGGTATTGAAGGGTGAACTGTCAAGTTGGAGGGAGGTTACCAGTGGAGTTCCTCAGGGTTCGGTTTTGGGACCCATTTTATTTAATCTATTTATAACTGACCTCAGAACCAATTGCAGGAATGAACTGATAAAGTTTGCGGATGATACGAAGGTGGGAGGCGTTGCCAATTCGGAGGAGGATAGGGATATTCTGCAGGGAGACTTGAATGAGCTTGTGAATTGGAGTATCAGAAATAGGATGAAATTTAATAGTGAAAAGTGTAAGGTGATGCATTTAGGGATGACTAACAACAATTTTAGTTACAAGCTGGGGACGCATTGGTTAGAAGTAACGGAAGAGGAGAAGGACCTAGGGGTTCTTGTAGACCGGAAGATGACTAGGAGTCAACAATGTGACGTGGCGGTGAAAAAAGCCAATGCGGTCTTGGGATGCATTAGGCGAGGTATATCTAGTAGGGAAAAGGAGGTGCTGCTTCCGTTGTATAAGGCGCTGGTGAGACCTCATTTGGAGTACTGTGTGCAGTTCTGGTCTCCCATGTTTAAAAAAGATGAACTCAAATTGGAATGGGTGCAGAGAAGGGCCACTAGGATGATCAGAGGAATGGAAAACCTGTCGTATGAAAGGAGACTGGAGGAGCTCGGGTTGTTTAGTCTGACCAAACGAAGGCTGAGGGGGGATATGATTGCTCTCTTTAAATATATCAGAGGGATAAATACAAGGGAGGGAGAGGAATTATTCCAGCTTAGTACTAATGTGGACACGAGAACGAATGGATATAAACTGGCCGTGGGGAAGTTTAGGCTTGAAATTAGACGAAGGTTTCTGACCGTCAGAGGGGTGAAATATTGGAACGGCCTTCCGAGGGAAACGGTGGGGGTGACGGACCTGTCTGGTTTTAAGATTAAGTTAGACAAGTTTATGGAGAGAATGGTTTAATGGTAAAACATATTAGCTGAGGAATACCGAGCAATGGTAGGTAAATATTATAATGGCTACGAAGGGTCAGGCTGGAGACTCTTGCCTACATGCTCGGGGTCTTACTGATCGCCATATTTGGGGTCGGGAAGGAATTTTCCTCCAGGGTAGATTGGCTGAGGCCCTGGAGGTTTTTCGCCTTCCTCAGCAGCATGGGGCAGGGATCTCTAGCAGGAGGGTTCTCTGCCAATTGAAGTTACTAAAACACAGGATTTGGGGACTTCATTAGCAGAGTCAAGGAAAGGGTAGGGACGGTTTTGTGGCCTGCAGCATGCAGGGGGTCAGACCAGATGATCATAATGGTCCCTTCTGACCTTAAAGTCTATGAGTCTATGAGCTAATAGGGTTCTAGCATGAACCGCTCCAGACAGTGTTGTAAAACTGTTCTAGATTTGGCTGCACAGTTTTAAGAAAAAAGACTCCTCATGCTGCTAAAACCCTACTAGCAATAGCTACCCACACAGTTAACCTGTGTGACGAGCAGGCTTGTAGAGCAGGTTTAAAATCATACACATTCTGAATCTTACCCATTTTAGGCAGTTAGTCCTGCATGTTGTCCTCTATGAAACTCAGGGTACTGAAAGGTATGAAGCAACTGCTGGTAATTTTAAGTGTTTATTTTGGGATGACAATACTGACCTTTGGGCTAGATTCACAAAGGGATTTAAGAGTAGAGATGCTGAGCATCATGGCGCCTAGCTTTTAGGGGCCTAGACAATCACAGGAACAACACAGTGCTCCTGAGTTAGGTGCCTATATGACAAGGGCAGTGATAGGTGCCTTAGAATGTGATCCACAAAGCCAGCATGCTAGTTGGGGAGCTGCCTATGGTAGCCAATGGGAGATGTTGACCAGAGGGGTGTGTCCTAAGCCCTGCCCCTCTCACCAAGTTTAGCACCTAACTTGGGGTTGCAGGGAGGTGCCCTGACCACTGGATGATTTACTGTTTTGGGGGCCTGTCAGAAACAGATAGTTAAAGGTTAATGCCTCTTTTACCTGTAAAGGGTTAAGAAGTTTACCTAGCCTAGCTGACATCTGACCAGAGGAGCCAATGGGGGGACAAAATGTTTCAAAAGGAAGGAGGGAAGTTCCCTTTGTCTGGGTCACTTTCAGTTTTGACCAGCATGGGAAAGCTCCAGAAATCAGCCTCTTATCAAGTAGTGAGTACTAGTGAAGGGAATAAATAGGTTTATGTTTATTTTCTTTGTAACTTGTCTTGGGCATTAGGGAATAATCAAATTGGGTAATTTTTGTGTAACTAAGTTTGTGCCCAGGGGAACATCCTATGTTTTGAATCTGTTGTCTGTGAGATCAGCTTGTATGCTATCTCCCAGAGGGTTTTCTTTTACCTTTCTTGTCTTTAATTAAAAGTCTTATTTTTAAGAACCTGATTGATTTCCCCCCCCCCCTTGTGTTAAGATCCAAGGGGATTGGATCTGGACTCACCAGGAATTGGTGGGGAAAGAACCAGGGCCGGCTCTCGCTTTTTTGCCGCCCCAGGCAAAAAAGCCTCCCGCCACCCCCCGCCAGGGAGCGCAGCAGGGGAGGGCGGCGAGCCCAGCCGCGGCCCCGCTCTCCCCAGCCGGCCGGAGCGCCGGGGGGAGGGCGGAGAGCCCGGCCCCGCTCTCCCCGGGTGAGCGCCGCCCCCCTCCAGGTGCCGCCCCAAGCACATGCTTGAAGGGCTGGTGCCTGGAGCCAACCCTGGAAAGAAGGGGGGATGGTTAAATTCTCCTTGTGTTTAAGATCCAAGGTTTTGGATTACTTGTGGCACCTTAGAGACTAACAAATTTATTAGAGCATAAGCTTTCGTGGACTACAGCCCACTTCTTCGGATGCATATAGAATGGAACATATATTGAGGAGATATATATACACACATACAGAGAGCATAAACAGGTGGGAGTTGTCTTACCAACTCTGAGAGGCCAATTAATTAAGAGGAAAAAAAAACTTTTGAAGTGATAATCAAGCTAGCCCAGTACAGACAGTTAAGAAGTGTGAGAATACTTACAAGGGGAGATAGATTCAATGTTTGTAATGGCTCAGCCATTCCCAGTCCTTATTCAAACCAGAGTTGATTGTGTCTAGTTTGCATATCAATTCTAGCTCAGCAGTCTCTCGTTGGAGTCTGTTTTTGAAGTTTTTCTGTTGTAATATAGCCACCCGCAGGTCTGTCACTGAATGACCAGACAGGTTAAAGTGTTCTCCCACTGGTTTTTGAGTATTTTGATTCCTGATGTCAGATTTGTGTCCATTAATTCTTTTGCGTAGAGACTGTCCGGTTTGGCCAATGTACATGGCAGAGGGGCATTGCTGGCACATTATGGCATAGATCACATTGGTAGATGTGCAGGTGAACGAGCCCCTGATGGTATGGCTGATGTGATTAGGTCCTATGATGATGTCACTTGAATAGATATGTGGACAGAGTTGGCATCGGGGTTTGTTACAAGGGTAGGTTCCTGGGTTAGTGGTTTTGTTCAGTGATGTGTGGTTGCTGGTGAGTATTTGCTTTAGGTTGGGGGGTTGTCTGTAAGTGAGGACAGGTCTGTCTCCCAAGATCTGTGAGAGTAAAGGATCATCTTTCAGGATAGGTTGTAGATCTCTGATGATGCGCTGGAGAGGTTTTAGTTGGGGGCTGAAGGTGACAGCTAGTGGTGTTCTGTTATTTTCTTTGTTGGGCCTGTCTTGTAGGAGGTGACTTCTGGGTACTCGTCTGGCTCTGTCAATCTGTTTTTTCACTTCAGCAGGTGGGTATTGTAGTTTTAAGAATGCTTGATAGAGATCTTGTAGGTGCTTGTCTCTATCCGAGGGATTGGAATAAATGCGGTTATATCTTAGAGCTTGGCTGTAGACAATGGATCGTGTGGTGTGTCCTGGATGGAAACTGGAGGCATGTAGGTAAGTGTAGCGGTCAGTAGGTTTCCGGTATAGGGTGGTATTTATGTGACCATCGCTTATTAGCACAGTAGTGTCTAGGAAATGGACCGCTTGTGTGGATTGATCTAGGCTGAGGTTGATGGTGGGATGGAAATACACACAAATACCACCCTATACCGGAAACCTACTGACCGCTACACTTACCTACATGCCTCCAACTTCCATCCAGGACACATCCAGGAGTGGTGGCAGCAAAACCAGATCGAAGCTGGTAATTCAGTTTAGGGGTTCACATGCAGGTCCCCATATCTGTACTCTAAAGTCCAGAGTGGGGGTGAAACCTATGACAGGGCCCATTCCCAATTAATACTTAATGATCCAATTGAAATAGAACTTCAGCTGGAGAGACTGAGGGAGCCCCACATTGGAATATAACATAGCTCAGTGGTTAGAGCACTTTCCTGAGAGATAGCAGATCTCTTTTGAATCCCTTCTCATCAGGCAGGGGTGGGGCTTGAACCCATGGTCTCCCACATCCCAGCTGAGTGCTCTAACCACTGGGCAAACAATTATAAGGGAGGCTCTCCTCCCTCCCCCAAACTGTTTTGTGTGGAGTTAAGTGGCCTCTGAGCATGCTTAGTGGATCAAGCCCTGCACATGACTTAAGCACTTCTCTGCATATCTTCTCCTGGTTAGTGAATTTCTCTAAGGAAGTAGTTCAGGCCCCACTTGTAAATGTTTATGGCCTGTCGTGGCCTAGTAAATAATCTAGGGGTGGAGGCCCTGAGGTGGTTTTGGTTGGATCTGAACAAGGAGAGAGGCAGAGTTCTGCCCAGCACTCCCCACACAGTGGCAGCTCCCATGCTGTGGGGCTGGCTTGCCACTCCAGGCATTGTAGCCTTTGGGGTTGTGGCATTGCTCAGGTTTGCCCCTCCCTGGGGTCAAATTTGTGAGAGTGGAGTTGTGACTTGGCTCATGGGTTGCAGTGCCACTCAGCCACATTTGGGCTACCTGGACTCCCATTATCATGACAGCTTGGCTTTAAACTTGAATGGTGCTAGTACCCCAGAGGTTGCAGTGCCTGGCGCAGAAAGGAAAGGCAAGCCCAGCCAGCCCCATGGGACAGGAGCCACAAGGAGCTGCTACACAACCCTTCGAAACATTCTGGTAACCCAGTTTTGGGTCCTGACCCACAGGTTGAAAAACCCTGCTATAAGGCTTAAGTAGGAGATGGGCATCCCTACAGCGTGTGAAGCAGCAGTGCACATGCTCAAAGGCCGAAACATAAGCACTTAGGGAAACAGCTGAGCAGGAGTCTTGCAGATCGCAATAGGACCTAAACACAGGATTTTTATGCCACTGTACCTTTGTGAATCCCACCCTTGAGATCGGTGGATGGAAAGCATTATAAGCACTTGGTATTACTATTTTCCTTCATTGAGATGGAGCCCAAGTGTGACTTACTTATTCAGAATGGCAAGCAATTGTTTGCAATGAGGAGTTTCATTGAAGTCAATGGAACTGGTTGGATGAGCAACGACATGTGAGCCAAGGTGGCATAATCTAACATGTAGTCAACGTTTGTACTCTGCCAGGTTTATTACACCCAAGACAGTTTTGATTCTATAAGCTCATAGTGGGTGCTGTCGTAACATCCCCTTCATCAAACATTGCCCATCCCATGGACATTCTCTCATCAATGTTTCAGAACAAATTATTGCTGGTAGTTCATTTGTCAGGCATTGTCTCACACATACAGCTCTATCCTGATATAACGCTGTCCTCGGGAGCCAAAAAAATCTTACCGCGTTATATTGAACTTGCTTTGATCCACTAGAGTGCGCAGCCCCCCGGAGCACTGCTTTACTGCATTTATATCTGAATTCGTGTTATATCGGGTCATGTTATATTGAGGTAGCAGTGTAGTAATAAGTGCCATAGTGTTAGCCTTGGCCCCTCTATGTACTTCGATTGACATTAAGCAGAGGCCTGGATGATGCTTAAAATGTAGTGGCTTTTATTAAAACTCATTTGCCCCAGTAATGTTCTCCTGTTTAGAAGCATCTAATTTTAAAACTTGGGGATTTTTTAAAACTGCAAAGCAATTACCTTTATTAATAATGTCATAGTAAACCTGTTTCCAACTGTGAAATTTTTTTATAGAAGAATCAATCACCCAGCCAGTTTATTCTTTTGTCAGATATTGTGCTATGATCCTGCCAGCTGTCACAAGTGTAAAAGTAGGGGAGTAGCTTTTCACTTGGACAGAACAGTTTAAAGAGAGATCTCACTGCTAGAGGAAGCAGGGGTGGTGGTTTATAAGGTTATATTCCTCCTGCATTACTGCTGACCACCCATACTACTGCCCTACCATGATGTAAGGGGACAATGCAGCTGAGGATACCAACTTTCAGATAATATATGCAACATGGATCCTGATCGCCTACAGCTAATAATGAGCCCAAGGGATTTTCCCACAAAATAAGTATCTTGGTCCAATTGAAAGTTGAATAATTAGATGTTTTTCAATTCCTGTCATAAATTGTTGGGCAGGGTTAAAAAGTAAAAGCATCTCAACCTACCTCCAGCTGAAGAGATGTATAAATCGCCAGTTTAAGGGCTACAAAAATGCTTCCTCATTGTTCAGTGAGTGAGCATTAACCCTTCCATTGTTTTCTGATCACTGAGCAAACCCTTTCAGAGAACCTTCTGTCTCCAATGGAGACTGACCAGAAGAAGTAATTTACTTCATGGTTGTGGGAGCACAGTCAGTGTTTGGGGAATCTCTAGTGCGAGGTCAGCACAACAGCACTTTAGCAAGAGTACCAGGAATGACCAGGCATATCAGCAAATAAGCAAAAAACTAGCAGCACTGCAAATTTACTGGACCAGTCACCAGTGCAGGGAGCAGATTAAGCAGCTGAAGACAGAGTACCAGAAAACAAGGGACCAGAACTGTACCTTGGGCAACTTGCAGACATCATAGCCATTTTGTGAGGAGTTTGACTGGATGCTGGGTACTGCACCGAGCACAAATCCAATGGCGGTGCACGCTGATCTGGTCAGCCAGGATGGTGCTCTGCTAGCTCCAGAATCCAGCATGGAGACTGATGGAGCCAGCAGCTGGTGCTGAGAGAGGCCAGCAAAAAACAAAACCGTTAGTTACCTACCTTTTCGTAACTGTTGTTCTTTGAGATGTGTTGCTCATGTCCTTTCCATTCTAGGTGTGTGCACGCCCACATGCGCAGTCAGAGATTTTTGCCTTAGTGGTCAGGGCCGGCATCAGCGAAGGAAGCAGGTGCCTGGGGCGGCCAAGAGAAAGGGGCAGTATTCTGTCTGTTATTGGGGCGGGATGTTCGGGTCTTTGGCAGCACTTCAGCAGCAGCTCAAGAGCCGCACTTTAGTCTTCGGTGGCAATTCGGTGGTGGGTCCTTCACTCTCTCTCTTCCTCTTCGGCAGCACTTCTGCAACAGCTCAATCGGGTTTTTCTCCTTCGCTGCTTGGGGTGGCAAAAACGCTGGAGACAGCCCTGTTAGTGGTAGCCGTAGGGTCGGCTCTGGCGCCCTCTCGAGTGCCACACTCATGCCGCGGTATATCAGGTGCTGCCGGCCCCACACCCTCTCAGTTCCTTCTTGTCGACAACTCCGACAGAGGGGCAGGAGGGCGGGTAATGAAATGGACATGAGCAACACACCTTGAAGAACAGTTACGAAAAGGTAGGTAACCGTTCTTCGAGTGCTTGCTCATTTCGATTCCGTTCTAGGTGACTCAAGTAATATCCTCAGAGGTGGGCGCGGAGTTCAGTCTTGCAGCATTGCTCTGCCAAAGGCAGCGTCATCTCATTACACGCTTGCTGGGTAAGTGCGTAATGAGATGCGAACGTGTGGATGGATGATCAGGTGGTAGCCAGACAGATTTCTTGGATCAGCACCTGCGCCAGGAAGGCCGCCGATGACATCTGTGCCTTAGTTGAGTGAGCCATCATGATCGCTAGCGGGAGCATCTTTGCCAGCTCATAACAGTAGCAGATGCACGCCGTGATCTAAGATGAGATTCTCTGGGCAGACACTGGGCAACCCTTCATCCTGTCTGCCACAGCAACAAACAGTATTGACTTACAGGACGGCTTGGTTCTATCTATGTAGAAGGCCAACGCTTGCCTGACATTGTAGAGATGCATAGCTCCCGAATCGCCAGTCCACAGGCGCGGCAAACTGCTCCCATGGCTACGAGGCAGGAGTGACCTTCAATCCAGCGTTTGTGTTTGGGAAACTTATTTGGCTGATTTGATTGTACCCTCGCAGCTGGTGTTCACGCGCTCAAGAGATGGGTTCGTTATCTTATGTGCATGTATACTGCCTGGCTTTTCTATGCGCAAGAATGTAACCACTAAGAAGAGTTGTAAACAAAGTAAGGAGAGAAATAAAAACCCCAGGAAAAGTTTTCCTGGGAGGCTTTTTGCAAGAGGCTTGTAAAGCTCTCTAGCTACCACAGACCTGGCGTTCTGTTTCCTTTCCTGCGTCGTCACCACAGCTGGTGACCCCGACGTGATACCCCTCTACTCACCGGCTGGATACGCCGAGCGCGCCCGCGGCTGTTTGCCGCCCCTTATTCGTGAGTATGGGGGGGAAACTTTCCAGTGCCCAGAAGGAGCACGCAAGAGAGTTACAAGAGATTATACGACAGCGATCATGTGTCGCTGTCCCGGTCGCTCATATTGAGGACCTCCTAAGGGAAATAGATCGCCAGTGCCCCTGGTATCCAGACTGCGGGTCATTGCAGCTTTTTGATTGGATACAGATTGGGATCACCTTGTATAGTAAACCCCGTGCCCCAGTTCAGTGCCTGCTGCTCTGGCAGCGTTGTAAGGAGGCACTGGAGGGGATCGGCCCCAACAGCCCCAAGCCGGTCCCCCTTTTGCCCCCAGGTGATGGGCCACCCCCCTCCTGCCCACAGCTGACCCTCCCTGCGCCGCCGCCCGTGGCGGCGCCCCCCTGCCTACCGGTCGGGCAGGGGGGCGCTGTCGCCGCGGCGGTGCGGCAAGCGCGTGAGGCCGGTCTCTTGACCGATGAGGAATCCAAGTGTGGGTTCGAGGCGTTTCCCGTCTCTTGGCGGGATAATGGAAATGGGGGGCAGATAGTGGACTGGGAGGCTCTCCCCTACTCAGTTCTGCGCGAGCTCCGCAAGGCAGTTCGTGAGACCGGGGTGCGGTCCACTTTCACCCTGGGGATCTTGGAAGGTGTGTCAAACGGTTACTTCTTGCTCCCCCAAGATTGGAAAGACATGTGTCGCATGGTGCTGTCTCCCGCGCAATACGTTGTGTGGGATAGCGAGTACCAGCGAGAGGCGCTTGCAGCAGCAGCGCAAGGTGGGGGGGCTTATCTTGCTGAGCAGTTATATGGCACAGGGCAGTTTTCGAGCATCCCCGAGCAGGCGGCGGGCACGCCCCGGGTAGCTTTTCCCATCATTGGCCAGTGTGTCCGTCGCGCGTTCCGCAGGGTCCCCGCTGCAGGCGAGTCCTCTAAGTCCTTTGCGGTTACTCGGCAGGGTGCCACCGAACCATTCCACCAGTTTATTGACCGCCTCCAAGAGGCAGTCCAGAGGCAGATTGATAACCCGCAAGCCCAGACTGAACTAATGATAAAATTGGCTTACGAAAATGCCAATGCAGACTGCCGCCGTGCCATGCAGGCAGTGGTCGGGCGCCCCGGGTATACCCTGGCAGAATTGCTGCAGGCGTGTGCTGACGTAGGCACTCAGACCCATCAGATGGCCCTGCTGGCAGCTGCCCTGCACAAGGGGCAGAAGCCTCAGGGGAACTGCTTTAACTGCCAGAAGCCCGGACATTTTTGGCGGGAGTGTCGGGCCCCTGCGGGGGGCATGTGTAAAAACAAACCCAAGCCCCGGACAGACCAGAGGCCCCGCACGCTGTGTCCGAAATGCAAAAAGGGCTACCATTGGGCTGCGCAGTGTCGCTTGGCCGGGGGTGACAGCCGGGTCTTGGCTGCTAACCGAGACAACCCCCCGGGAAACTAGTAGGCGGGCCTGCGACCAGCCCGAGACCCAAGGCCGCGCCCCTCTCCGTGCACGACGCCCCCGCCGCCACAAGGGGCAGTGCGGGGATTGACCTTGTTAATCAGGAAAATATGGATATCACTCTCCCCGGGGAGGTCCTCCTCATGCCGTCCCAGATTCAGGGCCCGCTGCCGGAGGGCATGGTGGGCCTTGTCCTACCCCGCTCGTCCGCCAGCAAGCAGGGCCTGTTTGTGGTGCCTGGGGTGGTGGATTCGGACTATGGTGGAATTATCCATGTTCAACTGTGGAGTCATCTCCCGAAACGGCTGTTTCAGGGAGATGCCTGGGCGCAACTCATACTTGTGCCCTACTCCCTTCCGGCAGGGGGAAGAAACGTTCCCCGAACCGGAGGCTTCGGGTCCACCGACCAGCGCACTATTCACCCACAAGTGGCAGCAGTTGTTAAAGACATTGGAGCACCCCAACCCAAACGCATTTACTGCCTCAACGATCAGCCGTTCGAGGGTGTTATCGACTCTGGGGCAGACATTACCGTCATTGCCGCTGCGCAGTGGCCCGCCCATTGGCCCACAGAGCAGGCTCCGGCAGTTTGGGGTGTGGGCGGGGCACAGGACTCACAACGAAGTGCCCGATGGTTGAAGGTTAGGGCGCCCCAAGGCATCCGCCGCGCCCGTATCCGGCCTATCATTCTCCCCGTCCACCTCAACCTGTGGGGCCGTGATTTATTGACACAGTTCACTGCCACCATCCATATCAATGATTAGGCATACGGCCCTCCCCCTCCGTTGGCTCACTGACGAACCCGTATGGGTTGCGCAGTGGCCGCTTCCTTTAGAAAAGCTGGAGGCCCTCCAGCACTTGGTTAATGACCAGCTGAAGGCAGGACGTTTGGAGGAGTCCACTAGCCCCTTTAATACCCCCGTGTTTGTGATTAAAAAGAAATCTGGCAAGTGGCGCCTCCTGCAGGACCTTCGCGCCATTAACAAAATTATACAGCCTATGGGTCCCCTGCAGTGTGGTACCCCTAATCCCAACCTTATTCCCTGTGATTACCGGTTATTTGTAATAGATTTAAAGGATTGTTTTTTTACCATCCCCTTGCACCCTGAGGACCGGGTGCACTTTGCCTTCACTGTTCCGGTTTTGAATCACTCCCAGCCCACTCCACGCTATCAGTGGAATGTGCTCCCTCAAGGCATGTTGAATAGCCCCACCTTGTGTCAGCATTTTGTTGCGCAGGCCCTACGGCCCTTCCGCGCAGCACACCCAGATGCCTTAATTTACCACTACATGGATGACATCCTGGTGGCTCACCCCGTCCTCCCTGATGACTGGCTGGACGAACTGCGCCACCAGCTTGCGGCGTGTGGCCTGGTTGTGGCACCGGACAAGATCCAGCGTCAGCCACCCTTTTTGTATCTTGGTCACCGCATGCTCCAGTCATATGCCCGTCCAGTTTGTCCCGAGTTGGTATTGCCCAACCCTCTTACGTTTGTACAGCTTCAACAGTTATTGGGGTCCCTTAATTGGATTCGTCCTTTTTGCCCTCTGACTACCTCCATGCTGTCCCCTCTTTTTTCTGGCCTTCGGCAGGGCCGTCTCCCCGGAGATATCATTCCCGTTTCCCAGGAACAGCGCCAAGCGGTCACCCTCATTAACCAGACCCTGGCCCAGGTGTGGGTCGACCGCCGAGAAAGGGAACAGCCCCTTTTTGCCATTTTGCTTCCCACACTCTCACAACCGACAGCTGTCCTCGCCCAGGAGGGGGCGGCAGCGCGTCTTCGTTTAATTGAATGGATTTATTTGACCCACTCCCCTCCGCATACTATTCAGACACTCCCTCAACAGGCCGCAGAGCTGATTTTTAAAGTGCGAGAACGGTCCCGTACCCTCTTGGGTTGGGACCCCGTTGCCATTATTGTCCCCATCCCGGCTAAAGACTGGGAACGCACTGTCTCTTGCAGTGCCACCCTCCAATTGTCTCTTGCTGACTATGTTGGGGAAGTTAAATATCACATTCCCCCTGACCCCCGTCTTTCATTCCTACAACAACGTTGCCTTCACCTCCGGCCGTCCTTGTCAACCGTCCCCATTAAGGATGCACTTACCCTTTTTACGGACGGCGGCCCAACACGAGGTGCGGTCAGCTGGCAGGTGCAAGGCACTTGGCAAGTCCGCTTTACCCTGCCTCAGCGCTCCCCACAGCGCGCAGAGTTGGCTGCTGTCATCCTGGCCTGCCGATGCTTCCAGGATGACCCTTTTAATTTGATTACTGACAGTCTTTATGTTACTAATGTTCTTAAGTCTCTTCCAGGTTCCTATGTGTCGCCCTCCTGTGATGACAATTTGTTGGCCCTTTTTCTTACCCTGCAACAGCTCCTTTCCTCCCGCTCTAGCCCACTGTTTGTGGCACACATTCGCAGTCACACCACACTACCGGGCCTATTAACAGAAGGCAACACGGTGGCCGACCAGGCGGTCAAATCGGTGGCCTCAATTTTTTCCTCCCCAATCGAAAGCCACGCCTTTTTTCATCAATCCGCCAAGGCCCTTGCCAAGCAGTTCACTCTCCCATTGTATCAGGCGCAGGCCATTGTTCGCCAGTGTGACCTTTGCGCTTCTCTCTCCAATAGCCCGGAGGTAGGGGTTAACCCTCGTGGAACCTCGGCCAACCAGCTCTGGCAAATGGATGTTACACATTTCCCTCCCTTTGCCCCCTGGCAGTATCTTCACGTGTGTGTAGATACCTTTTCCCATTATGTGTGGGTCACCCCCCAGAAGGGTGAGGCCTCTCGTCATGTTATTAATCACATGATTCGCGCTATGGCAATCATGGGTCACCCATCCCATCTTAAGACCGACAACGGCCCCGCCTACTGTAGCTCGGCCTTTGCCTCCTTCTGTACCACGTGGGACATTGTCCACACGTTTGGTATCCCGTATAACCCCACAGGCCAGGCCATTGTGGAACGAGCCAATCGTGCGCTCAAACAAGCCCTGGTCCGCCAAAAACAGAAAGGGGGGATTCCCGTAGGCCTTCCTCCCCGCCAGGAATGGCTGGCTGCAGTGCTTTTTACCCTGAATCATTTGAATTTGACTGACAACTACTCTGCAGCAGAATGTCATTTTCGCAGCTACCAGGCCTTGCCCCGCCCCTTTGTTAAATATCGCAAGGCCCCAGACCCTCAGTGGCATGGCCCAGTGCCCCTTATAACGTGGGGACGAGGGCATGCTGCCGTTTCTCTTCCTACAGGTCCGTTGTGGGTCCCGGCGCGTAACGTCCGCCCATGGCACGGCGATGGCCTGGCACCAGGGACTATCGAACCCCATTCCACAGTTCAACCTACATCTGCAGGATCCCGAGCGTCCTCGCCAGCGCCCCCCGCGGGGGCCCCCGCAGCGCATAACCTGGGGACAGGTTAAAGCCCTTTCATTGCAGGCCGAGCAGCTGCGAGTGCAGCAGCAGCTAGAACCTACCGCAGAAAATTACCTTGTGACATTGTTAGCTTGCCTTAATGCTAATTCACTCCTTATTTTGTGTGTATTGGGGAGTTTCCTGTTGGCCCCTAGCTGCCAAGGCGAACCCCAGATGGAGCAGCGGCTGCAGTTTAACACCTGGGTCCACCTGGCAGACGTATTAAATCAATCTGATTTCTGCCTGGCCGTTGCCCCGGAAATGCAAGGTCTGTTAAGTACCTGCCTTGTTCCTGTCTGTAAACCACCCAGCAACATCTGGGGTGTGAGACAGTGAAAGAAATGTGCTGTTTTAAGCTTGCTGATAATAGTTTTGTATGCAATAGCAAATTGATATGCTGAAATGCTATGTTTAAGTCATCCGCCAAGACGTTTTTCTTCCTTGGTAGGATTATATTTAGTTATAGCCACCCTTAGAGTGGATGAAGACCCTTTTATAGTATGGGGTCCTAGTTTTGATGTTTGACGTTTTACTTTGCTGCTTTGTTTAATGTATACCCAATCTAGTGGCATTGTGTATGCTACCCTGCGAGAGTGTTTTGTTTAAACACCGCATTTATAAAATAAAACAGGGGGAGATGTAGAGATGCATAGCTCCCGAATCGCCAGTCCACAGGCGCGGCAAACTGCTCCCATGGCTACGAGGCAGGAGTGACCTTCAATCCAGCGTTTGTGTTTGGGAAACTTATTTGGCTGATTTGATTGTACCCTCGCAGCTGGTGTTCACGCGCTCAAGAGATGGGTTCGTTATCTTATGTGCATGTATACTGCCTGGCTCTTCTATGCGCAAGAATGTAACCACTAAGAAGAGTTGTAAACAAAGTAAGGAGAGAAATAAAAACCCCAGGAAAAGTTTTCCTGAGAGGCTTTTTGCAAGAGGCTTGTAAAGCTCTCTAGCTACCACAGACCTGGCGTTCTGTTTCCTTTCCTGCGTCGTCACCACATGACATCCATGGATGCAGCTTGAGATCCTCATCCATCGCATGAGGCTTTGGACCAAAGACTGTAAGTATGTCTTGACCAGAAAAGCCAGGTGTGGACGCAGCTGGACCTTGTCCTTATAGAAGACCATATAAGGTAGTGCTGAAATGAGCACCCTGATCTGACACCCTACAGGCCAAAGTTATAGTGACCAAGGAGGAGACCTTCCAACTACTTACCACTACTATAGGCTAACTATGTACAAAGACCCTTCCGACTGAGCACCACAGGCGGTAAGAATGAACTGAGGGGCGTAGGGCCAGTGGCACCTGATATACCCGTGGCATGAGCGTGGCACTCCAGAAGACGCCACATCTGGCCTGACAGGTACCACTAAGACACAAATCTCTGATGACCACACACATGGGCGCGTGCACACCTAGAATAGAATCTACATGAGCAAACACTCGAAGAAGAATGGCTGTTACTGAAACCAGTCCCAGAGATGGCATTGCCGCAGGAGCAGCAGCTGCACATCCTGGGTCTAACTCAAAGAAGCTTTTTGATGCCCTCCCCCAGAGAACAGCCCATTATGGAGCCTGCAGAAGACAGGGAATAGACAGAAGCCACTCCAAGGCCTGTAAAGTTTGTCTCTATTTTAATGTTTATTAATAGGGGAATGGGAGATTAATGAGGAGAGATTAATAAAACTGGGACTTTTCAGCTTGGAAAGGAGACAAAGGAAAGGAGGCAGGGATACGATAGGTGTCTAAAATCATGACTGGTGTGGAGAAAGTAAATAAGGAAGTGTTATTTACTCCTTCTCATAGTACAAGAACTAGGGCTCACCAAATGAAATTAATAGGCAGCAGGTTTAAAACAAACAAAAGAAGTATTTCTTCATACAGTGCAAAATCAACCTGTGGAACTCTTTGCCAGAAGATGTTAAGGCCAAGACTATAACAGGGTTCAAAAAAGAACCTATCCTCCATGAATTTATTTATCAAGGGCAAGGATGGTGTCCCTAGCCTCTGTGTGCCAGAAGCTGGGAATGAGCACCAGGGGATGGATCACTTGATTACCTGTTCTCTTCATTCCCTCTGGGGCACCTGGCATTGACCACTGTTGGAAGACAGGATACTGGGCTGACGGATCTTTGATCTAACCCAGTATGGTCACTCTTCTGTTCTACGAACCAAATGCAAAATGTATCCACTAATAGCAGATTGTACGCCAGTGCCTTTGCTCACCCCCACCTCCTATCTCCAGCACATGCAGTTCAAATTGGCAATCAGGAACCTTTAACAGTAAAATCTGAAACCAGATTTTTACTTGAAAGGTGCAGATTTTTGCTAGGGCATTCCTGTTTGTTCAAAATAACTTTACGTTGCCACTGTTGTGTGGTCACAGAGCAGTGTACTTACAATGGTCTAACAAACTATCTGAAAGCAATGAAGTGGGGGAGGGTGAGGAGAGGTGGAACTGCGTTCCATTTACAAATCGAGTAAGTTTTAGTTAAATACAGTCCACAGATGAGTCATGTGCCCCAAAACAAGACTGGTTTGAATTTTGCCCAGAAACATGCTGGGGAGAGAGAGGGTGTTAGGAGAATGGTCGTGGAGTTCTGCTTATTTGCAAGCAGTCGAAACCCATCTCCAACAGGATTTCAATCTGTCAAATGCACATTCAACAACCATTCTACCCCTGCTGAGTGTAATTAAACTCATCTTTTGCCAGGACCTCTGATATCGGGGTATGGCTTCATAAGTGAAGGCAAGAGGTACGCAGGATCCCCCAGAGTAACAATGGGGATAGTAACTGTTTGTGATGATGCCATTTGGTGGGAACAGTGTCCCAAGCCTGTTCATGAATGTAGATGCCTGATCAATTAAAAAAATCATTAACTTTTCCAGCGTGACCCACATTACATTCATAGAATGACCTCTGTAGTTCACAAGGACCTGCATAATTTTGCAATTTATGTACACCTCTACCTCGATATAACGCTGTCCTCAGGAGCCAAAAAATCTTACCGCGTTATAGGTGAAACCGCGTTACATTGAACTTGCTTAGATCCACCGGAGTGCACAGCTCTGCCCCCCCCGGAGCACTGCTTTACCGCATTATATCTGAATTTGTGTAATATCGGCTCGCGTTATATCGAGGTAGCAGTATATTTGCGCTCCAGGAGGGCAAACTATGGGCATGAGTCCCATCAAAATTTGGAAACTCCATTGCCTCAAAGCCAGCAATTACCTCAGGCATACCTTTTATGAACACCACTTTGGGGTAAACTACATGCCTGACTGCCTCAGAAACCTTCACTGCCACTTTACCCACAATTGACTTTCCAGAACCAAACTGGCTGGCAACCATAGGCCCCAACTCCCCCTGTGCCCAGTGGGAGCTTGACCCCGTTCCTCCAAGTCCCCACCCCTGCCCTGCCTCCACCCCTGAGCATACCACATCCCTGCTCCTCCCCCTCCCTCCCAGAAAGTCCTAAGTGTCACCAAACAGCAATTAGGCAGTGGGGCGAGGGGAGTGCTGAGGGGGAGGAGCAGGGATGTGACATGTTCGGGGGAGGGTGAGAAGGGGGGGAAGCGTAGCTGCCAGTGGGTGCAGAGCACCCACTAATTTTTCCCCATGGGTGCTCCAGCCCCGCAGCACCCATGGAGTCTGCACCTATGCTGGCAATGGACCTGTAGCAATCTGGGATGGCCATCTTCCAGATATTTATAGCAACCTGCTTCTGGATGAGCAGGGCTGCCTGCATGTGTGTCTTTGTGCTGAAGGGTTGGGGGCCAGCTGCTCACAAAGTTCCAGAAATGTAGTTTTCTTTAGGAAAAGTTCTGGACCAACTGCGGATCACCTCAGGTCTGCATGACAATGTGGTCTGACCACTCTGCTCCAGAAATGCCAGTCTAAGTCTAGGGGCATCAGCAGCTGTCCTGAGTGTCATGAGCAGAATCTGCCCGTTTGACTCTGCCATGTCTGTGTCTCCCGCTCCTCCATCATAACTCTATCAGGTGCCTTCAGTGGATCAGAAAATGCAGCTGAAATGTCCACCAGTGTCTCATGGAAGCTCTGCCCATTTCTGACACAGGAGTGAACGTGTAGCTCTTCAAAAGGCGCCTCCCTCATGTGGCTCACTTCAGCTGCTGTGGAGCACTCAGATCAAAATGACTGCTCAGCAGGATGTGTTGGGGTTGGTGGCAGTTCAAACTTGCAGTAGTGTGCAGGGTGGACAGTCAAGTTTTCTCACAGTACACCACAGCCAAAGAGCTAGAGTGCCCACATTTTGGGAGGGCAAAAAGGAGTCTGGGATATGGTTGACTCTGATCTGTGTGCTGCAGTGTGCAGTTCTGGGTTCAAATCTAGGTTAGAAAATTATTAACCTATGGTTGACAATCAGTGTAGACGCTCAAGCCCTGAGTTCTCTAACACAGGGTCAGATGACTCAAGTCCCATTAATTCTCAACCTGTATTGCAGTGTAGACATATTGCTGCAGCCTCTGTGGCTAAGTTTCAATTGGAGGTATGTCAACTACAACCATGCTAGCCTGGAGCCATCCCGGGCAATAACAATGTTTGATTTATATGATTGCTTCAAGGAAATACTTCTACACGTATTACATCAACTCTTACAAAGGCAATATACGCCAAAAAACAACTCTTTCATTATCCCTCAACTGTTCAATATCAGATCAGATTTCTGGAAATTAAAGTTGTGATTAACTGTAATTTCTTAGTGTGAAGACTGAAGCAATTTTTATAGATGTTTAGGATTCAATTCAGGCATGTCACCTTGCCTTTTAAAATGACTGATGGTTGTGGACTTGGTATTCTCTAGCCCTGGAAAGTACAAGATTTTAATTGACCTGGTTTTCCATCTGGCAACAAGCCTCATGTGTATATAAGGAGCTTTTCATATCGCTGGAGAGAGTGATAAAGCTAGTAGAAATTCATCTAATTTAGAAGCTTGAACAACTTGGACAAATTATACTTTTAGCTGCCATGAAACAATGCTTTATGTTACCCTTTATTATGTAAACATTCCCACTCCTACTAAAAGAGTTTTATGTCAAAATGCATAAACAACACTACAGGGAAACACTCATTTGTTGAGCCCCTTAATGTAATAAGACTTCACTTAGTGTAAAAGCTGTCCCTCATAACTGCTTTGTTAAATATTAATTTGTGGTCAATTTTAATTTCAAGAACTAAATTGCATTTGCTTTTCAATACACTGCTAATGATTCAATCAGATAAAGGTTCTTAAACTATCCTTTTACTGACAATCTATGCACCCCATTTCAAGTTCGCTATCCTGTTGATGCAGTGTTTTAAAACAGAGATGTTTGGGAAAGCAAATCAATACCATTATTAAGTGGGTTATCACTATGAGTAGAGCAGCAACTTTCACCAACATCAAAACAACTGGGGGTGAAATCTTGGCCTCATTAAAGTCAATGGGGAGTTTTGCCATTAAGTTCAGTGGGACCAAGATTTCACTCCTGGGCTTTATAGCTTTAGCCACTAAAGTCAGTATTTTGCAAGTGTGGTAAACCTGAGTCTTCAGCAGTACAAAGCAAGTCAAGAGAACGTGTTCATGCCTAATGATCAAGCAGTCCCTTGACTATTTTCTAGTCTAGGATCAGTACTGGACAATGGCTCAAAAGGACTTAGAAACCAGGAAAACCAACTGAACAAAGTAAGATAGTTACGCTGTATTAATTGGCATGCAAGACTCTACTGCTCCAGGACGAATCATTTTATTACTTATTTTTAATTTCTACAATGACTAACAAGAGAGTAGATTTTGATGCAAGGCAAGCAAATTTTATGCCTGTGCTGGTACATTTCAATGACAATTTAACAGGGCAAGTGACTTACACTAGCATCTTATAAGAATGCTTTTAAAACTCAAAAATATGCTTAGCCATTATAGCAGAGTGCAATTTAAAAGTGAAATGGATATTTAAAAAAAGTCAAAACTGGCTTTTGATATACAACCAAGTAATATGATAGAGGTATCAGATCTCAAATATAGACATTGCCAAAAAAAATCGTTGTCAACTGCTACAGAAAGTATTAAAGTACAAAATGCAGCTTTAAACCTGGCACTGCAAGACTTGTCTACAGTACAATATGACAAAGTATTTTAACTGCCTGCTTCACTGAGAGTCTGACGAATCAGCTGTTTCTGAATCAAGAATGTCTACTAATTATTCTTTGAATTTTACTATTCATTCAGGACAGTTGGGTTCAAATTTTTGAAAAGGGCAGGCACAGTTTTTAAGGTTCAATTTGCAGCTCATTCTACAACATTCAAAAACAGTATTTTTATCAGAGTACTTTCCTGCAGGTATAACCATTATGCTTGTTACACAGTGCTTGGTACTGGAATTTTTCATAGCATCCTCCCTATTCATCCAACTTGGCATAATGTAAGTACAGACAACAAATATCCCACTGTATTAACATTTAAATGGTGTGTGTGTGTGTGTGTGTGTGTGTGTGGATAGATAGGGCCATCCTAAACATCTGTTTGGCTTGCAATTGAAAGGGTTAGGGTTTTATGAAACAAGCAGACCACTGAGAATTATAATACTGTGGCATTATCCCAGCACTGGTTTCCAATATACCTATTTTTTTCATTTAAAGTATCAACAGCCTCAGTAAAAGTTATAGTTTTAAAATCCCATGAAAGAGTATGCCTGCCTTTGATAAAAAGCAGAGGTACAGTGCACCTTTCCAGCATAATTCTTTAATGTAGTTTCCTGTGAAGTCTGAGAGGTTAATCACTCAAAGGCATATTTATACTTTAAGGGGGAAAAAAAACCTGGAATCACTGAGCCATATTTTATTCAAGTGCTCTCTTTTTTGACAGAAGCATGAAGTGTTTCTGTAATATTACAGGAATCTTATTCCAGCTCCAAACTGGACACCATCACATATCCTGAAAGAAAAAGGTAACACATTTGTATTAGCATGATACATAAGGTATTTGTTTCTCTTTGGACAGTTCCCTCCTACCCCCCACCCCCGATTTTCACTATTTTTAATCCTTGGAAAATTACAATTCAAATATATTTTGAGAAAAAAGCTATGCTAAAAATTTTCCATGCTTTTTGGCCTATTGGTAATGGAAGATTACAGGCCAAATTCTGCACACTCACACCACCTCTAGCCCCAATGAAGTAACAGAATCTGGCACTATAAAACTAAGGATCCATCTTAACTATGTCAACAACTCAGAAAATAAAACCTGAGGTCAGCAAAAGTCTATTTGCAAAATCTGAAACTGTATTCCCACTGAAGCTTTCCGATTGTGTATTATACCATTCACTTGATAGATAAAATCATAGCTGGCTGCAAAATGCAATATAATCCCGCCCTCCCATTATTAATGCTTAACTTTCTAAAAAGATCTCTTTTTTCCAGGTGTGAAATTCCATGTTTGGTAACCTTTAAAATTTTTTGGCTGGATAAGGAAAAACATCAGCTGTTTGAGTCTGTATTTCCTTATTGTAAAGAAATAGAAGCTGCCACACTTTTATTCATACAATTTCAACAGTTGAACTCAAAGTACAGTGAACTTCGAAACCTGAGAGATAAATGGTTCTAAATTTGAGAAGTACTTCTGAAACCAATGTGGAAAAAGTTGGCTAAAAGAAAAGTGCTTCAGTGCTGAGAAATCTCCAAGGAATAAATAGATAAAGAACAAAAAAAAAAGACTAAAATTCTCACTGAAGCAGATAAATAAGATTCTAGGTACTCTTAAAAATTAATCAGTATTCTAAAATAAACTATAAAAACACAAACCTGTCACTACTTTGTACTCCCATAGGGATACAGTAGTTAAGTTCTAATCTAGCAATGTTTCCAAGTCTGAGCACTATTCCAGCACCATAAGACCATCGGATGAACTCAGCCAGCTTCCGGAGATGAGCTTTGGGACCGTCACCTGAGAAGTGAAAAACATTTGGAGACTGGGACTCAAACCACACCATCAAGATGTTCAAGGGTCAACTACATTTTCAGGGCCAGTATACCTAGCACTTTAGAACATCCACTACAAGCAAAGAATCTAACCACGCTACATACAAAGTGTCTACAACTCCCATGGATTCTCAGCATCTCAGATCCATCTCAGATTCAGGAATCAGTACTCTGTGTACTTCCTTTCTGGTGTTTAAGAGCCACTTTCTAATCTCCACAGTTATGGTACCCAGTATTAAAGAGAGCATTTAGCATCTTCAATAAGTTTCTACTAAATTTAAATCAGATTCCTATGCTGCTCAATTGTATACAAAATGCACCTTCACTGCATGAGTTGATTCACCTCTTCCTTCAAGCTATATAGGTAACAAATGTCACTATAATATTAGCTGCTCACCCACTATCTCCAGACTTCGGAAGAAAAGGAAGCTGAAGGAGTAAAGGGGGTGGGGGGCGTGCTGTGCGTGGGGTGGATCGAACTAGTTCTTGCACCCTTGAACATGTTACGGTACTACTACTTTTTAATTAATCTGAGCATAGAATTCTAGTTTGATTCTTCTGTTTGCCTGCAAACCCTCTTCAGAGTAGTCTGCCTGGGATAGTGGGCAGTATGGGTAAATCTACACTAGAAAGGTAAGTCAATCTATTACAGTCAATGCAGTCATTACTGCATTGGTGCGTGCCCACATTACCCTCCCTGGATCGGTGGTGCACATCCTCACCAGGAGTGCTTCCACCAACTTAAGAGGTGCAATGTGGAGAGTGGAGAGTCCAGTCTCTCAGCTCGGATGGCAGCTTCCTGCTGGGCGCCTGGCTGCTCCACAGGCTCCCAGTGGGCTGCCAACCCCGCTCTGCTCCTAGTTCCTCTCCAGGAGTGGGGGGAAGCCACCTGGGGCTTCTCGTGCCGGGGAACAGGATCCACCTGCCCCTGTTTCTCAAGCCCCTCCAATCCCTGCCAGGAGCTGGGCAGCCTTGTCAATTTCACAGCTCCTGCCCAGAAACTGACAAGGCAGCCAACAGCGATCTAAGCAAAGCAGTGTCTACACAGACACTGTTGCCCTAACTACACTGACAGAAGCTCTACACCTCTCGTGGACATGGAGTTAATATGTCGGTGCAGTAGGGCACTTATAGCAACAGAATGAACGCGGTGGTGTAGACACTGACATATTAGGTCGACATAAGCTGCCTTATGTCAACTTAACTGCATAGTGTAGACCAGCCCTAAGCAAGCACACCAGAAGGTGAACAAATAAATATATGGAAATACCACAATTAGACTTCCACCCACTGCTTCTGCAAATTGAAAAGTTCCTGTAACCCCCAGGCTTTAAAACCAAGTGCTGTAGATAGAACGGTAACTTTAGTAAACTTCTACCTGACCATCTGTCAAATATGCGGGCTACCAAAAGTTGCTTTTTATTGGCCCACTATATTATATGCTATAAATCAATAGCTTTGAGTAAACAAATATCTAACAACTTTATTATGCTCTTTGGACTTGGAGCATCAGCTTGCAATGGTTTATAAGTATCTTCTTACCATAGTTAAGATTGCAGAGGTTTCCAGCATTGAGAAAGAAGTGTGTTCTAAAGAGGTCTCCAAATCCCCCACGACCTGGCCGAAAAGGGAGAGGTGTGTACAAGTGCAGGCCCCCAGCCCAATAGGCTTCTCCTCCAAGGTAATCACCTACACGAGGAAAACATTGCAAAAACAGCATATACCATGGAATATACCAAAAGGAAACTTTTCTACATACAATACCGGAGGAACTTCCTAAATTGCTTTATATAGCTACCCGAGGTTTCCAATTCTCCCCATCCCCACCTCCAACAAGGATAAATTAACACTTAACTAACACTCTTTAATTCTCCTCAATGCTCTTCCTTTTTTCTCTCTGCCTTTAGACTAACTATTTGAAGCAGGGACCCGATAGGTGTTCAGCATTGTCCACCTACTGTACACCTCTGAAACAGATATCCCCATTTTAAAGAAAGGGAAATGATAGGATTGAGTGACTAACTTAGAGTCACATGAAGTCAGTAGTAGAGTGAGGATTAGAACTGAGGAAGCCCCTGGCTCCCAAATCCCCTTCTCAGCTTACACTCTCTCTCCTATACAAAACCCCATTGTTTTATATATAAAACTACATGAGCATATGCTGCTCCAAATATAGATTCAGTATGATCACGACTATAACCACATTTTGTTTTTTAAATCTTAGAAGGTAGTTTGCAAAAAATCAAGGTGACTCACTGGAGACTGAAATCTAGGTCACTTCTGTAAACAAAGATCAGTAAATTCAGATGAGATTCTTGAAGGTCAAAGACATTTTGTTAGCCCTGTCTCTTGCAATGATACCTGAAAGAAGCAGGGCTACTGAAGCAGTATTAACTCTGCCTCACCCTCAACTAGTTTTAGTACTAGCCATACATACACAATATCTTAATACCCTTTGAAGGATATTGGGAAGTTTTAAATATTCCTTTAAAAATGAGAAAGCTTAGAGAAGGATGTGTAAGGAGTTAAGGTACAATAGCCTAATCAAGCCTACACGCAGAGTCAGTTTAGAAGAAATATAACTGAGGGCTACTGTCTTTGTTCCATGGTGAACTAGTAACATAATAGGAGATCAAAGACACCTAAAACTTCTCAGACCCTTGGGATTATACCCACCGGTTCTGAGAGAGAATGCCAGAGGCAAAGCTGTTTCCAGTTATTTGAAATCTTAAGTGTAACAAAGATACAAACCCTAGCCTTAAAAACGATTAATATTATTAATATTATCAATCTATTGATATTAGATTGGGATTTAAGAGTCTCAGACCTTCGCTCTGGGGTCCAATGCTGTACATACTGAATCCACGCACGCTCGTTGGTCCACCAAGGTAAAACCTAATGAACAAAGTCATTTTTAATCAAATAAATAATCCTTAGTAAAAGTGTTCTAGTTAAATTGTAAAATATACACTTATCAATTCTTTGACATTTATATTCAGAATTACAGGAAACCTTTTTACAACTGAAATGCTTTTAAAAAGTTACAAGAGCTGTAAACAACTCAAATCAATAGGACAACATATTTAGGCTTTCTTAAATTAAAAAATAAAAGCATTTTAAACTTATTTGGGGGGAAAAAAATCTTTACTTACCAAGACCAAAGTACAGGAGTCTGCATTTCCTTTGCTATTCCTGATGTCACAATCAGTGTAAGAAATTCAGTTCCTTTACTGGGTTTGGTGCTGGTGGTACCCACCACATTGGAAGAGAAATGCAGAATCCTGAACTCAGTTCTCAGTAAGTTCCAACTCTCTTAATATTTTCTACCTGTACCTATAACACAATATCTAAATATTGCTTAAAGTTAAAGCAGTTCACAGGAATATTATTTACAAATATCAAAGTCTAAATATTTACTGTTACAGATCTTTAACAAATGTTTGTATTTTAAAGCCCAAGCTAGAATACACCACCATTACAAGATGGGCTTACCACTTGCTGGTATTTACCTTCTCTGCAATATTTCCTAAATTTACAGTGGGTAATTCTGCAAATATGGTAAATTTAACTACTGAAGGTGACACATATTTGCTATTTAATGGCAACCATTGCAAGTTTATATAACAACCTTTATTATGGAAATGATAAATATGAGGTATGCTTGAAATGTTAACGTGGTGCTCAAATTAAATGAGATCTTGCCCGGTTTAGTACCCATAACTAAAACTAAATAAACAAACCTCCCTACCCTTCTTAATGCAAAAGAAACAGCAACTATGGAGTTTTCATAGCATATTGTCTGAGTTTACAGAAAACAATGAAGAGTGTCAAACAGAACAATGAAAATTAAATGCATTACTTGCCTATCAGCAATACTGGAGGGCTTATCTCCAATAGGAACCAACATTCCACCCCAGAGAGTTGCTGAAAAAACCTTAGGAAAAAGGCAAATTTGTTTTTTAAAATTGTGTATTATTCAGACACTGTATAACAGTGTTGGTCAAATTCTGCCATTCAAGTCCCATGCAGAGCTCCCACTGGCTTTACTAGGAGCTACGCAAGATCAGAATATGCTTGTATGTAGTAGGGTATCTAATCTCTAACACATGTATTTTCAGAAGAACTGTTGGCCACTGCTGCCCTCTTTCTAAAGTATGTAGTGTTACATTATCAAAAGAATTGTTAAAGTATCGTGCTATTTTTCAATTTGAAAGTCGAAAGTCTGGCTCCCACTTGCTCAGCAGTTTTCATATCCTGACTCTTTTATGCTTTTCCCCAAAATAAAATAAACCATCATTTTGACATCAGTTGCTCTCTGTGATTTCAACATTAGAACACACTTTATCCCTAGAGAACGCCTATTAAGAATGGAAGCTATAAGGCCCCTGTAATTTAAAAAAAAAAAACCCTATCTACTAGCCTACATAGCATAACATATTGGGTAAATTTACTGGTAACCAAATCATAATAAACTGTATTAGTAGCCTGCACTGTGTGCACAAAATAGAAGGAAAATACTGTTGGGCTGCTGGGTGTCCCAAAAGACTATAAAAATCTATAGTCAGTCAACTAAAAAAAAAAAAGCTATAGTTTTACTGAAGATACACAGACTCTCAGTATACACAACCTAAACACAGAAGGCCAAATTCTTACACGCTCGCTCACAATGAAGAATCCTTTAACCATTTCTACAGTGGCACTACTTGTGAATTACTATTCTGAATGAGATGGGTGACAGAATCTGGCCCAGAATTATTAATGGAGACAGCAATTCAGAGCCATGTGTGCACTGCTGTAATGCATTTTATGTTAAACCTACTCAAAAGTTTAACTTCCTGTAAGTCAACGGACTAGTTGAATGTAGCAAGCAACAGCAACAAAGAAGCAGTGTTAAATCTCTACAACTGCTGTATGATTAAAGCATATCTGCCAGAAAGGCATTCAGTTTTGATTTGAAGACATCAAGAAATAAAGGATCCACCATTTCCCTTGGTAGTTTCTCCCAGTAGCTGTTCACACCAAATTTTAAAAACCCATGCCTTATTTTTAATTTGAATTTGTCTGGTTTCCACTTCCAGCCACTGGTTCTTGTGGTCTTTCTCTGCTAGATTAAAGAGCCCTTTAGTACCTGGTATTTCATCCCCATAAAGTACTTCTACTCTATAATCAAGTTACCGCTCAATCTTCTTTTTGATAAGCTAAACAAATTGAGCTCTTTATGTCTCTCATTCTAAGGGCAGGTCTTCACTACAGGGCGGGGGGGGGGTCAATTTAATATACGCAAATTCAGCTACGCAAATAGCGTAGCTGAATTCGACTTATTGGAGCCGACTTACCCCGCTGTGAGGATGGCGGCAAAATCGACCCCCGCGGCTCCCCGTCGACGGCGCTTACTCCCACCTCCGCTGATGTAGTAAGAGCGTCGATTCGAGGATCGATTGTCGCGTCCCGACGAGACGCGATAATTCGATCCCCGAGAGATCGATTTCTACCCGCCGATTCAGGCGGGTAGTGTAGACCTAGCCTAAGTTATTTTCTCCAGCCCTCTAATAATTCTTGTAGTTCTTTTCTGCACACTCTCCAATTTTTCAACATGTTTTTTAAAATATGGACACCAGCACTGCATGGAGTATTCTAGTATTGATTTCACTAATACCATTTACAGAGGTAAAATCTCCTCCCTATTCCTTTTCACTACTCTCCTGTTTACATATCCAAAGATCACATTTGCCCTTTTTGCCGCAACATTGCACTGGGAGCATGACCACTATGACCCGTAAATCCTTTTCAGAGTTACTCCTTTTCAGGACATAGTCCCCCATTCTGTAAGTATGGACTGCATTCCTAGTTTCTAGATGTAGAACTTTGCAGTAGGCCATATTGAAATGGATTTTCTTTGAATTGTCCTAGTTTACCAAGCAATCCAGGTTGCTCTGTATGATTGCATTGCTCCCATCATTATTTACCACTGAGTCAATCTGTGTGTCATCCATAAATTATATCAGCAGTGATTTCAAATTTACATTTCCAGATAATTGATGAAAGGGTTGAATACTGTCAGGCTTAGTACTGATCTCTAAGGAACACCCCTAGTAGAAACACCCCTATTCAATTATGATTCCCCTTTGACAATGACTGTTTGAAATCTGTGAGCCAGCCAGTTTTGAATCCATTTAACAAGGGGTCTATTAATACTGTGTAATGTTAATTTTTTAATCATACTACATAATGCTAATTTTTTAAACCAGAATATCATGTGATGCTAAGTCAAACATGTTACAACAGTCTAAGTATATTCCATCTATGCAGTTTTGCTGTTAAAAGTAACTTGTCATCTCAACAAAGAATGAAATCAGGTTTGTCTGACAATACCTTTTTTCCATAAAGCCATGCTGACTGGCATTCATTATATTCTATCCTTTAATTCTTTATCAGTTAATTCCATGATCAGTTATTCCATTATTTTGCCTAGGACTGATTTAAGGTTAATTGGCCTATAGTTACCTGGGTCATCCTGCTTGCCTTTTTTTTTTTTAAATATTGGCACAACATTAGCATTGTTCCCGTCATCTGAAATGCCTCTGGTATTCACGATTTATTAAAAATTAACATCAGTGGTTCAGAGATCTGCTCAGTCAATTTTTTTTAGGACTACTGGATGCAAGTTATCCAGGCCAGCTAATTTAAAAATATTTATCCCTAGTAGATTAGTAATTAAAGAGGATGTTAAATATAATGAATTGAAAAGTACTTCATTCTCATATGATACAAGTATATCATCCTCATTTTTTCCAAGTACAGAAAAAATATTTACTGAGCACTTCTGCCTTATCCTCACTATTATTAACAATTCTACTATCTCCATCTAGTAGTGAGCCTTCACCATTGCTAGGTTTCTTCTGTTCCTAATATACTTAAAACCTCTTCCTTTATTGTCCTGAGCCCTGTCACCCATTGATGTGTTAAGCTTCCCTTATCTGTTTTCTGCAGTTCACAACTTCTAATGTATTCTAATTGCTCTCTATTTCCCCTTTTTTTCCATTTCTTATACATTGTCTTTTAATTTCTTATTTAATGGGAGATACAGGATTAAAAACTGAACATACTGCCTTGAAAGCCCCCAAACAGTACTATTTGCCTTCCACTGCCCATCTGTTTTCAGTCACACCTTGATACACACAAGCAAGCTGATTATACAGCAGCACTACTAAAGTAACTCCAATAGTGCTCTATCACAATCAAAACAGCATGTGATTTAATTGAACCTCCTAAAAATCATCATCTGATAGCACATTAATGGTTTCCTGAAAGCTTTTTTGGTTGAAACTTGTGTTATCTCAAAAAGTTCATCTTGCTTCCCCAAAGCGAGGGCTCCCTCTTGTACTGACTCATGTTTGAAGCATAGAAGATGCCTTCATTTGTTTTTCATGGTATATTATCTCCTTCCCACCCTAACGTGCCTGACCACAGACATTTCTTTTAACCAAAGAGGGACCTTTGGAAACATTGCTCCATTTAAGACAACCAGTGGGTCAGTGGAGAACGATGTAATGAGCTGTCCTCTACTCACAGAGTGAGAGCGTACTGCCTTTCTGCTACCATTGCCCTCAGGTATTCAAATGTTTAAGTGTTTCACCTTAAAAATTCTTCATTTCTATCATACGAGTGAAAGTATGAAAAAAAGCTTTAGAGCAAAATATTGTGCTAAAGTTATTAAAAATAAGGGGCCATGGACAACTACATTCAAATTTATCCACTAAAGATACCACACTGACAAATTCCAAGGTGTTAAATGTAAGAATAATCAGTGTATGCATGATACTTCTGGTATCTATCCATCATTCCGGGATATCTGCAGGGGACCCAAGAGAACAGAACTAGAGATCCTAAAGAGAGGTTTTTAAACAGATAAATTCAAATGTATTCATGTGCTTAATGCTCTCCACAGGTTGGTATGTGGGGGCTTCAACATATAATGTTTTAGCACATTTTTGAGGTTAGCTTTCCAGTTCACCATCAATAGTTTTATATAGAAGATAACAAAAACATGAAGATAATAATGGTGATAACAGGTATATAATCATGAATTCATAGCACTATTATAATCAAACAAAAAACAGTGTATAACTAAAATCTAGGCAGGCAAGACTGACAAGATGATTTATAATCAAGGAAAGAAGAAGAAATATGAGCTAAGGGGTCCAACCATCAATGAGAAAGCTAGTAACAGCAACCAGCCAGTATCAATGGACAGAAGATCCACATAAGTCAAACTGAATTCCTTTTTAAGGGAAAACATTTCTCACACCTAATTGTTTGAGTTATCCCTTCTCTTCAAAAAGTCCACCTTCAAAATTTCTATGACAGATGCAGAAGTGTCACATAAAAAGAGGAGATTCATCCAATGAGAAAATAATATATATTAATTCTAAGGCAAATCAAAGTATCGACACATCTTAGTTTTAGTCAATAAAACCTTTTTGAAGGTATGATGAAAAAGGATCATGAGAAACATTCAAATCACTCCATAAGTTACGTTAGCGAGTGAACTGAAAGTGTTTAAATACTTACTGAATCCCATAAAAGCTGCTTATTCAGCTGAAGCTCAAAGTCCTCTTTTAGAAAGGCCACATCTCCACCTGAGTAGCCAGCTAGCTCCTGGAAAAAAACCAAACTTTTAAGACACCACAAACACGCATATTTTCAAGACCCCCCTCTTCCTAACATAATTCATCTAAGGCTGTATCATCATCAGCAGTATTCTCTATGTAGGCAACAGCAGTTTTCACATTGGCATGGCTGGGCAACTGAATTCAACACCTGTGAAAAAGCACAACTGAGCCCTGGAGAAATGAAAGGTCAATCACACTTTCTTACCACAGATGTTAAATCTGGCTAACCCTTTCTACACCACTTGTTGTCAACAAGAGCTTGGTGGAATGGGGCAACAGACACCTAATATCAAACAGATGAAGCTTTTTCCATGAGATGGTAACATTTCGGTTAGTAAAATCTAACTGAAGGCTATAAAAAAGTCAAGTTGCATTATACTAAAATATGGGTAAGAGTATAGAATAGAAGCAGCAAAACAAGATATTTTGTTTTGAACATTTAACAAACAATTGGCAATAATCAATAGTTTAGTAATCTTGTTCACAGTGTGCACTTTATCACGTATGTATCCTTGAAAGAATCCCCATTTCCCCCACTGTACACGCTCCACTTCTTTCCTTATTAAGGCCCCAAATCACAGCCACCATCTTTGCTTAAGAGGAATAAGCAGGAAGTTGTTCAGTCTTGCTCTTATTTGATCCAAGTTGCTGCTGTAGCACTTCCAGACTTTGCTGGAAGGGAGGATGACATTTTGAGCCACCGTATGATCGAATTGTTAATGCATACATCTGATACAGCTAATTGTTTTAAGATATCTGAAAGGCAAGTGGATAGTGGAAGCCATTTTCTAAACATGCATATATCCTGAAAGTTATTTTTATAAAAATAACTTAGTACAATGAACTTTAAAACTCATGAATAGCTCCATAGCCTAGCAACATTAGGATGCGATGATACAAAATGTTGTCTCAATGTCTATTTTCCCAGATACAGTTTTGGCATGTGATAGTATTTTTTAACCAAAGAATTTAATGCCAATAGGTGAAGACTGTTTTGCAATAATATTGTTTATTTTCATATTTATATCTGCCTCTATAAAGAGAATTAGTATTTTAAAAATATGCACTGGTGCCAAAAAGTGAACAACTATTTTGAATGTATTTTCTTATATTCAATTTATTCTTGCTTAAAAATATATAAACTCAGCAATATCAACCAGAAAAACAAACACCTGCTGCACACGCTTATTACTGGAGTCAACACTACCTGATTAATTTTCAGCAAAGCACCTCGTCTAGGCAAGATTGAAGAGTTCCGAGAATCGATTACCATGGCGTGCTAAAAAGACACAGAGTTATTTAACTGGTACAAGAAGCTAGATATATTTTAAGCAAAGGATGAGTTATTTGCCATCAGAAACTGGGCACACGCTGGAGACAAGTAGCACTCTCAGGCTAAGGCTAAAGCATCTATCAAATCTACATGGACTTGAGAGCCAAGAGAGGACCATGTGCCTACAGGATAACCCAATTCTGTCTTAACAGGCTGCATCAAAGATGCATCTGCTCTGTTGGCTGTGGTAGGACCCAGAAATGTAGTGGCTACAGTACCCCAGCAGAAATTACTTGGTCATATGGCAACCCTTTTCAAATCCACTCACGGTCCTGCATTTTGTGAGTTAAAATCAAAGACAGCAAATTGCTGTGGTGATACAATGCTTACAAGCAACACAGGAGCTCTGCCTCGCTAGGCGGGGAGCTCTGTAGGACGGAGGGAGGAATCCTCTCTTCTACTGTGTTCAGCAGCTTTTCAGAAAAAGATGTGGGAAGAAGGGAAAGGAATCTCCCCCCATGGAGCTCAGCAGGATGAGGAGGAGGGAGCCAACCTTCCCTCCAGCCATGCAAAAACCAGTGGTCACTGAGGATAAGTACTTTGTTTAGTGACCTGCTGGGCGATGTGTTGAGAGGAGTCACACTATGCAGTAGGTATAGGAGCACCAAAACACACGGCCTGCAATGATTATTAATGTTTCAGGCATCAGCAGCAGAGAGCGCTCTTTAGGCAACATTCACAATTCCTATAGCATTCAAAAGCATGCATATACCATTTACGATATGAAAAATCCTTACTGAGAGAGAAGATTTAAGAGAGTGTCCACTTTCTTCTCGAACAGAAAAGGAGGCTGTTCTTGCAAGAGAGCCAAGCTCTCTCCAAACACCTTCCCATTTCAGTGTGTGATTGGTCTTCCATATGGGAAACTACAAATAAAGACATTTGAACAATACGGGAACACACGTGTTACAAGGTACGAATATAATATTTTCCTCACAAATTTTCATTTCTAATGCCTCATTTCTATGTGGAGGAGATGGGTATGTTTACCCTTTGCAAGTTGCTGTACTGGATGTGGAAAAGTATGTAATTCTATAAGCCAAGAGAATTCATCTCTTTATGAATGGACAAACATTACTGAATCTTCTCCCAAATGAAAGACATTTTGAATTATGCGGATCCAGTGCCGCAGAAAAGCAGGTAGACACCTCTCTGAGATGAGGACATCTTTAGTGCTAACAGTTTTGTAAGGTGAAAAACTTAATTTGTTTTTGCTACAGGTGAAGTGAGATTCAATTCCAAGTAATACAATCTATCAAAAGGATTAAAAAGTATTGTTGTCATCGTTCATGTTAAGGCAAAATGATCACGGTCATATGTATTTTAGAAATCTACAGAAAAAAAATAAAAGCTATACAAATACGCCTTGAACTGAGTACATCTAAAGGATGTTTCAACTCCACAAGTTCTTGCAGGGAAACAGGCAAAGGGAGGTGCTACTGTGCTTACATTTAATTCTGTTGATATTCCCCTGTCAGTCTCACGAAGGGAGCTCCACGGGAACTGTCCAGTTACTTTATACAGGTTAACTGAAAAGCTAAAATAAAAAAAAGTACATGGCGATTTGAAGTCAAAATTGTTAGAACGTATAAAAGTTTAAAACTAAAGATGCGTTTCGGGAACCATCTATGTGATGTTAACATAACAGAGCAGGAGGTGGCCCTCGATATTGGCACAAATCGTAAAAGCAGATTTAAACAGTCAATCTGTATTATAAGAGATATTAACTGTTTTATTTACTTATCAAAAGTGAAAGAAACTGAGTCATTTACTCTAGCTCTCAAGCCAACTCTTATTGGAAATTTCACATCCCCACCTTCCCTTAAGGCTTTGGCAGGCAGCTGTCTATATCAAAGAAATCTGAGTTGAGTTAGAATTGTGGCTCAATTTATAATCTTATTTGTTAGAAACAAAACAAGCTATAGTAAACAGTGACTAACATATTCATTTAGAACAAGTTGTCCTTTCAAGTGAGAGGTCCTCCTGTTTGCAGGAAACTGGTGGAAGCTGTTGCCCTGTTATAGACACATGAAATAGTACAGTGGCTTGTAAACTTTCCAAACTACTGTACCCCTTTCAGGATTCTGATTTGTCTTGCGTACCCCAAGTTTCACCTCACTTAAAAGCTACTTGCTTACAAAATCAGACATAAAATACAAAAGTGTCACAGCACACTATTTCAGAGAAATAGCTTATGTCCTCATTTTTACCATATAATTACAAAATAAATCAACTGGAATATAAATATTGTACTTACATTTCAGTGTATAGTATATAGAGCAGTACAAACAAGTCATTGTCTATATGAAATGTTAGTTTGTATGGACTTCACTAGTGTTTTTTTATGTAGCCTACTCTAAAAATAGACAAATATCAAGATGAGTTGATACCCCCTGGAAGACCTCTGCGTACCCTCAAGGGTATGTATACCCCTGGTTGAGAGCCACTGAAATAGAAAAGACAGTTACCTTTTCCGTAATTGCTGTTCTTCAAGATATGTTGCTCATGTCTATTCCACAATAGGTGTGCGTGCTCGCCACATACACAGGTGCCGGAAGTTTTTCCCCTAGCAGTACCCGTAGCGGAGCACACCTAGCGACCTCTGAAGTGGCGCCTCTATGGCGTGGTATAAGAGGCGCTGTGCTCTCCCTTCACCCTCAGTTCCTTCTTGCCAGACTACTCTGAAAGAGGGGCAGGAGGGCAGGATGTGGAATAGACATGAGCAACACATCTCGAAGAACACCAGTTACGGAAAAGGTAACTGTCTTTTCTTCGAGTGATTGCTCATGTGCATTCCACAACAGGTGATTCCAAGCTATATCTGTTGGAGGTGGGTAGGAGTTCACAAACTCTCAGGACAGAGCATAGCCCTGCCGAACCCGGCGTCTTCCCTGGTCTGGGAAACAATCGCATAATGTGAGGTGAACATGTGAACGGAAGACCATGTGGGCAGCCCTGCAAATGTCCTGAATGGGGACATGGGATTAAAAAGGCAGCCAACGAGGCCTGCACCTTAGTCGAGTGTGCTCTCAATTGACGGCAGGGGGATTCCCACGAGGTACAGATGCACGAGGTGATCCAGTTGGAGAATCGCTGAGTGGAGATCGGCTGACCCTCATGTGTTCGGCCAAGGCGATGAACAGCTGCAAAGACTTTCTGAACGGCTTAGGCCAGAGCCCTTCTCACATCCAGCGTGTGGAGGTGGCGCTCCTCACTGGACACAAGAAGCTTGGGGCAGAGGACCGGCAGGAAAATGTCCTGACCCATGTCATAGGCGGAGACCACCTTTGGGAGGAACGAAGAAGGTGGGCAGAGCTGAACCTTAGCCTTATGGAACACCATGTACGGGGGCTCAGAGGTCAGGGCCCTGAGTTCCAAGACCCGTCGAGCTGACGTGATCGCCACCAGGAAGGTTACCTTCCATGGGAGGTGCAACCAGGAGCATGTAGCTAGCAGCTCAAAGGGGGGGACCCATCAACCAAGTTCAGGTCCCACTGTGGGACTGGGGGCCTAAGACGATCCAGCTCCTTAATGAATTGGCCAGTCATAGCATGGGAGAATACCACGTGCCCCTGCTCCGGCAGGTGATATGGCGGCCAAGTGCACCTTGATAGACAAGGACGCCAGGCCCTGGGCTCTAAGGTGAAGGAGGTAGTCTAAAATGAGCTGGATTGGCGCAGCCACGGGAGAAACGCCCCACTCAGCCGCCCACTGTGAAAACCGAGACCGCTTTGTCAAATAGGCTCGACGCATGGAGGGTCGCCTGCTTTCCAAGAGAACACGCTGAAGCCCTTCCGAGGATGCCCTTTCCTCCCAGCCTAACCATTGAGCAGGTTGGGGTGGAGGAGGTGGCCCTGGTCCTGGGAGAGCAGGTCCGGGCAGGAAGGCAACAGCCATGGTGGGGCAACTGCCAGGCTCGTGAGGGTCCGTACCAATGTTGCCTGGGCCACGCTGAAGGACCCGGGCCCTTGTCCGTCTTTATCTTTTCCAATCAGCGGGATCAGGGGGAAGGCATCGAGAAGCTAGCCTGACCAGGATAGGAGGAAGGCATCGGAGAAAGCACCCATGCCTGTCCTCCCCCTCCCCGCCCCCCAGACCAGAACTGGGGACACCGTCGGTTCTACCAGGTCATGAACAGGTCCGGCTGAGGAGTTCCCCACTCTTGGAAAAGTCTGAGCACCACCTCTTGGTGTGGAGACCACTCGTGCTGAAAGGAGAAGTTTTGGCTCAGGCGATCTGCCCGCGAGTTCTGGGCACCCGGTAGGTGGTAGGCCTGTAGGCAAATGTTGTGGGCTATACAGAAGTCCCACAGCCTGAGGGCTTCCTGGCAGAGGAGTAGGCCCCGCCTTGCCGGTTGATGTAAAACATCGAAAACCCTGACCACTATGCCCTCCAGGTGGGAGTGGAAGGCTGCGCATGCCAGCCGAACCGCCCTGAGCTTCTTAACATTTATATGCAGGGCAAGGTCCTGCGCAGACCACAGACCTTGGGTCTGAACATCCTGCACATGCACTCCCCACCCCAGATCCATTGTGTCGGACACCAGCTCCACCAACGGGGGCCTGCTCCTGAACAGGACCCCGTGGAGCATGTTCCCCAGGGAGGACCACCATTGTAGGGAGGTGATCACCGACTCGGGCACAATGAGGACCTTGTCCATCCTGTGTCTGGCCTGGGAGAACACTGAGGCCAACCAGACCTGGAGGGGCCTCATCCTGAGTCTGGCGTGGTGAACCACATATGTGCACGCCAACATGTGACCCAGGAGCTGGAGACACGCTCTGGCTGTCGTCACGGGGAACCTCGTGACTGTGTCGACGTGCCCTTTCAGGGTCTCGAATCTGTCCGGTGGGAGGGAGGCCCTGGCCGATGTCATGTCCAGGCCTGCCCAGATAGTCCTGGTACAGCACAGAGTTTAACGTGGATTTGGTGTCGTTCACCAACAGGCCCAGGGTGGCGCACGTGGACAGGAGGAGCGCCACGTGATCCCGCACCTGCGACCGGGAGCTGCCCTTGACCAGCCAGTTGTCCAGATAGGGGAAGATCTGGACCCCACGACGTCTGAGGTAGGCCGCCACCACAGACATGCACTTTGTGAATACCCTGGGAGCAGGGGACAGGCCAAACGGGAGGACCGTAAACTGATAGTGCTCCTGCCCAACCATGAAACAGAAGAAGCGCCTGTGTCTCTCGAATATATGAATGTGGAAGTACGCGTCCTGCAGATTGAGGGCGGCGTACCAGTCCCCGGGATCCAGGGAGGGGATGATGGAGGCTGGAGAGACCATGCGAAACTTGAGCTTTACCATGTACTGGTTCAGGCCTCATAGGTCCAGGATGGGCCTGAGCCCCCCTTTGGCCTTTGGGATAAGGAAATAGCAGGAGTAGTACCTCTTACGTTTGAACTCCACTGGCACCACTTCCACCACTCCTAAGCCAAGGAGCCGCCCCACCTCTGCTCTGGCAGGGCCTCGTGAGAGGGGTCCCCCCTTGGGGGACGGGGCAGAGAAGAGGTAAACTGGAGGTTGCAGCCCTGTGAGACAGTGATCTCACTCTGGGAGAAAAGCACACAACCGTTGGAGAAGGGAAGCTTTACTGCGGGTGGATCCCTGGTGTGAACTTGTAGGTCGCCCCCGGACGTCCCGTCAAAACTGAGATTTCCCTGCCTGTTTGCTCTTGGAGGACCTAGGCTGGGGGCGTTTCTTATAGTCCTGTGACTTTTTATAAGGGGGCTCATAAAGTGGGTGGCCTGGGTGGGAGCCTGCTGAGGCTTAAACTTGGGCCTAGCCGGAGCTGGGACATAGAGGCCAAGTGTCTTAAGAGTAGTGCGAGAATCTTTCAGGTTGTGCAACTTCACGTCTGTCTGTTCCGCAAACAGGAACATTGAACGGGAGGCCCTGCAGGGGGGTCTGCGCCTCACTGGACAGCCCAGAGAGCAGGAGCCACGACGCCCTTCTCACGGACTCCACAGAGGCCATGGACCTTGGAGCCGTATCCACAGCATCAGACGCTGCCTGCAGTATTGCCCTGGTAGCCGCTGTACCCTCCTCCACCACAGCCTTGAACTCCTTCTTGTCGCGCTCCTGGAGGGAATCCTCCAATTTGGGTAGAGAGCCCCACAAACTGAACTCGTACTGACCCAGGAGAGCCCAGTGGTTCGCCACCCTTAACTGGAAACTCGAGGACAATAAACCTCTTCCCCAAATAAGTCCAGCCTCCTTGAGACTTTATTTTTCGGAGTAGGGGCTGGTTGGCCCTGTCTCTCCCTCCCTGTGGAGTGGGAGGGCCACCCTGCCCGGTACCGAGGCCTATAGGATGTTGAAGAGGGAGTCCGAGGGTTCCTCCACCTCCTCGGCCTGAAGGTTGAGGCTTGATGCCACCCTTTTCAATAGTTCCTGGTGGGCCTTAAGAGTCCTTCTGCCGAACAGAGGGAGGGTGAGGATGCGGGCGCAGTACCCTGCGTACCCACTGGTACTGGAGGTCCCACCACTTGGTCGCCCTCTGGGCACTGAGACAAAGATGCACACCCCACCGACTCCTTTCTGGGAGGCTAGGAAAGGGAGGCCGACGGTCATTCCAAGACTCCAGCCACCGAGCGAGCCCCCACTGGGGGCTGCGTCAGGGGCCAAAGGGCCCATTGGTACCACAGTGCCGGCCAAGGAGCCTGGTGCCATTGAACCTGCTGTGGCACCGGCGGAGCAGGCTATTCAGCCTGACTAGCCTGTCCCATCAACTGACTACTACGAAGGGAGGTTGGGCTGTCATACGACCTGCCACTGTCTCTTGACCGGGAGGAACGGTGGCGTTGGGTATGGTGCCAACCACGAGACCGTGATCCCGACATGGAGGAACGGTACCGCTGGTAGCAGCTGCTCCATGATCGGCTCCGGCAGGCGGATCCGCGATGGCAAGGTGCCAGCGATCGACGCCCCGGACTGCAGGAGCGGTGCCGCGGTGGGGTCCTGGAGCAAAACAAAGAACGGGAACGGCATTGACGCCCGTATTGCGATGGGCTACAGTAGCCTCTCTGAGACGAGGACCTCCGGTGCCATGCATCTCAGTCTCGACGGGGCCCGCTCCCTTCGCAAGGTCTATGGTCCCTCGAAGTGGAGCGATGCCTGGAACCCCTGTCACTCGGAACCCAGCCAGACAACCTCGTGGGGGTCGATGGAGACCGGCGTGGACTACGCATGGGACGGTCGCTAAGCGGCGAATGGCGTCGGGAACATTCCCTCGACCACGAACGGTACTGACCAGGCAGCAACTGCGGAGATCCAAGCGGTGGCTTGCTTCTGGACCAGGATGCCAATAAGAGTTCAAGAGGAAAGCTACAGACCAGCTGGAGCAGAGCAGTTCCGATGCACCTTCACTGGCGGCAAGAAGGAACTGAGGGTCGGGCGAGCACGCAATGCCCCTTATACCGGGCCTTCGAGGCACCACTCCAGAGGTCGCTAGGGGCGCTCCCCTACGAATAATGCTAGGGGAAAAACTTCCGGAACCGGTGCACGTGGTGAGCACACACACCTATTGTGGAATACACATGAGCCATCACTCGAAGAAGGTGGTCAATTTTCACTGCTCAATGTATCAGAGTAAGTAAGAGTGTGAATTGCATTCTATTAGTTTTCCATGCATGATAGTGAAAAATATACCCCTTGGCGATTTTACTAATTAAATCATATTTTGGATATATGTACTGGCAAACATTTCAAAACAAAACAAAACTGTCATGTTACCACCATTGTATTACTTATAAGTTAATTTGCCATGTCTCTCACAGCTAATCACATCACAAGCATGGGAAGCAAAAGATTAAGATGTGAAGCTGGTAATTAAGCATTAGCCATAAAGAACTCAGCTTCAGATCCCAAATGAACTGCACCATGCTGGTGTTAAGAAAAACATCTTTACACATGGAAATTAAGACAATGGGCCCAATTCACCTTGGCATAAGCAAACACTACTTCATTAACTTCAAACAACTCATATCACTTTCACAAAGTGAACTTGGGCCATTGAAAAATAAAATGTGGGCACCCATTACGCCATTGTTATTTTTCAGAGAATAACCTCACTTTAAAATATTTCTGTCATTATGAAGAAATATTAGCGTATTCAGAAATGGTGTCTGTTTCCTACTTTCTTTCAAAGTTTCCAGGCTGTGGTTTGAAGAATGATAGGCCATATGAAGTTTCCTTTGTTCCATAGGAAAACTGGAAGGTCACCTTCTCAGCACGTCCAAAGAGATTAGGGAGTTTGAGCCCAAGAACCTAGGAGAAATGGAAAAAAAAAAACAAAAAAAAAAACAAAAAAAAAAACATTTGCTACTATTGATTTTGCTAGAATAATTTAAAAAAACTGGCAAACAATTATATGTTGTAGAAAAATGTATTTATAGTACTAATAATGTCCGGGATTAGACATTTTAAAAGGCCAATTTATTCATCACTATCTATGCTCTTCATATTTTTTTTGCATTTCTCACAGCACTGACAATGAAAATTAATTACCTCAATTTTACTTTTGTTTATAGCCAGTATCACTCTCTGGTTCTTAGTACTGTAATAGATGCTTTTCATTTTTGACTGTTTAAAAATATTTGGTTCAAAATTCCAATAAAAACATCACTATATTATTTGCTTTTATAACATGTAAATTGCACGTCTAATTTGAGTTGATAACGTCCTTTGTTCTGTTTAAAAAGTCCATAAAGTTTACAGCCTATACAAACTGGCAATGTAGCAACATGAAAGATTTAAGGTATTTCTCATAATAAAATCATTTTAAAAGTTAAATTTTCATCACTAAAGCATTACACTAATGCCCTCCTCTGTCGCAAAGTTAGAGTACAATATTTTGCTACATTTCAAGTATTACAGTTAACTTCACCTGCCTCCTTGTATGCTAGCTGCATCCTTTTCCTGATAGTGCCACTCCTTTGGCTGGGAAAATGAAGTAGGTCTTTCTCAGCCAGAGCTATCATCACTTATGTTTCACTGAGGAGGGCTTAGGAGGGTCTCCACCCCCCCCCCTTTTTTTTTAGGAGTACAAAGCTGCTGAAAGACATGATCTAGAGATCCACAGATGTACCAGATCCAGCTTGCCTTGGTCTCACAGCTGTTGGGAAAGTGTGAAGATGAGAGCCACCACACTTTAGGGATGCCAGATGTCCAGTTTTCAACCAGAACGCGTAGTCGAAAAGGGACACTGGCGGCTCCGGTCAGCACTGCAGGGCTGTTCGGTTTTGTGCGATTAGAAAGTTGGCAACCCTACCAGACTTGCAGTTTATTTTCTGTGATTAAGATTACTATCTAGAGGATTTTCCAAGTAACTATAAAATACTAATATAAAAGGATATCAGGACAAATTTCTAGTTCTATATATTTCAAACACATTTAAGAGGAAAGAATCAACCTGAAAACTAGATAATTCTTAAGAAGACTTAAGAGTGATTTTAGTCCCACAGCCAATTTGTGTGTTTACAAGTAGAGCCCTGCGCGGATATAAATTTATATCCACGGATGCGGATATAAATTGGTATCCGTGGAACTGCAGGGCTCTCCTGGGAACTGCAGCGGTGAAAGGAGCAGAACGTGGGGCCGCCGCTCCCAAGAGCGAGTACCCTGGCCCAGCAGCTCCTCTGGTGCAGCTGTACCTCCTCAGCCCCGCCCACTGTGACAGGCACCAGGCTCACTGGTAACTGTCCCTGGTTGCGCTCATGTGTTCAAGCAGCACACACGCCCCCAGACAGGAGACGCAGACAGCTGCGTGGAAGGGACGGGGGCATGACTGGCAGTGGTACAGCTGTGTCAGAAGCGCTGCCGGCACAGTGCGCTGGCTCCTGGGAGTGGCGGCCCCATGTTCTGTTCCTTTCACTGCTGCGGTTCTGCAGATACCGATTTACGTCCGCGGATATCTGCATCTGTGGATATAAATTTGTATCCGCACAGGACTCTATTTACATGTCACATTTTTCTACTATTTAATATGTTCCTCACCTCCACTGCTTTGTGTGAAATGCAAACAAACAGAAGGGAAGTGGACTATAAGAGGGAAAATGGAGACAAGGTGGGAAATAGAGTTTTGTCAAATGCACTAGAACTGAAACAGTTTTTTTCCCATCATTTCATTCAGCTATAACTGTGTGACTTATAACACCAGTAGGTAAATCGTTTTCAGACAAGATTATAATTTAAGTTGATATGTATCTTTAAACATACTTAATAAAAGGTGAATGTAATGCAAATATGTTCTATAATATTTGAGGCCCTGAAAAGTCCTATAGATTTCAGCCCAGAACAGTCGGGATTGGTCTTCAAAACTATAGGAATGAAATAAATGTGATTTGGTGGTTAAACACCTCATACTACTTCAAGAAAAGCCTAGTATGAACTGATCTGCCAGAGACCAAGTTACTCATATGGCTTTTCAACATTAAGCACATAAAACATCTCAAACAACATTTAACACATTTGTGAATTTTATATTTACATTATATATTTGTGACTCATTTGTAAATTATAAAAAACAAATTATTGGGCTAGGGTCACTGTGTATTAGGCCCAAATTCAAAACATAGCACCTTAAGCACGTTTAAGTGTTTTCCTGGATTAGGGCCTTAGCATCCTAGATGGACTTCTGAAAATCTAGCTACAGGCATAAATTACAAGTGAAAGTGAATTATGATCTCAGCCTAGTACCCATTTGGGCACAACAAAAATACGCTCATTAGAGGAAAACCTGTCAGATGTGCCAAATACAATCATAGAATGAAAACAATGGGGATATCTGTAGGTCTGGATGAAGGTCTTTTGGCAAACCTATATTGTGGAAGTAAGTTTGTGAGGATCAGGTCTTCACATGAGCATGAAATTCTTTCTCAGATTAAAAAAATTAAATAAATTACACCACAACAAATGAAATTTGTAACACTTAAAAACCAGCCATACCATACTGCCTTCATTATTGCCAACCATAGTGTTATAGCTTCCAGTTAGTCTTCTCAGTTCTGTTACTTCAAATGTTACATCTAAACCATTTGGAAGGGCATCATCTCCTAAATAAACACATACATTTATTAGTGAACACTGTACATTTAATACATTTCTTAAAAGTAATCAATTCAATATTGCTTTATCTCTGTATAAAAGGCAACTTAACTTTTGTAAAACATTCTTTTATAAATCAAAAATTGGTTGGCTCAAATCTTCATGAATGGCTAAATTATACAGAAAAATAATCTCACAAAATTAGAAGTCCTAATTAGAATCTGAGTATTTGCATATAGGAGTTTGATTCTGTCATACATTTGGCTTCTTCACCATCAGTCCTTTAGTTATGAACTACTTTAACATATGTTTGGTAACCTACCCTATGAAAATATAGATTTACACAGATTTTATGTTAGAAGGAGGTAGCGCTATCAAATAGTCACTGGAAACATAGTGTTCTCAATCTCCATGGGAAAGTACTATGCAATGGAAGCATTTTTTTCCTCTCTTAAAAAATAAAAATAATTTCTGGCCCAATTGTCTTAACTCAACTGCTCTAAAATGTGATGGTAGAGGGCATCTGCCTTTGCTCTAAGCAGTACGCTTTTATGGAACACAAACCTTTCATTTTCAGTAACAGAATATTTCCCAAATTAAAACAGTCTCTTGACAACAGTAAGCCATTTCAACAGAAGCACTATTCTGATAAGAAGAGGAAATTCAGAGTCTTCCTATCAACACATATTGCAGCAAAAGCATGAAATGTACAACTGCATTAAAATTCTCAGATTATTCATTATTTTTATTTCTACCATATCACTAAATGTACACTTTAAAAAAAGAAAAGGACAAATAACTGAGATTTTTTATACTTCTGAGAGATGCTAATACTGACTGACTGCACCAGGAAATGAATTCCTCTATTTAGTCACAGAACAGGTATAGCACACAAGTTTCTCCACTCTGCCTTGACTATAGGTCTCAGTCCTGACCTGTAGAGGATACCACTAAGAGTGAAAGGGTAGTTCATTCTGTATGCCTATTTAATCTTTAGCCCCTGTTGAAACTACAAGATTTGTTTTGATTTAAAAGTAGTGTGAAGTAGTAGTTAGAGTCAAGGATGGGAGGCAGAAGGCCAGACTGTCACGGACTTGCTGTGGAAACTACTTGATTTCTATGTGCCTCAGTTTCCTTCTCAGTTAAGTAAAATACCAACCTTTATAAAGCATTTTGAGATCCTGGGATGAGAAGTGGTAAGCATGTATATGACGGGGCACATGCCCCACACTGACAAATTATGGATTAATAGGGAATCTGAGAGCCCAATTAGCCCATTCTCGGGCACCTGGGGGGCCACAAGTAATTAAGGATTAGACCCAATTCGGGAGAACCAAGCTGAGCAGCACCTATAAAGGAAGGACTGCAGAGCCAATAGAAGAGGACTGAGACAGCAGAGCTGCAGTAGGGGGCTGATACCCCAGGACTGACCGTGAAGGGAGAGGGCTGCCGGGGTGATGGGGTTCCAGGCACCTGGCAGACAAGCTAAGTGACACCCTGAGAAAACACCTTAAATACAGACTTGTAAAAGCTACACGGTCAGATGAAACTCCAAGGAGAGAGGACTAGAGGGTGCAGCTCCATAGCAGACACCTGCATGCAGGCAAAGGTAGGGAACAGCTCAGGAGATCAGGGAAGAATCATAAGAAACAGACCCTCACTTCTTATTACAAGGGCCCTGGGCTGGAACCAGAGAAGGTGAGCCTGGCATCTCCTATTACAACTTTGCAAGAGGGATGGTGTAAGTCTCTGAAAAGGGACAAGGACTACAGGCCTGCTATGTGGCCATTAGGATTTTGGGTTTTCATTTGGACTTATTTTCTTTTGATTATCCTAGAAGAGGACTGTACTGAAAGGTGACCTGGTTGGAGAGCTTGGACATGATGCTGACCGCAAGAGAACTAAAATGGTGATCAACTGTGGTTGCTAGAAGCGAGGGACCCTTTCAACATCCCAAACTAATTTCAGTGGTTGCTACCGATTGAGGGCAACCACTTACAATGTGAAAAAAACTATTATATGGACACTTGTCCATTAACACCATCACAACCATACCATTTCACTTACGTCACCCAGCTATCTGATTGTATGAATCTAATTATTAGAGCAATAACTAATAGCTCACTAGATGGTTATAATCCTAACCTTTCACCTCCAGTCCTACGCTTTCATCCTACAATCTATCTAGTTTGGGCCAGAAGTTAGTTTAGTGACAATACTACTTCTTATATTGCATTTTCAAAATATATAGAAATACTCAGTATTCTTAAACAACTTTATTTTACCTTTAGTTCTTTCATATGGGATGAGAACACCCTGCATTAAAACACAAACCCTCCAACTAAAGGTTGAAAACTGAAGTCTAGCTTTAAAAGATTATACAAAGACACAATTGTGTCATTGGATTTATCCTATTTGCTGTTAGTGTTGGGTGGGCAAATAGCTATAGCTTTCCTGAAGTTTCAGGCATATAACAATTTTGAAGGGGTAACAGAGGGAAGTTTCAAAGTTAACACCCCCTTTGTGATTGATGGTGGTAGTTCATACATCTCTAGGATGAATACTAGACCCTGACTCCATAACTATGGCCCTACCAAATTCACAGTCCATTTTGGTCAATTTCACGGTCATAGGATTTTAAAAAATCATAAATTTCATGATTTCAGATATTTAAATCTCAAATTTCACAGTGTTGTAACTGTAGGGGTCCTGATCCAAAAAAGAGTTTTTTTTGGGGGGGGGGGTCTCAAGTTTATTGTAGGGGGTGTTGCGATACTACTATCCTTATTTCTGCGCTGCTGCTGGTGGCAGCGTTGCTGTCGGAGCTGGGCAGCCAGAGAGCAGCAGCTGCTGGCTGGGAGACCAGATTTCATGGTCCGTGACACGTTTTTAATGAATTTGGTAGGGCCCTATCTATAAGCATATACTTGCAAAACTCTTTTTGCAGAACTAGTGTGTATCCCATGCAGGTAGGCTATGTACACCCCATCTGTGCACCAAGGCTCTTAGCACCATGTGAGCTCCCAGCATGCTGCTATGTAACAGATTTGGAAATGTGGATCCAGATAGAAATGGATTCATTTAGCACATTACATGTGTGTGGCAGTGCAAGCTACTCCTTAAGTGTAACTTGGGGACAAATGTAGAAGAGAAAGATTCCTTCCTACCATAGAGGCAAGGATTCTGGCCTTCGGCAGTTCACATCTCTCTCATGTAAAGCTGTCTGCAATCTAAGGTAGGCACCTCTGCATCTGTCATATTTGGTAAGTTGTCTTAGGCTAGGTCTACACTACCCGCCTGAATTGGCGGGTAGAAATCGACCTCTCGGGGATCGATTTATCGTGTCCCATTGGGACGCGACAATCGATCCCCAAATCGGCGCTCTTACTCCACCAGCGGAGGTGGGAGTAAGCGCCGCCGACAGAAAGCCGCAGAAGTCGATTTTGCCGCCGTCCTCACAGCAGGGTAAGTCGGCTGCGATACGTCGAATTCAGCTACGCTATTCACGTAGCTGAATTTGCGTATCTTAAATCGACTCCCCCCTGTAGTGTAGATGTACCCTGAGTTTACCCTAAGGCTTGGAAACTTTAAAAATAAGCCTAACTACTACAACATCGGATGGTAAGTGGGAGGCTCACCCATGGAAAGCTGTCTCCTCCCCAATAGCAAGTGTTTTTGTCAAACTGTTTCATAGTTTGAAACTGGATAAAACAATAGTGTCCTTCAAATTAGAAAAGTCATTAGCATACAGACTTTCAAGGAGCTAGATGGTGTATACAAATACAAAAAAGGCTAAATTATGGATTTATGATACCTTATCAGAACTATGAATGAAAGTTAGCTTTGAAAGAGTAAAGTAAAACATTGATTTCAAAGAGATGAACTTGTATGTACAGTTCTGTAGATCAGATACAAGCTATAAAACAGAAGATGTTGACACATGGTAATTTAAAGATTTTTTTTTTTCCCCCCATGGTCATGGTAACACATTTGATCAATTCAAAATAAAAGTTGATATTAAAATGACATAATACAACTCTTTACTGGACATTTTGAAGTGATGTTAAGGAGAGTAACTGAAAACAATGCAAAACTGATACTGTATCAGACAAGTCAGTCAGACAGCATGCATATTTACAAAAAAAATATATGGTAAAAAAAAATGTTACAGTTGCAAAATCAAACACTCGACAGTTAAGAAATTGCCTGTGCAATCTTAATTCAGCCCCCCCTTCTGCATATGAATTATGATACTGCCTTTAATTACATGATCACAGACTATATTTTTCCAGAGAACCCCTGCCTTCTTCAATGAAAAAGTAGTTGCTCATTATTTCTTATTAGTACTCTCGTTCAACGTGTGGACACAAACACACCAAAACCTGCACTAAATACAAAATTATTAATTTTCTCATAGGCATTTCTATGGTGGTCTCACTATATCAGAATACTTCAAGCATGAATATATTCATCTTCACAATCTGTCCATGACATTAAGTGGTACTAATATCTTCATTATCTGGAGAACTGCAGTACAGAGATAAAGGACAAAACTGTCAAGTGTTCACTAATTTTGGATGCCCTACTTGAGAAATCTAGGGCCAGATTTTTCAGAGTACAGCCCTTTATATGTTCAAATCACTGTTCCACCCATTTCAGCTGCAGTTGTGAGCGTTGAACACTTTGGCAAATCTGGCCCCAGGTGTTTCACAATAGGCAGTCAGAAAATGAGGAACACATAATTAATGATCACCTGTGAAGATCCTGGTTTAAGTGCTTTGCCTGGCATTTTACAGGCACTCTGGGGCACAAGGAGGAATAGAATCCAATTCTTACCTTGACATGTATCAATCAGAACTTCCACCTGCCTAAAAATTCCTAGACGGAGCAACTTTTCACGAGCTTCATGTGATTTTCTCATTACCTATAGAATGAGAGAAGAAATTTGGATTGCACCTTGCCAAGGAATCACTGGTACAATGGCTAAATAGCACAAGGAGATTCACACGTCATTCATAGATTTTGAAGGGCTTCTATATACATTACAACATAAATCGATTCAGGATCTACTTCAATACCCAGATGCAAGAAGATAAGTTAAACAGAGCATCCACCTCAATTTGCCGGTTTTGTTAACTTGCAGCTTTACAATACTGAAACATCCTTGCTTATCAATCTTCTTTAAAACATTTTTAAAAAAGGAAAAACCCTTTCTGAACCATATCAGAGTTGACAAACTAAGATCTTAATGTCTCATTTGGATTCCTTATGTTTATCAACTGACTATACATTAACAAACTCAAAAGTGTAGACAAAAATCTTTCATGTGTTAATTATTGAATTGAGTACTTACAGAAGGAGCTAGCTATAAAGAACAAATAAGGGCTTTTCTACAAAAGGAAACTGATCAGCAGGACTGTTATATACAATGTTGTAGCAGTGTCGGTACCAGGATATTAGAGACACCAGGTGGGTGATGTAATATCTTTTATTGGACTAATTCTCTTGGTGACTGAGACAAGCTTTTGAGCTTACAGGACCTGAAGAAAAGCTCTGTGTACACTCTGTGTACACTCGAAAGCTTGCCTCTTTCACCAACAGAAGCTGGTGCAAAAAAGGGAATTACCTCAGCAGAACTCTAGCAATATAAAGGCGGGCAGCAGCAATGAAAGCTTCCCCACATTGTCCTGCCAACCTTATTCTAGACAGACGTCTACTCAAGAGTGAGAGAATATCCATATGGATTCAGACTTCAATCCCAGATGACAATGCCACCAAAGTGCTAACTCTGATAGCTGATGTCTTTTCTTTTTAAAGAACTGAATACAACTACATAACATAAGTACATAATAAAGTGTGATTCCACTCTGAAAAGGGACTGAAAAAACATCATGGCAGGGGTGGGCAAACTATGGCCCGCAGGCCAAATCCAGCCTGCCAGCAGTTTTAAGCTGGCCCTTGAGGTTCCACTGGGGAGCAGGCTCTGGGGTTTGCCTCGCTCCAGCTGGGGAGCTGGGTTGTGGGCCGCTCCACGCGGCTCCTGGAAGCAGCGGCATGGCCCTCTCTGGCTCCTATGTGCTCCAATGGCCCCCTCCAGTGCTCCAACAGAGAAGGGATATGGCCGCTGCTTCCAGGAGCCACCTGAGGTAGCCTGCCCCGCTGAGCCTCTCCCCACACCCCAAACTCCCGCCCCAGCCCTGATCTCCCTCCCGCCCTCCAAACCCCTCAGTCCCAGCCCAGAGCACCCTCCAATACCCCAAACTCCTCATCCCCAGAGCCCTCCCCCCGCACCTCACCCCCCTGCTCCAGCCCAGAGCCCTCTCCTGCACCTTGAACTCCTCATTTCTGGTCCCACCCCAGAGCCCACACCCCCTCCTGCACCCCAACCCCAATTTTGTGAGCATTCATGGCCCACCATACAATTTCTATTCCCAGATGTAGCCTTTGGGCCAAAAAGTTTGCCCACCCCTGGTGTATGGTATCATCTCAATTTATAAGAAAACAAAATAATTTTTCAATCAGTTCTTCACATTTAACCTGGTCTAAAAGTCAAACTGGGTTTTTCTTTCTTGGGAATCATCAGTAGTAGCAAAGACATTGCAGACTAGTACAGACTAGTAGCACAAGTGACAAGAAGCTGGGCTGATGGGATACTCCTAACTATCGCCTATTTTTTTTTTTTTTAAACTACTTTTGGCTTGTAGGTTTACTCATCTAATTAGTACCTGTAAGTGCTTGGTAAATTTTTCAAGTCTGGAGTATTTTGCAGAGCAGATGCAACTCACTACAATACTTACATCAATGAGGTTTTTAGCCTTGAAAAGGTCACCAATTTCGTACATGATAATGTCATCTTTAGTCCTTCCAAGTCCATCAAAGTGTACATGTTGGACCACCACCTAAACATAAGATGACTATTAACAACACAAATTTAAAACCACCTAGACACAAATAATACTGTAGTCTGACTGAAGGTACAAGAATATAGGATTCACTTGTGAATTAGTATAAATTTATAATATCAGGGAGCAATACAATCATCAATCCTGGATTGTAGTTAATTATTTCCATTAACAAGAATTATGTTGAAAAACAGGTTTCCTAACTCAAAATCAAGAACTAATTACAGGAAAAGACACTAAGAGTCCATAGCTACTAGGATTTTCGTGTCAGATCTTTATGCACAAGTCAGTCATTGGCTAAAACTATATGAACTTGAACACAAGTCCTAAACATATAGTTCTCTGTGTATTTCCTTCACCATTTACACAAAAGCAGAGTTTAACTATACAGTCAAAAATAAGTCTCAGATACTGGAGTAAATATTAAACATTCCATCACCATCTGAACATTATAAACTAAAACACATAGCAAGGTCTACAATACTACAAAATACTAAATGATTTTTTTAAACTCAAATTCTTGTTTGTCCATATAGCAAAGTACTGTAGCTAGTTTATCTAATGCATTATATTGATTAAATCTGCCTTATTTTCTCCAACCTTTTCAGTACACATAACTTTGGGACATATTACTCACTGCCAAAAAAACCAAAACAAAACAAAAACAAAACAAAAACCCCCAACCCCAAAAACAACCTCCCAAATAACCTCCTTTTTCTAATAAAATAGAAGACAGTTGCAACCTGCACTAGCAACGCGACAATAATAAATTGGTGTGCACATGTAATAGAATTAAAACTTTTTTTTATTAAGGAAAGAGACTTCATTACCAAGATTCCAGTGGGAGTGACTATGAACAAAGTCAAGAAAAGGAAACATCTTTAAAAATGAGAGCATTATGAGATGTCTCTTCTTTGCTGTATTGTTAAACATATTAAATGTATTTAACAACATCTTTTGTAGGAAAAACAGGGCTGATAAAAAATGATTATCTTTTTATTTTAATTGGATTTTATTTAAATTGAACAGGTTTTTTTTAAATAAACCTATTTAAAATTAAATATGAGACTGACAAGCTACATTAAGGCTAGCCTTGGCAGAATTCAATTTTTTTAAAATAATTTCAATGGATAGTATCTTGCTTATTTTTAAGTTTTTTAAATATTTTTGTTAATTTAAATGCTTATGGTTACAGGAAATTATGGAGGGCAAGACAATTATTTAATGACAGTAGATGCTGAGATTCTAAAAAGTTAAAGTTTTATAACTATTCAAACACAAATTGTCAACATCACATCGATATATACAAAGTAAATATCCTTAAATCAAACTATTAAGTTCCCAAGCAACATTTTTCTTACTATGCCTATCTGCACATTTATCATCACAGATGGAAATATTTCTTGTTGGTTTGTGTGTGTATGGTGAAATCGATGTTCATCAACATTTGCCAATAAAAATCTAACACCTCCAAACCTTGTTAACGCCTTAAATTAAACAGTAGATTTGCTTGCTAAGTTTTAAAGAAAGTCAGACACTGAACTGCTGGATGTCACTGGCTAAGCACCTGGAACCAGAGTTTATTGATGTGCTGAATCAACTTTTGACCACAGTAGCCTCTACTGCATGTGGAGAGAATATTTTTTTCATTTCAGTTTATTCAACTAGTTTAGTTGAACAACTAGTTCATTCAAAGATAAGAAACCAACTGGGAGCTGAAAAAGAAGGAAAGCTTGTTTTCCTCATCCAATCTATGAATAAAGCTAGGTGTGAGAGGATGAAATCTGCTAGTTCCAAAATCTTGAAGAACATGGTTGCCAGAAACAATTAGTTCAATTCACTAACTACAGATAATTAAGGCTATGATTTAGTCACAGAGATCACGGAAGTCACGGATTCCATGACTTCAGCCTGCAGGGCCCAGGAGCTGCAGGGTCCCCTGCTGCCCGCAGGGGGAGGGAACTGCAGGGTACCCCTGCCGCCTCTGGAGGCCCCCGGAGTTCCAAGGAACCCCTGAGTTCCTGGCTGAGGCAGCAGCCCTGAAGATGCAGACAGTGGGGGAACCACCAAGCTCCGGGCCACAACTGGGGAACCCCCACAGCTCCCGGCTACAGCAGGCAGCCCCCCCAGACAGCAGGGGCACCCTGCAGCTCCTGGCCCCTGTGGGCGGACCCCCAGAGCTGCAGGTGGCAAGGGTACCCTGCAGCCCCCCACTGCTTCCAGCCATGGGCGGTGGGGGACCCTGGGGCTCCGACAGACAACCCACAGTGGGGGCCCCCACAGCTGCTACACAGCTGCCTTGCTGTAGGCGGTGTGGGGACCTGCAGATCCCCATTTTGTCACACATATTTTTAGTAAAAGTTACGGACAGGTCATGGCTTCTGTGAATTTTTCTTTATTGCCTGTGACCTGTCCCTGACTTTTACTGGAAATATCCATGACAAAATCTTAGCCTTACAGATAATATTTTGTTTAATATAGGAGTTTTAAATGTAAAATATGTTTTGCTAAACTTTGATAAATTTCTTATGTAACAAGCACTTTTATTTAAAAAAAATCTGTTTGTGCATTTAATTGAATTTCCATTTAAATAGAGCTTGACACAAATCACAAGTAAAAAATTAACCATCTAGTAAATAAGAAATGCATAATTCAACATTTTAACAATATAATATAAAAGTTAAGAATCTGAATAAATGTAAGTTAAGTTATATAATTGTTTAAATAAATGTGTACAGACAGTGCAGCCTCCTGGTTAGCAAAAAGCAGCACCAAATTCAGCATGAAAGCTATATTTAGTTGCAATTCAGCATGTTTTAATACTTATCAACCAATAGGAATCAACTTTTTATTAGGAAAAGAACAAAAAAGTACAAATGCAAAACATGATTAAAATCTATTATTTAAATCACTTTAATCACTGTTTGCCTATTTAAATCACTCGTGCATAAGCCTAATTTTTTTTAGTAAAAACGGGAAGCACCAGAGAAGGGGGTCGGCTTATGAACAGGTATAGAGAGGGGAGAGGTGGGACACAGCCCCTCCCCCAACAGAGGGAGCAAGGAGAGGCAGCACAGCCAGCAGAGACAAAAGGGAAGAGGCGGGGCCAAAGTCTCTCCGCTTCTGGCCACGCTGCTCTCCCTGCAGCCTCCGAAGCAACTGCAGCTCTGGGACTGGCAGGCTGCAGCTGTGCCGATTGGCCCCATCCCCCAGAGTAGGCTGCGGCCGCACCGCCCAGCCTGCCGGAGCAGCTCCAGCCAGGCCAGAGACATCCTCCCCTGGCCCTCCCCAGATAAGGTGGGAAGGGATAGGATGGGGAGAGTGTGGGGGACCTGGGCTAGGGGTGGGGTCATGTGGAGGGTGGTCACTCCCTTGACCCCCAGCTTCTCTCCTCTCCCCCCCCCCAAAAAAAACATTTCCCCACCAGTTGCTGTCCCGGCCCATCAGGGTAAGCAGTTGGCACGCCGGGACACTTTGTTTACTTAGGTTTACCTCCATGCCTGCAGACGCTTGAGGTAAACAAACCATCTCGGCCCACCATGATGGCCCGGGAGCCAAAGTTTGCTGACCCCTGAATTATAGGGTCGGCTTATGAATGGGTCATGAAAAATTTCCATTTTTTACTTATCCATCTTGGGGCGGGGGAGGGGTGCTCAGCTTATAAATGAACCGGCTTATGATCGAGTATATACAGCAATAACAAAGGAAGCCAGACATTACTGGATTCATTCTCTTCTCTTATATCTCAAATACTGGTTTGGGATATTCCCTACAAATAAAAGATTTAAATAAAAACAAAAACCACATTCACACCCATTGATTAGGAACTCACATCTTTGTTTTCAAGGACTTCCTGCTTGGCTTCAGGTTCAACTTCAACTAGTTCAGGTTCATCTCCTAAAGCACCAAAGTCAGACCCACTCACTGGAAGAGGCTCCAGACTCTGAATAAAATATATACACAAAATAATCTGTATTTTCTATTTAATAAATTAAACATTTTGTACCACATCTAAGAGTTTTTTTCTTGTGAGGAAAATTCTCAACATTCTGCCCATCATATTATAAGGAATGACAATACACCTCTACCTCGATATAACGCTGTCCTCCGGAGCCAAAATATCTTACCACATTATAGGTGAAACCGCATTATATCGAACTTGCTTTGATCCGCCGGAGTGCGCAGCCCTGCCCCCCCAGAGCACCGCTTTACTGTATTATATCAGAATTCGTGTTATATCGGGTCACGTTATATTGGGATAGAGGTGTACCATAAATAGAAGAGAGAAAATACTGGGCATCACATTTATGTATTTGTACAGTATATATTTGCTGAAAGTTTTACTATAGATTGAATAATTTCCATGTTGAGAGTGTTTTCTTTAGTAAGATACGATATACAGTAAGTTATGTCTGCTTAGAAAGTACAGTATGCTTCTTTATCTCTACACGGTTTTGCAGGAGAACAAGTTCCTTTCCTTTGTAAAATTTCAAATATTTAACTTTTCTGATATTATTTACCAGCCCTTCAAAAATACTTGTATAATTCAATTTTTAATAGGCATCTACACTTCAGTCAGTTGTCTTATTTTTAAGGCATACTTTCACCATGTGAAGTGATAAGCAAAATTAAAAATATCAGAACATTTGGTTTAGGTGCCAAATGTCCAGAGAAACACAGGTTTTTCAGCATGTTACTTTGTTGTGTGGCTTAAATCTTTTTAGATTTGCGAACACAAGGTTTTCTTCCTATCACCAGTCCTCCGAACATCATTCTAAGAACATGACTCACCAATGTTGGAGTCTGCTTTTAAGATGAAAAGGTAAGTCAGTTCATTCAGTTTTCCAACTAAAAATGGGTTTGTTTGGTATAACTTACAGCATTATGAAATAAGAACAATAAAAACTTCACAAAGTCATGGAGTACCCTCTTACACTACTGCTGCTATCAGACTTCAGCAACAATCTCTATGGCAAGGTCACCAGCAGAGTATACACTGCATCACTTCAGGGAGAAGCTATTCTTTTGCAACACAGTAAATGCCATACTGCATCAGACCCAAGGTCCAACTAGTTCAGTATCCTGTCTCTAACAACAACCAGTACCAGTTGAGTCAGAGGGAGGTTTCAGAAGACTGCAGTAGGGAGATGTGGGATAATCTGCCCCCACCTTAGGTCTTATTCTGATCTCTACCAGAGATTTGCTTAAATCTTAATACCCCCTTCAAAAATTGTATAATTAATTATGACAACTCTGGATATTCTTGATATCCATATAAATGTCCAATCATTTTTAGAATCTTACTAAGTTCTTAGTCTCAGTAACTTCCTGTAACAATAAATTCCACTGCCTAATTACATATTGTGTGAAAAGACATGCCTTTATCAATTTAAAATTTACCATCTTTTCATTTCACTGATTATTATGTTGGGGTTCTGGAACCAGAATGAAAAATACGAGCTAAGGCAACATATGCTGAAATTATACTATTCTATGACTTATGCAATATGTAAGCCGACGGCTCTGTTTTTGTGCATATTAGGTAACTTGAATCTAGGTATGGTACCTTAACTCCGAGTTTCTTGACTTAGAATCATAGAACTGAAGGGGGGCCTCGAGAGGTCATTGCACTCATGGCAGGACTAAGTATTATCTAGACCACCCCTGACAGGTGTTTGTCCAACCTGTTCTTAAAAATCTCCAAGGACAGCGATTCCACAACCTCCTAGGCAATTTATTCCAGTGCTTAACCACCCCGACAGTTAAGACGTTTTTCCTAATGTCAAACCTATGTGGAAGTAGCGAAAGAACTGACAGGGATGTGAAGGGGATTTTCTCCGACACCTAAATTTCTCTTGCTGCAATTTAAGCCCACTGCCTCTTGTCCTATCCTCAGAGGTTAAGAAGAACCATTTTTCTCCCTCCTCCTAGTAACAACCTTTTATGTACTTGAAATCTTATGTCCCCTCTCAATCTTCTCTTTTCCAGACTAAACAAACCCAATTTTTTAAATCTTCCCTCATAGGTCATGTTTTCTAGACCTTTAATAATTTTTGTTGCTCTTCTCTGGACGTTCTCCAATTTGTCCATATCTTTCCTGAAATGTGGCGCCCAGAACAGGACACAATACTCCAGTTGAGGCCTAATCAGCACGGACTACAGCGGAAGAATTACTTCTCATGTCTTGCTTACAACACTCCTGCTAATAGATCCCAAAATAACGTTCACTTTTTTTGTAACGGTGTCACACACTGGTGACTCATATTTAGCTTATGGTCCACTATGACCCCCAGATTCCTTTCTGTAGTACTACTTCCTAGATAGTCATTTCCCATTTTGTAGGTGCGCAATTGATTGTTCCTTCCTAAATGGAGTACACTGCTACCTCAATATAATGTGACCTAATATAACACGAATTTGGATATAACGCGGTAAAGCAGTGCTCCAGGGGGGGCAGGGCTGCGCACTCCGGTGGATCAAAGCAAGTTCAATATAACGCCATTTCACCTAAAACGCGGTAAGATTTTTTTGGCTCCTGAGGACAGTGTTATATCCAGGTAGAGATGTACTTTGCATTAGTCCTCCTTGAATTTCATCCTATTTACTTCAGACCATTTCTCCAGATCATTTTGAATTTTAATCCTATTCTCCAAAGCACTTGCAACCCCTCCCAGCTTGGTATCGTCTGCAAACTTTACAAGTGTACTCTCTATGCCATTATCTAAATTATCTAATATATTATCTAAAACTTCCAAATGTTATTCAGAAAAGCCAAATATTTTAATGACTTTTATAGTTTTGGGGACACCAGTGCAAATATATGAGACTGCCATGGGGGAGGCAGGAACCACTTTGCATAAAAGCCGCAGCCCCCATCCCCATTCTTCTATGATCTCGGTCCTTCAGATTTATTAATTATTATTATTATTATTATTATATGTCACCACTTCCCAGTTTTAGATTACAGAAAGACAGGCGGTCCTTTGAAAACAGACAAAAGGTGTGCGACAGCAGACCCTAATCACAGGCACTTCAGAGAAGGAAGAAAGGACCTGGACAGAGAGTTAAACTCTTCCTGAGGAAATCAGTGTGGAGAGCAAAGCCAAACCCTGGGCGGGGGCGCCTATTCACCATATCAGTCCCTCCCTCTTCCTAGCACAGCCAAATGTCAGCAGTTCTGCAAAAGGGCCTGCCATCCAGAGCTGGTGCATCTGACACTCCCCGCCCCACGGGCCTATATCCCGCCTGCAGACCCTCATGGAGCGTATGTGAAATATTTCAGGTTAACTCGCCTGCCGCGCAGTTTGCCTTCCCCCGGCAGCAGCGTATTATTGCCTAGGCTGACAAATTCGCAGGGGGGGGGGGCAAATTTATAATAGTAGCATTTTTGTAATCGCGGCATCAGTAACGCTGCAATTCTACCAATCGTCGCGCGTATTGAAGCCATCAATGATGGTGCAATGCCATTTAGTAAACATACTCGCGAGAATCCTAAACTGCACCGGACCCCCGCTTAAAGATGGGGTTTTGGATCCACGCGCGGTCCCACGCTATAAGCAAAATTGCGCTATACGGACGGGCGTTCAAGTGAAGGCCCACTGTACTTGTAATTTTATTTATAATAAAACTTGTAAATGTTCAATTACTTTAATTTAGATTCATTTTAGTTCAAACGAATTTGTAAAAAAACTAAAACACGTTTATAGGGGGCCTGGGACGGCAAAGTCATTAAACCACCACTGCCCACCGGGCAGTGACTCCACGCCGGGCAGGGGCCCCTGCTGCTGCAGCCGGTCACTGACACGCGGGGAACGGAGAACCCTGCCGCCCCGGGCCCACGCTCACAGGGAACCGCCCCAGGCCCGTTGTTAGAGGCGAGGCGAGGCGGGGCGGGGCAGCCTCCCCCTCCCGGGATAAAGCCGCAGCCCGCGGGGAAGGGGTTGGGAGGCCCCCGGGGACCAAGGCTCCCCCCGCTACTCAGAGGCCCCCGGCCAGGCCGGGCCCGGCCCCGCTCCCGAAGGTCGCGCCAGCGGGCGCGGCTCCTCCTCTGCCCCGGGGCCCTACGCGCCAGCGGGGCCGGCAGGGACCTCACCCGCGCGTGCACCGTCCCCATGGCCGCGCCGCCGCCGCCGAGCGGGGAGAGCAGCGATCCCACAGCGAGGGCAGCGCGCGGCGGTCAGCACCGGGCCCACAGCAAAGCCCGCGGCACGGAGGCAGCCATGACACCCGGGAGCTCCGCCCCCACCGGCTCTTATTGGCCAGCAGAGCTGAAAGGGGCGGAGCAAGCAGTGAAGTTCCCGGATGGAGGGGGGAGGCAAGCGAGAGGGGAGGATCAGGATGGGCCAAGTGGCAGGCCCGGGTGGAGGCCTGTTCCCCCGCTTCCCTAAAGCCGCAGCTGCGGCAGGAGGCTAAGTTACTGTGGAAGTTGGTGGCCTGGGCTTGGCAGAATTTAAAACTGGTCAATTAAAACATGGTGCACCACCAGCAAGGCAGGGCAAGGGCTGCAGCGTGCAGAAAAGGTGAGGTGGCGGCTAGAGCATTTCAAACGAGGGAGGCAGAAGATAACTTTCAGATTTCAGAGTAGCAGCTGTGTTAGTCTGTATCCGCAAAAAGAACAGGAGTACTTGTGGTACCTTAGAGACTAACAAATTTATTTGAGCATAAGCTTTTGTGGGTTTGCTGTCAGTAACACCGGGCTGCAAGGGTGGTGTCTGTTTGCAAGTGACTGCTAGGTGGGGGGAGGAGTCTGGTCTTAGCTAACCTCATCCCCTGCTCCTCGACCTTGCAAGACACAAGCAGCATAGTAGAGAGCCTTGCACTAGTTGATGTGAAAAACAGACTTCAGTAGCAGAGGAACATAATGCCAAAACCAGTAGCCACACTGACCCTCGCACACATTCAGTCTCGCAGCATCATAGAGGTGCTGTCTTGTGCCAGTAAAATGTAAAAAGGCTTTTAGGCAGGGCCGGATTAACCTTTTGTGGGCCTGGCCCCAAACATATTTGTGGGCCCCCATGGAGGCAATGGAACATGGCGTGGTGAGGTCAGTCCCCAGAGCGAGGGGGAGCAGAGGCAGAGGTGAGCTGGGGTGGGGCAGGGAGCTGCGGGTGGGTGCAAAGCACCCATCGCTTTTTCCCCGTGGGTGCTCCAACCCCAGAGCACCCAAGGAGTCGGCGCCTATGCCCCCAAGCCCCACCTCCTGGCCGCACTCACCAGCGCTGCTGGGAGGTGACTGTCTGCCGGGCTGAGCTGGCAGCGCAGCCAAGGCCAGTCCCAGGGCCGGGAATTGCTCTGGCCCCTTGGGAATGGCGCGATCAGCCAGGCCAGGACCTGCCCCGGCCAGGATCCCTCAAGATGCACTTCCCTGGAGGGGCCCAGCCAAGCCCTCCGCACTGTCTCCCCCTCCACCTGGTTGAGACTGCCCAGGCTTCTGCACCAGTCCCAAGTGGCTCAGCTCCGGGGAGACAGCTGGGGCCCCTCAAGTGGTGAGAAGGAGAGAGTGCCAAGAGCCAGAGGTGCACTGGGGTCCGGCCAGGGGTCTGAAAGGAGCAGGGGGTGGGGCCAGAGAGAGGAGAGGAGCCTTTGGCCAGCCAGCAGTCAGGCTGAGAGGAGCAAATGGTGGGTGGGGGGAGCCAGTGGGGTCTCAGGGTGCAGTGCAAGCGGAGCAGGCCGGGGCCCTTTCTGAGCATGGGCCCAGCTCCATGGAGCCACACTCAGCCTTGCCATGTGAAAGGGGTCACCAATACAAAAATCAGTATGCTAGATGCTGTACAAACATGTAACAAAAAGTTTACAGGCCACATATAAGGCAACTAAGTTGATATACGGGAGAAGGAAGCACAAGGCCTGGTTCTCCACTTAAGATTTATGGCAGCAGGGTGGTGTCAAAAACCCCAGTGTAGAACACAGCTATGCCATCAGAAGCATGTTTCTGGTGATGTCGTTCGTGGAAGAGAGCTCTGTGTAAACTCCAAGTTGTCTCTCACCAGCAGAATTTGGTCTAATAAAATAATATTACTTCACCCACTTCCGCTCTCTTGTTCCTATTCTGGCATAAATAAATAAATAAATAAATGTTGGTGGATGGCTGCATCTCTACTAGGAGGCTATGCAGGCATAGGCTCTGTAGTATAGAAATAGCCCAAAGCATGGGTCAACACTGGTCCTTATGGAAGGCAGTGGGTTTGGCTCTGGAGGTTATAGGTCAGCTCTCTTTTCAGTTCAAAATAAAAAACACATTCTTCATATAGTTTTCCTCTCCTGAGATAAATAAATACCCTAGAGAATCAATGTTTATATACAACTTCCTTGTGTGTCTTATTCTGAGTGTTCTTGTATGTATCAAAGTAACCATCTTACCCTTATGCAATTCTCCTGCCAAGACTGTAAGAAAGCATTTCACTCCCTCCTCCTTCTCCCTCTCCCCCAAACCCCAATCCATTAATTGATCACTTTGTTAGCTTGGCATATTTAAGTGCTTTTTGAAAGTGAATTCAAAACATGGAGTGTCTCAGCCTTGTAAACTGATGGATAAGATATCCCTCAAATAACAATACATTCAAATGGGAAGGAGAAAGGTACCCAGTCGTGTTCATGAACCTTTATCACAATGGTGTCCAAAGTATAGCCCCAATGCTGTACTTGTGGGGCCTGCCTTACATGTTCTGATTCAGAAGCTAAAGTATCATTAGAAGAAAAAAAAAAAAAGTTTCTAGCCTGCACTGATGCAGAGATAATGTGAACAGACTATGAGTAATTCAGTGTCATCTGTCCAAGTCTTAAGGCAGTTTGAACCAAGACTCAGCTGTGAACACCTTGCCCCCTCTGACAGGGTGCCAGCTCTAAAGTCAAATGAGGATTCTTCAGAGTCAACCTTATCTATTTAAGCACTGATCATTTTAATGGAGGGACAGAGAGGAAGCAACAGACACTGGGTTGAGAACTGCAAGTTTCTGCAGGAAAGGAAATGCAGAGGAAAGAAGAGAGACTAGGAAGAAGAAAAAAATAGGATGGAGAAAGAAGAGCAACAAAGGGTTTGAAAAGCACTAGGGCAATTTAAAAATATTAAAATGCAAAGTTACAAACATCACATGTGGCACTTTAGTTGGTAGTCTCAGCAGAGAAGCCTAAGACCGTGTATGAAGCAAGGCTAATTAATGCACTAATTTCCTTGAAAGCAAATAGATCCTTTAGCTCCGACAGGAAGCATATAGAGAGGCTACTGGTAGGAAGCTTGCAGAGTTGATACCCTTGCTGTATCTGTTACAAAGCTAAAAAATGGAGTCAAGTTTTGTTATTCCAACATTCTTCACTACCACAAATTCCACTTACAAATTAAAAACCAATTTATGATTTATTTATTTTTAAAAAGGATGAAGCTTACAGAGGTGTAAAAGTGCATGTAGTGATAGGAAAATCAGTCCAATACATGATTAGCAAAACAGCATTTCAGAGATCTCAACAACAGAGAGTTATAAGAAATGAAAAAGACTATAGCAAAGGAACAGCAAGGATTTTAAAAATTATCTTAGAAAACTTACAGTATCAACCCTAGTAAAGTGCATTTTCCTGTAATGTGTGAAACAAGCCTGCTTATTAGCCACTTTGCCTTATCGTGATTGCAAAAAATAAAGCGGTCTACAATACTTGATACAATTGTGTAGTTAACCATACTTTCCAAGAATATCAGTAGATTTCCATGTATTTCCTTGCTATTTTGAAGATTCCACTATGATTTTGAACAGAAAAATTGTAAAAAAAAATTAAATGGCAGCAAGGGGTGGGGGGGAAAGAGAATTGTGTTACAGGAAACGCAGGCCACAATCCTGCAAAGGACTTGTGAATGTATATTAGTCCCATTGAAGGCAATGGGGCTTCTTATAGATGTAAAATTAAGTATGTTTGTAAGTCAGTAGAGTTGTGGCCTAAATATTATCTCATAAGGAGGACATTAAAATAATTTACCAAAACAGTATTTTCTAAAACATGGCAAGAAAAAAAAAAAAAAAACCTCCATAACATCAATTTACCATTACAAGTGAGATTATATAGAACCACAGCTTGTGTTTTATTTTTTTTTTTAAATAAAAATTAGTGGTTATACCAATATTTTTCTTTTAACAAGTCACCATGAAGAATCAAAGACATAAAAGAGTCCAATAACAAAAATCAAGTACCATTTTTTCAAGTGAGATAGCACCAAAGATATAAAAATTATGTAGAATATAAAAATGCTTCAATACTTTATGGGGGAACATACATTATAGTTTTACAACATTTTAACAATATTTTTAAAGCATTTTAATTAGAGTTTATTCTTAAAATGTAGTACTTTGAGTTGTGAATTTTCTTTGAAAACCTAAAGAACTGCTTAACATTTAGTCCAAGTTGGGAACGTTAAGGTTTTGACAACTTAAAGACCTGGAGATATTCAAAATTTACACTATAATATTATAAAAAAAATATTTTTTCTTCTCTTGTCCTTCCCATCTCCAGCCAGTTTTCTTTACAGGCCACTCCCAATAAATGCTTGAGAGAGTTCTCTCTTCTCCCTGGAGTACAGCTGATTTACTCCAAGTTTACACCACTGTACTAGAAATAACATTTGGCCCCTAAATGCCAAGTCTTTTTCAAGCAAGCCACAAGAGGTTACTTCCACCTATGGTTTTTTTCAAAACCACCATTAGCCCAAAACATGTTGCTAAAAAACATATGTACTTATTTTATCATTAAAACAGTGGTTTAATAATTATCTTCATAACTATCAGAGTTTTGTCAGATGAGCTCATAAATACTTAATTTAAGCCTGTCTATACTGAGATTTTAAACCACAATGGCACCTTTATAGAGAATAATTTTTATAAACTGCTACAAATTTCAGCATGGATAGGACTTGATGTTTTGGGGGAAGAGGACAGGGATTTTTTTATTTTTTATTTTTAAACAGTTGATTTAGACCTGCATGCAGCTCTTTATGGTATAATACAAGGGTAACAATATCACCACATTTGTTTTGAACTTCGCTTATTCATTCTGATCTCAAGAAGGGCACAAATGTTCGTAAATTTCCCTACACTGCTTGAGATAAGTTAGCACAAGAAGTGCTAAACAAACCAAATGGAATCACTGGGATCCCCTTTCTGCTCCTCCAAGGAATAAAAAAAGAAGGCGGCCTCCTTTTCCATTTTACAGAAGATGTATATAATCCACAAATCAGAGCGCAAGCCTGACACTGTTCAGTCATAATGTAATGTCACAAAGATGTTTTGCAATGGTTGTATTTTGACAACTTAATTGTTGCTCTATACAGTTCCACTCAATGATACAGTCTTTTCAAAAGACCACTGGTCTAGAGATTTTTCTTTTTAAAATATCTTTAAAAACATTAGTTCAAATTAAGCCTTGCTAAGCATGCACAACTCCACTGAAGTCAATAGAGTTGTGCCCCTTAACACTTACGGCTAAATGTGGCCCAGTTCTTGTGACTTTTTTCCTTCTCAATACTTAAGGAAAAGAGGCACATTGTAAAACTTATTGGGAATGGTGAACTTGGATTACATTATGAATTGTATGTTACAGTATGTAATCAAAGTTGGTGCCTTTTTTCCACAAAACAGTACATTTAAACAAAAGGCAAATACACAGATATTGGAGGCCCTCAAAAAGTTCCTTATGTACATTTCCCTTTATAAAGTACAAGTTGCCTGATTTCATGCAAGTGCTAAAAATTAATCTAACACCACCATACACATTTATTATTTAAAAGCATGCCTTTTAAAATGTAACTTTTCTATAAATGCTTGTTTCAGTCTAGAACAAGTAATTTATAGGGTTTGATTTTATGTAGCTTTTTAATTACAGGTAGCTTAGAGTGAAATCTTTTTCCAGATATTGTGCTATTGTAATGCTGAAATGAAGCCGGTGATTTAATAGATTAACAAGAATGTGACTGTTACGTAGTACAGTGACAACTGTTTTGTATCATCCTTAGCATTGTAAAGGCCCCAAAGGCAATTTGTCATTGAGCTGTAAACAAAACAGTCTTCCAATACTTATTGGCAAGATGGAAGAATGAGTTCAGTTCACAAGGTTTAAGCTTCTCTGTCAGACAGATTTCAGAGCTTTCAAAATTAATCTTCTGAGGTAGTTTGGAAACTCTTGTCTGAGGAGGAGTCAAAATCCGTTTCCAAGCCAGATTCTTCAGAATTCATGAAGAAAATATGATGAGAATCAGAGTCTGAGAGCCCCTTTATACCAACAGAAATTTCCTTCCCTGCTGAGTCTCTGCAGTATGGAAAATCCCAGAGCCAACCTTCAAGGTCCGCAGCCGAGTGTGGCACTTTAGAATGGCAGTAGGGAGAATGGAACTCTACATTAGGTGGAACAGTCTGACATTTTCTTAGTGATGCATAGCTCTCTTTACTGTGGGGGAGGGGAGAAACAAAAACAATCTATTAGAAATATTTTAAATGAGGTTTCTGTTTCAGTTCAAGGGATAATGGAACAGGGGTTCTTCCTACATACAAGGGGAACATAGATGACATGACAGCATCTCGCAGGGAAAATAAATGTGGATTCTAAGTATATTATTTTTAATGGGGTGATAGAAAATAAGGCATCAAAGGTCTGAACTTCAATGGAGCACATCTTACTGGGGGTGCCCGCATAGTTTTGAAGTGTGATGCAACTCAAGTATGGAAGGGTTGTATGAAGAAAATCAGTAGGATGATCAGATAAGCCTCAGATAACAAGGCTAAATTTGAGGTGCATCAGAGTGGGAAATCCAGTGGTCTGCTACAAACAAACAAACAAAAAAACTGGAGAGGTAGTACCAACAGGCAAGCTATCAATTGTCTCAGCTATTATCAGTCCTGAGGAAAGAGCATGAAGCCATTTACTGAAGAAACCTCTTCAAGTCTAATGAAGAGAGCAGGAAAACAACCCCTTAGTATACTGTAATAGAGAGAACAGGGCTTTGGTAGAAGTGAAACAAAATTTCTACTTATCCTTGAAATAATCAACTAATGTTTGCAACATAATATAAATAATTGCACTAAGTTTTGTTTTGACTGGCAAAATAAATGTAAGAGAGATGCATAAGTTTGCACATAGCAGCACAATGATTTACCTGGATGTACTGAGTAGCTTATTTCTTGCCCGAGAATAAACTGTACTAACAATCCGACGTAGTTGTCCCTGCATCCATTGAAAATCATCAGGGATATCGGGAAACCAGTCTACTAACCTGCAGTCATCAAAAAATAAAATGTTTCAGCAAACCTGAATTTATGTTGAAAGTTTCATAGAAGGTTTGGAATGCAAACTTTAACACACATGCGCACACACCCTGCTAATGTGGAGGTTACTTACTGTAACTGGAGACTCTTAGAAATGTGTGGTCCCTATCTGTATTCCACATGTGTGCCATGCACCCAAGTCTGGAAATTCTTCAAAGCAGCGTCCATTGACCCGCACATGCAGAGTAGCTCTCCTAGTGCTCCCAGCCGAACGTATTAAGAGGCAGTGGGGGCTCAACACCTTTCCACTTCCCTTTCTAACCACGAATCCAACAGGATCTGAAGCAGAGGGGATGAAGGAGTGCAGATAGGGACCACACATCTTGAAGAAGCCTCCAGTTATAGTAAGTAACTGTGATGGCCCCTATGTGTATTCCACACATGGGTAATTGGGAAGCAGCGTTCAGCATGGAGGTGGGTGCAAGGAAATTGGTAGCAAAGATGCATGTAATATTGCCGATCCTACTGCTGCATCTGCTGCCAAAGCATGAACTAGGGCATAATGTGTTGTGAACAGGTGCCTGCTCTGCAGATGTCCTGCAGTGGAATGTATGATAGGGATGCCATGGAGGCAGCCTGTGCTTGCGTGGAGTGAAGTGTGATACCTCGAGGGGGAGGAATGTTTGCTATCTTGTAGTATTCTAAGATATATCCCGAGACCTATTTCAAAATCTTCTGGGATGATATGGCTTGCCCACGTGACTTCTCTGGTATGGTGATAAAGAGTCTCAGTGATTTCCTAAATGGTTTGGCTCTTTGCAGGTAAAATTCCAGGGCAGGCCAGACATCAAAAGATTGGAGTCTCTTACCTTCAGAGGAAGCGTGGGATTTCAGGAACAATACAGGTAACTATCATTTCGTAGATGTGGAACTCAAACAATCTCGGGGAGAAACTTGGGGTATAATCAAAGAGAAACCTTTTCTTTGTGAAACACTATATAAGGAGAGTCAATCGTGATAGCTAAGAGGGTCAGGGAGCTCAGAACCGAGGTAATAGCTACTAAGAGTACCACTTTCCTGGACAGGTGGGCCATGGTACAAGTTGCCATGGATTCAAAAGGCAGACTACAGAGTCTGGACAGGACAACGTTAAGCTCCCATTAAGGGCTAGGGGTGGGTAAACTTTTTGGCCTGAGGGCCACATCTGGGTATGGAAATTGTATGGCAGGCCATGAATGCTCACAAATTGGGGGTTGGGGTGTGGGAGGGGGTGATAGCTCTGGCTGGGGGTGTGGGCTCTCGGGTGGGGCCAGAAATGAGGAGTTCAGGGAGCGGGAGGGGGCTCTGGGCTGAGACAGGGGGTTGAGGTGCAGGGGGGAGGGGGAGGGCTCCAGATGGGGTTGCGGGCTCAGGGGTGGGGCTGGGAATGAGGGGTGGGGGGGTGCAGGAGGTTGCTCCGGGCTGGGACGGAGGGGTTCGGAGGGCAGGAAGGGGTCAAGAGTGCAGGATACGGGCATTGCTTACCTCAAGCAGCTCCCAGAAGCGGCGGCATGTCCCCCCTCCAGCTCCTACGCGGAGGCACAGCCAGGCGGCTCTGCACACTGCCCTGTCCGCAGGCGCCACTTCTGCAGCTCCCATTGGCCGCAGTTCCCAGCCAGGAAGCACTGCAGGGGAAGCACTTAGGGTGGGGGCAGTGTGCAGAGTCCCCTGGCTGCCCCTATGTGTAGGAGCTGGAAAGGGGACATGCTGCTGCTTCTGGGAGCCATGCGGAGTGGGGCAAGCCCCAGACCCCGCTCCCCAAGGGGAGCTCGAGGGCCGGATTAAAACGTCTAGAGGGCCGGATGCGGCCCCCAGGCCGTAGTTTGCCCACCCCTGGTTTAATTACTGCTGGGAAGGTCCTGATCAGGCCTTTCATGAATTGTACTGTAGTTGGGTGAGTAAAGACAGAGTGTCCTTTCACAAGAGGAAGAAAGGCATTAATTGCAGTTAGGTGTACTCAAAGCAAACAAATAGAGATCTGAAGTCTGTATGGATAGGAGAATGAAAACTACTGCTCTATACTATCTTTTTTCATTTGTGGACCCCTAAACATTTTTGAATGGAGATGCAGATGTCTTTGGAAATTCAACCTATGGCCGCGGACCCCTAATGTAGAAGTCTTAGATTGAAAACTAACTGAACAGAATTCATTCATTCATTGGAGCCGGCTCCTTAGGTACCATTCATAATGTCTCATCTGATCTGGACCGGCTCAGGGAAAAAACATGTTTCTTATGGACAGTCCTAAATGGTGATCTGTCTGTCATGACAGTGCCCTTTACTCATGGGGAGCCCTGAAAGAGGAGTTCTTGGGCTTACATGTTGATGGCTCTGCTGCAAGGCATGTGCTTGGAGGGACACTGGTAGGCAGCAGAGGCTGATATATATAGGGGTCTCCCTGCCCCAGGTCACAAAGCAGCCTCAGCCTTCTCCATCCAGTACTTCCATAAGCAAAACTCCTGGGCTTCTTGAGTTCTGGGTGGGAAGGAGTGACAGATGCTACACTTTGCAGAGAGATGTGCCTCACCTAGACACTACAGGCAGCATTGAAGTTCATCACTGATAGAGAAGGATCGAGGGCAGGGGACACATTTCTTGAAATAGTCCTGGAGTTGGGGAGAGGTTCCCCAACCAGGAAAACAAACTACTCTATACTATGAACTTTTTAATGACTAACTACTAATCTAAGAACATAACTATTTACAATTTTTTTCTTTATAGGTAATGCAACGACATGAAGGAGGACACAATTCTGGCTCAGGCTATGCAGCAGTAAGGAGGATCTGGGGAAGCGTCTACTTGCACTGCCTCCTGTACTCACAGCCAGGAGCACTAGGAGAGCTACTGTGCATGTGCAAGCCAATGGAGACTGCTTTGAAGAATTTCCAGACTCAGGCACACTGTGTGCATGCGTACCCATGTGTGGAATACATATAGGGATCATTACTCAAAGAAGAACTTTTGGCTGTAAATTTTCTTCCTAATCCTTCCAGTATTTTCTGTAGAGTGAGTTATTGTGATGAGGTTCTGCTGTTTATGCACTGGGATGCCCTCCATCCTAGTACAGAGTTTAGGACCTCAGGACAACTTAATTTCTTTGTTGTATATCAGAGGTACACACAAGCTATGGGTTGTAGAACATGTTTTGACTCCAAGGGCAGAATTCTGCCCCAATAAATAAGTTTGTATGAAATGTAAGGGCTTGCCCACACAGTATGCTCTGATCAGGGTGTAAATTCTAATGCACACCAGTGTGTTGCACAATAAACTGTCAGGGGGGAACCTGCTGGTACACACTGAAAACTCCCTAGCGAGCATTGACATAATACTCTTTGAAACAGGACTACGTCCACTAGAGAACTTTTAGTGCATGACATGCTAGTGTGCCCACTAGAATTTACACTCCAGCTGGCATGCATCATGTAAACAAACCCTTAGTGAAACTCTGACTGCATTACTATAAAGATTTTTGATGTGATTTTTAAGTGATTACAACATAAGTGAGACCTGGATACAGGTTAACTATCACCAAAGAATGAAGCCGTGTAAATTAAATTGTTATATTTTGCTATGAGCAGCACATTAAAAGGGAATCCATCTGAAGGCATTGTACCTGCTATAGCGGATTACTATAACTGAAAAAAGTTAGCAAATGAACAAAACAAAAAACAAACAAAGAAACCTGACCCTTTCTGATTTATTTTGTATATAATCAGTTTCTCCCTTGTTGAGGAGACACTTGTGGGCAAAAGAAATCCTTAATTTTTCAAACAAACAGTCTTTAGATATAGAACTTTTTTTTAGACGTGGCTTAGCTATTATAATTTTTTTTAAATCAGTCAATTAAAAGATACTTCATATATTAACAGGTTTCAGAGTAGCAGCCGTGTTAGTCTGTATCCGCAAAAAGAAGAACAGGAGTACTTGTGGCACCTTAGAGACTAACAAATTTATTAGAGCATAAGCTTTCGTGGACTACAGCCCACTTCTTCGGATGCATACCGAAGAAGTGGGCTGTAGTCCACGAAAGCTTATGCTCTAATAAATTTGTTAGTCTCTAAGGTGCCACAAGTACTCCTGTTCTTCTTTTTTCATATATTAAAAAGACTAAATACATATGGAATTCTAGAAATCTCCCCTTTTCTATCCATCTTTCAGTTAGCAAGCTTTTATTAAAGGCTGTTAGCTCTGCACAGAAAACATCTGAAAGATGAAGCAATATGAGCAGGGCCGGCTCTACCATTTTTGCCGCCCCAAGCGAAGAAAAAAAAAAAAAAAAAAAAAAAAAAAGCCGCCCGAACTGCCGAAGCAAAAAAAAAAAGCCGCTCGGACTGAGCCGCCCCAAGAATGGCCAGAATGCCGCCCTTCAGCATGTGCCGCCCCAGGCACGTGTTTCGCTGGTGCCTGGAGCCAGCCCTGAATATGGGGAAGGGAACATAAGCTACAATTTACATACATGCTAGAAACAGTTCTAGAACTCAAAGTCAAGTCTTCAGTGCGTTTCAGAACACTTAATACACTGTTAGCTTGTTAGTCATGACTATAAAAATAATAAATGAAAAAGAATAAAAAATCTTAATGAGCCAGAAGTATGGGTTCTCTAATAGTTCTTAAATAGAACCTCACCTTAAAGCAACAGAATAGGCAGACTCCACTGGCAGGGTATATGGCAATATCAGATAAGACATCACTCGCATTGGTAAGAGTTTAGAGAGCTGGGCATAGAACCCGCTCTTCTCTTTACAAGCTTCTTGTAATGCTGGAAAATAAGGATTTTTTAAAAAACAGCTTTTAGAATACATTTTTGGTTTTAAATTTACTGTTCAAACAAGTTATTTTAGGTGTAGTGATGTCTTTTAGTGTTCTAGAAGGGTGATTAATATTGAAGCACAATTGACAAGCAACATTAACTAAATGAGCACTTAGTTTGTGGCAAGCTAGGATGTAAATCTACCCCCCACTTGCATGCTGTGCACGAAGTGTCTATGTAGACCTGGCTGCCACACACAAAGTTTTCTAATGTGCTTTGATCTACTCCTGTTTTAGGGAGCTTTTAGAGCATGGCAACAAGGTCTACAAAGACATTTAGCGGGCAGCACAGCACACTAGTGCAGGATACATTTACACCCCAGCTTACTGTGAACTAACATGTTCATTTAGACAAGCCCTATGTCACAAAATATTAGTGCTAAAACAAACTTTTTCTATTTAAAATGCATCACACTACAGAAGAAAGTTAAAATAGTACTTAGCGCTTCTATTTGCTTTTAAGCTATAGACCTCAGACAACATTACAAAGATGGGTAAATGTCAGCATCCTATTTTACTGGCTGATAAAAATCAAGGACATTGGTCCATGTTCACATAACAAGTCACCTAACATTCATAATAAGGCTGGCAATAGCACCCAGGTTTCCCCAAATTCCAGTTTTGTGTTTTGTCCATCAAACAACTCTGCTTTCACAATTTTCATGTTTCTTTATGTAATTTACTTGTTTTCCTAAATCATAAGTCACATATTTCAGGCTTTAAATTGCTGGTCATGGTCTACAGGCACCTACCTAATCTAAGGTAAATTTAGGGACAGTAATCCAGAAATGTTTAGTATATACCTGTTCTGTTTCAGAGAACAAAACTTAAGGGTTTTATTTAGTCATTAGAAAAGTAATTTATTTAGTCATTAGTTTTGATGATGACTTCAAGTTCTTATTTATCCAATTTTAGTTAATGAATTATAATTAAAATATTAGTGATTAAAGATTTAATTTGTAAGGCATTTGAAATACTTCTCACATAGGATTGTTCATACCATGTTATTGTGGTTATTATTTGGGCTATCGATTAATTGCAGTTAACTCATGCGATGAACTCAAAATAATTGCAATTTAAAAAAATTAATCGTGGTTAATCACAGTTTTAATCACACTGTTAAGCAACAGAATACCAAGTGAAATTTATTAAATATTTTTGGATTTTTTCTACAGTTTCAAATATATTGATTTCAATTACAATACAAAATACAAACTGTACAGTGCTCACTTTATATTATTTTTTATTACTAATATTTGCACTCTAAAAATGATAAACAAAAGAAATAGTATTTTTCAATTCACCTCATACAAGTACTGTAGTGCAATCTCTTTATCATGAAAGTGCAAATGTAGATTTTTTTTGTTACATAACTGCACTTTAAAACAAAACCATGTAAAACTTTAGAGCCTATAGGTCCACTCAGTCCTACTTCTTGTTCAGCCAATCAAAGACAAACAAGTTTGTTTGCATTTACAGGAGATAATGCTGCCTGCTTATTATTTACAATGTCACCTGGAAAGTGAGAACAGGCATGTTCGCATGGCACTTTTGTAGCCAGCACTACAAGATATTTACGTGCCAGATATGCTAAACATTCGTATGTCCCTTCATGCTACAGCCACCATTCCAGAGGACATGCTTCCATGCTGATGACACTCATTAAAAAATAATGTGTTTAATAAATTTGTGACTGAACTCCTTGGGGGAGAATTGTATGTCTCCCGCTCTGTTTTAACTGCATTCTGCCACATATTTCATGTTATAGCAGTCTCGGATGATGACCCAGCACATGTTTGTTTTAAGAACACTTTCACAGCAGATTTGACAAAACACAAAGAAAGTATCAATGTGAGATTTCTAAAGATAGCTACAGCACTTGATCCAAGGTTTCAGAATCTGAAGTGCCTTCCAGAATCTGAAAGGGACAAGGGAACATGCTTTCAGAAGTCTTAAACAAGCAACACTCCAATGTGGAAACTACAGAACGTGAACCACCAAAAAAGAAAATCAACCTTCTGCTGGTGGCATCTGACTCATGATGATGAAAATGAACATGCATCAGTCCGCACTGCTTTGGATCGTTATCGAGCAGAACCGGTCATCAGCATGGATGCATGTCCTCTGGAATGGTCGTTGAAGCATGAAGGGAACATATGAATTTTTAGGGCATTTGGCACGTAAATATCTTGTGACGCTGACTACAACAGTGCCATCTGAACGCCTGTTCTCACTTTCAGGTGACACGGTAAAAAAGAAGTGGGCAGCATTATCTCCTGCAAATGTAAACCAACTTTTAGCGATTGGCTGAATAAGCAGTAAGACTGATTGGACTTTTCAACTCTAAAGGTTTACATTTTTAATTTTTTTTTGTACATAATTCTACATTTGTAAGTTCAACTTTCATGATAAAGAGACTGTACTACAGAACTTGTATTAAGTGAATTGAAAAATACTATTTCTTTTGATTTTTACAGTGCAAATATTTGTAATAAAAAATAAATATAAAGTGAGCACTGTACACTTTGTGTTATAACACTTTATTCTGTGTTATAACTGAAATCAATATATTTGAAAATGTAGAAGACAAAAAATAAATGGTATTCTATTACTGTTTAATTGTGCAATCAATTTTTTTTAATCACTTGACAGCCCAAGTTATTATAAATATATCCACAAACTTAATCAGTACCCAGTTTATGGCACTACACCTCAGTTATGCTCTACTAAACTACAGTTAAGTGACTTGTGAAACTAGCTTCCATCTTGCCAGTTTCTGAAGCCAAATACAACTTTATTTTTCTTATGTGATCATACCTTATAACTATTTAAAGAACTGCTCTGGGTTACTTTAATCAATTAAAAACTACAGTCGATTTTACATTATCATCTTATGCAAGATAGTTTTGTGTTTTCTATTATCAGAAGATATTGTCAAGATGAGAACTAGTTCAAGTCATTTATAAAACATTATTGGCATTCAAAGTTATTGGAAGATATTCTCAAGCCTATACCTTTACGAAGTCTAGGAGGTAGATGCTCAAAAATTCTTTCATCCAATGGCCATGTGTTTAGCTTTAGCTGGTTATTAAGCATTTTTGTCTTCAACATCTCCTCTGTGCCCTTCCTCTGTGGAATAGTTTTCTTGTTTGTAAAGTCAGTGTCCTCTATGAGTTCCTGAGGGTTTTTCTTTAATGACAAGTCGACATAAACCGAATCGTTAAGAATATCTGGGGAAATGAGAAAGAACGAACTCACATTTATGACAGCTGTCATTCAAAAGATCCCAGAATCCTTTACAACAGGTGTTCTCAATCTTTTTCTTTCTGAGCCCCACCCCCAACATGCTATAAAAACTCCACGGCCCACCTGTGCCACAAAAAGTGCTTTTCCTGCATATCCAGTAGATTAAAAGCCAGGGCCAGTGTTCGGGGATAGCATGCAGAGCAACTGCCTGAGGCCCCATGCCACGGGGAGCTCCGTGAAGCTAAGTTGGTTTCATCCCCATGCGGCAGGGTTCAGGTTTCAACTTCAGCCCCGGGCAGTGGAGCTCGGACTTTGGCTTTCTTCCCTGGGGCCCACTGACTAACGCCAACCCCGCTCTCTGGTTTATTTTGGCGGCTCCCCTGAAACCTGCTCACAGCCCCCCAGGGGGCCTCAGACCCCTGGTTGATAACCACTGCTTTACAAACAGGCAAGACTTCATCTACCAGAGGTGAAATGCAGGACTTTAAGGGTCTCATGTGAATAAGCATTTGCAAGATCAGGCCCATGCTTACTATCTTCTTTAGACCATTTGCAGGACCAGGTATCATTTTAGGATAGGAGCTGAAGAAAAAATGAAAGCTGTCAACTGAATCTACATAGGGAATATATACAATCACTGAATTCATAACCTGGCAATGGCATGGGATCACCTTAGGCATGTGGCAATTCTGCAAAAAAAGGGCCTTATTTTTGGAGTTTAATCTACCTACAGAACACACTCCCACATCATAAATCATTTGCAAGTTTATTTTATGTCCATTTAAATGAGGCATTATGTGGAGCTGTCAAGTATAAGCCGGCAGGCAAGGTGAAACAATGGTACCCAAAATGAGAAAATGCCATTTTTTGCAATCCAGAAACACTGCATTATGACTAAAGTTTTTACTGTTTCAGTTAAGTTCAACTCCTTTGTGTGGTGTTTATTGGTAAAAGCTACCAAACAATGTACTAAAGGGTATTTTTTGGTTTTGCCTGGATAATTTTCCCCCCTCCCCCCAGGAATGATGGAGCTGTTTAGCATGTGCAAAAATGGCAAATACAACATTGTGCGGTATACAAACATGAAATGTTTTCACATCGCGTATTCTTAACTGTCAAAGTGTCACAAGTGATAACTCTTCTCTATATTTAAGAGAAATTTGTTGACCAGATCAGTCTCACACTGAAAGTTGTACAGCAGTAGCAATCAATTGTGCGACCATTGTTTGTACTGCATAGTGGGTAGATAATAAATTTATGTGAATTCCTACTGTAGTATTAGTCTGCCTGGTAGAAGGTTTATGTCTATGCATGCAGTATTACCCTTTGAAATGTTCTAGAAGCTAGCTTTTTAATTCTGTGACACTTATGCACAGGTCAGTGTTCACATTAGAGGTGACAATACAAAGTTTCATATTAGGATTATGCAAAAGCTAGGAGAGAAAGAAGTGGGCTAAGAAGAAGTAGTGAAGACAAAGTCTGCAAATAAGTCCTTGCCTCTTCAGTGCATAGGGATGAAGACCACGTTACAACTCTCACCAACCATGTCATCAACAAGATGACAAACCCATTTGACCTGAATCACATCAAGAGGTGATCATCAACATAGTTACTGGACTGCATGTAACATCAGTTGTGCAAGAGTCTCTACCGAAAATAGCAGATCTTGGTGAAGTACAAATGGAGAGATCTGTAAGAAGTGCACTTGATTCCAATGGTACACATAGCTTCCTCAGTCCAGTCAAGAAATCTGGCATCAAAACATTTGCTGACATGGCCAAGAAGACCAAATTTAAGTCTGGCAAGGTAGGAACAATCAGAGCAGCTATGAGTACAGAAATTATTTTCTGCAGAGCCCTTTCTTTAGCAAGATGCAGTGATGATATATCAATGGCAAAGTGTTCTTAGGTCACCCACCAGGACCTGTGCCTATGTCCCCCTTCCATGCTGATAGAATAATGAGACAGACAGACAACGCTAGACTAGGGCATCAACTTGAAGCTCAAGCTGAAAGAATCCATGAGTTAAGAGCATACAAAAAAGAAACCACAGTATACATCAGCTCTAGATCATCTTTCATTTTAAGGTAGACATAATAAGCTTTCAAATGATGCATGATGTGCATGTGTGTAGAGGGGGTACATTAAGTCAATAAAATCGGTGGTGTCTGCTGCACACTATTTCCGTCTATGCGTACAAAATGTGCCATAAGTTTTTTAAATGACCCAGCACTTTTACATCTCATCTGAAGGTCAATGCCACTGCACACTATATTTTGGGACATTAGCTCAAGGAACTAGTGCCACCTATTGTATCTACAACACCTTCAAGGTGTATCCAAGTATTGATTGAGCCCAACTGTTTATCCGGAGAAACTGATGGGTGCCCAACATAAGGTGCATACAGACGCATACTTTCCATATCTTACTGCCAAAACCTCTAGCAAAGTTCTTTCTGAAAATAGTGCTAGCTATTGAGTGCAAAATTACATATCCAAAAATGTTCTTTGAGTTCTTAATTTCTAAAAAAGAGCAGCAAAAGTAAGCCACTGTTCATGCAGTATTTCTATCTGCATACAAGAGCAGCGAAACTTAATTAGGTGACAATATAATGCATATTGCACTTACAGGTATTGCTGGAAAACCAAAAGCAACAGTATATAATGTAGATTTGTGCAAATTCTCAGCTGAAGTGAAACTAAATATATAGAAAAGTGTTTACTAAAAGGTATTCAATTTTGATAACATTCAGTAATTTCAACTATAGGCAGATTTTCAGGAGGAAGATAATGATTGAGGAATGATTGGGGGGTGGAGAAGAGATGTAGTTATTGTGATAATTCATGGGAAGACTTCTGGTTCCATATATACTTATTATTTTGATCAATTGTTAATGGTATCAGACCATTGTTAACCAATCTTTTTTTGTTTGTTTCTTAAAGATCCAATTAACTTACTTCAAAAACACCAAGATCATAAGCAGAAAATTCTTCATGGAATTTGAACTGTTACATACAACAAAGCAGTTACAGTAAGGGAATGAATGTATTTGGCTATGCCTATACTACACAGCTGTATTGATGCAAGTTGCCATAGTGCAATGCATCCATAGGAGGCATCCTATTTCACATTTCTTCTATTTTTGCATGTGTGCAGAAGCATTCTGGGAATACACTGGAAGGGCCAACTCCACAAACACAGTTGCTGTACTAGCACTTGATATATACGTCAACAGTGCACCAACGGAGACTGACATGACAGTAGATGATGTGGTGGTGATTTGCAAGTGTAAGCCAAGTGGTAGCATGACTGACTATACACTGTTGGGACCTACTGTGTTTGTGGATGCATGGTATGTTACAGGGAAGCAATGGTGGCCAAAACAGTGGCTGGCACATCTGTTTTGCTAGTCCAGAGAAGGCCTTACATAAGGAAGGGGGACAATCACTTGCCATTACAAATGACAGTTATAAGAGCAATAATGTGAATTAATAAGTTCTCTTATCAGACATATTACAGAAATGATGTAGTCAAAGCTCATCGCAGACCGAAGCTCTTCATTCACCACTTATCTTGGAACTCTCCTACCAGAATCTGGATTTTCCATCTTTTTATGAACACAGAATGTCAGATTTTGAACGTGTTGCTTGTATCAACATATCTTAACACTCAACCTCTACATTTAGAAATACATTAATTATACAAACTTCAGAGGCTTATTGACTCTGTGTTAAGATTTTGAGTGGTACTGGTATCTTATCTTATTTCTGTTCAACCATAACCCCGAGTATTTTATCTAGAACCAAAAAAACTTTTCCAGGTTAAATATTGGTCTGTCTCTGAGAAATGTAAGTCCCAACAAATAGGTTTAAGAATGTTACAGTCGATACGCTTTCTTATTCCATGAACAGGACTATAAGCTCTATTTCTCTGATTTTGCAGACAGATCTGAACTTCAGTGGGAAATTAGAAGACAGTCTCTTTATTATGAAAGCCTCCCAATTTCATGCTCTCATATTTCTCTATAGTACACCCATTCTTTTGCTCCACTTCTACAATATCTGTGTCTTTGAATAGTCATTTACATCTGTGCAAAGTGGGTATAACAGTCTATCACTCTTAACTGGTGTCATTTTACACCCCCCCTTTGCACAGGCATGAAAAACAGTAGAGAACAAGACTGTAGGAAATCAAACTTAAGGTAGGACCTCACACAACAGCATAAGGACAGCAATTTCACCAACTTAATAAAATTGCTCAAGTAAATTATTACTATTAAAAGAGTATTGCCTACTGAATGGCTGAACTAAACTGGTTATCTTTTCATGATGACATTCACTTTGTCTCAAAGGAGCTTTGTTTTAACTTGTCCATCCCCCCCCCCCCCAAAAGATAAGTAGAGAGTCACATTAAGTATTGATAATGACAAACAAATTTAACATACCATTTTCTTTCAAAAATCTAAGTGCATCTGAATATCCTTGTTCACAGATCTCTCCTAGTACCTGCGAACACAGGGCACAGCACGTCAGTCAGCCATCAGAAGGAAGATTCAAAGTGAAAACCACCAGTTCACAGAGCGAATGGCTGCTTTATTCACTTACACTAGTCATATGTGGAAGACAATTTCCATGACTGTCAAACTATAATAAAAGTTTTAAAGTGACGTATTCACATCTGCTGTGACGATACCTAAATTAAGTCATCTTTCAACTTGTAAACATATGCCATTGATCAAGATATTGCTAAACTTCTAACAGTGCTTTTCCAGTTGTACCAAAGCATCAAATTAACATATTAAGCTTGTAAAAAATTTCTTTCCTTACTGTCTCCCTAAGTTGCTTTTTTTGATCAGACACACAGATCACCCCTCCCCCCCCCTTAACCTTCTCCCCTTGCCACTTCTGAAAACTAAGACAGCCAACTGTGCAATTCTCCCAGGGAGGCTGAATTTCATGATTAATCCCAAACTTGGGTCTCCCCGATAACCGGTGTTACCAGCTGAACCATCAGGCCACCTAGTATTGCACATTTTCAAAGTCCTAGACAAACAAACAAACAAAAACACAGAATGTTTAAAGCCCAGGTAAGCAGAAAAGTTTAAGAACAAAGTATAGATAAACTCATCACCTACAAGAGTGTTCACTTGCAACTAGCCAGAAAGAAAAAAAATTGATTTTAAAGCATCCAAAGTTATCAGGCATTTGATTATTAAAACACCGTATTTTTGCTCTAGTACCTCCCATCTGCAGACACCTTCAGCTGTCCCCATTCAGAAAGAGGACAAGTTCTGTGGTGGTCAATAACCACTTTTGAGCTGTTCTGGCTGCATCATGCACGTATCAAACAGATTTTTGAAGACCTTTAGCTTTAATTGTACCAGTTTCAAAGCCTGTGCTGGTTGGTGGCTGGACATGAACAGGCTATAACCTTGCACACTCTACTTTAGATTTGTACACTACTGCTTATACAGAGTAATTTGCAGTGCTAGAAATGTAAACACAGGAACAAGGTTTCTGTGCCAGGGAAGATAATGGAGCAAGTAATGAAGGAAATCATCTGCAAACACTTGGAAGGTGGTAAGGTGATAGGGAACAGCCAGCATGGATTTGTAAAGAACAAATCATGTCAAACCAATCTGATAGCTTTCTTCGATAGGATAACGAGTCTTGTGGATAAGGGAGAAGCGGTGGATGTGGTATACCTAGACTTTAGTAAGGCATTTGATACGGTCTCGCATGATATTCTTATCGATAAACTAGGCAAATACAATTTAGATGGGGCTACTATAAGGTGGGTGCATAACTGGCTGGATAACCGTACTCAGAGAGTTGTTATTAATGGTTCCCAATCCTGCTGGAAAGGCGTAACGAGTGGGGTACCGCAGGGGTCTGTTTTGGGACTGGCTCTGTTCAATATCTTCATTAACGACTTAGATATTGGCATAGAAAGTACGCTTATTAAGTTTGTGGATGATACCAAACTCGGAGGGATTGCAACTGCTTTGGAGGACAGGGTCATAATTCAAAATGATCTGGACAAACTGGAGAAATGGTCTGAGTTAAACAGGATGAAGTTTAACAAAGACAAATGCAAAGTGCTCCACTTAGGAAGAAAAAAATCAGTTTCACACATACAGAATGGGAAGAGACTGTCTAGGCAGGAGTACGGCAGAAAGGGATCTAGGGTTATAGTGGACCACAAGCTAAATATGAGTCAACAGTGTGATGCTGTTGCAAAAAAAGCAAACATGATTCTGGGATGTATTAACAGGTGTGTTGTGAGCAAGACACGAGAAGTCATTCTTCCGCTCTACTCTGGTTAGGCCTCAGCTGGAGTATTGTGTCCAGTTCTGAGCACCGCATTTCAAGAAAGATGTGGAGAAATTGGAAAGGGTCTAGAGAAGAGCAACAAGAATGATTAAAGGTCTTGAGAACATGACCTATGAAGGAAGGCTGAAAGAATTGGGTTTGTTTAGTTTGGAAAAGAGAAGACTGAGAGGGGACATGATAGCACTTTTCAGGTATCTAAAAGGGTGTCATAAGGAGGAGGGAGAAAACTTGTTCACCTTAGCCTCTAAGGATAGAACAAGAAGCAATGGGCTTAAACTGCAACAAGGGAGGTCTAAGGTTGGACATTAGGAAAAAGTTCCCAACTGTCAGGGTGGTTAAACACTGGAATAAATTGCCTAGGGAGGTTGTGAAATCTCCATCTCTGGAGATATTTAAGAGTAGGTTAGATAAATGTCTATCAGGGATGGTCTAGACAGTATTTGGTCCTGCCATGCAGGCAGGGGACTGGACTCGATGACCTCTCGAGGTCCCTTCCAGTCCTAGAATCTATGAATCCAAGAGAAAAATATTTTATTTTAGTCTTGAAAAGCAAAACAAACATAAAAAGAATTAAGTATTCATGGAAGTGATGAAAGAAAAGCAGCAACACCAGATGTCATCAGAAAAGCTTATTTGGCTAGATGTTAAACTAAGATCCTTGCTGCTCAAATTGCTTCTGCAACAATTTTGGCCTTTAAATGCAAAACATTCTATTATGAACCATGTAAGAGGACATGTATTACCTTGGGTTCTGGTGGAAAGAGTGCTTGTGTTAGACGGTAAATGTTCCCTAAGCTGAACTGAATGCTGGTATTAGTAACATTCATTTCATGGAAGTTTGCAGAGTTCCCCTTTGGGCAAATATCGCACTCCCCAGAGAAAGGAGAAATTGTGATGGTATTCTTAGATTCATACTGAGGTAAGTTGTCACTGATTCCACCATCAACATAACGCTGTAAAGAATAATAAAAAAGGGAGAGTTTAATGCCAGACAAACAATTTCTATAAAACCAAACTTCCCGTATTAGTTAAATAGCACCTAAAATTTTAAAATAGAACTTAAAATCAGAAGTTTGTCTCTACATATGCACAGAGGCCAATTTTTTTGATTTTGTATAAAATATATTTCCTTATTGCAGTTTTAAAGCCAACATATTTCCTAATTCTCTGAAAAACTAGAATATTGTTAATAAATGTGCTTGAAGTTTTGTAATAGAGAAGAAATTGCTTCACTCTTTGGGTCATAATTCTGCTCTGCACAGAGCAGGCAAGGTTGGAGCTGCCTCCCCTTCACCAGAACGGGACACAATCCCAGAATTGCCCACAGTGCTCTCCCACAAAAGAAAAACACAAGATGAAATCAACTCTTTAAAAGAAGTTCTAAGTATTGGAAGCTAAAGTTGAGTTCCTTGGCAATAAAGTAACTGCTTTAATAACTATAAAAGATGTAAGACTTTCAGAAGAAACTATTTCAGATTATTATTATAAAAAAGCTCCACAAACAACTAGAAAGAAAAAAATTGCAAGTAAACCTTAACACTCTTGAAACCTTTAAAAAATGATACTATCTTACCATCTAGTCATTTTCAAAATGTGAGTTTAGAAGTGGTTTCAGGTTCTACACCTCATCCCACCAAGTCCAACAGCCAATTTTGGTATTTTGACAAATCACTGTCTTGCACCTCTAACTTAGCCCTGTTCCACATATGTAATGTTTTCTAATCTTAGAGCTTAATATTACTAAGGATGAAACACATTCAAGCTAACATTGCTATAAAAGCCTTAACTTCATATTTCCGGGTGTACATTTTTAGAAGACATAACTAATGTTGTTGCAGATTAGTGAATAGTTTTGTAATATTAAACAAAAGTTCTGAGAACATTTTTAAGAGATGCTGTTTATTGGTTTGGAATGTCAGGTGTACGTGATGCTGCTAAATTCTTCTGAGCCAGACTACGTCTATGGACTTTACAGATCTGGCAGCCTGCTGTGTTTAAGCTCCACAAGAATTAAGTTTAAAAGTTCTACCAAGACCACCCAACTCCAAGGTTAAAATATTCAAGGCAAATGGCTATAAATTTCAGCACCAAGCCTTCTCAAAAGGCTTCTATGCACGAACTCCTAAAATGTATCATTTTGGAATTTCTACAATATCCCATATTTGATAGGATGTTACCAGAAAAATCCAGCTTTTCAAGATGTGAGAAGTCTCTCCACATCTATCCAGAATTCTCATATCTGAAAGAGGTCTTGCTTGATTACCAATCACCTTCCCACAAGAGAGCACATTCATAAAGTTTCAAGCAGAGAGGAATTTCAGTATGGTGGTGGTGTGTTAAATGAGGCTTATAATAGCAAGTCTTACAACCTCAGGCCCCCCCTACTGGGAAACACTTAGGTATATGCATAAGTGGTTGCAGAATTGGGGCCTTAATTATAAAATCTCTGACTCTATAAATTAGCAAGCTAAGTCTCCTCTTCAAGGCCGAAACAGAGCTCCTATTTCTCTTCTCTATGTATGGAATGAGAAAGTCAATTTCCAAAACATTTGGAGTCCTCAAGAAAGTTTCCACCTTGACACAGACACATTTAATTTTTCACTTCCATTTCCCTGCAAACAAGAATTCAAGATCCTGTTATGGAATCTTTATTGGGCAGGATAGGTCAAAAGAAGGCAGTCACCTTTTTATACAGGGAGGATATTCAGAGAATCAACACTTGTATGTTTTTGTAGTTTGAACTAAGCCCTTTTAGATAACGTTATTGTCCAACCAACGAGAACTGAATAGCCAGATTAGCCTGGATCCACCTAAACCTTGGATCCAGTCCAATGTCCTATTTCATAACACTTTGCCCCAGCTTAAAGAGGTAGGGATATAGAAAAGCTTTAGAAACATGCATAAGGCAGCTTTTGAAAATGCTTCTGAGTCAACTTGAACATTGCTGCTCTCCGATGTTACTTAAATATGAAGGGGGGGGGCGATGTTTTAATGGTTGTTATCTTTCAGCAAGTCCCAAGAAACAATGTTTGTAAGGCAACATATTTCAAGGCCATTCTTAGAAATGAGAGATATCCCAATAAAGGCTATCTGAACCAAATGTTGCAATGAACCATTATTAAGTCCTTGCCTCTGCAGTGCATAGGGATGAAGACCATGTTACAACCCTCACCATTATTTGGAATGCCTTCAGTTTTCTTTCAACGCTTGACCCTCTTCCTTCTTCCTGTTTTTACTAAAAAAGGCTGATGAAAGCAAAACAATTAAGTTGATGCAACATTATGGTTTAACACAAAACAGGTTAAGGTAGTAAGATTAACTTTCCCACAATGCACATGCATCTCTGACTTGTTTGTGTTAAATCATAATGTTGCAATAACTTGTTTGACTTTTAACTTCCCTCATTTTTAGTAAAAAAGAGGGGAGTTGAGGTGTAGCAGGGAGTAGGTGTTGTATGTGTGTTGCAAGAAAACTTGAGCCATTCCAAGCAATGGCACCTTGCAATGATTTGGTGTAGACAGTCATTAATGGGAGATTTCAAAATTCTAAGGATGGCTTTGAAATATGTTGCGTTAAAAAAAAAAAAAAAAAAAAAAAAAAAAAGAGGCCTTTTAACCATTATTTCTTGGGCTGTGCTGAAAGAGAACAATTAACACTTCACCTTTAAAACAATCTCCCCATACTGAAGTTAAATTGAAAACTCAAACTAAGTTATATCCTGTTTAAAAATGCAACTTTAAATTTGCACTAAATAGCTTATTTGCATTCATGTTACTGTGTATTAAGTGGATCTGCCGCGAAACATATAGAAGTGCAATGTGGTCTGTTACTAGGATACTTCTTTCCTGACAAGCGTTTAAGAGACCAGCCCTGCACCCTTACTCACCTGGATGGTCTCACTGGCTGTGCCTACACTACACATTTTTCTTAAGCCTTCCTACAGTTGCTAAGTGCTCATTTAAATAAGCCAGTCTTTTAGCAAGTGTGTCACCTAACTCTGTTCAGATGGAAATTTAAGGGGGGAAAAAACTGCTGTAAACAAGGCCATTAGCTTCCCTTTTGTATCTTCTTACATATGTAATGTTACTTTACTAAAAATGAGTACTTGACTCAGAGTTCATAGTATTGAAGCTATATCTGGCTTTAACTTTTGCACAGAGTAGAGCAGGGGTCGGCAACATTTGGCACGCGGCTCAACAGGGTAAACACCCTGGCGGACCGGGCCAGTTTATTTACCTGCTGACGCAGCAGGTTCGGCTGATCGCGGCCCCCACTGGCCGCGGTTCTCCGTCCTGGGCTAATGGGGGCAGCAGGAAGCAGCGTGGGCGAGGGATGTGCTGGCCGCGGCTTCCCGCCGCCCCCATTGGCCCAGGACGGCGAACTGTGGCCAGTGGGGGCTGCAATCGGCTGAACCTGCCGCGTCAGCAGGTAAATAAACTGGCCCGGCCCGCCAGGGGGCTTACCCTGGCAAGCTGCGTGCCAAACTTTGCTGACCCCTGCAGTAGAGTAACCAAAAATATGTTCATATATTATCTTTCAAAATTTCCTACATGGTTATCAAGCTAAATTTAGCACTTAGCAGGAAACAATGCAGACTTACCACACCTCTGAATGATGGTGGAATTAGGCCACAATAAATAGGGACAAACGAGCTACAAATTAAAGCCTATGGAGAAATGAGATTACATAAGTAAGTTAAACAACAATTTCTCTAGTACTGAAAACTACTATAAAAATGACGATACACTAGTGTCTCGATTTAATGTTAAAGTTTATGAGAATATTAAAGGGACAGAAATCTATTTGAAATAAAGTTGAAAAACTCACTTTTTGAATTAGTTTAAATATATACGGCTGCCCCTTCCCACTCTCCAGAGTACCTATGCCAATTTGTAGTTTTGCAATCAATCATTTTCCTTTTTTTAAAAAAAGGTTTCTCTCCTATTGTTCTGTGAAAATTCCACAACACCACAGGAAATGACTGATTATACAGAGGAAGTGTTGTCAAATGCATAAAGTAAACTAAAAAAAGAAAATAAAAAAAATTGAAATTAGGGAGAAAAGGTATTATTTTAACAATAGGAGGTGAAAAGTTTCCAGACAGAAGTGTTTTTTTTGTTTGTTTTTTGTTTTTTTTACAGTGTCCCTCTAAGTAAAATGAATGTAGGTCTCTTAATAAATATTGGGATACAAGGGTTTTATCTAAAGGTGTCTTTACAAATCAGAAGCCAGGAAAATTAACCATTCCATCTCCACAGAGATACTCTGAGTATAATAGGTATAATATTAGATACAAATCCAAAAGACTACAGTCATTGCATGCTTGTTCTTTCATTATGGATAAGATAAAGAGCTCAAAACAGTCAGCAGCAGTATTCTTAGTTAGTTCTCAGTCATTTTTGCTCATCAAATAATTGCCTTTCAGCTTTTACAAATAAAACAGTTTGCACCTTAATTGGATATGCAGAATTTTCAAGCAAATGTTCATTCTACAATTTTAAACTTTCATAATAGAACATGTATGGCATCATTTTTGACGTTTAGTTTCCCCAACAAACATTGCCTCAAGAACACACATCATGACAAATCTGAGGTGACCATTCCATTATTGAGGGGGTTATTCCATGATTATTCAAGGATTAAGCAAAATGAAATTCCAAGGATCAATCTACACTTGGATTTAAAACTTAGAAAGCTAAATTGTGGCAACTTTTAAAGTTGTCATAATGGTGACCAGTAACACATACCTGAACAATTTCTTCTTTAGAGTTAAAATTAGATACTAACACATTTTTGCCATCTGACACTCTGGTCAGGGAAATACACAGCTTGCCTGCTGACAACTGGTGAGTATTTTCTGGAAGGTTTTTGAATAGTCCATCTCTTATTATCTTAATCACATTAAAAGAAGGATGAAGTGGACCAAGACTTCGCTTTCTGGCTTCTTTGGCTAACCCCAGAACATCTGCACAAGCTTCAGCTGAAAAACAGAATATGTTTCCTTTGAGACTGGAGGCAATTTCTACAGAGGATAAAAGTATTAAGATTATTTCCCCAGTAACACAGTCTCAAGCTTCTAGATTTTTCTCATGCCAGTTCACAGCACTAAAACAAAAACTTTGTTTAAAGTACAGTGATATTACTATTTATGACTCATCTAGTTTAAGTCTAAACTTTCAAGTTCAAGTTGCTAAACTTGTATTTTGAACACTGTCACTAGATTACTTAAGTATGTTGTTTATTGTAATACAAGAGATCAATCACATTTTTTTCAAAAAATGTCATCAAGAGCATATGTGCTTCATTATCAAGTCTATTGTAGAGTTTATGCTCCAGAAGTCTGCACTTTTATGTAGCAACCAGGAAAACAACAATAGAGTTTTCCATAAGCTTACTACTATAGAAACGACAATGAAAGTTTATAATGTACATGGCACACAAATTTTAAAGTGATTATTCCACAACGTAAATTAAGATACCAGAAAACCTAGGGTTCACCAACGAGCTAATACTGTAACCAGAGCACATGGGATAGGAGGTCCTTTTGTAGCTACTTAAGAAGCCCTAAATCACATATGGTTTTATAAAAAAGTCAGTAACTTGAACAATACCCAGAAATAATTAACTAAGTCAAAACACGAGTGCAACATGCTCCCTGCAATTACCACCACAAAGCAATCATATTGCTGCATCCCACTCCAGTTCTGGAATATTGCATTTAGTGAGTAGAGGGCTGTGTTAATATCTGTGATTCAAGACAGCGGCCAATGGGGCTGGCCATGGGGACAGCAGGAGCAGCAGTCCCAGCTCAAGGGCTCCCGCCAGCGATCCTGGGGCGGCCAGAGCAGCGGCTGACCTCCTGGGGCTCCCCCTGCTGGCAGCAGCTGGAGCTGCCGCTGGCCAACCAGGGCTTCACACCCCCTCCTCCCCCCCACTGCAGCTGGAGTGGCAGCAGGACCGTAGGGCTCCCCCCCACAGCTGGTGCCACAGGCTCCCTCCGCCCACAGCACCCCCCCTTACAGTACAAGATTCAATCAGGGGTATTTATGGTATAAGTCATGGACGGGTCACAGGCTGTCATTTTTTATTTTTTGCCTGTGACCCGTCCATGACTTTTACTAAAAAGACCCACAATTAAATCGTAGCCTTACTTTTAACCCATCTCCAGCAAAAGACAACCTGCTGACAATGATGTTGTTTCCGTACCCAATCAGAGCACAAAGCAGTAGTACTCCTCTTATACCATATCCACAAAACTGGTACCTGAACTTTGTCTTACACCATCTTAGAACCATTCAGAGATGCATTAACTAAGGACTTGTCTATATTTAGGGAATTTTAGGGGAAAATTCCCACCGGTTTTGTTCAGCATCTATATAGGAGAACCGCCAGTACACAGACCTATTTGGGAACTACCTCTCTCTAGAATCTTCATGCCAATGGTAGATCTGCTTGACAAATGTTTTAGAGAAAGATTCAGTTACTTCCACTCCCTGAATTTTCACTTTAGTTTGTCTCCCCAAATGATACATTTCACCTCCACAGAAGTTTCAGCCACTGCACCCAATCATTTATACCACAGCTAAATAGGAATACATTTAGCTGCACCAGGAAGATCAAACCATGTCAGGGAAGACTATATTCAAACACTTAAACCATCCCAACAGTTTCAAAACTGGTCAGAAGTTACCCAGGATAGCAGCTCATTCAGATACCAAAATAAGAGAACAGTGTAAATATTTATTTAAATTCTTATACCAAGTATTTTGTCTGTACTTTACAAATAGTTTAAAGAGCTTCCCAGTACTTATCAGGCAGATTTGCTTGGTTTAAAAAAAAAGAAGGAATGACAAGTTCACAAATAACAGGTTATTATCCTCAAATTGACATGCTGCAAGGTTATCTGAAAATGTTTTTCAGCACTTATCTATTTTAGAAGTGAGTTATGGAACAAAAGTATATAAGGATTGACCTACTGAAATAAGAGTGTGTGCAGACTGCCCTCAATTCTCAACAAGATTTACTCTTCTACCCAGATGACTCAGCTGATTTACTAAAGTAGCCACTTTTTGCTTACACTTCTTGCACCTGATGTGCACCAGTTTGAAATTTACTTACTCCTGGCTCAATGAAGCCAACCCTGATACTAACAAGTCATTTTGGAAACACTCACTCCTACAGATTAAGTGTTCTTGATTAATCCAATTTCTACTCATGAGTTAAGCCTGTTTTATTCTTCTCTCTAAACATAAGTCTTGGATGTGCTTAGAAGTACACGGTTTAGTGGTCTTTTAAACTCAAGATTTTTAGCACAACTGCAATTGCTTCCAGGAACTGCTTATGGAGGTAAATACTCTCTCATGACAAAGTCATAAAGAAATTCTAAAATGGAGATTATTCCTTTTTGATCATTACAGCATGTCAGTGATGCTAGACAATACAGTAGCAGTCTATGTTTCAGAGATACTCATTTTAAAACACTTTTTCAGAAGAGTTAGAGTTTCCATCTTTATGTATTTATTCTTAAAAAGATAAAAATTATGACGTTGTCTAAGCAAGAGGAAAAAAAACAAGTGCTTTTTCATGCTTTAAGGAAGGATATGCTATTTTTTGTTGCATCTACGTAGCTCAGTGGCTTAGTTTTCAAATATTGCATGCATATAAGTGTGCCCAACAACAATTATTTTATCCAGTGTGGAAAGTATATTATGTGTCAAATAGTGTGCTACTTTAGAAGCCTACAGTCTACAATTCTGAACAAATTAGAAAATTTCCTGGCTGCTTATGTATTGAACAAAAATATTCCTTGTTACACTACACACAAATTTCACAACCTGGCAAATAAAATAATTCTCAGTTTTGTCCATTAAAAACATGAGAATTTCATACTACAATGTAATGAAATATTTGACTGAAGTTTCATATCACAAAGACAGCAAAACCACAGTCAATTCAAAGCACATTAATGGCATGCTACTCATCATGAATAGGTGTGGGCGCACATTTTATTATGTGTGTTCAGAAGTGCTGCAGTTATCAGGGCTTCCTATGTGCACAGGGATCCAACTACAGAGATATAGTTGCAGGATCCAACCTAAGCAAACACTATTTTGCAAGTCTGGCAGCAGACAGAATAAGGTTAAGGTCTGATTTTTCAGAGGTCCTGAGCACTCAAACTTTTAATTGTGAAGTTTGTAGTGTTCAGTACCTCTGAAAATTAGGTCCTAAGTGACCTAGCCCCAGGGTCATAAAAATCAATAATTAAAAAAAAAAATCTGATGTTTTTATTTAAATCGGATTTTTTTGATAAAAAGCTTTTCCCCTCAAAAAGCGTATCTAAAGATAGTTTTAATTAAGATACATTATAGCTCAAATATATCTCATCATGGAATAGGGATTATAAATTCTATAGTATGAGACAATATATTCATGTAATGTTTAAGAAAAGTTTTGTAAATGAGTTCCAATAGTTCATGGATTAGGGACCCAATCTTATGAGGTTCCAGGGGCTTCTGTATAGATTACCAGTATTTAGGTTAATCTTTCTATCTACCCAATGGGACTCAGTGCTCAGTCTAGAAGATACCATCAGAGATGCTTAGTTTTGCAGTTCTCAAACTATGGATTTGTGTCTCCAGAGATAACATACTTAACAGAAAAATGTTTTTAAATAAATAAATAAAATAAATATATAGAGGTGAGAAATAAGACTTCAACCCTATTGTCCCTCTGCAAATTTGTGTACACATAGTTAGTCCCTTACCTCTCTCTAAAAGTGCAAAGTTTCAGAAAGTTCAATGAATAGAAGATTGTTGGGGGCAGAATAGATCTGGACAAGGAGAAGAAGTCTGGAGATAAATGTGAGAAGGGAGGGACAGGCAGTTGAAACAAAAGTGAAACGGAGAAGCATATTCCAGAAGTCGTAAGCCGGGCCGGCTCCAGGCACCAGCCCGGCTCCAGGCACCAGCCCACCAAGCTAGTGCTTGGGGCGGCACCTGGAGGGGGGCGGCGTGGCGCTCCGACTCCGGCCGCCGGGGAGAACGGAGCCCTGGCAGGGCTCGCCGCCCTCCCCCCGGCGCTCTGGCTGCCGGGGAGAGCGGGCCCGAGGCCGGGCTCGGCGCCCTCCCCTGCCGCACGGGGGGGGAGGGGCGGGGACGGCGGCGGTGGGAGGCTTTTTTGCTTGGGGCGGCAAAAAAGCCAGAGCCGGCCCTGGTCTTGAGGTCTTTCTGAGTGTAGCCTTCATTGATTTGAGATGTACCATACCATTCTCTCACTAGAAGGGAAAAACCTGTAATGGCAGCGGGCCGTAAAAGAGAGCAGTTTGGGTTTCATCTATGTCAGAGTTGTGAAGAATATGTATTAAGGTTATAACAACCAACAAGAATGCACTTTTATGTAGAAATCCATGATTAAATCAAGTCTTCCTGATCAAATCCACCATGCCTAGCCCACAACAGAAATGGCAGAACATAAATCTCCAGACTTTCAGCCTTGTACTCAAGGGCAGATATACATCACCCCACACAAATGCTTATGTTGAGTATTAGTAAAAGTTGAACTTAACATAATTGTTTAAAGTGACAAGCTGTAAGATTCACACTATGGCCACGATGATCAGAAGCAATTAGTGATTTTAAGCAACTCAATTTGTGTGTACCCAATATTAGATATCTGAGTTTTCCTGGAGTCTTTTGCACTTTTTGAAAATCAGGCCCATTTAAGATATTGATCCAGGATCCAAAATCATTACTCACTTTTGAAAATCTTGTCCTAAGTGTAGAGCGACTCAAATTAATTACCAGTTTGCTAATAATATTATTCTTAATATTAACTAAACATTGTAGTCTGTTGTACAAAAAACTAACAACTCACAATACACACAAAAAATAGCTGTCAAAAAAGTTCCACTTTCAGGGAGAGAAACAACATCTGAAAAACAAATACTTCTTTACAAACTAAAAGTTTCTAAACAGACATATAAACTTGGATTTCTGCTCTTACTGGAGTATTCTAAATCCAAAGCATCATTCAATTTTTTGTTTAAATTCTCACACTTCTTAAATATTTTGAGAACATCTTTGGTCTGGGTTTCCTCTCCCACCTTGCCCCTGTAGAGCAGAAATTTGAGCAGGTCAATGACCTGCAGTAACCTTGTCTCTAGTGTCAAGTAATCAGTCATACCACAAGTCACCTGAGGCTCAACTCATCCTTCTTATCCAATCACAGGGCTGAAAACCAACAGTTTACTAGAGCTGCTATTCATCAATATCAGATAGACATTTGCACTTCTCCCTGGCTTCACTTCCAGAAAGGAAGTTAAACTACCCATCAGAATGCAATTTAACCTAGAAATTTAAATCAATAAAAGTTTACTCAACTTATATATGAGAAGTTCACACTACTTAAACGTAGTAAACATTGGGAAACCTATAAATAAATATTTTGCCATTAAGGGAGAAACTAGATGGGAAGGTTCCCAAATGGTGGGCACAAAAAGGACTAGTGAGGTAAATCCCCACTTAGTGAAATGCATCTATGTGGTACTACTGATATACAATTGTGCAAGCACTTCCTTGGAGCACCTCACTGTACTAAATGTGTGAAATCAAGTATTGCCCATGAACTGTACAATTTTTAAAGACCCTTATTTTCTCTTTTCAAAAAGACTGATGATGTCCCATTATTACACCATTTGTCTTACAAGGACAAGGACACACAATGCAAAATAAAATAAGCAGAATCACAGAGAAATATAATTTTCCTCCTGCTTCAAAAAAGTAAGACACCTGAATATATGGGCTTATAAGAGAAGTGTCTCCTCATCTTAATGATTAATAATTATTAATTGTTCTACAAGGGACTAAAAAAAAAAACCCAACTATCACCTACTCATGACCAGGGCCGCAGAGAGCAGGTTTGGGCCCCAGTGAAAAAAAATTTTCAGGCCCCCCAGCAAGGGCAGATCAGCTAAAAATCTTTACATGGGATTTGTAGACAAAAACATATGCAACATAGTTGGGCCCCGGACCCCCTTCTGGACCACCAGTCCCTGGTAATTTGTACTGGCTTTCCCCCCCCCCCCCCCTCGTCAGCTCTGCTCATGATGAGTAACATTTCTAGTTGTAGAACATACTTTTCAAACAGAATAATCAAAAGCATTTGTATACAAGAACTAATATTTTAGTAAGTGATCATAGCATATACCATGTTAAAGCTAATGGATTCTGAAACTGGCACTCTATTTCACAGGGAAAGACAGAACTTTGACACAGGGAAAAAAATGTACAAGTTTCTTTTTTATATAAAACTACGCCAACAGCCTTTTCTAAAGTCAACCCATTTTCCTAGACTGCTTTAAGCAGGATGGATTGATTTAAATCAAACAATTTAAATCACAAGCAGGAAACCTTGATTATTTAAGTCAATTTTAATCTTGTTTTGCATTTGTACTTTTAGTTATTGTCCTAAAGAAAGGATGATTCTCATTGGTTGGTAACCATTAAAATGCTGCTTTGCAACTAAATATAGCCTTTACACTAAATTTAGTGCTTCTTTTTGCTATCCAGGAGAATATGTTATTTATTTAAATAATTATATATCTTAGTTTACAATTATTCAATTCTTAATTTTTACAGATTTTATTATGTTGGAAAATGGCAACTGATGCCTTTCTTATACACTAGAAGGTTCCCCTCCCCCCCCCCCCCCCCACACACACACACTTGTGGTTTGTGTCAAGCTATATTTGGATAGAAATTTGAAGTCAATTAAAAATGAACAAAACCAACATTTACTTTTTTTATTAGTTAAAACTATCTTAAATGTGCTGGATACATAAACAGTATAAAAAGTTTATCAAAGCATGTTTTGCATATAAAACTAAATGTATTAATTAATTGGATTGATTGTTTCTAGTCCCCTTCAAGATTTTTAGGAGTAAAAGATCTCATCATCAGAGACCTAGCTTTTACACACCGACCACAAGAGGAAAACAAGCATTCCTGCTTTTCAACTCCCATTTGGTTCTCAACTTTGAATGAGCTAATCATTGAACTGAAGTTGTTGAATAAACTGAAATGAAGACACTAGTCTCTCTGCAACTGCAGAACAGGCTACTGATCTCCAAAAGTTGATTTAGCACTTCAACAAGCCCTGCGTCCAGGCACTTAGACTGTGACTTCCATCAGTGCAGTGCCCTGACTTTCTTTAAAATTTCAGCAAACATGTATTGCTTACTATTTTTTATTAAAGTAAATGATTTAATAGATTATATTAAGTTAAGGCCTTAACATAGGCTGTAATTTCAAATTTAACTTTAAATAGGCTTGTTCTTAAAGACAAATCTGTATTTAATTTAAATTTAAAAAATCTATTTATTCTTTATTTTTTTCAGAAAATTATTGATTGTTATACTTAAAGCCACGGTGGATATGTTCAACCTAGAACTGGACATATACACCTCTACCCCAATATAACGCGATCCGATAGAACACGAATTCGGATATAACACGGTAAAGCAGTGCTCGAAGGGGGGAGGGGCGGAGCTGTGCACTCTGGCGGATCAAAGCAAGTTCGATATAACGCGGTTTCACCTATAAAGCGGTAAGATTTTTTGGCTCCCGAGGACAGTGTTATAATCGGGGTAGAGGGGTACTTAAAAAAAAAAAAAAAAAAAAACCACACAACAACAACAACAAAAAAGGATTTCTAATCACGTGCGCCTAACGCTATTTGAGCATTGAGAGCTGACTAAGGCAGAAAAGCACGTTAAAGCTAGCCTAAGCTCTGATCTTAACTCTCTAAACCCTACCCCAAGAATGGAGAAGCTTTAGAGAAAGCACGTTAAAGCTAACTGAACCCTTACATAGAGTCAAAGAGAATTATAGAAAAAGTGAGAGTCACCTCTACCTAAGACAGAAGGAACAAATGAGAATTAATTCAAACGCTCAATATTTCTGCTTTGGTTGACAGGTGGGTGGGTGGGAGGAAGGTGGAGGGAACAGAACTAGAGTTTCAGCTACCTCCTTCTCTTCCTACAGTATTCAGTTTTTCTATTTTTTATTATTTTTATTATTTTGGGGTTAAGGAGTAAAAGCCTTTGGCCCAGATATGTTCTCCCTGAAGTCACTAAGACAGTCTTGTCATTGAAGTCAATGACAACTATAGGATTAAGCCACAAGGAGGAACAAGAGTAACTCTTAGAAAGGAGACATGCATGAAAGTCAGTCACACACACACACACACACGCTTTTTTTGGTACCAGTCACTGCAGTATTTAGGTGCTACTCACAGCACATCTTATTGTGTCACAATATATTTAGCAATTGAAAATACCCAACTGCAGAATGGTGTATATGGAGTAGTATATGAGCACATTCCCTGAGGCTTTGAGGTTCTGACAAATATCCTATTTTTCAGCTGACTTTTTCCTCTCTGCACCATATATGGACTCAAACTTTTTAAATTCCTCTAATGCCTAAAGAGAAAAAATATTAGAAGACTTTAAAATCCTTGCAGGTCTCATTCATTCAAGAAGGAGAGTCCTCTCCTTTAGGATTAATTATAAAGGTTTTTAGAAGTTTCTCCCAATGGAGATATATATGTGTGTATTATATTCATACACACACATATTTAGGAGATAACTACATGGGAAATTTTACCAGCATAATTATACTGATATAACTATACATCTAGTTATACTAGTATGACTCAACATATAGATGCTTTTATTCTGGAATAAGAGTGTCTTTTCCAAGTTTAGTTATGTTACACTGCTTCCAAAGTGACAAACTGTAAAAATGCCCACTCTTACTCCAGAACAAGTGCTGTCCCACAAGGGTGTAATTTGTAATGTCATAAGTAAAAAAAAGTTTTAAAAAAGCAAAAATGGCTGAAAACTTTAAAACAGAATGATGACAGACCACAAACCCCAGTGATGATTCAACATGGTGATATTCTAAACAAAAACAACTCTCAACAATGCTTGTAGCTGTTTCCATCGCTTCACACGGACTCATCACTCTGAAGCTGAAATGTATGTAATTTGGGGTTATTGTACATGGGTTGAGTTAAACTGGGAGATCTGCCTAGATTTGTGAAGACTGTGAATAAGGGATGTGTGCTGCACTGAGGGTGTGTATGTGTTTGTGGTTACTGTGTCTTATATTGTGTGGGTGGTTGTACTTGTGTTGATTTGCATCTGGAGCATTAGGCTGGGAGATTTGTGTTTATTTGTACCGGTGGCAGTTGGATCGAGTAATCTATCATCAGTGCAGTCTCCCGCATACAACCTGTGAAATTTTTGGATGCAAGTGCTGTGGAGTAAAGGTGGTGATTGGCTGATTTGTCTCGGACTCCCAGCATAACACGGATATAAGCTTTGTCATTCATAAATTCAGAATGGCGGAGAAAAGCAATAACAGACCAGGAACCTCAGCGATGACTGAGCCTGGCGATATTCTGAACAAGAACAGCTGCAGCAGCTCCTGTAGCTGTTTCCATCCTTCCAACCGATGCTACAGACAACTTCAGAGCAACACTCCTGGAGTCTTGATCTACAGAGGATGACGCCGGAGAGTTTTCCCTGCGCAGACAGATCCTTACACAGGTACTAGATCTAGTCCAGACAGGCCACTTTTTCTGAAACAATTTGCTGACCAGCCGAATTTGGCACAAGAGTTTTTACACACACACACACACACACACACACACACACACACACACACACACACACCGCTTTTGACACGATATGGTGGTTCTGTCAGTGACACAGACAGACTTTGCTCAGACCTTCCTGCCTGCCCCGAACACCTGGGGACCCCCCCGCGGATACAGACCCCCCTTCAGCCCCACAGTGCCACGGACCCCCCAGCCCCTGCACACACGGCCCCCGCTGCCCCCTCGCCGAGCCCCGGATGCAGAGCACCGCCTCCATCCTCAGACCCAGCATCCGCCGCCCCCCGCTCCAGCCCGTCACCCTCCCCCCCCCCCCCCCATCCCGGGGACGGTGAGGGGCGGGGTGACGCACCCAGAGAGCCGCCTCCGACCAGGACGGCGCCGGCGAGGGCCCCGGCCGAGGCGCCGAAGATCTTGCGGGCGTCGCGGATGAGGTGCGGGGCGCGCTCCTGCAGGCAGGTGGCCGCCCCGATGTGATAGACGCCCAGGAAGCCGCAACCGGCGAAGGAGACGCTCCAGCCGCGCTCGCGGTCAAACATCCCTGCGCGCGAGGAAGGGGGGGGGGGCAGTTGGAGCGCGGACTCGACAGCGGCCCAGCTGCCCGGTCACAATGAGGGGCCGCTTTCGTGGCCGCGCGGCGGCGGATGAGGCGACAGAAACGATGGAGCCGGCAGCGCTCGCCGGCCGGTTACTTAAAGGGCCCTGGCGACAGCCGCCGGGGGCGGCTGGGATGGCACCAGGAACCCCAGCCAATCAGCGGGGATATGCAAATAGTAGCCCGCCCCCCAACCCTTCGGAGGTAACAGCAAGGGCGTGAGCACGCGCTCGCTGTCCTGCGCTGCCCCCGATGGGCTCTGGGGCGGGGCGAGGTGACTGCAGCGCAGTGACCCTGTGCGCGCTCTCCAACGTCCCGCTCCGACTTGTCCGCCTCGTGCAGGCGTCTCTCCTTCCGTTTCACCCCGGCTCCCCCCGCCCCGCAGCCTTCTGCTGGGGCGCCTCCGTCTTTCCACCCTGCCCTCGCTGCAGCCACCCGCCCCTGAACACCCCTCCCCTCCCACCTCCGAGAGACCCATCCGCCTCTTCTCCACCCCCAGCTACCCATGCACCTGTTCCCCGCCCCCAACCCCCCATCCCCTCGCTCTAGGGGGACCAGATAGAAAATGTGAAAAATCAGGAGGGAGGGCTGGGGGGATAATAGGCACCTATATAAGAAAAAGCCTGTCCCCATAAAACTGGGATATCTGGTCACCCTACCTCACTGCATGCCTCCCTCTCACCCTGGCCCATCCCCACACACCTAGAGACGGAGCTATCTGCTCCCTGACCCCAGGGACCCCCCTCCTAAATCCCCCCTCACTCTTTCCAAAACCCACCCCCTGCCACTTATTCCCCCCACTGCAGTGCTCCCAGCCACTCACTTCCTGCTTCCCCCCGCCACACACACTCATTCCTTATCTCCCTCTTCCTTCTGAGACCCCCCTCCCACCACTGTCCTCCTGCATTGAAAACTCCCTGCCTTCCACCCAGACAGACCCCTCAGCCCTGACCATTCCTACCTTTGTACAGTGCACATTAGTGCTCAACTGTTTTAAGTGTATAAATGGTTAGTTTTTAAGAACAATTCTCTAGCAATTTTATGTGAACAATATTTTGTGTAGTCTTTCTCTCTAGGGGTCCAGTACATGCCTTTGTACTGGATATATTCCTTTTTATATCATCACTAAGCAGAAAAGAGTTAGGATGTTCTTAATTACTTGATTGTGGATCTGAGATTAAAACAATAAGAAAACCTTTTACAAATATCACTGAAGAATGACAGACTTTCACCACAAATTAATTCAGACAAGCAGGGAGAAAAGGTAATATTTGTATGCATGGAGAGTTTAGCAATGGTACTTATATCAGAGAAAGGTGTTTAGTACTTGGGGTCTTTTTTGTTATATTTCAGGGAAAGAAAGTGAATAGACAGGTCTTGGATCAAACTGTAGAGGAGAATCATTTTGGTTTTCCCATCTGCCTGCTCATTTTCCTCAGAGGTTAGGGATAGTTTATGCTTCTAAGGATAGTCCTGAGTACAGTACCACCCCAACCCAGGAGGAGCTCTGGATTGGATGATGCTTGAGGGGGGTGGTAGTTACTACCAAGCATAGTTCCGATAACCATGGGCCCTACCAAATTCACGGCCATGAAAAATGAGTCATGGGGGAGACCAGAATCTGGTATTTTGTGTGCTTTTACCCTATACTATACAGATTTCACAGGGGGAGACCAGTGTTTCTCAAATTGGAGGTCCTGACCCAAAAGAGGGTTGAGGATCACAGTACTGCCACCTTTTCTTCTGTGCCGTCTTCAGATCTGGGCGGCTGGAGAGTGGTGGCTCTTAGCCGGGCACCTAGCTCTGAAGGCAGTGCCCCGCCAGCAGCAGCACGAAAGTAAGGGTGGCAATACCATACCATGCCATCCTTATTTCTGCGCTGCTGGTGGTGGTGGTAGCTCCCGGCCAGCAGCTGCTGCTCTCCAGCTGCCCAGTTCTGAAGGCAGGCCCTCTACTTTTGCGTTGCTGCTGGTGAAGGTAACTGCACCGCAACCCCCACTACAATAACCTTGCGACCCTCCCACAACTCCTTTTTTTGGGTCAGGACCCCTAAAATTACCACACCCTGAAATGTCAGATTTAAATAGCTGAAATCATGAAATTTACTATTTTTAAAATCCTATGATCATGAAATTGATCAAAATTGAATGTAGTAGGGTACAAGTGGATGAAGCCTTTAGTTTATAAACTCACAAAATATATGTTTGACATGAACCAGTGAGAGATGAATAGCTAAACTGAACAACCACTATAAATCCTGGTCGTCTAGTCTTACAAGCACATGTCCTTCCTTTGTCGTCAGCATTCATGTGTATATTTGGGGATCAGGCCTGCAACCCATTTACAGGGGGAATCAATAGGATTGATCACATGAGTATGGATTGTAGGAACAGGGTCTTAGACTAAGTTGAGGCAAGAACTGTATACTTGATCTTGCATGCTTACATTGCCTCAATGTTGGAATAATTATTAAATTATACAGCAAAGGCAGAATACAAAAGTTATCCCAGAAAATATTTCCCCAAACCTCATCAATCCCAGGGGATCTCATACTTTTCCCAAATACATCTTCCCAGGGTATGAAAGTGGGCATCTTTGCAAATTTGGGCTCATATGTCAAATGAGGACACAGAGCACTGTGCACTCTTCATCCTGGAAACAAAACTGTAGCAATAGCCAGCCTGAATATGTTTTTCATTCAGAGTATAGAAAGAGTTCAACGGGAGTCATTGTTTCATATGGCAGGCTGTTTGGGTCCAGATTAAAATATTTTAAAAGACATAAGAAATATGAAAAGGAAGATTTAACATTACTCAATCAGATCCTTTATGTAACAAAGACTTAAAATGAACAGTCTTATGGCTCTGGTAGAACCTGGCTGAATCCAGGCTTACTCTTTTTGACTAAAGTAATCACTAATCTTCATTATCTATGAGGAGTTGGAAACTTAAGCCTGATGAAGCTGTGATCCAATTACTTCAAGATACTAATCAATGCACAGTCTCAGCTGAATAAGTATGTACTATTTATATTGAGTCAAAACCAGAGACCCTTACCTATGTTGTACTCATGAAATTCAATGGGAGTTTGCCTGCATAAGGGTTGAATAAGATCTCAGTTTTAGTGTGTCTTCTGTCATGTTAATATTCCAGTCTGATTTATTTTGCAATATTTTAGTGGTCAGAGAGTATCCTGCCAAGTAGACAGAACAGAATGTAATTACTAAAACTGGATTTTATCCAGGAAACCAAAACTAACTCACTTTTACAAAAAGCATCGTATGGGTTTTAGTGACCCAAAAAGAGAGGTCAGGGCGTGGAGACCACAGTTCTACATTTCATCAAGGGCTCCCAGCAACGTGTAGGAATAGTGCCACGGTTCACTATTGATTGCGGGAAAAGTGTTGCCTATCCCCCCATCACAACTTCCTGCAGCATTTGGGGTGTTACTGACTTGTTCTGAATCTATTTTGTTTATAATATCTCAGGAGATCATAACCCAAGGTCATGTAGCCAAAGACCACATATGATAAAATAATTTAGAATGGAAATGGAGTCCTGGTACATGACTAGATCTAAGCACTACGATCATACAGATAATATAATCAATAAATGGACATTTGGTATAGATTAGTAATAAGGAGGGAAGTGTAAATCTAATAAGAATTTGATATGGTCTAACATTTTGGCAACATAGGATAATTTTATACACTGGGAAAGGTGGATATGAAAGACAAACCTTGCCATATTACAGCAGAGCCCATTAACAAATACATCCTGTGAAAACAAGAAAGTGCAGATTTTGCAATTATCCTGGTTATTAGATGCTCAGAGGAACACATTATGGTTCTTTATATATTCATTTAGCATGAATTGCTTTAAGAACAGGCATTGTACAAAACATAAGAACTTATTAATAAGTTACAGTAAGAAACTAATACTTTGAGAGCCTCAGAAGAAAAACACTAGCAGTGCAAAGAATCTTTACAATTTCCAATTAGGCATGTATTATCCACATTTGACAGATGGAGAAACAAGCATAGAAAGAGCAAAGGCCAGATTTTCACCACTAGATTCATATCTGCATCTTTAAGCACATAAATACCTTTGAAAACCTGGCCCAAAGTGATTTAATAAAAACTCAGTGACCCAAGAATCCTGACTTCTAGGCCCTGCCCCACTCCGCCTCTTCCTGCCCCATGTCCACCTTTCCCCCCCCCCCCAAGCTCCCGCCCTGCCTCTTCCCACCCCAGCTCCACCTCTTCATGCCATGTTCCGCCTCCTCCCCCGAGGGCGCCCTGCCATTGCTCCTCCCCTTCTCCCCCAGTGCTTCCTGCACATCACAGAACAGCTGATCCTGCTGATCCGTGGCGAGCAGGAGGCCCTGGGAGGGAGGAGGGAGGTGCTGATTGGCGGGACTACCAGTGGGCAGAAGGAGGAGCTGGCTGCCAGTGGGTGCTCAACACCCACTATTGTCACCCACGGAGTCAGGACCTATGATTTCGGCCTGGATCCATGAAAGGACATAGGGGTTGCAACATGTAACTTTAAGGTATCTAGAAAAAAGAAAAAAAATTCCAGGAAGAACACTGGGATCCACAAAGCATGAATTAGGTGCCTCTCTCCCCCTGTTTGTTGTATAGGGAGCTTAATGTGATCCATAAAAGCCAGCACTCTAGGCAGGAAGCTGCCTAAACTAGCCAATGGGAGATGATGAGAGGAGTGTGTCCTAAGCCCCACCTCTCTCACAGGGTTGGGCACCTAACTCTGAACTGCATGGAGGTTCCTATCTCTGACAGTGATCCATAGCTGGGAACCCCTCTCCTGGAGTCAGGGGGCTTACATGCTAAGTGGGAGGAAGGGGCTACCCATCCTATAACTTTTAGTGCACTCATCCAGGACATGGGAGACCCAGGTTCAGTTTCCCTCATCTGCCTGATGGTGAGAAAGGATTTGAACTGGGTCTCCCACCTCTCAGCAGAGTTCCCACTGAGCAATGGGATATTATGATGTAGGGGGTCCCTCAGTCTCTCCTAAAAAAGCTGTTCCACTGTGGATACATAACGAAAGTGAATGGGCCAGAGAAAAGGTGAGAATGATTCCGCAGTCCAGTGGTCAGGGCACTCAGCGGGAAGATGGGATACCCAGGGTCTAGTTCCCACGCTCCAATCAATCAATCAATCAATCAATCATTCTTTCATTATTTATCCACAATGGAACAGACTCAAGAGGAGAGATTGAGGGAGCCCCACATCAGAATATCCCATAGCCCAGTGGTTAGGGCGCTCTCCTGAGAAAGGATCTTAACAGCAGTCTCTCATGTCTCCCCATTAAGCAGTGGGGAGAATTGAACCTGGGTCTCATGTCCTGGGTGAGTGGTCTAATCACTGAGCTAAAAGTTAGAAGGTGGGTGGTACCACCTCCTCCAGCAGCCAGATTATAACGGGATCTGATCCAGTAAGCCTACTGGATCAGACACCACAGGGAAGATAGCTGCTCCTCCACCTACCTTCTCTCAGTACATGGATTTCACTGGGGCTTAGGAAGGAGATAGGCATCCAGATGCTTATAGTGAGACAGCAGGACATATACCCAGAGAGGCAAAAACTTAGGTTCTAAAATTTAAATGCCAAGTGAGTTTAAGAGCCTACAGGGTTGTGCAGCAGCTGAGTGGGAGTTTTGTGAATTGCAGTGGAGCCTAGGAGACACGGTATGTCTGTACTATGGAGACTATACTGGCATAACCCCATAACATAGACAACATACACTGACAGAAAGGGTTTTTACTCTCTGTAGGACAACCTCCCCAAACAAAGTTAGCCATGTTAATAGAAGCTCTCTTCCATCAGCATAGCTGCATCTACAATAGGGGATTTGTTGGCATAGCTACATCAGTCAGGGGTCTGGGTTTTTCACATTCTTATAAAATCTGCTATATAGTAATAAGAGGAAAACTTGCAGTGCACGATTTGTGAAGTGCTTTGAAATCCTCTAAAGGAAAGTGCAATATAAGAGCTCTGAGGGTAAAGGAATGGATTGGTATAGTGAATTATATGACTGTTCTTTGCACTCAAAGATGGAGGGACAGGTAGGTATGGATAGCAGGCAAAAGGCAAAAAGGATGGGGTGAAAGCTTAGCCAAGATCCTGCTCATCTACCTCATGTTGAGAGGGAAGGATACCATCCTCTCAAAGTAGTGATAGTCCCTGCTTGGAAACATTGTGAAAATCAGCACCTGGTCTGTAATACCTTTGATTTGAGAGAATAATGATAACCCATAGCTCTTATGTAGAGTCTTGCATAAAGCAGTTGACAAAAGGAATGAAGGATCATTCTATCCATTTTACAGATAGGGAAACAGGCACAAAGAGGTTAAGTAACTTACCAAAGGTCAACCAGCAGGCTAGTGGCAGAGCTGGAAATGCCTTTTTGCCTCTAGCCATCCCTTTTACTTTATTGTTTAGCCATGATGACTTTTATTTGAGGGTATACATTTAGTTTGAGCCTCTATTATGTGTTTTTAAGTAGTTTCCATACAGCTGGCAGGCAGGTCAAAAATAATTTGAAGACCAACTAGCAAAAAAACAAACTAAACAGCAAAAAACTGTAAGTGCATCTGAAGCCTACAAAACAGTCAGTGGGGCCATGGATGACAGATGCTAAAGGAGCACTCAGGGAAAATAAGACCATTGCAGAGAAGCTAAATTAATTCTTTGCATTGGTCTCCACGGCAGAGGATGTGAGGGAAAATCCCACACCCGAGTCCTTCTTTATAGATGACAAATCTGAGAAACTGTCCCTGATTGAGATGACAATAGGTTTTGGAACAAATTGATAAAACAATAAGAAGTCATCAGGACCAGATGGTATTTACCCAGCAGTTCTGAAGGAACTCAAATAGGAAATTGCAGAACTACCAACTGTGATATGTAATTGCTTAAATTAGCCTGTATACGAGATGACTGGAGGATAGATAATGTAGTGCTGGTTTGTTTGTTTTTCAAAAGGCTCAAGAGGTGATCCTGGCAATTACAGGCCTGTAAGCCTAACTTCAGTACCAGGCAAATTGGTTGCAACTATAGTAAAGAACAGAATTATCAGATATACAGAATCATAGGGTTGGAAGAGACCTCAGGAGATCTAGTCCAATCCCCTGCTCAAAGCAGGACCAACACCAACTAAATCATCCCAGCCAGGGCTTTGTAAAGCTGGGCTTTAAAAACCTCTAAGGATGGAGATTCCACCACCTCCCTAAGTAACCCATTTCAGTGCTTCACCACCCTCCTAGTAAATACTGTTTCCTAATATCCAACCTAGACCTCGCCCACTGCAACTTGAGACTATTGCTTCTTGTTCTACCATCTGCCACCACTGAGAACAGCCTAGCTCCATCCTCTTTGGAACCCCCTTTCAGGTAGGGGAAGGCTGCTATCAAATCCCCCCCTCACTCGTCTCTTCTGCAGACTAAATAAGCCCAGTTCCCTCAACCTCTCCTCATAAGTCATGTGCTTCAGCCCCCTAATCATTTTTGTTGCCCTCCGCTGGACTCTCTCTAATTGGTCTACAGAAGGGACATGGACAAATTGGAGAGAGTCCAGCAGAAGAAGGCAACAATGAACACAATGTTGGGGAAGAGTCAACACAGCTTTTGTAAGTGGTGAGGCATGCCTCACCAGTCTATTAGAATTCTTTGAGGGGGTCAAACACATGAACAAGGGTTATCCAGTGTATATAGTATACATGGACTTTCAGAAAGACTTACCAAGGTCCCTCACCAAAGGGTCCTAAGCAAAGAAAGCAGTTATGAGATGAGAAGAAAAGGCCTCTCATACCTCAGTAACTGGTTAAAACATAGGAAACAAAGGGTAGGAATAAATGGTCAGTTTTCAGAATAGAGTGAGGTAAATAGCAGGGCTCCCCTCCTCCCCAAGAATCTCTACCAGGACCTATGCTGTTCAATATATTCATGAATGATCTGGGAAAGGGGGTGTAAATAGGATGTTTGCAGAGAAACAAAATTCCTCAAGGTAGTTAAGTCTAAAGCAGACCTTTGACAGATGCAAAACTTGCAGATACATTTCCACTGCTACAGTAATTGACACCTTCCTCCCCCCCACATAGATCATGGATCCTATCACAACATGCCTATCACAACATGTGATATCTCATTCAGTGCACTATATACCCCAACAACTAGTTGGGTGAAACCAGACAATCACAACACTCTTAAATGAGCTTACACAGGAAAATGATGAAAAAATAAATTACCTGTGGGTGAACACTTTTCACAAAGCAGTCACTCTACATCCAACCTCTCAGTTCCCATCCTCAAACCAAACCTGCACAACACTGTCAAAAGAAGAGCTGGGAGCTTAAATTAATAACCTTACTAAACACTAAAAATCATGAACTGAATACAGACACTGGATTTATGGCTTATTACAAACAATGCCCCCCACCTGCTCCACCCTTTCCTTTCCCCTTATGACTGGAGGGGTGTTAATAAGCCACTTCATCTTGAATAACACATTTCAAGGAATCAACCTCTTTATGCTAAACAATCTGTTCAAATATTGTATTTAGCAGTAATACTTTGGGTTAGTTTCCCAGACCTGAAGAAGAACTCTGTGTAAGCTCAAAAGCTAGTCTCTCTCACCAACAGAAGCTAGTTCTATAAAAAATATTACCTCACCCACCTCATCTCTAAAATCCTGGGACCAACACTACAACAACACTGCCTACTTTTACAAAGTGTCTGCTGAAGACCCAGATTGCATATTTCCTTACTGAGCCCACTAGCCTGCAAGCATGACCAGGAAGCCCCTTACAACTTAAAATGACAAGAGATCATTTTAAGACCATTTTCCATACACCACAATCAACTAATAGAAATGGCAGAGATGAGCTTGGCTCCTTCTGTGCACCTGAGTAATAAAAGGTGAGAATACTAATCTAGAAGGTCAGCTGCTTCTGGAGCTCAGAGAGCAGCAGTAGCTAGGAGTGTTTTAACTCAACTTCACAACCTCACTAAGTAAATATTTCTCCTGGATGCAGACTTTGACATAGTAATGCAATACCTTTGGAGCCTACAGGTTGAAATACTGCAATACACTCTATATAGATCCACACCCAGAAACTACAACTAATGCAAAATGCCTCTGCTTGCTTGTACAGAGGAATGTCTCACAGAAAGCACATTTTCAACCTGTGCTCCATGATCTGCTCTGGCTCCCAATTTGTACTGAGGTGCAATTTAAAGTGTTGCTTTTAAGCCACTTAGTGCTTTGTTCATTAGGCTTGTGGTGCTCACTGCTCAAACTTACAGCCCTCTGGTTTAATTGGCAGGGAGCTGGAGGCAGGGCATTTTCAGTGCTTCACTGCTTCCCTTGGGCTTAAACGTGGACTATGGTCAACAAATTTTTGTCTGGGTGTGTTCTTTGGGTTGATGGGAAGTAATAAATCCAGGTGGATAGATTATTTCCTTCTTTGCACATTTATCTTAATTTGTTGGGCATTTTGTTTTGGCATATACCCTTTGGACTTTAGATGAATTCACACTTAAATAAAATGAAATACAGATCCACATAGCAAAGGATCAGTCATCTGCTGACCTAAGGTGCAAAGGTAGACATTACTGATCCAAGTGAAAAACAAAACAAAGTAATCTCAGATAATGGCTTTTAAAGGTTGCCATTTTGTAGGAAGCTACTTAAGTGGATGCTGGGGGAGTATAATGTAATCTTGATGGCTCAGTCCAGTAATATATGAGAAATCATTCAAGGTAATAATAGCCCTTGGTGTTTGTGGGGAAAATAGGTCCATGTCTGGACAAATGAAATCATAGAATATCAGGGTTGGAAGGGACCTCAGGAGGTCATCTAGTCCAACCCCCTGCTCAAAGCAGGACCAATTCCCAACTAAATCATCCCAGCCAGGGCTTTGTCAAGCCTGACCTTAAAAACCTCTAAGGAAGGAGATTCCACCACCTCTCTAGGTAACCCATTCCAGTCCTTTACCACCCTCTTAGTGAAAAAGCTTTTCCTAATATCCAACCTAAACCTCCCTCACTGCAACTTGAGACCATTACTCCTTGTTCTGTCATCTGGTACCACTGAAAACAGTATAAATCCATCTTCTTTGGAACCCCCTAAGGGGGGAAGAAATCTCATTAAAAAACCAAAAGACATTTCAAGCTCTTCTTGTTGTGATAGCAGTCAGTCTCTCTCTCACCCTCAACCCCCACCTTACAACCACTCTGCTGGACACTCCCCATGCTGTGGTGCTGGGACCAGGTAAACTGGACTAATGTGTTTTAAGTTTCCCTGGGCTTAAGTAGGCTCTAACACGGTTTCTCCCCTAGGCCGGTCTGGCATATTTCCTAGGTACAGACTCTCTCTCTGTTACCCCTTTGTTATAAAGGCACCATACAACCCAGCTGCCTTTGGCCCCCAGGACCAATGCTGACCCCTCCTCAGACTCCCTAGTAGCTTAAGCACAACTTTTCCCAAAGCTCTAACCCGTGAGGTAACAGTTCCCCTGTCATCAACACAGGATAGTAAAGCCAACAGACAGACTTTGTGCAGGATTCTAAATACAGTTACTCTTTACTTAGTGTTACCCCAAATTGGGCCAGCTAGTAAGCTTAGGGAGGATTAATGACCCACCAAAGTTTGGCAGAAAGCAGCATGTTTATTATACTGATAGCTAAGCTCAAAAGAAGGGAGGGGGTATCACACTCGCATACTCACACTCCCAGGACAGGCACGGCATTGGAGATGTCAGGATCCTTCAAGGTAAGTATCCCACAGCGCAGCGATGGGCGGTGCAATGAAGGTAAGTCTTCCCGAGGCAGGCAGTCCCGGTGAAGGGCCTTTACGGGAGGTACAAGCTTGTGAGTGCTCTCCTGAGCACATGGCCCCTTCCCCTTTTAAGGACCTGCTCCTCATGGCCTGTGACTAGAGATGACTTGGGCGCATCTGGTTGGTCACACTCCACCTCAGACAGTGTCCATGCAGTGTCCATGCATTGGGTGTGTGAGTGCTGCCTAATTAGAGTCCCAGACACCTTATCTACCTGGGAGTTCCTCCGATCTTCCAGCTGTTCAAGCAGCCCATTTCACAAGCATTCCAGGAGGGAGGGGGAAAGCCACTCCACAAGTATTCAGAGCGGGAGAGGAGACACAAGTGGGAAGGAAAGTGCAACAGCCCTTTTGATCCAAGAGGTTATACATAGCATACAGATTACTGGTGTTCCTACAACACTTAGATTCCATGAGACACACATACAGTTCAATACAAAGCAAATGGGTGTATGTATTTCCTTGCCTCAATTTCCTCATGGTTCTGGAGCATTTTTCAGGCATAGTCAGAGTCTTCTATGGAGGATGGTATCCTTCCTCTCCTTTCTTACTGTATGTGGCTTCTCATCCAAAATATCACATCAAATCTCATCCTCCTCACCCCCCCATGGGGGGAAAGGGTTGAACCCCTTTATTTTATAACCTTCAACACCTGGTATCAGGTGCCTTCATTATCAGCCTCATCGGGTAGGGAAAATCCCTTGCCAGGTGATTCATTGCTTAATAAGTTACTACCACCCTAGAGTTTAGACTTGAAAAAGATTTGGCCTGGGCAGCTGCCATTTCTTGGTCCAAAGGTGCTCAGTTTAAATGAATGATCAAAGTTTAACAATTCTTTATTATTAGCCTGGTGCATGAATGTATTCTATTGCTTCTTGTGAGTTATAGCTCAATATGGAGGAAACAGGGGGGAGGGAGCAAAGACAAGAAAAATGAAGTTTGCACTCTGACCTAGATACAGGGAGTGTCCCCAATATCAATTCATAAACTGTACATAGACTCCCCAAATTGTCACAGTAGCCTTTAGAGCGTACAACTGGATCTCTGTGGGCCCTCATGAGCATATTCTAGGATAGCAGATGGGACTTTAGGGCCAGATTTGAAAATCCCTGTGACACTGGCAGACCAGGTGCCAACTCTTTCCAAGGCTTTAGGCCTCAGCAGAGCACTGACAAATTCATTTCTGGAAACCAGTCTGTTTCACTTGTGTGTTAGTATGGTTAAGATGGGTATTGAGCTTCTGATGGGTTTACCCATTTCCCCCTCCCCGTGTGCCACCTGATGTACTGGGGTACCACTGAGCCTGCCTGTTCCACCAGTCTGGGCTTCCTTACATTGTCCTGCTGAGCCAGGCCCTCATGCTCCTCCAACACACACACATAGGTAGGGACACACCCAGCTGCAGAAAGACAGACACTGAAATCAAAGACTTATTGTTCTCCCTAGTGGTCCCTTGACTTGTTCCCAGCTAGCCAACCAGACTGATTGCATTCTGTCTGGTGGGCATTCTCCAGGTGCAACCACTGTGTAGTACAGATCTATAGTTAATATTCCTAACTTTAGATACAAAAATGATACATGCATACCAATAGGATAATCATATTCAGTAAATCATAACCTTTCCAATGATCTCACAAGAGCCATCTTGCATAAAATACATTGCAATGACCATGACACAATCATATCATAATATTATTATGAAAAATATGGGAAGCAGTATCACAGAATTTATAACAAGGTCTTTAGTGTTTAGAATTTGTGAAATGCTTGTAAGATGCTGCATGCATTAATCTCACTTATAATACTTATCACATGCTATAAGGTAATATTTAAATTTTTGCTTTGTAAATCTAAAAAATCTTTGCTCTGAAACTGTAAACTCGGAGAAATCATCTCCTGACCATAAAGAAGGCCTCTCAAAACTAAGAGGACCATTGTTGGACAGCACAATAAAAAGACTTTGTGAATTGCCCCTTTACAACCATGAAGAGGCTCATCTCATCATCTTGAATTCTGGAAAAGGGCAATAAAAATGCAGATAAGAACATTTTTCATCTCTTTTGCTGTTTGAATTCTGACAAGGCTGGAGCTACAAAACAGACACATGGATGGCCAGGGTCAACCTGGGTTAGCCCTAAAAGATAGTCAGAGCTGGCAGATTACTACAACTCTCATCTTTTTGGAACCATGGACTATAACTCATTAGTGTATATATGCTTGCCAGCTTTAACCTTGTAATAACTCATTTAGTTTCGTAGTTAATAAATCCTTAGATAGTTTACTGTAGGATTGGCTATAGGTTTTATCTTGGATATGAAATCTAAGGTACAAATTGACCTGGGGTAAATGACTAGTCCTTTAGGACTGGGAGTAACTGGAATATTTTGTGATCTTTGGTGTATAGCAGCCATCTATCACTAAGTCAAGCTTGCCTGGGTAGCAAGATAGTCACCATGGGATCACAGACAGATTGGAATGCCCACGGGAAGACGGTTACAGTGCTTTAGGAGTGAACACTTGTTACTGGGTTGGTGAAATCTAATTATAGAACATACAACCAGTACGCGGTCTCTGCCCTGCTTCTTGAAAGTCTGCCCTAAGGTTGGCACTCACAGTCATGAGCTACTCCAGACAGCGTGACAATCCCAATGTTTGTGTTGAAAGCTCTGGAAAATCTGGGCCCTTCATTTTGGGGCTGGAATAGGAACTGAAGTCTCTGGAAAAATCTGGCGACTATTATGTAAATTTAGGCATGACAATTGCTGAGTTTGAAATTATATATACAGAGAGAAGATAAACCTAAATGTGAATGCTATCTTCATCCTACTGATATGTCATTCAAAAATTGAAACTATTTCAATGCAGCAATTAATCAGCATGTAGCCAAAACCACAATCAGTCACCTCATACCAATAAAATGTACCAAGTCTGACTGCATTTTTGTCACAGGAGTCACAGATTGTGTTTATTTCTAAAAATAAAGCCTTGACTTTTGACATTTTAGATTTTTTTCCCCATATGGATGACGGGTGGATATGATGTTAGTCAATTTAATTGGCAACCAATTTAATTGAGAATTGGGTGCTGCTAAACCCTCAGAAAGTGAACAGAGCAACCTCTCAGCACACAGTGTAGGGACATAAAGAACCAGAACACTAAACTTTCAAATCTTTAATTTTTCCAAGGGTGATCACTCTTCCTTTTCAAAGTTAAATAAATAAATGTGGAAAGTTACAATAGGATTACAAAGGTCAGCTCTGATACAACTACTACATTAAAATCATATCACAGAGCAAGCAGTTATTTTTTACATGAACATGGTAAAATAAAGGTTATTTAGAGCAATGGTTCTCAACCAGGGGTCCAGGGCCCCCCGAGGGGCCAAGAGCAGGTTTCGGGGGTCCGCCAAGCAGGGCCAGCATTAGACTTGCTGGGGCCCAGGGCAGAAAGCTGAAACCCCACTGCACAGGGCTGAAGTCCGGGGCCCTGAGCAATGTAGCTTTGCAGGGGCCCCAGGCAAATGCCCAGCTTGCTACCCTTTAACGCCAGCCCTGGCATTTATATGCAGAAAAACAGTAGTGGGACAGATGGGGCATGGAGTTTTTATAGCATGTTGGGGGGGGGGGAGGGGCTCACAAAGAAAAAGGTTGAGAACTGCTGATTTAGAGTATAAAACAATGTCCATGACACTTGATGTTGTTGTTGACCATATGCCTACTGCTTTTGCTTTTTCACAACCCTGTGACTTTTCCTTTAAAAAAATGGCCATGCTAAAACAGCACTGATGACTTCATAAATGATAGCTGGATAAGAGTAAAATTTTAATCTCAGTCATCATCTCTTGACATTTACATTGCTTCATTGATCCTTTAGGATTCCAAAGGACTTTACATACTCTACAAATGATAGACAGGAATCATAACACCCACCACTGATTTGCAGCCACCACTGGTGTGGAATGCAGACGTTTAACAGTTAACTTGCTATGTAATAGTTTAGGACAGGCAATGAAGAGAAATTGTTATAGCTAATTGAACCTGCAGGAGGGAATTTAGGTTGTCACAGAGGCTTAGATTTTGAAAATAAATTAAAATATTAAATAAGTTTTCAGTGACAAACGTCTGCCTTTAAGGTTTAATATCTTGGAATCAACCAGGCCAAATAATAAACATTTTATACCAGTGCTTACGGTAGATTCCTAGCTTCCAAATGTGGTATAAAGTGCTCATTTCCCCAGATTAAAGCCTGCCACTTCTCCAGGACTGAATATGTTTCCTTGTGGGCCTGAGTTGGTGTCATTTGGGGGAATGATTCTAAATGTGAAGACATTTCTCTAGCAGGCTGTTTTCTAACCACACGCTTTTTGAATCTGTTCAGAGGTTTGGAATGTTAGATTAAGTCTCAGGGAGAAAGTGAGCTGAGTGCAGATAAGGATATGACATGTAGACACATGCTGTGTACATTAAGATGCATCTTTGCCATGACCTATAGATTTGCCTTTTAAAAAATATATATATCAATTACTTGAGATTTTATAAGTTGTTTTCCCCCATGTGAACTGGTGGACGTGATGCTAAACAGCTGAACCTTGAGTGTTACTAAACCAAATTCTTTTGCGTAGAGACTGTCCGGTTTGGCCAATGTACATGGCAGAGGGGCATTGCTGGCACATGATGGCATATATCACATTGGTAGATGTGCAGGTGAACGAGCCCCTGATGGTATGGCTGATGTGATTAGGTCCTATGATGATGTCACTTGAATAGATATGTGGACAGAGTTGGCATCGGGCTTTGTTACAAGGATAGGTTCCTGGGTCAGTGTTTTTGTTCAGTGATGTGTGGTTGCTGGTGAGTATTTGCTTTAGGTTGGGGGGTTGTCTGTAAGCGAGGACAGGTCTGTCTCCCAAGATCTGTGAGAGTAAAGGATCATCTTTGAGGATAGGTTGTAGATCTCTGATGATGCGCTGGAGAGGTTTTAGTTGGGGGCTGAAGGTGACAGCTAGTGGTGTTCTGTTATTTTCTTTGTTGGGCCTGTCTTGTAGGAGGTGACTTCTAGGTACTCCTCTGGCTCTGTCAATCTGTTTTTTCACTTCAGCAGGTGGGTATTGTAGTTTTAAGAATGCTTGATAGAGATCTTGTAGATGCTTGTCTCTATCTGAGATGGTGTAGTTTCTTTAGGTAATCCTCAGTGGGATCAGAGGATAATGGCCTGTAGAATGTGGTGTTAGAGACCACTAACCCAGGAACCTATCCTTGTAACAAACCCCGATGCCAACTCTGTCCACATATCTATTCAAGTGACATCATCATAGGACCTAATCACATCAGCCATACCATCAGGGGCTCGTTCACCTGCACATCTACCAATGTGATATATGCCATCATGTGCCAGCAATGCCCCTCTGCCATGTACATTGGCCAAACCGGACAGTCTCTACGCAAAAGAATTAATGGACACAAATCTGACATCAGGAATCAAAATACTCAAAAACCAGTGGGAGAACACTTTAACCTGTCTGGTCATTCAGTGACAGACCTGCGGGTGGCTATTGTAAGTACTCTCACACTTCTTATCACACTGTCTGTACTCGGCTAGCTTGATTATCACTTCAAAAGTTTTTTTTCTCTTAATTAATTGGCCTCTCAGAGTTGGTAAGACAACTCCCACCTGTTTATGCTCTCTGTATGTGTGTATATATATCTCCTCATTATATGTTCCATTCTATATGCATCCGAAGAAGTGGGCTGTAGTCCACGAAAGCTTATGCTCTAATAAATTTGTTAGTCTCTAAGGTGCCACAAGTACTCCTGTTCTTCTTTTTGCGGATACAGACTAACAAGGCTGTTACTCTGAAATCTGTCAACAGAAGTGCCTGACTTCAGCCAAGTTCAAACACAAGGTCTAAAGTTTAGCTCTGAAGAAGAAAACCTCCCTAGTTCTCGTCTCACTCTAGCCCTGTTCCTGGAAACCTTGACTCTCACAGCAAATCTTTCTGACAGCATGCTGGGGGCAGGGATGCTGGAACAATTTGTATAGTGGGGATGCTGAAAGCCATTGACTTTGACAAACTGTAAACCCTGTATATAATGGAAACCATTTCAAGCCAGGGGGTGAAGCAGGAACCCCAGCATCCCTAGTTCCAGCACCCATGGCTGGGGGAATTAATTTCTCTACATTTGGCTCAGTTGTGCCAACCTGTAGTTGCAGTCAGGGTAGGCAGCTATCATCCTCATAGCCAGAGGGAGATTAATCCCTTTCCCTATAGCCTCCAGAAGGGGGCTTTACATCCCATTTGCAGTAGATAAGAACAGTTGTTTACTACCACTTTCAGAGCTCCCCTGCATGCTAGAGTACAGGAAGCTTTGAAGGACTAAAGCTGCGTGTCATGTAGGCAGATACACCCCCAAAATGCTGGCTCACATATTCTGCCCACACATGCACACAGATTCTTCTGCATTCAGGGCTTTGTATTTTTCCTGTAGAAATAAGGATCTTTCAATGTTTCTTTATTAAAAGCAGTATAGCACTGATGACAATTTACTCCACCATTTTTAGGTGTTGTGCAAAGGGTAAGCTAGCTCTGGCACAAAGGAATAATACTGCTTTTGTTCCTATCCACCGACTAATAGGACTGAAGATTAGTTCCTAAAGGTTAAAAAACCCTATTCTCTCTTTGCGTGGCCTCTTCAACCTTATTTGTTGCCAGTGTCAACACATAGAAGTTCTGTTTATTTAAAAAAAAATCTTTAAGCTTCACTCTGTATTCAGTTTGTCAAAGCAGAACTACTCTGATAGCTCAGTTGATTTTTCTGGCCTGGTTTCAAAATTCAGACTGCTAATCACACACTATGTGCAAGAATTTTCAATCAATAGAATAATCTGTCTTTTCAATACAATCTTTACTCTGACAAGACTCCTGTTGAGTACAGACTAGTGTATTTCCATTGACCAAGCTGAGAGAAATGCAGAAAGCGAACAAATGGCATAAATGGTGAAAGGCCATTTAGATTTGTATTTTTTACCCAGACATTTTAATAATCATTTAAGGTTCATTGAGCCAGATCCTGTTTTCCCTGAATACCCCAAAACTCCCAGAGACTTCCATGATTTGGCTGATTACCAACATTACAAATATTTTTATTTGTTTGTTTGTTTGTTTGTTTGTTTTACCTTGGTGTCCATTTAATTTTCTTGGGCTTTTTTCTGACCTCAAACAATTCTTTAGTTTTGAAAATGGTAATACTCCAAATTTTCCAAGTGTGCAAATCTAGGACCAGACCTTCAGTTGTACTGGAACGGAGCACGGTGCACTTGAAGAGTGGGGAAACTGTAGGTATTACACCTTGCTGGGACCAGTCATGATTACTGACGTGATGCCAAATATGATTTGCACTGACCTACACAGACATGGGCAGCTAACTGGATTTTTCATATTTGTATCTGAATATGAAAAACTTTGTTACATGGACAAGTGCACGGGGGACCGTATTGCAGCCTACAGCCTGCTTCTTGTGTGTAGGGGGAAAGTAAGCTGTTTTCTTCTTCAAAGCCCTGCAGACAGCCACAGGGTACATTTTACCCCATTGATGGTTATCCAAGTAGATGTATGCTTATTACAGCAGCACTGGGAGGCTGCAACTGAGATCAAGACCTCATTGTACTAGGCCTTGTGTAAACACATAGTGAGAGACTCCCTGGCTCAAAGAATTTATAACCTAAAAAGAAGTATTACAATCCTCATTTTGCAGATGGGGAACTGAGGCACAGAGACACTAAGTGACTTGCCTATGGCCACATAGAAAGTCTTTGGCAGAGCAGGGAATTGAACCAAGTCACTCAAGGCCATGCTTCCTCTCTCCTACCTATACTTTCCTCCATCCCAGATCAATCAATCCCAGAATCAGAATAAAGTCTTCAATGGATGTTGGATCTTCCAGTTGTGATAAATATTCCTTTAAGTGACTATGAAGTCTATGAATACTTCCTTTCCCTTTGAAAATTTCTTTGAAGGCTGAATCTGAAAAGAAAAAACTCACCCGATCCTACTGCTCTCTCTCTCTCTCCTTTGCAGAGAGTTAGCTGGACTACCGGTAAGTGCCAATGGAAGATAGACCCAACATAGCACTAATGTTCATGCTTATACATGTTTGTTTTGAACCCCAAATTAAACCTTTTTAGGGGAACCGCTCTCTTTTCTTTCTCCCTTTCTTTGTACATGGTCCACTGAGGTTGTGTCTTGAGGAAGCCTGAATTACTAGAGTGAAAAGCATTTTCATTTTAATCACTTGAAAAGCAGGGGACTCTGCCTTTCATTTCTATCCCAATGAAAATTCAGATTAATATATAAAGGCAGCAGCAAGTGCCCTTCTCTTCCTTTTCAAGATGAGAATAAGATGATTTATTTAAAAAAATAAGATCAAGTGGCAGGTCCCTGTTTTAAAGAATTTTACTGTATCTCCAAATTTTCCTGTTTGATTTTGTAAAAAGCAACAGAGGATCCTGTGGCACCTTTAAGACTAACAGAAGTATTGGAGCATAAGCTTTCACCCACGAAAGCTTATGCTCCAATACTTCTGTTAGTCTTAAAGGTGCCACAGGACCCTCTGTTGCTTTTTACAGATTCAGACTAACACGGCTACCCCTCTGATACTGTTTGATTTTGTTTGCTTAATTACTACTTGTAGCGTGTAAAGTTAAATCAATGGGACTATGTAAGGGCCCTAGATGGTTAGTGCTTCAAATCAGGACCTGTTATATACAAAACTTCTTTTATAATGAATGATCTACTTAGAAAGAATTTTATCTCAGCTTCAAAGTCTTCCATGGTTAGATTTTATTTATTTGTGTCTACACAAGAGTCCTTCTGTCAAATAAACATGGCTCATTTCTGTGTTCCCAGAAATTGGGAGAGGATTACAATTTATGGGAGAATTAAACCAAGGACTCACCATCCTCTGCATGCAACTACATATCTTACCAAGAGAGCCAGGGCTGTCAAAGGTTTATTCAATAATTAGGAAAGAGTGTACAGGAAGGTTTAAAGAAACCCTTAAATGCTGACAACTCTTAGAAGAATTACAAAAAGAACAGATCAAAGGTGAGGAACTGGCCTAGTACATGCCATTGCAGTATGTGCTATTTCCATAAACTGCTTGAAAAATAAATGTCTTTACAGGTACAACCTGCAAAATAATGCCCTGATAGTAAATGCAGAAAAGGCTCAGTCTTGCAGAATTTCTGTATGAAGCATTTAAAAATAAAAAAGGCTGAAGATATTTTCTTGCTACAACTCATAAGATACAGTCACAGAGTTGTTTTATTTTACTTTGACTCCATTTTCTTTACAAGAAAATTTGCTTTATTTCAATTATCTTAAAGGAAATTCAAGTTTCCAATTCACTTTTTTATTTAAACATTTGATTTCTGATGAATGCAAAGGCAGATAGAGACAGACAGCTACACAGACTTACAGCTGTATTAATGTGTGATTAGAGGATACGTCAAAGCACACATAAAAAAACCTACCTTCCCATATACCCCATTCTAACCATTTCATTTTCAGTCAGGTTTGAGATCTGCCCCTGCTTGATCACTATTTCCAGGTAATAGGTAGTGAATATTTAGAGAGACAGTTCTCCATTAGTTTAGGCTTTAAATTTAACATGAATTTGATATATCCTGATACAGAATGCTGTCTGGAGTAAAAAATAAAATATAAAAAATATCTATCTAAATCCATCACTGACACTGGAGAAGAAAGAAAACAATGAGCCAAATTCTCAACTGGTGTCAATTAACATAGTTCAAATTAAATTAATGGAGTTACGCATTTGCCCCAGTTGATGATCTGGCCCAATAGCTATTGCTTAGGAATGACTAATATTTTCCTTTGTAGTTGCAAAGGCAATAATCTAGAAAGCAGGTGCAGCACAGATTAATGTAATCCTTTTCCCAGAGCTGTGCTGATACTCTCAGTAGTAAAGACTAGAAAAGCTTGTGGTTAAGGTGTGGATTTTTCCTACCGCTGGGCAATGCAGCTGGGTCAACTTAACTTTTTTGTGTAGACCTAGTCTAAGTGAAAGAAGAACCGGGCCCAGTGGAGTTACACTACATATAAATTTGGGCCCCTGTGTGACATGGAAAATTTGGCCCATAGTGGCTTGCCCAAAGTTAGGCAGGCACAATTGCATGCTAATTTGTGTGTGAAATGATTGATTGCAGATCAGACATGCAACTGGCATTTGCAAGTGCAATCATAACCATTCAATCTGTAATTTTTGTTTAAATCAAAGTAATGTGCCTGAGGTCACACAAGATATCTGGGGCCAGAGCAGAAAAGTAAGTCTCAAGTGTGATGTAGGTACCTCTTGTTATTCTGCAAATCTAGTATGAGCAGAGAACACATCCAGGTGCCTGTGTAACCCCAGAATTCTACAGTACTGCAGTCAGCCTTTTTGTGTTTTCAGCCACTGCCAGCTGAAATCCAAACATCACATAGCTAGGATAATCTTAGGCCCTGAGAGGCAAGGCAAAATAACTGCATGTTTGCAGTTTTGCTATCCGGATGGGAGGATGGATAAGAAGTGAATGTATTGTGAAAATAGAAGGAAGGTTTGAACAATGACCTTGATTTTAGGTGCCTCTCATATGTAAGTTTCATTGTTGTTATGACTAGAAATGTTTTGCTGATAAGGAGAATAATGAATTGTTATTGGCTGTTGCTAGAGAAATCATTAGCCTATGAGAGCTTATTATGAGTTGTGCTTTGTTCGGAGAAAAATTATAAACATTTTAGGTAGAAAGTGTGTTTTGGAGAAGTCCAGGGAAGCTTTCCTCTGGGCTAGGATTTGACACGTAAGTTCCCCAGCAGCTAGACGGAAGGGGGTCCCCCTACAGAGGCCTGGCTGCTGATTTCTTGAAACCATTTCAGACTTTTTGGGTAGCTATAAATGTTTGGAATGCTCTGAATCTACTGCTACAGCATGTGTGTGCATGTGTGTGTGTGTGTGAGAGAGTGAGAGCTTGAGATAAAAAAAGTAGTTTTAGGTAAAAGCACTCTTGCTTGTGCCAATCATTTATCAGACAGATGAGCATGCCCCCACTGATTTATTCCTGACACCACCTGGAATGAAACAGTAAAGTTACCACTGCTTTGGATTCTGAAAACTTTGGGTAACACCTGTAGCTGCTCCTCATAGGCTTCTAACCAAGTAAATGTTTCACACTTGCAATGTTAAAAATTGAAGGCAAAACTTTTCTAGTGTAGACCTGGCCTGAGTCTGATCTGCAAAGATCATTCGAGACTGAGAACCTTGACTGTGATAGAAGCTCTAACAACTCTGTTCTCACTGTATCACAGGAGCAAGGGTGATGAAAGTTTCATTCCTAATCAGTATAAAACATAGGACAATACGGTACCATAAATCTTGTGCACAGTGCCTCCTGACTGTGCTGCCATAGGTGGTTTCTCGAATGGAATCAACTACCTTTATGGAACCATTACAGTTCCCATTTCAGACAGCTAACAATATGAAGAAAAAGGAAGCAAAAAATGTAACAGCTACTTCATGAACAAATGCAAGAAACAACATCATCCCCAGAGGTCTCACCAGCTATAACTCTCTGATCACTAAATACAACTCCGAGAACGGAAGAAGAGCTCTGTGTGTTTCAAAATGTGTTTCTCTCTTACCAACAGAAGTTAGTCTAATAAAAGATTTACTTCACCCACCTTATCTCTCTTTATGGACTATAAGCAGAGAAAACAATGTCAAATCACCCCCCAATCAGCTTTGTATCAGAGAATTGTCTGTACTGGAGAAATTTGATGAAATAACCACTATCTGGATCCCATGACATGCCTGTAACACAGCATGCACCTGCACACAAGTTGCTCACAACAGTGCACAGGTGTTCAAACAGTAGATTTGCTTTAAGCATGACTAATCAGCATGTTGTCCTCCACCATGACCATCTTTATAGATTCAAATGCCAGTGTAGGCAACAAGCAGCCTTGTTCTCAACCCCAACGGTGAAAAGTCTTCCCATTAATATCCCACCTGATTAGGTGTCCTGTCTAGTGGAGTTTCTGAGCTCTTATTGGCCTGGTATCATGTTTTCTAGAAGCCTCTGATCTGTACCAAGAATTGTAAAGCTCATTTGTACATAGTTTCTCCAGCAGAATCAGATTCCCCGTCACTGTGTATTGTAGCAAGTTAATTTCTTAGCACACTTTCTATAAAAGCCTCTTTACAAGTATGCTGCCAGCTGTCCCAAGCCAGACAACCAGGGAGTCATGAGCATCTGGGCTGACGAGGCGATCCAGTGACACTGCCTGCAGTGCCCAGAGCATGGCTAAATCCACACAAAATGGTGCATGAGCCCTCCCTTATAATCTATAAACCAGTGGTTAGAGCAACCACCCAGGACATGGGAGACCCAGGTTCAATTCCCCTGAGCAGGAGAAGGGATTTAAACTAGGGTTCCTACCTCTCAGGAGAGTGCCCTAACCACTGGGCTATGGGATATCCTAATGTAGGGCTCCTTCAGTCTATCCCCTTGAAGCTGTTCCACTTTAAATATTAATTGGGTCAGAGAGAGCAATCACTGTCCAATCCAGTCATTTAACTGAGAGGCAGGAAACCCTGAGGCAAGAGGCAAATGGGGCAATTGAAGTTGGGTCTCTCACATCCCAGGTGAGTGCTCTAACCACTGGGATAAACATCACTCCAGAGGACACCTCGCCCCATTCCCCCCCTTCCCTAGGCCTAAATTTGGAGTTAGGCAAATGGCTAAGCTGTTCTCACAAGAAACAGCTTAGCACCTAAGCTGCTTGACTTCAGGGGAGAGGCTTCCAGCTGTGGATCGCTAGCAGAGACAGGTGCCTCGCTGCAGCCCAGACCTACCTACCTCCATTTGTGAGAGGGGCAGGGCTTAACATACACCCCTTTTGTCAGCATCTCTCATTGCCTAGCTTAGACATCTGCTCCCCCAGAGAGCTAGCTTTTGTTGATGTCATTCTTAGGCACCTAAGACATAGATCTGCAAAGGTATTTAGGCTCCTATGTTCCAGTGCTTTCAGAGGAAGCGATGAATCTAAATACCTTTGTGGATCTGGGCCTAGATGCTTCACTCAGGCTTTGTTCCAGTGATTTTCTAGGTACCTAAAAGATGAGCGTCACAACGCCCAAGTCCCTTTGTAGATCAGAGCCTCAGATCCCGATCAGCAAAAATGGGGATAATAGAACTTCTGTACTTCACAGGATTATTCGGAGGATAAATGCAGTAAAGATTGTGAGGCACTCAGATACTACGGTAATGGGGACCATATAACTACCTGAGTTAAAGATTTGCTCATCATATTTCCTGGTTTTGAGATACTGACAAAGCATCTCACACGGCTGGACTCTGGGAGGGAAAAAGTCTCTAAAAGTGAAATTTAGGATGAGTTTATATTGACATGAGCATGAATATATGGTTGCATGCAGGCAAAATATAAAGTGATGCAGTATCCGGGTGATTCATAGAGGCAGGCTCACAATATAGAATGACTTATTAATGGCTGTGGTAATTTACACAGTATGGACAGGCGTTGGAGTCCTAGATGACAGGATAAGTGTGTTGGAATGTGATACATATCCTGAAAATTCCCTGCACGGTTGCTGTCACCTCCCACACAAGTTTGTAATTTGTTAAAGGACTTAAATAATTAGGCATCAACCCAGCATGGTATTTAGGCGTGTTTTTTAATTTTAAGCATGTGACTAGCCCCATTCACTTCAATGGGACTACTCACATGAGTGAGGTTAAGCACATGCTTAAGTGCCTGGATATTAAGACCCAATTTACATTTTAGCAGTTAATGTTTAGATCATATTTCTGTTTGACTCTGCTCACTACCTGAGTTGATTGCTGGTATTTTGGAGGCAGAAGGCATTAGCTACCAAGTGGCAGAGTCCTACTACCAGCCCTTGTGGGAAATGTAATATCCTATTCTAGTGCTGGCCTGGTCACTAACAAATCGATACTAGATTTACACTATCCTCCAGACTAATCATATGTCCAAGTGGCCAGCTGAAAAGGAAGAAACAACAGAACTTACTACTGGCTATTTTCTGCTTTGCTCCTGGTTTCTTTGGGGTTGGATGTTGGCTTTTCGAAAATGCAACCAGGCATCTCCCCCGGCAACACAGTAGCTGAATGTTATAACGGACATATTTACAGCAATGTTTTAGTGTTTCTCCATTAACTGGCCTAACTGTTCCCTGGCTGGTCATTTAGGGTGACCAGATGTCCTGATTTTATAGGGACAGTCTCGATTTTTGGGTCTTTTTCTTATATAGGCTCCTATTACCCCCCACCCCCGTCCCGATTTTTCACACTTGCTGTCTGGTCACCCTATCTTCATTCTTCCCATACACTCAGGGCCAGAGTCTGACATGAGATTTTACTAATGTAAATCTGGAGTAACACAAATCAATGGATTTACACTGGCATAACAAATGAGACTAGAGTCTGGTGCTGTTCTTAACAACTCAACCATCTCTTAGGTCTATTCCAAACAGAAGTAATTCTTCATGAAAGATCTATGCCTGTATTTCTACCTCTTCTCTTGTTGTAATCAAACCTTCTCTCTCTATTATCTACTGTCTGCCTCCATCTTTCCTCCCCTAACGACTCTTCACTTCATCCCAGTACCAGCTGTCTCATTTCCCCCAACTCTCATTGTACCAAGAACATTGTCATTCCAGAAGGCTCCTGATTATGGCCTTATCTCTCAACTTCCCATTTAATTTTTAAGAGAAACAGAAACATTTTTTCCAGAAGAACAGCCAGTCGAGATAGTCTGGAATGATTTGTGCTTCATAAACCTGTGCTGCTTATTTTTTACTGGGTCTAATTCAGATCTCACACACATTAGTTTCAATGGAATTTACAGAGCCAGGGTTTATGCAGAATTGGGCTCATACAAAAGCATAGTCCCTGATCTAAAGAGCTCACTGTTACACAAAGCAATTATCTTTTATTGTCTTCCTGTCTGCTTCCATTAGCAGCGTGTGGCCTTAGTCTTGATCAACAAAGTCATTCATAGAGCAGGTCCTAGTTACGTTAGTGATTTCTCTCAACTCACGACCTGCCAAGATAGCTGCATTGTTCTGGGACAATACATTTTATGAAGTACAGGATGAGAGCTGGAGATCAAGCATTTTCAGTCAAGGGAATTCAGTGGGGGAATGTATGAACTTCTAGAAGAGATTACATTCTGGATTAATCTAAGCACCTTTAGGACACAATGCAAGGTCTTCCTCTTTGATTAAGCTTTCCCACCATAATCAGAATGATTTTTTACATATCTCTCCCCCACCACAGAGTCTGGGATGGGAGAAGAGCAAAAGAATCCATGAAATGTTCTAATCCCTTGCTATGACAATCTAATTTGCTTAAGAAGTGAGGCTTAGCTACTGTGGTAATAAGTGCTATAAAAAAAACCCTTAGATAGACGCAGATATACCTCTTCCTATAATATAATTTGCTTTCTTTTCTGTTACTTCATCTTTCCCCTCTCCTGCACACCCATTTGTTTGTCCAGTCAAATTGTTGCATCTGCCATAATCTAGATTGTAAATTCTTTGAGGCAATGACTGTCTTTTTACTGTCATCCTGTATAATGAGTGGCACAAGGGGACCCTTGACTTGTGCCATTAGCTGCTATTGCAGAACAAATGAATAAATTCACCTGTGCAATCCCATTGACTGATTATGCTTTTATTTACACCTGGGCAATGCCATTGTCATCAACAAGGCTGCTCTGGCATAGCTACTTAACTTCAGAGTTGTTGCACAGGTGTCACTCAGGGCGGAATTTGGAATTGTAGCTTCATTAATGCTTACATTGATGACATGCAATAACTCTCCACCCTCAAAAGACAACACCTTATTTTTGGCACTAAAGTTGACAGATATGACTTAGTCACACAGGAAGCAGATCTGTTGACTAAGATGATACTGTTTTTTATATAGTCATTTTTCAAAAGAATGGCATTTCAATATTATTCTATGGGTTGAATTTAGAATGACCAGAATCACTCTTCATTCAGTTTTTGAAAGTTAGTGACACAATTGCTTTTCTCCAGTCCTTTTCTACCTCCCCACTTTGTCATGATATTTATAAAAATAAGTTGACAGTAACTCAGTACATTCATTAAATAGTTGATTCTTTTCACACTAATTTATATCAACAAATCTGGATGATAAACATCCTAAAGTTTTTGAAGTATTTCCTTAATTTTTTTCAAATAAATATTAATGCAAGTTCCTCAATATTCCTAGTTGGTCAATTCATTTTCATTATTTTTCTTGTCAACTATAGTTAAAAGTAGGTCAGTAGCCAGCAAGGTGACAGTCAGGGGTCTTGGAGGAATATTTTCTGGGAATATTTTGGCCCCAGTCCTGCACATACTTATGTATGTGCTTTAGTTTAAGCATGAGGTGTAGTCAATAGGGCTATTCACATGCTCAAATGAAAGTAGTTGCATAGATGCTTGCAGGGTTGGGGCCCCTAAGAGAAAAAGTGACCACCTAGACCAAGTGAGAAGCTTGAGGACCAGAAGGGGAGCAGGTGAATAAACAGTTGTAGGAGAAGCAAGACGGCCTTGTGGATACTGCACTATTGGAAATGAGGAGATTTGATTCTGACTGCTTCAGACGTTGGTCAAACTGCAGACTTTTGTGCCTCCATTACCCCATTTGTAAAATAAGGATAATGATACCTACGTAACAAGCCTGTTGTGAAGCCTAATTCATTAGAATTGATCAGGTAGTTTTGAAATAACTTGGCAATGCCTATTTAAGTATTTATCCACACTGGAACAATCTTTGGGCGAGAGCAAGTGACTCTGTAGTCCCTTGGGTAGGATACCCATGTGGGAGACCCCAGGTCCAGCCCCCTTGCTCCAATCACTTTTTTGTTATTTATCCACAGTGCAGCAGCTCCGATAGGAGATATGGAGGAAATCCCACGGAACATCACCTAGCTCAGTGGTCAGAACACGCTGCTGACAGGTGAGACATCCCTGTTCAAATTTTTTCTCCCCATCTGGAAGAGAAGGGGAATTTAATCTGGGGTTCATCATCCAAGATGAGTGCTCTAGCACTGGACTCAAAATTATAAGGTGGCCTCCTCTGGCCATTTTGTATGGAGTGAGGCCAGCACCTAACTCATTTCTGCAAGCAGCTTAGACAGCTGGTTCCCATTCGTGGATCTCTAGCAGAGACAGGCACTTCTCTGAAGTCTGGACTTAGGCACTGAGCTTACTAGTGGCATCACCTAGTGATTAGGTCATTGAGCCTCTGTGATCTTAGGCACCCCTGTAGTCACATCCTACTGCAATCATTTGTACAAAATATGCCTTGTGAGGTATCATCTGAAAACCACAACCACACTGGTTATTAATCGTTGTAAAATCCATGAGTTAACATTATATGCGAAGTTATGAATTCCCTCTGTAGGGTGTTGCTAAAATGTATTTGAACCTGACAAGTCTTAGGAATGGGCAAACACTTTTTTTTTCAGACAAAGGCAAGGCCAATGTCTCCATCCAGGAGCACTCAGAGACAATTGGCAATCACATCGTTGGTAGGGGAGCCTGGGCCCTCCTACTCAACCAGGCTCCAACCCAGAGCCCTGTGAGAGGCAACAGTGTCAAGCACCCTGGACTGCCTCAAGGCTGCCTCCCTGGGCCACTTGCTGTCATTCACCTCCCCGTCAAAGTCCTGCATAAGATAGCAAAAAGAGAATAACTGAACTTTCAGACCAGCAGGGCTCAGCTCCTTCCTGGCAGCAAAGACTTCTGTAGGCCTTTGTCCTGGTGCTCTCAGGATAGAGCGAATCCCGCTTTTGACCTGTCTGGCTCCCTTTTTTTAAGATCCTCCTCCCACTGGAGCAGGCTCTGCAGGTGTGTGTGTGTGTGTGTGTGTGTGTGTGTGTGTGTGTGTGTGTGTGTGTGTGTGTGTGTGTGTGTGTGTGTGTGTGTGTGTGTGTGTGTGTGTGTGTGTGTGTGTGTAGGGGGGGGAAGAGTCACCTTGGCCCAGAACTGCTCCTTAGCCCCTTCAGTTCCAGTATGGGGTTTATATATCCCATCACAGGCATCTATCTCTGAGAAATGGGTGAGGCTTACCACACACCCCTCTAGTCAGCATCTCCCATTAGCTATCTTAGGCAATTCCCTGCCTAACAAGCTGGGCTTTGTGGGTCACATTCTAAGGTGCCCATCTTTCCCCATTCACTATATAGGGAGTCTAGGCATCTAACTCGGCTTTGTGGATATTAGTGTTGTTTGTGTGGTTTCTTAGGTGCCTAAAAGTCAGGCACTCTGTGACGCTCAGCATTGCAACACAACTCCTTTTGTCGATCCTACCCTTAATCTCTCTGTGCCTCATTTTCCCATCTGTAAAATGGGGATAATAGTGCTGTCCTCACAAGCGTGTTGCAATAATAAATACATTAAAGGTTGTGAGGTGCTTAAACCCTACAATATGAGGAGCTGTACAAGTTCCTAAGTACAGAATTATAATTATAAAACAATATAAGGTTAGATCATGTTAGTGTTATTGACTGAATGCAATCCACTCCAGTGTCTAATGATTCCAAAATATTTAATAGATAATGTTATTCATCTATCTGTGCAAAAGACTAACAACATTTGCCATCCAATTTGCATACAGATTTTCTTAGGGATTTACTTTTTTTAATAGAATCATTTACTGTTCTAGTAACTCCTGAAGTATGATTTCTCTTAGCTCTGATAAAATTGACAGCCACCATGTGTTTCTAAAATAAACATGACTCACAGCCCATAGATGGCTTAAGGACATTGTAGGCAGGGTAGAGTATATTATTTTGAGAAGCTTTGAGAGACTCTGGACTGGAAAAACAGGATAATTTCTCAATATGTGTTTTGATGATGGCATACCTAATATACCAACTGGTTCTGACTCCTGTTAATCTTGTAGTAACTTGAGTTGTGACATTATTGTAACTATAATGAGGGCAAAAAGAAGAACAGGAGTACTTGTGGCACCTTAGAGACTAACAAATTTATAGAGCATAAGCTTTCATGGACTACAGCCCACTTCTTCGGATGCATAAGTGGGCTGTAGTCCACGAAAGCTTATGCTCTATAAATTTGTTAGTCTCTAAGGTGCCACAAGTACTCCTGTTCTTCTTTTTGCGGATACAGACTAACACGGCTGTTACTCTGAAACTTATAATGAGGGCCTGATCCTGTGGTCTTCATGCAGCCCAAGCCCCTGTGAATGTCAATGGGTAGTTTGGCCCGATTTAATTGGCAGCATGGAGCCCTTTGTGTGATTGTAGTGATTCAGCGGCAGGGTTCCTCGCCCTTCAGGTCGGTGGGCAGCCAGTCCACCTCACTACGTCTCTGGGCGTCACCTGTCGTGGGGAATTAGCGGTGCAACAAGAGTCTATAGCTCGGGCCTGTGGTCAGGGGCCAACCAACAAACACAGTTAAGCAGCCAGGTAGCCCAGGCCCTCAATCAGGGCATGGCAATGAGTCTATAGAACGAGCCTGGGGTCAGGGCAAGCAACAAATGTTGTCAGATAGCCCAAGCCCTCAGGCAGGGTGGGGGTAATGAGTCTATAGTCCAGGCCTGCTTCAGGGCTGAGCAGCAAACACAGTTAGATGGCCCAGACCCTCATACAGGGCAGGGCAGTGAGTCTATAACTCGGGCCTGTGGTCAGGGCCAAGCAGCAAAACTTGTTAAGGAGCACCGGCCCTCAGTCAGGGTGGGGCAATAGGAGTCTAGGGCTTGGGCCTGTGGTCAGGGCTGAGCAGCAAAGGGTTCGGGCATCCTAGCTGAATAATGATGGCTGACAAACACTGGCTTCTTGGCCTAGAGAGGGGGAGACTGGGTTGGGGTGGGGAGGCGCAGGCCCTCCCACTTCCACTGGCCCCAGCCCAGAGTCCTAACAGTGGCAACGAGATTTGCCACTGGGTCAGCGGGGATCCTGACTGCAACATGATCCTAACCCTAAGCAGTGCTGGAGCCAGACTAAGGTCTGCTGTCCCTAGGCCACTTCCTAACTCCCCCTCAGGTTGTACCTGGTCCTGTAGATGGTTGTCCAGATCGTCCGGGTAGAAGGTCTGTGGTAGTGCTGGCAGCTCCTCCATGGTTGGGTCAGTGTGCGACTCTGGCCAGTCCTCAACTCCCCAGGGGTTTCAGGTCTGTCCTTAGGATTTATGGGGCACTACACAGTATTATTAAACTGGTGCCCCTATGCCCGATGGCAGCTTGGGCTCGCAGCCTGGGGGCGGAGGAACAAGACAGCAAAGGATACCAATCTGCCCAGCCCACCTCACGGCGGCGGAGACTCACAGTCCCCCACAGAGACCCCTCACCGCCGGCGCATTCGGCTCTGTGAATACGGCCCCTGCCTAAGGAGACTGCGGTGTGCACTGGGTGTGTGGGAACCGACCTGCTCTTACCTGCTGTCACGGACACTGGGTGAAGCTGCTGCTTGGGGAGGCTCCCCAACCCACCTGTGTCCCCACCCATATTCTGACGCTGCTCTGCCCAGGCCCCGCCCCCACTCTGCCCAGGCCCCACCCTCTCCCCACTGTCTCCCGCCTCTCTTCCCTCCCCCTCCTGTATCACTCCCTTCCAGCCAAATCCCTGAACTCAAATGAAGCAAATGACATTTGAAAAAAACACTCTTCTGCAGTTTCTTTCTAAAGAAAATGGAGCAGTGGAGTTTTCCACTGCATGCCAGAAGGTGAAGACTGGATATGCAGAAGGTACCTAATTAAAAGCACTAAACAAAGTCAGTCACGGGCTTTTTGATATGCCCTGAAGTTTGTCAGACATTTATTTGCAAAATCTTTGTAGTAAGGGCAAGTCAGTTGTCCTGCTGAATACAACATTAAATATTATGGAATACATGATGCAGCTCTTTTCAGTTTTACATTTTCTTAATCAGTATTTCTAAGCTGATTTTATATTTTAAATGTACTCTTAAGCCTTCATAAAGTAATCATTCCAGATGACTACATATTTAACTCACTGAAACAAAGACATTATTTTAAATTAATCAGTCACAGAAGTTTAGCGTGTTCATAACAATGTTCGTTGCTTTTAGAAAAAGGGAACACTAATTTACTGTGTGTAATCTCCATAACAATAGACACGTTTATAACATTTCACCAACTTTAAAAAAAGATGTTTCCAAAGATTTTAGGCATAACAAAGGATTTTATATCTTACTAAGATACTGATTTTGCTAGAGGGTTCTCTTAAAACTAGTTCATCAAATAGTCAGAAGTAAAGAAAGGGAAATTCGTTTGTCCAGCTATCTGGCAGGAAAGGGGTGTTGTCTCTTTAAGGACTGTCTTCAACAGGGGAGTAAAGGGAGAAAGGGATGGACAGAAAAGACAGGAAGACTTTGGAAGCAAGTTTTTTGTACTATAGTAATTAAAATGTGTATTTTAGATAAGGGTAGTTCTTTGATCAATTTATTTAAAAAACTAGATATCTGAATATCCAAGCATTTAAGACTAACAATGATTGTGCATCTAAAAATCTATGTAAGGATTTTTTAGAGATGTGATTTTATCTTCTTCAGTAACACACTAAGGAAATATTTTTAAAGCACATTTTAATCTAAGGTCCTGTAGACTAATATGTTCTGAGTAAATATTACAGTAATGCACAACTGTTTTTGTCAGTAAATTCAGAAACTGACAGTATATACCTGGGGGTTGGCAAATTCCTGTTAAATGGCTTCATTACCACTTGAATAGCTCTTTAACAGTTTCAATGTTGTGCTAATAGGTCTGGCAGGCTGGAAGGCCTTTTCACTTTTAAGTTACTAGATCCCCTCTGGAGTAAGAGTCACCAGGCTGCAGCAGCTAGCTGAGGGAGCTTGCAGGAAGGGTCAGAACAGGAATAGGAAAAGGCGAAAGTGTGGACACTAACACCCAGGGGTACCTCAAATTTTCCAGTGCCCTACACAGCTGCTTATGCTGTGTATGCCTAAGGATATCCCTGAGGGGCCGGCAACAGTCTCCCAACTCAGGAGCAAGCTGGAGACGTCTGGTTACTCTGGTGGCTGCAGCTCAACTGACCTTCCAGCCCCTGCCCACCAGGGCTCAGTGAGGGGTTCCTCCCCCTCTGGGTCCGTGGGAGGCCACTCCGCCTCACTACAGTGATAGACTAGAAAAATTGTACAGCAGAACCTCAATGTTAAGAACACTAATCTTATGAGTTATATAACCCAGTTTTCCCGTCAGGAAAAATTCGATGCAGAACAAGCTGACATCCTTTCCCATTCCGATGGCTTCAGTGCACCAGAACTAGCTTTTCAGTAGTTTGAAGGACAAGAAGAAAGTGATGCAGTGCACCAGACTGCAAAGTATGCACTGGGCCTACTGTAATTTTGACTTGTTCCATTTTATGAACTTCTCAATTTTATGAACTCCTCAATCCCCAATGAGTGTGTCAAATAGAGGTTCTGCTGTAAAGCCGTGAATAAATATATTAGCTTGTAGCCCATCCTAAGGCAGACACAATCACAACCTGTTTGTTCCTTACTTTCTTCGTCTCTTTGCTGCTGCTACCTTATAAATTAATATTGAATGGTGGGATATACACAGCAGAGGGAACCTCCTTGCACCCTCCTCTTCCCTTCACTCTCTTCTTTTTCTTACCCAGTGGGATTGTGATTTGAGACTTAGCTGCAATTCCCTCCTCTAGGAACTCTGTGGCACAGCATTGGTAAGGGGAAGAACGTATGGAGTCAAAGAGTATGTCTGCATTTGAGCTGGGAGGTGTGATTCCCCACTCACAAAGATGTCCCCATGCTAGCTCTGTTCAAGGAAGCATGCCAAAAATAGCAGTGTAGCAGGGGTAACATGGGTGGTAGCTCAGGTCAGCCACCCAGGTATGTACCCTGGGGGTTCAGGAGGGTACATACGTGTGCAGCTAGATCATGTCACTGCCCATGTTAGCCTGGCTACACCGCTCTATTTAACACTGAAGTGGGCTGTAGTCCACGAAAGCTTATGCTCTAATAAATTTGTTAGTCTCTAAGGTGCCACAAGTACTCCTGTTCTTCTTTTTGCGGATACAGACTAACACGGCTGTTACTCTGAAACTATTTAACACTGTGGCACTTGCTCAGGGAGCCCAGGACAGTTGTTAGCACCTGTCCCTAGTGAGAGGGAATTGTTCTTGTAGCAGCTGAATGTCATCTCCCTGACACTGCCCGTCCTTCAATCACTCAAGCTCTAGGCTTATGTCAGCCCTAAATTCATCCTGTGGGTTAACATTAGGTGAACCTCAGCCACCAAGCTCCTCTGAAGCATCACCCTGCAGTATCCAGCCCCTGTCACTGGACATTCAGAGAAATTAATAGGTAAGCTGTCCCCAGAGGGACTACGAACACACAGCTTGGCTGGTAAAGCTCAGGACCGGTCCTTTATAACATCCCAGCACTGAAATACATTGATAGTGAAACAATCATAAGTTTATTATCAAAAGTTAAGATTTAAGAGATACTGAGTCAGGATAATGGGAAACAGAAATGGTTACATATAAAACAAAAAGTATAACATGCTTCTTAGAGTCTAAACTTAACTTTAACAGGCCAAAAATCCTTTCTCATTTAAAGCAACCTGCCAGCATCACTAGCCCACACGGCCAGGTTCCAACTTTCAAGAATGCAAAAAGCTGTGTCTTTTTTGCATCCTCGGTGAAGGATAAAATGGTGTCCTTTTTGCCTTCTACTTATACCCCAGTCCACTGTTTTTGTCTCCTAAGCCAGGATGGCCCCTGTGGTTTCTTTCCTGAGGGGATGGGGGCGGTGAGGGGGCAGGCTCCCAGGTGTCTTTCCCATACTCCTGTTTGTTCTGTATACAAATGGACTTTCATTGTGTTGACTTGCAATGTTTAATTTGCATATGACAGAAAGAGACACATCTTGTCTCCTGTCTGGAAGAAAACTGTTTGTCAGCTCTGCCTGCAACATAAGCTTTAACATATAAGTTTAATACATATATACAACTTCTTAATATCATCTGTATATACATCTCTCAATGACTAAGAGAACCAGTATGTTATAAGGTTTTATTAGACACCTTAATGACCCTTTTTGGATAAATTCTATGAAAGCAGTGTGTTGAGTGTAATAAGTTTATCAGGCCTGATAGGAGTTCTGTTACAGAACACTGAATCCTTTACCAGTTGGTAATGAGGGGTCCTTTGGATCACAAGCACATTAGTTTGAGCAAAGCTAGTGCAGAAACATCTACATGAGCTGGGAATCATACCCCTAGCTCAAATGTAGATGTACCCAAAGAGTTAAAGTTCCAGAAGGAACCGCCAGATCATCAAGGTTGACCTCCCATATATCACAAGCCACTCAACACCCAGCAACTGCACACTAAACCCAACAACCAAAATTAGATCAAAGTATTACAGCACTTAGGAAACTCAACTATTGAGAGCCTCGAGTAGCGATGCATGAGGAAATTGCACAAGGTAAGAGGGGGTTCCATTGGGCACACTCCACCCACTTACCTCACCTGTTCAGATTCCCACCAGGTGGACAGACAGACACCCCCCACCAACAATCCAAGCTCCACAACTCCTCCAAATCACCATTGCTACTGGCATGCTTGTAACTTGCGTAGAGTGAGGGCTGCCTGTTTCTTGATTTTTCCCTCTTATCTCTTGCTCCAGTAGGCACATCTACTCATCAGCCAGCTGTCCAGGGGGAGAATATGGATGTTTAAGGCTTCCCTCGATGCCATCTGCCTCCAAGTTGACTTCTCTTCCCACACCCACATTGGAGCGCAGAGATGCTGTTCCATGAGGAAGCCATTCACAAAACACCTCCATCCCATATGTGGGCCCTTGCTTTCTGACAGCTCATCCGTGGCCAGCACTAAGTTTCTGTATAACGGGTTTCCCTTTGCACCATCCCTGTCTAGATGTAGCAGAGGATAGAGCAGAAGAAGAAGATAGAGAAAATAGGGCAAGACCTTAACTTCCCTTTTCATCACAACCAGTCAGAGGGAAGTGGGGATGATGTCGAGGGCTCCCGGAGGAGAGAAGCCAGTGTTTAGTTGGAGGGCCTGTCTCTTTTGCAGATATTGAGAGACGTGGTAGCTAATAGCCAAGATAGCTATTCTGGCTGGAATATGCATAACCTGAACGATTCAGATAGTCTCCTGAGTATGGCTAGGAGCATCTTGGACAAAAATGTGTTCCAGCAAGCAACTTCTAGGTTTGTCAATGCGTGTCCACACTGCAGCCCACACTTCCCTCACTTCCACTTAGGGTCCTTGTCAGAATGTGGTCACTATTATAATAACTGGGCCTACAAATGTACCCTAATTGTGAGCTAAACGGTAAAAAGTGAGTGAAAGTTTATAAATGTCACAATAACCTGGAACAACAAATGTTGGTGGGAAAAAGGGAGACAGAAAGACTGAATTAGTCCAAACAAAAAGGCTTCTGATATAACTCAAGGACTGTATTAAATAATGCCTGGTAAACAGGGCCGGCTTTAGGAAGTGCAGGGCCCGATTCGAATACCCGGCGGTGGTCTGGGTCTTCGGTGGCACTTCGGCGGTGGGTCCTTCACTTGCTCCGGGTCTTCCGTGGCACTGAAGGACCCGCCACCTAAATGCCGCCGAAGACCCGGAGCAAGTGAAGGACCTGCCGCTGAAGACCCAGACCGCTGCCAGGTGAGTAAAAATTAAAAAGGCGCCTAAGTTAGGCGTTCTTCTTTAGGGCGCGGGGCCCTCTTAGGCGTGGGTGCAGGGACCTCTTAGGCGCAGGGGCCGATTCAGGGGAATCGGCCTAAAGCCGGCCCTGCTGGTAAATAAAAAAAATAGGGGATTGGAAATCAATGGACCAAAATTGGTGTGTCAGAAATTAGGCCTAACCAGTGGACAAAATAATGAAGCATGGGCTATTCTACATGTCACCCCCTTGCGGGGTTCAAAAAAGAAAATACTTTTTTAGGGAAAAATACAGATGGCTGGAGGTGAAGCGAGCACAAGTGAAAGGAGGATCTAACTTCACCATCATGGCTGTCACCCCACTATCTCCTGGGACCCACATGACATCATTGGGCCTTCCTGATTCTAATATCTTGACCAGACAAGGCCAAGAGAGGGACCCAAATGACATCACCACCTCCACAGGTCTGAACACCATGTGGGATGAGAGCCTGTCTCACCCACTCCCTACCCCATCTTCTTTCCCTTCCCTACTTTATGCTTCTCTTTCCTATCTCTCTCCTTTTTCCTTCTGCCTGATAAGAGTCTGGCTTAGCCAGGCAAGACTGCATATTTTGCAACACTATTGTGAGCCTGCGACGAGAAAGAGGCAACTAAAAGCAATGCCCTAGACAGTGCAATGCTGGTACAAGTTTGCCAGATCTTGGAGTGGCTGCTAAGACCATGCACTGTGTCTGTTTATTCCAGCAGCAAGGTTGCAAGTGAGAGTCAACACCAGAGACAGAAGCTGCATTTTCTCCCTTTGCTGTTCTTTTCTCTGTTCTTGTGTGTGTTTGTCTTCTAGGAAATGGGATCAGACTTTAACAACAACAACAGCTCCAGTCCATCTCAACTAACTTTTCTTTTTCCCTAACGGTCAGTAATTACCATCTTTAAACCACCTAAGGGACTATCAAATACAGAGTTTTTTCCTTCTAAAAACTCTCTTCAGCTCAAGGGAAAGGGAACAAAGGACCTTGTGAAATGAAAGCCTTACTTAATGCTTTACTGTTCAAATGCTTTAACCTCACCCTCTTCTTTTCTGTACCTTTAATAAAAGGTTAAAAAGATTTCCAATAATGTGTTTGTCATGGTACTAAGCAGACTGAGGTCTCAGTATACCAAACCTTGTTTATCATTGTTTAATGTTGGACAGTGTGATTTTTCTTGGGATGCCCAGGACTGTTAGTCATAATTACCCTCCTGCCTCAACTAGAAAGGTGGTGGCACTTACTGAGGTGTCATCTCCCTGACACCATCAGTCTGTGAGCCCACCCAAATAATCCCCCCAGTGTTCTACAGCTCTTCTGTATCTTGCAGATTAACAATAGGTGTACCTGAGCCGCTCTGAAAGCATCCCCCTGTAGCATCTAGTCCCTGTTACTGGACATTCACAGAAATTACCAGGTTTGCTGTCTCCAAGAGCAGTGGCTCTCAACCTTTCCAGACTACTGTACCCCCTTCAGGAGTCCGATTTGTCTTGTTTACCCCACGTTTCACCTCATTTAAAAACTACTTGCTTACAAAATCAGACAAAAATACAAAAGTGTCACAGCACACTGTTACTGAAAAATTGCTTACTTTCTCATTTTTACCATATAATTATAAAATAAATCAATTGGAATTAGGGCTGTCAAGTGATTAAAAAAAGAATCGTGATTAATCGTGTGATTAAAAAATTAATCACAATTAATCACGCAATTAATTGCTCTGTTAAACAATAAAAGAAAACCATTTATTTAAATATTTTTGGATGTTTTCTACATTTTCAAATATATTGATTTCAATTACAACACAGAATACAAAGTGTACAGTGCTCACTTTATATTTATTTTTATTACAAATATTTTTAATACAAAAATTGGATTTTTCAATTCACCTAATATAAGTACTGTAGTGCAATCTCTTTATCAGGAAAGTTGAACTTACAAATGTAGAATTATGTACAAAAAATAACCACTCAAAAATAAAGCAATGTAAAACTTTAGAGCCTACAAGTCCACTCAGTCATACTTTTTGTTCAGCCAATCGCTCAGACAAACAAGTTTGTTTATATTTGCAAGAGATAATACTGCCTGCTTCTTGTTTACAATGTCACCAGAAAGTGAGAACAGGTGTTCTCATGGCACTGTTGTAGCTGGCGTCGCAAGATATTTACGTGCCAGATGTGGTAAAGATTCATATGTCCCTTCATGCTTCCAGAATACATGCTTCCATGCTGATGAAGGGTTCTACACAATAACAATCCAAAGCAGTGTGGACTGACGCATGTTCATTTTCATCATCTGAGTCAGATGCTTCCAACAAAAGGTTGATTTTCTTTTTTGTTGTAGCTATCTTTAGAAAACTCACATTGGTATCTTCTTTGCATTTTGTCAAATCTGTAGTGAAAGTATTCTTAAATCGAACAACTTGTGCTGGGTTGTCATCCAAGACTGCCATAATACGAAATATATGGCAGAACGCAGATAAAACAGCAGGAGACATATAATTCTCCCCCAAGAGTTCAGTCATACATTTAATTAAACCATTCTTTTTTTTAACGAGCATCATCTTCATGGAAGCATGTCCTCTGGAATGGTGGCCAAAGCATGAAGGCACATATGAATATTTAGCATATTTGGCAAGTAAATACCTAGTAATGCTGGCTACAAAACTGCCATGCGAACACCTTTTCTCATTTTCAGGTGACAGTGTAAATAAGAAGTGGGCAGCATTATCTCCCGTAAATGTAAACAAACTTGTTTTTCTTAGTGATTGGCTGAACAAGAAGTAGGACTGAGTGGACTTATAGGCTCTAAAGTTTTACATTGTTTTGTTTTAGAGTGCAGTTATGTAACCAAAAAAATCTACATTTGTAAGTTGCACTTTCATGATAGAGATTGCACTACAGTACTTGTATGAGGTAACCTGAAAAATACTATTTCTTTTGTTTATCATTTTTACAGTGCAAATATTTGTAATAAAAATAATAATATAAAGTGAGCACTATACACTTTGTATTCTGTGTTGTAAATTGAAATCAAATATTTGAAAATGTAGAAAAACATCCAAAATATTTAATAAATTTAAATTGGTATTCTATTAACAGTGTGATTAAAACTGCAATTACACCTCTACCTCGATATAATGCTGTCCTCGGGAGCCAAAAAAATCTTACCGCGTTACAGGTGAAACCACGTTATATTGAACTTGCGCAGCCCCGCCCCCTGGAGCACTGCTTTACCACGTTATATCCGAATTTGTGTTATATTGGGTCGCATTATATCGAGGTAGCGGTGTAATCGTGATTAATTTTTTTAATCACAATTTTTTTGAGTTAATCACGTGAGTTAACTGCGAATAGTTGACAGCCCTAATTGGAATATAAATATTGTACTTACATTTCAGGGTATAGTAAATAAAGCAATATAAACAAGTCATTGTCTGTATGAAATTTTAGTTGGTACTGATTTCTCTAGTGCTTTTTATGCAGCTTGTTGTAAAACTAGACAAATATCTAGATGAGTTGATGTACACCCTGAAAGACCTCTGCGTACCCCCAGGGGTACGTGTACCCCTGGTTGAGAACCACTGTCTAAGAGAACAGTATATACACAACTTGACTGGCACAACTCGGATCAGGGTCATTATAAGATCACAGCACTGAGATATAGTTCTAGTGAAAATAATTATAAGTTTATTACCAAAGGCTAAGATTTAAGAGATAGTGACTAAGGATCACAAATGGAACCAAAAAGAGTTACATATAAAACAAAAAGTATAACATGCCTCTTAGAGTCTACACTTAACTTTAACAGGCTAAAACCCTTGTCTAAAGTAGTTTCTCACCTAAAGCAATCTCCCTTAACAAAGACTATAGCTACAATAACTGTCCAGAAACTACAACCTACAATAATGATATTGCAGCAGTTTGGGGAAATTACTGTACAATGCCACGGCCTATTATTAAAAAGGTTGCTATTTGTTATTAAAAATAATTAAAAGCTGAAATCCTACATGGCTGGAGTACAATAGGAAATGTGTTGATCATTGATGCAAACTGCAACCACTGCAGAAAAATTTACATTATGGCTAGCTCAGTTCTGCAAGCCATGGCAGTGCACTCTTCTTTGATGGAAACATAATTGCCTAACTCTAGGGGAAATTACAAGTACAAGATTGTGATTCAGGCCTTTTCAGAAAAGCCACATTATTAACTTATGCTTCTGATTTGTTTGTTGCGCAGCTTTCTCACTTGCAATCTATGACCTAACTTCCTTATAATAGCTCTTCAATTTTTAATTTTTAAGGAAATATTGCAGGATGCTGGTTATTTTTAGTCATCTGCCTTTTGCATGCCTGCCTTTGTTGCATGCTTAATGCACATGATGTGTCAGTGAAGTAAGTGGGGGTATTTCTTTATATTGCTGAGAGTGCAGTGGAGGTGAGCTGCATTTGTCCTGAAAACCTCTCTCAGCCTACTGGAAAATGTAGTCCTGGGAATGAAAGGGCTGCTAAATTTACCTACAATCTCAGCACAGTCCTTGATGTGTGCTGAATTTGAAGTAGTACATATTGTAGCAGTATAAGCATTGCAAAATTCAGTGAAGATAAGGTATTGTCAGGCTTGACTGTGCCTGGTTCTGTAAGGAGAGGATGTAAGGAGCCTCCCCTCTGCCTTCATGTAACTTCCAGTGGTGGCACAAACATTGCTCTCTGCTGTCCAAGTACTTGTATAGCCCCCATCACAATAGCATCTGAGCATTTCAAAATCTTCAGCATATGTATCCTACAACATCCCTTTGAGGCAGAGAAGTGCTATTATACACATTTTACAGATGGGAAACTGCAGCCCAGAGAGACTAGGTGAGTTGCTCAAGGTCACACAGGAAGTCTTTGGCAGAGCAGGGAGTTGACCCTGGAACTCCTGAGTACCAAGCAGCACTCTAACCCCGAGTATCCCTGCAGGTAAATGAGAGGCTATGGTCTGATCTCCATCGTCACTGGCAACAGAGCTGGGCGGCCATGTTGAGAGCACATGGTGCAACTTTTGAAAAGGTGATGTAGTGACTACTCTGGTGTGCTGTCCTCATGAGGAATTCTAGCTGGGTCAGCAAGAAATATTCCTGGGAGTTAGAGTGGAGCAAAATTTCAACATTTGTTTAATCGCAAATCAAAACAAAAAGTTGTAATTTTTCACTGAATGGAAAATCTAAAAAAATTCAATTTGGAAATGTCAAAATGATTTCATTATTTTCAATCACAATGAAATATTCTGACATTCTCGAAATCGAAATGGTTCATTCTGGTTTATTGAACAGACCCAAAAATCTTTATTTCAAGTCAGCTCGATATTAAACTGCATTTTTTCATAGTGCTGCATTGCACTACAGAAATTGTAGTTCAGGATCCTGATGTCCCAATTCTCCCCAACAGGCCAGGCTTCCTGGTCAAGCTACATGTCTTATAATACACCCAGAGCATCTCGCATTCACTTCCATGAAGAACTGGGCAGCTCAGTCAGAGGGAAATCCACATTGCACTGTAGGAAGATGTAATCCTCGAGGGAGTCCATCCCATAGGAAAGACTGGAGACCGGAACTACAACTCCTATAAGGTAATGTGCTGTTAGGGAATTGAAGTTTAATGTTTTGTTGAACTTATTCAAAATGAAAAATGTTGGGTCAGTTCAAAAAATGAAATATTCCAAATCAAGTAAACATCTCCGATTGATTTCAGTGCGCGTTGTGAGAGCAGAATTTGGCCCTTAATTAGGATATCACAGCAACAAGGATATTTTTCTCCTACTGTTGAGATTAAGACATTTTGCCTATCATGAAGATCACATGCAGAAAAGTAGAGGAAGAGCTTTACATTGCACTGTTTGGATCAAATTCTCCTTTTAGTTACATCAAGGCAACCCAGTTGACCTCAATGGAGTTGCATTCATGTAAATGAAAGGAGAATATGGACCATCTTGTGCAGGTCACAAAAGGTGCACATGAAGCATATCACAGTAGCTAGTGGCCTACTCAATGAACAGCGGTGGCTAGAGCAATAGCAAAGGAATAACACAGGTAGTACAGGATTCACATGCCAAACTGTTGGCAATCATAGACAGCACAGTGCACAAAATAACACACTGGTAGCTGAGATTCCTCAGCCTGTGATATTTATGTTGCAGCTATCCTATCACAGCCAACATCCTGATACAACCAAGAAACAGTGCCTTGAAGCCTTCGGTAGTTGACTCTTTTAGTTCTCACCAACCCTTCTGTGCAATGGAAGGAAGAACGTAGATTTCCCCATGTCCTTGACATCTACTCGTCTTGTCACAATCACCTTACTCACTCCCCCTAAAGAGGACAGCGATCCCTTTCCTTTTAGCAGGCCCATTATTTGATTAAGAGCCAAAGCCTATTTCAGCGAGATTAAGCAGAAGAAGTATTACTTGGTGGTTTAGAAAAGAGAAAGAAAACCAAAAGTTAATTAAAAATTCCTAAACTTGAGATATGAGAAAAGACCCTGTAAATTAGCAACATAAATTTAACTTAACTTTAACTTAAATAGGGCCAGATTCTGCTACATTTGACCTTGCGTATATAATATTAAAGAGGAATATTAAGGCACTGGACTAAGACTGGGAAATCTTGGTTAACTTCCCGGTTCTGCTACAGAATTCCTGTGTTAACTGAGGCAAGTCATTTAGTCTCTCTGTGCCTCAGTTCCCCATCTGTAAAATGGGGAACTGAACAGCCTTGTACTTGTAATTTCCCCTAGAATTACACAATTATGTTTCTATCGAAGAATAGTGCATGCCATGCCTTGCATAACTGAGCTAACCATAATGTAAATTTTTCTCCAGTGGTTGCAGTTTGCACTAATGAACAGCACATTTCCTATTGCACTCCACTCCAGCCACATAAAATGTCTGCTTTTAGCTATTTTGAATAACAAATAGCAATCTTTATTTAAAAATGTGCCATAGTTGTAGTGTTTGTTACCGCTGATGCCCCACTCTGGCACTTTGAGTGCAGAAGGTGGGGGCCCGCAAGGATTCTAAAAATTAATACTGGCCACTCCAGGCTTGTATTAAACTCCCACGGTTACAGCTTTTCTCTGACCTTGGATGGGTAGATGCTGCCACCACCCAAGTGCAAAAATCCCTTTTGAGAACCCAGGAAGGTGCACTTGGGAATTCCTTCCTGTGGGGTACCCTCAAGCCCTTTCACCCCCACTCCGGGGAAGAGCTGAGAAAGAAAACAAAGGAAATCAGCTGTTGCCACCAGCTAATTAAACAACTTGTGCACAAAGCTGTTAGGACATAAAAATTCAATCCTGTTCTTAAAAAAGATACATTTTATTAAAAACAAAAAGAAAGAAAATACATCTGGAACTCAGGCTATTTCTAGATTTAAAAAGAGCAAATACAAAAATTAAGAATCAAGAATAGCTTTTTTGAGGTCCAGCTTAAAGGTTAAAAGCAAAACAAAAGCACCTGGGGTTAGCACAGAGGAGTCCACAAGCCATAAAGAAATAAAAGAGAGAAACCTAATCGCGTCTTCCTAGACATTTCCTGATCTTCTTACATATCTGGGGTTTCAAATGAGTAGTTTCTAGGTATAATCTGGTGATTTTCAAACCTGGCCCAAGCTCCTACAGCATAGTTCCAGCCCTGTCTCTGCTCTCTGAGAGAACAACACAGACTTTTTAACCCTTTACCGGTAAAGCAAGTAACGAGAGATTTTATAGCTAACTGGCTGGGTGGGTGTCACACATGCTATAATATTTGTTAAGGTTACTGTGAAACTGGTTTGAAACAATCAGAAGATATTGATTGTCAGGTTCTAAGATTTTATGGTAAGTTCTCTTTAGAGTAGTGTGGCCTAGTGGATAGCGCAATGGACTGGGATTTATGACCCCTAGGTTCTATTCCTTGCTCTATCACTGGATGACCTGGGGTAAGTGCCTTCACTTCTCTGTGCTTTTATTCTCCCTCTGTAAAATGGGGATAATACTTTCTGTCTCAGATTGTAAGCTTTGGGACAGAGATTGTCTCTTACTTTGTGTTTGTACTGAGCCTAGCACAACAGGGACTCAACCTCAGTTGGTGCTTTAGGTATAATATTAATATTTTGACCACAGTTAGGACAGTCGGTGTGGTCTCCAAAAGAACAGCATTATTCTCTGTCAAAAGAGTAGTTCTGAAAGTAAAACTACGAGAATTATTATGTTTGTATTTATTTTATACATCAGCCAAAGGGAATGGCAGGGCATCTCTTATAGAAAAATTTTAAACACAGCAAAGATAACAAAGCTTGTAATATGCAGTAGCTACCCTGCTTTTCAACTGCATATGATAAGAAGGACTATCCTTCATTGTTTGATTCAAATTTATTTCTAACCCATATACCAATAAGTTTATAAAATCTCTGGGATATGGATTGCCATGTACTATAGATTTGTACGGTACCAAGCACAATGGCAACTGACCTGGTGCTACCATCACAATAATGTCAGAAATAATACAATAATAATTAACTAAGCTGATGTTATCACACATTCATTATAGTAAATGATTGACTTTATAAATTCTCAGTTATAAATATGTGGCTGTTGATAGACATATACATACTCAAGAAATTAATCCCACCCCATTTTGAGCTTCCTCCTCTATACTTCTGTATTTTGGGTCTCTCTTTTAGTTGTGCGTGTATTGGTAGATGGAGAAATATATGTCATTAGCATTGTGAACCGATAGCCATGTCAAGTCTCTTCTATAGGCTTCTCTCCTTCCTCACGCTTTTAGACATTTTGCTGCTTAGACCTTTATTCTGTACCTGGCCTTTTGAAGAATTACATGTAGCTATAAGGCTTTTTTGGGAGTCTAATTATAACACCATCTTGCTGTCTTCAGCCCCATTAACACTTTTAGCCTTCACCTCTCAAGAATGAGCCACACACTCTAATTTTGTTAATCTGTATTTTTGTTTTTTGGCCATGCTGGGGCATCCAAGCAGGTGTTATCATTACAAATGTCTCCAGTTTAGACAAGATGGGGATAGGGGGGTGGGGGAGGCGTGTTTGCCTTTGGAAGCCTCCAGCATTCCAGCAATGGACCCCGTTAGCTGGAGTTTGGGCTGTTACCCATCCATGAGTTGCTAGGGTAGGTTTAGTTTTGATGGGTTAGATCCTCCCTCCCACAAGCATTGTCTGCAGAATGGCCACCACCCCTAAAATAACGTTTGTGGCCTGAGAGATATTGTAGGGGTCACTGCTGCTGCCTGATAACTTATTGCTGACTCCGAGCCCCCACTTCATCACACTCCCTGACCTTTGCCAAGAAGAGCCCTTGCAATGCTGCAAAGGACACATTTAGCTCATCCCACAACCCCGCAGAGGTGGCCCCAATGCATGGGTGGGTCGGTGGGGAAGCAGGATGAGGGGTTGATTGTGAAGACACAACCCAACCCCCTGCAGCCCAAATGACATCTTGGGGTCATCCTCCATTGAAGGGGCTGCTGCACGGCGGACTTCTCCATGGGGTCGTGTATGACTGGAGGGGTTGCGGGTGCGCCCTGCAACCCATGGGCTGGAGTGGGGAAGGCAAATCAAATCACTAACCCCTTCTTCCATCCCCCCACTTCCCTTGCATCCCAGGATGCCACCAGCCTGGTGCGCATAGCCCATGGCCCCACCTCCCTGCTGTGTGTGTGTGTGTGGGGGGGGAGCATCGCTCCAGCGCGGCACCAGGAGGGTTAAGCAGTGGCGAGGAGACCAATGCTGCCGCCGCCGCTGCTCAGAGCTGAGCTGCTGCATCCTCCCGCCGGCCCCGCGCCGCATTACATCACCAGCGCCAGAGCCCATTCGCTGCAGGTCGGACTCCTCTCCCCAGCCCGCCTTGCCCGCTTCTCTGCCCCCCTGCACCCCGCCGCCGGCCGGCACCCGCCACCTCCTGCTCCCGGGCGTGTGGCCGCGTGGGGGCTGCTGCTGCTGAGCCCGCAGAGTCTCCTCCCTCCTCCCCAACCCGCATCTCCAGGCTGAGCCCTCCCCGGGGCCCTTGCCCACCTGGCCCGCCCCTGGCAGGAAGGAGGATGGCGGAGAGTGAAGCCGAGACCCCCAGCACCCCCGGGGAGTTTGAGAGCAAATACTTTGAATACAATGGAGTGCGGCTCCCTCCCTTCTGCCGGGGGAAGATGGAGGAGATCGCCAATTTCCCGGTGAGGGGCAGTGATGTCTGGATTGTCACCTATCCCAAATCAGGTACAGATTCATTCTCTCCGAGCCGGGGGCAGCGGCCTTTTCCTCCCCGCCCAGGCACTGACTGCCCCTGGGGTTTGCCTCTTCCCCAGCTGAGCCCCGGGGCTTGGGTTTTGAACAAGTTCCAGGCTCTGTCTCCCTCCCCGTGGCTGCTTTAACTCGGTAACATACGGGATAACGCAGCCTGAGCTGATGGGCTCTGTGCTGATGGGCTTATGTCTGCACGGTAACAGGCTATGTAGCAATGTCTGCACAGCACTTTGGAAACCATACAGAGCAATAGCCATGCTATTTTATATCGGGTTTGCCTCTCCTTTGCCAGGTCTGGATCGCAGAACACAGCGACGTGAGCAGACATAACGTGTGTGGCTTGTATTGAATTTTACATCGTCAAAGTGTTGCACACACTTATGCAACAAAAACTAAATGAGATACACTGCCTGACAAATCGAATTGTTTTAACAGTGGCAGTGGGGCTCAGTCTCCATATTAGATACAAGAATTTGCTTCAAGATAGGATCTTTGAAGCTGAAAGAGCTTTGGAAAGCAATAAATTAGATACTGGGATGATGGATTGCCCTCCATTCAAACGTTCATTGACATCCATCAACACCCTTTGAAGTTAAGGGGGAGTTCTGTGGCCAGGGCACTTTACTGCGGGGTTGGGCGGGGTGAATGGGAAATATAGATCCCTCTCCTAGGGATTTTCGACTGCATACAAAATAAAGGGCCAGTTGCTGCTACCCTTTTTTGGAGCACCCTTGTCCATTGATTCCACCTGGACTGCTGAAGGAGGAAGGTACTAGTCAGTGAGAGTAATGTGTCATAATCTAGCCCAAGATAAATATGTAAAGGCCGGATATATGTTGAAGCAGATGTAGTGACAGCACTCCACCACCACCCTCATTCCTGTCTCTAAGCAAAAGGAAAGCCAGAGTGTTCAGTGAGGACATGTGCTTGGAACAGTTAAACAGAATAGTAAGACATGCCCCCTATTAATATAAGTATGTGTTTCTGCAGTAAACAGTTTGAGCTGATTACTGTAGTATCTATGCTTTTAACACCATATTATTTTATTATTCTCTCCATTTTCAAACAAATGCTTAGACTGAATTAATATGGATACAGTGCTGCTGCCAAAGAAGCAGACAATATGGTAGCTTCATAACCCACCTGATAAAACTGGAAACAGACAGAGATGAATGGACTCTTTCTTTTTAAACACATCGTTGAATGACTTTCCCCCCTGGTAATAAGATGATCTCTTTCTGGAAAATTCAAGTCCATTGTACTGAGAGAACAGATGTTAGCTCTCTCAGTACAATGGCAAAATCGTGTTGTTTTACATTACGGGTAAAAAGATTACTTACTGACTCTTTTCATTTGACTGTATATTTTATCAAAATGTTATGTGCTTCTCCAGTTTCTCTTGATGTACCAGTGTAAAAGTGCATAGTCTTCCATGATGAAAGATCCTGTTATTGTCCACTGGAGTTTTAAGTGCTTATTGCAGCTGCTGTTTCTTTATACTTAACTAATAATGATGCTGTTAATGATTCTGGTCAGTGTTTGGCAGATGTCTGCAGTGTAGTGCAGACCGACCAGTGGACCAAAAATGCTAGGAGTAGAACCTGATAGCTATTGCCTTTTTTAGCTCTCTCTCTAAAAATCTATGACATGCAGAAAGCACTAAAAGTTCTATTTAATTATTTCAGCTTATTGAGGTTTCAGTTTTGTCTTGTGTTACTGTTCTTGAATCTAAAGTGGTTCGTTAGAGAACCCCATATTGGTTTGTATTGGTGAGCCATAAAATATGCCTTACTACCCTGTGTCCCCCCCATAATGCACATCAAAACAATATAAAGTGTCAAGAGGCAACTGCTTAGTTCCCATAACTTTACAACCATTGAATCATAAGTAGTTATGAATAGTCACCCAACTCACAATTATTATTATTGTTGTTGTTATAGTAGTAACATTATAGATGCACAGAGGCCGCAGTGAGATCAGGGCCCTATTATTCTAAGTACCATATATACACTGTAATAATGATGCTTTGCTCTTAGAGACTGCGTTTCATCTGCAGATCTCAAAGCACTTTACAAAGAAGATCAGTATCATTATCCTCATTTTACAGATTGGGAAACCGAGGCACAGAGAGGTGAAGGAATTGGAATTGCTCATTTATGAGTATAAATTCGATTTTGTTGATATAACTGAAACCTGGTGGGAAGATTCCCATGATTGGAATGTTAAAATCAATGGTTATAAACTATTTAGGAAGCACTGAGTGGGCAAAAGGGGAGGGGGAGTGGCACTCTCTGTCAACAGGGCATTACCTGTTTCCGAGTAACTGATAACTCAGAAGAAAATTATCTTGAATGCTTATGGATCAATGTCCTAACAGATAAAGCATAAGAGTATTAACTGGTGTCTGCTACAGACCTCCAAATCACACTAGGGAATACGATAACTGTCTCCTAATGTACCTGTCGATAAGGTTTAGGGGGGGAAGCTACATGATCGTGGGGGCCTTCCATTTGAATGTCATGCACTGGAGATCTCATGCTGCCAGTACTAAAACATCCGAGGAATTTCTAAATATTATAAATGGCAATTTCCTAACTCAAAAAGTGTTGTGTCCAATATAGGGAAATTCTATATTAGATCTCTTCTTGACAGATAAAGAGGAACGGATCACAAAACTAAAAATTAATGGTAACTTAGGTTCAAGTGTTCATGATTTGATCACATTTATAACGTGCAAGCAGAATAAAGTCCAGACCAGAAATTATATATATATTCTTGAGGCTTTAACATGGCCAATTTCACAAAGCTGAAAACAATTATGAACCAGATCAGCTGGGGAGAAGAAATCAGAAAAACGTGAATGATAATTGGGAATTGTTTAAGAACACTTTATTAGATGTCCAAAAAGCCACAAACCCACAACTGAGGAAGAAGGCTGTACAGGTTAAAAAATTGACCTGGTTTTGCAAGAGAAGTGAAGGTAGTTATAACAAAATTATAAACTTTCCCTTTCTTCCAGTTGTTGTTGTTGTGGTGTATGTGTGTGTGTACATATATATATATATATATTAGAAAATTGGTAAGGGAAACAAAGGGACACAGGGAGAAATTCATGGCCAACACCATTAAGGACAATAGGAAGGAGCTTTTAAAGTACACCTCTACCTTGATATAACGTTGTCCTCGGGAGCCAAAAAATGTGTTATAGGTGAAACCGCGTTATATTGAACTTGCTTTGATCCACCGGAGTGTGCAGTCCCGCCCACCCCGCGAGCACTGCTTTACCGCGTTATATCCGAATTTGTGTTGTATCGGGTCGCATTATGTCGAGGTAGCGGTGTATATTAGGAACAAAAAGAATCCTACCTGTGATATTGGTCCATTACTAGATGGAAATAGTAGAATTTGAGTTATAATGCAGAAAAGACAGAAGTGTTCAAGAGATATTTCTGTTCTGTATTTGGGAAAAAAGCATAATGTAATCATATTATATGATGAGAACATTCTTTTCATTCTACTGGTATCTCAGGAGCATATTATGCAGCAGCTTCTAACGTTAGACATTTTTAAATTAGCAGCTCTGGATAACTTGCATCCAAGAGTTTTATAAGAGGTGGCTTAGGAGCTCTTGGTCAAAAGGGCTAATGAAATCCTTGGTGCATAAACAGGGTAATCTCGAGTAGGAGTTGTGAGGTTGTTTTACCTCTGTATTTAGCACTGGTGTGACCACTATAGGAATACTGTATCTAGTTCTGCTGTCCACAGTTCAAGAAGGAAGCAAATAAATTGGAGAGGGTTCAGAGAAGAGTCACAAGAACGATTAAAGAAATAGAAAACATGCGTTATAGTGATAGACTCAAGGAGTTCAATCTATTTTGTTTAACAAAGAGAAGGTTAAAGAGTGATTTGATTAGTCTGTAAGAACCTACATGGGAAACAAATATTTAATTATGGGCTCTTCAGTCTAGCAGAGAAAGGTATAACACAATCCAATGGCTGGACAAATTCAGACTGGAAATAAAGCATACATTTTTAACAGTGAAAGTAATTAACTATAAGCATAGCTTACTAAGAGCCATGGTGGATTCTCCATCACTGACAATTTTAAAATGAAGATTGATGTTTTTCTAAAAGATCTGCCGTAGCAATTGATTTTGGGGGAAGTTCTATGGCTTGTGTAATGCAGGAGGTCAGACTAGATGATCACAGTGGTCCCTTTTGGCGCTGGAATCTATGAAAAAGTGACTTGCCCTAACTTACCCAGAAGCAGAAATGGGGCTAGAACCCAGCCCGGAACACCCAAGAAAAAAAATTGGTGGGTGCTCAGCACTCACTGGCAGCTCCCCGTGGCCCCGCCCTGTCCCCCTGCTCCAGTTCGCCTCCGCCGTGAGTGTGCCGCTGCGTCCTACTTCTCCCCTCCTCCCTCCCAGCGCTTGCGCTGCGAAACAGCTGATTTGCGGGGCAGGGAGGGAGGAGGTAGGAGGGGGAACGCGGCTTGCTGGGGGAAGAGGCGGGGCTGGGGCAGGGATTTGGGGAAGGGATCCAATAGGGGCAGGGAAGGGCGGAGTTAAGGCAGGGACTTTGGGAATGGGATTGGAATGGGGGTGGAGCCAGGGGCAGGGACGGGGTGGAGTTAGGGCGGGGCCAGGGGCAGGGGCGCGGGCATCCACCGGCGCAGGAGAAAGTTGGCGCCTATGCCGTCCATAATATTATCTTACCTCTTACAATAAAAAAATATTGATAAGGACCTCACTGGTAACTACAGCTAGTCAGACTTTTTAAGTAAAAAATGTGGCCTTTTAAAAAAAAAAAAAAAGTAATTTCACACAAAATATTATCAATAGTGTCAAAATTTTTCATGAAAAATGTAGTGTCATTTTCAATCTTTTTTCCCCAAGATCTTATTTATTTATCCATTTATTTATTGTGAAAATAGGTTTTTATTGTTTGACTAGGTCTAGTGGTAATCACTCAAAAGAGAAAATAAACAACAACTGAATTAGTCAATTGACAGAGGTCAGTGCTTCTAGCAGTTATACTTCCACAGTCCCACGCTGCAATCAAATGACAGAAGGATCTATCCTAGTTATTCCTCGTATGGCTGTTGATTTGGCCAAGAAAAGAAACGAATGGCTACAAATCCATATTTCTGATGAGCGGTGCTGTCTGAATATGCATAATGGTAGACCAAAAAATTATTTAACTTGTACTGAGACAATTTCACCCCACACAGTCTGGGTAATACAATACTGAACCTGTGTTGGTGAGAGTGCTTGGCAGTGGGTACATATATTGGGAGTGACCCAAGATAAAGGATGCTGTAACATAGTGGAAAATTTAATGTCAGTGGTCCTGCTGGGAGTAATGTAATAAACTTAGGAGAAAAAGATCCTACTTTAATGTGATTGCTACTGACAGCAGCCTAGATAAATATACTCTTTATATCCCTAATTAATCCTAACATCTGCCTCCAATAAATGACTTAACAAAGTTTGGAAATTCCTGATCTTGGAAAAAATCATACATGCAACCCAAAAGATACATTCTTCATATAATTACAAGGAAACTATATGTTACCTCTGCAACGTTAATGCTAGTCAGGCATCTTGCAGTCTGTCTTTCTATTTTTTTTTAAAGAAAAGGGGTCACTAACTTCTTCCCCGGTGTAACTCCATTGATTTCAGTGGAGGTACATCAGGGAGGAATGTGACCCATTACCATTATGTTTTGCACTGGTTGTGAATGTAAAATGGAATACCATTCTGTATATGATGAAATAATTGGAACCTTTACAGCAGATTGCTTTACAGATGAGATAAGATGTGTAATACTCTGCAGGAAGGCTATTGTTATACTACAGCCTGTCAAAACTCATTGTGATATACTCACTCATACAGCTTACTCTTATGTGCCCATCTCAAAAAAATAAAATTTCTATATATACATTTAATAAACGTTATTACAAAATTAATAATGGGATTCTTGTAAGATATTTCTCCAGAAGCTTTGCCTAAGGCCACGTACATCTCTGTTTAAACTCCATGGACTTGAATGGAGTTAAACCAGGGATGCAACTGGTCCCTGAAGTATGGTGTAGCTCACCAGTTTTGTCATCCAGATGCTATGCTCCTATGATGCTAGTCAGCTATACACCCGAACTATATATTTGCCTCACTTTCAAGCTGATATACAATGCCCTTCTTGATGGTTATCGTTACTGCACCTGTTCTGAATGAATGTGTATTTTACGTTCTTGGGTCAAAGCCTACAAATTAATGCCCTTTATTTTCTTCACTTTGCAAAATTGGTAGCTTGAGAAAGCAGAGTTATTCAAGTGAATAATGAAGCTGTCTTTCCACCTTGGCTATTCTGCCAAATAATTAGCTAGAATTCTATCTGGGAAAATGTCAGCATTGGGCAAATATCAGCATCAAGTTACTGCCCAAGTGGTCCATGCAAACTCCTACTTGTCTGCATTGTTATGCTGTGTCAAATGCCAGTGGCAGCTGCTGTCACTATCAGATACTTCCTGTATCATCTTGTACTCGCTGGAGTTGTATTATTACAAAGTCTTGAGCTTTTTTAATCCAGCACTGGAATCCTGTGGCCACACAATTAAGTTTATTCCCCAGAAACATGAAGGTTGGCCCTAGGCCCTCTGTTAAATAAACACGGACAGGACACTTACACATAGCAAAGTCCTTCTTGAACTGACCTGTAAATTCACTATGCTCCCCTTCTTCAAATCCTTTCTCATTGTCCCTGGCATGGTATCTTTAAAAAATCAGCCAGTGAAGGGAGAGATGGGTTAGTTACCACTTAGTTTACTTACAAATATAAAAAAAAAATGGTACAAATGTATACTAGAGGGGCCCAGACTTTGTTCCTTCTCTGGGATGAGTGCACTGCACACACCAGGGACTTTTTGGATTCCTCCATTCTTCCCCATAACCTCTAGGTGCCACCCTCCCATCACCCTCTATTTCAGGGACTCCCTGCAACCTCCCCACTCCCTCCTCCAGTACCAAGGACTCTCTGTGTCCCCCATTTCTGCCTCTGCCACATGCGAGGGGCTCTGTGTGCCACCTCATTCCTCCATCTCTCCCACAGACCCCATTCTGCCACTTCCCCATCATGTGTGGGCTCTGCGTACCCTCCATTCCCATCTCTGAAATTCTGGGGTTGATCGGATGCAGTATTCAAAAGTGACCATGTTACAGACAAACACAGAAATGCCATCGAGTTCAGTGTAAGACCTTGCTTCACTTGGCCAATAAAAATTGTATGTTTGTGTGTACCCTTCTGCCCCATGTTTCATGTGTCTTCTCGGATTGTAAGCTCTTTGGGGTAGGGACCAGGTGTTCCTGTAGCACTTAACACAATGGGGTTTCTGTGTGGAGCCTCTGGGTGCTAGTATATAAATATTAAATAATAATGATATAACTGCACATGTAACAGTGCACAGTTGCATAGGACCAATCTTCCCGGGGTTCTGTGGTCTATACACATCTTGACTCACCAACTAAAACACCACCTGGAATTACTCAACTACAGTTTTGTCTGATTAATTGGTTAATGTTTATGCAGATTTAAAAGGTATTAAGTATTATTACTCCAGTATGAGTGGATCATGGCATAGATTCTATTCCTTATGTGCTCATACGCACTCTCTTGGTTGCTGCTTGGTAATGCCAGCAGCCTTTGCGTGACACAAGTGATTGATGAGCATGGACACAATGGGATGATTCTTTTCTCATGTACACCAGTTTTACACTGCTATAACTCCACTGACAGCCTTGATTTGCACAGATATAAATGAGAGGAAAGTCAGGCTGAAAGGCTGCTGGGCAGCGTACGCAAAGCTGGCTGGTTTGTATGCCAGAAGCAGTGTCAGACAAAGTGGGATGAATCAGCTGAAGGCTGCAGTGGACTGTAGTGTTTGTTCCTGGTGGTGGCAGTAGCAGGCCCAGGTCTGGCCACAAATTAGACATGCTGTCAGAAAGACAGACGTGGAGTCCAACTGTCTCACCTGCCTGTTTCCTTTAGACCCTCTTCCCAACTTCCATTGTCTCTGCAGTGGTGAGAGTGACAGTCACCTGGTATTTTTTTCTAATAGCTATCTCTTGTGCTGCTCTGGACTCCATTGCCAAATAATTAGCCCATTTCTGCTATGATCTGACTTTTGTAATTCCCCATTCTCTTCCCCAGGAACTTCTACGAAAATAATAAATTTAGGGTTATTTTTATTTGCCTTCTGGTTTTTTGAGTCTTTAGGGTTCATGTTTTTGTGTTTTCCTTCACAAGCACAAGGGCTAGAACTTCAATTTATGCCCTGTAAGAGGGTCCGGACTCACCCCTGCGGCACCTCCTGCTGGTTATCCAGGGAATTAGCTCTCCAGCCTCTGGAGCACCCTCTGCAGGCCAGTGATCCGCCTGTCCTCTTCCTCAGGCTCCCGTGTCCCTCCCAGGACCCCGGTGCCCCTTGCTCTGGGTGCTGCCCCCTGGCAATACCCATATGCTAGGTCTCCCCTCCCAGGGGAACCCCCACCTCACCTCAGGTGAAGGCCACTGCCAGTCACCATCTAGCCCCCACTCTCTGGGGCAGACTGCAATATAGGCCACTCATCATCGGCAAGGTTGGGTTCGGACCTGCTGCCTTGGCCTAGCCCTAGGCTGCCCTCTGCAACCCCCAGTACCCCTTGGCCTATTACCAGGCCACAGCCTGGGGCTATCCAGGCTGGGGCTATCCAGGCTCTCCCCAGCCCTACTCCACCCAGGTATCCTGTCTAGCTCCTGGCTCCCAGCCTTCTTATACAGGCCAGCTGGGGCCTGATAGGGGCATGGCCCAGCTGTGGCTACTTCCCCAATCAGCCCAGTAGCTTTTCCCTTTGCCCCAGCCCTCTGCCAGGGCTGTTTTAAACCCCTCAGGCAGGAGTGGGGTAAACACCCCGCTACATGCCCCCACACAGGAGCACAGGTTGAGAGACAATCTAGACCTAATATAGGCAGGGCTGGTAGCACTGCTATTATTAAGGTTCCTTGACACTTCCCATTGTAAGACCCAGTTTTGAGTTGCTTAATACTTTGCCAAACTTTAACCACCTGAAATTTTCCAAGCTGGGTGTTTGCTTCTGCAGGCTGATTAAATCAATAAATAATCATTTATTATTTATAACAACTAAATCAAAAAGTAATTTCAGCCGAAGTAATTCAGGTGTTTTTGAGAAGGAAGCTAGGGAAAAATATGTTGGTTTTTTTTTAATGTTAAAAAAATCTGGTGACCTTTCTTTCCTTTGGAATGCTCCAATCCTCCCATGTTTTGGAGCTGGGTCTTAAAAATTCAGCTAGGGGCTGGCCTTTATCTTAGAGTTTTTGCTGTTCCATGAAAATACGCCCAGACTTGGCCAAGTCATAAGCCTTTGAAAATGGCATTCCTCATATGCTCAGCAGAGACTTGCTAAAGCAGGGGTTCTCAACCTTTTTCTTTCTGAAGCCCCCACCAACATGCTATAAAAACTCCACGGCCCACCTGTGCCACAATAACTGGTTTTCTGCATATAAAAGCCATGGCCGGGGTTACGTGGGTAGCAAGCAGGACAGTTGCCTGAGGCCCCATGCCACAGGGGCCCCAGCGAAGCTACATTGCTCAGGCTTCGGCTTCAGCCCTGGGTGGTGGGACTCAGGGCCCCGGGCTTCAGTCCCATGTGATGAAGCTTCGGCTTTCTGCTCTGGGCCCAGCAAGTCTAACACTGGCCCTGCTTGGCGGCCCTCCTGAAACATGCTTGCAGCCCCCCAGGCATAGGGTTACCATATTTCAGCGAGCAAAAAAGAGGACGGGAGAAGCCCCGCCCTAGCCCCGCCCCTGCCCCTCCCACTTCCCGCCCCCCCTGACCTCCCAACCCTCCCCCCGTTCCTTGTCCCCTGACTACCCCCTCCTGGGACCCCTGCCCCTAATTGCCCCCCAGGACTATCTAAGCCTCCCTGCCTCTTGTCCCCTGACTGCCCCAACCTTTATCCACACCCCCACCCCCAGACAGACCCCCTGGGACTCCCACGCCCCATCCAACCACTCCCCACCCCCTGACAGCCCCCCCCCAGAACTCCCAACCCATCTAAACCCCTCTGCTCCCTGTCCCGACTGCTCCGATCCCTCTCCCCACTCCTGCCCCCTGACAGCTCCCCCCCAGAACTCCCAACCCATCTAAACCCCTCTGCTCCCTGTCCCCTGACTGCTCCGATCCCTCTCCGCACTCCTGCCCCCTGACAGCCCCCCCCAGAACTCCCAACCCATCTAAACCCTTCTGCTCCCTGTCCCCTGACTGCTCCGATCCCTCTCCCCACTCCTGCCCCCTGACAGCTCCCCCCCAGAACTCCCAGCCCCCTACCCCCCCGCTCCTTGTCCCCTGACTGCCCCCTCCTGGGACCCCTGCTCCTAACTGCCCTCCAGAACCCCACCCCCTACCTAAGACTCCCTGTTCCTTGTCCCCTAACTGCCCCCTCCTAAGACCCCCCCCCAACTGCCCACCAGGACCCTACCCCCTACCTGTACCCTGACTGCCCAAAACTTTCTCCACTCCCCCCAAAAAGCCCCCCCCCGTTTCTTGACTGCCCCCTCCAGAACTTCCCTGCCCCTTCTCCTGCCCCCCTTACCCTGCTGCTCAGAACAGGGTGTTGGGCTCTGTGCGAGCCGGACACGTGGCTGAGCTCCCCAGCACAACAAAACCCGGTCCCTGGCCCTGCACAACAAAACCCGGTCCCTGGCCCGGACCGGGTTGCAGGAGAGAGCTGCCCTTGTATCAGCACAAAGTGCTCTCGCTCCCGTTTTGCTACGCTGCATGGCAGTAACCGCTCCCAGTTGCAAAAGGGGAGGGCTGCACTTTGTGCTGAGACACTTGCTCAGAATGCAGGGCGGAGCTCCTCTCCAGCTGCTCCGGAGTCCAGCCCGGGACTTCCCTGCAGCCCTCCCAGCCGCTCCGGGGGAGGGGGGAAATCCCGGACATTGTGAGTGCTTTACAAATTCCCCCCGGACGCTATTTTTAGCACAAAAAGGAGGACATGTCCGGGTAAATCCGGACGAATGGTAACCCTACCCAGGCAGCCCTGGACCCCTGGTTGAGAACCACTGTGCTAGAGCTTAGCAGCTAAAATCTCCAACGATTCTGTCCTCACTGGAACCTCTCACAGCTCTCGGTGCTGAGCAGCCTGCCCTTGCACTTGCACCATCTCCCAGGGAGCCACTGAGCATGCTCCAGCCCAGGGCTACAAGAATGAAACTAGGCTTTCCCTATAATGGCTGTTTGCACGATGGGCCTGCAGCTAAAAGCTGTTTGGAGCAAGGACCATCTTTTTGGTCTGTTCTAACACAATGGAGTCCTGGTGTATGACTGGGGCTCCTAGACACAACCACAATACCAATAAATAATAAAAACTAATTATAATTGTAGACATTGGGAATTTTGCCCTTGATTTCAGTGGGAGCAGGATCAGACCTTAAGTGGGTCGAGCAGGAAGCATTGCTATCTAGATTAGATGAAGAAGCAATGCACTTGGTCTCAGTATAGCAGTACCTCTCTTCAGCGCATCTCATCAAATGAGCAAAGAGATGTGACAAGAGTGGGAGAGAGCAGATAGTCCAAAAGGAGGAAAGACCTACTACCATCTAGCAACATTTGGGTAACCCAGGAACTGTAGAATAATGACTTTCCTGTCAAGAAAGCTGTAGAGAAAATCCAAGTAATTTCCTTTTTGTAAACAGGCTCAGAAAAAATGTTTCCCCATTGAAAAGGTCAGAAGGATTTTTATGGACATCTTGTACTTGTGCAACATTTGGTATTGACCAGACTGCAATGGCTCTGAAGGCTAAAGAATTTTTTAAAAATGTATTCAGTCCTAAACCAGTTGCTGATCACTGCTATCTCATTTTGTTGCTCATCTGCCTCATTAAAGATATAAATTAAAGGAGTTTAAGTGCTTTAAAGATGAGCTAAAAGGAATTGAGTAGCCACAACTCAGTATTCTCATTATGCAATTCTCTGTTAAAATGCTCTTTGTCATGGTAACTACTTCAGTACTGCCTCACATACATGATACACAGAGCAAAACACTGCCTCCAGTGTTGTCCCATATAAGTTGCCTCAGAAGTGCTGTCAAACTCAACACTTCAAAGAATAGTTCTGCGTACACAAGAGGAAGATTGGTTTTGTAATGAAAGCACTGGCTAATGAAGGACACAGTAGATATGAGTTTCCTTCCCAGCCAGGCAATATAGACCTCCAGTGTGACCTTGGCCAAGTCATTTAATCTCTCTGTGCCTCACTTCTCCATCTGTAAAATGAAGATAATTATACTTCCTTCCACCTATGCTTTGTCTTGTCTATGTAGATGATAAACTCTTTGGGCTAGGAATGTTATGTACAGCCTCTAGCAAAATGCGGCCCTCAATGGTTTGAGCATTGGCCTGCTAAACCCAGGGTTGTGAGTTCAATCCTTGAGGGGGCCACTTAGGGATCTGGGGCAAAATCGGTACTTGGTCCTGCTAGTGAAGGCAGAGGGCTGGACTCAATGACCTTTCAAGGTCCCTTCCAGTTCTAGGAGATAGGATATCTCCATTAATTCAATTCACTTGAGAGGGGGTCTAGGCATTAATGCAAGTAATAAAAATACTAATAATTAAATAAAGTGTTCTCTTACACTGGGTGGGAACAACCAGCAAAAAAAATTCAAATGCAAACTTCTGATGTTCTCAGTCACTTTAATTTGAATGTTCTATGCTATTTCAGAACAGTCACAGCTTGGGTATTAGAGTTGATGCCACTGTGAGAAGGTGCTGAATAAATGAAGGTATTCAAGGCTTCCTTAGTATACAAGAGTCCTTTACAGCCCCGTACATTGACAGGCAAATAAAATCAAATAGTTTAGATAGAAACAGTACTAATTTTATAGGGTATTGTGGAGTCAATGACTGTTAAGTGTTTCACTGACTAGTGTGTGTATGTGTATACACTAGTGAGTAAGGCTGGGGAAGCACACCAGTCTTGTAAATATGTCAGTCTTGAAGGATTATGGGCTGAGGCAATCCACTAGCCCCACACAGTTCTTATGAGGGGAGTGATGGTAGCATTGGGAAGTGTCAGGAAGGAAGCAAGTCTGTGAGATGAAGGTGTGAGGAAGAGGCGTTAGCTAGGAATAAGTGGGGCAGTCACTGGGAGAGGGTGTAAGGTAAAGAAAGACAGTGAAAGGAGCTGGGAGGAAGGTAATTGGGTAGCTAACTGATTAGAGGTTTTACCAGTCACACCAAAATCTACCTATTATTTAGAAAGTGGGAGCTAATTCCAGACCCTGGAGCCATCCCCATTCCCAGTGGGAGAGAGGGGCAGCAAATGAGATGTCCGAACTCATCATTTAAAAGGCTGAAGGTTCTGGATAATATCTAATGAAATTAGATTAATTAGGGTTACCATTCGTCCGGATTTACCCAGACATGTCCTCCTTTTTGCGCTAAAAATAGCGTCCGGGGGGAATTTGTAAAGCACTCACAATGTCCGGGATTTCCCCCTCCCCCGGCAGAGCGAGCGGCTGGGAGGGCTGCAGAAAAATCCCGGGCTGGACTCTTGAGCAGCTGTAGAGGAGCCGGAGCCGCCCTGCATTCTGAGTTGGCCTCTCCTGCAACCCGGTCCGGCAGCACTGTGCCAGGGACCGGGTTTTGTTGTGCAGGGCCAGGGACCGGGTTTTGTTGTGCTGGGAAGCGCAGCCACGTGTCCGGCTCGGCTCGCACAGAGCCCAACACCCTGTTCTGAGCAGCAGGGTAAGGGGGACCGGGGGCAGGAAGGTTCTGGAGGGGGCAGTCAAGAAACGGGGGGGGGCTTTTGGGGGGGGGGTGGAGAAAGTTTTGGGCAGTCAGGGTACAGGTAGGGGGTAGGGTCCTGGGGGGCAGTTGGGGGGGGTCTTAGGAGGGGGCAGTTAGGGGACAAGGAACAGGGAGGCTTAGGGGTGGGGTTCTGGAGGGCAGTTAGGAGCAGGGGTCCCAGGAAGGGGCAGTCAGGGGACAAGGAGCAGGGGGGTGGGGAGCTGGGAGTTCTGGCGGGGGGCTGTCAGGGGGCAGGAGTGGGGAGAGGGATCGGAGCAGTCAGGGGACAGGGAGCAGAGAGGTTTAGATGGGTTGGGAGTTCTGGGGGGGGCTGTCAAGGGGGCAGGAGTGGGGAGAGGGATCGGAGCAGTCAGGGGACAGGGAGCAGAGAGGTTTAGATGGGTTGGGAGTTCTGGGGGGGGCTGTCAGGGGGCAGGAGTGCGGAGAGGGATCGGAGCAGTCAGGGGACAGGGAGCAGAGGGGTTTAGATGGGTTGGGAGTTCGGGGGGGGGCTGTCAGGGGGTGGGGAGTGGTTGGATGGGGCGTGGGAGTCCCAGGGGTCTGTCTGGGGGTGGGGGTGTGGATAAGGGTTGGGGCAGTCAGGGGACAAGAGGCAGGGAGGCTTAGATAGGGAGTGGAGTCCTGGGGGGCAGTTAGGGGCAGGGGTCCCAGGAGGGGGCAGTCAGGGGACAAGGAACGGGGGGAGGGTTGGGGGTTCTGGGGGGGCGGGAAGTGGGAGGGGCAGGGGCGGGGCTAGGGCGGGGCTCCTCCCGTCCTCTTTTTTGCTTGCTGAAATATGGTAACCCTAGATTAACAGACAATAGTCCTGATTCAGCTTTTAGCTACACTGGTGTAAATGAGTAGTAAATCTATTTAAGCCAATTAAATGATACCCGTTTGAAACAGGTAAGATCAGAATCAAGCTCAGTATATGCAGATTAGCTATATATACAGTGGTCCAGATTCACCAGCATGCTATGGCTGTTTTGCAGTGCACTGGTGACGCCGAGCAGCTATAAACCCAGGCTAGCCAGCCAGTTAAAAGCCATGTTTACTGCTGCTTTGTGTTGCCAGAGGGGCAAGAAGCAGCTGTAGTGTACCATTGAAATTGGCTCATTCTGTGTATATATTGCTCAGACTTACCTTAATGATGTTCCCTTCAATGTCTATTGAATTGTTATTGCCTTCTGTTTATAAGGAATGTAGAGCTCGGAGCAAAAGATTGCATTGCAGAAATCACGCACATAGACACACAAAGACGTAACCATGCAGATCAGCTTGCCATGCATTCTGTGCTCATTTTATTAAATTAGGGCTACGTTCTCTCCTAATTTAGAACAATGATAGAAACATTGTTGCCTGCCTCAAGCTGTGATTTTACATTTATGAAAAAGAATGAAAACATTTTTGACGTGAATAGAGTGCAGGTATCTTGCAAACATTGATATCACTTGGGGCAACTCTTGTGGCATATGATCATAACTCTTTCTGAAAAAAAACCAGTTTGATGCAAAAATGTTTGACCATTTTGTCCCAGTATGATTAATACAGTAGCATACTTATTGCTAGGTGATTGTGAAGTAGTGCCATGCCTGGAGGGGAAGCAACATTTGTTAAATGTTTAAAACACTGAGGTGCTTATTTCTTATTTTTGGTACATATGGCTCTTGCCTGCAGCGCATTTTCATGGCACTGTGGGTGCACTGGCTTCATGCTATTCGTTTTCAAAAATATATGCAAATGCACACCAGTGTGGGTAGGTTTTTGCTGATGACTTCCCTGAAGCAGATTTCAAACTGGGGCATGGAAATTCCCTTCTGACTACAAAAGGAAGCTGTATGAGTTTGAATGCCAAGAGAGCACTTTCAGAACTGACGAGCGTGCTTCCAGCAGAGCCTAGCACATGGGAAATGACTGGTTTCATAGAAAAGGCTGGATGCAGTAACATCTTCTGCCTTCTGATCCCCTGCTTGTTAGTTCCAGCACACACTGTGAGGCCATGGATTAAGGGAGAGGGAGAGGGAGAGGGAGGGATAGCTCAGTGGGTTGAGCATTGGCCTGCTAAACCCAGGGTTGTGAATTCAATCCTTGAGGGGGCCACTTGGGGATCTGGGGCAAAATCAAGTACTTGGTCCTGCTAGTGAAGGCAGGGGGCTGGACTCGATGACCTTTCAAGGTCCCTTCCAGTTCTAGGAGATGGGATATCTCCATTAATTTATTTATAATTTATTTATTTAAGGGGCCACTGTGGCCACATTAAGGGTCTCTATATACCAGGATAAAGACCATGATTTCAGCCCCCTGAAATCAATGGTGCTGAAGATAACTAAATGGTACTAACTGATTTAAAGCAATGGCATGGTAAATGGGAGTTTTGAAAAAATTGGCACTAGGACAAGACTCTTTTCTGCATCATTGCCTTCTACAGAACATTGTATCACCTTTCTGAAAATGCAGGGGGGTTAAACAGTGTGGGAGGATTCAGAACTGCAGCTCAAGCATGTAATGCACCAGGATATGGTTCTGGCATCTTTTTAGAATAGGCTCTAGAATGAGAATGTGACTGAAACTGTCAGAGGCAGCTGGATGTAGGACACAGTTGATAACAGTTGTATAAGGGCCTGCACCTCACTAAGAGTGCTGTAGAAGAGTTGAGATTTGAGGATCTATCGATCCTGCAATTAGTGTAAACACTGGCTGGGATTATTACTGTTATTTTATATACCCAGAATATTCCAGGTGTTTTTCAAATACATAGGAAGGCAGATCCTGCCCTGAATAGTGTATAAAGAACATGCTTTCCTCCAAAGCTTCTTACTGTCCTGTTGATCTTCCCGTCATTGCGACTGCAGGTCTCCTGTATTCTCAACACTGGTCCCTTTTCCAGGGTTCTAATATTAGGTAGGACCTCTGAATCACTCAGAATCACAGAGGTAATCTTCACCAAAGGGAAGCCCTGTAGGGAAGGCTGGAAAAGCAAGTAATAGGACTGGATTATCTGTGGACATGGTCACGTACCTGGTTTATATTGTTTTTCTTTTTCTATTCTGAGCCCTTATACTATTTTTTCCTTGTTATTTTGACATCATAGGTCTTGTGTATATCTACGCCATGGTAGAGCGTTACATTTAGATAGCAGAGACTTAAGGGGATAAAAACAACAAGTAGTCTGGTGGCACCTTAAAGACTAACAGATTTATTTAGTCATAAGCTTTCCTGGGTAAAAAAACACTTCTTCAGATGCATGGAGTGAAAATTACAGAATCAAGCATAAATATACTGGCACATGAAGAGAAGGGAGTTACCTTACAAGTGAAGAACAAACAAAGAGACAAACACCTACAAGATCTTTATCAAGCATTCTTAAAACTACAATACCCACCTGGGGAAGTGAGAAAACAGATTGACAGAGCGAGACTGTACCCAGAAGTCACCTACTACAGGACAGGCCCAACAAGGAAAATAAAAGAACACCACTGGCCATCATGTACAGCCCCCAGCTAAAACCTCTCCTGCACATCATCAAGGATCTACAACAGGGGTAGGCAACCTATGGCACATGTGCCGAAGGCGGCACGTGTGCTGATTTTTAGTGGCACTCACACTGCCCGGGTCCTGGCCACCGGTCCGGGGAACTCTGCATTTTCATTTAATTTTAAATGAAGCTTCTTAAACATTTTAAAAACCTTATTTACTTTATATACAACAATAGCTTAGTTATAGATTATAGACTTATAGAAAGAGACCTTCTAAAAACGTTAAACTGTATTACTGGCATGCGAAACCTTAAATTAGAGTGAATAAATGAAGACTCGGCACACCACTGGGGAAAGGTTGCTGACCCCTGATCTACAACCTATCCTGAAGGACAATCCCTCACTCTCACAGACCTTGGGAGGCAGGCCAGTCCTCACTTACAGACAGTCCCCCACCCTGAAGCAAATACTCAGCAGCAACTAGGGTGAGCAGATGTCCCGATTTTATAGGGACAGTCCTGATTTTTTGGGTCTTTTTCTTATATAGGCTCCTATTACCCCTCACCCCCGTCCTGATTTTTCACACTCGCTGTCTGGTCACCCTAGCAGCAACTACCCACCACACCACAGAAACACTAACCAGGATCCAATCCTTGTAACGAACCCTGTTGCCTACTCTGCAAAGTTGTCAACAAAACTTTTGTCTTTCACGGGTACTTAAAAAAGCCCCCCCCCATCCCCGCAAAAGACAAAAGTTTTGCCGACGCAAGTGGCAGTGTGAACGCGGCTTTCCTGCCGACAAAGCTAACATTGCTCACAGGGCTGGAAGTATTTTGTCAGCAAAAGTGCCAACAAAGTACCGAAAAAGAGCGTTTACACACTGACTTTTAGTGACAGCCTTGTCACTAAAAGCTGTGTGGTGTAGACAAGCCCTAAAAATCAAGACACTGGATTTTATGGCTCATTACACAGGCTGTGACCCATTAACTCTCCTTTGTCTGACAACTGAAGGGGTATTAACTCCTCATTTCACCTTGAATGGTCTCTTGTAATGTGTATTAATCCCTCACCCTTAACAATCTGTTCTACCTTGTTTTGGCTGTGACAATCTTGAGTGTCTTTCCCAGACCTGAAGAAGAGCTCTGTGGAAGCTTGAAGTCTTGTCTCTCTCACCAGCAGATATTCTCTCACCCACCTTGGATCTGTAAACGAAGCATTTATCTTATGCCTTAAAGTTGGTCTGATGGTTAAGACACTAGACTTGGCTGCAGGAGATGTAGTTTCTATTTCTGGCTCTGCCACAGACTTTCTGGCCAAGACTATTAGTCCTGAATTTTTAAAAGTGATTTTGGTTGCCTCAAATTTTTGAGTGCCCAAGTGATGTCACTTTAAATGGGCCTGGTTTTCAAACAGTGAGTGCTCAGCATTTGCTTCAAATCAGGCTCTCTAATGTGTCTGATGTTGGGCACCCAAAAAATTGAGGTAAAATCACTAATCGCTTTTAAAAATGTAGGCCTTAGTTCTTACTCAGGAAAACTCCCATTCAAATCAAAATGTGAATTGTGGGTCCTAAGTACCTAAGTCATAGCAGAAGAACTAGGGAAATATGGCATCCAGTACAGCTTTATTTTATTGTTAGGCCAAATTATTAAACACACAGGACCAGATTCTTAAGTCCGTATGCAGTGTTACCTCTGTCCTTCTCAAGCAAACTCCTATTGATTGAGCATTTGGGGGGAATGGGAAAATCATCTTGCAAGCAATTAACAGAACTAGACAGAGAATTTGTTTACAGCATTTGCTCAGTTAGTCTATAATAGTTTTAACATCCCTCATTTTAATAAGCACTTGCATTTACTGAAGCTATAAAAAAAATATGAGTCTTAATGGTACCATTGTATTGTATTAGCTGAAATTTGACCAAGCACTGATGGATCAATAGAGGCGAGACTAACGGGCTGCGCTGGAAAACTGCTAGTGTTAACATTATAAATACCTAGAAAAAATATGCCTACCTTTATTGTATTTTTCCATAACACTTTCAAAAACAGGGGGTTAAGAAAGGAACATATGAAAGGGCTCAAGGTCAGCTTTGTCCTGTTATGTGATTTGGAGGGAAACACAGTTCTGTAAAAAGCTACAGTTGGCCACGTGGGAAGGAAAGAAGATATCCTAGGGTGTTCCTTACTTTACAGCTGCCATTTTCCCCTTCCACAAAATATGTTTGCAGCCAGATGGCCATATGGGAAAAGGGGAGATTGGCTAGAGAACAGTGGGAGGAGCCAGGGAATAGCTGCTCTAAAATGAAGTAGCATTGAGCATTCTTGAAGCATCATTAACTGTTCTGTGACTTCCTCTGGAGTAGTTCACAGAATGCGCACTTTTAGCCATTAGCAGCATGGCTATAAATTAGTTTGTACTGCTATTTCTGGGGTGTTGGCCCTAGGAGGATCATGTTTTTTTCAGAGTTACAAACACTTAAAAGTTAGAAACAGCCTCCATTCGCGAAGTGTTCATAACTCTGAGGTTCTATTATATTTAAAGGTGCGCTGTCAACTTTGTTTAAATCCATCATTTTAGGTTTTGTTTAAAAATAAATTCTAAAAATGTAAGGATGTTTTTGTTTTTAAATAAATATTTGTATCGAGGTAATTGCCCTTAATATTTTTTTTAACTCCACAAACAACCACACCAAACACAGAATAAAGCATTTATAAGTGTATCCACGCATGAGGGTGCTGGGTGTGATGAGAAGTAGTGCTGGATTAGGGCTAAGGGAGAGGAAGACCTCAGCAAGTTTTCCCTTAAATAAAAGGGACCTAATTCTCATGAGTCTTAGTGTGAATGAGACTCAGGTCCAGCACCTAGAAAAGTAAGATGAAAAACAGCAGAATGCTCATGACTGGAAGAAGCATGGTTCAATGTCCTGAATGTAAGCCTGGTGGCCAGGGACTTCTGAGTTCTATGCTTAGCTGGAGGCAAACTACTTGACCTCTCTGTCTCCATTTTTTCATCTGTAAGACAGGGATAGGTATGTCACGAGGACAGTTGGTATGTGAAGGGTGGTGTGAAGTTGTATAGCACTGCAGAAGTGCTTATTATTATTGAAATTCACCAATTTCAACTAGTCTTCTAAGAAAAGGACATTTGATCCACCCTCTTACTTTTTATGAGTTAGCCTAAGCACTCTGCACTGCACACAATCACCAGACTTCCCTCCCTATGGTATCCAGAATAATCTCTCTAAACAGCTTACTACTTCTCATACATTTCTTGCAGAAGCCTAGTAGACAATTTGAGGACATGTGAGTTGCTAAGAGCATATTTTCTCCTATGTGGAGGGAAAACCCGCATATAATATATGGGGCAGAAACATTGATTTTTTTAAAACTCCAATTTCCCTTTTCTTTGTTCCATGGGAGAGTGTGGCTTGCTGACCCACCCCATCAGGGAACAGGCAGGAAACATAACCTCCTACACCTGTGGATGGTCCAAGATCTATATAGAACTCTAGAGTGCCATTGTAGCTGAGTGGTTTGCTGGTCATCTTCTCCCCTAGCAGCCTGGCTTCTTCAGGAGTGGCTATACAACAGCAGCCACAGAGGCTGATTGGTTAACCATAAGGTCAACAGGGAGCATGCTGCAGAGTTCAAGCTTCCATCCGACCCTGCCACTAAACCCACCAATCCAAATTCACATGAGTATTATGAACGTGACTTCTTGTTTGTATGGAGACGACAGTCCTTTACAAAGCTCTACTGCTAATGTTGATCCCGGAACAGGTATATATTTTCTTCTTATGGACTGAGGTTGCTGTAACAGCATCTTTCTTTGCAAGTGGAATTTAGAAAGCAGAAATAAATTATAGAGGATCAAGATGTCTCATGTCATAAATGTTTAATAAGGGAAAGTGTAGTGCTCATGGAGTAACAAGGACTAATACCGAAGTGCCATATGTATGTTAATTTTAATGTATAAAAATATCTGCTGTGCTTTAGAATGCAGAGTGGAGTGAAGAGTTTGAAGGGACGATGTAAATGGAGCACAAGACTGGTCACTGACATAGGTGTTCATAATATAAAGGAGCTTCTTCCAAGTCATTCTAATTACCCTGAACTCAGCTGGCAGGTAAATAGGTGAAATGGGTCTCATCAGTCGTAACATTTATAGGACTCATTCTGGAAAGCAACTCTCAGAAATGTACTTCCCAGGCTATGATTTAATACCACCTGCATTCATGCATTTACTGAACAACCTCTTAAAGTGCAGCAGTGATGAGGTTGAGGTTTTTTCCACCTAATTTTGGGATTAAGAAATCCTAATTGAGAATTCACTAAGTTTCCTGCTATGTTGGAAATGACAGGTTCCATTCCATTTGATAGAACATTGCACTGGGTTGCCAACCAGAAGATAAGGTTTAAGGGCGTCCAGTTTTGCATATTTTCAGCCACCATTGCAGAGAAGACGGTCTTTGACGCTAGAACTGAAAGAGGAGGGGCCAATGCTGTCAACCCTTGTCTAGATTAGAGTTTTTGGTCCTATTGTACTCAAATTAATTGACTAGGGTGAAACATCACCAGCAACAAACCTTTGTGTCCAGGAACAAGTTGTTCCTGTATAGTTAATATGACAATCAATAAATTCTCAAGTTACAACAAGATCAAAAACTCTACTCTACATAAGACCTTAGTGTGCATACAAAACGGTAGTGTTGCCTAATATTTAGAATTGAAAAGGGTGTCTATTATCCTGAGGTCTGTTCCCATTACTGTTGCTCATGTGTGACCCTGGACAACCTCTTTGTACCTCAATTCTTCATTTCTAAAATGGATATGCTAATATTTACCTACCTCACATTTATACTGTGAATTTTGACTAATGTGGGTAAAATGCTATGAGATTAAAGATGCTGGGAACACTATTTATATTTAAATATTTGTATTTAAATTACTCAGTGAAATAACTTGGACATTTTACAAGGAAGAAGATCTTATGTTTAAAACACAGCTGGAGGGATAGATCCAATATCATTAGTACTTACAGTAGCTCTAGATTCTGTATTAGTTTTCAGAAAACTTTAAGGACATAGTTATTATTTGTATGTGTAGGTCTTTTCTTTCAGATGTTTCTGTTTAAATAAGGATTATAATACAATCTCGTCTCTTTTGTTATTTGATTTCTCTTTGGAGGCACAGGCTTGCTACAGGAAGTGGTATATCTAGTGAGTCAGGGAGCTGACCCTGATGAGATTGGATTAATGAATATAGATGAACAGCTTCCAGTCCTAGAGTATCCTCAGCCTGGTCTGGACATCATCAAGGTACAGTTGACTTCACTGAAAGTCTTTCAGCATTCAGATGCTTTTTTTTAAATCCCCATTTATTACCATTCCCCTCCATCCCATTTTTTTGTCCTTTTTGTCACTTGACCTGCTCAATTTGTTTTAATGATTCAGAATTTTATTGTAATGTTTTATTGTACTATGTTATGTTTTTAAATATGTTATGGAGGGAATGGTATGATGGGACTGTCTACAATAGCATGTTGCCGATCTCATTAGTTTTAGCAGTGAGTTTGTGAATGTAAAGCAGTATAGTAAGGACCTTTACATTTGACAATTTAGGAAGGAATGCCAGCCAACTTAGATGCCGTGAGAAATGTTTTCTCCTTCCATTTTCTTTTAGGAGCTCACATCTCCTCGCCTCATAAAAAGCCACCTACCATATCGGTTTTTGCCTTCAGACCTCCATAACGGCGATTCCAAGGTAAAAATGAATTGGTGTTTGATTAGCTGTACCACCCGCTGGTGCTTGCATGGTTTGCGAAGTGCAGGAAATATGCTTTTAATAACATGGATTGTTTTCACTTTCCTAGGTAATATACATGGCTCGCAACCCCAAAGACTTGGTAGTGTCCTATTACCAGTTTCACCGCTCCCTAAGAACCATGAGCTACAGAGGAACATTTCAAGAATTCTGTCGAAGGTTTATGAATGACAAGTGTAAGGAACTTTTCTCTGTGCGTGATGCAATCTGTTATCCGTTTATTTTTACCTCTGCATTCCATATATTATTATAATACAAGTATATAATTATATTTCTGGTGATATTTTAGTTGCTTCATGGGCACTGCCAACTGATTTTTAATGGATGGATTCAGACTGTAAAATTTCTCCATGTCGATGCAAACTATGGTCGTGTCGTCTAAACAATTGCACACCCTGCAGTACTGGGCACTGTGGATTTAGTCCTGCAGCAGCTTACTCAGGCAAAACTCCCATTGAGGTCAATCAGGGCCTAATCCTGCAATGTGCCAGGTGCCTTGTGGGAATTACCAAGCATCCTCAGCTCCTGTTGATTTCAGTGGATGTTGATAGCACTCATCACCTGTTGGGAGTCACCCTGCTCCTCACAGGATTGGACCAAGCGAAGAGTGAAAGTTTTTGTCATAGTCAAGAAGAAGGGACCAGGCACTATGTGGGAATGCCCTTCAGCCTATCTGCAGTGAAGCACACCATAGCTACATTGTGGTATTGTAAAATCAAGGTATTAAGTATCATAAAATTAAGGGTATTATCGAGGTTTTATGCCTTCCTCTGAAATATCTGGTTCTGGCCACTGTAGGAAACAAGATGGACTATTGGCCTGTTTCGCGATGGCAGTTGCTATGGGCTTGTCTATACTGCATTGTTAGCTCAAGCTATGAGTTGAGTATTGCCCCAAACCTGACCCCCATCCACACACAAAAATCTCTAGCTCTAGGCAGTCAGTGCTTTAAACTCAAGCTAGCTGGCCCATCAGGGTAGGTTGAAACACAGTGCTGCTGATGCTCAGGCTAGTAATGCAACAAGGATGTATCATGCAGCAGCTCCAGTTAACACAACTCATTAGCTGCTAATCAAATCATTGTGTAGCAATGGCTGGATCCCAGGCAGCAAGCTTCCATTGGAGCTGAACTTTGAAGTAGTCATTGGATGCAACTGCAGGGTTCCGTAGGAAGGAAGAATGAGCCAGTGGAGGTTAATAACAGGCTTTATAAACCATTGTTGTTTTCTCCTGTGGGTTTGCAGCAGGGGGGGGGAGAATCACTGTCTATCCATGCCATTTCATCTCCAACTTGCCCCATCCATATCCTGGAGCCTTGTGAAGGGGTTCCAATGGAGATGGGGGAAAGGGGAACATTCCACAGAGGTGCAACTCTCCTCTCTTGTGGGCAGGAGCTCTCCAGGTGTAATATATACCTTCCTGTACCAGGTTCAGTAATCTTGCCCCAGGTATGTGATTTATCCCAACATCACAGAGTCAGTAAAACATTGTAACACTTTCTATGTTCCTGTAACTGTGCAAATGGGGCCTTTTATAATGTAATACATTTAACTAAGGACCATGTCATGCCCTCAGTTTTTTTCCCCTTGGTGGGAATGAAAGGAGAAGAAAACCTGCTCCTTTGGCCAAAGTTTTGCTGGAGGAAGAGGACTGAGCCAACATGACATCATTCTCCCTCCATCCCTCTCCCCTCCTGGCCATGTAGAAACCCCTCCACATACCTTCTCTTCATGGTAGCTCTTTAGTTTCAGGACATGAGGATGAAGTCAGAGAACAGCCTCATTCTGTAGCATCATCCCCTGAAGATCTAAGAGGCTTTCCTCATATAAGATAATGATAACCTGTCATCACTATCTTAAACGGCTGCTGCTCTGCACCATCAAATCCACCCGGCTTGGGTTAGGAGCAGCCAGTATTGAGCTGTCCTGTGTGACATTTTTTGCTTCATCAGTTTGTAGCCCTAATGTAAACACATATTTAGAGGTGTGTGAAATAGTCATAACGAGAAAGTGCTCAGAATGCCAGTTTTTCACATACTGTTATATACATTGAAAATGGGTGTGTTTTGCTGAAAAATGACCTGTGTTTTGTGAATTTTCACATGAAAGCAGGCCCCTTTGTGAAGTAAAAATGAGCCCATTACCAAATTAAAAATGCGAAGTTCAGAAGTGGAATATTTTCTCATTTTGTATAGCTACTTGGTTGAATTCATGGAAAAACATCATTTGAAAAGAAAATTGCCCATAGTCAGATGACAAGATGTTTTGTGTAAAATGTGGAAAAATGTTCACCTGTTTTGCACAGATCCTACTTCTTGATGATTTGAAGTACTCATTAGAAATGATGATAGATGACAAACTGATAAATTAACAAATTTTCAGAATGTATTTTTGCCTGGATTGTGTACCCAAATATATTTTCTTCTGATAATATTAGCAGCAAGACATTTTTTTCTTAGATAGCAGGGACCAGTGTCTGATCTTTATTACACTGGTGTAAAGTGACTGAAGTCAATGGATGTATTCTGGATTTACACCAGTGTAAGTGAGATAAAGTTCTGGCCCTAAGTCCTGATATTCTTTTGGATGAGCAGAAGTACTCCTAGACAATTTAAAAGCAACAGAAACAAGACAGTAAATTTAGATTTTGGGGCACTGGGGAGGGGAAAGATTTAACTGTGAATTTCCTGGTTATAGATTTTTATTTTTGATTTTCACTCTTGTTTCCAGAACAACATTTGGATGCATAGGGCCATTTCCTCAATACTTTCTTAAATAAGGAAGAAAATGTTGACCTGCCCTAGAAATTGCATTGCACATAGGAATGTAGTGAGGAGGAATCTTTTATCAAATGTGGATAATGGTTTCTTAGACCATCTACACTTCTCTCCCTCGAAGCTATCTCCACTTTCTGCTGAGTGTAGCCAAGTGAAAGAGAAGTGGAATGTAGTGTGACATGTAAATTGCAGGAATGTCCTCTCATTCCCATTCAGTAATATGCATAGTCATAGGCGTGCGCACGGGGTGTGCCGGGTGTGCCCAGGCACACCCTAAGGCAGGGGTGGGCAAATGGCTCCCCTCTCCAGGCGCGGCAAGCTGCGGGGTCTGCGCTCCCCGGCCGGAGAGCCCGGCTGAGCGCAGCAAGCTGCCGGCCCCTCCCCCGCCTTTCTCCCTCCCCATGAGTCCTGCTGCCGCGAGCACAGCGCTCTGGGGGCCGGGGCTGCACGCTCCCGTGGGGCAGGGTTTGGCTCCATGGGGAGGCAGACACCTCCCACCTCTCGTGGAGCCATGCTGCCCCGTGTGCAGTGCTCTGGGGGCTGGGGCTGCGCATGCTCCTGCAGGGCAGCATTTGGCTCTGCGGGGAGGCTAGGAGCCTCATCTCATGCCATGGTAAGGAGTCCGGGGCCAGGGGGGTTGGATAAGGGGTGGGGGGAGTCAGGGGACAGGGAGCAGGGTGGGTTGGATGGGGGTGGGATCCCGGGCGGGGGTGTTAGGGGTGGGGGGGTCTCTGGAGGGGGCAATCAGGGAGCAGGGGGTGTTGGATGGAGCATGGGAGTACCGAGGTCTGTCAGGGGGCGGGGGGTAGATAGGGGTCAGGGGACAGGGAGCAAGGAGGGTCCTGGGGGGCAGTTAGGGTGGGGGGGCTTCTGGAGGGGGTGGTCAGGGGACAAGGAGCTGGGGGGGATTGGATGAGTTGGAAGTTCTGGGGGGGGCTGTCAGGAGGCAGGGGTGTGGAGAGGGGTGTGGAGTGGCAAACAGCGACCCTTGGGAGTCGCGATCGGCCGAACCTGCGGACACGGCAGGTAAAACAACTGGCCCAGCCAGCCAGGGGCTTTCCCTGAACAAGCGGCGGACCGGCTTTGAGAACCACTGCTTTAGGGCAAATCAGCTCTCTGTGAAGGTGTTAAGATCTCATCGACACTGATGGAGACTATACTCTATTTCAGTGATGTTCCTTATTAGGCATAAGAACACTGCAGAAACAAACAAAATTTCCTTGGAAGTATAAAGTGCTTCAGTCATTCAAATGTACTTATTTTCCTCAGCTCCTGTCAAGAGGGACTCATAACAATATTCATCAGATTCTTTGTCAGTTATAATGTTCTCTCTCTCTGCAGTAGGATATGGTTCATGGTTTGAGCATGTGCAAGAATTCTGGGAACATCACATGGACTCCAATGTACTTTTCCTCAAGTATGAAGATATGCACAAGGTAAACCAGATATTATAAAGAATTTTCTATTGCCTGATATTGATCGTGACTCAGATTCATCAAATTAGGAGTCTAAAGTCAGACTCCTGAGTCCATACTTGAACTCCCAAATGTGTGGCCTAATTTTTCAAAGCATTGATGACCAGCAGCATCCACTGACTTTCATGTAAGCTGTGAAGTTGCTCAGCACTTTTTGAAAATCAGGTAATTTATTTAAGCGCCTTAATAAGGATTTACGGCCAGATCCACAAAGCTACTTAGGCGCTTAAATACCAGATGTAGATACCTAAGTCACGAAGTCTCAGTTTTGGCTCCATTTCAATTCACAAAACTCACACCAGGTCCTGCAGGCACTTAAGGTTTCCTAGGCATCTATGTTTCTGCTCCTGGCATTTGCTGGTTTTCCAGCATTTGAGTTTGGGGGATTCAACTTTCACACTCAGGAAGGGCCCAAGCAGCACAGGATGCTATTTTGGGGTTGCAACCTTAACTCCACTTCAACACATTTTTTGCATTTGTATATTTAATCCTGAAGTCTATTAACTTTTACTTGTTTTTAAATATTTTCTTACAGGACCTTGCAACAATGGTTGAGCAGCTGGTGAGATTCTTGGGAGTTTCTTATGACAAAGCACAGCTGGAATCCATGGTGGAACATTGCCATCAACTCATTGATCAGTGCTGTAATGCAGAAGCCCTTCCAGTTGGCAGGGGTATGTGTCAAATACACAGTAACTTCTTCAGGTGGATGTCACAAAAGGATAAGTGATGGATTGATAAAGGACAGGATGTGTTGGCAAATTATTGTCTTAAATTCAATCTACAGTAAAATGTTATTGAAACAACATAGGGAAAATTATCATTAGTCTGATAGGAACTTTGACCATTTAGTATTGGGACAAAGGAGTGAACGTGATTTAAAAGAAAATAAAAGCATCCAGGATGAACATTGCATATTTACAAATATTTTAAAGGTATTGGGCCAGCTTCAGCATTGGTGCAAGTGGGTGCAACACCACTGACTTTAAATGTGTTGTCTCTGCTTATATAAGTGATAAATTTGGCCCTAAAAGAGGCATTTGATTGAGAGAAAAAAAACAACAAAAACAACCTGGTTGTAAGAAGGAGGTGACCATCTAGCATCAGCAAAGATAACCACTACATTTTAAGGCCAGAGGGACCATTAGATTAGATCATCTAGTCTGACCTCTGGTATAACACAGGCCATAGAATTTCACCCAGTTACTGCTGCATTGAGCCCAATAACTAGTGTTTGACTAAAGCATCTCTTCCAGAATGGCATGATATCTTGATTTGAAGACAAGAAGAGATGGAGAATCTATCATTTTCCTTGGTAGTTTGTTCCAATAGTTAGTCACCCTCACTGTAAAAAATGTGTGCCTTATTTCTCATTTGAATTTGTCAGGCTTCAGCTTCCAATCATTGGTTCTTGTTATACCTTTATCTGCTAGATCAGTGGTCACCAACCAGTCGATCTCAATCTCCGGTGGCACAGTGTGGCTGCCGCTAAGGCAGACTCCCTGCCTACCCTGGCTCCACGCCGCTCCCAGAAGCGGCCAGTGCAGTCCCGCGGCCCCTGGGGGGCAGGGGTCTCCCTCCATGCGCTGCTCCTGCCTGCAAACACTGTGCCCGCAGTTCCCATTGGCCGGGAGAGCTGTGGGGCCAGTGCTTACAGAGAGGGGCAGTGCACAGAGTAACATGCCCCCCCCCCAGTGGCTGCAGGGGTGCGTTGGCCCCTTCCGGGAGCGGTGTGGGGCCGGGGTAGGCAGGGAGCACCCCAGCCCTGAGCCCCCTCCTGAAGCCAGCACCCCATAGACCCTCCTGCACCACAAACCCTCCTGCACCTCAAGCCCCAGCCCTGACCCCCCTCCCAGAGCCAGCACACTGTACCCCCTCCTGCACCCCAACACTTTGTCCCAACCTGGAGCCCCCTCCTGCACCCAAACTCCCTCCTAGAGCTTGCACCCCTCACCCCCTCCTGCACCCCAACCTCCTGCACTAGGCTCAGCCCAGAGCCCCCTCCCACACTGCTAACCCCTCAGCCCCAGCCCAGAGCCTGCAACCCCTCCTGAACGCCAACCCCTGCCCCAGCCCGGTGAAAGTGAGTGAGGGTGGGAGAGAGTGAGTGACAGAGGGGGGGGGAATGGAGTGAGCAGGGTGGGGCTTTGGGGTAGGGGCGGGACCTCTGGGAAGGGGCGGGGTAGATCCTGGGTTGCCCTTAGATTCAAAAAGTGATCTTGAGCATAAAAAGGTGGGAGACCACTGTGCTAGATTAAACAGCTCTTTAGTATCTGGTATTTTCTCCGTGTGTTACCTTTCAATCTTCTTTTTGAGAAGCTAAAGAGACTGAGTTCTTTAAATCTCTGTAAGTATTTTCTCCAGCCCTCAAATCACTTTTGTAGCTTTTTCTTCACCCTTTACAATCTTTCAACATCCTTTTAAAAACATGGACACTAAAACTGTACACAGTATCCCAATATTGGTCTCACCTTCTTACTCCTATTCACCACTCCCCTGTTTCTACATCCAAGGATAGCATTAGCCCTTTTTGCCACAACATCACACTAGGAACTCACATTGTTTATCCATTATGACCCCTAAATACTTTTCCGAGTCGCTGCTTCCCAGGATACTGATCTCCATTCTGTAGGTACGGCCTGCATTCCTTGTTCCTGGATGTGTGATCTTGTATTTTGTTTGAAAGTGCCCAGGTAACCAAGTGATACAGATTACTCTACGATTACCTGTCCTCATCATTATTTACCACTCTGCCAATCTTTGTATCAGCCACAATTTTTATAAGCAGCGATTTTATTTTTACTTCCCAATCATTGATAAAAATACTGAACAGCATTGGGCTTAGTATGATCCCTGCCAACCTCACTAGAAGCATCCTATTCAATAATGGTTTGCCAATGACAATTACTTTTTGAGATCTATCAGTTAGCCTGTTCTTAGTCCATTTATTCTATGCTCTATTGATAGTGTAAAGTGCTAATTTTTTTTTATCAGAATGTTGTGTCATACTAAGTCAAATGCTTTACAAAAGTGTAAGTATATTACATCTACATAGTTACCTTTATCAACCAAACATGTAGTCTCATCATAGAATGAAATCAGCCTTGTTTGACAGGGTCTATTTTCCATAAAATCCATGCTGACTGGCATTAATTCCCCTCCTTTAGTGCTGTATTAATTGAATCCTGTATCAACTTTTTCCATGACTTTGCTCAGGACTGACATCAGGCTAACTACAATCATCTGGATCATCCCACTGGCCTTTTTTGAATATTGGCATGACATTAGCATGTGATCAGTCTTCATAAGGCAGCTCCTTATTTTCATCTGAAAAATCTGTTACTCTGCAAGCCTGGCATGGAAAGACACCCTGTATACTGTAGAGAGGCAGTGCAGTTATTCGAGTAGCAGACTGGGAATCGGAGTTCCTGAGATCCATTCCCTGCTTTGTATTTGACTTGCTCAGTGACCTTGAGCCTTTGTGTGCCTCCGTTCACCTATCTGAAAACAGGTATAATAATAATTCTCACCTACCTCATAGACCATGTGTTCACTGGCCAAAAAGGGGGATTCTTAGCTCAAGTTAACTAATGAGGTAAAATCCTAGTGAAAACAAAGCAGTTTGTAGTTTTCGCATGAGTTAGCAGGTCGAGTTAAAGGACTCCTCCCCCCACCCTTCCCCTCAGTTTCTGTCTTTGTCAGCGATATAGCTCACTGCAAAAAATACCCAGGACTAGATCCACAAAAGAGACTTTGGCTCAGCATTGCAGTGCCTTACTTTAGTCGCCCTGCCACCTAATGCAATCCTCAGCCCTGACATAGGCAGCCAGGCTCCCTATACAATGCGTGGGGACTGTTAGGTGCCTAAGAATGGGAGTCACAAAAGCCAGCACACTGTGAGGAGCCACCTAAGCTAGCCAATAGGAAATGGCAAAAGAAGGGTGTGGTCTAAACCCTGCCCCTCAAAGGGAGTTAGGCGCCTAACTCCCGCTTGGGATTTACAGCCGTGACCTCTCTCCTGGAGGGGAAAACACAGCGGAGATACCATCAATTCCTCTGCCAGTTCAAGTACTGCCTTTCAGTACAATAGGATAGTTAAGTTAGAATTTGGCCTGGCCATTCAGTTTTCCCAGGGTGGGGGGAGAGAGAGACAAATGCAGCGGTACCTTCCTTTTAATCGCCATCTATGGCTCAACTGCTCAGCAGGGGCAAGGGATGAGCCCATGGCATTTGTGCTGCTGCTTCCTCGCTCCCTGATTGGCTCTTATGGAGAGTGATTTTGCTGGCCTTTTGACTGGCAGTCGTGAGGAAAGAGAGACTGGCTGTGGTGAGAACACCACAACCTGCCACTCCTCAATTGGAGGTCATGGTAGCGTCTCTGTAAACCAGCCTGTCTGGATGGCATCCAGAACAGGTGCAGGGTGATGGTCTGTCTTTTGTGTTCCTACCCTGTTGCTGTTATTATTGTCTATTGTTTTACATTACAACCTAGAAGCCCCAGTCAGGGATCAGTACCCGTTTGTGCTAGGCACTATACATAAGCTCTTATTTTGTGGTAGAGGAGGGAGCTACAGTAGTCAACTAAGTATCTGGACATTTATTTGCTGTCTGCTTTTTATTGAAATTCCTTATTTTGAATTCATTTTGATTGCTGTTTTTGGCTTTTGCAATGTTTTGTTTCTTCAAAATGCAACTTCATTAATGGCAGTTTTGTCCTCTGTTCATTTATGTGATATAGCATGGTAGCAATAACACCACATGCTCCTGGGGGAATTCTGTGCCAAAAAATTAAATTCTGCACCAAAAAATAAAAAATCTGTGCACAATATTTTAAAATTCTGCAAATTTTATTTGTCAAAATAACACTACATAATCATGCCAGTTTCTATTATTTTGGTAATTTATTTCAAAATACCTGCCAGCAAGTATGTCTGTAACAATACAGATACACACAAAAATTCCTCCAGGAATAGAGTTAAAGAAACTCCTATGATAACCCAGTACTGTTTCTCTGTGCCCCCCCCAGCCCAGCCCAGCCCCTCCCCGCCTAGAGCCCAGACAATATACCTGACCCCGTACACCCCTGAGCCCAGCCACAGGGTTCTGCAGCCTAGATAACCGCACCTCCTCCCTGCCAGAGCCCAGATACCCGCACCTCCCCCCCCCCCAAGGCCAGCTGTGGGGGCCCCCCTTGCCTAGAGGCCTGCACCCCCTCCAGCCCAGAGCCCAGCCACGGGGGCCCCCAGCCCAGACACCCACCCTCCTACCCCTCAGAGCCCAGGGATCCAGAGGGAGAAACAGCCTGATTCTTGGTCCCAGGCTTGTGTGGAGTTTCCTGCGTGCTGCTGTCTCCTTCCCTCAAGGCATGCTGGGAACTGCAGCTGCCATGAACCCTCTAGGACACCCCCACCCCTGAATTGTGAAGTGTCGCAGAATTCCCTCAGGAGTAACCACAGTTTACTGTAATTTGTTCCAAATATTTTTAATTTATCAACTACGTTTACGTTATTATTTTGCTTTATTTTGGTTCTTTAATTTTTTTTTCTTTTAGCACATTGATCTTTACTCTGAAGAAAACCTGAGCTGCTGTGAAAGCAGAGCATTTTGATTAGCTATATTACTTATATTTGCTTCATATCACATCATAAATTACACAGTTGCATGATTCAAATGATAAACCAGGTGGGTAACTTTTTGACAAGCTATCAGTCTATATGGTTGAGAAATAGATGCTAGTAAAATACACTATAGTACATGCCATTTATAAAACTTGTGATTTGTACCTAAAGTATCATTAGAGAGATTCAGGAATAACAAGGTTCTTCAATTTTATTTTTGAGACAAAGGAAGAATCCTTTTTTATTACCTAAAGGATAATGTATGATTTTATGTTGCACAGTGTACTGTATTTGTCCCATAAGTGTTGCTAGAACACAACTGAAATCAATACCTGACTTTTATGACTGCAAGAACATTTTTATTAATAGTACTCACTGCCCTGTTTGACACAGGAAAGGCAGTACCAGCATTTATTTGTCAAAAACTGTCAGATTAAGCATTTTCAGTCAATTTCAAAGCCTTGATCTTTGGGGATGTAAAAACCCCTTCTAGTAGTGAATTATATCTTCAGGGGTACTAGGAAAATAATTATTTCGCAAAATGACACTTGTCATGTGTAATAACTAACTTCAAGTCACTGTGCAGTTGGGGGGACACTCATTGCAAACTTTTTGACAGTGCTCACAGATAATTATGTCAGTGGCGTAGCCAGGTTCTAAGAGCAGGGGGAGCAAACATTAAAAAGGGCCCCCCCCTTGGCTCCTCCTCTGGCCACGCCCCTTGGCTCCTCCTCTGGCAGCTCCACGCCCCCCTCCCCATGGCTCCTCCGGCTGCGCTGCCCCCCCCCCCCATGGCTCCTCCAGCCACACTGCGGGCTGCCATGCTGCGCCCCCCCCCCACACTCCTCGGGCCGCGCCGCCCCTCCCATGGCTCCTCCGGCCGTGCTGTGCCGCCCCCGCAGTCCCCCCCCCATTGCTCCTCCGTCCGTGCCTCCCCCACCATGGCTCCTCCAGCCGTGTCACCCCCTCCCTATAGCTCCTCCAGCTGTGCTGCCCCCCCTTGCCTGCAGGAGCCCAGCGCCAGCCCGGCAGGCCAAGCTTCAGAGCGGAGCGTGGGCCCTGCCCACTGGCACCATGGTAACCCCTAACTAAGGTGCTGCTTTTGGAAAATGTGCTGACGGGAAGCAGCTGCTTCCCCTGCACCCCTCCAGCTACGCTACTGAATTATGTCCTTGGCCCCAATTATGTAGCTATCATATATGAGCAACTTTCATTACATTAACTAGGAGTTTCTCATATGCATCAAATGCATCATCAGGTCTCCTTTGTGTAATCTGTGGTCTTGTTAATATGATTAAGTTCTGTGGTAGCATGGTCCTGACTCTCCTCCGTGTTATGGCAGTATAACACCCTTGATTTGAATAGAGCTAATCTTCACTTAAACCTCAGTAAATGAGAGGAGAATTAATCTCAGGCCCAGTGGATAAAATATTTTTACTTTCCTACTGAAACCAACTAATTATAGTTGGTGGATTCATTATACAGTATGAGCCCAATTCAACACTGTGTTTCTCCAGTTGATTTTGACTGAGTTAAAGTGGCATAAAACCAGAATGACACAGTGGTGAATGAGGCCCAAGAGTGTTTTACTGGCAACTTTAATGTCATTTTCAGGTCATTTTATTAGTTGGTTTCAGTAGGAAAGTAAAAATATTTTATACAAGGAGCCAAATTTTCAAACATGGATGGCTAAATTGTCCCCACAGAAAATGTGCATACACTCATTATGCATGCACGATTCACATTTATATCCACAAACTGAGTACCTGAATGCACATTTTTGTAGGCATAATTTAGGTATTCACTCATCTTTGAGAAATTGCCTCATTATATTTGTGCAATCATAAACACCTTTTATACATATACTGAAATAAAATAAAGGCACTTAATGATCTTTAGTGTTATTTTATTCTCTTCTGGGTGTATCCTTCCACCAATGCGTGATGAAGTTTCAGCAACCGTGTAAATACATCCCTGATTCAAAAGGGGATAATTAAACCACCATCGTCTGCAGTGAGATCTGAAATCCACAATTAAGTTACAGTAGAACCTCTATTTTATGAACACCAATCTTATGAACTACCAGTTATAAGAACCATTTTTCCTGACATGGAAAAAAAATCATGTAATAAAAGTGGCGTTGATGAAAAACAGTGAACATCCTTTCCCATTTCACTGTCTTCAGTGCATTGGAAATCCCTTTGTAGTGGTTTAAAAAGTGGTTTAAAAAGAAAGCGAGGCCGTGAACATTACTGCAATGTGTGCACCAGACCTACTGTAATTTTGAGATGTTCAATTATGAACTCTTCAATCTCCAATTAGTTCGTAAAATTGGGGTTCTAATGTAATAATAGTCAAAACAAATGTGGTACCTATTATTGTTATTTAAAGATATTGGGCCAAATCCTTCAAGGGGATGAATGCTTTCGGGATGAAATTCACCCCGTGTAGATGGCCAACACAAGGAATGTGGCACCTATTTTGAGGGCTTCAAAGGGATTTATTGGGGTGTATGAATGAATCACACCTCCTGTGGAGGCTAAGCATCCCAAGTCTCATTGAAGTAAAAGTGAGTAGAGGTTGATCTGCAGTTGACAGGAGGTGCCTGGTACCCCATCTCATCAGACACATAATTTTAGAAAAGCCGGTGTTCTGTTATGTCACCAGTCTGACTTCTGCTCTTTCTCTGTATTTCAGGACGAGTTGGGCTATGGAAAGACATCTTCACTGTGTCAATGAATGAGAAATTTGATTTAGTTTATAAGCAGAAGATGGGAAAGTGTGACCTCACATTTGACTTTTATTTATAGAAAACATGCATGCATACAATATCCAAATATTAGCTAAAAGTGCTTTATGCATTCATTTATTTCCTGCTGGACAAACTACTGTAGCTATTATGTGTAACATGATTTAAAAACAAACAAAATCTAAGTAAACCATAGGAAATACTATTATTCTTGATCCTAAACAGCTGTTTATCCTTCAGCATTTTAATCTTTTGTCAACATGCAAGAATTTCATAGATAATACAAGAATACTCAGCTGTTATGGAATGTATTATATAAGTATAAGGTATGTATCATATATGCAACTAGAATGTACACTTTTTCAGCCCCACATTGATTATTTAATGTATTTTATAGAAGCTTTTCACTGGAAACCTAAATAAAATTCAGTAAACCAAATAAAAAATTATTTCAGAAGGAAATCAGTAATAGGCCAAACCAAACTGTATGCTAGAATGATCTCAGGGGTTAGCTGTCACATTTATTTTTATAGTTGGAATGTCAAGGACAAAACAATCCTATCCCAAATTAAAAGGATAAAGATGGGGGTTTCCTTTAATTTTCACACTTCCATTATTTGTAGGATTTCTGAGTGGATACCATTTGCTGGCATACTTTGCAAGACAAACATAACTGTGGTTGTCACTCCACGCACACATGCTCTTATGTCTGATAAGAGTGGCTGTTTTCAGAGTGAATGAAATTCATCCCTGTGAAGAGAGCGGGCCATCACAAGGGCCTGTTCAGCACTTAAGTCTCACTCAAGCCCTCAGCATAGGGTGTAAGTGAGTTGTAAGTGGTGCATGGGGCTTGTGCTGGGTCTATGGTTAGGAGTCCATTTCTCCCAGGATTTCTGTGATACGTGCTGGTCTTCCACACAGGTCTGAGTTTCACCCATTGAGAATGATCCCCTTAGGTAACGAGAGCGTTCTGCTGGATTCTGAGCACCCTCAAGTTTAATTGAAATCATGGGAGTTGAGGAAACTTAGTATGTGTAGCACTTTTAGAACCATTCAGACATAATTTGAAGATGGTTGTACATGTTGGTACAAATACGTAAATGAACTAGCAGGTCTTGAAGAAGAGATTTTTAAGGATACTCCAGCAGATGGGAGTATTACACAAGCGATGGTATTTATGCAGAATACAGTTGCAGTAATTGACTGTCAGCCATTAATAGTCTGATTTATAAGCAGGATTCAAGTTTATTTTTTCTAAGTCTTTTTATTTCCCTGATTTGCCTGTGGGTAGTTACATACTTAACTATGTAAGCAGGCTACCATAACAATGAGATTCTACAGAATTATTTGATTCTTCAGTTAAAAATCTATATTTTTAGGTTCTCAGCTGCAGGAGGCCCGTTTTGCTAGCCCTATAGTATATCTCACCAAAAGCTGTGAGGAAGGACTAGCAGATTTTAGTATTTTGCTTCTGTTGGAAAATAACCTGTCAATGCAGCAATTGGCAAGTGGTGTGGCATGATGTGGCTTGACAGCACCTTTCCTTGTATATTTGTGAGTGAAACTGCTTTCAGTGAAATTTTATTTCTATTTTTATATTTTTAGTACTGTATGACTATTAAGCACTACACATTATACTTCTGTGCTTGCTTGCCTATTTAATAAAGACATGTTCCATGCATGGAGGTTTGGTCATTTGTTTCATTAACATATGCAGGCTGAAAAGTGTCTTCTTTTTGAGTTCATTTTGTCCTTGTCAAGTATCAGAAGGCCAGATGCGCACACAAAATAGCTCCTGCTTGTTATAGTTTTGCCTCCAGGACTGGGAACAAGGTGAATCACTCATGACTACATCTACTCTTGCCTACATCACAACCCTTTCTCCCCTTATTGGTTGAAATTCATCCTTGTGCAGAGAGCTAGTTCAAGGCTCATGCCCACCTATGTCTCACCTAAGCTCTGGTTTAAGGACTTGGGGCTAAATCCACAAAGGGACTTAGGCGTTACATTGCTCAGTGTTGCAATGCCTAACTGTAAGGCACCTTGCCACACAGTGGAATTCACAGCCCTGAGTTGGGTGTACAATTCATGTGGTGAGACATGCACCTGAGAATGGGCAGCACAAAAGCCAGCAAGCTGTGCCGGAACTAGCCTATAGCAAATGTTGAGAGGGGTGGGGGTTAAGCTCCACCCTTCTCAGGGATGTAGGCATCTAAGTTTGGGCTGGATGGAGGCACCTGTCACCATTTGGGATTCTCAGCCATGAACCCTCTCCTGGAGTTAAGCACCTAAAGCATTTCTTGCAAAAAATGCAGCAATGCCTAATGGCTAAGGTTAAGATTTTGTCATGGAGGTCATGGATTCTGTGACTTTCCAAGACCTCTGTCACATTTTCAGCTTCAACACCATGCCCTGGGGTGGTGGGGCTGGAGTTGTCAGCCACGGGGGCTGCGGGGCCCTGGAGCTCCAAGCCACTGGTCCCTGAGCTCTGAACCACTGCAGGCAGCAGGGGCTGGAGCTGTCAGTCTCCCCCGGCAGTCAGTTCTCCCCCACATTATTTTTAGTAAAAGTCACAGACAGGTCACAGACGTCTGTGAATTTTTGTTTATTGCCCATGATCTGTCCATGAATTTTACTAAAAATAACCATAACAAAATCTTAACCTAATGCCATACAAAATGGTGACAGACTGGAGATGCCACTTTCTAACCCCTTATAACTGTTAGCCCTATGGTTTGTGCTCTCAGTTGGGCTACAGGAGACTAGCATTCAATTCCCCTTTCTGCCTTATGTAAAAAAGTAATTTGAACTTGGGTTTCCCACCTCTCAGGTGAATACCCTGACCACTGGACTGTAGAGTGAGTCTCACTCTCTCTGGCCCAATGCATATTTAATTATTGATATCCATGGAACACCTTCAGCATGAGAGTTTGAGACAGATTCACCCCAGAGTCCTTCTGTGGGTCAGATCTTATCCAGATAGGTACATTACATAGGCCTTGTGGTGGCCCTCAGAATTTTTCCCCATAGCGAATGCCTTACTGAGATGACTATAATAAAAATCACTGAAAATAGAACAGAGAGAAGGAAGGAAGGGACATTAGAAAATTCACATAAAATGTTCTTGACAATCACACTAAATAATTACAATTTTATCATTTTTCTGTTTAAATAACATTTTACTAGGCTTGGAACAGCAATTGGTAAGTTTTGTTGTAGTTAACTACTCAACTCAGATTCCATTTAATGTTAGGATTCTGCAGAATACAAGAGAAAGAGCTGGATGGCACATGCTGTTAATTGCAATAAAATTAAAAATGGGCTGTTAACACACAGAGGCTACTGTGCTTGTGACCCATGCCGTATGAGGTGCTGAACACAACGAGAACTGAAGGCACACAGCATTTCATAGAACCAGTCCCCTGATGTGCAGACATGTATTAGGTATTACTCCCACGGGCCTTGATTCATCCGGGTATAGCTCTCAAAGGGAGAAGGCTCAAATAGAAGAGAAAGCATGACAAGCATGGATTCATGGTTAGTGGGGGTGAAGAGTCTGGGTTCCATTCCCAGCTGTCACATGGCGCCATGACAAACTGATGGAACTTGGAGCCACCCTGAGGCAGCTTTAAGTTCTGATAGGGAGATAGCCCCGTGCTGCAGGCTCTGCTAAGTGCTGCTCCAGGATCTGAGGATCCATCCCTCTTCATCTAACCTGCTCACAGCAGTTTTAATCAAGTGTTACATTGTGTTTAGACTGCTAGCAGCCTGCCTAAACTAGAGCTCCCAACAGTGCTAACATCATGGATCTGAGAAAGTATTAGCACTGGTGAGAAATTTTGGTAAAATTTTCCTTGTGTAGGAAAGGTTTACATGGCCAGGCAGTGTACTTGTTAAGCAGTAGAAAGACAGAAAAGGAAGCTAGTGAGAAATCACTAAACATTCTTACTCTAATGGTCCTCAGCTAATAATATGGCCAAGGTTACGGGAGCTCAATAGTTCAGACTATAATTATAAAGCTTTATATGCTTGGCTCATTATTATCATCAGCCACTCAGATTCTTCCCTCATCCTCACCAATGTTAAAAATAGTTCCACTTAGTAGCCATAAGTAAAGATTTTGGAGGAAGGCTTTAAATAACAACCCTACCCTCTCTCCTGAAAGGGGAAAGGCTAAAAAGAAACGCATTAGCGTTTAAAACAAAAAACCCAACAGTGACCATTAATGTAAAAGGAAGTGCTCATATATCATGAGACATAAGCTGTTGCTGGGGGACACAGGGCAGAGATGTCCTAAATAGTAGTAGTGCCCTCTTCACTCTTGTACTTTCTCCTACTCAATAATCCACTCAATTGCTTTAATGTAGACTGCATAGACTGGTGACCTCTAGTGGTCAAATCACAAATGTACACAGATGTAAGGTACTGTTCATTTAATGCAATGTAGATGCTGCAAAGCAAAAGGCACACAACTAACTTTACATACTGGAAGAAAGGATATCTGGATATGCTGGTGGTATATTAGCGGACAAAGAAGAGGGAGTTTATGAAAATAGGCTCTTTCATTTAAGAACGAGAGAATCTCTATATCACAGTGTGCCTGGCCCCTGTAAATGAAGCAGATCCCATGCCCCGGTGCCAGACCAAGGGCTCTCATTCAGCCAGCTTACGAGGGCAGGGCAACACCTGGGCTAGAAAAGATCTGCCAGCATGTGAGAGGGAGAGAGACCTGGTGAAACACCTGCCTGAGTGAGAGTTGAAAAGGGAGGGGGCAGGTGAGTGGGTGACTGACCATTACCAGAGCCAGGAGATAGTATCTGATTAATAGGTAAAGGGTGAAGACAGGAGAGCAGCAAGAGGAATTTACTGTCCGGTATTCCTAAGCCAGAGTGCCAGGCCTGGAGAGGAGGAGTTGCCTGCTGACTTCTAAGCCAGAGCCCAGGGCTGGAGATGGCTGAAGGCAGGGGAGCAGTGGAGGGGTTTATCTGCTGACATCGTCACACCAGCAAACTAGAACCAGGGGAACACTTCAGGGGACAACAGGAGAGAGGGATGCTCCCTCGGTGAGGATGATCTCCTAGCAGAGAGGCTGGGGGTGGGGGGGAGGAGTAGGGGGGAAGAAAGGTGCTGCACTCCAACTGGAAGGGCTGTGGTGGCTATCCTGGCAGAAGAAGACTGAAAAAGTCTGCATGTGGCAGAAGGTGCCAGTGTGTGATACATGGGGTGCTGAGAGATGAGATGTCTTGCAATTTTAATGACTACTTATGTTGAGAGTGACAAATGGACTATGTGTTGGGACTTACATTTTGGACTACTTGTGGAATATTTCTGTAATAAAACAGTCCCAAGATGGGGTACTATGGAGAAAAGAGAGTCTGATGTAGAGACCTTGGCTTACCTCAGGGGGAAAACTGAGGTAGGTGCACCTTTTGCGGGAGCAGAAGTTGGCGCCTATGCATGGCCAAATATCCTTGCTGATGGGCCATTCAACTTGAATAGGCCAGGATGATGTGCTGGCTAGCCTGAATGCAAACAAACTTTTGGGTGTTACCCAGTAGTAAACAAATTTGAAATACAGGTACATAGTCAATATTTATAACTCTAGATACAAAAATGATACATTCATACAAACAGGATAATCATATTCAGCAAACCATAACTTTTCCATAGGTACCTCACATGACATATCTAGTACAACATGCAACATAATTATATCATAATCACATTAGTATGGTGAATATGGGGTGCAGAGGGTCACAGAGTAATGTTCATTTTACCAGCAGTGAGAAGGAGCCTTCAGGATACTCACCTAATCTTTTTTCCAATGGGAGAAGAGACAGCAATGCTGATTTTCCAGTCTGTCTATACTTAGAGTCCTGCGTGGATACAAAATTTGTATCCGCATCCGATCTACAATCTGAATAAATGATCCACGGATATCCGAGGATATAAAGTGGATATCGGTGGATTTGCAGAGCTCTATCTATGCTAAAGACTTCTCTTCAAAGTCTTTTTTTTAAATAGTTAATGTACTAAGATAAGTTCTGCATTCAAACTGAAAAACATCTTCTGCTTCCTGTGCTACACAAGTACCCTTTCCCCCAAACAAGGCCTAGGACTACAATGATTTATGTGGGAAAAGATACTTATTGTAAAAAAAAATTGCTGTAAGCACACAAGCCAAAACCTCCTCTGTAAAACCACATGATGCCGCCATACCATCTTAAAGCATAAAAATGAAACTGCAAAAAATGGGCTGTGGTTTGAGGAAATAGGAATCAAAGTAAAGCCAAAATACTTCATGTTCTGTCCTGGAAAAATAATGTAGAAACCTGTAAAAAAACAAAACAAACTCTGATGATAGAAATCCCCATCACCCCCATGTGGCCATTTATAACCACTTCCCTGGATGCCTAAGATCTACAGCACCCATCTGGAAATAGTTAGGGGGTGTGGTCTTCATATAAGAATGCAAGAGGTTCAAAAAACCCCACTGTAATTGTCCAGTCTCTGTGACCTGAAGTAAAGATACCACCACTGTCTAGCACTGCACGACTCCTAATCTTCTCCAGAAATAGTAGTTGCTTTGGCTAGAACCACCCATTCAAGAGCTAATCTCAGTGTTAGGTACCACAACTTTTGTTTTTTTCTCCTGCCTGGGTAGCACGGTGCATATTACTTTTCACAGCTTGCTTTTGGAGTAGAATTACCCTCCCACCACCTTTTGTAGTAAAAAGGGAGCATATGGCTCTGCCTCCCCTTGACAGGTGAAATCCTTGCTGGTGCAGAGAGCTGTGTACCAACCCAAGTCCCACTTAAACCCTCTCCACTCCACGGAATGCAGTACCATTGGAGCTGTGCTGCCTGGACTTTGCTCCCAAGTAGCTGCAACCAGGCCCCACAGGAAGGAGGATTTCATTGGGTGGAGAGGGCCTGGAGAAGGGCTATATTACTTTGTATAAAGTTACTGTTTTGGCTGGGTGAGTGGGTGTTTTGTTTGGGACAACCACAGCTAACCACTACGGGTGCGGTGTGTAGCTCCTCGCAGTTGGGCAGGACCTATTATCAGGAAGTAATTGTAATGAAGTTGTGATGTGTGCTGTCTGCCTTGGGGGAGACAGTGAAAGTGTTTATGCCAACAACACAGCAGCAAGAGGAGAGTTGCCTCTGTACCTTCTGCCAGTACAATCAATAGGTACAGCTCTGTTGTTAAACTGAGCTTGTTATTGTGGGGATTCTAGCAGGCTGTGCTAACCCACCAAGCAGGAGACCTTTTTTTGGTGGGGCCTGAGACCAGCAGAAGTTGCTCTGTGGATAACACCCAAACAAGAGCTGTGAGATCCACTTGTGGAGAATGGTCAACATGTATGGATACAGAGGGAATGATGTCTTCTTGTCTAGGAGACCTTGGATAGTGGAGGGGGTAGGGGGAGAGACAGGTTCATGTGCTGTAGGGAAGGGAATAAGGTAAAAACTGTCCTTAGAAGGGAAATGTATTCTGTAAAATGGGATTCTATCCCTGCTGTAGAAAGGAATTCTTTGTGATAGCATGCAAGGTACAGAAGCAATTGTAGTGCAATAGTGATAGTCAGAACAGGGCTATTCAAACTTTGTGACAATGAGGGCCAAAGTGGCTATAGCCAGGAGCCAAATGGCTGTATCTAATGGCATTTTCATAAACTTAAAAAAAAAATTAAATGCAGATGCATATAAGTTTGAGGCAGGCAAGCAAATTCCCTAGCAGCAGTATCTCCATCCCATTGGTCTGTCTGATGGAGGTGGTATTGAAGCACTTTCTGCAGACAGGCTGAATCCACAGTCACCATCTCTGTGACGTACTGTGCTTTTGCCAATTCTGAACATAATCCTCACACTTGGATAATCATAACCCAGTTGGCATAACAGTGTGCTAAGACTGCAGGCCTCATGGTATTACAGCTGCTTCCTCATAACTGTGGAAAAGAATCATCCATAATATATGTGAGAGCTAAGAACTCCCTGTGTGTGAACCAGCTGGGATAAAATAAGAACTAACCCAAAGCTTTTAGTCTAAGAGCTCTCACGGAGACAGACTCTTATTTTATTTGTGTCTGCATAGGGCCAAACCCACTGGTACATAACAAATACATGAAAATATATTAAATAATATAACAACAATGAACACCCTCTGCCCAAAACTTGAACTGAAGCAGAATTTAACTTTTTCCAGATCATTTCTTTTAAAAAATACTTTTCATTCTTGCACATCTACTAGTTCCTGGTTCTCAGTAGGTCTGTTGCTGCAGAACGATGAAAGGCTATTCTACCTTTGTTGGAAAGGGAAATATTAGAAATGTCATGAGAGACTTTCAGGAGATTGCCAGCCAAATTCTGCAAGCTTGCAAGTCTTCAGTTTAGCTAAACCCTACTCAACCCTCCACCCCTTGGGCTTGAGTGTGAGAAGTGTTCAGCAGCTACTGCACAGGCCTGAGATTAGACCCCTTTGAAGCTCACCCTTCCCTATTAAGGCCCTCACACATGGATGCATGTTAGAATACACAAACCTCCTCAAGATGATGGGGAAAAAGATCCATTTTTAAAAACCCAGATAAAGGCCAATGAAAGTTTTAAATGTTATTCTGAAATGAATGAACCAAATACTTTTGCTAGTTCTTTAATCTTGCAAGTGGGGGGAGGGGGGACGTTGAATGGTGCTTTTGAGTATAGAGAGAGAAGGGGGGGTGAGCTAATATTTTTTGTTGGACCATTTTCTGTTGGTGAGAGAGACAAGCTTTCAAGCTTAGCCAGAGCTCTTCTTCAGGTCTGGAAAACTCACTGAGGGTTTGTCTACACTGGCACTTTGTCGGCAAAACTTTTGTCATTCAGAGGTATTAAAAAAACACCACCACCCTCCGAACGACAAAAGTTTTATCAATGAAAAGTGCTGGTGTGAACAGTGCTTTGTTGGCAGGAGCGCTCTCGTAGTGTAGCCATAGGCTGAGAGTGTGAGAGCTAAATACAAAATGGAATGAATTGTTTAGCATAAGTTCTTAACACATATTTCAAGGGCAGGGCCGTCCTTAGGCATATGCAGCATACGCGGCTGTGTAGGGCACCCGAAAATTTGGAGCACCACCAGGCTGCGGGGCACCAGCCTGTTCTACTTGTGCTGTGCTCTGACTCCACTGTCCCTACCTGTACGGAGGCTGGCTGGGGTTGTGTGCAGTTTGCACCTGGCATCTTCCTCGCTGCACATGTGCAGAGTGAATCAGGACAACCAATTAGCAGCGCGGGGGGGCAATTTAAAAAAAAAAGGGGGAAGTGGAAGAAGCCCCCGGCCCCTTCCCCTCTGCTCACTATCTTCAGCCCGCCCGCTGGCCAGAGGGCTTCTCTCCGTCCCCTGGGAGACCAACAAGGTAGGAGCTGGCATGGAGCTGTGGGTGCTGGGAGGGAGCCATGCGTGCTGGAGAGCAGAATCTCCTCTCAAAGCTGGGTGCGTGGGGAGGGCTCTGGCCAGAGCTTCCATCATCCCCCCATGCAGATTATCACACAGGCCAACAGGGCACATGCCCAGAGTCCCCCGTGGCCAATATGGGACCCACAGGAAAATGTTTTTCAACTGTAAAAAGGATAACTGGGATCATAGAATCATAGAATATCAGGGTTGGAAGGGACCTCAAGAGGTCATCTAGTCCAACCCCCTGCTCAAAGCAGGACCAATTCCCAACTAAATCATTCCAGCCAGGGCTTTGTCAAGCCGGGCCTTAAAAACCTCCAAGGAAGGAGACTCCACCACCTCCCTAGGTAATGCATTCCAGTGCTTCACCACCCTCCTAGTGAAATAGTGTTTCCTAATATCCAACCTGGACCTCCCCCACTGAAACTTGAGACCATTGCTCCTTGTTCTGTCATCTGCCACCCCTGAGAACAGCCGAGCTCCATCCTCTTTGGAACCCCCCATCAGGTAGTTGAAGGCTGCTATCAAATCCCCCCTCATTCTTCTCTTCTGGAGACTAAACAATCCCAGTTCCCTCAGCCTCTCCTCATAAGTCATGTGCTCCAGACCCCTAATCATTTTTGTTGCCCTCCGCTGGACTCTTTCCAATTTTTCCACATCCTTCTTGTAGTGTGGGGCCCAAAACTGGACACAGTATTCCAGATGAGGCCTCACCAATGTCGAATAAAGGGGAACGATCACGTTCCTCGATCTGCTGGCAATGCCCCTACTTATACAGTCCAAAATGCCATTAGCCTTCTTGGCAACAATTGCACACTGTTGACTCATATCCAGCTTCTTGTCCACTGTGACCCCCAGGTCCTTTTCTGCAGAACTGCTACTTAGCCATTCGGTCCCTAGTCTGTAGCAGTGCATGGGATTCTTCCGTCCTAAGTGCAGGACTCTGCACTTGTCCTTGTTGAACCTTATCAGGTTTTTTTTGGCCCAATCCTCTAATTTGTCTAGGTCCCTCTGTATCCGATCCCTACCCTCTAGTGTATCTACCACGCCTCCTAGTTTAGTGTCATCTGCAAACTTGCTGAGAGTGCAGTCCACACCATCCTCCAGATCATTAATAAAGATATTAAACAAAACCGGCCCCACGACCGACCCTTGGGGCACTCCGCTTGAAACCGGCTGCCAACTAGACATGGAGCCATTGATCATTACCCGTGGAGCCTGACGATCTAGCCAGCTTTCTATCCACCTTACAGTCCATTCATCCAGCCCATACTTCTTTAACTTGGTGGCAAGAATACTGTGGGAGACCGTATCAAAAGCTTTGCTAAAGTCAAGGAATAACACATCCACTGCTTTCCCCTCATCCACAGAGCCAGTTATCTCATCATAGAAGGCAATTAGGTTAGTCAGGCATGACTTCCCCTTGGAGAATCCATACTGACTGTTCCTGATCACTTTCCTCTCCTCTAAGTATTTCATAATTGATTCCTTGAGGACCTGCTCCATGATTTTTCCAGGGACTGAGGTGAGGCTGACTGGCCTGTAATTCCCCGAATCCTCCTTCTTCCCTTTTTTAAAGATGGGCACTACATTAGCCTTTTTCCAGTCATCTGGGACCTCCACCAATCACCATGAGTTTTCAAAAATAATGGCTAATGGCTCTGCAATCTCATCCGCCAACTCCTTTAGCACCCTCGGATGCAGCGCATCCGGCCCCATGGACTTGTGCACGTCCAGTTTTTCTAAATAGTCCCGAACCACTTCTTTCTCCACAGAGGGCTGGTCACCTTCTCCCCATATTGTGCTGCCCAGTGCAGCAGTCTGGGAGCTGACCTTGTTCGTGAAGACAGAGGCAAAAAAAGCATTGAGTACATTAGCTTTTTCCACATCCTCGGTCACTAGGTTGCCTCCCTCATTCAGTAAGGGGCCCACACTTTCCTTGACTTTCTTCTTGTTGCTAACATACCTGAAGAAACCCTTCTTGTTACTCTTAACATCTCTTGCTAGCTGCAACTCCAAGTGTGATTTGGCCTTCCTGATTTCATTCCTGCATGCCTGAGCAATATTTTTATACTCCTCCCTGATCATTTGTCCAATCTTCCACTTCTTGTAAGCTTCTTTTTTGCGTTTAAGATCAGCAAGGATTTCACTGTTTAGCCAAGCTGGTCGCCTGCCATATTTACTATTCTTTCTACACATCGGAATGGTTTGTTCCTGCAACCGCAATAAGGATTCTTTAAAATACAGCCAGCTCTCCTGGACCCCTTTGCCCTTCATGTTATTCTCCCAGGGGATCCTGCCCATCTGTTCCCTGAGGGAATCAAAGTCTGCTTTTCTGAAGTCCAGGGTCCGTATTCTGCTGCTCTCCTTTCTTCCTTGTGTCAGGATCCTGAACTCGACCATCTCATGGTCACTGCCTCCCAGGTTCCCATCCACTTTTGCTTCCCCTACTAATTCTTCCCTGTTTGTGAGCAGCAGGTCAAGAAAAGCTCTGCCCCTAGTTGGTTCCTCCAGCACTTGCACCAGGAAATTGTCCCCTAAACTTTCCAAAAACTTCCTGGATTTTCTGTGCACCGCTGTATTGCTCTCCCAGCAGATATCAGAGTGATTAACGTCTCCCATGAGAACCAGGGCCTGCGATCTAGCAACTTCTGCTAGTTGCCAGAAGAAAGTCTCGTCCACCTCATCCCCCTGGTCTGGTGGTCTATAGCAGACTCCAACCACGACATCACCCTTGTTGCTCACACTTCTCAACTTTATCCAGAGACTCTCAGGTTTTTCTGCAGTTTCATACCGGAGCTCTGAGCAGTCATACTCCTCTCTTACATACAATGCAACTCCCCCACCTTTTCTGCCCTGCCTGTACTTCCTGAACAGTTTATATCCATCCATGACAGTACTCCAGTCATGTGAGTTATCCCACCAAGTCTCTGTTATTCCAATCGCATCATAGTTCCCTGACTGTGCCAGGACTTCCAGTTCTCCCTGCTTGTTTCCCAGGCTTCTTGTATTTGTGTATAGGCACTTAAGATAACTCATTGATCTCCCCTCTTTCTCAGCATGAGACAGGAGTCCTCCCCTCTTGCGCTCTCCTGCTTGTGCTTCCTCCCAGGATCCCATTTCCCCACTTACCTCAGGGCTTTGGTCTCCTTCCCACAGTGAACCTAGTTTAAAGCCCTCCTCACTAGGTTAGCCAGCCTGCTGGCGAAGATGCTCTTCCCTCTCTTCGTTAGGTGGAGCCCGTCTCTGCCTAGCACTCCTCCTTCTTGGAACACCATCCCATGGTCGAAGAATCCAAAGCCTTCTCTCTGACACCACCTGCATAGCCATTCATTGACTTCCACGATTCGACGGTCTCTACCCAGGCCTCTTCCTTGCACAGGGAGGATGGACGAGAACACCACTTGCACCTCAAACTCCTTTATCCTTCTTCCCAGAGCCACGTAGTCTGCAGTGATCCGCTCAAGGTCATTCTTGGCAGTATCATTGGTGCCCATGTGGAGAAGCAGGAAGGGGTAGCGATCCGAGGGCTTGATGAGTCTCAGCAGTCTCTCCGTCACATCTTGTATCCTAGCTCCTGGCAAGCAGCAGACCTCTCGGTTTTCCCGGTTGGGGCGGCAGATAGATGACTCAGTCCCCCTGAGGAGGGAGTCCCCGACCACCACCACCCTCCTCCTCCTCTTGGGAGTGGTGGTCATGGAACCACCATCCCTAGGACAGTGCATCTTTTGCCTTCCAATCAGTGGAGTCTCCTTCTGCTCCCTTCCCTCAGATGGGTCACCTAGTCCACTCTCTGCATTAGTACCTGTAGAGAGAACATGGAAACGATTGCTCACCTGTATCTCCATTGGTGCATGGACACTCCTCTTTCTCCTTCTGGAGGTCACATGCTGCCAAACCTCTTCACAATCCTTCTGTCCCTACTGCGCCTGCTCTGAATCTTCAGAACATTGTGGCCGTAGAAGCATCTCCTGACGTCTGTCCAGGAAATCTTCATTTTCCCTTATGCAACGCAGAGTCAATACTCGTTTCTCCAGCCCTCGAACCTTCTCTTCCAATATGGAGACCAGCTTGCACTTTGTAGAGACAAAGTCGCTTCTGTCCTGTGGAAGAAAGACAAACATGGCACAACCTGTGCAGGTTACAACAGCTGATCGCTCACCTTCCATATCACCGTCCTCTTAAGAGCTTCCTCAAGTGTTGCAGGAACTACTCAGAGAAACCTGCAGATGAAAGCCTCAGTGAGCTCTCCCCAGGCGAACTCCCAGGCAAACTCCCTCTGTTAGCCTCTGCTGTTCCCTTTAAGGCCACAGTACGGCTGCAATCCTGCAAACATGCATTTGAGTAAATCCACACATATGAGCAGTCCCATTGAACTTCAAGGGATTTCAAGTACATGTAAAGTTACTTGAGTATTTGTGGGATCAGGACCTTAGGCTGTAACTGCAGCACTGCTGGAAGTTAGCTTCTAAAGCATGAACCATTGGAATGTTGAGTAGATTGCTGGAATTCTGAAAATAAAGAACATTAACACCTTAATTAGGTGTGCATGTGCCTAGATTTATTTCTGCAAGACACAATTGCAGCAATGCAACTGTCAAAAGATGTGGTTCAATTTATATTAAAAACAAAATCCAAGTTTGTGCAAGGTCACAGAAAATGGATTCCTATTATGTCAATGTGGAGGAATTTATGTCCTCCTATTAGTTTGGACAGAAACGAAGTCTGTCTCAATAAATTGATAAAAAAATACCCCTCTGATGCTTCCTTTGTCTTATGTAGGTTTCCAAATGTGAAAACTAGACACTTCGTATTAGCCTTAGGATAGATTTAAGATTCAATCTATCTTACAATTTGTACTCATGGCAAAAAGCTTGCTTGACATAAATAAAGAGGTATTCAGACAGTGGCTTGCATGATCAGGCTCCAAAACTATATCCTATTAACAAAATATCACCTTAGTGATGAAACTGTGGGTATTGAAATGTTTGTTTGCCTACACCATTAATATCATGCAGTGTTAGGTTTTAATAGAAACTGTTCTTTGCTTCTGCAGTAGTGCTGGTGATACACATTTTATCTTTTTGTATATACAAAAGGACCAGGTTGGTGGCAGGGTGACTTAAAACTGAATTTGTCTTTTAGGGCTCCATTGTGCAAAGCTTACTCTTGAGAGTAGTCTTTACTCACACAAGTGGTCCCCCTGAAGCCAAAGGGACCATTCCCATCTGGATAGCAGGACTGTATGTACCTATATATGGAAAGTACCATACTATGTAGTAGTCTTTACTATTGTACTGTACTTACTTGCTCTTGTTAATAAGCTCTTGGGGGAGGGAGGGAGGAGATTTCTATTTAAAACAAACACTGCTGCCTTCATTCTTCCTTAGTAAAAAGGGATTTTAATTATCAGCTCCTACTACATATGTAGGACACATGTAGTCCATAGTCTGTGACTCACCATTGTTTGCAATACATCAGAATGCCTAAATTAGAATTAATTTGTCAGAATTAAGTGGAATTCCAGATTATATGTGTGATCCAAGGTTCACTGAAGTTAACAGTGACTTCAATGAGCTTTAAATCAAGTCCTTACCGGAAGATATTATGGTGAGCCCTATCCCTGTTCCCGAAGGCACCCACATGTACTAGAAAGAGTGATGTAGAGGCTGAGCCTGCAGTCTGGTTAATAATAGTGCCATTAGGAAGAGCAGCTCAGCCCTGAGATGTCTGGCAGGATATCTTAGCATACGTAGTGGGTGTGTAAAAAAGCCAAGCAGTGGACATATCCTGAGCCCTGCTGTGACTCCTGTATGTTGTTCTGCAGGAGTTACATAAGTGAGAGGAGCTGGGGACTGCTCTAATTTATACCAGCCCATCCCAGGGCTTGTGAGTGGGGCAGTGCAGGGCTGCTTACAGTGGCCCTAAACTGTGCCAGTGCTGGGGATATTCTCCTCTAACCAGCTGTTGTGCATTAGCAGCCTTTAAATGCCATCAGAGCAGTGCATAGGGGCTAACGTGGGGGACAGAACCTGTTTGTAAAAGTCCTTTTTTTCTGTTTGTTAACTTGGATTCAAAAGATGTTTATATTTTCCAAACGGAGGCTTGAGCACTTTATGTTTGCAAAGTGCTATCTACTCTGTCCAGGCTGCAGGGCCGGCTCCAGGCACCAGTGTAGCAAGCAGGTGCCTGGGGCGGCCAATGAAGAGGGGGGCAGCACGTCCGGCCATTCAGCGGCGGGGCCGTCACTCCGTCTTAGAGCGAAGGACATACCGCCGAATTGCCGCCGTAGAATGAAGTGGTGGTAGAGCTGCCGCCAATTGCGGCTTTTTTTTTGTTTTGTTGTTGATTGGGGCAGCAAAATTGCTAGAGCCAGCCCTGCCAGGCTGTTATACTGCCCCATCACCATTGCACCTGAACCCCCCAAACTAGCTAGGGGGTTGTTGTTATGACAACAATTAGTGGTAGTGGGCAAAATACACATCTCTCAGTAGTGAGCATTTATTATGGGTATGTTTATAAGGACTACTATAATTTTTGCAAGAGAGCCCAGAACACAGGACCAGGGGTGCTGGAATAATTTGTATGGGGGAGTGGGTGCTGAGAGCCATTGAACCAAACAGTAAACCCTCTATATGATGGAAACCACTTCAAACCAGGGGATGCTGCAGCACCTCCAGCACGACTAGTTCCAGCAGCTTTGCACAGCAGGGCTGGTTGAAATCAGGCTCAATGAATGCTGAAGCCCACACGTGCCACAGCTCTCTAGAGTCCCTCAGTCAGACTGAAGTCATTTTGAAGCGTGTCCCCGCCGCCCCCTCATTTGCACTGCGGGGTTTTCTTGCATTTCACTGCAACGCCCCGTGCATCGGGTTAGACGGCGGCAGGCAGGTCGGCCCGGCCCCTTTGCACTGCCAGAGGCACCGAGAGCCCCGGGATCCCCTCGCTGCCAGCGCTCCCCCAAGCTCCCGCCCATATGCGCGGGGGGCTTCCCAGCCATGCGCACTCGAGGGCCGGGGAGCCCCGCCCCACGCGCCGCGACCCCGCCCCAGGTGTGCAACCCCCACCCCCGGCTGCCTCGCGTGCGCCGCGTCTCCGGAGTCCCCATCGCCGTCTTCCAAGCGGGCATCCAATAGGCGCCTGGCTTACGGTTGCCATGTAGCCCCGGCCTCCCGGCCAATCAGAAGCGAAACCCGTTGCTACAGCAACAGCGTCTTAGAAACAGGTGAGAGCAGGAGAGAAGTTCGGGGGGAGCGGAACGTGCCCCAGGCCGAGCAGGTAACTCACGCCTGGGAGAGCGGCGCCTGTGCAAAGGGGCGGGGGGAGAGACCCCAAGAGCTGCTGGAGCCTGGAGGTGGGTGGGTGATGACGGGGCCGGGGGAGGTTCAGGAGCCACAGCCCTGAACTGTCCCCGGGACGCTCCAAAAGCGGTTCCCGGGAAGTGGGGCCGGTCTGTGGTGAGACTGGAGCATGGACACAAGGCAGGAGGGGACTCTGGGCTGCCAGTGCAGTGTGAAAACCTGCTCTCTGTCTTCATTTGTTCCCAGGAGCAGTTACTGATATTAAACTGCTGTCTCACCTAATCTGCTCCTGGAACAGGGGTAGCAAACGGTAACCAGTAGCAGTTACTGATACATAAGGTTGTTCTGATTTGCTGACCTGTCCTAATTTCTGCAATGGCATGCGGAAAAACACTAAGGGCTGGATTGAGAGGCAAAATAACACTTGCAAAAGGCAATCACCATTAGTGGATAGAATGAAAACAAAGTGGTGAGACCAGGCCAGAAATTCAGTCAGACTGGAAGTCAGATGATCCAAGAGAATAAACTTCTGCTCTAAAAACAAGAAGAAAAAGTTAGAATTAAAAATTCCAAATTAGAAATCACAGTAAAAAATAAAGCAACACAGATGTCATTGCTAAAACTACTAGCAAGTACGTACTTATACATATTTTCAATGAATATTTGTTGAAATATAAATTAAATAGCACAATGACATGCATCTGCACAATAACAAAGGTACGTGATGAAGTGCTAAGATCTAAGCAACAGATAAGGCAAATTTGTGATCTGCTATGAGACTTTATGCAGTCAGATACAATGAACTAAAGTTAGCATGCACTTAGCTGTTTGTACTCTTGGAGCCTAAACATGAATATGAAATTAAAAGGCAGCAAATTTTAAAATTATAAAAATAAATCCTTTCTATGCACAACATATAATTGCCTTTGCAATTCATTTTCACTAGATATCATTAAGGCCCAGTGCCAGATCCTGAGTTGTGCTGAGTTTAAACTCAATGCAGATTACTCCTGGGGGAATTCTTCACCAAAGTGCACAGGCAGAATTTATGTCCCCCACAGATTTTTCCCCCCTCAGAAAATAGGTTCTGTGAATAGATGTTGAAATTATACCTTTCGCCCACCAGGAGCTGCTGTGGCAGCAGAAGAGAAGGCAGCCAGCTCACTGATAGGGAGGGGACCGTGGTTGCCTTCCTCACAGCATCTTGCCTGCAGGGCCAGGTGAGGAGGTATGGGATATGTGGAGGGGCGAGGACGGACAGTGCAAGGTACACAGGGCTGCTGGGGGGGGGTTGAGAAGGGCAAGTGTGTGTGGGGGAGCAGAGTGGGCTGTGGGCACAGGAGCTAGTGGGATGACAGCACTGAGCTAGGGGTTGAATGGGAGTGGGAGTGCTTTGCCACATAGGGACAGGGGGCAGAGGGTGCAGGGACACATGGGGACAGGGTAGAGGGGTGGCTGAGTGGGGGTGCAGGGACACATGGGGATAAGGGGGAGGGAGAGTGCAGGGACACATGGGGACAGGGGCAGATATGCCTGACTGAATGGGAGAGGCTAGGGATCAGCCAAGTTCTCCATGGGGAAGGCTCCCTAGCAACCCGCCCCAACCTGTTTTATACTTCTCCCATCCACACCCAACAGCCCTCCAGGTTTACACCCAGCAATTCCTTCCCTTTCCCTTAGCTCCTCCATTACCTCTGACTACTCGAAGCCTTTGCACTGTTTCTGAGGGGTGCGGAAAATACATTTCTGTATTGTGTTTAAATGAATTATTACTCAACCTTCTGTATTAATATGCCTACTAAGGAATCTGTCTGTCAAAAAAACATTTCCTGAATCTTTTTTTGTTGTCTATATTGTAACAAACATACTTGCTGACAGGTATTTTGAAATAAATTACTAAAGTAAGTGAAACTGGCATGATCTAGATTTTGTTATTTTGACAAATAAAATATGCACATTTTTGCAGAATTTTAAAACATTGTGTGCTGAATTTTTTGGTGCAGAATGTTTCAATTTTTTGGTGCAGATTTCCCCCAGGAGTAACAGTTGAGCAAAGCAGGAACGAAAGGTAGCTTTTAGCTGTCTGCTCCCCCACCAATGGGGCTGGAGGATCTGGCTCCAAAAGTTTAGCTGCACTGAAAAAAAAATTATATGGCTAATGAGAGCATCCATAGTTGGATTGGATAGGACTGAACATTATTTTTTTTACAAATGGATATAAACCCTCATACTTCAGGGAATAAAGCATCTTCTAGTTGCCCTAGATAAGGAAGAAACTTTTCCAATGTTTAAGTTATTCCAAAACTGTCCATTCTGTCCCTGGGAAGATTTGTTGTATTACTTTAGCTGGAATATGTGGGCCCAAAGAGTAAAAGGTGTTAACATATTCCAATTACTGTTCAATATTAAACAGTTTTAAACAAGATTTGGAGTTTGGTATACAGAGACTTTAGTCTGCTTAGTATCATGGCAAACATACTTTTAAAAATTCTTTTAACCCTTTATTAAAGATAAAGGAAAAAACAGTTGAACTGTTAAGTAAGGCTTTCATTTTAACATTATCCCCTGTTCCCTTTTTCTTTAGATCGAGAGGGTTTTTAGAAGGAAAAAAATCCCTTGTCTGACAGTCTCTGAGATGATAACTAGTATCCTTTTGGGGAAAAGAGTAGAAGCTAGTTGAGATGGGTGGAGCTGTTGTTGTTTGTTAAAGTCCGACCCCGTTTACTAGAAGACAATACAAAACAAACATATACAAAGATGAAGAAAAGAACAGCAAAGACAGAAAAAAATGTAGCTTCTGTTTCTGGTGTTGACTCTCACTTGGAACCTCACAGCTGGAGAAACACAGGCACAGCACATGGTCTTATCAGCCACTCCGAGACTAACAATAGGGTTACCATATTTCAGCAAGCAAAAAAAGAGGACGGGAGGAGCTCTGCCCCCGTCCTGTCCTAGCCCTGCCCCTCCCACTTCCCGCCCCCCTCAGAACCTCCAACCCTCCCCCCGCTCCTTGTCCCCTGACTGCCCCCTCCTGGGACCCCTGCCCCTAACTGCCCCCCAGGACTCCACCCCCTACCTAAGCCTCCCTGTTCCTTGTCCCCCAACTGCCCCCTCCTGAGACCCTCCCCCCATCCTAACTGGCCCCATAGGACCCTACCCCCTACCTGACCCCTGACTGCCCCAACCCTTATCCACACCCCCACCCCCACCCCCAGACAGACCCCTGGGATTCCCATGCCCCATCCAACCACTCCCCACCCCCTCACAACTCCCCCCAGAACTCCCGACCCATCTAACCCCCTCTGCTCCCTGTCCCCTGACTGCTCCGATCCCTCTCCCCACACTTGCCCCCTGACAGCCCCCCCCGAACTCCCAACCCCCCCCCGCTCCTTGTCCCCTGACTGCCCCCTTCTGGGACCCCTGCTCCTAACTGCCCTCCAGAACTCCACCCCCTACCTAAGCCTCCCTGTTCCTTGTCCCCTAACTGCCTCCTCCTGAGATCCCTCCCACCCTAACAGCCCCTCAGGACCCTACCCCCTACCTGTACCCTGACTGCCCAAAACCTTATCCACACCCCCTTCAAAAAGCCCCCCCCATAACTCCCGACCCCCCCATCTCTTGACTGCCCCCTCCAGCACCTCCTTGCCCCTTCTCCGACCCCTTGGCCCCCTTACCCTGCCGCTCAGAACAGCGTGCCAGGGAGGAGGAGCTCCAGACTTCCAGAGGTGATCTGCGAATGCAGGGAGAGGAAGCGGAGGAGGGGCTCTCTCTGGCTGTCGGAGCCCCATGTAAGTGTCACCATCCGGCCGGTTGCCCTGTTAGCCACGCACGCTCTGCATGGGAGGGGGAAGTCTGGACATTTACAAATTCCCCCCGGACGCTATTTTTAGCTCAAAAAGCCGGACATGTCCGGGGGAATCCGGATGAATGGTAACCCTACCTAACAAACTTGTACCACCATCAGGCTGTCTAGGGCTATGCTTTTTGCTGCCTCTTCCTGGTCACAGGCTTATAGCAGTGCTGCAAAATGTATAGTCTTGGCTGGCTAAGCCAAACTCTTATCAGACGGAAGGAAAGAGGAGAGAAATAGGAAAGAGAAGAAATAAGGTGGGGAAGGGAAAGGAAACATAGCGGGTGAGGGGAACACATTAAGTCTCACATCCCAGGCGATACCTGGGATTCATCTGGAGCCAGTGGAGATGGCAGTGTTATCTGGGTCCCTCTTTCTAACCCTGTCTGGTCAGGATATCTCTTAGGATTAGGATAGAGAAGATCTGGGGTCCTAGGAGACAGTGGGGGTGGCAGCCATGATGGTGAAGCTTGCTCCTTTCCCTTTTCTAAACTTTCAGTCAACCAGCATCGTGGTAACCTCAGTCTGTTCGTCTATCAAATTTCCTTTCAGAGTCTCTTTTTGAGGACCCCAAAAGGGAGTGATGGACAGTATAGCCCATCTGCTCATTATTTTGTCCATCAGTTAAGTCTAATTACAAGATTAACTGATTTCTGATCCCACTCTGTTCTTTGTCTTTGTTTGTTTTTTGGTGCAGCAGCCTCATCACGTGAGGCTATGATTGCCGCTTTCTTGATTAATTTTAGCCAAGTGTTTTTTAAAAATATCCTTTCACTCAGTCTAGCATCCTGAAAGAAACACAGCCAGGCTTTTTTTTTTTTTTTGCACTCTTCCATTTTTCTGACATTCTCACCAGTCCCTTTAGGGAAAAATCTTTGATTCCAAGCCAACTCAGTTGTTCGTAAAGAAACTTTTTTTCCATAGAATATTATCCACAATGGCATAGAACATGATCAACAGCTTCTTTGGTTTGGCACACATTACACAGCCCATCTTTATGTCTTTTTAATAAGTTTAACTTATCATTTATGGTATAATGAACTATTAACACACTCTATAAATGACTACTTCAATTTTTCTAGCATGACTGTGGAGTATAGTATTATCTTTGATTTTTGAGCATACTTTATAAGACCTTGGTTCTTTTATTTCCTTGGTCCATAGTTCTTGCCATTCCTTCGCAAGCTCCATTGTGACCACACTTTAAAATTCTTATCAAGTTAATGGTATTTTTTCAAGCTTGTTTTGCTGCTTTATCATCCATTTCATTTCCAGGTACTCCAGTATGTGCCAGAATTCATGCTATTGTTACGCAGATACCTGTTTGCATTATTTCTGTAGTTAGGAACATTATTTCACTGATTATGCTTTCCAAAGTCCCTGTTCTAATTATCCTAATGCCAGACAAGGAATCAGATAAAATTACAACTGCAGCCAGACGTACATCTCAAATCCAGGTTAGTGCCAATATTATCCGCATTAGTTCAGCCATCAGAACAGTCACGTAATTCAACAGCCTTTTAGATTTCTGAATTCCTAGGAATATACAATGCTGTTCCCATCTACCTGTGCTGTCATGTTTTGACCCATCTGTATAGACTGACAAAGCTGTCCCCATTTTTCTAAATAAATTCAGAAATGTCTTTGGTCATAATTAGGGCTGTTGATTAATTGCAGTTAACTCACGCAATTAACTCAAAAAATTAATCGCGATTAAAAAAATTAATCGTGATTAATTGCAGTTTTAATAGTACTGTTAAACAATAGAATACCAATTGAAATGTATTAAATATTTTGGATGTTTTTCTACATTTTCATATGTATTGTATTCTGTGTTGTAATTGAAATAAAATTGTATATTATTTTTATGACAAATATTTGCACTGTAAAAATGATAAACAAAAATAGTATTTTTCAATTCACCTCATACAAGTACGGTAGTGCAATCTCTGTCGTGAAAGTGCAACTTACAAATGTAGATTTTTGTTTGTGATAGAACTGCACTCAAAAAACAATATAAAACTTCAGAGCCTACAAGTCCACTCAGTCCTACTTCTTGTTCAGCCAATTGCTAAGACAAACAAGTTTGTTTACATTTACAGAAGATAGTGCTGTAAGTATGAATATGAATCTTTAGAGCATCTGGCACGTAAATATCTTGTGATGCTGGCTACAACAGTGCCAGCCTGTTCTCACTTTCAGGTGACATTGTAAACAAGAAGCAGGCTGCATTATCTCCTGCAAATATAAACAAACTTGTTTGTTTGAGCGATTGGCTGAATAAGAAGTAGGACTGAGTGGACTTGCATGTTCTAAAATTTCATATCGTTTTATTTTTGAATGCAGGTTTTTTTGTACAGAATTCTACATGTGTAAGTTCAACTTTCATGATAAAGAGATTGCACTACAGTACTTGTATTAGGTGAATTGAAAAATACAATTTCTTTTGATTTTTACAGTGCAAATATTTGTAATAAAAAATAAATATAAAGTGAGCACTGTACATTTTGTATTCTGTTTGTAATTGAAATCAATATATTTGAAAATGTAGAAAACATCCAAAATATTTAAATAAATGGTACTGTAGGCCTTCCTTTCATAGCATATCATATGCTCTTTCACTTTCCCCGAAGACTGTTATCATGAAGATTTTAGTCCTTATGCTTTTTTGTACCTCCATTTCTAGTCTCACTCTATGGTCAACTGTGCACTTTTCTTTTCTGAAACCACTTTGTACCTCAGTTATAATATCATTTTTCTCCAAGTATTCCACTACCTTGCTTGGTTTCCTAATTGGTATCACCAATGCTTGTTTCCATTCTATTTGTAGCAGTCCTTTCTCCCATATACCGTTATATAACCTCAATAGAATCTTTGGACTCCCTCTGATAAGTGTCGAAACATTTCATTACTTATATTATCTTTGCCTGGAGCTGTATTTTTCATTTTTCTAATGACTGCAATAAGCTCCTGCACACTACATTTTTTGGTTAGCACATCATCAGTATATTCTCTCCAGCCATTTAATAGTTCATAGTTTTCCTCAATAAATCTCCTTTTTTCTCATGGAACTCATTGTTTTGATTTGTATCATTACTGACCTTTTGGAATTCTTTTGCTAAAATGTCTGCTTTCCTTTCCTAAGCTTGAGACCTCAATTTAACAATAAGACCAGGTATACATTTACTTTTACTTCAAATTCCATTCATTCTTTGAATTTACTTATCTATTTTTGAAAGCTTTAAATCTTTGTTCAATTTCCCACAGAAATGTCTCCAACTTTCTTTTTTTTCCTTTTTGACAATCCTTTGTGCCACTGCCTTACAATTTATTTATAATTTGTTAAGTCTTTACTATTCATTGTATGTTTTTGCTTGCTTGTAAGCCTTATTTGTTTCCTTAATTGCTAATTTGCAAACTTCATTCCACCAGGGAACTGGATTTCTAAGTCAGGGGCAATTTGATGTTTTGTAGATGGCCAGATCAGCGTCTGTTGTAATTCCTTTTATTACGTTGTTGTAGAACTCTCCTAGGTTGTCACTTGTACAGTTACTACATAAATATTCATCACATTGAATCTTGAAAAGGCCCCAGTCAGCTTTTTGAAAATTCCATCTAGGAACTCTTTCTGTGTTTTCGACATTTCCTCGGCCTTGGTATTCAATAAGCATAGGGAAGTGATCACTTCCCATTCTGTCGTCTTTATGAATTTCCAGTTGCATTTATTGGCTATATTATTTGTTGCAATTAACAAATCCAAAACAGAAAAGGATCCATTCACTGAATTAAATCTAGTAGGTGCTCCTGTATTCAATATTACCAGGTTATGCAAACCACTAAATTGTTCTGCGCATTTAACATTTAGGTCAGTTTTCTTACTTCTCTATAGCTCATTATGACTAATAAACTCTGTAAATTATGATTGGGTTTTTGACATTATTAACTAGTTTTTCTAATTCTAAAAAAACTAATTTTACATGGATTATAAACATTATAAATCTGTATATAAGAATTTTTGTTCTGCATGGGAATCTCAATAGCATTATATTCAAAATTTAGTTTCTGCACATTCATTTCTATGTAACTGAGTCCCTCATTTGTAAATATACAGAACCCCCCCTTCAGTGGTAGCCTCTCGATCCCTCTAGAGATCAGATCCTTGTAAATTGACTCAAATTTACTTATTAGCCATGTTTCTTGCATACATACATATCAGGCTTTTTTCCCATTTCAATTATGGCTTTCTTAAATTCCTGTCCCTGCATTATTAAACTATGCACATTCCAGCTAAGAATAGTTACGACCGTGTTATTTAAGCTGTATTATTCCTTCATGTAAAATCACATGAATGCAGTCTATAAAGAGATTCAAGGTATCAAGAGGTTGTCTATTTTTAGATATTTTTCTGCTGTTTTAGCTATGATTTTAATCCTTTTATTTCCCCCCCCCCCATCTGCATGCTGCTGTCAATTATTTCTGTAATGAGCACAAAACTTCTCTTTATCTACAAGTAATACATCACCTCCCATTCTTCTCATATTCTCCTCCCTGACCAGAGATATGTTCTGCTGCCCCCGTACATCTTGAATATTTTTCTATTTTCTGCAGTGGGTACCTTCTGATAGCCTCCATATATGATGTTTTTTGAATTATTTTAATCTTTTGTATTTCTGTAGCTCGTTCTGCTGCTGCATGTCATTTATATGTTGCACTGTGCTTTCCCCCCACAATTGCTGCATTTAGGTTCTGTTCCTTCTACACAGTTCTCATGTGAGTGATTTCCTCCACATTTACTGCATCTCATTGTTCCCTTACAAATGACTGCCACGTGTCCAAACCTTTGACAATTATAGCACTCACAGGAGGGTGGCAGAACAGGGAATATATGGTTTAACCCAGAAAGAATTGATACCCTATTTGGATCCTATCCAGAAGTGTCCCACTTTTAAGTGATATGCCTACCACCATAGATGGCTAGTTTTCTCCCTCTCTTCTATAAGTAGCTGTTTAACAAACAATAGTTTATCTTAATCTATATTCTTCTTAAGAGAATCTTATTGGTACTCCATACATACCGGTAGCCCCTCTGGCTTCTATCAGGAATAGAGGCAGCTCACAAGTAATTTCCGTTTTCCCTAAGGCTATAGTTTTAAGAAGTTTTTCAGCTTGCTCTTCAGGTGTTCATTCTATCAATAGATCTGCACCATCACTTTACTTTAGCGATTCCACCATTTTCAGAGGGTTAATATTTCCTATTTTCACATCTTCTGGCACTGATTCGACAGTTATGAAGTTGACTTAGCTGGGAACAGGATTGTGCCAATAGTTACTACTTCTTTGTCTGAACCTAGATAGCAGCACATACAGTTATTTCTGCCACTGTTGTTTGAACAGTCCATTTGCTAGCAAATTGATTGATATATATCTTTGGTAACAAGGCAAAAGGGCAGAGCAGTGTTGCTGAGTACACAAATTTCCCTCTGTCTTGGGCAGACTATAGATAGCTGTCATACTCTTTTTATCATCACATCCCACAAGCCAGAGGTATGTCTAGATGGTGCCTGAGACAGAAATATGAGTGGGTTAGGGTTGCCAGCCATCCAGGATTGTCCTGGAGTCTCCATGAATTAAAGATTATGTCATGTGATGAAATCTCCAGGAATTGTCCAACCAAAGTTGGCAATCCTAAAGTGGGTTCACATTTGTTTTCTCCAAGTACTTTAATTGCCTGCTAGTATTTGTGGCAAAATAGATCTTGCAGTTTAGGGATGTGTTTATTGAGCTCCATGACCTCCTGGGAACTAGACCCTACTTATCTACAGTTTAAAGGAGTGGAGATTTCATGGCAGCTGCTGAAAGTGTCTCAGACATTTGGTTGCTCAGGTGGTGACGTTAGGCCTTGGAGCAAATGCAGAGGAAAGATATTTTCCACCTGAAGGGTGAAGAAAGAAGCAATGTTTTGCTTGGGGCTAATTTTTCTTTTATTGATGGCTATAGAGGCAGGATACCAGCCAAAAATCGCTTCTGTACAGTCTGGACAATTAGTGGGGATGGTCTAGAAAAGAGCTAAAAAGAAACAAGCAAATGTTTTTATTTTTAAAGTCTTTTAATAAACATAACCTTCAAGATAGCTTAATGCCATTTAAAAATTCAGATAGCTAATTATTTATTATTTAAGGCATGATTTAGTCTATTTATATCTTCTGCTTTGAAACACAGATTTGAAAGTGCCTTCATAGGACGTACTTTAACAGTTTAAAAGAGTCCCACATCTGTGTGGTCAGATTTGGTTCTCTGTCAGCCAGAATCTTCAACAGCAACTTGGGCCTCTTTTAATTAAGTCAACGTTTATGCTTCTCGATACTGCCACCAGTCAGATTGCTTCCTTTTGTATCATAGGTTCTAAAGTAGTGTCATAATTGTGTTTTTAAATTCCCAAGGGACCATGGCCAGAGTGGTGAGTGCAGAAGACTTCAGTGGATTACGCCCCTACTCTCATGGAATCATATTTACTGCAAGACCACAGTCTACACCAGGCAGAGCACCATCATGCAGAAGCAGGCAAAGCTCAATTAAATCAGCTTCATGTACGTACAGATTGTCGACTTTTAGGTTTTATAAGCAGCAGGATTTTAAACTGAAATCCCCATATTGTCCACAAGACAAATGCAGCCTGAATCTGGCATTGCCTTCTCGGCCACCTTCACTTAGGCCTAGACTGTGGCGTTTGACACAGTCTGGCGGTAAGCAATCGATCTTCTGGGTTCGATTTATTGCGTCTTGTCTAGAAGCGATAAATCGATCCTGGATTGATCCCAGAAGTGCTCGCCGTCGACACCGGTACTCCTGCTCTGCGAGAGGAGTACGCGGAGTCGACGGGGGAGCCTGCCTGCCGCGTCTGGACTCGCGGTAAGTTCGAACTAAGGTACTTCGACTTCAGCTACATTATTCACGTAGCTGAAGTTGCGTATCTTAGTTCAAAGTGGGGGGTTAGTGTGGACCAGGCCCAGATGCACAGTGCCTCAGAGGGTTGTCTGATGCACAGTATCTCCAGTGTTCCCCCCTCACACTCTTAGAGGAGTAATTTGCTACAGCCTTTTACAGGGTGCATCATACTCCACCTGCCCATTCCCTACACTCACACAGCCACACACACGGGATGCATCTATCCAGCTGTACTGGCTGATGCATAGGAGGGATGGAACCATGGCCCTTTCTTGTCCTATCCCCTCCCTACCCACTTACTTGTAGGGAGGGAAAGGGGTATCAGGAGCATAGGTCCTGCTTTCTTCCCCATCCCAGCTCCCAGAGCTGTAGTCCATGCAGGTTTATTGAGTTGCACAGGCACTTGGGGGACAGGGTCTTTCTCCCCACTACTCTGGGCAACCATCTAGCCCTTGATCTTAAAGCTGCTGGGTATGTACTATTGACAGTGTCAGAGATTTGATGTACATCCTGTTATCCCAAAGGAACTCACTTGAAATTATCATATGCTTACCCCAAAAAAGCATATACATATTTTATCCTAGTAAGATTTATGAGTCACTTTAATGAAATAAAAATTGTTAATATAGTTGTGAATATCTCATTTGCAAGAATTAAACATTGAGAGTTACTGGTGTTTAAGGCTTTCTGATTCACAGTTCATGCCTTTTTTTCTTCTTCCTTGCCATGAAGTTTTAGTTTAAGGGGTAAATTCACTCCTGGCATAAATTGACACAGGTCCATTGATTTCAGTGGCGTCACACTGTGAATTTGTATGCTCAACTTCCCTTTGTCAGAACTGATTACTGTTAATGATATGTGCAAGAAATCCCTTAATCCCTCTCCTGGGGAACTAATTAGATTTACAGTGACCAGAGTGCTGATTCAGCTGCTGATTCTCAGCACTCTGTCACACCTTTCCCCCTTTTCTGGTGGAAAAATTTCTCCTTCCATGGGTTCTCCATTCTTTTAGTGGAGGTGCTACTCTCCTGGAGTCCTCCTCCTGATGTTCGGGTGAGGGGGATTCCAATAACTGCTCAACCCCTGTCAATAAGTTCGGGTTCTCCTTATTCCACAAGGCTAATTCTGTGTTTTCTTCTTTCTCCGCCTCTTTCTTTAGGAGGCCTCCCTTTTCTTTACTGTCCCCCTGGCTTGTGTTCCTTTGTCTAGTGTTTTCCAACCCCTCTAAGTCTAGCTTCTCCTTTTGCTTCCCCGAATGTTTTATTCCTTCTCCTCCCCAGCGTGTCCACTACCCCAGCCCGTTTCCATTTAAGCTTTCCCTGCACTTCCAGGGGTGCATCAGCCATAAGGCAAAGTGTCTTATCCCCATGGATGCATTCAAGCCACAGCCTTGATCCCGGGACCATCCAGTGGGCTTCACTAATTCCTGTTTTACCAATGAACAGTCTGAGGCAGTGTCCACTGGACCCCTTTGACACCTTCTCCCCACCTTTACAGAAACCATAGATTTTCCTTCCATGTCCAAGAGTCCCTGTCCAACTGCAGAACTCTGAAAACCCACATTCTATATAAGGGCAGCCTCTTTTTATGTGTCCTTGGTGTCCACACTGACAACAGACAATACCCCGAGTCCCAGCTGGAGTCCCCCTAGGTTCTTCCCTCTTCTCTGTGACCTTTCCAGATTGGGTTTCTCCAACCCTCCTCCCCAGATCTGGTCCCTTAAACTGCCAACCCTCTTTCCTAGGAACGTCCATCTCCACAAACTCTTCTGTGAGTTTGACCACAGAATCGAGGATGACCAGCAGATGCTGCCTGACCCATAACCAGGAGTTCTCAGGGATGCTCGGCAGGAACTGTTTTAGAATTACTGCATCCATGATCTCACTTGCAATCTGAGTGTCTGGCCTCAACCAGCTGGTAGCCCAGTCTGTCAGTTTTTGGGCAAATGCCCGGGCTTGTAACCTCCCCCCAGTCCATCTAGTGACCCAAAACTTTTGCAGTGACCTTTTCTGTGGATAAGTCCACCTGATCTAGAATGACTGCCTTAATCACATCATAGTCCCATGCTCGCTCATTACTTAGGGCAGGTCTACACTTAAAACCCTTCATCGACACAGCTGCACTGATGCAGCTGGGCCACTGTAGTGTTTAAGTGAAAATGCTCCTACCCCCATGGGAGAGCTTCTCCCATCAGCATAGTTAATCCACCTCCCCAAGAGGCAGGGGCTATGTTGACAGGAGAAGCTCTCCCACCAAAATAGAGCTGTCTACATGGGGGGTTAGGCTGGTATAACTATGTTGCTCAGGGGAGTGGATTTTTCACACCCCTGAGTGAAGTAGTTATACTGATTCAGGTCTGTAGTGTAGACCTGGCTTTACAGCCGTATAGGTTGCCTGAGCTTGACCAAGAATGCGTTAGGATCATTTGCAGGGCCCATCTTACAGACGCCTATCACCTGTGTCTGGTTGCTGTTCCCCACTGAAGGATCACATTAGCTGCTGCTGCTGCTGCATATGGGCTTGCTCTCGAATAAAATTCTGTAGGTTTTTCTGTTGCTCAGCCTGCCAGACAAGCAACCGCTCACTGTTTCTCCAGGTGTTGGAGGGTCTTCTCTACAGGGTCCTCTGTATCTCCTTCTGCTGTTCTACGAGCCATTGCAATGTCTCTTCCATTGCCCAGACTGCTGAACCTTTGCACTGGCTCCCCCATCAGGTTCTCTGTCAGTACAGATAAGGCAACTCCTGGACAAGTCCCCACTTGTGACAGGGCACAGCCCTCAGTTCTTGTCTCCTCATATAAATGGCTCTGACATCTCTGGTCTATAACCACTTCTGTGTACTTTATTTGTGTGTTATTAACCACCATCCTCTGACAGTCCAGTGCAACAATTCTTATTTACAGTATTATACAAACATGAGAGGGGGAAGAGATGTCTCCACGCAGAGATCTCCGTTTACTCTGGCCTGGTTGGTTGGTTGGTTGGTTGGTTGGCTTTTCTCTCTCTCTCTCTCTCTCTCTCTCACTCTCATCTTCTCCCTTGCACGACTTTCCTGTGCTTCTTTTCTACGCTTGCAGTTAATGGGCAAATTCGCTCCTTAGCTCTTCCCCAGTCCAGGCTGATCTAGTAATTAGCCGTCCCTTCCCTCAGTCAGGCCCTCGTCAGGGGAACTAATTGGATTTATAGTGACCAGAGTGCTAGTTCAGATGCTGGTTCTTAGCACTCTGTCACAGAGGAGATGTGTGGAGGAGAAACTGTAGTAAAGTGTAAATAATATAAAGGGCCATATTCTGCTATTGAAGGCAACTGAAATATTGTGTGCAAACTGATGGCAGGACTTTCCTCAAAAGTACGGAAAAATGTAAATGCACAACTAACTTCAATCTTTAGATTAGGGTGCTCAGCTCCTATTGTCTTCAAAGGAAGTATTATATTTGTATCAATGGCTGAATTTGGCCCTATAAATGCAGGAGAAATATCAGGCCAAATCCTGTGGTCCTTATTCAGTTCTTACTCAGTCAAAGCTCTAATTGAAGTCAAGGGGAATTTGCTTGAGTAGGGATTACACTATTTGACACCATGCTGTCCAGTTCTCCAGCCCTCCTTTCCCATGGGTGTTTTTACAGCAAGCAGGCTGTTGCGTGTTAAAATGCTTATCTGCAAAGGAGTCAGCACACAAACAATTGGTGCTGACACATCATTGGCAGATAACTTTACTAATGAGTTTAATAACTGAATAAAGCATCTAAATGATACAAAGCAAAGACATTCAAGGTCTTTTTATCCCTGCTGTAATCTGAAGGTAGAGTGCTAGTGGGGATGGGATGGATAAATATATTGTGAGTTACTTTACATATGTTTTACTTTGTAACTTTAACTGCTCTTTTAGAGCATCTTCCAAGTTAACCAGTGTCTTGGCCAGGGCCAGCTCTGGCTTTTTTGCCGCCCCAAGCAAAAAAAAAAAAAAAAAAAAACGGGGCGGCCAGAATGGCAAAGCAAACAAACAAACAAATTGCGGCGCGGTCGGAGCGGCAAAGGAGGGAAAAAAAAAAACCCTGCGGGGCGGCCGGAGCCAGGGTGCAGGGGGACTCCCTGCGCTGCAAGTATCAGGGGGTAGCCGTGTTAGTCTGTATCTGCAAAAACAACAAGGAGTCTGGTGGCACCTTAAAGACTAACAGATTTATTTGGGCATAAGCTTTCGTGGGTAAAAAACCTCACTTCTTCAGACGCATAGAGTGAAAGTTACAGATGCAGGCATTATATACTGACACATGGAGAGCAGGAAGTTACTTCGCAAGTGGAGAACCAGGGTTGACAGGGCCAATTCAATCAGGGTGGATGTAGTCGACTCCCAATAATAGATGAGGAAGTGTCAATTCCAGGAGAGGAAAAGCTGCTTCTGTAATGAGCCAGCCACTCCCAGTCCCTATTCAAGCCCAGATTAATGGTGTTAAATTTTCAAATGAATTTTAGTTCTGCTGTTTCTCTTTGAAGTCTGTTTCTGAAGTTTTTTTGTTCAATGATAGTGACTTTTAAATCTGTAATAGAATGACCAGAGAGATTGAAGTGTTCACTTACTGGCTTGTGTATGTTACCATTCCTGATGTCCGATTTGTGTCCATTTATTCTTTTGCGGACGGACTGTCCGGTTTGGCCAATGTACATGGCAGAGTGGCATTGCTGGCACATGATGGCATATATAACATTAGTGGATGTGCAGGTGAATGAACCCTTGATGGTGTGGCTGATGTGGTTGGGTCCTCAGATGGTGTCGCCAGAGTAGATATGGGGACAGAGTAGGCAATGAGGTTTGCTACAGGGATTGGTTCCTGGGTTGGTGTTTCTGTGGTGTGGTATGTAGTTGCTGGTGAGTATTTGCTTCAGGTTGGGGGGGTTGTCTGTAAGCGAGGACTGGCCTGCCTCCCAAGGTCTGTGAGAGTGAGGGATCATTTTCCAGGATAGGTTGTAGATCGTGGATAATGCGCTGGAGAGGTTTTAGATGGGGGCTGTATGTGATGGCCAGTGGTGTTCTGTTATTGTCCTTGTTGGGCCTGTCCTGTAGTAGGTGATTTCTGGGTACCCGTCTTGCTCTGTCAATCTGTTTCCTCACTTCCCCAGGTGGGTATTGTAGTTTTACGAATGCTTGATAAAGATCTTGTAGGTGTTTGTCTCTGTCTGAGGGGTTGGAGCAAATTTGGTTGTATCTTAGGGCTTGGCTTTAGACAATGGATCGTGTGATGTGGCTTGGATGGAAGCTGGAGGCATGTAGGTACGTATAGCCGTCAGTAGGTTTCCGGTATAGGGTGGTGTTTATGTGACTGTCATTTATTTGCACTGTAGTGTCCAGGAAGTGTCTCTCTTGTGTGGACTGGTCCAGGCTGAGGTTGATGGTGGGGTGGAAATTGTTGAAGTCCAGGTGGAATTCTTCAAGGGCCTCCTTTCCGTGGGTCCATATGATGAAGATGTCATCAATGTAGCGCAAGTAGAGGAGGGGCACTAGGGGACGAGAGCTGAGGAAGCATTGTTCTAAGTCAGCCATAAAAATGTTGGCATACTGTGGGGCCATGCAGGTACCCATAGCAGTGCCACTGACTTGAAGGTATAAGTTGTCCCCAAATCTGAAGTTGTTGTAGGTGAGGACAAAGTCACAAAGCTCAGCCACCAGGCGTGCTGTGGCCTCATCAGGGATACTGTTCCTGACAGCTTGTAGTCCATCCTCATGTGGAATATTGGTGTAAAGTGCTTCTATATCCATAGTGGCCAGGATGGTGTTTTCAGGAAGAACACCAATGCATTGGAGTTTCCTCAGGAAGTCGGTGGTGTCTCGAAGATAGCTGGGAGTGCTGGTAGCGTAGGATCTGAGGAGAGAGTCCAAATAGCCAGATAATCCTGCTGTAAGAGTGCCAATGCCTGAGATGATGGGGCATCCAGGGTTTCTGAGTTTATGGATCTTGGGTAGCAGATAGAATACCCCTGGTCGGGGTTCTGTGTGTGTGTCCATGTAGATTTGTTCCCGTACTGTAGCTGGGAATTTCTTGAGCAGATGGTGTAGTTTCTTTTGGTATTCCTCAGTGGGATCGTGGCCTGTAGAATGTGGTCTTGGAGAGTTGCCTGGCAGCCTCCTGTTCATAATCTGACCTGTTCATTATGACTATAGCACCTCCTTTGTCAGCCCCTTTGATGATAATGTCAGAGTTGTTTCTGAGGCTGTGGATGGCATTGCGTTCTGTACGGCTGAGGTTATGGGACAAGTGATGTTGTTTGTCCACAATTTCAGCCTGTGCACGTCTGTGGAAGCACTCTATGTAGAAGTCCAGTCTGTCATTTCGACCGTCAGGAGGACTCCACGCAGAGTTCTTCTTCTTGTAGTGTTGGTAGGAGGGTTCCTGTGGGTCAGTGCACTGTTCAGTGGTGCGTTGAAAATATTCCTTGAGTCGGAGACGACGAAAGTAGGCTTCCAGATCACTGCAGAACTGTATCGTGTTCGTGGGGATGGTGGGACAGAAAGAGAGTCCCTGAGATAGGACAGACTCTGCTGCTGGGCTAAGTGTGTGGACTGCAGACGTGCTCCAGCTAGCGGGGCGGAGAGAGAGGGAGCGGGGGGAGAGATAGTAAGGGGCAGCCAGGGCTTCAGCGGGGCGCTCGCCATGCGGCCCCGACTGCTGCGCTGCCTGCTGGGAGGGCTCCACGCCGCTCCGGTTGGCGGGGAGGGAAGGACTCAGGCTTCCCTGCTGGGCTTGCTACAGACCTGGCACCGCTGGGGCAGACGGCGCGCACAGCCCGCTCCCAGCAGGGCACTCCCCTCCTCCACGCTGCCGCCCTCTACAGGGCGGCCGGATTGGCAAACAAAACAAAACAAACAAACAAAAAGCGGCCATGCCACCCTAGGATTGGGCGGAATGCCGCCCCATAGAATCTGCCGCCCCAAGCACGAGCTTGCTCGGCTGGTGCCTGGAGCCAGCCCTGGTCTTGGCTATAATGTTATAAAGAAAGAGTTGGGAATTTTTTAAATAATACTTAGCACTTTTATATTGCTTTTGATCTTCAAAGTGCCGCACCAATGTTAATTAATTTACAGTGATATCTCTGAAGATGGATTGATTTATGTTGAATTCTCAGCAAAAAAACCCCACATTTGATTTTGCCAGGTTTAAGAGTGTATGGTAACTGTCTGATATGTTTTACAGCTACATCTGTGCGTTCTGTCCCAGATTCCACGCTATCCTCCTCAGAAATTGAGCAGATTTTACTTAAAAAGACAGCTGAAAAAGAAGGTGAACTTAAAAAAGCATTTCAGACAATTGACATTGATCACACCCTAACAGTCACAAAAGGCGAATTCAGAAGAGTGATTGAAACCTTTCTTTTTCCTCTGACACAAGCACAGTTTGATTCTGTGCTGGCACAGGTACGCTATGTTATAAATGTGTATAATCACTTGGGGGCTGTTCTTATCCACGTCAATGGCAGAATTTCCTCTCGATTTCAGTGGGAGCAGGAGCAGGTCTGGTTTTATCAAAATGATGATAGATGGGGCCAAATCCTTCTTGCCTTATGTGAGTAGTTCTAATGAAGACAATAGAATTACTTATGCGAGTAAAATGAACTAGATTTGGCCATTAATATTTCTTTTAAAGGATTCCGTCTACATTATTTCTCCCACTGTCTGAAGAAGTTACAATTCATTAGTAGCTTTTGTGATAATTAATCAAATTATGCAGTCTTATTCCTGGAGAAAGATCAGATTGAAAACCCTTTGAGTCATGGTAGAACACGTTCTTATTTATATTTTAAGGAGCTTAGCACACTTTTGAGCACTGTAAAATAATGAATAATTGGGAGGAAGGATAGTTGTCTGTTCACCACCTTTAAGCCATAGCTAGGGTGGAATATATTCTTTAAAGACCATTAGTTGTATACACTGGTTGAGATTTTCAAAACCCACCAGGGGATAGCTGTACAACGCCCGTTAATTTCAAATGGAATTGTGTGGCTAACTCCTCTAGGCGACTTTGAAAATCTTTTCTTTGTCCAGGGAGTCTGCTTTCTGGTATTAGCTCTGTAAAGTTCTCATTTTTTCAGTTTAGTGATTTAACTGTGATACAACAACATTTAGAACCGTACGGTGAACAGCAAAGAGTTATACCACACACCTCCAAGCCATTGTTTCTAGTTGCTTTCAACATACGTATCCTTCTCCCCAACGATTTATAATGCTAATGAGTAATAGAAGATGGATATTTGGCCCTGTGGAGTTCCAGTCCTGACCCCTGTGGCCATGACTTTCTGTCCTAAGGTTTCACAGATTTTAGGTTTTATATCCTTTCCAACATGCTTGTTGTTTGATTTTCACTTATATTGAATTTTACAAGGTGTTATCTTCACATTTTAAAAATATTGGTCTCTGAAAATTCAGCACTGATTTCAGTTAAAATGTAAGTAATTAGGGTCCTTGATTATACCAAATAAGCAATATGTGGATCCACAAGCAATATGTGGATCAATATGTGGAAGTACCTTACATATGCATGTGGTACACAGGGAAAGATTGTCTCACCGGTTGGATTAGATGGGATATATTTTCACACATAGACACAGAAGATCATAGAGTTAGTGTGAGGAAAAGACCTACATGATCCTCAAGTCCTTGTCCCTTATAAGTGTAGAATATAGCCTCTTGCTGGAGGATTTATCAGATATACATTGATACTATATTTGAGCATTGACAAAAGGCGAGAAGAAATGACATGCAGTACATGCAACAAATGAGAGGCTATCAGAGGAGATTATTTTTGCATTTTAATAAAGTAGTTAACCAATAATGGAAGTGAATGTTTTTTTTTTTAGTCCCATGAGATTTCATTACAGGATTTATCTAGAAATCCATTTATTTAACACACTTTTTATTGAAACATAGATTCCGATGACTAGCAAAGTTACTGTACCATATCTTGACTTCCTGGCAAAGTTCACTAGGGTTGCCAAAAGTGTCAACATGCAAAGAAGGTAAGAGCTTCTTATTATGTAATCTCATTGTTCCCAAACTGTGATCATGGATTACTTGCTAGCGGTCTGCAGAGAGTAGGCTGGTTAAATGGTTCTAGCTCTCTTTGTTTCCAGCTGTTACATCGTGTTACAAACAGCTCCAGGAACATTAAGTACTTTTCCAATATTGCTTTTCCATATAAACAATTGGTGTAGTTGCCATAGGGATCTTATGTGATCACTGAAGGGAGGGGAGGTAGTCTGTCAGGCCATTGATCTTGTAATGTAAACATATAGAGCTTCAAGCCTAATTGGTATATTCTGTTAACTAGTAGTAAGTATAACTGAGTATATGAGAAGTTAGATGTGAGCTGAGGTTAACATTTTTTAGGGATACTCAAAACATAGAACTCAACTTGCAGGATGCAGTGTGTGACAAAGACACAATCTGAGGGACTCACAAACATTATTCTGGCAGGAAAGTTAAAATGCTGTGGGATTCATTCCTTCAATATAAATAACATGCTTCTTTGAGAGATATCCCTGTGAGAACTCCACTCCAGGTGAAGGTGCATCCCTGCGCCTTTGTTCGGAGAGTTTTGCAGCAGTGTCCGTATGGGTTGCGAATGTGCAGTGCCTGCCTCATGTGCCATTGGCACCTCAATAGCGTGTGCATGACCCAGACTCCTCAGTTCCTTCTCTACTGTCCCCGGCCTGAGACGGAGCTCAGCAGTCCCGTTGAAAACCTTAGTTTTTCAATTAGACAGATTATATAAATTAGTAAATTAGGTTTTAGTTTTAGGTTAGTTTAGTCAGATAAGTTTCAGTTGTTACACCTACAGCCCCTGTAAAAAAGAAATTATTTTACATTCCATAGTGCAGTTAGAAAATGCCTGGTTCACTGGGTTTTAAAAGATGCACAACATGCAGAGAGGCGATGCCTATCTCAGATGGACACTCTCAATGTGTCCGTTACCTGGGGAATCCCACATTCCCCAGAAATGTGCCCATTGTAATAAACTGAAGGCTAGGGCACTAAACGACAGGGACCTGAGGCTTAAACTCCTCCTCATGGAAAAGTCCCTCAGACCAGCCTCCAACCCTGGGCAGGAACCCTCTTCTCGGTAGAGGTCACCTGTCTTCTCAACGCCAAGATTCTCTAGGGACAAAAAAACCGACAAAAAAGCAGCCAGCTTCCTCGCCTCATAGAGAGCATCATCACCTCAAAATGGTCACCAACCTAATCAGCTTCATCGGTGCCAACTGCTCTGTAGCTCAGCACCTATGATGCTCCAGGCACCTCCGGTGCTGTCTGTGCAGTGGCCGCCGCCAGTACCCACTGCTCCAGTGCCGAGACTAATGGCTTTCAGCTGCTTGTCTCCACCATGGCACCGTCAATAGTGCCAAAGGAGACGGTACTGACAACCGCTCCTATTCCTGTGCCACAGACGAATGCGCGTAGCGTGACGGTGCTGACACAAGTTACTCGGGCACCTACTCATCTCACTGTGCCGCTGGTGCAATCGGCACCCTGCCCCTCAGCACCGATGCTCTCGGTACAGTGCCTTTTCATGCATCAGAAAGATTTGTTGGTCTCACCAACTCCAGAATCTCCTCTATTGGGTACTGATGTCTCACCGGCAGCATCAGTACCGCATTGTCAGCTGTCTCCGATACCATCACAGTTTTCTAGTGATGAAGATGATGAGATTGAAGGGGCATTCTCCCCACTCCATTCTTCCCTGATTAAGACACTTATTGCTGCCGGACCATTGAGATCATGGTCCTCATATTCTCACGATGTACCACCTTAGTATGGCCATCCATGGATGGGACCACTCAGGCCCTTCCCAGGTCATTGGCCATAGTGGAGTCCCTGGAAGTCTTATAGAAGACACCATAGCAGCCGCCCCAGTCCACGTAGGGACGACACCAGATCTCCACCTCCACCTTTACAATCGGAAGCGTTGGAAACATGAGAGGAGCCCATGGTGCAATAGGTAGAGGGCACTGCTCCTGACACCTCGCCAACCAATAACAACTCATCTTCCTCACCAGACGAGGCTATTTTGTCTCCACCACCAGCCACAGCAGATGATTTTACCCACTTTCAGGCTTTATTAAAAAGAATGGCTAACGAGCTTAAGATCGCTCTGGAGGAAGTGCCAGAAACTCAGCATGAGTTAGCTGATATCTTATAGACATCGGCCTCCTCCAAGATAGCATCACTAATCAACGGGGCTATCATGGAACCTTCCAAGATGGTGTGGTAAATTCCAGCCACAATACCCCCAACCTGCAAAAGGACAGACCGAAAATATTACGCTCCCTCGAAGGGATCCGAATTTCTTTTCACACACTCAGCACCCAATTCACTGGTTGTGGAAGCGGCCAACCAAAGGAGTAAACAGCAACATTTTTGGTGCACTCCCTCCAATAAGGAGAGTAAGAGACTTGTCCTATTTGGCCACAAAGTATACTCTTCGTCTACGCTACAATTCAGAGTGGCAAATTATGCGGCATTACTTGCCAAATATGACCACAGGAATTATGGTAAATTTATGGAATTTATTAATGAAATTCATGAGGAAAAGTGACAACAATTCAAAGCTCTGGTCCCTGAAGGGCAGATGATCTCATGCACGGCTCTACAGTCCTCATTGGATGCTGCTGACATGGCCGCCAGGTCCACCGCAATGGCCGTAGTCATGCACTGAGCCTCCTGGTTCAATTCTTCGTCACTGTTGAAGATCTCCCTTTTGATGGGGAAAAACTGTTTGCAGCCAAAACCAATGAAGTGCTGTACACTTCATGGATTCATGGGCCACCCTTCAGTCCCTTGGCATCCATACCCCTGCCACAAGAAGGAGACAATACATGTATCAACCGTGTGAGTGCCCTAGATACCCGGCATATACACAGCAACATCAAAGGCCATACAAGGAACAACAGCAGCAATGATAGAGACAGAGACCACAACGACGATGCCCTCCACCACTAGCAGTGTCCCAACTGCCTTCCTCAGATAAGCAAATTTGAAGTCTGGGTCGAGGGTCAAGAAGATCTTTCACCCATTCCAGCACTTCCACCAACCATCCAGCTGTTTGGAGACCATTTGCTCCCCGTCTATGCCAATTGGGCGGCTAGCACCACAGACAAATGGGCCCTAGATGTCATCCGATTGGGCTATACCATTCCTTTCCTGTCTATCCCCTTACCCACCCTCCTCCTCTTCCCTCTTCAGGGACCTCTCTCATGATAACTTGCTTCGCCAAGAGGTAGAACATCTCCTCCAATTAGGGGCAGTGGAGACTGTCCCTGCTCAACACAGAGGGAAGGGGTTTTACGCCCACTATTTTTTAACACAAAAGAAAAGTGGGAGGTGGTGACCAGTCCTTGATCTCAGCTGATTGAACAAGTTTGTGAAAAAGCAAAGATTCAGGATGATTACCTTAACAACAGCGCTGAAGCCGGGGGCCTGGTTTTCAGCCCTCGACCTGCAGGATGCTTATTTTCATGTCACTATACACTATACACCCTTCCCACAGATGTTTTCTGAAATTTACTTTGAGCACAGACCACGACCAGTACAAGGTTCTATCTTTCGGCCTGTCAACAGCGCCTCACGTTTTCTCAAAGATTCTCGTGGTAGTGACAGTACACCTGAGAAAACAAGGAATAATAATTTTTCCTTACTTGGATGACTGTCTCCTGAAGTCACACACCCACTCGGACGCCATTCAATCCAATCAAATGACCATGCACTGTTTCCAGAGTCTTGGCCTACAAATAAACATAAACAAATCTACAATAGAACCAACTCAACGACTGGAGTTCATCGGTGCTCACCTCGATTTGAGGATGGCACTTCCACAAGACAGATTCGACACTATAAAGACATTCATATCCACAGTTCGGAACAGTCCACAGATCACTGCCCACAAATGGCTACAACTACTGGGTCACATGGTGGCATGCACTTTTGTAGTCAAACATGCATGCTTGTACATGCGCTGCTACAAGACTGGCTAGCAACCGTTTACAGACCAAACAAAAACAAGTTAAACATACGATTAACTATGCCCCCAAGGTCAAGGACTCACTAACCGGGTAGACTCAACTACACAGTCTGTTCTCGGGTATCCCGTTCACACAAGATCCTCCATCGCTTATGATCACAACAGATGCATCCCTTATCGGATGGGGAGCTCATAAGAAACTCAAACATCAGAGTAATGACCGACAACATCCCCTGTAGGTTTTACATAAACAGACAAGGGGGAGCCTGATCGCATTCACTATGTACCAAGGCTATGAGACTCTGGAATTGGTGCATCCAGTACAATATCCATATCTCAGCCTCCTACCTACCCGGATGCCAGAACACCATGGCAGACGAACTCAGCAGATGTTTTCTCCTCGATCATGAATGGGAGTTAAACAATGCCATCCTGGAAGACATATTCCGAACTTGTGGGGTTACTCACAAATGGACCTATTCATGACAGCATGCAACACAAAATGCCCCAAATTATGCTCCAGGTCCAGTCTGGGGGATGGGGAATGCGTTCATGATCACTTGGAACTCAGACTTTCTATACACGTTCCCACCGATACCATTACTATCGAGAGTGGTACTGAAGATAAGGACCAAGAGGGCCACAGTAATCTTAATAGCCTACACACGGCCAAGACAAGCGTGGTATCCATACGTAACATGGATGTCCGCAAATACCCCAGTCACACTCCCTCTACAGACAGACCTATTAACCCAATGGGAGGGCCAACTACAACACCCCAACATAAAGATGCTACATCTCAAGGCATGGCTCCTCCATGGTTCTCTAATGATGAGCTAAATTGCTCTGAGTAGGTCCAGAGAGTGCTGCTACACAGTAGAAAACATACTACACGTAGCACCTGTCTCCACAAATGGAGGAAATTTACTACATGGTGTTCCACCAGACAAACCATTGCAGCATTTGCACCTTTTCCAATTATATTGGACTACCTCCCAGAACTGAAACAATCCGATCTTTCCCTCAGCTCAATAAAGTGACACTAGTGTCAAAATTGGTGACACTACAATCTTTGCTCACCCTCTCACAAAGCGATTCCTTAAGGGTATCCAAACTTTCTGTCCGGACGTGAGACCACCCATGCAACCATGGGACTTAAACTTGGTCCTAACAGCCCTGATGCATAAACTATTCAAACCTTTAGCAACCTGTTCCCTACTACACCTGTCCATGAAAGTGGCGTTTCTAATAGCAATCACATCATCTAGGCATGTGGGAGAAATCAGGGTGCTCCTGGCAGACCCACCATCTACTATCTTTTTTAAAGATAGAGTCACTTTGCCAACCCGTCCCAAATCCTTCCCGAAGTATATTCGTCCTTCACATCAATCAACCAATACAACTACCTACTTTCTTTCCTAAACCACGCACCAACACTTTTGAAGCCACAGTGCACACCCTGGATGTTAGGAGAGCATTGTCTTTTTACCTTGACAGGACCAAGCCATTTAAAGTCTCACCGAAACTTTTTATCTCTATCACAGAATGCTCTAAGGGTAACTCCATATTCATTCAAAGAATATCTAAATGGACATCCCAATGCATTCACCTATGCTATCAATTAAGAGGCATACAACCTCCAATGGGAATCAAGATGCATTCTACCAGATCAATATTGACGGCAGTGGGATTTCTAAACAACATTCCCCTTATAGACATTTGCAAAGCTGCCCCCTGGGCCTCTGAACACACCTTTGCTAAACATTATGCTGTTACGCAAGGTCCTCAGGTGGATACTTGACTTGGCTGAGTTGTACTATCAACGGCTATTTTACCAACTCCGAAGCCCCTACTGTCTGAGGTCGGCACTGATCTTCAGTCATCTGGAGTGGAGGACCCACAGGGACATCTCTCTCTCGAACAGAAGGTTACTCACCTTGTGCAGTAACTGAGGTTCTTCAAGATGAGTGTCCCTGTGGGTGCTCCACTACCCAATCTCCTCCCCTCTACTTCAGAGTTTGGAGCAGACTCCGGGATAGAGAAGGAACTGAGGAGTCCAGGTTGCGTGCGCTATTGAGGCGCCAGTGGCACGCGAGGGAGGCACTGCGTGTGCGTGACCCATACAGACACTGCTGCAAAACTCTCCAAGCAAAGGCGTAGGGACATCCCTTCACCTGGAGTGGAGCACCCACAGGGACATCTCTCGAAGAACCTCAGTTACTACACAAGGTGAGTAACTTTCTCCTCTCTGGAGCTTCACTTTTAAATCCTTCTTTACTTCTGATGTAAATTACTTTCAGCAATAAAAGTGTGGAGGTACCAATTTTGTCTGGTAGGTAGGTAACTTTGGGATTAAAATGAGTGCCTTCCCTTCACATGAGGGACATCTGAGAGGTATAATGCAAAGCATTCTCTGAGTACCATACTGTATATTATACTGTAAAACTAATCCTACATTTACCTAGTAGCTTTGCTCCAAAAGCACTATATAATTTAACTCCCCCCCTCCCCCTTTCCTCTCCCTTCTGGGATGACTGGTTAGGGACTCTGCAATGGGATCCTCATGGAGATTTCCTTCCATAGATTCCTTCTCCTGCAGGTTTGATTGTGGGAGCAGATGATCCAGGCTCTAACAGACAGTTGCCTTAGAAGTTATTCTACAGATTCTGACCCAGCTCTTTTACCGTCAAGTGTAAAGTTAACAAACCTCCCAGAGAATGAGGAGGAAACAACAGTGGGAGTAGTCCACTGAAAGGAAGCAGGAGGAAGGGAGAGGAGGAGAGGAAGGGAGGCAGAAAATGGGAGGAGGGAATTTAAGGCTGCTGTCTTCCAGAGAAACAAGGGAGCTTTACAAAACTTGTGATTAATTAGCAAAAATTAATTAAATAGAGAATGAAGGATCATGCACAAAATGAAAGCTTAATCCCTTTTTATATCATGGAAAAAATAATGAATAGGTTAAACATGTGGGGCCTGATTTTCCTCTCACTTTCACATGGAATCTGAATGAGTTTAGTTCATAAACTCTTGGTTTATACTGGTGAAAGAGAACAGAATCAAACCTGTAATTAATTAAAAAATGCTGCATTGTGACCAACCAAATACTTGTAGACATGTATTAAAACTATACGCAATGTACGTCAGAAAATGTTGTGAAGCAAAAATAAATGTGGGATAGTTGTAGCTTAACTTACAGGAGTTTGCCACAGGAGGGCAGTGCAGGTGCTGTTTTCCCAGAGAAAATTTTGTAAGAGGGAGCTTAGGGCTGGTTTCTGCCCTGATTTAAAGCCCACACAATCTCAGTGAACCCAATGGGCTGTAAGTCAGGGCAGAATTTGGTCTTTAGCACTCGATCCTGCAAATACACACCAGTACTTTCTTGCATAAGTGTTTTCAGGGTCAAGCCCTTAGTTAGGGGAAGAGCCGGGGAAAACAGGAATTTAGAATCTGTCAGATCCGTTGAGAAAAATAAAACTTGTTAATTGTTAATTGTGAAAATGACTTGGTCTGTGGTTTTGATGTAAGTAAATGGGTGAGAGTAGGGCCATTCTTTTTCTAAAAAACCTCACATGTTAAAAGATCATTGACAATGATCTTATAAATACAAAGGGCTAGATCCTCATTTATGGCTGAGGAGCGCTTGATGCAGCTGGGCATTGAGGTACAGAGGTGTCCTTTGTATTCACCTGATTCTAGGACTCCTGTGTGTGTCAGTCTTGTTCCCTGGCCCAGCCACACATCAGTATCAGCTGCCAATGGCCCCAGTGGCTGTTAAAACAGCTGGGGATTGCTTAGGCACTGGGAAGCTACGCTATTGTCTTCCAGCCACATCCTCCACATTGTCAGCCATGGTGTGCAAGGTGTAGGAGCTACAATGTCTCTACATTGCTCAAGAATCCACTTGCACGGGGAGATCATCTGGGAGCTGGATCCACCAGATTCAGTGTCACTTTATGCCAGTGCAGCAGGGCAGTGCAGCCGGGCCCAGAGCCGTGTGCAGGATCACTGTGGAGGCCCATTCCTGCAGTCTTTACTCATTCCATACTTAGGCAAAACTCTCACTGATATCAATAATTGGGCCACTGTTGGTCTACAACAGTAATGTAATGCATTTGCCTTATGTCTAATCCTTTTGTTCATATTATTTATTTTTAGATGGAATGATAGCCAAGGCAGCCAAACCATGACATTAAGTCAGCTGGAGTCCCTCTTAAAGGAAAAGGTACCGTAGAGGTGGATAGTAACAGAAACTGATTGCTAAAATGGTTATTTACTTTATAAGTTAAGTTCTGGCATTTCATAAATGGTACTGGTACTCTTAGTTCTAGATGTTGCTGGCTTGATTAGAAGGCCGGATTCATTTAAGGGGCCTGATTCTTCACTTTAGTGCATCTCGGGTAATCAGTTAAATTGTGCAAAGTTGGTAAAAAAAAAATGCTACCAAGTCAGAACAACAGCATTTTAAGCCCTTCACTTTGCATGAAAGTAAACAGTGACACAAGGGGCAGGCTGTGGAGAATCCAGCCTAAGATCTCTGGCACCATCTTGTATGGAAAAAACTCTAGTACCTTCTGCTGAGGATTCAGGTAATAGTGAAATGGATATGTGTAAGATAGATTTTTCTCTGATGGAGTAAAAAATATCCAGCATCAATGTAGTAATCTTTTATTATACTTGGACATCAGTTAGCCAACCAGAGATCATAGCAAATATTTGCCATGGCGCAGAGCTCACCAGAAGAATGTTCTGTGCCCTCTGGAGCATCATGTGTCATGTCCCACCACACCCCAAGATTTTCATGTAAGCAAAAAAGCATCCTAGGACATAACCTCATGCAAATCCTGCTCCCTACACTGTTTGGCACAGGCTTGGCACATATATTGGGAGGAGACAATAAAATCCTTCCTATTTTACAGCTTCTTTTGCAACCTCAAGGCTGCAGTAGCATCCTCAGCCCCTCTTATATGGTGGACATCTGAATATAGCTTTTCTCTAGTCTGAGTAAAATATTAACATATCGCAGAGCTGTTAGGACAGATTGTACCCAAGACAATCTTTCCTCACTGCAGAAAAGCCTATCAGTCATAGCAGAATATAGTTATTATTAATGTCATAGCTTTTATTCATTTGGCTATATGCAACTAACTGGAGAGTAACATTTACATTTTCATGTTGAGTATGTCATATCACAAAAGAAACAGCTTAGATATCTTCTTATCTAAATTTATTAATTGAAAATATCCCCCAATGTCCTAATTAGGGTTCTGGTACACTTAATTTCCCAGGTTCTGTGTTATTTTTTTAAGGACATTCTGAAACAGTGGTGATATGTATATTCAAGTACATTAATAGAAAAGGCTATCAACTTGAAAGTAAGGTTACTGCTACCTATATATTCCAGGAAAATTTTAGTTAAAAACCCCAAGCATTTCAAACTATGGAAATTAACCAGCGAAATAAATTAATGTTCAGATATACTTCATTCATATAATCTCTTAAATAAATATTCACCTGTAAAATGGCACATTGATTATTCCCAAACCAAACTTTACTCTGCTCCTCCAATATGCCCTTCATCCATCTAACAGGGACACGTTTGTGTTAATTACTGTGATTGTATGGGAAATTGTGCACACACATTTCTAAAAATTGGGTCTTTAACGCCATTTTTTCTTTATCTGTAAAATAGAGGATAATAATTCTCACCTCACAAGGGTTAAACTCATTCATGCTTGGAAAACACTTTGAGATACTCAGATGGAAGATTCTATAGAAGTGCAGAGTGTTGTTATAATGAAATACATGCGGCTACAGTGCAAGAGGATGGACTACATGACCCACTTGATGTCCCATCTAGTCCAAGTGATTTTGTGACATAACAATCACCACTTTTATTTGCCATAAGTAAGCCTCTGTCTACTTAGTGAGTGGCTTAAGAGCCAATCTGAAGAAGTTAAGACAGCCCAGTGGCTGGAGTAGCCTGTGCAGTCCTTTCTGCGCTCCCCTCACTGTGGGAAGGGGAAGACTAGAGGGTTTGAATAGCAGCAGATCTTCTGGTCCTTCCCCTCCCCTGCCCACTCCATGCACTGTCTGCATACTACTGCACTGGGTGCTCCTGCAGAGCAGGGCTCTGTGCCCCACAGGGTGCTCATCCCCTGTACCCAAATCCTGAGAATACAGAGGGTCAAAGCACTGCGCAAAGGGAAAGGGGTCCCTTTGCACAATGGAAGTTCACTGGGTTTGCTGCTAAGAGAGCCTCCATAGCCTCAGAGTAAGGGGCAGGATTTTCTCCTTGATTACTTATCCAAAAGCACAGAAAAGCAAGGACGGAACTATTGATTCAAACAGTGAAGTGTCTCCAAACATTAAAAAAAAAGTTAGATTCAGGTAAGACTGGCCACCTGAAACAGCTTTCAACAAAAGCAGCAAAATATTCACCTGAGGAGCTAGCAGCTGTGGGGTTGAAACCGCCTCAGCAAAGAAGAAAAAAGAAGAGAACCAACCACTAGAAAAAGTAAATTTATAAGCAGGCTTGTGAGGATACAATGATGGCTCCATAATGCACGTACGCATCAGGGTTTACATTTAGGCATTTCACTTCTAGCTGTTGTATGGAGATGTTTGTGCATAAGTATTCATACTAACTAATCCTTAGTTTTGGACCTAAACGGCTAGTGTCTCTTTACAGGTAAGCAACATACTGAGCCTGATTTACACTAAGCCGCCTTTACACTCCATAAAGTATGGTGGTGTAAAGAGGCCTCAAAGTGCGCATAAATATATTACACCAATTTTAAGGTCTCTCTAAATTGCTAGAATGTATAAAGGGCCTTCGTATAAATGAGAATTAGGCCCAGTATCTCTTCCTCACTCCCCACTTTCCTACTTCCCTTCCCCCACAAATTTTTGATTTTATGTTTATGAGGCTCTGAAAATAGTCTAATTCTTTTCTATCTGGTTTGGCCTATCTCTACCAGCTGGTAAATAGGAAATGTTCACCGTAGGAAGCCAATACTCTGCAGAGTGTAAACAGATGGAATCAATATAAAGTGACAAGTTAGACTGTGCTACTGAGAATACAGAGCCAAAACTAAGAGCATAACAGTCACGATACTTATTTTGTTCCAATTCATTTGGTACTGAATAGCACTTCATATATGCACAGCTGTGTCCTTCCGTTTTTTACTTTCTTTCTTCTGGTTTGATGATGACAATTTCAAAGAAAAACTTTAATTAAAGATTTTACACAAAATGGCCCAAAGTAGAATATAGGGAAAATGAGCATTGATGTGTTTATTGCATGAGGAATATTTTTTCATGCATTTATTTTTCCTTTTTTTTAAACAAAGCAAAAAAAAAAAAAGTGTGCATGAAATGTGCTGGATTGACAACCTTGCAGGCTGAAGTTTTCTGTTTGTCTACAGCACAGGCACCAGATTGAGCTCTGGGTATGAAAGCTTGCTCACCCTGCCCTTCCTGTATACCTGGTACCCTGCTCTGGAGAGGCCACCCCCTAGGGATGAGAAGGTGGTTCATTCTCCAAGCCCATTCCAGGGTAGAATGTGAGAATTTCTGCATGTGGGTGCAGGCTGAGGGAAATAGGATGCCAGGAGCCTGGATTGCTTCAGTCCAGCAATGGTAGCCTCCCCAGAAGGGCTGTGGAAATGGAAAGGTTATGGCCTTTCTCCCTTTCTTGCCCTGTACAGACCAGCAGACTTTGCCATGTGTGGAGGAAAGCACATCTTGCACCCTGTAAAAGTGTGATGCACAAGCTGTGCTTCTCTGGGAACTGCTGCAGAAGCAGTGTGCTTCCAAGTTATGTCCTGCTGCAGGCTGTGACTTAAAAGGCACAACTGACTTCTCATTCTTTTGCCACCAAGAATGACAATGTGATGGTGGGATTTTTGACACCTTTTCACGAAAATGAGAGAGGCAGAATGTTCTGCTGGTTTGAATAGTGGGCTGGCAGTCCGGAGACCTGGATTTAAATCCCAGTCCTGCCATCAACTCATTCCTCAGTGTATAGTTCTGTAGAATGAACAGTTGCCACCCTTAAATTTTTGCCATTGTTACTTCAGACAAATAGTTTAGTACTTGCAGTACTCCCTACATTACTAAGGTGTCTGCTATAAAGAGGAGCAGCAACTGTTAGTTTACACTTGCAGAATTTCCTTCAGATTCTCCCTGCAAAAGCCATGGGTTTCGGACTCCTCCCTCCCTATATCCCCCAAACTATGCAAGGGAATCTCAGCAAATCTGCACAGAGGTCTCTTGCCTCCCTACTCCATTATTTTGCCTCCCTTGAACAACATGATTCCTCTATGAATTGTGCTACATGGGGCTCACTCGTCCTGTGGATTCCCCTGAAACCCCTCTCAGGGTTATTCCACACCACATAGGGGGAAGGCTATGTAAGTTAGTATAGACAGAATCAGAGGGTTTGGGGTGGGGAGAATGCAGTGATGCAGTGCAGACCAGTGAACCCTCTCCACCTTCCTCTGCTTGCCCTGTCAAACATTCAGAAGTGAAACTTTGTGTTCCCTATGCAGAGAGGATTCCACAGAATAAGGGAGCAGGAAGGAGAATATTATGTAGGTGGTACCCCACAAGCTCAGATCCATGGGTGCAGGCTCTCTTTGGAATGCATATGTTGTGTGAAGTATGGGGATCATTAATAATTATGTTGCTAGCGAAATACCCAGGGTTGTGAGTTCAATCCTTGAGGGGGCCACTTGGGGATCTGGGGCAAAATCAGTACTTGGTCCTGCTAGTGAAGGCAGGGGGCTGGACTCGATGACCTTTCAAGGTCCCTTCCAGTTCTAGGAGATGGGATATCTCCATTAATTAATTTATTTATTTACAGTTGGGTGGGTAGCCTCGTATTTGGAGGCAGAGTACTTCAGTCTTTGAAGGGTAATCTGTGGTCTGCATAAAAATTGTATTTAGAACTCCCTGTGTCTGGTGCTAGATGTGATTTGCACTGAATTTTCTTTACACATCAAGGTGTAAGAAAATACTTTAAACACCTAGTTTTTGATCTTGAGGGATCCCCCAGTGCTACACAAACTACCTTCTTGTAACACTGATGAAATGCAGTTACTTCTGGGATGGAACGTAGTAGCCAACTGGCACACAACAGTAGTAAGAGAGGACAATATGGCCAGATATCAAGACAAGGTCCTACTGTAATGAAAAGTGTGATTGACTCATTCATGTCTATTGAGATCAAACAGGACTAATGTTTCTAATATTGAAACAGCTGATCATGTTCAATGATCAGCTGAAATATCTTTATGTGGTTGTGACAGGATCCCTGGGGTACAACCTGAAACTGGGGTACTGTTATGCCCCCTTATCTCTCCAGCCCAGGCTCTCTCTCACAATGCTTTGCTAGTGACAACAGCACCTGGGGGGGTTTGCTGTTTATCACTCAGTACAGCAGCCCCCCATCCAACTAAATTGCATGAGTGCTCCCTGAGCCACTCACGAATCACACAGAGAAAGGCACCAGCAAATCTCCCAAGCCCCCAGCCTTGCACCACAGAACTGTACTGTCTTGCCCTGGTCAGAAGCCTGGCCTGTATAAATTCATTCCCAGTCTATCCCTCCCTTGATGTGGAGAGGATACACACTAGCCTTTGTAACCTGAGCTGAGATTTCCCAAGCACTTCATCCAAAACACACTGTTTTAGGTAAAATATAAAACAGGTTTATTAACTACAGAAAGATTGATTTTAAGTGATTCTAAGTGGTAGGAAAAAGAAGTCAGAGATAGTTACCAAAGAAAATAAAAGGTAAGCACAGGGCTGGCTCTGGCTTTCTGGCCGCCCCAAGCAAAACAAACAAACAAAAAAAACCCCGGGGCGGCCAGAACAGCAAAGCAAAAAAAAAAAAAAAAAAACCATCTGCGGCGCAGCCGGAGCCAGGGTGCAGGGGGACTCCCTGCCCTGCAGATGTGCCCCGGCTAGCGGGGGGAGAGAGAGAGAAGGGGGGCAGCCAGGCTTCAGCGGGGCGCTGCCACGCGGCCCCTGACACCGTGCCCCCTGCCGGGAGGGCTCCGCACCACTCCAGTCAGCGGGGAGGGAAGGATGTGGGCTGCCCTGCCAAGCTTGCTGCAGGGCGCTCCCGTCCTCCACGCCACTGCCCCCTACAGGGCGGCCGGAGCGGCACAACAACAACAACAAAAAAGCGGCCGTGTTGCCCTAGGATTGGGTGGAACGCCGCCTCCTACAAGTTGCCGCCCCAAGCACCAGCTTGCTCGGCTGGTGCCTGGAGCTGGCCCTGAGTAAGCATGCGGTCTAAATCCTAGACTTTATTAGACCAGGGGTTCTCAAACTGGGGGTCGGGACTCCTTAGGGGGTTGCAAGGTTATTACATGGGGGATTGCGAGCTGTCAGCCTCCACCCCAAACCCTGCTTTGCCTCCAGCATTTATAATGGTGTTAAATATATTTAAAAGTGTTTTTAATTTATAAGGGGGGGGGGAGGGGTCACACTCAGAGGCTTGCTATGTGAAAGTGGTCACCAGTACCAAAGTTTGAGAACCACTGTATTAGACTGAACAATATTTGGATCAAGCAATTTTTCTCAACCCACTGGATGTTGCAGGTAGGTTACAGTCCTTAATAGACAGGCTTTCCCTTTAAGTCTGGGACCAGTCTCCTCAGTTCAGGTATTTGTTTCCCCTGCATTCTTGTTGCTTCCAGTGTAGGTGGGGAGGAGAAAGGTGCCCTCAAGATACCACTGACCCTTATTTTATACTCTTAATCCATGTCCCTGAAAAGAAACTAGCCCAGGCATGCCTGGTGGGGCTTGCTGAGTCACAGGGTTGAGCAATCCCCATTGTGTGGTGTTTCTCTTACAGAATTGCAAATCCCTTGTTTACAACTCCCCTGCTGATTAATGGTTGTTTAATGGCAGCCTGGATGTGGATCACCACCTTTGTTGTCACTGGAGAACTAACAAATTTACAACATATTTCATTAACAACCATACAGCAAAATCACTTCATAAACACTAATGATATACGTATTTTGACAGAACAACAGGTTTCAGCAGATAATGACCTTTAAAATGATACCTCACAAGGCATACGTTGTACAAAACATATCATGACAGTGGTGAATATGGGTTTCCAGGGTGTTGCTTTGAGGTACAGAGTGCCACAGTAATAAACTGCATGGTACTCAATTTGACTTATAAGGATGAAAAGTTGAGTTCAGCCTTCTAGGAAATGAATCTCTGATTCTGGGAGGATTGAAGAATTAAAAGCTTGATTCTTTGACCATACAGTGATCCTCTTTAACAAAATCTGATTACCAAAAGATATCAAATGTTAATAAATAGTCTTTCTCATGAAAATGTTGAGGTTGTGTGGGATTAGATGTGTGGAAATGTTTTTCCAGTCCAGTGAAACTGGGAAATTTCTGCCTTTTTGACAGTCCTGTTTATATTAGAACTTTATTGTGTGGTCTTAACTGTTCATAGTAGCAAAAGGCAATTTTTATGAGTAAAACCAGCTTTCCCTCCTCCTTGTCTCCATCCAAAACAATAAAAAAATTGCCCCCTTCCATCATCCTGGTCTGTGCATACCTGCCAAGGACCAGTCATAACCTGACTGTATGCCTCAATTCTGCTTACTTTGGACTAGATTGTGGGCCCTTTACTTACATTGGTGGGCAGGTATAACCATAGATTGTGCCACTGCAGTCAAATAAACTACTCATGGGATTAACTGCTCAGCAGGGGGAATAAGGAGTTCACAATGGCAAAGCTCCTATTGACTTAAATGGGAGCAGGATTTCACCCAAGGTTTTGCTACTTTATACTCCTGCTAGCACTGCGTAGCCTACCGGATTCTATTTTGGCTCATGTACCTTCATCAAAACAGGCAGCTTAGTTCCAGTTGTAGAACCTATATCGTTGCTCCTGTTGTGTGAACCAGAAAGAACACACTTGACTTTCAATTCCCAGCTTGATTTTTTAGGAACAGTAGTTAAAAAGAGCAGTATTTTTAAGCAAACTTTTCTTACTTGTAAACAGCAAAATTCAACATAGAAGTAATTGAAAAACAGTAAGCTCAGAACCCCACAATGTCATGTTTTAGTGTATGACTGCATTTTCAGGTTCAGACTTGCACAGATTTTTAACAGGGTCAGAGGAAAGGGTTGCAGTTGCAAATGTCACACCTTCACTAGCAAAACCCCATGTTTTCTTTTTTTTTTTTGTCCTCAAACATACCCTCTTATTTTTGGTAAATATTTGAATTGAATAAAAAAGAGATTCACTCCACTTTATTCGGAACACTAATCGTTTGTTGATTTCTAATAAACATATGTGGAAGAAAACAGAGTCTTCACTCTTAGGTTGTTTGCAACATGTCAGAGACAGTTTATTTTCCTGACACTTGCAAGGGGAGAGTACACCCTGACTGGGGTTCCCCCATCCCAGGCAGGTCTCCATTAGATAAACAATTAGGGCAAGCATTTATACCTTTTGTTACAGACAATAATGATCAACACCGCATCTTGTTTATACATATTCCTTCTGATATCTTACTTTTCTCAGCAGTTCCTGCTACAGTCTGTATTCCATTCTTATCTAACACAAGGTCGAAAAACAGTATCTCTTATAGTTTTTCCCACTTGCTTCCCACTCGCTCAGGCCCTGCCTTGAAGTCTTGCATTATTAAAGTTGGAGTTAGCCTGACTCTTGCTCTAGTCTGTTGAAAACTAAGATGTCTGCGTCCAAATTCCCTTTATCCCTTTTTCCACTTCTACCCATCATACCCATGAAACTGAATTACTACTTTAGAGTTATAGTGTTAAGTAACTGATTAAAGTAATACATTAGCAAGCCTGTCTACATATTAATTGTAAAATTGCATGAGTGAATGACTTATATACATAAATACACAATCTTGCAGTATTTGGTTTCTAGCAAATCTCTAGGTTTCAGTCATTGGAGGAAGATATCTTTTATCTACTGCTTAGAAGGAATGAGTTGTGTCTGAAACTCATTACTTTGCCTAAGCGTTTTTTAACTTTACCAACACCGTTTACTGAGGAAATTGCCTTCAAAACATCCAGTAACTGCGCAGTATTCATGTCTTATAGTCATTTTGTAACACTTCCCACTGTGCTCAAAAAGGTTGTTTTTTTGGTTTTGTTTTGTTTTTTTGCAGTGTTGGAAAAGGTATAAAATGCCATTTTTTATATATATATATATATATTTTTTAATGGAGATATCCCATCTCCTAGAACTGGAAGGGACCTTGAAAGGTCATTGAGTCCAGCCCCCTGCCTTCCTTAGCAGGACCAAGTACTGATTTTGCCCCAGATCCCCAAGTGGCCCCCTCAAGGATTGAACTCACAACCCTGGGTTTAGCAGGCCAATGCTCAAACCACTGAGCTATCCCTCCCCCCTTAACAAAGCTGTCCAGTGCCTGTGTTTCACGTTGCATTGGTGTTTGTTTCTTGTTTAATTTATAGATTTCAAAGAATTTGAAAAGCATCATCAAGACCTGTAGACTTTTTGACTATAACCGAACAGGACAAATACAGCGGCATGAGCTAAGACGGATTCTTGAGATCAGTTGTTTCAGGATGAAGGATGCAGAGTATGAAAAGTAAGTAAGTAAACAGTCAAAGGTTTCTGTATGGTGCTTGAGATTAATAAGTTAAGGGGCCTATATGGCCTTCTGACCTGCACAGGCTGTCAGGTTCTGGAGAGTGGCTTGGTAATAGGCTGACTTATTAGGGTAAAAGCTGGCTGGCTGCCAAGAGCCTTGCTCCATATTGTGGACCCATCACTTTAATCACCCACATGCACACTTCAGCCTCTGAAACTTCCTATAGCCTGAGGGAGGTAGTAATTCCATGGTCTAATTGCTAAAGGAATGGGTCTTAGCATCTTAACTCCTTCTAGCTTCAAGCAGCTTGATTGTTGGGGGTGGGAATGGGGGTCTCACCCACACAGTCTCAAAGAGATTGGTGTTTGGGGTAGAACCTCTTTGCCTTGATCTCCAAAAGATTGTCAGAGGAGACATTCCTTCCCCCCTTCACATCAGTTCCGGGAATGGTACTGCTGGTGCCTTCTCACCCCATCCACTTGATACTTTTGGCATTATGAATCCAGGGTCCCTGCCAGCTTTTACTCTCATAAACCCTAGCAGAGGCACCTCTCTCAGAGGGCAGTTGGAAGTGAAAAGTGGCCACTGCCTCTATTCTACTGGGGGTCTGCAAAAGGCAGTGCCTGCATCCCTAAGGTGGGCTAAACTGCCCCAGGAGGATGGGTGTCCAAGGCAACTGGAGGATACACTAATTCCATGCATCTCTTGAGCATTCTTTGCTAGTGAACTCCTGTGGAGCCCTGTCTGTGATTTAAAGCTGCTCCTCTTTGGTGGAAATTTTGAAAGAGGGCAGGTGAATTGCCCCTGGAGTTCAGGAATATCAGCTGGTGGAGGTAGGTGTAATTAACACCACGAATATAGGAGAATCTAGCTGTGTGTTTACCACATGGCGGTTTCCAAGGATGATGTATCCTCTTGGAATTTGGAGCTGCTTTCACGGATTCATACTCCATAAGGTCCATGGAGCTTTTGTCAGCAGCAATCTTGGAGGCTGTTTTCTGTTGGATAAGGGCCTAAAGGAAAATTAAATAAATTAGGATGGGCAGTTCTTTTGTTGTTGGGTTTCCCCCCCTCTACAAGCAATCTCCAAAAAATTTTTTAGCCTGTCTTTGCTGTCTGGGCTCACTGTTTCAATTTTTATATCTTTTCTGGCTGGGACACTCTCCAGAATTACATCCCAACAAAACCAATTAAATAATTTTGTACATGCAATTATAGAACAGAAGCAATACTCTTTTAAAGCCAGCAATCAACAAACAAAACAATGCTTTATTTGACAATAAACCTTGTGTTTGGCATTGCTATGTGAAAGGTAGTAAATCTATAAAAAATGTTACTACATCTCCATAAGTACTGAATAATAAAAAAGATCACAAATTTTTATTTGGGGTTTTTTTAATGCTCAACAATGACAATGTTTCAGATAAAACTTCTGAAGCTTAACATATAAAATAATGATACAGATTCACCTTTATATTGGAGAACAGAAGATCAGAAATAATGCATTACTTCTTTTAAAAATTGCTTCCATCCTATCTTGCTTAGTAAAAATCACAAAACTACAGTCATGTTCTCTTAAAGAAGCCTATTAAACTTGAGAGATTTTATATGTAACCAAACTGTACCTGAATTCCTTATTTGGATGGACCATTAAGCAACTTGGAGTGAATTCTCCACTGAAAGTACATGGGTGACATCATTAATGATAATAGTGCATTGAGGGAAAGATATTAGTGCCCTATTCCAGGGATGAGAAGGCTTTAACTTTTTGAGGGCAGTTAAAATCATGGGCCAGATTCACTGCTACACCAGCAGTTTTGCATTGCTCCAGTTAAGATGGGTTTATGGTTGTTTGCATCACCAGGGCAGCACAAAGGAATGGACCGTGCCAGTAAATTTGGTTCTCTGTCTCCACCTCCATACTCCATCCTCATAAGCCACCCGTCCCCTGACCCCTAAGTCAGGGGTAGGCAACCTATGGCACGTGTGCCGAAGGAGGCACATGAGCTGATTTTCAGTGGCACTCACACTGCCCGGGTCCTGGCCACGGGTCCGGGGGGCTCTGCATTTTAATTTAATTTTAAATGAAGCATCTTAAACATTTTAAAAACCTTATTTACTTTACATACAACAATAGTTTAGTTATATATTATAGACTTATAGAAAGACATCTTCTAAAAAACGTTAAAATGTATTACTGGCACACAAAACCTTAAATTAGAGTGAATAAATGAAGACTCGGCACACCACTTCTGAAAGGTTGCTGACCCCTGTCCTAAGTGAATATTGTCCAAGTGCATAAACTTAGTTCACTTATTAATGGGCTTTGGCATATAACATCATAGGTAAATAGGAAAGAGCAACAATAAAGTGGCAAAGTCCAGGTGTCCTCATATATTTCCTGAGCGCCCTAGTCATTTTCTGACTTCTCAGGAGTGATGAGCACAAGTGAAACGCCTCCACTTTCACATTCCAGAAATTTCACTGACTAGCTAGGCTGCTCCAAAAAAACAAAAAAAAAGGTGTTGCCATGAGAGGCTAGCAGGAAACTGAGCAAATGTAACTCTTGCAGCAAGACACCAAAAGCTGCACTTTCTATATTTCTTTGCCTAACAGTCCATATCTCTGAGCAGTTATCTGTGGAGGTCCCAACAAAAATCCACAGCCGCTTTCTAACTAAAGTCCATGGACAACTTTCACTCTTCTCTAGCATCCCAGTGTCTGAAATCAGGTAGGCCAAGAGGTCTTCTTTTCTTTAAGAATATTATAATTCCTCCCTCTCGTCTTCCTGTTTTTTCATTCCTATTTGTTAAAGCCAGAGCCTAGCTGGAGGCTCCTGCCTCACCAAAGAGCCTAAAAATCCAGCTGCATTAAGAAGAAAAGAGGATCCTCTGGACTGCTAGTCTAGTTTAAATTGGCTTCTGTTCCTGAGGTTCCCAGTGATGTTTCCTTAGATATTAGGAGCCTCAATTTCAGTGACATGAACCCACAGAGGAACGAGAACATTAGAATCTCAATTGGCTGCTACACTGTATCTCTTTAATAGCTCTGGGCAATATAGATTTAAATGGCATGGGTTTTTCAGATGAAGGCTGCATTTGTCAGAACAGACTAGTTCTGAAGTTTTGCTTTGGAGGACCTGAAACTTTTTCCAGTACTCCCAGTTAACAGGTTCCTGGCTCTTACCATCCTTTTTGTCTCTGGAGTTAGTTCTAAACTACAGCAGAGCCTAATCCACCTGAGAGGTCACTTCCAGACCAGACCAACTTGGAATGAAAAGACAGCTATACAGGTGTTTCAGTGTCTTCAGTGTTGTCCTATTTACCGGAGTCTGCTGCTACTCTGCCTTCTGGTGTTCTCCTTCAAGGTGGTTTCCTGTGTTCACTTCTACTCTGCACTCGGGACTCTGCGGCTGTTTCTGATTCAAGCCCAAGCCCATTGAATATTTGACTTGGAGTGTTTGATAAATGTTTCTCCCCACGACAAAACTTCTCTTATGGTGTTCTGGCACTGTGTTGAATCTCTCCCTTGACTTTAACGGTCTTTGGATCAGGCCTATAATTATAAAGAGGGCTTTCTCTGACCACAAATGTCAATCTTTAGGGTAGGAGACACAAAAGGAGCTGTGTGGTTTTGGGAAAATGGTCATAGTCAATGATCAGGCTCTACATAAATGCATGAGATCCAAGAGCCCTGTGAAGGACACCATTTGGCCTCAGGAACTTTCTCTCAGATAGGCCAGACAGACAAATCAGTAGTTTGTAGAATAGTTAAAATGACACTAAGAACCTGCCAATGAGAGAAAAAGTCTGGCAGCTATGAAGTCTTGTCCTCTCGCAGAAAAAGGCAAAGCAGCTCTCTGTTGATCTGTGCTGGCACAATCTTGCCTGGAAAGAATGGTCCCTAGCTTTCTCCCTCCCATCCATAGATCTATATGCCTACCTGACAAATACCATTCTCCTGTACCCAGTACTTAGACCTTCAGGCTTTAACAGTTATACAGTCCAGTGGTCCTAGTGGACTTTAAACTCATCCAAGCCTGACACTTCCCTGTTTTGGAATGGCTATTTTAATAAAAAGCAATGGAACTTGACTCTCCCATTGGTATCCTGGATTTGTCTCAGAGCAACAAGACAATCTCTTCTCATATATTGTAGAAGGGGTGTTCAGATATTGTAGGACTGGGATACAGCACCAATTCTTAAATACCACACGTAGAAGATTTTTCTTAAAAGTCAGATGCTCGAGATGAAGCTGTCCCCTGGCTCCTTTAGTGTAGTCATCTGGCAGTTATGCAGCAAATAATTCAAGGTTATTTTCTTTGGCAGCATTTCAGAGCAAATCTTTATGTAAGAATGAAATGTTTTTAAACAATGGAAAGGATAATGGGTACATTTGTTTGTTTGTTTTGAATTTTAATGAATAAATAGCATTCATATTTGTTAAAAATAGAAAGTAGAAAAATAAAACAATTCTAGTGATAATGACAACATTTTGATATTTAGAAAACCAGCACTGCCTTATGTCCACATTAAATTTAATTTGAATTTTCTGAAACTGGCTATTTTTTTTCAAAGGGTAGGGAGTGATTGGGTGCTCTTTAAATAATATGCTGAAATTAAAAAAAAATGCATACTTTAAAATATGTACAAGGATATTTTTGCTCCCTTGTTTATGTTTGTGTAAAGGCCTTTTCAGTAGTGGAACAATAACTACAGCCCAGACCCTTAGTAAACCTTAGGAACAGGCTTATCTTTAAGGAAGTCAATAGTCCTGTTGATTTCAGTGGGACTACTCATGGCTCTGATTCAGAAAAAGCATCCATATTCAGGAAGGATGCTTAAACACGTGCTTAAATCCCATTAAATCAATGATAGTATTAAAGTTATGCATTTGCATAAGTGTTTAAGGGTCAGGGCCTTAGTACTTTCCTGATTTGGGATTTATATGCTCAAAATTAAGCACATATGTGTTTGCAGCAACAGCATTTAATTAGGGGTCTGATCCAAAGCCCATTTAAGACAATGACTTTCCATTGACTTTAACTGGCCTTGGATTACTGAAAATACAGGGGAAACAGTGAAAGTAACTACACATGGTGCTGTCAAATATACAAAGTAAACACACAAATAATACAGGTTTTCTATTTGTCAGCTAACATCTTTCAGTTGTAGTAACCTGAAATATTACTACATACAAGGCACAGGAAACAGATCCCTTTAAAGATGGCACTTTTTGTTTAAGTAGGGGTTTGCTCTTGTGTCCTTGGACAAAATTTCTTAGTATGTTCATTGTGCTGTGTATCAGTGGATTGCCACCCTATTTTATCTATCCATTCTAATCTAATCTATTTTTTCATTTCCAGCATCACCACCACTACAGTTATGAGGAGCCAGTATAATTCATAGTACCTTTAGGATTAAAGAAGTTATGTAAATAATTATGAGTATTGTACTATAAATATCACAATATGGTAAACCTCAGTGAAACTATTTATTATTTTTCCACATGGAGACTGGAATAAATAGGAATGCCACTTAGTGATTTCAATTCTAAAAGCAGTCTATCCGTCATGATAATTCTGCCCAGTTTTAAAGCATATAAACATGGTTTCCCCCCCACCCAGGAATGAATGTTTCATTATTTGTTTCCTTCAGTAAATACAAGGATCAGTTCTACTTCCAGTGAAGACGATGGCAAAACTCCTATTGATTTCAGTGGGAGAAGGATTTGAACCATTGTTTGTGGATGCCGTAAAGAAAAGCCCACTCTCCATTTGCTATATCTTCAAGTTGCACCGTGTCCTTTTTATAGTAACCTAAGGTAGTGATAAAGTGTGACACTCTCTCACTCATTCCGGAGGAGGGAGGTTGCTGAAGGCTGGCAGTAGCCTGCCTCTACACTCGTCTCCGTTTAACTGGGCCTGGGCTGGCCTGGGCTCAGGCAGCCGGCGGCCAATAGTCTGAAAGGGCTGGCTCTAGCCTGGGCGGGGCTCAGGCAGCCAGCAAACAACAGTCTCAGGGGGCTGGCTCTAGCCTGGGCAGGGCTCAGGCAGCCAGCAAACAACACAGTCTTACAGGTAGGCTAGGGGCTGGGCTTGCAGGGCTCAGGCAGCCAGCAGACAACAGTCTCCGGGGGCTGGGGCCACTCCTCTTCAGAGCGAGAGCACCTTGCAGAGGAATGAGGGTCAGCCACCTGAGGGGGGCAGGGGGACAGGGGGACGCGCGCCCTCCCTACTCCACTGCGTCCCAGCCCAGGGCCCTGGCAGGGGCAGAATCAGCTTCCCTGAGGTCAGCGGCGATCCAGCCGCAACACTCCAATGCTGGGGCTCTGGGCTTTGCAGCCAGCCCTATGGCAGCTGCCTCTGGGCCACTTCCTGCCTCCCCTGGGGTGGGTACCTTTGATGTCCAGTCATTGTCTGGCTCCTTCGGGTAAGCGGCAGTGGACACTCTGGGCCAGTCGTCGTCCCCGCCCGGGCCGTGGGCTGAGCTAGGCGGGGAATCTGCTCCGTGCTGCTCCAGAACCAGCGGGACGTCCTTCCCCTCTGCAGGCTTCCCCCCGAATGGGCTGTGGGTCTGGTTTTTTATACTTCCGGCCACGCCCTTGTCCTTCGGGTGAGGGGGGCAGGGTGACCTATGCTCCACCCTCCAAGGGGTGTGTAACACTCCCTCACTTACCCTGGAGGAGGGAGGCCTGTCCGCCTCACTACATAAAGCATGCAACATATGATTCTGATCCACACTTACGGCTTGGGTTTTTTGGTTCCCTTTCAATGGTCCAATGCTAAGAGCAGCTCGTAATGCATAATGATGTTCTGAACAAATAATTAGTGCTGTAGTTCCTTTTGGGGGCTAACGGAATTGATTTTTTTACCTTTGACATATGAAAATTTAGAAAAAAGCCTTCTTGTTAAATCAGCAGACACTGTCTGATAGCAGTAACAATACAGCTTATGGGGGAAAGAGCTTTTCAGGTGTTAGAAATTGGAGTATCCATGTGTCGATGAAAACTGTCACTATTGTTTTTAGTGGTAGATAATGAATGAAGTATTCATTTTTGATAATTTGTATGTATATCTGGATTTAACAGTATTTGAATGTTACAAAAACTGAGCTCCAAAAAAGTATGAATGTCAAACAGATATATCATGAGTGACGTGTTATTTATGCCAAGATATAGCATTAACCTGATCTTTAACATGGCTTTTTTGTCATGACTTGACTGTCAGTGTTCAAATAAGCCAGTCACACAATGTTTGTGAAGTATCTCCTTTATTTTGAATTTGTACAGGTAAGTTTGCTTCAAATTGGAAGATGGTCTATCCATGTTATTACTAATAAGTTTTTCTGTCATGCTTTACAGATTTCAAAGCACTGTACAGTACAAATATTAACTAGTTATTCTTTGGGTATGTAGGCACTATATCCCACTTTTATAGATGGGAAAACTGAGATAAAAGGAGGTTAAGTGACTTGCCCAAGTTGCTTATTGAAAAGGAGATTGAGAGGTGACTTAATTTAGAGTCTCTATCCATAGGGAGAGAATAGTACAGGCTCTTTAATTTAATGGAGAAGAGTATAACAAGAACCAATGACTGGAAGCTGAAGCCAGAGGCATTCAAATTAGAAATTAGGCACAAAGTTTTAACCATGAGTGTGATTAACCATGGGAACAAACTACCAAGCAAAGTGGTGGATTTGTCATTTTTGGTTGTCTTCAGATCAAGACTGGATGCCTTTTTGGAAGATAAGCTTTAGTCAACCACGAGTTATTGGTCTCAATTACAGGAACAACTGGCCTGTGATATACAGGAGGTCAGACTACATGATCTAGTGGTATATTTAGGCCTTAAACTCTATGCATCTCTGAATTGTACTACAAAATCTCTGCTTTCATTTAAAAAAAATTACATATTTCCAGTGATTAGGAAGATAAATTTGGAAACATCAAGTGAGTGTTGTCTCACATAAACCTTCAGACAACTTGAAACAATAGCTCTGAAAGGTGTGAACTACCCATTGGTTTCAATGGATTGACTTAAATCTAAAGAGGACAACCTAACTGTTCATTCTATTTCACCATTGATTAGCACAAATATTTAGCAAATATGCTCATCCCAATCCCAATTGTTTCTCAAACTGGAAAATTTAATATAAAAATAAATTACACTGGGGATATGGTTCTAATTGTAATATTTATTTCCATATTTAATTAAAAAAAATCAAAATTTTAATTCAAATAAATCTGCTGCAGAATGTCCAGACCATTGGATCTGACTACTGCAGAACCCAGGCACATTGTAACAGAATTTAGGTTCCGTTTGCCATAGATTACACTGGGATTTGATTAAGAATTTCCATAGTTTTCTTACGTAATTGAAAGAATTTCTGTGCACATCTATTAAAATTTATATTCAGGTACATGGTCAGCCAAATCACATGGTAGCGTGGCATTGAGTAATAGTATGCAGACAACTCACACACCACATATATAAACTCTGGGGGAAATAATACAATATGTATATGCAAAAAATGCCACCTCTCCTCTCTTAATTTTTACATAATATTCTGTAAAGATCATATATGTTTATTTCCCAACGTTTCACTACAGATTTGGCAGAGAATAATGTTGTTCACTGAAAGGAGTTGCTTTTTTTTTCCAGACTGTGGAATCATTCCTGTGTTGGTAAAACGAATACATTGGATTATAAAGAATTTCTGAAGAACCTTGGTATAAATATGGGTACAGTTAAGAAAAATGCAACAGAAAACCAACGCCTAGGTAGGTGCTCACAAGGAGAATATATAGTGTAGGCTTTGGGAAAGTGAAGTTTTCACTTGGGGCCTGATCTTACTCCTTCTGAAATCAATGGGAGTCTTTCAATGAGAGTTGGATTGGGCCCTTACATGGCAACTTTAGTCTGGAATTTTCAAAGAAGCCCAAGACAACTATGTGCCATTTAGGTGACGGTCTCTCTTAGAGTGGTTTGAAAAGCTTAGCCACAGTGTATCAACATTACTCATAGGCCAAGGTTTCAAAAAGTGACACCCAAGTGCATGTGTAAAAAGTACAGTCACAGTTGAAACTCATTTGCTGCAATTATGCATTTAGATTGTAGGAGTTCATGTACAAATAACTATTGGAGTACTGTGCTTAATGTGGTTGTATGTACAATCAAAGGGCTGCACGCTCGGTCATGTTTTTTGTGCATCACCTTCTGGTCTTCATTTTTGAAAATATGTCCCATAATGTATATCAGAGTCTATGGACTTTTGAATGCATTTTAAGAAGAGGATACTGTCAGTATGTTTTTTATCATTTAAAAATAATAATAATGTTTGCATTAACCCCTTAGAAGCTTGTAACTAAAATCTGTTTCTTTAAAAACCTATTTTTCTACATCATGTATGCAGATGGGTTTGTTGTTGTAGGGTTACTTGCAAGTGCTGGCCTTCCTGCCAAGTGAGTTTTCATTTCTCTTTGTTTAAAAAAAAAATAGTATTTAAACGTTATACCGGGGGGGGGGGGGGGCGAGCCAATAAAGAATTACACAGACTTTGCAACCCGAAGAAAAGACCGTAAGCTAAATTTTAAGCCTACCAACTTGAAACATTGCCCCTTTCACTTCTACTATTCAGACTTAATACTTCACAAAGAGTCACAAAACAGCAAATTAACCTTTCACAGTTGTCTAGAAAAGCCTGGCCAACAGTCATAGTACTGAACTGATCCACTGCCTGAGAAAAAGTCTTCCATTGGGTAGTGGGACTTATTTCTAAACCAACATTAAATGAATGGCCTGATTTTCAAAGGGGCTGAGTGTATGTCCTTCTGATGTCTTTATAGACAGCAATCATATCTTCCATCAGTCTTTGTTTTGTTAGGCTAAACAAGTCAAGCTCCTTAAGTCACCTCTCGTAAGGTAGCGTCTCCATTCCGCTGATCTTCCTAGTAGCCCTCCTTTGCACCTGTTCCAGTTTGGATTCATCTTTCTTAAACATGGGAGACCAGAATTGCATATACTATTACAAATGAGGTCTCACCAGTGCCTCGTACAATGATAATAACACTTCCCTGTCTCTACTGGAAATACCTTGCCTGATGCATCCTCAGATTGCATTAGTCTTTTTCACTACTGCATCATGTTGGCAACTCATAGTCATCCTGTGATTGACCCATACATCCAAGCCTTTCTCCTCCTCTGTCGCTTCCAACTAATATGTCCCCAGCTGATAGCAAAAGTTCTTATTATTAATTCCTAAGTGCATGACCTTGCACTTTATACTATTAAATTTCATCTGTTTCTATTACTCCAGTTTTCAAGGTCATCCAGATTTTCTTGTATGATATTTTGGTCCTCCTCTGTATTGGGAAAACCTCCCAACTTTGTGTCATCTTCAGATTTTATTAGCGCACTCCCACTTATTGTGCCCAGGTCATTAAGGAAAATGTTAAATAAGATTGGTCCCAAGACAGATCCCTGAGGAACTCCACTAGTAACCTCCCTACAGCCTGACAGTTCACCTTTCAGTATGACTGGTTGTAGTCTCCCCTTTAACCTGTTTCATAAACACCACTTTACCACACTGACTCACTGGGTGATATTTGACAAGGAACTTAACTTCTGTTTGTCAGGTTCCCCATCTCTAACATGTGGATAAATATACTTACCCCCTTTGTAAAGTGCTTTGAGACTCAAGGCCTTGTCTACACACAGATGATGTAAAAATAGATTTAGCTAAACCAGTTTTAAAACGTTTAAAAAAAAATTAGTTAAGCCTTGTAGGCACTTCCACTGGTTCAAAACTGGTTTATATCACCTACCTCACAAGAAAAACTGATATAAGCCTGCTTTAAATTGAATTAAGAGGGCTCACATAGATTTTTGCACCAGTTTAATTAAATCGATTTAAAAACATGCCCTTGGTTAATCAGGTGCGACTTTGTGAGTTGACCAGGCCTACTGATGAAAAGCATTACGCAAGTATTAACAGTTGTCACTTTTATTTATTTATGGCCAGATTCTGATACTTTTGCTCATGTTGAAAAGCACCTTACTTCATGAGTTGTCCTATTGAAATGGAGTACTCCAGGAGTAAGATGCTACTCAGTGTGAGAAGGGGCGTCAGAATCTGGGCCATGTCTAGCACAGTGATCACATTTGGTGCTATACAATGATCAAAATATGCCAGACATATAGCAGAGCTCTTGCCTTGAAGAATTTACATTCTAAAAGCACAGTGTAGATAATATAGAGCACAATACAGTTCAGAGAAAGCACAAAGTGGGATGGTGATTGTTCTAGCTCGAATGCTTCACAGGAAAGTTTTTTGATGGGGAGGGCACTTGGCATATATTAACTAAAGGCTCTTTCAAGGGCTGTGGGCAGTATGAAAGAGCACAAATTTAGGAATATGTGAAAGAAACAAAGGGAGCAGTCAAGAGAAACCAGTGTCTTTCAAAGTTAGTAGGCATGTTTGCTGTCCGAGATCTGTGAGTGGGTTGTCATTCATATACTGAAAATGTGTTTTCAAGGGCCTAATTGCTCTGTAACAATATTGGTAAAGAGATAAAACTATCAGAATACTCTGTGATATTACATGCAAATAAGAGTATTTGTTAAGATTGTATGCTACATGAATTAATTCTCCTAAAGAAAAGTGAAGATAAAAAGCACTATTATAAATGCTAAGCTTTGTGCCTATTATTCTTCCCTAGAAATCCAGTCTGAGAAATACAAATCAGTTGTATTTTGGACTTATCTTAATATTTTACATAAAGACTTCTCTAATGATTTAACAAGAAATGGTCTTCAAAAAGAAATCCAGTTACTTTTATTTCTTTGAAGATGCCAATAGCAGTGACTTTGCTAAAATGAAGTTTTCCTTACCAGCACCGAACTGGGAGGAGACACAGGACAAGATGCCAAAACAGAATAAGCTGTCACTACAGACTTCACCAGCTGAGGGTAGTTTGATAGAATGCACACTAGATGACATAGAGATGGCTTTTAGGAAAAAGGTAAGAGAGTCCTTAATGTGTCTGAATACTTTGAAATATGGAGGGGTTGAGCCAGGCGTCACACAGAAAGGAGATTACACAGAAAGTTTTGGTGTTCAACATACAAATTAATAATAATTGTGTTGTTTTTTTAAAAAGCCCTTAATAGAAATGGCAGTTTTGTTTTTCATTGCACTTTCTAAAGGTCTCATATCTTGTTTGTCAGGTTCATAGCTTTAAAAAATGTATATAAATACCTAGGAAAACACCACTTTTCTAGATGAAAACAAAATAAAAATATTGAAACTGGATGGGTCAGGCAAATCATACATGAATCTATCACTTCTCACTGCTAGATCACTTGCCTGAATCCCAACCCAGCTCAGGAATGATTAAAAGTTGTCATCATTTGGCAATTATTTCATGAGCTACATGAAATAAGCTAGTGGCCTAAGTGCAGTCCCTAGTTCGATATGTGTGAAGCTCATAAATGGCACCCATGTTAAGGGTCGAATGGGCATGGAGAAGGAATTAACTCCTTATGCCTTGAGGGGATCCTTCCAGAGCATGGTAGAAGGACAACATGGGGGATCTTGCACTGCCACTTCCATACATACGTTCTACCTATTTTGTGGATAGAGGAATAGAATCCAAATCTCCTGAGAGTCAGTTCTGTCCTTTAACCTCAAGAACCTCTCTCCGCTCTCAGAAGGCTATAGTGAAAGTAAGGGGATGGGACTATGGACCAGAGTTAGTGTTTTAGTACAAATCCAGCTATACAAGCCTATAACTGTACTTCCTCAGCCTTGAAGTGATTGGAGAGTTCTAGCAGGCTGGAGGTCAGCAGGCACTAAGGCTGCAGGGACATCACCTGACCTTCTTTCCCCTTTAGTTCTTGATTCTGAAGTCAGGGTAGGTCCTCCTGAGCCACACAGATTGATGCCTGGGTTGGTGGCTGGGTACATCTCATCACCCTGTAAACCCTATCAGCCCATGATATTTATTTTGGACTTCCTGAAGTCTCTCCATACATTATCTCTGCCCTGTGATGTCTGCAGTTTTCATTTAGCAGTAAACAGTTTAGAAAAAGGTAGGATAAAGCACCAAAAAGGGTGATGGAAAGCCCCAGGAATGTTTGTACTATTCAACACACAGTACTGACTGAACTTTTGGTGAATAAAACCAATCTTCCTGCTGTTTTATTATCCTTACTGAAATTTGCAGTAAGTCCCATAAGCAAAACCACATTCCCCTAGTTTCTATGCAACAGCCCATGAACTAAAAGAATAACCAAAGAAATGTGCAATATGTTTATATAACAGGTATATTAACCATTCTGTTTCTTATAACATTTCTTCTAGCATTCATTATGATCCATTTTAATAAAGAGGAGCTTGGTACTGAGTTACAATAGGGTTGTCTTTAAAAGTATATTAAAACAGATGTATCAAGCAGGCAGATCCACCAATATTTTTAGCCCTGAATTTTGAGGTAGAGTTATTATATGTGCTATCTTTCTGTGAGAAACTTGTCTGCCTTGTCACTTGAGTCTCTGTGATTGGGAAATACTGTTTTGTAGTGAGCCTATTAATTAAACATCTGACAGTCAGAGCTTGCCATGGTAACCTATTTGATCAGTTTACAGAGAAGAACATTTGAAAAGGTCTTGTAAAAAATACATTATTGTTTTAAAAACTTCATGAGCTTGTTTTTTCTGAACAAAACACCGTAAATTGTATTCATTTCAGCTGTACTCAACCTATCAGGACATTGAAAAAGCCTTCAGAGCATTTGATGTCAGTCAGAGTGGATTTGTGTCTTTGGATTACTTAAAGTCAGTCATAAATGGCTTTATATTTCCATTACCAAATGGAACTTTTCAAGAGCTAATGAATAGGTAAGAGTCATATTGTTTTCTTTAGAGACATTTTTTAGCATTGCAACCTCATAACTTGATTATTGCTTTTTGTGACTTCCTTTGTTAATTTGCCTCATTTGTGAGTGTGTTGCAGCGTGTATGGAACAGTATGTAAAATCTGATAGAACTAGCTAGATCAAGGGTTCTCAAACTGGGGGTTGGGACCCCTCAGGGGATAGCGAGGTTATTACATGGGGGGTTGTGAGCTGTCAACCTCCACCCGAAACCCTGCTTTGCCTCCAGCATTTATAATGGTGTTAAATATATAAAAAAGAGTTTTTAATTTATAAGGGGGGGTCACACTCTGTGGCTTGCTATGTGAAAGGGGTCACCAGTACAAAAGTTTGAGAACCACTGAGCTAGAGGGCCATGTTTGCAGCAGTAAGGTAGGCAGGCACAATAGAGTGACAACCTTCACTCAGAATTGCCTTCTATTTGTTTGTCATTTTATATTTAGTTTCCTAGTGGGAAGGGTACTCACTTTCATTCAAGTAAATACTGGTACTTTAAGAGGAATTTACTGTATAAAAATAATCAGAACTGAAAAATAACTAAGGTTTAATCCTGGGCATGTTCAGAACCTAATACTCAAATTTCAATCTTTGTTTTTTTCCAAAATGCCTTTTAGGTTCAGATCATTATTATTATTACTTTTCTTAATTATTTCTTTGTTAGACATTAACTATGTGGTCAGCATTATATAAGAAAACAATTGAAGACAGTCTCTGCCCTGAAGAGCATACATTTTACTTATAGGTTTTAGTCAAATTTAGGACAAACACTGTGAATTGAGGGCAGTATGATAGTACCTTGACACCAATGGCAGTTACCTGTGTTGACTGAGAGGCTGGTGGCTGCTGGTTCCTGAAAAAGATTTTGATCTTGGCTGGGCTACATCTTGGCAAAAGGCATTTGAAACTTACTTTTAAATGTAAAAAAATGTGCTACTTACTTTATCCCAGAAATAAGGGATGGGGCGAATTACTGGAAGAGCAGCTTGACCAGTATTACCACTTTATTACCATGTTTGTGTGCTTCAAGCTTGCACTTTTTAAGTGTACTTCTGTTTAAAGGGTTAAATGAAAGTATGAAGTACAGCATACCTTCAATGGAACTTACTAATGCTAACCACTTTGATTATGTAGTGGTCATCAGTAATCACTATAGGATTAACTATAGGAACACTGGGGAGCTAGATGATGTAGTGATGTCACTTCTGGACAACTGAATTTAAATAAAATTAAGACAAAACTCTTCTGAATTTGGGGGGGGGGGGGGCGGGGGCATTGCAAAACTAGAACCTGAACTGGACTGAGAGAAGGGCAAATCAGGCCAGCTCCTAGATTAAAACCCAGGTACTAGTTCAGGTTAACCAGACACTGCAGCATTATGGCCAGAATTCAGATACTGTGGTGATAAGCATGATATAGAAGTGATAGATGGATACAAAAGGATTTTTGGGACTCAATCTGCCCTCAGGGACCTGTGTTAGGTTAAAGGAAATCTTTCAAAATCTAATTTCTTTGGACCTGATTTGAGTTCAAATGGAGCTAGCCAACTCCCCAAGCCCACATTTCCCATTTAAAGCTAGAATATGGACATTCTTCGGTATTTTGGTTCAATCTGGACCCACACTTATACACAGAGACCAAAACCTGCAAGAGGAAAATAGCCAGAGGATAGCCTATATTCACAGGCAGCAGTGCTAAGAGCATATGGAAAATCAAAGAGGAAGGGGAGAAGAACAACTTAACTTTTTAACTAGCTCTTTAACAAAAACGGAGATTGCTTGAGTCTTAAATAGTGGTGCAAGGCACACAAGTCAGTTCTTACTGAGAATGTGAGCGAAGCAGAAACCAGATCATGTGTTACTATTTAAAGATTCCATAACATAGTTTATATAATTAAACTCATTTATGTGAAAGTAAGATCATCCCTGAAAATAATCAGTTGGATTTTTTTCTTGTATGTACTAGTTAACTTTAAAGGCCTCACTGCAGATATACATTTTATATCAGCAGGTGCTGTAAGAGAGTATCATCTGCAGTAACTATATTGCTTTGTGCATTCAACAGATAAATCTGATTTGCTTCTAGTCATTCACAATGCGACATAACAATGATCAACTATTACTTTGTCAAAAAATATTGCTATTATAGTTTCTTCAGTTCATGTCATTCGCTAGTATTAAATCTTAAAGTAAATCTTGCTCTTAAACACAAGCACATAATGGAAAGATTTCTACATGCATTTTTCCTTTGGAGTTTTCTCTAGACATTGACAAAATATAGTGTCACTTTAATGATGCTATAAACAGAAATATTCCAACCTACATATATCATATCTTTCAGGTGATATTTCTCAGATAAGGTAATTCAAAAGATGCACCAGTGTGAAAACAACCACAGAGCTTTCTCATAGTTATGTTGCTGTAGTAATGTATATATGGCTTCATGTAGGCTGATAATAAATATAAGAATAACTAATAGGGAATGTTGTATGATGTAAAGATTAAAATGATATTTAAATATTGTTGTAATAAGGTTCACTCACTACTGGGACAACTTGTGACTGGATCTGGGGATCAGCTCTTGCCTGATCTGGTCCTCCTTTCTATTGGTTTCTCACTTCCTGGGCTTTCTCTCTTTCTGGGACTTGGGGTGCTCCCTCTTCATGACCTGCCCAGAGGACTAAGTCACTAGTTAGGCTTCCCCTTCTGGGGGTCAAAATCCCACTAGACAAGCTATCCATATGCCCTGCCAGGCAGTTTTCTGGTCTAAGTCCACATCCAGGGCCACTTTCCCAGTGGCTGGCAGAGTAACCCAAACCCACCCATTACTCCGGGTTCCAGCTGAGGGACCCTATGCCTAGCAACCACCATCTAGTCAATCTCAGACCCTGTTGCTATTTCCTTGGGTTCCTTCCTATCTCACTTCTCTATCTCCTGGCTCATTTCTGAATTTGCCAACTTGAGCTTCCTTTCCTCCCAGTGGCTACTCCACCACGCTTGGTTTCTTGCCTGACTCTGTAGTTCAGGGCAGGATCCCAGGGCTTACTTTCCTCCTAGAACTCCTCCTGGTCCATGGCCAATTCCCTTTCTCGCTAAACAGTGACCACAGAGTTCATCCCTGACCTGCCTCTCGCTCTCAACTTCCTGGCTTTGTACAAGTCCAGCTTGCCCCTGCCCAGCTGGGCTTCATTTTCAGTTAGACTTTATCTGTCCCTGGCTTTCCTGCAGGTGAAACATATAAATTTAATTGTCCCTTTTTAATCTGCTCAGGTCTTATCCACATTAGATGGGGCAGGGAACTATTTATAGATAACAACACATGACAGTGTTTTATGATTCTTCTAAATATCTGCATGTCTTAAACCTCAGGGGTGAAATCCTGGGTCCATTGATGTCAATGGCGTTTTTGTCATTGACTTTAATGGGGCTAGAATTTCACCCCTGAACCTAAGAATTCATCTCTCACAATATTTACCCTTGCAGCAAGATCAAATATATTGTAAACACACCATTCATATTTACTTAATTTCAAAGGATATCACTCTTTAGTCCCAAATTCCCTACATTTCACACAAATTCGGTGTCCCATCATTTTTACTTTTGAAACGCCTTTGCATCAGAAATAAAAATGAATGGAACAAAGATTACAGGAAGAGCTATTTATGCTGAACAAAGGAATCCCACCACATTTTAATTTTCCTGCATGAATAATATTTTTTTGTCTTATGTTTATTTTGGGTCTTTGCCACGCATGTCCCTTGACAGGTGGAGAAGTATGAGTGAAGGATACTCTTGTTGTCTGTTCCAAAGACCAAATGTTCCATGACCAGAACAAACACTTTCCTAGTGCGGGGCCTTCTCTTATGCAACTCACTCCTCTGGTGAGATGCCAGACCCCAATTTAGCAGCCTTCACTCAGGTCATGATGGAAATCATGCTTACTTGGTCAAGCTTTCAGTGAACTTAATATCTGTTTGAAAGAGTGAGGGCAATTTGGCTGCAGATATTTCCTGGTCCTGACAACAGTGTTTGTAGTTTTAAGCTACCCTTTTTGGTTAGCTTGGTGTCTGATTTCCATGATTTAATATTTTTGTAAAGATTCCAGATGCTAGGCAATGGTGCTTAAAAATTCTTAAACACTCTTAAACATATGGTATTTTGTAATGGATGACTAATAGACCATAAATCTGGTTTTACCCAATACTCATGCTATTACAATCTTCATCAAACAATGTCCCCCTTTTTATAATATTTATATTCTAGGTAATTAAAAGAGGACATAATGGAAGATGAATTTCTAAAATTCCTGTAAAATTATGAAAATTTTTAAAACAAAATTAGTTTAATATATAAGGCCCACTGGATAGAACACTATACTGAGACTCTGGAGACCTGGGTTCTGTTCCTAGCTCTGCCACTGGCCTGCTGGGTAACCTTGGGCAAGTCATTTTACCTCTCAGTTTCCCATCAGTAAAATAAACTTCTTTTTCTTCTTTGAGTCATGTCCCTATGGGTGATGCACTGTAGCTGTGCTAGCATCCCTGCGCTGCTGATCAGATCAGTGTCCTTTAGGCCTGCACATGCCCTGTCTCTACTTGTGCTGCACCACGAGGCTATTCAGTGCGCATGGGTTAAACCGCCTCAGTTTCTTCTCAGCTGCCCCTGGCTAGAGACAGCTATTTGAAGTCCATTAGGACCATTACTTTTCATTTTGCATTTCTATAGTTAGCCTCATAGTACTTAGTTGTAGTTGTAGTTCTAGTTGTAGTTTTTTTTTCTCTTTTCTTATCTTTTCTCCCTAAAAAAAAAAAAGAGAGAGACTTTATTTTTTTTCTGCTATTTTCCTCGTTGGGGACCCTTCCCCCAACTGGTTATGCTCAGTTCACCAGGCTTCAAGCAGTGTCTCTCTTGCAAAGAGGTGATCTCTGTTGCAGACAAGCATTTCCAGTGCACACGCTGCCTCGGGGAAGGCCACATTCAACAAAAGTGTGGTCTTTGCCAGCAACTCCCATAAGGATAGAGAGCTCAGGCAGAAGGTCATCTTCATGGAGACAGCTCTCCAACCCTCTCTGGACCCGTGCCACAAGTCACTTGGCAGACCTGAGTCTTCCCCAAAGCCCTCCATATCCAAAGACTGTGGGCTGAAGAAACAAGCTACTGACCCCTCTCATAAATCATCGTAAAAGGTAGTGGGAACTCCCCACAGTGAGCCCCAAGATAGCTGCAAATGATCTCCGGCATGCATGGTGTTCTCAGTACCATTGGCACCAAGACAGTCTCAGCTCAGTTATCATTGACAAGCCTATGTAGCCAATGGGCATGGGCAGCAAGTCAATGGCACCGAGGGACAAGGACAGGAGGAAGCACTCTGCTGAGAAGGGATTATCGGTATGCAGTGCTCCATTGGTACCATCATCAACACCTCATCCAGCACCAAAGCGACCGGCACTGGCAAGATCCCCATCCCCCCCGGTACCACCAACGGCACCGAATCGGTTGGTACTGCTGGAATTCTGGCACTCAAGAGACCTCCATGTACCTGAGGCACTGGAGGCACCTCCTTTTGGTACTGGGACTGCCTCACTGAGTCTTTGCCCTGCACGGGAGTCTTCCCTGCTGCCTTACCACACTCCCCTGCTCTCTAGTGAGGGCTTGGATAGCAAACTGGAGGATGTGGCATCACAGTACTCCTCCCAAGCTCTTTATGGCTCCCAATATCAACAGGGCCCCCAAGCATACCCTCAGAAGGCCCCACCATCACCATCTTGATATGGCCACCGCTGGGCACCACTACCGACCTCTACACCACCATCAGCCCAGTGGCCATACTGGGATCCTTGGGCTGAATATTGCCACCATGCCTCTCAAGATTCTAGCCCCAACCGAGAACCCTTGAGGCACATCTCTTCAGCTGTGGTATCCAGGGCTTCAGAACCTCCAGAAGTAATCATGGAGGAACAGGAAGGTGATATTAAGGAAGAGGTGACACCGAGAACCATATCCTCCTCCTCCCCGGATGAGGCCATCATGCCTCCCCCACCATCTCTGGCTGATGACTTTCGCCTCTTCCAAGACCTAGGAAAGAGAGTGGCAGACACTCTTCAGATACCACCAGAAAAAGTCAAAGACACCCACCATTGTCTCCTTGACATACTTCATTCATCTTCATCCTTAAAAATCACCCTTCTATTAACGAGGTCATTTTGAACCCTGCAAAAACCATTTGGCAAACCCCAGCATCAGTGGTACCTACCTGAAAGCAGATGGACAAAACGTATTATGTCCCAGTGAGGGAGATTGAATTCCTCTTCTCCCACCATCCACCCAACTCCATCGTGATGGATGCTTTTCATTCCCATGGCCGCCAATACCAGATGAGGTTCACTCCCTACAATAGGGACTGAAAGCATTTGTACCTTTTCGGAAGAAGGCATATTCCTTGTCTATTCTTCAGTTTCAGATTACCAGTTACCAAGCCCTGACTGCGAAATATGACTACATAAATTATTCGAAACTGAATGATTTTATTGAGCAGCTGCCTGAGTTGTACTGTGAGCAATTTAAGGCCATTATTCAAGAGGGACAGCTAGTGGCCAAGACAACGCTGCAGTCTGCTCTCAACACAGCCGACACAGTGGCCAGGTCCATCTCCCTGGCAGTGGAGATGCGATGTGCATCATGACTCCATCTATTGGGCTTCCTGAAGGAGATACAGTGGACTGTGGAAGACCTTCCCATCGAAGGCACTAAGCTCTTCGCAGAGAAGACTGATGCTTCTCTTCACATCCTGAAGGATTCTAGGGCCACTCTGTTCACTGGGCATCTATACACTGGGACAAAAAAAGAGAAAATTCAGTCTGCAGCTCCAGCACAAACCATGGACCTCCCAACACCCAGCTCAGTGATCATTCCAATGTTGGAACAGGGAGGCTTGTTTTTGGCCCTTGACATTCAGGATGCCTACTTTCATATCTCAATCCTACCATCTTACAGACGATTCCTGAGATTCACTCTTCGAGATGTGTCCCTATGAGTGCTCTACAAGCCATCCTCCTCTCCTCTACTTCACAGTTCTTGTCAATGACTCTTTGGTAGAGAAGGAACTGAGGGGGGTTAAGCTGCGCGTGCTGACTAGGCTTGTGATGGGGCCCAAGAAGAGACAGCGCATGTGTGGGCCTAAAGGACACTGCTACTGAAGTTCTCCCATCAGTAGTGTAGGGATGCAAGCACACCTACCATGGAGCACCCAGAGGGGCACGCATCTTGAAGAACCATTGTTACTGCACAAGGTGAGTAACTTCTTCAAGTAATGTCCCTCTGGGTGCTCCACTGTAAGTGTATCTGCGCCCCTGCACCTCTAATCTGAGATGTTAGGTAGCAGTGTCCGTTCTGCCTGCCCATGTGCCCTCTCTGCGTCCTGGTTTGCCTCGAGGCTATATAGCACTGCACGAGCGAACCACTCTCAGTTCCTTCTCAACCACCTTTGGCCTCAAACTGAGTGAGCAGTTGTCTATTCCTTCTCTGCGTCATTAGTATAAGTAGTAGTTATTCTTAGTCTTTTAGTTTCTTTTAATAGTTAAGTTTTCATTTTCCAATTGGGAGGGAAAAAGAAAAAGAACTTTTTGTGTCATGTTTCCTGCTCTTTTTGTGGGTGATTATCCTTACAGGGGCACTTAGTAGTCTAGAGTTTCCGTTTTCCCAGTTAAAAAAAAAATAAATAAAAAATAAAGAAGAAACAAAAAAACTTTCTTCTGCATTCCTAGCCTTTTTGTGGGTGATATCTCCACCCGGGGCATGAACAATTCCCCCAGTTTTAAAAGCATCCTCTCCTGCAAGGAACCAGTTCCAGTAACAGATGGACAATCTCACTGTATCTGGTGCCTTGAAGAGGCATGCATCCCACAGAAGTGCACCTTCTGCCACCAGCTAAAGATGAGATCTCGCATGAACCAGGAGCTGAAGTTAAAACTTCTCCTGGTGGAGGGTGTGCTTTGGTCACCAGCTGACTCTGGTGCTGAAGCTTCTCAAGGACACAGATTGTCCCTGGAGCCTTCAACCTCCAAAGGGATAGACTCGCAAAAAAGCTCAGCAGATTTCCTCCGCAGAGACTTGAAAAAAAGGGCTTTAAGCCCGCAAACAGAGTCTTTCGCCAGCCAGAGGGGTTCCCTGGCATGCTCGGCCACGTTGGTCCAACAGCACCAGCTCTTCGAAGCGTGGTACCCAGAAACAGCAGGGACACTCCAGAAACCCCACTACTCAGTAGCGGGGCCCCAGTACCATGCACGTCTCGACATCCAGAATCACCAATGGCACCAGGACATTTGCCACCAGCACCCTGGTCAGCACCTCCCCTACCCAGTGAAAAGTCTGACAGTGACCAGGATGATGTTATTTCCCTGGCCTCTCACTGTGGTCCACCGTCACAATATCAGGGACCTCCCCAACTACACCTTCATGCCGCCCTTCAATCCTGATACGGTCCTCCCTGGGCACCCCCCAACCCAGGCATCCCCCCCCCAGTGGCCATATTGGAATCCTTGGGCAATGTACAGACCCCATGCTTCTCAAGCATCCAGTGTCTCTCATAGAGAGTCCACCAGACTTTGTCCTACGGCTTCGGTGTCCAGAACCCCAGAACCAGAGGAGAAAACTTTGGAGGGACAGGAGGAAAGGCTCAAAATGGAGGCTACCCACCAGCAAACATTTCCTCATCATCACCAGATGAGGCTATGATGCCCCCTCCTCTATCGCTAGCTGATGATTTTAGATACTTTCAAGACCTTTCTAATAGGGTAGTGGATGAGCTCAAATGGTTGAATGGACACTGCTACCTACAATCTCCAATTAGAGGTGTGGGGCGCAGATACACCTACAATAGAGCACCCTTAACTTCCTCTTACCTTCTTTGTAAACCACTTTGAGATCTATAGATGAAAAGTGCTATATAAGAACTAACTATTTTCTACTAGACATAGAATTGCTTTGGAATCACAAAATCCTGAAGTCTTCACACAGGTTTTAATCCCAGTGAATTCAATGAGTGTTTTGCATATGTAAGATTTCTGGATTTCACCCATGAAAATTAAGGATGGAAAAGACACGTGTTGTTAGGCAGAGCCCAGTATTTAGAAGTGCTGAGCATGTGCAGTTCCCATTGAGGTGTGTGGGAGTTCCAGGTGCTAAGTACATCTTATTCATCCCCTCCCATGATAAAACCCATGGGAAGAGGCTTTGTGGGAGACAATCTCAGTGATGATTAACAAATTTATTTGAGCATAAGCTTCCGTGGGCTACATCATGTCACAGCTAACCTGGTGGCTGAACTTTGTCACTTTGTCTTCACCCACAACTATTTCACATTTGGGGACAATATATACCTTCAAGTCAGAGGCACTGCTATGGGCACCCGCATGGCCCCACAATATGCCAACATTTTTATGGCTGACTTAGAACAACGCTCCCTCAGCTCTCATCCCCTAGTGCCCCTCCTCTACTTGCGCTACATTGATGACATCTTCATCATCTGGACCCATGGAAAGGAAGCCCTTGAGGAATTCTACCATGATTTCAATAATTTCCATCCCACCATTAACCTCAGCCTAGATCAATCCACACAAGCAGTCCATTTTCTGGACACTACTGTACTAATAAGCGATGGTCACATAAATACCACCCTATACCGGAAACCTACTGACCTACATGCCTCTAGCTTCCATCCAGGACACACCACAAGATCCATTGTCTACAGCCAACCTCTAAGATATGACTGCATTTGCTCCAATCCCTCAGACAGAGACAAGCACCTACAAGATCTCTATCAAGCATTCTTAAAACTATAATACCCACCTGCTGAATGAAAAAACAGATTGACGGAGCCAGACGAGTACCCAGAAGTCACCTCCTACAAGACAGGCCCAACAAAGAAAATAACAGAATACCACTAGCTGTCACCGTCAGTCCCCAACTAAAACCTCTCCAGCGCATCATCAAAGATCTACAACCAATCCTGAAAGATGATCCCTCACTCTCACAGATCTTGGGAGACAGACCTGCCCTCGCTTACAGACAACCCCCCAACCTGAAGCAAATACTCACCAGCAACCACACATCACTGAACAAAAACACTGACCCAGGAACCTATCCTTGCAACAAAGCCCGATGCCGACTCTGTCCACATATCTATTCAAGTGACATCATCATAGGACCTAATCACATCAGCCATACCATCAGGGGCTCGTTCACCTGCACATCTACCAATGTGATATATGCCATCATGTGCCAGCAATGCCCCTCTGCCATGTACATTGGCCAAACCTGACAGTCTCTACGCAAAAGAATTAATGGACACAAATCTGACATCAGGAATCATAATACTCAAAAACCAGTGGGAGAACACTTTAACCTGTCTGGTCATTCAATGACAGACCCGTGGGTGGCTATTTTACAACAGAAAAGCTTCAAAAACAGACTCCAACGAGAAACTGCTGAACTCGAATTGATATGCAAATTAGACACAATCAATTTAGGTTTGAATAAAGACTGGGAATGGCTGAGCCATTACAAACATTGAATCTATCACCCCATGTAAGTACTCTCACACTTCTTATCAACTTGTCTGTACTGGGCTATCTTGATTATCACTTCAGAAGTTTTTTTTCCTCTTACTTAATTGGCTTCTCAGAGTTGGTAAGACAACTCCCACCTGTTCATGCTCTCTGTATGTGTGTGTATATATATCTCCTCAATATATGTTCCACTCTATGCATCCGAAGAAGTGGGATGTAGCCCACAAAAGCTTATGCTCAAATAAATTTGTTAGTCTCTAAGGTGCCACAAGTACTCCTGTTCTTTTTGCGGATACAGAATAACACAGCTGCTACTCTGAAATCAGTGATGATTGTTTTTCAACGATTCTACTACATCATCTAATTGGGGTGGAAATTCTCTATCCTGCAGAAAAGGAAGCCTGCCGTCAAACTGTGTGGATCCTCAGGGATCCATGCTGATTCCCTGTGCTGCTACATCAGCTCTGGCCCCTAGTAGCCATGCTGTGCTCTCCCCAGCTCCCTGGCACCATGGCAGTTGCCCTCTGAGGTGTTGAGGTAGCTGAAGAATGGGGTAGTCAGCCACATGGAAAGGGCCTCTGTTTGTGAGGATCTTGGGGACAATAATGCAGACCAAGATCCATCTGTTTGCTTGTTTCCAATGTAGAATTGTTCCCTACAGTGTACTTTTGCATGATTTATAGAACCACAGAAATGTGACATGGGAAAGATCTCAGTTAGGGGTTGAAAATATCAGTTGGCTGCGTCTTAATTTGAAAGATAATCTGTTATTTCCTATCTGATTATTGTTTCAGACAAATATTATGATTATGAAACTATTTCCCCCAGTTTTTTTAATAAACTTTCCCTCAAGCCAGTGAACTGTGGTGTATATGTTACACCTGTAAGTGGGTTAATTTTGAAAAAAAGTCAGCTTTAAGAAGAACTGGATAGAAAAACTGTTCTACCCTCAGGTTTTGATCAGCCAATGAATGATTGTTCTGATGGTGTAATTCTTCCAACTTGGAATTTCATTGGCTGAGCTTGATAAACTTAATGAACTTCTGAGGATGGATTTTTTTGTGGGAGCTCCACAAAAGTCTTTCCACTATTTGTTGTCCTGTTAACCCCTTATTCCATTTTATTGTTGTTTAAACCTCACCTTGGTAGTCATGCTCCAAACACAGCATAACCCCATTCTAACAGGCTTCAGGAATAGATATTTAAAACTTTGTTGAAATGAGTAAAGCAGTGAGTCATCACATTTTTTCTAAATAAATTGGTGACAGTGCTTAAAAGACACCATCTAATTTAGGAACGTGTTTTGCCACACTTACTTAGGGCTTCATCCTGCACTACTGAAGTTAAATGGGAGCTACTGACTTCAAGGGGAGCAAAATCAAGCCCTCACTGATTTCAAAGGGATTATTCACAGAGTAAAATACTACTCAACATGAGTGAAGTTGACAAAATCTGGCCATTAATGCCTTATAAATGCATTCTAACACTTCTAAATTTAAGGGTTTTCAGTTCGGATAAAACCAGAACCATCTGATCAGGTCTAGTTCTTTCTTCCGTTAGACTGGTGGAACTCAGAAGGGAATTTGGCCCAACTTGTTTTATCGTTGAAATTTGCCACATACTTTTTGTAAAATTTTAAGCTATGTAAACTCAGACTAGATTGCATAAATTTCTGTCACAAGCCGAAATTCTCTCTGGAAAATGTAGTTATAACAGTGTTTACAAAAGGAAGTCTTTTTAAACAGTTCTTACATCTTTGTTTGACCAGATTTGGATTTAAAGCCACAGGTAAAATTGCCTGGCATCAATTTTTAGAGAAATTTCAGGACCCTGTGACATATGAAAATGGACAGACACTTCCTATAAGAAAGAACCACAGGTAAATAGAAAATTACATTTTTTTTGTTTGAGATGTACTTGAACTTGATGGAAAATTATATCTACTGAAATAATTGTTGATTAAATTTACTTCAGGTAATCTTTTGCGGATATTCTCATTATCCATATAAATGTCTAAGCATATTTTTGAGTCCTACTAAGCTTTTGGCCTTAATGAGTTTACATTTTCTCCCTACTCTGAAGAGTAAGAGGATGAGAGATGAGAACATTGTGTCAACCATGTTTTCCTGTTGTAGAGTACACCCAATCAGAGGAATGGATGAAGCTTTCTCAAGTAACAGTATCCTTCTAAAGCTGCGCAGACACATCCAAAATGCATATCCATCACTGAAGCAGGCATTTCTCATGATTGATACAGTAAGAGACCTTATTTTTAACTCTTACAATGCTGAGATGGATGACTTAACACATTCACAAACTGATGCAGCTTTTAACCTCTCAAGCTACCCTCTTGACAGGTACCCAGCAACCTCTCAGATCCCAACCCTCCTGCCAAGCAAGTCTTTCCCTTCATCTGGTTTCCTAACCCTCTCCCAAACATCCTATACCTTCCTCCAATGAATTACTTGCTTTCAGGTGTTGCTGCCTTCCCTTGCCTTCTGTCCTCCACCCTAATAAAAAAAGCCGTGACCACTTACAGTCATAGCAAGTGCTGGAACAAATGTGCTTCACCAAGACTCAAGTCCTGATCCAACTGCCACTTCCCTCTTGCTACCCTCTCGTCATAAATCTGACTTTGCCCCTCCCTCAACTCCTAACAATCCATCCTCACAATATGCCAGGCAGTGCAGCTTTGAAAGCGTGCCAAAGCTATGCTATGCCAGATACAAGGGCATGTTCCTACCAGAGAAAGCGGAAACTGGATGGCAGATTGTGGCTGAGTCACAATCTGCTTCCTAGGCTGCTCCTGGGGGCAACACAACAACATGCTGCCTCATACACAGGGCTCATGGCAAAGCCCGATCTTGTATATACGGCCCGCATTTTTTGTTCCTACATGCAGGACTTTACATTTGGCGGTATTGAAATACATTGTTTGCTTGTGCTTAGTTTACCAAGTGATTCAGATCTCTCTGTATCAGTAATTCACCTCTCCCCCAATCTTTGTGTCATCTACAAACTTATTAGTGATGATTTTGTTTTCTTCTAGGTCATTGATAAAAATATTATGTAACTTGGGGCCAACAACCAATTCCTTGCAGGACCCTACTGGAAACACAGACCCTTGATAGTGATTCCCCATTTACAGTTACATTTTAAAACCTGTTAGTTAGCCAATTTTGAATCCATTTAATGTGTGCCATATTCAATTTCATATCATTCTTGTCTCTTAATCAAAATGTCATAAAAAAGATATCAAGTTCACTTGACAAGATCTATTTTTTCCAAACACCCATCTTGATTGGCATTAATGATATTATCCTACTTCATTTCTTTATTAATCAAGTCCTATATACATGAGGCTAAATAGTCCCCTCCCCCCATGAAAAGCCACAGGTGGGAATGTTTTGATTTTTTTGATTTTTTTTTTTTAGTATCATTCATTTTTTTATGTTTGGGGTTGGAAACTCTCCGTACACTTATTCCATTTACTCTATATAGTTTTTAACCTTTCAGTTGAGTTAATTATATTTTATTTTGTTATTCTTTTTTTCATCTTGTAAACTTATGTGCAACTAAATTCCATAAATTGTAATGCGTTTCTATTGTTAGAACAATTTTAGTATGTTGCTGTACTGTTTTTGTTAATCTCCACATTGTTTATGTTAGTTTTTAGTATTGATTGTCTGTTGTGTCCCAGTTGCTTAAAGGATTGCTAAAGTACAAACTTAAAATGTTCACCTCAGACTTCCAGAGTTCCATGTTGCTGCATTTCCTGTTGTGTGGATAAATTTAGAAATTCAGTCTGGGATCTTTCATGAGCATTACTTTTATTTGTAAAACCCTTTTAAAAAGGATAGTTTGTGATGCTTCTCTGGGCAAGCAATGCAAGCTGTGTGTAGAAGTCTCCTAAATGAAGACACCAAGGCCCAAGAAAAGAAGCTAAAGTGTTTTCTAGCCACCCATGAAACCAGACAGCCTATGGAATTTATAAACATCTCAGAGTGCTCCTGAAGTTGTCATAGGTTCAAAAGAACTGTAGGTAGCTCCAAAATTACACTGTGATCCTGCAAAGATTTATGCACATGCTTAATATTACACAGGAGAAGTCCCATTGATTTTGACTGCAGTTGACATTAAAGACACGCATAAATGTTTGTAGACTCAAATTCTATACCAAGCCATTCTGGAAAATGTTTCAAAGAAGTTTGGAAAATTTCACAAATGCAAATATGCAACTTCTCAAATTTCTCAACTGCCTTATCCAGTTATTCCCAAACTTAAATAAATAAATATCCCTTGGCACATGACCACACATGAGAAATTATAGGCAGAATTATTGCATTTTAGTGAAGTGAGGGAAGGCATTAAAATCAGTATGATAATGTAAAGTAAGTTTGAACCTCAACTACAGAGTCATTGTCACAGCCCCATGCTATACAACATAAATAGAAAATGTGGAACTTGTAAAACATTTCTTGTTTGTGGTCTATAATCTGACAGATGTATAATGTCAGACCTGTGAGATTGACCAGAATCATTCCATTGCATCACTCACTTTCTGCAGCAATATTTTAATCTGATTTTTTTAACAGAATTTGGGCATGCTTTTTATGTCTAGCTCTAGAATGAATGCACTCTTAATAAAGAACTGTCAGTCTATTCTGTTCTATGGTTTTCATGATGTACTGAACTATGTTAAAAAAAGCATTCTTGTCATTTTTGATGGAATGTCATGATATATATGATCCATACACTGGGCTGTGTGATCGTTGCTTTAGTGGACAGATGGAATTTTTTATTACTTTGATTTGCTACAGATTGCTCTTCTTAAATTGTACAGTCTATATTTTTGGATTGGATGAGCAAATAATAGACTGAAAAAATTAAAGCTTTCAGTCTGGTTGACACAAGCAAAATGAGCACTGGGCATATCTTCAGAGGTACTGCTGGCATTTTTTATTACAAATTTTTATATAGATGATATATCACAATTCCTTTCTATATAATTACATAAAAATTGCTCTTTCCCGCTCTGCAGTATAAATTACACACATATATGTTTCAGAGTGGTAGCTGTGTTAGTCTGTATCAGCAAAAACAATGAGGAGTCCTTGTGGCACCTTAGAGACTAACAAATGTATTTGGGCATAAGCTTTCATGCCCAAATACATTTGTTAGTAAAACCCACTTCATCAGATGCATGGAATGGAAAATACAGTAGGCAGGTATATATACACAGTACATGAAAAGATGGGAGTTGCCTTACCAAGTGGGGGTCAGTGTTAACTAGTCAATTCAATTAAAGTGGAAGTGGGCTATTCTCAACAGTAGAATACCAAGGGAGGAAAAATCACTTTTGTAGTGGTAATGAGCAGGGCCGTCCCTAGCTATTCTGGGGCCCTACGCAGTCCCCTTGCGGGGAGGGGGCAGGCCTCCATAGGGGGACCGCGGGGAGAGCTGGCCCCGGGCCACTGTGGGGAGGTCTGGCTTGGGGGGCAGGAGGGAACACCCACTCCCCAGCACTAACCGGCGGTGTGGCTGGGTCGCTGCACTTCCTGCCACCAGTGAGTGCAGGCCCGCCCGGTCCTGGTGCAGTCCTCAGAGGAGTGGTGGCGGGGCGGGGGCAGAGCAGGGTGGGGTTTTGGGGAAGGGGTGGAGTGGGGGTGGGATTGGGGAGGAACAAGGGTGGGAAGAGGTGGGGCTGGGGCGGAGCAGGGGTGGGGGCCATTGGGAAGAGGTGGGGCAAGGGCTGGAGCAGCACACAGCTGCGCAGGGCACCAGGAAAATTTCCCAAATTTCCCTGGTGCCCTATGCAGCTGCGTACTTTGCGTATGGGTAGGGACGGCCCGGATAATGAGGCTAATGTAATCTGGGTGGCCCATTTCAAACAGTTGACAAGAAGGTGTGAGTAACAGTAGGGGAAACTAGGTTTTGTAGTCATACACTCCCAGTCTTTATTCAGGCCCAATTTGATGGTGTCCAGTTTGCAAATTAATTCCAGTTCTGCAGTTTCTCAACGAGCCCCATTGGGTTTGTTGCTAACTCTGTCCGCATATCTATTCAAGGGACATCATAGGACCTAACCACATCAGCCACACCATCAGGGGCTCGTTCACCTGCACATCTACCAATGTGATATATGCCATCATATGCCAGCAATGCCCCTCTGCCATGTACATTGGCCAAACCAGACAGTCTCTACGCAAAAGAATAAATGGACACAAATCAGATGTCAAGAATTATAACATTCAAAAACCAGTCGGAGAACACTTGAATCTCCCTGGACACTCAATAACAGACTTAAAAGTGGCAATTCTTCAACAAAAAAACTTCAAAAGCAGACTCCAACGTGAAACTGCAGAACTGGAATTAATTTGCAGACTGGACACCATCAAATTAGGCCTGAATAAAAACTGGAAGTGGATGGGTCACTACAAAAACTAATTTCCCCATACTAATTTTCCCCTACTGTTACTCACACCTTCTTGTCAACTGTTTGAAATGGGCCACCCTGATTACATTAGCCTCATTACCACTACAAAAGTGATTTTCCTCCCTTGGTATTCTACTGTTGAGAATAGCCCACTTCCACTTTAATTGAATTGTCTCGTTAGCACTGACCCCCCCATTGGTAAGGCAACTCCCATCTTTTCATGTACTGTGTATATATACCTGTCACTCCATGCATCTGATGAAGTGGGTTTTAGCCCATGAAAGCTTATGCCCAAATAAATTTGTTAGTAACTAAGGTGCCACAAGTACTCCTTGTTGTTTTTACATATATGTTTGTGTGTGTATATATACACACACAATCACTACAAAAGAAAGAATTTGCCTAGCAATTTACAAAGAAGAGAGTTTAATTTCCTTCATTGCAGTAGATAGTAATAACACATACCAGCATTAGGGCCCTGATTCAGCAAAGCATTTAATCACGAACTCAAGCACATGCTTATGCGCTTTATTGTAGTGGTCATCAATGAATGAAATTATTTACACAGATACTGATGTTTGTGAGAGCAGAAAGAGAACTCTGGCTGCAGGAGGAATAGCTTCATCCTTAACATCCAAAACTGTTACACATATAGAGATGCATACAGATTTTCAGCTGTTGTAAATCACTGTGGCCCCAGTGAGGTCATTGGAGCTATGCTAATTTACACCAGGTGACAATCTAGCTCATAATTGAAAACATTTTAGAGATTTTAGGTGTCAAATAAACAATCAAAAAGCTCACTGATTGAAGGCTAATATAATATATATTATTTTTTCAATATTATCAAAGCAATGACTAAAAAACAAGTTATCTTTGTGTTTAAGCTTTGTGGAGAAGATGCTTCCACTTATACGGTACATAGAATCATAGAATCATAGAATATCAGAGTTGGAAGGGACCTCAAGAGGTCATCTAGTCCAACCCCCTGCTCAAAGCAGGACCAATTCCCAGCTAAATCATCCCAGACAGGGCTTTGTCAAGCCGGGCCTTAAAAACCTCCAAGGAAGGAGACTCCACCACCTCCCTAGGTAACGCATTCCAGTGTTTCACCACCCTCCTAGTGAAATAGTTTTTCCTGATATCCAACCTGGACCTCCCCCACTGCAGCTTGAGACCATTGCTCCTTGTTCTGTCATCTGCCACCACTGAGAACAGCCGAGCTCCATCCTCTTTGGAACCCCCCTTCAGGTAGTTGAAGGCTGCTATCAAATCCCCCCTCATTCTTCTCTTCTGGAGACTAAACAATTCCAGTTCTCTCAGCCTCTCCTCATAAGTCATGTGCTCCAGACCCCTAATCATTTTTGTTGCCCTCCGCTGGACTCTTTCCAATTTTTCCACATCCTTCTTGTAGTGTGGGGACCAAAACTGGACACAGTATTCCAGATGAGGCCTCACCAATGTCGAATAAAGGGGAACGATCACGTTCCTCGATCTGCTGGCAATGCCCCTACTTATACAGCCCAAAATGCCGTTAGCCTTCTTGGCAACAAGAGCACACTGTTGACTCATATCCAGCTTCTCGTCCACTGTGACCCCTAGGTCCTTTTCAGCAGAACTGCTACCTAGCCATTCGGTCCCTAGTCTGTAGCAGTGCATGGGATTCTTCCGTCCTAAGTGCAGGACTCTGCACTTGTCCTTGTTGAACCTCATCAGGTTTTTTTCTGCCCAATCCTCTAATTTGTCTAGGTCCCTCTGTATCCGATCCCTACCCTCTAGTGTATCTACCACGCCTCCTAGTTTAGTGTCATCTGCAAACATGCTGAGAGTGCAGTCCACACCATCCTCCAGATCATTAATAAAGATATTAAACAAAACCGGCCCCAGGACCGACCCTTGGGGCACTCCACTTGAAACCGGCTGCCAACTAGACATGGAGCCATTGATCACTACCCGTTGAGCCCGACGATCTAGCCAGCTTTCTATCCACCTTACAGTCCATTCATCCAGCCCATACTTCTTTAACTTGGTGGCAAGAATACTGTGGGAGACAGTATCAAAAGCTTTGCTAAAGTCAAGAAATAACACATCCACTGCTTTCCCCTCATCCACAGAGCCAGTTATCTCATCATAGAAGGCAATTAGGTTAGTCAGGCACGACTTCCCCTTCGTGAATCCATGCTGACTGTTCCTGATCACTTTCCTCTCCTCTAAATGTTTCATAATTGATTCCTTGAGGACCTGCTCCATGATTTTTCCAGGGACTGAGGTGAGGCTGACTGGCCTGTAGTTCCCCGGATCCTCCTTCTTCCCTTTTTTAAAGATGGGCACTACATTAGCCTTTTTCCAGTCATCTGGGACCTCCCCCGATCGCCATGAGTTTTCAAAAATAATGGCTAATGGCTCTGCAATCTCACCCGCCAACTCCTTTAGCACCCTCGGATGCAGCGCATCCGGCCCCATGGACTTGTGCACGTCCAGTTTTTCTAAATAGTCCCGAACCACTTCTTTCTCCACAGAGGGTTGGCCATATTTTCATGTAAAGTAAAACTAATTTTTGTATCTCCTGTACCAAATTTCTTAACACATTCACTGAGGTAGATATATTATCAAGTTTCTTTTCCGTATGATTTAATGCACTGACAACAGTCTCTAAAGAAAATTCAGATGGCAGAAAAGCAGTTTCACAAGACCATTATCTTTTGATTACAAAACTTCAAAGTGTTTCCCAAACCAGCTGATGAAGTAAATAATTGCTCATCCTGTATATTACTACTGCCACCCTGGATCTCTATAGGGGACTAAAGGGAAACAGAATTTTTCTTGGTGTGAGGTTTATGAGCAGCAAAATATTTGTCTCATGCTTAGGCAGAAATGAATCACTGGAGAAATTGTTTACCATTCATTTTTCTTTTATTGTTCCCAGGCATTTATTCCTTACATTTCTTCCTTTTTCCACTGTTTTTTTAAGGGAAGCAAAATATAATAAAAGTCCAAGCAAAAATATAAAATTCTAAGGTCTAATAGACTGTGATAAAAACAGACTAACCTCTATTTAAAACTCTCCCTCAAACCTTATGGAGATATGTCATGGGGACTGAAACAAAAATCATGCCTTAACTGTAACAATACATAAATATAATAGTACTGTTGTATAAGCCCATTCCATTGTTTATTGCATAAAATGCTTTAAAAAATACACATTTATATGATAGTATGACAGAGTGTCACATGCTGGGACTCTGTACAGAAATGCAGAATTATTTCTAAGTCACTCTCACTGTCAGACCCAGTGGTTCCTATTAGCTCCAACCCAGGAATATAAAAAGCTTAGCATTACTGTCTAAGGCAGAGAGACCTGTGTGCAAAGACAGAGAGATCAAGGAGGAAAAAACCCTAGGAAAAGATAAGCTCAAGAAAAAAGCTTAGGTTGGAGTTTGTATTTTATTGTTCTAATATTAAGAATAAAGGAAATCTCCTGATAGGGGGTGAATTTGGGACACCAACCCAGGATGTATGTATATATGTATGCAGGGCCGGCGCAACCCATTAGGCGACCTAGGCGGTTGCCTAGGGTGCTAACATTTTGGGGGCGGCGACCGCAGCGGCCAGATCTTCGGCCGCCCCGGTTGTCGGTGGTATTTCGGGGGCAGAACCTTCTGCCACCTCTGTCGGGGGTGGCAATTCGGGGGCGGGACCTTCTGCCGCCTCTGTCGGGGGTGGCATTTCGGGGGCGGGACCTTCTGCTGCCTAGGGCGGCAAAAAAGCTGGCGGCGCTCCTGTATGTATGTTCTCTGCTGAGAGCAGTGTGGGAATTCATTCGAGTCACAAATAGCCTTTAAAAGACTCCCCTTCTTCACCAAGGCAATGGATGGGGCCAGTGGCAGCAGCAAGTCACTGTAGGGTAACAGAGCTGGTGGGAAGTAACAAAAACATCCTTTTTATTTAAAAAAAGTGTGTGTGTGTATGTATGTGTGTTTATTTGTGCTTACATAACATAAACCATCAATTTAATTTTTGCAGAAAGGTGCTGAATTAATCTTGGAGACCAAAGACTTTTGTCTGTTTCTCCACAGAATAGATCCAGGACAGGCAGCTATATTATAAACTCCCTAATACTGCTCCACCAACATATTACAAACCTGAACTTAGGGTCTGACTTCTAGTGTAAGAGGATAGTTCAATTTCTATAACCTTAGTCCCTCTGCTGTGACTGTCAACAAGGGCTCCCGTTGTGGTGTATCCTCTTGTCCACTGAGAACTGGACTGAGACCACCAGATTCACATCATGTAAACTGGTGGTTCTCAACCTGTGGGCTGGGGGCCGCTGGCAGCCCAATCAGCACACAACTGTGGCCCATGTGACATCTTCAGGGCCATACAGATAGTATATATATTGCGTGGATGCAGCCCACGTAACACACAGAGAGCTGCATAGGCAGCCCACAGTGGTAAATAGGTTGAGAACCACTGATTAGACTATCAAAAAGCTAACCAATATTAAAAGCTTTCAGTCACTGTGGGTTGTGTGACGTAGAGGTTCAGAACAGTGTTTTAAAATAGACATTGTCTTTTAGTAAATTTGTTCACTCCGTTTCACGCACACATAAACATTTGTTTTAGAAACAAGATGGAAAGATCACAAGAAATGAGCTTCGTCGCGTTTTGGACTGCATCTTATTTCAAATAAGAGACAAGGACTTCCAAGACCTAATCAAGATAATTGATCCAGAACACACTGGGTACCTCAGCTACCATACATTTTTAGACTTGTTTGAAGAAAAGGAATCTCTAGTAAGTGTTTATCAATACTTTTCTAAGGATTTTCTTTTTTATAATGTCTATAGCAAGGTGTCAGGACAATTCTTAATAAAACCCTAAGCTCTGAATAATCTTCATCTAAGTTAGTGAATGCATATGCTTTTCAGCAGTGTAAAACTCCTACATAATTTACACTCTTGGATTCTTTTGCCTCTGAAGCATGGGTTGAGAACCAATTTCACAGTTACCTCAAATTTCTGGAAACTCCCCCTGGAATGTAGTCACAAGTTCATGTACATGTGTGTAGCAGGTGTGGGATGGAAGTATCTCTTTCCAGATTTCAATCATCAAAACTGTTTTGCAGATATTTTGCAGAAGAGCTCTTTCTATCTATTTATATTAGATAATAATACACAGGTTCTGAGATTTATAATACCCATTGATTGTGTGTTTTCATGAGTATGACTTTGAAATTTTTGGAGTTTTGTAGTCATCTTTTAATATCTTCCTTTAGAACCACTACCATACATATAGTGAGGTTATATCCTGTATCTTTTGACCAGAATATCTAGTCAGTATGTCAGTTTCTTTTTGGGCTTACTGAATTATACTCAGAAGTAGTCTAATCTATAGTTTTCGTAACTGCTTTATTATATTAGAGCTGTTCATAACATTTTTATTAGATCACTTTTAGGTTCACATTTATTCATCTGAATAAATCTTTATTTAGTTTTTGTTTTAAGCTGGTGTAGTTAGTGTCATTGGAAAGAATCAAAGAACCTGGCAGTGTCAAGAGATGCACTAGATGCACAAAAAGAGGTTCCTACTGAATAGTTTTGAATGGTGTGTATTGCTTTGAGAAAAGCTTTGATGTAGAACTGAAATAGACGGCATCCTGTACTGATGGCTCCAACAATAGATACATTTGATTCATCCATTCATGTCCCTTCTACCTATTCTTGAATTGAATAATAGTTGTGCTGAGAGTCTGGGTCACATTTTTATAATTATAAAACTGACATGTCGGAGGGGAAAAATATAAATACTGTCAAAGTGCAAATACTAATGGGTTATGAAAATGAATTTGGATGCTCAAATTAACTTATTTGGGTTCATTTTAGAGTTGAAATTCTACTGCCTACTTAGTGTTCTAAATAAAGTAAATTTTAGCATAAAGAAGGGCAGGCTAGAGAAATAGAGAGCAACAGGGATCATGGCCATCCTGGGATACGATACCAGCTGATAACCAGAGATAACCATGCTAGTTAGGACTTCACACTTGAAGTGTGATTCTGCTCTGAAGAGTGGGCCAGATTCTGACCTCTGTTGTGCCAATCTGTTGGTGCAAAGCAGCTGCAAAGCCAGCCTAGCCAAATACAAAGGCTCCACCCACTCATTTCCTAGGTGATGTAAAGCTGGCATAGCTGGCCCTGTAACACTCTGTCCTGCCCACTTTTGGGCATAAGGGAATTCTTTGGGGGCAGACCCAAAGGGAGGGGAGATTTTCTAGAATGCTGTGGTGCTCTATCATTCTCTGGCTGAGGGAATGGCCCCATGGGAACTGTTGCAGCCAGATGAAAGTCAAAGCAGCTCTGAGGCAGATGCTAGTAGTGCTGGGAACCAAGATGGTCCCCAACTAGCCAAACCAGCTCCTCGCTGGCCCCAGGACTGGGGTATCTGAAAATGACATAAAGGCACCTTTGTCTCCCCTTGGATTTTGCACTGAACAGAGCTCAGCTGGATCTGAGTATTGACCCCAGTTACTCTGGAAAAATAAGGTCCCATGTGTCTGTTGCATCTCAGTAGTTCTTGTATTAAATGTACTCAGTTTACAAGTAAAAAGATGCTTTTATTCTAACTGCCAGTGCCACAAATGGAACCTGACCTATGTTCTGGGAACCAGATTCTGCGCTCACATTCACCTGTGCCATCCCATTGTCTTCAAATTATTCCCTCAGAGACAGCTATCCAACTTGCAGCTCATCTGTCAATCTTAGCGACTTTTGCTTTGGAGAGTAACCAGCAGTAATATGTTGTTTTGTTATCAAAGTCAGTAGCTGTAACTTTTAATTCACAAAAGGAGCAGATCAGGGTAGTAAAGTGCCATTTTTGCATAGTCACTTTTCACATTAGAGCCACACTTTCAAACCCTGAGAATACATGTATTGGCTGACATTGTACACTACTTAGGAAACAGTGTGCTAAAAAGTTTTAATACAAATAACATTTTTTTTAAATTAGATGGGTCATAAATGGCTTAATGGAACAAAGGAAGTTAAGAAGCCACCTTCTCTTGTTCTAGCTTGGGATACTGTAAGTAATAATGAGGTTTATCTTCAGTAAGGGTTGATTTTCTGTAATTAAGGGGTTTATTTAATTTTTACTATATGATTACTGACATATGGCAATGTAACGCCACAGACATTTTTTATTTCAATGACTGCTATATTTGCATTTTAGGTGGAAGACATTCTTTTGGATAAAATCACAGAAAATTGGAAAGACTTCCACAAGGCTTTGCAGACCTGTGACCCTAAATGTACAGGCATTATTAGCAGAAATCAGCTAAGAAAAATTGTACATATATATTGTCCCTCTTTGTCCGATGAACAATTTACAAAGTAAGCTGCTGGCATCTGACTATTAATTTATGTAACTTTATTAACTTTCTCTGCATATGTTTCTAAAAAAGTGGTGTTTTGAATCTTGGGATACTTCAATTTGCCTTAAGCTTTAGAGAAAATAAAATGCCACCAGCCAATCAGTAACCCCTATTCTGCAAGTGATCAGATTGCAAATCTCCTCTTTATTTCCATGGAAGTTCCATTAATGAAACACTGGCAAGATTGGGGCCATATGGTTCAAAGGATAATTTAAAAAGGTAAAACAAGCCCATTCCTCAAAGTGAAAATTGGGTGTGATGGAAAATTTATCTTAAAAAAAAATATTCACTGTTTCAAATGGAAATTAATAGAACTACCCACATTATCTTGTTGTAATATTCTACAGTAGTATCTTGTAATGAACAATTTGAGTGCCTTGATTTTAGGAGAACCCTTGTAAACTGGGACATGACATAGTCAACTGTCATTTTGATCATTGCCTGATAACTACATCTCAATCTAAAAAACATCCCAAATCACATATGTGTATGGAATCAAAATCTATATCTTGTAAAAGAGGAGTGAATTGTATTAGGCATTTTATTGCCGTGGCATGTCAGTCAGGCTATAATTGGCTCTAATTTGCTCTCCTACAAGCTCTAACATTCTTTACGTGCAGCCCTGTGATTCTCCAAAAGATGTGGGATTCTTTCCTACCTTTCAAAACATCATAGGAAAATCAAAGAAATCCGTGCCAGCCTGAACCTTGTGACCCAGTGTCCTGATGATCAGTATAAGTGAGGAGCAAACACAACAGCATCAATAGGAAATGGCTTTTAGAAAATAATTTTGATCTTGAAATATGAACGAGTACAAGTGTGATCACTGAGATAAAATTCCACTGCATCCATTTTCTTTTCTGTGAATTTTGTAGAGAAAACTTTGGGTGCCAGGCATGGGGTTAATAAAAGTCTGGCACCTAATTCCCTGAACACTGTATTAAAAATATACCCTTTTTGTCATCAGTCAGTTTTATGGCTCAGTGTTGTTTAATATATACAGATTGACCACTGATCATGAGCAATTACTTATCCTTCGAGTATTGGATAACTGGCTCTCATCATTCACACACTTCTCCAGATAATGTTTTTACGATTATTTTCAACCATTATTTGTGACAATGGGAGAGCTGTGCTCAGGGTGGAGTCCAGAATTACAACCAATTTAAATTCTAAATTGATTTCTACTTGAAGTTTCAACATCTTGTATCAGAAAATGATGTTGGGGAGGGAAAGCCCAAAAAAGAAAACCAGGAAAAAAAATTATCGTTAGGGTCTAATCCACCACCATTGCAGTCAATAGATATTTTGCCAGTGTCTTCAGTGGATACAGGACTTAGCCCTGAATGATTCATTCTGAAAGGTGCTGAGCACTAAGACTACGATCCAACAATGCACATAAAAGCGTTTTAGTATGATATCAGTCCCATTCAAGGGGACTACTTACATACTCAGAGGACGGCACTGCTAACATGGCCTAAATTGAGCACATGCTTATGTGCTTGTTGGATTGGGGCTAGAATGCTCAGAGCTTTGCAAGATCAGACTTTCTAGAAGCATTAGATGGGATGATTTTGCAATGACCTGATAGGAGCTGACGCAACACGACACAATGTATACCTGACAACAGTGTTTGACTTCCATTGTGGAGGGCATTCATGAGGCCTTTGTAGAATCTGTATAAATTCCACTTTCTAAGGATATTCAGTTGTACTAGCTCTGGATAGTTTAAATATATTTGTGCAGCAAACACAGGCATGGAGCATAGGGTGACCAGATGTCCCATTTTTATAGGGACAGTCCCATTTTGGGGGATATAGGCGCCTATTACCCCCACCCCCGTCCCGTTTCTTTCACAGTTGCTATCTGGTCACCCTAATGGAGCATGAACTCTCACTCAGCCCACACTTTGGTCCTGGTTCTGGAAAGCATCTTTATTCAGGACAGCACTTAAGCACATGCTTGAGGGCTATCCAGAATCAGGGCCTTTGCTGAGATGTTTATGTCCAGGCGCACCTCATCACACCAAAGAAGAAATTCAATTCTGAGGTTAAAATGAATGCACATTTTATATTCAACAAGGTATTATTGCTATTGATGACTTATTTGATTGGGGTTTTTTTGTTTGTTTGTTTTAAGGGCTAAATAAGAAATGGGGATTCATTAAATTTGAAATCCATAGATGAAAACTTGCTTGGCAAATAATTTGCTATTCATCTTGTATTCTACCAGACTTGGGCCTTATTCTTTAAAAAAAGATGATTTTACTCACATCAGGCCACCAGTACACACATTTTTCAAATGGGGATTTAAGACCATCCTGAGAAAATATTGTGGGAAAAGATTATGCATAGAAACAGTGGATGGCACTGTTCATTCACAGCTCTAAAGAGGTTAGGGATGCAGTATTTTAAAATAATAAGTAAAATATAATTGACTCCTTTAAACATGCACAAATTGGACATATGACTGTCAAATCTGTGTCGGAGTTGTCATAACCAGACTGGGGATTTAACTCAGATGCTTTGGGGATGTTGCATTACACAAGGTTTTTGAGCAAGGGCGATGAAGAGAATAAATTACATTCTGAATTCCAGTGTTTCGGCCACATCAGTCTTATTGATTTTAAATGATACTTCTGCTGTTGGGGGCTTCAGTTATAATTGGGCTTTTGGCACTGATGTGACTCATCCTGAGGCACTTGAGGACAATGCTGCTTTTACTGAGGCAGAATGGTTGGCATGCCTGTCCCAGATGGCTTCCTGTGAGTTGACATTCAGACTGAGGAAGAGAAGGGACAATTTTTAAGGACATTTGGAAGCCTTTTGTAGATTACATTTCCAAGGCAGATGTGGTTCCTTAGTGTTTGTGTCTGAGTTCCATTTTCTATGTGCAGGATGAACTTATTTGGATGGAGCTGGTTGGATGGTGTTACAACATGGTGACTCCCTTTTCTCTCCATGATCCTCCCCCTCCCCCCACTCCTGTTATTGGTTTAGGGTAGCAGATTAGATTTATTAAAATAAAAAAATGTTTTGATTGGATTTATCACAAGGAGAGTGCTTGCTTGAGGGGGTGTTATATCTTAAGTTACAAGTCATTTTGTATCACAGGTTTGTTGGTCTGGTTTTAAATAAAATTCTAAATGGGGAAAAATAACTATTTTGTAGACTAAACAGAATGCCGTGGATTCACAGTATAATACACTTTCATTCCCTTCCATTCTTTCATCTAAGAATCCCCAAAAGCTTTACAGACATGAATTGTCTCATAAAGCTAAATTGAGCTCTGTGCGCTGGGTATTAGTTTCCCCATTTCACAGATGGATAAAACTGAAGCACAGAGAGATCACCCCATGAGTCAATGGCAGAGTGACCCCAGTCTCCTTCTCTAACCACTGGACACACACTGCCTCTGTCTAGGAAGGAAGCTCATTATTTTGATAATCTTTGCCTTAAAATATGCATATTGTGCCTTACTCTCAACTGTGCACATTAATTTCAATTCTTTATTTTATCTAGACTATGCCATAAATTTCAAGATATTTCTCCTGATGGGATCCTTTACAGGATGCTTTTGGAGAGCTTAGGAGTTGCTGTTTTACCGGGTGACTTAACTGGTATCAGCACACAGATTTCAAAGGGAAGTCAACAGAGAGAAGAAAAAAGACAAACAGATCTTTCAGAGAGGTACTGTGCAATGCTTTATCAATACAGATGATTCCCTATTAAATTTTAAAAATATTGATACCATTATAAAGGAAACTTCCAAAAAGACTGAGCATTTGCTCTATATGTCAAATGCTAAGTGTTGTCTTATGCAGAGCTCTGGGTCTATGCATAATCCCTAAGTAATCTGACCTCAAAGTATTGCATCAGAAGAGAAAATCTATGGTTTATTCATCAAAATCTTTCGGACTCAAGTAAGAACTGTTGAACTTACTTCACATATTACAAAAGGGGTACATCCCACCAAGTCATCAGTGACTTTGCTGATAAGCAAGGCTCTCAGGGTTTGTTTGTTTTTTCTAGAGAGCATCTAAGGGCTGGTCCACACTAACCCCCCCAGTTCGAACTAAGATACGCAACTTCAGCTATGTGAATAACATAGCTGAAGTCGAAGTACCTTAGTTTGAACTACAAAGTACTTACCGCGGGTCCACACGCAGCAGGGAGGCTTCCCTGTCAACTCCGCGTACTCCTCTCGCGGAGCAGGAGTACCGGCATCGACGGCGAGCACTTCCAGGATTGATTTATCGCGTCTAGACAAGACGCGATAAATCGATCCCAGAAGATTGATTGCTTACCGCCGAACCCGGAGGTAAGTATAGACGTACCCTAAGGTATAGACTATGAATCTCTATGGAATCATTGAGACTTCATCTTTTGCGGTTGAGCATTCTCAGAGCTTCACAAATCAAGACTGATTTGATTCTGATTGCTGTAGCTTCTGTGTGCAAGGCTTCTCAGTCTATAGCATCATTGCATGCCTTTTTGTACTCAAGCTACAAGGATATTTGAGTCATCGATTCAACTTCTCTTCAGTTACTTGAAGCTTTGATCTATGTGGAAATACCTGTATAAGAGCCCGTGAAATCTTCCATAATGGGGTGGTGTATATTTCTCCACCAAAAAATGTGAGTTCAGCCTAAAAACTGTGAAAACTTCTGAGATCTTGCACAGATCTCCAGGTTCCTTGGTCCTCCACACTGGTAACACAACTCCAATGGGCTCCCTAAATTTTGTTAATCCCTAGGCTACATCCCTTAAAGGGGGTTCACCAGCAAGGAAGGAGTATGGGAAAGTTCATTCAGATTATGGCTATTCCATTGGATGTCAGTGGGGACAATGCTTGCTTCTCTCCAGCCCTGTCTGGAAGTACAGTGAGCCATTGCTAGGGTTTGGGGAAAACAAGACATGCTGGAAGCAGTGTGGCTCTGTGGAAAAGGTGCACACCTGGAATTTAGGAAAGCTAAATTCTAGTCCTGGTGGTGGATGAAAAGCAAAGATTATAGAATATAGCGTCAGAAAGCCTTGCTTATCAGCAAAGTCAGTCATCTTTACTTTCATCATTATGCATTTCAGAATTTCAAACATGTTAGATTTAATTTTCTATGTGAACTACTAGTGATACTTTATTTAAAAGCAGTTAATGAAAGTGTTTCATTAAAATATTTTAGTGCTAGAAGTTAAAATTTTAAGGTTATTATCAAGTTAAGGGAGTACTATAAAATATACTTAATAAATCTATAAAAAAATTAGACTGCTGAATATTCTGCATTTTGCTCATACAGAAATATATGCCTTCAGACTTAACAAAAATAATTGTGTTAACTTACGTTTTCATGGACAATAGTAAATCCATAACAAATGTGAAATGGATGCAACCGGGACATATTACACACACTTTTATTGTACATCTTCTCTATCTTCAAAAGTTATTGCATATTTAATCATGAGTTATTTTAATGGTTTGCTGATGAAGATTGTAGTATTTCAAAGGGAGGGTTATATATTCTATGTCTGGGGATTTTTCTTTTAAGAACTGAGAAAGGATATGCTAATCCACTCATTGCACATAAAGGAAAAAAAGTGGAGGTTGCTTATTTGGGTTATTAGGAGTGGGAAGCTGTGAATCATGATGTTATATGACTATGTCCTATGGGCAGATATACAGAATATTACTGATGCCATTTCCAAAGGCCACCAATTGTTGCACCTTTCCAGCAGGTGGTAAGACGACATTAGCCTGATTCATCTCCCTTTAAAGTCAATCAGACTTTTTTTGGTATTGGGTTGGGTCCCATGATGGTGGTTAAAAATGTTAATGGGTAAAAGTGGCTCCCCGGAGGCTGGGAAATCGGAAGATCCAAAATGAACTTGTAATCAGCTCCCATATTTAGATGTGAGTGGTCTCCAATTAAAAAATAAATAGCCTGTGGCAATATCATGCAATCAGTTTTTACAAACATCAGTTTAAACACGGGTTTCTGCTTAACAACTGATTGCACAATATGGACGTTGGGATCTGCACGGGCCTTAATTTGTTCTCACTATAACTTTGTTTAGGCACAAAAAGAATATTCCTGGTGTTATTGTCCTGTTTATTGTTAAAATAATCCAATTAATTATTGAATCAAATGTTTTAAAGTAGAAAACACAAGTGACTTGTTTTCATGTGCAATCTTTCAATTTTAGAATGAAACAGATTGAAGATCAAGCCAATAAGCATACCAAGAATAGAACTGTTGATGAAGTAATTGAAAGGCTCAAGGACAGTGTGATACAACAGGAAGCAACTATTAAAGACAGCTTTCTTGCCTACAACAAGCAACCAAATGGAAAAATTAGTAACGATGATTTCCGGAAGGTAGGGGAAATGTTAGGTGTTTTTCTTTATCTTGTTGTTTTTCCTGGAAGGTGGTTTATTGTTTTATGGTGGTGACTATTCACACACCTACAGCCAAGTCTCCAGGGCTGTTTCAATCATTAATGAGCTGGAGCATGCTCACATGAGCTCCTTGTTAATAGCATAAAGAAGAATCAGCTTTCATTTGGAAAGAAAAAAAAGTCAATTTCTAGTTCCTTTTCTTGCAGAGAAACCCCAAACTGATTATGAATGTCAAAAAGAACATGCTGCTAGACTCCATCTCTGCAGCAGGTGGCTGGGGAATTTATAGAACCAGACTCCAACCTGCCACACACCTTCTCTGTAAAATGAGTTAGTTACATCTGAGGTGCATCCCCAAATTTTTTTTTAGTTAGCTGTCACCAAAATCCTTATGCCCCATGCATTGTGGTGGGAACACATCACAGCTGAGAGAAACTGAGTACCTTTGGGTGGAGAAAGGCAGCAAAACATTGTTTGCAGGCAAACCAAAAATTCCAGTGCTGGTCCTGCTTGTTAAAATTTTAATCCTCTCGGAAGTGAAGACCAAGCTGGCTGCTGGTCATTCAGGCCACTGCTATGTGTCAATAGCAAAAAGCATTGTATAAGTACATTAAGCACATAAAACAATTCTATGGTTATAGAAGCTGAAGTCCCTTCTTATCTTCAAGTCAGGTTTGAAGTACATTAATGAAGTGATCCAGGAATCTTGCACAGTTGCTTCCTGTGCTATTCCATTCACGATCATAGTACTCCAAGTATTAGTGCTGTGAAAATATATATTTAAATTGGGTATGCAGATTCTAATATACTGTGGCTGAAAGGCTTAATGAGCCTTAATTGAGGCTTAATTGATAAACACCATATACATACAGTAATGTACTGATTATTAATCTGAATAAAAATATAGGGTGAGATTTTGTGCTGCACCACTGAGAGGCCTTAGGGAGGGTGGACAAAGATGGCTTTATGCCACCTTTGAACTTTTCACATGCAGCCACCAGTGCAACAGCCAGCCAGTGGGTTGCTCTAAGTTACAACAGCCTGTCCTGAACTGCCCATGGCTAGCAGTGCTGCTTGAATCCTCATAGCTCTGTGGCCCCACTCCCTACTGCTCCTGACTTTGTCCTAGCATGCCACTGCTCTGAGACTTGCACATGCAGTGCCTGTGTTGCAGGAATTCCCCCCCGGCTAACTAAGGACCTTTTAGGCCATATAAAGGCCTTAGAAGGAGGGGAGAATCTCTCCTCTAGTGTGCACTTAAAAACTCACTTTAGTTACTCAGATTTTATTGTGCTCACCACGGTGACTAATATGCTCCTGTGGTTATTAGATTTTTTGGCACTTTTTGATAGTGTGGATCAGCAGACCTGGGTACAGCACTTGGGTGCTAGAGGATTAATACGACTGGGGCTATCTTGAACTGATTTAGTTTTTTACCTGTGAGTGCTCCCAGTTGGTTTTGCTTGGTGAATTTTCAGTACTACTAGGATTGTATGTGATGTTCTTCAGGGCCTGTTGTAGCTGGGATTACTTGTCACTCCCTGTATGTTGCCTCTTGAGGAGATTTAGGACTGATATGAATTTGCAGTGGTGCAGATTTTCATTGTCTCCAGACTTAAAGAGAAAAAGTATTGCCAAAGTTTGCTGATGGGTGGCTAGAAACTGGCTGAGATTAAATACCAGCAAAAATGGAAATTATCCTGATTGGGTCAGACAGGAGAAATTATGGGAGAGGCATTCCCTTGGGCCTCCTCCAATTAGAAGGGGAGATACTTCTGACTGCTAGTGTGGGCAGAGTCTGCACGTTGTCTTAATCCAGATGCTGATTTGGAAGAGCAGGGGGGAGATAGCTGTGGTGAAAACAGGATTTACCATGTCAGTGAGACCTTTAAAAAATAGCAGCACAGCTCCCTTAGGACTTCTTATGAGACTAGGTTTACCTTGGTTTGCCAGTAAAAATTTCATCTCCCATCAGTGTGCAGAATGCTGTGCACTTCTTCATCTGGCTGCTCTCCTCCTCCCAGCGGTGGATGTATTTCTGTGATTCTATGTGTGCATTGCAGAAGTGCTCTGAAATGAGAGGTGCTAAGTAATTGTAAAATGTTATTTCTTTGTCTTATTGTTAATAATAATAATAATAATAATTAATAATTAATGCAGTATTAAGAATAAAATTGCAGCCTTGCCTCCCACATGCTGATCTGTGCTACATACCTTTGGGACATTGGGTTTGGATTACTGCAGTGTGTTCTACAATGTGGTACCTAAAAGGCTTATTTTGTTGTCTGGAGCTAATGCAGCAGTATGATTAACATTACTGGTAGGCAGAGGGAACTCCACCTACCTGCTGCTTTTTTCTTTGCATTAGCTGTCTGTGTGAAAGTTGGATTTAAGGTTTTGGTATAACACTGAAAGCCCTTAATTGACTGTTTTACTAACCTCACTGTTCTTCTGACACCCTACAGATTATGTATGCCTCTTTTAAGGGTTGTTAGTGCACAAAGAATAAAGAACAAAAATAATCATATATCTGCAGCCATTTGTGCTACCATCAGATCTCATAAACTAGGCAGGTTCAGGCTTCATGAATATTTGGATGGTATATTTGGAACTCTCACCTGCTGAAGGATGTGGTTCCTCTTATTAAATTTATATCTAATTACTATAATTTCAACTCTATATAAACCATGGTTACCATAAATATAAAGAGAAGAGGTAAATGTTCAGACCTATCCAAGTTTAGCTATGTAATCAAAATCTCATACAGTCCTTTGAAAATGTACACCAAGGAGCCCAGACATTTATTTGAAAGGATGGCATGTAAGGAACAAACATTTTCTTATTTCCCTTTTGTTTTGGTTTTTTCACTTTGACAGGTGTTGGAAGATCATGGGATGCCAATGGATGATAGCCAGTTTAATCTACTGACTGAGAAATTAGGATTCCCAAATGGAGGGCTGAGTTATCTTGATTTTGTAGCAGTATTTGAAGGTAGATGAACATTAATGACAATCTTACATAAAACAAATCTTTCATGGACTTTTCTCTCTCAATATTATAGAGGGCCATTAGGTGAGTAATTGAGAAGATCTAGACTGTGTTGTGGTCAGGATGCTACATATCCCTGTCACTCCTGATCCAGCCAAGCTGTTGATCATCTAACCCAGTATGTGAGTGAGACTGGAACATGAATGAGGGTGAGCTGGTTAAAGCTCAGTACAGATAGGACTGAGATGATAATTGTAGGGTGTTGAAAGCAACCAGATGAGGCTGATCTCTCCCCCTTTGATTGAGGGTGGCTCCCATTATCCATTAGTTGAGATCAGAATCTTAAGAGCTTTAGTATTGGCACCCCAGTTGCTGTTGGATGATTTTACAGCAGTATGGTCCAAGAAGGCTTTTTTACCACTTGAGCCTGGCCAAAAGATTGCAACTGCTTCTTTCAGATATGGAACTTTGTACCATGATCCATTCCTTTGTCACTTCAGGACTGGATTACTGCAATCTGCTCTATGTGGAGCTACACTTCAGGTCAACCTGAAAACGTAAACTGGTGCAAAATATAGTGGCTTGCATATGGTGCTTCTCAGTGACAGCACATGTCCCTGGTGCGCCATGATCTGCACTGCTATCTTTTGGTTTGTGGATTGAATTGAAGGTATTGCTTTTAATTTATAAAGCCATAAATGGCTGGGGACCTTGTTACTTGAGAGACTTCCTCTCCTCTCCTGCCATAATGCCACTGTTGTGATCAGCAGAGGTGCTTCAGCTGGATCCCCCTTCATTTAAAAGAAAGGGGGCTGGAAGTAGAACTTGCTCCATGAAAAACACTCCGCTTTGAAACAGGCTTCCCCCTGATCTGAGATAGCCGAAATCGGTTGACCTTAAGTGCATGCTGGAAGGCACATCTATATGCAGAAGCTGCTGCAGAAGGGGGCTGTTGAGGGAAATTAGAATTGTAGTAGGAAGCAGAATGTGGAGTCTGCTGGAGTTTAATTTCATTTGTTTTATTACAGGGGTGCCCAGAATCTTGGAGAGGCAACCCTTTTTATTTGTTGTGTGCATCTCAATAAACCAGTAAAGTGTAGGCGAGGATTGTATCAGTCATTGCTTTCGGTATTACCTGATGGGGATTATAATGTACCTCAGCTATAATAAATGTTTTCAGCTCAGGAACAAACTTTAACAACATTTCATCTATATTTGGACTGATTTTGTATAGCTTTTGTTCTGTCCAAATTTAAAGTTTATTTTTTAATGTAAAAAGTGTGTTTATCAGTAATGTTATTAATAATCATTCATTATTAGGGCCCTACCAAATTCATGGTCCATTTTGGTCAATTTCACAGTCATAGGATTTTAAAAATCTTAAATTTCATGATTTCAGCTGTTTAAATCTGAAATTTCACAGTGTTGTAACTCTAGGGATCCTAACCCCAAAGGGGATTGTGGGAGAGTCGTAGGGTTATTGTAGGGGGGTCGCTGTATTGCCACCCTTCTGTGCTCCTGCCTTCAGAGCTGGGTCCTCTGCCAACAGCCACTGCTCTCTGGCCACCCAGCTCTGAAGGCAGCGCAGAAGTAAAGGTGGCAATACTGTGACCCCCCTACAATAAATTTGCAACCCTCCCGCTGCCCTCTTTGGGTTGGGATCCCCAGTTTGAGCAGGAGCGTCACCAGCTTTTTTGCCGCACTAGGCGGTGGAAGGTCCCGCCCCCGAAATGCCGCCCCTGACAGAGGCAGCAGCAGGTCCCGCCCCCGAAATGCTGCCCCCGACAGAAGTGGCGGAAGGTCCTGCCCCCGAAATACCGCCGCCGACTGGGGCAGCTGAAGATCCGGCTGCCGCGGTCGCCGCCCCCCAAATATTAGCACCCTAGGCGACCACCTAAGTCGCCTAATGGGTTGCGCCGACCCTGAGTTTGAGAAACATTGGTCTCCCCTGTGAAATCTGTATAATATATAGGGTAAAATACAAAAGACCAGATTTTACAGGGGAAACCAGATTTCATAGTCCGTGATGAGTTTTTCATGGACGTGAATTTGGTAGGGCCTTATTCATTATTATTGTAGTGCCCATAGGTGCCAACTTTCACTGGCGCCGGAGGGGGTTCACGCCCCCCCCGCCCGGAGCACCCACAGAGTCGGCACCTATGGTAGTGCCTGGAAGCCGCAAGGAGGGATCAAGGTTCCACTGTGTTTGTGCACAACATGTACACGGCACAAACATATCATGAGGAGATGGTTCTTGCTCCAAAGAGCTTGCAATCTAAGTAGTAATATGATGTGTCCTGCTAGGATCACTAGTTTCGCATTCTTTAACCTGATTTTTGTTGCCATTCTTGGCAATTGGCTTTTCTCAGGGAGATAGGGAAGGTGAATATCCACATACTGTAGGGATAGACTGTCACCCTGACAACCTCACTCCATCTGCAGGCAGATTGATTTCAGGGCAACATGAGCAAGCGTAGCAGAATCTGGTCCTTAAGAGACAAGAAACAATCATATAGTTCATTTTCCCAGGCAACAGTTAGATCCAGGAGCAATAGGTGAAACATGAGTGTCATAGGTAATTACTCCTTCCTACTTTCTTTTATATATTTTTCTCTTACTTTTCTGCTTTAGTTCCAGATTTTCTGGGTGAAATCCTGACCCCACTGAAGTCAATGGGAGTTTTGCCATTAACTGCGGTGGGGCCTGTTTCACCTGTATTATGACTTTTTTTTTATCATTTTTCTCAAAGGTGTACAATTCTGATTTCTGCACTGCTAGAAGTTGCCATTATTTCACCTGGCTTTAGATATAGGAGAAGGGGAAGAATTGACTTGTAGCTGGCTGATGCAGTATTAAGGCATTCCTTGTATCAGCCCTAACATTCATAATTTTGACCTTGTCCAACCATCTGCCCATCAGAACATCTTATACTGGCTCAAAGAGCCAAGTAAAATATGCCTCAAAGCAAGGTAACATCTGTACTATCAAAGTAAAACTGGACATATTCGCTAGAGCAGTGTTGCAGTGATTTAATCAGGAGTCTTGTGGTATTTGGTCTTTTTCTTAAGGCCCCAGTTCCTGGGAGTTGTGAGAATCTCTACTTTCATTTTTAAAAAAAGTTACCAATCATCATAGTTGCAAAGGAAAATTACCCAGATTTTACATGGAGGTTTAAAAAACAGAAGGCAGAGAAAAAATGAATGTATTATTTTATTAAAATATGATTTTAAGTCAATCTCATGATTTTGGGGGGGAAATGATTCTTGGGTTTTGAGCACTTGCAGTTAGAAATACTATTGATATCTGGCATTATCCTACTTTCTTTATGTAAGTAAAACTCCCATTGACTTTAGTGAGATGATATCTTCAGTAGGAATGTTGCCTGAATGAATAGTGCAGGGTCAGGTCCCAAAAGACTGGATGTGTATAAAGCAGGGGATAAAAATGAGAATCCTAGAAATGTAGGGCTGGAAGGGACTTTGAGAGGTCCAAGTCCAAGAAACAGAAAGGCCCACAGTGGATGGCTTTTGATGGGTTCTTTGTTTGCGGGAGGGAAGGATAGTGTTTTTGATATTTCCGAGTTATTTTTGTCCTCATGTCTGTGTCTCAGTGGGTTAAAATACATATAGATTTTTAAAAAAGAGAAGTACTCTGTTGGGAGGTTCTGTTTATTTAACTGATTAATAAGAAAAATTCTGAGGGGAAAAAATGTCAGGACATACATTTTTCTGTATAAGTTTATCTCATTTTTAAAGTTCAAGTGAAACAAAAATACTTTGAAATTATAAAACATATGAGGAATTTGTGGAACATATGGATGATGATGAACCTACAGGTCTGCTACAGTATTTAATCTCCTGGTGAACTACTTTTGTATCATTGGGTCTTCTGGTTTCATGATTCTGAAAGGCCAAAACCTATAGGTTGTGATCCTGCAACACCCCACTTGTGTGCAATCCTTTTGACTTTAATAGAATTATTCATAGGAGAAAGGGTTACAGGATCAATCCCTTACTTAGGCATATTATATATATGCCTAAGTATATATATATATCAACACAAACAAAAAAAATTGCAAAATTAAATTATATAAGTATACGTTCAGTTATACAGAGTGTATCTATGATGACAGTGTGTATCTATATCTAGCGAGAGAATACATGGCAGCATGGTATGGGAAGGTTTAATTAACAAGAGTTTGTTCTCCAAAACAAGTGCCAATAAAACCTTTCCACCTCACTGCACTGCCATCTATTCTGTATATGCCACTAATGTTGCAGGAAAACTATTTTTAAAATGCTTTAGAGAGTTAAAACATGTTATTTAGACTATTTTTCATTTCCCTCTCTCGTAAACCAGATACCTTAGTTACCATGAGTCCAGCTGCACAGGGAACAGAAGGAGCTATAATAACCTGTAACAGTGACTCAAAATAGCTTTTCTATTGCCTAAAAATATCATGGCCCTTCCAGGATTTAGAAGTAAATGTAGTGTCCCTCACTAAGAAGCTGGCAGTCTCCTCTTCGTGATCTTTCAGGGCTGTGAGATTATAGACATAGAAAAGCTGGCACTTGTGCAGGATTGAATCTCACCTGCCCTGGCCCTCAGATGCGGTAATTTGGGGGGCGAAATTCCACAGTTGGGCTGAGAAGGAAGAAATACTTTGCTGTCAGATTTATTTAGTTGCTCGTGGCTGTTTGAAGCTACTGAAGTTTGGGTATGCTAGAATGACTTCAAGGGAGATGGGTTAGTGTGCAGTGAGTGGGCGGTGGTGGTGCAGTTGAAAATGGGTCACAAATTCATTTCTGTGGCACTTTCTGCAGCAATGCAGAACCTGTGTTCCTTCTCACGCAGGGTATGTCTAGACTGGACCTGGAAGGTGTCATTTCCATCTCAGGTAGATATACCCATGCTAGTTCCAATTGAGCTAGCATGCTGCTAAAAACAGAAGTGTAGCCGTCGCAGCAGGAGCAACTAGACAGGCTAGCCGCCCTGAATACAATCCCTTCTGAAACCCCCTAAGTATGTACTCGAGGCAGCTAGCCCTTCCTGACGCTTGCACTGCCACAGCTATACTTCTATTTTTAGCATGCTAGCTCAATCCCAGCTAGCATGACTCTGTGTACCCGAGCTGGAACCTACATCTTCCAGTGCCAGTCTAGACATACCTTCAGACAGGCAAGATGAAGACCAGTCACAGCTCTCCTGGACTCCATCCTCTCCTCCAGTTTGATACCATCCTCATTCAGAGCAATACTCAGGAACCAAAGAAGACTAAAGTAAAAGCAAAAAACAATAACAGAAAGTTCCACCTCAGCTGTGCCTTCTGCACTAGAGCTTACCCACGGGGGCCTGGAGGTTTTTTTGTTGTTTTGTTTTTGCTTTCACTGGAAGAAACCACTGTACCATTGAATAAAGCAGGAGCTGAGGCAATTTCTGTAAATCAGATGGACATTTACTAATACTGTATACAACTAAGGAAGTATGTAATGTGTGAAGCCTAAAGAATGTGATAGGGTTTTTTAAAACAATGTATTGTATATGATAAATAAATAAGACAACTCCATTGGTCCAGTTTGTTTAATACTAAAGAAAAAGATATTCAAGTCACAGATTGCTTTACTCTGCTTTAATTATTTCAGATCCCAGACTGAATGGACCAGGAGCTACATTATATTGCAGTCCAAACCACCGAGTAAATAGCACTAAATTTCACTACATGACTGCTGAAGAATGTCTAAGTCAATTTAATGATAAACTGATGGAAGGATATGGGGTAAATAAATGCAACTGTTGATTATTTTTGACAATATAGCTAGTTATGTTAAAAATATTTGTTGTATTTTTAAGTGGAGTTGTCAGAAAAGTGACTCTATAAAAATGATATTGGGGTTCAATGTTTATTCTCTTTCAGTGACTTCCAGAGCAAACATACCGTACTCAGTTTACAATTCAAAAGCTGATTTTCTAATTGCTATCCCTGCAAACTCTTCTTGGAATCTGAAACCCAAAATATTTTTTCTAATTCTTTTATTGTCACTACTAGTAAAGACCGTGCAACCAGAATCGGAACAGACATGTTGATGGTCCACAAAGAACAAAGTCCAGATGAATCTTCCATATCTATATTGATTTAGCACTGCTACAAATAAAAAACTTTTTTATTGGGAAAATAAAAGCAGTTTTTTATATACCCTCTTTTTCAGCTATAGCCACAGTTTAAGAAAATATTTATTTACATTTCAACAAAAGTAAACAGCTCTTCTGCCCTTCTTAGACATGTGAGTAGCCCCGTTAGTGTGATTACTAACAGGAGAAAAGATCAGACCCATGGGGCCTAAAGATTTCAATGAGCAATGCAATGCCCGTAAGCAAGAAAGCAGATTTTTCCAGAGATGACCCCAGTAAAAATCTAGAGGTCCTGGAAGAAAGCACTGGTCTCACAAGGAATTGAAATCAAACAGCTTATTATTAAAATGACATTAAAAAACAAAGGTTATTGGTGAAAAGTGCCCCGTTGGATAGGAGCCCACCCATGCCCCATCATTATTGGCTGATGCACTGACCAGTGGCAACACAGCATTGTATCCTCTTGTTAGGACTTGATGCAATCAAGAGCTGGCTGCTGCCATGATAGGAATGTAGGGCTATTCTCATGGCCAGCCACTGAATATAGACAGGGCATTGTGACAACAGCACAGAACTACTGGGCCAAATCAGATTTTCTGGTGATGTGTATATAGACAAAAAACAATGGAGCTGTGCTCATTTAGACCATCCTAGCATCTGTTCCACCGTCATGGTATTATTGTGGTAAGAATTACTTCCTTTTCTACATTTACTTTTTAATTGTTAAATAATTATCATTAAAATGTATCAGTTGAAATCCTAACATACACATGTATAGAATAAGAGAAACAATCATTTCTTTTAGCATTTGCAAAACAAAAGAATATTTAATCATTATCCTTTTGCTGAATTCAGTTCCATCTGTTCTCCTGGCACGACTAATACACCAATATTCAAAGATCCTATGTTTAGACCAACTAAAGCACCCCGTGGCAAGGCTGGCCATTCTTCGAGTGATTGCTCATGTGTATTCCACAATAGGTGTGTGTGCTCGCCAGGTGCACTGGTACCGGAAGTTTTTCCCCTAGCAGTATCCGTAGGGGAGCGCCCCAGCAACCCCTGCAGTGGCACCTCTATGGCGCGGTATAAAGGGAGCTGCGTGCTCCCCCCACCCTCAGTTCCTTCTTGCCGCCAGTGAAGATGCATCAGAACTGCTCTGCTCCAGCTTGTCTGTGGCTTTCCTCTTGAAGTCTTGTTCGTTCATAGTTAGTAGTACCTGTAGTTAAAGTAGTTTAGATTAGTTTAGTTTAGTGCGCCTGGGTCGGGGCATGCCCCGTGCCCCGTGCTTTAAGTCGTGTGACACTTGCAGGGAGCCGATGCCAGTGAGTGACCTGCATGCGGACTGTTTACACTGTCTGGGGAAAACCCATCTCAGCGATGGCTGCAAGATTTGCAGATCTTTCAGGCCTCGGACCAAGAAAGAAAGGGACATTTGGTTTCGAGCCATTCTGATGGAGTCAGTGTTGACCCCGACTCCGGTGCGCCGCTCCAAGTCGGCGCCGGGTACCACGGTGTCGGTGCGCAGCGATCCTTCGGTGCCTTCCACCAGTTGGCACCACTCCCCATCCACGGGGCATGCCAAGAAGGCTAAGAAGAGGTCTTCTCCACTGAGGCACCGGAGGAAGACTTGGGGAGAGACTAGACCCACGTTGGGCAGTTCTCAGTCCCCGTCGGCCTCTAGGCCTCCAACTCAGGTTGAGCGGAGCAGCCCGGCCCATTCAACGCAGGCTTCCCCGGATGTCCAGGTGCCCTCCATGCCGGGACATTATGTCTCTGCGGTACCAGGGGCACCACTACCGTTGGCTCCCCAGTCCAGAGGCAAGCCACCGCTTGGATCTCCGCAGTCACTGCCTGGTCGGTACTGTTCACAGTTGAGGGAATGTTTTCGATGCCGTTCACTGCTCAGCAACCACTCTGTGCGCAGTCCGCGCTGGTCCCCATCGACCCCCACCAGGTTGTCTGGCTGGGTTCCGACTGACAGGGGTTCCAGGCACCACTCTGCCTCGAGGGACCATAGACCTCACAAGCAGAGTGGGTCACGTCAAGACTGAGACAGACGGCACCGGAGGTCCTCATCTCCGAGAGGCTGTCCTAGCCCGTCGCGATACGGGCGTTGATGCCATTCCTGTTCATCGTCTCGCTCCAGGACTCTGCCGTGGCACCGCTCCTGCAGTCCTGGACGTCAGTCGCTGGCACCTTGCTGTCGTGGATCAGCCCGCCGGAGCCAATCGCGGAGCAGCTGCTATATCGCGATCACGGTCTCATGGTCGGCACCGTTCCTGACGGCACTGCTCCTCCTGGCCCAGGGACAGCAGCAGGTTGTATGGCAGCCCGGCTTCCCTTCGTAGCTGTCAGTCAATGGGACAGGCTAGTCAGGCTGAACAGCCTGCTCCGCTAGTACCACAGCAGGTGCAGTGGCACCTGGCTCCTTGGCTGGCACCATGGTACCAATGGACCCTGTGGCCGCTGACGCAGCCCCCAGTGGGGGCTCGCTCGGTGGCTGGAACCTCGGAGAGACCGTTGGCCTCCCTCTCCCAGAAAGAAGTCGGTGGGGCGTGCATCTTCAGTTCCGTGCCCAGAGGGCGACCAAGTGGTGGGGCCTCCGGTACCGGTGGGTACGCAAAGTACCGCACCCACATCCTCATCCTCCCCTGATGAGGCAATTACTGCCCCTTCTTCCTCTGTTCCGCAGGAGGACTCTAAGGCCCACCAGGAACTACTGAAAAGGGTAGCATCAAGCCTCAACCTTCAGGCCGAGAAGGTGGAGGAACCCTCGGACTCCCCCTTCAATGTCCTATCAGCTTCGGTACTGGGCCCTCCCTCTCCATGAAGGGGTAGCAAAAATTTCAAATGCCTTGTGGCAAACCCCGGCTTCCTTGCCCCCCATCTCTAAGAGGACAGAACGGAAGTACTTTGTGCCCGCCAAGGGGCATGAATACCTGTACACCCACCCTGCCCCCAAATCCCTTGTGGTTGAGTCGGTCAACCTCAGGGAGAGGCAGGGCCAACCAGCCCCTACTCCGAAAAATAAAGACTCAAGGAGGCTGGACTTATTTGGGAGAAAAGTTTATTTGTCCTCGAGTTTCCAGTTAAGGATGGTGAACCATTGGGCTCTCCTGGGTCAGTATGAGTTCAATTTGTGGGGCTCTCTACCCAAATTCGAGGACTCCCTCCAGGAGCATGACAGGAAGGAGTTCAAAGCTCTGGCCTTTTACCTGGAGGGGACTAAGCCATTCAGGAGGTCTTCGTAGCTGTTCATCGCCTCGGCCGAACGCATGAGGAGTCGGCCGATCTCCACTCAGCGACTCTCCAGCTGGATCACCTCATGTATCTGTACCAGTTATGACCTGGCGGGAATCCCTCCGCTGTCTATTGTGAGGGCACACTCGATTAGGGCGCAAGCCTCATCGGCTGCCTTTTTAGCCCATGTCCCCATTCAGGACATTTGCAGGGCTGCCACATGGTCTTCCGTTCATACATTCATCTCGCATTATGTGATCGTCTCCCAGACCAGGGAAGACGCCGAGTTCGGCAGCGCTGTGCTCCATCCTGAGAGTCTGTAAACTCCTACCCACCTCCAACAGATATAGCTTGGAATCACCTATTGTGGAATACACATGAGCAATCACTTGAAGAAGAAAAGACAGTTACCTTTTCCGTAACTGGTGTTCTTCGAGATGTGTTGCTCATGTCTATTCCACATCCCGCCCTCCTTCCTCTCTGTCGGAGTTGTCTGGCAAGAAGGAACTGAGGGTAGGGGGAGTGCACAGCCCCCCTTATACCGCGCCATGGCGGCGCCACTCCAGGGGTCGCTAGGTGTGCTCCCCTCCGGGTACTGCTAGGGGAAAAACTTCCGGCACCGGTGCATGTGGTGAGCACGCACACCTATTGTGGAATAGGCATGAGTAACACATTTCAAAGAACACCAGTTATAGAAAAGGTAACTGTCTTTTCTATAATAAATGATTTCTGAAAACTTATAACTTTTAAATTCACTCTGATATTTTTTACCCATTTTAATGGAGGGAAACGGTTCCGGAGGGACATTCATTTTTGAAAGGTTTCGTCTCATAATGGTTTCATCTAAGTGTGTGACAAAAAAATAGAAATAAGGTGTTTGTTCATTATAGAGTTGATGGGAGCCAGGATCCAATTGGCCATATGTGTAGATGGCTTGCAGATTGGCTCCCAAGTAGTACATCAGTTCAGTACTTGTTTGTAATGAGGGGGGATAGGACTTCAGTTAATTTAGGGGCAATGATAGAATATTTTACATTAGCTTTATATGTGAAGTAGGTTGACAATGTAGAGTCTTGTAAGGAGGTGTTATATACCATCAAACTGCCTTACTATATTTTGCCTGTTGTCAAAATAAATCCGTAATGAATATTTAGTGTTTGTATTTTGAAATTTATAACTAATGTGTTTTATCTGAAAGTTCAAGCATTGATATTCAGTTAAATATTCTTTGTTAGGACACCTACTCTGCCTTCTGTAAAACAGATAGTAACCGTGATGGTATCATCAACATGCTTGATTTTCGACACCTCCTGGAGAGCTTTGTGTTCATCCTTTCAGATGAGGAGTACTCACGCCTACTTGGTATATTGGGCATGAACCTGAACTCTACATTAAATTACCAGGAATTCCTTCAACTGTTCCAGACCCAAGAAACAAAAGAGGCACATCCTTGGCTGAATCCATCTCACAAGTAAGAAGGACAGCAATGTTATAGTATGTATACTGATCGTCTACATTTATACAAGTTAAAATCATAGAAATGTAGGGCTGGAGTTCTCCCTATGTGCTGAGGCAGGGCCAAATATACCTAGACCATCCCTGACAGGCATTTGAGTAACCTTTTCTTTAAAACAGTTTGTTTAGTGTTTGTCTAACCTGTTCTTAAAAATAATGGGGATTCCACAGTCTCCCTTGGGAACCTATTCTAGTTCTTAAATATCCATATAGTTAGAAAGTTTTTCCTAATATCTAACCTAAATGTCCTTTGCTGCAGATTAAGTTAATTATTTCTTATCTGACCTTCAGTAAGAATGGAGAACAATTGATCACTGTCCTCTTTATAACAGCTCTTAACATATTTCAAGACTGTTATCTTGTCCCCCCATGCAAGTCTTCTTTTCTCAAAATGAAATATACCCATATTTTTAACCTTTCCTCATAGGTCAGGTTTTCTAAACCTTTATCATTTTGGTTGCTGTCCTTTGGATTTTCTCCAATTTGTCTGTATCTTTTTGAAAGTGTGGCACCCAAAACTGGAGCCAGTACTCCAGATGCGACCTCACCAGTGCTGAGTATAGTGGAACAATTAGCTCCTCTGCATTACATATGACACTCTGGTTAATATACCCCAGAATGATATTAGCCTTTTTTGCACCCTCATCACACTGTTGACTCATATTCATTTGTGATTCACTATAATCCTCCGATCTTTTTTTGCATTACTACTACCTAACTGGTTATTCCCCATTTTATAATTGTGCATTTGACTTTTCCTTCCTAAGTACAGTACTTTGCACTTGTTTTTATTAAATTTTATCTTGTTGATTTCAGTCCCATTCTCCAATTTATCAAGGTCATTTTGAATTCTAATCCTGTCCTCCAAAGTGCTTGCAACCCCTCCCCGCTTGGTGTCATACGCAAATTTTATAAATGAACTGTCCAAGTCATTCATGAACATTTTTAATAGTACTAGACCCAGGATAGACCCTTGCAGATCCCCACTAGTTATATCTTCCTTGTTTGACAGGAAACCATTGATAATTATTACTATTTGAGAAAATGTAGTATGCAAGCTCCTATTAAATAGTATTGAAAAAATCAGTATATTAATATGTTCCTGACATCTGGGGTTGGTTAAGTTCTATAAAGTTCTCAGTGATTTAGGACCCAATTCAGCAAGGTACCTAAGCATGTCCTTAACATGAATTGTCCATGGGACTACTGACATGCTTAAAGTTAAGAACCTACATAAGTTTCTTGCTGAACTGAGCCTTAGAGTCCAGTTACCTTAGAGGTCAGAGGCCAGATTCTGAGCTGCATCTTGTGTACACCCCAGAATAGGAGAGACAGCCCAGAAGGGGCCAAAAACTCCTTTTTGCTGCCCAAATTGTGTGCTGTTCCAGGGGCCAGTATGGTTCCTCGTATATATTAGAGCAGCCTAGGGGCTGCCCAAACTTAACGGTATCTGAAATGGCTCACTATTTGACCTCCAGGCAACCATCATAGTTTGAATGCAGAGTACTCTGATCACACCTCTGTCATGCCTGTATACCAGGAACTGCTTGAGGGGATGGGCAGTAGAAGTCCACTTGGAGAATGCCATGGCGTGCCAGCCTTTTTATGCTGCCAAAGTATTGTAAATGGAATAGATCAGTTATGGCACTTTAGCTAAGTAGACAAGCTGTTTTGCAACAGAGTACAAGGGCAATAGGGGAGCTACAGCAGCATCAGGAAGATGGCTTTTTCTTTTCCCCTCTGAAAAGTAATACTGTGTGTCTCAAAGATTTGGCATTTTAAAAATTTGGCTTTATGTTTAAAAATAAATAACTATCAGGCACTTAAGATTCCTTCTAAGGGTATGTCAACACTACGGGATTAATCCGAATTTATATAATTCGAATTTTGGCAACAGATTGTAAAAAGTCGAATGTATGCGGCCACACTAAGCACATTAATTCGGCGGTGTGCGTCCATGTACCGGGGCTAGCGTCGATTTCCAGAGCGTTGCACTGTGGGTAGCTGTCCCATAGTTCCTGCAGTCTCCTCCGTCCATTGGAATTCTGGGTTGAGATCCCAATGCCTGATGGGGCCAAAAACATTGTCGTGGGTGGTTCTGGGTACATCCTCCCCCCTCTCCAGGGAAGCAACGGCAGACAAGCGTTTCGCGCCTTTTTCCTGGGTGAACAGTGCAGACGCCATACCACAGCAAGCATGGAGACTGCTCAGCTCAAGACAGCAGTCATGAACATTGTAAACACCTCATGCATTATCGTGAAGTTTATGCTGAACCAGAACCTGCAAAACCAGGTGGCGAGGAGTAGGCTACGGCAGCGCGGTGGCGAGAGTGATGAGGACATGGACATGGAATTCTATCAAACCACGGGCCCCGGTGCTTTGGAGATCATGCTGTTAATGGGGCAGGTTATAGCCGTGGAACGCCGATTCTGGGACCGGGAAACAAGCACAGACTGGTGGGACTGCATAGTGTTGCAGGTGTGGGACGATTCCCAGTGGCTGCGAAACTTTCACATGCGTAAGGTCACTTTCATGGAACTTTGTGACTTGCTTTCCCCTGCCCTGAAGCACCAGAATACCAAGATGAGAGCAGCCCTCACAGTTGAGAAGCTAGTGGCGATAGCCCTGTGGAAGCTTGCAACGCCAGACTGACAACGATCAGTCGGGAATCAATTTGGAGTGGGCAAATCTTCTGTGGGGGCTGCTGTGATGCAAGTAGCCAAAGCAATCACTGAGGTGCTGCTACGAAAGGTAGTGACTCTGGGAAATGTGCAGGTCATAGTGGATGGCTTTGCTGCAATGGGATTCCCTAACTGTGGTGGAGCCCATATCCCTATCTTGGCACCGGAGCACCAGGGTACCCAGTACATAAACCACAAGGGGTATTTTTCAATGGTGCTGCAAGCACTGGTAGATCACAAGGGATGTTTCACCAACATCGTGAAGGCTGGCTGGGAAAGGTTCATGACGCTCGCGTCTTCAGGAACACTACTCTGTTTAAACGGCTGTAGCAAGGGACTTACTTCCCAGACCAGAAAATAACCATTGGGGATGTTGAAATGCCTATAGTTATCCTTGGGGACCCAGCCTATCCCTTAATGCCATGGCTCATGAAGCCATACACAGGCAGCCTGGACAGGAGTCAGGAGCTGTTCAACTACAGGCTGAGCAAGTGCAGAATGGTGGTAGAATGTGCATTTGGACGTTTAAAAGGTTGCTGGCGCTCGTTACTGACTCGGTCAGACCTCAGCCAAACCAATATCCCCATTGTTATTGCTGCTTGCTGTGTGCTCCACAATCTCTGTGAGAGTAAGGGGGAGATCTTTATGGCGGGGTGGGAGGCTGAGGCAAATCGCCTGGCTGCTGATTATGCACAGCCAGACACCAGGGCAATTAAAAGAGCACACCAGGAAGTGCTTCGCATCAGAGAAGCTTTGAAAACCAGTTTCATGACTGGCCAGGCTACGGTGTGAAAGTTCTGTTTGTTGAAAACCCGCCCCCTTGATTCACTCATTCCCTGTAAGCAAACCACCCTCCCCACTTAAATCACAGCTTGCTTTTAAAGGAAATAAAGTCACTATCATTTAAAAATCATATATTCTTTATTAATTGATTATAAACATAGAGAGAGAACCGACAAGGTAACCTGGGTGAGGTTTGGGAGGAGGATAGGAGGGAAGTAAAAGGCCACTGAAAAAATTCAATATAATGACAGCCTTTTGGTTGGGCTGTCCACTGGGGTGGAGTGGGAGGGTGCACGGAGCCTCCCCCCCCCCGCGCGTTCTTACACGTCTGGGTGAGGAGGATATGGAACATGGTGAGGGGGGAGGGAGGTTATACAGCGGCTGCAGTGGCAGTCTGTTATTCTGCTGCTGTTCCTGAAGCTCCACCAGACGTTGGAGCATGTCCGTTTGATCATGCAGCAACCCCAGCGTTGCATAGGATTACCATTCGTCCGGATTTACCCGGACATGTCCTCCTTTTTGTGTTAAAAATAGCGTCCGGAGGGAATTTGTAAATCACTCAAAATGTCCGGGATTCCCCCCCAGGCAGAGCGAGGTGCGGCTGGGAGGGCTGCAGGAAAGTCAGCCTCTCGCCTGGGGCTCTGGCAGCCAGAGCCCTTCCCCCTGTAGTTTGCCAGGCTAGATTCCGGAGCAGCTGTAGAGCTCCTCCTCCCTCCCCCCCCATTCTGAGCCGGCCGGTCTGCCGGGCCGTTTGCATCGGCCTCGGCAGCTCCTCCCCTGCAGCCCCGCGCCCCGCTCGGGCAGCACTGTGCAGGGGCAGGGACCGGGTTGCATGTTGTGCTGGGGAGCGCAGCCACGTGTCCGGCTCCACACAGAGCCTAACACCATGTTCTGAGCGGCGGGGTAAGGGGGCCAGGGGGCAGGAAAAGGGGCAGGGAGGTTCTGGAGGGGGCAGTCAAGAGAGGGGGGGGTCGGGAGTTCGGGGGGGGGCTTTTTGGGGGGGTGGAGAAGGTTTTGGGCAGTCAGGGTACAGGTAGGGGGTAGGGTCCTGGGGGGCAGTTGGGGGGGGTCTTAGGAGGGGGCAGTTAGGGGACAAGGAACAGGGAGTCTTAGGTAGGGGGTGGGGTTCTGGAGGGCAGTTAGGAGCAGGGGTCCCAGGAGGGGACAGTCAGGGGACAAGGAGTGGGGGGGTGCGGGGTTGGGAGTTCTGGGGGGGAGCTGTCAGGGGGCAGGGGTGGGGAGAGGGATCAGAGCAGTCAGGGGACAGGGAGCAGAGGGGTTTAGATGGGTTGGGAGTTCTGGGGGGGCTGTCAGGGGGTGGAGAGTGGTTGGATGGGGCGTGGGAGTCCCAGGGGTCTGTGTGGGGGTGGGGGTGTGGATAAGGGTTGGGGCAGTCAGGGGACAAGAGGCAGGGAGACTTAGGTAGGGGGTGGAGTCCTGGGGGGCAGTTAGGGGCAGGGGTCCCAGGAGGGGGCAGTCAGGGGACAAGGAACGGGGGGAGGGTTGGGGGTTCTGAGGGGGGCGGGAAGTGGGAGGGGCAGGGGCAGGGGTAGGGCGGGGCTCCTCCCGTCCTCTTTTTTGCTTACTGAAATATGGTAACTCTAGCGTTGCAGCCTGCCACCTCTCATCTCGAGCGTCCCTCATGACCTCACGTTCACTGGCATCTTTCCTGTACTTAGATACTGTGTCCTTCCACTCATTCAAATGAGCTCTTTCATTGCGGGTGCATTCCATTATTTCTGAGAACATCTCATCTCACGTCCTCTTTCTCCGCCGCCTTATCTGAGATAGGCTTTGGGACGGAGGAGGGAGGCTTGAAAAATTTGCAGCTGCTGGAGGGATGAAAAAAAGGAGAGAAGTTTTTAAAATGATACATTTTACAGAGCAATGCTTATACTCTTTCATGGTGAACAACACTATTCACATTACATAGCACATGAGATTTTAGTACAAGGTCGCATTTTCCATCTTAATATTGAGTGCCTGTGGCTTTGGTGTTAGAGATCACAGATGTAGGTCCGGGCAACAGAATTCACCTATGCGGCCATGGTAAGCCACTGTCTTGCGGCTTCTGCGCCCTCCTTTCCCACATACCAAGCAAAGCCCATTGACTGCTGCGGTTTTCCTGTTAACTTTCAGCAGCAGAAAACAAACTAACCCCCCCCCATCCAATTCTCTGGGATGATCGCTTTATCCCTCCCCCCACCGCGTGGCTGGTATCAGGGAAGATCCCTGCAGAAACCAAACTAACCCCCCACCCCCTCTCCCGCCATGAATTATCTGGGATGATCGCTGTACCCCTCCCCCCACCGCATGGCTGGTATCAGGGAAGATCCCTGCTAGCCAAAGGCGAAAAGCTCAGCGCCAATCCCCTGCCCCCACACCCGCGCTTGGCTAAGTGCAGGGAAGGATTTCTTTTCAGCCACAGGCAAACAGCCCAGTAGGAACGGCCACCTCTGTCCCCTTAATTAAATTCCCGTATTTCAACCAGGTTACCATGAGCGATATCACTCTCTTGAGGATAACACAGCGAGATAAAGAACGGATGTTGCTTGAATGCCAGCAAACACCAGGACCATACGCTACCAGGCTTTATCATGCAATAATACCAGATTACTTGCTACTAGCATGGCGTGGTCAAGTGTCCTACCATGGAGGATGGAATAAGGCTGCATTGCCCAGAAACCTTCTGCAAAGGCTTTTGGAGTACCTCCAGGAGAGCTTCATGGAGATGTCCCTGGAGGATTTCCGCTCCATCCCCGGACACGTTAACAGACTTTTCCAGTAGCTGTACTGGCCGCGAATGCATCCCAAGTCCTCAGGGCAAAGTAATCATTAAAAAACGCTTGCTTTTAAACCATGTTTTATATTTTAAAAGATAAACTCACCTGAGGTCCCTTCCATGGGGTCATGGTCTTGGGTACTGGCTTGGGAAGCTTGGGAGGGTACTTCAGTCAGGCTGAGAAAAAAATCCTGGCTGTTGGGGAGAATGGAGTGCTGTGTGCTCTCCGCAAGCTCGTCCTCCTCCTTCTCCTCCTCCTCTTCCCTGTCCGCAGAATCCTCAGGTGTGGTTGATGAGATTACCCCCACATCGGAATCCACGGTCAGAGGTGGGGTAGTGGTGGCGGCCCCCCCTAGAACTGCATGCAGCTCAGCGTAGAAGCGGCATGTCTGCGGCTCTGACCCGGAGCGACCGTTTGCCTCCTTTGTTTTCTGATAGGCTTCTCTGAGCTCCTTGACTTTCATACGGCACTGCTCTGAGTTCCTATTGTGGTCTCTCTCCATCATGCCCTTGGAGATTTTTTCAAAAGGTTTGGCATTTCGTCTTTTCGAACGAAGTTCTGCTAGCACTGAATCCTCTCCCCATATAGCGATCAGATCCAGTACCTCCTGTAGAGTCCATGCTGGTGCTCCTTTTCGATTATCGGCCTGCAAGGTTATCTGTGCTGATGAGCTCTCTGTGGTCACCTATGCTCTCCTGTGCTGGGCAAACAGGAAATGAAATTCAAATGTTCGCGGGGCTTTTCCTGTCTACCTGGCCAGTGCATCAGAGTTCAGATTGCTGTCCAGAGCTGTCACAATGGTGCACTGTGGGATAGCTCCCGGAGGCCAATACCATCGAATTGCGGCCACACTAACCCTAATTCGAAATGACAATATCGATTTTGGCGCTACTCCGCTCATCGGGGAGGAGTACAGAAATCGATTTTAAGAGCCCTTTATTTCGAAATAAATGGCTTCGTTGTCTGGACGGGTGCAGGGTTAATTCGATTTAACGCTGCTAAATTCGAATTAAACTCATAGTGTAGACCAGGCCCTAGTATTCAGTGTGAAAAGAATCCATCCTCAGTTTAGCTACACAAACAGAGATAAATTAATAAAAGTAATGACAAGACAGAGCAGAACCAAAAAATCTTTTGATCAGCAAGTCAGCTCTGCTGTGGATTTCAAAGATATGATATACACTTAGGCTTACTTCCCAGTTTTAATTTGTCTGCTATAGAGTTACTGATGGTTCTGACATTACTAATATTTATCTCCCACTTTTTTTCTTAATTGTACAACTGGGAAAATCAAGGACACCATTTGAAAAGGGAAGAGGGATTCTAGGGTTCATTACTGGGATTCTAGTAACAGTAGAACTCATGACAATTAATGTTTCCCTTTCATTTCATGTCAGCACTGCAATATGTTGAGTGTAGCTAAAAGATGCTCTTGTTTTCAACAGAGTAGCAACAATTATTGATTAGCAATGGAGAGCGATACCACTTTCCTCCAGCAACTGGGTATCATCATATATCATATGATATTACTATTTTAAAATGCCAGTTATAAAAAGTCTAACTGTTGACACAGCCTCATTGGAGAAGAGGTGAAAATACATTGAAACTTTTCCAGTTAACTCTTTATATCATTTAATTGGTCAGTAGTTTCGCATAATGGAAATCCAGTTACCAGTGATGTGGACTAGAACGTTATATAAGTCTGTCTCTCTAAAGCTACCAACTTTGTAGATTCAGTGGGCCAGGTTCTGATCTAAATTAATGAAGTAAATCAGGAATACCTTTATTGGAGTCACTCCAGGTCTTGTGATATGTTACTAAATTGTTTTTGTTTCTAAGATAGTTAACATTTCCTTCTGGCTGGATAAATGATCCGTGTTTGCTATTAAGTCTGCAGGCAAGTTGAACAACATTGATCTGAAAATAAACAGGGAATTACAAAAATTTAAGATGTCTTCCCTAACTTGCAGCTGGGGAAATAAGGCAGTATTTAAAGAATTAAGTTTACACAGATGTGAAATGACAGTCTTTAAGGGTTTCTTAGAAACTAAAACAAAAAACAAAAAAACCTCCACAAACTTGTGAGAGATTAAAGATTCCATTAAGTGTAAAATACAGTTAGTTATTATTTTATTTTTCTTTCTGAGACCAAAACAGACAGTAACGGATGCAGAACTAGCTTGTGATCAGGCTCATTACTATCTTGTTATCAAAGCACAGACCAGATGGCATGACCTAGCAAGGGTAAGAAAAACATTTTCATTAAATAAATAAGCTGCACTAATGGATTTTAGAACATTATGCAATGTCGATTTTCAGATTATACAAATATTCAAAAAAGGCATTTGTAAAGTAGCTCATTAATGATAAAAACTTATATGTATAAAACTAAACTGCTGGAGTATTTGATCTTTAAAAATTTAATTATTTAGTAGTTTCTATTAGAATTGTTTCTAAAATTTTCTTTATATTACTATTGTTATTTATTATTATTTATTATTAAATATATGTATTGTAATAGTATCGAGAGGCCCCAATCATGGATCACAGGATCCATTGTGCTAGGTACTGTACATACACACAGAAAATTGCACTTGCAACACAGTCCTCATTAAGGCAATTAGTCTGTGCCAAAATACCAATAATTATATGAAGAGAAACTTATAAACAGTAAAAACTAAATAATTAAAATTTCATGTATGTGAACCAATTATTGTATACTCTGAGGATAGTGGAGGGCAGGTAGTTGTGGATTGAGGAAAGGATGACTGGAGAGAGTAAACTTTGTTATTTCATTACATTGTTATAAAATTTCAGTAAATGAGTCCATACTGCTGCTACTTAAAATTTGCAAGATGAGCATGTACAGCTGCAACTAAAGAATACTTCATATTAGTTTATGGCACAACAAGCTGGAGCCAGCATCTGCAGAATTGGACACCTCAGTCCTTGGGTACACTTGGGACTTCACAGCGCTGCCGCGGCAGCGCTGTGAAGCACGAGTGTAGTCGCACCGCCAGCGCTGCGAGAGAGGTCTCGCAGCATTGTATGTACTCCACCTCTCTGAGGGGAGTAGCTTGCAGCGCTGCGAGGGAGCGTGCAGTGCTGCAGGCTCTGATTACACTGGCGCTTTAGAGCGCTGCACTCGCTGCGCTCGGGGGGGGGGGCGTTTTCACACCTCTGAGCACAGCAAGTTGCAGCGCTGTACGCCAGTGTAGCCAAGGCCAAAGTGTGGATTTTCAGTCTGTACCTTCCACCTCTATGCATCAAGGTTCGTGCATACCCACACCCGTATGCACACTTTTAATGCTCAAATCCCAGTGTACACAAGTGATAGAAGTTTCATATGCAAAACACATTGCCAGCACACACATATTTTACTTCACCAAGAGATAATCAGGCCCAAAAACTCGTTAAAAATGGAATTCATCTTGGTATGTTTTTTCATTCTTCCCTAATTCCTATTATTCCTGATGCGTATAAAGAGACTAAGTATTTTGTAAAGCCTGTTCCCTCTTGTTATTAAAAGTTTCTTAAATTCTAGACTTTCCGTGAGTTTGATAGCGAAGGCAATGGCATTGTGCAGCCAGAGGATTTGAGAGCTGTCTTGTTCAGATTTGCCATTCCAATCACCCCAAAAGAATTTGAAAAGCTTTGGGCAAGGTAAAGTGGCTCTAAATATTAGTTCTTCAGCAACAATGTATCTATTTAACCTGACACAGGAGTCTTAGTGAGGACAGTGAATTACAATTGTTTACTTTCTAAGGGAGACTTATTTTATTATGTTGATACCAGCTCACCATGATGCCGTGTTCCAAAATACGGGCTTTTATCACACTAAGATCACTATCACAATAAGGAAATGCCTAATCAGTTCTCAATGAAGTCAGCGAGTCTTACTTCTATTGGGTTTAATGGTATTGCCTGTCCCCTTTAATTTGAGCTACCCTTTCAACTCTGATGATCACTTGGATTACAAGTAAAGTAAATTTGGTTTTCTGCTAGGACCTTATTTATATACACAGATGCCCGCCAGTTCTCCCAAGTTGGCAGTCAGTTGCAGAGAGGCTTAGGAGTGGAACAGCAGGAGTGTTCCAGATCAGACTAGAAGTGCATTGGTAGAGCTTTTGAAGGAAGCTTGTCTATACCATACGTCTATATGAAGTCAATGCTATCAGCTGCTTCTTTTCACTCACAAAATTTTCAACTTAAATAAAAATGATTCACTGGAAAGAAATATGATATGTAGCTAACACATAACAAAGAAAAGTAAGATTGTTTCATGCTGTGTAAAAATTGTGAGTGATACCGAGATACGTTTTTATAGACAAGTAATTTGTTGTGAAGGGGGAAAAAACACTAGCCCTATGTCAGCTGAGAGTAGTAGTACTATAAATTGTGTCTGAAACAGGAGAAGAATGTCAGATGCATGTGACATTGTATAAAATCCACCTTCATTATAAGTCTTTAAAAACACAGATTCTCTATGGTATAAGGCTCAGGTTTATAGTGTCTTGGTTTCAAACTGCATTAACTGTATGGTTTATTTCCTAGCACTGATTCATCTCTGAACTATTTTCTACTTCATTACATTTTACTTTCTATTCTTATTCCTTATGGATGTCATGCCACACTACAATATGTCCCTTCCATTCAGTCATCTGCTGCACAACTTCATTCCCAACCATCACGCATTTATAGGACATAAAATCTTTTATTTACCTTCTGTGACTGTATGTAGAATAAAGGAATTGGAATAACAACGAAGCCTAAATTAGGCCTTTCCCTGCATGGGTGCACTGGAGAAGGAAGGGGTTGCACAGAGCATACCTACGGCAAGGTCTCTATCCAAAAAGGCATAAGCAGTTTTAATACAGTTAGGCCCAGATTTTTAAGAGTGGCCTCTAATTTTAAGTACCTCTATTTTGAGTGCCCACCTTGATATTTAGGGCCTGATTTTTAGAAGTGTCACAACTCCTATTGAAATCAGTGGTCAGCACCTCTTGAAAGTCAGCCTCTCTGTATCTCAAGTCAGGCATCTAAAAATAAGGTACCATGAAGTAGAGAATATTTCAGTCAAGTTGGTCCTTAGAGTAGAATTTTCAAAAGTGCCTAAGGATATGTCTACACTGGAAAAAAAAGCCCTGCGGCAGCGAGTCTCAGAGCCTGGGTCAACTGACTCGCACTCCTGGGGCTCGCGCCACAGGGCTAAAAATAGCAGTGGAAACATTCTCACCTCTTGGGCTGGAGCCTGGGCTCTGAGACACACCCCGCTTTCTGGATTTTACAGCCCAGGCTCTAGCCTGAGCGGGAATGTCTACACTGCCATTTTTAGTCCCGAGGCGTGAGCCCGAGGCAGTTGACCCAGGCTCTGAGCCTCACTGTTGTGGGAGGTTTTTTGCAGTGTGTAGATGTACCCCAAGTCCCACTGAAAGTCATTCTTACACACTTTTGGCATGATATCTAAAAGGACTGAAAATCAATGAGACTTTAGCAGCTAAGTGACTTAGGCATTTTGAAAAATTTATGGTAATGCCTTGCAGTGATGAATATATGAATATTTCATTCTAAAAGAATATTTCTTTTAAAAGGTATGATACAGTTGCAAAAGGCTACCTTACTCACCAAGAATTTCTGCAGAAATTGGGGTTAGAGTTTGCACCAGCTGACACTGGACTAAGCAGACATATTGTGGAAGACAATTATGCAAGTTTAATGGAGCATTACAGTAATCAGCAAAAGAAGCATTTGGAGATGGAAGAGCAGCAGAAACAGCAAACTAAAGCCCTACATGTCAGTGAGATTAAAAAGCAGATCAAGTAAGTTATTTATCAGTTAAGTGAATAACTTTCATGCTGTGTTTATTGTTACTGTGGTAAAACGTAATGCTAAGCATACATATATGTATTTACAATCCTTCTCTGAAGATAAATCCTACTAGATACTGGGCCAAATTTATACCCAGTGTAACTCCACTGATTTCAGTGGGGATAAGTTTGACTCATTCAGTTGTTCGAGGCAATTCTAAAATATTCTCCCTGGCAGTATATCATTCATTTTGTAGAATTTATGGCCCCAATCCTGGGCTGTGTCAGAGCTACTATTGACAGAGATTGAGGGAGAAGAGCAAAGGTAGCTTTAAGCCAAGCCTCCTTTGCAGTTCTCTGATCCTAGAGGTGGCTGGGTCCCAGTAAAAATTAGAGCAGCTACCCAGCTGTATCTGACCCAAAGGGGCATTTCTGGTAGCTGGGATTGTGCGGCATGAGGACACCTTAGTCACACACCCTTCCCGATTACCATGCTCAATGCATGGAGATGGGTGGAAAGCATAAGAGCTGCTATGCTATTGGGAATCCTCCACCAGACTTGTCACCACTGGCAATTTTAAAATCAAGATTAGATGTTTTCCTAGAAGATCTACTCTAGCAATTATTCTAGGGATGTTCTATGTCCCGTGTTACACAGAAGGATGATCCCAGTCATCCCTTCTGGCCTTGGAATCTATACATTTGTTAAAATAAAATGATGGCAGGGTTGTGTCTCTGGAGCAGCCACAAAAAAACGCCATAGCAGGGGCCAAAATGTGGTCCTATATAAGAGAAGCAAACAACAAACATCTTGCCTCTAAACTGGTGGAGTCCCCACTTAATTTCTATCAAACTCTATATTCTCAGAGATAAGACATCTGTCCTGGGAGATCTGGCTGACAAACAAAAAGGTAAAGCAAATGAATGCCATCTTCTCTGGTTTGACTGCTTGGAGGATTCCATCATTGCAGACTAAGTCTTTTCCTCTGGGCTGCTGCTCCTAAGGCTATGTACGCACTACAGCTTACCTCAGTATAAGTTATGTCACTCAGGGGTGTAAATAAGCCACCCCCCTGAGCGATGTAAGTTACACCGACCTCAGCGCCTGTGTGGACAGTGCTATGTTAGCGGGAGAGCTACTGCTGCTTGTGGTGGCTGGAGTAATTAAGTCATGAGAGAGCTCTCTCCTGTCGGCTTAGAGTGTCTGCACTAGTAGTGCAAAAGCGGTGCAGCTGCATCAGTGCACGGTGCTGCTGCGAGCTCTTTAGTGTAGCCATAGCCTAAGCTTCCTTTATTGCCACCTAACTCTGCTCCTGACTCCTTCTCTCAGGACAAGACCATCTCAGGTTTTAGCTCTCTCTACTAAAGGAGGCTTTTCTAGGGTGACCAGACAGCAAGTGTGAAAAATCGGGACGGGGGTGGGGGATAATAGGAGCCTATATAAGAAAAAGACCCAAAAATCAGGACTGTCCCTATAAAATCAGGACATCTGGTCACCCTAGGCTATTCCCATCTCCCTTGGACTCAGAGGAGAATCTAATGATCCCCATTTGCCCCAATGAGTCTGAAGGAATTAACCTGCAGCTCCCTGTAGAGTTCCAGTACTGTCAACAGAGCGAGGCAACAGGAGAATCCTGTTGCCCTCTTACAATGCCATTAAAGCTATGTATTTTCAGGTTATGGTCAATCACCACCTGGCCTCATTACTTATTTGTTTTTCTCATTTCCCCTCCCCTCCAGCCATTGGTTGTTTTGGAGAGAGAGAGAGAGAGAGTGTGTGTGTGTAAGCTCTTGAGAGCAGAGGCCTTGCTTTATTTAGGTTAGGAAAGCATCTAGCATTTTGTGGGTGCTAACGAAGTATTATTATTAATAGTAATACCTCCTGCTCACATCATCAATGAAGGGGATGTATCCACAATAAAGTAAACCAAGACAAGCCACATTGTCTTCCAGACAAAGGGGGAGAAATCATTCTTTGCTCAGAAGGTAAAAGACAACATAACAGAAAAAAAGGAGAAAAATGCTAGCTAAGCTATTGTTTCCTCCCCTTTTTTAATATATTTTACTGTGGCCCAGGCAGGAATTTAAAAATTAAGGGCAAAACTCTCCTCTCTGATCTGCATTGCAGATCTCTTTCCTGCATTGTGGATCTCTGAGTCATGTTGTGCACTCATTACGTAATGGAACTCCCATTGGCATCAGTGAAAGACTACATAATATGCCACAGAGCTGGTTTGGCAGGTGGTGTGCTGCAATCGCTGCTTATTAGACTATTACCTGAAGTTCTTCTGTCATGTCCACCTGTAGTCTCTTGTCTCTTGCAAGCTCTTTTGGTCAGGGTCTGTCTCTTTGTTGTATGTTTGCCACACACAAGGGGACCTTGGCCTCTAGATGCTATTGCAATACAAATAATAAAAAAATGCTACCAATAATGAAGAGGCCCGTGCTGCAAGTCGGAGCTCTGCAGTGTGGGTCCACCGTCCAAGACAGTGATTGAAGTCATAGAGGGCCACAAAGTAATTGGGGTGTGATATTTGGACACACACCGCAATATTTGCATTGTTCTGAATCATCTCATTTTGTGATATTATCACAAAAATACCATTCGCATTAGAAAACACACTAGGCCATTGCACTGTGATTGTTTAGTCCTCCTCTCATAGGAATTGCCATATTAGATGGAATCCCAAGATCCATCTAGTCGAGTATCCTGCCTGGGCCAGTGGCCAGAACTAGAGCCCAAATCCACAAAGGGACTTAGTCATTGTGATGCAGAGGATTTTAATGCCTAACTTCTAGGCACCTGGAAAATCACAGGAACAACACTGTGATCTGGAAAGCCTAAGTTAGGTGCCCAGGCTCCCCATACAATTCATGGGGAGACGGAGGTGCCTAAGAATGCAAACCACAAAAGCCAGCATGCTAGGCAGGGACCCTCCTAAGTTAGCCAGTGGGAGATGCTGATGAGAGTGGTGTGTCATAAACCCCACCCCTCTGAGGGAGACTGGTGCTTTAGGCCAGGCTGCTGGGAGGCACCTGTCTCTGCTAGTGATCCACAGCCAGGAGTCAGATGGCTTAGGTGCCTAAGACATGTGAGAAGCAGTGAGACAGGCATCTAACCACCTTATAACTTGTAGCCCAGTGGGTTAAAGCACTCAGCGGGGCTGTGAGAGACCCACCTCTCCCAGGTGGGGAGAAAGGCTGTGAACAGGGATCTGCCTGCCACCTTTCAGGAGAATGCTCTAACCACTGAGCAATGGGATATTCTGGTGTGGGGCTCCCTCAATCTCTCCTGCTAAAGCTGTTCCACCTTGGATAAATACTGAAAGAGTTGCTGGGTCATGAGAGATGACTCTATAGCCTTGTAATTAAGGCACCCTCCTAAGTGGTGGGAGACTTGGGCTAGGTCTACACTACCCGCCTAAATCGGCGGGTAGAAATCGACCTCTCGGGGATCGATTTATCGTGTCCCGTCGGGACACGACAATCGATCCCCGAATCGGCGCTCTTACTCCACCAGCGGAGGTGGGAGTAAGCGCCGTCAACAGAAAGCCGCGGAAGTCGATTTTGCCGCCGTCCTCACAGCGGGGTAAGTCGGCTGCGATACGTCGAATTCAGCTACGCTATTCATGTAGCTGAATTTGCGTATCTTAAATCAACTCCCCCCGTAGTGTAGATGTACCCTTAGAGTCCAGTCTCCTTGCTCCAGTGACTCTTTAATTAGTCATACACAATGGAACAGCTTCAACAGGAGAGACTGAAGGCTATATCCCATAGCCTTGTGATTAGTGCTGGGAACCCCTGTTTAAATCCTCTCTCTGTTTTAGGCAGAGGGAGGATTGAACGTGGGTCTCCCACATCCTGCATGAATGCTCTAACCACCAAGATCAAAGTTGCAAGGTGGGGATCACTTCATCCTCTCGCCAGATTTTGAATGGGATCTGATCTGGCAGGCAGCCTCTGAGTACACTTATTCGTTTGGGCCCACAGGTGCTCCTCTGGTTCTCTCATCTATTTTCCTCCAGTTCATGGATTGTTGTGGAGCTTGGGCAAGAGATAGGCATCCAGATGCCTAGCATGAGGCAGCAGTAGGCACGCCCAGAGGCAAAAACATAGGACCCTGGGGAACCTTTACTGCCAACTTTTAGGTGCTGAGTGAGTTTAGCTGTCCATAGGGTCAGGCAGCAGCCAAACACCAGTTTGGGGGGTTGCAGTGGTGCCTAAAACTAAATCTGGAGTTTTGGCAGCTAAATATCTTTGTGGATCTGGGTCTAGATGCTTCAGAGAAAGATGTTAGCAGCCCCTCCCTCATTAGATTTTATCCCAATTTCTAATAGCTAGAGATTGGCTTAAGACCTGAAGCATGAGGTTTAATATCCCTTCTACAATTTTTGTTATTAATTATTATAACTCTGGATATTTTTGATACCCATATAAATGTCCAGTCCCTTTTTTGAATCTTGTTATGTTCTTGGCCTCAGTGACTCCCTGTGTGCAATGAGTTCCACAGTTCAATCACAAGCAATGTGAAAAAGTGTTTCCTTTTATCAACCTTAAGTTTCACACCTTTTAATTTCATTGACCATGTCCTTATTCTCTGTCGCTTTCCTTGCCTATATCCTGACTGCCGGGAGTTATCCTCCGGTAGCAATTCCAGTCTGTTTGCTCTGCACACTCACTGGTCCTTCACATTCACTTTGCTCTGTCTGAAAGCAAGCAGTGCAAGAAGAGTTGAACCCAGACCCCTGGACGCCTCAAGTTTTACATAGGAAGGCTGTAAGTGTCTCTTGAGCCACAGGTTGGAGTCATTGCTTTAAAAATGAAGTGCATTGTGTGTATAGACACAATGGAAGGCAGTGATCCAGCAGAACCACCAATGTTCCCCTTCATGAGAGGGTCATGGGCAGCAGAGCTGGGTACAATGCCCATTCCACCATGTTGGTCAGCATAAAGGCATTTGAAGGTGGAGGGAGGCCAGATACAATGGCTACAGGATTTAGTGGTTCCAGTGGCTACAAAATCCAACACAGATGGTATACAATGGTCCTCGCCCTTACCTCACTCCCTGAGGGTTGGGAATTGCATTCCTTCCATCTGTCCAAGCCTGGCTCAGGCTAGTTTACACAGCCCATTTACTCTGGCTTTCTGAAAGTGTTGTGAATTTCACCCTAAATTCTTTGTAGCAGTTTTAGTGCCCTGTGATTAGACACAGTAAAACTGACAAGGACTCTGAGCATCTTAACATTCAAAATATAATGCTGGATATATAATTTTTTTGGTTTTGTTTTAACTCACAGGAACAAATACCCCAAATTAGAAACAGACATTGAGCAGCAGCTCTCCAGCGCTTCAAGAGAAATACAAAACATTTGCAAGACAAGATTATTTTTTGGCAGCATAGCTGTATCCATAGTTTAAATCCTCATTTACTCAGTGCACATATTTACTGCTGCAAGTGGAATAATTACTGCTTGGAAACCATTACTCAGTCCAAGAAATGATGAATGCCTCAATTTTCTAAAAATATGAATCTCAAAAGCTGTTTTGATTTTACATCTTCCTTTACTTTCATTTTGAAGGTTTAAGTGGAAGATAATAGTGGTGATGAAGAGCTATCATTTAGCAGCATGGGTCGGAATGTAACATACCCCTGTAAAGGATTCCAAAATAATGGTGCTGTTGTGATAGATTAAGGGCCTCATGGTGCCTTTAAAGTACAGCCTTTCATTGTGGGCAGTGTGGAGCCGCACTGTCTCATGGGGAGGGATTCCTCATTGAGCACCCTTGAGGGGGTGCAGGCTGTATTAGCAGGTGGCAGCAGCCTAAAGGATTCCCTGATGCACCTACCTTGCTTTGAAGGCCAGTATGGAGACGTAGACCATACTGGCCCCCACTTCCTCCATCCAGCCTGCAGTTGTGGCTGGCCCTTAACATGTGTCAAGCAAGGCAGGAAATACCCTTAGTGCTCTCCATCCATGCACCTCTGTAAGAGCCCGTCACATTCTGACACTACATGCCTGATCGGTGTTTCATAATCTACATCTGGCCATAATTCTCATTTATTTTAAACTTTGCATTCATCTTTAGTGACTCCTCCAGCCAGTTGAGAGTCAGTGATAGGTTGTGGAGGCAGCAGTAAAGTATGGACAGGTTGGTGTTAAACTAAGAGTAAAGGGAAAGCGAGGGGTGATGCCTGGGCTCCAAAAGGTATTCAAAAGATCCCCAACTTCTCTGGGATGAAAATGACAAAATAAATGGGGGAGAAACGAGTCTTGGGTCTGAACTGATTAATCTGTGAAGAATCAGATGATGTTTTAAATACCTGGTAGCAGCTCTAATGAACTCATCCAAAGCCCAGTGAAATCACTGGGAGTTTTTCCATTGACTTCAGTCAGTTTTGGCTCTGTCCCTAAAATAGTATAGTTCTTGCTCTGATATAATAATTCCAATTAAACAGCAAGACTTTCTGTTCTTGTTAAAGTTTTATCAGCCCAATATTGCAGAGGGTAATTTGCTGGAAGTCAATTGTCATAACAGCTATATTAAACATTGTATATCTTCTTTAGGGCCAGGTTTTCAAAGAGGGATCTAGATTTTGTATCTTTAATTTTGAATGGTCAAAAGCAGGTAGTTAAACCATCTAACTAATTGATTTACAAATCCAAATGTCATTTGTACACATATATCTGGGTGGTTTAACCCTGAAATTGCTTGAGCAAATTTAAAAGTGGTTTTTGAAAATTAGACATCCTAATAATTTTTGTATCACTCTTTGGACAAATGATACCAAGTTAACAAATGCAAGGAAACTGAGATTCTTGCTCTGCCTTTTATTTTTGTATATTTGTATTTATTTTTCTAATATTTAACAGGAGAACTAAAACAAACAGCTGCTCTCTTTCAGGGATAAATTTAGGGACTACTTCCAAGACTTCAACAAGGCCTTTTATAGACTGGATAAAAATAAAGATGGCTATATAACAGTAGATGACCTACGCAGGATGCTGCAAGAATTCAACTATTATCTTGATGATGAACAGTTCACCAGTCTTCTAAACAGGTTTTTATAATTATATCATAGGTCTCTCTTTTGTCCCAAGCCAATAAAGGACTTAAGTATGCACTTTACTTTAAGAAAATAAGTAGTCTTATTAAAGCCCATGCAATTACACACATACTTAAAGGTACCCATGTGCTGAAGCGCTATGCTCGATCAAGGTTGATTCTGAGCATAAATAGGGTGGTAATTGATTTTTAGATAAAATTAAAAACAGATTAATTTACTCTGTCATCCTCATAACATTAATGTTGTAACAACTTAAAGGCTTTTGAAATCAAGCTGATTATTTGAGGAAATTAAGCAGATCTGAAAATAGGTCAGGTTTTTAGTGTATTTTAAAATTTGTAATTAAATTAGTAGTTTTATTTAATTAAACAAAAAAGAGTGGGAGGAAAAACCCTGCAAAACCAAAAATTTAATCATATTGGGTTAAAAAGTATTAATTTTCAAATGCTACTGCTATGCAAAGGCATACATTCTGTATTGTGTCTTAATATCATCAAGTAATATCAAGAAATAGAATCTCTTTATAAGGTCTATAGAACACAAAGGACCTGATCTAGTAGAAGATATCCATAGCTTTCTGCACGTCACAAGCCACAGAAGTGACATCCCTATGTGGCACTGCATTATGTTCTCATAACACTGTTAGACCAGACTCTTTAAAAAGAAATTACAAAATCTTTTCTCAGTTCACCTTTTGTTGAGTGATCAACTTTTTATGAATGGAAACCCTAATAAGAATCTTCTGCTTGTTTCTTCTTCAAAGACCTCTTGATGATAAACACCTCCATTCATTGTAATTTTGTTCAGATTATTCCTTTCTAGATCCAAAACAGACTTTTCTAAATAATACAGAGTAGATTAGCATTTGCATTTGGTTTTATTACTAAAATTTTAATACCAACTTGGCAATTTATTTCTCTGCTGAAATGGTGTTGATTATTTCCTTTTGCACAGCGTCTCCAGTATTGGAGCCAGCTTGACATTGGTAATATGTGGGAGTGCTGTGCAGCTGCAAGACACAAAATCAGGGCTCTTGAATGTATTTTTCTTAGTAACGGATATTGGGTCTATGGTTAATTTCTGTTCCAGCCTCTTTTTATAAAGCTTCCTTTTTGTTTAACTGGCTCTCCTCAATAATTAGACATTCTATTAAGAGGATATTCTGGTGATTGGTGATGGTCCTTTTTCTCTGTGAAAAAAGATGACAAAAGTACATTACAGTAATTCACTTTCACATATAGAATATAAGATTCACCATGCTGGTCAGACTATAGGGCAATCCACTCTGGCACTGGCAAGTTCTTGATGCTTCAGAGCATACTTTAGCCATTAAATTTCCGTAGCAAAGGGTGCAATGCTGAATGCAGGACAGAAAAAGTCCTCCCTGGCCCCTGTGGTATGAGATTTGCTTACCTCTATCAAAGCATGCATAGTGTCAACAGATGTGATTACTGGTCATAAAATTATCTAGGCCTATTAAAACTCCCTGTACAGTCTCTGAGCGAGATCCTGATCTCAGTTACCCCCAGTGTAAATCTGGAATAATTCCAATGGAGCCAACGGATTGCACCAGGTTAAGTGAGCAGAATCTCTCTGACTGAGTTTTGATGGTAATAAATTCCATAAGCTGACTACACTGAATTTCCACTGGGGTAGCTGAGCAGAATCTGCCCTTTGATGCTATGATTTACTATGGTAATGAATTCCACAGGTTTTTTCTCTGATTGTTTTAAATCTACTTGATATCATTTAATTGAATGTTCTTGTCTGATGGGGCAGTGGAATAAATAAATAAATAAAATAATTCCAATCCGCTTCCCCCAACTCTTCTCCTTCCTGTACTAAACAACCCTTATTTTTGCAGTTTCTCTCCATATGTAAATCATGACTTAATTCTCATCTTATGTGGTGAAACATCCTTGAGTAAAAATGAATTTGGTTTTGTAACAAATTCCTCCGCAAAAAAACCTCAAAATCATATGTTAGAACTCCTCTTTCCCCATGCTGATATTTGACGCAAAAATGTATTCACTGTTTATACCTGGAGCTATCTATATTTAGATGTGCAGCTCACTGAATTTCTTATATGATGAAGTACAAAACTCCATAGTCTCTGTGATCTACCAGATATTACAGTTGGCAAGCAGATATTTAAAAGGTCTGAGAGGAGATTTGAGAGACTTCAGGCCAGACTCTCCAGTGCAACCTGACCATGAAATCTTAGCAGCAAATTCCCCTTGTGGAGGGGAACTCTTCATTGGTTGGAGATGGCATCTGCTGGGCCAGACATATCACCCTTCAACTCAGTGGATGTGCCAAGGGAGGAACGGCGTGTATCAGAGGAATAGTGAAGGGGAACTTCATTACACCAGTCCTCCACATCCCCCAGACACCTTATGCCAGTGGCTTAGGTTAGAGCAGCCATTATGTTGCTCTCATGGATACCAGAGCCAGGCTCGTGCAGGATCAGGAGCTGTACATTGTTCCCTGATAGCCTGCCACCCTGTGCCCAGTGGAGCGCAAATGCAGGGGCCAGTCGAGCCCTTCAGTTATAAACTCAAGAAAAGCTTTGCATGGAAATTGATCTAGTTTCCTACCATGTGATGAATAGAAGGCAGTTCATCCAGTGTTTATAGCAGGAGGCCAGGAACCAGAACTCTGGATTCCGTCTGCAGCTGGCACACTGTGATTTTGGGGAAGTCACTAAGGATATGTCCACACAGCAGCTGGCAGCAAGCTAGCATACTAAAAGCAGCAGTGTGGACTTTGCGGCTCGGGCAGTGGTTCATGCTCTCAAGCCCACCTGACCCCCTATGTTCGAGCTTGGGTGGCTATCCCGAGGCTTTGCTAGAGCCTCAGTGCCCACAGTGCTTTGTTTAGCGCCCGAGCTTGAGCTAGCTCAAATCTGTGTCCCTAGGCTGGGAGGCTCCCTCCCACCAGCAGTGTAGCCATACCTTAGGGCTTGATTTTCAGAGATGCTGAGCAGCCACAACTCCCACGGAAGCCCACAGGAACTGCAGGGACTCAGCACTTTTAAAAGTCAGCCCAGTAATCGCTCTTTGCCTCAGTTTCCTTTTCTGTAATACTGGGATAGCAAAACTTCATGGGATACTGTGAGATTTATGTTATACTTTAACAGCACGTTTAGATCCTGGAATGAAAGGCACTTTGCAAAGTGCAAAATTGGGGCAGGGACTATCTTTTTGTTCTGTGTTTGTACAGCACCTACCACAGTGGGGTCCTGGCCCAGACCTGGGTCTCACTTCCACAATACAAATAATAATAAATTAGTAGCAGTTGTAGTAGTGATATACTTTTTTTACAAAATGTTGATATACTATTCTGCTTTTTCTCTTAGTTTAGGAATCAGTATTCATGACAGCAAGCTCTCTTATTTTGATTTCCTGAGAGCGATTGATGATGGCAGAGCATCTAAATACCAGAAGAGACAAAAGCATGCTGCACCACCTGCAAGCTTTGCAATGCTCAGCTTAGAAAAGACCCTAATTAAGATAAAAGAAATAGTTACATCTTCTTATGATTTGTTATACAAGGTAGGTTACATGTGGACATAACATTTCATTTCACTTCTTTATGCTTGGATGGGGACTAGCCCAGCTGTCTAGAAGCATTTCTGCTGCTAAGTGGGGTTCCCCAATCCCAGGCCAGCAAGAGTGGGGATAACTATAAAAGTAGCATGGTCGGCCCCCATCAGAGAAAGCACTTTCTATAGCATTTTTGCAGCATCAACCTGTGGTGGTTACATGACGTAGCAATGACAACTCTGCAGCAGATGGCCATGTGAGGATAGAGGTTGGTGAGTAAAAGGGGAAAACAGGATCTTAGAGCCCTGTGACAGGGTTGGGACTCACCACCCAGCGCCTCCTGCTGGTTACCTTCGGGAATTAGCTCAGTCTAGTGGAGCGCCCTCTCCTGGTGGTGTCCCACCCGTTGTCTTGCCCTTGGTTGGCATCTGAGCCCGCGTCGCTCTCCAGCTTACCCTATCCCCCCAGCTGCATTTGGCTGGTGGGGTCCCCTCCCTGCTGTGCCCCCCGGTTCTCCTGTGTTAGTTTGCCCCTTCCCCCCTGCAGCCTGCCTCACCCGGACGGTGCCCAGCAGGAGGCACCAGCTATGGAAACTATGTAGTAGATGGAGGGGATCCTGCCCCCCTTGTCGAGTCCCCCCCGAGGAGGCTTCGGTGGAAGTTCCCATGGTCCCTATACCACCTGTGTCCCCCGCCGCCACAGATACCAGGGCAATTGTTGTCTCTGTGACTGGCAGGGAGGTTGCTGGGGCCGAGGGGACTGAGTTCACCTCAATATTTGAGGAGGTCAAGGCTGTGGGTCTGACCCCTGTCACCCAGAGGGAGGACAACCCCCCGGCAGCAGGCCTCGATCTGGGCGGTGGTTTAGCCCCACTGCCCCCTCCTCCTCCCTGCCCCTCACACCATGTTGAAGCCCCTGCACTTATCCTTGGGGTGCCCCTGGCTCTACCTGTCAGCCCCGCCACAGATGCCTTCCCATGTGAGGCCGCCGAGCCCCTCGGGGTGACAGCCGATCTCGAGCGGCCGAGCCCTGAGCCTGTGGGTGCACACTCTACCACCCGCACGGAGCGGTTAGCCTCCCCTCCGGAGGGGGCCCAGCTGATGACTCCCCCATGCCTGACGCCGTGGCTGCGGGTGATGCTCTTGCAGTGACGCCCGTGCCCGACGTCGGCGAAGGCCCCCCTTTTGCCCTGAGTCCTGGTCAAGAGGAGCCGCACCCCAGCTGCTCAGCTGCTGGGGACCATGTATCCGTTTCTGTCCCCGCTCCCGTTACTGCCCCTGCCCCTACTCCTGTCCCCTCTCCTGTCCCAGTCCCAGTCCCTGTTCCCATTCCTGCCCCTCCTCCTGCCCTTGTTCCAGATCCTGCCCCTGATCCTGCCCCCAAAGCATCGCCTGTCCCCTCTCCACTTCCCATTCGACTGCCGCCCCTGAGGTTGTCTCATTCCCGCTATCCACGGACAATCCTCAGGGGCCGGTTTTCGTGTCTCCCCTTCCCGACATGATGGGGGCTGCACTATTCCCTCCGCTGCCCCCTTCCTTGCCGGGGATGGAGACGGGCTGCCCGGCGCAGCAGTGCAGGGGCTCGGCCTCTTGTTTGCCCATCTCCGTGGTCCACAAAGATCTCTTGGGAGCCCCACCGGAGGACGGCGGCGGATTGGCCGCTGCATCCCCCTCTGCGCTGAGGGATGAGCTGCGCCGCTTCCTGAAGGACACCTGTGGCTCAAAGAGCAAGGTGCAGCTTGCTCTCCAGTGCTGGGGGGACTGCCATTGTGTCCTCCGGGCCACGAGGGCCCTTTTGGGGGAGGGGAGAGGGACCGAGAGGCAGGACATCGCGGCCTACCGGCGGGCCCGCAAGTTCCGCAACTCCCTCATGACCTTTGGGGTCGAACATGGGTTGTTGCGGGGAGTGCTGGAGGCTGTCGATCACCCTGCCCATGAGGATCCGCCCCAGCCCTCCCTAAGAAAGCTGTCATCTTTGCCTCCTTAAACACCCGGGGCTGTAGGGTGGGTCTCTGCAGGAGCCAGGTGCTCTCCTTCCTTCGGGAGGGGGGATACTCTGTGCTCTTCCTGCAGGAGACCCACATGGCTCCAGCCGTTGAGGCTAGCTGGCGGCTGGAGTGGGGGGACGGGGTATATTTTAGCCACCTTGGCACCCGCTCAGCTGGGGTGGCCACCCTGTTCTCCCCCGAGCTACGGCCCGAGGTGCTGGGGGTCGCCAAGGTTGTGCTGGGTCACCTGCTGCATGTCTGGGCCTGTGTGGAGGGGCTGATATTAAACCTGGTCAATGTTTACACCCTGAACACAGGCCCGGAATGAGTGCGTTTCTATCGGCAGGTGTCGGCCTTCCTTGGCACCCTGGATCCTCACGAGTGCCAGGAGTCGAGAATTCCCAGGTGGCCGCAGGTGTCCTCAGGGAGATGGTGGATCATCACTCCCTGGTGGATGTCTGGTGTGACCACCACCCGGACGACAACACCGCCTTCACCTATGTCCGGGTGGAGGAGGATCGGTCACGCCACTCCTGATTGGACCGCATTTATTTCTCATGTTTCTATCTGGCACGGGCCCACACCTCCAGCATCCAGCCAGCCCCATTCTCGGATCACCACCTGGTGACCGTGACGGCCTCTCTCAGTTCGGAGAGGCTGGGGCCGGCCTATTGGCATTTTAACAACAGCTTGCCGGAGGACGTGGGCATTGTGGTCTCCTTCCGGGAGTTCTGGCTGGCCTGGCGGGGACAGCGGCGTACCCTTCCCTCGGCGAGGCGGTGGGATGTGGGGAAGGTGCGCGCACGGCTCTTCTGCCATGACTACTCCCGGGGCGGCAGCCGGCAGAGGGATGCGGTGATAGGGCAGTTGGAGCGGGAGGTCTTAGAGCTAGAGAGGCATCTGGCTTCCAGCCCCAAGGATCCACCCCTCTGTGCAGCCTACCGGGAGAAGCGGGAGGAGCTCAGGGCCCTGGAGGACTATCGGGCCCGGGGTGCCTTTGCTCGATCCCGCATCCATCTCCTTCGGGAGATGGATCGCGGCTCCAGCTTCTTCTACACCCTGGAGAAAAAGACGGGGGCTAAAAAGCATGTCACCTGCCTCCTGGCGGAGGACGGTGCCCCCCTCACGGATCCGGAGGAGATGCGTGGAAGGGCCAGGGCCTTATACGCCAGCCTTTTCTCCCCGGATCCAACCAACGCCAAAGCCTGCAGAGTGCTCTGGACCGGGCTCCCTATGGTCAGCGCAGGTGACCGAGACCGGCTGGAGCTGCCTCTCTCTCTAGCCGAGCTCTCGGGAGTCCTCTGTCTCATGCCCACCAACAAATCTCCGGGCATGGACGGGTTGACCGTGGAGTTCTACCGCATGTTCTGGGACATCCTCAGCCCAGACCTCGTCACCGTCTGGGCCAAGTCCTTGCAAAGCAGGGTCCTCCCTCTCTCATGCAGGCGAGCCGAGCTCGCCTTATTGCCGAAGAAGGGGGACCTCCGCAACCTACGGAACTGGTGTCCCGTCTCGCTCCTCAGCACGGCCTATAAGGTCGTAGCGAAGGCCATCTCGCTGTGGCTGGGGTCCGTGCTGGCGGACGTGGTCCATCCCGACCAGACGTACACCGTCCCGGGCCAGACCATTTTCCATAACTTGTATTTGGTCCGGGACCTCTTGGAGCTGAGGCGTAGGGATGGTCTGTCGTTCGCCCTCCTGACCCTGGACCAGGAGAAGGCGTTTGACAGGATGGACCACGGCTATCTCCTGGGCACTCTGCAGGCGTTCGGCTTCGGGCCCCAGTTCATGGGCTTCCTCCAGGTGCTGTACGCTGAGGCGGAGTGTCTGGTCAGGCTCAATTGGACCCTGACCGAGCCGGTCAGCTTCAGCCGGGGAGTATGGCAGGGGTGCCCCCTCTCGGGCTAGCTGTACGCTCTGGCAATCGAGCCCTTCCTCTGTCTCCTCTGCCGGAGGTTGACAGGGTTGGTGCTTCAGGAGCCGGAGCTGCGGCTGGTCCTGTCAGTGTACGCCGACAACGTGCTCCTCGTGGTCCAGGACCCGGGCAACCTGGTGCGGGTGGAGGCCTGCCAGGCCGTTTATTTGGCAGCCTCCTCCGCCCGGGTCAACTGGGTCAAGAGCTCTGGCCTGGTGGTTGGGGACGGGTGGCAGGCGAGCGCCCTCCCACCCGCGCGTCAAGCCATCCGGTGGAGCGCGGGTCCGCTGCTCTATCTCGGCGTTTATCTGTGCGCCACGCATCCTTCTTTGCCGGCGAACTGGCAGGATTTGGAGGCCAGGGTGGGTGAGTGGCTGCGGAGATGGACAGGACTTCTCCGGTGTCTCTCCCTGCGAGGGAGGGCGTTAGTGCTAAACCAGCTCGTCCTGTCCATGCTCTGGCACCGGTTCATCACCCTGAGCCCGGCCTCGGGGACCCTGGCCAGGCTCCAGAGGACAGTCCTGGAGTTCTTCTGGCCGGGGCTGCACTGGGTCCCTGCAGGGGTTTTGAGTCTTCCCCTGGAGGAGGGAGGGCAGGGCCTGGTCTGCCTTCGCAGCCAGGCCCTGCAGTGACTCCTTTACGGTGCAGGTAGTCCGGCATGGAGCACGTTGGCGCACGCCTTCCTCTGCCGCCTCCGAGGGCTCCGATACGACTGGCGGCTCTTTTTGGTCCATCTGAGGGGTCTTCCACGAGACCTCTCAGAGCTGCCGGTCTTCTACCAGGACCTCCTCCAGACCTGGAAGCTTTTTTTGGTGACCAGGTCCTTTGTGGCCACTGAGGGGGCGGACCTCCTCACGGAGCCCCAGCTACACAACCCCGATCTGCGTGTGCAGGTGGCGGAGTCTCCCTCGGTGCGCCAGAGGTTGGTCCTGGCAGAAACCACTAGGGTCGGAGACCTGGACTACAACAGGGGGGACTGGGTGGATCCCCATGTGCTCGGTGGGTGCATGGGGCTCTCCACCCTTATGACCCCCCTGCGCGCATACTCAGGAGGTGTAGGCCGCCTTGTCACCCATTTCTCTCATCTTCCTGCAGTGGGCCCTGTGAGGGGGCGCTCCCTGCCCACCCCTCACCCCGGGACCTCCGGACATTGTTATTCAGCCCCTGTTCCACGAGCGAGCCCCTCCCGGCCTCACCGTTCCCACACTCCAAGCTGGCTGCGTACCCTGCAGCCGGTCCAGTTCCGAACTGCGCCTAGAGACCAACTGTACATGCTCATGCTCCACATGCTGCATTTCCTCACCCTCGCATCCCACCCCGACACCAAATGGCGGGACTGTCTTCTACCTAAAGAGGATGAGGAGCCCCAGTGGGCCAGCCTCTATTCCACCTTGGTTCCACGGCCCACCGGGGACATCGGTTGGCGGCTCCTTCACGGAGCTGTGAGCATGGGCGTGTACCTGGCGCAGTTCACACCCATACCCGAGGCCTGCCCCTTTTGCGGCGTGAGGGAGAACTTAGCGCACGCCTATCTCGAATGCACCAGGTTGCAACCCCTATTCTGGCTCCTCCAGAACCTCTTGTTGAGATTCTGGCTGCACTTTTCCCCGCACCTGTTCCTTTTCGCTCACCCTATCTGTGGCCCCACAAAGTTGTGAGACCTCCTCGTCAACCTCCTCCTGGTCCTGGCCAAGCTCTCCATCTACACTACCAGGAGGAGGATGCTGGATGAGGGGGTGCTCTGCGACTGTGGGGCCTATTTCCGTTCCTCCCTAGTTTCACGTGTCCTGGCAGAGTTTCACTGGGCAGCGTCCGCTGGCTCCCTGGACAGCTTTGAGGAGCAGTGGGCGCTGTCCGGGGTTCTCTGCTCGGTGTCCCCATCCGGTACTGTCATTTTAAACCTATGACCTTCACCTCACTCCCTGGTTTTCTCATTTGTTGTCCCCCACGTTCATTTGGTCCCTGGGTCCAGTGGTCCCTCCCGCTGGGCTGGGGGAGGGGCCTTTAGAAGTGGGCGGGCTTGCGCCCGCCCACCTCTCGGGTTTTCAATAAGACTACAAGCCCCCACCAAATGAATTAGGTATGTGTAAATTGTGAACCTATAGAACTTTGACTAGGACTATATTCCTTTCAAATTTGTACAAAACATTTACATATGTAAAATCAATGTTTATATATTCAACTGCATATTTCTATTGTAAAACAAAACAAGGGGGCAAAGATAAAGTTGGGTGAGTGGTTGTTAGTTGAGTGGAGTCACAGTGCTCCACACACAGAGACTCCCCTACACTCCAGTATCCACTCTCACTGCACCAGTTGCTTACAGCATTCGATGCCTCTCCTGGTTCTTTGCACTCTCTTCAGTGTCTGCTTCTGAAGCAGAATTCAGTCTAATACATTTCCTATGGAAAGAGTCTTTGGGAACTCATAGAGTTGCCACCTCTAAAGTACAAAAAACTGGAACATCCGAGAAGATCCTGTGCCTATAAAACTGGACAGATGACAGTGTGTACTGAGCACCCTTCCAGATTTCCCAGGACAGTTACCTTCAAAAAAGGAATGAAACTAGGAAAACCTGGACAGATGGCAACCCTAATGCCTGGAAGAGCAAGAATGTGGAAACCAAGATGAGAGGTTATTTGCTCACAGGTTGACCTCTGCATCTCCAAGAGATACTGAGAATGGAGATCTTTCCCACAGAGTGCTTTGGAGGGGTGAGAATGGAAAAAGGCAACATTAGCTTAGCCAGTCAAAAGTTTCCATCTGCTGGGAGAAAGGAAACAAATTTTCTCTATGGGGGAACTCTACAGGGGGTGGATGTCTGAAACATTTTTGTTTGTATCCTTTCTTGTTTGGCTGATAGGAATTCATGTTAACTTGTACCTGGGCTGTATATTTGGGCATCCAAGCAATCAAATATAAAATGTCTGTCTGTTCTCACTGAATGCTTATTTTTTGGAAGAGTCTATTGATTGGAGGAAAAAAATATTTATTTAATACACAAAAATATAGGATAAATTTGGTTGATTTTTAAACTTGCTGGATCTCAAGACAATGATAAACTTTTCATTTCCAGTGGGGTTTCAATAAAATCGTAAACTTCTTTCATTTCTTCACATCTAAAATACCTGCAGATAAGAGGAATACATATCACATATGCCTTTATCTATACAATGTAGCCATCCAGTAATGGCCATGCTAAAGATAAATCTCTTCTGAAATATTCAGTGTTTTTAAAGTAACATTCCTTTTTGCTTTCTCAGGCATTTTCTCTGTTTGATAAAGAAGGCACTGGGGCAATTAAAGCACTGGAATTCCGCCAGGTACTTGACCATTTCTGCTTTAAACTATCGGACAGGCAATTCAGGCACCTACTCAAGAAGCTAAGGATTTATGAAAATCATACAATAGACTGGAAATTTTTCCTGAAAAATATTAATCTCCTCTTAGAGGTAAGTCTAGCTACCAAGCTGTAAGCTATTTCTTTTAAAAATGAACTCAAATGCCTTGAAATGAATGAATTCAATAAGCTTGCTAATTCTAAATAAATGGTCAGGTGCAGCTTCTCCCATCAAATATCTCTTGCAGTCAATGGGATGTTGGGAATTTCTGTTGAGTAAGCAATGAGTAAGGACAAGTGAATAGGGTCTCTCATATAAGAAAGAACATTCATTAGAATTAGCAAATTATGGCATTGATTCTGCAAGTCACTCCATGGGAACAGAGGGCTTTGCTAGAATAGAGTAACTAGTAAGATGACTGATTTTGGGTCTTGAACAGGCTTATTTAATTCATTCATTTTTTCAGTGATTAATCCAATGTTTTACTCTGAACAAATGTATTAAAATGGGAGTGGAATGTATACACCACAGAGGGCCAAATTCAGAGGTGAGTTTAATAAGTATAAAGGAAATTTCAATTGGTGAAATTTACAACTTCTGACACCCTCAATGAGTGTGTTACACAAACTTAGCCTCACTCAAGATTCACTTACATTTAATTGTGGCCCAGTCATGTTATCTGACACTTACACCCACATAGACTCCACTGAAGTTAATGGGACTCTACACAGACGTAGGACGAGGACCTTGATTTACACTCAGACCCGCTTAACAATTTGGAACCTCCCTGTCCCCCCCTACCCAAATGTAGGCATTAAGAGCAGGTAAAGACGGTATACAGAGGTTTCCATTCTATTTAATTTCCACATTCCTACACCTTCTTCCAGTTGCTTTGCATGTCCTACCATAGACTCCCTTACAGAATGATAAATGGCTGTAAGTAAGTCTAACTGAGTGCAAGGGAGGCTAAATTATGCCCCGTTGCAGTTCACTTCTAAATTTGGCCAAGAAAATCAAAAACTATTTGTATCAGTTAATATAGTAGTCCTTAAACAAAATAGAATAACTTGCATCTTATGCCTTAAAAAGCAGCGACAGTTTTATTTGCAAAATATATGCTTGCAGGACAATAAAATGAAAAAAAAATTGTCATCCAGTGGAAAACCATATAAAAAGCCTTTTTACTTTATTACCATGGCAATAATAGAATGTTGTGCAAAACAAATTCATACAGAACTATATGGTAATTAAATATTATGTCATAATGTAGCAACTGAAAAACCAATGAGATTTCTACTTTGTGTCTGTTTATATTCCAAATCAAAAAGTCTGTTAGGCATTAAAGAATAGCAGGATTAGTTTCTTTCTTAAGAGGAAGAAAAGGACTGCAATTTTCAAATGAAGGAGAACCCACAAACAGCTTCAAAATGTTTGTAATATGTATATGTCAGTTGTCAATAGGAATATTTAGATTCACTCTAGGGTTTATTATAAGTGCAACTGTGTCCATAGTTTAACACATTTTACTGTCTGTAAATTTAGCATTTACATTTATAGTATTGTGTCTGTTACTCTGTCCGTAATGGCATGAAAAGCTTAGTTAAGTATGGGTAGAGTAAAAGTAGTTTTAATTACACTTTTTTAAAAAAATAAGATTTTTAAATATTTACATTTTCATCATATTAGCAAAATGATATCCTAACTATCTGGGGTTCTCAGATTCGATACATTTGTGTTCATGTATGCATAGAATTAAAACACCTTATTCACACCTCTGTTAATCCAGACCCAATAATGTATTAGTTTTACGAGTGTATTTGTATGCGGCAATAATGGTCCTTTAGCAAGCTTTAACATTAGATAACTATTTTTGATACCTAGGGTTGTTTCTGGTATATCTTGAGCCTCCAAGGGGCCACCCTCCTTAACTCATGTTGAAAAAGCTCAGCATCTCACAGGATCAGGCCCTTAACAAGACTAATTCTGCATCAGAAACTTCTTTAGTGCTGAATCTTTCAAGATGCTGAGTAACTCCTGGAAGTTGCTACGCCAATTACTTCAGCAGGAAATTAAGATGCTCAATATCTTGCTGGAGGTGCTTAGTGTTTCACAAGATTGAACCTTAAATTGCTTCTGTTTGAACAGCATTTTTTCTCAGTGAATCAATATTTTTCTGGCACTTGAATGTGCTGTGTGTGGGATAGATGAGATAAAAACCATCAGTAAAATTCCAAATCTCTCCAGATGGGAGAATTTTGTTTAAAAGTAATATGAACCAGATCCTTAGTATCAGCTTCTAGATCCCATCAAATCTGATGTTTTCAATTTGAGTTCAAATGAAAATTCTGTGCCTTTGCAATTTCATCCCGCTGTGGGCCCACACTCATATCTGGGCTGGAGCACAAGTTGCAAGGGGAGGCTGATCATTAAACTATTCACCTCTTCCAAATATGCAATAATTTTGACTTTTAAAGTATGTAGCTAAATTAATGAGGTATGCAACTCATTCAAGCACATTATGAAATCTTATTATGTTATACAACTTGATCACTGAAATATATGCAAAAGTGAGTAGTAAAGTATTCAGCTTGATCATTAGAGTATGGAAAATTTACTGAACTAGTAAAATATGGGCCTGGGATGACTTTTGTCTCAAATGGCACCTCATAAATAAAACCCTCAACCACCAAGGCAAACATTTACAAGCCCAGAAGCTATACAGGTTTAAGATATATTTTATGCTTAGAAAACTGCTGAATAAGAGGAGGTGAGAACATCTTGGGGAAATTATTTCAAAATTTTATTCATCGTTAGGGTCTTTGGATGGTTTTGATGTATGCTAATGAGATTTATATTCTGATTAATTCTCTATAATACAAACAACAATAGGTCTGATCTAATGTAGATGAGTGAGATGTCAACTGAATCAGAGTTTTCTGTAGAGGTGCATGAGTATACTGTCAAAAATAAGATTAAAGAAATGTAAAGCATTTTAAGCACTATGACTGAAGTGTGATAAAGATAAGGAGGTGAGAGAGAATTCTGATTGGGTCATTTACCTCTGATATTACTAAGCAACTACCTAAAAGTGAGCGGATGGTACAGCAATAACTGAGAAAGAGGTCACATTTTATGTTGTGATACTGCTAACCAACGAAGAACACGTCTTCAGGCCTTTAGTAAAGTGTCCAGACCAGTGGACTATTTACCACTGTGGGCACATACGCAGCTCTCTATGTGTTACGTGAGCCGTGTCCACACAATATGTATACTACCTGAACATCTACAAAAAAGAAGGTTTAGTATTTGTTATATGATAGCAACGTGAATCAAATCGATATAGTAACTTTCATTTCAACACTGGCAAATGTCTACCAAGAGCATTTTAAATTAGCAAAATAAGTCAAAACATTAACTGTTAAAATTAATTAATTGTTAATTAATTTGCTGCCAGGGTGGTGTGGCTGGGCTGAGCACCCAGAGAGCATGGCTGCGGAGTCTGCCTGCAAAGATGGGGAGCCCTACCCATTGTGGTGTGCCATCCCCACAGCCAGAGACTACCCCAGGCACCCAGACACCCAGGAACCCAGCCCCTCCAATCCCCCCAGCTAGGAACTGTCTCCCAGCCCTTCCTCAAACTGCCCCCCTAGCCAGGGAATGCCCCCCATCACCCAACCCCCCCTGGGATTGTCCCCCCAGCATCCAGATCTCCCCAACACTGGGCTGGCACACATGCCTGCCCAGCAGAGACAGGATACCTTGTCCACAGCAGAACAGCTCCCCTAGGGACTTCCCCCTCCAGGATCCAGTCCCCCACCCAGGGACTGCCCCCCGGCAACTCCCCCAGCACCCTCCACCCCCACCCCAAGGACTGGCTCCTAGCACTCAACTTCTCCATCCATGGACTTTGCCCCAGTATCTAGTTCCCCCATCCAGGGACTGCCACCAGTCCCATCCCCCCCCAAATCTGTGCCCCATGCACCAGCTGCACCCGTCTCCATGCAGTCCTAGCCCCCTGCACCTCCTCCCTTCACCCCCCATGACCCTAGCCCCCTGTACCTCCCTCCCCTCCCCCGCTGGCCTCCTACCTCGGCTGCAGGTAGATCAGCCGTGCAGCCCACCCTGCTCCCCTGCTGCTGCAGTCCTAGTGCCGGGAGCCTGCTCCAGCCGGGTCACTGGACTGGCAGAGTGTGGGGGCACTGAGCACCCTGGCCTCCTGCCAATACTGCTGGGCCCAATCCTGCCAGGGGAGGGTTGATCCTGGTGGGCCTGATCCTGCTAGGGGAGGGTGCTGATGCTGGGCCCAATCCTGCATCACCCCATTTTTGCATCCTCATGCCAGCTCTGTGCCTGGGGCAAATGCCCCTTCCACCCCACCCTAGTTACAGCCCTGAGGATGTCACATGGGCCTCAGCTGTGTGCTGATTGGGCTGCCTGCAGGCTGTGGGTTGAGAACCACTGGTCTAGACCATGGAGAAGCTGAGGATATGCTCCACGACTCCTTCTGTGCTGGCCTGCCAGTCTCAGGGCTAATAGGGCCAGGTTGGAGCTCCCCTACATTAGAAGAAGGGAGTAATGCACCACTCAGGATTTACCTCATGGGAACTTCATTTGACCAAGATCAGGCCCTGGATAAAATATATGAAGATCTGCTGAACTAGTAAAGTGATTTGCAGGGAGGAAAAGTGAAAACATATATAAGAATGGCCGTACTGGGTCAGACCAAAGGTCCAGCTAGCCTTAATCTCACTCAGTGTTTTTACCTGTATGGAAGATTTCTAAAAGTTCACCCCTCTTACCTTGATGACCCTTTTAAAGCTGGCCGGCAGAATGTTGGGCCTTGAGGATTCCAGGACAGGTGGAGGTGACTGACAGGGTCCGCATAAGAGATTTCACTACCCATAAGGCAGGAAAAGAAGAGGAGAGAGGTTATGAAAGAGCTAGAAAGAGAGATTCAGGGGCAACAAGCAGGGTTCACAATGGACGGAGAGGGGAGACAGAGAAATGCTGGAGAAGAGAGGGAGAATCTGGAGGGAAGAGTTGCACAGCTATAAAAACTGTCTCTGGACAAACCCAAAAAACTACTTTTTTAAAGGGGGTTTATGCTGGTGTAACTTGGAAGTTACACCAGTATAATGAGGTTAATGGAGTGGTGAAACAGGTATATTAATCCTATGCATACATAAACACAAAGGTATGAGATTTGAGAACCATCTAGTCTATCATGTTAGTTCAGATATTGTTTTATCAAATGACCTTGACCTCTGGGCAATAGCCCTTGTTCAGAGGACCTGTGTAGTGCTTAGGAAGACAGAATTCTTCCCTATGACCCCCAACAGGTCAGGGCTTCTGCAATTAGCTACTCCACTGGCTCTGGGGCTTCCTTTCCTGGCAACATTGGCACTCACAAGGTTTATCTTCATTGTGGCAGCCTCCATTCCCCCAGACCTCCTTAAAGAGCCAGGGGGTTCTCCAGGGTTGAGAGGCCACTGCGGGAGAATTAGTACAACCTCAGATTGCATGAACATTCCAGTGGCATTCCTACAAGCTGCTAAGTGAGGCAAAGCTCATCTTCCACCTACCTACAATTTCACCCCCTGCCTGCCCAACACCTCCATATTCTTATCCTGAACCTCTAGATAGCCCTTAGTGGTCAAAAAACATAGTAGAGGTTGCTGATCCCCCTCCTTTTACAGGTGCAGATCATTGTGACATGATCTAGCCCATAGTAAATGCTTTGAAAATGGATTAAGAGCAAAATTTGACTAATATTGTTATTTAATTCCATAATTATTTTAGTTAAACTTATAGGAAGTTGGGGTTCTCTTACCTCAGGTGAGAGAGGAGTTCAGGGACAACTCCATCAGAGGATGAGGAATGAGATAAGGGCTGATTAGCCCAAACCTATTAATATGTTCTTCTTATGTAAAAATATTTTAGGCACTCAGCAGATTGTGTGTAAATCTCATTAATTTAAAAAGGGATTGTACCCATTTACTGTAATGGAGGGCAGGATTGGGCCCATAGTCAATTATTTCCCCTATTTTAAAGTCTCTAGTATAATGGTTGTGTTTCTTTTTTATCTGATCTTCCATAGTAGTAATACTGCATCCAGACATTGCTAAGCCGGAATGTGTAGGTGGGTGTCAGTGCAACTGGGTTCAAAACAAGTGTATGAGGTGCATAAAACTTTCATTTTCAGTGTATCACTTTCAAATCTGTCACACTGTTAACCCTTGGTACATATTACTATATCTAAACTCCTATTCAGATCAGTAGCATTCTTCAAGCTGAAAATCTACACTGTGGGGTAGATATAGTGGAAGACTGATGCATAGTAATAAAACACACCAAACATGTATTTGGAGTAGCCAGTTTTCAGAGTAAATAACTGCTGTGTTTTGTTATTAATTTATGAACAACAGAATACAGAAGTCCATTTTGCTGCCAAAGAGTTACATGTTCAAAAAGTTAAAATTAATTAAAACTGTGCAGCTAAAATCCTATTCAACACTTTCAAATTTTACCTCTAAAAAGCAGCAGCAAACTTCAGTTTTTAGATGAAGCCAAGTCTTCTTTATAAATTCAATTTCAGCGACTACAAAATATGGAGTTATATTTAAAATAATTGAATTATTTTTAAAGAGGAAATACTTTGTTTTCAGGGTTACATGCCAAGCTTCAATCCAGTGCAATTTCTAAACTCTTGAAAGCAGGATTTTCATAACACAAATGGCAACTGTCTTTACTATAGCTATGCTAGCAAGTACTGCTAATATAAAAAAAAAAGCTATTATAAACACTTCCATTTTTAATTCAAGGACATTTCTTAAAAATATGTTAAATGTTAGTATTTTATTTTATACATTTATAAGTTTAAAAGTACAAGTTTTGCTACTCTAAGCAATACTAAATACCAAAAAAAGAAACAGATGGCTTTTGGTCTTATACTCTAGTTTCCTTGTCACTTCTCACATGATCATTATAACTGAATGGAAAAGAAAATATGTTTCTTCCATAACTACAAGAAACCTGTCACCTAATCAGAAAAGACACCACTATCTTCAGATGCAAATAACACTTTTTCAATATTAACCACACTTTACATAAAATGTACCCGCAGGGTAAGAATTACAGCTGTATTATTAAGAGAAGAAATATGAGAAGTGGAATTATGCATACAGACACTGAATTGAGTCCATGCTGCTGTTAGGGAATGAAGACTGCCAGGCATTATACAATAGATCTTTCTAGGTTTCTAACATTCTGAAAACGGCAAAGCACTGCACTTTTGTTTTTAATTATTGTAATAAGGCAAAGGACATTATTAGTAAAAATCTAACTGTTTGGGAGTGTTTGAGAGAATGACACATTTTGGAAGGCTAGCTTTCCTTATTTATTTCAAGAACTTTCATGTAATTTTGTTTTACATAAGACTCGATCCATCTTAATGTTAAGGAAAATTAGAATAACAGCAACAAAAAAGAGGGCTACTAAATCTGTTTGCAAAGCTCACACTGACAACTGGAAAATCTGAAAAAATTACAACTTAATGCACCAGCTATGACAATCTATAATAAACATCTCATTGTCCCACCTTGAATATATCTAAATGCTTTATACAGTGGAGTTGTGGTCCAATGCTTAAAAAATTGGACTGGGAGTCAGGAGTCCTGGATACTTTTCCTAGCTCTCCCACTAACTTGTAGTAAGTCTCTTAACCTTTCTGTAACTGAGTTTACCCAACTGTATAAAAGGGGATAATAGAGAGCAGCTGGGCAGCATAGTTCATATCAGTAATATGCTTTTGGATTATTAATGAAAAGTGCTAGATAGGAACAAGTACTATTTTGTATACTGATTTGCCACTATTAATTGCAGTTTGCTTCACGAACCTCCTCTAGGATTTCAGAGCCCAAGCCCGGACCCAGGAGCTCTGCAGATTGCATGGATTCTGCAGCCCAGAAAACTCCTAAGGAGGAAGCACCGCTCTAGGGCACCCATGAAGCACGTACATGGGCTGCCAAATTCTTTCCTAGATACTGGAGTAGCAGGGCCCACATGATTGTCTCATATGGCAGTCAGATGCTGGGAAGGTGCTGAGCATGGACAGTGCCTCTCCGAAGTCCAGAAAGACATGGGTGCTTCACTGGCTTTCCTAAAGGAATCTGGGGGAACTTTAAAGAATGTGTATGGGCCAAAGACAGTGTATGGGCCAAATAACCACTGAGGCAATGAACTTTGCACACCGAGCTAACTTTTACTAGCATTGAGTATACCATTGTACAGTTTACAGAGTCTGAGGGTCTTACGTGCCCTAGAGATCCATGACAACTGGGATCAAGATTGGTCTGTCAGTTACTACAACAAAATGCATCGTTCTATTAATTTGTGGGAAGAGTGCTTTTCAATAAGATGTGTGGGAGCAGCTGAGTTAGCTGTCTAGGCTTGTAATTGGTTGGAAATGCTTGTGTATTAGTGCTCAAATGACCAGCAAAGCATTCTCCACCTCATCTGATAGCAAATTTTGATTTTAGGACTATGTTTAAAAGATTCCATGGTTACATAAAAAGTTTTAATCTTGTATTTTATCACTCGATTACAGTAGGGGCCAGATCCTCAGCTGATGTCAACCAGCATAGCTCCATTAACTGAGGATCTGACCCATGGTTTGCCCACAAAAGCATACAGTAGTAAATACAATGATATATACAAGATGGAAACTCTATCTAGGGTTATTCTGCAATATACCATTTTTCTTTTGACCAATTTTTTACAGCAGACATGGTTTCAAGTTTATACGTTACTTTTTCAAGATAAAGTATTATCAAGAATGTTTAGAATTCATAATGGGATGTTGTAGTTTGTAACCAGTGGCACCTTCATCAGAGGTTGAGGATATGCTACCCTAAGCTCAGACATTTTTTTAGACCTCTGTAAAACTCAGCTTTGAATTTCTTTGCTTTTATTGGCTTAAGTTTCACCCTTTATGTTATGTCAATTTAGATTTTTGTTCTTTTTAACATGACCCTTTTTCTCTTTCATGGTATATGCGAGCATTACTTGGAATAGATTGAACTATACGGCTGCCTTCTCCATAGACTTTCCCCACTATGACTGGCTGCAGGCCGCACCATGATTTATAATTTATTCTGTGAATCCATCACTGATTTTGAGTGTATGTTCTGTCTAGACTGAGGAAGGGCAGAAAGTCGCTCAGCCTAAATCTTCTCAGGAGCTGTCAAAGAAAGATATCCTTACACGTATACAAGAAGTAGTGACTGCTCGCTTTAACACCATTGCACAAGAGTTTAAAGATATCGATTGTGAGAAAGTTAATACAGTATCAAAAGAGGACTTCCGGGGTATTTGCAACCGTCACTTTCTGCTTCTGACAGATGAACAAGTAAGAAAAGTATTGATTATTTAAGTGTACAACTAACTAGATTGGCATAGAGTATAGGGATATACATGCTAGTGTATATATGCAAGTAACCTGATATTTTTGGTGCAAAACAAAAAGGATTGGAGAATATTATTTCATAAATATTTATTGCTGCAATTATGAGGGATTGCTTTTTCAATAATATCTGAGTATGTATGTGAACTACAATAATTGCAAGCTCCCTAAAGGTAAGCAGTACGTAGTGCATACCTATATTAGGATACCAGCAGAATAAATTCAAATGTCAGTTGCACAAATCTTTAGGCACACTCTTAGGCCTACAGTCCTGATAAGGATTCTGTCTGTCTTTGTTGCATAACCATTCATTTCTGGTCCCTCAACAGGATCTCCACTGGTTAAATTCTGTTCTCAGATATACAGTGCAGCTTTCATTGAAGTCAGCGGGAATAGCACGCGTGTAGCTGAAAGGAGAACTTGGTCCATTGGGTCCAGTTTTTCCCTAAAATATATGGTCACAACTTCTATTGATTTAAGTGGAAGTTACACACATTTATACAAGGGGAAATTGGGCTCCAAGTCTACTTTTTTCTTTTGCATCTTCTGACCATTTTTAAAGCTTTCTATATGCCAGATCCTGCAAGCCAGGTTGGAAGTCAAAACAGCTTGGTCTAAGGGTCAGATTCTCAGCTGGTGTAAGGAGGCAGAGCTCCAGTTAAGGCAATGGAGCTATATCAGTTTACACCAGCTGAGGATCTGGCTGTAAGTGTTTTATTCAAAGGACTTTATTAGGTCTAGACTATACACTGGTGCACAAGATGGGGAGAGGATGTAAGAAATCCTCCATCCTTGTGCCCTGTGCAGTGTCTGGATACAGTAGTAGTCTTTACATCTCCCTGAGCCAAGGACTTCTCAAGTCCAGTTGTATTGCTGTGCTCACATCAGCCATCACACGGATTAGCTGAGTTGACTGGGTCATGGAGAGACAGAGACTTCATCCTCTGCAACGGCCTTGCTTTCCAAGGGACATTGAATACATTGTATCTATCGGAGCCACAAGGACTCCAGGAGTTTCTTCTCAAGTGGCAAGTTTCTGCCCTGCTCCCTACAAAACCTGCACACAGTTTGACTGAAGAGCTTATCCCATCTTGATTCCATTAAATTCCTGTACTTCCATATCAACAGAGAAATCTGTAAAAGTCCTTTTATCATTTGTGATTTTTGTTTGCCAGGAGGTTTTTTTCTCTTGGACAGATACCCTCTTGGCCACTGTATTTTCCAACATTTGCTTGACTGCTTCAGTGAATATTTTTTCAGGCGCAAGATGTGCTTTTGATAGCCCCTGATTCAGAACTGTGTTCCATAGGACCACCTGCTGCACTGACTTACTGTTGCCAAAGTAACTACAGTTCACCCACTTCATAGACAGCTGAGTTCCTTGCAATTTTTCAATTCTCTGACTCTTCATATTCGCATATGTTGAATAACCATATTTCTTGTTCTTGAGAATGACTCATGAGTAGTCAGATTACTTCTGTAGGCACTGGCTAGGAGATCAGCTGCTAGAGGAAACTATGTCAGCAAATTCATCCATGCTGTCTGGCAGTGGTACACAGGGACTCCTTCATTTTCTTTATAGTAGTCTTCATAAGTGTCTTCTGTCATTTGCTTGTGATAATAACTTTACTGTCTGACTGAGCTTCCAGAGGAAGCTTCACCAGCATCAGTCAGCAAGCTGGTGGCTTTGGTTTCCATGCTCCCCTTCGCAGGGAGAAAACTAACAATCGGGAAAAGACAAATAAAAGTTGAAAGTCTTCTAATACCAAGACTTATTGGCACAGTTCACCAGCTCCATGCTAAGCTCTTTTGGATGGACACTGCTGCAGATTCTTCTTTGGATTGTACTGATGTTCCCAATGAAATGATAAGTGATTTGTAAACAGAAAACGATCTAGTCGCTGGCCATGTTCCTGATCATACAGGCCCCCGAGCTAGCGTGTTTTCAGTGAGATCTGGTCAAGGGTCTTGATCTGGGTTCCTTGCAGGTGGGGTATGCTGCTATGTCTGATCTTCAATCCCCTCTGCTGAGGTGCATTGGCTGGGGTGTCGTGTGAGGTTTTGCTCTAGGTTCTTTGGCACCTGCTTGGGGTGCCCTTGGTTCATTGGTTCTCTGAAGTTGGAACTGGTGCTCTTTATCCTGCTGTCATGCAGGATAAAGGTACTGCAGGTACTTGCAGTTTTCTGTTGCTGCTTCTTTCAGACTGATTGTTTTCTTGTACTATTGATCTGTCTGTATCCATCAGTTGTCTCTTGTCATATACTTTAGATTGTAAACTCTTTGGGACAGAGACTGTCTTTTTGTTCTGTGTTTGTCCAGTGCCTAGCCCAGTGGGATCCTGAGCCATGACTGGGCCTCCTACGCGTTATGATAACACAAATAATAAATAACAACAGAGGCAGGCATAAGAGTTAGTTGCTGGCTGGTTGCTAAGCAACTAATCTTCTTTCTCAGCAGCTGTTTGGTCTCTCATCCTCCTGGGGCAAAGGAAGTGACAGTGGTTTGGAGCTTCTCTCTAGGAAATCTCCTCCACTGCTCAGCTACATTGCTAAAGCTCCCACTGGATCAGCTGCAGCCTCCGTGGAGCTTTTTATGCCCTGCCTGCAGCTTGAATTTGGCAAGAATGACTCTGATTAGCCTGCAGTGCTGAGACAATGGAATCCAGCCCCTCACCCTCCTCCCAGATTCTATATCTGCTAAACCAAATGTGGATAGTGCTGCAGCTTCCTTGGCTGGAGTTATCGTTATTCTGTCAGAATGGGATGTCTGCCCCCAAAGGCAGGGTGGGTAGAAAAATAGAAGGCAGCCTGAGCAGAGATGTCAGTAGCTCAGCAACTGTCCATCATTCCTGCTTCACAAGAGCAGCCATGTCATGATGCGACAACCTGAAAAATGTGGATCCTCTAAACAATAAAGAATTCCTCACTGCTTTCTACAAAGTGTCCCGAGTGACTTTTTTCATAGCAGATACATCCATGGATTTCCAAGTCCCCGCATTTCACAGCTAGATTCCAAACTGTGGCCAAGACTGTGACCCTATGGCATAAATTTGATCTAGTTGGTACTATTGAAGCCTAGTGGGATGACTTGGATGATTGGAATGTTAAAATAATGGTTATAACCTATTTAGGAAGGATTGAGTGGGAAAAATGGGAGGAGGAGTGGCTCTTTATGTCAACAATGGCATTATCTGTTTTCATGTTACTGGTAACTCAGAAGAAATTGTCTTAAATGCTTATGGATTAATGTCCTAGAGATAAAGCACAAGATGGGAATGAGTTGGTGTCTGCTACAGACCACCAGATGACATTAGGAAACAGGAAAACTGACTTCTCACACACTTATTTATAATGTATAGGGGAAAAGGCTGTATGATCTTGGGGGACTTCAGGTAGAGTAACATATGCTGGATGTCTCAGGCCTCCAGTACTAAAACATCCTTGGAGTTTCTAAATGTTCTAGATGACAATTTCCTAACTCAAAAAGGGGGGATTCTATATTAGATCTTGCCTTGACAGACAAAGAGGAACTGATCACAGAATTAAAAATTAATGGCAGGTTAGATATGAGTGATCACGACTTGATCATACTTATAATGTGCAAACAGAATAAAGTCCAGACCAGAACTATCTCTACTTGGTGCTTTAAAAGGGCCAATTTCACAAAGCTGAAAACAATTGTGAGCCAAATTAGCTAGGAGGAAGAATTTAAACAGAAAAATGTGAATGATAAGAGGGAATTGTTTACGGACACTTTACTAGATGCTCCAAAAGCCACAATCCAACAACGGAGGAAATAATATGTTATAAACGGAAGAAAGGGGAAGTTGATAGTAATGAACATAAGTCAGACGCTACAAATTATAGACAATTGAAAAGGAAAGCAAAGGGACACAAGAAGATATCAATGGCCAACAGAGTTGATGACACCAAGAAGGTTTTTAAGTATACTAGGAACAAAAAGAATCCCAACAATGGTATTGGTCCTTTACTAGATGGAAATGGTAAAATTATCAATAATAATGCAGAAAAGGCAAGAGTGTTGAATAAATATTTTTCTTCTGTATGTGAGAAAAAAACAGATGATGTAGTCATATTATATGAGAACACTTTCCATTCCATCTCAGGAGGATGTTAAACAGCAGTTACTAACGTTAGACGTGTTTGAATCAGCAGGTAACTATCATCCAGATAACGATCATTGGAATAATGGGGAAGACTGGAAGAAACCTAATATTGTGCCAGTATTTAAAAAGTATAAATGGGATGACCTGGGTAATTATAGGTAAGGCTACAATTTAATCACAGAGGTTGTGGAAGTCACGGAATCCGTGACTTCCAATGACCTCCGTGACTTCAGCCTGTGATGGTCAGGAGCCTGGGGTTTCCCCTGCTGCACACGGGGGCAGGGAGCTCCAGAGTACCACAGGTGGTGGGGGTACCCTACAGCTCCTGGCTGCCGCCGGTGGCAGAGGAACCCCCAAGCACTGGCTGCCGCGGCTGGCAGGGGAACCCACAAGCTCCTGGGCAGTGAGGGAACCCCTGAGCTCCCAGCTGCCACAGGTGTGAGGGGGGGGGAACCCCCGAGCTCCCAGCCACTGCGGGCCCCCAGAGCTGCAGGAGTTACCCAGCAGCTCCTGGCCGCTGCAGCTGGCGGGGGGACCCCTTGGAGCTGAGGGCAGCAGAGATACCCTGCAGCCCCCAGCTGCTGCAAGCGGTGGGGACCCCCACAGCTCCTAGCTGCTGTGCAGCTGCCCTGCAGATCCCCATTTTGTCACAGATATTTTTAGTAAAAGTCATGGACAGATCACAGCTTCTGTGAATTTTTCTTTATTGCCCTGACCTGCCCGTGACTTTTACTAAAAATATCTGTAACAAAATCTTAGCCTTAATTATAGGCCCGTCAGTCTGACATCGATCCCAGGCAGGATAATGGAGCAGCTGATACAAGACTGAATTAATAAAGAATTAAAGGAGGGTAATATAATTAATGCCAATCAACATGGGTTTATGGGAAATAAATTCTGTGAAACAACTTGTAATATCAAGTTTGGATGACAAAAGTAATAGTGTTGATGTAATACTTAGACTTCTGTGAGGCATTTGACTGTGCCCTGGACAACATTTTGATTTAAAAACTAGAATGATATAAAATTAATATGACTTATGAAATGAGCCAGGAACATCAACCCAGAGGAAAGTCTTGACAGAAAATCCAAAACACTTCTTCATTCCAAGTAAAACTCTCAACACGACAGCTAAAGAATGGGCCTAAAACCAGACCCTAGGTTGGGAGGGAGAATGGGCAGCGCCCAGAATCAAGGTATGAAGTATTTCACTTTCCCTTTTTAGGAGCAAAAAGCCTCCCCTCTTCACCTGAAGAGTCCTCCGGCTTGGATTCCATAGTCTTTAGAGTAAAAAAGCAGTCAAGGGGCATGGTAGCTGTTTTACAGCTAATAAAGCTCAATAAGCAGATGACAAAATAAAAATAATGGGATGGAAACTCTGCCATCCATGATAGCAACTAGCAGGGTGGGCCTGATTCTCATTTACACAAAGGCCCCTTTATACTGCCAGATATTATGTAAGAAAGAATCAAGCTCTGTCTCTTCAGGTGATATTTTGATGTTGACAGGCCCTGCAAAGCCATGCGTACATACATCTATATGATGTTGCCATGGCAGATCTTTCCAATCTGTATACAGCAATTTCTGCTCCTAATACAAGACCCTGCTGTTAAGGCTGTTATTGCTCAAAGTCTTTACTCAAGTGTTACTAATGGTCATTGCCAGGATAGAGACACAAAGGACCTCACCGTTATCCCTTTCTGGATGATGCCCAACTTTTAATTACATTAGAAAGGCTCAGTTGGAATCCATGTAACACTATAGATCAGAGGTGGGCAAACTACGGCCGGCGGGCCACATCCGACCTGCAGGACTGTCCTGCTTGGCCCCTGAGGTCCCGGCTGGGGAGGCTTGGTCCCGGCCCCTCCCCCGCAGCCTCAGCTCGCTGCGCCGCCAGCGCTCTGGCACACCATTCCTGCTGGGCAGCGGGGCGGCGTGGCTGGCTCCAGCATGGTAAGGGGGCGAGAAAGGGGGGTACTGGGATGCAGTCAGGGGACAGGGAGCAGTTGGCTGGGGCGGAAGTTCTGGGGAGGCGGTCAGGGAATGGCAAATGGGGGCTGGATAGGCGTGGGAGTCCCGGGGGCCTGTCAGGGGGCAGGGGTGTGGATAGGGGTTGGGGCAATCAGGGGACAGGAAGCAGGGTGGGTTGGATGGGTCAGGGGTTCTGGGGGGGCAGTCAGAGAGCAGGGGGCAGTTGGATAGGCATGGGAGTCCCGGGGGTCCTGTCAGGGGTGTGGATAGGGGTCGGGGTAGTCAGGGGACAGGGAGAAAGGGGAGTTGGATAGGGGGTGGGATCCCGGGGGCCAGTTAGGGGCAGGAAGTCCTGGGAGGGGACGGTCAGGGGACAAGGAGCAAGGGGGGTTGGATGGGTCGGGAATTTTGAGGGGGGCAGTCACGAGGCGGGAAGTGGGAGGGGGCGAATAGGGGGACGGGGGCCAGGCTGTTTGGGGAGGCACAGCCTCTCCTACCCGGCCCTCCTTCCCTACCCCTATGTGGCCCTCGGGCCAAAAAGTTTGCCCACCCCTGTTATAAATGGAGTATTTCATATTAAAAATAAGTTTCACATGGTCTGGTCATTCTTAGTGAAGCAATGGAAAAATCAAGACTCTGTTGTCCTGGACCGTTCTGTAAAAGTAGAGGGCTTAGCCATGGTGCTATTGCCAAATTCCAGGCAGGTATTTATAGTGTATATACCTAAAACTCTCTCCCTCCTTTTCTACAGTTTCCATTGTATGAACATTCTGCTTCTTCTCTTCTTGAACTCAATTGTTGCTATATGCCATCCCAAAAGTGGCTGTAATATTTAAAGTTTGTAAAGCACTTCGAGATCCTCAAATGAAATGTGAGGTATTTTTTTTTTTTTTATAATTCATGACATGGTAGTAGCCAGGCCAATGGGGGAAAGTTGAAAGAACGTTCAAAATATACGTTTGCCCTTTGAAGTTTGACTGCAAGCTTGCCATATCCACCAAAGCCCTATGGGTGACTAGCTTCCTTGAGGGTATACGTTTCTGCTGAAAAAAAGTTTAAGTCAAGAGCAGTTTAAGTTTCACAATTTGATTATATTTAGAAAAAAAATCAGAAATGAAGGCTTTAAAAGGAGTGCTACTGCCTACTGAAGCATGGTTTAGTGTGACTCATTTGACTGTGAAGTGTGATACCCTTACTTACATTGATTAGTAGTTTATACCATGAGTAGTCCCATTTAAGTCAATGGAACTACTTGTGGAATAAAGTACTATTCAGTGTGGATAAGTGTATTGCAGTCTGGCCCTTAGAATTCTGTAAGTTGCCATTGGGCCAGATTCTTTATTATTATTTGATTGTGGTAGTACCTAGGAGCCTTAGTCATGGATCAGACCCCATTGAGCTCACAACTTGGGGTCTGATCAGAGAACAAAAAGAGCCCTGCTGCAAAGAGCTTGCAATAAGAGTATAAGACAAGAGACAACAGATGAATACAGATAGACTAGAGCAGGGGTCGGCAACGTTTGGCACGTGGCTCACCAGGGTAAGCACCCTGGCGGGCCGGGCCAGTTTATTTACCAGCTGACATGGCAGGTTCGGGCCATTAGCCCAGGACGGCGAACCGCGGCCAGTGGGGGCTGCGATCGGCCAAACCTGCCACGTCAGCAGGTAAATAAACTGGCCCAGCCCGCCAGGGTGCTTACCCTGGTGAGCCGCGTGCCAAACGTTGCCGACCCCTGGACTAGAGAATACAAGGAAACAATGAGATGGTATTGGTCAGCATGCAAGGCAATGGTATCAGAATACCAGCAGCCCATTATTTTTTTTAGTCAGCATCACAGAAATGGAAAGTTTTAAGGATAGTTTTGCAGCTGTTTATGGGAAGCTCCTCTGAATATATGGGGCAGCATGGGAGAAACCACAAGTTGCCTGTTTGAAAATTTAACAAATGGACCATAGATGTTGACTTAATGGGTCTGTCAAAGGCAGGTGTGATGTTTCAATAATGAATGAGAGATGATGGGTGGGGTGAAGGGCCTTCAGAGTGAAGACAAATAGCATTTTTTGGTATGACAGAAAAGACAGAACCAGTGGGAAGATGTAAAGTGACAGGCTAGGAACATGACCTTTGCAGCAGCATTCTGAATTAATATGAGTTGGGCAAGATTTGATTGGTCAATGCCAGAGAGAAGGATGTTGCAGTAATCAAGAGGTGAGATGGACAAGAGTGTGTGTGGATGGATAGGAAAGGCTATATCTTAGAGATGATATGCAGAGAGAATTTGCCAGATGTAGATATAGCCTGGATGTGAGGATCTAGAGAGAGGGCCAAGTCAAAGATGACACCCAGGTTTTGGTCCTTGGTGACTGGCAGGATAGTGGTGTTATCCATGGTGATCAGGAAAGGAGATGGGGGAGTCTATGAGGTGAAAGATCAAGAGTTCTGTTTTAGCCATGGTGAGCCCGAGCTGATGGCTAGACATTCATGAAGACTTGTGAGAAAGGCTGAAATTTTAGTTTTGACAGAAAGAGACAAGTCTGGAATATAGAGGTAGTTCAACTAATTTACTGTACCAGTAATCCCATTGGAATCAATGGGACCATTCATGCATGAATAATAAGAGTCAAGGGTGCTGGAATAATTTGTATAGTGGTGGTGCTGAGAGCCATTGAACCAAATTGTAAACCCTGTATATGATAAAAACCACTTCAAGCTAGGGTGTGCAACAGCACCCCCAGCACCCCTAGCTCCAGCACCTATGATAAGGGTATCTGAATCTGGCCCCATCTCTTCTGAAGTAATACTGTGTATTATACTGATGCAGTTCATGACACTATATTTTAACGATATAAGGCTGTAAAAGGCTGTAAAGTTTTCCTACGGCATTCATTTAAGTTTTGCAATGAGACATTTTTGCCCTCAGAGTGAAATAAAATTGTTGATGCAAATACAATAACTGAAAAATCTGAACAGCCTGTTGAGATGTTAGTAGAATTTAGGTGCACCTGACAGAATGAGAAACTTGCTTCATGGTATTTAGACAGGATGCAGGTGCATCGTGCATTTGATTTACATTTTCTGTTAAAGCATTCTTATATACTGTTGCTCAGTCACTGTGTCTAATCAGAAGGTTTAATGGTCTTAAACAGCTCACTAAGGGCCCAGTTCAATTAAAAAATGTCCTACAGAAATCCCTTTTTCATTGTTTTCCCAGACTTACACAGACTTCTGCAGAGAAGCTGTAAATTTTTTTATTAACTTAGGCCCTAGGATTCCTGTCATTCCAAGTCACTTTCAACAATGTCTTTAACAGTCTTAGTACATAATATACTTTTCCAGCTAGCATTTACAAAAATGGTCTTTTGCTTCTCCATTAGTTTGAAAACCTCTGGAATATAGTGCCTGTTGATGCCGATGGAAAACTGAAGTACTGTGATTTTTTGAAGAAGTTCAACTCCAAAGTAGTGACAATGCCATCAGATACTCCATCCACAAACAATGCTCCATGTTCCTCCAAGCCCACTACCCCTGCTGAGCCTGGGTCACGGTTACCTTCTCAACCTTCACGTCCCAAGACAGCATCTTCTCCATTAGGTCAAGTAAAAGTAGGTGTTTGATCACTTAAGGACTTTTCTAGGTTTTCACGTTTATTAAGGGCCTGATCCAATACCAATAGAAGTAAATGAAAATATTCCCATTGACTTCACTGGGCATCAGATCAGATCCAAATGTCTGTTGATAAGAAGCTTTGGCACTTAGCAGAGAATTTGGGATGATAAAAAAATGGACTTGATCCTCGGTAGATATAAACTGAGTAGCTCAATTGAAATCAATGGTGTTATGCTGTTTATACCTGCTGAGGATCTTGGCCATTGTCCTACTAACTCACAAATAGGTCATATTGCAAATAAATACCTGTTATTTAACATAGGACAGTCACATTTGTGGGAACAAAGTAAACAGGCCCAGCCATAAAAGCTCAGATGATGAAAAAGCAACATAAAAAATGTAAGATTTTTACTTGTAGGTCACCAGCCCAAGCTAGTATTGACCGAAAGTTATTAACCTCTGATAGCTGTTAGGCAGTGTGACGGGGCGGACTGGCCCCGCACTGGGCCTGAGAGAGTTAACCCTTCCCTGCTGGCAGAGGAAGCCACGCCCCCTCAGGCTCTGCTGGGCATGCTCCAACCGGGAGTCAAGCATAAAAGCCTGCAGAACCACTCAGTCAGGGCTGGCGGCTGGGGAAGGAGGATGCCCAGCAGAAGCTCCGGCCCAGGAGCAGTTGCAACCCTTCCAGGAGGGAGCTAAGGAGCCAGGAAGCAGGCCCAGAGACTGGCAGTTGTGGGAACCCCAGGGAGCATCGGGTGCTGAGGAACCTGGAGACCCTGATGCCACAAGGACTGCTACATTTGGAGGACTGGTAGGAAGTTACTCAGGGAAAGGAGTGGTATCTCCCACCACTCTGAGGGCAGCGTGTTGCAGTAGGATTCCCTGCTGACCCGTGGTGGATCACGCCATCACTGACAGGGCCCTGGGTCAAAGCCCGGTGAAGGCAGGTGGGTCTGGGCTCCCCTACTGGGGGTCTCTAACCCCCCTCCCTTTTTGGGGGATGACAGTTCACTGACCCCTCTCTCTCACCCCAAAGGAGGTAGATGAACTCCGGCCGCTGCGCCATGCTATCCCCCGAGGGGAAGAATTTAGAGAGACTCTGGCCACTAGGCTGCACTATCCTGCTGGGCGAAGAGAGTGTAGAGAGACTCTGGCCATTGGCTCCCACTGCTTTAGGAGCGCACTACAGGGACTCTGGCCACTGGGGAAGGCAGATTTGAGGGACTCTGGACATTGGGCCATACAGCCCTGACTACCGGGGAGGTAGTAAGACTGACGTAGATGCAGGGAGGCGGGGTTAACCTTGCCCCCCCCCCTTGAATCAAAGGGGTTGATGAGGTACAAAACCCGCCACAGGCAGTCTCTAGGAAATGTATTGGTGGTCTGAGTCCAGTTTTTGGTGAATGTTTACCTGGGTCACAAAATCTACCATCACAATTGTCAGCCTTCTCTTCAGACTCAGCACGGAGCCAAAGACTGATGGACAGAGGGACTAACCTGGCCCCATCTCCCATTTTGGTTAGAAGCACCTTGACAGGGCAATGTAGGGGAGTTTTTCCACTACAGCTTTCCAGGACTGCAGTCTCCTGGAATATCTCTCTGGCATCTCTCCCAAGCACTAACATTCATAGAAGATAGAATGAAAGAGTTAGCCAATATTCCTCCTGACAGTTTGAATCTCTTGGCTGTATATTCTTCTAGTCAGCAGCTTATAAATTCTTCAGTGCTTGGAAAAAATGATTCATATTACTGCTGACTATACTTAGATGTTTAGCTGTTGAAAAAGCGGTAGCCAATTGAATAGATTTAAAGATGCAACAAACTTCCCACAGTTGGTAAGTCTAAAAGCATTGGCCTGTTGTGAACTTGATTATTGATCTGTAAGTCCTTGCATTGGAGAGGACTGACAGTTGGTCACATGCTTCATTTTTGACTAAGGGATTGATCAAATTCCCACTGAAGTCAACGGAACTTTCCTCATTAACTTCAGTGGGAATTGGATCTGGACCCAGAAAGATCATAGAAGAGGAGCACAGGCCCCCCAAAATGCACATCTCTGGAACAGCCCCAGTTCAACCTCATCGCCATGCATCTCCCTAAAAGTGCCCTCGTGGCTGTGCATAAAAGGGGTATGAGGATCATGGCCAAGATTTATGATGCAAGCCTGAGATCTGCAAGAATACACAGCAAAGACCCAGTGAATATTGCATTATACTCTGGCTCCCTTCACAAATGTCAGTGCAGCTCACACCATACTGCTAAAGGCTGAGGGCTTACAAGCCCATGCTTAATCCCTCATTCTCAGAATGAATCATAAATTCTACTGAGTAAGGAACCTACTACAAAGAATAATTGTTCCCCTTCTCCTGGTCACACCCTCTTCTGCTGCAGAGGAGAGCTCCCCTGTGGTGATCTCTGAAGGGAAAGAGGTGGTTGGAGAATATACAGGGAACATACTCTGCACCCTTCCAATTCTTTTCTGTTAGAATGGGGCTTTACTGTTCCTCTCCAGCCTAAAGAGAGGGGAATATATGATCACATTATAGGTAGGCTTGGCAGAATTTGGTTTTTTTTTTGGTAATTGACAAATAATATTGATGTTTATTTTTAAGCATTTTTGACATCTATTGATTTAGATTTTCAGTTGTGGGAAATTATAGGGAGAACATACAAAGCGAGGGGTCAGACAGCAGTTATTTATGACAGTAGATTTTGAGATTTTAGAAGTTAGTTTTATAACCATTAAAACACAAATTGTCAACACTACATGTTGAAATCTACAAAATAAATATTCCTATATCAAACTCTATTAAATTCTCAAGCCGCATTTTTTTTTTTTTTACTTTGCCTGTCTGTAAATTTCAGTTATAATATATGAAAATATTTTTGTTGGGTTATGTGTATATGGTGAAATCTTTGTTTACTGACATTTACTGATAAAAATCGAATACTGTCAAGCCTAATTATAAGGTTCTTGTACTTACTGTTAAAATTTATAGTAAGCAAATTGGTATACTTGCTTTAAATTGTCGGTATCCAAGAACTTGTGCATCGATCTATTTATTGTGAGATTGACATCAAATTACATATCTTTTAAAAACAAATATATCTGCCACTTAAGGAACAATAGGTTCAAGGGGGAATGTATACAACTGAGCTATGAGTTGAGCAGACTCAAGAAATTACAGACAGAAAAACACTCGGTAGATTCAAGGTAGATCAATTTCAAGCCTACTAATATGTTCATCCAAGTAGAAGCATTTTTACTTTAATGCTGACACAAATCAGATCATAAATAAGGATGCATGAGGTATGCTAAAGTTCTGAAGCACTAGAACTGGGATTTTTTGTGTCTTGTCTATCTAAATATTCAAATTTGCCTGTTACTTTAGACTCCAATGTCCAGCCGGCCTCGTACTGCAATGGCATGGTCCCCACCTTTACTGAACTGTGAACCAATAGAAAATAAAATAAGAAAGATCATTCAACATTCCTGGAGAGAAATACTGAAAGACTGTAGAGAGAAGGATGTTGACCGACTAGGAGAAATCTCAACATCCGATTTCTTAGGTTTGTTGCCATCTGAAAATAGTGTTCCCTCATGTTAAAATGTGCTTCAGTTTCTTTCTAGGTGCCAGTCTATGGGAAAACACTACCCTCAACAAGTGATATCAGCTGTATGAGCGATCTAATTCTGTAATGCAGAATTGCTCGAGTGAGGTTTGGGGGAATGCACTACTAGTCAGACTTTGCTGCTCATTTGAAAGGGAGAACATGGTTTTAGCTGGTGTTTGCTACACAGCATAGCATATGTACTGGAAGACTGGCCACACTCCCCAGTAGAATACTCCCTTGTGGAGCTGGGGAGTGATAGTAAGTACAGGCCCCGGACCTTTTCTCTTGCGCTCCCTCAAGTGGTCCTATTGAAGTGAATGACAAGACTTTTATATATTTCAATGGGAGCAGAATTTCATTCTTAGATAGGTTTGCTGCTCTTCTGCTGTGGAGTCATGGGGGGACAATTCTCTGTGCCCTCTTTCCCCAATCAGGGTATCTGCATGGACAGGACCGACTTTTTGCCTATATAATATCATATAGATTCGTATACCATTCGTATAGGAACAGTTACAGCTCAACTAATATTGGGCTTATTTCTTGCGCTGTCTTTAAAGCTCATTAAAGTTTTATCACTTACCTGTTATCCTGCTAAATGGAATTGTTTCCTCCACCTCCCCCCCCCATGTATAGCAGGATCCAGATAATCCATTTATGTGACAGTCACTGGAACTGGTGGCCTGTCAACATATCCTTAATAACTAGTCAATCTGAATTTTGTTTTGATACAAAAGTCACCTATTTGCAAGGATAGCAAATTGATTATCATTTGTTATTTCTGTGTTTCTTTCAGCCATAGCAGAGAAGTTCAGTTTGGATTTAAGTAAAGAAGAGATTAGCCAAATAGCAACAAAATACGACATTAAGAACAATGACAAATTTGCATACTGTGACTTTCTCCAAAGCTGTGTCCTATTAATGAAACCACAAGAAAGTTCATTGCTACAAAGGATGATCATTCAGAAGCCACGAATACCGGTACATTCAGGGGTTTGTCTAACTGTTTCTGGATAGTTTCTGATGCAGAAAGAGAGTATTTTAGGGCCTGAGGCTATAGTCATTGTATGCATAGAATCCCAGTGACTTTCCATGGAATCCAGTTACTTCAGTTGACTTATTTTATTCATGTGGTATTTACTTTAGTCAGAGCATCTCCAGAATCAGGCCCTGCATGTCCGGTTCATAGTACAATCTAAATACAGTTTGATTAATTATCAGCAATTGACCATATCTGTAAACTTTTTAAAAAATGTGGTGAGGGGTATAAGAAAGACCTAGAGGAAGACAGTTTGGGCTGATGAGTTTCAGGGTTAGATTCCGTCTGAAGGCAACAGAAAGTGGGGGGGTATTGTCAGGAAGATGGTTACTCCCAGAGTCTCTGCTTCAGCCCTAGCCCAGCCCAGTCAGAGCGGAGAGCAGCTCTAATCTGTGCCTCTTGTCAATGGTCTCACTCTGCCAGATGGGGATAGTCAGTATGCATTCCACTCTGTCTACTCTTCCTGACCTGCATCCCCACCACCAGCACACATGCTTCCAACGTGCCGCTTGTACAGATACAGGGAAGAGAGATGCATAGAACCTAGCTGTTCCCAGCTGGGAATTCCCCACAGGAAAGTTACAGGCTGTTTAACAGGCAATGGTACCCCCTGGTATATCTGGCTTCATAGGAACTATCAATCGTTCATTATCAGTATGGAAACTAAGGCAAAACTATCACCTTTTGCTTCAGACAATTTCAGATTTTTCACATGACGTTCCCTTTATGCACAGATTTGAAACTGTGAAATTCTGTCTCAGAGCTTGGGATGGATAGAGCCATAATTTGAGCCCTTGTCTAGTATCATTTTCTATTTATTCATTTAAGTTTATTAAGTATAATGAAGTGCCCATCCCATCTTCTGGGCACCTTTAAAGTAATTTTCACAATTTTTTTTATAAGAGGTTGCTCCACCCACTCCACTGTATACAAATTCACACCAATAGGCATAATAAAAAAAAACCCTTTCCACGACAGGAACAATAATAAAAATATCCTGTGGGTCTCAACCCCCTCCTTTCCTCAAAAGCCAAATAAAGTTTGCAGGCAACAGAGACTCGGGGATTGTAAATAAGAGGACAGGTCACTAATACAGAGTGATCTGAATTGGTTGGTAAACTGGTCTTAAGCAAACAATCTGAGTTTTTTAATATGGCTAAATGTAAAAGTATACATTGAGCTACAATTTAAGAATGTAGGCCATATTTTCAAGATGGGGGGACACTGTCCTCAGAAGCAGTTATTCTGAAGATTTGGGGTGGTGGTGGATAATCAGTTGAAAATGCTGAAAATCAGTGCAATGCTGTGGCCAAAAGGACTAATGCAATCCTTGGATGCATAAACTGGGGAATATCAAGTAGGAGTAAAAGGTAAAATAACCTTGCATTTGGCACTGGTGTGACCACTGCTAGAATACCATGTCCAGGTGTGGTGTCCACAATTCAAGAAGCATATTGATAAATTGGAGAGGTTCAGAGAAAAGCCATGAGAATGATTGAAGGACTAAAACATGCCTTATAATGATAGATTCAAGGAGTTCACTCTATTTAGCTTAACAGAGAAGAACCTACATGGAGAATATCTATTTGATAATAGGCTCTTCAGTCTAGCAGCGAATGGCTGCAAGTTGAAGCTAAACACTTCAGACTGGAAAGAAGGTGTAAATTTTTAAGTGAGAGTAATTAACCATCGGCACAATTTACCAACGATTGTGGTGGATACTGCATCACTGGCCATCTTAAAATCAACAGTGGGTTTTTTAAAAAACAAGATATGGTCTAGTTCAAAAGGAATTGTTTTGGGGACGTTCTACTGTCTATATTATACAGGATATCAGACAGATGATCACCATGGTCCCTTCTGGCTTTAGAATCTATAAGAAGCTGGGCCTTTAGCTCCCGTGGAGACATGCAGACTCTGAGCTACAGAGAACAGTCTGGGTCCCTACAGCCAAGGTGAAGGGCTCTCTTTATACTGTAAAAGAGGGTCCACAGGGGCCCTCACAATAGTTGACCGAAGTTTACATTAGGCAGCTGAGTTAGTCATGATTGGACAGCAAATTCTTCCTTAGCTCTAGACTTCCTGAGATTAAGGTGAATTTCACGCTCGGTGCTCAGGGCAATGCTCCAGCTGCCCACACCACTTCAGCCCCACATAGCAGCGGTACGGTGCTGTCTGTGCATTCCCTGCATGCTGTGATAGAACTGGAGTTTCCAGTACCCTGTGCAGCATACATGAAGCAACTGCCCGCAGGCTGGAATAACAGCTGCCCCTACCAAAGTCAAAAACAACAAGAGGCAATAAATACTCCCCCAGTTATTCCCATACTAGATTTCGACTGTCCTGCCCCAGCTATTTCAACTATAGAACTGTTCAGAACCTGGTTACAAGAAATAATTATGTAAGTGGTTTTTTTACCCTCCTACTGTACTCTGCTAATTCACTGGCAAAATTTGAATATGAAAACTTGCAACCTGAACAGTGAATTTTCCAAAGAGTTAAGTAACTGAAAACAGAGGCTTGGAAGGGGAGCAGCTGTGTGACTTTAATTGCTGCTTCTCTGTAACATGTATAAAAACACTGAGGTCTTTGTTTTAAAAAAAATCTGATAAAGAATTACATTAATTTTACAAACACAGATTTTGGGCTTTGATGGTGCTTAAGTGTTTCAACTTCACCTGCTGAAGAATATTAAAAGGTGAAGAGACTCTAATAGCATTTATTCTGCACCAGAATTTCGCTGTAACGCCTTTACATTTCAGCATATGACTGCACTCATCTACCATGTTCTTTATATTAACACATGCCCGTCTTTCTCCCGCACCCGCTCCACTTTGCTAGAGGAGTCCTGGACCGCAGAGCCTGACATTTTTCAATGCAATGCTAAGAATTCAACCCCAGATCTTGCACTGCTGGAGACCGATGAGACGAACGTTTAAATCCTATGATGAAAGTGGGAGCGGGCTATTAAGTGTTCAGGATTTCAGGCAGGTAAATTGCATTTACTAATCTAAAACTAACAAACTGAAAACTAAAGTCTCTAAATAACCTTACTGAAGCAGTTTCTAAAATCATGGCAACTATACATTTGCAGACTTGTTTCCTGTGACATTAATACTAAGTGCTAATAATAATAATGATAATCACCCTCTTTCCAATGCATATGCAAGCGCACAACTTCTTTCACACCAGAACTGAGAAAAGTGGGCTTCACAAGCCTGGGAGGGAGAGAGGGAAGTGCTGAGAAGAAATGCTTTCTACTATGCCTCTGTGCAGTCACTACTACAGCCTCAGGATTCCAGTGACCCACCAGCTGGTATGTTCGCTTATGAAGGGGGAAGTAGCCTTGTGTACTCCTCCTCATCATAAGGCAGCCTAGCTGGAGTGCCATCCTGTTGCAGGCCACAGTTTGAGAGGTACACCTGTCTCCGTTTCCCCTTCAAGTCCCCCCCCCCCCAAAAAAAAAAAAAAAAAAAAACAGCCCAGAGTCTTTTTTTAGTGCAAATGGCCCTTGTGGGTTAGTTTTGTTACAGGGAAAAAAAACTCCATACACATAATCCCAACACTGTAATCCAGGCTATACATTAAATACAGCACCAGGACTCCTCACCACACCCCAGCTCTCCAGCACAGCCCTCTCTGGCCCAGTGGCTTCAGTTCTCTGACTCCAAGAGCCTTTAGGTATCACCCTCTCCTGCTCTTAGCCTTCATCCCTCTCCAGCCTTCCCTGGCTCAGGATAGACAACTAAGTAGCCCCTTCACTGGCTCTGCCCTGGTCAAGAAGCCCCTCCTAGCCCTCAGCCCTGGTCATGTCTCCTAGCACTGGCTCTGCCTATCTGGAAAGTCAGCAGGTTAGCCTCTCCAGTAACTTCATAATAATTCCTCCCTCCTTCCCAAGAGGGCCTACTGAGAGTCTTCTACTCACTATAGCTTTTCCTAGAAACCACCTCTACCAGTCTCCTGGCTTCTTCTATCTACCTCTTACTCACTAGGTTTCTTGCTGATCTTTTATTGCTCCCAGGTGCTGCCACACACCTTTAATTGGCCAAACTGGGAGCACCTGTTCTGGCACAAGGCCACTGGATCTGCTTCACTTACAGGAGCCAGACATCCTTGTATAGTTGGAATGACTCTAGCCCCTCTTTCTGCCCCTGTCCTTGCCAGTAGAACACAGATCTGTGGTACATAGGGATATGTATCCTCTGCATGAGCTTCTTTGATCCAGCACCTTGCCAAACAGCAGAACCACACCTTTTTCAGTGTCTGCAAGTCTGTGCCTCACCTGCAGTGCCTTATAGCACTGTGAGGCCAGGGATTAGTGCTGTACTCCTGGATTCAGACCTCTGGAGAGTTTGATTGCTGCTTAGCATACATTTTACTTCTTGTTTCAAGATCCTTGACATTTCTGTAAATAGAAATCAAACTCATAATATGAACTACAGTAACTACCTACATTTACCAGTCACGTTGCAAGGATTAAAAAAAAAAGATGCATAAAGCTGTTTAATTAACGTTGAGTCCAAGTGAGAAACCAGTGACCTTCTCCACCTGCTGTCTCTGCCACTCAAAACATCTGGTAAAATAATGGGCCAGTCCTCAACTGCACTGAGTAGTTAGCCATCGTTCTGCTCCCCACCTTCCTGAGGCTGCCAGGAGCCAAAACGTCCCCAGGTGTAACTTAAAGCAAACTGAAGACCTAAGTAAGGGCAGAGACCTCATAGAAATTGCTCTAATTGTCTGGGATCAGTCAGAGCAAGGTGTGGTACAGCCTCACCACATATACGTTCTTCAGACATACCCCTACGTGAAGGTTGGGGAGCAAGATACATAGAGCTCTATCCGCTTTAGGCCTGAGGTTTCCCCTATATGAGAGTAGCTTTCTGGCTGCTTTGTACTAACGCTTGTATAGTCACTGGAATAGGGGTGAGGCTCGGGCCCACTGTATTTTTTTAAATTTTTGTGTAATGTCAAGTTTATTTGTCAAGCATTTGGTAATAACTTTTTAATTTAAACCGCTCTATCTCAAGCAATTTATTTACATTAAGAGAAAAATGAAACCAGTCCATTTCTGTGATAGGATCTATTAGGTAAGTTGATTTTTCCCCTACAATGCTTAAGTGCTACTCTAAAAAGTTTTCCTTAAGCGATTACGGACACAAAATAAATGTGTTGCATAAAAGATGGTGTGCTTGGCAAGTACTTGGCTTCAGCGGCTCCTTAGATTTCAGTTGATTTCATGAGGTCAGGAATTAACTGCAGCATAAGCAATCGAAGTGCATTTATATGTATTAAACAATACGCATTGAGCATTTGTGTGCCAGGTAATGTTTTGTTAAGACAGTCAAATAAACCCCAAAAGAAGGGAGAAATCAGAAACGGGGTTGCAGTGAGGTGTGATTGAAGTGAGATGTAAAGATGGAAGAAGTGAGCAGAGAGATATTTGGATAACTTATAGTAGGGAAAAGCTCTCTGCTATCAGCACTTTCTCAGTTATCAAGGCTGGGAGATATAGGAAAGGGAGGAGTGAACAGTGCTCTGCATAAGAACTGAAGTAGACACACATACGTATATGTGGTTACTGTAACACCAGCACTATAGTGATTTCAGATACTGGCTTGGCTCAGACTTATCTGAGTTTCACATAAAATCAGTGGCAACCAGTAAAATACAGAAGGAGTTACCCAGATCAGAAGATGTCAGGTGCTGGTGGAGATCCTGCTGGACAACAAACTATTGCAGAGCCTGTGGACAGCACCTACAGGTACCCTGCAAGGATGTATGCTTTAGAAGCACGTTAAACTAAAAGTAATACTCAGAAATGAACATCTCATTAGCCTTGAGGCATTAAGGGCCAGATTTTTAAAGGTCTTTAGGTGTCTAAAGATGCAGATAGATGCCTAGTTGGATTTTCAAATCACCTAGGCACCTAACCATCACTGAACTCAATGGGAATTAGGCACCTAATTCTGAAAATCCCACTGTACACTTGTCTGTGCTTTAGGCATCTCCATACCTTTAAAAATCTGGTCCTTAATGTCTGTAGCATCAGGTACCACTTGGTCAGTAGTGCTCTCATTAAAGTGCCCCTTCAGAAATGCATATCGCCACATACATAAGGGTTCTCACAGGTGGAGCGAGTAGATATATTGGACTGGCTTGTTCCTTCCACTTCTTTGGATGGAGGGGACCCAGATCCCCCAAGCAAGGTGTAAAGAGAGAAGCCACAGCTGGTTAGCATCATCTCCTGCTCATGTGGAAGCCCTGTCATGGGTGTGTTATGTGATTCAACCTCCACCTGTGGTGAGAAAGTGGGTAGGTGCTAGCTATTCTCAATGGCACTATCACGTGGATCCCTGCAAGGCATCCGAGAGCAACTGCTGCTTGGGCCAACATACAATAAATTCCTACCTGAGGGAGGATTCAGGAGCAGCCGCCAGGGGAGCTATGCTGGCAAGAGAAAGCTGGGAGGCAATAGGAAGATTCTGGTCTTTACAGAATTTTTATGAAATTCAAGACCGTGGGGCTGAACCCTCAGGCAGTTTTGCAAAGGGTTTAAGTGAGACGTATGTGGTGCATTGGCCTTGTGCAAGCCCCGGGCCCAGTACTGAATTTCACCCTTGGCTCCTAACTTCACATGAGCACTGTGGGTGTTGGGAGGTTGTTGAATCTCCATTGCTGGAGGTTTTTAAATGCAGAGAAATACCTGTCAGGGATGGTCTAAGCATACTTCATCCTGCCTGAGCCCAGGGGGATGGAGCAGATGACTTCTTGAGGTTCCTTCCAGCCAGGGCTGGGTCCAGGCACTAGCGCAGCAAGCGGGTGCTTGGGGCGGCCAACGGAAAGGGGCAGCACATCTGGCTCTTCGGTGGCAATTCAGCAGCGGGTCCCTCAGTCCCTCTTGGAGGGAAAGACTTGCCGCCGAATAATGAAGCAGCGGCGGTAGAGCTGCCGCCGAAGTGCTGCCAATCGTGGCTTTTTTTTTTTTTTTTTTTTTTTTTTTTTCACTTGGGGCGGCAAAAACGCTGGAGCCGGCCCTGCTTCCAGCCCTACCTCTCTATGATTTTATAACATTCTGTGTATTTTGCAGGTGCTGCGTCAGTATCACATCAACCTGACTGAGGAAGAGTTTTTTCACATTTTGGAATTTTATGATAAATCATTATCTTCAAAAATTTCCTATAATGATTTCCTCCGGGCATTCTTGCAATAGGAAATGGAAGGTGTCATCAAATGCAAGAAACTATAGATAACAGAGCTAATGACTGATTTATAATTTCTAATTAATAAATTAACCAACTATAGCTTTTCTTTTTGCATCAGCAATCTCAAAATACTTACAATTCTGACAAATACAGTGGCCATAGGTTGTAGAGCAAATCTACATGACAGAACTATTAATATTCACATAATCCATTTATCTGAGACCTTACAGGCATCTGCAAAAGAAATACAATTAAGAAAATATTTTTTGTAATTAAAGTATTATTAATTAACCCCCCTTTTTAATTTCAATAAAGATTTGAAAGGCCTACTATTCACTTTTATAAGATATAATAGAAATAATATATTTGGAAAATTATATAATCCTTCATTATTAGAAAATTATCTGCTTTACAATCTGTCTTTCCTCCCACTTGATCATGCAGTGACATATTTAGCTCTCCAGTAGCTTTATATGTTGACATGGAACAGCTATTATACTCTGAACAGACACACTAGCTGTGCCTTGACGTGTCATCTTTTTCCAATGAAACCTTTCCCCATAATTTTTCCCATATTTGAACATAAAAATGGAAGTTAAAAATTAAATTTAGAAAGAGCTAATTTGCCATTCACTATTGTATTTGTCACTGCAAATGTGGAAGTGTATACCTCTAACTTGCGTCTCCTCATGTTAACCCAAGATTTATTTTTATGGATTTTTATGGATAAACTATTTTTCATAATGTATAGTGCACTAAAAGTAAAATATCCAGTTAGATTTATTGGTTTTGTGAAAGTGAATAGTTTGAGCACCTATTAGAAAATTATGGGGAAAGGTTTAAATGGAAAAAGATAACATGTCAAGACACAGCTAGTGTGTCTCTGGTATATGTAGATTTTAAAAGAGAAATTAAAAGATAATTAATTTGGCTGCCAATCTCTTTGGTAAGCAGTGAACTTATGATCAGCAGGTTCTGTTTTCTGGGCTTATATCAAGACTCAAATGGGTACATTCAGTAACTATTAGGACAGTACATCTCTTTGTGGCATCTTGGACCTGTTCTCTGCCACTCAGTCATTTTCACTGATCTACTGAAGAGCTCTATGTCACCACAATATGTGGTGGCTTTCCATGTTTCTTTGCTTTCCTTCAAATCAAAAATAACTTTATTTTTAAAAAAGAGAAAGAAACCTCTCAAAGAACAAGTTCTAGATTTATAGGTGAGTCTCTTCAGTCATTGTCTAGAAAGTGATCAGTGGTAGGATGCTTGAATGAAGGCATACAAGGTGCAAACATTTTCTATACCTAACATTTTTAATGCATTTACAGCAACATCTTAAAAAGAGTTAGTAAAGTAGCACCAAAGATTTCAATACAAAGCAGAGTAACTACTAACTGGGGTAGTGCACATCCAAACAATTTCTCTTTCTTATTGCTGGTGAACTTGCCGGCCATTACTATGGGTCTGATCCAAAGACCATTGAAGTCAGCTGAAAGATTCCCACTGACTTTAATGGGGTTTGAAACAGGCTTTGTCTGAGGAAATACTTAATCTCATTTGAAACTTCAAAGAAGATGTTTGGTGGATTTTAAATGAAAAGTGTTAATGAGACTTGGGGTTGTTTGGCTTTGGTGATTTTGGTTCTTGATCTCTCATATCAATATGATCTGTATTTTGTTTATCACACACAGTTCAGGAACACTTGTTATATATTCAAGGAATTATACTTGAAAATTGATACACTTGAGATAGTAACACAAAGGATACTTTGTTACATTTTCTTTGAAAAGTATTTGCCACATATAAATCCATTCAATGAGAACTGCATTTAGTGCTTAGGTATATAACTAGAATGATGTAAGGGGTTCTCCTCTACCAACCCAATGTGCAAAAGTTCCAAGTTCCATTTACAGGTAATTTATACGGATTCACATAAATAAAAGAATCTAAAATCCATTTAACCTTTTTATCTTTAATTTTATTCTGAAAACTGATCTCAAGACTTTCCTTTTTTACGAATATTTTCCACACTTAATGTACATCAGTCAATGAAATTCAAATGCAATATACCTGTATTGAGTTGTGTTATTTCTATGCTGTTTGCAGTTGTAAAAGAATTAATTTTCACCAAATTTACTATTTGGAGTATACCTAAACAAAGTATAATAAAAATCAAAACTTGGAGTAATTCTTTTGGAAGTAGGGATGTTTCTTTAGGATATATTACTAGTAAGAAAAGAACAAAACTAAAAGTTCAGGAAATTTTCTTTCGTGTTCCTAGGATGGAAGTGTGATAATTTGGTCCGATTTTAGATCAAAAGCAATACGAACACCTCCATCTCTGTGCTGCATTATGGCATGTAGCACAGCTACTGTGATTCATGTCAGATTCAGGAGTCATCTCCTTGCTTCCAATCATCTCAGGATCTCTGTTGTCTTCAGGAGAAATGGCTCCAGGAGGGGGTGTCTCAGGATTTCTTGACACTTTATGCCAGTGTATTTTTCATTAGTGCTACTGGCAGGAAAATCAGACTCAACAACTCCAAAGGGATTAAAGAACAATCTTTTTGCTGTAAAAACAAATCAAATCATGCTGTTTTTTTTAGTGAGTTCTTAAAGGCATGGATGGCATTTGCCAACTGTTTATCCAACCTCAAAAACAAACTGAATTTCCACTGCCAGCATTTTGAAATAATCTGGGTAAACTGCTACATACATAAACTTTGCAATAGAAGAGGGTTTGCTTTCTTTGATGTTTTTTTGTAACTATTATCAGAAAACAATGGTCAGCCATTCAGCAATGATTGACTGGCACTGATTCCATTTGTTTTCGCTAAGAGATAGATAACCTCAATGGAGTTGTGAACATTATCCCGTGATAATGGTCTCCTGCTGCTACATGTAAATGCTGAGGCAAAGCCGAAGCAGTTATGAAAATAAATGTCAAGGCGAAGCTCAGAAATTTATTTTCAAAGCAGAAGACATTGATCCTGTGCCTGTTACAATATCTTTACTTCTTTTATGCCATCGGCTGTCACTCTAACAGCACCAGTATCAGCCTGATAATGCTACACTGATTGCTCCCTGTGCTATTATTGACCTGCTGCATCGACTTGCTGAGGTGTTTCAGCCAGCCGGAGTAGCTTGCCCATTGTAATGAGTTTTTTAAAGTATCCCCCTCTATAAAATATAAACTTAGTTCGTAGGCTGAAGTTTTTGGGCTTGAGTCTGGCTGTAGCAGTGCCTCAGATGCTCTTCTAAGGCACAATTCCCTCTCTGTTTCTCCCTTGCTCCTCCATGGATGGCCTACACCAATAGTAAACTACCACTTCCTTCCCTGCTCTCTGTGTTGCACCACTCACTCTCGTGAGTGATTGGGAGGTATGGAGCAAAGGCTCCACCCATTCCCTTCCCCTCCCAGTTTGCCTTCTCCAGTGAGGGAATAAGCAGGTGAGTAGTTGCATTTACACCCACCCAGGTAATCTGCATAGGCGTGGTAGGGTTCTTACTCATACTTGCTTGGGCACATTGTCCAAGTCACAATCTAGCCCGTAACGTTTACCTTGCAATAGATGGTCATCCAGCATCTGATCGGATGAAGAAACCATGATGTGCTAGGTGCTCTGAAGTGCTTAAGGTAAGTCAACGATGCCCATTTCAGTTAGTGGGGCTGATATGTTCTTTGACAGCCACTTCTGGACTTGTGTCCTCTAGGCTCTTTTTGGAAATCTCCCACCATTGCAGGTGCAGCTCCACCTGTGGCAGCAAATGTGGGAATGTCAGTGTAGCCCAAGCTCAGGCAGCTACTGGTGTTTTCACCACCATGACATCTAGCCTTGCTCAGACAGGTCTAGCAGATATGGCACCAGTCCATACTAATACTCCACCACTGCTGGTCCAAGGGTAGGAGACTTTCAAAAAAGGAAAGGCTTGGATGGACAGAGCCTTTGAGGCTTGTCCAGGCAGAACATGAAGCTGCAAAGTCATTTACTGAATTCAGGTTTAAAGCAAATAGGAGATTTTAAGATGTGTTTTTCTTTCAGAGGACATTTTCCAGGCCCCAGGCATAGTTTGACTCTTCCCCACCCAGGCCCTTCCTAGACCATCCCAGAAGATTGCTGCAGTCTCTCTCTGCTGCTCTTGAACTGGACAGAGAAGGTCTGCTAGAAACTGATGGGAATTCCCTCCTCCAGCCAGCGAGTGAATGTGCCACCTCTGCAGTATAGCTTTAATATCAATATGAGTTTATTTTTCCTCATTCTTGTCTCCTAAATTGTCTGAAGAAGGCTGAAGTGACTGAAATTATAACCAGTGCAAAGGAGCGTAATCAGACCATTGTTCGACTGCTCGTCCATCCACCAGATACCTCCGCTTGTCCTACCGATGTGTTCTCCTATCTGTTAAATACAGGCTGAGGCACTGAATGTGCGCCAGGTTGCAGCCCCTATTCCAGCTCCTCCAGAACCTCCTGCTGAGGTTCTGGCTACACTTCTCCCCCACACTTGTGTATATTTGCACACCCTATCCATGGCCCCACTAAGTCGAGAGATCTCCTCATCAACCTCCTCCTGGCCCTAGCTAAAGTAGCCATCTACACTACCAGGAGGAAGATGTTAGATGAGGGGGTGCTCTGTGACTGGAAGGCCTATTTCCGCTACTCCCTGGTCTCACGCATCTGGGCAGAGTTCCTCTGGGCAGTGTCCGCTGGCTCCCTTGATGCCTTTGAGGAGCAGCGGGCGCTGTCCAGGGTTCTCTGCTCGGTGTCCCTGTCAGGTTCCCTTCGTTTAGCCCTGTGACCGCACTTCTGTCCCTGTTATATCTTTAATTATCCCCTGTAATTAATTGAAATCCTGGACCTTTTGGATCCTCCCCTTAGGCTGAGGGAAGTCCTTTAGCAGTGGGCGGGCTTCTGCCCACACACTTCCAGGATCCCAACAGGCTGAGACACAGAATGCAGAGAAAAGACTCATGCATTGGAGAGTCTGAAGGTGATTGGTCTCTGCTTATTCAAGACTACCACACAGGAGGAAAAAATATTTAGATATACTTCAGTAAACCAAACCCCAAATATTGGCTGAAGGGCTGAGCATGCTCAGTAATCAGCTGCTCTCACAAGGGAAAATTCACCCCTATGTTGGCAGATGGCACAAGGAGTCAGATTCTCAGCTAGTGTATATCACTATTGCTCTGTTGAAGCCAATGGAGTTACATCAGTTTACACAAACTGAGCATTTTTAAGGCCTATGCAGCTCTAAGTGGGAACATAGCCATCATCCTGCCCAATGGTGAATTTCACACACAGTAAGAGTCCAGGAGAGCTGGGCTTTTATCACCCTCAGACAGGTTTCCTAGCTAATCTGCCAGGCTGGGCTTTACACTCCCCTGCCTTATGCTTTTCCTAACTCAAGGGAGCCATTAAATCAAGAATTTAACTGTAAACATCTGTTGCTCATTAGCACTTCCTCAAGTTCACCTGCACTGCTCTGCTTCTTTATAAACCCTGACCTCAGGCCAGGTGGCTGCTATTGTAAACAGGGGCTGGAGTATTGAGGAGCAAGGGAATAGTTTTAATGGCTATTATTTTTAGCTGGATATGGGGCTTGAGTCCTTTTAGAACAGTACCTTAGTGAAAGACAGGAAGGCTACCTGTAGGAAAATATAGGCAAGCAGGGATGGGTTTTCTGGGCTAAGAGAAAGGGCTAGAAGGGAAATAGGAAATTGGGGATGAGGAAGAAGTAGGAGAAGGGAATTCACAATCCATGCTGATCACCCATTTCTCTCTTATGTTATTAGCTTTTATTCAATTTTAATTCTAAAGGCTTAGCCTGGACAGAGAAGGAGATACAGCATGTTAAAATCTTGTACCTGGAACACAGCCATTTCAATTCTGTTTGATTAAAATACTGGGGTGAGCTAATATAGACACAATTACTGTTTTTAGCTGAATGATATACATTGGGTCACATGTTGTAAGGGAAGCTCCAAATGCTGCAGAATGAAAATCAAATCAAAAATATTTTTTTTTAAAGAAAATCTCTTTGAGTTTCTAAACTTTTCTATGCCAAAAGCTGTCATGCAATAGGAAAAGCATTATTATGCTGTGAAAAAGAGACACAATACAAAATTCTTTTTATATCAATACTTAAAATATGCAAATATGATGTCTGCACAACGCCCCAAAAATTATGCTTGGCATGAATTCTCAGTAACAATACAAATATCATCATCTTCAAATAAGCAGGTATAACATGCTGCTCAAGGAGCTGTAAAAACAACCTTCTCACAGTTCCAGAAACATCCATTTACTATTAGCACTGCTCTAGCAGATTTCATCCTTTGATGCAGGTAGTTTTTAATAGGAATAGAAAGACAGGGAAAACAAACAAATCCCTGTTAATATCAACAAGTATTGAGGTCAGCGTTTAGAGGAACTGCTGCATATTTAACCTGATCTAGAAAGCAAGCTGCTAACGTGTGTGTGTGTGTGTATATATATATGCAAAGAAAAGCTGAGTCTCTCATTGTCCAATAATAGATTATCATTAGTTCAGAACTTAAGTGGATGGCTCAGCTAGCTGGTGAAATCCTTTTGCAGTGTTAGGGTTTCTTTGCAAGGTACTGGGCATGGTTTAAATACTACGTAGCAGGAGCAGAGTGGATACGAGATTGATTGGCTCTGAATTTGTCAATGCGTGAGCCTGTTTGCAGCATCAGCCACTTATGCATCCCCAGCCAGCCCCTTAGCACTGATGCCCCATTGGCTAATTGCACTGTTCAACCCAGAGATCAAAAATCAGAAGAGAAATCAAAATAAACACATGAGATTTATTATTTCCAACCTGAAATATACACACAACCTGCTCCCAGTGCACACCCCCTCCCGTCCCAGCAATGTTCATCATGGGGCCAATGGCAGCAACCTTGGTTCCAAGAAACTTGCAGAAAGCATACCAGGGACAGAGAGTGCTGCACTCCTGGATTTCCATCCAACCAGCACTATGGTACTACAGCCTTGGCTGGCCCATTGCAGAGCTCTCTGGTTTTTAAAGCCAGGTTTGAGAGGGAGTGAACCAGACCACTTACTTTTACAATGTAAAAGGCAAATACTTTTGCCTTTTCTAAGCATTAATTCGTGTTGCCGCTGGAAAGCTCCACTGCACTGATGAGTGTGCACACCGCTGTGTGTACAGAGGCTGACACCATTGCCAATGCCGTATGAAAATTGTATTTCTAAATGGAAAACTATTTGCCTGTAAAGAGGGTGTCTGGGTTTTACAGCCAGGATTAGTTAATCTGCCTCAATTTAAGGGAGAGCAGGGAATTTTTGGCATCTTGCATCTCTTGCAACTGCCTCCCCAGGTGCCTCTTCCCTTTCTGTAGAGCAACAGAGGGCTAGCTTATGTGTAGAGGTCATAGCACTGAGTAAAGGGTGACAGGGAACAGCCTCGTGTGAGTACAGGTGGGGATTATACCATTAGGGTGTTTCCTTTTAAGGAATGAGCTGCCATAAGGCTACTCAAAGCAAGCAATTGGAAATGCCTATTTTTCATTGCTGTCACTTGAGGAAGTGGCACCTCCTCTGATGACTGACAACACTGGCCATCTCACTTTGGTGTGAAAAATACATCCAGAGAGAAAGATTCACTGCTTACCATCAGGCTGGCCAAATTCATCCCTGACATGACACCTTTGAACTCAGTAGTGTTACACCAAAGTTGAATTCAGTCATATGTGTCAAGGACCTCTACTTTGTGATATTGACAGCGATCTAGTCCCTGGTTCCTGTTGGTTTTAAAGTCTTACACTCTGTCTTGAACTTGCATTTCAGTCTTAGCTTGTCATTGCTCTATAGCTGTCAGTGGCCTCTTCCTTTCTTGTTTAGATGGAGCATTGTCAGTTCTGGAGGTTAAGGTCTGGCAGGATTTCTATACTTTGCTCCTTCAGCTATATGGATCATGTATCCAATGGCTGCAGTCCAATGTGTTTTGAGTTTTGCTTTAGCTAGTATCTGTCTTATTACCACACTTAGAGCTTCGTTACAATAAAAAATAAACTATGAAAAAATAGGATAACACAATACTCATTGTGCTGTAAATATTCTTTCACACCCACTTCCAGTGAAAATATGTTTATGGGGCTTGATTCTGATCTCATTAAAACATCAATGTACTGTAACTCCATTGACTTTGTTGGGTTTACTCCAATGTATATGAGATTGGAATCAGGCCCACAAATTTGATGTTCTTTCCGTTGAAATGAGTTTCTCAGAAAGTAGCCGCTCTTTCTGCTCAAACTAGCACATGAAGGGAAAGTTGATTTTGCCTTAGGAACAATGCATCTTTCTCTGTACCCTATACTCAATTCCCATCTTTTTAATCTCATACATTAGAATAGATGTTGAAACTGTTCTAATTACCATTTTTAATTTGCATTTTAATTGCCTCTCAGGGTGTAAAATGACATGGTTGGGTAAGAGAACATTTTGCTTAGTGGTTTGAAGTACCCTGGGGGTGGAGTAGGGGAATAGATTGATCTACAGTGGTCACCCTTAAAAACTTTCCAGTTTTGTGGTTGGGAAGTACGTGCCTGGTCCAAAGCCCAGTGAAGTAAGTTGAGAGATGCCAATTAACTTTAAAGGGCTTTAAATCAGACCCTTACTAACTTTATTTCAGTATACAATATGTCCTATACATAGTGTCCATGGGGAATAGTGCAGATTGAGGTACCGTATTACTTATCAAAGGCAATCGACTACTTTAAGGAATCACTGAATAACTTCTAAACCAGAATTCTGCTCAAAAGAATGAATCTTTTTCCTTGTTATACAGCTGGTATCTGAATGTTCATGTCACTTGCTTTCCATCAAAGCCTAAATCAAAATGCCACTGTTTAACCAAACAAAACCCAACACCTCAGCTGTCTGACTTTCTTACAAAGATAAAAACCTCATCTCCTTGACTAACATGAGAGTGCTCGTCTGGGCCCTGCTGCAGAGTTGATTTTTCACTTTGAAGATCTGTTCCTTTGGACGGCTAAAATGCCTCCTAGAAAACAGCAACAAAAATAAAACTAGCAGGTAGTGTATCTTCAGGCATAATCAGACACAATCTTTCATTAAAAATGATCAGAGTATTTTCTTCTGGAAAGAATGCCATTTCCCTGCTTTGCCAGGCGAAGCGATGCTCCAACATGTCAAATAGCTCTCTTGAGTTATCCAACCACAATTAGAAAATGAAAGTTTGCAGAGAGAAATGGAGCTATTCTTGAAAAAGTTCCTAAAAGTTGCTTAAACTTCAGTCAGAAAAGCCAACACAGTGGCTGAGTATGTACAGCCTATTACACTCTGGGTTTAAAAGACCATATCGTCAAATGTATTTAGGCACTTGACTCCCATTAAATCAATGGAAGCTAAGTGCCTAGATATCTCTGAGGATCTGGGCCAAAATCCTTGGGTGAAATCCTGGCTCCACTGAACTCAGTTGCAAAATTTCCATTGACTTCCGTGGGGCCAAGATTTCACACAATGTATTTTTCTTCAGTAGGTTTGATTCTGCTTTTGCATACCTTATGTACATTGTAAATCTCTCCATTGAAGTCCATGGAGTTACACTGGTCTAAGTGAGAGGATAAACAGGCTCAGTGGTTTTCTAAATATAGAGTGAGCCTTTAGGTTGTGGTAGCAGTTGTGCAAACTTGGGCCATAAAACCAGCAATCACCAAGAGCCAAACCTTGCCACTCCACTGACAGGAGTAGCTCTTACTCATGGGAATAGTTCCATAGGCTTCAACAGGACAACTTGTGAGTGCAGGACACAGGACTAGGAACTGAAGCTAAATACTGGTTTACACTGAAAAACCTATGCAGTGTCTAGAAAAGTGGGTGTTTGAAGCTAAAAAGAACTATTTTCAGGAAAATTGCCTTATTTTCTTTATTAACAAAAAACACTTCGCCTTCTTATTTTTGACTGTGTGTGGGCTGTGATTTCTCTGATGAACTGAGTCAGACAATTTTAGAAGTTAACACCACACAATTATAGACCACAACCACTGTTAATAATGTGGATGTGGTGACTAGCAAGACAACAGTGCACTTAAAAGGACACTACCATTTTTAGCTTAGAAACAGCAATGGAGCTAAGAAGCAGAAAACAATTTAAAAGCCACTTCTGTCAAGTCATTTGGTTCATACACTTTGTTAGTCTTGGATTTGGGATTTTTTATTATTAATATTACTATTATATGAAACCCAAGTTTGGAAGAAAGTCTTGTTTTTGTTTTTTTGTTTTTTTACCAGTTTAGTCAATTTTTCCATTGAGCAAATGTTGATTTTGAGCTGGATTTAATATGGGTGCTTTGACTTAACAAAAACTTTCCATAGTGTTAGCCCTCGCACAGTCTGCTTGCTTGCACCACTGGATCGGTGACTTACCTCAGCACAACTGTGGGAATAGCATTATTAGCTTTTGCTGCTGCTCAGACTTTAGAAAGCTGAAACCCTCCCGTTAAAATTTGAAACCAACTGCACGACCCCCGCAAACCTTTCATTAAAGGCCTATCCAGAACTTTAGAATTGTAATGAAACGTGTCCTTAAATGTTTGCGAGTTAAGAAATTTTGGCGACCTGCGATGTTGTTATTTAAAACTGAAAGGAAACATCACTTTCCAAATTGACAATAGTATAACAGAACACGGATTTGTTGTAATGGTAAGTGGCCACATTAATGTGACCCGCAGTCTGTTTGTGGGATGGATGAGCTTGTTGATGTAGGTCCAGAGTAGATTGTGTAGATCTTGAAAATCTGACACTTCCTCTCCATTCATACGTGCTGTTGATGAGCAGTGAAATGGTTCACAGGACTGACCTTTTGCAGGGCAGCGACTATCTACTAGTCTGTGTTTGTACAGGGCATAGTACAATGTGGTCCTGGATCTTGGTTGGTCCATAGGCCGACTGTTACACATAAGATAAATCACATTGGCATCTGAGTTAGCATGCATTGAAATGAATGGGGGCAGGTCCCACCTTGGAAGCATTGGTTTAGGCTCTCTGTAAACTCAGGTATACATTGCTGCATTGACTGCACTCATCTTGAGGGTTTGGTTTGCCACCATAACAGCTAGTGTTTTAATTAAAAAAAAATGAAAACCAAGATTCTGGAGGAAAATTGAAAGGTCTGTCCACATCTCTTTGCCCCTGCACCAGTCCTTTGCACCCTCCCCAAGTAGTCAGGCCCTATATTTTGAGACAGCAGAAGGAGAACAAATGATAGTGACTAATAGTGGAGCGAGCACCTTTCATCCCATCCAGAAAGAACCAAAATTGTCTTTTAAATAAATTATGGAGATATCCCATCTCCTAGAACTGGAAGGGACCTTGAAAGGTCATCAAGTTCAGCCCCCTGCCTTCACCAGCAGGACCAAGAACTGATTTTGCCCCAGATCCCTAAATGGCCTTCTCAAGGACTGAACTCACAACGCTGGGTTTAGCAGGCCAATGCTCAAACCACTGAGCTATCCCTCCCCCTCATTAAATAATGATGCATCAATTGTACTGGTCAAACATGACTTAAGTGTGACAAAAGTGGACATAGCCTTGTGCTGGTCTGTATAGGTATAAATTGCACTCCAAACCAATCCCACATCCTCGCCCCTCATTTAGGGTTGCTAGCTGGCCAGGTTTTCCCATGATCATCCTTTTCTGAGGTAGCAATCCCAGGAGAGCTGTGAGGGTATGCAGCACACACTGCCAGCTGTCCGGCTTTATGGACAGCAGCTAGGTGATCCTCTGACACTGGGGAATCTCCTGTGTGATAGAAGGCAAGAATTGGTGTCACGCTATGCCATCTTCCCCCATTCCAGGGGTAGGGAAACTTCCTGGCAGGGCTAGTGGCATGGAGGGGCATGGATAGAGAGCACAGCCCTCCAGGATCTCCAATTGGCAGTCTGCTGTAGCTGACTGAGAGCAGGCCTGAAACTTAGACGTAGTTTTCTTCCCCACCAGCATGATCGGTGTGTGTGTGTGTGTGTGTGTGTGTGTGTGTGGCCTATAATTCTTTTAAAATGTTTACAGAAAATATAGATTTATATTCATGTTGAGTGTTTTGGGGACAATACAGCTCCCATGCTTTCTAGACATCACACCCCCTATTTAAACATTCAGTAACCTTTTTAGAAGGCAGGTATTTTTGCAAAAATCTCTTTGGCACCGTTCATGAGCTTAGTGTAGTAACAGCTTTCCTGTTTTATCTGAAGACCGATACTATAATGAGGTTACTGAGAGCTTTTCAACTGATTGCCAAAGAAGTAAATTGGACTTTTTAAACACTCAGTAACTTTAAGAGTAAGCATGTGACATGAAATATTGTTATTCAGCCCCACGGTGCCATTTTCACAAACCATTACCCATGATCTTAGTTACATCCTTCCACTAGCTAGTGTTTCTCAGTGTCATTGCATCTTTAACGCATTTCACAGAGCATGGCACCTGTAGCTGTGCAGCCAGAAATAACCCACCACAAATCCCTGTTTCTTTTCATAAGTAGAGTCTGATGTAAATTCTGACATTTTGAAATGAATGAGCTGTAGGAGTACAATCGTATTGAAATGATTATGCTTAATACGTCCGGTGTCATTAAAATAAATATGTATTCTTCCAAGAAAGCCAAACACGGGGAAATTACACACTGGGGGTGGCTGTCTGGAGACCTTAGCAGGTAAGAAGGCAATGTCATAGCAACGGGAATGATGTGTGGTCCCTCACTTTGTGCTGCACCAGCAGTGCTAAGGAGTTGGGAAGCTTCCCTCTCAGGTGTGCAATCTGCTGATTCTAGGTGCCAGTTTGGACAGTGCTGTTTGTTCTGACACTGGGTGGGGGGCGGGGCAGGGGCTCCTGAGTGAACTGGCTGTGACGCCTCACGGGGAGCATGTGAGGGTTTGAGACTGAAGCTTTTGTCTGCATAAATACCAGATTCTCTTTCTCAGTGTGGCTCTGGCCACGTGCCTATAGCCCATGTGGTAAGCCCCACTGGTGAACGCGTTCATGATCCTGCAGGTTGTGATTTCATTCAGTCGTCTTTGTGGCCTTTGCTTTGCAAGTTCTCATCGCCTAGGTGAAGTGCTTTGTGGTTTTAGTTCAACCAGAGGTTTTAGTAAACCGGCAGCACGTACTTCCTGCACTAGCTTGTGACATACTCAGAAGCAGAGGCCTGAATTCGTCAGTGGTGTGATGTCAGTGGAAATACACCAGGGATGAACTTGAGCCACAGGTTGTGAATGATTCAGGTTCCATCGCTCAAAGCTGTTGAATGGCCAGTAATGGAGAGGGCAGTTCAATGAGTTACTGCACTCTCTGCAATCAAGTGTGTGGCAAGCAGCGTGAGTCACACAGGTGGCTGCACAAGGTGAAGGAGGATGACACGAAGGCCTGGGATGTGCTGAGCAGAGAAGTCGGTGACAAAAGGAAAACGGTCGGCCTCTGACAGCCTTTAAAAGTAGCTGTTCATTTGGTTTAAAATCAGGCAGCAGATGTCAGTCACGGTGACTTTGCTATGCAAATGCTCTACAAAACAATGCAATAAATACAAACATGGGTGTGATTCCCTACTGCAGCTAAACTGCTTTATGCTGGTTAACTTCACTGGTTCTAAGGAATCTGGCCCAAGATGGTTTGTTGGGAGGTAAAGTTTGCAAAGTCTATGAAACCCTGAGTTACAACAGCATCAACCGACTGCGGGTGGCACAGTACGTGCTTTAGATTAGAATATTCTCTTTAACTTTGCAATACGCACGTAAAAGGCAAGACTTAGGGTACGTCTACACTACGAGAATAGTTCGATTTTACTTAAAGCGAATTTGTGGAACCGATATTACAAAGTCGAACGTGTGTATCCACACTAAGGACAGTAATTCGACTTTGTGAGTCCACACTAACGGGGCAAGCATCGACATTGGAAGCGGTGCACTGTGGGTAGCTATCCCACAGTTCCCAGAGTCCCCGCTGCCCATTGGAATTCTGGGTCGAGCCCCCAATGCCTGCTGGGAAAAAAATGTGTCGAGGGTGGTTTTGGGTAATTCGTCATTCAACCCTCACTCCCGCCCTCCCTCCGTGAAAGTGCCGGCGGGCAATCAGTTCGCGCACTTTTCTGGTGATTGACAGTGCGGACGCCACAGCACTGCGAGCATGGAGCCCGCTGCGATCATCGCTGCAGTTATGGCCGTTGTCAACACCTCCACCTTATCATCCACCTTTTTCAGAGGCAGATGCTGAGAAATCGGGTGAGGAGGCTATGGCAGTGCGGTGAGGACATTAAGTCTCAGAGGGGCACAGACCTCTCACAAAGCACGGGACCCCGCACCATGGACATCATGGTGGCAATGGGTCATGTTGATGCTGTGGAATGGTGATTCTGGGCCTGGGAAACAAGCACGGACTGGTGGGACCGCATAGTGCTGCAGGTCTGGGATGAATCACAGTGGCTGCGAAACTTTAGGATGTGTAAGGGAACTTTCCTGGAACCTTGTGAGTTGCTGTCCCCTGTCCTGAAGCGCAAGGACACCCGGATGCGAGCAGCCCTGACTGTCCAGAAGCGAGTGGCCGTAGCCCTCTGGAAGTTTGCAACGCCAGACAGCTACCGGTCAGTCGCGAACCAATTTGGAGTGGGCAAATCTACCGTGGGGGTTGCTGTGATGCAAGTAGCCAATGCAATCGTTGAGCTACTGCTCTCAAAGGTAGTGACCCTGGGAAATGTGCAGGTCATCATAGATGGCTTCACTGCGATGGGATTCCCAAACTGCGGTGGGGCTATAGATGGAACTCACATCCCTACTCTGGGACCGGACCACCAGGCCAGCCAGTACATTCACCGAAAGGGCTACTTTGCAATGGTGCTGCAAGCACTGGTGGACCATAGGGGACGTTTTACCAACATCAACGTCAGATGGCCGGGCAAGGTTCATGATGCTCACGTTTTCAGGAACTCTGGTCTGTTTAGACGGCTGTAGGAAGGTATTTACTTCCCAGACCACAAAATAACTGTTGGGGATGTGGAAATGCCTATAGTGATCCTCGGGGACCCAGCCTACCCGCTAATGCCCTGGCTCATGAAGCCCTATACAGGCGCCCTGGACAGTGAAAAAGAACTCTTCAACTACCGGCTAAGCAAGTGCAGAATGGTGGTGGAGTGTGCTTTTGAATGTCTGAAGGGGAGATGGAGAAGCTTACTGACTCGCTCTGATCTCAGCGAAACCAATATCCCCATTGTTATTGCAGCTTGCTGTGTGCTCCACAATCTCTGTGAGAGCAAGGGGGAGATGTTTACGGCGTGGTGGGAGGTTGAGGCAAATCGCCTGGCTGCTTATTATGCCCAGCCAGCCAGATGGGTGATTAGAAGAGCCCAGCGGGACGCGCTGTGCATCCGGGAGGCTTTGAAAGCTAGGTTCCAGAGTGAGCAGGGTAACCTGTGACTATTACATTTGTTTAAACAGAAGCTGAACTTGCCCCCGTTTCTTTACCCAGTTAATGTTGACTATCCTCTCCAGTTACCAACCCCCTTCCCCCCCTTCCTACACACCTTTAAAAATAAAATAAATGAAATTTTGTTCATTAACACTGTCAAGACTGCTTCCCCACTCTGAACTTTAGGGTACAAATGTGGGGGCCTGCATGAAACTTCTAAGCTTATCTACCAGCTTAGATCTGGTCTGCTGCCACCATTCCCAAAGTGCTAATTCCCTTCCCTGGGTAGCCTTGAGAGACTCTTCACCAATTCCCTGGTGAATACAGATCCAAACCCCTTGGATCTTAAAACAAGGAGAAATTAACCATCCCCCCTCCTTTTTCCCACCAACTCCAGGTGGATCAAGATCCAACCCCCTTGGATCTAAAAACAAGGAAAAATCAATCAGGTTCTTAAAAAGAAGGCTTTTAATTAAAGAAAAAGGTAAAAATCATCTCTGTAAAATCAGGATGGGAAATAACTTTACAGGGTAATCAAACTTAGAGCCCAGAGGACCCCCCTCTAGCCTTAGGTTCAAAGTTACAGCAAACAGAGATAAACACTCTAGCAAAAAGGTACATTTACAAGTTGATAAAACAAAGATAAAAACTAACACGCCTTGCCTGGCTGTTTACTTACAAGTTTGAAATATGAGAGACTTGTTCAGAAAGATTTGGAGAGCCTGGATTGATGTCTGGTCCCACTTAGTCCCAAGAGCGAACTCTCCCAAAACAAAGAGCACAAACAAAAGCCTTTCCCCCCCCCCAAGATTTGAAAGTATCTTGTCCCCATATTGGTCCTTTGGGTCAGGTGTCAGCCAGGTTACCCGAGCTTCTTAACCCTTTACAGGTAAAAGGATTTTGGAGTCTCTGGCCAGGAGGGATTTTATAGTATTGTACACAGGAGGGCTGTTACCCTTCCCTTTATAGTTATGACAAACACCGTTTTCTTTATTAAGGATTTCGTGGTAAAGTGTTGAAACTGGGGACGCAGACTGTGGTGGGGAGCGGGTGTAGTGATGGAAAGGACGCTTCTAAACTCGACTCCTGCTCCTTGAGCGGTCCGCAGTGGTGGACTGGTTGTTTCAACGGAGCCTGCCACCCCTCCTTTTCAGGACTCTGTGTGTGAGGGCTATGTGACTTTGTGGCGGGGGAGGGCGGTTACATATCCCCTGCTGTGTGGCTCTGTCATCCAGGCTAAGGACCGCTGCGTAAGATCTGTAACCGCCCTCCCCCGCCACAAACTCACATAGCCCCCCAACACAGAACATGAAAACCACCTCCCAGACTGACCAGTGTGCCTAGTGACTTCAATGTGTGTGTGACCTTCTGCTGAATCTGTCCCCGTGTCTGTACCCGGTAAAGGTGACTGTCCTCTCCAATTACCAACCCCCTTCCCCCCCTTCAAACACACTCTCCTCTAAAAGAACATGATGGAAACAGTAATTAACAGAAACATATTTTTTATTAACAACTACACAGTTAGGGGATGAAACTGGGACGGGGGCTTGGGTGAAGTGCTTTTGGAGTGAACGAAAGGACGTATCAAATCTTTGGGAATGAGAGCCTTCTGCTGTTTGAGCAGTCTGCAGGGATGGAGTGACTATTTTCACGGCTCCTGCCACCCCTCCTTCTTGGGACTTTGGGTGTGTGTGTGGGGGTGGGACTTTGTGGCGGGGGAGGGCGGTTAGAGATAGAATGCAGCGGGGCTCTGTCCTCCTGCCTCCGGTCCTGCAGAACATCTACAAGGTGCCGGAGCGTGTCTGTTTGCTCCCTCATTAGTCCAAGCACTGTTTGAGTTGCCTGCTGGTCTTCCTGCTGCCACCTGTCCTCCCGTTCGCTGTGTGATCGCGGTATTGCGACATGTTCTCCCTCCACTGGATCTGCTGTGCCGCCTCGGCTCGGGAGCAGCCCATAAGTTCTGACAACATCTCGTCCCGTGCCCTTTTCTTTCGTCGCCTGATCTGCGCCAGCTTCTGGGAGGGGGATGCCGGGGTAGCTTGGGAGACACTCGCAGCTGTGGGATGGGAAAAAGGGAGTGAATTTCTCACAAAGATACAGTTTTGAGAACAATGAATATAGTCTTTCTCTGTGAACAAGACCATGCACAGTATCTATCACATGCGCACTCAGTACAAGGTCGAATTTTCGGCCTTCCCATTGAGTGCCTGGGGTCTTGCTGTACAAGATCACACACACGGGGCTGGACAATGGAATTTGGCTAGCAAGCGGACATGGTAAGCTGTAGACTTTTGGCTGCTTAAAGCTTAATTTATAGCAGTGCCCTCCTTTCATGTTCCAAGCAATGCTCCTAGTGTTGGCCAGTTCCTGCTGCCAGCAATCCGGCCAGCATGAACTCTGCCCCTGTCCCATCCCCCTCGCGGCTGTCCCCGGGAAAGATCCCTGCATGCTGCCCCTGTCCCGCCTCCATTGCGTGGCTGTAAACCGCCGGTTACAGTTATGTAAAGGAACAGGCAATCAGTCCCAATACTAACATTCCCCTAATTCAAAGCAGGTCACCGTGAGTGATATCACTCTGATGAGGATTTCGGAGACAGAGAAAGACCACATGCTGCGTGAATACCAGGGCCGTATGCCGCCATGCTTTGTGAAGCAATGATCCCGGAGTACTTGCTGCTAGCCTGGCGCGGAAAAGTTTCCTACCATGGAGGATGCAATAAGGCCGCTCTCCCCAGGAACGTGATGCAAAGGCTTTCACAATACCTCCAGGAGAGCTTTGTGGAGATGTCCCAAGAGGATTTCTGCTCCATCCCCGGACATATTGACAGAATTTTCCAGCAGCTGCACTGGCAAGGACTAAAAACTAAAGCACCTAGGGCAAACTAATCATGAAAAACTGGACATGTTGACAAACTTTTCCAGTAGCTGCACTGGCAAGGACTAAAAACTAAAGCGCCTAGGGCAAACTAATAATGAAAAACCCATTGTTAAGATACCATTCCTATTTCTGTTCAAAATAAATGTTTAAAACACTTACCTACTGATCCTTCCCCTGATTCACGGTCCGGGTTACCGCCTTGGGAGGGTCGGTAGGGGATCTCCGTGAGGGTGATGAAGAGATCCTGGCTGTTGGGGAAATCAGCGTTGAAAGTGCTGTCGACTGCCTCATCCTCCTCATCTCCTTCCTCATCTTCCCCGTCCGCAAACAGCTCCGAGGAAGTGGCCGTCGACAATACCCCATCGTCAGAGTCCACGGACAGTGTTGGGGTAGTGGTGGCGGCCGCACCTAGAATGGAATGCAGTGCCTCATAGAAACGGCACGTCTGGGGCTGGGATCCGGAGCGTCCGTTTGACTCTTTGGTCTTCTGGTACACTTGTTTCAGCTCCTTGATTTTCATGTGGCACTGCGTTGCATCCCGGCTGTATCCTCTCTCCATCATGGCTTTTGAGATCTTCTCGTAGATCTTCGCATTCCATTTTTTCGATCGCAGCTCCGAAAGCACGGACTCATCGCCCCACACAGCAATCAGATCCAAGACTTCCCGATCAGTCCTCTTTCTATTCTGCGATTGCATGGTCACCTCTGCTGGAGAGCTCTGCGTCGTTGCCAGTGCTGCTGAGCTCGCCACGATGTCCAAACAGGAAATGAGATTCAAACTGGCCAGACAGGAAAAGGAATTATAATTTTCCCGGGGCTTTTCCTGTGTGGCTGGTCAGAGCATCCGAGCTCGGACTGCTGTCCAGAGCATCAACAGAGTGGTGCACTGTGGGATAGCTCCCGGAGCTATTAGCGTCGAATTCCATCCACACCTACCCTAATTCGACATGGCCATGTCGAATTTAGTGCTACTCCCCTCGTCGGGGAGGAGTACAGAAATCGATTTAAAGAGACCTCTATGTCGAAATAAATAGCTTCGTTGTGTGGACGGGTGCAGGGTTAATTCGAGTTAACGCTGCTAAATTTGACATAACCTCCTAGTGTAGACCAGGCCTTAATGCTGTGCCTCTGGAGGGGAGGGCAAGGCAAGGCTGGAGCCTACCAGTTTGTTGTGTGTGTGCATTGCTTGTCTCTGCGGAGACACCATTTCATTTAGCTGAAATGGAAAATGGAAGTGATGTAGTAATTTATCTGTTTGGTCATATGCTGTTTATTTTTTTTTTCAATCACAGGGCCCAAATGCACCCAGCTATAAACCTAGGGTGGCCAATGGATTGATCCCACATTTACCCCAGTGCAACTGAGGGAAAATTTAGCCTCCAGCATAGCCACACAGGCCTGCCTACACATTCCCATTGTAATCTAAGAAGACACATTTCCATTTCTAGTGGCTAGATCCTAGTCCCCACTAAAACCCAGCTACACTGCACTGGTGGACCTCTGTTGTAGCGCTTCACTATCTCCATTCACAGCCCCTGGGGTAGGAGGCCTGTTGAGGGGGTGGTCACAAACAAGAGGCTTGCCAGGCTGCTGCGGCACAACAGCTGATCCCCCACTTAGCCAGACAGTCCCTTGAGGGGTTATTACCAACCCATTTGAGTAGCCCTGAGGCTGCTCTAAGTGTGCTGGAGCTGAACTGGTCTAAGGTAACATAAGGCCATGTTTGCTTTCTTCTCCTTTGGTCCGGCACTGACTGGTGCTTTCCTGTTCCTGAGGCTCAGAGTCTGAGCTTATTTTTTTATTAATCCTTTCCTTTTGATACAGGCATCAGCTTAACGCTAATATTAAGTTTGTTGCAGCATTTTTATATTATCCAGGATTTTCCCATAAGTGAGCTCACCTTCCCCGAGCTGCACATTAATATCAACAAAGCAGAAAGCATTTTTTTTTTAAAAAAAAAACCCTCTCTGTAATGCTAGTAAGTGAAATAGCCATCCCAACCTGCCCATGCCATTAATTCCCATCATTGTTCTACATAAACCATGCAATTAGGCTGGAAAAAAAGCCATTGCATCACCGCATGCAATAATTGACACTAAGTTCTCTGTGAGCAAGAAATCTGTTATTTTCAGCTGACAGGAAACAGCTTGTCAGTTAACGTTAAGCAGGTACAATTGCATTGGATTAATGCAAAATGGTTTGGTGCATGGAAACAGTATTCCATTAGCTTAGCTGATATTAAGTGGGGTTAACTACCATGTGCACAGTTTTAACCCTCCCAGGGCTGCATGGTTTCTGTAAAGGAAAATCCTGCCTTTTTAATCTACTCAATTTTTTTGAGCATGTCAAAGTAGTGGGTAGGAGAGGCCTGGTTTGTATAACATATGTGGACGTTTGCAAAGGTTTTGACAAAGTCCCTTGCAAAAGGGGCAATTCATGAGGGGAGAGGCCAAAGTACTGTCATCAGTTAGAGACTGGCAAAGATACAGGAAACAAATAGTAGAAGTAAATGGTCTGCTTACAACATGGCCACAAGGCTAACACTGGGGTGCCTCCCAACTTTCTATACTGGCCTCAGGAGTTGTTTAATACAGGTATCAAAGGCGATGAATGGCTACTTGGCTTAACCTGAAGGTGACATAAAATGTTTGAGGTTAGTGAAGACTTTAGAGGGTCCAAATAAAACTAGATGAATGGGCAGTGTGCCAACCATTATGGAACCTGAAGGGAGGAGCAAAGGTTGCAGGAGGGAAGAGTTTGGAGGAAGCACCAGGAAGTCAGTCTTTGTGTGCATGGCTAGAATGCTAACTTCAGATACATCTCTGAAATTAGTTCTCTTAATAAAGAGCTGTTTTACAAGTCCTTTCATGTTATTACCTAGCATATAGCACCATGGAAGATGGTGGTGGCAGTCAGTCTAGTGAGATCCACAGCAATGGACAGTGCGGTAACAAACAAAACAACACCTAGAAAGAAACAGAGCAAAAAGCAGCAAGGAGAGACTCTGACACTGGGAATGCTGAATTTTCAGACAAAAAACCTTCCACGTGCATGGAAGCAAGAATCGAATCTATATACAGAGCTGACCAAGAGAGATAAGCGAAAACAAAGGTAAATCTTTTGTACTATCTTGTTCGCAAAAAAGGACAATAAGTGAGACTCTGTTACCAGGTATAATGCCCAAAACACTGGAATGGCTGATAAAAGTATTTCATGAGTTCTGTGTCCCCAGACAGAATGAGACTGTAACAGAAACTGGTATTTTTACCCAAAACCAAAGAAGGGATACTTTCGTTACAGAGCTGAGGACTCTTCCATCCACATGTAACGTTGGAGACATTAAAGATCCCCTAATTAGAGAGAGGATTGTTTATGGACTGTGTGATTTTTATCTTACAGGAGAGATTGTTGAGAGGAACAGAACTCACCCTAGAGAAATGCCTCCAAATGGCAAGGGCAGCTGAACTGCATCAAAACCATAACAGCTGATAATGCAGAACAAGAACATAGGCTCAAGCTAAAGGAACCCAAGAAGCAGGGCAGAGACTGACTGAGAATACAGGCATTATGGTACAGTGTATACACTGTGGAAAGCAACACAAAAGGCAGAAAGAGGAATCCTATCTTATGGGTAGTAGTACTTTATGTTCCAATTTTGCAGCTACCCCTCAGAGAAACAAGCAGCAGTTCACACAATGATTGAGGGTGTAAATATTTCCAATGAAGACCAGGATATCTGCAATGAGCTGTTAGATCTGGAGATGCTTATTATACATGCACTGCTAAAGAAGGCTGCCAGCCATTCAAATAGCATATTTGCAACTATGCTATTAGATCAACAGCCAGTTCAGTCCCAGATGGATTGTGGAGTCAGCTGCAATGCACTCCCAGCAAACACTGATAATTAGCAATATTAGACTGGAGAAATATGACCAGGTGCTGGTGATGTACGATAAAACCATTCTGAGGCCAGTGGGCAAATGCAAGTTGTCAGTAAAAAACCCATGAAACAAGAGACATTATCACCTGGAGTTTATAGTAGGCAGCAAGGCAATGCGAGCTATACATTTGATAGCAATACGGTACCACAATATCCTGAATGTGAGAGAAGGGAGAAGCGTCACCATGGGCCATGTCCAGAATATAAGGACATATTTTGAAGAGATGTACACCTAGAGACAGTGTGTGACACAGAATCAGTGTGTGTGCTGACTGCTGGTTTCTGAGAGACGCCATGCACTGTCTCCTTAAGGCACTCACTCCTGCTCTGTCCTGAGCCTGGGGGAGGGAGAGAGAGAAAGAGAGAGAGTGAGACAGAGACTGTGTGAGCTGGCTGCTGGGGAAGTCTCAGAGACCATGCACTATCTCTTTGAGAAAGGCACTCACTGCCCCGAGTCGATCTGTCCTCAGACTGCAGCAGCTCTGAGTCCTGAGCCAGGCTGTCCCTCTCCCCTGCTCTGCAGAGATGGAGTGCAGGGGAAGGGGGACACCCTGACATCAGCCTCCCCACTCCTCCGCTCTGGACAGCCAGCAGGAGGGTCCTTGCAAAGCAGCAAGGGCACCTGAACACATGCTGCCAGATGACTGTGCATGCTCTGCTAATCAACTGCGTGGCACTTGAATCTCTCTTGGGCGGTCATCCAGCCGTGCAGCTTACAGGGAACATAGTGCAGCACCAGTCCTAATGTTTTACAACCCGGTGGTGCAGCTACAGCTACAGAGTGATGCCTCAGAAGGAGCAGCACTGATGCAAAGGCAGCAGCCCATAGCATGTGCTACTAGATCCCTGCCGGACACAGAAAGGGGATTGGCTCAGATAGAAAAGGAGCTAGCAGGAGCTGTGCTCTTTGGAAAGGAATAATTCCATCAGTTCACCCTTGGGCACAAGGTAGATGTGACCATATTGTTCCCATCATTAAAAGTGAAGAAGACCTTTTCCCGGGGCGGGTTGGGATTTCATAAGGTTGTAGAGTCTCTCTCTGTTGTTGGGCAATGTACTCTTTGGCTCACCTCATGCTGATCCTTGTCTGCGCTCAACTGGGCATTTGCGCCTGGCCAGAAGATACACACCCCAGCTCATCTCAGGCATTCTTCTAAACCCAGACGTGAAATGTGTATCCATCTCATGATGTCAGGTCTGGAATCTGCTGGGATTACATCTTGGTCTCCTTTAAACAAAATCCCACCTTGTACACACAGGACATTTCTTGCCTGATAGTAGGGGGCAACCATCTGTGACTTGCTCCTTGAGATCTGGCCAAACCTGGAGTATGAACTGTTTTGGTGCCTGTAGCACCTCATCCTGCTCAGCGCTTGTTGGCTTCCTTGGAGCCTCCTGTAAGAGATACGAAGCTATTGCAGAAATGTTGATAGACTCTATCTCTTGTTCTACAGAGCCACCAGTGTTGTAGTCTGGAAGGTAGGCCCTGCTCAAGTGCATCTGCCAGCAGTAGTGACTTTCCTAGGCAGGAGCTTATCTGCACATCATAGCTCTGGAGTCTCAACATGTGTTGTAGTCACTTGGATGCACTCAAGAATGGCTTCTTCATGATGCTTTAAAATGGCTTGTGCTCAGTAGATTTCTACTCCAGTTTCTGGGAGGTGGACTAGCTAGAGGGCCCTTAGGCAAGAACTGCGCTCAGGAAAGTGAAGGCAAATTTTGAAAGGTCCGACATACCCGACAGGCTACCCTCAGACAATGGGCTACGGAACACTGCAGCAAGATTCAAATGATTTAGGACCAAATGGGAATTTGAGAACAAGACAGCTTCCTCTGAGTGCCCACAAAGCAATGGGAAGGCAGAGTTGGCAGTAAAGACAGCCAAGAGACTAACAGACATAAAGGGACTATCTGGAAATATTGGATCATAGCAATACACCCTCCCAAGGGCCCAGCACAGGGAAAGATGGGCCAGAGACTGAAGACTCTGCTTCCACGAGGGTCTGCTGCTGCCCAGCTAGAGGAATGATGGACAGAACACAGAGATAGTTAAGAGGAGACCAAGCTAAGGGTCAAAGAAGCCAAGGACCTGAGGCCACTACGCATACAGGGGAGCAGGTCTGGGTCCAGCCATCAAATAGCCATACAAAGCAATGGCAAAAGGCAACAATCTAAGCTGCAGTGGGGCACAGGCCACGTGAGGCAGTTATAGACTCAGGACAGTGGTAGAGACATAACTGAAGAATACTGCAGAGTAGTAGCAGATAGCTGACACACCCAGAGAGACAGGAAGGCCAGGACCCAGGAAGACATGGCAAAAGCCTCAGCCATCAGATGGCCTGGTGTAGGATAGTCAGAAGAAACAAGGTCTGTGAACTACAGGATGCCACCCAATAGAATGAAGGCAGCAATAGGGTGGAAGCAACTCCACCACCACCACCAATACAAACAAGAAATAGGAGACTGTTTCAAAGACCTGCACACTTGAAGGAATACGAGTCCAATGGGCTGGTGGTAAAGGCCATGTCCCTTTAGTGGACTTTGTACTAGTAATCTCTAGTCCCTGCACGTCAGCAAATGCTAGCACAAAAAAGCACAACAGCAAAAAATGGTAAAAGGAGAGAGATAGTAATGTGCATGGAACTTGTAGGGGGGGAGCACAGGTTGCAGGCGAGAAGAGTTTGGAGGAGGCACCAGGAAGTCAGTCTGTGTGCACATGGTTAGAATGCTATCTATAGTTGCAGCATCTCTGTCAATAGTTCTTCTGATAAAAGAGCCAGATTAATTTTACAAGCATGGAGTCCTTTCATGCAGGACCACCCTAGACCAAATGGTACCTCCTCCCATTTGTTAAACTTCTGAATACCTTATATTTTATTGCATTTGTAGCCCATTTCGTGATTTGATGAACGATTTGCATGCATGATTTATCCCTGTCAAGTAAGATGATAAATTTGCATGCTAGCTTCTGTAAATCTGTATTTATTCATGTATTCATTTATAAGTAAAAACAAAAATTGTTTCTGCTAAGCTTATAGAAACTTTTTAATTTGAAGACTAACTGAAATGTGGTAACATCGAGAAATTGAACTGTGCACCAACATTGGGTGGACCAGTATTAAATAGTGTTACGGTAGGTGACAGCCTTAGAATGTTAACCCTAGTCCTGTAGTTCAAAAGGTCGCTTTTCTCACCTTTGCCCTCGCAAACTAAAGCACAATGTCAGAGAGATCCAAAGACTGGCCAATGGCATTTTCAAGTGATAAAATAACAAGTGATGTCAGTCTCTTGTTTGCCATCGTTGATCGAAGATATGTTCTAATGAGCCTGAGCTTTGAAAAGCTGCGCTCACCAGTCGTGACTGTGACTGGCAGCGTGAGCAGACTCATCAAAGTTACCCACACATTAGGAAAAGTGTCCTTCGGCTCTGCATCAGGAACGAATTGGAGAACTTGGAATGGAAAGTGCTTCCTGTGTGGCAAAATGTGATGGATTTTGTCCAATTCAACATAGAGGTCTTTATCATTGATGTCCGAACATTCCCCATGTGTCAGCATCTTATATACTGGCAAGGGCATGGCTGACAACATTCCAGGAGGTTGGAGGAAAATGTAGTTCTCAGAAAGTCAGAAAGGTTCCATAATATTCTACAAAGGTCCAGAACATTCTAGGAGGTTGGTGAAAAATGAATCCTTATATGGAATACCTGCAACGTTACTTCAAACATTCTATTTTCCTTTTTGTTGCTAACAACAAAAACAACACCCCAAGCCCAGCAACCACGGCCCCTAACTCCAGCCCTGCTTTCACGTTTTCACCTAGCACATGGTACATGAAATAGGCGGCATGATGGCAAAGGGTATTTCATGTTGACAAATGCACACTGAAAGAAATAATTTGAAATACTTGTGCACTTTGCAGGATTCTAGATTAAATGTCACCTCTCAAACAAAAAGACCTGGAAATCATTATAGACAGTTAAATGAAACCCTCTGCTCAGCGAGCAGTAGCAGTTAAAAATATCAAACACAATGTTAAAGTGCATAAAACCAGGATAGAAAATCATATGGAAAATATTATAATGTCATGATATAAATGAATGGTAGACCCTAATCTGAAATACAGCAATCTGCCTACCTACTTCACTCTCAGGATAACCAGGAATAGAGGGGTTCAGAGGCAGACAACAAAAATGTTTACTGGTAGAGAGACACTTCCTTATGGAAAAAGATTGAATAGATTGCAACTGTATAATTTATATACTAGATGAATAAGAGATGACACGATCCAAGCATATGAAATAATGAATAGCATAAAGAAGGTAAATCAGTGGTCCTGTTTATGCTTGCTCTTCATACAAGAACAAGAGGACAGTCAGTGAAACTGAGGGGGCAGCAAATTTAAATGGATACAAGGTAATACTCTTCTCTTCTCTTCTCTTCTCTTCTCTTTTTTTTTTTTTTTTTTTAACACCCAGTGTATTATTAGCCTATGGAACTGTGACAAAGTGGGAATGTTCTTAATGTTTTCTCTGAATACTATGTGTGCGTGCCTCAGTTTCCCTATGTGTTGCACAAGTATCTAGGTGGTGGGGGTGAGGGTGTGTGATCATTTCTGAGACTCCTAGCAGGCAGGTGTGACTGCTGATTGGCTGACTAGGCACAGAGAATGGCCGACACTCTGTAGCCTGGCAGCTGATGGCCAGAGCCCATCCTCTGCAAGGAGCCAGCCGAAGGTGTTGGAGAACAAAGAGGGGGAGAACAGGTGACCGGTTTGCCCCAGGAAAGAGACAAAGCATGCAGCTGGGCATGACTGAAGCTGGCTGGTTAGAAGCGAGTCAGTCTCCTAGTTTGGAATTCAGGGCGGGGGGAGCCCTGGGCTCTGGATCTCCCCAAGGCGGATTTTGCTGAATGTTCCTAATTTCTGTGCTAACAAGGTCTGGTTTACACTGTGTTCCCAACGACTAATAAACCCTTCTGTTTGCCAAGCTGGCTAAGAGTCACTGCTAACTGCAGAGGTGGGGTGCAGGGCCCCTTTGGGGGAGTGTGTAAGGCTTCCCCAGGTGTCCCATCCAGATGGGCTCACTGCAGGGAGCTCATGGTGTGAACTGGGGTGCTGAATGCTCAGAGGTCAGACCCAGGAGGTGCTTGCCCTGGTGAAAGTGTGCTCTGCAGGGGGAGAGACTACCCTAGAGTCCTGTCTGACTTCATTCAGAGCACTGAGCCTGTGACTCCGTGACAGCAACTCACTGCTCCAAGATACCTTTGAGTCAAGGAGCTTAGTAGGTTTCAGGAACAGACTAGGTATTTATCTAGATGGTAAGAGCAGCCAGAGTTACATAAGGCTTCATATATTTTTCAGAAGAAATACTAAACCCTCAGACCAACCACTAATTGATGAGGGTAATGAAGAACCTTCCCCATCAGCAGGTTATTCCAGAATTGCTCACTAAGGGGTTTCTTGCATGTTTTTCTGATCTATTGGCTATTGCCAGAGATAAGATCCTGGATGGGCTGGACCATTGTTTTGCACAATTCCAATGTTTCTTCACCTATACGTCTGCGCCCTTCCTTTTTCTTTGCGCCAAACAAGCCCACTGCTATCTGGCTAGCCCTTCCTGCTTTCCTGCCCATTCCACCGAGTCCCAAAATTGTCTGACACATTCAAGACCCAACCCAGCAGGTCTAGAGCATCACAGCTCTAGCTACCGTTTCTTGACATCAGCCTCACTTCTCAAACAGTTGTTTGGGGACAGCAACAGTTTCTCTGTGTCTTCGGCTTCAGTTCTTGTTGAGAACCATCTTCTTACATCTAGTTCCCAGGCTTGATACATGTCAGGAACTAGCATCAAGGATAAGTGGGTGAAAGAAGGAAGGTGTATTCCTAGGGAGGCTGGGGATGGGGGAAAGCAGGTCAGACTGGGCTTGGTTGCAGAGTTTCAACTAACTCTCTTTCCTGGCAGCCAAACCTTTCCCGTTCTCCCAAGTAATTAGTTGTTAAAACACTCACTCATCCCCAGGAGTGTGAGAGACTTTAAATCACGTTTGTCCTTATCCATTAGCCTGTAGTGATATTCCCCCCGCACCCTTTCCATGTTTGGAAAGGAACTGAAATTAACCATAGTGTTTAACAACACTGCCAACTTATGGTAAAGCATCATTCCTTCAGTGTGGAGAGACATCAGCACAGCTCAGGGAGTGATGTCAGCGGATTAACTCCCACTGTAAGTTAACAAAGGGAGCACAAACCATTGCCTTGATGTATGTGCTAAACATTCTTAACTTTAAAAAAAAAACACCCACACATATTCTCAAAACTGGAACTATGTAGAATCTTTCCTTAGGGTTGGTCCACACTAACCCCCCACTTCGAACTAAGATAAGCAACTTCAGCTACGTTATTCATGTAGCTGAAGTTGAAGTATCTTAGTTAGAACTTACCGTGGGTCCACATGGCAGGCAGGCTCCCCCATCGATTCCGCGTACTCCTCTCACGGAGCAGGAGTACCAGCGTCGACAGCGAGCACTTCCGGGATCAATTTATCGCTTCTAGACAAGACGCAATAAATTGATCCCAGAAGATCGATTGCTTACCGCCGGACCCGGAGGTAAGTATAGACATACCCTAAGTAACTAATACTTTGGAATGGAGTTAAAAAAAAGAAGAGACCATCTTTCTTAATCTCCTCTTTGAGGTCCATACTGACGATACACTCAAATATTTCCAACACTCATACATTCCTCAAAGGGTTTTACCCGCATCCTAGTTATGGACCCCACAATCAAAGTTTCCAAAGCTATTTTTGCTAAATTAGCCACATTAGCTTTTCCTAAAACACCATATTGTGTAATAGAAGGATTTCATATGTTCCATCCATGGGGATCTTTAATTACAAGAAACAGTTATTTTTCTCTTGTTGCAACCATCGGTTCCAACTCATTCTTTATTTTTTGCCCTAAGGCAAAGAAGTCTCTATTAAAGTTGTGAAGGCATTAAAGAGTGCATCTTTTGCTAAGCCAGCATGCATAGACATCCTTGTAATGACAGCTCTTGCAAGACTGTTTAGTATACAATCATGCACAAGGCTTAACACCTTCAAGTCCAGCTGATCTCCCACTAGTAGATTTTAGGTTTGTATGGTAACTGATCCACAGTACGGAGTGCTTTGACACCTAAAATAAAGGGCAGATGTGCTGTATTTTACAGTAAATATTTTACTACCATGCCAAATGGAATGTCTGATAGATGTAAACGGAACTTGGTTTTTTTTTTAAGATTTTATTTGTCTAACATGCTTGACAAAAAAATTACAACATCAAGTTATGCCAAAATGATTAAATAACCTTTAAGCTTTCATGCCGCAAGTCTTTTAATGATAACCTTTAAAGTAACAGCTGCTTTCAAATAATTTTTTTCACATAAAATACATAGTATTTTGAAGATACCTTAGGAAATTTTTTTTGTTAAGAGCATGTTTTATGGTTGACATAGAAATATTGTTGCAGCTAATAAAAGCTTCCCCCCCCTTAACATTTTAGTAACAAGTGCTGAGAGTGAATGTAAACATTTCAGACTTCTTTAACATACAGCCAGTTTCCTGCCACACTTGTTTCATAAAACACTTGAATTGTGACTGGTTAAGACACTTTTAGTCTAACGACACACTATCATTTTTCTTCCCGTTGATGGTCAAAATCAGTAATAGGCTATTAACTTCCAGCCTTGCTGATGTGGGCTGATCCTACAACCCTTACACAAACAGTTCTTGCAAAAATAGTCCCATGTAAATCTACTGCAGACCGCTCACGTGCATATAAACCATTCACATAAGAAAGGGTTACTGGATGGGACCCACTGTTTGCTTTTTAGTTTCAGCAAAGAGCAGCAAACCATGTTCGGTCCTAATTCACTGAACAGCTTACAAGAAATGAGAGCTTTGTGGCATGTCATGTTTTTGGGCATACCAGTTCGGATAAAGTTACTAGGCTCAAACTTAATTGCTTCCCAGCACCAGGTGGGGGAAGAGTTTTTCCACATATGAAGCATTGGAAATGAACCTAGTGTCCCTCCCAGATTTGACTTTGAGGCTCAAGCTTTCAGAAATAGTGGCCCTAGTTGTGCATGTGAATAATGTACATACAGCTGCTACATGCAAAGCTCACATTTATGTCTTCATATTGAGCGAGTGTGTGTGCAAAAGGGCACTAACATGCACAATTACATAATCTGTGTGTGCAAATGTGGGCTCTGCACATGCACTGAGTACATGCATGTTTTTTTTCTCCAGCATCGGTGTCTGAATGCCTCACCCATGAGCTTTGCCTAATGGGTGTGAAGGGTATTTAACACATAGAGCCTGTTAGTACCACAATTCTGAAAATCCATATCCAAAGTATCATACCCAGATAATCGCAGTTAAGGCAAGAGGTCTCCATTTACTTTCTTTGAAGTTGAAGAAATTGGGTAAGGTCAGGACAGAGGCCCCTTTTCCTTTAGGGCATATTTGGGGGATTAAAATACTTCATGGTTTGCTTTTTAAAGTGAATTTTTGGGCTACTGTAAAGTGCTGGAATGAAAACTCTGCCAACTCAACTCCTCTGTGAATCCACAGACACAGAGCATGAGCAGTGCTAGTTCTCACATCTGGATGGGCTGTATCTAGGGGTTAAAAAAGATTTCAGTCGCCTGGGTTCATTTAGTTCTTGATCTCTACTACTACTGTTCACAAGGAGGCAAATGATGGGGCTTGTGATGTGGACACCTGCGCTGGACGAATTGCAGTGAGCTCGCCATTCATTTCACCCATGCTGCTGAACAGCTATTAGAAGGTAAAGGGCCATCCTTGGGGTAACTCCATCAAAGTCAGGGGCGTTAACCCAGGGATGAATTAGCTCAGACTTTTAATCATTCCCAACCTAGGCCAGATTCAAAGCAGTGGCCTTATGAGAGTCTGCCCATCCCTTTACCAGTTCTTTAAACCAAACAGTCCCGCTAGGCTACCTTTTAAAACCACTACTGAACATCACAGCTTTCCTATTTTATTTTAAATCCAATCACAGATCAGCTCTCATGTTAAACCACATGGAACTCTTTAAAGAAAAAAAGGGAAATGACATTTTTCAGAGCTTACAAATGCCTGAGTTTGTACTGCATTTAACACCATCTTCCTTCTAGAACATTCAGCTGTTTACCACTCACTGGCAGTATGCACCATTTCCTCTTCCATCTGTAATGCCAGATGTGTTGCGACTGCATTAATTAGGACCTTCTCCTGCACTGGCTTTGAAAGCATGCAAGGGCACAAACTTCAGAAGGATTTGCAATAATAACTGGCTTCTTTTAACTGGTTCAATACAGTACTTGTGTATTCTTGTACTCTTTTCATATTTGCCATATTATTCAGCAAAAATATCAACATGATTTGATTTTACCAAATAGTCATTGGAAAATATTTTAAATGGTTACACCCTAGTCTAAACATTCACGTTTAAACTGTAAACATTCTTTAAGAAACACGCCTTTGAAAAGACTTTATACTTTTAATAAGTTCAATATATGGTAGATATAAAAAAAAAACCCAGTTCCCTACTCGATATATACGTGGAATGCATTCACTAGTATTTTAATGCTGAAATTTTAAAGTCCTTAATCGGCTTCTGGCAGATATTGGCACTAAAATGTCCATTCATTTTCATCACTCAAATTTGGTTGTGAAGAATTAAAAGAAAAAAAAAATAAAGGGTCTTTGCTTCTTCATTGAACAGTTCATCATCATGTTTCTTAGCCAGCAATAGAAAATTGCTTGTGTGATGGGTACATCATTAAATTCCTATAACAATCATGTGTTCCTTGGAGTAGGTAAGTCAATAACTATAGGTGGATTGAGAGGCTGGTAATTCACAGTGCACACTGACGCATTCACATAGGTAGTAGTTCCATCAGCCATTACCCCATAGCCTACAAAGAAAACAAGTTCTAGTTACTACTATTATTCACTCATATATTGCCACAAATGGAAGTGGCATTGAATAGTGCTACATCCAAACGCTCAAGGATTTAACAGGGACATATTCTGCCCTCTGTCATACTAGTGAAGCTTCCATGAGAGTAGTAATAATACCTGTGTAACAGAAGAATTTGTGCATCCTTTTAGATTGTAAAAGAAAGCCAAAGAGAACTCTCCAGCGTGTACACGTAGCGTGATATTGTAGCCACTGAAATGTGAAGTCTTCACAAAAAAGTTTAGTAACTTTAATATTTCTCTTTGAAAATCAGTTTTAAAAAATATTCTCTCTCCCGTTTTAGAAGAGGGTGGGAGCTAGGCTGTACTTCAGGCTTTAACACACTCAAATCCCTGATTTGTTGGAAATCTCACATTCAGAACTTGTCGAAACCGTCACCTTTTGGGGCTGATATTTCCTAGGCTTGGTTTCTGCTCAAAGATAATTTTTTGTTTTTTTTTAAAGAAATGTTGAGTGAAACATTTTTGGACTTATGGAAAAATGAACATATTTTTTCCATTATAAAAGAATTCTAATCACTTACGAAAAGAAAAAAAAATCAACTGGGCTTCAGCAAAACCAGCAGAAGCATGAAATCCACAATTTGGCATGGATATAGGTATGCCATGGCTTAGCATGAAAAAACTCGGTTTGATGTCAAGGTTTGAATATCTGAAAACTATGTGCTCACTAGAAACTGTCTTTAATGGGCTTTATCCTGCTGCCACTGAAGATAATGGTGACATTCCAAATCCCTTCAGTGGGAACTTGATTGGATCCAATGTGTGTTGTACACTTAAACATACCGGAGAAGTTCTAGGCATGTATATGTAATTACCTAAGTGCCTGACTGAGCTCCCATTGACGTCAATGGCAACACTCCCATGTCATGTCTACACTGCAGTTGGGAGGGAGCCGAATAAACAGTTGCACTAGTGGGGCTCAAGTGAGTGCACCAAACACAGCAGTGTGGCTGTGGCAGCTCAGGCAGTGGTGACCTGACCCCCTGAGTCTGAGCTCGCTTGACTGGTTGAGTGTCCACTGAAGCCACACCAGCCACACTGCTATTTTTAGTGTGCTAGCTCAAGCCAAGCTGTCTACTTGGGCTGGGAGGCTTGCCCCCCGCTGCAGTGTAGACATACCCTCATAAACTTCAGTGGGGATTGAGTCCAGCCTATGTACACGCTCTTGGGCCACAAACTCCATGAAATAACAGCAGATTCTTTTATTTTCTTTAAAAAGTCAACAAACTCAATGCTACAAACTGTGGGTCCAACTGCGGTCTGCTCTTGGAAAACCTTACAAGCAGAGGACTTCAGCAAGGATGAAAACTCTGTCAGGTTCCTGTCACGGAGATTTCTCCCAATCATTTCTGGTTTGCCACAGAACAATCGTTGGTTGTGAAACATGAACCACAGAACATAAACATGAATTGCAGTTAACATTGCTAGGGGAAGTTTCAGAATGTTCTCTCTCCCTCTCCAAGTTCTTAAAACACCCAATCACCATGGCACCCAGTAACTAAAATGTTAATTTTTGTGTATGATTTATAATATTGCACTTTTCATTCCTATCATGGAGACTCCTGTATCACGACCCCACCTGAGCCCTGGCAGGAGCATGGGAAATAGGATTTTAGATGACATTACTGTAGGCTGCCTGTCATGGTGACAGGTGGGGCATTTTTGGCAGTAGCAGCAGTTCAGAGGAGGAAGTGGGGAGGAAACAGTCAGTTCTTTATTCCTCCTGGATATTTAGCAGATGACTGCTGTAGATGTAGCTGTGTTTAGTCAGGGGAGGATATCATCTGTTCATACCATGCACTCACTTTGCAAAGAGCACATTCATTTGCAGAGGCTGTCTGTGAGAACTTACCTGGGAATTCTTCTCTGAGGAGTTTTACCATCCCACAGCAAAACAGGCTTGGCAGTTTCCCATTTGTTTTCTCTGAATTATGATAGTTTACAAGAACTCCCTGTCTCTTAACTCTGCTACGTACTGCGACTGAAATGGTAACTGAAATAAGTTACCATTCTTTGAGAGTCAACAGTTTTTTCTTTGGTGAGCCAAATTCAGTTATGGGGTAAGCAGATGCAACTCTATTTACCTCACAGGAGCTTACAACAGGTCATTTACACCAAGTTTAAATTTACTTGGCCTATAATAAACTAAAGGGATAATGTTAATTTTAAAATGGGTTTTGTCTGAAAATTGTTCACACAGTCTTATAAGTAACCTCTAAGACTGCTGTACCTGAAAGTGATCTAGAGAAGAGTCATTCTCTCTGTGCATTCAATTTGTTTACTTTGTACATTTGACAGCACTTTAGAAATCACCTAGTGACAGCCTTATCATCGCAAGGAATAGGCAGTGCTTGTACTCTAGGCTGTACACATTGCAAGATATGAGTAAACACCATAAGATGTATTCTTTCCCCTTTTCTTTGATTGTTAATATGATCTCACTACCATTGACTTCAATGGGAGTAAGATGGATCCCAGTTAATGATTTATAAGAAGGGAGTCAAGTATCAGGGGGTAGCCGTGTTAGTCTGTATCTACAAAAACAACAAGGAGTCTGGTGGCACCTTACAACGCCTGCATCTGTAACTTTCACTCTATGCATCCGAAGAAGTGAGGTTTTTACCCACGAAAGCTTATGCCCAAATAAATCTGTTAGTCTTTAAGGTGCCACCAGACTCCTTGTTGTTTTTATAAGGGAGTTCATTTCCCAATTGAATGCCAAATGGTTGAGAGAACATCCTTGGTGGGTCTGTGCACTGAACATTTAACCTGTTAAAAAAAAATCTTACCCCCACAGAGCCAGTGATGACTCCCTAGTGCTCTGACACACATACTCACACAAACACTGAAGAAACGATAGTGTCTCAGGTTGCTGGAGAATCCTGAACTCGCTGATGAGGAGATAATTTGTGCATGTACCATGTATTAGGATGAAGAGTGGGAGGAACCTCTAGAGTTTTATGGAGTTTCATTTTAGCTTTGTATTTATTTAGACCCTTCTAACCCAGGATCTCAGTAATTAAACCTTAGAAATCCCTAAGGATTTTAGAGAGAAAGTGAGATGCCGAGAGATTACATGATTTCCCCAAAGTCACACAGTGATTCAGTAAGGAGCAACAAATAGAATCCCGCAATCCTAACTTGTAGTCACCTAGTAGACCTCTACACTTGTTTTGAACCAACTGGATCAGTAGTTCATATGGAACTGTAGGTATAATCCCCATTTCACAGATATGGAAACTGAAACAGAGATGCCAAGGCCCAAATATTCATACTTGAATGTTAGATACTCATATGCCTCTTATTCACCTAAACAAGTGGCCTGACTTTCAGAACTGTCCGTTAATTTAGCTGCCTATCTTTAGCAACTCAAGTTTGAAAATGTTGGCCATACTGTGCAGTGACTTGGGTGCAGTTGGTTTTAAAAATCAGAGAGAGACAAGCTTGCTGACCTTCATGGATATGTCCAAAAACATGAAGTCGTGGCTGTATTCGTCTCTGGACTGTGTTCAGCAGCTCAACACATCCTACCCTCTGCATTTTCTTAGGAACCCAGTCTAGAAAACCTTTGAAGAAGAAGAAAGATTAATAAACATAGATTTAAAAGGAGAGAGAAAGGAGTCACGTTATCTGTGAAACTTTATACCTGGAAGATGCAAAATCATTCCTGGATTTTAACGTCTCTCTTAGTTTCTAGTAAGTGGCCACAGAATAATCTATTAAAATGAACATCTTCATTGCTCAGTGGAGGGGGAATGAAAAATATTTGAGGAATGAAAAAACAGTTGATCCAAAGGGATGGGATTAGAGTTATTCTTGCCAATATTTCCTTTTTAAAGGAAAGATTCTTCCAAGAGATTTTAAATTAAAAACAATTTAACCATATTTGCTCTATTTAAGGCAAACACTCTAAGTTTTATCCATCCCTGCTACATTTTAAGAAGCTTAGAGCAAAATGTTCAAAACTAGTGCCTAAAGCTAGGCCTCTAAACCGACATTTAGGCTTTTAAATCTAGAGTCAGGGTCTAATTTTAAGCACTGAATATTTTGATCTTAACTTATGTAATGTCTTTGGTGTTGCTAATTATTAAACCAAAACATACTGGCATTGGGGGTTAGATATTTCCATTTTCATACATTAAAATGATTGCCTACTACATCTGCTTGTAAAAATATTTTTCTTTCTCCCTAAAAAGTGTTGACTTTTTAATTAAAAAAAAACAAAAATGGTTTTGGTTTCCATTTTTTGTTTTTGTTTTTGCCTGTATGAAAAAATCAAAAATTTTCAAGGAAAGCAGGCACTTTGTTAAAGTTACATTTAGTTGCAAACCCAATTTTTCCATTAAAAAAAATGACAATTTTCTTTACCAGCCCTATCGGCTACTTCAGAAAGCAGAAATAAAAGCAAATCTGAACAGAGAGCACTAAAAATACTCTTTTATTAATGGCACCAAAGTGTTAAAATGATACTAAAAACTGTATCCACATCTGTACCACCAGGAGACTGATCTAACTCCCAGTTAAGTCATTGGGACTTTCCATTGACCTGATGAGACAAGGATCTGTCTCCAAATGATGGTCTTGGTTGGGCTGGAGGCTGGAAATTTGATTAAAATTATCATATTTTTAAATATCCAAGACTATATGGCAGCTTTAAACATGGGCCCATGTTAGGTGGGGGAATGAGCAGAGACCACACTGCAGCAGGAATCCCTGGAGGCATTGTGGCTGAGTTGGTCTGAATTCCTGAAGAGCCTGTGGGAGCACATGCCGGGGCAGAAACTCCAGCATTCAGCAGCTGAGCTCAACTGGCAAACACAAAAGGATAGTGGGGCCATAATCCAGCCCTCACCTTGTTGCTTTTGGGAAATCTCATGAAACTGCCAGGATCATTGTACCTCCTCCCAAAGTCTCTGCTGGCCCCTTTGCAGAGGCATGCATGTGTGACTGTTGTATTTACCTGTATGGGATGCAGGGTTTTTGTTAAAGTTATTTTACAATGAAACCTAAATGCCCAGTCTGGACAGCAAATTGTATTTATAAACGAATGTCATTTCAGAAGGGATGCTAATTGTTCACTAAATCATGGTACTTTCTTCAAAGCGATAGTGTAACCTAACCAGGATGCAGGGCCGCCAAGAGCAGGTTTGGGCCCCGGTGAAATTTTTTTTTCAGGCCCCCCAGCAAGGGTGGACTGGCTAAACAGGGCCGACGAGGGGGGGGGGGGAGAGCCGGGCCCCAGGTCCCCTTCCGGACCGCCGGGCCCCGGTAATTTGTAGCGGCTTCTCCCCCCTCTAGTTGGCCCTGCCAGGATGTGACACTTGAAGTGTGAAAACATCATCTCCTGTATACCTGTGTGAAAGATGGAAGAGCAAAGAGTCCAGAGTTGTGCAGGGAAATGCTATTCTGCAGTGCAAATTGGAATAATTTAGTTAATTTCTGTTGGTTTGGAATGATCTAATTGTTTTGTGCTGCCACATCTCTGCCACTATCATAAGATGTTGCTTCCAATTTGGGGTACCTAAAACATACACAATTTTGTACTATTCTTTAGATTTATTTATCCTTCCGTTTGCATTATGTGCCTATTGCACATTTCCATAGATACATTTCAAGGGTGTTGTGATATACTGCATATATACAGGGCTGAGAGAATAAGGATGAGCCAGAGACATACATGTACTGGATGCAGTTTTCAAATTATGGTACAGGGGGCCTGCTCCAACATGGCTAACAAGGAGTTAAGCCATTTATTTCAATGAGACCAGAAATGGAGCACTCAGTTGGAAGAGTGCACTGCATGAAAAATGGATATATACCAGCCTAATGGCAGATTCGGACACCCACATGTTTGCATTTCGGTGCCTATTTTTAAAAGTTGGTCTTGGTATATTTTAGGGTTTTGTGACTAAGGGTAAAATTTTCTGAAATGAGTAAATGACAGGTTCAAAAGTCCCATTTTTAAGAGTGACTAAGGCACTCCGAAATCTCTCCTTGAAAGTCAATGAAATCTAGGCTTCTAAGTGCTTAAGTCCTGTTTAAGAAAGGGTATTTTTGAAAATGTTATCCCAGGTCTTTTGGTGTAAATATCTTCACAGAAAATCCAGTTACATGCAACTTAATTACAGACACCGATGATCCTCATTAAACTCTGATATTTGACTCTGCTAGTCACTTTTGTCCTCTGTCAGTTTAAAATTTATTCCAGGAAATAACAGCAGTTCCTTAGCACGTCAAAATGAGTAGAGAAATTGTATCATTCAGAATCCAGTTCAATCTCTTTTTCATACCAAGCAGATTATAACCCAGGTTTTTGTTATTTCAATGGTTTGAAACAGTTAATTGTCAAAACGTCTGTGGTGAACATGAAGGCAAAGGTATTTCCACTTCAAAAACTTTACAAACAAAAATTCATGAAATTAACTTCTCCATTAAATTAAGCATTATTCATGTTGAACATGTTTTTGTTTACATGCATTATCACCCTTCTGAATCCTTCCCATATGTTTGCTGCTTATTATATACACCTGACTACACAAACTAAGAATAATTGATTACACCTAGCTAACAATTAGAGTTCATCTTAGGGATTTTTTTTATGTTTGGTTATTTGAAACAGGTTTCTGCAACTGTCAGGAAAGTATAAATCTTTGTCACAGACAATCACGCAGACAGCTACAGATGAAGACTTAAAGGTGAAATGAAATCGATTAAAAAAAAAAAAGAAAGAAAGAAAGGAAGAAAAGGAAGAATGCTTCATGAGAAGCCAAAGAATCCTTAACTTAATTCTTTACATGGTAGGAAACTGACTTTTTAAAAAATGAAATTAATACATATTCAAAAGAAACTTATTTTTGCTGTAGTATTTTTATTGTATTTCCAATATGACCTAATCAAAGGTAAGTGTCTCTCACACTGCTATATATTATGACCCAGTAATATATGGTATATCCTCATTAACAGGTGGCTGAGTACGATGACTGCAGATAATTGTAAACTCTTGGGGAACTGTCTTCCCAATATGTGTGTACAAATGCCTGGCACAAGGGGAACACGTATCCTGATTGTGGCATCTGGGCACTACCACGATACAAATAATGAAGAATAGTGACTCTGAGTAGGATTTTCAGAAGGGCCTATGTGACACAGAAGCACAATTCTGTTCAAAGTCAATGAGACTTGTGCTCCTGAATCCCTTTGGCACTTTTAAAATCTCACCAATTTATCTCTGTAGTTCTGTAACATCAGTTGATCAGGAGGGTATTTGTTCTGCTACAGGAAGGGGATGAATAGGGAGAAGAGAAAAGTGGATGGTGGGCAGAATTAAGACATACACTTAAGGGAAAAAGAAAAGGGGAGAAGAAAGGAGGACATGATTTCATGAGGCACCAGCTCAAAAGAGGGATATAATCAGTAACAGGACTCAACCTGAGAGGCCACATTGCAGCACCCTCTCTTGGACCACATACAGAAGAGGGTAGTTGTCCTCTGAGTCATTAAACAGACAGGAACCACCTATTACGGGAGTCTCTAAACCTAATAAAAAGAACGAGGAGTACTTGTGGCACCTTAGAGACTAACAAATTTATTTGGGCATAAGCTTTCATGGGCTAAAACCCACTTCATCGGATGCATGCAGTGGAAAATACAGTAGGAAGATATATATACACAGAGAACATGAAAAAATGGGTGTTGCTATACCAGCTCTAATGAGACTAATCAATTAAGGTGGGCTATTATCAGCAGGAGAAAAAACTTTTGTCATGATAATCACATCAGCCACACCATCAGAGGCTCGTTCACCTGCCAATGTGATATATGCCATCATGTGCCAGCAATGCCACCCTGCCATGTACGTTGGCCAAACCGGAAAGTCTCTACGCAAAAGAATAAATGGACACAAATCAGACATCAAGAATTATAACATTCAAAAACCAGTCGGAGAACACTTCAACCTCCCCGGTCACTCAATTACAGACCTAAAAGTCACAATTCTTCAACCAAAAAACTTCAAAAACAGACTCCAATGAGAAACTGCAGAACTGGACTTAATATGCAAACTGGACACCATTAAATTAGGCTTGAATAAAGACTGGGAGTGGATGGGTCATTACACAAAATAAAAACTATTTCCCCAGGCTAATTTTTCCCCTACTGTTTTAAATGGGCCATCCTGATTATCACTACAAAAGTTTTTTTTTCTCCTGCTGATAATAGCCCACCTTAATTGATTAGTCTCGTTGGAGTTGGTATGGCAACCCCCATTTTTTCATGTTCTCTGTGTATATATATCTTCCTACTGTATTTTCTACTGCATGCATCTGATGAAGTGGGTTTTAGCCCACAAAAACTTATGCCCAAATAAATGTGTTAGTCTCTACGGTGCCACAAGTACTCCTTGTTCTTTTTGCTGATTCAGACTAACACGCTACCACTCTGAAACCTCTAAACCTAATGTAACAGTGAGAATCACTGCAGGCATGGCAGTAGCAGCTCTTGCTGGGTCACTTGTCGATACCCCATGCAAACCTGACAGCGACCTAACAAACTCTGTAAGTTAAAGGGAAATACATTTAAAATCCATAAAAGGAAATGCTCCTTTTTGCAGCATTATAGTCATACTGTCATAGGAAGTTATCTAAATTGTGTGGCTGAATTTGCAAGAGCATTGGATACTTTTATGTTCATTAATAACATTTGTAGTTATGCAGTCTAAGACCAGGATAATAGTAATCAACTTCCAGGTTAAAATAATTGCCCGTGGAGGTCAGAAAGGAATTCTGTTTCCAACCCATCCATGCACAGCCTAATACATAGCTGGGTGCAATACGGTGAGGAGGTTGGCACTTTCCTTTGGAATGCCACAGAGTGGCTGCTGCAGAAAAGTAAATAACATGTTAGGTGGAGCAATATTTTGATCCAACTCATTAAAGGGTTGCAGACCATTCAGCGCGGAACATGAGTTGTCCATAGATACGTTAATATAGACAAGACACCAGGAAAATAAAGCAAAGAAATATGCAACATTTCTCAGAAAAGCCATGGAGGATGGTTGAAGATAAAAAACAAAATAGGATAAATTCTCAGACTAGTTGATAAGTGAATTACAAACACTAGATATGTGGACATTCTTTGGAATTGACAAAGGATAGGGTTTTCTCATGACTAATCAGATGGAAGTTTGGGAGTTTAAGAATAAAAGACAAAGTATTTCAAATGTTTTAAGTTGTTTTATTTGGATTTATAAATGGGTCCACCAAAAATCCAATACTAACCATTAGGCTACCATTTGGGATTATCTGCTATGCTAAATGTTTAGGGCTAACAGCTCCAGACCTGCAAGCACTGAGGGATGAATGGCTGTTACCAGTTTTTAAGTTCCAAGTCCATATACGGAATAAATCTGATGACTGGAAGTGAGTAATGGATTAAACACAGAGTCTTATTGGGAGAACAAAGGTTTACAAAGAAGAAATCCTTATCTCCAAAGCTTCAGTGAAGCACTTAAAGCAAAATCATTTTATTCTAGTGAAAAACAAAACAAAACACTTTACATACTCTACATGAAAATTTTGAAAGAGAAGGGGAAAAAGTGGTGGGAGTGAGGATTTTAGCACTTAGTGAAATTGTGGACTGAAAGGAGTCTTAAGTTTAAAAGTCAAATTCAGCAGAGCACTTAAGCATGAATTTCACTTTATCATGATTAAATCTGAGTTTTGAGCATGTGTTTACAGTTAAGCATGTGTTTAAATGCTTTTCTGAATCAGGGCCAAAAAGATTTATGTTAATACTTTATTTCCATAATCGAGGTCAGATAACTATTATCAGGAAACATAATAAGCCCTCTACTTGTATAAAGATATATTTTATCTCACAATAATATTTGTCAAATGAAAATGTAAAATGATTCTTGTTGGCCTACACATGTCAGCAGGTCCTCTCTAAAGAATGGGCACCATAAGTGTGGCCATTTGGGTTCATGAGAAGGAAGCAGAGGTGGCAACTCATGAGGAAAGAAGGGAGAAATAAATACTGAATATTGGATGGAGGGGAATGCTACCATAAAAAGGTGGTGGGGAAGCTATATGTAAGAACTTAGGGCCTGATCCTCCATTCCTTGTCCAATCAACTCTCCTCAGTTATTTCAGTGGAAGCTTTGAGTGGACAAGGAACGCAGGATCAGACCTCTAAATTATGTAAGTATATTAGGCCTGATTCATCATTGCGTCACCCCAGTTTTGACACTGGTGTAGCTCTATTGATTTCAGTGGAGTCACATTGGCATGAAACTGGAATGCTAGATGCATCCGTGAATCAGGGCCATTGTTTCTTTATAATGTACATTAAGGCAAAATATTTCACATCCCCCGCTGAATTTAGGTAATAGCGATTAGAAACCTTGGGATGAAATCCTAGCCCCAATTCAATCCAGAGGAGCTTTGCTTTTGACTTCCCTGGGGCCAGGATTTCACCCCGTGTCTGAAAAGAGCACACAGTTACTATATCATTTGAAATATGTAACTAAAAGTGTTAATGTTTTCTTACCAAGAGGTGGTCCATGTGTTATAAGAATATCTATTCCATCTGGAATAAGGTTCCATTTCTCTAATAGTGCTTGGCCTCGTGGAAGATTAAAGCCCCAGCCATAAAACCAAGGTTGCCTGCCAAAAGAGGAGGAGAATGTCTTCAATGCTACTCATATGCATTGGTCATCTAATTAAAAAATGGAGACTGATTCTCTTCTGTTAAGGAATTTGGGGACACAAATAGCATTAGTTTCCTTCCCCCTACGTACAATGATACCATATCTGCATACAACCGTCATTATTTAATGTGCAGGAAATCAACAAGCTTATCAGCTTAAATATACAGTCTATTGTAAAATATTTATTGCATTCTTCTAATTGGTTTGAGAGGCAACAACTGTAGGAGTTGAAGTAGCCTACATAGTGCTATACCTGGAGTTCCATTATATCTATTGGACCACCACTCTGAAGTGTGTGTGTGTGTGTGTGTATTATATTATAGCATGGCCTTCTTCCCACTTTGGCCCTGATCTTACAATTGATGGGCCTGGGCAGAACCCTGCACACATACAGATCCAATTATGGGCTTGGGGCCATAATCCATATTATGTTTGGTTAACATTGGAAGCATCACACCAGAACAAACGTTTATTAAATTCATATATACTGTACAATTTTCCTCTGTCATCCACCACATTAATTGTTTATAAAATAAAATTTTACATATTCAAGATTTAGTATCTGATGAGAATTTATTTTAGGGTTGTTGTTTTTTTCAACACATTATTTATGGAACAGCTCACTATTAAGTGGTGGGATTATAATAAAGTCAGTCAGAATATAATTCATTTTTTATGCAATCCCATTGATGAAAAAGCTATATTTCATAGTAATATCACTGTGGCAAATTATGACTTACTGATGATGCTACAAGTCATGAAATGTGGGGCTAGTTTTGGGTTGCTTTTTTTTTTTTTTTTTTTTTTTTGACAGACTGACTGGTGTTCTGGGCATATCCATATATGGAGAACAACAAATGGGCTGCTGTGATTTAATAAGGTTTATGATAATTGCAGCCTTAGTGTTTATAAATATGTACACATCAACCAGAGTTCTCCTTCAGATCTTACTTTGTTAAAGAAAGCTTTCCACTCCCTCACGGCATCCAAATGAAAAAGCGAGATTTCTTTTAAACAAATTCTCTGAACTACTCTTTGCATCATGTATGGCAAAGACAAAAGAGAATGCTCATGAAGCTCTTATTCTTCCTCTTCTGATACTGATGCTTGACTACCACTTCAGAAATTAACACGTTGTCTGCAATCTTCGTGATCATCTATTTTTCACATCTCCTTTCGGAATGCTGTTAGACATGTGTATGCTGAAAATAACTGAAAAACACTGCATTCTAAGAGAAATAAAGGAACACAGGCTATCCTAGAAGGGGAAGCAAACTGTAGTAGAAGAGCCCTCTAACAAGCAGAGCTTCTGTGGGAAGCTCCCCCTCCTTCCCATAGGTTAGAGGCCCAATTTCTCTAGAGCCCAAGTGTTCGGGCTCTGCAGTACTGGTTGAGGGTGGTGTCAAGCTAAGAGTCCCTATCATGGTTCTGCATGGCCCTGGCTAACTGTTAGCCTTCTGTTTGAAAACCTAACTGGAAGTTTCTACTGTTGCAGCTGTGACCACCAATATCTCTCTCTTGGATCATTCCAGTCCCTGTGGTGGGAGACAAAGAGGGTGGGTACAGGAAAGAAAACTAATGGCAGCAAGGCTCCATTAGGAGACATGCTGACAAGGGTAGGGGTTGGCTGGGCAGCTCTACCTACCAAAGGGAGAATCAGGGATAGAACAGTGAGTTTCAGATCAGAGTTTTTTGATGAGCTTTTACCTTTCAGCGACTTTTTCCTTATGGGGTGCTCTCCCACCAGGAAGAGTAGCATGTGGCTCTAAGGTACATGGTTCCTCACCTGCCCACTGGTGGGATGGGAACTCTGCATCTATTCACTGGCTTATTCTGCAATAAGCTAGCAGTGATCTCTGCAGCCTTATTTACAGGTAAATATCGATTTGGCTGTCTTATATTAAGTCACTCTCTCCCTTGCCTTGCCGCCAGCCTGCATAGTTCCTCCAACTGTGAGAAGACTGGAGTCAACTGCCTCTATAAATGAAGGCAGTCTCATTTATCCAGAGAGAAGAAAGATGCTCCAGTGGTTGGGATACTAACTAAAAGCCCAGGTTTAAATCCCTGCTCTGGAACAGATTTCCTGTGTGAACTTGGTGAAGATAATAAAGATAAGTTCCCTACCTCACAGAAGTGTTGTGAGGATAAATATAATAAGGACTGTGAGCTGCTCAGCTGTTACAGTAATAAAGACTGTATAAGTACCATAGAGATCTTACAGAGTTTTGGCCTGTTTCTTTGAAAAAAACAACAACAAGGCTGCAGCCCAACTCACAAATGCCAATGGCCTTCCTTCACTAGCGCCACAAAAGAAATCCTAAGATGGCTGGTATTCTGGTCTCACACTCAACAAATTTTATCTAGTCAACAAATAATGTTTAGCCACAGGCCCAAAATTAGTTTTCCACAAATATTCTTATGAACAAAACTTCATTTGCAAAACGTGAATACGAAAAAAGGGGGAAATGTGACAATTAACACTTCAGTTTCCAACTGACCTGAAATGTTCCTGAGACATTTTTCTCCCACCCCTCCTCATCCAGGCCCTAACCAATACCCTTTGGAGTTAGTGGGAGTCTTTCCACTGACTTCAGTGGGCACTAGATCAGGCCTTCTATTCCCATGCTCTACAGAGATCATCAATGAGTGTGGTGCACAAACAGGAAGCAAAATGTAACACAGCTGCTGTGCTCCCTGAGAAACAAATGGAGAGAAAAACACCAATATTTACCAAAGAGAAATGGTAAGAAATCAGCATAGAAAAAATAATTATTTTAAAGATACATTGGAGCAAAAAAAAAAAATAACCTCAACTGTCAAAGAACTTGATAGTGTCTCGTTGATTCCACTGAAATCCATAGGCTTATGGATCACATATATACATGTAAAATCCTAGTGGTTTGCCTGCCTCTATTAGGCCCATTATATACAAACTCACTTTTTTTTAAGTGTGTTTCTCTTTCTGAATAGGCATGTTCTGCAGCTTATTTAGACAAGGAATATTGTCCCCTTTCCTCTCTCGCTTTGTGCCTGCAGTGCATATTTGCTTGAGTTAGGGGTTGGTGAGTTATGCATGCTGGAGCTGTTCTTTTGTGACTAGGAAGTGTTAGAACTTGTGTGATTTGCCATTATGCTGTCTTTTATGACAATCCCAGGAATGACAGAAATGTCTGAAATATTTCTGGCTAAAATCTGAAAGGATTCAGTGCATAATGTTAGTATTATTTATATTAAATAAATTCATACACTTCAATGCCCAAACCACACAAAAGTAAAATCATTTTTATGTGCAGAGGGATTTTATCCCTCAAGTCTCTTCTTGTGAAATGTTATTACAAAACAGCCATCAAAGTTTCTGTGCAGGGAAAAAAAAATCTACCCATATACACACGAACAACGGTCTGACCTGGAAATCATGTAAAGACAACTTTGTCTAATATTTCCATCCATCATAGAATGTGGAAGGAAAGTTACAGAGTTAAGATCTGATGCTTTTTTGGATCGCTTTTTTTAGTGTTTACTCAGTGAAAGTATAACTCTTTTATAAAATAGTTCACATAACTATCTATTTTACATTCATATACTTAGGGAGAAAAATCTGCTGGTTCTAGAAAAGAAAGGTGCAAAAAATGTATTTGGCAGTTAAACACCTCTACCATGAATGTACTTCATGTTAGGAGCCAAGTACCCATGATTAACAGTGTACTTTGATTTAGGTTTTGCCTTCTTATAGCAAACAGCTATATCTTGTTGAAATTCAATGCTTTTATTATTATGACAGAAAAATGACTGACTACATATAAGGCTGTAGGGAGAAAAGTATATTGCAAGTGAATATGTTTACTGCACAATTAAGCTTGTGTTAAAAACACATGAACAAGTTTTACAGGTCAACTCGTCTTACGTACAAAAATGCCTGGATTCTCAAAATTTGTGCTAGCAATCGGATGTTGCTTTCTATACTGAATTTCTGTCTTTCTGTTCTAAAGAAACCATTGGAATAATTTTCTTACAGAATGATGGTTGCTATGACAACCATAGCAAATTTTCCTTTTCTGAAACAGATGTCTCATTTAGTTGAAAATTAGAATGTGAAAAACCCATGGGAAAAATTAATTCAAACTTTAACAGAACACTGACTACAATGTAATCTCTTATAGGTTAACCCCTTAACATCTTTCTGCACTCCTATAGTAACCTTCAAATAAACTCTAATTAAACCATTTTAACCTCCTATAAATGACCACCTTAGCTATCATTGGCACTTTAGTTTTCTTTGAAGTGTGAATTTCTGTTACCCATAATAACAGAGAAAAGTAGCATTAAAAGAGTGGTCAAACACATTACTCCCTTAACTATTTATCACTGTTTGTTCTTTTATTCAACCACCATTGGAAAGAGGAACAGTGCAGTTTGAGTGTTCTATTCTATTCTTCTGTCACTTAAATGGGGCATAACTTAGTTTTACATGTAATTTACTGGACAGGGCTGTCATTCATTACGTAAATCTGACCTGTAATTTATGTTAGAAGTGAGGGTTTGTGTTCTTATACCGGTATACATCTCAAATTGCGTAGCAGATGTACTAATGGGTAAGGGATACACAAAAAGGGTACCGGAGTGGGCAAACCAAGCAATATATATGTATTCTCCTATCAGAAGAAGTGAGAGACTGAAATGTGTTTCTTTGTGGCTTTCATTTAACTGCTTAACTAGAAGGAACCATTACTACCTTCATCTACACTTACTAGCTGAACATAAAAACCACGATCATTGCAGGTCAGTTACACATGCACATCTCCAGAATTAGTACGCAATTAAAAAAACATTCCAATTTATCGCATGACCCCCTAACTCCTGGCGGTCTGGTACACTGAAAGAACTTGGGGACTGCAAATTTTACTGCAGTAGCTTAATCAAGAATGTGCAGTCAATTGAGCCCGATTCTGCAACTGTTAGTTACACCACTGGTCTCAATGACATCAATGGGACTACTCACATGAGTAAGGGTTGTAGAATCAGACCCAGTGTCTACAAAGATGTATGGGTGACACTTGTCCTTTCTACCATTGCAGAATACTATTCATCAATGAGTAGCGTCTTGAGTACACCATACAAGCAACAACAACGTGCTAAAATTTCCGCTATGATGATCTCTCTTCTTGACTGACAGGCATTTCTGTGTCCCATTCAAGCAAGAGATTGCTCTAGTTTTCTCTTTGCTTATGATATATATTTAAAAGGATCACAGTGAAGTGTTACTCAGATTGATCCCCTGCGCAGAATTGCTATTTCTCTGTTGTAAATGAACAAGTAGGTATTAGCCCATCTTCCTACAGAAACTCATCAGGAAAACAAATTGCTCAAAGTTAATCCACTCAGCTCCACTCCTATATACAATTATACAACTGCATATCTTGAACATTAAAAGATTGGCTCATGCATGCCTCAAGCCATACTGGCAAAAAGTACAGGTCAAGGAACATGGGCGTATGATGTACAATTAACATCCTTGTTGCCAAAATTGCAGCCAACAGGCCAAGGACTGAATCAGAGAAGATAGAGCTGGAAAAGACTGCTTCAGGCCATCATGTCCATCCCCCAGGAACCCTGGCAGGATTTTCCCCAACAGGACATTTTTTAGTATTTTGTCTAGGCTTATTGTAAATGTGCCAAGCAACTGGGGCTTCCATTACTTCCCCGGGTAGCTATTCCATAGCTCAATACATTTTACTGTTTGGAAATTCTGACTGATATTCAGTCTCAATTTTACCTTTCTCAGGGCAGTCTACATTTACTACAGCGGCACAGCTGCACTGCTGTAGTGCTTCATTGAAGATGTTACTATGCCGATGAGAGAGCTTCTCCCATCGGTATAGTTATTCCACTTCTGCGAGAGGTGGTAGCTGTGTTGATGCGAGAAGCCTTCCTGTCAACATAGCACTGTCTACACTAGGTCAGTATAACTCTGTCACTCAGGGGTGTGGATTTTTCCACACCCCTGAGTGATGTAGTTATACGGATGTAAGTTTATTGTGTAGACCTGACCTCAGTTTCATCTTATTATTCCTAGTTATAATCCTATGAACCACTTTAAATACTGTCCATGATTGCCTGGAGTTTATTCCCTTCAGATGTTTGTAGTCTCATGTCCCTTATTATTGCATTAGTTGTCTTTTAGCCAACCTATGTGTAGCTTTTTAATCTTTCCTCAAAAGTCCCTCCAGTCCACTAATCATTTTTGTTGCTCTTCTCTGAGCTCCTCTGAGAATCTTCAATTCTCTTCCCCGGTTCTCAAAGTGCCTTCATGATCCTGTCACATCATCTTTTGCTGGGGTTGGTTGTTCCCACAATGACTGTTAATGGGAAATCCAAAATGTTCTTACTGTGCTGTCACTTGACCTTGTACCCAGAGGGTAGAAAACGATCTTGAATGGGCATGGTGACTAAAGTAACTATTCATCATTCAGAGATAAGAAACTTTGATAGGGCAGTGTTTGTTTATAGGCTTTTCTATGGCATGCATCATCTTAGTACATGACTACCTCACAAACGTTCACAGAAATGTAGGGCTGGAAGGGATCTTGAAAAATCATCAAGACCAGTCCCCTGCGCTGAGGCAGAACCAAGTAAACCCAGATCTTCCGAACAGGGGTTTGTCCAACTGTTTTTAAAAACCTCCAGTGATGGGGATTCCACAGCTTCCCTTGGAAGCTTATTACAGAGCTTAACTAACCTTGTAGTTAGAAAGTACTTCCTAATATCTAACCTAAATCTCCTTTGCTGCAGATTAAGCCCATTATTTCTGGTCCTACCTTCAATGAACATGGAGGACAACTGATCACAGTCCTCTTTAGAACAGCCCTTAACGTATTTCAAGATGTTACCAGGCCCCTCCTCAGTCGTCTTTTCTCAATACTAAACATGCCTTGGTTTTTAAACCTTTCCTCTTAGGTCAGGTTTTCTAAATCTTTAATCACTTTGTTACTCTCCTGTGGACTCCGTCCACTTTGTCCATAACTTTCCTATATTGTAGTGCCCAGAACTGGACATAGTACTCCACTGAGGCCTAACCAGTGCCAAGTAAGGCGGAGCAATCACCTCCCATGTCTTACATATGACACTCCTTTTAACATACCCCAGAATAATATTAGCCTATTTAGGAATTGCATCACAATGTTGACTCATTCAATTTTTGATTCACTATCCTTTTCAGCAGTACTACCGCCTAGCCAGTTATTCCTTATAACCCTATTATCCTCTAGGTGCTTACAAACTGATTGTTTAATAACTTATTCTAGTATCTTTCCAGGTATTGAAGTTAAGCTGACTGGTCTATAATTCCCTGAGTCCTCCCTATTCCCCCTTTTAAAAATAGGCACTACGTTTGTCCTTCTCCGGTCCTCTGGGACCACACCCATCATCCATGGATTCTAAAATATAATTGCTAACAGTTCCGAGATTGCTTCAGCTAGTTCCTTAATATCCCCAGGATGAAGTTCATCAGCCCTGCCTACTTGAATATATCTAACTTATCTAAATATTCTTCAACCTGTTCTTTCCCCTATTTTGGGTTGCATTCCTTCTCCTTTTTTGTTAATATTGTGCTGAGTATCTGGTCATCATTGACCTTTTTAGTGAAGACTGAAACAAAATGGGTGTAAAGCACCTCAGCCTTCTTGATGTCATCAGTTATTAGCTCTTCCTTCCCTGTTAAATAGAGGACCAACAAATTCCTTCATCTTTCTCTTGCTCCAAAGATATTTAAAGAACCTCTTCTTCTTGCCTTTTATGTCCCTTATTAGATGTAACTCATTTTGTGCCTTAGACTTCCTGATTTTGTCCCTCCATGCTTGTGCTATTATTTTTGTACTCCTCCTTTGCAATTATTCCACGTTTCACTTTTTCTAGGATTCCCTTTTGATTTCCAGGTCATTAAAGATCTCCTAATGGAGCCATATTTGCCTCTTACTATTCTTCCTGTCTTTCCTTTGCACTGGAATAGTTTGCAGTTATGCCTGTAATATTGTCTCCTTCCAAAACTGCCAGCTCTCCTGAACTCTTTTTTCCCCTTAGATTTTCTTCCTATGAGACCTTAGGTACCAGTTCTCTGAGTTTGTTAAAGTCCGCTTTTAAAAAAATTCTTTATTATTATTATTCTGCTGTTCTCACTCCTTCCTTTCCTTCCTGAACAGGGTTTAGCAAATAGAAATAAATGAGGTTTAGAGATGGGAGATGAGAATGACTGGAAACATAGAAAAATTTGCACATGAGACCAGTTGAAAAGACTGGGACTGTTTACATTTAAAAGGAGATCTATAAAAGGGGACATGATAGGGGTATACAAAACAGTTTACTGTATTGAGAAAGTAGATCAGTCTATCACTTATATTCACTATCATAATTCACTATAAATTCAAGAACAGAACATTAAATGAAACTGAAAGGCAGCACATTTAAAACTAATAAGGAAATACTTTTTTACACAATGCATGATTGGCCTGTGGAACTCATTGCCACAAGATATCAGAGGCCAAGAGGTCAGCAATATTCAAAGAGAGATTGGGCATTTATATGTGTACAAGAACATCTAGAATTACAATAGAAAGGATTAAAATAGCAAGATCATTGGAAGAGATTAAATCTTCATGCTTCAGGGCATAAACCAATCTCTAACTGGTGTACATTAGAAAGGGAGTTTTCTGGGGGTAGGTTATTCCATAACTACCTCCTGCAGGGTTTCCTGTACCTTCCTTTGAAGCAGCTGGTTCTGGCCACTGTTGGATTCAGGATACTGGACTAGATGGACAATTGATCTCATCTGGTATGGCAACGCCTATATTTCTGTGTTTGCAATATATCGTTATACATCCCTATGAAGTAAGCTAACATTATCATACCCATTTTAAAGACGAGGCTCTGAAACAAAAAGAGAGTAAATAACTTGCCCAATGCCACAAGGAAATCTGTGACAAAGCAATGAATTCAGATTAGCTTTCCTGATTATCAATCTAGTGCCTTAGCCACAACAGCATCTTTTTCCCATTGTGGAGAAGCTTGCAATACCTCTGTTTTTGCTATACATGCTCAGTGGATAAAAAGCTACGGTATCCAGGGCTGTCATTTCTGCAACTTTCAATATAACTGATTAAAAAAAAAAAAAGGAAAGCAGTCCAAAAATTGGAGTAGGGCCCTTTGTCAGTAATTATTTTTTCCATTTCTAGTTACACATGAAACCATTCATCTTTTGTTTAGTGAAGGACTTCAGACATCTCTGACTGGAAAGAAGAAAAACTGAATAGTGACTAATATGAATTGATCATTTCTAAACATGAATCTGTTATAAAATAATGAAAAATAAAATGAAATCTATTTTATCTCCATACCAAGAAAAAGCAGGCTAACAGGCAAGGAGAAAAATTCCTGAAGTGCTGATTTTCAAAACAAGCCAGTACCAATGGAAGTAGATTCTTTCATTCTGCTGGAAGCCAAATGGAAATCTCCCAGTCGACGTTAAAAAAAGAAAATCACTCAAACTTTAATGATGAACTGGACTAAGAAGCAAAGAAATTCAACACTAGAGATAAAATCCTATCACTACTTAATATTGGGATGTCTGCTCACCCTACTAAAGGGACTGTCCCGATATTAGGGGCTTTGTTTTAGATACGCAATTATACCCCTCCACCCTCTCTGGGGAAAAAAGATGTCCTGATTTTTCACACTTGCTCTCTGGTCACCCTACTACTTAATGACTCAACACTGTGTAGTAGACTGAGCATAGGACTAACAAGCTTATTTCCTGAAATATCAGGAATTGTTTCCTCAGTTTCTCATCTCCAGAGAGTTAATCCCAATATCAGAGTGCAGCCAGGTCCTTGGGGCTACGCACAGTAAAGTAGCAGTTTCCTATGGAATCATTTCCATAGCGGCATAGTAGCAAAGGGAAACAAAAGCATGAAAAGTGGAGCAGCACTATTTTTTGAGGTCCTACAGTCCACTTGGGACTTGAATTTGAAATGTAGAGCTCCTCAGGAATGAACCAATCAGCAAGGGAAGACAAAATCAAAATTCATCCATGCATGGACCCTTTCAAAGATTTTTTTTCTTCACTGCCAAAAGAAATGGCCTCCTTCCCCATTTGGAGGTCTCATGGAGTAGGGTTGGGGTCTCCTTAAAGAAGTCTACTATAGACCTCTCTGGCCTTTTTCTTAAGGGCGTCTCTTGTCCTTTGTAAGGCAATCGAGCTGAAGAAGAGCCTCTGCTCTGGAGAAGGGTGAAGAGGGGGGAACACTGAATGAAGCATCTATCACGAGGTGAAACTCACCCCTGTGCAAAGGGCCAGAAAATTACTACTTAAGTCCCATTAATTTAAGTAATGCCTAGGCCTTCTGCTGGCCCATGGCACAAGGGTGAATTTTATCCACAGAGAGGAAATGTAACCCCAAATAAAGATTAGCCTCTGTGGCTATAAAGCTCAAAGGACTTGTGAAACTTCCATGGACTTTTGAATAAGACAAAACAAGATTAAGTGCATTCAAAATCCACAAAAAAAGGCCTGAACAGGAGCCACTTTTCAGTTTAGAAAAATGTAAATCTCACCAGATTTACATTTTTCTTTCAAAATTCCAGGAGTAATTAGACCATATGGACCTGCTCCCTGCCAATTTTGTTTTTTACAAAAATCAAAACCCATTTTGAGTTAAATGAGCATAAAAATGCTTCCAAAACCAATAAATAATGAGTGCATATATATGTATAAAGTATATTATTTTTAACACGTATAATTTAGCAACAGCTGAATTTATTTCTTGTTTTAAAAAAAAAAAAGGGGCTCCTATGCTGACACCTTGTGTGCCAAGTTTCCACCTGAATTGAACTAAAAACAGCTCTGTTAATAATTTCCTGAAATCTTTAATTCACCCTTAAGTATGGCAGTACAAACTCATTGCTATGATAATTTTCTATACCTGCAGCTTATGGCTTGAGATAATCTCTTATAAAGTACACAAGGATGTTCAGCTCAGCTGGCTGGGAATTCTGATATATCCTTTTGAAAAAGAAACATATGTGCAAGACCTTCACCTGGTGTAAATCAGACAGTTCCATTCACTTTGGCAGAGCTATGTGGTACCAACCAGGTGAGGATCTGGCCTATAATTCTTTGCAACAGAACTTCAGATATTCTAGTGTCCTGGCCAGGGAAGAGGCTGTTAACAATGATGGATTTAAATTTTATCAAAATAGATTTTAAAAGCCCCACAGGATGCTTTATGATACTGTCTTTTTCTTGGGCGTTAGCACAAGCAGGCAGAGTCCCCAGAATGATGACACAGGCCTGAGCTCAGGAACAGCAAAACATGTAATTGTTACTGTTCCCCCCCAAGGGCTGATGCTACTGACTCCAAAATCCTTCATCTTCTCTCCCCCCCATCTCCTACCCGGCAGAAAACACTCCTCCTCCGCCCTTCCTCTCAGGGTTACTTGCAGGGTCAGGAACCCTTCTCAGGAGGAGCCACACCCTTTAGGGACTGTCTGTGGATGTGCCCCACACAGGCAGACCCAGCCAGCACAGTCACTCTGCTACAATATAAAACTGTTGCTCTGCTTATTGGCTTCACAGGAAGGGATGGACTAACGTTCCCCTCCTCCAAAGCAAGGGGGAGCAGGGAAAGAACTGGTATATGGTGCATCAGAATTTGTTCCTTGGTGGCCTTATGGGGTGGTGCAGCTAAGCACTGCCTTTTACTCAGAGTGGCTTGTAAAATTACCATCTAGTCACCAATTCTGTGCATTGATTGTGCCTGAATCTAAGGAGATGTATACAAGCTGTTGGGAACAAGGTAGTGGTGGTGGTGAAATAGAAACAATCCTCAGCTAGGGTAAATCTTTATAGCTCCATCAAAGTCAATGGAGCTAAGACAATTTACACCAGCTGAGGATCTGCTCCCAGGAGTGGTGTGTCTGCAAAGCAGTTATCTGTTTGTGTTTTCCTTACTTGGAATATTGCCAAGGGGCTCCACTGTTCTCAACGAAAGACAAAGCACAGTAGATTAAGGCTGGCATTATGTGGGGGTTTACATCTTCCTCTGAAACATCCAGCAGTAGCTGCTGTCGGAGACTGGAAACCCGACTGCAGATGGGTCATTGGTAGCTGGAAGTTCTTTTGTTAATGCAAAAATAAAGACACTTAAAATCAGCTCTTGCTCACAAAATTAAACTTTTAAGTAAATGTGAAAAAGAAAAGAGAAAACTGCTCTTGGGTATTGCTGTTTCACTCTTGTGGTTTATGAACTGCGTGAAAGGGAAGCATTCCCTATAGTGAAATTACAGGTCTCTTATTCTATAGGTCTTAAATTAAAAACTAGCTGAATCCAAAGTGGACTAGTTTACTGGATCTGAAGAGTCAATTATTTCTTTTAAGTAACTGAAATTGAACTACTTTGCCCAAATACAATACACAAATAACAATTATTGTCCAAGAAAGGATATTTCCCCCCTAAACTAATTAAATCAGGGAAGTATATTTTTCTACTATCCTCAAATTTAATTAAAACTAAAGATATTTGTACTGAAGTAAGCAAATGCAAATTTCATTCATGGAAAAATCTTACAGAATATTAAAGTTACCCAAAGTGGACAAAGATATTACAATAAAGTAATTTTAGCACCCACAAAACATGCTCTGAAAATAACTATAAATGATATAACTATATAGAGATATACACACACATATAATTCTCCACTGACTTGCACTTTGTGCAATCATTTGTGCTGTAAAGTGGGTATAAAATGCTACCATTCAGATTTGGTAACAATTTAAAGTCACTTTGCACACATGTAAATGACTCCACAAAGTGCAGCACAGTGAAGCATCAATCCCTATCTATAATACACACATACATGTGGGTCCGTAATCTGCAAGGTGGTTTAACTCACTGTTATCACTGTTCCAGTACTGAGTATTACCAATCCTCGGCCTTGGACTAATGTAATTTTGGAGAGAAATCTTATTTGGGAGGAAATATTTTGTGGCAGATTGATTAAAAAATAAATAGCAAGTATTTGAAGCTTCTCAGAGGCTTGAACTCTTATAATAAATCCTAGGGGAAATACAATAGTGAGCAGAGTGCAGCTAAAGTGCTCAAGAGTGATTTATCATATGGTTCTGCAATTTATCTCCATTACAGATGTGGTATATGATATGTATAGTATTACACATATACAATCACTCATAGTGTATATCAAAACTATATGCTAACACCCGACATGTTCATTTAACATGTAATGGAAGACTAATCTTGAGTAATGGGAGTTCAGTTTTTTGTTTTACTTTTTTTTTTCTTTTTCTAGCACCGTAAAAGCAATTTTTCCTACCATACATCAGTCACTTGACTGAATACTACAGTACAAATTAAGGATCCTATCCTGAGTTCTGAGGAACTACTCACATCAGTTAAGGAACTCATGTGCATAGTCTTTGTAGGATAGGTCCTGTATTTCCTACATTTTCAAGTTATATCATGGGAAAAAATTTCCAAAAAAAGTTTTGCTCCTCAAAATGCATTCATTTTAAGCAATATGCTGTTAGTCAAAGAAACGGATTCAGGCAAAAACTTGTTTGTTAGTTTACACAGTTATAAATACAGGCTACATGCACTTCTCAAGTCTTGCTTTCTGCCATTTGAGAATCTTTTACATTTCAAGTGTTACTCAATATGAAAAAACCTGAACATCCGAATTTAATAGCTCATCAAAATCATTTTTGCAGGAAGTACCATTCATATGATCTTCCAGATGCTGCAAATTAAACTATAGTGTTATGGTTTTAAGCATTTTTAGACACAGCACTTTCCAAAAATGGAATATAGTTTCTGATAAGTACCGAATAGGGGAAAAAAAAAGTCACTCCATCATTCCATTAAAACAGCAGTTCTCAAACTTTAGAAACCCGAGGACCCCCATTTTGATTTAAAATTTTTCACGGACCTCCAAGCCAGCTTCTAATTTTCCCCAGGGGTGCTCAGCCCCCATTCCACCCCTTCCTCTGCCCCTCCTCTTCCCAGCCTATTTCCACCCCCTTCCCCGAGCGTGCCCTGTCCCTGCTCCTCCCTCTCCCTCCCAGCGCCTCCTGCACACTGCTGAACAGCTGTTCCACGGCATGCAGGAGGCACTGGGAGGGAGGAGTTGATCACTGGGGCTGGCAGCCCTGGACATGACTCATGGACCCCCTGGAGTACCCTTGCAGACCGCCATGGGTCCGCGGACCCCAGTTTGAGAACCGCTGCATTAAAATATAATTACACCTGGATTTACTTGCTCCGGACTGTAATTAATATCTTTCACCAGAATGATCAATTTTGTTTTCTCTTTTCTAAAAATGTTCCTATTCTTTATGCATCTGTCACATGTTCCATTTACTGAACACCTGAAATAAAACATCTTCAGCAGTCTCACCATAATGCTACAGCCGTATCAGGCTTAAGATGTCAAACCTTTCCCCAAAACACCAGTATATATGATATGCCTCAATTTTCAATAACTAGGGGAGTCTATTATTCACACTCATGATTTTCATTTTCCTGGAGAAGCATGTCAGTCTGCCTAAATTACTCATTATATTGCATACCTCCAATGGATTGGTTAAGAAACAGCTCCAATCCCAGGGCTTTTAACAACACAGAACATCCATCTTTTAAAAAAAAATACTTCTGAGCTATCAAAACCCAGCATCCTGTAACAGGCACTGCCAGAGCTAGACATTAAAACATGCAACTAGCTTAAAAATCTAATTAAACCGAGATCTGCAGGAATTTTAAATTGCAATTTTCTTTTTGCTTAAGGTAACAGTACAGAGGTAATTCTGCTCTGACTACCCCTATTCTAAACTGATGAACTGAAGATGGGGAAGGGGGTTGTAACATAAGATGAAAATCTCCTTTTCTGTATAGCAGCTTCTGTGCCATTCTGGCCCAGACCATAGGATGGAGAGCCCATTTATGTATGGGTGTGGGTGTGTGAGCGAGAGCATAAAGAAATACGGGAAAGAGGTTTTCTTAGATCACTTTGCATATGTCTATGCCGCAGCTGGGACGTGCCTCCCAGCCAGGTAGACAGATACGCGCCAGCTCCGCTCAAGCTAACACACTAAATATAGCCGTGGGGATAGGTGGTGGTGTGGGCTAGTCCCTCCCCCCAACCTTGGACCCATGGGGTCAAGTGGGCTTGTACTCGGGTGGCTACCCAGTGCTTCAACATCCACACTGCTATTTTTAGTCCACTAGCTCAAGCAGAGCTCACATGTGTCTGTCCACCCAGGCTGGCAGGCATGTTCCAGGTGCAGTGTAGACCGACCCTTTGAGGCAGAACAGCAATTTGAGTATTTTGTTTGCATTTTAGAAATAGGAGTCTGACATTTACCATCTAATATTGCTGCTGCTGTACCTGTGAGCCATACTCCCAATGGAGGGAGCGGGGGACGACTAATATTTAACATGGTATGTTAAATGGAGTAAATCTTTGATTTTAATACAATTTCATTTTAATTGATGTGCACCTCGGTGACTGTAAAGATTTGTACAAGGCCTGGCAAAACAAACATTAGATGATTCATCACTGGCAAAATGAAAGTGCGTCCCTCTTGTGAAATGAACCTATAAATCTTTGTTACATTATTTTACTGACGGAGACCGAGCTCAGTGAGGAATGAAAACTATGATAACTGTTTGGTAAGGTGGAGAGGAAAGACAGAGGGCACCAAAATGGAGGCTCAGATTGCAGAAGGGTGTGAACTGGTATAAAGCAAAAGCAAGCTGGACTAATTTGTCACTTTGCCATTTTTACCTAAACGATTACTAACTGTATAACTAAAGCTACCATTCCCCTCCCTGAATGGATGTAGCAGAGTCCTACACAACAATCAGAGCTACAAACTCAGGACTGCAATGGAATAAATAGTTAGCCTGAATAAGCCAAGCAGGACTTGGCTCTCAATATTACATCAGAGGTAAACTGAGTCAAGAGGAACAGTAACAGCTAGGACCAGAATTGCAAATTCAACATTACAAACAGTGGAGTGGGGATTTTGATCATTAGTGGCCAGATTTTCCCCTGTGTTAAAGTTGTTTTTGCACCAGTCTGAAAGCTGATGTAAAGTAAAGCAGCCTGAAGACTGCTCTGTTTTATGGCAGGGATCAGCCACACCACACTCCTGGGCATTACTAAGCACAGCAGAGGAACTTGACCTATAGGTTATTAATTTATGTGCCACTGAATGCCCATTACCAGAACAAAAACCCTTTCCCATGAACTGGTGGGAGACTGTACAAGAGCTGTGTTGCTTTCTGAAAATTGGCACGGCCTTATCCAGTCAATGTGCATTAGAGGCTTGGGGGAGAGAACAAAAACTTGAAGTCCGAAATGGATGGGCATCTCTCATTGCAGATCAAATGCTTGTGAAGGACTTCCTAGGGGAAAGTAACTTTCACCTTCCATCCTCCCCACAAGAGTAATGAAAGCTCCTGAAGTTCCAGATGGCCTGGAACAAAAGGATACAGGAGGGGATGGGAACAATACACACTAGAAAAATATAAATGCCGCCAAAAGGAAAATGAGGAATCATTTCACAAGGATAGACCCCTGCAAACAATTCCCACGCAAGCAAAAATCCAGCCTTCAGGTAACCAGTGCTGCAGAAAATCCCTTGCTGAGGGCTGCTTCAAGCTATCCAGAGCAATATCTCATTCCGACTAATGAATTTCTCACATTTCGTAATAGTGATTTCCCCCCATTTTCCACAGGGGATGTGTCTGGACCCAGACATACAGAACTCTTTTCTGCCACGCTGCCTGTCTGGGTCAGGACAAATATGTTCCTTTATGACCCCTCTACAGCATTGCACAATTGGTCTGGGACATTATGAGGTTTTAGTGATTGTGGTATTGTTGGCTGGTAGTTTATGGGTTGTTCTTGTTGTTTGACAGTTCTCATCTTCTGATGGATCAAGTATTGCCAAAGGTGGGATCTCAGTGATGAATAGTCTGATACGTGTGTCAAATCCTATGTTTTCCAAAGGAGGGAAACTTGCGCTTAGACTGCACACAAACCCCAACAGTGTTGCTTTTGTCTAGGGGAAGCTTTATACCACCGCATTGTGGCAATGGCAGGGTAGTGGAAATAGTGAGGGCCTGGGCATAACTCTTCTCATCTACAAATGGATTCTGATTTGAGAAAGAGCAAGAGAGACAGAGAGAAAGAGAGAGAGGGCTAGAAGAGGTCCTTTAGCATACTGAAATCCTGCCTCAGCACGGTGAGGAAGGACTAGAGGACCTCCTGAGTCCCTTCAAGCCCTACATGTCTATGAATCTTTGATTCTATTATTACTGATTCAGGGAATCTCCAGCCTGCTGCTACTCACCCGCTAATTATACAATACATGAACAGAGACTGGTGTGCTCATCCATTGTGTTCTCAAGGAAAAACCACTATATAATCCACAAAAGCACCTTTAAACTAAATTACAAGTATTCTGCAAGGGATAGGCACACTTTTAAGGGAAGGGATGGCACCAAAGAGAGAGGAAATCTCTTATAAAGACAGGAAACTTTATTTACAGTTAGGGCTCCGTATCTGTCATGGAGGCCACGGAAGTCACGGATTCCATAACTTTCCGTGACTTCTGCAGGGGCCAGGGTAGCTGACCTCACAGCTGCCCCAGCAGCTGGCTCCAGGGCCAGCTGCTCAGGTGGCCCCCAGGACAGCCACGCCAGCCATGTTTGCAGCAGCCGTGGGGACAGCCACATCAACCACTGTACCAGCGGCCCACAGCGATGGTTCCGGGGTGGCTGGAGCAGCACCAGTCTGCGGCCCCAGGCAGTGGTCCCCAGCTGGAGTAGCCATGGGCAGCGGCCCTGGGCAGCGGTCCCCAGCCAGCCAGAGAAGCCCCGGTCCACAGGACCAGGCAGCTGGTGCCGCTGGCCCCGGACATCCCACCCCCAACAGTGGCCCCCTTGGATCAGCCTCCCTCAGCAGCAGCCCCTCCATGGCCCTCCAGCCTCCCACCCCCAAGATTTAATCAGGTATTTTTGGTATAAGTCATGGACAGGTCACGGCCGTGAATTTTTGTTTATTGCCCATGACTTGTCCATGACTTTTACTAAAAATACCCGTGACTAAGTCATAGCCTTATTTGTGGTCTATTTAGCTCAGAACACATTTTACTCTCATACCATTGGAATCCTGTACAGTAGAGAAGCAGCAAGATCACACATGCAAGGGTAGATCAAGCAAGATTTGTTCATGTTGATAAAACATGTTGAAAACCTCTGGGTGCCAATGGACCTGTTTATTTCCACATGGTGCTTCTGTCACAGAGACAAGGCAATTAATCCAAGTAAGCACAGTAAGGGCAACATTTTCCTGATATGAGACCCAGTGCAAGGCCCTCCTCACCACTTAAGAATCACATCGGGGAAGAGGATGATACTGACAAAGTGGCCATGCAAGTGGAGGCCTCCGCTCCCCGTTATGCCAGCCCAGCACAATCAGTTTCCCACTGCTGTAAAAAGGACATAGTACATACACACCAACCTCTCAAGGGTATTCTGAGGATTAAATAATGTCTGTAAAACTGCTTTGTTCATGTAAAAAAAAAAACAGGCATTCTGAACAATCAGACCCTAAGTATCAGAGGAGTAGCTGTGTTAGTCTGAATCTGTAAAAACCAACAGAGGGTCCTGTGGCACCTTTAAGACTAACAGAAGTATTGGAGCATAAGCTTTCGTGGGCATTCACCCACGAAAGCTTATGCTCCAATACTTCTGTTAGTCTTAAAGGTGCCACAGGACAATCAGACCCTAAGTGTCTCAAGTTGGGTGCCTCATCACTGAGGAACCAGAAATTATTGGACATTTTTGAAAAATTTGGCTTTAATTTCTCTCAGATTTCCTCATCTAAAAAATGGGGATAATATAAGGCACTGTGAAGAGAAATTCATTGACGTTTCTGAAACACTCAGATGCTATGGCGACAAATGCCATAGAAACACCCATGAGGCAATTAATTCTGTATTCAGTGTTGAGTTTGTTTGGTATGTAGTAAATAAGACAGTGGCCACAAATCTCAGGAATGATGAGGACATAAAGAAATACTGAACAGCTACTCCACTCAGTGAACATCATCTATCCTGTGCACTGAATGAAGCGGAGGCTCTCTAGAAAAAAATAGTATGTGATCATCTAATTAAACATAGTATCATAATTATTCCTGGGGGAATTCTGTGCCAAAAAATTACAAATTCTGCGCACAATATTTTAAAATTCTCTAAATTTTCTGCATATTTTTTGTCAAAATAACACAATATAATCATGCCAGTTTCAATTATTTTGGCAATTTATTTCAAAATACCTATCAGTAAGTATGTCTGTAACAATACAGACAACAAAAAAGATTCAGGAAATGTTTTTTGACAAATAGCTTCCTTCCTTGGCATATTAATACAGAACTTTGAGTAATAATTCATTTAAACTACAATACCAGAAACTAGGGCTGTCAATTAATCACAGTTAACTCACACGATTAGCTAAAAAAAATTAATCGCAATTAAAAAAATTAATCGCGGTTAATTGCATTCTTAAACAATAGAATACCAAATGAAATTTATTACGTATTTTTGGATGTAAAGTGCTCACTTTATATTATTTTTTATTACAAATATTTGCACTGTAAAAATGATAAACAAAATAGTATTTTTCAATTCACCTCATACAAGTACTGAAGTGCAATCTCTTTATCATGAAAGTGTAACTTACAAATGTAGATTTTTTTTGTTGCATAACTGCACTCAAAAACAAAACAATGTAAAACTTTAGAGCCTATAAGTCCACTCAGTCCTACTTCTTGTTCAGCCAATCAGTAAGACAAACAAGTTTGTTTACTTTTATGGGAGATATTTCTGCCTGCATCTTATTTCCAATGTCACCTGAAAGTGAGAACAGGACTTTGCATGGCACTTTTGTAGCCAGTGTTGCAAGGTATTTAAGTGCCAGATATGCTAAACATTGATATGCCCCTTCATGCTTTGGCCACCATTCTAGAGGACATGCTTCCATGCTGATGATGCTCATTAAAAAAATAATGCATTCATTAAATTTGTGCTCTGTTTTACCTGCACTCTGCAATATATTTCATGTTATAGCAGTCTTGAATGATGACCCAGCACATGTTGTTCATTTTAAGAACACTTTCACAGCAGATTTGACAAAATGCAAAGAAGGTACCAATGTGAGATTTCTAAAAATAGCTACAGCACTCAATCCAAGGTTTAAGAATCTGAAGTGTCATCCAAAATCTGAGAGGGATGAGGTGTAGAGCATGCTCTAGAAAGTCTTAAAAGAGCAACACTCAGATGCGGAAACTACAGAACCTGAACCACCAAAAAAGAAAATCAACCTTCTGCTGGTGGCATCTGATTCACATGATGAAAATGAACATGTGTTGGTCCGCTCTGCTTTGGATTGTTATCAAGCAGAACCCGTCATCAGCATGGACACATATCTTCTGCAATGGTGGTTGAAGCATGAAGGGACATATGAATCTTTAGCACATCTGGCACGTAAATATCTTGCAACGCCAGCTACAACAGAGCCATGTGAACACCTGTTCTCACTTTCAGGTGACATTGTAAACAACAAACGGGCAGCATTATCCCCTGTAAATTGTAATCAAATTTGTTTCTCTGAGTGATTGGCTGAAGGAGGACGGAGTGGACTTGTAAGCTCTAAAGTTTTATATAGCTGCAATCAAAAATAAAACAATTTTTTGTACATAATTCTACATTTGTAAGCTCAACTTTCATGATAAAGAGATAGTATTTTTCAATTCTTCTAATACAAGTATTGTCATGCAATCTCTTTTGTTTTTTACAGTGCAAGTATTTGTAATAAAAAATAAATATCAAGTGAGCACTGTACACTTTTATTTCAATTACAGAATACAATATATTTGAAAATGTAGAAAACATCCAAAAATATTTAAATAATTAGTATTCTGTTATTGTTTAACAGCACAATTAATCACGATTAATCACAATTAATCTGTTTAATTGCTTGACAGCCCTACCAGCAACTTATTTCCCACACCCCTCAGAAGCAATGCAAAGGCTTGGGGGAGTCAGGGGTAATGGAGGAGCCAAGGGAGCAGGAAATAATTGCTGGAAAGGAGCCTGGGAGCATGGGAGAAATATGGAACAGGGACTGTTAGGGAGTTGGGGAGCCTCCCCTGTGCAGATCCTGGCTGACCCCTAGCCTCTCCCATTCAGTCAGGCACATCTACCCATGTCCCCATGTGTCCCTGCACCCCCCACTCAGCCACCCCCTATCCCCAGGTAGCCCTGCACCCTCTCAATATCCATGTATCCCTGCACCCCATTCAGCTCCCTCCTGCCCCCTGTCACCACATGGCCCTGCACCCCTATTCCCATTCAGCCCCTGCCCCAGTCTGTCCCCCAGCTCTTCTAGCTCTTCTGCTCTTCTGAACCTCAGTCTGTGACACCCCCAGCAGTCCCATGTGACCTGCTTTGTCTGTCCCTCCCCATCCCGTGCCTCTTAACTTGGCCCCACAGGCAGGGCGCTGTGAGTAACACAGCTGACCGCTGGCTACTACTGCCAATGAGTCGGCAGCCCCTGTTGGGCAAAAGGCATAACTGCAGCATCTCTCTGGAAGAATGTATTTTCTGCAGAGAAAAAAACTGTGTGAGACATTAATTCTGTGCATTTGCAGTGGGGCAAAATTCCCCCAGGAGTACATAATGCATATGCACAAAGGGTTGAATACAGGTTGCTCAGGCAACCTTAATTCTGGAATTTAATATTTGAGCACTTGCCTTTGCACAATTAACAATATTCTTTTAGTGTAAGTGTCACGGGGTGGCACAAGCCCTTTAAGAGGGAAGAGGCCAGTGCATCTAGGACTGGTCAGCTGACCCCCACATATAAGAGAAGGCACCTGGGCCCTGGGGGGGAGCATAGGTGAGTCAGGCCTGAGATGAAGTCAGGAAAGGGGCAGAGAGATACGACCTGGAGCTCTTGTTTTCTGCTCGCTGGCACTGTGGAGACAGGCCAGAAGCCAGGAGGCTGGGGAAGTGGGAACAGGAACAGCAGGAAATTCCCTGAGAGTGGCTGGCAGAGTGCCCTGGGAGAAGAGGCAGTGGGGGGGGGGGGAGGGAGCCCTGGGAGGATAGGCTCAATTAACAGAGATGGGGAGAACCCTGTCATGGGCCCTGAAACATGGGAAATTGAGAGAGGTAAAGGGAAAAATCATCAGGGAGCTACAGCCCACAGTGGGCTGAGGAACTTTGTTGGACAGGTTTTTGCGTATGTTTGAGAAATAAAACTGCCTGCAAAAAAACCAATCTTGCACTTTGAAGTCATTGGTGCAAGGGAGTTTTGTCACTAATTTCGAGGAGAGCAGGATAGTGTTTTATTTTCTTTATAATTAGACAAAATGATTGTCTTTTAGATTATATTGGAAGTCAGATGATGTTAGTACACAAGTGCAACTAAAAATATTAACCACCCACAAGTGGTACCGGTTGAAAGGCTTTGGGAGACAAGATAAACAAACCAATCCAGCTTTCACGCTTTACTGTGTAACTAAAATAACATCAACTTCAATTTGTACAGTTGAGGATCTGTATAATGTAAACAATAACAAAAATTTCATTTCTCTAGCACCTTACATCTGAGGTTCTCAAAGTACTTTGCAAACATGAATTAGCCTCACCTACCTCAGAGATGTATGGTCGCTGTGATTTATACTCATTTTTAGAAACAACAAAGAGTCTGGTGGCACCTTAAAGACTAACAGATTTATTTGGGCATAAGCTTTCGTGAGTAAAAACCTCACTTCTTCGGATGCATAGAGTGAAAGCTACAGATGCAGGCATTATATACAGACACATGGAGAGCAGGGAGTTACTTCACAAGAGAGTAGTTCTAATGGAGGCACAGCGTCAGTGATAGAGCCAAGAACAGAAACCCATGAAAGTACTGACACTCAGTCCCACTTCTAACCACTAGGCAATGCCTCCTTCAATCAGATTAAGTGGAATGAAAAATGAGTAACTATATTCAGAATAATAACTGATAAAGATTTCTCGTAAGGGTTTTTAAAATTAAAAGGGCTCAGAATTAGACAACATATATCCGTAACCAGCACATGGGAACATTAATTGGGAGAGATATAACCAAACCATTTTAAAAGCTAATTTATATACATAATCTCAAGATCTGGCATTATTGAAAGAAAGTGTGTTAGGAGACTCAGCAAGAAACTACAAGAAACTCAGCTTTCTTGTTGAGCTCTGCAGGAAAGTTTTAGGAACTATTTTAAGGTATCAATGAGGTCTTAGGGATGATCAGGAACATAGAGTATTGTGGTGCAAAGCAAGAAAAAAAATCCAAGGAAAGTTTTCACTAACCGCCTGTCATTCTTTTGAGATTATCATTACTATTGTGTATAAAGGCACTGAGATTAATTTCCCAGAAAGGCTGTGACAAAGGTTCCATGTCAGAAGGCATAAAGTTTAAAAATAGGAATAAACGTTAGTAAACTTTGAATTTAACATTCATAATTATTACTCATTAAATTATTCATCACTTCTAGGCAGTTGTGTCTCCTGTCTGGGGTCTGTACAGCCTCACTGGAGGACAAGGCTGGGGGCGGTACAGCTGTGCCAGAGGAACTGCCGGCACAGGGCACTGGCTTCTAGGAGCGGCAGCCCCACATTCAGCTCCTATCACTGCTGCAGTTCTTGGGAGAGCCCTGCGGTTCAGTGGATCCACGGCTATCCGCATCCATGGATATAAATTTGTATCCACACAGGGCTCTAGTCACGGAACATTTTTTTATGAGGAGGGTCAGGGTTGGGGAGTCGGTACCGTACTGGTAAAAGTTAAAAGCTATTTGCACCACTGGTCTCCAGACAGGTATTGAATCGGAGGACTCCTACGCACATGGGCTATGCCCCGTTTTGGGCAGCAACACCAATTGTTGATGCTCTGTTGCACTGAATTTTTGTCATGTCCCCAAGAATGAGGTTGTGGTCACTTTGCTCCCCTGTAACCTAGCTTCCACCATCAGGAAACTCTGACCTTTTGTATAAGGCAGCACAGACCTTCAGTTACATTTTTCCAGCTTATCCTTTAGCTGAACCAACTCCTTGGATCTCAACACTGTCAAACAGTGAGGAGGTTTTGATCCAGTTCTAACACTATAGTTCAGAACTCTTTCGAATAAATTAGTACATAAGCACTTAGAAGAGAGTAACAGAATGAATGGGAAGCACCACAGATTCGCAAAGAACAGGTCAAGCCAGACAAACCTGATAGCCCACAGAACTTGAGCAAAATTACAGGGTTAGTGGACAAGTGAAAACAATAAATTTAATTTAACCATAACATTTCATGTTAGTGGGGAAGCAAAGATGTCCCCAGGAGGCTTTCACAGATTTTCATAGGTACAGGAAGTTCAAACACAGGATTAAGTTAAGCAGCAGGTGGGTAGGTTGAAAATAAAGAAATATCTGGAAAGCTGAGAGAGATGGGCGTATTTAAGTGGGATGAGATTTTAATATAGATAAATGTAGAATAATAAGCTTGGGAAAAATTAACACCCAGCTAAAGCAACTAAATGGGAAAATGCCAATTTTCATTAAAAAAAAGTTTCCAATAGATTTCACAGTTTATTCACACTGTGAGAATTCACACTGGGTATATGCATCAGGTCTGACAACTTGTTTGCTACATTCCAGCCTGATGTGATTTCAAAAGGAAGAAAAACAGATTCCCTGAAAACCTACCTTTTAAAACAGAATATTAATTTCCTTTAAATATGCATACAGTGTTCATGAAACGTACCAGATTTACAACTTCAGTAACAGAAGTGTAAACTTCATTTTACATATCCACCAATGAGACCTAGAGGAACCCCCTGTAGAGGGGTAATTCAGTCTGCAACCCAATGGAGAATTTCTTCTTTAGATGAAGTGGTAAGGCCCAGTCCTTTGGAAGCCAGAGTTTTCTCCTTGTTATCACAAAAAAGTTCCAAGTGGCCTCAGAGTACAGCAGAGGGAAAACTGTGAAGTACTGGTTAGCCACTGGTTGGTTACTATAAAAGCCAACATTATTCCAGAAACTAAACTGCATCTTGATGAAGGGTATTAATATATAAAAGAAAATAACATTCTGAGGGATAGCAGCTTATACTAAACTAAGAGAGAGAGAGAGAGAGAGAGAAATAATATATTTTCTCTTCACTGAATAATATATCTAAAATAGTGAGCTTTCAATATCAAAGGACAAACTCAAAAGACATATTTGCAATGCACTCAAATTAAACTGTAATAATGTAAACTTGTTAAATTGTATATCCTTTCCACATACCAAGTTAAAGCTACATGGAATATTTAAATGGCTGGCTCTTGAATGAGTGTCTAAAGGATACATTATCTTATCTTTGTCTCAATGATCCACATACTCTGATAGTCAGATATTTTGCCAAAGGAAAGATGAGCTACAACAAAATAAAAGTTTATAAAACTGAATATTACTCTTTTATTCACACACTAATCCAAATATGACTGAAGGGCGTGAAATGGCTAGTGTGGTAGTAATCAATGCTATAATTTTATTTATTTGTGTTAAAGAGCTGCTTACCAAGGAGAGCCATATATTCTGAACCCCCTCACCGTCACTTCAGAGTCTTGAAGATAGATGCAATTTGTTAGAAGAGACTGCACATTTTCATAGCTCTCTGGTTTCAGCTTAGACACAGAAGGAAAATAGTAAAAGTCCTGCTTGATTAAGTCTGCCATGAACTCTTGGTCAAAGGTCAATTCATGATTTCCTGCTATCACAATCTTGTATTCATATGGCAGGCTACCTAAAATAGTGAAAAACAACAACAAACCTCAGTTATCTTTCAGTTTCTGAAAACTGAATAAAAGAAACAAACAAGAAACACAAAACAGTACCACACAACATTCTTACACATTTGAAACAACCAAATTCTGCCCTGAGATGTGTGAACATAAATACCATTGACTTCAATGGTAGTGACATGCACCTTTCCAATAGCAGAATTTGACTCTCAATATACATGGAGGTAGTGTGATGACTCTGCCTTAACTATTTAATATTTTTTAAAAAATTATGCACACCTCTGCATGGTATTTACTTACCACTGGTTACAGCTGCCACTTGTCATGATGACAGTAAAACTCTCAGACAAGTGTTTGGGTATAAAAGCCACTGATCATAATCCTTATTAAAATAAACACCACCTCTAAATTTCCTGCAACCTGCTAGTGCTTAAATATCATTTCACAGTAAAGAGGCCTTACATGTCCAAAGCTTCTGCCAGACTAACAGACCTCCTTTGCCACCATCCAGAAGCCAAACCTTCAACCAAGATAGGGCTCAGGCTTACCTATTGGGATCCTTTGTATCTGTGCCTGATTTGCCTTCCCCCATAGCCTTTAGCCCTACCCATTTTCAAACCTGTGTCCAAGTTTTGGGAAAGGGGTTAAGACAACCACAGGGGGGGCACTTGCCCTCAAAGCTGCAACAATAAAATTGCAAAAAGCCAAGATCAATGTAGCATAGAAAACTTCTGCCTACTAGGAAAATTTTGTGAGTGCTTGCAATCAGGCCGGCTCTAGGTTTTTTGCCGTCCCAAGCAAAAAAGTGTTTGGCTGCCCCCCCCACCCCAGCCCTGGGCTCTCACCCACCCCCCACAGTGCCCTCCTGCATCTCCTGCTGCCCCAGCCCTGGGCTCTCTCTTCCCCCACCCACCCGCACCCCCTGCTGCCCCAGTGCTGGGCTCTCCCATGACCCGACCCCAATCTACCCACACACCCTGCCACCCCCAGCCCTGGGCTCCCCACCAACAGTGCTGACTCCACCTGCTCCCCCCTCGCCTCCAACCAGTTCGGCGCTGGCAGGGTTGGGGTAAGCAGGGGGGCTCCCGGACCATGCCTCAGCCCAGGGTCCCTCCAGCCAGGGCTCCTGCCTCCAGGATCGGCCGGGACCCGGGAAGGCAGAGCCGGGGGACTGCCCCAGCAGGAGGCTGAGGAGCCGGGCCAGGGTAGCCCCAGAGGGAGTGGAGCCCTGGAGAGCGGGATGCGGGCCCCGCACAGCAGTGCCCCGCCCTCTATGGCCCTGCTGCTGCTGCTTCTGGCCACCGTGCCACAGTCCCTGGGTGGCTCGGGACGCTTCACCCATCCCCGGCTGCGACGCTGGGGGGTGGCCACCAGCAGGCAGCTCTGTGTGCCCCACGGGGCGGCCCCCAGCCTGAGTGTCCTCTGCTCAGAACCTGCCCCGTGGCGGGAACTGCAGCGGCCCCGGGGCACCCCCGCACACGACACGCTGCTGCTGCCGCCAGGGCCGGCTCTAGACTTTTGCTGCCCGAAAAAAAAAAAAATATGGCCAGAATGTTGCCCCTGAAAATGTACTGCCCCAAGCACGTGCTTGGTTTGCTGGTGCCTAGAGCCGGCCCTGCTTGCAATGAAGAATACTAACAAGATAACAGTCAAAGCAGTGAACTCATCATACACAGTGAAGAGTGTTCAATATTATACTCAGCAACTCGCTCTGAGTATTGATCCTCACAGCATATTACCACAGGACGGCAAGAACTCCTAATTCCTCTGCCCACAAACTCTCTCTCACATACACTCCCGAGCAGCCTCACTACAACAGAAAAATTCCTACCTGACTCCACGTGGTTATCAGCTGGACCCTGTACTTGAAAGCAGGGATCACCTGAGGGACCTTAACAAAAACCTTTGAATGTGTCTACAGAGGACAGAGAGGAGACTAAAAGATACATAAAGAAGAGGAAAACACTTTGAATAAGACTGCTTCCAGACAGAATATGGGCAGGACCTAACATTGCTTTTGTACTAGTGATGGTGGTTTGTGCCGGGGGGGGGGGGGGGGGGGGAGAGGAATGACTTCATTGCAAATGCATGGTAGTTACCTAAATCCACAGAAACCTAGTCAGATTTTTTTCTTAATTAAAAACCACAAGGTAACATTATATAAAACTTCACTGATAACTCTGAGCCCAATTCAGAGCAAGAGTAACGGGTGATACAGATCACCATGTCTATATAAAATGGCATAAAAGTTGGCATGGGTAGGACCGAGGAATAAAATGCACTCACATGGGATTTACAGCTAGTGAAATGGCAGTTAGACAGGGCTGGTGATTGTATACAGACTGTGTGGAAATGGGGAAAAGAGGTGTGGCTTACCAAAGCCCAGGATGTACAGTCTAACAGTTGTCATAAAATCAAATTGCCCCTGTCTGATGTAACACAGGTAGAGATTACACCAAACATCATCCATATTCTTAGCAAACACTGCAGAGTTACCACATTTCCTCTCCTAGACAATATCCCACAGGGCATTAGGAGAACAATTTCAAGTACAGATAGCTGAAATTAACCCAACAGAGGAATAGGATAGGCCTCTAGTAAGGTAGGCTTGCAACCATCTTAATCCCTGAGGTTCCAAATGGACAGACACACCCAATAGCACTTGTCTAGGAGTTTCACAGGCAACTCCTAGAAACCAACTTAGGACATGTCAAGCCCTCTGAACATTTATCAGCACAGAACAATAAGTGTTGAAATGCTTTCTTGGTATTAGAACATGTAACAGATACTCAGGGGAGTTTTGTGGTAGAGATCCATGAGCTACAGCAGGGGTCGGCAACCTTTCAGAAGTGGTGTGCCGAGTCTTCATTTATTCACTCTGATTTAAGGTTTCGCGTGCCAGTAATACATTTTAAAGTTTTTAGAAGGTCTCTTTCTATAAGTCTATAATATATAACTAAACTATTGTATGTAAAGTAAATAAGGTTTTTAAAACGTTTAAGAAGCTTCATTTAAAATTAAATTAAAATGCAGGAACCCCCCCCCCCCCCCCGCCCCGGACTGGTGGCCAGGACCAAGGCAGTGTGAGTGTCCCTAAATCAGCTCGCGAGCCGCTTTTGGCACGTGTGCCATAAGATGCCTACCCCTAAGCTACAGCATCAACTCCCCACAAGATACCACAAGATTGCACTTGATATATGCAGAATGAGGAGGACTGGGGTGAAAAGTTATCAGGGTTTCAGAGACGGCCCATAACCCTTGATGGTGTATTGGGGGGGGGCACAATTTAAAGGCTTGGGGGAGGGGCACATGACTGACCCACACATTTCCTCTGGGTCCTTTTCCACGCCCCTGAGCCTCCCACACCCTCCAAGCCAGCACCATCTTCCCCCCACTCCCCTCAGAAAGTTCCTTCCCCACTTCTTCCATTGCCTCCCCACTGCGGACGTGGCATAGGCCGGAGCGGGCTCTGGATACCTACCACCAAGCAGGTAACTGTGGCTGTGGGCAAGAGGAAGGGACAGGACTCAGAGGGCTTGCCTGTGCCCCCTCTGGTGGAGTTGTGCTGCCAGCCCTATCTCTCTTCCCTGCTCTGGGTGCCTCCTAGTAGGGCCCAGCAGGAGCGCTAGAAGCTAGTGCATTTCCCAGGCACGTCCCCCTCAGTCTTGTTCAGCCCAAGTCCCACCCTGGCAGAAATCTGGGGGGGCACGTGACCCCGCATACACTCCCCATGCATCACCACTGCAGGGTTGGATGTGTGTTGTTGGCCAGCAATATAAGGATGCTGGCAAAACACAAAAGAGGTGCTAGAAAAAAATGCTATATTGAGTGGTCTGTAAGCACAAATGAATACATGAGTACCCAGCAGAACATATCCCATACGCTTACCCTATCTACACAGGCACTGAAGTTGGGTGGATGCACTGGCTGAAATCAAGCACTTAACCAACCACAAGTCCACTCCTGAACACAAAGCATCACCTCAGAGATTAGGGATAGAAAGATTCTTCCCCTCCAGGTCATAGACTGACAGTGAAGCTGCTCCATGGCTGCAATACCAGCCTCCGACCCATGTGTGTGTGTGTGTGTGGGGGGAGAGATGGCCAGAAACAGTGCACTACCTGATGACCAATGGCAGATCCATCATCCCCTCACCTATGAGATGCTACATCCTTACTGCAGAGTGATATGCTGGGTGTCCACAGAGCTAGGTTTCATGGAGCTCCTGGCAGGAGCACCTTATGTGCCAACTCTTCAAGCCTGCACAGCAGAGCTGTACCAGTTCTGCAGCATAGCCTTACATAACCACAGTACTGGGAGCAGAATTTGCTCCTTAGTGCAGCAAATAGCAGTGAAAACATACAGAGGAGGCTCACCATGTTCAAACACCCATAGCTAGCACAGCTACACATCATACTGATGGCATGTTCCTACTGAACCTCTGCTCTGAGCCAATAGCCCATTACCATTTTTTTTTTTACCCTAAAGAGAAAGAAAGCTGATGATCATAAAAGTACTCTTTGGTCAAATGATTTCTTCCCCCACTCCCAGAACAGATGTATATTTAATCCTGGTTAATCTTCATACATTCTCCTATAAATAGGATTTTTTTAATAGGGAAAAAAAAAGCATTTACACTTAGTATCACCTCTGTTTCCTTGGGCAAATTTAAAAATAGGATATCAGGATGTTGGGTTTTGGTACCTTTTGGAATGCTGAGCTAACATTAAGAATAAGTTTTGCACTCTGTTTTTATGCCAATATTATACTAATATTCAATTCTTTCCTGTGGACCATAAATGCAATTCCCCAATGGCAGATTCCTTCGCAGAAACACTTTTCTGATTTATGATTTTCTGGTACATTTAGATGATGAATGCTGGAGAGTCAATTAGTTATTTTAAGCATTTTTTTAAATTAAAATATTTTTATTTCCAATTCTGAAGCGCTTAACATTCTGCAGAATGTCTAACACATGTCCATATATCACATACACACACAGGCTGATAATGTAACATAAGTATTACAGTATGTCTAGGCATTCACAAGTATGATACAGCAATACCATTGCCTTTGACAAATACTGAAGAAAATTGCATGCCATAGTTTTTTTAGCAATTCCATTTCTATTCTATTTTCTAACTCTTTTCCAGCTCATCTGATCCATCCATCTACTAGCCAAGAACCTGTATGAGCTGGTTATAGTTGTTGCTTCCGCTAATGTATTTATGTCATGTTGCTGTCTGTGGGTGTTACTTAGGCAAATTAGCAAATTACTCTAAACGTACAGTTACATTTATTATAGTGGCGGCCAGAATCTCTGCTGTATTTACAGGTCTGTCAGCTTTTCAATTAACAGCTCTGTTTTTGATGAGTTTGCAGCTCAGCTTTCTTTCTTTCATTCCATACCTAGCTGGAACTTGCTAAATCTATTTCCCCTGCGTATCTCTACGCTTCTCCCCCACTCCCCACCCACTTCAAACCCTCCCTCTTTTCACTTAAATTAAGAGGGCCATTGTTTAGAAAACAGTAAAAAAAAATAGTTGATTTTTGGCTGTTTTTTTTTCACAATGTTGTTACCTTCTAACAAAATCTTTAAAGCCTGATCCTGCAAAGACTTATGAACGGGCTTAACTCGTCATACTGATTACTCACAGGGTATAAATTTAAAGTGCATGCGTAAGTCTTTGAAAAATCAGGGTCTTCATTTGTATCGGATTGATTAGAAATGTGGATATAATCTGCGACAGAGAGAAGCACTGGACCATTCTCAGGGCTGCAAAATATGGTACTCTATTACTGTGGTTCCTTTCTGCCTTGATCTTATCCTTACTACACAACAGTGCTCAGTTTACCGCAGATACAGAGATTTTCTCACAGCCCTATGCTATTTTCGGAGCACTGCACAAATTTCTCTGCCCTGTGGGCCTGATGCTCCTACTTTTGAAGTCAATGGCAAAACTCCCATTGATTTTAGTAGGAACAGAATCAGGCAACATGAGCTCAACCCTGTGAGGTACTGAGTGCCTCTTGAATGCCCTATACTGCAGGACTGAGCTCTTGGCAAACATCAAAGATCACTCATGTGCAACATATTTACACAGTAACCATTACATTAAATCATCAACTTTCTTGCTTACATATGTTTAGTACTTAGATTATCCTGAAGCAAGCCCCTAAAATCTTTGGATGGATTTCTTGTTACACGGTTATTTTCCTTGATTGTTATCATTTTTATGTAGTTATATATTATATAAGAGGGTTATCTGAAAAACAAAGAGAATTTTTAAAAACCCGAAATGCTGATAATTAGAATAATTTGCATTTAAGGTTATGAGTACCATTTCTCATTTGACCAACAGATCATTTGGAAATTAATCTTTATCTTAAATGTATTGACAATTCTGCATGGAATTTCCTGAAAATTTAAAAGCTTTGATGAATCATAGCAATGTAGGGGTAGAAGGGACTTTAAGAGGTCCTCTAGTCTATCCCCCCATGATGGGGCAGAACCTGATTCATTATGCCGTTACACAGCCTTTTTACTATTTTCACCAATAACTGATGTAAATGAGTTTATATTAATGTCATAATCAGAGATGCAACATTTGAGGAAAACAAGTTGAAAAGTTATTGTCACTGAATGTACTCTCTCTTTAACAGAATAACTCCACTGCAGAGAAGCAATTTAATAGGAAGAAATTATACATTCTACTGAATGCAGTAAAAGTTTCTCATATACCCAGTTGCTTTTAAAAACATTGGTATTAGTGTTTGGCTCTGCTAGCAGGGAAGCAGCAGACCTGGGATGGAAAGGGAGCTAGCTGTGTGTGTGTGCAAACAAATCTGAGACCATATACTGCTCTCATGGGAATTCTGCATATGGATCCAGTACAAAATATAGCTCCCACCGAGCGTATAAGGCATATGAGAGCACATAAGAAACAGATATGCCATTCAGGAATGCCATAACGTAACATACACAACATGTCCGGTGTGACTTACAGATGTATTTAATGCTAAAGGAAAAGAAGGAAGTCTGGAATTTTGGGAAATTATATGTTCTTATGACTGCTTATTCTGGTCTGCAAAACTCTCAAAGACTCCCTCTAAAATGCACATGTGTAGCTGCCCCCTGCTGGAAAACACAATATACTGTGCAGGGAAAATTCAAGCTAGAGCTGGTAGCAAAATTTTAGGCTATGTCTACAGTACATCCTATGTCAGCATAATTTATGTCGCTCAGAGGGGTGAATAAACCACCCTCCAGGTCAACATAAGTTACACCGGCATAAGTGCTCGTGCACACAGCGCTATGTCAGCGGAAGAGCTTCTCCTGCTGACCTAGCTTCTGCTGCTCACGGAGATGGTTTTTTTATGCCAATGGGGAGAGTGCTCTTCCGTCAGCATAGAGCGTCTTCACCACATACGCTGCAGCAGCACTGTAAGTATAAACATGGCCTTTATCAAAATGGTTTTCCATCTGAAAATACTGTTTCAATTAAACCAATTTTTTGTATGAAATCATATTTAATTTCTGACAAATTTCCCCTCGGGAAAAATGTCAGAAAAATTCAAAATTTTGTTTTGAAGTGAAAATTTTAATTTTTTCTGAAATGAAATTTTCAAAACAATTTTTTTCAAAATTTTCTGTTCACTAAATAGCCACAATATTTGGTTTTAATCAAATTTGGAATTAAAACAAATTTTGAAATGTTGAAATTCTGTGAAAAATGGAAATTTTGAATTTCAAACAGTTCTAATTTCAGCTACTGGGCTCTGGAGCATCTTCTCCCCAAGCAACTTCCAGGGCCTCCCATCCTGGGAGGTGGGGCTCAATGCTTCCTTTTTCCCCAGCCACTTGCAATGCTACTGGTTGATGGTGGGGATGAGAACTCAACAGTTCCCTATTCCCCTCCTCCCCTCTCTCTACCTCCCTGTTTTTCTCATTTCCTCCCTCCCCCCGCACACATAAAAATATGTTGGAGGAACACTGGCTTGGACCTAAGCCAAGCAGTCTCTATAAGAGAAGAACTTTTTATAAATAGATATCACCACAAACTCTCCTATTAGACTATGAGGACTTGGTACTTAAAAAACTGGGTGATCATATTTGATTCATGTGTAGCTGAAAAAACTATCACCTCCCCTCAACCCCCAAATTACCTTTACACATTGTCTCAAGTAAATACACATTTTTTCCAGTTCTGGCAAATGTTCATCAAAAAGTATGTTATTCTTTGTTCACTTAGTGCAAAAAAAATTATAATAGCCTTCGTAATAGAATAGAACCTTACAGTTATGAAAACTTTGGGAATGGAGGTTGTTCATAACTCTGAAATGTTCGTAACTCTGAACAAAACGTTATGGTTGTTCTTTCAGAAGTTTACAACTGAACATTGACTTAATACAGCTTTGAAACTTTACTATGCAGAAGAAAAATGCTGCTTTTAACCATCTCAATTTAGGTGAAACAAGCACAGAGTTTCCTTACCTTGTCAAATCTTTTTTAAACGTTCTCTTTTTTTAATAGTTTACAGTTAATGCAGTACTATACTGTATTTGCTTTTTTTTTTTTTTTGGTCTCTGCTGGTGCCTGATTATGTACTTCTGGTTCCAAATGGGGTGTGTGATTGACCGGTCAGTTCATAACTCTGGTGTTCGTAACTCTGAGGTTCTATTGTACGTGTGTGTATATATATTTGAATAATAACATTTTTGTTTTTCTTTCATTACAGTAGATTACTAATTAAGGAAATCAACTGAACATCTATTTTTTTATGTGCCAATACAAAATTATTATAGCAATTCCCAATTTTCAAACCACAGTGGGCCCCTTTTATAGGGAAGATAATTTTTAAAGAATTACCTGAAGTGCTGGTTCACTGTCACTTGAAAAACAGACTGCAAATACTAAAAAACCCTGGGACTTTCATTTTCTAATTCACTGTCTCAGAGTTATCTGTAAATGGACTTTGTATGTATTTAAAGGTGAATCATCCTTTGGCAATGCTTTTTTTCTTCTTAAATTAGATAAAATTGCAAATAATCCAAAAGCAAATGCATAGCTTTTATACTCCAGACTTCTCTTGTACTAAAAAGTTAGGAGTCTTTACCATTTATCCACTTTATTTAACAAAACACACAGACTTACAACTGCATCCCCATGCAACTTCAACAAGATATATGCAAACTCCTAACAGCAGCTGTGCTTTGCTTGTCTCTGGGTATTGTGCTAAGCAGAATTTTTAGTATTCTCTAAAAGCAGTGACAATCATACAAATGCCCACTTAATGTTTCCCCCCTCTCATTTCAACCTTTTAGAATACAGCAGTGAGTGATATAGTAAAAAGACTGTATAACAGTCTCAGATTGCTTTTTTAGCATCTCTTTGACAGTTCTGTGTTTAAACACTTGGCTGATGTCTGGGAAATTTACATTAACATACTTTTTTGTATGGTGTATAATCTTGAATAACATTGTAAATCAACACTCCTCCTTAAGTCATTTGTAAACTGTTAGATCTAGCCATTTCTGCAACATAAAAGTCAGCAATTAAATCAAACACTAAAATAACAAATAAATACAATATTTTTCACTGCTACATTTGCAAATTGGGAATTCTTTAAATACATAGATATAGATAAAAAAAACTAGGAACATGTTAGAAAAAAAATCTGCTAATATTCAAGCATATATACCAGGATACTCTGTTACATGTACAGTAATTGAACAAATTTATTTCTAAAGGAAAATGGACTGCGTTCCAGCCTAGGACCTTCATTTGCAGATCCTTGGTTCCTGCTTTAAACCATCTCTGCCTATGCAGAACCAATGCACTGTCCTCCTGCGTACAGGAGTCATTGTGCAGCATAGTTCAGCCCCTAAGCCACTGGATGAATTTTATTCTGTAAGAGTATTCTCTTTATATTTAAGCTACAGTATGAAATTCTATTCCCGATTCTACCTTTAAAAACAATTCTTAAAAATTCTTAATGGGGATGAAAAAATTCTACAGTAAGTTTTTTGTTTTAACCTTTTAAAATAACATATATATCTGAAGGACAATAAAAGGACAGGACACAGAGAACTGTATAAAAAAGTAACAGTAAAAATCACTTCACACTTACTACAAGGATTTCATCACAATTTGATACTGACTCCAATTCAGATCCTGCAAAATAATCCCCAGTGTCCCCAAATGCTCATCTTCTCAATAGGAAGACTATAAAAGGGTGGGTACTATGTCAGTATATGCACACCACTAATAATAATGTTTTGTGTTTGTGTATAATGATTTATGGTATATGTTCAAAGCAGTGTACAAATAGTCACTAATTAACATCTTTGTGTGGCATGTGGCTAGGTACTATTGTCCCTATTTTAGGAAGGGGAACAAGACAGAGGCTGTGATTTTCAAAGGTGTCTAATGGAGTTTGGTGCCTAGTTTCTACAGGATGCGATTTGGGTGCCTAGCTCCCTTAGTGAAACTTCTAGCCAAAGGTCACAGCCATGTCAGAATTAGATTCTGGACCTCTTGCCTCCCAATCCTGCCTTTGTGTCACCAGACCCCACTGCCTTCATGAAAAACTCCACTAAAGCCAACAGAGTTAAACACCAGAGTAAAACGTGTGAGTCCAGAATCAGACCCAGTGTTTGTAATAACAGAACTAATTTTTAGACAAAAGGTGGGGGGAAGCCATGCCAATGGGGTATTATGGAAATAGGAGTCATTCTGCAGTTCCTAGAACAGGAGGAATCATAATTTTGACTTTAACAATACCACCGCTATAGAATGCACACTGACCCACATTTCAAACTGCTGTGGTACAAATGGCCCTAAGTTGGTGCAGCCCGCCTTGGGAAGATGATCAGGTGTAACGGGGGAGATCCTCTAGTATAGCAGCACCTACATCATATGCTCCCCGCTGTCAGCTCAGGAGGCGTGGGTGGAAGAAAGTGATATAGCTCAGCTTCCTTACACCCTGGTGATCCCCAGCTGCCTTGTTGGCCCTTGAGGCTATTGGCCGCTAGTGTAATTTACAGAAGTCCTCAGGCTGCCCTAAGTTAGGCCAGAGGCCTGGCCCAGCACAGACAGCCCAGAATTGTGAGAGACTATAAATTCATCTTTGCACCCTTCTCTCCTGACCTACGCTGTGTGGTCCTCAGTTGTAGCCAAGGATCTGGGACACTGTATGTTAAAGAAGTGCAATGAAAACCAACTTTTTTTGTATTTTTTTTTGTATGCCTAGTCTTTTTAAAATGACATCTGTTCTAAATCCCTATACAGCTCAGTGTTTCTCACTGCATTTCCAAAGCCATTCTTTTGTAAATAGATAATTAGTACTTAAACACCCCTTTCAAGGGGTTTCTACATTAACATAAAAATAGTATAATTACTGATGGTCAAAATGGCAAGACTACACTTTGTAAATTCTAATTTCTTTTGCTGCTCAGAAGGATGAATTTTTTTCTTCTTTGCCACCATTTTACACTGTCTTAACTATGAATATTATTGCACCCTAAAATATACAATACCTGTTAAAACAAGAAGGAAAATATCTACCGTCACTGCAGAAGATTCCATTTTAGAAAGGACCTGAAACTAAGATTGTTTTCTTTGATGAAGATCTCTATCTTAAAATAGGGATACTGACTGTTGATCAAAATTAGCTGATTTTTATATAAACAGCAATGCTATAACAATCATAAACTGTGTGTATTTACAGCAACGTAGAATATTGGTATCATTCTGTTAGTTTTGGAATGAAAATGCCTATTTTATTTTCAGGTTACTTCAATTTTCGGTGGGAAAAATTTGACCCTTTGTGGTGAAATTTCATTTCGCAAATCATAGCCCTGAGTGAATTTGTGTTGAGAAGTTTGATAAAACTCTGCTTCTCCATTTTTGCGATTTGAAAATAGGAATAAAATGGTGGTTGTCACTAATTAAATGTTCCAGGTGTGTTCCATTTTTGCACTGTAACTCTAAGCCAGCTTTATTTCAAATTTGGCATGAACTTACTCCTCAAAGAAGAATGCCTTTGACACATTTGAGGAAATTTCATTCAGAAATAATGAAGCTAGGAACATTAGAAAATGTGCAGCATAATTAAGTAATCTTCTAAGTCTACACACAAGAGTACAATGCTCCACATACACACTCACACAAGTGGGTGTAGAACTGGAGTGTCAGATTGAATATTTAGCTCAAATGTCATTAGTGTAACTCAGAGCCATGTTGTGCTCTAGGGCCTTGGAGTACATAACATTTGGAAATATTCATGCAGGCTGGAGCAAAGAGAAGCACAAAGGCTGCTGAACCACACAGATCTTTTCCAATACCATCATTAAAGAATGTATGGTGGTGGGGGGGAGGGGAGTTGCATGTATAATTTGATGGCTGCACTAGGGCAGAGACAATGTTTTTTGGGTTTATTCTATAAAGCACCTCATGCATTTTTGGGTGCCAGATAAAAATAAATTAATAAAATAAAAATAGTGAGAAGACTGAGTGCAGGGGATAACCGCAGCACAGTGTGTCCCTAGTATTCAAGGATAAGATCCAACTTAACCATCCTGCATTATATATTGATGAATAATATCTAGGCAGAAGGGCCCCGGATTATTTTCAAATGCTTAAAGTGATATCAGTATGTGGGGCACACTGAAAATCTAGCATATGCTCAAGTTCTCTTCCAACCCATTCCTTATGACAGCATCCGAAGGCTCAATGGTCTTGTAACCCCACGACACCATCTACTTCAAATTTGGAACCTTCTGAAATCCCAAATGCACTTTGGGCTCAGAGTGTTTCAAGAAAAATGAGCTCACAGAAGACTGGGAAAAAGAGAGGAAAATAACAGAGGTTACAGTATCAGAAAAAGAAAAAAAAACAGGCTTGAAGAAAGAGAGAAAGGGCTTTAGATCTGCTTTGCATAGCACTTAAGCACATGTTCAACTTTAAACATTAGCTTAAGTTCTATTAAAGTCAGCACTTTTAAAGTAAAATATATTTGACATCAAAGACAGAGAGTCTGAATTTGATGTGGAGAAGAAGCAAAATGGAGAAGCAGCCATAGAATTTGGTCAGGTGACCTCGGAAAGGTTGAGAGGAGGATACAGGCAGAAATTGAAATGCCGGGGATCCAAAGGAGTATGAGAGAAGAGGAAATTAATGAGTGGCAGCCAGCATCACACACAAGAAATGTGGACATAAAGAGAAGGTGGGACATGGAGCTGTAGTTTGAAAAGCAGGTGAGCAAGGGAAGGCTTTCTAAGGATAGAGGAAACTGTCATATGTTTGAAGGCTGAGATTGACAGAGCCAAAATAGAGAGAATGAAGATAAAGGGAGAGCTGAGACTAGGATGAAGGAGACAATACAGTCTGGAAGGGAGCAGGAAAGGATGTGAAAGATCCTAGGCAAAGAGGGAAGAGGAGGAGAAGGAGATGGCCGAGGAAAGGAAGAGGCTCTAATGGTTCTAGATGCATTAGTCAATAAGGAAGGCAAAGTACAGCAGGTTTTCAAAGAAGATGGAGGAGTTTTTATTTTATTTAAATTAAACACATAAAAACACCCACCTATTCAAATGCTCTAGACACCTTGACAGAGATTTAAAATATAAATCCAGAAAATATAATATATAAACCCAGTCCCTTCAACAACAAACAACTATCATAAGCATAACAAGCAAAACATTCTCATCCCAGACTACAGAAAAGTGCACCGCTCCTTAAGAATCCTGCCTCTCCCACCCCCCAAAAGGCCCTATAGCTTGAAATCCCACGCCCCACACACCTCAATCCTCTCCAAGTGACCATTCAGAGAGATCAGTTTGGCAGCAAGCCTTAAGGATCAGCAAATTCTCAGACTATTTTGGAGCAAGGAGAAAAACAATTCCATTCACAAGGCCATCATGAAGAAAGCCGTGCCAGCACTCCCTTACCTATAACCTATAAACTGAGGGGATTTCAGTTTGAGGACTTCTGCTGTTCCCAGCAGGGGCAGTATCATGTAGGAGGCCAGGTAGTCTGTCAGGTAGACAGGAGCTCAGCAGCAACTCAGACATGCAGTCCCTTTCCCTGCTGACTAACAATGCTCTAATATCGCTTCCCTTCCACACTACTGGGTAAATATTGATTTTGTGTATAACAGATAACCATGGGCTTTGGAACAGTTTTTGTGCACTAATGTTTGTACATTATTGCAATATAGTGTGAAGACTCAGAGTGAAATTGAACATTGCTTAGTGTTGTAAGAGTGTCCTATTGTCCTGTAATGCCTGGGCACAGAAAGATTGAGTGGAAGGTACTGTTACAGATTTCACTGAAAATGACAATGCTTTTGTGTGTGTGTTTCCACCTTAATGCATTGTAACTTTTTTTCTTAATTATTTTATGTTGGGCATATTATTGGGCTTGCAGAGTCAAATCAATATTTATTAGCATGAGTCTTCCAAAATTAGGGTAAAGGCTTGCTTGTAAATATTTTTTTGAACTAGAAAGGCCTGACATTTTTCTTATTGCATCTCAGTCTCCATGCTTCTGACAGCTTTGTGCTGCTCCTAGCCAATTCCACACTGGGAAATGCCATAGCACGTAGCTAAGAAGACAGGAAAACACAAATTAAAGAAAAAAGCCCAGTCCCTTAAAATGTGTACTTCATGCAGAAGTTTCTTTAAAGCCACTCACCCGACCTGCAAATTTTTTGATGATCAGAAACAAAAATCTGTGTTTATGCTATATCCGGGCACCAGCACAGCAGGAACACAGACGATGATTTTTCTCTGGAAGCAGCGTACTCTTTCCAATTTCCACTGTAATTTTCTTTTTTTTTAAGCACATACATAACATTGTAGAAGTGCATGTAAATCACCACTTGCCTGCCCAGTGGAACAGAATTTCAGCTATCAATGCCAACAGTTGCCTACAGAAGGCATCTACATCTGGTCTGCCACATCCAAGACAGCAACCACAGACACGCGTTTTGCTTTGTTTGGAATTCATCGCTGCGGTGCAGCTGAGCCTCAGACAGAAAAACTATCAGCCTCCAGGGTTAAACAGACAAATGCTTTTCTCACCACAACTTTTTATGGGGAGGGAAAGCCATAACAATGTATGTAAGAGTTCTTATGCAAATCATAAAAGGCCCAGTGACTTAAATATCAGCTAATGCCAAAAGTTGCTTATTGTACCTTTCTCCCCTCGTAGGAGCAGAAAGGCAGAATGGATGAATGATCACATGAATCTCATTTGCTCAGCTGGAAAGAACACAATATTTTTAAAAATCCAAATTCTAAATGTTGCCATTCAAACATAAAGCTAAATTAATATTAATCATTCCTACGTGCACAATGTTTTACCAGGAGGCAGAGAGGGTTGGTACATTCATTAAATCACGTTTACTTCCGAAACGGCATGTAATCTGATACTTACCTAACCATTCATTGAATTTTTTAACTTCACTAGGAAGTCCCAGTTCAGTGAAGTCACCAGCATGTATTAAAACATCTCCATAGGGCATTTGGATTGGATCAGTTCTTGAGTGAGTGTCAGAAATACAGACAAATCGGGTATATCCTGGAGGTTTGGGGGCATCGTGGGGCACAGGATCCACCCTATGGGAAATGCATTATGAGAAGGTTATGAAATAGAGTTGACTACATAACCTTTTTAGTATTTACTTTGCAATTCCAATACAATTTTCAGTGTTACTAAAAATGACGTATTCTGGATCTGTGTGGCAAACAAACTCACAGAATTAATAGGAGGTGTAAGAATTTTGGAGTTCACATCATAGAGCTTTCAATATTGGCTGGGTAGATGTATTAGTTTAAAGGGATTATGGAAAAGGGATTGTTTCAATGTTATTGTCATATTTCAGACACTTACAAATAAAACAAAGGCATTTCCAATTTCAAAATAAGAATACCATCCTGTGTTCATTGTTTAAATAAGATTGCACACTATACTGAGAGAAGCATTTTATCACATATATAAATACATTTAAATGCATTTTCCTAATCATATTTTTTCTGCAGGTTATAAAATTCCAACAAATTTAATTAACGCATTTTTGGAGATATGGTTCAGTGTGTTAATGCATCGGCAGATAAGAAATTTACTGACAGCTGCTGCAAATGCACATTCTAACCTTACTATTGTCAGGACAATTGTGGTAACTTTCTGGGCTTAATTATACTAAGTAAATCAGATGCAGTAAGGGGTGCTGCTGCATTGTATAGTGCCCAATTTCAAGACTCCAACATGAGGAAAAGAAATGATCTGACCCACTTTTATGAAGCTTCCTCATGATTTAGGTAAGGAAGGCAGAGAAAACAAATCTGCTGCATGAGATATACTTATTTGCAACTCATTAAATTCCTTCACCCTCAACACATTTCATTACAATATATAGAAGTATGTATGTGTAAATGTACCATAGCTGCAATTTCAGTGGGGGTAATTTTGGTGGGGAAAAAACAGAAAAACAGAAATCCAAGAACCTTATTAATATCAGTAAAATCTCAGACAGAATTATAGTTTTATATGAACAATTTAGTTTGTAAACATTTGTCTTTAAATGACTCAGAACATTAATTTAGTTCATTGTTATGTATAATTTGGATCTTTCCCCATCTGATCTGCTTCTCTTCTGGCTCAATTTTAAAAATTTAATTAGGAAAAAATAAAGTTATAGATCTTTATTATTATTAATGCTAACACTTTGGTGTTTATGGGGAAAGCTTTCAGAGGACCTCAAATTGTTTAACAAACATAAGTTAATCTTCACAACATGGGACAGATAAGAATTATATCCATTTTACAGATAAGCAAACCGAGGCATGGATGTTAAGTGAACTGATAAGTTCATGTCGTCAGTAGTAGACATTTGTGAGACAACCAGGAATAGAGTCCTGTTCAAATCATAAACAACACTTACAAAAATTCTCATTTTACCATTTGATAAAACACATTAAAAAGCTAATGCATGTAGATATTCTCTTTGTTATATTATTTTTCTATACTTTTCTGGGAGGGTGTATGTCTTTTTAAAAATCATTACATCTATGGGCAGGTTCTAGCAAAAGTCATAACTTTTCAAAAGGTTTTTTTTTTTTTTTACTTTACTAAATCCAGAGAGTAATAACTATTTAATTTGAGTGCTGTACAGCAGGAAGTATTAAGCCCAAGCTTCCTAAAGTTTCACACCTTTTGTCAATTTTTCAACAGAAAGTGGCCAGAAGCAAGGCCAAAAGTTGGATCATGAAACAAGCACAAAAGCAGAAACTTGAGGTCTTACATCCCTGACTTCCAAACTTTTGCTCTCCCCATCCCTAACTCCCCAATATGGGCATCTCTCCGTTATGCAATTTTAAATTATGGATACTTCTCAACTGCAGAAGAAGGTAGCCAGAAAAATAATGTACTTCCCCAGGTTTTCATGTATTTGTACAAGATAAATAAAATGCGCTGATCTGAATTTACATTGCTGGGTTTTCAGTGTAGCTCATAAAGTGCATCCCTTAAATATGCCTCTTCCTGCTCACCTATCACTGAAACAAAGACAAGGGCAGCAGTAACTTGTGCATCAAATAGTAACATAAATTTCACATGGTCCTCCTCTGGAGTTGAATGAAAACACAACAGACTTACAATGGCAAAGTATGCAGCACACAATACATATGCTTTTCCTTATGCACAATTTAGAACTTTATTTTGTGGGAAGCATTTTCCTGATTCACACTGGTCAGCCAAGGTATGTATTGCTTTAAAACCTTGTACAAAGGGCCAAAAAATGTATTGGGTATAAATAAATATGATAAATAAATGAAATGCAGATCACAGTGTCACAGAAATATGCACACATTAAGAATGAGTGGATTGCTTTTGCAGTACAACAGTGCAAAAGTGTGTCAGGTTTCACATAAACATATTTAATTGTACTGTAGGACACAATTTCTTAGGGCCTGAGACTGATGTCCTTGAGTAGAACCTGATTCACTGAGTAGCCCCACTGATGTCCAATGAACTGCTTGCGCTGTGAGTAACGGAAAAAGAAGAATGAGGACCTCATGGTCTGTTATTTTTTTAAAATAACATATAAATTTGCATATAAATTGAAAAGCAAAGCTAAAATTTCAGGCCAATACCGGAGGTTGGTATATACACAGGGCTTCAATGGGGTTTCATACAGTAGCAGAGGTTTGCCTGCATACAGCCAGAATCAAGACCTTAAATCTTCAGGGGACGACTGTCATGATTTATGTCTTCTACAGCTCTGATTGCACTATCAGTGCTTATCAAACAGTAGATGACAATTATCATAATAATAAAATACATTTGCCAACTGTGGCAACCCAAAGCACCTCGCAACAGAGGAACAGGCAAGACAAAGATGGAGCCAGGAAAATGCTGTGAGAGGTTGGGAATACTCCTGGATGGTGCAGTTAAGGTAAGACAGGGAGTGCAAGACAGTACTGAGGACCAGAAAAACCAGGTACTAGCTACAGAGGGTCCTGTGGCACCTTTAAGACTAACAGAAGTATTGGGAGCATAAGCTTTCGTGGGTAAGAACCTCACTTCTTCAGATGCAAGTAATGGACATTTCCAGAGGCAGGTATAAATCAGTATGGAGATAACGAGGTTAGTTCAATCAGGGAGGATGAGGTGCTCTGCTAGCAGTTGAGGTGTGAACACCAAGGGAGGAGAAACTGCTTCTGTAGTTGGATAGCCATTCAAAGTCTTTGTTTAATCCTGATCTGATGGTGTCAAATTTGCAAATGAACTGGAGCTCAGCAGTTTCTCTTTGGAGTCTGGTCCTGAAGTTTTTTTGCTGCAAGATGGCTACCTTTACATCTGCTATTGTGTGGCCAGGGAGGTTGAAGTGTTCTCCTACAGGTTTTTGTATATTGCCATTCCTGATATCTGACTTGTGTCCATTTATGCTCTTGCGTAGTAACTGTCCAGTTTGGCCAATGTACATAGCAAAGGAGCATTGCTGGCACATGATGGCATATATAACATTGGTGGACATGCAGGTGAATGAGCCGGTGATGTAACTGATCTGGTTAGGTCCTGTGATGGTGTTGGTATATATTGTCACCAAATTTGAGCTCTGTGATTTTATCCTCACGCACAATTATTTCAAATTTGGTGACAATATATACCTCCAGACCAGTGGCACCGCTATGGGCACCCACATGGTCCCACAATATGCCAACATTTTTATGGCTTACCTGGAACAACGCTACCTCAGCTCTTGTCCACTCACGCCCCTTCTCTACCTACGCTACATTGATGACATCTTCATCATCTGGACCCATGGGAAGGAGACCCTGGAAGAATTCCACCGTGATTTCAACAGCTTCCACCCCACCATCAACCTCAGCCTGGACCAATCTACACGGGAGGTCCACTTCCTAGACACCACAGTACAAATAAGCGATGGCCACGTTAACACCACCCTATACCGAAAACCCACCGACCGCTACGCCTACCTTCATGCCTCCAGCTTCCACCCCGGACACACCACACGATCCATCGTCTACAGCCAAGCGCTGAGGTACAACCGCATCTGCATCTCAGACAGAGACCAACACCTACAAGATCTTCAGCAAGCATTCTCAAAACTACGATACCCACACAAGGAAATAAAGAAACAAATCAACAGAGCCAGACGTGTACCCAGAAACCTCGTGCTACAAGACAGGCCCAAAAAAGAAACCAACAGAACTCCACTGGCCATCACCTACAGTCCTCAGCTTAAACCTCTCCAATGCATCATCAGTGATCTACAACCCATCCTGGACAATGATCCCTCACTTTCACAGACCTTGGGAGGCAGGCCAGTCCTCGCCCACAGACAACCCGCCAACCTTAAGCATATTCTCACCAGCAACCACGCACCGCACCATAACAACTCTAACTCAGGAACCAACCCATGCAACAAACCTCGATGCCAACTCTGCCCACATATCTACACCAGCAACACCATCACAGGACCTAACCAGATCAGCTACAACATCACCGGCTCATTCACCTGCATGTCCACCAATGTTATATATGCCATCATGTGCCAGCAATGCCCCTCTGCTATGTACATTGGCCAAACTGGACAGTCACTACGCAAGAGCATAAATGGACACAAGTCAGATATCAGGAATGGCAATATACAAAAACCTGTAGGAGAACACTTCAACCTCCTTGGCCACACAATAGCAGATGTAAAGGTAGCCATCTTGCAGCAAAAAAACTTCAGGACCAGACTCCAAAGAGAAACTGCTGAGCTCCAGTTCATTTGCAAATTTGACACCATCAGATCAGGATTAAACAAAGACTTTGAATGGCTATCCAACTACAGAAGCAGTTTCTCCTCCCTTGGTGTTCACACCTCAACTGTTAGCAGAGCACCTCACCCTCCGTGACTGAACTAACCTCGTTATCTCCATACTGATTTATACCTGCCTCTGGAAATTTCCATTACTTGCATCTGAAGAAGTGAGATTCTTACCCACGAAAGCTTATGCTCCCAATACTTCTGTTAGTCTTAAAGGTGCCACAGGACCCTCTGTTGCTTTTTACAGATTCAGACTAACACGGCTACCCCTCTGATACATGTACTAGCTGTAAGCCGTTGGAGGAGAGCCAAAAGCACTGAGGAGAAAAGCATTTGGGGGTGAGTAAGTTTATATGAGGTTTATTCATTATTATTTGCATCACTAAACTAGGGATTTTGCAAGCATATAATTCACCAATAGGGTGAAATCCTGGCCCTGCTGAAGTCAATGGAGCAGCTACTATTGACTTCAATGGGGCCAGGGAATAAAGGGGATGCAAGATTACATTTCTCACCATTCTGTAAATTTGTAAAAGCCAAGAACAATATCAATACTATAGGTATTCACAAAAATTCTTCAAGATTTCTACTGTCTAGACAAATAGTTGGTCAAACTACTCTTATGAATATTATTTGTTACAACTTAGCCCATTTTCTGGTTTGCATGAATGTTTTTCAAATGCATTAATTATTCATGAGTGTTGAACACTTTTGGGGAACAATTTTCAGAGAATGGCTTGTTTGTGAACTGCTCCCTTTAGAGTATTCACTGTGTTGTGTGGTGGATCACCAAAGTCACATGCTATTATATTCATGCACTGGCTGGGTGACTGCAACATTAAACAAGAGATAATGAGTAGCAAATGGCTAATAATGAATAACTAATTTCCAACCCAAATTTTGTGATGAAAACCCATACATGCAACTTTTGGGATTGGCAAACGTATTCATGAATGCCCAGCGGCTGTCTGAATATTCACAAATAATGAATAATATGCCCCACAAATCTCAGAGATCTGAACTTGGCACTTCTATTTGCCAAAATATTTGTGAATCAATTTTTTGTTTGTTTGTTTTCTGTTACCATTTGCCAGCTCTGCAAACAAAAGATGTTCCCTGATGCAGATATTATATTTGTTTTATTCATTATTTGTATTGGGACACTACTTAAAAGCCCGAACTAGGGGTCAGGACCCTATTGTAATTGGCATTTATAATGAAAACCTGCTCCAGAGAGTTTTGTTTACACATTCAAACTCCGCCCACATGCAGGCATGTGTCCACATTAGCCTTCAGGTTTCCTTTCTATGGTGTACAATTTGTACCACAATTTGCATGCAAAATATCACTGAAAAGATACATACCATCCACTCACGTTTTTTTTTAAAATGAATCATTCCCTATGTTTAGAAATTTATTAAATGTAGTGGATGAAAGTAAGCCAATTTATTCAGTCCTACTAAAGTAAAAAGTTTTTTTTTTTTAAATGAAAATCAGTTCTCTGATCAAAATATAAGATTGATCTCTTTTTAAAGAATAGAATAAAATATGTTACATTTTGATTTCCTATAAAATATTTTGCAATGGATTTATATACTTAATTTACTTGTAATGGCTTAACAGTTTTGCTCTTCCTTCTGGCTCTCAACTTTATGGCAGGTTTCATTTTGTAATTATGATCCTACACTTGACATTAAAAGTAAATCACCATGTAGAGCAGTTAACTTTACTGATGTCATCATTATATATAAAAAGTCAAAAACAAACACATTATTTTAATTACTCTTTAAGCACTCTATATCTTTCACACGCTGGTATTAAAGTAGGTTGTTGGATGGGTACCCACACTATTTTATTTGTTGCTGTCGTTTTTATTTTGTAGTACAAAGCAGTAGTATAGCTAACCAAACAACAGGAGAATGTTTATTCTGAATACAGTCTTGGTATTTCAAAAGCTATTTACATGTGATGCAAGTTGAGAATACGAGTTCACAAAGCTGATTAATGCTTCTAAAACTGTGGAAAATATTATTTATATGAAACCTCTTAGATTAATTACATTGCTTGTTGTTGTTTTCTTTTTATAAAGACCAAATTGTGCTAGCACAGTCATTCCTCTTCTATCCTTTAAAAAAGTAGCTATGCTTCCCCAATGGACTGAATTGGATCAGTAATTATTATTAGAAAGACAGCAAAACATTGTTCTCTGAATTATTTCTGACTGGTCCATCAAATACCACATTGACAAGGCAATAACAATTCTGAAGGCTGTGTTAGAGCAATAACAAAACTATAATACTTACATTTGCACATGTGGGGGCTGAAAGCGTCCCTGGTTAATGTTGTAGAACGTGAACGCCTGTGTGGGGTTTGAGCTGTACTCATCCACTTCAATTATGAGTCTACTATGTTGATGCCTTCTAGCGGCCATAATGTGCGACTGGGCGAAAGCCATGCTTGCGCTGTGTAGTACAGCTTTTTCAGATAATCATCTGTGCTATCTTTCTACATCGACAGAAGAAGACCATGTCGTCTCCTTACCTCATCAACGTGCTCCCCTTCTGAAACCTAAAAGCAGATTGAAAAGATGGAGCATAACTGTTTGACAGTTAATCTGTTTTGGGTTTGCTCTATTTAATGTCAGATGAAGATTTAAAGGGTGTGGGGGAACACTTACAGCTCAAAGAACTCATTACAAACCTTTCCAACTCAGTAATTTGATGAATATATTGTAGTCTGAATTTGGAGGGGAGGGACACTTGCAAAAGAACACATGGCGCAACATGTTCAAATAGTTAAGGCTTTTAAACACAAATCTAGCACCATGCAGTATTGGTATGTCAATTTTAAGGTTTTGTCAACACAATTATTTACCCCCCCCCGCCATTGTATTACTGAATATTTATATCATAGCCCTTCAAAAATGTTCAATTGACTGTCTCTGAATGACTAAAGTGCAAACACATTTTTAAGTTCATTAAAAAGCACCAGTTTAAGGCCTGTTTTTTCAGTAGTACTGTGGCATTCATTAAAGGTATGTGTTGTCAAGTGATGCTCCCTTGAGACTAAGAAACAGGTATCAAAATGGGTTTCCCATTCACATTTTATTATATTATGCCTAGCTTTGTAATAATTTCTAAAGAGCCTCCTAGTGCAGATATGAAAGCTCAAAGTGCTACTGCTCCACCTATCACACCTCATATCCTACTGTGAGGTAGTTTAGGCCCAAAATAGAGGATTCATTGGAAAATGGGGGGTTTCACAGCCTTATACCAATAAAAATGTTTTCATTAAGTTTTAAAAAGAAAATCAATTGAAACCATTTTGGATACTCCTCACATTGTATCCAACCCTAAAACAACAGCAGTGATTGTTTGGGAAGTGAAACTGACTGACTGAAATGCTAAAAGTAACCACTGAAAATAGCAGAAAGTAAATTAGATTAGATTTTTGTCCGTTCCCCTCCCCCCCCCCTCACCTCCCAGTTTTAATAAACTATTTCATTATTGGCAATAAAAGTAAGGCTCTTTTATGAGATTTAGTTTTTGTTTACTTATTGAAAAAAATGCTTTGCTTCAAAGGAACTAATTTTACAAATATTCACATTAGAAAATAGTTATTCACTGAATATATACAGTCTCTGGGCAGTGGTACTGGAAGTATCTCACAGACATGGTCAATGTATCTCAGTTCCACTCTGATGGGACCACCTCCAAACATGATGGGAATGCAGTTCATGGTCTGTAATCACTCAGTCCTTTGCCTAGCTATTAAGACTGGGTGCCAAATCTGGTATTAGTTTTTGTAAGTTGGAAGTTTGTTTTCTGTGAAACTGGGATGAAACCTCTAGTTCATTTCATTACATGGCTATAAAATGATGACAACTTGCTGTCATTACCAACCTACAGGGACATAGCCTGAGAATTTAAGAAAAGAGCATATTTCTTCTTGACTCCACTAGAAATGCGTGGTAAGGAAATAGTAGAAAAGCAGCCAAGGAAATTTTGGATTTTAAACACTCTCCGATGCTGTGTGCCTGCTATGGAGCAGGCTGCAGAATGGAAGTGTTTGAAAGCAGCAGGAGGGAAGAGAGAAATGATCCTTGTAAAAATAATAGAGTACAAATCTTTGCACTTAAGTAGGGTTACCATTCGTCCGGATTTACCCGGACATGTCCTCCTTTTTGTGCTAAAAATAGCGTCCGGGGGGAATTTGTAAAGCACTCACAATGTCCGGGATTTCCCCCTCCCCCGGCACAGCAGAGCGAGCGGCTGGGAGGGCTGCAGGAAAGTCCCGGGCTGGACTCCGGAGCAGCTGGAGAGGAGCTCCGCCCTGCATTCTGAGCAAGTGTCTCAGCACAAAGTGCAGCCCTCCCCTTTTGCAACTGGGAGCGGTTTCTGCCATGCAGGGTAGCAAAACGGGAGCGAGAGCACTTTGTGCTGATACAAGGGCAGCTCTCCCCTGCAACCCGGTCCGGACCAGGGACCGGGTTTTGTTGTGCAGGGCCAGGGACCGGGTTTTGTTGTGCTGGGGAGCTCAGCCACGTGTCCGGCTCACACAGAGCCCAACACCCTGTTCTGAGCAGCAGGGTAAGGGGGGGCAGGAGAAGGGGCAGGGAGGTTCTGGAGGGGGCAGTCAAGAAACGGGGGGGGCTTTTTGGGGGGAGTGGAGAAAGTTTTGGGCAGTCAGGGTACAGGTAGGGGGTAGGGTCCTGGTGGGCAGTTGGGGGGGGGTCTTAGGAGGGGGCAGTTAGGGGACAAGGAACAGGGAGTCTTAGGTAGGGGGTGGGGTTCTGGAGGGCAGTTAGGAGCAGGGGTCCCAGGAGGGGGCAGTCAGGGGACAAGGAGCGGGGGGGGTAGGGGGCTGGGAGTTCTGGGGGGGAGCTGTCAGGGGGCAGGGGTGGGAAGAGGGATCGGAGCAGTCAGGGGACAGGGAGCAGAGGGGTTTAGATGGGTTGGGAGTTCTGGGGGGGGCTGTCAGGGGGCAGGAGTGCGGAGAGGGATCAGAGCAGTCAGGGGACAGGGAGCAGAGGGGTTTAGATGGGTTGGGAGTTCTGGGGGGAGCTGTCAGGGGGTGGGGAGTGGTTGGATGGGGCGTGGGAGTCCCAGGGGTCTGTCTGGGGGTGGGGGTGTGGATAAAGGTTGGGGCAGTCAGGGGACAAGAGGCAGGGAGGCTTAGATAGTCCTGGGGGGCAGTTAGGGGCAGGGGTCCCAGGAGGGGGTAGTCAGGGGACAAGGAACGGGGGGAGGGTTGGGAGGTCAGGGGGGGCGGGAAGTGGGAGGGGCAGGGGCGGGGCTAGGGCGGGGCTCCTCCCGTCCTCTTTTTTGCTCGCTGAAATATGGTAACCCTAACTTAAGAAATAAGGCCTGATCTACACTTAAAATTTAGGTTGACATAGCTACGTTGCCCAAGAAAAGGAAAAATCCACATGCCTGAGCGCCATAGCTATGCTGACCTAACTCCTAGTGTAGATGCAACTAGATCCATGGATGAATGCTACCTGTCACTGTAGGCTGTGTCTACACTATGGGGTTATGGCAGCACAGCTATGCCAATATAGTCCCAGTAGTACAGACAAGCCCTAAAAGATTAAAATGGCAGATATGAGGTCTTGCCCTAGAAGCATTGTGTGCAAAATGGTGCATTTTCAAAGATGTTCATACGGACCATGTATGTCAAAGTCAGAGATTTTATATTGGACCAGCTGCTCTGAATAAACACACATCTGTTTGAAGTAAACTAATATAAATGGCGATTTTTAGAATTAAATTCAGCACAGTTAGTAATTTGCAATTCTAAAGTGTCTACAAAAGGGTCTTGCAATACTTTATAAAGCATTAAGTTTCAACAACACCCTGGTGAAGTGTGTAAACATTTTCCCCATTTTACAAATGGCTAATCCAAGGTTACAGTGAGGCTGAGACAAATATTTTCAAAATTCGGAGCCTAAAGTTGGGCTCCTAAATCTATATTTAAGCACCTGCCTGATCCTGAAAATTTCTGAGCATCCAAAAGCTCCACTGACCTCAGTGAGAGCTGCTGGGTGCTCAGAACTTTTGAAAATATGGCTAAATAGGCTTAATTTAGGCTCCTAGTTTTGAAAGTCCTGGCCTGAATGATGTACCTAAGATCACATAGAGAATCATTGGCAGAACCAGTCCTAGAAACCAGGAATCCTCATTCTGAGTTAGACGCTCTAACTACTTCCTCCTCACTGGACAAGGTGGACAATAGCACTTGCTGACTCCACTAACATTAGCTGCTTTTAGTAGAATTCATTACACTGTGTTCCCAAACACTGAGAAAAGTGTACCAAATATACTGCTCTGATGGCACTTACTGTAGAAGGGTTTTCATAAGTGAGGATCCAGTGTCCTCACACATGGGAAAGCCTATGAATCACAGCACTAAGCCAGCCTGCATGGATGCTAGCCAGAGACACTCAGCATGATGGTCACCTTGTAAACAGGCAGAAAATTAGAAGCCAGCATGTCTCACTTGAGAAGAAAAAATTGTGTTATCATTGCACTACTGAGCCCTCTACCAAGTGACAGCCATACAATGTCCACCCTGGAGACACACACAAATTGTCCAGGATAGGAAAGGGAACCAAAAAGCTGGATCTTACCCTAAAAATAAAATAGCTAGCAATCACAGGAACAACTAGTCCTAAACAGAAATCAGAATAATATAACCACAGTACATAACTAACAATATTAATTCAACAGATGAAGCTACTGTCAGCAACATACACAAATGTCTTTGATCCTTACCTTTCACTCTCTTGATGCCTTGCTGAATAAGTGGCTGGCTGGCTGGCTAACATTCTTGGTGACTGATAGAACAAGCTGTCTCCCTCTAGCCTGACTGCTATCCAAACTGACACTAGTCACTCCCCTTTATTTTCCTTTACAACATTCCTTAAGATTTTTTAAAAATAATTTGAATTTTCCCCCATAACCCAAAACAGGGTGTGACATGCAGTTGGAAAATAATTACCTGCAGCTGTACCATGTAAGTTTTAAAATCACATGGCCAACACTACCAACATACAGCACTAAGAATCAAATCCCCACAGCAACAACATGCTAACCACTCTCTTCCCCCAGACTTATGGAGCTATGGGATGGCTGCCAGGGAGATTCAGAGAAATGTAAAAAAGGTTTCATTAATATGAATATTAAAATAAAAATCACAATCTCGGATGTTAGTTCTTTTTCAATCTCCAACATTTATGATTCTATTAAATGATCTATCCATCTTCTTACCAGTGTAGGAATGTTCTCTGCATAGTTATTTTTCTAGGACTTTATCCAGTTTACTTTTAAATGTCCCCAAAAGTCTGATCCAAAACCACTGTACTAGATGGATGTCTTCCCACTACCTTCAATAGGAATTCCACCACTTCCACTGGGAGATTATTCTGCAATGGGGCTACTCATCTACTTGAAATTAGGCACATGCTTAAATCCCCCTGCTGAACTGAGGCCTTAGAGAACTCATTGTATGGAGTTTTCCTGATTTTTTTTTTCAGCCCTAAAATTTTCTTTTCTTAATGTCACCCCAATGTTCTCTTGTATAGGTACCAAACAAAATAATTCCAGTCCATCTTTTGCGTGAGTTATCTTGCCTTTGTTTAATTTAACCTCTTTCTCCTTCACTTTTTCCATTGCAAACCAACATTTCACTTTAATCTCCCTTCCCCCATCCCCACTGTGATTCTGGTTCTGCCTTTTGTTCTTCCTCCAATTCCTATCTTTCCCTGTCCATTGTTCCTCAACTAACTTACTCCATTCTCTGTGCTACAGTCTCCACTAACACCTATTTTTTGTCAGTCCCATGGCAAACATCTATTTTGAGGCTTTCTCATAACCTTCCCAGCTACTGGACAAGAGCCTGGATCCAAATCCACCATGGCTCAAGTACAGTAGTTGTCATCTTAAATAATACTTAGGTTGTTAAAATAAAATAATATAAGCAGAGGATAGAAATTAAGAAGTAAAAGTGTGACGAAGAGATGTATTGTGAGATGAGCTTTGCAAATAGATGAAAAGTCAATGAGGCAGAGAAACATATGATGGCTATTCCAGATCATAAGAGCTGCAGAGAAACAGTTGCAGCTCTTGCACCGACAGTAGTGAGGTAATGTGAAGAGCAAGAGAGACAAGGCCAGTGGTAGATGAGTGGGAACAGTGTAGACAGAGAGAAGATATGTGAGGTAGGCTAGAGTTTGTTCATGGAGAGTCTGAAGAACTGGGAACTGGAGATGCAATTGAGAAAGAAAGTGCAGTAGCAAACTGAGAGGCGATTAAGGCATTTCCAGGCAGCTTTAAAATAGTGAAGCCCACATTTTTCAGGGAAAGAGGTGCTTAGAAAAACAATAATTCCCTTAAAGAAGTACCTGAGAGTTTGTGATAGCTAGTACAGTCATACAGTGTGGCTACTTATGGTGCAAATACATCTTTGATGGAATAAATAAACTCCATAGTGCTTGGTGGAGAGTTCAAATCTTCCTCTGCACTGCAGGCAAAACTGCTCTCATTGAGTTTCTGTCTCAGGAATAGAAGCAAGTTACTTTAGATGCGGAGGCAAAAACCTTATTTTTTTAAAAATCCAGTGCCACAGAGTGTTCTACAGTAAGGGTACCAACTATCACAGTAACACTACTGTAAGATATAGCATTTGGATCCATTATTACAAAATACTCTAGTATGTTTTTGTTTTAAACAAGGGATGGGTTGATGGAGGTAGGCCAGCATTAAAGGAATCTAGTGCTATCAGTAAAGAAACAATTATTTAATGTAATGTGGGAAATGGACTGGATACTCTAATCGGTTTTCTCTCTAACTTACAATGTTTACATAATCCTGACAAAAACTGGTAAATAGGATCATTTTGCTGCTCTCAGTTCTGCCACCAGGAACTGGATAGATGTTCTTCTAGAAGAAAGTTTGCAATTAAAAACTGTTTCAAAGGAATATGTTCTTTTTTTGTTTGTTTGTTTGTTTGTTTGTTTGCTAAGGCAAATAATGACAAAAATGCTGGCAAATCACAACTACTGAACAGTCTCTTCTGGTTGGTTTGAATTTACCTTAAAATGAGAGCTCAAATGTTCTCAACCTATTTATGGACTTTAAAACAAAGGTAGCACGATTAAATGGCAATTAGACGCTGGTAGCTATTGAGGCTGATCATGTACAAATGTACTTCTGGAACCATTAGGCCTCAAGTGCTCCCTGTGAGCCAGTAGTTTGTTGTATAAATGCATATTTAGGGAACTTTTTAAAATGTACATTTTCTGAACTATGACTATAATGTGTAGCACTGAAATATGCACTTAAAAGTCTACTCTTCCCAATGTGAATGCGTTATGTACCTGCCATTAGTGTCAATGACAGTTAAGAAAGCATGCTGAAAGGAGAATAGATTCCTTGGGGATATTTAAGTTATAATCTGTAGTGTCATTTAAGGTGTTTTCCTCCCCCTGCAAGCTCCCCAAAGACTTTTATGTTATGAATTAGTGATCTAAAAGTTCTATTTAGAAACCTAACCCCGTTTTAGGTACAGAAGCACTACATTAAATGGCACCATTAACTTTTTAAGATGTCAGCTTAGTGCTGCTGAAAGGTGCCAGGGTGACAGCAGACTGAAGTCCTCTGCAAGCTTCCCTGAACCACCTTTGTTTCTCAAGCCTGCCTTTGAGAGACCTGTTCTTGAGGGTAAGAAGGGTAGTTCGGACACCATTCCCATTCATTCTATGACCTCGTTGCTGTAACTGCTAAGAAGGGTGCTAATTATGGTGATTTTTTTGTAACATGGATACCTCTCCACTGGGAATGCCACTGAGCAGTCATGAGATGGCACAAAAGTTTTATAGTGTAAAAATTTAGAAATTGCTCTCATCACAGGTTTCAAGTCCTCAATTCTCAATCAGAGCATATACCTTAGGATATAACTGTAGCTATACTGGCGTAACCCTGTGGTGCAGATGCGGTGTACACCAACAGAAGGGGTGCAGATACACCCTCTCCCCAAGCTATGGTAGCTAGGTCGACAGAAGCTTTCTTCCACTGACCTAACTCTATCTACACTGGGGGCTAGGTTGACATAGCTACATCACTCAGAGGTGTGGATTTTTTTACTCCCCTGAGCAACACAGCTATGTCAACCTAAATTTTAATTGTAGGCCAGGCCTTAGACTCAAAGTCCTTTGCTTCAGGAGGATGTCTAACTGAAATAGATCTCTAGCATCCTTCTTTTTAAACGTCACTTCTCACTGGAGGATTTTGATCAATTTGTTGGCATGATGTCATCCTCATGATCTAACAGGACTTACCATCTCATCAAGCCCATCATTTGTTTCCACAGATCTGAACTGCTTTGAGTAATGTCTGATTTGTAATGTGGAATAATGTGCTTTGGTGACTCAGTGAGACCTCTTTATTTCACTTTAACTGAAACTATATCAACTGTTTTTTAAAAATTCAAATTCTTGTCCCCTTACTTAAAACAAACAAAAAAACCCCAATATTGTCTTGCTCCTTATAACTACCTGTCATATACTGCATAAAAAAATCCTTTACTGAAATTAATTTTCTTCAAATTAGTTTTCCTCCACTGATCACACGTACAAGTAAGTTACTGAACATGTTATTGTTATTATTTTAGTTTTAAAGAGCACTGAAGCAGTTGTTGGGTGAAACTGTCACAAAAAAAGATTATATGGATATTGTAAATAGATATAAAAGGAGGAAATAAGATACATTAAAGTCTGTCTCCTTTTTAAACTATGCCTCCTTGCCCACTTCTGCTGAATTTCATCAATGGAAATGTTTTACTTATGGTATGCCACAATTCTGGACAGTCCTGTGGACAGACAGGCACACAAGGAAAGAAGATGAATGCAGTGAGAATACACTGAATATTAAAATACTTCACCTAAGTAATCTAATAGCTATACTGATTTAATACGTTTACCGTTCAAAAACCTTTTAGTATGTATCATTTTGAATTATGACTACATGATGGCACTTTCTAATTTTCTTATTCCAACACCCGCAAAATAGTAGTGCTTGTTCTTCATTTTATAAAAAATTGTTTCATTTTTAAATTATTAACAGTACAACTTACTGGATCATGTCCTGGGATACTTGCTCACTTATTCTTTTCATTCTAAAATACAAATGCAGCACAATAATACTTCTGTTTTCACTTCAGACCCTGAAGAGGCTCTATTTTACAATACATCATGCGCACCCAGTATATCTTGGAGATAAGAATATTACAGTGTTTGCATATACCAATGTACTGAGCAAAGAGAAGATATTTATTGAGACTAAATAAATTATTATAATCCTACATTAGATCTTGACTATATGTATCCAACATATCATACTTGAGTAAAGTATTAAAGTGGCCACATTTTACCGTATAAACCAAGTCCTCTTTCAGAAAAATAAACAGTTTTGGTTTAAGGTTATTTATATTAATCCTAAAATAAATTAGAGGTAGCTAATCTTCGTAAGTAAGTCTAGTCAAGAAAATTTTATATACATACATAAAAGCTGCAAAGCTCTTCCATTACTCTTAAGAATCTCTTTTTCCTCTCCTAATGTTCATCAAACTTCATGATATTATTACTGGAAGTTAAGGATACGCATTAAAGAAAAATGATAAACCAAGTCAGTACTCAGTTTAAGGAAAAAATAACTGTAAATGTATAAAAGCCATGAAAGCAAGTTAGTGCTGTAATTATTTAATTCTACACTTCACTCTGAAATTTGGGTTTGTCATTTTATCCAGCAACTAAGGTATGTTTAAAAAACAAAATATTTTATATTTGAGAAATTTACAAGTAAGTATTAAAACATACATGCAACAAACTAGTACTTGGAGTGTCTGGTTTAAACTCACAATTGAAAAACTCTGTTCTCAGCCATCCTTCGATAGTTTTCATCCAGCCACTGCATCATGTGGGTTATGTTCTGGGGACAATTGGCCAAATCCTGGCCTCTGAACATACATATATGCAATTCCCAATGGGCCAAACCCTGTTTGCCTTATTCACACAAGTAACACAACTGACGTCAGTGGGACTATTTACAAGAGTAAAGAAAGCAGAACTTGTCCCACTAAAAAACAACAGAGGGTCCTGTGGCACCTTTGAGACTAACAGAAGTACTGGGAGCATAAGGTTTCGTGGGTAAGAACCTCACTTCTTCAGATGCAACCTCACTTCTTCAGACTTGCATCTGAAGAAGTGAGGTTCTTACCCACGAAACCTTATGCTCCCAGTACTTCTGTTAGTCTCAAAGGTGCCACAGGACCCTCTGTTGCTTTTTACAGATTCAGACTAACACGGCTACCCCTCTGATACTTGTCCCACTAAGTTGTGCACACATATCTCAGGGTAGAATATGGCACCCATTAGCCATTGAAGAGACATTATCTGGTAGTTTCGCCTATCTCCCTCACACTAAAATTAAGGTGGGAGTGTTACAAAGCCTAATATTAATAGAAATGCTATAATTTTTAAGTCTTCAGTTAAATTTGTTTGAATTTAAGCATTCAAATTCGGTGTTGACAACCCAGACACTGCAGCATTATGTTAGTGCAAGAAAATTAGAAAGTAAAACTTACCAGTCTATTTCTGTTGTTCAAAGTGAGTGAAATGCAAAAAAGTAAGAACAAAGTTTAAAATGGGGAAAAGTAAAGTATAATTTTAAAATGCACAGGTTAATAACCTAAGGTGCTGGCAGTATTTTTTTTAAATGATCTAAAATGAATCAACAATGCTTTTTTAAAACCTAACATTTCTCTGTACTGATAGGTAAAAGATAAGACTGTATTGAAGATAAAGCACACTGCCCTATCAACCATTGAACCAGGTCATCCCCTCCAGTGGTAAAATCTTTGGAAGGAGGAAATCTCCACAGAGATCCTCTCATATCATCCCTATTAGGAGTGAAAAGGCTGGGGTAGCAGGATATGCCTGTAGAAAAAGTCACAGGATCAGCCCCAAACCTGTCAGATCTCCAGGGATCTGCTGGAAACCACAGCCATCTGTACAAAGACCCTGCATTTACATGGGAGCTGCACTACAGGACTTGTATCAGGGAAAATATATTACGGGCTCAGACCATGTTATCTTCTCCAGGTAGCCTCCTTGGGCTGGACAAAATGTGTATCAGCTTCTGGGCTCCCTCCCCTCTGAACAAACTCCAGATTCACATGGTGCCCTCCATAAGGGCCACGGGAGAGGGGAGGATGCAGAGGCAGCTGAGCCCTCTTGCCTTCCATGTCAGAGAGGGGAGAGCTGTGCAAGGAGGAAACCCTCAGTGCATGCGTCTCAGGAAGCTGAGCTGGGGCACTGATTTCTAATCCTAATACACAAGTGTTATAAAATGAAGCTGAAATTTAGGTGGCTGTTTTGTATATTCCTTCTGTACCAACATGGTTGAGTAGGGATCCAATCCCACAACCCCTTCCTCAAGTGAGGAATGACAAGTCCCACTGAAGTTAATGGGGCTACTCATGTAAGAAAGGCCTCTCAAGATCAGGTGCTATATATAAGTCAGATAAAAGAATTTGTTAGTTTATGGCTGTAGAACCAGTAAGTAGAACTTGTGTGTTTGGGCATCCACTGAACTCACTGGTATTATTATTATTTATTATGTTTATTACAGCACTACCTAGGAACCAACCCAGATCAGGGCCTCATTGTGCTAGGCACTGTACAAACATAGAGCAGTAAACAGTCCCTTCCCCAAAAAGCTTAGTCGGCAATGCCACATTAGTTCTTTTACATGGGTGGGGGGAAAGGGGAGTGGTTAGGAAGGGATTAGCTGTTACACAGACGACATGGGAAGGGAGAGGGGTTATAGGGACAGAGGAGGTGAGAAGAAGGAAGGGATGGAAGGTAAGATGGGAAGGCATGGAGTAACACTGAGGTGAAGCAACTGGAGGAGGTTGGACCAAACAGCCAATCATCACAGAGCAGAGAAAATCCTGTCAAAACTGTAGAAAATATCAGTGTCCGTTGACCCCTGCTTCTGCTGCTGCTCTGCTGGATTCAGTCTCTAGCTGAATAGTAAGACTTTCATTGACCTTAAGAAGAGTTGGACTAGGTCTGTAGAGAAGGAACTGGGGTAGGAGGGCAGGAAGAAAAAATTCTGAAGAAAAAGGAGCTTTTAAAAATATATTTATGCCATTGATAGTATCCTTGTTATTAATAACAATTAATTCATAAGCTAAAACAATACAAGACAAGCTTCAATCAGAGCAAATATTTACAGTTGAACTATACAGACCCATACCCCTGAAAATAGACATTTTTAATGGAAATCCTGACCCATCCGTGCCATATTGATTCTAATAAGTACCTATGTAATTAAATACAATAGAGTATGTTGAAAGAACATTAAGAGCCCAATCCTGTTCCCAGTGAAGTCATTTAATTCAGTGACTGAATGGGGAAATTAAGCATTTTACATGTAGTCAGTATAATGAATCCACTCCAGATTAGCTGTGACTGGAAGTGACATAGCGAGGGTTAGTTGGTAGTACTAACATAACTCCTGGTAACATATCACATCTGGCACGTTTGTTGGCAATTTCAACAAGGAGGGCAAGGAGTGAATAGACATAAAGAGTAAACTCCTTTAATCCTCTAAAGTGGTCCCCGCAGCATCAGTTGGATATTAATTAGCAGAACAGTTCTGCTACTGTCCACACTGTATCTGTTCTACACAGAAACAGCTGCAGGACTCCATTTCCACTCTTATCGCCTTTCACAAGCAGTAAATTCACAATTATTTTACCTGGAAGAACGTTAGATCCAAAGCATGGGCTTTTGACGGGGGAATAAAGAGGAGAAAATGAACTTTGAGAACTCCCTCTCCTACATGCACAAAAAAATGCTTAACATTTCTGATAGACATAATCCAGAATATTGAGGGTTAACATAAGAACTCCATATCAAATTCAGAGATAATGTGTGGGGTGGTGCAAGATCACCTTGTACTCAGTCAGACACCCTTACACCCAACTCTATTAATGTGTGCACTCCATTCAGAGTCTAACAGTGTAAGGTCCAGAACATGGAAGTAGCCCTCATCCTACTTTAAAATAATCACGTTCTGTCTCTTCCAGTTCAGACTCCTTTATGTCAATACAATACATGTAAGGGAGTCTCACTTACGCTACCTTACATATTGCCTCTGAATTTGGCCCTTCACCCTTAGCTTCTGTCAAAGCGAGGTCTGGAAAATGGACTTTATGGATTTCTTTTTTATTATTATTGCTAATAACTTGGATGAAAATTGTTATTAATGTTCTGAGTATTAAAATTCTCACTATACACTATTTTTCTTTGTTCACTAATTATTGTTTTGTTTGTCTGGAAACAGGACCTGTTTTGATAAATGGAATATAGTTTTTCTTTGTTTTACTATTTATTATTGATTCATCTGTCTGAAAACAAAAACTGTTTTGATAAATGGATTAAATAGTAATCTGGTATCATAGGGTTTAATCCTTTTCCCGTATAATTCAATGGCTAAATTCCTATTGACTTCAGTGTTGCAGAACTGTGCTCATACTGACTTCTTCACATGACTCCGTATCTTCTACTGAAATACGAGGGCCAAATCCAGTGGAACTACTCAGGTAAGTCCGATTTGGAATCCAGAGCCCAATTCTGTTCCCAATGATTTCCACAGGAGTAGGAGCAGACAATTATTTTGTGACATTTGAGAGAACCTCCTCAGTGAATCACAACAGATATTCTTACAAAACCATACTGTTAGGGGAACTATTTCTCTCAAGAGGCTGAAGCGTCAAAAAAGGTGGTGTGCGTTCAGATCTCTAGCCCCCTTTGCACTGATACCAATAGCTCCCACACTGAACATGCAGAGTTAAATAAAAAGCACAACCTGCGTAAATAAGACTAGAGTGTCAACTTTATACACGTATTTGCATTTTCATATGTTTACAAGCTAACACCATTTCAAATATTTTTAAAATCCCAGCTTAATGGAAGGTTCTAAAACATGTATTATAGATTTGCTCTAATCTATCAAGCACATTTGTATATCTTGGAAATGAGCGTTTTTCTATGTGTGAACTCATACAGGCATTTTTAAAAATGTTTACTCTACTTCTAATAAAACCTAACGAGGGAATGGTGTATGTGTGTATAATGTACATTCACAGAAAGATAAAAACTATAAGGGTGCTCAATCAAGATTTTCTTCCCTCTGAGATAAATCACAACAGCAAAGCCAGATCATACCAAATAAATCCATGGCTGAATTACAGCATAAGTAATGTGTGTCCATCAATTAATGCATTTATAATATATAGTGTATCTCCTAAATATAAGAATGCCAAGAAAAGCCATATGTAAAATAACAATTCAAAAAGTATTATGCATGCAACACACTGCCAGTGTGTCTGGCACCATGAAACACAGTTTATTATTCATGGGTCTTATTACATGCTAGTACTCCACTGCAGGATATAATGGCCCCTTAAATACTTGTCTCAAAAGATATAGTCTTCTCATAGGGGTCAAAAGCCTATTTTGGGTACATAAATTTAGAATACAAACTTGTATTTAAAATACATAGTAAAATCCTTTGGAAATATTGTTAGTATGTGTCAGCAGTAGCCACTTTCATAGTTTAATAATCTTGATTAGTTATTGATTTATCCAGAATACCAAAAACAATTTTAGACCATATTATAAATTAATCACTTGTTACATTTATTTAACTTTTACTGAAGTTGGAAAAGAATATTAATAGTATAATCATTAGCAGACCCTTTTTAACTATGGCATAGTGAAGACAGGATTGTGTATAGCGAGTGCATCTTCAACTATTGATCTTCTTGTCAAGCAGTGATGGAATGTTTTAAACCTTAGGAGTTAGTCCAATTTATTTAAATCAATGTTTTATTTTCCTGATTTAATTTTATATATAATGTACACATACACCATGTCTTATAGTGACTATACTATATTCAGTAAATAAAGGTTATTTACAACTGCAACAGATAAAATACAATTATTAATAAAGCCACAAGTTAAAAGTAGCTAAACATCCAAATGTCCATTTTTTCTGTCCCCCTCCCTTATAAAAGAATATAACGTATAAGATTGTATACCAAATCACAACAGTCTAACATAATAGATGATACCAGAAACAGCCTAATTTCCTAAAAACTTATAGAACAGTTTCCTGCTGGAACAAAACTTTGGAAGGTCACTAAGCCTCTCCCACCACAAAGGAAGCAATTCAACCTCCACCACCCCTTCGTTTTGCCACTCAAGGGTGAGGGCACAAACAAAGTGGCAGTGGTATGAAATCTGGGGATTTCTGCAACGGGAGGCTGGTGATATTTGAAGATGGGGTGAAGAAAATGACACTGAAAGCCCCCCCACCCCCCAAGCACCACTGCACAGCGAGGTCCAGCCCCACCCCAGTGTCTCTGGCTCCAGAGGAGAGGTGGTGCAATGCCCAGGCTGCCCTGAGGAGCCTCCACGGGAACTCTGCAAACAAAGTAACTTCCAAGGTGACATTAGGAGACTGGAGCACAGGTGGGAAGGGCTCCTCTCAACCCCTCTGGATACAAGAGAGCGAGCGAGCCCTTCTCAGCACGCAGAGTGCCAGTCCTTACCTTCAGCCAGCCCCTTCCACCAGCCCAGCAGAGCCAAGCATCAGCAGAGCCGCGCTGAGGCAGGGGAAGGGGAGCCGAGAGGATTGCAGCTGCTTTCCCTCCTCTTCTTCCTCCTCCTCTCCCGGGCCGGGAAGCGCCGAGCAGCCCTTTCCCCCCTGGCCGGCTGCCGTGCTGCCTCCTCCGGCTCTAGCTCTGGGGCAATTGTTTGTTTGTTTGTTTGTTTGAAGGGAGCCCGGAGCAGCCCACGGGGCAGCCTGGTTGGGAGAAGCCAGCCCCTGACGCGCTTGGGGGTGGGGAGGGGTTTGCGGGGGGGGGTTCCAGACGCTCGCGCGGCGGCGCACCGAAACCCCCCCACACACTCTGGCCCGGCTCCCCACCCCCGAAGGGAGACGAAGCCTTGGCGCCTGGCTGCCCCTGGCCACCCGCCTTGCACCAGGGGAAAGAGCGCTGCGGCGAACCACCCCCCCCCCTCCACCCCAGCCGAGAGACACCCCCCCGCCGCCGCCCGCGTAGAGGGGGCTGCAAGGATCCGCCCCCGTCCCTGGAGGGGGAGCCCCCGGAGACTTACCCTCCCCGCCAGGGCTGCTGAGAAGACGCAGCATTTTTTATTATTATTTTGCAAGCCACCTTCTTTTCCGGCAGCCCAGGCTCCCCTCCCCCGCCTCCTTTGGGGGGCCGGGGATTCCCCCCTCCCTTCCCGCGCCGCCTCCCCGGCTGCTGGCTGCCCCGCGCGCCTGCCCGCCTCTCCCCGCTGCAGGGCCGGTGTGACTGGGGGGTGGCCACTGCTCGGCCCCTGCGCTCTGGACGGAGAGAGAGTCAGAGCCCCCTCCCTTCCCACCTGGTGTTGGGCGGTCCCCCGGGGATGAGATGGTTTGGGGCTCTCAGGGCGCCCCTCGCGCTGTCTGGTGGTGGTGGGAGTGCCCTGCATTAGGGGCCCCCACCCTTGGGCTGCTTTTGGTGATCAGAGGAGCTGGGGAACCACCACCACCCCCAGCTCTGCCTGGCTGAGGGAAGAGGATGCCCCAGCTCTGTGGCACCACTGGCTTAGGGGTGCCAGAGATGGGGAAGGGGAACCCCGTCTGTCCCAGTGCCCCTCTCTCTGGCTGGTTTGGAGGGCCCCTCTATTTTGTTGGGGACTTTCTCAGAAGTCCTGTCCCAGGCTGGGACTGTCTGAGCCCTGCTCCTCCCTACCACTCTGTGCTGGGTGGTCCCTGGGCATTGACTAGGGCCAGGATTCCCACCCAACTCCATAAGAACGTCCATACTGGGTGAGACCAATGGTCCATCTAGCCCAGAATCCTGTCTTCAGACTGTGGACAGTGCCAGGTGCTTCAGAGGGAATGAATAGAGGTCCCCATGCACACAGGCCCTTTGTGCTGATGACTTGACACTTATTCAAGACTAAAAAGTACCTGTTAGCAGCTCTGGCAAGAGCAAAAATATTCAGTGCTCCTATCATGACATTTTGAAAAAGGAAGAGGCATATGAACACTGGGGTTTTCCATGGTATCCTTGGCCAAAATTTCCCTCCTCTGCTGCGGTGAGCCAAGTAGAATAGTTGCTGTCTTGCCACCTTAGGGGTGACTATGTTTCAGTGGCGCTGCCTAAGAGGCACTTAGCAGTCCTTTGGGGGGAAAGACGCTATACAAAATGTAAAATATTTATACAGCACCACTGAACAAGATGAGACAAGGTCTCTGCCCCAAACCAATTGTGACATGGCTTTCAAAGGTACTGAACATGCACAGCTCCTGCTAGTTTCAAAATCAGGCAAAGAAAACACTATGATATATTAATGATCCTATCATATGATATTATAACTAGAGAACATGAAAGTTAAATGAATACATAGAGGAGACACTAATTATAAACATATGAAGGGCTATGCTACACAATCTTCTAGTACAGGGGTTCTCAAACTGGGGGTCAGGACCCCTCAGGGTCACGAGGTTATTACATGGGGGGAGGGTCGCGAGCTGTCAGCCTCCACTCCAAACCCCACTTTGCCTCCAGCATTTATAATGGTGTTAAATAGGTAAAGAAGTATTTTTAATTTAAAGGGGGGGGGCGCACACAGAGGCTTGCTATATGAAAGGGGTCACCAGTACAAAAGTTTGAGAACCATTGTTCTAGTACAGGGGTTGGCAACCTTTGAGAAGTGGTGTGCCAAGTCTTCATTAATTTAAGGTTTCGCGTGCCAGTAAAAGGTTTTGCATGCCAGACTGGCAGCGCGGGCGACAGACGGAACCGCAGACCAGTAGTGGGCCGAGCAGCTCATCCTGCTGCCGGTCTGGGGTTCCGTCTGCCGGCCCCTGCCAACCAGAGTCCCGGCTGCTGCCCCCGCTCAACCCGCTGCCAGCCTGGTTCCATCCATCCATGCCGGCAGTGGGCTGAGCCGGGCCGCTGGACCGGACCCCGGCTGGCAAGGGGCTGGTGGCTGGGACCCCCAGAACGGCAGCGGGCTGAGCAGTTCATCCCGCTACTGGTCTGGGGTTCCGTAATCCAGGCCGGCAGCAGGCTGAGCGGGGCTGGTGGCCAGGACCCCGGCTGGCAGCAGCATGCCACTAAAAATCAGCCCACGTGCCGCCGGTTGCCGACCCCTGTTCTAGTACAATAGAACCTCTGAGTTATGAATTGACCAGTCAATCACACACCTCATTTGGAACCAGAAGTATGCAATCAGGCAGCAGCAGAGACAAAAATAAACAAGCAAACAAACAAACAAAACCCAAATACAGTACAGTACTGTGTTAAACATAAAGTACTAAAAAAATAAAGGGAAAGTTAACATTTTTTTTGACAAGGAAAGGAAACTGTCTGTGCTTGTTTCATTTAAATTAAGATGGTTAAAAGCAGCATTTTTCTTCTGCATAGTAAAGTTTCAAAGTTGTATTAAGTCAATGTTCAGTTGTAAGTTTTTGAAAGAACAACTATAACTATTACGAACATTTCAGAATTACAAACAACCTCCTCCTTCGTAACTCTTAAGTTCTACTGTAATTCTAAACTGAAATCATTCAAACCCCTCCAGAATACATTGGTTTAAATGTGACCTACTGGACAATGATGTGTGCTAGCTATGTGGGAATAATTAGTAAATACACCTCTACCCCGATATAACGCTGTCCTTGGGAGCCAAAAAATCTTACCGCGTTATAGGTGAAACCGCGTTATATCGAACTTGCTTTGATCCTCCGGAGTGTGCATCCCTTCCCTCCCGGAGCACTGCTTTACCGCGTTATATCCGAATTCGTGTTATATCGGGTTGCATTATATCAGGGTAGAGGTGTATTGGGGCTAAAATTTTAAAACTGAGTTCCTGCCTAAGTGAAGAAGTGGGCTGATTTTCAAGAGTGCTGAACCCCTCCTAGGAACTGCTGGGTGCTCAGTTCTTGACAGTCAGGCCACCTATTTAGATGGCTAAATATGAACTTCGGAGCCTAACTTTAGACATCCATTTTTGAAAATCTTTGGGTATTTGGTTGCTCCATTTCCTCATCTGTAAAATATGAGTAATATGTAACTTTTTGAAAGACTTTAAGATATTTAGAAAAAAAATTCTATACAAGTTCTAACTATCATTATCTATTATTAATGTTCTACTAGAAAATTATTGTCAAAAGCTCTAGAAATATTCTAGAATCATATGTTACCCAATCGGTCATTTATGTATACATTTGCTCTATGATTTATGTTCAATTCATGGGGCTACAAAGCTTTTTAAAAAATGAGCTGCAATTGCCCTTTGTTATACAAAGAGATTAATCCTTGAAGGTGGAGAAGCTTTTATATGCTATTTTTAAATGATTATTATTGACAGCAGAAATTGCAACATATGGACATGTTATTTATGCAGCAAAAGACAAAAACTGAAGAATTTCATGTGATACAGAAAGATGTACTTATCTAAAGGAAAACAGTTGTGCAAAACAAGAAGTTCATGAGATCAGCAGGGATGGAGAGAAGTGGTGGAGCAGCGCATGACTTTATTTTTGCAAAGTTGTTTTTTCTGGCTGGGTTGTCTATGTTGTTAATTGACAATATTTTATGTATAGTTTTATTTAGTTCATTGCATAATTGTGGTGCGGGGGTAGCTCAGTGGTTTGAGCAGTGGCCTCCTAAACTCAGGATTGTGAGTTCAATCCCTGAGGGGGCCATTTAGGGATCTGGGGCAAAAATCTGTCAGGGGATTAGTCTTGCTTTGAGCAGTGGGTTGGACTAGATGCCTCCTGAGGTCCCTTCCAACCCTGATAGTCTATGAATTGTAGTAAGGACATTTATTAAGTAAACAAAGAGTGCAGGCTTCTATAACCAAAGTGCCATTGCAGAATGGGATACAGGAGTATTAGTATGGTGATGAATGACAGTTTGTAGTCAAATGTGGGTAGCCAGTGGTGCTTCTGGGATCTGCAACCCACCACTGTTCTGCTACCCAATTCCCTCCCTCCACCCACATCCCTAAATCCTTCACCCATTGTACATCTCTTTTCCTTCCTCAGCCACATAATCCCCTTCTGCCAACCAGCTCCCTCCCTGTAAAGTTGCTGTCATATCCAGTTTAGATTTGATATCTGACAGATATTGACACTTCATGGATCAAAACCAAACAAAAAGCTATATTTGTTGCTGTGAGGTTATTGACATGAACTGTGACCTTATAGATCATTGTTGCAACCACTGTCATATATTTGCAGCAAATATTGTACAAAAGTTGTCATGTGAGGTGTCTATGAAGAGGTTATGATTTGCTGATTACAATTATGCAATCTGTATGTGTGTACCATTTTTGTAGTTGAAGTTATGAATATTGGCTATGTAAGAAACAAGTTCCCAAGAAACAGTGGTGGACATAAACCTTTGTGGAGTGCTTCAGAAGCTTGCGTGGAGGGGAAACTGAGGAAGGGTGGCACAAAGACAATCCAGGCTAAGAAGGGGCACATGAGAGGTGGCTGACACTTTTACAAGGTGCAGTAAAAGGGAATGGCCAAGTATCATTACACTTAGATTATGACAAATGAAGCAGAAAAATCCCAAATCATCCACTGTACCTGATAAGCCACAACCACAATGGAATCTATTCTCCTCCTCATTTACCCAGACAAACCCCATTAACACAGGGTTTGATGAGGGTGGTTATTAATGGGGCACAGACCTTTGGTGGAGAAAATCCTCTTCATGGGGTTGTGTAAGGAGTTATGTCTTGCTGGAATTTTTCTTGAGCTTTGCTGATTGTTGGGGTAGGGTTTTTTGTATTATTTAAAATAATATCAGAGGTACCCAGAGCAGCAGATGGTTGCCTATTTCATGTCATTATTAATGAAAGGAAATAACAGTATTCATCCTCATCTCAGAAAACCAGGAGCTATATTTTTGAAAGGCTCTATAGATTCCTCTGCTAATGCAATGAAAAATAAAAATGAGGCAAGACCATCCATATCATTAGCAAGTTGTATTTTTCATCACTAAAATATATTCTTCAATTAGAAAAAATGTATATTTCCAAATTACTTTTAGCAACAATCAACTGTTAATATTTGTACTTGTATTTTTAGGAATGTGGATCCTACATTAGATATAGTTTCTAATGGAATTTTTCATTGAATACTACAACTATTTTGTAGAGTGTCTTTCATGTAAAGTGTACACAAAGGGCTTAGTGTTGGATTTGGGTCCCTCCTCTGCCTTTGTTCTTTTGTTTTTTCTTTGGAGAACTTCCCCCAGCCCCTTTTTGGATAGTTCACATAATCTTTTCCATTCGTCATCAGCCAGGTTGCTGATTACGAGAGTAACTGCCAAGCTTTCAACTCCTTGTCATCAATGGGCTGTGAATGACAGACAGCATTAATGCTGGCAAGCTCCCACTCTCCTCATCGCCTTTCCCAAATGTAATTAAACTGCACTAATATGGCAAAAGAAAAGCTGCAGCTTTATTTTACTTACCCTAATAACATAACAATTAAACCACAGAAGGACACAATATAGTCATATTAACCCATCATGACCAGGAAACTCACAGATAAGTGAATGCCTGTCTCAAGATTAGAGCAAAAGGCTGAGTTAAGACTACTCTCTTGTTCATGGCTCTGCTACTAATTTGTTGTGGGACTTTTTGGGCAAATCATTAAAGACAAAATTTCCAAGAATGGCCACCTATTTTTTACTTTAACATCTCTACCTTTCCCCCACCATCTGTAAAATGGGGATAATTATAATACCCTACTTCACGGGTGTTGTGAATCAATGAGTGATTGTAAAGGCCTTTTGAGATCCTCATATAAAAGGCACTGTATAAGTGGGAAGTACTACTAAATGAGTAGTTGGGAACCTTTCTGAAATAATAAATAGTCATTCTGATACTGCATCCATCAGGCTTCATAAATATTAGTACCTCTTGCCTTCATGCCTTTTGTTTTTCACAAGATATAATTTAATATACATGTTATGAAGTATCCAGTGACTCCTATCAGGATCTGAGGTCCATTGTAAAAACAGAGGCAAAGATCCAGTCTCAGCCTCAAAGAGCTTACAAACTAAGAATATGGATAATTAAGGCTAGAGTGCCTGCCCTTGCTTTTAACCTGAACTCTGAATTTCAGAAGATTGTAGTCCAATAATAATGTTAACAAAGTTGTTTTATTATATTAGTTAGAAAAGGGGTGGGGGAAATATTTCTAAATGACACTGCAGCACTTCAAATCTATTAGACATTTGAAAATGGGTGAGTCTTTCACTTGGTACTTTGGGTTTACTGGCTAAAAGTAATAGTAATACCTAGCTCTTACACAGGCCTTTTTATCAGTTGACCTAAAAAAAGACACTGAAGTGCATTTGAAAGTGTATTATTTTCTCCATAGATCATTTTAAGACACTTGTTCTCTAACTTTTTTAATATTGTGACCCTCTGAATCCTTCCCTCTAGCAGCTAGATTGTGCTTACTTGTAAAAGTAATATTAGGGGAGTATTGAGGAGAAAAATCAACTTTTTTAATGCAATGTTTGCACTTTAAAACAGTGTTTGCTTTTTGATTACGTCCTGCTATTTCCTATCTGAATAGCTTTATTTCTTCTCTCTGTGTGTAGGGCTTTACATTTATTAGGGTACCTCTCTTCAGGTCCTGAAGTCCATGATCCTCTGATCTTTTCAGGTCACTTTGCAGCTTAATACTATTCTCCTTATGGCTCTCCAAATTTGGAGTCACCTGTACATTTGATTGTGGCTCAGTCTGCACCACAAAAACGCCTGACAAAACATGACCTGAAACAGTTATGCAGGGTGAGGGAAAGGGCTATGTTTCTTTTACCTGATCAAAAAAAAAAAAAAAAGAATCTCAGTGGAGAGAGAAACTAAGCCTAATGGCCAAATTTTCAAACTTGGGTACCTATATTTAAGGTCCTAAAAAAGTTTGGTCCAATTTTCCAAAAAGCGGAGTACTTTCACCTTGAGTTCACCTAAGGAGGGAATGGAGAGGGCTCAGCACTTTGAAAACAAGCCAAACCAATTTAGAAGCTGTAACAGGTGCTCATCCTCAGGTGTTTCCCAGTGCAGATCTTTCATATTCCTGGTAGAGGATATCAGGTTACAGCTGCTAGTTATAGTAAGTGCAGATATATCCTGTGCCCATAATGTATTTTAAAAAGACCTGGATAAATGAACAGGCATGTTTTTTAGAATATTTTTTAAAATAAATAATGTATATTAGAAGCACCAGATATTGTCCATATAATAACTCAGACTATTTAGTCCAGAAGAAGAAGAAACTGGCCACTCAATCCCACTGCATTCTGGCAGTTGCAGAAGTTGTTATGCCAAGCTACATGTATCATACGGTTGCATTTAATCCCCATCAAGTGATTATCTCAGCTCATTGCCCCAACTCAAATTGTGAAATCCTGGCCCCATTGAACTCAATAGCAAAGCTCCCATTGACAGCCAGGATTTTACTCAAGAACTTTAAATCTTTGTACTGCTTTTTCTTCCAGCTTTTTCTATGGCTTTCATTCTGTCTGCATAATGCTTCCACACACGTGAACTCTAAGTTCTTAACTATAGTTTACACTATTGACACAGGCAGAGACTTTAAAAAAAAAAAAGGAGCCTAAAATCAGGGCCCTAAACTCCTGTTGAGGCAGCTGCCTGACTTTGAAAAGTGCTGAACATTCAGTAGCTCCCTTTGCCTTATGTAGGATGTCCTTTCCTCACACGCAGGAATGTAGTTATATGGAAGGCCCACAGTAAAACCCTAAGCCACGCCACTTTGTGTTCTCTGAACTTCTGTTTGTGAGGTAGGGAGAAGGAGGGAGCAGCTGTCCCTTTATGAACACGGTGGAACAGGAGAAGGATTGAAGATGCTCCACCTGAACCCTCTCAAAATTCTTCAAAGGTAAGAGGTGGGAGTTCTGGGGCCTGCTGGGGAAAAGTGAATTGCTGAGGATTGAAAAAGCGATTGTGACAAAATTCACCAGTTGCATGTATCTGGGGTTCATGTGGGTTGGTCCTATAATTTCTATGTGAATCTGAAATGCCAAGCAAACCCAACAGAGAAGATGAGTACAAAAAAATATCCACTAGTTCAAGATTGCAAAACCCACTCACCCTGAATTAAGTGGGGTTTCACACAGCTCTACGTACAAGCTTACTAGACTGCTTTTGTGGCTTATTAAAATAGACAACAAGGGCATTAATATTATTATTAGTTGTATTGTGGTACTGCTTAGGAGCCTCAGTCATGGATCAGGATCCATTGCTCTAGGTGCTGGGCAAATACAGAACAAAAACATGCCCCAATGAACTTAAAAAGTAAGTATAAGATGAGACAGCAGGTAGATACAGACAGACAGGGAAGTACCAAGAAACCAGGCAAAAATGGTCAGCATGAGAGTCAGTGGTTTCAGCACACCAACTCCCTAGCTGTTGTCAGGTTTTTTGTAGGCATTATGGCAAAGAAGAGTTTTAAGGAGGACAATAAGGTAGCTTTGTGGATATTCATGGGGGGAACGCCTCCCAAATATGAGGGGCAGTATGAGTGATTGTTCTTCACAAATTGGAAGATCCCATTTTTGGACCAAGGCTAATATGTATTTATGTGTAACTTGCCTGCCAGACTACCCTGGTGATGAAAATATTTATTCATTTTTTGGACACAAAAAGAATGCCTTTTGTCATCTTAAAGGGGGCAGTGGAAAAACATAGGCACAGGCAGAAGTGGACCCCACACACTAAGGTTGTGTAATTGAGATAGACAACACAGAAAAGTCCAAAATAGGAACATTTTTGTTTACATTGTAAGATAAAACATGGAAAAGGATACTATTAAGCTTGGAAAATAGGAATCTCATGCCAGTGATGTTAGAATAGCAGAAAATAATGTGTCAAAGATGTTGGAACTTTTAGAAATATAATCTTTTACGGTTTCAATGTCAACAACATGTTGTTCTCACTATTTTCCATGACAAGAGAATTTATTGAATCAATTTGTCTTCAACACATGTTAAACGTACTGTATGTGGGTGGGTAAGCTATTGTTATTTATATTGTACTACAAGAGAAAATGCTAACGACACATACTTAATGCCCCTAGCAGTCTTTAAAATTGTATGCCTTTTAACAGCAAACCCAGTACATCTGTTCTTAACCATTACACTTTTCTCATACCTGACGTTGTATAGTTTCACAAATGAATAACTTCAAGGGAGAGGGCAAGGGGGCAATATGATTTGTGCCATTGAAGTAAAACTGAAAAATGTTGATTTGGCTTTTATTAATTTTGTTTGAACAATTGCTGTACAGACAGACGTTGATCTTACATTGCTGCAAATTATACCTAAAAATGAGTCCTATTATTCTGACGTGTTCCCCCTTCTAATCTATGTTTTGCATCAACCTTGTCACTTCCCACCTTTTTCACTCTTTTATCTTTCATTCCCTCTTCAGTCCCAAGTGTCTTGAAAATGCAGTCTGCTCTTCCTGCCTCAGATTTCTCTGCTTTAGCTCAGATATCCTGTGCAATATGGCTTCCATCCCCTCCACTCTACTGGGACCTACTAATGTCCTGCTTCTACCCAAGAGCAAGGAGCTCGCTCTCTGTGCTAATTCTCCCTGATCTTGCTGCAGTTTTCAAAAGAGCCAGCATTTTACTCCTCTTTTACCATCTCCTCCCTGGGCTTTCTTGGTATTGGTTGATTTGATTGATTATCATCCCGTATTCCTGAATGCTCTTTCATCTTCTTACTCAGTGGTTCCTCTCCATCCCAGGTGTTGCTCTGGGTCCTTGGTCTCCCTCCTGTTGTTCCGATACACCCTTTTACTGAATGACCTCATCCACTCTCATGGCTTTAATTGCCACCTCTTTGCCAATGGCTCCCATATCTACCTCACATTCCCCTGACCTTTCCCCCTGCTATCAATCTAACATCTATAACTGTTTGTTTGAACTTTCATCCTGGATGTCTAGTTACCAGCTCATACCAAATGGAGCTAATATGGATCTCGGTATCTTCAACTTTTCCCCAAAAGCATCTGTCTCCCTTTGTTGTCAAAGCTGATAGTTCCGCCACTCATCTTTTTGTTTGCATATTGATTTCTGTAGAATTTTATAGCACCAAATTTCATACTCCTTAAATAGCAGCAATAAGTACAGAAATTCAAGTTACTGGATTCAATACACAAATTCAAGCAGCTAGCCATCTACCTGCATCTAAATCACCCAAATCAACCCTTCCCCAACCCCAGTGACCATGAACAAAGGTGGGGTTTGTCATATGCCTAAATGAAGATTAACAAATCTTTATGACAAATGCACCCCAAAGTCAAAGAGAACACTCTACCAGCTACTTCCTCCCATTTAACCTGAGGTGGCACAGATGCCTCTGCTGATCACGATTAGGATATTATCATACAGACAGAGAAATTCTCAGATAAACAGATACCAAACTAGCCATACAAGCTCATAACTTCAATGCCATGCCTGAACTTCCTTTCCTTTTCCCCACCGCATCCAGGCTGCTGCTAGATCTTTGTTTATTTCTCTATAAGATCGCCACAATAAGTCCTTTCTTCATCGCTGTTGCTAAAACACTGGTTCTTACCCAGCTCACCTCTTGCATTAACTATGACAACCTACTCCTCTTTGACCTTCAGGATTCTTAGATCTTTCCTCTCCAAGCTATCCACAGTGATTCAGCAAATATAATTTTCCTTGCTTACCACTCCAGGGGTGTTACCCCTCCAATCACCCACACCGCACCTTTGAATCTCTGCATTGGCTTCTTATTTTCATTCCACATCAGATTTAAACTCTTCATTCATACTTTCAGAGCAATACCAGCTCTGTGCCTTCCTATATATCATCTCCAAGTTAGTCCCCAGCTCACACCCTGTGCTCTGCCAGAGAAGTGTGGCTTGTCACTCCTCTGCTGGTTGCTGCGACTTTTCTTAAACCACACCTGTGCCTAAAATATTCTCCTTGATCCCATGCCGCACAACCTTACTTGCCTTCAAATCCTTCCTTAAGACACTTCTTTCAGTTAGCCTTCCAACAACCTCTCCTAATATTCACTCCACTTCTTCTGTCCTTTAAAGTAGAGTACTTCCAAAAGAAAAAAGGAATTAACAATATGTGTATATACAATAACACATTCTTTTACAGTTGCAACGCTTGCAGTTTCCCAACCTCCACCATCTTACTTTGTTTGCCATCCTTGGCTGTGCTGTCTTCACTACTATAAATCTACTAGGCATAGTGCTTGCTTCAATGGAATTACTCATGGAAATAAGCCTGCGCCTGCTAATAAATTTTTACAGGATCAAGTCCTTAGACTGTAAGATCCTTAGAGCGGGAACCTGTCTTTTTATTTGTCTAGAACACTACCTGCAGAAATAGTAAATAATAGAAATGCAAAGGAATTGGTATTTCTTATTAGAATGCGTAAAATTTTGTATGCAAAATGCTCTCAAGAATCTCCAGCAGTTGATACAATAAAGGGTTTCAGCAACTCGGTGCTATATAATTGAAAGTATAGTTGCATATATTTAGAAAGAAGCTTGAATTTTAGAACAAAAGTTTCTTATGGGAGAGGTCATCTCTGCCTCTGTTTTGTACAAAGTGAAGCATACTGTCACTGCTCCACAAATAATAATTGATACATGAGAGTCCAATTTAGAAATGTGGGTACCTTAATAGCATGTCTAAATGCAGGAATTGGACACCCTGTTAAGGTTCTCCTGGGCTCACATGGTTTGAGTCAATGTGCCAATAATTTTGGGCACTTTATGAAACAAAGACCGAACAAAAAGAAAAGAGAGAAACATGAGACTCACTTCAGATACGGAAACTTGGGCACTATTCAAACCACAAAGCAAAAGGGGTACAAGGGTAATGTATCTGGAAATAGGAAGAATCATTCTTGAGTATCTCTGATGTAAATCATTTCAAAGTCATGAATTAGGGGCTCAGCGTCAGAAGAAAAAAAAAACCCATAAGTAACAGCATTTCTATGGAAGGGGAAAAAGACTTGAGTAGTTTCCATCATTTGCATGAAATGATAATTACATTATAAAACCTTCCATTTTCTAATTATGAGCTTGAGTTAAAGTGTAAGCACATCAAAATTCACAGCTAGTAATAGAATGCAAAGTAAGACATAACGAAGGTCTACTCATATACTGTAACCTTCATGTTGTTTGGATTTAACTGCGAGTGGCTGTAATTAATTCCAGATCTAGTTTTTTTCCAAATATGGAAAATAAAGAGATTAGCATTTCCAATATTGTGTTTAAGAAGGAGGTAAGTTTGTGGGAGGGAGAGGCTGTAAGCTCTCTGGGGCAAGGACCGTCTCTTCCTCTGCATTTGTGAAGTGCCCAACACAGTGGGGCTATGGTCCTGACTGTGACCTTTGAGAGACTACAGTAATAGTAAATCTAGGAGAAGAGGTGACAAAATAAACCTTTAAAGAACACACATTCACAGAATAAATTTTGTTTGCCAGAAAATAGTTCACACTATGAATTAAAATTCTCTAAAGTGTTGCTTTACCAGAAAATTTTTGATACACACAATTCATATTGAACTCTGTGTGTAACAGGAGATAATTGATAGCTTCCTTAATTTGTTTAATTATTTATATTTTTCTTTAGGCCTATGCTTAATTTTGTTTCATTACTTCCCAGAGCACTACACTGTCACGTGAAAAAACAACAGCACTTATCCTTACCCTGATTTTCAAGACACAAAAGCATAACCTTTTTTAAATTCTATAAACCTGCTAAGGGAGCCAGTGCTGTGCAAGGGGTGGTGAGTCAGGACTCCAGAGTTCTATGCCCAGCTCTACCAATGATGCACTCTTAAATCCAATTTAAATCAGTGTTAATACTCCCAGTGACTTGTTAAAAGTCATATAACCATTCTGTGCCTCAGCTTACCTACATGAAAAATAAAGATAGTAATGCTAATCTACTACTTAAGGGTGACACTAAATTAATGAATGTGCGGTAAGTGCTTTGAGATCTTTGGATGAAAGGTACCATAGAAGTTCCAAGGTACTATTAGGTTTATTTACTGTAGCTTTTTAAAAAGGAAATTAATGTGACTGAGAAAATAACCAGTATTTTAAATGTACATTAAATATGTTTGGAATATATAATCTGTTGGAAAGGAATGAATGGTTTATTTTATTAGCTGGAAAGAAAAGTATATATAATCCATTGTTTGTGTTGCCATCAAAGTTCTGCTAGGAATGTAAAGCTAAATGAGCTATTTTTACCTTTATTTTTGCTGTTTTTGTGGTTTTGGCAGAACAAAAAAGAAATGGGTAAAGAGTTGTTTTGCATTCTCGTACGGTGGTTTTTTTAGGTATTCTCCTTGGGTTGGGCGCAGAATAAGCTTTGTATTATTTATGTATATTGTAGTAGTGCTTAGAGGCCTCAAAGAAGATGGTGGCTCCATTGTTCTAGGTGCTGTGCATACACATAGTGAGAGCTCATGTTCTAGATAGGCAAAGGGGTGGGAGGAGAGGAAACAGAGGCACAGAAGGGTAAAATATCTGATTATATATCAGAGACAGGAATTGAACCCAGGTCTCCTGACTCCCCGTCCAGTGCCTTATCCTCTGGCTCATGCTACCTCTCTAAAAATTATTCCCCCTGCCCCCAACAAACTCACCCTAGGTCAAAGCACAACCTTTGAAGTCTTCATCTTGAGAGAGGCATACATAACAGTACGTTACATTTGATCTGTTTGATACTTGTATTATTAAAAAGTGCATACAGAGAGATACCTTTGTTTTAATTTTGTTATGGCAGGATTTTTTAAAAAAATCCTTGTTTTCCAGAACATGACCGGGCAAGAACATTCTTTAAAGAGCCAGTGATAAAGCCAAACAAAAGATTAATCAGTCTTAAATCCATACCATTTGTAAAGAACTGGGATGGTATAAGTCTAGTCTTATTTTATCTCGGTATTTTAACAACAGATGCAATACTGTCTTTGTTATTATCCTTTGTTCTTCAGACAGTATTTTTTTCCTAATTATTACTTGTCTTCTATGGTAAGATTGAGGAATAGCATTCTTTTAGCTCAGGTAAACATCAAAGCAGTCTTACTTGTAATGGCATGGCTGTATTCACTGGAGAGATAAATATAGTGAATTAAAAAAGAACTTAGTACTGTTTCCAAATCAAAGAAACTATTAATTACTTTTGAATTACCCAGTTCACCCAGCAACACTGGTCCTTTTGCTCATTTGCTAAGTTACTGGGCAATTTATGAAATGAGTAAACTGGAAAAAGATTTTGAGCCAGATCGTTTGCTATAATGCTCAGTGGGGTGGAGCAAAGATGCCCATTATATCCTTCTGCCCCCAATTGAGGGAACCTCCAACTACCGAGGAAGTCCACATGGTAAATAAAATCAGTCTCAGAGGAGTGAAAATTGACCTGAACTACCAACAGCCTTAACTGGATGTTCTAGCAACCAGAGATTACCAGGGTACTGGAAGGACACTCTAACCGTGTCCTGTCCTGTCCCCCAGCCATACCTCCTACACCAGTGGCTTGGAGGGAAGATGACATGAGAGCTTTTATGGTAGCTCTACACCACCTGAATAACTGTACACACAGGTAGAATCCTCAGTTTTCTAAATCTTGTAATTGTATCACAATTGTCACATCATCTTGCACTTTTTAAAAGCCTTAGCTCTTGGAATCATGTGATTACATGATAATCTCAATTTTCATTTAAAAATGATTTTTTCTAGCCTTCCTAATGGTGGAGAGAAGCTTAAAAATGTCAACTCTAACAGCCCAAAATGAAGAAGGTAAATAAAAAGAATCCAAAACTTATTTTTAAAAATCTCACAACTTTTAAGCCAATCTCATTTATGAACACTTTGAACTGGCAATACTGAATTTTTTGTTGGGGGGGAAAAAATCAGAAAATTTTTTTGGGGGAAGGGGGAAACCTGTCAACATTTTTCTATATGAAAAATGGTAATTTTTCATTGAAAACAATAGTGAACAAAAATGTCATCCAGCATTAGTTGTCTGGATTTAGTAATAAATGTGTGTAAAGTTCTTTGAGATCTTTGGGTGCAAAGTATAATTATAAGTAATAAAAGGATGCCATTTTAACTTATTCTTCATTTTCTTACAAAAACATCCTTCTGCCGTAACATGGGCTACATATTTATGTATAAGTGAGAATCTTGACATCTTGTTTCTGATTTTACCTGACCTTTTTATATTCTTTGGAGGAATTTTCTTAATGTGACTGAAAACTCATACTTTATCTAGTGTTTACCCCCCTTTATATATTCCTTAGTAATTTTACTGTCCTTGTTTTTTGGTAGCATACCAAAACCATTTTCTTTATCATTATTCTTTGTGCTAATGTGATGGCTTCCACCTTGGCCAAAACATTGAGGATTGAACCTGAGGCCACCAGAGCTAAAAGCTGTTACAACTTGTGCCAGAGAGCCAAAGTGGGGCTCAGATCCTCTGTGGATTGGGCTCTGAGGGGAACCTGTGACATACCACTAGTAGGTTACATGATGGGTATAGCTACACTTTGAGCTGGGGGTGTGATTCTCAGTTTGAGGAGACATTCTCACCGAGCTAGCACACTAAAAAGAGAATGTAGCCACGGCAGCATGAGCAGCACAAGGAGCTAGCTGCCTGCGTATGTATTCAGTGTCTAATGGGCACGCGCTTGGGGCAGCTAACCCCTCCCACCATTCATACGGTCACAGCTACGTTCTGGTTTAGCACGTGTTTTAGCATGTGCAGACGTATCCAAACAGATGGATGAAATAGGAGTCCTGACCTTTTGAACCTCCAGTCAGCCTCAGAATTCTACCCTAAGGTGGTATGAAATAGAGAAAAGTGAGGAAGTTTGTAGATGTAATCACTGCAGCTGAGAATAAACATTTCCACAAACAAAGACACTATTTTTTAATTAAAGAGAGAAACAGACTTTTGAAGGTGTCATGAAATAAAAGAAGACTCACTGGAACCGTGAATTTGGCAGAGCATGAAGGAGAGTGTGACTAATTGTGTTTAAAAGCTTTAGACAATATAGTTTTGTAAATTGTTTGTACACTTTTAGTAGGAGGATGGGGCTTTGATTTGTACTGCTCATTGAAGTTAGATACAGACACAATAGTTCTCTAGAGCAAACAACCTATCACAATACTGATTTGGGGAGGGAGAGTTGCCTAGAGAGTCTGGCAGAGGGCTGGAAGTCAGGATTTTGGAGGCCTGCCTTAGCTCTGGCACTCACTGTTTGAACTTGAGCAAATCACTTAGGTACAGAGAGGCTTTCTCAAGATGCTGTGATGTTTAGTTAACATGCTTGCTTATCTTTGGAAGTAAGGTGCTATGGGGGGGCCTAATTCTGCTCCTGCTGAAATCCTCAGCAGGAGTAGGAAAAGATCCAAAATGGAAATTATTATAGATAATATAATAGGCTGCATTAAAAGCACCTAAAATAGATCATTTTATTTTGAGTTAAGAATTAATATATTAATATTCCACAAAAAGTGTAAAATCATGTGAATAATTATTTTAAAAATCATATGAAACTCCCACTGTAAGTTGTGATTTCTAATACAACTGTGACTTTAGAGCTGCATATCACTGTATTGTTTGGATCTGTGCTTGAATGCAGATCTTAATACTCATATTGTTTTCTGCCGTGGTTGTAGTTTACTTTGTATTATTTCATATATTCATGTGTGGAAAATATTTCTAGTTCACTTCACATGTTGCTGCCATTTAATATTAACTACAACCCCAATCTCAGGAAAAACTGGTAGATTTAAGTCAAGTGCTACCAGGACTCAGAAGCTTTTATTATTATTTTATTGTTTTATAATTAACATTCCCATGCACAAAAAAGAACAGGATCCATATTTTCAAACAGGCATTTTCACAAGTGCCCAGTGTAGAGACACAAATTCCCCCATGCACACATACAAGGTGGGGTTGCCAGTGTGCATATCTTATATACATCTGGAGAAGTGTGCATCTAAATTGTACACATTTGAAAATTTGAACATCAATATCTAGCCTCCTTCACTGAATTGAACAAAGAGCAAATTAGGAAAAAGGGGCATTTTACTTTTAAATTCCTAAAGCTACAATGATTGAACTGAGCTCTGTAAAATATATAGGCTCCTTCAATCAATCTTAAACTATTTCTTTTTAGACTGATGGAATTCTAGGCAGATTGTTTATGCCGTGTCTCTTCATTTTTTCTATTAGTCAACATAAATTAAAATAACACACAAAATTAAAACTAAAAAGCAGAATTATCTCTATCATCCTCTTCCTATTCTAAAACAATGACAGTGGCTGTATTTAGCTACTTTAATGCAGAAGGAACAGACAGATTGAATTCAAATTGCATTTTGGAGTTGAAGTTCTCATTTCTGGGATGCTTGAATATCAAGATGTTTTAAAAATACTATTATTTGTGAAGCACCTAGCATGCTTTGGGGTACAATGAAATAACAAATAATTAATACATAACTAATAGAAATATGGGTAAATTTAGAAATGGATCTTTCTCATTTAATTTACATTAGATAAAATCCTGCAGCCTTTACTCGTATGTATATAGGTCCTTTATTTGTTACAAAACAACTGACTGAAGTGCAAAATCTTCAGGTAGGCTAACCATACTGGTTGTTTTTAATGATAAACAAATATAACAAATGCCATGAAAGGCTTCTTAAAGCTGTAGGCAAACATTAATAATGTATTTATTGACATTACACATTCAGGATTGTATTCTTCGGTCTCCTGCATATACGTTTTAATGTGTATACCTTAAATGTACTTTATTGTATCTAGAATGAATTAAAATTGGGATATATTTATATTCATTGATGGATAGGATACATTTGCAAGAAAGTCTGTTAGAAGCCACAATGTCTTTATGTGACATCTTTGCACTGTTGAAGTTGGCCTAGCAGTCCCCTCTTGTTAAAATAAGGCTGTCTGCTAGACCTGCTGTGTGTGTTGTGGAAAGTTGCACCACCTAGTGACAGGTTCTGCAGTCTGCATATAGGCCTAGTTAAGATTCCTGGGCTTGATCCTGGAATTCACCCTCAGGTTAGATGTTCACATCAGCGAGAACTTCTCCAAGTAAAGTATGCAGGATCAGGCCTTTAACAGATCATGTCCCCAGATATTCATTACATTAAAGTAGTTTGCAATAATCAATATAAGCACTTGAGAGTTGTATTCAACTAGTCACACCTATGGCTTGCTGCAAAACGTGACTCTTGCATTCCTACCCAAGAGGCTGCCACTCTCCCTTTGCTATACTGGCACAGTAGAGATCAGCAGGGCAATTGAGGTGAATTCCACCCAGCATAAATGAAAGGGGGCTATAGGCAGGGCATTCTGTGTGGGTGGCACTTCCGAATGTGCTTCCCCCAAGACCCTAAATCTGTTTATCCTCAGGAAACACTGCAAAAAATATCATGTTGGGGTTCCTGACGAAGCAAATATAGTTGGAGGTGATATTTAGAGGAAGTGGGGTTTATTTTTGTGCAGGCTGGTTATTTAGCATTTTATGGCATAATATTGCTGTTACTTTTTTGCAGTGACTGTATTTTAAGTATTTGTCAGAAGAACCTAAATTGTTTGGATAAGCACCTCTTTTTATTGTAGAAAGCAAAATAAATATTTCAAGCTAAACTGTACAGCAGCAAGTGCAGTTGGGTAATGGAAGCCATTTCATTAAGATACCCTGGTCTGGGCATGGAGGGGAGAGATGTCTATGTGCTATCATCTCTTTGTGGATTTTTATGTCTAGGAGCATTCTGATCAGTATACAGATAGGAGGACTATATCCATGCTTTCATTTCAGCAGGCTGGAATACATGCACATTTTTTGGGAGCCCTGAATTCTGCCAAAGAGGGAAAATACGGTTCTAATTAGAGGCATGCAAAACTCAACTGTTTAGCTTTGCCGGCATTTGTGCAAACATTTTCTTTGGTTTCAGTTTACGCAGTCTTCCCACCACTCCCATTTTCCCCCTTCCAAATTTCACTATAAGCTTCAGGTTCACACAGATCCAGAAAGCTCAAAATATAATTCAGTGAGGACTGCCAGGTTACTTACAGTTTTGTTGCAAAACCCCTAAGTCTTTGTCAGGCTTCACTTTCAGACATTCACAGATTTTTCAGTAAGCCTCGGCTCATGTTTGCGCTTGTAACAGGATCTAGCATACAGCAAGTTTCTCATGGTTTTGTGTCGTGTTGCAAAAATGTTGCACAGCTCTGGTTCTAATCTTCCATTTACCACAACTGACTTTGAGGTGCCGTAGAACTAAGATTATCTGAACTCTGGTTAACCAAAAGTCTTGGCCAGATGTGTCTTCCAAAGTTTACTGCACACCTAGCTGAAGAAGGAAACTGAGCCATTAGTTTCCCTTAGGCTAGAGGAGAGGAAAGGGGAGAATTGAACAACATTATACATTTAAAGGCTTCTGTGCAAATGTCTTTCCTCTTTCTTCTTCAGCTGGCCATGGAAAAGCTGTCTGCCTCAGATAACTCCTTTTCCTCCCTTTAGCCAACCTGTTCCCTCAATTAGCATAGATCTTGACTATATTAACTTTAAATTAAGCAAATTAATTTCTGATCCATGTAAACAGAAGTAGACTCTCTGCTTACTTTTTTGCTCACTCATTGACAGATAGGAAATGTCACTCTTTCAAGGAGTCTTTAACTACTGTTTGGATTTTGGTGAATTTATTGATTGCCTGGAATATATTATACCTATGTGTAGGTTTAATGGTTTCATAAAAAGCTTAGATTAGTCCACGTATGCACAATGAAATAGTCTTCAATTCATGTTGTAATGATTCAGACCCTTGCCAGAAGGAAGTTGGATGATAGAGGGAATTGCCAGAATTTCTTCAGAATCTGTTAGTCCTTCCTTAAATTTCCACAAGGAGTTCCTGAAAAACCTATGTCACTGCTGTGAAGGAGGCAACTCTTGGTACAAGAAACTATAATTTCACAAAGTAATTTGCCTGCATCCAGGATGACATCATGGGAAACACAGAGGGCTCAAAACAAAATGCCCTCCTTCCAAGAATATGGACCATTTACACAAGAAATAATCTCAGAAACACCAGCATTTAAAGCCACCACCCATGTCTCTGGCCTCTGCCTTTCCTTGGGGGTAAGAAAAGCAGAGAACACTAAGAATTAATGTGGACACAATGGCAAAATGAGGACAGGAACCTTACCAGACCCATAACCGCCACCCCCATCCCTCCCACGAGGGGGACAATGGTACAGCTGGGTGGGGGACCTCAGCCCTCAAACCCCAAAAGGTCTCACCCATGAGTCCAAGGCCCATCACCAAAATCCCAGGTCTTTTTCCTTTAGGAACAGTTCATTTTATCTTTTTAACCCCGCGGGAAACCAGCCACAAGTTGCAACAAATGAACAACTCCACCCCAGTACCTCAGGTTTCAAAGTAGCAGCCGTGTTAGTCTGAAACTCCCGGAGAAAGCACAGGAACAGATCTGTACAGACACATTCCTAGAACCCCGACCAGGTGTATTCTATTTGCTACCCAAGATCCATAAACCTGGAAATCCTGGATGCCCCATCATCTCAAGCATTGGCACCTTAACAGCAGGATTGTCTGGCTATGTGGACTCTCTACTCAGGCCCTACGCTACCAGCACTCCCAGCTATCTTCGAGACACCACCGACTTCCTGAGGAAACTACAATCCATCGGTGATCTTCCAGAAAACACCATCCTGGACACTATGATGTAGAATCCCTCTGCACCAACATTCCACACAAAGATGGACTACAAGCCATCAGGAATAGCATCCCCGATACCATCACGGCAAACCTGGTGACTGAACTTTGTCCTCACCCACAACTATTTCACATTTGGGGACAATATATACCTTCAAGTCAGTGGCACTGCTATGGGTACCCACATGGCCCCACAGTATGCCAACATCTTTATGGCTGACTTAGAACAACGCTTCCTTAGCTCTCGTCCCCTAATGACCCTACTCTGCTTGCGCTACATTGATGATATCTTCTTCATCTGGACCCATGGAAAAGAAGCCCTCGATGAATTCCACCATGATTTTAACAATTTCCATCCCACCATCAACCTCAGCCTAGACCAATCCACACAAGTGGTCCATTTCCTAGACACTACTGTGCTAATAAGCGATGGTCACATAAACACCACCCTATACCCGAAACCCATTGACCACTATACTTACCTACATGCCTCCAGCTTCCATCCAGGACACACCATACAATCCATTGTCTACAGCCAAGCTCTAAGATACAACCTCATTTGCTCCAATCCCTCAGACAAAGATAAACACCTACAAGATCTCTATCAAGCATTCTTAAAACTACAATACCCACCTGCTGAAGTGAAAAAACAGATTGACAGAGCCAGAAGAGTACCCAGAAGCCACCTACTACAGGACAGGTCCAACAAAGAAAATAACAGAACGCCACTAGCCGCCACCTTCAGCCTCCAACTGAAACCTCTTCAGCGCATCATCAAAGATCTACAACCTATCCTGAAAGATGATCCCTCACGCTCACAGATCTTGGGAGACAGACCAGTCCTCGCTTACAGACAGCCTCCCAACCTGAAGCAAATACTCACCAGCAACCGCACACCATACAACAAAAACACTAATCCAGGAACCTATCCTTGCAACAAAGCCCGATGCCAGCTCTGTCTACATATCTATTCAAGTGACACCATCATAGGACCTAACCACATCAGCCACACCATCAGGGGCTCATTCACCTGCACATCTACCAACGTGATATATGCCATCATGTGCCAGCAATGCCCCTCTGCCATGTACATTGGCCAAACTGGACAGTCTCTACGCAAAAGAATAAATGGACACAAATCTGACATCAGGAATCATAACATTCAAAAACCAGTGGGAGAACACTTCAACCTCTCTAATCACTCAGTGACAGACTTGAAGGTGTCAGTTTTGCAACAAAAAAACTTCAAAAACAGACTCCAAAGAGAGACTGCTGAACTCGAATTAATCTGCAAATTAGACACAACTTAGGTCTAAACAGAGACTGGGAATGGTTCGGTCATTACATTAATTGAATTTTTTTCCCCCATGTTAAGTTCTCCTCACACCTTCTATGGGTCATCTCGATTATCACTTTGAAGTTTTTTCTTCTGCTGCTACTTATCGCTCATCTCAATTGATTGGCCTCTTAAATTGGTATGCGTACTTCCACCTTTTCATGTTCTCTGTATGTATAAATATCTTCTGTCTGTGTGTTCCACTCTATGCATCTGAAGAAGTGAGCTGTAGCCCGCGAAAGCTTATGCTGAAATAAATTTGTTAGTCTCTAAGGTGCCACAAGTACTCCTGTTCTTTTTCCCAGTACCTCAGTTAGGTACTAAGCACATTCCTACTTAACCCACTGTGGCTTGAAAGTGCTGCAAGGAAGGTGAAAAACTCCCTGGTCCACTGTTGATTAGCCCATGGGAGGAAAATATTCCTTCCTGACTCCCAAACAGGCAATTGGCTAGATTCACAGCATCTGTCATGCCAGATTCCCATTCCTACTTCAGGTGGGTAGGGTGGGGCTGCTGGAACGGAGCCGAAAGAGGCTTCATATGGCCCCCGCTCCAGGTTAAATCCAAGAAGCTGGGGAATGCTGGCCAATCAGCACCTCTCCCCCATCTGGCCAATGGGTGCCAGAGACTCCCAGGGGAAGGAGCTACCTGGTGTCCCTCAGCAAGTGTCTCCCTCCCTTGGTGCTGGGACTGCCCCCTTTCACTTTTGGCCCAGGTTCCCCTGCCCATGAGGGTGGCATTTCTACTGATAGAGCTTGTAAATGCCTAAAACATGTAATAGTACAACCACTATTAAAGAAACTTAACTTTAGAAACCTAGCAGACTATTGCCTAATGTCTAATCTTGCTTTTCTAAGCAACCCAATCAAGAAGCTAGCAAAAGAGTCTCTAACACCTCCTTGATCCCTCTCAATGGGGCTTCAGACAGGGTTGCCACCTGTCCAGATTTTCCCAGGACCAACCCTTGATTGCAACAGTTGTCCCAAGAAATCTATAAGGGTTCTCAGTATACAATGCCCAGGGTCGGATTAACTCTCCTGTGGGCCCGAGGCTATTAGATTTTGTGAAGCCCCTCTATACAAGTCTTTTTCCTAATTTAAAACAAAATGATCACAATTATGGCATCGAGGCTATTAACGCTATACTAAACTTGCCTTTTAATTAACATAAAGCCATTCTGTGGTTACATTTCAGTCTTAAAACATGTAGAATATAGTTAAGTTAATTCAAAATACCTTGCTTCTTACCTTAGAACAGCTGTTATATTAGTTTATTTCTGGGACGGAGTTAGGGGGAAGGCGGGGGGGGTCCAGGCTGGGCAGAGTGTTGGGGTGCAGGAGAGAAGGAGGGATGTGGGCTCTGGGAGGAAGTTTGGTACAGGAAGGGATTCTGACCTAGGGCAGGGGGTTGGGTACAGGAGGGGGTGTGAGGTGGAGGCTCCGGCCAGGAGGCGCTTATCACAGGTGGCTCCCAGCCAACGGCGCAGCAGGGCTCAGGTAGGCTGCCTGCCATAGCCCCAAGCCACTCCCAGAAGCGGCTGGCTGCTGGCATGTCTCTGTGCGCCCCTGGCGGGAGTGGGATAGCATGTCTCCGTGCACTGCCCATGCCCTCAAGTGCCACCCCTGCAGCTCCCATTGGCCGGTTCCCAGCCAATGGTAGCTGTGGGAATGGTGCTGGGGACAGGGGCAGCATGCAGAGCCGCCTCCCCCACCCCCTGCCAGGGGCCACAGAGACGTGCCAGCAGCCAGTCACTTCCGGGAATGGCGTGGGACCATAGCATGCAGCCAGCTTGCCTGGGCCCTGCTGCGTTGGGGCCCCCCTCAGCCCAAGCCCCTGGGCTGCAGCCCCTGAAGCCCCTGAGTTAATCCGGCCCTGACAATGCCAGCTGTCCAGTTTTATGGGCTCAGGATCATCCCGGATATTCTATTTTTTTGTACTTCAGAGGTGGCAACCATCTCTTCAGGCCAGGGCATGGTACAGAGACAACACTTGTTGCTCTGGTGGCTGACCTCCACCAAACTTGTCATACGGAATCTCTCTCTGGTATTTGCACTGTTGGTCACAAAATATTCTTGTACTGTATCCAACAGACTGCAGGGATGAATGGAAATGCCTATAAATAGTTCAAGTCCTTTCTCAGGAGCTCCTATTCAGCTGTCCATCAGTGGACGTAAGCTCATGCTCAAGTGCTTGCTGAAAAGGAACCAGACCAAACTCAGAGAATTATCGTTAAGTGTTGCTCCACCTTTAAAACCCTCATCTGCAAAGACTGACCAGGCTTAGTCCTCCTTCCCATTATGTTCAACATCTGTGTGAAGCCCAGACAGTACAACAGCACAGACTAGAAAGCCAGCAGTATGCAGAGAACACCTGGCTCTACATCTCCATTATGTCAAACATAAGCAGCACCATCTACCATCTTACTCAGTTAGGCCCTGAATGAAGATGAGCTACTGCTAAACCTAGGCAAGAAAGAAGTGATTGTAACTTGAGGAGGGAAGTGCTTTGGAGAACTTCTCTATCGTCCCCCACCATTGGGAGCCTCTGCCCTCAAATAACTAAGGCCTGGTCTATACTAAAAAAATTAGGTCGGTTTAACTACGTTACTCAGGGATATAAAAAATCCATACCCTGAGCATTGTAGTTTATCCGACTTAAGTTACTGTGTTGACAGCAGTAGGTCAATGAAAAACTGAAATGTTTTTCAATGGAAAGTCAAAAATTTCTGCAAAAGACTAATGAAAATGAAATTTTGTTTTCATCAAAGCTTTACATGGAAAAAAAAAATCCAACCAGTGATTTGGGAGTGTTTTCTACTGAATTGCTTCCCTAAAATACACCCATAATGTGTACATTAGGTACCCAGCTGTTTATACCTAATTTTTCAGTTGTTTTTTGAAGCGGTGATCCATGGTGAGGTTGGTTTATAGGTAGTGAAATTTCTGTATTATTGAGTAAAAGTGACTCTAATTACACACTTGTGGATAAGAGACTACAACATTGTGAGAATGGGCCATCTTCCCACACATAAGAAAGAGAAAACTAGGGGAGGTAAAGGAAGCATAACAGGAGGTAATACTTACCAGCTGAAACAAAGGAATTTGTGACAATCAGACAGTTGCAAAATGGCTACTTTCGGTCTTCGCCTGTTTGCCTCTGCAATGTCTAACGGCTATCCCAGAAAGGTATGCTAGAAAATAGTTTCAATAAAAAAGACAACCCTATGCTACTGACTTTTAGTGGAGGAAGTCATCTCTGGCTATTGATGCCCTTATTCCAGTGACACAATAGGGGGCCAAGTATTTACAAAGGAAGATGCTTCTGGAGGATGGGTTACTTCTGTTTTGTGCTACTCTGTGTTGTACTCCTGTCAATTGGGGGTTTTAAACTTTATTTGGGGAAAGGTAGATTTCCATGTATCTGAGGACTTCCCAAATATTTCTTATGAAAGAAAAGCCACCCGGGTTTGTGACTTGTCCCTTCTCGGGATTTTTTTCTTATACTGATGGATCCCCTTTTCTTTCTTTTACTCCTGAAGTCATCCAGAGTGAAACGTATCTCCTACTCATTTGTTTTTCTCTCTGTCAGTGTGAAGCAATATACAGCCTCTCCTGGATGACCTCTGGAATGGAGGTGCAGTTATCCCAGGAAGGTCGTTCTCCAAAGCTTTGGGTCATTGCCACTTTAATGCTTTTCCTTCTGTAAAGCAGGGAAGAACTTAACGCGGCATCAGATTATGTTGGGGTTTCTTGGCTGTGCTTAGTGGCATAACCTCATGTTGGTTGACCTGTGCTATTTATCTATGGGCCAGATTGTGTCCCCTTGTGGGAGCTCTGTGGAAATCTCCATGAGGAATTCCTTATGGAAATTCTTCCACATCAGCGTGGGGGTGGAAATTCCACTGCCTGCAATAATGGCTTTGGGGCCTGCTCCCAAACCTGGTGCATCAGAGGGATCTGTGGAAGTTCAGAACCTCTCTGTAGAGGCCCTGTGCCTTGCACTGGCTTTTGCCTTCAGTGGACACCCTGTGACATAGCAGGGTACAATCCAGACTAATGACTAGTGATGTCACCTCTGCCCTGCAACCTAAGTGCCTTGCTGAAGTAGCTCCCGCCTGGGCCGCTCACAAACAGCCTTCCAGCATGCAAGCCACACTCTGAGTGTGTGACTGCAGCCTGCCAGTCATACTTGAGTTACGCTCTGGCTCTCACCAGGCTTGGTTATTCTGCAGAATGACCCCAACATATTCTCAGTGCCAAATTTCCCCCAGAAATGTATGTCCTGTACTGCCAGCCCTCTCTTAGACAGTACAAATATTTTAAGTCCATTATTTCTTGGAATAATATGACATCATCTTATCTCAAATAGATTTTAGACACTTCAATTTAAACACATTGGATTAGATAAAACAGTCAAACAAGCTTATTAATTACAAAGAGAGAGAGTTTAAATGAGTACCAGTAATGAGGCATAAAGATCAGAAATGGTTACAAGGAAAATAAAGATAAAATGCTTACTAATGCCTAACTTAACAAACTATATTAGAGTCAAGCAAAGTTTCTCACCACATACTTTAAGCAGTCTTACTGGCCAAACTATGTAGGTCTGGACCGGTCCCCAGAGCCCAACGAATGCTTCCTTTATCTCTTCAGGTACAATTAATGTGATGGGCAGGAAGAAGGGGGAGTACCTTGGGGTGTTTGTCCCTCCTTTTTATAGTTTCAGCCCCCGTTTGAAACATATTTTCAGCTGGGCTGTAGGAAACATTGTGTCTATCTGGAAGGATGTTCCCTGCTGGCTTTTTCTCATCTGTTTGAGCTTTCTTTGTTTCCCTCCCAGCTTGATGACTCTGTTTACTGCTTAAATGCAAATTAAGGCAAGCACACATTCCTTTGTCTAGGACAGACCTGTTTGCTGACTTCTGTTTGGGCAGGGCTGTCGGGTTTGGAACATGTGTTAATAACATCATACAGGGAAGTCTTATAACTTCACATACAATGTTTCCACACACATTTTATCAGGACAATACTGACGAGCAGATTATGAGTTTTCAACTGATATTTACAAGGTATGCCTCATACAAAAAATATTACAATAGTGTGTAGGGTGAGAACATGGATATTTTCTGTCACACACTCCTAGCCCAACCCCAGTTCCCTGGCAGTATAGCTTCGCTGGGTCTGTATTATTATGGACTGACCTGCATATAGGGATTGCTGGGTGAGCTCCACAGGAAAGGTGATACTGCCTGAGATTGTATTATCTTTCCTGGGTATGTTTGTGAGGCCAGAGAACTGGTGATGTACTTCTGTCCCTTGCTCCACCCTATCCCCCAGGGTAGACCCCAGTTGAATGGGGAGGAAATGGTGTCATACATGCAGTCAAGCCTCCCATTCCTTGCAGAATGGTGGAGAGCTAGGCATGGGGAATATGCATTTAGGAGGCTATGATGTGTCCCATTGGTATTTATAAAGCACTAATCAGCATATTGTCCAGAAAATAGAGAGGCTGGCAGTGTGTAATTCTTAATGGGGAGCTGCATGGTCACATGAACAACAAGAATATTTTACAGTTCTTCACCATTGTGGAATCAGTTCAAGCTTCCAATGGAGGCCTCGGGTATGAAAAATGAATCCATCCTTAGCAATACAGTTAAATAATGTGGGTGTAGGGAATGGAGCGGTACTTTCTCTAGCAATATTTTAAGTCTGCTTCAGCCTTAGACATTGCAGTGTGTCTTGACTGACCAACTTAAATGTTTTGTTATTAGTAATCTACAAAAAGACAGTACTATTTGATTTGAGAAAAAAAATGTTTTCTTAAAGTTATGTTTATATGGCAAGTTCTAAGGAAAGTACTTTGGAACTGTGAATTTGTTTAGAGAAACTCATTAGCTCCATAAAAAGAATACTTTCTTCTGCAATTTTTGATGGATTATAACTACATATGAATCAGTTTTATCCCAGCAATGATGGAGACTACTAAATCCTACCTGGTCATGGGGGGGCGCTCCGAAATTCAGGTTCTGATATCACCATTGATTGCACGTGGGCTCAGGATTGGAGCTTAACAGATTTTTTTTTTTCTTGCTGATTGCTAATGTATCTAAGTTTGTGTCTATTACACTTCAGCTTGTCTGTTGTGGTGCATTGTTCCTATTTTTAATTGAACAGAAGAGGTGAATATTTTTAAATGGAGTTTAACTAGAACATGCTGATGCATTTCAATTCTGGGTATAGAGGAAATTCCAGATGGACATACAAAATTCCACAAGGAGGCAGCAGCATACTTCAATTTGCTTGCTTTGCTAAAAATTCATAGCTTATATTTTAAGAATATTTTTATCCAGCATGTGTATTGTTTGGATAAGAGATTTTAAAACTGTTTTTAGTTCAGAAAAAAGCTTCTTTCCCCCCTCCCCCCCGTAACAGAAAGCTCAACATTAGCCTCATATTTCCCAGTGAGCTGTCACCCAAATGATTTACAGGTTACATAAGAGCAGAATTTTAAAGAAATATGCATTTGATTAGAAACTAAAAATCACAGTGTTTTGTTTGAGACAATATAGTGAAAGTTCTGTGAGCATTTCTATTGTGAAACCTTGTTTTCTGAGCTTTATCACCCATGAGAGGAAAACAATTCTAATTTCCTGGAAACTTGCATTTGAAGGCCTGACTACTACAAATATGTGTGAACAGTCCAGTGTTACAAGTTTCTGAAGACTTTCTTCTTAAGTCTGCATGACCTCAGTTCAGTATTTCATGGGATCCCCTAAATTGAAAAGCAGCATACTAGAAACCAAGGTGAAAGCTGCCTTAAATATGCCAAAAGATATACAGACTGGAGAATTTAAGCTTTGTGATTCACTTAAGTCAATCAGATTTTAACTTACATGTATCTTCAACGGATAAATTTAACCAGATGGGTGACAAATTTCCATTTTTTTAATTAAAAATGTAAGAGGATTTAGTGCTTATAAAAGCTGCTAGATTTATCCATAGAACAAGAATATCATGGCAAGAAGCGGTGCAAGCTTCCTCCATGTAGCTCTTCAGTTGGTCTGTCTGACCTTGAAGTTCACCTCTAAGAAAGAAAAATGTGAATTCTATTCTCATTTTCTTCATGGCCTCTCTACTGTGGCTGCTCACCCTAGCTATGGTACTATCGTACTGGTTTTGTTACTTGTCTACCGCATATAGCTGATCAGGAATTCTTCTTTTTCCTGTAAAATTTTGGTGAAAACAAACTTTTCTTTAAAAAAAAATTTGGATTTTTATCAAAAAAACAAAATATTTTTACTTTTCAACAACCAAATCACCAAATTTGTCTGTCTTTAAATAAAAAAGTTTTCAGTATTTTTTTATGAAAACACATTTTTTTTTGACAGAAATGTACTTAATCAAAAGGTCATTTTCTCTTTCCCCTCCCCCCCCCCAAAAAAAAAGAGAAAGAAAGAAAGAAAAAAGAAATTTTGACCAGTTTTAGTACTGAGAACTGGCCTGAAACCACCAAATTCATTTCACCCAGGCCAGTGGACGGCCTTAAGTAACTTTCAATCTTAATTGACCGGGGCAAAAAAGTACTGGTGATCCAGAGGGGAAAGATACTAGATCCCACTCCCAAAGCATTAGTCAGCCACTCCCCCAAAACATATTTTAAATTGAGCAGGACCAGCTCCAAGCAGCTTATTTTGTAGAGGGAACTACTAACTTGGCTGTCTTCCCCCCACACCATCTGGGAGCCACACCAGCATGGCTCCAGCCCCTTTAAAGGGGTTTCTGTAGTAACTCTGACCCTAGCACTAGCACCTGCTGTAGTTTTGACAAGGGGTGTAATGTTAGGGCCTGCAGCTGTGAAGCAGCAGTGTAGAATGCTGTTCTGCGGGGGAGAGAGAAAGGGAGAAAGCCAATGAGAGGGCAGCTCGAGCTGGGAAGGGGCTCAGAATCCCCCCGAAGGGGGCATTTGGAAGGCAGTTAGAGAAGAACGTAAAAAAAGACAGTGCTGAGGTAAAAAGGGGATTTGCTCAGGAGAGGAAGCTGGGCCTTGAAGGGCAGTGTGCAAGGACTGGCTGCAAGAGGCGTAGAGCTTATGACCAGTGAGCTGGACCACTGGGACACTGACAGAGGGAATACAGTTTGGGCGCCCGGGGAATGGTTGTGTCCCTCTGGCTGAGGAGTGGTGTTCACAGGTGGAGCTGTTGGAAAGAGATGCGGTCATTGCAACGTCGAACCAAAGGAGCGCCACAAAGCCACGTTGGGTGAAGCTGGACTTCGCAGCCAGGGAGAGGAGGAGTTGATTCCCTCTTGGGGTGGCACAGCATGTTGTTGAAAAACATCTTTTATTGTGCTGGTAATTTACAGTTTATTATTTTCCTGAGCAAGTATTTGATGTTACTTTGTATTATTTATATTATATAAACAATAGAATAATAGAATGTAAATAATAGAATAATAATATTATATTGTTGTTCCTGCCAAATCTCTGGATTATTCCTTTATAAAGCTTAACATTTAAGGTTATCTCCACTGTTTTGGTTTGCCTCTGCCTCTCCTCACAGTAGGCATAACCTAGCCGAGGCCTGGATCACTGCATTTCCTCCATTCCCAAAGTGAGAAGCTGCTTTGAACTACAGTGACAGTAAAACTCAAGCCTGGCCATGGCACCAGCACAGCTTTTGGGAGAGGGTGTCCTGCCATTCTGGGCCATTTCCCATGCCAGCAGGCAGCAGCAACCCGAAGCAGCTCCACCAAGTTCCAGTCAATTGTCACTTCCCGACCCCACTCGGCCATTGTGATAGCTGAAAGCAGAATACCTGGAGCACCAAAATCTTTAGTACTGGCCTTGAAGATAAACTGCTGGGTACATAGTGAACATTAGTGTCTCTCTGTCTCAGTTCCCCATCTGTAAAGTGGGGGTAATTCCTACCTTAAAGGGGAGTTGTGAAAATAAATGCATTAAAGGTTGTGAGGTGCTCAGATATTATGGTGAGAGGGGCCATATTGCTACCTGAGAGAGATAAATTACCACACTTATTTTTTGCTACTGTGCTCTTTGTCATTTATTAGGAGCTGGTATCATCATTAAAAGTCCTTTTCCTGGCAGTTTCAGTGTAAGTGAAATGCTGTTGCAATTAAAGGTGAAGAAAGGTGACTGTTTCAGAGGTAAGATGTGGAACTGAAGTCTTGACAATTTGTAAAAAGCAACAGACTAACTCTGTTAGTCTTAAAGGTGCCACAGGGCCCTCTGTTGCTTTTTACAGATTCAGACTAACACGGCTACCCCTCTGATACTTGACAATTTGTAGTTATTAAAGTTTCCATGGCGCTTTCTGCAAGAGTAAGAGGGGCTGCGGGGCGGCCAGGGGTCCAACTTGGGGAATTACATTCTGTCCATCTTTCAATTAGCTGGAGTATATTTCACATCTTCGGTGTAGTGTTCCTGTGTGCTGTTCAACAGCTCTCCATTTCACTTCAGATGACACCACATTTCAGTGGCGGGTGAAATGATTTCTTTATACAGGCTGTAAAGCACTTTGGGATCTTTCCAGATGACAGGAATGATATATTTGTATATGTCATTTATTAGTGCAGTGCTTACAGAATCTGGTAAAGAATGGGATTTTAGGGCCAGTTTCTCGCTCTGCACTTGTAATCAACACCACTTGGGCCAATAGTGATGTTTGAATGTGAGACCTTCAGGGAGAGAAGGCCATTTTGCCCAATTCCATGATGTGGCATCAGGCTCCTGGTACTGTATTAATTGCAGTTTGTGAGAGCGCTGTCAGCTTTGTTTTTTCCATCTGTACAAAAGGAAATAACAACTAGGCTAGTCTGCAATGCAGAATTTGCCATACTGGATCAATTCAATGACCCATCACGTCAGATATCCTGTATTTAGCAGATTCCACTACATGATGCTTCAAAGGAGGTTGAGTAAATTTACCTAGCCAATAACTAACTAACGCTGCAAATGGGTCAAGTAAATACTCCTCTCAGGCCTGTAGAACTCAGCTGGCAGCCTCAAGCATGAGATCCGATTACTTCTTTCTTACTAAGGGCAGGTTTACACTACCACTTAAGTTGATCTAACTTACATCGCTAAGGGATGTGAAAAAGACACCCCCCTTGAGCAACACAAGTTACAGCAACCTAAGCACTGTCCACGCTGGCGCTATGTTGGTGGGAGAGCTTCTGCCTCTCACAGAGGTGGAGTAATTATGCTGATGGGAGAGCGCTCTCCAGTCGACATAGAGCTGCACCGATGTAGTGCATCTAGTTTAGACCTGCCCTAAGTTGTATAACTACCGTGGTATCAATGATCATAAAATTATCCAGGCCTTCAAGCTCCAGTATTTGACTCGGTGACCCTTTAATGACAATGAACTCCACGGAGTGTAATATTTCCTTTTATGTGTCCTCATTTAGCTGCCATTAATTTAATCAGATGACCCCTTCTGATATTATAAGACAGAATAAAAAAAGAGAGAAGCAGTCAAATCCCTTCTAATTCTTCTTTTCATGCTTCCCCAGTACTTTAGGAGAGAAAGTGTGGGGGGCGGAGAAAGTTTAAGAACATATTAAATGAGTTATTAACTGTTCCATTTACTTGCTTACTAAATGTTTCCACAGCTCCTTTTTCTTTGGAGATAAATGTGGTTAGACTATCAAACCAATTTCAAGTCACTCCATTTTTAGAAAGATGCAAAGAAGCAGCTCCAATACATGAAAACATAAGAGTGTGATTTAAGGGATTTTCAAAGGCACTTACAAAGCTCTTAAGTCCAATTGCTCTGTGTAGTGAATTTAGTCACTGAAGGTTTCTTGCACATTTTTAAAACCGGAAATGGATGGAAGAAGGGCATTGGATAAAATGTTACAAAGCTTCTGTATGTTACAAGAGACTAAGTGTAAGACTCTGACATAGCCTGATTCAGGAGTCTGGGCGCCTTGGGCTCTTAAGTCAATAAGAATTTTGCCACTGAAATCAACAGCAGCATAATCAGGGCCTCTAGCTTGGTGTATATTAAAATGAGGTAGTAAATAAGGCCCCGATTCTGCAATTTACAATGCATGGGAGGACTGCATGAAAGTCACCCATCAGAATTTTTTACCAAATTGAAGTTACTGGACCAAATTCTGCCGCCTTTGATACCTCCACAGCTTCACTGAAAACAGAAAGCTGCAAAGGTGTCACTGAGAGAAGAACTTGTCCTGTATATTCCATTATTGGCAATCAGGTGGACACACTCTTATGTTCTGGTTCTTAACTCTACCTGAAGATACTGTTGTAAGCTTTAGCCATGGTCAAATTTTTAAAGTTTTAATGCCTGCTGATAAAGGCTGTAAATGGGAGACCGCCATCTGAGAAGTGATCATTCCTTGTGTTATTTAAGATCTGGTGCCCAAATACACTCAACCTTAGTGAATGTAATTACAATATATGAGATGCTTAAGAAAAAGCCTCACGAAGAACTCTTGCCTGATTTTTCTGGTTTATCACCAGGGATGTTTCACCAATATCAATGTGGGCTGGTCAGAGAAGGTTCACAGTGCTCACATCGTTAAGAACACAGGACTGTTCAGAAAGCTGTAAGCAGGGACATTCTTTTCCAACTGGCAGATTCTCACTGGTGAGATTGAAAAGCCAGTAGTGATCCTGGGGGCCCAGCCTATCCCTTGCTCCCCTGGCTCGTGAAGCCATACACTGGCCAACTTGACCGCACCAAGGAAAGTTTAAACTACCAGCTCAGCAGGTGCAGAATGACAGTCAAATGTGCTTTCGGTAAATTGAAGGGATGGTGGTGGTGTTTAATCACAAGGTTGTAGATTGGTGGTGTTTACTCACTAGATTGGATCTCAGTGAGAAAAGTATCCCAATGGTTATAGTTGCCTGCTGTGTCCTGCATAATATCTGTGAGGCAAAGTGTGTGTGTGGGGGGGAAATTGCCACCTGGGTGGAGGGCAGCAGAGGAGCGGCTGTCTGCTGATTTTGAATAGCCAGACACAAGGGCCATTACAAGAGCTCAGCATGAAACTCTGTGGCTCTGGGAATCTTTGAAAGAGCACTGTGATGGTAAGTCATATTATTGTGCTGTGCTTGACTGTGCTCTGGCCCGTAGGGTTTTGCGAGCCGTTAGAAACTGTGTATTGCTCGGTGTACATTGAGAAATATAACATTGTCTTTTAATGAACATATGAATTATGTGTTACAACTATAATTACTACACTGTGTCACAGAACCTATGACTTAGGTGGTGCTTGTTGTACATTTACACATATGACTGGGTATTTTGTTGAACCTTTGAGTTCTGTGGTGCTGTACACTTGCAAGTACTGAGTGCTTTGAGAACCACTGTGCCTTTCTGCAGTATATGGAGTGAACTAATAAAGATGTCTTTATTTTCAAAAAATAGAATTTTATTGAGTGGAATAAAACAGTGCAAAAAATTTAAAAGAACAATGCAATACAAACATCTAACGTAAATTAACTAAAGGAAACTTCAAAATTAGAAAGGAGCTAACAATTCTGTGCATTTAGTGCACAAATGCAGTCCATTTTGGCTACACATACACCAACTGTGCCTCTCACAGGGCAGTGTATGTGAAGCTGTGGTGTCCTAACTGTTCTTCAGAGTGGAGTGGTTGGGGTAGGGATGTGATTCATGATGCCATGTGAAATGTTGGGGAATAGAGGGAGCAGCCACTACTGAGTTTTCCAGGAACTGCAAAGTGTAGCAAGTCTGGTGATTGCTGGATCTGTAGGTCAAGAAGAGTCTGCAGCATTTGTGTGTGCTGGCTGAGAAACCCCACTATGTCTTGGTGCATTTCTCTCTTCACTTTCTCCTGTCCTCTCTACCCTCTCCATCCTGTCTGCCATGTCGACCCTCCAGGTCCTTTGTTCGTGGTCTGGTGCAGGACTGGTTTTGCAGGATCTCACTAAACATATCCTCCCTAGTCCTCTTCTTTCTCCTCTTCATCTATGTCCAGTGTTCTGCGGGTATGGAGAGGCACCCGTCAAGGCTGCAACAGCTACAGACAAAACAGACAGGTGTAACATTGAATTTACAGCCACAACAGAAAGTGAAGGATAAGTTTCAGAACTCCCTTCCCTTATTCCCATAAAGTTTTAAATAAGCCATGCTTATTAACACATCAGCTTTGGAGTGCCTCTGCATAACACCGATCTCCAGTCTCATCCATGGTGAATATGGCCTACCAGGCATAGCAGGGTTGGGGAGGAGGAAGGCATTAAGATTGTTGGTTGCATGAAACAATAAAATTTCAGTCCCTATTCCAAGGGTACGTATAAAGGGTGATGGCACTGAAGGTAACAAAGGCACAGAAAGCACATCTGGTGCTGGCATCCTGAAGCCATCTGGGCCCCGTATGTCTCTAGCTTGTTTACTGCAATGGTGCTAGCCGAACTCATCGTGTAGTGGCATTGGAAAGTGTCCGACTATAGAGGAAGAAATAAGGCAGCCATCCCTAGAAACCAATGAATATTTTGTGTCTGTCAGGCAGCTGGCCTGTCATGCAAATAAAGGCTGAGCTGGAACAGCAAATAGTTTGGATCCCTTAGCAGCATCTAGGGTAGCATAGAATATGAGCCTTGTGAAATAGCATGCTATGCAATTTATAATAAGCAATGGGTTGCAGATGCAAATATAAATTGGGTTTATGAAAAATGGGCCATCTTGAATAATCTGGTTTAGGCAACACTTGGAGTAGCAAGAGATTCCAGACATACTTGAAAGCATCAAGGAAAGAATCCAATTAATTCAGGAAAATCCCAATTGGAATCGTACCATTGCCTAATTACAGCTTGCTTGAAACTTGCCCAAAGTCTGGTGCCAGTACAAGAAAGCTACATTTGTAATAAGATTAATACATTCAATGCATTTTGTTGCAAGAGATGTGTAGTGTCTGACTGAACTTTTTGTCTCAAAACCACAGATGTACAATGGCTTAATATAAACAGGAGATGAGTCCTGAGCTGCAGATATGGGATCCAGATACTGACCAGAATTTCTTCAAAGTCTGAAGGTGCTGGTCCATTACAGAAATAGGAGCCAGCTTCAAAATTCAAATTTGAATCTAAACTTCCCAATAGTTCAGCGGTACTAAGATCTATTTTTTGGCTTGGGTCCATTGCCAAAAAATATAAAAAGCTTAATGCTCTTTCCTTACTGTATATGAAACCATGCTTGCAACCAGCATATTTTTTAAAAGCTGGTACTAGGATTAGTTGAAACAATATGAACAAGACCTTACCTTTACTTATACATATATATACTGACTGCTATATTTACCTACATGCCTCCAGCTTCCATCCTGGACACATCACACGATCCATTGTCTGCAGCCAAGCCCTAAGATACAACCGCATTTGCACCAATCCCTCAGACAGAGACAAATACCTACAAAATCTTTATCAAACATTCTTAAAACTACAATACCCACCTGGGGAAGTGAGGAAACAGATTGACAGAGCGAGACGGGTACCCAGAAGTCACATACTACAGGACAGGCCCAACAAGGAAAATACCACTGGCCATCACGTACAGCCTCCAGCTACAACCTCTCCAGCACATCATCAATGATCTACAACCTATCCTGGAAAATGATCCCTCACTCTCACAGACCTTGGGAGGTACGCCAGTCCTCACTTACAGACAGCCCCCCCACCTGAAGCAAATACTCACCAACAACTACACATTACACCACAGAAACACTAACCCAGGAACCAATCCCTGTAACAAACCGTGTCGCCTATTCTGTCCCCATACTATTCTAGCGACACCATTATAGGGCCCACCACATCAGCCACACCATCAGGGGCTCATTCACCTGCACATACTAATGTGATATATGCCATCATGTGCCAGCAATGCCCCTCTGCCATGCACATGGGCCAAACCGGACAGTCTCTATGTAAAAGAATAAATGGACACAAATCAGACATCAGGAATGGTAACATACAAAAGCCAGTAGGAGAACACTTCAATCTCCCTGGACATTCAATAACAGATTTAAAAGTAGCCATCCTTCAACAAAAAACTTCAAAAACAGACTTCAAAGAGAAACTGTAGAGCTACAATTCATTTACAAACTTAACACCATTAATTTGGGCTTGAATAGGGACTTGGAGTGGCTGGCTCAGTACAAAAGCAATTTCCCCTCTCTTGGTATTGACACCTCCTCATCAATTATTGGGAGGACCACATCCACCCTGACTGAATTGGCCTTGTCAACACTGGTTCTCCACGTGTAACGTAACTCCCTCCTCTTCATGTGCCAGTATATCTATGCCTGTATCTGTAATTTTCACTCCATGCATCTGAAGAAGTGGGTTTTTTTACCCATGAAAGCTTATGCCTGTGGCAAGGCAGGGGTAAAACCCCCTTTAAAGCCCTGGCAAAATGCTGGCTGCAGTCTGCTCTCTGCCCAGGAGGCCAAGGTAGAGTCACGGGTATTCAGCAGGGAGCCCAGCTGCAAGCCCTAATCAGGGATGGCTCAGATGAACATGCCGAGCTGAGTGCTGACAGCTAGGCTGAGGCATGGGAGGGCTATAAAAACTCTGAACAAACCTCAGTGAGGAGCCTAGACTGGGAGGAGATAGGAGGGTAGTATCGCTGTCTCCTTACCAAAGAGGGAAGTCTCAAAGGCAGGAGACCCTGGGGAGGGTCTGTGGGGCACTAGCTGTTGGGAGAGTGGGGAACTGCACAAACGCTTTAAAAAAAGACACTTGGGTGATCCAGCAAAAGAAGGCGTGAAAGACTCTTTATTATACCATCCTAAACACAGGGTTCGGGCATAAAAGTGGGAGAGCCTGCACCAATCCTGTGACCATGCCCAATACATCTGTTAGTCTTTAAGGTGCCACCGGACTCCTTGTTGTTTTTGTGGAAACAGACTAACAGGGCTACCCCTCTGATATTGATATTACAGTTACACCTAGCTATCCCAATCAGGATTGGGACCAGTTGTGCTAGGTCTCATACAAACATACATGAGTAAGTCCCTGCCCTGAAGAGCTTGAAGTCTCAACAGACAAGGCTGGCAAAGAGTGCAGGGAAAAGACCATACAACATACAAACAGTCATCAGATTGGAGAAGCACAGAATAGAAGGGATTTAGTGGCAGATTGTGTCTCAGCATTATGAAGTCTCTGCTGTATAATTCCTTTCTTCTAAGATTATTCAGTTCTCTCTTTTTTTGTTAATGGCTAGTCTTCTATCCAAGGCCGGCTCCAGGCACCAGGCACCCAAGCACATGCTTGGGGCGGCACCTGGTAAGGGGCGGCGGGGGGAGCGTGGCATGGCGCGGCATTCCGTGGCGGGGGGGGTGCTCCGGCGGCGCGGCGCGGCGCTCGGCGGGGGGCGGGCTCCAGCGGCGCGGCGCTGGGGGGGGGGTTCCGGCGGCGCTCGGCGAGGGGGGCAGGCTCCGGTGGCGTGGGGCGCGGCGCTCGGGGGAGGGTTCCGGCGGCGGGGGTGGGCTCCGGTGTCATGGCACTCAGTGGGGGGGCGGCCCGGGGCTCGGCACTCGGGGGGGGTTCCAGTGGCGCTCGGGGGGGGGAGGTGGGCTCCGGTGGCGTGGGGGCGGGGCACAGCGCTGGGGGGGGGGTGGCACGGCGCTCGGTGGGGGGCGGCGCTTTTTTTTGCTGCTTGGGGCAGCAAAAAAGTTAGAGCCGGCCCTGCTTGTATCCCTTTCTGAGAAGGAGACAGTTGACTGTATCAAACAATTTAGGTTTCCAAAAATCCTTAATAAACCATGGCTGAAATTGTGGCATTGTTGCCCTGCTGGCACAAATGAACCAGTGCAAAGGATATATGTGCAAGAGCAAACATGCTTCAAGGCCATATGTTGAGCTGGTTAGAAATGTCATCCTGACCCTCCCCCCTGTAGAATGTTGGTTTTTATATTCAAAAACTCAAAACTATTGAACCCCTCAACAGTTTCACATTTTGTTCAAAAATATTCATGGGGGGGAGAGGGAGGACAGGGTTTGATGAAAAACTGAAAATTTTTGAAGCAAAAAGTTTTCACAACATTTCCATTCTGTTGAAAACCCAATTTTCTGTTTGAGGGGAAAAAATATTTCAATGGAAAATAATCAGCCAGCCCCAACTGCATGTAACTACTTTTTAGCATGCTCTAAAATGTGCCAAGATTCATCAGTACCAGCTGGTTGCAAAAAAAATTGCATTCACCCCTTTCCAGAAAAGCAAGAGTCTCTGAATATGAAACATTTTGCATCTACACAGGAAAAGAGACAGAGCCCTTTAATGGAATTTCTCCTTATTTTAACTGTAAGAACTCCAATGGTGGCTTTGAATTCCCCCTAAAATTACTGGGTGGAATCAAGTAGAATTGTTGTAAATGCTGCAGCAAAGTGACAAAGAATGAGGATTGCAATCACTATAGAATTTCCTACACTCACTAAAGAATTTCTGATCCAGGTTAAAGCATAGACCTTTATTATTATTTATTTATTTTATTATATAGCTGTGGGGCCAGATCCTCAGCAGGTGTAAATCATAGCTCTTTTGACTAGAGCAATGCTAGATTACATACATGTGTTATAACTTGGCCCAACACCCCTCTGTACAGTCACTAGTCTGTTGTGATTGGATCCAGTTGCTGGATCCCACATGCTTCCAACTCCACTGGGTCTGGGTTGGGTAGTCACTGATTCTGGCTCTGGGACCTTAGGGTATGCTCCCCGGCTCTGACCTCTTGTCTGACGCCCTTCCTTGAGACATGGGATATTGCTGTCTAGCTGTCTTAACCCCTAAAACCAGTGTCTCAGATGTCCTGAGCCCCCCAATCATTTACACATGCTCACTCAGAGTTCCACCTAGGCTGTGGGCATTCTGGGCTTCTAGTTTAACGTATTCTGAGACGACATTGCAAGGAACACAGGCTCAGCAACAGGGCCGGCTCCAGTGTTTTTTCCACCCCAAGTGGCGGGGGGAGGGAGAGGGAAAAGCTGTGAGTGGTGGCATTTCGGCAGCAGCTCTACCACCGCCGCTTCATTTTGAGGGACCCGCCGCCAAAGAGCTGGACGTGCTGCCCCTTTCCGTTGGCTGCTTGCTGTACTGGTGCCTGGAGCTGGCCCTGCTCAGCAAATAAGTCTCTTAAACACAGAAATTTTACTCTTAAAGCACTAAAGACATACTGATTTAAAAAAAAAAATCAAAGTTGTGAAATGCACTCTCCCTTAGTCTGAGCTCACCCCTCCTGTGAGCCTGTGGTTCGAAAGCATTCCAGGCTGGGCAGAATTTCTTCAGCCCTTTCTCTCCTGCATGTCCTTCTTATGTGTGACAATGGTTGGCCCCCTGCAAGGACCCCTCTCTTAAATAGAGACCCTGTTTCTTTGCCATGTGCTCCACTGGGACGCACCAATTCTCAATTCTACCCAACCCAGACCCAGTGGAGTTGGAAGCATGTGGGACCCAGCAATTGGTCCAATCACAACCGACTGGTGACTGTACAGAGGGGCGTTGGGCCAAGTTATAACAGATGTATGTAACCTAGCATTGCTCTAGTCAATAGAGCTATGCTGATTTACACCTGCTGAGGATCAGGCCATACAACTATATAAAAATAGTAATAATAAAGATCTATGCTTTAACCTGGATCAGAAATTCTTTAGCAAGTGCAGAAAATTCTATAGTGACTGCAGTCCTTCTTCTTTCCTGCCTCCCACCCAAGTCATGCATATACCACCTGCAAGCCCCAATGTAGAAAAACCATTGTTACACCAGGGTTGGCCAGTGGATGGGAGACAAAGTTGATGGCCCCAGATTACAGTCTTGATGGTTTCTCTGTGACAGTGCTTCACTAAGGTGGCAAATGCCTGGTCTGGGCAACTGTCTGGAATGCAGTACAATAGGCTGCACTGGGGCACGGTTAGCCTTGTGTTCAATACCTAGTACAAAATGGAGTTCACAATCTGATACAGACATATCCCGTTCAGTCACAACACCAACTGAGGATCTGTCCCATTATATATTGTAGAGAGTTATTCTGCAAGCTCCCTAAACATGATGTTGCTAATATTAAGTATTATGGGACACTGTTGGTGTTTAATTGTAAAAATCAATTTAAAAATACCACTGACACAAACATTTCCAATGGAATTTTATGTAGTAAGGTTTATGGAGTTGATACGCTCACCTTTCTTATTCAAAGCACCTTTCTGTCAATACAAAGCATTATTACCAAGGCCTGCTATGGCCAAGTCCTTAGTAGAATCCAGGGTACAAAATGTCCCATTAATTTCAAAGGTACTTAACTTTTTTTAAATAGATAGCAATTGCTCTAGGTAACTAAATTCTGCCACTCTTGTATAGTTAGATGAGTATATATACTTTACTCTGTGAATACTGTAATTGAAATCAATGCAGAATATGGCTCTAATGAACCACACCTTTTTGTTAGATAAAATGTTACAAGCCAAAAGAAAGGAGCAAACCAAGTTTTACACCACTGCATTTTAAAATAGTCAAGAGAAGACAGCAGGAGAACTGGTGCTTCAAGTAACATGATTTATGGCACAGTTTATTACACTAGATTTATTACACAGTTACTAGTAGGTGATTACATGGCATTGATTCTGAAATGGAATTGGTTTTCTGATTTGAATATGTAGTATCAAATTTTTACTTTTACAGTACAACATCTTTCATCTGAGGGCTTCAAAGCATTCTTTGACCACTTAATTTATTAAGCCTCACAACTCCTTTGTGAGCTATTTAAATATTATTTTCCTCTTTGTAGAAGATGGAATAATGGAGAAAACAATAAGTGAAGTGATTTGCCCAAGATCACACAGTAAGTTAGTGGCAGAATCAGGAATAAAGTCTCTGAAGTCCTAACTTCCTCTCTCCTGTTCCAACCACTGGGTCATAGGGCTTCCCTGTGATATATTTCAAAATGCTCCCATCAATGAGATCAAATAACCTTCTAAAAGGTATGCTCCAATTCAACCTAGAAGTTATGGGGCTTGAAATGTTAATTATTATTTTTCTAAGGCCTGTATTATTCAGGAAGTCAGACTAGATGATCGTAAAGATCACATACCACAGAAAACCCACTGGCCCTGCTTCCCCCCCTACAAATTAGCAATTAGTCTTCTTTAAAAACTTGCTGTGAAATTGTGTTCTTCAAAACTGTCTTTTTATGCAAGAAGTTACAAAAAATAGTTTCAGAAACCCTGGAAAATTGACAGGTTGAATCATTCAAATCCATTTTTAATTTAATTTTGACAAAAATTCACACTGGGGCTGGCAGCTCCTTGTAAAAACAATGTAGCTAGCTGCAGTTTGAAATATGTGTGATATAAAACCTTGAGGGCAGGTTTTATAAGAAAAACCTGGCAGACTCATAACCCTAGCAGCATTATCAGTGTGTGTGACAATAACATAATGGCACCATGCTTCAGAGCTTCTTCATTAAATTTTGACATAAGAAGGGGAAAGGAGCTGCTAAAAGTTATGGGGAAATGGCGAATTTGGCCTCAGCTGTGCATATTTAGCACCTAAATCAAGTGAAGACTATTTATTGACTTATTGATTCCAATAAGATCTTAATTAAAAGTTTTGTTCATTACTGCACAATTGCGTGGCTGCAGGTGCGCAGACTACTAAATTGCATGTTTAATCAAGTATTATTTTGCTAGGGACAGATCCTCAGTTGCCGTAAATCAGACTTCAGAGATACAATGCCAGTTAATACCAGCTGGGGTTCCGGCCTATTTGTTTTCTACAAAGCAGACATTTTTCTTTTTTTGCAGGGGGAAAGGGGGAGAAGAGTAAAGTTGCTATAATGTATTGTTGCCCTTTGCAGAGCAGTATCAGATGTTGGGGTCTTGCAGGTTGACCTCCCATTGAAGGAGAAATCTGTGATGCAAAGTATAGGTTTATTCTTACTCCTACTTGTTTATTGTACACTCTATATATACCAGTCCTTCAACAGAGGTGGTCACAAACAGCACAAATGAATGTCAGCTAAAAAACTACTGCCTGGTTCCAGGAAGCAATTCTGTCTCAAATATTTATTCTAGTTAGAGAGGCTAAAGCAGAGAGCAAACTCCCTTGCTGCTTGCTTACTCCCAAACAAAAGTACAGCATGAAACTAACAATACAGCATTTCTTCAAAGGGCTTATATACTAAAAAGAATAACTTGCAAAACTGTATGTAACAGTGCCATCTGGTGACTCCCACCATAATAGTATGAACAGTATTAATCTTCCTAGCACCTTTGTTTAGCTAGCACCTTCCATCACAAAGGATTCTAAAAAACTATGGATCAGATTTTCAAAAGCCTGCATTGGTGAACCTTTCTGTATGTGCTAATATTTTCAGGTGTAAGCAGCAGATCGGTGAATATAGGGCCTCCAAAGGGAGTGCACAGAGTGGGTATGCTGAAGAATGAGTGAATGCAAAGAGGCTGCGTCTTGGTGGGCCTGCCTTCAGAAGCTGATATGCCACATCTATTTTCCAGTTTGCAAGGGGTGTACTTAAAGTGACTTAGACAAATGATTCAGTCATGTTCAAAGCGGTAGGCATAGATGCAGGCAGTCTCCAATCAACCCTCCACTACCTTCAGGTTTTGCATTTCAGTTCAAAACAAGCACGCGGATAGCAGGGCACTGAGGGATATGTGGGAATGGGAACAGCAAGACTATACCTGTTTGGTTTGAGGTGAATGAAGGAGATGTACAGAAAACCATGAGGGGAAACCACTGGAGTCAGCCAGCCAGCTGCATGCACGTGCCTTTTGCCTGGCACATTTTGTGCTGCATGCTTGTAGGAGCACTTGCCATATGTTAAGTGCATCAGCACATGCTAATGAACCATTAGGATGTGTTCGTGTGACTGGTGGGGATGGGGCTACACAGCTAGACATGTGGAGCCTAAATGACACAGAGTTCTTGAAAATTGGCCTAAGGCGACGATATAAAAGAATCAATAGGAGAACAGGCATTTTAATAGCAGCGTAGCAGGTGCACCTGCTACACTTCTATATTAGTTCAAATAGTATTTTCCAGTTATTGATTCTGCTTTGCCTATGGACCTTAGCATATGCCTGAGGGGACTGAGAGATGCTGGACCTGCCAAGGGGCTATGCCCTAACAATGCCAAATGACCATGGTGGCTGCTCACCATCATTGCCTCAACTACCTCTGGGCCTAGAGGCCAGACATGTGCTATGATGACCTCTACCACGTTGTGTGTGGGAAGTGCTCCAAGTGGTGAGCACCTCGTTTTTAACTGTTACAATATTTATTAATATGTCTAGAGATGGGCCCAATGAGGGCCAAGAGGCATAAGAAGCAGGTGCCTCTCTGCAGTCCAGCCATCCCCATGTGGCAATGGTACCAGGTTCACAGGCGGGACGGGGAAAGTTAAGTGGGGCTTAGGCCTGGTCTACACTGGAGGGGGGTGTCGAAGTAAGATACGCAACTTCAGCTACGGGAATAGCGTAGCTGAAGTCGACATATCTTATTTCGACTTACCTCCCATCCTCACAGCGTGGGATTGACGGCCGTGGCTCCCCCGTCGACTCCGCTACTGCCACTCGCCCTGGTGGAGTTCCGGAGTCGACGGGAGCGCGTTTGGGGATCGATATATCACGACTAGATGAGACATGATATAGCGAACCCCAATAGATTGATCGCTACCTGGTGATCCGGTGGGTAGTCTGGACATACCCCCAGAGCCATGCAGGCACAAATTGTAGTTTTCATTGTGTTGTTTCTTCATTTTCACTTGTCTACAGTGTGTGCATCTGTGTGTTTTCTGTGTAATTTATAACCCCCCTAATATTTTCTCTTGCAGAACTCTGGTATCTAGGAAAAGAAGATCTGGCATCTGCTGGATCCCACCAGAGGCTGTTTTAGAGCAAATATAACAGTACAGTGGTTTAGGCTAGCAGAACTGATAATAGTATTATAAGTAACAGAAGTGTTAAAAGGCAACAGAGCACAAACCAGCAGAGTGGTGCCTCACCTATTCTCAGGCCTATAGAGACTGGAATGAGGGGGTGGAAGAGGCGGTGCTAAAGAGGGCAAGACAGCTTAGCTACCACTCTGAAGCCCTTTTTCAGAATCTCTGTGCTGTGCAGTCATCCAAACTGTGTGTGAAGCCACACCTTGGACACACTTTTGTAAGGCCTAATTTTCAGCTGGCTGGTGCCGACTCACTTTTCCAAATAACAGCAAGGGGTGTAGAACAGTGGCTCTCAGACTTGTGTACTGGTGACCCCTTTCACATAGCAAGTCGCTGAATGCGACCCCCCTTAAATATATAAAAAAGTGTTTTTAATTTATAACACCATTATAAATGCTGGAGGCAAAGTGGGGTATGGGGTGGAGGCTGACAGCTCGCGACCCCCCATGTAATAACCTCACAACCCCCTGAGGGGTCCCAACCCCCAATTTGAGAACCCCTGGTGTAGAAAAATACACAGCTACAGGAGCCATTGTGCATGCAGTGCAAGTCCTTTGAAAACAATAAACAGTGGGCTACTTGCCTGCACAAGTGCTCAAAAAGAACAAAGGATGAAAGTGGTAACAAAGCTTCATGCAAGCTGCAGTGTAGGAGGGGATTGACCTTGCTCCCACTGAAGTCAATGGAAAAACTCCCATTTATTTTAATGGAGCAGGCTCAAGCCCAGCATGAGGTTTGCCAGAAAGCATTTAGCCAGGATGCATTAGAGGAAATTGGTGGTTATGGCAGCCTACCACTCCAGGGAACATGCAACTATTAAAGTAGATGTGGTTTGCAGAAGAGTCGTGGCTGTTTCACAGTCCAGCGAGCACAAAGGCTGCCATCCATATTACATGCTCATCAATATGGTTTACTGTAAGTATGTACAGTAACTCCCCACTTAACGTCCTCTCACTTAACGTTGTTGCGATCTTACGTCCCTGTTCAATTACAGAACATGCTCCATTTAAAGTTGTGCAATGCTTCGCTATAACGTCATTTGGCTGACTGCTTTGTCCACAGCTGGCAGCCCCCCTATCACATCCCCTACGCCCCCCCCCCCCAGTGCCTCCTGCCTGCCGGCAGACCCTGCAGATCAGCGCCTTCCCCTTCCTCCCCCCTCCCTCCTGCCTGCGGCAATCAGCTGGCTTGCGGTGTTCGGGGGGGGAGGGGAGGAGCGAAGACTCGGCGCACAGGCTCCCCCTCCCTCTCCTGCCTCTGGAACGCCGCAAACCAGCTGATTGCAGGAGGCAGGGGAGGGAGGGGGGAGCCTGCGCGCCGTGTCCTCACTCCTCCTCCCTCCCTCCTGCCCCCTGAATGTCGCAAGCCAGCTGATTGCCGCAGGCAGGAGGGAGGGGGGAGAAGCGAGGACGCAGCGCACCGCCCCCTCCCTCCCCTCCCTCCTGCCCACAGCAATCAGCTGGCTTGTGGTGTTTAGGAGGCAGGGGAGGGAGGGGGAGCCTGCGTGCCATGTCCTCACTCCTCCCCCCTCCCTCCTGTCTCCTGAATGCTGCAAGCCATCTGATTGCCGCGGGCAGGAGGCAGGGGAGTGAGGGGGGAGGAGCGAGGACGTGGCATGCGGAGTAAAGTGGGGGGGGGAGAAGAGGCAGGTTAAGGGTGGGGTCTGGGGGAAGGGGTAGCATGGGTGGCCTGAGGGTTGAGCCCCCCACCCTGGTGCTTGCAGAGTAGGGGAAGCTGCCGCTGCTGCTGCGCAAAGTGCTTCTCCTAGTCTACGGCACCTTCAGCCTCCTTGCCTGCCTCATTGTCTCCAGTGTCAGTGGGCTGTGCCTGTGTGCGGTAAGGCGGGGGCACCTCCCAACTATAGTACTGTACTATATGGCGAAAAAAAAATTCCCTGGAACCTAACTCCCCCATTTACATTCATTCTTATGGGAAAATTGGATTCGCTTAACATCGTTTCACTTAAAGTTGCATTTTTCAGGAACATAACTACAGCGTTAAGTGAGAAGTTACTGTATCTCCAGCAGAGGAGAGACTTTCAGTACAAGGTGCTGGGTTGGGCTCTGATCCAGAAAACACACATGTGCTTACCTTTACTACTCTGAGGAGTCCTACTGATTTCAATGGGGTTACTCATAGTAAAATTAATTATGCACGTAAGTGTTTGCTGGATCAGGGCCTTGATGTGTGGATTCTGCCCTATGCCAGAAGAAATTTGCTTATATTAGACATGCCTGACACAACGGGGTAAGTGTTGTTATCCCCCTGTGCAGCCTTTGGATGGTACTACGGTTTGCACCTATCTATCTGTTAATTCTTGCATTCATACATGGTGGTGATTTTCAACCAAGAATCTCTAAGCACTTTAAAAAGATAGGTCTTATCCCACATTTTACATATGGAGAAACTCAGGCTCAAAGAGGTTAATTGACTGACCTAAACACACAGAGCAACTCATCTGCAGAGATGTGAACAGGATCTGACTCGCAGTCTTCCACTCCAACTATTACTCTATGTTGCCTCTGCAGTATATGGGACTAATTTTACACCCCACTAAAATGCAGACATGTTGGGTAGAAAATTGCATCTTCTTTATCGGCCAATTACTGAGAGATGCTGAGTGCCTCCTATAAGGTGCCTTGAACTTTTTTCAAGCCTTTCCTAAGTATTTTGATGTTATTTTTAGGAATTTATTCAAGCAGACAGATGTATATTTTCACCAGTAACCTTAATCTTGACATTTTGAATTTTGATTAAAAAAATAGACCTATATAAAATTAACAAGACGCACATTAAATGAATTAAAAACTGGCTAACTGATAGGTCTCAAAATGTAATTGTAAATGGGGAATAATCACTGAGTGTGTGTGTTTGTAGCGGGAATCATGCAAGGATTAGTTTTTGGCCCTATGCTATTTAAATGTTTATCAATGACCTGGAAGAAAACATAAAATCATCACTGATTTAGTTTGCAAATGACACAAAAACTGGAGGAGTGTTAAATAATGAAGATGACATATTAGTGATAAAGAGCAATCTGGATTGTATTGTAAGCTGGGTATAAGCAAACAATATGTATACGTATACATTAAGGAACTCAAAAATGTAGGCCGTACGGTATGGGGGACTCTATCCTGAGACGCAATGACTCTGAAAAAGATTTGAGGTTGTGCTGGTAATCAATCAGATGAACATGAGGTCCCAGCATCATGCTGTGGCCAAAAGGGTAATGCAATCCTGGGATGCATAAGTAGGGGAATCTCAAGTAGGAGTAAAGAGATTTTTTACCTCTGAATTTAGCACTGGTGTGATCAGGGCTGGCTCTAACTTTTTTGCTGCCCCAGGCAAAAAAGAAGAGCGCCACCCCGCTGTAACACCCCCCCCCCCATACCAGCGCCACACCGCTGACCTCCCCCCCAGTGCCGGGCCGCCGAAACCCTCATCCCGATTGCTGCACCGGGCCGCCCAAGCCCCCACCCCTCCCGAGCACCGGGTCGCCCAAGACCCCCGGAGCACCACGCCGGGCCGCTGAACCCCCCCAAGCGCTGCGCCAGGCCGCCCAAACACCCGCTCCCCCCGAGGGCCTCGCCGGGCTGGCCAACCCCCCACCCCCCCCCGAGCACTGCGCCGAGCCGCCCAAACCCCCGGAGTGCTGCGCCGGGCTGCCCAAACCCCCGTCCCCCCAGCTCCTCGCCACCAATGCCCCCACCCCCGCAGTGCCGCGCCACCGAAACAAAAAAAAACCCTCAAGCACCGCGAGCAAACAAAAACACCGCGAGCGCCCCCCACCACCTCCACATTGGCCACCCCTTATAAGATGTCACCCCAAGCACGTGCTTGGTCGGCTGGTGCCTGGAGCCGGCCCTGGGTGTGATGGCAGCTAGAATAATGTGTCTAGGTCTAGTGTCCACAATTCAAGAAGGACGTTGATAAATTCAAGAGGGTTCAGCGAAGGGGCCAGGAGAATGATTTAAGAACTAGATAACATGCTTTGGAGTGATAGACTCAAGGAGCTTAACCTATGTAGCTCAACAAAAAGAAGGTTAGAAATGATTTGATCACAGTTTATAAAGTACCTAGATGAGGAACAGATGTTTGATAATTGGCTCTTCAGTCTAGCAGACAAAAGTATAACACGATCCGATGGCTGGAAGTTGAAGCGAGACACATCCACACTGCAATTGAGGTTTAAAGTTTTAAATTAATCATTGGAACTATTTGCTGGAGATGTTCTGGATTCTCCATCACTGGTAATTTTTAAATCAAAATTAGATGTTTTTCTAAAGATCTGTTCTAGGAATTATTTTGGGGAAGTTCTATGCCTTGTGTTATAATGGAGGTCAGACTAGACGATCACAGTGGTCCTTTCTGTCCTTGGAATCCATTAATCTATGAATCAACAGTGTTGGACTTGTCAAACTAAATATTTTTTCCATGGAATAGTCTTACTCTAGTATGACTAAAGAATTAGCTTTACTTTTAAGATTAACAGCAAAGCTGGCTGAGAATTTTCAACAGTTTTTGCAAAAACATTTTGCTGTTTTTCAGTCAGCTTGTAGAGTGGTCAAAATTTTGACTTTTTTACAGAATTTTTTTTTCCTAGATCTTCTAATTTTCTTAGAATGTTGAATTTGTTCCCAGTAAATGTTGTCCAATTCCAGTTTGACACCATTGGAATTCCCTTCCAAACAATTCAGCACCTTAGTGAATCAGGGCCATTGATTTTTATCTTCTATTCTGAATGGAGATAGTATATCCGTTCCATGGCTGTTTTTACATAATGACAGTGATCTTAATGCACATAGGGTCTCATCATGCAAACCATCTTTGTACATTCACATCATAAGTGATTATCTGTCAGCAGCTAAAATGCTAGTAACAGGAACACAAAATGTGTTTTGCAAGTTATACAAAAAATAATCTGTCAGTTTGATGGAGAGGTAATGTTAACTGTCAAAAGTGAAGTTGTACTTAAAAAAAAAAGATATTTAACATCATGCCTATCTGCAATTCTTTTCACAATAATTTTGAACATAGGTTAAAATTTGGGCCTGTAATATAGTTGACATTTTCCAGTCAGTGTACCGTAAGAGCTTAAGTGAACAGTATGTGCTTTGAAAGTTTCAATAAGAGCTGCTGCTAACGCTTTTTGCACGGTTTAAATGTGGTTGTTTGTCCTGCTATCTAAATAAAGTGTCGCAAAGTTCTGTCAACATAGGAGACATTTAGAGTTAATAAAAGGAAAAATCTAAAGCTTTGATCAATGCAAAGTTTGAGGGTGTTTTGGTCCGTGAATTAACAGTTTATTGGCATTAGGTTAAGGCAGCAAATTATAACTGAATAATTACAGCGTTTTATAGATCCACTATGAAATCAACTTCCCCCCACTTTTTTTTAACCTTTCATCTTGGTTTTGTTTTTATCTTCCAATCTCCATCACCGCCACCCCCCTAAAAATGAAGCAGGAAACAGTTGCCTCCACACACTACTAAGTTTTATCCATCCCCAGAGATATGTGAGTAAATGAATCTACATTTCTCAGTAGTTGTAGAGCATTTGTTTAACGCGGGCTAAACTCTCCAATAACTAGCAGAAGATTATACACTCAAATCTAATTTTCTGGCTAACTTGGGCCTCTCTTGGGAACCTTGGTGGCTGCCTGTAAGGACTTTCCTTGAATCAGCAGTATCAGAAGGACTCATGTTGCTAAAAATATATAATGTAAAAAAAAAAAAAAAAACCCTAAGAAAGTGGAAGAAGATTTAGAAACTAGGAAGGGATGGAAAAGGGAAGTACTATAAAGAGAGGGGCATATATAAAGACAGAGGGGTCTAAGCCTTTTACAATAGAGGCAGTCTGAAATAACCATGGTTTCTTCTTTGAATCGTGAGAATAGCTATTTTCTTGTTTAAAAGCTTAAAGAGCTATTAAGTTGGGCAAATCACTGGTAAAACAGCTGGAAATGTAAATAGCAATTTAAACAGTCCATTGCCCCTCAATCCAAATGTGGAATGTGCAGATCTACTTCAAAAACGTCCCTCCGGTCTTATTATATTGTCAATGGTAAGAGGATTGAGTGGGGACCCTTTCTCAGTGGGTTGAATGGAGACGGTGTGCTTTATTTAGCAAATCCACAATTTTTTTTTATTTGCAAGTGAGCAGACGGTTCTCTAATTTTCACGCCATTCTCCCTTAGAGACCTCCTTCAATTGCACCATTCTTTCATTATGTGGAACTAATGAAGTGCTCTGCAGCCCTTAGGTCTCCAAAGAATCCATTGCTCTAGGAATATAGTCCTTAAATAAAACATGTTTCGCTGGCCGACTTAAAAAATCTGTTCTTATGGGGGAGAGGCGAGAGCCAAATAAATAACTGGCCTGGAATCAGTGTGTGTGTGTGTGTGGGGGGGGGGGATTACATAGGAGTATGTCTTTAAATTACAGTTACAGTCAAAGAATACATTTGACAATGTCATTTTTGTCTCTTTGATCATTATCTCAGTCTAGCAACTTACCAAAATAAGAGAGTCTGGAAAAAAGTGCCAATATATTTATTTTGTAAATATTGCATTTTCAGAGACTGCATCATATTGAGAGACTACTGGGTTTGCTGTTTGTTAAAAATAATGCAGTGCTAGATCAATAGGACTAATAATCCAGCACCTCAGTTTGAAGTGCGGCTGCCTTGGGTATCTTAATAATAACACATAGCACTTTATACAGTGCTTTTCATCTTCAAAGTACTCTACAAACACTAACTCATTAATCTTGCTTGTTTATTCAGCCTACTGAAAGCTTAGCTCATTATTATCCATGCTGATGGATATTTTCCTAAGACTATGTTGATATTAATACAATTTATTTTCATCCTCCACTCCAGGCCTTGTAGAACATGGTTATTCCCTGTAGTTCAGATTTGTCAAAACCTCTTCTCCACAATCCCCCGCCCCAACAAGCAGTTGTCCGCCCCCCCCAACAAGCAGTCCCTTCCCTCTGGCATTTTTAATTGATTCTCCTTTCTTAAAGCTTTTAATTGGTCAGAGCCCCATTTTCCTTCCCCCACCCTACAATCTGCATCCTTGCATCAGAAATGTTCTTTCCCACAATATCTTTGTCTACAAAGTCCCATTGCTGAAGTAATAAAGAAAAGGAAATAAACTACAGTTAAACATATGATTTCTTATTTATGTCCAGCTTATATATGAACCCAAGAAAGAAATGTAAACATTGCATTTTATTAGTATTCATTTCCTTTAGCATTACTTGTCTTTTGCTTAATTTTATATAATGCTTGGTTCTAAGTTGTAGCACACTGGAGCTTGGCTTTCACAAACTGAAATAATACTATCATCATGATTATTGTATTGCTGGCATGAGAAACTGGCTGGCTTAATTTCAGTGTAAACTAGAACAGACTGTAATGTCTGTCTTTGTCTGTAAAACAATTTATATTTATAGAAACTGTTGTAATACTGTATATTGAGCAAAAGGATTTCTTGGAGCATAACTTCTTCAAACACAGGATTTATCCAAAATTCTTGCCTGAAAAATAATGTATTTAAGGTCAGTTGAACAGATTAAAAAACAAAACAGTATTTAAAGAACATGAAGGCTGCATTTTTAGATTTCTGGTGGCTGGGACTGAAACACTGCCTTTAATTAGCTCCCATTGTGCTTGGCAATATCACCCATGTCACGGGACTGGAAATCAGAAAATCTGGACCAAGATTTCCAAAGGTGACTAGTGATTCTGGATGTCCAATTGGAGACATTTCAGAAGGGTCTGTTTTTCAACCATGCTTTGAGCACTCACTCTGAGTTATGCCCATTTATGGTGTTTCATGAAGGCATCCAAAATCATTGGAAATATTGGCCCTGGGTTCTGTTTCCAGCTGTATCAGAGACTTCCTGTGTGACATTGGAAAATCACGCAATTTCTCGGCACCTCACTTTCACTGTCTTTAAATGGGAACAATAATCCACATTCACTGTAATGGAGCCTAATTCGTTAATTTTAATCACTGGGTAGAAGAAGCTACTATACAATAATCTGATTTCCAAAATACTGGGCACCCACAAATTGCACTGATGTTAAAATGGGAGCTGAAGATGCCCAGGACGACTACAACTGCAAACCATTATTACCATTACTACTACTGTAAACACAGTATAAGTTAAAAACTAAGTTGCAGCAAGTTAAAGATGAAGATTCAATCTTTATTTTTCTCTTTGACTGAGTGAGTCTTTGTCACTTCAGCATATATACAATTGTCATAGTTTTTAAAAATTGATTTTATTTATATCTAGTCCCCTTCTTTTCTGTATCTATCCAGAAATAATTTTAAAAGTTGCAAGTGATGGACCCTTTGAAGTCGTCATAGTCTTCTGTGTAAATCAATATTTAGCAACACTATGTCAGTTCTCAGTCTGGATTATTATTATTATTTACCGGTATGTAGTGTTTGTACCTAGAAGGCAGAGCTCTATTTTGCTAGGCACTGTACAAACATAGCAAAAAGATACTCCCTGCCCAAAAACATAGGTGCTGCTGCACCCCCTGGCTTCAAGTGGTTTCCATTATATACAGGGTTTACAGTTTGGTCAAATGGCTCTCAGCACCCCCACTATACAAATTGTTCCAGTATCCCACCAAAAGAGCATATACCTTCTAAGTTTAGTACAAAAGACAACTGGTGGATATAACAGGCCGATGGCAGGAGCACAAGCTAACAGGGAGACGATTGTGATCAGCCTGATAAGCAGGGATCACAGCACACTAGCTGCTTGCCCATAGCCCAGTGGTCCCCAAACTTTTGAGGGTTATGCCCCACTTGCCCCTGTTTGCACGCCCCCGCTCCCCCCAGCCAGGGCCAGGAGCGGGGCCGTGGCTTTGGGGGGTGTGTGGAATGCAGATGGGGTAAGGGAGTTGAGGCTGAGACCACAGCTGAGGGTGGGTCTGGGGCCAGGGCCGGAGCCAGAGCCGTGGCCAAGGGCCGTGGCTGCGGGAAGGGGTGGGAGAAGAACCGCAGCCAGAGCACAACGGGGGTCAGCAGCCGGCTGTAGGGTGACCAGACAGCAAGTGTGAAAAATCGGGACGGGGGTGGGAGGGTAACAGGAGCCTATATAAGAAAAAGACCCAAAAATCAGGACTGTCCCTATAAAATCGGGACATCTGGTCACCCTAGCCGGCTGCGGCTTTGCTCCCGTCCCCAGCCTTGTCCCCGAGCCGAGAATGGAGCTGCAACCAAAGGCTGAGGCTTAGAGCAGGGGCGGGAACAGAGCCACAGCTGGGCCGCAGTTGGGGCCAGGTGCGGAGCCATGCCGAGGCTGGGGACGAGGTCAGGCGTGGGGCTGGGAGCTGGGGCCGCAGCTGGGGGCGAGGCTGGAGCAAAGCTGGGGGTGGGGCGGGGCTGGGTGGCGCTCCCTACCCACCCTCCGTGCCAGCTAGTCCAGGCCAGTCGTGCCACCCTAAATGCTTTTCTGCTCTCCACCCCCACCCTCCCCGACAGTGGGCTGCTCCACACAGTTTGTGAACCTCTGTCATAGCCATATTAACAATGTGAACATACTGGCAATGTGTCCTCACAGATCTAAACTGTATTGTATATTGTACTAAAATAGGCAGGAGCAAGATTTCCAAGCCAATAGTATGGGCCTAACAGTCTTATACTGTGAAGTGAATAGTCCTTTATAAAGAAAACATAAAATATTGTCATATAAATTTGACAGTGTTTTACACTTATATTACACGTTTGCGACCATGATCCAAATCTTTATATTAACTTAAATCTATTGTGGCCCAGGCCTATATACTATACAGAGAGTGCAAAGTGGTGGAAAATCTTAGTTCTATATGAACATTTATGTTTGTTGTGTAAGACTAAACTGAGAGCGATGTGCACGGAGGGTGGGATATCATCATGTATTGTGTAAAATTGGCTACTCGGTGTATTAATTTAAAGGAGCAGACAGACAAATTCTGAGTTTAATATTTTAAGACTGTGGCTGAGCTCATGGCATGGGCTACTCTGCTCCATGGCTGTCACACCTTGAAAACTGAGGCAGGGAGCACCTGCAGTGCCGTGTTTCATCAGAAGAGAGTGTGATGGGGTGGCCATACCTGTGACAATACGCCAATAAGAGATTAAACCCATGGTACAAAGTTCAAGGCAGAGTCTGAACTTCCAGAAAATCGATGTGTGTGGTGTTGTAGTGGGGCGGATTGGCCGCCCACAGACCTGGAGGGAGAGGAGTCCCTCATTGAACCCAGGTGGGCGGAGCCACCCCACGCTCAGCCCTCCCACCGGAAGTCAGAGGGCAGGGCCGGAAGTACAAAAGGCAGGCCAGAGAACTCCGTTGGGAGGCAGCTGCTGGAGGAGCCAGGTGCCTCCTGTGAGCTCCCGAGCTGGGAGGCCGCTGCAGACCCCGAGGGAGCTGAGGACTGACCAGGACTGCCAGGGCCATTTACGGACCCAAGCATAGAGGAGCTGCAAGCCCTGACAACCTTATTTCCTGCAGGGCCGGCTCTAGGATTTTTGCCGCCCCAAGCAGAAACAATTTTGGCCGCCCTCCCCCACCATTTTTTTCTTACCCCACCCCCGGCCCCGCCTCAACTCCGCCCCTTCCCCAAATCCCCAGCCCTGCCTCCTCCCCCCAGGTTCTTAAGCCTAGGAGGGAGAGAGGGAGGAGGAGAAGCGGTACACGCGCCACAGCCACTCGGCGTCTCCCCCTCCCTCCCAGGCTCTCAAGCCTGGGAGGGAGGGGGAGCAGCGGCGCGCGAATCAGCTGTTTCGCACGCCATGGCACACGAGCGGCAGCAGCGGAGGTGAGCTAGGGCGGCCGGGGCACATTTTTAGGGGCGGCATTCTGGCGCCGGCCATGCTGCCCCTAAAAATGTGCCGCCCCAAGCACCAGCTTGTTTTGCTGGTGCCTAGAGCCGGCCCTGCTTCCCTGACAACCAGGACGACCCTCTACAGAGCCAGGTACACCCTGAGGGGGAGTTGGGAAATGGCCCAGGGGTAGTCAACCCCCAACTGGCCTCAATGCTGACAGTAAGCGAGTCAGCATGTTGCGGTCAGGATCCCCGCTGATCCAGTGGCAGACCGCTCTGGCACTGCTCGGGCCCTGGGCTGGGACGCAGTGGAGTGGGTGGGCCTGTGTCCCTGCCCTGCAACCCCAATCCATGCGTAGCATTCTCCCCCTTGCTTAGGCAAGAAGCCTGCACTTGTCGGCCCTCCGCCAGAGCTAGGAGGTCTGACTGTTTGCTGCCTAGCCTAAGTACAGGCCGGAGCATGAGATTCTTTACTGCCTCGCCCCGAACAGGGGCTGGGGCTCCGTAACTGTGTTGACTGTTCAGCCCTGACCACAGGCTCAAGCTCACGTCTCCCATCGCCCCGGTGATTCCCCACGTCAGGCGACCCCCGGAGACGTATTGGGGCAGATTGGCCGCCCACAGATCCGGTGGGGGAGGAACTACTCCCCCAAAATGGACTACAGTTATCATCTACAGTTCTGGTGCTTATCTTTCTACATACGTGATTTGCACTTAGGGCCTGATCCAACCTCTCTGAAATCAATGGGATTCTTTCCATTGTCTTGAATAGAAGTTGGATGGGACCCATGTTGCCCTTGTGAATCTATACTATAAGTATGCCTATGGCATATATTAAAATTTATTTTAATCTTTAGATCTTCTGATAAGTAATTCAAGTATGGTCAGAATTTGGCAGTGGAGGATCTTCAGGGCTGCCGGGATAAGCTTTACTTACCATATTTTAAAAGCAGATCTAATCTGCTGTTTTCCTGATGTGTGAAGCTTGGTCTGCACACACTTTTGTGGATCAGTTTTGTCTACCCACTTTCATAGGTCAACAATCTTCAATAATAGAATAAAGTATAATACCTATATTAACAAAATCAAGCCCTAACACTATACAAACCTTATGCTAATAGAACTTTATAAATGTTATAAATGGAAGGAACCTTGAGAGGCCGTGTAGTGAGGCGGCCTGGGCCCCGACGGCCCCTGAGGGAGAGGAGCCTGAATTGGCACCCAAGTGGGCGGAGCCACCGCCACCTGTTCCCGCCCCCCGGAAGTCAAGGGGCGGGACAGGAAGTATAAGAGCCAGGCCCCAGCCCTCAGTTAGAGCCCAGCAGCCGGAGAGGCCAGACGTGCCGGTGCGAGCTCCGGCGAGACCAAGGCTTCCCAGAGCCAGGTACCCGGACACGGACGGACCGAGCTGCCCCAGAGCCAGATACCCGGACACCGACCGACCGGACCTCCCCAGAGCCAGGTACCCCGACGCGGATTGGCCAAGCCTTCCCCAAGCAAGGTACCCCGAGGTAGACTGGCCACCCTTGCCCCGAGCACGGTACCCCGAGGAGGGGCCCGAGCGCCCCCCTGACCGGAGACCGGAGGAGCAACCCGACCCGGACGACCCTCTGCGAAGTGAGGAACCCATGGTGTGGGACCCCGTTGCCGAGCCCAGCGGGGAGCAGGTACAAATGGAGGAGGAAATGGAAATCAGCCCGGGGGTAGCTGACCCCAGTCTAGCTACAACAGAGAGCGAACCCATGTTGGTGTGTTGCGGTCAGGACCCCACCAACACAGCGGCAGACTGACTGCCGCTCTTAGGGCCCCGGGCTGGGACACAGTGGAGTGGGTGGGCCTGTGTCCCCCCTGCCACCCCACTTAACGGGTGGCAGTCTCCCCCTCCAGCCAGCGCTCTGGCACCGCCACTGAGCTATTGCTTGCTGCCCTGAACGAGTGCTTGTTGCCCCACCCTGACTGAGGGTCTGGGGCGTCCCGAGTTTGTCCGTGCTCAGCTCCTGATACCCAGACCTGAACCCGAACCCCTGAACTATTGTTTGTTGCCCCGCCCTGACTGAGGGCCTGGGCCTACTAACTTTGTCTGGGCTCAGCCTGAAGGAAGGTCCTGAGCCCCTGAACTATTGTTTGTTGCCCCGCCCTGACTGAGGGCCTGGGGCTACTAACCCTGCCTGGGCTCAGCCTGAAGGAAGGTCCTGAGCCCCTGGACTATTGTGTGCTGCCCCGCCCTGACTGAGGGCCGGGCCTGAACCCCTGACTTTACTGCTCAGCCTGAAGGAAGGTTCTGAGCCCCCTGGACTATTGTGTGCTGCCCCGCCCTGATTGAGGGCCGGGCCTGAACCCCTGACTTTACTGCTCAGCCTGAAGGAAGGTCCTGAGCCCCCTGGACTATTGGGGGTTGCCCTCCCCTGAATAAGGGCCTGGGACGTCCTGAGTTTGTCAGGGCGCAGCTCCGGATCCACGGAGCTGAGCGCCCGAACTATGGTTTATTGCCCCGCCCTGAGCTAGCGCGGGGGCTTGACTGACTTTGTAATCCCCAGCTCCGGCAGTGAGGACCGGAGCCCGGGCCTGAGTTACTGCCGGACCCTGACGGAGAGCAGGAGCTCATTGCAGAGGCCGTGTACCTTTGGCCTAGTCCCTGCCAGAGGGGCGGAACCCTGAGACCGATCCAGGCCGTGTAGTGAGGCGGCCTGGCCCCCGACGGCCCCTGAGAGGGCCCGACCCCCGCACCGGACGTTTACACGTGGCGCCCAACGTGGGGCCTCCTGCCTAGCATGTGGGCACGAGCCCTAGACACCGGTGAGAAGGGGGCAATGGGGGAGAGACCTCCCGCAAGGGAGGGGGATTTACCCCAGCTCCTGACCCGCATGACCGAGAGTCAGGAGCAACAACAGGCGGCCCCGGTGCGATACCAGCAGGAGTACCAGGCCGCCCACCTGCAGCAGCAGCAGCAACTCATAGAGCAGCTGGGGGCCCAACAACGGCAGCTGATCGCGGACCTGGTTACCCAACAGCAGGATTTCCAGCAGAAGTGTATCCAGCAGCTTGCCGCGGCCCTAGTCCGCCCGGGGGAACCCCTGTCCGGGGTCGCCCCAGGGGCCCCGCGACCCAGCCCCCCAGTACGGTTGACGAAGATGGGACCCGAGGATGACCCCGAGGCTTTCCTCGTGACCTTTGAGAGGGTGGCTATTGTGGCCGGCTGGGTCCCGGAGCAGTGGGCCACCATCCTGGCCCCCTACCTAACGGGGACTGCCCAGACGGTCTACCGAGGCCTGTCGGTAGAGGCGGCCAGGGACTACAACCTAGTGAAGGCCGCTATTCTGGACGCCCTGGACGTAAGCCCCGAGACCTACCGACGACGGTTCAGGGGCCTGGCCTACTCCCCGGGGGCCCGCCCGCGGATGGTGGCTCAGGAGCTACGAGAGACCTGTCGAAAGTGGCTACAACCTGAGCGCCGGACAGCGGAGGAACTGATGGAGCAGGTGGTTCTGGAGCAATTTACGCAGGTACTCCCGCCAAGGGGAAGATCCTGGGTCCTCCGCCACCGGCCGACGACGGTCTCTGCGGCCGTCACGTTAATGGAAGACTTCCTTGCGGCGGAGGTCCCGGCGGGGGCCGCTGGTCGGGCGGTCCCGGTTCGCACGGAGCACCCCAACCCAGAAAAGAGGGGGCCGCCCTCCCGGGCAGCCCCGAGTGCTCCCGCCCGTAGCATGGAGGGCCGGGCTCGGGTGGCCGCACCCTCCGGGAGGCTCACACGGACCCCGGCAGGCCCCGCCGGGGGATACCGTCGGACCCCCCCCGTGGATGACCCCGGGGCTCGGCCGCAGCTAGAGCGAGCCACGGTGGGACCCTGCTTCTCCTGCGGAAGGTATGGCCATTTGCAGCGGGAGTGCCCGGAACGGGGGTGTGCATTTGGCCAAGTCTATTCAGGAGAAGGCCGTGCCCGACGTCCACAGGGGACCAAGATCACCGTGCCCGTGGCTGTTGACGGCCGCCAAGCGATGGCCCTCCTCGACTCAGGCTGTGGCCAAACGCTGGTCTGCCAGGCCCTCGGCCCACCAGCGGACGACCACCTGGCGAAGATTCCCCTGCAGTGTATACACGGGGATGTGCGACGCTACCCCAGCACGCGGGCCCAACTAACCATCGATGGGGTCACCCGGCAGATGACGGTGGGGCTGGCGCCCCGGTTGGCATACCCGGTGATCCTGGGGCGGGACTGGCCCACCTTTAACGCCGTTTTACGCCGCCGGCTCGAGGGTAACCCGCAGGCCACGCCAGCGTTGGGAGGGGAGTCCCCGGGGACTGAGGACGACGAGATAGACAACCCCGTCCCCGCCAATCCCCCGGGGGGGCGAGAAGACCCTCCTCGGGGGGGGGACTCCTCGGCGCCCACAGATTTCTGCCGGGACCAACGGGCCGACCCCACCCTCAGACGGGCCTACGAACAGCTGGCCTCCGTAGACGGGACTATTCTTGACCCCCAGCGTGCGGCGCAGTGGCCGCATTTTGAGTTACGACAAGAACGCCTGTACCGCGTGGAGAAGGACCCCCGTACGGGGGACATCCGGACACAGCTTCTCGTGCCGCGGTGTCACCGCCGGGCGGTCATGAAACTGGCCCACGACGTCCCGGCGGCGGGGCACCTCGGGCATGACAAAACGCTGGCCAGGATTTTGGGGCGTTTCTTCTGGCCCGGGGTATATCAAGACGTAAAGGACTATTGCAAGTCATGTCCAGAGTGCCAGTTGGCCGCCCCTGCCCAGACCCCTAAGGCACCCTTGGTGCCGATGCCTCTTATGGAAACCCCCTTCGAACGCGTGGCCATGGACCTGGTGGGGCCCCTCCCGAAGAGCAGCGCAGGGTTCCAATACATCTTAGTAATGATGGACTATGCCACCAGGTTCCCTGAAGCCGTTCCTCTCCGGAACATCTCGGCCCGCACCATTGCTATGGAACTGGTCAAGATCTTCGCCCGCGTCGGACTGCCCCGGGAGCTACTCACGGATCAAGGGACCAATTTTACATCCCGGCTGCTCAAGCAAGTCTGTGAGATCCTAGGGGTCAAGCAACTCCGCACCTCCATCTATCACCCCCAGACCGATGGACTAGTGGAAAGGTTCAACCGGACGCTGAAAGGGATGCTGCGTCGGTTTCCCCCGGAAGACCTTCGCCAGTGGGACCAGCTCCTTCCACCCTTGCTTCTGGCAATACGAGAGGTTCCCCAGGCATCGACTAAGTTCTCCCCTTTTGAATTGTTATATGGGCGACGACCCCGGGGCCTGCTGGATCTCATGAGGGAGACCTGGGAACAGGCTCCTTCCCCGGCCCAGGGTCTCCTGCAGTATGTGCCGCAACTACAGGAGCGTCTAAGGCAGGCGGGGGATCTGGCACGGGAAAATTTAAAAGCCGCCCAGGACACACAAGCCCAGACGTATAATCGAGGGGCACAGACTCGGGACTTCCAACCGGGTGACCGGGTATTACTCCTCCTCCCGTCCAGTGAGTCGAAGATCCTGGCCCGGTGGCAGGGGCCCTATGAGGTAGTCAGGAAAGTGGGCCCGGTCACGTATGAAATAAATCAGCCGGACCGGAGGAAGAAGAACCAACGCTACCACGTCAACCTCCTGAAGCCCTGGAAAGAGCGAGAAGGGCTGTTGATCAACCCCTACCCGCCCGAACCGGAACTGGGACCCCAGGTTCCCCTTTCCGGGGACACCGAGGAACCCCAGCTCGGGGAGAACTTAACCGAGGAACAGCTCCGCCAGACTCGGTGCCTCCTCCAAGCCTTCTCCCACACTTTCACGGACCAGCCGGGACACACCTCCCTCGTACACCATCGGATCCAAACAGAACCCGGGGTGGTGATACGGGGGACGACCCGGCCCCTGCCCTACCATAGGAGACAGGTCGTGGAGAAGGAGGTGCGGGCGATGTTGGATCTAGGGGTGATAGAGCCATCCCAGAGCGAGTGGCGTAGCCCCGTGGTGTTGGTGCCTAAACCCGACGGGTCACAGCGGTTCTGCATTGACTTCCGCCGCGTCAACGCCATCTCCAAATTTGATGCCTATCCCATGCCTCGGATAGATGAGCTGTTGGCCCGCCTGGGAGGGGCCCGCTACATCACCACCCTGGACCTGAGTAAGGGCTACTGGCAGATCCCCCTAGAGCCCGCCTCCCGTGAGAAGACTGCCTTTGCCACCCCCACAGGTCTCTATCAGTTCACCAGGATGCCCTTCGGCCTCCACGGGGCCCCGGCCACCTTTCAGCGCCTGATGGACCGCCTCCTCCAGCCCCATCAAGAATACGCGGCCGCGTATTTAGACGACGTTGTCATCTATAGTCCGCAATGGGAGACCCACCTGGAGAGAGTCGCAGCCGTCCTGAGATCCCTGCGGGAGGCCGGCTTAACCGCCAATCCAAAAAAATGCCGCATCGGCTGGCAAGAGACTAAGTACCTGGGGTATGCTATCGGGCATGGGCAGGTAAAACCCCTGATCGGGAAGGTCCAGGCAATTGCAAACTGCCCCCCGCCAACCACAAAGCGCCAGGTGCGGCAATTCCTAGGCTTGGCCGGATATTATCGGCGGTTCATCCCCCAGTTCGCGGCAATCGCAGCCCCCTTAACGGGGCTCCTAACAAAGGACAGCCCACGGCAGGTGATCTGGACTACCGAGTGCGACAGGGCCTTTCGGACTCTTAAGAAGTGCCTCTGCAGCGAGCCGGTCTTGTATAGCCCCGATTTTAACCTGCCATTTGTCTTGCAGACAGACGCCTCGGAAGTGGGACTCGGGGCGGTCTTATCCCAAGACGTAGGGGGCGAGGAACATCCCGTCCTATACATTAGCCGGAAACTGTTCCCACGCGAAAAGAACTATGCGGTGGTCGAGAAAGAGGCCCTAGCCGTGAAGTGGGCTTGTGAAGCTCTCCGCTATTACATCCTGGGAGTCCCCTTCACCCTAGTCACCGACCACTCCGCCCTTCAGTGGTTAGGCCGCATGAAGGACCACAACATGCGGCTGCAACGATGGTACCTGGCGCTCCAGCCGTTTGCTTTCACGGTCCGCCATCGGGCTGGTAAGGAGCACGCAAACGCGGATTTCCTTTCCCGGTTGGGGGGTGTGGAATGGGCTGGCCCCGCTGCACGGGAACCAGCCTTGGGGGGGGGGTCGTGTAGTGAGGCGGCCTGGGCCCCGACGGCCCCTGAGGGAGAGGAGCCTGAATTGGCACCCAAGTGGGCGGAGCCACCGCCACCTGTTCCCGCCCCCCGGAAGTCAAGGGGCGGGACAGGAAGTATAAGAGCCAGGCCCCAGCCCTCAGTTAGAGCCCAGCAGCCGGAGAGGCCAGACGTGCCGGTGCGAGCTCCGGCGAGACCAAGGCTTCCCAGAGCCAGGTACCCGGACACGGACGGACCGAGCTGCCCCAGAGCCAGATACCCGGACACCGACCGACCGGACCTCCCCAGAGCCAGGTACCCCGACGCGGATTGGCCAAGCCTTCCCCAAGCAAGGTACCCCGAGGTAGACTGGCCACCCTTGCCCCGAGCACGGTACCCCGAGGAGGGGCCCGAGCGCCCCCCTGACCGGAGACCGGAGGAGCAACCCGACCCGGACGACCCTCTGCGAAGTGAGGAACCCATGGTGTGGGACCCCGTTGCCGAGCCCAGCGGGGAGCAGGTACAAATGGAGGAGGAAATGGAAATCAGCCCGGGGGTAGCTGACCCCAGTCTAGCTACAACAGAGAGCGAACCCATGTTGGTGTGTTGCGGTCAGGACCCCACCAACACAGCGGCAGACTGACTGCCGCTCTTAGGGCCCCGGGCTGGGACACAGTGGAGTGGGTGGGCCTGTGTCCCCCCTGCCACCCCACTTAACGGGTGGCAGTCTCCCCCTCCAGCCAGCGCTCTGGCACCGCCACTGAGCTATTGCTTGCTGCCCTGAACGAGTGCTTGTTGCCCCACCCTGACTGAGGGTCTGGGGCGTCCCGAGTTTGTCCGTGCTCAGCTCCTGATACCCAGACCTGAACCCGAACCCCTGAACTATTGTTTGTTGCCCCGCCCTGACTGAGGGCCTGGGCCTACTAACTTTGTCTGGGCTCAGCCTGAAGGAAGGTCCTGAGCCCCTGAACTATTGTTTGTTGCCCCGCCCTGACTGAGGGCCTGGGGCTACTAACCCTGCCTGGGCTCAGCCTGAAGGAAGGTCCTGAGCCCCTGGACTATTGTGTGCTGCCCCGCCCTGACTGAGGGCCGGGCCTGAACCCCTGACTTTACTGCTCAGCCTGAAGGAAGGTTCTGAGCCCCCTGGACTATTGTGTGCTGCCCCGCCCTGATTGAGGGCCGGGCCTGAACCCCTGACTTTACTGCTCAGCCTGAAGGAAGGTCCTGAGCCCCCTGGACTATTGTTTGTTGCCCCGCCCTGATTGAGGGCCGGGCCTGAACCCCTGACTTTACTGCTCAGCCTGAAGGAAGGTTCTGAGCCCCCTGGACTATTGTGTGCTGCCCCGCCCTGATTGAGGGCCGGGCCTGAACTCCTGACTTTACTGCTCAGCCTGAAGGAAGGTTCTGAGCGCCCTGGACTATTGGGGGTTGCCCTCCCCTGAATAAGGGCCTGGGACGTCCTGAGTTTGTCAGGGCGCAGCTCCGGATCCACGGAGCTGAGCGCCCGAACTATGGTTTATTGCCCCGCCCTGAGCTAGCGCGGGGGCTTGACTGACTTTGTAATCCCCAGCTCCGGCAGTGAGGACCGGAGCCCGGGCCTGAGTTACTGCCGGACCCTGACGGAGAGCAGGAGCTCATTGCAGAGGCCGTGTACCTTTGGCCTAGTCCCTGCCAGAGGGGCGGAACCCTGAGACCGATCCAGGCCGTGTAGTGAGGCGGCCTGGCCCCCGACGGCCCCTGAGAGGGCCCGACCCCCGCACCGGACGTTTACACGTGGCGCCCAACGTGGGGCCTCCTGCCTAGCATGTGGGCACGAGCCCTAGACACCGGTGAGAAGGGGGCAATGGGGGAGAGACCTCCCGCAAGGGAGGGGGATTTACCCCAGCTCCTGACCCGCATGACCGAGAGTCAGGAGCAACAACAGGCGGCCCCGGTGCGATACCAGCAGGAGTACCAGGCCGCCCACCTGCAGCAGCAGCAGCAACTCATAGAGCAGCTGGGGGCCCAACAACGGCAGCTGATCGCGGACCTGGTTACCCAACAGCAGGATTTCCAGCAGAAGTGTATCCAGCAGCTTGCCGCGGCCCTAGTCCGCCCGGGGGAACCCCTGTCCGGGGTCGCCCCAGGGGCCCCGCGACCCAGCCCCCCAGTACGGTTGACGAAGATGGGACCCGAGGATGACCCCGAGGCTTTCCTCGTGACCTTTGAGAGGGTGGCTATTGTGGCCGGCTGGGTCCCGGAGCAGTGGGCCACCATCCTGGCCCCCTACCTAACGGGGACTGCCCAGACGGTCTACCGAGGCCTGTCGGTAGAGGCGGCCAGGGACTACAACCTAGTGAAGGCCGCTATTCTGGACGCCCTGGACGTAAGCCCCGAGACCTACCGACGACGGTTCAGGGGCCTGGCCTACTCCCCGGGGGCCCGCCCGCGGATGGTGGCTCAGGAGCTACGAGAGACCTGTCGAAAGTGGCTACAACCTGAGCGCCGGACAGCGGAGGAACTGATGGAGCAGGTGGTTCTGGAGCAATTTACGCAGGTACTCCCGCCAAGGGGAAGATCCTGGGTCCTCCGCCACCGGCCGACGACGGTCTCTGCGGCCGTCACGTTAATGGAAGACTTCCTTGCGGCGGAGGTCCCGGCGGGGGCCGCTGGTCGGGCGGTCCCGGTTCGCACGGAGCACCCCAACCCAGAAAAGAGGGGGCCGCCCTCCCGGGCAGCCCCGAGTGCTCCCGCCCGTAGCATGGAGGGCCGGGCTCGGGTGGCCGCACCCTCCGGGAGGCTCACACGGACCCCGGCAGGCCCCGCCGGGGGATACCGTCGGACCCCCCCCGTGGATGACCCCGGGGCTCGGCCGCAGCTAGAGCGAGCCACGGTGGGACCCTGCTTCTCCTGCGGAAGGTATGGCCATTTGCAGCGGGAGTGCCCGGAACGGGGGTGTGCATTTGGCCAAGTCTATTCAGGAGAAGGCCGTGCCCGACGTCCACAGGGGACCAAGATCACCGTGCCCGTGGCTGTTGACGGCCGCCAAGCGATGGCCCTCCTCGACTCAGGCTGTGGCCAAACGCTGGTCTGCCAGGCCCTCGGCCCACCAGCGGACGACCACCTGGCGAAGATTCCCCTGCAGTGTATACACGGGGATGTGCGACGCTACCCCAGCACGCGGGCCCAACTAACCATCGATGGGGTCACCCGGCAGATGACGGTGGGGCTGGCGCCCCGGTTGGCATACCCGGTGATCCTGGGGCGGGACTGGCCCACCTTTAACGCCGTTTTACGCCGCCGGCTCGAGGGTAACCCGCAGGCCACGCCAGCGTTGGGAGGGGAGTCCCCGGGGACTGAGGACGACGAGATAGACAACCCCGTCCCCGCCAATCCCCCGGGGGGGCGAGAAGACCCTCCTCGGGGGGGGGACTCCTCGGCGCCCACAGATTTCTGCCGGGACCAACGGGCCGACCCCACCCTCAGACGGGCCTACGAACAGCTGGCCTCCGTAGACGGGACTATTCTTGACCCCCAGCGTGCGGCGCAGTGGCCGCATTTTGAGTTACGACAAGAACGCCTGTACCGCGTGGAGAAGGACCCCCGTACGGGGGACATCCGGACACAGCTTCTCGTGCCGCGGTGTCACCGCCGGGCGGTCATGAAACTGGCCCACGACGTCCCGGCGGCGGGGCACCTCGGGCATGACAAAACGCTGGCCAGGATTTTGGGGCGTTTCTTCTGGCCCGGGGTATATCAAGACGTAAAGGACTATTGCAAGTCATGTCCAGAGTGCCAGTTGGCCGCCCCTGCCCAGACCCCTAAGGCACCCTTGGTGCCGATGCCTCTTATGGAAACCCCCTTCGAACGCGTGGCCGTGGACCTGGTGGGGCCCCTCCCGAAGAGCAGCGCAGGGTTCCAATACATCTTAGTAATGATGGACTATGCCACCAGGTTCCCTGAAGCCGTTCCTCTCCGGAACATCTCGGCCCGCACCATTGCTATGGAACTGGTCAAGATCTTCGCCCGCGTCGGACTGCCCCGGGAGCTACTCACGGATCAAGGGACCAATTTTACATCCCGGCTGCTCAAGCAAGTCTGTGAGATCCTAGGGGTCAAGCAACTCCGCACCTCCATCTATCACCCCCAGACCGATGGACTAGTGGAAAGGTTCAACCGGACGCTGAAAGGGATGCTGCGTCGGTTTCCCCCGGAAGACCTTCGCCAGTGGGACCAGCTCCTTCCACCCTTGCTTCTGGCAATACGAGAGGTTCCCCAGGCATCGACTAAGTTCTCCCCTTTTGAATTGTTATATGGGCGACGACCCCGGGGCCTGCTGGATCTCATGAGGGAGACCTGGGAACAGGCTCCTTCCCCGGCCCAGGGTCTCCTGCAGTATGTGCCGCAACTACAGGAGCGTCTAAGGCAGGCGGGGGATCTGGCACGGGAAAATTTAAAAGCCGCCCAGGACACACAAGCCCAGACGTATAATCGAGGGGCACAGACTCGGGACTTCCAACCGGGTGACCGGGTATTACTCCTCCTCCCGTCCAGTGAGTCGAAGATCCTGGCCCGGTGGCAGGGGCCCTATGAGGTAGTCAGGAAAGTGGGCCCGGTCACGTATGAAATAAATCAGCCGGACCGGAGGAAGAAGAACCAACGCTACCACGTCAACCTCCTGAAGCCCTGGAAAGAGCGAGAAGGGCTGTTGATCAACCCCTACCCGCCCGAACCGGAACTGGGACCCCAGGTTCCCCTTTCCGGGGACACCGAGGAACCCCAGCTCGGGGAGAACTTAACCGAGGAACAGCTCCGCCAGACTCGGTGCCTCCTCCAAGCCTTCTCCCACACTTTCACGGACCAGCCGGGACACACCTCCCTCGTACACCATCGGATCCAAACAGAACCCGGGGTGGTGATACGGGGGACGACCCGGCCCCTGCCCTACCATAGGAGACAGGTCGTGGAGAAGGAGGTGCGGGCGATGTTGGATCTAGGGGTGATAGAGCCATCCCAGAGCGAGTGGCGTAGCCCCGTGGTGTTGGTGCCTAAACCCGACGGGTCACAGCGGTTCTGCATTGACTTCCGCCGCGTCAACGCCATCTCCAAATTTGATGCCTATCCCATGCCTCGGATAGATGAGCTGTTGGCCCGCCTGGGAGGGGCCCGCTACATCACCACCCTGGACCTGAGTAAGGGCTACTGGCAGATCCCCCTAGAGCCCGCCTCCCGTGAGAAGACTGCCTTTGCCACCCCCACAGGTCTCTATCAGTTCACCAGGATGCCCTTCGGCCTCCACGGGGCCCCGGCCACCTTTCAGCGCCTGATGGACCGCCTCCTCCAGCCCCATCAAGAATACGCGGCCGCGTATTTAGACGACGTTGTCATCTATAGTCCGCAATGGGAGACCCACCTGGAGAGAGTCGCAGCCGTCCTGAGATCCCTGCGGGAGGCCGGCTTAACCGCCAATCCAAAAAAATGCCGCATCGGCTGGCAAGAGACTAAGTACCTGGGGTATGCTATCGGGCATGGGCAGGTAAAACCCCTGATCGGGAAGGTCCAGGCAATTGCAAACTGCCCCCCGCCAACCACAAAGCGCCAGGTGCGGCAATTCCTAGGCTTGGCCGGATATTATCGGCGGTTCATCCCCCAGTTCGCGGCAATCGCAGCCCCCTTAACGGGGCTCCTAACAAAGGACAGCCCACGGCAGGTGATCTGGACTACCGAGTGCGACAGGGCCTTTCGGACTCTTAAGAAGTGCCTCTGCAGCGAGCCGGTCTTGTATAGCCCCGATTTTAACCTGCCATTTGTCTTGCAGACAGACGCCTCGGAAGTGGGACTCGGGGCGGTCTTATCCCAAGACGTAGGGGGCGAGGAACATCCCGTCCTATACATTAGCCGGAAACTGTTCCCACGCGAAAAGAACTATGCGGTGGTCGAGAAAGAGGCCCTAGCCGTGAAGTGGGCTTGTGAAGCTCTCCGCTATTACATCCTGGGAGTCCCCTTCACCCTAGTCACCGACCACTCCGCCCTTCAGTGGTTAGGCCGCATGAAGGACCACAACATGCGGCTGCAACGATGGTACCTGGCGCTCCAGCCGTTTGCTTTCACGGTCCGCCATCGGGCTGGTAAGGAGCACGCAAACGCGGATTTCCTTTCCCGGTTGGGGGGTGTGGAATGGGCTGGCCCCGCTGCACGGGAACCAGCCTTGGGGGGGGGGTCGTGTAGTGAGGCGGCCTGGGCCCCGACGGCCCCTGAGGGAGAGGAGCCTGAATTGGCACCCAAGTGGGCGGAGCCACCGCCACCTGTTCCCGCCCCCCGGAAGTCAAGGGGCGGGACAGGAAGTATAAGAGCCAGGCCCCAGCCCTCAGTTAGAGCCCAGCAGCCGGAGAGGCCAGACGTGCCGGTGCGAGCTCCGGCGAGACCAAGGCTTCCCAGAGCCAGGTACCCGGACACGGACGGACCGAGCTGCCCCAGAGCCAGATACCCGGACACCGACCGACCGGACCTCCCCAGAGCCAGGTACCCCGACGCGGATTGGCCAAGCCTTCCCCAAGCAAGGTACCCCGAGGTAGACTGGCCACCCTTGCCCCGAGCACGGTACCCCGAGGAGGGGCCCGAGCGCCCCCCTGACCGGAGACCGGAGGAGCAACCCGACCCGGACGACCCTCTGCGAAGTGAGGAACCCATGGTGTGGGACCCCGTTGCCGAGCCCAGCGGGGAGCAGGTACAAATGGAGGAGGAAATGGAAATCAGCCCGGGGGTAGCTGACCCCAGTCTAGCTACAACAGAGAGCGAACCCATGTTGGTGTGTTGCGGTCAGGACCCCACCAACACAGCGGCAGACTGACTGCCGCTCTTAGGGCCCCGGGCTGGGACACAGTGGAGTGGGTGGGCCTGTGTCCCCCCTGCCACCCCACTTAACGGGTGGCAGTCTCCCCCTCCAGCCAGCGCTCTGGCACCGCCACTGAGCTATTGCTTGCTGCCCTGAACGAGTGCTTGTTGCCCCACCCTGACTGAGGGTCTGGGGCGTCCCGAGTTTGTCCGTGCTCAGCTCCTGATACCCAGACCTGAACCCGAACCCCTGAACTATTGTTTGTTGCCCCGCCCTGACTGAGGGCCTGGGCCTACTAACTTTGTCTGGGCTCAGCCTGAAGGAAGGTCCTGAGCCCCTGAACTATTGTTTGTTGCCCCGCCCTGACTGAGGGCCTGGGGCTACTAACCCTGCCTGGGCTCAGCCTGAAGGAAGGTCCTGAGCCCCTGGACTATTGTGTGCTGCCCCGCCCTGACTGAGGGCCGGGCCTGAACCCCTGACTTTACTGCTCAGCCTGAAGGAAGGTTCTGAGCCCCCTGGACTATTGTGTGCTGCCCCGCCCTGATTGAGGGCCGGGCCTGAACCCCTGACTTTACTGCTCAGCCTGAAGGAAGGTCCTGAGCCCCCTGGACTATTGTTTGTTGCCCCGCCCTGATTGAGGGCCGGGCCTGAACCCCTGACTTTACTGCTCAGCCTGAAGGAAGGTTCTGAGCCCCCTGGACTATTGTGTGCTGCCCCGCCCTGATTGAGGGCCGGGCCTGAACTCCTGACTTTACTGCTCAGCCTGAAGGAAGGTTCTGAGCGCCCTGGACTATTGGGGGTTGCCCTCCCCTGAATAAGGGCCTGGGACGTCCTGAGTTTGTCAGGGCGCAGCTCCGGATCCACGGAGCTGAGCGCCCGAACTATGGTTTATTGCCCCGCCCTGAGCTAGCGCGGGGGCTTGACTGACTTTGTAATCCCCAGCTCCGGCAGTGAGGACCGGAGCCCGGGCCTGAGTTACTGCCGGACCCTGACGGAGAGCAGGAGCTCATTGCAGAGGCCGTGTACCTTTGGCCTAGTCCCTGCCAGAGGGGCGGAACCCTGAGACCGATCCAGGCCGTGTAGTGAGGCGGCCTGGCCCCCGACGGCCCCTGAGAGGGCCCGACCCCCGCACCGGACGTTTACACGTGGCGCCCAACGTGGGGCCTCCTGCCTAGCATGTGGGCACGAGCCCTAGACACCGGTGAGAAGGGGGCAATGGGGGAGAGACCTCCCGCAAGGGAGGGGGATTTACCCCAGCTCCTGACCCGCATGACCGAGAGTCAGGAGCAACAACAGGCGGCCCCGGTGCGATACCAGCAGGAGTACCAGGCCGCCCACCTGCAGCAGCAGCAGCAACTCATAGAGCAGCTGGGGGCCCAACAACGGCAGCTGATCGCGGACCTGGTTACCCAACAGCAGGATTTCCAGCAGAAGTGTATCCAGCAGCTTGCCGCGGCCCTAGTCCGCCCGGGGGAACCCCTGTCCGGGGTCGCCCCAGGGGCCCCGCGACCCAGCCCCCCAGTACGGTTGACGAAGATGGGACCCGAGGATGACCCCGAGGCTTTCCTCGTGACCTTTGAGAGGGTGGCTATTGTGGCCGGCTGGGTCCCGGAGCAGTGGGCCACCATCCTGGCCCCCTACCTAACGGGGACTGCCCAGACGGTCTACCGAGGCCTGTCGGTAGAGGCGGCCAGGGACTACAACCTAGTGAAGGCCGCTATTCTGGACGCCCTGGACGTAAGCCCCGAGACCTACCGACGACGGTTCAGGGGCCTGGCCTACTCCCCGGGGGCCCGCCCGCGGATGGTGGCTCAGGAGCTACGAGAGACCTGTCGAAAGTGGCTACAACCTGAGCGCCGGACAGCGGAGGAACTGATGGAGCAGGTGGTTCTGGAGCAATTTACGCAGGTACTCCCGCCAAGGGGAAGATCCTGGGTCCTCCGCCACCGGCCGACGACGGTCTCTGCGGCCGTCACGTTAATGGAAGACTTCCTTGCGGCGGAGGTCCCGGCGGGGGCCGCTGGTCGGGCGGTCCCGGTTCGCACGGAGCACCCCAACCCAGAAAAGAGGGGGCCGCCCTCCCGGGCAGCCCCGAGTGCTCCCGCCCGTAGCATGGAGGGCCGGGCTCGGGTGGCCGCACCCTCCGGGAGGCTCACACGGACCCCGGCAGGCCCCGCCGGGGGATACCGTCGGACCCCCCCCGTGGATGACCCCGGGGCTCGGCCGCAGCTAGAGCGAGCCACGGTGGGACCCTGCTTCTCCTGCGGAAGGTATGGCCATTTGCAGCGGGAGTGCCCGGAACGGGGGTGTGCATTTGGCCAAGTCTATTCAGGAGAAGGCCGTGCCCGACGTCCACAGGGGACCAAGATCACCGTGCCCGTGGCTGTTGACGGCCGCCAAGCGATGGCCCTCCTCGACTCAGGCTGTGGCCAAACGCTGGTCTGCCAGGCCCTCGGCCCACCAGCGGACGACCACCTGGCGAAGATTCCCCTGCAGTGTATACACGGGGATGTGCGACGCTACCCCAGCACGCGGGCCCAACTAACCATCGATGGGGTCACCCGGCAGATGACGGTGGGGCTGGCGCCCCGGTTGGCATACCCGGTGATCCTGGGGCGGGACTGGCCCACCTTTAACGCCGTTTTACGCCGCCGGCTCGAGGGTAACCCGCAGGCCACGCCAGCGTTGGGAGGGGAGTCCCCGGGGACTGAGGACGACGAGATAGACAACCCCGTCCCCGCCAATCCCCCGGGGGGGCGAGAAGACCCTCCTCGGGGGGGGGACTCCTCGGCGCCCACAGATTTCTGCCGGGACCAACGGGCCGACCCCACCCTCAGACGGGCCTACGAACAGCTGGCCTCCGTAGACGGGACTATTCTTGACCCCCAGCGTGCGGCGCAGTGGCCGCATTTTGAGTTACGACAAGAACGCCTGTACCGCGTGGAGAAGGACCCCCGTACGGGGGACATCCGGACACAGCTTCTCGTGCCGCGGTGTCACCGCCGGGCGGTCATGAAACTGGCCCACGACGTCCCGGCGGCGGGGCACCTCGGGCATGACAAAACGCTGGCCAGGATTTTGGGGCGTTTCTTCTGGCCCGGGGTATATCAAGACGTAAAGGACTATTGCAAGTCATGTCCAGAGTGCCAGTTGGCCGCCCCTGCCCAGACCCCTAAGGCACCCTTGGTGCCGATGCCTCTTATGGAAACCCCCTTCGAACGCGTGGCCGTGGACCTGGTGGGGCCCCTCCCGAAGAGCAGCGCAGGGTTCCAATACATCTTAGTAATGATGGACTATGCCACCAGGTTCCCTGAAGCCGTTCCTCTCCGGAACATCTCGGCCCGCACCATTGCTATGGAACTGGTCAAGATCTTCGCCCGCGTCGGACTGCCCCGGGAGCTACTCACGGATCAAGGGACCAATTTTACATCCCGGCTGCTCAAGCAAGTCTGTGAGATCCTAGGGGTCAAGCAACTCCGCACCTCCATCTATCACCCCCAGACCGATGGACTAGTGGAAAGGTTCAACCGGACGCTGAAAGGGATGCTGCGTCGGTTTCCCCCGGAAGACCTTCGCCAGTGGGACCAGCTCCTTCCACCCTTGCTTCTGGCAATACGAGAGGTTCCCCAGGCATCGACTAAGTTCTCCCCTTTTGAATTGTTATATGGGCGACGACCCCGGGGCCTGCTGGATCTCATGAGGGAGACCTGGGAACAGGCTCCTTCCCCGGCCCAGGGTCTCCTGCAGTATGTGCCGCAACTACAGGAGCGTCTAAGGCAGGCGGGGGATCTGGCACGGGAAAATTTAAAAGCCGCCCAGGACACACAAGCCCAGACGTATAATCGAGGGGCACAGACTCGGGACTTCCAACCGGGTGACCGGGTATTACTCCTCCTCCCGTCCAGTGAGTCGAAGATCCTGGCCCGGTGGCAGGGGCCCTATGAGGTAGTCAGGAAAGTGGGCCCGGTCACGTATGAAATAAATCAGCCGGACCGGAGGAAGAAGAACCAACGCTACCACGTCAACCTCCTGAAGCCCTGGAAAGAGCGAGAAGGGCTGTTGATCAACCCCTACCCGCCCGAACCGGAACTGGGACCCCAGGTTCCCCTTTCCGGGGACACCGAGGAACCCCAGCTCGGGGAGAACTTAACCGAGGAACAGCTCCGCCAGACTCGGTGCCTCCTCCAAGCCTTCTCCCACACTTTCACGGACCAGCCGGGACACACCTCCCTCGTACACCATCGGATCCAAACAGAACCCGGGGTGGTGATACGGGGGACGACCCGGCCCCTGCCCTACCATAGGAGACAGGTCGTGGAGAAGGAGGTGCGGGCGATGTTGGATCTAGGGGTGATAGAGCCATCCCAGAGCGAGTGGCGTAGCCCCGTGGTGTTGGTGCCTAAACCCGACGGGTCACAGCGGTTCTGCATTGACTTCCGCCGCGTCAACGCCATCTCCAAATTTGATGCCTATCCCATGCCTCGGATAGATGAGCTGTTGGCCCGCCTGGGAGGGGCCCGCTACATCACCACCCTGGACCTGAGTAAGGGCTACTGGCAGATCCCCCTAGAGCCCGCCTCCCGTGAGAAGACTGCCTTTGCCACCCCCACAGGTCTCTATCAGTTCACCAGGATGCCCTTCGGCCTCCACGGGGCCCCGGCCACCTTTCAGCGCCTGATGGACCGCCTCCTCCAGCCCCATCAAGAATACGCGGCCGCGTATTTAGACGACGTTGTCATCTATAGTCCGCAATGGGAGACCCACCTGGAGAGAGTCGCAGCCGTCCTGAGATCCCTGCGGGAGGCCGGCTTAACCGCCAATCCAAAAAAATGCCGCATCGGCTGGCAAGAGACTAAGTACCTGGGGTATGCTATCGGGCATGGGCAGGTAAAACCCCTGATCGGGAAGGTCCAGGCAATTGCAAACTGCCCCCCGCCAACCACAAAGCGCCAGGTGCGGCAATTCCTAGGCTTGGCCGGATATTATCGGCGGTTCATCCCCCAGTTCGCGGCAATCGCAGCCCCCTTAACGGGGCTCCTAACAAAGGACAGCCCACGGCAGGTGATCTGGACTACCGAGTGCGACAGGGCCTTTCGGACTCTTAAGAAGTGCCTCTGCAGCGAGCCGGTCTTGTATAGCCCCGATTTTAACCTGCCATTTGTCTTGCAGACAGACGCCTCGGAAGTGGGACTCGGGGCGGTCTTATCCCAAGACGTAGGGGGCGAGGAACATCCCGTCCTATACATTAGCCGGAAACTGTTCCCACGCGAAAAGAACTATGCGGTGGTCGAGAAAGAGGCCCTAGCCGTGAAGTGGGCTTGTGAAGCTCTCCGCTATTACATCCTGGGAGTCCCCTTCACCCTAGTCACCGACCACTCCGCCCTTCAGTGGTTAGGCCGCATGAAGGACCACAACATGCGGCTGCAACGATGGTACCTGGCGCTCCAGCCGTTTGCTTTCACGGTCCGCCATCGGGCTGGTAAGGAGCACGCAAACGCGGATTTCCTTTCCCGGTTGGGGGGTGTGGAATGGGCTGGCCCCGCTGCACGGGAACCAGCCTTGGGGGGGGGGTCGTGTAGTGAGGCGGCCTGGGCCCCGACGGCCCCTGAGGGAGAGGAGCCTGAATTGGCACCCAAGTGGGCGGAGCCACCGCCACCTGTTCCCGCCCCCCGGAAGTCAAGGGGCGGGACAGGAAGTATAAGAGCCAGGCCCCAGCCCTCAGTTAGAGCCCAGCAGCCGGAGAGGCCAGACGTGCCGGTGCGAGCTCCGGCGAGACCAAGGCTTCCCAGAGCCAGGTACCCGGACACGGACGGACCGAGCTGCCCCAGAGCCAGATACCCGGACACCGACCGACCGGACCTCCCCAGAGCCAGGTACCCCGACGCGGATTGGCCAAGCCTTCCCCAAGCAAGGTACCCCGAGGTAGACTGGCCACCCTTGCCCCGAGCACGGTACCCCGAGGAGGGGCCCGAGCGCCCCCCTGACCGGAGACCGGAGGAGCAACCCGACCCGGACGACCCTCTGCGAAGTGAGGAACCCATGGTGTGGGACCCCGTTGCCGAGCCCAGCGGGGAGCAGGTACAAATGGAGGAGGAAATGGAAATCAGCCCGGGGGTAGCTGACCCCAGTCTAGCTACAACAGAGAGCGAACCCATGTTGGTGTGTTGCGGTCAGGACCCCACCAACACAGCGGCAGACTGACTGCCGCTCTTAGGGCCCCGGGCTGGGACACAGTGGAGTGGGTGGGCCTGTGTCCCCCCTGCCACCCCACTTAACGGGTGGCAGTCTCCCCCTCCAGCCAGCGCTCTGGCACCGCCACTGAGCTATTGCTTGCTGCCCTGAACGAGTGCTTGTTGCCCCACCCTGACTGAGGGTCTGGGGCGTCCCGAGTTTGTCCGTGCTCAGCTCCTGATACCCAGACCTGAACCCGAACCCCTGAACTATTGTTTGTTGCCCCGCCCTGACTGAGGGCCTGGGCCTACTAACTTTGTCTGGGCTCAGCCTGAAGGAAGGTCCTGAGCCCCTGAACTATTGTTTGTTGCCCCGCCCTGACTGAGGGCCTGGGGCTACTAACCCTGCCTGGGCTCAGCCTGAAGGAAGGTCCTGAGCCCCTGGACTATTGTGTGCTGCCCCGCCCTGACTGAGGGCCGGGCCTGAACCCCTGACTTTACTGCTCAGCCTGAAGGAAGGTTCTGAGCCCCCTGGACTATTGTGTGCTGCCCCGCCCTGATTGAGGGCCGGGCCTGAACCCCTGACTTTACTGCTCAGCCTGAAGGAAGGTCCTGAGCCCCCTGGACTATTGTTTGTTGCCCCGCCCTGATTGAGGGCCGGGCCTGAACCCCTGACTTTACTGCTCAGCCTGAAGGAAGGTTCTGAGCCCCCTGGACTATTGTGTGCTGCCCCGCCCTGATTGAGGGCCGGGCCTGAACTCCTGACTTTACTGCTCAGCCTGAAGGAAGGTTCTGAGCGCCCTGGACTATTGGGGGTTGCCCTCCCCTGAATAAGGGCCTGGGACGTCCTGAGTTTGTCAGGGCGCAGCTCCGGATCCACGGAGCTGAGCGCCCGAACTATGGTTTATTGCCCCGCCCTGAGCTAGCGCGGGGGCTTGACTGACTTTGTAATCCCCAGCTCCGGCAGTGAGGACCGGAGCCCGGGCCTGAGTTACTGCCGGACCCTGACGGAGAGCAGGAGCTCATTGCAGAGGCCGTGTACCTTTGGCCTAGTCCCTGCCAGAGGGGCGGAACCCTGAGACCGATCCAGGCCGTGTAGTGAGGCGGCCTGGCCCCCGACGGCCCCTGAGAGGGCCCGACCCCCGCACCGGACGTTTACAGGCCATCTAATCTATCCCCCCATGCTGAGGCAGGGCCAAGACTACCTAGACCATCCCTGACTGGTGTTTGTATAAATTGTTCTTAAAAACCTCCAAAGATAGGGATTACACTTTCCCTAATATCTAATCTAAATCTTTTTTGCTGACATTAAGCTGAGTACTACTTTTCCTACCTTCAGTGGATATGGAGAACAATTGATCACAGTCCTCTTTATAACAGTCCTTAACATATTTCAAGACTGTTATCAGATTCCCCCTCAATCATCTTTTCTTAAAACTAAGTATGCCTAGCTCTTTTAACCTTTTCCTTATAAATCAGGTTTTCTACACCTTTTATCATTTTTGTAGTTCACTTCTTTCTTCAATTCATCCACAACTTTCCTGAAGTGTGTCATCCAGAACTGGACACAGTACTCCAGCTAAGGCCTCACCAGTGCTGAATAGAGTGGGACAATTATCTCTTGTCTCTTACATATGACACTCTGGTTAATACATCCCAGAATAATATTAGCTTTTTTTTTTTTCAACTGCATCACATTGTTGGCTTGTATTCAATTTGTGATCCACTACAACCCCCATATCATTTTCTGCAGTACTCCTTCCTAAATAATTATTCTCCATTTTGTAGCTGTGCATTTCACTTTTCCTTCCAAAGTCCAGTACTTTGCTCTTGTCTTTAATTAATTTTATCTTGTTGATTTTAGATCAACTCTCCAATTTATCAAGGTCCTTTTGAATTCTAATCCTATCCTCCAAAGTACTTGTAATCCTTCCCAGCTTGGTGTCATAGTTGGAAATATGGTGCAAATCTTGTAAATACACTTTCCACTCCATTATCCATGTCATTAAAGAAAATATTAAATAATACCAGATGGAGGCCAGACCACTGTGGGATCCCACAAGATACAGCCTCACAGGTTGAAAGTGAACCATTAATAACTTTTTTGAGCATGGTTTTTCAACCAGTTGTGCACCCATTTTATAGTAATTTCATCTAGACCATATTTCCCTAGTTTGCTTATGAGACTGTCATGTGGGACTGTGTCAAATGCCTTACTAAAATCAAGATATGTCACATCTTCTTTTTCTCCCCCTATTTAGTAGGCCAGTAACCCTACCAAAGAAGGAAATTAGGTTGGTTTGGCATGATTTGTTCTTGACAAATCTATGTTGGCTATTATTTATCAATCTATTTTCCTCCAAGTGCTTAAAGTTAATTGTTCAATAATTTATTACAGTATCTTTCCATGTATCAAAGTTAGGCTGACTGGTCTGTAGAGCCATCCCATCTATAGGACAGACTGAGGCAACCCCCCTAGGCCCCATGTTTTTGAGGGCCCTGGGCTTCAGGGGGATGTGGGGTCCAGGACGGCCTGGGGGGTTAGCAGGGGGCCTGGTGCCAGCAGCAGCAAGCGACCCGGCCCTAGCCCGCCCCGCTCCACTCCGCCGGCTCCCAGTGTCGCTTGGGGGAGGGGGCAGAAGCCGGAAAGAGATGCGGTGGAATGGGGAGGGGGAGCAGGGGCAGGAAAAGGCGGGGGGAGGGTTGGGGGAAGGGGTGGAGCAGGGGTGGGAAGAGGTGGGGCAGGGGCTTGGGGGGAAGAGGTGGGTGGAGTGGGGGCAGGGCCTGGGGCGGGAGGGGGGTTGTCCTGGGCCCCGCACCCCCCTAGGGACAGCCTTGGGGGGTCTGAAATTCCCTAAGTCCTCATTGTTCCCCTTTTTAAAGATATGAACTAAATTTGCCCTTCTTCCGTACTCTGGGACTTCATCCATCCTCCAGGACTGCTCAAAGATAATAGCTAATGGTTTCAAAATTGCTTCAGTTAGTTCCTTAAGAGCCTTAGAGTGAATTTAGTCAGGCCTCACCAAGTTGAATACATCTAACTTATCTAAATATTCTTTAACTCGTTCTTTCCCTATTGTGACTTGTTTTCCTTCTCGCTTGTTAATATTAATTGTATTAAGTATCTGGTCACAATATTTTTTAGTGAAGACATAAGCAAAATAGGAATTAAATACCTGAACTGTCTTGGTAACATCTATTATTAGCTCTCTTTCCTTGATAAGTGGTGTACCTACATTTTATTTTCTTTCTCTTGCTTTTAATGTATTTATAGAACCTCTTCTAATTGCCTTTTATGTTCTTTGCTTGGTATAAATCTTTTGTGCCTTAGCCTTTCTGATTTTGTCTCTATGGTCTTGCATTATTCTTTTGTATTCCTCCTTAGCAATTTGTCCACTTTTTGTAATATTCCTTTTTGATTTTCAGGCCATTAAAGAGCACCTGATGAAGCCATTTAGGCCTTGGCTACACTTACCAGCTAGTTCGACGGCTGGAAATCGAAGTTCTGGGTTCGACTTATCGCGTCTAGTCTGGACGCGATAAGTCGAACCCGGAAGTGCTTGCCGTCGACTGCGGTACTCCAGCTCGGCGAGAGGAGTACCGCGGAGTCGACGGGGGAGCCTGCCTGCCGCGTGTGGACCAAGGTAAGTTCGAACTAAGGTACTTCGACTTCAGCTACGTTATTCACGTAGCTGAAGTTGCGTACCTTAGTTCGAATAAGGGGGTTTAGTGTAGACCAAGCCTTAGTCTTCCTGTCTTTCCCATGGGATAGTTTGCTGTTGTGATTATATTATTGTCTCTTTGTGACTCTGCCAGCTCTCCTGAACTCCTTTTCATTTCGATTTCTTCCAGTGGAACCCTACCTACCGGTTCTCTGCATTTATTAAAGTCTACTTTTTTGTCCTTATTCTGCTCCTCTCACTCCTTCCTTTCTTTAGAATCATTAAGCTTATCATTTCATGATCACTTCCACTCAAGCTGCCTTCCACCTTCAGCTTTGTAACCAATTACTTGTTAGTCAGAATCAAGTATGAAATGGCTGTCCCCCTGTTTACTTCCTCTACCTTCTAAAACAAGAAGTTGTCCCCAACACATTCCAATAACTTAGTAGGCCTTCTGCGTTTTGCCATATTATTTTTCCAGCAGAAGTCCGGGTAATTAAAGTCCCCCATTACTGCCAGGTCTTGTGTTTTGGATATTTCTGTTGTTTGTTCTAGAAATGCCTCATCCACCTCCTTTTCCTGATTTGGTGGACTATAGTAGACCCCTACCATGATGTTACCCCTATTTTTTCTCCTTTTATATTTACCCAGAGACTTTCAATTGGTCTGCCTCTCACCTCCTTCTAGACCTCAGAACAAGTATATAGATTCTTGATATACAATGGAACACCACCTCCCATTTTTCCCTGATTGTCCCTCCTGCAAGAATAAGATGTACCCCTCTATACTAATATTATAGTCATGAGATTTATCCCACCCAATTTCTGTGATGCCAAGTAAGTCATAATTTAGCTTGTGTACTAAGGCATCCAGTTCTTCAGGTTTATTCCCTATACTCCTTGCATTTGTGTATTGACACCTAAGATGTTGAGCAGATTCCCCCACGGTTTTCCCTCTGATTGCTCCTGTGACCCTATTGTAATTTTACATCCCTCCTCCCAACCCCAAATTCCAGCCCTGTGTCAAGGTCACTTTATTTTAGACTTACGTGTGGTCTTTTGTCCCTTGTCCCCTTTGAACCTAGTTTAAAGCCTTCCTCACTAGTTTGGTGACTTGATGTCCCAAGATGCTCTTCCCTTTCTTGGTCAGATGGACCCCATCTTTTACCAACAGTCCTCCTTCCTGGAACAGCCTCCCATGGTTGAGGAAACCACAGCCCTCCTGTCAACACCAATTGCACATTTGCAATTAGGATACAATGAGACAGAGTCCATATCATTAATGTATGTTTAGTGTAGCATGAAATGGAAAATATTAATCATTAGACCAAATCCTGCCCACTTTACTCACATAGATAGTCCCATTAATTTGAATAGAATAATGTACATGACTAAAGCCGGTAGGAACAGAAACAGCCAAAGCAGGGACTGCTATGCTGGGGGGGAATGGGGAAAATGGGGCCCAGCTGGGGCTGCCCCTCCCGTTAGAAACCCACTGGACCTATAACTGGGCAGGGAAGACACCCCACTCACACACACTTGGGGGACCTAGGATCCAGGTCATGCCGCTCCTGTCCTCCCCCAATCCCTGCCATGTGACCCTGGAGGAGAACTTCAGCGAGCAAACAGCCAGAGACTCCAACCTGTAGGCACAGAAGCAGCCCAAGCAAGCACCATTTTCGTCTTTGGACGTTCCAGTCATAACTGCACAAACTTCTCTGATTTTCTCTGCTCTGTGGTGATTGACTGTTTGCTCCAACCCTCCCCCTCCCTCACAGTCTCTTCACCTCAACTTCCCTCCACATCTACCCCTCTCCTCTCCCCTTCTCTTTCCATTGATCCCCTCCTAAGTAACCCCAACCTGCAAAAAAATAATTGTAGTCCTAACATGACATTTATCGCCATCACATTATTCACTCTGCTTGTGGGTTCTACACTTTCTCCCACCCTGTGACTGTCTAACTAGACAATATTGCCTCATTGTCTGTCTGTTGCCTTTTGTCTTATACTTAAATTGTAAACTCTTTGGAGCCGGAATTGTCTTTTTGTTCTATATTTGTACAGCACAGAGCACAGTGGGGTCCTGGACCATGACTCGGGCTCCTAGGCACTGTGGTAATACAAATAACTAATAATTAAACAATGTGAGCAGGATTTTGCCCATTCTCCCTCCTTTGCCTCAAGGGCTCCTGAGGACTTTTCACTTAATCCAAGTTGATATTGCTAAGATGCTCACTTTCCATATCACAGCATCTGAATCTGTAGCTACCTTTCCATAGTGGAATTTATCTGAGCTTCAGCTATAAGACACGCAGTTTGGTGCCGTAATGCCAGCTGCCCTTTCACGGACCAGCAGTAGCCCTCATGGAAAAGTCCTACAGCATTTAATAGAAAATGGTAGCCTTTCTACTGGTTCTTCAAAGTACGCTATAGAATTTAGAAGAGAATTATCACTGCTATAGAACTCTACAGGCTGGTTTAAAAAAAAAACAACCTATAGGATGGTGTAATGGAACAAGCTGTGCTTTTACGGGCAGAGCTTGTCAGTTATGGGTCTTGGGCCCTTCAATGAAAAGGATTCTGAGAGCATGTGACTGGAAGCAGGCGACAGATAGACATGCTTTCTGGGATCTAAAAGAGGTAAACTTTCAGAAAGAGGGTGATGTAGTGGTGTGGATATTTGCTTTGCTGGGAGGGCTGTGGCTGGTAGGTCCCTTGTGGGCTAGAAAAGGAGCCTGAGAGAGGCTGGGCAAAAAGCTGGTGTGTGTGGCTAGTGACTGCCAGGAAAAGGTGCGACCCCATATAGCTGAGGAGGTGACTTGACTGACTGGAACTGCTGCTACACCAAGAAGAGGACCTCTGGAACTTAGGAAAAGGATTCAGGGAAAACCTGCCACAGGGGGCGAAGATCTGTGGGTGTCTTGTTTTGAAGAGCTGTCTGCAGAGGGGTTGTGGAAACCTGAGGTCAAGGCTGACAGGGGTCAGGCTGGAGACTCTTGCCTATATGCTCGGGGTCTTACTGATCGCCATATTTGGGGTCGGGAAGGAATTTTCCTCCAGGGCAGATTGGCTGAGCCTCTGGAGGTTTTTCGCCTTCCTCCGCAGCATGGGGCAGGGATCTCTAGCAGGAGGGTCTCCGCTGATTGAAGTCACTTAAAACAGGATTGGGGACTCCAACAGCAGAGTCTAGGGAAGGGGTAGGGATGGTTTTATGGCCTGCAGCATGCAGGGGGTCAGACCAGATGATCATAATGGTCCCTTCTGACCTTAAAGTCTATGAGTCTATGAGTCTATGAGATTCTGGGAACTGACTGGGACCATGTGAAGGAGCCCAGAGGGGACTCAAGCCTGAGCAAAGACTTGGGTTGGGAGGGTCTCCTGCCCAATAGTTGGGATATAATTTGTATTTGAAGAGTGTCTTAAATTAGATGTTCACAGTAACCACAGGTTGGACTTAACTCCAAATAATTTTTATTTCATTTTCCAAAACAAAACTGATGGGCATATTTTCCTATTGCTGTAAGCTTTACTTTTATGGGTACTGTGTTTCCTTTGTATCATCTTCTATTAAAACTCTATAAGGGCTGTACCACTCTCAACACTGGATAAGAGATTCAAGACCATATCATACAGCTGAACAAAATATAAATCAGTGGAAATTGTATCGATCTCTAACTTCCCTTTTAAACTACCAAAAGCACATATTATTGTGTAGTGCTCACAACAGTGTGCTTAATGCTCATGATAAACATTCTGAGGCTTAGAAATTAGATTTTCCTTTTTTAAAGGAACTTGATCAATCCACCTTCTTGAAAAATAGCCCTTGGTGGCTTCAAATACTTCTCACTCTGATATACAATAACCAAAACCTTTTAAAGAACATATTATACAACCAGAGTAGTTCTTTTCCTCCAGAGCGATTCTATGTCCCATATAGAGTCCTCCTTTTCCCTGCTCTACACCCTTCCACATTATAGTGGCCCCATTCTCTGTTGCCTTATACTTTGTTTTGTCACTTATATCTATGGAAAGTGAGTGTAAAACAACTATTGTGGTTGGCAGCATTATAAACCCTCTTTCCACGGGGGTAAATGATTACACAAGGTCCTGGGCAATAGAAAATCCAACCACTGTCCTTTATTGGTTCAGTTTTAGTGTCTAATAACAAGAATTTTTGCTATAAGCTGAGGGCTCATCAGCTGAAAGTGATAGAGGAGGAGAAAGACCTGGGGGTATTGGTCAATCACAGGATGACATGAGCCACCAATGTGATACCGCTGTGAAAAAGGCTGTTGCAACCCTAGGATGCATTAGGCAAAGTAATTTCCAGTACAAATAGGGAAGTGTTATTGCCATTATACAAGGCACTGGTCAGACCTTATTTGGAATACTGTGTACAATTCTGGTCACCCATGTTCAAGAAAGATGAATTCAAACTGGAACAGGTGCAGAAAAGAGCTGCTAAGATGATCAGGGGAACAGAGAGCCAAACATATGAAAGTAAATTAAAAGAGCTCACCTTGTTTAGCCTAGCAAAATGAAGGCCAAAAGGGGAAATTATTTTTTTCTGTAAGTACATCAGGGTAAATACCAGAGAGGGTTAAAAGCTATTTAAGCTAATGGACAATGTTGGCACACAAACAAATGGGTATAAACTGGCCATGCATGAATTTAGGCTGGAAATTAGAAGGTTTCTAGCCAATAGAGGAATGAAGTTCAGGAACTGCCTCCCAATAGGAGTTGTGGGGGCAAACAACTTAACTAGTTTTAAGAGAAAGCTGAACAAATTTATGAGTGCAACTGTATGATGACATTGCTTGTTATGGTGGAGGGCAGGACTGAGCAACTCTAGGGGTCTCTTCTGGCTCATGTGCTATGTTCCTAATATCTCATGCTTCAGAGCTGTAACCAGTCATCTGCAGGGATCAAGAAGTGATTTTCCCCCACCAATGTATTTTTGTTGGGGTTTTGGGGTTTTTTTTCTTCTTCCTCCAAAATGTCAAGGATGGTCATGACTGGAGATGGGACACAGGCTAGGATGGGCTGGTGCTCTAAAGTGATACTGAGAATTCCCTCACATGCTTGGCTGGCTGGTTCTTGTTCACATGCTCAGGGTCTAACTGATTGTCATTTGTGGGGTCGGGAAGGAATTTTCCCCCAGGTCAAATTGGCAGTGACCTTGCGGGGGACATCACCTTCTTCTACAGCGAGGGGTGCAGGTCACTTGCCAGAATCATCTTTGGCCCATTGTATGGGCCTCGAGCATTGGTACATCTCATTCCCCCCTATTCTTTGCCTGTGGCACATAATAGTTTAGTCTCCTGTAGGCTGTAATACTTTGGTCTAATTTCAGTTGTTGGGTTTAGTGCGTGGGTGGTGGTGGTGGTGGCCTGTGATATACAAAAGGTCAGATTAGATGATCGGTGGTTCCTTCTGGTCTTAAACGCTGACTGAGTTCTTGACCCTTTTATGTCTCCCTTTCCCTCTTAGTCATCTCTACCTCTAATGACAATCAATTGTACAGTAGTGCTGCTCAGGGTCTTGTTCCATTCTCATCAGATTAACCTTGTGGTCTTTACAGGAGAAGCAATTGGGCCTGCATCTTTAAGGGGTGTAGCTGGTCTGTTAAGAGGAGTCTAAATCAGCCTTTACAATGATGTAGCAGTTATCACCCAGCTGACCTTGATCTCGTGACTTGAACTTAACTAGTGATTTCAGCTGTAAGTAGGTCAGAGAGGACTTGGGAGAGAGGAGAACTCAAAGGAGGAGACCCAAGAGAACAGAGCTAGGGGGTCCCATTCTCTCTGGGAAGGGTCTGGTGAAGGTAAGCTGAAGTAGGGCTATCCCTGGGTGAAGCTGCTGGCCTTTTCCATAGGGAAAACCTGCAGGACCTGCGAGTAGGGATTAAGAGCAGGGAACTTCAGCATCGCCCAAGAGAGGCAGAACCACCATGAATTTTGATGTTTATTTGGATTTTTAGTTAGACTCTTATCACCTTGGAAGGAAATTGAACTTAAAAGGTGACTTAGCCAGAGGGCTGGTACAAGGAAGATGATAGAAATAAGTCATTACAAAGCCAAGTAAGTGATCAGTGGGGCAATAGAGATGAAAATCCCTGTGAATGCATAAATATGTGCAAGCTCTACTCACATGCATAATCCCATTGACTTCAGTACACATTATAAACATGCTTAAATTTTTGGAGGATCAGGGCATAAATTAGATCAAAAACACAACAGAAAAGTGACATCAGATCTTGGTGGATAAGGGTAAGAAAGGGAGTACCATTCAGTTTAACATGTATGTATATTACTTGCTTAGAGTTTTAACTTTTAAAAATGTGGCTTATACTACTTGGAAGGTCTCGCAGACAACCCTATTCTGCCAGACATTTCCACGTGTACTTAAGTCTATTCCTAGTTTCAGGTTCTGTGCTTGCCCCTTTGTGGGGTTTGCAGTCATTTTCCTATTTTTTAAAACATTTTATTCACCCTTGATACTTTGCAAAAGACCCCACACAAATAGGAAGTTACTGACTATACAGAGGAATACAAAAGGTGCTCTCAAATGCAAAACTAACTCAACTATAAAAACTTCATTTCCCTTCATACCTATAATTCACTAAAATAGATTTATTAACCCCCCCACACACACACACACGTTCAGTTCTCTCTGAACATTTTGAAACTAATTGATCTAGAAAGATTGTAGACCTAAGCATGAGGAATGGTGGAAAACAACAAGGACAATACATAAAAACATCAATACCACAATTCATCTTTACATAAATGATACACCCAATATTCATAATAACTTATCCTTACTACAGAATAGCTGCGTTGCACACTATAGGAACACAATGTTAAAAACACCTGTACCATGTCAGCACTCAGAGCTCACACTGCCACAGAATATAAATTACCTTGGTCAAGGAAGGACTCGTTGAAGGTATTGAGAGATACGGGTCCAAATCCTGATCCCACACCAGTTTAATGTTATTACAATGACTCTAATTGAGTTACGATGGATTTATCTCATTTTAACTGAGGACAGGATTTGCTCCTATTTCTTTTAATATCTGTAATAACTCCTCCTGGTCAGTTTTGACCAAGCAAACTTAGCTTCATCTCAACTTCCTTCAGCTAAAATGTTTGAAAAATAAAACTACTTCTCTTGGCCAAATGGAGCTGCCTGAAAAACATGCTCTCTTGAACATGGACTTTCATTGGCCTAGAACACTCTTCTCCCACCTTTCCCAGGTTTGTACATTCTATCACCACTCCACTGCTTTGCCACAATCTCTGATAAAATCTTCATCCATGTCTTAATTTTCTATTGCCTTGACTTATTGTAATGCATTCTCTGACTCCTCATGCTCTCAACTCCCCAGAAACAGACCCTTTGCAGAATGCCCCTGGACACCTTGCAAGCTCAAGAAAGCAGAGCCACCTCATTCCCAGACAGCCCCACATGCTCCTGATTCATTTCAGCATCCCATTCAACTTTGCCTCTGTGAACTGTCCATTCTTCAGGATATTTTCTTGTCTACCAATCTCCCCTGCATCTTCCTGCTGTGTGTCTAGCAGTGTCCTCCTTTCTGTCACGTAATGTAATCTCACCATCTCAACCTCATCATCTGAGGTCTATCAGATATCACTGTCTGGTAATTGCTGGCTTGTGTTAAACAATGTATTTTCTTGGAAAGCAATAACCTGGCCTGGAGTTCATGAAACTGCTCTGTCTGTAAGCTCTAGCTTCAAAGGTCTCAAGTATGCTCCCCAACCCAAGCACCTTAGAAGTGCAAAATATTCCATATTGTCATCAAGGCTAGTTGTTTTTAATAAAATGGGAAGACTCAGGGTAAACACATAGCTGAACATACAATTTATAGGGAAAGGAGAGGCAAAAAGTCAGTCATACTATTATGAACAGAGTATCCTTTATTAGGAAATAAAAATAATTTACAAGTAGTTAAATTAAACAACTGGAAAAACCCAGATCACTCTCTAATATTCCATTACACTACACTGGACACTGCAGCCAATCTTGTAAAAATGTCCGATAGAGTCTTGGGCAGTGGATTACAAAAGCCATGCATTGTTCTGAACTCCCCTAAAATTAATGGCTTTTGCCAAGAGAGTCAGAGCCATGTCAAACTCCATCCAGCCCTTGTTGTTTATTTTTATGATAAAGGTTTTCTCTTTTCCAGCCTCTTTTCTCCTGCTTGATTTTGCAGCGTGAGGTCAGAATATTGCAGGTGTGAGATCTCCTTCATTTCCACCACAAACCTTGATTACTCCTGAGGGCTTTCTGTGCCAAAAATTTTAAAATTCTGTGCCAAAAAATAAAAAATTCTGCACACAATATTTTAAAATTCTGCAAAATTTTATTTGTCAAATAAATGTGGAGGCTCCACCATGGCAGTGGGGAACACAGGCCACTGGCTGCACAGAGCTGGGAGGTCACTGTGCAGCTCCCACCTGGGACATGGACTCAGCAGTGAGGCTGCACCCAACCCTGACACAATGCCAGGACCAGGCCTGCCCCAGAACAACCCAGGGCCCTGCCCCTCCGTGCCAAGTGCACCAGGTGTGGACAGGCAGGCTCAGCAAGGCAGGATCCAAGTGTGGAAGGGCTTAGTGTGAGGGAATCCAGGTGTGGGTTGAGAGGGTTCTCTCTGGGGCAATCTGGGTGCAGGTGGTTCAGTGATGGATCTGGGTACGGGGGGAGATCTGGATGCACAGAGGCTTGTTGGGGGGTTCTGAGTGTAACAGTAATGGGACTCTGCAGGGGGGTTCAAGTGAAGGTGGTTGGGGCTCAGCAGGGGGGTCAGGGTGTGTGGGGGATTGATCTCAGCAGGAGGGTCTGGGTGTGGGGGGTACAAATGCTGCAGAAGTGGGGCACAGTGGGGATCCAGATGCAGCTGGTTGGGGTTTAATGGGGTGGGGATCCGGGTGCAGGTGGCTCATTGGGGTGGTGCAGGGGGAGTGGGCTCATTGGGGGTTCTGAGTGCAGGGGGATGAGGCTCGGTGGAAGGGTCTGGGTATGAGGGGGTCTGGATGCACAAGGGTTGGGCAGATGGGGGAGCAGCTTCCTGTACAGGGATCCCCCCCCCTACAGCTGAGGAGTGATGGGTGCAGGAAGTGGAGGGGGGAAGGGGGAGTTTGCAGAGTCTCCTGCAGCTGGGGGAGAAATCTGGGAGTGGGTCTGATCTGGCCAAGGATGCCGTGCAGGGGAAGAGGAAGTCCCATCCTCCCCACCCAAGCCGGGACTAGCAGCTGAGCCCAGTGCAAGGTTAGGAGCCACCAGCCAGGTCTTTCCCAGTCCTGTCCCTTGCCCCACAGTGATTTACCTCTCTGACAGCTGCCCTGGGCACCAAAAACATACTGCTGGGGAGGGTCATATGACTGCTCGTGTGGCTTCCCTTTGCTTCCCCATCAGAAAGTCATTTTTCTGTGGGGAAGCAAAGAAATCTGCAGGGGACAGAATTCTGTGCATGCGCAGTGGCGCAGAATTCCTCTAAAAGTACATGATCTCATAAACAAATGGCTTCCCTGCAAATGAAAGGCCTGAACCAAAACCTATTGAAATAAATGGCAAGACTCACAGAGTTTAGGAGGCTTTGGATCAAGTTCTTAAACAGGAGGTGGTGGTGAGGGAGAAAGCATATTTGGACATACATCTTCAGTGATAGTGGAGACATGTGGGAAGTTACTCTCAAAAGGGCCAAATCCTTGTCTCTGTGAGAACATAGGCCATGTGCAGGGGACATCTGGTGGCTTGAGAGGAAGAAATCATTCTCCTCAAAGCTGCAGTGGTGCAAATCCACATTCCTCACTGCAGTCATTCCCCATGGCTAGTGTGCCCTGTGTGATGAGAGGGATGGACAGCAGAATGTTCTGCTCGGGATTTACCATGCCAATCCCTTTGCAGAAAAATCCTCTTTACATCAAAGTGCAGTATATACATCCTCTGTGCAAACTCTGGGAATTTGCCTCCCTCCCCTATCCTGCCCAGTGGGATCACGCCGATTTAATTTAGAGCTCCCCCACACCATAGAGTGGGATGAGAGGATTTATTATTTATATTGCAATAGTGCCTAGAGGATATAACTGAGATTAGGTCCCCTTTGTGCTAGGCACTATACACTCCTATAGTGAAAGTCAGTCTCTGCCATAAAGAGCTTTACAGTCTAAACAGACAAGATAGACACAGGGTGGGAGAGGGAACTGAAATACAGAGAGGAGAAGTTACTTGCCCACATTCATACAATAGAATAGGTAGGAGCAGAGCTGGGAACAGAAAACAGGTCTCCTGACTCCCTGTTTAGTGCACATGACCACCCTACCTCCCCTTATGCTACAAGAGACTTTTTTAAAATGTTCTCTGTAAATGTCAGCCATCAACAGTGGAAGAGTTGATGATACCATAAATGCTATGGTCTGCCCTCCAAAAGTGTTTCTGGAATGGTGAACATCTATAAGTTGCATCTTGGAAGAGATCTGGTCCCTTCTGACCTGAAAAGTCTATGTCTATTATTAGTAAATTGTGCTTTTATTTATGCCCCTGGCCTTGCTAGAAGAGCCTGTTTCAGAGTGAATGTTCATAAAGTTGGGTTGGAGTTTTTAAAAAAAGTCAAATAACAAGCACCTTATTTTTTTTTCCTATGGAAAAGGCCTGCAAAACTTTAGACGTTTTTATGTGAAGGACTTTAGATTCTTTGTACTGTATTGACACTGGGCCAACAATTGGACTGGTCCCCAGAAAGTTTTCAGGTGGTGTGCAAAGCAGTGGGTCCCAAACTATGGTTTGTGCGCTTCCGTTGATACCTGTAGCAAGCAGACAGCTGGCTGGTCACAAGGGGCTGGCTGCTCCTCCTAGTTTCCTGATGCTATATCACATTAGAAGAAGCTTAAGTACATTATTCCTAATACCTGTATTAATTTTCCACATAAACAACAGGGAGGTTATATGATTGTGAACAGGCAGAGGCGTATGCTGTGTGATCAAGACAGGAAGGGTTTTAGGTAGTTCATGAAATCCTCATTATTAAGCTGTGGTCACAATATGCAAAACAAGTTTGAGAACATCTGCTATGAAAACCCAATGTTGATTGATCTCTGGTTAACTGATAGATCACATTATTATTTGTATTATGATAGTGCCTAGGAACCTTAGTCAAGGTTCAGGGCCCCTTTGTGTTAGGCACTATACAAACACCTTTCCTCAAGTGATTCTGCCACAGGTGCAATCAGCAATCCAGTTTAAAAGAGAAGGCCTTGGTGGTAGGCAGGGCCGGCTCCAGGCACCAGCTTAACAAGCAAGTGCTTGGGGCGACCCAGGGAGAGGGGCGGCACCTGCGGCAATTCGGGGGTGGCAGGTCCCTCACTCCCTCTAGGAGCGAAGGACCTGCTGCTGAACTGCTGCCCATCACGGGTTTTTTTTTTTTTTGCTTGGGGCGGCAGAAATGCTGGAGCCGGCCCTGGTGGTAGGGCATCTTCCATGAGGGATTCTCAGCTCTGGCCTGCATTCCACCCTGTATATATTCCATGAGCGATATAGTGGGATCATTGTGATTATGTTTCATTAATGCTGTATGGTCAATTCTAGGAGTGTAGTGCAGATTATTTAAATTGCATGAAATATTGTTTGTGAAGCACTGGAGCCAGAGAGAGAGAGACTGAAAAAGTAAGACCAGTGACAAATTAGCATGGATTTAAGATAAAATATTTTTGTGTACTAGAAAAAGTAGATTACCGCAGTAGTCAAATACAATTATTCTGCTGATTTAACAAACTTTTCTACAACTATATTCAAGACTTTAAAAGTTGATGTAGTCTCATTCTCAGACATTTCTAGTCACTTCCTTTACTGGGAAGCAAATCTCATTTGCCCTTCTGTCCCAATTAAATGTAATCTTATGAAACTGAAAGAGGAAGAGAAAGGAAATCCAACATGATAATTTCAGAAAACAGCAGTCTAGAATATTCATAAAGGAAAGGGTTTAACATTCTAGATAACGCACTCAGTCCTTTATTTATTTATCAGGCAAAATTCTTACTGCAATCTCTTGGAAAATAAGAGTATTTTCCAGCAGGCTTAGAGTATGATGGTAGCTATCTACTAAACTGTGGTAATTCAGCTATTTATTAATGAGATTAAAATACTCCTATTACAGCATGCAAAAAATTCACTAGGTGGAGCTCTAAGGTATGAGGTAGTCTCTCTTGGGACCCGCATAGAAGCAATGCTCAGTGTACCCCTGGGAAGACTTCAGCAAAGAACTCACAAGTGCATCTCAAAATCTATTCACACAAAAATAAGGGATTGTAATAACAAAAATAAAACCAACCAACCCACCAAGCAGGTAACAAGCTGTGTAAACATTCAGAAATCAAACAATTTTATGCTGTGGCCTCTTGAACTAATGATTGGCAGTTTGACAGTAGATCATTTTCTATAAGAAAAAGCTAGTTTGAGTAGAAAAATGATTCGTCATGTCATTACTTCATATAATGCACGAAGTGACAGGGACAGGTTTTTCTTTATTTCCTTCATAAGGCTTTAAAATATTGATGTTACTCTTATGAGCAGATATATGGTGCTAAAAACAAATGCATATAATTGGAGAGAACTTGGTAAAAAGGAGGCAGATTAGATTATCAAAGGGTTTTTATTATTCTGAACATAATGAGAAGTCAATTTTATTTCTACCTAAAGGGCATTCTACTTTGATTTCAAATGGTGAAAAACAAGTCTGCAGTAGTCAGTATTTCACTGGGGATGTATCTGTAAAAACCATTGATATATAATCAACTTGAACAAGATGTATGTTTAAAGCATTTAATAATTCTTCTTAAAAAACTAATATGTATGGATCAAAGTTTACATTTGCCAGATTACCCTTTTCGAAAGAAAGCTGCTGTCCATGTTTGCGTTTGAAGCAAAATATTTCTCAGAAGAGAGGATGAAACTGATATGATCTAAACAAAATGTATCCAGCTACATCAAATTTTTTTGGAGGGAGGGAAGCAGAAGGAGAATGTTTTCTACTGCATGGAAATCGTCCAGAGAGTAGAATAATATAAAACGCGAACTCCGAGTCTCCAACCTTTAGGGGACTTGAGATAGTGCAGGTAACAAATATAGCTCCTAACAGACAAGTGACAGTTTCCCTCTGTGCAATAGAGCTGCATGAATCGATAGTTTATGAATCACTGAAGTTTGGACTTAGTTTGTAAAACAACAGTGGTAAGAAAACTCTCGCCGTTGTGCTGGGATGGTCAAACAAATCGAGATCAATTTCCTCGCTATTCTGTCTGTCTGTACTAAAGCCCTAGAATTCTGTTAAAATGTTATGGAAATCTAGTGGCTGGTAATGACCCGAGGCAAGTGGAAAAGACAACACTAAGAGTTAGATGAGGCTGGGGAAGGCAAAGGGGACAAAAAAAAAAAAAAAGTTTTCTTCTAGTCTGAGCCCGGGGAAGGGGGGGATCCCTCTTATTGGTTGTCAAGGAGATCTGCTGTTGGGTTTGTTGGACTGCCTGTCTTCAAAGCCTCCTGCCTTTACTTTGAGAGGAGTCATTTCTTTGCAATGCAGGCAGCCACTGAAACCCTCCAAGGGGGCAGAGGCTGAGTAACCCACAAGAACATTTAAGGCTCCTTAAGGACTTTCGACGTACCTGAGACTCTTGTAGCAGATGCGATGTGGGAAGCTTTCTACAGCACGAAAGGGCCGGGGGAGGAGGGGGAAGAACTGTGTGTGTGTGTGTGGGGGGGGTTATTTCACCAAGAAAAGCCCCCCTCCCACCAGATCTAAGTGAAAAGGGGTCAATTAGACCCTTGAATATTTAAGAAAAAAATAAACCTTTCCACTGAGTGTCCCCAGTGTTTAGTACTGAAAAATGACTCGTGGCAATGAAACCAGTCACCCCCAGCCCCATCCTGTGTGTTTCTTACCTGTGGGAACGAGTACAAGGTAGCAAGGACAAGTGGGAGAATAGAGCAAAGGGCTGGGGAGGGGGGGAGAGGGAAGGAATACAAATCTTTCCTAAAAGGGTCTGTGAAGAGTTCAATTCCCTCCACCGGCGGCCCCTCCCCTCGGCTGCCTTTCCATCTCCCCCTCCCCTCTCTCCAGAGCCCGAGGAGGGATTGGCAATTCCTCCCCGTCTGTCCCGCCCACCCCCCGGGTCCCTCTGCGAATCAGCGGGATGCTGTCAGCGCGTCAGTTTCTCTGGCTCCCCTCTGCCAGTCCCAAGCGCGTCTCTTATCAAAGAAACACACCAACTGCATCGAATCATATCATTATCATGGGGACTGTTTGTTTTTCATGGCACTTTTGTTTGTTTTTCGCTCTCTTATATACTGGCAGGTTTGCGGGAGGCAATGGGGTCCCAGGTAAGAGAGATCTTTCACCTACTCCTCTTTCTTTAGACTCGGGTTGTGGAAAGCAATTGCTGATGAAGGGACTGTATTTCTTCTTCTTCTTCTTCTTCTTCTATAAAGGTGTGGGGAAGGAGGGAGGATTGAGAATAGATCTATTTTGCTGCTAATATTGCGAAGGGCTTTAAAAGTTGCTGTGGGAGGAGTTGTCCTCTGTGTTTGATGCTCTTATATTCAAAGAGACGTTTTTGGAAGGATTTTTTTTTAAAAGTTACTTCCCATAAGTACTTGTGAAAATAGATAACTGGTGCAAATAAATCTAGGTTCTGTGCAAGGAGAAGGTTGGATATTGTATATTTTAAAGTTTCCCGAGTCTTTCCATTAACCTAAAGACCTGATATTACCCTCCACTTATCTTATACCTTTTAAATAGCCTCCCCCCCTCTATACAATATAAACTTTGCTACGTTGTAAAATCTCTCAATAGAAATGCTGTAAACCAGTGAGGGTTTACCCGGTTTGTTGGTAAAGATATATATAGCTCCTGAAGTTTGATTTTTTTAAAAAAAAAACGTAAGGTGGGATTTTTTTAATCGCTTCTCCCAAAATATAAAGGGATTGATGAAGCAAAATGCACGATGCCCTTGTACAAATTGTTGTAGCCCAAGAAAGACAACGTGAAATTAGTAGGAGGGGAAAAGCTCATAATTGGTTTTGCCCTTTTCATTTGACTCATTGGCATTCACGCCTGACTCCCAGGCATCTTCTGGTTGCTGCGAAATGTCCCCCTTGGCTCAATGCAGTTTAAATTTTTGACGGCATTATAAAGAGCCCAGCTGTCACTTTTGCTGATCTTGACGGGAGATGGGTGCCAGTTTAATGATTCAAAAATATGAACCAAGGCATTTTAAAAAAAAAATCTTCTCTTCTTTTTGTGCTTGACTGAATCTGTGGTTGATCTGAGCAAAATACCCTCAGCCCTCCTCCCCCCCCCCCCTCCCCAAGTGAATTCACGTAAATCACAGCTAGATCTGAACTGGCTCAGCAGCTAAAATAAACGAAAGGGAAAGAAAGAAGGAACCCGATTACAGCAGCCCTGCGTTTCTCAAGGAGACACAATACTCAGCGTTCGAGAGGGGAAAAACTTTTTTTCTTCCTATTCCTTTAAAAAACAATAATCCGGATTCCTTGTTGTTTGCTTGTTCAGATTCTTAAAGGAAAGCGAAGGTGCACCCTGAAAGCAATTCTGTCCTTTATTCCCCCTCTTTGCAAAGTTCTCTGATGTGTGCAATATCTGATTATTCGCCTCCCTCCAAATAGCCCCTCCTGTCCCCGGTGACTTTGAAGGATCCTTGTTTCATCACTGGAGATGGCTGAGTGAGCATTTCTGAAACAATTAGCGTTAGGATTTCAAGCTAACAATACAACTGTTTTCACTTTACTGCACCTTTTCTGGGGATCTGTTAATCTAATTGGCATGAAACAAACTGCACATGGATGTCACTGGATTCCTTCTTCCCTCTTCTCCCCTTCCCCCCCCCCCCACCCCCCGGCCGCGTTACTTTATAAGCATAAATCCTAGCTTCACTTTATCGTGCTTTAACTGTTACCCAGATAATAAAATATTACTCCTGATCAGAGAGCTCCCTCTACGTCTGTGTGTGTGTGTGTCTAGCTAGGGAGCCCCAGATGTGCCTACTGCATTAAATTGTGAGGAAATCCATTTGAAGTGTATTCCCACTAAGGGGGATTTTCCTTATTGACATTAAGACAGCAGTCAATAGCCCATGGCCACTTTCTTCCTTTAGCGCTGAGGCTTTGGAGGGCCAGTCTCCCACAGAAACTGACATTCTTCCAAAGGGTCAGTCATTTCCCTCCCCCTTGGCAACTTCATTGCCTCTTCTCAGTCACTTCATGCGTTCAACTACAGTAGATGGAGAAAGGAGGAAGTGTGTGTAGTTTGCACTGGATTTTTAATTTTCCCACGTACATCCGCAGAACTTCAGTGGAAAGGGTTAGCTTATCTTTATATGTTCACTTCATTAACATTCCCTTCTTCTCAACCCATTCTCTCCCTCCTCCTCCCCTTTAAAAAAAAATCTAAGGAGACAACCAGTGTTCATCATTGGGGGGTTTGCTTTAAAAAAAAAAGGTATCTTGTATCCTTGTTTAAAAAGTCTACACATCATTAAAGACTCTGGAAGGAGAACGTTCAGAAAGGTTGAACATGCGGTTTCTTTTAAATGAGTTTTGGGCTGTTTATATACATTTACTGCAGGTTGCTTTTCTCCCCACACATTTCTGGAGTTCCCTATGCTCTCCCATTCATTGTTGGGTGGTTGGTGGGTTTTTTTATTTTTTATTAATTTTTTGGCCCCTTAATAAAAAAGGATTAATGTAGTTTGACTCTTCAAATGTTTTTCTCATTGCCCTGCTAAGATAGTTTATTTAAACTGGTATCTGTCTTTCTAAATTAAAAAGATATGTTTTCTGGCAATATCCAAATTTCCTTTTCCGGGTCACTTAAACCATCTCTTATTTTGATTAGACAGACTAATGGAGGTGGTTAAAATTAGTGTGTACACTTTTCCAGTGTAGATCTACACTACAGACTGTGTAGATTCAAAACTTCTAATATATGCAAATGATTTGATTCCTAATGCATGTGTAGGATTTTTTGAGCCTTTAAACTTTGTGGAGGAATAAAACTAGCTTAAGAGAATTAAAGCTTGGAATATTTTTATACAAGTAAAAAAGAACAACAGCAACAATAACCAAATAAAATAAACCCCTCTGTTCATAGTGAGACTCAGAAGGCAGTCAACTAAACAGCTTCTTCAGTTGGAGTGTCCATGTAAAGGGTTTTTTGATCTCTCACTATTGAGATCTCTTATTAGATCTCTCATGTGTTCATTCTGTGATTACAGATGCTGATGAATGTGCCGAAGGGACAGACGACTGCCACATTGATGCAATATGTCAAAATACACCTAAATCCTACAAATGCATCTGTAAACCGGGTTATAAAGGAGAAGGGAAACAATGTGAAGGTAAGGATAGCTGCTCTTTCTTTTCTCTTCCCCCTCCTTTCTTATTTGTTTGCTCTGTAAAAGCGTCTGTAAATAGCTGAATTCCTCAAACGATTAATGTAGATTTACAGCTGCTTAACCTCAAATCTTGGTGTTTATTGGCAAGCATCCCCTGCTGCTTCTGCTAATTGTTCTGCTTCAACAACATGTCCTATAGTCCGCTTTAAAAATAAAACCAGGGGAAATCGTCTTCTATCAAAACCAGTCCTGTTTTATAAAAAATCTTCCAAGAAGCGCACGGAGGTGTTTAGTTTTCAGTGTTTAAAAAGGTCCTATTCAAATCACGTGATCATAACCCTGGTGGAGAGGGATCTGAGCCCGGAACACTCCAAACAGTTTTGGCTGGTACTAAGCAGTGACCCTGAACTGCAGTGTGTGGTTACGGGGGATGGAGGGGGGAGTAGATCTCTAGACCTTCCTTTCTAATTCTCATATCACACAAATCAGTGATGGGAGAGACAGTTTATGAACTAGTTGTTATTTCTCTTTAAAATTTCCCACAGTTAAAGACAGGTAGTAGCATAAGATGCTGTACTGAACCATTGGCCCATGTACTCCAGTGTCCCATTGCTGGTCGTGACCAGTACCAGATGTTTCAGAGGAAGATGCAAAAAACTGTAGGCAGTCATGGGCTAACCTGTTTCTCCACCCTCCCCACAAAGGTTTCCTCCTAATCCCTAATAGTTAGACATTGGCATAAACCTTGAAGAGTCCAGGTTTATACATCTTCCAAAGCTCTTTTTTACATATTTACTAGTATAGTTCTGCATGATCTTGTTATCCAGGTAGGTATCCAAAGCTTTTTATTTAATGCTCATAAGCTTTTTGGGCTCAATGATATCTTGGGATAATGAGTTCCACAGGCACACTGTGTATCATGTGACAAAAATATTTTCTCTTGTTGGCTTTGAATTTGCTACCTTTCATTTTCATTGAGTGTCCCCTTGTTCTTGTGTAAGTGACAAATTCCCCCCCCCCCCCCGCTTTTGAATTACAATGATTAAAAAGTTTGGGTAGGAAACCCAGTTGTCCAACATCTGATTTACTGATGTTATCAAGAGACTATAAACCTTCCTGAGTTTCTGGAACCTCACCAGGAGCCTGATCCAGCCCCCACTGAAGTCAGTGGAAGATCTGCGATGGATTTCCGTAGGACAAGGACTGTAATTGAGCAAAAAACCAAAACCATTGGGGGACTCTTAAAGTGATGTGTGTACATAAAGTGACTATGTGTATCTCTGGGTCTGTGGAACACCTTCCCTACTTGATCTGTGCAAAGCTATAGAATTAGCCTTTTTTTAAAGCCCATTTTTTATTTCAAGGGGCCTTTGGCATGCCATTGGGTTTATTGTATTTATGCTGACTTTAATGGTGGCTTTACTTTCATCTTTAAGTCCATTCTAAGTGTCTAGGGTATTTTGATAGGCATTATATAAATTAATATTTCAAATATTATAAATTCCATCTTGTCTTTTGCACTTCACCAGAAAGATCATTCTTTGTTGGCACCCCAGGATGCAGGGGTTTCTTTTGTTTTTTTCCACTTGTAGATGCTTAGCAGTGATATCAATTCCCTTCCAAATCCATATGTTTTTCTAGTGCAGTCTGCAACTTTTTCAAAATGTTTAGCGCAGTATACTGCCAGTCCAGTTAAAAAGATTAAAGACCTAAAAATGACTTTGCTGAAGTCCACGAAAATTTGAAACCACATATTATTCTCACTAGACTTCCAAAATGTTTGTTCAAGTGCTCTCATAAAGCATTTTTTGTGGTTGTCATATTTTTTTTGTCTTGAGCTTAAATTGACAGAAATAAATTCCTACTGTCCACCTCTTGGTGCTGTAGTGTCTCTGAACTGCTGTTTGTTGGAAGCCAGAGGTGTTTTTTTTCTTTCTTGCAAATAGATTGAGAGAATATTTATCCAGCTCCATTTTCCTCCCCCATTCTTATCTTCCAGACAATGAGCTCTACACTTAGAGAGAACCTAATTAAAGCTATTGCTACAAAAGATGTGATGTCCTTAGCATTGATCCTTGTTGCTGTACTGGCTTTCCACATCAAGCATTTCCTTAAGCATTAATGACTCATATTTTAGCTGTTGATCTGTATTTAATGGTTGACCTGGCTGATATCCATATTTATTTAATACATATATTTTTCTTTGCCCGACTTACGTTGGCTCATTTAAAAAAGACAGCTCTGTGAGTAGTAAAGTACAGACTTCCCTGCAAAATTGTGTACAAAATGGAATTTGTATGGCTAATTTTAAACTCTAGTATTTGATGGTATTTAGCATCTGTCAAAGTTGATAAGTAAAGTAGGCAAGGCAAATTTGGACATGTTCTGCATGGATGTTAAGTTGTTGGTTAATTCAGGTAAATTAACGTAAACTCTCTAAAATGTAATACCAGGGATTATGTACTGAGTATGATATATAACCTTAGCGTCTACTAATATTATGTGGATTGTTATGGTAAGAACATTGCATCGGTTTTATATCCATCTTAAGTTCTCATCTGATAGAACATTTTGTTTGGGATAGGGGGACAATTTGACATATTTCAAATGTTTCCCTTCCTCAAACTTACCAATTCTTAAAATGCCTGGAGGTTTATTTTATAATACTCATATAACTCCTCACAATTTGATGACCTCAAATCACTTTACAATCATTCATTAATAAAGTTCCACAGGACCCTGATAAGGTGGGTGAACATCATTATGCTTTTTTTATAGAGAAGTATACTTGGGTAGAGGGAGGTTAAGGTAAGGTCACACAGCAACTCAGTGGCAGAGCTAAGATCTACCTCCCAGTCTGCTACTCAGCAAAAATAAATTAATTTTGCATCTTGAGGTCAAACTTACAAAAACCACAGAGAAAAATAGAGCAACAGCATTGATTGTTATGTAATACATTACTACAAGACCAATATTGCCAGTAGCCAAACTCTTGAAAGCTATTTTGTAAGATGCATACGGTTATGCCTGTGATAACAAAGATAATTCTCCCAGTGAAATATGCCAAATAATAATATCTACAGTGTCAAAGCCAGAACTGGAACAATTAATTATTCTGACTCTTTATACCAGAGTTCTTCTAAATGGTTTTCGATCTACTGAAATTTATTACCTATGAAAATGAGGTCATTTTGAAAGATAATGTTGCCTCACTAAGTGTCCGTTACAAATGCCAGTGAGAACCATCATATATGTTGCTTTACTTCTTAAAAAAATGCAACACAGGGTAACCCTCTGATAGTGAATTTGCTTTCTCCATTGAACCAGATTTTACAAAATAAGCTGGGGTTCCCAATAACCAGAACTGCAGCTCACATGCTGTAATGAACTGAAACAAATCAAGATTTATAAACCATAAACGGAGGTCACTAAAATTGTTAAATATACTGTAAATGGGTTACACTGTACATGGTAACATTTTTTCCTAGGGCCTGCCTTAAATATTTTTTTGAGTCAATGGAAATGACATTTTTGGGAACAGGGCAGGGGTTGAAAACATACTTGATTTATGAATTTATAAAATTGGTCAGATACCCACGTTGTCTACACAAAAAGTACAAACTCACAAATCTGGAATTATTTGTGTACTTTTTAAAATCTAGTCAATCATTTTAAAATAAAAAGGTGGGATCTTAATGTTAATACTTGCCTCTTCTGCTGTAGGAAAAGTGGAGCCCATTTTCTTGTGCTGGAATCTGTGCATATGTTGCTACTCTATAAACAAAAGGGTTGGAAGAAGTTTACAGGTATTGAAACACTCTCTTGAGACCCTGAAGTCATCTTTTAGCAATTAGACTGAAACAGTAACTTTTCCTGCTGATCCTTAATTTCTCTGGGTAGAGAATCTCCTGTCTGTACAGAGCTCCTCTAAACTTTGATTTTCCATGAACCTCAGTTGGACTGGGCTTCTCTGACTGTCCAAGTTTTCCCAATAAAGGGGAAAGGTCCTCCAATCCCTCTGTGTCCCTCACCCTCTTTTGTTCTCCCTAGTTTCGCATTTTCTGCTCCCACCCATGCTCCTGCTGCTCTACCAGATACGAAGACAGGAGCCACAAAGAGCAGTTCCTATGCCGTGGTCCAGCCTGCAACTTTGCATCCCCTTTGAACAAACTACCCAGTTTAAGGTGTTTAAAATATGCTTCTAGGATCCAAATATTAAATTATATGTTAATAACCACAAGTACCAGAACTGTGGCCTTATTCTTCTATTGTCTGAAGCCACTCCCTTTCTTTATAGAAATGTCACTTTCAACATTTTAAAATGGCATTAAACATATATACTCTGTGTGTGTGTGTGTGTGTGTGTTTCTTTGTTTAACTGTATGGAGCAACTATAAAGCTCCAATCCCATCGCTAGAATTGCTAGTATCCATTTTGGACACTATTGATATTTCCCACTGGCAGAAAAAAATACCGTATGCCATGGAAGATGTCATTGATTGCAAGGGTCCTCTAGAGCTAGTGTCTCCACTTGAAGGCCCCATACTTGATAGCATATTTGTCCTAAATGGTCATGGAAGGTATTTGTCTTTATGATATCAGTGCCTGGGAGTTCAACTTTCTGGCAATTATAACACTGCTCTACAGCCAAAATGCTTCTGAAATAAATGTTGTCAAACTTTACTAATTCTGGGTCACTGAGAATGAAAATGATGCTTAAAATTGTTGATTGGCTCTAGTTTTCAAGGTATGCTATTGGGTCAGTATATACGACCCTTGACTTGGGAATGGTGGAGGATAAGTGAGTTATAAAGGGAAGGGATCTCAATTTAAACCAGAAATGACGAAAATACATCTTTGACTGGATCTATGAATAAATCTATGTCTGGGTTTGGACAGTACTTGCTTTTTAGGCAAAACAATGAATGATGCAATCTGAAGCTGATATTGCGTCATACATGATATGAATTGCATCGTGTTATTCCTAGAAGTCATGGATGATGCAATCATAATGAAGCTTACATCACTCTGCTGAACAAATTGCCCTATATCGGCTCTGGAAATCATACAGTGTCGTGCTCTCTTATTTGTCAGTGTTTGATTTTGCAAAGGGACACATTGCTGTTTAGCCAAAGTGAGCAGAGATGCCTCGTACTTGTGTGAACAGTGCAGATAACTTCTGCTATGTTTGTGGTGAAGTGACTTTTGCATCACAAAAGCGCAGTATAACCACTATGGTTAAGAAAGCCTATCACCTTTATTTTGGCTGCAAAATTGGAGATCAGGACAAGAGATGGGCCCCACACATATGCTGCAACACTTGTGCAACAAATCTTTGCCAGTGGTTGAACAGGAAAAGGAAATCTATGCCTTTTGCAGTGCCAATGATCTGGAGAGAGCCAACAGATCATACCAGCAATTGTTACTTCTGCATGGTGCCTCCAGTTGGGAAAGGTGTGTCAAAGAAGAAAAAGTGGACTGTGCATTATCCAAACATTCCATCAGCAATATGCCCAGTACCCCACGGAAAAGGACTGCCAGTTCCTGATGCACCAGAATCGTTCTCACTTGAGTCAGACCAGGAAGAGGATGAAACTTCTGGTCCTGAACCATCAATGTCACAGGACCCACATTTTCTCCCATCCTCCTCCTCTGAACCTCACCTCATAACACAAGGTGAACTGAATGACCTTGTCAGGGATTTGGAACTACCCAAGAGTAAGGCAGAGCTGTTGGGCTCCAGACTACAGCAGTGGAATCTCCTGGCAGGTGATGTTAGGGTTTCCATGTTCCGTAACCGTCAAAAGAATCTTGTCCCATTCTTCTTCATGGAAGGTGATCTTCTAGCCTGCAACAACATCGATGGTGTGATGGCAGCCCTCAACATTGTTCACGATCCAGATGAGTGGAGACTGTTCATTGATTCATCCAAGACGAGTCTTAAAAGCTGTTTTACTGCATAATGGCAATGTTTTGCCATCAATTCCAGTTGGTCATGCAGTCCATATGAAGGAAACCTATGACAACATGAAACAACTTTTGAGGTGCATAAACTATGACCAACATCAGTGGCAGCTTTGTGGCGATTTGAAGGTTGTTGCTCTCTTGCTTGGTCTGCAGACTGGATACACAAAGTACTGCTGTCTTCTCTGAGAATGGGATAGTCGTGCAAGAGATTCCCACTACATCAAGAAAGACTGGCCACTCCGACAGTCATTGGAGCCTGGGAGGAAAAGTGTTCAGCATCCACCACTTGTTGAATCAAGGAAGATTTTATTACCACCCTTACACATCAAGCTGGGTCTGATGAAGAACTTTGTCAAGGCCATTGACAAAACACAAGCAGCTTTCAAGTACCTCCATGGAAAATTTCCAAGGTTAAGTGAAGCTAAGATAAAGGAAGGTGTCTTTGTTGGTCCTCAGATTCGTGAACTTCTTCGAGATGATGCATTTGACCATGCACTGCGTGGCAAGGAAAAGACGGCATGGAAAGCCTTCCAGTTGGTGGCAATAAATTTTCTCAGAAACAACAAGGCAGACAACTACAGGTTGTTAGTGGAAAACCTCCTCAAGGCATACAAAAGCCTTGGTTGCAACATGTCACTAAAGATACATTTTTTGCGCACTCATCTAGATTTTTTTTTTCCACCGAACTGCGGAGCAGTGAGCGACGAGCACGGCGAGCGATTTCACCAGGACATTGCAACAATGGAGAAACGCTATCAGGGCAAATGGAGCTCATCAATGCTTGCAGACCATTGCTGGACAGTGACAAGATATGCTCCATTTAATGAATACAAGAGACAAGCCATGAAGTGCCGAGTAGACACTGAATAGGACTAAACTCTGTACAGAATAGTTTTTTGCCTTTTGTTTCATAATAAATTTTATTTATATAACCCTTTTGCTGATTTTTAAAGTGTTACATAAACAGGACAGGTGAAATATTATCATGTAAATCAACCATAAACACATGAAAAGACCTAGGTTTACAATTTATGATTAAAACTCTACTATCTACACAATATACATAGACATAAAATGTAAAAACTTAAATATCTTAGAAACAGTAGCCAATCAGTTGTTTTAATTGTCATATTTGAATTGAGCACATCAAAATACATAATAAATAGCACATTTTATCTCTGAAGCAGACGACTTCTCAAAAATTGTAGACCAGTGTAATCAGTATTTCAAGATAATCTCCTAAAGGCTGTGCCTGTACCTGGCTACAAGTGACTTTATCTGATAGCCCGTTGAATTGCTTGTTCCTATAGCTTATCTTTTGTGCTCAAGCCTTCCCTTCAGGTTGGTATTCCAGTTACCTTCACAGCTGGAAGGCCATCACAAGGAAGTGCTTCAGTTGCACCTGTTCTTCTTTTGGGTTTCATCTTCTATACAGAATCCTGTCTTCTACAATGTAAATTAGGTCATATTGGGAGGATGTGAGTCTTCCGGAGAGGAAGCTGTCAAAGCTAATTCTTCACTCTGGCAATCAGAGTGCAGAAGGTGGGGGCCCGCAAGGATTCTAAAAATTAATACTGGCCACTCCAAGCTTGTATTAAACTGCCAAGGTTGCAGCTTTTCTCTGACCTTGGATTAGTAGATGCTGCCACCACCCAAGTGCAGAACACCTTTGAGAGCCTAGGAAGGCGCACTTCGCAATTACTTCCTGTGGGTGTACCCTCAAGCCCTTTCATCCTCCCCCTCCAGGAAAGAGCTGAGAAAGAAAAACAAAAGAAATCAACTGTTGCCACCAGCTAATTAAACAACATGTGCACAAACCTCTTAGGACACACAAATCCAATTCTGTTCTTAAAAAAAGGTAAATTTTATTAATTTAAAAAAAAGAAAATACATCTGGAAACTCAGGCTATTGCTAGATTTAAAAAAAACTACATGAATTAAGCACCTAGAATAGCTTTCTTGAGGTCCAGCTTAAAGGTTACAAGCAAAACAAAAGCACTTGGGGTTAGCACAGAGGAATCCACAAGCCATAAAGAAATAAAAGGGATAAACCTAATAGCATCTTCCTAGACATTTCCTGATCTACTTACATATCTGGGGTTTTAAATGAGTAGTTCTAGGTATGATACTGATTTTTTTTTTTTCATACCTGGTCCAAGCTTCTTACAGCATAGCTCTGCCCTGTCCACTTCTCTCTGGAGAAAAACAGACAGACAAAGGGGAAGTTTTTTCTCAAATTTAAAAAGCTCTAGCCTTCCCATTGGCTCTTTTGGTTAGGTGCCCACTCACTTTCTTTTACCTATGCATAGCAGTGAGACTTTTCACCCTTTACTGGTAAAGCAAGTAGAGAACAGCTGTGAAGAGGGATTTAATAGCTAACTGGCTGGCTGGGTGTCCATAAAAGGGAGCTACCCTTCTCTCCCCTTCATTTATCACAGAAGGTCACTAAAATTTTCTCATGGCTTGAAAAGCTCTGCTCTGAGCTTTCTGACATGCAATAAGCTTTCCCTCTTGCTGCTGAGTTTCTACTCTTTTCCACAGCGACTTCATAGTCTCTCATCAGCTGTTCTTATCATTGGTCTACCTAGTTGGCCTGACTTTTTAAATTTTTTTTACTTCACACAGAATTTAAAAAAGTGTCGATGGTAGTTCTATGGTTGGCACATCTACTTTTCAATTAACATAATCCTTCAAATGTGAATTTTGTTCCTTTTGGTAATGTTCATAATGCTGCTGATATTTTTCTTGCTCGTGGTAGGGAGCGCAACACGAGCTTGGTGTCCCATTATCATTGCAAAATCTCTTGAATAGTTGATTCTCAAGTTCTCACTCACGAGTCTTCTCAGGAAACCCAAATTGAAGGGTAAAGTCTCTGAATAATCAGTCAGCAGCTGTTGTACCTGATTGGTTGTTGGGCAGACCTGAGTGTGATTTATTATACATTACAATATACTTGTAGTCCCTTCCTTTCTAATGCATAAATGTCAGTGCAGATGACCTAGCAGAGGATAGTGGTGGTAATATTGTGCAAGAGGGCGCTTTTTCTGAAATTGTCCCCATTAAATAACTGACACATTGCTAATATACTCTAGTTCTTTATTTGTGGCTAATAGAATAGCTTTTGTGCTGAATGAAATTTTATTTATCATGTCACAGTAGAAACCTTAAGGCCCCAGCCAACATTGGGGCTCCATTGTACTAGGCATTGTACAAACAGATGCACGAGACAGTTCCTGCCTCAAAGAGCGCACACATTCATTCCCAAGATGGGCCTTATTCTCATGCAAAAGTTTATAGAGTTCTGGTAGCACAACATGGATGTTTTGTTTGTTTTTTGTGGGGGAGGAGGAGGTTTGAATTCTTCCTCAATCTTAAGTCAGACTCATTCTTGTATCAAGAGCCTCACAGCTGGAGTCTGCTGCCATTTGTGTCCTACTAAGTGCTTACTTTCTGCCTTGCCACTCAGTTACTCATCTCAGTGAGGCTTTAGGGTTCTGTAGGGTTTCTTACCCTGTGTTACTTTGAGCACCTCTTGGCTGAAGGAAGGGTGTCAGGGGGAGAGGATCATCTCCCATTGCTGTCTAGACATGTCTGGAATAAGGGCTGGTACACTTTCTCCTCAAACTGGGATTGTCTACTAGTCACCCATGGCCATTGTACTGACCCCAAGTATAGGTTATCCATATACAGAGAGAGAACCTGCATTGATGTTGAGTTTTCCCAGGCTTATGATGAAATTGAAATCTTTAATTCTGATACCCATCAGTAGCGCGAGGCATTTAGCTTTGTCATAGTCATTGCCTTTCAATATAGGCAGAAAAGTGTGGAGCACAGTACAGATAGAGCCTAAACTGGCCAGTAAGAATTTGCTTTAAAGCGGAGAATTCTGATTTCCTGGAATGCATGTGGCAGTACAATTTCCTACCTGGATAAATGTTTGTGATCCAAAGGCTATTATGTGCAATTTATCTGCACATTGCTGATACAATAATGTCCCTAGCCCTTTAGCCAACACAATGATTAAAATGAATGGTTGGCTGAATTCTGACTGGGTCACAAATGGGGTAGATAAACTGTTAATCCGCATTTCCAACACCTCCTGGTGTCTTTCTGGGCAGGAAGCAAGTGGAAAGTTTCTTGTTCCCCTGTTAATTAGGTCCTTTTTAAAAGGGTCCCAGTAAGGATTTAGCAATTGAAGAAGTATCTAATGAACCCTCAGGAAATCTGTTAGCTTTTTCTATCTCACGGAATATAGCTCAGTGGTTTGAGCATTGGCCTGCTAAACCCAGGGTTGGGAGTTCAATCCTTGAGGGGGCCACTTAGGGATCTGGGGCAAAATCAATACTTGGTTCTGCTAGTGAAGGCAGGGGACTGGACTCGATGACCTTTTGATGTCCCTTCCAGTTCTATGAGATAGGTAGGATAGGTAATATTTCTGATCTCTAGTGTTCAGACTTTGAACGGTGGTGGTCGTATGTCAACTGTCTGCTTCATACCCTTCTCTTGAAATTAACCTTCCCAGCTACCAGATTTCTCTTTTTTTGAGGTGGTCATGCTGACCATTTTTAATTTTACCCCATAGGTTTGCAATTTCTCAAGCACTTTTTAAAAATATTTTCCATGTACTGCTTAAAACCCTTGCTGTACATCAGGATGTCATCTAAAAATAGGTCTCTATGTTATCCATACAGTACTAGACAGCCGCTGCTTGCATTGGTCAATCCAATGGCAAGACAGAGATCCACTCAGAGTTCTCATTTCCCAACTCCTGTTTTGATACCTCATTCTGTGTAGTGTGTTTCACTGCCACAGAAGGAAGGGTCATCACAATGGCATTCGGGACCCCCTTGAATAATAATATATAATATAATAATAATATATGGAGATATACCTATCTCATAAAACTGGAAGGGACCCTGAAAGGTCATCAAGTCCAGCCCCCTGCCTTCACTAGCAGGACCAAGTACTGATTTTGCCCCAGATCCCTAAGTGGCCCCCTCAAGGATTGAACTCATAACCCTGGGTTTAGCAGGCCAATGCTCAAACCAATAGAATGATGATGCCGGCTTTTCCTAGGACCCCAAGCTTGTTCCATCAATCCACTCTCAGCAGATCCTTGGTATTGGACCCTCTTTCCCAATGACACCACCTGTTGTGGTAACACTGCTGTTGTTCTCTAGTTTCTGAAACATTAGGCATTTCTTCTTGCCTGTTTATGCTTTGTGTTTTCTGGCTGCCTTGGGATTGCTCTGGCTGGCTGCTTCAATCTGCTGAAAAGGCTCTGCCCCAGTGAATACTCGTTGGTTGTTGATCCATCTCATTACAATAGATAAGGCCCATATCCTCAAGCAAGGTTCATCCTCTGGGACCTTCCAAATATTGCCTCATTTCAGCCTCAATATTATCACTGCATAGCCTTGTCATTATTGCCTGTAAACATTTGCTTTAGGTAATACTTGGCTTGGTCAGATGCAGACATAATATGCTGCTGCAGCTTCTTCCAGCAAATTAAATAATCCAAAAGGGTTTCTCTGGGTTGCTGAACAGCTCTGGTCAAATGTTATTAAAAATTGTCTCCATCCTTTTTCTACGTATTGTGTCTTGAAAATCTGCTGCAGATAAGACTGAGCATGTATTTTCCCTGTAAGTACGCAGTTTCAGTCCTAAATTTATAGCCTTTATTATAGCTTTCTTAGTCTCTATACCCTTTTGTAACCTGGTCTCGGTTTGGTGCTTGAAGCTATAATAACTGATCTGATCCTTTCTGATCTGGCTGTACAATAATCCTGAGCTCCTTAGGGAACACTAGGGTACTGAAGTTGCTGTACTTGTAGTTTTACAGTTACAGGTCTTCTGATACGTTCCTGTAGACCACTTAAGTCATTAATAGCGTGTGTCTGATTTTGGCAGCACTCTAGAATTGTGGCTCTCTTGCCAGACTGGATCCCCTATATCAGAGATAACTGTTGTTTATTTTGGTCAAATAGATTTGCAGCTGGCCAGTTAAGCATAGACGAAGGGATATTCCATCATCTCCCAACTTCATGGTGCTTTTTCCTCTAAGTATTAAATTCTTCCATCATTACTCACATTGAGTAGTGTGAGCAGCTCCACTGATTTCAGTGAGAGCTACTTCCAGAATGAAGTACTACTCAATATTAGAAAGTGTGTGAGAATGTAGCCCTGAGTGATCAGCTGCCCATCTGATCTGAGCACAATATCTCTGGTTTCTTCCTCCTGCTAGTCCCTGTTGATTTGAGAACTTCATGTATATCTCTTGTTTTAACCTAAAGAAAAGGTGTCTCGGTATCTAACAGTAAGGTTTCCTGTTCCTCTGCAATTTTTTCTCTATCTTGCACAGACTTCTACAAGTGTCTACCTCCCAGCTTTTCCATGAGATGAATTTCATGAGATTACTGGAGGTTGGAAGGAACATACAAGCACAGAAATGCTCTTGTGAGAATCTTAATGGAACTTCATTGCAGTGCAACTGAAACAGCTACTTATGGTAACTTTTCTCCTGCTGTTCCTTTAATTCTTTGAGCAGGGCTCTCCTTCCTGTGCAGGGTTCATTTGAACCTTCAGTTTATTCTTTTGGTTTGAGCTATTTTGACTGTTCCACAGTTTATACAATAAAAGGGGTGTGCCTCCCTTTTATTTATTTTCAGGTCCTCTTTCCAGCCTACAACCCATTTTTCCTACATGTCAGAGCACCACCGTGGTCTGCCAGATAGGAGCTACCATGAACAGCTCCCCCAGTGGCCTAATTTGGAACTCTTCCCTTTTTACTTTGAACAAAGTATTTTCTCCTAACATTTTTTCATAACTATTCTTCTTTAATATGAATATTGTCATACTCTACTATACTCTAAACAAATACCAGGATTGGGAATGTGGCCTCATTTGTCAAAGCTCTACACCTATTTGTCAATATGGAAAAATATTTTTCCAAGGACGCTTTTCTAAATAGCTGTTAAGCTCCCGATCTGCCAGATAGTTGTATGTATACTCTAGAAACTTATTCACATATAAATACAGATAGCTGGTCACTGCCTCCAGTTATTGAGCTATGGGATCCCAGGTGGCCAGCTAGGATGATGTAAAATAAGTATTCAGAAGAACGCTATCCCTTTCCCCAAATGTACAAAGATACAGTGTGAGATGTCTGCGGGGAGAATAAGTAAAATTCATTAACCTAACTATTGTGTGTCTTGTCTTTTTTGTTGTCTTTGCACTTCTTATATATCTGATACATGGTGTCTATCTTAGCAACGTTTTTCTGTATTTCTCCTTTCTGTTTAGTTTTCTCTCCCCTCCTCTCCCACGAAGCAATGTATCCTTTCCCTGCATTCCTTCCCTTTCATATTTTCTCTAGTATTCGTCTGCCTAACTGTCCCCTAGCCCACACCTTGCTCTCTCTCATGTTACATAATCTTATTTCTCTTTCTGTTCTCCCTCTTTACACTTTCATCTGTCTCCCTTGTATTCTGTTCTCCCTTCTCTGGATCTCCCTTGTCCTTCTTGTATCTTCTCTTCCATTTGAGATCTTCTCTTTCTCTCAACTGGTGATACCCATAGTACTGCCTTCTGTCCTCTCTGGGATTCCCTTTCTTGCTTCCTAAGGCATCTCCTTTTCTCTTTCCTACCTGGGAAAAAAAGGAGTTTTTGCTGGTGGGGAAGCAGATTCTCTTTTATCTGGCCCCATGTTTCCTCCGTGCATGGGAGGCTGCTACTGCCACTATTCAGAGTGGGTGGGAGGCCAGGTCCCATCTTTCCCTGCTCCCCAGATGGCCTGCTGTTAGGGGGTTGATGCTATTGGGTGTGTGCACGTGCATGCTTCCAGGATTTGATCCTTTCTTGTGCAAGCTTTTGATGACTGCCTGCAGTTAGGTGGCTCTCTTCTCATGGTCATAGTCCACATTTGCAGGTCAGCGTAGGCTGTCATCTTGAGGTTAGGAGGGAGCTTGTGAAGGTCCTAGCATTACAGACAGCAGTCAGAGATGCATATCATTCCCAGATGCAGATCTTTCAGAGACTCTCCCCAGATTGGGAGAGATTAAAGAGGCTAGGACTTTTCAGCTTGGAAAAGAGGAGACTAAGGAGGGTGTAGCCTGATTTGGGGTATGTTAGTAGGGTTAATTTAATTTACCCACTTAATTTAATTTGATCTAATTGATTTTAATGAATAATTTTAATAATAATTCTGGATATTAATTAGTATTGGTTTCAGCTCACCAATTTGTTTGATCAGAAGATAAAGTTTGTCCTGAATCAGGCTTCACAGAGTTTATAAAAGGAACTTTGGGGGTATGACAGGAAGTTTACACTGAGACAGATATAGTCATAAAGACCTTTTATTAAAATCAATGAAGATAGTAAGCAAATGGTAAAAGTTAGAATTACAGAGTTACACTTATCACTGTTCTTTAAGATTATAAACTGCAAAGTTGATTAATACTCACACCCTGTTTTGATAACCTGGTGTTGGGAGATGTGGTACCACGCCTATGGCAATTTCCGTTTTCACACCTCTGGCAGAGGAAGCTAATGCAGAGCTGTTTATTCTCTGGCTTAACCTATTAAGCCTTAACTGAAATAAATGCAATCTCAGTCTAGTTACCTTAAACTTACAATTTGAAAGAAATAAAATACGGCCTATTAATAGTTAATAGCTGTCGGAAATGAGTAGCATCGATACATAGTTGAGGCAATGAAGAGTAGACAGGAGCAGATAAGTGGGTAGATTGCCTGTCTAATGGTGAGCTGTCTTGTCTTTTTATAGGACATTAGTCGGAAATCCTTCCTCTTATGCCCAAATTTCATTCTTCCCCCACAGAAATGTTAGGGTACGCTTACCCATAGGCTAGTATGTATGTGAGTATGGATTACAGGTATGTATGCATTTGTGGTGTATCTGTTAGATTTGTGGGCAAAAATCCCCTTTTTCCACTCTTTATTGCTATTGGTTCAGGTAAAGGTCTCTAGACATCTGCATGGGTGTTTTGTCGAATTTTACTCTTCTGGGTAATGGTCTCAAAATGTGTTAACTTCGCATTAGCTGAAAATACAGGGTGTTAGCCTGTAGGTAGGTCTCTTGCATTACAGCCAAACTTACTTTTAATATAAAATCTATAAGCCTAATACATCAAATACTCAAATTTATAAGAAAGATATATTTATACAGATCAGCAGATTAATCCTTAGGACTACAGGGGATATGATAGAGGTACATAAAATCATGAGTGGTGTGGAGAAAGTGAATAAGGAAAAGTTATTTAATTATTCTCATAATATAAGAACTAGGGGACACCAAATGAAATTAATGGGCAGCAGGTTTAAAACAAATAAAAGGAAGTTCTTCTTCACACAATCAACCTGTGGACTCCTTACCTGAGGAGATTGTGAAGACTAGGACTATAACAGGGTTTAAAAGAGAACTAGATAAATTCATGGAGCTTAAGTCCATTAATGGCTATTAGCCAGGATGGCAAGGAATGGTGTCCCTAGACTCTGTTTGTCAGAGGGTGGAGATGGATGGCTGGAGGGAGATCACTTGATCATTGCCTGTTAGGTTCACTCCCTGTAGGACACCTGGCATTGACCACTGTCGGATACTGGGCTGAATGGACCTTTGGTCTGACCCAGTATGGCCGTTCTTATGTTCTTTGGTGAACCTGAAGACTGGCTTTGGTGACTATATTTGTGAATAAGCTGTGAGTGGAAATATCTACACAGTACACTTTCAGCCCTAGATGTTAAATTTGAAGACTTTATCAATATAAAAGGACTGGATATGGTTAAATCAAAGGTGGAAATTAGTTTTCACATGTAAATGGTCTAAAAAAAATCAGATAACCTTAGCGAACTTCCACAGGTGACCGTTCCTCTTGAGTGCTTTGCATCCTTTATAATGTGTTTCTAGCTTGTGTGTGTAATTTCCTAGCTTCCTAAAAAAGAAACTGGAAAAAACAGAAATTCCATCATGTGGCATCATATTGACACCCACATGGATCACCAACAGGGAACTTGGAACCTTTTGGTCCACTATCCCTTGAGCTAACAGAGTAACTGAAAGAAATAGCAGATTGTCATCAGCATTAGAGATGGATGAGAGATGTATTTTGCCAGGGGCTTTCACAGATGTTTGCTCACAGAAGAGTAATGATGAGACTCAGGAATCTTCAGGTCCATTCCAGGCTCTGTGGGGGAGAGTGCTCTAATGGTGTCAGACCCTTGTGCATATTTTTCTCAAGCTTGACCGCTTCTGCCCTGTCCCCTCCACTGTGACTCTGTCCCAGTCCTGTCTCTTCCCCAACTCTGGGTCCTCATCCCAATCCCAACCTCCTTTCCATCACTCCAGATCCAAGTCCCAGTGTCCCCCCTCATGCTAGTCCCAATCTGACTCTACTCCTCCCAGTGTATTCCTTTCTTTCCCTCCAGGCTGGCTCTCATCCCCTCTGCATTTAAGTCAGGCAGCTTCCGCAGTGCTGCCTGAGCATCAGCAAGAGGGTCACTGAGAGCACGTGAGAGCCAGTTTCCCTGCTCTCAGTTCTGCTGCCAGCCCCACCCCAGCCTGGAGAAGCAACTACAGGGAAAATCTTGCTTTGCCCTGTAGCCCTCAGCTAGAGGGAGTGTTCTTAGTTATCCTGAAGGCTAGTCTATACTAGAATGGCTACAGTGGCACAGCTGTACCGATGCAGCTGTGCCACTGTAGCGCTGCTAGTGCAGACACTCTATGCCGATGGGAGAGAGTTCTCCCATTGGCATAATTACTCCACCTCCCCAAGCAGCGGTAGCTATGGCTGTGGGAGAGCTTCTCCTGCTGACATAGCGCTGTCCATACCAGTGCTTAGTCGGTATAATTTACATATCGCTCTGGGGGTGGCTTTTCCACACCCCTGAGCAACCTAAGTTATGGCAAGGTAAGCACTAATGTGTACAAGCTGTGAGGGAATGAGGCATGCACAGTCTGGTCAGCACCAGGAGCTGGGAAAGGCGAAAGCATGTTCAATGAGAATGGAATGTATGGAGAATTTTATCTGCTAAAATCTAAGAAGTCTCTATTTAGCTTGCACAAACTGAGATTATCCAAAGGTTTATAATTTGGCTAAATTGGGACAGATTTTCATGGGGCTGGCAAAAGGCACAAAGACACACAGGCCAGTCCCTGGCCAAATTTCAAACCTCTGCTTCAAAGCCTGGGGACACTAGCACTATTTAAAGAAATGGTTGCCAGAATTTTTTAATAATAAAATCATTTCTCCTAGTCTAATTCTCAGAACTGATTTGTCTGAAATTTTCCAGAAATAGTTAGCATGTGGCAAAAGTTCAACCCAAATGGTTAATGTTTGGCAAAGTTATAAGCAATGGAAAACAAGATCTTATAATGGTAAATGTCAGGCAACCTTAAAAATAGGTGGTGCTACCAGTCCTTCCTGTATTTAGGTTGTGAGGGTTTCCTTCACACTTAGGACTTCCAGTATTCCTAGCAGGAGGAATATGTCTCCATGGTATTTTGTGTTGCTATTTTGTTCAGATGCTCTGATTCAGCAAAGCACTTAAACATGTGCTTAACTTGTAAGCTTAGGTCCTTTTAAGTGCTTTACTGAATTGAGGATATCATCTTGACACGGTAGTGTCTCCTCCTTCAGAGGAAGTTGCAAAAGATTAAAGCTTTTCTCCCTTTGGTGGGGGGAAGATAAGGTAAGGCCCTGATCATGCAGACACTTAAACATGTTTAGCGCTAAACAATGGAGTAGTTCCATTGAAGTCAATGCAATCTGCTACTGTGAATAACATCAGATTCATGACCAAGTTCTCATATATATTGACATTGCATTATTGTACAACCTCTGATGGCAATACCAGAGATGATATTAAATACACAAAATGACCTTAAATTGTTTTGATTCCTGCATTCAATTTATTAGCCAAACAAACTTTGTGTTTGGTGTGGACATGAAAATTGGGCTTACTTTATTTTCATTCACTGCCTCAGCCAATACAATTTGAAATGGTGAGAGCCTAGTAATTTATTATTCATTGTAAGTAGTGTTACTGAAAAACCTGTTGTACAGAACTATTACATGATATACATGGTCCCCCCACTTGTTCTTGTCAGAAGGATATAGCACTGGAGTACTTCTGTTCTAATTTGATTATCTGGTAGTTGGAGCTTAGATTCAATTATGAACCTGTGAATAGTCTCATTGACATCAGTGGAATAATTCAGCCAATAATAATTGAACTCTAGATCTATTTGCATTCCTTCTTTATGCGTTTAAGCTTGTGTCTTTGAAGCTTATTCCATAAAACCTTGTTTTGAAAAAATAACATTTACTTCTGTCTTAATATCCAAACAATGCAAACTAAAAAGGGCCAAATCCTGACCATATCTATTAAGAAATATAGCTCTTATAATCCCCCAAACTTTGCCATATCCCAAATCCCCAACAGTCTGACCATCATGAATATGGCCATAGTGTGTTTTTTGTTTTGTTTTTTTTGTAACTGACCCCACTGCAGGGAGTCACTGTCAGTGCTGTGGTACAGTTCATTTAATATTTAATAGTGGGCTGGGTGTACCATACGCACAGAGGAAAGCACTCAAGGCATTCTCAACACTAGGCTCTTCAGATTCTTCTAACTCTCAATGAGTTTCCACAAACACTCTCACAGATGATGATGAATAGCAAGTGAGTGCTTTACTAGTGCTGTCAGAAATAAACAGTGCAATTAGTCCAGGCACAATTGCTTTAAGTTACAATAAAAGATTAACCAACAGCCCCAAAGGCAGTCCAGTGCAGTAGTATGAAAGTATCTATCTTCAAAAAGAAGAGCAATGAGGACCCAAGGAATTATAGACCAGTCAAGCTAACTTCAATATCTGGAAAGATACTGAAACAAATTATTAAACCATTACTTTTTAAGTACCTAGAGAATAACAGGGTGATAAGGAATAACCAACATGGATTTGTCAAGAACAAATCATACCAAAACCAACCTAGTTTACTTCTTTGACAGGTTCACTGGGCCTAGTAAATAGGGGGAAAGCAGTAGATGTAATATATCTTGATTTTAGGAAAGCTTTTGACACAGTGCCACATTACATTTCCCTTGTTTGCTTATAAGATCTGTTGTCTAGATGAAATTACTATAAAGCAGGTGCACAAATGGCTGAAAAACTGCACTTAAAGAGTAATTATCTATGGTTCATTGTCAAACTAGGAGGACATGGGATCCCACAGGGCTCTGTCTTGGGTCCAGTACTACACTGTTCAGTATATTCATTAATGACTTGGATAATAGAATGGAGAATATGCCATCAAGCTAGGAGGGGCCACAAGCACTTTGGAGGATAGAATTAGAAATCAAAAGAACCTTGATAAATTGGAGAATTGATCTCAAATCAATAAGATGAAATTCAATAAAGACCAGTGCCAAGTACTGCACTTGGGAACAAAAAATCAGGTGCACAACTACAAAATGGGGAATAACTGGCTAGGTGGTAGTACTGCTGAAAAGGATCTGGGGGTTACATTGGTCACAAACTGAATATGAAGCAGCATGATGCAAATGCAAAAAAGGCTAATATTCTGGGCTGTATTAACAGGAGTATCGTATGTAAGACACGGACATGGGAGGTAATTTTTCCTCTCTACTTGGCAGTAGGGAGACCTCAGCTGGCATACTGTGTCCAGTTTTTGGAAACCATAATTTAGGAAAGATGTGGACAAATTGGAGAGAGTTCAGAGGAGAGCAACAAAAATAGTAAAAGGTTTAGAAAACATGACCTATGAGGAAAGGCTAAAAAAACACCTGGGTTTGTTTAGTCTTGATTAAAGAAGATTGAGGGTTGACCTGCTGCCAGTCTTCAAATATGTTAAGGGATGTTATAAAGAAGATGAAGATGATGGTCTGTTGTTTTCCATGTCCACTGAAGATAGAACAAGAAGTAATGGGCTTAATCTGCAGCAAAGGCGATTTAGGTTAGAGATTAGGAAAAGCTTTTTAGTTATAAAAGTTATAAAGCTCTGAAATAGATTTCCTAGGGAGGTTGGAGAATCCCCGTCTCTTGAGGTTTTTAAGAACAGGTTGGACAAACACCTGTCAGGGATGTCTAGGTTTATAGGTACTGCCTCCGTGCAGGGGATGGACTAGATCAGCGGTTCTCAAACTGTGAGTCGGGACCCCAAAGTGGCTTGGACCCCATTTTAATGGGGTCGCCAGGGTTGGTGTTAGACTTGCTGGGGCCCAGGGCCAAAGCCCAAGCCTCCTTGGGTGGTGGGGTTCAGGCTTTGTTTTTTACCCTGATTGGCAGGGCTCAGATTACAGCCCTTGAGCTTTGGCTTTGCCCCCCGCAATACCCTGCCCAGGATGGCAGGGCTTAGGCTTTGGTCCCACCTCCTGGGGTCATATAGTAATTTTTGTTGTCAGAAGGGGGTTGCAGTGCAATGAAGTTTGAGAACCCTTGGACTAGATGATCTCACAAGGTCCCTTCCAGCCCTATGTTTCTATGATTCTATGAAGGTGGAGCTCCTCTGGTCTACTGACAGAGATACTCACCCACAGCAGCCCTCTCCTGAAGGCCATTGTTCAATGGCCTGTAGGTCTGCCAGCAAGAGCCCAGTCCTTTCATCTGTCTTGTTTGGACCCATCCACATGGACCCCCACTTTGCAAGTCACTCCCAAACATTCCCCTGTCATGGCTGCTGCTTGCCCTCTTGCCAGAAACATGCTGTTTTGCAGCCTTTCATCACAGCTACCAATCTGCTTGGCCCTCTCTTTGCAATCAGATTTCAGGCTGCTGTCTCCAATCTTTTGCTCCAGCACCCATGCACCCTCTGCCTTCCTGTGACCTCTGGTGGTAGTTCACTTCCCTATCTTGGAGGGATTATGGAGCCATCTACGAGCTGGATGTTGCATTAGAGATTAATACAGTATCCAGTAATGAGTCGCTACGTTCATTACAGTTCAAAGAGCATATGGAGTGATTCATGCACCTGCAATAAATGCACTTTCTTTTTCCCTTCACCCATGACCAATTTTTCACAGATCACGATTCTTTTTCTCTCCTCCTGCACAGACAGTAGGGTGCTACAGCTTCCCTGAGAGTCAAGTAATCCATGCCCAAAGGCTTCTGGGTGTCTAATTGAAATGTAAATTAAACAAGGTGAAAGTCCTCTAATGTAGCATATGTCCAGAGCAAAATGGCAAAGGCGCGCGCACCCCCCACCCCCAACACACACCATTTAAAGTTTTCAGACTTGATTTGAAGGACACCAGGGATGTGGAATACAAAAGGATATTTCCTCTTGAGTACATGATAGTGGAAAGGTAAACCATCGATCTCCTACCCAGCAATGAGTACCACTGAAGTCAGAGTCTCCATACAAGCATGAACTCGATCAGATTCTAGGATTGGGGTCCAACTTTCAGTATTTTAAATTATGTGTGTCCCAAATACCTGACTGGAAAATGTACAGAAAGCATGTGTCTTCTGTTTATAGATGTAGGACTCAAAAACTGGCTGACCCAGTTTTCTTCAAAATTTCCAAAAGACATTAACTTCAAAGCTGAGATCAAGCATGGACAATTTCAACCCCAAATGAATTACTTGACAAAGTTATGAGCAATCTGGAAAAGGTGGGGTATTATACCAGTAATAAAAGCCAGAACCCAGACTTCATGTGTTTCTACATTAACTAGTCAGACGTGTGCATGCACACACATACAAGCAGCTATTGAGTCAAATAAAAACAGATTAACTACACTTGATTAAATTGTTTAGCAGCTATTTTCCCCCTTTTGATATTTTTATAAAGCATTTTATTTTTACCAACTCTGTCCTTTACTGAACCATATAAAATTAAAGGGCAAAACCCATAATGAAAGCAAGTCTTATACTATATTTATAACATTATAAAACTTGTGTTTTATATTTTGCTCTTAAATTCGTGTACTATAGACTACAACACTTCAAATATGGGACAATATCATTTACCACTGAAGACCTAGTTTACCAATGGATTTTTCTTTATGAGTTTATGAGCAACAGGGATGTATAAAACTTGATGGAAACATACGTCTGCTGGTCTCAATTAGTCATTGATATGTTCTTCTTTTCTATTATATTATTTAAGGCAGGGGAGAGCACTTTAAGTACTTCAACCCATTTAACCTTAATTGCTTGGTTTTAATAGACATTTAATAACTAAAGGAACCAAATTATATCATGAATTAGGCTTTACTAATCTTAATTAAAAGCTCTCCTTTGTAATCAGAAACAGCCTCAGCTGAAAACAGTAAGCCTTTCTTAAATGTTTTGTTTAAAAAACTGAAGCCTGTTTGATAATAGTTGTTTAGACTGAACATGGTAACCCATTTCTGTAGATATATTGCACTTAATTTAAAACAATGTCTTCACGTGGTTTTGTTTCACTTCTTGGCTGTCAATGTTTGTTTTCAGGGCAATGGCAAATACTTTTTCTGCAGTAATTTAAAGGAATATTGGTGCTCTTTGTTTTTGAAATCTTCTGGAGTCACAGATCACAAAATTAACATGTGAATTAATATAAATATTAGCTTCCTGCATTTTTATATCCCCAAGTGAACGCTTGTCAGCCACTTAAATTCAATGGATTACTGGGTATATAATTACAAATTCTAATAATACACTCATTAATCCATTTAATTTAACATGAAACTGTATATAGGCAGTTGATTATGGACTTCATCATGCACTCCTTACCCAGACAAAACTCCCACTAAAATCTGTGGGACATCAGAGAACTAAGGCCCCAAATGTGCGCAGACCCCTAGTGACTTCAGTGGAGCCCATGCAGGCATAGGGACCTATCTGTTACTTGTGAGATCAGGGCCTAAATTTGTGTATACTGTAAGGGCCAGATCCAAAGCCTGTTGAAATAAATGGAAATAAATGAACCATTAACTTACCAAGATTGGAATGCCACAGATGACCCAAAGCTTTTGTTTCCTGGGTCACATGGATACTGGGTCTGGTACTAGCGGGGAACACAACTGCATTGTCCCCCAACGAATTATTAAATGGGTTGTTATTGCAGTAAGATTTTGTCATGCTCCCAGTACGAATAGCATTCATGTGTTCTGTGTAATTAACCAACAGCATAGAGCATAATGTATCACTCATGGCCTTGGATGGGTCAGCATGAAATTTAAGTAGTACTAATCTGCCAGAGACTGAAGCAGGAAATACACTGTACATAGGAGTTACCCATTTTACAGGGTGTGATCAGCCACTGGTTCTTTATTATAGGAATGCAGAAGAAACTACAGCTTTCTGTTATGCGCTCCCACCCAAAAGCCAAAAAAGGTAGGTTAGTGTTCAGCAAACAATGCTGGCAAAATGGGCTTTAATTTTAGAAAAAACTTCTATCCATTTTAAAAAGAATCAAAAAGTCATGGATTTTGAGTGACATGTTTTGTATGTCAGAATTCCATGATCAGGAATTCCATGTGACTCTAGGTTAATACAGTTAATGAGTTATACATATATTACTTGGCTGGTTGCATAATCTTAAGGTGGTAGAGAGAGGACCCCAAATCTTTTATGTTTATTTGCTGAGTTTGAATATGTGAGATTATTCTTTCAACTGTCATTTACTAAAGCCCCAGTTGCCAGGATCCATGGACATCACATGGGGAATTAAGAAGCACCAAAATATGCTCCCATTAGTCTTCCAAGCATTTCCTGGATTAGACATGGAATCAAACATTTCCCCTTAAATTAAAAGAGGGAATTGTGGTGGAAGTGGGTGTGATTTAGCAGTGGTGGGAGAAGTACTGTCAGATGTCATGTTTCACATCCATAATGACTTGTGAACAGGAAGTCTCTCTGCTTGAGCTTGTCAGGTGCTGCAGCTACTAAATAAAGACAGACTCTAAAACTGTTCTGTGCTCTGCAGGTATCAATCTTTATTTTGATATCTCATTTGCAGTTCAAAGAACTTGTAGCCAATCTGTTTAAATATCAATTAGGAAACATGTCAAACCATGAACAAATCCCAATTAGGGGTTCAAGATGTCTTATGCAGGATAACAACAATTTGGGCTGATCTAGAAAAGTTCGATATGAATACCGAATAGACCTAGAATGTAGCAAGCAGTTCAGATGAAATTGTATACCTCCATTTTTATGCATGTGTCTGACATTGCATTATATTTGCCCCTCAATGCACATGTGTAACTCACTGGCTAGTGCGTATTATGTGTCCCTTTCTGTGTGACATCCACACAGGATGTGGGTGTGTAACTGTCCCAGCTTGTGAGCATGGCTCTTTAGCTCATGCTGAAGAGAGTCATGCTTTTAGTGGGCTGGCCAGAAAACAATAATTCGGTTTTGCGAAAAATTTTGAATTTCTGACATTTTGCTTGTCATTGGAATGAAAACTAGACCTTTGAAAATTTTCACCAAAAAAACAGAGAGAGAGGCACACTCTGAATCAGACAGAACAGGGAATGGAACCAGAGTCTGTGTCATCCCAGGTGAGTGCCCTAAGCTCTAAATTATTGGCTATTCAGGATGTCTCTGTCTCTTGATTTAACCAGAAATTCCATCCTGAACCTGAGAAACCATTTTGATAGATGAACATTTTCCAGTGAAAAACATTTAATAAAAAAAATTCCCAACCCACACTAGTTTTTAGCTTTGGAGCGCCTGTGTTCAGTCCCCACTCTGATGGCTAAGACAATGGCCGTCATACATACACAATACTCATTATCGCTAATGGCACTTATATACACCCTCTGAGGAGAGAGCTATACTTCTTTGTGGGTTTTTTTATGACCGTACTTGCGATGGTGTTTTTAGAAAATAAATGGGCATTATAGACAAAGAATGCCAAATAAACTCCACCATTAGTGCCATGGTAAGGCCGTAAGCAATCAAGCACTCAACTCTGGAATTTCACGAGTCTTAATGATGGTTGATTTCATTTTTTTTTACCTCACCTCACATTCTATTCCAGGAGTGTCAAACCTGCAGCCCAGAGAGGGGATTTTTGTGGCTTGCAGGTGATATCAAGATTATGCAGCATCTTCAATTTCATGGCTTCAGAAAGAACTTGCCATACGTGAACCAAGTATAAAGCGAGGCAATAATGTTTGCCTGGGTCTGCAAACAGCTTGAACCAATGATTCAGAGGGGTAAACTCTCTTAGAATTATAGGGTTAGAAGGGACTACAAGGACCATCTAGTCTAACCCTCTGCCAAGATGCAGGATTTGTTGTTTCTAAACCATCCAAGACGGATGGTTATCCGCCCTCCTTTTGAAAACCTCCAGTGAAGGAGTTTCCACAACCTCCCTAAGCAGTCTGTTCTATTGTCATATTGTTCTTACATTTAGGAAGTTTTTCCTGAGATTTAATCTAAATCAGCTATGCTGTATTTTTAACCATTGCCTCTTGTCCTGCCCTCTGTGGCAAGAGAGAACAACATTTCTCCATCTTTTTTATGGCAGCCTTTCAAGTATTTGAAGACCGCTATCATGTCCCCCCTTAATCTCCTCTTTTCCAAAGTAAACTTACCCAGTTCCTTCAGTTTTGCTCATATGGCTTGCATTCCATACCTTTGATCGTCTTTGTCATTCGTCTACGGATCCTTTCCAGTTTCTCCACATCTTTTCTATACATTGGTGACCAAAATTGGACACAGTACTCCAGCTGAGGCCAGCCAGCGCTGAGTGGAGCAATACTATTACCTCCTGTGACTTGCATGCTATGTTTCTGTTAATGCAACCTAAAATTGCATTTGCTTTTCTTGCAACAGCATCACAATGCTGACTCATGTTGAGGTTGTAATCCACCACACTCCCAGATCCTTCTCAGCAGGGCTGCTGACAAGCCAATTGTCCCCCATTCTGTATTTGCGCACTTGATTTTTCTTCCCTAAGTATAGCACCTTGCATTTGTCTGTTGAATTTAATTATGTTGTCTGTAGCCCAGTTCTCCATTTAATCAAGATCCCTCTGAATTTTAACTCTATCCTCCAAAGTATTGGCAACTGCCCTTCCCCCTACCCCCAGCTTTGTGTCATCTGCAAATTTGATCACCCAGGTCATTAATAAAGCTGTTAAACAACATCGAGCCCAGAATAGATCCGTGTGGAACATCACTTGAGACCTCTCTCCAATCTAACATCATTCATCAAGTTACTCTTTGTTTGTGGTTGTTTAATCAATTATGTATCCACTTAATGGTAGTTCCGCTGAGCCCACGTTTCTACAGCTTACTTATCAGAATGTTGTGTAGGACTGTATCAAAAGCCTTGCTGAAAACCGGGTATATTATGTCCACTGCTGCCCCCTATCTACTCTGTCAAAGAAGGAAATCAAGCTGGTTTGGCATGATTTGTTCTCAGTAAATCCATGCTGGCTGCTATGATTGCCTCGTCAACCTCCAAGTATTCGCAAATTGAATATTTTTATACTTTGCTCTAGTTGCTTCCCAGGTACTGAAGTCAGGCTGACTGGTCTAGAGTTCCCCGGCTCCTCCTTCTCCCCCTTTTTAAAGATGGGCACTACGTTAGCCTTTCTCCAGTTTTCTGGGACCTATTCTATCATCCATGAAAAAAGCAAGTAGTTCCTTCAAGCTGAAATTGAACCTGCAACCTATGGATTGCTATATAAATTGAACCCATAGTCTACTGCTCAACCAGCTGATCTACTGCAGGAAGACAGTAGCTTGTCTTCCACTAATCTGATTGGAGTGTCATCTCTACAGCCCAATGATGATACTTAAGTATTAACATTAATTATTTGATTAATCTTGACCTGAAAAGAGCTCTGTGAAGTCTGAAAGCTTGTACATTCCACCAACAGAAGTTGGTTCAGTAAAAGATATTACATCACCTACCATGTCTCTTCATATTCTGGGACCAATATGACTACAACAACATTGCAAACTAATGTTTAATTGCTGATCATTTTAGCAGATGAAATGGGGGAAAGGAGTGAAAATTACCCAATTGTGGTGGAAATTGGGAGTTCCTGCAGGGAAGGCAATGCAGGGGAAAGAAGAAAGGAGATGCCCAAAGACAGGGATAGGGAAGAGAAATAGAGAAAGTGAATAGGGATTTGTGAGAAACCAAGGGCAGAAATAGCTGTGGAGCTAAAGGGGAGCATGTTTTCTCACTGAAAGATGAATATGACAAGGCACTGAACAAACAATAAATAATTAAACCTGTAATTACTACATAAAAGCTGTATTTATGCTTGTTCTCTGTGCAAACTTCCCATTTAAAAAAAGTGTTAGTTATGGAAAAGCCTTCCCCTATAGTAGCCACACATACATGCACCTGAGTGTTCACCATGACCAGCTAACACATTTTTAAACATGACTCTTTTTGTCTCTGCTAGGTGTTTAAGTGGTGTTTAAAAGACAGGATCATAGGACTGGAAGGGACCTTGAGAGGTCATCTAGTCCAGTCCCCTGCACTCATGACATGACTAAATATTATCTAGACCATGTTAACTAAAACACACAAACTAATATGTTTGCTAACCATCTCCTTTTCCTACTGAAGCAAACCCACAAGCTTCATGGGCTCCTTGGTCTGGCAGTTCTAAAAGAGGCATCTTTACCCCATATGTCTTTAAGTAACTTGCTTCACATTTGCTATGATCACGAGGTATTAGGGCAAGACTCAGGTTTCAATACTATTGTTATTTCTCCGATAAAAGAGATCTTTTTAAGAATGAGTCCTTAAATAGATGCCTTTTAGCTTTCTTAAAATTCATGACTCACAAGATAATAACTAGAGACAATATTTTTTGGAGAAGAGCAAAGACATTACACAGTGCTTCCACAAGTAGAAAATATTTGCAGCAAGAGGTAAATAATCAGCTATTTCAAATGCTTTCCAAATGCATCAGAAATACTTGTAGGAAAGATACAATAACAACTTTAATTTTAGAACTTCTTTAGTATGACAGAAATGCATCGATTGTGCTTTTATTTTATTTAACCAGCTTGACATACCCTTCCATAGTTTGGTTTGTGTTAGTTCTTTTATTTTTTTTACAACTGCCCTAAAAGGGTATAAAACATAGTACCGAGTTATTGCAGAAAAAAGGAAGCAAATAAAACCAACACAAAGTGTTGCATGTTTTCCACATGAACTGGTTTACTAAAAAAACCAAAAAACCCCACACCACCACAATTTGTATCCAAATCAGACCCATTATATTGGTGCGGCACTTTCATTTCATTGCTATTTGAATATTGGAAAATAGGGCTTTGTGACCTTTTTTTAGAGAAAGCTATAACAACTAGATTATTTTTGCTTCTCTCTGGACACCCCGATGGAAAAAAGTTGGAGCGAGGCTATCACTAGCAGGAGGGCTCTTATGGGCTTTTATCAAAGCAATTTGATGCTAGAGATACCATAATAACTGTTGCACCTTTCCTCTGGCCTCACAGAGAAACATCAGGCTTTCCTTTTGTGGACCTCCCAACTCCCATCCTGGTCACCCTGTACCTTGGTTTTTAGAACCGTCCAAATGGCTAACAAACTTTACAGTATTCTTGGACAGACACATCTTGAAGACATCATAACTGGAAAGCAATAAAAATGCACACTACGTGTTTCTCGCTGATTCATTAGATCATAGTATTTCAAAGGCCACAGGAGTCAAAAGAACATTAACAGTTATGAGGCAAAAATAGGGGAAAAAATCTTATTTCTTTTGGTTGAAGGAAGGAACCAAATCTAATTTAAAAAACTAATGTTTCTTTCCATTCAAAGTAAGGTATGAACCCAACCATGGAAAGGTCTTTTCAGAAATTAACCTCACTTTGAAATGGATTTGTTTGGGGGAAAAAATCTGAATGAATCTCAAATCTCTTGATACATTAATAAATACACAGGCTCAGAACATGACATGAAATACTCTTCTCTCTGAAAGTCAACTGGCTGAAGTGCAAAAATTTCAATGGATCTTTGGGATCAGTTGAATTTGTAACATATTCTCATCTTTGATTTTTCATTTCTCTGGTTAGGCCAAATCTTCCAATTCATAAGCAAATCTCGAATGACTTGAGATAACGTACAGGGAACTGCACCAAATTCTGCAACTTTCACTGAAACTAAACTCCCATTTAGAATTGTATCCTTTTCTGGATCTTTCTCTGGTTGTGAGTTTCCAGCGAAACTTGCGCTTCTGGAAAATTTGACCAATGTGTGCGATGTTATCAGTCATAAGCTTTTGTTTCAGCGGGTCAATCCAGAATTGGCTTTCTAGTTCTAGAAAGATGTAACTTTATATGAGAAGTACAAATGTTCAAGTGGTTGTCTCAAATCGTCCTGACAGGTTATCCAACACGTTTAACAGTATGACCAAGAAAAGTAAATCTATCCATCCTCCATACAGTTTTTCAATTTGTACAACTCTTACGGTTACAAAATACAGATATTGTAACCCAGACATACTAGAGAAGAAGGCTGGTCTTACAGTTATGACCTAGGACTGGGGATTAGTCCTGAGTTTCTGTTTTTGGCTTTGCTGCTGGCTTGTTACACATTATTTAATCTCTGTGTCTGTTTCCTCACTTGTAAAAAGGGGAAGATAATGCATTGTTTACTATTCTGAATTTGGAACTAGAAATCAGGAATTTGAGTCCTAATCCCATCCTTGATAGATAATTACTCTGTGACTGAGGTAGGGTGACCAGATGTCCCAATTTTATAGGGACAGTCCCGATTTTGGGGGCTTTTTCTGATGTAGACACCTATTACCCTCTACCCCCGTCCCGATTTTTTTACACTTGCTATCTGGTCACCCTAGGCTGACGGCAAGTCCATTTAATCACTTGGTACCGTGGTTTCCACAGTACTATCTTATTCTTAGTGACCCAATCAATGTAGCTATTTTAAACAAGAGGGCAGGATGCGTAAGTGAAGGGACCTCGACTCCACAAACTTCTAAGAACAGAGTCTGGGGGTGAAATCTTGGCCCCACTGAAGTCTGTTGCAAACCTCCCATTGACTTTAATAGGGTTGAAATTTCATCCTGGGACTTTATAACCTCCAGACACCGTAAGACACTCCTCTTTTCTCAGACTTTTCTGAGAGGAGGTTGCAGTGAGGAAGAGTGGAGGTCTTACGCTTATTAAATTTGGGGTTGTATTCTTACTTGTACAAGGCCTATAAATTAGCATAGATAGTATCTTTTTTCCCCCTAATGCACACATTTGAAAAAATGAGGATACTTCCTTATCTCAGATAGGATGAGTGACTGAGGTTTAATTTGAAGGCCTTGTGTGGAAGGGACAATAGAAACAAAAAATATCACTATTATTATATACGTGATCAATGTGTATTGCAACATTTTGCAATGGGGATTGCAATATTCAATTCCAGAGCTGTAGGTGACATGCTACAATTGAAAAGGTATTGTGTGACCAGTCCTTTTAGTGCAATGAAATAAACCCCACAAAGCGTGGCAAGTTCTTCTCTCTCATTTTCCATAGGCAAAATGAGAACTAACAACATTTCTTGGGGCCTGAGGTATGAAAATCTAAAATTATGCACCTATGTAGTTTCTTCATTAACTTTTCCAAGCCTCCAAACAAGACAAATTTTATTTATTTTCCCTAATGATTCTTTGATGATACATTGTTTAAATTGCAGAAATAAAGATATCTAGACCTTGAAACCTGTCTCCTTCAGATCTTGAAGAAATATGTATATCTAACCAACTTCTGGCACACCAACAATTAAAACATTACATTTCAAACCATTTTAGAGTGCAAACTCTTTTAGGGAGTATGCTGAAATCAACATGATATCCTCACTATTCTCATGATATCCTCAGTGCTAAATTTTGCATTTGAATCTCTAATTTAGATGAAAGATGTATAAAATGGATGTGGGCAGATAGATTCCTGTTGGTATATATTTAAGGAGATTCAAAAGCATAATTTTTTTTATTCAAAATCAATTTCAATTTAATTATACTACATTAAATCCACCACCCCCCTTTTATAACTGGGAGTACAGAAAGAGATTAAGGTTTCTAAGAAAAAACACTCCTTTCAAACAACCTATGCCATGGTCTGAAGATCGATCATTGCAGACACAGACAGCATGTGGATATTGGGTCCTGTACCCTTTCATAGTTGTCAGGATAAAAGTCAAGCCAAATGTTCCATTTGCAGCAGTCTACAGAAATCTGCAGAGTGCAGTAAATTAAATTTAGCTCTAAGGCTTTCAAAGGCAAGCCATCCTTTGTTACGTGTTAATTACAATAAGACTGGGTCTGACCCAAAAACCCACAGAAGTCAATGCAAAGACTTCCATTGATTTCAATGGGCTTTGGATCAGGCTGTGTATGAGCTGCTGTTATGCTTATACACCCAGTAGAGTAAATTTCATTACCTGCATCCTGATACTCTTTGGAGATTCAAGTGCTTGATGAATGTCAACCAGTATGGTAAAAAATAGGGATGGACTCTGTTGGCATTAGATTGTGTAGGATCCTTGGGGTAAGGTCCATGTCTTTCTCCTCCCATACAATATTGAGCCTGTTGTTAGTGCTCAATAAACATCACAATTACAATAGAGTGAACCTGATCAGATAAGAAGGGAATTGACATTTACTCAAAACTCTGATTACCTTAGCCTTTTTTTGAGGTTCTAAAGTGTAAAACTTTTTTGTTGTTAACTACTGTGTATCACTGTGCCTTTACTTTCCACTGGAACTGGAAGCAGAATTATTGAAATACAAGGAGAGAAAAATCTGTTCTTGTGGTATTTTTAATTTTGCTCAATCAGGTCTACATGTACTTATAAGAGAGCTGGTTCTGTTGAGAATTCTAGATCTAGGGGCTTTGTCAACCAGCTGTAGTTAAACTGGTTAAACTACCTATTTAACTGATCCAAACTTATCGCTGAACCAATGCACATACTTGTCAGCAGATCCAACCTAGTATTAGCTCCTTTTTACCACTGCAGGTTTTTTTACTGAACTTATCCTTTTAAATTTTAAAATGAACAGAGGATCTCCTGGATCATCCAAGAGTAACTTCAGAGACAGACAGACTGTCAAAGTAAGCTGAGACACTGATGATGCATTTGTATAAATTTGAAAATTGACAGCTGTGGCAGGTAGTAGCTGCAATGTGGATGTAAGTTACAATTTACAAGTGCAGTATGATTGTGGCAACATAGACTCTATGAAATGTTGTTTTCACAGTACAATCACTCACTCCGCTTTTGTCTTCATCTCTTTCATAGAGGTGCTATCTCACCCATGAAGGTTTTTTATGTGTAGTCGTGAATTAGGGTAGTTTATTTCCTTTTAGGACAGTGCCTTCACTTTATATTGGTCCTTTTATATTACTGACTTGCAGGGTATATTATGTTATATACATGAGTTTGGTTGGGTATTGTTGATGCTATAGAGATTGGTTTAAAGCTTTCCCTGTACCTTTTGTAACCAGAATTTCATCAAGGGTATAAATGGTGGTTTTGCCTCAAATAAAATCCAGATTCAAACTGCTTTAAGAGCTAAAAATATCTCTCGTGAACACATTAGCAAAGTGAATCTGATTGTTTTTTCTCCCTCTACCGTAGGGTACTGGTTGTCCCTTTCCAGCTTGGCAGCACAGGAAAAGGTGCCTTATAGTCAGAACCAGATTTTCAGTCTTAGTCACTGTAATTGCAAACACTTATTTTTGTATATGCCTATTTTATGTGCACAAAATACCTGATGTGGGTTTTTTTTGTTTTTGTTTTTTTGGATCTGAACATGGCCAGTTCAATGCATAACTGTCTCTGTGAGACTTAGGCTCCTAAGTGCCAAAGTCACTTTTGAAAATTGAATTTAGAGTTCTTACTCATTCAGGGTATGTCTTCACTGCAGTGTAAGCCCAGAGTTAGTGGGCCTCTAGTCAGCGGACTTTGTGTTAGAGAACCCAGAGCTTGAACAGCTACGCTGATTGTCAACCACAGACTAAGAATTTTCTAACCTGAGTTCAAACCCATTGCTCTGACATCCACACTGCAGTACACAGACTTGAATCCAACCAACTATATGCCAGACTTCCTGGCATCTTCCAGAAATGTTGCCACTCTAGTCCTTTGATCATGATGCACTGTAGGAAAAATTGGCTGTCCACCCTGCACGTTACAGGAAGTTTGAACAGCCTGCCAGCGCAGCCAGCCAAGCAGTCATTTTGGTCTGTGTGCTCCCAGCAACCGGAGCCAGCAACATGGAGCAGGTGCCATTTGAAGAACTTTTCTTGCTTGCACTTTCACACCCATGCCAGGAAACGGGCAGAGCTTCTGTGAGATGCTGGTGGATATTTCAGTAGAATTTTCTGACCAACTGAAGGCACCTGGCAGAGCAAATGATGGAGCATGAGGAGGAGGACACACAGTCATAGCAAACTTGAACTGGCTGATGCTGCTCATGACACTCATTGCAGCCATGGATGCCCTCTACATAGACCGGTGCTTCTGGAGCAGGGCCATGAGCACAGACTGGTGGGACCACATCATCATGCAGACTTGAGGTGACCAGCAGGGAGTCCAGAACTTTCTCATGAAGAAAGCTACATTTCAGGAGCTTGGGGGGTGGCTTGTCCCGACCCTCCAATGTAAAGACACACACATGAAGGCAGCCTTGCCAGTCCAGAAGTGGGTTGCCATAACCATCTGGAAGCTGACCCACCCCAGAATGCTACACGTCCGTTGACAAGCGGTTTGGTATTAGAAAGTTGACTGTGGATAAAGTGGTGGCAGAGGTTTCTGAGACAATCAGGTGTGTGGTTTACCCTGAAGTGGCCAGCATAAATGATATTCTTGAAGTAATTGCTGGCTTTGAGAAAATGGGGTTTCCTAACTGTGAGGGTGCTATTGATGGGACTCATGCCTATAGTTTGCCCTCCTCAATGAGCACATGGGTACATAAATTGCAAAGAGCACATTGTTATGCAGGCCCTCATGGACCACAGAGGCTGATTTATGAATGTCAGCATGGACTGCACTGGAATAGTTCATGATGCCAGAGTTTTTCACAGAGCGGGAGTCTACTTTCACAGAGAGGCTGGGACACTATTCCCATCAAATGGCATTGTCATGAATGGAGTTACTGTCCTCACCATTATTCTGGGGGGACCTCGCACACCTGCTTTTGCCTTGGCTTATGAGACCGTACCCTGATATCAGAGGCCCTGGCAAAGGAAGGTTTAATTACACTCTCAGCCCATGTAGAATGGTTGCTGAATGTGCATTTGGCAGATTGAAATCCCATTGGAGCATTGGTGCTAACACTACAGGCACAGGTGATGCTGCAGCACCCCCGGGCTTGAAGTGGTTTCCATCATATACAGGGTTTGCAGTTTGGTTCAATGGCTCTCAGTGCCCCCACTATAAAACTTGTTCCACCACCCCTGCATGGGAGAGGTCTACAAACCCATTTGGATTCCAGTGTCATCAACGCTGTGCACATTACTGGGGCTTGCTGTGCTCTTCACAGTCTTTGTGAAGCCAAAGGTGAGCCATTTCCCCCGAATGGACCTATGATAGTGAGGGACTGCTGAACTGGTACACTTAACCAGAAAGTGCACCTACCACAGCTGGAGCTAGATGCAACTGGGCAACAGAAGTCAGGGATGCTTTGTGTTCCCACACTATGGACTAGCATGACCCAATGGAAGAGGGAGAATAGTACCTTTATGAATGTGATTGTGGGGGAGGAGGGGTTGATTGCTTGAGGGGGGAGTTGATTGATGTGCAATGTACTTATGAAAGACCTGACCACTTATCAAATGCGGGAGGGGTGGTTGGGTGACAGTGTGGATTGATATAAGGAAGTGATGAAAGAATGGATTAATGTAGCTAACTATTGAGGAATGGTGTTTTGCATACTAATTACCAGTTGTCCCTGATCATATGTTTACCTTTATTATGTGAAATATGCACATTGTATGATGTGATGCAGCGATAGCAATAAACTTTCTTGATAAAATGCTTTATGTATAAATGCGTATTAGAAAAGTACGATATTCACCCATTGCCAGGCAGGCCAGCTGCCAGTACCACACCAACACACCAGTAACAACCAACCCTTAAAAAAAGCATATGAACGAGAGCAAACAGTGAAACCATGTACAAGACAGAAACTCCCTAGTGTTGCATGTCCCCTGATCCCCTGTTCTCTTTTCCCTTCCTTTCATGTTTGCTGTGCACTTGGCACGGGGGGAAGGGGTGGAGGCATCCACAGTGGAGGGGGTCAAAATGGAAGAATGCATGGGGCATAGTGGCCCTGCCCAGCCACTCATAGGCCCTGATTGTATGGGCCACCCGACCAAGGAGTTGTCCAAGCTGTTTCTGAACTGCATCACAGGATACCGCAGAGGGTACTCAGGGCATGGTGCGAGTGCAGCTGGAGTTAGTACGTTTGCAGTCATTGGTGGTAGCAGCCACCCCGACAGTTCTTTCTGCTGCCCTCTGTCCTCTTCCCTTAGCTGCTGTTCCTGTTCCAAGAACTGTGAAGCAAGTGCCTGCTCCCCTGCTGAATCCCTGTCCTCAAGCAGCCAGTCCGAGCCTTGCCTCTCGCCATGCCTTTCCTCTACCCATAAGTCCCCCTATCTTTGGTACTGGACTTGCTTGTTAGCCCTCTCCAGAACTTCAACTATAAGTTCCCCATGGCAATGCTTCCCCTTTGAATGGCCTGTGAAGGAACATTGGTCCAGGCTTCTGCTGCCGTGTGGGTGAGCTGGGGAGGAGCTGCAGCCAGTAGAGGTCTAGGGGCCTGGCACAGGACAAGGCACAGAGGGTTATTGTCTGATAGCCCAGTGTGGAAGCACAGAAATGTTAAAATGGAGCCAGAAGCCTACCAGGCTCCAGGGCGGCTTCTGTTCCTTCCATCTCTGTTGCTAGTTCCGCGGCAGGCTGTTCCTCGGTGCAAGGATAGGGCATCAAAAAGCTCCTCCAAGTATGGCCCAGGATGTCCTACAGTTGCTTCTGCGGCAAAGCTCTCCACTTCAGTGGGCACTCTCGGTGCCTGCTGCTGGTTCCCATCAGTCCCCATGCTGGATTCTGGGGAAAATGGGTCACCATTCTGGCTGACCAAGTCATTGTGGGCTGCTGTTGGCTCTATGCTTGGGGCAGTACCCAGGACCAAGTCAAACTCCTCATAAAATGGGCACAATATCAGCAAGTTGCCTGTGATGTGGTTCTGGTCCCTGGTTTTCCAGTATTTGGTCTTGAGCCACTTAATCCACTCCCTCAACTGATCACTAGGTCCAGTAAATTTCCAGCTCTGTAAGACTCTTCACTGGTATGCATGGTCATTCCTAATACTCTTACTAAAATCCACTGTTTTAATTCTGGCCCCACACCAGAGATTAAACAAAATCTGGCTTTGCTCCTGTGACCATGAAGCAGCGCACTTTTCAAAGGACTACTTCTGATCAGTGTCCATTGCAAACACACAAATGCCTGGTCCATACTAACCCCCCACTTCGAACTAAGATACGCAACTTCAGCTACGTGAATAACATAGCTGAAGTCGAAGTACCTTAGTTCGAACTTACCGCAGGTCCAGACGCGGCAGGCAGGCTCCCCCGTCGATGCTGTGTACTCCTCTTGCCAAGCAGGAGTACCGGCGTCGACGGCGAGCACTTCCGGGATCGATCCGGGATCAATTTATCGCGTCTAGACAAGACACAATAAATCGATCCCAGAAGATCGATTGCTTACCGCCGGACCCGGAGGTAAGTATAGACCTACCCAAAGGTGTTCTCCAAAGGTGTGTTTGCAGCTCAGCGGTCAGAATAAAAGGGAAGGGTTAATTGCTGATTCAATGAGCTGCTGCACTACAACAAGGGAGGTTGCTTCCATTTCCCTGGAGTCATTTGGCAATTCTTGGGCTAGAGAGGACAAAGGAAGTTGGCTCATGGGGTTGTGGGATACTTTTGGTGAATGTCCAAGACATGTGTGGGGGTGCTGCATCTACACTGTAAAACAATAGGGCTTAAGCCCAGGGTCCCGTCTTGACTCAAGCTTGAACCTCCACTCTCACAGGGTGCTGGAACCTTGGGTCCAAGCACGAGTCAGAGAGATTTGTGTATAGACGGAAAGGAGGGTTGGACTCAAGCCTGAGTCTGAGCCTGGGTTTATGTTGCAGTGTAGACATACCCTTAGGTAATTTTGAAAGTGTTACGCTAGGCTACTGTGGATGGTGCCATATTTAATACCATGTCAAGTTAAACCTGGTAACAGAGCAAATCCAATTGATGCTGTCTTTTGTCTATGTTGGGGCTCTCAACAGTTGAGTCTCTGTGTAGCTAAACTGGTGTTAGCAACAATGGGAAACTTTCTAAATATTTCCCTAGCGTAGTCAAAGCTACAGATTCCACCTCTGAGTTGAATTATAGTCAACCTCGCTAACCCAACATTTTAAGAATAGCTTCCATTTCATCAGAGGTTAGTAATTCATATTTGCCCATTTTGATACATTAACACAATGTATACAGTGATGTATAGAATTCTGGAACTTTCCCAGATACCCAAGATACACTTCAAGTTTTTGAACTGTATGTGGATATCAAAATTATTTTAGAGGTGGTATTTCAGCATAAGGGGCAAAATGGGCTCTTGTACTTTTAGGATAAAGTCACAGCTCTAAAATACCCACAGTTTGCTCAGATATCTTTGTAGTCTGGTTTCTTAATTTGGTTTTACTAAATATTGATTTCAGTTCACTACTGTTTTGACAATACCAAAAATCAATAGATTACAAACATGAATGTTGTAATGAATAGTTTCTCCTGTATTAGAATTTTATATTTTTAGAGCAAGTGCAAGTTAGCATTGTGGACAGATCTTCCCTGAACCCTTATTTAAGTTAATGATAAGGGCGGATTCCAGTGGGGATGTGGGGGAAGTGGGAGCATTTGGATCAGCTCCAGAGTGTGAACTGTGTAAAAAGCATGGTGGGAAAGCCACTTGCTTATAGCTGGCTAGCTAGCTAGAATGAAGTTCAGTGCAATGACAATGTAGTCCTTAGTGCCTTCACTGAGATTCAGAAAATTTCCCATCACTTTGGGATTTTTGCCTTTGGTTTTGTTTCCATTTTTTGTGTGTCTCTGTGCTTCATAGCTTTAACCAATGTTGGAACTGGAAAAACAAAAAGAAAAGCCTTTTTTCTCCTGGTATTTCCACTCTGGCCAAAATGAGGAAGCAATGGAGATCGAGCAAGTCTATTCAAATGAGATTTCCAGCCTGACTTCTTTGACCAAAGAGGTTCTCATGTAGGTTTTGGGTAATCAGACATTGGAACTCAGTAGCTTTGTGCTTCCCTGAGGTGGTGTCTTGTAGGGTCAATGGTTGGAAAGTAATAGCTACAATATAAAAATGTTGGGCCAGCTTCTGCTCTCAGTTATGCTGGTATAATTCCACTGAAATCAACGGTGTTACTTCAGAATAAACACTAATGTAATGGAGATTCCAGAAGAGGAGCCCAGAGATTCACATCAGCCAGCCATTTTAATTCAATTATCTCCTATGCAACCTCACTGGTCGCTAGCAATATACTTATTGCTAAACCTACAATACAGGCCCTTAATATGATGATGTCTTTGCACTGAAGCAGTGTTACTGATTTTGCTCTCTAATGTGGCTAGCATTTTACTGTAACACAAAACCTATCAATGCCTCTGTCATAGGGACATACTGTATATGAATTCAAAAATGGGCTGCACAAATCTTTTTGTTAAGAAATCCAAACCCACGCAAAACTTGTGTGGTTCATTCAAAGTGCAAATTTTCTTGAAAAGTTTGCCTGAGTTCTCCAGCTTCTTGAGATAGCTTGGATCCATTTTTTGTGTGCAGTCCCTCAAATCTCCCTTCAGGTGCCAGTGAGTGATTTTTTTTGTCTTGACATAAAACCAAGCAAAATGCTTATTCATAGATCCATAGATTTTAAGCCCAGAAGGTCCATTTATGATCATTTAGTCTGATCTCCTGTATAAAAGAGGCTATGTGGGTCATCCAGTAATTCCTGCATCTAGCTCAACAACTTATGGATGGATTGAAGTTCTTACCCAGGGGTATGCTTACCCCTTGGGATATGGAGAGGTCTTCCAGGGGATACTTAACTCATCTATATCAGTGTTTCTCAACCTGGGAGTTGCGACCTCCAGGAAGGTTGTGGGACAGGTTTAGGGGGTTCACAAGTGCAGAGTCGGCATTAGGGGGTGGCAAGCAGGGCAATTGCCTGGGGCCTCATGCCACAGGGGGCCCCACGAAGCTAAGTTACATGCTTCAGCCCCAGGTAGTGGGGCTTGGGCTTCAGATAAGGCTCACAAATGAAAAACAGGCTCAAGTATCACACTGAAAAGTAAGTACCATATAATTATAAAATAAATCGATTGGAATATATTGTAAAAATGAGAAAGTCAGCAATTTTTCAATAATAGTGTGCTGTGACACTTTTGTATTTTTATGTCTGATTTTGTAAGCAAGTATTTTTTAAGTGAGGTGAAACTTGGCGTACGCAAGACAAATCAGCCTCTTGAAAGGGGTACAGTAGTCTGGAAAGGTTGAGAACCACTGGATTAAAACATATCTCTGTTTCACTTGTTTCACTTTGTGTGGTTGGGTTCATCTGGAAAGGGGTCACAATGTTATCAAAGCCTGACAAGCTAAGGGTGGCTGAAATTCGAGAATCAACAGACTGGACTAACTCTATAGTTATCACAGAAAAAAGCCAAATATTGGCCTTATAGGTGGAATAAGAGAAGGTAAATGAAGCTATACACAGGGAGCAATTTGAATAAAATGAAAAATATACAGGGTTAATATAACTGACCATGTTCCTAGTTCGAATTCCTGGTATATTCTACTCACTAAAGAATCATTGCTCTACCTAATCACATTTAATACCCTACTTGGGCACTGCAGTTGCTTAGGACTTGTGTTTATGAATAAACTTCCTGGGCACTGTTTATTCCAAGTGCATCAACGAGCTATTTGGAGACACAGGATGGAGTGGTTATAATGATTATGACTCTCATTGCTGATCTGTTGGCATTTCTCAAAGCACAGTCAGAGACCAAAATGAGCCCGATCTCTGTACTTTGTCACCTTTGTTCAAGTTTTCAGAAAATGATTTAAATTAATCGGTCCTTCTCCCTTGGTGTTTTACCTACAGTTCTGGAGATACAAATTTCTGTCATCCAGCATGGTGAATTCCATTGAATAACAGTGAGTCCCTGAAAAAGACTCCCTACCTGCAAAATGGGTAGAATGTATGGCTCCAGTACTAATTTTATATAGTTTTTTGTACATGGAAGTGGAATAGTCCTCTAACCTGTTGGTAGAATTGAATAGTGTCACGTGAACAACTTGAGAGAAGAAGGCAAAAAAGATCTGTTCTCTCTGTTAATTTTTCTAGTCTAGCTGTCTATGGAACCACATTAGCTTTATTATTAATGTAATACAAATAAATAACACCTAGAATCTCTAACCGAAGTAGGGCCCTATGGACCTAAGCAGTGTACACTCATACAGTAACAGAAAGATGCTATCCAAATAGCTTAGACCCAAAATATACAAGACAGACAAAGGATCGGGGAAAGGAAGTACTATTACACCCAATTTAGAGAAGAGGAACTGAGGCACAGAGATTAAATGACTTGCCCAAGGTCATTCAGGAAGTCTGGGGCAGAGCCAGAAATGGAACCCCCATCCTCTGAGTCCCAGTACAGTGATTTTACCCCAGGACCATCCCCTCTTCTCACTATAAGTTGAAAATAACAGAGCACTTCAAAATGGTGGTTTCAGTTCACGTGGAATCTCAACCCCAGTTTTGGTAGACGGGGCCCTTAATATTGAATTAATGCCATAAAATAGTACTGTGAGGTAGTGTAATATTTATGAATGATTCATAAAGTATCCTTGCTGGACAAATTCCAGATTGCCCACCTAAATTCATCCCTGTGCTGTTTCAATTTCTGAGGGGAATATAGTTATTCCTCAAGCCCCTCCTAAAAAGTGTTCTCATGAAACAGAATGGCTGCTATGTTGTACCCACAAGGTTGCTGAAATTCAGTCCTAGCTGATCTCTTACATATACATTCCATAATGCACTCTGAGATCTCTGTTGTGTAAAAGTTGTAATATAAATGTATGATATAATATTCAGATATGTTTATTCAATGTTACAAATTTAGCAGGGGGAATATTTCTGTATGCTGACACCCATAATCCAGGATAAACAGAATTCTTGGTAAAATCTTTTAATGAAAATTGCTTTTCCCCACCCTGTGTTTTAGACATTGACGAGTGTGAAAATGACTTCTACAATGGGGGTTGTGTCCATGAGTGCATCAACATTCCGGGCAACTACAGGTGCACGTGCTATGATGGATTCATGTTGGCCCATGACGGTCACAACTGTCTTGGTAAGTAATTAATGTGGTGAAGATGAGTGACTCAGTTTGTGCATTTTACCTATTAAGTTGTGGTTAGCAAGCCATATTTTCTCTCTGAATTCTGTAGTCAGGCATATATTATCAGTTAAAACCTAATCCAAACCCCACTGAAATAGACTGGAATCTTTCCATTGAGTCCAATGGCCTTTGGATTAGGCCCTTAATATGTTCACTGAGCCTGAGAATGACAAGCTTTGCTTCTCCTAGCCCTCAATCCATTCAAATCTAATTTGTCCATCCCTAATGTATATCAAAAAGCCACTGCCACACTTACGCTGAATGTTATTTTTTTTCTTCAGAAAAGTTACCTGTCTTCATTTCCTTCCCTTTTTTTTTTTTAGAGAACTCTCTCTCTCTCTCTCTCTCTCTCTCTCTCTCTATTGTCTCCAACTCCTACCATTCCAGCACTAGGAAACCCATTGTCCTATGTTTTAAAGTCTGGCTCATTGTTTTCAATGCAGTAGCAGGGTATCAGTAACTGGTGTACATTAGCAGGACCACATGACCAGCCTTTCATGTGATTTTTAAAAAAACGAAACTCCTAGGGGACTAGAAGAATTAATAATAGTTAAGCAATACTATTACTGGTAGACACTTGGCCAGGGACTAATCCAGTTCTTAACTGTCAAAGCTACAAGTCTGGTGAGAGTACAGGATTCCTGGGGAGTAGAACAGTGCAATGGTACAATTATAACTATGTTACCAGTGTTTAAGTCAGAGATGGGCACAAGCTGCCAGATGTGCATGCAGATTCACATCTGGATTTCAAACACCCAAGGTTCAGGGATGTTTGGATCCAAGATTTTGGTTCATACCCATTTCATGATTTTCAAACATGTTTGGGAATGAAGATGTATATTCCCACATTCTGTAAATTAAAGATGTGTACATATTACATTTAGTGCCATTACATCCATTTATAACTGCTACTGCAAGTCCCCCATCCCTACCTTCATGATAGGTCTTTGTGCTGAATCCTAGTGTCCATGCTTCCTGCCTTCCATTCAGCTGTGCATGTACAAGTACATGTGCACATACATGTACAATCCGCAATAGACTGAGTTGCTCAAAAATCCCAGGCACAAATTCCAGTGACCAGTGTTTTGACACAGACCAAACATCATTGTGGGGTAGTATGTGTAAAATCATATGGTAGGTAGTAGGCACTGACTGGCACAGCTGACATTTTAGTCTGGTTAAAGCTGAAAACCCTGTTTACATAGTGAAAATTGGGAGATCAGATAATGAATAACAAATAATATTGTCCAGTAATGTCAATCTGCACTCAGTGAGGCTGTGGAACAACTAGAATTTTTGAGCAGGTGTTCCTTAATCTTGCAGCTCATATATTTCCCCCATTGTTCATTTTCATGCTGGAGTGATGTTTGTTCAGATGGGTTGTACATCCAGCCTATTAACGGCTTTTTGACCTGAGCTTCCAAATTTTGTCTGTCACAAAAACAAACAGAAATTTAAAAGGCTCTGAACAGACTAATGTATAAATATAGCTCTAGACTTTCCCTCCATTCTTCACAGTATTCTAAAAGTCTGTCAGTAAATTTAGGTTAAAGCTTTCTGGGCAAGATCATCCTCCTGGATTAATGTGTTTCAAATAGAGATGGTCAAATTAATAATTATATGAGAACATGGGTTTTTCGTCTATTAAGAACAGTCTTTTTTTTAAAAAAACTATTCATACTAATGTTCATGAATATCTAATAAAACAGGGCACAAACCATGTTCAAATAGCACAGTCAGTGCATGAATGTGTGTGGAAATGTGTGTGTGGTTATTGCTTCTTGTTTTGTTTTGTTTTGTTTATTTTGCTGTATTCGACCGGTTTTATTTTCAGCTCAATTTTGGTGTGATCTTCTCGATGGTGAGGGCTGGGTGTGGTGTGCTAACAAACAGAAGACAAGGGGCATGAACTGATAAACACACATTCATTAGATCTGTGGGGTTTTCCTGCAGGTCTCCAGCATCATGGCTCTCCATTGCCTAAGCCAAAACCCCCATCTGGAGGGTCTTCAGAGCAGAGAATGGAACTCTGCTGACTGTGCAGATACTCAAATTTTCTCCATTGACTTTAGGTCAGCCACATGTTTTGGAGGGCATGACCCACAATAATATAGAACATTATACTGAAACTCATGGAGTTTCCTAGAGTAGCTTCACGCCTCCTACAAGAGGGCATGGTCCTCCCCAACATATTCTTCAAGTATTGACCTAAGATTTACCAAGAGTCTCCTGCAGATGTGTCATGTTCAGTGGCTATCCCCCAGATCATGCTCCACTTTGTGAATTGGCACTCTTCATCCCATTCAAAAGCCTCTGCAAAGCTGACTGCACAGAGGAGATTCAGTGAACTAAGGAGGAGAGGGAATAATACTATGTGGGCTCCTCAGGATAGATATTTAGGACACTGGACTAAGGTTAAGTCTTCATCCTTTTGGGGACACATAGCTAGGAGATCAAGTATCAGGGGGTAGCCGTGTTAGTTTGTATCTATAAAAACAACAAGGAGTCTGGTGGTACCTTAAAGACTAACAGATTTATTTGGGCATAAGCTTTCGTGGGTAAAAACCTCACTTCTTCAGATGCTTTTTTTGTTTTTTTTTTATAGCTAGGAGAGGATATGTTCCTTGGAATGCATATTGAAAAGTTGGGATGGTGGATGATTGCTGGCATGTGGCAATAAAATAACTGATTTTATATTCTCACAATGAAAAGGAAATTAGGGGAACAGTCTCTCCTTTCCCCCTTTTAAAATTTTAAACCAATATACAGATGTTGAAATGTGCCCAATAGTGAGCCCTCAAGATGGAAGTCTTCAGTCCAGACAGTGGCAGTGCAAGACCCTTGCCATTCCGTACAATCATACTTTAACCTAGTCATGAATGACACTTTTTGGGGAGTGCCTGTGTCTCTTAGAAACTGGACATCAGTCATCAAAAGGGGAACATTCTTGTCTTTTTATATACAGGGTAGGTGTATGCATAACTTCCCGTAAACTGAGATGAGTATGCATGCCTTTAACCATTGAGTGACATTGTTGGCTGTCTTAATATTAGTAGCTGAGTTCATGAGCACTTAAATCCCAGACAAAGTGAGCTACAACAAACTGTGCATTTGCACAAGTGAAACTGCGATTTCCATCACTTTTTGGAAATTTTGGCCAGGGCGAACTTTGGCTATTTGCTGCCAAAGAAAAGAGATTTTTCCTTTCTTTTCTAATGGAGAAATTCAACCCTGGAATAAATAAGAGTTGCTGTGTGTCCCTTTTCCTCCACACATACATCCCTTCCTTTCAAAAACTACCTCTTGTTTCTGTGGTTAACAGGAAAAACCAGTAATGTTTTATTAAAATGGTACAAAATAGTTTCTCGCCAGTTAATGAACTGTTTTGCTGATATTTTTTCAGCTTTATGTACAAGTGATATCTCCAGCAAATCTCAAAGCCAAAGGATAGCCAGTTTGGGACTATATCATGTCTTTTATACATATCTCCATGACTTTTCTGGAAAAGCCATATAGTACTTGATCAGGATGAAATAAATAAGGCTCTATAGAAACTAAACAGGATTCTAAATTCTATAGAATTTAACATGCAATTATTTCAGTTCTACAGAATTAGTAAACCATCCTATGGAATTTAATAGTTATATTGCTACTATAACATTCCAGAGGTTGGTTTAAACATGGCCTCTTCTTTCTGTATTTAATTCAATAGGACCCTTCCATAAGAGTTTCATTGACATCACTAGAAGTTGTATGCTTGGATACAAGGCAGAGGTCACCCTATTGTAGTTCATTTGCTCTACAATTTTTAATGAGAGACTTATCGATAGTGATTCCCTAAGCTACACATGTGACTATGTAGCACTCTTGGGATTACACTTGACTTCTCTAGAACTCCACTGACCAGAGGATATAATCCAGTCATAGTTGAGAAGAAAGCTACATCATAGCCCCCACGTCTTTTGCTTCATACAGGGCCCTGCAAAATTTTGAACCATCCCTACTTGTCAAGGTTCACATTCCTTTCTAAGCCTCCACTGCATGTCTTTGTAATATAGTCAGTGTAGAAAAATGATTACAATCTTCTTCAGATGCAGCCAAAGATGGAGTTTTCTCAATTAATTAGACAAGATGAGGTTGATGGGTTAAGTGTTTTCTCCTGTGCTCGTATTTAAACATTTTCTCTTTCTTTCTAATGAAGTGAACTTTTTTTTTGGATGAGATTTCTTGGCTACAAATTTATACTGGAAAATATCCAAATCTGTCCTCTGGGGAGTTCAACTCGCTCTCTATTTGACACTTTTATTGAGGAATTTCTCAAATATAATGTGAAATGACACCATGGGGAATTCAAACTATGATGAGATCCTTGTCTTTCTAAAAATAACTGCTTTTAGTATTGCAGTCACTTGAAATAGCAGTAGTTCTCTTTGAATATTATTATTCTAAATTCTATTCAGTAGATACAAGACTAATGTTTAGGCTCTTGCAATAAGCTTTCTTTATTCTTAATTTGAAACCAGTAATGAAATATGCTTTCTGCTTCCATATATGAAGTACTGCTCTTATTTCTTAAAAGCAATTAGCTCACTTGTCCAGATGTTGTTTTCAGTTTTATTTTCTCCCATTGATTTATTGATAAATTAATTTTATTTCATGTCCTTCATAGTTTTAGCCATAGTGTCACTTTCAGTTGCTCTTTTTCTTCTAGCCAAGGCCCTGAAATAATTGACCATCCTTTCAATTGATGCCTAATAGCCATAGTAGATATAAATCATCCATAGTAAATATAAATTTTAAGATTAAATTCTGATTTTTGATATGCGGAGTGCTCCAGTGACATCTATAGGAGATGTCAGCATGAGCTTCAGTGGGTGGGATTTATCCCTTAAAAACTACTTATTCAGAATATGATCTCAGGCCCAGTTCAGCAAAGCAACTAGACGCGTTCTTAATGCCCATTATCAGCAGTGGGATTTACAGTTAAGCACCAGATTAAGTGTTTTGCTGAAGGGATCGACTTAAGTGTGAACTTAAATGCTTTGCTAAATTAGGTCCCTAGAATCATATTCTGAAAGATGATGGGCCTGTATGGGTAGAATTTAGCACTTAATTTATTGCTATCTTTTGATTAGAAGAGTTGCTGATTTCTTTGGGGAATTGTATTATCTAATGGATCACTCTGCTGGTAGCTCTGTGGATAAAGCAGTTATATACCAACACACTGGTGCCTAGACACCGCTATCTTTGCATGAGCTCTTGCCATGATTTCAAAGATTTAAGCACGGGGTGAGGTGGCTAAAGCACCGGTGCTGTAAGGCTTCTTCCATTTCAGACTAAGGTGCAACATGGGTGTGGGGAGGGTTGTATTTCTATGCTGCTGCTGTTGTGGAGACTTTAGAATTTGTTGTTACTTTCTACCATAATGTCTGTGAGTTCCGAGTAGCAGCCAGGGTGATAAATGGAGAATGACTTGAGTCTAGCAGGGAAGAGAGAGAGATTGATTTTCTTGCTTTTCAGTCTAATCCTGGCTCTGTCACTGTTTTACTCTGTGGTTTCCAATCTATAAAATTGGGTTAATAATATTTACCTACCTACCTCACTGGAGTGTTGTATGAATGGCAGGAAGAAAGTATGGTCAGCTCCTAGTAATGGTCTTCTGGGAAGATGTCTGTGCTGATTTTATATCTCACAGCAATCTTTCATGGCACTGACAATGAGGTTTGTTGACGCACTTACAGTGTCCTGCTGGGGGTGGATGAGGTGGTGCTATTGTAGTCCAGATCTTGCATCTGAGAAATTCCAGATAGTGGTGATGAGCAATTTCCCTATCTCCTCAGAGACCCTCAACTATAGGACACTGCTTACTTAGTCTGGTCATGTATCCTGCTCCACATGAATTTGAGGCTGCTGGGAGAGACAGTGAGATGTACTGGGTTGAAGCATTGCCACCACTGTATAGATGATACTCAGCTCTATGTTTTGTCTTCACTAAACGTGGATTCTGCTTTTTTCTGTGGAGTCAAAAATGACTTCTAGGCTTTGGGCTTCAGTGGGAAAAAAGGTGCTGTAGAGAATACAGTGAGCTGAGACTATTTTAGAGAAAAGTTCAGGTGTTCAGTTTTGTTAAACTGACAACAAGATACATGGGAGGAGATCTCAGGCTGAGATGCAGGACTGGATGGAGGAAGAGGAGTCAGGAGTAAAAAGGCAGATTTGACAATCACCAGCATGAAGATGATGGTTGAAATTGTGTGAATGGATGTGTGTACCTAAAGAAAGGGAGTAAAGTGAGAGGAGGGGGTCAAAGATGGAGTCCAAAGGGACCACCATGGAGAGTGGAGAAGGAAGACCTACCTATTCAGATGCAGTAGGAATGATCAGAGAGAGGAGAAGCACCAGGAGGAGGACAGTTACAATAGCCAAGCAGGAAGATGTGACAAACATAGTTAAAAGCAGCATAGTTCAAGGAGGATAAGAATGGGATATAGACCTGAGATTCAGCCAGGAAACCTTGGTAAGGGCAATTCTCACTGCTAGCCACAGCTAACCATTCCAAAGCTATTCAACAGTTCAGAAAGTGGAGACGAATGCCTTGTCTATTTGAAACTGGAAGCTGAGAGAGCCTTGTTTTGCAAGATTTCCTGGCCAGAGTGGCTGATGTTTCTCTGTACCAAGTCTTCTGTTTCCCAATCGCTAATCTGAATATGAAAAAATAAGGAAAGAAAACAATGTGTACAGGTTATACATGGAGGAACATTATTTGGATTGATTGTTGCATTTAAAATCCTCCAAATTGCATTGTTCTTCTCCTGGAGGCAGAATTATGAAGATATCATTATCAGTCTTTCTTCCCGCCCCCCCCCCAATATTGAAATTACTGTCTTAGTAGAAATCCAACTAAACTGAATCCACATTTGGGGAAATTATCACGAGTCCTGTTTTTACACCAGGAATAAATTTAATTGTATCAGTAATCAATTTTGCCCTTTGCATAGCTCAATAAAAGCGTTATTCATAGCTCTCTGGACGCCGCCTCCACCCCCAGCTATCATCTGTAACATTCCCTTTTTAACAGGAGTTAGTGTTGCTTTATTACAAAAACATTTTCTGTTTTCCAGATTGCATTCACCTTAACACGTTAGTTTATATTTCATAGAGAAGTTTTTTCTTTAACATCTCCAGGCAATAAGCCTTCTTAAGTAGGTGTCATACAGTTGTTCACCACCACCAAACAAGACACAAGATAATATAGACAATAATTTTTATTTTAATATGTTAATTTTAGTTATATTCTTCTGTATGGTGTTACTTGCTATACTATCCAAGCACTTCACAAACACTTAATGGATTTATACTCATGACATCCCGGTGAGGAAAGAAAGTATTATTTTCTACATTTTAATAATTTTTGTATGCCTCAGTTCCCTATTTAAGTGACCTCCTGATCTCCACACCAGATAGACCTTTGAGGATTTGAGCCTAAGTGTGAGCTTGATGATCCTGTTGTTGTTGTTAAAAATAGTACTCCTAAAGCATCTTTCAGTTGAATGTTTTATAAACTTTAATTAAATCTCATAACAACCTTTGGACATCAATAAGTGATTAGTGGTTTTACAGGGGTTACTTCCACCTGTATTGCACTGCAGCCATCTTTAACAATACACAGTCTTACTGCACAACACTTTGGGACAGGAAGTGAATTGACATTGCCGAACGTTATTACCTGGGTTGGAAACAGGAGAGCAAAAGAAGTCATGTCTCTCTCTAAATGCATTTCGGGGCAGGGCATAAAACCAAGAACCTAACTTCTTGTGGTCATTTAGAAGCTAATGGCCCATTTCGTAAAAGTTGGGATGCTAGCCCCAATGTACTGGCCTGATTCCAACCCAGATGATGATATGCTGCAATTTCAATTGGATAATATATATAAAATTTTAAAATGGCAGTTCAGCACTTTTCACATTCAGCACTTCAGTGCCCTCCCTTTGCTGTCAAGGATCATTTGATCTTTTTTAAACTGTTTGTTTATTTTAACAAGTTTACAAATTCTTGCCATGTAAATATCAGAAACAAACTGACTGAACTGAAAATGGAGATATCCTATCTCCTAGAACGGACCTTGAAAGATCATCGAGTCCAACCCCCTGCCTTCACTAGCAGGACCAAGTACTGATTTTGCTCCAGATCCCTAAGTGGCCCCCTCAAGGATTGAACTCACAACCCTGGGTTTAGCAGACCAATGCTCAAACCACTGAGCTATCCCAAACCAATCATTGCAACAATTAGCTACACCGGAATATAGTCATCAGATCTTTCTTTTTAGCAGGATGTTACAGAGTGACCATCATTACAACACATGTAATTTCTAGTAATTTTATTAAATTGAATGAAATCTCTATATACACATATTTAACAGACCAGGCATGTCTATCAAATGTTACTATATAGTTTATTTTTTTAAAAATTCAGTTTGAAACAAAAACCTACCTGATGCCTCTCCCACACTTTTGGGATGAATGTGTAAACTGGGGATGGGGTTGGCTGAATCTGTCTCTGAACCTAAAGCAGGAGGGGAGTTGCAAATATATAAGAAATCATTTCATATACTCCCAGATGCGAAATGTCGACAAGTTGTAACACTAATTGATTTACGCTTGCATAATCATTGGCGTGGTTAAAGAGAGCAGTGCCTTACTTTTGATTCAGCTTTATTTTTTCTTCCCTCTCTTCAGACAGCTGCATGCAATATGTTGCTCACATGAACTCCAAATGAATGCTTCTATTACTGATGTTTATTTTTCTTTATATTACCCAACAGTTCAAATAGATTTTTTTCCTGTTAAAACATTGAACATTTAAAATGTGAAACTAAACAACTTTTGGAAAGCTTCATACATTTCATAAACACAAATATTTTTAAGAGAAACTGAATGATTGGCCATTCATTTGGTCCTCCTCCAGCTGCCTTCCCCCTAGTTTGCTAAACCTACTTGACGGGTAGGGATCAGACCATTTGGTACTGTCACCCTCTAATACACTAGATATGCCTTTAATGATATTATCAGTCATAAATTCTCTTAAAGATTTTCATAGTTGCAAATCTGATTGAAACCCCTTGGCACTCAGAGGAGGGATGTAGAAACCCAATGGCTTTATTTTAATAACTCTTCATTTTTATTAAAACACATACAAAACCACACACTTTTATCGACTAAAGCCCTTACTCTTTTACAGCAAGCATTTTGCATGAGTAGGGATTTCAGGGTTTGGCAGTTGTTTGAGGTCTAGGAGGAGGCCAGACTTTCAAAATGAGTTGCAATAGGTGCACCAGCAAAAATCCACATTGTAGATTGAAGTGAAGTGCACAAGTAACTGATTTTTATACACAAATGGAAAGTTTCTCTGTATGGAAACAGGTGAATGCATGTTTATTTTACTTTTGTGCCATGTTTTTAAAACCTAACATTAGAAGTAGCAGTTCCTAGTCATATCATGTTTTACAAAATATTTCTAACTCCCTACTTGTTCAGAGAATTGATTTTACTTTTAATAGTGTTATATCAGTTTAAAACAGTCACTAGTCCCCTTTGATTCAGTTTTTTGCCTCAAATGAATTATTACAATGACAAACACATCTAAGGCACTGAACCCTTTAGTATTCAGATGCACAAAATTAAATACCTGAATTTAATAATGATCAATAGTCATCCGCATGTACTACAGTCCAGTGATTCTCAAACTTTTTTACGGGGGACTCCTTTCACACAGCAAGCCTCTGAGTGCGACCCTCCTTACAAATTAAAAACACCTTTTAATATATTTAATACCATTATAAATGCTGGAGGCAAAGCGGCGTTTGGGGTGGAGGCTGACAGCTCATGACCCCCGACATAATAACCTTGTGACCCCATGAGGGGTCACAACCCCCAGTTTGAGAACCCCTTTACTACATCTTCCATCCATGGATCTCTATGTGTTGTACAAATACTAATGAATTAAGCCTCAAAGCTCACCTTTAATGTAGTGTTATAATTATAGGATTAATTTTGATGTTGCTACCCTTCCTGCCCTCCTCTTGTCCTCATGGCTGTTTTTAAGTTTTATTGTTTTTCTCCCTTATCTGCTTCTTACTACTGGCCATGTGGTAATTACTGGAAAGTTCCAGGAGTCCCTTCATTCAAATCCTCACAAACATCAGGTCTTTGGCTTGTCTGGAAAAGTTTATTTTGTATAGTCCAGCAGGGACTGCAAAGTGCCGCTTGAAGCGCGGTGGAGTATAGATTTGCCCACACTCACCTCTGACTCTCCTCTTTCCCTCTCAGGTGACCCCTCCCCCACCAGCAGCTTGAACCCCTATCCTGTAAGCCCATCCTCCTCCAAATTAGAGTGAGTTGCATTGTAGTCTGGCAAACAGAGACACAGTGCCACTCAGGTTTGACTAGGGTTACCGTATTTAAAAAATAAAAAAAGAGGACACTCCACCGGGCCCTGGACGGGGCTTTGATTACCAAAAAGCCGGACATGTCCGGGAAAAACTGGACGTATGGTAACCCTAGGTCTGACCTGGCCAAAAAGTGATCAGACAGTGGCCCTGCAGGGTCTGAGGCCTATATAGTCCAGGCACATGTCATCTGTTAACAGTTTGTGCCCCCATTAATAGAAGTACTAGTTCACAAAACAAGTCCAAGAGAGGCATTTTTAGTACCTCAGGCTTGGTTAGCATGACTCTGGTCAAAGGGCATAAGACAGGGGTGGGCAAACTTTTTGGCCCGAGGGCCACATCTGGGTATGGAAATTTGTATGGCAGGTCATGAATGCTCATGAAATTGGAGTTGGGGTGCAGGAGGGGGTGAGGGCTCTGGCTGGGGGTGCAGGCTCCGGGGTAGGGCCAGAAATGAGGAGTTCAGGGTGTAGGAGGGGGGCCTTGGGCTGGGGTGAGGGCCCCTGCTGGGGATGAGGGCTCTGGGGTGAGGCTGGGGATGAAGGGCTTGGGGTGTAGGAGGGTGTTCCAGGCTGGGACTGAGGGGTTTGGAGTGTGGGAGGGGGATCGGAGTGGGGGCAGGGAGTTGGGACATGGCGGGTGGCTCAGGGGTGCAGGCTCGGGGAAGCGCTTACCTCAAGCGGTTTCCGGAAGCAGCAGGATGTCCCCCCTCCAGCTCCTATGCAGAGGCACAGCCAGGCGGCCCTGCGCACTGCCCCATCCAAAGGTGCAGCCCCTGCAGCTCCCATTGGGTGCAGTTCCCAGCCAATGGGAGCTGCGGAGGCAGCGCTTGGGGCAGGAGCAATGTGTGGAGTGGAGGCCCCTGGCTGCCTCTATGCGTAGGAGCCAGAAGGGGAACATGCTGCTGCTTCTGGGAGCCATGTGGAGTGGCCCCCGACCCTGCTTCCCGGCTGGAGCATCAGAGCGGAGCAAGCCCCAGACCCCACTCCCCGGCAGGAGCTCGAAGGCTGGATTAAAATGGCTGGTTGGCTGGATGTGGCCCGTAGGCCATAGTTTGCCCACCCTAAGGCATAAGACCTTCCCATAAGTCCAAAGAAATGGTCATGGCTAAAGATCTATGGCCTATGAACGATGTCTCTTTTAAAGGCATGCTCCATTAGACCATGGATGGGAACCACGGGTGCTGACGTTTGTTTTTGCCGGTGGGTGCGCCTCTCTGTCCCCTCCCCAGTGTGAGCATGGGCAGGGCCTCGCGGGGAAGAAGCTGAGCACGGGCAGGGCCTACTCAGGTCAGAGTGGCAGGTGGGGTGTAAGGGGAAGAGGCCAAGTGTGGGCAGGGCCTCTGGGCAGAGCATGGGCAGAGAAGGAGGCGGGGCCACAGTCCAGGCATCAGAGCACACACAAGATTAATCGGGCCATGTGGATTTTTTTTGGTCGATGCTTGAGCCCCGGAACCCACAGTGTCAGCACCTATGGTAGGAACTGTTATCTCCATTTTTACATACCATATGGGAAACTGAGACACAGAGAAGTTAGAGAGCTCTAATTTCTGTATCCCTGAGTGTTTGGATGCCCAACGTCAGCTACCTGACTTTTCAGAGCTGCAATCCCATGGATATCAGTTGGAGCTGTAAGTGGTCAGCACCTTCAAAAATTTGTGCCCTTAGTGTAGTTAAGCTTGGAAGCTCACTTTTGAAAAAGTGTCCCTAGATTATTGTCCAGTGTTTCACACAGAAAAAAGCCAGGAATTCTGATTCTAAGGGGCCTGATCCAAAGCCATTGAAGTTAGTGGATCATTGATCTAAAGCTCATTGAAGATAGGTTCTGAGTCCTGTGCTTTTGCCATAAGACATTCCTTCTGCCAGTCCCCAGGAGTCTTTACATGAAAGCTTTCCTTCTGAGCACATCTTAAATATTTGGGCACCCAAAATTAACCTCCTGTGTTTACGTGACAGAGCTTTCTTTGCATGTTAATTTACTATCTGCTTGCTTTTTTCATCCACTGAGACCTAAAAGGTACCAAAACGAGAGTGAGTTTGGGTCAGCTCAATTGTAAATGTTGTTAGGTCTGAGGAAACACTGTAATAAAAATTATGGAGTAAATCTTGGTCAATGACAACTAGGAAGGAATAATCTCAGCCTATCATAAATAAAGAACCCAGAAGTTGTATGTCAGCAAAATTGATTTCTGCCTCTTATTTCTGCAAGTATTCCTGTGATTTGATTTTTAAATACTCCCATAGAGGAGGCAGTCGATCAAACTAAGTTAGTGGCTTACATTGACACTGTACTCACAAATATGTTCTACAGTATGTTAGCATGAGCCAGTAATTTGGAAGCCAGATTCTACTCTTTGATGTGTATTTGGCTCTCATTAAATTAGAGAGAAACTTTAAGGTGGGATATGTCTCTACTGTACATGTGTTGATCCAGTTAGTTGTAATCGGATACCTGGAGTGGCCTTTATGTAAACACAAATGGTGTCTCTGTCAATATAAGTACTTTTGAACTGCATCACTATAGTACCTGAGCACCTGCTATTTTTGTGGGAGCCACTGAAATAAGGAGGGCACGGGTGATTGGGAGAAGAAAAGGTGTGCAAGGGTGGATTGATAAATTATTATTCATTTTTATTTATAATACAGTACTTGTAATTACACTGTAGTTACATAGCATTTAGGATATAGTTATGCTTTAGCTACGTTTCCTGATAACTAATTATCACTAATTCACATAACCAGAGCTTACCTATATGACCATATACTTATCTCTTTGGTTTCATATTTAATACATGTAGTTTTAGAATCCAAGTGTAGTAACTGTGTTGTATTTATGTTATCTTTATATTTAGATTGTTAGTTAACATCCTGGTTTTAGTAGTAATGATCAAAAAGTAATTAGTAATTATCTTACAGTGTAATTGCAGTGCAAGTATAGTGTAATTAGAGTAAAAAATGTAACCATATTTTTTTTCTCAGGGCTTGTCTAAACAAAGAGTTAGTGCACAGCAAGCTGGGGCATACATCTACAGTGAACGAGCATGCTCACACTCACTAACTTCAAAAGTTCTGTAGTTCAAATTGCAGTAGATCAAAGCACACTGCAGAACATCTAGTGTGTGGTAGTAGGATCCACATGGCAGTTAGAGCACTATAGATTTACACGCCAGCTTGCCACTTACTAACTCTCTGTTTAGTCAAGTCCTAAAATGGACGAGCACTAAAAGTAAACTATGATAATCAATACTCTTGTTAAGCAGGTCCCAGGCCAAAATCTTGGTTTCTATCACTCTTTGTAGGGCCCTGTTCTTGCAATTTGATGCACACAGTGGATTCGTGAACCCATGTAGAGTCCCACTGACTTCAGTAGGACTATGTGCAGGTGTAAAGGACTGGAGCATATCGTAAGATCAGCGCCTAAAACTCTTTGGGCCTAATCCAAACCCTACAGAAGTCAGTTGGGTTCTTTCCACTGATTAAATGGGCTTTGGATCAGACCCTTTCTATGTAAAGAAATGGCAGTATCTCACTATGCATTACACAATGGAAACGTATCCAATTACATGATATAACATTACCCTAAAAGGGAGGAATTCTCTAGCTTAATGATACCAAAACAAACATATGGACAAAATTATGATAACACCTTTTAATATGGCATTTGGAAGACTACAGGTAATAGCTAAAAAAGAAATAAATGTATTTCTGGACTTGGCAGTACCAAAATGATGGTTCAAAAAATTGGAAGGACTTTGGAGAAGAACACAAAGAAATGCTTAAGGGGCTGCAGAGATTGATATATATGGAAAATCTGGAAAGAAACTGAATATACATAACTGTAAATAAACTAGTAACTGAAATCCCATGCTGTCACACAAGTGTAATTCATAAAATAATGTATGTAAAAAAGCTGAAAATGTGGGCTCTGGTTTCATTGTGCTGTGTTATAGTGAGCAATGTTGCTGTTTGTACACGATCCCCAAAATTTTTGCACAGAGCTGCCCCCGGCTGGAGGCACAACTACCCGTTTGTTACCCCATTTACCTGTTACTTCCACCTCCTCTGATCAACTGTCACATACCAACTGCCCCAGTAGCAGCGAGAAGTAAGGGTGGCATGGTATGGGGAGGTCGTCACTTTTTGGGGGTAGAGGGGTGGTCATCACAGCCTGAAATATTTTCAAACAGGGTCCTAGCAAAAAAAGTTTGAGAACCTCTGGCCTATGCTGGTTGTGTTGTTGTGTGGGTGGTTGTCTTGTTTTGTGTCTAGGGGAGTTGTGCTGGGATATTTGTGTGGGTGGCAGTTGGGTGCGTGGGTAACCAAGTAATCTACCATTTGTGCAGTCTCCCTCATACAACCCATGAAATTATTGCATGTAAATAAGCTGTAAAGTAAGGTTCGTGATTGGCTGAGTTGCCTTTGATATCACAATGGTCTTCTTGTGATTTAGATACATGCCTTACTGAATCTGTACACTGCACAGGTATAATTCTTAAGCTCAAAAGGGCTGAGATTGGATGGTAACAAACAGTGAATCTCAGTGATGATTGAATCTGGTGAAATTCTGAGCAAAAAGAGCTCTCAACCATGCTAGTAGTTGTTTCAATATTTTCACACTGACGCTACAGACATAATAGCTTCAGAGTGATACACACACATTCCTGGAGTCATATTATATAGATGAGAACTGAGGGAGCATATGATAACCCTTTCCAGATATGGGAATAGGGGTGAGAACCAAGGAGACATTGTTTCATTTTGTCATAGCTAAGGAAAATTTTGGCTGAATATCACTGGGGGGAAAGTTTTTATAATGATAATGATTAGACAGTGTAATAATCTCCTAAGCAAAGTATTTGAAGCTTTGCTCGAGTCATTTAAAACAGAATGGACAAAGCACTGAAGAATGTTAAGTGGATATTTATTTATTAAGATTTCAGTTTTATAAATATGCCACACCAAAGGGTGCCTTTCCAAAACTCCAGGACTTTGTGGTATACATTAAAAACAATATAATATAGGAGATACATGATCTAATAAGGCTTCTACATCTGTTTTTCTTCAGTTTTAAAGCAGGTTTAAAAATAAAATAACCAAATTATTTAAATATGTGTGAATTTTTTAAAATGTCTGTGACACTGCAAAAATTGTGTTTAAATTGATTTTTGTAAGTATTCCTAATGTACTGTCATCCCAAGCATTATTGTTTACAAAAGAAAAAGTGTATAATCTTTCAAGGTTGAAATGGTATAAATATGGACTGAAAATCTTTTCTATTATTTACTTAGTGTAATATAAAAGTACCTATAATACATTGTTAGCTAAATACTAGAAAAAGAAAACTAATGACACTGTGTATAGCATTTTGGCTCTATATTAAGAAAAAAGTCTTCTAATTCACTATGATAAAATCTATGGGTTGCTATATTTAGACTCAACTGGGAATTTCAACTCTTTTTTTTTTTAATGCTCTTTAGAAGCATTGCAAAACTTCCTTTGTTTAACTCTGTCTCTCATTTATGTTGAAGAGCTAAGTGAGAAACTGCTTCTGAAACTAGGCAGAGATGCAATAAAAAGTATTAATATGACAGGCAACATTGAGCTGCACATCCCATTATTGATTTATAGAATTAGAAATGGCCTTGTACTTCGAGAACAGGTTAGGGAGTCGAATAATCTGAATTCTCTGTTCCAGGGGCTTGTTTTGTGACTGAGGGCACAAGTCATTTAGCATTTGATCCTGCAAGAGGCTAAGCACTCTGGTCCCAATCCATCAAAGCACTTAGGTGCCAATCCAGTATGTGCTTATGCGTGCAACTCCTTGCACGGTCAAGGCATTATCTTCTCTGACTCAATTTTCTCCTGTGTTAAATGGGTGTGATACTTACCTATGAGTGTCAAGTCTTAATTTATGTTTGTGAAAAGCTTTTAGATTCTCAGTTGGAAGATGTGATACAGTGCAAAGGTTTAAAATTACTGGAAAGAGTCCCGTTGATTTCAGTGGAATATTTTGAGTGACTGTAGGCCCAGTCTCTCAAATTTATTTGATTGTATGTTGAAAGCATGTAAAGCTTATTCCTATGTTGTGAAATCACATGAACATTGGGGGGTTGGACTGAGTTTCAGTTTAAGTGAGTTTGAAATCAAAACTTCAAATGAAAAACTGAAGGGGATCAAGTCTACATGATTCAAAAGTAAGAAGGTTCCAGTGAATGGCAACTGTAATTTCACACAGCTTTAGTTCTCAAGTTGGAGTTAACATGTGCGCACCAAATCACTACTCTATGATATCTTCGTGACAGTACTTCAAGGAGTTATGTGGCCGCAACTGGCTGTGGCCAATCAGACATAAGAATATAGTATTTGTCAATACCAGATCAGAACAGTGATTCGTCTAGTCTAGTATTCTGTCTCTGAAAACAACCAATATCAGATGTTTCAGAGGAAGATATAAGAAATCCCATAATGAAATAACCTGCCCATAGAGTGTTTCTTCTTAACCGCTGCCAATTAGAGGTTGGCTTATGCAGAAAGCATGTGGTTTATATCCCCTGTAAATATTTTATCCTGTCTAATGTAACTGTGGATGTTTTCATGATCCACATAATCCATTGTTTAAAATCTTTAAAATCTACTAAACTGTTGGACTGGTATCTCATGGCAATGAGTTCTGCAGGTTAATTATGTGTTTTGGTTTAAAAAATATATTTTATCGGTTTGAAATCTGTTACCTTTCAATCAATCACTTGTGGAAAATTCCTACAATAATAATAGAAAATGCTTACCTTTTAATTAGTTTTTTTTTTAATCCTACAAAATTAAATAAAGAATTATATTCCTGCTATAGAATTTCATCAAATGGGATTCAAGATACCGGTAGGAAAGATATAACTCTGTTAAATTCTACAAATGTTTTACAGCAATTTCTATATAAGCATATTGATTTCATCCCTATTAAATTCATTAGCACTTTCCATGAGGGGATGATGCAGATGCTTCTGTAGTGTCTTTTAGCTGCTCAGTGGATGACAACACCCTCAATTATATCAACCATAGCAACACCAACTGCTCTTTGAAAGAGCTACAGGTAGCTAAGCTTGTTCATTTAGTTTGTAATGCAACACACACATAATTAGTATCTAAATGTTTTATACCTATGGAAGCATTTTTTAATTAAATGTTTTCTAAGGTCTTGATAGCTGGAAAAGCCACATAGTTGGAGTTCTAACAAGATTTCTAGCAGCGTATATCTGTGTAACAGAGGGCATAATTAAAATGAATGATGTCTCATTTTACATTTAAAAAAAAATCTTAACACGTAGGTAGTATCTTTTACCCTGAAAGGTCTTGATTTTATTTTTAAGACACAACCTGTAGCCTGAATAATCTCTTATGCAGGTTATTGATATGTAGGGGGCTGGAAATTCTGGACTAGATCCTCAGCTGGCATAAATTGGTATATTTCCATTGTACCTATGACAATTTACACTGGGTGAGGATCTGGCCCCCTATGTGTTTTAGGATCATGAACTTTGTAACTTTGCTTTGTTGGGATGTAGCATTGTCCCTGCACAGAGTGAGAAAATGGGTTCTTGGGCTACCTCTTCCCCAGGTGTGGAACTTGTGAAGTTGGCAGGAACGGGGTAGTTTATCGTGGAGACAGCATTCCCCACTCATTCACTCTCACTTCCCAGCAAGGATATTGTCTGGGTTTTTTGCTCCCTTGCACTTGCAGAAATGAAGAGGAGCATATAACACATTAAAGTATAATCCTTAGAGTGCTCCTTATATATCTAACAAAATCTGGTTGGAATGCTTTCCATGCTATCCCAAATGTCTTTCATCGAAAGCCACATTCTTCCAATGCATCTGGGATTGCCCAGTTATTAAGAATCTCTGCTTCTAAATTCAGCGGGTCTGTTATAAGATTATGATAAACCAATATCAATTAACATCATCACTCTTCCTGCATGGTATTACCAATGCTGCTGCTTCATCTGTGGGAATAGTCAATACCTTTTTCCTACTTGCTTAAAAGCATATACTTGTCCTCTGGATCTCCAGTATATCATCCTTCTGTTGAAACCTGAAATAAATAATTTGTTTAGTATTTATAGTGTCTAAATCTGACACACATGTAAATTAAGGAAGCAGTCAAACACATTTTTCAGACCATATTTTGGATAGATTATTTGGAATAAAATCCCTTAACAGTTTGTAAATTGAAGAAATCCATAAACAGGTTCTCTCCACTATCCTATGCTACAACTGGCAACTGACTCTTCCACCTCTGTCACCAAAAAATGTTTTTTCCACATTCAGAACACTTTCCATGGTATATTGGGCATTGCTTCTGCATTTTGCCAATATGATAACTAGAGCTGGTTGAAAATTGGAGTTCCATAATTTCCCCCCAGAGGATAGGTATTTTGAAACTTGTTTTAATTCTGAATGGGGTGAAAAGTAAAAATAAACTTTTTTTTTGTGGAAAAGTTCCAAAAAAATTCTGATTGAAATCAACCTTTTTCAAAATTCACAGATAGAAATATTCCATTTTACTTTATTGAACTGAATAAAAATTTCATTTTAGATTGGTTTGTCATTAATCTGTGTTTGCCTGAGCTGCCATGGTGCCTTATGGGAATGGTAGTTCAGGTGCCTCATCTCCACCTTCTCTTCTATGGAAGAGGCCCCCATCTGGCCCATAATGGAAAATGGGCACTTTGCGCCTAAACTATGTCTTCCATCAGGCTTTGTGACAGTTCAAGGAAACACAGATTAATGTCTGACTGATCCAAAACAAAATGTTTCAATTCAGTTTGACCAAACTAGGGTGACCATACGTCTCATTTTGGCTGGGACATTCCCTTTTTTAAGCCCTGTCCCGGCCGTCCTGACTTTTTTGGTACTATAACCCTGACAGCAGAACTGGGAGCTGAGCACTAATAACATTAGGTTTTTTGAAAACCCCACTGTGATGGAGCAGAGCAACCTCATAGGAGCAGGAGCATCTGGGCTTAACTAGCCCTGTCCCCCATTCTCCCATACCTGCAGCCAATGCCGGCCAGGAGGGAGAAGAAAAGGACAGAGCCTGGCTCAGTTAAGGGCTGGCTGGCAAAGAGGCCTCTCTATGTGAGGGGAGCTCCACTACAACCCTGACAGCCAGAAGAGCTGCAGGGTGAGAAGCACTGCATCCCTGACCGAGAGAGACTGTTGAGGAGACTGGGGATGACCCAGCAGTGAGTGAATTTTACTATTTGACTGTAAGGGCATTGTGGGTCTACACCCTTTCCAGCCTTATATTCGTCCCCGCCCAGAGGGACCTGAAGCTGGGACAGGATGCCACAAAAGGGCCACAAGGGGGCACTACTCCAAGAGAGCCACTACAGGCCTTTTGGACTATAAGGATCACTCCCAAAACTGTAGGACCCTGTCAATGTTTCTTCACACAGGGCCCTGGGCTGGGACCCAGTGGAGAGGGAGGGCCCAGGTCTCCCTTCCACACCTCTTTAAGGGCTGAGGCTGAAATGCAAGTGGAGGCCAGAAGATTCCTGGCCTAAGGTCAGGAACCAGGAATCTCTGCCAGGTCAGCGAAGCAAGAGGTTATTTGTTTTTTAATATTTTAAATAAGAAGATTGAGCAAAGTATTGCTATACCCACTTTATAGTTAGGGAATCTGTGTCAGAGAGATTTGTTGTCAAAGCCTTTAGATTTGTGTTTAACTTTGTTCAAAACAAAGTCTTATTGAGGTCAAATATGACAGATAAGTACAAAATATAGATTGACAGAATATAGTGACGTTGGCAGTAGAGAAATCATACATAGCCATATTGTTCATGATCCTGGCATGGGTGAGCTTTAGGGGAGGATGTAAGAAAGGTGTAAGCAGTCAGAAACTATGAGGAAGTATAGGAACTGCTTTCTGTGTATGTGTGAGGTAACAGTTGCCCAAAAGACATAGCAAGGAGGCAAGACTATCACAAAAGATGACCTGACATGAAGACTGGGCAGTTCACACGATCCCTCCTCAAGCTTTCCCTGAGTTGGTCTGATTCCGTACGCAATCTACAGATTACTGTTTGGCCAATATTTTCAAACCTTAGGGCCTAAAGTTAGGCTACTAAATCCATGCTTAGGCATCTGAACAGAAGCAGTCTCATTTTCAAAAGCGCTAGGCACCCCAGATCCCATGGAAATCTATGGGAACTGCAGGCATATGCTACCTTTATTTAGCTATATGTGGGCCTCTAATATAGATTTAGGAACCTAAATTTAAGGGCACTCAGGTTTGAGACTATTGGCCTTTACTAAATATTTTGCAAAAAGAGCAGTTAACTTACTTTGAAAAGCTGTTAGGGAATTATGTTCTGTTCAAACAGGATTGTCAAGGGATACATATATGTGTGTGTATTTGTGTGTGTATGTATATAAAAGGAGAGATGATTAACAAGAATATAGAGGCTTCAAGTAAAATGTCATTTTAGTGAGCTCTAGTGTTTATTTTGGAAATGCTAAAAGCCGTGAAAAGTGTTTTGATGTCTTAAAAGGGCAAATTGTGGTGCCTGATTGTTTATGAGAAAGAAAGAAACAAATGACAACAGCAGACTTGACCTATGTGCTCTGTTGGCATAATAGCATTGAGGCAGTTTATTTCTGTTCAGTAAATGGGCAGACATCATACAAGCTAATATTAAGCTATCTATTTGAAGGGAATGAAATTATTCCCTGTTATGACAGAACACAGGCTTCAGCTACATTTGCAGAGAGTGGAAAGATATTTGATTATTATTTTTTAATCAGTGTGGGGAATATAAACTTTTTTTTTCATTGTATTGTTTTCTTGGGGTTCCAGTTTAAGGACAAAATACCATAATGAATAACCCAAATATTAGCACAGCAGGTTGGGAGCGATTCAGGAAAACTGGTTTATTATCTTAGCCTTGGATGCTGAGCAGACAGTCTGGCTGCATTTATAGTCTCCAAAAGCGATGTTTTTTGTTGATTAGAATAGAGATGATGATTTATTACTAGAACTGGATAAATACCACTAAAAACTTCCCGCAAGTTATTGCTTTTCAAAGGCATCGGCTTCAGCCACACTTGTGCCTTACTGTCTTTTATTTTCAATGGAAATTTGAGAAATCCAAATACAAATAGCCCCAGAAAGCGAAATTTAAGCTCCCACATTCAAGTGCTTCTATCAAAGCAAATGAGAGCAAATGAAAACCCAATTACGTTACATCAGTGACTGTGGAGCAGACCAACAATTAAAGCTCAATAAATGACACTATTTATAGGAGATGGGATACTGTTTGACACATCATGGGATCAAGCTCCCATTGAGCTAGAGGCTGTACACCTTCATGATAAAAAGATAGCTCCAAAGAATGTACAGTCTATACAGTTAATTGATAATTTGTGCAATTTATTCTCCATCTTAGAGATGTGTTTTCACTTTTAAGATAAAAGAAACCCTTGAAGGGGTAAATGCATTTTTCTTTTCTAAAGAATTTGTGTTATGTAGACAAACTTTTCAGCTAAATCTAATTGCCTCCACACACCAAAAGAAGAGGAAAAGCATTAAAAGAAACTGAAAAAAAGAAATGAAAAACAGGTTCCCACATAGAGCCATTGAGGTAAATTGATGTTGAGAATAATTATTTCTAATTAGAAGGATCCATGAAAGATGGAATAACCAGATAGTTGCCAGCTGATGCAATTATCAGTGTTTCTTATTTCTCCCTTTTTCTGCAAAACTTGTTTGGCTTTTGCAGGGTATCACAATTTTCATACTTTCTGTTTTTAAAGGGATATTTTAGTAAGCATTCACAGCTGTCGCTTTTTTCCCACCTTCTAAAGATGCATGTTATCTGTTGATCTGATCTATACTTTGTGTAAAGTTTCTATCACTGTGGTATCTAAATGCTGAGCTCATTGGTTTTCATTCTCCTTTTCATGCAATGTTTCTTCTCCACTTTTGCCACATTCCCTTTTTTAGTCCAGAGGCCAGATTTTTTCAGGTGTCTAGCTTTATGTACATATGTTTGAAAATTTTGGCCATGCTCTTAAAATCTCTGCGAGATCTACTCCCTCTCACCCTGAAGATATGCTTATTGCACATTCACAATCAGATATGTCCTTTTCTCATTCATTCATGCTCCTAATACCTACCTTTCCATTATCTAAAGGTGGTTCAATAAATGTGGCTAGCAATGATTTTACTTACAAACCTCTTGCTCTTTCACGACCACATCAGCTGGTGTGATCCATTATTCTCTTACCTTGACAAACTTGTCACCTGTTGTATGAGCATTTCAGCAGGAGCTGCTGTCTAAGACATCTAACCTAATACCATTTGCTCAACTCCCACAGCCACTTCCAGATTTAATCTTGGTGCCTCCAATGTCATCTTGAAATCAGATCTTCCAGGACGCCTACTGCACAACAAACTGGTGCACTCTTGAGGAGTGGAACAGGGAGGTGGAAAGAGGAAAGCACTGCTATATATAAATATAGCACTGCTAAATTATGATTAGGTTAAGTTCTAGGGATGGAAAACTTTGATTCAGATGAAATAACAGGCATGAATCTGAGTCATTTTTTAAATTTTAAGGAGTTCCATATGTACATATGTTTTTATCTGTTACATTTTGTGCACTTTTACCCTTCCCAGTTTATAGCAGAAATACAAGTAGCAAAATACTACAAGAGTAGCTATATGCAGTATTTCCACCTCAGGAAGGCCTTTTCTCAGTAGATTTGCAGACCAACTTCCTGACTAAAGAGGTTCAGAATGTACTGACTTTAAGGCTCAAACATCTCTACCCATTTCTTTTATAAGCCAAAAGGTGCCCCTCTCCCCTGGAACTATGTTTTGCTAAACTATCTTGAAGTCCTGCACTACTGTTACCAGCAATCCACTTCTCTGCCGCACAGTGCTACAGTGGCAAAAGCAGCATTCTGAGAGACCACTTCCAAAAGTTTTAAAGAAAAAGTTTTAGAGTAAAATTTTCAAAAGTTCCTCAGTGACTTAGGCATCCCATTTTCAAAAGTTACTTAGGAGCTTAACTCTCACTGAAACTCAATGGGACTTACTCACTTTTGAAATGAGACTTTGACTCTTGTGTCACTTAAACACTTATGATAATGTTGCCATATGGCAGAAACATAAAAAGAAGGCAGAGAAGAGATTCTCCAGGAAAAAGAATGGGGTGGGAGTGGATGTGCATCCCTTGACAATCAGTCTGCCTAGTTTGTTTCCATTTCTTTCCACTGCAAGCTTGTGGGTTTGGTCTCAGATGGGATTGACTTTAGAGGTGTCCTTTGGTTATTGGCTTTTTCCCTGGAATGTGTTGAAAAAGTATGGTTGATCAGAATTATTTTTCAAAGCGAGGCCCTTGGGGACACTGGCTGAAACAGGTGTGCCATCTTCATGTGGTAACTACTCTGAATTAGCCACGGTTGCAATACAGGTGGGCTGCTTTGACAGGTTTAGCAGATACATTAATTGAAAAGCCAGACGCATGTTTGTTGGTTTTACTAAAAAATACTCCATGAGCTGTAGTGACCAGACACACACACATGCTCCTCCACCTCATCCCACAATCCAAACCATGCACAAGGTCTAATTCAGTGGTTCTCAAACTTTTGTACTGGTGACCCCTTTTCAAATAGCAACTAAATTATTTGATGAACGTTATTAGACAGCTCCAACTAAGACTGTGCTTGACACTGTAGATAATAGGAGATATGGTTATTGTCCTCTAAGGCCCAGTCATGCAATGAGCTCTAATCAAGCTGGTCCCATGGTAGGGCTAAGGCCGAAATAGAGAGACAAACCAATGCTATACAGTGTACAAAGCAATCAGACTCTCAAAGTTTGCTGGGGGCGTTTCTACAGTATGGGAGTAAGCATGTTCTAGAGCCGAGTTGCTCCCTTTTCCTCAAATCTTCTCCTTTGTCTTTATTTTTTAATCATTTTGGTGCAAGTAACTGACAATATTTTGCTATTAGAAATTTCTCCCGTTGTTTTCAGAGTCTGAACTGTGTTAATGTTAACTCTAAGATACAAAGGGTAGGGATTGGTGGTAAATGGGGCAGTCTCATTACAGAAGTGGTAAATCATCAGATTTTACTGTCAAAAGCAGAAAAACATGTTGATAAATTATTGCATTGGTTTCAAATTATTCATCAGAATGGAAAGGCAATTGTTCAAGCTGTTTTGTGAAAATATAGACAGCAACACATGGAAAATGTCTCAGTTCGCTGCGAAATTGTGTTTTTGTGTATGGATCAAGTGAGATTTTTTTCTCCAGTTAGCATTAAGCTAATCTTCTAAAGAGATGAGTCTACAATCCAGTGTATAATTTTGAAGAAATTTAGTCCAAACACTGAAGACTGAATTAGGGCTATTTGTGTCAATATTAATTACTATTGCCACAAGGCCTATTCACTCACACATGCAGCCCCTTGCAAAATCGTCTGACTGCTCCTTCCCCTCCCAGCTCCAATGGCTTAGATGGTCTCTCCTAATGTGCTCCTCAAATGGCTCTGATGTGTCTGCTAAAGGGGTTCAGTCTCCCAAAGGGACAAGAGGAAGTGATAACATGTTGAGAATGGTGAGGGGCAAGTGGTGTTTGTGGGGGGAACTTGAGGGAATAGTGCCTCACAGTTTCCTGGTAAAAGGGAAAGTTGTTGCATGTTCCCATCCTGGTCCAGGATGAAAGAGGAGACATTCTTACTGTCTAGAGCTTGTTATCCTCATTACACTGCTCTGTGCCTGCATTTACCATCCTTTAGAGTGCTGGAGCTTGAGCAGTAAACATCACTCTCACATAGGTGGATCCCCCGGTCTTAGGTCGTCAGGCTCGGTAGGGATGACTGAACCAGCCCTCCATTGCAGTGTTAATTACCAATCAGGTTTCTCTAGCATTTCAAATCTCCTGGATGCAGTGTACCTGCCTAAGCAACATGTCTGGTAATTTCATTCCATTGGTTTTCCTGAAGAAATAATTACTGCAGTAGCTATGCCAACCCTGCTGAGGCATTTATAGTTTTTGTCCCTTTCTGAAATGTTGGCACTTCCTGTGAAATAACTGGTTGGTTGTTTGCAATGCCTCACAAAAAGAACAAATTGTGAGTTTCTTGGGTGGCAGAGACACTATTGTCCAAAGAGTTAACTGGGAACAGAGATATTCTGCAATCTTTTATGAGCAAAAGATGAGAGTGCTTGCAAGGTTGAATACAGGTCAGATACACTGAGTATATCGTTTAGTGCCAGTGTTCTCCTAATGGTAAAACATATGTCTCCGTTAAACAGAACAGTATAACCATTTTAATGCCAAAGGGAGGTAATGGCGGGGGAGGGGTGGCAGAGGAGGAGAGAGGGGACCCTCAAAACAGCCAGTAGCTAATGCTGCCTTTGTGGGTTTATATATTTGCCTATTAAAATGACAATACAGACATGGAACATTTAGATTTAAGAAGTCTTTCTTTCATTAAACAACATTAAACAAACGGACAAAGTAGGGGGTTATGACTTCAGTAATTGAAGCATGCTGTTCTGTTCAAGACCAGAACTCTATAAAGACTCTTTTCACCCAATAATGCCCTTTGTGTTTGCCTGCTACCCCGATAGAAATTATTGTAGGCCCGAAGTATGTCTTTCCAAGTGGATAGGGAATGACAGAGCACAACACCACTTTTGGCAGATGGGGTCACAGCTCTTTAGAACGTTAACATTCATTGTGCTTTGGAAATCAGTTTGCAACTCAGAATGCATCGTGGCTCAAGCTGGATGTCCCTTCCCCCCATAGTTCTTTTAATGTTCACTTTAAACCTGTGAAGTGAGAAAAAGAATTAAATGGATTAATTTGGATTAACTGTAATAGTGTCCATGTAAATTGCATTAGATTGATTTACAGAGTGCCTTTTGGTTGATGCTTGCTATTTTAAACATACAGTCTACGTGTAGATATTACATTCTCATTTCCACTCATTTCCCCTAGACGTTGATGAGTGTCTGGATAACAATGGAGGATGCCAACAGATTTGTGTGAACACAATGGGCAGCTATGAGTGTCAATGCAAGGAGGGTTTTTTCCTGAGTGATAACCAGCACACCTGTATTCACCGCTCCAATGGTAAGTGCTCAGTCTTGGAGACATGTTCAGTGGAGTAACCATGTTGATAAAATGTTCAGAAATTATGTTCTTTATATTTCTCTCCTCAGATCTCTGAAAATCATTGTGCTATAGAAGTTGGGTAGTGTATTGTACCCATAGATTTCTGTGAGATATGTCTGTTGATGGGCTGGTGGGTTTTTTTTGGTAGAATCTTGACTGATTTATTATGCAGCCATCTAAACTGGCAGCATATTTATTAGTAAGGCAGGGAAAAAAGATTTTGATATGAAATAGTAATATCTGGAATGTAAAACTACTGATCATTAGAACACAGAAGTCATTTAAAATGGCAACCTCTACCCTAGGCATTGTGGTACCAAAATTTACATTGAAACAAATGGCCAATTTATTTGGGAAATTATACACACTCTTCTTTTGCCAGAAGCCCACTGAATTTGCTTGAGTTTTTGATTGCTGATAGCCAGTATCTGTAAAATCAAGGCTTTTCCATACAGCTGTGGTCATAATCTAGTGCTGATTTTTGTTGGAGCAAGCTCCTCTCTTTTTCCTGTAAATTTCAGACACAGAAGACAAGCTTGGGTGCAAAAGGGAAAAAGAGAGCAACAGAAATATACATCTTTGCAATTAGGTGGATTCTTGATGTGATCGTTCAGACTTCTGGTGACCCTAAGAGTAGTGGGAATATATTCTAGTAAACTCAGTTTAAAAAAGGTGATGGTGAGCCTCAAAGCAGCAAGATGAGTTTGGTCAACAAAATGACCACTCTAAATTTCCACTTGCCATGCAAACAGTGTCTGAATTATTTTAAGTCACTGTAATTAACCAGAGGTTCCTACTGAGTGTAGGATGTGAATTTAGTCACTATATTAACAGAAAACCAAAACCTTATAGTTTAACAGGAGGAGCTTTCTTAAAACTCAAAATATATTTCTCACAGTGTGCTTGTTCACTTAGAATTGCAGAGATAAATAATATTTTTGATTTTAAAAATATGTACAATCCAGAAAATGATTCAGTTTCTCTGTATTTTAAAATGATTGTCAAGTTTAAAGCAACCAAAGCACTTTGATTTTGAGGAGAACCTGCAATTAAGCTCCATCAGCCGATGTATTTTAAAAGTTGGTATCTAGTTATCTAATAGGTTTTTAGTCATTCTGTTCAATATAAGTTGTTCAAATTTCTGTCCAGCGTAAAGTAACCCTGACACAAAGATATCCAACAGAGCAAGGAATAGTAGCTGGAAGCTTAATGAAAACCATTTGCAGTGTGCTGCAATACAATCATTATTTCAATTTGCACATTATAAAAATTCCCAGATGTAATAAAAAGGAATTTAGATATCCGAGATGGAAGCTAATGAAACAAATGAAAAATGAGATTCTGAAGGCAAAAGATTTTTATATGAAGTAGATTTATTGAGGGAAATGGCAAGTTTTTATGGTGAGGACGATTCTTAGTTTGCAGGAGGACTGGGGAAGCTGATTTAAAGGGTGACTGAGGTATGCCCGTAATAAAAATGTGTGGGGTGAGTGTGTTTGTGCTAGCTTGTTTATAAAGAATGTGTGAAATAAGATTTAATTAAAGCAACACAGTCAAATTATTTTGGGTCTGAAATAAGAGGGCAGGAGGCAGTTACAAAATGTATTATGACACGAATGCTCTATGACTTTTCAAAAATAAAGTGTCAATTTTTTTTAAAAAAGTAAACATTATTCTGTAGCACTGTGAACCCAAACACAAATACATTGGGCTAGCACATTAGAACCAGGAAATGAAACTGAGTGACTATTTTCATTGTCCAAGCTGACTGAAGTGCAAACAGTAACCAGGCATGGTGAGAAGTGTATCAGATTCTTTCCATTAAATATATAAGCTGTTAACCTTAGGAATATTGTTTATTTTCAGTCTGTGTCACGTGTGGGTGTCTATATAAAAACTTCGGGACAAAACAGAGAAGAAATATTCTTTTATTAAAGTGTTTAACTAGAGACCTCTTTTAGTGCTAGATTGTGTCTACACTTACATGGGTGCACAGGGGTTTGTGGGAGAAAGGCACAAGGATCCTTCAACCCTTCCCACACCCAGCATCAATATGTAGGATCCAGTCACAACCCAAGCACAATGGTCCAAGCACTTCAGCATGGATGTAAATTTTAAACACAATTACACCCAATGACTTCTATGTAAAAATGTTAAAATGGGTGCATATCCATACATTTCAGGCACCTTTGATATCAATTAAAAGTACATCCTATGTGCCACACTTTAAGGTAATCCACAACAAAGCTCATTCCCCAGTCAAACAATTTCCTGTTCTTACATTTCCTCCCACCATTTTCAAATGTCTGGTGAAAAAGAGAAGCCGGGCAATGTGCCCTGGAGGACATTGGATTTGGGCTATTTCAGATGTGGGAGAATATACCCCAAAGCTCTTGAGCCCTCATAGAGATTTCCCAGCCTGCAGCCTTCTCTCATTTATGTTAATGGGGGTCCAGCTTGAGAGTTGCTGCTGACCTGTATGGCCAGTATGGCTCACGTGGTTTAAAGTTACGTGCATGCTTAAGTGATTTGACATTCAGAGCTGTGGCAATCCACATGCAATTTGGAGGGGAGAGAAAAGGTTGCAGGAGGGAAGAGTTTGGAAGAGGCACCAGAAAGTCAGTCTGTGTGTACATGGCTGGAATGCTCGCTGTGGTTGCAGCACTTCTGTAAATAGTTCTCTTAATAAAGAGCCAGTTTAGTTTTAGAACATGGAGTCTTCTCATGTTATTAGCCAATGTGTGGTACAGGAAACATGGTAGCAGCAGTCAGTCTAATGCAGTATTGATAACTCCTAGGATTTCTTTGCACATCATGCAAGATTGGCCAGCATGAGAGCTAGTCTCAGGGTGATGTGAGAAACTCCAGCTCTCTCTCAAATTTCAGCTCTGCCTAGGGAAACTTCCCTCTGATTGGCTGCTTTCCCATCAGTTCCACCTCCTGGGGAAGAGCAGCCAATCAAAGCTGCAACAGGAAACAGGCAGAATTCTCTCCCCTACTCCCCAGCAGCTGACACCATTTTCACAGGAGGGGGAGGAGGAAGCAGCAAATGCCCAGCAGCTCAGGATAGCTCCACTCCCTCTTCTCCCTTCCCCTCATGTGAACAACAGTACTTCCCCTCTCCCTTGCTGCAACACTTGGCCTCGGAAAGAGAAGAGGGGGGTGAATAATCTCTGCAGCTGCCTCCCCTATATTGAAAGAGGGAGAAAACAACCCCTCTGCAGTGCCCTCCCTCCCCAGGCCTGAGAAAGGGGTCTGATGAGCCCCAGGAGCTGCAGGAGGAGCAGACATGGGGGGAGGGTCTGAACTGATGTGGGGTGGAATTGATGGGAGACAGGCAGATCTGGGGGTGAGAACTCCTGCAGCGGGGTTCAAAATCACCTTAATACATTTGGGAAACACAAATTGTTGCACACCTGCATGGGGTTGGATGGTGAGTTCAAAACTCAAAAGACCAGCCAAACAACTCAATATAACACTTTAAAAAAATCTCATGATTTGGGGGGCAGTTTCATGACTTTTGGGGGTGTGACTCATGATCTTTGATCATTTGAGGTTGGCAATACTGTTAGTAAGACTCACAGCAAGGAGAAGCGTGTGATTAACAAGAAAATAAAGCAGCAGCTAGAAACAGAGCAAACAAGCAGCACGGAGGGACTCAGACCACTGGGAATACTGGATTTCCAGACAAAAAGCCCTGCACAAGCATGGAAACAAGAACTGAGTCTGTATACAGAGCTGACTTTGGGGGATAAAGAGGCGAAAATGAAGGTAAAGTTTTTTAAATTTCTCATTTGGGGGGAAAAGGACAAGGAGTGAGTCTGTTGCCAGAAATAATGTCGGAAGCATTAGAACAGCTGATAAAGGTGTTTGATGAGTACTATAATCCCAGACAGAACAAGACTGTAAAGAGCATGAGACTGGGGGCAGGGTGTATGTGTGTGTGGATTATTTGTGTTGTACCCAAAACAAAGAAGCAGAAGAGGGAATAGTTACAAAGCTGAGAACTCTGACATTCACATGCAACTTCGGAAACATTAAAGATTCCTTAATTAAAGATGGGCTAGAGAAGTGCCTCCAAATAGCAAGGGCACCCTTGGTGAACAGAGAAAAGATCAAAACAGTGACAGTCACTAGTGCAGAACAAGTACACAGGCTCAAGCTAATGGAACCCAAGAAGCAGAACGGAGAAAGACTGAGAATGCAGATATCATGGTCTAGTGTATATTCTCTGAAAAGCAACATGAAAGGCAGAAAGAAAATGCCTTGCCTATGGACAAAGATGCAAGGAGTGTGGGAAATGAAACCACTTTGTCACAATGCTGCAGAAATATACCCCCAGAAATATAAAGCAGCAGGACATTCAGTGATTGAGGACATTGTTCTCTTCACTGGAAGTCACTGTGTTTGCAGTGTGACTCTTGCATATCCCAAAATTCTCAGCAAACATGCACTTTAGAAGTAGGCTGACATAAATTCAGCTGCCATATTTGCAATTATTCTATTTGATCAACAACCAATCCAATCCCAGCAGGACTGTGGAGCCAGCTGCAGTATAACCCTGGAACACTGATAAGCAGCAATATTAGACTGGAGAAAGGTGACCAAGTGCTGAGGGCAGTGGGCAAATGCTGGCTGGTGCAGTGGTGCTGGAACTAAAGGTATTGGGGGTGCTACCGCACCCCCTGGCTTGACATAGTAATAACAAACATGATTGCCATCAGCAGCAGCCCCACTATAAAAAATGGTTCCAGCACCACTGGGCTGGTGTCTCCTCCAAACTTTTCCTTCTTGCAGCCTATGCTCCTCACTCCAAGGTCCATGTAGGTTGCCACAGAAGCCATGGACTGGATGGCAGCATTACAGTCCCCAAAGTAATAAGGAAAGGTAAAGCTGTGCCCCCTTTCCTATCTGCACTAGTCATCAGGGAGTGGGGAGTGTGTGCAATATCCCGCTTAAAAATCTATGAATGCCTGCTGCCACGTACACTTCCCCCAACATTCAAAGAGATCTTGTGCCTGCCTTCATCTCAACATCTCTAGGAGCTGCTGCTGGAGTATTGTGTCTTCACTCACCACTCCCAGGGGTTGTGGTTAAAAGCCACAACAGGGGGGTTTAATATCTTCTTCCGTGTATCCTGGATGGCATGTCTCCATCATTTCCAGAAGTTTTCTCATTAATTCTTATGGGCAGGAAAGATTATCCTCAGAGCAGTATGAATTTTATACTGGAGGGATTAGACTGATGTTCAAGTCAGGACAATCATTTTGCAACGTTTGTTTTGTTTTACTTTCTCCGTTGCTGACCAACGAATTAACCTCACACATCTTTTGGGAAGAGGCTATGCCCAGTACAATGTGATTCATTTATTATGCCTAAAATTTACTTCATTTCCCTCCAGCTAAGCCAGGTTTCAACATTTTATTATGCAAAAGGAAAAGAAAAAGAACAAAAAGAGTATCTTATGGCGAGGGACAAAACTTAACAGAACATAAAAGAAATTTTTGGTTATTCATATAAATATTGTACATCTTAGTTGCATTGGTAGACTATGGTAACTAGTAAATTATATAAGAGAAAAAAACTGGTGGCTTTAATAGAAACCAAAATTAGCTACCTACTAGCCTAATGTATGTTTGACCCCTTAAGTAGCATGCACTTCAGAAATCCTGGGAAGATTAGTATTTTAGGCACCATCTACACTATATCAAACTAGATGACATTAACACAAACTAGGTACCTTTTAGTTCATACCAGCAGGTCTACATGGGGCAATTGGTATAGCATGTTAGCATTCTCTACAATTCACACCCATCTAGTTCATACTGCAGGGCCATGTATTCAAGCCTTTAGACAGAGCTTAATTATGTGTCTATGGGTATGTCCAAACTGCAACTGGATGTGTGACTGCAGCATGTGTAGACGTACTTGAGCTAGCTTTGATATAGCTAGCTCATGTAACCGCAGTGAAGCCGCAGCAACATGGGCTGTATGAGCTCACCTGGGACCTGGGTGTGTACTCAAGAAGCTACCACTATGCTGCTTCCCGTTTAATTATGGCTTCACTGATATTGTTATCTTTGATCTGGCTAGCTCAAAAAATAACTTGGGTATGTTTACACTCGCTGCAGTCACACATCAGATTGCAATGTAGACATACTCTAACTCTGCTAAAGACTTGGACTACCTAGGTCTCCTGTACATACATTATGGAGGTAGCCATGGTTTTTCAGACCATTTGAAAGCCATTTGATGAGGAGTTGCTTGTCCACTTCCTCTTATCCCATAGGAATATGGTGTTCAGTTGAATCTTATTAATTTTGCAGCGCTAGCCTAGGAATGATCTGATGGATTCATGCCCGATGTCAGTTGTGGTATGGACAGACTTGATCTTAAAAGTTCACTTACTTCTTCAAACTGCTGGCTTCATTATTGTTGGAGAAGAAGAAAATTATACTTCAGTTTTTCTTCTCCTCCACCCCAACCTCAGATTTATTTATATTCTTACCCTGTTTTCATAGCTCCAACAGGATTCTGCAGTGGCAGGATAGCGGAAAGCCTGGGCCCTAGGGAAGAAGTGACCCCCAGTGGTTAGAGCAGGTGGGGACTGCAAGTTGGACTTGTGTGTTCTGTTTCCAGCTCTGTTGCTGAAACTGTGTGTGACCTTAGGCAAGTTCTTAACCTTTCTTTAGCATAGTTTAACCATGTGCAAACTATTAGATTGCATAAGGTCTTTGTGAGAGATCATCAGTTTGAGCTTCATAGAAACACAAAAAATGTATTAGTATTTCATATTAATTTGTAAGGATAACTGAATAAGTGTGTTGCCATGTCTCCATAACTTTGGAACATCAGAGATTCTCATCTCAATTCTTAAAGCTCTTTAGACATGTGCAATCTGTTAAATTATTTGGATGTACCAGACCACGCCCATTCTAAGAGCAGATGCCCTGTGCCATGGAACAGCTTCTGTAACAATAGACTGTCCCATTGTAATTTTAACAATCATTGTATTTTAGGATTTCAATTTTAACAGAGAAAAGTATGTGAGGCATCATTTAATGAAATCAATACCTCTACACTAATATGTCTGGATAACAGATATTTTGTCTATTAAAACATCATTGTCTCAGATAATATTTGGTTATGGTTTAGGAAAAGGTTCCTAAGTGTAGAAATAATAATAATAGCCCCTCTCTTCATTTGCACTGTAGCTCTTGAGTAAATAATGTAACATGGCTGCTTATCTGTAATTGCATTGATGAGGGAGGATACAGGGACAAAGAGTAATGTTAATAACATTTTAAATCTCATTGTGCTTTGGTAGAAATGTGCATACCCTGCCAGAGTCACTACTGTTTGGATTGTAAGGTTTCTAATCCGCTGTATGGGCATTGTGTGAGAGTATCCCCCACTTGACTTCTCAGTGCAGTGCTCTAGTCCAACAAATTAAATTACTCATCAGGCACCTTATTCATAAAGAGTAGTCTATAGACATAACATTTTTTAATCCTTTATGTTTCTATAAATAGTGAGAGGGTAGAACACTCAACAGTCTCTGCACTAACATGTACCACTTTAATAGGGTGATTTTTAAATAGGAAAGCAAACGCTGGCCAGTTGTAGGGGATTGATTTTAACCCTTTAAGTACCTCAGTAAAATTAAAAAACCAACAGCCAGAAAACAGTGTTGCCATTTATAACTTATTAAGCTGCACCTTATTTTATAATTTTGCATATTTCTCTTCCCTGAATTGTCCCTGGCTTGTCTAGTGTTTGTTTTGTCTGTCTCCAGTTGTGAACTCTGAGGCAAGGAACATGTAAATGTAGGGTACATATAAAAAAAGTAGTAGTTGTTAAAGTAATGTAGTGCCTTTCACCATATTGCCAACCCTATTCATTTAAAAAAAAATTGAGATAAGCCTAAAAGAAAATCACAAAATTTGCTTAAAAAATCATTGAGTTTCTTTTTATTTATCTTCTGGATTTTGAGCCTTTTAGTTTACACTCAATTGATGTTTTCAAGCTTTTCTCCACAACCATGATGGCTAGAAACTTAGTCTGTTTTTATGAAAGCCCAAAGTGACTTGCCCAAAGCATCAGAGGGAGTTGGTGGCAGAGCTAGGGTTGAGTACTCGGGTACCTCTCTCATTCCATCTATCATGAAAAATGCTATGTCCTAAGATACTGCAGAGCTAGCTAAACACAATGGCTGTGAGTTCACTGCAACTGAAAAACCAAATCTTCCAGAATTCAGAGACAGCTATAGGCCTAGATACACCAGAATCTGTGGTTGAATTCTAGGGCACTCTACAGAAGCTGGCCTGCAAAGCACGCCAGAATTTTAGGGGCCTTCTGAGAATTACAAAAACTTTTTTTTTCAATGAGGTTAAAGGGGATGTTAAGTACAATCACAAATATGCTGCCTGCAACCCTCAGCTGGCAAGAAGTCAATAAGCCAAAAGTCTAACTTGCATATATTCCATGATTGACTGGAACAGTAATCAAGCAGATGGATGCTTGAACAAGACTCAATTGGGGTGTGTGCGGGGGAGAGAGACAATAACAGGAATAACCTCTGAGGGTAGGACAAGACAGGAACTGACAGGAAAGAGTCTGTCAGAAATCACAAAGCTGGAGATTCCAAGAAGTGTGTCATGGAAAGAGCAGGTGTTTAAAACACCTAGCCGCAGCATGACAAGCAGACTGCTCACCAGGAAGAGAAGGGAATTTGTAAGTCAAATCAGAAATCTCTCCACACCTGTGTGACACAGAATGCAATGAACAGTTTATAGCTCAGCTCTTGACTGACTAGCAGCACTGATGAGAATCAAAAGCTGTATGCACGGTTGGGAAAACACACTGGAAAGCAGTACAGTTTAAAAAAGAAAATATGCAAAAGAGGCCTTCACACTCAATCATTCAATAATACTGGAAGTGTACCAATATTTTGTTCATACTGTCTGCTCAGAATACAGCAACATTATAATAAATAAAAGAACTGGAGTGTTTTTAAAATGCCCCTAGTGTTCAGCAGACTGAAACTTCAGGTGAGAAAGATCTGGGGACATACTAAGCCAAAATATCCTGGAAGAAATTCACATTCATATGTAAACCATAACAAAATGAGAATGGTATTAAATATACTGTACGTGTTATACATCGTGGTGTGTATCTCAAATGGATGGAGGGAGAAACTTGAAGGTGACAATTTTGCAACAAAAAAACTTCAAAAACAGACTCCAAAGAGAGACTGAACTTGAATTAATATGCAAATTAGATATAATTAACTTAGGTTTGAACAGAGACTGGAAATGGTTGGGTCATTACACTAATTGAATCTATTTCCTCATGTTAAGTATCCTCACACCTTCTATGGGTCATCTCGATTATCACTTCAAAAGTTTTTTTTTTTTCTCCTGCTGATGATAGTTCATCTCAATTGATTGGCCTCTTACAGTTGGTCTGGCTACTTCCACCTTTTCAGGTTCTCTGTATGTATATCTTCTTGCTGTATGTTCCAGTCTATGCATCCGATGAAGTGGGCTGTGGCCCACGAAAGTTTATGCTCAAATAAATTTGTTAGTCTCTAAGGTGCCACAAGTACTCCTGTTCTTTCTGCTATCTTATTCATCTTAAAGTTTTCCTACTTGCTCAAAAATTGGACTCAGTCTCAAGGGAATGGGCTTTTTTAGGAGATTCCAGTACTAATCTGTTGCTGAGGCAAGAGATGTAGAGAGAAAAGCCCCTTTTATGGAATGTCAGCTTTTTTGCTTCTGTCTGGTATTCAGAAATACATAGGCACACATGAAAAATAATGGAGAGAAGTTTCCTATAATGTTCGAGTTCTGGTCAAAGGTCCAGGTTAATTCTTTTCTAAACTAATTTCACCATCACTAACAAGAATAAGCTGATGTAGTCAATAATATGTGCCCTTGCTACTTCTACATGCTATATAGTATGATTGTACAGCTTCAAAAGACTTGAAAAAAGAAGAACAGGAGTACTTGTGGCACCTTAGAGACTAACAAATTTAGTCTCTAAGGTGCCACAAGTACTCCTGTTCTTCTTTTTGCGGATACAGACTAACACGGCTGTTACTCTGAAACCTGTCAAAAGACTTGTTTACTCATAGAGAGACAAGGTGACCTGAAGAAGAGCTCCATGTAAGCTCGTCCCTCTCACCAACAGAAGATGGTCATATAAAAGAGATTACCTCACACACCTTGTATCTCTATTATCCTGGGAAGAACACGGCTACAACAACACTCATTTACCCATAGGTAGTTGTGGAAAATATGTTTCTTCCACAGCTCCAACATAACACATCTACCTATGGAAAAACACCCTTTCCCCTCTCCATGATACACAGTATCCCCTTTATAAGCTTTCCAGTGCATTTATATCTGATTAAATCATAGCACAAGCAACGTAACCCAATATAACCTAGTACAATGTGCTGTAAGCATCAAGTTACAATGGTGATTTACAAGTCTTGGCAGTTTTTCCCCCAATAGGTAATATGGACTGGGGATAATGCTATAGCTGCAATCCCCAATCCACATCAAACTGTAAAGTACTAAACAAGTCATGACCAAGAAAACATACTTCTCCTCCTTTCCGAAGAGAAAATTTTTGTCAGACGTTCACATAATCAGTGTTACCATATTAGTATTTTATGTAATAAGAATCATTTATTTAAACTGACATTTATATGGAATGTTACAAGTACAAAGTTGGGAGAGATAGCAATACAAATGTATTCTACAATGTGCATTCTTGACAAAAGGTAAGGTAGATCTGCCTATCAAAGTACTATCCTAATAATTATTTGCACTTCGGATACCAACTTTCATCCGATGACATCAAAGCACTTTACAAATTCCACCTAAATGTCATAAGATACCTATAAGATAGGTAGTATTATCTCCCATTTTATAGATCATGTAAATTAGAGAGAGAGATGTTAATTGACTTGCCCGTGGTCACACAGGACGTCTGTGGCAGAACTGAGAATCAGAGCTGGTCAGAAAAACTTTGACAAATTTTCATTCAGAGAATGTAGTTCCATCTAAATCAAAAAGCTTTGTGAAATCACGTCAATTGTGCTGAAATTTAGTTTGAGGAAAAAAAGGGAAAAAAGAAGCCCTAACGATGTTGAAAGTCTCATTTTGACATCAGAATGAAACATTTTGATTTTTCCTGTGAAATCTACTTTTCATTTCATTTCAATTTGTTTTAATTTTTCTATTAGATTCTAACATAAAATAAAATGTCAAAATCAAAATGAAACATTTTAATCATCCTCTTTTTTTAAATTTTATATAGAATTTTAAAGTTTTGGAGGGGTTGTTCCTAATTGGAGCAAAACCAAAATTTGAACGCTTCCACAAAATGGAGTTTCTGTACTCTCTCCAGTTTGTCCACATCTTTCCTAAAGTGAGGCATCAGAATTGGACACAGAACTCCAGCTGATGCCTCACCAGTGCTGAGTACAGTGGGACAATTGCTTCTCATGTCTTACATATGAGACTCATGTTAATAGATCCCAGAAGGATATTAGCCTTTTTTTGCAACTGCATCACATTAATTCATATTTTGTTTGTGATCTACTGTAGCCCTCAGATCCTTTTCTGCAGTACTATCACTCAGCCAGTTATTCCCCATTTTGTAGATGTGCATTTGATTTTTCCATCCTAACTGTAGAACATACTGGAATTTCATCTTGTTGATTTCAGACCAATCCTATAATTTGTCAGTCATTTTGAATTCTAATCCTGTCCTCAAAAGTGCTTGGAACCTCTCCCAGCTTGGCATCATCCATAAATTTTATATTCATACTCTCCACTCCATAATCCAAGTCATTAATGAAAACATTGAATAGTATCAAAGTTAGGCTGACTCGTCTATATATAATTCCTGATTCCTCTGGGACCTCAGGTGTCTTCCATGAGTTCTCAAAGATAATTTATAGCAGTTCTGAAGTAGCCAATACCCTAGAATGAATTTCATTATTTCGCTATTTTGGCTTGTATTCCTTCCCACTTGTTAATATTAATTGTATTGAGTATCTGGTCACCATTTTAACTTTTCATTTTATACTGAAGCAAAATAGGCATTAAACGTCTCAGCTTTCTTGATGTCATCATTTATTAGCTCTCCTATCCCACTAAGTAGCGGACCTATACTTTCCTTTATTTTTCTCTTGCTCTTAATGTAATTAAAGAACCTCTTCTTGTTTCCTTTGAGACCCGTTACTAGATGTAACTCATTTTGTGCCTAAGTCTTTCTGGTTTTTGTCTCTACATGCCTGTACTATTCTTTTGTACTCATCATTAGCAATTTGTCCGTGTTTTCAATCTTTGTAGGATTTCTTTTTCATTTTCAGGTCAGTAAAGAGCCTCCTGATGCAGCTATATTAGCCTCTTATTATGTTTCCTATCTTTTCTTTGCTTTGGGATAGTTTGCGTTTGTGCCTTTAATATTGTCTTCTGGAGAAACTACCAGATCTCCTGAATTCCCTTTTCCTTTAGATTTTCTTCCCATTGGATCTGAACTACCAATTCTCTGAGTCTGTTAAAGTTTGCTTTTCGAAGTCCATTGTCCTTATTCTGGTGCTCCCACTCCTTCCTTTCTTTAGAATCATGCAGCCTAGCATTTCATGATCACTTTCACTCAAGCTGCCTTCCACCTTCAGATTTGAAACCAATTAGTCCTTGTTAGTCAGAATCAAGTCTGAAATGGCTGTCCCTCTGGTTATTTCCTTCACTTTCAGAAACAAAGAGTTGTCTCGACTACATTCCAAGAATTTACTGGACATTTTGTGTTTTGCCATATTACTTTTTCAATAGATGTCTGGGTAGTTAAAGTCCCTCATTACTATCAGGTCTTGTGTTTTGAATATTTCTGTTATTTGTTTTAGACATGTCTCATACACCTCCTTTTCCTGATTTGGTGATCTATCATAGAACCCTACAGTTACCTCACCCCATCTTTTCCCCCATTTGTATTTACCAAGAGACTTTCAACTGTTCTGCCGCTCACCTCCATCTGGACCTCAGAACAAGTGTATATATTCTTGATGAATAATGCAACACCTCCTCCCTTTTTCCCCTGTTTGTCCTTCCTGAACATGCTATACCCTCTGTACCAATATTGCAGTCATGAGATTTACCCCAGCAAGTCTCAGTTATGTCAATTAAGTCATATTTTAGCTTATGCACCAATTCTTCCAGGTCTTCTGGTTTATTCCCATACTCCTTACATTTGTGTATTGACATCTAAGATGTTGAGCAGATTTCCCCACTGATTTCACTCTTGTTGCTCTTATGACCCTTTTGTAATTTTCCATGTCCCTCTGAACATCTTGCCTTCTGTTAAGGTCACTATTTTTTATGCTTACCTGTGTGGTTTTATTACTTGCTCCCTTTGAACGTAGTTTAAAGCTCTCCTATTGCCTTATTATTTTTGGTTGGTTGGCATGGTTGAGAAAGCCAAAGCCCTCCCATTTACACCAGCCGTGCATTCATCTCCAGGATCCATCTCTCCCTAATTGCAGGGCCGCCCAGAGGGGGGGGCAAGTGGGGCAATTTGCCCCGGGCCCCACAGGGGCCCTCACGAGAATATAGTATTCTATAGTATTGCAACCTTTTTTTTATGGAAGGGGCCCCTGAAATTGCTTTGCCCCAGGCCCCCTGAATCCTCTGGGCAGCCTTGCCTAATTGGGCTTTGCCCTGGAATGGGAGGATGTATGAGAACACCATATATGCTCTCAACTCCTTCACCATCACTTCCAGAGCCTGTCAGTCACGCTAGCTGGAGGAGTGATGATGCAAAGAGCCTTATTCCCACTCCTTTCTCTTCCTTTCTCCCCCTCCAAATTTGTCTGCTTGTTTACTGTGGGTTCAGTCCTTCCAAATGATGAACAATGTCTGGATATGTCGAGCAACTTTAACTTGTATTGAAACTATTGGGCGTTGAGGGATCTCAACACATTGCAGAATTAGGCCCTAAGACTGTAGGAGGGGAGGGCAGCCAGTATTGCTTTCAGTGTGCACGGACCCTGAAGTGACATGTCTGTGTGGGATGAAGTGCACAGCCATAGCCACTGAATGAAAGTCAGGTCCAAAAATTTCCATTACAACCTTTTTTCAAGGGAAAATTGGTTTTTTGACTACATGAATTTTTTCATGAACGTTATTTGCTTTGTACAATATTTTTTATTTTTAGTCAAGCAATTGAACACCAAAACACTGAAGTATTTTGATTTGGATATTCCACCATTGTGCCTCATGGGAGTTGTAGTTTGATTGCCTCATGTCCCCTTTCTCTTCTCTAAGCTGGGCTTCTCAGCCAGATTTCATCTCACATGATGTATCACAGCCATGTGATTCATATGATGCCCCACAGTCTCCTGTCTTGAAGAGGGGAGGTGGTGCATCGTGAGATATATAGTCCAACCAGAGAGATGGGCCTGTCGAGAATGGGAGCATTTCTGAATCAAACTAGTTAAATTTTTGGCCAAAATGTCATTGGAGGCTGGGGGTGGGTTGGTTGGTTGGTTTTCATTTGTTTGCCAAAAAGTCAAAAAAAAAAAATTGGCAGGAAAAACCGTCCATTTTGCAGCCAACTCTACTGAATGACAACTTTCAAGCTGAACAAGAAGTGACACTGACTACCCCTGTTTTTATGAGTAAGGCGGGTCTCACTGATGAGTGTTCTCTCCGCAAGTGCTCCAGGAACTTTGTACCTGCTTCTGGCTTCCCCAGACATAATGCTTCCAGAGCCCTCCACTCATCTTCCACAGGAAGAGCTATAATTTGGCCTAAATGCTTCTCTAATGGACACTTGATTATGCTGCTGTAATTGGGGGTTTGAAAACATATCATTAAAGAATCCTGTAATCAACTGCCTGACAACAGGACTTGGGGAGCAAATACTTTCCTAGCTAATCTAGGTCTCTGTCTTTTATGCTGAATAATTTAGTTGCCCATAAATACTTCAGAAAAGGTTTGGTACCCAGATATCAGCATATCTTTTTGGCATTTGGCTAAGATAAAGTTCATTTTCAGCCAGGGGCGGCTCTATGTTTTTTGCCGCCCCAAGCACAGCAGTCAGGCGGGCTTCGGCAGCACACCTGCAGGCGGTCAGCTGGTCACGCGGATTCAGCAGTGTTTCTGCGGGTAATCTGCCAGTCGCACGCCTTCGGCGTACCCGCCGCCGAATTGCCACCGAAACCGCGGGAACAGTGGACCTCCCTGACTGCTGCCCTCATGGCGACCAGCACGCCGCCCCCCACAGCTTGCCGCCCCAGGCACACACTTGCTGCGCTGGTGCCTGGAGCCACCCCTGTTTTCAGCTACTCTCAGCTGAGATAACTTGCTCCATGGAATCTTATGAGAGTTCACAAAAGGAGATAGTAAACTGTCAATCTTGAGCTATGTCTTAAAGAAGCTGAATAGTTATCTGCCTAGAGAATTCTGAATGAATCTAGAGGATTTCAGAAACTCAGTGGAATGCTGTATGGAAAACCCCTGTAACAGAGCAGAACACAAATTGCAGCAACAGAATAAAAGACTAACAATAGTTATTCTGAGTACATAGATTTAAAAAAAACCCAAAGAGTAAAGCAGAGCTTTAGTGAGCAGGAAACTTTTTGTACTTTCTTTGTTTGCTGCTCTCTTTAGGGTATGTCTACACTGCATCTGAGAGTGACCCTCTCAGTCTGGGTCCACATACTCAGCTAGTAGAACTCACACTAATGCTCTAAAAATAGCTGTGTAGACCCTGGGGCTGTGGCTTGAGTTTGGACTCTGAAGCCCACCCCCAACTCCACAGGCTTAGAACCTATGCTCCAGCCCTAGCCACAATGTCTACACAGCTATCAGGGCTGGCTCCAGGCACCAGCCTGGCAAGCAGGTGCTTGGGACGGCCGCTCCAGAGAGGGGCGGCACGTCCAGCTATTCGGCGGCAATTCGGCAGAAGGTCCCTTACTCCCGCTCGGAGCGAAGGACCTCCCACCGAATTGCCGCCACAGATCACGATCGCGGCTGCTTTTTTTTTTTTTTTTTTGGCTGCTTGGGGCGGCCAAAACCCTGGAGCCGGCCCTGAGAGCTATTTTTAGAACGCTAGTGCGAACTCCACTTGCACAAGTCTGTGAACCCCGGGCTGGGAAGCCCATTCCCAGATGAATTGTAGTCATGTCCATACCCAGAGTGTGATAGAAACTGTTACAGTGTTCTCTCTGATATCAAGTGACCAAAGAAGCTTTCCTATTCTCCATCCTGTGGGTCCAGTTTTTAATCCAGCTTTGAGGCACACCAGAGCTGGCTGTGAGTTGTAAATTGTGTCTGTATGTGGTGTTCTTTTGCTAATATGATTCTTTTAAAATATAATTTTCAAATCTTAGAGATATTTTTCCATTCTAGATTTAAGTGCTTAAGGTTTATTTTTATATCAAATGATTGAAATCTTACTAGGTGTAGCTAGACTTGTTTTAGTTCTTCATTTCCTATCAAAACACCTATAAAAACATCATTTTATTCTAGTGCTGAGTTATATCAGTCATGGCATGTCAAGTGTGATTATGGTCTGAAAAATGCCTCTATTAAAATGACATCTTAGTGTTCCAAATCTATTCTCCCCAGTGACTTCCAGATGATATTTACAAGATTTTCGCACTTGCCACCATAACCTGATGTCAGAAAAAAACATGCAAAACGATTTTCTTTCTTACTTTGTGCAACATCCCAGATGTTGCCAACAGAGGACTCCAGAATCAGAGTTGAACTGGTGATTTTGTTAATGTTACATGAATGAGGCAGAGTTACATATCAAGAACAACATTATCTTTCCCTTTTTCCAGCATCATCCTTCCACAGCCATATTGATTGCACATTATTGACAATGGTAAAAATGTATGGTCTTTCTTTTCTGAGTGCCCCAGCTCCCAATTAACTTCAGCACCTCTGTAAATCAGGCCATTGGTTTTGCCAATAAACTGGGTAAATAGGCAAGTATTAGACATGGTATGTGTAGGAATCAGGCTTTGTACATGTGACTGTTCTGATGATTACTGCACTCTAAGTTTGTGCTATGTTGCATGGCTCTTTTTTCCTTTATTTCTTTATGCAGAGCTCATGAAAGTGAGGGACTACTATGAGCCAGGTCTACTGCATGCAGGTGCTGTGCAAATTTCCCCGTGCAGTTCTGCCAGTCCATCGTCATCCTGTGCTTTCATCTTTCAGCCTGTTTGTGAGCACAGAATGCCAGTTGTTAGGTGCATAAGTGGGTGTTAGGATGAAATAAGACACAGGCACCGGCTTCCTCCAGGCCCCGGAGGTACTGCCCGCTCAGCTCCTGGCCCTGCCCCCTTCCCTCAAGCCCCTGTCCCCACCCTGCCTCTTCCCACCCCCACTGCACCCCAGATCCCACCCCCAACCCATCCCTGCCCTCATCCCAGACCCACCTCTTCCTGCTCCCTCCCTGCATCTTCCTGCCCCCTCCCCTGAGCACACCGCATCCCTGCTCCTTCCCCCCAGCACCTCCTGCATGCCACGAAACAGCTGGTTGCAGTGGGCAGGAGGCACTGGAAGGGAGGAGGAGGAATTGATTGGTGGGGCCACTGGCAGACGGGATGCTTTGGGGGGAGAGGGGAGCTGGCTGCTGATAGGTGCTAAGCTCCCACTAATTTTTTTTCTGCACCTATGAAATAAGATTGCTTTGATAAAGCATGAGAACTTGAACCCTGGTCTTCAGAATGCTTCCCCTAACTTCTCACACTGTAGTGTTCTGGCTGAAGTGGAGACATGATTTAAGGCCCAATCAAACCACCATTAAAATCTGTATACTCCCATTGATCTTAATGGGAGTTGGACAGGCCCGTAAGAGACTAAGAATATCTGTCAAAAGCTAATACAACAACAGAGAGTCTAAACTAAATGTAATTAAAGTTATTATTGATTTGTATTACAGTAGCACCTAGAGGTCCTAGCCAAGATCAGGTCCCATTATGCTAGGTACTGTATAAACACAGGGTATGAGACAGTCCCTGACCTGAAGAGCTTACATCCTAAATAGACAAGACTGACAACAAGTAGGAGAAAGGAAATATTGTTATCTCCATTTTACAGATGAAGAACTGAAACACAGAGAGATTAAGGCCCAAATCCTCAAAGGTATTTAGGCACCTAACGCCCATCAATACCTTTGAGAATCTGGACCTAAGTGACTTTCCTGAGTCCCACAGGAAGTTTGTGACAGGGCTAAAAACTGAACTCGGATCTCCTGATTCCTAGTCCAGTGTTGTAACCACTAGGCCATCTCACCTCTTTGTCAAGAAGTCCCAGCTGGAGAAGAGCCAGACTACAAACCAGTTTAAGTTTTAAACAAGCATGGTGAGAATTTTGGAGAGGGGAGTAAACTTGAATGTAACCACAATTTATCAAGACTATAAAGATAAGAGGTTAAGAGGAAGAAAGAATAAAGGGGAGAACATCACTACTGAAAAGCCTTGTAACTTCCTGGGACAATTATAACCATGGCCTTTTGTCACCTAGTTTTCTGATGGCAGGGGAAAGGCAGCATCTCTGGTAATTCTATGCTGGAATAGAAGTTGAAATTTTGCGGAAATACCAGATTCACTCTTGGTCATGAAGAAGTATAGATGTTGAAAGCAGTTAATATCTGGACCACACTATAGCTGGACCACAAATCTCTGTTGAGGGCTATGGTCCTTGTGATCCTTTGTAGTAATCTGTAGGTCAAAGGTGTCTTTTGATGCTCTGCAATAGAAAGAATGAGAGAGAGAGGCCAAAAGAAACTGATATATGATAATTAGGTTATAAAACAACAACTTACTGAAACTTATACTTGCCATGCGATCCCATGATTAAAACACCACTAATGATAGTTATTCTAGTATAAAAAGTGCCACAGGGGTAAGCAGGTGTTGAGATAGTCATTTAAAAAAATTCTGGCACCAAAAGAAGTTGGGTTTTTAGTCGAAATAACCAGGTCTTCCTCATCTACCCAGCATCAAGTAAATCTCGATACGTACAGAAAGAACAAGAACATTAGGGTTGTACAGTGATTTAGTCAAGATTGTACAGGGGATGTTTCTTACTCTGAGTATAATGTTCCATGCAACTTTACAGTGGTATAAGAGAGCCAGGTTCTTCTCCCTTACTCACACAGTGTAGTACTTGGCAAGTTTTCTCATTGAGTTCTAAGGGACTACTTGCAGATTAATGTGGTACTCAGTGTGAGTAAGAGTGCTAGAAATGATTAATAATCTGGGATCTCCTGATAGAGATGCTTCCACCTGAGACATGGTACGGGGTTCCCCTGAAAAATTCAATCCTTTGTGGGAGGGGTACGGTGGAATTTGATGTCTCCTAAGAAGACTTCAACACCTGCAGGCTCTGTGTGTGTGAGAGAGAGGGGGGCAAGGCAGGAAGGGAACAGAGACAAGAGGGTTATTTTGATGAAGGTAAATACCCAAATAAGTTAAAGTTAAAATATAACTGCCGTAAAAATTCTCTTCTCATTAACTTGCTTGCTCTAATAATGAAGATTTTGGAAGTCTGATACCTCCTGAAATATTTTTGCTTGCCATAATGTCTGGATAGTTCTTGATAACAGGCAACTTCTGGCACATGGCAACATGTTTGATTTCTCCTCTCTGCATCTGTCTTTTTCTCCAGCACCTTTCACTGCTCCCCCAACCCTGCTTTCAAAAGGCCTTTTAGACGACTATAAATCATTCACCTCTCGCCATGCTCCCACCAAACGTTATCATTATCGCTCTGACTTGAGCCCTGAAATTTGATTTGTGTGAGTTAGGCTTCCTACCTGCCTCAAGCTGGCATTTTATTCAAATTCTTTCTCACAAGAAAACAGAATGACATATTCCATCTCCAAAGGGCCATAGCTTATTTCACTGTAAAAGAAAAAGAAAACCTTTGTATCTAAGTCATCTGCAGAGATTGTAAATTGCAGAGAGAGAGAAATTCCGAAGGGAATCAATAACATTTTATTTTTTGGTTTCTGAAGGTTTTGTTTTGTTTTTAAGACAAGGGAGAGTCTTGTAGCCACGTTGTGTTTTACTTTAATGCACAGCCAATCTTTCAGGCCTTTTTCATTGGGACTACCCATACGCTTAAGATTAAGCATGTGCTTAAGTGTTTTCCTGGACTGGAACCATAGTGCAGTAATGAATTAACATACATACCAGAGTAGAGCATTCTCTTTCCTCTTTTCCAGGTGTTTAATATTTCCAGGATTTGTATAGAATGCATGAGCAGGATGACAAATGGCATAGTTTCTTTATGGTGCAATTGACAATTGCCCTCTTGGTTAGTGACTTTAACTGTATCATTCCCTTGAAATAGCCTTTTGATCAACTCTTCCCTTCAGTGAAGAACTGTTTCTGGTGGCCACTATCTCCATGCTCCCTTCCTGGCCTGGGCACTGCTATGTTAAGATGACAGTTTGTGGTTACATTTCATCATGTCTCATATTAGGCAGTGGTAGAATTTGGATTAGATGCCAGATGACCAGAAGGGTGTGAGGTGTGAGACATTCAATATAGTTTGACTTCTCCTCATGAAAAATACTGGGTTCTTTTCTTACAGAACTCATGGTTTTCTGTTGCATAATTTCTTGCCTGTAGCATTGGAAACAGATGAGAACACCCTGGCAAATTTTCTCCTTTCTGGTTGAACTTTCAATCCTGGGTCTGTGCTGAGGAACACGGGGACTTGGCCATCCTGCTCATGAGACAGCAAGTGTCTGAGTTCTACTTTCACTAAATTATTTCTAATCCTCTTTTTTAAATGTTTCCCCTTTTAATCTTTCTCAACACTCGCTTTTTAAATGTGGTGCTTTCTCAAACCAAGGCCTTGCCCTGCCAAAGAGGTTAGTACCTGGGTTCCCAGCCCTCCGGAGTGCAGTGTTGCTGGATCCATCCCACATTGCTTGTTGACATAATTTTCTGGGCTGCCAAGTCTTTTTCCATCTCGCATCTTGGTGCTGTCTCCCACGCTTAGACACATTAACTTAGAATTCCTACACAGACTGGTAGAGCAGCAAGTATTTTAAAAGTCAGTGGTATGTCTTGTCTGCTCGCTTTGGTGCCTCTGTGATAATTATCTTACATTTTTATATAGCACCTTTCATCCTGAAGGATCCCAGAGCTCTTTATATACTTGATTCTATGCTGAGTGGTGCTGAGTAGTTGCAACTCACATTTACTTCCAGTAGGCATTGCAGCAGCTCAGCAACTCTTAGGATCAGGCTCTTAATAAACTTTTATATGCGAACTATGCACAGGAATCTTTTCCTCCACCACTGAAATGCAATGACCTCTTGTCAAATAGAGCAACGGTTTAGCGATGCACAGCAGCACCATGTACCAGTTTTACATTAGGAAGGAAAGAGTACAAGATCCAGCTGAAACTGCCAGGAGAATATGTACCGGCAGATTGTAATTACCCCTGTTGGGGGTGTCACACTGTCTGGAGTGGCTCACAACTGTGAGTGCCTATCTCATGGCAGAGTGTCAGAAAACAGGGCAGACACTGCAAACTGCTGGTGTGTTCTAGAATTAGATTTCACCAAACCAGTACCAAATGTAAACTCCTGGATCATTATAGCAGTCACAGTCATACATGGAGTCACAGACAGTCCCCTTAGCGGCTCCAGTCTATCTGGCCACCCAGACAAACTGGACTTAGTGATAAATGGTCTCTTACACCAACGATAACATCACATTTAGGTTGCTTCCAGTCCCAAGAGACCAGTCACTTACCCCAGATCGATTGATACTCGAGATGACAAGTTCATTTCACAACAACTTTCCAGGTTTTGAAATTTGTTTTTGTTCCTCATTGGAACAAAAATGAAATATTTCAAATGTTTTCACTAAAACAGATATTTTGACACATCCCAGGCCAGTGCCCTAACTACCAGGCTATAAAAACATTGTCAAAACCAGTACATCTCTGAGAAATATTTTGGCTTCAGCAAAACTGAACATTCAACATTTCATTTTGTCAGGAATGTTTGAACTAGCATGAGGACACTGGCTAAACCATTCAAGTGCTGATAGTCCTCCAGTGCCTTCTCACAATTCTTCCATGTGTCCTGAAGGACAGACATTTTCTCCCATAATTCACTGGGAAAAAATCACAGAGTCAAAGAAATGTAGGGCTGAAAGGGAGCATGAGAGGTCATTTAGCTCATTCCCCTGCCCTGTGGCTGGACCAAGAATACCTAGACCATATCTCACAGGGGTTTGTCCAACCTGTTCTTAAAAACTTCCAAAAATGGGGATTCCACATTTTCCTTTGGAAGCCTATTCAAGAGCTTAGCTACCCTTCTAGTTAGAAAGTTTTTCCTAATATCTACCCTAAAATCTCCCTTGTGGCAGATTAAGCCCATTACTACTTCTCCTTTCTTCAGCTGCACATCCTCTTTATAACAATCCTTACCAAATTTGAATACTATTATCAGGTTCCCCTTCAATCATCTTTTCTCAAGACTGAACATGTCCAGTTTTTGTAACCTTTCCTCTTAGGTCAGGTTTTCTAAACCTTTTATAATTTTTGTTGCTCTCCTCTGGACTCTCCCCAGTTTGTTCATGTCTTTCCTAAAGTGTGGCATCCAGAATTGGGCACACTTCTCCAGTTGAGGCCTCACCAATGCCAAGTAGAGTGGGATAATTACCTCCCATATCTTCTATCTAACAGTCTTGTTAATACACCCCAGAAGAGTATTAGCTTTTTTTCACAACTGCATCATATTGTTGACTCATGTTTTATTTGTGATCCACTATAGCCCCCAGAACCTTTTCTGCAGTCTAATGCCTACCCACTTATTCCCCATTTTGTAGTTGTGCATTTTATTTTATTTTTCTCTCTGTGCATAGTACATTTTACTTGTCTCTATTGAATTTCATCTTGTTGATTTGAGACCAATTTGCTAATTTGTCAAGGTCCTTTTGAATTCTAGTCCTGTCCTCCCCGCTCTGTGTAATCCACAAATTTTATTAGCATACTGTCTACTCCATTATTCAAGTCATTCATGAAAATATTGAATAGTACTAGATCCAGCACTGATCCCTGCAGGACCCCACTGGATATGCCTCCCAGTTTTGACAGTGAAACATAATCCAGAGCAGCTCATCTTTGTGCAGTGCTGAGAACTATGCAATGTGCTCCCCAAAATCCTAGCAAAGGACACTTGTGAGTGCAGCACCATTGAGGACATAGTAACTCAGGGTTTTGTAGTGTGGCTGCTCACATCTGAGCTAGGTTCACCTAGTTACTCAGACCCAGGTGCCAGTCCCTCCAAGTTAACTCTGCAGTGAAGACATACCTTTAGAGAGAAGAATGGCAATTCCTGAGCTAGTTGCTCCAGCCAGGTTAAATTGTGAGAGCTGAGAGATTTGCAGTACAAAGTGATAGGCCAATAGCAGACCCTACTTTTCCTCAATGTTGCTAAATATGAGAAAGCGGAAACAGAATGGGTTGAACCTGCAGTGTTTGAATTTGGAATGAGAGGAAAAGAGCAGGATATTGGCTGGAAATTTGTTATATATATATATATAAAGTGTGTGTGTGTTCTGTAATCCCTTTTCCATGGAAGATGTCTGGAAGGAGTATAGAAAAGCTTTAAAAAAGCTTCACAGAAATAAGAAACATCTCAGGGTCTGATCTTGCATTCATTGAAGTAAATGGTAGCATTCCCATTGATTTTTATGGGTGTAGGATCAAGCCCTAAGTGGGAGGAATTGGAGGATCAGGCACTTAAGAGGTGCAGGTTACTCAAACTGTGTTGTTCATCACACCTTTGGTCAAACCTTTTGTTATCATGGTTAATCTGTAATTGCTAACATTAGAGAACAGGCTTGAACTGTAATGCCTGGTTTTCTACTGTTTCTTTATATTTAATTTTTACCCTATGAAAATTTAGAAGGGGAGGAATTATTGTTGTTGTTTAGGTGCTAAACCTGCCCTTGGAACTGTACATGTGCATGAGTACATAGGTGCCTGTGTGTGTGCTCACACGCACATACTCTCTCTCGCCTAGCTGGGTGTGGTCCTGCTTTGGGACTTGAACACCATTTGAATATCTTTTATTTTTATTTTTCCCATTCTCTACCCATCGATGCATCCTGTAACTACCTGATATAAGAAAACAGCACCAAACATAAAGACAAAATTTGTTAGCTCCCCTGCTTATTTTAATCTACTTTAAATACTGAAGGTGAAGGCTTGTTTTACCAAAAGCAATGGACAAAAGAAGGTTAAGGGGGTTTAAGAAGAAAATAAGTAGCTCAACTTCAGCCATATTTAAGCCTTAGCTGGCAGCAGGTCATCTAAGATGAAACAGAGGTAAGAGGGGCTGGATGGAAGGGAGCAGGGCAGGACTGGGGATGTTTATGTGAAAGTCACTGGTATAGAGAAGAGCACCAAAGCCATGTCAGCAGATAGGGTCACCCAGGGATAAAGTGTAGAGGGAAAAGAAAAGGGTAGGTAACATATCCCTGTGGGGCTCCCAAAGATAGAGAGGAGGAGAAGCAGATGCTGAAAGAGAAGTTGGATAGGTAGGAGAAAGTCCAATGGCAGAGCCACAAAACTCCAGCGTAAGCCAAGGAGAATAGGGTGATAAATGGTGTCAAAGGCTGTAGAAAATTGAAAGATTGAGGACAGAGTGAAGACCTTGGGATTTTCAAGGAAGAGGTCATTTGAAACCTGGGTGGGTGCCATTTCAGTGCAGTAGATTCCGGAAGGATTGGACGAGGGGAAACCAGTGCCGCAATTGTAAAAAGCTTTATCAAGATACATAGAAGTGAAGAGTGGAAGTTAGGTGGGATGGTTGTAGTAGAGACAGGTATAGCTTGGGCATTTTTTATGTCTATGCTTATTATATGAGAAAGTAAACACTGTTGTGTCATTAAAACTTTGTATTATCAGGATATGGCCAGTCATCACTACTCTTGCTGCTTTGAACCTTTTATCCTCACCCTCCATTTCTCTGGGCGGTCTTGTACAGCACATACTGCCATAGCTTCACTGCTCCAGGATCCGAGCTAGCTAGATTAAAAGTTAGCTCAGATATGTTTACCTGAGCTGCAGTTGTCCCTTGTGGTTTCAGTGTAGACATGCACTCTCTGCCTGTCTTCTATGTCTGGAAGCACTTTGTATTTATATAAGCCCTTTGGGATGAGGGCTGTGCCTTCTTTTGTACAGCAGGCTATGGATTCTACCGGAAACATAATAAATCCTAACAGTAATATTGAGGACAGGACATGCACGTACAAAAGAGAGGAGCTAGATAATAGGGAGAGATTGAGAGAGCCATGAGGACCAATGGGGGGGGAACATGTAGGAAGGAATGGGATCAGATGGATAGATGGGAAGGACTACAAGGGAGAGTACCCAAGAAACCTCAGAGTTGGCGATATGTAAAGGAGGATGCTAGACTATAAGGGGACGGGGGATAATTGAATGAGCTCATTCCTTGAAATTCTCAAATTTCACACAGAATTGACACAGAGGGACAAAGAAAGAGGAGAGGGACATAAGAAGGTGAAGGTGGCAAATAAGTATTAATTGCTAGGTATGGGGGTCGATAAGGAAGGAGACGTAATGCTGTTATTTGAAAAAGATGGCATTACTGAAGAAGGCGAGGATGAAATGGAAGAAGTTTGCAAGTCCCACGGTCAGTGGAAAAGAGGGTAGTGGAGCAGAGGAATGCAAGGTAAAGGAGAGAGTGGCGTTAAAGGAGTCAAAGAAGGAACTAATGGAGAGTGAAGCTCCAAGTCCCCTGTTCCTGAGAGAGAAGCCAAATGTTGATGGTTTAGGGTTCCGAGAATGGCTGGAAGAATGGGCAGGGGAGATGTTAAAGGGAATAAGGTGATGGTCAGAAAGAAGAAATTCAAGGATTGTTTCCTTAGGATCTTTGCTTGAAAGCTTCCCTGGCAGAACTCCCCCCCCCCCCCCCACGTTTCTCACGCCCCACACACACATGCTACATAGAAGAGGGCAAGCTGTTCAGCCACCTCTGTAGCACTGTCTTTTCCCCCTTCTACCAGACTCCCTGGCAGTCTCTGCAGAAGCCCAAGGATCTCTGAGTATGAAAAGGTGGAGAGGTGGTGTGCTGCAGTGGAGATACTGCACCTAGTGGTATCATTAGACAGCAGAAACTGTGTGCAGAGCCTTCTGTGGGCTGGAGACCCTTTAAAGGGGCTCCCAAGAACAGGTATAGCTGGAAAGTCACACCCCCAGAGATCCTGAGCCCACAAGGTCCAGGGGTTTGTGTGCCGAGCCCTGATTTATTCTATGGGGACAGCAGGGAGTGGCCCCCACCCTGGAAAAAGTTGGAGAAATCCTATAAGATTCTTCTTGCAGAGTTTTCTAGCCTCTCCCCCTCTGTTTCTGCATAGGAACATGATCTGACTCTGTTAGTGAAAGGTCCGGGGGAGCAGTGGTTGAAAAATATTTTTAAAATATTAATTGCTCAAAACAGCCTAAGAAAATGGGGGTAACAGTATTTGCATTATGCCATATACAGTAACTGCTGTGTGTCTTGCTGTCTACTCACAAGTATGTATATAAAATATATCTATACACATTAAGCGTGTGTGTGTGTGTCGGAGGGGCGGGGTACTTTAGTCCAAAGAATCCCATGGTCCTCTACAGACTATACACACACAGAGTACACAAAGCACAACCTCTGGGATAAAGGAAAGTGACCCACTGACACAGAGCATTCTGCAATGATACTTATATAGTATCTTTTTACTTCTTCTGTTCTTCTTTTTACTTATATAGTAAACTCTTTATAGAATCAATCAGTTGTTAAGCTAATCCTGAACCCTTTCTTGCATTCTCAATGAGTCTAGTTTGATAGTGTCATCGGTACCTTGCTCCTCCCCTCACACACAGCAACACTAGTGATTCTTTCTCCTTTTTGGTTGGGATGGCTCTGCTTACACATAGATAGGGTGACCAGACAGCAAGTGTGAAAAATTGGACAGGGGCAGGGGGTAAAAGGAGACTATATAAGAAAAAGACCCAAAAATCAGGACTGTCCCTATAAAATCAGGACATCTGGTCACCCTACATGTACATCATTTCGCTCTGTGATGCTATGAAGGAAAACTTCTACTTTCTGCGTTAAAGCTCCGCAGAGAGCATAGAATCGGGTTGCTCTCAATTGTTCCTGCTGTGAGTTCTACAGTTACTGTGTGCAGCACCCTCCTGTGGTGTCTCATTGCTTTTACTAATTTAGTTTCACTTTCTTTTCTGTTCTCTTTCATTCAAAACCAGTGTTCTGCTACTGACTCATGAGTATAAGCCAAGAGTGAGGGTCCAACAGTGAGTGATTTATGTGATACTGTTAGCTTTCCTCAGTTCTTTTGTCTAGGCTTCATCCCTCCATCTTCCAATCTGTAGTCTATATGCCATCAAAAGTTGTATTGATTTGCTTTGATCATCTGAATCCTATGTTTGGGGAAGTATGGGGTAATGAAGGAAAAGTACTGTGAAGAGGCAGATCTTGAAGATCTTCTTATCTGTGAAGAGGCTAAGCATCTCCACACCAGAGAGCTTCCAAAGCTTCTCAACTCTGAGCTGTAACAATATCCTTGTTGTTAGTCCTGAAACCTCTTCTGAGCAGAGACTGTCAATCATGGTAAAATGTATGTAGTGGTTTTGTTACATGGATGGTATTCCCTAGCATCAGAAACTGGATGAAATACCTCATTCTGGAATTTGACTCAGAATGAGAAGCCATATCTCCAGAAGTGAAAGCCAAGTGCATTAACCCATTTTAGTACCTATTTTATTCTGGATAGGTTCTTATACTTTACTCGTCACTATAGTATAGAGTGCCTTCCAGAAGTGATTAACATTTTTCATATATTGTTCTATCATCCTCTCCAGAAAAAGGTATGTGCAGTGGAGTGTCTTCTTTTGGTAGAGTTTATTTCTTCTGTGTTGGTCAGACTACTGTATGTTTGAAAACAGAAGAGGAGATTCCTTCTCTGAATATATATATATATATATATATATATATATATATATATATATATATATATATATATATATACACACACACACTGCCATGTGTTTATATTAGAGAAGGCGAGGTCAAAGAAATGCACCTTGCACTTGGAACAGATGGAGGTGAGCTTTGTAGTAGTCCTTAATTCGCAGGGGAGTTCATTCCACAGTCTCGGACCAACCCTGAAGAAAGCTCTGTCTCCCACACAGGCAAGCTTTACTCTTATTGTTGAGAATTCCATTGTGCCAAAGGAGTAGAGTTGTCAACCATGGTCTTCTTCCTGCAGCTTTAGTTACTCTTTTAAATATCCTGGGCCCAGACCATGAAGTTCCTCCAAGATAAGGATCAAGACTTTGAAAGTGATTTTAAAATCTATAGAAAGCCAGAGAGCAGAGGGCGGGTTTGCAGAGAAATCCAGAAGGATGACAATGGTTGTCTTGTCTGCCCTCTATCCATCGACAGGAGGAAATAATCCATCATGGCCACTAAAGCAGTCTCAGTTCCATGTCCTGGGCTGAATCCAGAGTGTGCCAAGTCTAGAATACTAGCTGCAATTAGATGAGACTGTAGCTGGCCTTTGGCTAGCTTCTCTGTGGGTTTGCTCGGAAATTGGGGGTTTGACTTTGGGAAGTAGTTGGCTAGATCCAGTGTTTCCAGGGTGAATTTCTTCTGTGTTGGTCAGACTACAGTATGTTTGAAAGCGGAAGAGGAGATTCCTTCTCTGAATGATACACTGGCTATTTTGGTGAGGAGTAGCACCAGTTGTTCATGACTTTTCCACAAGCCAGGAAGGGCATGGGTCAGATTCACAAGTGTTGGTATTTCATTTCACCACCTGCCTCAGCCCACTCCACTTTGCTATCCTGGTTTGGCTCTTTGTTCATCTTCTAAATGTCAAACTAGGAATGGGATAGGGCACCTTTTTGATTGACAGCTGAAATACAATAATAAAATACAAACCCTCCATGAGGGACTGTACACCAATGAATCCTAAAATCAGAAATTAGTTTTCAGATTACTCTTTGTAACTCTGCATTGGATCATTTGTTTTCTTCAGGTACAAATTGACATTTTATTATTGTACAAATGGAGCTCTTCTGTTTTCTTTCTGAAGGAAGACACAATTGCAGATAGAAAGTTTAACAAATGTGTGGTTTGAAAAACAGCCATGCCAGAACTAGACTGAACTGAAATGTCTCCAACTCACTTATGATCACTTCAAGAATATTGCTTCCTTCAGATGATATTAAACTGCAACTATGTATTACTGTAAAGAACAAGAATAGATGAGAGTGAAAGGAGGAGAGAGAAAGACAAAGACTGACAGAAGGGCACTAACAAAACACTGTTTTGCAAAGTCCTCATGGAAATTCATAGCTTGGTTCCTTTCAGATCTTAAAAGTAGGGGAGATGGAGCGATTTCAGTTAAAATGGTATTTGTATGGTTCGCTGTGAAGCTGGTCATTGTCTTTTTAACACAGTAGGAGTTGAAATCTAGACATGTATGGTATTTTGTCAGATTAGTTGGAGATGATGCATCTCTCTAATACTTCTTAACACTGAACATCATATCCAGCAAGACTAGGAGGACTGAAAGAAACATGGGTTTTTAAAATGGTCACTGAGTAGAATGTTTTAAAGTAAATAAATTAACACAAAAAACACGTGAAGTCTTAAGATTTTTACTCATTTCAAAGCTAATTCAAGTTTTCCCTTTTCCTGTCACGAATGTAGATTTTAGGAATTTTTAGATTAGATAACTGAACATTTGAAAAGTAAAAATACAATGGAAAGAAAAAATGCAATTGTATGGCAATTGTATGGCAACTACTAATTTAATTTAATTATATATAAAAAAAGTTGTTGTCCCTGGGTCTAGGTACTACTTACTAATCTTTAAAGTAAAAATAAATACATACAAATGAATTCTTTGCCAGTTTAAGTTCAGCAAACTCTTTTTATTTAAGGGAATGTGTAAACTTCTCTATAGAACACTGGAGAAGTCTGCAAGCCAGCAGGGGAGAAGAGAAGTGAAAAGAGCCAGGAGGAGCACAGTTTAGATTTTTAAGTAAATCTAAAGAACATTTTCAAAAATAAACAGCACAGTTTTAATTTTCACACTAACTGTTTTGCCCACTGTTGCATGGTCTTTACTGGTTTGGGGTATTTACAAACACAAAAGTTCTGTTAGTTATTAATTATGAACCCAAAATGGAACACCAGATCCAACCAGACTCTTCTTGTCTTTGGAAGAGTTTTCATCCTGACCGGAACTTCACAATTTTAGTTTCTCTCTTTGAGAACCAGGACATCACATCTGAACACCTTTGAACATTGAGAAAGTTTCGATTCAGAGCTTATTTTGGATCTGAACTCCATTACTTACCTGCCATTAGTATTGGAAATGGATTTATGTTTAAAATTGCTTTCTCATACTCAAAATGTAAAATGGACTGTTTAAACTGTATTCTGTTTGCTTGTTCAGTCATTGGGTTAAATTCTGCTCCCATTAAAATCAATGAGATTTTTGCCATTGACTTCAGTGAGAGCAGAAGTCTGCCTCTACAGAGTAATACCCAGAGTAAACTTTGTTTTGTATTATTAAAAATGGTTTCTCTGAAAGACAAAAATCATTCATTTGAACTAAGCACGTCCCCAAAACGTGATCTGAAGCTCTTGATATCTATGGTTATTAACAGTGGTTCAAGGGACAATGGGCATGTTTTGTTTTGGTATTATTCAGTTAAAGCGTGCATTTAAAAAAACCCACCTGAAATATTAAGAATACTTAGCCAAGTAAAATCACCACATATCTTCCTGTGGTTTTCCCACCTCCCATCCTGAGTCTGTCCCCACCCTTTTTGTTGTTACTGTCTTCCTTGTTGAGCTTTGTCTAAGCTTTAGAGCAAAATCCTGATGGCAAAATTCCAATTGACTTCAGTGGGGCCAGGATTTCACCCTTAGATTATAAACTCCTTTAGCAGAGTCTGTCACCTTGCATTTTCTGAGATACATTTTTAGGTGTTAGGCAAATCATCATCATCGTCACATTTTTCTTGAGATGTGCAAATGGCAGCTACCTGCAGGTTTAATGCCCTTCTCTCTTCCTGTATCTGACATACTGCCCCGCTAATAGTACCACTTCCCAAAAGGTGCGGTACATCTGAAAGTTATGCTTCAATTTCAATTTAGTGACTGTTGAGATGCTATATTCTTACCTACTGCACCACTGAAGGAAGCAGAACAACTAGCAGAGATCATGAGCTAGGCAAATGACAAGTTGATATTGATTCTATCAAGATAAGTCCACCTGGTTTATGGGTACACAGTGGCAAAGGAAGACATAGTTGAATGTCTTACTTGAGCTAAGCCCTGTGTTGTGAAGTCCTGCACATAAAGTTTGCTTTAGCTTATTTAAAAATATATCAATTCAAACCGTATCTGCTCATCTCTAAAGATATTCTGTGTGGCGGCACACAAGCTACCTAGAGAGGAACTCTTGCAAGTGGTGTTGTTTATGAGAAGATCTATTGTGAGTAAGTAATAGGGTGACCAGATGTCACGATTTTATAGGGACAGTCCCAATTTTGGGGTCTTTTTCTTATATAGGCTCCTATTATCCCCCCCACCCCACCCCAGTCCCGATTTTTCACATTTGCTGTCTGGTCACCCTAGTAAGTAAGTAAATGCAATTTTAAAAATAACAATAATGTGTTCATTCATTTTCACTACTCTTGGGTAATGTATTTTAGAAATTATTTACAATACTTCATAATGTATTAGATCCTCCTTTTGGTTAAATCCACTATAAAGTTATGGGCTATTTGCAAAATTAAGGATCAGATCTGGATTTATAGTTAACACTGCTAAATTTAAGGGTGTTGATATCTGAGGTGTACTTAACTCTCTTTTTAAAAGGTTTATACATAATTATACCAAAAATATGCAGTGTCTTTAAAAACTATTACAATTTTGGCTATGCAAGCTAATAATCCATGCTGCTTCATGTAACTTTGAAAATGGAACATAGTGAGTCTCCATTTGAAAAGCCTGTGTATTTTGCACTTCAGAAAGCCACATAACTATCACATAGGTGATGAATATTTCAGTTAAGGAGCTGGCACTGAACAAGGTGATGCTATTTTCTGTTTATACCACAAAGACTACTTAAAAGCGTTCTTTGCTGTGCTAACTACAGTACAAGGGGCTGAAATCTCTATTGCAATGCACTGAATTTGCAGCAGGTACTGTGGCCAGACAAATACATTTAAGCAGCCTTAGTACCACTAAGGTGGGCGAATTATTATTAATTTCTATTACGGTTGTGCTAGAGGTCCTATTGGAGCCCCATTATGCTAGGTGTTGTACATGCTTAAAAAACCATGCCTGTCCTAAGGAACTTGCAATCTAAATACACAAGAGAGACAAAGGAAGTAGTGTCCCTCTTTTAGAGATAAGGAACTGAAACAACCAAAAAATCTCTGGGCTAGCCAGGGACAGAACACAGGCCTCCTGACCCCTAACATACAGTCTTAACCACAAGTTCATCTTTCCTCGTGGGTCTTTAGGGAGGGTTGGGGAAAAGAGATTCTCCAGAACTTTGATACTTCAGGTGAATTCACTTATAATAAATAAATATAATAATAATAATAGGAGATATCCTATCTCCTAGAACTGGAAGGGACCTTGAAAGGTCATTGAGTCCAGCCCCCTGTCTTCACTAGCAGGACCAAGTACTGATTTTGCCCCAGATCCCTAAATGGCCCCCTCAAGGATTGAGCTCACAACCCTGGGTTTAGTAGGCCAATGCTCAAACCACTGAGCTATCCCTCCCCCATTTCAACTTATGAGAGTTGAAAGCAAAATATTAAACAACAGAAATGCATTTTCAACATTAAATGAAACATGTAGGATCCAGTTCTGCTCTTGGAATCATGTTCACAACTGCACCTGATTTCAATGGCTTGTCAATGCAAATGATGGTAAAGTGGCTAGGCTATAAAACCAGTACTGGCTGGTAAAGTAGCAGGGATGGTAACTACTGTGTCCTCTGTTACAGAAATTGTGACAGCCAGGGCAGGATTCCTCATGGTGGACCAGCGGAACTTGCTGTGCTGCCCCTGTTTAGAGAAGCAGCATGTGGTCCTGGCTAGCACTTGCTTCTAATAATGGAATATGCACTAGTCAGCTAGGAACTGGACATATTGGCTTCACTGCAGACTGAGCACCCACAGGCATGCTGTTGTTGTTAACCAGTACCTTAGCTATCCCTCTCCCCTAGTGCACTCTTCAGAGCTCTGGAGAGATCCAGCCTTGCTCCCTGAAAGGGAACCCAAGGGGCTCTATTTGTCCTCTTCCATCCCATTTTTCAAGCACCCACGCAACAAAGGGAAGGATTTAACCCAACAGCTATTCCTGATTTATGAGACAGTACAGGAGTGTAATAATACATAGCAAAGGCATAAAGCATATGTGAGTAGTATTCACTTCAGTGGGTGTTACACCTCTGTCTGAAAGCAGAATTTGACTCTTAAATGCTAAAATAAACACCAGAACAAACCCCATGTTATGTAATAAAAAGAGAAAGATGTTGAGCTAAATTTTATAACAATGATATATCCTAGTTATGCAATTAACCACTTAAATAACACTGGCCAAGGCTTTTGAATGTGGGTGCCTAAAGGTAAGCTCCCAAGTCCAAATTTGTGCACCTAAATAAATGGCCTTGTATTCAGAAGTGCAGAGCTGCCGGCGGAAGTAAAGGGGAAGCAAACAAACAAGCTGGTGCTTGGCCACCAAATTATTTCTGTCAATAAGCAGGCGTAAGGCCAAAGAGGAGAGCACATAGCAAGTGGCTCATGTGCATAATGAATATTGTGAGCACATGCCTCTTAAGACATGTCCATTCTTCACCCACGTGCTACTTATTCTGCACTGTTGAGTGTGAGTGAGTCCCATGCAGGGGGCTTATGACCTTTTTCCACTGATTGCCAAGCTTACAGGTACCCATGTGTAGCCTCCACTCATGCTTGCACTGGAGTGCTACTGCCTTGTGCTCACAGTCGCACACTATGTGCTTGGATGATAAGGATAAGAAAAGGTGAGTATAACGTGGCCCACTGTGTTGTATTAAGTTGATGAATTTTGGCTTTTTCTCCTAGTTTGTGTGTTAGGTTCATGACTGGAATGCTCCAAGAGATAATCCCTACGGTTTTAACTTTCCACGTGTACTAGTGTTTTTTGTACTTCTCTGTGATAGCAAACTAAAAACATCCAGTGAAGACAATCAGCTGTACTACAATAAATGAAAGGGGAGACCCTCTTTTCAGTTTTGATCTCAGCTTTGTGTTAATGATGAATCTGAAATTGCTTAGATGGAAGTTGAGGCACATAAAGCAGCAAGCAATGGGAGTTTGCCTGCTTGAGAGTTAGAGAATCAGCTTGTGGTGGATGATAGATTTTCTGCTCATGATGAAGTATTAAGTTAATTCCACACACAATAATGACACCTGAGGCAGACTTGCTATTTCCAAAAGGAGAGAAAAACAGGGTCTCTTTAGACACAGCATCAAATATGTCTCAAAGTAAATACTGAGTATAACTGGAAAAGTCTTTGAACATATTTCCTTCTCTTCAAATAGGCTAGTTAATATTTTACAGAGTTCTGCTTCTTCAGGGCGACTTACTTTTAAAAATGATTATTTTTGTAGTACATACCTTGGAGTAATACAGGAAGGTCAATTTTTTCCCCTTCGTTTCTTAAAGGTGTAGCAACTGTTTCTGCCTCATTAGTGCTAACCATGCTGATATTTGTTTTGGTTCTTTCCGGTCTATTCCTTGACTGTTGTTAATTTTGTCTGATATTTTGGTATTTCTATCTCCATTGGACTATCATCCTCCAAAAGTTGTCCTAACTTATTTATATTTTATACACTCATGCTCTGTTGCTCTCTCAAATTATTAAATGGATTCATGTGTGGGGTGGGACAGAAGGAAGCAATTAGATTATTGAATAGTAAAGCTTTCAACCTTGTATTGATATGGGGTGAGGGGGGCGGGAGAATCCAAATGGTAAAACTTGTTAAACACATGAGGATATCTGGGCTGAAGTAAGAAGAAATGCAGAGGAAAAACCCTCCAGTGTTTTCCCTACAATTTGTGTTTATTCTAGAATTGACTAAAACTTATTGTAAATGACTTGGGGGTTTAAGTTCCTATCTTGATACACTTATACACATGCTTAGCTTTACTCATAGGAGGAGTCCCATAGAAATCAAAATCAATGTGACTGTTTCTGTGTGTTTCACGTGTGTTTGCAGGATTTACTGAGAACAGACACATAGAAAAGAATTGCCATAAATGGGCAGATTCATGCTCTATTTACTGTTCTACTTTGCATCCTGGAATAGCCTATATCAAGTGCATCAGGACAAGGTGAAATGCCCCCATAATGCACTTGGTTGGCTGTGCAATAGGATATCATAGGAGCAATCCAAAATAGAGCAAAATAGTTGCTATATGTCATTTTTTCTTTCATTCTTTCTTTTTTGAAATCATAGCCAAACTCTATGCTTCGGTTGTAACAAATAAAATAAATGAAAAATTATATTGAGTTAAATCATTACCTGGTGATAGGTTGTAACAGGGCTTGATCTTGCACCCCTGGAAATGAGTGGCAAACCTTTTATTAACTTTAATGGTGCAGGATTAGTCCCATAATAACTAATTTTATTTTATTTAGTTTTCTAGTATTTTTGCTTCTAATATGTGGTTTCCCATTGTCTCTTGTGAGTGACCTTGCCCATTGTACAGTCATCTGCCTCTGAGATTTAAGTAGCGAAGAGTGGCTTAAATTTGATTAGTGGGTAGTATATTGCAATGAAAACTTAAATTTCTAATAAGGGGAAAATACACGCTTTTACAAAGCCAGAAGAAACAACTTTGAATTCCCATAAATGCCTCTTTTTTCTAATGCCTTCTAATTCCTTGTGAATCCAATCATACTATGGATCCAGTTACTGCTCCATTAAATCAATGGCAAAATTGCTGCTGGCTTTTAACCTGAGAAGGATCCAGCTTTGTAGAAGAAAACTGTGTTAAGGTCCAATGTTTCTCAACAGTCAATGTTTCTAGAAATGAGACTGCCAGAGATTTAAGCAATGCAAGTAATTTCCTTGAACCTTATGAGCAATGGATCTTCAGTTCACATCTTGGAGAGAATAAATTAAGAGGTGTTTCTAAGGGCTAAGGAAAATATAGTGTGTCTGAAGTGATTCTCTCAAAGAGCTTTCTCTTGCTGAATGGGAGTTTTGTCATTGACTTCAATAAGGGCAAGATCAGACCCCAAATAGTAGCAATTATTATGGCCAAGCTTTTCAAAAATGACTAGTGATTTTGAGGGCCTCCATTTTTGGGTATCCAACCATCTGGCACTATAAAGGGGCCTTGTTTTCAGAAGGCAGTTGCCTGGTATTTTCAGAAAGTACTGGGCATCTGCCTTCTGAAAATAATGCCCCTTTAAAGGAACCTGAAGTAGGGCACCCCAAAATCACTTTTGAAAATCTTGGCCTATATGAATAGCATCTGCTCAACATGGGCCTAATTAATTTCCCACTGAAGTCAATGAGGCTATTTACATTTACTTTAATGGCTGTTGGATCAGACCCTATGAGCCTGGGACTCATATATAACATGAGACAGTTCATTTAGCATAATAAACTGGCAATAGTGCTATTCAAAGGAATGATCATTCATGTAGGTTAAGGGCCAAAATATTTTCTAAATCTCCCTGACCTTCCCCTTAATTTTTATTGTGCCATTTGTAAGACTTCTAAGCGTGACTCAGCTTGCTTGAAAACTCTTTCCTTTCCTTTTGCAACCACCTTTCAAACGCAGAAATAGACTGAAGTGGATAACTGCTCTGGCCTTTCACTCCCAATACGTTAGTTCAACAACGACGTGTTTTCTTAATGGAATGACTTAGGTGGTCTCAGACAAGATCCCAGTTGACCGTAGTCTATATTATAAAACCACTGTGTATGAATTCAGTGGAATTGGCAGTCTTTGCTTGAAAAAGGTCCAGGGCCAAGCTCGCATAAAGAATGAATTATTTCTTGTTCCTAGAGAGGGTCTCTTTAGGTCAGGGTTGAAAGCATTGGCAGGCCAGCGTAGGGAAGCTTCCACTCCAGCTGCCTGCATTGAAATTAGACTGTGGATAAATAGAGGGCTACAGTTTCCAGGACTGCCAAATCCTTAACCTTCATTAGCACAAATATTTGCTCAGAATTTTCTAAATATTACCTTTTCAATGTCTCCTATTGTATTACATTACTAGAACAATATTCTTTTATGACAGAATCCAGAGATCACTTTTTAATGGATGTACAGTAGCATGCACAAGGTACAGAAGAATATGGATCACAGTGGGGATATCAAAAAGATACGTTTCTGAATATTTATCCAGGTATTTCCTCTTGCTCTATGGATGTTGGTATATGGTAAGAGGTAGCAGGGATTTTTCCCTTTTAAAATAAGCTAGGGGGCCCACAGGGACTCGTAACCTAACTTCAAAAAACTGCTTTCTTAAGCCACTCCTTATGGTTGGCTAGGAATCCCTGGAGACCTGGGTTAGTCTGTGGTCTTGGCAGGGATTTCTGCTGGCCCACCAGGTCTGGTGCAAGCACAGGTAGTCCTAGGCATAAATAACTCAGATTTTAATGAAAAAGATTTATGTGGTCATAAAGAAAATGTTTCCCACTGAGCCAATTCTGTACATTGCTTGATACCCAGCAACAAATGCACAATAGCATATTGTCAGTTATTTTTTATTACTCCACCACATGAACAATAGAGATGATTTTGGATAACACCACTTCTACATTCTACGTTAAGTGGCCAAAACTTAACTATCAAATACACACAAACTTTCAATTGCTCGTCGATGTGTTACTTGCAGCAAATTCATTAACAGTGGAAAAGTGGAGAGGGAAAATCCTCCAAATAAATAGATAAAACATAGATGCCCTACATATGTACACAGGAAAGAAAAAAACCTCAAAATAGCATTGTGATGGGTTCGGTCACAGAGATCCCCTTGGAACTGTCACCTGACATGCTGAGATTTCCTCCTAGCCTATTTTCCCTGACAGCTTGGGACTCCAGAACCCTGTCTTGTTGATACAGACATGCTAGCCTGCTGCAACACAGATCCAGGGTCCGGTCCATGCCACCAAAGCTGCAGACTTAACTGAAAACAGCTTAGCAGGTCACCTGCCTCCAGCACTCAGACACCCAGCTCCCAATAGGATCTAAACCCCAAATAAATCCGGTTTACTCTGTATAAAGCTCATACAGGGTAAACTCATAAATTGTCCGCCCTCTATTACACTGATAGAGAGAGATGCTCAGCTGCTTGCTCCCCCAAGTATTAATCACTTACTCTGGGTTTACTAATAAACAAAAGTGATTTTCTTAAGTATAAAAAGTAGGATTTAAGTGGTTCCAAGTAATAACAGACAGAACAAAGTAAGTTACCAAGCAAAATAAAGCAAAAACATGCAAGTCTAAGCCTAATACATTAAGAAACTGATTACAAGTAATATATCACCCTCAGAGATGTTCCAATAAGCTTCTTTCACAAACTAGACTCCTTCCTAGTCTGGGACCAATCCTTTCCCCTGGTACATTCCTTGTTAGTTCCAGTAGCCATCTTAGGTGGTGACTAGGGGTTTTCTCATGACTGGCCTCCTTTGTTCTGCTCCACCACCCCTTTTATAGTTTTGGCACAAGGCAGGAATTTTTTGTATCTCTGGGTCCCCACCCCTCCTTCTAAATGGAAAAGTACCAGATTTAAGATGGATTCCAGCATCATGTGACATAGTCACATGTTCTGTGAGACTCCAGTCTCCATTCTTCCTGGACTGGCCCACACCTACGCAGAAAGGTTTGTAAGTAAACAGAGCCATTTACAGTTCATTGATTCTGAAGCACCCTTAATGGCTTCCACTTAACATGTTTACATTAATAATACAAGTTTATATCTTATTCTCCTAACTCCAGACATAGAAATAATACATGCAAACAAATAGGATGAACACACTTAGTAGATTACAAGCTTTCTAATGATACCATATAAGGGGTATTTAGCATAAAGCATATTCCAGTTATATCATATTCATAAGCATATTTCCATAAAGCATATGGAGTGCAACCTCACACGCATACCCTCCTATTTCCTGTTCATAAGCATGGGACATTAATATGCAGTGCAGCATATTCACAGTGGTAGAGTGCTGGAAAGTGTGAGTACCATTTTAAGATAGGGTGATCAGATGCAAATAACTTTCTTTCACACTTGGTGCTCTCTTGTAAACCAGCATGCATCGCCCACAAGAAGAGTTTAGTTGTAAATAAGAGGCATGTGAACTCTATCCAACAGACAGCTGCATTGGCAACTTTCCAGGAGCCTGAGGACCATGCCCTAATCTGCAAAAAACTGGAGCAGACTCCAGCCATGATGGTTCTACTTTCATAAGTGTGGTTCACAAAGAACGTAGATGTCAGCATGCAATGTTCCACCTTGATATGAGTGACTTTCCATTGACATGAAGCTCAAGCAGCACATGTAGGGACCTGCAATCTTTGTGTTCAGTGTTCAATACAAGGTTGGTCATGGACCATGGTCTAACACAAATTGCCCCTGCTGAAAGTATACCTCTGGCAGGAAATTATTATTCTGTTGGTAGAGTATAGGGGTGAGGGAAGAAGGGAGGAACAGTAGGAATAGAGGATGACAGGAGTGGAGCTGGAGCTTGTCTCTATTCTTGTTGTTGATCATGCAAGGTACCTCAAAAAATGTCCTGACCTTGGAGGAGCAGAGAGTTCTTTGATTTGCTCAACAGTGACTCCCCTTAGTAATTTAAAGAGTATCATCAATAGGAATCAGCCTAATCCACCAAAATTGTTGTGTGGCTGAGATAGTGCCTTAAGAGTACAGTTTGTATAAAGCACCAGAGAACTCCTGGTTACAGCATAGATGGTGAAAAAACTTTTCATCCCCTATAGGCAAAAGACAGGGATAGTTTAAAAAAGGCCAGGAGCAAACTCCTGACCCCAGTGAAGTTAGTGGAAGTTTTGTCATTAACTTCAGTGGTGTCAGAATTTTTCCCCAAGTATTTGATGTCACAGCACATTACAAATGTGTTGCTATTTTAATGATGCTTACTAATGTACCTCCTTGATAGAAATATTTTAATGGGTTTTGTTTTAGTAACTAGTCATGTATTTTTCATAAAACCACATTGTTAAAGCAGCAAATGTAACATGATTTGCATTGACATGAACTCAGCACTAATTACATAACAAATAGCTGACGCATTGATCATATAAATGTTAAAAGTTCATTTTCAAAATTTTATTTATTTTACAGAGGACAACATATAGTTCTTAATTGTGATGGGTACAGTTAAAAATGAAAGTCAATTATATACAGCACAACCCTGTTGCGTCTGACAATATCAAGATATACCCAAAGCCATTAGGTAATGGGGGTTTGGTAAACTGGGAGAGCTACAAGAGCATGCTTTGTATCTGGGCTGGGAATACAACTGGAGAAGGGTGCATGAGAGTGGGAGTGGGTGGTCAAGTGGTTAGGGCTCTAATTTATCATTTGGGATAGTCAGGTTCAATTCCCTACTCTGCCATAAACTTCCTGTGTGACCTTGGGTAAGTCATTAAGCCTCTTGGTGCATCAATTCCCCATTCATGAAGTGGGGATGATAGCCCTGTCTGACTTCACAGCGGTGACCTGAGACTCAATACAATAAAAATAATGAAGTGCTTGGAGATCTACTGACAAAAAATGCTACATTAGAGCATTTTTATATACATTTAAATCTAAGCAGATGTCTTTTTGGAAAATCCTAATATTTGAAAAAAGAACCCCAAATATTTTAACAGTTGATGAGGCTCCAAACTTACTTCATCCAAATGCTTTTGAAATTAGCCAGGGACAAATATGGGAAACAATAGGTGTTGTCTGTGCAGCATGATATTGAAATTGTTTTTAAAAAAATGTAATTGGAGCCAAAATAACTTGCGGAGGGGGACAGATAAATTTGTTTTACAAACCCCAATTTGGAGGATACCATGGTAGCACTGCATCCAAGGGCCAGTCTCCTTAGCCCTATGCAGAGATACTAGGATTGGAAATTTAATCTTTGAGCAAACTCCTTCCCTTCCTGCTTTACAAACCTAGTCTACACACTATGTATACTACTTTCTCTCTTTTGAGGAGTTTGATTTTATTAACAAATAATAAACTAATACAAAGATTAGCTCCAACCTCCCCAGGTTGGCTGCTCCATTTGATTCATCCCTCAAGACTACACAGCCCATGCACTAGATCCTCTCTCCCCACAGAACCACTCCCACCTCCCTTTTTATCTAGGTGTGGTAACAAGTCACCTGCCTCACTGAGTGAGCAGAACCATCTTAACTCTTTCCCAGACAGGATCAATACCTGCTAAGAGGGTGGGATCTTTCAGGCAAACTGTGTCAGCCTGTTACAAGGCCTTGGTGAAAATGGGGAAGGTTAAACAATTAGGGATTTACTGTAGATGTACTTTAAAAAGAGTGGGGGTAGGTGAGAACAATCGGTCTTTAAGGCAGTTTTTTGTGGAATGTATGTCTGTCAAATTATCATAAATATAACTACGCTTGGGCCGAGGTGCTGTTGGTCTGGTCCATTTTGGGTTCAGGTTTGGGTTTGATGGTACTGAAATCTCATATGCAAGATTCCTGCCAACAGGAGCACAAATCACTCAAAATCTCTATTCCAGTTGCACGTGAACCAATCCATTCAATAAAACACATTTGAAACTGGTTCTGAATCCTACCCAGAACCGAGACTGGGATATTAAATCATCTGAAAATCTTAGCTCAAGACTATAACAGTGCATTTGAACCTGGTACCTTAAATGTGAACTCTTCTTTCCTACCAAAAGTTCAAGTGCTGGTCCACCTCTAAATAAAACACATAACATTGTGCAATCCTTTGTCATTTGCCATTGAATGATCTTAGAGCTGCTGCCTGTGTGTCAGACAAATCAGTTAGTTCTCCAGTTCTAACAGGCCACAGTGGGAATGTTTCAATAAAACTTTCTTTGTAAGGCACAAGTACTGTGCACTCTGCATGGAACTAGGATTTGTTCATTTTCAAATTATAAAAATCTGCTTATCCAACTAGTTCTAAATGCATATACAAGAAGTAAACAGCTCTCTAATGGTCTTAAAGCCAAATGGATTCCCACTCCCAAAGAGCTTGATATCTTCCCTCAGCTCACCTTGGCTCCCAGCAGGCAAAAGCCTGATGGAACAGATGAGATGTATATCATGTCCTGAAGCCCTGAAAAGAAAATGACATGGGCACGGATTCCAGACTTGAAGTCCCTTCACTCAGTCTCCTGCCACCAACTCTCAGATATTCAAATCTAGTGATGGTTAGCAAAGTCATTTAGCTTTAGAGCTGGTCAAAAAAATTATAAGTGTGTTTTGTGGAAAATGTTGTTGACTCCACATTTTTTGTGATTTTTTTTTTTAATTTTCCAATTTTTTAATTTAAAAAAGTGTGCTTTTATTTTCAGTTTCAGGGAGCGTGTTTTGCTCTTTTCCTCTCCCTATTATGTCTTTTCTGTTTTGCCATTCAAAGGAGGTGAAAACTGGAAAAGAGGGGCAAAAAATGAAAAAAAAAACAGTTTTTCAGTTTGGGGGATATTTTGTAGAAAAATCAGAATTTTTAAAATTAAAATTTTGTATTTTTTTTTACAGATACCATTTTTCATTGGAAATTTTTTTTGAATGGAAAATATTAATCATGTCTAGTAATCTCTTTGGCAGGGCCTCCAAAATATACGGGTAGAACCCCAGCACAATGGGGGCCTGATCTTGGATGAAACTTCAATGCACTTCTGTAATACAAGTAATTAACTATTTATTTATTAATTATATTAAGTATTACATTTGATCTGCAGTGCTACAGAGGGAGAGTGATATTCTCTCAAAGGACAATAGAGATGAATTTAGGATTTATAGAGAATAAATTATTTGATTGAATTCACCTCCTTTTCTATCTACAAATTGTCCATGAGCAGATCACAATTTTATTATATTGTTTTGTTAAAATTATTTAAATAATAATATTAAAAGCCTTATTATTTTTTTAATATGACAGTAGTACCGAGAGACCCCAACTGAGATTAGGGCCCTATTATGCTAGGCGCTTCATGAACACATGGTGAGAAACAGTCCCTGCCCCAAAGATCTTAGTCTAAATAGATGAGACAGACAAAAGGTGAAAGGAGAAGCAGAGGCACAGAGAGGTTAAGTGACTTGCCCTAGGACAATGCAACAGGTCCATGGCATAGCCAGTTCTCCTGACCTACAATCTAGTACACTAGACCCATCTCTCAGCTAAGCATGTTCTCTGAATGCTTCTTAGTCTGTAACACGTTTATTAGCAGTCTGTTGTGATTTTTCAAAATTATATTTTGATTGCACATATAGATCATCTCATCTGTTTCTGTTTGCCTGATTACAGTAGTGTAACTGAAAATCAGGGTTGTGGTGTGAATACTCCCTATTACATTCAAATTCAAAATTTAGCTTTGTGCAAATAATTTGTAATGCTCACTTAAAATTTGTTGTTTCAGCCAACACTTCTGCCAGGTCATTTTTTGCTAGAATATTCTTTGCAAGGAAATGTAAAGGGGAAATATAAAATTAATAAAACTTCATTTAAAAATTCAAACATATTAAGGCTTTTTTAAAAAATATTTGTCCAGTGCGAAGAAGCCAGGCTCAAACCATATAGGGTTTTATTGCTCAACACTAACATCCATGTTGACCATATTGATAATGATGCATGGTAAGTATAGCACCACGTAATAGCAGGGTTTAGACATAACAAGTACCATGAGAATACATGGTTATTTCATCTTCTAAACCACAGTGCAGATACATGGTAAATACTTTTGGACCAACTAAGATTAATTACCAAGTAAGCTGCAGGGACATGTAATTATTATGTAGCCCTATGATAATTACCAAGTAAAATTGGTGTAGTTACCACATAAGTAAAATGTACTTAGTAATAGTATATTTGTTCCTTGTAATGTAAAATATTACCAGTCGTTCATGTTGGGATTTTCCTCTAGGAGTTATGCCATTCACTCTGTCTTCGATGAATGTGTCCCACTGCATCCCGCAGTGCTACTCCCAAACAAAGGACGTAATTCTACATTCTTTGCTCCCCCCACCAAATTCCCATGCAGGATTGAGTCCTAAAGGAAGAGAAGAGGACCTGTTTTTTTCTATTTCATTTCACAAGCAGGTTCTTCTCATTCCTCTAATGACTCCACTGCCTTGCGATTATGGACAGGTATTGAACTGTACAGGGAATGACCCTTTGGTTCCACAAACCTATCCTATTTGATAGTTGCACCTTCACCTCTTTGCTTTCATTGTATCTTCCACATATGCTATCTCCATAAAATAGTGTCACTGTCGCTACAAACCTCATTTACACATTTTGCTTCAATCACTATTAAAAACTTTCCCCTAAGACATTACTAACGTGGAGAAAAGCTGCCCATTGGTTTGTGTGCACCCCAAAGGTGGAAGGGTTGGTGTTTTTTAATGCAGTGTGTTTGCTTTGGTGTTAGCTTAGACTGAGTTGAAGATGGAGGGTCAGACTCAGCTCATGGATAATATAGCTAATAGTGATGCCAGGGTGGAATTTAGTGGAGGAAAGGTCTGTCAGGAAAGGGAAAGGGAAGTATAAAATAAAAGTATGGTGGGGCCATGAACAATACAGCGTTAACATGGCACGCATTAAATGGATTGAAAACTTTATGATAGGTCTCAAAAAGTAAATTGTAAACAAGGAATCATCATCAAGTGGGCATGTTTACAGTAGGCTCTGGCAGGGATCAGTTCGTGGTCCTGTGCATTTTACATTTTTATCAATGACCTGGAAGAAAACATAGTCATTATTGACAAAGATTGTGGGGGAGGGAAAATAATGAAGAGGATAGGTCACTGATACAGACCAATCTGGATGACTTTTTAAGCAGGGCACAAGCAAGCAATATGTGTTTAAATATGACCAAATGTGAAGTTATATATCTAAGAACAAAGAGTGTAGGCCATACTGGCAGGATGGAAGACTCTACCCTGGGAAGTAGCATTTCTGAAAAAGATTTGGGGCTCATGGTAGATAATCAATTTATCCTGAACTCCCAGTGTGGTGCTGTGGCAAAAAGGGTTAATGCAATCCTTGGAGGCATAAACGGGAATATCGAGTAGGAAGGTTATGTAACCACTGTGTATGGCATTGGTGCAACCACTACTGAAATATTATGTCCAGTTCTAATGTCCACCATTCAAGAAGGGCAATAGTGGAGTCTCCATCACTGCCAATTTTTAAATCACGATAGAATGATTTTCTAACAGATGTACTCTAGTTCAAATAGTAATTAATTCAGGGAAATTCTATGGTCTGTGTTATACAAGAAGTCAGGTTAGATTATCACAATGGTCCCTTCTGGCTCTATAATCTGTGGTCTACTTGGATGTAATGTTAATGTTCTTCACTTTCTCTCTCTCTCAAAAAAAAGTATTGTATCTTCAGAATGACTGCCATAATCCACCTCAAAAATGGATTTACTTTTTGCTCATAAGGGTTGCTGTTTTTTCCCCAGAAATCTCTAAACCATCTTTTTGCTGTGAGAAGCAGTGTTTAAGTGTCCTCATTTAACAGGTCTCATTTTGCTGACAAATGTTATCTGAACTTCTTCAAACTCATTCCAGAATATTTTGAAAATGTAGTGAACAGGTATGGTTATCAATAGGCACTCTGGAAAATGCTATAAAAGCCTGGTTATTTCAGAAACATTCTTTTCTGGTTCTTCCTCTTTGTTTATCTCCATTAATTTATTTATCTCCTAGAACTGGAAGGGACCTTGAAGGGTCATCAAGTCCAGCCCCCTGCCTTCACTAGCAGGACCAAGTACTGATTTTGCCCCAGATCCCTAAGTGGCCCCCTCAAGGACTGAACTCACAAGTCTGCGTTTAGCAGGCCAGTGCTCAAACCATTGAGCTATCTCTGTCTCTGACACTGTATGATTCTTCATGGCTATAATAATGCACATTAGTTTTTCCATACTCATATAAAATAAAATCAAGTACTGGATTATGCCATACTTTCAGAGATGTTTTTGACCCTTTCCTGAGATAGTGAGAAACTGCTTAGCTGTTTGGATGTTAAACTGCAGCTAGAATGGTAAAGTTGGTTTATATAAAAGTAAATAAAATGCTCTCCATTGATGGATAGGTCAGACATCACCTTCTTTGTCACTTACAAAGGCTACTTGTGCAGTGAATCATCATTAAAAAACTCAACATTCATCCTCCATATAGATTAAGCAATACCATTTTATTACAATCCCTGCCGTATAGTACATGTTGAGGTTTTCAATAACATCTGTTATAGTGAGTTTTATATATATATGTATATAAATAAAACTCACTATAACAGGTGTATTAATATATATTAATCCAGAGTATCATTTTGTTAGAACTTAAGATATTGCTTTCTTTTACAGACTATGTAATAACATTTCTTAGGCCATGAGCACACAGATATATTTAGTTTGCATCATCTTATTGCTTTTCTGTTTACCATGTGAGAACAGAAAGTCAAGAATCTTTTGGCGCAGTGGCTTCTTTGTGTGCAAACAACTCATTCTTGTCTTAATTTAGCCTTTCACTTCACCTGCGATCTCATAAATTCTGGAAAGTCCTAGGCACAAATTGCAGCAAAAATCAACAAAAGCAGCTAGAAGCTGATGACCAGCTGGAGACGTTGCATACAGCAAAAGGAAAAAGTTCAAATGCTGCATGGGATATTCACAACCTAAAGCACACAAACTGAAGGCCTAAAGAGAAATAAGGGGGATATAATAATTGATCATATGGGTCTGAAAGGAGAGGACATCAGTGAGTGAGAGGACATTTTTAAGGAGACACAAGGGCATAACTAGAACTAATAGAATAAAATGGATTGATGGAAAATGAATGCTGAATATCAGGAAATAGTTCCTGACTGTGAGAGTGGTCTCCTTGGCGAAAATGGTGGAAACCCTGTTGCTTGACATTTAAAACTAGACGGAACAAAATACTAGCGAATATATTGTAAGAATAATCCTGCACTGGCAGGTAGTTCAATTAGAAAGAGCTAATACTGTAAGATCTCTCCTCTAATTTCTCTGATTCTTTGATCGTATTTTTAAAAAAGCCATTATTGTTTATCAGAAGGTTTTTTGTAATTTAGACATTTAAAGACCGCTTTCCAAAAGTCGACTCCAGAATTGTTAGGAAACCCATTTGTACATGTAAATAGGCATTTTCACAGCTGTGTATGATGACTACCTAATTCACACAATGACTTGAGGAACTCCTGCTACTATGGGCTGTGTGTATTTCCAAATAGGTTTGAATGAGTGGTTAACTATCAGCTTTCGTGCTTGGCCCTATTGCCACAACCCAGGCCTTTGTAGCTGTCTTTTCATTTTCTTGGTAAAGTCTTTTTGAAATCATCCTTAATTTTTTTTTTTCTTTTGTCAACATGTACCACAACAGTGGGCTTTTTCCAACAACTAGCTATCCAGTCCTCTTAGGAAACAGTTTAGGGCATTACTATCTGAAAGACATGTTGTGACATGTTAAGATCAATCCTTCTTACAGAAATGGTTTCTCCCAATATATTCACACATTTTTATCTCTTTTCTTCCTCTATTCCTACATGTTTCCAATATATGGAAGAGAGGGGAATTACATTTTTGACAGGAAAAGGTTACTGATGCAACAAGATCCAAACCCAGTATTTCCATATTCCAGCAAAAGGCCAAACAACTAAACAACTTGGAGAAGAGTTCACAGAGCAGGGAGGTGAGGGTAGTAAGATGTTTGCTTCCCTCTACTTAACAAGTGATGCTGTCTTTATATGGGGTGATGCCTTTTTATGTAACTATTCCAAAACTTAAATGATTATATATAGTCTCTTTCTTCACATAGAAGAAGTCAGATTCTTGCCAGGCTAGGGCCCAACCCATCATCTCTCAAATTCAGTGTGATTTTTTTTTCCATTGATTTCAACGGTATTGAATAGGATTCTTAATAGATTTGGGGTAGGATTTTCAAAAGTCCCCAAGTAACTTAGGACAAGTCCCATGGAAAGCCAATAAGACTTGTCCTCCTAACTCACTTAGGCTCTTTTGAAAATCCCATCCTTTGGCCTTTACTGACTCATCCTATGATGGAGGAAGTATTTTGCTATGGCGTTTGGACCATTCACTTCAGTCCTAACCAAGAGAGACCATTACCAAGGTAAGGGATTTTCTGACAGTCTGGAATGCTCCCAGAGGATAGACTTTGAGTATGAACTTTGAAGCAGGACAATGGGCAGTTTGTGATGCTTCCCCTCGCTGAGTAGGAAGCATGTAGCTTCTAGTAGAAAGTATGTTTCCCCAGGAGATATGCAACTCCCACTTTCTCTCCACCAAAACCTCGACAGCCTCTGCTGAGTGCTGCCTTGTTCCCCTTCCTCCTACTCTTAACCATTGGCTGACAATGATCCCCAGCACTACCAGCAGGGAGGGAGGCCTACTTATGTAGTCTTCATCAGTTTGGCTGCTGATGGCCCTCAATTTTCCAGAACTGCCCCCAGATCTCCTCCCAGTAACTATTCTGATTTCCTATTAGCAGCTTGCTTCCCTCAGTCAGTTGGCTGCAGATTGTTTTTCCATTGACTGTCAATTGAATTAGTTTATTAACTCATTGCTGACTGACTTTATAATTTATTTGTCAGTTTCAATTGATTTTTGATATTTTGATTGTATCTCTTTCTCCCCACCTCACCCCGGTTTATAACTTATTCAGTGCAGGAACTGTGTCTTCCTAAATGTATGTGTTTGCCTATTGCCCTGAGCAATGGATGCTCTATTCTGAGCACTAATTCGATAGGAAAAAATTAACAGTAAGAGATGTTGATACTGTACATTGGATCAAAAATTGCTGGTAATTATTCCAGGCATACTGTAATTTCTAGATCTGAATGATATTGCAACAGCATACATTTCCTTTACAGAATTTTGATTTTTTCTAAACTTCTATCAATCCCCATTACTCAATGTTCCAATAAAAAAGGCCAAGTTGTTGGCATTGCACATCATCTTAACAAAACAAAATAAATAATTGCAAATCCACTTAATTACCATTTGTTTACAAGAAACTGAAGTTTTAGTTATCAGCAGGTTGATTCCTTTTTTATTTTTAAGCTTTTGACATTTATTGCAAAGAAGCCATTCTAAAAAAAAGTGTATACAGTGTAAAAGATCTATACAACAAGCACCAGTGTCATATGTAACATTGCAACTTGTTGACTAGTTATGAAATCTGGCAATTAGCATCTTGGGGAAAAAATATCAAGTGGCTGCCAATAAGCTTTCACAATAGTAAATGGAAAAGAGAATCTTTTTTCTTTTGCTCAAACTGTGAAGTTTAAGACATGAAGTGGATGGCACCAGAGCAGCAGCAACGCAAATAACAGAAAGTGGTTCACTAATAGTGGAGGCTAAATGTCGCGTAGACTGTGGTAACACAAATCCATGTTAACAGATGTGCCCAGACCCATAAATTGTGTGTCTCAGTTAATGCAGAGAAGGTTATAAAAGCAACTCCACAAAAGGATTTTAGGCATAGAGAAAGAGGGGAAAGGCTTCCCATAGAGTCTCTTGTGGGGAGAAGAGAGACTGTTCCAATTTTGCTTCCTGGCACCCAGCACTTGGCCTATAGTCTTCATTCCCTTGGCAGAACACATTCAGAACACAAAGTAAGGGTAGCAGTTCCAATTCAGTAAACACGCACATCCAAAAATAAGCATTGTGTTTTATATTTTGGCTGGCCAATTGTAGTAGCTGGAGTTTGTGCATATGTTGATCATAATTCAGATTATGGTACCCTATAATTTTTAAGGATGTGGATTAGCGTAATATTGGATTTAAACATTTAAAGGCAATGTTAAATGCATGATCTTTGTCTGCTTTACTGTTTCTATGATTGAAGCAAAATAACTGCATCAGTGATACGTTGAAATAACATGAAACAGCTTTTAAAGTGATGTATAATCCAAACCTAATGGCAAAATTTCAAATCCACAATTTGGTGGCATGGTGTTTTTTTGTTTTTTTGTTTTGTTTTATGACCACAATAACCCAAATAATAATACTTTCTGGTGAAACAAGAAACATACTTTTTTATTACACAAAATCTCATTTCATAGGCGCCCTAAAAATGCTAAGGAGTAGGTCCAATATAGTAACTGGAGCCTGAAACTATTGTTGGTGCCACCGTTTAAGTTATTGTCTAGTATATCCTCTGCCCCTGAAGATATAGAGTTTCCAGTCTCATTGTATTATTGAATATCAGTAATGATGGTACTTATGCCAGTGACAGAGAAATGTTAATAACATTTCCCTGGTCTGATGTCACTGTGCAAGCATCTTGGTTATAAAGTCATGTGTTAGGAAAGATTATAGCTGGTGAAATCAAGTCTTCCCAGAAAATGCAATTGAAGTTGCTGAAAAATACGGGACATTCAAGTAATCTTAACATAATAGAGAGACTTAGAATTTTTGAACAAAATGTCAGATGCGCTCCTTCATAAATTGTCTGAAGGTTGTGTTAATTCAGCCCCTCTCCCTGCCTCCCCACATCACCAACTCCTCTGAAGTCCATTCCATCCATTTCTTCTCCTCCCTCTTCACCAGTTTAGTTGTAATTTGATGAATCTTTGTCATTCTCCTTCCTTGACTTTGATGGCTGACTGTCCATTCTTTCTCTGTTCCCAATCTCTTGCTTTCATAGTGGGTCATCACATAGTAGTTTAATCCAATTAGCTCCTCAGCACCCTATTTCTTCACTTGTCCTTCATCTTTGCTCCATTTCCCTCATTCAGTTATCTCAGTCACTCACTTGACCTGATCTTCACCAAGTACTGCTTTCTTTCTGATCTTTTAATCTTAGACCTGGTCTACACTTAAAATTTTGGTTAACATACCTACAACACTCAGGGGGTGTGAAAAATCAACACCTCTGACCACCGTAGCTATGCCAACCTAATCTCTTGTGTAGGTGCAGCTAGGTGGACATAACATTGCTTCTGTCAACCTAACTACTATTGCTCAGAGAGGTGGAGTTCCTACAGCGATGGAAAAGCCCCTTCTGTCACTGTAGTCGGAGTCTACACAGTGGGGTTACAGTGGCATAATTACAGTGCCATAGCTATGCTGCTATAGTGCCCACAGTGTAATCATGGCCTTAAAATTCTTCTCTGAGCTCCTGCTTCTATGTTGTTTCCCCTGCATTATCACTCACTCCTTCTAAAATCTACAATGCAACATCGCTGACTACTCTGGACCTCTGTCTCTTCCTTCCATCACCAGCCTCATTCCCCTCCATTGATTCCATGGTTTCCACTTCAGTTTCACCCTCTTCTTTACAGTTGATTCCTGCACCCATCTTTCTCATTTCTCTCTCAGTCCAAACAATCCCCAGCCGTGGTACACCCTTACATTTCCCTTCTCTGCCCAGGATCTTGCCAGTTTCTTCATGGAGACGTATTATAAAAAGTCTACTCAGCCTTAACAAGAGTGGTGATAACGGTAGAGCTATAATGAATGCTTATTCGTTTGTGTGTAGACTGTGGCAAAAAATAAACCAGTCATAACTTTTTAATGATATCTTTTGAGAATGATAATACCATTTTTATTATATAAATAGATGGGGAATACACCCCTTCAAGGATGCTCCTCAGAGTGGTGGTGATGATAATGAACAGTTATTAGAAGCCACAAAAGCAGTTGAACCTGTAATTAACAGCTAGGGCTGTAGCTAACTGAGCTTTCAGGAACATGCAGAGCTTCCTTTTTTTAGATGTTATTACTTTTGCCACTATGGAGACCTCGCTGGTTCCAAATCCATATAAAGGCAAATTCTCTCTAATACAATTATCTTCAGAATACCTCTCCATTGACATATTAAAAGTAATATTTATTCTGTGAAACGCCATTAGTGTTTAGATTATGTTAGTGGATACTCCTGATTGGGAAATTTAGAATGGTATCACCAACTTTCCTTTTTTGCCTTCAGACAATATAATTGTGAACAATCAAATGGAGCAGCCTATATTTTAGAATTTTGTAGATATAAAGAAAGTCACAGGTGAGGGTTTGGCTGATGTTTGTTTATTTTAGGATTTATATTTGAAAAATTGCTAACGAAACAGAATAATTTCATAATTCGGGGGGGTTGGTTTTGGGTAAATTATCTGTAATTTAAAAATGAACTGTGTCCAGTGTGTTTGAGTGAAGAATGCTGTAAAACTCTGATAATCTATTCTGGACATAGCTTGCATATTCAACTGCTATGGTGGTCTTTACGGATGGGGGTCATATGGATGTTAGAGGCAAGGAAGAAGGCAGCTGAAAATTAAAAATAGGTGAAAGACATGGTGACATCCTGTGAAATGGCCAAAGTGTATTTTACATCTTTATATGTTGACATGATTTCAAAAGCACCTTGAGCAAGAAGATTTTTATATTTTTACCTAAAAATATGCCAGCTCCTAACCTGATTACTTTCATCTGGGAATTCATGTGGGTGTCACTGTATTGATGACAGAGCTTGGGTTTTGTTTATATATATATATATATAACAAACTTTGGACAAACTTTGGACAATTTTGTATAAACAAACAAACGTTGGACAATTAAAAATTGCATTTCATTCGATTTCAGTTGAACGGTCTTTGCTTTCCGACCACTCAGTCCTACAGTCCTTAGAAAACATTGTGGCTCCTGTTGTCATTCACCAAGGGAACTCTAGACTTGAGGAACACCAGGTCTTTTCTGTATTTGTGACATTGAAAGTCAGCTGGAGCTTTTCCATTGACTTCAGTGACAGTTGGATCAGGCCCTGGATGTCTAGTGTTAAATAAAATAAATACCCACTTCGGCCTAAGCATTCATATAACTTACAGTTTATAGGCCAAATGATGCGTGGCAGCACAATTGATGCTGTGAAGGAATGGGTGCAAGGGGCCTCCATCACCAATGCTCCTATGTAAGAAGCAGTCGTTATGTCACAGCCAGTGTTTCTCCAAGCACAAGAAGGTAGGGAGACTAGCTCTGAAGACCTCAGGGAGCCAGGGCATTCTAAGTGTGATGAGGATGTTGCTCCTGAGCTGTGCATCAGCAAGCAGGCCAGTAGTAGGAGAGCTCAAGTTACAAGAAAAGGTTTAATAAGGGCCGCTAGTGAGTAGCGCCCTCACCACAAGCACCCATGAAAGCACAGACGGCAAGCATCTAGCCCAGGGGTCGGCAGCCTTTCAGAAGGGGTGTGCTGAGTCTTCATTTATTCACTCTAATTTAAGGTTTCGCGTGCCAGTAATACATTTTAACGTTTTTGGAAGGTCTCTTTCTATAAGTCTATAATATATAACTAAACTATAGTTGTATGTAAAGTAAATAAGGTTTTTAAAACGTTTAAGAAGCTTCATTTAAAATGAAATTAAAATGCAGAGCCCCCCGGACCGGTGGCCAGGACCCAGGCAGTGTGAGTGCCACTGAAAATCAGCTCACATGCCGCCTTTGGCACCCATGCCATAGATTGCCTACCCCTGATCTAGCCCTTACCATACTATACCCACCCTCCTCCCCAACCTCCATCCTTTGTGGTTCTAGGAGGTATGAAAAGCGCTGTGGCTTTTCTCTGGTTGTCAGATATGTTTGTGACATCCAAATTATTTACTTGCCAATAACATAAGCACAGGAATATGACTTCGCTGCCAGGTGGAATTGGAGGAAAATCTGGGTGGTGATAGGGAGAGAGACCCCATTAAAACAAAAATATTTATGATGATAACAGAGAACACAGAAAACTGCTGACCAAGTGCATTTCTTTTTGTATAAAGAAACTTTATTTCCCCGGGTGTTTCATTATATAAGGCCTCCTTTTAAAATGTGCAGAACAGAGGAAAAATGATTCTTGTGGTATATATTACAGCAAAAAATAAGGAAAATAAATTCAGATCTGGATTTGCCTTCAGTGAGTAGGAGGTTATGCAGCTTCCCACAGGAGGCATGCAAAGGAGGCCCCAAAGTCATCAGGGCATTGGGACCAAGATTTGGTTCAGGCCTCTCTGTGATGCTTGTAGAACATTACTGCTGATCTGCGCCTGGCTCGTTGTCCATCAGTGTACACACAACAAACCTGCCTTCTAGAGTCTTCTATTGCTATCATCCTCTGAATCCATGCTTTAAAAAAAAGACATTGTCAATGCAGTTTTTAATTCATTTATAAAAGAACTATCCCAGTAATGAAGGTTCCAATCTTGCAAAGACTTATGCAATTTTTAAACTTTCCATACCTCAGTAGTTCCTTTGAAGTCAGTGGAACGACTCACAAGTTTAAGCCTTTGTGGCCTTCTACTGACAACACAGCAAGCATCCCAGAGCACATTACCTGGCTGAATGTTTTCTAAAACAATTTATTTTTTAAAGAGTTTTTTCTCAAAAGAAAAATCCAGACAGATTATTTTAAAAAGGGCTCCTGCCTGCTCTTGATTAAGTTAATGGCTCTTGATTAAGTCTACACCATGGTCTACACACAAACTTTCTCCTTTATTCTATGAAGATCAGACTTTAAATAATACAAAATGCACACAATACACAAGGAAATGATCTGCATGCAGTTGTGATTAACACAGCCCTACCAGACAGACTGAAAGTGTCTGAAACAGCTAAGAAACTGTTGCTTAACAAAATATTTGTGTACTTGGAATACTTAATACATAAATTATGTGTTCTCAATATCTAATCATCCAGTGGCCTTTAAAAGTATCTTAGCCATTTGTATGCCTCTAACTAATTCATCAGCCACACTGGTTCATTATGCTGACATTCACACAGTTGGTTGCTATAAGGGTTCATATAAGCTGGGAACTGCAGTTCAACTTTTGGCCTCTTTGGTCTGGCTATGAAATTACAAGACGTGGATGGTAATATTTTTTCCTTTACAAGTATCAGGCAAACCAGAAGGGGAGAGAATGTTTAAGTTTCCTTCCAAGAGGTTTTCTTCTCGTCCTAGGATTTCTCTTCCTAGGGTAATGTCCATATGAACAGAAAAAGATTTGACTAATTTTAATTTTCTGGGCAATTTGATTTAACAGTATCTCAGCTGTTACAAGTTTTACTGATTCTAGCTGCTTAGTTAAGGTTCTTTCACACAATTATCTTTAAAAGGCTAAAATATGTAACAATATAGATAGAGGGAAGAAGCTTTTCCCCAGCAAACAGAACCAGTCTAATACTAACATTTGTGAATGCCAAATTCTCTGGCCTAAATTCAGCTCCAATTAGTGAAATCTCATTGCCTTCAGTGGAGTTGTTGCATATGAGAACAGAATTTGGTACTCTATATCTAGAAATGTTGCGTAAGTACTACTTACTTAGGAATTACACAGCCATAAACCTTAAGGAGCTGTACAAAGACATTATTATCCCCATTTTAGGGATGGGGAAACCAAGGCAGTGAGATCAAGTGACATAACAAGCCAGTGGCAGAGTTGGGAACAGAGCTCAGGCCTTGTGACAGTGTCTGGTTCCCTACTGCACTGGACTTGCTATAGTCCGTCTGGAAATGAGGCTGTACTGGTATCCGTCATTCATAAGAACGGCCGTACTGGGTCAGACCAAAGGTCCATCTAGCCCAGTATCCTGTCTACCGACAGTGGCCAATGCCAGGTGCCCCAAAGGGAGTGAACCTAACAGGTAATGATCAAGTGATCTCTCTCCTGCCATCCATCTCCACCCTCTGACAAACAGAGGCTAGGGACACCATTCCTTACTCATCCTGGCTAATAGCCATTAATGGACTTAACCTCCATGAATTTATCCAGTTCTCTTTTAAACGCTGTTATAGTCCTAGCCTTCACAACCTCCTCAGGTAAGGAGTTCCACAAGTTGACTGTGCGCTTTGTGAAGAAGAACTTCCTTTTATTTGTTTTAAACCTGCTGCCTATTAATTTTATTTGGTGACCCCTGGTTCTTGTATTATGGGAATAAGTAAATAACTTTTCCTTATCTACTTTCTCCACATCACTCATGATTTTATATACCTCTATCATATCCCCCCTTAGTCTCTTCTTTTCCAAGCTGAAAAGTCCTAGCCTCTTTAATCTCTCCTCATATGGGACCCATTCCAAACCCCTAATCATTTTAGTTGCCCTTCTCTGAACCTTTTCTAGTGCCAGTATAGCCTCCCCAGTAAATCTGAAGAGTTGAAATTACAACCTCCTCATCTGTGTTGTATCTTTCAAAGGACTTAACTCTCTGTTAAATTTGTTATTTTCCAATCAGAGAAATCACCTACTTTTCAATTTATATCTGAGTATGATGCCTTTTAGCAGTCCCTAGGGCTGGTATAGGAATTTTGGAGCCTCTTTGAGTTTGATCCTGGGAGCGCCTGTTCTAGACCTCAATCTCTGTCTAGCTCCCCACCACAAATCCTGTTGCTTCCCATCCCCTTTTACCTGCTTATGTTCTCTTCCCTCCTCCTGCCTCCCATGCCCATCATCGGGAGAAGAAAGCCGCGGATTTTCCCTACTTCCTCTTTACCCCCTGCCCACATCATAAACTATGCCAAGCTACAGGTGTAATTCCCAGTTCACGGAGACATACTCATTCTAGCTCTCAACTGAGCTGGCACACCAAAAGAGTAATGTAGCCTCAGTAGCACAGGGAGTGGCAGCACTGGCTAGCTGTCTGGAGTACAAACCTGCCTGAACCCTGTGGGTATGTATTCAGGATGGCTAGCTTATGCTGCCACTGCCCGTGCTACCATGGCTGCAGTAGTATTTCTAGCACAGTAGCTCAGATGAACGCTAGCACGAGTATGTCTGCCCAAGCTGGGAATCCCACCCCTAGCTCATAATGTAGATGTAGACATAGTTATTATGAAAGAGAGAGCCTGTCATTTGGATCTCGTAAGCAGCCAGTGGCGTGCATGATGACCTTCACTATATTGTAGAACATTGAATAATGCTTTCATAGAGTCATAGACTTTGAAGCCAGAAGGGACCATCAGATCATCTAATCTGACCTCCTGTCTATCACAGGTCACCAACACCACCCAGCACCCACACACTAAATCCAACAACCAAAATTAAACCAAAGTATTACAGCACGCAGGAGATGAGTCTATTATGTGCCACAGGCAAAGAACAGGAGGGACGTAGGTGCACCAATGCCTGAGGCCCCCGTAGTGTCAGAGAACTGATTAAGTGAGATGTATCCAGATAATCCTGGCAAGTGACCCACACCCCATGTTGCAGAGGAAGACGAAACAATTCTGAGATGGCTGCCATTCTGGCCTGGGGGAGAAATTCCTTCCCAACTCCACATGTGGTGATCAGTTCGATCCTGAGCATGTGAGCTAGAACCAACCACCTGAGAGAGAGAATTCTCAGTACCACCTTAGAGCACCAGCTCACCCTGTCCTGTGTTCCATATCAAGCTGTGGCCATCTCTGATGCTTTAGAGGAAGGAGATTTAAAAAAAAAACCCTCCCAAAATACGTTGGATGGGAAAAATCAGATTTCCTATGTCCTACAATTACATATGATGCTCAGGACTGTTCCACCAACATGGGGGTCTCTCATTTTTCAGGACATGCCCTCATGTGCAAGTTCCAGGGGTTTCAAAAGCTGTCTCTGCAGCTTCATGTAGCCCCAATAAAAGGTGTTTACTTAAGCAATGATGTCCTTTAATAATTATAATTCAGTTCTATACAACCTACCATGTTGCTATGATCTTTGAAGTTTTAATTTGAATGAAATAAAATACATAACTCTACTATGAGTATTATTATTTTATAGCTATTTAGTAGCATTTCTTCAGTTGAAATCCCATTTTTATTAGTACCACAGTACAAAATAAGAATGGTTTTCCATCAGCATAACATTTAAATAGCAGTAATTTCCCACCACAAACAAGTTGTACCTGCTGGCTTGGAGCTTTTATTGATCCTGTCACTAGCATAACTGTTTTGATATGAGTCTTTTACTCTAAAGCGTAGGGTTTTTAAAATCTAATTGCAGCAGATGTTTCTCCGGGTTTTCTCTCTCCCATTGGCACTCTGTAGTTTTACTTGTTTTTTCCTTGGAAAGGTACATGAAAGCGAAATCCTTGTATAATCAAATGTTTGTTTTACCATCTAAAGCTTGCAAAGGGTCCTTAGCCTGGGCTGATTTCTTCTTGAAGAGCTGTAATTATTCATGGAAAGAAAAAAAGTCTTTGTCACTAATAGGCTTCTTGGTGCTTCTTGTAACAGTCTTTATTATTCCTTTCTACATAATTTTCTATTGATGAGGTGAAAAAAAGCTCTCCTCTGCTTTTGAGAGAGAAAAGGTAATTGTTCTTTTTTCACATTTACCAATGCTTGTTGCGTTCCTTATGTGTTTAAAGGACAAGGATGCAGAAAATTATGTTATTGATGGCATCACCATGGCAACGGTTCTTTAGAATAACACATTCTGGCATTGTTATTCTGGACACACACAAAAAAGGGGGACTTTCTTTTAAGCACCAACAGATTGTGCCCCTTTTAAATGCACCCATGAACTTTGCTTTTCTGAAGATTTACACACTGGTTTTGGGTAGAAAGGATTCCAACATCATTTACCTCTCTGTGTACATCACATTATGGTGCTAAAGAAAAACTACTTTGAAAAAAGAGACACAGTATGGGAAGGGTACATAAACATTTCTTTGATCAGAAGAACAAAAACAACTTGAAAGAATTTTGAAAATTTATGAGTTCTACCACCAGAACCCTCTAAATAATCAATCAAGGGGCAGAGGAGAGTGGAGAAGGGCCAAACCCTCTGAAATTACTGAAATAGTTAGCTCTGGTTAATTTAGCATTTGCCCACACTAGTACTGTACAGCTTAATAAGTTTAGACTGCAAATCTAATGGCCCCAATTATAGCAGTTCGCAAAAGTGCTTACCTTTCATATGCAGCATTCCACTCTCTTCATGTGTTGACATCCCACTATATATAGTAAACTGCTTTTGCACAGTATTGCTGTATTCACTCTTGGCTCCGTTGTGATTTCATAGTGCTGAGCTGAGTTATTTTATTTTTCCCAAACTCCTCAAATGGTGTATTTCTATAAAGGAACAAAGTAAAGCATTGAAACTAGAGATGGGCCTGAAATCTGTTATCCAATACATCTCCTTATCCCTGAATTCTGGGGAAATTGGGAGTCAACTCACTGGTTCCAAAAATGTGATGGCAATTTTGGTTCCAGGTTATATCCAAAATAGGAAGGGACCTATTTTCTGAATACAGTTCAAGGTGGTGGAAATCATGTTAGAACAGCTGATTTCATGAGATTTTCAACAGTCAAGATACTGATATTAATTTAAATTTTGCAAAAATAAATTTAAACCCTGGAGTTTGGCACCACTGCATATGGATCCTACTTCAGATTCAGCTGGAAACCTGAGCTTTGAACCTGGGCCAAAAACTGAATCTGATGTTGAGCTGAACTCCGTCTCTTTGGCCCATCTCTAAATAAAACAAGTAAAACCCTGTCACATTGATGAAATGGCTAAGGACATATTTAAAAATTATTTGTTTTTTGGGGGGAGGAGGGCGGGGCGGGATTAGATACAAACAGACAGATTATCCATGAAGGTTCAGATACTTTGCAATGCACTGTCAGCAGGATCTAGCCAGAGAGCCAGAATATGTGGCCTAAGAGGATCATTCCATTGTAGGAGAATCCTCTTGTAGTGCAGAGCCGGTGTAGAGGCTGTGATGCTGCTTCTCCCTCCTGCTGTTACTGCTATAGAGGGTGTGACTAGACGCAAGGTGCCAATCTCTAGCTGGTGTTTTGGCCCTTTGGACTGTTAGCAGCAGTATAAATTAGAGCAGACTATGCTGCGGGACCAGCCTCCACACACAGCAGCCCAGGATTTGGAGAGTGCAAAGATGAGTTTTACACCACTTTCGTACATGCACACATAGGTGCTGACTCTGTGGGTACTTCAGCCCCGGAGCACCCATGGAAAAAAAATAGTGGGTGCTCAGCACCTACCAGCTACCCGCCAATCAGCTGTTTAGCAGGCCATACCAATCAGCTGTTTGGACGTTGGTGGTGCTGGGGGGGCAGAGTGGAGGCGGAGTGAGGACAGGGTGCGCACGGGGGAGGGGGTGGAGCGGGAACAGGAGTGGGAAGAGGCAAAGTGAGTGCAGGGCCTTAGGATGATAAGAGACGTAGCAAGGGTGGGGCTTTGGGAGAAGGGGGGGAGTGGGAGCAGGGCCTCGGGGCAGAGCAGAGGTGGAGGACCCAGCCGGAAAAATGAAAGTCAGCCCCTGTGAATGCACGTGCATTCACAACTTGTGCTGTGTGTTCTTTGACTGTAGTTGAGGATCTGACCCAGCCTTATGTTGTTCTGTATGGGGAGAGGAAGAGACTTGGGTCCTATCTTAAACATTCTTGAAGAGTTTTCAACTGCTGCATTTGTAAGGGGTACTTTGGTTGGTTGCACATCCCCATATTAGAGCTCCGCACACCAATTCCCTATAGTGACAAATAGCAGTGTTGGAGGGTTTCTTTTGGCTGAGGGAAGATGTGGGGGTTTAAAGGGGCATTGCCTGAGTGACATTTGCTAGGGGCATTCTGCTTCCAAAATCTTGAAAGAGGCAGAATGATGTTGAGGCAGTGTTGGGGGGGGATGCAAATTTAGAAGATGCAGCATGCAGGCTGATGACAGGAAGGGAAAAGGAAACAATTGTACCAGGGTCCTCAGCTCCCCTCCACACCCCCAAAAAAAGTCTGTAACTGGTATTAAAAATGAAAGGGAGTGGGGCTCCAGCAAATGTGATGTACTAGGCCCCCAAGTTTCTTTCAATGGGCCTGCGTGCCCTTACCTCTTCCCCCCACTCCCGCCTGCTGTCAGTCAATCTACAGGGAAAGAATGAGGGACTGGCCATGTTCCCACCTGATCCAGACTTAGTCCCTTTGGAGAGTGTAATGCTTCTGCCCTTGCTATCATTTACATGAACCTTGAACCCAAGAAGTGAAATTCATCCTTGTGCTGGCCTTCTCTACAGGGGTATATTTTGTCCAAGGTTCCAAGATTCAGTCTGTTTACTTCTTGCTTCCCTGGTGAGGAAGAGACTCTCCTTCCCCATCGCCAAAAAAATCTTCCATTACAAATGCGGATAAAAATGCGTGACATGGCAGATACAAAATGGAGCATGAGAAGAAAGAAGTCTGATTTGGGGGACACTAGTTGCTTTGCTTCTTTGTAAAGCCATGAAGTATCTCAGCTACCAAAGCTAAAGTGACACTTGTTTTGGTTGAGACAGATAACCTATTGACCAAAAGAGATTTCTAAAAGGGACAACTTCCTTCCTTTCTTGCCACTGAATTGTCCTCCCAATCCCCATCACCAGCCAGATACTGGCTGCCCGTGCATGGGTTTGTAAATTAGGCAAAATTAAGGCTGGTTTTCTTGAGCTGAGCAGTCAGAGGTTTGCTTTGCAAATAACAAGACCAAAGGCTGGTTTAAGCTTAGATCTTGGTCCCATTTCAGCCCCTGGAGTTTGGGGGGAAAGAAGTTGATTCAATCTGGCCACTGCTCTACGTTATCCATAGGACAATGGATAGCCTTGGTGTTTTTTAAATCAACACCACGTTTGTAAGTTACTTATGCACATTCTCTATAATTTAGTTTTAGGATGTATGTGTCTTGTGACATGTCTTTTCATGCTGTTTATGTAAAAGGAAACTTGGAAAAAATCTATGGCATCTATTAAACTTTCACCAGCCATCAACACAAAGTACTTAGAAATGTCTTTTGGTATTTGTTCATTATACAAAAATAATCTCATAGAAACAACATAACTAAAGTCAGTTTTTTGAGGACTAGATTTGTACTGTCATACGAGACTGTTTGTTTGACTTGGGTCATGTAACATGTTAGTAGGGAATATCTACAAGTCAAGACCCTGAGAGAAGTTTTCTTGTCTACAGAAGTAGACATGCATTATGAGTATATTCTCGGTGCAACACAGATGTTGCTAGGATAGCTCTTTCATTAATAATTTACAAAGAAATGCACACGCACAATCCACAGCTGTCCCTTGTGGCTCCATTTGTGATAACCGGTGTCAGTTAAAGCTCAACAAGAACTAAAATAAGAAATCTGCTTTAACCTGTTGTATTGCAAAAAATACTTGCCTCACAGCTTATTCAAATAAGCAAGACTGAGAGTAAGGATCCTAACTGCCCTGTTTTCAAAGGTGCTGATTGTGCACAGACACACTATACATTTTTACATGATGTTGGCAAGTGGCATAAAACTTTTACTGGCGTGAGTTCGGGATAAGTTAGGGAGATCACCCCAGGCAAGTGCTGTTAAAACATTTATACCACACCACAGTATCATGTATTTTGGGTGTGTAACCTATCTTACAGAAAAACTATTCCAGAAATGTTTGAGGTTTAAAATATTTTATTGGAATTATTTTTCACATCTCTCTGGCTGCAAAGCAAGGCTGCCTTAGTCTCCTGACTCCAGCTGTACAGGCCTCAGAGGGAGAGAGAAATTATAACACAGAACTCTCTTCTTAAAAAAAAAAAAAAAAAAAAAATCTCCCACCCCTTTTTGTTAAACAAATCAGATTGTTGTGATTTAAATTTTGATTAGAGCTGGTTGAAATTTCTCCTTCCAAACTTTTTTTTTTTTTACAGAAAATTGGGGTTTCAACAAAATGAAAATGTTTGTGGCCAGTGTCTACTTTTCTTAAAAAATAATTCATTTTTTCATTGGAAAACTAAAAATTATTCATTTTAGGGGGTGGGGATGATTTTTTGATGGAATGGTGAAATTTTCCTTAGTGGTGGAAAACAGCTATTTTCCAAACCCCTCTGTCTGATATGTCACAGTCTTCCAGGATAAGAAATAAGTACACAAGCCTTTTGAAAAAGAGAGAGCAGGCAGGATTCCCAGGTCCCTAGTAAGAGATACTCCTCTTTCTAGTTCCATAGGTGCCTGAGATATTAGACCCAAAGGATTAAATTTTCAAAAGTAACCTCTGATTTTGGGTGCCTCTGTTTTGGTACCCATCCTGAGGCACCTTGGGCCTTGTTGTGAATACTGTGCACCACCCAGCAATTGGGGATTGAATGGCTCCCAACAGTGCTGTGGCTTTGTGTACAGAGGCCTTGGCTACTCTTGTGAGTTACAGCGCAATAAAGGAGCCCCGGGCGCACTAGCTCACAACCCGTCCACACTGACAAGGCACATAGAGCGCTCTGACTCTGTGGCTACAGCACTGCTGGTACTCCACCTTGGCGAGTGGAATAACATTTGATGCACCCCTGCTGGACCGCCGCAGCGCCATTGTGGACGCCCTGGTCCTATAGTGCGTGCTGATCAGCCTCCAAAAGTGTCCCACAACGCCTGTGCTAGCCACTCTGGTCATCACTTTGAACTCTACTGCCCTGCCCTCAGGTGACCAACCATCAGAACTGCCCTTTAAATTCTCTGGGAATTTTGAAAAATCCCCTTCCTGTTTGCTCAGCCAGGCATGGAGTGCTCTCAGCGAATCTTTCCAGGTTACCATGCCTCCACACGCCAGGCGAGCCCCAGTATGGAGCAATGGTGACTTGCTGGACCTCATCAGTGTTTGGGGGGAGGAAGCTGTCCAGTCCCAGCTGCGCTCCAGCAGTAGGAATTACAACACCTTCGGGCAGATATCAAGGGACATGATGGAAAGGGGCTATGACCGGGACGCACTGCAGTGCAGGATTGAAGTGAAGGAGCTGCGTAATGCTACCACAAAGCCCCCGCAACCTGCCGTTTCTACAAAGAGCAGGACACGATACTTGGGGGCGACCCCACCTCCACTCCAGGGACCACCATGGACACTTCAGAGCCCAGTGCAACAAGACAGGAGGAGGAGGACAAGCATCCTTTCAAGCATAAGACCACAATCTTGTCTGCTGAAGAAGATGCCCCTAAACATGTTCCTTAAGTCCGTTTGCTCTGTAATCTTTTTAAACCTTGCAACTTAGTAGATATATTGGCTGAACCAAGTAGAGCTTTTTTAAAAGCTTTAGATGGAACCAGTCAACTTATTCAGAGAATCTTGAAGGAAAAAAGAACACACTGATTTGACTAACAATGCAAGAAAATATCAGAGCATGAAATAGTTAAATAGTTCTTAGCATACTGACACAAGATTTCTCATTTAGTTCTATTGATCTGTTCATAAATGGCTGTATTATGCCTGATGTATTGCCCATCATGTCATGATCATCAAATGGAAGTCAGCTGTCCCTAAGTAGTCAACTAGTTTCCTCTTCTGTTCTTTTCTGCCAAACAAGCAAACCTTTGTTTCCTCATGCAGGGCTTGGTCCTTGTTTGTGATGAGAGCAGCCAAGGCTCCCATTAATAACAATGGGATTTGCAGATACTCTTCACCCATCAGAATCAAGCCCTTGTAAATGGGAAGGAAGGGTCCAGGAGAGCTGAACAAATTACATAGCTCAAATATTAGGGATGAAATGCAAGCCCCATTGAAATCAATGGGAGTTTTGCCATCGACTTCAATAGGGACAGGATTTCACTATTGATCTTTTGACATTTTGTTGTTTGGTTGGTTGTTGGTTTTGTTTCGGGGCATCATTTTCATGTTGAAAATATTAAGGACAAACTTTCAAAAATAGGTGCTTGAGTTGAACATGCCAAACAGGTGCATGGAGGTGTGGATGGTCAGTTGGGTGCCCCCAAAAAAGCAATTAAATTCACAACATGGATAGACAGATCCATATTCCGTTAACCACTTTGGACCTGGAGCTGTATATTTTGTATATTCAATTATTTGTTCTGCTTCTTTATGCTCCTGTGAGCATATTTTCCATGCATGATGTAGGAGTCTGCATGACAAGCTTTCTTGAAAAATATTCTCACTAGTCAGTGTTCCTGGTTTAATTTGGTTTGTTCCCCCAACTCCAGGAACCCCAGGAACTTTACTGAATTATTTCAGGGTGTTCATGATATGTGTAGACCTTTCCCCCACACACACACACAATCCTCCCCGCCCGCTCCCTTGTGGTACTCCTCATTGGAAAACTAACCAGGGAATGATAAGCTTTTTAGAAACGTTTTTGTTTTGGACATCATCTAATATTTAGGAATGTAAGAGTAAAAACCTAATAGGTCACAAAGGTCATAGGTGAGATAAAGATCTAGGTCTGGATACACAAAGGGACACCTAACTTTTAGGTACCTTGAAAATCACTGGGATCCACAAAAGCTTGAGTTAGGCACTAAGGCTATCTACACAATGAATGGGAAGAGACAAGTGCCTGAGAACGGGATCCACACTAGGCAGCTCACTGCCTAAACTAGCCAATCTAAGATGCTGACAAGAGGTGTCTATGATATCTAAATCTGGGCTACAGGGAGGCACCTGTCTCTACTAGCAATTCGCAGCCGGGACCCCTTCTTCTAGAATCAGGCAGCTTAGGCGCTTAAGCTGTTCCTTGTGAGAACGGCTAGGTGCCTGCCTACCCACACAAAATGGAGGAGGCTGCCTCCCTTCTCTCCTTTAGCCCAGTGATTAGGGTTCCTCATCCAGGATATGAGATCCAGTTCAATTTCCCCTGCTGCCTGATATGAAAAAAGGATTTGAAAAGAGAAGTTTCCCTCCTCTCAGGTGAGTGCCCTGGTCACTGGACTATTGCATGATTCTCACTCGGTCTCTGGCCCAATTGCTACTTAATTAAAGTGGAATGACTTCAACAGGAAAGATTCAGGGGGACCAACATCAGAATATCCCAGAGTCCAGTGGCTATGGCATTCACTTGAACAGTGGAAGATCCCTTCTCATCAGGCAAAGGGGGAAATTGAATTGGGGTCTCCCACATCCTGGCTGAGTGCTTTAATCACTGAGCTAAAGGTTATAAAGGAGGGTCCCAACCCACCTGGCCATTGTGTGTAGAGTTAGGCATGTTCTGAGCACACCTATCAGATCAGGCCCCACAGCCAAGATAGACAGAGAAGCGCTTATCTTCAGCTGATGTGAAAGCTGAGGCATAGGCAGGACATAGGAGTGGGACACTGGCCTGAGGCAACGATGTGCATATCTAGAGGCAGAAACTTAGGCACCAAGAGAAATTTTACAGCAAAAATTTGGGTGCAGTTAGTGAGTTTAGGCACCTACAGATTCGGCGTCAGCCGAACGGGGATTTTGTGGATTGCAGTGGTGCCTAAAACTTGTCTTCAGGTGCCTAGTGTGGATCTGGACCCTAGTTCCTATCAGGGCCATGACGTATCAGGTATTAAACAGATACAAAATACTTGATCCTAACCAGAAAGCCAAAACTGGGAAACTTTTTTTTCAGCAAACCTCTTATCAATATAAATTATCAATCTTCTAAACCTACAAATTATCATTAGTAACCGTTTCAAAGCCAGCCACTCATGGATCCCCTGCCCAGATTGAGGTCATTACCAACATCAAATGGGATAACTGGGAAACAAGTAGCAAAAAAATAAATAAATAAAATGAAATACAATAAAATGTCACCCAGCATTAGTGCCATGATGTTTTTGGTTAGACTTTATATTAAGGATACATTTATAAGTAGCTTCTAATGGGTAATAAATTATTAATAGATATTTTAATACATGGTTAGTCAACTGCTTTAGATTGTTATAAAGTCCAATGGACCAATGATTGCTTATAAGCCTGTCTTAGACCCATCTTCAAGCTCTTGTACTGTTGTGTTAATAACCTCCTATAACACATACTACTCATGTATGTAACTTGTTTGTAACAGCTATTTATGGATGTAACTTTAATATAATGCATGATTGAGATTTTTTTCTTTCTTGGAACTAAATTTAGTTAGACAAAAAGAGAAAGAGGCTCAGATTATTCGATTTCAACAATTATCTGCAAGCCCATTGACCCTGATAGTCTACTTTACCGCGGAACAGGATATTGCATTATATTGAATATTCTGTGCAGTCTTTCTTATGGCAGAATTCTAAAAAGCAATTGTCGGTGTTTGAATGGGAATGATTTATCTAGGAATAAGGAAAAGCAGTATACAAAAAATAACTGAGTAAGTGAAACCATGGAGTTAGCAGACACACAACTGAGTATATACAGGATGAAATATGAAGTGAAACCATTACAAAACTCCTTTAATAAGGTGATAACAGGAAGGCTACATTGGTAGGATGCTCTTGCACTGATTGTGGATGGAAAATCACAAGGGAGAGACCAAAGGCCTTGTTACACCAGTGGACCTCAGAGAGACCAATCTGCATGACATCCTGGTGTACAATCACAAGTTTTGGAAGAAGGCTATATAAGTCACTGACCGGAGTAGGGAAGTGGCAAGGAAGAAGAAGAGGGAGTGTGAATGAAAATAAAAGTTGACCAGTACATGAGTGACACAGTGAGCCTGGTTTAATCATTTTCAAGACCAGTGACCTAACAATATTTTTGTAGGGTAGTACAATGGAAAGGTCATTGTAGCAGCCTTACATTTTGTGCAATAGTGCTGTTAAGAGATCTGTGATAACTAAGGGTGCGTCTACACAGGAATATGAGATCTGCAGTGTGGGCCGCAGCTGGCCCTGGTCAGTAGGTCAGGTAGATGTTTGGGCTTGGGCTGGAACCCAGGCTCTGGGACCCTGCCTCCTTATGGGGTCCGAGAGCTCAGACTCCAGCTGAGCCCAAACATCAGCACAACAATTTGACTGCACTGCAACCAGAGCCCTGTGAGCCCAAGCCAGCTGACCTGGGCCAGCCGCGGATGTTGAATTGTTGTGTAGACATATCTTAAATTGCAGTGTGGATTAACACACTAACCTCTCGCATCTAGGCCCAAATCCAAATCTTTTCTATCTCAGGGACATAAATGAGTATGGTAGTGTCTGTTTCGGTTCTAGCTCATATCACAACCTCCATCACACTATAGAAACAAAGGGACATGATTGAAAGATGGTAAAATCTAGAAATGTGATAGCGATGGTGTCTCAGGTCAGGATTAAAATACTAATAACAGATACATTTAAAATTAAATTACAATATTTTTCCACCAATAGCACTATTCTGCTACCCACCAACATTGCCAAAACGCACAGGCTCCACATTTATGTTCCAGTCCCCTAATTACATACTTACATGGAGTAATGGAACTTCCTAGAATCAGAGATGTTGATTGGGAGATACTGTTTTCATTGCCAGCAGCACATTTTCCCTGAAATTCTTGTTGAAATTTGTAGAAGCCAACATCGGTCATGGTCATGTCTCGTTACTTTTCTGAATTTACCTTATGTATATAAACTTCAGAAGAAGGGCACATGTAGTTGATTTTACTTATTAATGCAGTATATCACTGTACTAAAAGGTGTTTGTTTCTTTTACAGGAAAAATAATGACCATGTGATAAATTTTGTAGGCAGACAGCAGGTAGAGTTATTTAATAGCTATATTGAATTAAAAGACACACACATGAAAATAAGGTATTGCTTTATTTTACAGGTGACAGGAAAAAGTCTAGAACCTTTCAGTACTGGGACATTTTAGTGTTAGGAGAATAAAGTGAAGCCTTTTCGGTGTGCAGACTATTCTCTTTCATCTGCATTTAGTCTTTCACTTGACTTGTGAACTGTGATCTTTCAGTTGACCTGTGATCTCATAAATTCTGGAAGCTGGTTACACACAAATCACTGCAAAAATCAACAAAAGCAGCAAGAAGCAGTTCTTCGTGATCAAAACCAGAGTGGAGAAGTTGCATACAAGCGAGGAAAAGGCACAAAGCCTGCAAATGTGTTGGAAGTAGTGAAAGCTCCAGTGGTTGTTTTTGATATTTAAAACTGGACGGGAGAAAACACTAGAGAAAAACTACTGCAGGTATAATCCTGCATTGGCTAGGAAATGGACTAGAAGGATTAACTTGGTATTTCCTATCTCTATTCCTTCCAGGTTTCTACAATATATTTTTCAATTGTAGGAAGGAACAACACATCAGACCATACTGTGATCTCATTTATGCTAGTGCACTTCCACTGACTTCAATTTGGCCTACGATGATTAAGGATAAAATCTTGGCCTTATTAAATTCAATGGCAAACTCCCATTTGACTTCATTGGGATCATGATTTCCTCCTTAATGACTAATTTCCTGTTTCTTTCTGTCTCTTAAACTAAAGTCTTAGGGCTAGATTGTGGCATCTGTTCTATAGCTTGATGTAGGAGGTGGTGCAGAGGAGGTCAGAACAATCTCTGCCAGTGCTGCTCTTTGTGCGTGAGGAGGAGCAATCCATTTCATCCATTAGGATGCATACAGACCAGTGCAGAGGAGTGGCTGGAATCAAGGCCTCACCTTCTCGCTGCTCCTCCTCCTCCTCCTTTTTTGGGCATCCTGTTCTCTGGTTGTCAAGGGAAGTCAGAGCAAACAACGTGCCTGCTCCCAAGAGTCCTTACGGAGATCTCTAAGGTGAGGGAGGCTTCTTCCATGTCCTTGTGCAGTGAGCCAGAACCTCTCCCAATCTGGCCCTTAAATATAAATAAAATCTGCAGGTCAGGTGGCTGCTAAGCTTTAAATCCAACACAAAAATATAGTTCCTGTGGTGGGGATCTCAACCTTTGTTGAACATCAACGTAATGGAGAGATGGCCATATGGACCAACTTATCTCCCATTGATGGCACATACCATTCACTTTCTATATGGAAACATAATATTTGGAAAGTGATTAATATATTATTGGTTCAAACCTTTTCCATAACTTGGACCACATCTTAGTGAAGAGAGTAACTCATGGATCAATTGCCCGGACAATCTCCCCTGCTATTTGCAATCACACATCCCAGTGGCAACTAACTGATACACTAAATACTTTCCTAAAATTAGTTTATTTTCAGCTTTGTTCGGTATGATTTAACTATGTAAACTAAAAGAGCCAGCACTGTGTGAACAGTCAGCTCTGCAAAAATCCAGCAAATGCTTCATATATCTCCAATGGTTCACAAACCACTGGTATGCAGTGAATATAATACCTGGAATGCTCTTGTAATATACACTAATACTTGGAAAAAATTCTCCCTTGAATCTCAGTTTGTTCCCAAATTGCGATTAATCCTAATCATAGATTTTCCTCTACATTCACAGCAATATACAATTCAGCTCATCTCAAAGTGATTTTTAACAATGGCGGATATTCAGTAACTTAGAACAAATACTGATAATCACTTGCTTCATTAGGCTTCTGTGCCATTAAATATCTACTGTCATCTGTCTAATTCCTCCTCATTTCCTTAGCAGAGTGACTCAATCAGGCATGTGTTATCTTTCCTAGATCCTTTTCTGACCAGAGGGTAATGTGCAGGAATGCAGTTTGTCAAACACATTGTGTCTGAAATCCTTTGTCGGGGAAGTGTGGGGGGAAAGAGATTATAAATTGCCTCAAACACTTCAGCAAGGCCATTCCCAGGTTTTTTATATCTGCTCATTCAAAAAAACAACCATGCCTTTATGATGTTTTATTCACTTTCTGTTTGCATGTACTATATGTAACTGCAGTACAGTACAGCATACATACACCCCCCCGACTTACGCAATCATTCCGTTCTGGAAAGCCTCACGTAACTCGAATTTTGCGTAAGTTGGAAACGTATACCCGTACGTTATGCAAAAATTTCCGCAACTCGAAACTCCTATTTCTGGCTTATGGAACTTTTTCCGTAAGTGCGAATTTGCATAAATCGGTCTTGTGTAATCCGGGGAGCGTCTCTACATTATACTCTCCAGGGGTATGCATGTTCCAGTAAAAGTTATTTTGTATTTTAGAAAGGTTTTAGAATCATAAAGGTTACAACATTTGTGGCTTTAAAAGACATGGGAGAACTTGTCTGTCCTTTCTGGGCGTGTGGGGAGAGGGGAATTGTGGGAAGGCATCGGAGGACTAGCAGCACTTGAGTGGTGGTAGTTTAGATCCACACTAGAGTGATTGGGTGAGCTGTTGACAAGTTGTTCCCACTTGAGATTTAGCCGGTGCCCCCTGAAAGGCTGGTCACCTTGAATTAAAAGCATCAGCACATGCAGGATATTTGTGTGTGGATGGGATTCGAGTTAACTTCAAAGTGAAGATAAGTCCTGAGAAGCACAAGTCCCTTTGAAAGCATGCTTGGCCCTTAGGATGATAAAAAGAAAGCTGATCCATACTGTCCCCTGGCTCTTAAGCATCTCTAGGATGGTTGGTATGCCATTATATACATAGAGAGAGAATGAAATAGTGGGATTGCTGGGAACATTTCTGGCAATGAAAGAGAATGAAAGAAGATTTATAGTTTAAAAAAAAAAGGCAAAGAGAAATATCCATGCATAAAACTAAATATAAAATGCATAAATATAATCCTTAATGATTTGAAAAATAGCTCTCTGAGAATTTCAGAAACATTGACAGGCAACAACAACAAAAGCAGTGGGTTCAGTCATTCAGTTCAGATAACCACCTGTGAGCCAGGATACTCCATGGGATTGACCTTTCTGAATTTCCTCTGCATTCTTCCATTGGGAAGCAGGACTTGCAACCCCCATCTTCTGATGAAAAATTAGGATCTGGCCCCAGGAATCCATAAGGAGTGCAGGGTCCTGCAGCACCTCTTATGCCTCTCCACTGGCTCTGGTCCCTGGTATCCTGCCTCCATCCCAAAGAAGCTATTCTACTAGGTCTTCCCCATGCTGGGCGAATTCTCAGATATCTAGATTTGGACCCTCTATGGTGTGCATGAATTTATATAGGCGTAAACACACACAATTTCAGTCTATGGTGTAAATTTCACAGCCTCTCCATTTTATTGCAAAACTGTATTCTCTTTTCTTGAGCTTTTACAGTACATGAAAGATTCTTGGAAAGTAGATCCTTTAATGTTATAAACTTGGAAAGGGGCAAAAATGATTAATTGTTTGAATACTCACTACATTCTATTAAATGTTCAAAATACATATGGCTGCAAGCATTTCATTTCCAGTGGGCTCTGATAGTTCTAATCTCTTTTTAAATTCCATGCAGCTTCTTTACCTGCTCATGTAATCTGTCACTAAAAACTTTAAATGATATAGTCACAGAAATAACCACATTAATGTGATGTATAAGTCTGAAGTGTAGGTGTAATGGATCCCAGTGGATGCTTGTTTTGTAATTTATGGTACTCGTATGTTGATTTTAAACCCTTATTGCTATAGCATTCAGTTGCCTAATGGGACACTCTCCAGATGGAAGATAAAAATTATGCTGACAATGGAACAATGGACCTGTGAAATTGATTAGAGTTCATCTGCAATGGGATTTTTTTCAGTACTTGTGTTTTCTCTCTCTCTTTCTCTCTCTTTCTCTCTTTACAGAGGGTATGAACTGTATGAACAAAGATCACGGGTGTGCACATATCTGCCGGGAGACGCCCAAAGGTGGGGTTGCCTGTGAATGTAGGCCTGGCTTTGAGCTTGCCAAAAACCAGAAGGACTGCAAATGTAGGTAGATGGAGACTAAATATCAAATGCCCCAACATGTCTTATTTTCCACATTGCTATTCTTTTCCAGAGATAAAGAAATCAGCTAGGCTTTGGCCAGAGGTGATTAATGGTCTTGATAGAGTCTGAAAATGTGTTCTTTTTGTGAAGTACTTAATTGGAGGAGGGTGGAAAGTGTTTAAGAATACATCCTCAAAAGAGATTGGTCTAATATAAATACTGGGGCAATTCAAATCCACCTCTGAAATTTACAGTTCAGCACCATTTCTCATCTTGAACAGAGGAAATGGGAAGGTGGGAGAAGATGTTTTATTTTTTAGGGGAGAGGGCAGGGGAAGGGGATGGGCAGGGGGAGAGGCACTTAATCCAAACTGTATTTAGAAAGCAAAAACATCCACTGTAAATGAATGCATATCAATAGGATTCTGTCTTACAATACAGTCATGTTCTCTTGAAATGGCATCGAGGCATTAGAGCCATAAAATGAAGCACACCTACTTTTCAAATTTAAAAGACAGAAAGGTTTTCAGTACTATTGGTTGCACTGCACATGGGCTACTGCCTTTGGCATTACTAGGAAGGCATGTGGCCATATCATATATGACATTCTTGAATACCATATTTTAGATGATGGAACACAAGCATGTCACCCAGTGCAATTGGGAGCATAGGATTTTCCATACAGGGTAAGACAATTGATCATTCTGTAAGAGCATTATCCACAGCCCGCTGAAGTCAATGGAAGTCTTTCTATTGACTCTAGTTGGCCTTTGATCAGGCACTATTACCTTAACTTGCCTCCCTAACTAGAAGTTTTGAAAGGGATCAAGGGCGATAGAATTGCTGTTACATTTCTTTAATGCTTTATGGAATAAAATGAGTAAAAGAACCAACTGGTTTCCCCTTAAGGGTGATATTTTTGCCATGATCTTTGCCCCACCTTAACCTCTTTCTTCATACAACCTCCCCTGGTTAAATGTGATAAGCGATATTTCTCTGAGTATAAAGGAAAAGAAAGAATCATCTTTGAATGTCACTAAGAAGTGTCACAAATTAATGCACAGCTTATTAATATTTTAAGGGAAAATAAGAGCACACAGCAAACAAAATTAGTGTTCTAGTAGAGTTTCCATTCTAAATGTGTATTAAAAGTGAACATTTTGTTAGCTGACTTTGTGCCATTAATCACAATGAAACATGAGGCAATCAGAATTTAAGATGGAGATTAACTTTACTTAATAAGTATGCTGTATTACCTGTTTGCACATATTTGTATGTTCCTTGTGGAATATTTGAGCCTTCATCCATGGAAGATGGTGATAGGAGAATTGGGGCCTCTGCCAGTTTCATATTACGAGGCACATCACAATTGAACAAAAGACCTGAATTTATTCAGTGCCCTGCAAAGTTCAAAATGTAGTTTGAGTTATAGTGAATTTTTTAGATCCCTAACCAGGGGCCCTGAGTCTTCCACAGCCACCGAATTTATTGCAGAATCCTCATCCCCATTTGCTGAAGAAATGTGCTCAGAATCCTACAAAAATTTTTTACTTCTAGCCCTTCTGAGTGTGAACTGAGCACAAACCAATACAGTGAGATCTGCATGAGTAGTCAGACAACCTGAAACAATAACTCTGATGGGAATGAGCTGGCTCATTTATCTCTATGAAGGTCCAATACTGACATGTAATAAGGATTTAAATGTTAACATTTGTAATAGTTATCATTGCAAATCATTTGAATGAATTGGCTGAATCCTGAGCTGCATCTTTTTTAGCACTAGGTGTAGCTGAGTCAAGGAGCTGCAAAAGAGAGATTTGCACCTTGGTCATCCTACATTAGCTCTGGCACCATCATAGATTAGAGCAGCCTCGAGGTTGCTCTAAAGAATTCTGGCTTGTAATAGTCCCCTACAGGCCATTATGCTGATCAGGGATTACCAGAGCATGCCACATCCCTTCCTGCTGCTGACCTTCCCTTTATATTAGTGCTAACTGGGAGTGGATGGCACAGGGGCAGTAAAACCAGAGGTGATTTCCCCCACACTGGGTGAATTGGATAAGCATATTGTGTGGCATTTTTGCAAGCAATCAATATTGGCCTAAATCTGCTTCCAGTTAAGGTGTGTGTGTGTGTGTGTGTATATAGATATAGATATATAATATCATATGCAAATTATTTATCAATCAAGCATTCAAAATTTAGGAAATGCCCATGCCACCTTAATTTAGCCCCTGGTGTGAATGCATTATGATACAGTTTTTAATTACATCATCAAAGAGATTTTTTTCCACAGGACTCCTGCCTCGTTCAGTGCACAAGACGGTTGGTGCTCACTGACTATTTTGTTTAATCCTCATTGTTCAATGTGTGGACCTGCACATTATACAAACCCTGCTCTGAAGACAGAATTATTCATTTCTTAATGGGCTTTTCTGCGTCATTTATCATTGCGATATCTGAGTGCTTCACAAACATTAATTAATTTATCTTCACCACACCTCTGTGAGGTAAAGTGATATTATATCTCAGTTTTACAGATGGGAATCTGAGACACATAGAGTAATGTCAAAAGTGTCCACCAGTTTTGCATGCCCAATTGAGACATGCAGGGCCTGGATTTAGAATACTTGGTATTTTGTAGCACTGAATATGTTCCAAGTACAGTTCCCAATTACTTAATTTGCATCTGTGAGTGCTCAGCCTCATGTTTCTCAAGTTGGGCACCCTGAAAAGTTTGGTCATGACTTGCCAAGCATCATATTGGAACCCTGTAGCAGAGGAAGGGATGGAATCCAGTTCTTCAGCATGGCATTCAACTTCCTTAGTCATGAGACCTTCCTTTCTTTTTCTGCAGTCCCCTGCCTATTCATTACATACTTACCAGCTTCTGCAACAAACGAGGCAGGAGTTCTACAAACCACAGCCATCACTGCACAACCCAGATTCATCACCTGAGTGGACCCCGCCTGTGCATGGAATGAGGCAGAGTCCTGTGGGGAAAAAAGTATGTGATCATGTAATTAAAGACATCATAATACATAGACACAAGAGGCTCAAATTAAGTTTACGTGAGCAACCTTAAATCTGGCATTTCCTAACTTTTGAATGTTTGACTTTGCAACCAGAACACACTTTCAGTGTAGGTTTTTTAAAATGTAATTCCCTAGGGTTTAGAAAACGCTGAGTGAAAGAACAGAAAATCCATAGTGTGGAATCATACTGGCCACTGTATGGATCATCAGCAGGTTGACCCTTTAGATCCACCACACAGACCTCTGCCACTTGAACTAAAGGAGTAACTGATAGTATAGTAGGTGGTCATCTTCTGTTAGGACCACCCACCAGATGGGCATTAGACACACACTTTGCCAGTGGGTTTCACAGATATTTGCTGACATCAGAGGAATGTTGAGATTCAGGAATCTTGGGTTCATTTCCAAGGTCTGGAGAGAAATGTACTCTATTGAGCACAATCCATTCATCCCCTTTTCCCCTTCAGACTGTTCCTTAGTTTGCTTCCTCTGAAAAGGATCCAGGATGTACCTCTGCACCTCCAGATATACGCCAACAATCCATTGTCTTTGTTTGTAAACAAGGTCCCCTCCTGTTGTTTATTTCTTCCTGTAAATTTCCTTTCTGGAAGATTTTGCAATCTCTTGATTAGCATTTGGGTTAGTATGCAAACAAACATCCATTGTGAGACATACAATGCCCAATACACACATGACCAGACAAGAGAAATAAGCATCTGTTACCTCTTGTTTGAAAGGAACCTGTCTGAGACATGTCACCTCCTGATTACCTGCTTTAAGAACATAATTTTCAGCATAGGCGCCAACTTTCCCTGGCGCCGGTGGGTGCTCACGCCCCCCCACCCCTGGCCCTGCCCTGACTCCACCCTTTCCTCAACCCCTTCCCCAAAGTCCCCACCCCAACTCCACCCTCTCCCTGCTCCTATTGGACCCCTTTCCCAAATCCCCGCCCCAGCCCTGCCTCGCCTCTTCCCCGAGCGCACTGCATTCCTCCTCCTCCCCCCTCCCTCCCAACGCTTGCTGCGCGAAACAGCTGTTTCATGGTGCAAGCACTGGGGGCTCGGGAGGGAAAGCGAGCATGCAGCGTGCTCAGGGGAGGAGGCAGAGTGGAGGTGAGCTGGAGTGGGGGGGTAGGGTGGGGAGCTGCTGATGGGTGCAAAGCACCCACCAATTTTTCCCCGTGAGTGCTCCAGCCCCAGAGCACCCATGGAGTTGGCGCCTATGATTTTCAGTACAGTCACATAACACCTTAAATATTATCTGCATATACATTTTGCCATGATTATGATGACCAGTGTGCTACTGAATTATATGCAGGGACCCCTATAAAACTTTATGCAACCTCTGTGCCATCTGCCAGTTGGCACCAACAGGTTCCTGGGTCCCAGTCTTGCTGGTCTACACTATGCGGGGGATTAATCTAAGTTACGCAACTTCAGCTACGTGAATAACATAGCTGAAGTCAATGTACTTAGATCTACTCACCACTGTCTCTTCATTGCTCCCCCATCGACTCTGCCTGCGCTTTTCGCCCTGGTGGAGTACCAGAGTCAATGGGAGAGCGCTTGGGGGTTGATTTATTGTGTCTAGACTAGACATGATAAATTGACCCCCAGCTGGATCGATCGCTGCCCACAGATCCGGCGGGTAGTATAGACATACTCTTATAATGAAAAGTGTTGGGCAACCTTAACTATATAGACAACTTTACCTGCACCTCCTATAATGATTTTGCTGAGAGCAGACTTAGGCCAGTGCATGAGTACTTTCAAACATCCTGCCCAATATGTTTACTCTACAAATCAAAACCCTCTCCCACTCCTTCCAGGTGCCAGACCCTCCAGCTTCCCCTGAGCATGTTGTGATGCAGTTATGTACTGTCAATACAAAAATCTGCAGAACGTTGAAAATTTGGGGCAGAATAAAATACATTTAATATCAATATTAATAAAACAAGCTATGCTGTACTCCTAGCTTTATTCATTGCACATTGTATTCAATATAAAACTCATTTTTAGTTTATCTGAAGCTGCCATGAATTACCAATGTGCTGCACCAGCTGTTACAGAAACCCCCAGGACCCAGGCTACAAAGTGTAGATCCAGCTTATTGAAAATTACATGGTGTCTTGGCCATAACATACACTTCAGCCACATTTGGTAATAGATAGGGATGTAATGATACTAATATTTTTTAAATTGTTGGACACTAAATACTAGGTTCAAAATCTGATCAGGTTCTAAATATAAATCCGGGTAATAAGGCACTTTAAGATGTTAAGGTGGTTTAAGAGGGTAAGCTGGCTAACTCCTTAAAGTGGCTTAAATTCTAAAGCCACTTTAGTGTGTTAAGCTTCTTTAAACTATCCACATAACATACATTTTTGAGGTCACTCTCAATTCGATTCTGAGTAGCTTGAGAGAGCCCAGAAATGTGTAAAAATCAGATCTGGTTTCGATATTCATCACACATATGTATTAAACATTAAAAGAATGTTATTAAGGTTGCAAAAGCAAGCACTCAAAAAAGTTAGGAAATGCCAGAATTAGCGTTGGTCACACAAATTTCATTCTGCCCCCCCCCCCACCCCAGGTGTGTATTATGGTACAATCTTTACATAATGCAACAGAGGGTCCTGTGGCACCTTTAAGACTAACAGATGTATTGGGAGCATAAGCTTTCGTGGGTAAGAACCTCACTTCTTCAGATGCAAGAAGTGAGGTTCTTACCCACAAAAGCTTATGCTCCCAATACTTCTGTTAGTCTTAAAGGTGCCACAGGACCCTCTGTTGCTTTTTACAGATTCAGACTAACACGGCTACCCCTCTGAATCTTTATATAAAATCAGATACTATTTCCTCCATAAGACTGTTCTTTTTCTTCCTGAAGCTCCTTGTCTCCTTCAAGGACAGGGCAGGGTACAACACAAGAGAACAAAATGAAGGTTAGCGGAGCATAGAGTTACCAGACAGAATTAAAGTTGCAGAAGCAAGCTGAATTCTAAGGCTTGATCTACACTAGAGTTAAATCAATGTAAGACAGCTTATATGACCTACCTCTGTAAGTGTCTACAGTACAACATTGCTCCCAGCGATGTACGTCTCCCACTATGCTGACCTAATTACTCCACCTCCGCGAGAGGCGTAGTGCTTAGATCGATGTTGTCAGGGCAACATAGTGTCTGTGTAGACACAGCGTTACATACATTACCTGTTGGCTGTCAGCCTCCAGGTGGGGAGGGAGTTTCCAGTTGTCAGTGCCCCACATAGTTAAATTGTTGGAAGTGCTCCTGATACCAACAGAGGGGGTGTACTGTGGACATGAACATGCGGTAGCTGTATGTCAACCTAACTTAGGTCAATTTAATTTTACAGTGTAGACAAGGCCTTAATGTTTGAACTTGCAACCTTAATAATGTTATTTTAATGTAGCATTTATATATATATATATATATATATATATATATATATATATATATATATATATATATATATATATATATATATATATATATATATATATATATATATATATTGAAATCCCTATTGTATTTAATGTCTAATTTTATCTGGCCTTTATCTGTTATTCATTTTCTGAGATATTCTTCCTCACTTTTCATGACTGTAAATGTCATTTCTGAGGCAGCCATCATTCTTCATATTAATTTAAAATGTTGGCCCACATACTAAGCTGTGTTTGAGGACTGCTTAGTGTAGCTCAGGATGGAGGTGCAAAAGTGGCCGTTCGCCAGGGAAGGATTTGGCCGATTATTTCTAATGGTGGCAGCTAACCCTATGCATATGATCTGGTTTTAATACAGTGCCATAGTTTTCATGGGATATAGCCAGATATTTTGATCTCAGAGTTCCTTGGTATTCACACATGTCTATCAAGTTGACTTCATTAGGGTTATTCTAGTTTTACACCAGCTTTATGGAGATAAGACTGTCTGACCCATAAAGTCTAACACATGTTTATCTTTTCCCTTAGTGAGAAACTTTACCCATTAATTTGCACCCACTTGTTTTATCATAATAATATAATGTAGAGTATGCTACTATGATTTATGTCTGTTAAAAGAGCACATCAAGGTTGGTAGGTCAAAACATTTGACTTAGTTTTTTGTGCATTTTTAGTTTCATACATTCTGAACTCTAATTTATTCTTTTGTGTAGCCATTTAGTGAAGTTTGCAAGAAATCTCTTTGTAGAGAGCAGGCTTGGATTTCTTATGCAGCTCACTATAATACTTTTCTATAAAAAAGGGATCGATCTGGATTTTGAGAGTAATATCCTGGTCCCATAAAAACAATCAGAGTTTTGCCTTTGACTTCAATGGAGCCAAGATTTTGCCCATTCAATGAAGAATGAAAACTCTCCAATCTTTTGTTATTAGAGGGTTAAAACTAGAGATGGGACTAAATTTATATATATATATATAACTGACTGTGTGTATATATATATACACAGAACTGGACATCACACCCCAAAGTTCATAGTGGTCCAGCTCTGGAGTTTGGTTCAAGTTGCTAAAGAGATAGGGAGAAGCTAAAAATTGAAATCTGAGCATTCAAATCCAGGATTTTTTGGTTCAGGCCCATCTAGTTAAATCTAGAGCATACTGCTAGTTTGTTAAATCAAATAATTTCCTATTGCAGCCCTGGGTTCCTCAGCCACCATCACCATAAAAATTTGCAGCGGGAGATAGTGAATAAGTTTAAGGTACTGAAAGTCAATTTTTTTGTGGACCAACCTTGACAAGTTTCCCTTTTAAAGACTAATGTAGGTGAGTGATAAATTATCAGAAATACTTTTCACTGTACAGCATGGCTTATTTTGCAAATATATTGTCAGTTTTATCAGTCCAAAATTCCCACTGTGAAATCACTAGGCCAAATTCTTCTATCTATGTAGTTATATAGCCTTCATCGCCATATCATCTGAGCATCATGCAATTGTTAATGGATTTTTATCTTCCCAATAACCCTGTGAGGTACAGAAGTATTATTTCCATTTCACAGTTGGGAAACTGAGGCATGTGGTAAATTTAGTGACTTCCCAAGTGTTTACCTTCTAAACCATCTTTCTTACCTTTTAAATTACACTGGAATAAATCTGGAATAACTCCACTGACCTCAAATATGTTACCGTGGATTTACACTGGTATAATTGACAGTAGAGTTTGGCTGAGTGTCCACAACCCAGTAAATTGTTCCAGAGCTGGATCTTATTTTGCCTGGAGTTGGTTTAATAATAATTCTTTAAAAAAAAATACTAGTGTTGAATTTTCAAAAGTGCTCAGTGCCGGCCTAACTCTGCTCCCACATGGGGACAGTGATAAAACTCCTGTTGACTCAAGTGGAAGGACGATTAGGCCAAGGTTGAGGCAGCTCTTTTGAAAATCTCACCCCAGCTTTTATTTTGTGCCACCCACTTAATGTGAGTATCAGTGTGACCATTTTTATGATTTCGCAGAATGCGATATTGTGCGGCGAATGGAGACATCACTGTGCAGAGGAGCAGGGAAATTGGCATTTAATCCTACTTGAATTACTTTAAACTGCATCATTCTAGAGTCATTTTTTGTAGAAACATGTCAGAAGAAAAAGTCCCTTACATTACAGTGATATGAGCAACTATGTTAAGATATTTTCACTCCTCTAGTGGGGGAGGTTTTCCACAAGGACAAATAGTAATGTATGCCACAAATAAGTATTCCAGTCAAGTTGTTTTAAAAAGATCCTGTGAGGCTAAATATACTTAATAAAAGTGCTTAATAAAAAAAAATCTGGCAATGTTAGCAATGTATTAGAACATCTGGCATAAACAGTAGTTATAGTCTGATGATATAAAATGAATTCCCTATAGCACTGCTGCCCAGCATAAGGCGGGCCCATTGTGAGAGAACCCAAGTAGCCCAAGGGGCAAGCCGGGTGGAGAAGGAGAGCAGTATAGGATGGAGGAAGTTGCATTACCTTGGATCTGCTTCCTCCAAGCAATGTGCTCCTGTGGTTCTGCGTAAAAGCAGCAGGTGGTTTCCCTACCCCATAGCAGGCCCTAGCACAGCTGGCCAAAGGAGCAGCTCATATTTACAAGGCAGGTGGCTTAGACAGCAGCCTGCTAGTCTAGGTGTATCTCTTCTGTTCCCATAACTCTCAGCTAAATTGCAAGAGACTGTTATCTGGCCTATGGAGCAACCAGTTGATGACCCTACTTCAAACACAGTGTGGCTCAGAGAGTGAGATCCGCCAAATGAGAACAATCAAGAGCAATTACAAAGCAAAAAAATGAGAAGGAAAAATGAATAAAAGAGAACAGAGGCAAATAAGGACAGAAGACAGATACTGGGTAGAAAGGAAGTGGGTGGCAACCATTCTGGGGCAAGGCATGAGAAGGTAGGGCATGGGAGCAACACATCCACCAATCCAGCATATGGCGGGGATCCACTACAGAAAGGTTCTGCCCTACAGGATAATGAACCGAATACTAGTAGACGCTAGTCTACACACACACATCCCCCATCATCTGAGATCCTCCCAAATAAATATTTACAAAAGCCTTCTCTACAAAATTCCCTTCATACACAGATGAAAAAGGAACATCATAAGGATTAGGAAATGGATTCTGTTCTCCTTACACCAGTGTAGGTCAGGAGTAACTCTATGAAAGTGAAGGGAGTTGCACTGGTGTAAAACTGTAAGTGAATGAGAATCAAGTTCCACAGTTATGCATTTTATTATGCATATTGGAAGACTCCAGTCCAGGCATCTCTCTCTCATTCTGGATTTGATTCTCTTCTCACATCAGTGTGTATCAGGAGTAACTCCACTGAAATCAATGTAAAACTGGTGAATGTGAAGAGAATCAGGCCCTCTTTTTGTGAGTCTTCTAGCAAGATTTCAAAAATAGCCTGAACTTAGGCTTCACGTATTGAGACACCTGCCTGATTTTCAAAAGTGTTGAGCTCCCGTTGAGATCAGAGTTACGTGTCTTAAATCTGGGCCTAAAATATGCAGCTTAAGCCCATCTCTGGTTTTAGCCCTCTGATAATTAAACACAGTGAAGTTTTTCTTCCTGCTTGCAGGTGATTACACACCAGAAAATTCAGATATATTCCATTTTTTTAGAGGCTAGTAAAGTGAGATCATTGAATGGGACCTGTAGGACGCTCTGTGCTTTTGAAAATGAGAGGTGTTTTAGTATGGATTTGAGAGTCTCGCTTTAAGTTCCTTTAAAAAAAAAATCTTGGCTTTACCTAATTGTGGAACTTATCGGGTTGGATACTTTATAAATTCTCTGTCTAGCAAGGAAAATTCTGGTGATATTTAAATGTAACATGGCAGAGAATTCTATGGTTCTAGAGCAAGTCTAGGATGGCTTAGAAATAAATATTTGTGCCAAAAAGCTCCCTTTGATAATAGGATTCAGTATTTAAACTGCCATAATATTTAGACATGCCAAAACCCTCTGAAATAATTCGTATGATATAAGTTAATAATTAGACATTTGATTTCCCAATCCTTTTTAAAAAAATATAGTCCAATATATGCATGCACAAAGGGTCTTCTCCATCTTGACCCTGGTATAGACATTTGGACCTGTGTAAAATGAAAGAAAAGTGTTTTGAAAACTCTCTGTCAGATCACAGTTGTTTCATTTTGTGTGCACTTTGCACAGGTGTGTGACTACACATGTTGTAAAACAGGAGGAGAATCAGGCCCATTGTAAACCTGATTAGTATTTGGGAAATGCCAGCGTCCTATGAGTTAAAAATGAAATTCCCTCCTGTGACAAAATCTGCTTTATTAGAAATTCTTTAAAATTGCTAAATTTTGCCCACTTTGAGAATTTTGTCTCCAAAAATTTTTTTGTTGTTACAAGTAATTTTAGTAAATATATACTTAAGTGATAGTGAAATCTCCATGGATTTCTTCCTAGTTGAACCCAATATACTGTAGTCCCAGAAAAAGGCTTTTAAAAAAAGAAAAAGGGTCTCCTATCTTATTTTTAAACATTCTTCTATTCTGGGAGGATTAGAGTTTTTGAAAGAATAGATTTCAAGACTGATGTATTTTTGCTCTTGCGGTCTGGATCACTGCTTCCTCCAATTATGGAGTGAAGCCCAGCAGGAGAAGAAAAATGCCGTCTATAGACTGGAAAATATGTCTGTATTAGTAGACTGCTCATTTCTTCATGCCATATACATCATGAATATGAACCATGGCATTTTAGGAGGAGATGAAATTGGCTGATCATTCATGCTAAAACAACTAATCCAAACAGAATGAATAAAAAAAGTGCAACATTCTGGGTTTTTTTAATTACATGGATAAGGGAGGGGTTAGTTAGGAAAAAAGGGGACAAAGAACAGAGAGTGGAAATACCCATAAATAAAAATGTTATGTTGTCTAATGTCTTGCTTTATAACTGATCTTCTGTATTCTGAAAAGGCCCTCAAAAACGAATTGGTTTCAATGTCATTTTATTTATGTATTCATATATACACATATATTTTGGGCATAACTAGTAACCTGTAACTATGGAAATGGAGGCTGCCAACACACCTGTGATGACACAGATACTGGTCCTGTGTGTGGTTGTCATCAGAAGTATGCCCTGCACTCAGATGGCCGAACATGCATTGGTAAGTACCTCTCTAAAGCACACTTTTTACTGGTAATATGATAGAATGAGTCGGTGTGTGTGAATGCTAGGAGATTAAAACTATTGTTGAGAGGAGTGTGCAATGGTAGGTTTTGGTCATAGCAGTTAGGGTCAAACTTTGCAAAGAGATTAGAAGGATACAGTTATGATTGTTTTATGTAAATATTTGTCTGTGAAATATCCCATTGTCTTACTTTGTCATTTTAATTCTGTTTTTATAAATCGAATTTAATAACTTTTAAAATTGAAAAGCACAAAAGGTAACTATGGATCAAAGATCAACTCTTCCCCTTTTTACTCATATGAGCAGTCCATTGATTTCAGTGGGACTACTCACATCAGTAAGGTGAGTAGGATTTGATCCTAATATTTTTTAAATTCTATTTGGGGATAATTTAATATCCATGCTATGCTTTCTTTCCTGGTTTTTTGTTTTTGTTTTATAGCAAAATAATAGTACTCATCGTGAATAAGCATCCAGTGTGACACTCAATGGGAAAATGGCCTAGCAGGAAGTGAAGCATCCTGGGTGATGCCATGCAAATATTTATTATTACAGAGTACATTGTTTGCATAATATTATCCGTTTTTGTACAAAAAGGAACTTTTTGCAATAACTTAATCAGGGGTTATGTTCCTTTTTTATACTCTTACTCTCAAAATTAGAACCTAAAAATCCATAATGGTTTGCATCATCTTCACATTGTTATTGATTAGTTTGTTTCAAAAATTTATAAAGTAATACAAAAAAGTAGGAAATAAGCTTAAATACTTTCAGAATTAGATGGAAGTTCTTAATCTTCTCTCTCCCTTCTCCATATTTGAAAACGTACAGGCCCTGATCCCCAACCCACTGAAGTCAATGGAAATCTTTCAGATTACTTCAGTGGGCTTGAGATCAGGCCCATAGGCAGCGAGATCTGTATAGGCAAACCCCTATGCCAGCGCATGGAATTGACCTCAGATGGGACTCAGCATAGGGAAACGGGTCCGATTGCACAGATCTCATGACAGGATCAGGGCTGTAGCGTTCACAAAAGGAAAAGTAATCAAGGTACAACAGTTACCATGTCTTGCTGTATACACTCCCTATTCCTGGACTGTTCAGCTCTCTTGATCAGTACTTTCTGTTAACATATTGGTCTGAGTCCTGCAGTCCCACTGCATAAGGAACTCCTATTGAAGTCTATGGGAGTTCCGCGTGGGGAGGGCTTGCAGGATTGAGGGCTCTAATACCAGGTTTTATTGAGGAACATAAAATAAATTTTGATGCTCCCATTTGCCAAGAGTTCACTGTTCATTAATATCCTCAGGTTGATGTTTAATTTTGTCCATCATGTTCAAAAGGATATATACACTGCACTCGTGGCTTTTTTTTTTATTACTATTATTTTTCATTTTTGTAATGCAACACAAACAACTCCATGTTACATTCTTTGGTCCTGTGATGTAAGTCACATATTACTGCTTGTGTTGATTTTCCTCCCTCTGAGTAGTTCTTTCTTTTAGAACACTTTTTTATTTTTGTTTATTTTTTATATTTTTATTCCTGCTTTCTGGTGATGGTTCCTGATTGCCTGTCTTGTCTGATAACTGACGTTCATTAATTATTTACAGAACAATAAAAAACCCACAATATCTCAAACAAAAGCCTCTATTGCAGCCTGATCCCATCTAGAACTTGTTTAAAAACTTCTCGTTACAACTCAACCATGTAGTGTTGCCACAGATAAAACCTGCCAGCCGCCGCCTTCTCCTCCTCCTTCTCATTTCCATTATTCCACTGTTTGCTGTCTTCAGTGGTGTATATATTCTGGGCATCACTGCAAGAATGCAAACTTCTGCAATGCCAGATAAATACTTTTTGACCCTTTGTCTAACACATTTTGTCTTTGTTTGCCTGACTTTTTTTTTTTTTTTAATGTTTGCTGCATGTGAAAGTCCCCACTTGCATTTTGTTTTTGGCTTTTTAAATAAAGCAACTCGCCCACCCTGCATAAATCATTTTATTTACCCAGCTGCTGCTTTCTCCATTGCTTTCCTGTATGAGAAACCTTTATTTTTATTTCACTTACTGCTCATCTCTTCCCTCCCTTGTGAATGATTGTTTCTATGTATTTCTAATGAAGCATAACTCAGCTAAAGTCCTTGTTATGCTGAATTTGTAAACTCTTACATATAGGATATCAGAAACTATCTGTAAAATGACCTTTGCTGACATCATCTTGCTTACTGCATGCTTATAAAATTACTAAACCCTGTTCTTGCAACATCTTTTCTAGCACTGAATGTTTAGCTCGTAGTGTTTCATAGACAAGCAGGCAACCAGCACTGCCCAAATTGATCTTTTTTGTGTTTGTTTGGTTTGTTGTTCGTTTTTTGGTTTTTGGTTTTTCCTTTTTTAAAAAAATTTGCATGCATTGTTTGGTTTTTAAACACTCTGTCAATGTGTACACGACTATGGTGCACCCATGCCCTTCCATCACCGGATTCTTTAGCTCTGTCTGTCTGTCTCATCTTTGCCCTCAGCCTGCCATTTTCAGATCCTGATCCCACCATCAGCCTGAATCACTTTACAGTTTGTCTTTAATAGTTTGTTTAACTAGAACCCTTGTATTTAAATTTCCATTACTAACATCTGTCTGGGGCAGTCCTGTTTGCTGTCTCATTCTCTAGTAGGAAACAAGCTTTGTGTGTGTTTTCTGGTTAATTACTTTGTCATTTATCATTCCTCCTCCTCTTCTTTCTTCCCCCTTCTGCCCCAAGCACCCTTTAATTTTTTTCTGGGGTTTCAAATGGAATTAACTCTCTAACGGGGATTTAGTGCTTTCATGGCTTGCTTCTTGGCTTTGGTTGTGCCATGCCAAGAAACTGTCTTAGGCAGCGGAAAATTGGGCTTTTGATTAACCAACTGCTCCATGTTTGTCCCTTACTTGTGTTTTAGAGAAGGATGAGGCTGCAATTGAGAGTTCTGAGTACAATGCCACGTCAGTAGCTGATGTGGACAAGAGGGTGAAACGGCGGCTACTTATGGGTAACACTTTTCTTCCACTTCCTTTGTTGTGCTCTCACTTTTGTCTGTATGTGTGTGTATGGATTTTTTTTTGTTTGCTTTTTTGTTTTTGTTTTTTATTTTTAGTTTATTTCATCTATGTTTATGAGGTCACCTTTTTTAAAGTTCTTATCTTCCATCATACAATTTCATTTCTCATTTGTAAACTTTTTCCCCTAACCCTGCAGATTTCATGTTCAATTTCTTCTGCATAGAAAGAAACTTTTGCCATTAACTTTACTTACCTTTTGCAAACTACTTCTTACGTGTGATTTGTGTATGTATGTGTGGAACCAGGGTTCACATAAAATCTCATGTGTCAGACCTGCCTTTAGTTTATAAGTGGATGATGATATAAAATGATGCTCTTTTTCATATGTGGTTAAATGAATTACTATATTTGCTTAGTTAAATTTTCTGCAGTACTTTTGAGTGAAATGTATATATTATTGCTAGAAATTCATTTATTTCCTTAGCATTGATAAGTTGCGAACTATTGTGATTAGTGAGCTTTAATATGATCTTCTCTCAAGATTAGCTCATGGTTTGTTTCTGTGGGTTGTTATAAGCTAAAGAGTGGAAGAAGAACAATCAAGATAATTCTTTTGCTTCTGATACTAATCAATTGCTCAGGCATCTAATAAACTGTCTTGTTCATATTATACGTATGACCATTAATGAGGGTGTTCTTTTTGCAAATAAAAAGGAGCTTGCATTTTTGGTTTTCATAGGAGAATATGGTATGGGAACAGAATCAACAATCTGGTTGCTTTTCCTGCTGAATTATTCTATAAGGTCGTGGTGGCTGGATCTCTGCCAGATTCCTTTTCACCTAACAAATGCCATCGAAGAGTATGGATTACTGTACTGTACTGTACTGCTACTTTGGAGAAATCCAGTCAGTTGGTCAGACTGTATTTTCAGTTTTGATCGGTCTCACTAGATTTTAAGTGTATTTAATACGGGTGAAAAGTGCCAGATTGCCAGTCTTTGAACTTGGAGTTCTTTATTTATCCATAGAAGAGGTATAGCATATAAACTGGCAATACAAGCTTCCTGTCAGTTCCCTGGCAATTATGAGCCCAATCCTAAAAGGTGCTGAGCACTTCAAAGGTTCAGCACTGCCTGTGAACCTGAGTCCTGATCTGGAAGGACCATTTCTAGAGGACAAGAGGACTGTTCAGTTTCTATGCTAATTTAATCCTTGATAACTAGGATAATTGTTCCAATTGTTGTTAGTGGTTTTGATGCTATTTTGATACCTGTCCACTTTGAACAGGTTTGAGGCCATCAATTCATTTCACATAGGGCAACAAACAGCCATCAGATGGTAATGGCTTTGCCATTATCAATCTAACATGGTAGTAAATAGTTATATGTAGGTAAAATACTTTGTATCCTATTATTGAATCCCACGGCTATCTGCTCCCCTATTGCCACTGGAGTTTCTACAGGTTTGCGGTGCAGTAAAAGTTTGAAATGAAATGATCTAGCAGGCAATCCATAGGTGTAATTTATTGTATAATAGTAAATTGAATACCCACAAACCAGTTTAGATTTGCATAAGTTAGTGTATAGATCAGTGGTTTTCAGCCTTTTTTCATTTGAGGACCCCTAAAAATTTTCAGATGGAGGTGCGGACACCTTTGGAAATTTTAGACATAGTCTGGGGACCCCCAGAGGTCCCTGGACCACTGGTTGAAAACCACTGTTCTATGGAAATGACAACCTTTCGCAGATTCCTTAGACATAGTCTGTGGACCCTGGTTGAAAACCACTGGTATAGATCATTCAGCATCGTAAGGTCACAGTTAATGGTTTGGGCAAGGATTTCAAAGAGGGAATTAGGCACCCATGACCATTGAAAGCACGAATTATGTGCATAGCTTCCTTAGGCCCTTTCGAAATTTAGAGCACACATACTCTAATTGTTGTTGGACCTTCTGATATCCAGAAGTGACCAGCATGATCATCAAAGCTGAAAAATAATCCATACTATTGGCCAAAAAAAGGTCATACTGTTGACTAGAGTAAAAGAAAACAGAATAAAAAATCTTATGGTTACCAATATACTTATTAAATATATCTGGCTCCCATTAGTAGTATGTGGGCAGAGGCAAGGGGTTAACAATCCAACTGGTCATATAAGTGGTCAGAAACATTCAATAACTCCTCTGTTAACATATATTGGCCAAGATGTGAAATATATGCAGTAGCTGGACTATGGAATCCTTAGGAAAGTTGTCAATTAGAATTGAATAGCTACTGAAATCAAATCTGAAAGGGCAGCAGCAGCTTCTGATCCAATTTCTGGTACACAGGGAACCTCTGATTGGCATTGATAGTATTCTAATGCATTTTCAAAGTTAATGACTTTTCCAAAAGGCCTACAGTGCCATTGTCTCTTCTGGTACTTTTCAAACTGTCCTTATAGAAAGTACACAGTGTTTCCAATTCTCACAAATTTATTATTGTGATTTCGACCCCTGCTGCAGGCAATCTTGTGAAGACAGGAAAAGCTCCAACTTTCATGTGATTTAAGGGAAGGAAGTGGGGAGATCCTCCCACAGTGCCCTGTAGTTTAGAGAAAGGTGCACTAAACTGCAAGCCCAGAGACCAGCATTTCTAGTCCCAGCTCTTCCATTGACTACTGTTAATATTTCTGTTTCCTTCACAACCCTTATTGTGAACCAAGGCTTTATACTGCTACCTGGAGTAATTTCATTAACCCATTTCACAGATAACTGAGAGCTTGCACAAGGTCACTTCATGCAGAGCTGGGAATAGACTCCTGGCCTCCACTATAATAGAATTAGGTCTCATCTATGTGCTACACTACCTTTCAGAAGCAACCTAGATTAGGTTCTTCTGTAATTCATACTAACACAGTATGACTATATGTCACCCTCTAATGGCTAGACATTATGAAGAGGGAATCTGATAGAATTCTCTTTCCCTGCTACATATATTTTTCTCTATACCTTGGAGGGCAGACAAGAGACAGGATCTTCTAAAACAATCTGCAATCTACTCATCTTCAGGGCAATTCAGCCTGTCGCTAGGAGTTTTCCCACAGTTTTTCATAATGTCCAAGAGGACCAAGGAAGTTTGAACTATCCTTTATATCTCTCCACCTACCCCTTCACCCCTGTGTCCCCTCAGTGAGGACTACCAGGTTCTGAATGGAGATTCCTGCCCTCATCATTCAGGAAGTTTCACTGAATGACTTTCTATGCTCTGTGAACTTAAAGGAGGCATCTCTCCACATTCCTATTCATCCAGTTCACTGATAATTTCTTCACTCCCATCTGGATCTGGGCCACCCAACAGGAAGAGGGGATACAAATATTTCATGAGGTGGATGGCCTGCTGTGTCCTGTGTCCTTTATCTCCATCAAGACTTCTGTGTACTACAAATCCATAGCATTGTTGTAAACTGAGAAAAGAACTCCTTGGTGTACACTCCAAACCTCATTCATGTGTGTCACAGGTTTTTTATGAGCAGAAGCATGGGCTTATTACTAGAATCGGGGAGAAGAGACATCACAGAGTTATCTGAGATTGTTTGCTGAGCCAGGATCTCTCAATCAGAAGCCCTTCCTCTCCTGGGGTTAATGGTTGCATTGGTGGACACAATCCAACTGGCACTGCTCCATAACAGAACTCGACAGGTGTTCCTGCTATTGGTCTGGGATGACCAGAAGGAGTTCTCCCATTATCATATTCCTCAGACCTTTGGTGTCCAAAGATCTCTCTGCTAGTGACTCATCATGAATAACCTCCAAAGGCAAAATAATGTCATATTCTAGTGTACTAAGGATTATGATAGAGGCTAGTCTCAGGGTATGGGGTGCACATATGGGAAACCAATCATGCTAGGGCCTCTGGTTCACATGGAAAGCCTGATGAGGCATCAGCTTTCTTGAATTCAGGACTGTGGGCTAGGGTCTTCAACACTTCATATCTCGCATCTTCATGTCAGATATCCTGACAGAATGCAAGAATCAGACAGCAACTGTCTCTATAAATCACTAGGGAGGCACCAGAAGCTCCTCACTCTGTGTTAGAAATCATCTAGATCCTATCCACTTAGGAAGAGACCATCAGGGCCGGTGCAAGGAAGTTTCGTGCCCTAGGCGAAACTTCCACCTTGCATCCCCCCCTCCGCCCTGAGGTGTCCCCCGCCGCGACAGCTCCCCCCCATCTGCCCTGAGGCGCCCCCCCGTGGCAGCTCCTCCCCCCTTCCCCCCCCCGGGAGCCGTGCGGCAGCTCCCCACCCTAGCTCACCTCTGCTCCGCCTCCTTCCCAAGCACGCCGCCCCTGCTGTAATTGTCCTCCCCTCCCAGGCTTGCGGTGCCAAATAGCTGATTGGCGCTGCAAGCCTGGGAGGCAGGAGAAGTGGAGCGGTGACTGCGCGCTCGGGGAGGGGGCGTAGGAACACTGTAAAAACAATTTGGCACCCCCAAATCTTGGTACCCTAGGCAACCGCCTAGTTTGCCTTAATGGTAGCACCGGCCCTGGAGACCATCATACTATTTCACATCTATTTACCTAATACAGGGGTAGGCAACCTTTCAGAAGCGGTGTGCCGAGTCTTCATTTATTTACTTTAATTTAAGGTTTCGTGTGCCAGGATTACATTTTAACATTTTTTTAGAAGGTCTCTCTCTCTCTAAGTCTATATATTATATAACTAAACTATTGTTGTATGTAAAGTAAACAAGGTTTTCAAAATATTTAAGAAGCTTCATTTAAAATTAAATTAAAATGCTGATCTTACGCCGCCAGCCTGCTCAGCTCGCTGCCAGCCTCGCATTCTGTTCACCTTGGCCGGCAGCAGGCTGAGTGGGGCCTGACCTCTGAAGCCCCCCACACCCCCAGAAGAGTGGGTGTGGGGGGCTTCAGAGGTCAGGGCAGAGGACTGGGGGGGGGTGGAGGTGCAGGGCAGAAGGCTGGGGGAGTGTGGGGCTTCAGAGGTCAGGGCAGAGGGCTGGAGGTGTGGGGGGGTGCAGGGCAGAAGGCTGGGAGTGGGGGGGCTTCAGAGGTCAAGGCAGAGGGCTGGGGGCGTGGGGGGGTGCAGGGCAGAAGGCTGGGGATGGAGTGGGTCAGGGCAGAGGGGCTGGGTGTTGGGGGGAAGGGCAGAGGGCTGGGGTATGTGTGGAGGTGCAGGGCAGAAGGCTGGGTGTGTGGGGGGGTCAGGGCAGAGGGCTGGGGTGCTCGGCTCGTGGGGGTGCTCCCAGCCCCCTGCCCTTTGCCCTGAGCGGCTCATGGCAGGGGGCTGGAAGGGATATGTTCTGTTCCACCCCCTTCCCCAAGGCCCCATCTCTACCCCTTCTCTGCCTCCTTTACCCAGGGCCGGCTTTAGCAAGGGGCTGCGGGGCTGCCACGTGTCGGCTGGAGCTCCGGCCGGGAGAGCGGGGCCGCGGGGCTTTTGCAGAGCAGTGAGCACGCTCCCTTTGCAAGGGCCGGCGCAGGGAAGGAGAGGAGGAGGGGCTGGAAAGCAGGCTGCACCACGGCTGGGGGAAGAAGCGGGGGATGGGGGGAGCTTGGCTGCTGCAGGACGAAGCTTCTGCCTCCTGCCCCAGCAGGGGAGAGCGGTGGGGGGGGGGGCTGAGTGCGGCTGGGGGTTGGAACCGCGGCAGGCAGCCGCGTGCCATTCAAAATCGGCTCGCGTGCCGTGTTTGGCATGCGTGCCGTAGGTTGCCGACCCTGACCTAATACATTTCTGACTCTTTATTGCTCCGGACACAATGATCCCTTATCTTGAAATGTGAATCTTTTCTGCCTTGGCTGTGTGCTTAAGTATATGTTCACCATCTCTAATGCCCACATCTTCTGTATATCTCCCAGAAAATTTGGCAGGTTCCTTACTAGCCTCAGAAGGAATGTCACAGAACTGTGCATCCTGCCTCAACTGATCAATCTTCTGCTAGCAGATCCCTGATCCTGACTTTCCTTTCCCTAGCAGCATGGAGATTGACAGGCTAATGCTTCATATTTTCAACTATTCCTCTAAGATGCTTCATTTTCTGGTGCAGTCAAGGCCTACCAAAATGTCTGGGTCACTTTTTGCCAATAGTGCCTCTTCAGATATGTACCTCAACTCTGTCCTATAGCTCTTATTGAATGATTTAAAACAAGGCTTGAGTTACAACTCTTAAATGACAATCATTTGGCTTGGGAGCACTCAATCTCACAAGACCAAACATCTCTCCTGTACACTCTAATATTTCTTCTTTCCTTCAATCAACAAAATGTTTGATATACATCATTGAGATTAATTGCCACAAGGAACCTCAACTCAGTTCTTAGCTATTCAACTCAGTTCTTACCTATGTAACCAAAATTCTCCTTGAATTCTTTGCGGTCAGTTTTCCTTTACTATCTGATAATTAGAGTATGTCTACATTGCCCTGCAATTTGGACTACAGAGATGTGAATTGCAGCACACTTTAAAGTGCTGTGTTGTAACTGCTCCCGTGTAGACAATGTGGGCATGAAATTAAAGATCCATAGTTTGCACTAATGTAATTCTGCAGCCCTTAGGTGAACGCTGCTGTTCACACCACTGTGGTCCAAACTGCAGGACAGCATAGACAAACCATTAGTTTCCTTCATTATTATCACCACTTCAGCTTATAGAGTTAGTGAATTGGGTGCTATTTCCTGTAAAGACCCTTTTTCTCCAATCCTTTGCCTGATGGTTAGGTCTCAGACCTTCTCCAGAATCATTACCAGTACCAAATGTCAATTCACTTTTCTATATTAAGTCAGATGATCCTCTTCTCCAGTCCATCCTGTCAGAAGGAGATGATTCTACATTCCCTAGTTTTGTTCAGACCCCTCAAGGTCTACTTAAATAGAACTTCACCTTTAAGAAGTGGTAAGACGCTCTCTTCATTAGTTATAATAAAAAGGTCAAAAGGTTCCGTAAAGCCACTATTTCAGATTACCAGAACAGCCACTAGGGAATCCTCTAATGTTCATAAAACATCACCAGAGTCTCAGATGTGCTTCATTAGATCTGTAGCAACTCCCACGGCAGAGAAACAGGCCTTTCTAGGAGCAGATCTCCAAGGCTGTAGCCTTGTTGTCTCTCCACATTTTCACCAAATAATAGAAGGTGGAAGTGGGATCCTCCTCTCATTTTCATACAAATAATCTTCTGCCAATCCTGAAACTGCTGGGAAGTAACGATCAAAAGATGAGTATGAAGGAGGGAACAGTGCTAAATTTAACCATTGGTCTCCTGATCCTGCAGGTGCTCCTTCCCATCTAACATTTTTCATTCCCTGTGTATGTAATTCATCCAATTTCTTGTTCTTCTTGCTCATGTTCAATCATGTGATTACATGTTAGTATTGTTCCCTTCCTCATATTCTTCTTCTGATTGCTACTTCCCTGAAGCTACAGGATTGATACAGGGTGATTTGTATGAGAATAGTATAGTTTTGTCTTACTAGAAAATTCATATATCTTCAGAATTTAATCTCATAAAATAATTATTTGCCAATCCTGGGGTCCCTCCTTTGAGTTTCCCCCTCCCCCTTATTTTCTTCCATCTCATCAGAGTTCATTCCAAACAGGAAAACTTTCTTCTAGAGTTCTGAGCATCTGCCTGCCTCATAAAGGGTCATGGTCAATGTACATTTGCTTATAATTTCTAATTAGACATGGCCAATATCCAGCAGTTTTTGGATTGGTAGATGGATATGTTACGAGAAGAACAATTCTGAGGTATTAATAATAGGTAAGATGGAACTCTCCTATTCTTAACAAAATATAAATACCGCCCACTGCAAACAAGTGGCACAATGGCAGACATTACCAGCATTTCCGTGCCCAAATCCTCATCTGGCCCCATCTGGAGCAGCAGGCTGCTAGTGGTGTGTCCAGAGTGCGGCATATGTTTAGCAAAGGAGCCTTCCCCACTGTGTTCAGCAGAGATGCTGGGGGAATACGGGGTGCCTGCATAACCTGGTGGCTTTCCATCAGTGATGCCTACATAGATGGATGTAGGATGGAAGTATCTCTGTCACACGTTCTGCCCAAGCCATGGATCACAGGTTCTGAACACCCCTGCAACCTATCGATCAGGTAACTGGCCAGTCAACCTCAGATCTGACAAGCCCACTGGCCTGGAGATTTTAAGGCGCTCTCTCAGATTTACTATGTCTCTTCCAGCACCCTTCACAAGTGCACCATTTGTATTTGTTGTCACTAAAAGTTGTAGCCACTTTGATTTCACATTATGTGTCGGTCTTAATTAGTATTCTGCCCCTTAATAAGAAGGCTTGAGACAGCCTTTTTCCTCCTTCTGTCTGTAATTTTGAGAATTAATTTTAGTACTCTTGAAAATGAGGGACAAGTAGCTGAGCAAGGCACACTACAGGTAGGTACTCTGCCAGCCTCTCCCACTATAACTCAGTTCATCACAACTATCATTCTTTCCTGTGGAGAGACTGTTCATTGGCTGAACCTTATGAGAGTATAAATAAGAATTAAGATAAAACCACCAGACTTCTTCTCACTTGTAACCTTAACTATTATTTGATTCCAAGTATTAGCCTTCTACATCATATAAATTCCGTTTCTAGTTGTCATCTTGTAGTTCTTCTCAACAGTTACATTAGTACCACACAATTTTACTTTGATAACCCTTGGTTAACACAGATTAATTGTGAATTCTTAAGATTAGCCAATTTGAGAGGATTTGGTGCATGTTGTGTCAAAAAAAAATGCTGTCCATTATTTTTCATATCCTCATAAAATGTGTGTGTGTGTCTGTACATACACACAAAACCTTTAACCCCTTGACGTTCCACTTTAAGTCCTAAAAAAAATGAATTCCTAATTTCAAATGTTACCCACTCACATATTCCTTTCTCTGCCCACAAATGCAGGCCTGCCTACTGGTTTCTCTTAAGTCAGCTTTGTCTGTCATAAATCTACTGAGAATCAAGGCAGAAAGTAAAGAAAAATGGCAAGAAAGGGGGGGGCAGCATTATGACAACAAATGCTCTCTGCAAACTTTAAAATGCCTTTTAGTACTTCTGTATAAATTGCACATGCATTTAGTTTCCTTTCAGATGTGGCTTTAATCTTCACTCATTTGGGAATAATTTGTCTCACAAGCACACTAATGTTGGTCTGTGTTTTCCACAAGCTAACGTATAGACAGTTGGATTAAGAGTGAATGCTCGTTTTTCTATGACTAGGACTGGTATGCAGGTTGTACATGTGAACCTTTGCTCTGATAGACAACTGAATTTAAGACTATCACTCTGACCAGAAATTATTGTACTCTGCCAGCTGTATTGTACAAATCTTGTACAGATTATAGTGTGAGACAGGATTGGGCTCAGGACATTATTAACCAGATACTGGCCCATGCAATGGCAACTGATGACACAGTGCTCATTAAGGGACCTTAAAGTGGCTCTAAATGAGCAGCTGAGAATTTCTTCTCCATGAAGGAATCCTTGGGCTGGCATAAAACTGGCTCTATGTTAGCTCCTCTTGGCCCTCCTGGTGTAGGATATGTGTTGGTGCAAGGCCAGAGGGCACTGCATTCTGGTGATCCTGTCATACGTGCTGAAACTAGGGGTGCTGCCGCACCCCCTGGCTTGAAGTAATAACAACCCAAATACATGATTTCCACCTTCAGCACCCCCACTATAAAAATCATTCCAGCACCACTGGATCCTGTTGGGGTCATGGCCTTTAGGCCTTACAAGCTGGCTCAAGTTAGAGGCTACTTGTTAGGCTGCTCTAACTTGCACTAACGTCATTGTGGCCCTTGGCCAGCCTTAGGATCTAGGTGAGGAAAACTGGTTTAGATCCACTATTGCCTCTCCCTCTCAGCTACGCTGATCTCTCCTCTGGTTCAAAACTCAGTATGGTGCCCTGTATGTGTGTGTGCGCACAGGAGCCTATTACATTTGGGACTTTCATATAATCTTTTAAAAAAAAATTGTGTAACAAATTGTCTTTTGGAAAGAAAAGTTACATGGTCTGTAAATGAATTGACCATCAGTCTTTGGCATATATTATAATTAGGGATGGCTGAACCAATTCTGATTGAAAGAACAACCTGCCCTAACCTCAAAACAGTTTATACCCTTTTAGTAAGGGTTCTTCTTACTTGTGGCAGCAGATCCTGTTGAGCTACACATTCCCCCCGTCTCACCCCTGGAGCAGGTTGTTTCATTGAAGTGGTGGTCTGCCCCTTTTCCCTGCAGTGTCAGGTCTTCTCTACAGGAAATGGCTAGGGAGGCTGCCTCCCATGCTCACCAGCTCAGATGTTCCTACCAATACCTCTGTTGGACTCATGTCATAAGGATGAAACCTACTGGGTTCTACAGAAATCAAGAGCCTGAGTCTACACCTAATTTATTGATTTGCTACTGATCTCAATGGGAGCAGAATCAGATTCTCAATGACATTGTATAGGAACTACTCTAAAAAACTGTAGAATGTGTGTATATGTGTGTAGAATGTGTACATATATATACATATTTCCAATTACAGTACAGAATTTAACAGTGAAATATTGCTGTGCTAAAGAATTCTAAACATTGGTTCAAGAGTTCTATAGAAATGACATTCTCTATTAAATTATGTTGGTTTTTAAGAATAATTTCTATGATAACCCACTTATTTTCTACACAAACCCTGTAGGTATTCATCCTTTTCCATAAGGGTTGATTTTTCTCTCCTTCAAGCAAAATATTAGGCTATTTCCCTAAAAAGCAGACACCAATTATAGCTGACATGGCATTTGCTGTATCTTTTGCATTATGAGGATCTGAGTTTTATATTGTTTGTTTCAGGTGATATCTTTAGACAACAAAAGCAGTTCCAGGGAAAGCTAATCAATCACATAGCACTCAGCACTCCTCAAGTATCACTTTGCAAAATTGTAGTCATACCCAGAACTACTCCCGTAATGTACACACATTGCTGCAAAGATCCCTCCTTTCACTGTAAGAAACCACTTACAAAGTTGTAATAAGAGCTTTGGGAACTCATCCTTTCATCAGCATAATGGAAAATGATAATCCTCTACCATTAGAGTTTTAGTCTTATATATAATACACACACACACACACACAGTGCTGCCCTCACAGGCTCAGAAAGACTTTGAGGGCTACACACACTCTAGAAAATCCCTCTCTCAGTGATGTAAAATCACTAATGATATCTGTGTATTACAACAACCAACCACTACCATCAGATTTTATCTACATTGGGAGCACTTTGAGTGTATTAAGGGCTGTTTATTTGGAGGCAAATTGGGATTTATTTATTTTTTTAAAGACACGTGAATGGAATGGTTGGTCTCCAGCTTGAAAGTTCTTTCCATGCCACAAGTTGTAAAGGTCAATAGGTAGAGAGGGATTTTCTTCTGATAATTCTGCTGTATTTTCAAAGCCTTTAATTTACTTCATCTTTTTTTTAGCTGATGCACTGAACTAATGAAAACAAATCTGTTTCACATCAATCCCATTCCCAACTGGACATAGTCCTTAATTATTCCCTTCTTTGTTCCAGCTTCTTTTAGCTGCTCTTCATTGCACTATCACAATCCATTTTTAATATGTGATTATACCCTGAAAAGTGACAGCACAAATTGGCTGCATCTGTGATGACTATGTCTTGAACATAACAACCTATAGGTTGTTCTTCACAGAATATTGCAATATGGTTCCTATAAAATCAAGGGTCCAAATTCATCCTTAATGTAATTCCACTGACATCAGTGCATTTACACCAGTGATGAACTTGTCTAGATAGCTCACAGGTAAAGCAAGTTGTCCTGGGTTTCCTGTGGGATCTCAGTCCTGACTCACCTCTAAAAATACGAAAAATCGCTACAAATTAGAATGCACCATGTACCATGGTGACTCAAAATGAACTCATTTCAGCTGTAAGAGGGATGAACTTGGCCCAATGTGTTAAGTCTTGTGGTCTATAGAAGTTAACCTTCTAACCTGTTTGGTATTTGGATGGACAATAAGTGTGTCCTAGTGGTTGGAAAGGGTCTTCTGGGGTCTATTCCTAGCTCAATCACTCATTTGCTCTATGATTTTGGACAAGTTATTCATCCTCTCTGGATGGGATTTTCGAAAGTGCCTAAGAGAGCTAGGCATCCAACTCTCATTAATTTACAATGCAAGCTGGGTTCCTAACTTCCTTAGGCACCTTTGAAAATGCCACTCCCTGTGCTTTATGTTTTGAAAAGTAGGCTTTTAAAGGGAAGCTACTCTGTTTCATAATACTGTATACTGGGCCTTGGAAGTGTAAAGGTCTTTTGATTGTAGAGCCACAAATTCCCAGTGGATTGGCTCCCATGGCTGTCAATTAACTTGGTTTCTGATGAGGATGTCCGTGATTTTTTTAGGTTCTGTGAGACCCATCCCCTGTGGTTCTGATCTTTCCTTAGCATGGATGCTTAAACCAAGGAGTATGGCTGGGGTATAATTAGTTATTAGCAGTGCCTCTCTTTGTCAGAGCGGATGCTGACCATCCTTAACTAGGCAGAAGTTTTTCTATTCTTCAAAATATCACCTCTCCATATTGGGTGGTTATTGACTAGTCCTGTAATCACTAATATTCCCTTTTTGAGGAAAGTGACTAAGAAGGCAACAGCTGTTCAGTTCCAAGACTATTTGGACATGATATCCTGAGTAGGCCCCAGCCTTCATTTTCATTTGAGACTGTCTTCATAAAGATCATGATCTCTTCTGGTTTTAGTTTAAACTGGCTATTTGGTTTTTTAATATGAGCCCTGGATTGTTGCACTAGCCATTATAGAACATTGCTGGTGTATCTAGACCTGCCTGCCAGTCTTTCCAGTCATACTTTGAAGATAATCAGAGGTGACAGACAATTGTGTGTCAGCAATAACTTATCTGACATTCAGCATCCCTCAAAGATGTGTTCTTTCCTTTCATGTTGCTCATCTTATATGAGACCTCTTTGTGAGACAATTTCTAAACACCATGTTCGATATCATCAGATCAGTATGCGAATGATACGCAGCTGGTCCTGCTCAGTGGACTTTGCATATTCAGCCTCTGTTCTGAAGGAATGCTTGGATAATAGCATTGGGTGGATGTATCGGAGCTCTCTTGTCCTAAATCCTGGAGGGAAAAGTCTTGCTGCTGTGTAGAAGTTGCTGGTGTGAGGAGGCTCACTCTTGCTTTGACTCCCTGCTCTTGAAGAGAATTCATGCACTGGTAGAGAGCTAGGGGTTGGTCATGTTAAGAAAGTGGAGATTTTCAATTTGTGAAATTCTTACATAAATAATAGACCCTGATGACTTCACAACAGCAGAATATGCCCTCTTGGACACCAGATGCAATTACAATCATTCACTCCTTCCACAGCTTCCCACAACACTTCTCTGTATCTTGTATCGTGTTCAAAATACAGCTGCACGCCACTTTACAAGTCTGCAGAGTATGAGTATACTACATCTACCCAGCATTATTTACACAGGCTGCCTATACAATGGCAGATTGACTGTAAACTCACTAATTTTTTTTAAACCTGAACAGTAGAAGTCCAGGCTATATTCAACACCTTCTCCATGAGGGTCTTCCTGACAGTTATCTACCCTCTGATACAGCCCTCTAGTAGGAGGTATGAGATCACATCTTTATTGTGTGTATGGTGGAGCTCACTCCTCTTCGAAATCTGCCTCTATTCTTCTCCCCATACTTCTAATTTATTTATTTTTTTCAAAATTACTTATTTTGTTTGGGATTTTTCAGACAGCTCATCAATGATCCCTTTGTTACCTTTCTACTTCATTCCCTTTTCCCCTGTTTGAACTGGATCTTTGTTAACTTTTTATCTGTTTAAAATTAATACGATCATTTAAAAATATTGTTTAAATTATCTTTTAGTTTATATTTATTAAACTGTACAGTATTCCAAGTGGCTTGGCTGTTGGATTGAGGTGGGGGACATATAAGCTGGAGGATGTAGTAACTGGGTTTACAGCAGAAATTTTAAATTCAAACCATCAGTTTACATTAATTTTTCATAATTACATAAAAACATTTTGTGTTGGCTTGAGTTCACCTCTCTTTCACAATGATGAGAAGTAAGGTTTCCATTTTATATAAGGGAAACTGAGGCACAGAAAGTTTCCATATAAGCTCTACTTCAAGTGATTTTCCCACGGTCACATAGCCAGTCAGTTGCAAAGCTGGGAAAGAAACTAGGTCTCCATTCCCATGCTCCAATCTTTGGAAAATTAGTGCTTCCTACTGTAAATCTGAGTTTTATCTTGACAGCCTTTGAATAGAAAGTTGACTAGGATGCCCTGTGGACTTAAAGTGTGCTGTTTAAACTTAACATGTTACCTACCGACATGTCTGATGGAGCTTTTCCCCTACTCATGAGAAGGAAGTAGTAGAAAATAAAATTAAACTTGGAAGCTTTGGTCTCTATAGAGTACATCTGTACCTTCTTACACAATTTAGATTTATATGGGTTAACAGTTCCTAATTTTTTTGCCGAGTTTCAGTTCAAATGGATCCAAACTGCCAAAGTAAATAGCCAAAAATTCCAAGTTTTGCCGGATTGTCAACAAAAAACATAAAATCAGTTCCAATTACCTTGATTGTAGAGATACCAGGCCACAAAAATTGGATCCAGGTTTTGAACACACCAAATTTTGAGACATTCAGATCTTGAATGGGCTCATAAAATAAGGAGCCACTTTCAAAAATTGAATTTGAATACAGGGTTGGGTTACATGCAAGGGTGCAAGAGGCTGAACTTCAAGGTTTTAGTTTAGGCCTTTACTTAAAACTAAATTCTCTGGAAGGTTCCCAAACCATGATGAATGTGCTCCAAGGCTCAGGCTTTTAACAAAACCCAATGCCCAACTGAGCCTCATTTGGTGTCGGTTTTCCTTTTAAAAGTTTCACAACTCTATTGCCACATCCTGGAGATTCTCGTTTAGCTCAAGAGCTTCCGGTTTTGGACATAAGGGACCTCTCTTTCAATCCTAAAAGGGTAGGCATCTCTCACACACTGAAAAGGCATTCATTAAATTGAAAGAATTGATCTGATACACATGGGACACCTCAAATCATATCTTGAGGACTGCTGATGGGCTACTATGGAACTTTCAATATCATTCATCGGCTTTGTTCTTTTTAGGACAACATCTTGATATACAGGACCCATGTATATTCCTTAACATAACTGGAGGTGAGGTGCTATTCCACTAACAACAATGTTTTTTAATAGGGACTAGACATATAATATGTATAATAATTTGTATTTTTAGAGTGCCTTCTATCTAAGGATCCCAGTGAGCCAATATCTGAGATCCTTTCCTTAAGCAGTAGGAGATTATCCTGAGTAAGGAACACACAATTTGCCCCATAGCTCTTCATATACATAAACTCCCTCATACTACCCTGTATGCTAGTCTCCCTGGAGTACTAGTTCTATCTGGGTTTTACCTGGGGAACTCAATAAAGGATTTATATAGGACTGCAAGCATAGCTTTAAATTCACTGGAAAATCTTACACATTCACCAAATAAGTATTACCTTCATCCAAAGAGAAATGTCCTAACTGTTTGCATTACATTTTCTCGAGGGGCAGACTACCCAAACACTGTTTGCTTTTGGTGTTTCCTTTGCATTCTCACTAAAATGGGTATGAGGCTCCCACCCTCACCCCCATAGTAGAACAAAAGACACATCAGCATAACATGAGCAAATCAAGTTTGAAACCCTAGCAAACGTTGAGGGTAATGTCTGTGCTGAGGTTGTCATGCACAGACACTAAAGGCTGGTATGATCAGTGCCGTCAAATATACAAAACTCCAGAAGGATTCAAGGTGTAAAATTCTGATCCAGATTTTGGAATCCCCAGCCTAACCCTCTCCATCTCACACCTCTGCATCTCCACCCACCTTCCCCCTCCCCTCCCCCCCCCCCCCACACCCCTTAAGAAATTTGGTGGCTTTGAATCAAGGGTTTTGGTTCTGCCTCTTATTTCGATCCCGATCTGAAGTGTGAAGGTGTTTGGAACAGAACAGGTATGTTGCTGGTGCTGTCAGGTTTAAATGTTATATGCATTCCTACACATTTCTATTCTATATAGCGTTTAATGCACCACTCCACCACCCTGCTTTTCACATTCTCCTTAACTAATTTTTTTCTCCTGCCATCTTTTTTGAGGAGTCTCATCATTACAGCTCCCATTACCCCAGTTACTATAAGTATTGTCAGTCTCTCTGTTTTTACCGAGTCTTCATCCTATTAAAATTTGTCATTTATTAAAGGCACAGTCAGCTCTGCTTTAAGAGATGTTGAAGGGCATTGTTCTTTTTGCTTCCTTTTACTAAATCTCTGTGAATGTAAGAAAAGCTTGCATGATCCCTTCTATTTATACATCGAAATAACTCTTGTTCAGTGGCTGCCCCTTACCCTATAGATCCAGTCATCCATGCCAGAGGGGAGAAAAAAGTTTGTTGTGTCTATTCATTTTCACTGGATGTCATCCAGAAAGCAGAAATATTGCTGCTTAAGTAATGCTCATCTGTTGTTGATGAACTGCAATAAAGGGCTCTCCATACGCCATAGTTAATCTGTTAACATAAGATTTACAACTCACTGCAGTGCCATGCCAAACGTATGTCTTTAACACCTTTTCATGCTTTTTAACCTTAACTATTTGCCCTGACAAATCATTCTACTTTTTAAACTGCTGGGGCTCCCTAGAAATGATCTTAGGTGAAAAAGTTTTTTAAATGACTTGATTTTTTCCCCTCATCCTGAGAATTAAAGTTACTTGATATTTCGGCCCTCTGAAATATATATAAAAATACCAACATTTAAACCTATAAAAGGATTCCCCCAGCCAAACAGGAAAATGATAATTGGAAAGTACATGGCTTAAACAAGACAAGTCCTGATCCTGCAAGTTCTTACTCACATGAGTAATCTTTACTCGTGCAAGAAGTTTCTTTGAATTATTGACTACTTGAGAGTGAAAATTGCACTTGTGAATAAGAGATTACAGAATCAGCCTCGTCTGTTGGAAGTTTTCTGTTAAAGATATATTGGTCTGTTCATCAAATGTGCTCTTGCTAGCAATTACAGATGTTTCCACACATTGCAGTATTAATGTTGGCACATTACACATACATATACACACATATATATGTGTGTGTATATTTATATATAGTAATTTTATAAATTGTGCCATGCTATTAATGCATACCTCCCTGTCTCCCAGTCGCTGGTTTCATAATGCACATAAATGCCAGTAGCACATTCCAAAACTGATATATAGGTTTGTGCCAGTGAAAAGGAGTTAAATGAAATTTTTCTGATCTGAAGCAGTGATGATCTTCCAGAGAGCCAATGAAGGATCTTCCCAGGGGAAGCAGCAGCTGGTTCCATCAGAAGAACAGCTTTGAATGCTTGTCAATTGAAAGATAAAGTGCTTTATATTTTGTGTAAATTATTTTGAGCAACATAATATACTAAGGAGATTCAGCATGAGCATGTCCACTTTTCTGTTGCCAGACCCTGTCTGCAAAGTACAGTTGTAACACAAACTCCAAATAGGTGGCAATAGAAGTCAGTCAATAAATCTGAGTACGCTTTGACAAAGCCTCTCTGGGAAGGCCAGGACGAAGAGGACCGAGATACACAATGTCAAGCTTACTATTTTAAGTTTCATCTGAACTGGAGAAACTGAAAAATAAATTGTATAAAAGACTGTGAAATATTTCCCTTGCAGTCTCAAAGTAATTGCAGACAGAGTAGCCAGCTACATATGGTTGTTGGTTGGTTACTTCTGTCTTCCATAAATACCTATCAAATAAATATACCATTCAAACCAACAAATAAAACTGACATCCTTACATCCACTCTATTCTGTGACTCAAAGGAAAGACAAGAATTTCTCTTGCCTTTTATCTATTTCAATAATACTTGTGGTTTGTGTGTATACACACACACACACACACACATAGGTACCACTCCACACAAAAAATCCTTCAACTTCATTACCAAAAAATAAAACTAAAAAATGCCGGCTGCCATTATATATATATAATAGCTGTGGGCATTTTTGTGTGTGTGTGATGAAGTTGAAGATTTTTGTTATGGAGCGGTACCTAATAGCCATTGCCGGCTATTGTAAAAGCTAAAAAGTATTGTAGCTTTCTTTTGCCTGTGTTTGCCCAGCCACCATTCTACATACTACAAGCACTGGGAAATTTCAATGACACAGCTTGGAATGGGTTCAGTGACCTCAATTATGCCCTCCCACCCACTCCAAACTCCTTTCAATTTGCAAAAAGCTTTAAGTGGACAAAACCCAGATGCCTTTTGCTTGTAGTTCAGTAAGAACAGATTGGGCATGTAGATTCTTGTCAAAGTGATGTATGTAGTTCATTTTCCATTAACTCTTTCTTAACTAAGGATTTTAAATTCTCAATTCCAAGGCCAGCACTATGCCTTGCTTTCTATTGCTTTTTAAAGTTCATTAGACCATGAGACCTCTTTTTAATGAACCTTGAAAAGCCATGGCTAGAGACCAGCTGATATGAAACAGACTCAGTCCCTGGTTCTGTTTTAAAAGGCAGTTGCATTTTGTTTCTGAAGCTGACCTTTTCATATTTAAATAATTCATCCTATTGTCTAAGATATTTCAAAAGGACTCACCAAATATAATCAATATGGACTGAATTTTTTGGATAGAAATAATTGCTTGTGAAAATGCGATCCAATTCAGCAAGTATGTGGGCCATGGATGATCTTAAGAGCTTTGCCTCGGTTAGCTTGTTTCAACATCGATTGCTTTTATAACTTTTTAATATTGCCCAGAACAGTGGATGGCCCCCAGAATGTTTTGTTACACTCTCTCTCGCTCTCTCTTTCATTCCGCAGAAACATGTGCTGTCAATAATGGAGGCTGTGATCGTACTTGCAAGGATACGGCGACAGGGGTACGTTGCAGTTGCCCAGTTGGATTTACCCTGCAGCCTGATGGGAAAACATGCAAAGGTCAGCTTCTGTTTGCTTTGCAATGCATCATTTGCCTTCAGCGGTATCAGTACTGGATGTAAATATTCAGATATATAATCAGTGCACTATTAAGGCTATTAATGGTGTAGTAATTGCATTTGAATATATTAGTTTTCGCCTTCCTCTGGAGTAATTTTGCATTATGCATTCTAATGATTTTATGTTTGTTTGAGATTGTTGTTTTTCTGAAACACTTTCTGAAAATCAGGCCCCTTTAATGTGTCCACCAATTGAGTCTCCCAGAATTGCTAATTACTTGAAAACCTTGGTCAGACTATTTACCCACACAAACAATCAATACATTATCCCTTCCAAAGGCGAAATCAGGGAGAAGGATTTAGAATCAATAATCAAGGCCAAGTGATAGCTTCAGAGTATTGCACCACACTAAGAAGCAAATTAACAGACTGTCTCACTGCTCACTTCCTGCCAAAAACAATTAATTAGCCAATTACAAGACAAAATTACATTATATCAATATATTTATATAAGGCCAATACTGTAGGCCTTACTCAGCTTTCACTGCTCCAGTGGGAGTTTAATTTCATAGAATCATAGCAAGATCTTCAGATCTGGTCCCTAATGAGTGTAATTAAAACATGGGGGGAGGGGGAGTAACATCTGATATTTCTATCAACATTTGTTTTAAGTTAAGGAGACAGGGATTTACAGCTTTAATCCCTGATACTGCAAACACAAATGTGCTTAATCCCACTCAATGGGACTACTCACATGAGTAGAGTTGCATACGCTTTTGCAAGATCAGGGCCTACCTAAACCATTTTTCCACTTCAATACGTATTTCTTTTTAACTCAACCGCCGGACACTTAGTGATGGATATATAGTCGGACACTGCCTATAATGGTGTCACAAAGAGTATTTTGTTGTCACTCAGAGATTTAGCATAAATTGACCTACCTCACCAAGTAGCTGTTTAGATTATTTTTTTCTTAGAAGCAACTAGGAATGTCAGAAAATCTCCAATCCAGACCTTGATGTTACTTAAAATAGTAAAACCCACAAAAATAAACATAAAACGTGTGGTTTCCCCTTGCTCCAACTTGAAAACTCCCACTGCTTGGGCATGATCCTGTTAGTATTTACTGAAATAACAGTCCATTTGCATGTTTATTGGAAAATAAAACATTTAAACTGCCATTGCACACAATGTTAATAGTTAAGGGTGAGCACACATCAAAAATCAGTCATTTCAGTTCAAACCACATAAAAATAAATGTTCATTTTTGCAGGCAGCATAGCTCAAGCCATAGAGGTTCAGTAACAGTGATTCCACGGAGTTCTGAAAAAGGAGACATTTTAATACTGTAACATACACCTACACTTGATCATAATGTTTATTACTTGAAACTACATCATGTAAAATAAAATGAATTCTAAATTTAGCTGGCTTCCAATTTGAGGTTGTCCCACTGGGCTAAAATGAAATAATATTTATATAATAATCAACTCTATAATTTGCATGATAAACAAAATGAAATATCCAATTGAGTCTCAAGCCTAAGGTAAGAGATCTGAACTGTTTCACAGTATTTTTATGGGGAGAACATGTAAGAAAGACAATCTGTGTTATTTATGGTGTTGCAGATTTTTTATATTTTTTAAATAAACAGCTACTGGGAATTCACTTTTATGGTTAAAAAGATCCTTCAAGTCATTTTTAACCATTCTGGGAGCTTTAGAAAAATGTTCTTCGTTTTAAAACAGTAAAGTAAATGTTTTACCTTTGATTTAACCAGGTTGAATGTTTGTCTAATGTAGTATATTGCAGCCATTTAGGGCTTGATCCTGCATCAGTGAAGTTAATGGGAGCTTTGTCATTAACTTAAGTGGACACAGGATCAGCTTCTTTAAAATGAGCCAATTGGGCTGCTTTTGTAGTTAACTACAGGGAACCCTATACACAAGTAAATCAGAACTGCATTTTAGGATTTATAGCTTCAGCATGTGAAAGAGAACATTTCCTCTGTCCCAACTGCCTCCTTCAGAGGTAATGACACTGCTGCCTTCTAGGATCCTCTTGCTAGTAGAGAGAACCTTAAAAGGGTGAACTAAAATTTTCAGTTGTTGAGTTTCTGCAGCAGTGGGATATTTTGATTTGATTTTTCCCCCCTGGCATTTTCAGGGGTTGAGGATTCTTTCTATTGGGGTTTACAGTGGCTAAGTCACAAGAATGATGCACCCTTCAAAGAAAGAAAGTCTTTCAAAGACATACACACAAGTTTTCTCCTTTCCTCTTTTTGTTTGACTCTTCTTGAGTTCAGTGCTCTTTCCAAAGAGGGTTGATTGGGCCAAGTATTTCTCAAACGTGCAGTTTAATATGCCATGAATCATAGACTCATAGACTTTAAGGTCAGAAGGGACCATTATGATCATCTGGTCTGACCCCCTGCATGATGCAGGCCGCAAGACCCTTCCCTGGACTCTGCTGTTGAAGTCCCCAATCCTGTGTTTTAGTGACTTCAATCGGCTGAGGCCCTCCTGCTAGTGATCCCTGCCCCATGCTGCGGAGGAAGGCGAAAAACCTCCAGAGGCTCAGCCAATCTACCCTGGAGGAAAATTCCTTCCTGACCCCAAATATGGCGATCAGTAATACCCCGAGCATATAGGCAAGAGTCTCTAGCCTGACCCTTGTTGGCCATTATGCTATTCATGTACCATTGCTTGGTCTTCCTTGGCTACTATGTTTTACCATTAAACCATTCCCTCCATAAACTTATCCAACTTAATCTTAAAACCAGACAGGTCCGTCGCCCCCACCGTTTCCCTCGGAAGGCCGTTCCAATATTTCACCCCTCTGACGGTCAGAAACCTTCGTCTAATTTCAAGCCTGAACTTCCCCATGGCCAGTTTATATCCATTCGTTCTCGTGTCCACATTAGTACTAAGCTGGAATAATTCCTCTCCCTCCCTTGTATTAACCCCTCTGATATATTTGAAGATAGCAATCATATCCCCCCTCAGCCTTCGCTTTGTCATACTAAACAACCCAAGCTCCTCTAGTCTCTTTTCATACGACAGGTTTTCCATTCCTCTGATCATTTTAGTCGCCCTTCTCTGCACCCGTTCCAGTTTGAGTTCATCTTTTTTAAACATGGGAGACCAGAACTGCACACAGTACTCCAAATGAGGTCTCACCAGCGCCTTATACAACGGAAGCAGGACCTCCCTATCCCTACTAGATATACCTCGCCTAATACACCCCAAGACCGCATTGGCTTTTTTCACCGCCACGTCACATTGTCGACTCATAGTCATCCTGCGGTCCACAAGGACCCCTAGGTCCTTCTCCTCTTCCGTTACTTCTAACCAATGCGTCCCCATCTTGTAACTAAAATTGTTATTATTCATCCCCAAGTGCATCACCTTACACTTTTCACTATTAAATTTCATCCTATTTCTGATACTCCAATTCACAAGCTCATTCAAGTCTCCCTGCAGAATATCCCTGTCCTCCTCCGCATTTGCAACTCCTCCCACCTTCGTATCATCCGCAAACTTTATCAGCCCACTCTTGCAATCGGTCCCGAGGTCAGTTATAAATAGATTAAATAAAATGGGTCCCAAAACTGAACCTTGAGGCACTCCACTAGTAACCTCCCTCCAGCCCGACAATTCACCCTTTAATACGACCCTCTGCATTCTCCCCATTAACCAATTCCTTATCCACCTCTGGATTTTCATTTCGATCCCCATGTTTTTCATTTTAACCAATAATTCCTCATGGGGTACTGTATCAAAAGCTTTACTGAAATCCAGGTATATTAGGTCCACCGCATTTCCCTTATCTAATAAGTCTGTTACTTTCTCAAAGAAGGAGATCAGATTCGTTTGGCACGATCTGCCCTTCGTAAAACCATGCTGTAATTTATCGCATTTGCCATTAACCTCAAGGTCCTCAACTAGAATCTGCAGTAAGTACATACATATGGTAAGACCCTTTTAAAGTATCTGCAGGGACCACACAACTATCACATCCTGTCCCCAGTGGGACAGTATCTCCAGGTACAACAAACATCATAGCATCCACAAATGAGGTTTTTCATAGAAACGTATTTTTTCCTTCAATATTTGGAAATACCCTCTCAAAATAACAACAGTATCTGTTGAGGGAGCAAAGTAGGGGTATAAGTAGCAAACTAGCCATCTTGAAAGGTTTCTCAGTGCTCCATTGCTTCAACTAGGGATAAGTAAGCAACTACAGGGCCTCCTTCCAACTGTCTCCTATTCCTAGAGTTAGCTTGTGATTAGACCTGGTTGGGAATTCATCGACAAAACTTTTTTTGTCGGAATATGCCAATTCATCAAAACCCAAACTTCATGGAAACGTACCAGTTTCAGCTGTCCAGAATGGAATTTCTGGTTCAAATGAAAGCAAGAGAGGCCGACCCCAGAATAGCCAACAGAGCACTAAATGGGGCACTCACCTAGGTCTCCCACATCCTAACCACCTGGCTGTAGAATCAGTCTCCTTCTCTCTGGCCCAATGAATGTTTACCTATTTATACAAAATGGAACTGCTCCAACAGGAGGGAAAGGAGAGAGCCTGACTTAGAGCCTAGTAGCTTGGAGCTCTGCCTGATTCAGAGCAGGGACTTGAACTTGGGTTCTCCCACGTCCCATGTGAGTGGCCTAACTGCTAGGCCATTGGCTAGTCTAGTCTATAGCTGTTTCTCTCATGAGTTTGTTTTTGTTTTGTTGTGAGACGTTTTGAAAGGTATCATTTTTGTACCAATGAAGAACAAAAATAAATTTTGATACTCCAAAATTTTTCGTGAAACAAAATTCATGTTTTCCAGCCAGCTCTAAATGTAAATTAGTCTTTAAGGTTCTGAAATATTTGGAAAATGTATGAGAGAGAGCGAGAGAGAGAGTGCATCTGGGTTTGGAGCATGAGGGGTCGAAGTCCCAGGAGTGAGCATTTTCATGTGCTATGTCCAGCCATAAGCAGAAGAAGCAGTGCCAGAAATCGCACAAGACTGCATGTTCTCATAAGGTTTCCAGCCTGCTTTTGCATCTCTGTCTTATGGTATTTATACAGTCTGATAGAATATAGTTGCTGAGATTAAAGAAGTTTGGATAAGTTTGAGTAGGCTTCAGAGAAGCATCTGAACTTTTGGGTATTCACCCAAACTGTGAACCCTTTGAGATTCACTCATCACTAGTTAGGAAGTAGCCAAATTTTGTTCATCGCTAGTCAGTCCTTTAACAGATTTCTTGTTAAAGCACAAGTCATTTGAAACTTTAGAATACTGGTATCTTATTTAAAGCCAGTGCAAGTCTTCTTATTTATTATTGTTAATTGCTGAGGTCAGACTGAGTAATTTAATGGTCCCTTCCCACCTTAAAAATGATGAAATCTATAAATGTTTTGTATTGCCTAGAAGCCTCAATCAAAGATCCAAGACCTCATTGTGCAGCCACTGTATGTTCACATAATGAAAATACCATGTCCTTGTCCCAAAATGTTGTCTTGTTTTTTTTTTTTGTTTTTTTAATATTATATATGTCTATTAAATGTTTAATATAAAAAAGACACAAGTATGCATATAAAAGAAAAAGGTAAGTATTTTTAGGGAGCATGTGTGTGTCTGTGTGTGTACGCATGCATGATATTCACAAAAGTCAGCCAACAAACCACTTTAAACTTCACTAACTGTTCTGCACTCTAATCACAAATGCAAAATATCTCCTCATATTTCAAAAGCAGAAATGGGCCCAAATCGCAGAATTCAGATCTGGATTGGGGTTTGAATTCTGAGCCCTGTTCCTGCCCCTTCAGAAAAGGTTAGGAAGTGGATTCCAATGCAGCTTAAATAGAAGTAAGATACAAGTAATGGGATGGACTGATTTTTTCCAAGGCACTGCACATCCGCAGCTCCCACTGGCATCAGCTGGAATTGTGAGTCCTGCGTACCTCTGAAAATCACATCCTTTCTGTTCTGTTCTCTTGTCAGTGCAGTGTGCAATTGGATTTTTATCGCATTTCTAAAACAAAATAGGGGAGAAACAAGCTAGGTTTTCTGCTATAGTGAACCTTTTAGATTGCAAACAAGAATGCATTATGAGCAGGTTTCCCAGTCCAATAGCTCATTCCTTTTTAAGATATATTTCATGACTTAATAGGGATGTGGGTGGATTTCTGCATCACTACTCCGCCTTCTCTTATGTGGGTTTTTTTTGTTTGTTTTGGATTTATGAACATGGTTTTTTTTAGTGTTAAAGAATTAGCTAATGTTTTGTTGTTATTTTTAAGATGGTAAACTGCAGATTGATAGATTTTTATTCCACAATAAGATCAGAAAAGAGCAAGAAAAATTATCTGGAGCTGGAAGGACTGATTTATTAAAAAAAGATTACAAGGCCTAAATGTGTATAGCTTGGCTAAGCAACAGCTCAGAAAGGGTTGTGGGCCTTCAGAATCATATGGCTGGATGTGGAAGCTAAGAAAAGCGACAAATTATTTCAGGTGATTCGGTAGAGTTAATCCAAAAGTAAAGACTGAAGTAAAGAAAAGGAAAATTTAGACCAAATATTAGGAATAACTTCTAAGTGGGAGATACATAATAATGTGGAATACTCTCAAGAGAAGTGGTGAAAGCCCTGGTACATGAGATAAACACAATTAGACTGAATGCAACATTAAATAATGTACGGTAAGAAAAGATCTGCATTGGCGCCTGGGGGACGGACTGGATAGTATGAAAAATCTTTTCCATCCATGACTTCTATTATTATGCAATCTTATGCCCTTACAAATATTTGTTGTGCATTCCCATTGTGGAATAAGAATAATGTCGATGTCTGTGGTGCATAGAGAGTGAGTTCAGGGCCATGCTGAGTGTAGTCAGGACCCAGATTCACCAACATTTTACTCTCCCTCTGCTCTGAAAAATATCAGCTCCCACCTTAAGTGTCTTCTCATCTGGGTCTCTCTTACAGAAACCTCCTCTCAAGGTTCCTTTTGCTGTTCACCTCTGAGTACCACTTTTAGTAAGACAGAAACTTCATGTATCCTCCTCAGCTTAGTGCAGTATCCCACTAGTGCCATTTCACCATGTTAGTAGCTTCTCCTGGGCTTTGGTGATGCACAGTCCCCCTTCTACTTTGATTGGGTCACCCAGGGCCCAGCCTGGTGCTGGTTCTGCCTTATATGCAGGGTGCTTGCTGGCCTCTCATTGGCCATTATGCTGTGAACATCCCAGACCACGTCCCATAATGCGTAGCATGGTAACTCACCAAATTCAAAAGCAGAGGCTGCAGAAAGGATGGTCTGGGAATCAAGTGATGCAGTGGCCTACTCTTCTTGTACCCTAGTTCCTGCCACCTCTTTTTACCTTGGCTGTTGGCCCCCCATGTGGTAGGTATTGACAGCCACTTGGTCTATGGCTCTACAATGTGTTGGCTTCTGAGAGCCTTTCCCCCACTGGATGCCCATTCCACAGATCTACCCCAAGTGACATATATAAAGAGATTAATCAGTTTAGCATTTTAATCACATTGGGTATAACATGCATAGCTGACAAAACAGGAGACACATTTAATAGAAGCTGTTGGGTAGCAGGGAGAGAAAAGTCAAAATAGACTGATTTGTAAAGACCCACCATCTCAGTGTGGAAAATATAGGGCTCAATTGTCTTTGGGCAGGTACTGAGTAGATGGAGAGAGAAAAGGTGGGAAGGAGGTTTTCTGACTAACTCATACACTGAAGAAGGGCCATGAGCAACTGCTGTCACTGCATACAGAGACTTCCCCCTTGTGTGTCCCTGGAAACATAAATTGGAACAAGAAGAAGGGCCACAGGCCCACTCTGCACTGGTTGAACACTATGAGCAATGAAGCAGTCTGTACAGTCCTATAGAATGGGCAACTGGTGTGCTCCAGCTGTGCACCAGGAAATTAACAAAGGAATTGTGCACCCCAAAGTTCCCACTGGGTTAGTGCAAGTCCTCACTGCCCCCTATACAGACCAATGCCTTAAACTAGGGTGACCAGATGTCCCGATTTTATAGGGACAGTCCCGATTTTTGGGTCTTTTTCTTATATAGGCTCCTATTACCCCCCACCCCTGTCCCGATTTTTCACATTTGCTGTCTGGTTACCCTACCTTAAACACACAGTATGACCCAGAGACTGCTGCACTGTGAGCTGTTGGACTAAAATGGCAGGGAAACAAGCTTTTTAAACTAGCTTAATAGAAATAGATTGTAAGGCTTTTGGAGCAGAGGTCATGTCTCATCTATGTTTTGTAAAGTGCCAAGTAACTGTACGACATTCTATAGCTCCTTTGTAATAGTAATGACATGTATTATAGCGTGTAAATGATTTCCTGCTACCTTGAATTCGTAGACAGACTAATCATCAGAGGGCAGATTCTCAGGTGGTAAAAATTGTCATTGACTTCAACGGAGCTGTGACAAGTTTATACCATCTGATGATCTGCTGCCAGGTATTTGCTGAATGACTAAATGCCACACTATTAATTCCTATTCACAAATAGATCTGTGCAGGGTGCAAGTGATTTCATGGATGCTTATTTAAAAGACATAAAATACCTCCACAAGTGTCTCACTAAAGATGAGGCATTTTATTTATTATGCTGCGCTAAGGAAGAGCCCTTCTTAACCTTCTGGCATATTGTTTAACTAGAAGGGTGTTTTATGCAGGGGTTATGTGACTGGATGCTGTTTATGCAAACATTTCCTGATCCTGCTGTCTCATTGTCATGGTTACCCAGCAATGTAATGTGCTCTCTACTTCCTTGAAACAGGCCCCCATCTTTTTGCATTCAGATGCCGCAGAGAAATGTGGCACGAATGTGTTTAAATACTTGAATGTGCTGCAGTGGGAGCATCAGCAGGCGATGTGTTTGTAAACTGTTCTCTTTGCCCTCCAACTCTGCTTTGTAACCTGCCGACGCTGTGACAAAACTAAAAGTAAACTAGGGGAATATACAAACCGATTAAAAGATTTCAATCCAGGGTGTAAGGTCATGATCCAAAGCCTATTGAAGTAAATGGGGGTCTTTGCACTGACTTAGCTAGGCTATGGATAAGGCCCAAAAAGGGGGTTAGGATTTCATTGAAGCCTCTTGCCATAGTATAATGCACTTGAAATCATTTTGGTTGCGAATGTGTGAAAATGAATTAATTTTTTAGGGTTGAATTGTTTCTGTGAGGGCAGTGTTTCTTTTATTACAGAATAAACAACAGGTACTTCTGAGATTAAATTAAGCAAAAACTGTCATGTCTTGCTTAAAGTTGAACTGAAATCCTTTCTGAAAATAAATAAATCTAAAATAATAATTGACACCAAGTTAGTACCAGAGTATAGTCCAAATCTTGAAGGCCGTCATCTGTTTCATTCACACCTTACTAGAACTAAGTGAATAATTCACATTGAATATTTTCTCTGGCCAGTTTGGCTTCTTAGTCTGGCCACAGAATATCTGTGAGCAGCTGTGATTTCCTCAAGTTTATTAATTAGTCAAAATTATTAAATATATTTTTCTCTATATTGGATCACACTGGCTAAAGATACTAGAATGACATCTTGCAAATCCAGATCAAATCATTTGAAACTTTGAGACAGTCTCTTCTTTCTTGGAAAGGCCCAGCAGAAATAGTTGTAAGTGCTGTTTCCCAGTGATCTCGATTAGTGTGTAATTGTTAATTTGGCACTTCAGATATTTGCTTGCTTGAGTGCTGATACTGGCTGTATAAATTGTATTGATTTGGATGCGATTGGTTAGATAAATTGTTTCTATTCCCTGATTAGATGAACATCCAAGTTCATCCAACAGAAGTACCTGCCCAGGCTGAATTAAGGTTCTTGTTCCCTGACTACCCTAGCATCCAACTTTTAAATTAGTTTTCCAAGACCCTCAATGCCAGTATAATTTCACAGAGAGTAAAATACACCCCCATCCACAGATCCTGATTAAAATTATGCACCACTAAAGTGTTCATCATGGTGTATTGAATGGGACCTAAGTGGCACTTAGGGCCAGATTTTTTAAGATATTTAAGCAGCTAAATGCCTTTGAAACACATTTACAAAGTCACCAGATCAGTGCATTTTAAAACATGAGTTGAAATGATCTCCTCATTGGGACCCCACCCTAAAATCCTTACTCAGGCAAAACTTCTGCTGACAGGGTTTGGCTCTTTCTTACTTGGTAAGACTTGGGTTCAGAGAGTTATTTCTGTGAATCTCCTATAACAGTTAATGGTATCAGTAACGCCCAAAATCATGCAAGGAACGTTGCTCCCTGCTCTGTGTTATGTGGTGTTAGTATTGTATGGGGGACACCGAATTCTGGATTCAGGTCTTGGCAGGTACAAAAAGAGTCTTTTTTCCGTTGACCTTTGAATAGAAGTAGCAGGTTGGATCAGACTGTCAGACACTTACTAAGATGTCAATTTAGGCAAAGAATGTAGCTTTCTCTGTCCTACAAACTCACCATATATAGTGAACAAAAAGGATTTCTGCCATCAGCGCTCTCAAGGTGCACTCTCCAAAGGGAAATCATATAAAAGTAAATGGCTTGAAAGAGTAAACACAAATGAAATAAAGAAACAGCTGGTGATCACCTCTTCCACTTTAGTTGCAGTACCATGGTGCTATTAAATGTCAATCACAGACTTACAAGCAGTGGTGGGTCTAAGATATTTAAAAAGGGACCTCGGGAACAGTGAAAGGGCATAGCTGAAAGAGGTGAAGCCCTAATGGCTTTGCTAGTAATGCAATTTGAAGGAAAGGTCTTCTAGAATATTCTGACCTCAAATTAATTGAAAGGCATAATGAATAGCTGCCTGAACATTAGGACTAAGCACAGAGATGATGTGTTTAGCAGCAAATGCCAGGTAAAGCTGACACAACTGCAAATTTGTGACTTTCTGCCTTTCTCGGTTTCTTTTGACTTCCCTTGATAATTATATTTCCTGAGACAGTCAGTTACCTGCTTGGCATATCTTTTAATAATGAAATACTTAATGCAGCTAATAAAAGTCTTACTGTTCTATTCCTACTGCTAATACTGAACCATACCCTTCCTCTGTTGCCACAGCATTTCAGTGAGAATAGAATGCTGTGCATCCTATGAAACATCACAGAATCATGAAAAATTCTGCTTATATATCGCACTGTACCAATAACTTGATTTTTGGAGTAGAATGGGGGAAACTGAGCCTTTGTCTTAACCTGGTCTAATGTATAATCGTGAATGGTGTGGTCAGTTTTGCATTTAGAACCATTACATAGCCCCTTTAGGATTGTCTGCATATAAAGTGTGCTACTTGTTTCAGGCACTCTGAATAGAGAAACTGGCCTGCGTCTATAGAGTACTTTGACCAAGGTTTTCAAAAGTGGCTGATGATTTGTCGTGCCTCTGTTTTTGGGCGCCCAACTTGAAACAGTTTAAAGGCTTTTCATAAGGCAGGTTCTCAGCACCATCTGAAAATCAGGAGCCTTTTGAAGAATCTCAAACTGAGCACCCAAAAATTCAAGCACTCAGACTCCCTAGTCGCTTTTGTAAATCTTGGCATTCACCTTCAAAGCCTCAATTCTGCAAACATTTTTTCATTTGCTAAACTTACTCACATGCGTAGTTCCATTGACATCTTTAGGACTACTTACAAGCGTCAAGTCTGTAACTGTTGCAGGATCAGGGCCTAAGTCATTCCTGATGGCTGTTTGGTGATCACTGTGAAATGAATTGATAGTAGTCCAGTTACTAGCAAACAAGTGTCTGTATCACAAACCTGTCTTCTATAGTGGTAACCACTTTTACACCCTTCTTGGCAGCCTTGATCGAGAAGTCAAGACTGATTAGACATGGAAAGGAACTATCTTCTGATCTAGGGGTTGGGCAGGGTGGAATTTATGTTTTTGATGTACCTGATGTATGGATAAATAAGACACCTCACTCTCCAGAAAGAGCAGCCAGGCACCTTTCACATTGATTTTCAAAGAATTCTTTTGAAATGAGATAAAGTGGGGAAGTAGGCAGGGAATGGCTCTGAAGAGTTTTCTATTCTGTTCTGTTTAGTCTTATTTCCGGCTCATCACTATATTAGCTAAGCACATTGATCTGGAATAAAGTGGAAGGCAGAGAGAAGTTAATGCAATATGTAAAGAGAGATATGTAAAAGGGATAATGTTGGTAGGTGGAGATAAAAGAGCAAAATATCACACAGGAAGAAAAGAACATAAGCAGTAAATAAAATAAGAAACTGAAATGAGATGACCAGGAAAGAAGCACTCAGGATGATACAAAAGGGGAAAGAGGTCGGTAATATAGGTAGAGCAAGTGGTACGTGTCTTGTGTCATAGTTATGAAAGCTTGTAAGAATCTGTCACGTTCCTATTACACTCCTCTGTGGACAAATGGCTAGATTCAGGAGGTAGAATCTTCAAACATAAGAGTTTGGACATTGTCTCTTAACGACTCAAGATAAGCCACTCTTTGGTAAGCACTTGGGGGTTGTTGTTTTCCTTACAGTCCCCATTTCCCCATTAAACTAAACCAATATTTTCATACGGTAGATGTCCTAATAGCCAGGTCAACTTAAGGTCTTCATAAATTATTACAGAGCAGCTCCAATTCCATCACACCTCCTACACAAGGCTGTGTGCAAACTACAATCTAGCCCTGTGTGTTTGTGTGCCCAAAGATAATGAGAAAGAGATCAAATTTAAAGAGCACTCGAATTTACTTCATTTAGTTCCACTGCATTTCTAAGTTTTAAAAATACAAAAGAAATTAATAAATAAAGCAAATGGAATAGTAAAATATATATATAAACACTAGCAAAAAAACCCATTGTAAAATTCACAAGAGGGGCAACTGACATCTATACTATTATATTCAAGAATCATAACCATAAAGACTTTGGACCTGTCTATGTTTGACAAGGAACTGTATTAAAGAGCCTGGTTTCATCTTGTAACAGCTATTTTGTGGCTGAACCAAAACCCAGATTTGAACAACTTTCTATTTTGGGGGAGTGGAGAAGGCTTGAAATCCGGATATAAACTTTGTGGCTCAAAACCATCTTTCCTTTTAATGGCAAAACACCATCTTAAATTCAGTTTTACACTCATGAACTGTAGGCAATGGAATAGAGGATGTAAAGAGGAATGGCTTTGCTTTATAAATTCACATTAGAAGAGCACTAATTCATTCTTCAAGAAGATCCAGAGTGCAGAAACATAAAGAAACTAGAGTTTGAATAAATGAATTAACAAGAGACTGATTTGAAAAGGGACAGTAATGAAAAGGTGCCTACTTGAATGACTAGCCCAGCACTTATAGAAGGAGAAAAAGAAAGCATACTTACGGGTATCATATAAACTATCAGGATTGGCAGCCAATATATTTAATAATGGCTGGACTATAAAATTTTAGCAAAATGCTTTCCTTAGAAACCTGTTATGCAATGGAAGATCATTCCTGCCCATTTTCAGTTCTGTTAAGTAACTAAAGGAGTTGGAGAGCAGCATGCCACTTTGAGGAATCAGGTGACAGCTTTGTAGTCAAAAGCAGAAAAGATGATGTAGAGATTGAGTTGCATTTTTAAGTTGAGTAGGAAAGATGAAGGAAGCTGGCAAACTCTCTGGATAGATTCTACGGCTGCCACCAAGGATCCACCCCCAACATAGGACAGAGGAGAATAGAGGAGTTCTTGGTGATCAGAACTGGCAAGCAATGGCAGCAAAAGGCTAAAATAAGACTCTAAGACAATGGAAATAGGTTGGGTGTAGCCATGAAGGACTTTGAGAATGAGGAGAACAACTCTGAATTGGAAACAAGCGTCTTTTAGGGTGAGAATGAAAGTGTTTTGGGGTGATTCAGTGTAGATATGAGGTTCTGGAAACAGAAGTTAGGTGATTTTTTTTCAAGACATAGAAGAGAGACTTGTAATACTCAAGGTGCTACGTGACAAATTCTTATATGAGGGATTCAGCGATGTGTTGAGATATTAAAATGTGTGGGTTTTGAGTGTAGTAATGCGAGATGCAAAGGAACACTTGCTTTCAAAGGGTACTCCAAGTCTGTGGATCTGAAAGGAAGGTCAGAGTCGAAGGAGGCCGTTGATAAGCTGGAGATACAGCTGAAGTTATTTTAGTTGCCAAGTATTTATCTTGGTACAGAGCCAGACTACATGTATGAGACAAAGGGAAGGGCAGGGTTAGTTAAGGATGTGAAGGAGATGAGAAATTGAGTCACTCTGGCATAAAAGTGGTAATTAAGTTCAAGTTGTTAGTTGCCCAAGTGGGAAGAGGTATCTAGAGACTGTACAGAGCTGAGACCAGAGCAAAGTGTTGGGGGCCTACTGGTTGAGGCCAAAATTTTCAAAAGTAGATCTAGAAAATCAGGTCACTTACCTAGGAGTTAAATATGGATTAGAAATCTAACTTTAGGCTTCTATGTTTGACAGTCTGGGCCTTACCATCCAAGGCATAGTGACCTCTAGAGGCAAAAAGCAATTAGGACTATAACCAAGTGAGGAGAGAGCTAGTGACATCTGCAGGACAACTGAGGAGACTGGTGGGGTCAGTAGTGTCAAACGCTGGATGGAGGTTGTGGATAAGGTTATGAGAGGAGCTAAGATCACCTGGGAGTCACTAACCACCCTGAAGACACCTGTGAGGTTGGAAGACCAATCAGAACGAATCAAGGATGCTGTGGTTGGGAGAGAAGAAGAGAATATTTTTCTCTAGTATTTTGAGGAGAAAGGGAAATTGAATGTGGGGGGGTAGTTGCTGATGGGGGAGTGGTGTGATGACCACACTGTATAGTCTGATAGAGGCAGACTGACAAAAGAGTTTGAGAAATGGTGAGGTGAGATGGTAAGGGCGCAAGGAGATTTGTCTGATTTTCTTTGAGGAGCAGATAATGTTAGTAAGGTCAGATATGGTGAGACAAAGATGTTGGAAATTTGGGGATTTGGGGAGAGTCAGTGGTAGTAAATGCAATGTTGTTGACTGCCATGATGCCATCATACGTGGATGCATTTTTGGCATAGACCAATGTGGCAAACTCTCTGCACTGGGTGATGGGAAGAATAGAAAAGGAATCGGTTGAAAGAATCTGATAGAGTTGAAAGAACGAATACTGATTACCAGGGCTTTTGTAGATTACAAAATAATCAATATCTGTTTTTGCAGATAGAAGGGAAGCATTACAGATGGCTACATACCATTTACAGACTGTATGATAGACAAGATTTTGGTGCACCATCATTTTGTCGTTTGTTCTGAGAGCACAAGTTCATCCATTGTAGTGAGGGTTCTAGAGGGACAGAAAAACTGAGAATGTTTCTAAATGGGCAAGTTGGATGTGAGATGTGGGAAGGATGGAGTTATATGGTAGTAGTAGAAAGTGGAAGAGAGGGTGGGATAAAAAGTAGTACACAGAAGTCAGAGCATAAAAAATGTTCAAGTTAATATTAGCAAAAGGAGAAATATGAACAAGGTGTTGGGTTACTGAGGTGGAGATGAAATTTATAGGGAATAACCCTTGAATCTGAGCAGGCAACTTAGTGGCTAAATTGCAGGGGGATATCCTAATTATCAGATCAAGGGATTTGGACATGCATTTGGACAGGAACAGACTGGGCCGAATTCTGCTGACAGTGGTGTGGCATTGGGGTAACCAAGAGCAGAATTTGGCCCAAACTTTCTAAGAGGGAGATGAAATTGTGGGTGATACTGTTTTCAGCTGCTGCTGAAGTGGATGTTTCTCATAAGTGGGAAGCTCAACAAGCAGAAATGACGTGATAAACTGGCAGGATTCAGAAAACAAAGGGAAATGTTGGTTAGCTGAAAAGATAGGCAAAGTGCAGAACTTGAGAGCAGAGTGGATGGGAGGGGCAAGGATGGGCGGAGTTGAGAAGTAGTTTGTTGACAGTGCTGACATTGGCAAAATCTCTAATGGACTACCTGGGAGCATAAACTCACTGGGGACCCCAAAAGCTTAACACTGACCCTGTCAACTGATCTAGTTTCTGACCACTTGTGTGGATTCTATTGCCCCTTCCGTTGGTTTTTGATAGTCAGACCTTTATTTTTTAATTGAAGATGTTCCATCCATTTGTCTGGTACAGAGTCTTCTATAAAAGACAAATGTAGTGTGCCAAATTACCTTCCAATAAACAATGGAACATTCAGGTCAGATGTCATCTAACTTGTAACTTTCAACTATTCAGTCATATCACACAGTAAGTATTTGTATTACATTTTTGGTTGTCATGAACTGGCAATATTCCTCTTCCAAGGAAGCTTGCGGTTGTTATTTGTCTTTGCGTTAGTCTCATTTGAAAATACTAGATCCTTTAAATTATTGCTTGAGAGGGTCATATTTTGCCTTTTAGTTGTTAAAAAGACTTCACATTCCTCCAACAATATAAAATGCCCTGAGGGTCAACAACCACAATATATTATGTAAAGATATGCCACACATTCTGCAGTTTGGGGTTTGGTTAAGGCAGCAAGCTATTCATAGTCAATGATATTCAAGACTGAAAAGTAATTTTTTATTCTTCTATTTTATTGCCATAAAAACAGCTACTTTTTATATGTGGCTGGATCCTGTTCCCACTGAAGTAGCTGGCTTCAGTAGAAACAGGATTGGGACCTGGAAGGCTAAACTAAGAGCTATGAAAGGGCTTTGGGGGAAATTGTTTCTTGATCCATTTATTGATTGATTGATTGATTTACTGTGATTCATTATCATCTCTGAGTGATTTGAACTGGTGTAGAGTTGTTTTCTGCTTTGTACTGTTCCTCTTCACTAGGAGTAGCCAGGAAACAAACTGCAGCCCCAGTTGTCGGTATGATCATAGTAAAGGGGATGTTGCAGCCAGCATGATTTCAGTGGGATTGCTGGGGCGGGGGGGTGGCAGGTCAGTGCAGATGTTGGCCTTAGAACTGCAGTATGGTGCAAAGTCTTTTTTATTTTTCAGAAAACCTTCAGTTTTAGTTTTAAACTTATGTAACTAAACCAAACAGAAATCATAGCACCATTTCCAGACAGAGCTCTGTAACTACATTTGTTCAAAATAAATATACACCCTTCTTCAGCAGATCGCAGTTCAAGAAAAAGTGAAAATAGTCCAAATTAAAGGGACTCTGTCAATGTAAAAAATAATGGGCTAAACCCTGAGGTGCTTACTCAGACCTCAGTTCTGCAATTCACTGCATGCAGGCTCTGTGGTGCGCCTGGACAGAGGTCCATTAATTTCACTGGGACCCATGCAGGGGCAGCAAATTGCAAAATCTGCCATTTGTTTTCACTAAGCTCTGACCCAGGCAAAACTCTCATGGACTTGAGTGAGAGTTTTGCTCAAGTTTGCCCTTAGTAAAAACTGAGGGTCTGATCCAATAAGCATGCATGGTGCTTCGTACAAACCATGAGCAATCCCACTTACTAGAGATGAGAGAAAGGATGGACCAATGGTTAGGACACTAATTTAGAACCAGGTTCAATTCCCTCCTCTGCTACAGACTGCCTGTGTGACCTCAGACAAGTCACTTAGTTTCTCTCTGCTTCTGTTCCCCATCTGTGAAATGCAAATATAGTAAAGACTGGGGTACTGAGATAATGTGGTATTGGGGGCCACAGGAGTACCTCAGAAAAGTAAATAGTAAGCTTAGCAATATTAGCCCCATGTTTTTAATATTGCCATACAAGTCTGCCTGTCTACTTACTATTCCATCAGAGCACCTCCCAGTCCTTAATGTACCCATCCTAACACCACTGTAAGCCTCTCTAGGTTAATTTCACTCTCTTTCCAGTCCATTTCACTTTGTGGTTGTCCGGTCTCAAAAACAGTGCTGCTGTTTGAGTTGACAACACTGCACTGGCATGTTTTTAAGTTATTAAAAAAATTAACTGTTTTCAATGAAATTTTATAATGAAAATCCTGTCTTTTCATATTAGGCTTAGTAAATCCCTCCCTTCAAAAAATTAGAATTCAGGGCCTAAACTATGTTGACAATGTCTCTTAAGTTTTCCACTTCCGATGCTTTTTGTGCTCTATACATCGAATTAACTGTAATAAGAAAATAATAGGACATAATGTTTGTTTTACAAGGTGATTGATCTCTTGGCAGCCTGGCAGGCTTTTTTATTGATTGATTGGTGGATAATGTCAGAGTGGATATGTCCTGAAGGTAAAAAGCTGACACTTAAATCCATGTGTGACAGATTACCATCTGTATTTGAAGACAGGTTTCTTCTGGAAATTGCAAAGATTTTCAGAAGAAAAGGGAGAAAGTGACATGAGAGAAATTTGTTGAAACCTGCCTCAACCTTTCCATGCTCTGAGAACATTTGCACAAAGCTCTGTGCTTTGTGGGCACCATGTTTTCAAGGAAAGAGGGATATAACTTTTATTCAGTCCATCCTTGTCTGACCGATCTAGTTTTAATTTTGATAATTAAGGAAATGCCTTATTGAACAACCAAACCCACAAAACTAAATAAATGGAAAACTTTTAAAGTTGCTACTTGGTGGCTAATGATTATCATATATTATACTTAATTAGCTCCTTGGGAGGAAAAAGATGGTGATGTGGTTAAAGGAAGGGAATCAAGGAAGATGGGTTATGTGCTTGATTATTTCTTTTTCTGGCTGTTTTTTACTTCATGTGTGATGCTAGGCAAGTCACTCATCATCTCTTTCCCATCTTGGTTTTCCCATCTATAAAAAATTACCATAACAATACTTACCCAACTCACAGGAATGTTATGAAGTTTTAATGCATTGAAATTTGTAGCATGCTGACCTTTGTTATCATCAGATGTGGGAGGCACTATATAAGCATTCAGGTATTATTTCCTCCTGAGAGATGTAAAGCAATTTACAGGCCATGAGCTATATTCTGAATTTACATTCACATGTGCAGCAATGGAACCTGCATGCATGTATCTGAAGGCAGAATATGATCGTATAGAACCTAACCAACCTCCAAAATGCAGCCACCTCAAGGTAAAACACAGCAGCTGCTGAACAGCATACAATTGCCCTAAACAACTAGTACTTTGGGATAGGAAGTGAAGAAAATTGCATCCAAATTAAACTGTGCAATATCAACTTTAAAATGAGTAGGACTCAAAAGTAATATTCTTTGATAAATAAGGGGAAAAAATCCATTTTGCTAAAGGATTGTTCCTTGTAATGAGATTGCATAAAGACTGAGGTGGGAAAGAGGAAAACATTGGTTATTATATCAGTAAAATTCATATGAAACCCATATGGAAAAATACAATATTTTTGGCTTATATACCCCTGTTTCTCTCTTGAAGAGAGAATCTCTTAAAGAGGCAAGTATTATTATTCCATTTTACATATGGGGTTATTCAGGTAGCGAGATGTTGAGTGACTTACCCAAATTCTTAGTAGAAGTCAGTAGCAAAACTGGCACTATAACTCCTGACTCCGTACAATCCACTAGACCACAACCGTCCTGACGTTTTTCAGGAATAGCATAGCCTAAATTCAGACTTAGATTCCATTGCAACTCCATCGAAGCCAATGGGGTTGCAACACTGGGGCTGAGGACAGAAATTGGCCCTATAGAGCTAATAAAATGTACTGGATATACACTATTTGAAATATTACAGAACTAGCCAATTTTCCTGATATTTAAAATAGCCCATGGAATATGAACAGTGCTGTTGATATGTTTACATTAATTCCTACGTGTTAAATATATTTCAGATATATTGTCAGATGATACATATATTAAATATAGTTCTATTATTTGCCATATAGTATTAATACCGTGAATATTGGCCACTCTGGTCATATTTTGCATGCATGTTTATTTATTGGTGTATATTCTACATAAGTGTGCAGTGCACAGCTGTGCCTTCTGCCCCAGTGACAGAAGTACTGCCTAAGCAGTGTAGCCTAGTGGATAGTGCATGGGTTTGGAGCCCTGGGTTCTATTCCCTAGTCTGCTGGGTGACCTTGAGCAAGTCACATCAGTTCTCTGTGCCTCAGTTTCCCAATCTGTAAAATGGGATAATGCTATTGGCCTCCTTTCTAAAGCACTTGGAGGCCTACTAATGAAAAATGCCATATAAGAGCTAAGTATTATCATAACTCAGTGGGAGCAACTCAGTAGAGAACGCATCAGCAAACCAGAGCTCCCAACAGTCCCATGTTTTGCAGGATTGTTCCTTATTAACCCACAAACCCTTCCTTCCTGTCAGGGGAGCCAGGCCAAACCTGAGCAGCACTGCAATTCCATGCACTGGGGCCAGGCCGCAACACCTGGAGTGGGGAGCCAAGCCCAGCCAGCCCTGTGGGACAGGTGCCACATGAGCTGCCACTCCAGGGTGAGTGTGGCTAGGGTCACTCTGAAACTCCCCTCCCAGGGGCTTCCCTCCATCCCACCTTATCCCTCCAGGACCTTCCACCACCACCAGGGATAGCACCCAACACCGTCCCACACACACACACGAGCCTCTCATCCCCCCACGAGGGCAGGACTGTCCCGTTTTAGCCTCTTCGAATGTTGGGAAGTATGGAAGACTAATATCTATATCAGCAAGGGCAATTGTAGTAACAAGATTTTCAAATGATTGGCAACTTTTAAAGGCAGAAGGTCTGGTCAATACTTAAAACTTAGGTTGACATAGGTACAGCACTGAGGTGTGTGAAAAACTCCACATCCCTAACTGCCATAGCTGTGGTACAGCTGCAGCTAGGTCAATGGAAGAATGCTTCTGTTGACCTAGCTACCATCACTCAGGGAGGGGGAGTCCCTACAGTGATAGGAAAACCCTTCCATTGCTGTAGTCTGCATCTACACTATGGGATTACAGCAACATATAACTATGGCATCGGAGCTATGCCACCATAGCGTAGACGTGGCCTGACACAGAGAGATGGTACGACAGTGACATGGGGAAAAAGAGAAACTGTTAGGAAAAATTAGCAAGATAGTCCACTCCCTGGACAAATTAGATGTAATTATCCAGGACCAGGGCAGCGAAAGTGTGAGGTAACACCTCTGCAATGGAAATATTATGGGGGCTCCACCTCCATATAAACTCATGCATACCAAGCGGGCTGAAGGGGTGAGAGAGAGGTGAGATAGTGGATGTCGCAGGGCCCAGGGAGGAGGAGAGGCAAGAGCAGGACCCAGAGGGGCTGGAGCAGATGCTGCGGGATCTAGGAGCAGGGAGCTAGTGTAAATGGTGAATTCTCTGTAACTTGAAGTCTTTAAACCGTGATTTGAGGACTTCAATAACTCAGCCAATGGTTAGGGGTCTATTTCAGGAGTGGGCGAGGTTCTGTGGCCTGCAATGTGCAAGAGGTCAGACTAGATGATCATGATGGTTCCTTCTGACTTTAAAGTCTATGAGTCTTATGAGGGGCTGGAATGGACCCGCAATCCAGTAGGAACCCCTGCGACCCTCCTTTCCAGCCTGAAGCTGGTTGGTTCCCTCCCCCTCCGACTGAGTATCAGTACCTCCTGTCACCCCCCCTCCTATCCCTCTGCCTCCCTTGTCCCGTCATGGATATTCTAATATTGGCCTTATTAGTCCTGATAATCTGTCATTAATCAATGTAACACGGGGTGTGAAGTTTTTGTAACCATTTGAGCTTGGTCTTGGAGTACATTGTTTTCTGGGTGTGATAGCATTTGAAAACTGTAAAGGGTTAGACAGACACATGCAGTTCAAATATTTGTCCAGCCATTGAAATGAAGAGCCTCACTTCCAGCATACAAGCTTGCTTTGTAAATTGTTGTCAGGTATCTGTCTAAGAGAGAAGTGGTGATTGCACATTGATTGCCCTTTCAGTGCCTTTTAACCAGCTTATGTAAAGTTTTAAATTATATGATATCCAAAAAACCTGTACTTTTTAATTTATTCTCCTGCATATAGCAAGGCAAAAATTTGGCTGTGTAAACACACACACACACACACACACACACACACACACACACACACACACACACAAATCTGATCCAAACCAGGTCCTTCCAAACATTTGCAAACCTACATGAATTATGCTGAGCAGATCTTAGTCACACAGCACCAGTCATCTCCATTCATCTTCACAAAAACATGAAAAGAAAAACAACAAATGACTGGCAGTTCCCTCTGGTCAATTTGAAGCCATGCAACTTATCACAAGACATTTGTGTTTTCTGTTCCTTTTTTTAAAACTGTTCCCTCCACCCGACTCCCAGTTTAAGTTCCTAAGACAATTGAGGACAATCCTATGCATAAAGCAATTCTACAGTTCAGAATCGTATTTCCTCTCCCTACTCCATCTACAATTAGTTTGTAAGGATTATAAAGAATAGATGAAGCTTTACAAAATGTTTACAAAAAAGCAGCATTTAAAAAAATGTACTTGGATTCATTCACCAAAACAGTGGGCCATTCGCAAAAGATTAAGACCCTGGTCCTGCATTCGGATCACATATACAGACCCTTGAACCTTCATAACTGATTTTGGCAGGGGAGTCCGAAAGGGTGTAGGGTCTGCAGTAGCAGAAGAATGGCAGGATTTGAGCCGCAACTTAAAAATGTAGTTTGAGATGGGCCTGAGCTGCAAAGTCTGAATCTTTACTTTTCCTCACTTCAGGGGTGTTCCAAAGAACCGGGTTTTGGTTTGTTCCCCAAGACAGAAATTGTAAAATTTTATTCTGGGTCCAAAATCTTCCAGTGGTTTGGGTTGTTTGGATGCAGGAGTTTTGATCTCTGCCCATATCTAAATCTAATAGTTAAATTTATTTCTCCTAAAATATAATGATATCATTCAAGATGATTTTTCTACCTTTGTATTAACCACATTTTAAAATTTTATTTTATCTTAATTTTATAAAAATTATTGAGAGAGAAAAATGGGACAATTCGGGAGCTAATGGGACTTATTTAGAAGCTTGAGTGCAGAAGCTGTTGACTATGCCCCTCCTTCCACAAAATAATAAATATGACCTGATATTCCTTTGATTAGTAAATTCTAATGCCCTAGTGGTTTTTATCTATAGTGTATTTTCCATTTCTACCTTGCTACATATTCCTCAATGTTTATAATTCAGCGTTTGTGGTGTGTCAATCACGTGGATGAGTAAAGGATCTCTTAATGATGCTGACTTACTGCAATAAAAAAAGAGCCTTCGGGGTTTCATTATTAATAATTATAAACCCATCACACACCTTAGCCTGCATATTTTAAATGCAGGTTGTCTGAGCAAAGCAATCTCCAAACACTTCAGTTTTCAAGGCACTTTAAGACCCACCCCCTGGGAAGAGTGCACCATTTCTGCATTTTCACATTCCTTGGGATACTGCAGAACAAAAAGCTGTGGAAAGAGAAAAAGAGAGAGAACTGAAACCTCTTGAATGTAATCTCTGTTACCACCTGAAAATGATACGCACTGAAATCAAATGCAGTTGATAGTCCTCATTCAGGCAAAGCTCCATTAACTTCACTGGGATGTTTGACTGAGTAACAAGTGCAGGAATTTTCCTAAATGTCGGGTATTCAGTGATCAATTCCCACCAGGTATTATTTTTCCTTCCATGATTTATGTGAATATAGAAGATTCCGCGAAGGATAGACATTTTTTTGGAGCCTTGGTGCAATTCACATCAGCCACTTGGACACACTGAGGTTGGGCACCAATCAGTTTAAAGATAAATGGGGCCCTCACCCTTTCACACAAGTAGGACCATTTGTTATTTTCACATGCCTCATAACAAGAGTTATTTATAGCTGTGGAAAGAAAAATAGTGGGGATATAGGGTTGGTGCAATTTATATGAACCGGTCAGACATGATATGGTTGGATACTGTTCACTTTCAAGTGAAATGCAGCAATGCTCTGCCCTCCATAGAGTGAAATAATTTTTACATGCCTTGTCAATCTCGTTATGCCCATGGAAAGAAATACAGTGAAAGCAGAGACATGGCGCTATTTATCCTTTTTAGAATGTTTTTGTAGTTAACAGTTTTGACCTCCATTGTGTTTTGAAGGTCCTGGTTTCGAAAGGCCGCATGAAAACTCACCCCCACAGCCAGTATTTCAACTAAAAGGACTAAAAAGGACCAAAGTCATGTGGGGGATAGGTTCTCCTTCTTTGGACTCTCTCTTCTTTGGACAAATCCTGATCTAGATTCTCTGCTGGTATAAATTTGAAAAGCTGTATTTTTAATGGAGCTCCACCGATTTACACCAGCTTAAGATCTTACCCTCTGATTCAGAAAAGTTCTATTTAGATCCCATATCATCTTCACAGACCCTGAAAGGAAAGCTAAATGCTACTAGAATTTGGTATCGAACATGGTGAAATACAGTGGTCATCAGTCAGTCCTTCTCCACAGTTACCCCCCATGTTGTCTGAGACTCAGCAGTGATTTCCTGTTCAGAGTACATATGCTCAGAATATAGGGCAATGTAGCAGCTCAGATATCACAGTGTGTTTACCATAAGTAAGAGATACCTTCTTCATGATGGGTAACTACTATGTGTACAGCACATGACATGTTATAGTTAACATACACCTCTACCTTGATATAACGCTGTCCTTGGGAGCCAAAAAATCTTACCACGTTATAGGTGAAACTGTGTTATATCGAACTTGCTTTGATCCACCGGAGTGCGCAGCCCCACACCCCCACACCCGGAGCACTGCTTTACCGTGTTATATCCGAATTTGTGTTATATCAGGTCATGTTATATCAGGGTAGAGGTGTATAATCTGGAATTCCTTTTTGGCTAAGATTTTTATCTCCGCTTGGAGATTTTTATAATCTGTAGTTATATATACCCTAGAAAAGCTTGATGGTTGGGATCTCCTGGTCTTGAACAGTGATGGTCTTTCATCATGAGATCTGTAAAGCAATCCCAACTGTGCAGAATGGGATTGGAAAAAATATTAATAAGACTGGAAACACTTGCAGAGGAAATAAGTCAATAGGACTTGTGATGTATTGTTGTTGTTTTTATTGAGATGGGACTGTTTTAGCCACAATTTGACATCAAATGGGATCTGTCTCCAATCTTTAGGGCCATGATCTTCTGAAGTGCAGTCCTGGGTTTCTCTTTGCTAAAGGCCAACATTTTCAGATTTGGAAGCCTAAAGCTACTGTTTTAGACACCTGACTTCAGGCACTCAAGTTTGAAAATGTATAGCCGAAGAACTCACTCCAATTGTTTTTTACACTGATTCAACCTGGAAAGCTCAGCTTGCATGTAACATGCAAGTAAGGTTTCTTCTGTTAACTCAGTTTTATAGGTGTTTTGCCTACGCACAAAGAATTCAACTAGCCTTCCAAAAATCACATAAGGATTGATTCTGCCATTACTCCCACTGAGTAGTATCTAATTCTATGAATAGTCCCTTTGAAATCAATAGGACAACTTGCAATATAAGTACTACTCCACATTAATAATAGGGTTTAAGAATCGAGCCCACAGTAAGGCTTACCCTTACGCCCAGAATTTTTAGTATCAACCCACTGGATCAAAATGTCTTCCTCCCTTGTACTTGTCATATAAGTATCAAATGAGAAAACTCTTCTAACTGCAAATGCAGTGCAAGCATCTGCCTCCTTTACTCACACTGAATAGTACCTCACTCTGTTGTCTCCAGTGGGACTGCACCTGGAGAAAGAGTGAGAGAATCTGGCTGTCAGTGATTAAAAGTTATATATACTGTACATGATCCAGGTTTAAGTTCTAACAGTTATTCTTCTGCTGTCATATTTTGTTGCTGTATATATTACACAGTAACAGGCATAACTACTTATACGTACCACCCTACATTTTCACAGTAATTACGTGTCTTTTTAAATATTTATTTACTTGTTTGCTTATTACAGGTATTAATAATAATTTAACCAAGCATTTCTTTAAAAAAATCACCTCAAAATCTTCCTCTCTCTCCTATATATCCAAGTAATTCTTTCTAACTGCACCAGCTCACTCAACAGCCCTATTCATATCTTTGGCAGATTTCCATTTCTATGCAATCATTCTTTTAACACCTAGACTTGCTCTTAGCAGGATTTGTTTTTTAAATGGCCAATTGATATTCCTAAAAGTTTCCAAGTTTTGCTGGTAAGAGGCTTCCTGGATCACTGGGAAAATCACTCTCCAAGATCATGTCAGGTCTTGTTTCCTTCACAGAAGAATATGCTGGTGTGTGTGTGTGTGTGTGTGTGTGTGTGTGTGTGTGTGTGTGTGTGTGTGTGTGTGTAACATGTTACCTCGCCTGTTGTATACAATCTCAAAGAAAGGCATATAGTTAGCTCTTTTGTTCCCTTTAACAATTAGCTGTTTTCTAATGAGTTGTGAACCCACAGCCCTTAATCTGGGAGAAGACATCTAAAATGGCAAATATTGCAATGGAGGTTCAGGGAAGTATGATGGTTCTGTTATGCAAGGCTTAACAGGATGGAGAAGGGAGAAAGCTTTTCGTAGAAAAGTTGGGGCAGGGAAGTAGACAAAGCTTGACAAAGGAAGCAGATCTGTTCTGACAGAGCCCTTCACAACACTTCGGTAATTATTTTAAGTGACACACACTTGATCCAGCACTTCATATATGCACATGACTCCCAAATGGAGTTAATGTGAATATTGCATACATAAGCAAGCGACAAACAACATCATGCACTAATTCAAAGTCTGCCCTGCATTAACAGTGAATTAGGAAAGGTAGACATGGGGACTAATGGTATTCAGTGGACCCTGTATTTACACTGGAGGCAAAAATCACATATTTTCTTAAGTGGTGTTGTAGCTGTGTCAGTCCCAGGATATTAGAGAGACAAGGTGGGTGAGGTAATACCTTTTATTGGACCAACTCTGTTCCCTTTAACAGAGTTGGTCTGAAAATTTGTCCCTTCCACCAATGGAGGTTTGTCCAGTACAAGATATTACTTCACTCATCTTGTGTGTCTCATATTTTTTAATCATTTTTTCAATTTTTCATGTGAATTTAGTTCCTAATAAAGGTTCTAAACTGACAGCTATGGAGGCTGAAGTCTTCTGTGTATCCACAGGAGCAGGTATGTCTGGGCAGCAGAAGCATATGCATCCCTGCCTATTTCCATCAAAGTACCTCAGTCAGATTGATCTAAAGGTACCACCTCTATGAGACAGAAGTAGTTCAGTCTCCAAGACCATTCAATCCTTCACCTCTGTTAGCATTGCCAATAAGCGTGGGAAGAGGGAATGTTTTGGTGATATTATTTCTAAAGACAAGGTAGGTGAGGTAATATCTTTTACTGGACCAACTTCTGCTGGTGAGAGAGACAAGATTTGGAGCTTGCACAGAGCTGTCTTCAGGTCTGTGTAACTCAACAGAAGTTGGTCTGATAAAAGATATTATCTCACCCACTTTGTATCTCTAATATCCTGGGACCGACACAACTACAACAACACTGCATACATAGTATTTCTAATCAGACAGCTGTCTAGTTGGGAACTGGACAAGCTTGCATATTCCTATCATTATTCTAGAAAGTAAACTAATCTTTTCCCATCCGTCCCTTACAGACATTGATGAGTGCTTGGTAAACAATGGTGGCTGTGACCATTTCTGCCGAAACACTGTTGGTAGCTTTGAATGCAGCTGCCAGAAGGGCTATAAACTACTAACAGATGAACGAACCTGCCAAGGTAATATTCTTTTACTCTGTTTTTATAAAGTGAATCTTTAATTTGAATGAATCTATTTGTTTTTAAATCATTTCTATTGCAGATTGTAATCACAAGTCATAGAATTTTAAGCCAGAGAAGACCTATTAGGTAGCTATTCTCTAGGGGCTGATACAGGAGTTTTTTTAGTGTCATTTCTAGTGCTATGTCCAGTCTAGGTTTTAATGTCTCTAGTAATAGGAATGGCATGCAATTGCAGTAAGTCTAGCTGAAGCATAAGCATCAGTGTGGTATAGTGGGATAAACACAGGTTAGGGAGCCCTGAGTTCTAATCCAAGTTCTCCTCTAATTTGCTGTGTGTCATTGTGCAACTCCTATAACCTTTCTGGGATTCGTATTTATCTCAGTTACACTGGGTTAAATTCAGAGAAGGCCAATGGGTTTATAGTATTGGAACTGAGATAAGAATCTGGCCTCTGTCTTGATCCCCCATCTGTAAAATGAGGATAAAGAGACTTACTTACATACCTCACAGGGATACTGTGAGAATTAAAAAAAACACTTCATATATTTTATATTGATTATTTGCTGCATGTATTGTCATTGGTCAGATGAGTCACATGGTATTGTTTCTGTTCCTCGACTAGATGAGCACATACCCATTTCCAACAAACTCATGCATGCACCTTTACAATTCAATTTCTGCAAATATTCGTGCAAATAAAACATGACTGCTAACCTGTTCCCATGAGATAATAGAAAAGGTGAATGTATGTGGCCAGAGGGAGGGTAATTTAAAAATGTGAGGAAATATTCATGGAAATTGTTTTGCAGGAGATGCCCATCTCTATTACTAAGTGAATGTTTGCATAGCGTTTGGAATGTGTAACGGGATATATATAGTACTAAACAGTATTATTATTTTGGGGTTTCCAATACTTCCCCATTACTCATCAACAAAAAGAAGGGAGAACTGTTTTTAAGGATACACAAGCAATTTCAAAAGACTTTCCATTGCATCTCATTGGTACTGCCACTGTCTGGAAAGCCTACCTCACCCTAACTGTGTGGTTAGACACAGGGGAGTCACAGCAAAGTTGACTAGTGCTGGGCAGTTTGTGCCATGTGACCAGACAGAAATAGCCCTGCAGGATTGTGTCAGACAAGGACAGTTTGGCAGGTGTGGAATTAGCCACTAAAAATAGGGACAACGATTTTTTAAAAGGAAGACTCTCTTCATCTCACAATTAGGTGTGGAGGTAATAGATTTAACAGCCATGATAGAAAACAGTAATTCATAGTAATACTTGAAACCCAGGAGTCTGGATCTTCTCTCACTCTGGTTTAAATAGAATGTCACTCCACTGAAGCCAATGTAATGACACCAGAGTAAAACTTGAGAGAGAAATCAAGCCTCATTTTTCTGCTATGCAGGCTCTGGCACAAAGGAAGAGAAGGACTGGATTTATTTGTATAAAGCTGACGGTCATGATTGAAAGATTTATCAATGGACTTTTAAATGTTCCTACAAATAATGATGAGATATTTTGGGTGCTGACAGGAAAATGAAGGCATCACTTCAACAGTCAGAACTTGTTCACCTGCGTTTGGTTTATCCATGTGCCTGGGTTTCTGAAAGAGGGTGTTGATAATGCACATTTATATTTAGGATGCCATTAACAAAACTATATTTAAGGGGGTGATTTTTTCCCCCATTTTAAAATCCTCCTTTTATTTGCTCACAACTTTCTCAATCCACATCCCTTTTGGTCTGATATATGTGATTAAAGTGCTGTTAAACATTTAAATGAATAAAAAAATATTAAATTGATTTGGATTAGTTTTATCCTCTTAGTTTGCATAATTGATATTAGAATTTGACAAAATAAAAATATATGTACTGTTACTAAGAAGAATTGATTAGTACTACATATTACAGCTGACTCGTTTGTAATTTGCCAAAACGTAATATATTTTAAAATCAATTAAAAAAGTGTAAAGACACAAGTTTTGGCTACCCTTCCTAAAGTGATATCTTCTTCCTGTCATGTAATCAGACAGGGTGCTGGCCTGAAAATATGCACATTTTTCATTTCCAGTGGTCTGAGGTGGGGTGGGAGGCACTTTGTATCCTCTGGCCAATGCATTGACTGGACATGTCAATTTGCTCCTAATCTATTGCTGTAGCAGGTACATCACTACAAGTCCAAAGGATTCCTGGACAGAGAAATTGCTCCAGTCACAGAAGTTTTGGTTCATCATAGTATGAAATGGGGGAGAAGCAAGTTTTTTCCTGTTTGATGCCTGAGGTATTTAGGCCCTAAAGACAGATTACAACAATACAGTATGATGCTTGCTTCGAGGAAGAGGGTGATTTGTGATTATTTAGCTCCTGTCTGGTGCTTCAAGAGATAATTGGTGAACTCATGCAATCAGTATGACTGCTGATGATGAATGAAGGGAAGCTAATAGAGATCAAGGAATCACTGAAGTGTGACTCACCTGTATTTTGTTTTGTACTCTGTGGAGAAAATCTAGTCAGTGGAAATGGTTATAGCTTTAAATGGTAGGCACTGGAGAAAAAAGTGATCTGAGGTTGGTGACTGTTGCATTATAAATCTTTCTGGTTTTTCTGGTAATTGCTGGGAAAGGCTAACCTTAAAAGTGTTGTTGAGACATTCATAGAAGCTTATTTTGGGTGTTTTAGACCTTTCAAAGTGTGAATCACAGAGCTTTAATTTCTGTTTATGGAAGAGCATGTTGTCGTTCATGTTTACAATTTTAAATTCATTTTTCCTATTAATGGTTATTATTATTATTGTTGTTGTAACTTTTATTTTGCATTTAATATTGCCTTCCATCTGAAGATCTCATTTTATAAGGAAAGAATAATTTCGGTTACAAATTAGTATATTTGAAGAGTTGATTTGGGAATCAGTAATGAAGGGAATGTGTTTGTTGCTCTGTTTTATTCAGAATCAATGTATCTTTTTTGGTTTTAGTCCTGTTCTAAATGCATCTGGTTTAGATGGCCCCTTAATTTGGAAAGTTATTATAGAGGCTCATCTGCAGATTAAGGTACTGATCCTGCAATCTTTAGACAAAATGCTACAGAGTCAGGCTCTGATTGTGTCCATGAGTATTAGTTTCTTAGTTACAGAAAAGTACCAGTAGAAGCAGTGGCGGATTAGCCACTGGGCCGATGGGGCCCGTGCCCAGGATCCCCGGCCAATTGGGGGGAACCTGGAAAAAATCCACCACGAGGTGGTGGAAGCCCAGAGCCCCAGCTGCCAGGCAGACAGGGCAGGGGAAGCCCCCAAACCTGCCCGCCCCTCCCAGTGGCCCCCGACCCCACCCAAAGCTGCAGGATGGGGAAGCCCCCCCCCCAGCAGCCCCTGACCCCCCTCTCCAGCAGAAGCACCAGGCAAGCAGTGCGGGAGAAGCCCCAGCGCCCCGACCCTGGTCCCCCGCAGAAGCATGGGGGGGGGGGAAGCCACAGCACCCGGACCCCCGTTCCAACCTGGAACTGGTGGAGCTCTCACTCCACTCTGCGGCCCTGAGGCAGTGGCATGGGGACAGAGCTTCTCCGGTCTTGGGGCCGCAGTGTGGCGGGAGTGGCAGAAAGGAGCAAGAGGAGTTGCCGGGCAGCAGTGGGGGGGACCTGGGGTGGAACAGGGGCGGGCCCTGGGAAAGGCGCAGAGAGGGGTGGGACTGTGGGCGGGGCCACAGGCAGGAGTGGAATGGGGGCGGGGCCACAGGCAGGAGTGAAATGGGGGCGGGGCTGCAGGCAGAGGGGATGGGGAGGGGCCTCCCACTTGCTCTGGGCCAGGGCCCCAGGAAACCTTCATCTGCCTTTGATTGAAGGGGAAAAACCTGCAGACATACAGATCTTGCTAGAAGTATTTTTTTGACTAACCGATGTAAAATGTAAATTAACTGTTGCTGCTGCTGCTTTTCCTTACTACACCTCTATCCTGATATAACGCTGTCCTCGGGAACCAAAAAATTTTACTGCGTCATAGGTGAAACCGCGTTATATCGAACTTGCTTTGATCCACCGGAGAGCGCAGCCCCGCCCCCCCGGAGCACTGCTTTACTGCGTTATATCCGAATTCATGTTATATCGGGTCGCGTTATATCGGGGTAGAGGTGTATTTCCATTGTTGTCATCACTCAGTAATTTACATTTTTCCATCAAGGGCACTTAATGAGAAACTCTGAGGTTCCCTCACTTTGCCCCATTTCTTTGTAGTCTCTTCATTACAGGCTCCTGAGTCAGCTTTAAGATTTTAGGGAAACTTAATGTGGTGCGTCTTTAACCAACCTGCTTCTGTACGTTTATATGGCTCCCATCACCGTTGTATCTGAGTGCTTCACACAAAAATATACTCAGAACACCGAGGTTTTAGTTTGCACCAGCAATGTCCACACGGGCAAGTTACAGCACAGCATACCGGGGCATGCTGCAATTCACACCCCCATCGTCTGACCTGGGGGATGGGGGCATGTAGACGTAGCCTGAGTCTCAGTCCTAATTCCTTAACCATAAGACTGCCTTTCCTACTATAGAGAGACAAAATGGGTGAGGTAATATCTTTTATTGGACCAACTTCTTTTGGTGAGAGAGAGAAGCTTGAAGAAGAGCTTCAAGCTTCTCTCTCTCACACCAAAAGAAGTTGGTCCAATAAAAGATATTACCTCACCCATCTTGTCTCTGTAATATCCTGGGACCAACATGGCTACAACAACACTGCATGCATTTCCTCCTATAGTGGGTTAACATCATGAAATTAAAATTCATTGGTATCAGCAGTTTTGAAACCTGCTGATCACTAGGTCAGCTGAGTTCAACATCAGCAAATGGTGCAACTCGTATGATATAGCATGTAATGGATGTGGAAAATGGTTTGCATTTACTTGTTTGTGGCCAACACATTTTCAGTCCTGGTTGTGGAATGAACCTGCTGTTAATAGACACTCTGATGATTTTTCTAGGGCAGAGCTTCTCAGCCTTTTCCATACTGCAGCCCCATATTACAACAGATTTATTTATTTATTTTTGCTTCTTCTCCTTCTAAAACCACCAGGCTTGAGAACCCATGTTCTGATACAAACAGTCCTGTAGTGAGATGCTGTTTTCGCAGAGTCCCCATTTTAAGTGATCAAACTTAAAGCAGGAGTTGTTCTTTTTTTAAAAAAAAACAATGAAAACATATGTATAAATTACTAGTTATTTTAACAATGCTCTTGAATTTAAGAGATTGGAAATTCTTCAGTACAGGGAACGTGCCTTAGCATATGTTTGTATGGCACCTAACCAAGGTCCAAGTCTTGATCAGGGCCTTTGACATAACAGAAATATTAAATAATAACTGGAAGATCCTGTATTTGTAACGTGTCATCATTAACAGCAAGAAAACAACCAGGATTCATTTTCAGACCACAACAACTACAAAATAGCAAGCAGATTGTTCAGAGCTACAATGAGTCCCTACGAGTATGGCCTTAATTAGCTTAATCCTTGGACAATACGAGTTTAAAGCCAGTTAACTTAATTGCTTATTCAGTTTCTGTTTGTTGTGCAGTGATCTTGAAAAAAATTCAACAATAAGCACTCTCTCTGCTTCACTGAAGTTCAGGCTTCATTAAGCACCCAGAAAAATGTGCAAAGTGCTATCATAAATAACAATTTTCTTTTCCTGCTGTAGGCAATGCCTTTTGCAAGGAAAGGCGATGTGCACATTTGCCAGTACTCTGAGGGGACAGTGGAAGGGGAGAGAGCATAAGTTACATTCAGGAAAGGAGCCTTTAGTGGGGAAATCCATTGATCAGTGTGTAATACCTTAGTCAGATAAATATTTACCAGAAAAATACAGCGGAATCCTCATACAGGATGAAATTCACCCCTATGTTGAGGAGCAGCACAAGGCTTATGCACCACTCAAGTTCCACTTACATCCTCAAAACAGGGCTTAAGTGGGACTTAAGTGGTTCAAAGGTCTTGTACTAGCACAGTTTTATCCATAATGAAGTCTGAGTGGGGGACGTATCACCAAAAAAATGAATTGATACAGACTAGTTCTGTAAAAGGAGAGGGCCTCTCTGGCACCTGAACACCTTTTCTCTTCACCTCTCTGGACCCTTTGCATTTGCAGGGGGCATTAAGATCTAGAGGAGTTTCTAGAAGACCACCTCTTCATTCCCATAGGGTAACAGCACTCCCTGCTCAACTGATTGTTAATTATTTTTGATGTATGACTTTTTACAAGATTTTAAAAGAATGTAATGATTTGTTGTTCTTTTGTAATTAGTCATTAAAATACAGTGTCCCAAATTCTGCTGTCAGTCACACCAGTTATTTACCCAGAAAATTGCACTGATGCCAGTTTACCCCTAGGGTAACCAACAGCAGAATTTGGCCCAGTATCTTCATATTACACTGACATTTTCTCTTATGTAACTGTCCTAAGCCACATTCTGCAGGTTTTTTTAATCACCTCAAACCTGCCCAGCAAAGGCTTCCAAGGTCTCAGTAGGGCTGGTGGGGTTTGTTTTGGTTTTTGTTTTTAATTTTCTTTCTTTCTTTCCTTAGAAAAAAGAAAAGTAATTAAAACCACCAGCATCTCCATCAATATATTTTGATATATAATTGAGGTTTGGTTAATCCCTCCTAAACCTAATTTGTTGCTGAATTTCTGTCTCTGAGATGCTCAAGTGCGTCCTCCTGGAAATGCTAGTGCCGGCTTCAACATGATTTATGAAAAAGAATTTACACCCCTGAAATGGAGAGACTAAAAGCACTGGCCAGGGCCAGGCATATTGCAGGTAGATGCTTTACAAGTTCCCCAATGGAACTCTGCGAGCAAACTGCAATCCTGACCTGCTGGGCAGCTCAAATCTGGCCTGACCCTCTGTTATTTCTGTCCTGGGCTACATTGGAGCAGAATGGCGGTTGTGCCAAGTTGTGTGATATTGTACTAGACAGACATCTACTAAGGACTAGAATTAATTTTCCCATCCCGCCTCCTGCCCAGTCAAATCCATGTTCACTTTTGTTCTTAAGTAAGATTTGAACCTAGGCCTTCAAACTTTCTATGTTAACCCATTGCACCACAGAGCCACGCTCCCAAGCCTGAAATAATTCAGCAAAATCAGATGCTGAGCTTTCCTGATTGCTCAATTCTAACCTCAATGGTTTTAGTTTCAGGGCGTTTGACGTGATTAGAACTATATGTGCTGGATTTGGGTTCAGTATGTTGACAGAGAAATGTTTCACATAGGGATGCCATTGCAGAATTGCCAATACAACCCTTCCTCTTATTCCAGGATAAAGAAAACTAGTACCCTTTCCAAGCACAATAATTGTGTCGGATCCAAAAGCATTATGGATTAATGGCACATTGATAGGACACATTAATAGGACACCTAAAACCCCAATAAGGCTGTGTCCATCTATTCACCTTTTTTAATATAAAATAGGCATTTCAGTGCCTAAGCGCTGATCTGAGCTTTCAGACGCAAGATTTTGAATGGTCTGGAGCACACTTGTGTGTGGAGACAAAGTGCTCTAGGAGGTTAAAATAGTTTTTAGCATGGTAAATTTTTCGACTGTAGGCAAGGGCCAGATGACTTGCAGAGTGAAAAAGCAAGTTAGCCATTCCATCAGAAGGTGCGCAGGCAAATTATCTCTGCCAAGTTACCATTTGAACCAGTTTCTGGTTAAAAATGTTGACGCTTTTTCCTAACTTAAAAACAAGCAGAAGCAAATGTAAACTAATAATAATTTTACTCAGCTTTCCTCTTTCATTCTTAGCTGGAAATGTGGTAAGCAACATTACTCTGGCATAGTCCCTTGAGGCCAGACAGGAGGGCAACACGGGGGTACCGGAGGAAAATCATACTATTTGTTGTTTTTTTAAAATATTTGAAATAGATTTTTACCTGCGCCCACACAAACCCCCGTTTGAGCCGTGATCCTAGTGGTCAGGTTTGAACTTCATCCTGTGGAGAGGAGTGTAAGAATGCCTTCAAGGCTCAGTCTGTTCCCCTGAGAGGGAAGGGAACACCGCAGTAGGTGTGGATTCCATAGAGGTTTAGGAAACTGGGCTTAGCAGCTGGAACACCTACACGCCCTCTGTCTGACTTTTACCCTCGCCTGTGTGTTTGTTTGCTATTCTCATGAGGAAATGCTGCACATTTCAGGTCTTCAGCTGTTGAAGAAAATATACTTGGCTTGAGTCTGCTTCTCAATTAAATCAGGCATAAGTCCATTGAAATCAACAGAGTTATACTGATATTAAAGTAAAAGAAGCTCACAGTGATTATTTTGTGTTACAGCTTGAATAGAGTGGATTGTACAATGTGCTGACTGGTACATCCAGGGCCAGATTAACCCATTACTGAGCCCTAGGCAAACATAAACTTCTGGGTCCCAGCTTCTAATATGAATAACAAACTGCCCTGACACACTGTCCTGCCTAGAAAAAATTATTTTGTTGCATAGGCCTCGGAGCTGGGGGGCAGGAGGAGGGGCCCACCTGGGCCATGGCCCCATCACTTTTAAGTAGGTACATGGACAGAATCTGCTTAAGACACAAGGTTGCATCACCACTCAGGTTTAGCGCCAGACTCCCTCTGGTATGACGGCGAGAGAAATGTGCCAAATTTGAGCAAGTGGCATTGCAACCTGGTGCACAGGGTCGCAGCACCACTCAGGTTTGGACTGGCCAGCCCTCCAATCGTGACACCTCCCCACCCCCACCCCATGAACCTGGGCCCTACGCACTTGCCTAGTTTGCCTGTGCGTTAATCTAGCCGTCGGTGCACCCAGATGGTGTAAAACATAGTGACCAGAGTTAGGCTGATTTACACCAGCCAAGGGGCTGGCCTGGTTTGTTTAATTATATGCATATTTCACTGAAATGACTGCACACGGTTATGATGGCTCAGCTGTGAAAGTGCCAAATGCACTAGTCAGACTCAGCAGTGGGCTGGAGTGGCTCTTGGGAGTCCCTTGTCAAAATTCTGCCACCTAATGAAAGGAAAGATTAAGGGGATTTGCCTGCCTCGAATTATAGCTCACTCCTTATTTGGATGCTCTCTTTCTGAGAGAGATTTTATCCTGAGCCTCATAAAAACGCTTCTAAATGTCTTGCTTTTGGCACATACCCGATTGTTCCAAGTGTGAGATTTTTTTTTTTTTTAATGTCCCAGTGGAGCCGCCTGCAGATTGAACAGTGTGTTTATAGCATCAATACAGGGCCTAACTCGTATGCTTAGTCCTTACTCTTGAGATCAAGGGTTGCAGGATTGGACCCACAAACAATATATGACCCAGTCACCAATTGGAAACATTTCCAGTAAGTGCGCTCAATATAAGTTGTTTGCCAAGTGATGATACCTCCCAAGTTGGCTGTGGTTTGGGAGAAAGTGGTTCTGCTTCAAGGTGAAAACAAATAAATAGATTCCCCTGTCCCTCAAGCCCCCTCTCTGCAGCACGTGCACTCCTGCTCCACAATAAGGGAAAGGGGATTTTTTGTGTGGTTACCCCTAGTTTAGAAGGGATATTAAACCTCACATTTTAGGGTGTTAGCAAGTCTCTAACGATTGTAAATCACCCTAATGTTGCAGGGGACGATCATCCCACATCTGCCTACTTGCATCTTTCATGGTCGCTTCTGGTGCTGGCCACTGTTAGAGACAGGATACTGGACTAGCTGGCCACAGGTCTGATCCAATATGGCAACTCCTACATTGAGAGTACATCACTAGGAAGATAGCTTCCTAAAATACCCTGATGCTTCCCTTATTATATAATGAACATTGGAAGCCAAACAAAATGTTTCATTAACACATAGATACTGAAATGCACTTCAGCGCACTTTTCTATTGATAGGCTAGGACATACTGTGTGTACCTTGCAGAAATGGTCATAGGCGCAGGAACTAGGGGTGCAGGGGGTGCTGCAGCACCCCCACTGGTGGCTGGGGCTCCACTCCTGGCCCCTCACCCGGGATCCCAGCTGCCGCTGGCCCTGAGCCCAAGACTCTGCTCCCACCCCCAGCTGTGGTCTCAGCCTCAGCCCCCTTACCCCCTCCGCAGCCTCCACTCCCAGAGCCCCAGCCCACTCCTGGCCCCAGCTCTGGGGGAGTGGGGGCAGGGGTAAGGGGGGCGGGCGTGAGATAAAAAGTTTGGGGATCACTGGCTTTCAGCCCCCGCTGTAAAAGTGTTCCCGCACCACTGGAAATGGTTATGTTGTGGACTAGAGTTGTGTTGTGTATTAATGAATTAGCAGGATCTGAGTCAGCCTTAGAATGGTTTGAGCAGGATGGTAGCGTTCTTCCACAAACAATAATGGTGCTGGGAGCTGTAATGCATTGAGGTTTTAAAGAGCGGGCGAGTGAGTGTGTTATTTAGTACACCTTAGTATGGTGATGATGATGTTGTTATACCTGTATAATGCAATCCAGTCAATGAGCAGACCCCCTTTGTGCTAAGCGTTGTACAGACTTGCAGTAAAAAGACAGCTCCAAAGAGCTCAGAATACTTCGGCTTTCCCATAAGTACACCTTTTGAGGGTGAGTGGCTTGTTTTGAATGTAAATAAAAGCTCTTTAAGATCCTAAATTATTAAAGCAAGGAATGCAGGTTTCATCTCTTAGCAATGTCATCAGTTGTTGCCACATGTTCAAACATTATGGTGATGAATCTTGGATGGATTAGATTAGATGGAAACCAAAGAACCCTGGACTCGGCTCTTAGCAGAGAAGCAAATGGAGGAGAAAGTGATTACGCGTATTCATAATGTTCATAAAGTCTACACATAGATCCTGGAGGGGGGAAATATTGCCCCCACAGCATCCCCAGTGTATGTGTCAAAGTGGTACTGGTGTGGTTCCACTGGAAGGGATGGGGGAGGATTTGGGCAGCCCATGCAAAGGGGTACACAACCTTGTACTCCACAGCACAGACCTGGGAGTTTCCAAGAGACTGATGCACTGGGGGGGCTTGATGGTGGGTCATGGGGTGGGGGAGTAGACAGGCACTGGACCAGTGGATCCACCCCTTCATAAATCTCTTTACCTCCAGTCAGTGTTGTGGGGCAGAAGGATTCCTTCATCTCTCAGCCCCCGCTCCTCTGCATATGGTCTGATCCTCAGCTTGTATCCTTGAGGGAAGGATTTGACTCTTGCTAATTTAGGATCTCACGAAAAAAAATTAAAGTATTTTCCAAACAAACTTTTTTTGTTCACCTTCAAGACTGAGCAAGAAAGCAGCATATCCATCCATGCATAGGTCGGGCAAGTGGCCTGTCATTCTGTGTCCTGGGTCACTCAAGAAGCTCAGATTTGCACATAAGTGTTGTCAGTTCCCTGCAAAGAATAAGAGGAGGGGCCCAATACTGTATTTCTTGTGTACTGCCACTAAGGCTGCCAACATTGTATTTCAAAAATAAGGGACTGTCTTCTGAGCATCCCCACCTTACTCCTCCTCCCGATAGTGTTATTATTTATTTTATTTATTGTTATTAATAATAATTAATAATAATTAATAAGCAGTACTCACCTACATTCACCCAGAGTATTTCTTGCTGCTTTTTGCAGCACTCATCAATTCCAGATCTTGTTGTAGAGAGAGGAAAAAATAAGGGACATCCTTTGTAATAAGGTACTGTTGTCAACCTAAGTCTGCCATTGACTTCAGCAGGAGCTTCGGGTGACCAAGGAATGCAGGAGCTGGCCTATGGTAGACAAAGGGAATTTTTACCTGTTAGTTTTCAGTTGAAAATTTACTTATGTTATAGCATTTGGTCTTCCAGCTACTTTAAATTACATTAGGCCTGATTCTGTCCCCCCTTCCCCTCCCGCTCCTTTATTCAAGTTGAGTAGAACCTACTCTGCAAGGAGTCCCATTGACTTCCACGTAAGGCTGGTAGGATCTGCTCCAGTAATTAGAAGGCTGCTTTGTAAAGAAAGCCTTTTCCTCCTTTTAGAAATCTGTCTATAAAGCAAGTGTATCCCGGAACACAGGGAATATTGCTTGCTCAATACACAGAGGGTAAAGGCCTTTCTGTGTTTGTATCATTAGGCTGTTAAGTTGCTCTTACGGGATTGATGTGTAAATAGTGGCTTGAGAAGAGTGCAGGCTACTATACCATGTTTATGTTTGTGGGGAAACAAATAAACCTGCCTTAAGTTTCTTTTAATGCACTTCCATTCTTGATCTATAGCTTCTTCTCCCCAAGCACTTGAAGTAGTAGCACAGTTTACTGCCATAATGGCAGTAGATAACTCAGCTTGCTTTCGCCTTGGAAAATGATTAATTTTGGAAAGGGATACATGTTTGCTCATAAAATCTTGGCAATGTTTTTGATGAAAGTACTTTGTTTTCTTAAAAACGTTGGGAAAGCATTTGACTCTAATTGCATTTTAGACTGTGCTAGCAAAACAATGGTCAGAGGATAAATGTAATGGGAGTCAGAGCCAATTGCCTCCTACTGGGTCCCATAGATTAATAAATAGAGGAGCCTGACTGTAACAAAGGCCTCGTCTAATGGAGGCGGTGGCTGGGAAGGGTGTGAGAGAGTTAACTCAGACAAGCAGAAAACGGGAAAGTCCAAGTGCAAGGATAATTTACTGAAAAGGCCACAATCACTTTAAGCATTGATACAGCCCCCCGTCTCCAATTTTTATGACTTATTTTCTACAGAAACTGCTTCTTTCTTTTTCCCTCTGTCTCTCGTTTCCTTTTTTTTTTTTTTTTCCTCCCTTTGTTTCACTTACTATCCCAGTAGGTCAAACCCTTCCAGTAGCTTCTCATCGCTTAAAATCCTTTGTGTTGCTTCTAACGTATTGTGTCCAACAGTCACACATAAAAATACCTGTGCAAGCCAACTAGCTCAAGCTGGTCCTTATTTTGGAACCATAAATAATGCTGTATTTCAAAATCACATGTCAAAGACAATATGACCATAAGGCTGTGAGGCCGTAAAGCAGTTGATGTGCTTCTTAGGGCAGGTCTTCACTACCCGCCGGATCGGCAGGTAGTGATCGATCTATCGGGGATTGATTTATTGCATCTAGTGTAGACGCGATAAATCAATCCCCGATCGTGCTCCCCGTTGACTCCGGAACTCCAGCTCGTGAGAAGTGAAAGGAGAGTCGACGGGAGAGCGGCAGCGGTCGACTCGCCACCGTCCTCACGGCCAGATAAATCGACCTAAGATACGCTGAAGTTGCATATCTTAGATTGACCTCCCCACTAGTGTAGACCTGGGCTTAGGCATGTGTGATTGGGGGTTGCAGGGTATGTGAGTAAAGCTCCACTGAAGGATGGTTCGCAGTCATTCTGATGCAGTCTGTTTGAAGATATTGTTTTAACTCTGGCCTAGTTATGTCAGCTATGTTAGCCCTTCTCTGATTTTCCAGTACAATTCTGGACTGACAGTGTAGTTCTTCTCTGAAGACCTCAATCCTGCAAGGTGCTTAGCTCAACTCAGTTCCTATTGACTTCAGATGTGTGGTTAGCTATAATAAGCAGCATTGTTAGAGACAGCAATGTGGTATTATTCATTATTATTTATTATTATTTGATTCCAGTAGTGCCCATAGGCATCCGTCAAGATCAGGACCCCATTGTGCTAGGCACTGTACAAACACAGAGAAAACCATGATCCCTCTCCTTGAGAAGCATAAAATAAGAGGGAAAGGGAGGATGAGAGCAACTCCAATTAGATCACACAATAAGGCTAACTGGGCAGAGCTGGATAATTTAAAAAAAAATTGGTATCATCATTCAAAAAATCCCAATCAGACCAGTCCTCCTACCCAAAGGCTTCCTTTACACCTTTGACCCTGGCCTCACTATTAAGTTTTTATTTTTTTTTTATATCTAGTTATTGATCTGTTTTGTTTCCCCTTCTATATGGACCATTCTCAGCAGCCTTTTGACCTGGTTGTTAATTCCTTCCTTTAAAAAAATAAAGTTTCTCAAGAAGTCCCTCAGATGATGGGCCCTCTCTCTTTCTGCATAAACTCCTCTCCCCTGTATGTCCCCAGGATCTGAGGGATCTCCTGTTCCCTATGCTGCTCTCTGAGAGAACGCAGGTGCCAGAGAGACATTTTTTGATCAGTTATGGAGTATGGTCTGGAGCTGTGAAGGTGTCACCAGAGCCTCCCCATTACATTACCCTCTACACAGCTACTCCTCTATTCCACAGGATGGCTGATCGAATTGCTGACATCATCAGGGCTGCTGGAGATGTAAAGGCACCACCCCCTCATGCTGCTGGGAGGGAGGGTGAGTTACACCACCCAATTCCTGACCTTGCAGGAGTATGGGGAGCTCAGATAGTTCCCTCTCCTCACCCTCTGCTATTGCTGGCAGCTGTCACTGCTTTTTTTAAATCTCTCCTTTAATCTCTTTGTGGAAGATGCTGGGGGCTTTGTAAAGGGTCCTCTGAGAAATTCCATTGAGGGCTATTGCCCACATGGTTCTCCTAGGAGGGGACATTGCTGGGTTATGTGCTCAGGTGTACATATGGAAGGTAGCTACAGCTTCCTGTATGTTAAAAATACTAGACCAAATGAATTTCCTTTCAGCGAATCAGTTTACTGGATAATCTGCTGCTCTCATCCCTTAATTGCAGGGATTCTTAAATGGTTATTTTTTAAAGTAACAAATTAACCTATCATAAAAACAGTTTCTTCATAATGCTACAGGGAAAAGAATAAAAACCTTTTTTCGGCCAAACAGCAGTATCAGTAATAATAATAGTAATATCATATTTCATTTAAAAACTGCAGGCCAAATCCTGCAGACTTTACTCAGGCAAAACTCCCGTTGATATCCTTAAATGATGCAGACCTCAGCTAAGCCACCAATTTTTTCCTGGTTGAAACTGCCAAAATTCCATGGTTGCCATCCAAAATATAAATTCTTCCTCAGCACCCAGGACTCACTTGAAACTTCTCCCAGACTCCCAAAGCTTTCGGTAACGCAGAAATGAGCTGGTCATTTAGTGGATGATACATAAAGCAGAACAAAACGCTGCTTGCCGACCTATAGCAATATTGGTTGTGCAGTGCTGACAGGAAGAAAAATATGTGTGGGTCAGTAAACTCATTACGTATGTTTAGGAAGACACATAGGGAGCAGGTATTTACCACACTAAGATGATATTTTACAGCCCTTTTTCTGTCTGTAACTGAGCAGTAAGTGCTGAGGGAAGCATGTGGCTGATGGTGAGCTTGTGGGCTCCCTGCGGGAGAAAGAAGTGAAGTGGGCAATTCTGGAAAGAAGCTGAAGAAAAGAAGGGGAAATGAACTTGCTGTTACGTGAGATCACACAGGAGTCACTTGAAACAGAGTCCAAGGAAAGGCTTGTATTTATTCTGGAGAGGGAGCAATGATTTGGACCTACATTTCTATCACCAAGTTCCAGGATTCTTAACCCTTTGCTTTCAAATCCCAGGGATTTCTCCCAGGAAGGTACAACCACTGCTCTTTTAATAAGGATTCATGACAGAGATAAAGGAAACCAGCAGTTGCCATTTGACTTCAAGGACTATCACCAATAGAAGTTTCTTGTACTTCCCATTGCAGTTCTCTTTGTTGGTGCGTTTAGGTAACCGGTAGGAAACTATTGCTCTGATGTTGATGATGATGAGTTTGCTAAGGAGAAGACAGGTCCACTTGGACCATACTATCAAAGAGAGATCTATCTGATATGACTCCTGTGACCGCTGAAAGAGCCAGACTATGACTACTGCAGTTGGGATTTGATTTAGAAGAGGCAGAAAAACCATCCATGGTAACTGTTTCTTTGGAATACTAACTTTTCTAGGTGCAGAAACAACCTCAGATCCAACAAAGTAATATGCAGTATATGTCAGAGGACACCTGATGGTTTCTGAGTGGACAGGACACACAGTGCACACTATTAAGTTAAATTTTCAGCGTATTGACCCTAACCAAACTTGGTTACCTAAATCTCTACTTGGACAAAGATTATACCAAAGCACAACTTAAAAAATTAACTGATTCAGAAAACTAAAACTCAAGTTCCAACTCAGGAAAGCATTTAAGCATGTGCTCAAGTCCTTTCCTAGGTAGGGAGGCTTTCCTGAATCGGATTCTAAATCATTGAATGAAATTCTACAGCATGTGTTATGCAGGAGGTCAGACTAAATGATCATAAGGGTCCCTCTGGCCTTGAAATCTAAACAATCTATGAAATACCAAAATCCGGGTGTCAGCCCGCTCTATTAGGAGTTGCTTGACATCTCTCAGCCCTGGACACCCACTAGAATTGATGACTGGACCTATGCAGGCCAATAATTTACAGTTTTCTTTTAGAAGAATCTGAACTGCTCATTTTGTTTTCATGGGACAAAATGGACATCTCCAGTCAGAATTGTACACAGTAAACAATAACATGGGTCACTGAAGTGCCATTATACCTATATCAAAGCATTGGCTGATCAGAGTATTAGAGTGTTAACAGTGTACTTGGTTCTGTACAAGCACAGAGGAAGATACAACCCCACCCCCAAGAGTTTGAGGTCGATACCACTGTAACTGAGGAAAGCCTGAAAGAGAGATGACCTGCTGATGAGCCTTCAACCTCAAGAACCAACACATTCCATTACTTATGTTATCAGGAGTGCAGAGGAAGAAACATGGAAATCCTAATAGTAAAACTCTTCAAAGATGTCCTGAGAAATGATTTAGCCAGTGGATCAAGACACACCTATGTCTGGTGATAGACTTTGACCTATCCTTGCTAAATTATTCCATTCTAGAATCAAGACAGAGGTCTCTCTCCCTCCAGCTCCTCATCTCAACTCATAATCCACTGTTTGGTGTTCTTAGGGAGGGCAGGAGTGAAGTTTTAAGTGAGACCTGAGGGATTAAGGAAAATGGACATAAAACTGTAGGAGACAAGGCAGAACAAGACATGTAGTAAGTGTAGTGTGTCTTGGTGCTATCATTCACTAAATGGAGGACACCATGACATAATGCACCTTCCCATGGCCCGCTTTCACTGGGAGTTTGTGCCATGTAGCTTGAGAGTCCTTGGATGGAAAAGGGAACATTAGCAAAGAAAACTGGTAGAAAGCCGTAAAAAAGACAGCAATTGGCTATCTAAGAATCAATCTTAGGTTGGTGGTTTTTTCCCCGAGATTCCCTAGTGTTGATGAATTAAAAGAGCCAGAAGGAAGCACAAGATAAAGACCATCTCCCTCCACACTCCTCAGGAGGTTTCCACTGCATTTTTCATGCTATTATTCCTGACAGACACAGCAGGGAGCCAAATAAAGGCACCAATACTGCTACTGGATCTATATGAGCAGACTCATGTGACTGTTCAGAGTCCCCTTGATTCCAGGGTTTGCATGGATCCAAGCGTAGGCGCTGTGAAGCTATCACTAGAGCACACTCACAATTGCATCCCCAGCTGTTAATAGAGTGGATTGTACAACAAAATGGGAGTTGCTCTGCTTCATCAGAACAAGGGGAACTAAGAAGTTGGCCCCAACCAGCTATGGATAGTGAGTTTTGTCAATGTATTGGTGCACAGCAACACATTTGAATAATGGATAATCCATCAGATCTAAAACTTATTTGAGTTGATGGTAACCAAGTATTCTCCATAACCCAGTTTTAACTGCTACTGGATGCCTAGTCTTGAAGTGGAAAAATAGCAATTTTATCCTGTTTTTCTATCTGTCACTGAAACTGCAAAGGAAACTTCCCCTTCTTCACATCAGTATCAATTTTTGGCATTTATATAATTAGTCACAGGTTTCCGATTATTTATTGTGTCTCCCTGCAGTAGAGCTTGAAGGTTTGTTCTGCAATTTATATGTATTTATTTGTTTTACCACTGGTTTTGAATTCTTACAGAGTTAATCATTTGTAATAAAAGGCACATTTCCCCTTGCAAGCAGAATCAATTTCCTTCAAAAGTCCTTCATTCTTTGATTAGTGCCTTGCATTTGGTCTTCACTAATCACTTAGCTAACTGAGAGCAATAAAATCCTTAAATAAATAAATACTCTGAGTTGAAGTTAGTCATAATGGACAGAGTTACCCGCTCCGGTTTTTGAAGTGCAAGATGTGGCTAAGCTACTTATACATTTAAGTTCAAATAAAAGGTATAGTAATTAATGCCAGATATTTTTCTTCTGCAGATCATTAGTACATTATTAACAGCTAAGTCTCGGCAACAAGTGAGTGGATTTGTTTGCAAGTCAGTCACGCAACAGAAAGCTCACAGGGGTGTGGTGTTTGAATTACATTTAAAGGTTTGGTTTTTCGGGAGGAGGATGCCAGCCTGCACCAGTTCTTCCCCACTAAAAGTACTCAGCAGGAAAGTAATAAAATAAAAGGTTTTATATCTAGCAATAGTCTGTATTATCTCTTCTTCCTTCGCTCCATCCTTCGTTGGTTTTATTATTGCAGATTCTGAAACATAATGAGCAGTTAGTTATAACAATAAGCTGTTTCTTTTGGTTATGCTGGACTTCTGTATTAAAGAATGGCCTTGTCAAATCAAAAAGTGATCTTGTTGGTTTGTTGGGTATGTCTACATGCCGATTAAAAAACCTGTGGCACCAAGTCTCAGAGCCTGGGTCAGCTGACTGGCTCACGGGGCTATAAAACTGCAGTTGTAGATGTTTGGGTTTGGGCTAGGGCCCAGGCTCTGAGATCCTCCCCCCTCATGGGGGTCTCAGAGCCTGGGCTCTAGCCCGAGCCCAACCATCTACGTTGCAATTCTGTAGCCATGAAGCCTGAGTCAACTGACCTGTGCCATGCTGGGTCTTTTATTGCATTGTCCCTCTTCAGTGACCTATGGGAGGATACTCTGATGAGTTTTGGACAGAGATAGGTCAAGTTGAGTCAGAAAGTGTGTGATACCATGTCATATATCTGCTGTGAGGTCATATGTTTCCTGACACTGAATCCAAGCTATCCTTTGGTGGGGAGTCTGGCCTAAAGCAAGGCTTCCCTTTGCTCCAGCAGCCCCTCTGACTGGGATTTGTAGGCTCGCTAATGTCCGTAGGTACCACTGGCAGCCATTTCAGGTAGTCTCTGATTGATTGTGAAATGGACAACATAGTGGGGGTAGCATCAGCTACCAGGTGGCAACTGGGGGATGGAGAAGGAAAACAGAAAGTAACTGTTTTAAATACACGCATGTCTAGAAAGGGGCAGGGTTTAGTTTAAAAGCATTGGCAGATTATTTTCAGGGAGTTCAGTGTGTGTGGGTCAGGGCAAGACTGTGCAGTGGATGAGGAAAGGGAATGTCTCTTTTTCTCAAAGGATCCACTGGATTGGGTGGTGAGGAATGTGACCAGAACACAGACAGCTGTGATTGGCTTTGGCTGATCTGAATACCCTGTGTGTTCTGTAGCACATAGTTAATTGTATGGCACTTTCTGGGTATGTCTATATTGCAGCTGGGAAGGTGCTCCCCAGTGCTGGAAGACAGATACATGCTAGCTCTTTTCTAGCTAGTGCACTAAAAATAATAGTGTAGCCACAGTAGCAGGGGCAATCAGTGGCACAGGCTAGCTTCCCCAAGTACAAACCCACCCGGACCCCATGAGTAAGTACTTGGCAAGACTAGCCCATGTCGCCACTGCCCATGGTACCTTGACTATGCTACTATTTTTAGCACACAATCTTGATGAAAGCTAGTGTGAGTATGTCTACACAAATCGGGACTCACACCCCAGCTCCAAGTGTAGACGGAGCCTGAATTAGGGCTGTGTAAATGGTTTAGGGGGAAAATCAAACCAGGTGTGTCTGAGAGAGCTCAAATAAATCCAGACTGCATGGATTTGCATTTGGAGGACAGGATCATCATGATGTCATATTGTGACATAGTACTGAGATATGACTCTATTACATTGAGATGTGTTGTAATATGATGATAGTTATAGTATGATGTCAGTGTCATCACTTCAGGTTTGGGGTTCAAACTCTGCTAATCCATCAGTCAGAACCCAGAGGATTTTTCATTTCATATGTTCCCCACAGCTTCTTAGACAGCAGCCACACAATCCATGCAGAACTTTACCACAAAGATGAAGATAGATTGTAAGCTCTTTGGGGCAGGAACAGTATCTTTGTACAGCACCTGGTACACTGAAGACCTGATTGTGATTGGGGCCTCCAGGTGCTACTATAATAGTATTACCCCTTTTGACCAGAGCAGATAGCTGGTATTCAGGGTCTTGTGGGTTGTTTCCATTAAGAGGAGAAATTGATAATGGAGTCATGTATTTCTTTGGTGCAATCCTGTTTATTTACAATGAATGTACATAAAGCCTTGTTTCCCTGAACATAGTAGACATCAAACAGGAAACAGTTTTTTAGCTCACGATTCCAAGCCTCTTTCCAGCCAGCACTCTACCAAAAAGCTCTCTCTCTTAGCTTTATCTCATGCTACAAGGCATCTCTGACTGTCTCTGGGGTTTCCTTGCTGCCTTCTCTGTGTGTTTGTCATGTTTCTTCTCTGTCGCTTTCTCTCTCGCTCTCTCAGCTCCATTAAAGAATACCCAGCCCTCCACATTTACATTCAGATTCCAGGGAAAACCCCTCAGACCACATGGCTCAACTCCTACTCCAGCATGTGGCCTGAGTTTTGGGGGGCTCCTCTTGTTTCAGCTATCTATTCTATAAAGCAGCTTAATTGCTTTTTATATTAATCTTGAATGAGGGGCAGCTATAATGCCCACTAGCTTCAGTGAGGTTTCGCCCAACCTCCAGCATACAGTATTATAAAATAAAATAATAGGAAAGAAAATAAGAGAAATAAATCCATATTTTTTTTAGTTTTTCTTTTAAATGTCTTCATGGATCGGGCACTAAATTGGTTCCATTCTACAACCACATCCCCAGCTAGATTCAGCAAAATCACACATATGTCTCTGTCCAAATGAGTTTTGCATAGGTAAATGCAGTTAAGAAGCAGTTACTGGAGTTTCCACATCAATTTGCATGTGCACAAAATCATCTGAAAATCCAGTGTTGTTTCTCAACCTTATCTTTGATGTTAGATTTTTATCTGAATTTAGATTTATTTAGATTTTAACATTTATCTGTCTCACAAGCCCAATGCTATTTAAAATGTCTTGTTTCGCATTGAACAGAATCTGTTCTGATTAATTGAATGCAGAGCACTGAATTGAGGGACTGGTAGTGCAATACAGAAAGGAGTCTTTCATTTCTAAGACCCTGGTATGAATCCAGTTCAGTTTTGGACTGGCCAAAAATCATTACTCTCTGATGGGTTCTCAGTGCCCTGTGCTCTCAGTCCACAAGTGAGCAAGTGTCCACATCACAAAAACCACGAACACAACTAGTGCTACTGTAATTGGAAACCCACAGCCTCAGCAGAAGGGCCAAGAACTGGATGACCATGGAAAATGAGGTACTCTCTCACTCCTAGAAGTGGTTTCTTTAGGCTAGCACTGAGGCTCAGCTGTATTAGGAAGCTCCAGGAAACTACTACTGCCCAGGCAGTAACTCTTCTTCTGGCAATAAATGGAAGGCTTTTTTGTGGCAATAAATGAAGGACTTCACTTTCCAGTACTGTCAACCTGGCCCCTATTTACAAGCACTAAATTCAGGAAAATAAAGATTGTTTAAAGGATCCCTTAGAGCATGTAAGCATTACAAAAATCAAGGATCATTACAAAAACAATTTAAAAAACCCCAAAGGCCGAGTTGAAATAAAACGACCAGAGAAGTAATTATAAAACATACCTGTTATTGGCAATAATCAGATTTCCACACAAACTTGTGAAATCCTGCTCTGGTATAAACCCACTATACAACCACTTAGGAATTGAATCCCTTATGGGCAAAAGGAAAGGAATGCAAGGCTGTTACATGGTTTGGATACTTGCCTCAAGGGCTGCACTATGGAATGCTAGAGATCATGGACTACACTCAGCCTTAGGTCAGACCAGCCATGGTGCAAGCACCTGATGATGGACATTTTGACTGGAGGTGGGGAGTCTTGCAGCAGTGCAAGGCTACACACTGCCCCCCTCTTAACTATGGGACCCACAGCCAGCTAATAGAGCTCCAGCAAGTGTGGCTTCAGCCAAAGCTTGCTTGGCCAGGGGGTGCATTTAAACAGCGCATTCACTGTTTAACCCACTCCACCAATGGGGCTTCCTTGGTGTATCCCCTGTAGTAAGGGCAGTGGTGGGGAACCAGCCCTGTGCCAGCAGGGGTGAATTTAGCCCCATAGCCCTGATTAGTTTCAAAGAATCAGCTCATAGATTCCAAGACCAGAATGGACCATTGTGATCGTCTAGTCTGACCTCCTGTATAACACAGACCACAGAATTTCCCCAAAATAATTGGTAAGGCAGAACTTTTAAAAAAAACAGCCAAGCTTCATTTAAAAATTGTCAGTGATGGAGAATCCACCACGATCCTTGTAAGTTATTCCAGTGGTTAATTACTCTCACTGTTAAAAATGTACGCCTTATTTCCCGTCTGAATTTGTCTTGCTTCAACTTCCAGCCATTGGATGATGTTATACTTTTCTCTGCTGGACTGAAGAGCCCATTATTAAATATTTGTTTCTCCCGTAGGTACTTCTAGACTGCAATCAAGTCATCCCTTAACCTTCTCTTTGTTAAGCTATATAACATGAGTTCTTTGAGCTATAAGGCAGGTTTTCTAATCCTTTGATCATTCTTGTGGCTCTTCTCTGAACTCTCTCCAATTTATGAAGCTGTCTCTTATAATTCCCTAAAAATAGGCACTCACGCATCCCATAGTGATGATGAGTGTAGTATAAATGCCTGACAGTGAGTATTTTGCTGGTCTGAAATAAAAGTGTGTTCGTAAATCTGCCTATGACATGCTCAAAATGACCCTCTAGGGCAAAAGCCGGAACAATAGTTTAAAAAATAAAATACAAAGCATTTATGGAATGGAGCTTTCATGTTTAGAAAATCAGGTCAGAGGCAACAAATATAAAGATAGATGATACTAAATAAAGGAATAGAATTTCACTTTCCCCACCAAGTTTGCTGGGCTACACAGTGCCTATAGAAATTGTGTGCAATCCACTTAGAGTTAAGCGGGACATTATTTCATATGGAGAAATTCAATGTTCATAAAGATGAGAGGCTACTAGCGCTGGTTAGAGATACACAAAGTGCCGTCAAATGCGGATGCACCTTAGCCTCAACCTGCAGCACCACTGCTATTCTAGCCTTGGGCTCCCAGTATGAGCTGTGACACATTGTGCAGTGATTTTTGTACAAAAGAGAGCAAGATAAGATGCCCAAATTCATTGTCTATTGTAAACTAAGCAGGATTTAATGTCCAGGGCTCCAGGTGAAAGGCAGGTGTGATGGACTAAGCCATCTCCTTCTAACATAAAACAGGTGTATGTGTATATATATCTCCTCAATATATGTTCCATTCTAGGCAGGGACGGCTCTACGATTTTTGCCGCCCCAAGCAAAAACAATTTTGGCTGCCCCCTCGTTTTTTTCTTACCCCACCCCTGGCCCCACCTCAATACTGCCCCTTCCCCCAAATCACCAGCCCTGCCTCCTCCCCCCAGGCTCTCAAGCCTGGGAGGGAGGGGGAGAAGCAGCGCGCGCACCGCGGCCACTCGGGGTCTCCCCCTCCCTCCCAGGCTCTCAAACCTGGGAGGGAGAGGGAACAGCTGTTTCGTGCACCGCGGCCGCTCGGGATCTCCCCCTTCCTCCCAGGTTTGAGAGCCTGGGAGGGAGGGCAAGCAGCGGCGTGCGAGCGGCAGCAGCGGAGGTGAGCTAGGGCAGCCGGGGCACATTTTTAGGGGCAGCATGGCTGGCGCCAGAATGCCGCCCCTAGAAATGTGCCGCCCCAAGCACCAGCTTGTTTTGCTGGTGCCTAGAGCTGGCCCTGATTCTATGCATCCAAAGACATGGGCTGTAGCCCACGAAAGCGTATGTTCAATTAATTTGTTAGCCTCTACGGTGCCACAAGTACTCCTGTTCTTTTTCATAAAACCGGTGATTAATACAGAGGTTTGAGAATAAAGTAAAAGCATCCTTGGGTCTTCTCCACCCTCAGACGAGCCATTAGCAAGCAATCATTGGCAAGCATTCTGGAGACGGCTGGAAAGGCCCTATCATCCCTGGATAGCGTGTCCCAACGCTCCAATAAAAGGAAGGCACTAAAAGAACCAAGAAGCTCAAGAGTCAGATTTCCCCCCAAATGGCTGACTAGACTGTATCTGTGAAGTTAAGCACATTCCCATTGTGCTCACCGGTCATATAACTGCATGTTGTTGTGATGCCCTCGCGCAAGCAGCTTCCCAGTTGGCTTGCACGCACGTGGAAGTGCAATTTAGAAAGCCAGTTTTGAAATGCTGGCCCTGCTGATTTTCCCATCTCTAGCGCACACGCCCTGTGTTGCAATGTTATGGCGAGTGAGGCAGCCATAAATAATGAGTCCAAATTTAAACAAACTTCAGCATGTATCTCAACAAAAGTGCCCCACAGTGATGCTGCGGCCAGTGCGGTCCTCAGCTTTTTATAGCTAGATAAAATTTAAATGCTTGTTAGAGGATAAATTTACTTTCTCCCTTGCTCACAGTATTGACCACTCCTCTGACATCTCCACTATCTGCCCCTCCCCCAGAGTTGGTTGAGAGGGGAGGGCAGGGACCATCTCATCTTTCCCTTCTGTGGGGGTGAGAACGTTGCTCCCATACTGCCTGGCCTGTTTGTTCAGTTTCCCCTGCTCTGGTACAAAACCCTCATTGGTCAAAATGTGGAGCACTGATTGTCCCATATCCATGAGAGCTCAACTGCCTACAGCATACTAACCTGTGTCGGTATTTTGCCAAGGGTTGAGCTCTATTGATGAAACTAAATGAAACTGGGCCCTCTTCCCAGATGCAGCTCAATTCAATCACTGTAGCTAGCAACCAATATATCTCTTATGTAGTGCTAGATCTCAAAGCTTTTAACAAAGGAGACAGTATCATTATCCCCGTTTTACAGATGGGGAACTGAGAAACAGAAAAGTGGTGTGACTTGCCCAAAGTCGCCCAGTAGGCTCATGGCATAACTGGGAATAGAACCCGAGTCCCAGTCCAGTACTCTATCCACTAGATGTCACTGCCACCATTAAAGGGTATCATTCAATCACTGTTGGGATGTGCACGTTTCATTCCTATTGGAGTTAATGCAGGTTAAGCACACCCTTCTAGAGAAGAAGTGGACATGGATTTGTGCAACGATGCTAAGGTATCAAAGGGTTTCTGGGAGTCAGCAGTCATATCCCCCCAGAGCACAGGTATCAGAGTCTAAAAGAGATGCTGAAAAAAGATTCTACTATCCTGACTTTAACATGCAGCCAGCTTCCTTTAGTGCAGAGTAAGTGGGGAATATTTTTCCCTTTTCTATGGCCAGTGTTGAATTCCACAGGAGACTGGTGATTCTGTAGTCAAGGGGTTGCAGAAAACTCAGAGCCTTGGGTATAACCTAGCATGGGGACATCCTACCATGTCAAGCAATGAGGAGACAGTGCCAAAGGGGTTATTCTTAAAATAGGGAGAAGTCTGCTTAGAGGATTTCCAATCCCAGTCAGCTACAGAAAGAGCAAAGGCAGGATTTATTAGAAGAAGAGCAGGGGGCTGGATTTAAATGGATAAATTGCCTTTTTAAAATATATTTGTGTTATAATAAAAATGTTTAACATCTCTATTAGCCTATAGTAGATATGATATTTCATTCAATAGAAATCATTTACCCATTCTAAGAGAGCATATTTTTGTTGTAAGCAAACTGTTGCTTTCGGAGTCAAGAAGTGATATAAATCCTTGTTAGTGTCAAAGAGTTTAGGGCTTAACCCTGCAGTCATTTATGTTAATGGCATAAACGGTGTAGGATTGGGCCATTGCAGAGGAATATGAAGGATTTTTGTTTGGTGTGTTTTTGTCTTTAAAAAGAGCTCTCCAAAGTAAGTTAGAGGCCAACAATGAATGGTCCTTGTGAATTTCCAGTGATACCATGCCCTGGATACTGTCATACATGAATGAAACTAAAATGCACTATTTGGCTTCTTCTGAATTTGAATTCTTTTAAACTTCAGCTGTAGTGGTGGCTTCCAGATTCACTTAAAAATGTATCATTTATTTAGAGAAAACAGTTTACCATTTTTAAAATATATTCAAATCATTAAATATTTCCAAAGCTACAAAAATAACCCCAAGAAAATAATTTTAGAAAGCAAACACAGGAAAAAATCAAACAGGAAAACTCATAACAAAAAGTGAAGGCTGCATGAGAAAAAGGAAAACCTGAAATCACCATTTTTGGTTTGATTGTATGGGGAGAGTGTGATACACACACACAGATGAGGATTTCGGGTCTTCTTACGTCTCAAGTGTATTTCACTTTATATTATGTATTTACCTGTATGGATACTTTTTATTTTGTTCATTTAATTTTTCTGTGCATTATCTCTGCATGTATATGTTCAACACATTGAAAGAGTTCTATAAATATCACATGAAATATATATATATATATATATATATATATATATATATATAGCATTAGAAACTTGGTCAGAAACAGTTATGAAAACCCTGACCCTGTAAATACTTACATAAGTGCCTAATTTCAATGGGCATATTTGCATGCCTTGTGTATAAGCCTTGAATGAGTGTTAGCAACTGTCCATTACATATCAAAATATATAAACATTTGTAGTGCATAGGCATTGGGTAGTATCCCCATAACAGTTTTTGAGCTCACTAATATTCTTGGGTGTTTACTGTTTCCTAAATAGACACAACATACAAGGCCTAGTAACATATGTGCACTGCTGCTCTGTCTGGGCTCTAAAACACAGAACACCAAGAGACCACCAGCGGGCTCACAAACTATTTAAAAGGACACCACCCAATTCCTATATGTTTCAACACATTGGAGGAATGCTATTTTTCTTTCATTTAAATTAAAACCTTTAATAAAATGTGCTTGTTTGAACTGACCTTTTAACTTAAAAAACATTCCTAAGGAATTCCTCTAAACAGGATTTTAGGAAAAAAACAGGACTCCAGGTGATAGATTTGCTGCAGAAATTCACTGTCTAAAAATTGCTGCCATCCTGCATATGTTGCTGTTTAAAACGTCTATAACATAATATCTTTTCTGTGGTACTTTCTATTCAGTGTATCTTAATTTTGCTCAGTTCAGCATTGTTTAAAAAAAATCATGGGTAGTGCTCCTTATTGATTGTTGTGTGCCCTGTGATGGAGCAGAAATGTCATGCAGTGCTCTTAATTACCCTCATAAGAATTAAGAATGGAAGAAACAATCTGAATATGCATTTCATGTTTGTGAGGTTTGATATGCTATCAGAGGTTAAATGGTGTCACCTAGTGGGAAAAAATGTATATTGCAGACGTATTGCTTTATTCTCCCAATTTCTTTCCTTCCTTCCTCCCTGTACTTGAATCCTCTCTTTCTAAAACTGTAGGAAAACTAAGCTTATAATTTGATTCAGATTTTACTTTGTAATGCCTCAGGCCATTTATTAATAACGTTGATGCTGTGACTGAGAGAATTAAATTCCGCCCATCTGGAATAACTGCATTCTGACTTTTTAAAAATATTTGCTCTGAATTCAGATATAGATGAGTGCTCATTCGAAAGGACTTGTGACCATACCTGCATCAACTACCCAGGAAGTTTCGAATGTCTCTGTCACAAAGGCTACACCTTGTACGGCATGACACACTGTGGAGGTTTGGAGACTGATTTTAATGTATTTATTTTTGTTTTGTGTAACCATCTACTGAGCCAAAGATATTTGCCTTGCTAAGACTGTAGACATCAGATTAAAGCTAAATAAACCTAGCCAGGTAGGACCAAAAATATGGAGCCTCAAATCTGCCTAGATATTCCTGGGAGAAGAGTAACAGGAAAAATGACCATCCATCATTTCTGTTGCTGTAGCATCCAAAGGCCCCAATTTAGACCATGATCCTCCATCATTTTCCATGCAAGCTGACTGCTTCATCTTCATGGAGCCTCACTCACTAACGTCAATGAACCTCCACATGGACACCACAGTCTTCCCTCTAGGATCACAGTGCAGGACTGTGACACCATTGTGTGCCGCATTGTGCAAGCACACAGGAAAACATCGTCCTCTCCCTGAAGAACTTGCAGCCGAAAGTCCTGCCCTGCAACCATTTGCACACATGACTAACTTCCACGTGAAAGAGACAAGGTGGGTTAGGTGATATCTTTTATTGGACCAGCTTCTGTTGGTGAAAGAGATGAGCTTTAGAGCAGGGGTAGGCAACCTATGGCACGCATGCCGAAGGCGACATGCGAGCTGATTTTCAGTGGCACTCACACTGCCCGGGTCCTGGCCACCAGTCCGGGGAACTCTGCATTTTAATTTAATTTTAAATGAAGCTTCTTAAACATTTTAAAAACCTTATTTACTTTACATACAACAGTAGTTTAGTTATATAATATAGACTTATAGAAAGAGACCTTCTAAAAACATTAAACTGTATTACTGGCATGCGAAACCTTAAATTAAAGTGAATAAATGAAGACTCGGCACATCACTTCTGAAAGGTTGCCGACCCCTGCTTTAGAGTTTACACAGAGCTCTTCTTCAAGTCTTCTCTGTGTAGCTTGAAAGCTTGTCTCTTTCACAACCGAAATTAGTCCAGTAAAAAATATTACCTCACCCACCTTGTCTCCATGGGCCCAGTTTGGTGGGGATGTGGGGGGATATTGCCCCCACACACAGAGGCAAGGTGTGGGGGTGTGTCACGGGGGTCATGTGCCATTTTCCCTGCCCCATTTCTGTGAGCACCAAGCTGCCCTTCAGGGCTTGCTTTGTTCAGCCTGCCTGGGAGGGGGGGCTCTATCATTCCCACGCTGCACCTCTCCCCCTGCCCCAGCATGTTTTGGCTCGCGGGGAGCAGGATGGGGCAGCTTTTCCCCTGCGCTCCGGGATGCTGCCTCGGCAGCTGGACACCACCTCCTGAGTCCTAGTGCCTGCCTGTTTCCTGTACAACGGTGAGTGCCTGCCGGGGGGGGGGAGGGCGGCGCAATATAAGGGCTGGGGGAAAAGGGGTAGACAGTGGGATGGGTCAGGGGACAGTGGGGACAGGAAGGGGGATGGGATGGGAAAGAAAGGGGCTACGGGAATGGGCAGAGGGAAGCAGGAGCCCTGCATGTGGCATCCTCTCTCGGCAGTAGCAACATCCACAGCCCCAGCAGGGAGGCAGCTGCAGCAGCACCAGAGCAGTGACATCACTGCAGAGCCGGTGCCGCAGTGGCCACCAGCAGCAGCTCAGGCTCCCCTGTTAAGCCGGTCTGTTCCCCCCTGCAGGCGGGGAGAGAGAACCAATGAGCCAAGGGAACTGCCTTCAGCATACACATGTGTGCGTGAGTGTGCATGCGCACTTTGCCCCCCTCCCCCTGAAATATAGCAGGCAAACTACGCCTGTGCGTTGTCTCTCTAATATCCTGGGACCAGCATAGCTATAACAACATGTCAGATAGCTTCCACAATGGTAAAGTTGCCGTAAGCAATTATGTTCACTGCTGTCAGTGTCCTCTATCATTGGAGCTTCTTCAGGCAGGGGCCCTCACCCTAGCCAGCCCCTGAAGACCATTTGACTTTGTGGATGACACAGCCCTCCAGCTGAGAAGCATCTAGTTCTGTGTAACATAAAAGTCTACCTAACATCCAAAGTCCCTGCAGATCAGCCCTTCTTCTGCATTCTGTTCCCACTCCCCTTTCTGGGCTTACTGTTGAGTCTTCTCCCCTGCTCCAGTATTGAGCACTGGCTCCCTCAGAATGAGTCTTCCTGAACTTCTGGACTCCTGCAGCGCTAGTTCTAGACCCTTCACAGGAGCCTTTCTCATCCCTGTGAACTCTCTCTGCCTTTTATAAGGCCCAAGTGTCACCTGACCTGTCTTAGTCCTGCCCTTGTTGGCTGAAAAGCAACTAATTAATTGCAGCACAGATGTAATAACTATGACTCACTGGCCTTTAACCTTTCTTAACCTGTGATGGGAATCATGCATGTATTTGCAGGATCAGGACCTCAGCTGACAAGCAACATACAAAGGTATAGAAGAGGGATGGTATTCTTACCTACATAATTACATATAATAGTTCTGTTGTTTTTAAATAAATAAAAACACATCATTTATATCAGCCTACCTTCAATATAGTCTTAATTAGTTGGTTAATTTAAATCTGGCCCTTTGCCCCCAGCTATTAATGCATAGCACTTAGAAAATATTGTCCACATTCAAAGCATTTTATGTACATTATCTACTTAATCCTCCTCTTCCAGTTAAGTATCAGAGGGGTAGCCGTGTTAGTCTGGATCTGTAAAAGCAGCAAAGAGTCCTGTGGCACCTTATAGACTAATAGACGTATTGGAGCATGAGCTTTCGTGGGTGAATACCCACTTCTTCGGATGCTGCATCCGAAGAAGTGGGTATTCACCCACGAAAGCTCATACTCCTATACGTCTGTTAGTCTATAAGGTGCCACAGGACTCTTTGCTACTTTTACTCTTCCAGTTAGAATCCCCATTTTATAAATGGGGAAACTGAGGCATATAGCTTGTGTGACATGCTAAAGGTTTGTTGAGTCAGGACTAGAAATCAGGTGTACTCTTTCCCAGTCCCATGCTTAATGAAACACACCTATCTCTCACACCTAATACATAACTGCTGGTAATTCGGATCAGGGTATGGAATATCTAGTGGTGTTTGGCAAATCATGTGACAAGGTGTTTTGACAGCATAGCCGTGTGGCCATTTTTCCTCACATCGCATGTACTGTATAAACTTCGCTATAGGCACAACCTCAGCATGGTCAGGAACGGAGAATGTCATGCCCACTATTGAATTTAAGTCCACTGCGCAGCAGCTGTATCACAGTACACAACCTTTTGCCACGACACTGGCTATCCCTCTGAGGGTATGTCTACACTGCAATTAGACACCCGCAGCTGACTTGTGCCAGCCGACTTGGGCTCATGGGTCTCAGGCTGCGGGGCTGTTTAATTGCAGTGTAGATTTTCCAGCTTCGGCTGGAGCCTGAGCTCTGGGACCCTCCCACTTCACAGGGTCCTAGAGCTGGGCTCCTGCCCAAGCCCAGAAGTCTACGCTGCAATTAAACAGCCCCGCAGCCCAAGCCCCGTGAGCCCAAGTCGGCTGGCACAAGCCAGCTGTGGGTTTTTAATTGCAACACAGACATAGTCTCTGAGGCATTTCTGTGGTCTCCTACCTGAACATTTAAAAATACTGGTCAAAGGAAAACAATAGTTTTTCTTGTGGAACATGTTAAGTGTATGTAGTCTGAACAATGCTTTTAACTAATCACATCAGCATTATAAAAATACAGTGTAAACACAATATATGAGAGTCCATTCGTTCCATCCTACAGCCTTAAATCTAAATTAAAGTTAGAAAAGACTGAGGTTCAAAAGGAATTTTCCATTTATTCTTTTTACTTTAAAACTAATAAGTTTTGTTTGGTAAAAGTAGAGTTTGGTGTTTTTGCCAGAGTACCCTGAATTTATGCGAAGTATAATCTGAGTAAAATGTGTATTAAGCTATAAACAAAAGTATATTCAGATAATCTTAAAGGTCTAATTTTAAACCCACAAAAGCAAAGTGTTCAGAGCCAGATTCTGTTCTCAGTCACATGCTGATCAGCGTAAAACCAGAATAAGTGCATTTAGTTCAGTGGAGTTACTGAGAGCAGAATCTGGCTCTAAGAGTTCACCATTCTGATGTATATGAATACTGTATGTAAGATTTTCCCCCACATATTACTAGCAAGGTCTGTCAGTGCTAAGGGATAATGGGGCAAACCAAAGATATTGGGTTAAATTCTGATGTTGATTAAATGATCATACAACTCAGTTTGAAGCTGATATATACAGGAGTAACTGAGGCAGAATTTGACCCATTGTTTTTGTCCGAATTCTGAATTCCCCAGTTTTTGGGGGGTTAAAGGGAGACCTCCACTTATGATATCCATGTCCTACTTCTCTAGGAGGAGAAAGCATGTGCATGCAGTGAATTAATGAGACCGCAAAAATATCCAGGAACTGGGTGAGAGAAGTACAAAGAGTTCATCTGGGTGGAGGAACTGGGAAGAAGAGTCCACTTGAGAGGACTTGTAGAAGCAAGATCAGATTTGAGGGCTGTGAGGATCTATGCCAGTTAGGGAGTCAAGGGGAGATGCTTATTTTTTGGAGACTCCAAAGTTTTGGATGAAAGAGGCCCCATTTGTTTTTTAATAAGAGATGGGTCATGACCCAAACCTAGATCCAAATACCCATAAACTTTGGGCAAGACTGAATTCAGATCCAAATATCATGGCTGGCCTTATTTCCATAATGGGCAGAACCAGAAGCTCAGATCTGAAGCTGACCTTTGCAGCTCAGACCTATGTCATTAGTTTTAATCTGTTCCTGGAGAAGGATGTTTATGATAGAATAAGTAAATCATGGTGGTGGGTATCGTCCATGTGGCACAGAGCAGAAATCAAAGTTCAGACAACGGGGGGGGAAGTATTTCAGAACCCTCAAAAAGGTTTAATTTAAGTTTGGTTCTTAATAAACTTTTTAATTTGTATTATCTAAGGCAGGGAATTGGCAGGATTCTATTTGTTCCAAATTAGTTCAGTCTTATTTTCTCTCTCTCTCTCTCTCTCTTTAGTAGTATCTAATAATGAAAGGGAGTGCCTGTATTATGGGCCATAGCATAGAATATTAGGGTTGGAAAGGACCTCAGGAGGTCATCTAGTCCACCCCCCTGCTCAAAGCAGGGCCAATCCCCAGACAGATTTTTACCCCAGTTCCCTAAATGGCCCCCTCAATGAGAGAACTCACAACCCTGGGTTTAGCAGGCCAATGCTCAAACCACTGAGCTATCCCTCCTCCCTTCTTGCTGCATGTACAACCCTTATTGCTCTCACTGGAGCTCTGCTACAAGCATATGTTACAGTAAAGGCCATCTGTCCTTAAAGTATATATTTTTCATAGCCCTTAGTCTGACAGTGCCTGACTGTGCAAACCCTCCTCAAAATATGTAGTTACTCATGCAAGTAGGCCTATAGAAGTCCACAAAAGCTACAAGTATGCAGCACCTTTGAAACCAGGCATCTTTTTTAGAGCTGTCCAGAAAATAAAAATCCTTTCTTACCAAAAAAAAAAAACAAAAAAAAAAAAACATGTTTTTGAAAAATATTCGTCCTGAATTTTTCATTAGAAGGGTTTTGAGAGAAATTCCACTTCAGGAGAACCAAAACAGAATTTTTCAACTTCCCAGCTTCTGGCCTGAAAGGATCTTGTCAAATTCCTTTGTGAAATTGACAAGAACCTTCCTGTTCCAGTCTGGAGATGCAGAGAACTGGGGTCCCTAGCCCCTCATCCACCCCTTCCCCCCGTTCCAGGGCCAGAAAGGCAGAGAGCCAGTGCCTCGTGGGTGAGTCAGATCACTCCAGATCTCTCTGCTCCTCCAGCTCCTGAAGCTGGGAAGAAGCAGAGAGTCAGGGTGTTCAGCCTCCATGGCCCTCCAAAAAAGCTTTTCTCAGTTTTACTGGCAAAAAGTGAAACTGACAAGAGCCTTCCAGGCAGGGAGGGAGCCAGGGAGCTGGCATTTCACTTTTTAGTATTGCCAACCCCAAACATTCAAAAAACTTAAATCAGGCCCTACAAAATCATGAAATTATTAATTTAGAAAAATCTCCTGATCTTTCATCCAGACATGGGTTGTTTTTTTTCTGAGCCTCTACGGTATAGTTGCTTCATATTTCCCAGCTTTTCTTTACAACCATGAAAGTTAGAAACTTTACTCTTTAAAAAATATGAAAGCTAAGATTTTCATGCAGTCTCTTGATTCCAACATCTGGGGCTTGAAGAAAAACACCTGATAGCACAAGACTCGCAATAAAATCAGGAGAGTAGGCAACACAGCACTGAACATACTGTTAACTACCTTATGTCTGCAGAATAATGGGTTTATACTGGCCAAAACCAAACTTACTTTTCTGTCTAGGAACAACCGTAAGTTATGATCCCTGAATTAATTTCAAAGCTGGGTCTCTTTTCAAGCTCACGCAGGCAATGACTGTAACAGCACTGAATATTTTTACTGTGTATTATTCCAGGATATAAATGAAATCTTACATAAATGCTGATTGAGTAAATTAAACAAGTAATGCTTAATTCCGAACAAATCTTTCTAAAGTTTAAAGCCTTTAACTGGAATATCAGTTGACACATTTTTGGTAATTGCTTTGCCTGGCTATAACAAGACTCCTTCTTTTCATTAGTTCCATCTGAGTAGTAGACTAAACAAATTATGCTTAATATACCCATTCCCATCAAATATGTATTTTCTCCCTTAATCATAATCCATCTTTTAAAACATATGTTCTGTTCCTCTCTATTATACAACTTACATTATGAATAATGTATCTTTCTGATAAGTCAAAATGATTAAATCTCACAGAGACGTACTGCTTTGAAGTTGTCAGTATAGTACAATATGTATTATGGTTCCAATCCTGCAGTGAGTTACACATCTGCTTTATGTATTGTGAGTAATTCCATGAATTTTAGTGTGGCCAGTTATAGTAAGTAAATTTAAGCACGTGCATAAGTCTTTGCAGGATTAGGGACTGTGTGAGTGTCTGTATAAGGATACTCAGATATTCTGTGCATTAAAATGTTTTGCAGTCTGCATTATACATATTTATATATCATTATTATATGAATTCTCTATATGACATGTATAATAGAGATGTATGGGCTTATGCACAGTATGTTTTTAGTACACAATCTATGTGTGTGTATTACATAGTGTATAATACTATATTGACCTGTCGAAATATATTTTCAGATGTTGATGAATGTAGCATCAACAACGGTAGCTGCGACTATGGGTGCATTAATACAATGGGGAGCTATGAATGCGTCTGTCCACCTGGAAAGAAGCTACACTGGAATAAAAAGGACTGTGTTGGTAAGTGAGTAACTTTTACTTCCATGTGATTGCGTCATACCTATTTTTCCACTTGGTACAGTAACTTGGAAAGGTCAGAAATAGAAACCTATTTTTGATGGACCACATTGGAGTCTGTGACACTCAGTGTGTGTAGTCAGGTACTCCATGGTAAACTTCTATTACAGCCACATCCACCTCTTTTTCTTGTGCTTTGCAGCATTATGGGTCTAATTTTAAACACAGCAGAAGCTACTGTGCTGGGACGATGTTTTCTGGCACTATCTCTGAAACATATTTTCATTTGATTTACATATTTCTGAAGTGGGTGGGTGTGGCGTTAGGTTAACCTATCATTAACAATGGTAAAATTCTTTTTACCTGAGCACCTTCTGATAGCTGTGTTTGGGGCCTGATCCTGCACTCCTCATTCAGGCAAAACACCCACTTACTCTAGTCAGTGTTCTGGCCTAGTGAGGACCACAGGGTCTGCCATGAGTTTAAAACAGCAGCACATTGTAACCCTCAAGGTTGTTTTTATTTAAGGCTCTGTGGTGTGATATCAATTGACGGTGTCCTATCAGTTTCTAAAGGACTTGTCCACATCATAAAAATGGCAACCACCGCTAACACTAATAAGCATTAATTGGCAAAGGTCAATGATGGAATGGACGCATAGCCTGAACTTCCTCTTGTCCCCAGGGGAAGTCTCTCCAAGAAAAGGTTGACCGTGAATGCCTGAGGGCACAAACCATAGAGACACTGGCCTGGCCTTTGGGGCCTTTTGTTATACTTTTTATTATTATTTCAAATAACAGAGCAGACTTTGTGAGGAGAAGAATTTACATACACAACAAGGCACAACTACAAATACTTAGGCCTGTGTGTAACTTTATCTGAGTAATCTCCCTACGAGACTACTCCCATGCATTCATGTTTGCAGGATATGGCCAAACATCACTCCTGCACTTAGATCTTGTCTTCCCACTTCCATTCCAGAGTGGATCTTTAAGGCCAGCCTAGAAACCTCTGAAAACAGAGATTCTTCCTGTCTGACTGCTCCTTGGCCTTTTGGCTAAAATAAAGCGTAATATGAGTTCAATAGCTGATGCATGAAATGCCACCATGCTTCAAGTACAGTGACTCAACTGCCTTGTAAGACAGGAAATGCCTAAGGAAAAGGCACAGAGATGGATAGCTAATAAAAATGTTGAAGAATAACAAAGTGAAGTCATGTTGACATTCCACAATATTTCCCTATCATACAAAACAGACGTCATCTGCCCACTTCTGCCAATTTCATATGAATTATATTTTTTTAAATGATGGTGCTGACATTTTAGAAATCATTTAACCTAAACCTGTGTTTAGATTTAAAACTGCTAGGAATTAATGTAATTGCCAAGCATGTATTGATAGCCAGATAGAACAATAGATAAGGAAGTTTACTTAATAGAATCTACCCATCTATATAGGGAAGGCAGTTTGGTGAAGTGGATAAAACACTGGGCTGGAAATGAGGGGATTGTGTTCTGTTTCCAGCTCTGCCCCTGGCTTTCTCTGTCCCTGGCTTTCTCTGTGATCACAGCCAAGTCACTGTGCCATTCTGTGCCTCAATTTCCCCACTTTTCTTTGTAAAGTTCTTTCTGATCTATGGAAGAAAAGTGCTATATATGAGCTAAGTATTGTTATAGGAACTAGAGATGGAAAATTCTTTCTAGACCATCTAGATTGTCGCCCTGCCAGTGTACAAACTAGTCCTCAGAAATGAGCCATAAACTAACAACAGGAATGATAATCTTTTGAGATCTAGTATATAATTACACTAATAACGTATTGCATTGTATGCCCCCTCATTCTATTAAAAAAAGTTGATCCCATAATAAAAGGCTCTGTTAAGAGTATTTTCATAGTCATACATTTTTCTTCATTCATTGTAATACCTTGTTGGAAGACTGAAAATAAAATATCCTTCTTGACTGATGTTGTCCATTATTATTTGACGGACAAAGATTTCTCCCCTATATTTCCAACAAGGATTACAATGAACATAGTCTTTCTGCTGATCTTGTTTTTTACCAGCATAGTCTGGAGAAAACTATGTTATAAACTACTGTTACAACATGAGAATATATGAGTATCAGGAGACGGAGGATGAGAAGATCTAATGATAGTGAATGCTAAGTAACTCATGAACATTCAATCTACAGAATCCTCTTTTGCTCAATAGTAACAGTTTGTACTTCTATACAGTAATCGTCTCAGTCCAAAGATCTCAGTGTTTTACAAACTTTACTCAATTAAGCATCAAAACAGTCCTGTGAGAGAGATAAGTATGATTATTCCCTTATTCCAGATTCAGAAATCAAGAGAGGTTGAAGGGACTTGCACACATTTACAGGGCCACCCAGAGGGGGGCAAGTGGGGCAATTTTCCCCAGGTCCCGGGCCCCACTGGGGCCCCCACAAGAGTTTTCAGGGGTCCCCACGAGAGTTTTCGGTGGGTCTTCGGCAGCAGGTCCTTCAGTGCTGCCGAACACACCCGGAGGGAGTGAAGGACCCACTGCTGAAGACCCAGAGCTTCTTCCGCTCCAGGTCTTCGGCGGCGAGGGCTTCTTCTGCTCTGGGTCTTTGGTGGCAATTCGGCAGTGGGTCCTTCACTCGCTCCGGGACCCACCGCCGAAGTGCCCTGAAGACCCAGAGCGGAAGGAGCCCCGCCGCCAAAGACCTCAGGTCCCCTGAATCCTCTGGGCGGCCCTGCACATTAATACAATAGATCAGGGAAGCCAGGAATATAATGTAGATATCCGGACTCTGTCCCAGTACCCTTGCTCTAATCCGTGCTCCCATTTTACTCAGCACAAGCCAGCCAAGATTGTTCAACTAATCTATTTTAATTGGTCTATTTTATCTGGGCCCTGCTTAGTTCCACCCAAACTTTTGAACCTGGCAGACTATCACGGGTGGATCCCAGACTGGCATGGCTGTCATTCCATTGGGTTTTGATGCTGCAGTTCTAAACTCCCAATCACTGCTGTATACAAAGCAGTATAGTTGCGGTGTTGGAGCCCAGCAGGAAGGAAAGCAGGGTTCCGCCAATGGGATCTTATAAAGCAAGAACCGTCTAATGAGGTGTGTCAGGAAACTATCAGGAGAAAGTGGCCTCAGAGACATAGGGTATGTCTACACTGCCAAGTGCTACATTGATACGGGTTGACATACCTGTGCTAACTTTATTCTAGGTAGCACGGTTGAAATAGTTGTGAAGATGCAGCAGCATGGGCTTCAGAGCTAGTGGTGCAATCCCACCAGGGATCCTGTGGGTACATACATTGCTAGCCTGCATCAGAATTGGTGCTGCTGTATCTTTGCTGCTATTTTTAGCCATGTTAGTATGGGTATGACAACCCATGCCACAAACATCCCTCTGATGGCAGTGTACACATACCCATGTATGTCTCCGCTGATTTTGTATAGGTTTTAAGCAGGATTAGCCATACAGAAACTTGATGTAGTTTTGAAAACCCAATTTACCCTTTAGTATCTGCTTGAAGAAGGGCCTAACAACCCTTCAACTCCTTAGTTCAAACAAAATATAAAAAAGAAAGTTATAAAAGAGCAAAAGAAAAGTGTTTAGGTATCATAGCATTGGTGTGGATACTGATGCCACCTAGTGGCTACAGCTGAGAAATGCACATAACAGTAATTTATGTTAATAATAATGATTTCTGTTTAAAATAGTTCCTTGCATCTCAAGGAATTTCAATGTAAATCCTTGATTGGGATCACTTAATCCATTACTGACATGCAGTCACTTCTGCACTGAATCCCAGAAATTGTTCAACAGCTCACAGTAAAATTGCATAATAGTTCAGGATGGGAAATGAGGAATACCTTATCCAAATCAAACTTTAATTAGCACTTATTAAACTAAATGCTACAGAAGACTCTGCCTTTCTCCTGTAAAGAAACTGTGTGTGGGGGGAAGGGGATTTAGGTAGGAATTTATTGGCATGCTTCCAGGATACAAGAGTTACACTTCTCTAAAGGCACATGCCAGGAGTACTTACACACTGATACAAAGTGGTCAGAACTTCTATTGGGTGTCATCTGAAAGATGTCCCCTTCTGTAGCAGTGTCTCTTCAAAGCATTGTGCTTGGGCATTGGTTCAGAGGGAAGAATACCCCTGGCTTGACTCATCCCTAGCACTTCCTGAAGCATCTCAGCTCTCTTTGGAAGTTTTCTATTCCAAGATGAGGAAGTTGAGGGTGGAGCAGGAATTAAAAAGAAAGAGGTGCTGGGAGCATAGTCAGTGAGTGCTGGAGATGGGAAATGGGAAACACTACTCTGTCAAGAATGTCAATAAACAAGTTTTAGTGAGAGTGACTCCCGTGTTTGTTGCTGCAGTGGGTCCCATGGTACACCATAAATAGGGTAATATTACTGAAAAAAAGGCAAGGGATCTCATATGACTACTATTACCGCCAACTTCTGAGACTAGATTTTGCACTGAATTTCTCTAATAACTAGCAGTGCACCCGAGCTTCAAAATCTAGATCTGGATTTAGAGCATTCCAGTATTGGGGGCTTTTCTGATGCAGATTTTGGGCTCAGCTTATTATAAAGATATGAGCCAGGTGCAAACTTTAAGTCCAGATCCAAGTTCAAATGCCAGATATTCTCCCCCCAACATACACAAAGCTTAGGGATGCTTGGACATGGATTATTGTTCATGCCTTTTCTCTGCTAGTAATACTGTGGTTCACTGTTGTCAGGGCGCATCTTGTCATGGCTGCCAGGCTGCCCAGGTTGATTTTTTTATTTCTTCTTCCTCAGAGATGGTGAAATGCCTCCCAAATGCCAAACCAGCTCCTAAAGCGCAACTTGTCTGTAGTAAATCAGGAGGACTAGAGAGCTGCTTTTTGTCATGCCCTTCCAATACCCTGTTTGTTCCAGGTGGGTACAATGTTGCATTTTCATATCGACGTCTGTACATAAGGTGACCTTGTTTTGTTTGTGGTTTTTTTTAATTGTATTCATAACGCTTTCATTAAGTTTTTATTATGAACAAATACTGGGGGGGGGACATTACTTGTAGATTAAAGTACATGTGCAAATGCTCATTAAACACTGTTACAGCACACTATAAGGGCCTGATCCTGTGACTTGCTAATCACCCCCATCTCTCATTGCAGGGTTGGGCCCTACGTAATTAAAAATAGGTGACATTTGAGAAAACAATAAAAGACGTACTAAAAAACAGTGAAAGGCTGTGAAGGACTAATGCGTTATCTAGGATACAATGCTAAAGAGAAACTTGACTAAATTAAAGTATCAATTCAGCAAATTCCAGAAACTTGAAGAAATGAAATCATTAATTTCAGCTAATTCCAGCCAGCTCTTCACTATAGCAATAGAGCCACCTCAGCCCTCCCCAAATATCTGCTTAGAAAGATGGACTGTACATTATATCCTGCAAGTCAGCCTAGTTGGGTAGTTGGACAAGGGTGGGGAGTGAATTCCAAAGAAAGGGGCCCTCATGCACATACCCTGCCAGCAGCCCAACAGTGGCAATACGGCATGGAGATAAAGGAGGCCTCAGGCAGGTTCCAGACTAATTAGGGTATTGCAAGTCATAATGAACAACTTCAGCTCCACGGCCACAACACAAAGAACTTCATCGCTCACACAGGGACTTGGCAGAGCAATGGGATGAGCTGAACAGAGCAATTACCTCATTTTAACTTTATCCTAAGACACACATAACAAATGGACATTCTCTATCAGATCTAGTTTTGTGGCAGAAGACTTCCTACACTTGAGACTGAAAATAAACTGCATGGCAACAAACCAATCCTCAACTGTGTTATTTGCTACATTAACTATGACGCTAGAATCAACTATTACAAAACTAGTCTGTCTGGGTCTCAATTATACATGCACTGCCAGTTACCTCATCCTTTTTTGCTGTATCACTTACTACATGTTCCTGTTCTCTACTTAGTTTTTTTTATTTTTTTTTTTATTTAATATTAACTGTTTCTATATCTTCTCTCTCCCCTTCGGAGATTTATATACAATATGGTCCTTTTGTATTTGCTTTTGGTGCTGTTAAATGCTGTGCAGAGATTCTAGTTTTATTATCAGTCTAGCAGAGATAAGTGAAACTCTGTACCTAATTTGCACACACAAATGCACAATTTTGACCATGCAGTGAGTAAGCCCTATTATGGCCCTAGGTGTTTTATATTTTTCTTTTAAAAATTCCGTCAAAATGCTGAAATTAGAATTACTCAGTAAAGCATGTAATGTATTTGTGAATTAAGTGAGATTATCAAAGCCCATTGACTGTGTGGTACAAACACAATAAAGTATTTGCTGATCATTGCCCTTAAATAATTCATGGTTAGCATCCCCCCTTGTGTATAAGATGTGGAATTCTAGTGATGGAAGAACATAAAGTTTGTAGTCAACCAGGACGGCTCTAGTATTTTTGCCGCTTTAAGCAAAAAAAAAAAAAGAAGAAAACCTCCGAGAGTGAAGTGCCGCCCCGGGAATGCCGCCATGCCGCCTCTATAGAGTTGTGCCGCCCCAAGCACATGGTTGGTTTGCTGGTGCCTAGAGCTGGCCCTGTAGTCAACAACTGGAAACAAGTAGACTTTGGCAAACCCAAGCCTGTGTCCATTCAACCCTTCCAAATGTTAATTAGACACACAAAGTAGATAACTGATGTGATTACTCAAAAATTGTGTGTTTGTGCTGATCAGTGAAGATTGAGAGGAATGTGTCAGAAAGGATTGTTTGTATATGCCTCACTCTGCATCCACTTTTTTCATTTCTGTTCAGATTCAGAGAATAGTTACACACTGAGCTGTGGAGTTCCAGTCCAGCAAGGCAAAGCCCAACAGAAACGCAACACAACACTTCCCAGTTGTGCAGGTATGTACTACACAATTTGCGTGTGTGCACATGTGTTTTGATATATCTAAATATAAATAGATATTGATAGATATCTAATATATAAATAGCATCCAAAAAAAGTATTTTAAAAGAATGTTAGGGTTGAAAGTTGAGCACTCAGAAGTTAGGAAATGCCCGAATTAAGGTTGTTTGTGCAAGCCCTAAGGCTCCCTTATGAATATTCATTAGGATTCCCATCTTTAGCTACATGATCACATACTATTGTTTCCAGTGAATCTGGGCAGGAATATGTTCAGCTGGTGCGGGGGTATGGCACATGTACAGTCCAGTCGACATATAGGAGTTTTGAGGGGCTGGACCATGTTCAGTGAGGATGGAATTTTTGAGAATTTAGTTGCCAAATTCTAACAGGTCTCTAACTGAGCATGTGCAAACTTCATTTTGTAACGTGGCCAAATTTGGGCAAATTTTCACAAGGGAATAAAAGACACACTCTTGACACCAGGGTTTCCCCCCACCCTCACACTAAATTTTAAAACCTAGCTCCAGAGCATGGAGGTGCCAGAGCTTCTCAACAAAATGGCTGTACGAATTTTGTTTAACACGGGCAAACATTATATTTTTCCCTAATCTTGTCCTCCAAAATGGCTGAACTATTTTTGCTAAAACTTTTTAAAATAAGCCACCCTGAAGCAGACATCCCACATCGAAAACTTCAGCCCCAGTGTTTAAAGTTCAGCTAAGTTGTAAGCGACTGAAAACAGGACATTAGAATGGGAAGCATTGGACAACTAACTATAAGCATCTGCTGGTGTTAAGTTTTCAGGACTCTAGATATTTCACGGCCGATTTTCCTTGAATGGAGAGTTGATTAATCTTCTGGTTGTATTTTCCAGTTTTATAAATAAATATTTTATATATACGTAATGTATATTGGGAGGTGTTAGGGTATGAGCTTAGTTGATGGTGGGGTGTGGATAAGCAGAACAATGAAACTCAGCTGCCTGTCAGAGGGGAGGTGGGTAAGCCTGATATCCCTTTAAAATGTAAATTGGACATTTAAAGTAGATAACCAATAAGCTGCACAAGTGATGCTACAGGAAAAGCAGGTGGCGCACTGCTGAGCATGTGTGAGACTTAGTGTCGGTTTGAAATGTGTTGTCTGTTAGTGCTCTCATCAGAAGAAGTCTGTGCTGACTGGGAAGGAGGCTTGTCAGCTACAATTAGGTGGTTCAAAGGCAGTTATCTTTGCTAGAAAGGCAAGCAGCGGTTACATTTTCCAGTCAATCCTGAGTTGTGTAGCAACTTTGGCAGAGTCCTGCAAACTTAACATCAGCAGTTGCTGCTGAAAGACTTGTTTTGATTGTAAGAGGGAGAATAGAGCTTGCGAGCCATAAACTGCAGTAAAGTAGTTAAAGGCAGTTCTTTTTGCCATACAGGCAAGGGACAGTTTTCAACTGTCAACAGTGTAACTCCGTTTAATTAATTTTACATTAGAGTAATGAGATCGGAATCAAATCCTTAGTGATTTGGGCAGCCAGAACTAGAGTTAGAAAAATTACAGCAATTGATTTTATTAATGCAGCCAAACACCACCAAGACTGCACAGGCAAGCTCACAAGGAAGAATGCCAGTTCCGTTGGTTTCTTCAGATCTCTGCCCACACGCTGAATATCAGGATATAATCACACTCACTGAACAAACTCTCATTGGCTGATGAGAGTCTGTGGACCTGAGACTATTCTTATCTGTTTGTGGGGAAAGTAGCCTTACGGAAATTAATTCAAGAGTCACATATAGAATGTACGCAAGGTAAATAAAGAGTTATCGATTCATCGAGTCCTGTCTCTCCTTTATGTTACAAGGAGACTACAGCTTCGTTTCAAAAATAGGTGCCAGGGCCCTTTAAGACTACATTAAGAATTACAACTTTTAATTTTATTTCAACAGATTCATTAGCCCCACCGATCAAGCAGAAAGCTCGCTTTAAAATTAAAGATGCAAAGTGCCATTTACGGCCTCGCAGCAAAGAAAAGATTAAAGACGTTGGGAAGCAAGCTATTATAGGTATGTCATTTCTCATAACACGTGAGCAGAGAGTCAGCAATGGCTCTTTTAGTTTGTTTTGATAACTTGTGATTATTGTGCAGATGGAGAAAGTCATGGTTTACAGTTTTGGAGCTTAATTAGGTTCAGGCCAGGATTCAGATTCAAACTGAATTTGGGCTAGGTTTTAGATTTGACAGTGCTGAAAACGTAGAGTTGTTTTTGCCAGGTATTGGCCCCCAATGGCAGAAATCTCATGAAGTCAGGTGGTCTTGCTAAATTTCTAGCATCGTCAGTGGTAGAATTCCCATGAGATGGGTAGCTACTGGCCAAGGGGAAGTGGAATGACACCATGTCAGCTAAATTTGTTTTTGTTTCCTAGAATTAGATTTCTAAAAGAAAATTTATGATAGCAAGACATATTATTATAACTAATTTAATTTTATTATGCTAGGATTGGGGTCTCATTGTGCTGGGGGCTGTACCTAAACAGAAGAGACAGCAGCTGCGCAGGAAATCTTATAATCTAAATCTAATATACCAGGGATTCTCAAACTGGGGGTCAGGACCCCTCAGGGGGTTGCGAGGTTATTACATGGGGGGTCGTGAGCTGTCAGACTACATCCCAGACCCCGCTTTGCATCCAGCATTTATAATGGTGTTAAATATATTAAAAAGTGTTTTTAACTTATAAGGCGGGGTTCGCACTCAGAGGCTTGCTATGTGAAAGGGGTCACCAGTACAAAAGTTTGAGAATCACTGTAATCTACCATGCAGTCTTCAGTTTGCTTCCCTTATACTGGAACGTTAGGCTATGGTATTACAAAAAAGATCAAGAAAGTGGAGTGAGTTAGACATAATTTCTAATTTTTATGAAGTCCCAGCATTTGATTTTTACAAATCTTGATATGAGTATACATGTTTTCATGAATTCTTTAATTAAAGTTTTTCTTTCTTTTAATTTAAACATTCCCCTCTAGTAACTGCAGCCTCAGTAGAGTGGGATTGTTATCTGATTGTGTTTATAGGATCAAGAAAGAGAAGCTGACTAAATACAAAAGTGAGATTGACCATTCTAGACTGAGTGCCCAAATAGAGTGAAGGACAAAAAGCAAATAAACAACATAAACAGTGAAATGGAAAGTAGATTGTGAAAACTATTTGTTTCCACTTTAATAATCTAGGATTATTAGGAACACAGAAAAGGTTCATCCTGAGCATCCCTTTCAAAGTTGAACAGAAAAGAGAGGTTTTAAGTGATAAAAATCTAACCATTTTTAATTACATATACCATGGCATATCTCTGAGATGTCAAGTGAAGTCAAAACAGAGGCATTTGCCTTACGCAAACTAGATATCCTTCCACTCCTATCAATTGAGGTCCTAGTCTGGAATGCTTTTGCATAGATAGACCTGGGACTTTACCTGCACATCAATTACAGGCTTCTGGCTTGAGTTTTTTGTAGATCTCCCTGAATAGTTTATGGCAAATTATTTTTAAAGATATGTTAGGTTTTTTTCTTTTCTTTTTTCCTCTTGGTGTCACTGCAGGGCAGAGTTAAGGTTGTTTGGGTGCCCTAATTGTACATTTCCATACCATACTGTTAAATTTAAAAGAAGTCCAAATATGTTAATTCTGAATTTCCTGGGTTTATAATGTTTAGTTTGGGTATAATTGCAACATCCCAGTAATGTATTTTACTCTAAATTACTGATATTTACTCTGAATCTTAATTCCCTATTAACATAGATTTGTCTGGGAATTTCCTTATCTTAAAAAAATCATACATGAACACTAAATAGAAACAATAGAATATTATAATAGGATTTGAAGATTGTTTTTCATTTAATTTCATCATTTATCTTAACTTACAATGTAACTATTCTCCTCTCTCTAATTTTCAAAGCAGCAGTAAAATAATTATCCTATTGCTTAAAGTGCTATCTTGTCATCATGGTTGTTTTCTTTCTATAACATTTGGCTATCAAAACCATTTTGAAAGTCACAGAAATTCTTTTTCAGTCCATATTGTAAGTGTATTTTCTTGGCTGTATTTGCTTTATACTTTGCTAGCTATTTGCCTTGTATCTGTAATGTCATCTGACTTGAATGAATGCTACCAATTGTATGATTACACAATAAGATTATATAATATAACGCCATACCCAAAACGAAATACTTTTAGAGTTGTGCACTACAGCACTGGAAAGGCCACTGTGGCACTGAGGCCTTGTCTACACTATCACTGTAAATCGATCTAAGCTATGTTACTTCAGTTACATGAATAACATAACTGAAGTCGACGAAGCTAGATCCACTTACCGCGGTGTCTACACCGCGCAGTGTCGATGGGAGATGCTCTTCTACCAACTTGTCTTACTCTTCTTGGGAAGGTGGAGTTCAGAAATCGACAGGAGAGCGCTCTCTCATCGATTTAGCACGTCTTCACCAGACCCACTAAATCGATGCTGCTGTATCAATTGCAGCAGCACCAGTTTAGCTTCATAGTGAAGACGTACCCTCCGTTATTAAAAGCTAGGTGGATATCCCTGAAATCTCTGTATGGGCACATGAATGCTTATCTAGTTGTCTCCTAACTGAGATCACTCCCTTCCTCCTCAATAGCTTTGTGTTTTTAAATAGCCTTTTCAATTTTCCTAGGCCATATACACCTAACTTACAACCTTCTGAAATATGTTTTATAGCCTTCCACTCAAAGGAATTTTGAAAAACGTTGTTGCCTAATGGTTATCACAATATAAATGTTGCCTAGTGGCTAGAACACAAGTGTGAAGCCATACTTCTAAATTTGGTCTTTGCTCTGCCTCTCTCTTGTAATGTGACATTATGCAAGTGAACACTCTGACTTAATTTAATCATCAATAAACAAAGCGTAAAACATTGACTTTTATCTAATGTTTGAAAAGAGCTTCCATATCCTTAGACATAGTATGTGGAAAATATTTATTATCTTATTAAAGACACAAACAGTATCAACACACAGCTAAGCATTGCCATTCTATGTCTGTGCTGTATGGGCTTCTTTTCCTGCCCTCACTTACAAAAAGCAAAAATTGCACAAATAAGGGTATGTCTAACAATGCATGTGGAATGTTACAAAATCTGCCAGAGCATTAATGTTAACCCAGCTGAAATATCACACACCAGCTTATCACTTGCTACTTTGCTACTTGATTTCTCTTCCATGTCACTTCTGTTATGCAAAGGAGGTCAATTCCCTTGTACAGACAACTGCCAGGTGACCTTTGTGAACCTCAAGTGTGATTCCTCCAAGAAAAAACGTCGGGGCCGCAAGTCACCATCGAAAGAAGTGTCCCATATCACTGCCGAATTCGAAGTGGAGATGAAGTCTGAGGAAGTCTCAGGTGTGTGGAAGATCTTTTCTGGAGTTCTGTGGGGAAATCATATAGCAGTGCCTCATTGTGGTCGACGATTGCCAGTATCTCTCTACTGCTGTTTCACCAGGCCCGTCTACAAAGCACATTTCCCAAACCATAATGGAACAGCCCATCCCCACTCAGAATTTCCATTGACTTCAGTGGAAGTTCTGCTGTCAGGATGACTAGGATGCAGCATGAAATTCAGCTAATAGCTGCAGATGGGCCAAAAGATCAGATCTGGAGCCAAACTTCTACAGAATTCAGAGGTATTTAGATCCTGGGATTTGATTTGGACTCATCTCTACTAATAAGAGATACATTCATTGATACAGGATTGACTCATTGCTGCTTCCTTTTAAGGGATGTCTCACACCATCGGCCACAAAGACATCTCCTAGAAGATAGATTGCTGAACGCCAGTCTGAAAATCAAACATGTTTTATCATGCATTTCAACATACCTACATTTTGGCATGTGGAGAAGATTCAGGATGGGGCAGAATTGTTTAGGGCTCTCCGGGGGGTAGCATTAGGATATAAAATCAAATCGAAATTTATACTGACTATCATAAATATTTCAATATTCAAGAGTGTTATTAAACTATGGAATAACATTTCCAAATTGAGTCTTTTAGAAGTGAACTGGATTAAACCCTTGGAAATACACTGTGGAGGACAATTACTAATACCTCCAGGAATCCACATAGCAATAGTCACTGCCACAACCCATAACAGTGCAGGGCAGGCCTGCACAACTCGTAAAGCGGCGAGGGCCGTATTACTCCAAAGAAAACAGCTGAGGGCCGTAAGCCCCAGAGCACCACCAACTCCCTCCCCCCACCCCAGCACCGCCCGCCCCACGGAAACAAACCCTCCTTCCCCAGCACCGCCCCACCGAAACAGCAGTATTGAACCTTGGTAATATGTTATAGCGGGCCCCTAAGGTAGTATAATTTAAGGTAAAAGAAAAATGTCTTTTTGCTAGAAGTAGAATAAGATCTTCCCCCCACTTCGTAATTAATTGCCCTGTTGAATGAATGAGGTGTGAATGAGGAAGGTGTGGAAGGCAGGCACCTCCGGACAGCTGCAACCCTTGGAGAGGGCATGGCCAGCACTAGGATTTTTGCTGCCCCAAGCAAAAAAAATTTTGGCCGCCTCCCCTTTCTTTTTCGTGCCCCTCTGCCCCCAGCCCCACCCCAACCCCACCCTTCCAAACCCCTTCCCCAAATCCCCAGCACCGCCTCCTCCCCCGGCATGCCGCATTTCCCCCCCCCCCATTGCTTCCTGCGGGCCCCCCGTGACCTCCCACCCTAGCTCACCTCCACTCCTCCTGCTCCCCCAGGCGCGCCACCGCTCCACTTCTCCCCCCTCCCTCTCAGGCGAGGGAGGGCGGAGAAGTGGAGCAGCGGCGTGTTCAGGGGAGCAGGTGGAGCAGATGGAGCAGAGGTGAGCTAGGGTGAGGGGGAGCAGGAAGTAACAGGGGGGTAGAGGAACCGCTCCCCGGTCCAGCTCACCTCCGCTCCACCACCACCGCCTCCCCCGAGCGCCTGCTGCTCGGCTTCTCCTCCCTCCCAGCCTTGCTGTGCGAAATAGCGGTTTTGCACGTGGCAAGCCTGGGAGGGAGGGGGGAGAAGCGGAGCGGCGGCACGTTCAGGGGAGCAGGCGGAACGGAGGTGAGCTAGGGTGGGGGGGCGCAGGAAGTAACACTCCAGCTCACCTCCGCCACCTCCCCCGAGCGCCCCGCCGCTTGGCTTCTCCTCCCTCCCAGCCTTGCTGCGCGAAACAGCTGTTTCACGCGCAGCAAGCCTGGGAGGGAGGGGGGAGAAGCAGAGCGGCGGCGGTGCGCTCAGCGGAGCAGGCGGAAGCAGAGTGGAGGCGAGCTGGGGTGGCGAGGGCACTTTTTCCCCATGCCCCGGAGTCGGCACCTATGATAGCTGGCGCCAGAATGCCGCACCTAGAAATGTGCCGCCCAAGCACCTGCTTGTTTTGCTGGTGCCTGGAGCCGGCCCTGGGATGGGAGCCAGACCAGATCAGTAGAACAGGTCAGCCACCAACTCACCACTGGCCTCCTCAGCCCCCCTCCCCTGGCTCGCTTACTCACCCTCCGCCACTGCCTGCTCCCTCACCTCCTCAGCCCTCCCTCCCCCGCCACCGGCTCACCTGCCCCCCCGCCACTGCCCGCCCACTTGCCTCCTCAGCCCTCCACCCACCCGGCTCGCCTACTCATTCCCCGCCACTGCCCGCCCGCTCGCCTACTCAGCCCCCTCCGCCCCCCCACCCACTGCTTGCCTACTCACGCCCCCCACAGACCGCACAGTGAACCCATCTACTCACCCCCCTCCACGGGCCACACAGTGAGTCCATCTACTCAACCCACGCGGGCCGCAAAGTGAGCCCACGCGGGCCACATGCAGCCCCCGGGCCTCATGTTGTGCAGGCCTGGTGCAAGGTATGCTCACTTGATGCCAGCTTAGCTCTGCCAGTTGATGTGATGTGTTTACTATATCCCTGTCTATAGACGGTCAATAGAACCAACCTTGAAGCTTTTTATGCTGGGACTGAGACAAGATCAGAGCTCTATGTGCAGTTATGGATTGGAAAGTTTAGTTTGCAAGAGCACAGAGTGCTTGACTGTCCCTTTCAGATGGCCTAAAGCCAACCCAGCCAGTCAGCCAGCCAATGCTAGCATTTAAAAAAAGAAATACAATTTCTTTGCCACTTGCTACATAAAGAAAAGTGGACGAAGTACCTGAGAATTTTGCTGGTTGAGAATTTTTTACTAAGCAACTCTGCTTAAACATGAATCTCAATTGCTTCTAGTTTTCTTCTTATTTCCCACCTAGACACCTGTAACCTTGACTGTGTGCGGAAAAGGATGGAGCAGAAGCTGCAAACTGCAATCAAAACATTGAGAAAATCTATTAACAAACAGCAATTTTACATTCAGTTTTCTGGGACAGAGTACGAAGTGGCTCATAAGCCAGCTAAGGCTACTGAAGGACATGAAGCATGCAGTACAGGGCAAGTGCTGCAGGATGGAAAATGTGGTAAGTCCCAGAAAAATTGGAGTTACATTCTGACCATCAGCACCCAAAAATAAAAACCCCTTAAAATTAACTGGTCAACAGTAAGCCATATAGTAAATTTGTTAGATACTTAGATAATCTAAAGAAACCAAAAACAGGTTAGCCTGGTCTAATTCTATGTGGGAAAAGGATATTCTGGTTTAACTGTTTTCCAAGTTGCCAGACTTTAGCCAGATGCTTGTGCTAACCCTTTTACTCTAGTTCTCAGCACTATGTTCCTAATTCACCAATAATAAAACTTTTTTTTTCCTGCTAACCACACCACTATAGTTACTTTGGGTCAAATTTTCAAACCCCACCTATATATTTTTCAGTGAAATTTTACACAGCCAGTTGTTTACATTCAAAAAGAATAGAATTTGCAAATGTGGATTTGATAGATGTCTGATTACCTGGTTCACACACACACACAAACACACACACTGCAATTTAGAGGCTGGGTTGAAAATTTTAGCTATTATAGTCTAGCAACCCTTAAGCTTTACCCCATAGACCTAATGCTATAAAATGTTTAAGGAAATATCCTTTTTCAGTAGGAAAATTTGGATGAATGTATGTGTTTAGAATGGTTGCTAGTTAAACCATGTCACTGTCAGGAAGTATACAATATGAGATGGGATGCATTGCCTTTGGAGAAATCCTTGATATTGTTATGTCAACTGATCATGCCCTCAGAGTGTAGATCTTGTATCTACAACTCCCATAAAACGACCACTTACATGTATCTACTATAAATGAAAAATTCACTTAATTCTCCATCCATTATGAAAGAGCATTTTGCTTTAAATACAACATAAATGTTTAAAACTGAGTTAACTCTTTTGGAAACATATGTCTGATAAATGTTTAAATGCAGTAAAATATTTAATGGTTTAAACAATACAAGATGGATATTCAGCTGTTGTAAATTGACCTAGTTCTTCCATTGATTGACCTAGTTCCATTGGCCCAAAATCTGCAAAGTGTCATTGGTAATGGTGGGGTGAATCAAAGAGTTCCATCTTCTATAAATGTTTGATATGAAGGCAAAGCTACATTATCAAAATGAAGGTCCTTAAGTAGATTCTGCTTTTCTTTCCTCAGTTACCTGCAGCATGGGAACCTATTATAGTGGAGAACATAATCAGTGCCTTCCTTGCTCACCGGGAACATACCAAGACACAGAAGGTCAACTTACTTGTGAACCTTGCCCAAGTAACGACGGACAGGGAATAGCAGGCGCGCGTAATGTGTCAGAATGTGGAGGCAAGTTTAGTTTGATTAGGGTTATCATAATCCAGCAAGCAAAAAAGAGGACGGGAGGAGCCCCGACCCTGTCCTGCCCTAGCCCTGCCCCTCCCACTTCCCCCCCTCAGAACCCCCAACCCTCCCCCCGGTCCTTGTCCCCTGACTGCCCCCTCCTGGGACCCCTGCTCCTAACTGCCCTCTAGAACCCCACCCCCTACCTAAACCTCCCTGTTCCTTGTCCCCTAACTGCCCCCTCCTAAGACCCCCCCCCAAATACCCCCCAGGACCCTACCACCTACCTGTACCCTGACTGCCCAAAACCTTATCCACACCCCCAGAAAGCCCCCCCCGAACTCCCGACCCCCCCGTCTCTTGACCTTCCCATCCAAAACCTCCCTGCCCCTTCTCCGACCCCCTGGCCCCCTTGTTGTTGGCCTTTCTTCACCTAATGTCTCGGTGAACTTGCTCAGGAACTGCCTGAGCCGCTGGGCAGCAGTGGGGGAGGAGCTCCAGACTGCCGGAGCCGATCTGCGATGCAGGGAGGGAGGGAGGGAGGGAGGGAGTGATTTCTGCGGCAGGGGGGAGGAGGAGGAGCGCTCTCTGGCTGAGTGTCGAAGCCCCATGTAAGTGACACCATCCGGCCGGCAGCACTGTTAGCCGCGCGTGCTCTGCATGGGGGGGAAGTCTGGACATTTACAAATTCCCCCCGGACGCTATTTTTAGCTTAAAAAGCCGGACATGTCCGGGGGAATCCAGACGAATGGTAACCCTAAGTTTGATTACAAAAGGAGTAGGTGCGATCCAATCAGGGCCGGCTTTAGGCCAATTCCCCCGATTCCCCTGAATCGGGCCCCGCGCCCAGTGGTGAGCTGGAGCCGGTTCCCAAGCTCCGGCAGCTGTCCGCCCCACCCCCGGCCCCAGCTCACCTCCCCCTCCTCCCCTGAATGCTCTGCCCCCCTTCTCCTCCCCCTCCCCTGCTTCCCGTGAATCAGATGTTCATGCGGGAAGCCTGGAAACAAGCAGCAGCAGGTAAGCTGGGGTGGGGGGGGCACGAGAAGGGCTCCAGGGAGGTGCGGCACAGCCCAGTCTGGCCCGGCCCCAGCCCGGCGGCTCCCTCTGGCCCCGGCCAAGCGGCTCCAGCCCCGTGGCACGGCTCCGGCACGGCTCCGGCCCTGACTCTGGCTGGGCAGCATGACTCTGGCCCCGACTCTGTCCGGGTGGGGTCCTGGGGGGCAGTTAGGGTGGGGGATCTTGGGAAGGAGTGGTCAGGGGACAAGGAGCAGGTGTTGATGGGTTGCGGTTTCTGAGGGAGGCTGTCGGGGGCAGGACATAGGTGGGGGTCGGATGGGGGGAGGGATGTGCTCACCGGGCGGTTCCCTACCGGGTTTTCGGCAGCGGGTCCTTCAGTGCTGCTGAAGACCCGGAGCGAAGACCCGGAGCACCGCTGGGTGAGTCATCCCTGCCGGGGCCCCGTCGAATTGGGCCCCGCACTTCCTAAAGCCAGCCCTGGATCCAATAACAAGCAAAGTGTGGAGGCTAAAAGTGGGGAAAGCCTTCCACAATTCTGCCTTGGAAAGCTAACAGAAAAGAACTCTATCCACTTTAACGAAATACCAAAAAATCTTTTAGTTTGTTTCAGTTGTTCAGACATGAGCATTGCTATCAAGTAGAAGTGATCTGGAACTGCATTTTGGGAGTAGTAGGCAAATGAGCAGACCAAACAGAGCACTTTGCTTCTGGTCAGGCATGCAACTCTGGCAATATCTTCCCTTCTCAGGGCCCATTGACATGGTACATTATGAGCCAAAGGGATAGGTTACATTGGGCTGGGATAAGTAAACAGCATGATAATACTGATGAAATCCTTTAGGGGGTGAAGTCTGAACCTATGGCTCCTCTGTGTCATCAACAGCAATCATATCCCAGAGATATACACACTGCAGTGATCTGTGCACTGCACTCAGCGTGAAGAACTGATGAGTTCTAATCCTGTTTGTTCTTCTCTGTGATCTTTGGCAAGTAACAACATCCCTAGCTGAGATTCCCCCATCTGTAAAACTGGGAGTGATCACATTCACCTCTTTCAAAGGATGTTGAGAAGTTTAATTGGCTAACGTTTGTAAAGAGCTTTAAATATTATAGTGTTTTCAAAGACAAATGTAAACCATTTTCTCTACCTTATTTCGTTACTGATGAGCACGATGTACATAAGAACATTAGAACATAAGAACAATTGCCATAGTGGGTCAGACCAAAGGTCCATCTAGCCCAGTATCCTGTTTTTCGACAGTGGTGAATTCCAAGTGCCCCAGGAGGAATGAACAGAACAGGTAATCATCAAGCAATCCATCTCCTGTCGCCCATTCCCAGCTTCTGGCAAACAGAGGCTAGGGACACCATCCCTGCCCATGCTGGTTTATAGTCATTGATGGACCTGTCCTCCATGAACTTATCTAGTTCTTTTTTGAACCCTGTTATAATCTTGGCCTTCACAACATTCTCTGGCAAGGAGTTCCACAGGTTGGCTGTGCACTGTGTGAAAAAAATACTTCCTTTTGTTTGTTTTAAACCTGCTACCTACTAATTTCATTTGGGTGACCCCTAGTTCTTGTGTTATGATAAGGAGTAAATAACACATCCTTATTTACTTTCTCCACACCAGTCATGATTTTATAGACCTCTATTATATCTCTCCTTGGTCATCTCTTTTCCTAGCTGAAAAGTCCCAGTTTTATTAATCTCTCTTCATATGGCAGCCATTCCATACCCCTAATCATTTTTGTTGCCCTTTTCTGAACCTTTTCCAATTCCAATATATCTTTTTTGAGATGGGGCGATCACATCGGCACGCAGTAGTCAAGATGTGGGCATACCATGGATTTATATAAAGGCAATATGATATTTTCTGTCTTATTATCTATCCCTTTCTTAATGATTCCCAACATTCTGTTCAGTTTTTTTGTCTGCTGCTGCACACTGAGTGGATGTTTTCAGAGAACTATCCACAATGACTCCAAGATCTCTTTCTTGAGTGGTAAAAGCTAATTTAGACCCCATCATTTTATATGTAAAGTTGGGATTATGTTTTCCAATGTGCATTACTTTGCATTTATCAACATTGAATTTCATCTGCCATTTTGTTGCCCAGTCACCCAGTTTTGTGAGATCCTTTTGTAGCTCTTCACAGTCTGCTTGGGACTTAACTATTTTGAGTAGTTTTGTATCATCTGCAAATTTTGCCACCTCACTGTTTACTCCTTTTTCCAGATTATTTATGAATATGTTGAATAGGACTGGTCCCAGTACAGACCCTTGGGGAACACCACTATTTACTTCTGTCCATTCTGAAAACCAACCATTTATTCCTACCCTTTGTTTCCTATCTTTTAACCAGTTACCAATCCATGAGAGGACCTTCCCTCTTATCCCATGACAGCTTACTTTGCTTAAGAACCTTTGGTGAGGGACCTTGTCAAAGGCTTTCTGAAAATCTAAGTACACTATATCCACTGGATCCCCCTTGTCCACATGCTTGTTGGCCCCCCTCAAAGAATTCTAGTAGATTGATGAGGCATGATTTCCCTTTACAAAAACCATGTTGACTCTTCCCCAACAAATTATGTTCATCTATGTGTCTGACAATTTTATTCTTTACTATAGTTTCAACCAGTTTAGGTATTTTCATGGGAAGCTAAATTAGGAGACAGTAGTGTCATTTCAAAAAAAGCTAACAAAGGCAGAGTCAGTAATCAATATTGCAACAATTCAATGTTCTGAGGTTTTTTATTGTAGGACATATCTTGTCCCTATTATGTATTTGCCAACATCACAAAATCACTATACAATTTAACATGATTCGCAGTCATCATGTAGTATTAACATGGTAGCATTTCAAGTCAGTACTGAAGTCAGGCTTACCAGCCTCTAACTGCCGGGATCACCTTTGGAGCCCTTTTTTAAAAAATTGGCATCATATTAGCTATCCTCCAGTCATTTGGTACAGAAGCTGATTTAAATGATAGGTTACAAACTACAGTTAGTAGTTATGCAATTTCACATTTGAGTTCCTTCAGAACTCTTGGGTGAATACCATCTGGTCCTGGTGACTTATTAATGTTTAGTTTATCAATTTGTTCCAAAACCTCCTCTAATGACACCTCAATCTGGGACAGTTCCTCAGACTTGTCACCTAAAAAGAATGGCTCAGGTTTGGGAATCTCCCTCACATCCTCAGCCAGGAAGACCGATGCAAAGAATTCATTTAGTTTCTCCACAATGGCCTTATCGTCCTTGAGTACTCCTTTAGCATCTCGATCGTCCAGTGGCCCCACTAGTTGTTTAGCAGGCTTCCTGCTTCTGATTACTTAAAAAAAATTGCTATTACTTTTTGAGTCTTTGGCTAGCTGTTCTTCAAATTCTTTTTGGGCTTCCTAATTATACCTTTACACTTCATTTGCCAGAGTTTATGCTCCTTTCTATTTTCCTCACAAGGATTTAACTTTCACTTCTTAAAGGATGCCTTTTTGTCTCTCGCTGCTTCTCTTACTTTGTTGGTTAGCCTTGGTGGCACTTTTTTGGTTCTCCTACTACGTTTTTTTAATTTGGGGTATATATTTAAATTGTATGGCTACAAGTTGTATGTAGTTGTATGGCTAGCTACACGTTGTATGTAGTTGTATGGCTAGCTAAATGACTTAACTTAAAAAAAAATCCAACCTCTCTGTAAAGGGGTCCCACTCACTGCAGACGCACCTCCTTGTCGCTGTGTCTGGGAATTAGCTCTTGTGCTATCTGGCACCCCCTTCCATTGATAGTTTGCTCTGTGGCCACTATCTCTCTCCATGACTCGATACTCCCTGTTCGTGACTCAGCCCTCCGGCCAGGTCACTCTATAGTCCATCCCCCATTTCCAGGGTAACAAAGTCTCACTGGACAAGCTGTCTGGATCTGTCTCAGACAGTCTTCCTTTCCAAGTCTTCAGATCCTGTGCCACTTCCCAGTGGCTGCTAGGATAACCCAGGCCTGCCCGCTACTCTGGGTTCCAGCCCAGGGACCGTATGATTAGAAATCCATGTTTGCTCAGACTCAGACATGTTGCTGTTTCCCTGGGCTCCTTCCTACCTCACCTCTCTATCTCCTGGCCTATCTCCAGTTTACCACTGGAGATTCCTTAACTCCCCATGACTACTTCACCTTTCTCAGCCTCCTGCCAGACTCCCCAGTCCAGGGCATTACCCAAGGACTTACTCTCTCCCTGGATCTCCTCCTTGTCCCTGGCCAACTCCTTTTTCCTCTGTGGAGTGACTGCAGACCTCCTCCCTGAGGGTCGCCCACAACATTTTGGCACCTGAGGCAGGGAGCTCAAATGATGCCCCCATGCCCCCTCGCTTGGGCCAAAACGTTGAAAGGTCTAAATTCTGCCTTCTTCCTATTCTACTCCTCTCATGGTACTGCTCTGCTACCTACCCCAATAAAGGAGAACTAACAACTTAAAATGCCTTGTTCAAAAATTTTAAGTAATACTTAACTTTCAAATGCCTGAACAGCAAATGTAACTTTTCTTGTCTGCATAGTAAACACTGGCATTTTTATCTGTTTGAATAATCAAAGTGGTGCTTTCCATGCCTTCTTGTACTCCTGGAGTATAGCATCAAACTCAGCCATCAGCTCCACAATTTTAAGGAAGTTTCCATTGTTTGGCACATACAGCTGATCTGAAGTGCCATGCAGTGCTAGGTTTTGGGTAGCAAGCATTCTCACAATGGCAATGAGCCTTTTCAGAACATTTTGCCAGTAAAGAGACTCTGATGCAATCTTCTCTTGAGGCTGATCATCTATGGTGGCCTTTAACCTTAGTCTCATCTCAAGCTCTTTCCACCTATGAAATTCTCTCTGGTGATTTGCTGCCTTCTCATGGCATGCCAGATTTCTAGCCAGATTTTTCCAGTCCTTTGTTCCTGTAGAACCCAATGTGGCTGGAACATTAGACTGGAAGAGTTTGCAACAAAAACGGTATGCAGCATTCTGGGTTTTTGAGTACATAAGCCATGGCCTCTCCATTTTGTCACCATTGGGGATTTCATGCCAGTAATGTGTTGGATGGAAACTTCTATTTTCATTGTCTTTGGGGAACATGACGTTTTTCACTTGATGTGGCCCATGCAGTACAAGGAAGTCCCTCCGGCTACTGCTTAAGTGGGTCCACAGTCCTGGATCATCTAGACTTAAGGAACTAAACTCAGCAGCAGCTGTTTCTTGCGCCTCCACCACACTCTTCTCTGATCTACACTTTTCTTCAGGAATGTGCATGGTTACATCCATTTGAGATGGAGATATGGATGCTGCAGTAGCTGCCAGGTCACCTGCACTCTGACTAACTGGAAGATCAGGCATCTCCTCACCACTCACATCCTCACTGGGGCCGGAAGGCTCACCGTGAACATTTGTGTCTATGTATCTCAGGAGAGCTCCTTCCTGCTTAGATAGAAAAGCTTCCTTTGCTTGCTTGCTTTTTCTGAATGCTGCCCCAGAGGGGCGTTTTCTTCTTTCACTCATGACTGCTGTTCTGTGCCAGCTATAGTGGCTCTCAACACAAATAAGCAGGCTGGTAGCCAGGGGTGGCTCTAGCTTTTTTGCCGCCCCAAGCACAGCAGGCAGGCTGCCTTTGGCAGCCTGCCTGCGGGAGGTCCCCGGTCCCGCGGATTCGGCAGCATGCCTGCGGGAGGTCCCCGGTCCCACGGATTCGGCAGCATGCCTGCAGGAGGTCCCCGGTCCCACGGATTCGGCAGCATGCCTGCAGGAGGTCTGCCGGTCCCGCGGCTTCGGCGTACCCGCCGCCAAATTGCTGCGGGACCGGCGGACCTCCCGCAGGAATGTCGCTGAAGGCTGCCTGACTGCTGCCCTCGCAGGGACTGGCAGGGCGCCCCCCGCGGCTTGCCACTCCAGGCACGTGCTTGGAGCGCTGGTGCCTAGAGCCGCCGCTGCTGGTAGCAGGACCTGAATGAGGGAAGATATCCACATCTTAAGGCCTAACTGGCTCCTACTACCTCAGTTGACTGCCTGTTCTCCTCAAGTGGGTTCAGGGAAGCAGCAGGAAACAGGAAGCTCCCTGAGAAGCTGGTGTTGATCAGTCCAGGCTCCTGGGGGTGCTAGAGAGGTACATAAGAGGCTCCTCCTCCTCTCTCTCCCTCTCCCTGCAGCTCCTGCTGCTTCCTGTTATTCCTTCTCACCTTTTCTCCTGCCTGCCTGTTATGTCTCTTGTGCCTCCTTCCTCCAGCACAGCACTCCACCATCTCTGTGCCTCTAGAGCAAAGAGAATACATATGCACCAGCAGCAGACACAATTTTCTACACTCTGGGTGCTAGTTGCCCCTCCCCCCCTCCCAGTCTGGCAGCTGACGTGGCTGCTTCAGTTCACCTCATAATAAGGCCTCCCTGCAGCCTCTTCCTGCTCTCACTTTCTGTTTTATAATCCTATCCCCACTCCTCCCCCAGCTGGGCTTCATCTGCCATTAGGCTTTATCAATCCCTGGCTTCCCTCCAGGTCAACATATAAGGTTAATGGTCCCTTATTGTTACCTGCATAGTTTAGGTCACTCACCCTTACCCTGTTCTTAGGGCTCAAGTCATAACCTGATTAATTTAGGCACCCACCTGTAACTCATTCCTAGGGCTCCGTGCATAACCTTCTGCGGGCTTACAAGACCTTTTACCAGTGAAAGAGCCTTAAACAGTAATATCCTTAACCTCTATTTATTAACAGTTACCAAAACACAACGCACACGCTAAGCATACAATGCTCACCAGTCCCAATAAGGCAGACAAACTCTTCCTGGTGGCCAATCAGAATCAGGTCGGCCGGGGACTCCAGCTTCTGCACGATACAGTTGGCAGGGTGTTGAGATCTGGCAGCTCTGATCTTGAGCTGCGTCCTGGAGTTGGTTCCAAAGAGCTTCCTTTTGGACCCCTGTTTATATAGTGAAACTTGAGTCCTGCTTAGCTGTAGCGTAACCAATCATTTTACTAAAGTGTTACAAAATAATCCTTTGACCAATCCTCACATATTGCAAAACAATTCTTTAACCAATCATACCCCACCACCTTAGCTGGTTTAAATCTTGCAAAATTACTTATGCAAAAGACAGGAACAGTCAAAGAACCAGGCAGAAACCATACAGATAAACAATAGAGAAGTAGGGACCTTTAAAAGCAAAACAATGAAAAGTAGAGATTTCACAACCACAACTGTTGATAAGCGATTCTTTGCCAGATAGAGTGCTGTCAAACAAAGTTTTCTTTATGCATCTTAAGATCCGTTTCTTTATCTGGTGGTGGTGGTGGGTACTATTGGAAGTACAGGAGCACCTTCTTAACAGCCCGATATGTCATTGTTTTAATGTAATGTAGATGGAATGTGAGGATGGGACTTTCTGCTTCTTGGCTCATGACTGCTGCTGTCCTAATGTGGCTGCCGAAAAAGGCCTCAGACCTCACATTACTGGTCTACATTAACCTGCTACGGGCTTATGTTGGGTAGACAACCTATCGTCCTGTCTAATTTATTGGATTTTGGAAACGTATTATTTTAATTTGTATTAATGTTATTTGCTTTATAGGTCACTACAGTAAACATGCATTGATATCTGAGACCCTGCAGGTTTTCCTTATACTAAGGAATAACTATGGTAGCTCATATCAAACAGTTGAACAACTCAAAAAATAGTGAAATACCTACAGGTTTTCAACAATGTGGACTTTTGTTTCTGCCAAAATGAAATTAAAATAGATTGTGGATAAAATAAAACTTACATTTACATGGATTGGGCCTTCCTACACGGGATACATCAACAGTAGATCTTGCTGGAGGACAACAATTCCATTTTGCTACAGTTTTTGAGGGTTTGCAATTTTCGGTCCACATTGAAATGAAAACAAAGCCCTTCAAGCATTTTCACTAAATGGAACTGTGTTGAAGTATTTGTTTTCTGATTGTAAAGGTCAGGTTCCCAGTTCTTTTCCCTGCTCTCCTCTCTCTAGAAGTGACCAGTGAGTCCCATCAAAAACTTTGGCAAAATCAATACATGTCCAAGAAATGGTTTGTCTCTGATGAAACAGCATATTTCAATGAAACCATGTTTCTCTGAAAATGTATTGGTCAGCTCTAACCTACAGTATTTTTGCACATGGCTTCAGCAGCATTACTGTAGTAACTCATTAGTATGTGCTAAAATCCCCAACTCCCAGTCTTTACAATATAGGCATAAAAAGTATGTTAGAAGTCTTGGGTGAATATTGTGCCATAAAGCTATGTTAAAGTTGCAAGAAAGCAGGTGACTCTGAAGTTAAATTACAGTGCAGTTCACATAAATGCAATCCACTCTACTAAATGAGGAAATCTATTTAGGTTGGGCATTTCCCAGGGAACTAATTTTACCCTTATTTAAACACCAATGCCTGCTGCTGAACAAAGATGGTAATTCCATGCGATTTGGAGGTGTGCTGGTGGCCGATGATTATGACGGATTTAATGATATGGCTACTTTACTGGCAATTTCAGCAGAGAAGCCAAGAACTGAATAGGCATGGAGACAGCATAGCTCTTACACTCCTACAGATTGTGTCTGCAGATCAGGTTTGAGACACATTATTAGTAGTTGTGTCAAAAAGGATGTTGCTGAAGCAGAGGGCAACAACAATGATCAAGAGTGTGGGGAAACTCTCATATGAAGAGAGATTGCAAAGACTGGGAGTGTTTACCTTAGAAAGAAGGCAAATATGAGGGACATGATAAAATGTATGTAAAATAATGAGTGATATAGGTAGATGAGGAACTTCTGTTCTCTCTGTATCATAACACGAGTACAAGAGGACATTCAATGAAATTAAAATGTGGAAAATTCTAGATCAATAAAACAAAACATGTCATTAAACTGTGTTTCCCAGGAAATCATTGGGGCCAAGAATGTAACAAGGTTAAAAGAGGGATTGGACGTTTATATGGGTATCAAGAATATCCAGAATTGATATAAACAAACTTGTGAAAGGGATCTTAAACTTCATGCTTCAGGGCTTTATCCAAATGCTAACTTTTAACAATCAGAGTGAGACCTAATGTGGGGTGTGGATTAGCTCAATTATGCCTAATGTGGGGTTTCTTACACCTTCCTTTGAAGCATTTTGGTGCTGGCCACTGTCAGAGATAGGATGCTGGGCTAGATAGACCTCAGGTCTGATCCAGTCTGGCAAGTCCCATGTTCCTATTTGCCTCCGTTTCCCTATCTATCAAATGGAGATAAGAATGCTGGCCTACCTCACAGAGGTATTGTGAGGGTTAATTAATTTTTATAAAGCACTATGAAATTCTCAGATGAAAGGTGCTTTAAAAGTGCAAAATACTATTATGATACCTTAATGGAGTCATAGACAAAACAGAAATGTTGATAAACAAAGAGTCTCCATAGAAACTGGCATTGTTTTGAGCAAATTGTTTTTATAAAATTGGTAGGTTTAGTGTTATGTTTTTAAAGTTTTAGGAAGCACTGCTAAATAATGCTGATTTTTTTATATTGTGCACACAGAGGTAGGCTTAATAATCTAATTGACCATATTCAATTTCTAGGGCAGTGTTCTCCTGGGTATTTTTCTTCAGACGGCTTTAAACCTTGTAGAGTGTGCTCTCTTGGTACGTATCAACCTGAGCCAGGCAGGACCCTTTGTTTTCCATGTGGCGGTGGACTGGTGACAAAATATGAAGGTGCTGTTTCATTTCAGGACTGTGAAACAAAAGGTAAATTTCAGAGCTTTTCTCATTTTGTAAAATATATTGCTTAGTAATTTCTCTACTATTTCTCCTTTGACTTCGAAGTTTGAATTGCTGAAGAACTTGAAGACCTTCAGAAAAAGACAGCTCTGTGTTACTGAGTTAAACAGTCAGGAGATCTGCAAACCAGAAATAATCTGCTGATGTTGCAGAGTCCTCAGCAGTCAACATGGTATTTTTTGGAATGCATGACATGCACATTCAGGGCCAGATCCTCAGCCAGGCAAATCAGCCTACCTGCATTGACTTCCATGGAACTAGACTGGTTTTTTTTATCAGATGGGGATCTGACCCTCCAGTGTTACTTATTTTATTTTTAATTAAATAATTTGAAAAACTATGCATGATACAGATGATATGAGATTAAACATTGATTATGAAAATGACAGAGAGAAATGATATATGTACAACATGTACATGTTTGAAAACTTCCGTGTAAATGGCACAATTATGAGGCAGGAGTTTGTCTGACTATATACCTATATACTTGCTCAATTGTATACTATGGCACTGTCTAACGTCTGGTGATTAAAACCTCTCATCTGCAATTCCAAAAGGTATTTTTGTTGTTGCTGCAGACAGCTATTGGCTACCTGTTTGTTATAAACTCAGGTATAAATGACCGATTTGTAAATCACTGTGTTTAAAGGCAATAAATATAGCAGATTTTACTTAATTAGTAAGAATTTAGCTTGAATTCTTGGAACACGATTCCAATCAAAGGTCCATTGTAAAAGAAAAATGCATTAAAACTATTTCTGTGTAACTGTCTGCTAAATACTTTGGAGTATGGAAATCGCTGATTATGTAAAGAGAGGAGGGAAGATGCCACTGCAGTTAAAATGGTTACTTTCTAAAAACAATGTACCTTCCTATTGTACAGTTCATTGTTCTCCTGGCCACTACTACAATTCCACAACACACAGATGTATCAGATGTCCTGTTGGAACCTACCAGCCTGAATTTGGTCAAAATTACTGCATTAGCTGCCCTGGGAATACAAGTACAGATTTTGATGGCTCTACTAATGTTACACACTGTAAAAGTAAGTTCCTCATATTTTCCTGTATGTTAGCGATGTGATTGAATGATAACTCTGGATCTGAATAACCCAGACTTTGGATGTTCAGAATCTAGAGCTAGACCAGAATTTTGCAGTTTAACATTAGCAAATAATTCTACTCACCACCAGAACTGATGCTGAATATTTACTATGGTAGAAAACAACATCAAGACACTGAAAACACAACCTGGAAAAGAAGCACTGGATGTATATGAAATATCTTTGTACCAGTTTAATTTGGAATGGTACAGATTACAATTTAACAACATAGAGTTTGCATAAACTTTCCAGATCATGCAAGTTTTGCAGTGACTCATCCTGAGTCTCTGTAGAGCTAAAATTAAAAAAAAAAATTTTTACTACCATTAATAGTTATGAAATACTGTGAGATAGTCACTCATTCATGAATTCATGTCACTGATTGCATGTTCCAAGTGCCAGATAATCTTTGACTACAGTGAAATCTGCACTGAGAATCTCCTACCATAGGCAACCCCGTATCTTAAATTACCACTTTAAAGTATCCCCAAGGAGTCCACTACAATTTTATTTTACTTATAGTTAAAGACAGTTTCTTCTAGGCAACCAGATTTTGCTGCTCCCTAATGTGTTCATTTCAGATAGTTTCACTGTAATTATTAGATTACATACGTCTTCTAAACCAGTGGTTCTCAGCCAGGGGTACGCTTACCCTTGGGGGTATGCAGAGGTCTTCTGAGGGTACATCAAGTCATCTATATATTTGCCTAGTTTTACAACAGGTGACATGAAAAGCACTAGCAAAGTCAGTACAAACTAAAATTTCATATCGACAATGACTTGTTAATACTGTTCTATGCACTGAAAGGTAAGTACAATATTTATATTCCAATTGATTTATTTTATAATTAATGGTAAAAATGAGAAAGTAAGCAAGTTTTCAGCAGTAGTGTGCTGTGATACTTTTGTATTTTTATGTCTGATTTTGTAAGCAAATGGTTTTCAAGTGAGGTGAAACTTGGGGTACACAAGACAAATCAGACTCCTGAGAGGGTTACAGTAGTCTGGAAAGGTTGAGAGCCACTGTTCTAAACTAAGCATGAGTTTATATGTCTATCATAAGCTTTCACTCTGATTATATAATGTGTAATCTTTGATGTCCTTAGTCATTTCAAATGTAGTTAGAGTAAATTAGATATTTGCCAGGAACTGGGAGTAGTATGACGACTGTAAAATAAAGTGATCTGATTAATTTTGCTCCCTGCATTGATCTCTCTTCCCCATCCACTTTCTGATCCTTATGTAGCATCTAGTTATTAAGCAAAATTCATGCCCAACTTTAAACATATGAGTAGCCCCAATAGGGACACGCTTAAGTAATTTACTGATCAGGATCTTAGGGCCTGACTTCAATAGGAATTTAAAATGCTCCACACGTCTCAGAATCAGGGTATTACTTGGATGTTGCTTTTTCCCCCTTGCCTTTTTTCTCCAAAGAGGCAAACTCTGAGCTTGGGTAGCTAAAGAGACCATATGTCTGTTTTACTTTGACAGTCGCCATAGTTTATATGGGGACACTTGAAATGTCCCGGTTTTTCATTTCATTGATCAGAATATTTGGTTGTGTGGTTTTTTGTTGTTGTTTTTTAATGAATACAAAATGTTTGTTCAGAACACTAAATTTCTGGTGGAAAAAATCCTCCATTCCAAGAAACAGGCACATCTTGCTGTTGAGTTAAAAACTGGTGATATCAACACCAGTTCATGTATAAAACAAAAAGTGAACTTTTGTCTAAAATATAAGTATCTTCTGACCCTAAAAATGTAACCACAAGAGTGTCCTACTTTTTAATTATGAAAATACGGACAGCACATTTCCATCTGACATCAGTAGGACCCTGTGCATGCATCCAAGAACCGAGTTTGGCCCGCATCATAATAATTAGCACACAAAGTACTATAAAAACTTTAACACACCCTTACGAATTTGCTGTGAGGTAGGTGAATATTAATTACACTTTACAGATAAGGAAGGTAAAGCAGGTTAGTGATTTGCCCAACCTCATAGAGAGGAGTCATTGTCAGACTAGGGGTATAGAACGGCTGCCGTATGAGGAGAGATTAATAAAACTGGGACTTTTCAGCTTGGAAAAGAGACAACTAAGTGTGTGGGGGGGTATGATAGAGCTCTATAAAATCATGACTGGTGTGGAGAAATTAAATAAGGAAGTGTTATTTACTCTTTCTCATAACACAAGAACTAGGGGTCACCCAAATGAAATGAATAGGCAGCAGGTTTAAAACAAACAAAAGGAAGTATTTTTTCACACAACACACAGTCAACCTGTGGAACTCCTTACCAGAGGATGTTGTGAAGGCCAAGACTATAACAGGGTTCAAAAAAGAACTAGATAAGTTCATGGAGGATAGGTCCATCAATGGCTATGAGCCAGGATGGGCAGGGATAATGTCCCTAGCCTCTGTTTGCCAGAAGCTGGGAATGGGCAACAGGGGATGGATCACTTGATGATTACCTGTTCTGTTCTTTCCCTCTGGGGCACCTGGCCTTGGCTACTGTCAGAAGATAGGATACTGGGCTAGATGGACCTTTGGTCTGACCCGGTATGGCCGTTCTTATGACTCGGCACTAAAATTTACAGATCCTGCTAACGGTGCTGATTTGGCCAGGACTGGACTGGAGATGAGTGTCTTGAGACTGCAGCAACTGCTCTAGTCTGGGGGCATTTTGTGTTAATCTCTTGCCTTTAAGGGATGTGGTATCGAATAGATTTGTGCAGATCATGGCAACTGCAGCTGTATTTCCACTCAGTGATCCAGCAAAGGCACCCACGCTCAGCCTCTAGCTCCTCAGCTGCTGCCTCTCTTGGGCATAGACCAACATCAATCTGAGCGGGTATTTCCAGACTGGACAGTTACCTTGCCTACACTGTGTCATTCCCAGCACAGATCAGTTGCCCTAGACACCTGCTTCCCTTCTCTTCCGAGATGTATAAACAGTGCAATTGTTACAGAAATAAATTACCACGCAGCTCTTTCTGAGAGAATCCAGTCTGAGCTAATATATGCATACCTCTCCACGGGCAGTGGCTTGAAAGGGTTGATATTGGAGGAAACACATTCGCATCCCCCTCCCTTTTAGAGAAGGCACGTGCAATGCCACAATAATATAGAAAGGATGTAGAGAAACTAGAAAGGATCCAGAGGTGAGCAACAAAGATGATTAAAGGGGTGGATTGGAAGTCATATAAGCAAAGGCTAAAGGAGCTGGGAATGTTTAGTTTGGCAAAGAGGAGATTGAGGGGGGACATGATAGCAGTCTTCAAATACTTGTGAGACTGCTATAAAAAAGATGGGGAAAAGTTGTTCTCTCTTGCCACAGAGGGCAGGACAAGAGGCAATGGGTTCAAACTACAGCACAGCAGATTTAGATTAAATCTCAGGACAAACTTTCCTAACTGTAAGAACAGTAGGACAATGGAACAAACTGCCTAGGGAGGTTGTGGAAGCTCCTTCACTGGAGGTTTTCAAAAGGAGGCTGGATAGCCATCTGTCTTAGATGGTTTAGATACAACAAATCCTGCATCTTGGCAGAGGGTTCGACTAGATGACCTTTGCCATCCCTTCTAACCCTATGATTCTATAAAACATACACAATTGCATTTGTAATACAATGTATTCAAAAGGTGTTAACCCTAGTTCAGTAAGGTTTAACTTAACTCAATAAAGTTTATTTTAATTCCATAAGGTTTATTCAGTATATTACGGAACATTTGTCAGTCTGTCACAGTGAAAGCTTGGAATCTGGAGGTTCTACCAGCACTGAAATAACTATTCACCAAGTGACTGCTCCCAGAAGTGTGAGAAAAGCCTTCATTTGCAATAAAAAGCACTGTGATATAAACTGTGGGAACCAAGACTCGTAAACATAATCCCAGTTTTGATGCTCATTTAGGATTATCTCCACAGCGAGTTAGTGTGTGGCAAGCTAGTGCACTATAGATTCACAGCCTGATTTGCTGTGTAATAACAACCTGAGTAGAAAAGCCCTTGATGTATGTCCTTAAGCAAATCACTTAACTTCTCTGCATCAGTTTCATCAAGTGCTTACCTACTTTACAGAGGTGTTGTGTGGCTTACTTGATGTCTGCATAGTACTTTGAGGAAGTAAAATGCTGCTTTATGGGTTCAGGAATGATACTTCAGTTTCAGTAACTGCAAACCTGGAGCATGAACAATCTTCATTTAACAACATTTCAGTTGCAGGAGGTGACTGACTCAGAGATGCCCTGAATTATAATCGCCACACTTCTGAATGAGCATCCTCCTAGTTACTGCCATGTTAACTCAGAGTTGTTATGTTAATAAAACCCTAAGAACTATGATGAACAACTTCTGCCTGGATATGTATTTAATGCCATAGATATTTAGGAGGTCATGCAACTGCAGATGTAAATGTTTTGGACTCTGTCCAGTGCATACTATGTGTTGTTTTGTTGCTGTTAAAGAGTATTTGTAATGTGTTAGGCCTTGTCTACACAAACAAGTTTAGAAACTGATGTAGTTAAACTGATGCAGTCCCCTTGTGTAGACACTTTTAAATCAGTTTAAAGAGTGACATATATTGATCTAGCTTAAGTCAATTCCTTGATCACTTGATAGTGGTTGTCTACATGAAAAAATAGTACCATTTTAACGAAAGCATTGATTTGAATCAATTTAGCCAACCTCACATAAAAGGCGATGTGGTTCCTCTTAAATCAATGGTACCCAGACATGTCAATTTATTTTAAATTGGCTAGAAATAGATTTAAGCTAAAATAAAATGAGGCACTCTTAAACTAAAATGAGTGTGTGTACACAGAGGTGTACTGGTTCACTGGTTCAACTAAGTCTGTTTTAAAAACCATTTAAATTCAGCCAGAGCAATATCTATATGTAGACACAGCCTCAATTGATACAAAGTGTTGTTAACCCACTTTGGTGTCCACACTAGGGCCTGGTCCCCACTAACCCCCCACTTCGGACTAAGGTACGCAAATTCAGCTACGTTAATCACGTAGCTGAATTCGAAGTACCTTAGTCCGAACTTACCACGGGTCCAGACGCGGCAGGGAGGCTCCCCCGTCGATGCCGCGTACTCCTCTCGCCGAGCTGGAGTACCGGCGTCAACAGCGAGCACTTCCGGGATCGATCCAGGATCGATTTATCGCGTCTAAATCAGACGCGATAAATCGATCCCAGAACATCAATTGCCTGCCGCCGGACCCTCCGGTAAGTGTAGACGTACCCAAAGGGACTGTTCCTATTTAACTACATCCGTGTCTACATTAACTTAATTAAATCAGTTCAACTTTCATGTGTAGACAAGGTTTAAGATTTAGGTTTGCAAAACAAAGATCAACTGACTCAGAAGACTCAATATTCGTTCAAAGGCTTTCCCTGCAAGGAAAGTGCCAGCTACAGACTTTACACAGGTCTAAAGCCACGAGGAGGCATTTTGATGTGTCTGTGGCAGATTCAAACAACTGAAAGATATTTCAAAGCACAAATGCTAACTTACGTTTCTTCACAGACCAGCACTGTGGAGGGGAACTTGGAGATTATACAGGCTATATCGAGTCTCCCAATTATCCTGGTGACTACCCAGCTAATGTTGAATGCATTTGGAATATAAATCCACCCCCGAAGAGGCGAATACTCATTGTGGTTCCTGAGATATTTCTTCCAATTGAAGATGAGTGCGGTGATGTTTTAGTAATGAGAAAAAGTGGTAAGTTGCCAGTCACGAGCCATTTAAATATTTACATCAAGGAGTCTGAGTGGAATGTCCACATGGAATGGACAAATGTCCAAAAATTATTTTTCCAGCAGCTCAGTCCGACGTTATTACAAGGGCTTTTCAGTGAACTGGAACAGCAAGTTGTGGCTAGTGCTAAAACAGAATACTTTAATAATAAAGTCAATGTGTTAATTATCATCAAAAAGTGTCTCGGATGAATCAGAAGACACACAATGTAGTCTTGTCTGGCCAGATCCTCAGGCAGTGTAAACCAGTGAAGATCCGTGGAAGTCACTGGAACTATGCCAATTTATACCAACTGAGGAGCTAGCCAATCATCTCTAAAATTATTCTCATAAGTTTCCAGTCCAAGTATTCTATCTGTGCAGTAATGAAGAAAGAGGTTGTTAATTTAACTGCATATTGTTATGTTTCCCCAAGTTTTCCTAGAATTTCTGTTTAGCCTACAGATAAGTGCCATGACACCTCCCCTGTGATTTTGTAATATTTATCACAAGCAGCATCAGGCCTGGTCAGTACTGACTTGGAGGTTTCCATCCAGTACTTAGGTGCTTCAGGAAGTGTGTTAGGAGGAAGACATCACATACAGAATTGTTGAGTCAGCATGATGCCATGAGGCCATCTTGAGCCGTTTCCTTGTGGATGAGATGTAAAATCCAAGTGTTTGCCACTTGTGGGCATTAAGGATCCAATGGCAAGGGCAGAGATGTTAACCCCAGAGTCTTCTTACCAAATTCATGTTGAAAGGATTTAAATTCTGCAATCCTTAATTCTCTGCTATTATTGCTGCTTAATACGCTGATTATTTCATTCTCATCTTGTGTGCCCCACGTGTGTCATCCGCACATTGTCTCTCATCTCAGACTTTGGGCTAGTCTACAAGTACAGCACTTCAATGGCGCAGCTGCAACACTGTAGTGCTTTAGTGAAGATGCTACTACACTGACGGGAGAGCTTCTCAGATCAGCATAGTTAATCCACCTCTGCGAGAGGCGGTAGCTGTGTCGACGGGAGAAGCTCTCCCATCAACATAGCGCTGTCTACACCGGGGGTTAGGTTGGTAGAACTACATCGCTCATGCGGTGTGGATTTTTCACATCCCTGAGCAATGTAGTTATACTGATGTACGTTTGTAGTGTAGACAGGCCTTAGACCAGGGCTCTCTGTTTCTTACATGTTTGTACAGTGCCTAGCACAATATGGCCTCTAGGTGTTACTGCAATACAACTAATAAGTAATAATAATAATAACATTAGTTTTAATTCTTCACTTGTATGGCATTGTTGTGTGTTGTTACATAGATGCCCCAGAAGTCGCCGCTTTTCAGTAACGTGTGAAATTTTCTGTGTATATAAAGACTGAGAAGTGCTTTAAGCTCCTTCCATGAGGAAAGTCACTCTACTAATATATTATCTCATCCCATGCTAACAATGTACTAGTCTTTACTGTGCATTCCATTTGCTGATTGCCCTCATTGAAAATAGCAAAATGGGGTCTGTTTGGTCCCTGCATACAAAGTTAATTTCTCTACATCTGAAGTTGGGACTACAAATGGATTACTGTCATCTAGCCTTCCCCTCTTGAAATTTTTCCCTAAGCCTTCAGTTTCTGTTTACCTTTTAATTAACTCTCTACAAAGCACGAAGAGGGACCATGTGTGAAAGATGTGATTTTTATATCAGCTGTATTGAGTAACAGTCTATTTTAATTAGTACCATAGTTTCAACAGCTTTTGATACTTAAGGATTTATATTTACAGTCCTGTATCTCTGATTAGTACAAAGTGAGTTCTTATCTGCTCTTTTTAAAGAGAACGATGTTATAATTAACGAGATCATTCTGTAAGAGCCAAACAATTGACATACCAGTCTCACGGACTCACAGGACTCGTGTTCTCTCGCGGCTCTGTACGGTCCCTGGGAGGAACCCCCTTCAGTGTGACAGCCCTTCTCAGGGGTCCACTCTCTCTCTCAGGGGTAAGCGATAGGCCCCTCCGCCTCCTGGAACCGCACCTCTCTGAGCCTTCAGCACACCTGTCTCTCGCCGTGGGTCCCCTCAAGGAGTCCACTCACTCTGGACCCCCGTGGCCTCCACTCCCAGAGAGAATAATGCCACCCCCCAATTTCTAGACTGGAGTGACTCTCAGCCAGTGTAAAACAGAGGGTTTTATTGAGCGTCTGAACGCAGCATAGGAAGCTCTCAGGGCCTCAGGCCTAACCTCCCTCAGACAGTATATCTAGGTCACTCCTGCATCCATGTGGGCTCTGGCTGCTCTCTCTCCCCCATCCAGAAATCCCCTTCTTCCAGCTGAGCAACCAGTATCACCTTCCCGCATGCCCTACCTCTCTCCTTTGTCTTCTGTCCCAGGCCACCTGGGCCTCCTCTCCTCTCATCCGTGCTTTGTTTCCCCACTGGGTGGAACCAGCTGGTCAGGCCACCGGGGTCCTCTCTCCTCAGCTAATTGTCCTCCCACGGGCCCGAACCTGGTGTGACTTCGAGCTGGACCTCCCAGTCACCAGTCACTGGGATATCCATTCTCCAGGCCATTGTCCAGGATCCCAACTGCCAGGCAAGGTCACCACTGGTCCTCTGTAACAACAAGCTCCCTCTCTCACCATCTCGTTAAACAAATAACACCCAGGGAAACTGAGTCCCACACACTCTGCATGCAAACCATTGAAAAAACAAGGAAATCCCCCACTTCGTCACAACCAACCCAGTGGTCCATCAAGTCCCGCATCCTGGTTCCAACACTGTTCAAGGCTGGGTGCTTCAGGGAAAAGCCTTCACTGCCAATAATGCTCCTACAGGAACAGTAATACTAAAATATTGAAGGAAATTTCTTCTTATGCCCAGAAGTATGAGAATAGTTCTTCAAATGTTTATCCTAGCTCCTGTAACTTCACATGCTATTTTTATTATGGAAGTGCTGGTCATGGTTCCTTAGTTAAGGTTGAATTGAGTTGTGTTCTTCAAGCAGTAATCCAACCATTTTATTAGAATACAGCATTTATTCTTTGAATACAATCTTAACTCTGCTCTGTAGTGACTCCATAAAAAAGGGGAAAAATAATGTAATTAAAATCAATTTAATCTAATCCAGGATTTTAAACTCTTTTATATGCTAATCTTAATTGTATGGTTATTACATAGCATCACTACAGGGCACAGTTAAGCCTGTTGGGAGCTTTCACTGTGCATTTCTGTACCTTAGCATGTTTGGCTTTCTCTCACATTTCACCTTGCCTCTGAATTTCTTGGTTTTGTAAGACTTGTTTGGGGGATAATTACAATATCCCTGTAATGTTGTTACCGTTAAGTTATTGATAGGTGCTCAGTCTTAACTCCCGGTTAACATTGATTCTATCTGGGAACTCATTTAGGGCCTGATTCAAATCCCACTGAAATCAATAGGACTGTTAACACTAACTTCAATAGGAATCGGATCAGCTCCATAAAACCTAATTCTTTTTTTAAACTTACAACAGTAATGTAATGTCCTATATTATCCTGTGGATATGAATTCTACAGATCACTTTTAAACTAGGTAAAAATGCCTACTTTTTAAACACTGGCTTCTCCTTAGGGCTGCCATCTGCTATGTTATTTGTGGGATCTGAAGCACTGTCACTGCTTCTTGGGGTGTTTGTGGGGTCCTTCCTAGTTCCCCAAAATGTCAGTTGCAGTGTGATGATTTGCTCTAATATGATGGCCAATATGGTGCCATCAGACTAACTACCAAAGTTGGGAGTCTTATGAGCTTGTCTTCGAGTATAAGCTCTTTGGGGCAGGGACTGCCTCTTTCTAATATGTTTGGATAGTGCTTAGCACAATGTGCCCTATCTCCTTGGCATATAAGTCATAATAATTAGATCTGGTTGAAAATTTTTTGATGAAAACAGCATTTTCCGTCAAAAAACTGTTGTGTTCAAATCAAAATATTCCATAGGAGCATGTCAATTTTGACAGAATTGTTGATAGAAAGGTTACTAAATGATTCATGATCGAAATGGAGTATTTTCATTTTGACGTTTGTGTTTTGTTTTGATTTTTCCATTTCATTTTGGCTTTAATATCTAATACTTCATAAATATTGAATATGATCACAGTTTTTTGATATTGAAACAAAATTTTTACTTAAGGTTGCTTTGATATTTCTGAAGCAAAATATTTTGGAATTTCCATTGCACAAAATATTTCAAAATTTCAAAAAGGGAAGGTTATGTTACAAAGATCTTTCATTTATTTACTTATTTTTCTAGCCTCCCCTACGTCAATTACCACATATGAAACATGTCAGACTTATGAGAGACCAATAGCATTTACCTCCAGATCACGAAAGCTATGGATTCAGTTCAAATCAAATGAGGGAAACAGTGGCAAAGGATTTCAAGTCCCATATGTGACATATGATGGTAAGACTGCAGTCATTTTCCATCTCTGTGTTATATCTGAATTTAGAAACCTGTGTGTCTGAATCTATCTTGTACTGACTGGAGCTGGGAAATGGGAAGGATAAAGAACTTGATGTGACTCATTTTTGTTTTTTCAGTGAATTATTCTAGTGCTAACTGTCAAAAGTTTTGGGTCTTCTTCCATGTTTTTCCCTTTTTTTATTTTTAGGTCTATACCTAAGATTACCTTTTCTTATTCTTACTCCAACAAGATATATACAGAACCCTTTGAGTCTGAGCCTGCTACCATTAAAGCCAGTGAAACTCTTTGTTAATCATTGTTTATCATCATGATAATGAGAATACTATTGATAATAGCTCTTTGTTTATAGAAAGTCCATTCATGAAGGCCTATTGGTGCCCAAGAAAATATAATTAAAAATATGACTTTGTTGAAAAACAAAGCTAGCATAGACAAATAATTCCAGTGGAAACTGAAATCTCCAATAACTAACCAGCTCTCATTTGCAACATACAATAAAGAAAATCATCAGCAACCCTTATAAAACTAACCAAAGTCTTGATCTTCATCTGGAAATATGTCAAAGATGCCTCTTTGGCATATATTCAAGGGAAAATTTCCTTTTAAAACAGGGGCGTAGCATCCAGGCCCACCCAACTCTGAGCAGGGCTGTAGTGTTGCCACAGCGGCATAGAGCACCCCTTGGGCACCTGAAATCCAGGACGGAGCTATGCGCCCGCCCTTCAGAAAGCTACACTCCGGCAGCTCTGCCTTGCCATTTTTTGAGCTGCCCAATGTGCATGCCCAGCTCGGCAGGTGAATCCCTGTGTCTGGGGGAACCGGGCTAGAAAGAGGGCATGGCGTCGAGGGAGAAGCTGAGCTATGCTACTGTTTTAAAAGTATGGAGGAATTTCTTCATTAGCGCATGTCTTTTCCCAAACACTAATGCAATTTTCTGAATTGTTCGTCGGTCTGGAATTAGGTTGGGGATGCGGGAGGTGATTTAAAGGTCAAGAGGAGAGATGGTCTGGAGGCACAGGTCTGGGAGTCAGAAGATATGGAACCTATTCCTGGCTGGGTCACCGACTTCCCATATAACCTTGACAAGTCACTTATTATCTCTGTGCCACAGTTTCTTTATCTGTAAAATGTGGATAATAATACTTACCTGCCTTATAAAAGGTTTTGTGAAGTTAAATTAACATTTATAAAGAAAACCGAGAACCTCAGTTGGAAGACAGTATAGAGCTCAAAGTACTAAGTTGATTATATTAAATTGCCGTGGTACTGGAGTCACTGAATGAGTATAAAACTAAATTTGCTTCTCAAATGCTTTCTGGCTAGTTAGCAGCTGTCTGGATACTAACCTCTGTGATGGTATCACAAACTGTTGCTTACCAGCTCCTTAACTCTTTATTTTTCAGAGGATTACCAACAGCTGATAGAAGACATTGTTCGAGATGGACGATTATATGCATCAGAAAATCATCAAGAAATTCTAAAAGTATGTCCACTTTCCTTTAGCTAAGCAAGGCCAACTATTCAGTTTACTGACACATACGTAGACTATGTTAGTGCTAAGATAAGAGTTCCAGCTCTAGCTAGCTGGCATCACTGAGTCTGTTAGTCACCATGTTCAGGATTTGAGAACAAAATTCTGCGCCAATATTTTTCCTTCCCCACATGCATAGCTATGAAAAATATTGGAATTCAGATTAGCAATAGAGCTCTAATTAACAGGTAAGGAGGAGGCAATTTATAAAGACGTGTTAATGTCTGTATAATCTTTGTACTTGAACTAAAAGAATGAAACTGCCAACAGGAACAAAGGAATAGAATATTCCATAAAGAGCTTCCCCTCACATGCACCTTCTGTGGATAGCACTAGTCAATCAGCGCAGTTGGCTTCTGAATGCTCTACATTTAGCCCAAGTGTTAACGGGGCCAAGCTGCAAAATTCCAACCCAAATGCAAAAATCCTGGGAGACTGTGAATCGTTAGTTATGATGTTTGGATCCCCTGGTTTGGTTTGGGCCCATGCTACTGACATGACAGAAGTGCTACACAGGGGTTAGAATTGGTGGTTGTATGAAGATATTAGTAGGGAAGTGGCTATACAAATGAACTCATGTTATGTCACTATGATGGTGACTGTGCAAATACTGCTCCAGCCCATGGGAACTGTGAAGGCTCAGCAGCTTTGAAAATCAGGTCCTTCGTGCAGGGATTGCCATGGACATAGGCCATCAGGCAAGTGCAGCAGCTGGAATGATTTACTTCATCTTTCAGGGAACTATGAGGTGTATGCTCTGAGGTGTCTGATGGTCTGATTTAACCTAAACTAATGTCCAGACTCTCCCTAGGGGAAGCTAGAAACATTTCTATCATGTATCGTTTTGGCTGGATCATGCCGTTCTTTCTGCTTCAGGAAGAATTCTGGACCTAAGGAAAGTCCTTCCAAAGATGCTGTCTCCCTCCCTCCCACCCCCACCCCCCGTGCAATATTTCTCGCTTTGGGATTACTTCAGAAACTAACTGTGAAAAGGCATTTGTCTGTCAATGTATTGCCAGTGAGCAGTGGGAAGCCTGGTTTCACTAGCTATTTGTTTTTCATCCCCAGCGGATTGGTCCCACTCCTGTCTGAGGCTCACCTGACATGTCACATGTAGCTTTGAATCAATTGGATACACTTTGGCAACACTTGTCTGGCTTGCCATGCCCATGAAGCAGATTGGATTGAATTGGCTGCGTACTGCTAGTTTAGCACCTATTTAAGGCTCCAGTTCGGCAAAGAACTTAAGCATTTGACTAACTTAAAGCACGAGTAGTCTTATTGACTTTAATGGGACTACTCACATGCTTAAAGTTGAGCATGTTCTTATGTACATTGCTGAATCAGGACCTAAATGAGCTGCTCAATTACGTACTAATATATTAGTAGAAGAGTTAATCTGTCAAGGAAAGGTATTGTTTGAACACACTCTTCAGTGTGAATGTGGCACTTATTTAAATGAGTCACGGAGCTAGATTTATATACATGTAACAAAAAGTATCTATCCAAACAGTTGTCTTGTCTCAACAAGACTCACCCACATCACACACTGCTAAGAAAGTGAATTTGTTTTTTAAAAAGGTAGAAGAGGAAAGGTTGGAAGCCACAGCAAACAAAGCAACACAAAAGACAAAACTCAGTGTTTCTGCTGTAAAACCACAAACCTGTGAGAGTAAATACGTGGCCTGGAGTGACAGGAATTATTATCCCAGAGAAAGGGAAGAGAATGCAAAGGCCTAACTATTGTTACAGACGTGGTGAAAAACCCCTGTCCCATGTTGAACAAAACCATGCCCTGTGTTCTCCAGGCAAATTGCTAGAAGCTGTAATTCCATTTTACTGAGCATTTTGTTAATTATTATGATTGTATCTCCCCTGAACGTATCTTTGTATATTACAACCTGCTTGCAATGACTTACAGCAATAAATGTTGCAGAAACTTTATGAAAAGCGGTTGCTGTACATGTACAACTGCCACCTCTCAAACATTAATAAGAGTAGTTTGAAGACACCAGTAAATTAGGTTTGTGTCACCTCCATCTACTTTGATTTATTTTTGTTCCTGTTAATTCCCCTATCCTGTGCATTTGATCACAGAGTGTGCTTAGGGTTTCCAGGCGTCCACTTTTAGACCAGAACGCCCGGTTGAAAAGGGACCCTGGTGGCTCCTGTCAGCACCACTGACTTGGCTGTTAAAAGTCCGGTCAGTGGAGCAGCGGGGCTGCGGCAGACTCCCTGCCTGCCCTGGCTCCACACAGCTCCTGGGAAGCAGCCAGCATGTCCCTCTGGCTTCGGGGTGGCCACAGGGGCTCACGTGCTGCCCCCGCCCCGAGCATCAGCTCCACAGTTCCCATTGGCCAGGAACCGCGGCCAATGGGAGCTGCAGGGGCAGCACCTGTGGGCGAGGGCAGCGCGCAGAGCCCCCTGGTCCCTCCACCTACGAGCAGGACATGCCAGCCGCTTATGGGAGCCGCCTGAGATAAGCGCCACCCGGAGTCTGCACCCCGAACAGGGACAGCTGAACTTCCCACTGCTCAGTTCCTTTGTCTCTTCAGGTACTTTCAGCAGTCAATCTTCTTGGGCAGGAAGGCAATGGAGAAGAGTCCTGTTTGCCTTACTCCCCAGTCTTAAATAGAATTTACATAAGGCGGGAAGCCTTTGTTTCCAGTGGAAAAGTACCAGCAGTGTCCGAGGTGGTGTTTAGTACCAGGTGACATGACCACATTACCTTGTAGTGTCAAAGCAATGTCCCAGGAGGCTTCTCAGGAAGGAGAGAGATTAGTATCTTCAAAGTCTTATTGTTTCTTCCTAATGGCCCATCAAGGCTGATGGCCTGTTTTCTGGTGGATATTTCCCAAGTACACGTCCGGTTGTAATTGTTACATAGCCAATATTCCTAACTTTAGATACAGAAATGATACATACATGCAAATTGGTTAATCACATTCAGTAAATTATAACCTTTCCAATGATACCTTTACAAGACACATCTTGCATAAAATATATCTCAGTTGTGCCATATCCATATCATAAGCATATTTCCATAAAGAATATGGGGTGTAACATCACAAGAGTGAGCAACTGAGGGAGGGGGGATGGAGTGAGCGGGGGTGGGGTCTTGGAGAAGGGGTGGGACAGAGGTGTGGCCTCAGGGAAAGGGTGGGGCGAGGGCAGGGCAAGGGTGTTTGTTTTTTTGCAAATAGAAAGTTGGCAATCCTAACTGTGCCAGGTGACACTGTCCACTTAAGGCTCCTGAGGTCAGGTGAGGTCAATTTGAATCAGATACACTATGACCTTTAATCACTGCTGTAAATTGGTGTTGTTGGTTCCTTTGCATGTCAGGGCTTGGCTACTCTTGCGAGTTACAGCGCAATAAAGGAGCCCCGGGCGCCCGAGCTCACTCCCCGTCCACAGTGGCAAGGCACGTAGAGCGCTCTGACTCCGCGGCTGCAGTGCTGCTGGTACTCCACCTCGGCGAGTGGAATAACATTTGCTGCACCTTGGCTACAAAGCCCGGGCGTCAGTGTGAACAAGGTGTTGGGTTACTGCGCTCTGATCGGCCTCCGGAAACATCCATAATCCCCTTAAATCAAGTGGCCACACTTGTCATCGTTTTGAACTCCTGTAGGAATGCAGAAATGCCCTTTCAAAGCTCCGATATGCATCCGAAGAAGTGGACTGTAGTCCATGAAAGCTTATGCTCTAATAAATTTGTTAGTCTCTAAGGTGCCACAAGTACTCCTGTTCTTTTTGCGGATACAAACTAACACGGCTGCTACTCTGAAACTTTTCAAAGCTCCGTTTCTGACAGCCGGCATGCAAGCCATTACTGTGGAATGCTGTGTGTGAGAGAGAGAGAGGCGGGGGGAGGGGGAAGTTTGCTGCTGTCTGAACTTACAAGACAGCATGCTGACATGCTCTCAGCCCCCCAAAACCCCAGTCTCTTTCCCTCACATACACACAACACACTCCCTGTCACACTCCTCCCCACTCCACCCCCCAGTTGAAAAGCACGTTGCAGTCACTTGCATGCTGGGCTAGCTGCCCATATGCGCTGCTCCCAATGCCGCTGCAAGTGCCGCAAATGTGACCACGCCAGTGCGCTTGCAGCTGTCAGTGTGGACAGACTGCAGCGCTTTCCCTACTGTGCTCTCCGAAGGCGGGTTTAACTCACAGCGCTCTACATCTGCAAGTGTAGCCATGCCCTCAATTTTGCCTGTCCACGCTCAGATGTCTGAACTTGGATTTTTTTGGAAGGTTATATCTGCTAAAATACCCACTGGTGTGGACTCCCTGGCCAAATCCCCAGGCCTCTTCCACTGTCCCCCTTCCAAAATGTTCCTCTCTGCTAGCTCAACCACTCATCATCCTGCCTTTCCTGCAAACACAGATCACCCAGACCAGTTCCACAACATACAGGACTTTCCAAAACCATTCTTGGAGCCTGCAGATTTGGCCTTCCTTGAGTTCTTACAGAAGGGGAAAAACTAGGGTATTGGCTGAAAGATAAAAAGCTTGCTGTGTTTAATGTCAGCAGGGTAGGTACAGTAGTTTAATATGCTGCATCTAGAGTGACCTTTGTGTCTAGAGGTTTAAATAGTTACTAGTGAGAGGAACTGTGCTCAGCTGATGTTACCCTGGACCCAAACCATCTATACGACAAAGGCACTTAGTCCGCTTAAAATCTAGTCAATTTTTTAAAAGTGAGACAAAAGTAGTTTCATGTCCTACTCCTGCCCTTGAGTCCTCAAGACAAATTCTGTAATTTTTCACAACTAAATTTTCCTTTTTGTCTACATGCTTTTCACTCCCATGTTGCTGTGTGAAAGACCCAAACAATCCACAGGGGAAATAAACTGACAGACTATTTGGGCAAAGCAAATGTCAAATGGACAAAACAAAGGAAATGAAAAAATGGGGAAACACTGGCTGAAATCCTGGCTTCATTTAGGTCAGTGGGAAATTTGCCACTGACTTCAATGAGGCCAAAAATTCACCCTTTGTTTTTTTTCCGAATCTCTTGAATTGATAAGAGGTGTTACCACACAATGTTAGACAGAGGTCTGATTTTTAAGTTCATAGTGTCTATTAAGTGACTGCAGTAAGAAGGCAACAATGGGCATTCATTCACACTCCTGGTGGGCCAAGAGGGCAGAATGACATCCTCCACTGTTGTTTGTAGGCCAGATTCCCACCTGCAAAGGACAGATACACTGTCAGAGAGGACAAGGGGGGAGGGATAGCTCAGTGGTTTGAGCATTGGCCTGCTAAACCCAGGGTTGTGAGCTCAATCCTTGAGGGGGCCACTTAGGGATCTGGGGCAAAATCAGTATTTAGTCCTGCTAGTGAAGGCAGGGGGCTGGACTTGATGACCTTTCAGAGTCCCTTCTAGTTCTATGAGATAGGTATATCTCCATAACTAAGTATACTATCACTTTCTACAAAATGCATTGCTGAAGGTGTAAGGAAAGATCCAGTGTGGTCTACCACCTAGGAAGGTCTATAAATTGGGAGACTCCCATGATGTGGCCGACATATAATAACTGTTTTCATGAAAAGAGGCCAGCTGCCTGCTGAAATGAAGTGTATTAGCAGGAATAAAAAATACACTGGCTCACTCACAAAGACTGTTGCTCTGGGTTCATGACACTTTACCTCTCTGCCAGCTTTTGTGCTACTTTCCTCCACATCAGAACTGGGATATCATGCCATTCTCTTCCAAAGATCACCAGCCACGCAAGGTTCATTATTACCGCAATATATAGCTGACCTCTGCAGCCCAGTAGCCCCAGCTCAGCCTCTGCCGTGGGGTAAATCTACTTCTTGCCATGTACACATGAGATGTTTTCAGGGAGGAGCTGGTCCATCATCTTTGCCAACTCCCCATTTTCCTGGTCAAGGGTATGCCTGTAACCTGAGCCCATGAGGCCTTTCATTGACACTCTTCCCAGACCAATAGATACCACATATGACTGTGCTCCAGTGTCATTCAGAAAGGATCCCAGGCCACAAACCTGGCTGTAATAACAGCCCAGGTAATCGCACTCCATTATCAGGCCCATGGGTGCTGGAACAATTTGTATAGTGGGGATGCTGAGAGCCATTTAACTAAACTGTAGACTCTGTACATTATGGAAATCACTTCAAGCAAGGGGTGCAGTAGCACCCCTAGTTCCAGCACCTGTGATCAGGCAGTCTCTCCTGATATGCCCAGCCTAGCTGCATCAGAAGGACAGAAGCACTCTCCCTAGATTGCAGGATTGACTGGAGTAGCCCTGCTAGAACCTGTGTATCCTCCTGTTTCAAGTTACTTGGGACTCTCTCCCATCAAGAGCTTCCCTGAAACTTCCCAGATTGGGGTATCCCTTCTTCCGGTCTCCCCCGATGAGACACTCCTAGTCTGCCAGACCATTCAGGCCACTTGGCTCCTTCAGCTGCCATGATTTTCTGTATGGAATTAGTCTCTGGGCATAACCACTGGGCAGCAAAGTGCCAGAACCTCTGAGCCTGTGGTCATGCTCTATGCAGGAATGGTTCAGCCTTGAAATGGTGCCAGTACATCTCTGAAGTCAGTCCCAGTCTATCCACGATGGCAGCCTTCACCACAGGATATGAGCCCACCTGCTCGTCACTTGCCACTCGGTTGGCTGCCTGCGCCTCACCCGTCAGAAACAGTGCTATGGGGGCTCCCCAAGTAGGCTCTTGCCAGCCACTCATTCAAGGGTACAGAGGAAAGACTGCAGGTCATCCTCTAGCCCCCAACTTTGCCAGGCCAGGGACCAGGCAGCCTAAGCTACTCTTTCCAGTAGAAGCGAAAGTCCCCAGAACTCCATGGCCTAGCTGCTTCCACAGCCACTCTTGTTGCTATAATTGGGCCTCTGCCACCACCGCTGAGTGACAAAGTGTGCCCCCTTCTGTTTCTGCAGGCTCTCCATCAATTGCAGGAGGACAGCTGGGTCTGCTGCTATTCCTGCTACCACAGTAGCACAGCTAACTGCTGCTGCACCATCATCAACAGACATATCACCTTCTCCATCTTTCCTGATTACCCAAACTGGGTGGGGTGTCAGTCAATAGTCACATTTCCCCTTATCTCCAGTGGCCGATCACCGACCTGCATGTTCCAACACGTGCTATAGCATGTTCTGACCACAGCACCCTCTTGCAGTATTGTACAGTACAGCAGCCACTCAGCCTCAGTTTCCCAGCTGCTCCATCCAGCCCCCAACTCCTTCTGAGTTAGCTTTCCCGCTAGGTCTCTTACAGGTCTATCCTCCCAGGGCACTCAAAATTACAGCAAATATGAAGCAACATAAACTCTTCCCATTTCTCTGGGAGATCTGCTAGGCACCAGTCTTCCCCAGTGCCTGGCCCTAGCTAGCTGCCTCTCCCATAGTGAGAGCGCTACATCTGCTCTCTGTGTCTGCTTCTTCCAACCGAGCAGCGCTCTTATTTTTAAGCCCCTCCCTGAAAGCTTGTCTCCTGCTCCAGGTGTCTCTGTTTGGGCTGATTGGGCCTTTGGTACCCATTAACCTCTTCCTGCCTTGTGGGCGGTTTGTGTGCCCCATTAGTCCTGCATGAGAGTAATAATATAGGGCCCGTTGTACTCCAGTGTAAGTGCATTGCTATTACTCCTCATTTATGCTTGTGTTCGGGCCCCCATCCAATGCCTGTTGAAGTCCCTGGGGATATTTCTATTGACTTCAATGCGTGTTGGATCATATCCCGAGCAAGATCAAAATTGACTTAGAAATTACAAAATATAGAGTGAGTCAGGAACTGCTTCAAATCATGCCATGTCTCTGGTGGCCAATGTTCATTGTTGTATGCCTAGAAGAGATGGTGAATTGATGAGTTCAGTCTTGACATCACAAAATAACCACCGAAGACATCACAAAATAACCACCAACCACAACTGACATTTTGGAGGCCCAGTCCTCCAAGGATTTGGTCAGTGAGATTTGAGGTTCCTCAGGCCCTGTCTCGCTTTAGTTACATGTGTAAGGTTTGACATATGCCTAAGTACTGTGCTGAATGGGGGCATTAGCATCTTATAGGATGAGGTACTTAGAGAACTCCGTGCTTGAATAGGATGTGGAGACCAAACTGCCCTCTTACACACAGACAGAAGGCCCTTGTGGAAAGGGGTTGAACACTGGAAGATCAGTGTGAGGTAGTTTGCAATACTATTGCCCATATTGTACACATTTTGTGATTAACAAGATGCTTGAATGCATCAACCTGGCCCCTACCATAAGCACTAATTACACGTGTTAAAATGGAGAAGTTAGTAAACTGTCTATGGTATAATATGCAACAAGCAACATGGACTTGAGCATGCTTAACCTGCTTTGCCTAATGGTAACTTTTGCCAAAGAAAATCATAGTGAACATTGATTTTAAAAACTGTGCAAAAACTAACACAATCACAATATGTGTCTAATATATACTTTGTCTCTCCTAGGACAAGAAATTGATCAAAGCTCTCTTTGATGTATTGGCACATCCTCAAAACTATTTCAAGTACACAGCACAAGAGTCAAAGGAGATGTTCCCACGATCATTTATAAAGCTACTGCGATCAAAAGTTTCCAGATTTCTACGACCATACAAATAGCTTCCTAGTGATATTCAATTTGGGGTTATTTTGCATTCCTGTCAAATATTGTATTTTACTCCACAGTAGAAACATTTGCTAATTGGAAGGCTATTTTTTTGCAGTCTTTATTTTCAATTATATATTGAAGAATAAGTATAATGTTTTATAATTGTTAAAAGCCAATATTCTGAATGGGATTTTTACTTCAAAGAAGATACTTGTGGATCCTTGAGTGCATCCAATTGAAGATCCAAATTTGTGTCTGCACTAGTGTGTCTTCATGTTTCATTTGAAAATGTTTGTTTTAAAAAATATATTTTCTAAGCCTTTTTATTTTCTAGCGAAAATAGTTTTCTTCTAAGCAAAGAAGAAACCTATTCAAACTGGTTAAACAAACTACCTGTTTTGTGATAGAAAGGAGTATGTAGCATAAATACTATTTGGATTTTGAATTGCACTTGAACTTTATATTTGAAATTTTAGAAGAAAACAAAAAAAATCTAAATTTTGTTATTTCCCATTTGTGGTTTTGTGGAGACTTTGTTCTAGTATAAACCAAAAAAAGGAAGAAAAAAAAAGAAAAAAAAGGAAATGGATGTATAATTTTGTTTTATGGATTATACAAGATTGAATCCCATGCCCTCTCTGTTTTATCTGCCCTATTATAGCCTTCTTCAAAGGTCTACCACTACCTGTCCTGCTGCGGATACAGTCATGGAATTTTGTATGCCATTGGGTCTCTTTGAAGACTTTTACAATAGGGTGGATGAGAAACAAAGAAAAAAAAGTAGTAGTCCGTTTTTCTTTTCCTTATTAGAGCATCTAATTAAGTACAATATATAAATATATAAATATATACTTCTATTTGTGGGTACATTAGTAATATTATCTTTAGTTACTGTAAATATTACTCAGACTTAAATCTCTACTCCCACGCACAGTATTTACTCGTATCTATTTGTGACTTCACTTAGATGATTAAATAACTTCTCCGAGTGCTTGTAACTTCTGTTTATCCCAAACTGAAGTATCTTTGAATTTTATGATACAAGAAAAGAATAACTTTCACTTAGACAGTCTTGTCAAGCATAAATTATTCGGTGGAAGGATGAGAGATTTTAGTTAATGTAAAATTCATTATTTTGCTAACTACTTTACAATATCTCATTCAGCAAATAGTCCTATTCTTCCTCCTTATTCAGGTACTCCTTATGTCAAAATCAATGGGAGTTACTCCTGAGAAAGGGGCAATGAATAGGACTTCAGGAGAGATTAACTTTTACATTAGATTTGTCATCACCAAATCATTACAGAAATATACCTCTTGTATAAGCCAAATTTCTAAAGGGGAAAAAACAGAAATAATTTTTGCAATCATTTTAAATATTTTTAAATTAATTAAATATACACTAGTAGCCTGATCCTGCATTCCTTGGGCACCCAAAACTCCCACTTACTTCAGTAGCAGATTCACACCTAAAACATCCATTAGCTTCACAGGAACATAAGAAATTTCCATAGTAGGTCAGATTAGCGGCCATCTTCTGGCAGTAGCAAGTACTAGATGCATACGAAGAAGGTGCAAGAATCCTGTAATCCCCATCAGTTTACTGACATAACAGTGGATTTCAATGAGAGATTGTATATTTTTGTTAGCACCACAGCCACTTCATTTTTCAGTTCCTTCAGAACTCTTGGATGTGTACCGCCTGGGGATTTGTTTAATCTACTAGGGAAGTTCACCACCTTCCCCTTCGTCCCTCCTCTTTATTATCTAAGGAGAGTAGGTGTCACCCCAATATCTCTTGTGGTGAAGACTGTGGCAAATAAATCATTTAACTTTGCTTCTCTGCTGCTCCCTTATCTCTCTGATAATCCAAGAGACCTATGAATTCTCTCAAAGACTTTGTGCTTCTGATATATACTTTAGAGATGTTTTACACTAATTTATATGCATATGTTTTTATGTCTGGCTAATCACTCTTCAAACTCCCATTTGGCTTTCTTAATTTCCCATTTACGTTTTACTGGCAATAGTTTCCGTTCCTTTCTCCTGGCTACAGTTGAGCTGGATTGCCATTTCCTGAACGATACCTGTTTGGTTTGAATCCCTTTTTTTAATCTGGCCATTTAGCCTTCTGGGGGAGAGGGAAGTTGCCTTTTTTCCTGTTTGTTCTGTTATAGTGTGCTGAAATGTCACCAGGCTGATTTTAAGCTCTTCATTTTTGATTGAAGGGCCTTTTTGAGTTGCTTCCTCTTTTTTAAGGAAAATTCTCCTTTCAGAATTGAATGTCATTGTGCTCGCTTTTATAAGATCTCTTCCTCAAGGATGATAAACTTAGGCTGGGTCTACATTACCCGCCTGAATCGGCGGGTAGAAATCGACCTCTCGGGGATCGATTTATCGCGTTCCGTCGGGACGCGACAATCGATCCCCGAATCGACGCTCTTACTCCACCAGTGGAGGTGGGAGTAAGCACCATCGACGGGAAGCCGCAGAGGTTGATTTTGCCGCCGTCCTCACAGCGGGGTAAGTCGGCTGCGATACGTCGAATTCAGCTACGCTATTCACATAGCTGAATTTGCGTATCTTAAATCGACCGCCCCCGTAGTGTAGATGTGGCCTTAATTTTTTAACTGATCACTATTGCCTAGTAGGAGTCCAAGGATGGGTGTCCCGAGGGATGTATGATCAGTGCTCGTCCTAGTGCGTTTGTAGAATGGAAAAACCATTTGCTAAATGTAGGGAGGCAGGGGCTAGTAGAAATGCTAATAATTATACATAGTTTGTACAATAAAGTGCAGTGGATAATATGAGAATCTATATAGATGATCACAAATATGCATGTATAAATCTGAAAGCTCAAAGACAACTACAAAGAAACATAGTATTTCAGAGTGATGTGAACATTGCAAAGGTGTCCGAGAGGTTATCCAAAATGGTTGAACTGGTCATGATTACTGTAATGCAATTTAAAGATATTGGAAAACTGACTGAAATTCTCAGAAGAAGACATATAATTTAAAGAAATGAAATAACACCATGATTTCCTGAAGGCTGCACATTGTTCTCTGAACTTTCAAACTGCATTTCTCAGTCTAAGGAAATAAGTCTGGGTCTAATGCTGAGCAGTACTGAATGTCTCATGCAGACTATGCGGCACCTAAAACTCCCATTCAGCAACTCGCAGGATTGGTCCCAACATCACTGTAAAATATTACTGGCCTGCAGGGCAAATGATCTTTTTTGCAACACAGCGCAAGGTAATTTCCCTTGCAGGTCAGGAATCCCTTGTAGTGCAGTAACACTTTTAGGGCTTTCAATTACACTGGTATGAAGCCAGGACAAGGGCGTGTCTACACTATGGAATTGCCCTGATCACGGCCATTGGCGACCAGCCAACAGTATAGCTGCACTAGTGGAAACCACTAGCGGAAGCAAGCTAAACTATGATTTGCACTGGTGCAGTTTACCCCCGCTTAAAATGGCTATGCTACACTGGTGCTTATTGCAGTTTAACTTGTCTACAGTATAGGTTTGTACTGATGCACCTACTCTGGTGTCTGGCCATTAACCGCTGCAATCCCCAGTATAGACCAGGACTAACTCTGAGGATGCCCTCCGTTCAGGGCCGGCTCCAGGCACTAGCCTAGCAAGCAGGTGCCTGGGGCAGCCGATGAAGAGAGAGGCGGCACGTCCGGCTGTTTGGCGGCGGGGCAATCACTCCCTCTCGGAGCGAAGGACCTGCTGCCGAATTGCCACCGTAGGATGAAGTGGTGGTAGAGCTGCCGCCGCTTGCAATCGCAGCTTTTTTTTTTTTTTTTTTTTTTTCTCTGCTTGGGGCAGCAAAAACGCTAGAGCCGGCCCTGCCTCCATTACATGGATGCAACACTTATTGATTTGTTCCCACGTAATAAGGGTAGAATTTGCGTCATTGATTGTGCTGCAATCAAGAGAACAATTTGGCCATTACAAGTATATAGCTGACATACTGAATGTTTCTTATACTGTATATGTAGAAAATCATATATTTTATGTGATGTTTGCGTTTCTCCTTAGAAATGTGACAGGCAGATGTGCAAATTTCTAATGAAAAAAGTTAGCGTCAAGTGGTAGATAATATTTTCTAAGCAGATTTGGGATTCTTGTTGTTAATGCAAGCTGGTTTTCATAAAAACACATATAATATTTCACTTATATGATAAAAGTAAAAATTGCTATTAAAAATCCCCATCCAAAAGTATGGTATGAATTTCAGAGCTGTGTGAGGGCTTTGAAAAACCAGGTTGGTGACTTATATTGGCAGAAACTGTCATTCATCAAATAGAATATAGTGCCACATTAATGTGAGTTGCGCTTCTTATTTGTGAATGTTTGTATTTTAATTGACAGCAGTCACAGAATGATATGGCAGTTTGTCAGAACATGTCACCATTCAGTAACAGCAGCAGAGCAAGAAATGTCTTGTTTTGTAGGTGGAGATAAGCTATCAAAATTCTGAGACTCAAAGCACATGGGAGAAATGGGGGCATTAATGATGCTTCCCTCTTCATGAGAGAGGCACCTTCATAATACCAAAAAATAAGAGATTCAAAATTGCAAATTGCAGGTGTGAAAAAAATGGTAGGTCTTACCTAAATAGAGAATATTGCATCTAAATCTAGTGCGACAAATGGTCTCCCATTTATGGCTTCACGTGTTACTACAGGGCAATTGAAAAATGTATTAATTTGTGATGACCTAATTCCATATCCATAAATGACCTTTTTTTTTTTTTTTGTTCAATTTGAAAATGTTCTTATGTTTAAAAGCTGAACACCGGTAGCACTTATTTTTTTAAATCTCTCCTCCTACCCTACATTCTGCACTTATTGTTTTAGGGGGATGGTAATGAATCATCCCTAATTATTCTTCATCTCCTACAAAAACGACAGACTGAGTATACTTTCTGTGATCTTGTAGACTGCAATAATTAGAAGTTGCTGGATAATAATGCCAAAATCATCATATTTACTAATTGTTAATAACTGTTATGGGGTAGGCATGTGGGTTTCATTTGAGCACAGCCAGAAACAGGGCACTAAATTCAATGGGCCAGATCCTCAGCTGAGTATTGCCTTCAATGGAGTTACAACAATTTAAACCAGCTGAGAAGCTAACTCAGTAAGACTGAATTTTTAACTTTTGATATATTCCTTCATCCTACCATCTTTCCCTACTTTTCTCCCTCTGTCGTACACAAGTTGCTTGTACACAAACGATCTCCCTTTCTAAAACACTTTTTCTCTTTTTTCCTTATCTTTTTGTTTTGTTTTGTTTTGCCCCAGAGAGTAAAGTCAAAGCACACTATGGTATAATTATTGGAGGTGAGGCCAAACCACGAGAACACCCGCAAACTTTGTGGAAGCGTTAAATCTGAAGCTGGCTCTGTAATTTGCCACTCGTTCCAAACCCTCTAACAGGTCTGAAGCAAAGCCCTGTATTTGAACTTCCCAATCTTTAGGAAGTTTTGAATCCAGATCTGGATATTATGCCTGCTGCATATGTCCAGTAATTCTGTTTCTATGGGAATGATTGTGCTATCAGAAGATGATGTACTTTTATTTATTAACTCTGTCATATATCTTCTCTAGACATGGAAAATCATGACATACAAAGTCTATACTCCATGGGCTGACAGACTGTACATCCAAAAGGCTGTTAGTGAGTCCTTAACAACTGAAGTGGGTTGGTAGAAAGAATTGAGGAGCTTTATGTGAAAAGCATCCTGTTCTTACACTGAATCTTAGAAAGAGGGAGAGCCATATGCTGCATCCATGAAATTCTTCAGTAATTGAGTTCATTTATACCAGCTGCCACAGTAAATGCTATTCTTCCCTCATTGGTGAGAGAATTGTTGGAAAATAGGTCTATCTGTCAAACCTTGAAATTTAAACAGGATCAAAGCTATTTCTATGAGTGACGAAAGAATGTTCTGCAAATCTTTGAATTTAATATATCGAATGATACAATAGTGAAGAAAGGAACTATAAAAAGGCACTGGCCCTGATTCTTCTCTCACACCAATTTTACACCACGGTAACTTCACTGATTTAGTGAATTTACTCCTGTTTTACACTGGCTTAAGCGAGAGGAGAATTGGGCCCAGCCTTTTCAGAGAGTCTGCAGTTTGATTTATTAGATGGCTTCTAATAAGCACGGTTGATTTTTTCAGTCCTATGTCATACAAGTAGGACTAAAAAGAAGAGATTTTGATGCCATGTGAGCAAATTATCCAAAATTAAAATTCCAAACTAGAAAGGCTCCCTTGTTAATTTACCCAACATATTTGAATGTATTATTTCAACCATTTTTATAAATAAACCAGGATTAACTCTTGTGGATAGCTACCTTCAAAATAATCTTTAAGAGTGAAAGCAGCATTGTGATTCATAGTCTACTAGAACTGCTACATCAACTGGTCTTTGACTTTACTGATGTCTGGATTCTGACTAACTTTTAATGCTCTTTAAAAAAAAATCTGGGATGAAATCCTGACCCCATTGAAGTCAATGGCAAAGTTCCCATTGACTTCAGTGGAGCTAAAGAGCCGGACCTACAGATATAATTACACATATTAGTGTGATGGTTTCATCTAACTGCTGTTTTCACCGTTTAAACTATCATTTGATGGGAATGTCAGTAACTGGGAAAGTTCTATAGAATCTCAGCACATTGAGACTTTTGATAATTATTTAGCTAGTTTTCTAGGATGAGAGAATGTTGTGAGCACTTGAAAAAAAAAAAAGAAAGATTTTTGTCTTCCACTAGAATTGTTTTTGGAAGAAGGGAAATTACTGTAAAATAATGTGACCTTATTCCTCAATTTTGGGCTTGGATGCAAAAGAAATCTCTCTCTCTCTTTCTCTCTCATATCACATTTTCCATTTGAACAGAAATGTACAGGAAGATTAACTCTTTAAGGCAAAGAATTGTCATCTAAGTATCTGAATATATACAATTCCAGTTAACTATTTCATTTATTTATTCTGTTTCTACAATTAGTTATTAATCTTTAAAATTAATGTGTAATATACAACAATCAAAATGTACAGTGGTACCTTTAGATGTAATAATTTAAACCATCTGTATTCAGAAAGCTGAGATAACAAGTTTAAATACATACGAACTTTTGCAATTGGGTTTCAACTTTTGCTTATGTATGGCACTGATTCTACTTTTAGAGACAATAACTATGAGTACTATTCTATGGCATTTTAGGAATATTCAGTGCACTGTATTTTAAATGACTGTAGTAAAGGAGTAACTTTAATTTAACATTTGCATTGTTTTCATTTAGTGACTGTAGCTTTATACTTCCACAGCATACCCAGAAATGTGTACTCCAAGAAATACATCTGAATTACTCATCACAAAATAATCTTCCACATTCAGGAAAACAACAAATAGCTCTGTTTAACAAATTTTTATTTTAATGAATGAGAAACATCTTGTCTTTTTTAGAGTTTTTTTTATTGTTTTTCTTTTTAACATTTTTTTACTTAAAATTATTTTGTAAATATGGTTTTTCTGCATTTTATATCTTGGAAATACTGCTAATTTGCATTGACAGCAGTGGTTACTGAAATGTGAGGATTAAAAAGTTACATTAGGGCCTGGGTTGCATTTAGTCAGTTGCAAGATTCATTTATACAGTTAGTCCTATTATTCATGCAATCTCCCTGGGATCATAACAAAGGTCTTCTGGGGCAATATAGCCTGCTAGTTGTGGTAGCAGTGACTATCAATTACCATTCTGAAGTGCTTACCATTTTCGTAACATAAAGAAAATGTATGTTAAAGTTAGCGTTAGCTCTTATTAATGGGAAAAAATAAAATCCAGAAACAAATAGGGGATTCAAAACATTATGCCCAATATAGTACAGAGATCAGGAAAAGTACAAGATATCTGTGTGACTTGGTTGCCGTGGAAGTGGTAAAACTACGCATTGGTCCTGACCTGGGAGTCCTTAATCAGGCAAAACTGCCACTAAGGTCAGTGAGAGTTTTCCTGATTAAAGTCAACTATATCCTTTATATGTTAAACAGGAACTTCTGTTAGGCTAGACCTGGGGGGGAAATTACTGGTAATGTAATACTGTTTTATGTACTGTTTTGCTGTTTATAGATCACTGGGCATGAGTGATGATTGGAACTAAATCCTTGTAGATGCTGCTGGTGAGGCTAAGGTTTATTACCTATGTAAATTATGTACAAACAGCTATTTCCATATGAATTGTACTATGTTAGTTAGAGCAAAAATAGTGAATAACTGTACAAAGTTTGATACTTAGAAAATAAAATACAGTGGTCTGAGCTTTACCGACATTTTAACAAAACTGCCAGATTCAGTAGTAGAAAATGTTGTTGTAAATGTATCTTATCTGACTCTACATTTCCCTTTGCCTCTGTATATCAATAGCTTTGTTTTCTATGTCAAAGCTCAAAATGAAGCATGTAATAAAACTTTTGCTAGAATCACTTTCAAATAAACAGAAAATGGAACACATGCTCTCTACTCCTCTCATCCTTGTGCCTGGGCAAACTGTGCAGGCGGAGGCATAGTGCAGAGAACAATCAGATGAGAAAACTGTTTTTTTTAATAATGTCATTTTTATATCTTTGGCTAATGTGCACTGGTGGACAATGAGGAGCTTCTTGATACCCAGACAGCAGGCAGAGTTCATTAATGTTGAGCACAACAGACTTGTTTCTTACAGATATCCTGCAAGTGATGATCTGGTAGTCACAGGTGTCCCCTCCATGTTTTCTCCATGGTAAAAAAAGCCCCAGAGATGCCACATTTACTCTTTTCATATTTGGGTCTTGGTTACTTTAGAAGATGTGGGGGAGTGTGTAGCAGTCATGGCCAGGGGAGAGCCACGGACATCACCCCCTCCAATAACCTTAGAATTTCCTTGCATAAAGTAATTCTGACATTATCAGGTTTACATCGCGTGGATTCCGACACCATATTTTCAGACTCCCCTCAGCGGATGAGTTGGCCCAGACACAGGCAGAGTGTCAATGAGCATGGCTCCTTAGGGATGGAGTGCAGGGAGTAGCATGGAGGTGCCGGCCCTCTGTGGAATCCACCCCAGATCTTAGGAGGCCTGTGACTTTCAGACACACCTGCTGCCTGTTCCACAGAGCAGTGAGTGAGCGGAAGGGGAATCCCACTGCTGCCCTGACATGATGATTTGGAAGAAAGGCCAAAAGTCAAAACCCAGAGTTCCCCAGCCCCTCCAATCTTTATTCCAGAGGAAAACATGATTTTGCCCAATGTCTTTTCCATAGAACATTCTTACATAATGAAACAATGGTCTTGTTGTTGATTTTGATATGTCACATGTATAATCATTATGCAGCTTCAACCTAATGAACCAACACAAATTGCCCATCAATGGATAGCCCAGATGGTAAACTGAAAAGGAAATAGGAAAACAGAGCATCTGTAGTAACATCAACCGCTCATTTAAAGATGTTGTAAAAGGTGTAAACTGTCACCAGATATACGTAGTATATTATTCTAGACTGAAAGAACGGATGTTAAATCAATTGAGAGATTATTATTATGAAGAGGCATCAGCTTTGTCACTTAGTAGCTGCTTGCAGACAGATTAATACCGTTGCCGGAGGTTGTGGGGGGGTTTTTTTGTTTGTTTTTGTTTGGTTTTTTTTTTTTAACACTATAATAGTTTATCTCTTGTAGAACAGACTCATGATAGTGGACATACTAGAATGATGAATGAATGGTTTTCTGCTGATAGATAAATGCCAACCAGTTTATTTTGACAACAGGAATAATTTATCATGTGACAAAATTCTACTCCATTGATTTTACTTAAGTTGTACCAAATTATGAATGGTATAGATATTATGAGCATGACTGATAGATATTGGTGCTGCAAATTTATTATGGGTAATTTGCCTACGCTTGTTGTAATTTATTCCTTACTGTGAGAAAGAATTGGCCCCAAAATAAATTAGTCTTTGAAAAAACAAAATAACATTTTTTTAATGCAAGACTTGCAAGTTTATATTTTTCTCAACTTTTAGGGCTTGTCTTCACATGCAGTACTACAGTGGTGCACATGCAGCACAGTACTGTGCTGTGGTAGCGCTTTAGAAAAGACACTACTACGCCGAAAGGAAAACTTCTCCCATCAGCATGGTTAATCCACCTCCCCAAGAAGGGTACCTTGCCCAGACCTGACAAAGAGCACGATGTGGCTCAAAACCTTCTCTCTCTCACCAAAAGCAGATGGTCCAATAAAATATATTACCTCACCCATCTTGTCTCTTTAATATCCTGGGACAAAGGGGGCTACAAACTGCACTGCATACAACTTGGGCAAGATACTTAGTCTTGCTGTGCCTTAGTTCCCCATCTGTAAAATGGGATTAATTCTACTTCTTTTCTCCATTTATATTGTCTAGACTGTAAATTCTTCAGGACAGGGACTGTTTCTTACTGTGTGTAGATGCAGCATGCAGCACAATGGGGCCCCAGTCTCAGTGGTGCCTCTAAATGCTACAGTGATGCAGGTAATAATAATAGGATGTATATGATCCACAGTGTTTGGAATTGGACCCAAACTTTCCCAAAGTTCAAGGAAGTTTGGATCAGCATTTGGATTCAGGTCCATCTCTACTTTTATTTTTAGATAATGGTCAGTCAGCCAGCAATCTGACAGGGTACCCTCAGGTATAATTGCAATACAGTGAGCATCTAGATTTGAGCCTAACATCTAGGCAGGTAGACTGAAGAACAAGTTGGGTTTAGGCCCAAAATAGGTACCGTGGAAGGGCTGCATGTTATCACTGACTCTCATCAACTGTGATATTGAAGAAATTTGAAGAGCCTAGGTACCGTGGAAGGGCTGCATGTTATCACTGACTCTCATCAACTGTGATATTGAAGAAATTTGAAGAGCCACTGATGGAAACCTACAGGAGGGTGTATCCACTGTTGGATGAAAAATTAGTTATCTCTGCTTTGCAGATGATATTGATCTAATTGGATCATCCTAAGAAGTGCCAAAATTGCTAGAAAGAGTAGCAGTGGAAGCAGAAAAGTTAAGTCTAAAGATATCACACAAAAAGACAAAAACAATGGTAACATCTAAGTTGATTGAAAATGTGAAGCTATTTCTACCAAAATCGGAGAAAGCATTGGAACACATTGAGCACGTCAAATAGCTAGGTACTATGACTACAAGGGACCCTTAACATCACTTAGAGATTCGACGTACAATTGGACTTGCAACTGCTGCTCTAGCGACACTCGGTCTGGTGGTGCAAAGTCATTACCATGCAGTGTAAAATGAAATTGCTTGTCTTCAGCATCTTGCTACATACACGCAAGACATGGATGCTAAGGAAACAGGATATTCAGAGGCTTTCTGCAATCAAACTGGAGTGCTACAGGTAATTGCTGCACGTTATCTATACCTCACACGTAACTAGCCATGAGGAAATCACCTGGATTTACAGCATATAACCGGAGAGATACTGGATATCATCAAGATGATCAAAGAAAACTTGAGTTTGCAGGACACATGAGTGGATGAGCCAAGGAAGACTGCCAAAGCAAATTCTACATGTATTGGTGCCAGGTGCCAGGGGCGGGAGTGCCTGCAGTGAGTGTGGTTTGACAATGCAGTTGACTGGACAGGATGTGATATGACATGCTTCTCAAGGTTGTACGAAGACAACAAAACGTGGAGGAAGATTGCTAGCCAAAGATTCCCTTGTGTTGTGTTTACTGTTCATTGTGATATAACTCAGTGATGCTGTGCACTATGAGAGAGTATATCTATGTATGTATTGAGTCGATTGCAAAGACAGAAAAGACAAACAGCTCATCAGAAAAACTTCACAACCACAATGCAGTATCTAGGCAGGCAATGTCACCATGATACTTTGTCATTAGTCCTTCATATTTTAATCACAGCATCCATATTTTTTCAACCCACAATATGTAGCAAAAGAATTTATGATGAAGTGAGAACAGTGCACCAGGACACAAAACCAAGGAGCAATCAAAGCTGGAAATACGAATACTTAGTCATCGCATACTGTTTAAATCTGTAGCTGTTTTTAGCCATGGCCTTCATAATAAAGCCTTCATGGCAGTAGGCTGAGGGAAACAACCAGAGGATATGGCAAAGTTGACCTAACCCCTTTTGATTAAGAGTGTTTGCCCATCATTTTCATTCAGCTGTCCAATCTGAGGGATGTGTTGGATCCTCAACTGCAGCTGGATGATTGTAGAGCAGCAGCATCCAGGGATGTTTTTTTTTTAACCATCTGCACCTGGGCAAAAGATTGCTACTGTTTCTTTCAGATATGGACCTTGCTACTATGAGCCATGCCTTTACTACCATTACTGCAGTGTGCTCTACATAGGGCTGCACCGTAAATCAATCCAGAGATGTACAACAGAGCAGTAAGTAGATGCCCGCCTACTAAGCAGGTCTTCTGTGTGAGCAGCACATGACATCTGTAGCCCATCATCTGCACTGGCTGCCTATTGGTTTCTGGGCTGAGTTTATGGTGTTAGCTTAGATCTATAAAGCCCTTCAAGCTTATGAGACCACCTCTCTCCCTGTGCCATAGAGCTCCAGAGTTGCCATCAGCAGAGGTGCTCAAGCTGGATCCCACTTCATTTGAGAGGAGGCTTGGTGGTACCACATACCCTGTGAGCTCTGAAACAAACTCCTCCACCTGATCTAAAAATGACGGCCTTTCAGAGCATGCTGCAAGGTGCATCTATTTGCGAGGGTGGGGTTTAATGAGGGGTTACATCAATGTGGGGGTAGAGGAGTTTGTTGTATTAAGTTCTGTAGGGGATTCAGTGCTGTTGGCTATCAAGAGTAAGCTGCTATTTAAGTTTATTTTTGGTTTTGTAACTGGTGCTGGGGGTACGTTGAGCTTTTGGACATACTGCCTTTTTTATTATGGTATGTAGGTAGGTAGGTACAGGGCCAGATCCACATAGTTGCCAGGCCTTGTGATTTTATCATGCAGCTCACAATACTTTATGGGGTTGCCATGAGTGCTTGCATCAAACTTGTGAATTTTCCCTTACTCTCTATGGCTGCTATCTCCCATTGTTTTCTATAAGACTAAAGCCAGGCTGCCCTCAAGGAAAAGGGCCGCCACTCTATGGAGAGGATGCTGGCCAGGAAACTATGAGACAGAAGAATGTAGAGAGGATGGGTAGGGGAGGCCTGAGGGAGTGCCAGGGAATATGTGGGGATGTGGGGGCTAGAGACTGACAGGGACACTGGGGAATGTGCGGAGTGCAGGAAGGATAATGTAAAGAGCAGGGGGGACAGGAATGTGGGGCAGATGAATGTAGGTGGTGGACTTGTGACAAGAGAAAGGATGACCATGGAGGGAGAATGTTAGGGGTCATTGAGACTGTGTGGAAAAGTGAGAGACAAGATAATGATAGGGAAGGGGGATGGAGAAGGACACATGGAAGCTCCCCTTCCCAGGGATTAGGAGAGGGTAGGTAGAGTCCCCTCCAACCATCCATCTGAGAGGCCTGTATTTTACATGTATATTAAATGTTAACTCTCGAACCGGAAATGTTTGTGTACACTTGGGGGGGGGGGGGGGGGATTTACCCGTAATGGCTCAAAAAACACAAGGCAAAGACAAAAACTACCAACATTTTTTTACAAAATCATGATTTTAAAGCAAATTCATGATGATTTATGATTTTTACTGCTCAGTGTTGGCAATCCTGGCTCCATCCCCTCTTGTATATTGACCTGCTGGAGCTGGCATAGGTGCTTACTCAATCTGTGGAAAATCCACAGTGAGAGGACATTGCAGCTGTACAAGGCATCCACAACTCCTGGAGAGCTCCCAGGCAGCAAGAAGAGCCTAAAAAAGTGGACAGCTCTGGCCTGAGAAGAGTCTTAACTACAGCCGCCAAGGGTTGCATGGACTCATGACCTGATTGCAGCTTTATAACCCACTTCTCACTTTAGGTCAATTCCATCCACAAAGTGTAGGGTGCCTCAAGCAAAACTGAATTAAGCAGTTCCATCCCATATTACATCAGAACATGTACGGATTTAGCAGGAATTATTTCAACTAACAAACTGAAAACTTTGGGAATTTGCTTCCCTGCAAAAAGTGCCACTAAAAGCACATAATTTGCCTATCACATTGGTAGACAGACACATACATAAAGGAGATGTGAAGATTAAAAAAAAATCACATTATGTATTTCCACAAGCATTTGCTTTGTACCATTGGTGATGTCTCTTTGGTTTCTCTCTGGTTGGACAATGAAAATAGATTACTCAGTTTCACTTTGGTTAGTTAGGCTCCAGTCTTACACTGACTTCCAGATGGAACTGATTGCAGGATTTTGGGGGCCTTTCTGGAAAACTTATTAAAAACAATAATTTGAAAAAGTTGCTCTAGTGTGATCAAGGTGTGTGGCTGGCACCATATGGACTATGGAGAAGTGTCTAAAAACAATGCAAGAGGCTGTAGTGAAGTTGAAATGAATTTATTTTACGTGTTAAACATGGCCACATTGGCATATCTGCCCTGAACCAACAGCCTGGCCCCAAACCCACCAGAACTTTGGACATTCAGATCTATATACCTATTTCGCAAGGAGCTCTGCTGTCTTTGTAATGAGCCAAACCAAACCAAACCACCTTCCAAAAACACACACACAAACCCCACGCAGGGGTGGCTGAAATCTGGAGGTGATTTTTGCCGCTTGAATATTTGCTAGCCAGCTAAAGGGCTATTGCAGCAGTCGGGTGTATTCCTCCTCTTCCTTCCCCCGCACACACCCTCATGGTGCTGCGCTCACTGCTCTGTGGCCTGCAGTACCCCTAGGGCCGCGCTGCACGGAGGCGCATGGGGAGGAAAACCCGCAGCACCGCACGCAACCACGGTGCAAACAACCCTGCAGCGGTGGAGCCCGGTTCACCAATACGGCGGGAGCTCTGTGATTTCCAGCCCCCGCGAGCAGCACAGGAAGCCCTTTCCCTTTAAAGCGAGTCCCCGCCCAGCATGCTTTGGTGTCGTGCTACCGGACTCTCTCAGAGAGACGCCCCAGAGGCGGCAGCGGCAACATGGAGGGGGAGAGCCCCGAGGAGTACAAGGCGTTCGCGGCCCTGCATAGAGCGGCGCTGAGCGCCTCGGGGGTGCCCCCGCTGTACTGGGAGCGCCTGCGGCACAAGCTGGAGAACGAGGTGGGTGGGTGAGCGTCTTGCAGCGCGGGGCCGGGGCTTGGTGGGTTTCCCGGGAACGCATGGCACGCGCCAGAGCCGCCGAGCCAAGAGGCGCTGCCTGCTGCCCTCTCCTGCACATGCTCCCTGAGGCTGGTCCTTTAATGCCAGTGATTCGTTAAAAGATCTCCTGGCTGGAAGGGCTTGTCTCCAGGTTTGTTTCCCAGTGAGCCTCTTTAACGTCTCCCCGCCTTGTTTTGGCTGGTTTGACTCTTTAACTCTCGCTTGTTCAGGCTGGCTTGGAAACGAAACTTGGCTCCTTTGGGTGCTTTAAAGTTAATTAAAGTGGTGGGTGGGTGGTCTTAAATCCTAGGGGAGAAACAGGAAGTGTGTGGAGAGCAGTAACTGGGGGATGCTTTTCTCTGGATTCTTTCTACAAGTGCAATAAAAATAATGATGATATTTGGCATGATACCCAGACCTACAGACTGTGATCTTTAAAATGCTGAACAAATCCTAATTAAACCTCTCTAGCATGTGAAATGCAGCTGAAGTTTATTCTTCCTTCATCAGTATAGTTTGGCTTTTAGTGGCCGGGGCAGGGGAAGGCAATGACAAAGGAAAAACTCCAAAAATATTAAACCGCACAGGAAATGCTCCTTGAGCCCATAACCAAATAATAGTATTTTCTATATTTATATTATTAGTTTATATTGCAGTAGTGTGTAGAGGCCCCAGTAAGGATTGTGGCCCCTGTGTGTTAGGTGCAGTACAAACATGCAAAGACAATGTCCTTGGAAAGCTTAAAATATAGACCTTTGCAGAGGAGGTTCCCCTACAGCTTTGTAAAAGTATGGGTGGATGTATTGCTTCCTAGCATGTGAGAGAGTGGAATTTTTTGTCAGCTCTGTTAGTAAATCTAAAATATTAAGGTAGAACTAGGGGAGAAGTATTACTGGAAATATATCTGTTAAATCATGTAATCATTGATAGAAGGCTTTAGGGGGGTTGGAAGCTGATGGGTGGTACTATGCAATAAGTCAGATTTAAAGAACGTTGGGGAGAGGGCCTCGCTCTATCATGTAGCCCCCAGCACGTGGAACTAAAGGGGACATTAAGAAAACCGTGAGCGGTTGTATCTAAATATTGGTGTTTTTGGTGCCTTACTGTATCATAGTTTGGCTTGGCTTTTTAAAACAAACAAAACCCCCCTCTTTATCCACCCATTTGACCTCCAGATTTGCCCACTTGGCTTTCTGGTTAAGAACAGTTCTATTGACTGCAAGTGCCATCCTTTGGATGGTTAGAGTACCGAACACTCTATCCATATCCACTGTGGGAACATGTTGTACTGCCAGTGGACTTTCCCCCTTCATGTTTTCTTATTACAGACTGGTAGTAGCCACTTCAAAGTTACAACAGGGAACTAGCTTCAATTTTATGCTTAACTTGACTTTTTAAGACAAACTGGGAGGGGTGGGAGATCCACCTCCTCTTCATTTACACAATTTCCTCCAAAATAATTTAGTGTCTGATAGCTCATCTGCACATCTTATCCATGGGTACTACATTCCTATGAAGTTCAAAAAATACAAAGAAAAAAGAGGTTCTAAATTGATGAAATTTAAATAATTTCGTATTGATGACTTTCTTAAAACGTCACTTTTTTGTTTTATTTTTATCATATGTCCAAAATGGTTTGGCCTAAAAACTCAAAATTCTGTCCCAGTCCTGAAAAGACTTGCACATGAGTTACTTCATACACACATGCTTAGGAGTCCTGTTTGCAAGTTTCGTTATGTTGGCCTTGCTGGGGAGAAATTGATTTACATGTTTTAGGGGGAATTAGTGGGGGAAATTGTAATCCTGTTATAGGCAAGTCTGATAACGCTGCTGCTGTTAAGGTTGCCAGACATTTCTCGTTATAAGACCCTGTTTCAAATTGTTTATGACTTCGCCAAACTTTAAACATTTGGGCTGAAATTTTCCATGCTGGTGTCTGCCTCATACTGAACTTTGTGGAAGATTTTAGTCAAAACTGTTCATCGGTTTCACGGGGGGGGGGAATATATACACATACATATTCTCTCTCTCTCTCACTCACACACCCACACACACACAATTTGCCCATGTTAACCAAAAAAGGGTGACTTTTCCATGATTGGAGCATGATCTGGAGCAGGGACTTGACATGGGTGTAGGCCTTCATGACTGGGATGTGCCTGTAGAAAATCTGCCCCAAAATCGCATTTCACCTATACTCATTAGTCACTTGTAAGAATTTAACATCTAAATCTTGTGTCTCCACTCAGCCCACTTGAGCATCTCATACCGCCTAGAGCAGACTTGCCTTTGCATGTGCCATCTGAGCATGCTCCCTTCAGCCCAGGGCTACAGGGCTGAAGCTGGAATTTCCCTGTAGCGGCTGCTCTGGTCTGAGGTGGGGCTGGATCCCAGAACTGAGTGAGTTTGTCCTGTGCTCTCGAGGACCCCCTTACAGGGACCCAGGCAGCATGGAGGAGGAAGCTGCCTGTCTGACTCTAATGCAGAGGGGACAAAAGCCACACCAGAGGAGTGAAAGGAGTAGAAGGCTGGAGGAGGGGTGAGAAACTGTGCCTGAGAGTTAGAGAGAGACTGAGACTAGCTTGGCAAGGAGGCTGGGAGCTGGGCGGAAAGGCTGGGAGTTGTGGTGGGGAGGGCAAGTGGAGGAGGGTAGGCTAGGGGTGGGAGTGCTTGAGGGAAAGAGCACTTGGTGGGGAGGGGCAGTTTTTGGCTTTATTGAATTCCAGGAGGCAACACTGAGATTGGATAAGGGAGACCAGGACTGACTGGACAAGCTAGGAACCAGTGGGAGGAACAGGGGTCGGACAGGGGAGGAGAGGTGACTAGATGCAGTGGAAGGGGAGACTGGGATTGGTTGGACAAGGAGAATGGGATGGGGAGGGTCAGGAGAGAGAGAGATCAGATGCAGGACTGGGAAGAGGAACTAGGACTACAGGGCTAGGAGATTGGGACTGAGACAAGGAGCCAGGGGTGGGAAAGAGAAAGACAAGGACAAAGGGGACAGAGCAGAAGGTCAAGCAGGAGTGTCAGTCAACTAGAAAATGCTCCCCTGGAATGGAACCCAAATATCTGTGAACCCCTGCCGGGAAAGTGTCTCATCTGCCCCCAGTGCTGGTCCACTCGTAGCAAGAGCAGGTTGTCAGTCTCTAAGTTACTTCATTAGCCTAAGGGACAGATGTCTGTACAGTGTATCTAATGGTTTCAACCCTGCTGATGCCCATGTAAGTGTCAATATGATGCCACTTGATGGAATTTCATTTTTTCCCCCAATTTGCCTTTTTAAAAACCTAGGAAATAAAATGCACAAAACTATGATAAAAGAACATTATTAAGGGTGCAAAGTCAAGCACTTAAAAGTTAGGAAATTCCAGAATTAGGACCTGTGCAACCTTAATTTGTTCCTCTTGAACATATGAATTATGATTAAGGCTACAATTTAGTCATGGGGATTGCGGAAGTCACGGAATCCGTGACTTCCAGCAACCTCAGTGACTTAAGTCTGCGGTGGTTGGGAGCGGCAGGGTCCCCTGCTGCCCACAGGGGCAGGGAGCTGCGCAGAGCCAGCTCCAGGCACCCAAGCACATGCTTGGGGCGGCACCTGGTAAGGGGCGCCGGGGGGAGCGCGGCACGGCATTCCGGGGGGGGGGGGAGCGCTCCGGCGGCGCTCGGCCGGGGGGGGGCAGCACAGGGCTCGGGGGGGGGGGGGAGTTCCGGGGCGCGGCACTCGGGGGGGGGGGGGGGGGGAGGGGTGCGGCGGGGGCGCGGTGCTGGAGGGGGGTTCTGGCGGCGCTCGGCGGGGGACGGGGGTGGGCTCCGGCGGCGTGGTGCTGGGGGCTTGGCGTTCGCGGGGGGGTTCCGGCGGCGCTCGGCGTGGGGGGGCGGGGCGGGCTCCGGCGGTGGGGCGGCGCGGCGCTCGGTGGGGAGGCTCGGGGGCGGCGCTTTTTTTTTTTTTTTTTTTTTTTTTTTTGGCTGCTTGGGGCAGCAAAAAAGCTAGAGCCGGCCCTGGAGCTGCGTGGTACCCCTACCGCCTCTGGCGACTCCTGGAGCTCCAAGCCGCCACTGGCGATGGGGTGTCCCGCAGCTCGGGAGTGGTGGGGGAACCTCCCTGAACTTGGAGGCAGCAGGGGGGAACCCCCTCCACATTCGCAGCCGCTGCAGGCCCCCGAGCTGCAGGTGGCAGGGGTACTCTGCAGCCCCCAGCTCCTGCAGGCAGCTCCTAGTCCCTGCAAAACAGCCTGCCTGTGTGGGGACCCACAGATCCCCATTTTGTCATGGGTATTTTTAGTAAAAGTCACTGACAGGTCACAGCTTCCGTGAATTTTTCTCTTTTGCCCGTGACCTCTCTGTGACTTTTACTAAAAATATTCATCACAAAATCTTAGCCTTAATTATGATTGTCTTTATATGATTGCATTCTCTCTCTCACCCCCTCCACCCTCCCAGACCCCTGCCTCATTCAGTACATAGTCCTGAGGGGGAAAATAGTATGTGCTCATGTAATTAAAGGCTGTATCCTAATACATGTGCACAATGGAACTGAATTAAGTTTGCAAAGGCAGCCTTAATTCTGGCATCTCCTAACTTTTGAGTGCTTGACTTTGGAGCCTTAATAATATTCTTTTATCATATTCACTCCCTATCGCAAACTGTTTCTCTACAAAAATGCATATATAAAAATAGTGTGTGTGTGTGTGTGTGTGTGTGTGTGTGTGTGTGTGTGTGTGTAAAAAATAATAAAAATAGCTTGCACCAAGATAGGAAGGCCGTGGTATGAGTTAAGTAGGAGTTTATTAGGGGAAGGATATAAACAGGAGCAGTAAAAAACTGGTGAAGAGGCTCTGAATGCTAAGTGGTTGCCTTGTCATGCTCCATGTCAGGAAGCTAGGAGGAACTCATAAACTGTCAGACTGTTCTGTTAAAATCAAAAAGCCACAGTCTGTTTTTTTGTTTAGTTTTTTTTTGCTAAAGAATGTCTGGTCCTGACTCCTTGTCTATTAGGACAGGGTAGAGAAATGCTTTGTGCAGAGAGCTGCCGTATGGTAGCAGGATGCTGTACTTGTTTCTCTGTTCCTTTTGCTCATGGTTGTGGTCCAGGTCACTCTGTTCGTGTGTATACAGAGCAATGTTCAACATTTTTAATAAATGCATACATAGAAATTGGTCTGCTGCTGATACCAGGCTCTACTGCTGAAGATGCTAATGCTCCCATAGAACTAGAGTAAAGGGTAATCTGAGGGAGGGCTAGAAAGTCAGAAGGAATTATGGTGAGGAGGCAGTAGACTGGGACAGACATGTAGGGAAAAGAGTGACACTGAGCTATGTTTCCTTAGATAGGCAGAAGAAATGGCAGGCATGGCAAGGGCGGGGTGAAAGGGATTGTGGGGTCTTCATGGGGCAGAAGTTAAAGCAAACCTGTTCCAGTCCAGTGAGTCCTAGAGTGGAACAGGGGAAAGTCCCCTGTGTTTGGTTGAGTGGAAGGAACCTTTTCTCTATGTTAACTTAAGCAAGGCCTAAAATGTTCTAGCAATATAGAATTTTGAGTGTTTTAATGTAGATAAAAGTTTCCCTCTCCCTGTTGGTACCTCTACAACTCGCCCAAATAGAGCTCTTTCGCAACACAACCCTCAAACACATGTTCACACGCATACATTCCTACCTTTGCTGGATGTGCCGAAACATGCAGGAGCTCTGTTTTAATGGTCGTCATAAGATGTGTTTGGAGTAGGTTTCCTCTCCTGTGAGTCATATGTGTCGTTTGGATTTATGTTGTTGTTGTTCTCATTTTAAAACAAAACAAAACAAAAAAAGGCAATCTCCCAAACAAAACCCAACAACTTTAAAAAGAGTTTAGAAGTGTTCCCATGGGCTCTGCCAACGGCCAAAAACCATGTCGCGCTTAATTACAAAAATTCTACACTTCAAAATGTTGTTCCCTGAAAAGGTAAGAATGTCTCTTGGAAATAAACCATTTTCCCATCCCCATGAGGGAGTCTGTCAGTTCCCTACTGCCATATAACATTTAATCCTTTCCCCTCCTAAAATTTGCCTCTGGTATACATCTTGTAACAAATTACTAGGACATCATAAAATCCCATTTCCAATATATTGTAATGCACAATATTTTTGTACTGCAAAAAAGTTACATATCTAGCTGTTGCACAATATAGGTCAGTACCGACTTGCATGACTTACCTAAGCCTATGAACCCCAACAGAGCAATCCAATTATATTTATAATCATTTTGCTACCACATGCTAACCCTATGAAGAAGTCCTGTGTGTGTTCTATAGCAAGCTGAACTTCAGTTCTGTTGTAAGGCCCCTAGATTTTTGGGGCATTCATTTGTGGCAGACAGACTCTTTTGCAATACTTTCATTTCAGCTAGAAATTGAGGCTATGATAAAGCAGGAAAAAGAACAATACGGCCAATTCTAACAGCCTTTGTGATGAGATATTATTGAATGTATTGTACAGTGCTTCTGCACTTTCAGTATGCTGAAGACTTCTGCGTTGGTTGGCAGCACAACTGCATTATGGAAATTGTCAGGGATGCTGGAAGCTCTGGCAGCTGGATAGAGGACAGTTAGGGGGCATGCTTACATGAGGAAGTAGGTTGGAATTGTGGGATAAGCATGTTAACTAGATGTTTCTGCCAAGGTAATATTCAGTTAAATGCTTAAAAGTGTCATCTTTAGTTTTCCAAGGTTAAAAACCCAATTGTGATGAATGCTGATTACCTTGAAAATATGAATGAGGTGTAAACCAGTCAAGTGTGGCTTTCCTCACTTGGGAGCAATTCACACATCTCAGCCTTGAACATGGCTCTATCTTCACAAATATGGAGACTACAATGGGTCATACTGAAAGGTGAACAGTCAGGCTGGAGGGAAGTTACTAATGGAGTTCCTCTGGGTTCCATCTTGGGGCCAATCTTATTTAACATCTTTATTAACGACGGTGCAAAAAGTGGGATTGTGGTAATAAATTTACAGAGGACATAAAGTTGGAAGGTATTGCCAAAATGGAGGAGGACTGGAATATCATACAAAAGCATTTGGATGACCTTGAAAACTGGAGTAATAGAAATGGAATGAAATCTAAGAGTGCAAAGTCATGTATGTAGGGACTACCAACAAGATTTTTTGCTATAAACTGGGTGGTACTTAGTTGGAAGCAACAGTAGAGGAGAAAGACCTGGGCATATTGGTTGATCACAGGATGACTATGAGCCACCAATGTGATGTGGCCTTGAAAAAGGTTAATACAGTCCTGGGATGCTTCAAGCGAGGTATTTCCAGTAGAGACAGGGGAGTGTTAGCTCTGTTATATAAGGCACTAGTCAGACCTCATCTGGAATACTGTGTTCAGCTCTGGTCTCCTATGTTTAAGAAAGATGAATCCAAACTGAACAGGTGCAAGAGAAGGGCTAATAAGATGGTCAGAAGAATTGAGAACCTGTCCTATGAGAGGAGACTTAAGAAGCTTGGTTTTTTTAGCCTAACTAAACAAAGATTATGGGGAGATACGAGTGTTCTGTATAAATACATCAGAGAGAGAAACACTTGGGAGTGAGAGGAGTTATTTAAGTTAAGGGCTAATGTTGGCACAAGAACAAATGGATATAAACTGGCCATCAACAAGTTTAGGCTTGAAATCCGATGATGGTTTCTAACCATCTGAGGAGTGAAGTTCTGGAACAGCCTTCCAAGGAGAGTAGTCGAGGCAATAAACCCTATGTGGTTTGAGGGCTGAACTTGATAAGTTTATGGAGGGGAGGATGGTACGATGAGATTGCTTACAATAGAATTTGGCCCATCTGCGATTGCTAATAGCAAATATGTCCGTTGGCCAGAGAGGGGACACTAGATGGGAAGGGCTCTGAGTTACTGCAGTGAATTCTTTCCCAGGTGTCTGGGTGGGGATTTGCCGACATCCTCAATGTCCAACTGATCACCATATTTGGGATCGGGAAGGAATTTTCCCCCAGCTCATATTGGCAGAGACCCAGGGATATTTTTTTATTTTTATTTTTTTGCCTTCCTGGCATTGGCCACTATCGGAAGACAGGATACTGGGCTAGATGGACCATTGGTCTGACCCTAGTATGGCCGTTCTTATGTTCTCTTCAGCATGGGGCACAAGTCATTTGCTGGTTTTAACTGGAGTAATTGGTGGATTCTCTATAACTTTAAATCACAATTTAAGGACTTCCATACCTCATCCAGAGGTTATGCATCTATTACAGGAGTAGGTGGGTCAAGTTCTGTGGCCTGTGATGTGCAGGAGGCCAGACTAGATAATCAAGATGGTCTCATAGACGTTAAGGCCAGAAAAGGGATAGGAACTTTTTCAATGCAAAAAGCTTAGATTTTTGGGGCAGACTTGGGTGGCCAAAGGTGTGCAAGGGTTGGCTTCTGTGGCAACATCCATTGCCACAGAATTTCGGTTACATGGGGCCTCAACTATGCAAGAACCTAAAATGTTTATATCCCTTAATGTACCCTGGGGATATTTTCCTTTTGGATATTTAAGAAACAAAATAGAACATCAACAGCTTCTGTTAATTGTAGAACAAAAAGCAGATGTAAAATTAACTGGAGGTGGGTTGGGTAAGCAGTTAAGATGATAGCGGGTGATGAGGGATAATATTGCAGCGGGGAAGTGGATGGATCCCTTAACTGTTCACTTCCAGACATCTTAATATCTTGTCATTTAAAAAAAAATGTGTAAAGAAAGTTGTTTTGGGTGTTAACTAGTTTCATTCTTAATTCACAACGAGTTTACACTGTGTGAGTTTATTGAGCTGGGGAATAAGCTAATGAGCAGATCAGGAAAACGCTGGTCTAAGGAAAACTGCTGCAGGAGGAACAAAGGTTTAGTTATGTGTGAAATGTAATCCCTTCTCAGTTACCAGGTAACACGGTGAACTACAAAATATTGACCTATACATAAACACTCAAAATTGGCATGTTGGGGGTTTCTCTTCTTTTATTAATACTGGTTAAACAAGGTCACAACCTCCTTGCTAAACAACTATATTTTCCACCGCTATCCAAACTACAACAGTGATTATCTGCATCAAAGGGAAACTGAAATTACTAGCTCTCTGGTCCTGGTGTCCACTGGAATGTGTAACAGCAAATATATTCCTAATTAAAATATAACTTCAGTAATATTGCTTTAAAAACTCTAGTCGTCTTTACTCCAATAGTATGTGTGTAATTCTAGCCAACACATTACTAACCCCTATCCCTCAACCCTACCCGAAGCAGAGTTCGGAACCCATAGAGGGGAAGTGCTGGAGACTCCATGAAATCCACTAGGGATTTCGCTGTTCCAATTGATTTTGCATGGACGGTGCTCAGACACTCCGGTGACGGGCTATACTATAAATCCCTTGGATATTTTTCCATTTTTGTCTTCCCATCTTTCCACCATAGCAGTCCACCCACTATTCCTTCTCCTGTAAACTTGATCTACATTCCAGGGCAGGAGTGGGCAAACTACGGCCCGCAGGCCACATCCGGCCCGTGGGACCGTCCTGCTTGGCCCCTGAGCTCCTGGCCTGGGAGGTTTGCCCCCGGCCCCTCCTCTGCTGTCTCCCCTCCCCCGCAGCCTCAGCTCGCTCGCTCTGCCACCGGAGCAATTCCCTGGGCAGCGGGGCTGTGAGCTCCTGGGGCAACGCAGCTGCAGAGCCCGGCCTGACCCGGTGCTCTGTGCTGCGTGGTGGCAGCAGCAGCGGCATGGCCCGGCTCCAGCACCGCCAGCCACCGGCGCTTAAGGTAGCGCGGTAAGGGGGCCCGGAGCAGAGGGGGTTGGATAGAGGGCTGGGAGTTCGGGGTGGTGGTCAGGGGGCTGGGGTGTGGATAGGGGTCGGAGGGGGGAATAGGGGGTTGAATGGGGCAGGAGACCTGGGGGGGGCCGTCAGGAATGAAAGGAGGGGTTGGATGGGGCTGCAAGGGTCCCAGCGGGGAGGGAGGGTTAGATAGGAGATGTGGGCCAGGCCACGACCTCCTCCCCTAACTGGCCCTCCATACAGTTTCCGAAACCCGATGCAGCCCTCAGGCCAAAAAGTTTGCCCGCCCCTGTTCTAGGGTAACCTGCTGTAGCAAGTCTGGTTCCTGACTAGTTTTGCTTCACAGGTGCTTAGCTGGTTTTCCCCAGTTCTCCTGCTAGAAGGAATAATAGAAATAATTACCTTGAAGCAACACTGGTTTGTGAGGTGCAAAGAAAAACTCATTACTTAGGCCTGGTCTACACTATGAGTTTAATTCGAATTTAGCAGCATTAAATCGAATTAACCCTGTACCCATCCACACAACGAAGCCATTTATTTCAAAATAAAGGGCTCTTAAAATCTATTTCTGTACTCCTCCCCAATGAGCGGAGTAGTGCCGAAATCGATATTGCCATTTCGAATTAGGGTTAGTGTGGCCGCAATTCGTTGGTATTGACCTCCGGGAGCTATCCCACAGTGCACCATTGTGACTGCTCTGGACAGCAATCTGAACTCGGATGCACTGGCCAGGTAGACAGGAAAAGTCCCGCCGAACATTTCAATTTTATTTCCTGTTTGCCTAGCGTGGAGAGCACAGGTGACCACAGAGAGCTCATCAGCACAGGTAACCATGCAGGCCGATAATCGAAAAAGAGCACCAGCATGGACTGTACGGGAGGTACTGGATCTGATCGCTATATGGGGAGAGGATTCAGTGCTTGCAGAACTTTGTTCAAAAAGACGAAATGCCAAAACTTTTGAAAAAATCTCCAAGGGCATGATGGAGAGAGGCCACAACAGGGACTCAGATCAGTGCCGCATGAAAGTCAAGGAGCTCAGAGAAGCCTATCAAAAAACAAAGGAGGCAAACGGTCGCTCTGGGTCAGAGCGGCGGACATGCCGCTTCTACGCCGAGCTGCATGCAGTTCTAGGGGGGGCCGCCACCACTACCCCACCTCTGACCGTGGATTCCAAGGCGGGGGTAATCTCATCAGCTACACCTGAGGATTCTGCGGACAGGGAAGAGGAGGAGGACAAGCTTGCGGAGAGCACCCAGCACTCCGTTCTCCCCAACATCCAGGATCTTTTTCTCAGCCTGATTGAAGTACCCTCCCAACCCAGTATCCGAGACCATGACCCCATGGAAGGGACCTCAGGTGAGTTTACCTTTTAAAATATAAAACATGGTTTAAAAGCAAGCGTTTTTAATGATTACTTTGCCCTGAGGACTTGGGATGAATTCGTGGCCAGTACAGCTACTGGAAAAGTCTGTTAACGTGTCTGGGGATGGAGCGGAAATCCTCCAGGGACATCTCCATGAAGCTCTCCTGGAGGTACTCCAAAAGCCTTTCCACAAGGTTTCTTGGCAGTGCAGCCTTATTCCATCCTCCATGGTAGGACACTTGACTACGCCATGCTAGTAGCAAGTAATCTGGTATCATTGCATGACAAAGCCTGGCAGTGTATCGTCCCGGTGTTTGCTGGCATTCAAGCAACATCCGTTCTTTATCTCGCTGTGTAATCCTCAGGAGAGTGATGTCGCTCATGTAACCTGGTTGAAATATGGGAATTTAATTAAGGGAACAGAGGTGGCCGTTCCTACTGGGCTGTTTGCCTGTGGCTGAAAAGAAATCCTTCCCTGCAGTTAGCCAAGCGCGGGGGAGAGGGGGGGTGGAATTGGCCCTGAGCTTTTCGCGTTTGGCTAGCAGGGATCTTCCCTGATACCAGCCATGCGGTGGGAGAGGGATAAAGTGATCATCCAGAGAATTGGATGGGGGGGTGGGTTAGTTTGTTTTCTGCTGCTGAAGGTTAACAGGAAAACTGCAGCACTCAACAGGCTTTACTTGGTATGTGGGAAAGGAGGGCGCAGAAGCCGAAAGACAATGGCTTACCATGGCCGCATGCAAGCCAAATTCTGTTGCCCGGACCTGCGTCTGTGATCTCTAGCAGCAAAACCACAGGCACTCTATATCAAGAGGCAAAATGCGACCTTGCACAGAAATCACATGTACTATGTAATGTGAATAGTGTTTTTTTTTTTACCGTGAAAGAGTATAAGCATTGTTCTGTAAAATGTATCTCTTTAAAAAATTCTCTCCTTTTTCCCCTCCCTCCAGCAGCTGCAAATTTTTCAAGCTTCCCTCCTCCGTCCCGAAGGCTATCTCAGATAAGGCGTTGGAAAAAGAGGACGCGAGACGAGATGTTCGCGGAAATCATGGAATCCACCCGCAGTGAAAGAGGTCATCTGAATGAGTGGAAGGACACGGTTTCAAAGTATAGGAAAGATGCCAGTGAACGTGAGGACAGGAAGGACCAACGTGAGGAGAGGAGAGGTGCTCGAGATGAGAGGTGGCAGCAGGAAGATCAGAGGAGGCAGGATGCAACACTAGGGCTGCTGTGTGAGCAAACAGATGTGCTCCAGCGTCTGGTGGAGCTTCAGGAACAGCAGCAGGATCACAGACTGGCACTACAGCCCCTGTATAACCCCCTCTCCCCTCCCCATGTTCCATAGCCTCCTCACCCAGATGTGTAAGAACGCGGGGGGGGAGGCTCCGTGCACCCTCCCATTCCACCCCAGTGGACAGCCCAAGCAAAAGGCTGTCATTTTTTTAACCTTTTTTTAGTGGCCTTTTCCTTCCTGCCGATCCTCCTCCCAAACCCCACCCGGGTTCTCTCCCTCTTTTTATAATCAATTAATAAAGAATAAATGATTTTTAAATGACAGTGACTTATTTCCTTTGAAAGCAAGCTGTGATCAAAGGGGGGAGGGTGGTTTACTTACAGGGAATGAGTCAATCAAGGGGGCGGGTTTTCAACAAACAGAACTTTCACACCGTAGCCTGGCCAGTCATGAAACTGGTTTTCAAAGCTTCTCTGATGCGCAGCGCTTCCTGGTGTGCTCTTCTAATCGCCCTGGTGTCTGGCTGTGTGTAATCAGCGGCCAGGCGATTTGCCTCAGCCTCCCACCCCACCATAAAGGTCTCCCCCTTACTTTCACAGAGATTGTGGAGCACACAGCAAGCAGCAAGAACAATGGGGATATTGATTTGGCTGAGGTCTGACCAAGTGTGTAACGATCGCCAGCGACTTTTTAAACATCCAAATGCACAGTCTACCACCATTCTGCGCTTGCTCAGCCTGTAGTTGAACAGCTCCTGACTCCTGTCCAGGCAGCCTGTGTATGGCTTCATGAGCCATGGCATTAAGGGGTAGACTGGGTCCCCAAGGATAACTATTGGCATTTCAACATCCCCAACGGTTATTTTCTGGTCTGGGAAGTAAGTCCCTTGCTGCAGCCATTTAAACAGAGTAGTGTTCCTGAAGACGCGAGCATCATGAACCCTTCCCGGCCATCCCACGTTGATGTTGGTGAAACGTCCCTTGTGATCCACCAGTGCTTGCCGCACCATTGAAAAGTACCCCTTGCGGTACCGCTGGTGCTCCGGTGCCAAGATAGGGATATGGGTTCCATCTATCACCCCACCACAGTTAGGGAATCCCATGGCAGTAAAGCCATCCACTGTGACCTGCACATTTCCCAGAGTCACTACCTTTGGTAGCAGCAGCTCAGTGATTGCTTTGGCTACTTGCATCACAGCAGCCCCCACAGTAGATTTGCCCATTCCAAATTGATTCCCGACTGACCGGTAGCTATCTGGCATTGCAAGCTTCCACAGGGCTATCGCCACTCGCTTCTCAACTGTGAGGGCTGCTCTCATCTTGGTATTCTGGCGCTTCAGGGCAGGGGAAAGCAAGTCACAAAGTTCCATGAAAGTGCCCTTACGCATGCGAAAGTTTCGCAGCCACTGGGAATCATCCCACACCTGCAACGCTATGCAGTCCCACCAATCTGTGCTTGTTTCCCGGGCCCAGAATCGGCATTCCACAGATAGAACCCGCCCCATTAACAACATGATCTCCAAAGCACCGGGACCTGCGGTTTGAGAGAATTCTGTGTCCATGTCCTCATCACTCTTGTCGCTGCGCTGCCATCGCCACCTCCTCCTCGCCTCGTTTTTCTGGTCCTGGTTCAGTATAAACTGCACGAGAATGCGCGAGGGTTTACAATGTTCATGACTGCTGCCTTGAGCTGAGCGGGCTCCATGCTTGCCGTGGCATGGCGTCTGCAGTGTTCACCCAGGGGAAAAAAGGCGCGAAACGGTTGTCTGCCGTTGCTTTCATGGAGGGAGGGGTGAGGCTGTACCCAGAACTACCTGCGACAATGTTTTTTGCCCCATCAGGCACTGGGATCTCAACCCAGAATTCCAATGGGCGCGGGAGACTGCGGGAACTATGGGATAACTACCCACAGTACAACGCTCTGGAAATCGACGCTAGCCCTGGTACATGGACGCACACCACCGAATTAATGTGCTTAGTGTGGCCGCATACATTCGACTTTATACAGTCTGTTTCCAAAATTCGAATTCTGTAAATTCAGATTAATCCAGTAGTGTAGACATACGCTTAAAGTGAATTCACTCAGGTAGGAAACTGTTGGTGCTTAGAATTAGTGAGATTTTGGGGGGCTTGGTATTGTTCCCAGACTTGACATGTTAAACCAATAATTCTTCTGTTTTTTCCACATACATTTTTTTTCCTCAATCAGATTAGCTTTGTGCAAGTAATTCTAATGCCTTCTTAAACAATGTGGAGAGAACTAATGATCTACCTGATCCTGTCTGGTCACAGTGTGTATCTAACTGGCTTACAGAAGTAGCAGCTTTTGTACTAAGTCTCTGTCAGATTTGAAATCTCTTATGTTTTCCTTTTTAAAAGTATATGTTGGCCTTGGAAACTATAAAAGCAGATATATTTGAGACATTTCATGGTTGTGCAACCATGTACAAGTTCACATCAGCTAGGATCTCAGAGAAGACTTATCTCGTAACCTATGTAATTAGTCTAGACTCTAGATCATGATCCTGCAACTGTGATAGGAAGGATTGAAAACAAACCCCAGAGAATCTCTGACCATAGTAATAGAGCTAAGTGTGTGGAAATTAACTAGCAGCACTGCATGAAATCATTCTGAATGTCCAAGGTGCATTTCATCAAGTTAGCCTACAATGTAAAATGCATTTTTCTTAATATAACTTGTAAAAAGAAGCCAAGCTGAAAACTTTCTTACCACTTGAGAGCTGACTGTAAAGGCAGACTTGGTCTTGGACTGAATCAGGGCCCCTAATATGCATCAACACAATCAAGAGCCTAGGGAACAAATTGCATTGATTGGTCTTGTATCCTATACCCAGACAGGTTATGGCTAGGTTCATGCCAGATTTAAATCTGTTGGCTTTAGTGGAGTTAAACCACAAGTGAATTTGGCTTTGTATTTTCAGCTTCTAAAAAGAGTTTTTGTGACATGGGTAAACAAAGGGACAGAACTACTAATGACTGTGGAACAAAAACTTCCTGTCTATGGCCATGTCCACACTACAAACTTTGGTCAACGCAAATTACATTAACTGATGTGGCTGTAAGCCGAAGTATCGCTGTTGTGTGCACACACGTGGCTCCTTGCGTCGGCGTTGTGCATACTCATCAGGAGTGCTTGCGTCAATGCACAGTGCAGTGCACGATGGGTAGGTAGCCCAATATCCAGCCTGCCATTTTACGATGCATTGTCTTTTGGAAAGTTTTGGCAATGCATGGTGGGACAAACGAGTAGCGCAGTGGTGACAGGGAGCCAGGGGTCAACTTCTAAGCATGCAAGTGACACCATCCCGTACTGTCATTTATATTCCATAACTTTTGCACTTTTACAAAAAAAAAAAAAATACAATGAATGAATGTATGCAGCCCTCCTCGTTGGCCGCCATCTCTGATAGAAACATGGAGCCTGCATGACTCTGCACTATTCTCATAAGCGTTTCAAGCACAGGATGCACAATCCTACTGTATTTGCTGAGCCAAAAAGAACCAAATCAGCGTGGAACACAGCAAGAACCAATTCAAGATGTTTGGTGGTGTTCATGGAGCAGCTGCAGATGGTGGAGTGCCACTGCTGGGCCCAAGAAACGAGCACTGACTGGAGGGATCACATCGTACTGCAGGCTTGGGATGACAAGCAGTAGCTGCAGAACTTTCAGATGTGCCAGGCCACATTCCTGGAGCTGTGTGCCAAGCTCACCGGAGCCTTTCAGTGCAGGGACACCAGAATGAGAGACGCACTGACCGTGGAGAAGTGAGTGGCGATCGCACTGTGGGAACTTGCAATGCCAGATTGCTGCCTGTCAGTGGGAAATCATTTTGAAGTTGAAAAATCCACTGTGGAGGGCCGTTGTCATGGAGGTGTGCAGGGCCATTAATTGTCTCCCGCTGTCCACGCTTGTGACTCTCGCAATATGCAGGCCGGAGTGGATGGATTTGCAGCAGTGGGGTTCTGAACTGTGGTGGGGCAATAGATGGCATGCATATCTCTATTTTGGCCCCAGACTACCCTGCCATAAATTACATCAACAGAAGGGGCTACTCTTCTGTGGTTATGGAGGCATTGGTGGATTACTGGGGACATTTCACTGACATCAGTGTGGGCTGGTAAGGGAAGGTGCATGACGCTCGCCTCTTTAAGAACACAGGATTGTTCAGAAAGCTACAAGCAGGGACTATCTTTCCCAACCAGCAGATTACCACTGGTGATCATGGGGGACCCAGCCTCGTGAAGCCATACACTGGCCACCTCAACAGCACCAAGGAAAGATTCAGCTACCAGCTCAGCAGGTACAGAATGACAGTTGAATGCGCTTTTGGTAGATTGGAGGGATGCTGACGTTTATTTACTCACAAGATTAGATCTCCATGTGAAAAAACATTCCAATGGTTGTAGTCCCCTGTGGTGTCATGCATAATATCTGTGAGGCAAAGGCGGAAAAATTGCTGCCGGTGTGGAGGGCAGAGGTGAAGCAGGTGTCATCTGAGTTTGAACAGGTTGACGCAAGGGCTATTAGAAAAGCTCGACGCAGATCTATGTTGGCCAGGGAGACATTGAAAGAGTACTTGAACAGTGAACCACAGTAATGCATTGTGGCATACTGTGCTCAACCTGGCCTGGCTGCTTTGGGGCCTGTTAAGGGTTGTGTGGTGCTTGGTGTACATCTGGGAATATAACACTGTCCATGCACCTATTAATTTTGCGGTGTTTGATTATTACACTCACTGATTGTACGAGTTGTGTTACACTGTAACAAGTGTTCTTTCAGAACTGCTAGGCACTCTGCAGCATATGTTGTAAACTAATAAAGAAGTATTTTTATTTTTAAAAGAATAGAATTTTATTCTGTAACTGACATACCCAGGGTACAGTCTGGACTGTTGAACAACTGTGTCTCCTCAGCTCTCTAACCTGGGATGCCTCCTACACTGCTTTGCTGTGAGAGCTGCCACTTCTGGTCTGCCCACACACCGTCTCCAGCATGTAAGTTACTCCCAGTTATAGGGTGTGAGTGCTGTAGCTAGCCAGCCACCCTTGAATTACACTGGAGAGGGACACCAGCAAACTCCCAGTCCCAGACTTTCCCCAGAAATGTACATCTTGTACTGCCCAGATCTCTCCTGGACAATACAAGCTCATATTAAGTCCATTATTTTATTAATAGAAAACGAGATGCACAAATCCTGTTTTCCCCAAATGGAATTTCCCAAACACTTCAGTTCAAACACACTGGTTTAGATCAAACAAGTTTATTGTCTATAAAAGGATAGATTTTAAGTGAATACAAGTAATGAGGCATAAAAGTCAGAATTGGTTACAAGAAAAATTAAAACTCAACTAATGCCTAACTTAACAAACTAGAATAAATTCAAAGCCAAGTCTCTCACCCCACGTCTTTCGGCAGCCCTACTAGCTGAACTTCTTTCAATCAGGATCCCTCCCCCTGTGCAATGCTGCTTCCTTCGTTCTTCAGGTCTCATGGATGCTGTAGGTAGAGAGAAAGGGAGGAATGATTTGGGGCGTCTGGCCTCCCTTCTTATAGTTCTTTCCTTTGTTCAAGAAGCATTTCCGGCTGAGGTTCAGAAGATAAAAAGTCTATGTGGATGAGAACCCCAAGCTGTTTCTTTTTAATATGTAGATTTTTTTTCGACCCATGTCCCTATTCCTGCCAATGAATACCCACTTAAGCATGTGTTGGCCCATCTGACCTGCTGACACCTGGCTGAGGCATCTACTTGTCTTTTGTCTCTGAGGAATTGGTTTGGCCGCTCCCCAGACTCGGACTATGTCTTAGGAACACCATACAGTGGAATCTGATAACTTACAATGTTGCCCCACACATTTTAAGAGGACAGTATTGACCAGCGAGGTATGAGTTTTCAAATGATACCTCAAAGGCATACTTGTACAAAGATTATCATAATAGCATGCACAGGGTGAATACACGGCTACAGACCATCACAGTAATAAAACCTGTGCAAAGAAAAATCTGCAATTTAAAAGCAAATATATTAAAAACTTAATGGAACAGACTTTAATAAGGGGAAAGAACTTTCATGTCCATTTTATCTACACATACACTGACCTGTGAGAGCCATGGTTGCTGTATGTGAAGCTGTGATGTTCCTTAATGTTCCCCTGACAGGAGTGGTAGGGGTAGGGATACGACCCCTGATGCCATGTGGAATATTGAGGGAAGGTATAGGGAGGTGCCGTAATGGAGTTAATCATGGACTGCAAAGGGAGGCAAGCCCACGATTGTTGAACCTGTAGGTCCAGAAGAGTTTGCAGCATCTGTGCTTGCTGCTGTTGAAGCCCATTCGTGTCCTGGTGCATCTCCCTCTCCTTTTCCTGCTGGGACTCCTGGGCCTTTCTCCTGTCCGTGCTTTCCTTCTCCAGGCTATCTGGAGGTTAGGTTCATCCTCCAGGTCCTGTGCTCACAGTCTGATGCAGCACTATCTTGCAGGATCTCATTGAACATGTCATCCCGAAGCCTCTTCTTTCTCCTCCTTATCTGACTCAGGCATTCCACGGGTGTGGAGGGGAAAACCCTCAAGGCCGCGATGGCAGCAGCTGCAGATAAAATGTTGTTGTCAGTGGAATGCAATGGAAAGCAAAACTTAAGATTCAGAACTCCCTTCCTTGGCTCCTGTAAAGTTTTAAACAAGATGTACTCATTGACACGTCTGCTTCGGAGTGCTTGTGTATGGCACCATGCGCAGCTCCAGCCATGGTGGGTACAGCCCGCCAGGGGTGAGGGAAACGAGGAGGGAATTTCTCGGTTGCATGAAACTATGAGTATAGGGCAATAGCACGGAATAATGGCACCATTTTTCACAGGCAGGGGTGATTTTAGCTGATGTCTCTCTCCAGAGGGTAACAAAGGCACAAGAGAGTACAGCTGCTGCTGACGTGCCAAAGCCACCCGGGCCCATGTGCTGCTAGCCTCCGTACTGCAGTGGTGCCTGCTGAAGTTATCGCTGACTGAAGATATCACATATAGAAATGTCCTGCTGTGGAGGAAAAAATAAGGCCGCCCTCCCTAGAAACCTTCGGGGGAAGTTTGCAGTGTACTTCCATGAAAATTTCATTAAGATATCTCAGGAGGATTCAAGGGATATAAACAAACTGGTTCCCATGGTGCCGCCCCCCCTCCCCTTGTCTGTCTCTATGGGGAATGAAAAGCCGATAACTATGCTATGTCTCTTTGTTGTATCACTTCCTCTTCTGGTACGAGAAAATTAATGCAAGTCGATAGCTGTGTCCTGTTAAGTTGGGATTCCCATCACTGTAATGGGAAATAAATGTACACACTTATGCAGAGGAAGGAACCTCGGATTGGGCTCGCTCATGCTTGACTAAACTGCAGTGGAGTCTCAAACAGATCCTGGTTCATGACATAGCAGGACCACGCAATGACATCTTCCCCCATCCTCCTCCTTGTGCTCATTTTTCACACCAAGGGCCTGTGATATGGGCTTCTTGGAGGTATGCAGGGTGGTCTGTGGGATGATAGTGGGATCTCCACAAAATATGGCATACAGCGCTTTGTAGAAGTGGCTAGTTTGCAGCTCAGCGTCAGATTGACTGTTGGCCTCCCTGGCCTTCTGATATGCCTGGTGCAATTCCTTTGCTTTCACATGGCACTGCTGCTCATGCCTGTCATACCCTTTCTCCTGCATTCCCCTGTGCAATCTGCTCGTTGATGTCCATGTTTCTGTGGCTGGTCAGTAGCCGTTTGCACAGCCTCTTCTCCCCACAGACCCAGGGGAGAATATCCAATATCTCCTGTCTACTTCTCGCTGGCTGGCATGGTCAGCTGGGCAGTTGCACCCAACAGTGGAGAGCTGCTAGGTGTGCTCGCGAAGCTGGACAATCAGGGAAAAGGTGAGGGTCTTTAAAGGGGAGTGCAGCCTTCTGGTTTCCGTGACCCTTGGGCAGTGGAGTTCACAACTGTAACTGGAGCGGTCAGCACCTGGCATTGTGGGACAGCTGCTAGAGGGCTGTTAGGGTTGACCTAAGTAATGAAGTGTCTACCCTGAGGTCAGTGCAGTGCAAGTACATCGACCATGGCTCAAAGCTGCTCAGGGAAATGGTGTTACTGTGTCACTGTAATGGGGCTGTTACATCGGTGGGAGGCATGCACAACTATGTTGATGCAAAGCTGCTTACGTTGACCGAACTTTGTAGTGTAGACTAGGCCTATGTAAACTAAGGAATCTTTTTAATACCCCCGCGCGCCCCCACCCCTAAATGAGAGAGAATAAGTAGTCCTATAGACTGTCCACCTCTTCCTTTCCAAACGCAAAATGTTTGAGTCACAGGCCAAACTTGACTAGCCAGACCCTCTAAACATTGAGCTATGTATGTCCGGTAACTTCAGGATAGATTGTAGTACTCCCACTTCAACTGGATGCTTCTGGTTATATGGTGCTTTCATTCTCAGGTGTTTGATGCTGGTGAGTTTTTTGGAATAATGCAAGTAGAGGAAGTGGAGGAGGAGGAAGAAGATGATGATGAAGAAGAAATTGAAGACGAATTGAAAAAGAAACCAAATCCCGGAAACGAACTCTGTTACAAAGTTATTGTAACCAATGAGAATGGACTACAAGCAGCAAATCCCAATAGGTAGGTTCTAGTCTTAGAATTTATGCTAGATCTCCTTATTTGAATAACCTTAACTCCTGAAGTGATTGAGTATGTGTCACTTGTTCTGAAACTTGTTGGTTTAACTGCCTTTCCATAATGAATCTTTACTGGAAAATTGAATTGTCTCAGAAAGATGAACTGGCCACATCTTGTAAAATGAGCCTCACAAATGGTATTTGGTTTGTGTGATCCTGGGCACCCCTGTTATTCATACCTTACACACTACTCAGGGCCGGCTCCAGGCACCAGCTTAACAAGCAGATGCTTGGGGTGGCCAAGGGAGAGGGGTGGCACCAGCGGCAATTTGGGGGCAGCAGGTCCCTCACTTCCTCTAGGAGCTGCCGCCGATCACGGCTTTTTTATTTTTTTTTTTTCCAATTGCCGCTGCTGATCGCGATCGCGTCCTTTTTTTTTTTTTTTTTGCTTTGGGCAGCAGAAATGCTGGAGCCAGCCCTGACACTACTTCAATGATATCTGGACAATATATGCCTTGGGAGGTATCCTTTAAAAACTAATAACCCACTGGTCAATAACATCACTGTGAAATGTATGTGAGAATGCTATATGTAGAATTATGTATAGTCACGGATATTTTGGAGAAATCTAACATCTCGCACCAGGTGTGCCCAGATTCAGTGTGCTATTCCTTTGTATCAAAGATCGCAGGAAGAAATCATTGCATTGTAAAAATCATCAGTGGGGGGCGGGGGAGACAGCATGAAGTCTGCACCAGACAGCATGGTGCCCACACCCAGCAGGGACAAGCAACTTCATCTTGGGATACATTTCAAAGGTTTACTGGACTATACACAGAGGGGGAACAAATCCTTAAGTTATCCTTCACCCGAGAAAAGCCAGCACCTTGGACTGTGTGAGGATCCTGGCTAAGAGCTAGTCAGCTGTTGCTAGAAAAAGAAGATGGTGAGGAAACTATCTTGAACAAAGACCCTAACTTATTAATTTAGGTCTTGGCTATTAGAAAACTTATTTTTACTTGTTTTGTAACCCTTTCTGTCTTAACTCCTTATACTTGGTATCACTGAAACCTATGACTTCTTGTTTAATAAGCTTGTCTAACTTTTAATACAAACTAATTCAGTATTGTGATTGAAACAAGTGTTTTGTCAAACCCCAATTAAATTAATGAGCTGCAGTGTATTGACTCTTTAAAGGAGTAACAAACTTAATATCTTCTGGGAACGTACAGTGATGGGGCTGTGCATTGCAGCGAGACCTCTCTACGGAGCTCGGGGACTGGAATTCAGTGACTGTTACTGTTAACCTAGGAAAGGTAGAGTCTGGAGGAATTTTCTAGTGAGAGAGACTGGTGTGGCAGGGAGGCGACACACAGTTCACACTTGCTGAGGCAGAGCAGTAGCACTGTGGCCCAAAGCTCTATGTGTTCCCAACAGGATGTTACAGGTTGCAAGTATCACTGTTGTCTCTCTTTAGAACGCAGGAGGATGTGATCAGAAATCCGTATTTGCAAACTGGGGAGCAGAGATTATTGGATAGCTACTTGGTGGTCTCTATTCAGTTATGAATAGTAGATGGTTGTAACTGATTAATTACAGTTGCCTTATCAGCAGTTTCATCAGTAGAGCCCTGCAAATCTGCAGATATCCATTTTATATCTGTGGACCATTTTTGCAGACCATGGATCGAATATGGATACAAATTTTGTATCCGTGCAGGGCTCTAAATATAGGATCTCAATGGCTATATTTCCCCCATGCTGACTTACTCTGCAGAAGCAGCCTTCCTCTCCAACTGACCTGATACGACAATGAAGTCGGGAGAGGTTTCCTAAATCGCTTGGCTGCTTAAAACCCCGCAATAGGAGCATGGGGCGGGGTTTGCTGCCTGTCTTAATTGATCACCTCCCCTTTCTCTGTATGGGGAGGGGAAGAGGGAATGTGGGATCTCTAAGGGCTTGTCTACACTTTCAAGTTTTGTTGCCAAAAACTGGCTTTTGGCGACTAAACAGCGATAGCATACATACTGCAAGGTCACTTTTTTCGAAACCCCCCTTAGTTTTGGTGACAAACTTCCACTCCTGCGAGAGACTTTTGTCTTTTCCCCTCCCTTTTTTGTTGACAAACAGCCAGTGTAGACACCACAGGTGTGTGTGTGTGTGTGTTTGTTTTTTTTTAAATTGGCCTCCAGAAAGTATCCCACAACTCCCTTGCTGCCACTCTGGTCAGCAGTTTGAACTCCGCTGCCCTGCAGCCAACCCCCTTGAAAGCCCCTAGACTTCTAAATCTCATTTCCTGTTTGCTGGTTTCCCAAGTGAGCATGGCTGGCTATCGTCCCAAAAACACTCCTGGTTGGACCACCGCTGAGTTGTTGGATCTGATCATATATGGGGAGAGGAGTCTGTTCAGTCGCAGCTGTGAGTGACCCATAGGAATCGGGACACATACGGGCAAATTTCTCGAAGCTTGTGGGAAAAGGGCTCTGATCGGGACATGCAGCAGTGCAGAGCGAAGATAAAGGAGCTGAGGCAGGCATACCATAAGGCGTGGGAGGCGAATCATCACTCTGGTGGTGCACCCAAGACCTGTCGCTTCTATAAGGAGCTGAATGCTATCCTCGGTGGTGACCCCACCTCCGTTGCCAGTTGCCCTGTGGATACCTCACAGGCTGCTGAAAGGGGGGTAACCCTGAGGCTGAAATTGTGGATGAAGAAGTTGAGCTAGATGAGGCTGTGGTGCTCCTAGTGGGGCAGGCAGCCAGGAACTTTCCTCAACTCCAGAAGTGCTCAACAGGGAGCAGGAAGCAGATGAGACTCCAGGTAAGTTGCTGTGGCTTGTGTAGGGAATCGAAAAGTGGGAGGCAGGTAGTGTGTAGCTAATCTGCATGGCCAGCAGGGTGTCGATGGACATCGAAACCTGCAGGAAATCCTCCAGAGAGAGGCTCTGGAAAGTTTCCAAGAGGTACTTGTTAATCCTCTGCCGCAGATTCCAAGGGATTTCAACCTTGTTAGGTCCCCCATTGTAGGAAACTAGGGTGACCAGATAATAAGAAAAATATATCAGGACACGTGGGGGGGGCAGGGTGCCACGGAAGTGCAAAAAAAAACCAAAAAAAAACCAGGAGCGCCACCGAAGCCAAATGGCGTCCCAACCATACATCCGTTGGGACACGGGGCGAACAGCTGAATATCGGACAGTCCTGATTTTATCGGGACGTCTGGTCACCCTATAGGAAACTGTGCCGTGCCATTTAACAATCACTGGAGCTGGACTAAAGCGGCACATAGCTGAGCTGCAGATAGACCGGCGTGAAAGCCGCAAGCATTCAGCAGCTGAGCCCTGGTTTCCCTACTCACCCTCATCAGCGACATGTCAGCCAGCAGGTTGGCCACCTGTGAAAAATTGTGGGAGAATTTTATGAGTTCCCTGCAAAGCTCCCCTGCAAGCCGAGACCTTTTTGTCCATACTCACAACTGCTCTCCCCCCCCCCCCCCCATTCCCAAAACTCACACTGATTGGGGTGCCCTTGTTACTAAAATGTTTCAGTCGTTTGCTGGAATGTAACAATCCCTCTTCTGTTCAGCACATCACGCACCCCCACGGACCCAGCTGTGACAGATGAGAAAAAATCCTAGGCGCAGCAAAGAGGAGATGTTCCGGGGGGTTCTACAGCACGATGAGAGACAGACCAGGGCACGGAGAGAGTGTTGGGAAGCCGAAAGGCAGGACAGAAGAGAGAGTGCTGCATATGCTAGGCAATCAACAGAGCAGATGATAAAAGTTATGGAGGCTCAGACAGAGATGCTCAAGTCCTTGATACAGCTGCAGACTGAGCAGATCCGTGGTCGACCTCCACTGGAGCACTTGCAGATGCACAATTCTTTGCCAACGCCACCCCCTTCTATGCCCACACATTCCTTTTCACTCCACAGCACTCCTGAGTTTTCCTCATCGCTCCACCCCCTATCACAGCTCGCACAATGATAGCTGAAGCTACACACAGTTGTGAGGTTTTACCCTTTTTAACAATAAATAAAGGCTAGGGTATTTAATGGTACAGCGTTTTTATTCTGTGTTCTACAAAAGCGTATAGCAATCAATTCGCTCTCAGGAACAGGCTTCTAAAGCATTGTGTTGCACGGAGCTTGGGCCCCAAAATTGTACATAGATGCAACAGGGAAGCTGCTCCAAAGTGGACGTGTTACTGCCCCTCATTGTCAAAGTGGTTCCTTAAAGCCTCTCTGAGGTTAATAGCAGCCCTCTGGGCTCCTCTGACAGCCCTAGCATCTGGCTGTTCAAACTGTGCAGCCAAGGCTCTGCCTCAGTGCTCCACACCAGAGCTAACATTTCACCCTTTGATTCACACAGATTATGCAAAGTGCAGCACCCAGCTATGACCACGGGAATATTATCCTCGGTGAGGTCTAGCCTGCCATTGAGACCCCTCCAGTGAGCTTTCAAACAGCCAAAGGCACGTTCGACTACCATGCGGCACCTGCTCAGCCTGTTGTTAAAATGCTCCTTCCTGATGTCCAGGTGCCCTGTGTAAAGTTTCATGAGCCAGGGCTATAAGGGGTAAACTGGGTCTCACAGGATTACTATGGGCATTTCCACATCCCCCACTGTGAACTTGTGATCTGGAAAGAAAGTCCCCGCCTGCAGCTTTCGGTATATGCCACTGTTCCTAAAGATGCGTGCGTCATGCATCTTTCCAGACCAGCCTGCATTGATGTCCGAGAAATGCCCCCGGTGATCCACAAGCGCCTGCAACACCATGGAGAAGTATCCCTTCCTATTGATGTATTTAGAGGCAAGATGATCTGGCGCTGAAATCGGAATGTGTGTGCCATCAATGGCCCTGCCACAGTTAGGGAAACCCATCCACTATGTTATGCACATTTCCCAGCATCACAGTCCTATGCAGCCGGAGGTGATTTATTGCCCTGCACACTTGGTTCTGTTATACAAGGCGCTGGTGAGACCTCATTTGGAGTACTGTGTGCAGTTCTGGTCTCCCATGTTTAAAAAGGATGAAATCAAACTGGAACGGGTACAGAGAAGGGCCACTAGGATGATCCGAGGAATGGAAAATCTGTCGTATGAAAGGAGACTCGAGGAGCTCGGCTTGTTTACCTTAACCAAAAGAAGGCTGGAGGCGGGGGATATGATTGCTCTCTTTAAATATATCAGAGGGATAAATACCAGGGAAGGAGAGGAATTATTTCAGCTCAGTACTAATGTGGACACGAGAACGAATGGATATAAACTGGCCGTCAGGAAGTTTAGGCTTGAAATTAGACAAAGGTTTCTAACCATCAGAGGGGTGAAGTTTTGGAACAGCCTTCCAAGGGAAACGGTGGGGGCGAAAAGACCTCTCTGGCTTTAAGATTAAGCTTGATAAGTTTATGGAGGGGATGGTTTGATGGGATAAAGTGATTTTAGTCAATAGGTTAATAACGTGCCATCGCTGGTAATTAGTAACAATGGTCAATGATGGGATATTAAAAGTTACTACAGAGAACTTTTTCCAGAGGGTCTGGCTAGAGAATCTTGCCCGCATGCTCGGGGTTCAGCTGATCGCCATATTTGGGGTCGGGAAGGAATTTTCCTCCAGGGTAGATTGGCAGAGGCCCTGGAGGTTTTTCGCCTTCCTCCGCAGCATGGGGCAGGGGTCGCTTGCTGGAGGATTCTCAGTGATTTGAAGTCTTTAAATCATGATTTAGGGACTTCAACAGCAGAGTCAAGGGAGAGAATTCTTCCAGGATTGGGTGGGTCAGCTTTTGTGGCCCGCATCATGCGGGAGGTCAGACTAGATGATCATAATGGTCCCGTCTGACCTTAGAGTCTATGAGCCCCAAGAGTGGATTCTCTCGCTCCACATTGATTTGCAACTGAACAGTAGCAGTCCGGATTCACCAGCTCCCACACAGCGATTGCAACATGCTTCTCTACTGGAAGGGCAGCTCTCAATCTGGTGTCCTTGCGCCGCAGGTCAGGGGCCAGCTCAGCACAAAGCTCCATGAAGGTTGCTTTACGCATCCTAAAGTTCTGGACCCACTGATCATCATTCCACACCTGCATGACAACACGATCCCACCAAATCAGTGCTTATTTTCCTAGCCCAAAAGCAACCCTCTACCGTATGCAGCTGCTCTGTGAATGCGCAAAGCACTGATAAGTTGCTGCCGTCCATATCGCACTTGGGTGTCTGCGATTCATCCTCCGCTAACTTTGCGAGTAACTGTACTGCCATGCGTGATGTCCTCACGACAGCTAACAGTGCATAGGAGAGAAGTGCGGGATCCATCCTCTCTCTCTGCAGATGCTGGCGTGCACTACAAAAGAATGACAGTTGGAAAAACGGCATGAAAGAAAGCCATCGACCTTTTGGAGGGATGGGACACAAAGCGGTGCATGACAGTACATTTTGCACATCCCTGGATGTGCCGCACTCCGTTTCTGCATTCTCAAAACACCTAGCGACGGATGGTGTCGCCAGACACTGTGGGATACATACCTACAGTCCATTGCTCTCGCTATCGACAAAGGTGCCCTGAATGTGGACACGATCTGTCGACAGAGGGAGCAAATGTAGACACGCTTTGGAGACTTCACTTTTGTCGGGGGGGTTTTCCTTGTCGTTAGTTTCATCGACAAAAATTGCCAGTGGGGGAAGCAGCCTAAACTTGCCAAGGCAGCCCCCAGAAAAGCGTATATTTACTTCTTTAAAAAGCAACAGAGGGTCTTGTGGCACATTTAAGACTAACAGACGTATTGGAGCATAAGCTTTCGTGGGTGAATGCCCACTTCATCAGACGCTAGACGTCTTGTGTCTGATGAAGTGGGCATTCACCCATGAAAGCTTATGCTCCAATACTTCTGTTAGTCTTAAAGGTGCCACAGGACCCTCTGTTGCTTTTTACAGATTCAGATTAACACAGCTACCCCTCTGTTAATTTACTTCTTTGTTACTTTAATTGCCTATTCATTTCTTTAAGTAGCCTGTTGTTTGTTTTGGGGCTTTGGAGGGGGGAAGCTTCTGCTTTAGCAAGCCTATATTGGCTTCTTTGTGGATGTAATTGCCCATTCGTTTAAATAAAGTAATCTGTTGCTTTTCTTTAAGTAGCTTTGTCATTGAAGTGTTGGCTTGTTTTTTGTCTTGATGATTGCCAGTGCCTCAGAAATGGGATTGGCTTGGTTTGGGCTTGCTGTGAAAAGGCAGTGCAGTTTTTTTATCTTGTAGACCTGGGAGCATATGAGCTTCAGACAACTGCTTCCCTGCCTTTTGAGATCCTACTTCCAAAAAAGGTGGAAATACAGCAAGTGTGGCATAATGAGAGGTTTGTATCTCGACAAAGCTTTGCAACTGGGAACATACAACCTAGAAACCCATTTAATGCAGCAACCACACCCACCACTTCTGCCTAAGGGAAATGAAATCCACTAGAGAGGGATCTCCATAGTACAAGAGAAATCCAGGGCTAAGTTTAGCCCTCACACTTATGCAAATTGTCCTATACATCTGTGAAGGCATAATTTGAGCAAGAGCTGACCCTTGACCCTTAGGTTGACACAGGATAAGCTCCTTTAATTATGCTTACTGGGTGCACAGAAGAAGGATGAGTATCAAGAGGCACAGGTTTCTATGACTGCATGAGGCATTCACCTTGCATGCTGCACTCTGCACTCTATGGCTTGTAACATGCAATTTGCACCCTATGTACCATGCACCTCATTTATTCAGATTCAGCTAATACCAGTGAAAGTTCACTTTTTTTTTTTAAATCACGTTGTCAGTTCATCAGCTCAAATTGAAATCGTCACTGCATCACCCCTCTGCACTTCCTTGCCGGTCACCACCAGAAAAGTTTCCATACTCTGTGTTTAAAAAGCCAGTGGTCAATGGAGAAAGAAATTAAGTGCTGGTGCATACAGTTTGAAGGGAAATAAGAAAAGCGAATCACCAATTTGGAATACATTCAGATATCTTTTTTGATGAAAAGGGAGATACTGTGTCTGGATATGTTGCATGTGTCACATGCAAAAAAAAGTTGTATTTTTAGTAGCCATAAAACCGGTACTTCAAAATTACTTAAACATAAATGTAGACCAGAATCGGGATCCAGTTTGCTGAAGATATTTACCAAGCAATGTATCACTATCACACGAGACATGAAGACAAGTGTGACGCAGGAATTATTGAAGTTTGTAGCAACAGACATAAGATCTTTCGAGGTAGTCAGTGGCAAGGGCTTCCTTGCATATTCTCAATGTTTGATTAACATGGATGCCAGATATGGTCAAATAGATGCGTGTGCACATTCCACAACATGTGGAACAAGAAAACAAATCTCCACGGAGCTGAAAACATTCTTGGCACAGTGAGTGAAGGGGTTACCCTCAATCTGTGGATGATTACAGAAAGGTTGCCTATTGGGGAGTAACTGTTCATTACATAGTCACAATGTGGTGGAGCGGGTGCTTTGTGACTTGGTTTGAGAGCGGGAAACCAAAAACTGCAGAGAACATTGGATCGGCTGTTTTTCGGGCACTCAGAAGATTTTTGATATATACAGCAGTACCAATAGTTTTCATTACGGACCGGAGAGTGAACATGGTTGCAGCCCTCCTGCACCCACGTGGGGACGCTGACCTGGAGGCAGGGAGCGCCTGCCATCGTTCCACCTCTAAAGTTAGTATTTATAAATAGAGACTTCTAGCACTGGTGGGATTGAGGAGTTGTGCTCCTGCCTTTCTCTCTTTCTGTAGTATCTGAGGTTGTTTGAGCAATGTGATCTTACCCAGTAGTTCCATAATCAGTTATAACAAATAAGTTTTTATTTAAATACTGTGTTCCAATAATGTGCATAGGCTTGGGAGAATAAATTTTTTTTTAAATAATTTTTAAATAATTTTGAATGATATCAGTGTTTATTTTTAAGCATTTTCTTTCTTTTTTTAGCTATTGAAATGTTCACATTGGGACATTGTGGTGTGTATCAGACAATAGGGGGTCAGCCAATATTTAATAACAGTAGACACAGGGACTCAAAGTTGAAGCTTTTATAGCTGTTAAAACACAGATTGTCAATATCACATGTCAATGTATACAAAATAAATATCCTTAAATCAAACTAAGTTCTTCAGCAGCATTTTTCTTACTTTGCTTATCTGTACATTTCAATTATTATAGGAAAATTTTTTGTTGGTTTGTATGTATATGGTGAAATTGACATTTACCAATAAAAATCTAATCCCGTCAAGCCTAAATATGTAGCACTTTCCTTCTCAAATATGAATTACTCTTCACAGGCTCATTGGAAAGTGAGCACTGCTAGATCCACTTTATAGATTGGGGGCAAGGGAGCAGGAAGGTTGGTGTATCAGAGACCTCAGAGGAGAGCCAGGATTATAAACTACGAGTTCCTCTTTCTGTACTTGAACTTTCAACCATACCTTTTATGGAAATTATAGTTACTGTACAGTACACTTTATTCAGCCGAGGGTACTACTAGGAAGATAATCCTACTTCTAGCAATGCAAAAAAAACCCTCATTTTGGCAGGGCCGCCCAGAGGGGGGGGCAAGTGGGGCAATTTGCCCCGGGCCCCGCAGGGGCCCCCATGAGAGTTTTTTGGGGCCCCTGGAGCGGGGTCCTTCACTTGCTCCAGGGGCCCGGAAAACTCCCGCGGGGCCCGGGCCCCTGGAGCTTCTTCTGCTCTGGGTCTTCAGCGGCAGTTCAGTGGCGGGGGGTCCTTCCGCCCAGGGACCTGCCGCCAAAGTGCCGGGTCTTCGGCGGCGGGGGCCCCCTGCCGCCAAAGACCCCAGGCCCCCTGAATCCTCTGGGCAGCCCTGCATTTTGGTGAAGAAATAACTCTGCTGTTGAGCCTTCTACAAGAAAGCACAGCCTTTCTCAACAAATGCATCTTGTTTTGTGTGTGTGTTGACAAGAGGCATATTGTTGTAACATTACTAAAATTCTGTCCTTAGCATTTTCCTTATCGACCATGCCTGGACATACCGTGTTGAACATGCACGCCAGCAGCTGTTGCACGTTCCCGGTCTGCTTCACAGAATGGCAAACCTCATGGGAATAGACTTTCACGGAGAGGTCGCGGATGAGGGAGCTATTGAGCAGGTGTTGCAAGAAATGTGGAAATACAACCAGACCTACCAGCTGTCTCAAGGGGTAAGTGACTCCTTTAATCAAGGATATTTAACTGCTCTGCTGGATCCCGAATTTAATCATACTAATACATGGGTAACTAATACAGATGTCTCTCTCCAATATAAAAACACTCCTTTTGAGCCATTTAAGAATGGACTGCTGCTCAGAAGAGGGAGAGCAAGTGCCTTGCAATTGTAAAAAGCAGTGAGAAGCTGCCAACATTTTAACAAAGGGTTACTCATAAAGGTTTCCCTCTTAAACTATGACAAATTTCATATAACAAGGAAGCACATTCAGCAAAGAAGAGGAGTTAGAAGAATGAGAAATCTGTTGGTTGTTTTTCCTTTCTTAAACATTTCCTTCAATTTACAAGAGAATCAACTCTCTCTCAAAACAAAATAAGGCAGCATACAGTTGAGCAAGCAAGCAAGCTTGCGTTAAGTGTGTTTGTTAGCAGTCAGTAGTGATATATTGTTTGTAAACTACAGTGAGCATAGGTGTTCTGATATACTGTGATGAGGTATGCTGATAAACAGAGCTGTGAAAGGGAATATTAGGATAACTCACTTCTTTAGGTGTTGTTTGTTTTGTTTTTTTTGTTTGTTTTTATTAAATGTACTCTTCTGGGAGGCAGAGTGGCCTAGAGGATAGAGTAGTGGACTGGAACTCGGGAGATCTGGGTTTTATTCTTGTTTTGGCCACTGGCTTGCTGGATGATCTTGGGCAAGTCATTTGACCTCTTTGTGCCTTGGTTTCCCCATCTGTAAAATGGGGATCATGATACTGACCTCCTTTTGTAAAGCACTTCAAGATCTACTGATGAAAGGCATTGTTTGAGAGCTAGGTATTATTTGTTTATTTATTACTATTCTACACTTTCTGCTAATCCAAAATTGTCTTAACTGTCATACTATCATCTGTTCTTCCTTCACTGGAAAATCATAAATCTTGTTTAGTTGAAACCGAGCATAGTAATATGGCTTTAGCATGAGCCCCTAACCCCTTTTTGTCTTGCAGCATTCTTTTAATAGCATGCTGTGTAAGGGGTGTCTTTCTTCTCTCTTCCCTCCTTCCCCACTCCCTCCCAGACTGCAGAGGAGAAGGTTCCTGTCTGGTATATTATGGATGAATTTGGATCCCGAATTCAGCATTCAGATGAGCCTACCTTTGCAACTGCACCTTTGTTTTACATTCCTCAGCAAATTGCTTACACGGTTCTCTGGCCTTTAAGGGATCTTGAAACTGGTGGTAAGTGTGTCTGTACATCAAGTATGTGATCTGTTTTTATCCAAAGTTCAGAACTCAACTGAATTTACATACCAAATCAATTCTATCTTATCACAATTCTGGTATGAGCTTAAACCACCCCCCACCTCTCCAACATCCTGCATGTCTTTAGAACACTTATACCTCTACCTTTTCAATGGCAAAACATCATATAACTTCTCACTCCCATCATGACTCGTATAAAAGAGGATGTGGAGGCCCTCCTCTGCCCAGAAATGTTGTTGTAGTAGTAACAAAGGATTGGAGAGTTTTTCTCTTTGTTGTCCAACTGAACTGCTTTTGTTAGACAGCAGTGGATAGAAAAATTACACAAACTACATTACAGGGACATTATTTAAGCTGCAAAGTAAAGCACTCAAGATAAGGAAATGACCGATTTAAAACTGCCCAGGTAGCTTTAATTTGGCACCCTTCATCTATCCTGTGCACTGAATGAGGCGGAGCTCCTGGGGGGAGGAAAATTAAGATGTGAACATATAGCTAACACTGAGTAACACTTTTAAATTACACATTTTATAAAACTTTTTTTTTATCATTGATGTTGTCACATAATTTATGGTTGAATTATGTCATTTGCATGAATGTGGTGTGGGGAAGGTTGTTGGTGGAAAATGACTAGCAACCCTACAATTACTTTTATATCCCCCCTTAGAGGAAGTGACTCGTGACTATGCCTATGGGGAAACTGATCGTTTAATCAGGAAGTGTATGTTGTTGCCATGGGCGCCTGCTGACGTATTGGATGTTAACTATTCTACACCAGAACCATCAGAAGATCACTACCAGGTATAATCCTAATGAATCTTTTCTTTAGGATCTCTCTTTTATTAAGATGATCTCTTAAAACCTGGAATTACTTTGGTTTTGTTTCTCTTCCTGACTGCAATATGAAGTATCAAGATTTCATAATCTAAAAGATTGCATTATATAAACTTAAATTCTATATAAGATGGAGATGTAGTGAAGCCAGAAATAAAAATATATGGCAGTTCTAAAACTAAAACAATAGTGATGTGCCACATCTTGCAGTTCCCTTTGCTATCTCACATCCAAACAGAGGCACCAAGTAGTCTAGTTCAAAGGCTTCTGACCTGCCATAAACCCAAATTATGTGGAATTCATCATGCTAATTCAGAGGTTGGAGCAATTGCTAAATAGGTTCATCCCTATTGGATTTATCATTACAGAATATTTGGTCAATCCTGTAATATAGGAAGATTAATCTTTGTATACAAGGAACAAAATCTTATTTCCAGTCTCATTATTCATTTTATGTTACAGTTCTAAAGCAATTAAATACTACAGCGGGGACAGCATTTCCAAGCTGATGACTCTGCTTTTCAAGTATCTTTCCCACAAATACTTCTCTTTTGAGCTTGTGTGCTGTGACAAAGAACTAGGTTATATTTTAAGGGTGTGAAGTGAATGTCTTGTGGTGTCTTCTCTTTTGTCAAATAAGCTACAAAAAATGTGCCAAGACTTTCCAAAACAGGAGACTAACTTTTATGCGTCAGTGGAAACTGTTGGTTGCTCATAGGGTGGATTGATTTTAATCATGGTTTAAATCAGCTGTTGGGAAACTTTTGATTTGAATAATTGATTTTAATCGTGTTTTGCATTTATACTGCTTTAAGAAAATAACTTACCCATTTAAGAGAGGCTGAATCTCATTGGTGGATAACAATTAAAAATGCTAATTCGCAACTAAACATAACCTTTACACTAAATCTGGTGCTGCTTTTTGCTAATCAGGAAGATATGTTATATCTATGTACATTTATTTAAGCAATTATATAGTTTTTTTTCCTAGATGATTAATTTTTTACTTTTTCAAGTTCTATTTGGATGGAAATACTAATTCAATTAACAATGCACTGAAAAGTGTTTTAATTTTTTTTTTATTAAATAAAGCTACCTTAAATATGGTGGATACATAATCTCTGTGATAAGAAGAAAAAAAAAAGCTTATCAAACTATGTTTTGCATTTAAAACTAATGTATTAAACAAAGGGAATAATATTGATAGCTAGTGAACTGAACTGATTGTTTCTGGTCACAATGTCTGTCAACATTTTAGAACTAGTAGATCTCATCCTCTTACGCATAGCTTTTATTCATAGATGGGAAGAAGAAGAAAACAGGTTTTCCTGCTTTTGCAACTCCCACTTGGCGTCTTAATTTTGAATGAGCAAATCACTGAACTGAATTAGTAGAAAAAACTGAAATTAAGAAAATATTCTCTGTGCACCTCCAGAAGAGGCTACTGCTGTCAAGAACTACCGTAATTTAGCAATTCATCAGACTCTGATACTAGGTGCTTAGCCTATGACTTCCACCAGTTCACTGTATTGACTTTCTTTAAAACTTGGCAGCAAATGTACTGCTTAATATTTTTTTAATTTAATTAAATAATTTTAATAAATATAATTTAGGCTTTAGCGTAGGTTGTCAATGTCGAATCTAATTTTAAATAGCTTTTAAAAATATAATTTTAATTAAAATAAATAGAAATACGTTTTTGATTTAATATTTTTTAAATCCGTGCTCGGTGCTCAGAACTTTCAAAATTCAGGACAGGCCTTTGAGGGCTCCCCTCCCATACCACAGTGGTCTGCTACTCTTGGGCCACATGGTGAGGGATGGGACAGCTGATTAGCCCCAGTTACTTTAGTGACTGCAGCCAGTCAGAAACCAGATTAGTCTGTTTCCACCCAAACAAATGAAAATACAAAAAATAATCCGTCTCTTATTACATATGTCAGGCTTTTTTGAGGGGATAGTATTTGTTTTTGGAGGGCTGCATTTTCTTGCGTTAGAGACCAGGAGCAACATTTCATTTTTAATTTTGATCATACCTTTGCTTTTTTTGAGCAAAAGTGCCTTGATCCCAGGATAAGACATTTCTGTGCACAGTTTAATTCTGTTTTATAATTACCAGGTTAAGTTAGAGAAGTAGTGTTTCTTGCAGCTGGTTGTCATTTTATCTGTGATGATAGGGGACATATTTACAAGGAAGATGATCTTTAGATCCCAGCTATTCTCTTTTCTGTCTCATTCTTGTACCCACAAGAGTTGTCATGGGAACAGTTGACAGAAGCACCAGCCACGTGAGTGCATGTTGCATTTTCATACCAATCAGTTAGCTGCTGAACTTCCTCAGACTGATGAAATACCAGTGCAAAGTAACTCTGGGTGCTTGATGCCATCCTGTACACCAAGATAGGACACCATCCATTTTATGCAGCCAAGCATATTAGAGAGGAGTGCAAAATATCTGAAAATCTCCCTGAGCACATTTGCAACTCATATTTTACATAAAAAAAATATTTTTACAACTAACTTCACTCACAGTTTCTCCAACTTGAAAATATTTTATTTATAATTTGTAACTAACCATTTACAGTTTATTAAACTTTTATGGCATCTTACTTTACTGATGTTTCCTTCAAATTCTGCTGCATAAACTTACAATAGTAATCTGTCCTGCCTTGAATCAGAAGACCAATTTCCTCTTATATTGATCTGAAAGGCTTTAATATTTTGTGTAGAAGAGTCACAAACATGATGCTTCGAACACCGAAGCATGTGGCTGCTGGATCACTAATCAATCTCACTGTTACTAACAGTACAACAAAGTAAACAAAAAAGCTATAACTTAAACTGGGATATTATTAACACTGAGTAATTTGATTTCTGCAATAGTATTTTGGAGTATTTTAAGAGCAGAAGATTACAATTTCAAGTGCAGACTTCTTTCTCAGTGGGCAGTGAAAACAAGAAGTACCGTATATACTCGTTCATAAGCTGAATATTTTTGGTAAAAAAGTAATGCATCAAAGAGCGGGGGTCAGCTTATAAACAGGTCTACACCAAAATTTGATGATTTTAAACTCTATGGAATCATTGAATTGAATATCTAATAGAGGGATCGGCAACCTTTGGCATGCGACCGGCCAGGGTAAGCACCCTGGTGGGCAGGTTTGTTTACCTGCATGTCCGCAGGTTCGGCCTGTGCCGCTTCCTGCCGCCCCCATTGGCCTGGAGCGGCAAACCGCAGCCAGTGGGAGCCGCGATCAGCCAAACCTGCGGACGCGGCAGCTAAACCGGCCTGTCAGGGTGCTTACCCTGGCCGGCCACGTCCAAAGGTTGCCGATCCCTAATCTAATACATTGTAGTTTTTGTTTACTTGGAGCGTCTGCAGGCACGGAGCCCCTCAACTCTCAGTGTCCGTGGTTTGCCGTTCCCAGCCAATGGGAGCTGCGGGAAGTGGCACGCCACTTCCCACAGTTCCCATTGGCTGGGAACAGCAAACCGCGGACACTGAGAGTTGAGGGGCTCCGTGCCTGTAGACGCTCCAAGTAAACAAAACATCCTGACCCACCAGTGGCTTTCTCTGACGGGCCGGGAGCCAAACTTTTCCAGCCCCTGAAATATAGGGTCGGCTTATGAAAGGGTCATACAGTTTTTGCTATTTTTACCTATCCATTTTGGGGGGTCGGCTTATAAACAAACGGGTTAATGAACGAGTATATACAGTAATTTATATTCCTGCAATCCAATCTCTCTTTTGGAGAGAGATGGCTAGGGTTCTTTTTTAGGCTTTTTGTTTGCACCTTTTAATTATAAGTAATTGAATTCCTAGCAACAATAATTTTAAGGATTAGAATCCTGTATCTGAACTGGATTGCCTGTCCCAGCAGTGTGCTATGTGGGGACAGCGCAAGTGTATGTCACAATGGAATCTCCATTCTCAAGAGCTGCTGTAACCATATCCAAAGGAACTAATTCATAGGTGCAGCTGCTCCAGTTCCATGAGAGACCCTTTGCTTCTCATCCCAGATATCCCACACAGTTCCTTTGATGCAGGCTCTTGCAATAAATGGAGTGTGGCAATTTTCCTTTTATAATTAAATATGCCCATGACATCATGGATGGGGTTTTCCAAAGCACTCAGTGTTAGCCTACCACTAATGCCTTTGAAGTCAATGATAAAATTCCCATTTATTTTAATAGGAGCAGAGTTAGGTCAACACAACCTTTTGATATTCTGGCTGCCTCCCCAGTTTACAGTACATTAAACCATCATTTATACAGTTAAACTATACCTTGGCTGTCTTTTTAAAAAAAAAATCAATGTAGATTTCTCAAATTAGAGTCCTAAGGGAGTTTATCTTTTGCTAAAATGCAATGTGATTGGCCAAGTGTGCAAGGGAACTTCTATCTAACCTGATACAATTTATTTTATTTATTTATTTATTTATTTATTTTTAAATATAGGAGGGGAGAGAGGGTGAACTCTGAAGTGTTTGTGCTTCAGGAAAACTTTCATATGCCAACACTAATAAAACATTCAAGCACTGTTTTACGTCCTGTTGAATTTTTTACCTCTTGCATTAATACCTTTTTGTTTGTTTTTAATTATTTCTTTTTTCACAGCTTCTCTGTTTTCGTGCACTTTTTAAAACAAAAAAATTCAACTCAATTTTGGCCGAAATTACTGTGCATGTTCCTTTAATATGTTAAGATTGTGAGGTTTGTTGGAAGTTTGCTCGTGCTACTTAACATAAACTTGTTTGGTTTTTTCTTTGTTTTTTAGGCTATTTTAAACAAAAACAACGAGAAACTACCTGTGGCTATAAATCCACCAGTTTATGACCAGAATAAAATTTTCAAGTATGTATCCACAAACAAAATGCCTTTAAAATGCTTCCTGATAAGGACAGTTGAAATGTATACAACCTGAATAGGAGGCTTATCCTTTCCGGAAGGTTGGCACAGGTGCATAGGTCCTGCGGGTGCTGCCACTGCACCCTTGGCTTGAAGTGGTTTTCATCATGTACAGGGTTTATAGTTTGGTTCTATGGCTCTCAGCGCACCCACTATACGAATTGTTCCAGCCCCCCTGCACAGGTGTCATTATATTGATCCATGCTTGGGATTCTGACTGCAGGACTTACTAGTTCTTTGGTTGGAATCTGTCCAGGAGCAATGGATATTGCCACCTTTATAACTTTTACTCTGCGTTTTAGATTCTTGAAGAGATGCCACCTTCAGGATTAAAGGAATTTAGCACAACATTTTGGTGCTGGGAATCTCTACATTTTATTTATTTTAACTAGTGAATTCAATGTCCATGGGGAAAATTTTAAGTCGTCAGCCTATCCACAGAGCAAGAACAGCAGCAGTGGTACAAGTTTCCCCATGCTGCCTCATTGGATTAGACCACGCACATTCCATTTCTGATCTCTTCAGTTGCCACTGCTACCAAAGGGTCACGTTAAAGCTGGTCAGGTTTTTTTTTTTTTTATTTCAACAAAATTTTGGGGAGGATACAGGTATTTCTCCCTCCCCCCCACACACACTTTTCTAACTATCTTTGGGATATATGTCTTTCTGTACAACAGCAACAGAATGGCCCTAATCCTTCAGAGGAGGGCTGGAGGAAGGCCTGGTTGTGAAAGGTGGTTTAATAGGGTTTTAGACCAGGATCAAAAAGTATGGTGGCATTGGGTGCTACAGGGAATAGCTCTTAGCCATAGCCCCACTCCAGTGTAACATGTGCTACTACTGATCATTGTTGCTGGGAGGAAAATCGAGCGGGCGTGCAAAAGCAGAGGGACGTGCACAGCCCAAATTTGGAGTTTTATGTTCTGTGCCCCTTTTTGTACAGAGAGGGGTAAAGTTCACATCCTGAAATCTGTTTCCAATCTAAATTTCTAAAAGGTGTATCATAGTCATCTTGCCTCAAAGTAGAAGTAGAACTCAGAGCATGGGGAGGTGACAAATGTATAGAACAAATTCTAAAACTATAGAATAAAGGAAACAAAGAACAAATATTTCTAAAGGGGAGGTTAGTGACTGTTTTATGTAGTTTGAACTATTTCTACAGGGAGAATTTTCTTCATTGGTGGTTAATGTTGGCTTTTTACTTCCTTTTCAAGCCAGTTACAAATTTCAGAGACAATGCTGTTGCGTAAATTTTTGGCACATAAAACACCCTTCAATTTGTGTTAGGTCTATTCTTTTTCTCTGTCTTAAGATCTTTTCCCAGCATTTCTCGTCAGTGCTATCAATCATCCTTAAAGCTTCCAAAAGTGCTTAAAGAGCTGTCCTAAGAAGAAATCTTTTTTGTCTTGATCGGTCTCTTCAGATTTCAGCTGTAGCAATTCACCCTCAACCCCAGGCCTGTTCTTGGCATCACAGACCTTCATGGAGACAACTTAATTTGCTCAGTGTCAGTGTTTTGGTCCAACGTTGTTTGCACAACAACATTGATTGTATTTTTTATATATCTAATCTTATTCTCTATCCCGATTTGTGTTGTGAATATTCAGGCTTCGATATGTTTTGGAGGCGGTAGGGAAGAAATCGTTCAGAAAACTCAAATGTATGCTGCTGCTTACTTTCCTTATTGGTTTTGAAGTATAATTATAAAGCTTCTAAATCAGTCAGATGTAACTTAGAATCATCAAAATGTAGAGCTGGTAGGACCTCGAGAGGTCATCAAGTCCAGCCCTCTGTACTGAGGCAGGACCAAGTAAATTTGTTTCTATGGTGGATTTTAGGACTTGTCCTGTTGACACTGAGAGAGGGGAAAATATCAGAGTTGCAGTTAGAGACCCTATTATGTATCATAGGCTCTAAAATGAGATTTTGTGCATTTTTACTAAGAGATTTTAGAAATCCTAATACTTCCCTTCGCTTGCAATTCAAATTTGAAGAAAGTACTATCATGGAGGTCTGTCTAGTCCAGTATCCTGTTTCTAATCCCTGGACAGTTCCAGATGCTTCAGAGGGAGGTGCTAGATACCCCCTAGTGGACCTTTGTAGAATAACCTGCTTGTTGGGAAATGTCTTTTGCAAGCCACAATAATTGGTTATGCCATTAATTGTGAGGCTGTAATACTTTCTGGTGTGAATGAGAGAGAGAAAATACTGGAGGGAAGTCTGTCTCTGGATGTAATATAAACAGTTTATCAGACAAATGTCTAATTTTTTTTTAATCCTGTTACGTTCTTGTCCTCAATGATATCTTGTGGCAGAGAGCTCTATAGTTCAATTATGTATTGTCATATAAAAGTTTCCTTTTCAATCTTAAATGTTTTGCCTTTCAATTTCTTTGCACATCCCCAGACTTCTAGGGAGTGGGGTGGAGTTGCAGCATCTTAAAAACATGATCCATTCCACATTTGAAGTGAGTGAAAAGGTCCTACTCTTTGTGCAGAATTGTCTCCTTTGCAACTTCATCTCTACCCCGCTATAACGCAACCCGATATAACACGGGTTCGCATATAGCGCAGTAGCAGCGGGGCTCCGGCGGCGCTTTAAAGGGTCCGGGACTCTGGCTGCTGCGGGGAGCCCCGGGCCCTTTAAATCACCGCGGGAGCCCTGCCGCCGCTACCCCGGGGCTGTGGCAGCGGGGCTCCCCGCAGCGGAGCCTGGAGCTCTTTAAATCACCGCCTGAGCCCTGCCACCCCTACCCCGATATAATGGGGTTTCAGCTATAACGCCATGACTGCGTTATAGCGGGGTAGAAGTGTAATAGAAACAGACTCATTTGAGTTTGCTGACTCTAGTAGGCTTCCTGCAATCATTGTCGTCAAAAGGGAGAAGTCACCTTGAATTCACTTTGGTTCATTCTTTTGTGTGGCTTAGCTAACAAGAAAAGCAGTAGTACAGGACTTGTGGTGCTATAGGCATTGTAACCCATATTTTAAGAACCACTTGTAATTCCTGGGTTGGATAATATATTCATGAATCTTATGGTTTAGCTCATGCCATTGCCAGAATGATAGGTTAAAGCTGCAAGAGTGAATATGGTGGTGTATCCAACAGTGGCCCTGACTTCCACCTGCTGTCCTTTCTGCATGGTTCTGGAAAACCATCTTGACTTATGTTTGGGAAAGGAGGTACTGGAAGGCTATCCTCCCTACACAGGCTAAAGATGAGGTTGGTGTGTAGTCTGTAATGTATGGTAGTTGTAAGGTGCATATGTCTGTGGCTAATGGCGTAGAGGGTATGTGCTGTTAGATGCCTAACTTTCAACTCCTTGGTAGTATAAATGTCCTTTGGCCCAGCCCAAACTGGACACACAATGGATTGTGCTGGGGTATGAATTTTCCTGGTGTTTTCTTAATCTTAAAAGCCCTGACAAAGCAGAGGCTTTTTTTCATGAAAGCACCCAGCTGGCTCAGGAACCCTGGTGCTCATTGAAAGAGACAAGAATGACTTTAAAATAAACATTAGGTGAGCACTGTTCCTTACAGCAATATCTTCCATGTGTCTGTAAATGTAGGTCAGTGTTAAGAACTACCTTGGCAGTGTTCCGTGCTAGCTGGAGATTTTTAGTGCTTTGAGGACTTTTTTTTTTTTTTTTTTTTAAATTGTACATGTGGAGGGGGAGCTTACTCTTAAACCAGAAGTATAGAATAACCATATTTAGATCAGTACTTGCATTTCCCTGTGATGCAGTACAGTACAGAGCTGATGCAGACCTGCTATGTGAATTAATGCTCATGAGAAATGGATTTATTAATATGATACCGTGCTGGGAGAAGATGACCCACTTGTCAATTGAATTAATGACTAGCAAAAAGTACATTCAGCTCCTCTGCTGAGGAGAGCAGATGTCTGATGCACAGCTGCAGCAGAAGTCTATTAAGATTTATTGGAAATGCTAAAAAAAGTAATGTAGAGGAGAATAGCCAGCCTGACAACATGATGTCTAGGAGTGACGTAGAATGAAGACTTACCAGAGGCATCAACTGTCACTTGGAAGGGCCAGGCACCTTCTCCCCCCTCCTTTTGAAGGCCAAATGCCTTGTCTTTTGGCCCAGTATTAGCCACGAAATGGAGGAGGATGATCCCAGATGGGTTTCCATTAGGGCTGTCAAGTGATTAAAAAGATGAATTGCGTGATTAATTGTGCTGTTGATAATAGAATATCATTTATTTAAATATTTTTGGATGTTTTCTACATCTTCAAATATATTGATTTCAGTTACAACACAGAATACAAAGTATTCTGCTCGCTTTGTATTTATTTTCTTATTACAAATATTTTCACTGTAAAACAAAAGAAATAGTATTTTTCAATTCACCTCATACAGGTACTGTAGTGCAATCTCTTTATCAGGAAAGTTGAACTTACACATGTAGAATTACAAAAAAAAAAACCCTCAAAACAATGTAAAACTTTAGACCCTACAAGTCCACTCAGTCCTACATCTTGTTCAGCCAGTTGCTCAGACAGACAAGTTTGTTCACATTTGCAGGAGATAATGCTGCCCGCTTCTTGTTTACAATGTCACCTGAACGTGAGAATAGGCGTTTGCATGGCACTGTTGTAGCTGGCATTACAACGTATTTACGTGCCAGATATACTAAACTTTCGTATGCCTCTTCATGCTTCAGCCCCCATTCCAGAGGACAAGCTTCCATGCTGATGACGCTCATTTAAAAAAAATGTTAATTAAATTTGTGACTGAACTCCTTAGGGGAGAATTGTATGACTCCTGCTGTTTTACCTGCATTCTGCCATGTATTTCGTGTTATAGCAGTCTCAGATGATGACCCAGCACATGTTCATTTTAAGAACCCTTTCACTGCACATTTGACAAAATGCAAAGAAGGTACCAATGTGAGATTTCTAAAGATAGCTACATTACTCAACCTAAGGTTTAAGAATCTGAAGTGCCTTCAAAATCTGAAAGGGATGAGGTGTGGAGCATGCTTTCAGAAGTCTTAAAAGAGCAAAATTCCGATGTGGAAACTACAGAACCCGAACCACCAAAAAAGAAAATCAACCTTCTACTGGTGGCATCTGATTCAATGATGAAAGTGAACATGCGTCGGTCCACGCTGCTTTGGATCACTATCGAGCAGAACCCGTCATAAACATGGATGCATGTCCTCTGGAATGGTGGTTCAAGCATAAAGGGGCATATGAATCTTTAGCGCATTTGGTACTAAATTAATTCCGTGAATTAACTGCAATTAATCTACAGCACTAGTTTCTTCTTCAAGTGCTTGCTTGTGTCAGTTCCATTCTAGGTGTGTGCACGCCCACATGCACAGTCATCAGAGATTTTTGCTGTAGCAGTATCCGTAGGGCCAGCTATGGTGCCCCCTTGAGTGCCACACTCATGGACTGGTATAGTAGCCTGCCCTCTACTCCGGGTTCCAGTGCAGGGCCCTGTGGACTGCAGCTGTTTAGAGTGCCTCCTGGTACAGTTGCACGACACCTACAACTCCCTGGGCTACTTCCCCATGGCCTCCTCCCAACACCTTCTTTGTCCTCACCATCGGACCTTCCTCCTGATGTCTGATAACGCTTGTACTTCTCAGTCCTCCAGCAGTACGCCTACTCACTCTCCGCTTCTTGCACTCCTCTTGCTCCCAGTTCCTCTCACACACTTCCGCTCCCTGGCTTGACTGGAGTGAGTCCTTTTTATAGCATCAGAGGGGCCTTAATTAGAGTCAAGTGCTTAACTGCCTCACCTGACTCTTAGCAGGTTAATTGGAGTCAGGTGGTCTATTAGCCTGGAGCAGCCCCTGCTCTGGTCACTCAGGGAACAGAAAACTACTTATCCAATGGCCAGTATATCTCCCTTCTGCTACTCTGCTGTTCCCAACTGGTCTGGGTCTATCACAATATCTAAAAGTAGCATTTGGATGCCTCATGGCATTGCTGAAGTACTACCAAGCCTTTCAATGTTAAGCCATCAGTCTGAATCCAGCCTTGCTCAGTAGGGAAGCAGTTCTCATCTAATGGATGTTTGGTGGCTGCAATGTGAGATATGTGGTGGGGCTTGATACCAGCTTCCACATCAAACTTGCCACTATGGTTTGCACTGATTGGCAGACTTGGAGGAAAGGCTAAGAACTGTAAGGACCACGGGGAGAGTATTACTACTGTTACCCTTAGCTGAAGCTACTAGATTGGGGTTGAAGCTAGCTGGAATGGGGGGGATGGATGCATGGGTGTGTTTGTAAAATTTCCTCTACTTCAGCCCTGTAGACAAACAGAGGACTTCGTTCACCAAGGATGTCCAGCTGATACCTTTCACCTACACTAAATTCACACAACTTTTTTTTAATTGAATATTCGCATTATGTACAAATACCTTACAACATAATTTGTATAATATGTTACACTTGGAGTTGCGTAAAATTTGGCCGCAATGTATAAACATCTGACACTTTTCTCTCCTGAAGGATGTATTTTTCTCCCCCTTAACAATCATGGAATGTATAAGGGGTCCAGTTGCAAAGACACATCCCTTGATGTGTCCTCTAATTAGATAGCAGTAGAAAAGATGGGAAAAAGTCATATATAGCTGGACTCTGCATCACGAACCAGTAGAAATGGGGAGGAGATAAAATGTGATGGCTCTTTGAGGAAGTGATTAGTTGTTGTTGACACTTTGTCTAAACGTTTGCAGAGGCAATTTTGAGCTATTTTTTTTGTTTGTCTCCCCCTCTCTTTAATGTTTTTTTTTTTTTTCTCTACATCTTGAACTGTTAGTCTCACTTCCAAGTCACAAAGCCACTCTACAATTCTCTCCAGGTTGCATTGCTGCTGAGTTATTTGGACTTGCCAAATAGCAAGGTCACTTGTTAAACTATCAAATAATCTTAAACTGAGATTTTGTGTTGGAAACTCTTAAAGTAGCAGACTCAAAACATCTCATTTAGTTTTTGTTTATCTTTGTAACTGATTTTTGCTACATTTTAAAAATAGCTTTAAATGTGAACATGTTCATTGAGGGTTTGCTGTGTCCAACCCTACTTGATGCTGCAGTGCTGCTTCTGACGCTATAAGATCAAATTCACTTCCTCGTTAGGAGGACTGCAATGAGGCAAGCGCTGGAATATGACTTTTCTGCAGGCTTAAATTTTTCAATGTGGAAAATAAAGACCTGATGCTCTGAATAAGAACTGAGGGTGCTCAGTTCTTTCTACTTACCATCAAATATGTTTACATCATTTAAAAAAAATTGGCCTCTGAAGTTAGTCAATTCACAAGTGTAGTTATTTTGTGTTGCTTGTTTTCTATTAAGATAGCCATTAGTTTTGGTTTCAAGAGGGGAAACTGCTCTTACATTGACAAAGCATGTATGTATCTTTTCCTTTCTCCCAGGGTCTACACAGACCTTCCCCAAATCCTCAACAACTTGAAACACCCACGTTTTGAGTTCACCGAAGATGAGGGAGAAGCAGACATCCTCTACAACTTTTCCCACTTCAAAGATTACAGGTGACAGCTATTTCCTTGCAAGTACAAATTATCTGGCTGCCATATAAAAAGCTCTGTTCCCTGGAGTGGTCTTTTTAAGTGACCTCCATCTCTTGTAGGAAACTAAGTGAAGAGAGGCCCCATGTGATGTTGAATCAGTTTCCATGTGAGAATCTCCTGACTGTCAAGGATTGCCTAGCATCCATATCTAGACGAGTTGGAGGAATGGAGGGGCCAAAATGGCTGCCTCGTACTTTTAACCTTCACACGGAATTACCCCAGTTCATCAGCTATTTTCAGCAACGTGAGAGGAGGTAGGCCATATTATTGCTGCCGCTTGTCTTGCAATTTCCTAACCAACTTTCTCCCCAGTACCAGCAAGTGCATGTTTTGGGTTAATTGGATTAAACAGCTACTTTGCTACCATTAATTTGTGCTAGCGCATTTCACTTATGTTCTAGTGGATTTTATCTGAAAAGTGTGGGCTTTACTTATTCTTTTTAACTCCAAAATATATAATGTGACATACCTTGAAATATACAAGGTGGAATCATGACTCCATTGAAGTCAGTGGCAAAATTCCATTTAACAAATGTACTAAGATTCCCAACTTTTGTGTGGGCAGATAGCTTTCTCTGTGTGCCAATGGCAATTAAAAGCAGTTTAAACTAGGGAAGTGATTGTGCCCAATTTTCTTGGTTAAAACACATTTCCACGTGGAAGTGGAAGTCAAATTTAGGATTAACTTTGGACTCCCTTGGTGAGGCTAAAAGAAAACTGACTCTGATTCTCATTAGGCGTTCTGTGGTACCTTACTCATAAGCACTTCCTGTCACAGCAGTCTCCTCCAGAAGAGACCTGACAGTAACAAGGAATTTGTCGGCTAGGATACGTTTACAGTACAGACACCCCATGCCCAATTAGCATCGATAAAAATACCAGTGTCGATGGTGAGGCATGGCTTAGGCAAATAGAATAGATTAGAATGCCCTAGGCACCCGAACCCCCAGGTTTTATACCATACACAGGCTATCTACACACCCAGTCACCGTTTCTCCAATCTGCACTGCTATTTTTAGCAGGGTAGTGTCCTGCTGGCAGAGCCTTTCCCCACCACAGCGAAAGGGTCCAGCAGCAGGGAAAGGCTCCGGCTGCTAGAACCTTTCACTGTGTCATGTAGCTACACACTGCAGTGCCAAATGTGGACACCTGCCTTTCCCTGCAGTGTGTAGCTTCACATGTCCCTGTACTCTGCATGCTGCCATAAGCGTAGACATAGCCTTAGTGAGGGACTTGGGGGAGTTAATGTCTTACTCTTCGACCAAAATAATCCCTATTTTGTCTCACAGTTAGCTCCCTGATTGTTCTGGGGGTTGTGATTGATAGATGGTACTGTAACCATCTGGCTGCTTCCCTCTCTTCTCAAGATAGTTTCTTTACCTCCTGAATGGGCTTAGCCATGAGGGGAAATTTAAATGTATGTTCTTAGCCTGTAGTATTCTGACTTTTGGGTAACACCAAATATGTGCAGGAGGTGATCACGAAGCCAGAGTGCGTGTGTGTTGGGGAGGGAGGGAGTTTCAAAATAAACTCTCAGTTAAAATACAGATCCTTCACTAAAAATCCTTCAATTGAAATTCACTAGTACTAAAACTTAACCACAGGCAGCTTTCAGATTACCCAGAGACCCACCTCTGCATGCCTTCACAAATTCATTGGGGAAGGCGGGACCTCCAGGGTCACCTTGCCATTGCTCAGTAGCATGAACAGAATAAAGACATGCATATCGCTCCTACTTTTTCAAAGCTTTTCGAAGAGTCCAGCCTCTTCAGATCTCTAGGTAGTGGAAAGAGAGTGAGAAGGTATGCTCTCCTGAGCTTGACAGATGCATTTGGGCAAGGGATTCATGTTACTATATTCAGTGGTCAGTCCCCAAGAGAATAGCTGTATGTTATGTAGTTTGGCTGGCTCAGAGGTGTCCGTGGGGAACCTAATTTACAAGTTTTAAAGCACCCACCTAGAATGTTCTCAAACTCCATGATTGCCTGGTCAGAATGGTCTCTTGACCTACAAACAAGCACTTCTGATGTAGTCATGGTATGTATGAAGGAAAAAGGGATTTACCAGTGGAAGTATGGTAGGCCCTTGCTGAAAAAGAAAGCAAGAGCCCCCAAAATCCTAGCTCAGATCAGCTGTGATCCAGGTGTCCTTGGTTCTTGCACTCTTGCCCGCTGCATCAAAAAGAACACTCGGATTGGTAATGCATCGGGCAATACCAGTATGTGGCTCAGAGTGGAGGTTTGCCAGTAAAATATCTAAAGATAAATGAGGTGTGCACTGACATGCTGTGGCCTTGATTGGGTTGTATTTTTTTTTTTTTTTATCATAGGGGAGAAGACAATCACTGGATATGCAAACCGTGGAACTTGGCCAGAAGCCTAGACACCCACATCACCAACAATCTTAACAACATCATCAGGCACAGGGAAAGCAGCCCGAAGGTTAGAGTAAAGTGGGCTTTCCACTTGGTTTGAAGCAAGTGGTTTATTTTTTTGTTTAAATATTTATCTTTACAAGGAGAATAAAAAAAGGGGTGGGGGGCGATTAATTTCGTTCAAGAGGTTGTAATAGCTGGTATATGTTTGTGAGCATTTGCACATTAAAAGGGTGAACTCCTGATGAATTCATATTGGAATCTTTTAGCATTGTGTAGTGCAGTGTTAGACTATTTTTCTATTTGCTTGTAATAGACCATGTCTGTTTCTTTAGGACAGAAATAAAATTTTCCCTGACAGTAATGAATGATTAAATGTGTGGCTGCTTTTATGCTACTCAGTAAGAAATCTAAGATGATGATGAATTCTCACTTTCATGTAGCTTCTGTTGGCTGTAAATATAAGGAAGTTATTGCTGCTTCCCTCAAGTTGATCATTTCTCTTAGTATGACTCTTCATACGCACAAAATGCTTCTTCCACCAATAATGGATGCATCACATGGCTTTTTATAGGAAGCCAACAGTGTGTGGTCTTACATCAGACTGTCACATAAGCTTTATGTCCCGGGACTTAATAGAATATCTCTTTTGGACTGTATGCCTTTTTTTGGAATTCCAACCTCAAAGAAGAAATGCATGAAGAATTACAGCATCACTTTAGTTCAGAAGAAAGCTGATAATATATTAAGTGAGACTGTTTTGTTTGTTTTTAATAGAATACATCTTTAAAAATCTGTTTTGTTTTTCTGTTAACTAGCCATTATTTTAAAAGCAGTTTTAGAGCTGTGTTTCTATACCAGTAAACCAAAACTAAGCAGCGTGTACTTAGGGAGCCAAAGTATTTTGTTTTGTATCTTATCAAGCATCTTTTTTAAAAAAGGGAAAATGTGTTTCTAACAACATAATCAAGGTCCTAGGTATTATGAATCTGGTCTACTGTGCTGCAGGACATTCTTAACTTTTATGGCATCCCTGGGTAGGCTGCAGGTAGCATTGCTGGCATCCCTGGATGGCTGCCCTTGTTCCTCACCCTATACCCTGAAGGCTCACTATCTCCCCTCCCTCCATACTTACTTTGTCCATTGGTAGCTGTGTCACACACCGCCTCTCCCCCTAGATAAATGAACACCAGCTCATGGGGCTGAGGGAACTGAGGAGTTGGAGTAAAGGGTAACTTCAGAGTAAAAGCAATTATGCTGCCATTTGCATGGCCATATAATTGCATTGCAAATGAGGGCCTGAATTTTTTTGGTGGTGAAAAGTATCCTTGGACAATGGGAAGATGTCGGTCATCTGAGGAGGAACAAATGTTGGGTTGGATTGGCTCTTATGAAGAGGTTTATAATGTAAGCAGAGAATTTAAATAAAAGATTTCAGTGGAATGAGGAGGGTAGTACTTTAGTTCTGTATACTGACCTGATAAGAGAGAGTGCACTCAGGCTATTTGGTTACAAACAAAGGCTACATTGCTTATATTGAGAAACTTTTTAAAAACGGAAACTTGGCTTAATGTATGTTTGGTAGAATATTTTGGGACTGTCCAAACCCACTGATAATTGTTTGTCATCACCTATTGTGCATCTTCATTCCTTAGGGTTTAATTGTGTTCAATCTCTGTTTTTGTTTTAGGTAGTGTCTAAGTATATTGAGAATCCAGTATTGTTTCATCGGGAAGATGTGGGGATGGTTAAATTTGACATTCGTTACGTTGTGCTTCTGCGATCCGTAAAGCCACTCAAGCTGTATGCTTATGATGTTTTTTGGCTGCGGTTCTCAAATCGGTAATAACCTTTTTTTCTAGGAGTGAAGGAGTTAGCGGTGTTAAATTGTGATGCCTTGCTTTTCCAAGGTTGTATGTAATTAACACTGTCTTTTTCCTTTATTTGTTAGCGCATTTTCACTTGATGACTTGGACGACTATGAGAAGCATTTTACTGTCATGAACTATGCTTCTGGTGTAACCTTAAAACAGGTAAGCAAGTGATACATGAAAAGCAAATTACTTCAGTCAATCAAGATGCTGATCCTTTATCTGCGACTGTCACCAAATGCCCTGATGCATATTCACCCAAACAAACTTGATAGGCTATACCTGTTCTGGTGCAGCTATTTTCCCAGATTGGGGATCCAGAGGAAATAGTCATAGATTATGGCACAAATTTTACATCTCTAATCAAATCCATATAAAAAGTATTAAAAGGACATCTTACCACTCCCAAACTGATGGTTTAGTGTAGTGTTTCACCACATAGTAAAAAGGACTGTCTGGTAGAAATGGGAAAAGCTTGGAACAAATAGTTCTCATTTCTGCACTTTCTAGGCAGTGAAATTCCCCAGGACCTTATTTGGAATTTGTACCATGTGTGTTTATACGTTCTGCAGCTCATTACTCCTTCCTTTAATTAATAAATAAAAAAAATTAAAAAATCCTAGCTCCTGGTGGGAATAATCTAGCAAACCAATCTCTAATACCATTGCATTATTTTAGGTTCACTATGATGAATTTATTCCTCTGTTTGAGAAGCAGTATCCTGAATATTCCTGGAAAACTGTGCAAGTAAGTCACCAATCCCTCTTATCCAAATAAGATGTTCACTACATTTTTCTTTTAGGCAGAGGTGTTTTTCACAGGTTCAGGTGTTTTTACCCAGGTTAGTGAGTAGTGAGCAAATGTCTCTTCAGTGCAGCAAAGGCCAGTAGTCCCAGAATTTTAAAGTCTGGAAATACAAAATGCTCAGTTATCTATGTTACTATTCTATTAGGGTTTTAAATTTTCTCCATGAAAAGTTGTCATGGTATACTGTGCTTGGGAACAAAATTGGTACTGATTGACAGACAGTGGAAGCAGAACGCTGTATGTTTCCAGAATGTTGCAGAGCTTGTTGGAGGACTCACCCCTAGTTGCAGAATGTTGCATAGAATCTAAGCTTTCATTTAAAACACTAATTTGTCACAATCTCAAAGGCTGGTAAAACCTGGATTGTAAACAGTCAGTGGCTCCAATGATATATTCACGTGAATCTGCATGAAGCCTGAAACAGTACTACTTAACATGTGGACTGGTCCTTCCATTTCAGTAGGTTAACACTGGTATTGGAAGATGACAATTTAAATAGTAACGCGGTTAACTTTTTTTTTGGCTACTGAACTTTTAAGCAAAGTTATTCAGAAACTTTGCTGACCTCAGCCCCAAGATAGGGAAATAATATCAAAATAACTAAGCATCTACTGTACCGATTGAGGTTTTAGTATTTATTTTCATATTTAGTCTCTTAACTACATAAAGCTGCTGCTTAATTTGTAGCTGCAGCACTCTAACAAAACCGCTCCGAGGACCTTGTTACAGAATTTAGGTCCTTTTTGCTGTGTAGTACACAGCAGGCTGTTCAGAAGGGTGTGAACGCACACACTAGCCATTCTGGCATAGCAGATGGAAATGAGTACTTTCCAAGTACACCTTTCTGGTTACTGCTCTTGAGGTCGTTACACTAGAGGGTTGGCTAGCACGGAGCCTACATTTGGATGCCTTTGGGGTTTTTTACTACAAGAAAACAAAGGGTAAATGACTAGTTTTAAAAGTCTGTTTCTGTTCTTATAACTCAGACCCTTAGCCAAACTTACTGAACTAAAATTTTTCCTTTTGGGTTGAACTTTCAGTTGCTGTCCAAGCTAATTCTTAATCTTCACAAGTTTAGAATTCCATGTTATCCGAGCTTAATATAAAGGGCAGAGACCCCTTAATGTCCTGTCACCACAAAAGTGCTCTAACATTGCCAATTCCCTAGTGCTGAGATATGTTTTAACTATAGAGCTGTGCGGAAGCTCCAAACGTGATAACTCTACAAATGAAAATGAGTAGAGGGTGGATTGTGACAATCACCTAGGGTTATTTTGTGGCGTTGGGTGCCCCTCCAAAGAACAAGTTGAATGCAAAGGTAACTAGTCAATAGTTTGTTTTCCTATTTATCAAGAGCCAGATTACAGAGGTGGTTAACTAAGCACTTGATCCTGCAGATGTTTACTCATGTTTTTCAGTTGATTTCACTAGAACTACTCACATAAGTAAAGCTATTCAGGGTATGAGAGTGGTTGTAGGATAAGCTTTAAAATTACACAAAGGGAAATCTTTTTTAAACAGTGGCAGACAAAGTATCCCTCAAGGAGTATTCTGGGCAAAGTACCAAGAATTAGACTTTTTTTACGTTTACAGGAGGTGTATTTTACTCTAATGCGACTTGGATATTAAAAACTCCCATGTACCATAACTCCTTTATTTGGTCTCCCTATTATATCCAGAAATGTCATCTTTGTGTGTTCAGACTGGAAATTGTTCAGTTATTTTTTTTTTAAACTTTGGAATCTTCTTTGTATGTTTGTAAAATGGTGAGAGAAAAGTGAATTGATTCAACTGGATGCCAAAACTTCTGAGCTGTAACTGTTGGTATTCACAGAACAACTTTCCTTTCCTTTTTAATTTGCACTCCACGCACTGCGGTAGATTCAGAAGTGTAGTGCTGTACAAAATGACCTAGACATGGATTCAATTCCAGCATTATAATACTTTTTCTTTTTAGGGTTTTCTGTAGTATATAGTAATGAGGTAAATTCTGGGTGCTCAGCACTTACAAAAATCAGACCAGTTATTAGGTACATAAATATAGCTCTAGAATCTTAATTTCAGGTCCCTATTTTTGAAAATCTTAGACGTGGGGGAACAAATATTAAATTATTCCTGAAGAAATTTTTTTTTTTTTTTTTTTTTTACTGAAATGCTGAAGGTTCTTGTCTGCAGGCTTGTCATTTGTGATGGCATTTACACGGTTTGATCTGACTCCTAAATGAAACTTTTCAACTACAAAAATACCTTTTTTAGGGTTCTCGCAACTATTTGCATTTTATTCAGAAACTGACTTCTCTTTGGCAATAGGCAGAGATTTTTAAGGCATTTGCTGAATTATTCCAAGCTGCTTCAGCTAAACCTGCACCGTTTGGCATCTGTGATTATCCATCATCGCGAGCAGTATATGCCATTGACCTGATGCTTAAGTGGGATACTACCAGAGATGGTAAGATGCTTCTGTTCCTTGAGAGACTAAATTTATTCTCTTGGTTTTCTGCTCAAAATTTTTGCTGTTTTTAATAAAAAAAAAAAAAAAAAGTAGGCCGGGTTCCATGATGTTTATATTTAAACAGACTGATTTGATGTCTTTTGGGTTGCAGATATGTGAGGGTCGTTTCTGCTATTCTGATGTAAACATTTGAAGATGGGTGGGCATAATGCTTTGCAGCTATCTGTTAGTTCTAACAATGAGCACCCTTTCCTATTATGGTGGTGGTACACCTATACAAGGAGAGCAGTCTTTACTAAAAGTAATTCTAATAAATCCCATGATTTAATTCAACTATAATCAATACAGATAGGAAAGAGAATCTACATTTTTGTCTTTATTTGTACAAAATGCGTTTTTCTTACTCTTCAAACATTATTGCAATTCAAAAGGGAAACTCAACCTCCTGACCTTATTTTAGGGGTGAGAGGAAGTAGATGGCTAAGTGGGGAGGTTCTGTGGCCTGTGTTGTACAGGAGGTCAGACTAGAATCTTGATCACCATGTCCCCTATAAGTGGGAAAGGAGAGACTTTGTGCTGCCGCTGAGAAACCCTTCTCTGTTCCTGTACCAGGTGAACTAGAGAGAACAGTAGAGCAATACAAAGAGCAAAGGAGGCTTGGTGCCTAAAAATAAAAGGGGGAAACAGTCTTTTATGGAAGGTGCATCTCAAAGTTGTGGTTAAATAAGAAAGATGCACTAATTCTGATCTAGTTAAACCGGTGCACCTTTCTCATATGGGCAAGGCCTCAGATTATGGCATTTGCCCCAGAAATGGGTTTGGTGTCTCACTTCCTCATACTATAGGCCTCAAAAAAGCCTACCTGGGTATATAGTAAGAGTTGACCATCTTCAGCCTCTTTCTACGGTCTCTGCTACAGCAAAGGGAGGCGACTCCCAGCATCTCATGTATACCTTGTAGTAAAATGTAATGTTTTGTTTCTCTTCAGGGAAAAGAACTATGCAACCTCAGGTCCTGGAGGTGAACTTCAACCCTGACTGTGATAGAGCCTGCAAATACCACCCTACCTTTTTTAATGATGTCTTCAGCACCCTATTTCTGGATGAAACAAATAATTGTCATGTGACATACGTTGTTTAGGCCTAGAAGACGCGACTTGGTTATTTGTTTCCTTTAGAGATATGCTTAACAGCAATATTTGCATAAGCAGCTCATAGAACTGAAATATAATTATTTTCCTATAATGGTAATGAAGAAAAACTTTTATCAGCTGAATGGGTATATACTGTACTTGTAATCAGTTGTCTGCGTTTTCTTGTCTTGTTTAGTTCTAATCATCAACTTATGTTGACTTAAATGTCTTATTGAAGCCCAGAAAAGTATAATAGTAACTAGAGCAATCAGCTGTTGTTTCTTAGGTAGCCTAGTATACCTTATTTGCATAGCAGGAAGTGTTGTACAAATTTTCTGTGTCTGCATTAGAGTAATAATTTCCTGTATCAAAATGTTTGAGGTCATGCATCATCTCTTCCTCTCTGTATAATACCATTGTCTTCAAGCACTAATATGCTTTATTCCACAAATTGATGTAAAGCAACTTACTTTAGGGTTGCATCTGATAACTCCAATGAGCGAACATTTATTAAGCTTGTTTGTAATAAAGTATTACAGCAACATTAGAGTTAGTTTTTTCAATTAAAGGTCACTATACTTTCTCAAAAACTAGTCATAGCTGCTGTCATCTTTTTAAAGTTGAATGAGGTCTATGAATATATCCCAATCTAGTAGTTTTGAGCTGTTTAGCATGCATGGTAATGCTGAAATTAGATGGAAACTGTAGCTCCTCTGTCACATATCAAACCATTCATTCCTTTCGCAATGCAGTTAAGGTTGAATATCATCCGGCAAAATTCTCATTGAGGTCAATGGGAGCCTTGCCTATCTAAGGATTTGATCTCCGATAGCAAAATGAATCATTAATGAAGAACCGCAGTTCAATGAGATAATGGGGAGGTCAGAGGGGTGGTGTAGGGGCCATTACAATTGCCAGAGGTCTGAAAAGACATGGAACAGTATTTTATTTTGAGTCAACAATGCAAGAACAAAGGATCCTTTTAATCTTTGGCAATGTCTGTATCAAGAGCTATGGCTCAGAATTTTACCCCTTCCTAAGTAGTACTGGCCAAATTAAACTACTTGTGTGTACTGAGGAACAGTTAGTTCACATTAGTATTCTGCTTTAGCCAACACAAGTTACACTATTGTCAAACAAGCTATTGGGCTCACTATGGGGGTAATTGAGTGAAATTTAATGGCCTTCAGCCTAGATGATATAAGGCCCTTCTAACAAACTCGAACACTTCAACATCTTACACTAAACCTTAGGGATGTTTTACATTGTATATGTGCATTATTTATTTCTTGAAGTCTTATCGCATAAAAGGTAATATTAGTTAACTTTTATTTTTTGATAAATGTAACAAACTAATCAATTTCAGACTTTAAGCAAAGTGTAAAAATTTTAAAGAATCTTAACCTGCCACAATTATATCACCTTGCACTGATATCCAGGAAGGAAGGAATATAACCAGTTATCTTTCAATCTTCATATAGAAAAGGGTTGATTATGCCATAGAACTACCTTTTTTTTTGTTTTTAAGCAAATCCTCCTAATGTTCAGTCTGAAGAACAAATGTCTGCCAAGCACTACCACATAATATTTCAGATTTCTAAGAAGCTTAGTTTAAAGTTGCTTGATATACCTAGGACACATGGCAATGAAGGAGAGAGGCAATTTCAGGGTATCTGGCCATAAAATGGGCAAGTGAAAATCAGTCACTGCTGGAAATTGCTGTGGATCTGGGGCAAAGAGGCAGGTTTAAATCCTAATCGTGTAAGGGGGGACCGGGAAGCAGGGTCCATAAAAGTGGTAGTAATGTGCTAGCAATAGAGGAAAGGTAAAACTTCCTGTCCCAGGTACCTTATACAAAAAGTTCCTGTTTCTAGTTGAGCCACTTACAGCTCAAAGTCTTCTGGTTTAAGGCTGCAACACTAATCTTGAAGCAGCAGAAACATCTTATACCTGTCTCCAAGCAGCTGAAGGAGGAACAGATAATCAGGTACCTAGGTAAGTATTTTAGCAGGATGGTCATAAGATGCTTGTATATTTGATTGGGGCCACCAGCAGCCAGACATCCCTCCAGGGGAGGCAGATTGCTCTGATAATAGCTGAGAATACTAGCAGTCTGCTAGTGAAGCATCCAGGTTCCAAGCAGAGCAGGTTAAAGGCACTAATTCCTCTTTTTGTGATTTTCTTTATTTTTAATTTTTTTTTCTTCAGGTGCTCATTGGATACTCTTTGGGTGCTGTCATCAGCTCCTGACTGTGTGCTCTGGATTTGATGTTGTCTATTTTTTTTTAGCCAAGTAAATTACACTAGTTGTAGTGGTAAGGAAATGGGGCGGGGAGGCAGCTTTCTTCTAGGTTGCAGCATCCTTTTGGCTTTAGCCCTTTTAAAAAAAAAATCATGGTGTAAGAATAGTAAGTTACTTATTGTTTAATATGTTTGAAACCTTCCCCTACCTCTCAACTATAACGGTCCAGTCTGCAAACTATACTATGCTCTTGAAGTTTATATGCACAAGTATGGAATTCTTCCTCCATATAAGGCCTAATCATAAACATTTCTAGGCACAGCGCTTTGAAGACAAGACACTGAAGTCAGTACAACAGCTGACAGGAATAAGCACTATGCCAAGTGGTATATGGCTGAAGGATCAGGCCCATAGTGAGTAAATTAATGTGAGGAACAATCTTCTGAAAGTCATTAATGGACTTGCGTTTCTGGACATAATCAGCCCTTAAATCACGTTAATTGCCAGTAGTAGTTAAAAATGCTATCCATTACATTCTTTTTTTATATGTAATCAACAGCACGGGCAATAGGAGAGCATGCAGATTAAACCACTTAATTTACTGTGCTATTAAATTCACTCATGCACACATTCCGTTCGGACTGTGTAGTAAACCAGCATTTGAATGTTGAAATGAACACCACTCTGACTGTATTTAGACATGACCTATTTTTAACTGTCTAATACAGTAAGTACTTCACGCAACAGTAAAACAGGATTGTAATTTTATTTGGGAAATGCATAAAAAAAAAAACTTCTGCCTTGATATTCTCTTCCAGAAGGTTCTGTATTAAGATTGCTTCTTTTTATTGTCCTTCCAGATGCGGTAATTGAGCACAGAAGCCAAAGTTAACCAAGCTAAATAAGGGAACATCAAATATGCTGCTTTCTTGTTGACATGATACCAGGTGACAGTTGTAGCTGTTGCTGCACCACTAGTGAGTAGGAGATCGACCAACCCCTGAAACAAAATAAGGTGGTTAGTGTTATTTTACATGCTGCATTTTTGTTCAAGACAGTACGTAGATATTTGCACAATTCATACTAAACCTTTTTTTGTGAAGAGTTCTGAAATACAGTGGCAAGTACATGCTAAAAAAAACTTAGAATGCCTCTTGCTGATACATGAATTTGTGCAGAGTAGAGACCAATGCTTCTTGTGATCAGTTTGAAAAAGGAATCATTTGCTCTTAACAGGACTGAGCTGACTTTTTGGGGACATTTTCATACAAATATAGAATAAACGCAAAAAGCTAAAATTAATGCAACATTAAGCCTAATATGTCATGTATTGAATTCATAGCATTCACATCAATAATACTAAATTAATAACTCCACAAATTCCAAAAGTTAAGTTTTTGTGTTTTTGAACTTCTTGACTGTTCAGTATTTCAGGGGTGGTGGTTAGAGTGACCTCATGCAATTTAGGAGACTGCTTCAAATCCTTGCTGTGCTGCAGATATCTTCCGCATCTGTAAAATGGGGATAATAGTGCTTCCCAACCTCACAGGGGCATTGTGCAGGTAAATACATTAAAGCTCCAAGGCGCTCCATTACTATGGTAATGGGGTCATGTAAGCAGGGCCGGCTCCAGGCACCAGCTTACCAAGCAGGTGCTTGGGGCAACCACTCCGGAGAGGGGCGGCACATCCAGCTATTCGGCGGATGGTCCCTCACTCCAAGTGGGAGTGAGGGACCTCCCGCCGAATTGCCGCCGCAGATCGCGATCGCGGTTTGTTTGGGTTTTTTTTTTTGCACGCCGCTTGAAGTGGCAAAAACCCTGGAGCTGGCCCTGCATGTAAGTATCTAAGAAAGCTGTGTAGTAAAAGAACCAGTCAAGTAATTCATAGGGTGGTTTATATCAGAGACTAGCTTTTTTTCCCCCCAGACAGCAGAGAATTATTAGTGCTATCTAAAATTGACACTATTACGAGTCATCTCATAGTAAATTAATTTTCACAAGAATTTGTCTAAAGGACCCCTAGGAATTTTACCTTGGCATAACTGTATTTACTTTAGTCATATGAATTATAACTTCTGTTAACAAAGGGTTGGAAAAACACACTTGAGAGCTAACAATGTAATTACTAGATAAATAATGCACAATCTCTTATGAGAGTATGAGTAATAAAGGAATTTCAAAAATCTGCTACTCAAGCCAAATTTTACTTTTCTGTATGTACCAAAGTTCATTTTAAGAATAAAAAATGCTAAAGTTGGCACCTTGTAACTAACGGTGTAAGGCTATGACGAGACTTTAAATGTCAATATTACTTACCCATCCTATTTTGTGAGCTCCAAAGAATATTGGAGTCCATGCCCAGTTTAATGCCAGCTGCCCTGCATACAGCCCAAGTGGAACCATTGACTCTTCATTGAAACCTCCTAACTCCTTCCATACCAGGTAAGAACCATATCTGAATAAAATTAACATGACAATGCAAGTATTCTGGCAAATTATACAATATAATGCATAAATAATTATAAACAAATACTTTGTCAAACTAGGTGACTTTCATAGGTAGGGTAAGAATATTTTTCAAAGAAGTCACAAGAGTCTAAGTGCATTCACTTGCAAGAGACTTAGGCTTCCAAGTGACTTTTGAAAATAGGATGGTGGATCGTAAGTCACTTAGGCACTTCTGAAAATGTTACCAAGCATTAACTAGAGGTAGGAGCAATGGATTTGGGCTAGAATCCAAAACTGAAGTGCTGATTTATTGTGGAACCTTCAATAAGTGGTTTCACACCCCTATGCTATTCAGGCAAAATGAGAGAATACATGGTACTGAATCATCCAATAAAAGAAATAAGTAAAAAAATTTTGCTGTGGCTATTTTCATTCTTGGATATAAGGGAGCAGATGAACTACTGCATTTTGGACAAATAGAAGTTTGAGTTAAGACCTAAAGACTATAAAGGAAGCAATTGCATTAGTCTAGATGAACTGAATACATTAATGAGTTTCAGTAACAGTGTTCATTGAGTGGAGTACAGAGATAGTTATTTCAGAAGTTATATAGGCAAATTTTCAAAACCGGGAGATAATCTGGAGGTCAAGTTGAATGAGTAGGTTCCTAACTGGAGCGAAGTGTTGGATTTAAATGTCACTTCATCTCCCTCTATTTAATGAAGTGCTTGTCATTTTAAGGTATTAATCTTTTTAAAATGAGTTAACAGAAGTTGAGGCTGAAACAGGCAAGAAGTGAGGAAAGAGAGCAATGGTGAATTTGGGTAGTGTCTGCAGAGAAGTGATATTTTTATAACCATATTTGATTTCAGAAAGGAGGTGTCAAAAACAATCACTGGAGTGAAGAGAACTAGGGGCAAGGAGCTTTTCTCCTGTCAGTGAAATCCTCTTAGTACTGGTTACTGGAAGATCTTCCAGAATACAGCTTTGCAATTGCGAACATACCAGAATTCTCATTGCAATCCATGCCCTTTTAATGCCCATGGAATAGTGCATTCTGGGATAACGTCTTAGTTCACTGAAGGTAAGACAGGATCACTCAGAGGGGGGGGATATGAAACTAAAGCTTATTGTGTGCTGAAAGCCTCCCACATAGGGTTGCCAGGTGTCGGGTTTTCAACCCAAACGCCCAGTCGAAAAGGGACCCTGGCGGCTCCGGTCGGCACTGGGGAGCCACAACCAATGGGATCTGTGGGGGTGGTGCCTATGGGTGCGAGGGCAGTGCGCAGAACCTCCCTGGATACCCATGTGCCTAGGGGCTGCAGGGACCTGGCGGCCGCAATAAGTGCTGCCAGGACCCCACTCCCCCACCCCAACCCCCTGCCCCACCCTGGAGTCCCCTCCAACATCCAAACTCCCTCCCAGAGCCCGCACCGCTCCAACACCCTGCCCCAGCCCTGAGCCCCCTCCTGTACCCTAAACCCCTCATCCCTAGCCCCACCCCAGAGGCTGTACCCCCAGCCAGTGCCCTCACCCCCCTCCTGCACCCCACCCTCGTGCCCCAGCCTGGTGAAAGTGAGTGAGGGTGGGGGAGAGCAAGCAATGGAGGGAGAGGGGATGGAGTGAGCGGGGGCAGGGTCTCGGGGAAGGGGTGGGGCGGGGGTGTTAGGTTTTGTGCTATTAGAAAGTTGGCAACCCTAATCCCACAATCTGGTTGGTTGGATCATTCAGCACAGAAGTCCACTCCTTTTTTAATTTTGCTTTGTAGTTCACTTTTAAGTGTTAGTGGGCGCTTGATTTCAGGGCCAGACGAGTGTGTATCCCAAAAGAGAGTCTGCTCCTTTGTGTTAGTAATTTGCTAGCTGTTTCAATGTAGCATATTGAATGTAGCATACTGTTTCATATTGAGATGAAATCTACATTGTAGGTAAGAATGCACATTGAATTGTGCACCTCGCTGGGCAATGGGGAGCTCCATATGCAGGCTCTGCTCCATGAATATTATTGAACTCTTAAAAATTCACCCGCACATTTTTAAGCAAGATAGATTTTTAATTGTTTAGCTGCAGATACACATCTAAGACATCCACATGACTTTACCAGAGTTCAGTTTCACTCACATGTAGCATGAATAAATTTATTTTTTATGTGGAAGTAAATAACCCAAGCTTGCATACTGGCTGTTCCTTTTCTAAGGGCACAATTCGATATGCTGTCAATTTGATCACTATCCTGTCAAACAAATGCTTTTAAAAAAAACAAAAAAGCTTCATATTTCTCCATCACTAGGAGGCACCTAGATACAATTCTGCTTCCAGCTGATTTGCGAAACTGTTGTTAACAAGCAATTGCACTTGTACACAGATATAACTTTGGCTTCTGCTCTTGATCTAGATTTTCTTGCAAATTTGTAAAGTTCAGGGCCAGCCCCTTAGTTACACAACTCTTTTGGGAGTGCTCGTGCTCTGCTAGTTAATATCAGTATTGCATAACAAAATCCCCAGAATCTTTTGCATGTGTTAAATGCAAATAGAGGAACTGGATTTGTTGGGCACTCTGAGGAATCTCTGTGGCGTTACGTATACAGAACGCAGTGATCTGGTTCTGAGTATGATTGAGGCTCTGAGAAGAAACACTTAACACCCCATGGGATTAGGATCATCATTGTGATTCGTCATCAAGAATAGGTATGATTAGGATATTAACCACGTCTAAGTATCTCAGAATGCACTGTTCTGATGAGGACATACAGGAGTGTATGAAAAACCTTCAAAATATGGATCTTACACCAAAAAACCTTACCTGGATCTCCTGGGTATAGTCTGAAACCCAGACACTATTGTTTGCATACTGTACAGTTCATTCAAAGGCATACTTCAGGGACAGCCATTTGGTTACATAACTCTTAGGGTGTGTTTTGCCAGGAAGCCATCTGACGGCTTTTCTATGGAAAAGCTACTGGGTCTCGCTTCAGCGATCTGTTATCCTACCTTTCAACAAAAAGGGTACTTCCTGACTAATCTTATGATGCTGTGATTTCAGAGCTAACTAAATGAGACTTTACTGAATACATAGGAGGGAACAGAATAATAAAGATACGTTCTGTTTGCATGGGGAGGGGGAAAGGGAAGGACACTGTGGTCTGAGCTGTAAAAGACTAGAAGGAGTGAAGGTGAGTAGAAATTAAATGATAAAGCAAAGGCAAGAAGAGACATGATTCAGCATTTATTTTTATGCATATTGCTTCACTACAGTATTTTGCAATAGAGAGCACTATAATTATAATTAAGGAAATCTGTAGCATCCCATCATAACTACTTATTCTTTTTTCTAAAAAGTTTTCCTTTTTGGGGCTGAACTTCCCAGACTTAATAGGCCCAAGGAGTGCAAATTTGAGGAAAATCCCTTCCGTTGTAGTTGAGTTATAGAAGAGTTGGGGCATTGTAGTTGGTTTGTGGGGAGAGACACAACTCCGCTTCAAAGAAAAATTACTTTTTGCAGGGATCCGCGATAATGCAACAATAGCTGACCAAAAATGCACTAAACATAGCATAGGGCTAATCCTGCATAAAGAAGATGTGAAACAAATTGGGGGCGCTGAAAGTCACTTTGGTTCTCGTAGCCTAATGTGGCCTCCCCTCATGGGGGGCTGGGAGAAAAGCACTTTCTCTTAGCTGGGCTGTTGCTGGGACAGTTTTTGTGTGAGGGAGATCATACCTGTCTAAAACACACAACAGTCCAGAAAAAAATCTATTTATAAATAGCTAAACTATTTTTTTAAGAGATGTAGTGATTAGAATATATTTCTTGTATTACCCTTCAGCTTTTCTTTTAAAGTACTGCTAGGTCTGATATTTGGCCCAACACACTTGTGTATCCCTTTCACCATTGCCCATTTCTTTGTCAGTAATAGCCTAAGTTGTCATCAGTATTTTAGACTAATTCAGTTAGAGGGCAGCAGATTATACCAGATAATGACACCGTTTAAAAGCAAAGGGTTTTATTACAATGTTTTATAAAACACGGGCTATAGATTCCTGTAAATTTAACTTACTCTTTACGGGGACAGTCCAAATCTCAATCCCTCATTTATTTACTAATACAGTTAATTTTAGCTAGAACTGTAAGAGGACACATGTATGGGGGTGGGGGGGGGGGAGAATAAGATTTTAAAAACCCTTTTTCAATCAGACAGCACATTACTTCACAGTTCTATTTCTCTTATTGGGGCAGTCAGAAGCAAATCAAAAATTCCTGCATTTAATACACCTCCCTTGTGCATACACCTAAAGGGCAGTGTTTCCTAAGCAAGTACTTACCTGTTGAACAGTGCAGGAACAACATTAAGTCACTCTTATAAGCTAATGTAACATATATATCCAATAACATAACTAACTAGCATTATGCAGTATGATTCTTTTTAACAATCCAGCTTGCTTTTGTACATTAAGCAACCATCAGACTAGTTAAGTGTATATACACAATATAAAAGACATACCCCATTGATGTATACAGAGTTCCCCAGACAGGGCCAAACATCCAGTTAGGTGGCTGCCACGATGGCTTTTCAAGAGATTCATACCATATAGGGATTTCTCTCTTTGTTATCATGCCTCCCAAAAACCCTCCTGTATGGGGTAAGAGTGTGAAACCAACAGCCGGGGCCCACGTCGGTACCATTTCCAAGACAGTCGCTGAATCTGAAATAAACCCCAAACACCTGAATGTTTGTTTGCAAAGTGATTTTTAGAATAAAACTCTGGCAAAACACTTACAGATTAAACAGACTTATCTAAAAGATAATTATTGTACTACTTAACTCCTCTTCTAGGGCCTGAGCTAAAGCCCATTTAAGTTAATTTAAAGACTCCAGGCTCACAGACAAGCTGGAACACCTCAAGGATTCTTTTCAGTTTGTCTTTTACAGGCAGTTTTAATCTAATGCATTGTTTATGATTCTACCAACAAAGATTTCTTGATCCATTAAGTCAATCACTGCACCTAATACACTGCTTCCTTACTCATTCATATCTCCTTCCTCGAGCTTGCTTAGCAGAGGTTTCAGGTTCAAAAACAAACATCCATCTTAAATAGTCTCTCCAATTTTCTGGGGCTGATCCTCAGCTAGTGTAAATTGTTTTAGCTCCATTGACACCAGCTGAACATCTGCCCCTATATGTTTATCTCTCCAGTCAAAAGGCTTCAGTATTATCAGGTGCTTAACATCCACAATTCCCTTTGAGCTCAATGGAGTTGTTGGACATTAGTGCCTTGCGTGATCAGCCTAAAAAGACTCACAAACCCATATTTGGATGAACTGTCAGTCATTCACCTCTTACCCCAATTGCTTGTATATTGGTGACACTACTAGTTTTGGCGTAGCATTTTACATAAATGGACGGTTTTGACAAGATGCAGAACCCTTAAAAAAAAGTTTTAGAAGTACAATTTACATAGTGCCAAACTGCATTATCCCTCTCACAGATTTTCATCCATGGTTAAATAAACTATGTGAAATTCACCCACATGCAGAGGGTCAGCACAAGGTTTAGGAGCAATATGAGCCCTCCAACCAACAACGGGTATAGGCATTGGGGGTGAAGTTTGGTTGTCCTAGCTACATTGGCAGAGCAAAGGTAGCATTAAGAATAAATAAATAAGCTGGAAAAGCTCTACCCCACGTTTTGTGGCCATAAACCACCTGCTATATACAATCCATATATAGGTTGCCAAAATGATAAGGGATTAAACGCATACCAAAAAGGATAAAATGGAAAAGACTGTTTTTGAATGCACAGTAGCCAAGTTCATGCAACCCTTTACTTTTATTATTTGCATAGGACTATAATCTTTGTGACATAGGGTAAGATAGTCCGTGGTTGTAGCTGTGTTGATCCCAGAATATTCGAGAGAAAGGTGGATGAGGTAATATCTTTTATGGGACCAACTTCCATTGGTAAGAGAGAGAAGCTTTCGAGCTTACACAGGGTATGTCTACACTGCAACTGGACTCCCTTGGCTGGCCTGTGCCAGCTGCCACAGCCTAAAAGGGCTCTGCCTAAGGGGCTGTTTTAATTGCAGTATAGCCATTCAGGCTTGCACTGCAGCTAGGGTTGCCAGGTGTCCGGTTTTCAACCGGAATGCTCAGTCGAAAAGGGACTCTGGCGGCTCCGGCCGTTAAAAGTCCAGTTGGCTGCCCGCAGTGGGACAGACAGAGTGCCTGCCACCTCTACATGGCTCTTGGGAAACTGCCAGCATCTCCCTATGGCCCCTAGGCATAGGGATGACCACAGGGGCTTCACACACTGCCTCTTCCCCAAGCTCCACATCTCCCAGTGGCCAGAAACCTTTCCTCCAACATGCCTTTCAAGATCCATGAGTTGTGTACATGCCTATCACAATGTGTGGTGTATCTCATCCAGTGCACTAAATGCCCCGATAACCACTATATGGGTGAAACCAATCAACTACACACTCAAATGAACTCACAGAAAAATAAGCCAAGACAAAAACACCTTATCATTTGTGCGTGAACACTTTTCATAAAACGATTGCTCTGTATCTGACCTCTCAGACCTCATTCTCCAAGGAAATCTGTGCAACACCTTCAAAGGATGAGCCTGGGTGTTTAAATTTGCAACTTTGCTAGACACTAATAACCAGCGACTGAATACAGATACTGGATTCATGGCTTTTTACAACAATCTGTAACCCACTAGCAACCCCCCACCTTCAGTAGTCCCCCGCCCCCTTCTTTTCCTCCCTATGACTGGAGGGGTACTAACGGGACATTTCACTTTGAATGGTCCCTTGAAATATGTGTTTACTACTTTGTATTCAGTTGTGACATTGAGTAGCTTGAGAGCAGCTCTGTGTAAGATCATCTCTCTCACCATAGAAATTGGTCCAATAAAATATATTACCTCACCCACCCTGTCTCACAAAATAAGAAACTAATCCCGAGGAATGGCTACAGAGCGCTAAAGAGGGGACACAGATGAATAACAAGAGATTCTGAAGATCAGTAAGGTAAGAGGAAACAGAAGAGCTGTGAAAGTACTAAAAGGAGAGAAAATAAAGGTGCAGAGGATGATTAGTTGTTTCAGAGGCAAGTCAAAGAAATGTGTCCCTTTGATTTGTTAGGGACCTTGGTGAACGTGATATGAAAGATTGAGAGCAGAAGCCAGATTGGAGAGGATTAAGGAAAGCCCTGGCAATGGCCGTAGGCAATACAGACAAGAATTTTATATGCAAAGGGGAAGGGGAAGGATAGACTGGAAAAGCAGCTGGGATTGAGAGAAGAATTTTTTCATGAGTGGGTAAACAAGAATGTGCCTTTAGCCTGAGAGAGAAGCCAGAGGGGAGAAGATGTTTTGAAGATAAAAGAGAAGATGGGGAGAGTGTGCATGCCCATGAATGGATAAGAGACAGAAGGGAGTGGAAGGGTTGGAGGTGGAAAGCAGGCAGAAATCAGAGCCAGACTCTGTGCACAAGAGAAGAGGGGAGAACTGTGGTGGGGAGAAGAAAACATCCTGCTGGACAGTGTCAATTAAGTCTTTGATGGAGGAGGGAAAGCTGGGAAGAGAGTTAAAAACCTGGTCAAGTGAAAAATTCTGTTAGTTATATCTGTTGCTACAAGTATTGTTGTCGTGTCTCTTATCTAATATATCCTATATGCAGAGTTCAAAACTTATTTTTACCAGGTCGTGTTTTACATGCAGCACAAGAACGGCAAGTTCTCACATTCCTGCAATTTTTATTTTTATTTTTAAATACCCCTGTGGAGAAGTATCTCTGTTGAAGCATATACTACTTCTCAGGAGTAGTGGCAGCGTGAAAGTGACACAGTGCTACTCACTTTCACTACCTACTTCTACTGGGACCCAGGGGAGTGACTACGTATCTGCAGGACCAATAAGCTCTGCTGGGAACAGGCGCTCCTAGTAGTTGTAGAGGATCATATCTCCGCTGCGTTTACAGAGTAATTTGGATGGAGTCCACTAAGAAGGTGAAAATGCCTGTAATCCTATCACTCTGCTGCTCTTATCCTCATTGCTGGGGAAACATGGGGCCCAGTTCTCCACCGCCCTGCAGTTTGTAGAGTCACTTGTGCAGTGGATGTAAAATGATATCAAATCAGAACCGTAATGTTTTGCACCCAAGGTGAGTACACAAAGGACAAGTTAGTGGAGAATCTGGCCCAATATGTATAGGACCAGCAATACAGGGAATATTTTGGAATGGGGGAGAACAGGAAATGAGGGAAAACACAAGATCAGGAAATATCCACAGAACGGGAAGAGGAAAGATGTGCATACACAGAGGGGGAGGAGGAGAGAAAAGGAAGGGAGCGCTGCAGTAATGGCAGGACATAATTCAGGATTAATTTTGGTGCCCTGCCCTCTGGGCTAGTAATTCTAATTAGTAATTATATAGCACTTTTCAAACAGAACTCAAAGCTTTTTGCAAGGGTTAGTAAGCTTCTTTGTCCCTATTTTCAGAGCTGTCCCTAGGGAACAGCCAATCGGGCAACCACCCTGGGCCCTGTGCTTCGTGAGGAGGTGGGTGGAGAGATAAGGGGGGGGGAGGCAGAACCCCCCTCCCAAGCTCTCATGTCCCCCTCCCTCCCAGCGCCTACCGCTGATCAGCGGTTTTGCAGCATCTGGAGGTGCTGGGGGCGGGGGAGGGAGGGGAGAGGAGCGAGGGTGCGGTGTGCTCGGGGGAGGGGGCGGAACTGGGCAGGGAAGAAGCGGAGCGCAGGTGGGGCCTTGGGGGAAGTGGGTGGAGTGGGGGCGGGGCCAGGGCAGAGCCAAGGGGAGCACCCCCCAGCAGATAGGCGCCAAGTTTCTATGTCCCAGGCCTCGCACCCCCCCTAGGGACAGCCCTGCCTATTTTACAGAGGGGATAACTGAAGTATTGTGACTTGCTCTAAGACACACACCAAGTCAGTTGCAGGATTAAGATTAGAATGTAGGTTTCTTAACTCCCAGCTCCAGGCCCTGTCAACTACACCACAACCATCCCTAGACAGTAGGAGCACTACAATTCAGGTATTCAATTCTTGGGAATTAGCAACTTGTACCAATCTCTAATGAAAATCAATGGCTGAGTGAAGGAGCAGCACTGACTAACTTAGGAAGCCATGTCCAGCCCTCCACAAATGCTCCATGTGGGCCTTTAGAAAGAGAACGAGTGAGTGAAAGGAGGGAAGTGGGGGGAGGGATCCACACAGACACTGTTCCTGCAAAGAAGAGGAGAGCTGGAAACAAAATGGTAAATAACTAACCAAGGATGAAAGAGAGGAGAAATGCATAACAAGCCAGAGGGGCTAGGAGAAAAGAAGTAATGCATAAAATCCAAATGTGATCAGAGGAGAAAAATATTAAAAGGCCAGAAAACCTTACTCTGAGGTGTATCCCTTGTGCAAGTTTTCCAGTTGTAGGAGTTTGTTACATAAGAGTGTAAAGAAGTAGCTGACACTTAGACCTGAGATGTATAAGCACTGGAATAAATTGCCTAGAGAGGTTGTGGAATCTCCATCACTGGAGGCTTTTAAGAACAGGTTAGACAAACACCTGTCAGCAATGGTCTAGTTATTATGTAGTCCTGACTTTGAATGCAGGGGACTGGACTAGATGACCTATTGAGGTCTCTTCCAGTCCTACACTTCTAGGATTCTATGTTCTCCTACCACACCCCCATCCTTGCTCTAGATTTCTTAACACCATGACAAATCACATATAAAGCAGAACCTGCATTAGTTCCAAGCTTTTCTGACTTCACTTTTAGGGGAATTGAATGGCTTTCAGTTGCATTACTTTGGTTCAGTCTCTGAAAATAAACTAGTCATAGAGCTTACAAAATGCATTTCATAATAGCTGCTTGATAAGGAGTGTTTTCCAACTGTGTGATCATTAAGGGGACACCAATTAGATATCTAGTCACTTTAAAAAAAATGTTCAGAGTGGATTCAGGCACTATACTTGTGTTCTGTGCTGTACAGCATCTAGCAGAAGGAGGTTCTGGTCCATGACTAGGGCTCCTAGGTGGCTCCACTATACAAATACTAATAACACACCTGCTCTTAAGTCTGCTGTCCTATTTTTGTGGTTAAACAATCACATTTCCTATTTTGTATGATGTTTTTCTCAGTCCTATTCCTGTGCGAAAGACCCACACAAACAGGGGGAAATGATTAACAGGGTGAGTATTCTCCAGTAAATCATGTTGTTGAAAAAATAAAAAGTTATGGCTGGAAGTGTTTCAAGGGACTCATCCATCATCACCCAGAATGTTTAAAAAAAAATTGTAAAGAAAAATGTAAGTTCAAAAGCCCGGAGTAAACATAGAGGAATCAATCCAGTTCCCACATTGCCCTATAACTTTTCATCCCTAGAACACCAACCACTCTTAACTTTACCCCTTATTTGTTCTGTACTGGAAATGTGCAGTTAGATGTATAATGTTTATTAAATGTGTAGTAAGTATTTTAAAAAGTAATATACTTGTAGAGTATATAAAGCTGTCAGCTCTGACTTCTCAGAGTGGAGTAAAGTATGTTTAATATAATTTGAATGACTGATATTTGCTGTTTGTAGCTTTGTATCTAAACCTTGAAAGAATGTATCTTAACTATGGTGTAGCAACTAAGTTATGTCACCTTTTTGTACTGAATAATATTGTAGAATGGGTTAGTGATTTTATAACCTCCAAGTAAATTTGTTATTTGACCTTCGTATATATCTTTTCAAATGTTAGAATATAAAGCTAAGGCTCAGTGGGTGGTGTAAGTTAATTGAGGTGATATTGACAGATGAAAGATTATATGGTAGAGAAAAACTGGCTGGATCTTTTAACTATTCATTTTCTAGACTTAATGTTTGGGGATTATTTTGTAATTGTAGGACTTTGTAAATTATATGTGGGTGTTAAGTGAATTCCCCTGAAACACTTTAAACCTGAACAATTTTTTCTTTACTCATTTTTTGTTTGACTGGTTGTTTTTGTTTTTTGTTTTTTTTGTTGTTGTTGTTTTTGGCTTGGGACTTACCCTGTTTTGAATGAGTGCCAAAAGCTTAACCTGGGATGGTATTATTTTAATAGAAGGAGAGGCCTGCTATAATGGACCCAATGAGAATCACCAAAACAGGGATCCCTTCCTTAGACTTTAGCCAGACTTTAGACTTTATCTCTAAAGGAAATATGGGGAGTTTGGGGGGAGGAAAGGTATATCTTGGAATAGAGGACATTATATGGAAATGGCTCTCATGGTTGCCTGTACCTCCCCTTGCATGTCTACTTCTATGCCCCTTGGTCCCGTATAGCTCTTATCCCCCATCCTCTGTTCCCTACCATTATCCAGGCTCTCAAAGCTTCCCCATTCTGAAACCAGGAGCATGGCTCTGTTACCCTTTCATATCCCCTGTCCCAGCCCAAAAAGGAACCCTACAAAAAGTGAAAACATGAAAAAATTGCTAAGGCGGAGTACAAAAAGAATAGCACAAGCAGGTAGGGACAAAATCAGAAAGGCTAAGACACAAAATGAGTTGCACCTAGCAAGGGACAGAAAAAGCAATAAGAAATGGTTCTTTAAATACATTAGGAGCAAGAGAAAGACAAAGTATAGGTTGACTACTTAGCGAGGAAGGAGAGCTAATAATTGATATAAAAAAAGCTAAGGTTTTTGAATGCTTATTTTGCTTCAGTTGTCACTAAAATGGTGAGTGGTGATTAGATTCAAAACACAATTGATATTAACAAAAAGGGGGAAGGAATACAAGTCAAAATTGGGAAAGAGCAAGTTAAAGAATATTTAGATAAGTTAGATGTATTCAAGTCACCAGGGCCTGACAAAATTCATCCTAACGTACTTAAGGAACTAGCTGAAGCAAGTTTGGAATCATTAGCAAGTATCTTCAAGAACTCAATGGGTGGATCCCAAAGGACTGAAGAAGGGCAAGCATAGTACCTATCTCTACACGGGGGAACAAAGAGGACCTGAGCAACTATAGACCAGTCAGCCTAACTTTGATATCTGGAAAGATACTAGAACAAATTATTAAACCATCAGTTTGTAAGCTCCTAGAGAATAATAGGGTTATAAGCATGGATTTCTCAAGAACAAATTATGCCAAACCAATCTAATTTCCTTCTTTGATAGGGGTATTGTCTTTGTAGATGGGGAGAAGCAGTAGAGGCGATATCTTGATTTTTGTAAGGCTTTTAACACAATCCCATGTGACCTCTTATAAGCAAAGTAGGGAAATGTAGTCTAGATGAAATTATTATAAGGAATGTGAATAACTGGTTGAAAGACTGTACTCGAAGAGTAGTTATCAATTGTTCACTGTCAAACTGAGAGGACACATCTAGTGGGGTCCCACCATGGTCAATCCTGGAGCTGGTTCTAGTCAATATTTTCTTTTATGACTTAGAGGGGAGAGCCATTAGAAAGTTTGTGGATGACATCAAGCTGGGAGGGGTTGCAAGCATTTTGGAGAACAAGATTAGAATACAAAATGACTTTGGAGAATTGGTCTGGAATCAACAAGATGAAATTCAATAAAAACAAGTGTAAAATACTTCACTTAGGAGGGGTAATTCAAATATACAGTGGTAGTACTGTTGAAAAGAATCTGGGAGTTGTAGGGGGTCACAAATGGAATATGAATCAATAATGTGATGCAGTTCTGAAAAAAGGCTAGTATCAATTGTAACACACAGGAGGTTAAATTTGTCCTGCTCTACTCAATACTGATGAGGCCTCAGCTGGTGTACTGTGTCCCATTCTGGATGCCACAGTTTAGGAAAGATATGGACAAATCAGAGAGAGGCCTAACAAGAGCAAGAAAAATTATAGAAAGTTTTTAGAAAACCTGACCAGTGAGGAAAGGTTAAAAAAACCTGCATATTTAGTCTTAAGAAAAGAAGACTGAGGGGGGACCTGATAACAATCCTGAAATATGTTAAGGGCTGTTTTAAAGAGGACTGTGATCAATTGTTCTCCATGTCCACGGAAGGTATAACAAAAAGCAACGGGCTAATCTGCAGCAAGGGAGATTTGGATTAGATATAAGGAAAAACTTACTAAATAGAAGGAGAGTAAGGTTCTGGAACAAGCTTCTGCAGGCGGTTGTGGAATCCCCATTACTGGAGGTTTTTAAGAACACAGTGGATGCGATGGTCAGGGATGGTCTAGGTTTCCTTGGTCCTGCCTCAACGCAAAGGGCTGGACTTGATGACTTCTCAAGGTCTCTCTCCAGCCCTACATTTTTACGATTCTATGTTCCTCCTCATGTCTTCCCATCCAGCACTTCTGCCCCTCAGCATTTCTCCCAGTATCCTATTCACTCACTCATCCCCCCACTTCTGCCAGTTGCAGCAGATCAGTTTATACTTTCAAAAACATGTTAAAATAATTAAACTTCTTTTGTGTACTCATGGTAACTGCACTAGAGCGACCCCAGCCGTTGCAGCTGGAACCAGAAGAAATAGGGAAAAAGAAACAAAATACAACATTCTGCTACTTAAGGCAAAACACCTCTGTGCAGGGTGTTTCTCCACCATGGGCTAATACGTAGGAAGCCATACTCAAGATTTTCTTCAGCCTCTTCCCCCTTCTCTTTGAGTGAGGGGTGGGGGACGAGGGGCAGCAGAAAGGGAGCAAACCACAAAGGAAGGGATGGTTTGCTTCAGCCCAAAGGAAAAGTAAATAGTTCTTAACATAGGTGCTGACTCTGCGGGGTCTTAAGAGCTGGAGCACCCATGGAAAAAAAAAATTAGCGGGTGCTTAGCACCCACCGGCAGCCATGCTCCCCTACCTCCCGCCCACCTGCGGCCCTTGTCTATCAACTGCTCCCCCTCCCTCCCAGTGTCTCCTGCATGCTGTAGAACAGCTGTTCAGCGGCATGCAAGAGGTGCTGGAAGGAAGGGGAAGGAACAGGGATGGGGTGCAGTTGGGGGGAGGGAAGAGGCAATGGAAACAGGTGGGGTGGGGCCTAGGGCTGAGCGAGGTTTGAATACCCCCAGGGAAAATTAGAAGCCGTTGTCTGTGGTTCTTAACTTAAAAGTCTCTTGTAAACTGTTTAGCCTTTCTGTAGAAGCAAAAGAGCCAGCTTCCCACTTCTCCTTTCTTCCTAGCCTCGGTGTTTCCTGACCCAGTTACCTTCCAGCTCAGGGAGATGAGGAAAAGAGAGAATGACTTTTGTTGCCTCCTCTTTACATCCCTGTTTTAGTGAGCTACTAGCTAACCCTTTCTTTATCTATCTTTGTGCTGGGTATGTATACCCTATCACAACGTCTTTAGATTATACATCTTTATAATTTTGCCACTAATATTACCCTCATCTAAAATTAAAAACACTAAAGGGCGCTTCTTGCAGCATGGCCAACAAAACAAATGGTTTTGGTGTTTGTAGGCCTCACCATTTTGGGGATGTGAGGAGTTGGAGGGAGAAAAAAAAAAAGCATTAGGAATAGTTTCAGAATATCAACAGCAGGGAATATTTTTCAACATCACAATTTCGTAACTGCTTTTCTTCACTCCCTCTCCAAAAAACAACCCCCCAGAAACAGAAACTCTACCAAGGAATGAGATATGGCATGCAAAATCTCAGTGGTGAGGAGGGAGTGGGTTTTTTTCTGGCGTGTTTGCTGGAACAGTGGATAGTTTGTCCTGAGAATCCAGTTTGTTTTAATTATGGAGTGGCTACTACAGCAACGTAACTCAGAAGAAACCGTGACACTGACTAAACAAAGAAAGTTGTCAAAATACACAAAGTAAAAAAAATCTAGAGAAATGTTTTCTTTCACTTATAATAACCTTAGATGTTATCTCTAACAATAGAAGGAAATAGCACTGTAAATTTAAGTTGGTGGTATTTCTCTAAGGACAAAATGTGTGCAATATGGCTTGGAAGGATTAGATTTTTATTGGTAGTATACTAAACATCAATTTCACTATGCACACACCAACCAACAAAAAACATTCTATCAAAATGAATAGATAAAGTAAGAAAAATACTGTCTGAGAACTTATTAGATTTTGATTTAATGATATTTACTTTGTATATTTGGACATGTGATATTCATAATTTGTGTTAGCTGTTATAATGCTTTAACTTTTTGAATCTGTCATTTAAATAATTGTCTGAACCTTCCCCATAATTTTCTGCAACTGTAAAAATTTAAATCAAAAACCAAAATTCTGAAAACCCATAATTTTGCACAACAAAATTTTAATCAATAAAAATTAAAAAAGCTTAGATAATATTGATATTTATCAAAAATATTTACAATAAATTTAAATTCGGTCAAGCCTAGGTTCTCAACCTTTCCAGACTCCTGGTACCTCTTTCAGGAGTCTGATTTGTCTTGAGTACCTCCAAATTTCCCCTCACTTAAAATCAACAAAATCAGACATAAAAATACAAAAGTGTCACATCACACTGTTACTGAAAAATTTATTTTATTCCCATTTTTACCATCTAATTGTAAAATAAATCAACTGGGAGATAAATATTGTACTTGCATTTCAGTGTATAGTATATAGAGCAGTATAAAGTCATTGTCTGTATGAAATTTTAGTTTGTACTGACTTCACGAGGGCTTTTTAATGTAGCCTGTTGTAAAACTAGGCAAATAGCTAGATGAGTTGATGTACCCCTCGAAGACCTCTGGGTACCCCCAGGCTACACCCTTGTTGAGAACCACTGGTTTAATAGATGTACTTCTGTGACATTTTGTACTAGCTGTACGCTTTCAGGACATACCTCATTCCTAGATTTGAGCTGTACTATTCACACCTGGCAGCAGGATTTCCCTAGACCCCTTCTCCCCCACCCCCAGTTATATGCAGTGCTGCCAATTTAGTAATTGGTTGGAAATTTGAATTGCAATTGAAACATTAATACACACTTTAAAAGCATACACAGCATATGAGAAAGCATAATGAGTTTGAAAAGTATGAACAAAGACTAGCTTCCTCATATAGCTGTTATTTATGACAATGTCAGCACATTTGTTTCAGCTATATTGGCCTACCTAACCATTTCAAATTATGATTTGTAAGCAAGGTATGAATGAGCTCTCCCCTGACAGCTAATGATGAGCCAGTGGTGGGTGGAAAGGCTTCAGCACCAGACTATATTTACATGAACTCACCTACTCTGCCTAGGTATCCAGCAGACAGATCTGTGCTGCCCAAGTGATCAATTTTAGCTGGGGTTGGGTCACAAATCACTTAAGTATTAAATGTGGGGGATATGAAATGTTGTTATTCTTACTGCGTAAGTAAAGGGCAGCAGAACTGTGCTTAGGCTGACAGAATGAGGGGGGTCTCCCTCCATACTTAATTTGTGCTAGGGTGTGCAGGGCTGAGCCCCTGCACCTCTGGGCTCGGCAGTTCAAAGCCCAGGCACCTCTGGGCTTGTCACATCAGTTATGAAAGTAACAAACTTGCTTGAGCCCCGGCAGCTCTTTCATTACAAATTAAGCACTGGTCACCCCCAACTGAACTGCACTCCCTAAGCAGGAGATTTAGATGCTATATCTTACTGGGGAAGAGGGAATGGGACATGAGCGTTAGGCAGAGCCCACACCACCAAGCAAAAGAGTCACAGGCACTATTTGATCTGCCCCTCTCCTGTTTAGAGAGAGAGCTGAGTAGGCTTCATAGAAAGTCTTCTGATTTGTTAAGTGACCACTAGAGCTGAAATTACTGATAATCAGGTTTAAGTGCTTAGACCTGCTGTGGGACAGTGTTTCTGTGGAAGAGACAGCACAGCGTGCACTAGCAGTGAGGTTCCTCCACTGAGAACTGAAATCACTGAGAGCTGAGTGAAACCTCCAGAGACCTACTCGCACGGTGGCAGCAGAAGGTGACAGTGCAGAGCCATTGGGGACGAAGCGGTAGTGAATGTTGGCATAACAAACAACAGCGGCCAGAGCATTGGACTATGTTTTAGTGCAGGGGTCGGCAACCTTTCAGAACCTTTCATTTATTCACTCTAATTTAAGGTTTCGTGTGCCAGTAATACATCTTAAAGTTTTTAGAAGGTCTCTTTCTATAAGTCTATAATATATAACTAAACTATTGTATGTAAAGTAAATAAGGTTTTTAAAATGTTTAAGAAGCTTCATTTAAAATTAAATTAAAATGCAGAGCCCCCCAGACCGGTGGCCAGGACCCGGGCAGCGTGAGTGCCACTGAAAATCAGTCGCGTGCCGCCTTCGGCACATGTGCCATAGGTTGCCTACCCCCGTTGTAGTGACTTCATTCCAGAATGCTAGATTTGTGATTTTTAAAATGCATTATTTGCCAAGGTCATTATCTCACATCATCACTATCTCAAGAGGTCATTATCTTGGGAAGTTTCTGTACTAAAATTTTTGATTATTATAATTATTTTTTATGTAAGAATAGCCATATTGGGTCACACTAATAGTCCATCTAGCCCATAGCCAGTCTTCCAACAGTAGCTAATGCCAGGTGCTTCAGAGGGAATGAACAGAACAGGGAATCATCGAGTGATCCATTTCCTGTTGTCCACTCCCAGCTTCTGGCGAACAGAGCCTAGGGACACTCAGAGCATGGTGTTGGATCCCTGCCCATCCTGGCTAATAGATATTGATGGATCTAACCTCCATGAACTTATCTAGTTCTTTTTTGAACCCTGTTATAATTTTGGTCTTCACAACATCCCTGGCAAAAAGTTCCACGGGTGACTGTGTGTTTTGTGAAGAAATACTTCCTTTTGTTTGTTTTAAACTTACTGCCTATTAATTTCATTGGGTGACTCCTGGTTCTTGTGTTAAGTGAAGAGGTAAATAACACTTTCTTATTCATTTTCTCCACACTAGTCAAGATTTTATAAGTCTCTATCATATTCTCTCTTAGTTGTCTCTTTTCCAAGCTGAAAAGTCCCAGTCTTTTTAATATCTCCCCAGATGGAATCTGTTCCATACCCTTAAATCATTTTTGTTGCCCTTCTCTGTACCTTTTCCAATTCCAATATATCTTTTTTGAGATGGGGTAATCAGAACTGCATGCAGTATTCAAGATGTGGGCATATCATGGATTTATATAGTAAAAGTGGAGGAGCTTGGTTTGCCAGACCGATCAGCTAAGCCAATACTGAAAACCTATATGAAAAAGCTGCAAAACACCATGCCTCTGGACTGCAGAAAACCTTATAAGCCAGTCACTGTCAAAGCCAATTTTAGAAGAACTTAATGAGGCTGAAAAGAATGCTGGAGAGACAACTCAGTTTATGTGAACCAACATGGCTGTTGCATCATACTTTCTATTTAAGTAAGAGATACCACACACTAGAAACTGGAGGCCAATGTTAAAGTATCCACCAAGATAGGTCAGATCTAACTAGTGAGGCTGGTGGACTACTTTTGTTACTAAGTTCAGAGAAGACTATCGCCATTCTCCCTTGTAAGTCTACTGTTGAAATCACTTGGGTCATTAAGCAATGTCATCCAGGCAACTGCTACAACAGTAATAGATCTTTGTCCAGCAATGGAAGCTACCCTTGGATCAATCAGAGATATCAATTGAAAATGTACTGGAAGAAGCAAAGACTTCAGTCCAGAGGTTGACTAATGAAGGTACTTATATTGACTCCTTAAGTGAAGAGGACAAGAAGTGTTTGTTAAGCCAGCTGAAAAAGTACACAGATTTAATTAATTGTTACAAATCTACAATAGCGATGTCTGGATTCTACTCAACCTCTACGTAGCTTTTACAGATGCCTGTCTTATAAAACACCTACAGTTGAGTGGAGTGAGGCACTACCATCAATAGGGCTGCTATGTGATCAGGACAGAATAGAGAATTTTAAACACAGAGTGGAATATCATACAATGAATGAATGAAGATTTAACTTCAACTTCTTGATCATCACTACTGGTTCAATCCAATCTTTATGCTGCGTTTTCTGGGATGAAAGAAGTAGGGATTCATCTCTTGCTATTCCCCAGTCACAACAGCTACAGCTGAGCATTCTTTTCCCTCATTGAATAGAATTTTGTGTTCTGAAAGAAGTCACCTTCTGCCTGATCATGAGCATATCATGAAGGACTGGAAATAACAGACACACAAGAAGACACCAAAGAGTGCAAAATTACAAGAAGACACCAAGAAGAATGTAGATGTAGTGCTTCATAGTAGGCTTGAGAAGCCAACTTTAATTGTTGTGATTTTAAAACATGAGTTAAATCTAATAAAACGGTCGTGAAACATTTTTCAGTTTTTACTAGGGTGTCATACAGCCCACCTTTGCCCTCATAGTCTCAACCCTCATCAGCCCTCACACGCACACCCTGAACATTCCAACACCCCACCCCAAATTTCAATTCCTGGGGAAATCACTACCTTGCAGTCATTAATATGTGCATCACAATCACCAGAGCTGTCTCTGATTAAAAGATTACACTTCATCCAGACAGCCACAAATAAAAATAGGTAGCTTTTGCTGCTGTGGCTATTTGGGTATTTAACAACAGTGAGGAGTCCAAAAGGAACCCTAGGCTACAGATTGACTTAACAACCTGAGAGCAGATTCCCTTGATAATGGGGGATTTTATAGGAGAAGCAAGTTATTCAAAGCATTTGCCTTTTCCTGCCAGCATTGTCTCAGTAGGGCTTGGGCTCAGCTTGAGCCAGTTGCTCTTCATCCAATTTATCTCAGTTCAACATTGAGAAAGAGGGGAGAAGATGCTGTTTATATTTCATGGGGGGGGGAAAAACAAGCGTAAGGCTGGGTGGTATGTATCCCTATACTGTTGTCAGTTCAGCCCATGTTGTCTCAGTGACTCCTCCTATAACTTCACTTAGATGTTGAATAAGATGGCGAGGAAGACTGTGATTCCACAGAGGAGGGTTCTGGAGGAAGAGTAATATTTTCCCATAATGACCCTTTGGTCTGAGAAGAAGATCTGGCCGTATTACTTTCTATTCCGATTCATTTTCATTCTACTGAGTTAAATGACCCAACTCCTTTTATTGAACTGTTCTACGAAATGACTCACTGTTTGATGTTTCATAACATCAAACCAACGCCAAATGATTACACAAGTGCAAATGCAGGTTTGCATACTTTCACTTCTTTTCCTTGTAATATTTCCATTTGGTGCTCACTTTAATAAAATATGTTTCACTTTAGCCTTTCATGAATTCACTCCATTTCATTACATGTATTCAATCAAGCTCTCAAAAACAAGCATCCTCTTTTTCCCCCTCTAGGTAACAGGCAAAATAAGCTTGAAGTAAATATAGCAATTTAAGAAGTGAGATTTATTAGAGAGGAAATGCCACTAGTTTAAAATCATACTCAAACTAACTGGAAAAAGCAAATATTGACAATATGAGATTCTGGATGTGAGAGGTTGGAATTCAAGGCCCCCATGAAGCCAAATGAGATCGGAACTGGGACAGGGAAAAGGAGTAACGCTGTTACTCTTGTTAAACCACATGCAACAGTCTACTAGCTAGGGCTTGATTCATTGCTGTTGGCACAGGAGCCAAATTGCCCCAGAGGTTCTATAGTGGTAGGGCAGTGGGTTTTAGCACCAACGCTGAATCAGTGCATATTCTGTGTCCCTTGGTCCCATCCTCTCCCTGTTTGACACCACCCACTTTCTGCGCTTTGCTGGCAGCTCCAGGTGCCACAGTAGTGAGCATTTGCACTGCTATAAACCCCCTTCTGGAGATATTCTGCCACCATGGTGCTACAATCCAAGTTCCACTAGTGGAAGCCTGTATTACATAAGGGAAGGTTACTAAGCAGTATTTCCCATCCACTGGCTAGAACCAGCGATCCTTCCCAAATGTTTTCTTGTTGTGTTCATACAAAAAAATGAGAGAGAAAGAAAAGGAAACTTTCCTGAACATTGTAACTAATACTTCAAATGACAGCAAGCCCCTATAAATTAATTGCTGATCTAACAGGAACATTATTAGTATACATTTTATAGCATTTTTATTCATCATTATCAAAGTGTCCCTCAAACTGTACTATGTCTCTATAAGGAATCATTTAACCCAGCACTGAAATGAAGCCACCTCGGGTCTGTAACTCAGTAACCAGGAAAATGAAAGGTACATAACAGGCAGGGCAACACTGCAGGGTTGGCAAAAAAACAGGAGAGAATCCCCTTACAAAGAGGGCTGTGAGGATAGTGTGGAAGTAAGAGCATGGATACACACCCTTCCCCTCCCTGAAGGGGGCATTGCTCCCAGCATTTAAGTGGTGTGGTCTGTACCTGCCAATGGAATGAGTGTGGGCAAGACAGTGTAAGGATCTCGATGATCAGAAAACACACCTGTTGATCAGAATTTCTATGTTAAATTCCACGTAGAATCACAACAGCGCTCTCTCTTTCACCCTGTATAACCAAGCTAAACTAACATGGATCAAATAAAGTAGCGCTAGCAATAATTAAACGCCCCCCATCTAAGGTGTATCTCATCTGAGAATCTCCACGTGCTTTATACAAAGTTAAAGAGGCCTCCCAGCACTACTGTGAAGCAGTCAAGGGTTGTGTTTTACAGATGAACTAACCAGGGTTAAGTGACTGGGCCCAGGCGAGGAATCCCACTGCTTGGCTCTATCACTACTAGGCAAAGCACATAAAAAAGGTGCTGCTGTTACTGCCGTCCCGATGCTGGCTGCAATATGTGACACCAGAAGACACAGCCTCCGGGTTGCCATTCCCAGCGCTGTGTGGCACCCCGGGGCTAACCTTCCCCCTCTTGCTGTTACCAGTGTCTCATCGGCCACGAGGTGCGGTATAAGGTGCCATTTCCCTCCACCGCTGCTGCTACAGCCAGGCCGATCCCTCCCCTTGCTCCTACTGCAACTGTGGTTACTGAGAGCTGCTTCCCTTGGAAATTAGCAGTTTCCGCCTCCCTGCGCCTTAATACGGAGCCACTGACTGAAGAGTCTCCGCCAGAAACTCCTGTCCAGAGAGAGACTCACCTGCTGCTGCAGCCCGAAGTTCGGCGAGGCAGAGGAGAGCTCAGCCCGAAGCCGCTGCTCTATGGACCCAGCAGGGGTGCGGCCTGACGGGCCTGTCCCTCCTACGCGCACGGGAACAGCAGTAGCTGCAGTAGCAGGGCCAGGGGGGGCGGAGCTGGCTGCTTTGGTGGTGGCTCGGCTCAGCCCGGCCCGGCCTAGCCCAGCCCAGCTCAGTTCCAGCACGCAGTGGTGGGGGAAGAGAGGGGTGTCTGGTTTGGGGAAGTCATTATTCACTGTGAGGCTTTTGTTGTCGTTGTTTGTCTCAAGCCTGTCCCGCTGCGGGAGGAGGTGGAGGAGTTTGCAGAGACGTTTGCTGTTTGAAATGTCAGCGCTGCGCCCTCATAGGAGTGGCCTACCCTAAAGGATCGCATAGCTCCAAGGTTAAATGGTCTAAGTTCCTGAGCCCCTTTGCTTCTGAAATAGTTTAGTGTGCCCACGCTATCAAGGGTTAAAGGGTTCAACTTGTCCACACCCAGCACTCCCTCCAGCGACTGCTGTGGCTGAAGATTCTAGACTAGTTCTCTCCTCTCTTCATATTGTCAGGTTACAAAGTAGCAGCCGTGTTAGTCTGTATCCGCAAAAAGAACAGGAGTACTTGTGACAGCTTAGAGACTAACAAACTTATTTCAGCATAAGCTTTCATGGACTACAGCCCACTTCATTGGATGCATAGAATGGAACATATAATAAGAAGATATATATACACATACAGAGAACATGAAAAGGTGGAAGTATGCATACCAATAGTAAGAGGCCAATCAATTGAGATGAGCTATCAGTAGCAGCAGAAGAAAAAACTTTGAAGTGATAATCAAGATGACCCATTGAAGGTGTGAGGAGAACTTAACATGGGGGGGGGGGAATTAAATTAGTGTAATGACCCAGCCAGTCCCAGTCTCTGTTTAGGCCTAAATTAATTGTGTCTAATTTGCATATTAATTCGAGTTCAGCAGTCTCTCTTTGGAGTCTGTTTTTGAAGGTTTTTTGTTGCAAAACTGACTCAATTGATTAGCCTCTTACAATTGGTATGCGAACTTCCACCTTTTCATGTTCTCTGTATGTATAAATATCTTCTGTCTGTGTGTTCCACTCTATGCATCTGAAGAAGTGGGCTGTAGCCCATGAAAGCTTATGCTGAAATAAATTTTAGTCTCTAAGGTGCCACAAGTACTCCTGTTCTTTCTTCATATTGTGTTTCAGATGGAGGAGACCTGGTGGTTTAAAAAAACGGGGAGAAATTTTATTTTAAAACCAAGTTTTAAAAAAAGTCAAAATAATAAAAATATACAAATTTTACTTTTAATAGGATTTGCTGGGTCTTTACTGATGTAAGGGAAGGGTGCCAGTCTGAGCCAAGACCAGCCAAGTACAACCTGGACTTCTGCTGGGTCTGTGTGGAAATGGTATGGGAAGTGTAGGCAGCAAGTGCACTGAGCTGTCAGTAAGGGGTGGGCAGTAGTATCATGCACCTGCACTTGGAGGATCACTTGAACTCATAGTGCAGTACCTTTACTTCAGTCTAGCCTAACACAAAAATGGTTCTAACTAAACCAGTGCAGACTGCAGAGGGTAGAAGACTTTCTTGGATCTACTGTACTTGTAATGGTACTTATAACATTTGTGAAACGTTACAAGTGCTTTTGTGTGTGCGACCTCCCTCAAAATCCAGTACCTTCCCTACACCCCCATTTATCAATTAAGGGAAGACGGAGTTGAAGACTAGCTGGCCCATCTGAAGTGGACCCTGCCTACTTCCATCTCTGTATCCTAGGAGATATAAAAAAAGAAGACCATTAGTTCACCAATAAAAGACAAATCCAATCCCTCCAATATTAAGGGCACAACACCTAAGGCTTCTGTAATAAATATTTAGGAAAGAAAAAGAAACTACCTTGCATTTCCTATCAGCAATAGGAATATCCCAGAGGATTATGAAAATCAAAACAGCAGCTCTCTTCAGCTTTCATTTTCAGTAATGACTATCAATTATTTGAATATAATTCCAGCTACATTTTCTTCTCAGGAAAAAAAATCAAACATATTAGAACAGCCCCCTTGAATATAACATATTCTGGCTGATCTCTTTGCTGTTTAGTTTGTCTGCTTACTTTAACCCCTAGGTTATGGGGTATGCAACCATGTATCTCTTAGTAGGCCTGTTTGAATTTGTAAATGTCTTTGGTACAGAACCCACCTAAAAGATTTGCCTAAACTGTTACATTAAGCTGAGTTAAGGGTTGCAGTTACAATCCATTTTTCTGTCCATCCAAGAGGAAGGAGTGGATCCAGTCAAAGTGCATCCCCATTTACTCCTTAGACATCTTAATAGCATGCTATTGGCACTTGGTGGTCAATAGTACTGAGAGCCACTCAGTGATCTCAAGCGGTATAAGCGTGGTATGGTGGTTTCTGTCCAAAACAAGACTATGCAACCCCTCCAACAGGGCTCTCTCTGTGTTGCATCTTGGCCTGAAGCCTGAGTATGAATTTTAATAAATCATGTTGTAAAGGTTCTGCAGTCATTTGGTAAACAGGCTGCTCCAATAAATAATTTACAGGAACAGTTTAAGAGCGAGGTCAGGGACGGCCCTTAGTGTAGGGTGGGGAGCTCTATGTGCGTGAGTAGCCCTTGGTGTGTTATAGCTAGTGCTTAAAAGTGGTCTGGAAAAAGTCAGCGGGGGCTGTCATAATCTGGGAGCACGACTTTGGTAAAGCAGTGCTCACAGTGCATCCCTCAGCTCTATTTCTATTTTATTTTATTGCCTAGTTGACTCCTACCCACCCCGAAGCACTGTGGTAGGAGACTGAGAGTTGGGCGGGCAGACCTGATGAGCAAGTGGTGGGACTGAGCGTAGGCAGCCCCTGTTGTGGCTATGGAGAGGTGCGGCTGGGGCGGCCCGTGACAGGGGGAGGGGACGCTCCCGGTGCGTGCGGTGGGTCTCTCCAGTGGTTACAGTGTACGTGGCGGGGGGGACTTTTTAGTTGGGCGGAACCTTTCTCTCGCATCCTGTTTCCCGGCGCGGGGAAGCCTTTTCCTACCGGCCTCAGGCGCGCGCCAGGAGCTCCATGTGGGGCCGCCAAAGCCGAGCCGTGCTGAGTCCGGTTGCCGTAGCAACGCGGGCTTCGGTGTGGGCCTGACTAGACCTCGCCTCCCTCGCGGGACCCGCGATGTGCAGCTGGGCCGCGGCGGGGCGGCGGCTGAGCGGCTGCCGAGCGCGCGCCGCGCTCCCCGGAGCCCCCGGGCGGGGGGGCAGCTCGTGGCCCGGCGGGAGCCGGGCCGTGAACCTGACCGAGCTGCTGCAGAGCTCGGTGGGGGACGAGGAGGCGGCGACGCGGCGGCGGCGGCCCCCCCAGGAGGGCACCGTGCTGCTCTTCCCCGGCCAGGGCAGCCAGTTCGTGGGGATGGGCCGGGGGCTCCTGCGCTACCCCAACGTCAGGGACATGTTCCGGGTGGCCGAGAAGGTGCTGGGCTACGACCTGCTCTCGCTCTGTCTGCATGGGCCGCAGGCCGAGCTGGACCGCACCCTGCACTGCCAGCCTGCCATCTTCCTCGCCTCCCTGGCCGCCGTCGAGAAGCTCAACCACCAGCAGCCCAGTGTGAGTGGCTGGGGGGGTGAAGGGAGCGCCTGGCGCCCAGCCCCGGCTACCCTCCTCGACTGTAACGTGCCCAGGCCCATCGCAGGGTGCGGGGTCAACGCGCTGGTGTCCAGCACAGCGCTGCGCTCCCTGGGCAGAGGTATCGACCGCCACCGTTTGCACCACCGTTGGGTGGATCAGGGCCAGATTTCCAATTAGGCACATGCCATGGGGCATCGGTGCTTAGGGTTGCCCGTTGTCTCTAATCACACAAACCCAAACACCCTTGTCCTGCGGCCCCGCCCCCCATTCACTTCATCCCCCCTCCCTCTGTCATTCGTCCTCCCGCACCCGCACTCACTTTCACCAGGCTGCAGGAATGGGTACAGGCTGCTCTGGGAGGGAGTTTGGGTGCAGGAGGGGGCTTAGGGCTGGGGCAGGGAGGTGGGGTGCAGGAGGGATGGAGGGGTTCAGGCTCCAGCCGGGCAGGGCTTACCTCAGGCAGCTCCCAGAAGTGACCAGCATGTCTGGCTCCGAGGTTCAAGGATGGTCTTACATCTCTGCATGCTTTCTCCTGCAAGTAGCCAAATGGAACCACAGCCAATGGGAGCTGCAGAGTTGGCGCTCGGTACACCAACTTTCTAATCGCACAAAACCAAACTTTCTAGCCCCACCCCTTCCCTGAGATCCCACCCCTTTACCCCTTCCCCGAGGCCCCACCCCCTGCTCACTACATTTCCCCTCCCTCGGTGGCTTGCTGTCCCCCACCTCACTCACTTTCAATGGGTTCGGGTGTGGGAAGGGGTGAGGGCTCTAATGGGGGTGCAGTCTCTGGGGTGGAGTTGGGGATGAGGAGTTTGGGGTACAGGAAGAGGCTGGGGGGCGGAGAGGGATGTGGGTTGAGGCAGGGGTTGGGGTGCAAGAGGAGGTACGGGCTCTGGACTGGAGATATAGCTCTGGGCTGATGCTGGGGATGAGGGGTGCGGGGGTGGGGCTCAGGGTTGGGATGCAGGCTTACCTCGGGTGGCTCCCTGGCAGCGGGGTTAAGGCAGGCTCCCTGCCTCTCCTGGCTCCATGCTGCACCCCGCAGGCATCGCCTCCCCCAGCTCCCGTTGGCCGCGGTTCCTGGCCAATGGGAGTGCAGAGCCAGTGCTCAAGGCGGGGGCAGCATGCGGAGCCTCCTGGTGCCCCCACCTAGGAGTCGGACCTGCTGGCCACTTCCAGGGCACAGCACAGTGCCAGGACAGGTAGGGACTAGCCTGCCTTAGCCCTTTTAGCGGCCTGGTCGGCGGTGCTGACAGGAGCCACCAGGGTCCCTTTTTTGAAAACCGGACACCTGGCAGCCCTAGGCAGCGCGCAGAGACCTGCTGGCCACCCCTGCGCCAAGGAGCCACAGTGACGTGCCAGTTGCTTATGGGAGCTGCGCGGAGCCTGGGCAAGTAGGGGGCCTGCCTTAGCCCAACTGCTCTGCTGGACTTTTAGTGGCCTATTTAAATCTCCCAGATTGGTTTCAGTAGCCTCTTGGAGATCAAGGTGATTCTGTGAGACTCCTGGCCAATCCCGGAGGGTTGGCAACCCTGCCAGTGTTCTAGGGGTGCCCTACCTCTAAAAAAACTGTGTGCAACACAAAGATCAGCTGTAGACGGGTGGGGGAGGTGCTGAAGATGCTGTGCCTAGGGGTGCCTAAGGTGTAAATCCGGCACTGACGAGGACTGACGTGAGACATTCATCCAGGTCCATCGTGTCACCATGAGCTTGCCCTGTGCGTGTAAACCTAAATCTTCCAAAGTGATACCTCATTTTAGGTGTTTCTCTTTTTGAGTGTTGTGACGAACTGGGACTGTTCTTACTGTGGTCTGTGAATGCTGACAGGGGAGTGTGGCTAGGATAGTCTGCATTGGGGGATGGGAGTCTGTCCGAAGGCGAATACCTGAGCGTGTAACATGAGAACCTAGGAAGGGGTTGGAGGCCAGGTGACACCTTGGCCCGGGAAACTGAACAAAGGGTGTGGGAGGGGTCGCTGAAGGCAGAGTTTTGGAAGCTGGGTGGTGAGATGGCTGGGAGGCAGAGATTGCTCTGACCTCCCAAGGGGGGCTGGGATGCCCTGGGACCCCAAGATGGACCTAACTGAGGGGGGCCCTGTTGTCTGTGCCTGCAAGACCTGTCTTGGACTGTATTCCTGTCATCCAAATAAACCTTCTGCTTTACTGGCTGGCTGAGAGTCATGGTGAATCGCAGGAGGCCGGGGGTGCAGGGCCCTGAGTTCCCCAATACTCCGCGACAAGTGTCCAACTCAAAACATGATGTGCCTGTTAATAGTGCTGAGTGACCTCAGCTCCAGTTGAAGTCCATGGGAACTATATGTGCTTAGCACCTTGGAAAACCAGGCCCAAGGTGTTTAAAGTTGGGTACCCAAAAATGACATGGTTGCTTCTGAAATTTTGGGCTTTGGTTTTTCTCAGGATATCGTGATGTGGTCTAATTTGTTGGTTTGTATTTGTTTTATTATTTCAGGTCATTGAGAACTGTGTTGCAGCTGCTGGGTTCAGTGTTGGAGAGTTTGCAGCCCTGGTGTTCGCTGGAGCCTTAGATTATACAGAAGGTACTTAAAGGAATATTTCTAATTTCCCTCCACCCACATACTACCCTTCCAAAACACCCCTGTATGACAACTTTTCCTTGCTGCTTCACCTCCTTTCCTTCTGAATATAAATTTCTAAATTCAGTTTCTGCTTAAACTACTTAATACAGTATATTACATTTAAATAGAAACCATTACGTATTATATACACTGAATCATAAAAGAAACATATTTTAAGCTTGATCCTGCAGTTTGTTGCATGTGGATGAAACATTTTTCCCAGCTGGAATGAAGTTGTGAGAACAGAATCAGACCCTCGATTTAAAGCTAGCTTAAATAGGTACTTTGGATATGTGGGTTGTAGCATACAGAAATTGTTTCACCTTGTGACAGACTGTTAAGACATTGACACTAAAAAAGTTTCCTAGATTTATTATTGATGAAGATTATAACTGGTTATAAATAAACTAAATTTACTATAAGCCTAGGAAACTTGTAATTTAATAAATTACAAGAGGATTATATTCTTAATATTTTTAAAGAAATTCAATTGATCACTTGTGAAAATAAATTTTGTACGTACAATGTTAAATGTTTTAGTTTTTGCCTTAAACTTGCTTTCAGCAAATTCCAAAATGCTAACCTACAGATTTTTAGAACATATGATTACTGACTCTAAACACTGTGAGAAATGTAAATTATATGTAACTATTTTGAATTAAATATTTGTGAAGCATGCACTGTTGGACTTCTGTAAAGGAAAGAGATGTACATAAGAGCGATGTACACAATTTATTTTAACGTTCTTTTTTGAAAGGTTGCGAATACTTGTCTACAATATAACATTTTAATAAACTTAACCATTTTTCTCTGAGGTTTATGTTTATTTAGAATTTTTGTTCTATCTCTAGCCTTGTATGCAGTGAAAGTGCGTGCTGAAGCTATGCAAAAGGCATCAGAAGCTGTCCCAAGTGGAATGCTATCAGTTATTGGTCAACGCGAGTCAAATTACAACTTTGCCTGCTTGGAAGCTCGTGAACACTGTAAATCATTGGGTATAGAAAATCCTGTGTGTGAAATTTCAAATTACCTGTTTCCAGATAGCAGAGTCATTGCAGGACATTTGCAGGTATTACTTCAAAATAAACATCTAAATACATTTTAATAATAGTTTACCATTCTATAGATCTGTAGGAAGGTTAACAATATTGGCACGACTTTGGCCAATGTGAACATGTCAAAACAAAGTATGTGGTTTGGGTTTCTGCTGTCCATGTCCAATCGTATGTTGTGGTCAAGTAGTATTTTTCTCTGAACTGCATGATTTAGGTCCCTGGGGGAGGATAAATTTAGTGTATGTTTTTGAAAGACTAATCAGATTATTTACTTTACACAATTCAGGACAAAGAGATATTAATCAGTGTTTTTTCTTTTTCTTACAGGCTTTGGAATTCTTGCAGGAGAATTCCCGAAAATATTATTTTAAGCGAACAAAAATGCTTCCAGTCAGTGGTGCTTTTCACACAAGACTCATGGAACCAGCAACAGAGCCTTTGGCTGAAGTTCTAAAATCAGTTGAGATTCAGAAACCATTCATCTGTGTCTATTCGAACGTTGATAGCAAAAAATATATGCACTCAAAACACATTCAACGTTTGTTAGTAAAGCAGCTTGTTTCACCTGTTAAGTGGGAACAGACTATGCATGCTATATATGAAAGAAAACAAGGAGTAGAGTTTCCTTATACATATGAAGTGGGGCCTGGGAAGCAGCTTGGAGCAATCCTCAGAAACTGCAATTTAAAGGCCTGGAAGCTCTATAAACATATTGATGTTTCAGAAGATGAGGAAGCAAAGGAAACAGTTTTGAAGGAAAATTCACATGATTCTCCCCCCCCGCTTAATTTTAAATGATTTTATTACTCCTGAAAGTTAGATACGACAACCCTGAAGACTAAAGGCCTCTCTTTATCTTATCCCCAGAGGAGCTCAGCACACGCAATTGCAATGCAAGGTTTCCTTCCCCATATTACAGCTCCAGCACGTGTCAGACTTCCCATGGAAGGACCACTTCTAAGGTTCGGCCATTCAACCTGTCATTTCTGAGAGACAGCCAACAAAGATGCCAGTTTACTATTAAATTTGGGCCCGGTCCTGGTAGCAAATCCACACATGCAGGCCCTTTCATCCATGTGGCGTCAAGTTGAAATCAGTAGGGTTCTGTCCATGTGCAAAGGTCTTTTTGCTTGGATCTAGTTGCAGAATCAGGCCTTTTAATAGTATTTTCTTCTGTTTATTAGGATCAAGAATTTATTTAGATAAACTATTGGATTATAACAGCTTTCAGTCACTACCATGTTTTGTTTTATAAAGTATCTAATCAGTGGGACAAATAACTGAAATGCTCTTTTTTTAAATTTTGTTTCTACAGGAAACGTTTTTTTCCATGAGTCAGATAAATTAGAAAATTATTATTAGAAATACAGTTTTCTTAAGGTTGTATTATTAATAAATTATTTATAAAGCTCTTCCTCCATGAATTAATGCTATCAGTGTAGTAAATTACACACAGTCCATCTGTGGAAGGAAGTGTTTTCCTTCCTCTGCTCACTGTATTTCAAGATGGTTGTAGAGGGTTTCCTTTTCTAAGTTACCAGAGGCAGACATGACCTTTCACCTTTTAGCCACTGCCACCCTTCTCAAAAGCTTTACCAGAATTCTCTACCACCAGCTAGGTGTAAATACTAGGCTTGAGTTCCCTGTCTGTGACACTTTTTTAGATAATACAGCTCAGCCAGTGAGTTAGTTATTGGGCCAAGTTGATCCTTTGAACCTCTTTTAAGGAAGCAGAAAAATGGCTACTCAATCTTTGCACCGTCTCATTGCCCCTATGCTTAGAAGAGGGGCGGTAAGGAGGAGTATTGGAAGGTTAGTGCTAGAAAATGCTCTGTTTGCTTCACCCTGCTACAGGCCTGTACTGAGGATCTTGGGTTTCTTGCCACAGCAATAGGAGAGGAATTCAGGTGCTGGAGGAGAGCTAGATCCCTCTGCAGCAACAGTAAGATGATTTTCTCATTCTACTTGTGGGTTGGAGTGTGCTAAGTTAATGAGCAAATCATACTGGTCCTCTATGCCATACTAGGTGCAGCTGGAGCCTAAACAACATTATCTGGCCTCTTCTGCAAGTTCCTTCACTTCAGGTTAAACAATCGAAGCAGCCCCACTGAAGCCTCTGCACCCATCAGTGCAACTACAGGCTTACATTGTATATGGGCTAGGCTTGCTCTGAACACTGGGGGTAAATAATGATGCCTTGGGCCCCCTTTCCACCTACTCAGCCAACTAGTGGAGGTGCCCATAGAGGTTATGTGGTAGCTGTTTGCCTCCATAGCGAAGGAGGCAGGCTCTACTTTCCCTCTAGCCCTGCATGGCATTCCACTATATGGGATGATAGTTGTACTTAAGGCATATTGGATTATGCAGTGCCACTCGCTGATCCTAGCAAGGTTCTCTAGGGAGCATTCCTAGCCAATGGTTGATGAATTAGGCCCTTAAATGAAACAGATTCTTTTCTTGTTGCTCAATGTATTAATGAATCTCCAGCTTCAAACAAGCATTCATTTAAAATAAAGAGTATTGTATCTAAGAATTAATCTTCCCCTGTGGAATCCAGTCCTCTCAAACAACAAATCTGTTTAGCAGTTTTAAATGTAATCCAAAAACATAAAAGATTATTTTGAGCTCAGATGGTGCATCTCATTCAGTCTAGCCTCATAGCCACAGGGCAATACGAATGAAGCTTATTGTTAAAGAAAAGATGTTGGTGGCTATCTTCCTCAGACGGTACCAGACTGCCCACAGAAAAAATGTAGGTTTAAAAAAAAACTCAAAGAACAAATAATTCTCTGGTTAATTATCCCTGAGGCTCTTGTGACAGAGCCTTAAGTCAGAACTAGGGGGAAGAAGAGGAGGGTAAAGAAAAGCTATTTCCATGGTACCTATTTGAGAATGTTGAAACAATCATCATCCTGGATATTCAGCCCAAACATCTAGAGGTGCTTTATTTAAAAATATGCAAAGCTCCATACAGGTGAGTATTTCTATCAAATTAAAAAAGCTGTGCAAGCCTTTGTAATTAAAGGCAGAATAGAAATGCTCCACTGAAGTCAAACAAATGGAGTGATTAAAAAGTTCTATTTGTTATTGAAGGACAAAAAGACTTGCTGCAGCTGTTGCCACCTTTGGTAACAAAGGTTAAGGACATCATCTCTTTTTGGGGGGCGGGAGGGGGGTTCCGGGAAGTGGGCAGGCAAAAGCCCGCCCACTGCTGAAGGACCCCCCATGCCTAAGGGGAGGACCTACAGGACCAGGAAACCAAATGATTCTGGGGGACAACTAATGAAACAACAGGGACAGGAGTGCGGTCAAAGGGTCAAAAAAATGGGCTTCTCTTCTTCCAAGGCAGAACTACTAAAAGCCCCTGAACAGGAAGATTTGAATCATTACTGAGATCTGAGTGCAAGGTGGTGGTATCAGCCTTTTGACTTTCTGGAGCTACATCTTGCTTTTCAAGGGCCATTTTGGCATGGGCAGATGAAGTGACTAATCTGAGTCTATCAAAATGCAAGAGTTTAAAAGCAGTTTTTCAGAAGTTCTCGTCACAACCTAGCTGAGTCCCTGTAGTAGAGGGTTACCAGGCTGTGTTAATTGGATCCAAATTTTGGGTACCACATGCATCCAAGCTGGCTGGGTCTGAGTAACATCCAGTCACAATTTCTGGCTCTGGGATTCTGAGGCCCACTTGGTGCAGGCTTCCTGTCTGAAACCCATTCTTTGGATGGGAGACTCCACTGTGCAACTGTGCTGAAATCCAAGTCCATTGCTGAGGCTTCCTAAATCACTTATGGATCCTTCCCCAGAGTCTTGACCCCCAAAGCCTCTGGTTTATAGTTTAATTCTTCAGGCCATCTGTCAACTAAGGAACACAGAGTTTGCACAGAAATTCCTTCAACACATGCATAGTTATTCATAGATACCACAGGAGAGTTACAGAGCTATGCAAAGCAATGAATGCCTGAACACACAATTCCCACCCTCACCACTTTTGAGAGGCCTTGGGGTTTTGTCAACATAGTTGGGGAAAGTCAGTGCTCCTCCACAATTTCTTGTGATGGACTGGCTCACTTGCTTAGAGAACTTGTTCCTCTTAAAAACTGTCTGAGATTTTTTCTCTTCTTCCATGAGGGATGTTCCAACTCTATTAGCTGTTAGGCATAGGATAATGAAAAGTCAATTGCTCTTCTGATAGAAACTCCATTGCCTCCCATGGTAAAATTATTCAATTGTTGAAGGCTGTAAAAGGGTAGGTGGCCTCTTAAATGAAACTGGGCTCAGTGCTCTTGTTACAGTCCAGGTGCTCATAGTTGAGCCAATTAAGAGGGTAGTGCAGCAACCCAGGAGCTATAAAAGGTCAGTTGGGCAGCAGAGCAGACTGACTGAGTCAGTTAGGAGAAGACAGCTGTTAGAAACAGAAGTGGGTCCTGGGAGAAGTTGAAGGTAAAGAGAATAGCTAAGGCGTTTGCTGGCTGGTGGCATCCAGGCTAGGTCTGGAGGTGGAAGCAGCAGCAGTGGGAGTTGCTGCCTGGCCCTAAGACAGATCAAAGAGCTTGAGAGAGCTGAGGGCAGGGAAGCAGCAGGGAAACTTACTGCTGCTATGTCTAGCACTGGAGACCTGGATGCATGGGAATAGCGAAAGGGCCAACGGGAACAAGGAATGCTTCCCTGGTAAAGATCCTCTCCCAGCATAGAAGTTTTGGGAGGTTCCCCCTAAAAAGAGCAGGGTTGTACTCTAGCTAGAAGGATTGGGGTGGCTTGCAGAGGGATAGAAGAGGATGGATAAGGAGCCTGCATATGATGGAAGACACTGAAGTATGGTGAGGATGATCTCCTGGTAGACAGACTGTGTGGGTTCCTGCTGGAAAGAGCAGGGGTTTAAGGACTGTGCACTGGGGGTTATATGGACTATGTTTTAAGAAGGTTGTTATGGACTACTTGCACTATGTGTTGTTAAACTTACTTGACTAGAGGATACGCTTGTGTGGTGTTACTGGGGCCTCACGAGGGAAACAGGTGGGGGGGGGGAGGAGGCTGCCCTGTGGTCATGTGGTTTATAATGGCCCAGTTTCAGCTCCCCAGACACAATCTCTTCCTGCTACAAAATGAAAATTCTAATCCACACTGAAGACTACAAGCATAAATGCTATTCATAAAACAAAAAGGAATGACTGTAATACATGGACATAGCCATGTCTTCTAATCTCGTTATATGCACTGGGGGAACTGTTCACTGTTGTCCTATCTCCAAACTCTGAGATTTCCAGGTTTATCAGTGGCTTTGAACATTGGTAGACAAACCTTTTGCTTTGTTGCTGGAAAACTGATATATGGGCACAATGGCTCATTGATAACCTCAAATAATGATTGTAAAATCATAGGAAAACCTGTACAGCAGAAGTGGCAGATAAGGTTCCTCTCTTTTACCAAGCAACAGAAAAAGAGCTACTCTTCAGAGCTACTAGTCTAGATTTGTGAGATAAGACTATGTAGGGAGAGATTTAGAAGGGGAGAAAAGTAAAGAGCGGACAGCACCACCAGATGTTCTGCAATTTAAAATAATTTAACCTGAGGTCTCTAGGGAAGTAGTGCTTCTAGGAGACAAGACAAAGGTTTGCACAAATATAGGAGATGGCCAGTGTATGCTACAGTTGAAACGTTACTAACAAATGCAGCATTTAAACATGCTTTTTGCTAGCACAACTTCTCTGATTGGAGGCCAGATTGGGGTTTTACCCCTCCCTCAAAAAATTGATATGGATGAAATTAAAAAAAAAAAAACCTAGAAAAATGCAGGAAAATAAATGCCATTACTTATTTTCTTCTCAGTGGTTGCACAGAAACCAATACAGTCAAATAAAGAATACTCTACAATGTACTTGATATTCTTTGTGGTCCTGAAACAGAATGGGGTTTCAAGGCACTCAGTAGATTTAGTCAGAAATCAAGACAGAGGTCTTAAATAACATTTTGTAGCAACTCTCTCCCTTCAGAAATTTTACTCTTTAGGAGACCTAAAAGCAGCGATCGAGCAGATAACTATCCAGGAATGTAATTTCAAGACCTGACCTTTCTCTTGTCACAGGAAGTGCTTCTAGTATAGGGCCCTCCCCTTTTGGATACTGAAGTTTCTGAAAGTTTAAAAAAAATTCAAACAACTTTGATTCCTGGAGGACTGCTGTGTCTACCTGTTCCTGAATAGCCTTCAACTTTACTCTGCCCCCTATATGTATTTGTATATAGTAGGGCTATCAAGCAATGAAGTGTGATGATTTTTTTTAATTGTGATGTTAATAATATACTATTTATATAAATATTTTGGATGTTTTCCACATTTGAAAATGTATTTATTTCAATTACAACACAATACAAAGTGTACAGTGCTCACTTTATATTTATTATAAATAGCTGCACTGAAAAAAAAATAGTATTTTTCAGTTCACCTAATACAAGTACTGTAGTGCAAACTCTTTATCATGAAAGTTGAATTTACAAATGTAGAATTTACAAATGTAGAATATTGTACAAAAAAATAACTGCATTCAAAAATAAAACAATGTAAAACTTTAGAGCCTACAAGTCCACTTAGTCCTACTTCAGACAAACAAGTTTGGTTACATTTACAGGAGATAATGCTGCCCACTTCTTGTTTACAATGTCACCTGAACATGAGAACAGGCGTTCTCATAGCACTGTTGTAGCTCGCGTTGCAAGATATTCACATGCCAGATGTGCTAAAGATTCATACGTCCCTTTATGCTTCAACCACCATTCCAGAGGATGAGTCCATGCTGATGATGGGTTCTACTCTATAACAATACAAAGCTGTGTGGACTGACATGTTCATTTTCATCATCTGAGTCGGATGCTACCACCAAAAGGTTGATTTTTCTTTTTTTGGTGGTTCAGCATCGGAGTGTTGCTTTTTTAAGACTTCAGAGAGCATGCTCCATACCGCCTCCCGATCAGATTTTGGAAGGCATTTCAGATTCCTAAACCTTGGAGATATCTTTAGAAATCTCACATTGGTACCTTCTTTGTGTTTTGTCAAATGTGCAGTTTAAGTGTTCTTAAAAGGAACAACATGCTGTGTCCTCATCTGAGACTATAACATGAAATATATGGCAGACTGTGGGTAAAACACAGTACAGGAGTCATACAATTCTCCCCCAAGCAGTTCAGTCACAAATTTAATTAACACTTTTTTTTTTTTTTTAAACAAGTGTCATCAGCATGGAAGCATGTCCTCTGGAATGGTGGCCAAAGCATGAAGGGGCATACAAATGTTTAGCATATCTGGCATGTAAATACCTTGAAATGCCAGCTACAAAAGTGCCATGTGAATGTCTGTTCTCACTTTCAGGTGACACTCAATAAGAAGTGTGCAGCATTATCTCCCGTAAATGTAAACAAACTTGTTTCTCTTAGCGATTGGCTGAACAAGAAGTAGGACTGAGTGGACTTGTGGACTCAAGTTTTAAATTGTTTTTTTCAGTGCAGTTATGTAACAATCTACATTTGTAAGTTGTATTCTCATGATAGAGATTGCACTACAGGACTTGTATGAGGTGAATTGAAAAATACTGTTTTTTACAGTGCAAATATTTGTAATAATATAAAGTAAGCACTGTACACTTTGTATTCTGTGTTGTAATTGAAATCAATATATTTGAAAATGTGGAAAACATCCAAATTATTTAATGAATTTCAATTGGTATTCTATTGTTTAACAGTGTGATTAAAACTGCGATTAATTTTCTAATTGCAATTTTTTTTAAATCACGTGAGTTAATTGCAACTACATCCACAGTCCTAGTATATAGTAATGTTTAGAGATTCCAGTCAAGAGTGCAAACCCATTGTTTCAAGCTCTGGGCAAATGCAGAGGAAAAGACAGTCTCCGCTCCAAAGAGCTTTCAATCTATGAAGAGAGACCAAGAAAATAAGCAGACAAAATGTAATAAAGTAATATAGGAAAAGCTTCAGTATGTAAGAGTACAATATGCAAGACTTCATCTACAAGTTTACTTTTTTCTTAAATAACATACAATTCTATATAAACTGTTACTGGTTTGTGTAAGTCTATGGACATCATGCAAGATGGGTAGAGAATGAATTCTTGCCTTATTCACTCTGCATGCATAATATGTACTTTAAGGTTGTAGAAAAATGTATAGGGATATACTGTATTAACTGGGAAATAGCCTTTAATTACGTGATCACAGACTATATTACAGAGGCAAAACTGTGCAGCCTTAACTTAAGCGTCTCCTGAATTTGGTGTCTTAGTGGTTCAACCTTAACATCCTTGTAATAGGAGAAAACTGAGTCCCCACAGTGAATAAATCTATCATAATTATATAGATATATTTGAAAAGTTTGGAAAGCAGTGTTAAAGAAATTAAATTTCTATGCAACTCTTCATTAAAATATCATACAGATTAAATGAAGAATAGATTCCAATGGTAACCCAAAAGCACAATACTTCTGAAAGGCAAAATTAATTGAAAATAGTAGGCCCACAATCTGATTACTGGAGTAAATTAAGAAGTTATTTCTGTGGTCTGAAATTGCTGTCTTTGCCCAGACCTCTCGGTACAAATTCCACTCTTGGCATGTGTAAACATTAACTGTAAAAGCAGACAAAGCCCTTCTCTGCACTTTATCATCTACTATTGTAGACTGTCAGTTCAATGTTTAGATACGAATGGCTTCAGCAAGCATTCAGTAAAATATGCAGTGGATCACTAGATGGGTAATAGATTTGCTGGAATAGGTCAAGAGGGGGGAATGTGTGTTTTCTAAAGGTTGAGCTACATGCCATACTAGGCATGTCTCTGAGATGCTAAATGTAATGTTAGAATTTTTACAATCTAACAAAGTGAGGAGTTCTACCTAGCTTTACTTGCGGGGCTCATCTCTTTTGTGATGTTTCTATGCTGTGTCTTCACCTCTAAACTAAGATCTATTACATGTGACCCGGATGTTCCTAATGAGAGGGGGAGGGAAGGACACCAGTTTCTACCTACAAATGCACTTTAAATCTAAGCAGATGTCTTTTTGGAAAATCCTAATATTTGAAAAAAGAACCCCAAATATTTTAACAGTTGATGAGGCTCCAAACTTACTTCATCCAAATGCTTTTGAAATTAGCCAGGGACAAATATGGGAAACAATAGGTGTTGTCTGTGCAGCATGATATTGAAATTGTTTTTAAAAAAATGTAATTGGAGCCAAAATAACTTGCGGAGGGGGACAGATAAATTTGTTTTACAAACCCCAATTTGGAGGATACCATGATAGCACTGCATCCAAGGGCCAGTCTCCTTACCCCTATGCAGAGATACTAGGATTGGAAATTTAATCTTTGAGCAAACTCCTTCCCTTCCTGCTTTACAAACCTAGTCTACACACTATGTATACTACTTACTCTCTTTACAATTATTCTTTTTATATTGCTGAAATTATTCAACCAGGAAGACCGTGTCAAATTGCAGGCTTAACTCATCTAATGTAGACAGTACTTAGAACACAATCAATATGGATTTTTTCATCTTCCACTGAGTATTTACTTTAAAATATTTTCTTTACGTGATCTACTGCAAAATCCTCTTACTGCAGACATGGATAGAGCAAACAGTTCCTAAACAAAATGTTCCATGTTTTTTGGTTATGGACCAAAATTTCACTGATCCCAGATCCATTTAGACAATTTACACCATTAGGATGGACTCAGACGGAGAAGAGTTGGCATGCTTAGAAATCTGATACAAATTGAATTTTCTATTCTGCACCAGCTGTGTAAACTTTCTTTAAAGACTGAGATTTTAGAATTTCAGTGAACCACAGTAACAAATGACTGATCAGAGGTTGAACAGCCACCATACCGTAAGTATGCTTCTCCTTATTCATTTCAGTAAAATTTCCTTAATAGCACCTGTGCTCTGATTGCAAAGGAGAAAACAAAAATAAACTTGCTAATCTGGATTGGTTTTCATATACATTGCACTCACAAAACAGTTGTGGCTTCCAAAAGACTAGGATATATTTGAAAAGAAATTCCCAGGAGTTGATTCTTCATAATCCCTTTACATGATTTTTTTTATTTTGGGGACCTTGGCACAGCAGGGTAAAATCCTGGCTATACTGAACTCAATTAGAGTTTTCCCAGTGAACTCTATAGAGCCCAGGATTTCACTCCAAGATCATAGGCTCTGGTCTATATAAAACTTTTAATTCCTCTCCCTGTCCTACCAGGGAATCCGTGCAGACCCACTGGGAAAAGACTATCCAAAGCATGATTGGATCTAGGATAAAGAGGCAGAGCTTCAGATAACTTAGTTGCTTACCCTTAGCCTACCTCATCTTTCTTATTTCTAATGAATTGTCATTCTACATGCTAGTTTTAGCTGACAAATTATGAGACTTAGGATATTTTGTACTGTCTTAATAATATGACTATCTTCCACTGTACAACAGTATATACTTTTCCACATTTTGAAAAGTAAAATAGATGACTCTGGAAAAATATTTCAAGCAATTTTCATTTTAATTAAAAATCTTTATGATTTTAATCTTTGCTATAAATTTTACAATGTAAATGTTAAAGGATGACCAGCATTCCTTCTGCCTTCCCCAAACCAACATTTTAAAAAAAAAAAAAAAAAAAAACTTTATGTAATAGGTAATTTATGTTGCATAAAAAGGAGACAGAAACAGACTCTTTAATCACCTAGACTTACATATTTCAAAACTAACAGTTCAGGCAGTTATCCAGCAACAACCCCATATTATTTTAAACATTTTTCTTAAAAAAAGTATGAAACAGCAGTGACCCAGCACTAGCCTAGGTTTTAAATATAATAGGGATTTCATTAACAACACTTTAAAAAACAAACTAAATGCCACCTCCTGGGTGTTAAGTACAATGGCCATGTCCAGCAATGACCTCCTATTGCAACTCTTTATATTAGTTCTGCAATCCATAACTGACAGTCCACCAAAATAAGATGACAAACAGGGCTGCCGGCATCAACCTCTGGCACATGGACTTAAGAGGAAGCCTAGAAATCTGTTCATGGGGGAGGGGAGAAAAAAAACAAGCTTAATTAAAAAAAATCACAAGCAGTAGCACAGAAAAGATAACTTGCACACATAACAGTAAGCTTAATATTAAGGAGAGACAGTGGACAAGCTTCTGGAGCAAGGGACTGATAATTGGGACTCATGGGTTTTAGTTTTGACTATCAGATGTGTATATATAATTTTGTAAGGTACTTAAGGATTCTTCAGGATACAAGATACTAGACAAATATAACAACCAGTTAATCTAGAATGGGAATCATTGCACCCTTTTACACTGAAAAGTCCCTTATTTATACAAACTAATAAATCCAGATGCTGATGTCAATGGGATTCTGGACAGGCACAAGAATTTGCCCACATGAATTCAGTTGCAAAAATCAGGATTTAGTCAGTGCTCTAAAGTCACATTACATGCTTAACTTGCTGATGTCTCAGTGGGTTAAGCATGCAAAGGAGACAGGACCCAAAGTTACAAACTCCACTTTCTGCTTTTTTCTACTCACTTTCCCAAAACAGAAAGTTGTGAGGGTAAAAAAAAAAAAAAATGAATAAAACAAAGCTTACCCAGCTTCCATAGGCAACAACTCTCTTAGTCCAACCATTGTTCAAAAGACTTCTGAAACTCTTTAGAATACTTTTCCAAACATGCATATGGAGTATTTTTAAAACATTCACAGCCATCCTGCTAACACAAAACAAAAGAGTGGGATAAGAGAGTTATCCTGCTAATTGAGATTCAATTTACAAGTGACGGGGGGTGGAGGGGCAGGAACAAAGAATGATTTGTTTTAAAACAAATCTAAACTACCACATCATTCTTTTAAAAAAATTAGGAAGAACTGTGAACAGAACATAGAATTAAAAGCTGTTTTTTCCTCACACTGACCAGACTTGTATTATCTAATACCCTCTGCAAATTAAACTTGAGGTTCTGCCCATAATATGCAAAGGGGTTGGGATGGGTTTCCCCTCAATGTTCTGCCCTGGAAAGTCCCTAGCAAAAATAGTAAATCCAATAACCTGGGAACAGGGGTAACAGATTTTGTTGTACTTCATATCTTCTTTCATCTGCTTATTTATTCCCCTTCACCATAGGATCTGACCATCTCAGTCTTAATGTATTTATGCCCCAAGGTAAGGAAGTATTTCTATCTCCATTTTATAGATGAGACAGAATGGGATTTGCTTAAGATCACACAAGGAAATATGCAATGGCCTGGAGGAGAGAATCCAGCACACGACCTCAATCACACGACCAGCCTTCCTCATTAATACATAAAGCTGAGCAATCTAACAATTACCCTTGACCTCCAATAAAGCTGGTCCCAGGGCAGCAACGTAGGGCTGGATTGTGCTGTTCTTTTAATTGGCTGATCAGGGTAGCCTCTTGGTCAAGTAAGACCTACCTGGATCTTGGTTCCAGGTTTGGTGTGAAGTGCAGCCCCTACTCTGTGAACATTCCACAGGTGAGTAAACAGATGGGACTGAACAGAGTCAAGTGCCCCCCCTCCCTACTGAGTAGCTGTCCAGGCAGGAAGGGGCAAGTGCGCTACATGTCTTCAAGGGTTGCAGTCAATTACTTCCCCGCCATGGACCAAGAGGGGGAAAGAGGCAGAATTGTATCTGAGGGGTGCCTGAGGCATAAGCTTCTTGGGATGGTGCAGCTTACAGACCTCTTCCTGCTCAAGGATGTGTCTAAAGACACTCTAGCCAGTGTGGTACTCAATTTCAAATACTAGTTTAAACATTTTGTTTTAATCTTGTGAATTCAGGCAGATTGAGTTAAGGGAAAACCAAACTTGCATTAGGCACCATTATACTCTTCTCTCCCCGCCCCCCCTTACCTCCTCCCCCGAAATATACCAGAAGCAGAACAATCCAAGACAACTTCCTTTTTTAGATATTCTATGTATATTAATACTAGTAAACAAGATGCAATTTTTTTTAATCTGTTGATGCAACAGAAAAGTGACTCGTTACAGTGCACTGACTATCAAGTACTGCATATGACAAATCTATTTAGCTAATGAAAATCTAAATACTAATAAAAAGTATCTGAACACTGAAAATATCCAATAACACGTTTTACCCTTGTGCAAGATGAAACAGCATGTCCTCTAACTTCCTAGTGTATGTGCTGTTAAATTCATCCCCAATGACTGCCAGCTGATGGCCAACTTGGGTGGCAGAGCTGTAAGAAGTATTCAGCACATGTTTGTCAAAGAGGAAAACAAATGGTTATAAAATTATGATTGTTCATAAAGTACTCTGAAGATGTTAAACATTACATACAAGTGCTGATTATCAAACCTTTACAACTATTTCACTAACAAAGCATATAAGTAGGGCACTTAAAAATTGAGCATCAAGATTTTTTTTTTTTTTTTTAATGGATACCTAGAACTGGGCTCCTAAATCCATAGTTGGGTGCCTACATAAATGGCCTGATTTTCTGAGCTAAGAATTCAACACTTTTGAGAATCAGGCCACTTATGTAGGTAGAACTATCAGAGGTGATTGAAAAAACAGACTTTTTGTCCTGTGGGAAATTGCGATATTTCAACATTTCCTGAATAGGGATGAAAAGTTGGAATAGTGAAACTTTTTCTGGAACAAAAAGTTCAGAAAATTTTAATTTGGACATGCCAAAATTTCAGGTCATTAAACAACCTTTGCCATGGAAAAATTTTGATGTCCATGAAGCCCCATTTTCTGACAGGAGAAATTTTCATTTGAAATCTTTCAGCCAGCCCCATTAAATATGGAGATAGGAGCCTACTTGTAGGCACTCATTTTTAAAAAGCCTTGGTCTAAATGCATACACACAATCAATCCTGTCCTTGGATACACAGTCAATCATGGATATGTATCTTGTTAATCCATGTTTATAAAGCATCTTGAGTACCTTTTATGTAAGGAGTAAGTAATGTAAGTGCAAAGCATGATGGTTTGGGATTTGGAGTAGGAATTTCAAAGGTGCCTAAAAATAACTTAGGAGCCCAAGTCCAATTGAAAGTCTATGGAACTTGTAGTCCTAAGTCATTTAGCCACTTCTAAAAATCCCACTCTTTGTCACTTAAAAGGCTGCCTCTTTTACCAGTCATGATAGTTGAAGGTGACTAATGGTCTTGCTGTCAGCTTCCAGAGAGAACTGCTGGGGCTGTAGCAGACCTCTTTGTGGGCAGTGGGCTCAAATTAATTTCCCTTGGCGATCTATCAGAATTCAGTAAGCTTCAAAACAAGATATAATACAGGCACTTATTTTGTGCAGCAGTTTGAGGAGTGTTGTGTGAATAACAAAATGTCAGTAATAGAATTTCTATCTGTCAACACTAGTTTTCTGAAAAGCAAGTGCAGTCTAGCACATAAATTATGCTACCCTTACGCTCCAAAAGCATCTGTAAAAATACTGCACATCCACGAATAGACATTAAAAAGACAATTTGACAGGAAATATGTAAAATGATTTTACATCCCTCTGCTAAAGATATACATTCATTAGTTGGGGTATGTAAATATCTAGTGTATATTTAATCATCCATGAAGAGTCTTGCACTGGAAGAATTATGGAAAAAGTCTCAGGAAAACCTGGACTGAGGTTTCAAAGGCAAAAAGAAGGATTAAATCAATGGCAGGAAAGACTGAACACCTTTATCAATGGTAAACCATTGCTTTTTGGAGGCGAGAGACTGTTTTATTCTAATAAACCATACAGAAATTTTCATAAGCACGGAAGACAGCTTAAGACCTCCTGAAACAAAGTATATTTCAGAAGGCCTTAACAAAAAGTTAAGTTATCCAAGTCTCTATCCCCAAGCAGCTCCTCACAAGAGATGGCTAGGGAAATCTGTAAAACATGGCTTCCTCAGCTGCTTGTTACGACAGCTGGGCTTCTAATGAATAGCCACATCTGCGACTTCATGCAGCATAGAAAGGTGGAATCTTTTAGTGCAGAAGTTTTGTGTGATCTATATTAGGTGCTACAGGCCACTACAACCATATTTATTCTGTTTTACATGAGTTTTCAGAGTAATCATTTGGCTTAGGAACTATTCCTAGTCAGAGGGGGATTTTGTATGTGGGTCTGGGAGGAGAGAATTAGTACAATATGTTACCTGATATTAAACGCCATTTGCTCTGTGTTGTCTGGAACTGTTAATAGTCTATTCTGGCTTTCCTCGTTTGGTACTGCTACTCCATTCTGGTCGTGAGAGAGAACAAAATGCCTGGGGATTCTTCTTGATTGAGACATACTTTATTCTGAAAAAGGAAATTAAAGAAAATCCTTAACATTCTGTTCAAATGTGTTGTAATGTGCAATATTTTCACTTTAGTTACAAATACTGTTTTAAATATCTAGCTATTCTTCTTGCTAGACATGAGCATTTCTACATTGCAAGGCAGAGACGAAGGTAACCATTGGTTTATTTAAGCCTTCTAAAAATTGTCAATGTATGTTCAGTAGCTAACATTTGAAAAGAAAGCAATTTATCTTACTGCTTTTTGATTTCAGCTCATTAGAACAGAATATTCTAGAAATAGGAACATAATTAAAAGAGAGGTGAAACGACTACTAAGTTATACATACATCAAGATGCCCTCCTGTAATGTTTGAGGCAGTACTACAGGGAGCTGCCTAGACATGTAAATCACTCCAATTGACTAAGGCCCCAATCTAGAAAGGTACATAAACACACACCCAACTTTAATTGGACTATATACATGCTTAAAGTTAAGTACCTTCCTGAACTGGGCCTTAAGGCTCCAATCCTGCAATCCAAGCTACAAAGGACTCATTGCAGAATCAGTGTAGAGTCTCAGTACTGCAAAGATTAAAGCATATGAGTGCCTTTATGCACACGAGCAGTCAGATTGATCTCAGGGAGTATGTCTACACTGCAATTAAACACCAGCAGCTGGCCTGTGTCAGCTGACTCGGGCACGTGGGCCTCAGGCTATGGGGCTGTTTAATTGCAATGTAGATGGTCAGACTTGGGCTATAACTCTGGGCTCTGGGATCCTCCCACCTCACATGGTCCCAGAGCCCAGGCTCCAGACAGCCTGACTGTCCACACCACAGTTAAACAGCCCCGTAGCCTGTCAGCTCACGTGGGCCAGCTATGGGTGGTTTTTAAATTGTAGTGTAGACATACCCCCTAGGACTATTTGTATGCACAGTTACTGGTCTGCTTAAGTCTTTGCAGGATTAGAGCCTGCGGTAGAACTTGGTCCTGCTCTCATTAAAGTAAATGGCAAAATTCCATGGATTTCAGAAGAGACAGGAGCAAGCCCTTAGTACTTCTCAGTAGCTTTACCTAGATTACCAAACAGACTGAAGATCTATTAATCAGCAATCAAGACACCTACAGTAGAATATAATGCTTCCACTGTAGTGTTCATTAGTGGGTTTTTTTACTTGGATTCCATTACAAATCAAGATTACAAAGCTGTGCAATGAAACAAGTTAAGTAAGTGTGCAAACACTTGAGCTACCATTGCTTGGTAGTTACAGTTGGCTACAGTGGCTGTCTTTTTGTTCTTTAGGGCTCTTGACTACTGAATTTATTGGCTGTCTTTAGGGCATAATTCATTTTTGGATGGCATATTTTTGGACTACCTGGTTTTTTGCCCCCTCCCTTACCTTCAAATCCCTAACTACATCATCTTGTATTAGTCTGCAGACAAACCAAAGGAATTAGTTCTCAGTGACAATGGGTTTCCCCCCAGGCCAGATTCCTTTGTCCTTTTAAGAAGCAACAGAGGGTCCTGTGGCACCTTTAAGACTAACAGAAGTACTGGAGCATAAGCTTTCATGGGTGAATGCCCACTTCATCAGACGCAAGACAAAAAGTGTCCTTTTAGGCACTCTATCTCTGTCGTCCAAATAGAGTGACGAGATGTCCCGATTTTATAGGGACAGTCATGATTTTGGGGGATTTTTCTTATATAGGCACCTATTACCCCCCACCCCCGTCCCGATTTTTTTACACTTACTATCTGGTCAGCGTAGGGCCAAATAACTATAACACAGAGACTACTCAGTTACGGAACTAAATGAGGCAAAGATATCAGTCATGTTGCTGATCATGTTAATTTGTTTTTGAATTTCATATAATGCTAATAAAATGATGTGAAAATTGATTTCAATTGCTTATATGCAATTGCTTTTTAGATTGTACGCTCTTTGGGACATAGCCTATGCCCTTCCTCAGTATTTGGAAAATGTCTTGTAGTTAATGGGTACTACCACAATATAAAATATTTAACAATTATTACATACACATTCTTGCATAAATAAATGGCCACAAACACAACTGGAAGCTGCCAATGAAAAGCTGATAATATAGTATTTGACTCTATAAAACTAAAGAATCTTCCTGTCAATAAAACTTAATATGATTACCATCTTTTATATAAAATAAGGAATTTTGTGGCTTAATTATGCGTTGCAACAATTAAAGTACAGTTATAGCAATTATTTGTGCTAAATTAATTAAATTTTATTTGCATCATTTACATTGTACTTGCCAAACTATTCATATTCTAATTTGGGGGGGAGGGGTGTTTTAAATGTGTCCAAATTTCCAAGAGGCAGCATGGCTTGGCAGTAAGAGGTAGACCCTGGCAGTCAGCAGTCCTGAGTTTTATTCCAGACTTTGCTACTGAGTTGCATTATAGTGGACAAATCACTTAAAGCTAGATTCTGCCACCCTTATTAATGAAAAGCAGTATCTTATTCCTTTATTTCAATGGGCCTACTCATGGAGTAAGGTATTACTCAATGAAAATAAGTGATTAAAATCTGGCCCTATTTTACAGAATAGCTAAGTTTCTTAACCAGCCATCTTTTACAAAAGAATTAAAAGTAGTTTTAAGTGATATATCTGTTTCTAAAATCACCCTGACAGTTACCTTTAATGTTTCTACCCCCTGTTGCTGTATGAGTAGTCTGCACAGATAAGAGTCAGCGCTGACTGATTATACAGGGAAATAGTGAAATTGATTAACAATCCAAAAAGTGCTGTCAAACATTTCCTCTCAAGTGTGGTGCTTCTTGCGATAGTAAGAGATAAAAATCACACTTCCATTTGAAAATTTAAGATGACTGTGTCTTTTTAATGCTTTTAAAGCACTTAGAGAGTCTCTGACAAAGGTGCTGTGGAGGTGTAAAGGATTATTATATGGAGTGAAATATAAAAGTATTAAATTCTGATATTAAAACTGCATGTCACTATTTTTATAGTAACTGTCCATGGACTGAACATTGAGGAAACTTCTCTAAAAAAGGTATTTTTTTTCCATATCTAGAATAGAAAGAGGTTGGTTTCAGATTCACAGAGCCACACAGTGGAAATGTCTATATCTGTAGGAGATGAAAACGTAGTTCTGAAAATGACCTATAATAAGACGATGCACCACAGAAATCAGACATGTAAACGAACCATACAATACCATGGCAAAAGCCTAAAGCACAACATATGCTACCTCACACCTGTTATGATAATACCTTCCTCCCACAGGCTAAAAAAGAAACTGTCATATATATATATATATTAGGTCATGCTGCTCAGAATTCAGCTGCAGCCTGATATGCTGTTTTTGCCAACCAACTTGTTGAATGTTAGAGCAAGGAAGACCTAACAAAGGGGGTATTTATAATAGTATTCCATCGTGTTGGGAGTGCCCTGTCAGAGGCAGCATTACAATGACTACTGACATGCTGAAGAAATACAAGACAAATGGGTTATTTAGTGTCAAAGCAGAAGCTTAACAGAATGTTTTTGCTTTTGGAAATGTCGGGCCAAATCAGGCCCTATATTGGTTTAAAAATTGGGTGCAAAATGGCATATATTAATGCTGCAAAAGCAGCATTCATCTGGCCTGTTTTCTTTCCCGACTATAGCCCTACAGAGAGCTGGGCAAGGGAGCATCTCCCTTTGATAGAACAATCCTGAAACTGCTCTGGAGAGCCTGCAGTGTGTGAATTTGGACTCTGGGGAGTCCAGCGAATGACATAACTATGATGCTCCACTTGTCCCTCCTTTTTTCCAGATATATATGTGGAAGAGGTAAACTGAATGACATGTCGGATGTAGGTAGGTTGTGAATACCTTAACACTTATATATCACTTTAAACACTATCTAATCTTTTCAGCTGTGCCGTGAGAGAGTGATGTAGAAGCCCCATATCATCAATAACTTGGTCAAACTAGCATACATGCCAAAAAGGTCATTCTCCTGTGCATGGCTCTGATTCAGCAAAGCATATGCTTAACTTTAAAGGGACCATGGACTTCAATGGGGTTAAACATGTGCTTTGCTGAATCAGGGCTTAAATCCAGATTTTAAAAAAAATTCTTAATACCTAACTATAGGATAGGTATAATAGCTCCGAATGAACAGAATTATGGTTAGATGACATAGCACCTTTGGCAGAGAGTATCTGAACAGTCTTCTGAATTGTACTGGGGCACAACTTTGATTAAAATATTCTATCTACTATTGTTATAGGTAACATCTAAGATTGTTAGAAGAAATAGGAAGGGAAATCTTTCCTTTGTAGATCTGACAGCACTGTGTGTTTAGTCAGTTATCTCTATTTGTGGTATTTCCACTCAGCAAAAGGGGACAGGAAAACATTTTTTAAAAATAGGAAAATGTGGTGGTGGCAGGGGGAGTTGGGGACAAACATAGGACCTGAAATTAATTTGAACTCTTCTTCAATTTGACAACATTATTTGGTTGGCAGTATCCTTTAAGAAGGCAGTCATCCTTATCTTTCAGTCCAAACAGTTAAAAAAAATGTATTTAATAGAGCCATGTCTTGGTAAAATGAAGTGAAACTAAAGATATGCTATAATGAGTGTGCATTCGTTTTAGAGACAGTTATATGGGGAGGAAACATACATGCCCTGAAAATAGTAAACTAGGACTGACTGATTGACATAGTTCCACTCTTGGGGGTGCAATCCTGCAGTTTTTACTCACTTGAGTAGTTACATCCTTTTTAGGTGCCTACCCGTGTAAATAAGGACTGCAGGATGGGACCTCTTACTCCTTTACATTCAGGTATCAAGGCATATCTCAAACTGTTTCAGATTCTACCAGCTGCCTATGCAAACTGAAATTTAAATGGAAAACAAATAAAGGCTTGGTTGTTTGCATACATGTCTCTACTATATATCCTACTATTCCAAAATATGACATCATGCTCACCTTTGCAAATACAAATCCTATTCATTTTACAAGGACAACTCTTTTGTAGAATGGCAGAGGATTAAGTACTAATTAGCATAAGAGATAAAGTAGTGCTTCCTGGCTCTTTGAGCTGTGGTCAAGTGAAAAATTCTCTAAGTTGTTTCTCTCTATAGGACAGTACTCTTAAAATCCCAAGTTATTACATTTTAGGAAGCTCTAGGTACTATTTGTGATTAAAACTCGGGGGTAAATGACCAGTGTTCATTTTTTTCTGGTTAGGCTTCAGGATTAAGTCTCAATTCCCTAACAGGTCAGATGCAGCAATGTGCTCATCCTTTGCTTCCCGCCATTTTCTCTGTCAACTTAACTTCAATGATCTTGGCCACAGTTTAAATGCAAACAGTTCTTAACACAGCCTCAAATTATTCTTAAAGGCACACTTTTCTAGGACTATAATATATGCATTGTATTTACTTTATTCATTACATTTCAATTACATTAAATTAGTGATATAAAAATCACTCCTGAAACATTTTGTACAACTAAGTTTGATATAAATACCTTTACCTCAGAATTTGTTATGAATCAAACGGTTGATTACATTGAAAAACCAACACTGATCTTTTCATATTTCCCTTGTTCTACTTACTCTCAGAACAACAATACTAGCATAATTCTTTATCTCCATCCAGAAAGATTTTGCTTTAGTATTCCTGTTACTTACTTTTAAAATCAGAATTTGCCTTTTGTTTTCCCCACATCCCCCCAAAGGCAAAGAATCTTTAAATTAATTAAGATTACATTAAAAATTACTACCCCCCCAAAGTTGTCTTAAAGCAACCAGTGGAATGTAGGCATGAAAACATCCGTATTTTGGTAATATGTAGGTAGACCACAAAGCAGCAGAAAATAATTTTTCTTCTATTAGGTATAAATTCCTTCTAAAACATGTGTATTTTTTGTTTTGGTGTTTTTGTTTTTAGTTTTGTGCTAATAACAGTACAAAAACTACATTGGCAAAAAATAAATTTGCCTCGTAGATGGATATCTGTGAATGTTATGTTGCATTTTTACTACAATTATTATATAATAGAGTTGGGCTTCTTATAAAATCTAACATCTGTATTTTTTTTAAATCATTTGAGATATTATCCTGGACTACTTGAGGAATTGACCCTGCAGTCATATGTTAAGTGCCCACAATGAATCCATTTGCTGGACACAAGCATCAGAGTCCACTTTTATTGACTGGGCTGAAGAATTCAGACCTTTACTGGTATCAGGCTCACTCTTAAGGTGCTGAACATGCTGACCTTGATCCAGCAAAGCATCTAAACATGTGCTTACCTTTAAGCAAATGAGTACTCCCATTAACTATAAATATATGAATAATCCCACTTAAGTCAAAGTGGTTAGCGGTTTTGTTGAATTGCAGCTGGAGTGTTCAGCAACTTGTAGGGTCAAGCCCCTTGACAGTCTTATTCTATAGGACCCAATGGGATTCTCCCTTCCTGCTGTTAGATTTAAATTATGAGAAAATTGTTTACAAATAGATTTTTAAAACTGAGATTCTCATTTAATTTGTTCACCGTTTATGCTGTCTGTTTACTTTTTACATGTTAGTTCAGACAATGAAAATAGTTCTTACTTTCACTTTTTGGGTCTTATGTACTACACAATGCTATTATATTGATAAACATTTGAATAAAAAATTATTATTAAATTGTATGAAAACATTCCTATTTATATTCGTTCTTGGAAATCCCTCTTATGCTATATTGTGGTGGTGTTATCTTTCACATTAAAGTTTGTTTTTAAAACACAGGCATAGATTCCAAGGCCAGAAAGGATCATTGTGACCATCTACTCTGCCCTCCCATAAGCCACAGAACTTCCTCAAAATAACTCCTAGAGCAGATAATTTCGAAGAAAAACCAATTGTGATTTAAAAACTGTCAACGATGAAGAATCTACCACAACCCTTGGTAAGTTGTTGCAATGGTTTATATCTCTCACTGTCAAAAATGTACACCTTATTTCCAGTCTGAACTTGCCTAGCTTCAACTTCCATCCATTGGATCATATTATGCCTTTCTCTGCTACACTGAAGAGCCCATTATTAAATATTTGTTCCCTATGTAGATTAATCAAATCACTCCTTAACCTTCTCTCTGTTAAGATAAACAAACTGAGTTCCTCGAGTTTATCACAATCACATTAAAAGGAACAGATAGATTTTTTTGTTGTTGTTGTTGTAGTTAACTGCCAGAGAACTTTCTTATACATTTTTCCAGTCAAAGCATTTTAAAGCATCTCTCTAATAATATTCAAATCAGTATCATTTGTAGCATCTCAAGAGACATTGTTCTTAAATCAAAGACCAAAGAAGCAGAGATCGCTTAATTGAAGTAACTGCAGCCTGAATTTCCAAACAGGAAGAGAAGAAGTCAGGACTTTCATTGCAGTATCCACTTGTTTTAAACACAATATTCACTGCTGTTCATCTTATCTGGTGTTAGAATTCCTCATATTAACTGTGTTGGTTGCCAAGTCCATCTTTATACATGGTAAACTTCTGTCACTTAATTTATCCAAGCAAGGCTCAAGTGAGCAAAATGTCAGCACATGTTTAAGCTCCTTTCCTCAAATAAAGGATGCTTTTTGAATCAGGGCCTTAATCCTTTGTAACTTTGAATAATTTTAACATGTTTCCCCCCCATTGAAGTACTGGAGATTGCAAATGCAGTAGAAACTTTTTTTTTTTCAGTGTGTATTTTGCTACATACGTCTTTAAAAATAGATGGATTTAGAGACTTCAGTGTTTACTTTGTTAGGCATGGGATAATAAACAGTGATCACATAACCACGTTAAGTCATGTTACCATAGACTTGTAAGCAACACTTCCACAATTGTTGTAAACTGTAACTGAAGCAGCAAAAAATACAGCATTTTATTCAGTTGGACTGGACATGTTAGAAATGGCATATGAAAGGCAAATTGTCTTATAAAATACTTTTGGAACTGAATCATTTAAAACTTTTAAAGATTACTGTCCTCTCCTTTAGTCACAACATTTTTGAAAGAAAAATAAAGAGCACAACAGTGTGTCCTTGACCTACTTGCTTTTGTGGGTTTGTCACAACTAATGTGACACCCCCATTTTATCAAACAAATTTTTTTGCAATTGTTTTTTAAAACAGGAAATAATGAGGGTAAACTACATATTATTTGTTCACATTCCTTGGGTAAATATACGGAGCCTGATATTTCAGCCTTTATTCATGGAAGGGTTGGATTTTAATCCGATTATCTGTAGATCCATTTCTGCCACCCTTCTTCACCTTAGCTCTGATCCTGTATCGCTGAAACAAATACATGTTTTACCACTGACTTCACTGGGAGCAGGATCAAGCCCATTATGCAGTACCCTATTCTGCAAGTAGTTCCATTGCCCAGTGGAGTGAGCTACTATGTAATGTAAGCTGGGTTTGCAGGACTGAAACCATAATTATTCCTTTTCTGTCACCTTTAGATACTCTTATGTCACTGACATTATCTGTACTAAAAATCATTAAGGACAGTTCTGGGGAAACAAATTGACCAAGTTGCAGTGGACTACCTTCTTAAATTTTTGCTTTTTGTCAGATCATGTTTATATCTAAACTGGCTTTTTAATATAAACCGGGACAAAGCACCTTCAACTAACACGCTGAGAATTTTTTATTTTTTGTTATATAGAGTCCAAAAAAAAAATTTGGGGGGGGGGACACAAACTTTTAATGCAAGTTTACCCACAGCACTTTTGTACGTATGGCAGTGTGTGAAGGGAATGGAGCTGAGGGAACATTTTTGTCTTGTTTTTCTAAAAGGAAAGAGGGTTTCTGATAAGACCTAAAATATTACAGTTCAGCTTGAGGCGAATAGTCACGTCTCAATTTAAACCCCTGTGTATCTGGTTTATAATAGGACTGCTATCAGTCTTCACCACACTTGTGTAATGGCACTTTCTGATATGGTCTAAACTTTATCTGAACTCTTTACATTGACTTTAGTAAGTCACCATCTGGATTAAGTCAAAAGATTATTTTAGTTGTATTCATAACAGGGACTGAGAGTTTATAAAATTGTATGGATTTATTAATTCTAGCACTAGCTCAAGAATCTTGCCACTGCTAACTTCAGCACTCAGGAAATGTAAACATTTCTACAAATTGGGGAGGAAGGCAGGGAAAAAACTATTGAATAATGTTTTTAAATTTCCAGGACAATCTCTATCACCTACAAATTTATAAAGTTATAAACTTTAGTCTTCCTTCAAAGGCCCTTTTAATTTTATTTCCTGGTTTGCTGAGAGGGAAAGAACAAATTCTCAACTAATTTGTTTAGAATACATCTAGACTACAGTAGCTGAATACAAAAAATACTATCCCTACCAAAGAAACATTTTTTTCCAAAAAATACACAGTACATGTCCCTTTTAAAACCCTACTGTAAATGTAAACAATCCAAGAAAATCATCAGCCCTGCCACCTTCCACCCAGCACTATCAGATCTAGGCCTCCACCCCTACACTATCGGTCTTAAAAGCAAACATTTATTCCCTAAAAGGGTTCCATACCTTTTTGCATTTTGAAAATTAGTAGATCCACTCAAGTTACTACTAATGAGAGTTATTCACTCCACCTTTTTTACCCTATGGAGATTTATTTTCCATATGCTGAAGACCTGATTCTGTACCCATTATAGTCAATTGCAAAGTACTGCTTGATTTAAATAAATGCAGGACTGGATTCTCACTTAGTGCAAGAGGAAACGTTTTTGAAATGTACATGATCCTTAAAGGAAGAGAAACACATATATATAGGTCAACATACCTATTTCCTCCTTTTAAAATCAAAGCTCTAAAAGCTTTTTAGTTGTTATGGCAGGTGATATACTTCTACTGTTGTTACCTTCAATGTTTTAAAAAAGACTTTGGTGGTTTCTAGTGTCTCTAAAATAAGAATGAGTTCGGTTGTTTTTTTAACAAACCCTACTCAGGTTTGACCAAAACGAAAGCTTATCACTGTATAAAAAAATTACATAGTCCCTTTCTCACTGAACCGAAAAAAATCGCCTCCTGAAATGCTGCAGCGTGCACAATACACCTCGAAACAAGCAAACACGACGCAGGGGAAGAGAGGCAGCAAGACCTCGGAGAAAGTAATGGGAAGAGGACTGAAATGTAGCCGCGAGCGAGCACGTCTCTCGACACGCAGTCACAAGTTACCGTGCCTACTTCCCTTCCATGTCTCAGCTCCTGGATGCAGACGCTTAGTCCCGGCAATAAACAGGGGATAACCCCCCTCAGCCCAGGTCAGGCACTCACTCTTCGTGGCTCTTCGGAGCTGGCGCACCCCCAGCGCGCCGTGTGTACCAGCGACCATGCAAGCCCCTTTCCCGGGAGAGTGCACTAGTCCCCCAACCACCTCCGTGCACCCGATCCACACCCGGCCGCCTTGGGGGCGAAATCCTCAGCATCCAACGCAACAAGTGTGCCGCTGCCCCTACCTTAGCTGTGCTTTGCTGTCTCTGGCCGGCGTGGAAGCGACCGCTGCCCTGCAGACACAGAGAGAGACACAAGCCTTAGTGCCCCGCGAGCCCCCCTTTCCCGGGCTCGTCCAGGGCAGGGGCTGGCCCGCGGACAGCGAAAGGGGCACTCTACTCACCGCAGCGTCACTTGCAGAACGGCCCCTATTGTCCGCGCTGCGCCTGGAGCCGACTCGCCGCGGCTCCCGCCCAGCCTGCGCCGTGCCCCGCCCTGCTCCCGGAGCGCCAACCACCTCTCCCCGACCCGCCCCTGCCTGGAAGAGTAGAGCCGCCTGCCCTGCCCCGGCATGTGCCTTGGGTGCTTCTGCCCATGCTCGGGCTGCCGAGCCAGAGCTGGGGTGTGCGTGCCAAGTGGTACGAACCTCCCCCCTTGCAGGAGAGAGCTGCTGCCCTTTGCACGGAGCGTGGCTGAGCCTGCCCCAAATGTTCCCATAGCGACACGGAGGAGGGGTGGGAAGTGGTGCGGAGCTGCGAGGAGCTGAGCGGCGTGTGGGGAGGAAGCGTGTAGAGGGATGAGGAACCGAGAGGCCAGGATGACGAACAGGAGCGATACCTGAGCGGAGTGGGGCTGGATGGGTGGAGGGACGAGCGGAGCAGGGATTATTGGGGGCGGGGGAGGTCTTTCTAATCGGATTTCCAATTTGAAATAAATGTCAACAAAAATAGGACTCTGCAGCCTGGTTTTTCCAAAGGGCCAGTCATTAACGCCCCGAGCCAGCAAAACACTTAAACACGTACTTAATTTTAAGCATGCGAGTAGTCCAGTTAACTGTAAACAAGCAAGTAGTGCCATAGAAGTTAAGCATGTGCTTGAGTGCTTTGCTGGATTGTGGCCCAAGGATTTGATACTTGCCGCTGTCAATCCTACACTTTTGCTAAACTCAGAAGTAGTTCAGGGAGCTCAGCACATCACAGGATTCCACAGTACTCCATAGTATTGCTCCAGGAAGATTACATATAGTGAGAGATGGGTTTTAGGCCAAAGATTTTTTAACCTGTTTTGTTACCCCCCAAAACAGGCTTTAGGGTGCCACTAGAATAACCTCCCTATCACCCCCTTAATCTAAGGTCTGGATCTCCGGGGTAGTTAAGAAAAAACTTCAAGGAGTCTGGTGGCACCTTAAAGACTAACATTTATTTGGGCATAAGCTTTCATGTGTAAAAAAACCTCACTTCTTCAGATGCAAAACTTGGGGGACACAGATACAGCCTTTTGACAAGTGATTGACACAGGCAGTATTTTTTCCAAAACAAAGTATCTTTTTATTAATGTAACTAGCAATCCCTAATAAAATACATCTAAAATCATAAATAAAACACAAATCCCTTATTGCAAGTTAAAGAGCATACAGACGGCAATTGCATACAGTCCAAGTGATTCCAAGTTGTCACACTCTGTTACAGATGGCCAGTCTGCCACAGATCACTGACAGCAGTTCTTAAATTGTACTTTGTTTTACATATATAAGTTACAGTTAACACACTCTCATACATCACACACATATACATACTAATACTAAACTATGATTATTCTGGCAGACTTACTCTGTCTTGTTGGCTTTCTGGTGCTGCTGGTACCTTTATACCTGTTATAGCTACCTTTCTCAATCAGCTTTCTTCAGGTCTCTTGCCAGTTCAACTGCTCTCTGCCTCTCAACTACTTAGTTTCTCTCTGAATTCTTTGTCCACTCCTCACTCATTCATCCTAACCATCTGCCTCTTACACTGTCCTGTCAGCTGTCACATGCTCATTGTCTTATCAGAGCTTTTCTGCGCATGCTTCCTGCCAAACATTCTTATCAGTAAGGCCCTACCAAATTCACGGCCATGAAAAATGCATCACGGACCGTGAAATCTGGTCTCCCCCCATGAAATCTGGTCTTATGTGTGCTTTTACCCTATACTATACAGATTTCATGGGGGAGACCAGTGTTTCTCAAATTGGGGGTCCTGACCCAAAAGGGAGTTGCAGGGGTGATCACAAGGATATTTTAGAGGGGTCACAGTGTTGCCACCATCACTTCTGTGCTGCCTTCTGAGCTGGGCGGCCAGATAGTGACGGCTGCTGACTGAGGGCCCAGCTCTGCAGACAGCAGCTCAGAAGTAAGAGTGACAATACCATACCATGCCATCCTTCTGTGCTGCTGCTGGCAGCGGCTTTGCCTTCAGAGCTGGGCTCCCGGCCAGCAGCTGCCGCTCTCCGGCTGCCCAGCTCTGAAAGTAGCGGCGCTGCCATCAGCAGCAGCCCAGAAGTAAGGGTAGCAGTACCGCAACTGCCCACCTCCCTACAATAACCTTGCTACCCACTCCCCACAACTCCCTTTGGGGTCAGGACCCCTATAATTACAACACCTGAAATTTCAGATTTAAATATCTGAAATAATGAAATTTATGTTTTTTAAAATCCTATGACTGAAATTGACCAAAATGGACCTTGTATTTGGTAGGGCCCTACTTATCAGTTTGAATGCATGCCAACATTGCCTCATTCTTGGATGCATGCCAATATTGCACTCTGCACATGCTCATTGCTATTGTTTACCTCAGAGCTATGATTTGCTGACCTTATCATCTGACCTGCAGCTTCTAATGGTGGAGTGACTTTTGCTTATTCAAAATAAAAGCTAGGGGCACAAAATGGAGTCTGAAGAATTTCTCTGGTGTCAAGAGAAAGCAATTGAGGTACATTTTAGTGTGTCTCTGACTGACCTTTAGGAGGGATAAATGTGGCCATAACATTGGAAGATGTTGATTACTTTCACGACTTTATTTTGAACAGCTTAGAGAGTATGGAAGCATGGGTCTCAGAGAGGATAAGAAAGTCATATTGTCAAGGTCAAAGGCTGAAAGGGCTTTCCTAAGGTTTTTATGGTGTTAGTGGGAAAGAGATGATTTTGGAAATAGAGCAGAAATAAATCAATAAGGCTTAGTGCTAGATTGAAGCTGTGTTAGAATAAGGAATCAAGGAATACATGAGAAGGGAATATTAAAGTAACATGAGAATACATATTTTAACATTTTCTTTAGTGATGATTCGCATGGTGGAAAAAATGTCCTGGAATTTGTTGAGGTAATAAAGATTGCCATTATTCCAAATGATGTGTGTTTGTATATAAATACACAGACACAGAGGCCTTATTTTTGCTATAAAATTTTATATTAGAATTTGTCTCTAGCAAGTTTAACACTCATGCTGACCGCAAGTTTGCAGTCAGTGTAAACAAGGACAGGTCATATTCAACATTGTGTTAGCTAGTCACGACAGGACTAGCTTTAGGGCTCCAAATAAGCCTTCTCCCACATTGCCAGAGTGCGAATGGATTGGTGGGTTTCGTTTCTCATTGTGGTCCCACTGATGGAAAGGGGGTTGGAGTAGCGATTTTCTTCATGTGTAACAGGCCCACCCGCGAGGGGTATTAGTGGTGTGTTTCCTTTCTTATTGCAGTTGCATTGCCGGAAAGGAGGGCCTGGAAGAGACAATCCTCTTTCATATGGTCCACTGGAGAGGGAAAGTTTGTTGGTAAGTTTCTTGCCCCTCCAGGTTAAGCAGGAACGAGAAGATGAACTCAGGCATGCAGGGCCCCAAACACAAGGCCACAACTAATCCTTTCTATTGTGTATATGGTAAATAAGTTAAAATGTTTCTGCTAGTTGAAGGAGGGTGTAAGAAAGATGAAGTCTACTTGCTATACTCCAGCTATAAACCCCTGAATACCCTCCCCAGGGCCGGCTTTAGGAAGTGCGGGGCCCAATTCGAACATTTTCGGCGGGGCCCCGGCAGGAATGACTAACCAAAAAAAAAAAAAGCCCTTTCATTTCTTCCATGTATTATTTACTTTCCATAACTATATAAATAATAAAATTATATATTATGTACATTGTGTCATATATGCTGTTGATCGGTTATTAATGAGCGCCGTTTCACATGTGCAGGTCCCCGCCACTCCCTGGGGGTGTGTGTGCACATGTGTGGGTCCCAGCTGTTCCCTGCCCCCCTCATTGAAGCAGGTGTGCAGGGTTACTGCCCTGGGAACTGCAGGGCATCAGTGGACATGGGCCTGGCAGGAGGCAGGGCAGGGGCTGACTGAAGGTAGGGTCTGGCTGCAGGGAGGGCAAGGGGTGCAGGGCTGGCTGGAGACGGGGTGTGTGGGGTGGGCTGGCTGGCTTCAGGCAGGGCTGCAGCGGGGTGCGGCATGGGTTGGCAGGGCTGGAGACAGGAGTGCAGGACTGGCTGGCTTCAGGCAGGGGGGTGCGGCAGGGGTTGGCGGGAGACAGGGCAGGGGGTGTGGGGTTGGCTGCAGGCAGGGCGGGGGGGCGGGGCTGGTGCGGGCAGGACAGAGGGTACAGGGCTGGCTGCGGGCAGGGCAGGGGGTGAGGGGCTGGTGCGGGCAGGGGGTGCAGCAGAGGCAGCTAGAGCCCCAGCCCTTTAAATAGCCCCCAAACCTCCCCCCATCCCAGGGCTCTGGGGGCTATTTAAAGGGCCCGGGGCTCCCCTGCTTCTACTGCCCCGGCCCTTTAAATAGCCGCAGGAACCCTGGGGAAGCTATTTTTAAATAGCCCCCAGAGCCCCACAGCCCTACCCCAGGCTCCAGCAGTGGGGCTCTGATGGCAATTTAAAGGGCCTGGGCCCTTTAAATTGCCTCCTGGGGAAGCCGGGCCACCCGGAATGGCGCACCGGCTGTTGCTGGTACGCCATACTGGGGCTTGGGCGCGGGGCCCTCTTAGGCGCGGGGCCCAATTCAAGGGAATTGGTTGAATTGGCCTAAAGCCGGCCCTGACCCTCCCCACATCTTTCTCACTGAGGTTAGTGAGGGTGAACAGTTTCACTTGAGGAAAAACATTAAAAAGGCAAAACAAAACTACTGCTCCATGCCTTATTGTCCTGTCAAATAGGGAGACTGGATCAATTCATGCTTGCAAAAGGACTTTGCCCTTTATTTATTGTATGATATCATCTCTATGGCACAAGAAGGTAAACAACATGAAAAAACGAAACAGTGGCACAGATACAGAATTCTAAATGAAGCGAGGCTGTCCATAGATTACACAAACCATTTTTTAAATGTAAAAGAAAATAAGAAATATAAAATAGATGTTTCTTTTCCCATCCCTAGTGAGTGACCCCAAGGATCTTTTGCAGGATAGAAGTCTTTCCATTGCCTTCAAGAATTTAAGGGGCTTTGGATCAGGCCTTAACTTCTCTGAAACTCAGCTGTACAATGAGTATAATACTTACTTTCAATCTTACTTAGGTGTGTTATGAGACTGAGATATATAATGTTTACAAAGTACAATCCTCAGATAAAAAGTGCTATGAAAGTGCAAAGTACTATATAAGTATTTTAAAGGGGGATTTAATCTTAAAACTATAATTTGTTAATAACTTATTTGAGCTTTTTCTATAGGCAGGCTCCTCTTAATCTTCTGATAATTTAAACCTTATTTTGATTGTGTTTTGAACTGCATAAGGCCTTATTTACACATGATTAACTTTAAATATATAAGTAGTCCCACTCAAGTCAATAAGACTACTTGTGCTTAAAGCTAAACGCGTGTATAAGTGATTGCAGAATTGCATCGATGCCACTATAGAACTTTTTTATAATTATAAGCATCCTGGTAAAGCTGTGTTTGGCCTTAATTACACAATATTCTGAACTATAATTTTAAAAATCTAAGTACATAATATAACAAGTTAAATAAATGCATTGGTAAATTGCAGCTATGATGTATATCAGTGGTTCTCAACTTATTTATCATATGCGGCCCACAATGTGTTACCTGGGCTGCAGGGGCCAGGTGGCGGGGCGGTGGCAGCCCCATTTCTGGACCCCGGATCCCCACTGTGCGGCTGCCGTGGACCCTGCACTGTGTGGGGCTGGGTGGCATCCCCAGAGCTTGCAGGGCAGGGCAATATAGGACCCCAACCCTGCCACACTGGGCAGCAGGGCAGCCTGGACCCCACCGCACCAGGTAGCCTGGAACCCGGACCCTGCCACATGGGCTGGCCTTAGCACACAGCTGAGCTGGGCCACAGCTGTGTGCTAATTGGGCCACATGCAGCCCATGGTCTGCGGGTTGAGAACCGCTGATGTATATTGACAAAATAATTTTAAATTTTCAGGAAAACTGCAAAATGACAAATTTGGACTGTGTCGTAAAAGGGTCTAATGTTGTGGATGAAGGACTATAGGATTGGTCTCAAGACTTATTTTTGGTATGAAAATAAAAACTCTTTTTGTCCTGACTGAATTCTCTTATGTCCCCATAAGCTTGATGGATGCCACTGCCCAAGGACTTGATACTGACGCTCCAGGTCCATTTAGTTTTTCTCACTTGTGTCAGTTGTCACAGTCGATATTTTTTCATGGTTAGAGGAGGTGACTGTTGTCACTCCTTGCTAGAGCTACTGTTGCCATAGGCTGTGGGTGACTCCCCGCTTCTTCAGGAAGGCTAGTCCGCTGGCCTTTCCTCTTCCACCTGAGGCCCCACCCCCAGCCACTGGAGCCCCGACAACTCCCTCCCCCCCGGCGGTCGGAGAAGCCCCAGCCCAGCTGGCCCCCTTAGCAACGGGCTGAGCCACCAGCCCCCCTGCGCTGGGCCAGCCCCAGTGCTGCCCTGGGCCACCAATGGGCCTGAGCTCCAGGCCGCCGGTTGAAGCTGAGTGAGCCCCTGCTGGCTTCAGGGTAGAGGGGGAGGGAGGGCAGGGCCTCGGGGCAGGACATGGGCGGGGCCACGGCCTGGGTCAGGGAAGGCTAGCCTTCCCTGGTCTTTGATATTCACTGCTCATGACTGTTGTATCCTGTCATTGCCACTGTATATGACACAAGCAAGAAAATATAGGGCTTTGTAGGCTTTAGTCCCAAAGATTCTAAAAAATTGTGGAGTATTATTAGTCTCTTCCAAGAATTCATATAATTAGAATCCATTATTGCTTCATAGTTAGTCCCTGGAACTGACCTTATCACCTGAAAACAAAGCATAAGTATTATATTCAGATTGATTTATGGATTTAGGAACTGTTATCTATCTAGTTTCATTCCAGTATACTGCAAAAGTTAACCTTATTTCAGCTATGGTCAGGTTATTCTATTTTTAAATGTGATCAGCTGTCTAAATCCATTACTATTAATCATTAATTTCCCCCTTTATTTCCACTATAATTCTTCAGGCCTTTACAGCCTGTTATGAAACATGTACTTAGTTTTCTATTAACCTTATCACTGTAGGTCAGATTCCTTACCTTCCTCTGACATTCTGCAAGGAGTTCCACTATATAGTGTCTAATCTTAAAATAGCTGTTGCTTGCCATATGCTGGCACTGATGCCACTAATCTATTAGCTCCATGACTCACCCATCTACTGGCATCTTTCTTTCAAGGTCCCCATAGCACAGCTGACTATTCATGTCAGCAAGTGTGTGTGTTATTCTTTATATTATGCTTGAGTGTGCCAATTGCTAACCGTGGGACCAATCCTGCTTCCACCAAAATCAATAAGAGTTTTGCCATCACATTCATCTGGAGCAGACTTGGGCCCCTTAACCTCTCACTTTCTAGCAACTAGCTTTTTCTTATTTCCAGAGTAATTTGCAAAAAGAGAAAGAGGTTTGTAAGAAGGAAATAGACTGAAGAGTTTTCACAAGAAATGGCAATAGTGGCAAAATTCTGTGCTGACTAATGTAAATTAGTAAATGTTTCTAAGATGGTCAAACAATGGATGTAAGTAGCAAAATATTCTATATTAGGTAATACAAAGCAGTATCTAATTTATATATGATAGGAGGCACATGTAGTGACACTTATAATAAAGTTTGTCTGACTCTTTCTAGTATAAAACCATATTTTCCGTTGCATTCAATTTGCTAAACTTTGACCACATGGGCTGAAATTTTCCATGCAGGGTGTCTACCTCAAGCTGAATTTATTTATTTGTTTAATAATAAAAATGCTACAGCCATTTCTAAGAACAAGGTTAAGGGAAACATGCAGAATTTTGCTCATGTTCAAAACTTTCTTAAACTGTTTTATTTTTAGAAGATCTAGTGTCTTCATGCCTTGGAGTCAGGACTTGAAATTTGGCTGGGTTGCCTTGGTGTCAGGGATGTAATTTTTGCTGTTCCTATAAAAATACACCCACATTTGACCAAATCATGAGCCACTGAAAATCTCAGTTTGCACATGATTAGTAGAAGTTTCTTTGAGTTTGGCAGCTAAAATCTCTGAAGATTCTGTCTGTACTGAGCATGTTCCAACCCAGGTCTGCAGGGGCTCAGTGGGACTTTTTCTGCCATTGATTCTCCTAGCCATACGGGACAGGTGTGGTTCCAAGCACAGGAACTGAGAATAGGACTGTCTTTCCTATGCTTTCAATGCTCCACTCTTTTCTGGTGCCTAAGCAATGAGGAGGAGGGGATGAACAGCCTGACTTAAATGCACAGAGGACTAGGAGCTGGGTCTGGGGAAGCCAGGGAGTGGGGTGAGGATGTGAATCTGAGAGGACTGGGAAGATGTCTATATGAGGTCTCTGACTGCGACAAGGACAAGGTGGAGAGGCTGGGGCACAAATGTTTGAAACCACTAGACATTGCCCTTAGTGTCTGGAGTAGAACGCAGGATTCCTGAGTCTCACCATTCCTCTGTTGTCAGCAAATATCTGTGAAATACGCTGGCAAAATGTCCCATCTTTCTCTAGTGCTAGCCCACACCAGAGATGATAACCTGCTATCTGTTACTCTGTTATCTCAAGAGGCAGAGGTCTATGCAGTGGATCTGAAGGTTCTAGCCCCGTTGATGACCCATGTGAGTGTCCATATAGTTCCACATGATGGAATTTAATTTTTTTTCTGTTTTTTTTAAACCCTAGGAAATTACATTAAAAAGACTACATTACAGTTGCAAAGTTGCCATTAAAGTTGCAAAGTTAAATACTCAAAAGTTGGGAAATGCCAGAATTAAGGCTGCCTGTGCAACCTTAATTTGGCCCCATGTGGGTATACACTGTGATTAAGGCTAAGATTATGTCACGAAGACCTCCGTAACATTTTCCGCTTCATTCCTGCGGAAATGGGGCTGGAGCTGTCAGCTGGTGGGAACCCTGGAGCTCCGAGCTGCTGCAGGTGCCAGAGGTCCCCACAGCTCCCAGCCACAGCAGGGCGGCCCGTAGCTCCGAGCCGCCACGGGCGGCAGGGACCCCTACACTTCTCAATCACCCCAGGTGGCTGGGGGACCCAGAGCTCCAAGCCATGGCAGGCGGAAGGAGGACTCTGGAGCGCCCAGCCACTGTGGGGGGACCCTGGAGCTCTGAGCCACTGGGGGTGGCAGCTCTCAGCTGTTGCAGGCAGAGGGGGAACCCCAGGGCTCTCAGCCGCCAGCCCGGGAACTCTGAGCTGCGACAGGTGGCAGGGTACCCCGGAGTTCCAAGCTGCTGTGGGCACCAGAGGGTGCAGCTGCAGCAGATGCTGGACCACCCCCTCCTCTACCACAGCAGGGTTCCGGCTCTCATCCCCCATCAGCCCCATTTTGTCACAGTTATTTTTAGTAAAAGTCAGGGACAGGTCACTATTGCCTGATTTTTGGGAGGTTAATAATATTTAGATAATATGGGTTATAGGCTCACCAATTACTCTGATCAGAAGATAATAAGGTTCTTGTCCCAGAATCAGGCGACACAGAATTTACAGGGACCCTTGGGATGTATGACAAGGAAACTCACGCTGAGAACAAAATGCAGTCTTAAAGCCTTTTATTGAGATAAATGGAATAGTAATATAATTGTAATCAAATAATTAATCAATTACAACAGCAATAATATTGTTCTAGCAATATATGTGGTATTATACACTATAAATGTTTTTCAATTAATATACTCACACCCTTCCTTGATTACCTGGTGATAAGAGACAAAAGATCAGTCTAGCCTCTGGCATGTCAAGAGAATTCGATGTTCCAGGTTCCTGAAGTCTTGAGTGAGAGGTGAAGAACTTAACACTCCACAAATAATTTTAGTATTAGTGGAAAACAGAAATCAGATAAATCAATATCTTTAGAAGAAAATATAAAACAATTTGCACAAAACTTTTGGGACTTAAACTTGATTTAAAAAATACTCCCCTAATATTTTTATTTGCCCCTTCCAACTTGCCTTTCTTTTTATTTTAGTTGCTTGAAACAAATCAACAATGAATGAGCTGAACCTACCCAACATGGTGGGTTGCCCCTTTAATAGGGCCTGAGCCCTAGGTGACCTCCTTCCATGTCCAAACTTAACTTCTTCACTCACAAAAACGTTAGGGTACACTTACTCTTTAGGATGGCATGTTTGTACGTATTAATGACATATTCATAACTATTAGTGACCATTAGCTCATCCCCACCTCTGTTATTTCTGTTCTAACTGGTTGTTTCCATGTTCTTTGCAGTGTATCTGTTAAGTCTGAAAAAGGCCATGAACTTGGGTAACCTTACCTACCAACTTGCTTTAATATGCCCACTTCTCTCTGTTAAAGATCCCAAACATATATACTGCATGCTCTAGCTCAGGGGTAGGCAACCTATGGCATGTATGCCAAAGGCGGCACACGAGCTGATTTTCAGTGGCACTCACACGGCCTGGGTCCTGGCCACCGGTCCCGGGGGCTCTGCATTTTAACTTAATTTTAAATGAAGCTTCTTAAACATTTTAAAAGCCTTATTTACTTTACATACAACAATAGTTTAGTTATATATTATAGACTTACAGAAAGAGACCTTCTAAAAACGTTAAAATGTATTACTGACACGCAAAACTTTAAATCAGAGTGAATAAATGAAAACTCGGCACACCACTTCTGAAAGGTTGCCGACCCCTGCTCTAGCTCATCATCACGTATCTCGAATATCTGTATGCTAACTTGCCCTAGCTCAACATATAGGATGTGGCCTGTAGGTTCCTTGTGTTACAGCTAAAATACTCAAATACAAACAGCCAAAATACTCTAATTATAATAAATAATAAACCTATAACAAGTGGTTAAATTCATAAGAAAAGATATATAGGCAAGCAAGCAGACTAGCCCTATAGGCTACATCACAGGCTTCTGTGAATTTTTGTTTATTGCCCATGACCTGTCCCTGACTTTTACTACGAATAACCATGACAAATTTTTAACCATAATTGTGATATAGTCTTTAATTACATTATTATACACTGCTTTTTACCATGGGGGAATAAAGGGCTGTATAAATCGGGGGGGGGGGGGGAGGGAGGGGTAGAGTGTGTGTGTGGATAGTGATTTCTGTACTGCAGAGGGAGTCTGTGGGCAGGGAGGAGGTCTCTACAGTGCCAAGGTGTCTGTAAGGGTTGTAAAGGGTCTCTGTAATACAATGACTGACTTTTTAATTTTACAAGCAAACACTTTCATTCTTTTTCACATGCTGCCCCTCACACTTGGAAAGAGTTCTCCCATTTTCCTCCTTCAAATCCCTCCTTGAAACTCTTCTTTGCTCTGATCCCTGTAAAAATGTGACAAGGTTAGGCAGCTGGTGTGCTGAAATTGCTGCCTATCATGCTGGCAGATAGTGTCTTCTTGTGCTCCCCCGTATGCCTGTCTGTCTCCACCGGTTGTCATGACTTATACTTATATTGTAAGCTCTTTGGGGCAAGGACTGTCTTTTTGTTCTGTGTTTTTATGGAGCTTAGCACAATGGGGTCCTTGTCCATGACTGTGGCTTGTAAGTGTGTGCTTCCATAACAAATAAATAAATAATAAATAGGGTGGGAGGGTGGCTATGAGGGATTTACAGGTCTGGGGGCTCCACAGTGCAGAGGGTGTCAGTGGTGCAGAAGGGTGGCTGTGCAGTGCTGGGATGTCAGAGGTCTCTGTGGTTCCGTGGGTGGCTGTAGAGTGCAGGGGTCTTGGGGTCTCTATGGTTCAAGGGTGGCTATGCAGGTCCAGGGGTCTCAAGGGTAGCTGGTGGGGGGAGGAGTCATCTCAGTGGTTCGGGGTGGCTGTTCAGGTGTGAGGGTCTCAGTGGTTCAGGGATGGTTGTGGGGGGCAGCGATCTCTGGGGTCTCAGTAATTTGGGGGGGTCTCCAGTTGGGGGTGGCTGTGGGGAGGGCCAAGGGGGTGTCTGGGGGTCTCAGTAATTTGGCAGTGGGTGTGCAGGTATGGGGGTCTCTGGGGTCTCAGTAATTTGGGGGTGGCCGTGTGGGTTTGGCGATCTCTGGTTGGGGATGGCTGTGGGGCAGTACCTAGGGGGTCTCTGGGGTCTCAGTGATTGGGGGTACTTGGATCTGTGTTATGGGGTCTCTCGTAGCCGCCGCCCCTTCCCCGGAAGTATCCCCCGGCGGGGTGGCCGCGTCCCCCGTTACCAGGGAGTGGCCCCGGAAGCGGTAGGGGCGGCGGCCCTGCTGCGGCTGCTCCCGCTTCCCCCGCCCCCCGCGGGATGCTCCCGGCCGGCGCCTCTCGGCAGCGCAGGCGGCAGCGGGGGCGGCGCATGGAGCCGGCGGGCGGGCAGTAGCGGGGCGGAGGCGGCCATGGGGGTGGCTGGCGGGGTGTGAGGAGGAGCCGGGGGAGCCCCAGCCGGAGGCCCGGCGGGAACAGCCCCGTCCCGCGGGCAGGTGAGAGCCGGAGACTCCGCGGGGCCTGCAGGGGAGGGACCCCCATCGCGGCGGGTAGCGGTTCCCGTTCAACACCCCCCGCCCCAGGCAGCAGCGGAGAGGGACGGTGCCCGAGAACCCTTCGCGCAGCGACACACCAGCCCCGCCCCCCCTGGGGGGGGACCCACCTGCTCCAAAACCAGCCCCCCTGGGGGGGGCACCTCCCCCAACACCAGCCCCCCCGCCCACGTGGGGGGGACCCACTTCCCCCAACACACCAGACCCACTTCGCCCAGCTCAACCTTCTCCAGCACACCCCATACTAATCCCTCCATCCCTGGGTGCCAGAAGAGCAGATTCTGCCCCAGCTCAACTACATTGCTGCTATGGTGATAACCCATGTCACCGTGATTGTGTAGTGATGTGTCTCAAACCACTCTATACCGTGTACTCGTGATACATCTTTAATGACCTGCTTTATAGAAATGTACATTGAAATACATGTTATCTATCTGTAGACACTGCTGAAGGGCCCACTCACTTTAGTGTCTTGGGACTGATTTTTAAAAATTGTATGTGTGTAATTCTGTGTATTTTAATACAGTTTTAAGTATACCAAATTTAATTCTGCATAGCCTTGACACTGGTACGCCTTGGGGCTCTGACCCTATAAATACTTACTACTAAGGGTACGTCTATACTTACCTCCGGGTTCGGCGGTAAGCAGTCGATCTTCTGGGATCGATTTATCGCGTTTTGTCTAGACACGATAAATCAATCCCGGAAGTGCTCGCCGTCGACGCCGGTAATCCTGCTCCGCGAGAGGAGTACGCGGAGTCGACAGGGGAGCCTGCCTGCCGCGTGTGGACCCGTGGTAAGTACCTTGTAGTTCGAACTAAGATACTTCGACTTCAGCTACATTATTCTCGTAGCTGAAGTTGCGTATCTTAGTTCGAACTGGGGGGTTAGTGTGGACAAGCCCTTAGTGAGTTGGTACTACCAAGAGTTCCTAGTCCATGACTTATCCCAATGGGACTACTCTCAGTAACAAACACTATGTTCAGTAGTGGTAAGCACTTGTGGGAGTGGGCCTATGGAGTTTGTATTTATCTAGTTTATATTTATCACTTTATATGTGATGTGTTTCTAGTAATTCTGGATTACTGATCTCTATAGTTCCAATTAATTTATGTATATTTTAATTTTGTTATGTATCAGTTCATTGTACAACTTTTACTGTTCAGGCCCCATTTATTTGATATTTAAGAACTTTTAAAATATACCTGGTATCAGATAATCTGATCCTGCAGTTCTCTTACACAGGCAAAACTACCACTGACTTAATGAGATTTTTATATTAACTTTAAAGGGTATTGCTTGAGTATGAACTCAGAATTGTAGTCTTAAACATCAGAGATGGAGAGAACCTTTTAGATCATCTAATCCCGTGGTCTTCAATCCTCTTATGCACAAGATCACTTTTTGAATGTAAATGCAACCCAGGATCTACCCCGCCTCTTCCCCGAGGCCCTGCTCCATTCACTCATCCCCCTTCCCTCCGTTGCTCACTCTCCCACACCCTCACGCACTTTCACCGGGCTGGGGTAGGGATGTGGGAGGTGGTGTGTGCTCTGGGCTGAGGCTGAGGGGTTTGGAGTGTGGGAGGAGACTCCAGGCTGAGCCTGGGGTAGGGGGTTGGGGTACAGGAGGGGGTAAGGGGTGCAATCTCTGGGAAGGAGTTTGGGTGCAGGAGGGGACTGTGGGCTGGGGTAGAGTGTTGGGGTGCAGGAGGTATGGGTTGCTGGCTCCTGGAGAGGGCTCAGGGCAGGGGGTTGGGGTGCGGGAGGGGTGCGGGCTCCCGGCAGGCAGCACTTACCTCGGGTGGCTCCCGGGTGGCAGCACTGCGGGGCTAAGGCAGGCTCCCTGCCTGCCTGCCCAAGCCCTGTGCCATTCCCGGAAACGGCTAGCACGTCCCTGCAGACCCTGGAAGAGGGCATGAGGCTCCACATGCTGCCACTCCCTGCAGGCACCGTCCCCGCAGTTCCCCGTTCCTGGCCAATGGGAGCTGCAGGGGCGGTACCTGCGGAGACCCCCTGCCCCCACCCCCTGGGCCACAGGGACACGTTGGCCTCTTTCAGGAGCAGGGGTACGGGCAGGCAAAGAGCCTTAGCCACGCTGCGCGGCCGGACTTTTAGTGGCTGGAGATCGTGATCGATTGTCAGAGGCTCCAGGATTGACCAGTCAATCGCGATCTACTGGTTGGTGACCACTGATCTAATCACACTGTGGGGGGCGGGGGAGTGGAGGAGGGAGAGAGGCATATCGGATATAAATCCCTATAGACTGAGCATTAGATATTGGATTAAATTTATACTACCCTTGATTGTAGCCTTAAAGTATTACCTATACTGTTGAATATATGTTGTTACTTTCCTGTAATCTTTTTCAGGGTTATGGTAGCCTGTTAAGACAAATATTTTTGCTTGCAGTTATTTGTAAATACATTATAAAAAATATAAAGCTTTAAACAGTTTAATTATGCATCCTCCTGGGATAATAAATTTAGCACTCAGGATATTTTGATGATTTGGAGTCTCTTGTAATATTGACCTCGCATTAGATCTTGGGTCCTTTAAAAATAGGGACATCAAGATTTAATGTTCCTAAATGAAAGGAAGGATGGTCTTGTGGTTTAGACACTGGAGGTTAAATTCTGTGCTTAACTTTGCCACACACTTCCTCTGTCACCTTCAAAGAATTACCTAATCTCTCTGTTGCCCTGGTGGGGATATTTCTCATCCTCATAATTGTGTGGTGAGGATAAATTCATCTACATTTGTGAAGAACTCAGATGCTCCAGTAAGGAGGGCCTGTTTAAGTACCTAGATAGAGTGTGTGTGTGTGTGTGTGTGTGTGTTAATTAAAAAAAAGGGGGGGGGGGACAGAAAAAGAAACTTTGTGGCAGTCTTTAATCACCACAAAGAAGCAATAAAGGAGGGTACAAACACCGTTCAGTTCTCCTGTAGCTTTGAAATTCACCTTTTACCTTGGAAGGTGGTTATATCCCCAGGGTGTTAAACAGGGGAGGGGACTAACTAGTCAGCTGTGGTTTAATAGACTGGAGGAGTAAGTTTTAAAAATCTCTAGAAGACCCTCCTCACAGGTCTGAGCGCATAACCTTCTTGGGAACAAGATATCAGAACTAGTAACTGAACCTCTCTCTCCCGTATGGTAGTGTAGAGCTGTTTTGCTAGGCCAGTATCTCCGATGCCTTGTTTAAGAAAATAAAGGATGTGTTGTAATATCTTAGGGTATATATATCTGTGCATCCCTGTTGTAGCCTCTGTCCATCATGCCCTTAGACATTTTTTCAAATATTTTGGCATTTCGTCTTTTGGAACAGAGTTCTGATAGCACGGATTCGTCTCCCCAAACAGTGATCAGATCCAGTACCTCCCGTTCAGTCCATGCTGGAGCTCGTTTGCGATTGTGAGACTGCATGGTCACCTGTGCTGATGAGCTCGCCACACTGGCCAAACAGGAAATTAAATTCAAAAGTTCCTGGGGTTTTTGCTGTGTACTGCATCTGAGTTGAAAGCGCTGTCCAGAGCAGTCACAATGGAGCACTCTGGGATAGCTCCCGGAGACTAATTCCGTCGAATTGCTTCCACACTATCCCAAATTTGACCCGGTGATGTTGATTTCAGCGCTAATCCTCTCATCGGAGAGGAGTACCGAAATCGATTTTAAGCGCCCTTTAAGTCGACAAAAATGGCTTCATTGTGTGGACGGGTGCAGGGTTAAATTGATCTAACGCTGCTAAATTCGACCTAAACTCGTAGTGTAGACCAGGGCTTAGTAAAAAGATGGCCCTGCGGGAAAAGATGCTGTGGCAGCCAACTTCCTTTGTATTTAATTTTGGTTTTCAGAAATTAGTTTATTGTGCCTCTAGTTTTTAATACTTAACGCTTTTAATACTACCGTGAGATCACATACATTAGTGAGTCATTTACTGCCAGTGAAAAACACACTTCCCTTCAGCTAAATGAGCCCTTTAAAGCCTGGTCATAAATCTTTGCAGGATCAGGGCCACAGATAGGAGTAGGAGGCACCTGCCCTGAAGAATTCACAATCTAAATAGACAAGACAGACAAACGTAGGAGAAATATCAAATGGGGATAATACTTCCTGTGAGGGTTGAACTTGAGCCACAGAGAAATTAAGTAATTTATCCCAGGTCCCATAAGAAGAGTCTGTGGCAAAGCTGGGAATTGATGACAGATCTTTTGAGTTCTATTCCCTGTGCCTTGACCGCAAGATCACACTTTCTCTCACACAAGTCTGCCTTATATCAATTCAGAACTATTTTTTAATCTTCAGTAAAAACAAAAAAAAAGCATAATGGAGGGTCCACTAGTAAATGTGAGTTTGAAGTTTTAATTTCTGATTCACTTGAAAATCATACACTTTAATTAATTTATTAAGTTATTCTCCGTTTGATATCTGTGTTTTACATATCAGAACAGATACAGAGCATTGTGTGAGATGTTTTTTACATTTTTTTCTGGCTCTCAGATGGCAGCAGTTTGTCCTTTGCCTGTTGTCCCAGGCAGAGCCAGAAGAGAACTCTTGTTTGTCTCAGTCAGAATAGTAGCATTTGATCTGAGGAGAATGATGGGTGGGTTTTTTAACCTATTACGAGCCAGCAATTTTCCATTTTTTCAAATAGCTATGGGGGAGCTAACTAGGCAACTCCTCTGGAGTTCAATTTTAAAAGTAACTTGTGGATTGAATAGCAACATTGGGGTTTTGCATATCATAACTTAACCCTGTTGAAGACAAAGACAGGTCATCTTTGGCTCCACTAATCAATTTAGTTGCATAATAGTTATAGTTAAACCATGCTCTTCCAATTAGATCCACTCTGCCAAATGCCTGCACCCACTGAGATCCTCAGTGACTTCATTATAACATCTGTTAGATTTTTTTTTTAATTGTGTATTAGAAGGGTGTTATGCTGCTATGTGAGAAATGGGATATAGGAAATGAGCTCTAGATGACAGAAAGTGACTATTTTATCAGGGTGTGGCTTTTAAGGGCTCTTCTCCAATAAGCGTTTTAAAGATCTTGATTCTGGAGATTAATATTGTTAACTCTCTTGAGAGTTGCTTGTCAATGCACCCAACCAAAAGCAAGTTGCTAACTAGCAGTTATATGAAATAAAGAAACAATCATATGAAAACAACAAGAAGATTTTGAAATTAAATAAAAATGTTGTGTCCTACAGTATACTGTGAATATTTGATAGAGGATTCACAACATAAATCCTTTACATAGTCTCACATTGTTTTTTCCATAGTTACTGAGTAAGGTGGGCCATGAAATATCTCCCATTTAAAAGAGAGATTTTCATTTAAGTGTTGCCTATAAATGATAAAATTTCCAGTACACGAAATTTTATTTTGTAAACATCCAAGATAAAGGCAAGTTGGTGGTCTCAGTTCAGTGGACGGATAGTCACTAGCACAGTTGATGCTAATCTGTACTCTTGTTAGCAGTTTTGGAGAGGCCAAAGAGACTTGAATTACGTTCTCATTCCTAAATGTGGTCCCTTAGGTGAGATTTGAGGGATGCTCAAGTGGGTCAGGGCAGCATGAAAGAGGCTTGCAACTACTGCTACCCATGCTATATCTGTTCTGGGAATAAATATAGGACTTCAGTCTCTAGTGCTAATGGAGCCATCGTCTTTCTCAAATAATGAATTTACTTCTTCCTCCTCTAAAAAGGTTAAAGGTAAGTTACCCTCTGGATACACTTTCATTTCTCCATTTGGATTTATCTGGCCTGTATTAAGTACAAAATGAAAGAGAGGCAGTCTTGAAACTATGCAACACTACAAGTTGATTTTTCTTTAGGATAATGGCAGGAAAAGTGAAATGGGTAACTGACATAGAAAAGTCCGTGCTAATAAATAACTTTGAAAAGAGAGGATGGATTCAGGTGGCAGAAAATGAAGACTGGAATTTTTACTGGTAAGTACATATAAGAATTCTCATATTTTTCAATTTGCAGTACATTTTAAAATGAACTTTTCCATAACTAAAACCAGTGTTAATGATTTATTGTTAATATTAAAAATTAAAGGCTCCATACAAATGTAGAATATCACTGATGTCTTGTAACACTGAAGGGAAGCAAGCCTCCATTAAAGTGCCAGTGTTTTCTGCAGCACTGCAGGGCCTTAATCCTGCAGTTACATCTGCATGAGGAGACCCTTCTACCTGTGCAGGCCCCATTGAAGTCATTAGGGCTCCCCAGGGGTGCAGGGGCCTGTCTGTATTAATCCAGTGGCAGGATTGAGGCATAGGAGGTAGGTGTGTTTTTTTCTTTGATTGTTTCGTGGGTTGTTTTTTTGTTTTGTTTTCAAAAGCTGCCACCTGAAACACATGCAGTGTAGTTTTAGTTATGTCAGTCCCACGATATTAAAGAGACAAGGTGAGGTAATATCTTTTAGTTTTACTGGACCAACTTCTGTTGGAGAGAGAGACAAACTATTGAACCACACACAGATCTTCTTCAGGTCTGGAAAAGGTACTCTGAGCATCACAGCTAAATGCAAGGTGGAACAGATTGTTTAGCATAAGTAGTTAGCACATATACTAAGGGGCCGTTCAAGTTAGACTGGTCCGTTAACACCTCTGCTTTCATGGGCCCAAAAGGGGGGTTAGTGGGCTACAGATTCTTATTACAATCTGTACCCCACTAACCCCCTTTTTGCCCTATGACTGCAGAGGTCCACTTTTTGCCACGGGCCCGGCCCCCTGCCACTCATCAACTCCTGAGGCCTCGCCCCTCCCCGGCCAAGCCGGAAGCTGGAGCCCGGCCCGGGTAAGAGTGGCCCGTGGAACCCAGGGAGCTGCGGACCTTCCACCTGCCTGGGGGGAGGTGGGCCCCAGAGAGCAGCCCCCCAACCCGTGTCCCTCTCCGCCCCCCCGGGCTCCCCGTCAGGGCAGATAGAGGGGCCACGGCTCCCCACAGCTGCCCGGGTGGCTCTTACCATGGTCCAGCTGCAGCTTGTCAGCCCCATAGGCCCTGCCCCCAGGCCATGCCTCGTGTTTCCCCCCCACCTCCACGCACACGCTTTTAGGAAGAATCCCTCGCCCCTGATTGGGGGTTAATGCTGTGCTGCTGTGGCTCAGAGCCCTGACACTGGTAGCGAACCCACAAGCATAAAGGTCTCACCTTGGCTTCCACCAGCCTAATTGCTCCTTGCAGGGTGACCCCAACAGCCCAAGTCTCCCCAAATTCATCCAACCTGAGTTCTTAATCACCAGACACTCAGACTTTTCCCCTTTGGTTCATCATCCCTGAAGGCATGAAACCAGTCCCCCAGATACCAGCTTGCTTTGGCGCACACACTCCCCACAGTTTGCACATCAGAGACCTGCTTGGGGTACAACTAAACAAAAAGTTTATTTAATAGAAAAATCATAGATTCAAAGGGGAAGCATACACATTCAAGTTACGCAGAAAATAAATGCAAAGATATAACCTTAGGCTTTACATTTCAAATTAGATAAATTTCACTTTCTAGCATAAGTTGCCTATTGCCTCTGAACAGTTTCCCAGCGCACCTCATGTCATAGAGAGGATCCCCGGTTTCACGGACAACACCCGCCAATTGACTGTCCCTTAGTTTCTGAATGGAGACCTCAGTTTCAAGCCTCCTATTTGAAAGGGCTTTTTCTCTTCTTTTGTTTTTTTCTCTTGTCTTGGTGACTTCTGGTTATTCAGGGTGGGAAAATTCTAGCTTGGATGTCTGTGTTTTCTCACTAAGGCTATGTCTACACTACACAGTTTTTAGTGACACAACTGTGCCGCTAAAAGGCACGCAGTGTAGCTGCTGTTTGTCGACTCTCCTGCTGACAAAACACTTCCACTCCCAACGAGCAGCATTAGCGTTGTCGGCAGGGGAGCACTCCTGCCGATAAAGAGCTGTTCACACTGCCGCTTGTTGGCAAAACTTTTGTCTTTCGGGGTGTGTGTGTGTGTGTGTGTGTGTGTGTGTGTGTTTTAACACCTCTGAAAGACAAAAGTTTTGTCGTCCAGTTGCCAATGTAGACATAGCCTAACTCTAAAGGCCCATCATTTGTTTTTTCCTGGATTGTACAATATTAGGTGCTTGGAGCTAGTCTCTTCTGGTTGGGGAGGCAGCCCCTCCCTGCTTGACGGCACTACAAATCATGAGCACAGTTTTCTGTATACATGAATTCATAACAATGGTCTGTATATAGATCTCATAATGACCATGTTTAGAACATTACAGACTTTTGTAAAAGACTGTAGTCAATATTGTATAGAACCAGATGATTAATTTGCCTATTTGGAGTTCAGGCCTCTTGTCCCCTTGGAGTGTCTGGACCTTGATTGTCATAGTCAGTCACAGTAAATGGTGCAGCTCTGTGACCCTCCCTCTCCTTTCTTAGATGAGGAATGAAATAGTTAGCAATGTGGGTGTCCAAGTGGGACCCGCACCTTACAGAGCTGAATAGTGCAGTTCACACCTCCCAGAGCTATTGTTCCAGGCTCTTTGTAGACTTGCAGATGTCTCTGAATCATATTCATATTTTTGAAGTTTCATTCAAAACATAAGTTAGATTTCCTTTCTTTTTATAGAAAAGGAAAGTTGAGATTTTGAAGAACAAGATAACAGCACCTCTCTGGAGCTACTATGGTGTGTGGACATGTATTGGGTGTTCCCAAGCCCTGTTGTTGACTGATTGGCCACTGATAGTGCCAGGATAGGATGGGCACAAGTTGACTCCCTTCTGTCCCTGCCCTGGTTTCAGAACTGGCGTAGGAGTAAATAGTGCCTGTAGGCCTGCAGTCTTGTCTGGCAGGGTTTCATCTGGATTCACTAACATTCGTTCAGGATGTGTTGAAGTTTGAATCATAACCTAAGTATCCATCCTATAAAGAGAAATGTTAAACACAGAGAGAGGTCACAGATTCCCTTAAAAGTAGTATTCCTTAACATTATGCTTAATCTTTTTTCTTTTAATCTTCTAAATTTGGTACACTAACCAAAGTGAAATTAGAAAATAAAGGAGACAACAACTTGATTGTCCTCCTTTTGAATGCTGTTGCTTGGGAGGAAATCATCTGACATTTGTTTCACCTTCTAGGATGAGCGTACAAACCATCCGCAATGTTTTCAGTGTGGAAACTGGTTACCGTCTTTCTGATGACCAAATCGTCAACCATTTCCCGAACCACTATGAGCTGACACGGAAGGACTTGATGGTGAAAAATATCAAGAGATATAGGAAAGAACTAGAAAAAGAAGGGAGTCCTCTTGCAGAGAAAGATGAGAATGGAAAATATATTTATTTAGGTATATATTTCTGACTGCCAGCATCGTTCTTGACCACACATCGATTATACATGTTCATTTTGTGATAATAGTAGGATAAAACTGCAGATTAATGCACTTCAAACAAAAGCAGTACTGGATGTTGGAATCCGTTTGGGATTCTTGTCTAAGCTAGATAAAGTTGCACGTCACAGCTTTAGTATGATGCTTTCAGAAAATTTAGTGCTCAGAGATGTCAGAAAGTCTTGGAGAGTAAAATTGCGTATTTTTTTTAATCTGCAGAATAGGTTTGGCATAGGCAATGAAATTGACAGGTAATTTGGTGATACTTGCAAAGTTCCTCGGTGCTGCTCGTTAAAGGCTGTTTTTAAGGGTGCCATAATTCAATGTCCACATTCAGTCCTTGGCATCTTTGCTAGTGTCTTGCCAACGGTACGTTTATAGTAGTGGTTCTAGTGATGTAGCAGGGCTTCCATGACATAAACGTAGCCTTAGTCATGATACTGTTCTTGCGTGTGAACAAGCGAGTAAAAAAAACTTCAGGCTCACTCACCACACTAGCAAAAAGAACACAAATAATTCTTAGTATTTTATATAGTTTATTACATTTTTAAAGCTCTTCTCAAACATTGCCTTGAAAGTTAATGGATAAATCTTCTACAAATAGAGAAAATGAGGCAAAGGGCCTGTAACTTGCTCAGGGCTTCAGAGGCAGTTAATAATTGGGATTAACACTTGAGTGTTCCTTGTTCCGGTTCTAAACTCAGAGTACTGAACCATATGCCCCTCTTGTATACCACTAGTCACATATATGGAGGAAGACAAATCCAATTTGCAGACACATGTTTTAAGCTTCTAAATTGGTGCTGATAACAAAGTTAACATTATTTTAAAATGACATACTTTGGGTGGCCCCTTTTAAAAGTTACTCTGAATCACTATCACAAAAAGCCATTATTTCCCTTTTATTAAGGTTAAGAATTTTCTCACTTTTTAATCAGAACTAGACCTCAGTTCTGGAAGTGTGGTTGAAAGCAGGTATATCAGTTGTAGAATAGTTAAAGCCTTTTTCCCTATGCAGTGGAAGAGGTTAGCTCAGGTTAATTATGGACACCTGAATCTAATTAAGGGCAGCCTGCAGCCTTTAAAAACCTCTCCCATTAACAGTGAAAAGAAAAGAGGGATGAGACTCAAGCTGCAGAAGGGTTGTGTGCAGCCAGGGGAAAAGGCTTCTTCTAGATAAAGAGCTGGTTTTCCCCATAAGGGGAAATTTAGTATTTATTTCTGTTTGGAGAGGAGGCCTAGCTGGGCCCAGAGTGGGTTAGAGAGGGTGGCTGGCAATTAGTAGCCGGCATAAGAAGAAGCAGTATTCCAGTGGGAGTTAGGAAATGTAATTTTTTTGTTTTTGTTTAAAGAAGACCTCGGGCCAACACTAAGGCCTAACCAGTAAATATCGTCAATAAACCAGTGTGAAGTATTAAACCTCCAGAGTGGGACTGATTTACCCCAGACCCTCTCAACGCAGAGAGAGAAACACTCAGTCCTGATGTGATGAAAGAGGTGTGTTGCCACAGAACCAAAAGAAGAAGGATGGAAGAGGCTATTGGGAAGGTTTGGGGTTTCATGCAGAGACTTAGCTGTGAGATTCTAGAACTTTTTACCAACTATTTCAAAACTAAAACAGCTTTCTCTTATTCGTGGGACAAAATATTAAAACCTTTAAAAGATTTTTCACTTTAGAACCCACCAAATTCCATTTTCCGTTTTTTCCAAGTTGTCCCAGATTGAGGTGTCAGTAGAGGAGGTTTTGAAACAAATTAATAAATTAAATAGCAGTAGTCACCAGGATCAGATGGTTTTCACCTAGGAGTTCTGAAGGAATTCAAAATATGAAATTGTAGAACTACTAACTGTGGTATGTAACCTAGTGCTTAACTCAGCCTCTGTACCAGATGACTGAAGGATAGATAATATAGCACCATTTTTTTAAAAAGGCTCGAAAAGTTAATGCTGGCAATTACAGGCTGGTAAGCATAACTTCAATATCAGGCAAATTTGTTGAAACTGTAGCTAAGAACAGACTTATCAGACACATAGATGAACATAATATCTTCGGAAAGAGTCAACGTGGCTTTTGTAAAGGGAAATCATGCCATACCAATCTATTAGAATTCTTTGACAGTGTCAACAAACATGTGGACAAGGGTAATCCAGTTTATATAGTGTACTTGGACATTAAGAAAGCCTTTGACAAGGTCTCATACCAGAGACTCTTAACTAAAGTAAGTAGTCCTAGGATAAGAGGGAAGGTCCTCTCCTGGATTGGTAACTGGTTAAAAGATAGGAAACAAATGGTAGGAATAAATGGTCATTTCTCACAGTGGAGAGAAGTAAATAGTGGGATCCTGCAAGGATCTGTACTGGAACCAGTGCTATTCATAAATATCAAGAAAAGGGAGTAAACAATGAGGTGGTAACATCTGCAGATGATACAGACCTACTGAAGATAGTTACCGTAAGTCCAAAGCTGACTGGGCAACAAAATGGCAAATGAAATTCAGCATTGATAAGTGCAAAGTAATGCATATAGGAAAACATAGTCCCAACTATACATACAAAATTTTGGGGTCTAAATTGGCTGTTAACCACTTAAGAAAGAGATCTTGGAGTCGTCATGGATAGTTCTCTGAAAACATCAGTATGCAGTGGCAGTGAAAAAAGCTAACAATGTTAGGAACCATTGAGAAAGTGATAGATACTAAGACAGAAAATATTATAATGCCACTATAAATCATGGTATACCCATATCTTGAATACTGCATGCAGTTCTGGTTGCACAATCTCAAAAAAGATATATTAGAATTGGAAAAAGTACAGAGAAAGGCAACAAAAATGACTTGGGTATGAAATAGCTTCCGTATGAGGAGAGATTAAAAAGACGGGGACTGTTCATCTTAGAAAAGAAATGACTAAATGGGAATATGATAGAGGTCTATAAAAGCATGAATGATGTGGAGAACGTGCATAAGAAAGTATTTACCCCTTCACATAACGCACAAAACAGGGTCACCCAATGAAATTAATAGGCAGCAGATGTAAAACAAACATAAGGATGTACTTCATACAACGCACAGTCAATCTGTGGAATGTGTTGCCAGAGGACATTGTGAAGGCCAAAATTATAACTGGGTAAAAATAAATATTAGATAAGTTCCTGGAGGTTAGGTCCATCAATAGCTTTTGGCCAAGATGGTCAGGGATACAACCCTGTGCTCTGGGTGACCCTAAACCTTTGACTGCCAGAAGCTGGGAATGGACCATACAGGATAGATCACTCAGTAATTGCCCTGTTCTGTTCTGGCACTGACCACAGTCGGAAGACAGGACTCTGGGTTAGATGGACCATTGGTCTTCCACAGTATTGCTGTTCTTATGTTGTGGTCTTATGTTCTCTCATATCAAAAGGGGGTAGATCAGACAAGGACACAGTAGTCAATCTGTACTGAAGAATGGAAAGCCAGCAAAGATATTTTTACCTGTATACATTGATATCCTTGCTAGATCTAAAGTTCTAAATCTTGCTTTTTGTTTGCTGATGTAGATTTTGTGCCTGTCACCTTTATGCTCCCTGCTGATTACAACCTGTTTGTTGAAGAATTCAGAAAAAATCCTTCCAGCACCTGGATTATGAAACCTTGCGGGAAAGCCCAGGGCAAGGGGATATTTCTTATCAATAAACTCTCTCAAATTAAAAAGTGGTCTCGAGACAGTAAAACATCTTCGTAAGTTTAACCTCCTTCCCCCCCATTTTTTGTGTATTTTGTAATATTCTATCACAGTCTGGCATGCTTAATATCAATTCACTAACGGAGAACTCTTTCCGTGCACCTAACCACTTAGCATTACTTCATTATAGTTGCAATTTCTCATTTAATGACTTCCTGCTTCAAACAGCTCTTAGTGCCAATTATTGCATTTGGTGCCATGTGGCACAAGCACTAATTCAGTGAGCTACACTATATAAATATGCTTTCAGTGAAGGTGCAGCGTTTGTATGCCCAGCTATGTGAGGAATAAAATTGCATGAGCAGACTGGAATAATGATTTTGCTTCACAGCATTAAAGAATTGTGAGTTAGAGGAAAGTCTTTCACTTCTAGTAAGTGACTTCATTTTCAGTCTGAGGAAGATTGTGTGACGTACAACCCCATCCTCAGTTGATCCATGAAATCTCTTCACTGTTCTGCGTAGAAAAAAACAGCCTGCGTGGACTGCCTTCAATAAGGGGCCTGGAGAGAGGAGCTATTGGCTGTGGCCTATTAGGCAGTTAAAGAGCAGAGCTGGCAGCTGGGCCTCATGAATAGGGAAGCCATAAAATCTAAGACTTGCATTAAGGTAGGAGGAAGGAATAGAGCATCCTCACAATGAGTCAGAAGAGGAAGAAGCTTGGGGAAAGGGACCATGATCCTTGTTTTTATCTCCTATCCCACCCAACACAGAGGAGGAATGTGGCTGCTCTACCAAGAGAAAAATCTGTATCGCTTGACCTTTTTTGTTATCCCATTCTGATTAAAAAAGTAACTGTGAGACAAGTAGCCTTCCAATACAAAAGCAATCTGAAGAATTTCTTTTTTGCATTTTTTTCTTAGTTGTCTTTTTTCCCCTCGGGTTTAAAAATGTTGGTGACCGCATTTCTGAGAGGACTTTTAACAGTCAGATCTTATTAAAAATTATTGATAATTTAAGAGGCAAACTGATGTTGCCATTAACGTGGCTTGATGGTTTAAATCATCGATATTGACTGCTGATAAACATAATTGCAAAGGCCCCAATTAGTGACGCACTCAAGTCTGTATTTAAGGGCTTTGCTAAATAGAATAGCTTGCTGAGTCGGAGCCTAAATGCTCTTCTTATAACCGTGAAATGTAAAAAACTTAAATGGACAGCTAATCCCACTCATTTGTTTTAGCTATGTTTTGTACAGTGAAACCAACTGCCCTGCACACATTAACCAGCATAATATTAAAACTGAATTGACGTGTGATATAGGATTTTAGTAAAGTTAGAACTTCATTACTTTTTGAGAGAGTGCTTCTAAGGGAGGAAAACATTTCAACATTTAATCAGCACATTCTGAAACATACAATATGTACTTTTTCCAGGTTTGTGTCTCAATCTTCTAAAGAAGCCTATGTAATTTCTCTCTATATCAACAATCCATTACTGATTGGCGGGAAGAAATTTGACCTGCGCTTGTATGTTTTAGTGTCTACGTATCGTCCGCTGCGGTGTTACATGTAAGATCAAACTAATTTCTAGCTCTTTTTTTTTTTAAATGTTAAGATGTATTCAGCCAAAAGATTCTGCACGCATTGTACAGAGAAATTTACCAAGCATCTAGTATTTTAGAATGCTGTTTTCCTCAACTCTAGTTGCATTTAACATATTAAATGTCTTTTTTTGTTTAAGGTATAAACTTGGATTTTGCCGGTTTTGCACAGTAAAATATACACCAAGTACAAGCGAATTAGATAACATGTTTGTACATCTTACAAATGTTGCCATTCAGAAACATGGGGTAAGTGTTTGAGTTTCAAAAATGCTAATTTAATAGCAGACTGGATTATTTTAAATGGCATAAAAATGGAATATAAGCGCTTGTGTATTTTGGTCTGTTCTTCACCCTCCTCCTCATTAAGTCATCTGAGCTAAATATTTATGTTATGCATTTTATTTGCAAAACATAATTGATTCATATTACTTCAAAAGCACATGAGATAATAGATGGAACACAGAGCAGCACTATAATGTGGATATTTTCAGTTTCAAACTGCAACAGTTAAAAGCATATGTATTCATAAGTCTATAAAGCTGTACCTAAGCACTAGCATTTTAAAGTGGCCATAAACGTGGCTATAGATAAATGTACAGCTTTGTATCTCATATCATCGCCCCAACTATCAATTATAAATACTTAATCAAATTGTACCTGATCGTTTTGTATTTTACATTTTTGATGGTGTCTTAAAATAGATTAAATATAGTACAGTAACTCCTCGCTTAATGTAGTAATTCTATCCTGAAAAATTCAACTTTAAGCGAAATGATGTTAAACAAATCCAATTTCCCCATAACAATTAATGTAAATGGGGGGGTAAGGTTCCAGGGAATTTTTTTTCACCAGACAAAAAACTATGTATTATATAGATATAGTACACAGTATATGTTTTAAACAATTTAATACTGTTCACGGCTATGATGATTGTGAAGTTAGAGGGTATAAGAGGGAGGGATATTTCCCAGGGAATGCCTTGCTGCTAAATGATGAACTAGCATTCGGCTGAGCCCTCAAGGGTTAACACGTTGTTAATGTAGCCTCTCACACAAGGCAGCACGAACACGAGGGAGGGGAGACAGCATAGCAGACAGAGACAGACACACACTTTGTGTGTGTGGGAGAGAGAGAGAGAGATGCACACTGCCCCTTTAAGTAAGCTGACCCACTCTTAAGTGCATTGTCTTTTTAAGGGGATCAGGAAGTTGAGACAGCAGCTGCTGCCCCAAGCTCTCTCTGTCTCTCCCCATCCATGTTCCCTCCCTGCTCTATATGGAGAAGGGGTAAGTGGGGTGCAGGGGGGGAGGGGGACACCCTGACAGCTCCCCTTTCCCCTCCCTGCACAGCAAGTAGGAGTCTCTGGGAACAGCTCCAAGGACAGGAGCAGCACATGGCAGTGCGGGGAGGGACAGCTGAACTGCCCAGCAATTGATAGCCTGCTGGGTGGCTGCAGCACTGGGAACTTAGGGGAGCGGGGAACTGATGGGGGGAGCCGATAGGGAGGCTGCCGATCCACCCTGGTTCCAAGCCCCCACCAGCTAGCTGCAATGAGCTGCTCTTCCTGAAAGCAATGGACAAAGCAGGCGGCTGCCAAACGACGTTAGAAGGGAGCATTGCACAACTTTAAACGAGCATGTTCCCTAATTGATCAGCAATGTAACAACGAAACAACGTTAACCAGGACGACTTTAAGTGAGGAGTTACTGTATTTAAAATCCTAAACTCTTTAGGGCAAGGTCTATCTTCTACTGTATTTGTACAGTGCATAGTACAACAGGGCTTGGATTCTAACCAGGGCCTCTGGGCAGTACTGTAATAATAACACAAATCTTAAACATTGTTAAGTTCTGACTTTAGTGGCTATAAGCAGGAGTAAATTTGAAAGACAAGGTCGCTCACCAATGAGTGCTCTTTTTCCCCAATACTGAATATTCCTTGTCATCTGAGAACTTAGCTCTCAAAAACATTCTAGCTAGTTAACTGATAAGATAGGACACAAGGAGAATTGGTCTTGGAGGTAGCTGTGGCCCAAGCTATTTAGAACTTTATACATAATTGACATCCTCCATTGCACTTGGCAGTGAACAGGCTGATGGGGTTGAGATTGGAATTCAGGTTTTAGGTATACGTGTCCCAGTTAGCAATCAAGCCATGTTCCCTATCAGCTCAATTGTATTACTTTCAAGGTTAGGTCTGCTCCCAGTAATGCACATTAGAGTAGTTCAGCCTAGAAATGATTGAGGAATGTAAAGTCTACTTGGGAGAGGAAATGCCAGCAGAAATTAAGTAACCCTATCCACCTCTGAAGGGCCCATAGACAAGTCAATATATGTTGTTCTGCTATATGAAAGCTCTATAGCTGTGGAAGCGATCTTAATCAATCAGATAGGTAAATGCTAGAACAAGATTCTTGCTTTTTGTATAAACTATTATGAGTGCCCAAATTATCACGAGATTAAGGTCATAGGTTTCCTCTGAAATCTTAGTTCAAGTCCAGGGAAATTAATTTTTAACTTAAATTATTTATTAGTATTCCAGTAGTTCTCGATTGTGGTCTCTTTGTATTATGTGTGGTGCAAACACATAGTTCATCCCTCAAAAAGTTTATAATCTAATTTCAGATAAGATCAAGCAAGCAAGTGAAACAAAAAAATAGGAACAAAGGGAAGGGAAATTCTCTTTCAGTAATAATAAACACTTGGATATTTGGGTCTAAATCACTGAACTTGTGTGTGTGTGTGTGTGTGTGTGTGTGTGTGTGTGTGTGTGTGTGTGTGTAAAATGCAAACAAAATAACAGCAATCCCTTCTGTCTCTACCTAGCCAGAATTGGTTGGAGATTTGTTGTGTGCCTCATGGCAGATATAAGTGACATGGTGTGGTCCAATTTACTATCATGTTCTTTGTTAACCAGCACATGATATGCATCACTCTATCAAGTCACATCTGCTCAGACTTTCAGGACAGGTATTCTGGAATCAAAGTGTAGATTGAACAGGGTTGAAGCTTTGATGTACATCCCCTATCAGGAATTTGGAATCTTAAGAAGTTTCTCATGGGGCAAGTTGTGAGAATCACATGTTTCAGATGCTTCATTCTGTACAGGTTCTCAGACACTACAAAGATGAGCACTGTAGAAAAGCCTATAAATAAATACAGAGGCTTCTTATGCTTTGTTCTCAGATGGGTAAACACAGTCTTCCACTAAAGTTTTATTTTTGTTTCCAGGGCACATTGTGGTTTATAATTTAGCAGCCTCACAAAATAAATAACGTTCTTGGAAACTCTCTGAGAAGAGCCTTTATAAAGCTAAAAAATATACACTGAGAGGTACTGTGACATTCCTCGGGGTACAATCTGGACTGATAGACAGCTGTGTTCCCTCAATTCTCCAATCTGTAGTGCCTTTTACATGGCTTCGCTATGAGAGCAACCACTTCTGGTCTGCTCTCACACGGCCCTCAGCATGTAAATCACTCCCAGCTATATTGTATGAGTGCTATAGTCAGCCACACCTCAATTACACTTCAAGGCAACATCAGCAAACGCCCAGTTCCAGACTTTCCCCCAGAAATGTGTGTCTTGTACTGCCCAGCACAGGACAATACAAACTGATGTAAAATCCATCATTTCATTAATAGAAATGATATGCACAAATCTTACTATCCCAAAATGAAGTTTCCCAAACACTTCAATCCAAACACGCGCTGGTTTAGATAAAACAATCAAATTTATTAACTACAGAAAGATAGATTTTAAGTGATTACAAGTAATCAGGCATAAGAGTCAGAATTGGTTACAAGAAAATAAAAGGCTGAATATGAATATCTTACTTAACAAGCTAAATGAATTTAAAGCAAAGGTTTCTCTAGTCACATGCTTCACTAGTCTTATTTCAGCCAGGACCACTTTCCCCAGTTCAGTGTTAATTTTCTTGTCCTTCAGGTGGCGTTGATGCCTGAGAAGAAAGGGAGGAGTATTTTGGAGCCTCTCTTCCCTTTTCTTATAGTCCTCTTTTTCTTTGAAAGTCATCTCCAGCTGAGGTTCAAGAGACAGATGGTCTGTGGGAATGGGAACCTACAGCTGTTTCTTTGCCAAAATGTAGATTTCTTGCTCGCACCCTTTTTCCTGCCAAAGAGTTGCCACTTAAACAGGTGATAGTCCATTTGATTTTGTTGACACCTGGCTGAGGCATCAGTTTGCCTTTTGTCTTCGAGGAACTGTTTTGTGCCTGCTTTTCTAAACTTGAAATGTGTCTCAGTAATGTTATACAGTAGAACCGTATAATTTTACATACAATGTTGCCAGACATTTTACCAGGGTAATAATGATCAGCAAATTGAGTTTTCAAATGATACCTCTCAAGGCATACTTTGTACAAAATCCACTATAGTTTTGTAAAAAGAGTGAACATAGGGATACAAACTGTCACAGTTACTCAGGAGCTTGATTAGCGTGTGTCTTGCTTGCCAGTTCTGGAGTACCCTCAGTTTATCTTCTTTGCCTTTCAAGCACAATATATTTCAAGACTTCACAGGTTAGCTTCCTAAAAGGATAAATATGTGGGATAAATACAGAGTAGCCTTCTTTTCCATTTACAGTTGCAGTACAGTCTAAAATTCTAGTGGTAGCCAGATATACCTTAAAATTATTTTTAATTCATAATTTTGATAAATACAGTGTTGAAGAACATTGCTGTCATTGTTTCTGTATGTTCATGGCTGAGACTGGTGCTGGTGTCTCCCAGTGAGTGCTGACTATTAGATCAAATTTTTTTCCTGCTGGGGAAAAGACTGACTACTCACAATAGAAATGACTGGTCATATTTCATGTGTTTCAGAGACTTTCAAACTTGCTGTCAGTGCTACATTTTTTAAAAGGTTAACTTAACAGTGGTTTAACCATTGTTAAATTAACCACTCTTCTAGTCCTCCTCTCCAATGAAACAACCCTCTCCCCAAACCTAACCCTTTCCTTTCAGTCTTGAAAATCTGATTTCCCAATCATTCCAATCCTAAACTGCATTTCCTGTGTCCTCTCTTACATCGTTAAGACTGTCAAAATGCAGCTTCTGTTTAATTATTGTTCTTATGATATTGTAATTACCACAAGACAAGTTCTAACACTTGTTTTTATGATTTGCTATGTAATTAGATGTAGGTGATTTAAAATGTATTCTGGGTTACATAGAAGGCTGTGCAAAGTAAAAATTGGGGCCTTACATATCCTGCAAAATGTCATACAGTAAAAATAGTTTTAAAAAATAAACTTGTGCTTAGAAACAAGTGTAAGTTTGTACGGATGAGAATACAACTGCTAAATAATTGCAAACTCCATGAGACTGAATTAACTCCTTAACTCTATAGGATGACTACAATCATATCCATGGAGGCAAATGGACAGTGAGTAACTTGCGCTTGTATCTAGAGAGTACTCGTGGAAAGGAGGTCACTAGCAAACTGTTCGATGACATTCATTGGATAATTGTGCAGTCGCTGAAGGCCGTTGCAGTGAGTAGTGTTAATGGAATGCTGCCAGAGTTACCCTCGTGGCTGCAGACTTTCAATAGTCATGAAAACAAGTTTACAGTAAAGAAAAAAACTAAAGCAATTCATTTCCTGCTGCTGGATTGTTGTTTTTGAATGCTGATGCTCTCGAGCTACCATCTTATCTTTTTTGTTCTTTTTTAAAACTCTGTCACCTCTCAGTGTCCCTGTAGAGCTGAGTGTGCTTGAAGAACCCTGATTGTGGGGGCAAGCTCTTTGTGTGTATATTAAATGAGTAAATTAATGCGCTGAAACCATCACAAACTCTTACTCTCATTTAAAGTCACTGTATACTGCCCTTTTGAAATACCCTAACCTCTGCCCAGCCATGACATGTTTCAGTAGTAACAAATTTGTCGTAGAAGGAAATAGCCTGGGAAGACAATTTGTCAAACAAAATGCCAGGGTGTTAAGGTTCTTTCTTCCATTTTGTTTAGAGAATTTGTGCAACTTATTTGCGGCTCTATGATATATGAGTAATATAGTTATTCCAAACTCATGCCAAAAAACTATGGCACGATCATGTATCTCCTTTCCTCCTGAATAGCTTGACAGAGCTTGATAGTATATGGGTAGCTGCAGGCATTTACAGAAGGCAGTTTCCCAAAATGCCAAATTAGATGCTAGAAGAAAAGGCAGCTCATCCCAGTATTAACAGAATTGTAAAAGAGAAGAGAAACAATGTGAGGAGCGGAAGGAAAACAAATAATGTACAGAGGAGGAAGTGTTCTGATAGCTTCAGTGCTCCTTTCTATTTCCTATACTTAACAGGAGAAATGCTTTTCCTTCCTTCCCCTACGCCCTGCAAGACTGAAAACCTTTCAGTATTAATTTATGGAAATCATCTATACTGACCTGCTACAAAGGGTTCTTTGAATCAGTGGTTCTCAACTTTTCCAGACTATTGTACCCCTTTTCAGGAATCTGATTTGTCTTGTGTACCCCAAATTTAATCTCACTTAAAAACGGCTTGCTTACAAAATCAGACATAAAAATACAAAAGCGTTGCTGCACACTCTTACTGAAAAATTGCTGACTTTCTCATTTTTACCATATAATTATCAAATAAATCAATTGGAACATAAATATTGTACTTACATTTCAGTGTATAGTATATAGAGCAGTATAAACAAGTAATTGTCTGTATGAAATTTTAGCTTGTACTGACTTTGCTAGTACTTTTTATGTAGCCTGTTATAAGACTAGGCAAATATCTAGATAAGTTGACGTACGCCCAGGGGTATGCATACACATGGTTGAGAACCACTGCTTGAAATGATCTGGTGAGTGTTGCACAGGAGAAGAGGTGCCCTGGCATTCCTACTTTAAGACCTTAGCTGATGCTGGAAAACGAGTGAATCTCTTGAGAATTTCCATCCCAGCATTATTCAGTCCCTAACCTGTTTTAGTTTTCATGGCCATAGTGGACTTGAGCTAAATATAATGATATAGAGATAAAGTATTTTAAATATAAGGATCTAGTCAGTAACTGGGGTTGATCTCTATCTTTGCTGCATTGTTACAACACTATAATAAACAAGTGTCTTGGGATAAGTCACATTTAATTTGAAAGTGAAAGCGTTAATGATTAGGTAAATTTGTATTTTTATATATAAAAATGTAAGATTATTTCTAATTTCACGTATGGTATGAAAGCCTTTAACACTCTTGTTTTCATACTCACCAGATGCTGTAAGATACACAGGTGAAACTGAATGAAAACGCTGTAGTCAAATATGTTCTGTTAATACACTGATTAGTATGATAATACTCAGACACAGCTTGAGAAGATGACATTTTTATAAAAAATGAATCCTAAATATATTAATGTTGTATTGGGAAGTCAGAGCAGAAAACTTGAACTAAGAAAACTGCCATAGACAATTGATATTATATTTGTACGTGATACCTAGAAAAATAATAGTAGAGAAATATAGTAATGTATAATCTTTCAAGTTACCTTGTAAATCTTTCTTCTTTAATATACATTTCTTCTTAACTTGTTTCAGCCTGTAATGAACAATGATAAACACTGCTTTGAGTGCTATGGATACGATATTATCATCGATGACAAGCTTAAACCATGGCTTATTGAGGTAAAGTTATGTACATTTTATAAACAACCCTCCTCACCATTTCCGTTCACAGTATACATCTGCTTTTTCAAACCTGAGCTTTAGTTTTCCCTTTTCCAGATGAAGGTGGTTGGGGAAGGCTGCTGGAAAGTAAAACAGGCAACAAAATGGGCTGTGGGAGTTGCAGGATATCAGAATTCAGGAGAAACCCGTGTTCTGGTCTGGTCAGCAAAAATCAAAACCAGGTGCATTCATGATGTGCTTGGACTCCAGGAGCTGTCTGAATGCCAGCAACCTTACTAGTGCACCAGTAGATGGAAGATTGGCACTGGCTCAGTGCAGTGTAAATTTAACCCTGCTAAAGCTTAGATACTATGTATTACACAGCTTGAAATTGTAGGAAAGCTAGAAAATAAGGGATATACATATTCGAAGAAGAAGCTTGAAATAATGCAGGGTTGTATACATTTATTATATGAATTATACAAACTTCCATGGTATGTTAACTCCTGTCCAAATCCCATGTCTAATGTATCACTACCCTATTATTTTCCCCTACATCTTATCTTGGTTAAGCATACATTTAAAAAACTGTCAGACTTCTTACCCACTTTGCCAGCCAGAGAAATGTGTGGAAATGGGGAGTTCGGAGGAGGGATATAGGTAAAAAGCAATAACTCCAGAATAAAGAGCCCTACCGGTCCATATGTAACAACTGCTAGGAAGGGGCAAAGTGAGTGAGAAACTTGCCTCTTCTTTATTTGGTGTGAACTAAAGGTATAAATCCCCAGAGGCTGCTTGATTAGCACAGATGAACCTGCTCCCAACAAAAATCTACAGTCAGACCCTAAGGAGAATGAATGATGCTTCAAAAATAAAATCTGTAGGAAATGCACTGTTTCCTTGCAATGGTTTTGTTCAAAGAAAAGGCTCTATGTTGAAATGCTGATGATTAGTTTATATGGGATCATATTTTAGTCAAAAGGAAGTTGCTGAAAATAAAATGTCTTTGTTTTTAATAGGTCAATGCTTCCCCTTCTCTTACCTCCAGTACAGCCAATGATCGTATCCTCAAATATAATCTTATTAATGACACACTTAACATTGCTGTGCCTAATGGTGAAATTCCAGACTGTAAATGGAATAAATCTCCACCAAAAGAAGCTCTTGGAAATTATGAGATTTTGTAAGTTTTAGCAATGTCCTATGTAAATATGAACATGTTCTTCTTGAGAGAGAGAAGATTAATTTAGAACCATGTAGATGTGATGAAATTCATCCAGGTGTGGAGGAAAAACATAAAGTGCTCTGTATCACTTAATTACCGTGTTTAGGGCTGGAATAGCAGCTTCCAAGGGTTTGCACTCCTGCCTGGAGCCTTAGTTGTGGGTTGATGTCCCCTTCCTGGTGATCCCCTGCACTTCACCTGCAAAAACGTTGATTTATTCAGGGTATATGTTGGTGAAATGAATTTCACTCTTAAAGATATATCCAATAGATATGTAGTATGTATTGTAGACTGAGTATAAGGCGTGGGTAACAGTTAAATGCATTATATGTACCAAGAAAATTTTAAAAATTCTCTTAAATCATGGGAATTATGTCACCCAACTGTTGTGATTCATTTATGGGATGTTAAAACCATGAATTGCAAGATTATTTTTAATCTGGTATAATGAATGTGTGATGAAGGGGGACGTTAGAAAAAGAGTATCCCTATTTTAATGTATGAGATGGGCTTATGCATTTAGGGGAATGCTGAATTTGTAATCAATTTCCCTATTCCATTTGGAACCAGTTTCAAAAGCTAAATGTTTGAGAGCCTGGTCAGAAATTAATAGTACTGTAGTACAGTATGTTAGCTGACCCACTAATTCATGACATCTATTTTATCTAAGGCCCCGATTCTGCAAACACTTATGCATGTGAGTAAATTTAGTCACATGCATAAGTGTTCGCAAATTGGAGCATACCTTTATAATTAACATTAGCTACGTGATAGCTATGAACACTGAGGATCTGCATTTAGTATTAGTTAATAGGTACAGATGGAATCCTGTTTGACTGAAAAATATTGTAGCTGTATCTTTCTATTTTGATTATTGACATTTATATATTTAGAGTCAAATTCTGCCTTTGGATGCCTCCAGCAACTGTTAAATCAATGGATAGTGGGATTATTTCAGGCCATATTGAGTTCGTACATTTAAAGAGATACTTGTCACTGTGGCAAGCTTTACAAAATACATATTATCAAAAATATATTAAATTAATAGCTACTTCTGATGTTGATAGATTGTGTTCAGATTGAATCATATATCTTGAATATCTAATCAGCCCACCCTTCTTGCTTAATTCTATTAACTCGTGGCACAATCCAGCTTTTCTGATGTTCCAGTTATTTCTGTGTTTGATACGCTGGATTGTGACAGTACTGCATAAGCAGCAAGCTAATGTTTCTATTTATGCACAAGTCTATTAGACGAAGTGATGAGAAAAGAAATGCAGAAGTACATGCCTCAAATAGTTTCACAAGCTCTACAATTATTTGTGTCTGCTATAATAGAAACTCTGGATGATGATGTGCCTGTTTTTCATAAATAGTGAAGTATAATAGGGCTCATTTTACTATAGTGTCATAGGGTTCAATCCTGTGAACGCTTACCCACATGAATAACTTATGTGAGGCGTTTCACCCCACATGAATAGTTCATTTTAAGATGCGTGTTTATAGAATAGGATCCATACTGTAAAAAATGTGAATGTTAAATATTAAACAAAAAAGAACTAAGGAAAGGTCATTCTTATGATCTCTGCTGTCCAGTGATTGAGACTGAGACACTGAAAAAATTATTATATTTTAGGTATGATGAAGAGATGGCACAAAGTGATGGAGCTGATCGTGATTTGAGAAGCCGTTCTGGGCAATCCATTGGACTAAAAGGAAATCGAGCAAGAGATTCAGGAAAGCCCGTGCTCACCACATGGAAGTAGTGACAAAATCAAATTAATATCAAATCAGAAATATTTTACTGAAATTCAGTGCTATGCTCTTGGCAGGAAATTTTGAACTGAGAACTCAGGGCTTTCTCTCCTTTGGACGGCTTCCTTCTCTATTGTGTATGGGAGTTAATAACTCTGAAACGGGACAAAATATGTCAAAGAAATATTTGTACCAATATGAGACAAGTCTGTGTAAAGTGAGGCACCTAATCAGCTATTCTAATAGTAAACTCACTAGTTTACTGCAAGAGTATTATGCTGCATGTGGTTATAGCAAATTTATTGTAATATAAAGAATTAACATATTCATTGCTTTAAACTTTTAAAAGCATAACTACTCAGACTTGAGAAACATGGATATTTTTACAACAAACGGCTGTTTTGGCTTATAACTCTCTTAAAGAACCTTCTTAAGAAATCTGGTGTTAACTCTAAATATTCATTTTTAAACGAACCACTGGTTTGGTGTTCAATATTTTGTTTTCCAGACTGTACATTGTAAGTAATCTATCTCTACACTTGTAATTTATTATACAGTTTTAACTCCTTTGTAATGAATTAAGTGTGTTAAAAATTTGTGGTCAGGATTGATTACAGGTTCTGTAGAAAACCTAGAAAAAAATGTGGACCTCAGGATGTCATTCCTCTGTGTTCCAGGATTAATCTTGAAAATAGAATCCAGAAAGGTCAGAGGTGTTGGGCATTATCATTGTTGTATAGTTTACATTGGCATGATGACAATTAAATTCCTTGATACAAGTGCAGTCTCTTCTGGCAACATTTACAATACAAGACTTGCTGAGCTGTGACTGTCAATGCACAGTTAATGATTTTTAGCTAATGTTGAGATTTAAAAATAAATAAATCCCCAAATACTGAGATTGTCAGATGTGTTGAAGCTGTAACTCAGGAATTAAAATTGCATGGAAGGGGAGAATCTCTCACATAGCAAGTTGCTGTGTTATCACATATGGCATTTATTTTTACTTCTAAGGTGATTTTGGACATACCTGAATAAACTTCTTCCTGCTTTTCCTCTTGAACATACTGTAATTAATGTCAACCCCACTGCTCAGTGATGCCTGTAAATCTTTGCTTGTATCTATACAGCTCTTTATTTATGTATGTAAGTATGTATATAGATATGTCTGTATTTTACATATTTTATGTTCTGTAACAAAATTCCATTGCATCTAATAAGCCATCTCCTATGACTCTGATGTGAGAAGGTACAATAGCTACAAATAGCATAAAGCGAGAGAAGTTAAAAAGGAAATGATTGCAGTCTTTTAACTAGTAGAACATTATATATATATATAAACTAGTCAAATGTATGATTGGCTGTTACCTCTGATGTCACAATTCTAGCACTCATCAAGAAGATTCTCATAGCTGCTTTAACATACAGTTCAAATTTTGGGGGAGAAAGAAATCTCCAAAAGTACTTGTGCTATCATAATAAATCTCTGCTGAGCACTTGGATCTCCCTAAACAATTAATAGCCATATAGAATGAATGAGGGACATTTTATATGCAATTCTAATCATTGTTAATCTTGTATGTTCTGTTTAAATATAGAAAGTCAAATACAAAATTTGGCATGTCTTTCCACCAAGTCCCTGGTCCTTAAAATTATGGAAATTCACCCCCTTCAGTAGGAGCACTGTAATAAGTCATCAGAAGATTGTGTCTTGAACTGAGATTAAGGAGTACTTTTTACATTATAAAGAAATTAAATCCACATATCCAGCTCCCTCATGTATTGTTGTGTCCCTCATTCTGGGTCTTGTTTGTATATTTGAGCCTTGGCAGGGTAAAACCTATGTCTGAAATAGATTTGTGGTCAGCTGTTGAATGCCATATTAGTGATGACTTGTTTAAGGGCAGATGTTTCCTCCTCCACCTCCTAAACCCCTGTTGCTAGGAAATGTGCAATAGTGTAGGCCTTTGGAAATATTACACTGCAAACCGGAGTATTTTAGGGGGGAGGGATAGCTCAGTGGTTTGAGCATTGGCCTGCTAAACCCAGGGTTGTGAGCCCAATCCTTGAGGGAGCCATTTAGGGATCTGGGGCAAAAATCTGTCAGGGACAGTACTTGCTCCTGTTGTGAAGGCAGGAGACTGGACTCAATGATCTTTCAAGGTCCCTTCCAGTTCTAGGAGATAGGTATATCTCCATATTAAACACCATGGCTGATTTCTTAATCTCTTATAGCTCCATTTTTTTTTTTCTCATTTCAGAACATCCAAACTGTGATTCTTGGCTCTTTCTCCCCTTTCTACATCCCATCCATGCACAGTGCATCTATCTGGTAGCTTTTGGCTACATTCATTCTCATAGTTCCATTACAGTAGTCTCTCTAATGCTGTTACATATCATGTGTACTACCTCATTACCCTTTTTCTATATGAATACTTCATTGAAGGGACTTAGTGGGGTGAAGATGGTGTATGGAGAAATCAGACTGTTTTGCAGTCAAGATCAAACTCTTTGCCTTTATGTATAATTAAGTTTTATTTCATTAGAGTCATTGGGACATTATTAAGACTGCTTCTAAGATGGGAGCTAATGTGAACGAGCAGGAACAGGCCTGGAATATGTTGTATTAATTTCAGTGGAATAAATGGGTCTAGAGTCAAAGATGATAGTATGATCTTAGCACTGTACACCATTAAACAGTTAAACATGATTTGGGGTTTGGAGTACAGGAAAATTGACCGTTTCATGGCAAGCACATTCAAAAATTAATACATATGTTTGGAAAATTATTGGATACACAAGAGGGGAAAAAAGAATAAAAAACAAAACAAAGCATATTGAAATTGAGTGGTTACGCAAAACACTTAAAACCTATTAAAGGCCCTTTTTCAGACAGAGAATAATTATTAGTTTCTTATTCTGTCAAGCAATCCTTTTTAGTGGGGAAGAAGTGGTTAGTCTTGTTGAATTTCAAGAGGACTGCTCTGAGTGGTCATACTTTTCCTGTTTTTGACAAGACAGTCAAAAGGGGAGAAGATAGAATAGCAAAACAGGGGAAATACAGTATGGCTTTTGTTGATCTCAGTCACAGATGGATACTTTGGGCTGTCAGATCAGCCCCTACAGCTGTTTCTCTAAACCCTGGCTCACTTCCCTGGTCTGGGATTCCCATCGGGGTGGTCTAATCAAGTACCTCTCCTTTACTGGTCCTTCTCAGGCTGGGCAGAGCTGGATGAGCTGTCTCATCCCATTATACTGGTCCTTCTCAGGCTGGGCAGAGCTGGATGAGCTGTCTCATCCCATTAAACCAAGGCGGGGGGACAGGAGTAAGATAGAGGTGGGTGGAAAGGAACATGAGGGAAGGGAAAACAGCAGGATCTTGCATGCATCAGACTGGGGTCCTTCCTGATCCATTAGTGATAACAGGGTGTCACCACTTGTGTGCAGGTCTGGGTGTCGTTGACTGAGGGTCCCCAATGAAGGACACAGTCTCTGGAGTGGGACAGAGGCCTGCCTGCCTCTTCCCAGGAGTCCACTGCCATTTTAATTCTCAAAGACCACCCAAAAGGGCGTGATGGGTGGAATTAGCCCATACCCTTGTTACTTTGTCATCCAATTAGGCCTAATGTTGTGACACATTAATTTCTGATTCCATTCTCCATTTGTTTGCCAGTTATGATCCTTATGCAGTCCTTGGGTGGTATCAATAGATAGCTTCTTTTTTGACTAATCCTGTCTTATTTTTCTAACTTTTGCTGACAGAGAAATAATTTTATGTAACAGGCTAAATTGGATTTTCATTACCGGACAATTTAGAGCGGTGGTTTTCAACCTTTTTTCATTTGGAGACTCATAAAAAATGTTAAATGGAGGTGGGGATCTCTTTGGAAATCTTAGACATAGTGGGGGCCACAGACCACAAGTTGAAAACCATTGATTTAGAGAACAGGCCATTGCAGAACAGTGCAGTGGCCTGTCTATAAGTGATAGATGATAATATCACTGCTCTACAGCCAAAATGCTTCTGAAATAAATGTAGTCAAACTTTACTAATTCTGGGTCACTGAGAACAAAAATTATGCTTAAAATTGTTGATTGGCTCTCGTTTTCAAGATATGCTATTGGGTCAGTATATACAACCCTTGACTTGGGAATGGCAGAGGATAAGTGAGTTATAAAGGGAAGGGATCTCAATTTAAACCAGAAATGACTAAAATACATCTTTGACTGGATCTATGAATAAATCTATGACTGGGTTTGGACAGTACTTGCTTTTTAGGCAAAACAATGAATGGTGCAATCTGAAGCTGGTATTGCATCATACATGATATGAATTGCATCATGTTATTCCTAGAAGTCCTGGATGATGCAATCATAACAAAGCTTACATCACTCTGCTGAACAAATTGCCCTATATCAGCTCTAGAAATCATACAGTGTCGTGCTCTCTTATTTGTCAGTGTTTGATTTTGCAAAGGGACACGTTTCTGTTTAGCCAAAGTGAGCAGAGATGCCTCGTACTTGTGTGAACAGTGCAGATAACTTCTGCTGTGTTTGTGGTGAAGTGACTTTTGCATCACAAAAGCGCAGTATAACCACTATGGTTAAGAAAGCCTATCACCTTTATTTTGGCTGCAAAACTGGAGATCAGGACAAGAGGTGGGCCCCACACATATGCTGCAACACTTGTGCAACAAATCTTCGCCAGTGGTTGAACAGGAAAAGGAAATCTATGCCTTTTGCAGTGCCAATGATCTGGAGAGAGCCAACAGATCATACCAGCAATTGTTACTTCTGCATGGTGCCTCCAGTTGGAAAAGGTGTGTCAAAGAAGAAAAAGTGGACTGTGCATTATCCAAACATTCCATCAGCTATACGCCCAGTACCCCATGGAGAAGAACTGCCGGTTCCTGATGCACCAGAATCATTCTCACTTGAGTCAGACGAGGAAGAGGATGAAACTTCTGTTCCTGAACCATCAATGTCACAGGACCCACATTTTCTCCCATCCTCCTCCTCTGAACCACACCTCATAACACAAGGTGAACTGAATGACCTTGTTAGGGATTTGGAACTTCCCAAGAGTAAGGCAGAGCTGTTGGGCTCCAGACTACAGCAGTGGAATCTCCTGGCAGGTGATGTTAGGGTTTCCACGTTCCGTGACCGTCAAAAGGATCTTGTCCCATTCTTCTTCATGGAAGGTGATCTTGTAGCCTGCAACAACATCGATGGTGTGATGGCAGCCCTCAACATCGTTCACGATCCAGATGAGTGGAGACTGTTCATTGATTCATCGAAGACGAATCTTAAAGCTGTTTTACTGCATAATGGCAATGTTTTGCCATCAATTCCAGTTGGTCATGCAGTCCATATGAAGGAAATCTATGACAACATGAAACAACTTTTGAGGTGCATAAACTATGACCAACATCAGTGGCAGCTTTGTGGCGATTTGAAGGTTGTTGCTCTCTTGCTTGGTCTGCAGACTGGATACACAAAGTACTGCTGTTTTCTCTGCGAATGGGATAGTCGTGCAAGAGATTCCCACTACATCAAGAAAGATTGGCCACTCCGACAGTCATTGGAGCCTGGGAGGAAAAGTGTTCAGCATCCACCACTTGTTGAATCAAGGAAGGTTTTGTTACCACCCTTACACATCAAGCTGGGTCTGATGAAGAACTTTGTCAAGGCCATTGACAAAACACAAGCAGCTTTCAAGTACCTCCGTGGAAAATTTCCAAGGTTAAGTGAAGCTAAGATAAAGGAAGGTGTCTTTGTTGGTCCTCAGATTCGTGAACTTCTTCGAGATGATGCATTTGACCATGCACTGCGTGGCAAGGAAAAGACGGCATGGAAAGCCTTCCAGTTAGTGGCAATAAATTTTCTCGGAAACAACAAGGCAGACAACTACAGGTTGTTGGTGGAAAACCTCCTCAAGGCATACAAAAGCCTTGATTGCAACATGTCACTAAAGATACATTTTTTGCACTCTCATCTAGATTTTTTGCCACCGAACTGCGGAGCAGTGAGCAACGAGCACGGCGAGCGATTTCACCAGGACATTGGAACAATGGAGAAATGCTATCAGGGCAAATGGAGCCCATCAATGCTTGCAGACTATTGCTGGACAGTGACAAGAGATGCTCCATTTAATGAATACAAGAGACAAGCCAAGAAGCGCCGAGTAGACACTGAATAGGACTAAACTATGTACGTAATAGTTTTTTGCCTTTTGTTTCATAATAAATGTTATTTATATAACCCTTTTGCTGATTTTTAAAGTGTTACATAAACAGGACAGGTGAAATATTATCATGTAAAGCAACCATAAACACATGAAAAGACCTAGGTTTACAATTTATGATTAAAACTCTACTATCTACACAATATACATAGACATAAAATGTAAAAACTTAAATATCTTAGAAACAGTAGCCAATCAGTTGTTTTAATTGCCATATTTGAATTCAGCACATCAAAATACATAATAAATAGCACATTTTATCTCTGAAGCAGACGACTTCTCAAAAATTGTAGACCAGTGTATTCTGTGTACGCAAGTGGCCCCTAACTGATGCTGTTACTGTTGGCATCACTGGTGTTCCACAGTTACTTCCTTAGCACTTTTATGTGTAGGGAATGTGCCTTGTTGCCTTGGCTTTGCCTATTCCTTAGTTCTAGGACACTTTGCTTTTTAGAGATGATCATCTCCCTCAATATTTTTAAATCTATCTGTAACATACTAACTTTATCCCAATGTACATCTCTGCTGTAGGTTTAACTTCCATTAATTCACATTCAGCATTAACCAGCCTGGGACATAGTTGTTTCCAAAACCTCCATCATCCTGTGACAATTAAGTGCAACTAGGAGGCACGTGCTGTTGTTTCATGGGCTCCTGCCTTTTAAATTCACATCCCTGTGACAAAGATAGCATTTCTATTTGGTTTATCTCTTGTCTGTTTTTTTTTTTTTTAAATTGTGTTTTATACCTGATAGAGTGATGACAAATCAGCAGTGGTTCTTTCCTGCTATTCACATTGGGTGTTTTTATGCAATTGTTTTGTTTTAAAAAGGGGAGAGGTGGAGGGCGTTCAAGGGTCCACCTGTTACAGAGCTAGGCCTTCTTTAAATAAAAGAAAAAATAAATCTCTCCCAATCATGTTGTCTTCCTCTGCTGACTTTGGGTGAATTTGCGGTCCTGTTGAAGTCAGAGGAGTTTTGCCATGTAATTCAAAAGAGCCAGGATTTTGCGTATGGTGTATACTAAGTTTATATTTACAGGTGTTGGTAATGCATAATATTCTCTCACACAGAGCATAGCAAAGGTATAGAACATTTGTATATTGTTTATATTCAGGACGTTTTAGTAGCATAGCTCTCTGTCATTTTGGGACTGAGGCTGGTTCTCATCTGTGATCACTTTTCTGTTGGGAAAGTATATTCTTAAGTTGTTTTTGAACACGGTGAAGTATCTTTGCAAAATGGTATTTTACAAGCCATAACCTTCTCAAAATATTTCTGAATGTAACGTGATCACAGGTTTTTGTATGTAATTTACAGTGATGATAGGAGATTGTGACTTTAATTTTTAAACACCCAAATGTCAGCAAATTCAAAGTCCTGGCCCTGACTCGAGCCTCTTGAGCATAGCAAAGCATTTTATAGTATTGTATATGCTGTTAATTTTATGTCTTTGTACCTGTCTTTTGCAGACCCATAAACGTGTGTGTAACAGGTCCCTTCCAAATAAGATGACCATATAAATAGTCAAATTAACTGAGTCCAGTGGGGCTAAATTCACTCCTTTTCCCAAATTCAGAGTTTGTGTGTGGATATAAGTGAACAACCAGGGATTTGGACCTTCTCTTTTAGAGGAAAAATTAAATCGTTTAGACTGCCACCAGAATGACTGTCTTCCTGATCCCTCTTTGTTGTTAAAACAATGCGTCACAGGGTGGATGTATTGGGCTGCTTCCCTTTCTCCTCAAGTCCTTTTTCAAGGCTTTGGCAGAGGTAAAAATGATTATTCTTAGTTCTAATATATAAAAACTTACACAAACAGGGGTTTACAAAACAAGAATTGAAAAATTGTATAAAATATGTGATTCACCACTATCTTTGTGCTCAGCACTGTAGAGAAAACAAACAGGAAGACATTCCCTGCTTTGAAGAACGTACAGATAAGTAAGACAAGATTCAGAGAGCAAATCACAGGCAGGAACCTCAATTGTTAAACTGTGTCTCTACTTATTTTTTTTTTCTTTTTTTTTAAACATCTGGTCCTAATGAAAAATAGTGCTTCTTTAGAAGGAACTTAAACAAAGCAAAGATCTAGGCTACAGCTACACTAGAGAGTTTAAAGCAGCAAGCAATGCAGTTGCACTGCTGTAAACTCTAAATGTAACCGATCTAAGCGAATGGGAGTGAACTCTCCCGCGGCTTAGCTACTCCATCCCCGTGAGCGGCGGTAGGTATGTTAATAGGAGAAGCTCTACCGCCGATATAGCGCTGTCCACACTGGCGCTTAGGTTGGTGTAACTTACATCACTCATGGGCAGAGCCGTCCCCTCCATAGTTTTGGGGGGCTCTGCGCTTCGGGGGGGGCAGGGCAGCCTGGGGGACTAGTGGGGGCCTGGCGCCAGCAGCAGGGGTTGGGCCTGCGCCCTGTACACACCAGCCCAGGTGTTTATCTCTTTTTTTTGCTCACAGCCCCCCGGGCTCGGGCTCAGTCTCTGGCAGCAGCAGCGAGCGACCCAGCCCCAGCCTGCCCCGCTTAATTGATTAGTCTCGTTAGAGTTGGTATGGCAACACCAATTTTTTCATGTTCTCTGTGTGTATATATATCTTCCTACTGTATTTTCCACTGCATGCATCTGATGAAGTGGGTGTTAGCCCATGAAAGCTTATGCCCAAATAACTTTGTTAGTCTCTAAGGTGCCACAAGTACTCCTCGTTCTTTTTGCTGATACAGACTAACACGGCTACCACTCTGAAAACAGTACACAGAATGACAGTATTTCATGTATGAGGACAGCACGGCCTCAGGTATAGATCCTCAAGGGTATTTAAGTGTCTAACTCGCATTGCTTAAATACCTTTTGCAGATCTGGGTCAAAACAGGAGTGGGAGAAAGAAACAAAGGGGGCATATACATAAGTTTATTTTAAATTGTTTATGCCTGATGAACAGTACCGTGTACTGCTCATTAACTAAATCTAAAATTAAGACAAAACTGACAACAGCCACTCTCAGGTCATCCAGAAAGTTTTTTCTAGATGGACTGGAAAAAGCCTAAGGCTTACCATGCTCTCATTTGAGAGTAAGAGATGATTGTGGCAATAAGGGAGTCCCTTAGTCCTGTGCAGCTAACCTCTGCACTCGGCCAAGCAATCCTAAAATGTGGTCTGCTGTGCAAAGAAGTTTGGAGAGACTTGGCAGCTGCCCCAGGGGAGCAAAATACATTGGAAAGGACAGTCTGCAAAAATTCTGACTTCAGCTAGTATAACAACTTGACAGGCAGAGCTAAAATAGGTAAACTCCCTGTCCCTAAAATACTACTCTTCACATGCTCCAGTGATTATTGGACTGACAGCAATGTACGAATAATTAAACAGACAAGCACAACACAGGCAGGATAATTGTTATAACCACATCTATACAGGGGATATTTTTTGCCAGAATTGGATACATAGGTGAAATTTGCTTACTAGACATAAAACGCTAATGTTTCTTTCTATTAATTCTTTAGTATGGAGATAAAACTTTCATAAAGAATAGTTTTCTGCTTCTGCTTTAGAAGCTTTATTAGAATAAGGGAAATAGTATTGTCCCTAAATCTACTTTTTCCATCTGCTTCACAGTAGAACTTCTGCCTAGAATGTCCCCTAGTCCTTCCTGCCTGGCTTCCTGCTCTAGACTTAAAAAAACAATGCACATATTTACACAGAAGACATACGGTGTTAAGCTATAAAACTGGGACACACTAGATCAGGCTCATCTATCTAGAGAATAATGCTCTGTAATTATAAACAGTTCTATTTCTTAAGCAATCAACATCCAGTTTACACAAGTGGGTGTATAACCAGAAGATAATTTACATTGTGGGCTTGATTTTTAAAATAGCCTCATTCAAGCCTCCACATTTGAGGGAACAATTTCATGCCATCTGGTAGTTTGATATTTAAATATTAACTGTTATACTACTGATATAATAACCACTCAAGATAGTTAAGTCCCAGGCACACTGCAAAGAGCTACAAAAGGATCTCTCAAAACTGGGTGACTGGGCAACAAAATGGTAGATGAAATTCAATGTTGATAAATGCAAAGTAATACATATTGGAAAACATAATCTTAACTTTACAAATACAATGATGGGGGTCTAAATTAGCTGTTACCACTCAAGAAAGAAATCTTGGAGTCATTGTGGATAGTTCTCTGAAAATATCCACTCAATGTGCAGTGGCAGTCAAAAAAGCAAACAGAATGTTGGGAATCATTAAGAAAAGGATAGCTAATAAGACAGAAAATATCATCTTGCCTCTATATAAATCCATGGAACACCCGCATCTTGAATACTGCGTGCAGATATGGTTGCCCCATCTCAAAAAAGATATATTGGAATTGGAAAAGGTTCCAAAAAGGGCAACAAAAATTATTAGGGGTATGGAGCAGCTGCCATATGAGGAGAGATTAAAAAGACTGGGACTTTTCAGCTTGGAAAAGAGACAGCTAAATGGGGGTATGATAGAGGTCTATAAAATAATGACTGGTGTGGAAAAAGTAAATAAGGAAGTTTTATTTACTCCTCCTCATAACACAAGAAGTAGGGGCTACCAAATGAAATTAATAGGCAGCAGGTTTAAAACAAACAAAAGGAAGTATTTTTTCACATGACGCATAGTCAACCTGTGGACCTCCTTACCAGAGGATGTTCTGAAGGCCAAGACTATAACAGGGTTCAAAAAAGAACTTAATAAATTCATGTAGGATAGGTCCATCAATGGCTATTAGCCAGGATGGGGCAGGGATGATGTCCCTATCCTCTGTTTGCCAGAAGCTGGGAATGGGCAACAGGGGACGGATCACTTGATGATTACCTGTTCTGTTCATTCCCTGTGGTACACCTGGCATTGGCCACTGTTGGAAGTCAGGATATTGGGCTAGATGGACCTTTGTTCTGACCCAGTATGGCCGTTCTTATGTTATGTTCTTATGATGTCCACAGTTAATTGCCCTGAAGAACTGGAGGCTGTTTCTGAAAAACAGCCTCATAATTGCTTTACTTTCTTGTCAGAATAAAAGTATATAGTTGAGGAAAACTGATTTTGGCAGTTTTTTAATTCAAACAAATTAGATGAATTTATTCGAAAGATGATTCATCTTGATTTCTAACAGTAAAAAGGTGCCCATTTAATACTCTGAGCATTTCTGGTATGTGTATATGTATTAAATTACAAAGAAAACAGAAGTAGCAGCAAACTCAGAAAAAGTCCAGCAAATTCCATTCTCAATTCAACCCCACAGCTGAGACTTTCCCAACTATTATGATGGTGTAACCAGTGGCTCTCAACCAGGCATACATGTACCCCTGGGGGTACGCAGAGGTCTTCCAGGGGGTACATCAACTCATCTAGGTATTTGCTAGTTTTACAACAGACTACAGAAAAAGTACTAATGAAGTAAGTACAAACTAAAATTTCAAACAATTATTTGTTTATATTGCTCTATACACTATACATTGAAATGTAAGTACAATATTTATATTCCAATTGATTTATTTGATAATTATATAGGAAAAATGAGAAGTCAGCAATTTTTCAGTAAGAGTGTGCAGTGATGGTTTTGTATTTTTATGTCTGATTTTGTAAACAAGTGCTTTTTAAAATTTTAAGTAAGGTGAAACTTGGGGGTATGCAAGACAAATCAGACTCCTGAAAAGGGTACAACAGTCTGGAAAGGCTGAGAGCCGCTGATATAACCTACATAACTCTGTAATTTACACAAGATTCATCAGTTCCTGAGATTATTCTATTTTAGTATTTTATATCAATATAAAAATACATTTATAAATCACCATCTGGAACCAATACAGCAAATTACCCACTAGAAAAGTAGACACAGTGTATAATGACTGATTCAAAATAGTTCACATGTGAAAAAACAAGGTAGGGAAAGAAACCATTTCAGCCACAGAAAGTTATAGATATACAAATAGCCCCTTCCAAATAAGTTGACCATTTAAATGGTCAAATTAACTGAGTCCAGTGGGGCTAAACTCTCTCCAAATTCAGAGTTTTCTGTGTGGGTATATATAAACGCTAAGGCAACTCTACTGACCCTAAAGAAAATGGTACTGGTTTGAAATGTTAACATTTTTAAAAGATACAGATATTATCTGTTTTGTAGTTATGATGGACTTTTACTGGGACATAAACATTCTGAAGAGAATATGGTAACATGTTAATTTAAGTGATGTAAATATAAGAATAACAGAAACATAGCTATACGACATGCAACAACTGAAGGAATGTAGGTGGAATTTCTATACAGAGAAAGCTATCAGTACATAATAGAGCATATTGAACTAGGGGAAGTATCAAAGGACACAAAAGTATGTTTAAAAATAGTTAGACAGTATTGCTAATAGCTTTTTCTATCCACTACTCATTCAAAGTTGAGAGGAAATCAGAGATGTTTCGGGGCAACTTCCTGTTCTGTTCCTAATACCAAAACCAAAAATGTAATTGTCCACCAGGAGGCCTATGTGAGCTATTAGCATTTGGCCTTCCTATTTAAAAAAAGATTACCAAATATCCTTTGCCAGACCAAATTTGCAACCATACACTAAATCCACTCAAAAAGACTTGAATAATCAAGGTCCACCGCTAATTTGCATGTGAGCTAATATTATTATTTTGGCCATTAGTTTCTTGTGCCTAGAACTCACCAAAAAATAGTTTAGTTTGAAAAATGAGATTTTTTTTAATTGTTCCATTCAAAATTATTTAAACTGTTAATGGATGCATCAGCATCTCTCAATAAATTTGAGATTGCCTTATGGTGGCAGAACTTTTTCGCTTATCTCATCATGCCAGAAGGGTCTAGGATCCACTCAATCTGTCAGTAGATATAGAAATATGTGTAGATATGTGTCTCACTTCATTCAGTAAAAGCAGAGATCTCTGGGCCTGAATATACATAAACAGATTCTTAATCTAAAATTCACATTTTATGAATGAGAAAAATTTACTTGAGAAAATGTTTATGTGCATTGTTTGAGCATTTAGTTATGAGATTGTGAGTGTACAATGTGTATGGTCCTCATTCTTAAAACTCTTAATCGCGTGCTTAACTTTACTACTGCGAATAGTCCTGCTGAAGTCAAGTAAAGCATGTTTATAGGTGTTTACAGAATCAGGGTTTCTGTGTGTGTGTGTGTGTGTGTGTGTGTGTGTGTATATATATATATCTATATGTAAAAACAAATTTTGCTCAGATGTAAATCTAGTATAACTCGTGGAAGTCAATAAAGCTGATCAAAGATATACACTGAATGATTTTAACAATGCTGTATTTTAATTGCTTCCAAACCACCCCCAAGAAAATGGGGGAAAGTGCAATTAAAATTATATTATGATATTATTGCCTCCTCGGGTGTCTGAGAGACTTCCTGTCACTTTACAGTCAAACTTTAAAAAAGAGTGGGAGGCAATCTATGACCAGAAGAGGGTTTTAGCCACAAGTCAAGTATAAATAGTAATCCTTAATATGGTGCACTAAGGCAACCAACCATTCAAATATTAAATTAAATTAAGATGTATTATGTAAATTGTCTTAATTTTTTCTTTCAATGTAGCTTTATTCTTTCTTTCTCTTTTCCTTTTAAATTATATTTTCTTTTGTTTTTATTTTGTCATTGTAATTTTGCAGAGCTTTTATTATAAATATGGGAAATTGACATGAAATATTGAAAAATGTGTAAATGTGATTGTTATTTGACAGTGTAATCTCACACCAGCCTTAATATGCAGTGTTAAAAATCTTCATCCAGATTTTAGCATAAAACTGTTGTTTACAAATATTCAGTTCTGTTCATCCTTCCATTCCATTTATGTACACTTCAGCTAGAGATCCTTATTGATTCTTTTAAAGCACCTTCAGGACATCACAAGCTTGGCAGTGTGCTATATAATTCTCAGATTCATACAATATTGGGGTCATGGAGCCCACTCTTGGAAGGCCTCTAGGCACCATTTAAGTAATTTGAGTTCCATATGCAGAGGGCTTGCAGGACTGGGACTGGCATACTGCTTTTGCACCAAGACACAGGAGGGCCAATTTAGTGTATCCATCAATATAAAAACAGGTGTATGGAGAAATGAGGCATGTACAAGTCCACACATAGTGACAGATTTTTGGATGAGTGAGGAATTGTCTTCTTCAGCTAAAAAGTCAGCTCTGAATTTTTTGCAAATGACCCTGGGACCTAATTGTATACAGCCTTGCATCTTGTGTAGCCATTTACACTATTGTAACATTGGTGTAAAATTAGAGTGATCCCTTAACTTACACAGGTGATATATATATTGATATATCTTCCTACTGTATTTTCCACTGCATACTTCTGATGAAGTGGGCTGTAGCCCTCGAAAGCTTATGCTCAAATAAATTTGTTAGTCTCTAAGGTGCCACAAATACTCCTGTTCTTTTTGCGAATACAGACTAACACGGCTGCAACTCTGAAACAGGTGATAGTGTTTTACATACACTTGCTACTCATTTTGCATGGGTTCAAATGACTCAGAAGGTGCAAGGCAGTGGAGAATCATGTCTCAGAGTTCTGACTCAGTCAAACTCCCCTTGACTTCAGTGTGCCTGAGTATGGACTTCAAGAGTGGCCCAGTGAACTACAGTTACTTTCTGGTTCATTCTATTTCCTAAATCTGCTAACAAGTTTGAGCATTTTTGGATGATGCAGTCTAGCTAAAGAAATAAATAAGTGCCTAATGGAGATTGAGAATGAGGAAAGTGTAAGGCCCAGATCCTCAAAAGGTATTTAGGCACCTAACTGGCATTGAAATCAATGGGAGTTAGGTGCCTAAATACCCTTTGAGGGGTCTGGGCTAAGTGCTTTGGTAAAGGTGAGTTTTAGCTCAGGTAGTGTTCAGGCAAAATTAAAGTCTGATTCACATCCATAAACATAATAGGATTTTTGCATGCTGGTGCATCCACTAGGCAAACTAAGCGGTCGCCTAGGGCTCCAAGTGGTTGGGGGTGCTAAAAAGCAGTGCCCTGGCTTGGCAGGGAGGAGCTGCCTTACGGAGGCACCGGAGAGCCAGAGCGTCCCGCTTGCGGGGGCGGTGAGCCCCAACCATGGAAGAGCCGGCGCGGCGCACGGGGGCAGCAGCCCTGCAAAGGCTCTCCAGTGCCTCCGGAAGGTGGCTCCTCCCTGCCGAGCTGCTGCAGCGGCCCAAGACCGGCAAAGCCAGTGAGTGGACCCGGGGTGGGGTGGGGAGGGCTCGTGGGGGGGCTGTGCATCCTCCAGGGGAGTTCAGGGGGCGGGGAGGGGGAAACCTAGTCTGGGGAGGAGCCCCTGTGCAGGCGGGCCCCTGGGGTCTATAAAGGTTAATTGGGATTTGCCCCTCAATGAACTGATGTGCAAAGGGGTGGGGGGGAGCAAGGTGGAAGTTTCGCCTAGGGCGCAAAATATCCTTGCACCAGCCCTGGATTTATGATCATGTGAAATAGTTTGTAATCCTCTGTGCAGTTAACTGATTGATACAAAGCTTCATTTCATACTGCAGTGGTACAGTCTCCACAGGGGAATAAAACAAAATGGAAAACAGAATGTAACCAAATAAGTTGCAAGCAACAACTTCTTTTTAATGTAGGAAGCATTGACCTTTTCCTAACCAATATCAAATTAAGTCCTATGACTATAATGAATCTGAATCATATTTCTGGGGATATATCTTGTGAGGGTAAAATTCATCCAAGTGCAGAGGCCTCATAACACGCTCCTCACTGAAGTGTTGCTTAAAAGTTGCAGAGTGCCTTGTGTGTGTGCCACTGCACTAGGATAAATTTCACCCTCAGAGAACATATGTAACTCTAATTGATATTAACGAGTTATGCACATGCATTGACAGAAGACTATAATACTCTCTCTTGTGACAAAAAGTGCCATAATAGAATGAGGAACTATAGAGCTGTATCATAGCCCTAGGAGCCGATCCTGTACTCCTTCTACATCCAAACCAAACTGTGCAGTGTGAGAACATTGTAGACAGGCTGGCAGTAAGTGCAGCAGGTGGGAGGAGAATTTTTAAAACTTAAGGGGAAAAAAAGAGTTAAAAACATGGGACTCCTAATGAGAGACAAGAGAAAACAGGATGGAGGGGGGAAATTAAGATGATGTGATTACCGTAGCCTTTGGGCTGGACTTAAGAGGAAATGCTCTTCCCCTGTTTAAAATAAATAGGTTTGCAATGGCAGGAACAGCCGTAGCAGAAGAGTTTTATCAATGGTAAATACTATTCAAGTACAGTGCACCTCTAGTGATAGAAGAATAACCAAAGAATATTATTTTAAAGGTGACTTGTTCAAGGACAACCTCAATCTCACATGTAGTTAACTGACAGGAACACTAAGGCCCATGCATTTTGTTTCTCTGTGCATTATGGGTAGGGCCCTACCAAATTCTCGGCCATGAAAAACACGTCACGGACCATGAAATCTGGTCTCCCCACATGAAATCTGGTCTTGTGTGCACTTTTCCCCTGTATTATACAGATTTCATGGTGGGGAGCCAGCGTTTCTCAAACTGGGGAATTGCAGGGAGGTCACAAGGTTATTTTATGGGGGTTGTGGTATTGCCACCTTTATTTGTGCACTGCCTTCAGAGCTGGGCGACCAGAGTGTGGAAGTTGTTGACTGAAGGCCCAGCTTTGGAGGCAGCAGTGCCGAAGTAAGGGTGGCAATACCATACCATGCCATCCTTATGTGCTGCTGCTGGCGGCGGCTCTGTCTTCAGAGCTGGGCTACCAGGTAGCAGCGGCCACTCTCAGCTGCCTAGTTCTGAAGGCAGTGCTGCCACCACCAGCAGCGCAGAAGTAAGGGTAGCAGTACTGCAACCCCTCCTATAATAACCTTGCGACCCCCCTGCAACTCCTTTTTGGGTCAGAGACCCTACAATTATAACACCATGAAATTTCAGGTTTAAAGAGCTGAAATCATGAAATTTACTATTTTTTAAATCCTATGACCATGAAATTGACCAAAATGGACCCTGAATTTGGTAGGGTCCTAATTATGGGCTTTGGTTGTCAGACAGGAGGGGGGGGGCACTGTGTTACTGAAGGAGGCATCCTTAGGATGAAAAGCAAAATTGAGGTCTTGACCTTTTGGGGTCATTAAAAATTTCCTAACACTTTTTAACTCTTGATCAAATTCCAGTTCAGGAAAATTAAATTTTGCTTTTCTACATTCCCACGGTACTTAATATTGGACATGACATTTTTCTTTGCTTCTGATGCTAAAATATTGCGCAGTATTACTTCTGTGCCATTAGAGAGCAGCCATGTTCATCAGAGAGAACTGGCTGCATTTGTGTGGTAGGCAAAGTGTTAGGATTTTTTAGCATGAAGAGTACTATAGAAATGTATAATATTTTGATTAGATGATCAAGATTAAAGAAGAAGCTTCTCTTTCTGTGAGTTCTAACCCTGAGATTTGTATGTTAACACTATCTGAGAAGGTACAGAATTAATAACAGTATTAGTAACATCTAAATAGTAATATTAAATTATCAATGGTGGGTCATCTATTGATTCTGTAAGAAACTTAGTTAATACAAGCAACACAATGGCATTTTTTTAAAGTGTTTATTTTCTGAGCACTTTGCCATCAGGTAAAGTATCTTCAGGCTCGCACCTAGACAAGCTTTTATTTTATGTTAGCAACAAGAGCATGAGCAGATTAGAACCCATGAGCCACACGTTCACCCTCTGGCGCTTCTAACCACTCACCCACCCCTCTGCTTTTTAACTCAGTCTGCCTCCGTCCCTCCACTTCCTCAGATTTCTTTGCCGAGGAAGTGATTTTGATCGACAGGAGAATGAGCCAATGTCCTGCTCTACCGGGAAGCGGGTTTACACGTAGCTTTCCTTGTCCAATCAAAAGACCGCTGTGCGGCAGCCAATGGGAGCTCGTGGCTCGCGGACTGGCGCAAGTTGGGTGGGCGACAGTTGGTTCGGTTGGAGCCGAGCGAAGCAGGGACCTTCCCGCCCGACCCTGACCCGCCGCAGAGGAGACGGGGAGCAGCCGAAGGTGAGGTCGCGCCGCCGGGCGGGACTGGTACCTCGCTGCCGGTAGGGAAGGAGGAGGTGGTGCGCAGCCCCCCACCACCTCCGGCTGGGTCATCCTGGAGGGGCGGGGCCCGGGCGGCCGGTGAGCGCTTCCCCCCTCCCCTCCCCCGGGGGTAGTGATGGGGCTGCAGAGGCACTCGCCGCCCGTGACCCGGTGTCACCCGGCGGCCGGGCTCGCGCGGGGCGGGTTCCTGAGTCTCCGGGAGTGTCCTCCAGTCTCCAGGAAATAAAGGGTGTGTCCTGTGAGGAAACCCCCAGGAATAGGTCCGACCAAAACTGGCAAACCTGGGGGGGGCTCCCAGCCGCTGAGCTCGATGAGGGGAGCAGCTTGTGCCTGAGTGGGGGTGGCGAGGGGCTGGAGGGCGAAGGAGCTGGGAGTTTGGAGGGGGGAGGTGGTGGATGGGAGCAGAGGGGGAATGTATTTTGATTGCTGCACATTTTCTCTGCTTCTTTGACCCACTGGCTTGTTTCTGTTCAGCACTGGGGTTGCAGGGTCACTCCTCTCCCTGGCCCACAATCTGGGGTAGCCGAGCTGGGGAAGGTGAAGCTTCCCTTGGGGAAGTTTGGGGAGGGCAGAGCTACAGGGGGCCAGGAGGATGACACTGGGAAGGTTCTGATTCTGTACCAGGGAAGGTGAGAGCTGCTTGGTGAAATTTAGTGAGCCATTTGGTAGGGAGGGGGGAAGAACCCCTAAAACTAAAGTGCTTGCCCCCCAAATCCTAAGAAAATGTAATGCAGTATCGGGTAGTGATCCCTGCACTACCCAGACACCCCACAAATAAAACAGGCAAGTGTAATTCTCCAAGGAGACTTGAATTTGAGAGTGGATGGTGTCTTATGAATACCGCTAATGACACAACTAGGCTGTGCTGCCTTCTGTCACCCCCCTTCCTGTATGTTCCTTTTCGCCAGGAAGAATCAGATCACATCATCCTACACAGTGAAACATCTTTTGACTTTGTTGGAAGTGAGCAGCCAGAGTCTCTTTAATATGGGTCAAGCCCACTGAGACTGACTGGTATCTACAGTATCTGTCTGGCTGTATCTGTCTTTCCCAGCCAGTTGGTTTAACTCTGGTTGAAGGTAGTCAGAAGCAGGTATGCCCAGTCTATATGCTTCCCTCTGCTCTCTCTCTCTTTAAGAGCAAAGGAGACTAGAAACATGTGAAAGTAGCCCCAGATACTCATTTACACATTTTAAAACATTCAGCTTTCTTGGTGGCCCACCCTTCTGATTAAAATCATAGACTGATTAAAGTATTTTAAACCCAGAATGTAAATTCATTTAGCCTATAATTATTCCAATAAGTTTGATAAGTCTTTTTCCCCATAGCTTGGTAAACAAGTCAGAGTGCTGTGTGAAGTGTTCTTAATGTGCTCCTATCTACATCTGGAAGACTAACAGATTTATTTGGGCATACGCTTTTGTGGGTAAAAAACATCACTTCTTCAGGTGCCACCGGACTCCTTGTTGTTTTTGTGGATACAGACTAACACAGCTACCTCCTGATACTATCTACACCTGACTCCCATCCACAAACTAGTTGAAAGGTAGCTAATAGGACTGTTTTCTCTTGTTCTCCATTGGAAACTTTCCTTTGTGGTTGTTTGAACCTTAATCAGGGCTTGGCCAGCTACTGTGCAAGGTTATGCCAACTAAAATACAAGGCCAATAGTTCAAAAAGGTTATGTACTAGTGTTTTGCTAATATTAAGCTGTTGATGAAGGTGATGATATTTGAGAAATGAGAGTAAATACTGTGATGACTTAGGTTGTCTGTTGGTCTCTTTATTAAACTTGTCTAATATAATTAAGACAAGCTAGGGAAAAAACTTGTTTTTTTGCTCTCTTTGGGGTGAAACAAACATAACTGACTTAGTTTGATTTCTCATCTTTAAACTGAAATTAGAAGGCAGCATGCACATTGTACAGTAAGCATATAGAGCAGGTCTTCTTAATTATGTTTTTAAGTATTAAATTTGATGATTGGCTTATCCTCCATACCACACTTTATCTCTGGAATTACTTATCAGACTTACATTTTTGTCTCAGAAGAGAATACATTTATTCTATGTTCTTCTAGCTATGACTAAACTAGCTTAAACAAGAGTGTGTTTACTTAACTTAAAAGTAAAGATTGCTTGGGGAATGCAGCTTCATACCACTGGTCAAGCAGCAATACCTCAGAAATAAGACCGCGTACGCACACATAGTTTGTGATGAAGCAGTCTATTAATGGTTGACACACTTCATAGAGTCATAGAATATCAGGGTTGGAAGGGACCTCAGGAGGTCATCTAGTCCAACCCCCTGCTCAAAGCAGGACCAATCCCCAACTAAATCAAAAACCTATCTTGAAATAAAGTTTTGGTAGCATCTTTTTTCTCTGCTCAAGGCTCCCTCCCACCAAAAATGCATATGCCTAAGGATCTATATCAGTGATAGCTAATGCTGAATTAACAAATATGATTGTTTTAACTGTGTGGGTGGTGTTTGGCTAGTGATGTATGCCCGTGTGGACATAGATGATGTAAATCTTTTTTTAGCCACATGTGTTTGGGTATCTGGGAAGGCCTGCATAATTCATGAGTTGTCCAAGTAGGTGGCAATAGTACTCTCCAGCATTGTACATCTCATTTTATTTTTTATTTTAGTCTTTTGTTTACTTTGACTCTGTAAGTACATTTATATAATGACTTTCAGTTTATACTATGTCATACAATGTAGGAATTTATGCGGTGGTTGTCTTGGCAAAATATTTGATCTGTGAATGTCTAGAAATAACTTTTTCAGAAAAATGTATGAATTTAATTCTCTCGCAGCACTGTACGTACTCCACCTCTCCAAGGGGAATAGCTTGCAGCGCTGCGAGGGAGCGTGCAGCGTTGCAGGCTCTGATTACACTGGCGCTTTACAGCGCTGTACTCGCTGCGCTAAGGGGAGTGTTTTTTCACACCCCTGAGCGCAGCAAGTTGCAGCGCAGTACACCACCAGTGTAGCCAAGGCCTTAGGGTGTCTGCTTGTTGTTTATACCAGTGGTTCTCAGGCTTGGGTTTATGAACCACTATTCTTTTTTCATAGAATAAAATATTTGAGAACCAAGGGTCAGATTTGGGAAGGTAGACAGTCCTTGAGGGAGAGGCTTAATTACAAAGTGGTCCACAGAATGAAAGTATGCAGTAACTTGATATTCATTGTGCTGTCTTTTGTTAATGTAGAAGCTCCCCTAAGAAATCTGGGTAATAATGCAACAATTTCTTTTAGCTATCTATGAGTATGTTGATTATTTTATTTTTTTTAAAACAGTTTTCAGTCTCTTAGTTACTTGGACTCATACCTGGAAAAAGTAGTTTCAGATAGTGACTGACTGAGCTCAGGAGGGTCATATGCAAAGATGTCCTTACCTTACTTGTGTTCTCTTCTGATTCTGGGTTGTTGAAAATGGCACAAGGTGCCCTAAATGTCATGTCTTCTGTGTTGGCCATTGAGAGGGGGTGACATAGAGCTACATGGCACCTCTGTCACCCAAAAATCATCCTATGGTCAGGAGAACCTATAGGGCAGGGGTAGGCAAATTATGGCATGCGTGCCAAAGGTGGCACGCAAGCTGATTTTCATTGGCACTCACACTGCCCGGGTCCTGGCCACTGGGCCGGGGGCTCTGCATTTTAATTTAATGTTAAATGAAGCTTCTTAAACATTTTAAAAACCTTATTTACTTTACATACAATAGTTTAGTTATATATTATAGACTTATAGAAAGAGACCTTCTAAAAACACTACAATGTATTACTGGCACGCAAAACCTTAAATTAGAGTGAATAAATGAAGACTCGGCACACCACTTCTGAAAGGTTGCTGACCTCAGCTATAGGGGCTAAGCAAAACAGCTATAGAGTAATTTTCTGCTGTTGGAATGCTAGAACTTTCTTTATGTACTTCAGACTGTGGCCAATTATTTCAGATAAATCTTTGTGTAATAACTTTCTCAATTCCTAACTCTAAGTACAGGGTTGTTCTTTTTTAAACTAACTAACATTTCAATGGTTTGATGCCTAGAATGCCCTTTGAGGTTGCATGAAATAAGTGGTCCTATTCAATAACTATTATTTTATCCTCTCACGCTATCTGTCATTAATGTAATTTTTAAACTGGTCTTCCACTCTCTCATTAAATATACAGATCATACTAGTGAATTATGTATTAGTGCAGTTTCAAATGCACAATAGGTTAGTTTCCAAGAATCAATATTTTCTGTGCTCATTTTTTCAAGAGCTATTTATCTGGCTGCATTAAACTCCCTTTACCCAACACGTTTGGGAAATGTTGGTGCATTTACTTTGAAGGGTGCTCCTTTAATTTGATTTATAGGCGTACTGAGGGAAATGATCAAATTGTCCTTGTTGTCATACAGAAATTAATATGCTAAAAAGCTGTGCTTAGCTAAAGAGTTTTCACAGGTACTAGTTATTTATTAGGTTTTGTTTAATATTAACTAGTTTTTCCGTTCAAACAAATTATTAGTTTGAGCTTAACTTGAAATCATGAGGAATTTCTTTTTGGCACATGAAGGGGAATACATCAGTAAATCACAATACTGATGTACTTGTGTTCCGAGATACAGCTAAACACTGAATCTGTTTAGGTGAAACTGTGATTTTAATACTGTGCTGAAATGTATATGTTGTCTGGATGATTAGCTCATCGGGATTGAGAAATTATTTTGATTGAAGTTGAACTTGAGAAGGCAGACAACCTACTGTGGGTATTCAATGAAAAACAATTAGTTTAGGATCTGTTGTTAACGCAAAGGTCACCTTATCTTGACTCTCATTGTTCTTTTATCTAATATCCTGCAGGGAGACATGTTTGAAAAGAGAAGGTTGGGGTAGAATCAGGACAGTAGGACAGAATTTCTGTGGTGCGTAAATGCAGAACCTCCCTTAGTATGCACTTAAAATAATTTGAGCAATTCTGTCTGCTTGATGAGCTATTGTCAGCTATTGCACATGGGCATAGTGTGATATTGAGTGGACAGGATGTGTCAGTATTTGAGAAGGCACCCAGCCCTTATTGATAAACAGGTGTAGAAATATGTATGGATAAGAATTCAACAGTAAATAGTTAAGCTAGATCTGAGGAAAAAATAAAATTTCTCTAAGGCTTTGTGATGATATTTGGTTCAACAGTTTAAATCATGCAAATATTTAAAAAATGTCCTGGCTCAGATACCACATTTGTGATCATGCTGGCAATTGAGAAAAGCATCTAAAGTCTCTTTGCTCTCTGCCCAATAGTAAAGGGGGAAAGAAAGTATGGTAACCTAGTTTATTATTCACTACTTCAGGAATGGAGAGGAAGCGAGCAGATGGAATGAAAAAAGCACCTCAAAGCACAGTTCCAATCCTATTTTACATGTAACAGGTCAGTGTTGAAACTAATTTCTCTTTTCAACACTCCTTTATGGGATATACTTACAGATTCATAACAAAGGAGAAACGGATTCCACAGGAATATGTGCAAAGTTCCTAGGTAATCAGTAATATTGTAAACTCCTTTGGGGGGGGGAAAAAATGTTTAAAATCTTCTGACAGCAATCACTATCCATATACACCTCTACCTCGATATAACGCTGTCCTCAGGAGCCAAAAAATCTTACCGCATTATAGGTGAAAACGTGTTATATCGAACTTGCTTTGATCCACCGGAGTGCGCAGCCCCGCCCCCCCGGAGCACTGCTTTACCGCGTTATATCTGAATTCGTGTTATATCGGGTGGCGTTATATCGAGGTAGAGGTGTACCTGGGAATCATTTTGGACTCTAATTGCAAAGTATAAGATTCCTACAATCCTGAAATTGAATGAATGTGATGTTATTATAATCTTCACTACAAAGTGATTTATTTGCAGTAACTTGATACTCATTGTGTCTATAGCATCATGTCTTTGATGTGATGGCAATAGCACAAACATCTGACTTATGAATTTGATTGACTTGTTTCTTTGTACCATGTTAAACTTGGGTTTGCTGAGTAGCAGCATGCTGCACTGCTATCTAACTGTTGTGCCAACTGCAGATAAGTATTTGCTAAGTTCCCAAAGGAATGACAGCACTAATTGGTAAGTCATATCACAGCATGCTGCTTTCTGGAGGGCCATAGCAGAATATAGTCAATTCAGCATGACCTCTGGGATCTGAAAATAACTTTTAACTGTTTGTACAGAATATTTTTCCTATCTTAGTTAGTGTAGTTACTAGGCACATAGTGAAGTACGGGATTTTTGCATTGGTGTATGTGGTTAGTAACTTACGTCAGGAATAAATACAGCAACAATTTATTACTCCTTTAAACTCTCTCTTTCATAGGCAGTGAATTTATAGCTAACATAAAGGGGAAAGCAGACATCCCTGGCATATTAATTCTAAAGGGGAAATTTGGGGTACAAATATCAGTTTGTGATAAAAGGAGCCATAGGACAAATCAATTTGATGAAAGCCAAAGAGATGCCTGTATTATGCCTCCAGTGTTCTCTCCTAATGGGAGTCTTCTTGGCAACCTGACAAATATCTAGGTCACTGCTGAACACAATAACACTGTTCTTGTCAGGAGATGTAAGAAATCCATCAAATAGATATAGATAGGCTAAGGCACCTTTGCCTGTCTTTATGGATCCATGTGAATATTGTTTAAAATGAATACTCTACAGAAAATAAACTCCTAAATTCTCAGTCCTTGAATCATCTTTAAGTGTTGCCTTCAAAGTCTTGGGTTGGAAAGAGGACCCAAGTGGTTCTAAACAAAAGCTTCAAGGGGTTTATTTTTAGTTGTGTTTACACTATCTAATTCTAATCTAAACTATAGAAAATTGAATTTAACCCTGAAATGGCAGCTGCACCAAGTTGACAGTGGGGTACTCTTCAAGGTCAACTTCACCAGGTGGAATTATCTTTCAAGATACTTATCTCATTCCATGCTGAGATGGCACTCTTGTTCCACAATAGTAGAAACCAGTTGTTTTTAACTGTAGGGACTGAGGATGGATCCCATTTACTTTACAAAAGACCCTCTGTTTAATCCTTGTGTATTAAAAAAATATTTTGAGAACATGGTCAGGTTTGTGGCATTTAAACACACACAGATACCTTGACAAATGAAAAAAAAAAAATCAAGCAGTTAATTGCCCTTCAAAGGAAGTTTAACCTCCTAGAATGTGAGATGTGGAGTATGTCTGCAGCTGAAGACCCTTCTGGCCCAAGCAGTTAGCTAATATTCCCCACTTTGCCCAGGTAGTTTCCATTAGGATAACAAATTGATGAGTTGGGTATATTCTTTGGTGCAATTCTATTTATTTGCAAAAAAATAGAAACAAAATCCTGTTTCTCCTAACACAAAAGAAGCACACAGCAGGCAGTTTCCTTGCTCACAATTTCCAGCCTTGCCTCTCCAACGAGATCTTTGCCCTGAGGAACTCTGTCTCTCTGCTCCTTCTCAGGGCTATGCTCGCAACTGCTTCTCTCACTTTCAGCTGTTTTGCAAGCTGTGTGAGAGAGAAGTAAACAGTTCCTTATTCCCTGTATTTGCAATCAAGGAACTTCTTGGCTCACATGGCTTAGCTTCTTATCAGGCCTTGCCATGTGGCCCATTGCTTTGGATGGTGGCTTCTGTTACCAGTTACAACTGTATAAAAGGGGCTTAATTGCGCCTTCTGCTTCACCTGAAAGATGGCTGATTAGCACATCCATCAGCTTTAACCAGGTCTGTGATTATCTGTAGATGAGACCTGCAGTTAACACCTTCCAGCATAACTATATGTTAGAGGCTGCAGATAATGTTCTCTACCAATAGGGTTAGAAGAATGGACATCTCTTGCAGAGTAGAAAGCATGTCATCCTATCACCTAGAAATTCATTTTCTTACAAAAACAAACAAAAAAACTTAGATCTGAGTTTGCTTTAATTTTTGAATTATTATGCATTTATTGGGTCTTCACTGAATTTAAATGCATAACACCATATAATAGGTCAAAAGTTGTTAAAACTCTGTACTGTGAACTAAAAGGATGCTGAGAATAGTTCAAATCCAAAACTCACAAAACTGAAGGCATGCAAAACCTATTGTACTCATGGAACCCTGCAGTATTCTACTAATGCTTGAGAACCAGAAACTGGAACTGACAAATGATTTTTCCTCCCCACTCCCCAGCTGAATGAAATTTGAAGTATAAAGGAAAAAAACCTTCAACAGTTTCTTGCTAAAAATCTTTAGTTGTAAAGAGCTGTGTGCATGTATGTGTTTACAGCGAAGTATTCTTGGCTTGTGTATCTTACAAATGCTATGCATTAAAGTAAACACTAAACAGTCTATGAAGGCACCCTAGCAGCTGCACAAGTAAAATTGCACTGAGATTTCAGTTAAAGCCAGATTAAAATTCTTCTATTTTACTATTTTTAATCATTAACAGTTGGAGGCTATATTCAAGCCTACCAATGCGAAGGACAGTTCTTTGAGCACTGGTCTCTATGTGTATTGCACTCATGGATATGGATGAGCCTGAGACTGGAGACTTGTAGCATGTAGTATCTGTTGATCTGCGCCTATCCAGTTGCCATTCTTGTCCTCTGAACTGAGGGCATAAATGACGGTGTGGGCCAGTGCCTTTCCAGTTTCTTCACCACCGCATGGTTGGAGTCGAAATCACCTGAATCCTTTACAATCCTCCTCTATTACAGAAACTGTAAATATACATAGTTTTTAGTAAGATTAGACTTAGTGTTTTTTGTATAGAGTTGTCTAGTCCCGTTCTGTCTTGGGAAGATTCTCTCCACAAAGAAGGGCTATACCCAGATTCCTGGAGTTTAAGAATGGTATATCCTGCTCTATGAGCGATGAACACCAATATTGTCTTGGGGAGGCTCACATTGCTGCCAGTTTCAGCGTATGCCGTTCCTTCCCTCCCTGAACTCATGAGGGATTAAGAGCTCCATGTACAGAAACACCCCGTGGAGATAAGGCCATGAGACTCCAGTCAGATCCAGGCTGAGGAGACTGTCTTCGTGCAGCAACCTCAAATACTGAGCAGTGTTTCTCTTCGAGCATGAGCTCTGGAGCAGAGACAAAAACCATCAAACCTCAGAAACCCTCTCAGAAGAGTATGGACTATGAACGTAAGTATAAGGAAAAATCACCATTCAGAACTGCCTCTGAGAGAGGATTCCACCCCATCTTGGTCCAAGTTGGCTGAGTCCTTGTATGTGGGCCCTAAAGGTCTAGGTCCATACAAATCTTTTGTCCGGGAAGGGAAGGCAAGAAGGATCAGATAGGCACCCTCCAGTTCCAAATGGGAGCTCCATGTTGGACTTCTGGTCTGTGGTTCCAGCACTTTGGGAACCTATGAATGCTAGATCATTGGACACACCAGATACACTAGTCCTGACCTCCAAGACTCCTTGAACTCTGGGAAGGACTGAAACCTTTACCTTACTGGAGGATATTTTTGCTTTACCCTTGTGACAGACTATACCACTATATTCATAGTTTTACAAGACTATTATAAATTTTATACCAAGTATGCCTTATGAAGTATCATTTGAAAACTCATGATTTACTGAAAATTATTGTCCTGATAAAATATATGTATAAACACTGTGTGCAAATTTATAACATTGCTGTAACATGCTCCAAGTTCAGAAGAGCAGGCACAAACTACTTCCTCAGAAACAAAAGACAAACCAACTCCCAAGCCAGGTGTCAACAAAGTCAAGTGGATCATTACCTAATTAAATGGCCATTGTTTTACAGGAAGAAGGGTGTAAGCAAGAACTACACTGGAGGTGGTGTTCGCGTGCCCCTCCATTTCTCCCTCCCCCTCCCCCCCGCTGTGCTGGAGATAATCCTCAAAGAGGGGAGAATGGTGTAAGAATAGAGAACACACACAACACAAATTACCTCTCTCCTCCATACTGTACCTTAAGAGACACTGAACAGGGGGAGGGGTCCTGGCCTAGTGAGAAAAAACTTTGCTTTGAATCCATTTAGCTTGCTAAATTAGGTGTTAGTTTGCATTTTATCTTATTTTCTTTGTTAACAATTCTGACTTTTATGCCTCATTACTTGTAATCATTTTATCTTTCTGTAGTTAATAAATTTGTTTTGTTGTTTTATCTAAGCCATTGTATTTGGATTGAAGTGTTTAAGAACTGCCACTTGTGACAACAAGGTATGTGCATATCTTTTTCCATTGATGAAGTGACAGACTTTATATGAGCTTGCCTTGTCCAGCAGAGAGAGGGTGACCAGACGTCCCGATTTTATCGGGACTGTCCCGATATTGCCTTGTTTGTCCCGCGTCCTGACCGATGTGGGGTCGGGATACTGGACAAACAAAGAAATGCTCTGGAGCCTGGAAGTGCTCGCGCCCCCCCTCCCGCCCCAACTCCACCCTCTCCTCCCCCCATATGCTCCCTCCCCGAATCCCCGCCTCTTCCCCAGGCTCACCATTCCTCCTCCCTCCACAAGCACTGGAGGGAGGCCCGGGAGATGTAGGGGGAGTGCGGGGCCAGGGTGAGTGAGAGTCCAGCCTGGCCCCAAGCAGGCAGGACTCAGTCGGGCGGTAGGGAGAGTAGGGGGGCGACCCGCAGGGCCAGGCGGCAGCTGTTCTCCCCCCGGGCAGCGGGACTCGGGAGCAGCTGCTGCTGCAGCTCCCACTGCCGCGGGGGGAGGAAGTGGCCGATGGCCAAGCTCGGCAGCTGCGGCTCTGGCGCAAGGGCCTGGACCCCCCGAGCCTGTTCCCCTGCAGGACCCGAGCGGGACGGGGGAGGCTGGGGCCTACTCCGGGGCCACCCTGGGATAGCACCAGCTGGGCAGCAGCCCAGACGCGACTGGCCAGGGGCTGGGCGCAGCGTGCGCGCTGCTGGGTCCCCGCAGCAGGCCTGGGCTTGGAGGGTTCGGGCCCGGGCGCCGCAGGTGCTGAGCTTGGCCATCGGCCGCTTCCTCCCCCCGCGGCAGTGGGAGCTGCAGCAGCGGCTGCTCCCGAGTCCCACTGCCCGGGCGGGGGGGAAGAACAGCCACCGCCTGGCCCCGTGGGAAGCCCCCCTACTCTCCCTACCGCCCGACTGAGTCCTGCCTGCTCGGGGCCAGGCCGGACTCTCACTCACCCTGTCCCCGCGCTTCCCCTGCGTCTCCCGGGCCTTCCTCCAGCGCTTGTGGAGGAAGGGTAGGTTTTTGTTTTGGCCCCGCCCCACCGCATCATGTGCCTTACCCCCTCCTCCTCCCCCCCCGTCCCGATATTTGACTTGGGTGATCTGGTCACCCTAAGCAGAGAGCTGGGCAGTACAAGATGCACATTTGGGAAGGTCTGGGACTGGGAGTTTGTTGGTGTTGCCCTATATATAATTCATGAATGGCTGGTCAAAGCATTCATGTAATTCAGTTGGAAATGCATGCTAGAGGCTGTGTGAACTGGCAAGGAGTGGTTGTTGTCACAGCAAAGCAGTGTAAAGGGCACCCCAGATTGGAGAATTTACTTCCACAGAGGTTTCAGACTGTGGTGAACCTCATAATGTTCACCCCAGCACTCCAGTGAAGTCTTCTCAGATTCACAGATCATATGGCAGTATGCACTTTTGTCACACAGTATGCCAGACTGCATCTTTGAACTTTGCAAGGGTGGTTGAGAAGTGTATCTGCCCAACAAGCATAGCATGGATCCGTTGGTTACTATCCCTCAAAGTCCTGTCTCTGACAGGGACCTTATGGTATCCATCGGCGGAGGGGTTTGTGGGTGACAGGGTCTAGTATCTATAGTATAGTATAATAGTTCTCTAAAGGTGTCTTGTAACATCTGCTGAAAGTTTGTCACACATCATAATAATTGCAAAGTGTACGTAGGGATAATATGTAAGGAGTTATACATGTATACTGAAAATGATGTTTTTAAGGTCTGTGAGTTGGGGCTGATTGCCAGAAGGTGAAAAGTGGGTTTCTTTCAGGCAGAAGATGCTTATCTACCTGTCTCGGTATATCTAGATTGAATATTGTACTCTTCACAATGAACATTTACTTACAGTCTGAGCAAAATGCTAATCAAATTATTGCAAAATCTTGAGAGGAGATTCTAGACAGGAAGAAGCAAGTAGCAGAGGGTTACCCTGTTTAAAAGTGAAGACAGTAGATCATTGGGGTTGAGAAGTACACCCTGTTATCCTTCACTAAGGGCACAAGCTGCCAGCTGGCTTGTCTTATGGATGGAGGGTCACAGCCAGTCTGGCTGTTCGATGTTGGGAGAGAAACTTTGGGCCAGCTAATCTTTTATGAGATGGAAATTTCTTTTTAAGTTTAGGCTCTAGAAAATGTTCTATTTTTTTAAGTAACCATTGTTTCTATTAATTCTACTTCTTCTCAAATCTGTTCTTTGTTAAATAAACTTCTACTGCTTACTATAAATATATCTAAGTGCTCTGTGTTGAGCAGAGTGGTGATCCTGAGGTGTAACTGGTAAACTGGTGCATACTATTCCTTTGGGAGTAGATGATCTGGGAATTCTGAGTGTCCAGTGCATTGGGGATGGGCACTCCAGGGGATACTTGAAGGACTCAGTGGAGCGTGCCTAGTGTTAACTTGTAAAGAGAGAGCAGGGCCAGAAGAGGCATGGATGCTGGTGTTTGTGGAGGTTGGTGGTATAGGGAAATTGATCCATGGCAGGCTTCCTCATGTGAAGGGAAGATGGTAGTGAGGTGCCTAACAACCCTGGGTACCCCTGGAAAGTGTGTCAGTGTCCTCATCAAATGGAAGATGGATTCAACATAGGTGTGCAGTGGAATGTCTTTTCGAGTATTGCTACCAGTAGAGATTCTAGTTACAGATGCCTCCACCAAAGGCTGTGGAGTGTCACAGTTTGGGGTAACTACAGCTGTATTTCCCCCTCCGTGGTCCAGCAAGGCACGCCCCTCTAGGTTCCTGGCTCCTCAGCTGTCACCTTTCTTGGGCAGAGACTTGCATCTCTCTCCTTCCTGCACAGTTCCCTGCCTACGCTGTAAATTTCCCAGCAAGTCAGACTGCACAAGCAGGCCTGCTTTACTGTCTCCTCAGAAGCTATAAACAGCATAATTGCCCAGTTATAAGGTCTGACCCAGCTTTTCCCAAGCAAGCACATTCATTCTTAAAGTGAAAGCATTACAGAGAAAACATATTACAATAAAAAGAGATCCTACGCACATGCTAATAAGCTTATTAGAGATCTCCCCAACTCCGGTGGGAGTACTCCTTCAAACCCTACACAGGAGTTCTGTGGTTACAAGTTCATAACTCATTCTGCTCAGAAACAGAACCTCTATGCATAGCTTAGCTTGTCCTTTTATACAGCCTGGGTCTTTACCTACTCATGGTCTTTGCAGATCTATCAGTCAAAGGTCCATTTCTCAAGGTGAAGCTTCCAAAGGCTGAGTTTTGCATAACTGAGGGGGTACATTTGAGTATACCTTCCTCTAGAGATTTCCTGGAAAACCCACTTTACTTTAAAAGTTCATTCTTGTCTGGCACATTATGAACTTCAAAAGGACTAGTGAAACAATCTTCTTAGGGTTTACCTTAGTCATGTCTCCACTCTAGAGCCATTATGTACAATCCCATAATAATACATAAATATTTACATTTTTAATATAATGAACTCCGAAGATACTTAAACTTAATTCAATAAGAGTTGTCCAGGATATTGCATAAAAATTTCCATATCTGTCAGAGTGCATCTCAACCACTTCTGAATTCAAGGGAAATGGCCCACTCAGGAGACCTCACTACATGTAAATGTACTGGAATTCAGAGCAATTTTGCTGGTGTGCAGGATTTGACAATGTAAGTGTTTATGGACAGCATCACAGAGATTCATTACTTCAACAAGCAAAAGGGAGCCAGGTCCTCACCACTATGCCAGGAAGCCATACATCTCTGGAATTGGAATATTTGTCATCAGGGAGCATTGGTGGCCCTTCACCTTCCTGGCAAGTAGAATACCTTAGCAGACAGACTCAGCACTGAGTTATCTAAGAATCACCATTGATATCTTAAGAGCTCAGTCTTCCACAATGTCCTTTGCAGATGGGGGTGAATTTGTTTGCAACATGTCGCAACAACAAATGCCAGAGGTTCTGCTCCAGAGAAGGCATGAGCCCTCAGAGGCTTTTCCCATTTTGTAGGCTCCTTGTCTGATGTATGTTGTCTTTACAATACCTGGGGTACCGAAGAAACTGATGAAAGATGCCGGCTACGTTATCATGGTCAGCCTGGTATGTACCAGACTCACATGGGCCAGTTTCTGTTTTCCAGTCTACTGAATGTTGATTAACAAGACTGATCATTTAGCTTGACCTGCTTCATCTAGTCTATCATAATGGCAGCTAGTTCCTTCACCCAGATCCGACATCTTTGCTTTGGGCTGCCTGAATCCTGGCTGGATGACAGATGGAGAGAGAAGCTGTTCTGTTCCCTGACCAGTGGGAAAACTTACTTTAGTGGGATTTAACCTGGTTTTGACTGGACTGATGGATTTCTCCATGCAAGCCTGTGGCTACTACCTGGTTCTTTACTATCTTCATGAAAACAGATTTTCAAATAGACATCACATCCGCTAGAGAAGAGTGGGAGATCCAGACCCTAGTAACAAGGTAGCCTTGCATGCTCATTCATAAGTTCCTTTAGAACTCACCCAAAGTTTCTATCCAAGGTAGTCACTTTCTTATCAGTCAGTATCTATTCATGCTCTGGTTTTCTTCACTAAATTCTTTTCACCCAGATAAAAATGCAAACGCCACATGCTAGATATTGAGAGAGATGTCTTTTTGTTTAGAAAGGACCAAGCCATTCAGGTGCATGCCTACACTCCCATATTCTCTTGCTGTCCAAGTGGGTCTCGGACTGAATTAAGACTTGCTGATTTTTAGCTAAGAGCGAGACCCTGGACAAATTCAGACTCATTTCACTCGGGTTCAGGTGGCATCTGCAGCCTGTATGGGTGGCATCCCCATTGTTTCTTGTTTCCCGTTCCCTGGAATCAGGCCAAGAAAGAACCACAAACAAAGGTTGAATTGAAGCAGTACTGAGAGCTGATTTATTGCTTGCTTCCCTTATTTGTGCAATTATACTCTCATACACACTCCATGCATACTGGTGACAGGCTGCAGACACAGGTGTCGCTTTTGATCTTAGGTGACTGAGACTGGCCAGGTTCCAGCTTCCCAGAGATTGAACTGGATATATATTAGGGTTGTCTTAGATATGAAACATCATTACTTTCCCACAAGGTTTGAGTAATGAATGCAAGAAAGGATAAAGTATATACACTTTATGAGGAATCACATAGTTGTTCTTTCACCTATACTAGGAAGAAAATAAAAATACTATATACAGAAACTGGAGATTGTTAGTGCCTGAATACACCTTTTTCAGACACACTAGTTTCTGGCATCCTTGTTTGCAACATAAAGTGTTGCTAGCAATACCATACCATTCATTATATAAGGAAGATTACACTAAACTTAGTATGGCTTTCATATACTTCAATGAGGAGAGGATGGGAGTTTACTAGTACTAGAATGGTGATTTTACTGGATTTCATGTGTCTTTTCCAGGAGAAAAAAGTGAAAGCTTTCACTGTGTCTTGAGGTAGCACTGAAACCCTTAAGAAGCTCTTGATGCTTGTCATACGTTTAAAGGTATTATTACTGTGGATGAGTGACTGTGGATGCACAACGTTTATTTCACATTTTTTTTAATATATAATGGATGAGGTATTCAGTTTCTTGGTTTATTAGCCTTGAAGGACTTGGATTTCACCAAAGGTCTTGAACCATTTAACTGTATTTTCAGTTCAGTTGCATAATGTAGCTGTTAACTGAATTTCTGCAAGTGGTGAATAAGTTTTTCCAGGATATTTTTTAAATGTCTTGTTTTGATGGGCTACTTTTTAGAAGAGTGCTTTTTATAAGGTAGAAAAGATAGTTAATTCATGGAGCATTTGTCATGCTAGTTGTAGCAGAAATTCTTGCAATAAAGCATTTTTGAATTTGTAAACAATAAATCACTCTTTTTTACTGTAGCAAAAAGAGACTGGTGGTAGAAATTTGGGAAAACGAGCATGTGCAATCAAAGTTCAATCTCATTGATTCAAAAATGACTTAAAGTTCCTGAACATATGCATATCTCTTTATACTTTCAGTACACTGGTTGTTGGTTTGGGTGGTCTCTACTCTTGTAACTGATAAGCAGTAAGTCAATCCAAAACTTTGGGACCATTCTTGGGTTCCTTTCCTGGCAGTTGTGATGACCTTCCCAAGTTTGTGTTCTTCTTTTAATGGGGGACAGTTGCAGTAGTGGTGCTCCTTAGGGACTTTCTTTAGAAAAATGACTGGTTGGTGGGTCCAGGGTCAGATATAAACAGTATTAGTACTGTGTCCTTCCTCTACTGCAGTGTTTCCCAAACTGGGGTTTGCAAAATGTTACAGGGGGTTCTTGGGGGAAAAAATTCCCTAATGGTGGACAGAGCTGTCCCTAGGGACCCCTTGCAGCATGGGGCCAGAGCCCCTGGACTTCCAAGAGCTAAGCAGATCAAAGCAAGCATATCTATCACACTGAGGAGATTTAAACTTCAAGACTCCTTATAAGAAATGGAAAGGAAGGTGAATATTTTTTGCTGTTTTTAAAATTAAATAGGCAGCTAGTATTGTTTTAAAAATTATTATAAAGAACAAGTTTAAGCTTTGTTGTAATGTGTGCTGTTTGCCTGGACTGCTCAAGACCTAAATGCTTGTGTAGAAGGAACTCTGAGTTGGCTTCTTAAATACCTTCATGCTGTTTCACATTTGATACTCCTTGATGAAACATAGGAGCCTTGTCTTATAACAGGCTTATTCAAAGTGATACAAACTACGAAAGTGAGATCTTTGAAGAGTGTTGCCATTTTCATAATGTAATAAAATACTGTAAATAATAATAATATATAGTGTGTAATAAGCATGTCATAAAAACAAATTTTATATTTCCAAGATGACTGCTTTTATAATTTATACTCAGGTAAAGGAGAAAATCCCTGGAAATATTCTTTTTTAAGAGGGGGTTCACGAGACTTGATGTGTTAGTGAAAGGCTGTTAAAGTTTGGGAACCACTGCTCTACTGATGGCCTTTGCTATTATGCTAGGTGTACGGAGAAAAATGGTTTTATTTCTGATCTCTTCTGACTTTTTTGTCTTTTTTTTAAGTTAAAAGGGGCCTCTCAAGGTGATTGCAATTTTATATGCTAGTGCTTCTCCATCTTCAAACAAAATTAAATTCAGACATGGTGTAAATAGCTTTTAGTTGCTGAATTACAGGATTAAGCATGGATTGGGAGTTGGAACGGAGTTATAGTCCCTGGTTCTGATATTAATTTGCTGTGTCCTTGCTGATGTGTAACCTCTCTGATTCTGTTTCATTAGCTGTAAAAATAGGAGTTGTTTTGTTTTTTTTAAATCTCAGGGATGTTGTGAAGCTTAACTAAAGTCAGCAACTACACAACACTTTACTATTTGTGAGTGCCAGAGGTGGAATATTCTAGCTCCCAGTCCTGGGTTTAATCCACTAGACTATGAAGCACCGCTACTCTCTCCCACCTACTTATTTAAAACTTACATATGAGTTTATGAATTTGTAATAGGATAGGGGGATGCCAAGGCAATATTATGTAGAACTGTTACACTCCTCTTCTTCCTGCACTGATGCAGCTGTGCCACTGTAAGATTTCTAGTGTAGCTGCTCTAAACCGATGGGGGAGCTCTTCCATCAATTTAATTAATCCATCCCCAATGAGCGGCAGCAGCCGTGTTGGCAGGAAAAGCTCTCCTGCTGACATAGATCTGTCCACACTGGTGCTTAGGTTGGTGTAGCTTCTGTCACTGAGGGGGGCTTATCCAAACCCCTGAGCAACAGAAGTTATACCGGCGTAAGTGGTAGTGTAGACATAGACTTAGTAAAACAAACAGCTTAATGTACACAGAAAACATTGTAAATAGTACTTTGGAACACTATGAATAATGTTTAAATAAAAACTATTAGTAAATATATATATATATTCAATATAAGGTTGCAACATAACATTTCCTGTAGTTTAGCACACCTTCCCTTCTGATCTTCTCTTGGATGACTTCTCATCTTTTTCTGATGACCATAATGTGTAATGTATTTTATCTGGACTCTTTAGAGCTTAAGAAGAATGAGAGCATCTCAGTCTTTTCAAACTCTTCAGAAATCTATCAACAGGCAATCTGGGGATCTCCATAGATAGCAGCATTATAGCCCTTGGGTTAATAGCTGACTGGGTCCTCAGTTCCTGGGGAAACAGATATCTGGAACATCTATCCAAAGTGTTATAGTTATTGGGATCATCATATAAACTACCCATTTCCTGGCTCTCTAAGGCTCTTCACTCTACAGGGCACTATCTCCTCCCCATTAGGCACAGCTAAGTCAGGCAAAAAGTTACCAAACTGTTGTCTCATTAAATGCTGCCCCATTCTCTCTCTTTAACTAAGACAAAATCCCAGTTTGAAGCAGTTAGCTGATAGCGAAATGTAAGTTCCATAGGCTCTGTAGCCTCTAGGGGAAACACATGCACCTCTCTCAGCTCTCCTTCTAGGTCCATAAACCACACTGTGATGGACCAAATATTTATCTTAAAGGAAAGCTTCCCTACTAAGGAAAGTTGGAATAACACACTCGCCTGTATCCAAACTGGTACAGAGATTGTGATCAAGCCCTCTCAGCAGTTACATCTCTTGGTCCTTTGTGGATCAGCCATTGAGTCCACAGGGCTGTCTTTATCTCCTATATTTATAATGTTCCCCCCTTGCACTCTGGCTTAACTCTTGGAGAATGACTGGGTGTTTGACCTGTCAAGTGGATTGCACACACCAAAATTTTCCTATATAGCTTCAGAAACAGTTCATGAGCATGATTAGTAATTGCCATGCCCTATTTCTTGATATTTCTGGGCCCTTTTAGGTGAGTTGCCCTGGTGTGTACTCTGCAGATGTGCAGACAGTATTTTAATTAAAATCTATACTATTTCCAACTGCTTCTCTCCCATTCTTTGGTCCAAACAAGGTCAAATGCTGCAGTGTAAAAGCACATGCGTTTCACTTGCTTCAGTGCAAATTTTAGCCCCTCTTTCCTCCACCCTATTCCTAGCAGCTTCAGGAGGTTTAAAAGAGCATGCAACCTAATATTTCACCAAATTTTCCTGATTTATTTATTTATTTTTTTTTTTAAACAGCTTTACCTAGCTGTAGAGCCCTGATCAAGAGTACATCTCACTGTGTCAGAAATGGTCTGTAAGATTGCCAGGCTTCAATGAAAATCACAGGTTAGGTTGGATAGGACCACTCTGTCTAGCAAGGACTCTACATAGTTTTCTCCAAATGCTTTTAGTTTTTCTTTTGAGAACTGTAATAGCTATCTCAATAAAGAAACTGTTTGTATGCCCTTGCCATCAAAAAGTTTTTCTAATGTCCAAGGTACATATAGTCTCAACTTCATACTACCATGCTGTGGGAAATGACTCATGTTAGGGTTTGGTTGGCAGCTGCTGTTTGTCAGCTTAATGGGAGGGGAGAGCACCAGTCACTAAAATATTGCTAATTTTTGAATTCTGCATCTTACTATGCAGGTTTATTTCATCACTCTTTAATTTCCAAAAATTTTGAAGTTGTTTCAATGTGAATTTAATATTTCTTTATCTTGAATATAAGATTAATTAGCATGAAATTGCATCCTCCTAATAATTCCTTTCTATACCATCTTAATTTTTTTCTTCCTGCCATCATATGAACACTGAGCACTTTTGAATTGACAACCTTCAGTATTTAACAGCTTGCTGATTTAGAATTCTTAGTTTTTATCCATCTTCTATGTCAGTCCATATGTTTGATTATTGCTCTTCCATGCCAGCAGATACAGTATATTGGGACTCTTCGATGATCATGCTTTGCATTTGGGGTGTTTACCAGTTACCAGAGTTCAGCTGCTTGTAGGCAGCAGATGGAGTATAAGTACCATTGTCAGAGGAGGAGAAAGGGGTAAACCAAAAGGAGAAAATCAAGCAGGCCTATGAAGATTTCTATGAAGAAGCAGCTGCATACCAGTGACTGTAGCACCTGAAGGCATTGACATTCTGTAGGTTCTCAGTCCCATGAGTAGAAGTCCTGCCCTCCCAGGTATACAACACGGCTAATTCTTTCAAGAACTCCAAGGCCAGGAAGCATCCACAATACTTGGCTTTTATTACACACAGATCATATCCCACACTGCCTGCAAAGTTTTGGAGGGTGTAGAAGACCAGGAGGGGCTTTTGATTTAAAGAGAAGGTATTCAAGGTAATGCTGAGATCATCTGTACTCCAGACTCTCTCTCAACTATGATGTGGTGGTTTGGTTCTGAGATTGCAAGGGGGAGGTCTGCTGAGGCTGGTAGACTTCTTTGCTCTCCTGGACCACCCGTCTATCCTTCCATCTCCTTTTTAAAAAAACAGGAGTACTTGTGGCACCTTAGAGACTAACAAATTTATTAGAGCATAAGCTTTCGTGGACTACAGCCCATTTCTTCGGATGCATATAGAGTGAAACATATATTGAGGAGATATATATACAGACATACAGAGAGCATGAACAGGTGGGAGCTGTTCTTTTTGCGGATACAGACTTACACGGCTGCTACTCTGAAACCTCCTTTTTAAAGGCACCACTTCCCCTTGGATTACCAGTTGGTTCAGCATTGGCAGCCTCCACTAGCTCTGCCTAACCAAACTTAGACCTCTTTTGTAGCCAAAAGCTGGTTGCTTAATATATCCCCTGCTCTAAAGTTTTCGTATACAAAATGGGAAAATGTGTACGTCAGTCTAATTACCTTTTAGATTAAATAAAGAAAAAGTTGTTTTTCAGAGAGCATAGTGTGTAACTTGCTTTGTCCCACTCCCCAATATCCTCTAACGTACAGACCTGTATTCTAGAAAACTAAATTCGGCGCAATTGTCTGCTGTAAGACAGAGAACAGAACTGGGATCGTTGGACTCTGCAAACAGTAGGTTATTCTATAGAATTTACATAAAATATTTTAAAGAATTTCTTCAGTTCATGTGTTCAGATTTGAGATTATCTTGAAGTCTGTCAGGCTATCATATCTGTACTAGAGGGGGAAAGAATGCAAGGCATATATTCTATATATTTGTCACTCAATAGAAAGGATTTTACAGATCAGTGTTGTACTTAAAGAAGGTGTGAAATACTGAAAAGGGACTATAAATGTAAAGTCGTGTCAGTTGAAAAAAAATTAAATTGTTTCAAGTCCTACAATTACCCCCATCTGATTTATTTTTTTTACGTTCATTTTCCTGTTCAGAAGGTTTCTGTTCCCCGTTTTTGTAAAAAATTTGCACAAATAGGGAACTGACACTGGAAAAACACAAATATGTTTTCCTTTGTCAGTTACAGTAATCTTGATGTTACATGTAACAACTGTAGAAGTGGGAATTTGAAGAAGGGTAACATTTTCAAAAGTCTCTAAGTGACTTAGAAGTCTCTCTCTTGAAAATGGGTATTAAGCCCTAAATTTTGTATGGAATTTCTTAATCTTACACAGGGTCCAACATTTATGGTAGAATTTTTGGATATGTAATTCCTTCACTGAATGCAGGATAAAAATTTGGGCTTTCTGGATCTACAGGGTTATTTGGCATTGCGGCACTTCTCTGAATATTGTCCAATATCAACAGCTGCTATCCAGCAGCCTATATGAAAAGTGAGTTTGCAGGGTTCAGTAGTTAAATACAGGGTCAATACCTTGGTGAGTTAGCCCATCCTACACTATTGTGCTGGGTGGGAGAGGGGTTAGAATTTTGCTGTCCTTGGACTCTGCTCTGGCAAGAGGGTGTCTGATGCACCCATTCTTTCCTATCTGCTGAAAGAGCTTTCTCTTCCTACCTCATAGTCTCCTGGCTATTTTGTGGTGGGTGGTGGGGTAACTCAGCTTATTCATAGGACCAGTGTTGGTGCTATATATAGCACAGTGATTGAGACATGTGCTTTGGTTTACAACTGGTATTCAGAACCCTGTGTGGATCTGTGAAACTGACAGTTTTAATACTTTCATTCTGGTAGGGCTTGAGAAAGCTGTGAGCAGCAGCAAAGGCACTGAAATGACCATCCTGAGCCTGTAGACCAGGGGTGGGCAAACTTTTTGGCTTGAGGGCCACATCGGGGAATAAAAATTGTATGGCAGGTCATGAATGCTCACACAATTGGGGTTGGGGTGCGGGAGGGGGTGCGGGCTCTGATTGGGGGTGCAGGCTCTGAGGTGGGGCTGTGGATGAGGTGTTTGGGGTGTAGGAGGGTGCTCTGGGCTGGGACTGAGGGGTTCAAAGATCAGGGGTGCAGGTTCTGGTTGGGGGTGCTGGCTCTGGAGTGAGGCTGGGGATGAGAGGTTTGGGGTGCAGAAGGGTGCTCTGTGCTGGGATCGAGGGGTTTGGTGGGCAAGAGGGGAATCAGGGCTGGGGCAGGGGTTAAGGCATGGGAAGAGGCTCGGGGCGCAGGCTCTAAGCTGCTTCTGGAAGCAGTGGCATGTCCCTTCTCTGGCTCCTAGGCGTGGAGTGGCCCGCAACCCTCAGAGTGGGGCCATGACACGGCTTCCAGGAGCCACGTGGTGCGGCCCCTGACCCGGCGCCCCAGCTGGAGGTTGTGGGCTGGCTTAAAACGGCTCGCGGGCCAGATTTAGCCCACCCCTGCTGTAGACATATGGCACTTCATCAGTTTACATTCAAAAGGTATTTTTAAAGGTGGCATGTAAATACCTTGAAATGCCGGCTACAACAGTGTTCTCACTTTTAGGTGACATTGTAAACAAGAAGCGGGCAGCATTATCTCCTGCAAATGTAAACAAACTGTTTGTCTGAGTGATTGGCTGAACAAGAAACAGGACTGAGTGGACTTGTAGACTCTAAAATTTTACATGGTTTTATTTTTGAATGCAGTTTTTTTTTTACATAATTCTATATTTGTAAGTTCAACTTTGATAAAGAGATTGCAGTACGGTACTTGTATTAGGTGAATTGAAAAATACTATTTCTTTTGTTTTTTACAGTGCAATTTGAAAATGTAGAAAACATCCAAAAATATTTAAATAAATAGTATTCTATTGTTTAACAGTGCAATTAATCACGATTAATTTTTTAAATCGCTCAACACCTCTATAAAAATATGTTAAGGCTTAAACTTATTATCAAAACATTTAAATAAAAAATAAATATGCTGAATCCATGAGCCTCTGTCCAAAACTTTGAGTTAAGGGCTACTTTTCTATATAAAGAAAGAAGTTTTCCCCTGATTCTAACTTTTGAAGTCAACCTTTTATAAATCTGGCACAATAGGTCATGTATTGTATTAAGGACTTGATTCTGTGAGGAACCCAGGTGCTGTGCTACTGGGTGCAAGAGACTGGCAAAGTCATCACAGGTGTGGGGACCTAACCTCTGACTCCAAGAAACACTATCACGTATCTCATCAGGATCATCCACTGAGCCCACCTGGGTGGTCTTACTCCTATTTTATAGTGTCTCCCTACCTGAGCTCTGATTGGCTCAGTTCTCAAATTATGAACATTTATGACTCCACCAACTGTGGAAACTTAGGTCTGGTCTGAACTACAGACCTATATTGGTATAACTATGTTGTTCAGGGGTGTGAAAAATCCACAATCCCACCGTGTAGATGGTGCTATGTCGGTGGCAGACATAGCTACCACCTTTTCATAAATATTAACTATGCTAACAGGCGAGCTCTCTCCCATCAGCTTAGAGCATCTTTATTAAAGTGCTATCGCAGCGCAGCTGCATCGGTGAAGCTGTGCTGATGCAGCATTTTAAGTGTAGACTTGCCCTTATCCTCCAGCTCATGGAAGAACACCTGAAGTTTGTATCCAAAACATTTAAGGTTGTTTTATTTAAAAAACAAAAACCTATAAAATGTATGTTTTGTGTGTTTAAATTGCAGTTACCATACTAATGCAGCTTGACATAAATCATGAGCAAACAGTTAATTATCTAGTTAAGTAAGCAATATATCATTCACCATTTTCTAACGTACTAAAAAATACAATTAATAATCTGAAAATATTAAGCTATATAATTAAATATATGTAGTTATAGAGTACTCTCCTACGTAGCAAAAAGATATACCAAATCTAGGGTGAAGGCTCTATTTAGTTGTAAATCAACATGTTTTAATGGTTATATCAACCAATGAGAATGTACCTTTCCATATATAAAATAACTGAAGTACAAACAGAAAAGTTGATTAAAACTGATCGTTTAAATGGTTTAAATCAAGGCTTTCCACCCTGACAACAACCTCTCTTTTGCCAGTGTTAGCAGATGTTAAACTGATTTCAATTTTTCATTTTATATTAAATGAATAGGCCATAAACTTTATTTTCTGGTAATGAGGGGGAAGGGGGTTTTTCCTGTCAAGTTTGGAAGATTTCCTTCATTTTGAATGTCCTGAGTCACAACCATTCTTATGGCTTTCAGAGCCCATCACTTCTGTTCCTTGATCTGGTGGAGTAACTACTATTAAAGAAGCACAGCATTTCCTATTTTCCCAAATCTTACTGGTCCATGAAGCACGCAATGCAGTTCAACCCCAGTTCTTTGAAACTGTAGTGTATAGCATTGTTGCTGAGTTTTTTTGTAATATTCTGTGGCAGGGGCAGGTTACGAAAAAGTAAGTTTGATTTACTGCTATATAGCATACTGCATGTTCCAATCCCCGGTGGCAGTGATTGGGAAAGGGAGGGCAGTTATTTTCCCTTTCATAAAAAAAACCAAAAAACCCACCAGTACAATGAAATATAAATATCCCAAGGCACAAACATTAAACTATTGTCTTAAAATCTGAATGCCGTTAGCTTGACAAGTTCTTTTCATTAACTTCAGTTTTTAAATATTTGGGATTTGGTGAGAGAGAACTGAGTTACTACGCTAAAAGTTAAAATGATCTCGGTTTAATTTTTTAACCAGTACAATACACTTTTATGGCTATCACATATCTTATTCAGTTACTCTGCATTAGTGACAGGGCCACTGTTTTTTCAGAAATCAAAATTTGCTTTTGAAACAAATATCCCAAGGCGCATATTTTCTGTGCACTTCAAAATGTTAAATGTAGTACTTTTTATGGTGTTGTTGAAACAGTACATGAGCACTTGTAAAATAGGTGGTGGGAACTTGTATCACATTTGATGGACAATTATACAGGTATTTTAGGTATAAATCTAGGCTCAAGTTAAGTCCTAAACGTTAACTAGTTTTATGGAATTGAATTGAGTTAATTCGGTTTGAGAACACTTGCATACACGTGAAGTAATTCATTATAGTACACTAACTCTGCATTTATTGTGAACTCTGGAGTCCTCTTTTAAAGTAGCGAAGCAAAGTAGTCTGGTTTGTACATGTGCAAACAATGCTTCTGCCAACTACTCTGGCAATCTGCCAACGCCTATCCCATACTACTTTACGGTCAACCATCACTGACATGTCTGTTTACCTGTGCATCCAGCCTTGTTCTGGGGTCAAGTTGATTGGATGCCCCCCTCTTGTTTATAAGCTAGCACACAGCCAGATTTTGTCCATTTGTTCCTGGATTCCATTTTGTTACAATAGCGGGGATAAACTCCAGATGCCCTACAACATGCCCTGAGCAGATGCTTGGAGCCATGCCAAGACCCTGGATCTAATTCCCGTCTGGGGAAAAGCATCGGTGCTGGAAGCTCTTGTGGCCAACCACTGGAATAAAGACCTTCTTGTGGATAGTCCTAGGCAGATGTCTTTGAGGGGCCACAATCCGGGCGCCGAACTGTGCCAGATAGAGACCAAACAGCTCAGGAGCACCTACATTATAATGAAACACAAGAAAAAATCTGGCCGGGGATATGTAACCTGTCCATTTTTTGAGGAGCTGGACAGGATTTTATATAACTGCACAACCACCCAACCTAGGCAGCATTTACAGCCTGCTGGCTGCTGTTCCACCCCCTCCTTTCTACTCTTTGCGCCCACCTCCTCCCAGGATGACCAGCAAGTCTCATGTGGGGGATGATCACAAGGAGGCCAGCTAAGAGATCTCCTTGGAAAGCAAGGATCTGTCTAGGACTCAGGATCCTGATGCCAGACAGGTAGCACATGGCCCAATTTTGCCCTGCAGCAACCAACCCTGAGTCCCAGGCAGCAACCCAGACCGGAACTGAGGAGACTGATCCTATGGAGGGGACTACAGCATGTAAGTTTAATATTTTGAAAGTTATTTCTTAAGTTTTAATTTATTATGCTATACAGCCATGCTAGCTTCTGTTCTGGGAGCCCCAAGGCCGCAGCCATTGTAGGCAGCAGTGAGCTAGAAGTCTTCATCAGCCCATGCTGTCCATTCACCCACTCATTAACCTTTCAAAATGGTGGCTAATCTGATTGGGCTATCTGCCCCCATCTTTTGCTAAAGCTACTAGTAGGTACCATTTTCAGGGCCACACTGTGGAAACCACATGCCCATGTACTATTTTTCTTTCCCCTTCCCTCAGCTGTTCTGCTCAGTGACCACTACCACTACTGTTCGCCATCTCAAAATGGTGGACAGCTGCAGCCTCTGCTCGACCCTCTCCCATGTCATATTCGAATGAGGAAAACATTCTTTTGAGTGAAATGCAAAAATGTATTGAGATGTGGTTACAGGAAAAAAAAGTTGGGTTGGTGTTCTCACTTTACGTGAGGTAGAAATCAACGTTGCAGGCCTGTAAAGCTGCAGAGTATCTCCTCTGTAAATGCCCTGTGCAGAGGCTGCTCTAGGTGTAGAAAAGCTAAGAAGCTGCCTAGGTTGGCAGATTTCTGAGCAATTGTCTTGGGTGGGCATGCTATATTTGAGTGGCATGGCAACCCTGTGCACCAGGTTGCCATGCCACTCACTCAGAGTTGGCCTAGTTACTCCTCTGTCATGATGGGGCAGCTGGGCCAAATTTGAGCAGCATGTGGTGGGAGGGGAGAGGACACTGAAGTGCTGCCAAAGGCAGCAGATTTTATTGATCAGAATATGGCCCTGTAACATACATTCTTACAGATTGGTAACAGTGAATGCTTCAGGCTATCATTGCAGAGCTCTATATGTTTTTCTCTGCACTTTCAACATGTCTGCAGGGGAAATAAAGAAAAATCTAAGGCTGAGAATTTACTCAATTTTTATTGGCGATTATGAGGAATAGCTGCATGGCCATCCCCACAAGTGTACCTTGTGACTCCCCTTCACTCCTGCAGCACTTCTGGATTGGGGGAACATTTTGGTGAATAACTTCAGTGTATCTCGCTGGTCTGCCCTTTGCCTTTTTGTATAAGGCCATTCTCTGCCTCCCACTTACTTTTTCAGTGTAATGTCATCCTAAAGGGGCTGTAGAGAGGATTACTATGTAGCTCAACCCCAGAGTAATGCCCCTAAACCCTCTGACACCATATAACTATATATAAGGGGCAAAGCTGCAAAGCCAGACTGGGAACATAATTCCCAACCCTGTCCCCAGACTGGAAACGTAATTCCCAACCCCACGCAGCTTTCAAGACACAATGGCAAAGCTATGCAACCGATACTGCACAGAAAAAAATCCCTGTGCATGTACTGTTTAACATCTCCAAGGTTCTCCCAAGACTGGGAAGAATCTCAGGTAAAGCCAGAAATGCATGTAAAAAAATACTATTATACTCTCCCTAGAATATGAACAATAACAACTTGTCATTTTTTAAAATACCTCTGCACCTGCACTGGCCAGACCTGCAAGTACACACCCTTATTAATGGCTGAGCAGCTGTGAAACCTGAGGGGGAGAAAATGGAAAATTTTCAATGAAATGTTCATGGACATGATTACATAGCCCTAAAAAAAACCCCAAAATGTGTAGAGGTGGAGGTAGTATCTGAGGATTGAGAGGAATCCAGAAAGGAGCTTTCCAGGGAGATCATTGCTGTGGTGAAGGACAGCATGGTAGTTGTCAGGAAAGGGCATTGCCATAGCCAAAGATAGTATGGAAAAAGAGGAACTCCTGGAGGCAATACAAAACCAATATGCCCTGTTGCAGTGCACTATTAAGGCAGTAGGCAATGTAGCATTGCACACCAATCCCCAGCCATGTTATGTAGCCCCTGGACAATACATGCTGCTGGGAACAACAGTAACTATTTCCCACTGTTGCACTGCTCCCAGATCCCAGTTCAGGGAACAGTTGTATCTGGGACCCCATCGCTTTTGAGCTGCCTTATTGCCTCATGTAACTTTGGACCTCAGCATTCCATGCCAGAAGTCCCACGAACCAGAAGAGGCAGAGCCAAGACATATACAGTATCTCCTTGCTTAACGTTGTAGTTATGTTCTTGGAAAAAAGCAACTAAGCGAAACGATGTCAAGCAAATCCAATTTCACCATAAGAATTAATGTAAATGGGGGGGGGGGGGGGGGGGTTAGGTTTTAGAGAAATTTTTTTCGCCAGACAAAAGACATCATATACATATACAGTATAAGTTTTAAACAAACAATTTTAAACATACAGTTTAATACTGTACTCAGCAATGATGATTGTGAAGTTTTGTTGAGGTGGTGGAGTCAGAGGGTGGAAGAGTGTGGATTATCTGGCTGCTGCTCCTCTTGCTGTTCTTGCTGAACTTTCCCAACTTGGAAAAACGCATCTAGAGATTGTATTGCTTTCTCTCTCTTTCTTTTCCCCCTTTGTAAATTTCTTTATAGCAAATCATTACATGTCCAACTCCCCTAATCACATTGGAGCTGCGTTCCCTGTTAGGATCGTCATCACTAAGGATTTGCAAGCCAGCTTCAATCATTTGGAAAGCTTCAGAAAGGCATTTGGCAGTCAAGTTTCGATGGGTTAGTTCTTCTTTTACTTCTTTGGCACTCGTCTTCCGTTGCTCTCATCACCTCTAGTTGCATCAGATCTTCATTGGCTAGCTCTTCTCTGTGTGATTGCAGAAGTTGTGTAACGTCAGCTTCTTCCATCTCATCAAAACCCGCTTTCTTGGCCAAGCCGAGGATACTTTCTTTATAGTGGGGACAACATCTTTAAATCCTTTAAGTCATTGACACATTCAGGCCACAATTTCCCCCACACACCACTCATGCATGCCTGAGTAACTTCAGCCCAGGACTCACCAAGGTTATTGATGCACTTGAGGATGTTGTAGTCACGCAAAAATTGCCGAATCGTAGGCTTGCCTTCCCCATCAGTGCTTCTGATGAGCTGGTCAAAAGTACGGCGTAAGTAATATGTCTTAAATGCAGTGATGGCTCCTTGGTCTCTGGGTTGGGTGAGTGATGTAGTGTTAGGTGGCAGAAAGATAACGTTGACATTTTCACACAGGTAGTCCAGGTTGATGGGATGAGCCGGTGCATTATCAATAAGTAATAAAATCTTGAAATCAAGATTTTCCTTGGCACAGTATTCCTTCTATGCAGGGACGGCATAGAGAGTCAGACATTCTGAAAAAGTAATTCCAGTTATCCATGCCTTCTTATTGGATCTCCAAATGACCGGAAGGAAATTTTCCTTTGAAAATCCCTTGAGATCTCCTGGTGTTTCGGATTAGTACACGGTCAGCAGTTTCATCTTCATATCTCCGACAGCATTACCACCAAGGTTAGGTGGTCTTTAGCTGCTTTTAACAGGGTGCTGTCTTCTCCTCTCGGGGAATGTTAGTCCGTTCAGGCATCCTCTTCCAGTAGAGGCCCATTTCATCGACATTGAAGACTTGCTTAGGTGAATAGCTGCCTTCCTCAATTATTTTCTTGAGATAGTTGGGGAATTTTTTAATATCGACACTAGCCGCCTCACCGGACATCTTGATGTTATGCAGGTGGAAGCGTCTCTTGAACTGATCAAACCATCCACGACTTGCCGTGAACGTCTCGGTCTGTGATCCTTCACCTTGGTCTCTCTCTTCAAATTGTCATACAAACTTTTTTTCTTAGCTTGTTTCACTAGCAAATTTAGAGATATGTTCCGCTGGTTTTGGTCCTCTATCCACACTGAGAGAAGACGCTCCATGTTTTCCATCAAACTACTTCTTGATCAAGTTACTTTAGTAGCATTAAGCAGTGTTACGCACTGAGCATTAGCACTAATCTTGTTGGCATTAGTCCGATTTGTTCTCACAGTGGTCCGAGTAAGACCTAGTGATGCCAATGTCAACCGCACGCTCCCCTGCATCAAAAGGCCTTAAAACATATAATTTAGTACCCAAACTTATGGTCTTTCTGATTTTCTTACTGCTACTGCTAAGCACTCAACTATCACTTGGTGGGCGTTTTTGACTCATGATGCTAGGTGATACAGTACGATTACAACACACTAGAAATGTTCAGGGAATACTGTATTTGAACTGACACAACGTAAACAACAATGGCTGTTTAGTATAGTCTAGTATAATGTTTGTTGCTATAGTAGTTTCCGCCCCAATCTGCATGAAGAGTGATACATAGCCCTCTACCGTTACATTTAAAACAGACTTGCACAGGGTCACTGGAACAATGTCCTATGTCAGCCCCTTGAGCCCCTTTTGTTTCTTGCTCACGCACGTTAGCAGCAGCTCCCCTTTCCCCAAATCTCCCTGCAGTCACTAATCAGAGGATTGTCTGGGGACCTGCTCATGAGCTCCCTGAGCTTCTCCTAAAGCAACCGTGTTGATATCAGGTGGGATATTTCCCAGGGATTGCCTTGCTGCTAAGTGAGCACTCAGCTGAGCCCTCAAGGGTTAACACGTTGTTAACGTAGCCTCACACTCTACAGGGCAGCACCGATGGAGGGAGGAGACACAATAGACATATGGCAGCAGCTCAAACGCTTCCCTGTGGAAACTGAATGAGATGATGAAGCCATGTTATCCCACTAGCGCGCACCACTCCATCCTTCAGATGGTGCATGCACAGGTGCCAACTTTCCAAAGTGCTGGGGGGGGGTGCTCAAGCCCCGGCTCCGCCCCAGGCCTGCACCCACTCCATCCCTTTTCCCAAGGCCCTATCCGGTATCTTCCCGCCCCTGCTCCATCCCCTCCCCCGGGTATGCTGCGTCCTCGCTCCGTCTCCCTTGGCCCCAGCCTCCCGAATGCTGCGAAACGGCTGATTGCGGAGGATGGGAGGCGTGGAGAGGGAGCGGGGAGGTGCTGATCTGCGGGGCCTGCTGGCAGGCAGGAGGTGCTGAGGGTGGAGGTGGAGACGTTATAACCAAACATTGTGCAACTTTAAACAAGCATGTTCTCTAATACAACAGAGACATAACAACAAAACGACATTAACTGGGATGACCTTAAGTGAGGAGTTACTGTATTCACCTCTGACTTTAAGGTCTCTCTGCCCCCACACATCCCTTGAGTTGTGGCCTGCACTGTTCTGTTGCACTTCGCAGTTTTTGTTTCATGGCTTGTTTAATGAAAAGGTTCTTTGTAATTAGATAGTTTTTAATATGTTTAATAATTGAAACAAAACTGAAAAATGACAGTTGAAGGTTCATTTGTTTGTTACATGATAGATTCTCTACTAATAAAAGACGTCAACATTTTATTCATATGGAGTCCACTGTTCATATCACAGAGAAAAGTTTGTGCTAATTCACAAGATTTTACAAACATAGGCAAAGACACGAGGTACATAGTGACGGCCACAATGTTGTACTTCCACTCCCCATAACACTGAACTAAAGAAAAAAACTCTGCTACCCCTCCATGGGTTAAAAGCTGGATGTACAGCTGCACAATACAGTATTAGGCCTGAGACTAAAAATAAGAGCAACAGGCATCCTAGTTAATATTGCCCTGGCTGTTTGCGTTTTGTATTGGACATCATGCTGGCTGCCACTCAAACCTCTGAGCAAATCTCTTCACCTCAGCTTCCACCTATCGCTAAGGCTTTCTCCTTACTCTTGCAAATACTGTGAACAATACAACATGCTGCTATGATCTTTGGGGTTTTTTATGCTGCTTCCAACCTATTCCACATCAAGCGCCATCTCCCTTTCGAACATACAGATGCACACTCCATTATCATTTTGCAGCTACTGAGGCGGTAGTTAAAACAGTTTCTTCCTTCTGATCAAGTGGCCTGTGAATGGTTTTATTAACTAGGGAAGCAGAGGATAATCCTGGATCCTCCCAGGTTAACCAGAGCAATGTTCAATTGGACAAACAGTCCTTTCCCCACTAATTTAAATAGAGCTGAGTTCTGAAAGATCCTAGCATTGTGGACCCTTCCAGACCACCCAGCCTTTGTTTGTAAGCCTGCAGTGGTGGTTGACAAGTCCATGGAGCACCATGAAGAAATACCCCATTTTGTTTATGAATTCTGAGCCCTGATACAAGGATGGAGGGGCAAATAGTAGGCACATGGGTCACCTCAGTTGTCCCAGTCAGTTTGGGAATTTCATGCATGCAAAGCCATCAGTCTCCTGAGTGTTACCAAACTTTATAACCCAGAGCAACAGTACCTTATCCATGACATTACACACATGCTTGATAGTGGCCCCAACAGTCAGTCTCCCCATGGCGACTTGTTTGGCTAAAGAACTGGTAAAAGTTCCTGATCGCAGTTACAGCCAGCTTCTCTATGGGTATGGGGCACTGCATTTTGCTAAGCTGTCATGGTAGCTCTTGGGTTAGTTCAGCATGTATCTCCAAAATGGTTTTCTTTGCCATCCTGAAATTCTTGCCTCTGCTGGTCATCCCGGATCTGCAGAACTATTCTTTTCTATCAATCCATACTGGTTTCCTGAGCCCAGAAACTGCTCCTGTGGTAGCTGTTGCTAGGTGTCCTCTTCTTCCTTGTCCTCATCTTGCTTCCTCCGCCACCATTGAAGCACCTCAGGCAGCCTGAGGAGCTGCTGCTGCAGCCCGTCATCCGCTTGATGGAGCGGTGGGCAAAGTCTAAATTCACATAACTATATTAACCAGAAGTGCATTCAATTCTTCATTAGCTGTGCACTTTATTAACTTGATTAACAATTTCCTGCATGGTTTAATATGACTTTTTCCCCCAAAGGTTCTTGACTTGGGCAAATAGAAACATTATTCTTGGTGACACTCAAATGCATTTTTCCTGCAAAAATTGCTGCTTTAAACTCTCAGATGCTTTGTCCTTAAAGCTCTTTTTTTTTTTTTTTTTTTTTTTTTTAAAAAGCAAATTGGTGGTTTTTTTTTTTGTTTTTTTTTTTGATCCCACAGAAAGTAGAGAACAATTGCTTGACTGGTGCATTGCAGCATATAGTAGTTGTATAACGATGGTTTTGCAATGCTAGCCCCATCTAATGCCCAGTCAGGTGACCCACTCCAGTAACCACAGAATACCATAACCATAAGTAAAATATTGTAACCAAGATGCCAAGATATTCACTCTTCCGTGCTACATAGAGCTTTTCCTCAGTAGTTTCATATTGTAAGTTGATTTCCTTGGATAGCTTCAAGGCCTTTTCCCTCTCCTACCCTAGCAATTGAGGATCATGCATGTAAAAATGAGGGCAAGGAAATGGTGTAGACTTAAGGCTGATTCTACATGAAAGCTAGTTGAGTGTTTCACCATCAGAGCATAGTGTGTAGTATAGCTAAATGTATATGTAAGCTCAAATTTAACAAACATTATTTACAAATGTAGGAGAAAAACCTGAATAATTGTAGGAGGGGCTGGTAGCACTGCCTGTTAAGGTTGCCTGACAATTCCTATTATAATATTGGACTAACTGTATAATATAAACCTGTAGTCCCGGGGAGAATTGCTTTTCTTCTCTTGGCTCTGTTAAAGGCTGGAGGAAACAATATGTAGATCTGATTTAGTTGATTAGTTCTAGAAGTTGGATTTGAATTACCTCTTTTGAGGTTCAAGTTTGATATCTTTAATTCTAAAATGGCTTTGTTCCTGAAGGTGCAGAAATCATTCCAGTTTTTACTTTATTTACTGTTTTCCCAGTGGTTCACTAAGTATACTTTAAATTGAATTTAAAACAAACTGTAATTGCTGCTTTGGGTTGACTGTTGCATCAGAACACAAATAAATGATTGATGTTAATAGTGCACAGCTTGTTGCTGTTTAACAACAGTCAGTAAAGCAAAAAAGAACAAGAGGCTTTTGACAAAATAAAGTGAACTCTCAAAAAAATAGATTGCTGTATCCTGGATTGGTAATTCTGCATCAGATTTCTTCTCAAATTGTAAATTTTATTTTTTCCTCTAAGGGTGGGTGACTGTAGAGATTACAACAATGCATATTGTACATTAATTTAATTAAAGCTGTAGTTAGGGTTGCCAACTTTCTAATAACACAAAACCAAACACCCTTACTCCATCCCTTCTCTGAGGCCCCGTCCCCCGCTCACTCCATGTTTTCTAAAGGCAACACCTTTTTGTACACGGTAAAAATTTTAGTTTACTACTTTAGCTCTAAGGCGACTGGCTTAAGAAAGTCTGAACAAACCTTCAACTTGCTAGTTAAACTACTTGTAAGATTTTGAATTTGTTAATGACATTAATGTTTAAAGAGATATTTTCAGGAACTTTAGACCTGCGATTTAGTATGCAGTAATTTTTTTTATTTAAAAAAACCTAAGTATATGAAAACTTAAAAATGTCAGTGAAGTCTTCAGTTTAAATCAGCACAAATATAAATGCTTATAATTCCCTGTAAATGCATATAGCGATCAATATCCCCTTACAGTGTTGGCAACCTCATGTTGCAGTAGTATGGTGATGTATGAGAATCTGAAAGTGAAATTGGCTAGAACAGCAGTTCTCAAACTTCCTTGCACGATGACCCCCTTCTGACAACAAAAATTACTACGTGACCCAGGGCGGGGTGGAGCCCAAACTTTGCCACCCCAGGCTGAAGCCCTTGGGCTTTGGCTTCAGCCCACCTGGCCCCAGCAAGTCTAATGCTGGCCCTGGCAACCCCATTAAAATAGTTGCGACCCACTTTGGGGTCTTGACCCACAGTTTTGAGAACTGCTGGGCTAGAATTAAAAGTGAATGCAAGAGCCTATCTGAACTATGGTTTAAGTTGGAACAATGTTTAAACAGAGTTCAAACATGATCCAAAACTCAACAGTCTCTTTTCAAGCTCTGTCTTGTCTTTTGTCTTTATCTGCAGTAAATAAGATTCAAAAGATAAACTGTCTAAAGAACAATTTGGTGTGTTTAGCTTAAAGGTTAAAAAAAGTTAATTACAAATAGATAAGAAAATTATATTTTAAGCAATAGTGTCGTTAATATTTTTAGTCTCAGATCTGAATAATTTTCTGTTTTCTTGTAATGCTATAGTGCCTGCTTCAGTTTTTCAAATCTTGATTTGGAAACAGTTTGGATAAAAAGCTCCATTGTTGATTCATTTAAAAAGAACAGATCATTGTTTTGTTAAATGAAACAAGAATTAGAAAGGCCAGGTGTGTCTTTCATATGGATAGTACAGAAAACTACATTCCTCTGAGGTCCTGAGTCAGTAAGTTCTGCACCAATGCCAAAAAAAAAAGTTCTGCTGGATAGAGGTAGAAGTGATTGTTTTAAGGTCTGATCTTTTTGAACCATTGCAGTTGGAAATGAATACTTTCCAGTTGCAAAAAGCAACTAAATAGTACTAAATGATAAATAATCATTATTACCTTGACAGCACAAGCATAACTACGAGACTGCACTTTAATGTCTTTTGGGAGATAGGGTGTGGTGTCTGAAGAGATGAGTGTACCTTGATGGTTCATGCAGCCATTATCTTTGACTGTTAGACCTTCTGTCTCACAGAAGGGTATCTATCCATGACCGCTGCAATTTCGTTTCTTGGGCACAGTCTCAACACCTGTTTACATGTGTTTAGGCTGGTCTACACTTAAATCTTTTGCCAGTATAGTAAGGTTGGTTAGGAATGTGACTTTTAATGACATTTCCATATTAGCAAAAGTCCTAATATGGATGCAGTTATACCAGCAAAAAAGTGCTTTTGCCAATATAGCTTATTTCACTCAGCAAACCAGTATAATAATCAAACTGTTTTGGCTGGTATAAGCTGTGCCTACACTAGGAAAAGGTTTTTCAAATATAACTATACTAGAAGCCTTTTCTAGTGTAACCTGGGACTTTGAAAATACAGGAAAAGGACACAACCTTTATTCCCTGTCCTAACCTTCAGGAAAAAAAATCCCAGTAAGACACTACATAGGAAAGTCTGTGTCCACCTTTCTCTCCTTACTTCCTCCAGTTTGCTCTGTTGTGTGAGGGTCAGATTTCTCTTTATTTCCCCACCTACTCATCTTTCCTCATCTTTAGGTTTTTCTGGGTTATTTCAAGCGGAGCCTTCTGTTGTAGGTAGCATGTCATGCCAGTTAGTCCTCACTAATAATGACAGGAAAGAAATCTCTGCTAGGGATGGTTTATGGGGTAAAATTGATCTAAACGAAAAATCAATGAACATATATGGAGATATACCTATCTCATAGAACTGGAAGGGACCTTGAAAGGTCATAGAGTCCAGTCCCCTGCCTTCCACTAGCAGGACCAAGTATTGTCCCTGACTCTCCCTCCCCGCAGATCCCTAAATGGCCCCCTCAAGGATTGAACTCACAACACTGGGTTTAGCAGGCCAATGCTCAAACCATGGAGCTAAAAAAGCAAAAGCTCTAGTTGCACTTTAAATTGAAACAATTTAGTTTTCTTGAAATTTGTTAGCTTTATCCTACAGGCTTGGACTTGCTTCTATTCTGTGTCAGTATTATATTAGTGGTTATTAACCCCTCCCACCCCCAAATACTCTTCCTGAAACACAGTAATCCAACTTTTAAAGTCTGTAAAAAATAGAAACGTCATAGCTAACTCTTAACTAGGGGTGTGCATGTGTATTTGTGAAATTGGTACCACAACAATTTCAATTTCACTGGTATAGTTAAACAAAAAAATTAAACTTTCTCCTTTAACTCTTCCCTAGGCTAATCATATATTTTAAAAATGTATTCAGTGAATTCATACTTTGAATGGAAGATTTATGTTTGAGCATTCAGATTTATTATAGTGTGTAGGAAAGGCAGTCCCGATGTATTACTGCGGTACGTAAATATCAGGAATGGTTGTGAAAAACCTGATCTGTGAGAACACTGCAATGTGAAGGAATGACCTTAGTTTGAGCTACAAGGATTTCAGCAGCCAACAGGAAATGATGAAATGAGCTCTGAGAGAATTTTGCTTGTGGAACTGGAGGTCATACAGAGCTGTGTAAGGAAAAGACAGGTACTGAAGCTGGTCTGTGAAGTTATGCAACTGAACTTGGCATCTGGAAGAAAAATGTGAGTTACTTAAGGTGTACATTTTATTAAGGTAGACCTTATGCAAACTGCATGTTTAATGAATTGTTAAACAGCTTTAATTTTTTTCAGAGCCCTCCTAGGTTTCGGCTGCTTAGTACAAATAGTTTGAAACTATTTTGGCTGAACTGATATTTAGCTAGCAGCTTGGAAAAAAAAAAAATACTGAATGAGTTTGGTAAAATGATACCCTACCTTATTAACAGAAGGTATTAGCTAAAATCCATGGAAACATTCTTTCATTTTATCAGTATGGCGATCATATTACTTGTGGTAGAGATTGTGGATTTATGCTTTTGCTTAGCATTGTTTCTATTTTTTTTGTAAGTACTTTACAGATAGATGCTTATATTTTGTGATATATGCTCTGTCAGATTCCTGCATACTTTGCTTGACAGCTTATCTTGAAAGAGTTTTCATCTCTGGGGCAATACCTTTATTATGATTTTCCAGTTTCCTTCTATAATCATAGAATCTTGGTGTATTCATGTCATTTTTGCAGCTAGGGAAGCAGTTACTTTGCCAAGATTGCTGTAAATGCTGTTTCATGCCTTTCTGTTAGAGAATACACAAAATTCATGTCCTCTTCTTATTCTACCATCTTTACTACTTACCCCCGCTCCCTGCCCAACAAAAACAAACCAAAAACTCAACCTTCCAGGGGCTAACAGCATAACTTCGTCATACTTCCAAATACCACTGGCTGTTATGCAAGTCATAATACTACTTTCAAATCTGAGTTTCCTACATGTCAAGATGGAGTAAAGCACTGAGCAAACAGTTTTTAATATTTAGCCTGCATAAATGTTGGTGTAAGTAGAGACTTGTATTGAATTAAGATTTTTGCTGTAAGAAGGTTTCATATGTGGGCATCTGTGTAGCTTACTATCCTTTCAATTACCCCAGTTAAATCAATAGTTCAGCTATTTCTCAATGTCATGCTTTAATTTATAACAGGTGATATGGGACAAAGATTACAGTGATACACTTCCAGGTTTCTATACTTCTGTAAATTAATAGATTTAAGATATAGTATAATTATTTATACTTAGCAAAATTTTCAATAATAGTTTCTGTATGCTCTGTTAAAATGACTCTGCCACAGAGCAGTTTAATGTTAATATTTGGAACACCAAATAGATTTCATTTCTTTCAATACCAAGTTGTTTGAAAGAATTGCTGACCATTGCATGCTTTTCAAAGGTAACCTGATTGGGTGGGGTGGGGAAGAAATAGTCTTGTGCCCTTTTTTGCAGCTTTGTGACATAAATGTGGCCTGAAAGGTTTCAATCACAAGAGCTCTGCTTGGTTTTTCATGTTAGAAATTAAGGTCAGTCATGTTAGAAGACTTTGATAGGAGAAGCAGTGGAATGGGTAACATCACAAGAGCCAAGGGAGTGAAAGTTGGACAATTGAAATGGGAAGGGATTTTTCATCAGACTGAACTTTCTTTAAACACGTGTTTAGCTTCAGCAACTAACAGTTTAAATAAAAGAAGCCTTCACTAAAGATTCAACACCTCTGCTCCTTCAATTAAGGTACTAAAACTCATTGTCCCTGAGACCTCCCAGTAGTCCTTCAGCAAAAACAAGGAAGGACAGTTGTGATATACTTGTTATTTGTAAAGCCGTTAAAAAATCCCAAAACTTTTAAAGAAGGCCTCCATGATTTTTAATAAAAAAAATTAAAAAATTCTTTGCAGATCACCTTTGAAAGAGCTACAATAATGCAACATTCTGTTCAATTTTTCAGTCTTGTAATTTGAATATAATAATCCTTGTCTGGGATAGACATCTGAAATTTGCTATGAAAATTAGATGTCAGAGGAGTATTGCTCAAATGAAAGTATATGGGTATGTCCTCTAAACTGGCAATAGTCCCGTCTTTCTTTGCTAATTATACATGCGCTTGTGCTCACGTACACACTGTGTTCATATAAATGCTTAATTCTTTGGATACTGTGTGAACACATCCCATTCTTTCATTTGACTGCCAGAATAGAAAATGCAGATATTCTATAAAGATTTAATATATGATGAAATAACTGGGGTTCTGGTGAGTGTTCAGGTTTTTTGGGGGTGGTGAGAGTATAAGAGGAAAAGGAGAAACTAATCAGCTCTAATCACCATCATTATTTAGCGAGAGTTTTGTCCATTTAAAACTCTCTCTGCTTTTACACACAATTATTTTGCTCAATGACTATAAAAATTATATAACAAACTGAAATATTCCTAACTCTCTTAAAAAAGGATAAAGACAAGTTGGAAATAGCTTTAAACTTTCTTGTTGCCTGTGTTTCAGGTTACTGAAAAGGAGAAATGACTACAATTTCAAATTACTAATCTTTATTTAGGGTGTCTGTTTCACTTATTTACATTTCACTCATGTTGGTCAAAAATGTTTTGTTTACTTTTTCTTTCTAGCTCTTTTGCATTAGTTGCAATATTAGTGTTTTAAATCAATGGTCATTTTGAAAATTAAAAATTACATTATAGGGAGTCTTGTAAAATGCCTTAGTTTAAAAACGTAAGTTTCTGTTTTGTTTATATTTAATATTTTGGATCTAATTACCCAACAAATTGGCTGTATATTTTCATGGTTCCTATTATAGCAGCAGAAGAGAGTTGCTGTCAGGGTTGGAGAACTGGTTGTCTCCTAATCCCCCCGACTTCATCCTGTTACTCCTCTTTAGGGTTTCCAGCTGTCTAATTGCACAAACCCAAACACCCTTGCCCCACCCCTTTCATACCCCTTCTGCGAGGCACCGTCCCCACTCACTCCAGTTGCTCGCTCTTCCCAATCCTCACTGACTTCTACTGGTCTGGGGCAGGGGGTTGAGGTGCGGGACAGGGTGCAGGCTCTGGGCTACGGGGTGGGGCCGAGGTGTTCAAAGTGTGGGAGGTGCTTCCGGGCTGAGCCTGGGGCAGGTGGTTGGGGTGCAGGAGAGGGTATGGGCTCTGGGAGGGAGTTTGGGTGCGGGCTCTGGGCTGGGGCAGAGGGTTGGGTTGCGGGAGGGGGCGAGGGGGACAGCGCTTACCAGGGGTGGCTCCCAACAGTGACCGGCACATCCCTCTGGTAGCAGCTCCAGGGTGGGGAGGGGGAGCAGGGAGCTCTGCGCGCTGCCCCTGCCCGCAGGCACTACCTCCGCAGCTCCTATTGGCCACGGTGCCCAGCCAATGGGAGCTGCAGAGTTGGCGTTCAGGGCAGGGGCAGCACGCAGAGATCCCATGTTCCCCCCCATCCCCCAGGGGCCGCAGGGATGGTGCTGGCTGCTTCCGGGAGCGGCAAAGGCAGGCAGGAAGCCTGCCTTAGCCCCACTGCGCTGCCGGACTGTTAGCACCCAAAATCTCCCGGTTTGGCTGCAGTAGCCTCCGGGAGATAGGGCCAGATTCCAGGAGATTCGTGGTGAAACCGGGAGGGTTGGCAACCATACTCCTGTTGCATTTGCCAGGATGTTGATACTCCTTTCTGTATTCTGTGGACCATAATGAATGTCTTAATTCAAAAGCAAATGTTGTCCACAGCAGGAGTTGAACCCACCACATAGTAACTGCTCTTACTACTCTGGCTCAAGAAGGTGTCTTTCCATAAACCCTGTATCTAGAGATGTGTGGAGCATGGGCTAGCTTGATGGTGGAAGTGGGTAAGTCTACGCTGCAGTGTAAGCTCAGAGGTCAAACTCTGGATCAAGCATAATGCCACTTCTGTCTACACACAAATCATGCTAACTCAGGGCTTGGACTCAGGGTCCCAAGAATCCCACAGGGATGGAAGGTCTGAGCATGAGGTAAACCCGACCCAGGTTCAAGAATTATTGCTTTGCAGTGTATATATGGCCACACTGGACTTCTGCTCTGGAAGTCCTCAAAAGTACCCTGCAAACCCAGGGGCTGACTTTTTGTCCTCTGGATAGTCAAGTTTGGTGGACAGTTAGGTTTTCCCAAACTGCACCACAAACAAAGGGCTAGAGTTGCCCCTTTTGGGAGGGCTCTAGGAAGTCTGGGATATGGGTGATTGGACTCAGTCCTGCAGAATGCAGTGTAGAGCTTGGAGCACCAAGTTGGGACCTAGGGTTCAACAATTCCTAACCTGGGGTTACAAATGAGTGTAGACAGTCAAGTCCTAGGTTAACAAACCCAGCGTCTGCAAACTCAAATTCTACTAACCCTGGGTTTACATTACAGTGTAGACCTACTCAGTGTTGCTCTTGGGCCTCACTCTCTGGAGTGTGGGCAGTCTACTGTGATAGCAGCTTAGTAAAGACTTCAACTTTTACCCTACATTTGTAACTTTCTGTACCTGTAACGCTTTACATTTTTTCTACCCTTTTGTTCCTTTTTTCTAAAATATTAAGCTTTTTTTTTCTAGAAACTGAAACTAGAAGGAAGCCGTTACAGGTAACATATAGGATATAGACTTGACTATGTGAATTCTGGAATATGAAACTTCAGGTAATGGACTCTTAGGGGTAGCACTGCTTTTTGTTAACGTTCAGGCTTCTAGAGGCTGCTGTGTCACACTTACCATACTGTAGCTTGCCTTTGCTAAGTTATTCTTGTTCATTAGTTGGCAAACAGACTGTAGCACAGTTTCTGTGCCTTTGAAAGGATTAAAAAACATAGAATCATTTCAAAATACTTTTGAACCAAAGACTTGGGAAAAGTTTCTTTGTATTGATAACATTAGTAAGTCTCGGACTACCTTAAATCAGGTTAGCCATGAAATGTTCTATATTAAGTTGAAGTACGCTAGAAATTGTTTCATCATCAAGCACATGAAAAAAAAGTGGGTCATCAATGGCAAATATATTAAGAAAATTATTTTTAAACAGCTTCCTAGGAATGTTACTTTTATACACTAATCAAATAAAATAGGAACACTTGTTTGGTCCAACACTATACATACATTTTCCTGAAAGTAAACTACTCTTTACATGTGGTTTACCTGTCTTTTTTCCTGGCCACTGCATTATGTACTACGTAGACATCAACATTCAGTATTCTTCAAAGAAGCATGGCCAGTAAGTGGACTCTAGTGGTGAGACACTCCACCAGACTTCATAATTACTAGGAATTTGAGTTTGCATATCTAGAAACTATTTGATAGAGAAATCAAAGATGGAAAACTTCTCTCTCTCCTAGTACTTGGTTGATACTTGTGTGTGTTGAGATACGTAGAACTAAAAAGTAATTGCATTTAGATGGTCTGCAAAATTCCAAAATCTATAGTGACATTTTGTACCCATAAACAAGAACACTTCTCATTTAGTAGTTGGATAGTCTTGATTCAATACTGAGTGTTAAGTGACTTTGCATCATGGATTGTTCTGCAGTGGAATCCTTGAGGGCATCTCAGTAATGCTTTCAGTAAGAACTGCTGATTTGACAAGAAGCATTATTGATCAGGGAACCAGGCTGTAGTACTGGACTTCTAGATACATTAACTCCCTGGAGTATGTTTGCTATCTGCTTTTAAAACATAACAAATACAGCCTTTTGTAATATAGTAAAAGTAATTTAGATTTCAACCTTTTAATTTAATTTTAGTTCCAATATTTACCTGACTGCTGTCTCCTCATATGAAGAATCAGATTCTGTTTGTTAACTACAGAGATTTTGTAAAGCAGTGTTTCTCAACCTTTTTGATACCAGGGACCAGCTTGCTGCCTTCCTAAGCTGTGTCAAGGAGATCTCGGGGACTGGTCCTGGTACATGGACTACGTTGAGAAACACTGGCTTAAAGGAATGATGGGAAGGCGGTGTTAACTATTCTCAAATACCTTATTGGCCTGAAAGACACACTAGCACAGTGTTTCTCTAATGCAGCCTCTGGCTTTTCTTGTGACCACAGCCTCCTGGGCTGTAATTCGGGGTGGAGGGGCAAAGCAGTGCGGCTCCCATCCCTCCTCCCCACCCCCCCCCCCCAGTTGGTCTGGGATACATCGCCTTGGAGCTGTTTGCTGGGGCCGCCAGCAGGGGTTGGGCCCTGCCCCTCCTCTGGATACAGCTGGGGCACAACGCTGTAGGAGCAGGCAGCAGGTGAGTCCCCACCTTCCTGGTTGGTGGGGCTCAGGCTTTGGGTTTCAGCCCTGGGGTGCTAGGCTCTGGCCGCGCGGCTTTGGGCTCTGTCCCTGGGCCCTGTTCCCTGGGCTTCAGGCTCTGGTCCACAGCTGCCTCCATCAGCCACCCATCCATCCCCATTGCCTCTGGCCTCCCCAACCAGGGATTAATTCGTTCCCAGGCTTGCCAGGGCTGAGTAAGTCTGCTGTGAAAAGTGATACGTGTATGTTTAATATCACTTCTTACAACTAACATACTAGCTAGCAGTATATAAATTACAATGATTTGGATGTGTATGTGACGTTGTGCAGTCTATATGGTTTTATAAAAACTTGATAATAAGTCAATATAATGTAACTGAGATAGTTTTAGAGAAAATACGGTAATAAGTGAATGTAAGTAACTGGGATATGCCTCATGCAAAAGGTCTCTTGTAAGGTATCATTACAAAGCTTATAATCTACTGAGTGTGATCATCTGATTTGTATAAATGTACCACTCTTGTATCTAAAACTAGAAATATAAAATGTAACTCTGAGGGCCTATTGTAATTGTGTAAAGTGTGGACCATTAATGATGGTTTGGAATCTCGATGACTCCCATTGTCTGCAGATGGCTGTATTTACCTGTGAGTCTTCCTGTATATGTGTGTGCTGGCAAGTGAGTAATGAAGTCTTGCAGTGACATGTGATCATGTCACCTGAACTGGAATCCATCTTTAACCTGGTGCTTTTCCAGTGAGGGGGGGTGGAAACCCAGAGAGACAAAGAGTTCCCGCCTTATGCAAAAGATATATAAAGGGGGGAAGAGAACAGAGAGGGAGAGGAGCCATCATGAAGAATCCCCTAGCTACCACCTGAGCTGCAACAAGAGCTGTACCAGGGGAAAGAATTGTGCCCAGGCCTGGAAGGTGTCCAGTCTGAGAAAAACTTACTGAAGCATCTCTGAGGGTGAGATTATCTGTATTCAGTTTGATTAGGCATAGATTTGCGCATTTTATTTTATTTTGCTTGTGACTTACTTTGTTCTGTCTGTTACTACTTTGAACCACTTAAATCCTACTGTCTGTATTTAATAAAATCGCTTTCTATTTAGTAATTCACTCAGAGTATGTATTAATACCTGGGGGAGCAAACAGCTGTGCATATCTCTCTATCAGTGTCATAGAGGGCGAACAATTTATGAGTTTGCCCTGCATAAACTTTATGCAGGGTAAAACGGATTTATTTGGGTTTAGACCCCATTGGGAGCTGGGCATCTGAGTGCTAAAGACAAGCACGCTACTGCGAGCTGTTTTCAGGTAAACTTGCAGCTTTGGGACAAGTGATTCAGACCCTGGGTCTGTGTCTGGAGCCAAACGGGAGTGTCTGGCTCAGCAAGACAGGGTGCTGGAGTCCTGAGCTGGCAGGGAAAACAGAAGCAGGGGTAGTCTTTGCACATCGGGTGGCAGCTCCCAAGGGGGTTTCTGTGATCCAACCCGTCACAGTGTATATGTGCATATTTGTTTTTGCTAAAGCTAATTAAGTATTTTAGAAAAATGTGACAGTGGCCACCAGAAAGAGTTGGTGGCCGCATTCCGAGGCCACCAGGTAATTTGTCCTGAGAGCCCCTGCACTAGCAATCCAGGTTCAGTTGTGGTTCAGCTAATGAGTCTGACCTTTGCAGACAGCACTGCATTCATTTATTATGTACAGCGTGTTGCCATCAATCAGACATGGAAACTAATTTTCCATAAAATATCAACCTATCGCCTAATATACCTAAAATTGTTGCACCTAGGTCAGATGTTGTATCAAGCAGCATTGTAACTGTACATAAATATGCATATTTGAGTTTTTCTTTACACATGACAGAAATATCTCTTGCACTGTAAAGTGAGAAAATTGAGCTCATTTGCTACTTTACAGTGCTATAATCCTTAATGTGTTCGCTCTAAATAGCTCTAACTCAGGGATGGGCAATTTTTTTGGCCTGAGGGCCACATCTGGGTATAGAGCTTGTATGGTGGCCGTGAATGCTAATGAAATTGGGGTTTGGGGTGCAGGAGGGGATGAGGGCTCTGGCTAGGGGTACGGGCTCTGGGGTGGGGTTGGGAATGAGGGATTTGGGGTTGCAGGAGGGTTCTCTGGGCTGGTACGGAGGGCTTCGCAATGGGGATCAGGGTTAGGAAGTGGTGGGGGAGGGTGCAGGCTTTGGATGGTGCTTACTGGAAGCAGCAGCATGTCCCCCCTCTGGCTCCTACACACAGGCACGGCCCCTGCACATGCCCTGTCTGCAGGCACCGCCCCTGCAGTTCCCATTGGCTGTGGTTCCCGGTCAATGGGAGCTGCGGGGCGGGGGGAGGGTTGCGCTTGGGGCAGGGGCAGCGTGCAGAGCCCCCTGGCTGCCCCTACGCATAGAAGTCGGAGGGGGGGACATGCTGCTGCTTCCAGGAGTTGTGCAGAGCGGCAGCATGTGCTCATGGTGCGGCTTCCGACCCTGCTCCCCGGCTGGAGCGCTGAAGCAGGGCAAGCTAAGTTCCCTGTAAACTGCGCGGCTGCACAGCAGCCTATTTAGCACTGTGCAGGCGCTTAGGGAAACCTCTGGGGACCTGCCGGGGGAGGAGCGCCCCTCCCCCGACCCCAACTCACCCTGTATCCCAGACCTGCTGCGGCCGGCATGGCACGCGCTAGGGAAGGGGTGGCTATCCTTCAGCCCCAGAGCTCCCGCGACGGGGACAGGCGCCTCTCTTCTCCCCCACCCCCCTAAGCCCAGGTGCTTCTGCGGGAAGAGAGCACTTGGAGGAGTTCTCTCTCTCTCTCTCTCTCTCGCTGCCGTAGCCCTAGAGCACCCTCCTGCACCCCAAACCCCTCATCCCCGGCCCCACCCCAGGGCCTGCACCCAACCCTCTGCCCCAGCCCTGAGCCCCTCATCCTTGGCCCCAGCCGGAGCCCTCACCCTCTGCCCCACCCTTGAACCCCTCATGTCCGGCCCCACCCCAGAGCCTGCACCGGCAGCTGGAGCCCTCACACCCCTCATGGTGTCACACATCACCTCCATATTGGTGCACATAAAATTCATTCTGCACATGGGTGGGAAAAATCAGAGGGAACACTGGAAGCCCCCGACCCTGCTCCCCGTCGGGAGTTTGAGGGCTGGATTAAAAGTTCTGATGGGCCAGATGCGAGCCGTAGTTTGCCCACACCTGCTCTAACTGCACAGAAAACTATGTAGGTATCTCTTTGGGATTTAATTTACAATAAATGTCTTGTCATAATTTGTCAGCTAAAATATAAACAAATTTGTCTGCTGCAAATTACTGAGGCTTGTGTTTTCATGGAATTGTGGTATAGATGTAGAGGATATGGTCCAAGTTTAGTACAATTAAACTACTTCTCAGTAAACTTGTTTTCATCAGTGATGAGGCAGATTTGTTTCAACAACTTCCGCTCATCCTATTTGTGGATGAATAGGAAGTGGTTGCAGGTGAAGCTCATGAGTTAGAATAGCTGCAGTGAAGGAAGTGCAGAGGAAAGAAAAGAGATGTGCAGAGACAGAGAAGAGAAACAAGAGGAGAATGGGAAAGGAAGAGAGCAGAAATGGTGACTGTAAAAGGGAATACTTTTTCTCACTGAATGACACTGACGATATGGTACTGAACAAATAACTAATAGTTCAGTTACAATATAAAGGCCATAGTCTACCTTTGATTTTTGTACAAATCTCCAATTGATATTGGTGGCTGTCCTGGTATGTATTGAGAATAATATGGAGTCCAAACGTATAACCTAGCACACAGCTGGCAAAGTTAAAAATGGAATTGAGCCGTCTCCCCAGTACTTAGCATTTTTATGCTACTTTGTACATTCGCTGTACTACTCTCATTGACTTCAGTTGCAGAAGCATTAAGCATTTACAAACTGACCCATGTGTCTAAAGTTGGGTACCCATAAAATAAGCAACAAACAGTTAGTGGCCACCTATGAAAATTTTGGCATCAGTAACTTCCCAGCATCACATAGGAACTATATGGCAGGATTCAGTTCTCCAGAGTATTATTCAAGTGCTTAAAGCATAAGAGGATCCTTTCTCTTCCTATAATCCTCTGCTCCATTCACTACACACAGTCCAACTTCTGCAACAAAGGAGGCAGGGGTCCTACAGACAACAGGTTCATTCACTATACAACCCAGTTCATTTCCTGAGCACTGTGCATTCAGGACACTGAATGAGGCAGGGAAAAAACCCCAATGATCATCTAATTAGACTGTGTCATAATGCATAAGCACAAGGGGTCTGAATTACATTTGCACAGTTAACCTTCATTCTGGCACTTTCTAACTTTTGAGTGCTTGACTTTTGCAACCTTAATGCTCTTGTAATGTTGTTTTTTGGATGTAAATTAAAAAAAAAACAAAAACCTAACCCTGAAGATATAATTTCAATCATGTTAACTCCACACATGAATCATCAGCAGCATTGAATCCTTTAGATCTATTGTACAGATCTCTACCACTTCAATTACAGAGGTAACTGATATCAGTAGTAGGCTGTTACCCTCTGTGGACTAGTAACAAGAGGGGGATAAGACCCAATTTGTCAGTGGGTTTCATAGCTGTTTGCTAGACAGCAAAGGAATGTTCAGACTTGTAATCTTGGTTCTGTTTCCAGGTTCTGGAACAGAATGTGCTGTTGTGGGCTAGATCTTTCTTGCCCTGTCCACCCCAAATGCTCTCTCTGTCCCCTAATATTTACTCCCAACAGCTTACGCCTGTGTGCCATCTCCCTGCCCTATTCCTCCCCGCTCCCTTGACTTATCCCTCTGAATTCCAGTCAGGTTGTTACCTCCTTGTGGATACCAGCAGGGGAGAATTGAAAGCACAGGAGAGATGGGATCCCTGCACTTAATTCCTGCTCCTGTTGCCACAGAGGCCCCTCGCTGCCAGGAGAAGCTCCTGGGCTGAAGCATGCCCATTACACACAATCTTCTGACAATTTAGCTACTAAGCTCTAACAAGCCTCTACTAACTGTGCATACTGCATCTCTTCCCCCTTCCCCCCCCCCCCGGCCTATAATTTAGCCAAATTTGGATGGATTTTCACTGAGATGACAAGATTCTCTGCCAAGTTTCTAGTCCCCGCTCCAAATCAGAGGGATTAGAGGTTTTTCAGTGAAACAGTTGTAAGAAATTTTTTTAACATGGGCAAAACTTATTTTTCCTTAATCTCATTCTGAGAAACAGCTGAAATGTTTAAATAAATAAATTTTGCATCAGGCAAACACCCACCAGGAGACATTTCAGCCTGAATGGTTTAAGTTTGGCATTTATAAACAACTAAAACAGGGTCTTTATAATGGGAAGTTTTAGGCAACTTAACTGTTGGTGTTGCGCCGCTTCCCGTAGCTCCCTTTGGCCGGGAACAACAAACCATGGCCACTGGGATCTACGGGCAGCCATGCAATTGTAAACAAATGGTCTGGTGGCCCGCCAGTGGATTACCCTGATGGGCTGCAGGTTGCCCACCACTAGTGTAGAGTAATGGATCCTTAGCTTTTGTATATAGGATCCACAGATCCATTAACCAGTGAGCTCTCTGTCTGCATGAAGCTGCCTAGGCAGAGCCTTTCAGTTTTCATTCTGCCTCCATAGCTGCAGACTGTTTACCAAACTTCTTGTTGCAGAGCAAAAACATTTTATATAAATTAGCTTTCTATAGTTTCTGGTCCTCTCCTACATTGAGAATTTAAGGGTCTGGTTCTTGTCTTCTGCCGAGACTCCATTGGTGATTGTTCTCAGCCTCTGCACACTCAAATATACAGCATGGAAGAAAGAGGGGAAAAGCACAGATGTATGCTGTTTGCTCCAGCCCATTTGGAATGCCTAGATGGGTTAGATGGCCTGTGCCTGCTAACAGTGGGGGGAAGGGAAAGGGCGGGGACAACCCCAGAACAGCTTGAACCTTGCCCCCCCCTTCTGGCAGTTGTCAGCTCCCAGCTGTCCCGCTGCCTCAGCTCCCAGCTGTTCTGGTCCTGCCTCTGCCTCTCCCTGCCTGGCACAGCTGCTCCGCAGGGAGGGGGCTGGGCTGACCACACCATGTGACAGAGCAATCAGGCGGTGGGGGGACATGTGACCCTGCATGTGCCCCTCCCCCCCATGCTTCTTCATCACGGGTATCTGCATATTCTGTGATCAGGAACGCTTCACATCAGAGTAGAGGCAGCTGGGGCAAGGACCTTCATGGAGTCCCTCTCTTGAACTAAGATCAGCAACCACAGACCCAGAGCAGCAAGAACACTGGATCCTGGAGCAGGTTTCAGAGCTGACACCCAGGGGAAAAACTGGAACATGACCCCTCTAAAGAATGGGACAAGCTACCCTTTCATGGTGTCAAGTAGCAAAAAAACTTCAGGACCAGACTCCAAAGAGAAACTGCTGAGCTCCAATTCATTTGCAAATTTGACACCATCAGATCAGGATTAAACAAAGACTGTAAATGGCTATCCAACTACAGAAGCAGTTTCTCCTCCCTTGGTGTTCACACTTCAACTGCTAGCAGAGCACCTCACCCTCCATGATTGAACTAACCTCGTTATCTCCACACTGATTTATACCTGCCTCTGGAGATTTCCATTACTTGCATCTGAAGAAGTGAGGTTCTTACCCACGAAAGCTTATGCTCCCAATACTTCTGTTAGTCTCAAAGGTGCCACAGGACCCTCTGTTGCCTTTCATGGTGGTGCATGTGTATGTGGCTACAACTGTGGTCCAGGTTCTTATGCCCATGCTCCCTACTCCTTAGAAGTGCTTGAGGTGGGAGAGGGCTGAAGGGGACATAGGAGAAGTAGTCAATGAGCACAGATATACCCCCTTCTCTAAGGAATTTTCTTAACAGCCTGCTATCCACTCAGACAGAGGGGCCTCAGTCTGTCCACTGCCCCCTTCCCTTGGGGCTTCCCTTCCAGCACTCAGTCCCAGGGTATGCTCTCCCCTTTCAGGGCCGGAGCCTGATCCCTCTGAGAGGCTTTGTCATCACCAGCCTCAGTTAATTGAAGGGTTCAGAAGAGTGTTCATTTTTCAAATTTAGTATCATGGATCTGTATCTGGCATAGCAATTTTTCTCTAGCAGTGTCCCCCATTGTGCAGACTCAATCAAAGCCTCCATCTCAAGGGATGTATGCAAGGGTTTCAATACCTGGCAAAAAGAAGGGTCAGGTCCAGGGAATTGGATTGCTTCCTCTTCAGTTAGGGGATTCCAGCAAGAGATTCTTCCTGTAACACCAGATGGCAAGAATCCCTGGGGCAAACTAGAAAGAGAAAACAAGAGGGCGGTTCAGTGTCCAGTCCCCACAGTCATCTGGCTTGCTTTCTTTCCCAGGTTCTCACAGGACAAAAATAAATAAAAATCAATTTATTCATATCTGAATACTGGTGACATCGTAGTAGAATTTCTAGAAGCTGTCTTGACCTGTCACTAGCTTCGAGCACTCAGTAGTTGACCTCCAGTGAGCTGCTGCACACCATCTAACCATCTCTTTCCTGGTCATTCCCTACTAGGATGACATTCCACCTCTCTTTCCATGGTAACTTGCTTGAGGTTATTTACATCTCTATGCTTGATGCGATCAAAATACATAAGTTTGCCCCTGTTGATTTGACAGCAGGGTCTGCTTCTCTTCAGTAAAGTTTATAGCAAAAGCATTTGTTGTTTTTTCCATCAAAGGGAGATGCAAAAGTCTTCACAGCACCAAACTCAAAGGCTTCAGTTTTCTTCTTGTTAGCAGCATTCATTTCCCATGATTCACATCCATATGTTGCTATGGAAAAGTTAAGCTTTTCACCAGTTGAACCTTCATATAGTTGGAGATGCCATGTTTTTTCCAAACATTTGTAACAGCTGAGTGAGCCATTTTTAGTTTTTCAATTTCTCTGAAACAGCCTTCTTTGATTATGTATGGCTGTGTATTGGATATGTCAAAAAGGCTGTACTACTCAGGAAATCCAGGAACCAGACCCCAAACTCTTTCATCTATGTCTGAGTGTTCTGATGCTTGATTTTTCCAGGGAGGGGCAGGTTTAAGAAGGAAGCACAAATCACATCTTATAGGCACAAGAGTCACTTGGTATCTTTCAGGAAGGGGGACAACTTTCAGATTCAGAACAGAACCCACAGGAGGGGAAGCAGGAAAAATGTTCAGTTATTCAAATCCATGTCTAAGAAGGCAGTTACCAGTTTAGGTCTATCTCCTGAGGAAATGTCTAAGGCCAGGTCTACCCTATAAAATTACATTGGTATAACTACGTTGCCCAGGGGTTTAACAAATCCACGCCCCTGAGCCACACAGTTATACTGAGTTAACCTCTGGGTCAATAGGAGGGCTTCTCTTGTGGAGGTGGATTAACTATGCCAACAGGAGAAGCTCTCCCGTCGGCGTACTGTTGTCTTCATTGAAGTGCTACAGCGGTGCCATTGCACCGTGGCATTTTAAGTGTAGACCTGCTCTCAGAAAGACAAAGGAGGAACTGGATCAGAAGAGCAGCAACACCGTTCAAAAGTACTGTTCCTCAGGATCCCGAACTGAACCTTACATTTTGTCTCAGGATGGCCTTGACCGATGTGATCAAGGAAGAAGGGGGATCATCAGGGAAAACTGAGAGATTAAACAACGTGGCTAAGAATTGCTTCAATATGCACCAGTCTGAATCAAATTTTGTTTCTCTTCCTAAGGTCAATGTGACACTGCATATGTAGATGTATAAACATTCCACTGCCCCAATATAAGTTATACAGTCTCTCAACTAGGTTGCATATCACTGTTCATAAAATTGCATTTCAATTTCCTTGGATTATTATTACATGACTTTTTCACATCCTTCAATTGATCTGTTTCTCTGTTACCTTTGGATCCCAGCGCTTCTAATAGTTTGTTGTCCTTTGGCCTTGCCCTAGGGTTATGAAGGTATTAGCTGTTTTGGACCTTCCCTCAGGCAGGAAGGGGTCACCTCTATCCAAGACCATGGCATGTCTACATGACTATTAAAACAACAAGGAGTCTGGTGGCACCTTAAAGACTAACAGATTTATTTGGGCATAAGCTTTTGTGGGTAAAAACCTCACTTCTTCAGATGCATAGAGTGACAGTTACAAATGCAGGCATTATGTATTGACACATGGAGAGCAGGGAGTTACTTCGCAAGTGGAGAACCAGTGTTGACAGAGCCAATTCAATCAGGGTGGATGTAGTCCACTCCCAATAATGGATGAGGAGGTGTCAATTCCAGGAGAGGAAAAGCTGCTTCTATAATGAGCCAGCCACTCCCAGTCCCTATTCAAGCCCAGATTAATGGTGTTAAATTTGCAAATGAATTTTAGTTCTGCTGTTTCTCTATAAAGTCTGTTTCTGAAGTTTTTTTTGTTCAATGACTTTTAAATCTGTAATAGAATGACCAGGGAGATTGAAGTGTTCACTTACTGGCTTTTGTATGTTACCATTCCTGATGTCCGATTTGTGTCCATTTATTCTTTTGCGGAGGGACTGTCCAGTTTGGCCAATGTACATGGCAGAGGGGCATTGCTGGCACATGATGGCATATGTAACATTTGTAGATGTGCAGGTGAATGAGCCCTTGATGGTGTGGCTGATGTGGTTGGGTCCTCTGATGGTGTCGCCAGAGTAGATATGGGGACAGAGTAGGCAATGAGGTTTGCTACAGGGATTGGTTCCTGGGTTGGTGTTTCTGTGGTGCGCTGTGTAGTTGCTGGTGAGTATTTGCTTCAGTTTGGGGAGTTGTCTGTAAGCGAGGACTGGCCTGCCTCCCAAGGTCTGTGAGAGTGAGGGATCATTTTCCAGGATAGGTTGTAGATTGTGGATAATGCGCTGGAGAGGTTTTAGCTGCGGGATATATGTGATGGCCAGTGGTGTTCTGTTGTTGTCCTTTTTGGACTTGTCCTATACTAAGTGATTTCTGGGTACCCGTCTTCTCTGTCAATCTGTTTCCTCACTTCTCCAGGTGGGTATTGTAGTTTTAAGAATGCTTGATAAAGATCTTGTAGGTGTTTGTCTCTGTCTGAGAGGTTGGAGCAAATTAGGTTATATCTTAGGGCTTGGCTGTAGACAATGGATCATGTGATGTGTCTTGGATGGAAGCTAGAGGCATGTAGGTACGTATAGCGGTCAGTAGGTTTCCGGTATAGAGTGGTGTTTATGTGACAGTCACTTATTTGCACTGTAGTGTCCAGGAAGTGTCTCTCTTGTGTGGACTGGTCCAGGCTGAGGTTGATGGTGGGGTGGAAATTGTTGAAGTCCAGGTGGAATTCTTCAAGGGCCTCCTTTCCTTGGGTCCATATGATGAAGATGTCTTCAATGTAGCGCAAGTAGAGGAGGGGCACTAGGGGACAAGAGCTGAGGAAGCGTTGCTCTAAGTCAGCCATAAAAATGTTGGCATACTGTGGGGCCATGCGGGTACCCATAGCGGTGCCACTGACTTGAAGGTATAAGTTGTCCCCAAATCTGAAGTGGTTGTGGGTGAGGACAAAGTTACAAAGCTCAGCCACCAGGCGTGCTGTGGCCTCATCAGGGATACTGTTCCTGACAGCTTGTAGTCCATCCTCATGTGGAATATTGGTGTAAAGTGCTTCTACATCCATGGTGGCCAGGATGGTGTTTTCAGGAAGAACAGCAATGCATTGTAGTTTCCTCAGAAAGTCGGTGGTGTCTCAAAGATAGCTGGGAGTGCTGGTAGCGTAGAGTCTGAGGAGAGAGTCCAAATAGCCAGATAGGCATTGGCACTCTTACAGCAGAACTGAGATGATGGGGCGTCCAGGGTTTCCGGGTTTATGGATCTTGGGTAGCAGATAGAATACCCCACTCATGTTAGTGAGATTAAGGCTATCACAGATACCTACCCATGCTGCAGCCACACCTTTACTTGCAGTGAAGACATACCCACAGTCTTTCTCTATCAATCAACATCAAAGACCACTTGCTGAGAGCAATAGCAGCCTCTTACACACCATATGATGGAGTCTGGTGGGCTTAGGGTGACCAGATAGCAAGTGTGAAAAATCGGGATAGGGTGGGGGGTAATAGGAGCCCATATTTAAAAAAAAAAAAAAAAAAAAAAAAAAAATCAGGGCTGTCCCTATAAAATCGGGACATCTGGTCACCCTAGCTGCCACCTGGTCATCCACACACATCTACCCAAAATCTTAGGGCTAGTCTACACTGGCACTGCCATGGCAGCACTTTAACATGACTTGAGTAGTCGCGGCAGAGTGCTGGGAGAAAGCTCTCCCAGCGCTCTAAAAAAAAAAAAAAAAAAAAACAATCTCCATGAGGGGCATAGCTACCAGCACTGGAGGCGTGGCTGGTACACTGTCTACACTGGTGCTTTACAGTGCTGAAACTTGCTGCGCTCAGGGATGTGTTTTTTTTTTCCACACCCCTGAGCGAGAAAGTTGCAGCGCTGTAAAGTGCCAGTGTAGACAAGCCCTTACAAGCTGGGCATTCAGACATTGGCAGATGCTGCCTGTGGTCTCCCAGTAGTAAAGGAATTAAAAAACCCTTTATATAGTTCTGTTTGAATTGAACCCTCCCTAAAGGCAAATTGCTTTACAAATTCCAATGGTTAGTGGATCTCTGGCCCCTATAAACAGAATAAGAAAACTTATTCTGATTTACCAAAATTTTCCTTTCTAGGCTACAGTAGCCACAGATCTAATCCTTCCTTGCTTTTGGAGTATTTCTTTAGCCAGTAGGATAAGAAGTTCTCTTTGGTTCCTTCAAATTGGTTCATGAAGTTATGATGTGAGGTAAGTGTGATGTGGGGTGCTTGGGGTAGCCCTCACTGGAAATACTAAGATCAGGGCAGTCTGCAAAAAGGAGAGCAGATATTCCCAAGACTGGTGGGTAACACTGAAGTTAAACTCCCCAACCAGTCACAGACTGCTTCTGATCCCCACACTGGTTATCAAGAAGCAAAAAAAAGTCACACAGCCCCCTTATTGCATTCCAGTTCTCTGGCTCTGAATCAGGACCTAGGTGCAGTATAGTGAGAAGCTGTTTTAAAATTCACACTATACAAAATGTTCTTCTGACCCCAAAGGGCCAGCCACATAGCCTGGTCAATATTAGGTTTGATCTTACCCAAAATACTATGCTGCCAGCCAATCCTTTAGTGTCTAAAACTAAAGGTTTATTATAAAGAAAAAAGAACAAGAAAAGAGTTGTTAATGGTAAAGCAGTCACATACATACAAAGACTTCAAAGTCCATGTATCAGGTTCTTAGCAGTATTGGTGAGTTTGCTGGCTTGAAAGTGCCTCTGGAACACACCCACAGCTTGGATGGGTCATTCAGTCCTTTGCTCAGAGCTTCATTTGTAGAAAAGTTTCTCCAGGGGTAAGAAGTAGGAGTGAAGACACAATGGAGATGATGCAGCTGCCCTTTATATTCCTTTTATCATTTGGCTTGTATTTCCTGTGTCCCAGACACAAGCTTCACAGCACATGGGCATGGAAGAACCTTAGGGCTGGTCTACACTGGGGGGGGCGTGGATCGATCTAAGATACACAACTTCAGCTACGTGAATAATGTAGCTGAAGTCGAAGTATCTTAGATCGACTTACCTGGGGTCCACACGGCACGGTATCGACGGCCGCGGCTCCCCCGTCGACTCTGCTACCGTCGCTCACTCCAGTGGAGTTCCGGATATACCATACGTACCTATAACTCACAATACAAAGGTGATACAAACATATAAACAAGATTATCATATTTAGCAAATTATAACATTTTTTGTAGATACCGCTTACATGGCATATCTGGTCAGATTCCTTGCAATATTATAATATTGGCGTTAACAATATCATAAAGAGTCTCCCATATTTCATAGTGTCACAGTAAGAATTCAGTTTATTGCATATAAGCTCATTAGAAAGTTCCTGTCTGCAGTGGATATTAGCCTTTGGAAGCTCTCTCAGCCGGTGGACTCTTCATTGTCGCTGGCTGCTCTTTTTGCTTTTAGTGACTGACTGATTGGTCTGGTTCTGCTTGTGTAGTAAAACGCGGGCTGAGAGCCCATTAGTTAATGCATCTGTGAATCTTGTAGTTCAGAGGAAATTTTCAGTAAGTCAAAATAAAATTTTCCTATGTCCCATCAGTGCCATAAGAACTGATGGAAAATTAAACAACTTGTTTAAGTCAAAGTTTAGTATAAAACAAGGAGACATGGAGTCACTGTCACTTTTCATCACGTTCTTAAACTGGACATTAAGAATAATAGATGAATTGGAGGGCATGAAGTACGATTTAGAGTTAAGCGTCTTAGTTTATGTAGGTGACATCATACAACTGGCAGATGTGAATTAATGGTACTCTTTGCTACCGTGGAAAATTAGTGTAGTCGAATTGTTCTTATAGTAAATGCCAAGATGACAAAGTGGTTGCATCTTGGGAAAGGGACAATAGATAATTTTGAAATGTAGCAGCAGTGAAGTTGTGGAACAAGTGGAATCTTGTATGTACCTAGAAAGCTTGATCAGTGCTGATGATTCCACCAAGGATTAGGTTGAAAGGAAATGTACCTTAGCTATGAGTGCTGTAAGAAGTTGACAAAATCATCAACTGATAAATTTTCACTTTGGTACAAACCAGTAATTTTATCAAACCAGTGTACTTAACAGTCTTACTCTGTGGTCAGGAAGCAGCTGCAGTAAATGAGAGAGGAAAAAGGCTGGAAGCCGTGGAGATAAGGTTTGTGTGTGTTGAAAAATGGCCAGTGTAAAGTGGAATTATTTTTAAGATAAATTAACTAAGAATCAGAAATCAGGGTATGGGATTGGCTACAATTGAGAAAATTACAGTGGTGGGGACACTGCAGAAGACAGATGATAGCATCCCAAAGAAAATAATGCAAGCACAGCCAAGGTTAGTCTGATGTAAAGGCAACCACTGACTAGGTGGTGGGATGCTGAATGTAAAGATGTGACCAGGCTGGACTTTATGTAGGAACAAATGATGGAAAGGAGTGAATGGCGACACTGTGACTGCTTCCTGTGACAGCAAAGATTCTGTGGGATGAACGAGCGTCCCCATCAGACACAAGTTTTAGGAAGGGAGCGTATCCTGAAAGATATGGAGGATTTGAGAACTTTCATTCCTACTAGCCAGAGACAGATCCAACAGATGAAGTGCCAGAAAAGGATTCCAAGGCTAGCACCTTTCCATGAGCTGGGGACTCTGATTTTTAACTTTGAAAATGGGAAATCCGTGTCCTTTATTTGCTGGACAATCTCTTGGACTTTGCCTTCAGGTACAGTTGATGAAAAGTTGATGATTTTGCATAGGTTTTCAAACTTTTCCCTTTTGGTAATCTGGAATGACAGAATAAAAATTAGGCATAAAATATTTACATTTCCCTCCTTTTTGTGGTTAATAAACTAAAAGTATGAAAGACAAAGTTCAGATTTTTCTCTTGTGCAAACTTTTAAAATTCCTCGGGGGTGGGGGGAAGAACCAAGCCCTAAAGACAAATGTGTTTAAAGGACTGGCTGTTCTAATAAATGTATTTCAACAGGACAGTATGACTCATTGTTGCTTAATGCTGGTATGTCATTATTCAGTTTATTTTTAAATAGTGCTGTACAACCAGAGTTTCTGTGCTAGTTGTTGCCATGACTTCAAAATATTTCCCTTAATATGCTTGTTCATACTTTCTCATAGCATAGTATCTGGCATGTATAAATCTTGCAATTAATCAGAATTTCCTGAATCATAGTTATTTTCTTGCTTTTATGGAAAAAGAGTTTTCTGTTTTATGCAGTTTTATTAAAAAAACAAAACACAAATACCTGTTCTCTGTATCTATTCAGAAAATATTGTTCCACTGCAGCCTTGATCTCTTCCAGTTTTCCAACTAGTTTGTCAACTTAAATGGTCCTAAAGTAACACACTCTGAACTTTTTAAATTTGAAGGTGAATTGATATTACACCATTACTACAGAACTTTTTTTCCAGCTTTAACATTAGTGATCAGTAAAATAGAATTATTTTAAAAAGCCTTTGTTTGGTTTCTTCAATTCCACAGCAAACTCTAATGCTCATTATATGAAGGTTTTATTTTAAAAACACTAAATAGGTTATTTAATGACTTAGGTAACGAAATGGAGTAAAATTTTAAAATGACACCAAGCTGGGAGGAGTTGCAGCTGATAAGAGGACAGGATTAGAATTTGAAAGGATCTTGACAAATTGGAGAACTGGTCTGTAATCAACAAGATGAAATGCAATAAAGACAATTGCAAAGTACTACATGTAAGGAAAAATCAAATGCATAAATGCAAAATGAAGAATAACTGGCTAGGTGGTACTGTAGAAAAGGATGTGGATGTTGTAGTGGATCACAAATTGAATGTGAGCCAATAATTTGATGCAGTTGTATAGAGGGATACTATTTTTTTTTGGCTGTATTAACAGGAGTGTCGTATGTAAGACAAGGAAGGTAATTGTCCCACTTTCAGCACTGGTGAGGCCTCAGCTGGAATATTGTGTCAAGTATTGGCTGCCACATGTCAAGAGAGATGTGGACAAATTGGAGAGAATCCAGAGGAGAGCAACAAAAATGATAAGGTTTAGAAAACCTGACCTATGAGGGAAGGTTTAAAAAAAAAAAAGGCACAGTTAGCTTTGAGAAATGAAGACTGAATGGGGAGCTGATAACAGTCTTTAACATGTCTGAATGCTGTTACAAAGAGGAGGGTGACAAGTTCTTCTCCCAATTCACTGAAGACCGGGCAGGCTTAATCTGCAGCAAGGGAGATTGAGGTTAGATATTAGAAAAATCTTGCTTAAAGATAGTTACATACTGGAATATGTTTCCCTGGGATGTTACCAGTGTGCATGTAAAACAATGGGTCTAGATACATGGTAGGGGTGCAGTACTTTCAGTAGTTGCACTGCAACATCAGTGACAGAACTTTAAAGGAATATTGAGTTTTAAATAAGTATTTTTAGCTTGCAGTTAAGTGAACACTTGTGGAAAATAAGTGGACTTTTACCTGAAGGCACTTGTTGTTCACCTCTTGGCAGAATGATTCCTTCTAATCACTACTTTTTTTTTTTTAGGGAATTTTAGTTAAATACTTTTGCATGGTATCTTACTATTAAAAAAAACCAGCAATACTATCTATATTTTAGTGACATTGACTTATTCTGAGTTTATCTTATGAACAAGTAATTGTCAGTCCATAACAAAACTCCATTGTAACTGCAGTATAGTAAAGATGACACAAGACTTGAAACTGTTTTTCTTTGTCTTTTATGCAATCCAAGATTACCATACTATTGTCGCAGTCCATTACGATTTGGACTGACAAAATACATTGCTCTGAAACGTATCCAAACTTTTCTCCAAAACCTCTCTAGATAAATATTTTCTACATAATTAACACAGCTTCATGCCAGGACATTTTTTGTTTGAATCTGTATACTAGAGATCTGTCCCCACTTCTGTTACATTTGATTTATCAGGGAACTGTTAGCTACATTGACCATCCAAGTAGTACAGTAAATATTTACTATTTAATTTGGTTAGCGTTGTTTGAAAAACTCAGCACATTAAAAAAATGTGGAAAAACTAATAACTGTTAACAAATTACATTTTAGGTGGCAATAATATTAAACAATCCCAGATAAGTATGATATTGCCCTCATGGTGTTGTATTTAAACTCTAACTAGGAAAAAAGTGGGTGGTGGTGGTGGTGGTGTTTTTTTTTAATTTGTGTGGTTATGATCAACCCTGATTAATTTAGCTTATTAAGATTACTTGGGGGAAGAAGGGGTTGCATCTGTTGTCCATCAAATATAAATAGTACTTTATCCTTTTGAAAAATAACAGATACAGTGTGTAAGATAAGGAGTGTTTGAAGGGGTTTTAGGCATGTATCTTTGCATATTTTATGTTAAATCATGTATTAAAAAGGCTAACAAAGTAGAAGAAAGATTAATGATATTGGATATTATGTTGAGACGCATATGACATGCTTAAATCAAACATATAGTCCTTATAGTTGGGAGGGCATTGTCTTCATTTATTTCCCCTTTAAAATAATTAAGCAAAGGAAAGCTATCTTGTTTTATGGTACCTATAGACACCAATGGGTTAGATATTGTTCTGTGAATCAGTTGAATTAGTTCATATACCTTTTTGTTTTTGTTTGGGATTATTTGCATCTTTGCTTAATCCCCACTTTAACTCTTCTTCTAGGCACTACATGGCCATCACCTTTTTCATGTGACTGTGGAATAGTGTTGCCAACCCTCCAGGATTGTCATGGAGTGTCCAGGAATTAGATTAATCTCTAATTAGAGATTGTCATGTGATGAAACCTCCAGGAATACCTCCAACCAAACTTGGCAACCCTAATGTGGAAAAAAAAACTTGAGTTCAAAGTGCAGCACTTCTAGCTCCAGAGGCAGTGGTTGATCATACAACAATTACTTTAATTGCAGTATTCATTCAAGAGACTAAATGTTTTATAAAGAAACAGTACTGTTAAAGTCAGTTGTCTGGTATCCTATAAAGTCCTTACACAGAACTTCCCTTCTGCCCAGGAAATGTGCATCATGCATTCTCCTCCCTTCAGCTTTAATCTGGAGTGAGAAGGATCAGCAAAACCACTAAAGAGATGTGGCTTACCTTTTATAGATTTAGTGATTAGTATTTTGTAAAACATTGTGTTGCTCTATGTAGCAAAAGAGCATACACTGTAGTATGGTAAAATGTGTCACAAATGCAGTCAAAAGCAACATTGTCCAGGACTTTCAGCTGCTAGGGGAATTAACAATTGTTTCTCTCTCAAGACTGGTTTTTGACATGGTACATACAAATTTTGGCCTAGAGGCATTAGGAAATGGTGTATGTATGTTAGTTAAAGATTGTACATTTTATCCCACTCTTATGTTGCAGCTGCTTAGATTGTGAGCTCTTTGCAGCAGAGGCTGTCTTCATGTATGTCTTGTAGGCACTACCTAACACATGAGTGCTACTGAATGCTATACATTTTATCATTACGATACATTATATCTTTTGTTTGGTGGCGATTTCCAGAAAAAGTAATTATGGGTGCATTAATAAAGGACAACTCCTTTACACACAGGAAGGTAAAGATTTTTGAAAAACTATTAAACCAACTACAACTGGCATATTGGTCCTTCTTGAAGTGCCTGGTGCCTTGAAACTTCTGATTTATATCTCCTGCAGGTGTGTGTAACTCAACTATCCAGATTATTTTATTTAGGAAACCAAATAAAACTTTCTTATCACTTAAATCTGTCAGATCACATTTTTCTTCTCATGTCAGTGTATCTTTTCTCTCTTGAGGTTAGAGAGGAGGCTCTTTTCAGTTTTGATGTCTTGTGGGTAACGTACTTTTTAAAAAAAAAAAAAAAAAAAAAAAACCTTCTATTCTTGGGTCTAGAATCTTCTAGTTGAAAATTTCAGTAATGACTCAAGCATGTTCTCTTCTTCTATCCCAACATGTTTAGTGGCTTTGAATATGGCAGATGAAATTTATTATAGTTTCCCAGCAATAAACTGTTACCTTTAATCTGAAAGACACAGTATATAAAATATCTGACTTTCAAATATTTTATTAATTTCAAAAGTGGGGGAGGGAAAAGCTTGCAGGTGGAGTAATGAAGGAATCTGTACTTCAAGCCACCTGAAAAAGCTTGATCTTTGTGACATGTATAAAATTGCTTAACCATTAACAGGTTTGGCACTGTAATCTTATAAAAAGAAATGACATTTTTCCATAACTGGTTGATACATGCTTAATAAATTACTGAAATTTATGTTATGTATAGATTTATGTTCTGACGGGGTTCAACAATTTTCTGGTCTCTAGTGAACTCAGTCAGTTAGGTACGCTTAATGAAAAGGGTCTCTTAACAGTAGTCATTATGCAATTGTCCATTGTCTTGTTCTTATTTGTCACTCTTAGATATAAGAACTTGTATTCCTTATAGTGCTCATCCAACATGGCTAACAGCATTGCTGTCTGATGACAACTGCTGCTCTTTTAACAATGTTTTTGCCATGTGTGAGAGGGTAGCCTAGGCTCAACATCTCTAACCATCACTTCCTTTATAAATGTGAAATATTTGTTTAAAATTCTCAAAAGTATTCATATAAAACGACTCAATCCTTTAATATCAGAATTTAAACCTGAAATTTTCTTGAATGTGAAAAAGCATTAATTGCTTAGTGGCAGGAATACTATCAGGCTAAATTCCATTTGCTGTTCTGTGCGAGTTGGAAATTGCTTTATACTTATAGGTATTGTATCTTTTTATGGATTTAGCTGGAGAAGCACCTAGTTGCTAGGGTAGAAAGGGTTAACAAACCAACATTTAATCTCGGGAAACCTAGCCTGGAAATTTGGCTAACTAGGTCACAAGTGGGTCATTTTTTTGACCCATTTGCCAGGGTGACTTCCTTGGGGCCGTAATGGGTCATCTAGCTGTATGAGAACAATCCCTTCTCTCCACCCTTTTTGTAAATGAGAACATAATGTTAAGATTCAGAAACTGAAATTATTGAGCTATAATTTGTCTACAAAATTTAATTTAGATATGATTTTTGAGTGTAACTTCTATTGCTATTGTTAATTAATGCAACACAGATTATGGAGTCTGAGTTTATGCTTAGTTTACTGTGCTGTGTACTCCCTAGGTTTGGTTAGTCAAGAGAGCCTTGCTAGCTTGATTAAAGTTGTATTAAGTTCCAGGCAAGCAATGTTCAAATAAAATTCTGGGACTAAACAATGAAATTCTTATGGTACAAACCAACTATAGCGCCCGCCATACAGCAGTGGAAAGACTAAAATGGCACATTATGTATATTAGGGCTGATGTGGAGGGATGATGAATGTTAGTTAGAAGACTTTGTGTACACTTAAACCACTACAGCGGCACAGCTGCAGCTGTACTGTAGAGGTTCAGTGTAGACACTAACTACAGCAACTGGAGGTGTTCTCTTGTTGTAGTTAATCTAGCTCCCTGAGAGGCAGTAGCTAGCTTGACGGAAGAATTCTTCCTTCAACCTGTCTACATCAGGACTTGGGTCGGCTTAACTAAGGGCATGTCTACACTTACCGGTAGATCAGCACTGCTGCAATCAATGCAGCGAGTGTTGATTTAGCTGGTCAGGTGAAGACACGCTAAATTGATGGGAGAGCACTCTCCCATCGATTTGTGTACTCCACCTTCCCGAGAAGCGTAAGGGAAGTCAGGGGGAGATGCTCTCCTGTTGACATGGCGCAGTGTAGCCACTGTGGTAAGTGGATCTAACTACGTTATTTATGTAACTGAAGTTGCATAAGTCAGATCCATTTACCGCAGTAGTGTAGACCAGCCCTATGTTACTAAGCAGTGTGAATTTTTCATATCCATGAGTGACATAGCTGGGTTGACCTAACTTTTTAGTGTAGACCTGGCTTTAGTAATGTATGTAGATGTGTCAAACATGTAATACTTATGGTTTGCTGTTGCTGGAAGTAAGGATATAAGTAAGCAGTAATTGAGCGTATATTGATTTGGCGTGGGTATTGAAAATTTTCCCGTAACATTTAACATTTAGGCTAAAAGTCTATGAAAGAAATACACTCAAAATCATAGCAAATTATGGGTAAGTTTAATATTTACTAATGTTCTCTTTGTCCTTCCTACAGATTTTTCAAGATCTGGTGCTCACAATAGAACCCTGAACACTTGCAAGCTCTCCAAACGTAGAAATGTCTGGATCATATGATGATTCTGTTGGAGTAGAGGTTTCTAGTGATAGCTTCTGGGAGGTAACCTGAACACTCTATTATAAGATATCATGTTTGTTTCTGATTCTCACCTCTTCCATAGATTACTGTGATTTCTGTGCACATACAGAGTTACGGGCAACTAAAGATGATAGTCTAAATAAAATGTGTGGTTATTTTGAACTTCAGAAGTAGCCTTCGGGATAGCAGTGACCTTTAATTTTTGGCCCAGTTCTGTCAAGTTAAATTTTTATAAACTGAAAGTGCTGACACACAAGATAACAAATGCCATCCATTTTAATAGGATATGGGATTCAGTTTAAATGTTTATAATTTTTCTGCACTTTTAAGAAGTCTGTGTAAAATACTTTCTTATGTATTTAGAGATTGACAAAAGCTAAGGAGTATACTTAAAAGTTACTGTAACTAGGTCTTCGACCAGTAAAAATAATTGTGTTAAAAAGATTTACTGAATATATTGATCTTCATAAAATAGAAATTTTAATGTTATAAAATTTTAAAATTAAGATTAAGAAACAATCTGTTGGAATGAGATTTTTGGAATAATGTAAAAGTAAGCTCCGTGTTCTAGGGTGCAAGTACTACTTTTGTGACTGGTACTTGTGGGTCTGATCTATGGCAAAGCACAGACAAATGGGTGATGGAAGATGTTCAAATATTTCCATAATAACTGGGGTCTTGAACTATCAGATTAATTGGTTTGTGGTGGCCTGAGGGGAGCAGGTCTCCCCATCAGGCAGCTGGTGATTTATATGCTTGATTTACAAGTAGGCTTGGCAAAATTTGATTTTGGTCTTTTTATAAGCTTAAAGGATAATATCAATGTTTATTTTTAAGCTTTTCTTATTTGTATTGATTTAAATTTTCACCGTTGCACAAAATTATGGGGTTCAAGCATTTTCCCCCATTTTGATTGATTTAAATGTTCACAGTTGCAGGAAATTATGGGGGAGGCGCAGACAATAATTTAATCACAGTAGACATTGAGATTAAAAAATTTAAAGCTTTGTAACTGTTTAAAACACAAATTAGTAACATCACCTGTCAGAAATATACAAAGTAAATATCCTTAACTCAAACTCTGAAGAAATTCTCAAAGAGCATTTTTCTTTGTCTATCTGTAAATTTCTATTTTTGTGTGTAGAGTGATGTTTACTAACTCTTACTGGTAAAAAATCTAATCCTTCTAAGCATATATACAAGGAAGAGTTATTGCATTTTGATGCTAGTTTCTCATTAATCTTGGATAAGATATCGAGGAAATGCATAGTTTGACCAGTTAAGGTTTCTATTGGACAACAATCAAACCAACTGCTGTATAGTTTCTTGGAAGACTTCTGTGGTTGAAATGGCCACTCACTCTTGCAGAGATTCTGGATACCACAGCATAAAATCTTGAATGGGCTTTTTGTCTATTTTAGGATGTTCTAGTTTAGTATTTTCTTCTCAAGGAATGTCTGCTTTGCAATGAAAGTTTGTCACTTCAGTACAATGGATCTTACCCCTACTTTGCAGCTCCTTTGAGGCAGAAACCAGACTTGTCAATCAAAGCAGGCTGACTGGCCACTGCCCTGAAGACCTGACCAGACAGCATATACTGCCTCCAGCAATTGGAAGGCTTTACCAGACCTGCTCAGAGCAACAAGAAAAGAAAACAACCAAAAAGGGATCCTTATTTATTCTTGCAATTCAGCTTATTGGATCTAAGCAATTCTGATCTATTATTCAACCTCGGAGGCTCTGCAGCAAGGTTCCTGGAAACAACCTTCTGATGTTTAGGTAGCTGACTTCAACAACTTTCAGAGTAGCAGGTCTGGGTAGATCTCTCAGGCAAGAACACAACAGGAGGAATTGGGAGGCTGGCAGAAAAGGGCACAAAATGCCTACCCAACCGAATCCTGCTCGCCTTGGGTCAGCCATGCCAACCTGCTGAGCTATCTGAACCCAACTCATGTTGTGTGTGGACTACATCCTGCCTTTTTCTAACTGTCCTCCATAAAGCCAACCCTGGAGAAATGAGAGGGAGTACAGTCCAGACATACAGGAACAAGTAGGTGGTAAGGGTCTTCTTGGCCCATACCTTATTTCTGTTTTCCCTGCCCCTTTAACAAGGTGTCACTCCACCCTTATGAAACCCTGCCTTGATTGCTTAGGATTCTGTGAGATACAATGGCTGCTTCATGTAAAGGGTTCCCCTGCCTCTGCCTGGAGCGGGAGCTTAGGGAACATCTATAATGTTCAAGAAGTCAATTAGGCATCATCTATAGCACATCAGTAAGTCTGGCTCTCCCTTCAGATCTTTTTTTATACTATTATCTTGGGTTGCTTATCTCTCTCTACCTTACAAATAAGGGGGAACTTGTTCAAACACTTCAGCATTGGCTTTTATCAATGAGAGAGAAAGATACCAGATCCTCAACCTCTTCTCTGTTCCTGGCCAAAAAGGAAGAGGAAGAATCTTCTGTTTTCGTAAGCACTATACGTAAAGAGAGAATAAGCATCATAGCAACTGCTTAAGAAAGCAAACGATAAATCTGGGAGAGTGGAGTATACAGCCCAAGATCTTCAAGTAGAGACTCTGGCCTTCAGTAGCCCTCCTGTCAATGGATCTATTTGTATCCAGAACCCAGCAAAGAAACTCAAGTCTTATTCTAGAATGCAAGATTAGCTACAATCATGCAGTCTATTACATTCTCCCATGGCCAACGAGTGTCTTTCTGGCTTTTACTGCTCACGCTGTTCTCCAGGATGGAAGTGTGCGCATGCGTGTTCACACACAAGTGAGTCAAGTGGTCTCACATTGTTCAGGATGTCCTGGTTCTTGTGTCCAATTTAGGTAACAACTGCCATTTGGTTATGCCTCCTCTACAAGAAGTATTTGCTCCCAAGGACAAAATTCTGCATCCAAGCCCAGAAAAGACTACATTGAATTACATGATGAGAGGTATCCGTTAAAGCAATGTATTTAGATGTGTGTAACACTTTTAGCTTTGAAACGATATCTACAAACAGGGCATCTTCAAGGGCCACATCTGTGTGAATGACAATATTCAGTTATTAGCATGGATGGATTCAGTTAATGCAAGGGCAAAGCAATTCTTAAAATTGTCCTAAAGCCTTCGACTCTAAAATACAAATTGTAACCATTTCCAGCTCACTAAAGACAGGAATGTCCTGTCATCCAGATGAAAGATTTCTTAGAGAGCCACACAACTCAAATCCACACCAATGAGAACTTATTTCTGAGAACTAGATGTATCAAATGCTCTGACTAAGCATTTTAATTGCTTGTCAGAAGTGCCGTAGATTTTCTATCTTTAAAGGTTGACATACCAGGTGTAGTCATTTCAGCAAGGAGCATTTTTGGAGGATAAGGTCTGATTGGGGAAAGGCATTATGGCAGTGCTTAATTTGTGCCAGGGCTGAGCCCCGGCACCTGAGGCTTGGCAGTTCATAGACCCAGGATATCTGGGCTTTCTGCGTCAATTATGAAAGTTAAAAAAAAAAAAAAAATTGCTTGAGCCCTAGCACCCTAATTGCTTGAGTCTTGGTACCTCTTTCATTACAAATTAAGCACTGCATTTCTGCACTTCTCATGAGGCAAAGTTGTTCTTAACCTTTATTCCCCAAATTAACCTGGTTATAAGAAAATGTTTTCTTTTCTGCTGACATGCAGAACACCTTAAAAGGAACTCCATGCACAACTGATGTTAGGAGAGTGCTAAAAATTAACACTGCATGCAGCAATCCAGTTCAGGAAAACTCTAGCTGTGGTCTATAACCTCCATCGTAATAAATAAATAAAAGCATACTGTATGGCTTCAGTTATTAGATGACATTTCTGAAGCTGTCAACGGTAGAAGCCTCCCCCCCCCAATATTCATGGTCATTTATTCAGAGCCACAGTAGCCTCCCATCTGGAAAGATCATATCCAACATACAGAAAGATACTGGGTGACCATCTGGTAATGTTCATAGCTTCACTAAGTTTTTACAAATTAATTGCATGGGTCCCCTTAGTTTCTGCCGTTGAAGACCGGTATCTGCATACTGTGTTCACCCCTAATTTTATATTTAAAACTAAGTGAGAGTGAGATACATCTATCTCATTCGTTATTTATTTTCCTTCCCTGTTGATGCACTGCTATTAGATATCCCATTGTAATGGAACAACAGACCTTCCAAGTAAGGAATAGGAAAATGTCTTAATTTACTAAGAATTTCCTTTCTTCTAGCAGGATCCAATCCACAGATCCAATCCATCCAACACAAATTATCATTCTGAGGGAGATTTAATTAGTCTCTCTCTCTCTTTTCTTTTTAGGGCACACTATATATGTGTATATTCTCCAATAATTGGCATAGACTTTTAAGTTGTTCTGCAGTAAAAAGCATTTGCATGAGTTCTTGTTTTAGTTAATCGCTGAATTAAACTTGCTTCCAAAGTTACTTCATAGATCTAAGTCTTTTAAAGTTTAATTCAAAGGTTATAAAATAGAACAAAAAAATCATACACACACGTCCTTCTGCAGATCAACTTCAAATTCCCCCCCCCAGCTATTGGAGAGCATACACATATGTATAGTGCGAAGAAATAAATTGGAGGAGACTGCTCCCAATTAAACCTCCCTCAGAACTGTAATTCTTGTGCTTGGTGGATTGGATCTGTGGACTTGCCTGTTAGAAGAAAGGAAACTTTTGGGTAAGGTAAGATAATTTTTCCTATATTCAGTATTTTGAAAATCTGTGAAATTAATTAATATACTTTTCTTCTTTTGGAAAAGTACAGGTTCCCTTGTTTATCAACATTTCTTGTCTGTTACTACACATGGATTAAAAAGAATACTAGGAACTAAAGCAGACTTTTAATGCAAACTCCAGTCTTAAACACATCATTGTTTATAGCTGTTCTCTGGCATTCTTCCACTAACATTTATACTAAGGCCTTGTACAAAGAAAATAGTTTAATCATGTTTGGAAGGGTTACCATAGTTCAACAATCAAAAAAGAGGACGGGAGAAGCCCCGCCCTTGCCCCTTCTACTCCCTCCCACTTCCCACCCCCCTCGGAACCTCCAACCCTCCCCCCACTCCTTGTCCCCTGACTGCCCTCTCCTGAGACCCCCCCCCCCACCCTAACTGCCCCCTCCAGAGACCCTACCCCCTACCTGTACCCTGACTGCCCAAAACCTTATCCACACCCCCACCCCCAGACAGCCCCCCAAGAACTCCTGACCCATCCAACCCTCCCCCGCTCCCTGTCTCTCGACTGCTCCCTCCAGAACCCCCCTGCCCCTTCTCCGACCCCCTGGCCCCCTTACCCTGCCACTCAGAACAGCGTGTCGGGCTCCATGTGGAGCCCGACACGCTGCCGCGCTCCCCAGCGGAGCGCACAGCCCGGTCCCCACCCTCGCAGAGCAGCGCGCTGGGCAGCGGGGGGGGGGGGGGGGGAAGCAGGGGGAGGAGTTCCAGACTGCTGGAGGCCCATTGCGAACGTCTGGCGATCTGCGAATGCAGGAAGGGGGAGGAGGGGAGTGATCTCAAGCTGCAGGGGAGAGGAGGAGGGGCTCTGGCTGCTGGAGCCCCGTGCGAGTGGCACAATCCGTCTGGCTGCCCTGTCAGCTGCGCACGCTCTGCATGGGGGGAAATCCAGACATTTACAAATTCCCCCCGGACGCTATTTTTAACTCAGAAAAGCCGGACATGTCCGGGAGAATCCGGACGAATGGTAACCCTAATGTTTGGAGACCATATTGTAGGCTGGGTTAAGTGTGTTGATGATTACTTTTGCTTCTCATTTCAAATGGTAAATTTTTAAATCTTTTTTTTTTTTTTTAATGAACCTATCATGTCCTTCTAAAAATCTCTCCTAAAAGTTACAATTTAGTAAGAACTCGAGTAAGAGTTCTTGTGCTGAAAAGGATCAGGCAATGTTTGCTGTTTGCAGTAATCTGGACAGTTACTGTAAGGCAGCTACTGGTCTTGTATGTATGGTAGAACTACTCTTAAATTGTTCCCTTTTTAGCAACATACGCAAATACTACTTTAACGCTTGTAATGAGCAGAATTGCTTATAGTTTAGAATCTGCACTTTCATATTTACCATATTCTAGCTCAGCAATTTAAACAAAATGTACAATTGACTCTCCGCATTATTTAAAATATACAGATTGCACTAACATTTTTCATTATATTGCACACAGAAGAAGTTACACTTCAGCAATGTACAGTGAATTTTTTCCACTTCCCTCAGCTATTGCTAATGGGTGTTCATAGGAACTAGGATCCTACATTGTATGGTTTTGAGCAAGGCTTTGTTTTTCAAAATTAAAGGAGAAATTGCAGGTTGACTGTTTAGGTAACTATTACTTCTGACTTTCTTTTTCAGCCTAATGCAATAAATAAATTAAGTTCCTTGTCCAAGTGTGGGAATCGTTTTGACAGTGGATACTATAAATGCCGACCAAAATCAGGCTACACGCCAACACTTTGCCCAAACGGGAAAATTAGTATTAGAATTCCAAAACACTCCTCAGTTTGGCTGTAACCTGTGCTTGGATTTAAATGCAGAGTCTGAGGGAGGGTTAGAAAATAAAAGGATTTAGTCTTGCAAGGTGCTAGGCATTCTAGCTGTAATCCATTGGAGCACTAAACATGCTTAACCTTTAGCATATAATTACACCCATTGAAGTCAATAACAGAGCCTGAAAATTGTAGCTAGGATGAACCCTAATAGAAATGGTTTAGATTTGCTGAAGGATGTAGAGTCCACCTTCAATTTTTCTAATCTGTGTAGTAAATGAATCAGAGTTGAGGGTGATTTGGTTCATTCTTAATGTGAACCCCAACTGTAATAATTAAGAAGTTTATAATTTCATTAAGTGAAGAATTGGCAAGAGGCTCATTAATGCCTTAACTACTTGTTCAGCAGCAAAAATGTACCTTCTATACAACTTAATATACCAAATAATCCCTAATATTTCATTGATTTTAAATTAAATATTAAAATGATAGCTGTCAACATATTCTATGAAAGATCAACACTCACCCAAAAAATAGATGAGCATCTTTGCACCATGTTTATCTTTGAATTTACAACTGTTTAGATCGGTGGTTCTCAACCTATTTACCATTGTGGTCTGTGTATGCAGCTCTATGTGTTGTGTTGGCTGCATCCACACAATATATATACTACCTGACTAGCCCTGAGGATGTCACATGGGCCGCAGCTGTGTGCTGATTGGGCTGCAAGTGAACCGTGGGTTGAGAACCACTGGTTTAGATGGTCATATTACATATGAAAGCACTGCATGTTTTTCTGTTTGTCTTAAATGCCCAACAATGCAATGCACAGTTCATCAGAAAAGTGTTTATTTCGGTTACAAATACTGAATCTTTAAAAAGTGAACAGAGTAGGATTTTTTTAATGCCATTTTAAAGATTTTCACATTGTTTCAGAGAGGCTTTAAATTTACTGAAATTGAAAAGTGGTATTTCTTAGAAGACTTGGCTTCTTTTAAAAAACAAACAAACAAACAAACTGCCATGCAAACTGTATACTTGATCAGACTCTAGAGGTGGCATTTGGTTTTTATATAAAAATTGCAACGTGTATAGTTGGTTTCATAATTCCAAAGGCAGTTGGCTAATCACAGAAAACATGGAATGTATAGTTGCAGTGCTGTAGTAGATACACCCAAGACTTCATATACATGCGTGGCCACCCTAGACCAAATGGCGTCTCAGGAAGATACCATCTTTGGCGCCCCTTCCTCCCCCCTCCATTTAAGTTTCTGAATACCTTATTTTTTATTGCATTTGTAGCTCATTTCATGACTTTGCACGATTTGCATTCATGATTTATCCCTGTCGTATAAGACAATACATTTGCACGCTAGGATCTGTAAATCTGTATTTATTCATGCCATATATAACAGTTGTTCAGTAGATGACAACCTTAGAATGTTAACCCCAGTCCTTTAGTTTAAAAGGTCGCTTTTCTTGCCTTGCCCTCGTGAACTGAAGCATAGCATCAGAGAGATCCAAAGACTGGCCAGTGGCATTTTCAAGCGATAAAATAGCAAGCGATGTCAGTCTTTCGCGGACCATTGTCGATCAAAGATATGTTTTAATGAGCCTGAGCTTCGAAAAGCTGTGCTCACCACTCGCAACTGTGACCAGCAGAATCCTCAAAGCTATCTGCATATTAGGAAATGTATCCTTCATCTGTGCATCATTAATGAATTGGAGAGCTTGGAGTGAAGGATGCTTCCCGTGTGAAAAATTGTGATGGATGTTGTCCAATTCAACATAGAGGTCAACATTGATGTCTGAACTTTCCCCAGTGTCAGTGTCCAGTGAAGGTCCGTACAGTTGTTCAAGAGTATTTTCCTGTCCACCGGTAGCTTATTAGGGTCTTATAAAAAAAAAAAAAAAAAAAACAGGTCTTTATGTGGTGCTTCATTTGTCCAAACCTTTCTTCAGTGGACACTCGAGCAGACTCAATGAGTGAGCAAAAAACCTCTCTTGAATTTTTCTTCTGAGCTTTCCATCACCTCATCTCTGCCCTCGTAACTAAACTGTCTTTTTCCAGTGGATGAGTTTCCTTGAAGACAGGCTCAACTCCTAAGTTTTCCACCATTTCTTTGGCAGCAGTGATGGCATCTTCAAATCCATTGTCTCTGTGGGCCACAATGAAGATAGAAAATATATTGCCTCTATATAAATCCATGGTACGCCCACACCTTGAATACTGCGTGCAGATGTGGTCGCCCCATCTCAAAAAGGATATATTGGAATTGGAAAAGGTTCAGAAAAGGGCAACAAAAGTTATTAGGGGTATAGAACGGCTTCAGTCTGAGGCGAGATTAATAAGACTGGGACTTTGCAGCTTGGAAAAGAGGTGACTAAGGAGGGATATGATAGAGGTATATAAAATCATGAGTGGTATAGAGAAAGTAAATAAGGAATTGTTGTTTATTCCTTCTCATAATACAAGAACAAGGGGCCAACAAATGAAATTAATAGGTAGCAGGTTTAAAACAAACACAAGAAAGTATTTTTTCATGCAATGCACTGTCAACCTCTAGAACTCCTTGCCAGAGGGAGTTGTAAAGGCCAATACTATAATGGGGTTCAAAAGGGAGCTAGATAGATTCATGGAAGATAGATCCATCAATGGCTATTAACCAGGATGGGCAGGAATGATGTCCCTAGCCTCTGTTGGCCAGGACACCACTGATTCTTCCCATTATGTTCATGCCATTGTCGTAGCTTGCCTGTGGCAGTCCTAAAGCTTTATTTTATTCTCATTCAAAACTTTCATAAACAGTTCTGTTAGGCCTTTTCCAGTAGAGTCATCCACAGACCAGAAAGAGAGAGTGTTCCTTTACTTGGGGTATGTCTACACTATGAGATTAATCCGAATTTATATAATTCAAATTTTGGAAACAGATTGTATAAAGTCGAATGTACGCGGCCACACTAAGCACATTAATTCAGCGGTGTGCGTCCATGTACCGGGGCTAGCGTCGATTTCCGGAGCGTTGCACTGTGGGTAGCTATCCCATAGTTCCTGCAGTCTCCTCCGCCCATTGGAATTCTGGGTTGAGATCCCAATGCCTGATGGGGCCAAAACCATGGTCCCGGGTGGTTCTGGGTACATCCTCCCCACTCTCCAGGGAAGCAACGACAGACAACCATTTCGTGCCTTTTTCCTGGGTGAACAGTGCAGACGCCATACCACGGCAAGCATGGAGCCCGCTCAGCTCAAGACAGCAGTCATGAACATTGTAAACACCTCACGCGTTATCGTGCAGTTTATGCTGAACCAGAACCTGCAAAACCAGGCGACGAGGAGTAGGCTATGGCAGTGCGGCGGCGAGAGTGATAAGGACATGGACATGGAATTCTATCAAACCGCGGGCCCCGGTGCTTTGGAGATCATGCTGTTAATGGGGCAGGTTATAGCTGTGGAACGCTGATTCTGGGCCCAGGAAACAAGCACAGACTGGTGGGACCGCATAGTGTCGCAGGTGTGGGATGATTCCCAGTGGCTGCGAAACTTTCGCATGCATAAGGCCACTTTCTTGGAACTTTGTGACTTGCTTTCCCCTGCCCTGAAGCGCCAGAATACCAAGATGAGAGCAGCCCTCGCAGTTGAGAAGCGAGTGGCGATAGCCCTGTGGAAGCTTGCAACGCCAGACAGCTACCGGTCAGTCGGGAATCAATTTGGAGTGGGCAGATCTACTGTTGGGGCTGCTGTGATGCAAGTAGCCAAAGCAATCGCTGAGCTGACTCTGGGAAATGTGCAGGTCATAGTGGATGGCTTTGCTGCAATGGGATTCCCAACTGTGGTGCGGCGATAGATGGAACCCATATCCCTATCTTGGCACTGGAGCACCAGGGTACCCGTACATAAACCGCTAGGGGTACTTTTCAATGGTGCTGCAAACACTGGTGGATCACAAGGGAGGTTTCACCAACATCAACGTGGACTGGCCGGGAAGGGTTCATGATGCTCACGTCTTCAGGAACACTACTCTGTTTAAACGGCTGCAGCAAGCACTTACTTCCCGGACCAGAAAATAACCGTTGGGGATGTTGAAATGCCTATAGTTATTCTTGGGGACCCAGCCTACCCCTTAATGCCATGGCTCATGAAGCCATAGACAGGCAGCCTGAACAGGAGTCAGGAGCTGTTCAACTACAGGCTGAGCAAGTGCAGAATGGTGGTAGAATGTGCATTTGGACGTTTAAAAGGTCGCTGGCGCTTGTTACTGACTCGGTCAGACCTCAGCCAAACCAATATCCCTATTGTTATTGCTGCTTGTTGTGTGCTCCACAATCTCTGAGACAGTAAGGGGGAGACCTTTATGGCGGGGTGGGAGGCTGAGGCAAATCGCCTGGCTGCTGATTATGCACAGCCAGACACCAGGGCAATTAGAAGATCACACCAGGAAGCGCTGCACATCAGAGAAGCTTGGAAAACCAGTTTCATGACTGGCCAGGCTACGGTGTGAAAGTTCTGTTTGTTGAAAACCCACCCCCTTGATTGACTCATTCCCTGTAAGCAAACCACCCTCCCCCCTTAAATCACAGCTTGCTTTTAAAGGAAATAGTCACTATCGTTTAAAAATCATGTATTCTTTATTAATTGATTATAAACATAGGGAGAGAACTGACAAGGTAACCTGGGTGAGGTTTGGGAGGAGGATAGGAGGGAAGTAAAAGGCCACTGAAAAAATTCAATATAATGACATCCCTTTGGTTGGGCTGTCCACTGGGGTGGAGTGGGAGGGTGCACGGAGCCTCCCCCCTCCCCCCCGCATTCTTACACGTCTGGGTGAGGAGGATATGGAACGTGGTGAGGGGGGAGGGAGGTTATACAGGGGCTGCAGCGGCAGTCTGTTATCCTGCTGCTGTTCCTGAAGCTCCACCAGATGCCGGAGCATGTCCATTTGATCACGCAGCAGCCCCAGCGTTGCAGTCTGCCACCTCTCATCTCGAGCGTCCTTCATGACTTCACGTTCACTGGCATCTTTCCTGTATTTAGATACCGTGTCCTTCCACTCATTCAAATGAGCTCTTTCATTGCGGGTGCATTCCATTATTTCCGAGAACATCTTGTCTCGCGTCCTCTTTCTCCGCCACCTTATCTGAGATAGCCTTCGGGACGGAGGAGGGAGGCTTGAAAAATTTGCAGCTGCTGGAGGGAGGGATGAAAAAAGGACAGAAGTTTTTAAAATGATACATTTTACAGAACAATGCTTATACTCTCATGGTGAATAACACTATTCACATTACATAGCACATGTGATTTCAGTACAAGGTCGCATTTTCCATCTTAATATTGAGTGCCTGTGGCTTTGGTGTTAGAGATCACAGACGCAGGTCCGGGCAACAGAATTCAGCTTGCATGCGGCCATGGTAAGCCATTGTCTTTCGGCTTCTGCGCCCTCCTTTCCCACATACCAAGCAAAGCCAGTTGACTGCTGCAGTTTTCCTGTTAACCTTCAGCAGCAGAAAACAAACTAACCCCCCACCCCCCATCCAATTCTCTGGGATGATCGCTGTACCCCTCCCCCCACCGCGTGGCTGGTATCAGGGAAGATCCCTGCTAGCCAAATGCGAAAAGCTCAAGGCCAATACTTCTCCCCTCCCCCCCCCTGCACTTGGCTAACTGCAGGGAAGGATTTCTTTTCAGCCCACAGGCAAACAGCCCAGTAGGAACGACCACCTCTGTCCCCTTAATTAAATTCCCGTATTTCAACCAGGTTGCCATGAGCGATATCACTCTCCTGAGGATTACACAATGAGATAAAGAACGGATGTTGCTTGAATGCCAGCAAACATCGGGACCATACGCTGCCAGGCTTTGTCATGCAATGATACCAGATTACTTGCTACTAGCATGGCGTGGTCAAGTGTCCTACCGTGGAGGATGGAATAAGGCTGCACTGCCCAGAAACCTTCTGCAAAGGCTTTTGGAGTACCTCCAGGAGAGCTTCATGAAGATGTCCCTGGAGGATTTCCGCTCCATCCCCAGACACGTTAACAGACTTTTCCAGTAGCTGTACTGGCCGCAAATGCATCCCAAGTCCTCAGGGCAAAGTAATAATTAAAAACCCTTGCTTTTAAAACAAGTTTTATATTTTAAAAGGTAAACTCACCTGAGGTCCCTTCCATTGGGTCATGGTCTTGGATACTGGGTTGGGAGGGTACTTCAGTCAGGCTGAGAAAAAGATCCTGGCTGTTGGGGAGAACGGAGTGCTGTGTGCTCTCCTCAAACTCGTCCTCGTCCTCCTCCTCCTCCTCCTCTTCCCCGTCCGCAGAATCCTCAGATGTAGCTGATGAGATTATCCCCGCCTCGGAATCCCCAGTCAGAGGTGGGGTAGTGGTGGCGGCCCCCCCTAGAACTGCATGCAGCTCAGCGTAGAAGCGGCATGTCTGTGGCTCTGACCCGGAGCAACCGTTTGCCTCCTTAGTTTTTTGATAGGCTTTTCTGAGCTCCTTGACTTTCATGCGGCACTGATCTGAGTTTCTATTGTGGCCTCTCTCCATCATGCCCTTGGAGATTTTTTCAAAAGTTTTGGCATTTCGTCTTTTTGAACGAAGTTCTGCTAGCACTGAATCCTCTCCCCATATAGCGATCAGATCCAGTACCTCCCGTACGGTCCATGCTGGTGCTCTTTTTCAATTATCGGCCTGCATGGTTACCTCTGCTGATGAGCTCTCTGTGGTCACCTGTGCTCTCCACGCTGGGCAAACAGGAAATAAAATTCAAATGTTTGGCGGGGCTTTTCCTGTCTACCTGGCCATTGCATCCGAGTTCAGATTGCTGTCCAGAGTGGTCACAATGGTGCACTGTGGGATAGCTCCCGGAGGCCAATACCATTGAATTGCAGCCACACTAACCCTAATTCGAAATTACAATATCGATTTTGGCGCTACTCCGCTTGTCGGGGTGGAGTACAGAAATCGATTTTAAGAGACCTTTATTTAGAAATAAATGGCTTTGTTGTGTGGGTGGGTGCAGGGTTAATTCGATTTAACGCTGCTAATTCCGAATTAGTCCAGGCCTTTGATACAACCATCCTACATAATGTAGGTGGCACCAGAACAGCCAGCAGCATGAATGCAGCCTGCTGCTGGCTATTCTGGTGCCACAGCGGCCCCTGAGGGGCATAAGGCGGAACTGCAGTACTTGGGTGCAGTGCATTTTCTGCGGTGGCAAAAATTCTGTGCGGTTGCAGTGCTGTAGAATTCTCCGAGAAGTAATTTGAAGTTAATCACAGCACCCTGCCTGTAGAGCCAGGTTAGCACAGAGTGGGGCACACGGGGTCGCTGTGGGGGAAAGATGTCAAAGTCTGAGGTTCAGAATGGCTAGTGGGGGGGACAGACTGAGGCGTGGGCTCAGGAGTTAGTGGGGTGACATCTTTGAGCCAGGGACTGAATGGGAGTGGGGGCTGCAGGCCACATGGGGATGGGGGAGGAGGCAGCAGAGAGACCTGGGTGGTGTCGGGACACACGAGGACGGGGCAGATATGCCTGACTGAATAGGAGAGGCTTGGGAAGGATCTCCAATTCTCTAACAGTCCCTCCCCCCACCCCTTCCATACTTCTCCCACCCACATCCAACAACCCTCCAGGTTCACTCCAGGCTCCTTCCCTCTTCCTCAGCTTTTCCGTTAGCCTGACTTCCCCCAAGCCTTTTTCACTGCTTCTGACAGGTGCAGGAAGAACGTTTCTGTATTGTAGTTTAAATTAATTACTCAAAGTTCTGTATTAATATGCTTAGGAAGGAATCTATTTGTCCAAAAAAATTACCAGAATCTTTTTTTGGTCTGTATTCTTACAGGCATATTTGCTTACAGGTATTTTGAAATAAATTAGCAAAATAAATGAAACTGGTGTGATTATATTGTGGTGTTTTGACAAATATATGCAGAATTTTTTTAATTTTTTGGCACAGAATTCCCCCAGGAGTAATATTTGAAAAAAGTGATAGTGTGCGTAGTGTCATGTAACAATGGTAAAGAATCAGTCACTTTCTCTTAACACAGAGAGGAATTTTATTAGAATAAGGAAATTAATATCCCTAAATCTATGCTCTCTATTGCTCTGTAGATCTTCTGCCTAGATTCTTCCCCAATACCACCTTGCCTTGCATCTTGCTATAGTTTTAAGAGAACCTAATCTATTTTATGATTATTCATTTATGCACAATCTACTTGCTATTTGAAGCATCTGCTTTTTATTTTAAACTGTTTGTGTATATTCTTGCTTCTGATTAGCTATAGTCTCGCTAGAATTTATCACTGAATAATTAAGCCATACAGCAATCAGTGCCACCATTTTGGTATTATGTGCCATCTGGGTTCAAAGCTTTTGCTTTTCAGCATTTGGAGGAAATATGTTTCTATGGAAAAGCTTGATAAAATAGTAACGCAAGAATTCTTCATTGAGATCTCAGGAGCAAATAAGTATTTAGCAAGGCTTCTGCTGTGAATAGTTTTGATTCATATTCTATCTGATGTATTTAATTGTGCAAGTCCTCTTAGATGTTTTTCCTCTAGAGGAACAGTACGTAACATAGGAACAGTCATATGGGGTCAGACCAATGGTCCATGTAACCCAGTAGCTTGTCTTCTGACAGTGGCCAGGGCCAGATGTTTCAGAGGGAATTAACCAGGCAATTTTGAGTGATCGTCCCCTGTTGTCCAATCCCAGATTCTGGCAGTTGGAGGTTTAGGGATACCTGAAGCTTGGGATTGTGTACCTGACCAACTTGTCTAATAGCCATTGATGGACCTATCCTCTCTGAACTTGCCTAATACTTTTTTTGAACTCTGTTATACTTTCGGGCTCCACAACATCACCTGGCAATGAATTCCACTGGTTGACTGTGTGCCTGCTACCTATTAATTTCATTGGGTGACCCCTAGTTTTTGTAGAGAGAGGCTTTATAACACTTCCCTGTTTACTTTCTTCCTACCATTCATGGTTTTATAGACCTCTATCCTATCCCATCCCCTTTAGTTGTCTCTTTTCTAAGCTGAGAAGTCCAGTAATTTTAATCTCTCCTCATATGGAAGCTGTTCCATACCCATAATTTTTGTTGCCTTTCTCTGTAGCTTTTATAATTCTAATATCTTTTTTTTTGAGATGGGGCGACCAGAACTGCACATAGTATTCAAGGTGTGGGTGTACCATGGATTTATATAGCAGCTTTATGATATTTACTGTCTTACTATCCATCCCTTTCCCAATGATTCCCAGTGTTAGCTTTTTTGAATGCCATTGCACATTGAGCGGATGTTTTCAGAGAATTATCTGGAATGACTGGATTTTTCATGAGTGATGCTAGCTAATTTAGATCCCATCATTTTGTATGTATAGTTTGGATTGTTTTCCGATGTTCATTACTTTGCATTTATCAGCATGGAATTTCATCTACCATTTTGTTGCCCAGTCACCCAGTTTTGTGAGATCCCTTTGTAACTCTTTATAGTCTGTTTTAGATTTACCTATCTTGAGTAATTTTGTATTGTCTGTAAATGTTGCCACCTCCCTGTTTACCCCCTTTTCCAGATCATTTATGAATATTTTGAACAGCACAGGTCTCAGTACAGAGGACCCCTCTCCATTCTGAAAACTGACCACTTATTCCTACCTTTTTGTTTCCAGTTTTTTAATCAGGTACTGACCCATGAGAAGAGCTTCCCTCCTATCCCATGTCTACTTACTTTGCTTAGGAGCTTTTGGTGATGGACATTATCAAAGGTTTTCAGAAAGTCCAGTATGCTATATCTACTGGATCACCCTTGTCTACGTGTTTGGCACCATCAACATTTAATTGATTGGTGAGGCAAAGTTTCCCTTTGCAAAAGCCACGTTGACTTTTCCCCAACAAATCATGTTTATCTGTCTGATAATTTTGTTTTTTACTATACTTTCAACCAATTTGCCTGGTACTGAAGTTAGGCTTACCAGCCTTTAATTGCCAGAATTGTCTCTGGAGCCTTTTTAAAAAATCAGTGTTACATTAGTGATCCATCAATCATCTGGCACAGAGGCTCATTTAAGTGATAGGTTACATGCCACTCTTAATAGTTCTGCAATATCATATTTGAGTTCTTTCCAAACTCTCCTTCTGGTCCTGGTGACTTGCTACTGTTTAATTTACCATTTTGTTCCAAAACCTCCTCTATTGGCACCTCAGTTTGGAACAGTTCCTGGGATTTGTCACCTGAAAAGAATGGTTTAGGTGTAGGGATCTCCCCCATATTCTCTACAGTGAAGACTGATGCAAAGGATTCATTTAGTGTCTCCAAAACGGCCTTGTTTTCCTGGAGTAATCCTTTAGCAGTGCCAGTGATCCCACTGACAGGCAAGTTTTCTGACAAATTTCTGACTAGTCTGGGTTCCTGATTAATTTACTGTTAGTTTTTTGTGTCTTTAGCTAGTTGCTCTTCAAATTCTTTCTTGGCCTGCCTAATTATACTTTTACCTTTGACTTGCCATAGGATTTGTCTTCCAATTTAAAAAGATGCCCTTTCGCATCAAATAACTTTATATTCTGCTGTTTAGCCATGATGGCATTTTTTGGTTTTCCTACTGTTTTTTAATTTGGGGTATCCGTGTAGTTTGAGCCTCTATTATGGTGTTTTTAAATAGTCTCTATGCAGTTTGCAGGCATTTCACCCTTGTGACTGTTACTTTTAATTTCCATTTAACTGAATTCCTCAGTTTTGTATAGTTCCCCTTTTTGAAGTTAAATGCTATTGTGGTGGGTTTCTTTGGCATTTTCCCCTACAAAGATGTTAAATTTAATTGCATTTGGTCACTATTACTGAGTGATTCAGCTATAGTTACCTCTTGCACCAGATCCTGTGCCCCACTTAGGACTAAATCAAGACCTGGGTCTCTGCTTGTGGGTTTCAGGACAAGCTGCTCCATTGATGATGTCTAGTAATTTTATCTCTGCTTACCTTCTGAGGTGACCTGTTACCCATCAGTATAAGGATAGTTGAAATGCCCCATTATTATTGTGTTTTCTGCCTTTGTTGCCTCTCTAATCACCCTGAGCATTTTACAATCACTGTCACCATCCTGGTCAAGTGGTCGGTAGTATAGTCCTTACTGCTATATTCTTATTGTTCGAGCATAGAATTTTTGTTGTTGTGTCTTACCTATGTAGTTGTTTTATAAAGCTGTATGGAGACTGAAGAATCCCTGTAAGCTTGAATAAGAGGAAACGTCTAAGGGGAAAAACATTTTTTTTTCTTTAATTACAAAATTTTAAAAGTGTACTCATGATTAAGACCAGCAATTTAAATAATCATGACTGAAATCAATCCACCCTGACATAAATAATAATCAGGTCTGCCAGAGCCTAAAAGCGTGCTTCTTAAAAAGGACCGACATTTGATGGCTGTCAAAATAGAAGCAGCGCAGTTCAGAATTCTGCACATTTCTACACCCATGTGAAACTACTTCTGTGGAAATAAATATTTTGCTATTTGTCAGAGGAAGATAGTTCAAGTCTCATTCATTGACAACTCTACTGGTGTTATGGACTACTGATTTTCAGCAGTCTTAAGTATTTTTTAAGAGAACCCCTAACAAATAGTTTTATTACAAAAGTAGGTAAGAAGTTGCACTAAATGATGACCCACAGACAAAAGAAATTAGATTTTTACTTCTTAGTCTGCAAGTTAGCCTTTCTGTATGCAATGTGTAAAAGCATCTCAGGATTTATTTTTATGAACCGTGGGAAGCATCCAGTGAAAAATTGCCTTTTTAGGCAAAATAGTTGTATCGAATATCAAGCGAAAAATAAAGAAAGATCATATCCTGGCAATTCTGGCAGAGATGTACAAAAATGTAGAAAACATTACCAGCTGGGATTCCTGCAGTTGGCACAGACTGCTTACAACAGAAATTAAGATGAGGAGAAGCATATATTTGTTTTTTGGGAAGTAATATAACAATAAGTAATTAGTTAACTTTCTATAAATCAATTGAGTTTAAAAAACTTGTTAGTGTGCTCTCTAACTGAGCTTTGCTTATTAAGAATTTGATAAGAGAAACATAGTCCTGCCTCGGCGTGAGGAGATAGACTTGAGGATCTCCTTGAGGTCCCTTCCAGCTCTACATTTCTATGGTTTCAATAAATGTTCAGAGAGGTAATCAGTTTTCCCAGACCAAACTGATATTACTGTCAAACTGTTTCCTCCCCTCTTTTCTAGGATTTATTCAGTTATTTTAATTGTTGTTGAGAAATTTAAATATCAGTGGCCAGCAAGCTGCACATTATCTGGCTTTGGTACTCTTTCTTCTGGTAGCCTCCTTACTTTTTTCTGTAATTTGTTAATTCCTCTATTATATTAGATATTCAGAAAGCAATTTCAAGCCTCTGCCTTTCTGAGACTGCTAACAAGGCTGCCATATATTAAGATGACTCTTTTTGGTAGCAGGATGTTCTTTAAGAACTAGAATTAGGTCCTGTCTGCATGAACATGTAGTTCACAGCAAGCAATCTACCCCATGCTAGCATGCCACAGACCAACTATCTTGTGGACCCTGCTGATGTGAAGTAACAATTTGTTAATGTGCTTTGATCTAGTCCTCTTTGAAACTGGAGTAGGTCAAAGCGTGTTAAACTGTTACTGTGTGTCAGCAGGGTCCACATGACAGTTGGTCCACGGCAGGCTAGTGCTAGGTAGTTTCACATGTTAGCTTTGCCACAAACTGAATGTTCATATAGACAAGCCCTGTGAAACTCATTTAACTTACATGAATGGTCAGTGACTCAGAAGTGTGAGATTCTGTATCCCAAGTCAGTCTGTTTCACCTTGTCCCTCTTGTAACTGTTGACTGGAGAATAAGTAAGACACTTATTTTCACTGTTATGCAATGTACTCCTTCCATCAGGAGTCATAGCAGTAATAGTGCCCCCTATCTAAAAAGCTTATTACCTCCAGATTTCTTCTTCAAGTAGATACAGACATGTATTCCAAGTAGGTATGTGTGCACCCCGTGCACCAGAAATGGAGACTTCTGCCTAGTGGTACTCAGAAGGACAGCGCTCAAGCCCGTAGCACTTCCCCGGGCTGCATAAGATGGGGCCACCCAAACTCCTCTCAGTTCAGTCTCATTGCCTGACAGCTGGAGTTGGAGCTCTGTTTGCTGGTTGTTTCACATCCTCAGAATTTATCTTCTTAGCCTATGTTACCAGGGTCCCAGGGTTGCCATGCTCAATTAGGGCAAACTGCAAAGAATGAGGCCGACAATCCCCAAAACTGGTGGTTATTCTGATACTTAGATTTACCAAGCCAGCAACGAAATAGCTTCTACAATACCTTCTTGGTTACCCAGAAGCCAATAACACAGTTCCCTTAAAGCAACCCAGCCTGAGGCATCCTCCCAGACAGCCATGTCAAATATGATGAGGATTATTGAAAATCTTGTAAATCATATAAAAAGTTCTACCAATCCCAAAGGATCGGATATATTACCCACCAAGTTAATGAATATTCCAGATCTTACCCAAATACATGCTTACAGCCAATTCTTATTAACTAAACTAAAATTTATTTTAAAAAAGAGAGGGAGTATTGGTTAAAAGATCATACATACAGACATGAATATAGTTCTTAGGTCAGTTTCATAGTAGAGATGGTCAGCTCTAGAGTTGCAAAGAGTTCTTTCAGAATTAGTCCATAGGTTGTCCAATTTTCAATAACAGGATGATCCAAAATGAAATTGAAGACCTCAATCTTGTGGCTCAGACTTACCCTAATGAAGCATAAGCAAGTTTGAGATCAAAAGGATCAGGTCCGAAGAGCCCTTTATACAGTTTCTGGACATCCTCTTGACAACATGCAGTCCTCAGGTGAACAGTAGTGTATTTGACGTAACCTGTTTCCTAAACATTCCTAATTAGCAATATGGATTAACATAAGGCAATTGCCTTATATCTCCCACCATTTGCAGGTGATTTGCTATATGCTTCAAAACAATCGAGACAGTGATTTAAATGTTAATATCTCCTTTTGATCTCTGAATTAACAAAATACAGCGAGAGACAGGAACTGTTTGATTAGTCTAAGAATATATATATGTAAAAACCCCAAAACCCAAACATTATCTGCTAATATGTCTCTAAAGGTTGAATCTGGGTCAATTAACCTGTAAATTGCTTAACCCTTTCTGGCCCTGTGTCACAGCCTAGTTTTATTATACATAGTTAATGGCTAGTGTTAGAGTAAAAGTTATAGCATATAGTATAGTTAGGGCCCTACCAAATTCACAGTCCATTATGGTCAATTTCACTGCCAGAGGATTTGAAAATTGACAAATTTCACATTTTCAGATGTTTAAATCTGAAATTTCACGGTTTTATGACTGTGGGGTCCTGACTCAAAAGGGGATTGTGTGGGGGTTGCAAACCTGTTGTTGGGAGGCATGGGATTCCCATCCTCACTTCTGTGCTGCCTTCAGAGCTGGAATTTTGGGATAGCATATTTCTATATCAAATATCAGCATAGCATTGATGAGCTGAAAATGAAGTGTGGCCTTTTACCTTAATGTAGAAAACTGCTTTTGTTTAATCCCCTCTTCTAAAAGTGGGAGGAGTTTCTAAAAGTGTACATCCGTTATTCCTGAGGGCATTCTGCACCAAAAAAATTAAAAATTCTGTGAACAATATTTTAAAATTCTGCAAGTTTTATTGGTCAATAAATAAATGCAGAGGCTCCAGCATAGCATTGGGGAGCACAGGCCACTGGCTGCATGAAGGTGGGAGATCATCCTGCAGCCTCCCCACCTCCCACCCTGAGGACACAGACTCAGTGATGAGGCTGCACCCGACCCTGATGCAGCACAAGGCCTGGGTTTGCCCCAGGAAGACCCTGGGGTCCTGCCCCCCTGCGCCAGGTGGAGCAAGCAGGGATCCAAATATGGAAGGGCTCAGTGTGGGAGATTCAGGTGGGGGGTGAGAGGATTGTGTGTGGGGCAGGCAGCTCAGTGGGGGCTCTAACTGTGGGGGGATCTGGATGCACAGAGGGGGTTCCAGGTGCAGGGGCAATTGGGGGAGGTTCCAAGTGCAGGGGCAATGGGAATCTGCAGGGGCTTCCAGGTGAAAGTGGTTGGGCCTCAGTGGAGGGATCTGGGTGTGGGGTTCTCAGCAGGGGGGTTGGGTGCTGGGAGAGTGGGGCTTGGTGGGGCGGGGGTCTGGGTGCAGCTAATTGGGGGTCAGTGGCATGGGGGTCTGGATGTGGGGGCTCAGGGTGGTGCAAGGGGATGGAGCTCATCGGGGTGGGGGTGTGAGTGCAGGGGGCTCAGTGTGTGGGGGGTGGTCTTGGTACAGGGGTGGAGGTCCGGAGGCAGGAGGTCTGGGTGCAGCAGTGTCCAGATGCAGGGATTGAGGTTCAGTAGGGTGGGGTTTGGATATGAAGGGATAGGGCGGTTCGGGGTTTATGGGGTGAGGTTTGGTGGGGGTGTCTGGGTATGGGAGGTCGAGATGTATGGGGGTTGAGCAGATGGGGAACCTCCCTCCCCCCACAGCTGAGGAGTGATGGGGGCAGGAAGCAGGGGAGCCTCCTGGAACTGGGGGAGGATTCTGGGGGTGGGTCTGACGCAGCCCCAGCCACTCCTTGCAGGGGAAGAGGAAGTCCCATCCTCTTCTGCCTCCAGCCAAGACTATCAGCTGATCCCGGCTCAGGGTAGGAACCACTGGCTGGGGTGTCTCCAGCCCTGCGGTGATTAACTTCTCCGCTGGCTGTTTTTGGTGCCTGAAACGATGATACTGCGTAGCTAGGGAGTGGTGAGTGACTGCTCTTGCAGCTTCCCTTTGCTTTCTGTCAGAAAGTCATTTTTCTGCGGGGAAGCAAAGACGTATGTGGGGGACATGAGTTCTGCGCACATGCAGTGGCGCAAAATTCCACCAGGAGTAACTTGTGTACTTGATTGTAGAACTATTCTGAATCAAGTGGATCTACAGATAATTTACAGACAGTTACTTTGCTGTCTTGTTCAGTTTTCAGTCATTTACAAAATTATGTTCTAAAATTTTGTAAAAAGTAAATCTAAAAGATCTGGCGAACAGCTTCATGTATTTAGGACCTTAGATCACTATCAGACTGTGTCCAGATGTGAAGACATGAAATATATTCAAATATTTCATATTAAAATATAAGTTCATCCTCCACCTGACAACCAAATTTTGTGTTCCTTTGCAGTCGAGTGGTTTTGGACAAACAAGTTGAGTAACTAATTCTCATATTTATAGACTGGACAAATTCTGTTAATTGTTTTTAATGTTTACAAAAGCTTTAGTTCACCTTCACAGTGCCTATGGATATTTTCTTTTCTCTACTGGCTGCACATTAATAATGGACCTGGTGTTAGCTCTGTTTCTTCCCAAATGGCAAGCTACTTACTTACTCCTTATTTTAATCTGTGTTTCACTGTTGAAAATCTGCTGCCTGTCCTCTGAGTCTCTGCGAGACTTGAAGTGATTGAGCTCTTCCATGGTGCATTTTGTACTCCTTTACCCTGGAGATTTCTTTTAAATGTCATACTAAATGTAAATTTCACAGTGCTCCTGTATTCATTCATTCTTAACTGTAGTTTCCATAATACAGAAAGGTGCAGTTTGTTTTAACACATTGAACAGCAAATTAGGACGTGGCTATTGAACCCCTCAGACAGGTGTTAAAGGAAAATCTTGTGTTTCTGTGAGGTTTAAATAGAAAATCAGGAGGCAAAAACTAGAATATTTTATTATGCAAACATCAAATAATACTGTAAAGCAATTGTTCTTAAGAAAATTTTTTCCTGGTGACTTGCTTAAACTGCAGCCATAATTACATTCCAAACGGGCTATACTTCTATTATAGTCCTAGATGCTATTAGTGCAGAAGTGCTGACCTTAAAGTATATTAGTGGCTCTGTTTTTATCTTAGCTTAGTGTAACTTTCAAAGTGGACCACACTATTTTTAGCAGGAAAGCCTACAGTGTGACCCTTGAGCTGTTGTTGGCGTCCTGTAGTCTTCTACAAAAAACATGGTACTTGAAATTAAAATCTCATATTCAGCTATCCTACTTAAACAAAATATACACTTTCTCATACTTTCTTTTTAAGTTAACTTAGCTCTTTCTGTTGAAAATTATGCTAAAAACAATAGATTTTTACTGTTTTTTATAATCTGTTTGGTTCCCATTTTCATACTGTTCTTCTATTAATTGCTGATAGACTGGAGATTTGCCTCTCTTGTAGCCCACAGCTTTCAAGTAGCAATTCCTAAACATTTTTTGTATTCCTAGGTTGGAAATTATAAACGTACAGTAAAACGAATTGATGATGGTCACAGACTTTGCAGCGATCTCATGAACTGTATTCATGAACGTGCAAGAATAGAGAAGGCCTATGCTCAGCAACTTACAGAATGGGCAAAAAGATGGAAACAACTTGTGGAAAAAGGTAACCAAAATGTCATGAGATGAAGAAAATAGTTTCAAAAGGAACATTTCAACGTTAGTGATTACAAGGTGAAAGGGTGCACAGAATTTCTTAGCCTCTTAATGGAGTCTTTACAAAAACACCAAATGCTGTAAAAGATGACCACAGTTATCAAAACTAAATTAAGGCATCCACTCCTGCACCCGTGACTGACTTGCTTGTTTCATGTCAAAACAAGTGAATTTTCCCTTCCTTGCTCAGAGGTTCTTATAGATGTGTAGTACAAGAGAACTTTTCAGGTAAGTAGTGGTAGAAGACACATATTATGAAGACTGCAATTGAATATTAAGAAGTCAGTGGTAGTTGTGGTGGAGTATCAGTAGTGAAGGGACTATGAATCAATTTCAAGGAAGGCTGCTTTGACTGTAATTAGTACATAATTACAGAAGATTTGGGCATCATGGTAGACTACAAATTAACACAAGTGCCCAGTGTGGTGCTATGACCAAAAGAGCAAATACAGTGTTGTTTTTAGTATATAAACAGAAGTCTATCAGGCTGTTAAGGTTATATCAAAATAGGGATATATCAAGTAGGGAAGTTATTGCATCTGCATGTGGTATTAATGAGGCCACTAGTCGAATACTGTGTTCTTTCCTAGTGTTTATAGATCCACAAAAATTTTGAGAAATTGGTGAGGGTTCAGCGAATAATGGAAGGACTGAAAAACATACTGTATGGTGAGACTTAAGGAACTCAATCTATTTAGTTTATTGAAGAGATGGTTAAGAGAGGAATTGATGGTGGTCTAAAAGAACCTACTGGGGAAGAGAATATCTGTTAATAGAGGTCTTTCTAACAGTCAAAGACATAATAAGATCCAGTGGTTAGAAGTTGAATCTTGAAACTGAAAACAAGGTGAAATTTGTTAGAGAGGGTAATTAACCACTGGAATAATTCACCAAGGGATGTGGTGGATTGCAGTCACTACAAATCTTTAAATCAAACTTGGATGTCTTTCTAAAAAATATGCTATAATTCAACCTCACATTGAGTTTGATGTCAGAATTAATGGTTTAAATTTTATGGCCTGTGTTATGCAGAAGGTCAGACTAAATGATCGAAATGGTTCTTTCTGGACTTAAAATCTATTAATCTGTAATTACATAATTTTTAATAAAAAGCATGAAAATACACTAATCTCTGATTTAAGATGTAAGATACAAAGATAGGATTAGGGATCACGTACAACTAAATACAATATAAGAACTCAATATCAACAAATAGCTTCAGATGGCTTTTTAGGGATGAAAGTCCTCTATGTTGTGATTTATTGAAAATGATTTGTCCTATTGTGTTTAGGTCCACAGTATGGAACAGTAGAAAAGGCTTGGCATGCAGTTATGTCAGAAGCTGAAAAAGTGAGTGAATTACATCTAGACATAAAAAGTGCACTGATGAATGAGGACTTTGAAAAGATCAAGAACTGGCAGAAGGAGGCCTTTCATAAGCAAATGATAGGAGGATTTAAGGAAACGAAAGAAGCAGAAGATGGATACAGAAAGGCACAGAAGCCCTGGGCGAAAAAGCTAAAAGAGGTACAGCAGTAGGTTGCATGTTGTGCATCAATCTATTGATGCCTCATAGAAATCACTAAAGTGAGAAAAAACAGTCTACTGGATCCTTTCTCAATTAGGTGTCTGCTTTAGAGCCTCTTCTGAAAAAAAATCTTCACTTGATATTTTCTCAGTAACCACTGCCCTCTCTCCAACCTCAGTAGCCTGAGCATAGTTCTGGAGAAGATGGAGTTAACCTATTTTTCTGCCCTTTTACAGCATCTGTTTGTACAGATATAGGATTTAGGACTTAGTTGAGGCTCATGCTACAGGAAAAATGAGCTCAAGGAAAACCATCTTGAGAGAAATGGAGAGATTGATTGGTTGATTTAACATTGTGTCTGTTATTTAAAGGAATGTATGGGAGGGGACTCACGAGGGAGACACAGACACAGGCAAAAATTTTATTCAGGTCTTTCTGTGAGGCATCACTGAACCTTTCTTTTCTCAATAAGTTTATTAAGCTAAACTGAGTGACAGTAACTTATTTTGTATGGAAGGCGAATGTCAGATCTTATAATATTTAGTTTCCGCCCACTCGTTCTCCTACATTATATTGTGGTTAAAATTGCTTGAGCATAGCAATGGGTCTGAATGTAAGGTTCTTCCAAACAAAATTCTATTTTTTTCATTACAATGAAGTTACTCATTCATACATAGCTGCTGCTGATTATTTGTAAATTGTACTAGACAGAAAGATTCAAAACTTCATTTGTAGGTGGAAGCTGCTAAGAAAGCATACCATGCAGCATGCAAAGAAGAGAAACTGGCTATATCCCGAGAAATGAACAGCAAAGCAGATCCAGCACTGAATCCAGAACAACTTAAGAAATTACAAGACAAAGTGGAAAAAAGCAAACAAGATGTGCTAAAGGTAAACTCTGCATGCTAGTGTACTAATCACATTTAACATTCTGTGCATGCTACTGTGCAAATCTCTGTGTATGGAATATATGTACAGCAAACTGCAGTACAAGCGAATGCAATGTTGGAGTGACAAACTCATTATATGGAGCAGGGCACATTTTAAATTATGGTCATTGTGCCAGAGCCACAGTGTTAGGAACACATACAACCCTCTCTCCACAGCACGTGTCAATGGCAGGTTTGTAACAATAACAATGGTAATAAATGAGCCTTACACAGTACTGTTGCTTTCAGTATCGCAGAGTGTGGGGGGAGAAAGGGGATTCTAGGAGTGGGGTGAGGACTGAATTATCTTTTCAGTTTAGGGGGGCCGTGAGCTGGGGGTAAAAAAGTTTATTTGCAACATGCAAATTGTCTTATTTAACTGCAGAATGTACCTCTTTAGCACAGTTAAATAGTGCATTAAAGGCAATTGAGTCAAATTGATGCTATGTTAAAAAGAGCAAATGTATCTCTGAAATTTCCCTACCAGTTGCCTGATTTGGACATCCTCTACCCACTCAGATCCTCTCTGCTCTTTTTCTTCTCCCCCTTTTTTGAGTGATTTCCCCATATGGGGTGCCATTCTCTGGAGTGTAAGAAGGGGGAAAAAGCAGCCCTTCCTTTCCTTGACACCCCCCCCCCCCCCCCCCGGGCTCAGCATTACATTCTTGTAGTGACTTACTACATCTATCTATGTATTCAGAGCCTCACCTTTAAATGTCCTATATATTCCCATTGAATTGACAGGACCAATAATTAATGCTCACAGAGCTATGTGAATTCCTTCTTTATGTCTGTAAGTTGTACGATGCAAAGACCTAGTCAAAGATAGATCAAAGAACCATACATTTAAAGGATAGATCGAACTTGATTTGATTTAGCTGGCTCTTGTCAGTTTCTCGCATAACTTTTAAATATAGTTTTTGGTAATCACAATTTTTTCTGATTAGAGTGACTTTGTGTAAGGCACATCCCTGATGCGTGCTCAGTCTGTTGCTTATTTACTAAAAGGACACAAAGCAAGAGAGGCCCACTTCAGACTTCTTCTCCTGGAGCATTCTGAGAGCTTCTCCTGAATCTGAGAGAGAAGGACCCACCAAGCCTGATCAGGCTCCATCATCTAGTGCTCCTGTGAGCTTGGGCTCTACTCAGAGCTCCCAGGCTCTCTTTATTTAAGACATCGAACACTTCAACTACCAATCCTGATAGAGCAGCTAAGACCTCCTCTATCCAATCATCATGAGGGGATGTGGGAACAGTGTCTTCCTAACGAGCGCAGGTCTAGGTCACCCACCCAGGGGCCTAGTAAAATGAGGCAAAAATCTCCAAGTCTTGCAGCCAAAAGACAGTTCTGGCTCAAATCAGGTCCCTTCTTGTTCAGGTTGTGGGCAGGATTTGAGATCACCATATGACACTAGACAGGTTAGCTCACCTTTTAGAGTAAGAGTATTTGGTTGAGTCTCCCTTTCTGAGCACAGTAGGGTGGTATCACCAGTTAAGAGACAGATAATAGTAACAGGGGATTCGATCATTAGAAATATAGATAGCTGGGTTTGTGATGACCAGGAGAACAACATAATGAATTGCCAGCTGGATGCAAAGATTGTGGATCTCTTGAGACATCTAGACAGGCTTATGTGCAGTCCTGGGGAGGAGCCAGTGGTTATCATCCATGTAGGCACCAGTGACATAGGGAAAGATAGGAGAGAGGTCCTGGAGGCTAAATTTAGGCTGTTAAGTCAGAGACTAAAGTCCAGGACCTCCATGGTAGCAGTCTCTGACATTCTTCCAGTTCTACGCGCTGGGTCAGACAGACAGGCAAAATTGGAGGGTCTTAATGAGATGAGATGATGGTGTATTGAGGAGGGTCTCTGCCAATTGAAGTCACTAAAACACAGGATTGGGGACTTCAACAGCAGAGTCCAGGGAAGGGGTAGGGATGGTTTTGTGGCCTGCAGCATGCAGGGGGTCAGACCAGATGATCATAATGGTCCCTTCTGACCTTAAAGTCTATGAGTCTATGGGTTTAGGTATATTAGGAACTGGGGAACCTTTAGGGAAAGGAGGAGCCTCTATAGGAAGGATGGGCTTCACCTAAACCAAAAAAGAACCAGATTGGTGACATGTAAAATTTAAAAATGTTGTAGATGAGGTTTTAAACTGGGGGAAAGTTGATAGGTGTGGAGGAACACACGATTTGGACAGCATCTCTTAAGGGAGGATCTATTAATGAGGATTCTCTATATCCTAGTAAAGAGGAGAGGCTAGAAGCTGATAAAGTATAGGTAGGAACTGAAGAGAAACAGTCAAATGCAAAAGAGCCACATTCAATTACATTGCATAATGGCAGACAGCTAAAAAGTGACAAATTTTATAAGTGCTTTTGTACAAATGGTAGAAGTCTAAATACTAGTATGGGTGAACTTGAGAACCTGTATTAAATGAGTATATTGAGATAATATGTATCACAGAAGCTTGATGAAATGATGATAATCAATGGGACACGGTCATACCAGGGCACAAAATATGAGTGACAGAGTAGGTCATGCTGGAGAGGGTGTGGCACTATATGTGAAAGAAAGCATAGTATCAAATATAGTAAAAATCTTAAATGAATCAAACTGTACCATAGAATCTTTGTGGATTGAAATTCCATGCTTGAATAAGAAGACTATGGCAGCAGGAATATACTACTGACCACCTGATGGTGATGGTGACTGAAATGGTTAGGGAGATTAGAGGGGCTATAATAATAATAATAATAAAAAAAACCTCAATAATAATGAGGGATTTCAACTATCTCCACATTGACTGGGTACATGTCTCCTCAGGACGGGATGCAGAGATAAAATTTCTAGACACCATAAATGATTGCTTCTTGGAGCAGCTAATCCTGGAACCCACAAGGGGAGAGGCAGGCTCTTGGCCAAGAGGTGTATATAGCTGAACCACTTGGTAATAGCACCCATAATATAATTGAATTTAAACATCCTTGGAGGAAGGGAGGGGGATACCAAAGAAACCCACCACAGTGACACTTGACTTCAGAAAGGGGAACTATGCAAAAATGAGGAAGCTAGTTAAATACAAATTAAAAGGCACAATCACAAGAATGAAATGCCTGCAAGCGGCATGGAAACTTTTTAAAAACACCGCAGTAGAGGCTCAAATTAAATGTATACCCCAAATTAAAAAACATAGGAGGATCAAAAAAGTGCTACCATAGCTAAACAACAAAGTAAAAGAAGTGGTAAGAGGCAAAAAGGCATCCTCTAAAAACTGGAAGTTAGATCCTACTGAGGAAAATAGAAGAGAGCATAAATTCTGACAAATGGAGTGTAAAGGTATTGGGCTGGCCAGAAAATAATTTGAAGAGCAACTAGCAAAAGACTCAAAAACTGGCAGCAAAAAAATGAAATACATCAGAAGCAGGAGGCCTGCTAAACAATCAGTGGGGCCACTGGATAATCAAGATGCTAAAGGAGCATTCAAGAAAGATGAAGCCGTTGCGGAGAAGCTGCATGAATTCTTTGCATCGGTCTTTATTGCCGAGGATATGAGGGAAATTTCCACACCTGAGCCAGTCTTGTCAGATAAGACATCTGAGGAACTGTCCCAGATTGAGGTGTCGGTAGAGGAGGTTTTGGAACAAAATGATCAATTAAACAATAGTAAGTCTCCAGGGCCAGATGGTATTCACCCAAGAGTTTTGAAGGAACTCAAATATGAAATTGCACAACTACTAACTATGGTATGTAACCTATCACTTAAATCAGCTTCTGATTGGAGGATAGTTAATATGACACCAATTTTTTAAAAGGGCTCCAGAGGCAATCCTGGCAATTATAGGCCAGTAAGCCTAACTTCAGTACCAACTAAATTGGTTGAAACTCTAGTAAAGAACAGAATTATCAGATACATAGATGAATACGATTTGTTGGGAAAGAGTGAAATTATTGTAAAGGGAAATCATGCCTCACTAATCTGTTAGAATTCTTTGAGAGGTAAATAGTTGTCCCACAGGAATCTGTACTTGAACCAGTGATGTTCAACATACTCAGAATCATAAGTGACCTGTAAAAAGGGGTAAATAGTGAGGTGGCAACATTTGCAAATGATAGAAAGTTACTCAAGACCAGTTAAATCCAAAGCAGACTGCAAAGAGTTACAAAAGAATCTCACAGGAATGGGTGACTGGGCAACAAAGTAGCAGATGAAATTCAATGTTGATAAATGCAAAGTAATGCTCATTAGAAAACAAACTCCCAACTATACATACAAAATGATGGGCTCTAAATTAGCTGGCATCACTCACAAAAGAGATCTTGGTGTCATGGTGGATAGTTATCTGCAAACATCAGCTCGGTGTGCAGTGGCAGTCAAAGCTAACAATGTTAGAAAGCATTGGGAAAGAGATAGATAAGACAGAAAATATCATAATGCCACTATATAAATCCACGCCTTGAATACTGCGTGCCATTCCGGTCTCCCCATAGCAAAAAAAGATATATTAGAATTAGAAAAGGGCAACAGAATGATTAAGGGTATGGAACAGCATCCATGTGAGGAGAGATTAAAAAGACAGCCTGTTCAGCCTGGAAAAGAGATGACCAAGGGGATATAACAGAGGTCTATAAAATCATGAAGGGCGTAGAGAAAGTGAATAGGGAAGTGCTATACACTCCTTCACAAAACACAAGAACCCCAGGGGTCATCAAATGAAATTAGTAGTCAGCAGCTTTAAACAAAATGAAGTACGTCTTCACACAACACACAGTCAACCTGTGGAACTTGTTGCCAGGGGATGTTGTGAAGGGCAAAATTATAACTAGGTTAAAAAAAGAATTAGATAAATTCATGGAGGATAGATCCATCAATGGCTATTAGCCAAGATGGTCAGGGATACAACCCCATGCTCTGCGTGTCCCTAGCCTTTGACTGCGAGAAGCTGGGACTGGACAGTGGGATGAATCACTCGATAATTGCCCTGTTCTGTTCATTCCCTCTGAAGCACCTGGCATTGGCCACTGTCGGAAGACTGGCTATTGGGCTAAATGGACCATTGGTCTGATCCATTATGTCCATTCTTATGTTCATTCACTTTTTTCACTCTTACAAGCCCTACTGGTCTGACAGGGAATCCAGGAGTCTCCCTTATAAACACGGACCCCAAGAATCCTTGTGGGAAATGTTCACCCTCATGGCCTGCAGCCTCTTACACATACAATATGCAATCTTGGCCTTACTTAGCCCCTTAGGTTATGCAGTCAGCTAGGAAGTCTCATGCTAGTGCCTTCTCTAGAGTAAGAGCTCCCTCCCCTACAAGATATCATAGGTCTACACAAGAGGGTCATTTTGTACAGCTTTACAACCTGCACCAGCAAGAACAGGACAATGAGCATGAACACCTGCAAGAAATGGAAGAGTAACTGATTCCAGCAGCAATATCTTTTTCCTTACCAGATGAAAAAGATTGTGCCTTCCACTTAGAGCCATCCAGATCAATTTAAAATCTGCCAAACTCACCTAGAGCACCTTCATGCTTAAGGCCTCCAAACTTCTCAAGAAGCTTACCTCCAAGTAAAAGTTCTAGAACTCAGACATTAGCCTAGTGTACACGTTTCTAGCTGTGCTACGTGAATCAGCAACTGAAATAATGACTGACAACACAATAATGTTTTGTCAACATAAAAGGAGCGGCATGGTAATCTCCCCCCTTCTGCTAAGAAGCAATTTGTCTCAAACAGGCATATTTGACACTAAATAGCACCAGTGGCTCTGTATCTAGCAGGCTTATAGAACATCCTAGTGAACCAGCTCAGCAGGCAGTTTTCAGATGACCATGAGTAGAGGACTTGATCCTGCAAAGCGTCTTCCATAGGATATATAAGAATAGATCTTTTTTGCTACAGACTAGGACAAGAAATGCCACATATTCTGGTTAAAGGGGGGCTGGCTGGTGCCGAGGCTCTACGTTGGATTTTCTCTTTATGACATGGGCACTGGAGATAATGTTCACCTACCCACAATCTAATTAATACCAAGGGGCTGAGGAAACTCAAGCAACTTTCCTCAGTAATGATAATTTTAGTCCTAGCTTGGCCTAAACAGTTATGTTCTTTTGACCTAATGAACTTGTTACCACAGTCCCTGATCACAGTACCTGTTCTGCCTGACATGATCTCTCAAAACGAAGATCAGGTGTAACCCGAAGTATCTTTACCTCTGATAGTTAACCAGCCAGCATCTACACTACCATTGAAAAAAGTTGTTCAGCTGAAATCCAGAACACCTCGGTGCATAGCAAAAAACACTCTATTAGATGAAGCTAAATGGAAAAATCTCCTTTGGAAACTCTAATTTCTGCTATTCAGGACTATCTTCTATCGTAAAGCATTCAGGACTATCCATTGGCTCTATAAGGGTACATTTGGTAGCAATAGCAGCACATCACTTCCTGTTTCAGGGGTTGCATGTTATTTTCTCACCATATAGTTAATAGATTCCTCAAGAGCCTCATTCATGTATTTCCCAGTTGAGGAAGCCCCTCCTTCCTGGGACTGCAACATGGTATTAGGTGGTTTAATGGGACCATCTTTGAGCCCTAGCAACCTGCTCTTTATACCATCTATCTATAAAGAATGTCTTTTTAGTTGCTGTAACATTAGCTTGGAGGATAGAAGAAATTCCACATGGCTGGTCGACCTCACACGATGTTTCACAAAGACAAAGTAATTTAGGCCTCAAACTAATTTTTTTTTAACCAGAATTTTCTTTATTTTTACTTAAATCAACAGATTCTGCCAGATTTCTTCCCCAAGCCCCACAAACTAGGGGAAAGCTGAGCTGCACGATCTTGATGTGGCTAGGGCTCTTTTATATTACCTGGACAGAACAAGACCCTTCGGGAGCATCAACGGGCTGTTTTATACCATTTGTAGATAGGGTAAAAGGTCAGGAAACATCCACCCAAAGATTGTCTAAATGGGTATCTGTATTAAATCATATTATGATATAGCTAAATTAGATCCATCCTTGCATGGATTCCATGACTCGCCCTCCGTTCCTGCTAGCCAAAATAATCTGATTTTGTGTGCGTGGGGCATGTGCGTAACAGAAGTGGAATCCACATGGACAGCACATTTTGAATCATAGTTACCGTAAGGTAACTGCTCTTTCTTGGCTTTCCTGATCTCATCCCCAAGTCATCTGAATTTGACAGCTTTACAAATGTCTCTGGATGCTGGAACTCCTACATATGGCACTTAAAATGATTAAAGAAAATGGAATCTAGGTAGCCTAGGTGATTCATATTCTCATTAGCTCGATTGCTTTCAACACTTTTACAAGATTTCATTACCTTGCAAATGAAAATAGCCCCCTCTTATGGAAGACTGAGCGGTTGCATAACATATAACCTAGAACAAATTAACTTTACTAAGATAAATAAAGCAGATGTTCCTATTATAGTCTCAATATTGACTATTACAGTATTAACCAGTTCACCATTCTGTGAACCTCTTGTAATAGGCCATTAGTAACAGCAAGAACAACTTGCACTGCATCTTTTTCAGACAAAAGAAAAGTACGAAAAATCACTGAAAGACCTGGATCAAGTTACACCTCAGTATATGGAAAATATGGAGCAGGTATTTGAACAGTGTCAGCAGTTTGAGGAAAAACGTCTGCGTTTCTTCCGGGAAGTGTTACTGGAAGTTCAAAAACACCTTGACTTATCTAATGATGTGAGGTAAATTTAAAAGACTGAAAATATTTCTTGCTAAAATTGCTTTAATGTTGCCATTAAATATTGTGCATCCAGTAAACTAGAGTTTACAATAGATTCTTTCTAAAGTATGTGTCTTTTATATGGCATTAAATCTAAAGATTCTAATAATTCAATGTTAAGCCACTTCCATTATTTAATTTATTAGTTTTGTTCAGGATCAAATGTTGGGAAGAAGATGCTAATCCAGTAGACTTCTTTAAAATTTAGTGACTGAGATTTTTTTGTTCCACTCTTAATTAAGGTTTTCAGAAGTGAACACTTGCCAATTATTAAAAAGAAATCCTCTTTAGAATTTAATTTAGAGTTTAGAGTTTAGAATATAAAAATGGAAGAATAGAAAGTTACTGTATATACTCAATCATAAGCCGGCTTGTTTATAAGCTGACCCCCCTCCCCCCTCCCCGCCAAGATGGATAAGTAAAAATGGAAATTTTTTTTATGACCCATTCATAAGCTGACCCTATAATTCAGGGGTTGGCAAACTTTGGCTCTTGGGCCATCAGGATAAGCCACTGGTGGGCTGAGACAGTTTGTTTACCTTGAGCATCCGCAGGCACGGAGGTAAATCTAAGTAAACAAAGTCTCCCAGACCGCCAGCGGCTTACCCTGATGGGCCAGGACAGCAACTGGTGGGGAAATTTTTTTTTTGGGGGGGAAGAAGCTGGGGGTCAGGGGAGTAACCCCTGTGACCACCCCCCACATGACCCCACCACTAGCCTGGGACCCCCACACTCTCCCCATCCCATACCTTCCCATCTTAGCTGGGGCGGGCCAGGTGAGGATGTCTCTGGCCTGGCCAGAGCTGCTCTGGCAGGCTGAGCGGGCGGAGCGGCCGCAGCCTGCCAGCTCAGGAGCTGCAGCTGCTTCGGAGGCTGGGGGGAGACACTCTGGCCCCGCCTCTTCCCTTCTGGCTCTGCTGCCTCTCCTTGCCCCTTCTGTTGGGGGGGAGGGGCTGTGTCCCACCTCTCCCTCTCTATACCCGTTCATAAGTTGACTCCCTTCTCTGATGCTTCCCTTTTTTACAAAAAAAAATTCGGCTTATGAACGAGTATATACTGTAAATATGCTTTTAGTGGCTTGAAATAACACTTGGTTCTTGACAGGCTAAACTAGAATTCATTAATCTCAGACTACACAGATATGACTGCATAAACATGTCTGACACTAATTGTCAAAAGAACAAGACTGAAGTAGTATTGGAGATATTGAAACAATTTTCCATTTGAAATGGATTAAAATGTGAGGTAACTGTTTTAAAGAGAGTCCACCATCACTTGGGATCTTGTCCATATTTTTATACTTTATCTTTTTATCTTGCACAGATTACTATGTAATTGCTGACAACATTGCCACGAAATGTATAGTGTAAGGAAACATAATGGCCAATTGTTGGGTTAATTCTTTGTATTAAAAATTCATACTCCTATTGACTCTATTTAAGATTTCTGGCATTTCAGGTTTTTCTTGTTAAACATATTTACTAGGAAAAGCTAATGAACATAATTTACATTAGAATTCATTAGTTCTGCACTAAAACTATAATAAAAACAGTCTCCAGTCTAGTCTAGGCAAGCTTGATGAAAATTTGTGTAAGTGGATTTTTATGCAATATTATAAATGAGTTCATACAAAAACTGTTAAACATTTATCACTTACCGTTTGCTAGCACTGATTAATGGTAACACAGAGGGTGGTACATAAAATGACTTAACTCTAAAGGTTGTGTTTGTTTTTATTTATCAAAAACTCAATAGCTGGGCTATATAGCTTTTCTTTTTATTTTGCCATTATTGCTAAGTTTTGCACAAGAATTTCATACAGATGTTTGTCCTACACCACAGAATGTGCAATATGGTGTGCAATATGCAATTGGCTCATGTAAATCATGGTAAAATATACATTTTTCTATTCTAATTAGTGGGTTTACCATAGTAAGCATATATATTAAATGGGAAAACAAATTTGTCTTGTAGTTACAAAAATATCTATCGTGAATTGGAGCAGAATATCAAAACAGCAGATGCTATTGAAGATCTGAGGTGGTTTAGAGCTAATCATGGTCCAGGGATGTCAATGAATTGGCCTCAATTTGAGGTAAGAATTTACCCCTTTAAAAACCTGTTTTTTTGATATTTGACTTTCTTTCCTTCTTTTCCTTAATGAAACAGTAATTTTTTGTCTAGTTTTAAAAAGCTGAATATTCCTTGCCTCCCTATTTTTGTCTTAATTTTTTTTAATAGTTTTGGTCACTGAATCTCACACTTGTAAAAAGCTCTGATAGTTAGTCATTCATATGTCACTTTTGTGGGTGAGTTTATGTTGTGAACCATGCTTTAGCTGGCAGAACTGTCTCGCTTCCAGATAAAATATCCTGCATACTCTGTGCTATGGCTTGGACTTTAACTCAGATCCCATTAATATCAACAAGCAACTAAATGAAGTACAGAAAGCAAGGGCTTTGCTGTAAGAAAACAATAAGTTATTAGTAACTAAACCGCTTCTAAATCCACCCTATTGAAGACTTATACACCTCTACCCCGATATAACACGAATTTGGATATAATGTGGTAAAGCGGGGCTGCGCACTCTGGTGGATCCAAGCAAGTTCGATATAACGCGGTTTCACCTATAACGCAGTAAGATTTTTTTTTTTTTTTTTTTTTTTTGCTCCCGAGGACAGCGCTATATCGGGGTAGAGGTGTACATACTTTAGTGTTTAAAAATCCATGTAAAAGTCAATAATTATTTTTACTTAACTTGTTTCCAACACCTTTACAGAAAGCAGTAGTAAGTTTCACTATAAACTGTAATTGCTACTGGATGCCATTAATATTTACTCCATCTTTCTAGTTACTTGAACTAGTTGCCAGTATATAAAACAGGTAACGTATCCCAAGGCAGGAATCTGGACTGGATGTTGGCCATATAAACTTGTTTTGTAGTGGCTGTTAACATATCTCCCCCACTCTCCCAAATAAAATTGGTGCTAAAAGTACACTTAATGCGAAAGAGCTTCTAAAAAGTTTCAGCTAATTTTGGGGCACCAAGTTGATGGCATTAAAATGTCATTTTCCTCAGTAAGGGATCATTGGAGACACCATGCTTGAGATCGCTGCCTGGGAAAATGCATTTTAGCAGTATTAATGGGTTGTGATGTTTTCTTTTTTGTTTTGTTTTTAAATATCTTGGGGTGGTCCCCCCTCACCCCACCAGGGATGAAATGCTGATATCAGGATACTAATGGAGTGAGGGTGGGAAAGCTCAAATTTAAGATAAAATATTATGCTGTTGGGTTTCTTGGTGTGAAGTTTTGAATGACATGACTACAGTTGCTTTTTATGTATGGGCTGTGCCAGGGCTTTTGATATGATGCAGATATAAATATAACGTAAGTTATAATTTTTCTAATAGAATAATATAATTTTTTTCTTTACATGCAACAAGGATGAAGTAAGTAAAAAAAATTTTATGGTCATATTTAGAAATGTTGACATACTCAGTAAGTATGATTAAAGCAATGGTCCTTATTAAGTTATGGTACTTTAAACTTCCAATTTATATCTATACAAAGTTGTTCAAAGAACTTGTCCTCCATTGAAAACAAATAGGTGTCTGCTTGTTAAGACTGATAGAACTCACTAATTGTGTAAGCCAGGGTAGTCAATTATATTTTGTCAAGGTTCAGACCCCCAGCCAGCTCCCCTCTCCATACCCCTCACTTGCCCCCCCCCCCAACTCCCCTATCATTCGTTGGCTCCCACCCGAAGAGTAGGGTGACCATATTTCCCTAAACTGAAAACGGGACACACGGGTCTGGCCTGCACCACCTGGCATTGCTGTGTCCCCCGTCCCCCCCCAACATTCCTCTGTGCCCCCAGTTGAGCCAAGTAGCAGAGATGGGGGCAGGGGGGAATAGGCATGGGTATGGGCTAGGATCTGGGCAACAAAGCAGGATGTGAGTGTGTGGGAGTACTTTTGAGCACAGAGCCAGGAGGTGAAGCTATTGGACTATGATCCGGCTAGTGATGCAATGCCACTTTGTGGGCTGTAATAGCAGAGGGGCAGGAAGGAGGCATTGGGTAGCGGGAAGGACCAAGGAGACTCCAGATACCAGCCCTAGAGAGATGGTGGGAGGCTGGGATGTGGCAGAAGTGGGTGACTGGAGGCAGACTGGGGAAGGAAAGAGGCCAGTTGGGGTTGGAGAGGGGCTGGAGAGGGCTCTGGGGACTGGCCTTGAAGGACCATGGGTGGGTAGGACACGAGGCCAGGGTGGGAGACTCTGGGGACCACTTGGGAGCAGGAGGCATGGGGAAAAGGAAGTTGGTCCCCAGAATGAGGGGTGCAATAGGGGAAGGATGGGGTTATTGGTCCCTGGAGTGAGGGGCTGGAGGCAATCAGGGTGGGGGGCCGGTCCCTGGAGCAAGGGGCCTGGGTGGGGGGCAGTCTGGGCACAGACTGAGGGGGGGTAGTAGAGGAGGGGGTGGACAAGATCCCCATGGGTGGTGGTTGTGCTGGCACCTAATCCTACCTCAGTCCACTGGAGGCTGGAGCTATAGGTGCAGGAACCAGTTCTCTCCATCAGCAGCTGAGCAGCTCCTCCAAGCAGCAGCTGCTGCTCTTCCTGCCCTCTTGGTGGGGAGGCTGATTGCTATTACACCAGTAACCAGAGTTTGTGTCCAGTCAGGAGTACTGACCAGACACGGCCAGGTCCCCTTTTCGACCAGACTTTTTGGTCGAAAACCAGACACCTGGCAACCATACTCCAGCCCCAGGTCAGCTGCAGCCTCCATTGAAAAGTATCTGGGGGGTCTGGATTTGTCCTCCGGACCACCTATTGACTACTGTTGATGTAATCCAATGGTAATACCAGCATGTAGAGCTTTCAGATTCATTTTTAAAACTTCACTTCATTTGAATGCCTATTTGAGTTCTTTTCCTTTTTGTACAACAAACCCAACTCTAGCTTCTTCTTTGAGTTCTTGCCCATGTTGATTCCATCGTAGGTGTGCGTGGGCCCACGTGCACAGTCATCAGAGACTTTTGCCTTAGCGGTATTTGTGGGGCTGGCTGTGGTGCCTTCTGGAGTATTGCACTCATGCCATGATATATCAGGTTTCGCCGGCCCTGCACCCTCTCAGTTCCTTCTTACTGCCCGTGGTGGTCAGTTGGAGGACTTGCTTTGCAAGCTGTCAGATTTTTTCCTCATATCTCAGCCTTGTGTAAATAGCTGTAAATGGTTCAATCATTTGTTATTTAGTTGTTAAGGGTTTAGTTAGTGTCCCAGGGGGACAGGACAACAGGGATTTTGCCCCAGGCAGGGTCTCCGGGTTTTAAGCCCTGCTAAAGGTGAAGCAAGACAAAGCAACTCTTACCCTCATAGCCCCAGCGTGGCCTCGTCAACATTGGTTCGGCATGCTGCTGAGTCTTTTGGCAGCCACCCAGTTGCAGCTGCCTCTTAGCTGGATCTGCTGTCCCAGAACCATGACCATCTGCTGCATCCGAACCTGGCGACGCTGCACTTGACAGATTGTCTACTGCATGGCTAAGTATGGACGAACTGGAGTGCTCTGCTGGTGTCCAACAGGGCCTGCTGGGCAGCAGGAAACACTCCAGCATGGCTACCTACATGGCAAAGTGGAAGTGGTGCACATGTTGGGTCTCTGATCAACACATTCGCGCTGAAGAGGCCCTGCTGCAGGAGATCCTGGACTACGAGTTGCACCTTAAGATCCAGGGCCTGTCGCTATCTTTGGTCAGGGTTCACCTGGCGGCCATTTCGGTGTTCCACCCTCCATTTCAAGGCAGGTCGGTCTTTGCCCATCTCATGACGGCGCGGTTCCTGAAAGGTCTGGAGCACCTGGACCCGGTTCCCCCTTGGGACCTGAATCTTGTGCTGTCAAGCCTCATGGGTCGTCCTCTTCAAACCTTTGGCTTCCTGCTCCCTCCTGCTTCTCTCCTGGAAGGTCATCATCTTGGTCGCTATAACTTCGACATATAGGGTGTCCGAGATCAGGGTGCTCACATCAGAGACGCCTTATACGGCCTTCTATAAGGACCAGGTCCAGTTGCGTCTGCACCCAGCTTTTCTGCCCAAGGCTGCATACCCTAGATGTCAAATGGGTGCTGGCCTTCTACATAAATAGAACCAAGCTGTTCCATAGGACAACACAGTTGGTTGTTTGTGTTGCAGACAGGGTGAAGGGTTGCCCAGTGTCTGTCCAGAGAATCTCGTCTTGGATCATGGCCTGCATCCGCTACTGTTATGAGCTGGCGAAGGTGCCCCCGCTGACGATCGTGACGGCTCACTCGACTAGGGCGCAGGCATCATCGGCAGCCTTCCTCACTCAGGTGCCGATCCAAGAAATTTGTCAGGCTGCAACCTGGTCGTCCGTCCACACGTTCTCATCGAATTATGCGCTGACCCAGCAAGCTCAAGATGACGCTGGCTTTGGCAGAGCAGTGCTCCAATCTGCAAGACTGTGAACTCCGAGCCCACCTCAGAGGATTCTGTTTGTGAGTCACCTACAATGGAATCCACATGAGCAAGCACTCGAAGAAGAAGCAATGGCTACTCACTTTTTTTGTAACTGTTCTTCGAGATGTGTTGCTCATGTCCATTCCATTACCCGTCGTCCTGCCCCTCTGCCGGAGTTGTCGACAAGAAGGAACTGAGAGGGCGTAGGGCCAGCAGCGCCTGATATAGTGCAGCCCTCCAGAGGGTGCCACAGCCGGCCCTACGGATACCGCTAAGGCAAAAATCTCCAACCGCGAACGTAGGCGTGCACACACCTATAATGGAATGGACATGAGCAAATCTTGAAGAACAACAGTTACGAAAAGATGGGTAATTGTTTTATTTTACCCGAAGGTGTGGGGGATGTAGAAGAAAACATAGAATGTCTTGCGAATTCAAGATTTTCTCTAGTCTGTCCATTTTGTTCTTTGTATTGCTGCAGTGTTGTCACTCAGTTCCTGCTTTGAATTAACATGCAATTCAGGATTGACTTTGCAGCTGTCTATTGTGTTCAACTCTTCACTCATGCCTGTCTGTCTGACTACTCATTTGCCTTTAAACGCTCCAAAATATCAAGACATAAATACTTAAACACACGAAAATCATGGAGTTCCATGATCAAACTTTAGTCTTATTGATTTATTCTAGATATAAAATAATGGGTTTTAGCAGCAATAGCTCAAATATATTAAATTAGGGAGTTGTACCTTAAGGACTTACACTGAAATGCAGAATCACCACATTTCATGCAATAGGTCACTTCTAAAATAGTTTACTTGTTTAACAAGTTGACTTTTCCACAGATCATTCTTGACATGCTGCTTATCTTTTAAACTGAAATCTTGAAAGCTATGTATTGTAGCAGTGGAAGAGCACTCTGTGTACTACCTGTAGAATCTGTTTTTGTGGTTTCTCCCTTAATTTTAGACTAGTGGCAGATGGACGCAGTCATCATGGGAGAGTTTGGCATTTTTAGAGGCAGGGAGATAGAATGTAAGACTTCAGTTGGCACAAAAATTAAACCAGCGCATTGCTTCTGATATTGCCAGTAGTTCACTTTACTCTTAATTTCCTTGCTGATATCAAGGACAAAGCTTTAATCTTTATTTGTGCAGAACAGCTGTATTTATTCACATAAGCAATGGATCCTTCAATGGCTGTTTCCTTACAGACCCATAAGCTTGACTATAAGAGAATTTTGGTGCTCTCACTTTTTAGAGAGAGAATTTAAAAAGGTATTCTGCTGCCACCTTCCTAATCCTTACTTTGTTTATGTATCAAAGTTAAAGGTTTTCCTTTATGCCTCTCAGTTGATACACTACCATGTTTTGATAAGGCACAGTGAATTTCTCTCCCTTCATTGTGGGGGTTTGGAGTAGATGCTCCCTGTGAATAGGGGGAGAGGAAGGGGAGGTACTGAAAATTGTGGAGGAGGGAAGAGGATTGTGCTGGGAAGGAGGATCCTGGGGGGTTCCTACCTACTTCCTGGCCCATTCCAGCCCCTCTGGGTTTCATTCTCTGCTCCCCAGCCCAATTCTGGGCCTCATGGCTGCTGTTCAACCTTCTGGATCCTGCTTCCTGGCCTGATCCGAGTCCCCACCACAGCTGTTCAGGCCTCTCTAGGTCCTGATCTTGGGCCCCATAGCTGTTGCTCCACCCCCCATGTCCTACTCACATCAGCCCCTCCATGCGGGTTTATGCAGGGGCAGAAACCTCCACAATATTTCCCCTGCGGGGGACTACTCTCTTCCCTCCTGCCACCTCTGGGCTTTATAACCGTTAGAACTAGAAACAGACAAGGTGAGGGGGGGAAAATTAAACAAGGATTAGGTCTACTATAAAACTGTCAAAAAAATAGGGTATTGGAAAAGAAAAATATGTACACCACACTATAACATAGTCCTGGGAAATTCTGCGCAACTGTGGTGCAGCAGAAAAATGCCCCCCCCCCCCCCCCCCCCCACACACACACACACACACACTCCATTTGCTTCCTTGCAGAAAATGGTTTCTGTGGGGAAGCAAAGAGTAGCTGCACCAGTGCAGACCCATCTGTTCAGGTAGCTGGGGGGAGAGGTAAATCACTGAGGGGAGGGGTAGGGAGAGGATGGAGACGAGTACCCGTTTCCCTTTCCCTGCACGGAGCAGCCGGGGCTGGGTCAGATCAAGCCCCAGAAACTTCCCCTGGCTGCAGGAAGCTCTGCCACGGGGCTTGGGGGAGGGGAGGCTCAGCGGGGCAGTCCAGATGCATGCTGGTTGGGCGGACGGGGAAGCAGCTCCCTGTACAGTGACCCCTCTCCCCACCAATGCATCTGGACACACCCCCCTCCATATCAGGAGCCCCCCCAAAACCCACCCTGCCAAGCTTTGCCTCCCGCATCAGGAGCCCCCCCTCCCACCTGGACACCCACCCCACAGAGTCCCATTCCCCCTGCACCAAGCCCCTGTGCATCCAGGTTCCCCCCTGCATCCATATCCCCACCGAGCTGCCTGCACCCAGATTGCACCTGGTACTCTTGAGGGAATTCTGCACCAAAAAATTTAAAGTTCTGCATATTTTAATTGTCAAAATAACACAAACACAATAACAATATAATCACACCATTTTCAATTATTTTGGTAATTTATTTCAAAATATTTGTCAGCAAATAATTGAAAATGGTGTGATTTTTATATTTTATTTTGACAAATGCAGAATTTTAAAATATTGTAGGCAGAATATTTAATTTTTTGTTGCAGAATATTTAATTTTTTTGGCACAGAAGTCCCTCAGGAGTATATAACAAGGTTCAAAACTAGGTAAGTTCATGGAGGGTCGGTCCGTCAATGGCTATTAGCCAGGATGGGTAGGGATGGTGTCCCTATGCTCTGTTTGAAGCTGGAAATGGGTGACAGGACAAATCACTTGATGCTTACCTGCTCTGTTCATTCCGTCTGGGGCATCTGGTATTGGCCACTGTCAGAAGACCGAATACTGGGCTAGATGGACCTTCGGTCTGACCCAATATGGATGTTCTTATGTTAGCAGTTTTCTATTGGTCTGTAAACCACTAGTGTTCTGAAGAGAGTTTGCTGGGTCCTCCTTGTTTCTAGCTGTAATATCACATCACATTAAGACAGCTAAAAATATTTTAAATCCTTTTTTCCCAGTGACTGCCTCACTTCCTATTCACAATCTGAGATTTCTGCTAAGTGGTTGGAGAGCCCCCAATACTAACAGTTTTATATACGATCAATATTTGTATGCCGAACAGAATATTCCAAAAACAACTAAGTAAACAAACTATAACTTACTTATATATACCTATGATTATCAGTTGCACCAACCGCCTCTCGCCTGGTCTTAGTTCAAGTGACAACCTCAGGTTAAAGCTGTTAAATACTGAGTGGCTTTCATAGTACTGGGCATGGTTTAAGAGGCTGGGAGAAGTATGGGTGTCCTCGGGACTCCAGCAGGGATGCATAGATCTCTCTGAGTGGATGACAAGGGAAAGAAGAGAAGAGATCTAAAGATAAAGTTGAAACATTTAAAGTCTTTTGTTCTCATTGCATACACAACTGATGAACTGCCTCAGTATAACTGAATTTCAACATTAGATATTATGCTGCTGATTAGCTTAAACTCTCAATAGCTTCTTTTGCATTCATTTTGCAGGAGTGGTCTGCAGATTTCAATCGTACTCTCAGTAGAAGAGAGAAGAAGAAGGCTTCAGATGGAGTGACTCTAACTGGTGTCAACCAGACAGGAGATCAGGCTTCGCAGCATACCAAGCATAGCAGGTAGAACTTTTTTTATGTCCATGAGAGACAAAGGCTGAAAGAATAATAGGAAAGAATGGTATCTTGAAGTACATTAGGTGGATACAGGTCAGAAATTTCACTACTCACCTAGGTAAAGGGAATATGGTTCTGTTGTCTCAGAACAGGACTTAGTGCTTTGCAATATTTCTGTGGATAAGGGAACAAACAGAAAAGTCCTTAAATTTCAGCTTTTTGAAAGGGTTGTGTGCCTGCAAGCGCATTGAATACTTTGGTTTTATCTTGTTTTTGTGGTGTTCAGCATATTTTTATCTGTCCTTCAGCCTGGAATTGGAAGAAACCAAACTTCAACTGAAATTGAACTTTCTCTTAGGTGGCTTTTTGTGAATTTAAGTAAAAAATGTGTTCAGTCAGTTCCAAATGACTATATTAAATAGATATATTGTCTGCTTTGACAGCTCATTACTATAATAGTCAAATTTACGCTGAGGGATCTACTGAGCTTTCTGATAAGGCTGGAGATTTTTAAGTCCTTTGCAAATCCTTCACAGCTTAGAGAGAAAAAAGTATTATACTTAAGTGTATAATATTTATGTGTAGTGCTTTTGAGGCCCCCTGTACTGTTCTAAGGGACCCAAGCAATGTGCTTGACTGGAGCAGGGTAACTGCTGGGTAGCTCATTTTTTAGTGTGACACTAATTACATATACTTTTGAATCCATGAGCCGATAGGGTCACCTTAATGCTTTTTCTCTCCCAAATAGCCATCTTAGTGTCCCGAGTAATACAGTGCAGTCATTACAATCAAGTTACAATCCCTTTGAAGACGAAGATGATACGGGGAGTACTGTCAGTGAAAAGGAGGACAATAAAATCAAAAAGTTGGTGAAAGAACGTTTTTTAAATTGTTTTCACACTTGCTCTTTCTCTATCCAAGGTTTCCAATTTTGGGTTTCTACAAAGGCACCGTATTATGCATGGCAGTTCTTATGAGAAGTCATATAAGCAACATTGTAAACCTAACTTTTCTTTTTCTAACAGAGATTGTGTATGTTGCCTTAATCTCCTCTGGTTTGAAACTATTCTGAGGTTATTGGCAGTTGGTAACACAACTTACCAGTTGCTTTTTGTTCTCATTTAACTGTTCTAAAATATGTGAACTCTGACAATCTGCTGTGAAACTACTGCTGGAGCTTTGCTGCTGTGTGTGCACTCACTGGATGAGTCCACTTTTAAGACTTTCTCTCCATTTAATACTTTCTCAATTACCTGTTTCATTGTACCAGTCCTGGTGTGTCATATTATTATATGAATGTCATGTGCACTCTCAACAGTTGCCTTTTCTTTAACTATAAACAAACTACTTGCTCTAAAAGTATTGCTCTAGAACAGTGTTTCTCAACTGGTGCATTGTGACCCGTGGGAGGTCACAAAAAGCAATTACTTGCTTGAAAGGCACTGAAAATTTTAAATCTAAAGCAAAGAAAATCTTGCTTCCTCACTACCTCTGCACACCCTTATCTTTCAAAGACAAGTGTTCTCTTTCTCTCTCAACAAACAAATAATATAGACTTATCAATTTTTACTCTTCTATAGTAAATATAAGGAGGTTGCAAAAAAATTTGACTTTATTTAAAGTCACCAACCTAAACATGTTAAGAAACACTACCCTAGAAATGCAAAATTTTGAAACATTAGCGCTAATGTATAAACCATTAAGTTTATACTTAACTAGATAAGACTAGTATTATGGTGTTGATATATGTAATCTCAGTTAATGTTTTGGAGTAAACTACAATTTTAAATTGCTTTTAGTGTTAGCAGCTCTGAGAAAAACCAAAGCTACCCTACAGAATGGTCAGATGAAGAGTCTAGCAATCCGTTTTCTTCCACTGATGCAAATGGAGATACAAACCCATTTGATGAAGATGCCTCCCCTGCCATGGAGGTGAGAGTACGAGCACTGTATGACTATGAGGGCCAAGAGCATGATGAACTCAGCTTTAAGGCTGGTAAGTTTACTTCAGTCACTTAAAATGTTTGTCAGAAGGGGAAACATGAGGAAGTACCAGAAGAATATTGCTTTCTCACCTCTTTTGGGTACTGTGAGAACTGGGATTTTTACCAACAAACACTTTAGCTCTAAACTGAGTCTCGCATTACAGTAGAGGGTTTATCTGCAAATGATCCATCCTTCTGTCTACAAACATCTCTTTGTCCTAGAAGTGTTAGCAGTGCTTCTTCATACCTTGCAGGTGCAGGGAGCACTAGCTGCCGGGAAGGAAGCTTTCTCGAAGTGAAACTAATTATCTCTTCTTCATTGGGGTGGTGATGGCTGCTACTACTTTGTTTACCTAGTATCGCCAACCCTGGAAGATCAAAAATCACAAGACTTCCCCCCCCCCTCCCCCCCCCCCCCCCAAGATGAGTGTGAAGTTTTGAGGGGGAAAAAAGCTTGCTCTTTCTTTTTTAACAGCTTTAACCAGAAGTACCCTTTTTTCCCTCCTGCTTCCCCACTGTGCACATTTTTAGGTTAAAAATTTCCCCCACCTTCCTCCTCCTCTGTCACCCTCTATCCCAGCGGCTCTCAAACTGTGTTATAACCCCAAAGTGCATCATAACCCCCTTTTAATGGGGTTGCCGGGGCCGGTGCTAGACTTGCTGAAGCCCAAGGCCCATTATGCAGGGCTGAAGCCAAAGCCCAATGGCTTCTGTCCTGGGCAGTGGGGCTCAGACTTTGGGTTCAGCCACCCAAGGCTGAAGCCCTTGGGCTTCAGCTTCAGCCCTCCATGGGGTCGTGTAGTAATTTTTGTTGTCAGAAGAGGGTCACAGTGCAATGAAGTTTGAGAACCACTGCTCTATCCTCTGAGGTCATCCCTTGGGTATACACTCTCCAGATATCTCCCCTGCTTGCTGGGGTACAGTTGTCCTCTCCTGAGCCATGAGCCCATCCCAGCAACAAAAGGAAGTCTGGAGAATGTAGCTGAACTTGCACGGAACTGCAGTGTGGGAGACATGCTCTGGTCCACTTTCATCCCAACACACTGTCATACAAATTGCTCACTTGCTTTGCTTAACAGTGCAGCACTTTAAGCAGATAGGTGCAAGCTGGAGGTGCCGCTGACTCTGGCTGGGGTTCTTTTCTGGTATTTTCTGCAGCTGTGCTAGCCTGGCAAGGTGATTTCTCATTTGTTCAGCCCAGGAGCGGAGAGCTTGAAACACTGCAGGAAGAACCTAAGAGCAGTAGCCTTCGGTGGTGGCAGGTTGAAACTGTATCAGAGCTACTAGTTCAGGCTGTAAAAACCAACAGCTGGTGGTGCATCCAAACCTGCATTTTTACAATCAGCTCAGTCAAAATTCCTGAGATGATAGCTGTTGACTTGTGAGCAACTTCTAAAAAAGGTGCAGAATCACGGCTTGCAAAAATGAGATTTGGCCATCTTTGTTCCCGTTCCCTCAGTGTCTGCGTGTGGCCCTTTATTCATTATTTGATGGCTCACTTAGTGCATTAGGTTACAAATGGGAGGAATGAGATGAAGTTAAAAATTTGGGAAGCTTCTGTTTTTTCTAATTTTTCTAATTTCCCTGATTTATTTATAGAGAGCAGTTGTATTCCTTTTTAATCTTTTTTTTCGCTAGGCTCATCTCATAACATAGGATCTCCATTCCCCTTATCCATCCTTGTAGGTCTTCTCTGCACTTGTTCCAATTTGAATTCATCTTTCCTGAACATGGGTGACCAGATGAGGTTCTACTGGTGTCTTGTACAATGGCATTAATACTTCGCCATTCTCTACTGGAAATCTCATTTGAGACACCCTAAGATCGCAGTTGTCTTTTTCGCAGCCTCATGACATTGGTGGCTCATAGTCATCCTGCAACTAGCTAATTCACCCAGGTCTTCTCTTCTGGCATTTCCAAATGAGCCCCCAGCTTACAGCAGGAATTCTTGTTATTAATCCTAAGTGCATGACCTTGTACATCTATATAGACACTGCCTCCTAAATTTGTCTCAACAGTGGATTTCTTAAGCACACCTACTTTTTGTGCCAAAGTCCTTAATGAAAATACTAAATGACATCAGCCCCAAAGTCACTGCTGGAGGCACTCCACTAGCAACTTCCCTCCAGCCTGACAGTTCTGTTTTCCGCGCAACCCATTGTCATCTCTTCTTTAACCATTGTTTCATCCACTTTACAGTGCTTGTATTAATCCCATTCTTCTCCAGTTTAATAATTTACCATGTTGTTTCATATTAAAAGTTTTACTGAGGTCCAGATTATATCTACTGCATTTCCCTTGTCTAAAAAGCTAGATATATTTTCAAAGGTAGGTATCAGGTTAGTCTGGCACAATTTACCTTTGGTAAACCAATGTTTCATTTTGTCCATTTTTCCATTTATCTGTAGTGAAATGCTCTCTCTGATCACAATAATCATATCTCAATATTTTTAAACAAATTGGGGCTACCAAAAAAGTGAGTAGTGTTCTGGTTTGCTTTAAACCCTGTCCAGATAGGGGAACAGCAGTAACAAGACAGACCAAGCTCATATTTATTCCTCTCTAGAATCAATGGGAGCCAAAAATTGCTATTCATCCACAGTGGATTGTGGCAACTTCTGCTATCCTCCTGCTTACCCAGCCACCATGGAGATGTGCTAATCCCTTTGAAATACAGCAAGTAATGTGTCAGACAAGTGATAGGTGCTATATTCCAAGGGATTAGCACAGTAGAGCCTGTCTACAGCAAAATGAAGCAACGTTTATGTACTGGGATGTAGTGGTTACCTTGGAGTCAGGCATTCTGGGTTCTATTCCTAGCTGTGTGACTTTGGTTAAACTATTTAGCCCGACTGTTCTCAGAAGAAAATAATCCTTAAAATGTGGATAGTACTTACCTACATTAAAAGAGACCTAGACAACCTGTTTGTAGACATTTAAATATCTATATAGGAAAGACGTTTAAATAAGTCCATATTATACACAATCCATGTTATAGTTTAGTATATCATTTACATCAGTCTTGAGTTTACACTCGGAAGGGGCCCATTACGGATCCATCCACTCGGACGGGTCTGGCCCCTCTCCCAGGGCAGTCAAGTGCCCAGGCCTTGCTGTATGAGAGGCTCCAAGGCAGCAGGTCCCGCTTGCCTGTAGAGGGCTCGCTGCCCAGCAGCCAGGCTCTACCATGTGGTCTGGGCAGTGCTGCTGGCTGCAGGGCTGGTGGGCACGGACAGGCTCTTGGGAGTCACGTCCCAGGGGTCTGCCCTGTTTCCCAGTGTGGCTCCAGCTCCGAGTGGTCTCTGCTGTCCGCCACCTGCGGGGCCCCACCTGCCTCTCCAGGGCCAAACCACATGAGACTGGTGCAGAGGCCGAGCCAGTCTTGGCCAGTGGGGGGGCAGTGCAGGGGGCTTGGCTGGGCCCTTCCAGGCAAGTGGGTCCTGAAGGAGCCCGGCCCAGGCCAGGACCCTCTTCCCCTCCAACCTGGCTGATCACACCACTCCCGAGGAGCCAGAGCGATCCCCAACCAGGACCAGCCCTGGCAGCGCTGCTGGCTCAGTCCGGTGGGCAGGGTCCAGCGGGGCATGTGAGTGCAGCTGAGGGGTGGGGTATAGAATGGCTACCATAAGGAATTACAGGTATTAGAATGAGTGAGACTTATGTTCTATGAGTATTTGAAACAGTAAACTTCCAACAGTAAAGCTGGGACCACAACACCAGAAATTAAATCCCAATGTCCAGTATGTTTGTTTAAAGGGGAAGGTAACAAAAAATAACGTAGGATGGAAGATATTTATTTTCTTCACAATATATCCAGTAGGTATACCAGTAACCTACCAGTATATTTTAAAGAGAGAACATTTCTTGGCACATTTTGCTAAATCTTGTAGCTTTTTGCTACATGCCTTTGTAGCAATTTTTATGTATGGGGGGAAATTGTGTACATTAAATGGATGTAAATCTCATTAGTGTAAAAAAAAATAGTCATTTTTTGACTTGGTAGAGGCAGTTATGCTTCCCAAAATTAGTCTTTTCCATCCATACTCTCTAGAAAGGTAGGGAGTTAATACTAATTTATGTAATTCTTAAAATTGTATTTTCATTTTGGTAAAGCAAAGTGTTAACTTTTTGAAATGTCAGCATTATAATACTTCACTTCTCTACAACTCCTATAATCCAAGTATCTTAAAGTGCTTACTGGATCCCTTCATATCATATGTGAATGTTTATAAAATGGGATATTTTTTGCTAAAATCAAAGTGATGGTAAAGAGCAGAGTTAGGAAGCATTTATGGTGGGGGTGGGGAAGGAAGAAGGGTAGGTATCTAGGATAGAGTTTATACTACGTTATTTTCTGTTATTACCAAAGTGGTGATGGTTGTCAGACATGAAATTTATTTTGCAGGGGATGAGCTAACTAAAACAGAGGATGAAGATGAGCAAGGTTGGTGCAAAGGACGTCTGGATAATGGACAAGTTGGCTTATACCCAGCAAACTATGTAGAAGCAATCCAGTGACAAAGGATTAAGTGATTCTGGAAGTACTATAATAACTTTGTAAGCCAGTACCGAACATGTTGCTCACAATGAGGGGAACTGAATGATGTATAGAATGTATATATTTCTTTTAATGCAAAGGAATGATGGATTGATATTGACTTTGTGGTGATTTAGGGACAAAAGCTAGATTTGGCAATTTGAAAACAAAATTGTAATTTGTACACAATGGAAACAAAAGGGTCAGGTTGAAAAATATAGTACAACAAGGAAATTCCTCTTTAGCGTCTTTCTTATCTATTCTGTATTGCCATGTTTTTTGCATTTTCTATTCTGGTGCCCTGATCCACACTAGGTGTGTGGTTTATCCTGATTTTCATTTAATCAATTATTTTAAGTGACCTTCTGTAATTTTCAACTTGAATTTTTAAGACTATTGTCATTGATTTTCTGTTTGTTCTTAGCAATGTCCGAAAGATGCAGTATTTTTTTATTTAAATCCTGTGTAGGAAAGCACCTTTTTTTTTATGCTTGGATTTTTCAATTAATACTTAAATTATGACAGATTGATTCACCAGTCAAGTGAATGAGAACTTTCCATGTTGTAATAATCTTTCCATGCTGTCATCATGGATTGAAGTTGTAAAACAAGTATTGTATTTAATAAATGTCTGTTACAGAAGATTGTTTTGTAGCAGATATATCTGCATATATTATGGTTGGGTTTCTATTGTGAATGCTATTTATGCATTTTGACGTTTAAATGTGAGTTTCCCAAATCGTAAATCGCATTCTAAAAGCAAAAATAACATAAAATATTTAAAACTATTTCAATCATACTCTTGCTGAGCAGTTTACCCTTCTGTAAATTATTAATGGATTTTATCAGTGATTTGGAAGGTTAAACATGTATGAAGACTAATTTTCAAGCAAAGGAGACTGTAAAATAGGCTAAATTGCTTTTTATTAAGAGGCTCTTTATGTTGTGTATATGTATATATATAATTTGATATTCAAAAAAATTTAAAGAGCACGTCTACTGTTAATTTTGTGAGCCTTCTGACTGTTGATTAGATTTAGACTCTGCTTGAAAACTTAAATTATAGGCATATTTAAATCTGCATTGTTATTCCCTATTAGTTGTGCTGTATCATAGAGCAAGTATTCTGTGATTCAGATTCTCAGAAATATAGTAAATACAACAGTATACTCTAAATCTGTATTGGTTGGTAAATTGTGGATCCAAATATAAACTAGCTTTAGTAGTCCCTATGTGGATTATTGTAGCAGAACACTGTAAAGTCTTCTACATCTTGTTTGCAGCTACAACTCAGTCATATGTAACAGTGTCAAACAGTATATACATTTGTGACATTTAAAAGCTGGGTTATACATGTTCTAGCAGGTTTTTGTCTTTAAAAATAATCTAAATCTTATCAGTGAGTCAAAATGCTACGTTAGGAAGCTACACTGTAATCAAATTAAGAAATCTATTTTCATGTAATTAAAATAATGTAGGTGTTCTTTAGCTATACCATTTGCTTTTTGAGATCATAGATATATTTAGTCAACATTTCTAATGAGTTGAAATGTACAGGCTTAGGAAGTGGATGTATGTATGTGTCTGTCATAAAAATTTACCGGCATATTTGCTCATTCACAATATAAAGACTTAACAAAAACTGTCAAGAATTTGGGGTCTTGGTCTCTGTATTCTAAAATATTTTAGAAAATTAATAAAATCTGTTAATCTCTTAAGTATACCCAATGAACCTCTTACTTCCTAGTGGAAAATGAAAATTTAGCTGTGAAGCAAATATTCTATGCATTTCACTGCAACTTGAGATGAATAACCAAAATTGCACTGAGTCTGTGAAATCCATAAACTAGTGTATGATATGAACAGAAACCTGTCTCCTTGGTAAAGAAGGAAGCATGGCACCAAATTTAAACTCTATTGGCAAAAGCTTGTAATGAAACATATTTGTAGAAGAAGAGGAGAGGGTGAATTATTGCTTCACTCTATCTACAACTGTCTACAGCCCCAGCACTTACGTGCACACCCCTTTTGGGAGAGAAACCCAAAACAATACCGTCTTGCACTGTATAGAAAAATCTGCAGAGCGCAAGCTCATAAAAATCTGCCTTCCTCAATGTGAAGAGATGTGCACGACTTCTTGCCCCCCCATTAGATATTACATAAACTGAGTTTAATAATAAAGAAAAGTTTATTAACTACAAAAGGTAGATTTCAAGTGACTAAAGGGATAGCAAACAGAACAAAGCAGATTACCTTAGTAAATAAACAAAACATGCAAACTAAGCTTGACACACTAGATAGGTAGGATACAAATTAGCAAATTCTCACCCTGTGTGATAAACAGGCTGGCAGATTCTTAAGGCATAAGTTGTCTTGGCTTTCCCAGGTTTTCATACACAGGCTAAACCTAGAACTGGAAGGGCTGCTGGCAGTGGTGAAAGGGGAATTCAGCCTCTGTGCAAGTGTTCAGCACCTCTTGGGATAAAGCCTTCAGTTCCTGGCCTTACTCCTTGAGATTATCAATAAGACTAACAATTGTGGTGAGTGTTGCTGCTGGTATGATGCAAATTTGAAATACTTGAAGTCCAAGAGGTTACTGATAATTATACAGCACCACAAGCATGCATGATGCTTTACTGACAAACTAGACATTACAAGTCCTGTCCCTGAGAAGCTTAGTCCAATTTAGGCCGTGAGCTGTTGTGTGTGACTAATTCTTTCTGCTTGTGCAGAGCCCCATTGACTTCAGTGGAGTTCTATCTGGGCACAAGTCTGCTTGTGTGAAACAGTTTTCAGACTCAGGACCTTAAATTGTAACACTACAATGAATGGCAATAAACAGGAGTGGGGATGCAGTGGTGGAAGCATGCTGTGCTTATTGTTATGTATAAACCACGTTAGCTTCACTTTGGGTTTTTTGGATAACTAGATTAAAATGTCTAGTGTCTAGAATGAAGACTCTGGTGATAAGTGATGGGAAGGGTAGGCTGGAAGATGTCTTTTCCTTTGTCTTGCTTTAATTCCGTGCCCCCCCCCCCCCCCATTCCTTAGTTCAGTGATTCAGTTCCATCTCCATTCTTGAACTTCTCAATGCTTGAATTGGCAGCACCTCATGTGTGTTACTGACTCAAGTAGCTTTATCCGTGAGGATGGATTTTTGCCATTTTTTGTGTATCTCACTCTTAGTCTTTACATCCTTGTTTCCTGTTCTATTCTGCTTCACCCCGGTTTGTTACACCCTCAAGTTTGTTTTTGCTAATACAGACTCTGGACTAAATTTTTGGCTATCTAATGGGGATGCACCAATCATAAGTCAGCACAGAATTTAGCCCCAAATGTTTTAAATTAATTATATTAAAATTCAGCAAAAACAATGAGGAGTCCTTGTGGCACCTTAGAGACTAACAAATTTATTTGGACATAAGCTTTCGTGGGCTAAAACCCACTTCATCAGATGCATGGAGGGAAAAATACAGTAAGCAGACTATATATTATAGCACATGAAAAGATGGGAGTTGCCTTACCAAGTGGGAGGGTCAGTGCTAACGAGCCAATTCAATTAAGGTGGAAGTGGCCTATTCTCAACAGTTGACAAGAAGATGTGAATACCGAGAGAGGGAAAATTACTTTTTGTCGTGACCCATCTACTCCCAGTCTTTATTCAGGCCTAATTTGATGGCGTCCAGTTTGCAAATTAATTCCAGTTCTGCAGTTTCTGGGATACTATCATAGGACCTAACCACATCAGCCATACCGTCAGGGGCTCGTTCACCTGCACATCTACCAATGTGATATATGCCATCATGTGCCAGCAATGCCCCTCTGCCATGTACATTGGCCAAACCAGACAGTCTCTGCACAAAAGAATAAATGGACACAAATCAGACATCAAGAATTTTAACATTCAAAAACCAGTAGGAGAACACTTCAATCTCCCTGCATACTCAGTAACAGACTTAAAAGTGGCAATTCTTCAACAAAAAAACTTCAAAAACAGACTCCGAGAGCTGGCTTGGTCAGTAACTATTGCTATGAAGGCTGCAAGAAAGATCATATTGATGCCTGGCTGAATGGATTATTTTATTCAATCTTATATGATGTTAAACATAAGGCTGCTCTTTGCCTATGGCTAAGGCATATGCATAATGTGTATTCATAGCTTTACTACACTGGTAACTGAGTCATTTGACAACTGCATATTTTGCAGTTATGTGATAATTTAATCATTAATATGATGATTTATCTCATTCCCTGCACAATGCCCAAATAATTGGACTTTGGGTTGGGAGTGGTGGCAGGCACCTCCTAACACACTAGCATGCTGTAGTCAGCTGGAATAACAGCTGCAGGGGGATTTACAAGATTGAACAGTGGTCTTTGTGCCCTTCATTTCCCCAATGCAAGCAATTTTGGGTAAGTGTATCCTCATCAAGGTGGACCCACCTGCCCTTCCCTGCTCCAACCAAAATGGTCTCCTTCACACCTGCCTATTTAGGACCAATAATGCACACTAAGCTAGATCTGTTTAACTGACATACCTTCAAAAGGGCAACATTTCTTATAACATATCAAGACATGTGCATGTGTTAATTGGAAGTATTTTAGGTGACCAGATGTCCTGATTTTGTAGGGACAGTCCTGATATTTGGGGCTTTGTCTTATATAGGCTCCTATTACCTCCCCTCCCCAATCCCAATTTTTCACACTTGCTGTCTTGTCACCCTAGAAGTATTGCACATTATAGTTAGAAAAGAATGTCATTCTGCATGTGTTATGTTTATGAATGTAACTACATTACCTGTGTACTAAATTGAATCAAACAAATCTTAGGCATCTTCAGTAACAACTGTCAATGTCAACTATGAAATTCAATTTAAAAAAAGCTGATTTATCCAAATATAAAAAAGTAGCTGAAACTTCAAAACTGGTGCCTGGGTAGGTGATCTATGGCTAAACTGACCTTTATATCAACTTTTCAAAAATAATCTCTGGGTTCAGACTCAATATCTCACTCCTGCTAGAGATGAGGAAGGATGGTCCAGCGGTTAGGGCCCTAGCCTCGGACTCTGGAGACCCAGGTACCATTAACTGCTCTGCCACAGACTTCGTGTATGACCTTGAGGAAGTCGGGCCATATTTTGAGGCATCCTTAGTCTCTCTGGGCCTGATCTAAATCCCATTGCATGGGAGTTTTAAAGAAAAATATGGAAAGACTTCCACTCATTAGATTTGTATTTGGCCTTCAGTTCCTTATCTGTGAAATGGAGATAATAGAACTGCCTTACCTCACAGGGATGTTGAGTATAAATAAATTAATAAATGCATTAAAGATTGTGAGGAGCTCAGATACTATGGTGATGGGGGCTATGGAAATACCTAAGATAGATGAGTTATCCCTAAGGCTCATAAAATTGCTTCTAAAGAGCAAATTTTGCCATTGGAATGGATGAGATTGCACCAAATACTTTTGTTTGTAACAAGGAGGATACTCCACAGCCTTCTCTGTGAGCACAAATGCTGCCAGCACACAGAGTTTATCCTACATACATCTGAACAAAGATCAGAATTTCTGTTAGATGGGAAATTCTGATATTTTGACATTTGTTTCTGACCAAAACTGGGACAAAAAGTAGAAATATCAAAAATTTTCAGGGAATGAAAAGTTCTAAAAAAATTTTGATTCAGAAATGATGAAATGTCTCATTTTGACATTTTCTACTGAAATGAAACATTTTGATATTTTAACATACTTCAGTGTGTTGAATTGACCCAAAACTGATCAGTTCAACATTAAACTGCATCTCCTTATGGTGCTGCATTGGCTGATGGGAGTTGTAGTTTGGGTACTTGATGCCCCCACTCTCTCCTATGGACCAAGCTCCCTGACTGGACTACATCTCCCATAATGCAGCACCTAAGTTGGTCAGAAGGAAACCATGTTTCATCATGGAAAATGTAGTCTGGCCAGGAAGCTTAGCTCAGAGGAAAGACTGGGGGGCATAAGCTGCCAAACAACAACTCCCCTGAGGCAATACACCACCATAGGAAAACAACACCTAGCTCTTCAATAGCAATTTTCATCCATAGATCTCAAAATGCTTTAAAAGACAATCAGTATCATTATCCCCATTGTACAGTTTAATGTTGAACCGACTTGAAACCAAACATTCTTCTTCGAGAGATGTCCCTGTGGGTGCTCCACTGTAGGTGCTGGTGCGTCCCTGCGCCTTCGCCCGGAGATTTTTACAGCAGTACTCATAGCGGCCACGCATGCTCAGAAGCTGCCCCCCGCTGTGACTCTAGGTTAATAGTACGCATGCGTGGCCGGTCTCCTCAGTTCCTTCTCAACCGTCCCCGGCCTGAGACGGAGCTCAGCAGACTCATTAGCAAATCCTTCACTCTTACCTTTTAGTAACCAGTTCTTGTCAGTTTTTTTCTGTTAGTATAGTTACTTACCCAGTTCATCTGTTTAAAAAAAAAAAAAAAAAAAAAAAATTTCTCTGTCTATGCCGGGCTCCACAGGTTTCAAACGCTGCGCTACCTGCAAGGAAGCTATCCCGTTGTCGGACGGACACTCAAAGTGCATAAAATGTCTGGGGGAAGCTCACATTCCCCAAAAATGTGCCCACTGCTGTAAACTCCGCTCCAGGGCACGGAAAGACAGGGAGCTTAAACTCAAACTGCTCCTGCTTCAAAAATCTATCGGGTCAGTTTCAGACCCAGGCATTGAAGCCGGCTCCGCTACCTGACACAGCCCCCCCCCCTCAAAAAAGCTGAAGAAGTCTACGAAGAAGGGGCACCTTTCTTCACCAAACAAGACTATGAGGCATAAAGTTTCTCCAGGCAGATCCACGATCTCTCTGCCTGTGCTCCCTCGCCTCAGCAATTTCCATGAGCCAGGCTCCTCGGGAACAGCGCAAAAGCCGCCTGAGGCTTCAGCGCCGCCGCAAAGCTCCGGTGCCGAGGCATCAGGCTTCCAGTTGCTTGCCTCAGGGACGACACCGTTCGGCACCGCGAATGAGACGGTGCCGACATTCCACAGCACGCCTCACCCGAGGCAGCCTGACATTTCTCGCCCGGCACCGACGCCTGCGGGGCATTCTGACACAGAGATCACAGCCAGAAACCCCAATCGCGGGAATGCTCCTGTGCGGCAGCCTCTATCGGCTCAGCTTTCATCTCCCGCAGGAGCTTCACTGACTCATTTTACCCAGACAGCTGATCTGCTAGTATCACCTACCTTGCAGTCTCCGCTCATGAATGCATATTCTTTTTCAATGCCTGAGTCAGGATCTGAGCAGTTTTCCTCCAGTGAGGAGGAAGCAGATCCACAGGGAGTTTTTTCCCCATATCATGACTCCCAACCCCGGACCCAGAGCAATAAGGGTTATGAGAATAATACCTCATCCCACTCTCAGGACCCTGCCCCTTGGGGGATGAACCCCTGGATGGCACCACCTATGCCCTACCCGCCACCATGGCAATACTGGACACCATGGGCATCATACCTTCGGGAATACATGCCCCGTGGCCACTCGACCAGGCGCAACACTGATCCAGCGCCGTCTCCTAATGCATATGCCAGTGACACGAGACGCCTGGCAACACAGCCACGCTCCCAGGATAAACCTAGCCCTTCTCCTGGTCCAACAGACCCGGAGTTAGCACCTGAGGAAGCATTACTTCCCCTTCCTCCTGCTCCCTCTGATGAATATACAAAATTCCAGGACCTCTTTAAGAGAGTTGCTAGTGACCTGAACATTAACCTGGACGTGGTTCCCGAACAACAGCATGAGCTAACGAACATCCTACAGCCCCCTTCTTCCTCCAGAGTGGCACTCCCAATTAACGCAGCCCTTTTAGAACCCGCGAAGTCCATCTGGCAGACTCCAGCGACAAGCCTACCTACCTGCAAGCAAGCAGACAAGAAGTATTTTATTTCTCCAAAGGACTCTGAATTCCTTTTTACCCACCCAGCACCAAATTCATTGGTAGTAGACGCTGCGAACCAGAGGGCTAGACAACAGTATTCTCGTTCTGCCCCACCTAACAAGGATAGCAAACGACTGGACCTGTTTGGTCGCAAGGTCTATGCGTCCTCCACCCTCCAATTTCGTATAGCTAATTATACTGCAGTCCTGGCAAAATACGACCATAAAAACTATAATAAGTTAATGGACTTTATTGATGACATTCCAGAACAAAGAAAACAGTTCAGAGCTATGGGTTCTGAGGGCCAAGCCATTTCACGCACCGCTCTCCAAGCAGCCCTCGATGTAGCCAACACAGCGGCAAGATCTACCGCTACAGCGATAGTCATGCGACGGGGCTCATGGCTCTCCTCTTCCTTTTTTCCTCGCGAAGTTCAGAACACAATTGAAGATCTTCCCTTCGACGGTGACAAACTCTTTGCTTCTAACACGAATGAAGTGCTTCATTCAATGAAAGACTCCAGAACAACCCTCCGGTCTCTAGGTCTCCAGGCACCTACGGCAAGAAGACGACAATATCGATACCAACCATACCACCGGCCACGTTATCCCGCATTTACACAACCTTCCCATAGACCGCAGGAACAGCAACAGCCGCAACGTCCACGACCAAGATTCCAGCGACGTCGCCCAAATTCTGCAGGGGCGCCTCAACCCCCACCAGCTAATAGGCAGATTTGAAGACTTGGTCGAGGGTTTAGAAAGCAACGCCCTCACTTCAGCCGGCACACCAATCTTTGGACACCACCTACGACCTTTTTTCCATCAATGGAGGAAGATTACCTCCGACAAGTGGGTCTTAGAGGTAGTTACAATTGGATACGTCATCCCCTTCCTCTCCTTACCTCCCACCCACCCACCCTCCCCGTCCCTCTTCAGGGACCCTTCTCACGAGCAGCTACTCCTCCAAGAAGTGCAACATCTCCTTCATCTGGGAGCAGTAGAAATCGTGCCAGAGCGACACAGAGGGAAGGGTTTTTACTCCCATTATTTCTTAACGGAGAAGAAAAATGGGGGATGGCGACCAATCCTCGATCTCAGGCGGCTCAACAGATTCATCAAAAAGCAAAAGTTCAAGATGGTGACCCTCACTACCATAATCCCAGCGCTGGAGCAGGGCGACTGGTTTTCTGCCCTCGACCTACAAGATGCCTATTTCCATGTCACTATACATCCGGCCCACAGACGTTTCCTCCGATTTACCCTTGGTTCCACACATTTCCAATACAGGGTACTCCCCTTCGGACTATCTACAGCCCCCCGTGCTTTTTCCAAACTTCTAGCTGTAGTCACTGCCCACCTCACGAGACAAGGGGTAGTAATATTCCCTTACCTCGACGATTGCCTCCTCAAAGCTTCAACATTCGACGAGGCGCTCTGGTTCACGCGGCTCACAGTCGAGTGCTTTCTTTCTCTCGGCCTACAAATAAACAGAGACAAATACACATTACGCCCCACCCAGCACCTGCAGTTCATAGGCGCAGACCTCAACTCTCGGACGGGGCTAGCATCGCTCCCACCCGATCGCTTCAATTCCATAAACCAACTGGCCACAATTATTCGCAACAGCCCTCAGGTAACTGCCCGAGACTGCCTGCAACTACTAGGTCACATGACCTCATGCACTTTTGTCGTCCGGAATGCACGCCTACACATGAGGTGCTTCCAAGCGTGGCTGGCAACAGTTTACAAACCGAATATGCATTCTTTAAACAAGACTCTCTCCCTGCCTACTCCAGTCAAAGATTCGCTACATTGGTGGACCGTCCACTCCAACCTCTGTTCTGGAGTCCCGTTTCTTCAACAGGCTCCATCACGCATTCTGACCACCGATGCATCTATGACAGGGTGGGGTGCACATATGTCTCATCACACAGTACAGGGACTATGGTCACCAACCGAGACCTCCCTGCACATAAATGTTCTAGAACTTCGAGCCATTCGCAACGCGTGCCGTCACTTCCTGCCACTAATCAAACATCATCACGTACGCATAATGACGGACAACATTGCATGCATGTTTTACGTAAACAGGCAGGGCGGAGCTCGTTCCCATTCGCTGTGCACAGAGGCTATGAAGCTCTGGAATTGGTGTATTGCGAACAACATCCGGGTATCAGCAGCTTATCTTCCCGGAATCATGAACACCACAGCGGACGAACTGAGCAGACGCTTCCCATGGGACCACGAGTGGGAGATAGACGAGAAAACCATTCACGATGTATTCAGCACCTGGGGTTACCCAACCATAGACTTGTTTGCAACTGCAAAAAACAAGAAATGTCTCAATTTCTGCTCCAGAGCAGGACTGGGCAAACATTCCCTGGGGGACGCATTCATGATCTCATGGCACCGAAACCTATTTTATGCGTTTTCCCCGATACCAGTTCTCAACAGGGTCCTGATAAAAATACGAACGGATCGAGGCAAGGTGATCCTCATTGCCCCATCGTGGCCCAGACAACCATGGTTTCCCTTCCTCACCAGAATGTCAATCCAACCACCAATCTCCCTGACGCTTATTCCGAACCTTCTATCTCAACAGCACGGCCGTTTTCTCCACCCCAACCTGTCCATGCTTCACCTCAAGGCCTGGTTCCTACGTGGTTCTCCCAACGCGAATTAGATTGCTCCAAACAAGTTCAGGAGGTACTCCTACATAGCAGAACGCTATCTACTCGCAAGACCTATCTTCAAAAGTGGAAACGGTTCACACATTGGTGTTCTGCTCAACATCTTTGTCCTACCTCGGTACCTCTTTCATTTATATTGGACTATCTCTTGGGCCTTAAGCAATCTGGCCTTTCCTTCAGCTCCATCAGGGTCCATTTAGCTGCTATTACGACTTTCCACGACAGAATTGATGATACGTCTGTCTTTGCTCACGCTACTACGAAGCATTTCCTCAAGGGTCTACAAACCTTATATCCAGACATTAAACCACCGACCACCCCGTGGGACCTTCATCTGGTACTATCTGCCCTAACTCAACAACCTTTTGAACCCCTAGCCACGTGCTCCCTCTTACACCTCTCGATGAAAACAGCGTTTCTAGTGGCAATTACTTCTGCCAGACGGGCAGGAGAAATAGCAGCTCTCATGGCACACCCACCATATACGATATTTTTTAAAGACAAGGTTACCCTCAGATTACATCCCAAATTTCTTCCGAAGGTCCACTCGTCATTCCATATTAATGAACCCATACACCTGCCGACTTTTTTTCCGAAACCACATGCGAACTCCTTCGAAACCTCAATGCATACACTAGATGTACGCAGAGCCTTGTCATTCTATTTGGATAGAACCAAACCTTTTAGAGCTTCCTCCAGACTTTTTGTCTCTATCGCCGACCGCTCTAAAAGCACGCCTATTTCTACCCAGAGACTCTCGAACTGGATCTCCCAGTGTATCCGACTGTGCTATCACTTGAAGGAGGTTACACCTCCAGACGGCATTAGAACACACTCCACTAGATCTCTGGCTGCCTCAGTCGCGTTCTTACGCAAAGTTCCCTTGGCTGACATTTGTAAAGCAGCCACCTGGTCCTCGGACCACACTTTTGTTAAACACTATGCCCTTACTCAAGGCCCTCTCTCTGACATACGCTTGGGCAGAGCGGTACTTTCAACGGCGTTCCTGCCAGATCCGAAGTCCCTACCTCCTTAAGATACACAGCTTTTAAGTCACCTACAGTGGAGCACCCACAGGGACATTTCTCGAAGAAGAAGAGGAGGTTACTCACCCTGTGCAGTAACTGACGTTCTTCGAGATGAGTGTCCCTGTGGGTGCTCCACTACCCACCCTCCTCCCCTCTACTTCGGAGTTGGGGGCCTCCGTGGTAGAGAAGGAACTGAGGAGACCGGCCACGCATGCGTACTATTAACCTAGAGTCACAGCGGGGGGCAGCTTCTGAGCATGCGTGGCCGCTATGAGTACTGCTGTAAAAATCTCCGGGCGAAGGCGCAGGGACGCACCAGCACCTACAGTGGAGCACCCACAGGGACACTCATCTCGAAGAACGTCAGTTACTGCACAGGGTGAGTAACCTCCTCTTTTGGGTCAGTATAAAAAAGCCCTAACATTTAGATTACAATCAAACTAACCCAAAACTAAATACTTTGGTTTTCCCAATGGCAAATTTTGATTCTTCTTCCAGTCATTGCACATGTCCATTCAACCTCAGGTGCGTACGCACCCAGTGCACCAGAGTTGGAGATTTTTCCCATTGGGGCAGTGCATGAATCTTCCGCTGCTCTGTGGTGCTACACAATGATATACAGGAAGGAGTCTCCTCTGATCCCAGTCACTTTCTTCTTACTGCCCATGTTTGGCAGTCAGAGCACGTTAGCTTGCTTCAGCAAGTTTTCCCTTTCAGTTAAATTGTTTTTTCTCTTGTGTATAGTTTTGTACTTGTTCAGAGTTAGCTTAGTGTAAGTTTAATTTCTTAGTTGTTTTCAGTAGTTAGTGGAGTATTGGTTCCCACTTGTTCTAGGTGCCAATACCTGGTACTCGGGAATGCTTCTGTCATTGAGCTTTCAGTTTTGCATAGGATGCAGAAAATTCATGCTGGTGAGTGACCCTCATTCTCTGTGTCAAAAGTGCCTCAGTGAGGGTCATTTCTGGGACAGGTGTCAGATCTGTAAGGATTTTAATCCCCAAACTAAAAGATAGGGAGATGAAGCTCCATCACTTTCTGATAGAAGCATTGTATTTACATTGACACCTAATCAATCTAGGTATCCAGCAAACAGAGCTGTGTTGCCCAAGTGATAGATTTTGGCTGGGGTTGGGTTACAAATCACTTGAATGTGGGGTAATGAAATGTTATTGTATGAATAAATAACAGTAGAACTGTACTTGGCCTATGCTGATTGAGGGCATCGAGAGAGGATGGGGACAGGTGTTTTGCTTGATGGTCTGCCTGAGTCACAAGTACTATTTGACCTTCCCCTCTCCATGTTTAAATACAGAGCTGATTAGGCTCCATAGATAGTATTTTGTTTTGTTAAGTGACCACTACAGCTGAAATCACTGACAATCAGGTCTAAGTGCTTAGTCCTGCTGTGGGACAGTGTTTCTGTGGAAGAGACGGCCCAGACTGCACTAGCAGCGAGGTTCCCTCACTGAGAGCTGAGTGGAACATCAAGAAACCAACTCCCAGAGGTCACAGTGGCAGGTGGCAGCAGAAGGTGACGGTGCAGGGCCATTGGCAACAGAGCGATGGAGTGAACAGTGGCAAAATGAACAACAGTGGCCACAGCGAACAGTGAGCAGCTGGAGAAAAGTGCAACCCTAATCTCTGCTATACACGCTGCAGAGGCCATCTACTCCAACTAGCACTAGTATGAGCTGCAGAGTCTTGAAAGGACATTTTAAAAAGCTATAAATTTAATGTCTTCATTTATATTCTTTTTTCAGCAAGAGTCCAAAAAGACTGAATTTCTTGGAAAATATAGAAGATACACTGAGACTGAAGTTCAAATTAGTCCAACCTGGGAAAACCCGCTGGCTTTCTCATGAGCGATCCTTGGCTGTTGTCTTAAAATTACTCCAGCCGTTATTACTGGCTTTGGAAAGTATCTCCCAAGATGGGATGGATCTAAGTAGTGTGGCTGGTGGATTACTTTTGCTACTATGTTCAGAAAAGAAGATTGCCATTCTTCTTCGAGTGATTGCTCAGGTATATTCCACTATAGGTGTGCGTGCTCGCCACGTGCACCAGTACCGGAAGATTTCCCCTTAGCAGTATCCGTAATGGGGGAGAACCACTGCGACCCCTGGAGTGGCGCCTGTATATCGCGCCATAAAGGGGGCTGCGTGCTCCCTCCACCCTCAGTTCCTTCTTGCCACCAGTGAAGGTAGTCGGAACTTGCTCCAGCTCAGCTTAGCTGCAGCATTTCTAGCTTAGTGGTATCCAGTTTCACTGAACTTCCCTTGCTGAACTTTCTTTCGCAAGTGCCTGGCTTGGGGCGTGCCCCATGGCCCAGGCTTCAAGTCATGCAACTCCATGCCCAGAAGTGATCCACACAATCAGTGTCTTCGCTGTCTGGGCGAGTCTCACATTCGTGACAAGTGTAAGATCTGCCGCTCCTTCAAGCCTCGGACGAAAAAGGAGCGTGAGATCTGACTCCGAGCTCTCATAATGGAGTTGGCATTGGCCCCGGCACCGGTGTGTCAAGCCGACACAACGCCGGGCTCCGCATCTTCGTAGCGAAGCACC